>NW_026692072.1:0-4800000 GCF_021218885.2 Marmota monax | reverse complement strand
ATCAAGAGACACAGGCTAGTAGAATGGATCACAAAACAAGACCCAACAATATGCTGCCTACAGGAGATGCATTTGATAGGAAAAGACATACATAGGCTGAAGGTGAAAGGTTGGGAAAAATCATATCACTCATATGGACTTCGGAAACAAGCAGGAGTGTCCATACTCATATCAAATAAAATAGATTTCAAGCCAAAGTTAATTAAAAGGGATAAAGAGGGACACTACATACTGCTTAAGGGAACCATACACCAACAAGACATAACAATCATAAATATATATGCCCCAAACAATGGTGCAGCTATGTTCGTCAAACAAACTCTTCTCAAGTTCAAGAGTCTAATAGACCACCATACAATAATCATGGGAGACTTCAACACACCTCTCTCGCCACTGGACAGATCTTCCAAACAAAAGTTGAATAAGGAAACTATAGAACTCAATAACACAATTAATAACCTAGACTTAATTGACATATATAGAATATACAACCCAACATCAAGCAGTTACACTTTTTTCTCAGCAGCACATGGATCCTTCTCAAAAATAGATCATATATTATGTCACAGGGCAACTCTTAGACAATATAAAAGGAGTAGAGATAATACCATGCATCCTATCTGATCATAATGGAATGGAACTGAAAATCAACGATAAAAGAAGGAAGGAAAAAGCATACATCACTTGGAGAATGAACAATAGGTTACTGAATGATCAATGGGTTATAGAAGACATCAAGGAGGAAATTAAAAAATTCTTAGAGATAAATGAAAACACAGACACAACATATCGGAATCTATGGGATACATTGAAAGCAGTTCTAAGAGGAAAATTCATTGCTTGGAGTTCATTCCTTAAAAAAAGAAAAAACCAACAAATAAATGATCTCATACTTCATCTCAAAATCCTTGAAAAAGAAGAGCAAAACAACAGCAAAAGAAGTAGAAGGCAAGAAATAATGAAAATCAGAGCTGAAATTAATGAAATCGAAACAAAAGAAACAATTGAAAAAATTGACAAAACTAAAAGTTGGTTCTTTGAAAAAATAAACAAAATCGACAGACCCTTAGCCATGCTAGCGAAGAGAAGAAGAGAGAGAACTCAAATTACTAGCATACGGGATGAAAAAGGCAATATCACAACAGACACTTCAGAAATACAGAAGATAATCAAAAATTATTTTGAATCCTTATACTCCAATAAATTAGAAGATAGTGAAGGCATAGATAAATTTCTTAAGTCATATGATCTGCCCAGATTGAGTCAGGAGGATATAGACAACCTAAACAGACCAATATCAATTGAGGAAATAGAAGAAACCATCAAAAGACTACCAACTAAGAAAAGCCCAGGACCGGATGCGTATACAGCAGAGTTTTACAAAACCTTTAAAGAAGAACTAATACCAATACTTTTCAAGCTACTTCAGGAAATAGAAAAAGAGGGAGAACTTCCAAATTCATTCTACGAGGCCAACATCACCCTGATACCTAAACCAGACAAAGACACTTCAAAGAAAGAAAACTACAGACCAATATCTCTAATGAACCTAGATGCAAAAATCCTCAATAACATTCTGGCGAATCGGATACAGAAACATATCAAAAAAATTGCGCACCATGATCAAGTAGGATTCATCTCTGGGATGCAAGGCTGGTTCAATATACGGAAATCAATAAATGTTATTCACCACATCAATAGACTTAAAAATAAGAACCATATGATCATCTCGATAGATGCAGAAAAAGCATTCGAAAAAGTACAGCATCCCTTTATGTTCAAAACTCTAGAAAAACTAGGGATAACAGGAACATACCTCAATATTGTAAAAGCAATCTATGCTAAGCCTCAGGCTAGCATCATTCTGAATGGAGAAAAATTGAAGGCATTCCCTCTAAAATCTGGAACAAGACAGGGATGCCCTCTCTCTCCACTTCTGTTCAACAGTTCTCGAAACACTGGCCAGAGCAATTAGACAGACAAAAGAAATTAAAGGCCTGCAGAAGTGTTTAGCAGGACACCGTGCTTAGAAATGTGTGAACCCTTGATATAAGGAGAGTAACTAAGAACAGAGTAGGGTCGAAGAGCATGAGAAGAAGATTAACATTAAACAGGGATGAGAGGTGGGAGGGAAAGTGAGAGAGAAGGGAAATTGCATGGAAATGGAAGGAGACCCTCAGAGTTATACAAAAGTACATACAAGAGGAAGTGAGGGGAAAGGGAAAAATAATACAAGGGGGACAAATGAATGTCAGTAGAGGGGGCAGAGAGAGAAGAGGGGAGGGGAGGGGAGGGGAGGGGGGATAGTAGAGGACAGGAAAGGCAGCAGAACACGACAGACACTAGTATGGCAATATGTAAATCAATGGATGTGTAACTGATGTGATTCTGCAATCTGTATATGGGGTAAAAATGGGAGCTCATAACCCACTTGAATCAAAGTGTGAAATATGATATATCAAGAACTATGTAATGTTTTGAACAGCCAACAATAAAAAATTAAAAAAAAGAAGATAATGAATTTAGTAATTTAGAGATAAAAAATCTCCACTGTTTATTAACAAGACCATTATCTCTGCTTTGTAAATCTTGTTAAGATTGGAAGAGAGCATCAGAAAACTTATGTCAGTATCCATGCCTCACATTATACCTTTCAAGCTATTTCAAAGTGGATTTTTCTCAACTAAAATGAAGTTCATTTGCATATGCATCCATTTTCCCAGCCTTCAGCTTCACACAAAGATTGTCCCCACACAGGGAAAATTTATCTTTACTCTAAATCCTAGCAGCTATGTGATCAGAACCAAAGGTATCACTGAAGAAGGCTTATCAAAGTAGAATAAAAACCACCCTGCACATTACCAAATTAACATTCATGAATACATTAGCATTTACAATGGCTCTATTACTTTTCCACTAACAAAGTATCCTGATCACATGTGTTCCTTTAATGATGTCTTTAATCTACATAATAATTATTTGCTTCCCTAATTTTCCTTTCATCAAGTGAACATCTAACTTTGGAAATGGGTTTTTTTCTCAAAAGAGAAGAACTAATAATGGGGCTGAATCATTAACAGAAAGGAATAAGAAGATCATTTATAAATTAGTCAGGTCCTAGAAGGGAGGCTATGTTCATGAAGGTATTTAATTGATTTGGTTAATGATATTGATATACTTTGGGAGTTTGAGCACCAATTAGGGAGAAAACCAATTTGCCATGGTTTCATAATCAGAAATGTTCAAGACAGAAAAGCATTCTGGAAATGAAACCTGAATAGTACGATCCACCCACTTTATTGTACAAGAGAGATGTGAATTGGCTTTTCCATCTTATTGACTTGTAACTTGTCTTGAAAACCTCAGGAAATGTGTACCAGAATGTAATTTTAAGAGTACAAATCTCTAAAATTGTCAAATAGTCAATCCTGCCAGTTCTGACCATGATGAGGAAACCACTTAAGAAAAAGTGGATGCCCAACTTTTAGAACAAGGCACACAGATTAATACTCTTGAAATTTTTATATCCTTTGTATTGAAATTTCTAGGAATATAGAAATTTCCTTGTTTACTTATTAAAGCTGAGGTATCTCTCTTTCTTTAAGGTGGAGCAAAGGCTAATCTCTCCTTAGATCACAAATTTCAGTCAGAATCTATCTGTGCTGCCTCTCTCATCCAACAGACTCATAACTTGGGTCAAGTTCAGTTGTAACCCAGTGGAGGACATATTGAGGCAGTCAGGAAAAGAATGACCTTACATAGCAGAGCACTACTGACAAGACCATACACTATCACATTAATCCTCTGCAGCAATAATCTTGTGTTAATCAGATTTGTGAAAAAGTGGTAAAAACTTATATCCCAGGCCCAAATAACATGTTATACTCTTAAGGTGTAGGAAAATCAAGCAGAATTTGAGAACCCTCCACAACAGTGAAATTTCTAGATTTCAGTGATCACAAGCAAGCTGAAACAGTCCATACAAAGTATAAGACAACTTATTTGCATTTTTCAACTCTTACCACTAAGAAGGAAGCACCATGCTTGGTAGGTCTCTATGGGTTTTAAAGTAATATATCAAAAAAAAAAAAAGGTAATATTGCTTTCTCATTTAACATGTTACAGGCAAATCAACTAGCTTTGTTTGGGACCAGATAAGTAAAGTTCTCTCTAGAAGATTTGGGCTATTGTTCAATCAATCTTATAGATTTAGGTACTTTTGGGGAGCGGGATTTGGGGATTAAATTTAGGGGCACATGACCACTGAGCCATATCCCCAGCCCTATTTTGTATTTTATTTAGAGACAGGATCTCACTGAGTGGCTTAGTGCCTTGCTTTTGCTGAGGCTGGCTTTGAACTTGCAATCCTCCTGCCTCAGCCTCCTGAGCCACTGAATTACAGGCATGCACCACTGTGCCCAGCAGATATTTAAGTACTTAACAAAATCAAATCCTGGCATCATCATCCAAGCTTTGATGTGTTATTGTATTCTTGTCACACATGAGGAAATTGAGCTTCAGCAATGATGAGTAATTGGTCTATGATCCGGTAATATAGATTAGAATCATGATGTAAAACTGTGGCCTTTCTAATGAGAAATACAAGTATCAAGCATACTGTGTACTGAGGGAATGTGAAGGGTGATCCAAACCATTCCTGGACAAAAAGAATTTCAGTTGCAACTTGAATATGGTAAATGAACATGATATCATTTTATGTACCAGACGAAAGATCAAAACATTTTGGCTTTTGGGTCAAATCTAGTTCGCTGCCTATTTTTTTCCCCAAATAAAATCTTATTGGAACGCACGTGCCGTGCACCCACTCATATTTTAGTTGTTTATGACTGCTTTGTGCTACAATGACAGAGTTCCTGGTTGTGATCAATATTGAATACTCACAAAGGATAAAGCATTTACTATCTATCTTTCTACAAGGAAAAGTTTGCTGACCTCTGTTCTAGACAGTTATGGGATAATGAGTAAAGATTAAAGGTTGACTAGATGCTAGTGATAAAATTGGATATATATACACACACACACACATACAGTGAGATAAAATTCTGAAGATTCTTAGCTCTGTTTATTTTCACAGCTATTTTCACACACCTAGCACAATGCTTAGCACTTGGTAAGCATTAAAAATACTTGTTGAAACAACTATTAAAATAATGGAGTTTTGCACTGTATTTTGAATTTTGTAGTAGTATAATAAGATCATTATTTAATGATATTTTTATATATTCTTTTACAAATTGGAGGGCTGTGAGTTTCCAGATACTAAATGTTTGGAAAATCTCAAAAGAGAGTTTAGATAAGCAGTAATTAATGCGTTTTGTACCAGAAAAAATAAAAGAGGAGAAATGATGAAAAGAGCGTTTGAGAGGGAAAAAAAAAGTTACTTTTGGTTGATTAGATGCAGATGACATATTCATATACTTTTACCTCTAAAGATTTATTTTAGAAATAGTGTTTTTTAAAGTGATATGACTCTGAAAACATTTTATAGAAACTTGCTGATGGTGAAAATTCATATTATCTCATCTACTGAGTGTTGCATTATAATTCCATGCAGTTTGCAACCAGTATTAGCGTCAATGCAAATTTTTCTTTCTTTGGTGACATATAAATTGAATCTGTTCCTAGCTGGTTTGGTTGGAGACCTCATAGATTCACCTGTCTTTTTATTTAGGCCTCTCCAAACACTTTTCTTCTTTCTATATTTTTTTTCTCAAAATTCAACTTCTATTATTTTTGTAAGGTGATCCCCCTGAACCTAGACTTGATTGAATTCCTCTGTGTTTGAAACCAGATTTGCTGAGGATACATTCACAGTTCATCCTGTTTGAAGGGAAAGTAAAAATAACAGTAAAATTACTGACAAAAATTGTAGTATTGAATGTGTGACTTGCTGTCTATCATTTTTACTGAATTATCACTCTTCAGGTAAGATAGCAAAACTAAGCAAAATGATTAAAAAAAAAAGACTCCAATTCTTGGGAGGTTTAAGTAGACTTCATTATTTTTTTTTTTCTAATATGTGATTTTCTTCAAATGGATAGCACATAGATATCCACCATAGAAATAGTTTTTGTGATTATCTGAATGCTATTTTCTCTGGGAAAAACACTGGGCCTTATATTTCACCTTATTGATACGATATTGAATATTCAAGCTCTTTACACCATCTCAACGAACTTATTCAAACCTCATCAATTCATTGCACACCAAATATTTATTACTCTAGGAACATGTGATCTCATTTTTAAGATTTAGGTGTAAGAAGAAATGGTAAGGAATAAATGAGCAACTTTGACATTTGCTAGGTATATGTAGTCTCCACAAGCAAGAACCTTGAATTGTGAAGTATCATTAGAAAAGAAAAACAATTATCATAGAAGTTCTAGGTGATCATATATATATATATATATATATATATATACATATACATACACACACACACACACACACACATATATATATATATATATATATATGTATATGTATATGGAGTTTTACCTTAAGAATTTGGACACAAGAACTAGAATGATAGGGATGTCATATTTGAAAATAAAAATTTTAATGGATCCATCAGAAGGGTCCAATAATAACTAAATGAGTTTGTGGTGCTCTTTGAGATAGAAACCCATGGACATAGCAGCAGTATTTATAAAGCCTGAAAAGTGAAAGGAACCCAAGTGTCTATGCTTAGATGAATGGATAAACAGGATATGCTATAGATGCACAATGGATTCTGTTCAGGCTTTTTTTTTTTTAAAAAAAAAAAAGAAAATTCTAACACATGCCATAACATGAATGAATCTTGAGAACATTATGCTAAGTGAAACAACACAGTCTTGGAAGGATTAACACTGTGCAACTCCATTTAGGTGAGGTAATTTAATGTACTTGAAAGCATACATAGAAAAATACTGTGATGGTTGCTAAAGACTTTGGAGAGGAGTATCAGGGGAAATAGGAGTTTTTAATTTAAAAATTTAAATTAGCAGATAGAAGGTAAGGTTTTATCAGAGTCAGTGTTTCATTTGTAGATATGGACATCACTAGGAAAGATGATGGGCAGGAACAAAGAATAGTGTAAGTAGGACGAATGGTCTTGAATGAAAAAGTCACACTAATCAGGAAACTAGTTATGTCACCAAAACAAAACAACAACAAAAAAAACCCAGAAGATCTACTTTATATTTTTTACTTGTTTTAATTAGTTATACATGACAGTAGAAAGTATTTATGCACTTTGATATATCATACATAGATGGGATATAATTTCTCATTTTTCTAAGTGTACATGTTGCAGAATCATATTGGTCAGGTAGTCACATATATACATACAGTAATAATGTCTGTTTCATTCTACTACCTTTCTATCCCTACATCCTCTCCCCTCCCTCTCATCACTTTCCTCTACCTAATCTAAGGTAACGTCATTCTTCCCTAGTGCCCCCCGCCTTATTGTGAATTAGCATTCATATATTAGAGAAAACAGTTGGCCTTTGGTTTTTTGGAATTGGATTATTTTTCTTAGCTGGATATTCTCCAATTCCAACCACTTACTGGCAAATGCCATAATTTTACTCTTCTTTAAAGCTGAGTGATATTCCATTGAGTGTATATACCACATTTTATTTATCCACTCATCTATTGAGGGTCACCTAGGTTGGTTCCATAGTATAGCCATTGTGAATTGAGCTGTTGTAAGCATTGATGTGACTGTATCACTATAGTATGCTGATTTTATGTCCTTTGTTGATCAACCAAGGAGTGGGATAGATGGATCAAATGGTGGTTCATTCCCAATTTTCTGAGGAATCTCCATACTGCTTTCCATAGTGGTTGCACCAATTTGCAGTCCCACCAACAATGTACGAGCATACCTTTTTCACTGAATCCTTGCCAACATTATTGTTGCCTGTATTCTTGATGATTGCCATTCTGACAGGAGAGAGATGAAATCCTAGAGTAGCTTTGATTTGCTTTTCTTTAATTGCTAGAGAGGTTGAACACTTTTTCATATATCTGTTGATCAATTGTATTTCTTCTTTTGTGAAGTATCTGTTCAGTTCCTTAGCCCTTTTGTTGATTGGGTTATTTGGGGTTTTTTTGGTAATTTTTTTTTGAGTTCTTTATATATCCTAGAGATTAATGATTGATATATACTATCTTTCAGTATCATTCTCAAGTGAGCAGCATGAAAGAATAGTAAAATTCTGAAATTGGTAATGTGATTGGAAGAATATATTTGTAATGGTTTCTTGACTTAAGATATTGACAAGCCAAAGCAAAAGAAAAATACCTCAGGGATACTATAGTGTATATCAGTTAGAATCTGTGTTAATCAAAAAATGATGAAATTCTAATTTATAGTGTATAAAAGGTCTGATTTTTCTTTCACCACACATGGTAAACAGTAGGAATTTGAGTATTGAATCAAACCCAGTATTTTCCTCTTCTGCCATTACTAGACCTGTATTTTCCTCTAGAGTAAATAGAGATTAATATAAAGTCACTGGGCAAAGAACTATGCAATTATATTCCTAGCAGGATGAAGAAGAAAAAGAAAAACAAAAAATATGCTTCCCAGACAAATCTTTCCTTCAAGAATACATTAGAAGTGTCCATCACTTTTACTTTGCTTTCATTGGGAATATCTGTATGAGTGGTTGGAAACAGGGTTTTTAGTTGAGTGTGTTGTCAGAACATATAATAATTTGGTTTCTATTAGCACAGATTAGGAAGACAATGCACATTGGGTAAACTACAAGAATTTCATTCCCATGGACAAAATTGGTACTTGGGAAAGAAATTGATTTCAGTAGTGAGAAGAAAAAAGGAGAATGAAAATTCCCAATGTAGAGAACCAGTATTAGTTCACATTTGGCAAAATTCATTAAAATGTGTGACAGGCTGGCAATGATAAATAATCACACCATCCATGCAGTCATATCTATCATTTTTTAACTGATTATAAAATAAAAAATTGTTTGACCTTATTGAATAAATAATAGCATGCTTATCATGGACTGTAATGGACATGCTATATGTACATCACTTAAAATATGGGTGTGGTCAAGTTCCTTATGGAAGTAATGTTTGAGTGGTGGCAAATACATTAAACAAGCCTATGTACAAATATTTAATTGAAAGCAGTAAAAAATGTTGTGCACATTAAGTTCATGTTAATTTAAGATGAGGATTAACATTTATTCTTTTTCTGGAAAGGATCTAAATAAGATACAAAAAAGGGCTGGGGATCTGGCTCAGTAATTTAACCCCTGGGTTAAATTCCTGGTACCAAAATAAATAAAAATTCCTGTTACCAAAATAAAAGCCCCTGGGTTAAATTCCTGGTACCAAAATAAATGGGGGTGGGGGCTGGGGCAGTAGCTCAGTGGCAGAGTGCTTGCCTAGCATGTGTGAGGCACTGGGTACAATCCTCAGCACCACATACAAATAAACAAAATAAAGGCATTCTGTCCATCTACAACTACATTTTTTTTTAAAAAAAGTACAATTAATGTACAACTAATGTGTGGCTATAATGCTCATTGTCAAATCACTCTTCTCTATGATTTTGTTAAAAACTTAACCTTCAGTATATGGTCAATTTTTTTCTGTCTATTTTGATTCCATATTTTTCTCTATCTTGGATACTTTTGAAATTGTTGCTTTTAATGATTGACAATGTAGAAAATAAATGACACCCAACCTTAGTTTTGTCTGGAAGTGAATGTCTGTCTGACCACACACACCCTTTCCATCTACTCAAAAATTTTCATTTCATCTTTAGTTATTCCCTTTTAGTTGTTAAAATTCCCCAACGGACTCTGGGTATGGTGGTGCACACTTGTAATTGCTGCAGTTTGGGAAGCTGAGGCATGTTTTGTACATAGCTAACTTTAGGTTTTATTTTTTGTTTGTTTGTTTATTTATTTATCCTGCCAAAAATCATCACTGAGAAATAGTGAAGGTAGTAAGAATGTTGCAATCCTGGCCACAAGGTTTAAATTAATTTCTGTTACTCATGGAACGCTACACTGTTTTTTTTTCTTGTTTTTTTTATTGGTTGTTCAAAACAATACAAAGCTCTTGATATATCATATTTCATACATTAGATTCAAATTGGTTATGAACTCCCAATTTTACCCCAAATACAGATTGCAGAATCACATCGGTTACACATCCACATTTTTACATAATGACATATTAGTAACTGTTGTATTCTGCTACCTTTCCTATCCCCTCCCCTCCCCTCCCATCTTCTCTCTCTACCCCATCAACTGTAATTCACTTCTCTCCTTGTTTATTTTCCCATTCCCCTCACAACCTCTTATATGTAATTTTGTATAACAATGAGGGTCTCCCTCCATTACCATGCAATTTCCCTTTTCTCTCCCTTTCCCTCCCACCTCATGTCTCTGTTTAATGTTAATCTTTTCTTCCTGCTCTTCCTCATGTCTCCGCAAATAGTGATAATTTAAGTTCTTCTTTTCCTATTTTTATGCCTTTGAATTCTTTCGTCTGTCTAATTGCTCTGGCCAGTGTTTCGAGAACTATATTGAATAGAAGTGGTGATAGAGGGCATCCCTGTCTTGTTCCAGATTTTAGAGGGAATGCCTTCAATTTTTCTCCATTCTGAATGATGCTAGCCTGAGGCTTAGCATAGATAGCTTTTACAATGTTGAGGTAAGTTCCTGTTATCCCTAGTTTTTCTAATGTTTTGAACATAAAGGGATGCTGTACTTTGTCGAATGTTTTTTCTGTGTCTATCGAGATGATGATATGGTTCTTATCTTTAAGTCTATTGATGTGGTGAATAACATTTATTGATTTCCATATATTGAACCATCCTTGCATCCCAGGGATGAATCCTACTTGATCATGGTGCACAATTTTTTTGATGTGCCTTTGTATCCGATTAGCCAGAATTTTATTGAGGATTTTTGCATCTATGTTCATCAGAGATATTGGTCTGTAGTTTTCTGTCTTTGAGGTATCTTTGTCTGGTTTCAGAATCAGGGTGATGTTGGCCTCATAGAATGAATTTGGAAGAGCTCCCTCTTTTTCTATTTCCTGAAATAACTTGAAAAGTATTGGTATTAATTCTTCTTTAAAGGTTTTGTAAAACTCCGCTGTATACCCATCTGGTCCTGGGCTTTTCTTGGTAGTCTTTTGATTGCTTCTTCTATTTCATCCATTGATACTGGTCTGTTTAAGTTGTGAGTATCCTCCTGACTCAGTCTGGGCAAATCATATGACTTAAGAAATTTATCGATGTCTTCACTATCTTCTATTTTATTGGAATATAGGTTTTCAAAATAATTTCTAATTGTCTTCTGTATTTCTGTAGCGTCTGTTGTGATATTGCCTTTTTCATCCCATATGTTAGTAATTTGAGTTCTCTCTCTTCTTCTCTTCATTAGCATGGCTAAGGGTCTGTCGATCTTGTTTATTTTTTCGAAGAACCAACTTTTAGTTTTGTTAATTTTTTCAATAGGTTCTTTTGTTTCAATTTTGTTGATTTCCCCTCTGATTTTAAATATTTCTTGCCTTCTGCTACATTTGCTGTTGCTTTGCTCTTACTTTTCTAGGGCTTTGAGATGAAGTGTGAGCTCATTTATTGGTTTTTCCTTTTTTTTGAGGAATGACCTCCAGGCGATGAATTTCCCTCTTAAAAATGCTTTCATTGTGTCCCATAGATTCTGATATGTTGTGTCTGTATTTTCATTTATCTCTAAGAATTTTTTGATTTCCTCCTTTATGTATTCTGTAACCCATTGATCATTCAGTAACTTATTGTTCATTTTCCATGTGATGTAGGATTTTTCCTTCCTTATTTTATCATTGATTTCCAGTTTCATTCCATTATGATCAGATAAAATGCATGGTATTATCTCCACCCCTTTATATTTACTGAGGGTTGCCCTATGGCATAATATATGGTCTATTTTTGAGAAGGATCCATGTGCGGCTGTGAAAAAAGTATATCCACTTGATGATGGTTCATATATTCTATATATGTCAGTTAATTCTAGGTTATTGATTGTGATATTGAGTTCTATAGTTTCTTTATTCAACTTTTGTTTGGAGGATCTGTCCAATGGTGAGAGAGGGGTGTTGAAGTCACCCATAATTATTGTGTTGTGGTCTATTTGATTCTTGAACTTGAGGAGAATTTGTTTTTTGCATAAATATTGATAATTGTTATGTCTTGTTGGTGAATGGTTCCTTTTAACAGTATATAATGTCCTTCCTTATCCCTTTTGATTAACTTAGTCTTGAAGTCGATTTTATTCGATATGAGGATGGCCACCTCTGCTTGCTTATGAGGACCGTGTGCGTGGTATATTTTTTCCCAACCTTTCACCTTCAGCCTGTGTATGTCTTTTCCAATCAGATGTGTCTCCTGGAGGCAGCATATTGTTGGACTTGTTTTTTCTAATCCATGTTACCAGCCTATGTTGCTTTATTGGAGAGTTTAAGCCATTAACGTTTAGAGTTACTATTGATATATGGTTTGTACTTCCAGCCATGTTTGATTATTTATCTTCTTTTTTTTTAATTTATTTTGTTTCTCCATGATTAGCTTTCCCCCTGCCCTCTGTCTTTACAGAGGCACTTCCCACTGATGGTTTTGGTTATTGTTTATCATTTCTTCTTCGTGTAGTGTTTTGCTCAAGATGCTTTGCAATGCTGGTTTTCTGGCTGCAAATTCTTTTAGCTTTTGTTTATCATGAAAGATTTTTATTTCATTGTCGTACCTGAAGCTTAATTTTGCTGGATACAGAATTCTTAGTTGGCATCCATTGTCTTTCAGTGTTTGAAATACGTTGTTCCAGGATCTTCTCGCTTTCAGTGTCTGTGATGAAAAATCCATTGTTAACCTTATTGGTTTACCCCTGAATGTAATCTGCCTCCTTTCTCTTGTAGCTTTTAATATTTTCTCTTTGTTCTGTATATTGGATATCTTCATAACAATGTGTCTTGGCTTGGTCTACTGTGATTTTGTGTGCTCGGTGTCCTGTATGCATCTACAATTTGTATATCCATTTCCTTTTTTATTTCTGGAAAGTTTTCTGTAATTATTTCATTCAGCAGGTTACTCATTCCCTTGGTTTGAATCTCTGTACCTTCCTCTATCCCGATGACTCGTAAGTTTGGTTTTTTTATGTTATCCCATATCTCTTGGATGTTTTTCTCGTGATTTTTTACCAGCCTTTCTGAGTTGGCTAGACTCTTTTCAAGATGATATATTTTCTCTTCATTATCTGACGTTCTGGCTTCTACTTGCTCCACTCTGTTAGTGATACTCTCAATTGAGTTTTTAATTTGGTTTATCGTTTCCTTCATTTCTAGAATTATTGTTTGATTTTTTTTTATAATCTCTATATCCTGATAAAGATGCTTAACTTCTTCTTTTATCTGTTTATGTAATTCATTTTCAATGTGTTCTTTCACTGTTTGGATTTTCTGTCTTGTATCCTCTTTAAGGTTCCATTCAATCTGTCTAAGTTATTCCTTGAGTTCTTTATATGACCATTTTTCTGATGACTCTAGGTCCTCCTGAATATTTAGGCTGTCCTTCATTGTTTGTACTCCTTTTCTTCCTTGCTTTTTTATGCTGCTCATGTTACTTCTTGTTCTGTTTGACTGCTGAGTTACTGTTTACTCTTATAAATTTATTTGATGCTTGGGGGGAAAGATATTAGAAGGGAAGGGAAGAAGTCACTGAAGAGAATGAGAGTAGGCAGGTAGAATTCAAGGAAAGGGGAATAAGAAAATTGAAAAGAAATGAAAAGACAAAAGAAAAAAAATAGAAAATAAAGAAAGAAAGAAAAAAATAAAAAAAATAATAATATAATAAAAAAAGAAAATTAAAATTTAAAAAAATAATAATAATAAAATAAAAAAAATTAAAAAAAAATTAAAAACATTAAAAAAGTTAAAGAACAACAACAAAAAAAATGAAAATGAAAGAAAAAGAAAAAAAAAGAAAAAAAATAATAATAAATGCAGTCAGAGTTAGATTAACTTCTCTTCCAGTAGGTGGAGCTGTGCCCACTGGGCCAAGCTTCTCCTCTCAATAGGTGGGAACCAATCACTGTGCAGAAGCTCTTCCTCCCAGACTGGGCGGGTCTCCAATCCTGAGTGCCTAGGTCCTTCTCTTGTGTTTCCTCAAGCCAGGCCCCGCTCACCTGTGACGCTCACCACAATACTGGCTACACGCCAAATCTGCTGCTCCTGGGAACCCTGTTTTCATGAACGCCTGGGCACACTCTCCCTGTTTGCCTCCCTCAGACCATAAGTTTGTAGAGCTTGGGGCTGAGAACCCCCAGCAAATTTGCTTGCCCTCAGGTAGCCATGCCCCCGGTAGCTGGTGCAAGAGACCTCAGTTGTCAGCACTGGTGGGAGCGGTAGCCGGGAGTTCCGTGCCGCGAGTCCCACTCCACTCCTGATTCCCTTGGTCTGGCTATTGCGCTCAAGAGAGAGCTGGGAGTGGCCCTCAAGTTTTCCCCGCTGTGTGGAGAGAGATGGTTAGCGGATTACACACCTGTCCGCTGGTTTCAATGAAGTTATCTCCTCCGCCCGTGACGTCAGTTCTCTGCCATGGTGGTATCCCATGGAAATGGTGACCGTTCGTTCCCTTTGCCAGGTGACCAATGCAATGGGTGGGTCCTGACTGTCTCTCCCAAGCCCTGTTTCAATCCTGTGGCCACTGCCTATGAAGGCTCGGTTGGCTTTTACCTCTGTAAGTTCAGAAGGGCTGACCAGTTATTTCAGAGGAATCATTAGTGCTGAGTCAGGAGAAGCAGGCGAACCAGAGCTTGAATGCAGCTGATCCAGGCTCGTTGTGTGTTCTGAGGGGCCCAGACTGTTTGCCCCAGATCCACGTCAGCTCAGCATTGCCTAGTGATCCTGAGCAAACAGCATTTAGACAGTTTACGACTCCCTATGCCCGCTCAGCTGAAGAGGTCAGAGACTTGATCTCTCTGCGCCCACCGCCATGTTGGATCCCCGCTACACTGTTTTTGAAAGTGCATATAAATTCTTATTTGCTTTTGTTTAAAAATGTGTATTTCAATATAATACATTTACTTAAAAATAATTTTAGCATTGTATCTTATTAAAATTCACATTTTTAAATAACTGCAAATAAGCATTTATATGCATTTTCTCCATTCTTACCTTTCTATTAGAAAGTACTCAATGTCACTTTGAGTATGATAAGGTGACCCATAGCAAATAAAATGTTACCATAATATGCATGGTTATTTTACATGTAATATATAATACAACATATAGATTTATAAATATCTGTATCTATATATTTGTCCTGAGAATTAAACCCATGGACACTTTACCACTGAGCTACATTCAGAGCCTTTCTTATTTTTTTAAAAATTTGAGGCAGGGTCTTGCTAAGCTTGCCGCAGTCAGGCTGCAGCAAAATAACCGGGCGGTGACGAACAACTTGTGTACATTGATACAGCAGGAGTGGGAGCCGTTTATTGTAGGACAGGAGGGGTATATATACATTCCACACAGCTTATCTTAATTAACATAAACTAGATACAGCAGTCAACCAGTCAGGAATCTCCGCACTTAATGGCTCACTGGTGTTACTTCACAAACCACTCCCTCTGGCAAAATGCCAGGCGCCATTCTGACTTGTTTACAGACTCTAACAAAGCTGTTGAGGCTAGCCTTGAACTTACCATCTTCTTGCCTCAGCCTCCAAAGTCACTGGCATTACAAGCATGTACCACCATGTCCAGCAAGAATTATATATATTGAGTTGAGTGTATTTGGAAATTAACTTGAGCTTCTGCCCTGTATTTAGAAAATAATGAAGGTAATTTCCACGGTGAGCAAAACATCTTAAATTAAAGAAAACTTATTTTCTTTGGCGAAAAATATATTTTACATTGTGAGAGAAATAAGAAGATATTTGTGAAATTGTCTATCTATCTATCTATTTATTTATTTATTGTTGTAGATGGTCACAATACCTTTATTTTGCTTATGTTTACATGGTGCTGGGATCAAACCCAGTGCCTCATGCATACTGGGCAAGTGCTCTACCACTGAGCCACAACTGTGGCCAGAAATTGTTTATTTATTTTTTGGAAAAGAAGTACAATACTTAGCTTATATATAAAGAGATATTATGAATATTTCTCCTCCGCTGTGTATTATAAGCTGCATGTCTATCTTTCAGGAAACTTTTGTTTAGAGAAAGGTCAACTTAATTAATTCATTAGAGAAGCATATTTAGTACAGTCAAAAACAAGAGTAAATGCTAGAAACCATTAAAAAATTGCTCCCATTGAAGAATCAGAACTTTCACTTAAAATTACAAAATATAACTCATTAGACATTAAGAAATAGATCACTTCTTTGTCTTCCCACAGCCCCTTTTATTACTATTTAGTCATCAAAGATGATTTTCTCAGTTATTTTGAACTAGAAACTCATCTAAGGATGGTTGCGATGGATACAATGAGAGATATATTTGATTGTGTTACTTCAGAAAAAAAGCTAGATCCACCTAAGAATACTAGAGGAGATGCCTATGACTTAATAATTAGTGAATTTTAGGCATAACTAATTATTTTGAAGGAACTGCTATAAATATAAATGCCTTTTGATATCTTCAAACTAATCAGTAGTAATCAGAATTAACCAGAAATGTAGAATGCTTGGGATTCACTTCAGAAGCAATAATTTTATACTTACCATTGAAAATTGAATTGCAGCCAAATTTTTTAATATTTTGAAATTGACTAGTCACCTTTGTGTTAATTAAGGGTTGAATTTACTACAGATTTAATCAGAATGCAAATATGAAACTATTACAACAGAATATCTTGTTTTAATAGGGTTATTTTTATGACTTTCAGTCAGATTCAATTGATCTGAAAGCCAGTATGAACAAAATACGGAAAAAGACATACAGTTTGTCCAACAGCCACTCACCCTTCCATATTGGCAGATCTCTAAGGAGCTATAAATGTCACCTCTAGCAGAGACACTATTTATTACAACATAAAACCAGA
Organism: Marmota monax; assembly: GCF_021218885.2. NCBI lineage: Eukaryota > Metazoa > Chordata > Mammalia > Rodentia > Sciuridae > Marmota > Marmota monax. The sequence continues at coordinate 4,782,925 of NW_026692072.1, read as the reverse complement.
GAAAAGACTCCCCAAAAGAAGTTTTTTTTTTTTTTTTTTTAATTGAAACATAGTGGAGCCTCTTTCCTATGCATACACAATTTTATCATTACTTCCCCCACAACATCCTTTCCAAAATCAAGGGAACAGCTTCCTAGAATCTCTAATATTTTTCAAAGTAAAAAAAAATTGTCAAGATGTTTGAACTAGAACTGATCTATCTGAAAGTCATGTTGACATTTATATACCCTTGTCAGTTAAATAGATACTCAAACTTTTATTGTTTCAAAGTTACATTTGCCTTTTATTCTGTCTTATTTCAATTTTTTTTCAGTCCTTTTCATGTAGGAAGAAATCTCAATGACAGTGAAATAAAAGTATTGTGAATTTTAAGGAAAGAGAATATTCTTCATACTACTGCTAAAATTCATAATCAGGTAGTTACTACCCCAAATTTCAAGTACTATGAAATTTATATTACGTACAACTATATAGTCTAGTTTTTAATTATTAAATATAAATGTTTGAAAAAATATTAATAGAAAATTGTGTATATTTGATAAATATGTTGATAGAAAATCAATAGAAATGATAATTGTATAAAATTGAATGTTTTATTTCTTGGGTATTCTAAAGAAAATATGTTCCTGAAGACAACATAATACATTGGGATTAAATTTCTCATTAAAAAATTAAAATTAGAAGAAATTTTCTTGTTACAATTTATTTTTGTTGTTTAGTTTTATGCTTCAGTTTAAAACCTTTTTTTTTTTTTGGTCAAAGACTTAGGATCCAATTTATATATTGTATATTGCTACAGTTTGCAAAACAAAATGTCCATAAAGACTCATATGTTTCAGGCTTGGTTTCCAATTCAGCTATGTTCTGAAGTGGAACTTATCGTCATGATGTTCTGTCTTGCCTCAGACCCAAAGCAAGGGAACTGGCCAACCATGAATTACACCTTCTGATTCCATGAGCTAACATAAATCTTCCTCCTTTAATATTTTTTTTCTTTTCAGTATTTTTCACAGCAATGAGAAGCTACATACATACATGATTTTCAAACTATTCAAAAGAGCTGGTGCTTGGCATCTATAGTTCTGAATTCCGTAGTAGCTAGCTTGCACAAAATTAAAGCCTAGCTTTCACATCCAGGAAGAGTGGATAAGATGAAGACGGTGTGGTGTTGGAGAAACAAGACAGGGACTATTGTATGTGTCTTAGTATAGTAGAAATAAATTGTGTGTAGGAAATTAAGAAGATGTCACTTTGAGATGAAAGGAGGCTTAAATTAATAAAAAGAAACTTAAAAACCAAATTCTTTCAGGAACAAGGTATTAAATTCTGCATGTATTTAATATGAAAGAGGCATATGACTTTAGGGTTTAAAACAAGCAAGTAAACTCCATGACTTAAATAGACACATTTCATGTTTTAAATGGCAAACCATAATTTACTAGTAAATTAGGACATAGTAAAATCTACTTCCCTAAATAATGTTGAGTAAATGAGAAACTACATTTTAATATGCATTAATAAAAACATCTTAAGTTGATTTTAAGAGGTAAGCATAGAATTTGAATAAATATTAGTAAAATTGCTAATTACTAATTCAAATTACTAATTACTTATAGCAAGTCCCAGTGTCAGTTAATACTATTTTCCCTCAAATAGCTTTAATTATAAGTTCTAACCATTAATTATGATAAAATTTTATATTTCTTTAATGAAAATTAATAATGATAATAAAATTTGACTGAGACAGATTTTTAAAAAAAAAAACTGTTTTCATTGTTTAGACTATAAGCTTCATGCTTGGCATGGTAGCACATAATCCCAGCAACTCAAGAGGCTGAGGCATGGGAAATAACAAGTCCAAGGTCATCCTGGGTAAGTCAGTGAGGCCCTGTCTCAAATAGTAAAATAAAAAGGGATGAGGATATAGTTCGATATAGTTCAGTGGTAAAGGGCTCCTGGGTTTTCTGGAAACAGAGATAAACCTTTTTTTTTTTTTTTTTAATACCTAATTGCTGTGTCTATGTCTTCCAACATGATGAATAGTGTTTCATGATCTTAGAGAAAAAACTCCCCATTTTCACCATTAATTATGACTGTTTACATATTATATATATAACTATATACCATGTTGTTTCTTCAACTCTAAGCCTCTGTACAACAGAAAACACTGCAACATATTTTTTTCTAAATAGAAGTTTCCTAATTAATTATTTTTCATCGATGACAATTGTTTTATATACAAATTGAAAACCTCCAGAAAATATATTGGATTTTTGAATTTTAATGTTTTCTGCATTGCAGTTTATATTATGAATATGATAGAATATTCAGCAAAAGTAGATAAGTTTTATTTTTCTTTAATCTCACTTAAACTAATTTTGTATTTCTTGTGATGTTAGGGATCAAACCCATGACACCATTCACGCTATAAAAGTACCATACCACCAAGCCATACCTCCAACTCCTTAAATTTTAATTTTAATTGAAGTTTATGTTGTTTCAAGGACTTAGGGTTAACCAACATTTAAATTTTCTGTAGGTGATTTCTGCTAAATACACTTGTCACTTGTTGTATGAATATTAAGTGATTTTTACTGCATAAATTTTTGTTCCTATACTCCTATAATCTAGTACACAAGACATTGACAACTGCTAAGTAATATGTACCTATCTCCTGAGATTGTAAAGAAATAGCACTTTTGAAAACTTAAGATATGATATCCCATATTGATTTTTTTATTATTTGAATCATTCTCCTTACCTGACAAAAATTTCATGCAAAAAAAAAGGATAATGTAATATCAGGTAGTTATGAAAAAGTCTCAGTGGAAGAAATGTATTTGGTTATCTTTTATGCAGACTCTAAATTTGGTAGCCAGATGCTTATTTTTTAATACAATTAGGCTTCTGCAAAGATATGAGAAACTGACACATTCTTCTTCCAGAATTTTGTATTTCTGTATTATAAAACAGAACAATTTCCTTCTACAATATCCCTTAGGTATTGGAAAATCATCTAGTTAATGCTTCCTGTCTTTATTTGCCCAATTCATTTTATAATTCCTAATTGTCTTGTAGAAACATGTCATCAAGATATAAATAGAAAGTTGAAGAAATTCCCTCTTTTTCTGAATCTCTTTGGCCTGCTATATTTTACCTTAATAACACACAGTAGTAAAACACAACCTGCAATCCAAAATTAGGATGCATGTTGATTTTCTAGCTACTCCACAAATTCTAGGTATATATTTCAATCAATCATAATGGACACAAATGTGGGAAACAAACAAGACCCATTGGGAAAACTAAAGGGAAAAAGGTAATAGTTAATATCTTATATGGGTGATAGAGAAAATAGAGCAAAATTCCATGCAGAGTTAAGTGGACTATGAGTGGTGTGAACAGATACCTGTTTGAGCTTTCTCACAAACTACCTAAAGGTATGAGAATAACTAAATAGCCCTCTTTGAACCTCACTTTCTCCAATTGTTTAAATGAGATTAAATAAAAGGCTAACAACTCTAGGAAAATGAATCCATAATATGAATTTCAATGATAAGGTATGAAAGACAATTTGTAGTAAATGTTACCTGTGGTGAGCCGCTTCTGCCGTTTCTGCAGATTATGGTCGCCATTACAAGATGACGCTGGCTCCGCTGTGGTCTGTGACAAACAACTCCTTATCTAGGAAAGTTGGCACATGATTTTTCACCACCCTGTGAGAAAGCTCCACACGGCAGCTTTGCATTGGGGCTTGGGATGCTTTATTAAGGCTGGGAGGGGCATCCGAGAGAGAGAAGAAGAAATATCAAGGGCCTGAATAAACTGCTGAAAGAAGATTCCCGAGTTGCGTCTTCCTTGCGGGCAAGGGGTCGCGACAGTTACCTATGCCTAAGAAAGAAGAATAGAGGATTCTGGCAGATATTGAGGAAGAAAATCGTCAGGAAGTTCTGACACTTTCCCTAGTGTGTCTGCAAGGCAGAGCGGAGAAATAGAGATGCTTTAACGAGGAGCTATGAAAATGTAAAAAATGTGGGTATCAGTGTAAATAATGAGGAAGGAGCAGGCCTTCCCAGAGAGTAAGAGTAGATGAAGGTAGAAGAGAAAAATATGCATTTAGTGCTTAATAAATGGAACATGCTAGGGGGACTAAGAGTTTTATTGGGGTATACCGGGGAGACAAAGATAGACAGGTAGACTAGAGCAGATAATATTGGAGAGGTCTTTAATGTCATGGCAAAATTAACATTTCAAGAAATCTCATTCACATTTCCAGAGAAAATGCATCTTTTCACTTTATGTTTGTCACAAACACCTTGTGACATTTGTTTGATATGACTATTAATCTTCACAGGAAGAATATCTAGGAGAAATAGTGGTTTTATTTTAACAACATCCACAACTGAACTGGATATGGGAATTACCTGTATTTTTCTTTAAATGACACTGAAGAAAAATAGCCCAGTACTTAAAAATAAGTGTTTATAATGACAATAGTTAGCAGTCTCCATGTCTTTTTCAAAAAGAAAATTGTGCAAACCCCCCATTAGAGGAATGTCCTTTATAAATAACTATTAAAATAAGAAAGTGTGATGTAATAAATGGATACCATAGATCTCACTTTTTTCCCTCACTGACTCATATGTACAACTTTTGAAGATTAGAAGAATATTGGCTATTTTTCATCCTTATGGATATTGAAATGCTCAATTTGGAATCTGGAAAAAAAGAGTAAACTGTGGGATTTTTTCCCTCTCACTATTATGAAAAATAGCAAAACTGGACTTTGATAATTTAGATTGTATGAGACTTAGATAGAATTTGGCACACAGTGTGATGAGAATTTTAAACCTGTAGCAGAAGCAGTAATGATTTTGTCATTAAAAGAAGTAGAAAAAAAAGACTCAGAAACATTAAGATAAGCTGATAAAATGGATTATAATGTCACATCCTACACGTAGGATAAATTTTTTTTTCTGTTCACATTGCACCCTATGCTTCTCTACGAGAGCTATTGAAAATAAACATATATAGATGCACACACTCATACATAGATCATATAATATATGGTAAATATAAAATGACATACATTATAGCTGTATCTTATACATGTAAATAAAACAGTCATATATATGTATATATAACATAGCTATATATATATATATATATATATCACATATACATATATATATATATATATATATATATACACAAATATACATATATGTATATATATATATGTTTATAGTTGATGCTAATGATTTCTTATAAACATTAAAAGTGTTTAAGTTCTTTTAAGGATGCTCTTTCTTTTAAACTCTATATGTGTCTCTGAAAAAATGATAATGACTCTATGTCAAAACATTGATGTCTTTAGGCTAGACTCATCTCTTGGGTACAGTGCACTACAAACATTGTGAGAATGAGAGAGAGTTGAAACTGGGCCTCAACTGGCATGTGATTACTTGATTATCAGCTGGGAACAGGGAACTTAGGTTTCATACTAGAGAGGTCTAAAATGACAGATGAGACAAAGCAGTGCAAATTTATCTTGTGTAGGGATATTGAAAATAAGACAATAGAAGTATTGCCTATTCATTCTGCACCTTCAGGAATCTAAAGAATTTGGATAAACTGCAGTTGACACTTTAGGAGACGAAGGAGCATGATGTGAATATCCTAGCAATTCTTCTTATAAAAATTATTACAAAAATAATTCCTTTTATAAAAATATATTGGGATTGCAAATTGGTGCAACTATTTGGAAAGCCGTATGGAGATTCCTTGGAAAACTTAGAATAGAAGCATATTTGACCCAGCTACCCACTTCTTGGTTTATACCCAAAGGACTTAAAATAGCATACTACAGAGACACAGCCACATCAGTGTTTATAGCAGCACAATTCACAACAGTTAAATTGTGGAACCATACTAGATGCCCTTCAGTAGGTGAATGGATAAAAAAAATATGGTACATATACACATTGGGATATTACTCTGCATTAAAAGAGAATAAAATCATGATATTTGCAGGTAAATGGATAGAGCTGGAGAATATTATACCAAGTGAAGTAAGACAATCCCCCCAAAACAAATGCCAAAAGTTTTCACTGATATGAGGGTGCTGATCCATATGGGGACAGGGTGAGGGGAAGCATGGGAGGAAACTTTAGATAGGACAAAGGGGAGGGAGGGAAACAGAGGGGACAAGGAGATAGGAAAAACAGTGGAATGAGATGGACATTATTACACCAAGTACATGTATGGAGACACAAATGGTGTGACTCTACTTTGTGTACAACCGGACATGAAAAAAATATGCTTTATAAGTGTATTATGAATTGAAATGAATTCTGCTGTGCTGTATAACAAATTAGAAGAAAGAAAAAAGGAAGGAAGGAACAAAGGAAGGAAGGAAGGAAGGAAGGAGAGAGATTTGGGCAGAATTTCTACCTCAAAATGGACAGTAGAATAAAGTATGTACAATATACACCAGGCAGAAATTAAGTTTTATATAACACATTAAGTCAGCAATGACTTAGTAGAGTCATTCCAAGAGTGAATGAGCAAGAAAGGGCAGAACCTGAATTGTATCATACTGCACATTGGAATGAAAAGAGACACAACTTAAAGTCTGCTGTCATGCTCATAAGAACTTAATCTGTTGTCTCTGAAATAGTGCAAAAGATTGGCATGGCTTAGTATGTCTTAGGACAATATTACATCCATCTGAAAACACCCGAGCTTAAATATTTGACCCACAAACCTATTTTAAAAAATACCTTGTATTCCACTAACTTTAACTATAATTCCTAAGCCATTTATTGTTCTTTTCAATTCCTTTCTGGGCTTGCTTTGATATACACAATAATATGGGAATATTATTAACCAGCGTCTTTGGGCTATCTCTTTTCTAATCACATCCTAATTCCCTCTGGGGAAGGAGGAGTATGACATTCTGGAAAGAAAATAGACTTCAGTGATGTACTAGTCAGATTTTGGCTCTGACTTTTTACCTTGGTATTCACTAGCTATGAGACTTAAGACAATTTAAAACAAAAAATAAAATAGCCAATATTTTGGGAGGAACTAACATCCGGAACTGTCTCACATACTTCATGAAGACTAAATTTTCAACCACTTTCAAGGTAGGTGCTCATCACCACAGACAAAACTTAATCACAAAGAAGCAACTAGAAAGTGGCAAAGCTAGAATGAAACCCAGCCCTCTTCAATTCACAGCACTGGGTATGATCCCTGCAGTAAATTATTTTTTGGCTAAACAATGTAGGATGAACATTCTTCTATATAGAATGAAGACAATGTGATCACTTCCTCCAATGACACATGGAATAAAGAATGTTTATAGATGACAAGTAACACGTGAAATTTCTAACATCTGAAAGACTCAGAATATCAAATTCCTTTCCAGTTATTTCTACTAATTTTAAAGACCATTAAGTAATCTGCTATTCAGATGTACCATAAGGTACCTTTTCTTTTCTTTTGACTTAATCACGAAACATGGAATCCAATCCACTCTAACTCAGTCCCTAGAACTTTCCCCCCAACCTTTACCCTGCTCCCAGGCTCCTCTCCCTCTAGTCCACCCAGACATTTTGAATCTGTTTACAGGTTATTTATTTGTTGGTTTATTTATTTACTTATTTTTCAATTTGTGTCCTGTGTCTGCACCCAATGCTGGGACCTTAGGCTACTTTTTAAAAGAAGTTATTTTTTTGTGAAGAAAGCTATGCTATAGTAGTACTTAGAAGTACTTAGAAGTTTGAATTATTGTATACTGTCTTTTCTTAGAGTTGTGGTTAAATTAGCATTCAAACTCTGAAAGTGCATTTTTACAGCCTTCACAACATGAAATGTTATTTAAACTGTCCATACTCTTTGTATCTTTTTGCAAATTATATGCTTGCAAATTACATTTTTATGTGCCCTAGCTTCTGCTCTAAGGAAATGTTTTTTTTCTATTCTTATTTAGCAAAGACTATTGAAATAAGTATATTACTTATGCTATAATTATGAAATTGCTCATTTTGGGACTTTCTTAAAATTTGATTTTGTTATTGATTGAGGGTGCTCCATTGTGAATACAAAATGTTCTCCAAATCTTGTTCTATGAAGATATGTAATTATTCTTACCTGTTTCTAGTTATCTGACAGCTTGTATTACTTCTGATAATGGCAGCTTTAGGTGCATGTCTTATATTTCTTTTAAAACCTGTTTGTTCCATAAATAGCTGTGTGCATTTTGTTAACAGTTGCAAAGATTTCCTATGTGTGATTCAATATGAAATTTTTTAGATTGAAATTTATTTCATCTATTTTTACCATATCTCTCATTTCCCTGTAGGTCTGAATATGCACCCTTTTTATCCTATCAGGTATGTGCATCTCCTCAAAGTCACACTTGATGAGGAAAGGTCGCTAATAAAACTTTTCCACTTCTTAGTTTCAGTTTTGAATCAATCACAAAGCATCATATTTGAAACTCTGGATAATTCAGTGCTTTGGTGAAGATAGGAAAGGTATGCATGTAACAAGCTAGTGGAACATGTTCACATTTGTAATTCAGCATTCTGTGTTATTATTCCTAATTTGTCTCAAGCACATAGCAATGGATTAAAATGCTGCAGTCTCTGTTATGCTTCCCAAAATGATCATTTACTTGACTCATCTCATTGTGAAGTAAATCATGTAAGGCCCTCTGCCGTGTAGACATTTTGTGAAAGTGCAGCCTTTCTGCAGAAGATATTTATACAGAGGCACAACCTTCTCTAATGGCTTCAGACCATTTGTTTGGCTTTTCTCTGATAAGTGACAGTCTCTTTTGTCCTTAGAACAAGTCCCCCTTCACATTCGTTCAACAGGTGCATTAGTGCTGGAAGACTGTCAGGTAGATAATGAGAATTCAGCGACTTGAGAAGGGATGTCATATTTCCAAAAATGATGGAAAGCCACTTTCCACCCCTTTCCCAGGGTGGATGTCTTATTTTCCTGCCACTTTTCCAGCATCACATCACATTAGTCACACCTTACTTGGTCAGCTTCATCCAACAAACGATTTTCATCAATTATGTGACAGTTTATATTGTCCAAGCTTGTCATGAGCCCCACTGACTTTTACCATTTTTCCACGGATGCATCGGGTGCCCTTCACCCACAGCAGCTCAGGGAGAGGTGCAGGGTCCTGACTGGAGACATCGCTGCCTGGAAAAGCTTTCTCCCACTTTGGTCCAGGGGTGAACTGCTCACTTTTCAGATTTTAATATAAGGGGCCATCCATTCAGCAGCTTCCTTTTAGCTGTCTATACACAAACCCCCAACACTCTCAGGCCGAGGATAGCTATTTTCCATTTCTGCCCCCCAAGCACTGGGTACTCACCTGTCATTGCACTTCCCACAGTTTGATAACTTATCTATCTCACAAACTAATCGGAAAGCTCAATGAGGAGCTTTAGTTCTATATATAAAAAAGAAAATCATTGCAGATGTAAAGAAAGTGACACATTTCAAACTTTTTGTAAGAACGAGAACTTTTTTTTTTTTTTTGCATCATTCCTGATGGTTCTCTGCAGGGAAAAAAAAAAACAGTATACTGTTTGATACATTGTAGAAGGAAGATGCCCAATTTTTACCACCCTTCATTTAGTGGGTTTTCTTTTCTGTGTCTTCTGGAAAAATTTACTTATGTTCTTGCTCTGCTGAGTGGACCTAATTCTTTCTTGCATGATTCATTCATATATTCTGATTACTCCATTTATTCTAATATACAATTCTCATTTTAGGTATGTAATAACTTCTCTTTGAATTTAATGCAGTGGTTGGAACAGGTGGATTGTGATCTCTATGAGGAATGACTTCAATTAAATAAATAGGAAGCAATCTACTAAATGTTATAATCAATCATATTAAAAAAAACATTTTCAGGTGTATTGAAGAGTTTAGGGGAATATCATGATGGAGTAGTTTTAAAATCTAGTATATGAATGACAAAATGCAAATATTAAAATGCAGACATAAAATATCATCATATCTATTCATAATATATCTGCAACCAACTTATAAGTGGCTAATTAAATTAATATAGAAAAATTTAATAAATTTTACAATTTAATAAAAATAATGAATATTATCATTATCAAAACATATAATGTGATGATGGGGAAATAATTGGAAAAGAGATATAAATATGAAACTTTTAGTCAAGAGCTATGTTATAAAAAGCTAGTGAAGGAAACAAAGAGAAGGTGTTTAAAATTTTGTGGTTTGTATTTTAAAATAAAATTATTGATATTGGGAAAGAATGCCTAAAATTTTTGAGGTATTAAGAGAAAATATTCCTGTGAAACAGAGAACCGCTGTGGGAGGAGAGAGGACTGCAGTTTTCCCTAAAGAGTTATATTTCTACAAAAATATTAATGGTACAAGCTGCACTACAACTACTGAATTTCAATTACCATTAGCTATCTGTGGTCTGTTCTGTGTCTTACAAATTTAAATTTTAGATCAAAACAGCCATTTTATAGTGTAGAAATAAGCAATGTTATTTTGGAGAAACACTAGAATTCTATGTCTAACTTATGAAATGGAGCATATATATTTACCATACATGGGAAACTAGAAAATGAGTAAAAAATCAAACTTTCTTCCATGTATCTTCTCATTTCATAAGACTTTATGTGTGCGTTTTTTGTTTGTTTGTTTTTTTGTGTGTGTGTGTGTGAGTGAGTGTTAATTGTAATTTTGGCTTAGTGGATGGAATAGGTGAGCATAAAATATCTAATCAAATTAAAAGGAGAAGAAAATGAACAATTCAAACTATGCAATAAATCCACAGCAATTCAAAATAAATCCTCTGTGTCTATGAGAGTAAAAATATCTTTATTTTCCCCGCTTCTCTTCTTATTCTCAGTGCAATGGTAACTTGTTTGTTCATTTTCCTTTTCTATTTTTTTTAAAGCGTATTTCTGTGTTTATTGTGCCTCTTCAGGACAGGTGCAAACAATTGGACCATATGTGTGACGCTTATGTGCACAAAGATCAGTGCATACCACCAAGTTCCGTATCATTTGTTTATGGTTGAACTGAAATGTGTGATTCTTGACGTCTAAGGAAGTGTTTTTGGTGCACAGGCAATTCTTATAAACTGTGAATATATTAAGAAGGATGAGGAGGGATGAGGAAGGACACAAAAGGAAAAGAAGGTGAAGGAGAAAAAGAGTAAAAAGTGAAAGAGGAAGAAATGAAGGGGAAAAAAAGAAACTAACAGAGCTATGGATATAGCTCAGTTGGTAGAGTGCTTGCCTTGCATGCACAAGGCCCTGGATTCAATCCCCAGCACCAAGAGGGGAAAAAAAAGAAACTAAGGCACAATTTTGGATATGAATTAAATCAAGAGTAAAAGTGCGGCTGGGGTTATAGCTCAGTGGTACAGTATTTGCTTAGCACGTGCAAGGCACTGGGTTCAATCCTCAGCACCACATAAAAATAAAAACAAATAAATAAAACAAAGGTATTGTGTAAAGAAAAATATTTTAAACACACACACACACATTCCAAAAGAAAAAGAATAAAAGTGTCACTAGATTTCATTCCCAAAAGTGAAGCCAGGGTTCTATCTCAAAGACCTTTGCTGTGTTTAATATATATTGTGATTTGGGTTATTGAAACTTTCCTACAGTGTCCTTCTTGTGTTCCTTTGGCCTCTGTCCTCCTTGAGACTACTTTTATAACTCATTCCATTTGTTTTTCATTTTGTTCTGTCTATAATTTCCCCAATGTTCTCCCCACTCTCTGTTTTCTTCTCTGGGACTCCCACACCTATGTCCACCATGAATGTTTCCAACACTGGAAGAACAGGAGCTCCTGGCATTTTTCAGCTTATGTGGAAGCAGCCTGCTAAATTGCAACTCTCTGAGAGTTTCATCCCAGAGAGCTGGTGTGAGAAGATCTATCCAAATGCTACACACCAGCCAAGCTCCTTAGACTAAGTGAGGATAATCCTTCTTCAGATGACAGCCTGTTGATGAGTATTCCCAGGTCCAAAGTGCAACCCAGATTCTAATTAACCTGATTGAACCTGCTGTGTGTGATTCATTTTTTTTTCTTCCTTTGATGGACTTGTCACTATCTATTTGGGTATTCCTCTTTTTTCCTGTTGTTTACTTGCCAGGATTTGCTACTAATAAATGGATGCAACACAAGGCATACACTTTCACATTGCTGTAATCTTCCTTAGTGTCCTTACCTCTTTCCCTTGTCAGAAATGACAGCATTGTCCCCAACTCTGACATCTAGGAATATCATTATGACTTAAACAGTTTCTAAAGTTGTTCCTGCAGAGGGTGTGGAGATACATGGTGTTCAAACAGCCAGGATAAAACAGCATATGGTGACTGACAAAATAAAAATCATTTCTTACTCTCATGGGGAATCATGGTGAGATACTTCAGTGCATGTTTCATGAAAACAATGACTTCAATGGAAGTTCACACCCAGATTAGGTGCAGGAACTTAGCAAGCATCTTCTGATGTTCCATATACAGGCCATTTACAGTTTTCTAAAATGTTTCAACAATACAGAACAGGAAAGAGTATATGAATCGGAATTTTGCTAAAGCAATATCTACTGTCTTTGTGTTTGACACATGCTTTTATTATGTGTGTTTTTTGTTTGTCTATTGTTTTTTCACAATGGTCATGTCCAAACATCTCAAAAAATTATTAACCTTAGATAATAATGGGCCACCATAACTAAATAAAACATATACCTTAATGTTTTCATGTGAATATTGTCCACATATTTTATATGTTAAAATATATATTTATTTACATAATTATTTAAAAACATTATTATGAATATTGGTGTGATTTTTGTGCCTGAAACAAAATCATTATCTATACTTTTCATTAGATATGTGTCTCTTTTTCTTATTTGCTTACAAAACGTAATGCCAGTTATTAATTTATTTTTCATTCACTTGTCTTCTAATGTGTTTTTATATACCTGTATATGTCTTCATTTTGCTTTTTAAAAATTAATGTAGTCATTAGTTATTTGCTTTTCTATATTGCCTTATGACATTAGGAATCATCCCAAATTTACATAGAGGCTTAATTAAAAAAATATTCACTGCTATGTAATATTCTGTTGGGAATGGATCAAAATTTGTTAAATTCTCCTATCAATGGAAATTTGTATAAATTCGTATCCATTGTCATTATGAATAATGATATTACAGCTATTCTTATAAATACCTCAGTAAAAAAAATACCAGAAATTTTTTGGTATATAATTAAAAGCAGAATAATGAGAATATATTTATTTATGTATTTTTGATTAGTGCATTATCATTATATATAATAGTGCGGTTTGTCTGGACATAATTATACATACATGAAAAATAATTTTGCTCCACTTCACTCCCCAGTACCTCCTCTTTCCCTTCCATCCTCCCTTTCCTGTTCCTTTCCTCTACTTTACTGGTCTCCCCTCTAATTATTCATTGTTTTCAATTGGTACTTCATAGATTTGAATGAAAGTGGAAATCTCCATGGTATATTCATATTAAAAACATAACGTGATTTGGTCCATTTTGTTCCTTAGATCTTTCCTTTCCCCATTCCTCCTCTCTGGCTTTCAATCCCTATCTACCGCATTGAACTGAGACATTTCCCATTTCCAATGAATACCCGCATTTCTCCCATATTTTGCCATAGCTTCCACAAATGGCACAAAATATTTGACCCTTGAATTTCACTTAGTATGATTTATTTCACTTTGTATGGTGTTCTCAATTTCCATCCTAACTAGCAAATGTCACAGTTTCATTCTTCTTTCTGGCTAAAACTCCATTGTCTCTATATACCACATTTTCTTTAGCCATTCATCTACTCTTAGGCACATATTTCATAACTTGGCTATTGTGAATTACATTATTACAAATATCTATATACCTGTGTAAGTATAATATGCTGATTTTACTTCTCTGGGATAAATACCAAGGAAGGGGACAGTTGGGTCATGGGTGAATTTATTCCTAGTCTTTTGAGGAATGTTCATACTGCTTTCCAGAGGGGCTGTACTAAATCGCCACTTGAAAGGGAGTGAGAGGAAATCTCAATGTAGTTTTTATTTTAAATTTGTTATAATTAGTTGTACATGACAGTAGAACACATTTTGACACATTGTACATAAATGGAGCACCACTTCTTATTCCTCTGGCTGTACATGATGGAGAGTCACAGCAGTAATGTAATCATACATATGTATAGGGAAATGACGTCCATCTCATTCCACTGTCGTTCCCATCCATATACTACCTCCCTTCTCCTCACTCCCCTCCGCACAATTCAGAATTCCTTTGTTTTTTTCCTACCCATTCCCCCATTATGGATCAGCATCCACTTCTCAGAGAAAATATTTGGCCATTGGTTTTGGAGGTTTAGCTTATTTTGCTTAGCATGACATTCTCCAGCTCCATTCATTTACCTGCAAATGCCATAATTTCACTCTTCTTTAAGGCCAAGTAATATTCCATTGTGCATATGTACCACATATTCTTTATCCACTCATCTGTTGAAGGGCATCTACATTGGTTTCATAGTTTAGCTATTGTGAATTGAGCAGGTATGAACATTGACATGCCTGTGATTAGTTTGCCTGAGGGCTTATCAATCTTGTTTTTATTCACAAAGAACCAACTCTTTGTTTCATTGATTCTTTATATTGCTTTATTTATTTTCAAATTTATTAATTTAAGCTCTGATCTGAATTATTTGCTGTATTCTAAGATTTTTGTATTAGTTTATTCTTTTTCTACAGCCTGGGGGTATAATGCTACATCATTTATTTGTTATCTTTTTATTTGTCAATATAGGAATGCAAGCCATAAACTTTCCCCTTAGAACTGCCATTATACCATCCCAGAGATTTTCAAATGCTGTGTCTCATTCTCATTTGTTTCTAAAAACTTTTTAAAATTTCTTATCTGATTTCTTCAGTAATTCATTCCTCATTCAAAAGCATATTATTTAATCTCCAGGTGTTAGGGTGGTTTCTCCCATTTATCTTGTCATTGGTTTCTAATTTCATTCTAATATTATCTCACAGGATGCAAGTAATTGTCTCCATTTTATTTTATTTGCTAAGATTTTCTTTGTGCTCTAAATTATGATCAATTTTAGAGAAAGTTCCATTTGCAGTTGAGATGAAAGTAAATCATGTTATTGATACATGAAATATTTTATATATTTCTGTTAGGTTCATTTGATTATTTTTTTCCCAGAAGATTATTTACTTATTTTATGTCTGGAGGAATTGTTTAATGGTGCAATAGTGAAAAAGATATGTTGAAATTACCTCGTATTCTTGCATTTGATTCTTTATATTGAGAAAATGTTTTGTATGTATGTAGTTACACCATAGTTTGGGGCATAAGTATTTGCAAACATTATATTTTGTTGGGATTAATTAGTATGAAATGATATTCTTTGTCTCTAATGTTTCATTTTGACTTAAAGTCTACTTTGTCTGATATGAGAGTAGCTACCCTTGATTGATTTGGGTTTTCATTGCATGGTATACCTTTTCCCAAACTTTCATTTTCAGTCTGTGGATGTCTTTGCTTGTAAGGTGAGTCTCTTGAAAGCAACATATGGTTGGGTCCTGCTTTGTTTTTTTAAAAAAAATCCAATTGGCCAATATGACTTTTCAATGGAGAGATAAGAACATTTATATTCAATGTTATTATATGATTTTTATTTTCTGCCATTTTGATTTATTTCTAACATTCAATTCAGACTTGACACTTTGCAATTTAACATTCTTCCATGCCATTTATCCCTTTGCTTGTTCTATGTTTATTTTTTTCTTCTTCATGAAATGTTTCATTGAGTATGTCTTGTAGCACAGGCTTAGTGGTTATGGATTATTTTTGTTTCTACTTATCATGGAAGGTTTTTGTTTCACCTTCAATTCTAAAGAATATTTTTGTTGGATATAGTAATCATAGCTGGCATCTGATGTCTTTCAGGGCTTAGTATATATTATTCTATGCCTTTCTGGCTTTCAGAGGCTTGATGGAGAAATCAGTTGAAATCCAAACTGGCTTATTATAAATGTGACATGCCATTTTTTCTCTTGTAGTTTAAAAAAATTCTCTTTATTCTGTATATTAGGTATTTTAAGTATAATGTTTGGGAAAAAATCCTTTTTTATCTTGTCTATTTGAGGTTTTATGTGTTTCTTATATTTGTATTTACATTCAATTCTTAAGATTTGAATGTTTTTCTGTTGTTATGATGAAATGGTTTCATTGATAAAGTTGTGCATTTCTTTAGTTCGTATTTTGGTCCCTTCGTCTATTCCAATGATTGTTAGATCTGGTCTCTTACAGTTATCTCAGATTTCTTGAATATTCTGGTCATAGTGCTTTAATATTTTTATTTTTACTTTATTTTGTCTTTGAGGCCTCACAATTGGACTTCTGAGTGGTCTAATCCATTGGTGATACTTTCAACTATATTTTTAATTTGATTGGTTCTTTCATTTCCAGAATTTGTTGGATTTTTCAGAATCTCTTTTTACTTCACTGACCTTTTAAATCCTGTATTTTCTCTCTTGATCTGTGCCTCAAGTTGTCCTTCAGTTCAGTGACCATTTTAAATTGTGAAATTTCTAAGTTCTTTATCTGACATTTCCTTCATTATGATGTCAATGGGATCAATTTTTGAAGCATTGTGGTCTTTGAGGGTGGCTTGTTTCCTTGCTTTTTTATATTCTTTATATGTTCTACAATCTTCTGGTGTAGTTATCTCTTATTTTGGTGAGAGTAACTATTTAGTGAGCTTTTCTTCTCTTGTTTCTTTTTTCAATACTCAGACATGTGCATCAGCCTGGGCAAATGTCTGAGTATTGATGTCCCCACTCAAAGACTGTCTTCTGCTATGTGCAGTATCCAGAAACACTTTGAGGGAAAATACTAAACCCTGTTCACTGCAGTCACTTAACAGCAAAAGCATGTATTAATAAACTTAGGAAAAAATATTGAAAATGTTCTCCACAGTTTGTGTAATCCAGATATGAAATTGTAGTGATGTTCTTGAACAGGTTGTTAAATGAATTATGGAAGAATTATACTACTTAGGGGTTAAAATATAGGAGAGACAAAGTGAGTACAGAGTACACAGATCTAATAAATAATAACAGAGAAAAAGAAGAAAAAATGGGGGGGGGAATTGAGGTAAGAGTAGGTAATACAACAAGGAAAAGAGAGACTAAGTGAGCTTATGGCCTTTTCCTCTCCAGAGTTCTTTTTCATTATTAGCCCTCCCCCTTGATCTTACACTAGTCAGAGTTCAGGGTCAAGTATCTCATTCTTTCCTACTCTGGTAACCAAATTCCAAGCCCGTCCGATTTTGAATCTGTCCAATATTGAGATTTAGAGTGTTTAATTTTCCACCCACCTCTCTGGTCATCTGTTCCTTCTCTGCTTCATTTTCGGGCTATATAGGAGTTGAGAATTGCTGTTTAGACTTTCTCCACCAACTTCCATGTATCCCCAAAGCTACTGAAATATTCAGAATTTTAAAACAATGCCATTTTTTTTCAAAGTCACTTATTTAGATATCAAGTTTGTAAATAATTCATATGATCATATGAAATAATTCATATGATCAGTAATATGTTGTAGTCAGCTATGCTCTTGTTATTAATAAAGTGAAACATTTCTTCAAATAGTTATTGACCACAAGGGCTTTTTCTTCTATAAATGACTTGCTAATACCTTCTGAACATTTTCTTTAAGACACTTATATTATTTTCATTTATTTTTGGAACTATATCTATGTATGTATATATATGTGTATATATATATATATATATATATATATATATATATATATACACTTATTTCTATATCAATTTGTATGCTGAAAATCATCTTCTCCAATTCATGACTCATATTTTTATTCTCTTCAATGTAATTTTGATTAGTGGAAGCTTTAAATTTTGTTTTCCTTCACAATACAAACACAATATTTTGTGGTTAGCTCTTTTTATGTCTTTATTAAGAAATCCTACATCAGTAAAATAATATCTTTCTTAAATTTTTAGCTTTTACACATATACCATATTGTTTTTTCTTGAGGTCATAAAAGCAATTCACTGGAGGAAACAATGTCTTTCATCAATAGTATTCAGATGATACCATATTAAAAATATAAAACCCACAAGCAAATAAAAACCAAAACCTATGATCCTCATCTTGTATTATAGAGTACGATTACTTTGATATGCATCATAGAACACAACATAATATCTAAAGCAATACAGCTTCTAGAGGCACATAAGATGTTATTGCTGCAATTTGGGATAAGCAAAACTTTCTTAGCCAAAAATATAAAAACATTATCCAAAAAAGAAAAATAATGTTAAAATGATAAAGAGAAATTATAATGACTAAATAATAATGAAAATAATTGGAACAGATAAACACAGATAAAGAATGGTATAATGAATTTGCCAGTGTAGTTTCAAGTGATGAATCAAACAGACAGTTAATTGTCAATAGCCCCAGATTAAAAACAAATATATAAAAAAAAAGATTCATCTAGGAGAGCAGTTACCAGAGCTATGGGAATAGCTTTGCCTCCTGCCCTCCTAGCAGAGTAACCACATCCATTTTCAGTTGTGCATAGTCAATGCTGAGTTTGAACAGATGCATTGTCCCAGTGGATACCATGGCATTTCAGTTTAGATGAACTGTCAGTAAAACAACCCAAGGTATTTGAGAAACTTCTGTGTATCCAGAGCCCCATGGATCCAGCATTTTTTTTTCATGCACTGGAAAGAGGGCAAAGTTTACCCAAAAAGAACACTGCTAATTTCTCATGTAAAACCAAAATGCTTTTAGAGTCAGGTCAGCTCTGTTCATTATTTTCACTAGACAAGTACACTGGTGGATGCTTCCCATCTCCGAAGGCATTCAGTCTAAATTAAGCCAATACAAAATGGAAATACCCAGGGCTGGGGATGTGGCTCAAGCTGTAGCGCGCTCGCCTGGCATGGGCCCGGCGCTGGGTTCAATCCTCAGCCCCGCATACAAATAAAAATGTTGTGTCCACCTAAAAATAAATATTAAAAATTCTCTCTCTCTCTTAAAAAAAATGGAAATATCCTGCTGGAGGCAAGAGGTCTCTTGAGACAGGCATTCATTTCAACAGGAGAAAAATAACCATTTTTAAAATGTTTTCCAAAAAGGAGATACCTCAAAGCCACATCAGGGTGGTGATGAGGCCAAACCCCAAAGGCCCTCAGAGTGGAGGCTGATACCTTTGGCTCCACTAAGCAAAATCTTTAGTCACAAAATCATTATTTTCAGTTTAATCATTAGGATTATATATTTCCAGAGGTAAACATCCAGCTACACCTTGTTGAGTGGTTTCCAATGTAACCTGTCACAAGGGATGCTGATTCAAAGGTAATTCTATATAAGAAAATGAGTACAATGCTCAAATTAGGTACGTAAGTGGGCGTAGAACACTCCAGTAATCCCAGTGGCTCCAGAGAGGCAGGGGGATCATGAGTTCAAAGCCAGCCTCAGCAATGGTGAGGTGCTAAGCAACTCAGTGAGAGCCTGTCTCTAATAAAATACAAAATTGGGCTGGGGGTGTGGCTCCGTGGTTGAATGCCCCTGAGTTCAATCCTCAATATCAAAAAAAAAAAAAAAAAAGTTAGGTACATACATTCTCTAAAAGCAAAAATATCCAAAAGAGTGTTGAATCGCCATTCTGGTAATATTGTAGAATGACGAGAACATGATTTACCTTGAATGCCAGACAAACTGAGAGTTTTTAGTCCACTCATGTAGTTTTCAAAACTGCTGAGTACCTCTTGAATTTTGTCAGGTTTCATCAACTACATTGGTTTATGAAATGATACTGCTGTCAAGAGTTTTGGAAATGAGGCAGCTGGCTTTCCAATCACTAGAACATCATCTATATAATAAAAAAATATTGTCCATAAGAATATACAGACATTCACAGTAAACCATGATCAAGCCACAACTGGCATACTGCAATTTGTAGACCCTAGGAGAATATTGCAAATGGGTATTAGAGGCCTTGCCACATGAGTGCAAATTGGTCCTGGTTCCTAGGTGATTTTGAGATGAAAAACAAAGTGCTATCATGTCTGACACAGTATATCCAACTGTCATCCTTTTTGCAACAGATTCAATTATAGTCACATTATCTTTGCAGTCACAAAAGCAACAACTACTGGGACTGTGGAGTCCACTACTGGATTCAACTGATGGTTGTATGCTGTTAGACCCCAGTTTTAAAGCTGACCAAACAGGTTTTGTCATGACATGGCTTTGTAATACTGCATCTCTTACTGCCAATGATGCACCTAAGTCCTTCATCAAGGGTGTGCTCCATTCTTTCTTAGGATACCATGCTGGTTGCATTGGACCTCCTGAATGAGGACAGGGAGACAGATTGAGGAGTGACTTAGTCACCACAGTTCTCTGAATGGCACAGTCTGTGAGTAAATAAATCCTTTCTTGATTTTATAAACATTCCAGTCAAGGATGTAAAACATCAACAGAAATAGTACTAAACAGTGGAAACACAATAACATTACCCAGGCCCATTCACCAGTAGATCATCTAATCAACCTTATAAACCCAAACTAGAACAGTGTGAGTTTATAGACCAGTTTTTTAATTACTATTCCAAAAAAAGAATATTTTTTTCTGTAACATAAATAAATCTCTTTGAGAGATTCAAATTTCCTTATAGTATTCAGAAACATTGAGAAATGAAAACGGAAATGAAAAGCAATAGCAAATATAACACAACCACACATACACACAAACTACAATTTGAAAACATTTAGTTTCATGTCTAAATGGATCGGAAGTTGATGTGATATATTACAGGAGGGGTTCAGCTATTGCCATTCTCTTTCAACACATGTCATGTACCCCCACAACAGCATCTTTCAAGAACTGGTCAAAAGTTTGACATCTGGCCCAGTATGTGCCCATGGGAGTTGTACAAAGCCTTCTCTTCACTGTCAGTGTGGTTGTGTGCTTTTGTAAATATAATCTAAACTGGGTTTGAGGAAAAGAACCATCTGCCAATCTAATACAAATATTTGTACTAATTTCCATAATAGGATAAAACTGAGAATGATTTTCAGCTTAGTGGGGAAGCCTCCCTGCCTGGAGAAGCATCTGATCATGGCAACATCTGGAACATTGTCTTTGGACTTATTTTATGGTACCCATCCTGCAAACACCTCACCAATTTTTGTTCATGAACACTAAACTTACCCGCATGACTTGATTATTATATTTGCCGCCAATTCTGATGCCTACCCCAAATGTCATTAAAAAGCTTATGAAGCCTACATGTTTTCTTTTCTAGCAATCCCAATCTCTTTCAACTTGGAACACTTATTATCAAATGGTCAAGAACTTGAGGACATTTGACAAATGCTCAAATGTTAAGGATTTGAGATGTTATCCTACTTTAAAGGCAAAACTAAGTCTACCACCATTTCATGGATGTAAGACAGCTGGGAGGGAGCCCAAGGGTGACTAATTATTTACAGCAGTGCCGGTGGACATGCACAGATTTGAATTTGTGAAGGGTCCCTGAGCCACAAGTCTCACAAGCTCAGGTGACATCAATATATATAGTGTCTATGACCTCAATATTAGGGGAACTTGAATCTTAAATAATGACAGTGAGAGGTTTGCACTGGAGGGAGAAATTTTCTCTAATATACAAATAGTAAAAAAATCTGTTCTTTGTCCCAGCCATAGCAAAGGCATTTCTATATCTATTAATAAGATATACATAGTCCAGAACAAAGGCAGTCAGTACCTTTCTTTGCTCCCCTGTGGGGAAGGGTCATCCAACACTTTGGTAAAAACTGTTTGGTATTAAAAACTTAAACAGATACTTACCCCATAATCCAGCAATTCTATTCCTAAGTATTTATCCAAAGGAAATGAAATCATATTTACACAAAGGTTGTACAGCAGTTTATTTGTTTTTAACCCAAACAACTCAATGGTACACTAACAAAAAAGTAGATAAACTGGCTATGGTATTGCTCCCCCAAAATGGAGTACTAGGCAATGGGTAAAACTTACAAATAATCTTTGAAGCTAAAGAAGCATAAATGAAAATGGAGACATCTTTCATATGTAATTCTGGAAAAAATAAAAGTAGTCCCTGATGATAGAAATAAAGTCTGTGTTTGTTCAATAATTGAGTCTGGGAAGGATAATAAGGGAAACTTCAAGGGTTAATTAAACATTTGTCAAAATTTATCTAATTGTACTCTTGTGATATATATCCTACTGTGTATAAATTGTCAAATAAAATATTTTTTCATACTTAAATGCTTAACTACTCTTAAACTGACTTTTTGTGTAAAGAGTTGAGTTTATAAGAAAAAAAAAGTATTGAAAAAAAAACATATTGAATAGTCTTGTGCCACACACTGTTATAATGCTAAGTGCTAAATAATTCAACCCTCAAACACTCACATTAATATAATATTACTACCTCTTTAAAAATTTCTTTTTTTTTTTTTTTTTGGTACAGGGTATTGAACCCAGGAGGCACTTAACCATTGAGCCACATCCCCCACCCCTTTTCATTTTAAGACAATATCTCTCTAGATTGCTTAAGGCCTCACTAATTTGCTTAGGCTGGCTTGAAACGTGCTATCATCCTGCCTCAGTCTCTGGAGTCACTAGGACTACAAGCATGCACCACCATCTGTGGCATAGTTTCTCTTGAAAAAGGTGCTGAGGTTGAGGCACAAAGTGGTCACCCCCTCAGGGTCACAGAGCTAATTAGTGGCATAGTAGATATTTACAATGCATATTATTATTCATATTGAATAAAAGCTAGGACTTAGCATTATCATGATCCCTTTAAAATAGTCATATTTATATGCAATTGGGAATGCCAAAACAACAAGAAGGGGAATCATTCAAAATGTTATTGATTTTTCTACTATGAGATTAAATTTACTCTTTTTTCTATATTAGCCATTTCATTATCTATATGTTAGAAAACAACTACATTTAAGGTTCTGAAAAAAATCTGTTGTATATTGTGAAAAGTACTATGTAGATGAAAGTACTATCTCACTAAAAGCTCTTCAAAAAATGGCTTTGAATAGATAAGCTTCTATTTTATTTTACTGAAACAGTACATACAGGTTTATATCCTGCAAGCAATGACTGCTTCATGTGAAATCAGGAGGACTTGAAATTCTTGATATTAATCTTATCAATGCTTTATAAATTACTGAATTTTGTTTCTATTGCCCTAGGATCCCTAATAAATAAAAATTAGCATTAACTTATTGGAAAGCATGAACACTTAGATAAATCTTTCTTCCATGTATTCAGAAATTCTTCATACTGAAGTTATTAATTTTTTACACGAAAAAACATATATAATCAACTGTGTCTTTTTCATAAATTTGTATAATTTTTTACTAGTAGCTGAAGACAATTTTAATTTGGAATCAATATTTTTTTAATGCAGAGAGAAGATAGAGTTTTAGTGAGAGCTAAGTTATTAACTTATTTATAACAAAGTCTGTGATAGTTACTTATCCCATATAATTGACTCAACAAATCATCCTCAAAACTATGAGAAGTTGGTACCCTTATCCTTAACTTTCAAATAAAATCTAGTTTTCAAAAAAGTAATGAACCTGGTGGGTAGGATTTTATTCCACTTCTTTTATTGTAAGGCCATTCTCTTCTTCTTCTACTTTTCTATATTTTGTATTAACAAGCTCTGCTCACAACCATCATTTATATATGCACAGAGAAGGAAGCCCCTTTTAGAAATTTTACATCTTTGAGTAGGAGGGTCAGGACTACTATGAGCATATCAGAATCCTTATCTGCCTGTATCCACAAGTATGTCAAAAAGGCTGATGTCAGTTCAGAATTTAATTGAAATGCTCATCATTTTATAGAACAAAGTAATATTGCTTTTATAAATTGATTAATTTCTGGGTGATTGCTGTTTGGCTTGGTTTCTCTTAATGTTCACAAATGATCAAACAATTATATATTGAAGCCTATGAGTGTTCTACATTGTATCAAATAACTTACAATGTTATCTTAAGATTATCATATCAATTTGTATGCAATATATTTACAACCCCTTTCTACAGATTTTGTAGATATGGTTCACAAAGCTTAAGTAATCTCCTTGAGTTTATACAGTTAAGTCAAAGGCTACTGGGCACTGTGATTCACTTAATAACTAGTAACACAGCAGTCAGTTTTACTGAGGTCATAGAAAGTGTGTTGCTTAAATATGAGCAACAGCTTTTTTTTTTCTTTTAGTTGAATGACAACAACTGACCTTGAGTTTTGCCTTCCTTCTACAAACTGTAATCTTGATCAATATGGAATTGCTTTCAATTAAGCATTTCACAGATATCAGTAAAGTAGTAGTTGGATAATGAGGCAGGGTTGGGGGACCTGAGGAATACCATTTTTGTTCTGCCAATTTTGCCACCCATTAATTTTTGTGGAGAAACAAATGCATAATTAAGGGTATTTGACTTAATGGTCCCAGGGATATCTTATCCCTAAGTTTCCCCTCAATTCTGTAAAAATGGTATGTGTTGAAATCTGATATTTTATTTACTGAGGCTAATGGCTTAGCCTATTAAAAGATAAATATTGGCAGATGTCTCCAGGAGATAATGGGAAAGGACATTTTTGGAATTTGTAGCAATTTCATGTTAAATCATAAAGC
Organism: Marmota monax; assembly: GCF_021218885.2. Taxonomy (NCBI): domain Eukaryota; kingdom Metazoa; phylum Chordata; class Mammalia; order Rodentia; family Sciuridae; genus Marmota; species Marmota monax. The sequence goes on along the minus strand of NW_026692072.1, from coordinate 4,758,088 downwards.
CATTTTGTTATTCAGCCTTAACTACTCTGTAGAGAGAAGTGAAGGCAAGATGTGTTTGGTAACCCATACAATTACTTTAAGTATTACTGCTAAAAGAAAAAAAAAAAAAAGACTAAAAGGAGAGATTCTTTTGAAATCCCTAATGAAATTCTTAAAAAAAAACATTTTTTTAAATTTGAAGTTAAAAAAAAAGTTTCCTTAAATTTCAACTTAAGAACAATTTTTCATTTAGTTTGAAAATAATGCACTTTGATTTAAAATAATTAGAAAATAAGTAAGTCCAGAAATACAAATCAAAGTAGCTATAGTTCTATCACAATTATCCAAAGTCACACAAAATAATTACTTTATTCTATTTACCACCGGTGGTTTTTCCCCTTAAGGTAAATAAGTTCTTTTTTTTTTTTCTTAACAAAAAGGGTGAAAATTTAATTTATAGAATTTGTGTCCTATATCTATGTTTTATATAAATTATAACTAAAGTATACATTGAATTTTATTGATATGAATTAATTTAGTACTCTTAAATAGCCATGATTACATGTACAGAACCATAATAATATTGAGATGATAAATATATCATGAAAATTATTATGTATAAATGAATATTTAAAATCTAGATCCTACATCTATTTGCACTTGCTTTCAAAATTATTGTATTCCTCTACACAAATGAGAAATAAATACTGCTGGATTTTCCAAAGACATATGTCAGAAAAGTTAATGTATACTTGTTCCCTGAGAGTATGAATTTGGATAGTACTAGTTTTATTGTGTTCTGATGCTTAAGAAAGAAAAACACTGGAGCACCTTCTCAGGCTCCTGGAATTGCTGTGGAATTACTTTGCTGTGGAATTAACATTTCTCTGTGCATCCTCTGCCAGCACAGTCCAACCTACCTCCATGCAATGTTTATTGCACTGAAAGCAGCTAAGAGTGGCATCACAAGGCATTCTTGTCAGCAGAACTCCAGCATCAAGGACAGCACTGCTCATCACTGATCTAAATGTCATCCCCAATGTGAACTCTGTGATCTGAATGTGAAAGTGTATGGTCTGCAAAACTCTGAGAGTCTGGTTTGCATTTCAGATGTAATATATTTATTAGTTTCAGTCATCCACTTAACACATATTTATTAAGCTACTCATGTATTTAAGAAAGAGTGTTCATCTCTCAAGATGCAAAGATGAACAAGAAAAGCATCTATGTTTACATTGTATTGAGACCAAGTGAGGAGAGTATAATTGGACACACTAGAAGGAGGAAGTCCCCTCCTGTGATTCATCTGTATTGGTGGCAACAGTGATAGTTTTTTCTCTTCATTTTGTAACAAAATACGTGAAAGAACTCCCATTATTATCACCTCTACAATTTCTTTTTAAATATTAAATTACTCTGAGTTTCATTAAAAGTATCCTCTGTTTTAGGGTTACCTAAAAACAAAAAACAAAGAAGATATATTCTCTTGTGAGGATGGTTCAGTGGGCTCCCTATTCCACTAAAGAAAAAAGAGTTGAATTCTTTCTATCTTGAGAGTTTAGGAGGAATTTTGCCATCTGGCACAATTCCTGGAAAATAAAGTTTTCCTGTGGTTTCAGACATGTGATAGAGGCTTCTAGGAGGAAGTCATGACATACATTCTGACTAATAGGTAAGTGTTAAGCAGGCTGTGAAAATAGCAGTTTTTGCAATGGCTTAGAATTTAGAGACAGACCAAATCCGTTATATAGAGCAAAATGTAACTTTGTGTGGGCTTATCCATAAAATATAATGAAGGCAGTGAGAGATGAGTTGTGTTGGAAGGCATATGAAAAAGGTTAAAATATTTAGAAATATCCTGAGAAGAAACCAACTGATGCAAGAAAACATTCAAGCAGTTTTTTAAAAATATTATTGCATTTTGGCTGGAGTTGTGGCTCAGTAGCAGAGCGCTTACCTCACACCTGTGAGGCACTGGGTTCGATTCTCAATACCACATAAAAATGAGTAAACAAAATAATGATATTTTTAAAAATATTAGTGCATTAAATTTTACATAGTATTGGGATTTTTTTAGACATAATCATACAAGCATGGAATATAATTTACTCCACTTAATCCCCAATATTTCCCTTCTCTCTCTCTTTCTCCCTCCCTCTTTCCCCTTTCTCTATTCTACTGGTCTTCCTTGTATTTATTAGCAGTTTTTGTTGTTGTTTTTGTTTGCTTGTTTATTGCTTTACAGATGTATATAAAGGTTAAATTTACTGGGGTATATTCATATGTGTACATAGCATTGTTTGGACAATTTCATTCCACCATTCTTTTCTTTTTCTTTCCCTTCTCCCTCCCCATCAATGCTCTGTTTTACTCCACTACTCCTCCCTATCTTCATGGAATTCCCCCTGCTCCTTTTTTTTGCACTATATCAATCTAGTTTCCACATATGAGAGCAAACTTTTGACCCTTGACTTTGTGAGTCTAGCTTATTTCATTTAGCACGATGTTCTCTATTTCATCCTTTTACAAGCAAATGCCATAATTCCTTCTTTATGGCTGAGTAAAACTTCATTATGTATATATACCATGCTTTCTTTAGCCATTCATCTGTTGAAATGTACCTGGACAGGTCCCATAATTTGGTTATTGTGAGTTGTATTGCTGTAAACACTGATGTGGCTGTATCACTATGCTATGCTGATTTTAGTTCTTTTGGATATATACCAAAGAGTAGGAGAGCAGTGTTATATGGGATTCCTATGCCCAGTCTTTTGAGGAATCTTCATACTGCTTTCTGGAGTGGTTGTACTAATTTGCAGTCCTACTAATATTGTATGGGTGCACCCTTTTCCCTTTATCCTTGCCAGCATTTATTATTATTTGTATTCTTGATGATTTCTGACTGGAGCCAGATGAAATCTCTATGTTGTGTAGACTGGCATTTCCTTGATCTGCAGGGATGTTGAACCTTCCCCCCCCACACACACTTTGTTGAATATTTATGATTTTATTAGCAAAGATACATCTAGCAGGATAGGCAATTTAATTTGAAAGCTACTACAGAATGTATACATTCCTTTATTAAAAAATTAGAATAAAAATAACAACATTAAGTAAGAAAAACAAGGAAATACAATCTATATATGGTAAAATCAATTACTTTTATTTTTCCAAGTTTCTTTCCCTTTCATAATTTTGGGAAAATCATTTTATTAGTTTTTGTGTGTTTGTTTCTGGTTTTCTGTTTATCTTTAATTTGCAGAGAAGAATTTTCTAAATTTCTGTTGGACTTACTGGCACTAACTAGCATAACTAATCACTTTCAACTTCCATATTCTTTCTTTCTTTGACATGAAGGTCAGCAGGCTCTTTTGGTTTTCCTCTTGCTGGTTTCACCAAGTCTCTCTAACATCTTCAGGTGTACTGACCCAGACTTTAGTGTTTGGTTTCACATCCATCTTTACTCAATTTCCCATTAATATAATCCATTATCATATATTGAAATGCCATTAGTATGCTTAAAGGTTATTAAATATGTATCTCAGCTCCCTCACAAAGTTCAAAGCCATATGTAAAATACAAACTCAATTTTCAGTTAGGTATATAATACACATTTTGAATATAACTCATTTAAAATTTAACTCCTAATTCTACCTTTCAAATCCTGGTCTACACTCAGGTTTCTCAAGTCCTTCACCTCAACCATGTAATTACTAGCAACTAAAACCTCAGGATGTCCCTTGTTTTCTCTTTAATGTATGAGAAACTTTTTTCGTATCTTCTTTCAAAATATATTTTTGACTTGGACCTTTAATCACTAGCTTACTTAGCTAGTTGGCCAGCGTCCACCTTGACTACCCTTCCACCACATGCACAGCATCCTCACATACTGAAAAAGTGTAGGTCAAAAATTGATGTTCTGTTCATCAAAACACAGCTGTGACTCTCCATTTCCAAGTTCCATAAAAATTGTCACAAAGGTCAGCAGCCCCATATCATTAGCATTATACTGTCTTTCTCTTGTTTTCTCTAGCTCTATTCAACTATTACTTTTGTTTCTTATCTTGAACATCAACAACACAGGAGACCATGTTTCAGGAACATTATTTGTGACTTTTAGGTGTTTTGTGCTGGATATCCCTTCTGTCTTTAACAATTATATATCCCAGGTAGTATCATGACTAATTCTGTCATGAGTTTCAAGGTTATATTCAAATGCTGCCTTCTTAATGAGGATTTTTCTGTATTTCTAACATTTCTATACCCTCCCAACCGCCCTTCCCATGATTATAATTTTCCTGATGTATTTTCCCTCTGAAGTTTTATTTCTCTTAATAACCATATAATTTTGCTATTTTATGTCTATTATTTATTGTCTGTGATTATCTGTTATATAGATCTACTATTGTGTCACAAGTGAATTTGTTTTTATTTACTAATAAATATGCTTAGGCTCTAGGATACTGCCTAACAGAGGAATTTTTATAAATTACTTTTCACCTCACCTATGATTGTAGTAAATGAGCAAAGCCCCCAAATCAGAGAAAAGACATATTTTAATATTTTCTTTTCCTAAATATGACAAGGTATCCATTACTATATTAACATTTTTGTTTGATTGGCATCCAGAAAATGAAATAAGGGCATTTGTGGAGGGTTATTAACAAAAAAGAGGATATAGAGTTTTTATACTTATTTAGGTGGAATGAGGAGACAGTTGTGGCATTCCCTACTTTTGAAGAAGTATTTCAGCTTTTTAGAAGCTGTATTTCATGTAGCAGCTCTGGTCCTCATCATAGGCTCTCAAAACTATATATTTGCATCTGACAGATTAGAAATTGATTATACTAATATAAATCTAATCTACTAAAAAATAAAAAGTATCATCCAGTTTCCATTTTATAAGGAGCAGCTTCATTTATATCATCAAGATGTACCCCATGGCTCTTTTTCATAGATCCTGTTTTTAAGTTCATGACAAGAGTCTGTGGGCACTCTTGCTCTCTTGAGTGTTCTCTCCAACTCTCTCTTTGGAAATGGGATAATGATAAGTATGCTCTTGTACCAGGATGCTTTGAGGTACCTAAAAATTATTTTGAATAGGCAAAGAGGGGGAACAAAAGTAAATTCAGAATGATGCTGCACTCTGAAGTTTTTAGCCAACCTCCCTGTGCCTCAGGGAATCATGTTTCTGCAAAGTCTCTTGACACACTCCTGTTTGCTGGTTCCTGGCTGATGGTTTGGGTTTCTGCTCTCACTTGATATGTCTGTAATAAGCCCCAGTTTACCAACTAATGAGTGACTTCACAGAAAAGGGAGAGCAAGTGCTAACAATAAAACTAAGGAGCTACCTACAGAGAAAAGAAACACTTTTCTTTTTAAGTCTAATTTGGGTTCTCTACAAAAGAGAATTAGAGTAAGGATCTCTTCTCCCTGCTTTCCGTTCAAGAAAGAAATAACTTCAAGTAGCAACAATTCCCCTTCATTTTTCCTTTCTTTACATTGAATGGGTGAAAATTACCCAATTTGGACATCAATTACAGTTGCTTTCGTGATTCCCAGGGAAGCAAGCTATATTCCTTTTTCCTACACTGTTGCAGGATATAGCAAAGCAGCTATAGCCTGAGCAGGAGAAGACCTTTGGTAAAAACACCTGTACTGCTGATTACCCAGAAGTATGTAACACTACTTCAAAATGCATACACAGATTTAAATTTAACAGACTAATTAGAGTTGCTTGACTACATTCAAAAGTAGTATTCCATGACATTGAGAAAAAATAAGACTAATTTCTTTGTCATATCCATCAGTTTACAGAAGATAAAAATCTATCTGCAGAGTCTAATAGTTATGGAGTAGTGAGTTCCGGAGTTCCATACATTCATACAGTGTCATATGTGTACTCTACCTGACATCATAGGGAGACAGTGTACCACAGTCAGGGAGCAGGAAATTTTATATCAGACTGAGAAAGTTATATTACTTTTTTCCTTTCTCTTCACTGTGAAACTTTGGGTCAATTAGACACTGAGTGAATCACTGAAGATCTCTCAGTCTCATCTGTAAAATTAAAGTATCAATCCCTCTTTATATAGCATATAACTATAAAAAGAGCAACAACAAAAATAGTAATTGAATAATAACAAATTCCAAATGCACTTCTAATCATTTTACATGATAAATGTACCAAAAATTCTAAGATTATAGTGTTAGTATAGTACCATTTTACAGATATGAAAACTGATGCATAGGATGCTAAATACCTTTTATAAATATGAAAAATTCATAGCAAATGATCAAGTCATGGTTCACAAAGATATTTTAATTTCACAGCATGTGCTATTTATTCATAATACTATGCTAAGAACTAGAGCAAATTGTGGAAGCAACCCATGAATAGCATTTGATAAAATTCCTACATGTACGCCATAAGAAGTTTTAAATAATTTTATAATCATGATAATTCTCATTGTGAAAACAATTATTTTTATTTTCCTTAATATTGTTTTTTCTATTAAGTGCAAGGTGTTTTTTCTCTATACATTCATTTCCACATATAATTCTGGACTCAGAAAGATAATTTGTTTATTAGATACTATTATACCTACCCCAGAAGTTCTACTATAGCAAATATACTAACTATGATTAAATTGATTGTATAGTAGATGGCTCATTTTATTATTTCTGAATCTGTAGGACATTCTACAAATAAGATGTGACTCAATAACTTATGGTGTATGATTTTACAGATACATGTACATACACACACACTCACACACTTTTGCTTTTCATTTCTTCTTATGCCTTTGCTTGTAGAGTATTAAGAATGTTGGACAATGATTTGGCTAGCAGTGTATATTTGTTCCAGTTGTCTTGCTTAAAATAATTGGATTATCATGTCCTCAGTGAGCAAAGGACTATGCTGGGTTCTCTGTCCTGGGGACATTTTGTTAGATCTCTTCTTCCTCATCAATTATCTATTCACATAAAAACAGAGAGATCTGTTGATAAAAGAGAAAAAAAATCTTTATCTAGATCTTCTTATCCATTAATCTATATAATACCCTGAAACAAAGTACCTGGAAAAATACTGTATTCTTACTCTTTCTTTAAAATTGAGGCTTATTTATGCTTCAGGCTTGAAACAGCTCATGGTCTATGACCATTGAAAGTAGGTGAGAAGGACTAGTGTGAAAAAAGGATTCATGAAATGCTATTGAACTTCCAATCCACATGTCTAAGTTGTGAATTAACTATATTTCACATCTCATTCTAAAATGTTGTTACTTTATTTCAACTATATGTCATTTTTTTTCTAAAAATACATTTGCCTTATAATTCCCAGAAGCTAACAGCTGGAGACAGCATTTTATTTAATAGCCTGTATCTCACTACATTTATAAAGAAAGAAGAGAAAATAAATATTCTATAGGGAACTTGTATTTTTTTTAAGAAATGGGATATTGTAAGAACTTTGGTAGATCCTAGTAGAGGACAGAGTTGTTAGGCCAAAATAACACAGGTTATTAGATTAAATAGAAAGAATCAATAAAATTACATTTTAATACTTTGTACTCAAAATGGAGAAGAGCAGGTTGATTGCTTAAAGTGATTTTGTCTCTGGGAAGTTAGACTCTGAATCTCAATTTATTCATTTATAAATTGGAAAATAGCACCTACATTATGGACATATATGAAACTAAAGATAACCTATATCATAAATGTGCTCTAGTCTCTGAACAAAATAAAGAATAAGCACATTGTTACAGTAGAGGGTTTTGCTATAAAATCAATAATTATAATAATTATTATTATTTAAAAACAATGATTGTCATGTTCTTAAACAGAATCTTTTTTTTAAATTTCTTTTTCTTTTCTTTTTTTTTTCTTTTCGTCTAAGCTAATAGTAATTTTATTTTCATTCTTGTCCCAAGATCAGGAGAATATTATAGCTACTTTTTGTTTAGGAAATGGAGAAAAGCACAAACATGTCACATAATGTTCATGATGTTTGATTAATCTCATACACACATACATAGACATCCAAATTCACACACACACAAAAGAAATCTCAAAAATTTCACAATAAAAATAATAGAAAGGAAAGAATATCTTTTCTTTTTTCATGCATATGATTAAGCACAAAATGGGAAAAAAAGGAAATAGACTAACTTTACATCCTCTCTTTCTTTCAAGCTATACTCATTAGAAACACACAGTAATGTTAAAATGCTAGAAGGCAAAAAAAAGGTTGGTTGATCTGAAATCATGACAAATCTCGAAAAGACGAGAATAAGCCAGGATTATTATCACAGAAAAACTGAGAATGGTAAAATCAGAACCAAGTAAGAAACTGTAATAGTTTCCTGTCACCGTTAACACAACCTACTACTAAGCCGGAGGCTGCTATCATGAGAAATTCATGCTCTTGCAACTCTGGGACTCAGGAGTTTAAAATCAGTGTTGCCAGGTCCAAACTCTCAGGCCACAACCCTATCTGAGGTTCTAAGAAAGACACCACACCTACCTCTTCCTGCTTATGGTGGCTGCCAGCACTCCTTGGCCTGTGGTCTTCTCAGTCCAGACAAGAATAGCATTTTAAAATTTTCCTCTGCCCCATCTTTCCAACACTTTCCCCTCTGGTGTCTCTACCTTCATTTCTGTTTCATATATTCCCCTGCCTCTCTTATTTGTGATTACATTTAGGGCCCACCCAGATGATTCAGGGTACTATCCCCTTATCAAGATCTTTCATTTAGTCACACCTAAAAACCCTTTTTTTCCTCATAGAGTATCATTTGCAGGTTCAGGGATGAGGACCTGATATCTTTAGGTAACCATTATTCAGCTGTCTGCACAACCCATATTAGCCAAGATTGCTATTGCTCTGTGAGCCACAACAAAATTAATGGCAAGAGACCACAATGAGAGAACATTATCTAGAATTGAAAATTGGATTCAGAAGGTGAGGTGACTAAAAACAAAATCATGGAGAAATGTTTCATGACACTAAATATAAAGACAAAATTTTCACATCATCCAGCATTGAAAGATACCCCTTTACCCACTCATGCCCCACAAAAACAGTGTTTCTAAAAATAAATTATAATTAAATTTAAAAATAAATTATAATTAAAAATGACCTCATCAAACTAAAGACACAAATAAAGCAATTTCTACAATATCCTTAAAGAAAAGGAATAATTATTATTTTATAATGGCAACAATTAAAATTCTTAATACTATAAATAAATATCTAGCTTTAAAAAGCCTTTAAAATAAAATATTTAACCTTTTGCAAAGAGGACTTCAAAGGAAAGATTTCTTCTGTGACTAAAATATGTTCAAGTTTCTTGGTCATTTTCTCCAGAAAAGAAGCTATAATTGGCAAGATTTCCCTTAGACTATCGTTTTCATATCCTGGAGGTAGAAAGGAGGTCATGAAGTTAAGAAGCTCATAACTGTAGTGTACTTGAAGAAAATTGGAATTTTGACTTAGCAAAGAGAAAAAGACAAAAGATAATTCTATCAGGTAAGATACCAGCATCACTTACGCCTTTTGTAAAGACATGTATGCAGTAAGTAATAGCACACAGAGAGAAAAACTGACCACTGGATTAGAAAAGTTAGGCAAAAGACCTGAACATTGTTGATCACCTGATTTATGGCAATAGACACCTTAAAGCACCAAGGAGAAAAGAACATTTTAGAAAGAAATGTCTATCTATCTACACATGCACACATGTATAGTTTACATATAATACATATATTATACAACTGTACACATAATATTTCTGAAAACTTTGCATCATGCTAAAAATAATTTACATATGTATCTAGAGGTTAAGTAAGGGCAAAAATAAAATATATGAAAAAAAAGATCTCAATGTAGGCAAATATTTCTTAATCATGACAGTACAAACTTGATAAATTGAGCTGTATTAAAAACTTGTATCAAAAAATGCCATTTAAGAAGTAGAAAAGAAAGCAAGAGAATTGGAGAAGGTATTTGCACTATATATAAACAAAAAGTACTCATATTTAGAATATGAGGAGGGTCAAATTTCTGATTTAGTATATTTAGACTACCTTAGTATATTTAAAATATAAAAGACATCATACAAGAAAAAAATACACAAGGCCCATTTGATAGGACAAAATCTATTGAAAAAATATTTCACCAGAGTTTATCAAAAAGGCCAGTAACCACATGAAAGGGCATTCAATAATATTTCTTATAAATAAAAACAATGAATGGTATAATTGCTATACTATCTAACATTCCAAAGCACGGCCACATCTAACAAAACTGACAATTCTAACTCAAGTGAAACTATGGCTCAAAGACTTCTTTCTTCTGTTAATAGAGGAGTATAAAATAAAATCTGTCAGCCAATATTCTACTAAAATGTAAAAAAAGTTCATATACTATCATGAACAATTTTGTTCTATTTGTATTCCAATAAAATGTGAGCCATAAATATCTATATAAAGGGTGATCATTCTATGAAAGCGTCAAAATGAGGACATAGTAAAATGTCCATCAAAAATGACTGAATAAAGCAATTGTAGTGTATTTACATGATGAAATGTTCTTCAATATTGAGAGTGAAAATTAACAAGTTTATGCTCATAAAACAAGATGCATGACTCTCAGGAATGTCAAATAAGATAAATCAAGATGAATAATAAATTCATCATTAGATTTATGTAAATTTCAAAAACTAGCAAATGGTATCACATGCCAGGGCAGTGTTTCCTGTAGGTAGTTTCGTAAGTGGACACAAACATGAGGTAGTTTATGGGATTTTCAAAATATTCCTTCTTGACCTGAATAGTGATTCTCTGTCAAAATTTTTAGCATTGCACTTTTATATGCACATTTCCCATATTGTTCCAGCAAAAGAGTTATGCAGAATTACATGTGAAAAACTAATAAAGGTGATTTTCTGTCGTTAAAGATCTAAGAACATTTATCAATAAATGATTTCTTTGAAAAAACAACTTGAACTTTTACTAATACAGAAATGAATATGATTCATAGAGGAAAAGTGATGAGTTAGAAGATAAGGTAAAAATATGAATGAGACATACAGAAAAAACATTGGACAAAAGGTTCACAATATTGAAAACTATGTTAAAAGCCAAGGCTTTATATCTACAATAAAATATGATAGGACAGATTCAAAAAATAACTTCAATGTTGGAATTGGGTAATACACAATTTTATTTAGCTTATCAAAAAAATCATGTGTCTTATGAATTGATGAAAGCTAAAAACATATATTTGCAATTTATGTCAGTATCAGTTCCATTTAAGGAAAGAGTAAATGATCAAGCAACTAGTTATTTAAAGTTTTTAGTTCCATGTCTGTTGCTGTGGGAGATTCCTCACTCCAATATCATTATTCATATCTATAACTGCCAATTATAGATATGGCATGTTTATCTTGTTACATTTAGTGACATTAATTTTCAATATACTGTTCTATTAGAGGTTATTCTGCATGTTTGGAAGATAATTTTATGTAAGCACTTTATATGAGACAGAATAATTATGGCCAAGAAATTAACTAGCTAAATCTTTTGAGTCCTTCAAGGTTTGGTTGGTCTTCCTTAGTCTCTGGAGTGTCTGTGAGTTACCTAGTGTGGATGACTCTAATACCCTCAATGATTTCACTGCAGCCTGAGTTGTGTTTCTATTGGTTTTAGCACATTTGTCTTGAACTATGAAACAAAGCAACTTTGATTGATTAAAGTCCATTTTCTTTCTTGATCCACAAGCAAACAGTCAAGAACTGTTTGATTTTATATGTTTTCTGTAATCAGAACTTAATTTTCTATTTCCCTGAAGGTATCTGTAATGAAATTTGCCATCTATGTAATAGTCACTAAGGTGCCTAGTACAGCTTTCCCAATTCATTTAATCTAATCCTGGTGTTAGAATTCTGAAGGCCCTATGAAACACAAATTGCTATTTTTGAGGCCAGATAAGTCTGTCTTTGTCCTATAATCAAGTGTGTTAGTAATTCAAAGCAGGAAAGATAAAGTCCTAAGAAAATTCTTAGCTGTAATTTTTCTTAGCTTGCCTCTTTGTACTGTCATCAATAAGATTGATATATTTTTATGTATTCTTAAGGCTAAAATCTTCAGTTTTTTCTTAATATTTAATGTGTAATTTTGACATTTATTGATATTGACACTGTAAAAAGAAGAGTCTGGCTTACAAACTGATTCTCAGTAAAACTCCCATCTAAGCCATTGCATTGTACTTTCACCTAATTTCATATAATATGGCTAGCTCTTCAATTTTGAACTTATTATTCCAATACTCACATCTTCCAGTATGGGAACCCCTTGAAGTGTGTGTGTGTGTGTGTGTGTGTGTGTGTGTGGAGAGAGAGAGAGAGAGAGAGAGAGAGAGAGAGAGAGAGAGAATAGAGACAGAGAGATACTCATGTTTATGTGTATTTATGGATATAAGACATATGCATATGGTCAGCTATTACCCCAAAAAACTGCATGATTTGTGAAGTGTATTGAACTGATAAATCACAGTTTCTCATAGATGTTATGAGTCAGAACAAGCACTATGCAGTGATCAGTAAAATGAATCTTGGGTATTAAGATGTTGGTAAGCAGTGTACATCAAAATGTTTCATATTATAAAGTTGCTATTTATGAAGCAACATCCACCAGTATGTTCCAGTGAGATAGTTTTTCCTAAGCAATGGAAACTATGTTCTGGTCTCCTAAATGCACACTGAAATTATATTTTGGAAGAGAAATAGCACGTGGTTTAATTGCTAAACCACAATTAAAAAATTAAATGTGTAATTCACATTTGTTATATTGGAACATTATATATAATTGAGTAGATAAAGAGTCAAAGATTTTCCATGTGTTTTCAAGTATGAAATAAATAAGCAAAGGAAATTCCTGAATTGTGTCAAAGAAGAGATTATACCACTGTCATGATTTAGATATGAAGTGTTCTCCCAACTCATGTATTAGATAATACAAGAATTTTCAGAGTTGAAATAATTGGATTATGAGATCCTTAATCAAGCCAGTGTATTAATCCATTGATATGGATTAACTGGACATTAACTATAGGCAGATAGGTTGTGGCTGGAGCATGAAGGTCACTGGAGGTGTATCTTAGTGGTTTAGATTTTGTACCTGGTTAGTGGAGTTCTCTCTGCTTCCTGATTGCTATGTCCTGAGCTGCTTTCTTCCTCCAAATCATTCTACCATGATTTTCTGCCTACCTCAGACCCAGAGCAATGAAGTTAGCCATCTAAGAACTGATATTTTGGAAATTTTGAGCATCAAATAAACTTTTTCTCCTCTAAAATTATTCTTGTGAAGTCTTCTGATCTTAGCAGAAGACTAAAATAACCTCACAGGTACTCAAAAATACATATTCATACTTCTCTCACTTCATAGCAACTTGTTGAAAATGTAAATGATGCAAACCTTTGAGAGTTTATTTATCAGTTTATTTCTTTTTCTTAAATAATTTTCCATATTTTGTAGGTATTCAGGAGCATCTTGGTCGATGCTTTTGGCTCAAGGTCTCTTATGAACTTGCAAAAAAGCTGTTGGCAGGGGCATCAGTCTGAAGATTTGCTGGGGCTGAAAATTCTGTTTCCAAGCTCATTCATAAGGTAGTTGGCAGGAAGCTCTTAATTTCTCCCATGAGGGCCTCTCCTAGAGTGAGTGATACCATAGCAGAAAGACAGACTGAGCACATGCCTAAAAGTAAGCTATTTTAGAAAGCAGTGACCTTACTTCTGCTTTATGTTATTGATAACACTGCAAGAGCAGAACACAACTGTATAAATGCTAGACAACAGACATATCTGGGGGCCATCTCAGAGGCTGGGTATTATATACAACATGGCCAATAATTCATTTATAAAAATGAAAAAAGTATAGAGTAATAAGGACAAGATCATAGTACAGAGATTCTTCCCTTAACCACAGATTTGCTTATTGTGGTTTCAAGTCCCTACACTCAACTCTGGTCTGGAAATATTTAATGGAATATTCCAGAAATTAATGGTTCATAAGCTTCATTCTGAGTAGCAGGATGATATCTAGCGCTGTCCTGCTACATCCTGCCCAAGACATAAATGGTCCCTTTGTGCAGCACATCCACACTACATATGCGATCTGCCTTCCAGCCATTCAGAAGCCATCCCCATTATCAGATAAATCATCTTAGCACTGCAAGACTGTGTTTAAGAATACTTCCATGTCAGCCTAAAGCTCTGTCATAAGGCCTATGTCTTTTACATCTCCTCCCATGGATATCATGTCATCCCACATCATCATCATCACAAGAATAAGTACAGTATAAGGAGGTATTTTGATAGAGAAAGAGAAGAAGAGAGAGAGAGAGAGAGAGAGAGAGAGAGAGAGAGAGAGAGAGAGAGAGAGAGAGAATATGATGGAATTCACAGAAATTTATTTACCTTGTTTTATTTCATTATTGATTGCTGCAGTCTGGCTGGGCACAAATCACAAGCCACTGAAGCAGGAACAAACTTTATTTCTGAACTCCACCAGCACACTCCACACATGCTCCCTGGGAATTCTCACGAACGCCATGCGGCTCCTCCAGGAACCACACACCAATCGGAAATCCCGCCTCCAGCACTTCCCCAACCAATGGGAACTCTCCGGGAATCCCTGCAAGAACTCCAAAGTAGAGAGAACTCCAAATTAGCAGGTTGAGGCAGACAGCGGGGGTCTAATATACACAGCTTAACATAACCATTATCATTTTAATGGCTTGCTGGTGTCACCTCTCAACCACTCCGTTCTGGCAAAAATGCCATGCATCATTCGGGACTCAGCTATGGCTCTCAGCAATTGGTTATTCTTGTTAATCTCTTACTGTGTAAATTAAGGAATAAAAATGTATCATAACTATACATATTCAGGAAAAATGTAGCATGTATAGACTGTGAGATATATATATATATATATATATATATATATATATATATATAAAAGAAATATACACAATATATGTTATAATTGTTGTTCACTCTGCAGCCAAACAGAGCCGATTCACCTTTTTTATATTGATTTCTGTTCTTTTGGTTGTATTTATGGGTAAGTTCTGCTACAGTACTAGTGCAGTCCCAGCAACCCCACACATCCTCCAAATTTAGTAAGAAATGTAGGTGTCCACATAGTGGCAGCTTTCAAACAAATTAATTAAATGAAAGAAAACGTATCTACAATAGAAAAATTAAAAATAAATATAGAAAGCTCTTGCAGAGATCAAAATTATAATTATTTCCAGAATAGACTATTTTGGATTTCATACTGCTAAATAGGTTAATTAAAGAACTTGAACGGAACAATTCTGAAATATTATCTACAGCAGCTTGCACTCAAATATCTCAGGCTATGAATTCATCAAATTCAGTCCAACTGAGCAAGATGTAAATAACTGAATGGAGCCCTCAGAGGACTCCCTATCGCCAGGGGTGACTTGGCATGTTTTTTTTCCTTTCTTCAGTTCAGTTATTAACAACTCTCTGACAAGTACAGCTCTAGTAGATGTGGTGTACTCAAACAAGATGAAAATCTACATTTAATTATAAAAGAACTTTTAGAAGGATATAATATTTCACCTCAAAAATGGGCAATAACAAATTACTAAACGTTCAGATTTTTTCCTATCATTTTTTTTTCTTTTCAATTTCAAATCACATCTTTGGTGGGATATTCAATAGACAGTTGTTCCACCAAATAGTTGGTTTTTGATATTTTGAGAACTTTCAAATTCAAATCTGATTTCTAACAATGTTGCCATTCCAGCAATGCTATTAAATGGCAAAGATTCTACTTCTCATATATCAGACCTAATGGGCAAATGCATTAATGGTTTTACTATTTTTAAAAAATTAACTATTGAATTTTAAGGCTTTAAAATGTTTTCCACAATTCATTTTATACAGCATTAATGGTTTTAAAAATTTTTAAAATTAAGTATTGAATACTAAGGCTTTAAAATGTTTTCCACAATTCATTTTATACTGTAATGCTATTTGATTCTATTTATTATTTCATTTGATTTTCTTGCCTCCTGTTTTCTCCCTGATGATAAAATAAAATTAATGACAAATTTTTTTAGAATGGCAAACTAAAGTAAACCAAAGTAGAATAATATAGGGAAACTTCCCTTTAATACCAGATATGAGGTATAATCACCTGCATTTGCTTTTATTTAATTCTCATAATATTCCTAAGTTAATAACTTTTACAAAAATTGAGACTTAGAGCAGAATAAGGTTGGTGAGCTAAATTGTCCATGCTTACAAAGTGAGGAACTGAAGAATCTTTGAGTCAAGACCAAGTCAGTTTGACAACAAAGCCCCGCTATATTTCAGTACACCATACTTCCTATTTTCTGAAATAAACTTTTCTTACTGCAAGACAAAGAAAATAAAAACTAATAAAATTTCATCTGTGGCATTTTGAGAGTATGAATTGTAAATAGCTCCCTATATTGGCATAAAACTTTCCCTAAATTATGAGTGGTTCACTCTGCTGAGACTGTGATTTATGTGAAAGACCTGCTTTCTTTTTGAGATTCTGGACTTTGGCTCATGCTAGGCAGAGGTTGTCTAGGTGACAATAAAAACTCTGGCACTGAGTTTCTAAAAACTTCCTGGCAGACTACATTTCATAGATGTTGTTACCATTCAAAGTTGGCAGGATGAACAAGTCCTGTGTACCGCCACAGGAGAGAATACTTCAAAGCTTCCACTTGCTATCTTCCAGAATTCTCGCTAGGTGCCTTTGTCCTTCTCTGAATTGCTCTGCAAATATAGTTGAGTATGTCTATCAGTTGAGTCCTAAAAAATCTTCCTAATGAAGCATTAAAGATGGGGATCCTCTTGAGCAATTCCAACATAATGTCAAAGTACCACCTACTCTCCATCATATAGTTTCAGGAACAGACTTCCTCAATAAGACTCCTAAAGCACAAGAAGTAAAATCAAGAATCAATAAATGGGATGGATTCAAACTAAAATGTTTCTTCACAGTAAAAGAAACAATCAATAACATGAACAGAGAGACTACAGAATGGGAGAAAATCTTTACCATCTGCACCTTATATAGAGCATTAATCTTCAGGATGCATAAAGAACTCAAAACACTTAACACCAGAAAAACAAACTAACAATCAATAAATGGGCAAAAGAACTGAATAGGCACTTCACAGAAGAAAAAATACAAATGGTCACAAATATATGAAAAAAAATGTTCAACATTTCTAGAAATTAGAGAAATGCAAATTAAACCTAAATGCAAATTAAACCTACACTGAAACTCCATCTCACTCCAGTCAGAATGGCAATTATCAAGAATAAAAGTGGCAATAAATTTTGGTGAAGATGTGCAGGAAAAGGTTCATTCATGCATTGCTGGTGGGACTGTAAACTAGTGCAATCACTCTGGAAAGTAGTATGGATATTCCTTAGAAAACTTGGAATGAAACCACAATTTGGCCAAGTTATCCCACTTTTTGGCTTATACCCAAAGGACTTAAAATCGGCATATTACAGTGACACAGCCACATCAAAGTTTATAACAGCTCAAAAATTCACAATAGCTAAACTGTGGAACCAATTTAGATGCACTTTAACAGAAGAATGCATAAAGAAACTTTGCTATATATACATAATGGAATAGTACTCAGCACTAAGAGGAAATAAAATAGGGCATTTTCAGGCAAATAGATGGAATTGGAGAATATCATGCTAAGTGAAGTAAGACAATCCCAAAAAACCAAAGGCCAAATGTTCTCTCTGATAAGTGGATGCTGATCCATAATGGTGGGGGACATGGTGAGAATGAAGGAATTTTGATTGGGCAAAAAGGAGGGAGGGCAGAGGCAGGAAAGATGGTGGAATGAGGTGAACATGATTACCCTAGGTATATGTATGACAGCACATATGATGCGACTCTACATTGTTCACAACTACAGAAATGAAAAGTTGTGCTCCATTTGTATACAATGAATTGAAATGCATTCTGCTATCATGTATAACTATTTAGAACAAATAAAACTAATACTTATGTTCATTAAACAAACAAACAAAACTTACACTGAGCCTCCATTTCATTCCAGTCAGAATGGCAATCATCAAAAATAAAAGTAAAAAGAGATGTTGGTGAGGATGTGGGGAAAAAAGTTCACTCATACATTGCCAGTGGGACTGTAATCTGGTGCAACCACTCTGGAAAGCAGTATGGGGATTCTTTAGAAAGTTTGGAATGGAACCACATTTTAACTGTCTTACACCCAAAGGAATTAAAATCAGCATACTACAGTGGCACAGCCATATTAAGGTTTATAACAGCTCAATTCACAATTGCCAAGCTATGGAACCAACCTAGGAGCCCTTCAATAGACAAATGGATAAAGAAAAAATAGTACATATACACAATGGAATATTACCCAGCCATAAAGAAGAATGACTTTATGATATTTGCCACTAAATGGATGAAGATGGAGACTATCATGCTAATTGAAATAAACCAATCCTAAAAAACAAAGGCCAAATGTTCTCTCTCATACGTGGATGATAATTCATAACAAGGAAGGGTAAGGAGGGGAAGTATAGAAGTTAATTGGTTAGACGAAGAAGAATGAAGGGAAAGGAGGGAGGGTGGGAATGGGAAAGATAGTAGAATAAATTGGACATAACTCTTTTATGTTCATGCATGAATACACGACCAATGTAACTCCACATCATGTTCAACCAAAGAACAGAATGAAAATTGTAACGGGTTGCACCCCATGTTTTCATAATATGTCATGGATATCTAAAAAAAGAAAAGAAAAAGAAAAAAGAAAGAAGAAAAAAAACAGATTGACAATAGAAAATCAATTGAATTTACTTAATATAAATTTTATATGACACATGTATCTTGAGAAATAAAGACCCAAAGAAACAAAAACAAAAAAAAATAAATTAAAAAATAACAATAGGGGGCTGAGATTGTGGTTCAGCGGTAGAGCGCTCGCCTAACACTTGCAGGGCCCTGGGTTCCATCCTCAGCACCACTGCAACTAAGAAATAGGTATTTAAAGAGAAAAAAAAAAACTATTTCCATGGAAAATATATAAGAATATGCCATAAATCAAGGACTATGATTAGCACAAGTTGTTTTTTTTTTTTTTTCCTGAAAGAATATTAAATGTTGAGGAATCACATCACAGGAAATTTCATGACTTTTATGAGTTTCCTCACCACGGCTGTTGGTCTAGACATACAACCTTGCTAGTAGCTTCTAACTTGCTGTCTGATCCTCTCTGACCTCTGTATGTTCCTGACCTTTAAGACGGATGCAGATATGATAAACCATCCTTAACCTCTCACCACTTTGTCTACAAATGTAGGAGGGATATTTCAAGCTGTGAACACATGAAGCTCAGGAGATGGGCCTGTAATTATTGGTGGAACACAAGGATTATAGCTATCTTTTAAAGAATAATAGGGGAAAAAAAGATTGAGAAAATACAGAAAGTAGTCAAGTACCAACTTTATCTCCCGAATGGCAAATAGGAAAAGTAAGAGGAGAGAAAAGTTAGTGGGGAATATAGAAGAAATGTAGAATGTTTGGAACACCTTCAAAATTTTCCACTCTACAATCAACAAGTCCAAACATACAATGAGAGAGTGCTCAGAAAATGAGTTGGTGGAATTGGAATTCAGTTTTAAAGGACAACTTTTGGCAGAGGGAAGCATTCCATGGAGCTTTGGAATAAGAATATGATGGAGTGGGGATGTTTGAAGAGGTTTTCTTTTGTAATTTATTATTTTCCAACATATAATAGTAGATAAAAGGAATTTAAATTAAAAATATGTTAAGGCATACCCAGCCTAGGATGAGAAAATAATAGTTTCTCCTCTGGTTAAAAAAAGAATGGCAGTTTACAGATACCAAATGTAGTTCAGTAGCAGGTGAGACATATTAATTGATCAAAAATGAGACTTTTAAGGTAAACATAAAATGCATTCGATACAGATAATTTCATTCTAATGGTTTTGATCATTTCCCTATGCTTTAAGTAGTGGCAGATTAAATAAAAGCCTTCTAAACCTAAAAATGGAAATATTTCACACATCACATTCCTAGAAAAATCTAATTACAATGAAAACACACCAAGGGGAGAGAATGCAATTTTCCTCTTTTCCTACAGCATGCTTTTCCTCTAAAAAATGTGAATGAATAGGGATATTTTATCATAGGATGGAGCGTTAGTTAGCTTTTTGACACTGTGAATAAAGTCACTGATTAGAACAACTTGGAGGAATAAACACTCATTTTGGGATCATGCATGGTTCTGTCAGTGGTCACTGGGCTCCACTGCTCTGGGCCCGAGGTGTGAGGGAGCAACATGGTGGAAGGTGAGTCAGAGGATTGTGCTCTCAACTCAGCCAAGGGGAGAGGGAGAGGAACCATAGACAAAATACAATACCCAACTGCACACTCCTAATTACCTCCTTCCTCAAGTCACACCAAATCTGCCACAGAGTAATCCATTCAGATCTAAACCATTGAATGGATTGATCCATTGGTTAAGTTACAGTTCTCATAATCTAATTTCATTTCTGAATGCTTCCTCATTGCCTAACTTGTGAGCGTTTTAGGAAACACCTCATGTATAAACTGTAACAGATGGATACGAAGGCACTAAATCTCTTTCTCTTTCTCACTCCTTTTTCATATATATATATATATTCAACATATATATTTTTCAATATATATATTTTTTTCAATATATATATTTTTTTCAATATATATATTTCAATATTTCAATATATAATGTAGGCATCTATGTGAGTATGTATATAGTCTTTAAAATGCCTTTTTTTCATAGTAACAGAAATATCATCATATGTCATTCCATACCACTGTAATAATTCTCTAATACTGAGTACCCTGTATGGGACTTGAAAATATGGAGTAAGAAAACAAAAGTTTAGTTAAATTTTAGAATATGAAATAAAAGACAACTGTATTATAATGATAATTATCTGTATTAAAACAGCACTCATAAACTACAAAATAAAATGTCACTAGGCATAAAGATAAAAGGTACTAAATATTAAATGGAGACATCCTTAATTGCATTTGTCAGGTAACTTTAATTTATTTTATTTGTTCTAATTAGTTATGTATGGCATCAGAGTACATTTTGAAACATTGTACTTAAATAGACCATAACTTCTCTTTCTTCTGATTGTACATGATGTAGAATCACACCAGTCATGTAATCATATATGTAAAGAGGGCAATAATGTGTGATTCATTCTACTAATTCCATACCCCTTCCCTTTCCTTCACTTCCCTCTGTTTAATCCAAAGTACCTCTATTATTCCCTAACCACCTCTGCTTATTGTGAGTTAGTATCCGTATATCACAGAAAACATTCTTTCTTTGGATTTAGAGGATTAATTTACTTTATTTAGGATGATATTCTCCAGCTCCATCCATTTATCTTCAGATGCCATAATGTTATTCTTTTTTACGTGTGAGTAATATTGCATTGTGTATGTGTAAACAGTTTCTTTATCTTTATCTATTCATTTATTAAAGAGCACATAATTTGGTTCCATAGTTTAGCTATTGTGACTTGAGCTGCTATACACACTGATGTGGCTGTGTCATTGTAGCATGTTGATCCTTTGGGTATAAACCAAGGAATGAGATAACTGGGATGAATGGTGGTTTCATTCCATGTTTTCTGAGGAATCTCCCATACTGCTTTTCATAGTGGTTGCCAAAATTTGCAGTCCCACCAGCAATGTATGAGTGAACACTTTTCCCTACATCCTCACCGACAGTTATTGTTGCTTTCATTCTTCATAATTGCCATTCTGACTGGAGTGAAATAAAATTTTAGAGTAATTTTGATTTGAATTTCTCTAATTTCTGGAAATGTTGAACACTTTTTCATGTATTTGTTGATCAATTGTATTTCTTCATCCATGAAGTGTCTGTTCAGTTCTTTAGCCCATTTATTGATTGGGTTATTTGTGTTTTGGTGTTAAAATCCTTGAGATTAATGTCTAGATTTTCCCCCATTCTATAAGTTCTCTCTTCACCTTATTAATTGTTTCCTTTTCTGAAAAAAATAGTTTGAATCCATCCCATTTATTGATTCTTGATTTTTCTTCTTGCACTTTAGGAGCCTTGTTGAGGAAGTCAGTTTCTACACCGACAAGGTGAATGTTTGGGCCTACTTTTTCTACTACTAGGTTCAGGCTCTCTGTTCCATTGCCTAAGTCTTTGATCCCCTTTAAGTTGAGTTTTGGGCAGGGTCAGAGATAGAGTTTTCATTTCATATTGGTACTATCAATTTCCAGTTTTCCCAGAAGCATTTGTTGAAGACGCTATCTTTTCTCCAATGTATGTTTTTGTGCCTTTATCTAGAATGAGATAACTATATGGATGTGAGTTTGTCTCTGTGTCTTCTACTCTGTATCATTGGTCTACATATCTGTTTTGTTGTCAATTTTATGGTTTTTTGTTTGTATGTTTGTTTTTTAACTATTGTTCAGTTGTATGATTTAATGTCTAATATTGTGATGTATCTTGATTCACTTTTCTTGCTATAGATTGCTTTGTCTATTCTAGGTCTCTTATTTTTCCAAATAAATTTCATGATTGCTTTTTCTAAATCAATAAATTTAATTTAAAACATCAATATACTTAAAGACAAGAATCATATGATTATCACAATAGATGCAGAAAAAGCACTGGACAAAATACAGCACCCCTAGCCCGGTGTGGTGGCTCACACCTGTAATCCCACTGGCTCGGGAGACTGAGGCCAGAGGATTGAGAGTTCAAAGCCAGCCTCAGTATGGTGAGGACCTAAGCAATTCAGTGAGACCCTGTCTCTAAATAAAATACAATAGGGCTGGGGATGTGCTCGGTGGTTGTGTGTTCCTCAGTTCAATCCCTTGTACCCCCCACCCCCCAAAAAAGTTTCAAAAAATAATGTTAGAAAACACAAAATATAGAGACACATAAAACTTCATCCTATAAAGAAATAATTAATCGCATTAGATTGATATGTAATCCTAGGTAGTACAATAGAAGTAATCCTGGATATAGAATACTGCAGAGGCGGTATCAAAATATATTAAACAGGAGACCAGAGATCCAAAATGTATAAAGATTCATTTGGAAAAACATCCTGTAAAATTAATCATATTCCATTTACTGAAAGAACAAAGAAATTGCCTACAGAATGTATTGTGACTACAAAAGATTGTCTTATTTATATTTGATTGTTAATAAGGAAAAAAATAATGAAGAAGAATATTTTAATTCCTATTAGAAATTCAGAAATTTATAAAAAATGGTTATTAGCAATCACTGTTTTAAGAACTCTTTTACATTTTCCCATGTATTGGAATTTAGAGAGGTAATACTATTATCTAATCAGGCATAATCCACAGAATATGTATAAAAAAAAAGGAAAAAAAAAGAATCCTACTGTTTGACATCATCTGAATAAGCATTTCTGGACATGCTTATTTTTTTTTAATTTTAATTTTTCCTAGTCTCCATCCTACTGAATATAACAGCATATTATATAAAAGATGTATATGAAGCTGAAGCTGAAAAAGATGTAGCTAATAGAAAGTCAACAAAAGCAATAGAGGTATTAAATGTGATTCATATTAAAAGACATAAAAGTGAGAAAAAACTCTTCAAAATCAGTTAATTTTTTTCCAGGTACTCAGTGCTCAATCAGCATTTGAAAAAAAAAATCATTAATTTCACCCAAAATATCAATAGGGAGGCCAAAACAAAAAGTCATATAACCATATCAATTGATGCAGATAAAGCATTGACAATTTCAATTTATGATAAAACAACTAGGGATCAATAAAAACTAAAAAATGCTAAGAGTGTCTTCTATCATTACTCCAAGTAAAAACTGTACTGAAAGATTTGTTTTGTCCAATGATATAGGAATTATATATATATATATATATATATATATATATATATATATATATATATAATTATATATATATTGGGGAAAATAAACAAAAATGTCTTTCTTTACAAATGACAAAATAATCTATGTTGAAAGAATGGAACCACCATTTGATCCAGTTATCCCACTCCTCAGTTTATACCCAAAGGACTTAAAATAAGCATACTACAGTGACATAGCCATATGAACGTTTAAAGCAGCTCAATTCATAATAGCCAAACTATGGAACCAACCTAGATGCCCTTCAAGATGAATGAATAAAGAAAATGTGGAATGGAATATTACTCAGCCTCAAAGAAGAATGAAATTATGGCATTTGCAGGTAAATGGATAGAACTGGAGAATATCATGCTGAGTGAAATAAGGCAATTCCCCAAAAAACAAAAGCTGAATGTTTTCTCTGATATGCAGATACTAATTCACAATAAGGGGATAGGGGGTTGCTAGGGAAGAGTAGAGATACTTTGGATTGGACAGAATTTAGTGAAGGGAGGGGGAGGACTATGGGTTTAAGAAGGATAGTAGAATGAATCAGACATTATTACCCTATGTACATATATGATTACCAGACTTGTGTAATTCCATGCCATTACAATCAGAAGAATGAGAAGTTATACTCCATTTATGTATGATATATCAAAATGCATTCTCTTATGCCAGCAGCTTTGAAGGCTGAGGGAGGAGGATAGTGAGTTCAAAGCCAGGATCAGCAATGTTGAGACACTAAGCAAATCAGTGAGACCCTGTTTCTAAGTAAAATTCAAAGTAAGGCTCCGGATGTGAATCAATGGTCGAATGCCCTGAGTTCAACACCCTGTAACAACAACAACAAAATTCTAGTCTCATGTATAACTGATCAGAATTAATTAAAAACAGAAATTTTATTGTCCAACAATATACTTTATAACAATATGGAATGAAATTCTTAGGCATTCATCTAATGTGTGTAAGACCTACGGACAGAAAGCTACAAGACATGCATTGTAGGTAGTGAAAGAAGTGTTAAATAAATAATGATACAGTCCATCATGAATTAGAGGGTATAGTT
The DNA here is from genome assembly GCF_021218885.2 of Marmota monax. Lineage (NCBI taxonomy): Eukaryota > Metazoa > Chordata > Mammalia > Rodentia > Sciuridae > Marmota > Marmota monax. The sequence goes on along the minus strand of NW_026692072.1, from coordinate 4,733,002 downwards.
TTGTAAAAATGACAAGGCTTCCCAATTTGGTTGGCAGATTCAACACGATTCAAATTCAAATTTTAGCAAGATGTTTTCTTGAGCCAGGCATGGTGTCACATGCCAGTAATCCCACCAGTTTGGGAGGTTGAGGCAGGAGGAATGTGACTTCAAAGCCAGCCTCAGTAACTCCTTGATGCTCTTAGTAAGTTAGCGAGAGCCTGTCTCTAAATACATACACACACACACACACACACACACACACACACGTAAAAGGATCAAGGATGTAGGACAGTGGTTGGAACTGGAGAATATCATGCTGAGTGAAATAAGGCAATTCCCCAATTAAAGCACCCCTTCATTCAATTCCCAATACAAAAAAAAAAGATATTTTGTTGATACTTATGGACTATTTCCAAATATTATATGAAAAACAAATAATCTGAAATAGTCAACACCACTGGGAAAAAATACAATGTTACAAGACACACACATCAATTCTGAATGTTGTTATAAAGGTTCGGAAATTGAGGTTGTGTTGTATTAGTTGGAGAAAGAGATCAATGCAAATGAAAAGAACACTCATAAATAGACTTATAAAGGCAACTCAACAAAGAAATTCATTTTGCCAAATAGTGAAAAATTTATTTTATGTTAATAAGAAATAAGGAAGTAACATAGACACAAATCTTAGATCTTTCAGAAACTTAAGTAAAAATGATTAAAAGATCTAAATATAAAACTGTGAAACATCTAGAAGAAAACATAGGACGAATTCAACTTTCAACTGCAGCACCAAAATCATGATCTGTGATACAAAAAAAAAGTTAGATTTTATTGGTAATAAAAATATGCACTATAAAATAATAATAACAAAGATACTATAATTACAAAACAAATTTATAGTTAAATAATAGTAGTAGGAAAAGTATGAAGAACTGTTGAGGCCCAACATAAAAAAAAATCACAACAATCAAAAAATGAGCTAAATATTTGAAGAGACACCTCAATAAATAAGGTAAGCATATGGAAGTTGATTTTCCCTGTGCCTGATATCAGTTTGGGGTGGGTATCATCTGTAGGGCTATCTCTAGTACATAAAGAGACAATAGGAAGGACAGAAAACTCATACAGTTGTTTTGTTGCTCAGCGAGGTAATTACAAAGGTTTCAGAGATTTTGTATGCTTCTTTGTTGTGTTCTGTTTAGGGTTTCTCTGTTATAAGGGGAAAATCTTAGGAGGGTGGGCCAGTTATATCTTGATAGAATCCAGATCTGTCCATTTGTGAAAGATAGTTTTGCTGAATATAGAATTATTGTTTGGACTGTCTTTTTCTTCCAATGGTTTGACTATGTTGTTCTACAATCTTTGGGGCTTCTTGATTTCCACAGAAACATCAACAGGTAATTCCACTGAGCCCTTACGTAATAAATATATATTTTTTTCTTGCTTCTTTCAAGGTTTTTCATGGTCTTTCTTTCTCAGCAGTTTGATTGGGATGTGTCCAGGTGTAAGCTCTTTGAGATTTGAGATTATTCTTCCTCGAGTTTGTTGAGCATCTTGGAAGTGCACACCCAGTGTTATAAGGAGATGTATGATATTTTAGGGCATCATTTCTTGAAATATTATTTTTACTCTTTTCTCCTTCTGAAACTCCAACCCTTTGTATTCCTCAGGTCTCTGAAGATCCTTTCAGCTTTCCTCGTTGCTATTAATTATTTATTTTTCCTTTCTGATCTTCAAAATGAATAGTCTCAGTCAATTCATATACAAATTCTCTATCTTCACCAAGTCGAGATTTGTCATTGAGACCCTCTAGTGCGTTGTTTGTTTCCATTACTGTTCTCTTCCAAATGAAAATTTCTCATGTTATATTTTACATTTCTCATGTTATATTTTGTCTTTCTTTTTATTGATACTACTGATTAGTTACACAATGATCTTATACTTTTTCCTAATCTTTAGACACAGATTCCTGGCTGGTGAAAAGAGGGGTGAGTCTTGTTTAGTTGTTGTCCAGATAATTCAATTGTTCAATGGTTATTCAAAAGCATGTTAAATAGCTAATTTAAAGTGATTTTATCTGGTAAGTCCAACATCTATACTCTCTCAGCAACAGTTTTCTATTGTCTGAATTTTATTTTTTTTATTAATGATTATTTGTTTTTTCTTTGCTTAGCTTGTAATTTAGGGTAAAAAAATGAGTCATTTAGAGTATATCAAGTCTGAATTTCTCTGCTCTCTCAAGGATTTGAGTTCTTGTCCCTTTTTCTGTTCCTTCTTAGTTGAATAATCTTCCTAGACACTATATTTGTATTAGTAGATAGCCACTGAAGTCTCCACTTCTTTAGCTTAAAAATAACTCATAATGAATCACTCATATATTGCTTTAAATGCCTAAATCAGTCATTTTTCCCATTGTTTGGCGATGCCTGCATGTGTACATTGGGCATATCATATCACAACTCAGGCAGTATACACCTCTGCATTTGCCTTCATTTTCCTTCAGGACCTCAAGGTAGGCTAGTTGGGAGAATGGGCCTCTCTCAGATCCTAGGCATGTGTGGTGCATGAATGTGCCTTCAGGAATATGTCAGGAATTCTCAAAACTTACAAAAATCAGCATTGTATTTTCCAATTATTATTATTAGCATCATCATCATCATCACCATCATTTATTATTATTACTTTTTCAGACTCTTATTTTCTTCACTGGTTTCAGAGCCTCTAGCCACTGCAAATTTAAACAATTATGACTGATTCTTTTCAACAAACTTTCCAGAGCTAGGGTTTTTCCCATGGAAAGTGAACTCTGCATCAATCAGATAATGGTAATGTTCTGTGAATGGGACTTTCTAAGAAGTGGAAGACAGGTTAAATCATGACAGGCTTTGTATATACAAATCTTGGAAGAACATCAAATGCAAGCTTCAACGCAATTACTACAATTCTCCTTGCTTTCACATCACCGTGTTTTTGAGGCTACTTGTTTTCAACGTGTTCATGGACAGAAAGAGAAGGGTATGACTAGATTTAAGTTAAATGTCACAAACGTCTCCATACTTACTGAACTGATTCAGCCTTTTTTTTTGTACCCCTATAAATTTACCAAGACTGGGTAGCTTCCAAAGTTCAGGAAAAATTAATATAGTTAATTTTGTGTTTTTTATTACTGTACAGGAGATATGGGTCTCCAGTGGTCTTCACTTTTAAATAAGCAAATTTCAAAAATAAAACAATTAGAATTTTATTAATGTTATTAAAATTCAGTAAAGTATTTAAAAGATCATCACAAATGCATACCTAGGAAACAAAAAAATCAATAACCTATCATGGGTAGTTTCCATTGTGTTTCTGTTTCAAATTTTACAACCAAATATAATTCCAAGTTATCCACCAGAATGACTTCAGTTGAATAATTAAAGTTCTATTTCTTGTTTTTAGACTCACTGTGGTCATATTGTTTATTTTTTCAGTATAACTGATTACCATTTGTGTAATAGTAATAGGACTATATAAAACTACAGAGATTGGAGACAAACTGTCTGAAGCCAGCTCTCTCACTCTTAAAGTAAATCCATGTGAGTGCAGATGTTGCACTGAGGTTTCTTATGTTAATAATTTCTATTAGAATAGGCATAATTTACTACAGGATACATTACAGATTAAAGCCTCTTTAAAGCATATTTGTAATTCAATAAAAAGCCAGAGCAAATGACGAAGAACAAGAAGAGATATTTGGGAAGAGAAGTATGTGATCAGTTTTTTTTTTTTGTTTGTTTGTTTGTTTGTTTTTGCTGTATTGGCACCTGGAGATAATAAAGACACTCAATAAATAATAAAGACTTCAACAGTTTTTTATTACTGTTTTTACATTTCTGCAGATGATGCATTCCTCATGGTTTGCACTAGAGGCAAACTGTCCGCATTTGCTTGCCTACGGTATGAAACTTCCAAGTGCCATGAAGTTTGGAAGGTGTCCTATTATCAAGACAGTGTTCAATTCACCATTTCTTGCTTCCCTTAGTTATTGGGCTTAGGCATATCCAAAAATGTATTTTAACATGGCAAGGAAGACTCTTCCAGGTGCTACAACCCTAGGAACGGCCTCATTTTATCACTTTGATTATTAAGGTATGTGTGTGTGTGTATACATATATATACACACACATATATATGTATGTACAAATATATATGCATATATATTTACACATGATTTCTATTTCTGATCTTGAAATATCTTTTGAGAATTTATGTTAATTTTGGAATTAGGTGAAACCTCCTTCATGTGCTCTTTAGATATGCTGAAATTTCTAAGGCAGTAAAGATTATGTACTTTCCATCTTCCAGAACTCTCCTTCATTCCTAGGCTGCTCTAGTGCTTACCAAAAAAAAAAAAAAATGACTACAGTCTAATATGAGAGACTAACTGCTTTCTCCCTTCAATCATTATATTTATTTAAAATCTCAAGACCCATATGGTGTTTTCCCAACACAGGATAAAGTTGTCATTATCTTTGTTATCTGAATGGCCTCTAGACATCTTTCCAACAGCTAACCCAGTTGCATTCCTTATGCTATTATTTTTGCTTAATGCTCCCTGTGGATTTTTTACCACATTTGTTTTGATTCTAATTTTCATTATCATGTGCCAAAGTTTCTCTGTGGTTTTCTTTGATAGTCAGAATCATGTAACTCCAGAAGACACTGTTTCTTTTTTTCATTTAATGTTAACTTTATCTTCATTAAGTAAAAGTCAATTCTATTTTTCAAGGACATATCAGTAACCTTTTCCTCTATAGGACCAAGTGCTGCATGTTTTAGGTTCTATAGGATACAATCTTTATCCCAGCTATTTGAGCTTACCATTGTACCATGTTCATGTAAAATATTAAGTGTATATTTTTTCTAGTCAAATATATTGATATTAAATTTTGAATTTTAAATTTCACAAAATATTACCCTGATTTGTTACAATTATTTAAAAGGTTAAAAACATTTTCTAATCTCATAGGATGAAACAAAAAAGTAGATTTATCTGAAAGGCTTAATAAGATTTATGTGGCCAAAGGCCTTGTTCTCATAGATCTTGGAATCAGTGACACTGATTTTGGGCCTGTGCAGTAAGTTTACACAAACCAGCCTTGTGCAATACTAAAGGAAACTGTTCCAAGATTTATACTATAGAAATACTGCATCTATTTCCAATGCAATAAGCTTTTAGTGAGTGTGTGGGTGGGTATGCTTGTACACGTAAACAAAACATCTGAAAATAGGTTTTACTACTAGGACAAGGGAAGGAACTATAAGAACTTCATGCCATTTACAATCTGATGAGGGTTTCTTTGTGGTCTGTTGGAAGCCTAAGCAGCAGCATCTTGAAAAGATGTCTGTGCCTGAGGGAAAACAGTCATGTCTCCATTGCCATATCCCAAATCTTTGAGGTGCTGACATCAAGGAAATCACCAAAATCCTCCAAGAATAAACAAAGTCTGAGTAAAAGAAATGAAATAAGGTCCAGGTTATGTTTAGTCAAATACTGAGTACTTATGCTCTATGCTAGATTTTGCTTTGCTAGCCTTACTTGAGAGCCTGACTACATCTGGAAAGAAAAAAAAGCAATAATTAGCTAATAGATCATGTGGGTACTTTCATTGCAATGCAATAGTTAACAACATTTTCATCTAGCTGAGATATTCAATTTTGACTCTAAACCCAAAGCTTTTTCTAAATGTCTTTAGCATCTTCCTTTAGCATTTGAAATATCTTAAAGGCAATTTATTGCAATTCCTAAAAGCCAATTAAATGCTCTCCTGTTGCCTCATAGAGAGTTCTCATGTGTACTTCAGAAAGTTCTGGTTGAAGAATAATTTAATGATGGAAAAATCAGTGGGTTTTTAAGCAGCTTAAAAGTGACATGCATGCACTGTGGGGTAGGTCAAAGAGGAAGAGTTATTGCCTGTGGGAATGAAGGAGAATAAGGTATCTATTTCTGCTCTTGCATTTTAATGTATTTTAATATCTGGTTCATTTTATACCATGTTGTTGAGCAGATTGGGAAGAAGATCAAGCAAACCACTGGAATTTTTTAATGCTACAAACTGTTTTCCAATCATAGGCACAATACTGTAGAGTTACATTGGTTAATTAAATTCATGCTAGAATTCCCCAAAATGTTTGTTGAAAACATTGCATAAGTTATTCCTTTCTTAAAGACCAAAATTATAGGCATATTATAACCCTCAAAATTGTCTAATTTTTTTAAATTTAAAAATTCTCAGATTTTTTTTTAAAAAATACCATTTTGTGATTCATTCTATACAAAAAAAATTAGAGAACAATCTAAATGGTGAAAGATGCATTGGAGCAAGAGAATGACATGTCAGGGAACAGGTTAAGTAGTATACTGAAATGCAGTTAGAGATAGGTTAAGCAAGAATATTTTGACAATTATGTTTATCCTTAAGCAAATGAAGATGGTCCATATAACACCAGCCCCCACACATGCATAGCCTGCCTCATGAAAAACATTCCCACCAGTGTTGCACATTTGTTACAATTAATGAACCTACACTGATACATCATTTTCACCAGATGTTCATAGTTGACATTAGGGTCCACTGAATGTTGTTTATTTATATAGGTTTAAAATAAAGTGCAATGAATTACACATACTTTCTATCATGGTATCATTCAGAATTGTTTCATTGTCCTAAAAATCCTCTGTGCTTTTCATTTTTTTTTTCCTCTCGGTCTTCATCTTTGGCAACAATCTTTTTTAAGGTGTCTCCAAAGTGTTGCCTTTGTGAAATGGAATACATTTGGAATCATAGAGTATTACCTTTTTTTCATTTAATAACTATGAATTTAAGTTTATCTATGTTTTTAATAACTTAATAGCTCATATGTTTGTAGAAGTAAATACTATGCCATTCTCTAGTTGTCCCAGTTTACCCATTCATCAACTAAAGAACATCTTGTTTGTTTCTAATTTTGTAAATTATGAGTAAAATTCCTCTAAGCATCTTTGTTCAGTTTTTATGTGGGCACAAGTTTTGAATTCATTTGATAATACCACAGAACTTATGGTGAAGGCATGTTTAGTTTGCAAATAGATTGGGCCAAGTGTCTTTCAAAGTCTTTATACCATTTTGCACTCCAGCGGCAGTTTTTAAAATTGAGTTTTTGTGTTCTTATTGTTAAGTTCTAAGAATTCTTTACCCATTTTGTATAATAGCCTTTGTCGAATATATATATTTTGCAAATATTTTCTCTCTGTTGTTTTCTTCTCATTCCCTTGACAGTGTCTTTCACTGAGTAGAATTTTCCTTTTTATTTTAGTAAAGTCCAGATTATCAATTCAATTTTCATGGGTGATGCCTTTGAGTTGTAACTAAAACTTATTATCAATTGAGGCTCATCTACAATTTATTTTATATTATCTTCTAGGAGCTTTGCAATTTTATTTCATATTTAAGACTGTCATTTATTTCTAGTTTAGTTTTGTGAAGACATATATTCTGCATCTAGACTTTTTCATCATGAAGAAGTCCAGTTGTTCTAGCATCATTTGAGGAGAAGTTTTTGCTTCAGTGCCCTTTTGACTTTGTTAAACATCTGTTGACTATATCTGTGGGGGTCATTTGTGGGGGTCATTTGTTCAACAATTTGTTTGTTATTTAGCCAATATTGTCTTGTTTACTGTAGCTTTGTAATAAGTCTTAACAGTTTGACGGTGTTAGCCCTCCAATTTGACCCTTCTTCAATATTATGTTGGCTTTGCCTTTTCATGTAAACTTTAGAATATACAAATGAAACTTGAGGAGAATGTGATGGGATAGCACAAAATATACAGATCAAGTTGTGAATAAATCACATGTTGAAAATGTAGACACTTCATATCCATGAAGATTTAGTTTTTCCTTCTTTCATCTGAATTCTGTAGTTTCCTTATATCAATTTTCAAAATTTTGTTAAAGTTATACCTAAGTATAAAATTTTAGGAGTTTTCTAATTGTAAATAATATGATGTATTTAGATCCAATATGTACTTGTTCATTTCTTATATGAGAAAGCAGTTGTCTTGTTGTTGTTGTTGTTGATTTCTTTAGTGCACTTTAGATAATAGATAACAGTGGGTTCATTTTAACATAATCATTCATGGATGGAATATAATTTGCTCTATTTTAATCTCCAGTACTTTTGCATAGTAACTATGTTTCCTGCCACCTTGCTATAATTACTGAGTTCCAGAATTTTTGTCCATACTTTATGATTTTCTATATGGTCATAACATTTAAGTAAAAAGACAGATTTGCATTTTTCTCCATAGTTAATGTGTCTTCTATTTTCTTTTCTATCCTTATTGCATTAGTTGGGACTTTAAAAATGATGCTGAAATATTTCACTAAGAGGAAACATCATTACGGAGATTCTGATCTTAGTGGGAAAACTTCTAGTTGCACATTATTAAGTTTTCTAGTAGATCTTTGATTAGTTATTTTTAATCAAATTGAGGAAGTTCCACTCTTAATCTTGTTAACAGAGTGGTCTCATCAAACATGGATGTGAATTTTGTTGAATTCTTTATCTATTGATATTGTGAGGTGAATGTTTTTCCCCTTTGGTTTGTTGATGTAAGGGATTATAGTAGTTGATTTTTGAATGCCAATTTAGCCCTGCTTACATTGTAGAAATCCACTGGTTTGGGCTCGTAATTTATTTTTTTCTGCCCCAAAGCTACTGGAAATTGAACTCAATGGTGCTCTACCATTGAGCTATACCCCCATCTATTATTATTATTATTATTATTATTATTATTATTATTATTATTATTATTATTTTCAATAGTATCTTGGTAAGTTGCCTAGATTGGTCTTCAATTTGGGATTCTCCTGCACTGGTCTTTTGTGAAGTTGGGATTACTTTGAAGTTGCCACCTCACTTAGCCATAATTATATTTATATATTGTTGGGTTTGTTTTTCTAATATTTTTTCTTCATTCTTGAGGATTGAATCCAGCAGTCTCCTGTCGTTGAGTTATACCCCATCCCTTTTTCATTTTATTTGGAGACAAGTTGTCCAGCCTGATCTCAAACTTACCATGGCATCAGCCTTCAGACTTTATAGATAAGATTACAGGTGTGTATCACCATGATTGACTAATTTTCTAAACATTTAAAGGATTTTTTCTGCATTTATATAAGAAATATATTAGTCTGTATTTTTATTGTTTCTAGTATTGGTGTGTAGTAAGAGATATTATTGTATAGTAGTATTTTCTTGTTCTATTTTCTTGAGCATAATGTTGGACTCATAGAATGAGTTAGAAAGTGTTCATTCTGCTTCAGTCTTCTAGAAGAGATTGCAGAAAATTGACATTTTTTGTTTTTGTATAACCTCTGGAATTCCAGTTTATCACTTTGATAATCTACTTTCCCTAAATCTGAGGTCTTTCACTATGCTACTGCATATTAATGTTTGGCTCACATGACTTCCTGGTTTGATTTCAGAAACTTCTTTCCTGCTTAGATCTGTATTTTGTCTTTTTTGGTTTATTAATTTGTTTGTTATTTTGTTTTGGTACCTTGTCTTGTAAATCTCAGAATATCAACATAACTCAATTCATTGATACTAACATTATGTGCTTAGGCTGCTAGGCACCCTGAACTACAGCCAGGAAACTATTTCCAAGACAGAATGTCAGAGGCAACAGGACAGGAATATCACTTTGCTTATTTCTGTTTTCTCTGAGATTATCTTATACATTCTGTTGTCCAGTATATGAAAGGTTACATGTTTTGTTCAAATTTATAGTTATTTAATGTGAAGTAGTTAATCAAAGAGCAAATAACATTTTTTTAATTGAATAACTTATTTCGCACTTTGCTCTTCTATATAGTGCTATTTTTGTGTTTCCTTTAAGGATATAATTGTGCTTTCTTAAGAAAAAACTAGCCATTTAGGATGGCAGAAGGAAGTTTCTCACATCCTCATTATCAGAAAAAAAAATTCTAGGTATTCATTTTGAATTGAGAAACAATACAACTAGAAAACTAAAGTTGATCATCTAGTCACCATTCTGGAATTTTACTTTATCTGTGAAAAGGAAGTTGTGATTGATTCCTTAGAATGATTCTACATTGAAAGTCCTATTATTCTACACTATCATACTTTGACTGCCTATCTTACATTTAATAGAGAATCAGAAATGAGATAATATACTATTATTCACTCATTCTAGTTTTGTTGAATTCTAATACCAATGTTGATCATCCTCTTCATATCTCTTATTTCTCAGTATATCTGGACACACATGATACAGCACAGTGATTAACATCATGGGTTTGGTAGTCAGATCAATTAAGTTTAGAATCAAAGATAATCTTTTATCAGCTTTTTGACTTTGAAAGATTATTTATTCTGTCTTAATCTTAGTTTTTATCTGTATAATGTTGGTAATTAACACTAACTTGGGTAATTATAAAAATATTGTTAGCCTATTTATGTAAATATTCTGTCCATTTTCCATTGAGAATACTTGGGAAAAGGTCTTATTCTTAAGACAGTGTCAGCATATTTGAAAAAAAAATAGCAATCCTATTCCAATATAATTAAATAGTAAGAAAATAATGAAATGATTTCGAAAAATGGCCTTTTTATAGACATGGGTATGATTTTTAGTGTACACACATAAAACACTAAAGCAACAATAAAAACAAATACACAAAAAATTCCTCCTTATATTGCCAACAATTTAATAACATATAGTCTATTGGATTTAGAAGACATATAATGAAAAAAGTAGAGGAAAATATTAGCAAAAAATGAAATCAATTCATTTATACTATTGTATATATTGTCAAGTTTCAAAGAAATAAGTTAGTTGAAAAAAATTTAATATCAGTTACCAGTACTTCAGGCGTTACTGACTTCACACCTGATCTTGACTTCTTAAACTTACTTCCCATTGCCAAAGATGATGAAGTTGTCAAGATTTTAGGTAGTTTGCATTTTGTAAAACAAAGGTGATCTTTCTAATTAGCTATTGACTGTCATTTGCACCATTTGCTGGGAGAGAAGACAGAACTTTCAGACAGTCAGAAATTATGAGATATTCATCAGACAGAATCCCTGGGACACTAATGAGTGTATACTGTGAGGAAATTGTTAGCAACTGCATACACTATCAATTAAGTGTTTTAAAATGAGATGCTGAAATGTGCAGTGTTAGGGTTTGCTTAGCCCCATCTTCAGTGATAATCTCACAGCAGTGGAACATCATGGGACACAGATGATAGCACCTGCTGACCAGTTTAGGACAGCTACAGCTATCAAGTTATTTTGGAACCTGTCTGATATCCTGCTAATTTAAAAGTGCACTTCACTTCAAGCATAATGTTAAATCATTAGAAGAGGGGAATGAAGCACCACTGATCATGGCTGGCTGCCCTATTCCATCACTATGCACTGGAAAATGGCCCTTTAAGGGACATCTTTCTATTCCCAAAATAAGAAGAATGAAAAGACTGCATCTTCAAGAATAAGAATCATTGATGGTAATTTAAGTTTATGAATAGTATGTGGTATTAACTGTAATACAATTTTTGAGAACTACACATGAGGTTATTTCTCAGGGACCTTATTTTACATTATTTTCTTGTTGATCAACCTGTAAATGCGGTGTTTCTATTTTTCTAATGAGTATGAAATTTGCTTTAAACCTGTTCTATGCATTGAGTTTCCACAAGCCAGACAGACTTGGATGAACTAGAGATGTTCCATCACCATTTGATGCCCTTTAAATTCTACTAAATTGAAGCTATTTTTCTGCCTCAGTTAAAAACTGCAATGATTAAGAGCATATGCCATTATATGAGAGAGCTTGTGGAAAGAAAACTTATTATTATGTGTTATAAAAGTAACCTTGGAAAATTTCATCTGGCTGCTCATTAAATATAAATTTTAGACATTGAATAGTTTACTTATTTGAGATAACATAATAAAGTCAAGCTACACATCATTTTTAATCAAATACTTCATCCATAATTTTAATGTTATCTCTCTCGGGAAAAAAATAAAGGCAGAAAAAGTTTCATGGAAAATATTTTCCTTTTTTGAAGCCCAGTTTTAGTAACACTTATTTTCTTGTTCAAATAATGTGAAACATGGATATATCAGAGTATATTATACTAATATTCAATTTATGACCCTTATGTTTGCAGAAAGCATACTACTACTAAAATTATGACATGGTGGTGGGGATTGAGAAGTTGCTTCATTGAGTAGGTCAACCTACTCTGGAAGTAAAATAAAACAAGTTAAAACAAACACACAACCAACACAATGAGCTTCAGGAAGGATTCAAAGTTAACCAAACTTTTTTTCTGGCTTTTTAATTGTTTTCCTGGTAATGGTATTTTTTTTCCCACATCCCTTTCTTCTCTATGAATATGTTAAAATTCCTCATATAGTTCAAAGCAGTTTCTTTAACTGTAACCCAATCACTTCATCTCTAAACACTTTTTTATTATCTTAACATGAGCTTTTAGGGGACATCTCTCATTTAAACCATAACAGCTATCAATTTGTGATAAAAAATATTTACTAGCAAACATTAGTTATAAATATTATGAATGAACAAAAAAACTATTTGTAACTAGGATGATTTACTGCATCATTTTGACAACATGGTAACTAGGATAACCTTTTTTTCTTAAAGGTTAACCAATTTTAGACATGATTCTTCTTGCGTTTGTACTCCTGTTATCCCTTTTCTAACAACCTTTATTTTAGAAGACATAAAAATGAAAATTATTTTTCTAAAGTTTTGAGATATAATTTATTTTATATTTTTTTTTTGCCATGCTATTTGAAGAGAATTGTCTTTCTCAAGAATGTGGAATCCATCTCTTGAAAATTTTACCTTTAAGGAATATAGTGCCCTTTCTACTAGTCTTTGTGAAAGGAGAAAGACTAACTTATGTGAGTTCCATGCTATAAGTGGTAAAATTAGCTCCTGTCATAAAGGTCTGACTTAGAAACAATTATTTTTCTTTTAAATAAGGTCAAGCAGCAAACACAGATGTCATATGATCCTCCTCATCTCAAATCTTAAAAACTCTGGCACTTTCAGTATGGTTGAGTTCTGAATCACTTCTGATATTTTCTTCCTATTGCAATGGCTTAGAAAGAAATCCTCCTTGAAAATGAGTCTCTTTCTGTGTTAATTTTATTTCAAAATTTGTTGGAGATCTTAATGCTTTAATATTCACAAAGTAGAGGACCAGAAACTTTAGCTTTGGAAATCTAATTAAAGAGAATTTTTAAGATACATCATTAAAATTCATGCATATAAGTCAATGTAGGAGGTAAAAAATAAATTATAGAAAACCAAATGATTATACTTCTTATTTTGAAAACTTAAAATATACCTAATTGTGGAAACAATCTTTTAAAATAGTTCCTCTTTATAATTTGATGGATTGATTTTTTTATTCTAGAATTTAATAGAGTTTGGAAGCCAGTTTTATAATAATAATTTTAGTAGAATATTCAAAATAATCAATAGAGATTAGTTATCTAATGAGTTTTATATTATATGGGTATATGTCGAAGAAATAAATTATAGATAAAAGCAAAATTTAGTATCCATGAAAATGTTAGACTAAGATATTTACACATCTCAATGTGAAAGAAAGTAGAAATAAAAATATTCTCTAATTAGCAAAATTGGATCTGTGCTTACAAAGTACCTTACAACAGCACAGATAGTATATTTCCAACTGAAAGTACTATATAATCTGTCATAATTTTCAGTAAACCAAATAAACTTTAGAAGATCATCTCAGAATAAATTGTTCATATCACTAAACTGTTTCTAATAACAGAGTGCCCTGGAACATTTGGGCTTGATTTGTTACAATTTTATGGCTAACATGTCTACGAATCACCAAAATCACAATCCAAACCCTGGGTGGAGCACTACCCCATATCAAGGGGAAATTATACATAGACTGAATCTTACTACACTTGCAACTTAATAATACTTAAACACGATTTCTGCTCTAATTGATGACAGTAAGCTCTCTTAATTTGTTTGCAAGAAAAGTTAGCATTGATTGTTGTACATGATGTCAGATATATAATAAAATATAACTTATAGGTACAGATATTCATAATAAATAGAAAAAAGTGAAAAATATATGAGTCATATGTTGGATATATGTTGAAGAAAAGAACTTTCTGAATAACATGTGACATATATATGGAAACAGAAGAAAAATAGAAGACACAATTTCACTAACTTGTTTCAGCTTTGAAGACATTGCAACAGACTCTCTAAAATTGAAAAATGCAATATTCAAAATGAATATTTTACCCTATTTATTTAATAGCAGGTTAAACACGAAGAACGCTGAATTATTGAAACAAAACAAACAACAAAGATTAATGGAAAATACATGAGATAAAGCATGAAGATAAGGAAGAAGAATGAGAAAGGAGAGAGATGATATAAATAAAAATTAAAGAATAGATTTGAGTTTGAGACATGTGGCTTTTGTTTATGAACAAAAACGAAGATATTAGTATTTAGAGCCAGTGAACATAGCAAAGATGAGGAAGATACAAAGGTCCTCTGTCTTAAACATATTCTAGTAAAAAGATTTAAAAATCAGATAAGCATAAAATAGTAAAGATTGATAGAAAACAAGACACATTATATCAATAAGGGAAAATAAGATTGACAGCTGACATTTTAACAGAAATGTGCGAAGACAGAAGGCGATGTACTGAAATCCTTAAATCACTGAAAGAATATAACTACCAGCTTAGAATGATATGCTCAGATACTACAGCTTCCATAGAAAAAAGAAATGAAGATATTTTCATATGAAGCAAGGCTGAGTGAATTTTTTTAGACAGAAACCCTAGAGTAAAAGATGGAAAGTTACTTCAAACAGTAACATGAATTTTCAGAAGGAAATAAAGAATAAAATAAAAAAACTATGGGCTAGGGTTGTAGCTCATTGGTAGAATGCTCGAATCCAACTTGTGAGGCACTGGGTTTGATCCTCAGCACCACAGAAAAATAAGATAAAGGTGTTGTGTCCATTTTCAAATAAACAATAAATAAATAAAAAAGAATAATATAGAAACTAAATCTATGTTTCACAGACAGTATTTTATGCACACTATATAAAACATAACTGTAATGCTTTATAAAATTTAAATTATGCATACAATATTAAAATGCATGACAAAATGATGATAGTTACATAAGGGTATATGGAATCTAGAGGTGTTAATATTCAATCAGAATTGGAATTGCTCAACAAAATTATTTGGATCAGAGAATACAAAGATCAAAGCAGAGCTTAGATTTAGTTGAATCTATTTTTGCTCAACCTTACTTCATCATTTGTGGTCCAAAACAGAAATTTTATTTTTTTCCACCTTCTAGTGCTTGGTAACCTAAAGTATTGTCTCATATATCAATGGCTAGGAAATGGTAATCATCCCAGGTTCATGCAGTCCATTCCTATGCTTATCTCATTCCCTCTTACCTTTCATCCATAAACATGTAAAATTAATGAATTCTATTTTTTAACTTGATCTTATGAAAGCACTTTTGATATTTAAAAAAAATTCTCTGAATCTTCCCCATTTAGGCATAAAGAAAATATAGTTTTGTAGCTTATGAGTATACATAGTCCTCCAGGCACACAAATCACCATGTTACAGTACAAAGATTTCTTACTATCCAGCACTCAATGATCATTTTTATCCATGGTGGCACACATGACCCTTTGGTTCCTTTGATGAGCTATTACTCCTCAAAGCTCACAGGCTATAATTTTAAAACTATAACGAAATTCTTCAATAAATACAATGACTTCAACTCCTCACACTGAATTTCCACTGCCATTCTTATGAGTAAGTTATGAGACATTAAAATATTCCAGGTTTTTAACATTAAACAAATTTGAGTTTTCCTCTCATACTGAAAAACTTAGTTACCTCTTTAGTTATATTGTACTAGACTTTGACATAATGAGAAGAAGATTTTATGTATGTTAAAACACAGACAATTTTAAGCTTAGGTAGGTTTTGTTGATTTATGCACTAATTCAGAGAAAATGATAATGTGTAAATTATAACAAAGAAAACACATTATCATATGAGTTAATTATATCTAGATCCTCTTAAAGAAATTTACTCTCATTATTACTGTTCTTTTAGTGATGCTAAATTATATATAGTTTAAGAATCAAAAGCCTACTAGATGTCATGAAATTACAAAGACTATGAAGACAGTGCTGTTTTATGTAAATTAATTATTTAATTTCACATATATGCTGCTTTACTCCAGCAAAAAATTATGGTAGCAAATGCATGATTATATCTAAAACCCATTGTGAATATGACAAGGGCAGAAAGCCTAACCTGAACTGAGGGAAACAATGCAAAGGAGATCAGATATTTGTGCCTATATGTGGCACAGAAAACTAAAAAGCTCCATATTTTCTTAATTCAGCATGTCATGGGGTCAATTATAAATGCTAATATGGTATGTTTAACTAGGTAAGCTTGAAATGAGGTTTATACAATTCTTACCTGTCCCAACAATAATCAGGAAATAATGGCATAGTTTTTTTTTACATGTCAAATGTGCCCCATAAATTGTTCCCCATAACGATTAAGAATGTGTGAACCACTTAGATAACCAGAATGTCCTTGGGACACACATTGGTAAGGAGATGAGGTAGTAACATTTCCTGATTCACAGAGATCTGATTAAAAGTTAAGAACACATATTGACAGGGAGAGGTATAATAGATAACATGACACAACATTGCACTGATAGTTAGAATCCACGGGAACACCAACCAAATCTTACACAGGTAGAAAAAAATGTTGATATAATTGACATGTTGGTCTTGCCACATACTGAAATGAAAGATTACAAAAATTAATTCCAATTAGATAAAATAAAAGCAACTATACTAATTTAACTGAACAGAACTAATTGTAGGTTGGAATACATTCTAAAGTTGAGTTTTATTGCAAAGGTAAAAAATATTTATTGCAAAGAACTTGTGTATCATTTTATGGAATACATTATTTTAATTCAATCTATGTGTACAGTGTGTAGTGATCAAGTCTGGGTAGTAAGCATTTCTGTTTCTTCAACCATTAGTCATTTTTAAGTATTGGGAATTTTACTCTCTTCTAATCATTTTGAAATATGTCATGGATTCTTTTGACCCCAGACTGATTCCTTCACTCTGTGTTTTAGTGCCCTTTATTGACTTTATCTTTTATAATATCCTTTATTAAAAAAATAACATATCTTTAAAAAAATCTAGATGAGTTCAAGCACAATGGCACATGCCTGTAATCTTAGTGACTCAGGAGGCTGAGGCAGGAAGATTACAAGTTCAAAACCAGCCTCAGCAATTTAAGGAGGCCCTAAGCAACACAGAAAGACCCTGTCTCAAAATAAAAATTAAATACAAAAAAAGGCCTGGGGAAGTTTCTCGATGGTTAAGCATCCCTAGCACTGGTACAAAACAAAAAACAAACAAACAAACAAAAACAAAAACACAAACACTGCATAGGGTGAGGTATGGGAGAATGGGTATGGAACTTCAGTATTTCCTATTTCTTCAGTATTTCCTCTTTCCCTCCCCTTCTCCCTCCTGCTATTCCAATTCCTTGATTCCTTTGGACTTTCTTCTATTTATTATTTTTAATTGGTGTTTTTACTTTTTTTCCCCTTTTAGTTGTCAATGGAACTTTATTTATTTATATGGGTTGCTGAGAATTGAACTCAATGCCTCATACATTCTAAGCAAGCACTCCACCACTAAGCCAAAACCTCAGCCCCTTAATTGGTGCTTTACAGAGATACATGAGACTATCTAAAAATTTTCATCCACCATTCAACTCATTACTCTACAAAATATGCTTACCTCTTTGTAGATTCCCAAGATTTTAAAACTCGTATGCCAGAAACTGGAGATGAAAATGAAATAAGTATTTCATAATGTTATAATTTGTATCTCCCTAAAATTCACACATTGAAATCCTGACTCTCCAAGTTCTTGTATTAGAAGGAGAGAATTTTGGGAGGTGATTGGGTAATGAAGGTGAAACCCTCATGAATGAATGAATGAATTCCCTTCTGAAAGAGACCTGAGGAGGTTCATTGCTCTTTGCACCATGAGAAAATATGGTGAAAAGCATCTGCCAATAAACCTTTAGTTGGATCCTCAACAGACAACAATCTGCTTGCACCTTGACTGTGTACTTCTGGGTTTCCAGATTTGTGAGGAAATTGTTCTGTGAATAAGCCTCCGGTTTTCTTCCTTCCTTCCTTCCTTCCTTCCTTTCTTTCTTTCTTTCTTTGTACTTAGTTATAGTAGCACAATAAACTAAGATATATAACTTGAAATTTCTGTACTCAGTTTTCTCATGCCTAAAAGAGAGATAATTTATCACTGCAAATTCAATTTATGTGCTTATAAGAATCCCATTTATACACTATAGTGTTAAAACAGAGATAAAAATATATCTAAGCTGAAAAGTATGTGAAAATTAATTAGAAACTAGGAATTCAAAAGTATATATGAATGTTTAAAACATACAGCTATGCTCCATAACCTTTATTAAAAGTTGGATACAGTTTCTGTTACTGTTATTATAATTAGTAATAAAATGAATATTTGTAGTATTAGTGAAATTATAAAATAATCCTCATTCTCATAGCAGGCTGGTTATTTTTAAAAACTGAAAATATGAAATGTCTAAAAATTTTGGCACTTTAAGCACATTTTGTTGAAAGAAATTCATACTCTCCTTTATGTTTTAAAAATATTGAGACAAACTGGCCCTTCAGTTTTCAGAATCAGGAAAATTCCTTTTGGATATGGCCTTGGATCCTCAATTTCTTCCCTATGAAAAGTAATAAAGGGGAATAGATCATTGCCTACCTGTTCCCACCATCTTTGACTCTGCCTATCCGTGCCTTACCTTTGGGTAAAAAGCAATTTCTGTAACCTTCCCTGAGTTGCTAAGTTAAAAATACTTATCTGAGGCTCAGGGCCATTCAGAAAAGTACAGAGATCACAAAATTCTGAAAAGTAGGCCATAATTTCTCTATCTTTCTCTTTCCTGCAATAAATAAGGAAGGTTTTATGAATCCATAGACTGGTTTCTATTTCATATTCTCCTTTAATTTTCAATTTAATGTATAAAAACATAACTCAATTTAATATATACAAACATAACTCTAAAACTTGTTTTTCATGTTTATAATATATTTTACTCTAATACACATCAGACAATTAAAGAGACTGTGTAAATAATGACTTGCCATTGATTACTTCAAAAGTACTTCTGAATCAAATTCATTGAAAAATAAAAGTGTGTGTACAAATTTTGAAAATATAATTAGGCTACCATCCTTCAAACATATGTAGAAATCAGGATGAATGCACAAAATTATAGTATCTGGTCCTTTTAACTTTATGCTTTTGCTTTGGTTTCCAGAGACCAAGTCAAGGGATTGCATGCATGTAGTATATTTGGTGAAGTAATTCCAGCAAAGATAAAACATAGTCTTCAACTGATCCTAAACTGTTAAATGTGTGAATGCTGGCAGGTTCCCACAGATGTCTGTCCCAGAATAAAGAATCAGAAACCACTTGGGGCAGAAAAGGGCTGTTCAGTTAAGGCAAGATGCTCAGATCATGGCTCAGTGAAATTGGTGACCACAAAAATGGCCAGAGTGAAGACGAGGTATGAAATTGTGAGGGGGGAGTAAAAGGTATGTGACCTACACCATAGATATATAAATGAGCATTTTTAAAATTTTAATTGAGGAATTTAATTTATTTACATTCAAGTTTATTATTTATAGGTAAGGAATTTCTCCTGTCATTTTGCTGATTTTCCTCTGGTTGTTTTGAGTAAATAAGCATTTGGTAATTCACACCAACAATGTCTAGGAAAAGTGGGTTTTTAAATAAAGATTCATGATAAGTGAATAATCATATATTATTGAAAATAAACACTGGTTGTCTTAGTCATTTTTCTGTTGCTATAACTAAAAACTACAAGACTGTCTGATTATATAAAGAATTAAATGTCATTCAGCTCACAGTTCTGGAGGCTGGGAAGTTCAAGATTAGGCAGTCACATTTGGTAAAATACTTGGGGGTGGGGACTCTCTAAAGGGTCCTGAGGTGATGCAGAATTTCACATGGAAAGACAGAACATCCTTGCTCTGATCTTTCCTTGCCTTCTTAAAGAGCTACCTGTCCCTTTGGATTAATATTTCAATCCCTTATGCTCCATTTAGCCTTCATTGTCTCATGAAGATTCCACTTTCAAATATCATAGTCAGGAATTAGATACAGTGGGGTATATCTGTAGGCCCAGCTACACTGAAGGATGAGGTAGGAGTTCTTCTTGTGCCCAGGAGTTTGAAGAGGTTAGTCCGGACCAAATATAGAGTCTTTCTCCTCCCCCACACCTCTCTCTCTCTCTCTCTCTCTCTCTCTCTCTCTCTCTCTCTCTATATATATATATATATATATATATATATATATATATATATCCACACACACATACACACACATATAAACAATATCATAGTAATATGTCATATATAGAAAAAATAATATACTATTAAACAATATTTTCAGAATACTTAACATCTAATATTTAAACATTCTGATAATATTATTGTGTATTTGAGAAAAACATACAAGGCATAAGTCTAAATGATGCCAACACCTACCTCAGTTACCCTCAGGAGTTACTTAACCTCATTCTACTATTTTCTGCACTTGAGTCTTTCCCTTCAAAAGACACACACTCTTTTGGTGAAGAGACTGGATTTAGCATAGAACTCCTTTAAAAGCTTACAGACAGGAATAAGCACTCCATCAATTGTGTGATCCTAGATGACATTTAGACTCTTTGGACCTTAGTTTCATCATTTAAAAATAGGGAAAAATAGTACTTATAGACTGCATGCAATGTACTTAAAACACATTGGACTGGTGCTAAGAAAGAATTTACCCAGAAAGATTAACTGAGTTGCTCAAGGTCATGGAGCTTCTGAGTAACATATTGGACTAGAAATAGCCTTGACTGTTTAAATTCCATTGCAGTCTGTCCTATATCATTCCTACTGTGCCCCACACAATAATCTCCATGGTATTTTTTTGTTGTTGTTGTTTTTAAACTTATTAACTCTATTTTTTAAAAATAACATTATTTTAAATGATATAAAGAGCTGATCAATAATCACTAATCAAAACTTTACCTACTTATTACAGGTCATTTTTTTTTCCACTGCCTCTGAGGTCATTTAACAATATCTGGTTTTAATGTTTCTTTTTTTAAAATATTTATTTGGAAAATACCTGAGACTGTCTGCTCTTAAGAAAATATCATGATGCTTTTAGAAGAATCACTGAATTTTAGAAGCTCAAACCTTATTGTGTTTAGGAAATAGACAAGACTGACAAACTGATTCTTCAAATAGATTCCTTAATACTTTTCAGGGATATTCAGCAGAAAATGGTTTTATGATGCAGAGTTAGAACAGAAATCAACAATAGGAAGCCAAACAGCTAGTAGAAGAGAATGTCCCTGGGACTATCACTATGGAAACCAAAGAAGCTCAAGCTAGCAATACTGGAGAAAAGTAAAGTTCTGGGCAGATACAAAGCCACATATAAATTAAACCAAAACCTTGAGGTTGCAGTTGAAGCAGTATTTATAATCCTCTACAATGCATGCCTTTATTTCAGATTTCTTCTCCCATGATGGCACTAGGCTCTGTAAGCACCATAGCTAGCAAGATCAGGCATTCCAACTTAGAATCACTACTTCATCATAACAAAACTTATTTCAAGCTACATTAGGCTTCCCCAGCTGGGCTAAACACAATTGTAATATAATGTTTGTTTCTAAAAAATAGGAAAGAAGCTTTCATTCAGTAGCCAGTGAGCTGAGACTGCTGTATCTTAAAATCTCCAGTGAACTTCAGAGTTATAAATTAGGTCCCAGTCTTCAGAGTAATAAATTAAGCCTGGTTTTTGCCTCTGTCTTAAGAGAATTCAAGGGAAATGACTCAAATAATTTCAAAGGTTTTAAGGAACATGCACACCTTGAGAAATATTTTGGGAAAGAGTGGATATCCAGAGATACCATAAAGGGAAAAAGAGTTACATAGATAGTTTTGCCTGTATGCAAGATCATCTTGGTTTCATTTGTATATTTTTCTCACACTTTCAGAAAGAGTTGTGCATAATACATCCCAAAACCATACATATTGTATGCCTCATAGTTCTAAGTAGGAAGGCTGTTGAAGCATGTGAATACAGAGGAATAAACACTGAATTAAGTATAAACACTAAAATATGGTAACGTGCTTTGGGCATTACTACTAATCTTGAACTGCCCTGAGGAAGAGTATTTTTTTCAGTTCTTCACATATATGTTCCTATAAAATTTATGTTTCTTCCTAATTAAGTTAATTGACTTGAGGGTTTTTTAAAAAATCATTTGCATGTCTTACTCATATCTCTCTAGCTTGTCATTGTATGAAAATAATACTAGCCTACATTCTGATATGATAATTTTAGACCAACAGGGAATTATTCAAAGATGTTGACTTGGGGTTTAGAAAGTTTGAACTCTCCAGAAGCTCAAATTTTTCTAGCCAGTTATGATAAAGATTATGGTGTCAAAAAATAGATGGAAATTATTCCTGATATTCTACACTAGGGAGACCAAAAAAAAATGTCCTGTGATCTATACACATCTTAAAAGGACTCTGTTTTTTCCATACCCCCAAATCTCTGAGAACCACTTAGTAGTAAGTCATAATATTCCAAATTACAAACTGCTTAATATTTCCCAGAACAATGACCTGGAGTCATCGTTAAATAATGAGCTATATCATATAATGTGACGATGTCAATCTGTTTAGTTCTTTCTTCTTTCTTTTTGGGATATCTACACTAAATATTTATCAGAATGAGAGAGAGAATTATATGGGATTGAGGCTTGAGGTGACCAGCCTCAGGGGTACCAGTCCTTTTACAACATTGGATGTGAATGAAATTTAATAAATATTCAAGACTTCTAAGCCATTTCTCAGAATCATAATGTGACAGTATTGGATTTTTGAAATCCTTCTGTTAAAAACAATACTCATAAAGGAGTTTCAAGAAATTAAAAGGGAAACAATTAATGGCATCCTGACAAACCCCATAGCTGCAAGTCTTGCTGAGATTTATAATTTGGTCTGTTTGTAAGACTTGGTCTTCATATGCAGGATTCCAGTTATGAGGAGCTAGATATAAATTCTTTATAGACAGATAATTTCTGTATACATAAGTAAATACAGAACAGTGACCTTTATTTGTCATGGTGAATTACAATAAACTCTGGATGGTTTTATGTAAGTATATGATATAAAATGGATAATGCTTTACCTACTTAAACAATGTACTGAAGTTTGAGATTAAGCACCTGTCTTCACTAGAAAGTCATATCCATTATTAGAAATATTATCTGTGACCTAAAATTGGTCTTCAATCTTTCAAAATAATTCATCCTCTCAGCTCCTGTTCATACCACACTACCAGGTATCATTAAAACACTGAACTTCTCATTTCATTATAAATCTTTCCATAAAATGTTTGGAGAAAGTAGCAATCTATTAGAAAATAATTCCAAATGCAGGGGCCTGTTGGGTGATGGAGCAGGCTGCAAGGCAGAAGGACTTTGGTGCAACATTAATGCACGTGTCATTGTTTATATTATTCACAGAGGAAAAATAGGTTTGAGAATTATTCATGTTCAGACTTAAATAAAACTGATATAGAATGACACAGAGCCTGCCAAATTAATTATTTAAGTAATCTATGGCTTAATTTTTCTTTAATATTTTGAAATAAGAAAGTTATCAATTTTTTTGCTAAAATAAGTTACAGCATTTTAATGGCCTATTCGTCCAGCATTTTTTCTTCACATTTAAAGACATACACACACATATATGTATATGGCTGCACAAAAGCACAGGCATTCAGCCATCCAGCCATCTTGCTTTTTATGTTATATTTTACAAATTACAACATATATTTTCCTAAACGACATTTTATTCTAAACATTTTTTTTTAATTTCAGAAATGCGTTAGATTTACAGAATAAGACAGAGGTGATACAGAGAGAGTTTTTACAATTTCACACCCAGTTCCCTTCAACACCTGATAGTGTGGTCACAGTGTAAGAACCAATACTGACCCATTGGTGGTAACTAAAATTGATACATCATTCATGTTTCATGATATCTCTTGCTGTTCAGGTATCCATTACAGAATGTACATTTTGTTCTCATGTTTCCTTTCAGCCCCTTTTGGCTGTGACAGTTTATCAGACTGCCCTTCTTTTTGAAGACCTTGACAGTTTTGATAACCTATGACACCACAAGAAACCACTTCATGAACTAGAGAACAGTAATTAGGTACAGTTCTTTTGCCCTTTAGTCCTATTTCCAAGTCATTCAGTGAGGTTATTTAACACTTTTGTGATATGGTGGTGATGATTTGTCACAGTGTGTATTCAATACTGGGGTTTCCCAACCTCCTAAATAATTTTTATTTTTGCGTATTTTAAGGACAACTCTGTGCAGTAAAGCTCTATGGATTTTGACAAATGCACAGACTCATCAATATACTGTAAATGATCATACAGAATGTTTTACCAAACTCCCAAATGTCCTGTGCTTCACAAATTAAACCTCTAAGCACTGACATGTCTAATAACCAGTGATCTGTTTACTACTCCTAAAGTTTGCTTTTTCAAATGCCATATAAATGTAATGAGACAGTATATAATATTTTTAGATTGGCTTGATCACTTAGCCATGTGGATTTGGGATTTATCCATGTGTTTTTAAGAGTTGGATGGTTTTTTTAGTGCTGAATAGTTACATGAAATGCATTTATTCTTTTCTTACTATTCATTTATTCATTATCCTAATGAAGGACACCTAGTTTCATGCAATTTGGGACAAATATAGATAACTTGGTACACCACCTATGCTTAGGGTTTTGTGTGGATGTATTTCTCAGGTAAACTACACAATGCCTAAGACACAGCTACTGGAAACTATGGGTTAAGACTGCCTTTAGCTTTGTGAGAAACTGTCAATGGCCCTCCCAGAGTGTCTAGCACTTTGCACTTCCAAAATAGACACGTAAGTCACCTGTCTCTCATTCTTCTTTGTTTTGTTTGTCTTTCTTTCATTCTTGAACTGATTAACCTGAGTACACATACACCAATATCATCGATCTTTTGTCACAACTAGTTTTAAAAGATTTTCTTGTTTTCAATGGCATCGATGCCTACTTTGATTTTAGTATTCTTTCTCTTTTATTTGTTTTAGCCTCAAATTAATTGCCCTTCTTTTTCTAGTTTTGTATTGTGTGTGTGTGTGTGTGTGTCTGTGTGTCTGTTTGCATATGACTTTGGCTGTGTTTTTTTCTTTCATATATTTTTAAATATTTAAAAACATTACCTCCAAAAATGCTGTTGCTGCCTTCCACACATTTAATGAACTGTTTTCATTCTTATTTAATCCAACATATATTTATTCTAACTTCTCCTGAGATTTCTTAATTGCTTTAAAATTATATAAAAGTGTATTATTTAATTTCTCAACATTTGGGGACATTGCAGTTTAATTAATAATCCAGATTCTTCCCTTATTCTATTAAAATAATATTTTATTATTATTTTATAGTAAAAATATTCTGTTCTCTGCCGGCATTGTTAGAGGGCACACTTTTTAATGATTTCTATATTTACTTGTTTCCTAGGGCTATTATAGCAAACTATCATAAACTAAGTGGCTAAGACAGCAACAATGTATTCTCTCACAGGTCTGTAGGTGTGATGTGTGAAACCACGGTGTTACCATGGTGGGGCTCCCTCTGAAGCATCTGGAAGAAGTTGCTTGGCTGTTTCATCTTCTGGTACCTCCTGGTATCCTACAGCTTATAGAAGAACCACTTCAACTCTCTCTCTCCCTTTTCCAATGGCCATGTTCTCCCTATGTGTTTCTGTCTTGTCTCCCTATGTGTCTCTGTCTTCTCTTCTTATAAGGATGCCTGTCATCATGAATGAGAGCCCACCCTAATATTTTCATCTTGACTTGATTGTATTGCAAAAAGACTTTCTCCAAATAGGCTCACGTTCATAGATATAATTAGATAGGGCTTCTTCTTTTTCTTCTCTCAGCATATCAGTTATGTTTACTTTTAACACAAAATCTAGTGACTGGCCTCTATTACATAGTATATATTTCAAAATAATTTAGGTCCCTGTTCATATATACTGTACTGCTTCACATCAGGTGGGGCTACCTTCTAACAGACCATTCCAAATCATTTTCTCCCATCTCCTTTGAAAATGTCATTCATTCCACTCATCCATAGGTTATAATCCCTCAATACATTTTTACTATTATTACTTTAAACACAAGTTATGTTTTTGATCAATGAAGAATACAAAAACTTATAGATTTTATTTTACTTTTATTTATTCCTTTTCTAACATTCTTCTTTTAAAAGTAGTTTCATTCTGATGATCTTTTTTAATTATTCTTGTTATTGAATAACTTTTTTATAATTCTTGCAAGACAGATCTACTGATAATAAAATTCCTCTGTTTTTGTTTGAGAAAGTCTTTATTTCTTTTTCAACTTTGAAAAAAAAATTTCATGAATACCAAATTTTAGTTTTTTTCTTTATTTCTTTCTTAATATTGCAATTATTTTATTTTATGCTCTTTTTGCTTGCATGGATTCTGAAGAGTTTCTTATAATCTTCATACTTGGTCTCCCATTAGTTGATTGAGCTCTTTTCCAACATCATTTCAAGATTTTCTTTTTTTCTCTTGTCTTCTACAACTTGATTATGATACACTTAAGCATGGGGTGGGCTTTAAGATAGCAAGAGAGCATTTTGATATTTGTCCTGCTAGTTTTTCTCTAAGCTCTCTGAATCTGTGGCTATTTCTTTGTTATTAGTTTTGGGACATTTCAGCCATTTTGCTTCAAACATTACCTCAAACACTGTCTTCCATCATTCTCCTATAGCATTCAAAATATTCATGCATTGCACATTTAAAATTGTCTGTAAAGGAACACCTGTGGAGGAATACCTGTGAGGAGGCACACAAAGAACAGACACAAAAATACAAGCATTCAGAGAGGATGGAGCGGAAAAAATGAAGTGGTGAAGAAGAAGTGTAGAAGTGAAGGGTCTGTTCCTCCCTCTTGCTGAGTTTAATAACTCAAAAAAGGTTACATATTACCCATCACACCTGACTACACTCTAACCAGTATTCCTTTAACCCTGAGCCTTAGCTACCTGAAATAAGTTCCAGGTTAATACAAACACAAAGCCTCTCACACCCAAGGATGATACTATGGAAACCAGGTAGAGTACCCGAATAGTTATCCCAATAGCCTCAGGTGGAAACTGCTGGGCATTCCATTTGTGGGAATCAGGGCTCCAGTTAACCCTCCATTCCCCCAACACCCCTATCCTCCCATACCCCCCCAAGTGTGCTTATGGGGAATGCTTCCCTGTCTATTTTCACAGTCAGAACATCTACACTTATCATCATTCATGTTTTGCTAAAACATTGTTTCATTCTCCTTTGTTTTTGTATTTAAGTTTGAAAAGTTTCTATTGAACTATCTTGAAGATCATTGATTCTTTCCTCAGCTGTGTCTGGTCTAGTGTTGAATAATATATTGAAATCATTTTTTATTCTGTTTCAGATTACTAATATTTACTTTATATTCTGTCTTAGAATTATCCTTCTGCTTATGTTATTTACTATTTTTTTCATTCTGTCAACTTTTTCCAACATAGCATCTAACATACTATTAAAATCTCGTACTGATAATCCTACATCTCTCCTACACATTACTATGGTTCTAATTTGTGTTTATCTTTTCAAACTGTGCTTTTCTTTTCTTTTTTGTATGCATTATAATTTCTGTTGAATCAAATATATCATATTTGTAATGAAAAACTAAGGAAATCCAGATTGTGAGTAAGGATTGATAGTAGTCTAGCTAGAAGCTGAACTGCTTTAATGATCGTATTGAATTTTTCTAGTTTGCTTTTTTATCTTATTCCTTGTTCTTTTATGCCTTAGTATTATTGAAGTAAGTCTTTATCTTGTGGCTTTTTTTAACCTTCTATTATAAAACAAGAGTTATCTTGTGTACTTATAAAACCATCCACACTTTACAAGTATGGATGAGGGAGGAACATTCCCTAATTGTATGATTAAATGTGTTTTAGTGGGCCAATGTGTTAGCTATGTAATATTCACAAGTGTTTTTCCATTGGCTGAGGTATCTGTTCTCTTCTTTCTATGACTGTAGCATTATCAGTTTTTTCTCTGAAGCCCTGACACTTGTTGAATATTCTTCCCCATTTTGTGGGAGCTATTTGAGGTTAGGAGTTAAAGGAATGACATTTTTCAACTGGAGTTAAGGGTGTTGCAAGGTTCTTCCCCCTGGTACATGACCTTTTCTCATGGGATTTTCATTATATGAGCTTATTTCAGAATTATGAATTCTTTTCTACTTCTGTGAGATTCACATGGGAATTCTTCTTGGATATTTGCTGTAAGAATCTTGGAAGTTCCTAGGTATAAAACACATGGAACTGAAGACTACCCACTAGATTAGTCCACATGCTGTCTCAGATTAGTCCACATGCTATCTCTAGAAATCTATGAATATTGAAGTTGTTTTGTTCTAACAGTCTATGCTATGTAATATTTTACTTGCATCTTTCTAGATTAGCCTGTGTCTCTGAATTTCATTGAGGCAATTGGCCATATGGACTCAAATCTCCAAGCATCCATAAACATTTTTTATTTTTACTGTGTCCAGCTTTTCCATGTCATAAAGTCCAGAACAATGACTTCTAAGCACTTTAGATAAAATTAGAGTTTCAATTTTATTTTAAAACACACCAATATACTATTGAAATGATTCTATTTGACTACAATGAAATAATGTACATTACAAATTTAACAAAGTATGTTTTTGTGTTTTCTACAGAAGATTTTTAGACATTTCTACTTTTGTTTTATGATGTCCAGTTTCTCTTCTAAAATCCTGAAAATAACTATAATACACTTGTTTTAAAATAAGAAAATTTTAAATATATTTTTTTCTGCACAATTATTATTTATCCATCTACTAGGACTCTGATTAAACTTAATGATGACCAAGATAATTAATATAGTTGGCCTATATTTGTGGGTTCTTCATCAACAGACTCACTCAAAGGCAGACTAAAAATATTTGAGAAAAATGTTGAGAATATTGTAAACATGTACAGACCTTTTGTTCTGGTTACCATTTCCTAAACAATACAGTTTTAAAACTCTTCACATGGAATTTATATTATACTAGGAATTATAAACAATCTAGAGATTATTTAAAGTATATGAGATAATTTGCACATGTTTCATATAAATACTACATTGTTTTTTATAAGGCACTTGAGCATTCATGGACATTTGTGTCCATGATGATCCTAGAATCAGTCTTATGTGAACACCAAGGGATGACTGTACTTAATTATATTTCATCCATTCTTCTATATATTTTTATATTGGAAATTTCCTCTGGTTTGTCTGTTTCTCTCATATTTTCTTTCTTACTTTTCAATTGAATCGTTATCCCATGCTGAATTTTTTTTTCATTTTAGTTGTTGTAATCTTTTATTCTACAATTTCCAGTTGATTTACTTTCATAGTTTATAGAGTCATTATGTACATCTATTTCCTTATGCCCTTGTTCGTATTCATAATAGCTGACAAAGCTAATTGTAATATCTATGAATATTGCATTTAACTTCTGTCGAATGATTCCTCATCCTCTTTGATTATAAGTGTGGGTCTAATGTTTATTTTGTGTTTTATTAAATGCTGGATGTTATGAATGGCATTCTGTAAGGAGCCTGAAATATGATATCTGCTTTTGAAGGGTATTAAGTTTTGTTCTGGGAGACAGATAAATTACTATATGTAAATTCTCTTGATGTTTTCAAACTTGGCTTTATGGAATTTCAGATAAATTTCATTCTGTTGTTGTCCTTACTTTTGTGTATAATCCTTACAAATGACTCAGAAAATTATACCCAAGGTA
Organism: Marmota monax; assembly: GCF_021218885.2. Classification (NCBI taxonomy): domain Eukaryota; kingdom Metazoa; phylum Chordata; class Mammalia; order Rodentia; family Sciuridae; genus Marmota; species Marmota monax. The sequence goes on along the minus strand of NW_026692072.1, from coordinate 4,702,749 downwards.
TTTTGAGCTGAATGAGGAGGGAAAGCCTCAAAAACAAGGTCACTGTGACTTTCCCCTATTTTTTTTTCTTTGAGAATTAGCCAGAGAGATATGTTCTGACCTACATTGCCTGGAAGTAGATTGTAAGACCGTCATTGCAGAGGGATGCTGCACAGAGAGATCACTACACAGAGAACACTACACAGAGAGATCAAGAAAATTCTGAACAGAGAGGCTTTTCAAGGCTTCAGTCTATTACCAATAGATCACACCTCTTTTTGCTAATCATATTTCTACCTAGTTGTAGAAATATGGTATTTCTACATTATTCATGGAATATAAGCAAAAAAAAATATAGATACTTTCCCCCTGAATTTAGGGATCTTTTTTTTTTTTTTTGAAGGCTTCCATATCACATTAAAGTTTTTTTAAATATGCTTTTCTCTTGTTAATCTGTCTTGTTAGAGGAGTGCTGGTCATAAACCTTATGATCAGTAAAGAATCAGTAAAGCCTTTCACTGCAAAGCCATGTCCTCTTTTTGTTGCAAATAGGCTCAAGAATCATCATAAAATCTCCCCTCATTTGGAGGTATGGATCTAAAGTTTCCAAGCACCAGTGATCTCTAATAGTTATCTTGCACTCATAGTCCTACACCAGGTGCCCTCTCTTTGGCTTTGCACTCTCCCTCTGCTCATGCATAGCCAAGACTTTGCGTGTGCTCCTGTGATAAACTCCATGCAGAGCTCTGCAACCCTCTGACCCTACAGCATATTCCTTTCTGAAACACTCTCTCACTATTACTAATTATCACAGCAGCTCAAATTCCTATTTGCTTCTCTTTAGTTCAGCAAGACAATTACTCTGTCCTTGGACTCCCCTTCCTTAGGTTGATATTTAGGAAGTACCACCAGGTAGAAATTCAGAGTAAGTGTGCATTTCCTTCTATAAATTATCACACATCTGTCATAATTATGATCCCATATTTGAAAAGAATTATCCTTATTAGTTTCATAGTTGTTTATAGCAAACTTAGTTCATTTCTGTTAACAGGAAGCAGAAGTTCTGTGCCATCTACTTGTCTTGTAACTTTTGCTGTCCAATATATTAGTTCCTATGAGTCTGCTTTAATTTCTTTTCTTCAAGACTGTGCATTGTGTGTTACTTTTTTAAGAAATTTATGTTCCAAAATGGCCTAGGTAAAAGGCTTCTTTAATTTGTGTTTCACAGTAAGTTTCTCTTTTATATTTTTTCCCTGTTTATCTTGTTCGTTTCCAGCAAAGTTAACTGTGACACTAAAGATATATAAAATGTTCCTATTATTGAAGATGCTTGAACATAAGTTTACTTGAAAATAAAAATTCCCTAATTACACATTCAAAACACATATGATGTAAGTTGTGTGGAGATACAGTCTGCACAACTAACATAAAATAGACCAGAGGATTAGTCTGTCTTTTTCTTCATTCCTGATGTATGCCTTCTTTTTCCAATACAATAGATTCTTCAAATGAGACCACACTTCTTTCTCATCTACATATACTTAAGTTTTCAGTCTAGAATATCACTCAGCTACCCTAGAGTAAACTTCAATACCATTATATTTTTTCTTTCAAATATCAGCCTCAAAATTAGGTGTTTTTCCAGACTCCATTACCAAAATCTCCTTTACAGAAATGCTCTCTGTGCTTTATTTGCATATAAAAATTCTCAATTGTTAATTTCTGGAAAGCAGGGACTCCATCAATCATACTTACCATTTAAAGTCAGTACCTATGCCAACACAACATTTAGCAGGTAATTTTGACTGATAGCAAATTTTTGCAAAACAAAACCTTTTGGGATCATTGTGAGAATTCAAGAGTTCTACTTCTATTTCATATTCTATTGTAATTGTCTCTGTTATATGAATGGTATTTGTTGTTGAGTTTACTCTTGTTTCTGAACATTTTCCTACAACAAGATCCTGTGAAAGTTCTATTACATAAACTTTTCTCAAATAACACATACAATAATCTCAATATATAAAGTCATTATTATTTTATACACATCTTAGAGATTTAAAGACATGAGCTTACACAGTTTTAATACACTTTCAAAGACAGGACTACTAGATGACAGAGTCAAAAATTATTTCCATGTCTGAGTCCAAATCCTGTGCTCTCATTTGCTATGGTGCCATGTTTTCTGCATATTTCCATCATCAAAAGATGATAAATTCTGAAAGAAATTTTCTTCTTATTTCACATACACCCCTTAGCATGGATCCCAAAACACACTGACTAAAAACAGCCAAAGTCTCTTTTTTATTTTAATTAATTTCAGAAATCAAATGAATTGTTCACTCTACATTCACCAGTGATATTTTTAAGGGAGGAATTTTACATTGCTCTAATTGAAATGAGGCATTTTCTTTTTTCTATTCATGAAAAAAATACAGGGTTTTTTTTAAGATAAATCTCACATTTCAATTCTGAGATAGTCATTCCATTGAAATCTAGCAGCTCTGAACTTGATTCTACCAGGCATACTGTCTTTCAAGAGATTTGTCTTCAAAAACATCCCTGTTCCTCTTTATAGGATCCTACCTGTTTCTAAAGACTCTTTTTAGTTTTTGATGATGTGTGGTTAAAAGTGTGGTCTCTTCCCATCCCCACTGAGCATATCTAGGCATTGATCTTTCCACTCAAGCAGTTTCCTGAAGGAGCACCGCTGACAATTGAGCCAAGACACTAAAACACTTACAATTAAATACAAAACAAAAACTTTGGGCTTGGCTCTGAGAATACAAATTAAAAGGATTGAAACAATTTTGGTGACATATATTCACAAATACAGTCAAATTGCCTTTGTCAATAATTAGACAATACCTCTTAGGGTCTAAGAAAACATCGTCCTTCTCAAAACTTCTTTTGGAATACATCAAAATAATATCCTCTGCTTATAATACATGAATATTTCAGGACAATAAGTGAACTTTATCACTTTCTGTAGAAAAGATCACTGTTTAAATGTCATTGAATTTTTTAAAATTATTTTTTAGTTATAGGTGGACACAATATCTTTATTTCATTTTAATGTGGTGCTGAGGATCTAACCCAGTGTCTCCACATACTAGGCAAGAGCTCTACCTCTAAGCCACCACCCCATCCCCAATATCATTGAATTTTAACCCACTTTTGGCTGGCTTGTATTTCTGTGTGTTTAGTCTTCTTCAGGAAATTCTGATATAGCAGTAATTTAACTGAATATATAATGATATAGTGTCCAAACTTGCCACTTCAGTTTACAGGTTTGAAAACTGAGCCTCACAGGATAAGGGCATATAGTAATGAGTGTTCTGATCTTTCATTTTTCTTGTTACTAATGGTCCTAGGGATTGTCCAGGAGCATTTAACAACTGAGATCCATCCATAGTCACCCACCCCTTTTTATGGAGGCAGGGTCTCACCAAGTAGCTGAGGCTGGACTGGAATTTATAATCCTCCTGCCACACCTTCCCAAGCAGCTGGGATTATAGTAATGCACCATGTACCTGGCTTATTTCTACGTAAATTTTTATAATAAAATATCTGATTTTTTATAACTATTTTTATGGATACCTAATAAAAGTATCCCATTGTTAACCAATAGGAAACTTATGTCTTTCTCACACACAAACAAAAACACCATAACACCATTGCTGAAATTCTTTATAGGGCATATCACATTTTAGTAAAACCAGATCTTGGATTAAACTGACTACTTTGCCAGCAAAGTGTCTGGTTCAACAAAGAAACTTATGAAAACCTCAATACAAAACAGAATTTAATAAATGTTTAGAAAAATTAAAAACACATGCATGGGCCTTCCCACCTACATTCCATCACTGAAAGAACTATAAAAAGGGGAACACATTCGACCTTCAATGGATTCCACCTCTTGGGTCCCCTTCTTCCTCCGGAAGAAGTCTTTTCTGCTGTCCTTTAATAAACTTCTGTTTTCCACTCTGAAAAAAAAAAAAAAAAACCACATGCATGTTCATTATATATTATTGTTTAGTTTTAATTGTAAATTACTCTTATTCAGGGTCAGACTATTTTCAAGTAGGGTAAATAACCTCAACATTAAAAGACAATTCTAGCCAGGCATGGTGGTGCAAGTCATTCTGTGTATATAAAATAATTTATGCCTGCCAATATGTATAAGGCATACAATAGTAAAATTTACCTATTGAAATACTACTAATCTTATTAGTGCACATATTAGAAGTTAATAATAGGTTCTACACAAATGAGTACAACTAAATATTCAAGTAACAAGAAATTGCAAAGTTCTACCAATCCCGAGTGGGTTGCCAAACTAACCCCAAGCTATGGAAACCTTAATCTTTTATTATAGATTGCAAGTCAACCTTCCAACTATCTGAACAAACTTCCATGAAAGAAAGATAGATTATAAATAGATTTGATTGATGGATACATAGATGGACAAAATGGCTTATTGACCCCTGGTCTAAACAGAGACACTGCTTTTATCTTCCAACATCAATATCCTTGAAAAGATGGTCCTGAACAAAGTTATATCCATGCTTCTGATTTCTAGGTATCTAAATATACAAGTGGCACATGGAAAATTTTCCTCTACCATGTTAGGAAGTTCTCCTTAAGTGTTATTGACTATTTTTTAAATTATATCTATCTATCTTTATAGTTTTTTATAAATATTATACATGCATGCCTATATACATACTTAACAACTAATACAAATAATTATAGGTAAAGAAGAAATTTCACACACTTTGAAACCTACCCATTTTGAGGGAGATGATGGCATAATGTAATTTTGAGACTAAATGTAGTGTCTCCCTTAGCTTTATTTAGTTAAAGGTGAATCTTTTCTGGAAATTGCAAGTCTTGCAAGTATCTCAATTCTAGAGCTATGTAATTTTCATTTAAAAGGATAATGACTTTACTTAGAGTCAATTTTTATTGCCTTCAATATAATTTAGGAAAATCTAACAATCTGAATTACAAAAAGGTAAAAAAAATGTACTTTATCATGTTAGTTTTTCAAATTTCAACAACTGTTTCTTTAGAGCAAATATGCTTTTTAGCAACTCACTCAAAAAGCAGCCAATTTCCTGAAAACTATGCCTTACCATCCCATTGGTGACTGTCAGTTTCAGGAACCTAGCTAGATACCTTACTGTGTTTTTTGTAGGGCCAGTTTTCATTCTTCAGATATACAAAAAGCAGTGTGTGTGCATGTGTGCATGTGTGTAAATGTGTATACACCCCTGATTTACATGATTACTTTATTTTCATAGATACCTCAATCATATTTTTAATTAATGTTTTGCTATTGAAATGATCCTTTTAGCATTCACATATCAGAGAGAACATTCAACCTTTGGTTTGGGTGAATTGACTTATTTCACTTAGCATGATAGTCTTCAGTTCCTTCCATTTACATGCAAATGCCACAATTTCATTTTTCTTTATAGATGAGCAATATTTAATTGTGTATATATACCACATTTTCTTTATCTATTCCTCTGGTGAAGCACACCTAGATTGGTTCCATAGCTTGGCTATTGTGGATTGAGCTTCTATAAACATTGATGCAGCTGCATCACTATAATACACAGATTTTAAGTCTTTTGGGTATATATCAAAGAGTGGGATAACAAGGTCTGTAAGCAGCATGAAATTTCATTGGATTAAGCAAAGTGGAATGAAGGGAAGGAGCTTTGGGAGTAGGAAAGACAGTAGAATGAATTAGACATAACTTTCCTATGTTCATGTACGGATATATGAGAAGTGAAACTGCACATCATGTACAACCACAAGAATGGGAAGTTATACTCCATATATGTATAATATGTCAGAATATATTCTACTGTCATGTATATCTAAAAAAAAATTAAATTAAATAAAATGACCATTTTATTTTTAGTTACTCAAGAAAATTCTATACTCTTGCAGAATTTCCTTCCTGATATTTTGATTTCTAGATAAATATTTTAGTTGATCCCCATGTATTCCTGGATACTTGTAATTCTATATCATTTTTTTACTAATTTTAATGTTATAATATTTTAAAAGATTACACTAGTCTGAGGAGCATTAGGTTCATAGAAGCTATTTTCCTTGTGGAGGTGAACATGGCAGAAATGTAGAAGTCATCATGAAAAGGAAAACAAAAATCACCAAAACTTTTTTTGGTTATAATTATTTTAAAATCATTTAAATACTTTGTATATTTTGTATGTCCATGATGGCAATTACAGTGTACTTTTCATGAAATACAAACTGGATTATACTACTAATGTGATGATTCTAAAGAAATGACACCCTAACAGCAAGAGTACATTCAACATGTATGTACTGGTTTCTAAATTCTTTTCTCCTCTAAAGCAGCAAAGGTATCAAGAAATAAATATCCCAAATTACCAAATGTTAAAAAGTCAACACCAGTACTTGGTATAAGAGTGTCAAAAAGAAACCTAATACCAAAGATTAAATAAAGAATGTAGACATAAGACTTTTTCTTAAGGACTCTCAATATTTAAGGTTATACCTGGCAGAGACTCAATGCCTGCCCCAAGAATTATTTTTTTCTAAAAATATTATGAGAAGTCCCACATCAGCCTGCCATCTTCTAGTATCAAGATATCTTGTCTCAAAGAGAAGTACAGAAGAGTTTTTTGTCAAATGGTGTAAACTATTAGTTGATAAATATAAGCCCCATATTTCATAGAGTCAGTATTATAGAGATATTTACATTTTAAAAATGCTACTGGACCTTCAGATTTCTAAGCCAGGAACCAGGCTGTTTGAGAAGACTGGAAGTGAGAAGCCATTTTAGTTTCCAATCCAGAAAGTCCTGACTCAAATTTTCAGTATTCTATGTGGAAATTATTTTAAAATAATTTATAAATACATGAAGTATAAATCCTATATACAAAAATTCTCTGAGGGCAGGAATTTTGATGTTTTTACATGTTAACATAGTAGTACTGAACATTGCAGTGATAATGTATGTACTTCCACCACACTGTATCCATTTCTTCCTGAACTTTTTATCCTCTGCTAATGCTGTGCTTGCCTTTGTTTTTCCAAACTTTGACAATACTTTTTTCAGTGCTTTTATAGCAACAAGCACACTGACCAGTCACAGTTTAGCTGATGATTCTGTAGTTTCTCTATATAGCTTGTGATTCTATGTGTTAACTTACTAGATCTTTGAATCTATCTTAGGTCAGCTAGCGGCTCAGTATATTTTCTAATTTGCAATGACAAAGTGTCTAATGGGCTATCTTTTTCTTCATGCATATAATTTATCATCTAGAGAGCTGTGCTAGACCTTCACAAGTGTCAGTATTTGAAGAATAACATGAGGGTAAAGCTACAAGTACAAGTACTTTTACAAGCCTTTGTATATAATACATTTGCTTATAAAGTTTGGTTAAGGCAAATCACAAGACATTGCTTGGTTAGTGTAGAAGGGAAGAACCAGATGGAGTATATAAAGAGAAGGAAAGAATTCACTGGAATTTTTATAATCTGTTCAATTTTATCATTTGTAAATATGTGGTATTTTTTTGCTTGCTTTCTGATGAAAATTTAGCTAATAATTTATCATTATTTCCATACATGAAGAATGTCATTTTGCTCTGGCTGATTTAAAAACTGTACATTTATCTTTGTATTTTAGTATCTTAATTATTTTGTATCTCTCAGTGTTTTTTCCCTATATTACACTTATTAGAATATGATGCAATTTTTTTAGATCTGTGGATTTAGTATTTTCATGAATTTATAAAATTATAACCCTATATTTCAAAAAAATATCATCCTCTACCCCAGTCTTTGTCTTCTGTGGAATGAACATTTCATTTAGAAATGTTGGTGGAGCTTCCCACATGTTGACAAGGTTCATTTAAAAATTTCAAGCTGTAATGTATAAATCAATTTGGACAATTTCTATTTCTCCACCTTTGACTAACAATTTATAAAATTCTGTATGGTCTAATATCCTATTTAACTCATCTGTTGTTATTTTGCATTCATGCATTACATTTGCCAGGATTGTAGACATGAAAACATAAAAAACTGTCAATACATATTGGTACATATTGCTAAATTGTTTGTTAGAATGAGTTCATGAGTTCCAACAGCAGCCTAATGACAGCTTCAGTTTCACCATACCTTTCCAACATTAAACAGTACCATTACATTGCTCTTTCCAGATATTGTAAAATAAATTAACATTGTAGATAAAATTTGACTTAATGTTCAATTGCTTTTGTTTCATTATTAATAAGGTGGGGTTATACTAGCTGTTTTTCTATGGGCTGCCATTTGGCCAGTAGATTTTCTGAGGTAGTAGGACATATGTTTCCTTTGGACAAGTCATGCTGTTTGTATCTTGTCAAAACCGTAAATTTTTCATAATCAACTCGGCTGACAGCATTTCTGCTTGAGATTCTAAGATGGCACTTCATGATGGGGAGCCATTCAGCAACTCTAACATGACAGCTGCCACTAAGTCAGATGATTGGAACAGAAAAAGTGACAGAATGATGAAGCAAGGCCAAAGCTGCTAAAATAATTACTCGTATTTCCACACCTGGTTAAACACACTGAAAATAAGCAATGCTTTTGATGAGAAATGTGAAGGAACAAAAAAAACAACAGGACACTAAAAATGACATTTTCTACTTTCCATAGGGTTAATCTGTAAAGGACAATTGTATTATTCATGAATTATATTTCCCATTTGGTCAGTTGCCAGTAAGTTGCAGAATGCCTTAGAATGTAGAATGCTGGCCAGGGAAATGAGTGCTGTTGTAAGTGAAGGAAGCTGAAATAATGTTAAAACAACACTTTGTCTTCAGTGCTATGGAACATTAAATTATAGGCACTTTAATTCACAACCAAATATTGAACACCAACTACGTGTCAAACATTTTTGAGCAATGATTTTATTTGTCCACATATGAGTACTTACATGCACTGAGGTGATTCTCATTCTTACTGGTATTATTGCTATCTAAATAGAGGAAGGAAAATGAGGTTCTAAAGTGCATGGACACTTCACAGATATAAAGATAATGTAATTCAGGATTCCATTTTGAATCAGTAGTGTTTAAATGAGAAACCAATAGCAACCTTTTTATAAGACATCAATAAATATATCTAGAGAAATATGTTATAGATTTATCTATCCTCTCTCTCTCTCTCTCTCTCTCTCTCTCTCTCTCTCTCTCTCTCTCTTAATATGGCCCCCCACACACACAGAACTCAGGTGTTACCAAAGTAATAACATCAAGAGGTGTGGCCTTTAATAGTGGATTCTACTACGGGAGCACCTCCCTTATGAAGGAGATTAAGGTTCTTAAAAATGAGGTTTCACACACTGTTTAGGTTACCTTGCCCTTTCACCTTCCACTATGTGAGGACAATTTCTCACTAAGGAGAATCCAGCTTTCACTATCAACTTGATACTTGATCTGGGACTTCCCAGCCACATGTGAAACAGAAAGTCCTCTGAACAAATTGCCAAGTCTTAGGGAATTTGTTATTGTGACACAAATAGATTGTTTCTCTCTCCCTCCATTCCTCTCTCTCTCTCTCTCTCTCTCTCTCTCTCTCTCTCTCTCTCTCTCCACTCCCCATTATAATAATTCTTTTATGGATCTATCAATCTATCATATCAACTCACTGAAATAAATTTCATCATATTTCGGATAATATTAAATTTTGAATGACTTTGAAACCCTCATCTACATTGTTATACAATTCCCCAAAAATGTTTGATGGCTCAAGGCAAAATCTCCCTTTTCAGTAATAACTTTGCATCCGCTGAGTGTTGCTGTTTCTTTGCCAGCACCCCTGGGTGTCTTCAAGTTCTTGAGGGCACTCCTCCATCTTCTATGGTTTTTACTTAGCATTATTCATTTATTAAACAGAGCACTCCATCAAGTATTGAACAATACCGTGTTTTCTTGAATCCTTTCTGTATTATCAGTCATGTCATTTTGCATTTTTGATAGTAAAAATTTTCCCCTTATAACTAGTTCCTTCTCTATTTAGAGTTTATACTTTTCTTACCATGAATCGAAATGTAAATAATTTTATGCCCTTATATCTCTTTATTTTTTCTGGCATCCATTTTTATGTTTTAAAAATCATTTTTATTATTAATTATATTTATTTTTATACTACAGTGTGAGAATTCACATGTATACAGCACATAATAGTCAAATCAGGGTAGTTAGCATTTTAAACAGTTTTTTACAATTTTGATACCCCTCTAATTTTTAAAAATATAATCATCATTTTTCTTAGCTTTCATCTCTGTACTTATTAATTATCCAAAATATTTCCTAGCCTGCACCTCCACCAGTTACATTCCCATAAAGCAATTTTAAGTTGAAAATCTCATAAATGTGTAATAGAGCTGACCTGTAGGACACCACGTATTAGCAGCATGGTGCTCTATGGATCGCGGGTTGCTCACACTGGTATAGTTGTACCTGGATGGAACTGCTGCTTGCTGCTGCCATGGATCAAGGGGCAGTATTGTATGGAATATAAATAGTCTGACCAATGATCAAAACTCAAATCTCAAAAGTACCATGTTAGGGTAAAGAACTTAAATTATCACTATTTTCAGATGACATGATTCTATACCTAGCAGACCCAAAAGAGTCTACAAAGAAACTATTAGAGCTAATAAATGAATTCAGCAAAGTGGCAGGATATAAAATCAACACGCATAAATCAAAGGCATTCCTGTATATCAGCGACAAATCCTCTGAAATGGAAATGAGGACAACCACTCCATTCACAATACCCTCAAAAAAAATAAAATACTTGGGAATCAATCTAACAAAAGAGGTGAAAGACTTATACAATGAAAACTACAGAACCCTAAAGAGAGAAATAGAAGAAGATCTTAGAAGATGGAAAAATATTACCCTGTTCATGGATAGGCAGAACTAACATCATCAAAATGGCGATATTACCAAAAGTTCTCTATAGGTTTAATGCAATGCCAATCAAAATCCCAAGGGCATTTCTTGTAGAAATAGAGAAAGCAATCATGAAATTCATATGGAAAAATAAAAGACCCAGAATAGCAAAAACAATGCTAATCAGGAAGTGTGAATCAGGCGGTATAGGGATACCAGACTTCAAACTATACTACAGAGCAATAGTAACAAAAACAGCATGGTACTGGTACCAAAACAGGTGGGTGGACCAATGGTACAGAATAGAAGACACAGAAACCAATCCACAAAATTACAACTGTCTTATATTTGATAAAGGGGCTAAAAGCATGCAATGGAGGAAGGATAGCATCTTCAACAAATGGTGCTGGGAAAACTGGAAATCCATATGCAACAAAATGAAACTAAATCCCTTTCTCTCGCCATGCACAAAAGTTAACTCAAAATGGATCAAGGAGCTTGATATCAAATCAGAGACACGGCGTCTGATAGAAGAAAAAGTTGGCGCCGATCTACATACTGTGGGGTCGGGCTCCAAATTCCTCAATAGGACACCCATAGCACAAGAGTTAATAACTAGAATCAACAAATGGGACTTACTCAAACTAAAAAGTTTTTTCTCAGCAAAAGAAACAATAAGAGAGATAAATAGGGAGCCTACATCCTGGGAACAAATCTTTACTCCTCACGCTTCAGATAGAGCCCTAATATCCAGAGTATACAAAGAACTCAAAAAATTAAACAATAAGAAAACAAATAACCCAATCAACAAATGGGCCAAGGACCTGAACAGACACTTCTCAGAGGAGGACATACAATCAATCAACAAGTACATGAAAAAATGCTCACCATCTCTAGCAATCAGAGAAATGCAAATCAAAACCACCCTAAGATACCATCTCACTCCAGTAAGATTGGCAGCCATTATGAAGTCAAACAACAAGAAGTGCTGGGGAGGATGTGGGGAAAAGGGTACACTTGTACATTGCTGAAGGGACTGCAAATTGGTGCAGCCAATTTGGAAAGCAGTATGGAGATTTCTTGGAAAGCTGGGAATGCAACCACCTTTTGACCCAGCTATTCCCCTTCTTGGTCTATTCCCTAAAGACCTAAAAAGAACATACTACAGGGACACTGCTACATCAATGATCATAGCAGCACAATTCACAATAGCAAGACTGTGGAACCAACCTAGATGCCCTTCAATAGACGAATGGATAAAAAAAAAATGTGGCATTTATACACAATGGAGTATTACTCTGCATTAAAAAATGACAAAATCATAGAATTTGCAGGGAAATGGATGGCGTTAGAGCAGATTATGCTAAGTGAAGCCAGGCAATCCCTAAAAAAACAAATGCCTAATGTCTTCTTTGATATAAGGAGAGTAACTAAGAACAGAGTAGGGAGGAAGAGCATGAGAAGAAGATTAACATTAAACAGGGATGAGAGGTGGGAGGGAAAGGGAGAGAGAAGGGAAATTGCATGGAAATGGAAGGAGACCCTCAGGATTATACAAAATTACAAACAAGAGAAAGTGAGGGGAAAGGGGAAAAAAAAACAAGGGGGAGAAATGAATGACAGTAGATGGGGTAGAGAGAGAAGTGGGGAGGGGAGGGCAGGGGAGGGGGTATAGTAGAGGATAGGAAAGGCAGCAGAATACAACAGACACTAGTATGGCAATATGTAAATCAGTGGATGTGTAACTGATGTGATTCTGCAATCTGTATAAGGGGTAAAAATGGGAGTTCATAACCCACTTGAATCAAAGTGTGAAATATGATATATCAAGAACTATGTAATGTTTTGAACAACCAACAATAAAAATTAAAAAAAAAATAAAAATAAAAAGCAAAGCAAAGCAAAACAAAACAAAACAAAACAAAAAGACCCATAGGAGCATCTCAAAGGGCCTATTCTATGTGCTTTTTTGCAGAATGCTGTAACCTAGCCTGGAAATTCCTAACACTGGCCTTGAGATTATGGGTCTCAGTATAAACAGGACTTAAAATTCTGGTTACTTTGTAAAGAAGATCATCTCAGCACATGTAATTTTCATGAATCTTAAAATAATTTTTTTAAAAAAAATGCTTAGCCTTATAAGAATAACTGATATTCAGCTGGATGCATTGGTTCATGCCTGAAATCCCACTATCTCAGGACGCTGAGGCAAGAGGATTACAAGTTCAAGGCCAGCCTTGGAAATTTAGGTAGACCCTCTCTCTAAATAAAAAAGGACTGAGGATGAAGCTGAATGGTAGAACACCCCTCGGTTCAGTCATAATAATAATAATAATACAGAAAAAAATTAAATTCCCTAAGAGATGGGGAACATTTATTAACTGACCTGGACATCATAGGGGAAGTATTTCTCCAAACTTGGAATAACTATACAGATGGAAACCAGGCCAGACCAACTGTCTGCACAGTTGGTCATCTGACCCCCTGGCTGCATCTGGCCCATGCCATCCATCTGCTCCCACAATAGATCTTGTAAGAATGCCACCAAAAAAAAAAAAAAAAAAAAACTGCTTGAACACCAGATGGGGTCTAAGACTCATCTTCTTGTATGCTGAATCTGAAAATGTTGTTGTCACAGAACTTGAAAATAGGAAGTTATCTTCCATAGAGAATAGGATAGGACATGCAGGAAAGTTAATCTACCAGTGGTAAGCTATATGAATGGGAGTAAGCAGTTGTGGTGTGCATTCCACTGTGGGGTCACTATAGATGACAATAACATACTGTATATTTCAAATGGCCACAAGAAATGGTTTTGAAAATTTCACCAAAAAGAAAGAATGTGGCCAGGAACCACACCTCTAATCCCAGCAGCTGGGGATCCTGAGTTCAAGCCAGCCACAGCAAAAGTGAGGCAATAAGCAACTCAGTGAGACCCTGTCTCTAAATAAAATACAAAGTAGAACTGGAAATGTGGCTTAGTGGCTGAGTGCCCCCAATGTTAATCACTGGTATCCTCCATGCCAAAAAAGAAAGAAAGCAATGATGTGTTTGAGGATATAGATACCTTTAACCCAATTTAAACATTATAGATTGTATACACTTATCAATACATTACAAGTTTTCCCATTAATATGCACAATTTTACCTACAAGCTAAAATATGTTTTAAAAAGACTCATCTTTGATGCAAATAAGACTGAAGGGGGAAGTTGCCCCTGGAGACCGTCAGCTAGGAGCCCTTGAAACACTGGAACTGGCTTAGTTATAGATGAAGTGATTTCTAAGCTATCCTACTTTCTTTTTTTCCTTCCTCTTCTCTCTTCATACTTCATAAGATATATTATCTTTTTAGTTTATGGCATACTATCCATTATAGATAAGCACCAGAATCATGATTATGTTTTTTGAACACTTAGATTTGCATATGAATGTATTCATAGCTTATGACCTTTCCCAGTACACTTAATAAAGTTTTTCCTGTCATTTTATTCCATTCTACCCCTCTCCTTCCACCCTTCCTCTTCTACCTCCCATCTTTCCTCATACTGGGGTTGAACCCAGGGCCTCATGCATGATAGGCAAGTACTCTACAACTAAATCACCCCCTTGGCAATCCCAGTCATATTTGACTTAGTGCAAATTCGCCCTTTGATAGTTTCATTAACAATGACACAGGAGATTGACATTACTCAATCTCCTCTGTTTTAATGATGTATTTTTCAGTAGCTACTTCATGCAAAGGTTTTTTTTTTTTTCTCTATTAAATCCCAGATTCATACCATCTCTTGTTCATTTGATGGAGTTTCAGCATCATCAAGGAGTATGATGCCAGCTTGACTTTCTTCTCTTTAAAATGTCAGACCCTCTCATCATTTCAACATGATTATTAAACAAAGTTTTCCAATTATATGATTAATGATATGGTCATGCTACTTATAGAGGTAAAACACCTATTTTGCTACAAATACATTGTTTTCTCCCTAGGTTTATTTTCTAAGTTATAGGATACATTTTATCACTAGTCAATTTGTCACTATTTACTCTTCTAAATTTTATTTCTAAAGGTTAAGCTAGGTCATGTTATATTTTTAAGTTTTGAAAGTTTGGCTTTTGTATGATTCAAATTGGCTTTATCAGTAAATATTTTTTTTTTAATTTTTATTATTGCCAGTAATTTATCTTCTACTGTATTGTATAATTTACTATTGGTTGCATAAAAAAGAACATTTATTTTGATTCATTAATTTTATGTACTTCTGTCTTAATGAACATCTGTACTGTATAATATTTTCAACAGTTATTTTTTTTTATTTTCCACATTCAAAGTCTTATGATATGCAACTACAGATGGTTTCATTTATTTCAACATGCAGTTATTCCTTCATAATTGTTTTGTACAGAAATTTATATGCTTAAGCTTTCTATAACTAAGACTGAATTTCAACATAATGAAATTTCTTAGACAAATGATGAAGATTGTTCTGGATTTGGAAATTTACTTGTAACATGTGCAAAACAGACCATGATCATTTTTAAAATACACAAGAGTTCCATTTGCTCATAATTTTTCATTTTATATAATGTTATAGAGCTTGTTAAGAATTAATGATTTGTCTATTTTATTTTGAGATCACATGAGTATAATATGTTTATTTCTATATTGCTTAGTTTCTTATTAATATCTAATATACTTTTATCTTATACTACTGATTTTTAAATATCTTGACTTTTATAGTTGTCATTTTGTTCATTTACTTATATAAACATGAATTAAAGCTATGACTTTTTTGATGACCTCCATTTTAAGTGAATCTCATAGACTCCAGTTTATTTTTATTACATTTATTTAAAATTGAAGTTATGTAATTTTTGGTTTGGTTTACTGTTTGAGCAAAATTTTAAACACTGTATTTATTCATTTATTAATTACAGGTTAAAGGGCCACTTTTGAGGTTTTATGTTTTCTTTGTTTTATTCTGCATTGGTCATTATCACGAGATGACACAGAAAAACCTGGGAGGAGAAGGACTCTGTACCACATGGATACTCAAAATTGCATGAAGTATATAGCCAATGCTCTCTACTGGGTTTAGTGCATCCTTAGGGAGAGACTGAATTATTCAGTTCTGGGAGACAGAGTTTTATATTTATTGGTTCCTGGAAAGTGGAATATTGACTCGGTTATCAACATACTTTCCTTTTCTTACTGAGCCCAGTGTTTCCCTACTGTTCCCAGCCTTCCTTGCGATTCAAGGTAGACGCAGTAGAATGTAGAGTTAAGCACATATGCTAGTCCTGACACATGCATGTCTCCATTCAGTATTCTCTTCAACATCTGCTTTCCTTGTCTGCCATATCTGCTGAGAGTAGGTAGCAGGATGATTTTAAAGCTTTTTATTTCATACAGCAGAAGATCCATAATCTTGGATCTACTAGGGATTCATTGGATCCAGTCCACCTCTCTTTCCTTTCAAGGAAGAAAATATCCAGTTGTGATTATAGACAGTTCAACAAAAACACTGATATCACTTGCTGATAAACTGCTGCAGAAAAGCCTTCCGGTTTAGAAGTAGCTTTGACCGATAGTACTAAAAAATGTCTAGTGGGTAAAAATTAAGCACTCTATCTGGTAACCAATTTTGGTTTTCATGGAAGAAAAAATGACAAGAGATCTGGACCTGTACCAATCTATGTGCTGTGGCTGACCATTTGCCTACAGGATAGAGTTTGGGAAAGAAAATATGACTGGAGAATTGGTGACAAAGGAGTCTCTCTACTATTGGTGTATCTCATGGAACTAGGAACATGTAAGGGGACATACTGCAGAGGATGCTGAAATCATCAGGTGGACATATATGTCTCCTTCAGTGGATTATGAATGTGTCTTCCCTCCCCTACCCTGGTACTTGCTGCCGGGAGTCAGGAAATTTGAAAGGAAGAAGAAAAATAAGATTTGCATTCATATTCTGGCTGCAGCAGGCAGATGGATGAGTCTCCGCAGATGTGAGATTCTTCAGGTTTGTTTTTTTTTCCCCTGAATTACCTGATTTGGTGATACAGGCTGCTGAAATCATCACCTGTGGTTTCCTAAAAAAGTATCAGTAGATCAGGAAATTTAATAGCAGTATTTACAGATAGGTATTTCTTCAGCCTTTCTGTTAGAATGGGTAGCAGAAAAACATGAGAAGGGAGATGGGGAAAGGAAATTCTGGTTTGTATCTATCTCACTCTCAAGGACTGCCTTCTTGCAGCTCCCTGTCTGTCTGGAGAACTGAGGTACATCCTGTCCTGGAACATTATCAACATGATGAAATTTGCACAGCCATACTAAACTTAGGCAGGAAATGACTACACCTCCTAAATGAATAATTCATTGGGTGGGAGGACTCCAATCAGGTCATAAAAGCCTACAATGCAGAATTCAGGGGTTACCCCCTCACTTGGCATAAACAGATCCAAGTTCTCTGGAGTAAAATTTCTTGTGTTTCTATTTAAGTAAACCTGTTGTGCTTGTTTACTATACTTGCTTTGTGTCTCCTGACTGACATCTTCCTTTCAGGAAGATAAGAAATGAGGACCCTCTGCCTGGTGACTTATCAAACGTTTTGAAAGCAAATAAAATGCTGTAACAAATGCCTTATTTTGGTAGTGATATATTCATGCATAGATACATGCATGTATATACACACATTTACATGTGTGTAAAAACGTGCATGTGGCATCCACATAGAACTAGTGTTTGCAGAGGATATATTCTTGTTTGGATTCTACTATCTTTTTTTTCTCACTTTACCTACCCTCTGCCTGTATAGTACACACACATAAATATATAAACACTTTGAGAACAGGAATTTTGATCATCTTGTACATTAATTTTATCTATGGCATCTCTAACAGTGCTAAGTACATATTATATATTCAAAATTATTGTTTGACTGCTCGGTTCACTAAGAAAATGCCAAGAACAATTAAGCAACACACTACATATGTTCTGAATAGCATGAGTTGTAAATCAAAATCTTACAAATGCTGTTTAAAAACTAAAAAATTCACAAAGAAATATTAAGTGTATAAGATGACAATGACATGGTATTTTCATGTATTGAAAGGTCACACTGCACCCCATAAATATGTACATTACTTGTGTATCAATTAAAATTAAGAACTATATATTTTTTTTAAAGTAAGAAATCATGGCCAGGTGTGGTGGCACATGCCTATAATCCCAGAGGCTCAGGAGGCTGAGACAGGAGGATCACTAGCTTAAAGTCAGCCTCAGCAATTGTGAGACATTAAGCAACTCAATGAGACCTTGTCTCTAAATAAAAAACAAAATAGGGCTGGGGATTTGGCTCAGTGCTTGAGTGCCTCTGAGTTCAATCTCTGGTACCAAAACAAAGTGAGAAGTTATTACTTATTGAGATACATGTAACTTATTCTGTTTTTCAAATTATATTTTAAATATTTGATACATACAAACATAAAATTCATAGATCAGTTCTATAGAAATTGGTGTGGAGTAGATTGTTAAGTAGATTGTTTATATCTAATATTAATATCATACTTAGTTTTACTAATGAATTGGTTCTTGATATAAAAAAAATTTAAATTTAAACAAATCTTGAACTACATTACAATTTTGTTTATTTATAGCTAATTATTCTATAGAACTTTTATCATCAAAGATTGCAAATGTTTCCAGAGAGTATGTTTACTATTGCTAAAATATATTTGTATTTCTTGGGGTAAAAAAGGCCTCAAAGAGAGAGTGTGCATGCACTTCTACAGGAAGAATAGTGATATTCTATTAAATGACATTTAAAAATCTACCAAGGTCTGAATATTCCATTTCTCAGTTCTCTTTATCCTTGGAAGGCTCTTTATCATGAATACCTGAAGGTTAGGACAAATGGTTTTCTTTCGTGTCTTAAGTCCATCTGTGTTTGTTCTAAAGCAACAGCATTCAGAGTGAGAGGAGGGGGGAATGAATGGAGTCACCTGGGTTCTGTTTCCACCTTGCTACTTGACCTCATGATAGTTAGTTCAACCTCTCTGAAACAGTTTGCCCCTAAATAAAATTAAAGATTTGACCTACAATATTTGTAGCCTGAATGAGTTTTAACACTTTGTGATAACTTTCCTATTTTTCTGATCTGTCCCTGCCTATTTTTTTTTCTGGTTCTTTCCTACAGTTTAGCATCCCTTCTCATTTATGTGTAAAATTTAATAAAGCTACATCCAGTCAAACAAAACAATGATTTGGAATATTACACGATGGATTCTACATCCATGAAATTGTATTCTCCCTGATGGTGGCTCTTTCACGGATTACATTTTTCAGTCTTCACTTAGGTTGGTTTAAGGCAGTTTTCACACACAAGGAACCGAATGATTAGCAGTCTCAAGAGAACACTCAAATGGGCCATATATTTGGCTGGGTAATTTTAGGCTGATAGGAAGTCTTTCCATTGGAGAGGTATTTTTTTTTTTTCTTGGCAGATGAGTCATAAAGGACTGAGGCTGTATACATTACCCTATTCTCTTTTTGTAAAGGAATATAATTATTAGGAGAAAAAGTGTGACCTATAGTTGTAAAATACTGATATGATTTATTTGGTGAGGTGGAGTAATTCTATGACTTTTCTGAGCCCGACTTTCCCGTTCTATAAAACTGCTGGCTGAGAAGATAAGAACATCATTTCTGGCACCATGGTTCACAACCTGCAATCCCAGGGTCTAGGGAGGCTGAGACAGGAGGATTGCAAGTTCAAAGCCAGGTTCACCTACTCAGCAAGATGCTGTCTCAAAAAAATAAAGAGGTTGGGGCCTAGGTTCAGTGGTAAAGCATCCCTGGGTCCAATCCACTGGTTCCCCCCCAAAAAAAATGTAATTAAATATGAACTAGACCTTAGACTTCTGTTTCCTGTAGAAATTCAGTAATTTTCTTTTGCTATTTTTTTTAATCTGACCAAGTATACAAGACAAACTTTGGGAAGGAAGGAAAATAAAGTGATGTGACTACAAAAAGGGAAATCATATCAACAGTTGCTGAAAAGCAGAAAAGCTTAACAAGGACCAGAACAAAATTAATTTGAAAAATACACATGAGATCTGATGTTGTCTTTTCTTTCAAGAAAGCCATAAACACTGGCTTTGTTGGGGCAAAAAAAAATACATATTAAATATCAGACACCTTCAGTTCCTATAGTCAAAAACAGAATCAGTACTTTAGCTTACAATAGAAACCAAAGTCAAGATACAAAGGAAAGAGTCAAAAATTTTCCTTCTAACTTGGGTATACCTCTTTAATGAATTGTATCTGAAAGGAAAAACAATATTATAAATGTCCACCTACCCAGCTCAGGAAAAAAGAGAATGAAACTCATTTATCTCAATTGCTCGATAAGCCAGAGATATTTTAGGCAGAAGTTATAAAAACTGATGGGATTTTGTTTATCTGATGTGAATAATAAAAGGGTAATACCAAATGCCAGGTTTGCATACAGAAAACAAACTACATTTGTTCATTCACAAGACAGACTGGTGTCATTACAAGATTTCAAAACAAGATTTAAGGAATCATTAATATATTGTTTGAAACGAAATTAGTGTCATTATTGGATGTAAATATTCTTTGAAGCTATGGGGGTGATTTTCTTTTCATTGTACAATGCACATAGATGAAAGTATTAGTTTTAATTCAAGGGAAGCTGCAAGAATATAACTTCTGATCAGTTTGTTCAGTTTGGACAGAAAACCTCATATAAATCTTACCAGTCCTTCACATGTCAGGTCCCACCCACCTCACTTCTGAGGGGTCCACCTGCGTTAAAGAACATGCTCCTCTCAAGGTGCCTGGGCTTAATTTGTTCAATGGCAAACAAGTACTGCTTTCTTTCAGAAATCCCTTGCCATGGGTCCAAGTGCTGAATTTATGAAAGAAGATCCAGGGAGTGCACCTTCTGCAAGATTTTCTACTAACAAAATGACACCAAGGTCAAATAATTTCAGAAAATGTTGTCCACTGCACCCCAATGAAAAGTCACAAAGCTTGTTGGTGTGTTGAATGCTCTAATATGTCTTGTCGTAGATATGTCTGTATTGCACAAGACATTATCTAAACAGCATGGTTTCAGAATTGTTTTTCTAGTCTTGTAATTTTTTTTTTTTTTTTTTTTTTTAGTAATATGGATTGAACTCAAGGGCACTCAACCACTGAGC
Source organism: Marmota monax (assembly GCF_021218885.2). Lineage (NCBI taxonomy): Eukaryota > Metazoa > Chordata > Mammalia > Rodentia > Sciuridae > Marmota > Marmota monax. The sequence goes on along the minus strand of NW_026692072.1, from coordinate 4,681,589 downwards.
CACATCCCAGCCCTTTTTTTTTTTTTTTTTTTTTTGTATTTTATTTAGAGACAGGGTCTCACCAAGTTGCTTAGAGTCTTGCCATTGGTGAGGCTGGCATTGAACTTGCCATTCTCCTCTCTCAGCCTCCCCAGCTGCTGAGATTACAGGTGTGTGCCACTGTGTCTGGCTCTTGTCCTATAATTTAATTACAAGTACCTTTCTGGTCTCTGAAAAAAAGGTTAGAGGCTGAGGTTGTGGCTTAGTGGCAGAGCACTTGCCTCACATGTGTGAGGCATTGGGTTCAATTCTCAGCATTGCATGTAAATAAATGAATAAAATAAAGGTCCATCAACAACTATAGATAGATAGATAGATAGATAGATAGATAGATAGATAGATGAAAGAAAGATTGGAATTAAATGAATAAGAAAGTACTTTCTAAAAAGAAGCTTATATTTTCTTATGGGTTGCAAAATATGCCCAAAGTTTCATGTGAATTATATTTTGTATGTATTCAGATAATAATCATACATAAATATATTTTGTAATGAAAAATTGTCATATCTCTATTTCTGGATATTAAAACATTAATATTTGTAAAAATAGGTTTTTATCTATTTAATCTTTGTAAAAATAGGTTTTACAGTTTTCCAGGAGGCACAGAAAATTTAGAAGTAAGGTAAGTGAACAAAAAGTGAATAATGAGTGTGTGATAATTCTGTGCACTTTATGATTGAATAATGATAAATATACGGGGGAAAATTTCAGAGGAAATATATAAGGCACTTACTAGGTAGGAATTATAATTAATTACATTCCAAGGTTTTTCAAAAATTAAACTTACATACTCAAAGTTAACAGCATAAATTAAAATGCTAAAATTAAGAATTAAATATGGTTTAGGATGTTCCATACCCATGCAGTAATTAACAATTGTTCTTGAATCCATACAGGTAAGAAATGATCAAACAATATTTTATGTGATAAATACATACTGGCTATATGTAGATAAAATTAAAATTTGCAGTTGATGAATCTGAGCCTGAATAACTTATCAGGCTGATTAAATCTACATTCTACATAAATTAGGATAGACTAGATTATATTGCACTGATGGGCACATAATGTGCATAGCTTAGAAAAACTAAAAACTATTTCCTCTCTGAATTACTATACATCTGTATTAGAGAAAATCAGCTCCATGTCATCTTCACTAGGGATTGGGACCTAACAAAGCAATTTGTATAGGAGAAATTTAGCAATTATGAAGGAGAGAGACAAGGCAAAAATGTATTGCTTTTAAAACTCGTACATAGAAATAGTACAGGGTTGGGCTGGGGATGTGGCTCAAGTGGTAACGCGCTCGCCTGGCATATGCTGGGCACTGGGTTCGATCCTCAGCATCACATATAAATAAAATAAAGATGTGTCCACTGAAAAGTAAAAAAATAAATATTAAAAAAAATTTTCTCTTTCTCTCTCTTTCTAAAAAAAAAAAAGAAAAGAAAAAAGAAAAAGAAAGAAAAGAAAAGAAAAAAAATACAGGGTATTTCAGTCCACATTCTACTGGCCGGATCAATCTCAGGATGATTTAGAGTTCACCAGGGTTAAACTTTCTAATTCTGTTAGGAGAATATTGGGAAGAAACTAAAATACTTGATGCACAAGAATTAAAATCTAACCAGTGTTTAGTAGTACAAATAGTGTTAGAATCTACAAGAGATAGAAACTAATTCAAAATCTTTGCTTCACTACCTGTCTACCTTAATATTTTTGTTTGTCAGTTTTTTGAAATCGTGTCTTGGTAGGTTGCCCAGGCTGGCATCAAACTCAGAATCTTCTCCCCTTAACCTCCCAAGTAACTGGAATTACAGTGTGCACTGTGTTGTGGTTGCATCAATATTTAATTATATTATCAAGTTTTACTGGTTGTAGTGTATATATAAATATATATAATAAATGCATATACTATACATTTATGATACATATTGTAATATACATATGTATTTGTGTCATACTATATGACATTTAGCATATGTTATATGAATTAGACACACTTTGTTAAAGTGTACATCAATGTCATTCTACTGATGTTTTGTGCTAAAATACAGTGGAGAGATTTGCAATGATAATCATGAAAAAAGATATGCAATGATAATCGCCCTCCTACTCTAATAAGTAGAAATCCATACAAACTATGCAAAGCAAGTCTTTCAGACACCATATATCATGTGGTAGAAGGAAATAATTCTGGGGTGAAGGGCAGCAAATGACGAGAAACCTACAATTTCTCTAGTTTACCGTCTAGAAGCATTTTCCATCTTCTGCAAAGCACAGAGAAGCCAAAGCCAGAAAAGCAGTTTCACAATACAAGGAGAAGGAACTGGATCAGTCATATTCTACTCAGTCAACGTTATATACCCCCAAATGCTATATATTTTGTATCTCTGAAATATGCAGGGTGTAGTCATTAAAATTTCTCATTAAAAATTTCATTACTTTTTCTATTACTTTAAGTTATGCTGCCTTATTTTTCTTTCTTTTTTTTTAAATGTAGTCTCATGTTTATCTCATTTTTGCTACTTCTTACTTTTAAGAAGTTTATTTTCTTTGAATGGAAGGCTGGCAAGGCCAGTGGGGAGCAGGGAGGGGGTGAATGCTGTCCCTGGAGATTGAACCCAGGATGGCCTCAAACCTGTGATTCCTGCCTCAGCCTCCTGACTGGCTGGGGTTACAGGCAATGCACCACTGCCCGAGTCAGGAGGTCAATTTATAGGCAAAATGGAGAGGAAGAATAAAATGATTAAAATGTCAGTGCAATAAATAAAAACAAAACCCATATCATTTTATAGACAAATATCACAGTGTTTTGGTAGAGTTTGCTATAAATCAAGGTTCATTTAAGGCTAATCTAATATTATATCAAAATAGATGGGCCTATATATATAAATTTTTCATGTTAACATACTTTTTTTTTTTTTTTATTCAGATGCTTCCTTCCTACACTGACATCTTTATTAGTCTTACTTTGGCTGCCCCTAAATAAGTGTCTGAAAAACATGACCTCAATGAATAGCTGCTGAGTGAAAAAATGAAAGTAAAACCAAAATCCTTCTTGTTAGAATCAGGAAAGTTAATCAAAGATGCAGGTGTGAATATTTTAATTCAGATGTAGATTTTGAAGGAGACATCAGTTAAAATCTAACATCTATCTTTTGGTTCTCACTTTTCCCCTTTTGATGCACTCAGTCTCTATATCTTACTCTGAGTTTTACAGAAATGTTGCCACAAGTTTATTTATTTTTTATCATAACAGTTTCTATAAAATATTTTAATTAAATTTAAAATTATTTAAATTAAATATAAAGTTAATTGCATATATTATGATGACAGCCTTTTATAAATTATCATTTTTTCTTATACAAAATACAAATCTAACTACACAGTTGCAGCTTTAAGTATCTTTAAAATTTCAATTATCTTCATTACTTCACTTGAGTAAATAGTGTTACCTACAGATCATAGTAAATATAATATGGTCGGCTTATATTTTAGTGCAATATGTTCTCTTTGATAGGTGGATACTAACACACAAAATACGGGAAGAGAACAGAAGTTCATTGGATTAGACAAAAGGGAAGGAAGGGAAAATAGTGGGAATGGGGATAGGAAAGAATAGAATGAATTGGACATAACTTTCCTATGTTCACATGTGAATACACTACCAGTGTACCTCCACATCATGTGCAACCTCAAGAATGGAAATTTATACTCCATATTTGTACAAAATGTCAAAATATAAACTGCTATTATGTATAACTAAAAAGAACAAATAAAAATGACTAATGTAAAAAATGTATGGTTGGAATGAAGGACTCAAATATAATATTACTATATTGATTATTATGTTTTTCTGGATCTCAATAGTTTGTTATGAGACCTAAAATATATGTGTATCAGAATATTATATACAATAATTCAAAGTATTAACTCATTTCATTTTGAAGAATATATATTTGTAGGCATATATACCCTCGGTCAAACCTCTCACTCAATGAAAAAAACATATTCTCCTTTCTTCAGGTGTGTTCCTTCATTCAGGTTTCTGTAACAGGATATCACAGGTTGAGTAATTTATAATAACAGAAATTTCTTTTCCACTGATCCTAAGGCTAGGAAGCTGACAGGCAAAGAACTGACATGTTTGACTATGAGTTTCCTAGAGACCTGTTTCCAGGATCATAGAGCTTGCTTCTCACTGACTCCCTCAGGTGGTGGAATCTGTGGAGATTTTCCTTATGTCTAATTCATAAGAACGCTAATCCCATTCATCAGAGCTAGATTCTCATGATTTAATTACCTCCCAAGCTCAGAACACATCACTTTAGGGATTAGGACTTCAACATTTGAGTTTTATGAGGACACACACACTATCAGGATATTATCAAAGTCACCCAAATGGAACTTTTTAATGCACATTTCAGAATGAATTTCTAATTATAAGTAATATTTATATTTAAAGTTTAAAAAACTCCAATACAGCCAATTCATTTTTCTAAGAATTATAATTAGTAATTATAATTCTGCCTGACTATACATCTACTGATCTTTCTAAAGGTTTTCCCCCATAGAATATGAAGAAATAAATATCAGTTTTAAAATTTTAAAGAATTGAAGTTATAAACTTAATAGTACTTTTTCAAATGAATGCAAGAATTTATGCTTTTTTTTTTTCATGCTAGAGTTCAGATAGATTGCTATTTAAGACCTCAAAGTTTAGTTGAGTTTTGTTGTTTTTCTTCAGGTTATCCTGAGAGTTTATTTCACAGATTGATCTACTACCTAAAATAAATGATGTTTTATCAAGGTTGATAAATTTTATGTTTTCATGTTTATCTCATTTTTTTTTCAAACTTCGATGGTTTCATAAGTGAACCACTACTGTTTTAGAGAACAAAGACAAAGTTAGGTGAGGACATTGCCCAAGGACAAATGAAGAGTAGACTGGAAAAATCACATCCAACTTCTAAGGTGAAGTCAGGATAATGTTATTCCTATAAAAAAGAAAAATGCTTCTTTAATATTAAAATACAAGCACATATACAGAAACTCAGATAACACCTCACTACAACTCCTCCTACATCCCTAGTTCCAACCACTTGATTCTCCTACCAGGAGTATCCTAAGAACTCTGATTTGCTCTTCCGGCTTCTCTGTCTACCCCAGTCATTGGCAGATAATTATTCACTGAGTAGTCATAAGATCCCTTAAAAATCTAGGCAAAATAAGGCCACTCCTAAGCTCAAAATCTTCCATTTTATCTCATTTCAACTTGAGTGAAGTCTGATTCCTTATAGTGGCATCCAAGACCCTTAAGTTCTGTCCCTCATTTTTTCTGCCCCTAACTTTTCCACATCTAATCAACTTTTTCTTCTTCGATCTCACTGCATACTTACTATTGGTCCAAATTTGACTTTATGCAGTCTAGACTCAGAGACAATTCACAGTTTTTTGTTGCAGGCCAGAATGCAAATACCTTAGATATCTATGCTTTGATAACTTCCACAGAACATTTGATCTCTTAATAAGATCCAGTAGGTGCTCCCCAGTGAAAATGACAAATGCACCAATCAACTCCCCTGGTCATACATCTCTAAGCACATTTCTCTCTTCCTTTTTAATAATCAAGTTTATTGAGATTAAATTAATTACCTCATAGTCTATCTGTTTTAAGATCACACATCATTTTTTTTAGAACATAAACTAATTTTAAATCATTTTCAAAACCCTGAAAAGAAACCCCATACTCATTTATAGTCATTTCCTGTTCTGAGACCTCACCCTACGCAATTATGAATCTATTTTTCTGTCTGCATAGATTTGATTTTTCGACATTTTTATATAAGTTAACTTCTAACAGAATTCACTTTGTGTTTACCTAGTATGATGCTTGTGTATTTCTTCCACATGGTAGCATATATAAGTACTTCTTTCTTTATTATTTCTGAATAGTATTCCATTATATAGATATGCTCATTTTTTACCATTCACTAGTTAATGTAAGTAGTCACTAATAAATATTTTGTTTCTGCTTTGTAGTTATTTATTATGAACACTGAAGCTATGAACCTCTCTCCATTTCTATGTGTTTTTATGCAAAAATGTGTTGACTTATACTTTATTTTATACCATTCGTCACCTTCCTGCATAACATACATGGACTATTTATTTTTGTTAACTATTTGTTATCTTTCATCAAACACAGCAATCTAAATTCAAGGATTTCTATCACTTGTGTCCAAGAGTCTAGAAGAGATCTTGCTATGTGGGCAAAACTTCAGAATAATTATTGAGTTAATAAAGCAATGTTTTTATGTGGAATGCATCTTTTTCTAGGTAAATATATATCTTTGAGCAGAATATTTATTCATGCTTCCATGTTTTCATAAAAATGTATTTAACATTTTTTTAACTGTAGGAACCATGTTAGGATCAAGTGTATAAAAATAGTAGGAGAGAAAGATTGTTCAGAAAGCTAATGGTTGATTAGTAGAGACTTACAGGTAAATAAACCACTACCAAAGGATACAAGTAACTGTGAAAAGCAGAAGGCACTCCAAAAGTCCTTCTAATCCTCAGAACTTGTGAATATGTCACATTATATAGCAAGGGTGAATTACAATCACAGATGTAATTAAGGTTGCTCCTCAATTAACATTAAAATAAGGAGAATATCCAAGGTTATCCAGTGGGCTCAAGTAATCAGTGGATTCTTTACAAGCTAATGAGAGAAGAAGAAGAGTCAAGAGTCACAGGAGAGAGACTAAGGAAGGTGACAAGATTCCACCTACCATTGCTGACTTTGAAGACTGAAGGGGAGGGGATGTCAGGCTCTGGAGAATGGAAAAGGAAAGAATACAAATTGAAGAAATACAGCCCTGCCGATTACTGGATTTTAGCCCAGCCAGAGCCACTTTGATACTTCTGGCCTCCAGAACTGTAAGATCATATATTTGCATTGTTTTAAGCAACTGAGTTTTTGGTGCACCCAATACAGAGCTAATACTGGAGCCATATGCACTAAGTACACAGTAGGGTGAGAGGAGGGGCCTGAATCATCATCATGTCTATTAAGCTTTTGCTCCTGGGTGTAGTATCCTCAGGCCAAAATATATGTTCAAAGAAGCAGGAGTCACGGTCTCTGCTCTTGAGGAAAAAAGTTTACGAACTAGTCAGATTTTCCAATGGGAAAACACAACCATATGGCAGAGATGTTAGAAGCACAAAAAGGGTGCCAACAGGATAATCAACCATCATGTGCATGGCCAGCCATCCCAGAGAACTGGCAAGCAAGGAGCATCACTGTAGCAGCTGTTGCCATGGTCCCAAATCTGGCAAAAGTGAGTGAAAAAGAAACAGAACAACCAAGCAAATAGAAACTCTATGAGATCTTCAAGTGAATAACCAGAATGTGGCCTAATTGGAGTATGGAGCAACCTTAGGCCTTCTGGATATTGACCACAGATGCACCCCACCAAAGGCTTGTGATTGGGGACAAGTTACTTAAGCCTTATCTTTTTCCTTATCTCTAAAATGAAGTTGGATCCCTTCCAGCTGTTCTCTGGGAACTGGCTGAGGTCACTTTCAAAATAAACTAAATGTTCTGTCTTCCCTTTTTTTCTTAATTCCTTTGTTCCTTATTTTCTCCCCTCCTTTCTTTCCTCCTCCCTTCCTTCCTGCCCTCTATCTCTCTTCTTCTTTGTAATAAAAAGGATATAATCAAGAATGATTTCAGTACCAGGAAAAATATTATGTGCATAATTTGCTTAACAATATCAAAAAATATTAATTGCCTATTATTGCTGAGAGCCATTAGCCAAGTAGGTATGACAATTTCCTTGCCAGCGTACCCCATGTTGCTGACATGTTGCAGTGACATTGAATGTACGTGACCTTGCTCAAGGACCAAGGCAGATTAGGGTGTTCCCAGTTTTAAGATAATCTTGTTTAGGGCGTTCCCAGTTTAGGTTCCAGGTTTAAGGTTTAAGATTATTCCTGCTGGGAATAGGGCGTATCCTGCTGCCTGAGTTCCCCTTGAGTTCTCACGGGATTCAGACAGTATATTTTGGAGATAGAAGCCCAGTGGAGGTGAATTTGGGAGAGAAGGTGGATTTGGGCAGAGAACGTGGATTTCCCCAGAACGTGATTGTAGACGGCTGGTGTGAGTTCGGGAATAAAGAGTTGCTGTTTGAATCTACAAGCTGTGTGGTGGCTCGTGATTGTGTGCCCAGCCAGACTGCGGCATTTGTGCCCAGCCAGACTGCGGCATTTGGTGGCCCGTACGGATGCTTTACACCTTTATGAATTTACATAGAATACCCATTCATTTATACTTTTAAGCATATAATTTATGTAGAGAAAATGTATATTAGTATAGAGAATATTTATGGAAAGAATACATTTAATGAAGCACTATCAGAGATTTACAAGCATATTTAAAAAAAAGAAAAAGAAAAAAGAAATCTGAACATGGTCCCTGCATTCCTCAGGGTTCTCCAAAGTATGTGTGTGTGTATTTGTAAAGTGATTAGTATTTAAGGAACTGCTTCAAGTCACTATGGAAGTTGAAAATTCTAAGGACATTCAATTGGCAAGATAAAGTTTCATGAGAACTATTGATGCAGGCCCAGTGTGAGTCTGAAACCCTGAGAACCTAGAAAAACAATGTACAAATTTCGGTCCAAAAGCTACAAAGCTCATGATCCCCCCAAAACAAAACTCACAAAATCATTGATATTTTCATCTGAGTACATTACTGTAATGGTTTAGATATGAGGAGTTCCCCCAAAAGCTTGCACAAGAAAGTTCAGAGGTAAAATGATTGGATTATTAGAGCCTTAACCTCATCAGTGCAGTATTTCACTGATAGAGATTAACTGTGTGGTAACTACAGGCATGAAGGGAGGTGGGTCACTTGGGGTTTGGCTTTGGGTTTATATTTTGTCCCTGATGAACAGACTCTTCTTGCTGCTTCCTGATTCCCCAGCCCTGAGATTCTTTTCTTCTGCCATGGCCCTCCACCCAATATTCTGCCTCACCCCATTCCACAAGCAATGGATTCTGATGTCTATGGACTGAGATCTCTGAAGCTAAGGAGCACCAATTTTTCTCCTCTAAAATTGTTCTTGTCAGGTCTTATGGATCATAATAGCACAAATCTGACTCAAACTTATGGTTTGGATGTGAGTTGTTCCACACAATGTCCTTTAAATACAAGGATATTAAGAGGTAATAATTAGACTCTGAGAGCTGTAATCAAATTGGTCCCCCCTAGTTTACATGGACTGACAGGTTGACAACTGTAGGTAGGTGAGGCGTGACTGGAGGCCCTGGAGGTGCATCACTGGCAGGGTTGTTTTTAGTGAGACATCTTCTTCTCTTTCTCTTCTTTCTGATCTGGGAATGACTTTATCAGCTTTCCTCTACTGAGCTCTTCCCTTGGGATGCTCTGCCTTACCTTGGGCCCAGAGCAATAGAGCTGGTCATTTATGGACTGAAACCTCTGAAACCATGATCCCCAAATAAACTTTCTTTATTTTCTAAATTGTTCTTCTTGGGTATTTTGGTCACAGTAATGCAAAAGCTGACTGAAACAAAGTACATAGGAAGAAACAAATGCCCAGCTCAAGGTTGTCAGGCAGGAGCTCTCTGTTATGCAAGGAAGTAGAAGCCTTTTTCTTCTATTCAGGTCTTCAGTTGATTAAATGAGAACCAAAAGTATTAGGGAGGGCAGTCTGCTTTGCACATATGTATGTTCAAATGCTGTTCTGGTCCAAAAACCCTCAAGACACAGAATAATGTTTTGCCTAGTACCTGAACACTTTGTGTCTAGGCCCAGTTGACACACAAAATTAATCATCACAGCCACTATCCATTTTACATGCACTTTAGATATTTCTTCTCTTAGTGATATTTACCTAAAACAATTTGTATCTGAAATGCTAAAATTTAAGAGATGTATTCAATATATATATATAACATGATAATAAAAATGAGGCAGGGAAGGAATTAGAAGTCAAGAACTCTTTTTGTCTTTCTTCTGTTTCCTGAAACTTTTGTCCTAATTTGGAATTCCTCTATCAGTCTGATAGAAATTTTCTTAGGCAGTAAGGGAAAGAAGTATAATGTAAATCACCTAGTTGATAGAAGTCAATTAAGATAAATCTAATTAATTATATCCCTAAATTTATTTTATCTAAAATGTATTTTATTTTAACCCTGTCAAAAAATTTTAAATGTGTAAGCTCATCTCTATTTTGATACTCAGTGGATATAACAATGTTTTATTATGCACAAATTTTAAAGTGCCTTGAATTTATTATTTCTGTGTACTTCACATCTCATTTTTAATGGAAATAAGAATTTTGTGAATAGATGAGTCAAAAATCTCCTGAAACAGGTTATTCTCCAATAACATTTTTTTGAAAGTCTCTTGTGTAAGATGTTTTGTGATTTGTCCTCTTTTTTATTAAAGACAAATCTTTTATGAAAAGATTCACTTCAATTGTCTGGAAGTTTATTGATACTTTTCTAAAATTGAGTTAAATTTTTTAACAGTTTACTAAGTGTAAAAGTAATGGAAAAATATAGACCAAGAATGTGGATGGTATAAATTGGGAGGTATGGAGCAACTTAAGTATCAAACAAAAATCTGCATTTAATTAGGGTGAACTATTATAGATTGCTACGAAACTAATTCGTATTCTTGCCTTTTTGAGAGACTTCATTTACTCACTATTAAAGAAAGTAACAAATACCTATTATATATATATATATATATATATATATATATATATATATACACATATATATATATATATGTATATATATATATATAATACACACACACATATATATATACAACAAATACCTATTACAATATATATGTTATATGTATATATATAAATATGTTTATATATTATATATTATAATATACATTATAATTATAATTTAAGCACATATTTAAACAGACAATATAGTGAGTCATACAAAGTCCAAGCCTATGTCTCCTTAAGAAAATTGTTTCATATTTACACGTCTTAATGTAAATATTCTCAGTTAGAAAGTGAGAATGAAATGGTGCACCCATTGCACAAGGCTACTGTGATAATTAAATGCTATTTTGTGTGTAAAATGCTATTATGGGTGTAAAATGCTTATTCTTCTTCCTCACACAAATGGTGAGCCTTTGGTTCATGCAATTTACACCCAAAATTACATTAGGTAATGCATGAAACATGAAATCTGAATTTTGGTGCATGTTAGATTGTCAAGAATACCATAGGTTGCTTTCCTTCTTTCAGAATTTTTAAAAGATTTAACTAGTGGGTGAAAAACTGTACCAATACACTAAATAGTAACCCCATTTTATTGTTTTAAAATTCCACCATTTTTTATCTGAAAGTAGTTTTGACATAAAGTATTAAAAATTCCCTTTGAGATTATTTAATTGGTCTTCAGCCAAAGGGGATATTTTAAAAATGATTTTTAGGCCATTATAGTTACATATAGTATTGGGAATTATTTTGACATCGTGATTCAGGTATGGGCTGTATAATGGAGTGAAATTGATTAAATTGTGCTATGCAATGTATATGTGATATTTACATTCATGTATATATGTGAAGTACCAGTTTAAAATCTATATATGAATAGAAGGGAATGGAAGTGGGAAAGGGAGGAATGGAGAGAAAGAGGAAATACGGAGGAGTAAAGTTGAGCAAATAAGAGAAATTTTAAATTTTTGTATGCCTTTTAGTGCTGAAATGGGTCTTAATATCCTACAATCATCACTCCCAAAGTCATTGCAAACTCATTTTTAAGGTATTTGAGGGGAGTTTTTCAAATAATAATGGAGACAAAAATTGTCAGGACACTTCTTTTTTTTTTAACTCAGTTTTCTTTCTTTCTGTCTTTTGTTGTTGTTGTTTTTAGTTGTAGTTGGACACAATACCTTTGTTTTACTATTTATTTTTATGTGGTACTGAGGATTGAACCCAAGGCCTTGCACATGCTAGAAGAGTGCTCTACCACTGAGCCACAATCTCAGCCCCTGACACTTCTGAACTCTATATTTTCATTTTTATTTAACCCCAGGGTCCATTAGAGAATTGCCCATTCTCAGATAACTTTTTTTTCCATTTTTGATACAAGTTCAGAAGGTGAATTATCCATAGGGATACAAACTATTTTGCTTTATTGGGTGGACCAAGTGATAAAATAATCTATAATTAAGTTCATTTAAATAGAAAATTACTGATTCTGTGTAAACTGAAGCATAGTAATCTTAAGGCTTTTAATATGATTGCTGAATTCTGTAAACTGTAATATTGAAAGTATAACATTATTAGTATTTGATCAATTTCAAATATTGTTAAAACATGATATGTTAAAAACAATGTAAAATATATACTTGACAAGGGGCTGATATCTGGATATAAAAGGAAATCAAAAAACTCAGTAGCAAAAACAATAAGAATAAAATGACTAACCCACTAAAAAAATGGTCAACAGACCTAAAAAGAAATACAGCCAACAGATACATAAAAAGAAATAAGAATCTCAACATCAATAACCATTAGGGAATTACAATTTAATACTATAATCAGATAATGTCTCACTCCAGAAAGAATGCTTATCATACAAAAAAGACTTTAGTCTTCAGATATCTCTCTTCAGACAACAAGTGCTGAGAAGAATGTGAAGAGGTTAGTAGACTTGTTATGAAAGACAGCATCCAGGGTCCTAAAAACAGTAAAAATAGAACTGCCACATGATCCAGTAATACTGGGTACGTATCCAGAGAAAATGAAACCAGGATGCTGAAGAGATATCTGCACTCCTCTGTCCACCACCACACTGCACACAATGGCCAAGAAATGGAATCCACCTAAGTGTCCATCAACTAATAAATGAGTAAAGAAAATATGGTGCACAAACATATAAAACGCTAGTCAGCAATAAGAAAAACCTTTTCATGTGTGACAATGAAGCCAGATTTAAAGTTAGGTAGTCAGTGTAGTTAGGTAAATCGGGTCTAATATCAAGTGAAATCTAAATTGGAGGCCATGTGGAGAATGACTCAGGGAAAACACAGGACAACTCATGGAATGTTAATGAAGTCCCAAAAAGGCCCTAGGCCAAAGTCCACCTCAAAGAAATGTTAATGAACAGCCCCCAGCAAAAAGGTGCTGACTCAGAAGTCCTTCCTGACCAGATTACTTCTTTGGCCCACCTGTGTCCCACCCCTCAGGCCTTCCAACCTACATTCCATCACCAAAACTATAAAAAGGGGAAACAACCGCACTTCCATGGATTCCACCTCTTGGGTCCCCTTCTTCCTCCGGGAGAAGTCTTTTCTGCTGTCCTTTAATAAACTTCTAATTTCTACTCTGACCTTGCCTCGGCATGCTTCTTTGGTGTTATTCTTCAACATTGGGAAAGCAAGGACTCCTCACCGGTCAACAGCGGTAACAACAACACATGGAAATCATTGTGTCAAGTCAAATAAGCCAGGTACAAAAGTGTGAGGGCTCCACAATCTGACTCATATGTGAAGTCCAACCTCATGGAAGGGCAAAGGAGAATGGTGGTAACAGGGGACAGGGAGGTTGGCAAGGGTGGACTTAGGGGAAGGTTGTTCCATGGGTACAAAACTACCATTGCATAGGAAAGGCAAGTATGTGCTATTACACAGGAGGGTGATTATAGATAACAATCATTTAATGTATATTGCAAAAAGCTAGAAGGTACAATTTTGAAAGTTTTCAACATAAAGAAATGATAAATGCGGAGATACATATGCTTAACCTGATTTAAACATTATACAATGTCTATGTATTAAAACAGTAAACATACTTCTTAAAAAGTAGTTTTTATGTTTTTGATGTATAATTAAAAATAAATTTAAAATGGAACCACCAGGAAACATGAAAGCAAACAATGCATACATACTTCCAATACCTTTTTATTTAAAATATTTAGAGTTTGTTGTTAGCCCTTCTTTTTTATTGTACTGACATTTCCCTTGAAGTACAATTGGCTCTGCTGATTTGAGTTCCCCATCAACTTTCTTATATAATATATGAGGTAATGTGTCTACAGATTATTTCTTTCAGTTTTTGGAAAGTGCAGTAAGGAACAAAATTTATATAAATATATCAGAACCACAGTTTTTAGACATTTTGGTTTCAAGAGCTGTTTTAGTCTTAAAATTTCTTGAGAATTCTAAGGAGATATTTTCATATGTTTGCATTGATGTGTGCCTTGTATTAGAAATAAAAAATTGAAAAAATTTAAATTTCTTATTGATTTCTTAAAAAAATAGAAAAAAATTAGTGGTTATTAGTGGTTAATGTAAGTAATACATCTTAAGGAAAACAATATATGTGATGTTCAAAACACAACTATTTAGTGAGAAAAAAAAAAAAAAAAAAAAAAAAAAAAACTCCTGTAATAGTTTGGATGTGAGGTGTCCCCCTAAAGCTCATGTGTGAGATAATACAAGATTATAGGAGAGACGATTGGATCATAAAAGTCTTAATTCAATCAATGGTAATTGAAGGAAGGTAGGGTTTGGATAGAGGAGGTGTGTATATATTTTGTATCTGGCCAGTGGAGTCTCTCTCTTTCTCTGATCCTAAGATGAGCTGCTTTCCTCCATTATGCTCTTCCGCCATGATGGCCTGCCTAACTGGGATGCCAGAGAAATGGAGCCTGCTCTCTATGGATTGAAACTTCTGAATCAGTAAGCCACGAAATACACCATTCTTCCACTAAAATTGTTCTAGTTGGGTCTTTTAGTTACAGTGGCAAAACAGCTGATGACAATATGTACTTTCATTTCTTTTTCTTCTGAATAATTTCTTTGAATATTCATTTAATAGAAAAAAAATCTTGTATTTGTATATTTGCCTATCCATGCAATGCAACAAAAATAGCCTCAAATACAAGGTGGATTTAGAAATGGGAGTAGCAGTTTAAAATCTGTTCATATAATTTTGTATATTCCTTTCTGATAACAATGAACTTGCATTACTACAGTATGATAAAATTCATTGGTCAGTCTTGAAATCTGAATAGAAGTTTTGCTCATTCACGAATTTGTAGCAACATTAACTCATTAACTGGAAAAACTTAGTTCTCTGAATTATAAGTACTTCCAAATATTTATCAGATTCATTATACTAAAAGTGCACTTGTTAAAACCTATATAAGATTAAATATATCTTTAAGCATTGGGAATTTATAGATATTACAGTGGCAGATACAGAGCTTCCAAAATTTGAATTTTCCCTAAAAATAATTCCTTTGTCATTGGTTTAAAAAAGACTGTGGTTTTCTGTATAATGTCAATCTCTCTAGATGTACTTTCAAGTAAAAATGGCAGCCATTGCAAAAAAGCAGTGTATTTAGCACTGATAAACAACTGCCCAGGGGTTTACTCTGGTAACAGCCATTTACTATGGTCTGCAGCAGAAGTGTTTCTCATCTTGTGACATTGAATGCTAAACAATGTAATACTCAAACTTAAGATTTAATAAGGTTAGTGTTATTCACTATTTGAATAAGGATATGCCTTGTTGTTGTTGTTGTTTTGGGGGGTACCAAGGATTGAACTCAGGGGCACTCCACCACTGAGCCACACCCCCAGTCCTATTTTGTAATTTATTTAGGGTCTCCCTGAGTTGCTTAGTGCTTCACTGTTGCTGAGGCTGGCTTTGAACTCAGGATTCTCCTACCTCAGCCACCTGAGTCTCTACTCAGGATTACAGGTGTGTACCACCTTGTCTGTCTCTGACGTTGTTTTTATTAGTGTGTCATGGTGAAGAATACAATAATTGCTTAGTACAGTTTTCTTTCACTGCCATGATTTGGTGGCACCAACAGTTTTACCACATCTGCTTTTGCAACATTAATGCAAATGTCAATACAGTGATAAGAATGCAAATAATGTTTTAGTATGGTGTATAAAAGAGTTTGACCTCACATATACCTTAAACATATATTGAGTATGTGCAGAGCTTCCTGAACCACACTTTACAGAGTTCTTATAATGAAGAAAATCTTTCATGGGTGTAGCATAAGCATGCTATGGGAACCAGTAAGTTTCTTTGCATGAAGGAGAGCTCTTAAGTGTCCAACTAGTTATATAATTGTAGTTTGGTTAAGAAATCCTTTGCTACTTAAATGAGCAACATAGAATATCATATCATTTTATTCTTTTATGATTATTTCCAAATTCTTTACTTTCTTTTTCTCCAGAAATTGCATAGCATTGTAAAGCCTGAATAATACTAATTCCATTTTATAATTTAATAAATTGAGATCACTACTTGGTGGAAACAATGACACACTTTTGTTCATGTGACTAGGATTTTTGCTTAAAAATGTTTTAGTCTCAGGTGGGAATTGGAATTTTGAAAATAAAAATATTGTCTTAGGTAACTTTCATTGCAAAAAAATAATATTAATATTTTAAGCTCATTATTTCCAACTAGTCAACATTAATTACAATAAAATGATGGTGAGACTGAATTTCAAACAAATAAGTAACCTTACTTAACTGAAGAAGGTCATCTCTAATTCTAATCACCAAAGTAACTAGTAGATAGTCCCTGTTTAATGGTAATAGCTCAAGTTCAGTATCTAAATTGATATTTTCATCTGATAGTCTACAGAAACATAAAAGAAATATTTTCTAAAAAATATTTTCTTTATTTTCCAAGTAGCCAATTCTGTTTTTCAAAATTTTGTTAATGTGTTTTCTCCAATATAATGCATTACTTCATTAATCTGATTATTTAGTATTCTAAATCAATATTCTATTATTAGGTTTGTTTGTTTGCTGTGGTGCCTGGTCTAGGTAGAAAATTAGTTTTTGAACAAATTCAATATATCTGGAAAAAAATTAAATATCCTAAGCAATCATTGTGTAATTCTTGTAGAATTTTATATTTTTAAGGGACAACTTTAAAATTGTTCAGTGTTTTAAACTCATGTGTTAAAGAGCATCTTTTTGTCTGGAAAGTGAGAATTTACGGAGATGTTAGTGTTCTTCAGTTAGTTACAATTTTGGACTTTTAATTTGTTCTGTGTTACATTCTGTGATATAATATAGAATGGAAAGTGAGAAGTTTATTTCATAAAGGAAGAACATTTACATTGATCTCAATATGTTGGAACTCTTGCCCTAAAGAATCAAGCAGCCTGTACGGCATCCTGCTTTTTTGATTTTCTTCCTCATTATTGACTTGGCAGTACATGGCAGCAGAACTTGTAATTTATCTGTAGAGTCACTCTTGATCTGTGATCAGATCCATGGCATTCCTGTGAATGAAGATGTTATAAAATAAAAAAAAGTCCCTATTGCTTTAGCAAAAACAAGATATTCTTTTATTTAATTATTTATTTTGTAGTGGTAGATGGACAGCATGCCTTCATTTTATTTGTTTATTTTTATGTGGTGCTAAGGATTGAACCCAGTGCCTCACACATGCTAGGCAAGTGCTCTGCTACTGAGCTACAGCCCCAGCCCCAAGACATATTCTACTGCAAGGAAAATGTTATAACTTCAATCATATAAATGATGGTAGAGAGTTTGAAAGGGTTTTCTGTTGACAGTCTTGGTTATCTCAAGTGCCATCTCCAACATCTTTCAAGTCGTGTTTAAGCAGTTTCTATTTTTTTCCATTTTTTTTCTTCAGAATCAGCTTGCCTTGCTTGTTGATAAAAGAGGAATGTTCCCTTCTTCTCCTCTCTGCATCCTTCTGAGCAAACAATAAAACAATCTCCTTTGCTAAAGCATGCAGCACTGAAAGCCATATCCTGCAAGCAACTGGAATAAAATCTTAAACTCTTACCAAACACTCAATGTGAATCCTGCCATATGCATTGATAGGCCAAGTCATAAAGTGGTATCCAGAAATGATACCAGATAAATGACAATTGGCTTAACCATACAAGGTGTGCTTTGTTAATGTGTAGTAGCTATCGAGGAGATGCTAAGTAAAAAAGTACAATCAGAGGAAGCTTGAATGTTGTCTATCCCATTGCTTTTTGTCTATGATGACATCTCATTAAAATTTAGCAGAAATTCTTAGCATTTTACAAAGAAATTGCATTGAAGATTAGGTGAGTTTTTTAAAATGTCAGAAATTGGAACCATGCTATCAATTGCTTTCTATTTCTTTTGAAGTCATATAATTCATACCATTGTTGAGATAATATTTGTATGTTCACTTTAAAATTTCATTCATTAATCTATTTCATACTTTAAAAATACTTGAATGCATTCTGCTGTCATATATAATTTTTTTAAAAATCATAAAAAAATAAAATCTACTGTAAATAGTGAAGAAAATATTTAAGACATTAAAACCTTTGACTATAAAATCTAATGGAGTGAGCGATCTGCCTTGAAAGAGCTTTCATCTCATCAGGTAATACATCAACAGTGCAGAAGAATATCTGCTTCATGATTTCTGTCAGATGTGCCCCTTAATATACGATGTGTACAAATTTACCTAATGAGCTTGTGTGGAAGGAAGAAAAGAAATGAGTTTTCCTAAACATCACTGTCCATGTAGTCACAGTCATGAATTTGTTCCCTAAAGCAGTCTTCAATTTTCGCAAACCATCTGAAGTGTGAACTTTTAATAAATCATTCCCCCTCTCTAGTCCCACCTCTACCATCTGAAAAAAAACATGGGAAACAAGTTATTGAACCACCTCATGGGCAGTTCCAGGTATTTCTGATGAATGGATGTTTTTGAGCCCCCATTGTTTGCCATCTCCATGGACAAGACTCAGTTAATGAAATGGCTAATTAGATTTCTGCAATCCTGTAGTCATTGTGTTCGAGGTGACATTTTGTCTGCATGTCTCCTGTGGCTCTTGTCCTGTGAAAGAAAACATTTTTCCTTAGCCAACTTGGCTTTTGTTATTTTGCTGGAATGGCTGTTCCTTCTGCTAGTGTAATGAAATTGCTGCCCTCCCTAACACAGTGTGGATGCTCAGCATTTAAACAGAAAAGAATAGGAAAATCATCATCTGATTAGTCAAACAGGCCCGTGTTCAAAATCTATTTCCAAAATCAAATAATAGAATTGGATTGAGTTCAGAGTAGAAGAATGACTTAGGTATTGTTATATACTATAGTACATACCCTTTGACCAGCAAAATAAGGAAGAAACTTAAAACCATATATTCATATTTGTATGCTTAATGAAAATTAAATTACTTTAAAATGAGTAAGGGGTACTGTTTAAGGTAATTATTTAATTATTTTAGATCCTAACTACTATATGAGAGTCAACACCAAAATCACAACTTAAGCTTAAATAAAAATCAAAATTTTTGTATACATAGCATTAAAATGCATAATTTCATTGTTATTAAACAAAAACACAATTGTATTGAATTATGTATTTGAAGTTTTTATAAGTTCTAATTATACTTCATGTCATCTTTATAGCAGAGTGAAAAAACTTGCTGTTAATCATTTTAAGAATGATTTCTACACTTTTCCATGTGATTGTGTCTTAAGCTTTTAACACTTTTTAATTTTATTGGAGGTGGAGGTTGAATATATTTGTCAAAGCCAGTGATCTACCCAAGTTTCCACTAACATGCTTGTAACCTATCTGGACCTAAGTCTTAAGATTACACAGGCGATAGCCTACATGTCCTTCCTTAAGTTCCAGTCACCTACTTGTCTTTCAACTGAGTATAAGGAAATGTCTTCATTTTAGCAAACTGGGAGTAGTGAGATACACCATATGATTTTCTCATCCAAATGTCTCCATCTGTGTAGCACTATCATAAATTAAAGATTGAACTTCCCTCTCATCTTAAATGCCATAAATGTGTATGGTCTTATATATCTCCACTGCCATACCTGGCACTGTCTCTGCCTTGCAGTCACCTGTTTATGTACTATCAATTCCACTTAGCATCATTTTTTTCCCTCAGTCTATTCCCAGCAAAATATCTATACTCTAACTGAATGATACTGATGAGAAGTAAAAAACTCGATATGACTCAAGACATCTACAAAACTGCATGTGTCTGCTATAATACTATTATTGGTTTTCCAAGGTCCTAGGCTTTTGAAAAATAAAAAAAAGTGAGGAAAACAAGAGTTTCTGCAAAGGTATGAAAAGATGAGTCATTCTGTGGCCGCTACAAATGTTTCTGATGAATCTGTGTTTTCATTTTGCTAGCTGAAACTTCATTCTCCAGACTTTCCTACCCTAGTGTGATTCAGGATAGGGGAGGGTACAACAGATATTGTCTTATAAAGTTGAAGGAAGGAATGAAGAAGTAGTCATTTTGTGCCATGCAAATGTATTATCTCCTTTGTCCTATCAACTTCTTATGTAGATATTGTTGCAAAGGTAGTTTGAAGATGTTATAAAATACTACAAGTGGTTGACATTGAATTGAAGATTATCTTCCTTGAGCATGGCTTGGTTGCAAAGCCTGAAAAGAGAACTTAGGCTTTCCCTTGAAGGGTACAGACCTCTGCTCATGAATTCCCTTCCTGACAGCCTATCCTATAGAACTTGGGACACACACACACACACACACACACACTCACTCACACTCCTCTTCTTCTTCCCCTCCTCCTTCTCCTCCTCCTCCACCTCCTCCTCCTCCTCTTCCTTCTCCTCTTCTTCCTCCTCCTCTTCTTCCTCCTCCTCTTCTTCTTCCTTCTCTGAAACTTGACTAATACAGCATGTTCCATGGGTCAGTGGCAACTCTGTGCAATAAATGAACTCATTTCCATCCCACTAGTTGATTTCATCTCCTGGCTTCTTAGTCAGCCAGTCAGCAATGAACTAGCTCCACTAAGTGCACCTCTGAATGCCAACAGACTCATTCTAGTAATTGTTCTCTGCAAATGATGTCAACCTACTTACACCTCCAGATGAAAATCTGCCAAGCTCTGAATTCCATTCTCTAAATCCCTACAGAAGATAATTGGTCTACCCTGTTCAGAGAGACTATTCCTGACAAGTATAACTCTCTCATTATAGCAAACAATAAAATCAACTTTGTCTTTTTCTTTTTTATATCATATGGTAGTCTCATCATCCTTAAAATCCTACTACACATAAAAATATAGTTTAAAACACAGGTAGCTTTTGCCATCTGCATTAACTTGTCAATCCTAGCTTCAAATTAGATCATGTGCTACTTAAATCCCATAATTTCCCCCCAAATGTTCTATGTTGGTTTCCCAGCATTCTTGAATCTTATCTTTATTTTTTAAGACTTTAAAATAAATGCATTTGAAAAAAATAACATGTATTTACCTTGTAAATATTTGGACATCATTCTTTTTTATGTAATCACTCCTTAAGTATAATCTTAGTGGGATCATTTAAAGTACAACTGAAGAGGAAAATTATCAATGTAAAGGGACTTAGAAAAATGCCTAAAACAATAAAAGTCATTAAATTATTATTATATTTCACTATTACTATGCTTAATTAGGATGATTTTAAAACTGGCTTTTCTGATGAATAAAATTCTTTGAGCATTTCCCACTATACAATGACAAGAAGAATATGAAAAAGAAAAGAAATGGCAATTTTATTTTTAAATATATGCCTTTTGTTATTTTAAAAAACCAACAAGATTGTTTTAAATTTTAATAGGAATTTTCAATGCTGGCAATGAGGAAAATGCATTCATTTACTTCAGAAAGGAGTAAATATAATGTGGGAGACACTTGAGAAAAATCACTTCAAAATTCTAGTACATCATTTTACAATCACTTTGCAAACTATAATCACACTTAAGAAGAATAAAATTTGAGGAAAGCACAGTACTTCAATTAAGGTTCATTAATATTCTATTCAAGTTCAGTAGTCAACAATCACTTTTATTTTGATGAATTTAGTCCTTGATTCACTTTTAATGTTTCTGAATATGCTTGAATAGGCTTTCAAATATCACAAAAAGGAAAAAAAAAAGAAGAAGAAGCTAAACTCAGTATCTTCTGGAGGAGGAAAATCAAATAAAGCCCAATTAAATTATTATTAAATGCTTTAATTTTTTTGTAATCATTATAGTCTCTGATTCAGATAATATAAAGTATGAATAATAAAGATGGCTTATCATTTTGACATTCTTTCTGAGCCACTGATACCAATTTTACTCTTCCAGAATATTCCCATAGCATTGGGGAAAATACTATTTGCAAATAAAAAGCATGTCCTTTAAACCTCTATTGCTGTGCAATTTAGGATAAGGAAATAAAGAACTTTATCTCAAAAAATATTAATAGGTCTCAACTAGATCTTATTTCAGATAAGTTCCCATTACTTGTAAGGTATTTTCTGATTTCTCTTAGGATAGCTTTCAAAAACACGATTATCTTTTTTTCTTAGTGACAGATTCATCTGTCAAGCTGTATCCCCAATGATGGCATAAAACTGAATACCTTAAAAATATATCAGAAGTAAATGCACACACAGTTCCCCTTTTGCAAGCTGGGTTCCATTTAACTAACTCAATGCTATGACTTATAGGGAGCTTTATAAAAGTCGATCTTAAGCCCTTCGAGGTTTCGTCAGAACTTGATGGTCTTCTTATTTGGGCCTATGCATATAGAATGGGTGGGAAAATGTGCCAATTTATTTAAAAAAAAAAAAACCTTCAAATTTTCCCATGTTTTTTGCCTTAAACATGGAATGATTTCAGATGTGGCCATTTTTATGATTCAAACAAAACTCCTAACCTCATTTTGTATTTAACCAGACAGACATCAAAAAGAAGATGTATAGAGGACAACTAAGCTCAGATGCTCCATATCACAGGTCATTATAGAATTACATATTGAAACAAGAATGAGATGATTTACGTACCTACTAGAATGGTTAAAATGCAAAACAAACACTGAAAACACCAACTGTGGGTGAACACGTGGAGCAGCAGGAATTCTTACTCAGGGAGGGTGGGAGTGCCAAATGGAGCATACACTTTGCAAGACATTTTGGCAGTTTAATACATTTTGGCATATCTATACCAAACTACCCAGCAATTGAACTCCTTGGCATTTACCCAAAGGAGTTAAAAATTTATGTCCTAACAAAAAAACCTGCACATGAATGTGTATTCATAATTGCCCAAATATGGAAGCAAACAAGATGTTCTTTAATGAGTGAACATATACATCAAATGTAGTATATTCAGAAAACGGCTTCTATTCAGCACTGGAAAGAAATGATCTACCAAGTGCTGAAAAATCAGGAAACTAAAACACAAATTTTAAGTAGAAGAAACCAATCTAAAAAGGTTTACATAACGTATGGCTACATTCATGTGATGATTTAAAAAGGTTAAAAAAAACACAAGGAGACAATAAAAAACAGTGATTGTCAGAAGTTAGGAGGAAGTGAGCAAAGCACAGAAGATTTTTAAAGAAATGAAACTATTCTGTTTGATAATAGAAAGGTGGATACATGTGATGATACAATTGTCAAAACTCCAAAAATGTACAATGCCAAGAGAGAACTTTGTTAATATAAACTATGAACTTTGGAAGATAATGAAGTGTCCATATAGGATCATCAACTGTAATGGAGCTCCCATTCAGTATAGGATTTTGACAGGAGAGGATGCTATATATGACTGGGGTTAGGGGATATATGAAAACTCGGTTATTTCTGCTTAATTTTAGTAGTCCTAAAACTTCCCTAAAAATTCCCAGAAAGCAGTAGTTGCAACTAGCTTGGTAAGGTAAGAATGTTAAAATTTTAAAATTCAATTTCTTTTTGATTAATATGTTATATTAAAAGAGATCTGTTGGACCTTTCATTAGTAGGTAAGTAGAGGGTTTGATTTCTTTAAGACAAAATGTTTTGATTTTCTCTCTAAGTTTAGGAATTCTTTGTATTCTCTAATCTTAAAAAGGGTTTCTGAATTTTGTGTTAGTATTTTAATGAGTAGTTGACCTTTTATTGGTATGCTTTAAGAGATATTGCAACAAAATATTTTTAAAAAATGAGTAGCAACAGGCTGGGGATGTGGCTCAGGGGTAAAGCAGTTGCCTGGCATGTGTGAGGCTCTGGGTTTGATTCTCAGCACTGCACATAAATAAACCAATTAACTAAATAAAGGTCCATTAACAACTAAAGAAATATTTTTTTAAAAAATGAGTAGCAGACATTATCCATATAAGGAATAATTCAGGTAAGAAATCCAGGGAGGACAGGGAGAACATTGGCAGAACACAAACAATGGTCTCTGAGCAAGAAGATTAAGAATGAATAAGAATATTAAAAATGTATTGCTCCTTGTAGTACTATCTAATTGTCCCAAGGTGCGGTGTGTGTGTGTGTGTGTGTGTGTGTGTGTGTGTGAAATCAATGTCCTAACTAAGCAATTGTCCAATTTGTAAACCATGGGAGGCCTATGGCACCTAGAGAGCTTGCCCAATTATCAGATTGCAGGGAGTGATTCTGAGGGCAGGCTCTGGCTCCATATCTTTACTTGGTAACTATCTGCCAACCTCAGAGAGACTGTATCCTTTAATGGCTTATTGTTGAGTATAAGATCAAGGTTAAACCAGGAACAATAAGTTACAGAGTCCATTCCAATTGAGAATGCTAGAGCTCTCCATTCTGTAATTGTGAGATCATATACCAGGCAAAGACATAGCCCAGGACATAGAGGAGAGTTCATACAACAGAAGCAACTTTGTATAGAGAACAGGCATATATATATATATATATATATATATATATATATATATATATATATGTGTGTGTGTGTGTGTGTGTGTGTGTGTGTGTGTTATGTGTTTGTATATACACCCTTTTCTAAAGGGAGTGCTGGACTTGCACTGTAATCCCAGTTCCAAAAGTTATTGATTGATGTCTTCATTTTTTCATTCATTCAAATTACTATATTAAATTTCCAGACACTATATGATTTTGAGCTAATATTAATAATCTTTCTACTTCTCACATTAATCACGTGATGGAAGGTTTATTTAATAATAATTGTCTAATTCAGTAGAATTAAAAGAATCAACTGAGATAATGTTTTCTATTTTGTGTGTTTTTTTTCGGAGGGTGAGGGGGTAAACAGGGATTGAACTCAGGAGCACTCGACTACTGAGCCACATCCCCAGCACTATTTTTTTGTATTTTATTTAGAGACAGAATCTCACTGAGTTGCTTAGCGCCTCACTGTTGCTGAGGCTGGCTTTGATCTCATGATTCTCGTGCCTCAGCCTCCTGAGCCACTGGGATTACAGGTGTGCACCACTGCACCTGTCAGAGATAATGTTTTAATATCTAAAATAACCTATAAACACCCTATTTTTAAATAATAATAACCAAGCCTTTGCTTATTGGAAACGATGCAAACACAATTCACATTTCATTTTTGCCTTTCCTACTGTGTGCACTATGCATACAGGCTGCATTTCTTTCCTGATCTTAGAAAGTCACACTCCCTTGTACCATTACCTGAATTGAAGAGTCTTTCCACATTGTAAAATTGAGACATAAGGAAACATTCTTTTGATTTTGTGTTAAGATGAGAAGGAGTTGGATGTTTGTTTTATTTGTACTCAAGGTGATACATTCCATTATTACAAATGCCACAGTTAGAAACTGAAGTCCCACTTCTAGGCTATAGGGAAACACAAAAGGCAGTGAAATTAAGGACTGCAGCCTGCCTGCTACTAAACTACAGAATACTCCGTGTCCTGGAGATGAAATGATTCAATTCCATTCCAATGTAGAATGATGTGAGAATGAAACTGATAGGAGAGCAAATGGAAACAGCTGTGTTTTACTGCAACACAGACAGTCGGCACATTTTGCTGCTGATTTACAATGAAAACGGAAATTGTAAGTGACAGGCTGAGGGTAGTTTATAAAGCAAACATTTGGAAGCCTTGGAGGTGCTATTGCTTTATGAGAGACAACCATCTGACCCACCTTTTCCCTTATGTGCGGTGACTGAATTCTCTTACCAGGATGGAAATGCAACATTTCACATCAAAAGAAAAATGCCCTGTGACTAGATGAAAGTAAAGTCTCCTATGGAGTCCAGAGTGTGTGTGATGATTTCATAAATACTAATGTAAAATCAGTAATTAGTTAAAAAAAAAATCCCTGGCGGAGGGGTTTTGGATCCTGAACCCTTGGACAGAAGCACCTCTTCTGTCCACAAGACAAGAAATCAGAAAATAAATAGAGCAAAGCTGACACCATGGTTCAATAACCTGGGAATTGATTCAGAAACATTTTTCTTCCTCCTGTTTGGATTTTATCCTCATGTTCCTTCATTTGCTGCTTCACCTCTAAGTGTTGTGACCTGGTGAAGATGGTTGGAAAGTACGGTTTTTATTTCTGTTGAATTACCAATTAGGGCCCAACTTACCATCAGCACAAGTAACAATATTTTCTTTATTTCATAGGTATTATCTAGGATTCTCAAGTAAGTAAGGCACAGAAATGCATTCTGGCTCAGAAACATTTCAATCTGGCTAAAAAAAAAAAAGAAAGAAAAAGAAAATGGTATTTTACATTTGTAGTAACCCTCTTATTCCTAAGTACACAGGCAATTTGGCACAGAGGTTGGTCAAATACATACAACCTTGCAATGTAATTGCCAACCATTTTCTCTAACATCCAGACTTGCAGATGGATCTGGAGATGTGCTTCCGGATTTCTCTTACTCTGAGTGATTTGTTTCACAGAAGCCT
The DNA here is from genome assembly GCF_021218885.2 of Marmota monax. Classification (NCBI taxonomy): domain Eukaryota; kingdom Metazoa; phylum Chordata; class Mammalia; order Rodentia; family Sciuridae; genus Marmota; species Marmota monax. Next base: position 4,654,816 of record NW_026692072.1, on the reverse strand, counting down.
GTTTCTGTCTTCCTACTCTGTTAATACAGGCTTTTCTAAAAGCAACACACACAGAAAACACTCAAGTTGTACATCTGGGTAGTAATATCTATTCATGCTCTTAGACAATCTTAACCTACCTTATAACACTCTAAGATTCTTTTCTAATGGATCTAGTTTCCCCCCGCCCCCCTTTTATAAAAGTCTATTACCTTGGCTTTCATTAATATATGACTGGGTTATTGCCAGTATCTGCAACTCCTCTTGCTTTATACTTCAGTTGATTGATAAAATAGCATGGCTAGCACAGTTGTATGGAAAATTTATTAATCATAAAAAATAGAGTAAAAAGATTTAAAAAATTCTGTGCCTTTCTAGACAGAATTAAGGAATAAGTATCTCAAATTCTTAAGCAGAAGGTACATAAATATAGAAATAAGTGAGACATAGGTTGGCAATAGGCTATCTTAGCACCATGAACGTGGTCTGATGAATAAACAGAAAATGTATTGTTTGTATGCTTAGAAGAATAAAAAGTCTTCATAATGGAGAGGGCAGTGGAGCTGAATCCGGAAAGACAAATAAGATCTAATTGATTAGAAAGAAGGGGTAAGTGTATTTTTTCTGAAATATAGGGCAGCATGTTCAAGTACGAAGAGTTTTGAAAGACAAGGACAAAATTATTTGTGACTGCAATGAAGAGATTTGGGAAACTGTGACTAGGACAAGTCACGGTAAGGAACTTGAAGGATGAGAAGATAAGTTAGGACAAGAAGTCAGGGTGTCAGACAGTAATGCAATGCTAAAGGCATGCTAATGCATTTTAATATCGTATCTTCCCCTTGGACAGGTGGAAAGCACTTTTGTGTGTTCCTCAGTGATGAGATTATTAGATGATGACCAGATGGTCCAAAATTGTATATGCTTTCCAAATAATTCATAACTTCGATATGACTCAGGTCCATTGTGATAAAAAGAATGAGGAGAATATTCCTAAGGGGAAATTTTTAATTAAAATACCAACAATAAACAGTAATAATTGAAAATTTGGGGAATACATACTGAAAGCCATGGGAAAATATTTTGAATTTTCCTTTTGCTTGTTTTCTTCTAGATGATAATGAAAAATGATTCAATTATAGATGTAAATAGTATTCCTACCCAGATTTTTTGAATTCCATCTCTGAAAGCAATGTGGAAATGACAAGAAAGACTCCGGTTCTTTTAAGAGTTGGAATACCATTGAGGAATAACCTATCCAAAGATGATTAGCTCCAGGATATTTATTGTACCTAAAACTTTTCAGAAAGGACGGCCTGTTGTTTTGAAGAATTTTTGGACTTTTGGAGTCAAATATTACTGACTTAAGTATCATTCTTCTACTATTCAGTAGCTCAGTAAGATAGACAAAATATATAAACCTGTATTAGCTATCAATTGCTATATAATAAATGCAAAAAAATCATTTGTTGGTTAAAATATTTATTATCATGGTTCTGGGTGTTGTAATTTTGAGTAGCTTAGTTGACATTCTGGTTTGTGATTTCTCATTAGTTTGCAATAGAAAGGCTGTAGAGGTGGCAGGGCATCTGACTCTGTCAACTGGAGGTCCTATTTCCTTGCCACATGTTCCTCTCAATGACAGTAAGGGAGAAGCCACAATTTCTGTTATGAGCTAGTCCCATAGAGCCACATGTATTTTACCTTCTTCTACTTACTGCAAGAGAATTGTTAAATCTATCGAAATTCAAGGGAAGGGAAATTGTTTTAAGTTTTGAAGGAAGGTGTATCAAGGAGTCACTGAGCATAATTTTAAATCATCATACTAAGTTTCCTTGTCTTCATTTAAAAAATATGAATTAAAATATGTACATGAAAGGGATAATGTAATTGTTCTTAATCATCTGAGAGTCAGACTCAAAATAAAATCCGTCTCTCTCCCTCTCATCCTTCTTTTTCTATCCACCTTCCTCTGCTCCTTTCTTATCCATTGCTCTTGGTTATTATCCTTGTCATCATCACCATAACTATCATCATCATTATCCTGATATTCTTCAGAAGACATGATTATCTGAATTTAAAAATGGGATGTTGGAGAACTCTCTTTCATGTAGGAGATAGCTACTTTAGTGACTCTATGTGCAGGGTACTTTTCCAAGTGCTATAAACAAATATTTACTGATATCCTTCTAAGAATTTAAAACTAGGCAATAGCATCCACTTCTGTAAAAATAAAGTGACACGACAGAGTTCTTTTATCCCTAGCCTCAAATAATCATCTAAAAAATGGTAAAGTCAGAGTTTAATCAAGCAATCTTCTCTTGATCAACATATTATGCTCCCATGTAAGCTTTTCAAACTTATCTTTGAAAAATGCACAAGCCAAATAAAACAAAATAATATAAAAAATATATAAACTTCAGAATATTTCATAGACTTTTTTAGCTTTTACCTTTAATTTATAAATAAGAAAATATGACAGAAATAAAATAAACAAAAATTTAATTGAAGAAACCAAGATAAATAGGGGTTATGGCCAATCTTTATTGACTTGGAAATACATTGCTCTGGAAAAGAATAAAGGAGTAGTAATACTGCAAAGAAGACAGAAAACTTTCCCCCTTAAGTAATTTTAACATAGTCCATACAGTTAGGGATTTAAATCTTTAAGAATAATTACTATAAGGGAAATTTTAAAAATTCAAGATTTTAGCCCATGTCATTTGAAAAGATAAAACTGTCTATTTATATTATGTTATTTCTTTAAACTTATATATAGGTATTTTATCAATATTTCTTTGCCCAATAATATAGATATCCCTACATCTGAGAAATTTCATTGCAGGTACACATTGGTTTCTCTTCTAAATTAAATTTTTGTTTCCACATCTCTTGGGTCAATTATGAGGATTCAAAATTAAGAATGAAGCTGCCATTCCGGAGGAAAAAGACTTCAAATGAATCCATTTAATGTCCTAAACATGAAGAGATAATGTTACAACATAAGATGAATAGGATTATTGAGCGCTTTAGGGGAAATGAATTTCAGTAAAGGACCTGTTTCTAACTAGCCATGAGACTTTAGAAAACTTATTTAACCTTGATTGACCTCTAACTTCACTTTAGAACAAATGAACTGTAGCTTCCCAGTATCTTTTTTTTTTTTTTTTTTTTTTTTTTGCGAGAGAGAGAGACAGAATTTTTTTAATATTTATTTTTTAGTTTTCGGCAGACACAACATCTTTCTTTGTATGCGGTGCTGAGGATCAAACCCGGGCCGCACGCATGCCAGGCGAGTGCGCTACAGCTTGAGCCACATCTCCAGCCCACAGTATCATTTTTTACTGTGTAAAGACTTTCCATGGATTCTTAGATTTTAAAATGTTAACTAATTCGTCATTTTAGAAGAATGGGAATAATAACAAATTAAAAGGACACTACCTGTTTTAGGCAGCTGTTATCTTGTAGCTCTGTTATGACACATTTCTCTACTGATGCATGTCTCATACTTTTTAGTTCATTTATTCATCTTTTACAGAAAAGGATTTTGATTTCCCCTCCCTTCAATTGCAACTGCATTTTTATCTCTACTCTTCTAACAAATGATTCAAAATATTCACTCAATAGAACTGAAACTTCCGGAACTGGCATTGCATGCAGTCCTAAACAAGTGGGACTTAACTTACACTCAGCAAGGAAGTGCAGCTCTGGGATTGGGCATCACCTAATGGGACTGTGCTACACAGCCCTGTTTGTTGTAACACAATCCCTTGCCTTATTTGATTGGAACAAATAATAAATAAACCTCTAATAAAAACAGGGGTTCAGGGTGCGCTCTGTCTCTCTCTTGCCTCCCTTACCCTCCAGGGCTGGAGCTGACACCTGAGGTCTCAGAGCCATCCCTGATCCCTGCAAAAGGTATTTCTGTGTTTGTGTGATCTTTTTGTTGCCATACGAATTCACGCCGAGTGACCCTGAATCCATCAGCCTGCATGGGATGTGAGTGTTACATAGATAGATAGATATGCAGATACACACACACACACACACACACACACATATACCTACTTTAACTTTACTAGACTTTCTAGAGAATTTTTTAAACCCAGGTTGACTTACATTTGTGAAAATTTCCTCTTTAATGAAAGGTTGCTCATTCAGATATTCTGATAAGGATTGGCACCAAGATGTCTTAAGCCTTTACATTGCCAATAATGCGGGTATCATGAGGTTGAAATAACAAATTGATTGAAAACCCACAACGATTAGGAAATTATTTAGTCTTTTCAAAGTGAATGCCATTTTAGAGTATAAGGTCAGGCTTATCTTTTAACAGTTTATTTTTAGACTGTTTCTGCTTGTTCATTAAGGTATTAACACCTCCATTATTTTTCTCTCTGGTCTAGTCCACTAATATATTCTCACAGTGAATATATCCATATGATGAGAGCAGCTGTGGCAAACCACTATCTATTCCTTTCTCATTTTAAATTTACTGATTCAGCCAACAGCGCTGTATGATTTAGAAAAGAAAAATGCACTGTGATGGTCTAAGAGTGTCTAACAAACATCACAGCAATTTTGAAAATGGTTTTACTATCTGTTTTATATCAGACTCTGTCAAAAAATACCTATGCAGAAGGTTTAATACATTATAGTATAATCTTAAACCTAAATACAACAGGGAATATACTGCAGCCTAATACCAAATGAAGCGCTATTGGATTTTGTGTCTATTATGACACATTTCTCTACTGATGCATGTCTCATACTTTTTAGTTCATTTATTCATCTTTTACCAAAAAGGATTTTGATTTCCCCTCCTTTCAATTGCAACTGCAGTTTTATCTCTACTCTTCTAACAAATGATTCAAAATATTCACTCAATAGAACTGAAACTTCCTGAGCAAGAAAAGAGAAGATCAAAATAACTGAGGTGAGGCCCAGCCTCAAAATAAAACATACCATTATTTACTTCATTAATAAGCCCTTCTTCTCAATATATTAAATGTTAGATTTCTACATAAGAAAATTTGATGTAGTAGAGAAGCACTACACTTTATGTGAATTATATCTTCAAAAAGAGGATATTATTATGATGTGACTAGAAAAGTCACTATGAATTTATATTATGATTGTATCTACCTAAATATATTCATAGAATATGTTCTCTTGTGCTCACTCCTTTGTTCTTATAGCAACTGCTTCCTGCTAGGCCCTACACAACATCTTAGATATAGATGATAAACAATAAAATAAATTTAGTTTTTAAATTTTCTTTGGTACCTTTGGTACTTTTGCAGAGGACACAAATATTTATTTAATATAATAACAGAGGTATGTATGTGAGTACAGATGGAAAAAACATCTATGAAGGAAGAGTTGTCAGGTTCACAGGAGAATTTAAAATAGGAGACTAATTAAGGCTAAAGAAGGAAAGTTTACCACAGGAAAATAAAGAACACCAAAGCATAGAAGTGGATATTGGACAGAGGACAGGGGCATCATTTCATACACAAAAGCCCTATAGACTTTTACTGTCAGAAAGCTTTGCAGAGGGGCATTTGGTAGGTTTGAGAGAATGATGGGTAAGAGTTAAGAGAGAGGATGACCACACAGGATGCATTGTGAGAGGGTGGCAGAGCCTATCATGTATGAAGCCCCGTAGGTCAAGGCAAAGTTTGTGTTCATCCTGTAGGAAATGAGCAAACTTGAAAGGTTGTAATCAGAGAATCTGGCCCAGGTAATTTATATATGTGCGTGCCCAAACTATTTGCTTTTGGCCAAAGACACTTATATTTCAGTGGGGGAAATATATTTCTTCCTTCATTTTGTTTCTGTTCACTTTTCAAACTCCTTTATAATTGATTTCCTTTTAAAAATTTTTGAATGCGAAATATGCTATAACATTTTTGAAATATTAAAATACAACAATATGAATCAATACACATTATCTGTTATCACATCCAGGTGGCTACATCTGTGAATTTCATTAAACATTTAAGAAATATGATTATCAATTCTCTACAATATTTTATAGAAAATTGAAGCAGATGAAGTACTTCCTAACTCACCCTATGAAGTCAGTACTACTCCTATTTCAAAATAAGACAATGATATCAAAAGAAAGAAAACAGACCAATATCTCTCATGCAGATAGAACAAAAATCCTGAAAACTATCAGCAAATTGAAAAAAATAATGTATGAAAATAATTATACTTCATTACTAAGTGAAATTTTTCCCATTTATACATGACTGGTTCAGCATAAAAAAAAAAACAACATAATTCATCATTTATTAACAGCTCAAGAATAAAATTATGTAATTATTTCAAAAGATGGAGAAAAGGCATTTGACAAAATCTAACATATTTATCACAAAATCTCTCACAAAAAAAGAATGGAAAACTTCTCCAACTTCATCAAGAATATCTATTTTAAATTAGAACATGATAATATGGTCATTATTGGTGAGAAGCTACATCATTCTCCTGTAGATTTGGAACTTAGCAGAGTTGATCCTTGTCATCACACTGAGTCACTCCCTGTTAGTAGAAATTCTAAATAAATCAAAAATACAAGAAAAGGTAATACAAGGTGCATATACTGGGAAGTAAGAAACACAATTATCTTTTTGCCAATGACATGATTTTAAAGTAGCAAATCTCAAAAATATTTCCAGAATTAATGAGTAATAATAGTACAGTTGTAGGCTATAGAGTATAGAGACAGAAGTCAATGCTTTCTTATATGCCATCAAAAGACAACTAAAATTTGAAATTAAAAAAAAAAACAATTTACATAAGTACCTCCAAAAACTAAGTATGTATTTAAGAATATAACAAAATATATACAAGAGATAGGTAAGAAAAACTACCAAACACTAATGAATCAAACAGATTGAATGGGGAGATACTTCTTGTTTATGGATAGGAAAAGTCAATATCATTAAGATGCCATTTTTTCCTCACTTGATCAATAAATTCAGTGCAGTCCTAATAGAAATGCAGCGACTTACTTTGTGGATATCAACTAACCTATTCTAAATTTTATGTGGAAAGGCAAATGACTGAGATAGCCAATGGGAAGAAGCAAGGCTGACCCTGCCCAGTCTCAAGATTTACAGTGAAGCTGTAGAGATGAAGGACAGTGTGACATGAGCATGGGAGGAATAGAGGAACTCTCGATAAGGCAGAGGGGTGGAAGGGGAAGGGAGGGGACCTGGGGTAATTAATGATGGTGGAATGTGATGATCATTACCATCCAAAGTACATGTATGAATACACGATTTGGTGTGAATATACTATATATACAACTAGAGATATGAAAATGGTGCTCTATATATGTAATAAGAATTGTAATGCATTCTGCTGTCATATATAAATAAAAAATTTACATTAAAAAAGAATAGGAAAATAAATCAGTGAAACAAAAGAGAGCACCACATGAGACCCACACAAAAATAATCAAATGATCTTTGGCAAACATTAATAGTAATAATGAAGATATACAGATAGAAAACAAGAATGTGAAAAGACCTTCAACTTCATATGTCATTAGGGGATTTTGAATAAAAACAAGAATGGGATAGCCTGTCACACCTATTACGGTGACTGAAATTCAAAACACTGACAGTGTACATCCATTGCTGGTAGGAATGGTGAATGGTACAGGCACATTGGAAGATACTTTCGGCAGTTTTATAGAAAACCAAACAATTTTACCATATGTACTAGTAATAACATCGATATTTTCCCAAATGAGATGAAAAGATGTCCATAAGAAAACCTGCATAACTTTAGTAGTTTTATTCATATTTGTTCAAAATTGGAAACAAATAAAATGTCTTTCAATGGATAGTTGAAAAAAAGAAAAAATGTCATTTATTCTTTCCCAAAAGAACAAAGAGAAAAAAAAGTTGACTTGTATTTGAAAGAGATAGGCAAAAGTCTGAAATCCTACCTGTGCATTGAAAGTAATTAATGTGCAAATAGTATCTCGGAAATTAAAAAAAATCAAACTTGAAATTAAATTGGTCATATAGATTACTACTTTCTATAAAAACATAAAATTTACATAGTATGTCAACTGAGAGGAAGGATGTTTTTATTGTGTAAATATGTTGTATAATGTCCAATATTTTTATAGCTCTTGAAGAAATAGTTTATATTTTATATTTCTTGAGGAAATATTAATACCTACTTCATAGAGTCTGCTAATGAATAAAAGGGAAACCATCACATACAAAATGTACTTAATGCATCTTGTTTCCTTTCATTATTCCTGTGTATATTCAAATACAGAGAAAGATGCACACATGCAAACCCAAATTCACATGTATATTCTGTACAAACCTGGAAGCCTGGTTATGGCAAAAGCACAGCCCTTTTGAAGTGCAGATCAGCTTTATATGAATTTGTTGGCAGGGAAACTGGAAACCCTGGATTATTGGACAATCCACCATAAAGGGAAATTGCAAACTAGACGCTCTGAAAATGTTAAGCATCTCACAGTTCCCTCTGAGGTGTAAACATCATGACATTCTCCCATTCACAGAGGCTTTAAAGAATGGGAACAGGTCAGTGCTCAGGGTGGCTGAAAGCGATAAGCAAAGTTCTACCCAGGGAGTGGTCAAACACTTTCATTTCCCGGGAACTGAACAAAGAGATTTTGCAATCTAGATAAGCCTCTTTTCATAGATTGAATCCTCTCCAAAGGGCATGTGAACTGTTGATAGCCATCGACTCCTGGAGCTAGTTTATTTTCTAAACTCCCATGCATGTGTGTCTAATATCTACTTTCATTTTCCAGTCTTAGTGGAAATAATGCTGATATTGTTCTGCTGTCAGTGAAAACGTGTAAATGAAAACTTATGAGGAAATTTGTTCTGACACTTCAAACAGTAAATAATTCTGGTCTGTTTATACTGATGAGGAAACTGATGTGCCTTTGTTATTTCCTTCTCTCTATGTCAATACTGCTATCGGATTGTGAAGGCAGTCTATGAGGAATCCTAGAAGGTTCTAGATTGTTTTTACAGAGAGGTACTTTTCTTGTTTCAAATAGTGCATGTCGGCTAGGTTTGCAGATAACTTGATGGCATTGCCTATTACCATCTTCTCCCTTGCATTCTTAGATGTTAAGCAACAGCCTTCTCATTTATATATCTCCACATGTTTATTTCCCACATCTGTTCAATAGGTCCCTTTTCTCATTGTTACTTGAGTTCCACATATTCAGATAAAAATGTCAGGAGTAGTTAACTGCAGCCTGAATACTGTACATCCTTTTCAAGTTTCTTTTTTTTATCCAGTATTCAAAAACTGCTAATTGTGCCTCAAACCAACAAGGCAATTGGTTTAGTTTAAGAACTATAACAATGAATAAGATAGGTATAATATAGCTATATGGAGAGTTTATGCTTTAGAGGCAAAAATTGATGACAAATGAATAAATTGTTGACAGGGTGGTTCTATATTTTATCACTATTAAAAAAGTGAAAACAAAGGGATAGAATAGAAAAATAAAGGCATGAGAAGGATAAAATTTATTTCAGGGAAAGCTCTGTTAAATATAATATTTGAGTTGAACCATAAGAAAGAAAAATAAGCAAATGGGAGATTGGGGCATGTTGCAAATGGAAGTTACATCGGGTAAACAATCTATGAGCCAAAAAAGAGCTTAGGACACTTTAAAAACTGAAAAAAAAAAGTCAATAAGGAAATAGTTCATGAATGGAGCTGGAAATTGTGCAGCATGAAGTTGATTAAGCAGTATATCCTATAATTAAGAGTACATAATATTTAAACTTAAATTTCATGCTTAATTTTATATAGTGGCTGAACATTGAAATATTTAAATAGGAAGCAACAGACTTACTTTTAAATTTTAGATAAATTAATTATTCATCCTAAGTTATAAAATAATAGATATGGGTTTGCTTATGTGTAGACCTAGTGTGAGAAATTTCTGGCTTGGATTTTGATAGGACAATGTGGGTGAAGAGACTGTATTTAAATCCTTTTAAAAGCTAGTGTTAGAATCCATCTAAGACCTACTTTAGAAATTGGATTGATAAGGTCCACTGATATATTGGATATAGAAATGAGGAGAACAACATACTTGACACTGACTTTTTTATTCTGGTATAAGTGTTTGGGATGTGGTTCTGCCATTTCCTAAGGTAGGAAGCATAAAGAGGAGGTAGAAATACTGAAAGTGAGCTTATAATCCACCTTATGTCTCATAATCTTCATCTGAAATAGCCAAGTACAATTGCATATCTTTGTTATTTAGATTTAAAATTAAGTAGCATAAACTAAAGAAATTACTTAATCTCAGGAATGAATGGATGCAATCACCTTGAAAGGGAATAGAAAAAAGAGAGAAGGGCGTGATATCACTCTAAACCATACAATATTAAGAATCTGAAAGCAGTTTAAATCCTGTACCTTTTTAATTCATCTAGGTACACATTAAAAAGTGTTTTATGTATATGTTCATTTTAAGTACCCTTCAATTCATCTGTTCATCTTTTATTGCAGTTGAAATGTTATAGACAGTATCCTAAGTTTAAACTTATATATGTTTAAAACAACAACAACAACAAAAAAAATCCTCTTGTTTTTATGTAATCTTGGAGCTATCCAGATTTTTCTATTCAACATTTGCATTTTCACTGAATAATTACAGGATGTTTAGTTTCCTTTGGCTAGTGGAGGCAAAAATTGAAAATTTAAAAGCTTGGACACAGAGGAAAAGAGGTGTTCTTCTTCAGCAAAATATGCACAAATTAATTTTGCTTTGCAATTTCTCTTTGCTGCTGCCAAAGGCACACTTTTCAGGAATAATACTGCATTTAAATCCTTTTAAAAGCTGGTGCTTGAGGTAAGGATGTTCCAGCCAGATAAGTAGCAGAAGCCAACCTTGTTAGGAGATCAATGTGTTAGAACAGACTTGGATTGAATATGGTAGTTGTGTGTGGAGGGAAAAAATAATATCATCTGAGTGTTTCTCTGGATAAAAAGAACTTTACAGTCCATCTAATCTCAATGTTACAAAAGAAGAAATCAAAGTTCACAAAGGATAAGTCAATTTCTCAAGGTCACTTGGCTAATTAGTAGCAGATGTGGAACTTGAACTCAAATTTCCAGGTTGGGGCCGCTACACTGTACAAGCTGACTTGACCCAGCATGCATATGCATCTGACTGGCTAGCCATTGCATCAATGAGTTCCTACTGAGTATGTTAGACTTCTGGCAAGATAGCTGCTTAATTGGAGTTCTAATTCTTGCTATAAAGCAAAATATATCTTAAAGTCTCCAGGAGGTCTCTTCAGAGTTTAAGAACACAGTACCAACTTTAGGGAAAGGGCAGATCCAAAGAGGTTTGTAGTTTCTTCCACTTCACTAGTTGTCATTCCCTCCAGGTTTTGAGCTACTGCCTCTTTGTCACTATAACTTTGAGATTAAGAATATCAAGTTTTAGAGAAACACAAAATCAACGATCTCCACTGCACACTTTGCCTTGGGATTATTTAAATTACAGATGCTAGAAACAGTTTTGTATGAAGTCATAGCATGTGCATGCAGATTGGGCGAAAATGCTTTTTGCCCCCTGTTACTTATTACAATTTTTAAAATTGAGAACTCAATTTCTGATGACCAGTTAAAATTCAGTTTTGATCCATTGGATAGCTATGTTCATTCCCTGAATTCTATACAGGTCAAATAGCTTACTAGCAATACTGGATAGGGCAGTGATAGAAGTGGGAGAGCGAAGGTGTGTTGGGTCAGTAGAAAGAAAAACTGATGTGGGCAGAGATATTCTTGTTGCATCTTTTTTTTTTTCCTTGTGGTGCTGGGGATAGAACCCAACGTCCTGTGCATGTGAAGTAAGCACTCTACCAATTGAGCTATATTTCTTGTTCCATCTTATCTTCACTAATTGCATTCTTGCAGTCTTCCTCCTCCTCCTCTTCCTTGCCCTCTGTCACCTAGATGCCACTTAATTTTCTCCAATGTGGGTGGCAAATTTGAACCTCCTCCCATGACAAATGTGATCTATAACAACAACCCCAACATCTGTTGACTGCTTACCACTGATTTCTACTCTGGCATCTCGTGGATTTTTCAGGATCTTCCATGAAATCCTGTGGTGGCCCAGGTCTCCTGTATTCTCAAATTCCCAAATCAATTTGTGGTTTCTTCTCACTACCATTTCTAGGATTTCCTGCAAGCAAGAGCATCTAAGTTCTCTGTAGATTTCCACCAACCTTTCTTTATCAGCTGGGATTATAACAATTCTTATTACATATATAGAGCACAATTTTTCATATCTCTGGTTGTATACACAGTATATTCACACCAATTTGTGTCTTCATACACATAATTTGGATATTCCTGTTGCTAAAGAGATGTCATTGGTTAAAGCTCCTCTTGGTTTATAGGGCAAAGAGATATATGGTTATATACTAACCTGTCTGTATACATATATCTATAACTATTTCTTCACATAACCATATGTGTTAGGTCGCATTCTGTTATTATAACAAATACCTAAGATTTTTGTAAATCAGAAGGTACTTTTTGGCTCAAAGTTTTGAAAGGTTTAGTTCATGATTGCTTGGTCTTATCATTTTGGCACCTGTGATAAGGTGGCAGTAGCATGTAATGCAACTGTTCACCTCATGGCCGGGATATGAAAGAGGGAGGAAAAGAAAGGGGCTGGGTCTTAATAGTACTTTTAAAGGCATGCTCCCAGTGACCAGAAGACCCCTCACTAGGCTTTGTCTCTTAAAGGTTCCACCACTGTCCAATAACAGCACCACAAGCTGGGGACCAATCCTTTAACATATGAGGATTTTTGGAGACACTCGTCTAAGCTATAGCACTGTATGTATGCATGTCAGACTAACATGAGTTCAAAATGATGTTTTCTTTCCACCCTCTCAGTTTTTGTCATGTTTTTCAGGCATTCTGTTATGTACAAACATATTTAAGACTATCTTCTTGAAGAATTTTCCCATTTAGCATAATGTCATACTTGTCATTATTCCTAATACTTTTCCTTCTGAAGTCTGGTTTTTTTTTTTTTTTTTTTTTTTTTGCAAATAATATAGCTACAACAGCTCTCCTTTGACTAATGTCATCACAGTAAATCATTCTTCATCCTGTTAACTTTAACCTATCATAGTCTTAACACTTAATGTGGATTTCTTCTAGACAGTGTGTTGAATTGTGTATCCAAATTCTGTCCTTAGTTTTGTTTATTTATATGAGAGACTAACAAAAGATTATTGATATATTTTTATTGCATTTGTTTGCATTGTAGTCAGAATCTTCCATTTTAGAACTCTTAGTTCTTCTTTCTCTTTTCTTTAGTGACTGATATATATATATATATATATATATATATATATATACAAAAAAATATATATATATATAAAATATATATAAATATATATATAATATATAAATATATATATATATAAAATATATATATAAATATATATATATATATTTTTTTTTCCCACCGTCAATTATAACTACCTCATTCCCCATGCACTGCAGGTAGCTTATGGCTCAGGATTCACAATTCCTGTCTGCAATCTCTGAGACATTGCTGTTTCATTTTACTGATCTATGCCATTGCTACTATTATTACTTTAAGCAAACAGCTACCTTTTAGAGCAATTAAAAATATGAACATATGACACATTATATATTGCTAAAACTATTGCCTTCTTTTCATAGATCTCAGTTTCTCACCTATTATTGTTTCTTCGTGAAGAAAACTTTAACATTCGTGCATGGAAGGTTGGCTTGTAATGAATGCCTTCAGTTTTTGTACACTGGAGTTCAATTTTATTTCTGTTTCACTTCAGATGGATAATTTCAATGAATACAGAATTTTAAAGTGGCATTTTCATCTTTCACTTTGAAAACTTAATAAGTCACTCCACTATCTTCTTACATGTGTCCTAATTCTGTATCCTTGCCTGTACAGAGTTAAGCTTTTGCTTTCTCCTTTCATTTTCTTTTCAGCGGACTTATTTCATTTTTTAGGGTATTTTTCATTTGTGTTTTTTTTTCCATATTTTGAATATGATATATGACCTACAAATAATGTTTTATCTCTTTTTTTTTATTTTTCAAGTTTTACTCGGTATTTCAGTTTCCTGGCTTAGTGGTTGGGATTTGGCATCTCTCATTAATTTTAGAAAGGTTATTGGTCATTTGTCATTGTTTCTACTTTTACTTGTTTAGTTTGAGAAGTTTTCATTAACCTATTTTCAGCTCACAGATTTTTTCTTTGGCTATGCTGAGTTTGCAAACATCAAAGGAATTCTGCATTCCTCCTATACCATTTTTGGTGTCCAGTATTTATTTTTGTTTATTTCTTAGAGTTTCCATGAAGCTCTGTACTTACATTACTTACATGATTTTGCCTATTGTCATGTTTTTATTAGTGTTTTTAACATACTATTTATGGTTATTACAGTTATGATTTATTTCCTGATAATTTGTGCATCTATGTCATACCCAATTCTCATTTTGCTACCAGTTTTTTACAATTCATACTGCAAATTTTCTTGTATTTTGCAGTGTTCTGTAATGATTTTCTTGAAAGGTAGACATGTTGTATCAGACAAAAATGAGGAAATGAGCCTTCACTGTGGAGACTTTTGTTATTCTGGGTTAAAAATTGGACTTCTTTGAATTCTTTGAGGTAATTACAAAGATTAGAAGCTTAAAATCCCTCCCACACCCAAGATTTATCTCCTCCCTTGGCTTGGGCTTCCTGTAAAGAGAGTCTATATCTTGCAATTCCTGCTAGTAATCTGTGGTTATTCTGCTGGAGCTCTGATTGTGTGCTAGTGAAAAGAGGGGAATGAAAAGCATTTTATAATATTCCAATTAAGTTTTGGTTTCTTGATGGGAATACATCTCTGGTCTGTGGCACTCACAAATGTTTCTTCTTGCATCACACTTTCCCCACCAACTCACATGGGATAGGAAGACTGGAGAGAGGTGGTATGTGGAACACCCTGCATAACTTCTGTGAAATATCTCTGATTTTGAAGAAATAATAATAACTGTTTTTTCCTTGGAGAGCATGCCTTAGTTATATTGACAACTCTGAGAGTTTCCGCTTTATTATGCGAGAAACACTGTGGGATTTTTCTCTGATCTTTACCCTGAAAACCCAGGGATCTTCTACAGAGGAAGGCTATAAAATATGCTGCCTTACACTAAGAATTCAGCCCTAGAAACTTGTCACTTTTCACTAGTCTACAGTCAGCCTCCAGCTATGTATCAAAATTATCATGAAAGTAAGTGATCCTAAACTTGTTGGCTTCAGTGGCTTCTGCTGCACATAAGCAGATCTCAGCTGTGATTCTCTGCATTGTTCTACGTGTGTCAGTGTGTCCTACAAACAGGGTTCATTCTGAGTTCCAGGAAAAGTCACCACTTTTCAGTTTCCCAGTTTTTCTCATAGGATGGAAATTATGACTTTCAAGCTCTTTGTATATTGTATTATGAAATCAAAAGTTCTAGTTATCTATAATTATTTTTTTTTCTAATTGAGGTCTAATTTCCCAAATTATGAAAAAATAAATCTTTGGAGGGGGTAAATTGAGTTGATTTTACTAAACTGAGAAATAGTTTTCTAAATCCCAGTGTTCCATATGGTTTAAGAACAGACTTATAAAAATGTCAATAAAAGTCCATATGTTAACATAAACACTTTAAACTGATTAAACATAAAGATTTTAAAATAGCATGGAATTTTTTTTTTCATATTGGGATTCCTTTATTCACCCCTCCAATCTCACTTAATCAGTAACATTATTATGTTTCCACTTGTTTTGTTCTAATTTGTCATACATGACAGCAGAATGCATTACAATTCATATTACACACATAGACCAAAGTTTTATTCATATCTCTGGTTGTACACAAAGTAGAGTTACACCATTTGTGTCTTCATATATGTACTTAGGGTAATGATGTCAATCTCATTCCATCATCTTTCCTACCACCATATCTCCTCCTTTTCCCTCCTTCCCCTTTGCTTTATCTAGAATTCTAACCCACCCGTACCTCCCCCATCCCATTATGAAACAGCATCTTTATATCAGAGAAAACATTCAGCCTTTGTTTTTTGGGAATTGGTTAATTTCACTTAGCATTATATTCTCCAACTCCATCCATTTACCTGCAAATGCCATGTTTTTATTCTCTTTTAGTGCTGATTAGTATTCCATTGTGTATCTATCCCATATTTTCATCATCCTCTCATCTACTGAAGGACATCTAGGTTGGTTCCACAGTTTAGCTATTGAGAATTTTGCTAGCATGAAATTTTAAAAGTATTTATATGAGGAACTTATTATATTGACCACATTTCAAGTTTCATTTATAGGTCCTAGAAGAAAAAACAAACCTTTTCCCTAGAAATCTGGTCCTATGTAAATGAAGCAGAGGTATACAATAGAAAGTAATTTGGGATTAAATTTTTATGCATTCATTGGATAGTAGAACTCTTTGAACTATGATATAAAATATGTCATAAAAAAGAACAAAAAACAGCACTCTCCCATAGTTGGAAGTATTAATAACCATTTTGAAAATACATATATTTTATATTAATTTCATTTCAATACTTGTGTACCTATGATTAGTGCATTTACTAAAATTTTTATTACACAGTGACAAGCAAATAGGTGCATTTTTAGTACCATATATTTATGATTCTAAAAAAAAGTTGAAGCATTTAAAAATATTTGTGTATGACTTTGAAATTCTCTTAATAGCCTACTAAGCCTGCATGAATCTATTACCATGATTTGTTATAAAACAGAGCTATACTTTTAGTAAACAAAATTATCTCACATACTCCAAGAATAAGTGATAAAGAATAGGCAGAAAAATAATAAGGAACATTCAAATAAATCTTGTTATATTATTTATATGCCTTATTGTTACAATAATTCGTTATTTATATTTATATACATAGATATTATTTCTCAACATTTTTATGAGATTCTTTGTTATGTTCCCAGTATACTAAGTCCCCAAAATATTATGGCAGTATATAATTTGAATCATTTATGTTTTCTGAATTCTTATTGCTCTACATTCAGAGTTTAAGGTCCATTAGAATATTAAGTTTGTCTGCCAAAATTTAAAAAAAAAATAAGAAGCTACGTTACTGTATATATATTTTGTTATTATGCATATGTTAAACTGAGAACTGAATTGTCTGTGAATAGCTGCTACACAGTTACCATGTGGAAAAGCTTCAGCTCCAAAATAAGCTCTTTTAATTAAACTCCATTATGGAGTCTAGTTTGCTTATTGGATGCTTCACTGTGCAAAATACATTCCTAGATTCCGATTCCTCATGAAGTGATGAGCAACTAAATGAGTAATTTTGAAATAAGTCAACTATAATCTTTATCCACCTTCCAGCAGGTTCAGTTTTAGCCTTCATACTGTCTACTTCTTCTACTTCCTCTTCAACTACTTTTCTCCTCTCTTGTTCATCATCCTCCTTCTTTCTTTATTTCCTATTTTTCTATTTCCAAGGTATTTGTAAGATTTTGAGGTAGTAAGAGTTGGCTGTCAGCAATTATTCCATGTTATTTTCGTATATAACTTTATCATGATTACCAAACCACAAAGTAAATGGTATTTCTCTGCTCTGTCCCACAAGAAGAAATAAAAGAATTTTGGTCCTTTGCTAATTCAATTGTTGGTTCAATGGCAGAATCCATGGAAGAAGGAAGAATTAAGTCTGATAAATCTGTCAGCTGAAGCTGAACACAACTTCCTTATGTGTGTAGCCATCATATTAAGATGAGCTATTATTTGTAAACCTGAAACCCATGTCCTTACACCTTCCTGTTACTGCTACCCCTGCTAATATGACAGTTACTCTGAAAAGTTGAAAACATGAATCAAATTTCCAGGAACAATGTTTTATTCTTTCATATATGTATTTAATTTAATTTTGATTTATTTTTATTTGAGAAATAATGCTTTTATTGAACGCATGTCAATACACAAACAAATTTTAAATTTTAAGTTTAATTACTTATATTAAAACACTCCAAAACTTTGGGTTCCTAGAACCCTAGGAAAGTTATATTTTATTTCTCTCTTATAAGTAACAGGCAGTCAATGATTGAAAAAACAGCTCAATGATTATCAATGGGTACATATCTTTTTACCATCATTCCTTACTAACATGGAAGCCACCTCCGAGTTAAATATGAATTTTTGAGTGAAGGACAACATGAAGAAGAGATGAGACATCTTATGAGGCTCCTCTTTAGGGAGTCTTGATGGAAATCATAGGCACACACACACAAACTGCTTGCTAATATTTCATCTGTCAGAATAGCTAGATACTAAGGAAAACCAACCCTCACGAAAGGTAGGAAAATGATCTTGGAACTAAATGTTATATTATTCTCCCAAATTAATTATTAGCAGAAATTAATATCAGGAATATATATTATATGTGTATAATATAATATGTGCTTAAAAGGAAAATAATCAGAATAAGCATATATCACATTTTTCAGAATGTGTTGTGACAGTGCTAACACAATGGGATCTGTTGAAAAAATATTTCCTAAAGTCAAAATATTATTATCCACAGAGAAGACGCAAATGAAAGTGTCAAGCTTTCAAATTGGTTAACCATAAATGCAACATTTTGCTGCTAGTTAAAAATGTAATATACATAGAAACTGAAAAATATTTTCTGGAGAAAATTTCAGTCATTCAGTATTATAAGATACAATTAAAAAGTAAAAACAAACGTAGAAATGCTGAATAAGTTATTTTTAAACCACAGCTAAGTATTATGATTGACATATAAAAACTTATACATATTAAATGAGTTTAGAAGTAACTGCAAACTCATGAAACTATTACCTATATCAAGACCATCAGCATATAGATTAACTGCCAAAGATTCATCACACTCTTTTTGATAATAATGATGATGATGATTAGATTTTTTTCCTTTTATACAAGAATGTGTAGCACAAGATTAACCTTTCTTTAAGGTATTTTAGGAATACAATTTAATATTGTCAACTATAAGTAATATTATTATACTAGGTCTAAAAAAATGCTTATTTAGCATAACTGAACTTTGTACCTTTGAACCATCTCTTCCTCTTCAACACATCCAAGCCCCTAGTAAACATAATTACACTTTCTGCTTCTGTGACGTTATCTATTTTAGATTTCACCTAGGAATCAGATAGCATAGTTGTTGTTATATTGTCTAGAAGATTTCACATAGTAAAATGCTTTCTATGTCCATTCTTATAACTTTACAAAAAGCAGGGTTTCCTTATATTTAAAGGCCAAAATATACCCCTTATCTATTCATCAATGGGTAGCCATTTAAGTTGCTTTCATATCCTGGCATTTGTGATTAAAGCACAATAAATACAATAATTCAGTTATATTTTTGACATAATGATTTAAATTTCCTTGGGTGAGACTGCTGCATCATAAGGTAGTTTTGCAATTTTTGGAAAAACCCCCATACTATTTCCATGATACCTATAATTTATATTACCAGTGCCACACATTCCTTTTCTTCACATCTGCATCAACTGTTACCTTTTTATGAAATAAAACCACTCTAACAGGTAGAAGTTGTAATCTCATTGTGAGTTTGATCTGTATTTTCAGGTTTGTGATGGTGAGAACATTTTCAATTGACTTACCAGTCATTTGTATGTCATCTTTAAAAACATTAGTCTATACAGGAGCTTCATCTATTTTTAATCATGTAATTTGTCATTTTGGATCTAGCTTTGTTTTAGTCAGCCTTTTCACTGCTGTAACTAAAAGGACCCAACCAGAACAACTTCACAGGAGGAAGTTTATTTGAGGGCTCACAGTTTCAGAGGTCTTAGTGCATAGAAGGCAAGCTCCATTCCTTGGGGCTTGAGATGAGGCAGAACATCATGGTTGAAGAGTGTGGCAGAAGGAAGCAGCTCACATGGTGATCAGAAAGCAGAGAGAAACTCCACTCGCCAGATATAAATATATACATAAAGCCAAGCCCCAATTCCCACCTCCTCCAACCACATCCTACCACTCAGTTAATCCCTCTCAGGGGATTAAATCACTGATTGGGTTAAGATTCTTAGAACCCAATCATTTCACCTCTGAATTTTCTTGCACTGTCTCACATGTGAGCTTTTTGGAGACACCTCAAATCCAAACTGTAACAAGTTGTATGTGAGTTCATTATATACTTTGGATATTAACTGATTAGAGTTTTACAAAATTTTTCTCTCATTCTATAGGTTACATTTTAATTTAATTTAATTGTTGCATTTGCTTTGCATGAAGTTTTAGTTTGATGTAATATAATTTGTTTATTTTGGCTTGGGTTGCTTGTGCTTTTGATTTTGAATCCAAAATATTGTTGCCAAGACCAAATTAAAATGTTTTCTTCTAGGAGTTTTAAAATTTCACTTCTTACATTTAACTCTTAATCTACTTTCAGTAGTTCTTACAGTATGTTTAAGATAAACATCTAATTAAATTCTTCCACATAGGGAGATTCTGTTTTTCCAGTTCCATTTATTGAAGAAATAGTTATTTTCTTATTATATATACTTGGTAACCTTGCTGCAAATTAATTGACCATATATGCATGTAGTTATATTTGTGTGGTATAATGAATTCCATTGGTCTATATTAATATTTAAGTCAGTACTATAATGGTTTGATTATAATAATTTTATACTATAATTTTAAACAACATGTGATCCTCCATACTTATTCTTGCTTTGGCAATTTGGGTCTTTGGTGGTTTTATATTTACTTTTGGACTTTTTCTATTTTTCAGTGAGATATGACTTTGGAATTTTGATGGAGCTTGTATTGAATCTGTATATTATTTTAGGTAGCATGCTTACAATCTGTGGGCATGGAAAACCTTTCCTTTTATTTTTGTTTAATTTCTTTAACCAGTGCTTTTCATTTTCATTGTATAAATTTTTGCCTACTGGCTAAATTTACAGCCAAGAATTGTATTCTTGATGCTAGTATAAATCAGTTGTTTTGTGATATCTTTTTATGATATTTTGATGCTTATATATAGAAATACTCCTATTTTTTCTATTTCAGTTTTTTTTTTTATTCTGAAACTTTCTGAATTGTTTACTAGATCAAATATTTGGATAGAATTCTCAGGGTTTTCTATATAAAACACATGTCATTTGCCAAGAAAGATAATTTTACCCCATTTTTAAACTTGGATGCTCAAAAATTATTGTTGTTCTTGTTTGTGTTATCTTCTAGTTCACTTTAGCTTCTTTAAGATGATAAACTTTAATTCTTTGTCGGACAATTCACAGATTACCATGAAAGGGAGGTTTGTTTTATTCATTTGGTGATATAATACTCTCGATTATTTATGTACTTTAAGCCTAGTATTCTGTCTACACACACTAAGAAGTACGTTCCCCCTCCTATATTTATTTATGGACTTTGAGAAAGTTCTTCACCAATAAGCTGGGAAAGGAAAAACAGCACACTAGAGGGACACAGCCACATCAATATTTATAGCAGCACAATTCACTATAGCTAAACTGTGGAACCAACCTAGATGCCTTTCAATAGATGAATGGATAAAAAAAATGTGGTATATATATATACACACACAATAGAATATTATTCAGCAATGAAAGAGAATAAAATCATGGCATTTGTAGGTAAATGGGTGGAGTTAGAGAAGATAATGGTAAGTGAAGTTAGCCAATCCCAAATAATCAAATGCTGAATGTTTTCTTTGATATAAGGAGGCTGATTCATGGTGGGATAAGGAGAGGGAACATGGGAGGAATAGAAAAACTCTAGATAGGGCAGAGGGGTTAGAGGGGTAGGGAGGGGGCATAGGGTTAGAAATGATGGTGGAATGTGATGATCATTATTATCCAAAGTACATGTATGAAGACATAAATTGTTATGAATATACTTTGTATACAACCAGAGATGTGAAAAATTGTGCTCTATATGTGTAATAAGAATTGTAATGCATTCCACTGTCATTTACAAATAAAAAAAACTAAAAAAAAAACCATTAAAAAACCTGGGGAAGGAGGGAATCTCAGATCATGTGTATGAATGCACATGTTCTAGTTTTCTTGTTCTTTGCTATGGGAGGAGTGTACCTTAAGATTGTGTGCCTGTTCTTAATGTTGCGCAGTCAGGCCTGGTACTGATATCCTCCTATGTATTTTACCTAAGACATTGCTTCTAAAGGGTACAGAGTTGTGTGATTTTTTTTTTTCAAAACAAGCAAAGTCAAGTGGGCTAAGACCATACCTGCTGTTGTGATCCTGTGTGTCTGGGGACATTCATGCATCTTACACAGAAGGATGCACACAACAATATCTATGAGGGGACACAGGGCATAAATGGTTGGGAGTCCACAGGCAAGTCATGTTGTTGGGTTTATGGTTGATATCTTGGTGGAATCCTTGAGCTAATAAGCAGGGTCTGCAGCCAGCTGTTGAGAACCACATACCATGGGCTACAGGAGTTTGGATTAATGGGGTGATGTGGGTACAGTCAAATTGTTTTTTTTGGCCCTTTTAATTGAGTTCACTCCTAGATTTTTGGTTCTGTTAGAATGTTGGAACTTCTTGGCTACACTCGAGGTTTCCCACAAAGGTATTATGTTCTGTGTGTGGTTTAAAAAACTGAGGTTTCTGTGGGAGTAGGAGGGCTACACATTTCTCTTCTGCCACCATGCTGATATCACTCTCATTAAATTAATTGAATTGTGAGAATAACCATGTTAGATTTAATCTATTACAAACATTCAGAAAATAAGTACATTTTGGCATTGAATATATATGGATATATTTTATTTTACATAAGTACGTTGGAAAATAGTTTTTAAATAGAACTGTGCTAGGGAATCACCAACATATCTCAAATATCTGTTGTTTGGTAAATGGATTTTTTAACAGTATTCAATTTCAATTATTTTAAAGACAATTTTTACATGTAAAAATATTCAAGTTTGGATGCTAAATTGTATTATTATCTTTGATATTGTTCACTGACAGCATTTTGAGATAAATTTTGTGCTGTATATTTTGACTTCTTTTGATACAGTTTAAACAATATAAAGTAACTTGTCCCAAAACCAGATTTTTGTGAAAGTCTGCATAACCTCTTCATATTGACTAAACATTTACCTAAAAGAATAAAAAAATCTTCTTATAAACTAAAATACAAATTCCTATACTTCATTAGTACATAGCCCACTCAAGTTTACATATTTATTCATTTGTCCTTAAAATATACTTTAATGAGAGATATATTATTTTCACAACATGCGAATTACTATGTATAATTTTAAAAGGAAAAGAATTCCACAAATAGAAACATTTTGCCCCCAAATAAAGGATCTATGTGTATATTGCTAATATTTTATGAAGTATTCACTGTCCAATGAAAATATGCTGGATGAGAAAAAGGGGAAGGAGGATCAAAGAGGAAATGAATCACTCCAGATTTGAAACAAGAGATAATAATAAATGCAAATAATTAATATGTGTTTGCACTTATATCTATTATGAT
The DNA here is from genome assembly GCF_021218885.2 of Marmota monax. Taxonomy (NCBI): domain Eukaryota; kingdom Metazoa; phylum Chordata; class Mammalia; order Rodentia; family Sciuridae; genus Marmota; species Marmota monax. Next base: position 4,631,194 of record NW_026692072.1, on the reverse strand, counting down.
TAAACAGGGTGGAATTCATGTGTATTTTTCATTTTTAATTACTTATATTTATGTAGTTTGTATTGTTCACTAAGTGAAGCATTGCTGTTTATGTTGTCCAGGTGAAATGTAAAATAATAAAATCCACTAATGAAAGAAAAACTGAGGAAGTAATAAGAAAGCCTATTGTTTGAGGTTTCCTCATTTCCATGGTTTGCAGCTACATACTATGGCAGCTACTACTGCAGCCCACATTATTTTTGATATCATTATTATTTCTCCCATAGCTATGCCATAATTATGAAATTATTGAAATATATTAGGTTAAATCTAATTGTATTAAGAAATGTTTTCTTTTTTAAATTAAATTTAGGCAAAGCATAGTGATTCCCACCTTAATCTCAGTGACATTGGAGGCTGAGGCAGGAGGATTACAACTGTAAGGCCAACCTCAACAAATTAGCAAAACCCTCAGCAAGTCCCTATCTCAAATTTTTTGAAAAAAAAAAAAAAAAAAGGATACAAAAGTCTGGGGATGTAGCTCAGTGGTAAAGCATTCCTGGTCTCATTCCCCACTGTACACCCTAAAATAAATAAATAAATAAACCAACCAACCAACCAACCAACCAACCTGAAAAATTATAGTGAAGACAACAAAATACTGATTCGCATTTGGCAAACTGATAAGGTCAGCAGTGCCAATGACTATATAAATTTGCTTAGCATAAGTCACCTTTCTAGGCCTGAAAGTTTCCCACAGTAAACAGGAAAAAGAGTTATCACTTTCCAATATTGTTCTGAGGATTCGGTTAAAGTTGTGTATTTGTATAATTTATGCAGGGTAAATATGATAAAATATTAGGTTGTAATTATTTCAATAATTTAAATGATGATAGAAATAAACATACTTTTTGAAAACAGGAGACCCTATAAATATATTGTTTTTTCCCACTTTTACTTGATTAAGATTTGTAACAGCTGTGTTTTAGAGGACATATGTACAAAACAACTCCCTTGTTGATTAAAGAGAGTAAGTACTCAGAAATAGTCCTAACAAAAAAATGTTCTATTCAATTTGGGCATTTTACACATTGGAAAATATTAATCACCTACTGTGACCTAAATTTATGAAATTCTATGTGAGATTAAGACTTCAAATGGAATTTCACAGTTAATGGTGATTATTTTTTCAATTTTTTGAGGGACAATTTTTACATAAAAAGGGTACACATGGAGGTATACATTTTGATAAGTTTGAACATATGTGTACATGGTCCTCTGTTTAAAAAAATAATTTACCAAAACAGGATAAAAATTTAAGATGCAGCTGTTCCATCGGTCTTCCTGACGCAATAAGTTCTCATCCAAAGTGTGTGTGTGTGTGTGTGTGTGTGTGAGAGAGAGAGAGAGAGAGAGAGAGAGAGAGAGAGAGATATGCTGGGGACCAAACCCAGGTACTTGCACATAGTGAGGTAAGCACTCCACTCCTGTGCTATATTCTCAGTCCTGCTCTGACCTCAAGATGAGGATCTGCATTTGGGTTTATGTGAAGTTGTTGCCAAGGATGAAAGAGGATGAAGGAGGAAAAGCCACACTGAGGAGTCTCCTTTATCTGCATCAACTCAACTATGCCAACTGCAAGAAAAAAGTAGAACAGCATGTTTTTGTTGGTGAAGTCAGCAGATGCGACGTGAAGATAAATAGGGAGCAGATGTAATGAGTTAGATAGCTTGCTTTTACATAGACAAATGCAGCTATCTCCATCATAATTGGGAAATGCTTCAGTCGCAGAATTCAATCTGCTTCTTAAGTGCCAAGTTTATGTTTTCTTATCCTCTTTTGAAGGTTCTAAAGGAAAAACAGAGACTGCTCCCAAATATTCTCTAAACAATTATCTGGGAATGTAGAATATTCATTTAAATAAAATTAGTGAAAAGTGACATCAAAGGCAATTTAAAAAAATATGGACAATAATTAAAGGCAATAGTTTTGAGTTTCTGGTATTAACGTAAATACAATGAAAACAAGAAAATGAAGAAATACAGAAAGATATGTTATTTCTATTCCAGAACTGGAATAGAAAAACATAAGACGCAACAGTTGTGTTGATGGGGTTGGGAAGATAAGGTATGTTGAGAAGGAAAATAAAAACCTGTCATTAGGCTTGGTAGGCCATTTATGAAGGTAGTATTTACCTCCTTGGAAAGGTCCACTATTCTCAGCAGTGAGACTTCTGACCCCTCTTTCTAAACACTGCAGGAAGCTGCAGATCAACTGCCTCTGCTACTTTGGAAGCCTAGTTGTAACATTTTAAGGCAGAAAAAAGAGAAGATATATCCCATTTCATTGGGTGGCAGCTCACAAAAGAAATCATAGAATTCAAGGGAAAATGTATTAATTCTGAATTCCAGTTCTGCTCGTAGGTTGCAGTCCAAACTTTTATCTGAGTGATGTACTAAGCAACCATTAAGTCTAATCACATGGCAATAAATTATTTCTCATCTATTCCTTTTCTGGAAAAACATTTACTACATTAATCCAATCATAATTAAAACTCAGAGCTTTGTTCTTTTCTATACTCAGGAGGTGTGTGTGTGTGTGTGTGTGTGTGTGTGTGTGTTCGTGTGTGTCTATGATTTATTCTTGATATGATGAGTGAATTCCCGCTGTGTGATTATAGAAATTATCCTGGCATTCCACATTGCTTTTATATGCCCCATAATAAAGTAATCCCTTCAGGCCACTTACCTGACAATACCTTCTATGTATTCTGTCAAACAAAGTGTAAGCATACAGCATCAGAACATAGTCCAGAGACCTGACTCGAATAGACAAGAGTATTTCATTATGCAAATTGAATTGCATGCAGGAATAATGTGGTACAACAATCTCCTAATATATGACTCTGCTTCCTTTCTGTGAGTGAAGACAAAATTTAATGAATCATGACATTCTGCAGTCCATAAAAGGGACAAAAATGGTACAACTTGTACATTGTCAACTTTTGTTCAACATTTTTTTTTAATTCTGAATGACTCCATTTCTCCATATACAAAATGAAGATGTCTACCTGTAGGGATTTGGTGAAGAGAAAATCAAGTTCTATTTTGTGTTAAGTATACTGTACACACGAGAACTCAGTGCACAATTATGTACACATAGTGTATAACGCCCTTATTCTGACTCCTGCTATGTGAAGATAGCATGCTCCTTAAGCTTGTGAAATCAGTTTTATCATCTCTGGGACCAAAAGTACACTCTATAGTGGGTAAGGATTAAAACAAAAGTAATTAACAAAGTAGTTACCATGGTATCTGGCACCATATAAAGGCTCAATAAACGTTGACTTTTATGGTTATTGATGAATCTTCTTTCTTTAATTCAATCTCTCTTTTTCTGTTAATCTCTTAAAGAATTTATAGTGGAAAAAAATAATATGTAATTACTCACTACAGCCTGAGATCATTTTTACATCTATTTCTAGATTCCCAAAGCCTAAAGGATGCTCTGAGTGACTGTTTCAGCAAAATTCAGCATAATGTATTGCTACTACATTTCATTAAAAAAAAAAATTGCATTCAACTTCCCCTAAAAGGCAGAAACATACATTCAAATGTCTTTTTCTATGTTTTCTCCTTCAGACACCTGTTTATTAAGCAGTTCTTATTAGTAATGATGATTATGGTTAATTTTAAATTAATTTTAGTATTTTTGATGGAGAGGGCACTAGAAAGAGAAAAGGTGAGGAAAATCTGTTTACTCTTGGAGTCCATGCTATGCCCTGAAGTATGTATGTGAGTGACAGCCTCTTTTAATTCACTTATGTAATTAACTTTTTAGGTACATAAAGAACTTTTCACATGATAATGCTTCAACATTTAAGAGAACAGTATAATTCTATGTTCCCTGTACATATGAGATAGTAGGACCAAGTGGAAGTTAGATGACAGGATCTAAGTCACTTAGAACATGTTGCACGACTTCTTTCACTCTCAACTTTGTTATCTGCAATTTAGAGGTGATAGTAATAACTTTCTAACTTTACAGTGTTTTTAAATTGAATGCATTAGCATCTGTTCAGTTTCTTTCCCTTCCAGTCCTCTTTCTTCTTCAATGACTTCACCATCTAAGGTAGACATCTCTCCTGGCGTTTAATCCTGTACCACCAGCATGGGTTAGGTGGAATATTACTAGAAACCAAACACATTTTATTTTATTATTACCCTAGACTTTCTCATCACTTAATTTTTAACCTCCACAACAACTAATTAAGTAATTTAAATTTTAACTGCAAGTTATATTCCTTCTATTTATTTTAAATCTTTATCCATGCCTACAGAAATCAATCTATTGAAATAACTTCCTCCTATCCCAAGATCCTTCATCTTTCTTTCATTTCTTAATTTTTCAGCTAAGATCTCATGGTTTATTATTTTTTAAGACTTCACTGTGTCTATAAATCATCTTGGCACTTTTATTATTGTTATGCTCACCTAGAAAAAACCTAATTAACATTAAACTATTTTGTATTCTTTATGTATATATTTCAATAAGAGGGTCTACTGGAAAAGTAAAAAATGAGGGTATATTAGTATTGCTAAAAGTTATGACTACCTGTGAATACTATTTAATTTTACAGAAAATCTTAATCATGAAAATTAAAATACTAATAAAACTGATAGTTGCTGGGAGTACCCTCCCTCTGTGCATATGAGGGATTGATGGGTAGACACACACACACACACACACACACAAACACAAACACAAACACACACACAAACACACAATCATATAAACAATGATAACATAGACATAATTTTAAGAAACTATAATCATACTGCACAGTGTATTTTAGAGAATATTAAATTTAAACATATGCTAATTTAACAAAGATGAAAATATTCATGAATTTGAACAACACCTGACATTCTAAGAAATATTCCTAAAGGCATGGTTTTCCTCATGGATTTTAAACCATGAGTTTAATATTTAGGGTTGGGCTGGGGATATGGCTCAAGCGGTAGCGCGCTCACCTGGCATGTGTGGGGCCCGGGTTCGATCCTCAGCACCACATACAAAGATGTTGTGTCCGCCGAAAACTAAAAAAAATAAATAAATATTAAAAAATTCTCCCCCCACCACACTCTCTCTTTAAAAAAAAATTAAGGTGAGAAATTAATCCATGTTCCATCATACCCTTCTTTCCAAACGATTGGTACCTTGTAAGTGTGCTGTCTTTGTGTGTGCTTTTGTTAAAATAACAGTTCCCCAGTTTTTAATTTTCATATTTTAGTTAAGTAGATAAAATACTCACTAACTCTCCTTTTTTACCTTGATGTAAAAAAAAGCATGCTATTCATATGCTTCCCCTTGGCTTTTATTGTCCAGAGATGTTTTATTTTGCTTTGCTTACTTTTACTTTTTAAAAATGTATGTAAGGCTGTGTAAATTTTTATATTTTCCAAAAATCTCATTTAGTGATCTTCATGTTATTCATATTCAAATCTGGAACTTTGAATAAAATTTCCAACTATGTTGGAAATTGTTTGGCCATAGCTCAAGCTCTAGAGCTCATAACAATACTGTACATATTAAGGATTTCATAAATATTTATTGAATGTTTGAATGAATGAATATAATGAAACTATGTACAAGACTTGCAATCCTTCCATAGGAGCTTTTCAAAATGTTCATGATACTAAAATCACACGGGATAAGAAATTAGCTCTTCCATTCAAATGTTGCATGAAAATCCTTCATAGTTTTTGTTTAAAGCATGAATGGTTCACAAAGAAGAAAAGAAGATGCATTCTAAACAACTGCTGCATTAGAAGTATCTGGGAGTCAGAGGCAAGTACTGATGGAAGGCTACTACAAAATGTGTAGAAATATCAAAAGTGTAAGAAAGTGACAAGCAGAGATGTGAAAGGAGTCTCCCTCTCCCCAGATGACTGAAGCAGCATCTAACAACATGATAGGATTTCTCAGATTTCACAAAAGCAAATAAAGGTAGCATCAGACACATTTTAGTTGAGTTTTTCCTGTGTAGTTATGAGAAACTCTAAGGACAGGTTTCAGGAGTAGTCACTTGTTCTAAAAGGGAAGCACTTAGACAGAGGTCTAAAGTATTACCCATAAACCCAATGAATAAAAGAATATTCCTGGCACTTCTGTATTATAATGTGCTTATATTTTGCGGCATGATTTTATGATTTAAGTGGATATTTACAGACATCCTTTTTGTTACAAACATGCCAAGCAGAATAGTTACCCACATTTCACAAGTGAGGTTATTGAGGCTAAAAGAGTTTTGTGTCCTGAAATATTAAAATGTACCAAATAAGTATCAGAAGTAGATTTCTACATAAGTCTTCTTCTACATGCCAGTTCTTACCCTCTTTTTAACTTGATTTCCAGTTCCCAAGTAATTGATGCCACTGTCATGTTTATGATCATGACAGGTAAAGCCAATCCTTGATTGCATATTACAGATACTGTAGATAAATACTCAGGATGCAAAAGCAGTTCTTAAACAAAATACATAGTATTAGAAAAACAGTGGAATTTAATCATTTGCATTCCAAAATAAATGATGTATCTTATTGTAATTTATCTACACTGAATATTTTAATTAATATAGTAATTTAATTATATGTATTATTCACATATTTGGAAACAATAAGAAAACATTTTTGAATGTTTATCTTGGTCTCCACATATAGCTGTCATTACCAAGAGACTTAATCACCTACAGATCCTGGAAATGTATTCACTGGAAGACACTGTAATACCAGGCACATGCAGATAAAAGAATGTTCCAAATCTAAGAGCTGTTAATACAATTCTGTCAATATTTTGGAAAAGTATTTCTTTGTGTATATGTACAGAATCATATTTGAAGGTAAATTACTTCTTACCTGAACACATTTCATTTGAAATGAGCAAAGTTCCGGTGTTACCTCCCCTTTGCAGTACAACTCCCACGTGTTTTTATATAGAGGATTCATTTAACACTCAGCAAAAATAAGAGACAAACTTAAGCCTATCTAATTAAGAAAAGTGTCATATTTTAGCACTCAAAAAAATGTTGAGGTGTTTAAAATATCAACATGTACTAGAGTGAACATTTTATTCACTATTTTTCAGGCTATACCCACATTTTTAATCTTCTGGTAAAAAAGCATAGAAAAGAATAACTGTTGGTTTGAGTGTTCCACAAGAATAAATCCAGGTTGTAAACATGTGGTCTGAGAATCTTGTTGCCATTTTCATTTTTTTTCCTTGTAGCACTATTTCCTTAAGAGAGTCTGTACAGCAGGGAACCGAGGGTGTCATTTCACTAGAGTCAGCAGCAAGTGGAATGATTCCAGCACAAGTCGGAAAAGAGATATCTGTGTCAACAACTTCATCAGGGGATGCTATTCACTCCCTCCACAATCCGTTGCTGAAATATGGACTCTCTGCTTTGCTGCATCATGGGAGAAAGTACTAGCAGACTATGATTCAAAGCAAGAAGTTGCATAGACTCACTGATACAAGGAACAGGAAAAAAAATGTCTTTGTGGTTTTTTACAGATCTGAATAGCAATCATTAGTTTACATCTGTCCATAAAAGCTACTTATATCAATAGGTATGTTACCTGATTGTATCTATGTATTGGAGAAAAACAAATCAGCTATTGGTTTGGAAGTCAGATTTAGTCTCTTAAGAATTTTTTTTAAAAAAAAATGAAATTGGCCATTTTAATTTAAATATCTCAACTAGGAGTTCAATGTCTAGATTCTCTTCCAGTTCTACTCTACTGAGGCTCTACAGAAAGTTCTTATTTTACTTAATATCAAGCCCAACTTGTTGAATCCATTAGAAATTGGCAAGATATTCTGAATTTGACATTTAATTATACACTATTAGACTCTCAGGCTAAGTAATATCAAAACTTTTTGTGTTTAAATTATTACTAATTATAATAAAACACACAAAGCACAAACTATAGCATCTCATCCATGCGTAAGTGTTCCAGTTCAGTGAGGTACATTCTCAGGTTCATTCACACTGTGGTGAAACTAATATCTAGAGCATTTTCACCTTGCTGAATTGAAATTCTATACCATCAATAACTCCTCACTTCACCTTCCTGGTCACAACACTGGAATTCACCATTCTACTTTTTGTTTCTATGAATATTACTACTTTAGATTTCTCATGTAAATGAAAAAGACAAAATATTTGCCTTCTTGTGACTTGTTTATTTCACTCACCATTTGGTAATAATCCTGCATTTTATATATAATTAAATGAATGAACAAAAATATCAGAACCCTGAATTTAGTGGCACACAATAACAACAGTGTATTACTGGAATTTTACCTTGAAAAACATGACTCATGAGTTCTGAAGCATTCTTTTCATTAGAAATGAGGCATGAAGAATATAGCAAGAGGAGAAGAATGAGCAAGAAGAGAGAAATTAGTCCAACGCTCAAAGGGAAAAAAATGTCAAAGAGTTTTGAAATCATGCTTTAAAACCACTATAAATAATGTTGCAAATGATAGCAAGTATTCATTCTATTTTTTTTTACATATACTGTTCTCTCCTAATTGTGTTGTATGATCTATAAAATATATAAACATGTGTCTTAATTTTGATAATGGGCATTAATGATACAGAAATTAAAAGACTTCACATTGAGTATTGCTGGATGGCAAAAGCTTTAAGAGGAGAGCAGAGATTTCCTAAGTGAGCATATTGAATTCAAGGCCGAGGACCCAGCATAGACTGACCTTTCTTTGATAGCCACAGATTATCATGTTGGTAGAAGGAAGGATCATAATATATCACATTAGTACAGAATGCATACAAACTAATGGAAGGTAATTGTGTCTTATTACAGAATGCCCAGGGACTGAGATATTAAACAAATATACAGGAACTTATGGCTTTGACTATATCTTCATTCACTGTATCTCTAAAGTTCATAAGTTTAGAAAGGAATTGCACATTTTTATATTTAAAAAATAGGATTAATCAATCCTTATTATTTAGGTTTTTCAAGAAAACAAAATCTACATTGGTGAAAATCGTACAATAGCTACAGAAACAGAAACATCATGGTATCGACAATAAAATAGACATGAAGACCAATGGAATAGAATAGTGCCAAAACTACATGTTGAAGAAAAGACAGCCTTTTAAACAAATGATGCCAGGAAATTTGGATATCCATATGTAGAAAAATGAAACTAGACCCCTATCTCTTCACCATGCACAAAAGTCACATCAAAGTGGATCAAAGACTTAGGAATTAGAACAGAAACTTCATAACTGCTAGAAGAAAGAAAGAGCAACCCTCCATCTTTTTGACAGTCACCAACTTCCTTAATGAGACAACTAAAGCTCAAGAAATAAAACCAAGTGTCAACAAGTCAAATGCCATCTAATTAAAAAGCCTCTGCACAATAAACGAAATTATTAAGAATATGAAGAGAGAGCCTACAGAATAGGAGAACATTATTACCAGCTACTTATGTGAAAAGGGATTAATATGTAGAATATATAAAGAACTCAAAAACCTTAACATCAAACAAACAAACAAAAAACCTAAATAACCCACTGAATATATGGGACAAAGAACTAAACAGAAACTTCAAAAAAGAAGAAACACAATAGCCAACAAATATATAAAAATAATGAAAAATATTCCTAACAATCAGAGAAAGTCAAATAAAAACCACACAAAGATTTTATCTCACTCCAATCAAAATTACAATTATCAAAAATGTAAATAATTGTACAAGCTGGCAAGGATGTGGGGGAAAAGTTACATTGTTACTGGGACTGCAAATTACTGCTACAACTCTGGAAAGTAGTATGGAAATTCCTCAAAAACTAGGAATGGACCCACCATATGACCCAGATACTCCACTCCTTGGTAAATATCCAAAATCAAAAAATATACTAAAGTAACACAGGCACATCAATGTTTATAGAAACCAGCATAATTCACAATAGCCACACTATGAAACCAACTTAGGTGTCCATCAACAGACAAATGGATAAAAAGAATGTGAAATGTATACACAATGTAGTTTTACTCAACCATAAAGAAGAACAACATTATATCATTTGCTGGTAAATGGATGGAAATGGAGACCATTATGTTAAGTGACATAAGCCAGACTCAGAAAGCCAAAGTTCAGGCGTTTTCTCTCAGATGCAGAAGCTATACCAAAATCTGGAAAACAAGAAGGAGTGTCACGGAAATCTCATTAAAAAAAGAAGCAGGGTCAGTGCAACAAAGTAAAGGATTCAGTGGGGAAATATGAGGGATCAGAAAAGAGAGGAATAGTGGAAGGAAATCTACTAAATTATTCCTGTGTACATATATAAATATACCATAGTGAATTGCACCATTATGTATATCTATTGAGCACTAATACACACACACACACACACACACACACACACATATATATATATATATATATATATATATATATATATATATACAGAGAGAGAGAGAAAGGGAGGGAGGGAGGGAGGGAGAGAGAGAGAGAGAGAGAGAGAGAGAGAGAGAAAGAGAGAGAGAGAGAGAGAGAGAGAGAGAGAGAGAGAGAGAGAGAGAGAATGAAGACCATTAGAGTAGAGGAAAGGGAACAAGGAAGGAAAGGGAAAAGTACTGGGGAGTAAAGTACAGCAAATTATATCCCACGATTGTATAATTATGTCATAATGTGCCCCAATAGTATATATAACTATAATGTACTAATAAAAATTTTTAAATTAAACAAAATAGCACTGTTTGTGATATAGTAATTTCAGCCAAATTAGGGGCCTTCCTAATAACGATTCTGCAATTGTTTATCTAAATAGGTAGGTTCATTATCCTTCTTTAGTATTTTTTCTAAAATATTTGCAAATAATTAAATTATTTTCTTTGTAAGTGGGTAATTGCTTTCACTATTGTTCTGATATGATTTAATTAAGACTTATTTATTCATAAATGATACACAAATAAAATAAGCCCATAGTCTCAGGTACTGATTCAATTTATAGATTAAAAATTTAGTTAGATGTATGTGTGTGTGTTTACACATACGTGTGTGAGTTTATATATACCATAGGGCTTTATCTATCACATCATAACACTTGATAAATTGTAAGGCATATTATGATTAATATGTGCTTGAATCCTCTTTAGCTATAACCTCAAGAAGGGATAAGGACATTTTCAAAGATAATCCTCTTCTCATGAAAGTATTTTTTAACTGTAAGTATATTGTCATGAGATTTCTAAGTGCTTTTCCTATCCAGAGTGCCTGTGATTAAAGGCAGATTCAAAATTAAAGAAGAAAAAAAATACACCAATAATCCATCATGCAATATGCAAATTTAAGATGCATTTAGGTCACAAGTATAAAAATAACTTGTGAGAGGATTTGATATTCAAAAGGAAGCATTAAAGATGTCAAAAATTATTTCTCATGTGAACCTTTTCAGAAAATACTGGAAAATATTTTCCACCAAAAATTTGAAAAAAGACAACCAAATATAGAAAAGGATGGATTGGTGTGCCCAAGAACAAAGGCATCTGATACTATAGAGTACTAAAGTATTTCCTAGAATAGAAGCTAAAGAGAATCTCAATAGTGTAGCTCCATGAAAGTTGACATTTCTTGTTGGGGATGTTGGTGGGAGTTGAATTTATAACGTAATATTCTGACAGAATTGACAGTGCTGAAAATCAATTCACATGCATTTAACAGAATTCTTACAGATTCACACAGAATTTATTTGGTATATTTTATTTAAGAAGATGTCATTTTTCCCCTTCCTTCCCTTTCTTCTTTCTTTCCTTTCCTTTACCCCTCATTTTAACTCTATCACTTATTCTCTTATTTATTTTTCTACATTTTGATTTTACTGTAACATAAATGATTTGTAAGTTCAAAACTAGTGGGAATTAACAACCAAACATCCATGTACCAACCTGATTAACAAAACAAATACATTTCAGTAGTTGTAAAATATTTCTGTAGAATTCTGGGGAAAAAAATACCTTCTAAAATGTATCATAATTTTAAGCCTATGTTGAGTCTCTATAAGGCTTTGAGAATGTCAGCAGCAATAATTTTATATACAGTGCTTTCTTTTTTGTATTTGTTTAATCATATTTTCTATTTAACAATGTAATTGAGAGAATTGTTTTATTATGGTATAAATAATACTTTTTGTTATATTGCTATTAGGCTCCTACAGCTACTGTGAGCATCATATCTCTCATTGTTTATTATGGCACTTCAGATACAGATGTAATTCTTGTAATATATTATTCATTTCTATAATTTTGATATAAATTCAATCTTGTTCATTTTATTCAAGTCCATCCTCCTTTTTCTGTGACACTTCCTACATTGATCCATTACCCAATTTTCTCAATTTCTGTCCCTTCATCTAGTGTGTGCTGTTTTGATTCACTTACAAAGCTACAACATCACTTTATATTATCTTTCACTTCATTTTGGTCATTAGGGTTTATATTTCTATCATCTCAAATCCAAGTTATATTATTTTGAATCAAGCACTCATCATTGTGTGTCCAATTATATTTTTTTCCTTTATTTCCTGTTGTCTTGAATTTGATTACCCTTGTTACTCATTTCCCATCTATTTATATTGCTTTCAATTTGATTATCTAAGGCTCTGGCTCTTGTAATATTACTTTACAGTATAGTTTTTTTTCCTGATTTCATTTACTTGATTTTCATTCAGTTCTCATTTATATGAATACCTGTTTTGTTCTTCTTCTTCCTCCTCCTTCTCCTCCTCCTCCTCCTCCTCTTCCTCCTCTTCCTCCTCCTCCTCCTCCTCATCCTCCTCCTTTTTCCTTTTTCCCATCTTTGTCTTCATCTTCCTCTACTTCTCTGTATTTCTCTTTCTCTCTCTCCCCCACTCCACCAACAACATGTGTATGCATGTACACTATTCAAAAAAAACAATTGCTTAACTTTATTGTATGCATTCTGATCTTTATTGATCATTTCTATGGCTGATAGAATGTTTTCAATGATATACTTTTAACTTCACTGACTTTTTCACTATGCTTTGAGTGAATTATTCTTGTTAAATAATGCAACACTATTTAGTCAGAAATTACATTGTTAAAGAATTTGTATACTCTTTCTATTCAATTTTGTGAGTTGACATTTTTACTCTATTCACTCTACCATGTTCTGCTTGAACAAGTGCACTTGGCTTAATATCATTACAGTTAATTGCTGGTGCAGATATTTTTCTACTTTCAGTTTAATTTTCAATTTTACCTTTACATGTTTCAAAGGAAATCTAATAATACTCTTAAATTCCATTTGAAATTTCTCAATTTAAAAGCCAGGCATGGTGGCATATGTGTAATCCTAGCCATCTGGCAGGCTGATAAAAGATGATCACAACTTTGATGCCTGCCTGGGCAACACAGCAAGACCCCATCTAAAAATGATCATCATAAAATAATACTTCAATTTAAATGATGTAAGTAAAATGATAATGATGTAAGTAAAATGATAATAGTCTTTTATTTTATTGTTCAAATAGGCAAGGTGCAGCGGTGTACACTTGCAAATCCGGCAACTCAGAGGGCTGAAAGGGAGAATTGCACGTTGAAGGACAATCTTGGCAATTTAGCCAGACCCTGACTAAAACTAAAAAATTAGAAGGGATAGGCATGTAGCTTAGTGAAGTTTACCACTGGGTTCAATTTTCAGTGTGTACATGTATGTGTGTGTGAGTGTGTATGTACACCCAATCATATATTTTTTCAGGTTATGAAACTTTAATCACAGCTGAGTTTCATAACAGTTATTTGACTTAAACATTGCACCTCAGAAATCAGGGCAAATATTAAATTTTGGTAATTATCAAAACTATAAGCATGAATTCTTACAGAAAAAATAGTTGGAGATTTAAGTGGCTCATGCTGTTTGTTATAGACTTCTTCAAATTTCTATTCTTATTTAGAATAGTTTTCCTCATGCTCACAGAATATTTATACTGCACTCATTAATGTCATGGTTGACATTATTTCATACAAATACCAACCCATTCATGTCAGAGAGACTATGATCAACATAACTTTATTTGACAAAGAAAATATACTTTAAAATCTCTAAGATAGGAATAGAAGGGAGATCAGTCGAGTACCCAAAGGGGATAGAAGAAGAGGGAGAGGAATGGGAAAAGGGGGAAATCAAAGAATAAAATTAACCAAATTATGCTATGTACATATACAAATATACCACAGTGAATTTCACCTCTATGAATCTATAAAATGCTCTCTCTCTCTCTCTCTCTCTCTCTCTCTCTCTCTATATATATATATATATATATATATATATATATATATATATATATATATATTTATGGAATACCAGTAGAGAAAGGAGAACAGGGAGAGAGACAAAGTAAGTACTGGGTCATGAAGTTGAGAAAATTATATTACATACATGTATCATTATGTCAAAATGAACCACAATATTTATATATATATATATATATATATATATATATATATGAAACATAATAATAACATAATTAAAACATTTAAAAAATATAAGATGTAGCCATTAATGACAAAATGAACCACAATATTATATATATATATATATATATATATATATATATATATATCACAATAATTTAAACATTTTAAAAATATAAGATGTAGCCATTAGTGACAATAGTACTTGCATTAGGATACACTTGTTAAACTTAAAAGTTGAATTTTTATGGTACTTAATTTTAAATTATTTTTTCAAATTTAAAATTTTAAATTATTTTAAAATAATGTTAATGATTTTAATCATTTTTTTAATAATTTTAAATAATATAAAAATATACATGTGGTAGTAGACATTATAGTAAACTATACTAAACTAATTCACTTTCTTTTATAACATTTCAGACCTTAAATAGCACTTTTCAGTATATATCTTAGTTATAACCATCTAAGGATCAAATTACAGCAAAGCAAATCACATGCCATGTAAATTTTCAAGAGAAATGTGAAAATAAAATAATTAAAATGCCTAGAGATATGCTTCGGAGTTTGGAAAGGATTGTTTGCTTTCTTTTAAATCAATAAATGAGAATATTTATTTTGCTATTATTGCTTTACTACAAGGTAGAGCATTTTCCATGGGATAATAAAACTGGAAGGAGACAAAAACAAGTTGTAGCCCTGAAGGTATCAACAGTGTCAGTCATTGTTTTATTTCTGGACTGAATTGATAGTAGGCTAAGGGAAAATAAAAAGGGTCAAGGAAAAAGGGGGCATTTCAGAAAATAGACAAAATAGCTTCAACTTATTTTCATTGATAAGTTACCATCACCAAAAAGTGAACAGAAGAGAATTTTGTACTAAGTTGCAGCTGAATTGTAAAAAATTAACTAATTGAATACTGATTTTTTTTCCAATTTTCAAATTTTCATAATATGTACGTGACATGGAAAGATCTATTTCTAAGTAGAAATGTAGAAAAAGGTGAAGTATAATTCAAGTTCTCAAAGGAAGCTAATACATTTTGTGTTTTTATAATCAGTATGAGATGAATTTTACTCCAAATCTTGATTGCAATATGATTCCCAGAAATGCAAGATAAATTTTACTCCAAATATTGATCACAATATGATTCCTAGAAATGCAAGATAAATTCTACCATAAAAGAGATATATTACAGTTGTGTGCTCAATGTACTACAGAAAATTTGGTAATAGTCTCACATAGGAAAAAATCCAACATCCTCGCTTAATAATTAGGCAAAATATGATGTTATCAACCAACCCTTTTTATTGGTTCTATGTGGT
This sequence comes from Marmota monax, assembly GCF_021218885.2. Lineage (NCBI taxonomy): Eukaryota > Metazoa > Chordata > Mammalia > Rodentia > Sciuridae > Marmota > Marmota monax. The sequence continues at coordinate 4,615,356 of NW_026692072.1, read as the reverse complement.
GACTAAAAACACCTGAGAAAAATATAGGACTTCAAAAGGGTAAGGACAGATTTCTACTGTCAGCTACAACATGCAAAGAAATCATTGTTCCCATTCACATAAGTATAAGATGAAAACCTTGAATACCAATGACTTTTCTTGGTGCCATAAGAGAACTACAGCTGCAGGTCAAACTGCCATTCTGAAACCTGAAGCAACTGTTACATGAAGAGTCACAGCCAAGATCAGCCTAAATGACGAAGAAATTGAGGGAGCCATAAAGTGGCAGTCCACTTATGTAGTAACCAAACAAATTGCTGAAGGCTGAATGTGGAATAGCATGACATTCAGAAACTTCTAAGGCCACACTATTAGAAGATTCCCATCCTTCCACAAGTTTACGTATAGGAATATTACCAAGTTTTCCATGCGCAGGTTAAAGAATGATTGATTACCTTATGGCTTAGAAGGGGAAGACAAGATGGAATTTTGTGAAATATGCCCATAGCATTCTCTTTAGCAAAGTCCTGCTGTCCAGGGTAAACATCTTCATCAGAGTCTCATTCCAGCTGGGAAAAGGGCATTGCTCTCACTCATCATTTTCATAAAAGCAGGCGATAAAGAGCTATACCATTAAAGAGAGTTTTGAAGTCACAAGCCACAAGCCACAAACAAGGCCCACTAAAACAAATATATAATGATAATCTCATAGTTCCTTTTTCCCTTCTATATGTAACATCACTCAATCAGGGTTTCAGTACATTAACAGGGAATCAATAACTCAAAGAGCTGCAAGACCCAGATGGCCTCTCTGGAGAAAGATGTGGAAAAACTCAAAATTAAGAGCAGAAACAAGAACCAAGGAAACTAAAAGAATTTAAACACTCTGGAATCTGTACATAGAAGACACATTTGACACAACTCCTCATCAGATTAATATAAGTCCTCAAACTAAAGTCCTATTTAATCTCATTTCCCATCCCTGATATAATATGTTCAGATTAAAATAAAAAAGGCAAATGCATGGTCATATGGCAAGACAGACATTGTCTGAAGAGAAAAGCAAGACTTAGAGTCAAACTCAGATATGATACAGTTTTGGAATCATCTGACTGGATATTTAAAGTGACTGTAGTTAATATATTAAGGGCTGAATGGACAACATGCAGTACCAGATGTGTAATGCAAGCAGAGATGTGAAAACCCAAAAGATTGGCAAAGTTCTAGCATGTCTGCTTGCAAAACTTTTAAAACTAAATTAATTGTGAAGATTTGCATGATGGTGTCTGAAGAATAGGATGAATTATGTTGATAATGACTTAATTGACACTATTTTAATATTATATTACAGCTCCTAATGCAAGTGTATCTTACTTCATTAGGTCTTAACCACAGATCTGGGGAGCACAAAGCCAGGAGCTGCTGTTACTGTCAATGCACATGGTAGTATTACAAGCTTTGTGGGTCTACTTAGAGCTAAATTATGTGGCAGAAACAAATGGCATGCAAACTTAACAGGTTCCATCAGCACAGGTTCAACTTCCCCTTAAATTACAGGTTTATCAAGTGTTTGGCTTTGTCTCTTTATTCTAAGACACTAGCTGAAAGAACACCCAGGACATTGTTTATTTCCTGACCGAAAAACAAATGCATTGACAGAAGCTTATGATGATTCTTGAAGCTCCTGAGAAACAATATGTGTCATTTCCTCTCATCATGCATTGGAAAAATAAAGTCAAGTGGTACAGACTTCTGTCACTGTAGAGAAACACCAAGAGCAAGGGTTGCAGTTAAGACAGTCATACAATCTACCACAGATATTGGGGTTTATCAGAGAGGAGAGAAACACTGTGCCTCTCCTGCACTCCAGTTTTACTAAGGTCCCAGAGAAGTTTACACAGTGTCCTGCTCAAATCCACCTCTTGACTTTTGACTGAGGATGACATCAGACTTTCAAGTCTCCACTGTCATGACAACACTAAGCCACATTGGCCCATGTGCTGAATGGTTCAGATTGGATTCTTAACCATAAATTCTTAGAGATTTTATGTTTAGTAGAAATTATTCTTCTCTTCCTGAGTTTTAGATCTGGTTTGTAAAAATTGTCACAAATCTCCCCCTTCAGGGTAACTTGGATTTCTCTTATCAACATTTCAGGCCTGAAATGTTGTTTGCTTAGGAATTGGACACATCCTGTCCCACTTAAGTTAGGCAAAGCTGTAACTAAATTGCTTCTTAGGAAAGAAGACATGTAGGGGTCAACAGAGTGAACCAATTTTATAGAATTATGTACTTGACCCTGTGTTCCCACTGTTCTTTCTGTCTGTCCCATAACATTTGTAAGCTTGTAACAGCATGATAAATAGTCCCAAAATAGGAAGAAAGATCAGTATAATGGGGAGAATAGAGACAGATGAAACGATTATGAGATACTTTAATAGAACTTTCTCAATAATTGATAGAAGATAGGTCAGAAAGTAATCACCCAAATTGGAAACAATATATGAAGGAAAGAAAATTGCAGAGTAACATGCAAAGCTGGATTTAAAAAATATATATGGCTTGGAAAATAGCTTTTGCATATGGGGAAAAAATAAAAAATTGTATTTATTTCTTTATGCCACAATATTTCAGTTAAGTTCAAATCCAAACGTGAATGGAGAACCTTAAAACCTTTGAAAACTTACTGAAGACTACCTTCATGTTCTTGTGCAGAAACTGAATTCTTCAGTTTCAAGGACAAAAAGGGCAGGTTGATTAATTGAACAATACAAAAATTAAGAAACTCTCTTTTGTTAAATTTTTGAAAAAGATGAATCATAAAGTGAAAAGAATATTTTCAACACATATAACTAAGTGACAATTAAAATATACAGAAGTTAATATGATTCAGGGAAAAAAAAGAACTCAATAGGAAAAAATGAGTAAAAAGCTTTAATAAGCACTTCACACTAAAGAAAATCTAAGAGATCTATAAAGACATTAAAAGATATGCTGATATATTAGTATCCAGGTGTATACAAAGTAAAGTCAAAATAAGATAATATCAATCAGTCAATAGTTTACCAAAATAAAATTTTAAAAAAGCCATAACTATCAGTTCCTGTGGGATTACAGATCAATCTGAATTTTATCTCTTAGGGATGTTCCACTATTGAAAATACTAAGGCAACATCTTACAAAGTTAAGTATGCCTCTCAATTATAGGTGTGAATATTAGGGACATTGTGGAGCTTTGCATCACTATAAATGGACAATGTGTCTGCTATGGTTTGGATGTGTATAACGTTCTCCAAAAGTTCCTGTTTTAAAGGGCTGGTCCTCCAAATGGCACTTAAGAAGTGGGGCCTTATCAGATGTCTTCAGATCTTTGGGGGCTATGCCCTTGGAGGGCATTGTAGGAGACTTGACATATCCCCCCGCCCCTCCCCTTTCTCTCTCCCCCCTTCGTGGCTTGAAATTTAAGCACTCACTTTGACCTGTGCTTCTGCCACAACATGTCCCCTGTCATAATACCATGAGGAACCTCTAGAACTATGAAGGCAAAAAAGAAAGAAATTTTAAAAAGAAGAAAAGAAAAAAAGTGCCTTTATAAGTAGTTTGTGTTTGGGGACTGGAATGTGTTCAGAACATGAAATTTCACAGGACAACATGGATTAATCCTATAAGTGTACTACTAAGTGAAATAATCAGGCATGATTTTTTAAATTGTAAAACTTAAAAGCAGGTAATATTAAATAATGTAATTTTAGCAATACTGTTGTTACTTAAGTTAGTATAATGGTAACTTACTTTAGAAGAGAGCAATTAATTTGGAAGAGGTAAATAGAAGAGTTGAAAGATATTGCTATTATTCTACTATAAGCCAGACTAGTTTTTTCTGGGTGTTTATAATAGCTTCTTAAGCTATGCTCATGGATTTAACACATTTTTTGATATTTTTGAAATATTTTTACAATAAAAATGAAGTTCCAAGCACTATGCCTTAATTTAAATTATAAAAAAGAATAATTAGCTATTCTATGCACATTATAAGAGACATTAGGAAAGATCACAGATACAGAACTAAATCAAACAACTTTCAAACTGTTTTTCCATGTAACTGTGGACTTTAGAGACATTGATAAAAGAGACACAGGATTGTTTTCAAGAATAAATCAGAGGGAGGGGATGTAGCTAAGTGGTAATGCTTCCCTAGCATGATGAGGCTCTGCATTCAGGCCCCAAGACCACACACCTTCCCCCCCCCTGTTGATCAAGAGATTCCCATCTCTCACTTAAAAGAATAAATTAGATAATCCAAAATGTTTGGTTTGGATTTGGGAGATGGTAGATTAAAGGAAAAGTGGATTTCCTAGCAGTTTCTTATGATCAGATTTGAGGACTGGCAAGACTTCTCCTCCTCGGCAGGGTAGGTAAGTAAGAGAACTCACTGAAATTCAATATCGGACAAAATAAGGAACCATGAAATACAGGAACTCAGAAACTTAATATAATGTAAGAAATAATTACTGAGAGATGCACCAGGTTGGCTTCTGATAGCCAGGCAGACACAGCTCCTGAGGAGAAGGAGTTCAGGGGATGGGGGAGAGAGAAAGAGAGACAGACAGACAGACAGATTGACATGGGGGGGTAGGGTGGGGGAGGAAGGGAGGGAGGTGACTAGGAGGATCCCCTGGAATAGAGAGGGAAGCTGATCCTAGTGAACCCATAGTCTTTTGGGGGAAGTTCTTAACTAAAATGCAACCAAAATCAATTAGTCAATAGGTGGATAGTTTACCAAAAAACAGGGCCCCCAATATGGGAATCATTTATAGGCACTGTGTGGGTATGATTAGAGGCAGGCTATCATAAACTCATAAGAAAAGTTGGCAGCTGACCCCAGAAGTCACCTACTATTAGCCCTGGAGTCTGCCTAGACCAATGTTACAGTAATAGGCACAAAGAAAATAGTGCCTAGGGAGTAAAGGCTAAGAATACCAAGGAAAGAGACCTCCCTTTGTTGCTGGCATCACAGCCATCCGTAAGCGATGGGCATCTCCTCACCAACAGGGGGGTGAATCAAATCTCCAATACCTGTTAGCCAGGATCAAATTACAAGTACTGGAACTTTCATTTTAGAATTTTGCACCACCCCTGCTGTAAGAATACACAGTTTGTCATTCTTCACAAGTCTAACCCACTCTATAATATACTATAGAAGGAAAACTGGGAGATACTACAACCAGCTTTGGCTACTAACAACATTTTAACAAATCATTATAACCCTGAATATAAAGGGTCTCAATGCCACCAACAAAATACTTGGATTAGCAGAATGGATTAGAAAACAAGATCCAATTTCTCCAATGAGGAGACTCATCTCATAGGCACAGAAACCCATAGGCTGAAAGTAAGAGGACGGAAAAAATATCCAAGCAAATGGAGTTCAAAAATATGCTGGAGTATTGAGTCTTACATCTAATACAAAATAAATTTCAAACAAAAATTAAACAGAAGAAACAAACAAGCAAAAAAAAAAATACCCCTACATACTGGTAAAGGGACAAATTGAATGAGAAGATATGATAGTAAATATATATGCTCCAAAGGTTATTGCTACTAATTAAAAAACAAACAAACAAACAAACAAACAAAAACTTGACATTAAATCCTAGATAGACCCCACACAATAATACTGGTTATTTCAACATGCCCTTTTCACCAATAGACATTTCATTCAAAGATTAAAAGCAATAAAGATATCTCTGACCTAAAGAATGCTCAAATGAACCTGATTAGACAGCTATAGACTATTTCATTCCAAAACAGTTGAATTTACTTTCTTCTCAATATCTCATGGAACTATTTAGGAAATAGACCATATTATAGAGACAGCAGAATAGGAGAACTCTGTTGCCAGTTACTCCTTTGACAGGGGATTAATATCTAGAATATATGAAGAACTCATAAAGCTTAACACCAACTCAACCAACCAACAACCAACCCAATGAACAAATGGGAAAAGAACTGTAAAAACTTCCCAGAAGAAGAAACACAAATGGCCAAGAAATATATAAAAATAATATTCAACATATCTAGCCCTCATGAAAACACAGTTCAAAACAACACTAGGATTATATCTTAATCCAGTCAGAATGGCAATTATCAAGAATACAAACAATAATAAATGCTGGCAAGGATGTGGTGGAAAAGGTACAATCATACATTGTCGATGGGACTGTAAGTTACTGTAATAACTCTGGAGAATTATATGGAGACTACTCAAAAACCTAGGAATAAAACTACCATACATACCAGGTACCCCACTCCTTGGTATCTATCCAAAAGATCAAAAATAAGCATACAATGGCAATACAGCCACATCAAATTTATAACAGCACAAGCCACAATAGCCACATTATGAAAACAGCCCAGGTACTTGTCAATACATGAATGGATCAAAAAAATATTGGTATGTCTACACAATGGAATTATACTCAGCCACAAAGAAGAATGGACTTAAGGCATTTGCTGGTAAATGGATAGAAATAATGAACCTATGGAAAGCAATAAAAAATATCAAGGGTCAAATTTTCTCTCATGTAAGAAGAAATATAAGGGGAAAAGGGGAGAATCGGATATCATAAGATATAAGGAAGATCAATGAAGTAGGAGGAAGGCATTTGGGAGCAGGGAAGAGGAATGGAAAAGGGGAGGAAATGTGGAGTGAATTTAATAAAATCATGTTTTGTGCATGTACAAATACGCCACAGTGAATTCCACCATTAGTATTTCTATGAAGCACCAAAAATAAATAAAGAAATAAATGAGCACAAGGAAGATCATTAGAGTAGAAGAAGAAGAAGGGGAGTGAGGATCGTTCTCATCATTTTCAACTTGATGCTTAACTCCAGTGCATGCTGTTTCCTGGAAGTTCTCTAAACATATTCCATCTTTCCTTAGTGCAGTTCCTTATATTTAGGCTTTTATATTTTCTAACTAAAATTACTTTTATGACTTTAATTTCATTGTTCTTTGTTCAGGTTTAATCTTTTCATTCTTTTTGTATAGCTGTAACTTACAGATTCACAGTGACTATTCCCAACATGGCTCACTGACTCTCCTTCAGTTTGTCTAATGACTGCTGGTCACCTAATTGATAAAATACAATTTCTGTTCATTTTTGTAAAAACAAAACCATGTATTCATCTGCTATCCTTTCATTCACATATCCATATACACATCCATCTAGTAAAGATGGCTCATGCTGTCTTTATTATATTTTGACAATGCAACTAAAAAGTCTGTAACAAACTAATGAAGGATGCTTTTCATTGGTCTATAATATTATTACTTAAATATTATAAATGTTCTTTTCTTTCTTATCACTTTTCCCTCCAGAACCTTAAAATATGAATACTTTTTGTCTCCATAGGGATTTCCTACTGCTAAACACATTTTCAAAAATGAGTTAGTTTGTATCTCACATTCTATAGTAGTTTGCTATGATGGCCTCAAAGTTAGCCACAATACCTCCAATATTCCTTTAGATGATTATATCAATAAATTCATTTCATGTTCACGTTTGGGAATAGAAAGTGCCTATTTTAGTCAACTTTTTCACTGTTGTAGTGAAAAGGCCTAATAGAACAATTTTGGAAGAGGAAAATTACTTATCACCGTTTCAGAGGTTTCAGTCCACTGACAGCCAATTCCATTACTTTGGGCCCAAGGCCAGGAAGAGCATCAAAATGGAAGGGTGTGGAGAAGAAAATGGCTCAGGACATGACCACCAGGAATCAGAGAAAGAGACTCATATCACCAAGAACAAAAAACATATCCCAATAGCACATCCCAGTAACTAGTTTCCTCTGGCCACACCCTACCTGCCTACAGTTATCACTCAGTTAATGCCTATGAGAGAATCATCATACTCATCAGGTTCAGACTCTCATAATTCAATCATGTCAACTCTAAACTTTTTTTTATAGTCTTATGCGTGCATGAGCTTTTGGAGGACACTTCATATCTAACTCATAATTCAAACAAACACATATTCATTTCACCAGCAACATAAAGAGCCAGGATATCCGATTCATTCAGTACAGTGTATGTAGCATAATGACTAAAAGTTTATCCTAGACTAATCAAATTACATGTGATACTTTGCATATTTATAAGGTGAAAGAACATGCTTAATAGTTTCAATGATTATTGTTAAATTTTAATTTATTTTCCTTAACTTACTAGAGTATACTCTTGCCTTGTGAATGCTTACTGTCAAGTCTCATATTTTTTTTTTATAACTCTCTCTTTTGAGGGTTGTGCAGGTTACTCTGTTTCTTGTAAAATCTGGTACATTTTGGAAACTCAACAAACATGGAAATATTTTATATATATATATATATACATATATATATATATATATTATATATATGTGTGTGTGTGTGTGTGTGTGCGCGTGTATATATATATATATATATATATATATATATATATCAAGCCATAGTCTCTGTTATATTTCTTTATCTCCTTATGACACCTTTATAAGCAAGAATTTCAAGGGAAATAATTTCACATAATCAATGACAGTTGACCTTACACGCTTACACTCTATAAAAGTTTCTATTTTCCCTGTCTGTGAAATTTTATGAAATACCAAATGTATTTAGAAAAGTAATTTGAAGTAACATTCTGGTATAAATGTGGAAAGTACTAAAATCTTTAATTGTATTTCAGGTAATAGTAGATCAACCTCAGCTTGCAGCCCAGGCACCTGAGAGATTGAACCATTTGTGTATAGAAAATGTTCAGATTTGTATATACTCCCATTATTATCTTTATTTAAAATGCCCTTGTATTACTGTATCAAGAAAAGACTAAACCTCAATTATGATTTTATCAAATGCACACTTTCATATCCTAAATATAACCATCAATATTACATTATCTAATTTGTAAACCCTGTGCTGTGGATTATCTTTACCAATGAGCAAAGAACTCTAAATAGAGTCCCTTTGTCACCTGCTGATGAAAATTCAGGGTGGGTAAGATTGGATAAAATTATTAATTTTTTCTACCAGTGACATTTTCTTATAAGTACATATAAAGGCGAGTATTAGAAGAGCATACTTTAAAAATATTTTCTATATTGGGATGCTCTTTTTATGTAAGAATTTTGATTTATTAATACTCTGCAGCAGCAAGTGGATTTCACCCAGATTCTTAGTGTCATTTTTAAAAAGTTCTATTTAGAAAATTGACATGAGAAATAAAATATTGCTACCCTAACTATAGTATTGTTGTCAAGTGCAGTGTTATTTTAACATCATATTTGGACACACAAAAAAAAGATGGTTTGTCTTTCCCTCACCTGCATCTGATGATGAAAACATTGGATCCTTTAGATACCTTGTATTGAGATTCTGGAGATAAAGATGAGCAATGCAACCTACTTTACATTCACTCTCCACCTGAAGCATATTTACTTTCCCTTTGAATGAAGCGAGGCCTAATTTCCTCATTTCATCTTATTGATTATGAACTTTTTACAAAACCAAATTTTCCACTGATTATAATTTGATGAAGAAAATGTCACAAAAATTAAATCAAATCAAAATGCCATTCCTTAGGAAAATTCTACATATACATAAGCTTGGCATAATCCCACACCCATGTCACACCTGCTAGGTTGCTAAGTCAAGTCTTCTGGATTGGGTAGGGTGAAGATCACCCATTCTTTATGTCTTTTCAGATGCTTACAAAAGCATTTGTTACTATCAAATCTATAAATGTGCATGCTTTGGTTGTGGATAAGCTATTGCACAACTACTCACCATAGTTATAAATCAGCCATGCCTTAGAATATCATGTCTTTTTGCCACATGGAAGGTTAGCAGAAAAGAAAAGCACTCTCACTAATGTTACTGATTTCTTTTGGAAATCTGTTCCTTTGATGTATTTATAAAAAAGAAAACTACGGTTCTACTAATGCTTGTGAGAAAAAGCATTAACTTTTAGCATAACTGCATTTGATTATTCCAACTATTTCTCTTAATTTTATTTGTTGTGAATGTCCCAGTTTTTGGATAACACTTGTTTTACAAGTCAATCTCAGCATCTTAGAAAAGAAAGAGAGAAAAAAAATTAGATTATTGGACTCAGTAAGGCAAGAATGAGCATATGCAATGTAAACTCTCCCAGTTCAGAACATAGATATTACTCAACTTAAATCTCATTTAAATGCAGGTAACTTCTTATTTCCTTCTGTAAGGAATAATGCTTAAACTTTATAAATACTATTGTGGCAAACAATTCAGTAGCATTATGCTAGTTGGATTCACATGTTTTACTCTATATTAATACTCAGAATTAGTCTTCTCATTTGCTCTCATTTCCTTTCTCCAAAAAAAAAAAATAGCTGTAGAACTTAAAGGTAAATTTTTTATTCAAGTGTTTATGTATTCTTTATCCTCCCTACTATAATATTTTAATTGACTGATTTAAAAGCCCTCTAGAGTGAAAAACTACAATTAGCAATGCACCTTTCTCATCAGATACAATCCATATGGAGTTTCACTACATGGTTGTTTTATATCCACATGGTTAGAAAATGCTTTTAAGTACCTTATTTCACTAGTTATATTGTGCATGTGTTTATATATGATAAAAGCTTAATAAATTGTAGGGTAACTCATTAATTCTTTTCCCATCACATTTCAAGAGGCTGTCCTACTTCATACGTGGAAACATTTATTCACTGTTTCATCTCTAAATGACCTTTCTATTATCCACACCAAAATTATTCTTGCATATTTTTAAAATCTTTTTTTTTTTTACTTGAAAGTTCTCCTCCTGCTATGCAGAACAAAGGCTGCTATCAGAAAATTTTTCTAATCAACTTCAGTTGACAATGAATTTGTTTTCCATTCGCAGTAAGTCTAGGCTTCTGAAAACATTATTTTTATATTTTTATAATAGCACAATACTCAAAAGAGGGCTAATAAGTAAATATAGGTGGAATTGTTAGAAATTAAAGAACTTGTAAAAAAATAACTTACAATAGTACCAATATTTCCCATTCATGTCACAGAAAATTAGATGTTGAATTTACAGAGACTGTAAAGTTTTACTTACCCACATAGAAACTTAAATGCAACTTTTTCTCTTATTTCAACAGCCAGTCTGTTTTCTGAATACTTATGACCTTGAAATATAGCTTTCTATTTTTAATAGGACAGGTAATTAAATCTGCTTCAAATGTGGTTTTGCAGTGTAGGACAAAGTGTTAAAGTCAGGAGAAAAATCCTTCCTTGCACCTTAAGCACTTTCTTTTAAGCCAATTAGCCAAAACATGTTTTTCTCTATTTGCTTAATATTTTAATGAATATTAAGGAATCAAATTGCACTGAGAGCAGAGCACAGGTAAAGGTGAGTTACCTGCCTCTGCACTAATGAGATACTTGTTCAGGATCAGGCAGAGTGCAAAGGCTTGATAGCTACAAAAGCAAAGTACAGATGAGGGAGGGATAGAGATCATTTCCTAATTAGCAAGGACATTCTGGCTAATATTTTTAGTTAGTTCTGAATCTTTTCCTCCAGCTTCGTACTCCGCCTACAACCAACTTATTACATTCCACATGTAATGAGCCAACTCTTTCTTCTTTAGTTCCTACCTTCTCATATCTGTCTCCCTTTATCTTTTCCTTCAATGAAGATCACCTAAGGAGCCAGCCAGTATTTGCATTTTGAAGGACCAATGGAATTCTTGATCACTAATGGTGATAGATATTCAAAGAGTAAGTGCTTTTCTTTTCAAAACCTGAAGTCCCCCTCACTAATCCAAAGATTTCTGTCCCTTGTCCAGGTGTTTTCTCTCACTCTTTCTGCCATCCCATTCCTCCCTGTCTGCCATTCTCTTTCCTCCCCTCCCTTCCTCCCTTTCCTCCTTCCTCTCTTCCTTCCTTTATTGAATATTTCTATTTCCATTCCCCTCTCTCTCCTCCGTTTCTTTCCTATTTTTTTCTATTCCATATGATGAAGAAAAACTTGGGGATACATTTTCAGTAAAAATATGGTTGAAAAATAAATCACAACTATATTTAAGGGTGGAAAAAGCAACTTATTTCCACATGAAATAGGAAAATTATTTCGCGGATAGTAATAGTTATAAGTGAAATATTCTTAGGTATAAGAGAATAACATAATCACCACAAAACAATATTTCCCCAAATTTCAAATGAAAGATGGATACACAATGGAATGGTTAAACATTTTAATTTTTGTGAACCAAAATAATAACAACTTTTGCTAAAAATTTCAATTCATCAGGTAAGTTATGTTTCCTTAAGCCATTTTTAAATGTTCGTTTTTGGTTTTTGAACAGTACTTAGTATTTTGAGTAGCAAATATACTACCCTCTTTCCCTAGGAGTTAAACCTATCAATAATCTATCATAAGGGATCATTCATTTGATAGTGAGCTATCTCTCTGTCTTGTCTTTTTGTTCTGTGGATATAAATATCATTTTAAACCATGTTTTTCTCTATCTAGCTTTCTTTATGTTTTACCTGTTGTAGGATGATCTTGCTTTCTGTTATGTTAGATACTATCCAAATATTTACTGTATTTTCCCCTGTTTCTTTACCTAAATTTATGTGTAACTCATCAATATTATCAGATTAATTCTCAATAGAATGTACATTTACAAATTTTGAAATATGTATTAAAGAACAATATTTTTTCTATTTAAAATGTTTGTACACTCGTACATTCATATCATAAGATTCCCAAATACTTCTGGGAAAATTAAATTTTAGAAATCTTTACAAATAATCCCTCTAATGAATTAAGATTTTAGTAAACAGGTAAAGGTCTACAAGATGGATTTTGACTGGAAGTAGAAAATATTTTTTATCTGGTTCTTATTTATTAGAAATCTTCTCAGGAGAGCTCTTCCTTTCTCATATTTCCCTGTAATATTGAAAAGTGAGAGAAACCCTACAGATGAGAGCAGTTTATATACATACACCCCTACAAGCACATACACTGTTGGAAGTGATACTGATGACAATTTGCAAAAAAAAAAAAAAAAAACTGTAATAAAATTCATGTTACAATTGTTCCATGCAAAAATCATCATCTTTGTTGGCATTTATTTTTTCACCAAAAATACCTATTCTATTAGTAACATCTGTCAGAATGAACTCAAAAACATTTCTTGCCTTTCCATCATTCTCCATTAGTGTTGAAGACACTCCTCTCCCTCATATGGATTGTTTTATCACCTTCCCAGTGATATTTAATTCTACCTTCTTTTTAAATTCAAATTCATTTATATCATAGATATAAGGGCAATTAAATAAAATTAAGTCACACCATACCCATTTGTCACCACTGGATGCCTTCTGAATGTGTTTATAAAAATTCCAGAATTTTATCAGGCTTTTTCTACTGTCTAACTCCCTAGCCATGGAACCTCACCTCATTTGTCTCATCAGCACAATCTGGCTTCTCTACTTTGTCCCTAATTGTGAAACTTGTCTGGCTGGTTTCTGTCACAGTGCTTTTGCTATTGCTGTCGTCTCACTTGCAATAGGTCTCATCGTTTTCTCAACCCTGGAGTTTTGTCTTGCTGACAATTTTTCATCCTAGATCCCATATCACTTCTCAGGAAATCTCCTTGAAAACCTAGATAACAGGATGTTCTCTGTGTTACTACACATCTGATCAAACTGCATACTTCTTTCAATGCAACATAATTGGAAAATTTACTATTTGACATCAGTTAGATGTGGCTTTCTTGCTTTGGTTTCTTTCTTTTTATAAGAGTCACATAATATCAGTCTTGTTTTTTTTTTCATGAAACAATATAGTATTTAAGAATATAGTTTATATATTTATTGCTATCTATATTGATTATCTAATCAAAAATTTATTTAACTTTCTACCCTGAGTGTGTTCTTTATTAGAAAATCATTACACAATTTGTTACTGCATATATGTTACTACTTAATGCTGCATGATCCTGAATTTGAGCTGGTAGCTATTGGGCTAAAGAAGAAAACTACACTCTTTTTTAAAATTATTTTTTATCATTTATTTTTTATTTTGTTATATATGACAACAGAATGCATTACAATTTATATTACTCATATAGAGCACAATTTTCCATATCTATGGTTGTACACAAAGTAGACTCACATCCTACCTGTCTTTATACATGTACTTAGGGTATGATTACCATTGCATTCCACCGTCTTTTTTACCCCTATGCCCCTTCCTTACCCCTCCCTTTCCTTTTTGCCTTTGCCCTATCTAGAGTTCATGTAATCCTCCCATCCCACCCACCCACCCCCACCCTCCGTGCAGCATATTATGGATCAGACTCCTTAAATCAGAGAAATTATTCAGCATTTGGTTTTTTGGGATTGGTTAATTTCACTTAGTATTATATTCCCCAGTTCCATCCATTTACCTGAAAATGCCATGATTTTATTCTCTTTTAATGCTGAATAAGATTATATTGCGTATATAAACCACATTTTCTTTATCCATTCATCTACTGAAGGGCAGACACTACAGAAATACAGAAGATAATTACAAATTATTTTGAAAACTTGTAATCCAATAAAGTAGTAAATATTGAAGGCATTGACAAATTTTAGAGTCATATGATGTGCCCAAATTGAATGAGGGTGATATACACAATTTATTTTTATTTTTAATTATTTATGTGAGAGAACCAATAACTCTTTGAAACAACAGTCATTAGATCAATCATTGGGGTACTATAGAGAGATGGGGCAGTGGGTAGGGTTTATATCTTATACTCTCTGAGTGTAGATGTGAAGCAGGTTCACAGTTCATTAATGATCCCAGTGAGGCAGATCATACATATACATATACATATACATAAAGTGACTTTGTCCTTTAAGGGGACAACAGAATCCTAGGTAGGGAACACCGCCAGCTAGTCACACAAAGCTAAGGTAAGCTGCCTAGTGTTGTGGAGTCTATTCTGTATAAGTCCTGCTCTCATCTTTGCTAAGGGACCCTGGAAATTGACACACATTGGGTTTTATACACTGGGGAGACATGAGACATGGGGCTAAAGCACTGAAGAACAGACTGTTGAAGGAGGGAACAGGAACAGATCCAGTTCTGTTTACCCAGGGAGTTCTTATCTGAGGATGTTGCATGCTAAGCACATTCCATGGTTACAAGAAAGCAGGGAGAACAGGATGGTTCAAGGCTTCTCCCAGAACCATCTTAGTGTAAGGTCAGTATTGGATGAAGAAGACATGGTCAATGACATGTCTATCCAACCTGACTGTTGTCATATGGTCCAAGGATGTTGAGAAAAATTGTATAGAAAAGTAATTTAAATTTTATTTCAATATTTTCTTCATGCATTTTGTGACAATAATTTGACCAGAGTTTATTTTTGTATTGACAAAACTATGTTAAGCCAGCGGGTAGGTCTTCACTCTTTCCTGGATACATTGTCACTTCTTCAGTGAATATTTTATATTTAGATAAGAGGAAACAAATGACTCCAGTCCTAATGTAGAGATATGTCTTCAAATGTAAATACCCCTGAAAATGAGATCACCTTCATTCCAAGAAACACACCACCTGATATCAGACTTTTGGTCAAAAATAGCATAAAGCTAAATACTCATTTTAAAATTTCTACCAACCTATCTATGTATATTATATATCATGCCATTTAAATTCATACTTGACAAGGAAACTATCTTTACTATACAGAGTTAATCATCTAGAAGAGATAAGAGTGGCATGGCAACAGAAAGTGCTATTAAGAAACCAATGTAGACCCTGTACAGGAAAAGCTATGTGTATAGGGAATTGCAGGACAGGTTCATAAAGAAGCAGACATGCATGTTGAGACTTGAAAGATGAGTAGAAACAAGCCCTGTGCAAGAAATTTGGAGAGAGCTATTCCTGGCTGAGGAATGAAGAGAATCAAACATTGTAGGTATGTTCTATTTCTTGTATTTTAGAATAACATGGTCTCGCTGGAAAGCTTTACTGGGTTCATAGATTACGAAAAACGAAATGTGAATAGGGAGAGCTGAACACCTAAAAGAGATTTATTTTTAGATACTATGGATTAAACCCAAGGCCTCACACATGTGGGGCAAGGATCTTATGACTGAACTAGGTCCCCAGTCATTTTTGAAATTTTATTTTGAGACAAAGTTTTTGTTTGGTTGCCCAAGCTAACCTGGAAATCATGATTCTCCTCTCCTGCTTTTGTCTGTGAAGTAGCTGGGATTACAGGCATGTGCTCCTCACTGATTAGAGACTTTATATTAAAACAAGAAGAAAAATATAAAGTAGAAATATAAGGAAACAATGAATTCATTATTACAATTATTAAATATAATTATAATACTTACATACTTGCTTTGGAGCTTTGGTATATTATATATTTTCAATTGTCATATGAAAAAAATTTGAAAGCATGTGCTAGGACTCTAATTCTTAGGTAGAATTCTCTAGCTAGGAGAATATAGTTGTTAGAATAAAGGAAACATACATTCTCAAATGTTGTTCAGTATCTCCCTTCAACAGCAGACAAACAGCATATGCAAACATCTATTTATGAAGAGGTAATAAAGTACACATGTATAAAAGCTGCAATTCACATATGCTCGGAACTTTGAATTTTTAAAAATTCTATTCAAAGTAGGAAAGCAGAATTTAAAGAACAATGTTTTTGCTCTTAAAAAATAGATCAATAATAACTTAAAACTGTTGTAATTATTCTTCTACCAAATGTCATCAATATCAAAATAAGAATCCTCAAGGACATCAGGGAAAGAAAAAAACAGTTTAAGCAATTAATTTAACTTTATTCTCATTAAGTTCTCATAATTGCATTTTCAGAATTAAATGCATTTATGTGAGGTCATGCTCTTTTACTTTGGATAGTAAAAGTGACTTTGTTCGATCTTTTAAAAAGTTGGTTTATCACATTGAACATTAACAAACTCCACAAGAGGTCACCCACAATAATTAAGAAAATTATAGAACCCAAACCTGTATATTTTAATTATTCATGAACTCATTATATTTTCTAACATATTTCACTCACATTTTTAAAGCAATTTTTTTAAAGTGAGTCATTTTCTGTCACATTATCTGGAATTGAAGAAGTTTGTTGATAAAAGTTAACTTTTCAGCCATGTGGTTAGTGTAAAGGGCCACTTTTATTCTTTATATGTGTATGTGAATAAAAGTGAAAAATATTTTAGTGCTTAGAGTCCAGCAAAATTCTACTTGGGATTTTATTGCAAAGTTTATTTCAGGCAATTTAAAAAGAACTGAAAGCAACAGTCTTGTCCAACTAAATTGTGGAACAAGTTCAATATAAATGAGATTTAAAAAAAAAAATAATTCTAGAAAGCAGATTAAAATAAACTTTTTTTTAAGTGTTGAGAACTGAACCCTGGCCTTCATATGTGCTAAATAAGTGCTTTACCACTGAGCCACACCCTCAGCCCTTTATTTATGTTGAAAATAGTATTTGAGAATTTGGCTTCTATCTGAGGAAACTATGCTCTCTAGCATGGAAGGTCCCCATTGCACACAGAGCAGGCCCTGCACATGCATAACACCTGGGGTGGCCAGGAGTCATCTATGGTGGAACATCCTATGCACAAAAAGAAACAGCAGGTGTGGGAAGAAAACATCACCTATTGCTAACAGTATGCTAATAAAACTGGGACCCTTAAAAACAGCAAAATCCAAAGCATGATTAGACTTTGTAAAAAATAAAGAATGTTTATCTTGATCTATATGTTAAAATAATTCCATGAATTATGATGATGATGATTATGATAATGATGATGATGGTGGTGATGATGATGGTAATGTTAAAACAGTATTTTGAGTGGTTTGAGTGGTTTTCCTGCCTCTACAATTCACCTTCAAGAGTGGTTAGAATTACATTTTCAAAATATCCTGCACTCATCTTAGTTAAAAGTCCACCATGCTCCTCAAGATAATATAAAAATTCTTCCACATAAAATATAAGTCACTATATCAACTTTCAGCCATTATTTTGCACTCTTTCTACTTCCTTCCATACACTATATAGTCTAGCCATTTTAAATTTCTTGAATTTTTTTAAGAATACATTATGTTCTAATTCATTTTTAGGCTTTTGGTTATGCTATCATTTTGAGACTAGAATAATGTTCTTTGGTTATTTATTTGGCTACACTCCATTTATCCTTCTTCCAAGTGTATGCATCAATTCTGCTTTCAAACAACTAAGATATAAACAAAGGGAGGGATGGGAAATAAATGTTCTTCTCTCCCCACATTTTCTTCATTCTTCCCTTCATCTGGGCTTGTCTAGCACTTTATATCCCTGCACTAGATACATATCATCTGTGCTATGATGCCTATTTACCAGTATACTCTACTAAGTTTTTAGGACAACAAGGATTAAGTTGGTTTGTTTTCCACTTAACTATAGAATTCAGCAAAGTATTTGAATTGTTTAAATAAAAAAGTTAAGATGAGGGAGGGATTTTGGAAATTCATAAATAAGTGAGGGATGAGACATTTAGAAATTATTGCATTATAAAGTTGATTTCACAAATAAACTGAAATGATATTGTCCAAAAACATTTTGTTTTTGTATGTGCTATATTTTAGGAAATGTTCACCTATAAATAAATTAAGTACAAGGACATATGATAGGAATGTTTAAGCTGGAAATTGGTATCAGAACTACCCAGAAAAATGTGGTAGTCCTATGAGGGTATAGTCACCTTTGGATTTTCCCAAGGAATATGCACCTAGAAATCAAAATTAAATAAGGAGTTAAATTCTTGATCTGGGTGCATCATTTGTTTGCAATGAAGGGTAGTGCCACTTAGAAGCAATTTTCTGCATAAAGTATGTATAAAACTTTGGGTATTTACTAAGTATGATTGGAATTTTTCATAAGTAGTCAGGGAAAATCTGATGGCATGTTCCAGGAATCCCGTCATTTGGGAGATAGAATGGCAGATGCATAGCTATACATCAAACCTAACAAGAAGAGATTCTGAAGTCCTTCAGAATTGATGAAAAAGAAATTATAATTAGCAGTACAGGATTTATGGTGGAACATGGAACTCAAGAGTAAACCATAAGCTGTTTAACTGACAATGGGGTCCAAGATAAGAGCAGGTCTCAAAAGTGAGGAATAACTAGAACAGGAAGAAAATAGAACAGCTTGTCCTAAAGAGCAATGAGGAAGTACATACAAAAAAACATACCTTTATGTCTCATGAACCTGTAACTGATTTATTTTAACATTAATCTCCAGTGTATTTTCACATTTTTATACTCACTTATACTCATCCAAACTCCCCCTTCCTTCAATATTTCCTATTCCATCTTTTCTCATTTGATCTCAACCCTAACAATTATTTAAAACCTCTCTCACCCCCAAGGACAAATGATTCTCAACTAGAGGAAGTTTATCTTCCCTGATAAGAGACAATTCAGAATCTGAGATATTCCTGTGTGTCACATCAGGTGTGATGGAAACGTGACAGATATGCTTCCATCTGTCCTTTAGTGCCTGAACAGTGACACCAGGACAAAAAATTTGCCAGCTCCAAACATCTATATTTCTAAGATTGTGAAACCTTGCTATAGATGACAAAGAGCAAGTGGTCTAGCAATGATTTTCATTGGGTTCTTGAGAATGGCTTAAAAAGGAAAGAGCAAAGGTAAAATAGAGAATAATACTTAATGGTAATCAGTTGAACTACTGAGTTTATCATGAAAATCCCCAAATTAAAAATCTATTGGATAAGAGAATCCAAGTCAGAGAAATTTTCCCCACACCTTTATTAGTCCGTCAAAATAATGAGTTTTTATCTAGAGGGGATAGTTGATAATTTCATTAGATAAAAGATTTTACCATATTATGAAGAAAGTAAGTGCAAAGAATAGTGTCAATAAAGCAATAAAATACAGAGAAAAGGCATAAATAAGTATAATAAAAAGAGGATTGCACTCATCTATGTAGATCAAAAATCATCTGCCTAGTGCTGATGTCTGCATTTTGCCAGCTGGAATTTGCAGACAAATTGCTGCATCTTGCACAGATTAATCTAATGCTCCTGACTGAATGAATGCAGTTGAATGCCAGGGCATACAACTTAGAAATACAGAGACTATGGAAATCAGACAGATGGCTGGTAAATTAATCCATAAGCAGATACCGTAAGGCTATTCAATGACAGTGATGAGAGAGAGTGGTGGTTGACAGGGCTAATCATAGGAAATGTGAAGGTGAAAAAGAATGTGAGGGAGGAATAGGGAAACCAGATTTAATTTTCATTCTAATGCCATTTGAAATATCATTACTATGCATGCTCTTTTTTTAAGTTACTAAACAGAAGAAGAAAAAAGTAGTCATAAACAAACTGGCAGAAACTTATATGTTGAAAAACTTTTGACAGTGGCATCCACTATTCCAAGCACCAAATCAGAGTTAAAAACAAAGTGTTATTAAAAGGTTCAATACCTTTTTGAGTTCTTTATATACACTAGACATTAGTACTCTATCTGATGTGTGAAGGGTAAAGTTTTGCTTCCAAGATGTAGGCTCTCTATTCACCTCATAGATTGCTTCTTTTGCTGAAAAGAAACTTTTTAGTTTGAGTCCATCCCATTTATTGGTTCTTAATTTTAATTATTGTGCCAAATGAGTCTTATTAAGGAAGTTGGGGCCTAATCCCACATGATGGAGATTAGAGTTTACTGTTTTATGTAATTTTTTATTTATATATGACAGCATAATGCATTACAATTCTTATTACATATTTAGAGCACAATTTTTCATATCTTTAGTTGTATACATAGTATATTCACACCAAATCATATCTTCATGAATGTACTTTGGATAGTAATGATCATCACATTCCAACATCATTAATTACCCCATGCCTCCTCCCTTCCACTCCCACCCCTTTACCCTATCTAGAGTTCCTCTATATTCCTCCCATGCTCCTGCTCCCAATCCCGCTATGAATCAGCCTCCTTACATCAAAGAAAACATTTGGCATTTGGGTTTGGGGTATTGGCTAACTTCACTTAGCATTATCTTCTCTAACTCCATCCATTTACCTGCAAATGCCATGATTTTATTCTCTTTTATTGGTGAGTAATATTCCATTGTGTATACATGCCACATTTTTTTTATTCATTCATCTATTGAAAGGCATCTAGGTTGGTTCCACAGTTTACCTATTGTGGATTGTGCTGCTATCAACATTGATGTGGCTGTGTCCCTGTAGTATGCTGTTTTTAAGTCCTTTGGGTATAGGTTGAGGAGAGGGACAGCTGGGTCAAATTGTGGTTCCATTCCCAATTTTCCAAGAAATCTCCATACTGCTTTCCATATTGGCTGCACCAATTTGCAGTCCCACCAGCAGTGTATGAGTGTACCTTTTTCCCCACATCCTTGCCAACACTTATTGTTGTTTGTATGCATAATAGCTGCCATTCTGACTGGAGTGAGATGAAATCTTAAAGTGGTTTTGATTTGCATTTCTCTAATTGCTATTGATGATGAACATTTTTTCATATATTTGTTGATTGATTGTACATCATCTTCTGAATGTCTCTTCAGGTTCTTGGTTCATTTATTGATTGAGTTATTTGTTGTTGTTTTTTTTTGTGTGTGTGTTCAGCTTTTTGAGTTCTTTATATACCCTAGAGATTAGTGCTCTATCTGATGTGTGAGGGGTAAAAATTTGCTCCCAATATTTAGGCTCTCTGTTCACCTCACAGATTTTTTTTTTTTTTTTTGCTGTGAAGAAATTTTTTAGTTTGATTGATTCTTGGTTTTAATTCTTGTGCCACAGGAGTCTTATTAAGGAAATTGGAGCCTAATCCCACATGATGGAGATTAGGGCCTACTTTTTCTTCTATTAGACCCAGGGTCTCTTGTTGTATTCCTAAATCCTTGATCCATTTTGAGTTAAGTTTTGTGCATGGCCAGAGAAAAGAGTTTAATCTTATTTTGTTGCATATGGATTTCCAGTTTTCCCAGCACCAGTTGTTGAAGAGGTTATCTTTTCTACAATGCATGTTCTTGGCACCTCTGTCTAATATAAGATAATTGTAATTTTGTGGGTTAGTCTTTGTGTTCTCTATTCTGTACCATTGGTCTACCAGTCTGTTCTGGGGCCAATACTGTGCTGTTTTTGTTACTATTGCTCTGTAGTATAGTTTAAGGTCTAGTATAGTGATGCCACTTCCTGCTAAGGATTGCTTTAGCTATTCCGGGTCTCTTACTTTTCCAGATGAATTTCATGACTGCTTTTTCTATTTCTATGAGGAATGCCATTGAGATTTTTACTGGAATTACATTAAGTCTGGATAGTACTTTCAGTAGTATGGTTATTTTGATAATATTAATTCTGCCTATGGAGAGCAAGGTAGATCTTTAAACACCAATAAAACAAATAACCCAATCAATAAATGGGCCAAGAACCTTAACAGACACTTCTCAGAAGAGGATATACAATCAATCAACAAATACATGAAAAAAAATGTTCATCATTGTTAGCAATTAGAGAAGTGCAAATCAAATCTACTTTAATATTTCACCACACTACAGTCAGAATGGCAGCTATTATGCATACAAACAACAATAAGTGTTGGCAAGGATGTGTGGAAAAAGGTACAATCACACATTGCTGGTGGGACTGCAAATTGGTGCAGCCAATATGGAAAGCAGTATGGAGATTTCTTGGAAAATTGGGAATGGAACCACAATTTGACCCAGCTGTCCCTCTCCTCAACCTATACCCAAAGGACTTAAAAACAGCATACTACAGGGACACAGCCACATCAATGTTGATAGCAGCACAATTCATAATAGCTAAACTGTGGAACCAACCTAGATTCCCTTCAATAGATGAATAGATATCAAAAAAAATGTGGCATATATACACAATGGATTATCACTCACCAATAAAAGAGAATAAAATCATGGCATTTGCAGGTAAATGGATGCAGTTGGAAAAGATAATGTTAAGTGAAGTTAGCCAATCCCCCAAACCCAAATGCCAAATGTTTTCTCTAATATAAGGAGGCTGATTCATAATGGGGTAGGGAGCAGGAGCATGGGAGGAATAGAGGAACTCTAGATAGGGCAGAGGGGTAGAGTGGAAGGGAAGGGGAATGGGGTTAAAATTACAGAGGAATGTGCTGATCATTACCATCCAAAGTACATGTATGAAGACACTACTTGGTGTGATTATTATACTTTGTATACAACCAGAGGTAGGAAAAATTGTGCTCTATATGTGTAATAAAAATTGTAATGCATTCTGTTATCATATATAAATAAAAAATAATAATGAAAAAGGAGATTCAATAGAAATTATTACTCCCATTAAAATATTAGGATAACTTATGTAGGATTTTGTATGATTAAATATTATCATTGTACCATATTGCATCTTGCTTTTCAAATTTCCAATAGTTTCATTATTTGAGTGATTAAAAAAAACCTTACTGGACCATTATAACATCAAATACACCTTATACATAAGTCCCAACACATGAAGACAATAATTAATAACTCAAACAATCATATTGATGCCCATGAATGTGACTGTGCTATATATGCCATCTGTAGCTGTATGTTTTTATCTAATGACATGGAAATAAATGAGATATGCAAAGCTCTTTGTAATTAGGTATGATGACAACTTCCTATAAGAGGTTTTCTGTTGTATTATATGAAGTGAGTAAATCATCTGGGTATAAAAAGAAAAGTGTCAGCTGTAGGAACTAGAAGAGAGTTTCAAAAACACAGTCCGAGGGCTGAAGTATGGTTCAGTGGCAGAGTACTTTTCTTTCATGCACAAGTCCCTGATGTGCACGTGTGTAAGCATGTGCACGCACGTGCGCGCGCGCACACACACACACACACAAGAAAGACAATGGTAAAGTGCTTGCCTTCCACATGAGGTCCTGCATTCAATCCTCAGCACTGAAGGGGGTGGGCAGGGTGAGGTTAAGAAAAAAACAAGAGAACATTGAAAAAAAAAAAATCGGAATGGAAGATGAGTCACCACCACTGATAAAACAGACATGTGAATTATACATTATATTATATACAATTATACACCAACAGATTGGGGAATGTAGAAGAAATGTATATATTTCTAAAAATGCACACTATAATAAGAAAATATTAAAAATCTGAACAGACCAATAATGATTAAGGGAATTAACTCAGTAATCAAAAATCTCTCAGCAGAGCAAAGCTCTGATTCTGGTGGTTTCAATAGTAAATTCTACGAAATATTTAAAAAGGTAATAACTCAAATTCTTTTCTAATTCTCTCAAAAATTTGAAGAGAATGGAAAATGTCCAGATGTATTTTATGATTCCAACATTCCTCAAAGACTAAAGCCCAGCGGGAGCAATAAGAGAGAATGACATGGTCAATATCTCAAATAAATATGGATGCAAAAGTCCCAAACAAAATACTAGCAAATTGATCTCAACAGCACATTAAAAGGATAAGCACTATGATTACAAGTGATATTTATCATTAAATTAACAATGAAAGTGATATTTATCCCTAGGATACAAGAATGGGGATGGTTTAAATTGATAAGTATCATCACCACTTCAGCAGAATTAATGGGAAAATAACAGATTTATATCAATGGATGTAGGGAAGAAATTTTACAAAATTCAACATCATCCTACTACAGAACATCTCAACAAATTGGATAAGAATAAGTGTACCTGAACATAATAAAAACCTGACAGGCCAATCCTTCAACAAACATACTAAAAAATGAAAATCTGAAACATTTTTCTTTATGACCAGAGATGGGGAAAGTATTCCCACTCTCAACATTTCTATTCAAAATAGTGATGGAAATCCCACCCACAACAAGAAAGAAAACAAAAAGGTATTCCATTTGTAAAAGAAGACATTACATTCCCCATTTGCACATGACATGATCCTGATTTTATATATGGCACACCCTCAACACTCTACCAAAAAACTCTCAAATGAATTTAGTAAAGTTGCAGAATATAAGCTTCAGCAAACCAAATACATTTTTATACATTAACAGCAAACTGTCCAAAAAGGAATCAAGAAATAAGTCCCTTTTACAATAGAATCAGAAAGAATAAAACATTTAGGATAAATTGAACTAAAGATATAAAAAAAATCTTAGTAAAGATACAAAGATACAAAAAAAAAGTCACTGAAGGCTGGGGTTGTGGCTCAGTGGTAGATCGCTTGTGTAGCATGTGTGAGGCACTGGATTTGATCCTCAGCACCACACAAAAATAAATTTAAAGAAAGGCATTGTGTCCCTGTACAATTATTTTTTTAATCACTGACAATATGAAACACAGATAAAGAAACTGAAGAAGATACACATAAATAGAAAGGTATCTATGTTCAAGTATTAGAAGGATCAATATCACTAAAATGTCTGTACTACCCAATGCAATCTACAGATCCACTATAATCTCTAGCAAAATCACAATGATATAATTTCATAGAAATAAAAAGAAAATACTCCTAAAGTTTATGCAGAACCATAAAATATCCAAAATAGTCAATTCTCAAACAAATTACAAAATGGTAGTCATTGTGCTACTCAGTTTAAAATACACTACAAATCTTTAGTAACCAATACCTTATGGTATGGGCATAAAAATAGTCAAAGAACAGAAGGGAGAGCCCAGAAATAAATCTATACATTTACAGCCAATAGATATTTGGAAAAAGTGCCAAGAACACAATAGAGAAAAGATAGTCTTGATAATCTCTTTCATGGATGTTGTTGGTGGAGTGAACAAAAGAATGAAATCAAGCTCCTATTAAATGCAACATATACCAAAAATCAACTTAAGATGAATTAAACACTAAATCTCCAGCCTGGTACTGTAAAGTTTTAGAGGAAAACCTAGGGGAAAAGCTTCTTGGTATTGACCAAGGCAATGATATTACAAATGTAACCTCAAAATTGCAGGTAGCAAAAGCAAGCATAGAAAAATAAAATTGCATCAGACGAAAGTTTCCATACAAAACTGAAATAATCCATAGATCGAGGAGACAATCTAAGAAAAAGAGGAAACTATTTATTACCCATACATCTTACAGTTTGTTAATATCTCAAATACATGGAACTCAAAGAAATCAGTACTAAGAATATACTCCCCATTGAAAATGAGCAAAGAACCTCTTAGATGGATGTAAGAATGTTACCTCATAAGTTTCTCAAAAGAATAGATACAGATAAAAAAAAAAAACAGTGTATGATCGAATGTTCAATGTCACTGATCATTGGGGAAATGCAAATCAAAGCCAAAATGAAATGCTACCTTATAAGTTGTAGAATGGTATCATTCAAAAGACAAAAGATAATAAATTCTGAAAGGATGTAGATCAAAAAGAAGACTTGCACATGGCTAGTGGATATGTGAATTACTACAGCCAGTGTGGAAAACAGCATGGACATTCCACAGAAACTAAAAAATTCAACTACCATATGCTTCAGCAATCTCATATGGGGTGTACATCCAAAAGAATTAAAATAAGTATGCAGAGGATATAACTGCATTCTCATGATTATTGCAACAATATTCACACTAGCCAAAATGAAAACAAACTACACACCAATGGCAACCAAATGAAAAAAATAAAGTGGCAACTATATGAAGTGGAATATTATTCAGCCTTAAAAAGGAGGAAATCCTGTCACTTGAGACAATATAAATAAAACTGAATGACATTATGCAAAGAGTAGAAAGTCAGGCACAGAATGATAAATACTGTACAATCTCATTTTGGTGTGGAAATTAAAATATCCAAGTCATATAAGCAGAAAATAAAATGACGGCTACCTGGGGCTGGGAATGTAGAGGAAATCAGGAAGTGGTTTTCAAAGGATTCTAAATATCAGAAAGACAAGAGGAATATATTCTGGTGATCTATTGTGAAGTATTGTGATGATAGGTTATAATATATACTTGAAATTTTCTTAAAGAGTAGATTTTAAATCTTCTTAACATACAAACACACAACAAACATGTAAGGGAATGAGTTAATTTGAGTCCATTGCTCCCCAATGTATACTCATTTCGAAACAAGACATTGTACACATCATTTGGTACACACATTGTAAATATGTAAATTTTGTCAATTAAACAAGCAACCAAATACATTTTAAAAATAATTGTATCCTTGAAGAATGGGTGCTGTAGTATATGGCACCTCTTAGGCTTTCCTGAAAAGCAATGGTGAAGGGAGCACCGCCCAGAGGGCAGAGCTTTGAATACCACACCTGGTGGTCACTTATCCTGAAAGGGAAGATTTTAAGATTCTGATCTGTCATGTGCCTGGCAACAAAAACACTCAGGGTCACTCCAGGGAACTAGGCTGCATGAAATAACCACTCAAGAGACAGAGATACCTTTTTCTTTCGGGGTCCTGTGACAGCTCCTCTGACCTTAAGGGTCCACAGAGAAGACAGTGAGCATGTGTTGACCCCTTTTCTTGAGGAGAAGCCATTCAAATGAGGCAAGGGGTCAGGTTTCAAGGGGCTGAGTCTAGCTTCGTGACGTCTGCGGTCAGCAGGTTGACTGACATCTAGGAAGGCCACACCCAAAGGCAGATCAAGAGAAGGGGACACACAAAGGGCATTTCCATGGAACATTCTATCCCAAATAGGGCAAGAGGGTAATATCACAAAGGAACAGGTGAGCGTAGCTAGACCCATGGGGCTGCAGGCAACACGCCTACACATGAAGACGCATTCTGCTACCTTGGGTATTGGGGCAGCCCTCTAGGGCCACTATGAATGCAGCCAGATTACTACAAAAATGACCGACAGAGCCTCTACTGATCACAGGAAGGAAAATGCTGGTCAGTC
Organism: Marmota monax; assembly: GCF_021218885.2. Lineage (NCBI taxonomy): Eukaryota > Metazoa > Chordata > Mammalia > Rodentia > Sciuridae > Marmota > Marmota monax. The sequence goes on along the minus strand of NW_026692072.1, from coordinate 4,587,430 downwards.
AGTGCGAAGGCCTCCCACCTTGATCTCTGTTGATTCATGGGTAACATGTAGTGGTTGATCTGAAAATGAAAAACTTGAAAGTTGCCTTTAAAATCTTCTAAAAAAATGATTGGATGAATCTCCCTCAGTTGTCATTAAATGAGAGAATATATGTATTTACTACAAATATCCAGCAAAGATATCCTCAGCAAAGAAGAGTATCAATATTACATGAACAGAATCATTGTCTCTATTGCTGTTAAAGAACCTTTTTCTTTAGCCACCTTTGAATACTAAACACAATTTGACTGTGAAGGATACCACTTACAATAGTTGATCTAATGATATACTTTCTGTGCTAATATGTCAGTAGCAGAAGTTGACACAGAGTTGATAGACCATCATTTCCCAGGAGCCTTCTGGCCACCTGTCTTGGTAGGAACTATTCGCACTTTCTGGAGTATTACATCTACATAAAGTTGCCCTCAGAATTATTAGTGGTTCCACCCAATTTATCAGCTAAAGCGCTACAAAATGACTTATTTATGTTATTCCATACACAAGTGTTTATCACCAGAAAGCTCGCTTTATAGAAATTCAAACTCACCAATGTGCTTACGGTCAAAAAATGCCTAAGTCTTACTATTTTGCCCATAACCATCAGGCAGCAGTCATGAGAGTGATTCAGGGGCTTCTGAGAAGACACTTATGGCATCAGTGGTTTTATGGGATTGAAATAATGTTCTGCCAGAAATGGCATATGCTCTAACTCTGTGACTGATATATAGACTTTCTTATGCCACAGCCATGAGACATATGTCCAAGAAGCCAAATAAGCTTCTACTACTATCTCTATTAATCTAAGGTAAAATACTTTGAATAAGTAAAGCAACAATTTCCCATTTAACTGAAAACAGAAGTAGAACAAAAAAGAGGAGTTTCCAAATCCTGTCATGACTGTTATGTATACTCAGAAATCAACGTGGGACTGGGATTTTCCAATAATCTTATTAGTACCCCCATGTGTTATGGTATTGTTCATTGTTAATGGAGTACTGAAAGCTCATTTGAAAGTTGTTGTTTTAAATAAAGATATGTCAGTCATTGGGTTTCCCATTTCTTTTCCAACCCATTATAAGAGGGACAGCTAACCATATAGGCACTTAGGAGAGAAGTTTGAATTGTCCTAACAAGTGAGGGACCATTATCAGGTAATAGATGTACAGCAGATATAGGAAGGAGAAAATTATAACTGGAAACTCCTACCACATTACTAATTTCTGTAAGACATGTGCATTTTATTCTTTGTTTTGATATTATGTGTAAAAATTGACCAATATCTTTTCCTCTTCCCAATTCTAATATATGTCAATAGAGGTTAAATCTCTAACTTGCTATTTAAGTTAGAGGACATCTAAGGAAGAGTGTGTAAAAATGAATATTATTTAAGTATTATACAAGTAATCCTGCTAAAAATTTCCTCTTTGGGGAAGAGAATTGTAATGTCTTTAGTTTTATGCATTTAATTGAGTTCAAGTATTATTTTATTAGTGTCTTATTCAGACATGAAATATGACTGAACAGAGTATTTGTGAATGCTATATCAACAAAGAAACAATCTGTTGTGAGTCAATGTAGCACCCCTACTCTGTTGAATATTTCCCAGAATTCCCTTCACTGTCTTGGTCTGGGTTGTATTTGGCTCAGACTAGATAACTTGCTGAAGTTTGGAGACGTTCATCGAGTAGATGTCATTAGCATCCAAAACTATCCAAAGTTGTCAGATTTTGTGGCAGAAATGATGACTTGACAACAGCACCTTACAAAAATATAAAAACTTCTGCAAACACTGTCAGTGTTATAGACCTATTACATCATTTTGGGCTAGTAGTCGATTCTCAGTTTTTTCTCAAAATTGTTTCATATTCTTCTCCCATGTTCTCTCTTCAGAACAATTTCACAGAAAAGTTGTTTCTGATCTTTTGGCCATAGCCATCCTCATTCTCCCCCAACTCCAAACACATTTCTGTACATGACATATTGTTCCAATATGTAATTCTTATTTCCATAATACATGCAGTTTTTAATTTTAGCTGAATCCAGTCATATGTAATAACCAACTAAATCAATGAAAGTTAGTCATATATGAACCACAGAAATAAGTATATTATGAACCAACGGTTATGACTGATTCTAGTGTTGACCTTTGAGGGTCAGAGAAGGAAAACAAAATTAAACCAGACAGTATGCAATTTTAAGTCACCTTCAAATGAGTTTCTTAGTTTGGTAAAAGTACTTTCACAGACTGCAGGGAACAAAATTCTCAAGTGAGACACATTAAATGTGGTCTTTTCAAACTGGGATTTTATCCATCATTGTTCTTTATCAGCATGCTAAACAAGAAAAAGTCATGTAGAAAAATCATATTGGTACAAATGTTGGTTGAGTTGTAAGGCATATGTAATAGGTGAATTTGTTTTTCAAGGGAATAAGAACAAATATACAAACTGATTCGGAACAGAATAAGGGAGGCTGTGACTCTGAGTAGAGAGAAGTTATGAGAAAGTTCTTTGAGATAAAGGGAAGGTGAATGGACTAGCAAACTCTTGTGGTTTCAGAGAATACTGACAGCTCATTGGAAGTTGTGGTCTTGAATAAAGAAGTGTCAATTACTGGGTTTCCCATTTATTTTCCAGCTATTTTCAGTAGCTTGAATATACTAGTAGAGAAACACTAGGACTAACAGTTCTCTGGGTTCAGAAATGTGAGTACAGTAGAAAAGGGGAGTTGAGGGAGTAAGTAGAGTGAACACAAGGTTCCAAACTAGGTAAAACAGAAGTGAGGTTAGAAGGGAGCATAATTACATCAGGGAAAATGGAGGGGACTTGAGTCAATATATGCTTGAAAGTTAGGTAGAAATCAAAGAACAACATCTTAAAAATGGAAAAGGTGGAAATGGCACATTTGATAATGGTAAGATTTAGAGAATACTACTCTGGGAATAGTTACTAAAGCAAAACAATGGAAATATGATTACTGAACAGAAATATTTTAAAAATGAGAGGAAGGAGATAGATTGTAGGGGTTGTGAGAATCACAAGAAAGATGGAATCATGACAAAAATAGCAATTGAGGTACAATAAAATCTCAGGTATTAAAACTTCCATGAAGAAAGGAGAGTGAGGGTAGAGGCAGTTAAATATAATTTAGTGTTAGAAGATTCAAGGAAACCATTGTTCATGGGGAATGAGAAGGGAGTGGTGCACCAGTTTGGAATTACCAAGTAGAACATATACCTTGTTCCTTGTATCAAAGTATGTGGTGAATGGAATGAAGATAAAACTTAAAAGATACATAAACTGTAACTATGATCGAATTCACAACACATACCAGGTATTTAGCTTTCTATATGAATAAACTTTCAGAGACAAATCTTATTTAGAAACTTAAAATTATATATTTAAAACAGTTTATCAAAATCATTTAAAAATGTTTGAACAGTTCATTTTAATGTCAATGGCCAAAAAATATTTAACAATTTATTACTCAAATTTTAATTTCTGTCATCTGACAGATTTAAATCAGAAGTTTTTAATTGCAAATCTCTCTTTTCTGAGTCCATTATTATAAAGAAGGGTTAACTTACATTATCATACGTAAGTTTTTTGCCAGCTAATGAGATAATTTCATTCTTCTTTATGGTTGATAAATATAATCTACAACATTTTCCTTATCCATTGACCTGTTGATCAGCACCTGGGCTGGTTCCATAACTTGACTACTGTGCCTAGAATTTCTATAAACAATTAATATTCTTGTAAATGTGGATAAGTCAGCAAATTACTTCATTTTTGATGCACTTTCTTTGTTGGACTTCTCTAAATTCTGTTGAAAAACTGTACCAAATAAAAGATAAGTAAATAAACAAGCTAATGAAGACAATGCTGATAAATCAGACCCTTGGGTTGAAAGAAATTAGACATCGTTCACACATTGCTGAACAAAAGACACTTATAAGCCTATTCCTTTTAAATCTTAGTTTGATAGCAATGTTTATATCATAAAACAAATGCTTAGTGTCTTCTGATAAATAACTCACTCATAAAGACATACATTTGCCTGCATAATTGTCATAGAGCTATCTGTCTCACTTGTAAAATGATAATATGAATGAAGATTCAAGACTTAATGAAATTTCCTAATGTTTACTAAATTAGCTCTAACCTTGACATTCCAAAGTCTAGCAACTCCCTACAGATAAAAAGATGTCATTCCTTATCTTACATCCTAATTCAAAACACCTAACATCTTAACAATGACCTTAAAGGGCTTACATAAATGTAAGTGGAAATACATAGCTATATGCATAATTAATTCTTGTGTAAAAAATGGTCCTCCAAAATCTAACACGATAATGCCTTTAAGATTTTGGAAAATATGCTTAGTATCTGTTCCAAGATTCAGAAGATTTTTGGATTGAATTATTGTTTTTCTAATCATTTTTATGAAAATATATATGATACCCTAAGAAATAAATCATGTAGTATAAAATGATAATATTAAGACAAGATGAAAAGTGAGTAGGCTGGGGATTGAAGATCATGTCAGAATATCTTCTTCAAATTCTTCAAGGAGCAATGCAGAAAAAGAGACATTTTTGCATGTTTTAGGAATGATTTATCTTCTAACTTTAAAATTAGAAGTGTCTAATTATTAGTTGTTTTTAAAATAGCTGTATCCAGCATCACTAAGGATTTGTACCTAGTGGATTAACTCTTTTTGATCACTGAATTAATCAGAGAATATCAATTCAAAATATTGCCACTTCAATATATTAACATACTATAAACACCTCTAATATTTTGAGTTTTATAATATATATTTTGTGTAAAAAGCTATGCCTTTTGAGGTTCTTCAGATAAAAAAATCAAGTCACTCATGTACACGTAAGGCTTAACTTATAAAACATCTCAGTGGATACTCAGATACAATGAATCATGGTTATCAAATTCCCATAAAAATAGTAGCAATGATGCATAACCAGCAGAGCTCGAATTCATACTTAAAACTCTCTAGTTTTATATGATATCTCAATAATTCAGCTACATGATCTCTATTCAGATTTATGTTCATTGATTGAGTAAATGAGTTAATGAATGTTGTCAAATGGATTTTTCTATAGAACAAATAGAAGATATTAAATAATTTCAACTCAATTTGTAAGTAATCTAATGCTGAGAGCCACAGCTGAGTCGGAAGGGCCCCTGGCATTTCGCCAATAGTATTGATTGACAGGCGAGGCATTACTATCTGCCTCAGCTGCTACTTTGGAGTTCTCATGCTACTTTGGAGTTCTGGTGGGGATTCCCAGGGATTCCCAGAGAGTTCCCATTGGTTGGGGAAGTGCAGGAGGAGGGATTTCCAGAGGAGATATTTCTGGTGGCTGGTTCCTGGACAAGCCATGTGGGGTTCGGGATAGTTCCCAGGGAGTGTGTGTGGAGTGTGCTGGTGGAGTTCAGAAATAAAGTTTGTTCCTGCTTCAGTGGCTAGTGATTTGTGCCCAGCCAGACTGCAGCAATCTAATAACAATTTGATTTCAAATGTGAAACATTCAACTAGTTCTTACTTGCTTTCCTACCAGGGAGAAGCTCTCTAGCTATGTTAGAAGGCATGAACCTTCTGTGACCCAAGGTAAAGATGTGTGTCCAGAATTTATGGGTACATTCTGGCAGTTTTGGATCTTAATTTCCATTTCATTTTAAAGTTTATAATGCATGTCTCTCATTAGACACCATTCTCATCAGATAAGATGCTTAAAAGCTTTCTCTGTAGTAACCAAGTTCAACTTCCTCCCTCCCTCCCACCTTTCCTCCCTCTCTTCCTCCCTCTCTCCCTCCCTTCCTTCCTTAAATTCTATTTGTTTGGGGGTACTGGGGATTTAACCCAGGGTTGCTTTACCACTGAGTTATATCCCTAGCCCATTTTTACAATTTTTATTTTGAGACATGTTCTTGCTAAATTCCTTAGGGGCTTGCTAAATTGCCGAGTCTGATCTAAATTCACAGTCCTGTCTCAGCCTCCTGAACTTCTGGAATTCCAGCCATGCACTACCACACCCAGCTTCACTTTTATTTCTGCAAGTCAATTCAATCACAGTTATGAGTTTATACTTTTGCTAAAGGAATAATCATGCTTTTAGAATGACAAGAGAGACACTGGCTACTTTTCTTCTGATGAAGCATCCAAAAATCATGGAATCAACACTGTGCTGCTTGACAAATGATGTAAGCATATTTAAAAAACTAAACTAGTTATTCTAAGTTATGAATTTTATAGTCTCAATATTTTAAAAATATTATAGTAAACACTTCAGTGAAATTTTTATTTTAAAAATATCCTCATAAGTCTTCTATTTTTTTGGAGTGTAAGTTCTAAAAATAATTTCTAATTTTGCTCTGTATTTCTATAGTGTCTGTTGTGATGTTACCTTTTTTATCATGCATGCTGGTAATTTGAATTTTCTTCCTCCATCTCTTTGTTAGAATAGCTAAGGGTCTGTCAATTTTATTTATTTTTTTCAAAGAAGCAACATTTTGTTTTGTCAATTTTATCAATTGTTTCTTTTGTTTTGATTTCATTGATTTCAGCTCTAATATTAATTATTTCTTGCCTTCTACTGCTTTTGCTGCTGATTTATTATTCTTTTTCTAGGGCTTTGAGATATAGTGTGAAATCATTTATTTGTAGACTTTTTCTTCTTTTAAGGAATGAACTCCATGCAATAAATTTTCCTCTTAGTATTGCTTTCATAGTGTTTCAGAGATTTCGATATGCTGTGTCTATGTTCTCATTTACCACTAAGAATTTTTAAATCTCCTCCTTGATGTCTTCTGTAACCCATTGTTCATTCGGCAGCATATTGTTTAGTCTCCAGGTGATGGAGAAATTTTTATTTTTTATTTTGTTGCTGATTTCCAATTTCATTCCATTATGATCTGATAAACTGCATGGTTGTATCTCTCCTTTTTTGTATTTGCTAAGAGTTGCTTTGTGGCATACCATATGGTCTATTTTAGAGAAGGATCTATGTGCTGCTGAGAAGAAAGTGTATCTCCTTGATGCAGGTTGAAATATTCTATCTATATCAGTTAAGTCTAAGTTATTGATTGTATTATTGAGTTCTGTAGTTTCTTTATTCAACTTTTCTTTGGAAAATCTATCCAGTGGTGAGAGATGTGTGTTAAACTCATCCAAGATTTTGAAGGCATCAACAAATTTCTTAAGTCATACTATTTGTCCAGATTGAATCAGGAAGATATACACAATTTAAACAGACCAATATCAAGTGCTGGAAGAGAAGACACCATCAGAAGCTTACCAACCAAGAAAAGCCCAGGACTGGGTGGATACACAGCCAATTTCCACAAGACCTTTAAAGAGGAACTAATACTAATACTCTACCATTTATTTCAGGAAATAAAAAAAAGATGCAGCACTTCCAAACTCATTCTATGATGCCAATATCACCCTGATCTCAAAATCAGGCAGAGACATATCAAAGAAAGAAAACTACAGACCAATATCTCTAATGAACATAGATGCAAAAATTTTTAATAAAATTCTGGCAAAGTAAATATAAAACATATCAAAAAGATTGTGCACCGTGATCAAATAGGATTCTTCCCAGGGATACAAGGTTAGTTCAACATATGGAAATCAATAAATGTAATTCATCACATCAGTAGACTCAAAGATAAGAATCATGTAATCAACTCAATAGATGCAGAAAACGCATTTGACAAAATACAGCATCTTTACATATTCAGAACACTAGAAAAACTAGGGATAACAAGAACATATCTCAACATAGTAATGGCTATGTATGCTAAGCCTCAGGTCAGGCCAACATTATTCTAAATAGAGAAAAATTAAAGGCATTCCCTCTAGAAACTGGAACAAGACAGGAATGCCCTCTTTCACCACCTCTATTCAATATAGTTCTTGAAACACTGGCCATAGCAATTAGACAGACAAAAGAAATTAAAGGGATATGTATAGGAAAAGAAGAATTTAAATTAGCACTATTTGCTGATGATATGATTCTGTACCTAAAAGACCCAAAAAGCTCCACCAGAAAACTTCTAGAAGTAGTAAATAAATTCAGCAAAGTAGCAGGATATAAAATCAACACCAATAAATTAAAGGCATTTCTGTGACAAATCCTCTAAAATGGAAATGAGAAAAATTACCCCATTTACAATAACCTCAAAATAAAAATAAGATACATGGGAGTCAACTTAACAAAAAAGGTGAAAGATCTATACAATGAAAAATATAGAACCCTAAAGAAATAAATCAAAGAAGACCTTAGAAGATAGAAAGATCTACCTTGTTCTTTGATAGGCAGAATTAATACTATCAAAATGACCATACTACCAAAGCACTATACAGATTTTATGTAATTTCAATAAAATCCCAATGGCATTCCTTGTAGAAATAGAAAAAGCAATTATGAAATTCATCTGCAAAAATAAGAGACCCAGAATAGCTAAAGCAATCCTTAGCAGAAAGAATGCAGCAGGAGGCATCACTCTACCAGACCTTAAAATTATACTACAGAGCAATAGTAATAAAAACAGCATGGTATTGGCACCAAAACAGACTGGTAGACCAATGGCACAGAATAGAGAACACAGAGACTAACCCACAAAATTACAATTATCTTATATTAGACAAAGGTGCCAAGAACATGCATTGTAGAAAAGATAGCCTCTTCAACAAACGGTGCTGAGAAAACTGGAAATCCATATACAACAAAATGAGATTAAGCCCCTATCTCTCACCATGCACAAAACTCAAAGTAGATCAAGGACCTAGGAATTAAACCAGAGATTCTGCATCTAAAAGAAGAAAAAGTAGGCTCTCCTCTTATCATGTGGTATTAGGCCTCAACTTCCTTAATAAGATTCCTACAGCACAAGAATTAAAACCAAGAATCAATAAAAAATTGATTGGAATCAAACTAAAAAGTTTCTTCTCAGCAAAAGAAACAATCTGTGAGGTGAACAAAGAGCCTACATTCTGGGAGCAAATTTTTACCCCTCACACATCAGATAGAGCACCATCTCTAGGATATATAAAAAAACTCAAAAAGCCAAGCACCAAAAATAAATAACCCACCCAATCAACAAAAGGACTAAGGACCTAAACAGATAGTTCTCAGAAGAGGATATACAATCAATCAACAAATACATGAAATAATGTTCATCATCTCTAGCAATTAGAGAAATGCAAATCAAAACTACTCTAAGATACCATCTCACTCCAATCAGAATGGCAGCTATTATGAAGACAAACAACAATAAGTGTTGGCAAGGATGTGAGGAAAAAAGTATACTCTTACAGTGCTGGTGGGACTCCAACTTGGTTCAGCCAATATGGAAAGCAGTATGCAGATTCCTTGGAAATCTGGGAATGGATCCACCATTTGACCCAGCTATTCCTCTCCTTGGTCTATACCAAAAAGACTTAAAAACAGCATACTACAGGGACACAGCCACATCAACATTTATAGCAGCAGAATTCACAATAGCTAAAATGTGGTGCCAAACTAGATGTCCTTCAGTGGATGAATGGATAAAAACAATGTGGCACATATACACAATGGAATTTTACTCAGCAATAAAAGAGAACAAAGTCATGACATTGCAGGTAAATGGATGGAATCGGAGAAGATAATCCTACGTGAAGTTAGCCAATCCCCAAAAAACAAATGCTGAATGTTTTCTCTAATATAAGGCTGCCTCATAGTGGGGTAGGGAGGGGGAGCATGGGAGGAATAGATGAACTCTAGATAGGGCAGAGGGGTGGGAGGGGAAGGGAGGGGGCAGGGGGTTAGCAATGATGGTGAAATGTGATAGACATCATTATCCAAAGTACATGTATGAAGACACAAATTGGTAACAACATACTTTATATGCAACCAGAGATATGAAAAATTGTGTGGTATATGTGAAATAAGAATTGTAATACATTCTGCTGTTATTTTTTAATCAATAATAAATAAATAAATAGAAATATCCTCATAAGTGTATTTTAATATGCTGTCCTCCCCCCACTTCTTTCTAAAAGGACAATTATCAAAACTGCAGGGTCATTTTACTCTCATGTGTAACTAATTAAAACAAACAAACAAACAAAACCAAAAAACTGCAGCTGGGCGCAGTGGTGAATGCCTATAATCCCAGGGGTTTGGGAGGCTTAGACAGGAGGATTGTGAGTTTAAATCCAGCCTCAGAGAAAGTGAGGCACTAAGACCCTGTCTGTAAATAAAATACAAAATAAGGCTGGGGATGTGGCTCAGTGGCCAAATGTCCCTGAGTTCAATCTCCAGTACCAAGAAAACTACATATTTTCTACTATACATATGGCAAAACTAAGGGCTTTAAATAACCTTTTTCAAAAAGTAAATTATACTTGTTGACAATCTGCTCCATAAATTTAAAAGTGATTATGTTTATACTAATATACATGATGATTATGTTTGTACAAATTATAATTTTAAAGTGAAATCATATGCTAATGAAGTTAATCTCACCTAAACAGAGAAAAGTCCAGTTAGCTCAAATGAAAATCTTGTCTATGCAATGTGTTGTAATCAACATAGAAACATTTTGATTTTTTAAGTACCTCCTCCACCGATTCTTCACAATGGGACTAACAGAAATTTGAGTTTCCCCTTTACTACCTGCACTGGCACAGAGAGTCTAATGAAGAGGAAGATGACACAGAAATAAGTTGGTTCCTGCTAAAGGAGAAAGCAGAGGAGCAATGCAAGAAGGTCTGCAAGAATACTTGGGGCCACAAGTAACATTGAAAAGATGAAGAGGTTTAGCATAAACCATAGCCCGTTTCTCTATCCTCTGATGCACCCTTCTTCAAATGAGAGGACAGAAGTTGTAGTCTGGAAAATCAACAGGAGCTACAGTACAGAATGGCTGTCATCCAGCAGAGGCAGAATAAAATAAATTGAAGATTAAGGGATTAGAGTTTAATACCATTTAATTAAAGACAGAGAAATACTGCATGCTTTAAGCTTCCTGTGCTATTAAATAACACATAAATGACTTGTTATTTAATAGATAATATTTTAATTCACACTGTATACATGTAATGACATTCTCTCATTTGACCTTCTGAGAATAAGCATTCAATGGAAATAGCAGTTCTCATGAGGAAAAATTTCTCTTGTATTTCACTTCTATTTAATTCAGAAGATTGCATATGATCCAGAGTCTTAACTTTCACCTCCTTGACTGAACTTTGGACTATTTTCTTTGTAATTACAGGCCCCTGATCTCCTTTCTCTTAAAGTATTTACTTCAGAATAGTTATAATTGTAAACTCTCTCTATGTCCCTTTGAGATATATGTACATCCTTTGAAATGTCTCTTATCAGTTTTATGACCAAGGAATGTCTTTCCCAAGAACCTGTCAGCCATCTCTTTGAAAAAGTAATCATCTAGGAAGATAGAGGCTCTGCTTCTCAATGGCTTTTAGGGTAGGACTAATATCAGTGGGTGGCAATGAATACACAACAGAGGCCTAATAATAAAGAAAAGCATTTGCAAATTTCGTATAATTTTCAGTGTTCAACACTTTCATTGACCAACCTAATATTTCCTCTTAACCAGTGCTCAAATATACAGAAAAGGAAAAAACCTTTTACCTTCTGGTTCAGCTGAGTTGAGCTCAAACTGAGTCCTGGCCTTTCTCCTCTATTGCAATAATCTTGAAGAAAATCTTAACTTTGTGCATTGCTGTATTTTCTCTATAAATATGTATTTTCATATCTTGCAACATTATAAATAATACAGCATTCATTCATTCATTTTTCTTTGATAAAAAGCACTCTTTTACTCAGTTCCTTAAGACATATTTTCATTATCTGGTACTGTCAGAGTCCTTGGTATGTATTAGGACAAACAAACAAACAAAAAATATTGTTACTAATATTCTAAGAAACAGAAATTTTTAGATTTCAGTTAAAGTACAAGAGAAGAATAAAGCATTATTTTTCAGACAATAATTTTACTCAAACTCAAATCTTTTAATCTCCCTACCCAAGAGTTTCTTTGTTTGTTTTTGTTACTTTGTATATGCTTCATGTGCTTGTTTCTCTTCTCTAAGTGGCAATTCTAAAAGAGACTCAAACTCTCTTTACAAGCTACAAATTTAAGAGTGTTGGATTTTGTAAATGAATTTTAGCAATGAAAGAGATCTTTGTTCTGTTTTATTTCTGTATATCTTTGATTATATGTTTATTTTGTAACCCTTTGTTTATGTGTACAGAAATACACAAAGCAGAATAGGTGCTCAGTCTTTTCTGCATGCTACCTCTGAAAGAAAGAAAGCTAATTGCAGCTTGTGTGATTTGCTGATGGACCAGCAATGTATAATCTACAAATGATGACAGCCACCCAAGCCTACAGTCATTCATACAGATATAGGAAGAAGCAACATGACTGATATCTTGAATTTAATACAACTTTAAGTTAGCCCTGTATACTTAGTCCAAACCTTACCTTTTAGATACCTAGCCTAGGTTTTCACAATGACAGATAAAGTTGCCTATAGAAGCAATAAAAGTTATTGTAGATGATGTGATCAATGTCAAAGACATGGACACAATGAGAGTATCCCCCAGGTAGTTATTTGATAGATATCAGGCATTATTTTCTATAACAAATTGGTGCAGTACATTCACAGATCATTATTTCTAGGATAATAAATATCTTAACATTCTAAGTCTATTAAGAGACAAATTGCTTCAATCAACCTATGAGTGGCAGCTACTTTAAAGTGTTAAGAAGGACTTGAACAATTGAAAAGTTGATTTTGAATGGAACCTATAGTCAATACACTGTCCCCCAAACATCCACCTGCATTTCAAAAGATTTAAGTGAAATCTTCTAAATAGACCAAAGAAATGGAGGAAAAATTGGTTGCATTACCCTTAATGAAGAGTGAAATCACTTGTAGAATCTTAAAGATCAACACTTCCAAATCAGCAAGAAAGAAATCTCAAAGACCATTTGTCCAAGACAGAGAAAGAGTCTCACCAGGAGGAATTATCTCCTGTACAGATTTTGATTATGGAACCTCTGGTTCAATCTTAAGACAACCAAAGCATACATGAAACAATATTCAATAAAAAAAGAATTCCTAACAACTAGCAAGTTTTTCTGCAGAGTATTTCAAATGTAAATAATAGAAGCATAATCAAAGAATGAAAGGAATATTCATTGCAAAATTCTTTTTAATAGCTGAAAGCGCTAAATTACCTCAATGTGTACTAATAGAGAGTGATTATATAAATAATGGTTTAGTTATAATAGAAAATGATACTTACTAAACAGATATTCAAAACCATATATCAAATCAATGATAGTAATGCTCATATAATTTAGGGGACAAAAGAAACATCCAAATGTAATTTGGGCTATTAAGATGATTACCTAAGTATATGTGTGTATGTATGTGTATATATATAGCAGAATAATGAAACTTGTACTAAAATCAAAACACTATCTTTCTGTGGGTATGGAGATCATGTTTACCTTTGCATATTCCTTCTTGTCTACTCTATTTTCAAATGCCCTGAAATAAGAAAAATATGTGTATGTGTGTGTGTGTGTGTGTGTGTGTATCTCTCTCTATATATCTCTATATATATTTACACACAAAGAGTACATATAGTGTAATATAATGCATATAAATGTGTATGTATATGTTTAGAAAAATATTCAATAATGAATATAAAATATCAGGATTAAAATTTTATGCCATTTGTGAGCCAACAAGTTAGCCTACCACTGCTTCACATATACTGGAGAAAGATCTGTGATTCTGGGTCAGAGGCAAAATATGTGTATCTCATGATATAGCAGGCAGCATGAGCTTTGTGTTCACATTGAATCCCCTTATTCTCAAAGTCCCTCAGGAGTGAAGAAGAGAAGCTGTGTAGACAGCCCATCTGTGTCATAATCCAGGAATTTTGAGTTTAACAGACCTGCATCCTTAAGAACTTCTTGCTATGCTGTCTAACCACTGAGCCAAAGGGACAGGTATTACATCCTTCAAGACATACATCTGCCCTTGGCCCCCCAGATGTAGGCATTCCTTTTCTTCCAAAGCTGTTAGGTGTTTTAAAAAAATCCTTGAAAAGATCATTTTCAGCAAACTATCAATGTATCTTATACAGATCATGGGCTGAGGGGTGAAAGACTCCAAGCCCACAACTCATCTCCAAATCATTTTGAGATATTTCTTTTCAGTTTGAACTTGTATGCAAAGAGAAGAGAGCCTCTTAGACACTGTTTACCACTACTAATACTGTCATCCTTTCCCCTGGGTCAGCAAATGAGTTTTTCATCGAACATTTCTAGCACTTGTTTGAAATACCTGTTAAGATTCTGTATTTTGGATTCCTCTTATGATGCCTGCATTTCAGTGCTGAGAAAACATTGTCTTATCCTTTGACTATCATGAATGATTTCCTACAACTCTTGCCTTCCAAAGGAATCACTGGGACCAAGAATAGATACACTGAATCACTGCACACATTCATTGAGGGAAAGTCTGTCTACCCATATTATGAGTTGATTAAGGATGCTTGGGATAACTAGCTCATTTCAGATTAAAAATCCAGGATACAAAATATATTTCCAACATCATTAAGATATATTCTAGAAGCACTGCTCATATCCATAGGATAAATGGAAATACATTATTAGGAAAAATAAATTCATCTGATTCAGGTTGACACATGTAAAACACCCTTTTGATGCACAAGTGAGAATTCTTTATTGATCAAATAGCTGAGTTCTACTACTTGAGCTCAATCTTTCTGATATTCGCAAAGCCCAATTCTCTGCATCCTTAGAACTTTGCTGCTTTATTTCTTTTTTTTCTAGACAGATATAAAAATGAAGGCATCAGAAGTAATAGGAAAATATCACATCATCTGCTATGGTTTTAACTGAAAAATCAGAGATTGTTTTTTTTTTTTTTTTTTTTTTTACTAATATTAGTTCTAGTTTTACAAACATTCTATTTCAAAAGAAATCAAATCTGCAAAAGCCTTCTGAGAAAAGTCCACATAGAGAATTAAAGTAGTACCATATAATTTTTCCCCAAGGGGTTATTGAACCTAGTGATGTAATGGAGAAAATAATTTATTGTTATGGTAATTACCAGAAGTTTCAGACACCCAATTATGAAACAAATTATCTCTTAGTATAGTCTGTGATGATTATGAACTAGCTTTTTTCATGTCCTTGTTTAAATCAACGATTCAATAATTTATTCTAAATTCTGTTAATTATTTGATTGGAAAACAAAGCTTACCTTTACTTCAGTCCATTAGCCTATGGAAGATTAAAGAAATTAAATATAAGACACCTCCATGCCAGGAATAATGCTTGACACATAAGTGAGTATAAAAAGTTACAATTATCAATGTTGACATGCACAGAAAGCCAAAACAAAGTGCAACATTACAAAAGTAGACAGTGATAAAATTCCTTTAGTTTGAAGTAAGGATATTATTTTTCCTTGTGCTACAGATATTTTTACCTATACCTTCTAAAGAACAGTGTGACATAAAATTTTCATAAAGCATAGTGTAGTATCATCTAACAACAATTTAGTGATGACAAGAAGAAAATATATAATTACGTTACTCTAACACTTGGTCCCTCTATTCACTTAATCTACAAATATTAAGTGAATGTTAATAATTTAATACATGTTCAAATTCGCATACTTTCCAGAAACAGCTTGATTTTAAATGAACCAGTATAATTTATTATGGTTTAGCCTCATCATCTGTAAAAGTATGATTAAAATAGTGCCTACTTCTTATGGCTAATGTTAGAATAAATAAGATCAATATAAGCCTTGGAGCAACAAGTAGACCATATAAGAAAAGAATCTGGATATTATTATTTTTTGTCAGTATTACTTCTTTAGTAAAGCACTGATGTTGCCTACACCCTAACTAGCCATCATTTTAATTTACCTTTTTCCATTTTTCTCTCCACTCTGTTTTTATGAAAGTAATCTTTCTAAAGCTCAACTCTAGATCTTTCCTGCTCAGAACCTTTCAATGCATAACACCCAAAATTTAGCCTCTATAATTTAGTTCCTATCTTTTCTTTCCAAATTTATTTCATACAACTACTCTTGCCTAATGTATAGCTATAAAGGCAACACTAGCCAGAGATCTGAGATTCCTTGCATTCACCCAGGCTCTCTGGGGATCTTATTTGACATTTCCCCTCTACACAATAGTTGACTGAAATCTTCTATCCTCCAAATCTTACTCAAAGCACCATCTTCCCATGGAACTATTCTTGAAACTCACAAATAAATACAATCTCAAAACTAAATTCAACCTCTTTCTCTTTTCAGCCTTCCACATGACTAGTACCTCTCCTATGTCATTTACCTAGTTTCCATCATATTATAATCATGTGTGTACTATGTAATCACTGCTACATGTTCATGCAAATATATAATATCACATATGTAAATATATAGTAGCATAATATACACAGTAACGTAGAGTGGTCACTGGCATATATAATCTTAGCTTATAAAGTACATATAACATGTTGCATCCTACTCTAATATTTGTTTGCTAGCCTTTGCCAACATTATACAAAATGCCAAATGAAATACTGACAATGGCATTATTTGAGTTAACATAAGCTTTCAGAAAGCAAATTCTCTCTAGCATCAAGTGTATCTCAGCTAGCAGTACTTGACTATAATTTAGTTTTGATTTGAATGTTTCTACCTCTTAATAAAAATTTGGTGATCTTTATAAATTTCCTAAAAATGCATTTACCTGTAACATTATTTTATTCTTCAAGCTCTGAGCCCTTCATTGTACAACCCACAGAGGTCTTCTGAAGGACTCAGAAGCAATGCCATTTATGGCTTAGAAGCACTCCTAAAAGAGGCAGGTGGGTAACCGCAGGGAGACAAGTTCACTTTGGAAATAAATTCTGAAGGGCTATAACTCTGCATCACAAAGAAAATAACCCCAAGGCATCATTGCTCACTCCTCCAAAACTGTGTGATACTTATAAGTTGCAGTGCCACATAGTGAGAAGGGGAGTTTTCAGAAGCACAAGAACGATGATAAAAGAGAGTTGGTGGCACTGGGGGAAGGACACACTTTCAAAGGAGGTAAAAGCAACCAGTGCAAAGTATACCTCAGAGGATCTAGAGTTCAAACACAGTCCTAACCCACACTGCAAGCAAGGAGACAGATGAAGTCTAGCTACTTTTTTTTTTTTCATATGCATTTATCATCTTAAAATTATTGTAAAACTACGTAAAATCACCTTTTGGGGAAAAAGCAGGATTTCTATTCTCAATTCTAGGAAGTAGAAGTCAACATTCGTTCTTTTAGGAGGCATCTTTTTAGGTCTCAAATGTGGTTGAGAATGCAAGGGAATATACTGTGTGATTCTTCTTCTAAGCCATCTTTGTATATTTGGCACTGAAAAAAAAAAAAAAAGAAGAAGAAGAAAAAGCTTGCCAAGCAATATAGGATGCTACTGTAGTGCAGAAAATAATAATTTACTTTGGTTTTCAATCCTGTGCTGTGACTTTAGCATACCTCATAGTTATTTTGACACCTAATATTATTATTTACACAGAAATTTAGGATAGGATTCAGCATTTTCTTCTGTGTGTGTAAAAAGCCAGATAGTACACACTTTAGGTCTTTCCACACATACCATCTCTATTGTAACTACTCGAGTCTGTCACTGCTGTGCCAAATGAGCTATGAACAATATGAAAGTGAATAGCAGTGCCCACCCCCGCCCCTAATTTTTTATTTGAAAAACAGGCAGTTGGTCAGATTTAATTGGCCATATTTTGTCAACCCCTAGTCTAAAACATTGCTTTAGAACTGTAGTTAAAATCTGAAAAGCATGATTGGGGTGAAGTAACCCCTATATATTATCTGTGTCCTATTACCCTTCTTCCCTTCCATCCCATAACCTTTGCTCCACTCATAAGGATGTACTGGTTACCCTTGCATGGAGGCCTTTTTTGTGCATTTGGAAGGTTGAATCTGCCAGGAATTCTTGTCTTAACATATCCCTGCCTAGGAATTTAATTCATAGTTGAAAGACCAACTTTACATTTGTCCCCTTCAGCTGGGTCATTCTTCCTTTTATTTCTTAAAAGCAATACAACTGCAGAACCCTTAAAATACTCTCAGTTTATTCTGTGCCCTATAATTATCAGCACACATTTAGATAAGCATATTCAGTTTAGTTTTTTTTTTCTTTTTTCCTATTAAATTGACCAGCACAGTGTTTTGTACAAAATGTTCAATAAAAAATATTCAGTGAATACATGCCTAAATAAGTAATTATATTTGGGAAGCAGAAGAAAAAGATGTAAGGTAAATATCAGGAGATCAATTTGGCTAGAAATTCCAGCTAAGCAATGAGTCATTTATGCTTTATTTCCATATTAATCTTACACAAATCTACTCATATTGGTAACTGCCAAGCTGGGCTGAGAATTTTGGATAATTGATACCAATTTGAATAAGAAATTGTTATAATTTATCCAAATTGATCTATCAGTCTTATGAAATCATTTATTTTCCCCTGAGAATTTAAAGTAAAATGTCATGTAAATGTATAAACAGCTTTTACAACAAAGACGGGTGATTGTTTTCTAATGACATCCAAGTTACCAAATTTGTATTTTATTATCATTTCATTACTATCAGAGATAATTGTATTCTTCTTTGGGACTCTGTCACCAGATTGAAGAGAATTTCAGATTATCAAATAAGTGTTTTACTTTCTTCAATGTCATATGTATACTCAATCACAAATTAATGACTTCTTTTCTCTTCCCTAAGACTTTACTCCATAGGAGAGACTCAATTTTCAAAGCAATCAATCAATCTTGTGAAAGTTAAGGACTTTGAGACCCATGGTAGAAAGGATGTTTCTCATGTCTACTATTCAATGAGTCTCTCTTTTATCTTTTTTTTTCTTCTAGGATTGATTTATTTTTCTTAAAATTTATCCTCATTGCATAACATTGTGCTCCTTTGAAAACTCAACTAAATTTACATAATACTCTGTTTTTGCTGCCAACTTGGAAATGAGATTTCTTTCTTTGCTCTATCTGTTTTAAGATGTACATAGTTGTGGTGGGAGGGAGTCCCTGAGAGCAGGAAAGGCCATGACAGGGTCAACTGGAGGCCCCAAATAAAGAAAAATAACACAATCTTCAACCTGGATCACAAACCTGGATTTAAAATATTATATAAAAATACTACTATTCATAGGGCAGAATTTTAAACACACACAAAAAAATGTGTTAGGTTCAAGATAAGGACCTTCAATCTACAAAGGGAGCACAGGTGGAAAATTATTTCCCAGTTGGAAATCATTGTCTACATTAAACAAGATACTCTGAATGTAAGTAAACAAATTCAGTGTGTCCATTGGAAGCAGAAAAGAGAAATTTATTTTACGGGCACAGAGGCTAACTCCTAGTATCCAATAATAATATAGAAATGACTGCAGATGAAATCTGGGAAGTCACCAGGGTTCTTCACCTCTTGACTCATTCTCTCTCTCTCTCTCTCTCTCTCTCTCTCTCTCTCTCTCTCTCTCTCTCTCTCTTCAATGCTTTTGATGTCTCTTCTAGGTCACACCCTTCCCTTGCTCTCCATTGCATAATGTAGCAGGTAAAGAAAGCTAAGTCATAATTTCTTAATAAACTATATAAAACTGATTAGAATTTCCTCATCCTAATTCCAAATTTCTGTGATCTCCTTTGCCTGATTTGGGTCAAGTGTCAATAGTAGACTTATTCAACTGTACCATCCTGCCCGTGCCTGACAAGACACCGAGGAAGTAGATGGATCATTGTAAGCAAGAATGAAACCTCCAAAATATGTTTATTCTGAAGACTCAGAACTTAATTAAACAAGTATTTCTCTCTTAGTCAATTTTCCATTTCTGTAGCAAAATATGTGAGCTAACTAATTGTAAGGAGGAAAGTTTTATCTTGGCTCATGGTTTCAGAAATTTCAGTCTATGGTCAGTTGATTCTGTTGCTTTTAGGTCCACAGTGAGGCATAACATCATGGCTTGAAGCACAGGTGGAACAAAGTTGATCACCCCATGGCAGCAGGAAAGCAAAGGCAGAAAAAGATAAGGGCCCAGGCTTCCAATACTTCCTTCAAGAGCATAACCCCTCTGACCCAGCTTCCTTTGATTAGGTCCCACCTCTTACAGGATACACCACATATCAGTGGTGCCACAGGTTAGTGATTAAACTTTCTATATGTAGGCCTTGGGGGGGCCATTCAAGATTCAAACTACAGAAACTTCAGTGAAGGGGAGATGATGAAACAATATGGAATGAAATCTTCCACCTCCAAATTTGGCAATAGTGAACTTAAACACAAACAAATAAATAATCCTTTGACCATGAAATTATACTTTTAACAATTCTATGAGCATGATTTGTAGGTACAAGGATGTTTCTCATAATCTTATTTATAAAAGCAAACAAAAAAATTAGAAGAGATTTGCAATTGATGATTATTTTAGAAAGAATGCACAAATATGCTTGAAAACAAAAGTACTGCTCACTTAGTGGTTGGTATGTGATTATTTTAGGAAAAGATATATAACTTACTTAAGATACATAACTATCTTAGCCATCTCTGAATTTATCCATTGTCAAAAAAAGCCCTAAATTTTTTTCAATTAGTCAGAAAGCTCCACACATTTTCAGATCTTAAGAATGATCAAATGAACATTTTGCCTCTAGAAGTTTCTAATACAAATTGACTTTATCCATATTCACTTCCCTAAAGAGGTGAAAACAAAACACAAAGACTTTAACAAAGTATGTTCACTGGGTATGTTGGGCTGGAATTTTGGCAAAAGCAGGAGCCTAGTCAAAGTTCTAGAGACAGGAAGAAAAAAATGGTTTTGTTTGTTTGTTGTTTTAAAAATGGATTTAAACTCAAAGCATAAAAAATTATGAGTCAATACAGATTCAAGTAAGTGATTGAGTCAACAAACAAAGGAATGAATAACAAAATGAGACTAGACTCCCATGCTGAAGAATTTAAATTATTAATGGAGATATTTTGCTTTGAAGAAGATGAAGCCTCTAAAACTCCTTAGGTATGCACACTCTGTTTGCACAGAGTGGTCACCTACTGAAAGCTACAGTATGGAAAGGAGAAGGAAGTAGCTTTGCAGGAGAGAAACATGATGAACCCTGTAATGAGCTAGGGAATTCGAGCTCTTGTGAACATGAGGAGTTATATTCGAAGTATAGAGTCTTGGTAGGAGGAGGTAACAATGGCATTTAAGAGAAATTTAAAAAAAGGAAACTAGAAAAATGGAGCATATTAAGAGAGGAAGGCTGTGACATAAACTGAGAGACAGTCACTCAGAACGTATTCATAGAATGCATACTATCATGCATCAGAGCTGTGTGGTTGACATTACAGTTTTAACTTCCAAGAGCTTGTATTTCTAATGTAAGTGTGAATTAAAAATTAAGCCAATAAATGAAGAAAATAATCACACATTGTGATTATTTTTGTGAGGGGAATAGGGAAAAATACCTGAACCTTAAGAATAATTGTAAACCAATTGTTATTCCTTCCTTAATAAGTTGTCCTGCTTGCAACCTATTCCTTGATGTTTTTAAATATTATTTTCTGAATGATAATCATGTATATTAATGGGGTATCATGAGATGTTTTAGTCAGTGTATATGTGGAGTGATTAAATCATGTGGATTAGCATATATGTCCTCACAAATATTTGTCATTTCTTTATGATGAGAATAATTAAATTATTCTTTTTTAGCTATTTTTGAAATATGCAATGCATTATTATCAGCTATGGTCACAGTGCTGCATAAACAAACATAAGAATATATTGCTTCTGACTTACTGAAATGTTGTGTTTGTTTACCAAGCCTCAGTACTCACTTGATAATATTGATAGCTTGAGATATTTTCAACCAGCCCATGTGTGTGGATGTTACCTCTGTTCTGAGGTGTTGATCAGTTTCTAATTTTCGGGGTCAGTCGGTCTGTACTTGCAGGTGTGTTTTAAATGAAAAATGGGGTGGGGTGGTAGTTGATGCTTAGCAGCCTGTGTTCAGTTTGGGAAAAAAAGCACAGAAGTGTAAGAAACTTCAAAAAAGTGTAACTGATGTGATTCTGCAATTTGTATACGGGGTAAAAATGGGAGTTCATAACCCACTTGAATCAAAGTGTGAAATATGATATATCAAGAACTATGTAATGTTTTGAACAACCAACAATAAAAAAAATTTAAAAAAAGAATTCAAGTATGGATTTTAATTTCTCCTATTTAGAAAAAAAAAAGTCTGTGGATTTTTGATTAATCCATATTTTCTAAAAATAGTTTAGAATGCATTTTTCTCTATAATATGTATTTCAGAAGAACATTCACATATATGCTACAAGAATTTTTTTTTTTTTTGTCATTTTAAAGGAGGATTTTTTTTGGGGGGATCATTTAGGGGAAACTACAGATTCTAGAGGGTTATGGATTCAGAATGAGGGGCAATGGGAAGCTATGTGAACTGGGAAAATCCACCATCGCTTCCAGTTTAGTAGCAGATATGGCATCACAAGACCTTCATGACTATCTGCTTTTAAGATATTTGAATGTAATGATCCTAGATGAAAATAGGATGTGATTTCACTTGTTTTAAACTTAGTTTTCATTAAAATGTATCTTTATATAATCAAAAATATAATGCCATTTTGCTTAGAGTAAGACATAATTTTTAAAAAAAATTGTGGTGGGCTTTTTGTGTTTGTCCACAGTTGTTCTCTATTTGATATTTTGTTACAGTTCTCTTCAGAATTCTTACATTGGTTGCACCAATTTGCAGTTCCACCAGCAATGTATGAGTGTATCTTTTTCACCACATCCCCACCAACATTTATTGTTGCCTGTATTCTTGATGATTGCCATTCTGACAGGAGTGAGATGAAATCTTAGAGTAGTTTTGATTTGTATTTCTCTAATTGCTAGAGATGTTGAACACTTTTTTTTAAAAAATATATTTGTTGACCAATTGTATTTCTTCTTCTGTGAAGTGTCTGTTCAGTTCCTTAGCCCATTTATTGACTGGGTTATTTGGTTTTGTTTTTTGTTTTTTGGGTGTTAAGTTTTTTGAGTTCTTTATATATCCTAGAAATTAATGCTACAGCATTTGTCAGTAAATGGTTGAAGTTGGAGAATATCATGCTAAGTTTAATAAGCCAATCCCAGAAAACGAAAGGCTGAATGTTTTCTCTAATATGTGGATACTAATTCACAATAAAGCAGGGGGCACTAGGGAAGAATAGCATTACCTTAGATTAGGTAGAGAGAAATGATAGGAGGGGAGGAGAGAGGATGTGGGGATAGGAAAGGTAGTAGAATGAAACAAATATTATTACTGTATGTACATATGTTATATGACCAATATGATTCTTCAATATGTAAACTCAGAAAAAATGAGAAATTATATCCCACCTATGTATGATATATGAAAGTACATAAATGCATTCTATTTTCATGTATAACTAATTAAAACAAATTAATTTTTTTTAAAAAAAGAATTCTTACATTTGATAGGTATAAGGGTGAAGCAGGCCAGACACCCCCACCAAAAAACCATTGCCACAACTAAGCTTCTCTTCTTGTCAGATCAGAAGGATGTCTGCAGTTTATTGTGGTTGGTAGTTTCCTCTTCTTGTAAATGCCAGGTTTGCACACAAAAGGTGTGACAGAGTTAGTCTGCAAGCTTGTTGTACAAAAAGATAGCACTTCTGATTTTTTGGTAAGAACTTGTGAAACCTGTCTCTTACAGGATGGAACAAAAAGCACTTGTCATGTAAACCTCCAAGTCCTCCCACCCCCTTTCCCTGTACTAGCTATAAACTTCAAAGAATTTCCAAAATCTTTATTCAGAAAAAAAAATTCTTAAGAGAGAACTACCTCTGAACACTGCAATCAATAAACCTGCTTCCCGAAAATTCCTCCGGTGTCCAGCATCTTCTGTCCTACTTCAAGTGAATTAAAATAAAATTTTTAAATAGTGAATAAAGTTGTTTGGATTTTAATTGACATTAGATTTAAATTTTTGGTATTGTTTTAGTTTGTTCTTTATTGGTTTTTGAGCTTATGAAGTTAAAGTTCACACCTCAAACATGGAATCTTTTAAATCCCATCACATTTTGGACCTCCTTGAGTTCATAGAGCTTCTGGACCTTTTAAATGAAGAAAATTAGATGGAAAGCTCTCCTTCATCTTTAAAAGGTCATGATTGCATAATTTCAGAGTCATGATTCAAAGAAATATTTTCTAAGGGTGACTAAGCACATGTAAACACCTTCATGAGAAAATTCTTAAGAACATTAAATCCCTGGTTTAAAGGCAACATTAGTTCAATGATTTCGGAAAAATGAAAAAAGAGAATAATAAGAGCCTGCTTTGAAATATTTGGTAAAATAAAGTTTTAATAGGCATTGAATCAATTTGAAACATTATGTAATGAGTAAAAATGGGAATGAGACAAGCTTGTGAATAGAACTATTTCAAGGGAGTTTTATAAAAAGAATAATGCTCATATTCCTCCAATTTAATTTCTGTAGAAGAAAATGGAAAAAAAAAAAGCCCTATAGTAGACAATGAAGGATATTTAACCAGCACCTGAAAATTTCTCTTTTCTTCTTCTGTCTCACTAAGTTAGAGGTCACCCTGTGGTAAAAGCTGCTCAGAATGGTTGAGAATAATATCAAAATCTTACCAGAGCAATCAGTCTCTTAATTTTTCAAGTTAGAAAATAGGAAAAAAACTCTTTTCTATGTGAATCTTGCACAGAACAAAAATTATAATGCAGGAATACAAATTCAGGAAGTCAAAATCTGAATATAGTGAGACAACTACCTCGGAAGGAGGTGGTACCAATGCTAGTGATCCAGAGTGGGAAGTCAGAGCCCAAGAAGCTAGAAGGGCATCTGAACAATCAGAAGGTCATTGGGCCAGGGCAGTGTGAACAGGGGAATGCAAGAAGTCAGTGGTGGCAGCAAGGGTGAGAAGCCCGAATAGGAGGAAAAGCACCAGATTGTGTACATATGTGGGAAGAGGGGGCCACGACGATAATAGGGTATCGTTTTTATCAGAGAGGAGGTGGATGCTGATCAAAATTACACATTGAAAATACCAGAATCAGGTTCTCACTGTGAAAAAAGAAAATAAAATTCAAACATGAAAAGGGGAAAAATAAGAATTAGTTGATTGGATTGGGATTCAAATTAGAAGGATCCATGTGATTTTATGGATTTCACTAGCTAAATAGGTGTTCACACATGTAGAGAGACAACTAACCATGTGTGTATATGTGAAATACTCTCCAGCCCTCTCCTCTAAGAGGGTTCAGAAGGAGTGACCTATACTGATGATCACACTTATTGTATTAGTCTTTGTTTATAAACACTGCCCTCTATGAGAAGCACTTAGGGAACCAGGACAAGTGCATAATTTTAGGACCTGAACAGGAAAATACATGATTGACATGGCATATCTTTGAAAGGGATAATATTCATTGCCAAATCTAGGACAATTTGAATAGCAAATTAAATAATAATAAAAATAATACTAACAAAATTAAAAAACAACAAATAAAAGCCATGGAGCCATACTGGGTTTAAAAACAGAAATATAAATAAATACATTTTCCTTGTTGTATAACTCCAGTGGCTAACTGCATAAAAAATAATAAATTTGGGATAATTATTATTAAGAAATCATTGAGGTAAAACATAACTCAGCCAAGAAAAATCTGTGCATGCTAAATCTAGTGAGTGCAAATCTGATCAGGGCAAGACATCTGCATAGTCTTAATGTACGTCTTCAAAAAATACTAACTGAAAGAGGGAAAAGATTCCTTAAGAATGGAAAGGCTTGGAAGACTCTACCTTAATATAGATGATGAATTTATATTCATAAGTGATAGGAAAAAAGTGAACATATTTCTCCCTGGTGTGTTAAGTTGAAAGAAGAATGGCATCAATTGTATAATTTTCCTGTCAAACATTAATAACTAGGATCAAATCATGACAACAATCATGGAAAATTTGAGACATATTCTACAAAGTAGATAACATTTCAACCTTAAAATTATCAACATTACAAAAGTCAGGAACAGAGAGAATTAAATCAAAGATGGAAACTGAAGAAAGGTGAGATTAAATGTAGCATATTGAACTAATTTTGCAATACATAAAATAATGTATCAATGTCAATTTCTTGGTTTTGATTAGTTTAAGGTTACGTCAGTGACTCTGCTTGTTTGTACAAATTGCAAAATAAAGTTTGTAGAGGTGTTTGATTATAATATGGTAACTTCCAAATTGAAAAAGAAAGAACTACTTTTCAACGTAGTTGTAAGTATTATATCATTTGAAAATAAATGAAAACAAAAATCATGATAGGAGGAATGGATTTCCTAAACAATCATAGTAAACCTCATTTTTCCTCTTGCTGACTCAATGTAGCAACAGGTACTAGATTAATGGAGAGGACAAAACAACCAATAATAATTATTATTCATTAATTATTTCATATATTTTCTTAATAATTTCATTATTAAGAAAATATATGAAATAATGGCATCCATTATGTGTAGGCATTAGTCAATGAAAGATGTTGATCACTGAGAGAGAGAAAAAAAATGAGTTGAGTATTATGACAGCCCAGCATTACTATCTTAAAAATGTTTCTGAGACACAATGAAGCACTAGCAAACTCAGAAGAGCTTACACTTGAGGAGATGGAGCTTTCCTGACATCATGAAAAGCACCACCCACAAGATGAGAGAAATCATGCTCAGGTGCGATATATGGCCAAGTGTAATATATGTTTCCAAGAGCCAGATAGGAAACCTCATAATTCAGGCACATATATTACATTAGTAAAAACTTTCTCAACTAGGGTAATTACAGCTATGATTCCAAAAGGATCAAACTACATCACCCCTCAACACACATACATAATCAAATATTTTAAGAGTACAAAAATACGCTTCATCCAAAAGATAAAACTTTCCATTTATAGCATAAAAATCAAGAATCATAGCATAGGTTAAATGACAGGAAAAAAAAATTCTCACAATAACCAAAACTGTACTCAATCAAAACTGTCACATGTTTGACATAGATGGTATAATTAATAGACGGTTGCATTAAAACAATAGTCATGGGGGGATGAAGTTGTGGATCAGCAGTGGGGCACTTGCCTCGCACATTCAAGGTACTGGGTTCTGCTGGGAGCCATTAGCCAAGTAGGTATGACAATTTCCTTGCCAGCATACCCCATGTTGCTTAGTGGAAGGACTCGTGGAAATAGGACATTTTGCAGTGACATTGAATGTAGGTGACCTTGCTCAAGGACCAGGGAGGATTAGGGTGTTCCCGGTTTAGGATAATCGGGTTTAGGGCGTTCCCAGTTTAGGTTCCAGGTTTAAGGTTTAAGATTATTCCTGCTGGGAATAGGGCGTATCCTGATGCCTGAGTTCCCCTTGAGTTCTCACGGGATTCAGACAGTATTTTGGGGGGGATAGAAGCCCAGTGGAGGTGAATTTGGGCAGAGAGGTGGATTTGGGCAGAGAACGTGGATTTCCCCAGAACGTGATTGTAGACGGCTGGTGTGAGTTCCGGAATAAAGAGTTGCTGTTTGAATCTACAAGCTGTGTGGTGGCTCGTGATTGTGTGCCCAGCCAGACTGCGGCAGGGTTCAATCCTCAGCACCACATAAAAATGAATAAACAAAATAAAGGTATTGTGTCTATCTACAACATATATATATATATATATATATATATATATATATATATATATATATATATATATACCAATTGCCATGGCCATATTCTATTTTTTGAATATAAATGGAAAATATTAGCCAAGTCAAGTGGACAATGAAAACCTAAAATTAATCTTATTACACTAGAAATGAAACTAAAATTCCAGAGAGGAAAAATATATTATTAGCAGGTGTAGAATTAAAAGTAACCTAGGTGTCCCTCAATAGATAAATGGGAAAAAAATGTGGAAAATATATATACTCAATGGAATATTACTCAACTTTAAAGAAAAGAAAAATTATGGCATTTGCCAGTAAATGGTTAGAGTTGGAGAATATCATGCTAAGTGAAATAAGTCAATCCCACAAAAACTAAAAACCAAATATTTTCTCTAATATGTGGATGCTGATTCACAATAAGGCGGGGGCACTAGGGAAGAATAGCATTACATTAGATTAGGTAAAGGAAAGTGATGTGAGGAGAAGGGGAGGGGATGTGGGGATAGGAAAGATAGTAGAATAAAACAGACATCATTACTGTATGTGTATATGTGACTACATGACCAATATGATTCTGCAACACATACACTCAGAAAAATTAGAAATTAAACCCCTCTATGTATGATATATCAAAGGGCATAAGCTTATCCTACTGTCATGTATTACTAATTAAAACAAATACATTTTAAAAAAATGAAACTAAAAGATTGATTTTACACAGCTACTCATATCTTTTATCTGACCACCTGTTTACTTTCCTACTCATCCACTGGTTTCTTTGTGTTACATATTTCAAAGTGTTTCCAGACTCTACATTTATATCCTTTTTTTCCTTGAACTCCATTGGTTGATGTGTTATATATTTAATAATTTTTTTATGTGCATTTGTTTATGATAAGTTTTGTGTATATTCAGCTCCGCATTTGACTCTTTTTCTACTTCATTCTTTTTTTGTGATAATTATTTTCTATATGAATCAAATACTATTAAATGTACCAATTAGAAATTCAGCTTTCTTTTGTTCTTATTTTTCATTTTTATCTTGTTTTATACCTTTTTTGTTTCTTTATAGTTTATTCTGTGCTTTAATTTTTCATATTTTGATAACATATCATTGAATTCTCTTAAACTAATCTGCTAGATTTTTTTCTTTTATGAATTTGTTCTATATTTACTATAACTATGGTATAATAGAACTTCTTTTGAATACCATTTGTGTTTCTGCTTTCTTTCTTTCTTGTTTCTTGTCTGTTCTATTGAGTAGCTTTAGATTGCCTACCTTAAAATGTATTTTTCTTTTACCTTAGTTATTGCTCTTAATTTAATATTTATAGTCATGTTTGCCCACTCATTTTAATTCTTATCAATATGTATATTGTGGAATGATGTGGTTACTAGCACCTGTTTTAATTTTATCTATTAAAAACTGCCACAATCTCATTGTTGAAGTTTTGTTTTCTGAGTTGTCACAGATATAATATCTCCCTTTGGTACAGAAATACCATTCCATGAGCCATCCATCTTCAATGCATATTTTCTTTAAAATTCTTGAATTTAAGGAACAATTTTTAAATTCTATTCAAGAGTATTTTCAGAATGCATCTTGGATGGCCAAATATTCAGAAGTATAATATACCCAAGAATATTTTTTATTGAACTCTCACATTTAAATGTAACACTGTTTGGATTAAAATTATAGGTTAACAATTCTTTTCATCCATATATCAAGCAGATTAGGGCATATATACAAGTGTAGTACACTACCCTGAAATACTGCAATCATGTTATGTTTATTGCTTTGTCACATTGCAGTCCAAAAGGTCAAATACTTAGAATGTGCTCAATAACTCTTACTGCATTTATTTAACAGTGGGTAAATAAAGGAAACTGTGTGAAAATAGAAATAACTTTAAGTCTGAGCACTATTGAGGAAGTTAATATTTATAAAATAATGTGTGGTTTGTTTAAAATATCACCATATGCCAGGAGGAATTGCTATAAAATTGTTTTCTATTTTAGAATACAATTAGTTTTATATCTCTAGCTGAGTGGAAAAGATGCCTAGACACATAAATATTGTTGTTGTTTTCATAGAAATTTGAGAAATAACAGTTAATTGAGTGTAAGATGAGAAAAATTTGGAATATAGAGCATATAATGAATCTTGTTAGTACTCAACATCTCTTTCTCCAATTTTGTTCAACTACTTCTTTTAACTGTGTTCTATGTTTTATTACTCCAAATATTTTCGACAGAATTGTAAAGAAATATTTACTGTGGGTTTGTTAAGCATCCTAAATCAGGTGTAGTCGTATGGTCATTTGTTATTTTTTAAGTCAGGTCTCTTCATTTTTCTTTTTAATTGTTATAAATTTCATTATAATTCTTAAAGAAACATACCAGTTTATAAAATGTATTCTCACATATATAAATGTATTTGGCTAAGAAATCATCACATTAACCATCAGATTTCATATTTTATATGCATAGTTATAATAAAATATCAAAACAAGGAGTGAAGAGGAAAAGAATGGAACTTAATTTTCACCATAGAGCTTCCTAAGGATTATTTCCACTCTATATTCTATTAATAAATCAGCACTCTTTCAAAAAGTCACTGTTTTAGGAAGCAATGGTATACTCTATAGAGGAAATTTTTCTTATACTTCTGACCTCGAACCTCAAATTGCTATGCCTTTAGCAAGGTGAATTTTCTGATGTTTCATGCCAATTAATTAATTTCCATTTTGCTTAATCTTACCACCCTGAATAAGTTGACAGTTCCTTTGAATTCAGACACATGTGGTTGCATGCTAAAGGGACTAAAGCACATTAGGAATCTAATTTTTCTTGACAACTACTTTATGTCACCTTGAGCATTGGTATATTTTACATTTCCATGTTTTCTCTTGATTTGATTGACACAGAGTGTTGTAAATTGCCTTAGCTTTTGAATATATTTTCTTGATTATAGCCCCAAGAACTCTACCTCCTGATAAGTATGCTTTGATTTTTAGAGCCAAATAATTGTATAATTAAAGGAACTTTAAGTTATCCTTATTTGTCAGTGACAAGAAATAGCTTTTTATTTAAGATTGGAGCTTTAAAATCCTATTGGTTTTTAAATATTATCATTCAGTCTTGTATTTGAGTAACAAAATTTCCCCATTCTATAGCCTTAACTTCTAGTTCTTTTCCAAATATCCTATAATACTAAGTATACATCTATTCTAAAAGAATTTCTGACTAAAAGTTTTATTTTATAATGTCCATTCAAAAAGAAACGTAATTAATATAATCAATTGACAGCAACATGCCATGTTTACACCATAAAGCATCTTCTTAAAAATGGGAAAGTGATAAGTGATAATATAATATTCAAGTTATATTTTAGCAATTCTTTACAGATAGGAAAAGATGATTCTTGCCTTTCACCTTGAGACAAAGAAGCTGTCCCAACCGATATGAGGATTCAATTGATTAGTCCAAATTAAAATAAAAATGATCTTGACCTCTGTAGTAGTATTATAGAGCTTCCATATTATGTTTCCACCAAACAAAAGAAATTCATTCTTTCATACTTTCTAAGGCCTGAAGTCCAAAATCAAGGTGTCTGAAAGGGGTCATGCTGCTTCTGAAAACCTTAGAGAAAAATATTTCCTTATCTTCTCCCACTCTCCTAGGAATCCTTGGGTTCGTTGGCTTGGAATTGCATCCTATCAACTCTGTCTACCTCCATCTTCACATGACCTTCTCTCCATAGCTTTGTCTCTGGGTATTCTTTTCCTTTCTCTTTTAAAGACACCATCATTGGATTAAGCACCCACTCTGATCCAGTATAGAGTCCTCCTAAACACACATGTGAAGACTTCATGTTACACTCTGAGGTTCTTGATTGACAGGAATTCATTGAGGCTGGGGAACTAATGAAATCATTCCGATCTCCACTTATAAAGAAGAACATGTAAGAAAACACTTCAAGCTGACAACAATACAGTCATGCAACTGTAAAGAATTCCTAGTAAAACTAGCCTACGGGCTCCCACCAATCTTGTCCAATCTGCCTATTATATCACATAAAGGGCTTCCCAGTTTTCCACCTGTTTCTACTGAGACTACCCCTTCCAATAACCTCAGCACTATAGGACTCATCACTGCAAACTATCCACTTCCCAGACCAATCATAAAGCAAAGCTTCAATTAAATCTGATTACCAAATCATACCTAACAGAATATCAATACAAATCCCATCTGAATTGTATCCCTATCTGCCTCACTCACGTTAAATAGGGTGATCTTATAATTTGTCTCTCAAATCAGGACTCTTTTGGAAAGGTAGGAAAGCACTGTTAAGAATTATAGTGAGC
The DNA here is from genome assembly GCF_021218885.2 of Marmota monax. Taxonomy (NCBI): domain Eukaryota; kingdom Metazoa; phylum Chordata; class Mammalia; order Rodentia; family Sciuridae; genus Marmota; species Marmota monax. Next base: position 4,555,107 of record NW_026692072.1, on the reverse strand, counting down.
CAGGTGTGGTGGCACATGCCTATAATCCCAGCATCTCCAAAGGCTGAAGCAGAAGGATCACAGTGAGGCTCTAAGCAACTTAGTGAGACCTGTCTCAAAATGGAAAAACTAATAAAAATTAAAAAAAGAAAAAAAAATCTGTATATGTGGCTCAATGGTTAAGAACACCTGGATTTAATCCCAGGTTCCAAAAAAAGTTACAGTGAAACCACAGACATGTAATAAGACAGGCATGTTCCTCATCAACCAAGCCCCTTTGTTCCTAAGTATTTGTTTAGTCACTAAACTACATATACTTGGGACTTCACTCCTCTTATTTTTCAAATGCTTATACTTCATCCTTTGCTGGTCTATCACCACTAAAGTGTATTGTAACCCCAACCCCTCTCTGAACGTTCACTTCACCATCCTCTTGTACCTGAAATCTAACGGGCACCCCCTCCACTTTAGATTATTTCAACACTTCTGCTGCTAAGGAGCTTGAAGTTGAGGTCACCGTCTTTCTTCTTCACTGCCACTTGAAAACAACTTTTTTTTTCCCCCTCAGATATGCCTTCCCTTCATAAAAGACACAGCTGTTGAGTATAACACTGAGATATTCTATGCTTTGGGGGTTATACAATCACCTCCTTGGATTTCCTCTCCTTTCTTGAAAACTGTTATTTTCCAGTTCACTATTCTTTGCCCAATGTGAATTATAATGAGATTTTAATGACTAAAGATTTTGATTGTCAAACTTGCTAACAATATTTACCTTCCCTGCTTTCAATTATCCACTCCCACTTGAGACATCATGTTACCCATACAACAATCCAATTTTAAACACCTATTCCCAAATCCTCACCACCTCTCTCTCTCTCTCTTTCTAGCCTATTATTCAGTTATTTCCCTTTCTCATACATCATTTCTGCACTTATTTGAACTAATCTATTCATATGAGAAAAACACTCAATTTCCAGCATCACCTCAGGCTCCTGTTTATTTATGTAGTTCTTATTATAAATATCTCATTGAAATTGTTGTTTACAATGTCTGCCAAATTACCCCTGTAGTCAACCACATTATTTTTTTTTATCATAATCATTCCATAGGGCACAGATGAGGAAGGAATCTCTTGTCCCTGTATCCAATATTTTTTTTTTTTTTACTTCTTGGACCTCTCAGTAGTATTGACAGATAATCAGTTTTCTGCCCTTGAAATTCTTCCTTCACTCAGCATCTGGGACCCTGCACTCCCATGCCTGTCTTTCTACTTCAGTGTCACTCCTCCTGAGTGTCTCTTTATGAAAGATCGACATTATCCCAAGATAATCTCAATGCTATGCCCTTTTCTGTTCTCTTCATGTCTACTCTTTGAGTCATCTGTCACATGACTATGGCTTAATGATTCACATATAATTGAGTCCCATTTTTATATGCAACCTGTACACCTTTTCCCAGAGCTCCAGATTTTGGTACCCAATTACTCACCATCTATACTTGGAAGTCAAATACATTTCTCAACAGGACAAAACTCACATATGGCTTTTAATGTTTTTATGTAAGTTCTCTCTATACTGAATTTGTTGAAGAGTTTTTTTTTGTTTGTTTGTTTTGTTTTTACCACCAAAGTGTGCTCAATGTTGTCTAATGCCTTTGTCAAATGCCTTTCTCCTAGATCAATTGATATAATCCTGGGGATATGTTGAAAAATATTTGCACCCCATTTGTTCATGGTGTATAATCTTCCTACTGTCTTGTTGAATTTAATTTGCTAATATTCTGTTGGGAATTTTACATCTCGTTTACCAGATATTGGCTCGTAGCTTCCCTTCATTTTTTGGGTTTGTCTGGCTTTGGTCTCAGGGTGATGCTAGGCTTCTGAAATGAGTTTGGAAGTATGCCCCCTTCATCTGTTGTTTGGAAGATCTTAAAAAGGATTTGTATCAATTGTTATTTACATGTTTGTTAGAATTCACCCTGTGAAGCCATCTGGTCCTCATATTTTCTTTGTTGGGGTGATTTGATTCCATTTCCTTATTTGTTTTTGGTCTCTTCAAGCTTCCTATTTCCTTACTATTCTGCCTGGGTTAGTTATGTGTTACCAGGACTCACTCTATTTCTGATTTTTTTTCAATTACTTGGCACATAAATATGTGTAATGGTTCCTTACATTTTATCTCTGTGACATAAGTTGTAATGTCTAATTTTCAGCTCTGAATTTATTTATTTCCTTTTATCTCCTGTCTTCTTAGTATAGTTAGGAATTTGCCCTTTTTGTTTATTTTTTTAAATAACCAACAAACGACTCATATCAATACCAAACTGGGTTTTGTCGATTTTTCTCTATTATTTTCTATCCTGTACTTCATTTGGTTTTGCTCTTAAAATATATTATTTCCTTCCCTTTGATAACTTTGAGTTTAGTTCATTCTCCATTTCCTAATTACTTGAGAGTTACTGTGATATTTTTGTTTGAGGTCTGTCTCCTCCCTGAATGTAGGTGCATGTTGCTATAAACCGCATTCTTATTCATCTTTTGCTTCATTCCTAGGTTTCATAACAAATTTTTGTTTTTCTCTCAAAATCTTTTTTTTATTTTTGCTTTAAATTTTTTTCTTGCACTCAGTGGTTGTTGAAGAGTATGTTGCCTAGCTCCATGTATTTTCTTGAGCTTTTCTAGTTCCATTTTTACAAATTTCTGGTTCCATCCATTGTGTTCAGGAAAGGCACATGGAGTGATGTCAGACTCCTAAAATTTCTTCAGATGACTTTGTGACCTTGCATGTGACCCACATTGGGTAATATTCCAAGCATATTTGAAGAGTATGTGTATCTTAATTTCTCTTTCAGTTAATTCATCATTGAAGTATAAGAACACAATTGATTTCTGGGTGATACTATTTGAGAATCAATCTAACAAAAGGGCTGAAGGAAAATCTATAATAAAAACTACAGAACACTAAAGAAAGAAATAGAGGAGGACTTTCAAATATGAAAAGACCTCTCATGTTCTTAGGCAGAATTAATATTCTAAAAATGGCCATATTACCAAAAGTGCTATGTTGATTTAATAAAATTCACACCAAAATTCTTATGATATTCTTCATAGAAACAGGAAAAGTATTTATGAAATTCATCTAAAAAAAATAAAAGGCCCAGAATAGTCAAAGCCATCCTTAACAAGAAAAGTGAAGTAGAAGGAATCACAATCCCAGACCTTCAATGACACTATAGAGCAATACTTACTAAAAACAAAACAAAAACCTAGTATTGGCACCAAAATGGGCAAGAAGACCAATGGAACAGAATAGAACACAATGATAAAAATCACACAAATACAGTTACCTTATACATTGAAGAGAACATATATTGGAGAAAATATAGCATCTCCAACACATAATGTCGGGAAAACCAGAAATCCATATGAATAGAATACAGTTTAAATGCTCTCTTTCACCCTGCATAAAACTCAACTCAGAGTGGATCAAAGACCTATAAATTATTCCAGAAACCCCATACATACTAGAAGAGAATGTATGCCCTACGCTCCAACATATTTCCTTAGGAACTAATTTTCTGAACAAAATTCCTAAAGCGCAAGAAGCAAAATCAGAATCAATAAATGGAATGGAAACAAAATAAAACACGTCTTCACAGCAAAGGAAACAACCAAGAGTGTGAAGAGAAAGCCTAGAGAATGGGAGAAAATCTTTGCTACCTGCACCTCAGATAGAGCATTAATCTCCAGGATATACAAAGAACTCTGAAAACTTAACACACACACACACACACACACACACACACACACACACACACAAATAACCCAATCAATAAATGGGCAAAGAAATTGAGTAGACCTGTCTCAAAAGAAGAAATACAATTGTCAACAAATACATAAAAAAAATTAAACATCTCTAGCAATTAGAGAAATGCAAATTAAAGTGACACTGAGATTTCCTCTCACTCCTTTCAGAATGTCAATAATCAAGAATACAGGTAACAAAAAAATACTGGTAAGAATGTGGAGGAAAGAGGTACACTCATACATTGCTGGTGAGAATACAAATTGGTGCAACCACTCTGGAAAGCAGTATGGAGATTCTTCATTTGAGCCGAATGTCCCACTCCTCCCTTTATATCCAAAAAATGAAAATTCGCATAATACAGTGACACAATCACATCAATATTCACAGCAGCTCAATACACAATAACTAAGTTATGGAATCTATGTAGGTGGCCTCCAACAAATAAATGGATAAAGAAATACACACACACACAAATAGACACACATTGAAATATTACTCAGCCATAAAGAAGAATGACTTTATGACATTTGCAAGTAAATAGATGGACCTGAAGACTATCATTCCAAGTGAAATAAGCCCACCACAAAAAAAGCAAAAGTCAAATGTTTTTGCTGGTAAGTGGAAGCTAATCTACAATAAGTGGGAAAAGGGGAAGAATAGATATTTGGTAGATTAGATAAAGGGGAATGAAGGGAATGGAGGGGGGATAGCAAAAGATAAGACAATGGAATGAACCTGAAATAATTTTCCTGTGTACTTGTATGAATATACTATAGTGAATCCCATCATCATGGACATTCATAATAATGGGGTCCTAACTAGAATAAGATGTATTTCATGCTTGCACAATTATATCAAAATTAATTCTACTCTCATGTACAACTGATAAGAACCAATTTTAAAAAATAGAGAAAACAAGAAAACATGTAACCTGTCAATTTGGAATGGGATCTTTTGGAAATGTTTGCCAAATCCACTTCTCCTATCCTGTATGCAAGCCTATGGGTTTTGTTATTATTAGTTCCCTATAATTAGTAGAGTTGTCAAATCAGCCCAAAGGCAATGAAATGCAGATATAACTCAAAAACATTTCCTATACAGTCACTCAGTAATCTATTTTTTTTTCCATTTCAAGGATTTAAAATTATTTTTTCTTGCTCACTCTCTTCCTATGCTGTTTATCTTTACTCATGGAATATATTACACCCTGAATATATACTATATACTCACATTTGTTACATATCTTCCTCCATTAAAATATAAACTCCATAACAGCCAAAGATTTTAAAAGTTCCCATTTATAATTTTTTGAAGAAGGAATATGTGTATGTTCTAATAGATGTCAATCACATCTCAGCTGGACACATTCATTTAGGTTTTTATGGAAAATAATCATTTATATTGCTATTTGTTTACTATAACAGAGTTTTAAAATGGCTTGAATATGATGAAAGGTAAAGAAAATCTTGAGTACTAGATAAGAAACTATCAATCTTTTACCACATTTCAAAATCTTTTGCAATATTTTAGAAGATAGCATTGACTATAAATATGGAAGAGCAACATTCATGTATAAATTAACCTATATAGTCAGAACATTACTGAACACTGAATGCTAAACCTCTACTACTTTTTGTACTTCCTATACTACATGTAAACCATCAACCAAAATCTAACCCCAGCCAAAAAATTTTCTTTGTCAAAATTTTTCATATATATCCTACTATTTATCTTAGTTGACATGGTTTATAAAGCAACTAAATCAATTGTTCTAACTTGGATCTCTAAAGAGATCTTTCTTCCTTATCATGTTAAACATTTGATTTTCTCTAACCTGTTCAGTATGTTCTCAGCCACAGGTGGTTATAGCAAAATATTCTTATCTTTGACATGAATCCATGCTCATTATAATGTTTTATATCAAGACAGATTTTTGGAAGTGTTGACCCTTATCTGTCTATATGACAAGCAGAGTCTTTATTTTAATATCTTGTATTGGGAATTCAACTCAGGGTGTGGATTACCTACCAGAGAACTACATCCCCAGATCCCTTTTCTTTTTCTTTATATTTATTTTATTTTATTTGTTCTTTTCAGTTATACATGACAGTAGGGCATATATTGCCATATTTATACACACAGGAAGTATGACATTTTTATTAGGATCCAGTCTAGTGGATGCACATGCTGTGGAGATTCACTAAGGTGGCCTCATATGTGTACATAGGAAAGTCATGTTAGATTCATTCCACTGATGTTTTTGAGACAGGGTTTTGCTAAGTTACCAAGACTGGTCACAAACTGGTGATCCTCATACCTTAGCCTCCTAGGTAGCTGGGATTACAGGCGTGCACAGCCAGAATTTTAATTTTAATAAGAAGATGAGGACACTTTTCTCCAAAAATGTATGACATAACAAATAGGAAAATTGGTTGAAACTTCATAAATTGTATAAAAAATATACTTGAACACCTAACGATATAGACAATTACTTATACAAGATTTCTTGTCAATGCTACTGTTCCTACTATATACTTTAAGTGTCTAATAATAACTCTGGTCCTTTCTAGATACTAATTTGGTTCTCAATTTATTGTTGTCCCTATAGGCCTGAGATATTAGCATATTATTTTATCTATTGTTTTTACTGTAATTTAGAGTTTATTTATATTAACTCAAGAAAGATTTCTAAAAGAGTCTTTATAATATCCAGCCTATTGATGGATTAAATCTGCTCCTAAATGTGCATGTACACACGTGAAGTTCTCTCTTAAGTTAAAAATCTTAATCTAGGCTCTCTAAGTGTCCTGGCCATGCATAACAATGCTAAGGGGTTAAAACACTTGGTGAGAGGAATGCTTTCCTTATTGGAGTCATAAATGAGAGTTGTACTATCTGTACTTTTGTGTGACCCTATGTCTCTGTAACACTCTTAAACATGTGCCAGCCAGAGTGAGTAGCTCAGAATATTACAACAGAAATATTTTACCTCTGAGTAGTGTCAGTTGAACTAGCTCATCTTGTGAGCTCTTTTACACACTTTTACACACTTACCATCTGAGTGCTGTACCAAGTTTTATGAGTACCAGGTACCTTGCAGAAAGCCTGAGCATGTTCCAGCCTCAATATATCCTAAAACCCTGACTTCTTCTGAAACCATGTGAATTTGTATACTTGAAGCTTCCTCTGTATGTTCTTTAGCTTCCTAACACCCCTTTGAGAAATAAGCAACATCAAACATCAGTGACAGATTTTCCTTGGTTTGGGATCTGATTATCATTGATTTTTCAACAACTTCATGCAAAATTAAACTACACAGATAACATAAAATGAGTAATTTGTTGTCAATAAAAACAGATGCGGCATTTTAATATTATCTCTATTCATGTATGAGCAGGGCCAGAAATAAAATGTATCTGGGTTTTGTTTTTATGTATGTACATGTGTATATGTGTGTATATGTTTATGTGTATTTGTATGTTCATATGTGTCTTTGCTACTCTTAGACTGTCTTTTTCTTTATTTCTTTTTTGGAAATAGGTTTTTTTTTTTTTTTTTTTTTTTTTTTTTTTTTATAGCTGGGCATAGCAGCGCTCACCTATAATCCCACGTACTTGAGAGGCTGAGGCAGGAGTATCACCAATTTGAGGCCAGATAGGACAATAACAAGACCCTAAATAAAAAAAAAATGGGGTGGAGGGAAGAGATGCAGCTCAGTGGTCAGTGCTCCTGGGTTCAATTCTGAGTAAAACAAAACAAAACAAAACTCTGAAAGTCCTAAATCCAAATCATTTCCTCTAGATTAAAAAAATCCCAAATTGGGTTTTCTTTTTATTTATTTATTTTTTTTATTGGTTGTTCAAAACATTATAAAGCTCTTGACATATCATATTTCATACATTAGATTCAAGTTGGTTATGAACTCCCAATTTTACCCCAAATACAGATTGCAGAATCACATCGGTTACACATCCACATTTTTACATAATGCCCTATTAGTAACTGTTGTATTCTGCTACCTTTCCTATCCTCTACCAATAGGCTTTTTGATGTATAATTTGTATATAAAGAACTACACATATTTAATTTGCACAACTTTATATGCTTAGGCATATGCAAACAGAAGTCATGATATTGTTATAACAAAAATGATACAGAAGTCCAGAACCTCACAAGATTTTCTTGACAAGAATACCTAATGTGAGATCCATCTTCTTGATATAATTTGAAGTTCACAATATTGTACTGTTAAACACAGGTGCTATGTTGTCAAAGGATATCTAGAACTTGTTCATTTACTGTACCTGAAGATTTATACGCATCGAACATTAACTCCTTCTTTTTCCAGCCTCTCAGCCCTAGCAACCCCGATAATATTCTCTGCTTGTGTTTCACTACCATGGATATCTCATATGAGTAGAATCATGCAGTGTTTGCCCCTGGACCTGGATTAATTCCATTAGCACATTGTCCTCCAGGTTCAGATATTTTGTTCTAAATGGCAGAATTTCTTTTCCATTTTCTTTCTTAAAAAAAAAAAAAGTGTGTTTGTTTTGTAGTGCTTGAGATTGAATTCAAGGCCAGACACATACTAGGTAAGTGCTCTCTCACGGAGCAATACTGCCAGCCCTCCTTTTTTTCTTAAGGCTGAATACTAATTAATTCCATTAATTATATATCCCACAGTTTTTATCCACTCATGTGTCAATGGGCATTTGGTTGTTTTCACAAAATGCATAACAATGCCTACACATTTACTTAAATATTACATATTACTTAATTTCACTTTCTGGTCCATTATATTTTGCATAAACATGTTCATAAAAATATATGTGAGCATAGAAATATATAAAGGTGTAGACACAGGTTTAATGATTTGGTAGAGTTTCTCAAAAAAATAAATAAATGAAGTAGTTCTTCAAAAGCAATTTACTTAAAACCCCTAGGGTTCACCTGGGGTATGTTTAAATAATAAAGTCAGATAGTAAATACATCAAAATGTATCTCATTTTTATTGTATAGTTTCAGCATTTTAGCTTTTCCTTAATCTTGTACTAGCTTCTTGTTCTTAATTACATAAATATTAATGATAGCATTAAGCATTGGAAAGAATATAATTTAGTTGGGAGAAGAAGTTTCAGAAGTCAAAGTTCCATGATAATGAAATATGTTTCTCTGGCATTCTTCCTGAGATCTCATAATACTTTTGACATTACATTCCCTGCCTATGACCTTCAGGAGAGCAAGCACTTTGGAAGAACTAGCCTGAGTTGTTACATTTATTTCCTTAGTTCATATCATGCTGCCTATATCAGACAGGTGCTCAATTTATAGTCTCTGAAAGATCAGAAAAATATGTATAAAAGAGTAGCTGAAAATAAGTGTCCCAATTGGATCAGTGTTATAATCCATATAAGAAGACAACAACTGTAAGAATTGTTAAAGATGTGTCACTATTAAAGTACTTTGATGCATAATCGTTTCAGCAAATGTAGAAATACTACAACTTGTATTAAAACTAATATAAAGCATAGAAGCAACTGTTAAAGACTTTTTCTGGATTCAAAGTATGGTACAAGTATTTCAGATTGACTTTATAGTGCTAGTCAATGTGAAGTAAACACCCTATAATAATCTTTGAAGTCCAAGGAAAAAGGTTCAAGACATGCAAAGGAGTAGAGATTCAATCAAGTACAATATAGCAAGGGTACTGTTTAGAAAAGAACACAGATCAGTGGCAATGGAGTGCTTTGTGTGTGTGTGTGTGTGTGTGTGTTTTGCCATGTTATAAAATGATTTAACTAATAAGGAGGTAACTATACCTGTGTATTCTAGGTCAGAAAAATTTATTAAAAATGGTGGTTTAAAAAACAAACTGTAGGTCTAGATCTTGAGGAACTATGTAGTAGGAAAACCAAGTAGTATGTTTTCCATGATTTCATGTACAAAACTTAATTTTTAAAAAATCAGGATGCAAATTTAGCACTGTGAAGTTTCTGAACTATAGCATTCTGTTCTGAGTTCTGATAACAGAATTTTACAAGGTGTGGTAAAGCAGATGTATGTATCTAAAATTATTCATACATTTTTATTGTGTCCTTTTATAGCTCAACTTCAGCATCATTCATGTATATGTATTGATGCTATACTTGCATACATGCACATTGAAATAAAACACAGGTCACACTGTATTCTATTATTGATGCTTATATATATTCAATAAAATAGTTATTAGATTTAATATGTGCTAAACACAGTATGAATGTATAAAGTTAAGTAAGACATATGGCCTTACAGAGCTTGGTGCCAGTGTGGGATGATAAATATATTAAATGCATTGGAGTGTGCAGTAGATGAGTTTGATAGAGAGTTATATAACAATCTGTGCGAGTCCCGGAAAAGGAGTATTTCAGAATATTTACTGAACAATGTTTAACGTTTTGGAAGTAAGGGAGTTACATACATGTTAAGTCACATGACTTATGCATAAAAAGAGAAGTTAGTTTCCAATTGTATTTGACACTGCAAAGGCAAGGAGACAGAGCAGTATGGTTGTTTAATTACAGGTGTATGCAGATATATAAGGTTTAAATACACGCATCCTTACTGCTTTGTTTTCTATACGTTTTTCTCTTCTCTAATTTTTTCCAGAGTCACCAGAAGTAAATGCTTACTCTCAAAGACACACAGAGAAAACTGACTGCTTTCTTAAAGCAATAAAGAAATAGAGCAACATAATATAATCCAACCGAAGTTGTTCCACAAAACGTTCTGCCTATTTGCAAGGAAGGAATTTCACTTTCAAATTGGGATTTCATACAACCCCCATAAAATGGAGGTGCTTGAGTTTTATTTATTTATTTACTTGGATTAGTTATTAATCGTGATCACAGTGTCATTTCTTACTGAGTTCTGAGAGTGAGCTATTTCCTCCCCCAAACCCAAATTTAAAAGAAAATCACAAGAGGAGAATAAAATAAAGAAAAAACAATTTACCAGTTTCAGCTATACTTAGAGAAACATTTCGTCATTTTCTCTCTAAACACCTTTTAAAAAAATTTACATCTTCAGTGATACCCAAGGTCATGTGCAACTCTGCAAGCTATTTTTGATGGAATTTTTTTCACCAGGTCTGAAGGCAGAGAACATTGCACTGAAGCTCACACCTCACTGATGTAATTTGGAGTGTTAATTGGAAAGGACCTCACTGCCCCTGTGATTTCTGCTGTCCAAGAATTGGTGACAAGATGTTCTGTCCTCTTTCTGAAGTCTATTGGACATAAAAGCTGAGGATCACGAGGGATTTGTTTGTGGGAGAAAAAAGAGAATACCGTAGGCAGGAGAAGAGAAAAGTAATGGAAAAGTTTTGATTGCATGGTGAAAATAAGTGAAAACAAATCTGGAAGTTTAAGTAAATAATCTAAGAATGATTGTGACTAGTCTCGCTTCTAGGCAGGATGTTTTTATGATAAAGTCAAGGAGGAAATCCCAGATGATTTTGAGACGGAAAAGCCTAGCAAAACAAAAAGAAGAATACTTGGAACTTCTCAATAAGAATTCTATGGGAATAAAAGCACCTAAATCCTCACTGAAAAATACTGCTCTGTGTTCTGAAAATAATTAACATTTATTAAATGAATAGCAAATTATTCTAAGCACTTTGCAAGTGTTAGCAATTTAAACCTCTCAACACCATACCAGGCAGATTACTATTATCATCTTTGTTATCCAGAAAAGGTAAGCCATACACAGAAAAAGTAAATTTAATATCCATGGTCTTATAACCAGTAGATAGTGACACTAGTAATCAATATCAGGCAACTGAGCTTGAGATGATTCCAGTGACTGATTGCTATGAAGAATCACTTCTTCTCAGTTTTCTTAAACATGAACATAAAATCCTTCTATGGAATTTTATATTTTCAGTGACCCTTTCCCTTAGCAAACCTTAAAGAGAATTGGAATAAATTAGTTCAAAATTTAGCAATTGGAATATAGATTAAGGTTTTTATAAGTTAGACATAATTGAAAGCTTAAGTATTGGTGGAATAGAGAAGAGGGTTTGAATTTGGTAAGAAGGTCAATCAACACTGAAGCCTCAACAGAAGAAGTCAGAACCTTAAGATCAATGAAAGGATCTTCACAAATCAAATTGAGTGATTGTTCCACTAATGAACACAGTCAGCAAGTGTTAAGAGTCTGTATGGGCAATGTTTGAACCTTCATATCAAAAATTCCTACCAAATGATGATCTATAGACACTATGACTGACATTCACTGTCTTTCAGCACAATGCTTTACATTCTTGGAAAAGATTGTTTCAAATTCTTCATTAAATGTTTGAAATTTCCCTCTAGCACTTAAAATCAGACCCAGTTCTGCCTCATGTAGAGGTTTATCAATGTATTCACCTTGTGATAATATATTAATTTTTTTATTTTAAAAAAATTCAGTAATAAATAATATTTGTTGTGGCAGAAAATAATCATTTGTAAAGCAGAAAATGTAAGGTGGAAAGTGCTGAAAGATATATTTCAATTAAGATGACCACATTCGCTCTCTCTCTTGTTGGCTGCACCTTTGAAAGTGCCTTTATCTTGTATTTTATCCTATAAGTCATGGGAAAGAGCTTTTTCAAAAAGATGCTTCTTAAACAAGCTTTCTTTATTTTTCAGGGTCATGTCTTCCAATGGCTCACTCTCAGGGAGACCATCATTTCCTTTAATCTGCAAGTGGTGGTACCATCTAAAACAAGAGGCATGAGGAACTTAATTTCAAGTTTCTATAAAACATCATCTGGGGGTAGAAGTAAATAGACATATCTGTGATCCAGAGAAAGGCCTTTTAAGAAAATTAAGAGTGCAGGAGGAGACTGTGGTACTCAGTAGGGAAGGAGATGGGGTAGCAGAAGAAATACTAATACAGGGAAAGAAACTAACCCAAGAAAATGAGCACCATGACAATTGTGCCTTGAATAAAATTTCCTTGCTCATAAGAATAGCCTGTCTATGTCAGAAAATTTGCTCTGTGTAAAAGGCATGGCATATGCATCCAGAAATTTATTTGTTTAGATCATATGCTATGTAAAATGAAATAAGAAATTGACAACATTTTTCTTGTAAGAATCTTATCATTACTGACTACTAAATAGATTGAGAAAATTATTCTTGCTCCTGGTCTTAAATGTTTATAGCTGTTTCTAAAATGTTCATTTAGCTCACCTCTAGTAACAGATTGTGCAGAATGATTTATGAATGGGGCTGATTTCCATACCCCTGATGGATGCTTTATTCACTTAATGATCACTGGCAAGTGGCAGCTATCATAAAACTCCAAGTGTCACTAATAGGACAACTGAGCTCTTACACTGTAAAACAAAATGGGCGAGCTTTTTTAAAGACATAAACTTAAAAAAAAATAAACAAATACAAAGACTCAATCTTGATGTTTTATAGATACTAAGTATTTTAAACCGAAGATGTTTTGTCCAAATGTTGGCTGCTGTTTTCAGGCAGTATGAGTGCAAGCAAGGATGGATAATACACGCGAGGAGGAAAGAATCTCTTCCACAAAAGCAAAACATCGCCTCAAAATTGCCCACAAAAATAGAAACCATATCCAAGTAATTGATGCTGCCTCATCCAAACAGCAAAAGTGCACTCCCTATATGACAGGCACAGTATATTGCTTTCATGTATTCTTTCAATTATCTTAAATTCATGCAAATTAAACAGTGTAGGATTAAATTAGTTAATTTTAAAATATTCTATCCACTTACTTTGGTGGCTTTCTAAGGAGGGTATAAAAAATCTGACTAACTTTATATTTCCAAGGGGACAACTAGACATCCTACTTTAATCTAGTAACAGGGAACCTATTGTCAAACTTAGTCCTATATCCATGACTAAGGGTGGGTGTGGTGAGACTGAGGTTGGTGCTTTTGTTTTTCAACTTGCTAGCAGGTGTCCTGTCACAAACATTGTTGAGTAGCTCTGGACTCCTCACTATTATCATCTGGGTAGGGAAATAGAAGAGCAGATCTTAAAGGACCCTAATAGCTCACACATTATACAATTCCATAAATGTACATCCTATGAATCAGAACTTAAAATGAGATGTGCTGCAAATTTAAAAGAGATAAATGTACAATCAATGACATTACACTCAAAAAAAATTATCACTGTCATTTTACAAGCACAGTTTTAGAGATGTTATAGAGGTTTGGTAGAAAAGTGTGAACCTTGGGCTCCCAACACAAGACAATGTCTATTTCCTCTTATCAGCATCCACCCTAACTGTATCAGACAATGCTTAAGAGTCAAGCATGAGAGCCATTTAAAACCTTATTAATATTTAAAAAAGAAACACTTTTAACCCTCCATACTTTTGCCTATGCTCTGAGTGTGTGTGTGTTTATATAGAGCCCTTGTTATATCAATTTAATTTTACTTATACATCACATTTATTGTTTATCTACCTCTTAGAATAGAATAGAATACGCACTTTTTGAAAATTCGTGCATTTTTCTCTCTTTTTAATTCACTTATTTATACTTCACACTGTACAGATTAGGTGGATCACTGTCAGTGATATTAGTATATATATATATATATATATATATATATATATATATATATATATATGTATTAAAGAGAGAGAGAGAAAAGAGAGAAAGAGAGAGAATTTTTTAATATTTATTTTTCAGTTTTCAGTGGACACAACATCTTTATTTTATTTTATGTGGTGCTGAGGATCGAACCCAGTGCCCCGCGCATGCCAGGCAAGTGCGTTAACGCTTGAGCCACATCCCCAGCCCGCATAAATATTTTAATAAACAATTTTTTCAGTTAGTTTTATGAGTCATTTTCATATCAGAGAGCCAAATCCTTCGGGAATTTTAAGCCTTGAAATATATCTTATATAAAGATAGACTTGCAAAGCAGACAGGATTCTGAAACATACAATATTAGTGCATTCTGATTAATACAACCATTTGTATTTATTCTGATCCATAATAATAATCAAAGTTCATATTCAAAACTTTTTTTCTCATTGCTTTCAGAAGCCAACAGTAAGTTGATAAGTGCGTATGTATTTAATAATATTTCTACCCTATTTTTTGCATGTGTGAAGGAATAAGTGTGTGAAAAATGCTAAGAGAATGTAAATGAAACTCAATTTCAACAGGTAATTTGTTAATGGAATCAAACAAATAAGTTAGAGGACTAACAAAAGTGGTTTGTTTGTGCATGATTTACTTCACCTAGGAAAATGTCTTCAGGTTCATCCAGGAAATGTCAGAACCTTCATCCTCTTTAAGGCAGAATAATATTCCATCGCATGTACACACTACATTTCTGCATCAGTTTATTCATTGATGGACATTTGGATTATTTTCACATTTTGACCATTGTGTAATGAAAACTTCAGAATGATTTCACTAATAGATGATGTTTAGTTAGAAATTTGACAGTAAGTCTAGAGTTATTTAGGCAATTTAGTCAGAGTATTTAGCATGCTGTGAAATTTTAAAATGAGAAATCATATAAAAACATCTAGTGTGAGCTATATACATAGATTTGTCACGCAGCTACATTTAAAAAGCATCAGGTGAAAAGTGGCAAAAAATATATCAGGAAATTTATTCACCAAAATACACATCAACTTCTTTCAAAATCCAGCTCAAAAGATGTTTTTCCCTGTTCACCTTGTGTACTAGCCCCTCCCACATTCCATCCTCTGCCATTCAAAGAGACTCCATTCCTTCTGTGTTCCACCATAGCATTTTTTTACAAACATTGTTTCTATTTCTTAGAATTTTTAATGTTTTTATTAGTGCAACATATTTTCACATAATAATGGGGTTCATTTAGACATATTCACACGTGGGGTACATAATTGATTTGCTCTATTACAACCCCTAGCACTTGCCTTTCCCTACCGCCCGCTTCCCACGACCACCTTCTTCTACTCTCCTGGTTTTCTTCTATTTATTTATCACTTTTTTTAAGTGGGTGCTTTTTAGATACACAGAATGATGGGATTCACAGTGGCATGTTTATATATGTACATAGCATAATTTCTTCAATTTCATTCTGCAATTCCTCCCTCTTCCCATCCCTCCTCCTTCTCTCTCATTCCTTTCCTCTATTCCTCTGATCTCCCTTCTCTTTCCTTAATATTTTTCATCAATTTGTTCCAGTTACCACTTTGTCATTTGATCATGTATTCCTTTATTAGAAATAGTATTTTAAGTACAGGGGCTGTCTATTATTTGTTTTTGCAAATTTCAAGGTAATTTATATGTAGTAGGCACTCAATAAATATTACTGATACAGAGACTTCTTTCATTCTAACAATGCTCCATTTTCATGCAATAGTCTTATGTACATCCTAATTGTTATCCTTACTAGAGAAAGCCCCAAAATAGTTCACTGTGGCAACACAGGTTGTATGTATCACATCACCATTCAACTTCACATTGAAGAATTTTAAATGTTTTCAGCATCTGGCAGCACTAGATTGGTGCAAAAAAAATCAACTTCCTTTACTCCATTCTTATTTAAACTCCATATGGTTCTTTTTCTGACACCTGGGAACCTGCAACTATAATCATAGCTCCTAGCGTGCTTCCTCTTTTTTAACTCTTCCCTCACTCTTCTTGGGAAGTTAGTTGACTTCTGAGTCTATTTCTCTGTATTTCCAGTGTTTCAGTATTGGAATGGGATTCTCGGTAAGGATTGTCTATCCAATAAACTGTATTGTCCATACAAGTTAGATTTTATGGTTGCAAATTTCTTGAGTTAATGTTAAGCAGTTTAGCATACCAGGGGTTTGTGAGAATGATCTTGTGTATATTACTGTATTGTCAAAACACTGTATAATTGAGAGCTGGCAGTAGAGTGGTCACAGTAGTGGCCACTAGTACCCCTACCACATGTTATCCCCAGGCACTATCAGCTGGATCTCTCTCCTCTGCTGCATATTATCTCTAATTGATTCTTGACTTTTATCTCACTCCATTATGACTGAATCAGGGGAGAAAAGTATCAGTGAGTATTTTTAGCTTAGATGGCAACATTTTCGATGTACAACTGTAGGATCTGCCTTCTATCTCCCCCACAACCACACAATTGACTGCAGTGTTTTGAGGAATACCTCAATTTTCAACTGAAATAAGAAACAATTGATAGCATTAAAACATAGCCCATACATAGGCTTTCCCAATATACAAGTACTACAGACTGTATTTACATAAGATCTCCTTTCTTAATGTCTTTTGACCACTTTTTGTGCAATCAAACCGCAATCAACTTCCTTAAGGAAAAAAATTACTGTGTTCATTTTCAAGGCCATATTCCCGAATGAAAGCTATATGTATTTTCTGTTATGATTTGTCTCAATATTATTTATATATATATATATATATATATATATATATATATATATATGTGTGTGTGTGTGTGTGTGTGTGTGTGTGTGTGTATAAAGTTATAAGATTACTCACAAAGAAATATACATATGCATGAGTTTGGAAGTAACATTTTTAAAGCTAAAATGTGCATGTGCACATGCTCATATAGATGTGTAATTAGATAAAAGGAAAATACGAAGTGGACAGCATAGCCTTCATTTCTACAACTAGTAGTGGGACTTTAGTGGATTGTAAGACAGAACTCTTTTCCTCCATTATCCTCTCAAATAACAACACAGATTTTCATTAACTTTGCTGGATGGCTAACCTTACTGTAATCCTTTAGGAAAATTATCCCTTGGTGATTGTGTATTTTTCATGAGTTTATTCCAGAAAATATTTTTTTCACAATTCTTCATGCCTCCCTTGTATATTCTCAACCAACCTATTTCTCATTAGTTATTAAAATAGTCAGTCAATCCAACACTATCATATTGCTTTAACCATGTGGTAGAATTGGGGGAAAAAAGAAACAATGTTAGCAGGTTAAACTATTGATTCAATGTCAGTGCTTTTGGAATCATCTCTCAGTCATTAAGGCATGAGATTCAGCATTACAGGGTCATTAAATAAATATATTACGCAGACCAAAGACAGAAGATGCCTACCAACTTCCTTCAATTTGTTTTGGGAATCATGCCTTTAGAATAGAGTAGGCAAAAATCACTCCATCAAGCCAGAAAAAAAAATGCCCACAGTTCAGTGCTAGGAATATGCATTATTTTATAATGGAACTGGGATTTTCAGATGTAATAGTAAGGATATTGAAATAAGAATAGTATTCTCTATTATCCATGCAAGCCCAATTTAATCACATAAATTCTTAAATAAGAAAAACGATTCCAGGCCACAAAAGACCAGAAAAATGGCAGACTGAGAAGGAATCTCCTTGCCTCTTTTGCCTATTACCGACTTCAAAGATGGATAAAGGGTCAGTCTGCATATACATGGCAATTTGTTACAATAGGAATAGAAATCTAATAGACTGTCCATAAGGACAACTGCATGTTCTACAATTACTGATTAAAAGCATAAAATGAGTAGTTCTCAGACTTTATAGCACAGTAAAATCACTTGGAGAACTTTTTTATATTTGCATAGCCCAAGCCCAACTCACCCTAATCAAAGTAGAATTATAACAGTACTTTTAGAGCTTCTCATATATTTCAAAAATATAACCAAATTTTAAGGATCACTCATATATGGCATTCTGCTGAAGAATCTTTTGGTTCTACAATAGAAATATTAAGAGATGATTCCATTGACTCATAAGTACTGTCTACTTTGGACTTAGGATGTATATCACAAAACAAGTATAAGTCTCAGCACCTCAATGGCTAATTTTAATGATGCCAGCACCTTTCTCAGAAGCAATGCTTATTTGCAAAAGATTTGATGGTATAGTGCTATTTTAGCTGGAGTACTTGAGCACAGGTTGCCACTATACGTTTTTTAACATGGAATTAAAATAAGTTGATAAAGGAGAGATACTAACAAAAGAAGAAAGAAGCAAACATTGGAAAGGTAAATGGCTTTGTAATGGCAATATATTTGGTATATTGTAAAGGTTAAAATGCACCAAAAGTTAAAATCCCATCATCAAACCTGCAAATACTCCAGAAAAGAAAATACACTAGGGTAATTTTTGTGGGAAATAAATAAGCTTATATAGCATAAAATAATACTATAAAAATAAACATTTTTAGACAGTAAATTTATTTATTATTACTTTAGGTGACAAATAAGAATTGTATATTTTATGGAGTACACTGTGGCACTATGATATATGTATGTATTTTGAAATGATGGAGTCAAACTAATTAATAGAATGACTTTGTATATTTATCATTTCTTGTGGTGAGAACTTTTAAAGTCTACTCTTTTAGTAATTTTGAAACACATATTATATTTCTTTTAATTATAGTCACCATACTGGGTATTGCTTGCTTTTCAGTCAACAAGAAAAAACAGTTAAACAGTGAAAGCTATGGCTTTGTATTTAAAAAAAAAAAAAAAAAACCTGAATTAAAAATGCAATTACAGTAAACATGACTGCATTGTATTAAGACAAGAATAAAGAGCAAATAATGTGGTAAATGCTGAATAAGAACAGTTTAATAAGCTGGTGAGAAGAGTGAAGAGCCCTGTATACCATGGGGAAAAGGTGAACTCATATATTGTTGATGGGACTACAAATTAGTGCAACCACTCTGGAAAGCAGTATAGGATTCCACAAAAATACCAGATTGGACCCCCATATGACCTAGCTATCCCACTCCTTGGTGTATAGCTAAAAGATATTGGTCAGAATAATATATGGATCCAGACACATCAATGTTTATATTAGTACAATTTACAGTAGATAAGTTATGGAATCAACCTAGGTGTCCATCAACAGATGAATGGATAAAGAAAATGATATAGATGCACAATGAAGTTTTACTCAGCAATAAAGATGTAAAAAAAAACTTAATTTTCTGGTAAATAAATGAAACTGCAGAACATGGTGCTGAGTGAAAAAATCCAAACCTAGAAAGTTAAGGGTTGAATATTTTCTTTCCTGTGCAAAAGTTAAACTAAATAAGGAAAAGAAAAAAGAAAAAGAAAAAGAGTGTGGGAGGAGTCCCATGAAAATAGATGAAAGATCAGGAAAATAAAGGAAAGGGATTGGTGGGGAGAACGGAAAAACTAGAAGAGGGAGGAACAGTGAAAAGAATCTGAACAAACTTTCCGATGCACATACATGAGAATAATACAGTGAATCTCACCTTTATGTATATTCTTAATTTAATAATTTAAAAAAGAACTATAGATAAATAGAAAAAGGGGATAGAGAAAGGGAGTAGGAGAGAGAAAGAGGAGGTACTAGGGACTTAATTGGATCAAATTACATTTCATGTTTTCATAATTATGCCAAAATGAATCACACTATTACCTATAACTATAGTGCAATAATTTTTAAAAAAAAAACATAGCTCTTTGGACTGAAAGCAATGATGCAATAAGAAATATAGATTCACATAAAGAAATAATAACAGAGAAAAAAGAGATGAACATAAATGAAACATTTCTTTTTTCTTGCCATTAATTGATGTGATTGATAATTGTTTGTTCAAAGTTATAAAAAAATGTAATATTGTATTCAGTGATACAGTATACTGGTAGCAAAATGAATGACAGTGATTCTATAAAGGATGGGAGCAGGAATTGAGGCTACTCTGCTATAAGTTACATATGAAACCTGAAGTGCACCTGTACTGTTGGATAGTGAATTTATATTAGTGTCAATACATATGGCAAAGCATAGAGCAACCATCATTATAAAAATACATAGTGTAGTTGATAAAATCAAAGGAGAGAAAGGAAAATTAAATGCTTAATTAAAATCAGAGTAAGCAGAAAATGGGGAAAGGAGAAAAAGAAATTACAATAAGTAAAAAAACAGGTATAGACATGGCATTTGTTAAAATAAAACTCAATAATCATTTGAAATGTTGAATAGCTTATATTATACCCATTAAAGATTGAGATATTGAAAAAGAAAATAAAACAATATACAAGACCCAGCTGGGTAGAAAGTAACTTTAAATATAAACCTGGATACATTGAAATACATGAATAGAAACATAAAAAAGTAACAATAATAAATAGCCAACTGGAATAACTATATTAATATAAGACATAGGGGACATTAGAGGAGGAAAAGAACATCAGAAAAAATATTGACATTTCATAATAATTGAATATATTCTCCTAGAAAATATAAGAATCCTTAACATTTATATATCTACAAATCAATGTCTAAATATGTGAGACAAAAGATGAGAGAACTGCATGAGAAGCAGAAAAATCCATGCTAGAGTTAGAGACTTCAACACCCCTGTAAGTATTAGGTAGCAGGTAGAAAATCAGTAAGAATATAGTTGACCTGAATACAATCATCAATTGACTTGGTTTAGTTAACATGTATAGAATATTACATCCACCAGGTGTAAAATACACGTGCTTGTCAAGTTCACATAGAACATGATCCAAGAAAGTTCATATTCTGCACCAATAAGAATAAGTCTGTGCAAGTTTAAGGAATGTAAGTGATCCAAAATATGTGATCAGATCATAGTGGAATTAAACTCATATCAATTACCAGGGAAAATCTCTCAAGTATTTGGAAAGTAAGCAGTGTATTTCTTTCTTTTTTTCCCTTTCTTTCTTTTAGTGTACTGGGAGCTTTAATTTAAAAACTTCACTTGCATACTTTTTAGAGCAATGTTTGAGGGTTTGTTGGTTCCTAACTGCTACGTTCCATGAAGACTTGTCCAGTGAAATTCCATGCCAAAAATATCATCTCTGTTACATTCCTCAAAATCATTTTTTTAATTAATTAACTTATTTAGTAATTTATTCTAACCAGTTATACATGACAGCAGAATGCTCATCACTTCCTTGTACAAAAATGAAGCAGAATTTTTCACTTCTACAGTTGAACTAACACTTTGATTAAAGAATGTGCAAGACAAAAAAAAATATCTGGAACTGAATGAAAATGTTAGTGGAACCTCAAAATTGTTAGAAACTAACAATCATATGATCATGTCAATTGATGCAGATTAAGGAGAAATTTATAGCATTAAGGGCATATATTAGAAAGGTGGAAAAGTCTAAAATCAGTAATCTGAACTTTCATATAGAAAAATAGAGGAAGAACAACAGATGAAGCCTAAAACAAATATAAGAGAAGAAATAGCAAGAATTACAGCAGAGATAATGAAAATAATACAGGACATCAATGAAATCAAAAGGTGATTCTTTAAAAAAATAAAACGAATAGACCTCAGGTTATGATATATCTATATCTATATCTATATATATCTATATCTATATCTATCTATCTATATAATTTAGTTATATATATGACATATTTAGTTATATATATATAGTTATATATATATATATATATATTTAGTTATATGTATAATTAGTTTTATACATATATTTGTACACACACACATACACACATATACATATATTGGGGGAATGGAGAGACTCAAATTACTAATATTAAACATAAAACAGGCATCATCACTATTGATTCCATGGACATCTCAAGAATATAGAAGTAAAAGAAAAACTTTCCTACTATGAATTGATAACAAGGAAACTGAACCAATTCTTTAAAAGACATGCACTCCCACAAAGAGAAATATATAAACTGAATAGAATCTTATTTTCCTTTAAAGAAATCAAATGAGTAATTTACCATAATCTTGCTTTAAAAAATAAAAAGCAAGTTTTTATTGGTTAGCTCTCCCCTAAATTTAAAGAATGACACCATTTTTCTACAGTTTCTGCCAGAAAACAGAAGTGGAATAAATACTTTACAACTCATTTTATGAGGCCAAGGATATCCTAATTCCAACTCAGATAAAGATATTGCAATAAAAAAGAATTACAGACCAATATCTCTCATGAACATAGAGGTAGAACTATGGATCTAAACATTAGAAAATCAAACCTAATGATATATAAAAAAGAATTATAAACCTAGTCCAAGTGAGATTTATTCCAGGAATATAATCCACCACATGAATATGTTAGAAACTAATAATCATACAATCATGTCAATTGATGCAGGAAAATTTATTCTTAACTAATACTTGCCACAAATTAGAAATATTGGAGAACTCTCTCAGTTTGACGAAAAAAAAATTTCAAAAAACCTGAAGCTAATATTTTATTTAAATGTGAGAAATCAGATATATTTCCCTGATTTCGAGAATGAGGCAAGAATGTATCCTTTCACAGTTTTACTCTAGAAGAACTACACAGGAGGACTAGCTGGTGCTGAGACAAAGTAATACAGATAGTGAAGAAACTTACTAGACTCTCTTTGTCCCGCGCAGGGGATGAAAATGGAGTTCTTCTTGGTGGAATGGACTGGCTGTGGAATAAGAGCAAAGAAAGGTTGAGTGGTGGAAAAAAAAAAAAAAGATAGTACACAGAAAGTAACTTTAAAAGCGTGGGTGGGATGGGGTAGTCGATCTTAGGGATGGAGCTTCCACACTGAGAAGAGCAAAATGGAGGCTGCGCTTGCTTTATTTATATCAGGAAACATCAAAGGTTTCCATAGAATGTTCTTTGCCCCCTAAGGTAGGAGGTGGGCTGTCCAGTTCCCTACGGGTTCCTTCCCAACTCTGGAGCTACTGGAGGGGCCTTTCTAGTAGAGCTCAGAAAGAGGCCATATGCTTTTGACAATCTAATGCGTTCAGGGGAGCTGGGATAGTTCCCAAGGTTAAACCTAAATCTCAATGGCTCCAACTGAGAAAAGACCCTCAAGTAATGCAAGTAATTCATGGGTAGTTCCCCCATCTTTGTTTGCAGATGGCATACTCTCTGTACAGAAAATGCCCAAGAATCAACAAAATACTAGAATTAATAAATGATGATAATACGGTAATAGTTTTTGATTCATGAAAGACACAAAATACATAAAAGATATATCAACCATTAAAAATCAGAATTTGACATTTAAAACAGAAAGTCTTTTATGATAGCCCTAAAAGATGAAATACTCAGGCATAAATAAAGCAAAATATGTGGAGAATCTGCATGTGGGAAACTATTAAAAAAACAAACAAACCCTCTGCTGACAGATGAAGATACCTAAATAAATGTACAGACACTCTGTGTTTCTTACTTGGAAAACTATTGTTGAGATGGCATTTTCCCCCAATGTGACTTATGGATTCATTGCTATTTGCTGGATACTAATTAACTGATTACAATTTTTAATAAAAGGAAAAAGACACAGTAGCTAATGCAATGCTATAAAGAAGAAGTTTTGATTACTAACCCTACCAGGGATCAAGACATATTATAACTATACAGTAATGAAGAGACTATGGTATTGATGAAAGGATAAATTAAATTTCATAAGCAAAAACACTGATAAATTATACTTCAGCAATATTAACATTTCCTTTTTTTGTAAAGAACACTGTTAAGAAAATCAGATGAAAAATCACAGACGAGGAGTAAATATTTGCAAAACAACTGATAAAGTTTACAGACCCACAGCATACGGAGATCTCTTAAAATCCATCAATAGAAAATAAATATCCCAATTAAAAATCAGTAAAAAATAAAATATTTAAAAGTATTACATAATTTTAGTCTACAACAAAGTGTATATATAGCAAGTAAAACATTTAGTGAATGAATACATTAACACAATATTTACTGCAGTATTAAAAAGTATGAACTTAAACATATTGCCATCTTTCAATAAAGTGGGAGACACAAGTCCCCATTTCTTCAAATGCAAAGTATGCAATAACACCAACAGAAACCTAAAAGTGAAAGGACCATTAGTTGTCTAAATGTAAAACTGAACTTTGGCAAAAATGGGAATGCTGTAAAGAATAACTGAGCCGGACTGGAAATACATAGGTTTATTCCATTTGCCCATATGATGGTCCTGTCCCAATTCAATGTCCCCTTTAATAAATGTGATAATTCTACTCTAATTACTATGGATTTTAAATATATGGTCTGCTGATCACTTACTGTATTAGTCATGCTTTTTGTTTTGTTTTCGTTTTCCTCTTGTGACCAAAAGAATTTACAAGAATGATGGAGAGGAGGAAAAGTTTATTTGGGGTTCACAGTTTCAGAGGTCTCGGTCCATAGATAGCTCTGGGCCCCAGGTGAGGCAGCACATCATGGCAGAAAAGTGTGGCAGAGGAAAGCAGCTCAGGACATGGCAACAAGGGACTCAGCTCACCAGGGGACAAATATAGTCCCCAAAGGCTCACCCCCAGTGACCCACCTCCTCCAGCCACTTCCTGCCTGCCAACAGTTATCACCCTCTTAATCCGCATCAGGGATTAATGCACTGATTAGGTTAATACTCTCATCATTTAGTCATTTCACCTCTAAACTTTCTGGCATTGTTTCACACATGAGCTTTTCAGGGATACTTCGAATTTTAAACCATACCACTTACTTTCTTC
The DNA here is from genome assembly GCF_021218885.2 of Marmota monax. Classification (NCBI taxonomy): domain Eukaryota; kingdom Metazoa; phylum Chordata; class Mammalia; order Rodentia; family Sciuridae; genus Marmota; species Marmota monax. Next base: position 4,529,836 of record NW_026692072.1, on the reverse strand, counting down.
AATTTTTTTAGATTTATGAATATAAATGTTAATAAATATTTGAAATATACTTTGAGCAATGATTAGGATATACATAGATAAATAAAAGACCAGCCATAATTTTGCCTAGAAGATTATACTGAAGAAAAAATTAAAAGTCTTTGTTGTACCACTGGTTCATTTTTGTACCTATTTAGTTTTCCATTGCTTTTGTCAAACCTATGTCTAGGCAAATGCAAGATTCTTCACAGATGATGTGCTGGGTTTTTTCATGTGAATACTAAACAGGTGTTAATCTGCTGTATTGCACAATATAAAGAAGTGGAAATCAGTCTAGATTCTTTACCTTAGACACAATTCCAACTACTATTCATAAACACCATACCCCAAAAGAAGAGCAAAGTGAAAACTTTAAAAAATTATATGTTCCTAGAGGAAAAACACTTGCTTAAGTTTTTGCCTAATATGTAAATTTCTCTTGGATATTCTGATTGTTTCAGTTGAAAGAATAGACTTCAATTAAAATGTAAATAAAATCATTTTGTATTTGAAATCATTTTAGAGATCTGTGAATCATTAAAGTCTTTGTTTTAATGTTATTATTATATTTTCTGTTTTTAGACATTAGTAATAGAGCCACTGAGAACACTAATGTACTTTTTCTCTGCTTTGGGTTTGGATCCTCCAGAATATTAGGGTATTAAAAAAAGCCATTGCTCTCAGGTTTCCTAGCCATGCATTGCTTGAAGAATTCTTTGATGGCCCTTAGTGTTCAGCTCACAATTTTATTTTTTATTCAACTCTGAGTACTTTAGAATTGAAACTTTAGAACGAATTAAATTGACTTCATATATTTTTTAAAAAGTTTTCAAATAGCGGTTGCCATTTATTTCAGATTTTCCATTTAGGAGAAATGAAATTGCCGAGTAGCTCCGTTTCTGGTCTATTTGTAGTGGGTATTTATGTGTATGTGAATGCATGAATTTTTTATTCTTTATATTTTTGAAAAATCTAGTTTTCAGCTGCTGGGAATGTTTTATCTCTGTACTTACTTACCCTCACCCATATTCTAACATGATCTTCCATAGGGAAAGCGTTTACAATTTTCCATAGCAACACTTGCTGTCTTAAGTGTGCTCTTGGCATCAAAGATATTGCTTGATAACTTATTTCCTATACAGACTTCATTGGGTTTTCACTATTCTTCTTCCTTGGTCAGAAAGAGACTTTTGAGCTTATTGATTGCCTCTTCAAATGAGTATTTTCTGACTTCTGAGTAGGTGTTGAGTGTCCTCAACACTGGAGACATACCACCCAGTAGTTCTTGTAGGGTTTACCGCATTGCAATTCATTGTATCCATTGGATTTGTCAACTACCTTGACCTTGTTGATTTAATTATTTAAACCGAGCACTTGCTTAATGCCTAGCACTGGTGAATGGATGAATTAAGCAAAAATTAATGTTTGAAAGGAGATTTAAAATGGATATCTACCTGCATGAGATATTTAAAGGAAACAAGGGATTTTTCCAATTTTAACTTTCACATATAATCTATAAATATCAGATATTATAAAATAGCGACTTCATTGTTGTTTGTTATCTGTGATGAGAAAAGTTATGATTGCTCGCTAATAAATTCATAAATGGTTCTCATAGTCTCCCGAATGTTTTTCTTTCCTTGTCAAAGTGCATTTAAAGTGACCTTATGAGTAATGCTAAATGAGTCTTTTGAGCCAAATACACTGTTTTGAATTAAATGTTTTCACTTTGAGAATGCTAATATGTTGGAGAATAGGGATGTCAGTTTCATTTCTCAAATGAAGTACAGGTTTTCAATACTGATGGATACCAACCAACAAAGACACAAACATAGAAACATACACACACTCTCTCTCTTGGAGTACATTATTTACTTGAGTATCAAAATAATTATGTAAGCCTCATGTTTTTGGAAATAATAGGACAACTTAATCACTAAAATAACACATATTAATGGGAGGGTGAAATATAAATATATATATATATATATATATATATATATATATGATAATCGGTTTGTTCAGGAAATGTAATATTGGCAATTTGCATCATTATGCCCTAGTGGACCTTAAAAATAAATGTCTTGCTTTTAGCATTATTAATAGCTTGCATTAGTAGGTTTCTGTAAAACTCTTTTTGCTATGGTTAGATATGCCAAAACAACATAAATATCAGAAAGTTGCTTCCAAGTATGTCAGATTTCTGAAGTTCAGATTTTGTTATTGACATAATTTGTTTCACAAATTATTGAATCCAAATTTTCAGTGTTGCAAGTGGATAAGAAAAATTTAAAAAAAATAATGGAATGACTATGCAAATAGATTTTAGTAAAATATTAAAATATACAAAAAATACTTAATTAGACTTAAAGGCAATTTCTATTAGAAATAATAGTAAATGATGCTAATTTCAATGAATTATATACCCATTTTAGAACAGGGAGGCTAGATTTAATTTGAGGCAAAGCCTAAATCAAGCCTTTGATATTAGAGAGATATTAAAGCTGTGTGAATTGTGAGTGTGTGTGTGTGTGTGCGCGTGCACTCGCACGCCTATGTGTACACTTACAAATGCAACTGAGCTTTATCTGATCTTTATTTTATTGGTAATGAAATGAAACTTGGGAACTCAGCCCCTTCCTTCCCCATATCTTGGTCCCCTAAAGTAGGGTATTTGCTTATATCAATGTGAATTTATATTTTATTGGCATGGATAGAATAAGATATACAGTAGAAATTTTAAATAGTGAAATCATTTCAAATGTTATTCGTAGAAACACATTAAATGTGTGAGCACATGTTACACACAGACACGTCTAGAATACTACACACGAAACTGGCAATAACAGTTGTTTCTGAAGAGGAGCTTGGTGGCAGAGAGGACAAGTGTGACTACATTTTTTGAAATATTTTTTTTTCTAATTCGAAAATTTTTGAATTTTATAACATGAAAGGGATTTGGCTATTTAAAATTGTATTCACTTAGATGTGTGTTGGCCATCTAAAACCTAATATACTCCGACCAGCAGAACAGGCCCAGCGGCCCAATGGCGTGGTAGACACGTCACCCCAATTGGAGGAGGGGCAGAGCAGAGCCACCACCCATGCCTGCAAGGTAGGCAGACCTGGGACCAACCTGCAGAACAGGATACAAAAACATATCAAAAAAATTGTGCACCATGATCAAGTAGGATTCATCCCTGGGATGCAAGGCTGGTTCAATATACGGAAATCAATAAATGTTATTCACCACATCAATAGACTTAAAGATAAGAACCATATGATCATCTCGATAGATGCAGAAAAAGCATTCAACAAAATACAGCATCCCTTTATGTTCAAAACACTAGAAAAACTAGGGATAACAGGAACATACCTCAATATTGTAAAAGCAATCTATGCTAAGCCTCAGGCTAGCATCATTCTGAATGGAGAAATATTGAAGGCATTCCCTCTAAAATCTGGAACAAGACAGTGATGCCCTCTCTCACCACTTCTGTTCAACATAGTTCTCGAAACACTGGCCAGAGCAATTAGACAGACGAAAGAAATTAAAGGCATAAAATAGGAAAAGAAGAACTTAAATTATCACTATTTGCAGATCACATGATTCTATACCTAGCAGACCCAAAAGGGTCTACAAAGAAACTATTAGAGCTAATAAATGAATTCAGCAAAGTGGCAGGATATAAAATCAACACGCATAAATCAAAGACATTCCTGTATATCAGCGACAAATCCTCTGAAATGGAAATGAGGACAACCACTCCATTCACAATATCCTCAAAAAAAAATTAAAATACTTGGGAATCAACCTAACAAAAGAGGTGAAAGATTTATACAATGAAAACTACAGAACCCTAAAGAGAGAAATAGAAGAAGATCTTAGAAGATAGAAAAATATACCCTGTTCATGGACAGGCAGAACCAACATCATCAAAATGGCGATATTACCAAAAGTTCTCTATAGGTTTAATGCAATGCCAATCAAACTCCCAATGGCATTTCTTGTAGAAATAGATAAAGCAATTATGAAATTCATATGGAAAAATAAAAGACCCAGAATAGCAAAAACAGATCTAAGCAGGAAGTGTGAATCAGGCCGTATAGTGATACCAGACTTCAAACTATACTACAGAGCAATAGTAACAAAAACAGCATGGTACTGGTACCAAAACAGGTGGGTGGACCAATGGTACGGAATAGAGGACACAGAAACCAATCCACAAAATTACAACTATCTTATATTTGATAAAGGGGCTAAAAGCATGCAATGGAGGAAGGATAGCATCTTCAACAAATGGTGCTGGGAAAACTGGAAATCCATATGCAACAAAATGAAACTGAATCCCTTTCTCTCGCCATTCACAAAAGTTAACTCAAAATGGATCAAGGAGCTTGATATCAAATCAGAGACACGGCGTCTGATAGAAGAAAAAGTTGGCTACGATCTACATACTGTGGGGTCGGGCTCCAAATTCCTCAATAGGACACCCATAGCACAAGAGTTAAAAACTAGAATCAACAAATGGGACTTACTCAAACTAAAAAGTTTTTTCTCAGCAAAAGAAACAATAAGAGAGGTAAATAGGGAGCCTACATCCTGGGAACAAATCTTTACTCTTCACACTTCAGATAAAGCCCTAATATCCAGAGTATACAAAGAACTCAAAAAATTAAACAATAAGATAACAAATAACCCAATCAACAAATGGGCCAAGGACCTGAACAGACACTTCTCAGAGGAGGACATACAATCAGTCAATAAGTACATGAAAAAATGCTCACCATCTCTAGCAGTCAGAGAAATGCAAATCAAAACCACCCTAAGATACCATCTCACTCCAGTAAGATTGGCAGCCATTATGAAGTCAAACAACAACAAGTGCTGGTGAGGATGTGGGGAAAAGGGTACACTTGTTCATTGCTGGTGGGACTGCAAATCAGTGCGGCCAATTTGGAAAGCAGTATGGAGATTTCTTGGAAAGCTGGGAATGGAACCACCATTTGACCCAGCTATTCCCCTTCTCGGTCTATTCCCTAAAGACCTAAAAAGAGCATGCTACAGGGACACTGCTACATCAATGTTCATAGCAGCACAATTCACAATAGCAAGACTGTGGAACCAACCTAGATGCCCTTCAAGAGACGAATGGATAAAAAAAAATGTGGCATTTATACACAATGGAGTATTACTCTGCATTAAAATAATGACAAAATCATAGAATTTGCAGGGAAATGGATGGCAATAGAGCAGATTATGCTAAGTGAAGCTAGCCAATCCCTAAAAAACAAATGCCAAATGTCTTCTTTGATATAAGGAGAGTAACTAAGAACAGAGTAGGGACGAAGAGCATGAGAAGAAGATTAACATTAAACAGGGATGAGAGGTGGGAGGGAAAGGGAGAGAGAAGGGAAATTGCATGGAAATGGAAGGAGACCCTCAGGGTTATACAAAATTACATACAAGAGGAAGTGAGGGGTAAGGGAAAAAAAAACAAGGGGGAGAAATGAATTACAGTAGATGGGGTAGAGAGAGAAGAGGGGAGGGGAGGGGAGGGGAGAGGGGATAGCAGAGGATAGGAAAGGCAGCAGAATACAACAGACACTAGTATGGCAATATGTAAATCAGTGGATGTGTAACCGATGTGATTCTGCAATCTGTATAAGGGGTAAAAATGGGAGTTCATAACCCACTTGAATCAAAGTGTGAAATATGATATATCAAGAACTATGTAATGTTTTGAACAACCAACAATAAAAATTAAAAAAAAATAAAATAAAAAAATAAAACCTAATATACTGCAGGTTAAAAGGCATTATTATTTGTAAGAAATGATTAGCACACAACTTAAATTTCAATTCATCATATTAAAGGCCCAAATACTACATAATAATGTTGGCATTTTAAAAATACAGATTTAAAGACCTATGACACAAGAATTTCCATTTCATTTATTGATTTTTGAATTTACTTCTTGCACTTTTATAGTCTTGTTGAAGAATTTAGTTCCTAAACCTATAGGATGTAGATTTGGGCCTCCTTTTTTTCTATTAGGCATAGGTCTCTGGTGTAGTGCCTAAGTCCTTGATCCTCTTGTAAGTTTTATGCAGGCTAAGGGATAGGGGTTTAATTTCATTCTGTTGCATATGGATTTCTAGTTTTCCCATCACCATTTGTTGAAGAGGTTATCTATTCTCCAATGTATGTTTTTGGTGCCTTTGTCTAGTAAGAGGAAACTGTATATATGTTGGTTTGTCTGTGTCTTATATTCTGTACCATTGGTCTTCATGTCTGTTTTGGTACCAATATCAAGATGTTTTTGTTACTATAGCTCTGAAGTATCGTTTAAGGTCTGGGATTGTGATACCAACTGCTTCACTTTTCTTGCTAAGGATTGCTTTGAATATTCTGGATTTCTTATTTTTCAAATAAATTTTATGACAGCTTTTTCTATTTCTATGAAAAATATCATGGGAACCTTAATAGAAAAGAGAGTAATTTCATGACCTATTTCTTAGGCCTATTTCTATAATTATTCATTCATTCAAAAAAATCCATTTTAGCACATACTGACAGATCCTAAGCTGGTCTATTGAGGAATCTTGTGATGGTCCATAGGGTTGGTCAGGGTTAACTTTGTAGAGTAGATAGGACAACTGTCCTGACATGGGAACATTGATCTCATCTGTAGAACAGGTCTCCTGAAAGAGTTAACATCTCACTTGATATTTGACACTCATGTAGAAAGTGAGTGAGTAGAAAAATTCAAAACCTTATAGGAAACAGGAATAACATAAGACACCGAAATTTCAAAGTTTTGACCATTTAGAAAAGTCATATGTGGGATGGAATACAGAATTTCTGTAGAAATCAGAGTATATACATGGGTGAAGACAAGAGATATGTAAGAAAAATAAGCAGGAACAAATTCATAAAGGGCCTTTGATTTCTATTTTTGGTGATCAGAATTGATAAAGATCAGTTAGTTTGGGGTGATTTATGTTTTAGAAAACCTCATGATTCTGACAGTAATGCAAAAGACTGTTAGAGGCAAGACACAGGATCTAGGATTATATTGCTCTTATTTGCACAGTCAGAGCCAAAGACAGTTCATAACTCATAGTAGGAATTCAACTCTAAAATTGGAAGGTAATTAACTGAGATACCAAAGCCAGTGAAGTACTCTGGAGATATTAAATACTATTCTTCAAATTGAATGTAAGTGGGACAGGTTTGTTTATTGCTCCCCTTAGTATCTTTAATTGCTTTCTATTCCTTTCCTTCCTTCCCAATGGGCTGAATATGGCATCGCCTCACTGCTCTCGGAACATTCAAGAAAATTCTGAATTCAGGACAGGCTTTGAGGAAAAGAAAAGCTCTCTATAATATTCATAACCTCTTGCTCATTTAGGCATCTTGGGATTGGTAATGTCAATTCAAATAATCAATTGCACTCTCAAAACTAGAGTGTGTGAGTGAGAACTAGCTGGGGACTGGATTGAAAAACCTGGCACTCTGCAAAGGCAGCCAGGATCCATTCACGGAAGAATTTTAATTAAGCATTACCAACATCTCACCTGTAAATTTGTATTGATAAGAATCAAAACTTTCTCAACAAGTGGGATAAAAATCTTCAAAATTCTTATTATTTAACAATTTTTTCATAATTCTATTCTTTTCTTTTTCTGGTTTGGTACCGTAAGCAAGAGGATTTGAATTACATTTATCATCAGCTTTATGAAAGTGAAGCTGATTCATGAAATCAAGGAGCCAGAGGTTCAGAGATGGTCGTTGTCAATCTGTGTCATTTCTAAGAAGAGCTATGTTAGCCCAGAAATATATCGTCTCTTGTTCTGCTCAGTGCACAAGGCTTCACATCAGAATCCACATTTCTTCCTTTCTGGTCAAACTGTTATTCAGTATACTAAACTATTCATGAAAATATAGAAAAAAAGGAAAGCATTAGAAGAACCAATAGATGTATTCGTTTTAATATATTGCTATTGAGAATATGAAGTCAACTATCTTTGCTATAGCATAGCTTTTGTCTGAATGAAAGCACCCAGTGTTTGGAAAAAATGAAAAAGGAAAGAAAAAAAATAAAAATCACTGGTCAACAGGGCTGAATATTATGTCTTTCTAAATATTCTATCCTAGCCCGCCATGGTAATATACATGTATAATCCCAGCGGCTTGGGAGGCTGAGGCAGGAGGATTGCAAGTTCAAAGCCAGCTCCAGAAAATGCAAGGTACTAAACAACTCAGTGAGACCCTGTCTCTAAATAAAATACAAAATAGTGCTGGGAATGTGGATCAGTGAGTGTGTACTCTTGAGTTCAATCCTCAGTACCTCCAAATATATAAGTGAATAATAATAAATATTCTCTCCTTTTGTTTTGTCCTCTTTTATCCCCAAGAATATGAAGTAGCTTGTCTTAAGAACACAGGACCAGGGCTGTGGATATGGCTCAAGTGGTAGCGCGCTCACCTGGCATGCGTGCAGCCCGAGTTCAATCCTCAGCACCACATACAAACAAAGATGTTGTGTCCACCGAAAACTGAAAAATAAATACTAAAAAAACTCTCTCTCTCTCTCTCTCTCTCTCTCTTTAAAAAAAAAAAAAACCACAGGACCATGAGTGAGAAGACAGTTTAGCTATTGAGAGACTTTTTTTTTCACTGAGCAGAATACAGGTGAGCCTTTGTTTGGCTATCAATAGCAGACCAGAGAGTGCATTTCAACTTCCTTAGAAAATGACAATGAGTCACATCATAGAAATCATGGCCAACAAGATCATGAGAAAGAAGATACCTCTCCCTACCCATCTAGAAGAATGATTCTTACCACAATAAATACATATTCTAGCTTCTCTGGCATCTTAGACCCAAACATGTTCTGATATTGAAATGTATCTTTTGTAGTATGCCCTAGAAAGAAATCATTTAAAGAGAAACTCCATATCCCAAAAGCATATTTCAAAGCACGAAAATGAAAGTGGACAGTAATGTATGTTAGTTCTTCTCGATTTTAAATGTATGGAAGAATCACCAGGGAATCCTGCTGTTTTGCTCAGTATGCCTGCAGTCAGCCCTGAGATTCTGCATCTGTAATAATCTCTCAGGTGATATCAAGATGCTGTTATGCAGATCACATTTTGAGTAGCAAGGTTCTTCCTTGGTGAGTAAATGGTTTTACACGTATTACATGGAGTCGCCTCCAAAAATGGTTATTTTACTTTCTCATTATTTTCCAAAATAAATGGTAAAATATATTCCTGATATTTGAAGATAAATTTAAAAACCATGTATTTATGAGAGGAAGGGAGGGTAAAATAAGAAAAAGGAAGATGATTTTTTTGAAAACGGTTGTACTGTCTTCAAAGATACTGTAATTGATTTCACATTATAGTTTACCAATTGTGTGCAATCTGAATAACAAAACCAATAAAATATCATGTAAGCTTTTATGTTAAATTTAGAATGCAAATTAAATATTTATTGAGAAACTTATGATGTGTTCACATCCATGATATGTGCACCAGCTGATACAAAAAATAATGGAGATCCTTCAATCTAAATAAATTTACAGTTTCATTAGAAATAGAGATGGAGAGCAGAAATACAGATTTAGTTACTCATAGATTCATTGAGTACTTTTTAAATTACTTTTCTAAGGCATAGTATAAAAGAAAACTTGACTTTAGGAATATTTAAGACACTTACCTTGCAACCTATGTATTTCAAATATATTATGCAATATGTAAAGACACAGAGCCAGTGGGGAGCATGTAAGACCAAATTAACCTTTATCTTTTGTATTTGAATTGATTAAAATATCTATTCTAATCAAAATAGTTCAGCTTATCCAACTCAATCCTTGTAATACGTATAATATACAATTCTGTTACATTATCAGCATGCAAAGTTCATTGCAGAATTAACAAAAATAAATAATTTAATTAAATAGCAGATAATTTTTTTCCTCTTCCTAATGAGCACATTGAATAAAATAATGCAGGCTTTATAAGAGCTACCAAATATTACAATGACTTCACAAAATAGGAATTCTACTGATTTCCAAAAAGAAATAAATTGTATAACCATAGGAAAGTTTTCTTATTGATAGGAAAGCTTCTTATTAACAAAAAGACACATGAGAATAGATATATTATCTATATAGGCCCTTTCCAACGTTCAGGAATACATTTTCATGATGGGCAAGTTGCACATATTATACAGTAATTTCTATCACAGAAGCCAATGACATGTTCTAATATGTATATGTTCTGAAATATTCTAAATTCTGTAACTTATATATCCTAAAATTTTGTAATATATTTTTGTGTACTAGAATCTCTGAGAGAAACTGGTGATTCTGACTTAATTATTAGTCTTTTTAAAAGTCATTTTTATGGGATGACTGAATTGGTAACTCCTGAATTAACTTTTCTTTCTATGAGAATGAAGCTGAGAATTCTTTTTTTTTTTGTATTTTGACCTATTTATCCTATGATATTAAATATGGTGTGATGTGACCCTGACTGTTACAAGTTCTATAAACTTGGAAGATTATTTAAACTTTTGGAAACTTAGTTTCCTCAAAAGTAAAATGGGATGATAGCGAATTTATAGTACTTTTAGATTAGTAAAAGTAGTTTATGTTAAGAACTTTATACCTAGATGGATTCTGTTAATACTAGGGCTAATCATGTATGTGCTGCTGGTGGTTGTGAAAGATGCAGATCTGGCAGTAATATTAAAAGCAGAGGTAAGTTGTTAGGGAATAAGGACTAAAGACATCCAGAGAATTTTGCAAATGTCGTGGTATAAAGCCCAAACAGCTCTGTAGCCTAGGAGTGGTTAGCTAGCATAAGAATCAACTAAAATGACTGCATTGCTTGTGAAATGAACCACAGGTTCAAATGGGGTAATAAAATTGATACATTAGGATAGCAAATAAGCACTGAAAATGCAACAAGTCCAAAACCCAAATCTTACTATCTTTAGAATGATATATAACTCACATACTATAAAATGCACCCTTTTAAAGTGTACAATCAAATGCTTTCTAGTATATGGACAAGATGGTACAACCACGATTCACCACCTGAAAATGAAAACCCATAACTGTAGCAGGAATTGTCTATTTTGTCTTATACCCCGTCTGATGGCAAGCACTAATAGGCTTTCTGTTGGTATGCACTTGTCCATTTGGAAAATTTTGTATAAATGGAGTCATACAGAATGTGTCTTTGGAGTTTGACTTCTTTCATACCATAATGCTTCAAACATTCACACATGTAGTTTCATGCATGTATTAGTTATTCATTCATTTTAATGGCCAAATAATATTCCATTGCATGGGTATACCTTATTTTCTTTATCCATTCACTGATCTTTGTATATGTGGGCTCTTTCTTTCATTATTCTATTTATAGAATAATGCTTCTATAAATATTTATAAGGTTTGGTGTGAATATATATTTTAAATTCCTTTGGAAGGATGTATATATACTTTGTTTATTTGGTTTTTACATTTGCATTTTTTACACTGTCCAATGAATAAATTATCAGAGAAAGTCTATATCCTTAGAAGTATAATTGCTGGGTCATAACATGACTCTACATTTAACTTTTGAGGTGTTACCAAACAGTTGGCTGCAAGGTTTTACACTCCTAAACAGCAGTATAGAAGATTTTGATTGTTTTCATGTTCTTCTCAAAATTTGTTATGATCTTTTGGTAAATGTTGTCCTAGGGTGTGTAAAATAATATACATATGATTTTGCATTGCATTTCTTTAGTATATAACGATGTGTATCCTTTCATTACAGCCTTGTTTATAACATCAAGTATAACTCATATGGCATCTTTCTAAGACCAATTAATGGTAAAAAATATATAGAGAATATTGAGTAAAAAATAGGAAGTTTCAGAGTAATGTATTTAGAATGCTCTCCAGTTGAAAGGAAGGATACATACAAAGGTTCCTCTGAAATAATAAATTGGGAGCAAGCATGAACTGATATATATATATCAGCCATCTCTGTCTGATGCGTGGTAGACTCCTTTTTTATTAGGTCTCACTAACTTTTCACAATAAATTTAAAAGAGGGCATCATTACCTTTTATTACATAGGGAAAATTGTGAAAATCTGTGGCCCACACACTCTGCTGAATTTTCTGTCTCCTACCTTTTCATCTTTATCCAGTTGGCTACAGAAGAAGCAGATTTATTACATCAGAACCTAACTCCTGTGGCAATTATTGGTTAGAGATATATATTTTAGGCACAGAGGGTCAGAGTGAAACTTACTTGTAACTTTTGAACCCAGAATTACAAGAAACTCTCTGAAGGTTTGCATATATGTAAAAAGTATTTTATTTTACAACAATTTAGTTGAAGTAACAAAACCCTGAGTAAGTAATGGTGATTTAATGGCATGAATTCTGGATTTGATATTTTTATTCATTTGAGTTCAAAACCTTCTGCTCTAGAATATCACACTCACACTCGCTCTATGTATAGCACTATTTTGGCATTTCATAAAACACAAACAGAAAAAAGTAAAAGTATGGCAACACAATTGATGAATAAAAATTGAAGTAAAGAAAGGTGAAGTTACAGAAAACTACTGTTAACTTCTATTTATGTGAAGTATAAAGAGAGTTGCTGTTTGATTTTTTAAAATAATATAATTTTTCATGTATAAAAAAGTAACTTATTCACCAAAAGGCATACTAAAGGAAATCTATTCCATTTGTGATAAAGAAATAGAAACAATCAACAAACTCTACATCCAAGATACAGAAGACTATGTGTAAAAGTAAAAAAAAAAAAAAAAAAAGGCGGGGGCAAATCTATATTTAGCAGCAATAGAATGATTTCATAAGTCAAAAGTGAAAATTGCTAAGTTCAAGAAAATAAATAACTTAGATCGTATTTAAAGTAGAAAACAATAAGAAAAAACAAAGGACCACTACAAAGAGACATAGGAATGAAAGAGACTAAAACTAAGGAGAATCTATATAGATAAACATCAGACATAACCAATAAACAGGAGGAGCATAGGCCATCAGAGTTGGGAAATAAAAATATACTGTTTTGCTTTAAACTATATGCTTATAGAATATATTTTTATATTAATGAAAATCTATTTTAAAGAAGATAAAGAATAAGTATGTCTGCCAGTGTAAATTTTTTTATCATATGCTCTCTTGTATATGCATCTATTATACTAGCTTAGGTTTTTAGAGCCACAAGAACATCTTTATTTTTATTACCATAATCAATATTTCACATTGCCTCACATACACTTTTAAATGGCCCAGGACAGCATTCTCATGCATCCTGGAGTTTACTATGCCATTATACATATTTTTTGACACAGTCAGTTTCCATTTTTGTCTCCTTAGTCTTTCGCCCAAATTAAATCACGTCTCTATGTGTTATGGTGCTACTGCAGTAGCTATCTTCTTGGAAATGAATTTCTTAGAACAGTGTGGCTAATAAAAGAAGATACTATAGAACAATGATCATAATGTATGTGGTATATAAATAGATTTTTTTACTGTTAGATGTGACCATTTTGGCTTTGAATTTACATCTGTTTAAAGATTAAGCTAAATAATTCAGGGAGTGTAACATAATAGAAACATGATATTATATATTTATAGTTCTCCATCTGGTACTCTTGAGTATCTATAAGATACTGTCTGGTGGTAAAAGTCTGGGCCATATGAGGTTTGGGATCCATAAGCTGGATAGAGTAACTCAATTTATATAAAATGGTTTTCCAGGTTTGCAGGGATAAACACATAAATCTAATATATTATTGAAATCTGTAACTTGCATAACTGGATTTTATTGTTATCAAATGAATCATTTACTATGTGTAGAAAGCAGGACAATGGGTCCTGATGACAACTCAATTGTATCATATATTTCTTCAGACTATTCATTTTACACATAAAGGAAAAGGGCTTTTGCATGAGTCAACTTTTTTTTTAATCCTTGCATATAATGTATCTTGGAGGGAAGAGGAAAATGTAAGGACAATTGTCATACTTGCCTCAAGCAATTTCACTGCACAGTCTTCTGCTGATTGATTAAATTTTGTTCAAAGTCATATTTGTCCCATAATGGACTGTAAGTAATTTATTAGAAATGCATACACCAGTGCTTCTGTTTCTCAAAGACGTTCTTTAGTAATTATTTTTTGGCTTTCTACCATAGGCATAACATTAATATTCTAAGAAAGTATATAGTTTTATTTATAAATTCACCCACGTTAATGTATTCATCAGAAACCCCTTATAAACTAAAAAGCTCACTGTAAACTATAATGATGAAAAAATTGATTAATCACAGCTTTTTGCTTAAATCTTAGTGCTTCATCTGAGTCTGATTAAATAATATCTTGATAACTTAATAAAATTCCAATCAACTATATCTGTTCCCAATGCTAAAAGCAAGAATTGTTTAATAGGATTGAGTTTTTACAATAATTTAACCTTCTTGGATGACACTCTAAATTCCTGTAATTTTAACCTACTTACTTTTAGTGCTGGTATATTCTCATCTTTAATATGGAAAAGTGAACCAGTTATTAATATCCTCTTGAAGTTGGGATTGATACCTGGTGGGATATTGGTTTGGTGCAAACAACATATCTCTCTGCCCTGAATGGCATGACTCTAGCATTTCCATTCAGAGGAGATTTCTCAATGGCAGTAGTGACTTTTTTTTTTTTTTTTGGACACTGGGTATTAAACCCAGGAGCACTTAACCACTGAACAACAATCCCTAGCCATGACCCTAAAGTGACAGGGTCTCACTAAGTTGTTTAGGGCCTCAATAAGTTGCAGAGGCTGGCTTTGAACTCTCAGTCCTCCTGCCTCAGCCTCCCAGGCTGCTGGGATTGTAGGCATGCATCAAGGCACCCGGCTGCAAGGCATTATCACCTTTTACACAGAAAACATGTCTCTCAAATCCCCCATTCCATGGGTCATCAGTCAATGCTTTCTTCCAGGATAGGTGTTATATTCACCTTTGTATCCGTTTTGCTTGACAAATGTCTTCTCTCAGATGAGGTGTTCAACAGACCAAAATGTATTAAAACAAATATTGCTTTCAAGTAATTTCTTAGTAGTTTATATATTTGCATTAACTCACTGTTCTGAAATTGTGGAGTCAAATCCACACCTCTCCAAATAGAGAGGCATATTTAACATATCATGTGATTTTGTTCCCCTCAGTTCTTTATCTAAATGCTCTGTGTCAGGTTGGGCCCTCTAGGAATTATATGGTAAAATAGGACAAAGACTAAGAGGTTGATTGGAGGTAATGTCTGCAAAGGATAAAGGAGAGAGAGCAAGGATAGAAGAGGGAAAGTCTTCAAGTGATGAATCCAATCCAGTTCTTGAGTCATAAGTGAAGAAGGAAGAAGGATTGGGCAGGAAGGATCCCAGACCACAGTGCAGCTCTGAGAAAGCCTCAGCAAATCCAACAGAATTCTCGAATGCAAACATTCCCTGAAAGACAGGACTGGGATGGAGTTCAATGATGACACTTGCCTAGCCTGCATGATGACCTTGGTTCCATACGCAGTAATGGAAAAACACAATTCTACAAAAGAGTCATACATTGGACAAAAATAACTAGCTCCTAGTACTGTCCCTATTCTAGGTCATTGGCTTGAGCTGTTTTTGGAAGAGGAAGTCCTCAGGTCAAAAACTGCAGCAGAGGCCAAAGGCCTTGTGAGTGGAAGCAGTTGTCTAACAGTTTCACTTGTAGGAAGTTCTCTGTGAAGAAAACTCTGACTTGCACATCTCCATGACTACCGTCCACATTTATTCCTAACCTTTCATCCCCATATAAGAAAGGCTCTTTCCTGAATCTTTTGTTTGGAGAATTTTACTCTGTCTTCAAACTTATTTTCAGTCTCTCCTTCATAAATGCCCCTTTCCCTAACTTCATAGCATGGTAAGTTTTTCTATCCTTGTCCTTTTCATATGCCTTAGTATCCCCTATTAATGGGTCACTAACATAGATATGGTTCATTTCATATATTTTAGAACCTGGTAGCAACACTGAACACCATCATCATATCACAGAAAATGAGTCTATGACAAGGAAACCACTAGGTAACTTATTATGGCTGTCCAAACAAGAGATGAATAAGACCTTGATGAGAACAACAGTAACCACAGAAATTTTTGAAAAACACCAATGTTCAAATGTCCATTTGGCTGACTAGAAAACCCATAAAAAGAGAAATTGTGTTCTCTTGATCTTTGTATTCTTAGAAGCATCTGTATAGTATTTTTCACAAATGTATACTTAATAAGTATTGGTTAGATAAAAGTCATTATTTAAATAATGTGTTATATTTCTACTTACTTGGCCTCAAAGAAAAATATTTTATACAGTGGCCGATATGTTTTTCAAAGTCAGGAGCTAGATTGTTTTGACTTTACTTTTCCCTAAGGCTAGGAACATACTTCAAATATAGATTGTACTTAACAACCTAAAATATTAAGGAAACAACTTTACATGGCAAATAACATGAAATTTTATAGTAAAAATGTTTTGAATTATATATGATGCTACATAGAAAGTATCAGGATATAGAGAAAATGATGTGGAAGTTCATATAAAAAGTAAACCTTGACTTTGCATCCAGTCTCAAACATGCTTGCAAAGCTATTTAATCCCTCTGAGCATTGACTTCATTATCTATAAAACAAAATTAATCATAACACAAATATTACATTTTAACCCAATGAATGTAGCACTGTATTTGGATATGCTACAAACATTATTCTGCTATATTGTGTCAGATAAATCACCTGAATACTTGAAATAAGACAGAACATCTGCATGTCTTTCCCATATCACATGGGGAAAAAAGCCCAACCAGAAACTGAATAATATTCTCAGTTCAACTAAACTGTTCATTATTGATTAGAGATTATAGATGTAGTAAATTTGTGTGTCCAATTTTATCTGAAAAGGTGTGTATAATTTCAGTTCAGTTGAGCAGATAACCCTAAAGATTTACTACCCCCATGGCCCTTAACCAATTTCATATTGAAGCCAGTAATCTATAACAATGTGTGTGTGTGTGTGTGTGTGTGTGTACAATGCTCTATCTGGCTCCCTCACTAATTAATTAGTTGACTAGAAATTTTGAAATGTGTTAATTTCATATATAGATGAGAGTCATATTTTTTAAACTTTTAAAGTTTGCTCTTTTAACAATAGATTTAAGGCAGGCTACTTGCCTACAAATCTGTGTTCTACTATTTCATAACTGGCTGACCTTGACTAAATTATTTAATTCTTGTGCAGCATTTCACTTCGATCCATGCTTTTTAGAGGATCAATTATTATAATGCTTATAAAATTATTTAGAATAGTTGTTGGTAAATGAGCAATCAATAAATGTTTCTCCTCCTCCTTTGATGCCTTCCCCTTCATTATCTTACACAAGCATTTTATCAAAAACAGTTTAAAAAATTAATTTAGTTATAGTGTCTCTGATCTGTGTAACTTTCATAGATTTTAGTAACAATTCACCTATGTGTTTACTTTTCATTTTTTTTTTTAATTTTTCCAACTAGGACTACTCCTTATGTACCTCCGGTCAACTAAGTAGGGTAAGATTGTTGTTCATGATGATATTTTTGTTGTTGTTCACTGTGATGGCTGTGATTCCCATGCAACTTTCTTTTTGGAGTCTGACTTTTGATCCAGCAAATTTTCTCTTGGACCTCACGGCATCCTCACCTGTATTTCAAGTCACATTCATCAGGAGATATCAGATGCATTTTTAATTATTTTCAAGAAAAGCATGATTCTGTATCTCTTGTGCTGATGTCATTACATCCAAACTATATCTTTATGGTTGTTTTGTCATTTCTTTGTATTTTTAATAATTGAGGAAGTTGGACCAAGAATCATGGGTAAAACTATTATTTCCTAACTCGAACCCCTTAGATATTAACAGTTTTGCTTTCATATTACTACGAATGCTAGTAATAACGTTCAAACATATGACACTTTACTTTTCTATGCTATAGTCTAATAAAATCATTTTTAAATGGGTGATTTCCATTATCTTCATTTTACACATTCAGGAATCAAGGAGCAAAGAGTTTTACTGCAATGCCCCAGATCACAGGGCAGCAAGGAGATGAGCCAGGACTCCTAACCTAAAAGGCCATTTGACAACAATCCCTTTGCTGGCTCATTATTTTAAGCTGCTTTCTTTTCATAGGTAAAATTGATGATAACTGGATCTCAGAATAAGATGGTATCTTGGATTAACTATTATGTGAAATGACAATATCCAGATAACTACAGTAATGTTGAAAGTCACAAAATTAAATTCAGAAAGATAGCCACAGTGGCACACACCTATAATCCCAGGGTCTCAGGAGACTAAGAAAGGAGTATAGCCAGTGTAAGTCAAACCTCAGCAACTTAGCAAAACCCTCAGCAACGTAGTAATACCTATCTCAAAATAAAAAGGGCTGGGAGCTCAGCGGTAAAGCACCCCTGGGTTAAATCACCAGTACAAAACAAAATAGAAAGACATAATGAAAATAAAAATAAATCACTGTTTTTGTCTCCAAAGAGCTCATTAATTAGTGTATAGTACTGAGGCAGGAAGATAGTTCTCTCATAGGCAGCCAGGATAAGGGCCTTGGAGAAGGACAGGAAGGGAAGGGGACAACATGCGAAACCTGAAAGGAGACAGAGTCTGAGAGACATCCTGTGCCTCTCTACTCCCTGCCCGCATTAAACCACAATAACTTCTGACCTAGGGAACCTGCTTCTGTTCCTCACAGCTTCAACAACAGCAGCCCTTCCTTAGTTACCCTGCCCTTACCCTGAGCAACAGTCCCCACAAGCAGACCCCTACCTGAAATGTGTCCTCTTTCTAATAGATGTGTTAAAAACCACCAGGTGAGGCTTGTCCTCTTAATTTTGTAAATAAGAGATTGGAAGTATGCACTTCTGGTTGGTTTATTAATCTGTTTGGAGTGCATCCCTCACCCCACCAATCACCTGTGCAGGGCCCTCAGGTATGCCTTTAAAAACCCCAGAGGACACCCAAGGACATCCCCACTTTGGGGGCCCCTCCCCTCAGGATGTCTCTGTTTCTTTCTGTTATTCTGATAAATTCTGTTACTTTGCTCACATCCTGGTGTCTGTGGATTTCATTCCTTGAATTCGGAAGACAAAGAACCCAACTGCCTAATGCCTTGTTATATCATTTAAATATTTTTAAATATTTTCCTTAAATGTTCCAGAATCTCCTCTATATGGCAGCATCATTTAAAAACAAGAGTGCTTTTTTGTTTTGGTATTTCTAAAATAATCTCTCTGGTTTAAGAAACTATCTATGGAAATCTTATCACCATTTGATCTAGTACCCAGATTTTCCTAGCATGATCATATACAAATTTAATTTACATGATTGGCAAAATTTTAGAGACAAATAGAAGTACAGGATTGGACAGCAAAAGATGCTAGTGGGTATCTATAAGTATGTTGGCTCTGGAACAGGACTTGCAAGCTATAAACAACTGCAGATAATGGTCTTACAAGCTGTGAGTGCTCTAAATCTTTGTATTCTATCACAGCATCAATGTTATCTCCAAGAAAAGCCTGGTTTTACTTAGCATTTGTGAGCTTCATAGCCAGAAGGATAAACAGGCTAGGACAAAATGTGTGGGAGAAATAAGGTTGGCTTGATTTTTAAATTGGGAAATGCATTACAACAAGTAAATTATAGGGATAACCAGGGGGTCATGAAAATTAATGTCAAAACACTCCAAATCTGAAGATTATTGGTCCTAAATACAGATTTATTTTCCTTGATTAGTAATCAGGCCCTTATAAAAAATATAAGAAAACATGTAATGGACCAGGATTGCATTGCTTTATTTCATAAGAGAGTAATATAGAAAAACTGCCCTAAATTGAGTTTCTGCTTGTAGAAGTACACTTTTCTCTCAAAACTTCACTTTACAGATGGCAATGCCTTTTCCTTGCAGCTACTCACATTGATTCTTTCCAGTTCAGTTTAATATTAGTGTTAAAACAATTACTGTCTTTCAAAAGACCATGCTTCTATCTTTAAAGCAGCCATCTACAAACTGAATATCATGTTGATAACAAGGAGAATAATTATGTGGATTAATTCTGTACACACAACACAAATTTTAGTCACTTTGCCCACAAAGAGTAAACTTATTATAGAAGCTTCTGCCTAATTAAATGGTGACTTTTACTAAGTAATTGTTTCTTATGGGAATGTGGCAAGATTTAAAAAGAGGATAATTTGTTCACAGATATGTGCAAGATGAGATGATGCACCTGTCAAACAACCAGAAGACACCATGGGAATGTATTATTCCCAATACCAAACTAAATCCAAAACTTCTAGAAAGAAGTATATTGAATATCAATACGTTTTTTTCTCTGTGTGTCATGAAACATTCTATCCACTTATTTGTAAATCTTTGGTCAATAAAACTGGAAGTGAGAATATAAATGGTCCTCATCATCAGACACTCTTCAGAAACACCACTCTGTGCATGTTTGACTGCCCTGCGCTCCATTTTCATTTAGAATTGAAAAATGTAAAAAATATTAGTTCAAAGCATGCAGTCTTCAAACATAATTAGAAATCATGTATAATCTGGTAGGATGTGCAGGGAAGATGCAACAATGTGTGAGAGAAAACAAGTCACACCTGTAACTCAGCCCTCACACTGGTAAATGAGAAGTTTTTATATAAATATGTGAATAAAATGCGGTATGGAGTTTTTGCTTAAAAACAAAAGAATCTGTCCATACTTTGATATCACTGTTTCCTGATAAGAAATAAAATCTAATCTGAAGCCACTCTGCTAAATAATAAGGGGATCAGACACACTTTTATGTTAGGTTTTATTCAAACAATATTAGACTTTCCCTTATTTTTGTGAAAGGATAGTGAGAACAAGCAAAAGTAATTTATCTAATTGATCAAGAACATATTTGCTTCTGGAATACAGGACAGTGGACCGACTAAGCAGACCTATTAACCAAGACTTATTAACCTATTAACCAAGCCTAACAGCCTGGTAAACATCTAAAATCAAGACTGGCTTAAAGCGCCTTACCTCACCATAACTAGCAAACCAAGCCTTACATGCCATAAATGTTGCCTGTAATCAGTCAGTTCTCCTTCTAAGGCACCTGCCTAAAATTCACCCAGTTAACACCCAAAAGTTCATAAATATCTTTCCATCTCTGAAATATCACTCAGGTTTTCAAGGTGATATTACCCATGACTTACTAACAAACACAGTGATTTTTATTTATTTAATTTTTTTTGTGTGTGTGTGTGATGCTCAAGGGTGATTTGCCACTGAACTACATTCCCAACACTTTAATTCATTTATTTTTATTTTTAAATTTTAAAACAGGGTCTTTCAAAATTGCCAAGTCCAGCCTTGAACTTGCTATCTTCCTGCCTGAGCCTGCCAATTTGCTGTGATTATAGGCTTGTACTACCTACTATTCCTAGAGGTTCTGATGATTTTTTGAAGAGTCAATAGCTGTGAATTTTCTAAATATTATAATATCACTCTTTGATTAAAAATATAAAAAAAATCTTTTATTGGGTGGTATGTTTTAGAAACTTGTAAAAACAGTCACTGCGTAAGAAATTCACAATACAGTAAATTTTCTATTCTTTTGTTCAGTTATCTTACTGGGTACCATGGAGGTGAAATTAATAAAATAGATAATAAAGTTGGCTCTATCCTTCCTCATAAAATTTTTAGGCAATTTCAATTCTATTCTATGATTACTACCTCTCTAAATATTATTTTCTTTATCTGCAAAGATGACTTAATAATGATTACTTTATAAGGTTGCCAATGGATTGAATATGCTGAATTCTGCAAAGAATTTACAATAATGGCAGGCAATTAGCAGGCACTCAACAATATGCATTGTTTTTATTTTAAAGGAAAAGGAGCGAAAATGAAATAAATAAATAATAAAATAGTTTCCAATCATACTGATCTCCATGAAAGAAAAAATAAGGGTAGTAGGGAGAGCATACAGATCCTTTGAAGAGATTAGAAAAGACATTTTATTTGAAAGTGGAATAGATTAGACATACTCAAGGAGTTATTAGGGCCAAGCCATAAAAAGAGGAAGGAACAAATATTTCAGGTAGGAAACACACACACATACACACACACACACACACACACACACCAGTTTTATGCAAAGATTGTAAAATTTTGCAGGAAATTTTGCAGGATTTGAAGCAAATCTAGTTTGCTAAAAATCTAGTAGCAAAGCAAATAAGAAGTTTTTATATGTGAATATAATGCCACATTGAAATTTTGTTGAAAAACAAAAGCATCACTATTTCCTGTTAAGAAATAAAATCTAATCTGAATCTACTGTGCTAAATAATAAGGGGATAAGGTACACTTTTATTTTAGGTTTTATGTCAAACAATATTAGACTTCTAACTGGTAGGACTTTATGACTACCAGGACGAGGAACATCAGTGAGCTCCAAAGTATGGCTATATGGAAAAGTAAAGGGGTGGGTGGGGTGGTATAGACAGGGTTCTTCCTCAATCCAGATAGTCCTTCATGATTAAATTCATCAAACACAAATATGTCATCCAAGTGGACAGTGCCATAAACCTTAAAGCTACATCAGAAATTTATAAAGATGGGCTAGCTGCTATAGAACAAAAGATTTCATCTAGTTTAATCAAGGTAAAGCAGAGCTTTCAGAAAGGCTGGAGGTGTTTCTGCAGTAAGGTTTCCCTGGATTGCTGACTACTCTGATTCTAATCTTCACCAGAAGTAAGGGTGAGGCATGCTTGGTGAATTGAATTCTGACAAGCATTACCTACCTTTACAGTCTTTGTTATATAACTGGATTCACATATATCTATAGAATTTACAGGTCCACAGGCAATGTTATTAAGACTGAATGCCATTTTTTAATAATAATGACTAGAAATATGTCATTTTAAGTGGGAAATAAATGCTACATAGACTTTGTTTTAATTTTTATCCCTAGGGGTGAAAATCTAGATTCATTTTTGGGCAAGTTAGGCATATTCTAGGACCTAGCAGACCTGCAGCTCACCTTCTGAATATAAGCAGGATTCAAAGGAGGATATATGGACTGCACAGGTTTTTGTTTTAAATTTTCAGGTTTAGAGCTGGCATGTATCACTTCTGCCACATTATAAAATACATTCTTATAAGGATATAAGGATGCAAGTTTGTGGGTATGCAGTGTTTGAAGCTTTTTATGCCAATCAGGGTAGAACTCTAGTTAAAAGTTTAAAGTCATTGTTTGTGGACTCTGGTTACTTGGTGACTTTCTTGTTTGACCACAGGTTCTCTGTAGAGGAGCCTGGCACGAGACTGGTGCAGGGAGTTGAGATAAAGAATACTAAAGAAGCATGATTTTCCTTCTTATATCCTACTATCTACTTGATCTTGGTTCTTTGAGTTAGCTCTAGATTTTCTTGTATAAAATCTATTCTTGACATCCAAAAATCACATTTTTATTTTGGCTAAGTTGCCTGTTGCCAATTTGAATGCACAACATTCTCCCATGCTTTGGAACAGCACTTTACAGAAAGTTCATCTGTTTGGTTCTCAATCATAGTTTTCTAATAAGAGTAATGTCCTCAAGAAGGCAGACACAGTGAAATAGTTGTCATTATTCTCTGGAGGAGGTTGCAAATAGACCTATGGGAAGAAGAAAGAGTCCTAGCAGCTTCCCAGCAAGCTCTTAAGAACTGCTCAGATCACCTTGCAGACTAAGATTTGGAAGCTTCTTAAAGATTCTTGAAAATTTCACAGAATCAAGGCAAGCATTTTAAGAACCATAAATTTTGATGATTCAAACATATCTTTAAATCAATTATTGTCTTTCCAGAGTAACTTCTGTGCCATTAATTACCCCACTCCCAGCTCTTCCCCAAATCAGTTAAGCATCATCCTCTATTTTGAACCCTTTATACATACAGTGTATTAGATGCTTTCTATTTTCTGAATGAAAAGTTTGATAGCAGATCTGTTTGAAGGAAAATTCTTTTTGTTGCTTTAATAATAGGAGAGTAAGAGAATAGAAGTAGACTTAATTAATTCTTGAGTGACTACTTCAATATCTGTATATTGTCCCTCGACCCATGGCCTTAATGTCTCAACTAGTTTGTGGTATCTAATGGGAAAATAAATATGTACTTTTTTTTATTCCTCTCTTTCACCCAGAGAAATATATCTGCCTTTTAGTTACTTGGGGATTTTTCTATAATTCAATCCTTACATGCTTAAATCATCAAAGAAATTACTCACCATTCTCTTTTTGATGGTGTCCTCTCAAGATTGCCAGTGCTGTGTCTGACCTGTACTATTTCATACTTGGTAGACCATTTCAGTGGGGCATAGGAGGGAGGAGCTACAAATGCAGATGATTGGTAAGCCACCTGGAACCAGAAGCCAGACTTGTTTATTCAACCTTCTTATTCCACACTATTCAGAATGTCAAAACATATAAAGATTATTTACTCAAGAAACTAAAGTAAATTGTGCCATGTCACTTTCTTTTTCTGAAAACTCAGGATATATATTGATAGATTATAAGCAATGAGAAAATGTATAATAAAAATACAAAATCTACAACAATAATGTACTGTATATTTCAAAGAAGCAAAAAGAAAAGATTTTGAAGGTTTTCACCACAAATCATTGAGAAGTATTTGGACAGACGTGCTTATCCTGATTTGAAAATCACACAACATGTGTATGTATCAAAACATCATGATACCCATAAATATGTGCAAATTGTGTCTGCCAATTAAGAATAAAATAAACATACAACTTTAAAGTTCATACAAGGGGAGGGCTATTTAAGTATCAGTTGCATTATCTAAGAAGCCTGTATGAAATCATGTTGACAGATTTTTTGCTTCAGTAATACTCAATAATATTTGCAATGAACATTGGTGTAATAGTACTTAATATAAGTGATATATATCCATATATGTATAATTAGTATAAATATACTTTATTAGTTAATATATAAAGTATATATATAAATATGTATATATAAAGTATATATATATAAAGTATAACTGTACTTTACATAGTTTATATTTCCATTTCTATTTTCTTAAATATACTTACATACAGGTTACTAATGAAGGAAAAAATATGGAAAGACACAAAGGAATCCTAAAAAAATGCAATATTATTAAAACTCATCACCACCTTGTCCAATTCTAGTATTATTCTTTTATGTTCCAATTGTTTTTAATTGCACACTTAGTTTTAACAATCCCAGGGCATCTCTGCATTTAAATATTAACTAAATCATTTAGAACAAACAGCTGCAACTATTAATAAAACATCAGAAGAGAACAATTTGAAAACTGCAGTAGCATCTCAATATTTTTAAAAGGTTATATGGTTCCTAAACAGAAGGATCATCTACCAATGTGATTACTTAGAGTAGGGCTTGGCCTCCACAATGTGTGAAATATATTACCATGATGTACTATATGTATATGAATTTCCGGTTAATTTTACTCTTCCAATTCTTACTAAAACTAATGTTTGCCTGCTACTAAGAGTCACCAGGTAATATCATCTTTATTTCTGTCCAATAGCACCTTCTCAAGGTGTTGAAACTGTGACTTATTTTATTTTCCTTCTTACTTGAAGAAACAATAATTTGCATCTTATTAATCCATAATATAGAAATATGTTATGTTCTATCTATAATTTCTTACTGCTTTTTTACTATTACAAGCAAATTTACTCACTAAAGACTCTCTCTCTCTCTCTCTCTCTCTCTCTCTCTCTCTGTACTTTTCTATGTCAAGCATATCCTTAACATATCTTTAAGAGTTCTGCTGGAAATTTCCTTTATTTATAATTTCCTGGTGTTGCCTAGTTTGGGGGTTCATATCCTCTCAACTCCACGCATCTAACAGCCTCCCAATGGGACTTCCTAAGGAATCATCTCTTAATAATGGCTGTTTGCACTGCAGAAATCCTTAGGTTCTCAAACAAATAATTTCATAAAATTATTATCTAAACTGGAATTATTTGCATGTTTGCATTTGCCGATAGGCTATGTTTCAAAATCCTTGGAAAGGCTTATAGATGCCACTTAGCATGGAAAACACATACTTCTTTGTTTAACGTATATTTCTGTGTGTGTCCTATGACCCAGAATTACAGTGGTAGGAATAGAATCACAAACAAGACAGAGAAAATTATCAATGAGGCATGGTGATTGTCTTTTAATGAGTCTACTTCTTGACTGGTCTACAATTTCCAGATAGCCAAACACTAGTGAAGGCAGTGATGTGAATACATTTTGTAGATATAGTTAAGTTCACACTGTTGAACAAGTTCAAGTATGGAAGATTATCCTAGATAAACAAGATGAAGCTGATTCAAACAAGTGAAAGGCTTCCTTGATTAAGCCCTCTGCCTGTGGACAGCAACTTTAGCACTACCGAGAGTTTCAAGTGCCAGTCTGCCTTTCCTGGAGACTTACCTACTGACTGGATTTCATACCTGCCTGGTAGCCCCAACTGTTTTAGCCAATTATTATAGATAGATATATAGAGAAATATATTATGTTCTATCTATGTTTTCTTACTGCTTCTGCTTCTCTCATTGGAATCTTACTGATGGAGGAACAAAGAAATATTGAATAAATAAGTAATAAAATGGATAACCTCATTTTTATTGTGATTAGGGCTGTAATGAGAATGAAGTACAGCAGCAGCAAGTGACTAACTTTATAATTCTTATTCCATTTGTATTTTAATGATGATGACTTCAAAAGATGACTACACTCTTAGCTTCACTTTGCTAAAAAAATTCAGTACTGACAATTTGCACAAAAAATTTCTCCCATTTATAATAATAACATAAAAGCTGAAAACAGTGCTGATAATTTCAGCCAATATTTCTTGAATGTTCAAGATATGTTCAGATACTATAATAACCACTTCACATATAGTATTTTATTTAAACATCCTAATAGTGATATGAGATAACATTTACTTTAAAAAATATATTTATCAGATAAACCCCAAAGCATGAGGCTGTTTAATAGTTTGGCCAAGGTTACCCAAGTAGTACATGGTAAAGAAAATATTTGTAGGTGACTCTTTTTTTTAAAGAGAGAGAGAATTTTTTAATATTTACTTTTTAGTTTTTGGTAGACACAACATCTTTCTTTTACTTTTATGTGGTGCTGAGGATCGAACCCAGCACCCTGCGCATGCCAGGCGAGCGCGCTACCACTTGAGCCACATCCCCAGCCTGTAGGTGACTCTTTAACAGTAGGACATTCAGTGAATTCCTTTTTTATTTATTTTTTGGTAGTTCTATTTCAACCCTAGAATTTTTCTATGAGTGTTATTTTCTAAGGAACTATGGTAGTATATCTTTTTCCCCATATTTTTTATTGGTGTTTTACAGTTGTACATAATGGTAGGATTTGTTGTTATATATTCATACATGCACACACTATAACAATATAATTTGTCCTTAGATATCTCCTCATTTCTTTTGCTAACTACCATTGTATTCTCTGCTTCTGTGAGCTCGATTTTGTTTAAATCCCACCTATAAGGGATATAATATAGAATTTATTTTTCCATATCTGGCTTATTTCACTCATCAAAACACAATTCAGGTTCATCCATGCTGTTGTAAATGGCAATATTTCATTATTTTTATTTGTTCTAACTAGTTATACATGACAGTGGAATGCACTTGGACATATACAAAAATGGAGTATAACTTCTCTGGTTGTATATGATGTAGATTCACACTGGTTGGGTAGTCATGCATGCACATAGGGTAATAATGTTCAATTCATACTAATTCACAAGGTGAGGGGTTAAAGGGAAGAATAGGATTACTTTGGATTAGGCAGAGGGGAGTGAACGAGGAGTATGGGTGTAGGAAGAATGGTAGGTGTATTTTGTTTTTTTTTTTTAACTCAGGACCACTGAGGCACATTCCCAGACCTTTTTGTACATTATTTAGAGACAAGGTCTCACTGAATTGCCTGGCATCGTACCACTGCTAAAGCTAGCTTAGCAATGATTTTAATAACTTGTGATTCTCCTATCTCAGCCTCCCAAGCTGCTGGGATTACAGGTGTGCATCACTGCACCTGACTAGTAGTGTATTTTATAAACATTGTAAGAAATTTCTGCCATCAAATGTGACACAGTGTAGCTCTTTTCTGAAGGCTTTACAAATCCACCATGTAGAAGCAGTCTCCTTATTCTTGAGTCTCCATAGTATTTTCCATTTA
The DNA here is from genome assembly GCF_021218885.2 of Marmota monax. NCBI lineage: Eukaryota > Metazoa > Chordata > Mammalia > Rodentia > Sciuridae > Marmota > Marmota monax. Next base: position 4,501,412 of record NW_026692072.1, on the reverse strand, counting down.
TTCCTATTACAGTTTGGGAAACGATACATTAAAATTCCATATTTATGCGGCAATACGTCCTTTATTTGGCTTAAAGTCCACAGGAATGACTCCAATAATGTCTAAGGTTTCATAAGTAGTCAATAAATACAGATTTCATTAAATTAAAACTTGAAATTCTATTACCCAGTTATACAAAGGATAACTATCAGAAAAGAAAAAGAAGAGGAAATGATTATGGATTTATTCATCTCCCTAGATTAAGACGCTGTCATCATGTGCCTTTTCTCCCTAAATTTAAAGTGGTTGTCCTCTATCCCTTCTATATCAATTTCCATGAATTTTGGCAGGGTGAATTGTGTATATTTACATCTCTCTTTATGTCTCATGAAAATATTCAATGTCTAATATCTCTAAGGCTGTGACCAAAGACCAAGTAGATTTCATTTTCACTTTTTTTTATGTAGGTATTTATGGTAGCGACTTTTATTTTCTATAGATGGCCACACAAATGGGAATTCTGACCACAGAGTGACCATGACATTCTTCACTGGGGAGGCAGAGAGCCCACTGAATGTTTTCTTTCCTTTTGAATCTATATGGATCTTTGTGTGACCTTGTAATTTCTGAGGCTGCACAATGCTGCTTTGGTCTCTTATTCTGTTGCAATGATGGCCTTGGGAACCCAGCCACAAGCTTGTGAGGAAACTCCAGTCATGTGGAGAGGCCATGTACAGGTGTTCTGGCTGACAGCCCAAAGAAGATCTTTCAAGACATCCAGGTATACCAGACTTAAGAGTGAATGAGTCTACAGGGGACAGCAGTCATCCAGCTGAAGCCATGGACATCACATCCTGAAACAGAAATAAAATATGCTATATCCGAATGGCCTCATTGTGAGAGCTAATGCATGGCTACTGTTGGTTTAAGTCATTGCATTTGGGACATTTATTTAAACTGGAACAAAAAACATAATTTTACCAGAAATATATTTTACATCATAACCCAACACACAACAATTACTTTTGTATGTGGCATAATGAATACTTTAACAGGATTCTACTGTTGTGATAAGTTTAATATATTTTATTGTTATCATTTTGGACATTCACTCTATTTAATAATATATTGATTTTATGACAGAATTTTGGGTTACAGCCTTGTAGATGAAAAAAACATTGTTTTAACTGTATTTCAAAAGGTAAGTTTAAAGAAAAAGTATATATCTGGCAGTTTTATAAAGCTAGAAAAATAAAGGTTGTTGCTATATTGCTATTGTTTTCTTAAGAAACACATGACTATACTAGGACTATAATCAAATATTCTCTCAGACATCTAAGAATAAACTGCTCTAAGATTATGAACTCCTGGAATTTAAAAACATGCTTAGGCAGATTGTCTTTGACCTTTGGATCTTATATTTTGGTTGGAATAAATGTATTTTATGCTTAAAAAATTTTCCTTATCTAATTCACTTTTAAGTGTGAACTCTGGTACAAAATAATGAATGGGTTATAAGGGGGTTTATGTGACTAAGACCTTTGCGCTCTTAAGATTGACTCTTTTTATGGTCATAGAAATCATAGCCAAAACAGACTAAATAGATTCTGATCTCTAAAGAATACTTTCAGCTTAGGGCCAGTGTGGCTATTTATACCCAATAGAAAAGAGAAAGCAATTGAATTTTTAATATAAGCTCTTATTATATATTATTGAATAAAATACCTCTAAAGAAAAGCAAAAAGACTTTAAAAAAAAAAAGGAAGTTCCTTCTCTTTTGCAAACTGAGACTTCTGGAAAATTGGAAAAAATCTACTTCAGTCACAAACTCATACTATGTCTTCTTATCTTGCTTTCAAAGGCAGCTATTCTAGCTTTCTTCTTGTACTGAAATTGACAGTGTTTGGCAAAAGTGAAGACCAGAGCCAGTCAATAGTAAATGTGCTGTCAAGTGTTGCACAAGTGGAATATTTGTATTGCAAATGAATGAGTAATATTATCATTTCTGACCAGTGTCCTGTTTTTATTTCATTTTCCTTTAGGTCTTCTAAAGTTCTAAGCTTTTGTTTCTTTGTTTCTTTGTTTAGTAAGCTGTAATACTACCATCAATAAGGTAATCATATACTTTTCAAGCTATTTCTAGATGTGCTAATGAGGAAGTCTGAGATCAGTAAAACAGCAAGAATCATTAAAATTAGATTTATTAGGCAATATTTATGACATTTGTTTAGGTTCTTAGTTTCATCAGTTTGGAAAATACTTTTCTAATTCTGTTCAGTTTGCTTTGGGGATATCTGCTCTTTTCTCCTCTACACATATTTATGTACATACGTTTCTCTGGATGTACTGTCAGAGGAGCTGGGTTCTAGGATTTGAGGAAAGAAAACAGTTGGAACCAAGTAAACAAGCACTTAACACCTCAAATTTGACAAAAGTCACCAGAGGAACTTCAGTTGATGTGAGAAGTATGATGGAAACTAAAATATTGTGTGTGTCTTAGGGAAGAAAATGGAGAAAGGAATTGATTATTAGATAGATTGTTTCAATGTGTTGAGCAACAACCAGACAGGTTAACTCAAGTAAAACAGGGTTTCATTTAAAAAAAAAAATCGAATTGATGGAAATTAGTGACAGGAAGTGAGATGGTAACCTCAGGAAACCATTGGGCACTAAGGCAGATAGTGTATAATCATGCTTTGTTTCTGTATGCCAGAGGATACTGTTGTTAATGGGGGGTATTTTAATTTGGGACGTTTCTTAGTTTCTTTTTCTATTGTCTATACCTTTTTTCTCCTGAATGCCAGATTCAGGGTAAATTATTTTATGGTTTTGGTTCACTTGTAACAGCTTTGTATGTGGCTTTCGAGTTATTTCTATTTTTCCCTTAGTTCAAATATGGTGACAAAGTGGAAGAGGAGAAATAGACACATGGAGTTTTCCATGAGTCTGATACCACATCAGTCTCATTCATTTATGCTGCACGGTGACTCCTGAGAGAGAGAATCACATATTGCCAATAAAACTATTCAAGCCACCCCTTCAGCAGAAATCTCACAAAGACATGTTCTACTGCAGAAATAACAACATTTATGACTCTATTACTGTCAAGTATACTGGTAGGAAATGGTGCATTTTCTTAGACTCCCAGCAAGGGGAGAAGTTGTCATCCTTTGCTTTTATAAATACGGAGACCGAGCTTAAGCAAGGTGATAAAACTTAGAAATGACTTCACAGCTAACAGGTGGTAAGGAGCAATGTAATTCCATCTCCACACAGTAGCAAATTTTTAATTTTTCTTATATATTAGTGTATAATCCAGAAAGAAATAATGAGTTTTTTTAAAAAAATATACAAAATAAAGCATAAGGTACGTTTTCACTTAGGGTTCTATTGATTCTTGAAACTCCTTTAGAATTAAATATTTGTCATTTCTTTTCTTGAACCATGTCTTTAGGAAAGGCTTTATTTTCCATAGTGTCTATAAAATTTGTTCAATCTATACCTTTCTGCCTAATGCCACCTGTGCTCCTAACACCTGGCCTTTAAGCGCTCACACATTTGTCTTCCACTAAAGCAGCAGCTGATCACTGGGTATAATTTAGACACCTCCTCAAGACCATTTAGACACCTTCTCAAGACCACACACTGACTTTCTGGTTCTAGGATCTAACTCAAGAACCTTATTTGCAGAATATGCTTGGATATGTTTTTCCCTTTTCATTTTCACTTTCATGGAAGAATATTCATTTCTTCTCTAGCACTGGATTGATACTGATCATGGCGACCTGTCTTCTACACCTAGTCTCCGAGCTTTCCTGAAGAACACTCACTACATCTGCCCAAGCCACCAGAACCTGGTACAAATGAAACTTCAATAAATGCACATTTGGTTATAAAATATTAAAACTTTTATATTCTATTAAGAAAATTCTTATATTAAGAAAATTTTCACTTGTTTCACGACATGGATAGAGACAGATAATGAGTATGAACATCATTTTGTTGTTGAAATGTAGATTAAGTAACTCATATTTCTAGAGAAAAAAAAATCTAAACACAACTTGTTTGAAGTGTCTTTGTAGAGATATTTAATTGCTGCATACAGCCTTTCTTTAGGGAAACATTTTAGTCTCTGAATCTAGTATTAAGAGTTTGGTATAAACTAAATTTTATTGGCAATGGTTGTGTAAATAAAGTAAAACTGAAGTTATAAACATACAGGAGGAAAATGAAGAGAAACTTTGGCACATTTTACCACACTGGGAATGGAGTTATCCCATATCAAATAAACACTGTGGCCTGAAGGAATCTGGGTTTGTCATCTTGACAGAGTGGACAAGCACATAAGAAATCGCTGAGGATGAAAGTAAACAGTGGCAGAAGGTGACAGCAATTAAAAAGGAAATATGGTCCATACCTTCATTAGAGGAGAGCTGAAGGCTACTTAAGACTGAATGAGTGGATTCATGGATAATTCTAGTGAATAGTAAGCAGAAGATTATAGTTAATATGCATATGTTAAATATTTAGAAAATTAAAAACTTTTCCTTATGTTTGCATTTCATTCTGTTTTTGGAATAGTCCATAAGAAAGAATTTTCTTTATTTCAGAAATTTGTATTAAGATTTTGTAGAAGAGTCATCATAGGTTTACAATTTTTAAAACATCATTTAAAGACTGATTTTTTCTTTATGTTTTTATTAGTGCATTATAGTTTTACATTATAGTGGGGTTTGTTTTCAAATAATCATACATGGAATATATTTTTCTGCACCTCAATTCACAGTAGTTTCCCTTCCCTCCAGTCTCCCCTTCCCTGTTCCTCTCCCTCTGTTCTGCCTCCCACTTATTTACATTTTTTTAAAATTAGTGCTTCATAGACATACATAAAGATACAAAATCACTGAGATATATTCACATATGTACACAACATGATTTGACCAATTTCATAAACAGATTCCTTGTTTAATTTACTTCTACAAATACTTGATAATACAAATCTATCACTTACTAAGTAAAATATATCAACTCTCTACCATTTCAATGATTAATTAATGTATTTCCTACTACATACCTTTATCCAATATAAAATGACTTTTATTTTATACTACTTTTATTTGTTTACTTTTTTTTTTTTTTTTGGTGCTAGGGATTGAACTCAGGACTTTGTGCATGGGAGGCAAGCACTCTTCCAACTGAGCTATATCCCCAGCCCTCATTTACTTTTAAATATGAAAAAATCATGATTATTTTATGCCATTTTTAGTGGGTTCCTATTATTCAAAGACAGTAAAAGTAAAGAAATTATATTTTCTCTGTATCTTTATTATACCTTTTTAAAAAACTTTTAGGTACATGATTTCTACATTGACAAATAGTATTCATCACTGTAATTCTTATATTTTAAAATATTTTTCCTAACATTAAATGGATACCTTATTGACAATTGAAAACTTTTGCCTTTATTTTTATTTCATATCTTATTTGGCCAAATTTAGTAAATTCTAAGAAAGGACTCATCTGAACAATTATCCCATTTTTTGGAATACTATCATTTTGTGTTCTCTCTCTCTCTCTCTCTCTCTCTCTCTCTTTATATATATATATATATATATATATATATATATATATATATATGTGTGTGTGTGTGGGTAAAAGTTAATTTATATATTATAAATAAATTTATATATAAATTTATATTAAAAAATTATAATTTTTAGAATGCATTTAGAGACTGATTTTTTTCTTTATGTTTTTATTAGTGCATTATAGTTTTACATTATAGTGGGATTTGTTCTGACATAATAATATGTGGAATATAATATAATATCTCTCTCTATTTTATATATATATATATATATATATATATATATATATTTCAATTTGTGTATATCTCTCTATATATTATATTCATATATATTCATATTTCAATATTTCATTGAACTACACTTTTTACTGCATAAACTGAAGTCCTCTTATGCTTTATTTTTTGTATGACATTTCTTAGGACATTTTTTTCTCCTTTTTCCCCCAGGAATTATGTATCTACACACACACAATTTTATAGTGAATATTGTATAGTGTGTACACACACACACACACACACAAACCACTTTTGGTTGTCCTATACTTATTCTATCTTATTATTCTTCCAATTTCAACTTTATTTTTTCTGTTAGTTTTATTATTTTCCCTTTAGGTATGTCCAGGGTTGTCAGAATTCATGCTTCATCTCTTTATATTTACTTAATATTTTTTCCTTGAGCTACCTAGTCCCCTCTTTGAGTTTGTCCATGTTGGGAAGCTAATTTATTTTATATTTCTCTTTCTGTTTATTAAGCAAATGTCTTACCTACTTGATAACAATTTCCATTCATTCTACTATAATATCTTTCTTTTTCATGTTGCCCATTTGCCACCCTGGGGATTTTCTCTCTGTTTCTTCTACTAGAACTAAGAAATAATTTTTACTACTCATATTTGAAGTTCCCTCCTCAATTATATGCTTATTTTTAAAACTTATATTAATACATTATGGTTAACTAAATTCTATTGTTCACATATTTTTGTGTTATTCTTTTTGTTGTGTTATTCTATGAGTTTTGAGAGGTGCAGGGTGTTCTTTATCCACTTTCACAGCATTATATGGAATAATTTTAGTTCACTAAAAAAATCCTCTATGCTCAAATCATCCCCACCTCTCCATTCAATGATAATTTTTTTATTGTCTCTATAATTTGCCTTTTCTAAGATTTCAGGTAGTCAGCATTGTGCAGGAAATAACTTTTTTGGACTGACTTCTTTCCCTTAGCAACCTGCATCTAAGTCTACTCTGTGTCTTTTCATGGCTTGATAGCTCATTTCTTTGAAATTGTTCACTATTATTCCATTGTATGATTCTATATGAGTCCAAGAGTCTGAGGACTGCCTGTTTTCCCCTCATCTAGCCCTTCTTGAACATTTCCTAAATCTTGGATTATTCATTCACCTTCAAAAAGACATTTTGTTTACTTCCCTTCCCTTCATTCCCCTTTGTGTATTCTACTGATCCTCTATTCTTTTTTTTTTTTTAATCACCCTCACCCTTGGTATTTGATTAGCTTTGCACATAACAGAGAAAACATTTGATCTTTGGTTTGGGAGGGCCTGGCTTATTTCACTTAGCATGATAATCTTCAGTTCCATCCATTGACCATAACAATTTTAAGACTTATTTTTCTTAATCTATGTACATGAGTAACTGTTCATGTATGTGTGCTTGTATGTATAGAGAGGTAGAAACATCTCTCCTTCCAAATGGCTAGTAATTGTCCCAATAGCATTTATAAAACTTTTCATCCTTCATGATAATATTTTAATACTATACTCTCATTAATATATAAGTCTGGGTTTTTGGAGACCATCTTTCTATTCACATAATAATATGACACTTGTTTTAATAGTTATCCCTATATAGTACGTTTTCATATTTAATAAAATTGCTATTCCCATAATATGCTTCTTTTTCCAAGGTTTTAAATATTACCACATATGGCATCCCAAATGATTTTCAAATGAAATTATCTATTTCCATAAAAATTCTGTTTTGAAGTTGTTTGGGTACACATTTACTTTTTTGGATAATTTGGGGAAATCTTACAGACCTTACAAAATTAAATATTTCTATTCAGGCACCTGGACCACCTCTCCTAATAGTCAGGGCTTCTGCTGCATTCTTCGTTATATGATCATCTTTTTATATAGGATTCACTTACCTTTTGTAAATTTTACCAGGCTTATGCAAGAATAGTTCTGCAGTGGAACATTTCTGTGTTTAAACTATTATAATCAATTATAGACTTCAGAAATAGTGTGACTTAAGCACAAATATAATATGACTCCTATATGTAATCCTCACAGCCTTTTTTACCATAGAGAAAAATACATCACAAGTTTAAAAACCCATGACTGAGATATGAACTAATGTTAAAAGTATTCCGTCATACAGTGGATACATTGTTGCTGTTCTCTAATTCTTATTGTTCTTTTTAAACAGACACATCCTATGTGTACTTATTTATGAGCCACAGTGTGATGTTTTGATTCAAGTACACAGAAATCCTTTACCATAACAATTTACCATCCATTTACTGTAACAACATGGATGGAACTGGAAGACATTATTTTAAGTGAAATAAGTTCAGCATACAAACACACACCCTGCGTGATCTCTCTCAAAAGTTGAATCTGGTTGGTAACTGATCTGTCTTGTTAAGGGTTCTTCTCTTGGCTGTGATGAAAACAAACTGCTTACTGTCACTGATTGCTTGTTCCTTCTCAGTCTTAAGGTCTGTGTAGCTGGTTTACAGTTCCCACAAGACTCTTCAAATTTCCTGCTCCTACTTTGGCCCATGAAGACAAGTCCTTGCTCTTTTATTTCTCCCCATGGACACCCCACTTCAGTGATCTCACTTGGGCACCAGGGCATCAAAATCCTATGAGCTTAAACTCCAAGTTGATGTCTCCAACTGAGGCCATTCTCTTCAGGGTTGCACTCTGTTTATCTGCTTATTCTTACTTGTCTTGCTAATAACATGATAACATGAACAAATTTGAACTCATTATCCTGATCAATATTGTCCTGATCAATACCCTCTTCTGCCCTTCTACAGCTTATGTCAGCAGCAAAAAACTAACCCTTTAAAAAATTGAGAATTATCACTTTATTTTTCTGTTGCATAATGTACTCTGAAGGCCTGTTCTACAATTTGAGAGGCCCAGCTAAGTAAAAATATGGATCCTCTAATGAAGCCCAAAAGTTAGTTTCCTCTTTCTTCAGGTCCTCCACCCCAAGACATGGCAAATGGGTCATTCAAAGTGATTTCAGCCACCTTACCTGCACATGTGATGTGCCTGACTAAGGAGTATAGAGGTAGGGCTCCCACCAGGTTACCTGTCACCAGAGTGCTGTGAGCCCCACACAAGGACAGCAGCAGACTTGCTCCAGTCTGAGATATGTCAAGGTATTCACCTGACCTCTGTCCTCCCTGAACAGTGTACACCCCACCCAGAGTACAGGATGACAGAAAGGCTACAAGTTCACTATCCCAGCTGAGGCCAACTTCAGTCTCCTTTGAGAGAGGCCGAGTGAGGCCTGCGATGGTAGGGAGCTACCTGATAGCCCATCCCAGAGACAGGAGGTGGGGTTATGAGTGAGGCAAAGCTCCAAGATCTCAATCCCCAGAGCATCCTCCCTTGTCCCATAGGACTTCACTAGCAAAACACAATATCAAAGACAACATGATGAACAATGTCAAGAGAGTGATCAGAGAGCATTATACTCTAAATGCAGGTGGCCATTTGTGACTCCACCAGTCCCACATCCCTGAAGCCCTGCATTCCTGAGATTCATCTAGAATGAGACCAATTTGAAAAGACAATGCAAAGTGCCTTCCCAACATTGGCCAATGCCAACTTTTGTCTTTTTTCTCTGGCTTTAGGAACCTCTGTGCCTCTCCTAGAACACACCAGGTGTTCCTGAGCCTCGGGGTCCATGTGCTGGCTTTTTTTTTTTTTTCTCTCTAAATGGTCCTCCATTTCCCCAGGAATCTTCAGAGCTAATTTCACACCCTCATCCAGTCTCTCAATTCTCACCTTCTCACTAAGGCTGCACAGCCCAGGCTGTGGAAGACACCTCTACCTACTTCTCTGATTACATATATTATCCATACAGTGTATATTTTCCATAGCATCATCATCTCTTCCCTATATTTCATAATTGAATTATTTACTTTTTATGTTGAATTATTGCCTATCTTCTGCTTTTGAAAAACAAGCTTTTTGAGGGCTTGTTAAACAATGTTTATCTTTTTATGGGTAATGATATGATTTTTTAAAAAGTTTCACAGATGAAATCTAGCCATTGACAAATGCATATCAAATCTAATAGTCACTGTGAAAGTAGTTTCCAAAGTCTATTCTTAAGTAGGTTTAATAAAAAGTGGTTACAATATACTGAAGGAAAGACATAAAGCTGTAGCTACTGAATAACCCATGTGGGACAATGTTTGTATAGGAATGTTTGTGTAGGAATACATTTTACTGAAGATGCATGTATGTGTAGAAAAAAAAACTAAGAATAAATATTTCTAATTTTTTTTTATTCCTGTAGTTATAAATTTGATGGGTTTATTTTCTTTTTCTTTTATTTTGTTTTTATTTTGCATTTTGAAGTTATTTATGTGATTATGACAACATTGCTTCAAGGTCACTGAGTAACACAATAGCCTCATTTCCAAGAAATGTTGATCATTTCTTCATTTCACAATTTGTAGAATCTGAGAGTCTAACTTGGTACATGTAATTTTCAGAAATTGCTGAAGGCCACTGCAAGGAAACTTAAATAACTTTCTCCCAATAGCTAAGAAATGGGTTCCATTATCTAACCCCCCCACACACACACACACATAACTAATGTGTTTGTCACAAATTTTATCAGGGACACAAAATATCCACACAGTATTATTGTTCTGTAAGAGACTACTGATTATTTTTTCTCATTTACAAATGGAAAAACATAAACAAATTATTTTCTTAATGATTGCTTGATTTCCCAGCATTTTAGTTAGATTTTTCACTACTGTGAATATAAGACCTAAAATAAAAACTATATATGAGAAAAAATGTATTGGGGGCTCACAGTTTCAGAGGTCCCAGTTCATAGAAGTCTGGCTCCATTCCTCAGGGCTCTAGGTAAGGCCGAACATGAAGGCAGAAGAATATGGTGGAGGACAGTGGCTCAGGACATTGCAATCAGGAAGCAGGGAAAGACTAAGCTTAGCTCAGCAAATATATACCCCAAAGGCAAGTCCTCAATGGCCTTCCTCTTCCAGCCACACCCTACTTGCCTTCAGTTACCACTGGGGTTAATTCACTGATTGGATTAAGGTTCCCATAACCCAAGCATTTCACCTCTAAGCCTTCCTGCATTGTGTCCCACACAATGAGCTTTTGGGGGATACCTAATATCTAAACCATAATAACCAAGCACTATGTATGGTGCAACCAAGAATTGGCAGGGGAAAAAATTGTTCTTCTATTTACTGTGATAAAATATCAAAGAAAGATGTGGCCACAAGGAAACTCAAACAGGGGGCCACAAGTACATTAAATAGGAGAAATGCATAAATGCATATGGGTACATTTGCACAAAGAATAAGAATGAAGCTTCATGGTGGTACACATAAATATCATGTGAGGTTAATAATGTTTCTATTGGCTACTCCTGTCATTTTTTTTCTGGAAAAAGATTACCCCATCATGTACCACCATATTATATATAGAACACCTATAATAATGAAAAGTGAGCATTTGTATAGGTCTCATAACATTTTATGCATTCTTATAGGCATCCTGTATAAAGGACATAGGGACACTATAAGATGAATATCATAGGAATATTTGAGGAAGAAACCAAGACACAGAATTCATTAACATATGCCTTAATGCTAGTTATAGGGAATCTGGATTATTTAGAGTATATCAGGTTATTTCAAGTTATTTATTATGTACTTTAACTTATATTAAGTTTAGTTTATCTTTCTTTTACTATTGCTTTAACTATGAGCTAGCAAGACTTTTTTTCTCTATTTTCCTAATACCATGTATTTCCCTTATTAATTTTAAAAATATTTTTGTAACACTTGCTTTAACATAAAAATATAACAATTTAATTTTTTCTTTCCCTTTTTTTTTCTTTTTGGACCAAATTATCCAGTAATTGTAATGTCAGAAGACAATGTAACCCATACTATATTATACTGACTTTTACTTCAATCACATGGTAATACTCAGTTCATTTCTCATTTCTACTCAATTGAACTCTTATTCCTATCGGATTTAAATTTCATTTACTTAGTAGGCCCTTCTCTTTTGTCTAAAACTGGAACTCTATTAAGCATATAGTAGAGTGATTTGTGAATAAAACTGAAAAGAATTAGATATTTATTGAGGTCAAGCAAAATTGGACATGTATTGCATATAAATGTATCCTTGCTCATATTTTCAGCACTACTGAAATTATAATGTGTGAATTATAACTTTCCTGAGTTCTATAATTTAATTAACCTCTCTCTTCTCACTCTATGCTTCCATATCTCTTTGTTTGCAACACCTCAGTAACAACACGTTTTACATATTTTATGAGAATACAGAGATTAGATTGTTTGGCATGCCATGTGCCAATCACTGTGCTAGTGTATTTACATATGTGATCTCCATTTTCTCATTGAATTCCAGAATCAATACTTTGAATTTGATGCTAATCATAGCTAAGAAATACGAAATCTAATAGAAAATCTCAGGGAAGTTTCACATGTTGTTGCAAATCACAGTCAAATATACAGTGGGGAGAGCATTTAAAGTGACCTATGCAAATTCAAAATTGAATTCATAATATCTCTAATTATTCACTATAGACTTTATCACTCAAATATGTGCTCCTTGAACTCCACAATATTGACTTCCTGATGAACTTTTTGTATGTGTGTGTTGTGCTGGGAATTGAATCTAGAACATTGTTCATGCTAAGCAAGTGGTGTATCACGGAGTTACGTACCCCATAACTTGTGATTATTTTCCTAGAAAATCTTAAATTCTCCTATAATACTAAGTACCTGCTATGTTAATACATGTTTTGATACATAAGCAATATTTTACTTTTATAACAAAAAAAATCTAGCTAGTCATAGTGGTGTAATCCTAGCAACTCAGGAGGCTGAAGCAGGAGGATCACAAATTTGAGGCAAGCATCAGCAACTTTGTGAGACTCTGAGCAATTTAGGAAGACCCAGTTTCAAAATAAAAAATTAAAAGGGCTAGGATGTGGTTCAGAGGTAATGTGCCCCGTTTTCTCAGCATCAGTATTTTATACTATTTTCTCAATATCAAAACCCCCCCAAAATTAATTACTTTGATTCCCAAAGTAATTTCACAGAATCAGAGAGTCATTCTATTTTCAGAGCTAATCTGTTCGGCAAACGATGAACAAATAAAATAAATTAATAAAACCAACCAGCAACTGAACTGAAGCCATTTTCTATTATTTAAAGCACAATTCTAACTCATGACAAATGATATTGCTTCTTAATCTTTGATCTGTTTCTATAATGAAATAATGAAATATATTAGGGGAAAGACATCCAATATAATTCTAGGTGTTTTCCTTCTTTTTCAAAAAAATATGTACTATATACAAAAGAAAAGTTAAAATCTCAACATAAATTCTGACAAAAAGAATTTGACCCTTTGTTGGGTAAAAGTACATTGAAACACACTGATATATTTCAAGCTTACTTTTCATAAGGTTATGAGAAGGTCTGTAGTATAATATTTCTGTTTTGTTATAATTAGCAAAAGATTTTTTCTTTATCTCATTTTTATCTAAAAATTATTGTGGTACTACTTATGGTCAAAACAAGCCAAAGTAAAATAAAATTTTTAATTGAGGCACAGTTTCTTTACTATAGACTATGTTGCAAACTTTTCATTTAAGATAAATGAATTTCATATAAAATTTCATTAGAAAGGGGGAATCATTCTGCTTCTAAGTCCACTGATATATTCTCCATCAAATTAATAAATATATCATCTAATTTTCAAATTCTCATTAATTTTCTATATTTCAAATAGGCATACACAATTGATGAAAGAGAGCAGTAAATGAACCTCAAATTAGCAATTTAAATATCAGCTATCTCTTAATTCAAGCTGACTTTAAATCTGTGAATAAAAGTGTAACCAACTCTGGTTGATATTAATTTAATAACCTCATGACAGGAGGGAAAGAAATGGGCATGGGTTTGCTTTTGACTGAGATAAATTTTGAAGTTAAGTTTTCCTCTCTACTTAGCTTTGCAGTTACCCTCAAGGCATTAATCTATTGAAAGGGATAAGATATCATCTTTCAGAGGAAACATGTCATAAATATTTTGATAAAGTATTTGTAATCCTCAAAAGCAGATGGCTGCTCCATAAAGATTGTCAGCTGAGAAGGTTTTGCTGACAGAACCGTATTAAACAACGGCAACTAGGTTTTGCACTGCACAATCAGATGCATTCCTCTATTAATCAATCACAGCTGGCTGGTTTTTCTGACAGCTGGATCTTGCAAGACCTAATTCTCACCCTTTGCTCTATTCCTGACTAATAAAACCAGAAACAATTGAAATGGGCTCTTGGGGGTTGAGGGGCATCATAATAGATTATCATGCAGAGAACAGAAACATGAAGGATATTGATTTAACCTTATAAATATGGAAAAATATAAATATTACTAAGGACCTTAGATAGAACCATCTCCCAAGAAATTGGTATATTTATGAAAATAGAGTGACAATATTGATAATGACAACACAATAAAGATAATATCTATTTCCCTTGTTGTCTTCAACTTGGAAAATGGCATTTCATTACCTAATTGATTTTTGGGGTCTAGTTTTCTTTATTGACATTTACACAGTATTTGGGGGTAAGGTTGCATCACTTTATATTACTAAAACTCAAATTATATTGTTACAATTTTAGTTATATACATAAAACTATTTTGTTATTTATCATTTGTATTTTTTGCAACTTCAAATATTAGAAGATATCATTTCTAACCAGTTTTCCTGAGAAGACAATGATCAAAAGAACAGAACATGTGTGACTTGATGTGATTAGGCAAGGGGCCAGTAGGTTCAAATGACATTTTGACAATGTGTTAAATTTCTTCATTTTCTTATGTTACATGAAATTTTTTTCATGAATTTTTGACTCTCTGATTTTGACTCATTTTATTATTCTTCTTTACAATACAATGAAAAATTAATGTAAGCAATGATTTTATCTTGCATTGGTCATTACTGTGTTCTAACATCCAATTAAAAATGGTACTTGAAAATTCTTATCAGTCATATAGTAATCATAGAGCTGACTAGATATGGGCTTGATGTTGAATACAAGTGCATTTTGTTTGATGGAAAATGATAATTAAATTTCCTTTTGAGTTATCTGGAAATAAATGCATATTTTCTCTTCTCTCCCCGTTTCTCCCCTTCAAAAAAAAGCCAGTTCTTGCTATACAGTTTGAACTTAATAAATATGTTTTAAAGATTCATAAATGTCATGACAAGTACCTATCAATTTTAACTTACAGTTTATTGTCTGGATTGTGAATTATTATTATTTGTGCAAATCATTCATTTGTCAAACATATATTTTGTAACTGACATGTATGAAATGTTATGTTAGGTGCTTCGAAACAAACATGGATGGGTTACCCTTCCTAACTAGAAGTGTTCACAGGCAGAAGGAAAATATAAGTAAGAAAATCAAATGTTACAACAATTTTTTGCATAAAAATTCATATATTATGTAAGAAGCAAAATCCGAGTATTATAGATCTGAAAGTAACAGGGATTTGCTAATCCATATACATGTTAAAGAGAAAAATTCAGGACCTAAAAGCCAAAAGAGTCATGCAAGATTGCTTAGCGTATTTAGAAGGATCTACTAATTTCCAGACTCCCACTCTTTTAAAGAGTTTATTTATTTATTCATTCATTTTTCATCACCTATAAAATGAAAACTATGTAGACAGGACTGAGGAAGGAGATCAGCGAAAAAGAACTTGTCTAGCATGTGTGAGGTTCTGGGTTCAATCTCCAGTTCTGCAACAATAAAACAAACTTAAAAAACTATGTATATAGGATAAAAGCTGGAATATGTAAAGGAAAAATAATTAAAATATTGTCTCCATAGCATAAGCAAGAAAATGTTACTGGAAATTAAGTTATTTAGGTCTCTTTTGCAAATTCTGCAATATAATACTGTTATCTTGCATATATTTTGAAAGTGTGAATTAAAAATTTTTGTTCTGGCATGGGGTCTTGAAAATAATTAATCAGGGCTGAAGTAGTAGCTCAGTGATAGAGTACTTGCCTCACATGGGTGAGGCATTGGATTTGATCCTCAACATCACATAAAAATAAATAAACAAACAAACAAATAAATAAAAGTACTCTGTCCATCTACAACTGAAAAATATATATCTAAAAAAAAAAAATAATTAATCAAAATGCATAAGCTGATGAATGAGTGAAAAATTAATGAATGCATGCATTGCATAGGGGCACATGTAATTTATTCTTTGCAGAGATCCTGAGTAATACATAAAAGAAAGATAGTTTTCTATTTTCTTTAGTAGCCTACAGTTTCAATTTAGTTCATACTTGTTATTGAATATAACCTGAAGTTATCTTAAATACATTCCAGAAAGACAACTTTCAGAAAATAAAAATTAAGAAATTTCCATGAGTCAGGCATCATAAAAAAGAAAAGAAAACCAGATCATAATATAAGACTTTTTTCCTATTATTGAGCAACTTTAAACTACTAAGGTATAAATGTAACTATGTACTATAAGGAAGTGTAATAAGTGATTGAATTCACTGAAGAGATACTGCTTTCTATATTTCCAAAAAAGTCCTACAGGTCTAGATTGACAATTTGAGTTGCTTCCATTTAGGTCATATTCCTACATATGCTACTTCCTACCGCATAGTTCCATTTGAATTTAGGATCATAAAAATTTTCAGAAAGCTTGGACAATACTCATTGCATTATCACCTCCAAATGTGTCATCTTTCCTGTATTTATAATCTCTGTAAATAGTACAATCACCACTTCAGTTGCTTAACTCTTAATTTGCTGAGGTCCACTTAATCCAGGGGACTTTTGACTTTTCCTCTGCTTCCTTCTTGAACCAACTAACTTATGCCTGTTCCTGCTACTGCTCATATAGATAAGGCCATGATTGACTGTCACCCGAGTTAGAACTAGAGATGGCTTCATTTTCCCTTGCCTCAAATCCTGGAGCACATTCCAGAAAGCAGCAATGACATAATAAAAGCCATTTTAATTTGAAAGTCAACTTCCTTCCATGAAACTTTGAAATTGTGACTGGTACTTAAGAGTACAATTATGAGGTGTACCAATGACTATAGACAAGTGGGTTACTGCTAGGTTATAAATGCCCAAAGACTTTTAAACAATGTAGTATTATTTCTTTGTATAATGAGTCTCATCTAAAACAAGAGAAAGGAATAAATGAATTTGGGACTTAACTTTTCCCTTAATCTTGTTCTGAATCTCATCTAAACTGACCTGTTCTTATACAATGTTAGGTTTGTTCTAAATGACTATCTGCCTATTTTATCTCCAGTGTCTTAATTTCTGAGATTTTGCATTCATTTATAGAGAAATTTGATGCATTTTAATGCATGGATTCTCTGTCCAACTAGACTGCAGTTCTCTTTTCTTTTTCTTTTTTTTTTTTTCCTTTTTTGTTTCTTCCTTCAGAGAATTCAGGGCAGTCCCATCCTCACCTGAGAACCCATAAAAAAGGTTGATGATTGAATATGATTGATGAGTACCAGGAATATTCATCTTTTTAAAATCACCCATTGTAATTTTAAATTAACTTATCACTTAACATATAATCATAGAGCTCTTGCAAGAGGCAGCAAAGCTAAATGAAAATACACTCTTTAGCAGGATAATTTTCCCAGTTCATTACCATATTTTAACTGCTCCTGACATTTCTCTTTTAAGGACCCTCATTTTGCTATCTAGATGAAACTTTCCTATATACCTGGCTACTCCTATAGTAATGTGAAAAGGCAACAACATTTGGTCAATATTTTAATTTTCTTGCTTTTTGACTTTGGTAGTTGTGGTACACATGACAAATATTTAGACATCTTTACAGCTCTCAGTTATAAAATTCTGTTAAAAGTTTGTTAACAGCACTGTAGACTGTATTTGATGGTCTACTTTCAATTTTTGTATCTGTCTTCTTCTAAAGGATAACTTAACAATGTACCTGAGGTTTTGTCTCCCTTGAGTTTTCAAATATTGGATTTGCTTTTATTTTCAGAAGACCTCCCGACCCCACACTCCAAATCTGTTGTTGCAAAGGCCAGCATATTTTCACTCTTCTCTCTGAAAATTCTGCAGAGCACTTTTGTGGCTCCCCTAAAGTAAAATGCATTTGAAGCATATGAGGCCAGGAGACAATGGGTCTTGAATTCTTATTCATGGTTCTGTGGCAAATTATTATTGACATGAGCCAATGTCTTTCATTTTTGAATAAGAAGATTGAAATTAAAAAAAAAAAAACAGTATGAATATCTTTCATCCAAACACAATTTGGGTAGTGCACATAAATCTAATTATGTCATAATAAAAAACACCAACATATATTTGACAAGTTATTTATATAATTATATTCTGATGTGTCATTGGGAATTATTTATAATAAATAAACTCAAGATGTTGAGTCAGCATTTTTTTAATTTGGGAAAGAATACAAAATAAGAATAGTAGTTGGAAGTTCTATTCAAGTTACACATTTGGTTTTGCTCACACAAAGCCAAAGTGTAATGGAAAAGGACTGATTCAGTGGGAAAAGTAGAAATGAACCAGGAAAATGAAATGATACACATAACATGAACTATTATCATTTCAATGAGACCACATCAAAGGAACAAAAATACCAAACAATTTCAAGTTCCTGAGATATTTAGATTTCAAATTCCATGTCACTATGAACTTTTGTCAGAAAATAAAAAACAACCATCAAATACAAAATGGAATATTCATTTTCTCCACTCCCCCTGAATTATCTTTGTGTGCATATAACATTTCTTCTCACATCAAAGTTTAAACATTTAAAGATGGAGGGAACCTCCTATATTAAACAAACAAACAAACAAACAAAAAAGTAACCTCTTTATATAAAATGGATGTTTTGGTAATCAAATCTTGAACATTATTGACAACTAAGGATGGAAAGTGTTTTTGAGTGTGTTGTTATCACAGAGCCACATATTCCTTATATTAAGAAAGTTGCTCCCCTGTTATAGAAAGGACATTTTAAATTACCTGTCATTTCTGCCATCAATCATCAGTTTATAACTCTAGTATCAAATCTTCCCCAAAGGTACCTTGACAAAAATCCCATTTGCTTCTGTATTAAACACTCACATTGCCATCTGCAAAGTTTGGCTCATCCCTGGTGTTTTTATTCAGTTTTGGTTTTTAGGTAGCCTGATAATTAATCAGTCACTGTAGATTATGCCCTGGGGCAGAATAATTATACAAAATTATTACCTTGTCTGTCTTGAGGTCTGTTGCTAGAAACATGAAAACTCTAACATGAGCTAGGTAAGGTATAATGCTAAAATACTGAATCATTAATATATAAATATCCCCAACAAACTTTGTTAAAAATCAAAAAATTTGAATTTTTTTTTGCAATGTAAAAGTGTAGAAAAATGTCCTAAGACATATGTAAGAGAAACAAATATTTGAATTTTTAAAAACCCAACCAGATGCAGAACCAGGTGATGTGTATGCTAGACCTGGTTCCTCTACTCATAAACTACAGAACCTCATGTAGGCAAATTAATAGGATGTACCACCAAGAACCATTGCTTCATTTGTAAATTTCCAGGGTGAAGTAAGATATTCTCTTTCTTCAGAAATAGATTTTAGAGTTTCTTTCTGACTTTTTTAAGAACTCATATTCTCTGTTACCACTGCTTAATTTCTTTTGAGTAGAAAGGTAGGCTTTAGTGTAAGGTTGGCCTCCATCATCTTGTTTGCTGATAAACTCTCTTTGATATGTTGCTTACATGGAATAATTGCAGAATGTTCTCATATTCACCAGATTAGATATATTGTGTAGTTTAATTGTGTCATTTGGATTCTATACCAATTTTATACAAATGAAGAACCTTGGGCATCAAGACAAACCTGGAGATTTCTGATTTATCTAATATTCCATCGAAACCTATACTTTATATCTATAATGTATCATCTGTACCTTTAGCATCTACCTATCTACACTTATAGCTATCTCATCTTCTCTCTGATTGTGGCATTTATACTGGACGTGGCAAAATGAAGTACTTTATCTTAGAAGAATTATGGTGTTAATGAATAGAAATTCTTCAAGATATTTTAAAACAAGAAGCTAAATTCATTTTTAGAGTAATTCAATCAATTTACACTGCCATCAAAAGCATATGGGTACCCCTTTCACTGTAGCCTCATGGAAGATGAGTCTTTAATTAAATTCTTTGTCATTTTTGTAGGTGAAAAAGTAATACTTTAATTATGTTGAGATAATGAGAACTGAATCATTATTCAGTCTTTTCAGACTTATTCAATGCACTTATTTCAAAAATGGTAAAATTATATCATTTTGCTGTACTAATATTAATTTTACTATATAAGAGTAAGAGAAAGTTTTAAAATACTTTAGTAGAGAGAATTAAAACAAGACTAAGTCACCACAGAAGAATCAGTAGAACAGACATATCAAACTCAATTAAGAAAGTAAAAATCAGAAACAAAAATAAAAAAATGATGCATGAACCAGAAAGCTAGTTTATACAGAGATGATAAACACAACAAAATCCAGGAGAAGCCAGCATTATATACCCTCTTCGTGACACAACATGAGAAACTACCATTAAATATAAATTATATTGTACACCCAAAGAAAAATTATAATTACAAATTTATGATTGTTTGATGTTAGAGCATTCAAAAGGCCAAAGTGATCTGAAAACTAGTTGCTGTATATTATGACTATGAATATTTCTCAACATGGACTTAGAAGGAGGGCTCTACCACTGAATTACATACCCAGCCCTTACTGTTTGGGGTTATGTTAGAACCTCTATCCAAGTTGTCCTCAATTATAACTTGAAGTGCTTTTTATTTTTCATTTAAAGGTGGCCTTGTACTTTCGTGTTTGGTTTATTCTTGTTTTAGTTTTTTGATGGCAATATCACTTCTCAATGACTTCAAGGACAGGGTTTATCAATATATTCCTAAAATACAAGAGCAGCTCTCATCTTTCTCAAGACACAGGTTTTATATGATTTTGAATAACACTCTGCCCTCTACCCTTTGTTTTCTTCATTTGAAAGCTGGGTAATGAAAATGACCTCAGTGAGTTTGGCTGAGAATAAACTGAACACTGTAGGTCAATGATTCCCAAAACTGGAGTGTAATAGCGCAAGCTGGTGTTAGCATGTTTAGGCCACCATAGGTTACTGAGCGTGTTCTTTATTGTCCCTTGAATGATCTGGAAGATGATGGGATAGTTTCTGACTCTACCAGGAAGACTGGAGTGAGACAAGTCACAACTACCTTCAGAATCTTACTATGGGCATATTGCTTTGGGTGCTGAATAGCTTATTTAGAAAGTCATTGGCATTTTGGAATCTTATTCAAGACCCTTTTGTGTCAAGATATGGGTCATCTAATCATTCCTGTTTGACACAAAATATGAAATCTTGCTCTTGGTGAAGAGAGAATACACCCATTCCCATACTCAGCATATCCTTTCATCCCTGCATCTTACTTAGAGAATATATGTTGTCTTCCACTCAGGCTGTAATCTGTGCTAAAATGGATTCGAGCAAAACATGGGGTATTCAGTTGGAATGCGCTGTTTGACAGAGGAGGATGATTGGTTTGTCAGGAGCAAATGTTTGAATTTTACTGAGTATGTATACTAATGTATAGAGTATGGATCTCAAACTTATAAAGGACAGGGTTTATCATGGTTTTGTAAATGAGGAAACTAAGATTCAGAGAAGTGAGTACCTTGTATACATAGGTGGTAGATTTTCAAACTAACTAGCTATCTTTCCAATAACATATGATCATACACAAGATTTAGCAGTTGCTGTTAAACATATTCATTTTCATAATTTAAGAAATAGAGCATCTCCTCACTTAATTTATATAAGCCAACATCTACATTGATCAAATCAAATTGGAATTTGAACACAATAACTTTGAGGCCAACACAAAAGTCTTTATTAGACTTAGCTGTTACTATACATACCTTTGAGAGAGAAACAGGAAACTGGAATGCAGATAATGCAAAATCGTATCAGAGAGTACAAAGTTTATCATGTAACATTTACCACTAATTTGAACTACTTTTTAAAATTCTGAACCTTGACTTTCCTGTAAATAAAGAAAATCATACCCATTTCATAGAACGATTGTTCAGATCCTGTAAAATCATATTTTAAAAGTCACTAAGACAAAGTTTTACATTAAGGTAAGAACTATTAATATACATCAGATTCTGTATTTAAAAAAAAGGATAAACTTCCCTTAGAGGTTCCTGAAAATAATCCTAAAACTTATACATTGAGCCTAAAAAGCTCAATGATTTCAACAGTGAGGAAACAATTTAACAATATAACAAAGCTTCAGGTTACAAAAAATAATATTAATAACCCAGTGCTTGTGGTGAGCCGCTTCTGCCGTTTCTGCAGATTATGGTCGCCATTACAAGATGGCGCTGGCTCCGCTGTGGTCTGTGACAAACAACTTCTTATCTGGGAAAGTTGGCACATGATTTTTCACCACCCTGTGAGAAAGTTCCACGCGGCAGCTTTGCATTGGGGCTTGGGATGCTTTATTAAGGCTGGGAGGGGCATCCGAGAGGGAGAAGAAGAAATATCAAGGGCCTGAATAAACTGTTGAAAGAAGATTCTCGAGTTGCGTCTTCCTTGCGGGCAAGGGGTCGCGACAAGTGCTGATGGTAATGACCATACCCTTTCATGAAGAGACAAACAAGATACTGCTTTAAATATCATAAAAGAAATCATAAATCACCAATCAAAAAATAAATCCAAACTAAAATAAGGATTACAATAAATCTCCATGTCAAAATAAATTATAGATGCATTAGTTTTTAAAGGAAAGTAAAAAGTTGTGTATTTTTATTATTAAAAAAGGAATATCAAACTCCAGATGTTAGAGAAAAAAATAGATGTTATTGAAGCAAAATCTAAAAATAAGATCGGGGCTGAGGCTGTAGCTCAGCAGTAGAGTGCTCACCTAGCACTAGAGGCCTTGAGTTCAATCCACAGCACCATTTAAAAATAAATAAATTATTAGTGGGCAGTAGAGCTTCAAAAATAAATAAATAAACAAAGAAATAAATAAATAAAAGGTATTGTGTTCAATTACACCTAAAAATAAATATTTTGAAAAAATAAAATAAATAAAAATAAAATCAATGAATGGTGAGGGAAAAAGTAACTGAAAGTAAACATAAAATTTCTTCAGTAAAAAGAAAAGTAAACAAATCAGCAGCTAACATAACTTTAAAAAGAAAGAGCAAACATACACTTTAAAGATCTTTAGTGAATTAATGCTAGACAGAAAGGAAGATATCAGGGGTTGTTATGTCTTGATCTAGACAGATAATTCTTAATTTGATGACTGATCACCATGAAAAAGTAGAGCCACAAAATGGATCTTCCAAGACATACAAAATTCAAACAGAATAATTATTAAAAATAGAAACACATTATCAATAGAACATTTTACAGATTTCCATAAAACATTAAGAAAATAATAAGCCCCAAAGCTATTTATAAAGTTCCAGAGAGAAAAGAAGCAAGAAATCTCTCCAATTAATTTATTCTAATACTAATTCCCTACCAAAATCTAGCTAGGAGTGTGCCTTCTACTTTATTCAAAAATATTCACACACACATGAAGGCACACACAATCATACTTCAGTTGTCATATCATTTAGAGAATAACTATAAATATAGCACAAAAATGTATACCATGTACAGAACAACATTACTCCTTGCTCAATGAAAGATTATTTCTTGCTCTCATAAAAGCACTTAGGGAGATGCATTAGGAGGTTGGGATGATCTTCCTTATGCAACCATCCAGAATTATAGATTAATGTTGGATCTACCATTCTCAAAATTTGTTTCCAACATTAGCGACCTGGAGGTAGCAAAGGTCATGGGTGCACACCAAGTAAGAGATATCCACATGGATTCCATTCATGTTGTGTTGATTACTCTCAATTGCATCACAAGCCCTAATGGCAAGGGAGACTGGGAATAGTTGCTCCTCTAAGGCTATTTCCCACCAACAGCATGATGCCAAGGAAAAGAGAAAATAAACATCTGGAGAAAATTTTGCCCATTTCTCCATTTGTAAGAATTGGATGAATTAATGCCTGTCAAGTGCCCAGAATGATATCTGGCAAATGGAAAATTACCAAAGATATAGACAATCTGACAGCCCATGCTGTTTTTCCCACTCTTACTTTTACTTGCAGACTTTAAGGTGTAATCATGGAAAGATCTTAAATTTAGCCATTTTTACCACAAGGAAGGATTATAATGTCATTCAAATGAACCCCGAATTGTGTGACAATTTCAAGTTTGTTGAATTTCAACATCTCAGTGTCTATGACAAATTCATGGTCTCTTTCTGTCCATATGTTTAACTTTCCACAATTTGTCTATATTATACTTTTTGACCATATGATTTCTTTCATTTTAAACAGATGAATGAAATGGTTATTAAAAGACACAAGAGTGTTTAGAAAAAAAAAAAAGATGAGGGGAAAGGGCATTTCTTTTGGTACATTTTATCAATACAGAAACATTAAATAGAAACTCTGGGGAAATTTTTCTTAATTACATTGGCCAAAATTAGGTCTTATTTCCATTACTAAATTAATTATTGGAAGAATGAAAAGACCTGCATGGTTGGCTTAAGCAATCAGAATTTTACCTTTGAGTTAGGTATAGGATTCACTTTTCTTTAGTTAAGGGATGGAGAAAAGGAAATACTCCCAAAAGGTCGCTGGTCCCCAAAGTAAAAAGGAGAGAGAAGATCTTCAGGACTTATCTGAAAGCATCAGCCAAACCTCCTCTCTCTGTCTTAGATACCAAGAAGTTCTAAAACTGTGTTTCTTTTTATTATCAATTATTATTTTAATTGTATATATTTATGAGTTACAGTATGATAACTTGATATATATGTATAATTATCAAATTGGGATAGTTATTATCTCTTTCTCCTTGAATACTTTAAAATTTTTGATTAACATGTAATAAATGTACATATTTGTGAAGTATAATGGAATATTTCTACATATATATTATGTACTGATCAAATCAGGGTGATTAACATTTCCATCTCCTTTTCATTACTTTGAATCTGGAGTCTTTACTCTCCTATCTTCTTGAAATGCATAAATTACATAACAGGTCACTGTCAACTGTAGTCACTCCACTGTGCTAAACTAGGACACTGTAACCTATGTGTTGCTACCTATTACCTAACCTCCCCCTATCTTCCCAGCCTCTGGTAAATCACTTCTTCATTCACATCAATGCTTTTTGCATCTGCATATGAGAGAGCATACATTGTCTTTCTGTGTCTGATATTTCTCTAAACATGATGTCCTCCAGTTCTATCCATTTTGTTGCTGTACATAAGATATCATTTTTATAACTGAACAATATTCCACTAAAAATATATATGCTGCCTTTTCTTTATCTATTCATGTGTTATGCACTGGATTTCTGATTCTATGCTCCCTACATTGATAATATCTCACATGCTGCTGTGTGTGATTCATTTTTCCAAATGAACAATTTTCATTTATTCCTTCTCAAGAGCTTTCAACATATTACATATCATTTGTGACTATGAGCACCTGCTGATTTTCTATGAGGATGTCATATCATAATACATTGAATTTTCCATGTACTGGGCTCTCTGCCTTTAATTATCTTCCCCCAGAAATCAGAACAATCCCTTCTATCACCTCATTTAGATTTTTACTCATATACTGTATTTTTTTAGTAATCGATTTTAAGTTTACCTTTATGTAAAATTTCAACTGCCTCCAAGTTTCCATATTGCCTTTATATTTTGTTTATCTTCTAAACACTATATGACATATTCTGCATGAATTATTTATTTTCTTCACCACTAAACTTAAAGCTCCATATGTCAGAATATTCAAATGATTTAAAATGTCCCATTTCTAGAATCTAGAGCAATACATATTGTATGCTAGATATTCTCTAAATACTTGTTGAATGAATGAATGAAAAAATAATTATTTGTATATATAATGTCTATAAAACAATACAAATTGTGAAATGCATAGGTCCTAAATATCTACACAATGCAAATGAAATAATTTCCTTTTAAACATATTCTATACATTTACTTATTGTATCTTTCACAATTTAATACCCATCTTATTTATGTCTAATATTAATTTTATTAATCATTTCCAAGTATGACAATTTTTGTTTGTGCTGTTAATAATTTGCTAATAATTTACATTACACGTTTACATTATTTTTCAGAAAACTTTAAAAATAGCAAAATTTAAAACGTTTGGATTAGCAAAATCCTGCTGAACAACGATGACAATATCACTTAAGAATTGCTTTGGTCAGGTAGGCAGTACTGTATCCACAACACTGAAAATGTCTTCATCAAGCATGTGCATTTTAAAATGCTTATTGCTTGAAAGGTGGTTCAATTATAACATAAAGATGGAGGAAGTACAAAGATTCAAAATGAACACAGTTCTAAATTTATACTATGTAGATTTCTTCTGAATGGAATCATTCAAATTTTTTATGTATGTTCCATGAATTTTAAATTCTGTGACTGCTTATGAAACCTCCTCCAGCATGTTCATTGCAGATTTGTGGGGTTTTGTCCTGCATTTCCAAATAGTAGTTCCTCCTTTAAGAGTATTACACATCGCTTTCTATAGTACTGTGATATTTTCTGACTGACGGCATGTTACTGGGCTTTATTATTTATAAGAGGAGCCAGCAGT
Organism: Marmota monax; assembly: GCF_021218885.2. NCBI lineage: Eukaryota > Metazoa > Chordata > Mammalia > Rodentia > Sciuridae > Marmota > Marmota monax. The sequence goes on along the minus strand of NW_026692072.1, from coordinate 4,474,684 downwards.
TTCTATCAAACTATCAGATCCCTTGCTCTTTGCCTTCTACCACACAAATGATATTTACCAAAAAAGACTGATTTTAAGCTGGTGTCCTGAGTTGATGTTTGTAACAGCATCATAACAGTGGCTGCAATCACTAACGTATAAGATAAACAGCAAATAAATGTGTAATTCCATTTTTTTTCCTGTTGGTTATTCCTATGGCAAATAGATCCTACTGTAATCTATGGTGGTTTCTGATTTCCTGATCTCCATACCCATGGGAAATTCCCTGGGGTTGGTACAATCTGGACCTTGCTTCTAATAAATAAATTATGGCAGAAGAGATGAGTTGCCAATACTATAATTATATCATATCTATTTCAGCAGGCAGAAGCAGCAGACTTGATGTAAGTAGCCATAATGGAGAACTCCTCGTGGCAAGGAACTGCCAGTGGTCTCTGGGACCTGAAAGGTGTTTCCAGGAACTGTAATGAAAATTTGGTCTCTCAGGTATACAACCACAGGGAATGAATTCTGCTAAAACAAAACAAACAAACAAAGAAAAAACATGTAAGCTTAGAACTGGGTCCTTTCCCAGTTGAGTCTTCAGATGAGAACACATCCAGCCAACATCTTGATATGCAAGTAAGATCCTGTGCAGATTGTATATATGGGCCTTGCCCAAAGAACTAACCCACAGAAACAATAAGATTTTTTTAAAGTGTCATTTTAGGTCCTTATGTTTGTGATAATTTGATACAAGTCAATGAAAACTAAAATAATTATCATAGAAAATCCAATTAATTGACCATTCCTACTAATATTGTAGACCTAATCTCTCATTCTACCTGTTTCAACAAGGCAACAAGAAATTATTCTACTGACACATCACTGCCCTAGATTTCTGCATCCTAGCAATATTTATCTATACATAGATTGATTTCCACACACTGCTTCTACCGTTTGTGTTTCTGCTAGTTTGGATGTTGAGACAGAGCTTGTCATTTTTATTTGTACACAGACCTAAATTAGAACTTAAAAATAAAAAATGCTATAAAATTAAATATATGTCAAGTTAAAATACAGTAAATAGACACATAATTCAATAATATTAAATGAACACATTTTAAAAACACAAATCTCAAAGATAACTATAATTTTATTTTATGATTTTAGTTTGATCTGATGAGGCTGACTTTTTAGAGTTTCTTAGTTAATAAAATTAAACTGCTTAGTTTAAGTTCTTATTGTTATTGAGCAAATGATTAATTGTGTAGCTTCCTTAAGGTGATTATGTATTGATCTGTGAATCTCCTCTTGGTTACAATTTCTCATTACACTCATATGTCCCTATTACTGCACTTCTTTCACATTGTACAGGAGACTAGTATTGTTTGTACCCCACATATTTCTTGGCCAATCAAGAAATAGCATGTCCATGTGTATATCTGTAGGTACCACCATAAGTAAGGAATCACCAGAAATATGGAATCTTGCAATGCTCTAGAGAGTAGATAATTACAAAAGGACAAAAGTCTTTGCAGACAATTGACACTGAGTTTTAAGCTTGCATCTAATCAGAAAAGTACAGTAAGAATATGCTGAAAGCATGGAGTGAATTTCAAATGTTTTGTGGAGTGCAGAAAGCACAATAATTCCAGTATATTCCATGTAGTGACTGGTTTATGTGCTTAGTATTCATCCCCTGTCACTAGAAAGTAAGGGTCAAAGGATAGAAAATTAGTTCTCACTTATTCATAGATGTATGTCACCAGAACTAAGAACAGAATCTCGTGCTTAGTTCTTAATAAATATCAGTTAAATAAATGATTAATTATTATTATTTAAAACAATAAAAAGCATCCATATTAAGTGAATGATAGAAGGCATGACTTCTGAAATACACACTAATATTATTCTGTTCCTCTGTCCCTCATTCATCTTATACATAGGATTAGTTTATCTACTGACACCACCAATTGTTAAGACTGTATAAATATGGCCAACAACTAAATAAGTGTATACAATTAAATAGAATTACTTTTGCATAAAATCGGATTTCCATTTACAACTTCATATTGTTGGTCTATTTCTAGAGAGTTTTCTTTCAGCATGGCCCTCAGGGAATGCACAAAAGTCTTTGCAAAATACAAATAGCACCCCTTGTTTTTCATGTGTCCTTTTATATCATGTATAAGGGAAGCTCTCCTACAAGAAAAAAGTGGAAATAGAGAAGAATCACTCATATCCATGCAGTTCTTCCATCATCACAAACCTCAAAGGACCACAGAAGGAGAGTCCCTGAACCTTAAAACATTTCCTGTAACTTCAGAGGAGTAAGTGTGGACAGAGAGGAATGCATGATATTCAGTCTCTTGTATGTCAGTTTCTTGGGTAAGGGGATTTGCTGTTGGAAACTGGCAGTTCACTGCCCTAAAGTATATGTAATACCTGCCTGAGGAGGCATCAGGGTTAAAGACACTAAATGTCAGGAACTTTTTACTTATGATCAATAGAGCATCACTGCAGTCCCTGGTATGCTTAACAATGATGAATGGGTAGGGGTTTTCCATGTTTTCAATTACAAAAAATGTATATAGTTTTTGGATACTCAAAAATATTATTTTCCTCTTATAAATAAATGACTACTTGAATTATGAACCCGAAGAATGAGTAATGAACATTGTTTTGCTTTTCTCATTATATAAGCTCTTTCTGAAGAAAATCACACTATTTATACCTCTCAATGTAATTACAATGGATGTCTGAGTTAACTGTAGCAGGTACAAAAAAAAATTCACTTTCTTTTAAATGAAAAAACCAAAACTATCAAGAAAAATGGAAGCACATAGGAACTGTGGGAGAATATAGTAACAAGGATGGAGATGCTGAATACTGATGAGATTCATTGCTGTATTTAAACATAATCCGTATAAAATATTTGGGAAAAGCCTACACCACTATATATTTGTTGATGTAATATTAATAAGGGAAACAAACAAAAGAAAATACCTAAACATCAGGTGAAAGGCAACTATACTTGTTCATTGATTCTGACTCTATCTCCCCTATGTTTGTATACATTAAAGATTGAAAAAGAAAGGTAATGAGCCTTATAAACCTAAACGTGAGCTTTGGCATTGGTCCCCAACAATTATGATAATAATTGATCATATCCAATGTTCTCTGAGATGATGTACTTTGGGTCCTGTACTGACCATGGATTATTCCACACACACTTCCTTAGAGCCACAGAGCTGTGTCACACCTCTGTTGGGGGAAATGGAGGCTACTTAAAAAATGCGAGGAATTATATGAGGTTACTTAAGGGCACAGAAATTTAAAGTCCAGTAGACATGGAGTAAAAAAAAATAAAATGCTTCCTCTTTGCCCTGGCATACCTTCTTTCTAACCTGGCCCCATAAGAATAAAAATGACCAAAAATTTCTGGGGCGTTTGTGTGTGTGTATACATGCCTAGGTGTGTGCCTGGGAGCAGGAGAGTAATTTCTTTCTGCCGTGAAGGTGTTTTTGAAAAATTTTTCCCTGTGACCTGTCTTGGTTTAGCCTTTGATATTCTAAGGAAAAAAGAAAGGCAACGAACAATAACTTTGTAAGAGCTAAAGTTGAATTCTGACCCATAGTCAGGACAAGAATGAAATGAGGACAACTGAGTGACGTTCATGGGCTCCACTGAATGAAGAAAAGCACAAAAAGGTTCAAGGAGTGAAGAATGAGTCGTAGTACAGTGGTGACCAAGTGCTGTGTCCAACCAGAGTGCAAATCGATTTTAACTCCTATAAATGCTCTCAGCTGTGCCTCGGATAGGTTAAGTATATTAGCTTTCAAATAGTACATTAGAGACTTAAAGACAAGAAAATATGGGATGTTACAGTTAGAAGGGACCAGAGACACAATCCATATTTAACCTGAGTTTTCTGAAACCAGTTTATAATTGGGACCTAAGAGCTAGTTTAAGTCTCACAGAAATCATAAATTATAAAATCATAGGGTTTAACAAGCTGAATATAATTTTGAATGTCTTTAGCAAGATAGTTTGACTAGTTATGGCCTTCTTATTCAAAGTTCTGCAAGGTATCTACAAAGAGTCACACCAAAAAAAGCAAATAGAAAATTTTAAATGAAAGAAAACAACTCTCTCTTAATCAATGTAATAAGATACATAATTCAAATCTTAAGCATAGCAGTGAAGGAGGAATTTATGGATGAAAAATTTGGTGACCATTAATCTGGTTGGACCATATCTCCCTACCACTTTCTCCTCCCCATCATGTAACAGATAAACAATTCTATACTAGAAATAGTTTACTTATCTACTGTAACAGTAATTATCAATATTATAGGTAAGGCTGGATATCAGGTCTCCTTAACACTATTTTAATCTTTAATTTTCAATAACACGATGTAGCATATGTTTTAGTCAGCCATTTTGCCACTGTGACCAAAAGACCTGACAAGAACAATTAGAGGAGGAAGAGTTTATTGAGGGCTCCAAGTTTCAGAAGTCTTAGTCCACAGATAGCTAACTCCATTACTCTGGGTCCAAGGAGAGGCAGAACATCATGGTGGAATGGTGTGACAAAAGAAAGCAGCCTAAGATGTAGGAAGCCAAGAGGCATCCCTCATCACATACAAGCTTTATACTCCAAAGACACACCCCACTAGTGACCCACCTCCTCCAATCACATGCTACCTACCTAGGGTCAGTTAATCCATTCAAATGGATTAATGCCTTGATTTGGTTAAGGCTTTCACGACCCAGTTACTTCACCTGTAAGTTTTCCTATATTGTCTTACATGTGAGATTTTGGGAGACATCTCATAGTTCAAATTTGTACATTTCATTTGTACAAATGAAAATCTAGGTTCTTAAAACAAAGTTTATATCACTATCTCCTCACCACATTAATAAAAAAATTGTCATGTGACATGCTCATTGTCTATTTTTAAGACTTATTAACTGCTAATAGAGTCACTGAGATGCACAGATGGGAAACTAGCTAGAAAAAGACAAGTAAAGATGGGTGGAGAGACAAACTATGTTATCTATGAACTATCTACATACATATGTATATACATGACTGTTCATATATGTGCATACATACACAAAAGTATATGCACACATACACAGTTGGACAGAGACAGCAAAATTTTTCATTGCCATCCAACATTTTGTTTGATGCTGGATTTATGGCAATAGCTTCAGATTTTCCTATTACCATACAGGTATCTTTTAAACAATCTTTTATTTCTGTTACCCACTGACAGGTTACTTACTCCTCAATTATTAAATTTTAAAGTTGTCTGTAAACATAAATACATGCCTGAATCATCATTTACCCTCTTCTTAAATACTGAAAAATGGTACATTTCATAAGATTGCCACAATATAAGTTTTGCTTTACAAAAAGCAAAATTGTCAGCATTTCACATCAGGATCCAGTCGGCCAAAAGGGGTGGTAGGAGGCCAGCCAGAACAATGAAGGTTAAAATCGTATAATTTGTAATGATCATAAAATGAAATTCCGGAGAAGCAGTACCAAATCCCAAACGTGATTATATTGTTTTTCTTTTATTGCATTTAAATCTCCTGAGAGAAACACTTTTGAATGTAATTTATCTTCATTGTGAACTTATTCAACCACTGTTTTGTTTTTTTTTTTTCCTAAAGATGGAACTGATGTGGACTTTCACTAGCAATAAGATGAACCATATTGTTATACTAATGGTTTCTGGAAGTTTAAAGGGAGTTGACCACCTTTCTATTTCTACGGTACCCACTGCATGTCTCCCTAATGGTATGACAGCCAGAGATTAAATAATCACAATTAGAGTGGCCAGGCAGGTCACTGCTGTTCTTGTGTTTTCTTTATTTTGCTCTAGACACTAATTGTGTCCCCTATTCACAAAATAGGCTGCATGAAAATAAGAAAAAAAAAAAACCTTTTATAAATAAGAAGAATCAACAATATATTTGTAGTTGTGATTGTAAATAAAACATATATTCACAAATCTTGGTATTTAAAAAAAATAATAATTTCCTTTAAATGGTGTTTGTATTTTTAAAGTTTCAGTTTTCAGGGCATAGTCGAGTAAAAAGTATAGAGAATTTCCCACATACTCTGTGCCATCCCAATCCCACAACACCCTCAACTGTGATTGTTGGGCACAGAGTGGTACATTTGTTACAATCCGTTAACCTACATTGATGGATCTTTATAACTCAATGTTCATAGAGTACATTGAGGTTTAGTCATTTAGACTTTTTCAGTGTGGCTTCCTTCATTTAGCAATGTGCATGTAAGCTTCCTCTCTGTTTTCCCAATGTTTGTTTGCTCATTTCTTTTAAAAACTGAATAATACACTATTATTTGTATGTACCATAGTTTATCAATTTATCTACTGAGGGCATCTTAGTTACTTCCAAGTTTTAAAAATTATGAATAAATAGCCTCTAAATCTCCATATACAAGATAATTGTAGACAAGTTTTTTTATCTCCGCAGGTTAAATTACAGTTTCTGGAAAGGGAATTCTTTCTAGTGAGCAGGGATCATTCATACATAGTGTTTTGTGATTTTTTTCCAGGATATTATTTATTCATTTATCAAGTCAGTTTGAAAATGTACATGTATTACAGACATGAGAAGATATGAACATATATTTTTGATGTCCCCTCAAATAAATTATTATAATTGTATATGATAAATATTTTCCCCAAATAGAGGCAAGTACTAATCTTTTATGGAAACTTAAAGAAAAGGAACCCCCCCAAAGTAGGTACACATGAGAACATGGAAATTGTCCAAGAAGATATAGGCATTATAATAAGTTCTGATGAGCAATTAAAATTTACCTGAACAAATGGAGCAAAGAGGTTCCAGTTCTTCTAGCACCATTTGTTGAAGGGGCTATCTTTTCTCCAGTGTATGTTTTTGATACCTTTGTCCAGTATGAGATAATTCTCCTTATGTGGGTTTGTCTTTGTGTCTTCCATTCTGTGTCATTGGTTTACATGTCTATTTTGGTACCAATACCATGCCATTTTTTGTACTGTACTTTGTATTATAGTTTAAGGTCTGATATTTTGATGCCTCTTGCTTTACTCTTCTTGATATGGATTGCTTTGGCTATTCTGGGTCTCTTATTTTTCAAAATTAATTTCATGATTGCTTTTTCTCTTTCTATAAGGAATGATGATGAGACTTTAATTGCAATTGCATTGAATCTGTATACGCTTGGGGTGGTCTGGCCATTTTGACAATATTAATTTAGCCTATCCAAGAGCAAGGGAATCTTTCCATTTTCTAAGGTCTTCATTTTTCTTCTTTAGTGTTCTTTAGAAGCCTCGACTTTCTTAAAAAGATTCCAAAAACACAAGAAATAGAATCAAGAATTAATAAATTAGATGGACTCCAAATAAAATGCTTCTTCTCAGCAAAACAAAAAATCAATGAGTAAAGACAGTGCCTACATTTTGAGAACAAACTTTTACCATATGCATGTCAGAGCACTAATCTCCAGGATATTTAAAGAACTCAAAACTTAACACCAGGGCTGGGTTTGTGGCTCAGTGGTAGAGCGCTCGCTCATCACGGGCGGGACCCGGGTTCGATTCTCAGCACCACATGAAAATAAAGGCATTGTGTTGTGTCCATCTACGAAAAAAGATTCTCATCCTCTTCTCTCTCTCTCTCAAAAAAAAAAAAAAAAAAAAACTTAACACCAAAAACCAAACAACCCAATCAATAAATGGGCTAAAGAACTGAAAGACACTTCTCAGAAAAAAGGTATACATTCGATCAACAAATATATGAAAAAATATTTAACATATCTAGTAAATTAAAGAAATGCAAATCAAAACTATTCTATGATTTCATTTCATGCCAGTCAGAATGGCAGTTATCAAGAATACAAACAACAATAAGTGTTGGCAAGCATGTGGGGGAAAAGGCACACTCATACATTGTTGATGAGAATTCAAATTGGAACAACTAATCTGGAAAGCAGTATGGAGATTCCTTGGAAAACTTGGAATGGAACCACCATTTGACTCAGCTATTCCACTCCTCAGTTTATACCCAAAGGACTTAAAATCAGCATACTGTAGTAATGTAGCCACATCAATGTTTATAGCAGCTCAATTCACAATAGCTAAACTATGGAACCAATCTTGATGCCCCTCAATAGATGAATGGATAAAGAAACTGTGGTATATATACACAATGAAATATTACTCAGCATTAAACTAGAATAAAAGCAAGGAATTTGCAGGTAAATAGAGTTGGAGAATATCATGCTAAGCAAAGTAAGCCAATCCCCCAAAACCAAAGGCCAAATGTTCTCTCTGATAAGTGGATTCTGTTCCATAAGGGGAGAAAGGGAAAAATGGAGGAGCTTTGATTGGTTAAAGGAGAGGAAGTGATAGGGAGGGGGCATGGGGTCAGGAAAAAATGGTGGAATGAGATGGACATCATTACCCCAGAAACATGTATGACTATGTGTATGGTGTGATGCTACATCGTGCACAACCAGAGAAATAAAAAGTTGTGCTGCAATTGTGTTCAATAAATCAAAAAGCATTCTACTGCCATGTATGATTAATTAGAATAAATAAATTAGTTAACTTTATAAAAGGAATTTCACAATGTGCACACATATCAAAACATCTAGTAGTACACCCTAAAATATACTATTTTATTTGTTAATCATATCCCAATAGAGCTTTTTTTAAAAAATATTTTTTAAGTTATAGTTGAACATACTACCTTTATTTAATTTATTTTTTTAATGTGGTGCTGAGGATCGAACCCAGCACCTTGCATGTGCTACACAAACACTCTACTGTTGAGCCACAACCCCAGCCCCCTCATTAGAGCTTTGAAAAGAAACTATCATAGTAAAAATGCTCTGTCTGTTTCAATAAATGTGACTTTGTTGTGGAATCAGTGAGAAATCTGTGATGGGCAGGGAAAGGAAATAGTAAAACACACAGGCATGAGCACAACGAGTAGATATGTGTGTGTGTGTGTGTGTGTGTGTGTGTGTGTGTGTGAAGGAGAAAATTCCAGGGTTAACAGTGTAGTTAGACATATATAAGGAATGTTCATTTACTTTACAAGTAATAAATACAAATGAAAATGTCCCAGAGTTTTCCACTGAAGTATTCATTATCAATATTAAGGATATTTATTGGTAAAATAATATAAACTTTATTTTTTGTTTGTTTTACTAGGGTCTCTACCACTGAGTCACATCCTCAGCTTTTTTATTATGATGACGATTTTGTTTGTTTGTTTGTTTGTTTGTTTCTGGTATGGGGATTAAATTCTGGGGAACTTAACCACCTGAGCCACATCTCCAGCCCTTTTTCATATTTTATTTAGACACAGGGTCTTGCTGAGTTTCTGAGGCTGTCCTTGAATTCACAATCCTCCTGCCTAAGCCTACTGAGCAGCTGGGATTACAGGCATGCACCATTGCTCCCAGCTATTATAATTTTTTAAAGACACAATCTTGCTGTTACTGATGCTAACCTAGAACTTTTGATCTTCTTGTTTCAGCCTCCAAAATTTCAGGGATTATAGGTATGCACCACCAAAACCAGCAAAAACACAAAAACAAAAGAGAAAAAAAATAAATAAATGCAACTCTTATTTGGTCTAGATATTTACACCCATCCAATTATTCCATAAAATTCTTCTAATTTTACATTTCTTAAGCAAGGATGAAGGTGGATGACTTGTTTAATGTGTATTAATTGTATCCATTAATTTTTAAAAATCACATCTGTTTCTCCATTCCTAAAATGACTTGGAAAGTATTTGGTAGTGAGGATTAGACAGGAGGAGTCACAAAAAACATGTCCTTGAACACAGACTGACTTAGGGCAAAACAGACCCAGGTGCTCCCATGGTGGAGTTCATTTCTCACTATCTCCTTATCAAGAATGAACTATTTTATTGGGTGGAACAGAGGGCCTTAAATAATTCAAAGTAAATATAGTTTCACATCCTACTGATTAATTAGTTTTTAAAATTTGAGTGTGTCCTCAAAATTCTAACAAAACTTACAGAGATCTGGTTTGGGCCTAACTTCAGTCATGTGACCACTATTGTGGTGTAAGGGATCTACAATCAGCTGCTCCTAAGTCAGAACATAGATTTTCAAAAGTAGAGAGGTTGGGGTCCAGATATGGCTCAGAGGTAGAGCACTTGCCCATCATGTGTAAGGCACTGGGTTTGATCCCTGACACCACATAAAAATAAAGACAAATAAAATAAAGGTATTGTGTCCACCTACAACTTAAAAAAAAAAAAGTGGAGAGAGATTATTCTACTGAGGAAGAATGGAAAGTGGTATTCAAAGCTTTTTAAGCTCTAAACACTTTGTAGAGCACAAGCCACAATTCTGTGTCTCAATAATCACGCATCCTTTGAAATCCTTTGTCACTTAGTCTGTATTACATACCACTTAATTTGCTAGAGTGCTAAGAAGCTCTTTTACAAATTAAAAATGTCTTTGGTCTTTCCAAATTAGACATTGTTTTTTTATAAAATGAACAATAATTGCTGCTGTGAAATACTTAAACATATAAACAAAATTACATGTTTAATAAAATTAATTACAATCATTAGTATTACTAAAAGAGTTTGTTATTGTAAACTGATGAAATATTTACAAGGGTTAATTATTCTCCTTATACAATTGTTATCATTTAAAAAATATTTTTGAATTTGTGTGGATATTTTTTCAGACAATTTTTTAAATATCCTTTGGTTTTTCTATATTATAACAACTTCCCTTTTAATTCTAATATCCTTTTTTGTTACCTTTAAGTTTGGATTAAAATAAGTATAGTTAAGAAGTCATGTTGCTATGTAGTAATTTCAAAGTAAGAAATTATAAGACATTGAAACATGGAAAATGGTGAGCTATATATTATAGTGTGGTTATTAATTAGTAGGCTAAAAAAGAAATACCCACATTTACATAAATTTGAGGTTAATTATTATGAATCTTCTTTTTGATGAAATATAAAGGTGATATAAAGTCTTTCTATATAATACCTGATGACTAATGTTACTCTACATAATATGTTGCTCTTGTGTATTAAGGAAAATAATAATAATTTAAAATAAGTTATTTGGTAACTTAGAATGTGAATAAAAAATGTGAAACACAAAATTTAGTATATCCAGGAAATGTACTTGTGATTTTTTTCTTTCTTGCATAATCATTATACTTTTTTTACAATTTACAAATTATAAGATTTTTTTTTCCTCCCTCCCTCCCTCCCTCCCTTCCTTCCTTCCTTCCTTCCTTTCTTCCTTCCTTCCTTCCTTCCTTATGTGGTACTGGGGATTTAGCCTGAGAGTGCTCTGTCATTGAGCATTGTTCTTTTTTATTTTAATTTTGAACAAATTCTCTCTAGGTTGCCTAGGCTGGCCTTAAACTTGGGATCCTCCTTTCTCAGCCTCCTGAGGTTTTGGGATTACAGGTTTGTACCACCAAGTCTGGTTCAAATGGTAAGTTAGAAATAACAAGTAAAATGTACTAAAAATTTCCAACAAAGCTGGTGAAATAATGAGTTTATTCATAAAAGATACACAAAGTAGTGATTCCCTTACTTCAAATCATTTTGAGATATATTTACAGCAGATGTTTTTGAAACTTCACATCAAATTCTAAGAGACTCACAAAGTACGCAAGCCTACTTACTACACCTGGGAAAAACACAACCCAGGACACTAAACCTAGAGTACTTCTAAGGACCACCTAAGATCCATGCTATAGATATTAATATCTCTCCTCCTATCCTCTGAACTCGACATTTTGGGAGGAACTCTGTTTCTAAGTATTTCTGCTGTCATTAGACTTACTATCTGTAACAGTGATGTTCATGATTATGTTAGTCCATTTTCTATTGCTAAAACAAATGTCCAAAACTGGGTAATCTGCAAGGAAAAGACATTTATTTATTACAGTCCTGGAGGATGGACAGTCCAAGAGTTGGACACCAACATGGGCAAAGCCTCTGGTCAAACCTTACTGTGTCATAACAGTAAGTGACACAGTAAGTCTCACTTGGTGAGACTGACAAAGTGAGCCACAGAGAGGTCACTTTTGTAACTAAGCCACACCAATGTTAACCCATTAAATCATTAACCCAGGCGGAGCCGCCACCCGCACCCACAAGGTAAGCAGACCTGTGACAGACTGGCGGGTCAGGCCCAGCGGCCTGCCAGCGTGGTACACACGTCACCCCAACTGGAGTAGGGGCAGAGCAGATCCTTCGCCCACGCCCGGATCAGGCCCTGCCAGTGTGGTGTTCATATGACCCCAATTGGAGTGGGGGCGGAGCGAAACCGCCACCCGTGCCCGCAGGGTGAGCAGACCTGTGACCAACCTGCAGATCAGGCACAGCGGTCTGCAGGCGTGGTAGGAGGGGCAGGGCAGAGCCGCCGCCCGTGCCTGCAAGGTAGGCAGACCTGCGACAGACCGGCGGATCAGGCCCAGGAACCTGCCGGCGTGGTAGCAGAATGGCTGCCCATGCCAGGAACAGGCCCAGCGACCTGCCGGCGGGGTAGTCACGACACCCCAATTGGAGTAGGGGCAGAGCAGAGCCACCACCCATGCCCGAAAGGTGGGCAGATCTGTGACCGACCAGCGGGACAGGCCCAGTGGCCTGCCAGTAAGACAGACACGTCACCCCATTTGGAGTAGGGGCAGAGTAGAGCTGCCACCTGCGCCTGCAGGGTAGGCAAACCTGCAACCGACCGGCGAATCAGGCCCGGTGGCCTGCCGGCGTGGTACACTCGTCACCCCAATTGGAGTAGGGGCAGAACAGAGCCACCGCCAGCGCCCAGAACAGGCCCAGTGACCTGCCGGCATGGTAGTCACGACACCCTAATTGGAATAAGGAGAGAGCAGAGCCGCCGCCCGCGCCTGCAGGAAAGAAACGCAAGCAGTATGAAAAGACAAGGAAAGAAAGGACCACAAGCAATGCAGGTCAACGCAACTTTAGAAGAGGTAACAGCTGCAGCAGACGGAATGTCAGATAAAGAATTCAGGATATACATGCTTCAGATGATCTGGAGTATAAAGGAAGACATTAGACAGCAAAATCAGACAATGAAAGATCACTTCGACAATGAATTACGCAAACAAATCCAGGAAGCAAAGGATCAACTTTACAGGGAGATAGAGGTTATAAAAAACAAACAAACAGAAATCCTAGAAATGCAGGAAGCAATGAACCAACTTAAAAACTCAATGGAGAATACTACCAGCAGAGTAGAACACTTAGAAGATAGAACATCAGACAATGAAGACAAAGTATTTCAACTGGAAAAGAACATAGACAGCTCAGCAAGACTGTTAAGAAACCATGAGCAGAACATCCAAGAAATATGGGATAACATTAAGAGACCAAACTTAAGAGTCATTGGGATACAGGAAGGTACAGAGCTCCAAACCAAAGGAATGAGCAGTCTATTCAATGAAATAATACAAGAAAACTTCCCAGACTTGAAGAATGAGACAGAATCCCAAATCCTAGAAGCCTACAGGACGCCGAATGTGCAAAATCATAAGAGATCCACACCTAGACACATTATAATGAAGATGCCCAACATACAGAATAAGGAGAGAATTTTAAAAGCTACAAGAGAAAGGAAGCAGATTACATTTAGGGGTAAGCCAATCAGGATAACAGCTGATCTTTCAACACAGACTCTGAAAGCTAGAAGATCCTGGAATAACATATTTCAAACACTGAAAGAAAATGGGTTCCAACCAAGAATTGTGTATCCAGCGAAATTAAGCTTCAGGATGGAAGATGAAATTAAAACCTTCCACGATAAACAAAAGTTTAAAGAATTCGCAGCTAGAAAACCATCTCTTCAAAACATCCTCGGCAAAACATTACAGGAAGAGGAAATGGAAAATAACAATGAAAACCAACAGTGGGAGGTAGGACAGTAAAGGGGGGGGGAATAATCGAAGAGGAAAACAAACCATGTTTAGTAACATAAATAAACAAATATGGCTGGAAGAACAACCCATATCTCAATAATAACCCTAAATGTTAATGGCTTAAACTCACCAATTAAGAGACACAGGCTAGTAGAATGGATCATAAAACAAGACCCAACAATATGCTGCCTACAGGAGACGCATTTGATAGGAAAAGACATACACAGGCTGAAGGTGAAAGGTTGGGAAAAATCATATCACTCATATGGACTTCGGAAACAAGCAGGAGTGAACATACTCATATCAAATAAAGTAGATTTCAAGCCAAAGTTAATCAAAAGGGATAAAGAGGGACACTACATCCTGCTTAAGGGAACCATACACCAACGAGACATAACAATCATAAATATTTATGCCCCAAACTATGGTGCAGCTATGTTCGTCAAACAAACTCTTCTCAAGTTCAAGAGTCTAATAGACCACCATACAATAATCATGGGAGACTTCAACACACCTCTCTCGCCACTGGACAGATCTTCCAAACAAAAGTTGAATAAGGAAACTATAGAACTCAATAACACAATTAATAACCTAGACTTAATTGACATATATAGAATATACCACCCAACATCAAGCAGTTACACTTTTTTCTCAGCAGCACATGGATCCTTCTCAAAAATAGATCATACATTATGTCACAGGGCAACTCTTAGACATTATAAAGGAGTAGAGATAATACCATGCATCTTATCTGATCATAATGGAATGAAACTGAAAATCAACGATAAAAGAAAGAAGGAAAAAGCATACATCAATTGGAGAATGAACAATAGGTTACTGAATGATCAATGGGTTATAGAAGACATCAAGGAGGAAATTAAAAAATTCTTAGAGATAAATGAAAACACAGACACAACATATCGGAATCTATGGGACACACTGAAAGCAGTTCTAAGAGGAAAATTCATTGCTTGGAGTTCATTCCTTAAAAAAAGAAAAAAACCAACAAATAAATGATCTCACACTTCATCTCAAAATCCTTGAAAAAGAAGAGCAAAACAACAGCAAAAGAAGTAGAAGGCAAGAAATAATGAAAATCAGAGCTGAAATTAATGAAATCGAAACAAAAGAAACAATTGAAAAAATTGACAAAACTAAAAGTTGGTTCTTTGAAAAAATAAACAAAATCGACAGACCCTTAGCGATGCTAGCGAAGAGAAGAAGAGAGAGAACTCAAATTACTAGCATACGGGATGAAAAAGGCAATATCACAACAGACACTTCAGAAATACAGAAGATAATCAAAAACTATTTTGAATCCTTATACTCCAATAAATTAGAAGATAGTGAAGGCATAGATAAATTTCTTAAGTCATATGATCTGCCCAGATTGAGTCAGGAGGATATAGACAACCTAAACAGACCAATATCAATTGAGGAAATAGAAGAAACCATCAAAAGACTACCAACTAAGAAAAGCCCAGGACCGGATGGGTATACAGCAGAGTTTTACAAAACCTTTAAAGAGGAACTAATACCAATACTTTTCAAGCTACTTCAGGAAATAGAAAAGGAGGGAGAACTTCCAAATTCATTCTATGAGGCCAACATCACCCTGATACCTAAACCAGACAAAGACACTTCAAAGAAAGAAAACTACAGACCAATATCTCTAATGAACCTAGATGCGAAAATCCTCAATAAAATTCTGGCGAATCGGATACAAAAACATATCAAAACAATTGTACACCATGATCAAGTAGGATTCATCCCTGGGATGCAAGGCTGGTTCAATATACGGAAATCAATAAATGTTATTCACCACATCAATAGACTTAAAAATAAGAACCATATGATCATCTCGATAGATGCGGAAAAAGCATTCGACAAAGTACAGCATCCCTTTATGTTCAAAACTCTAGAAAAACTAGGGATAACAGGAACATACCTCAATATTGTAAAAGCAATCTATGCTAAGCCTCAGGCTAGCATCATTCTGAATGGAGAAAAACTGAAGGCATTCCCTCTAAAATCTGGAACAAGACAGGGATGCCCTCTCTCTCCACTTCTCTTCAACATAGTTCTCGAAACACTGGCCAGAGCAATTAGACAGACGAAAGAAATTAAAGGCATCAAAATAGGAAAAGAAGAACTTAAATTATCACTATTTGCAGATGATATGATTCTATACCTAGCAGACCCAAATGGCTCTACAAAGAAACTATTAGAGCTAATAAATGGAGGGGCTGCGGATATAGCTCAGTTGGTAGAGTGCTTACCTCACATGCACAAGGCCCTGGGTTCAATCCCCAGCACCAAAAAAAAAAAAAAAAAAAAAAAAGACTGAAGAGCTAATAAATGAATTCAGCAAAGTGGCAGGATATAAAATCAACACACATAAATCAAAGGCATTCCTGTATATCAGCGACAAATCCTCTGAAATGGAAATGAGGACAACCACTCCATTCACAATATCTTCAAAAAAGATAAAATAATTGGGAATCAACCTAACAAAAGAGGTGAAAGACTTATACAATGAAAACTACAGAACCCTAAAGAGAGAAATAGAAGAACATCTTAGAAGATGGAAAAATATACCCTGTTCATGAATAGGCAGAACCAACATCATCAAAATGGCGATATTACCAAAAGTTCTCTATAGGTTTAATGCAATGCCAATCAAAATCCCAACGGCATTTCTTGTAGAAATAGAGAAAGCAATCATGAAATTCATATGGAAAAATAAAAGACCCAGAATAGCAAAAACAATGCTAAGCAGGAAGTGTGAATCAGGCGGTATAGCGATACCAGACTTCAAACTATACTACAGAGCAATAGTAACAAAAACAGCATGGTACTGGTACCAAAACAGGCGGGTGGACCAATGGTACAGAATAGAGGACACAGAAACCAATCCACAAAACTACAACTATCTTATATTTGATAAAGGGGCTAAAAGCATGCAATGGAGGAAGGATAGCATCTTCAACAAATGGTGCTGGGAAAACTGGAAATCCATATGCAACAAAATGAAACTGAATCCCTTTCTCTCGCCATGCACAAAAGTGAATTCAAAATGGATCAAGGAGCTTGATATCAAATCAGACACAAGCCGTCTGATAGAAGAAAAAGTTGGCTACGATCTACATTCGGTGGGGTCGGGCTCCAAATTCCTCAATAGGACACCCATAGCACAAAAGTTAATAACTAGAATCAACAAATGGGACTTACTCAAACTAAACAGTTTTTTCTCAGCAAAAGAAACAATAAGAGAGGTAAATAGGGAGCCTACACCCTGGGAACAAATCTTTACTCCTCACACTTCAGATAGAGCCCTAATATCCAGAGTATACAAAGAACTCAAAAAATTAGACAATAAGATAACAAACAACCCAATCAACAAATGGGCCAAGGACCTGAACAGGCACTTCTCAGAGGAGGACATACAGTCAATCAACAAGTACATGAAAAAATGCTCACCATCTCTAGCTGTCAGAGAAATGCAAATCAAAACCACCCTAAGATACCATCTCACTCCAGTAAGATTGGCAGCCATTATGAAGTCAAACAACAACAAGTGCTGGTGAGGATGTGGGGAAAAGGGTACACTTGTACATTGCTGGTGGGACTGCAAATTGGTGCAGCCAATTTGGAAAGCAGTATGGAGATTTCTTGGAAAGCTGGGAATGGAGCCACCATTTGACCCAGCTATTCCCCTTCTTGGTCTATTCCCTAAAGACCTAAAAAGAGCATGCTACAGGGACACTGCTACATCGATGTTCATAGCAGCACAATTCACAATAGCAAGACTGTGGAACCAACCTAGATGCCCTTCAATAGACGAATGGATGAAAAAAATGTGGCATTTATACACAATGGAGTATTACTCTGCATTAAAAAATGACAAAATCATAGAATTTGCAGGGAAATGGACGGCATTAGAGCAGATTATGCTATGTGAAGCTAGCCAATCCCTAAAAAACAAATGCCAAATGTCTTCTTTGATATAAGGAGAGTAACTAAGAACTGAGTAGGGATGAAGAGCAGGAGAAGAAGATTAACATTTAACAGGGATGAGAGGTGGGAGGGAAAGGGAGAGAGAAGGGAAATTGCTTGGAAATGGAAGGAGACCCTCAGGGTTATACAGTGGAGGGGGTAGAGAGAGAGAGGAGGGGAGGGTAGAGTTGGGGAGGGGGGATGGTGGAGGATGGGAAAGGCAGCGGAGCACAACAGACACTAGTATGGCAATATGTAAATCAATGGATGTGTAACTGATGTAATTCTGCAATCTGTGTATGGGGTGAAGGTGGGAGTTCATAACCCACTTGAATCAAAGTGTGGAATATGATATGTCAAGAAATTTGTAATGTTTTGAACAATCAACAATAAAAAATTAAAAAAAAATCATTAACCCATATGGGTTATTCCATTAGTGAGAACTCTGCCAAATGTCCCACCTCTCAGGCAGCATTAGCAAATGCCTTTGAGATTGAGCTTTCAACACATGAATTTGGGGGATACATACACTTTTATTTTCCCTGCTTCCCTCTGTGATACTTCCAGTCCCTTGCTCTTGACTAATGGGAATGTCTCTCAAATAAAATATCTCTACCCAATGTCTTATGGCAGATTCAGAAAAAAATAAGACAATAACTTCAGATATTTTTTATCACAAAGGGAAATATTTTTTAGGTATACAATATATTTACAAAAACAAAGATAAGTTTTTGTAAAGTTGATACAAAGTCACTTGCTAACTTTAATATTTTTGCTATATTTTTGAAGCCATGTTCTAATAAGCATTTCTGAGTTCAAAAAATAAATGAGCTATAATGCCTAATAAGTGCTACTTATCTTTGTGTTTATAATACACAGTGCTTATCACCTTTCTTGTCCTTAGGTGTTCTACCTGATGTTAATGTGTTTCTAGTATGATATGATTTTAATATGGAAAATTTATATTCAGAGCCTAGATTCATAATCATGAATCTGCTCAAATATCTCCTGTATTTACACTGTCTTAAGGCTTTCTGAGATGGCAGCTGGGTCACACTGAACCCTTGCTTCTCAACAATTATATAAACAGGAACACTCAACATAATTGGGTATGTTGGGCACATTGAAGATTTAAATAATTAGTTTAATGTTATTATTAGAGCACATTTAGTGTGTGTTGTTATCAGGTATACAACGTAAAAAAGAGGTTTAATGCCCACAGGATAATAATGTATAGAAATATTTTTAGTAATATATACATATTAGAATAGACAGGGACACAGTCATCCCTCCATACACAGAATGGCACAATATCTGTAACAAATTGATTCCATACAGGTATGGAGATGATACAGATATGTGCAGATACCTGCATTTCTTTAATTCAAAATGCCTTCATATTTGTGAAAGTGCATTTAATTCCAAAAAATCTCATTAAAATAATAATTTCATATCAGAAAATCACTAACAAATATATTTGGTTAAAACCACAGTTTATGGGAAGATATTTGACCACAAGGAATGACCATGCAAAGAAAACAGTCATGAGTTTCCAGATTATAGGCAGTAATGAAAGTCATTTACTGGTAGCCCAGAACATTGGAAAACATAAGGATGCCAGAGAAGGAAGGTAAAGTCTGTTAATAATGAATTGGATTACAAGCTCCTCTTCTTTCTAGTCCAAACTTCTTAGATAGCTTCTGAATTTTCTTTAAGCATGGCAACCTATAGAAAACTTAGACTATAATAACTATCTGACCCAGTTATCCTGTTTCTTGGCTTATTCCAAAGGACTTAAAATCAGCATATTATAGTGAACAGCCACATGAATATTTATAGCAGCTCAATTCACAATAACCAAAAATAAATGCAGTTATTTGCACATATCTATATCGTCTCCATACCTATATGGAATCAAACTAAGTGCCCTTCAACAGATGAATGGGTAAAGAAAATGTGATACATATACACAATGGAATATTACTCAGCTATAAAGAAGAATGAAATTAAGGCATTTGCTGGTAAATGGATGAAACTAGAGAATATCTCGCGAAGTGAAATAAGCCAATCCCCCCAAAAACTAAAGGTCAAATGTTCTCTCTGATATATGGATGTGAAGCCATAACAATTAAGAGTAGGGAGGGGAAGAATACAAGTTCATTGGATTAGACAAAGGGGAATGAAGGGAAAGGACAGGAGATGGGAATAGAAAAGACAGTAGAATGAATCAGACATAACTTTCCTATGCTCATTTATGAATACACAACCACTGTAACTCCACATTATGACCAGTAGCAAGTATGGGAACAAAATTGTGATAGGTTGCACTCCATGTACGTATAATATGTCAAATTATAACCCTACATCCAGGCATGGTGACACATACCTATAATCCCAGCAGCTCAGGAGGTTGAGGCAGGAGGATACAGAGTTCAAAGCCAGCATCAGCAAAAGCGAGGCACTAAGCAATTCCACGAGATCCTGTCTCTAAATAAAATAGGAAATAGGGCTGGGGATGTGGCTCAGTGTTAAGTGCCCCTGAATTCAATCGCTGGTACCCTCTTCCCCTCCAAAAATATACCCTACTATCATGTATATCTAAAACAACAAATAAAAATATATACATACATACATATATATAATAGTCCTAGTCTCTATATTATATATATACATATATATAGTCCTAGATCATATATATAGACTTACATACAGTTTATAATTCATAATATATGACTATAATTCATAATCTATGACTTTGTGACTTTGCAATGCTGTTATCTGAATGTGACCTTCTTTCCTTCCTTCCTTTCTTCCTCTCCTTCCTCCCCTCTCCTTCCTTCTTTCCTTTCCCTTATACACTTCTTTCCTGCTTTCTTCATTCCTCCCTCCCTCCCTTCTCCCTCCCTTCCTCCCTCACTCCAGGCCTAATTTAACTAGAATCTCGACCTAAAGTTGGCTCTTTTAAATTATATATGTACTGGTAAACTTCTTTTCTAGATACATTTGCCTCTGAGTCTTGCTTTCACAACTAGTACTAGGTACCATTTATTATCATTCTATGATGTACTAATACTGTGCCAAGGACTTTGAGGTCATTTCTTTTTTAAAATCTTTGAAATTATGTAAATATTTTTAAATGAGAAAATAAGATTTTAGCAATTAAACCAACGTATTAATCAGCGGTGAATATATCTATCGATCTCAACATCCATGCCCCCATTTACCACACAATAGTAATGAATGAATTCCAAGAATTTAAAACAAATCCTGAAGGCTTATCAGTTTTCTTGTTGTATAAAATATTTCTTTGTCCCCAAAAGTTTAATAAAGATTTCCACTAAAGAAATTAATATAGTTTATAAGCTAAGAAATTATCAAAAATATTTCTATATTTTGCAGAAAATTATAACATTCATTATCTTCATAAATATAGGTATGCTTATACATAGACTTACTTTGTTAATCATGTGTTTACTTACATAAGTTTTAAAAAATCTATCCTCCTAGTTAACAAATTTTAATTATATTAATTAGACTTTTAATTATTTTCAAACTGGAAATATAATATTTTTTCCTTCTACCAAGCAAAAGGCTGTATCTGTACTAAGCAAGCCTCTTTCTAAGAGATAATCTTTCACATGAACTGGTAATTATAATAATAAACTTCTAACCCATAAAAATAAAGTATACTCCTCCATCACAGATTATGTTCTTTTAAATATCATTTCCTATTAAGAGTTGAAGATCTCCTTGAAGAAATGGTTCATATTGTCTGTGGGACAGGATACATTCAAGACTAGCCTAAGATATCTTGTCACATCAGATGCTTGTAAAGATACTGAGAGTAAAAACAAAGGGACACAGAGCAAAGTCAAAGAACTTGTCACACATGTGATAACTTGAACATCAATAATCATAACTGCAAATATCATCATAGGTAAATCAAATATGTTAAATTCTGAGATGAATAAAGTCTGATCTGAATTGTTGACATGTCACCCATTAGTATTGACACTAAGGCTTGATCTTTCTGTATGTATGTCTTTAAAGTAATTTGGAATCTTACATATTTGCATTTGTTTTTATGTGTTTGTATAGGTAACCATTGTGTCCCATCCATCTTGCCTTTAAACTGAATATTTGGGATATCGGTACTGTGAGAAAATAGAAGTAAGTCAAATGCTCTCATTTTTGTGTTTTCTTTCTCTTGCAAATAAATATCCCAGTTTGACTAGATTAAAAGATCTCATATAATAGATTATTAATAGAATAAACCATTCGCAAGTCTATTTTACTATCAATAGTTAGACAAAATATTAAAATTATAATATCAAAGAATTCAGTTCAGAAAATAATGCATTTTCTGTGTTAAGATGCTGTGCCAGCATGTGGGCTTAGGCATTCCTACTAGTACTTGTATTTTTGTCTACTTATTCTCCTGAAATGTTAGGAAAACATGAACATATGAAATTTTAGAAAAATAAAAACTTTGTCCAAAATGAAGTTAAACTATATTGAAACTCTGCTAGGGAAAAAAAAGCTTTTAAAGCTACTAAAATATAATCACATTCAACAAAGTCATTGACAACATGTAAAAGTAGAAACTTCAAAGAGAGCATGAATTTTGGCATAGAACTTTTGGTATAAAAATTTATCCAGATTTCTAACTTCTCCACCTACACTTTATCACTAGGTTTGAAAAAACAAAACGAAACAAAACGAAATTAAACAATATATAAACAATTAAAAAAGAAATGAAATAGCACCAAAATTTAAATTAGAAAAATAGATAAGATCCTATCCTTCTGTTAGGTACCAGTGAGGAGCATCTCTTAGTTGATTCCTTTTTATTTTGTTTACCTCCTGAAATCATTAGTCCTACTTTATATATATATATATATATATATATATATATATATATATATATATATATATATATATACACGCGCGCGCACACACACACACACACACACACACACACACACACTAATTATGGATTTTTCTCTAGAAAATGGATCCCCTCTCCACATACTGCATGTGTTCTGGAAGCCAATTTTAATGTCAGAATACAAATATATGGCAGCATATGATCCAACAGAATTTTAGTCATATTTAATGCTGTAGAGATACATCCAGAAAAGTGACTATGTTCCATGTTGCCATAGTGATGCATCCAGAAAGCACGAGTGTGCTGGTAATTTAGCACAATCCAAACCAATTCTGAAAACTTTGCTACTTACATAAATTTGTCAATTCAAACTCCCCTCATCTGCCTTTTTGGATAGCAGGCCTTTCTATATTTGACTATCAAAAATATTTTAGAGATCACAGTTTAGCTCCCAAACCAAGCTGTGCTAGAAGCCAGAAACCCCAGCCCTTGTAGATATCATGGTCTCACTGAGGTGGTATTTTTGTGTTGTTTCTTAGCTCTGTAGGTAATGAACGTGTTATGGATGGACTTTTGTCCCCCAAAATTTACATGTTGAAGTCCTAACCCCGTCTCCCATTCCATGAGACTACCTTATTTGGTATTACAATCCTTATAGAATTATTTGAGTTAAAATGAGGTCACTAGTGTGGGCCCCAATGTAATATAACCAGGGTCCTCATAAAACAGAAGAAATGTAGTCATGGCATGAGAAAAGGAAGACCAAAAAACTCATAGAGAGAAGACGGTCATCTGTAAGCCAAGGAGAGAAGCCTAGAACAGGTCCTTCTTGCATAGCTTCAAAAGGAAATAATCCCTCCTTGTATGTTGATTTTTGAACTTTCAGACTCCAGAAATATAAGATAATAAATTATGTTACTTAGGCCACTGAATTTGCAGCACTTTGCTCCAGCAAACCCTAGCAACCTAACACAGGACTCCTTAAAAGTAAAGTCTGTCATCTACAGGTGTCACTCACTCTCAAATGACACTTGCCATATGTTTATGTTGAAGAATAAAGACAAGTGTTTAATAAAGTCATAACATGCCTCCCTCACCAACACAGAGACATAATAATTTTAACAACCATAAACTAACAAACCTAACATTCTCTTCTTCTGATACATCGTATCTATGCTATGCTCTACAGAATGGGAGCCACTAAATTATTTTGTTGACTTAAGCCACATTCAGACAATTTTCTGTCAATTACCTAAGGAAATGTTGTGACTGGGAAATGCTATTTCAAAACGTGATACCTTTGAAATCATTTCCCCTCGATTGTCTAAATTTTCTTTGTTTAGCACCTTATAAGAGATATTGCTTCATATCTCTGTATGCAAACAGGATGTATCTTATAAAAATTGACAAAATAGCATCTTTTTCTCTTGGTAATTTCAAGAGAAAGCCCAAGTAGCAAAGGCATATGCAACTGGAAACATGAAGTGTGTGGTCTCAAGTTGTCATCCTTGGTTTTCAATAACTCACTTCTCTGAACTCCCTTGGTAGTCAAACGTAGGAATTTTCTTGCCTAGAAACTTTATGAAATGTTCACACTTAGTGTGTACACACTTGAGAATTTCAACCCTCCACTGCCTTTTTTCTCAACTCTTTGCTTAAATCCATTACAAAGCAAAATCGCTGCTGACTTGGGTGATAAATCACCATATTACAACCATCAGGGCATTTAATTTGCAGCTAAAATCAATTGGGACTTGCTGATGCCAAAAAGTAATATATTGTCAGTTGAAAAAAAAAATAAAAGTGCTGGATATTACACTTCAGGGAAAGATGGACCGTCAGTCACCTTGATGACCAAGCAACAATTTATGTTTTGTTAAAGCCAAACAGACAAATTGTAAGAAAAACGTACTTTGACTTTAACATCAACATGTGTAGGATTTGGCTGGAGTAAAAAATGTCAAATGGCTTTGAAGAAAAATGGACAGATATATGGTGGCACTGAGGCATGTTATATAAGGTGTGTTTTGAGGGGTTTGTGAGAAACTCAGGGTATAATTGCTCAACTAAAAATCCCTAATTCCCAAGTAATATCTCTTACTAAATATTGTCAAATTATGGATTATTAGCTGATCCACCTTTTGACACACGTTACTGGTACAACTAAACCCACGAAAGAGGGTGCTTTGAATCTTTCCGAATGCTGTGTTTTAGTTGATGATAAGCTGCATCAACTCCTGGCATCCTCTGAGTCTGCAGTAACTAAAAGATTGTAGCAACTATCACCACGGTGTGCTCTTCCCTAGAGAGGTTTTTGTCCAAAGGATAAGGGAATTTCTAGATCTTAGTTTCTGCCAGGATTTATAGCTTAATATTTTTTTTCTATCACAGGTAAGACCAGAAATAGAGCAAAGAAGTGACATAATATGAACAGGGATTTATATCAGTCATGATGAGGAAGGTAGCAGGCATTAAAATGTTAGTTCTCTGGCTAGCTTTTGCACAAGGTAAATGACAGTTTTACATTTTATTCTCTCCACCTAGTAAGAGAGCAACTATTTTTTTTCTTTCAACTTGTTCATCCTACGTATTTTCTACCTTGTATCCTTTAACCTTTATCTCTAGAAAGGAAAGATATTATTAAAACCACATTTATTATGGAGATAACAGAGGTTTAGAGTGAAAGAATTTGCCTAAGGTTACATAGCTATTACGAGGAAAGCTACTCTTGAACCCAAGTGTACTGTACTTTTAAATTCTGTTTCTAACTTCTGAGGTGAAGGAGAGTGCACAGAAAGGGGGTAGAACTTATGATTGCCAATAGACAACAGTAAACAAATGACTCCTCTGTCAATACCATAGCACTGCTCCTAACAAGATGCCTATCTAACCTAAGGTGACAGTGTTCACAAAGTTAGAACTTGTTGCAGCTCAACATGTTTGGAATCATATTTATTGTGAACATGACTTTGGAGAAGTTACTTAAATCATTTGAATTCATCAATTGATTCTGAAAATATTTATTAAGTAACTATCCACCCACATGAACATTTACACACACACACACACACAAAAAAATATTATGGCAACCATGATGCATGCCTACATGAAGCTATTACTCCAGTGGCATGGGGGAGTAGGGGAGATAAACAAACTGAAGTTCTAATTTCTAATTTGTTAAGTATAACAAAATTATCATCACTATTAAATAGGATGTAAACAGGCAAAGAGTAAGTAGGAGAGGAAGAGGATCATTTTAAGTAGTCTGATCTGGAAAAGAATTACAAAAGCTATGTTATTTGCTTGAGAAGAAGCCATCCTGGTGGTAATCTTAAGAAAATAGTTTAAATTGAAGGAACAAGAAGCACACACGAAAGTCTTGAAATAGACATAATTAGAAATATGAGAAAGATTTTAAAAGCCAATGTTACCACAGTAGAATAAAGGTGTGATTGAATCAAAAATAGATATGTAAAACCCAAATTAAACCATAGTATGAACTTTGGGATTTCCTCTCAGTACTCTGAGAAAACTTCAAAATTATTTAATATGATGATGTGATCTAATATATTTATTTCAGCATTCCTTTGACATCTGTCTGAAGAATAGATTTCTCAAGAAAATATAAAAATGAAGGAAAGAAAAATGCTTACATTAAAGGCTCTTATTACAAAAGAACATTTTTGTAAAATGATAACTATGTGGTACAATAATGCACCTAGTAAATAGTTAGATGGAATCATTTCACAATGTATATACAGTTCAATGCATCATGGTCAATACATGCAGCATTGTCTGTCAATACAAAAACAAAATTGAAACAGGAAAAATACACTTAGAAATTGATTGTATTAGTTTCAATGGGAGATGCTGGTGCCCTGCTTCTGTGCATTCAGGAAAGAAAATGGTAATTGTAGGGTTTGAGGTATGTGTGGGGTAGAGCCAGACAAGAATTTATCATCACCTGAATGTTAGTTGAGAGGTAATAAGGAATCAGTGCTCTCTTAACTACAATAAACTTTCATTAGTGGAATCATTAACCAGAACTAGAGGGCATGGAAGGGGTTTCTGTTGGGGTACAAGATAGAGAATTCTAGTCGAAACTATTATTTTGATTAAATTAAATAATCCTTGCAAAAACTAGTAACTATTCAAATGGACATGTGGGAAGATATATGAATACATGATCATGGAGCCATGAGAGGAGACAAATTTATGAGATGCATAAATGGGAAACATTATCATGCTTTTCATGGAAATGGGTCAAATAACTAGTAAAATAATGAAGATAGACATGAGAGGATGAATGCATACAAGAGAAATACTCAAGAAACAGCAAGAGATAATAGCCTGAAAGTATGAAGAAGAGAATAGATGGTTAGCCAGCAGAGACAGAGAATGGGCATATACTACTGAGAGCTTAGGAAGGCAGGAAACCCACTATACATCAAGGAAGATTTTGGGTAATATCAATAAATCGAGGATGAGAATAATTTGAGAGACTCGTGTTCAGATTAAATGAGCTGAAATATAGAAAAATGATTACTTTGTTTAACTAATGCTGTGTAACAAATTACCTCTGAAATTAGAAGCATAAAACAATGACTTATTAAGCTCATGGAGACTGTGGGTCAGAAATACAGGAAAGCCTCCAATGTTTAATTCTCGCTTGAGGTCTCTTCTGTGGCTCTAGTCAGAATATATAGGGCCTGGAGACCTCTAAAAGCCTGATACAGCTGGGAGATCCAATTCTTAGATGGTTTAATAAATTAAAGGTGGCTATTGGTCCACAGTGGTAGCTGCTTTCTATATGAGCCTTTCTGAAAGGCTACTTCAGTATTTCCATGCCATGAGATCTGGAGTTCTGCCGCAGTCCAGCTGCAGCAAAATAACCGGGGGGGGGGGGGGGGGACACGAACAACTTGTGTACGTTGATACAGCAGGAATAGGAGCCATTTATTGTAGGACAACAGAGGTATTTATACATTTTACACAGCTTATCTTAATTAGCATAAACTAGATATATCAGTCAACCAATAAGGAATCTCCACACTTAATGGCTCGCTGGCATTACTTCACAAACCACTCCCTCTGGCAAAATGCCAGGTGCCATCTTGACTTGTTTACAGACTCCATCAGAGTTCCACCAAGCAAGTGACTTAAGGGACCCAAGAGGAAGCAGAATCCTCAGAAGTCACATGTCATTATTTCTTTCTGCCATCTTCTACTGATCATAAAAGCCAATCCTAATTTACTCACAAAAGTTAGTAAATACCAGAAGGTAAAAAATTTTAGAGGCCAATATTGTTAGCAGCTTACTACCACAGTAACAAATGCTTTTAATTTATTAAGTATATGGCCTGGGGTATACAGTGACTCCTCAATTGATGGTAGTGACTAGAGTTAGGCAAAGCTAAGGTTAAGGTCACAGTTTTCCAGACTTCCATGACTACATAAAACTTCAGATACAAGCCACATGTTTGGAAGTCCCCAAACCAATTCTCACTCTGACCAGCTGACTACAAATTTGGGAATTCCCATAACCACTTAGAGGTGCTATAACTCACTAAACTTATTCACAGAACTCAGGAAAATAGCATGCTTATCATTTCAGTTTTATTAATCAAATGAATTCTAATCAAAACCAGTATAAAGAAGAAGTACATGTTACATAATATGGAACTGAAAGGGCTGCACATTTGAAGTTTCTGTGTCCTCAGGGATGCACTACCATCCTGGAATCAACAGATGCAGTGCAGAGAGTACTTTTCACTTAGAAGATCACCAGTACTTCAGAGTCTAGGATTTTCATTTATATCTCATTGTGTAGGTATTATTGATTCAATCATTGTCCATAAGGTAGAATTCAATATCCATTCCCAGTCCCATTCCTAAAGGTCAAGTGAATCCCCATGGCCTAAAACCTGAATCTACTAATTCCATGGTTGGTCTTCTTAACAAGAAGAATCCCCACCTTAAGTAATTTCTGTTAGCATAGACAATCAGTTATGGTCTAAGGTCTCTACCGCAAGTAAAAAATAATACTATCAGTCAGGAAATCCAAAGAGTCTAGAGCCTACTCTCACAGAAATATGGACAAATCCCATGTTGGGTAGGATAATTTTTCACCATACAGTTAGATATTATTCTTGTCACTCCATCTGAATTCCTGAATAGAATTATTGATAAAAAATGACATATAAGATTTTACATTCCATGAAGTAATAGACATTGAAAGATGAATGGAAATTCAACAACTGTTCTTTTCAGTTTCTCACAGCTGATTCCCAGTTTTTATGCTTTCTCTCTTTCTGATTTTGCTTTATGTCAATAAAAATTAAGCATTGACCCAGCAGGTTTTCCCAACAGGGAAGCTAGGGTAAGTAGGATTCAATAATTTTTCCATGGAGCCCTGAAGTCTAGTCAAAATGACTATCAGCGTGAGTGCAAGGATGTTCATATGAGAATCACCAGAGCAAACAGAAAATTAGTACCAATGCACTCATGGAGGCTAAGAGCTGGAGATTATAGATCTGACATGAACATAGATATTTCTGTTCTTTGACCCTCTGAGACCCTTTTATCATACACTGCTGTCTCATACATCCGACTGTCCTGTCGTTTCATTGTTAAATTTGTACTCTATTATGATGCATGTACCTCCATATTCTGATACTATTATTGTGAGGCCACTGTCTCATTTCCAGGAAACTTCCACCTAATTTTATATATAAATAGAATTTATTAATATAGTAAATACATTCTAGATGTTTCTGGAAGAATCTTATCAAAGTCATAAATCACTCATTATAGCTCCCTTGTGCTAATTTTTTGGCTGAGTTAATAAAAATAAGGCAAGGGATATGTAGAAAACCTTGATAATTAAGACCGTTGCTTTGGTTCTCTTTTTCAGTTGCTTCATTAATTTACATGTACATTTCACTTCTTGCCTTTAATATATTCCAAAATCTCTCATTGTAGTCCCTTTAAAACATGGACCTTTTATCCAGCACCAAATATCCATTTATGAAACAACAAATCCCCCTCTTTAAAAGACCAATGTGTATATAACATGGGCTGGGGTCCATGCAGGGACAAATAGTCATAATTATGCATCTTTCTCCATCAAGAATTTTCCTTCACTCCCTCTTCTCTATGCTTTTCTACAGACAACTAAATGTCCTCATTCCTCAGTTTTGTTTTACTCAACTCTGATCTAATAAATTACCAAAAGCTTAAAAATTCTAACTCCCTGGAATATTTGGATTTAAAGAAGAATGCAAACTTCAGGTGTTTGTAAAAGTTAAAGTTTAAATCTCTTCCTTTTTGACTGTGAAGCCACAGGATACAGATAGTACCCAAACCCCAAAACGCTAGGCAAACTGGGCCATATGAATCACACAAACACAGAAACAACCCTAGTGACATATTTAGTTAATGATGGTCATGGTCTTCATCTTTAGTTCTAAGTGGGAAAGAAATTCTAATACCCTGAGAACTCACTAGAATATTAACTAAATTTAGAACAGAAAGAGCTATGAAGTACAATCTTTTCATATCTTGACCTTGCAAATTTGGCTTAATCTTCATTCACTCTTAAGGTGAAAGGTATTTTATAATTTCTATTTGAAGAATTGTGGACTTATTAAGAAGCCACCCTAGTATGAATAAGATTTAAAATGTTTCCATATGAACTTGTAAATGTTATTCAACAAAGTAATTTTGTACTAAGTAGTTTTCTAATTTGTAAGTAAGTAGTTTTGTAATTCAGTTTCAAAGCTAATCTATAAATGTATAGCTAATAAAAAATGCATCTCACCGAGTAATCAACTTTGCCTCTTGCTTCTATGTTATCTTCTACAATGAATAAACAAACGTTTAATTCTAGGAGTAAAATGAACTTTTATCCACACAAACAAAAAAAATGACTAAGAAATGTTTTCAAATTAGATCAGGATTTATATTTTCCATCTGATATAAACTCAAAATTGTCATATGCTTTTGTTCATTTGCTTTTGTGAACTTGTAAAATGTGGAAATAAATATAATGACAAAAGTAGAATATGTGTGTCATTTTGTTATAATAGCCTTGAACATTTTGTGAATTCTAAAGTAGGAAATATAAACTAGAAAAAAGGAGTCTTGGTAACAGTAATGGCATGGGAGTAGAACTGTTTTATTATTCTTCTATGCAGTCAGGTATAATTCTTTCTCAGACTACATATTTGCATATATAGTTTATTATTATTTTGTCAACTAGGGTAATTTACATACTAAATGTTTATTTTATTTATTTTCCTTGTGAGTATTTTTGTGTTTCTGACAAATAATAGATTCACTAGTATTAAATTATGGTTCCATATTTAAAATCTCCCTCTTTAATCTCAAAAAGATCTTTGCTTTTCTGGAAAGACAGCCTCCCCTCTACAAGATACATCACCACTAAACTCACACCTCCATCACTTGAAGAATTTTATTCCAAGTTTTTGTGTACCTAACATCTAGACTAATAGCAGCAGCATTTTGACATCCAGAGCAGAAAAACGACCATAGTGGAAAGACATGTCTGTGGGGTGAGAGCAGTGATAAATTCTAGTTCTGACACCACCTCTGTGACCCAGGACAAGATTTTTAGCATCGCTCTTGCTCAAAAATCCCATCTATCAGGTTGATACTAATATGTATGTTCTCACAAAAGCTTATCTGTCAAATATCAATATATCTTTAAAAATCATTTCATTTTATTAAACATGTGATGGCTTCTATTATATAAGCACAGAATTCTTCTTGATATTTGTTAATTATCTGAAAACAAGAAATTGACGAAAGTAAAACTGCTCATTAAACATTTACTAAACTAAGTTGAGCTGTGAGTTTTTCAAAATTTACAGGTTCTGTGCAATGACATTCATTAATGTGAATCAATGTAACCCCTCCTACCATTCATTAACAGACCCTCACGTCTCAGACATTCAGCCACAGCAGTAGGCTATTCCTATTGCTGCAGAACCCTGGCCCAAGGAATGGCCCTGATACTAACTAAAGATACAACCAGAATCTCAGCTTTTACCTGCAATTTTATATATTAGAATTTTGGGTGAGATGTGACTGTCTCCTCTTGGGCTAATAAACTTCATGTATGTAAACTTTATGACCCCTCTAGCAAGGAGAGCTTTTGCTTATGAAATGAATGAACATGGGGAAAATACACAGATGAAGTCAGATGAAACATTACTGAAATTTTGTGCCTGCATTTTATGTACATGGGAGGATGTTTACTGAGGGCTGAGAAGGGGGCAGACATAGGCGTTTGAGTGCCTACATCCAGTTATCTCTAACACCCTTTTTGTTTTGATATTGTTAGTGAAAACTGAAAGAATTCTGAAGAATAGTTGTAGGAAAGAATGAAGATTTTCAAATTAAGGAAAGCTTATTTTTATTGAATGTTTAAAACCTCTTGAATAAGGCTGAAGAAGTCCTACTAAAGTTGTCATTATTGTAGAGAAATACATTTCTCAGAATCCTTTATTTAGAAACACAATAGATGAATCAAATTTCAAAGGCTGTTTCATATATTTATAAAAGATTTTCCAACACTATTTCTCAGTGCTGAAAGCATTAAATATACATGAAGAATTTGATGCTTATTAGTTTTCTAGTAAGTTTCAAATTTTAAAAGAAGTCAAGATTTTATGAGGCATGCAAATGAAAATGTTATTGAAAGCAGGATCTCATATTGATCACAATATTTATTTAAATTATACAGATATTTATTAACAATGAAAGCAAAAATTATACCACTTGACTCTTTCTATTACATAGCACATGCAATTTCAAGTTATATCAATTCTTTTTCTAATATTTTGGGAAGTGTTTGACATCCAGTTTGTTTTTGAGTTATTTTAATATTTTCAGCTACTCAGCACTAATCTCAGTGTTTTAAGAAATTCTGCACCTGAAACAATAAAACTGTAACAATTTACAACCATACACTCTTTATTTAGCGCGCGCATACACACACACACACACACACACACACACAGGTTTCTATTTATTTATTGACAGTATCAAGTAGAAGATGACTGTATGAATCAGAGAAACAATTCAGTGAATTCTTGAGACTTGTAGGACATACACTCAAAAATATTTGTGAATGTTCATATTTGAAATTTTATTTATTTATTCATTTATTTTTTGGTACTGGGGATTGTACTCAGGGGCATTCCATCACTGAGCCACATCCCCATCCCTATTTTGAATTTTATTTAGAGACAGGGTCTCACTGAGTTGCTTAGTGCCTTGCTTTTGCTGGGGATGGCTTTGATCTCACAATCTTCCTGCCTCAGCCTCCTGTGCTGCTGGGATTACAGGTGTGCACCACTGCACCTGGTCTCATATTCTAAATTAAAACCAAAGTTTTCAAGGGTGTACAAATTTTTATATATTATTTTCCTCTACAAATTTTAAAACTCAGAGTAATGATATATTGCCTATAATTTCCAGTGTTGATTTCTAACCTCTCAGTAACCATACCACCCTCTGTTCTCTTCTGCTATCCACCCTCCAGCACATACAATTCCATTATTTTATTATATTATCTCTGAGGTGGGTATTTTGTTTCAACGCAAACAAAAGTTAGCAGTATTCCCTGACTAATCACAGTAGCAACAACAGCCAAAACAATATCAAACAAATAAGATTTGCAATTTTTAAACACTGATCATGAAGTAACTTAATTATATAAAGTAACTCTGTGACTCCATCTCCATAAGTTACTCTCATATGCTAATTAGTCCTGTCTCACAAATGAGAAAATCAAGTCACAGGGAAGTTCATTAGCTTATCTAAAGTCACACAGCTAGGGAGTAGAGGACTCAGAAGTCACACACAGCTAGTCAGCTCACATTCCAGATCTGAGCTCTTAACCATTACATAGGCTGTATCTTAATCAATCCACCAGGATTCCACTTTTATCAAACGTCTTCAAAATTCAAATCATTAATGCATTTGCATATTTCCTAAATAGATTTTATTGGCTCGTATTTTCCATTTGTGGACATGATATTCACATGATCATTATATCTATGCTGACTTAGCACATTTATACATTTCTCCTGACCCTTCCATAGTAATTTTATTTTCTGTTTTCTAGATGTAAGAAACTACTCTTTTCTGACTCTCATCCCTCTACAATTGATCTCATGCTGTTATTTAAAAATATAATTCATTAAAAAACAAAAAAAAACCTCTTATATTCTCTGATGGCTTAACATTCCATTTTGTATAAAACTGAAACACAGTCTACTGTGGCCTATATTGCTCTACCTGATCTGGTCTCCACCTAAAGCATCAAACCTAATTTCATAACACCCCTGCCTTCTCTCTACCTTCCTCTTTCAACTTCCTGGGCAAAAGCTTACTTCCCTAAACTTAAGATCCTGCCAATGTATTTTCCACTTTCTAAAGCATTGCACTGCCCCTCATCGTTTTGCCTGGGATTCTCTTCTTTGTGTTTTTTTGTATTGCTGATTCCTTTCATGCTTCAGATCTGAGTGATGTCTCCCTCTAATCCAGTGGCTTTCAATTCGTGGTCATTATACCACAAACATAAGAACTACCTGCAGTGACAGAAAAGCAGATGCTTAGGCCACTAGATGGACCCACAGATTTGCTAAGTCTGCAATGGGGCCCAGGAACAGTGTGTATAAGCTCTGCAGATGCTACTGCTGTGTGTTAAAACTTGCAAGCTCTACACTTCACTCCAAGCTGCCAAAATCCACTTCTTGATGGTTGTGCTCTATCATAGCTAATTTTTAAACACCCAGTTACTATGAAAATGGTGTTCTTTATTATAAATGCGTTCTCTGTTTAACTTTCTATATCTCATCTAGATCCACTCTTTGTATTTAGATTTTGATCTCTATTTCCACTAGAGCAGTCTTTGCCTCTTCAGCTCCCCAACAAGCTAGTTTATTTTGAGAAGGAATCTACAGAAGTGGAACACAGATGCAAGGAAAGCAATTAATGGTTGAATGACTGAGATGCTAACTTCTGTGGAAACTGAGGCTCAGTCCTGCTGGGTATTTTTTGAAGAATAACATGGGAAAATGCTCAGAATTGCTCATCTAAAATACAGCAGAGGAGATGATTTATGCACCAGCAGTTTCCACTATTAACGATAAGCTTTATCAGGGCAAAGGAACGCCACCCCCCCATACTTCTAGGTCTGTTCATAAGCTTCAATGACTGAGCACAATACCAAAATATGCCACAGGAGCCCCAGGGAAGGCACTCTGTGACATTTCATCAACATGCTTAGGTGACATGCTGTCAGGTAACACCAGCATGGAGTTGATGGCCATAGCAATACCTAGAGCAAATAAATGGTTGAGAAGACGCAAAGCATAGTAAGAGAGCTGTCTGACATACTTTTAAACATCATGCTGCATCAGCTAAGCAATGTCGAAAATGTTGTCAATCATCACAAATATTTCCAAAATAATAAAATCAATCAGTTAAGTGGTCTCTTAGCTAGCTAGCACAGAGACACATAATTGGGATAAGGCAGAGGCAAAATTTACCTAGTTTTTGAAAATTTTCTAACATCTTGCATCATCAATTATGTCTATTCCATTTCATTTGTAAAATAAATAAGCGAACCAACAGTACACAACTAATGAATTTAAATTATGTGTATTTTTATGATCATTTGACAGTACATTAAGGAACGTCCTATCTCTTTCAATTATTGTCAAATAATTTATATAAATACTGATGGAGTAAAATAAAATTTGTAGGATGCAGAACAAGATTTCATAGCAAGATGATTTAAATCTGTTGTAACCTAAGAGATGAGTAGCTCTCAAACTTTATTATACAGCAGAATGAACTGGAGATTTGCTGAAACAGAGAGTCTAGACCCAAACACAAGAATTTCTAATTCCGGATGTCTGGGGTGAAGCCAAGAGTTCACATTTCTAACACAACTCAGGTGACACTGATGCTTACAGTATGAGGACCACACTTAAGCAAGCAAAAGGAATTAAGTGCATACTTCAAATTCCCATCAATTGTCTGAGCACTTATTTCAGCAAACCATTGTTGCTTAGAAATCTATAGCTTTAAGTATCAAGTCATAACTGATTTTTAATCAATAGCTTTAGAAATGTGCTTTCATATCAATGTTAACAACTAAATAAATCTAAATGCACCTGAGTGGAATGGGATTTTTGCTGCTTTCTCAATTCATGCTCCATGATTTATTTGAATTACTTAGAAATTTATACCTGTATTTTTTGTTTTGTTTTTTGTTTATTTGATTTATTTTAACCATGTATGTATTATTTATCTATAATTTTTTCTCAATAGCTTCTTGGTATTTCATGCCACACCATCATTCCTTCTATAATGCAATCTCTCGTAATCAATTTTCACATAAATGAATCTCAGATTTAGCCCCTTTCTTCATTTCCTCAATAAAACATACTGTCTCTACATCATTCTTCCAATATCTTTACCTGAAAGAAACTACACAAAAGGCAAGAGCCAATACAAACATGGGAGTGGTGTAAAGTGGAGAGTAAGGTTTATAGGCGAGCGTTATGATTGGCACCACATGACAACCCACCACTGATTCGCAGTTGAGAGGAGCCCAGAAAAGGGAGAACTCTTCCTGACTCGGCTACAACTACCTGAAATTTGAAAGGTTCACAAGTGGATATTATGCTTAACAAGAATCAAGGCAGACACAAGATGCCATTATTTTATATTTTCTGAACTATAAAAATACAAGCCAGCAAGAAGCAAATTTTTGAAACACCACATAATAGTAATTGCATAAAAGTTTTTCTCCCCAAATATATTGCCCACCAGCATTGCAAAGGAACCACTTTATCTTTTCAAATCTCAATTTCATTTCCTAAACTCAAAATTATTATTCTCCTTGAATGTCAAAATCTTTTGATCTAAAATTCATTATTTATTGTTAGTAAAAATTTGTGTTTTGCTGCATATAACACAATTTCATTTATCTATTTATTCATTTATCACTTTTGTCACTTTTTTTCTAATTGAAGCACAGTCCTTCGTGTGTGGCAGTTTTGTTTTTCATTGGTTTGTTTTAATTTAATTTATTCTTTCATCAGAATTTTCAATATGTCTCAGGTTTTTTGTTTGTTTGTTTATTTTGTCAGGAAGTACCAAGGATTGAATCCAATCCAAGGGCACTTAACTCTGGAGCCACTTCCCCAGCCCCTTTTTTATATTTTAATTAAAGGTAGGGTCTTGGTGAGTTGCTTAGGGCTTCTCTAGTTGCTTGGCTGACTTTGAACTTGTACTCCTACTGCCTTAGCCTCCTGAGCCATTGGGATTACAGGTGTGCACCATTGTACCTGACAATGTCTCAGTTTTGAGTGACTAGTATAATTTGATAAGTGGATCACTTTGGCAGAACTTTTAAGCACAATGTCCATCAAAAATATTCTTTGCTCAGGAAAGAAAACTGCTAAGCTTTATTAGCACCTGGAAAAGTCTGAATTATTTTCCTGATATACAGGAATGAATGAATGAATTAATGATTCTATCTTCAAAACAAAAGTGTAAGTGGTATAGCAGCATCTTAAAAATATTATGTGGCCTCAATTCTAGGCATGCAAGAATACAGGAATGGAAACTCTCATGCTCCAGAGTAGAAATTGGAGTTTTTTTTATTATTTGTTTGTTTTTAATTTTTCTGAGTTTTGGCTGGCCCGGGTCATCTGCTTCATTCTTCACTTTTAAATAGGATTGCCTCCTGAATCTCTATTGTCTCTCTTAGATTTGAAGAATTTCATTAACTTTCCTGTCATCTAGAAACTTATTTTCTGACTTCTAAAGTAAATGTCACTCACTATAATATATTTTAAAAAGTGTTCTTTTGTTAGAAATGCCACTGAAACTGAAGTGATCTCTTGAATTTCTACCTTGAAATAACTCCTCATATACAATGGATCCTCTCATATTCACATGAAGAAATATAAACTCTTTTTGCCTTTTTTGTAGGTTCTACTTCTAGCTCTGTGCTCATTTCCATGCCTCCTTTTTGACTCATCTTTAATTTCTGCACAATTCTCTGAGAATAAACAATTTCAACCAGTTCACATGAATCTAATAAGGTCATTAATCATATTGAAAATGACTTGAGTATTATGTTCAGTGTAACCTGCTTGGATATTATATAAATGGTCTAGGTTAGCCTATTTTCTTTTTCAGAGAGATATTATTTCCCTCCAGTAAACAACAGAAAAAATCTCCATTTCCTCTCCTAGTAATTCTACAATTTTTGTTAAAGTTGTTAGTTTTCACTTTGAAATAATTATATGCACATGGTTTCAAGGAGTAAATATAAATATAATCCAAGGATTAAACATTCACAAACTATGCCATTCCAATGTGTTAAATTCCTGCAGCAATTTGTTTACAAAAACTGTCAAATAAATTATTTGTTTTGATTCTTCAGCACATTCATGAGAAGAGATTTCTAATATAAGTTGTTTCATAATGGTGTTCAAAAAACATTAGTGATTTTCTTAAACTTATATATGATTTAGAACAAATGAGCACAGTCTTCTGTATTAAATGGGTGAATTTAAAACTTTTTGTAATTGAATTAATAATTATAATTTTATCCATCTGTTTTTTTAGTGCTCCTGTTTAGAAGAAACTATTCCATTCAGAAAATTCTTTTTAGATATGTAAGATGATTTTTTATAGATAAGAATAAAAGTGATATTTGGTTTTGATATTCAAAATTGCCATCATATTCAAGAAATGTTTTGAAATTCAACTATATTTTCGGAAATGAAATCATTCACTTGTTTTATCTTGCAAAACCTCTGTTTACAAAATTCTAGCATAAAGTTACTGCTGGGCTGGGATTTGATGAAGAGGAATACAGCCTTAAGAGATGAAAAGTAAAGGATTGGTCAATAGTTCTCAATGGTAATACAGCCAGAAGAAACCAAGCTGAGGCAGGACAGATATTTATAAAGGTCCTGGAGAGGAGGGAGCTACCGTGGACTTGATTTTTTTCTTTATTCCCAGCATGATCTATACACAACAACTCGCAAGTACTCCTACCTCATGCACACATACATACTCCTTTATACTACTCTAAAAGTGGATGAGTGAGGAACTGGAAAATAACATATGAGAAACCATGATTTTTTTTTTTAAATCTAACATTTTAATTGACAAACATTTTATGTTTTATGACGTACAACATGAGGCTTTTTGAAAGTATGTGTACATTAAGAAATGGCTAAATCAATCTAATTACCGCATGCCTTACCTCACGTACTTGTGGGTTTGTTGTGAGAACACTTAAATCTATAATCCTAGCACTTTTCAGGTATATTGTACGTTCTTATTAACCATAGTCACCGTGTGGTATGATGACTATGCTAATATCTCTTCTATCCTACTCAGTGTCCTTAGCTCCTGGGAATCACCATTTTACACTCTGATCCTGTGATGTTAACTGTGTGCAACATAATGCTGGGAACTTGTATTATTTTTCTTCCCATACCAGGCTCATCTTATGTAATAAAATGGTCTCCAGGTCCACCCATTTTCATTGGAAATAAAAAGATTTCTTTCTTTCTCTTTTTTTTTCTTTCTTTGTTTCTTTTTCTTTTTTTTTTTTTTTTTTTTTTTTTGAGGCTGAATAGTATTCTATTGTGTATGTGTACATTTTCTTTATTTAATCATCTAGGAATGAAAACTTAGGTAAGTTCCATTAGAGAATCTATGAAATTCTATTTCCCCTAGAATGCTGTTTCAACTGCATGTTGAGATAAAGTAGAAAACAAATTGAACACACAATTAAATTATTTTTTTTCCTCTCTAGAGTAGATATTATATAGAAAAATATAGGTGTTAATAAAGAATAAGGATAATTTCTCTGTATATCCAAGATATAATGAGTGAAATATCATGAGCTCATTATAGTACCAATAATTAAACTTAGAAAAAAAAAGGCAAAACTATGGAAACAGAATGTATCGGTGGCTTTTTTTAGTAGTAACAATGGTCATAGTTTTGGCAGAGTCTTTATGTAGAAATTTGCTAAAACCAGAATCCATTTCACTGTGTGACATCAAGATAGGAGAAAAAAATGAAAGAACTAAAAGACAAAAATGAAATAGCAACCATTATGTTCTCAAGGTCTCTGTAGCCACAGCAGTGAGTCAACAGACATAGACTGAGCTGTAGGTTTCAAATTCTCCTCACTTTCCTTTCTTCCCTGTTTTTATCCATCAGGATGCAGTAATATTCAGAAACAGGAAGCAATGAATGCTGTTTTTTTTCCATTACTTGAAGTTTATCATTCCAAGAATCATGGTATTGAAAAAGGAGTGTAGCTCTTGTGTTAATCCTTATGACCCAGTACTGAATTTCTTCCCCCCATTTCCAACTTTAGGTTCTGATTCTCTAGAATCCTTAGTTCTTGATGGAGAAACATTGCCATCAGAAAACACAGCATTAAATTAGCAGTTGAGTATGCTATGTTCGTCCTTTGGGCTCTTAACCAGTGACCCAATAGGCAAAAGAAGATCATGACTATATGGTTTGGAATATTTGATTGCATTTATCAGGGAGAACTGGGTTACTACCACAAAATGGAGGTAAGTATAGATTGTTATAGAATAAAGGAATCCTTTGGGGTGCCCCATAATGTTCCCACACCTTTCCTGCCATAAAGTTACTGGAAAAATCCAATAATTCAATTGAGATGGGACAGCTAATGGCCCAAAATCTTTGGAAAAAAAAGTTTCAGGTAATCCCTGTAGTCAGTGAACCAAGTGACAAACTTTGTTGGTGTAAAGGAAATATACATGGGGTAGTGTTACAGCAATGACCACAAGACCAGTGACAAAAATATGCACACTTGTGATCATAAGCATTTCTTTCTTAGATATGTGTGATTGAATTTGTAAATACAGTAGGCAACCAGAATCATCTTCCTTCTTTTCTCTTTCCTATTCTGTGATTTAGCCTACCCTGTTATAATGTGAGTTAATCTCATTTTTCAATATTTAAAATATGTAATAAAAAGATGGAGTGTGAATTAGCCACAAAAGAGATAAAAAGTAAATTTGCTGTTGTCTTTATTTGGAAGTGAAATATGGATAACAGAGGTGGGCCTAGATGCAAGTTGATATGGGGTAGACTGTTATGATTTGTACTGTTCAAACTGGTTATAATAGAGCTGAACTGTCCAGATCTCTTTTTCAGTATTCTACTATAATAGTTTTTTTAAGTCATACCTTGTTTCAGTTAGATTTCCACTTCCTTCAATTAACTTTTTTTGTGTGTGATATTCTAGGTTAGAGTTGGTCAATAGTAAAATTTATGTGATATTTGGAAATTGAAAGTAAAATAGCAGCCATTCTATTTAGGAGCATTTCACTATCAGAAGTTGGAGTGAAAAATGCAGAGGTGCTATGGGTTGAGGTTTATCCTTGCCCTTATTCATCCTCAGTCTACATTCTCCTTGTCATTCTATATCCACCTCTTCTTACAAACTAAAGTCCAGCTGTCCATCAAAACGCTGGCACAAAATCAACAGATGATTTATTGCAAAATCAGGGAAGCCATAGCTACAAAGAGGCAAAAACTAAGAAATTTGGATATGGTAAATTTGGATATGGTAGTTATATCATCAAATTCCCCACCTAGAAGAGGGTTATTTTATGTTATGGGTCAATAACCAGATTTTAAGTCTTAGGATGTCTACATTGAATATTGAATGAAATAGTCAAAAAATACACTGAGGCTCAGATTTTAGTGGATCCACTAGGTTAATGACAATACATGATTCCTGGGATAACATGCATGTTAATCAGCTCACCCTTATTGAATCTTCTCTTATTATGAAGGAAAGTCTAGTGTTAAAAGTTTGATAAACTCTTTAAATGAAACTTGAGATCAATGGCATCTTGATGTAACAAAGAAATAGAGATATTTGTCTTTGCCTGGTATCTTTACTCCAGCTCCTTATTTTGGGCTGATTTTATCTTCAAACTATGTGCCCTCAAATTCCATATTCCTCATTTATTTGCATTTAAGATCTTTATAAGGAGCTATTATCACATGACACTGTACTTTATTAAAAAAAAATAAAACATAGATTCTAAGCAGGAGGATTTCTATTACTTATTTTCCTTTTTTGTGAGCCAGAACAGTTGAAGGAAATGACTTTTCCCTGGGATCCCTATAAAAGCTCTCAGATGTGTTTCTTTCTTGACTCAGATTTCTTTCAGTTTAGTGGTTCACACAGAGACTCACATGGAGAATGCTGCTTAATGTCTTGTTCTGATTCTTCAGGTGAACTGAAGCAGAACACTGCAGACAGGAAGACATTTTCCCTGTGAACAGCCAATCATGCCCTCCTGACTCTTGGTTGTCTCCTTGATTTCTCAGACAAATATTTCATTTCAGCAGTGCTGACTATTCCATAAACCTGACCTAGCCATATTCTGATTTTCCTTCTGCTCTCCTGAAGGGCAATGCAGAATATCTTTCAAAATTACTCTGTTGAATGCCAGAACAACCATTATTTTGAAGGCAAATTTGCTTGTACTACAAAACTCTGAAAATCAGTGATGCATCTTAAGGAACTTCCACAGGCAGAGTTGGAGAAAGAAATGTGCCCAATTGGCAAGGTAGTATAGTACAATGGGAAGTTTTTTGATATTCTAGGTTAAAGTTGGTCAGTACTAAAATTTGTGTG
The DNA here is from genome assembly GCF_021218885.2 of Marmota monax. Taxonomy (NCBI): domain Eukaryota; kingdom Metazoa; phylum Chordata; class Mammalia; order Rodentia; family Sciuridae; genus Marmota; species Marmota monax. The sequence goes on along the minus strand of NW_026692072.1, from coordinate 4,432,057 downwards.
ATATAAATGGCTGCTATTTTACTTTTAAGTTCAAGTTAGTTTTATCAATTACTAAAAATGTGTGAGTCCCCACTTTATTACTTTCTTCATTATTTGAAACTAAAAATGAACTAATTCATAGACATCTATTGGATTTGATATTGGCATCAGATATTAGGGAATCTGTATAAATCTTTTCATATTCATGCAAAAATATACATATATATGGAGATATATATACATGGAGATATAATATATATGGAAAGAGATAGAGAGAGAGAGAGAGAGAGAGAGAGAGAGAGAGAGAGAGAGATCTCCTTTGAAATCAGTGGAATCACTGATTAGTTCTCACACACATTGCCAGTGATAGTCTGCTGAATCACTAAATATACAGTAATGCAAAATCTTGCTGTGTAGATACTGCCATTTGTGCTACGCTTCTTGGGTTTCATTGGATTTTCTGACCACATTCTCCTGGGAGTGACTTCTAGGAGCATTGTGTGGGTCACACTGAAGCTCTGGACCTGAAGGACTGAATTTGATAGGAAAGACAGATGTGAGCTTCTACATTTGGTGTGGGAGGGGAAGGAGAGATATGGTAGTTATTTATTTGCCAACTCTAGTAGAAGAGCAGAAACAAACTCTAGAGATAGAGTAATAACTAATAAGTGGACCTGTGGACAAACGTATTTGTCTCTGTTTCTTCATCTGTAAAATAAGGATTTCATATAAGTCAATTGCTTAACCTTTTCTGCTGTTTAATATCTGATTTCCAATGTTCAGAGAAGGAAAAATAAAAACACTAAACTTTGAGTACCATTATATCACAGTATTTCACGTGCCTTGAAGCTTAAATATTGATTGTTCTGGTTTAAAACACAAATTTATTTAAGAAAATTTAACTGTCCAGTACAAATTTCTGCATCAATGACACTCATCTGAAATTCTGTTTTGTTCTTACTGACTTCCCCTATTTTTTTTATCAGCTGAGATGTGGGCACATAATGTCAATTGTCATAAGGGCTCTTTAGTGTGTCATGTTGTATTATAATATCATCCTTACAGATAACTTCTCCATTCGAGTTATATTCTTATTTTCCAAAGTGATATAAAAAATGTGAACTATTTTGAATATAATTTCAAGATAGTCCCAGTGTAAAAAGCAAATCATTTAGGACTCTTATTACTTATTAGTTTTTAGTTGTTCAACAAATTTAAAGACATATGGGAGTGACTGCTAGATCCATAAAAATATAGGTTTACTTCTGTCTAAGGTATTTTTCTGAGATTTTTCCCCTAAAGTTTCACTAAGACTTGTCTATGTGACTGAGAAAATCCAAATCATTTATTCCATACCATAACTCTAATGTTGGTAGCTTATGTCACCAACATTTATTGTATGGAAGGTCAATAATTTTTTAGCTGTTCTTTAAATAACAGCTTTTCTGGAAATCCCACTCATTTTATACTTTGAAAAAATTCCGAGTGTATTACACGCTCTGTTTAAAAAGAAAAAATAATACCAACAATTAGCAGAAAACCTGAAGTCACTTCAAGAGTAAATCTACATGTATTTGGAGACTGAATCTTACGCCCTTTGTCAGAGTTCTTGCTAAAAAACTAACACCAAGAATATAAATATAAAGCCAAGTTTTAATATCAATGCATTTTAGAATAAATTTAAAAATCACAAATCAAAAGAAACTACAAATTTTACAAATATCATAAAATCTAAACAAATAATATATGTACATATATCCTTATTAACTTACGCAAAGATAGAATGTTTATTTTCCTATATTAATTGAGCAAATACTGTGTCTATCTTTGACATCTGATAACTATTTTATTATCTTGTTATTTGTGGAGGGAATAAGACGATATTTCAATATTTCTTCTAAATAGATTTCAAGAGAATTTGATAGACTCAGAAGTCATAAAGTGAACAAATCTTACCATGAACCACAGTGGAAGTAAGTAAGTAATAGAATCATGCACAAGACAACATATTTCTGCCCCTTACACACACAATTTAATGAATGTGTCTTCACCACTATTTTTGTGCAGATGGATCTTATAAATGCTCACAGCAACTCCATCATCACAAACATATAGGGGAGTGTGATACGAGGAAATTAGAGCAGAAAGAGTGTACCGTTATGCTCAAATTCAGGACCCCCCAAAAACCACCAGAGACCAAGATCCATGTAAGCAGCAAAGAGGTGTTTATTGCGAGCTTGCTTGGTCCTCTGCACGCACACAGCAACTGATGATGCTGAGAGGCCCCACGCTCAGGGTTTGCAGCAGTTTTGTACACTCTTTGGGGAAGGCAGGGATTCACATACTTCATAGCATCTCTTACCAAATCATCACACACTGCGGGAAAATCATAAAACAACTCTAAAACATGATTAGCACATTCACTGGCGGGAACAAGTTGGGTAGGGGTGATTGGTTAGTACAAGAGGGGGATTCCTTTGAACTGTTTGGTTCAGATGAGGGGTGTACATGCTGAACTACATGGTTTCCCAACATGTTATCAACCACTATAAACTACTTGGGGGTCATCTGGCATCCCAGGTATTTTCCCTGTCTCATGCTGATTGGTGGTTGCTAGGGGGTTGCTATGGGTCCTCACCTAGCCTGACTGAGTCAGGGACACCTGGCTCCACAGATCTCTCCTGTTATTTGTAGATAGACAACTCAGCAGGGTGGGAATGTGCCTAGGAGTGTTCTGTGGGTCTTTCCAAGGACAAGGGTCACGCCCCCTTCCTTGGACAGGCTTTGCTCTGAGGTAGAGGCTGGTTTTTCAGTACTCTCTCTTTTCTTTTTTTTTTTTTTAACTAATTGCTATTAAATATCTTAAAACTCTGTAAAATTAACAACACCAATAATCCTTAAAATACCTCTACTCTTGTCTTTGCTCTTCACCTCTTACAGGGAAATCTGATTTGTGAACACATTTTTGTCATCCCTCTCAAGCTTTGGAAGGTTCCAGGACAGTTGAGGAGCCCTTGGTTTAAAACTTCATTCATCGAATGGAAAAATCTATCTCTGAATAGCTGTGTTTTGGGCTATTTAGCCTTTTATTATCTCTTTACAATTAAAACTAAAACAAAACTTTAGGGCATTTCTCTTAATATTCCACTTCATACATAATTTCTCCTCATTTCACCTCTCCCTCCAAAAATTTTTGTTGTTGTTTTTGTTGTTATTATGATGATGATGATGTATTCATTTCTCCTCACTCTCTCTCTCTCTCTCTCTCACACACACACACACACACACACACACACACAAAACTACTGTTAATCCTCAAAAGTGCTAATTACTCTCAAACCTCTGAAATTACCGTTTTTTTTTTCTTTTTTCTTTACATGAAACATTCTACCCTAGCTTCAAGGTTCAAAGCCCTCCTTGATAAAGCCCAGTTTGAGGAAATAATTTCCCATTCCTTGGACACAGATATTAAGTCTGTATCAAATTGTTTACTGTTATTCAGACTACACTTATTAGACTATTTTTTATACATGTATTTTTTTTTAAAATCCCAGATTGGTATTTTTTAAATTCCCCTTACAGATTTGGGGACAGTGAATAACCTTTCAAATTGATGAACATGATTAACTTTCTGTCCTGGTTGACTAGTAATAAAAATATAACCTGTAAATTCACTTTTGAATGCCTTGTCTTTAATAAAAAGGGGATGAATATCAACATGTCTCTATCTTAAATAGACAAAATACATTTTATTAATATCCTTCTCCTAGTTGCCCAGAATTGGAAATAAGATCCCCTTCCCTTTTTTTTTCTTTTCTTTTCTTTCTTTCTTTCTTTTCTTTTTTTTTTTTTTTTTTTTTGTAGAAGAACAGGAAGAAGCATATGTACTCTCCTGGAGTTTCTAAATGTACTCACATAACTGTGTAATAACAAGTCATTCAAATAGAAAATAAGATGCAAACAGAGAAGAGGAAAATGAACTTATGTGTATTTCTAACGTTTTACAGAGCATGACATATCAGAAAGACCACATTTAGATTTTATTTTCATGCTTTTCTGCACAATTTCCTCTGATCCTAAGTAAGTGATGTGTAAGGTGGAGAAGCAGATAGAAGGGGAGCCCTGAGCTGTGGTATGTGGTGGGGAGGTTGGACCACTTCTCAGAATCAAGACTTTTCATTTTTACTTGAAAGGCAGCAAGTTCCAAAGATGACTTTCATTTAGGACACCTTCAACCAAAATGCAAGAGACTCTCATTAGCATTTTTATAGCTGGCCACTAGAAGTTTGCATGGATATAAAGTTAAAGGATGTTGAATTTAAATTGTCTCCCAAGAAATCAGATATATCAGTTTGAACCCATATCTTAACTGCTTAGCTAAACCCGTTGGAGATTGGAAAGAATGCATTTTTACTTCTAGCTGTGTATCTGGATTGCATTGTTAGTTTTTGCTCTTACTTTGAAAGAAACCATTTCCTGAGGGCACAGTATTTTTTAAATATAGCTTCCTTTAAAAAAAATAGTAGATGGGGTAGAGAGAGAAGAGGGGAGGGGAGGGGAGGGGAGGGGAGGGAGGATAGTAGAGGATAGGAAAGGCAACAGAATACAACAGACACTAGTATGGCAATATGTAAATCAGTGGATGTGTAACCGATGTGATTCTGCAATCTGTATACGAGGGTAACAATGGGAGTTCATAACCCACTTGAATCAAAGTGTGAAATATGATATGTCAAGAACTATGTAATGTTTTGAACAACCAACAATAAAAATTAAAAAAAATAAAAATAAAGGCGGCATACATTTTGATAATCCTATAGGGGAAGATATGTCCTAGTATGTCTCTCTTTTAAATGACTGTTTGATTGGGAATTTGTGTATCTAATGAAATGTGCTTTCCAAGCTGTATGTTGCAGCTTAAAATACCTCTACTCTTGTCTTTGCTCTTCACCCCTTACAGGGAAACCTTTGCTTGACCTCTGGTGGTTTTCAACAAGTGGACAACAGAGAAGAGAAAGGAGGCTGGAATGTGTCAGAGTCAAGAGGGAAGGATTAGTGAGCAGTTTGGGTTGGGAGAGTCTGGCCTCAAATACAAATGTCATTATTTTTGTTTATTTCTTCCTAATTGTTGACTCTTCCTTTCTCTTTTAATCATGTTCCTTTGGACTGTCAAATACAGCTTTTCACAAAGGTCTTTAATCTCTAAAGAATCTTATTGCCCAAGAATTTTCTGTTTCCATCTTTACATTCATAGCAAGGATTGCTCTGGGGGAAGAAGGAGGGTAAACCATTATGTAAATGTAGATTATGAAGTCTTCTAGTCAATTCAGATGACAAAGAAATTCAGCCAAGGAGGTCCTCCTGGATTAGGAATCAGGGAACTTCAATTAAGCCTCTGAGCAATTTCTTGTTTTCTGCTGTCCCTCTTTCCCCTAGTGTCTGCATTTGTTCTCTTTAAGGACCATGATACACAATACAACATTGGTTTTCCCCAGCTATGAATCCAATAATGGAAAGTCATGAAATCATGTCATGTTTTCAAAGAATGTTCACTTCAACAAACAGGTGGAACACCTTCAGAGGACTAAACTGTTGGAATAAGTGAAATTTTATGGAAGCTACACAGTAACTTCATTCATCCTTATCACCTATCTTTGCCTAATCCCCAAAGCACCCAAGGACCCACAGCAGCATTTCACTCTGAGGTTTGGTAATCATGCTCAAGTGCACCATTTGGAGATAGTTTCCAGATGCCTTCTCCCAATTGCTCAGGATTCTAACAACTGTCCATTGATGGAGATAGGTTGTTTATGTCAACTGATAAAGAAACAGACATAATAATAACAGCCATGATGTCAACCTTGAAGCTAAAAGGAACGGATTTCTCATTTTTCTGACTCTTATAAATGACCAATGAAGGCAGACGAAAAGGACACTCATGAAGTGGGTAGAATTAACAACTTGAAACAACCCTGTTTATCAGATCAGTTGAATATATTTTTGAGAAAAAAAAAAAAGGTAAATGTATCCATGTAACCATATGCATCATTAGCCACATTCATTTTATGCCGTATTGCATCCAAAACTCGGAAGATTTGGTTGTAGGACAAGAAATGGAACTTATATGTGCATTTGCAATACGACATCTCCCAGGATTGTGCCACAGAAACAGTGCTCATAATGCATGCATTATTAATGTAATAGACAATATTTCTGCCTCTACCTAGCCTAGAAGCTATGCTTTACCTTCTGATAACAACCTCATGTTGATACTGGCAGCTGTAATTATCCTAGATTTTATCTCCCTCCTAGCCAGGAATAATTTGAGCAGTAAGCAGTTGGTCTCTGATGAAAATATAACTAATCATATTTCTTGTTCCACTAAATTTGAATTCAAATTTTTAAAAAATTCTTTAATGATTTTGGTCATTTTATTTAAACTACAATAAAGCAAGGTTCGGAGTTGAGGCCATAATTGTTGTGTTATTCTTTGGTAATAAAAGTAGAAATTAATAAAGAAAACAAACATATTAGTAATGTTACATCAGTATAAGTTCTGATATATCTGTTGAAACAATATATCTATTTCCTTATTCTTATTCTCACTCATATTAATTTTCTATATATGTGTTTGAATGTGTTAATTGGTAAGTAAATGTGGATACCATAATTTGAAATAGGTTAGACAAGTCATATCTCACATCCTGACATATGGATTGTCCAAGAAAGGCATAGATACCTTTGCAATCCTATTAAACTGCACCAGATACAAAACTCATTTTAACCAATTTTAGTGGCATCTAATGTGTAGACTACCCTTGGATTTTTGTTGCTATTGTTTGTTTACTTCATATCTGATCATCTGCATTATTATTATTTTCCAACAAAGTATAAAATATAAAAAGAAAATCTAAATCTGGCATCATCTACCTCAAATCTTTAAAAAATATAAATTTTCTCAAAAATTCAGGTTTAACCATGGCAAGGATTACAAAGATGATTTGAGCCCTGCGAAATGTTAGAGATGAATATGCCCTTAGCATTATGAGCATTGTAGAATAGAAGGATAATGATCAGGAGAGAATATAGGGTTCACCTGTAAGGGAATTGTGAATGTTGTTTGGTAATGTGGCTGAAATTATACTTAAATTTTGAATAGATAGGAAACACTATTTGAAATTCAGAGATGCAGGAAAATGAAGTAGCAAAAAACACAATTAGGTAGCTTCTATTTTCAACCAGTGTCAATAGGTTCCATGCTGTAGCAATTCTATCATCAGGGATCAGCTGGGAAGACACAGCAGCCTGACTTCTGAAATAGAGACATTCAGAAATCTCATCCTACCTGACTCTTTGCCTCTGTCTCAGTGACAATGTAGCACGATAGAGTGAATCAAGTCTAGTGACTTTGGAATGATTAGACCTAGATGTACTAAATTTAATTCAAGAAAATTGGGTCTTTTTCAGCAATGTACATTGCTGAAATTACAGAATTTCTTTAGAGATATCCAGGGTAAGCAAATATCCATAAATTCAAGGACAATGATTTATTGCATGGCCCTTTGAGCCATGCTAGCTGAGTTTGATCCCCAACTCTGCTACTTCCTCGTTTGTATGAATTTGGGGACATTATCTAACTTACCCATGCTTATTCTCTCATCTACAATGATATAAAAATAGTACCTACCTTATAGAATCCCTATAAGAATTGAATGATTTGATATTTAGGAAATTACAAGTATTCAACATATTTTAAATACTGTTCCCATTTTAACTATTATTATCATTATTATTTCTCATTAATGTTGCTAAGATGTAAATGATTGTTTTCCTCCAAAACCCAATTCTTGAAATCTTCACTGCAAAGTTGATGGCACTAGGAGTTGAGGCCTCTGGGAGGTGACATGGTCCTGAGGTTGGATTCCTAATGGATGGGATGAGGGATGACTTCCCTTATAGGTAATTTCAGCAGACACATCCTCTTTTTGAATACAAGAAAGGAGTAAGAAGACAGCTCACAATGAGAAATGAAACCTGTCAGCACATTGAACTTGAATTTCTCCACTGTAATACATACATTTCTTTGTTTATAAGCCACTCAGTCTATGATATTTTGTTAGGCTGAATAAAGAAAAATATTTTCATCAGTAAAAGTATCAGAATTATGGAATTTTAACATTCTGAAGCTTTTGTTTTCCATTTTTATTGCAGAATAGTATTTTCCTTTGTGGTATTGTTCTAATTACCAATGTGACATCTATATTTCTAAAACTATCAAATGTTTAAAATTATCCCAGCATAATATGATTTTTTTTTCCCTTTCTGGTATTAGTGATTGAACCAAGGGGTGTTTTACCACTGAATCATATCACAGCCAGTTTTATTTTGAGACAGCTGCTTAGGGCTTTGCTAAGCTGTTGAGGTTGGCCTTAAACTTGGCAATCCTCCTGCCTCACCCTCCCAAGTTTCTGGGATTACATGTGTATACCTTCATGCCTGGCAATATGATTTATTTTTTATAAACTATGCTGCATTGAAATTTGAGGATCAGTATTTATTTGCTCATATTTATAATAATTGGCATTTTTGTTGTTCTTAATTCCATCATCTTTTGGAATGTTAAATTACTATTGATATTATTATACATGCAAATACATCTATATTACATATACTCATATGAAAACAATGCATACAGCTTTTATATCATAAATTTAAGAAATTATTGCTCAAAGACACTAATTGAGATCATCCAAATTCACTGTAGAAAGACTGAGCAATCTACAATTATACCAACAGTAGAGACATATACCCATTCATTCATATACTCTTAATATTCTATTCAATTAAAGTCAATAATCATAAATTATCCTGGAATATAAACCATTTTTTGAGTCCTTTCACAAACATTTTAATTAGCTGTGAGATTTATTTTTCAAACTTTTAACATCAAATTTGTATTTATAAGCCAGGTATGGTAGCTCACAACTACAATCCCAGTGACTCTGGAGGCTGAGACAGGAGGATTGCAAGTTCAAAGTCAGCCTCAGCAATGATGAGGCACTAAACCACTCATTGAGAGCCTATCTCTAAATAAAATACAAAATAAGGCTGGGGATGTGGCTCAGGGGTTGAGTGCCCCTGAGTTCAATCCCCCATACCCTTTCCCCCCAAAATTTGCACTTATATATCATTTGAGGTCCTATTAATTTGCTTTCAATTCCCCATTAATGTATATGTGATGTCACAAAATGCAGAAAGATGAAATCAGCACCAAAAAAAATCACTTTTCAAATATTTGAAAGAATTTGGTAAATGTGATTATTAAATACCCTACTCCAAACAGTATTTTAAATAAAATTATGCCCCCATAAAAAAAACAGAATGATATTGTCTACCATAATGTTGGAGTAAATGTAGTCATTTTCCTCTAATTCTGGGCATAACTACAAAGGCACATCATGATATAATGACCAATGCACAGACAACCAAAGACAAAAGAAAAAAAAAATCTTAAAAGTAGTGATAGAAAAGGAAATCATTATAGGACTTCAACAGTGTCAATAACAACTGATTTTTCAACAGAAGCAAGGATAGCTAGAGATATTAGAACTGCATGTCCAAACTCCTGGAAGAAAACCTTATAACATGTGTTCTATATGTATCAAAACTATCTCTCAAAATTAAAGACCAAATTAAAACATTCCCAGAAAAACATAAAATAAAAGAAACCACTATTAATTTGCATTTCCTCGAATAAAGCTTGAGGGTGTCCTTCATATTAACAGAATTTGAAACAAGACAGTAAGTTAAATATATAGGAAAAAAATGAAGAGTGATGGAAATTGTAAATATAGGCATAAGAGCCTGCATTAATACATATTTTCTCTCTCCTTCTCTTACTTTTTAAAGAAGATTAAAGTTGTAAAAAGCAACAAAGTAAATAAATGGAAAGATCAGTAGATTAGAAGAAAGGGGACCATGGATAAATCCTAACATTATGTATAATTATTATGAACCAATAAAATGTAAAAAAAAAAAACATATATACCTTTGGTATGGATTTATTATACAACTCATAAGTGAGTTGTATTTAATGTTTACAAATAATAACACTATTTAAAAATCATTCATTAATGATCAACTATTTTAAGAAAAAAAATAACATTATAACATCTAGTTTTAGCATAGATATGATGCATCTGACAATAATAGCATAAAATACGAGAAAAGAAATTGGCTTATTTTGGTCCATCCTGTACAGGATTTATCTCAATACTACCATGAAGTAGATTATGAGAAGTTAAAGAATATTTTTTAGTTGTCTGAAATTCCAATGCGGGAAATGATTTTGAAAATAATTTAAAATGTCAAGAGAAATATAAAAATAGCAGATACAAATACAACTACATAAATAATTGCATTCAGCAAGACTGTACTAGACACTCCAGTCAAAATGTAGAGATTGTCAGATTGGATGATAAACAAGATCCAACTACATGCTAACTTTGACAGGGTGAACTTTAGCTTCAAAGGTATTGATTGCAAGTCAGAAAGTAACAGCATGGGGAAGACACTGGGTGGAAAATAATGATAAAAGAAAAGAGAGGGTCTATTTTCAAACTGGCTAGAGAGTATTTTACTTCATTAGTTGTCCTTTTCAATGCAGAATTTCTATTTCACCCTTTTTAAAAATAGCTACATGTAGAGATATTTTCTGTTTGGTAAGTTGTGTAGTCATTCTTTCCATTAATTTTTTTAAACACAGTTTATTTTTGCTTTTGAACATATGTATATTAGATACTGAAACTGTCCTCTGCTAATTCATGCTTTGAAAGTTACTTGCTGTATGGATTTAATAAGCTTCAGTTTCTTTTGCTAAAAAAAAGGAGAGAAAATAGGTCTTTTCCTTACAGTGTTGCCATGAACTGAATGAGTTAACAGATGTAAAATATTTGGCACACAATATTCTCCATGAAATATTAAATATTTGCTATTATACTTTATCACTAACCCCCACACACTTACCAAAGGTACTTGTCAATAACATTAATGACATTCCTTATTTCTCAAGAGTCTTTGAGTTGTCAACTAAAGCTTAAGATAGGTGAAATAAAGGTAGCTCTGCTAGAACTTTCTGCATGTGTTTGCCCCACTCTACTTACTGCAAAAAGGCACACTCAAATAATTGCTGTTCAAAAACCTTTTATATTAAGCAGTCAGAAAAAGAAATTACTGAGTGGGAAGCCTGTTATTATCTCTACTAAGAAAGCCACTTGAAATTTCTCTAGCTGAAATTTTATTTCCCAGTGTCAGCTTTGAATAAGTAGATGAAGAATTCTCATTTATTGGCAATATAACCCAATTAAGATATAACACTAATAATTAAGAAAGATGATCGTAATTTGAAAACTTTCCTGCCTGAATTACAAAGAACTTCCTGAAACGTGTCATTTCATTTCCAGTACAGAACATAATGAGGAGTGAGTGCTTTTAAGCTTTCTGTGCTCTACATGAAATGGTAAGCATTAACAAATGAGAGAGCCCTAGAAAAATGGTGAGATCACAAAAAGCAATTTTTTTTAATGTGATAATAAGAATTTCACATTTCATCCAGCTTGGTATCTATTTCCAAAAGATTCTGAAGAAAATGGTGCTATAAAGGATTATAGAGGTCTTCCTCCAGTGTCATCTGACTCTTGCCTGTAAAAGCATTTAGGAAGAACTTTTCCATTTCCAAAAGGACATTCCATTTCCCAAAGGAATGACACATTTTGATATCTTATATAAACCCAATGTAAAAGATAGTACAATAAAGGAAACTAAAATAAAATCAAAATGTGTCTTTGCTCTTCATTTTTAATATTATCAGTGTCAAATACATATTATCCCTCTCTCTCCACAAAATATATAAAGGAGGCTGTTTTAGGGTAGGTTATGCATATATGTTTTACTGCTATTTGTGTTTAGAAATACTATTGATAATCTAAATGTGATGGCTTTAATATGACTTTTTAGGGACATTGATAAAGCCTCATGGAGAGAAGAAAGGAGTAAAAGGTGGAACAAAGAGATTTTTAGGGCAATGAAACTGTTTTATGATATTATAAGGGTGGATATGAGTCATGGTACATTGGTAAATACCCTCCCTTTCTGTAACTCCAAGCAATGCAGTGGCAGGACAAACATGCTTCATGCTTAGCAGAGAGCCTAAGTCTTGAAAACTTGTTCCAGGTCTACCATGGTAAAACCTAGTGTCAAAGACATTTCTACAAATCCCTGGTCTTCAGGACAGTACCTGTGAATTCAACCTCTTTGAAACCATTTAACCAGGCACCCAAGAGACTGGCTTCCACATCTTTCCCCCAATCTAGGGTAGCATAGAGGGCATCAGGACAGGAAAGTTAAAACAGCACTTTTCCTTGGAGCACAGCATTAGGTCTTGAGTTGGAAATCAAAGGCCCCTATACTCAGGCTGGGGCTCACAGAAAGGAGCCTCTAAACCGCCCTAAGAATTGAACAGACCTATTAATAAGTAAAGAGAAAGCATTGGGAGGAATAAAACTCCTTGGTAAGAGTAACTATTCAGACAAACCAAAATATCCCAATACTGTAAACAGTGTGTGTAAACAATTTATATCTTTGGTATGCAGACTAAAAGTAAACAGGTAAAAATAAATATGTTAAAATTTGAACAAAATAGAAAAATTTAATTTGCATTACTCCTATTGCTAGAGATGTTGAACATTTTTTCATATATTCTGAGAAGGGTCTGTTGAGTTCCTTGGCCCATTTATTAATTGGGTAATTTGTTTTTATGGTGATTAACTTTTTGACTTCTTTATATACCCTAGAGATTAGTGCTCTATCTGATGTGCAAGTGGTAGAAATTTGCTCCCAAAAACTAGTCAAAGATTTCATCTCACTCCAGTCAGAATGGCAACTATTATGAAGACAAACAACAATAAGTGTTGGTGAGGATGTGGGGAAAAAGGCACACTCATACATTGCTGGTGGGACTGAAAAATGGTGCAGCCAATATGAAAAGCAGTATGGAGATTCCTTGGACAACTGGGAATTGAACCACATTTTAACCCAGCTATGCCACTCCCTAGTGTATACCCAAAGGACTTAAAATCAACATACTACAGGGACACAGCCACATCAATGTTTATTGCAGCACAATTCACAATAGCTCAATTGTGAAACCAACCTAGATGGCCTTCAGTAAATGAACGGATAAAGAAAATGTGGTATATATGCAAAATGCAATATTACTCAGCAGAAACAGAAAATAAAATCATGACAGTTGCAGGTCAATGGATGGAGTTGGAGAATATAATGCTAAGTGAAGTTAGCCAATCCCGAATAACCAAATGCCAAATGTTTTCTCTGATATAAGGAGACTGATTCATAGTGGGGTTGGGAGAGGGAGCATAGGAGGATTAGACAAACTGTAGACAGGGAAAAGGGGTGGGAGGGGAAGGAAGGGGGCATGGGGATAGGAAGGATGGTTGAATGATATGGACATCATTACCCTATGAACATGTATGAAGACACGGATGATGTGAATATACTTTGTATACAACCAGAGATATGAAAAATTGTGCTCTATATGTATAATATGAATTGTAATGCACTCTGCTATCATATATAACAAATTAGAATAAACAATTTTTAAAAAATCAATTGCCAAGGACATAGGCAAAAAAATTTAGAAAACTTTGAAATGGGCTATCAAAAATTCAACATGGAGAGAGCAAGTACAGATATATTTTAGAGCATTTTTCCCTTAACTTTATAATTGTTATCATTTTGAAATAGCTTGTTCTAATCAAAAGATACTTTTCATAAGCCTCATGGTAATCTCAAAATAAAAATCTACAAGAGAAAAAACAAAAACAACAAGATAGGAATCAAAACAGATTCCAATTGTAAATTGATTAACAGGAAGGAAGACTGTAAGAGAGGAAGGAAGAAAGGAACTACAATAAAATAAGAAAAAGAGTTACAAATTAAATTAATTAAATTCACCAATTAAAAAACAGGGATGGAATATCATCTATCTGAATGGAATACTCATATCTATATCAGATAAAATAGACTTTAAGTGAATTTAAAATCATTATTCAACATTAAAGGGGTTACTTCAGCAAAAGGAGATAATAATCCTTAACATATATGCATCCAATATAGGAGTACCCAAATATATAAAGTAAATGTTAATAGACATAAATGTATAGATAGATATCAATACAATAATAAAGGGCAATTTAACACTCCACTGTCAGCAATGGATAGATCATCTAGTCAGAAAAATAACAAAGAAATATCATAGTTAAATTTCACTCTAAAACAAATGGGCCTAACAGATATCTATAGAAAATTTTGCACATCAACCTCAGATACACATTCTTCTCAACAATATCTGTAAAATTCTCCATGATAGGTAATAGGCCACAGTAGAAAATTCAACACTTGTAAAAGTATTAAAAACATTGAATATGTTTCCTTACCACAATACAATAAACTAGGAATCAATAACAAAAATTGGACATTTTATAAATATATAGAAATTTTAAAATTTACTTTTTAAAATCTTGAAATTGAATTTATTTTAACCAAAACATAAAAACATAAAAATTGTACATATTAGTAGTGTTACCTGAGATGTTTTATACACTTACATAATTTTAAATCAGATTAAACATTTGTATCTCTCAAATGTTATCAATTATTTATAGTAAAAAATGTCAATATGGATCATGGGGAAATAAAGAGGAAAAATAATTTCTTGACATGAAGGAAACACAACATACACCTACAGGATCCAACAAAAACAGTACCGAGAGAAAAGTGTATAGAAGACATATCCTGCCTATGTTAAAAAGCAGAAAGACAGCAAATAAATAACCTATTGCTACACCACAAAAATAAATTAGATAAACAAGAACAAATCAAACCCAAAATTAAAAGGAAAGAAAGAATAAAGATCAGGACAGAAACAAATAAAATAGAAACAAAAAAATAAATCATCAATAAAACAAAGAGCTGATTCTTAAAAAGTAATCAAGGATATTAACAAATCAAAAATAGGTAGCACTGCCATACACCAATAGCAAACCATCTGAATTAGAAATCAAGAAGGCAATCTCTTTTGGAAGAGCTATAAAAGTTTATAGCTGGGAAATTTTTTAACAAAAGAGATTAAAGATCTCTACAATGAAATCTATAAAATATTGCTGAAATACATTTAAGACACACACATAACATATTCCAGACATATTATATTCATGGGTTGGAAAAGTCAGTATCATTAAAATATCTCCTACCCAAAGGGTTGCATAGATTTAGTGTAATTTCCATCAAAATAACAATGACATGAATTGCAGAATTAGAGAAAGCAATCGTAAAATTTGTAGGAAATCAATCTCTCTCTCTCTCTCTCTCTCTCTCTCTCTCTCTCTCTCTCTCTCACACACACACACACACACACACACACACAAAGAAATCTCAAGTAGCCAAACAACCTTCACAAAAAAAAATTGAACAGGAGGTATTGCATTACCTAACTTTAAACATTGTATGAAAATATAGTAATTAAAACAGTGTGTCACAGAAATAAAACAGATATACAGAAGAGAGAAAAAGAATATAGTAGAGAAGTAAACTCATGCTACAGAGCTGTTTCCCAACAAAAGTGCTAAGAATATGTTATTAGTGGAAGAACTTTTTAACATGTGGTATTCAGAAAGTTGGACATCCACATGCAGAAGAACGAAACTATATCCTGTATCTCACCGATTACAAAAAAAAAAAAAAAATCAACTCAAAATAAATTAAAAACTTGGATGTAAGAACTGAAAGTATGAAACTATGAGAAGAAAAGAGCAGAAATGCTTCAGATTATTGAAATAGGTAAGGATTTTTTGGACAAGATCCCAAAGCACAGGAAACAAAAGCAAACATAGAGTCATATTATATCAAACTAAAGCTTCTTAACAGCAAAAGAAATAATGATCAGAGTGAAGAGATAACCCACAGAATGGGAGAAAAAGTTTGAAAAACCACACATCTGACAAAAGGTTAATATTTGGAATAAATAAGTAACTCCAAATAATCAAAAGCAAAACAAAAATAAATAATCTAATTTTAAAATGTTCAATAGACCTAAAGGAACATTTCTCAAAAAAAAGACACACCAGAAGCCAACAGATATTTTTAAAAATTATCTAATAATAACTAATTATCAGGGCAATGCAAACCCAAATAAAATTTCATCTCACAGTAGAGAAGTAAGTACCGGTGATTACTTAAGTACAGATGATTACTACCACAAAGATTAAACGTAACACGTATTGGCCAGGATGTGGAAAAGAGTGGACTTTTGCAGTGTTGGTGGGATATAAAAGAGGACAGCCCTTATGGAAAACAGTAACCAAAATACTAAAAATTGAAATATATCTGCCATCATAACCAGTAGTCCAACTGCCATATATTTATCTAAAGAAAATGAAATCAATATATTGAAGAGACATCAGCATGGCCATGTTTACTGCAACACTATCCACAACAGCAAATAAGTGAAAATGGCATGTGTCCATCAACTGATGAATGAATAAAGAAAATTAGTTAAATATACCCAATGGTATATTATTGAATTACAAAAAAAAAATATGAAATACTATCATTTGTGACATGTTACCTAGTGTTGTAGTTTGAGTTAACTCTAGTAACAAACTAACATAGACTGGGTGCCTTATAAAAAACAGAAATTTATTTTGCACAGCTCTGGAACCTGGGAAGTTCAATGTCAAGTTGTTGCTAGATTATTTATGCAGTGAGGGCTCTCTTTCTTGTTCCTGGTCTATTGTTGTTTCTTCATAACCTGATATGCTGGAAACTGTATGGAGGTAATTTATAAGGACACTAATCATCCTGGTGGGTTCTTCATGACCTCATTGTTTCCTAAGGCCATCTCCAAATACTCTCAAACTGATGATTAAGTTTCATCCTATGAATTCTGGGAGTCTATGAATACTCAGACCATAGCATCTACTTTTATTAAAATGATGTATGAGCATTTCTTTATGTGTTTGTTGCACATGTGCATTTTGCTATCTATTTAATATGTATGTCTTTGCAAGGTGGTCCATCTGGGGACATCTCTTTTGCAGTGTTTGAAGTACACAGTGAGAAATATGAAATGAGAAACAAGGGAGATTCCTAATCAGCTTAATTTCTGAATTATATTAGTTAGAAAATAGATATTTTTTTTAATTGAGGGAAATCTGGGAAAGTCTATGTTATTTGGAAAATATGGAGTACTAGCTCCCCCATGAAAATGAAGAGACAGATACTTAATTTTTTTTCCTTTTTTTTCGATTTTTTTTTGTTTGTTTTAGGAAATCTGCTAATGTTATTGTGAAAGTTCCTAATAGTATAGCCTATTCCAAAAGAAGGAGATTAGGAATAAAGTTAGAAGAGGAACTGTACAGAACAATATTGATATAAGTATTCATGCAATGATAGATTTTTCTGGAAGTGTTGCACATCTTTTACTGACTAAGCACAGTGAATATATGAGGCATTATGGATTTTTCTAGATGGCTAAAACAAAAGAATACAAAGGGTTTCATCTGAGCAAAATTCTGTAGGTGCTATAACATTCGTGAGTTTCCAGATGAATACCTTGTGTGTACTGCTCTTGCCAATAGTCAGTTGTCTCTGCTGTTGTTAGAATCTTTGTTCTTCATTCAGTCCAGCACAGTCAGAGGCACTATGAGTACAGAGATGTCATAGATTAACTCCCATAAGCTTTGATTGCCTCAAATTCATTTCACAGAAATCCAGACAATAGTAATGTATTGTAATGCTTTCAGTTCATTTTTTGTGGATCCTATTCTCTTGAAAACTGAGTTCTGGAACTTTCATTCACTTTTGCTGTCATGAACGATATTTTCAGCCTAGTTGCTGAATTGGGGAAAGTGACATGTTTCCTTCCTTTATGGGAAGAACACAAATTTTATGATTGGAATCAGAATTAATATTGATGATAACATGGAATATCTTTTATAATGTTATTACATAACGCCAGCAGAAACTTCTTGTGTAGATCATAGTTATTGTTTCATCTCTTAATCCAATAGCATGTAAGCTTACATACAGAAATTTAAAAGAATTCTAATAGCAAACTGCATTTTTGTTTTAGTGCCTAATAGTGCCTTCAAATTAGAGAGTTATTTTAGAGCTCAGGCGCATAAACTGCCTTCCCGCAGATTAGCTTTGAACATTGTTTTTTTCAGCAACAAAGACATTTATGTGACAAAAAGATTGATTGGCAGAAATGATGGATATGCCTTATAAGAACAACAGTTTTGTGGCTATCATTTCCTGGCTTGGGTCAGAGTTCTGTGTGTGTGTGTGTGAATGTGTATGGGTCTGTTCCGCTGTTGTCAATTCTATTGCTTCTCCCTCTCATCATTCAAAGAAGAACAGAAAATACACACATATGCCAGGGCTCTTTGTCCATAACAGATTTATTGGTGTCCATTTATCATTGCATTGCAACAATGTGCTGGTAGCACAAGATAAATGGAGCTATTCAGTCTTTTCCTTTTCTGTAGTTGTTTGTCAGCTCCTCTGTGGAAGGAGCAGTGGTGGTAATATTAAGCAGTGGCAACACAATATAGAAAGTCCTTCCAGGTGAAGTTCAAGTTGCAATAACTTTATCATCAGGGAATTCTACCCATACTCTGTTCTGAGGGAACTTTAAATCCAAGTCAAATAGCTTACTGTAAATCTAGACAGCATAACATAGAGCTTGGTGAACCTTGAATGTATATGTCTCAGATTGGACTGATTTTAAGATCCTTTCTTTTTCTTTATCCTAAAGTGTGCTAGAATTTTTTTCTGCTGAGAAAGCTTCTACTCTTAATAGCTTATTTGCCTAACATTTTTTGAGTGCTCATTTAAAGATGATTATACTACAATATTCATCAATTGCTAAAATGATAGATGCCTGGGGAAAGGGACACTTTTCTGGAAAGACCAAAATTCTAATGTGTTGAGTTTGGTTATCTGTAGCTGAAGATATTTTAATGACCTTTGTCATTGTCTAGTTTTAATGGTAACATACTAGCAATGGATACATTTGATAATTCTCAAATTTTATTTGAAAGGATCGGATCACAAAATTAGTTAATGTGATCATAAATATGAATTTAAGTTAAAGGGAATCAACTTTCTTACATTTTATGTTAATTTTGCATTTTACCTATAATTACCCTGCATCTTATTTTTCCTTTGAACTATCCAGAGTTGATAATAAATATATATATATATTTTTAGGCAAATATTTTGAGGTGTATAATCTCATAAAGTATTATACAATCTGAAAGCTATGGAAGTATAATTATGGATAAAATCATAGTGTCCATCTCTTCCTTTACCTCTCCTATTTTTATTTATAAATTAATGTTATGACATATTTCCTTTTGAACTTAAATGTAGGTACCTTGCTAATATTGACGATAATTCTATCACTTTTTCTACCAGGAATCTGCCTAGGAAAGAGCATCTTGGCAAGATGTGCTTGGTTTCATTGGTTTTTGTTTTTGTTTTTTTGCTGCTCTTGGGATGAAACCCACAGCCTCACTACATAGGCACTCTATCACTGAGCTGCATTCCAGGCCCTGCTTTCATTTATGAAGGAGACCATGTCTATATGTTAGATAGCAAGAGGTGCCAGCCTAACAGAACCCATCTGTACATCTGTATATACCACAGCATGAATGAATATATATATATATATATATATATATATATATATATATATATATATGCATGTAAATAAAGGCAATGTATTTTTTAGATAAACCCAGTGCTGTCTCAACAACTGTATTGAGTGCCTACCATGCTTTAGGTGTTCTCTAAGTTCTAGGCATACAACATAAGCATAACAGACAAAGGGCCTTGGCTTCATAGAACTTACATTCTCAAAAATGTACATCTAAGTGTTACAGGTGAAGTTTTACATTGATACATAACAGCAAAGATCTTTAATTCTGATAACATCCAACATGCTATATTATTCTAATACAGACATTATAATTCATGGAACTACTTTGTCCCTCAACTTATATTTATTCATGGCATTATGTAACAAACTGTGAGGTTGTGAGGACCAACAAATCTGGCTCAGTGTTCATCCTAGACAACTAGAGAATATATATGCTCAATAAACAATTTAATACAAAGTCAAAAAATTTGGAGGGTGTCCCATTAGTTGAACAGGCAGATTAAAGTTAGAATGGAGATTCTAAAAGTCTTCATCAAATAAACAACAAATATCTCCATTTTTAAGTAGCTACCTGCTTTTCAATTAATCATGGTGCTCAGATATAGATTGTTTCTTAATGCAGTTTGAATTCCTGTTTTTTTTTTCCCTAAATCTACCCACATTGCTAATGCAGGGTTATTAATCATTTAGAATAAAATCATGCATTATCTTACAGAACAAGTTATACCTTTACTCCATTATAAATTTGTTTAGCATTACCTATATAATTACAAAGAGAGAAGAGGGAAGTGAATGAGTTTTCTTCATACATTAAAATTGTCACAGGTATATATTTCAATTAAATGCCTATCCCTAAAAAGAATTGGCAAGAATTCAAGAGACATATGTTTTAATCATTGCTCTATTGGTAAGCATATTTTATATACTCAACTAGACTCCATTTGCCTGTTTTCTCATTATGAAAGCTAGAAATAATGATGAGATTCCATATGTGATAAAAGGTCTAGAAAACTCACAGTACCAATTTAATTGTGTTTATGTTAACAGGAACAGGGATTTTTTTTTCAAGATACCTTAAATGTTGGATAGAATAATAATTACTATAAAAATTCACATTGACACTACCTGGAGTTATTGGGATTTGAGCTAAATGTAAATAATAGGACTTTTTTCTATCTTGTCCTCTTATCTATTTGGTCTTTCTCTAGTGACATCTCATTGAAAGTTTGTTGTATTTTCTAATAAGTATCCCCATCTTTTTCTCACAGCTTCACATTACACATTACATTATGCCTACTGCTCCTTGAAATCCTTTCAGGACTTTTAAGCTTTGATTTTTACTCATTGTGTTAAGCTTCCCGGTTCATATTCACTATAGTAAAAATATCATTAGCCTGAATTCACTTTTCAGGAAGGCCCACATACAAGAGACTTATTTTAGTGCTGACTTGTCAATTGTCAGCCCTCATTTAAGGTATCCACTCCAGGTAGTATCAGTTCAAGCTAGAAGAATGGGTTCATATGGCATAAAACATGCTCCTAGAGGGAACATATCACATGGGAAGAACAATGTCCCAGATACCTACTGGAAACACCAACAAAAGCATTGTTCTAATCAAAGAGATCGTCATATAGATTAGCACTGAGATTCTTAGGAGGCGGATCAGAAGAAAGAATTTTAACATTTTCGAGCAATTTCAGTAAACTTCCTAAAAGTAACAAATAGTCTTATGTTTGTTTATTTGCTCTGGTTTCCTTCATCTCAACTCCCACTGCCTTACACATTGCTAGGGCACATAGCTCATATTTAAGAAATATTTTTGAAGTATTTATTTGCTATTAAGGCTTCTGAGCACTGTTCCTCATATTACTGTTAAAAAAAAATGGCACATTGAAACTCTACTTGTTTCCCTAAAGAGTTGAGAAAAAGAATGGTAAAAGCCCTAGGAATTTTACATATATATATATATATATATATATATATATATATATATATATATATATAATTATTTATAATATATGTGTATGTGTGTATATACATATTTATATCATAAACATATATAATTCCAAATAATTTTTATATATTCCAAGTAATTATTTAGCATTTCTCCAAAACTATCCAATCTTCAGAGTCTTAGCTAGCATGTTAGTTAGCTAAGTAATATTTCATAAGTGTTTTAATTTATATAATGAATTCTTGGATCCACAAACCTAAGCCCAATGTCTTGGCCCAAACTCTAACCACCTACGGAAGAAGACTACATAAAGGTACCCTGTGGAGATCATATAGCTTTTCTGGACCTCAGTTCTTCAGTTTCTCTCCTCCTACATGCTGTATTACACAGCTTCTGAGGTCAAGACTTTCCTTTAATGTAATTTTTCTCTGAGATGACTGAATGTAAACCAACCACCTTTGACTATTCGTGTGAACTTATTTGGTAAGTTCTTAATTGGTAATCTTTTTCTGATATAAATTTCCATTGTTTTTATAGAACATTTCCAGGAGTTTGATAATCTTCTGTGTTTTTAATGTAGAGCTGTTTTCTAAAGAAAAAAAAAAAAAAAACAAAAACTAAATATATTGTTATAGTTAAAGCTTCGTCCCAGGGTTTCATAAACTGACTTCCAGACCACTCACGTATAATCGAATCAAGTCTTTATTGAAGCACACAGGTGGTGGCTGACCAGAACATAAAGCTGTTCCCCTGATCAGCCCTGAACAATTGCAAGGGCACTCCTTATAAGCCTGAAAACCGCAAAAGGGATGTTCCAGGGGTCTAGCCAATGCAAGCAAGCCAGGTTACAGAAGCGGCACAGTGCAGTCAAGTGGAGGGAAGCCTAACCAATCACAGTTAGCCCAGTCACCCCAGTTACAGAAACAGAGCCCCGTTACCCTAGTTACAGAAACAATACCCCATTAAGTAGTTTTGTGTTCTTAAAGGTTTATATAGCAAAAGGAAAAGAAATTTTGCCCCAGTCATGACTCTTCTACTTGGCATGGTTGTTTTACAGGATGAAGTCATAAAACAAAATGGAGTCACATTTGCTCCTACTATCACAATATGAAAACATTTTGTGCTTGTCAAGTTAAAAATCCCCTGGATTATATAAGTAATTGTTCACAGGCTAACACATCAGTATTTTTCTTTTCATTTCTTGGTACTGAGGATTGACACCAGAGGTGCTTAACCACTAAGTCACAACCCCAGCCCTTTTTTGTATTTTTTTTTAGAGACAGGGTCTCACTGAGTTGCTGAGGCTGGCTTTGAACTCTCTATCCTGCCTCAGAATTTGGAGCTGCTAGAATTATAGGCAATCGCCACTTTGCCCAGCCACATCAGTATTTTGAAGGCTGTTTATCAATTACCCGGAATCAGCTCATATACATGTTGTTGTTCTTTAAAACATTACTTATAATTTGTTACCTTGGAGGAATTATTTTCAAGTAGATCTTTAATATGTAGCATTAAAAACTACACAAAGTTGAAGAAAGTATAGAATAAAATGAGGATAAGATAATAAGGATGAAAAATTCTTATCACTGTAGTATTTCAAAAATTTTATTTTAAAAAATACTCAATGTTTATCAAAAATTTAATTGTAGAATATCTGAGGCAAACATAAATTAAGAGAATACTTCAAGGATGGTTAGAAAAATGCATAAACTGAGTTATAAAGTAGTAGAATTGTCAGAAGTTGTTACAAGACAGTTGTAGAAGTTCAACTGAGTGGATATTTTGAGCATCAGTTGCATTAAGTGCTTTATGTTATGCTTTTCTTTGGATCTTCACTAAGCATTTTGATTATCTGAGTTGAAAAACACAGAAATCATTCAATCTACCAGGAAAGGATTCATAGAAGATTATTAGAAAGCTCACAGAATCATCAGAATCATCAGAAAGACTAAGCTCTCAGTGAAAATGCAAGCTCTGTGGGACCCATTAATAAGAGAACTTTTGCTCCTGACCACAGAGCCAGGTTGCCTCTACCACTGTGTCTAATAAAACAATGAATGTGTGTTCCATCAATAGCTCACTTCCAAATAAATGTGTTCCATGAATAAATCTATTTAGCTTTAGACTTCTTTAGTTGCAAGGAAACGTGAATGGTATTTCCATTTCTTTCATGTTGCTCCATTACTTTATTTTTTTTTTTAACTTAGGACAGTATGCTTCACAAAGTCAAGAAATACTGAAATAGTAAAGACTGTGGTAAAAAGATTATAATTAGCCAATAATTATAGATGTTCACTTGATCAGGTATTATCATTTCCATTTTTTGGAGGTTGTAATGTTTAAATAATAACCTATTTTATTTTAGTGAAACAACAGTTTTATTCGGCTAATATAATTGGAGTGATTTTATGTTTCTATTAGTGCTTTATAGTTATACAATATTGGGGTTCATTTTGACAAAATCATATATACAAGGAATATAATTTGGTCCACTTCAGTCTCAAATACTTCCTTTCCCTCTCTTTAACCTTCTCCCTTATCTCTTCCTCTACTCTAAAGGTTTTCCTTCTACTTATTTACATTGTTTAAATTAGTGCTTTATAGATACACATAAAAATGAAATTTAATGCTATTTACATAATGTTAATTGGTCAATTTCATTCTGCAGTTCCTCCCTTTTCACATCCTTCCTCCCTCCCTCTCACTACCCTTTCTTGACTCCACCAATCTGCCTTCTATTTTCAGGGGATCCATCACCCCCATTTTCCCACCCTCTCATTTGGCCTAGCTTCCTAATATGAGAGAAAGTATTTGACCCTTGACTTTCTGAATCTGACTTTTTTCACTTACCATGATGTTCTCCAGTTCCATCCAATTACCAATAAATGTCATCATTTCATTCTTCTTTATGGCCAAGTAAAACCCCATTGTGTATATATACCACATCTTCTTTTTTTATTGTTTTTTATTTGTTTTAATTAGTTACATGCCTGTACCACATCTTCTTTATTCATTCATCTGTTGAAAGGCACCTGGACTTGTTCCACAACTTGGTTATTGTAAATTGCCCTCCTATAAATATTGATGTGGTTATATTGCGTGTAGCATGCTGATTTTAGTTCTTTTGGATAAATACTGAGAAGTGGAATAACAGGGTGGTGTGGTGTTTGCATTCATAATTTTTGAGAAATCTTTATACTGTTTTCCAGAACGGTTGTACTAATTTGCTTTTCCAACAATAATGTATGTGTGTACCTTTTCTCCCCATCCTTACCAGCATTTATTGTTATTATTTGTGTTAGCTAACATTTTTAACTGTGCATATTATGAACTACTAAAGATTTGAAGAGGATAAATTTGTAAAACATGAAGGTAAACTTGGTAAATATAGTTGTTTCTGGGTGGTACTGGGGATTGAACCCTGAGGTGCTCCACACTCATTGAGCTAAATCTCTAGAATTTTTTATTTTATTTTATTTTTGTTTTGAGACAGTGTCTCATTAAATTGCTGAGGCAGACCTTGAACTTGCAATTCTCCTGCCTCAGCCTCCTGAGACTCTAGCCATTATAGGCATGCACCACTGTACCCAGTGGCATAAATATAATTTCTAATTAAATATTTTTCTGTGTTAAGAAATTGATTAGCATTTTTAAAAACAAATAAATTCATGGATAGCACTCACCGTAAGATCATATCTAGAAACAGAACACAAACAGGTATAAAGATAGAGAGCAAAGGTTTGGGAAGCAAACTGCTTTCAGTCATTCTTTTGCTTTTTTAGTTGATACATTAACTTGGTAAATTACCTAACCATTTTGCTCCTCAGTTTCCTCAACTGTAATATTAGAAATGAAAAAGTGATTATACAACAATTTTTAATTGAAAATACCTTTTATAAAAACATTCATAGCTAGGCACATGGCACACACTTGTAATCCCATCATCTCCCTAGCCTGAAGCAGGAGGATCTTCAGGCCAGCCACAGCAACTTAGTGAGGACCCTAAGCAACTTAGCAAGACCCTGTCTCAAAATACAAAATTAAAAACAGGCTTGGGATGTGTTCAGTGGTTGAAATCCCCAGGGTTCCAATCCTTGGTAAAAAAAAATAATAATAAAATAAAATAAAATAAAATCTAAAAATTGAAAAAGTAAAAATTAACAAAACTAAAAGTCAAGTTGCTTTTGAGCATGTTCTTCCCTCTGCCCTGAAACCCTTATTCCTGGTTCTTCGTGTGTCCGAGTTCCTTACTTTTCCCAGATGCTTTTCAAGTGTTACCCTTCTTGTTAAGCCCAGTGTCACTTCACAATCAGACATTCATTTCTTTCTGTCACCATAGAGCCACATATCTTATACTCTGAAAAACATTTAGTATTTTCCCTGAAACCACCTAATTGTTTACATTCAAGTCTATAAAGCAATAGTCTTGATATAACCTTGTCAATGTATCTATGCTTCTAGCACAGGCTAACACAGGGTAAGTGCTCAACATTTACTGAGGAAGTCAATGAATGAGTCAATAAAAACCAATCAATAAACTAATTATCTCAAATTATACTGTAAGCTTCATTTAACCATTTATGCCAGATAAATACTAACTTGTTATAGTAAAAAGAAGAGTCAAAAATATGATTTTAACCCAGAGCCACATGATCTCCAGCAAGTTATTCAGTCTTTTACAGTGTCAGTTTTCTTACCTGGAGACAAATAAAAGAAAGAATGTATCTAAAATGATTATGAGAATCAAATGATATTAAATAAATGTTACAGCTTGAATCTCTAAAGTATATTGTCAGTGTTAGTGGTTATGTTGGGATTGAATATGTTAAGAAAGAATGCATTAAGATAAATTGGTAGCTGGGTAAGGTGGCTCACACCTGTAATCCCAATGACTAGTAAGGCTGAGGCAGGAAGATCATGAGTTCAAAGCCACCCCCAGCAATGATGAGGCACTAAATACTCAGTGAGACCCTCTCTCCAAATAAAATACAAAATAGGGTGGGGGATGTGGCTCCCTGAGTTCAATCCCCAGTAACCACCCCCTCCTCCCAAAAAGAATAAGTTGCTAATGACTTCAAACGATCATTACTATATTAATAAATGTGAACTGTGGTGATATTTTAAGCAAAATTAGTTAAAAGATTTCTGAAGTCAGAAAATCATTTCTGAAGTAGAATATTTTTAAATCAGAAACTTGATTCTAACACAAATTTAACAAATCTAAATTATGTATATAATTTACCAGTGTTAAGTGTGAATTAGTTATTCATAATTTACCAAGGCTTTCCTTATCACACCATCCATGTACGTACTTGTGTATGTTTGTGTCAATGGTATACTTTATTAACATTTATTTTTGGTGTACATTTCCTTTTAGTGGAATTTTACTTATTAGTAAAGTCAGGTTTGTTTTTTTTTTTAATAATTGGAGTGAGAAAAATTAAATGGGAGTGTGAAAAACTAAAAGAACATCTTGAGTCCAATTAGATCTTATATTTTCTATCCTTTTTCTAGTACTTAATATGTGTTAATTGTCTTCTTTAATGTCTTCAGGGGTTTAAAATATATTCCAAAATGTATGTGGTATCTTATATACTTTCTCATCTTTTGTTCACACATATAGTTGTATTTTCAGACTTTATCCTCCATTCAAACATATCTAGTATTTTCAGAAGAAAAATTAAATAAGAGGAAATGGCACACAAGTACAATATATGGCCACAACTTTTTTTTTTTAGTTTATTTTCACCTTTTGATTACTACAGAGAAGGAAAGAAGGAAGAAGGGAAGACCCAAACTTCAATTAAATGAGACAAAACTACTTATACGTAGAATTCAAAGAGAGCACTGTATTTTTTTTTCCCCCTCCAAGAACATCTGTCATCTGCCAGGCTGGTAGTGCAAACCTGTAATTCCAGCAATTCAGGAGGCTGAGGCAGGGGGATCACAAGTTCAAACCAGCCTCAGCAATGTAGCAAGGCCCTATACAGCTCAGTGAGATTCTATCTCTACCTAAAAAAATAAATAATTAAAAAGTGCTGGGGCTGGGGATGTGGCTCAAGCGGCAGCGTGCTCGCCAGGCATGCAGCGTGCTGCCTGGGTTCGATCCTCAGCACCACATACAAAGATGTTGTGTCCGCCAAAAACTAAAAAAAAAAAAAAAATATTAAAATTCTCTCTCTCTAAAACAAACAAACAAACAAACAAAGATGTTGTGTCCACGGAAAACTAAAAAAATAAATAAATATTAAAAAAATTCTCTCTCTCTCTCTCTCTCTCTCTCTCTCTCTTTAAAAAAAAAAAAGTGCTGTGGATATGATTCAGTGGTTGATCGACCGTAGGTTTAACTACTGGTACCAAAAATTTTTTAAAAATTAAAATTAAAAAAAGAATATTTGTCATCTTTTAAAAAAATATTTTTCAACAGAAGATACAGAAAGAGTTCTTTTTTTCTTTTTTCCTTTTTTTTTAATTTTTTTATTGTTGGTTGTTCAAAACATTACATAGTTCTTGATATATCATATTTCACACTTTGATTCAAGTGGGTTATGAGCTCCCATTTTTACCCCATATACAGATTGCAGAATCACATCAGTTACACATCCATTGATTTACATATTGCCATACTAGTGTCTGTTGTGTTCTGCTGCCTTTCCTATCCTCTACTATCCCCCCTCCCCTCCCCTCCCCTCTTCTCTCTCTGCCCCCTCTACTGACATTCATTTGTCCCCCTTGTATTATTTTTCCCTTTCCCCTCACTTCCTCTTGTATGTACTTTTGTATAACTCTGAGGGTCTCCTTCCATTTCCATGCAATTTCCCTTCTCTCTCCCTTTCCCTCCCACCTCTCATCCCTGTTTAATATTAATCTTCTTTTCATGCTCTTCGACCCTACTCTGTTCTTAGTTACACTCCTTATATCAAAGAAGACATTTGGCATTTGTTTTTTAGGGATTGGCTAGCTTCACTTAGCATAATCTGCTCTAATGCCATCCATTTCCCTGTAAATTCTATGATTTTGTCATTTTTTAATGCAGAGTAATACTCCATTGTGTATAAATGCCACATTTTTTTTTTATCCATTCATCTATTGAAGGGCATCTAGGTTGGTTCCACAGTCTTGCTATTGTGAATTGTGCTGCTATGAACATCGATGTAGCAGTGTCCCTGTAGCATGCTCTTTTTAGGTCTTTAGGGAATAGACCAAGAAGGGGAATAGCTGGGTCAAATGGTGGCTCCATTCCCAGCTTTCCAAGAAATCTCCATACTGCTTTCCAAATTGGCTGCACCAATTTGCAGTCCCACCAGCAATGTACAAGTGTACCCTTTTCCCCACATCCTCGCCAGCACTTGTTGTTGTTTGACTTCATAATGGCTGCCAATCTAACTGGAGTGAGATGGTATCTTAGGGTGGTTTTGATTTGCATTTCTCTGACTGCTAGAGATGGTGAGCATTTTTTCATGTACTTGTTGATTGATTGTATGTCCTCCTCTGAGAAGTGTCTGTTCAGGTCCTTGGCCCATTTGTTGATTGGGTTGTTTGTTCTCTTATTGTCTAATTTTTTGAGTTCAGAAAGAGTTCTTTTTTAAAAAAATAATTTTTTGATGAATGAATTGGTCCAAAGGGATGCCACTTAGCTTGAGGAAAAAAAAAATTCACCCGTGATAAAATCATATGCCTGTTAATTTTCAAGTAGAGGTCAATAGAGACCGAACAGAATTTTGAGTCTGTCAAACCAATCTCTTTTTCTTCCTGCCCCACCACTTTTGCATTTCACTTTTATTTTGTAAATTAATAGATTATAAATATCACATCTCATTGTTATTACTTTCAGGCTTTACTTCCTATTTCTTGGTTGATCACTTTGGTTTGGCTTTTTTTGTATAAGATATAGTTTTTCTTGAACCTATGAAATTGTCTTTTCCACTTATAATATACTTTGTGCTTTATAATGAAAACTCCATTTTCACATAATGATGATATGCTGTTATTTTGTTTTCCTATTTAATAAAAGTAGTAATATCATAAAATTGGGAGCCAAAATATCATTAGAGAACATCTAATTCTACCTCATTTTATAAATTCAAAATGTTGACATTCTAGTTAACTTGTTAGGGTCATGTAACTCATTAGTGGAAATTCAACATTCTTATATTTCATTCTTAGTTAATGGTATATCTTAGAAAATTGATACTTTTAAGACTTTGATTTTTGTTGCTTGTCTCCATGTGCAATCTGCATATTTTCGTGTGGATCTCAAATTGTAGAGTCTAACTTTCATGCCACCGAAAGACAGACTTGTTGAAATTCAGCATTATAGTTAATATATAAGGTAATCAAAACTTTTCATTTTAAATTGACTCCAATTCTAACTACAACCTGAAATTGCAAAACATAGTCAAGCAGTGATCTTTGCCACTCGCATCTGAGATCCAAATGGCCCTGCAGATGTGAAATTGTCTGTTGCTATGGAAGAACAGCTGGAATCAGTTAATGAGTCAAGTCAGCATGAGCTGAAGCAAGAGAGACTGGAAAGTTTCATCTCCATGGTAGAGAACTCCAGGAAAGGATGCAGAGAGCCAGATTGTGGTAGGAATGGCCCCATGAGTGACACAGCTGAGAGTATAATTAGGCTTGTCCCCCACTGGCAAATGGAAGTGCTGTTTACCTTTATAGATATGAATCTTGGTCACCAGCAGACCGGTTTCCAATCCTGCCCCCACTGTGACAAAGAACCAAACCATTCAGGCCAGATACCCTGATGAGACTAATAAAAATGGCCTTTGTCTAGAGACTGCAAGAAGCAAGCATGTTGAGACCTGACGGAAACGAGATTTTTCTTGGTGATTTTTTAAAAATATAGTTTATTTTATTTTAATTATTTCATTGTTTTCCATAGTAGAAATATAATTGTATTTACAATTTCCTTGATGTTGAAAATTTTGTCCATGTTTTAGATATTAGTAAAATATGCTTTAATGAACTTATCTTTAAATATTTGTATTAATGCTGTATAGTCATATATAATATTGAAACTTATTTTGACATAAGCATGTATGCAAAGAATATATTTATTTGCTCCATTTCAGTCCCTAGTATGTCCTCTTTCTCTCCCTCTCTCTTCTGGTTCCCTTTCCTGTACTCTGTAAGTTTTCATTCTACTTATTGTTTTATAAGTTGGTCCTTCATAGACATACATAAAGGTGATTCTCACTGGAGTGTATTTATATATACATATGTAGCATAATTTGATCAATTTCCTTCTTTAGCTCCTTCCTTTTTCTGTCTGTCCTCTCTCCCCATCTATCCAGTTCCTCTACTCCACTGTTCTCCTTTGTATTTTCAAGCAATCCAATCCCAATTTCTCCCCTTATTTTGATTTAAATTCTACGTATGAGAAAAAAAAATTTGGCCCTTGACTTTCAAATTCTGGTTTATTTTACTTAGCGTGATGTTCTCCAGTTCCATGCACTTACCAGTAAATGCCATGATTTTATTCTTCTTTATGACAGAGTAATACTCTATTGTGTTTTTATGCCACATTTTCTTATTCATCCATCTGTTGGAAAGCACATAGGCTAGTTCCATAAATTGGTCATTGAGAATTCCTCAGGTATAACATTGAAGTTCCTATATCATTTAATTATGATGATTTTAGTTCTTACGCATAAATACCCAGGAGTGGAATAATAGGGTCACACAGTCATTCCATCCTAGCTTTTGCAGGAAATTCCACAATGCTTTCCCAAATTTTGGTACTAATTTGCAGTCCCACCAACCATGTAGAAGTGCACATTACCCCCAACATCCTCACCAGCATTTACTATTTGTTGTATTCTTGACAATTGCCATTCTCATTGAGAGAGATAAAATTCAAGTGTAGATTTGATTTGCATTTCCCTGATTGATAGAGATGTTGAATTTGTTTTCACATACTCATTGAACAACTGTATTACTCCTTTTGAGAAATGTCTATTTAGTTCTTTTCTCCATTTACTGCTTGGGTTATTTGTTGTTGTGCTGTTGTCTTTTGTTTTGGTATCAAGTTTCTTGAGTTCTTTATATATTCTAGATATTAGTCCCTGTTGGAGGAAAAGCTGTCAATGATTTTTTTCTCCCATTTTTGAAGGCTCTTTCCTTTGCTGTGCAGAAGGAAAAGAAAACTTAATGCCATCCAACTTATTGATTCCCAGTTTTATATTAAGTACTACGGTTTTTAAGGAAGTTAGTGCCTGTACCAAATATTGTAGTGTTGAGCCTGTTTACTTCTAGCAGTTGCAAAGTTTATCACCTAATTGTTTGAGTCGACTTTTGTTCAGATTGAGGGACAGAAGTCTAGATTCATTCTTCTATGTCTGGATATCCAGTTTTCTAGCATCACTAATTAAAAACGGTGTCTTTTCTTCAACACTTATTCTTAGCATCTTTGTTAAGTATCAGATGCCTGTATCTGTGTGGATTGTCTCCTGTTGTTGTTGTTGTTTTCTGTTCCACTGGTTTTCATAACTGTGTTTTCATACAAATACCATGCTGTTTTTGTTACAATAGCTCAGTAGCATAATTTTAGATCAGGTAATGGGATGCCTACAATATCATTTTTCCTGCCCAGTGTTGCTTTGGCTAATTTGGGTATTTTATTCTTACAAATGAATTTTAGGACTATTTTTTTTCTACTTCTGTGAAGTATGTCACTGGTATTTTGATGAAGATTGAAGTGAATTTGATAAAAATTGAAGATTGAACCTATCCAAGAACATAGAAGGTCTTTCATCTTCAAGGTTTCTTTCTTCAATGTTCTATAGTTTCCATTGTTGAAGTTTTCACCTCCTTTGTTAGATTTATTTCCAAGTATTTTATTTTATTTTTATTTTTGAGGCTATTGTAAAAAGGATAGTTTTCCCAGTTTCTTTGTTGGCAGACTCATGACTGACAGGAGTACAGGCAAGTGATTGATGAATGTATATTTGTCTTGTATCTTGCTACTTTCTGAATGGTTTTATCAGCTCTAGAAGTCTTATAGAGTTTTTTTTTAGGTTTTCTAGATTTAGGATCATGTCACAAAGCAAAAAGATTTCTCTCCTTGTTTTTTTCCCATTCCCCTCACAACCTCTTATGTGTAATTTTGTGTAACAAGGAGAGAAATGAATTACAGTAGATGGGGTAGAGAGAGAAGATGGGGGGGAGGGGAGGGGGGATAGTAGAGGATAGGAAAGGTAGCAGAATACAACAGTTACTAATATGGCACTATGTAAAAGTGTGGATGTGTAACCGATGTGATTCTGCAATCTGTATTTGGGGTAAAAATGGGAGTTCATAACCCACTTGAATCTAATGTATGAAATATGATATGTCAAGAGCTTTGTAATGTTTTGAACAACCAATTAAAAAATAACAAAGCAAAAAGAGACAATTTGACTACTTCTTTTCCTATTTTTATCCCTTTAATTTCATTTTTTTCTTGCTTGCTCTGGCTAATTTCAAGGAGTACATTAAATAGAAGGATGTCCAAGGTGAGAGTGAACATCCTTCATTTGTTTCTAGTTTTAACAGAAATGCTTGCATTTTTGCTCCTTTTAGTAGGGTATTCACCTTGGATTTATTGTATACAACCTTTATAATGTTGAGAAAGTATTCTTTTTATTTCTAGCTTCTCCTTTTATTTATTTATTTATTGGCATTAAAGATTTAACCCAGGGGTACTTAAACATTGAACCACATCCCCATCCTTTTAATTTTGAGACAAGGTCTCACTAACTTGCTCTTTAAGTTGCTGAGACTGGCTTTGAACTAGTGACCCTCTTGCTTCAGACTCCCAAGCCATTGGGTTTACAGGTATGTACCACCACTCCCGAATTATCCTGCATTTTTAATGTGAGTGGTGCTGGATTGTTTTCAAAAGTTTTCTCTGCATGTACTGAGGTGATTTTATGATTCTTGATTCTTGACCTCAACTTTATTTATGTGGTGAATTACACTTACTGATTGAATGTGTTAAAACGACATTGTATGTCTGGGATAAACTCTACTTGATTATGATGTATTCCCTTCTTATGTATTTTTGTTTATAGTTTGCCAGTATTTTATTATGGATTTTTGTGTTTATGTTACTCAGGGTTATTGGTCTATTGTTTCTTTACCATTATGCTATAGAAAGATGGTAGAACAGATCTATGCAATAAAACTCAACTCCTCCACACTGAAAGAACAGATGATCAGAAAGGTGGGCAGCAAAAGACACACTCTAAAACTCAATACTGCTTGAGACTTGAAGGTACTTAGAATTGGGTTATCAAGCAAAAAATCCTGGTGATCTTTGATGTTTTTTGTTGTTGTTGTTGTTGTTGTTGTTGTTTTTAATATATACAGTCCGTATATGTCTATACTTGGACAGATAAAGAAAGAGATATTTTGGAAATAAGAAAAAAATAGGCTAAATAAGAAGTATTATACAATGGTTAAATACAAAAAAAAATAGTTAGGGTAAGACATTTAACTAGATAATAAGTTTAATATTAGATTAAGAATCTAATTTTTTTAAAAAAAATTTAAACACAGAAATGCTATCCTTAACTTTTATGATGTACACAAATTAGAAAATAAATTTCATTCTTTGAAATGATTCAAAATTTTTAAATGATACCTAATATGAATGAAAATCAAAGGTATTATTTATGTTCTAGAAAAATCTCACTTCGTCAGGTTCTCACTAATACCTTTTGGATAAGTAAAAAGGATTATATAGTGATGAATGGGGAAATTTTATTTTTAAACATCTCCTCTTCTATTCCCAAGAACACAAAGCAGGGGCATGGAGAAATTTTAAAACACAGCAAATGTGATAATAATGCATTTATCCAATTAAAAAATTATTTACTGAACATGGACTCTGCTGTGGACATTCTTCTTGATGCTGGATATAAAACAGCAGATATAAAGATGCACAGCCAACAGAGTGTCCATCTAATGCTACTGGCTTACACACTCACATATGAATAGATCTATGTGTGCACACATAATAATATGCTATCATAGGAAAGCTATGCCTTAAGGAAATGGAAGTTTCTTTATATCACACAAATTGAAGTGTAACATCTCCAGCATTCCCACTTTCACTAGCATCACAATTTTCACTATTAGTCTTAGCAAGCTCTTTTATGTGCCAGCATTATATGAAACCATTAACACATCCTAAATCCAAACTACAAGCAGAAACCAATCACTATTAATGTCACCATTTAATAGATGGAAAGTTAAAGAACAGAGAATTTAAGCCACTATCTAAAGTCACAGAGCAAAATGTAGTAGAACTACCAAAAAAGTTAAATTCCAGAACACTCTATAAGTCAACATATTTGTGATGATTTTTTAAGTGAATGAATAAATTTGATCACCCAACCAAATATCTACCTCCCTGAATGTGAATCAAATGTTCCTTTCTCATAAATTAAAAAATATTATGCTTAGATGTCTTGAAATCTCTCCATAAAATCCTTAATTTACAAACAATATTTGATCCATTCTAGATGCATGCCTCTGGAGTATGTAAGCCCTTGGAGACAGATTCAAATTCTGGAATAAAACCAAAAACAAATGGAATCTACATTTGATTCAAAGAATCTGTCAAAAATTCTTCTCCATAGGGACTCTTCAAACATATGTAAGAGTGTTCTTATTGCTTGTGGGCATGAATTTTATAAATCTAGGCATAGTTTCTCTAGAGAAAAGACTAAATAGGGTTGCAGATTAATTATGTTGAATAAATTAGTTAAGAAATACAGAATAGAATTAACTGGCTTTATTCACCTGAAATGGCAGAACATTTTTCTCAAGTTGATATGTCTATCACTCTCCTGTTTCTTCATGTTCAGTGAAGATACGACCAAAAATGACATTGGGTAGATATCCAACAGTCCATTTGGCCTAATGTTCACCCAGGTTTGATGCAGACAGAAGAAAGATAATGTGCTAGTTTAAATAACATAGGGTAGCAGATGAAAAGAAATATTGAGAAAAAGCAACATAAAGTTTTGCAATCATCAATATATTGAAATGCAAGAAAGTCTTGTTAGTAATATTTGGCTCAAGTTTGGTTCCAATTTATCTGCTTTACTCAATGTGTTCTTTCCTTCACATTAATTATATTTTGTTTGTTTATTTTAATCTTTTTACTAGTGATGGATCCTTTGACATACTTTTATGCGATTTCTTTTCATAATTACTTGAAACTCTTTAGATATAATATAAGTTGAAGCTAGGACCATCATCCTGTCCAGAGTTTCTACTGATAAGATGCATATTAACTTCCACCCATAATTTCTAGACTAGTCAAGAATTCTGAGTAGGTTGTTTCTTTTTACCTTTGTTCATTTTGGTATTCTTGTCTGAATCATATGCTTCTTGTCAATTGTTTGATTTACCTTTATTCTATAAAGGACCCCACATACAAAAGCAAATTTTGTGTCCTACACAGAAATATTTAGTGATGATAGATCATTATCACTCAAATAAAATATTTTATTAGGTAAATGGAATGATAAACATGACAGACAAATATATTGCATATCCAGAGCAAAGGAGTTGGCTGTCTCTTCACTGAGACCTCTGAAACTATAATCCCCAAATAAACTTTTCCTCCTCTAAATTGTTCTTGTTGGGTCTTTTGGTCACAGTGGTGGAAAAGTGGATTCAAACACATATATGCAGATTAGTGCTAGAAAAAAAATTAAACTATGTATATAAATCTAAATATACCCTTACAGGTTACCAATACATATATAAAAAAAACCTTCTGAGAAACTAGAAAAGATTAAGACCAATTATTGTCATATTGGTATTTAAGTGCAGAATTACTTGAAAAAAACGTATGAACAAAATTTAAAAAAAAAAACCCTTCACTATATATGGAAAGAATATATGATTAATAATTCTCTTATTTAATGAAAATATAAAAAAGAACATTTCCTTAAATTTGCCTGTAAATTTTGTATATTTACCAAAAGAAACCACTTTTAACAATTTATTTGGTGTTAAGAACAAATTTTTGAAAAAAAACCACAAATCACTATTTTCACATTACCAAAGGAAAAAAAATGTAGTTTAGAAAGGTTCTGACTGACCAAAGACAAAATAAGCAGTGACAGAGGTAAGATTTGAGCTTAGATTTTGTAATTCATGTCCAAAGTACTTTTAGGTTTTGTTTCAACTGTCAGCTCTGATTGATTGACAATGATACTTGTAACGCCACATGGAAAGGATTTGAGACCCTTGTTGAACTCAATGGTAAAGGGTCTAGTGATTAATATAGATGTGACCAAGGGCTGAGAGTTTACATGGCCACATAAGTAACACAAATTTTCTAAGTTTTCAGCTCCAAAACTATAGCAGTGAAATTTCTCTGAAGAAATATTGTCTGTCTATGGAAATGCATTTCTCAGAATATTCTCTTATATTTACATTAGCACTAATTAGGCCAATCAGCTTGATTGGTCACCACTGCACCAGACTTTTGTTTTGTTTATATTTTAATATTTTCTTCTTACCAAGGTTAGCCTTTCATCATTCCTAATGGTAATAAACTTGCTCCTTTCACAAGAACCAGTTGGAATCCTAAATCCCTGTTGAAGCACTTTCCTGTTTTCCTAAGTGAATCAATCTGCTGATGAGGTCAGAGCCCCCATGGTCTTCTTATTACCTAAAAGTATCACCTCTGAACCTTGCTGCATTGGGAACCAGGCTTCTGACACATGAGCTTTTGGGGGATAGTCCATAGCACTGTGTCATTATAGGTAGTCTTAGAAATAATTAGGGACCACATTTTGTCATGAACCAACACTTAAAATTATGGTGAAAATTAGAAAAGTTCAAACCTCACAGGAGTTTCAAGATTGGCGGCAGAAAAACAAAATCATCTTAGTTTATGGGGAAAATGCATTCATTGTTTTTTAACCAGAACTCATTTTATTTTCATACTACAGAATATGGATAAAATAGAAAGGTCTATTATTATTTACAATTATAAAGACAGTCCTATGCACTTAATGTCCTCCCTAACTATGAATAGGGCCTATGTCAACTAATTGTTCAAGCTCATTCAGCTAAATTATAAAAAAAGAAAGAAGGACACTACATGATTGTCTTACCATAAGCCAGAAGCTAAGTGTTTTAAAATAATATATTAATGAAACACAATAAACTATGTGATATTCTAATATATAATACATAACTATTATATTACTATTATATGACATCCTTATTGTGACCATACAAAAGTAAAAGTGTTTCCATTATTCAGATGAGAAACTGAGTCTCACCAGGCCACTGAATATTTATTCTCTAAGTCTTCTGTCCAAGGTACCCCTTAGCTTCTGTCTAATCCATATTAAGTAATTTTTAAAATTCTAAATTTACAATTCTGAAATATTTTTCAGGTTTGGTAGGTCAAATCAGCAATATAAATATGCTATTTCAAATTAGGCTTAGATGTTTCAATGGTACAATTATAAAGACTTTCAGTGCAGTTAATGAAAGAAACCACAGTAGTCCTCACACTTTTAAAATAAATTTTCACCCTAAAGCATATTGACAATGACTCTCTAAGAAGCCTTTGATCAATTAAAATAGTTTTCTAAAACCTTTCTAAATGAATGAAGTATTTAATTTCATAAGAATAAAAACTTGTTGAGAGCCACAGCCGAAGGGGCCCCAGCAAACTTCCAGCTGCCAGCAAACTTCCAGCTGCCGGCTGATGATTGGCTCACAGCGGCCCCAGCAAACATCTAGCTGATTGGCTCCTCTGTGGTGATGCTCATTGGACTGTTTCCCTGCCCTTTCAGACCACGGAGCTGCTCATTGGGGGACTTTTTTGGCTCCGCCCACGTGACCCAGCCAATCGGCCTCAAGAGCAGGAGGATTGTGGGAGGTGGAGAGAAGCTGGTGGGGGAGAGAGAGGCTTGTGGAAAGCCGGTGGTGGCAGTTGAGGCTCTGAGGGTTTTTCCTGAGAGGCTGTTTTGTTTGGCGTGTGTGGTTCTAAAAATAAAGTTAGTTTCTTTTGACAAGTGGCTCCTGATTGTGCCCAGCCAGACTGCGGCAAAAACTGCTTTCTGAATCTGAAGCTTGTAAGTTGGTTTTAATGAAGTCTAGAAATAAAAGTATATTTCTAAATGACTAAAATAGTTATGAACTTGCTGTACATTCCAATATAGAATCATACAATCTCAGAGCAAAAAGGTGGTTAGGAAACATTTGAGTCACTTCTTTTGCACAAAAGGTAGTTAAGGAAAGAAGGTAACAAAACTTACCAAATTTCTTTCCATATATATATATTTTTTAAATTACCAAGTCATGGATTTTATGGTAGAGCTCAAAATTAAAATACAAAGGATATCAGATTTTTAACCCTAGGATTCACAGTTTGAGGAAAGGCATATACAATATTCCAAACTTTCAGACCTGAGCTCTAAAAAGTAAAAGTCAGCCTGGAGCATTTATCAGCTTGATTCAATTATTATATATTTTTAAAGTGTTTCTCTAATGCTTGCTGAGGGCAATTGCACTGAACAGTTTCAAAGTACCAATTCTATACCAGTACTTAATGAGGGTTGAGGAAACTTTCCTTAATGAGACAAATCTACAAAACATAATAAACTCACAAATTCGATATAATATGAGGGCATCATAAATAAGCTTAGAAGAATAAATAGTAGTGATACCAGTTTTGAAAATCAGGATCAGGTCCTGTTTCCCCAGAGTTGAAGATTTAAACACCCAAGAAACACCTAGACAAATGCAGAAAAGAAGTTTTATCTGAAGAATAGAACAAAGAGAGCAAGAGAAAGAGAGAGAGGCTCATCCAGAGAGAAGGGGATCCATAGCTGGTGCCCAGGGAGTAGGGGTGTCTTACCCATTTTCAGGTTTTCATTCTTTGCATGCCTTGTCCTCCTTTTCCACCTAAGAGGCCAAAAGGTAGGAAGGGACCTGTCCAGGGGATACTCATGAATAACTCCTGGCTGGGGGAAACAATTCCCTGGAGACAGTTGACCTTGGCAACCAGAGAGGAGGAGGGGGAGTGTTCTGGAGGTATTAGCATTCTATTTCCTTTTGAACCAGGCCCCCTCTTCCTGACTCCAGTGATCATCTATCTACACTGACTGTCTGTTCTTATCTCACTAGTTAAGAAAATATTTGAAGTTATGAGTCAGGATAGAACCTTTGTCATCACCATCTTAATAGCTCATTGTTTCACACAGGGCATTTTGCTTTTGTTTCTTGCTAACAGAAGTACCCAGTCTCTGGGAACTAGGTGACCACAGAGTAACTACTTTTGTTCCTAGGAGTGGCTTTGTTTTCTATCAGTGGCCACAGTGGTATTCTCTGTCACTCTTTGGTCGTTTTTTAATAATTGAAAGTTAGAATATTACTCAACATTAAAAGATAATATAATCATGGCATTGTAGGTAAATGGATAGAGTTGGAGAATATAATGCTAAGTGAAGTTAGTCAATCCCCCCAAAACCAAATGCCTAATGTATTCTCTGATATAAGGATGCTGATTAATAATGGTGATTGAGGGGAAGCATCGGAGGAATAGATGAACTTTAGATAGGGCAAAGGAGAGGGTGGGGAAGGAGGTTATGGGGATAGGAAAGACAGTGGAATGAGGTAGACATCATTGCTCTAAGTACATACATGAAAACACAAAAAGGAGTGACTATTTTGTTTTCAACAAGATATTAAAAACTGTGCATAATTTATGTAATATGAATTGAATTGCCTTCTGCTGTCATGTGTGACTAGTTACAATAAATAAAATTTAAAAATTTAAAACAAATTTTTGAAAGTTAAAACTCTGAGTATTTCTCTTAGCCTCATTATCTCAGTTGGATTTGGATCACAGTAGCTGGGATTTTTGTCCCAGCCCTGGGTAGAGGTGAATGTAAGGTCCTTGCTTAGCATCTGGATGGCTATCTTAAGAAAAATTTCACTTTCCTGCCCAAGGGCCTTTCTGAGAAAGGGTCTCCACACCCTCAAACCAACCCAACCCTTCACCACCCACATTCTTTCCTGCTCAAGGGCATAACACACTCCCAAATACAAACCCTACCCTTAACTGCCCACTTTAGGAGCCATCAGGTTCTAATTTCTGAGCCTCCCCCATAAAATTCTCTAACCTCAAGCCTGTGTTGCCTCTGGACATCTATGGAGAGCTGGCCTCTACTTGTCAGAACTGGTTGAATGTCTAAATTTGCAGACTCTGGTGTGTATCTCTGCCTGGTCTCCTTTCATTTCTCCCTTGGCTGTCTCCAGGTTCCTTGCTTTCCTTTCAGTGACCCTCTCAGAAGTCCAGGTGTTTTGGCTAAAATGATTGGTTCGGACAAATAAAATTTCTCACTAGCACTTTTCCCCTAGTTCTAAAACAAACAAACAAAAAAATTAAAAACAAACAAACAAAAAAAAAGAAGTCAACTTAAAATTATTGATTCCATCATGCCATACAGCATGACAAAAATGTCCTGCTGTAGAAGATGGTAAAGACAAATGCAAATAGAAGCAGGGGTATCAGATATAGGAAATGGAGATTAAA
The DNA here is from genome assembly GCF_021218885.2 of Marmota monax. NCBI lineage: Eukaryota > Metazoa > Chordata > Mammalia > Rodentia > Sciuridae > Marmota > Marmota monax. The sequence goes on along the minus strand of NW_026692072.1, from coordinate 4,390,746 downwards.
ATTATTACTCACAACTCAGGAAGAAGCATCTCGGACCACATTTCTGAGTCTAGATTCAATCAGATTTGTTTTGGTGCTTTTTATCTAGATAAGCCAGTTAGTTAACTTCCTTTATTTACTTATTTATTTTGACTTGACATTATTTTAAATTGGATACCCCATGGCAACTAAATAGGTCTTTACTAAACTGTCTTCTTTGCAAGGTCAGCACCATTAAAAGCAGCTGAAGGAGGCTTTATTGAGATTCACTCCCAGGTTGAGACCCTCCAGTCCAACAGAGCAGGTCTAAAAGAATCCTACCCAGGCTCAGCTGGATTGAAATTGTATTGGGCTTAGGGCAGGAAGAGAAGGCTTGGGACAGGAAAGAGAGGTTTTTAGAGTCCCTTGTCCTCCTGGAGTTGGTCAGGGGACCTTGCTGAGATCCATGTCCCTCCAGGATTGGTCAGGAGACCCCGCTGATTGACAGGTGGTTGTGCAATGCCTGATTGGTTGTTCTTTCCCACCCGGATTGCTTGGTGCTTTGTTCCTTTAGCCACCCCAAACCGACCTAACATTCTTCTGTTTTGATTTTTCTTCTGTGATCTCTTCTTAACTGGACAGCCAAAGCCAGGTACAGACATACACAGCCTGAATATGTTTGACAATGCAAAATGATCAGTTTAAAAGTGGTCAAAGGCTCTAAGGAGTCTATGAGCAACTTAAAACTAATAAGACGAAATGGTCTTTAAAAGGCCAATTATTCCTAAATACACATATGAATATATCATAATGAAAATTTACCTTTATGCATATCTATAAAGCACTATTTTTATTTAATAAAATAATAAATAAATAGAAGGAAAACCAGTAGAGGAAAGGGAACAAGGGCAGAAAGGAAAGGAGGGAAAGAGGAAGCCCTGAAGTAGACTAAATGTATTCCAGGATTGTTTCATTGTATGATTGATGATGAACCTCAATTGTAAAAGGTCCTAGCTTAGCATCTGGACTGTGACAGTGACAGCCCTCTTTCTAAGAAAAATTTTGCTTTCCTGCCCAAGGGCCTTTCTGAGAAAGGCTCACCACTCCCTCATACCAGCCTCACCCTTAATCACCCCCATTCAACCTGAGGGGCTCTAATCCCTGAGCCTGCCCCATAAAAATTTCGAACCCCAAGCCTGTTTTGCTTCTCTCCATCTATGGAGGGATGTGCCTTTATGTTTTCAGCTCTGACAAACTCTTGTGTATATCTATGCCTGGTCTACATCTTTCATTTCTCGCTTGCCTGTCTCCTGGTTCCTCGTTTTTCCTCTCAAATAGTATATATAACTATGATGCACTAATGAAAAATGAAAAAAAAAAAAAAAAAGACTGATTATTTAACTTCTCCAAAGTTTCAAGGACTTTGAAATGTGTAAAAATCAGGGTTTTAGCAAATACTGTCTCTTATTATGGTTCAGCATGCTTATGGGTACATAATGAGTTGTAAAGATTTGGTTCTCTATTATTTATTTAGGGTATATAGAGAAAGAGAAGGGAAGGGAAAGAAAGGGATGAGAACCCAAACTGGTTGAATGTCTAAATTTGCAGACTAATATAATTTCCTTCTATTTTCTATACAACATGAGTTATAGCCTATTTGCAATGCCAGCTCTACTAAAAGTAGAAAGCATCACAGAAGTATAATGGGAAACTTCCAGACCAGCTGAATGTTAGCATACTATTTGGTATGTCTCATTTAATTCTTCTTATTATTTGACAGTGAAGGCACTAAACTCATTTATGTGCATTTTGTAGAATTGTTGGTTTAGTTGTAAATGTTAAAACTACTCTAAAGACAGAACACTGTGCAAAACAAGTGTTTCTTAGGTCCTCGAATCTAGTGGAATTTTTCCTGCTGGGTTCCAGGTTTTCTTTGGACCTCTAGTGCATTTCTTCTTTCAGACTCCTCCTTTACAGATGGGGATGTCTATCCCTGTCCTGTGCCACTATTGTACAGATGTGTCTCGCTTCACAGGTACACATAACTAAAGAGCAGTTTGGGCACAGAAGGAATCATGTCTTGAGTCTTAAGTCATATCTGACTTAGATGAAATTTTGAATTTAGAATCAATGATAAGAGAGTTTGGTCTTTTAGGGTGGGTGAAAATATATATATATATATTTTGCATGAGGACATAATTTTGAAAGCCCAATAGTGGTTTGAATTATGTCTTTCCAAAATTCACATTTTGAAGTTTTAATTCCCAGAAGTCAAAATTAGACAGGCAAGGGTTGATCCAGAGAATGAAGGAATTGAAATGTTAATCCCTTCAGAATCCTTCCTCCACCCTTAACAAGATCCTGCCCCTGCTCCCACCTATAGCTAAAGTAATCTGTCCTAGAATTGTCCTTCTCTATAGGGAATTGTAAAAGTTGCTAATTAATTCGTCCTGCATCCCCTTCCTGCCTGGATCAGTCCTCCCTGGCCCCTCCAGCCCACCTGTTTTCCACCTTTTGGCCATCCCACCTAAGCAATTTCTGGGCCTAGTCATATATTCAGGAAAGAGAGAGATGGGGGGAAGGAAGAAGGAGAACCAAGGAAGCCAGGGCATATGAAAAGGCACAACCCCTTCACTTCTGGGGATACCAGGATATTAGTTATGGCCCACTTTTCCCACCAGGGAGAAGTCTATGTTACCCGTTTTTAAATAAACCCTCCTTTATATGCCTGCCTTGGCGTGCTTCTCTAATGTTATACTTGAACATGTGAGGGAGCAGAACTCATCACCAGTAACCCACGGTATCATAACCATGTTGGAGATAGAATTCTTTGTTGTTGTTGTTGTTTTTAAATACCAGGGATTGAGCCTACAGGGGTACTTTCCAACTGAGCCATATCCCAGTCCTTTTTTAATAATTTATCTAGAGATAGGGTCTCACTAATTTTGCTCTGGTGCTCAGGGTCTTGCTAATTTTCTGAGGCTGGCTTTGAAATTGTGATCCTGCTGCCTCAGTCTCCTGAGCCACTGGGATTCCACCACCAAGCCCAGCTGGAGATGGGTTGTTTAAAGACATGATTAAATGAAAATGAGTTCATGAAGTTAGGCTGTAATTCAATATGATGAGTGCCCCTAGAAGAGTAGGAAAATTGGAGGTAGATAAGTAAGAGGCAAGACCATGTAAAGACAGAGGAATCATAGGGCCACCACAAGACCTGGACCAGACCCTTCACCCTCACCACACAGAAGGAACCCACCCTGCCAACACTGATTCAGACTTTAGTTTCCAGAACTCTGAGCAAATATTTTTGTTGTTGTTGTTCTTTAAGCCTTTCAGTGGCTTTCTGAAATATTCCTAACCAACTTAAATAGATCTGTGCTGTTTTTTCTAATTTTTTAAAAAATTAAAGAAAAAATCAGTATATTCAAGGAACAATGCAGATAGTTAGGGTCTAGTCCTCTCAGACCGAATCAGCTCTAGAAAAATGGGCAGATATTTATCCTATAAATAGATTTATTCTATAAGTGGATTTTAATGTATAACCAAATAACCAAAAATATCATGTTTAACTTCTGTGATAGAGGAAGAAATGTTCATTATATTTCTTATATCAAGACAAAATTTGTCCAGGATTTGAGGTGCGGTGTTTTTGACTTGTTCCGTCAACCTGATATGGAGAAATTGGTCTCAGGCAACTCTGAGTCAGACTCTCATGGATACATTCTCCTGCAACTCTTGCTTTACTTGAAAAGTGCGATGAAACCAAACCCAGCAAGGGTAGTTGAAAGACAAGAGGCCCCATGGCAGAACCAAGGGGCTCACCTTGGAAGTTACCCAAACCCCAACAGCTCTGTCCATCACAAGCTGGCAATTCATGCCTAGAATCATTAGGGAGCTCACCTGAGATGTGAAAGGAAATGTTCAGCTGGTATGATGAATTATGAGCTAAAAAAGTAGTATTTTTTTTAAGTTTCTAAATTTAGGAAAGTTTGTTATGCAGCAAATGTTGACTGCTAGCAATTCCCAAAGGTCACAAAGAAATTCAAAGATATAGATTTTTAAACAGAGAGTAAAGGGAAGATGAAGCAAGAGGGGTTCTAGATAGTGGAGAGCCTAAAAAAGGTAGGTTAGCCATTTGTGGATTATTATTGGTGAAATGAGAAACTGCTAATAAGAATGGTATTTTAAGAAGGACATTCAATGTATTGCTTAGAATCAGTGAGAGAATATAAAAATAGTTACAAAGTGACAATTAAAATTCTGGCGAATCGGATACAAAAACATATCAAAAAAATTGTGCACCATGACCAAGTAGGATTCATCCCTGGGATGCAAGGCTGGTTCAATATACGGAAATCAATAAATGTTATTCACCACATCAATAGACTTAAAAATAAGAACCAAATGATCATCTCGATAGATGCAGAAAAAGCATTCGACAAAGTACAGCATCCCTTTATGTTCAAAACTCTAGAAAAACTAGGGATAACAGGAACATACCTCAATATTGTAAAAGCAATCTATGCTAAGCCTCAGTCTAGCATCATTCTGAATGGAGAAAAATTGAAGGCATTCCCTCTAAAATCTGGAACAAGACAGGGATGCCCTCTCTCACCTCTTCTGTTCAACATAGTTCTCGAAACACTGGCCAGAACAATTAGACAGACGAAAGAAATTAAAGGCATAACAATAGGAAAAGAAGAACTTAAATTATCACTATTTGCAGGTGACATGATTCTATACCTAGCAGACCCAAAAGGGTCTACAAAGAAACTATTAGAGCTAATAAATGAATTCAGCAAAGTGGCAGGATATAAAATCAACACGCATAAATCAAAGGCATTCCTGTATATCAGCGACAAAACTTCTGAAACGAAAATGAGGAAAAACACTCCATTCACAATATCCTCAAAAAAAAAAAAATAAAATACTTGGGAATCAACCTAACAAAAGAGGTGAAGGACTTATACAATGAAAACTGCAAAACCCTAAAAAGAGAAGTAGAAGAAGATCTTAGAAGATGGAAAAATATACCCTGTTCATGGATAGGCAGAACTAACATCATCAAAATGGCGATATTACCAAAAGTTCTCTATAGGTTTAATGCAATGCCAATCAAAATCCCAATGGCATTTCTTGTAGAAATAGATAAAGCAATTATGAAATTCATATGGAAAAATAAAAGACCCAGAATAGCAAAAACAACTGTAAGCAGGAAGTGTGAATCAGGCGGTATAGCGATACCAGACTTCAAACTATACTACAGAGCAATAGTAACAAAAACAGCATGGTACTGGTACCAAAACAGGCGGGTGGACCAATGGTACAGAACAGAGGACACAGAAACCAATCCACAAAACTACAACTATCTTATATTTGATAAAGGGGCTAAAAGCATGAAATGGAGGAAGGATAGCATCTTCAACAAATGGTGCTGGGAAAACTGGAAATTCATATGCAACAAAATGAAACTGAATCCCTTTCTCTCACCATGCACAAAAGTTAACTCAAAATCGATCAAGGAGCTTGATATCAAATCAGAAACACGGCGTCTGATACAAGAAAAAGTTGGCTACGATCTACATACTGTGGGATCCGGCTCCAAATTCCTTAATAGGACACCCATAGCACAAGAGTTAATAACTAGAATCAACAAATGGGACTTACTCAAACTAAAAAGTTTTTTTTTTCAGCAAAAGAAACAATAAGAGAGGTAAATAGGGAGCCTACACCCTGGGAACAAATCTTTACTCCTCACACTTCAGATAGAGCCCTAATATCCAGAGTATACAAAGAACTCAAAAAATTAAACAATAAGAAAACGAATAACCCAATCAACAAATGGGCCAAGGATCTGAACAGACACTTCTCAGAGGAGGACATACAATCAATCAATAAGTACATGAAAAAATGCTCACCATCTCTAGCAGTCAGAGAAATGCAAATCAAAACCACCCTAAGATACCATCTCACTCCAGTAAGATTGGCAGCCATTATGAAGTCAAACAACAACAAGTGCTGGCGAGGATGTGGGGAAAAGGGTACACTTGTACATTGCTGGTGGGACTGCAAATTGGTGCAGCCAATTTGGAAAGCAGTATGGAGATTTCTTGGAAAGCTGGGAATGGAACCACCATTTGACCCAGCTATTCCCCTTCTTGGTCTATTCCCTAAAGACCTAAAAAGAGCATGCTACAGAGACACTGCTACATCGATGTTCATAGCAGCACAATTCACAATAGCAAGACTGTGGAACCAACCTAGATGCCCTTCAATAGACGAATGGATAAAAAAAAATGTGGCAGTTATACACAATGGAGTATTACTCTGCATTAAAAAATGACAAAATCATAGAATTTGCAGGGAAATGGATGGCATTAGAACAGATTATGCTAAGTGAAGCTAGCCAATCCCTAAAAAACAAATGCCAAATGTTTTCTTTGATATAAGGAGAATAACTAAGAACAGAGTTGGGAGGAAGAGCATGAGAAGAAGATTAACATTAAACAGGGGTGAGAGGTGGGAGGGAAAGGGAGAGAGAAGGGAAATTGCATGGAAATGGAAGGAGACCCTGATGGTTATACAAAATTACATACAAGAGGAAGTGAGGGGAAAGGGGAAAAAAAAACAAGGGGGAGAAATGAATTACAGTAGATGGGGTAGAGAGAGAAGATGGGAGGGGAGGGGATGGGGGATAGTAGAGGATACAACAGACACTAGTATAGCAATATGTAAAACAGTGGATGTGCAATCGATGTGATGCTGCAATCTGTATACGGGGTAAAAATGGGAGTTCATAACCCACTTGAATCAAAGTGTGAAATATGATTTGTCAAGAACTATTTAATGTTTTGAACAACCAACAATAAAAATTAAAGAAAAAAAATAAAAGAAGGACATTCAATGTATTGCTTAGAATCAGTGAGAGAATATAAAAATAGTTATGAAGTGACAATTAAAAGATGACTTTGGTATCCAAACAATGTTGTACTGATTGACAACGGGGATGCAAGATAGAGGAATGGACCATCTGTAATATGTATGGTATAGTAACCATCACTGTGATACAGAACAAAGGATGGTAAAGAAGTTTTATGTATTCTAAGGAGAGGGCCTCTGATTTGAACGTACTGAACTTCATGTGCCCAGAAAACAGCATCATGCCATTAAATAACTGAACACGAGAGTGTGGAACGCAATAGGGATGTCAGGACTAAAGAAAGATTTTTTTCATCAGTGTGACAATAATTACAGTAATGGAAAATTTTTAACATAATTTAGCAAGTGTATATCCAGTGGGCATTCTTAATTTTTAAAGTCATTTTTAAAATACATAGATTTTGTCACTTTCAAAATGTCTGAAGATTCTTGTTATGTGAATATTGTTATTAAAATTTAAAAAAAATACACTGGATTACAACACAAGAAATTGTACTGAAATGTATACTCCCGAAAATATTTTCAAAACAAATTTGCAATACAGTCAATGCCAGTGCTTTTTAATTAAAATGCTAAGTATCAATATTTATCTGAAGTCCTTTATCTCAGATTTGTACGAAAATAAATAGCATTGGGAGATTTTTGCAATTACAATACAATTTGAAATTCTCACTTATTTCTACTCACAATAAAGTTTCAGGTATTTCATATACTACTATATTTTGTAGCCTACATTTAAAATTAAAAAAAAAAAGAAAAGATTCATTTCAATTGGAGGGTACTGAAAATTTTTGAACCCTATTTCCCTATCCAAGGTCATGCAACTTTTATCCACAAACACTTTGGGGTTTTGTGGATCTCAGGATAGTGAGCATACAAGGGAGGACTATAGAAGAGTTTTAAGATTTCCACTATTTTATATAATAATTAAGGACTATACAGAGGAAAACTGATGCTTCAGGTAAAGAAAACGGATCACTTATGGGTTCAGAGGAGAATCGGGGAGGGTGTATTATAAAAAATAAGGGAAGAAAACATTTTCAATGAGGAAAAAAGGGTTCAAACGTATTGAATCACAACTCTGACCATGTTTGGTTTCAATTCTGGCTTTGCAGTGCAGCAGGTAAATAAACCTAGACAATTTATGTAAATCTTTTATACCTGTTTTTATTTTCTTCTTTTTTTTTTTTGAGGGTATGAATTGATGTCATTAAATTTTCCACCTCATTACTCTTCCTGTACACATGACATTTGGTGTTTTATTTTGACATACTGTCCACCACTAAAAGAGGATGTAATTCTCTAGTTCTTGAGTCTAGGCTTGGCTACAAGACTTGTCCTGTTTAGAAGAAGTTTCCAGGTTAGGCCTTGAGAGACATGACACAGTTATGCTTCCTCTATTACATCATGGCTGTCACCATGAGAACATGCTAGATTAGTCTGCTGTAGGACGAAGACCTATATGCAGACTCAGGTCATCTCAACTGCCCCAGCCAACTTCAGTCCACATGTTACAATAGATAGTTGACATCTTAGACATAGAAACAGCTAGCCAATATTAGTGCAGCTACACAGACAGGACAGGGATCCAGCAAGAAATGTTTATTGTGGTGTGTCAGAGAAGTCTTGTGGTTGTTACATAAGATAACCATGGGAATAGGTCATTGATATTAACTAATACAGCCTAAAAATAGAAAACAATTTTATTTACTTACTTTGTTGGGTGTTATAAGTAATAGAGAAGAAAATATACCCATGTTTTGGCAAAGATTCAAAAGAAAAATAGGTACATGTTATAATAAGTGCTGATTAGATGATATGCAAAGAAAATTACACAAAATATTCTTATGAATTTGGTGGTTCCTACTAGTCTTAGAAAATTTTCATTGAAGTAGTAATAGCAAATAAAAAACAAAAATGTTTATAGGAGCTGAGGAGTAAATGGGAGATGAAAAGGTAGAATGTAAATAATGATCATGGCTAACATTTATTTAGCATATATTATAATCTAATACAACCCATGAACACAAAGAATTATGTCATTTAGTGGTTCTGAAACTGAAAATATTCCATTACACTTAAAACAAAAGACTCCAACAGCTTACCCACCACTTCTATTTCTACTTTTAAGAAAAAAACAAAGATGAAATAACAGCAGGTACATGCCTGTAATCCCAGAGACTAAGCGGGATGAGGCATAAGGATTGCAAGTTCACAGCCAGCCTCAGCAATTTAGTGAGACCCTAAGCAACTTAATAAGGCTCATTGCCGCAGTCCGGCTGCAGCAAAATAACCGGGGGGTGACGAACAACTTGTGTACGTTGATACAGCAGGAGTGGAAGCCCTTTATTGCAGGACAGGAGCAGTATTTATACATTCCACACAGCTTATCTAATTAACATAAACTAGATACAGCAGTCAACCAATCAGGAATCTCCACACTCAATGGCTCGCTTTTGTTACTTCTCAAACCACTCCCTCTGGCATTTTGCCAGGCACCATCCAGACTTGTTTACCAACTCTTAACATTCCCCTGGCAAAATGCCAGGTGTTATTTTGACTTGTTTACAGACTCTAACAACTCATGTCAAAATTAAAAAAATTTTAAAAAAGACTGGAGATGTGACTCAGTGTTGTTTGGTGCCCCTGGGTTCAATCCATGGAAGGAAGGAAGGAAGGAAGGAAGGAAGGAAGGAAGGAAAGAAGGAAGGAAGGAGGGAGGGAGGGAAAAAGAATTATGAAACAACAGAGGGCGATATGTTTGTACTGTACTGTTCTAAGTATTTTTATATACACTCTCCTTATTTAAGTAATAAAAAAAATAAAGTTACCAACCATAACTCCCACTGTGAGAAATATACAGTTTGTGATTATAACTTGGACAGACCAATTTCTCAAATTTCCAACATAATATCTTATTTGACCTATTCTAGCAAGGGAAGAGTGACCCATTATATTTCTAAAGAGGAATCACTTAGGTAAACAGGAGCCCTTCTGATAGATTTTGTATTATTGCCTTCACAGATTTTTTCAAGAAGAGATTGCAAAGCATTTCATTTTTGCAACACTGAAATGAAGTAGTATAAATTTTCTAATGTTCATTTGGTCATTTCAAGTCATAGTTTTAACTACTTGGTCAACAGTCTAGAGGAGTTGAAATTTGAAGCAAAGCTAGTAAAAACATAAGACTATTAAGTTTCAAGCAAAATGAACTATGGGAAACTGCACCAGTCCTACTTGTGCGGTTCTGAGACCTGGTTTATGGTCTGTGTTTCAGTTTTTCTCACCTTCAAATTCAGATATTAATATTATTTCTGTATAAAGTTCTTATGAGATTAAATGAAATGATAAATAGATAAGCTTAGCAGAGTGTCTAGTAAATGATAATTATGCTATCAACAGAATCATGGTACTGATGATGAATATCATCATCATAAACAACTGGTAAAATATCATTCACATTTATTTTACCAATACTGCGCACTTAGGCAATGCACCAAAAATTTAATACAGAATGTTGACACATGTATTATCAGTTCTATAATAAAGCCTAACTCTTTAATTCTAATGAGGTAGCAGTTTAGAGCCATGAATACTGTTTTAGGACTCAGGGATCAAGGATTCTCTTTCCAGATTGGCTTAGTGACGTTGGACATATCTAGCTACATTTGTGACCAAGATTTAAATTTCCTCTTCTGTAACATGAAACAAGTTATATAGACGCTGAAATCCTTTCTAGTGATAATATTCTGTGAACCTGGTCAACTTACAATTTTCAATTTGGTATTCAGAAAGAATTCCAGACATTCAGAAGAGAGGAACAAGAATGAATAAAGGGTTTTTAGGAGGTATGGTCCTTTCCTCTGACTTTACCATCTCATTGGCTCTGGTTTGAATCAGATGTTGTTTGATGTATAGCCAATGCCATACGAGAACTCTAGGAAAGAAACTGTCGATTTTCCAAGGATTGTTGCTGAGTGCCCCAGTTATTTCAAAACCTATTATAAGAAGAGAAATAAAGCATGAAAACAGAGAATTTCTCCAATAGTTCTCAAAAAGAAAAGGGTGGAAGCTTTAGAAAGGCCTCAGGCTCTTCTGTTCCACAGATTAAATTTTACAAATTAAGGCAGTGCCAGCACAATGAGGAGGCAGTGGTGGCGTGTAGGCTGATGGGCAGTGCCAGCCACGTCCCTGTAATCTGCGGCCAACAGATCTACATGAGGAATCTTTTTCTAGCTCTGGGCAGTTTATGAACTGAAATCCTGCCTAACTTGCAGTAAGCACTTTGATAGAGATGGAAGAACTAAGCTACACAATTTCAGAAAATAAGCCTCTGTGGTTGGCTGTGCTCTCGAGTGGCACATAGGAGCTTCATACATGGCCCACTGCCAACCATCAGGCTCTTGGTATCTTCCTTGACCAAAAACTGATGCAAAACCCTGAGTCACTGTGCTATGGCATCAGAGTGTGTGTGAGAGAGTGTGGATGCTGAATGTGCCACTCATTTCCACTGTTATGCTTTGCTCAGGCACAGTACTGGTGACTTGTGAATATATTTTATGTATTTTTTTAAAAGCTGGTAAGACAGAAGTACTTCATTGTTAAAAAAAATAAATAAATAAAAATTTAAAAAAAAATTAACACATTCTGCAATTTGGGTCCTCCCACAAGTTTTAACAGCCCAGTCACAGAATGTAGCATTGAAAGGTGGAATGGCATATGCCAAATGCAAATGTTTGAGATCATATGATGATCAGGAAAAGTGCAGCTTTGCTATGAGGGTTTATCAATAATGACTCATTGATCTTGATTTTAGCTATGGTTCCCTTTATGTTAAATACTATAGTTTTAAAATTCTTTTAGATGTGTCACACATTGTTCTTTTGTCACTTGTGTGGCTATCATTTGTGTTGTTATTTTGTTCCTCTATTTCACTTTCTTTTCTCACATTTATTTTTCCCTAAAAGTAGAACAGATGAGGTAGGTGAGCCGTGGAGTTTCTGTCTCATTTAAGGTCATCTAAATCCTAGGGTTTCAGAACCACTACATTTAAGCAATATTCTTATATCTCATGTTCTTTCCCGGGCTTGCATGCCTCTCAGAATGTCTTGCTGCAACTCCAGGGGTTTATTCTTGAACGTGACCACGTGTGGCTGCATTCATTTCACAACTCTTTGGGTTGGCAGATGTATTTGCAGCATAACAATGTACTCCAAACTCAAGGCATAAATAAAAATTGCTTTGGTATGCTGAGTCATTCTGTCTATCCAGACTTAAAGGATAAAGCAGAGATGCTATCTGAGGTTTCAGCTGATAAAACCCTAAATTTGAGGGTGATTTGAACCCTGAGGACACATTTTGAAACCATCTGGAGGCTTATTCACTCAAAACCCTAAGAGATGGTGCTCCCAGTGTTCACCTGTAGGCTCCATTTTCTAATAATATAGGGGTGATTTTCATACTTAATTCATAGTTTTGTAATAAATTTCATATTTTATGCATATATGCAGGTAGGTCAGGTTATCTGTGTATGATTGTGTTCCTCTATAAATTACTTGAACCAAGTACACAAGAATTTTATTTTATTCACATATATAACCATAAATTATCATTATGCATACAAGGTGTTCTTTGAATATTTCATTTGGAAAAAAAAAGTTCTTATAAATGGGTCCAGTATAAAGGAAAAGCTCAAATATGTGTGTGTATAATGTTATATATATATTTATATATTTATATAATATGTAATATATTATATATATTTATATGATATATATTTTTGGAAAAAATATTTTTGGTCTCCATACAATACAGTGCAATAGTTTTTTGCACAGGTACTAGAAATACACTCTACAAATACTAGTCTAGATTCACTATTCACAAGCTGTGGACCTGGCTTCAGTTTTCTTATTTGTAAATTGACAATGATTTTTTAAAAAAAAATAATTCCTATTTCTGGAGGTTATTGTGAAGTTCAAATACATTCAGCAGGTTGATAATGCTGGAAATGCTGGAGTGGATTTGCAGCTACTGCTAGAGGTCCTGTAGGGTCCCCTTGTATTGCAGATCAGGGATTAGGCAAAGGGTTTTTAAACAAATGGACTAACCCTTAGGAATTCCAGAGATCAAGCAAGATAGAATCATATGAAAAGCCAGTGGATTATGAGCCAGATGTTTAGAATACACATTCCCCTACTCTTTTTACATTTTCTGTTAAATTCTCCCTTAGTACTTGAGAGAGGGAACTGCTCTGAAGACTTGCCTCTCTTAGCTCTCAAAAATGAAAGAGATTTTTCAAGTGTAAAAAGGAGGAAAACTTTCCACACTTCTTCTCTTTTCCCTCTTTGTCCTAAACATATTGTGTTTATCCAGAGAGAAACCCAGGAAGTAAAAATACAAGCTGGAAGTAAATACAGCAGTTGCTGCTATCCATTTGAAAATTCTTTTTCAATGTTAAACTTAAAAATTCCCTTAAAGGAGATGGAATTTCTCTCTATCTCTGCACACTGAAGTCTTCATCTGTCACCTTTCCACTATCCGTATAAAAACTGCTTTCCTTGGTGTATAGTCCATTTCAGAGGTTGAGTTTAGATAAGGGCATACAGTAATCTAATTAAACTAATTGAAAATAAGATCTAAAAATCTTAACCTTCCCAGGGACATTTCAATTTTAAATGAGGTAGATGATTAATAGAAATGACTCTCTAGTTGATGAAATGTCAGGCTGCATGATAAAATAAAAATGTAGAAAGTGAACATTTATTGAGACTCCACTTTCTACCAAGGTTTGGTATATAACCATCTTTAATTACAGCTTTATATACCTTAATAAGTACATAATGTTGTTTGCAAAAGTTTTTTGAAGGCTTTGAGAAGTTGATATGCATGCCTATGCCACACAATTAACAGAGTGAAGAACTTGTAAATGAACACTCATTTGCAGAGGGATTACTTTAGTATCATGTACCAATAATCACAGCACTAGGTACTTGATTTTCATTCTAAGCCTCATAATAATGAGTTGGGAAAATATCAATTAAAATAGTCACATCTGAATTGATTATATGAAATATATTTGATCAATAAAGGTATAGCATTAGCTTCACAAATATGATGAGGTATATAGAATGTTAAATAATGTGAGAAAATGAAACCATTTTGTGGTTCATAAAGTATTATCAAGTTTGTTGGTCTTCTTGTCATGAGTGGGTGCCGCAGTCTGGCTGGGCACAAAATCACGAGCCACTCAAGCAGGAACAAACTTTATTTTTGAACCTGCCACCAATGCCCCGTATGCTCCCGGCAAGATTGCCAACTGCTCCCGGCAAGATTGCCAACCCACGTGGCCTTCTCCTGGACCCCAACAGCAAGTCCCTCCTCCGGAATTCCCTCCTGCCTCGAATGCAGATCTTAACAGAATCATATCATCTCAATGGCTTGCTGGCGTCACCTTTCAACCAAAAATGCCATGCATCATATTACTTGGATATGGCTCTTAGCATCTCCCCCCTTCTGTTTAATTAAGCAACAAGCAATGTGGCTAGGGACCGTGCCTGTTAGGTTTGTCCAATTCAACATATGGTTCTTACCCGTCATTGGATGAACTGACTTCTAGGCGTCAGCCTCCTGTCTTATGTTGGTACCACTGCAATTGGATCATACCCGTCACTGACTACCGGTCCAGCATATAGCCATACTTGTGGATAGGCCTATGCACCAGTGGGGGGGTGAGGTTCTTTGCCTCACCTCTGTTGGCCCCCCAAATTAGACCATCACTAGTAGAAGGGAGGAGGATACAGAAATGCCACAACACCAAGCCAATTGACTGCTCCGGGGTTTCTTCCTTTTTTGTTAATGGCTTTGGAGGATGGGGAAAATCGCAAATTTTCATTTGTAGATATTAACTACTGAATGCATCTTCTTATCTCTAAAAACCCTTTGCTATTTCAATACCCTAAAAATACATGGCAGGATGTGTATGGTAATGTTCATTCCCAGGATGTTTCAAAGATATCTTTGTATTGTTGCCTTCGTTGCTATGGAAATAATTTGAGTTATCAGCATCCCCATTAGTGCCACATGACACCAAGGTGTATTTTCACTGTCAGTCTTCTACAATATCGAAGAGTGATTTCTGTAACTGCGATACATTTGCACATTTTCAATATACAACAATCAAATACCTGGGCACACAAGATTATATAGACATTGTGGAATGTTCAACTTTGTATCTTTGTATCTGATAGATATTCATTTTCTGGTTGTCAGAAGCTCAGAAGCTTCCATTTTTATTCCAAACATTGAAGCATTCAATGGTAAGGGATAATTAAAAAAAAAAAAAAAAAAAGTCTCCCATCAGGAATATTTTGTGATAAATAAGAAAGTCCTTCAGAAAGTTTCCCAGACAAGAAGAAGCAAATAAAGGTCAGTATAAATCAGTATAACTAGGTCAAGTTGAATTTTTCTTTATGTCTTTACTCAATCTAAACAATGTGAAATTTTTTGAAAATGCTATGTTCCATACCATGCAAGACTTTCAAGAAGGAACCTACTTTTGGGGTACAAATTCCACAGGTAAATTTTGTTTCTGGTGTAACTGGTATGTTCTCTGGACATGTCAAATTCTCCAATGAATTTGTTTATGGCTCTACAGGTGAAATCACAACATGGCATTATTGATCTTTAGTATAAATTCATTGAGAGTCCATAAGATGAGATCATTTCACTAAGGAAATGGTAAGTGTTAGATTCAAAATCACATGGGGTGCTTCTGATCTATTTTCAGAAAACATGGAAAATACTTTGGTCATTTGAGTGGTTTGTCTTCCTCATCGTGTCAGTACTTAGCATTATTCCAACACTGAGCAAATATTTTTGATTCCGGAATGACTTATTTGATTGCATTATGTTTCTTTTTTGCAGGAAAGACTAAGCTCTTTGGTCAATCTTGGATCACCTTGGCACCTTCCCTAAGCTCCAAAATGATTAATTCTTTAGCAGCATCCACATTTTAGCATGTGTGTTTACCACTGGAGTCTGTACTTCATGACTCTCAAAGACAGTCTCAAATATCTGTCTCATTTTTATTGACTTTTTACAGAACCCAAAGTAGAAATCAGGAATTGTTTTCATAGCATTGCTCAGAGCAAAGAGAACCAAGAAGCTAAAACTTCCAATTTAGTTTTATTTATCTATATTAACTTTATTGTAAAAGCAACTATTTCTTTCTTCCTGTAGAGTTATCTGGCCTGCCTGAAGATACAGAAAAACCCCATATTGATTAGATTAGTGGTTAGATTTTTCTCAGTCTACATGTCAGTGGATTGGGGCCAATTTATCTGTCTTGACTGTGGAATTAAGTTGGACAAAAAGACCTACCTTCTAGCCCTGCATTACTGTGTTGATTGATTTATCTGATTAATTCTATTAGAATAATTCAACCAGTGAAGTGTGTCCAATAAAATTAAAGGCATGAAATGATTCTATACCTCTGATACCTATAAAAATAGCCTACTAAATTTAAAGTCAGACATAAAAGAAAAGGGATCATCTCAAGACAAGAGAACATCAATTATCTAATAAATTGCATTTGTTGAATGGGCATTTTCCTTTCAGTATTTTGGATTGTTCTACCGACAGTTGCTAATCATAAACCACTATGATGGTCATCTCGCAGGATAATAGCTGTCTAACAGGTGGTGACTGAGACGATATTACAACAATATTAAGGCAGAAAGGGGATGTGATATTTATCTCTTGTTAGTGCCATTAATTCAGGTAATTATCTTTAACCAAATTATTCTAATTTTCTTAGACAGTTATTGAAACTAGTAGTCTAGAACATAGTTACTAAATTCTTTAGAATATAAGTTTAAAATTTTTTCACTGTTAAATATTTTAGTTTTATTTGCTGATATGTGTATTTTATATTTATTTTTATTTTTATTGTTTTGTTATAATGCTACATGGCAGTGAGATTCAGTATAACATATTTATACTGTGTACACAATTTAATCAATCTCATTTCCCAGGACCTTCCCATTTCTCCCTTCCTCCTACCAGCTGATGTACTTGCTCTATTCTATTGTTCTTCTTCTATTGGTTTTTAATTAGTTCACTTTAATTACATAGGTAAGCAGTACTAATTAAAGTGCAAGTAAAAATATTAAAAATTAACAATAATACATGAACATTACTCTCCTCATTTTTCATTGTGTTAAATTACATGTTTGACATACAACCATGTTAATTTTCAAAAAGCAAGGAGCAATTTAAATATTAGGAAGCAGCATAAGTTTTACTTTTAAAGAAAAATTTTCTTTATGCTGTTATCCTGTTATAGTTCCCAAAACATATTCTGTGTGATTCATTCAAAATTGCATAGCATTTGAAGTGACTTTTATTTCAAGGCCATCTAAATACACTATTATACATCAATGAAATATCAAATAATTCATGTCTATTTAATTCAAACAATTTTTCTTCTTAATCTTTTATACTTTACATAACTACTTCTTATAAATAGTGCTTAAAAATGAAGGGATCTTAGTAGATCACAGTTATTGTGAGAATTATTTCCTTTCACTTTTTGTATTTAGGTATTTTACTCAGGCAGAGTACAGTGGGATCTATGGGCATACAAGATTATATAGACATTGTGGAATGTTCAACTTTGTATCTGATAGATATTCATTTTCTGGTAGAGTACAGTGGGATCTATGGTTAAGAGCCTAAGAGTAACTTCCATCTAAGGTGAGAGAACAAAAAGCAGTTGCTTTTGTTTACCTCTTTGAATGACCAATAGTTAATATTTTTAAGCGCTATATTTGTGCCATGCATTTTTGAATCACTTTATAATATTTACAACTAGCCCATAACATAACATAATGATATATATAAATATACTCTATCTACATATCCCAGATATTATATCATCATGGGCACATAGATTCATGTCAGCCCTGTGCCTTTGTGTATCCATTACAACATTTCCCCTCTGCATCACAGAGTGCTGTTCAGTGATGGAGAGGTTTCCACAAGACTATTTTTTAAATTCACTTTCAAAATTATTTGTGAATTAGTGGAATAATTTCAATGCTTCTTTTAAAAATGAGAAAGAAGATTTATCTAAAGAAAAAGAAATCACATTTTAAATTGATTTTGTTTTATGCAACTCATTTCCTGAAAACATTATATATTGCAGGCTGTCAAGATAAAATATTTAAAATTTAAATGAGAATATTAACTTCAGACTGAGGGTGTAATGCAATGAGAAAAGAAATGGAAATAGAGATATATATAAGGCAAAGAATACATATGTAAATACTTCATATTGCATAGTATCTACACATATCTATAATAAACTTTGCCTGAAAATTATTCTTCAAATATGAGTAGTTACATTTTTAAATATATAGCATATAAAATATTGAATGACATATATAAAATGTATAAAATATATTTAAATATTTATATATCATATATTCTATATTATATAGAAGATAAACTATATATTATAGTAGATTTGAAATAAAGTATAGTGTGTTTATATGATTCACTGGAATCCTATGCCAAGTATATGTATATAATTATATATAATAAATATGAATGCATATTATTTTATATGTGACACATTATATTTGAATATGGAAATAATAATATTGAAATTGACATTTATGCCATGTACCATGATATTAAATATTATAAAAATTACATATGTGTGGATAGATAGATAGATGGTTTCATAACTTATACTTAGTCGTATCTATAAAAATTAATTCCTTGTTTGTCAGAAATGCAAACTCTCAATGTACTTTTGAAACAAAAATCTTTGGACAATTTATTTGATGATATGCACTCTTGAAATAAATTATTAAATTTAAGGAAAGCCTGCATAATTTTTGAAGCATTTTAAGATACTTTTAATGTCAAAGCAATCATTATTTCAGTGTGCATCTATGTGTGTTGATGTGTGAGCATATATATAAAATATGGAGTAATTATGTGAAGCATTCTGAGAGTACCAAAGAGAGAATTAAATAACTTCCTTTAAAATGACACTGTACAGTCATCTGCCCAGGTGTACCCCATGCTGATGAGGTGTTTCCATCCTCAAAGGAACAATACTGATTTCACTCAATATATAAAGCAAAGATGGAACATTTTCATGTACTTGTACCTCTTCTCCAGCTGTCAGCATAATAACTAACTCCTGTGCTTCTGCTCTGCTGGGGGCTTTTTGGCAAGACAGCATCTTTGTGGTATGAGCATTCTGCCTGTCAATCATGTGTAAAAAGGATGGATATTCAGTTAACAAAGAAGTCAGAATATTTTCAACAGACCCAAATGAAAATGCCCCTCTAATTACTGTTTCTTCCCTCAAGTCTAAGTTTTAGCATGTTTCAAGATCTTAAAGGAAGGGGATTGCTGAAGGGGAAGAATATTGTTGGCCTCTGTCTAGTGGTAAAGAGCTCAGAAAGGAGGTGTGAATTCTATGGGGTTCCAAGCTAACAATGAGGCAATCCCTCTCCAGGTAACAGGGCGTATAATGTCAACATGGCATTTTTTAATCATATTTTCATCTATATTAACGTTTCATTTAGATTTTTTAGCCTGAAATGATCTAGGGTTTAGAATATTTAGCTATTGAGAATATATGAATAGGTTCACCCTGAAGCTAAAAGAGTTAAGAGGAAGCTATATCCACCCACATTACAGTGGCAGTTGTTGGATGTAGTAGAAACCCTTCAGGAAATTATCAAAACACTGGACACAGTTCTAAGCCCCCACCAAATTCCCCATATAATATTTTCTTTTTTGCCACCCTTGAAGAATTTTTCTCTCCTTCTACTTGATCACTTCTCCCATTTTTCTTGTGTTTATTTTTAAAGAAACCTGATAGATTTATTATAGAGACATATACACAACAAATTTGGGGGGAGGGGGTGAAAGAGAGAGAGAGAGAGAACGAACAATGGTGAGCCAGAGATTGTCATCAATTGAAGTGATCATATCTCCTATTTCCTGTGTGGGTCTTCTTTGGATATATATTGCATATATATGAAAGTGTGTGTGTTCACCCATCCTCTCTGGTGAAATGAAGGTCTCTATCTTTGTGTTGTTGTGGTTGTTAAACTACATTTAATCTGCAGTATTCTGCCCACACTTAGTGAAGGGGACAATGAAAGCAATTTGTGATTTAGGTGGAAGATATGACACTAAAATGGAAGGAGGCTGATAAAAAATATTTTGACAGAAATAGAGAAGTCTTTCTCCGTAAATATTAAATGATTACACATGTGCAGATGTGCACTTTGATAGACTAACATAGAGATTTACACTTCGCTGGATTTTTATAAAGAAATTCTGTATAACTACTTAATAAAGTGAGGAATGAAAGGTGTTTAAAAATATAATAGACTTCTATGTTTGGAAGATAGACTGGAAAATACTTTTCTATCTTCCTCCATAGTATGAGAAAACATCCTGAATATTATGTTTAAATATAATATAAAATGCCTCTGAAATCAGGAGAGAGCAAGGCAGCCCGGCCAGGGAACCTAAGATGTCAGAAAAGGACACAATGGTAAGTTCTGCACATTTTCACTTTTGTTTTTTGTATCCTATGGGTGAAAGAAACTGGCAATGTAAAGAGATAGGAAATCCCTAATGGAAGCCTGCTATCTCTGGCAAAAAGGACCAGGAAGGATAGAGTTTAGCAAGATGGAATATATTAGAAAATAACTTCTCTATTTCAGCCACACATCATGGAAAAATAGCTACAGCGCATGTAACCTGTGCTAGCAAAAGCTAAGTAGGGAGCCTTATTCCCATGTTGCCAGCCTATAATATTAAGAGGCATCCTGACCACCATGCCCTGGGGATGTCATAGAAAATCAAGTAGAGCATCAAGATTTTTGGTTACTGGGCAATAATACATCTTTTTCCACCTGAATATGATTAAGAATTATGGTGATCCCTCAACTACTCATAATGAGTCACTCAAAATTGCTAAGATGACATTTCATTTGTCCTACCATGGTAATGTCAGAAGAGGACTAGTGGAGAGGCAGGACTTTCAGTCACTCAACAGTGACATGTTAGTCCATTAGTATCATATGGAAAGCTATGACCAAGAACTCCAGCCTCTCCCAGCCTGATGAGACAGGCCTAGTAGGGGGCCAGAGACCCATGACTGCCCCAAGGAGTAAGGTGCCCCTTCCCTCCCAAGTGTGCTCACCTGTGGAATTGGGACCACTACAAGCCCTGATAGAACCAAGGCAGCTCTTCTGTCTCTGCCAGAAAGAGACATAGGGTTAGGGTTAGGGGTTAGAGTTAGGGTTAGGGGTTAAGGTTAGGGGTTAGGGGTTAGGGGTTAGGGTTAGGGTTAGGGTTAGCAGGGAAAAGAACTAGAACCGAAAGTTAAATGAGATCCAGAGTCTTGTACCATAATACCCCATGTCCTGAATGAAAAGGGTAATCAATAACAGATGACAATGAGATAATAACAATTTTAGAATTATCTGGAAAAGATTTTTAAAACAGGTATCTTGAAAGTATTTCAGTGAATTAGTAACACTTTTGAAACAAACATACAAAAAAGCAAAGATTTGGCCAATAGAGATTCTTAGAAAGAAATGGAGTTTAAGAAGAAGCAAATGCAATTTTAGAATAGAAAAATAAAATAACCAAAATTTAAAAAAAAAACCTGAATGACAGCCTCAATGGCAAAATGAAAAATAATTTTTAAATAGAACAAGTCATCAAATAATTACTAAGGAACCACTGGGCAGATGATCTGAGAGATTATGGAATACAGAACTTTGTCAAACCAAGATGTTCAATCCTTAGTTCCTACTCTCAGTTTAAGCAGGAAGCTTAAAGGAAAGAAATGCAGGAAGTCAGCACATTGAGGCTTGTTCACAGTGAGGAGATGGAAGAGGCCTGCTATCTAAATCATGGGGCGTGTCCTATGTTCTATCCTTTTCCTTTCTGCATAGGCTTGTCTCATGGCGTGCCTTCCAAATCAAGACCTAAGGGTAGATGAAGCGGTTAGACCACACCTGGAAGTGCAGATATACCAGGCTACTGCTATAAATTAATAAGTTGCTGGGAACTATGACATTTATCTGTGACTTTGGCAGAGATGAGGGACAAAAAGTGTGTTATGAAGTGTGGCAGACCTAAGAATGTAGGTGAATCTCATGGATTTTGGTAGCTTGGAAATATTTGAAATATACTTGGTTCTTTTACCACATTTGCTTTATGTTTTAAACTATGTCATTACACTCCCTCTTGATTCATTGCATAAGTATCTACTCTATCGTACACATTAGTGTAGGTAGGGGAGGGGCAAAAGGACCTTCAGTGTAGGTAATGAATGACCTGGGTCAGGAAGATGGGGCTGATTCAAGAGGAAATAAAATGCTAATACCTCCAGAGCACTTTCCCCTCCTCCACCTGTTGCCAAGGTTACCTGCCTCCAAGGAATCATTCCTCCCTTCAGGGAGTTGTAGGAGTTGTTAAAGAATGCTCCCAGGGCTATTCTCTTCCTGCCTGTACGCTTGGACAACTTTATTGCTGCCCTTGCATCACTCCACATTTTGGTGTTAGTCAGGTAGGAAGGATGGGGGGAGGAGAAAGCATGACAACCAAGGAAATCTAAAATCTATAAAAGGGGCAGGACACCCACTGCTAGGGCCCCTTCTCTTCAGAGAAGATGATCTCTGTTCTACCCTTTAAATACAACTTGCTTTCTACCCTTGCCTCAATGTTGCTCGGGTGCTCTGTCTTCAACATTCCAGGGGAATGGGACCTGAATCCTGATTAATCCCCAACGCTAGTATTAGAGGGACAAAAAAAAAGTAAAAAAATAAGACGTTTGATTTCCCCTGATGAATCTAAGCCATCTCCAGTCTCTTATTTTTTCTTACAGTGTTTTATTTAGAAAACTTTGAAATGTACTGAAATTCTTTTGAAAGCTACATGGGCCTGTTGTCAGCTTGATGATTCAGGGAGGTCTTTCTCAAGGACCCAGAAGTACCTTCCTGAAATGCAACATCAAAGGGAGATAGTGCCCCTATCTAACAGTTTCTATGGGAGCATAGGAGTCTAACTTTAGTAGGTGCCTCTCTACAACTTGTGAAACCTGCTGTGAACCTATAAGAAGTCTGATACTCCTCTGGATAAAGCTAATTAGCTAACCACTACAGTGACCCCAATGTCCACATACATTTTCAATGGTGTAAGTCCTCTTACTTGAAAAATAATTACTTTCTTTATTGAAAACATGGTTATTTAATGTGCTTGGTTTTTACAAAAGGGTGAGATTTTTGTTTTAATCTGCAATGGCTCAGTGGATTGCATATGATATACATCACATATTCAATAATAAAAGTATTTTTCCCTCTATTACCTTTTATAAAGGATTTCTGGATTGTGAAGTGACTTTGTTTTTAATTCCAGTTTTGCAACACTAGTAATTTATAATCTATAATATGTCTTATGAACTTTGTTCTTTCTTCACAATATTTCTATTGAACACGTCGTGAGTTTTTCCAACTGGTCTATGTATTCTGATTCTTTTGGTTCTCAATGACAGATTAAAATGTTCTCTCTCTCACTTCTGAAAAGCCAGTGGTGAACTATCAGCAAGACCGAGAAGGACATGATCATTTTACATCTTAATCTAGCTCACTTTGAGACCAGGAATTGAAAAATGAAGACTCAAGAGGCACAGGTGTGTGCTCTTCCTGTCTACAAGAAGTAAGTATTTAACTGGGACTGCAAATATGAAAATAAGTAAAGCCTCTTTGGTATTTCTAGACACTCATGAGAGGAGACATTGGGAAGAAGGTTGAGTGTCCGTCCCTGAGCCAAAAGAGCTTATAGACATTTTAATATTTTCCTAAATGTTAATGTAATTTAATTTGTATGCTAATAGAGGAACCCATGAAATAAAGATAAGTGTTTCATTTTGAAAATGTTATCGGTATAGAGAGGCATTGGAAAGACATAGCTTTCTCCACAACACTCCAATTTACATAGAAGATGATATGGAATCACTTTAATTTTTTGAATTTTTAGACTTTCCATTATATGGCTGGCAAGATGACCATTTTGGTATAGATTTTAATTGATGCATTTATAACAAGCTTCCACAAACCCTCACGTGATCTATATCTGCTGAGTGGTATGAATTTTAGATAAATAAATAAATAAATAAAGGCAGAAACATTCAAGTGTTCTGTATCCCAAGCATTATCGGAAAAAAAAAAAAAGGACTGTAACTGGTAACATTATTTTTATTTCTGCCCCATGTTCCTAAAAGTAAGGTGTCTTTTGTGATGCAGAATGGAAGAATAATCAAAAAAGTACAGAACCTGGGAGGAGATGGAGCACTAGAATGTTTTAGCAAAGGTATCAGTTAATCTACATGTTAAAGAGATGGGGTCATTAGAAAAACAGAAGTCTGAGATGGAGCTAACTCGTAAGGCTTGTGGAGAAGGCCAGGGTAAGGAGTAGGGTCTTGAGGAAACTGAGGGGAAAAAATGTGTATTATTAGGATCATTGCTGGGAGTTCCCCTTTAATGTTGTTGGAGAAATATACAACCACAATAGAAGTCTTTTTATAATTAGTTGTATGTTTTTAATTTTAAATTAAATTATTTCTATTTTATAATTAATTTTACTCAGTTACTTAAAAACAAACTTTTAAAAATTTATTTTAATTTATTTTAACTGATACATAAAAACATAAAAGTGGCCAGGTATAGTGGCACATGCCTTTTATCCAGCAACTCAAGAGGTTGACTCAGGGATCACAAGTTAGAGGCCTCCATGGTAAACTTAGCAAGACTCTGCCTCAAAATAAAATATATATATATAATCATAAATGCATTCTACTGTCATGTATAACTAATTAAGACAAATTAAAAAATTTAAAAAGATAATGGTAGACCACAAAATAATTTTCACTCTCTGTTGACTGTTTGTTAATAAATTGAGGTCCTCTTATAGAGCTATACAAGTGTGAGGCCAAAATTATTTCAGCTAATTTAGAGTTAATACTGAATTCCATTCTTACTAAAAAAGTCATCTGGGGGACAAATGTTGGTAGGACTTTTGATTAAGCAAAGTTAGTAGACCCATGATTAATAAAACTTTGGAACTTCTGGAATAGAAACCAGCAATAGAAAAATTTGAAAAGTTGGAGGTAATTAATGAGCTAGGATTCAAGTAAAGTGACTTTGATTCATGTTAGAATGCATACCTCAGAAATATAGACCTGAGAATATATACTTCAGAAATCAAATGTGGAGAGACAGGCTCTGAGGCAAAAAATATTGGGACAGTTCACAATGACTGTTATAGGGTAAATTTTTTTGACCATAACTCAAAAATGGCTGACATTTGTACATGAGATTAGAACATGTACCTGACAGAGTCATACTGACTAGAATTTATACTCAGAACCCAATATGGTTTGCCAGTGACCCAGGGGAAATTAATTTTTTTTTTGTACTCCAAATGGAAGAACTACACTATTTGGCCATCTGCCTGCAAGCCATGGAATGAAGAACTTAAGCTAAAATTATACCAGTTAGAAATAATAAATAATATTATGATGAATTGTTAAATTTACTTGCAAAAGCAACTGAATTCTCACAGTTGATAAATTTAAATGAGAGTAGGAGGAAATGGTAGACAAATATTTTGGTCAACAAAGGATCAAGACCAAATAATAGAAGGAAGACCATAGATATTTTCAGGATTTTAGACATGTTTATTTTCTTGGATGTGAAAAGATGAGAACAAAAGTCCTCACACAGATTCTCTAAATTCAATTATATAATCACAAGGTCCTTCCAGAGACAACTTTTATAGTTCAGGTAGAAGCTATGTATCAAATTTATTTGTCTACAGAAGGTTGGGTCATGATGTGTTTTGTGGTCCTTCAGTTACTCATCTCCAGATTCTTTTATGACTTCTGTGTGGGCTAAATAATTTTGAATGTTGATCACACAAATATTTGACTATAAAAATGATTTTTAAAATTGGCCTTCTGATTCCTCATTTCCCCTCCAAAGTAAAAATATTAGTGAATATTAAGTTCTCTCAAGTTAATAGTTTACTCCAAAGAAAATTATGTATTTCTCTGGATCATGATTTTTAAAGGAGATGATAGTGGACCAATGAGTTTCCATTTTCCAGTATTATTACAGAGAAAGAAAAAGAAATTGAAGAAAAATATGACAAAGAAGAGTAAGAGAAGGGATAAGATAGCTATGGAAGTGTACTTGATAGTTGTAGTTGAAAGGTGTATGTATATAGAATATGATAAATACTGTGGGAACATATGATAGGATGAAACTTATTGCTTATTTTAAGAGAGGTGATTGAGCCCGTCCTGGTGGTACATACCTTAAAACTCATAGACTTGAAAGGCTGAGTCAGGAGAATCATAAGCTTAAGGCCAGAATCTGCAATTTAGTGAGACCCCCCATCTCAAAATAAAATTTGAGAAAAGGGCTTGGCGTATAGCTTAGTAGTAGAGCACTCTTGAGTTAATTCCCAAGGATCACAAAAATAAAATAAAATAGATATGATCAATTTCACCCCAGAAATTTTATCCTATTCAACAGTGCTTGAAGAAGAAGCTAAAAGAATTTTAATCCATATACACAAGGAAAAAAAAAGACTCTATAGACTATTACACTATTGTGCTAAGACCCGAGATTTGAATTTTTAAGGATAAAAGATTGGTAACTAGGAGTTTCTAGAGAACATGGATCACTAGGAAAGGGAATCTGGAATGCAAGAAATTAGTGACTGAGATTTTCCAGAGAACATAGATTAGGAGAAAACTGGCAAGATGAAAGGGGCTGAGAGAAAAGAGATCATGGGTAGAGTTATCAAGCTTGTAAATTGAATCCTACTTAACACCTTTTGTGAGAGGGAACAAAGGATTGGGCTCACTCTCCTTGTTTTCTGTTTCTTCAAAACAAAGGTGTTAGACAAACACAACCAGTGATGGAAATGAAATGCAACTTCATGCTTTTGGTCTCCTTTATTCCTGAAACTTTACTCAGTGGGTGGGATCTTCTTCCCTGACATCAAATTTGAACACAGAAAAGTCCATGCGCCTTGTGTAAGGAAATGGCAGTACACAAGTCACTCAGTCAGCATATAGAACATTCAGGAGAAGCTATGATTTATAAATTAAAGGTTGATTTAACAGTAAATTGTCCCTCCCACTGTTTAAATTTGATGGCAAATGGAAATTTATAGTAGAAATATAACATGTTTGAAATTTGGATTCATCTTTCTTCCTCTGCCTCCTCTCTTCCCTTCTATCTTGCTAGCTAATTTTGAACCCTTCTGAGTCAGACACATGGCTAAGGAGGGAACAGTATGAAGAGCATAGGAAAGGTGTTTCTTTATTGTCTCATCCTTGAAAATGGCTAATATTTCTCTCTCTGTCTCTGTCTCTCTCTTTCTTTCAGTGGGCCTGATGAATATGTCCTACCCCAGGTATAATCTTTATTCGGGAAGATCAACTGCTGCTTTATTTTAGCTTGGAAAAATTCATTATTCATTGTCATCTTCTTGATGCTGTATTTTCTCACCTCTCCAGGCAACCCTTTTATAGGGGGAGAAAAAACTATTAATGCATTGTCTGTCTTTTCTATATGGCTATACAACAATACGTCCTTTGCTATGATGTTGTGAGGAGGAAAAAAAAAGAAGTGTTTCACATTAGATTGGGTAGAGAGATATGATGGGAAGGGACTGGGGAGGGGAGGGGGAAGGGGAGGGGAAGGGGGGTAGAAAGGGCAGCAGAATAAAATGGACATTATTATGGCTGTATGTATATAGGTGACTGTATGACCAATGTGATTCTTCAACCTGTACAATCAGAAAAATGAGAAATTGTACCCCATTTGATTCAAATGTATGAATTGTCAAGATCATTGTACTGTCATATGTAACTAATAAAAAAATGTTCACAAAAAAAAATTCTTGTAGCGAGGTTTATCCCGTTATAACTCCTTTTTTTTTCTGTAGCTTAGCTTATTTTGTCAAAATGGGTTAGGATCCAGTCCTCTGTTATTCTTGGCCGCATATAACAGGATTAGAAATAGTGGCTAAATTATACTTCATGTAGCTTAAAATTACCATACATTGTTTGTTGGACTGCAAATTGGGGCAACCACTCTGGAAAGCAGTATGGAAATTCCTCAAAAAAACCAGAAATGGAACCACCATTTGACCCAGCTATATAATTAAAGGTATGTATCTAAAGGGCTTAAAATCAACATACTACAGTGACATGGCCACTTCAATGTTTATTGCAGCACAATTCATAACAGCTAAGCTATGGAACCAACCTAGGTGCCCTTTAACCAATAAATGGGTAAAGAAAATGTGGTGTATACAATGGAGTACTACTCAACCATTAAGAAAAATGACTTTATGACATTTTCCAATAAATGGATGCATCTGGAGATTATCATGCTGTGAAATGAGCCAATCCCCTCAAATCAAAGGTCGGGTGTTTTTGCTGATATGTGGAAGTTAACTTGCAATAAAGAGGGGGGTGGTTTGAGAAGAAGAACAGAAGTTCAGTAGATTAGACAAAGTGGAATGAAGGGATGAGAGAGGATACAGGAAAAGGAAAGACAGTGAAATGAATCAGACATAACCTTCCTTTGTACATAGATGAATACAGCACTGTGAATCTCACCATCACCTACATCCACAAGAAGGAGCACTAACTGGAATAAAATATATTCCATGTTTGTATATCTACTATCATTTATACTGAAAATTGCCACTTACATGCTTTTTTTTCCTGTTGAAAAAGACTAGTACTATAAGTAAATGCTTTTCAACTTTTTTAATAAAAAACAACATAGCATTCTGTTATGAATCACTATAAACCTTTTGTTGAGTATTCCATGTGCCTCTAATTAGTTGGTGCTAATCACAGGACAGGACAGGAATTATATGAAAGCACTCTTCACCCACATGGAAGTAAGAGTTAGCCTTTTCCCTTCCTCCCACCATGGGATGAGAAGAACCTTAAAGCCACCAGTCACTCCCTCCATAGGAATATCTTCTGTTTCACTCATTTTTGTATCCTGGACCAAGAGTTATAGCACTTATCATCATGCATTTGTAAATTTTATTATTTTTCCTTGTCATTCATTTCCTTGTATTTGGAGATATGTTCAAAATTTCAGTGTAGTATTTGGTTGTACATCTTAAGTTGTTTCTCAGGTGTGAATCATTCAAACCATGTTGATGATAGCTTCAAGACAGCTATATCTAGCAAGCAATTTATACTTTGTGGGCACCACCAATCAAGTATTAAAAATCCGTCAAGTAAAATAGAGACATATTCATTGAAGGAAACTCTAGCCAGGAAGGTAAAATGACTTGACAAAAGTAAAACAGATAGTTAAGTCCTAGGTATAAAATTCAATAGTCCAAAATACTTACCCCTAATAAGATGGTCTTGTTATTATACCTCATAAATGTATTGAAGTTTCAGCCATCAGTTATTCTATTTCTGTGAAGAATGGTTCAGTGGTTGAGCTAGTTGTGGGAAAATGAGTTAATGGGAAATATCTCAGCCATTCTGTGGCCTTAAACTGTCCATGTCACCAATCATCCATCTTTATTTTTTAGAGCTGATTCCAAATTTTCCCTAAGAAAATGTTAATATGAATATCAGGAGAATATCTTATTCTGTGGAGCAATTTATCCAACAGGATCATCGGATGCTTCAACACATGGGGGAGTATTCGGCCATCCTTTCCTTCCTCCAAGTTCATTCCACTAAATGGTTCACAGGGCCACTTCTGAGAAGGGCTTTGATATTGTGATGTTTATAATTTTGATGTACATATTTAAACAGGAGAAAGAGTGCCAGGGAGATCAACAAATCTTTTCCATGATTTTGTTCTGTTTTGTTTTATTTTATTTTAAATTTTTATGTTTCATCTTAGGAATCAAAGCAAAGAAAGAAAAAAAAATACACAGGAGAAAAACACATGCTTAGCTTAAAAACAAAAAAAACAAAAAACAAAAAAAAACCTGATCTTTCAAGTAAACATGTCTTTTTCCTCTACCCTATCTTTTAAAATTAAGTGATTTGGAAGAAAACCTGCAGTAGAGTGTCATCTCCTTGCTCAATATAAATAATATATTTCCACAAGAGACTCAGCAGGGGTATGAAGGATTCGCGGGACCGTATACAGAAGAGGCCAAATAAATTAAAAAGATGATAGTATTTCCCCAAGTCAGAAATTCATTTCCATGTTAGGATTAAACAAAACAAAACAGAACAACAACAACAACAACAACAAAAAAAAAAACACCAGGACCTTCACATTCTAACAAACCAAATATATTTTCCTGCATGGGAAAATGGCAGAAGACATGTAGGTAGTGAGCCTGCAAATGACCTCTATATAAAGTTACTGTTTCTATTCATCTTTTGTTCTTCTAAGTAAACTAGTCTAGAGACTTTAATCTCGGTGGACTGTAGATTGTCAAAGGAATGTATTAAACAGTAGGGGGTGAAAAAGAAGAAGGAGACACACTGATTTAGAAAGTCTTTGAAGATGCTTAGCAGGACTGTAAGATCTAGTCACTCAAACTTTTATTTCAGATAGTGGCTAAATTAAGTTTAAATAAAATAAGTCCATGTATCTTAAAACCATCTGTTGAAGGGGGAGACTAGTATGGTAACTAAACACTATTCATACTTTTTAATAAAAAGCAGTGACATTTAACTGTGAATCACTGTAAATCCTTGTGTAGGATTTTCAATGTGCCTATGATTAGATATATAGCACAAGCAGCAGAAAAATAATTTCCCCATATAGTGTAATTCTTCATTTCCCAGGGAACAAGAAAGCTGTTTTCAATATAGTTTTCTGATAGAACAATAGTGGGGTTTTTGTTGTTGTTGTTGTTGTTGTTGTTGTTGTTGTTGTTGTTTTTTCCTTCAGTAGCTCTGGATCATGTATGTGAACAGGGAGAAAGAGTATCAGTGGCTATAGATAAACATGTTTATTAAAAAGGTAAGTTAAAACACATCAAAATAAAATATACAGTCTGTACTTTTTATATGTGAATTCCACGTTGGGGAATTAGGTAAAATTTCTTTGCAAACTCCAAAATCAATACTCAGTGTGCTTTTGAGGTTGTTTGCACAAATATACACATTCATATCTGCATAGGTACACATTATGCGGCTGCTGTCAAATAAAGCTTTCAAAATGCAAACAAGTATCCTTTTTGTACCTATTCAGTGCCATGATTTTTGCATTTTTATGATTTTTGCTTTTAAAATTATTCTCAAGGGTAGAGAGTGCTAAAATATTTTGTAGTGCTCCTATGTCCAAGAAACTATAAAGTGCCTCATTTAGAACATTTTTGTGTTTAATTCAGGTATTAGTTATTATTAATTATGGTGCTATTGCCTGAGAGTCTCCCCCCTCCTTTTTTTTTGTACCAGAGATTCAACCCAGGAGCCTCAAACATGGAGCCACATCCCTAGCCCTTTTAATTTTTATTTTGAGATGGGGTCTCACTAAGTTGCTTAGAGCCTTGCTAAATTGCTGAGGTTGGATTTGAATTTGAGATCCTCCTGTCTCAACCTCCCAAGCCACTGGGATTACAAGCATGTGTCACCGCACTTAGCTCTGAGAGTTCAATGTTAATGGATTAATATGTACAAGCATGCTTTGCTTAATAATGGTGACACAGTCTTAGAAATACATCATAAAGTAATTTCCTCAGTGTGTGAATATCATAGAGTTGTGTATTCACAAGCACTAAGGTTTCCACAACTGTGCTAGGTGACATAATCTTGTAGGACTATCAAAAGGTGTGATCTCTCATTGACCAAAGCATCCTTATGCATTGTGTGACTATATTAAATAAAGTGTCTTGAAACAAAAACACATGAAAACAAAGTTTTGATTGGTTTTTGAAAATGCTGTGACCAAAGTTTCGCTGCTACCTAATAACACTGTATTTCTCCTCAGAGAAATGTTTCAATATTTGCCAATTCACTCTTAGTAGTAATTTATAGATCATAAAACCTAATAACAAAAATAGACAATGTGTGTGTAAATGGGTGTATGGGTGATGCTGAAATATGCTGTCAGTGATCTTCTGTTTCTTCTATTTGATATTTCCTTATAGGAAAGGTGTTTTTGTTTTTGTTATGGTTGTTGTTGTTGTTGTTGTTATTGTTGTTAAGCTGCATCCTTTATTCTGTTTTTAGCATTTTTAAGAATGGAATTGGGGCTGGGGATATAACTCAGTTGGTAGAGAGCTTGCCTCACATGCACAAGGCCCTAAGTTCAATCCCCAGCACCACACACAAACACACACACAAAAAATGATAATCTAGGAATAAAAGGGGTGAAACAAAATAATCATCTTTAAATACTTTCACTAATACCCCAAAATAAAGTATATTTTCATTGTGAGAAAATAATTTTAATACATTTATTAGACATTTAAAAGCCCTTTTTATATGTCAGGGACTATTCCAAACACTAGAGAGTGAAATGAAATTTACAAGGTCTCCTATAGGGTTCAAATGATTTATCAAGAAGCTGTGATTTATCGGGAAAGATCAACACTTAAATAGCTAAGCATACTACAACATGGTGTATGTAAACCAAAGGTTATGGTAAGACTAACAGAGTAATGAATGCTTAAGAGAAATTGGGAAAACTTCCTGGAGGAGAAAAGAAGGAGGAAACAATTACAATGTATCTTAAATAATGAATAGCTCTTCTAGAAACTGATGATGAAATAGTGATACTCCATATATTGGTTAAGGCAACAGAAATACATAGAGGAAAAGAAGAAAGTTCAAAGTCAATATGAAGAATAGTAAATAATCCAACCAATAAAAGAAAGGGGTGGGCAGAAAAGCTAATTCAAGGGTACACTATCAAAGCAACTGTTTTGTCATTTGGGTAAAGGTGCTTGATTTTGCTTACTATCCTCAAGGTGAACAGAAATCTTCCTTGAACAGTCTTGGCAACCCATTCTTTCAATGGTAGAGAGCAAATTCTATTATTCTGAGTCATGCTGTACAGCAGATCAAATGGAATTCTGAAATCTAGGAGAAAGTCCTATGTTGGAAATGGATACACAGAGCATGCGCTTCCCATGAGAGCCTGGCAGTGTAATACTAGTCTGAATTTGCACAGGATTATAAACTACAGTTACGGCTAAAATCAAAGATGAGCTGTGAATCAAAGATCTTATGAAAGTTAAGCTTGTTACCTTTGCAATAATCATAGACAGGCAGTGGAGCCAAGACTGTAACTCAGTCTCCCTGACTCAAAAGCTTTTTTCTTAATCAAAGTAGTTCTTTCTGTATATAATAGACTGAATGCTTTTGTTTCTCCATCCAAAAGCTTATGTTGAAACTTTGTTCCCCAATGTGATTGTATTTGAGATGGGGCCTTTAGAAGGTAATTAGATTAAACAAATTTGTCAAGGTGAAATACTAGTCTAATAGGATTGGTCTCCCCATAGGAAGCAACACCTAAAAGCTTCATCCCCGCTCCCCTGTACATCACCAAGAAAAAGTCATTTGCAGACACAAGGAGAAAGCTGCCATCTGCAAGTCA
Organism: Marmota monax; assembly: GCF_021218885.2. Lineage (NCBI taxonomy): Eukaryota > Metazoa > Chordata > Mammalia > Rodentia > Sciuridae > Marmota > Marmota monax. The sequence goes on along the minus strand of NW_026692072.1, from coordinate 4,357,177 downwards.
AGTACAGAGCTCTCACTACAACTCAAATCCTCTGCATCTTCCTCTTATATTTTCCAGCCTCAGAACTGTGGCAATTTAAATTCCTATTGTTTAAGCTACCCAGGCTGGAGTATTTTTTTTTCTTTATTAATGACAGCCCAAACTGACTAAAATAATGTACTTGGAGGTAAAATACTTCCTGGCTCATAACAGGAATTATCAAGACTAATAGAAAATATCAAAACTATAAATACCTTTAATCAACAATAATAAAATAGTCTAATAATGATAAACAACAACAGTAGAACAATAAAAATAAAATCGTAAAAGTGTGACTTTAATGCCCCAAATTTAGAACAAGGATTTCTTAGAAAGAGTATACAATTCTTGGTATCTGATTTAGCTTTTTACTGAATAGTGAATTCCATTAAGAGACATTTGTGTATTTGTTTTTCCTAATGTAAAAACATTGCATTTTTTTTTCTGAAATGAAGTGATTTTGCTTTCTTGTTTCAGAACAAGAAACTGTACCATCTGCTTCAAAAGATCTATAGCTTATTTTATTTGAACAAACAGATTGAATCAAAGTTTGATGCTAGGGCTGGAGAAGTGGATATTACAATGGTTTTCACAATGCTTTTGTAATGAAATTTGCAAATTTCCACTATTGGAAAATAAATGGTGCCAAAATTCTCTAAATATTTAAGATAAATGAAGATGAGAGACATTTTCTCTCTGGATGTTTCAGTACATATGAATGGTTATGCATTACACAGTAAATTACCAGTTATATATCGAAAATTGTTAATTCTTTCATCAGCAGGTATGTTTTTAGATAGAATAAGAACATATCAATAACAAAGTGGAAATTTCAGGAAAGCATAAGTAGTGAAAAATAAACATTACTGAGTGCATTATAAAATTAGTCAAAAATCTTACTTTGACTTTTGTAAAAGCTTGCTTCTCTCTGCCATCCTGCATGCCATGACTGAAGAGACAGTCAACTATAAATGTTTTTATATAACAAGTCTGGTTGAGTATTCATGTTGAGATATTGAGTTGTTAGCCATACAGGATTGAATTTGAAGCCCTGACATTCTAGTATAAATACCACAGTAACAATGTTTTCCCTAAATCAAGTTCAAATAGAGTGACATTTCTATTCTTGAAACAGGTAAATGGTAAACCTGAAAACATGTGTAGCTAAGTAGCATTGAGTTACAAGCAAATTTCTTTTAAATCTGTGAAAGCAATAACAATAATTGTAAACCTTGCAAGATATTTAGATATTCATCTTTCACATGAAAAGTTCTCTAATAATAGGGAACAAATGGAATAAAAGTATTGTGGTCCATGGAAATGAAGCAAAAAAATTGTACTTTTACAAAACTTTCAAGGAGGAAATGTATTTAATACGTAGTTTGCAAACTTAAGAAAAGATAGGAAAATGGGTAAGGAAATTTTAAAAGAACTGAAATAAAAATAGATGTAGGCTTTGTCTTACTAGAGATTTTGATGACACATTTTAGTCAAATACTGATTAAAAATCTCAAAGTGTCTCACCATCACATTTTAATTTCACATAATGCTTAAAAAGGATTAGAGAACTAATAATTATACTATAATAGAAAAATACTTTTTGGAATTACTGAATACATTAAATATTGTATTTAAATATATAACTATATAAAACCTTAAAATCAAAATACTACAGTGACTCAGCCACATCAATTTTTATAGCAGCCCAGTTCACAATAGCTAAGCTATGAAACCAACCTAAGTGCCCTTAAACAGATAAATGGGTAAAGAGAAAACTGGTATATATACACAATGGAATATTACTTAGTCATAAAGAAAAATGAAAAAATGGCATTTGCTGGTAAATGGGTGGAACTGGAGACTATTATGCTAAGTGATATAAAGTCAGTCCTAAAAACACAAAGCTAGAATGTTCTTTCTAATATTTGGATGCTCACACACAATGGTGGGGGTGGTGTGGAAGAATAGAAGTTCATTAGATTAGACAAAGGGGAATAAAGGGAAGAAAGGATGGGATAAGAAAGACAATAGAATGAGAATGAATCACACATAAATCTCCTTTATTCATATATGAATACATGACCAGTGAACCTACACATCATGTACAACCCCCAAGAATAGGATCCTTATTAGAATAAATTATACTCTGTATATGTTTAATATGTCAAAATACACTCTATTATCATGTATATCTAAAAATAACAAATAAAAACACATGCAACTCTTTTCACACAAAAGTAAATATAAACAGTAAATCTTGTACTAATAATTTTTGAAACAATGTATAAAATGAAAGAAAAAAATTAGATGAACAATGAGAATTGTGACAATGACCTTTTATACTATATAGTACCTTTATATATTGCAGGTCATAAATATACCAGCAATAATCCCTAACTCACTTAAAATTATATTCTTATCTCCATTTTAAAAACAAGGGAAAATGTTTGAATACTAAGTCATCTACTAAATGTTAAATCATTGTTATGGTTTAGATGTGAGGTATCCCAAAAATCTCACGCATGAGACTAGGCAAGAGTGTTCAGAGGTGAAATGACTGAGTTGTGAGACCCTTAATCAGTTCATTTATCTTCTGAGAGGGATTAATTAGGTGGTAAGTGAAGGCAGGTAGGGTGTGACTAAGGAGGAGGGTCACTGGGAGTGTGACTTTGGAGTGTACATTTTGTCTCTGTGAATGGAATGGTCTCTTTTTCTCTGCTTGCTGATGGTTATGTCCAGACATGGTTTCCTGTACCACACTCTTCCATCTCTCCTTGGGTCCAGATCAGTGGAGCCCACTGTCTATAAACTAAGACCTCTGAAACTGTGAGCCTCCAAATAAACACTTCTATTTCCCTGCTTGTTCTTATCATATCTTTTTGGTCACAGCAGTGAAAAAGTTAACTACAACAATAATTAAGTGACAAGCTTTGAATTTTAAACTGCATGTGCCTAAGCCCAAATTTGATTTTCCCAACTCTGATTTTTTTTCCTAGTTGGTTTCACTTGTGGATTTGTAAGTTCAGATTCTTGACCATAGAGGATTTCTCTATTTAATGATCATGTATATAACAATGGTGGTAATTGTGACAAGGCAGTGATTTGAAAGAATTTTTGTGAGAGTGTTCCTCATTGGGAAAGTTATTTGTATCTCTTTTGTCCCTGCATCTGCTTTGACAGGTACGAAGACTCTCACATCCAGTGAACTGAAATTCAGTTTACTTATGAAATATGGGTGGTGATTGCAAAATGTTAGGTTTTGACTTAATTTTATCATGTCCACAATACAAGGATAAAGGACAATCTATTTGTTTGCTTCCACAAGAATGAGAATAAACCATACCGTAAAATACAGAGTGTAACAGGGAGCTCTTGTTCTGTGGAGTAGTTACTATATAGAAATTGATTTCCCTTTTCTGAGTTCTTACTGTATGTGAGTACACACACTTCACACACACCAACATTCATGTCCCTTGATGTCTCTAATATTCTTTTTGCTTTACATCTACATAGGAATATGTGATTGTCTCATAGTGTTTTTCTTTGGCATATGTTTTATTTTCTTCTTTTTTTTTCCCGGTAGTCTCCTTTCCTTCCTTCAATGATTATTAACATATTTTGGAAATTATATATATATATATATATATATATATATATATATATATATATATATTTATATATATACATATATATATATGTATATATATATGATTATATACCTATGTATATCTATATAGAGGGAGAGTAAAAATAACTCTTCATTTATTTTATTTACAAGAAGAAAAATGAATTTTTTAATTACTTCCTTAAAACATCTAACTAAATAAGCTATAAGCTATGTTTTATACTTGTGCAGCAGCTCTCAGTTGATTTATTTTCTGTGGATCAATAGACCTTAATAGGAAATAGTCTCTTTCACAGTAACATGGATTGTGCTTTTACAACATCAAAACAACAGGTCAATTCTGATGATCAATTTTCAAAAACAATCATTTCAGTGACAAAATAAAAAAAAAATTGACCGATTGGATGATATTTAGAGACCCAAATAACTCATTGCCTTTAACACTTCCAAAGTTATTTTTACTTTTCCAAGATTTATCTTCATGGACGCTCTATTGCTTTCAAATTATTTGACAACCTCTTATTTAGGAAAGCATAAGAAGTCAATTGACAGAAACTTAAGAACACAAATAGTCCAATTGTGTTTGACAGTGGGCAACTACCTAGTTGATTGAAGAATTAAACTCAGAACCATTTGGTATCACTTCTAGTGAGAAGCCTAAATGTGGTGAAATGGTTTATAAAAAAACATTTATAAAAGAATGCCTTTAGTGCATTAATGTTCTAAATGGAATAGAAACTTCATTTTATTGAAAGCTTCAAATGATTAAGAATTTACCAAGATGATGGGGCAGCTGGAGGACAGAGCTGGAAATAGAACCTGGGATTTTATACTTTTTAGCTATTGAAAACACGTAGATTCTTTCAAGAAACTGCATCAGCATATAGTTTTATGCCAACTACACAAGGTTGTAGCATAACTTTATGCCTTTACATATTTGTTGAGTGTAGAGATATTTAATAAAATCTTTGTAAACTTTATTCCAAATACTTTATGTTAAATAGGTACCTATAATTTTTCATGAGAACTAGAATTGGGATATATAAATAAGACAGAATTTACCAGAGCAATTTGGGAACAAATGTGATTACACCCCGTCATATATATGTCCCCTCTTTCTCAAGAAAAGCTGTCTCCACTTTCCTGTATCTACATAAATCATGGTCCTGTTTGATTTATTTATTGTCTATAATTCTTTATTATCAAAAGGAGCCATATCATGTATACATGGGAGTAGGCACAATGGCAAACTCAATATAATTTCAGTGTCACTGATCAGGAACAGAACATTCAGTGGAAACACAATCAACTTGGTAGGTACAATTAAAAACAAAAACAAAAACAAAACAATGTTGGATTTTGTCATAACTTCCCTAGAAGAAATCTCAGGCAGTTCTTAGAACTTTCCTTGCGGTCATTCAGTAATTAAAAACTCCAACTAATGTGATTCTACAACATGTACAATCAGAAAAATGAGAAATTATACTCCATCTATGTATGATATATCAAAGTGCATAAATGCACTCTACTGTCATATATAACTAATTAAAACAAATTTTAACATTTTTTAAAATGTCCGACCACAGTATAAATGGAACAAATCTCTTATTTGATGTAAATCCCTCCCACCACACATATGCACATACTCAGTTTATTCCTTCTTCAAAGTGGGGAAGGAAGGTGGCAGAACTGAGCATGTTCAGGTCCCACTTCTGGATGGTTCTCCTCATGCCTACTCCCCAGATGCTGTTTAAGGCATATCAGTGTTCAAGTTGAACAGAAAAAAAAAAGAAAACAAGAGAGGAATTTCCTAAATACTAATTGTAGTCTAACTTGGGTGCTATCTAGTTAAGGTAAATGCACAATAGCTGGCCCTTCTCCAAGTTCCTCCAAGATTCCCAGATGTGACTTTTTGTTAGTGTCTTCCTTTGATGAAGGAAATGTCTTCACTGGTTGGCTACATTTTAAACCCGCCTCATACTGGCACTGATTTGCTCTTCAGTGCTGAGCTGGTTCAGACTTGCTGGATCATATGCATCTCTTCCCTGTATGAGCTTGGGAAGGTTATTTGAATTTATTTCAAAATAGTACTTTCTTAATAGTGTAGTTAGAAAGAGAAATAGATGGTACCTATAACATTGTAAGTGTGTGACAAATGTTTCCTCATATAATGGGGATTAAGAAGAGAATAATGGCATGATGGAAGACATATTGCTGATCAATTCAATTGGAAGCCACAGATAATTAGTTATTTTATGATATTGTATATGTGTTATAGACTCTTAAGTGTTCAGATGTTGTTGCTATGGCCTTTGGATTGAATTCTTTAGAAAATCCACACATATGACTAGGAAGGAAATTAAGTGGAACCAGTGATCCTTGATAAAATTATACCAATTTATAATCAAATTTATATGGAAATGTTCTGTTTGATTTATAGTGTTTGTTATTAATGGTCACTTCAAGAATATTTTGAGTTTTCTTTAAATATTTTCTGTAAAAATAGACTCTAATCTACACAGTGCCAGTGTTTATATTTGACTTAGAATGCAAAACAAATAATACTCACTCATTGTGTCTTAAGGTTTAGAAAAGAGGTTTTTAATGAATTAGATATCCTAATTCCAGCATCATGGCCAACAATGAGGACTCCTATCTTGGTTGCATTTATCCTTAGCACATTGTTAGAGATCAGCTGTGGAAATAAGCTACATGACTCATTAAAAACAAATATATAAGTTTAAATTGTAGCTGTCTTAAAATTTAAAAAAAGTCAAGAATATTCAGAGTAAAATACAGATAAATGAATAATTTATAAATTTTTGAATTTTACAATTCAAGGAGTAATATATGACTAAACATTTATCTTTTCTTCCTTTAAAATTGCATGATAACCTTCTTCTTTAAAATAATTGTGTTTTGTTTATCTATATATTCTGGAGATAAAATACAAATAAAAGCTGTTTGGTTTTAAAATGCATACCAGCTGTCGACTGGGAGTTTGTAACTAGATAGTTAGAATGAACAGATACCAAAGTAGAAAATCTACAAGGAAAGAAATTTTTCAGCTTTTGCAATGGTAATTTGGAAATTGGCTCACATTTTATGCCTGCACTGAATTGATACTGAATTCTGATTTACATTGTTTGTCCTCATTGCTGGTAACAGGATTTTTAAGGACACGAAATTTTTCTTGCTGACTTTATAAATCCAATGACAAATAGAAATAATTATCAATATGTCCCAAATTTATAACCATCATATTATATAAATCGGACCACAATTTTGAGGGAAAAAAGTCTTCCAAATGAGATAGCTGAAGGGAAGATAGGTAAATAAGACTTTTTAAAGGTTGGGAGCCAAATAAACTTCAGAGCAAATTCTGAAATAAGATAGGTTAGATGACAGATTTGACAGTCTTCCTGCTTGTCACTACATCCATACTAAGTTCAACAGAATCACTTTGAATTAATGCATTCCTAAGGAGATTGTAATCAAAACCATGATTAGAAACCTCCTGATATGAAATAAACTGTTCCTCTTCCTATAGTCAGCCAAATCAATCAACCAAAAGTTAAGAAAAAAATCAATGTCTTTGCCCAGTATCAAAAGTTATGTGCATGGAAAGAGCTGATGAGTCTAAAGGTATACTGTCATTTTGTTGTGCAGGACAGTCATTAATACTGAAGCAGGAAACAGTCTAATACAGTGATTCTTCACTTGTGCCCATTGTGAGGGCTCCTATGTGTAAACACTATACAACATTGTGTATATTTTTTTTTCAGACACCAAATAATCACCTTGTAATATATTATTTGTATGGTTCATAATTTTTAATATTCATTTATAAAACCAAATGAAGATTTTTTTTTCTTCTGTATGTTATTCCCAGAAGAATTTCTGGTTAGAAAGTTTCACCAGAACGGGCAATACTTTGGTCAAATTTGAAAATTAATACCACCCCTAATTCAATTTGCTTTGCATTCTCCTATACTGTGACTGTCTTTTGATAACATATCAACTAGTAAATAACTGTGGTATGGAAGATCCAAAGGATAATGATATTCCAATGTGCTGCCTCAAGTGGTTCCTGAATTTCCCTTAATCTCATTTTTTCTCATATGAAAAACGAACGAAGAGACTGGCTCATATGACCTTTTAAGCGTTATTTAAATTAATAATTTTTAAGATTATAGCCCTTTTACTAAAGAACTAAAATAAGCATAATTATTATTTAAATATGTACTTCTCCTTCATAAAAAAGAAGGACTGCCTAATTTCGTTTTTGTCATTAAAAAAAAAATCTTTATAGCTTTTTGTTTTGGTATGAGGTACATTTACAAGCCGACATTATTCTCTTATTTTTCTAATAGGCATATGGTAATTATACAGAATGGAGTGCTTTATTGTGACATGTTCCTATATGTATGTAGCATAATTTGATCAATTTCATTTTCCAGTCCCTCCAACTGCCCTTGCCTCCTACCTCCTGATCCACTTCCTCTGACCTGTTGGTCTCCCTCCTATTTTCATGAGATTTTTTTTTCTTTTTTTTCTCTCTAGATGATACATATGAAACAAAATATATGACCCTTGACTTTCTAAGTCTGGCTTTTCATTTATATACATTTTCCTGCAAAAGATATAATTTTACTCTTTTCTATGGCTGAATGAAACTCCAATGTGTGTGTATATCACATTTCATTTTGTTTATTTATTCATCCGTTGACAGAAACATAGGCTGGTTCCATACCTTGGCTCTTGTAAATTGTGCTGCTATAAAGATGTCTGTGCATGTATCACTATGGTATACTGACTTTTAATATAAGAGGTAAATACCGAGGGGGTGATCTAGCTATGTCATAAGGTGTTTCCATTCCGAGCCTTTGAGCAACTGAATTTTTGTACATAAGGAGTTCCATAGTGGCTCTACTAATTTACATTCCCCCCAACAGTGTTTAATGGTTCCTTCCCACCCCCACCCCCAATTTTCATCAGCCTTTTCATTTGTATTATTGATGATTACCATTCTAACTGCAGTGAGACGAAATCCTAGTGTAGTTGTGATTTGTATTTCCCTGATGACTACAGATGTTGAACACTTTTGACAAATTTGTCTAATTATGTGTGTGTGCGTGTGTACACATGTACACACATTGAGTTTTTTAACTTCCTTATATATTCTGAATGTTAATCATCTGACAGAGAAGTATATGGCAAAGACACTCTCTCCTAATACTATTCATTGTTTCCTTTGCTGAGCAGAAGGCTTCAGTTTGTTGCCATCCTTATTATTGATGTGTGGTGATGTTTCCTAACTATCGGAGTCCTATTGAAGAAGCCACCGCCTATTCCTGTATTTTGGAATGGGTCCCCTATGTTATTCTCTAGCAGTTGCAAAGACTGATTGCTAAGTCTTTGATACATTTTGAATTAACTTTGTGCAAAGTGAGAGATAGGGATCTATTTTCAATCTTTTACATATGGCTTTCCAGTTTTGACAGCACCATTTGTTAAGGAGGCTGTCTTTTCTCCAGCATAAGTTTTTGGTATCTTTGTCAAGAATCAGTTGTCCAAGGGTGTGTGGGTTCATCTCTGAGTCTTCCATCCTGTTGCATTGGTCTAAGGGTCTATTTTTATGCTAGTATTTTTGTTATTATGGTTCTGTAGTATGATATGAAGTTGAGCCTGTGGTGCCTACAGCTTTACTTGTTTTGCTCAGAATTACTTTGACTATTCTGAGTCTTTTGTTCTTTCATAAAATTTTTAGACTCTTTTTCTGGTTCTGAGAAAAATATCATTGGTATATTGGTAGGAATTGCATTGAATTCATAGATCACTTTTGGTAGGATGCCCATTTTGACAATATTAATTATGACTATTAATGAACACTCTTTCCATTTTTCTGGTGACTTCTTGGATTTCATTTTTTAGCATTCTGTAATTTCCTTTATAAAGGTCTTTCACTTCTATGTTTGGTTTATTCCTTAGTATATTTGGTGTGTTTTTTAAGCTGTCTTGAGTAGAATTATTTTCTTGATTTCTTTCTCAGCAGATTCACTGTTGGTGTAGAGAAAAAACAATTGATTTTTGCATGTTGATTTTGTATTTTTCTACTTTGCTGAATTTGTTTATTAGCTCCAGAAGTTTTCTGGGGAAAGTTTCAGGCTCTTGTAATAATTGGATCATGTTATCTGCAAATAGGGATAATTTGATTTCTTTTTTTTTTCCGACATATATTCCCTCTATTTCTTTCTCTTGCCCAAGTGCTCTGCTAAAGTTTCAAGTGTTATATAGAATAGGAATGGTGACAGTGGGCCTCCATGTCTTGTCCCTAGTTTTAGAGGAAATGGAAAAGTGACAATATCTATGTTTTGAAACTTTGCTCTATAAAGAGTTTTATATAAGAATTATTTGAAGAAATATAGATACATGTACCTAGATATTAATCATATAATCATTCCTGCCTTAGTTTATTTTTCAATAGCTTACCCTTTATACAACTACCCTTTCATATAGACAACTAAAAAGGCATAGGGTACACTAGCATTTTGTATGCAAAATTATGGATTATTATATCAAAATTCAAGTTTTCTCCCTTCATTTTGATTGCATTTGATAGGCTAGAACTTCCTTCCTTCCTCTCCTGGATTTTTTATCTGGATATGTGAGACATAATCAATATAGAATATTTTCTCATATCAACCTTGTCTAATTTCTCTAATCTACCTATCTCTATTAGTGTGACCTTGAAAATTACTTTACTCTTTTCTTATTAGTTTGCTTATATGTAAAATAATCTGGTTAGACTAAATAATCCATTTCACTTCCAAGACTGCAAAAAAATGAACAAGCTAATAGATTATTTATTCAATAAACATAAATTCAATAACTATTGTGTGCTGGGTGTATCGTAAGTGAGGGAGCTCCTAGGATAACACATGAAACCTGTCCTCTAAGGATTCAAAGTCTTCAAAAGAAATAGAAGGGTATGTGGGATAGCTATGTCTGCAAAAAATGAGACTTCAAGCAGAAAAAAGAAGGAACATAATTCTAGAAAGACTCCTCATGTTGCCAGAAGTAAAATAGGAAGAAAATGAGATAAAATAGGAAGTACCAAATGAGACTCTACATTGGTAGGCCAACATGAAGAAAGTTTTATATCCTAACCAAAGTGTAAGGACTTGATAGGAAGTAAGAATTATTGAAGGTTTTTAAGTAGGAAATCAATTTCATCATTATCCCTTTAGAAAGATCTCTTTGCCAGTACAGCAAGAAGTGAACTGGAATAGGGAAACACCAAAGAAAGTAGTTGATATTGGACAACTATAAAAATTTAATTATTAGCTAAAGCCTATAACTGTGCAGTTGGATAAGATAGAAGGATTGACCTTTAGTGGACAACAGGTCTGACATTCAGATCTCAGCTTTTATCAGACTGTGGAATCACCACATGCAAAATTTGATGATTAGGATGTGTTCACTGCAGAGCAGTTAATCTCATCTCTGGATGTTATGAGGGATTTCTCAAGGAAATTGGCCTCAAGGAGTTTTCTACAGAGGATTGATTATTTGTGCAGTCATTATGCTGCCATTTATTATAACTAGATTAATATATTGCCTTTGGAGAGAGCCTGTACTCCATGGTCATTATTTTTTTCTCTATCATACCACTTTTTGATGAAATTTTCAGTATTATGATATGTTCAATAGATTTGTGTGTGTGTGTGTGATACTGGGTATTGAACCCAGGGCCTTGTACATACAAGGAAAGCACTCTACCAACTGAGCTCAATCTCTGGCCACAGTACTATAGTATGCTGGAAATGTGCTATTCAATGTGGTAGCCACTAGTTACCTGTGACTACTGAGCAATTGAAATGTGTCAAGTGTGACAGATTGAAATTAGAAACTTAATTTAATTTTAACCTAACATCCTAACATAAATATCCACATATACTAGTAACCATACAATTGAACAGCACCCCTACAGCATGTGTGTGTACATGCTCACAAGTACATACACACACACACACACACACACACACACACACACACATTTAATAATGCTTTCAAACACAAAGTAATGAAGATCTCCTGTGGCTGTGCTTGAGAAAGGAGAAACATGCACCATATGATTATTTTGTAAAGTATTATCTTTTATAAGTGCTTCCTTGAAAGTCATCTCTTAAAATACTAACATTTGGAGGTAAAAATTATAAGCAAATATGAGAATGGCAAGAAAATTAATTACTTTAGCTTTTTTATCTAAAGTAAGATAGAATAAGAGTTGTAATTTATTGATTACTTACTGTTTTTAAATAATAACCACATACATACAAAAATCAAATAATTCTCATAAGAACTCTCAGAGATTAATTTCTGTAAATGTCCACTTAAGACACAAAGTCTGTAGCAAGTACTGTTTCCCAAAACTCTGTTACAGTCAGGTTTCTGTTAATAGTAATCATAACAACAATAAATACAATTCATAACATTTTAAAATATCAAATTTATCTAATTAGGCACATATAATATGAACATGTTGTGCTACTTCCTTTTTTGTCAAATAAATATTTTGAGTATATTCCACTTAATTTTAAGATATTAATATTTGGTGGTTTTATGAGTCATAAAATTGCATCTAATATGATTTAATCAAAAAGTGATTTGCTTAACTAACATAGAAATAGCATATAAGGCGTAACTCGATGAGAGCCCTGATAAGGTTCCTGTATCTCTTTATTCCACTTTTTCAAGTTGCTTATAGAATTTCTTCCCAAGTGATTTTTGGTTTTTAGATTTCCACATATCCTTCATCCAGCCTTCCTTAACATTCACTTTCCACACAACCATGGTATAGCTATCAAAACTAAGAAATTATCATTGTTACATTATTATTACTATTAGCCAAATTACAAACATGATTCCAATTTTCCTAGTTTTTCTACGAGTATGCTTTTGATCTGTTCAAGGATCAGGTGTCATATCAAATGTAATCACCTTGTGCTCTTCATCTGCTCCTTAATCTCTAATCTGTGATTATTTTTCTATCTCCTTGTCATTTATGAAATTGACAGTTAGCAGGATGGTACCTGGATATTTTATTGAATATTTTTTAATATGTGATGCTTTCTTCCAATAGCCCAAGGTTGTAGTTTTGGGAGGATGAGGTAGACGTGATAAGTTGTACTTATTACAGCTGTTAGGAGGCATAACATCAAGATGATTCAATGATGATATTCACTACAATTATGTGGTTAAAGTGGTGACTGCCAGTTTTTTTTCTACATAAAATTTCTGGGTTTTCTTCTTTGTTTGTTTGTTTTCCAGTTATGTGCTGGGTTCCTGAAAAGCCACTCACTAAGGAGCAGTCCCACCCAAGAAAAACAGCATTAAACTCAACTTCTTGGAGGAAGGTGTACCAAAGATTTTGTGACATATGTTTAAACCACTGACATGGTTAAACTCTAGAGGGGACACTTTGAGGCTATGAAAAATATTCTTTTTCTCCTTCATGTCTGATACATTCAGCATTCATCAACATTATTGTGCCTGCAGCAATTATTAGTGTTCTTATTCATATTAAAAAATATTTTATAGGTTTTCAGGAGGTTTCATCAGTATATAATAGTTGTCAACCTTTATATTTGAAATTACTGGCTTAAATGTCACTTAACAGTTAAATAGTTGCTAGGAAGAAAAAACAGATTATGTCAAATTATCATATTTTTTTAATGTAAAACACACAAGTATTTATTGAGTGATACACTCATTAAGAGGAATCAGCACAACAAATTCAAATCACCTTTTAAACCTCTTCCCTAAGGGCAGAGCCTGAATCAAATTTGCAGTCACATTTGAAAAGACAAACAATGAGGGTCCAATGTTGAGTTCATTTAAATACACACTTAACCATTTTTATGTTCCCAGAAATCGTCTGGTTATGAAAGGAAAATTCAATTGAAATAAAGTATCTCAGTAACTCAGGTATAACTTCACTTGCCTTTTATTTTCTTTCCATTTCTTTCCCCCCGCCCCCTGGGTGGTAACCAGGCATTGAACTCAGAGGCACTCACCTACTGAGCCACATCCCCAGCCCTATTTTGTATTTTACTTAAAAACAGTGTCTCATTGAGTTGCTTGATGCCTTGATTTTGCTGAGGCTGGCTCTGAACTCAAGATCCTCCTGTCTCAGCCTCCGGACCCACAGGGATTATAGGGGTGTGCCACTGAGCCCCGTTTCTTTTGGCAGTGAAAATTATAGGCAAGTAGACACACTCGCCAAAAACATAAAAAAGGGGGTTGGACCTGGACGTCCTCATTTTTACAAGTTTACAAATAAAATTCACTACATAATTTCATCGATCTTTGAAAAACATAACCTGTAATTTTTTATATGCAGACTTTGCCAGAACTTTTTTTTAAAAAAAAAATTCTCAGAAGCTGTTGAACTAATTAGGTCCTAAAACATTTTCACTAGATTAACAATATTCCTGAACAATAATCTTTCACAAGCTTCATTATACGTCTTCTCTATCTTTCTGCTAATCATGTGACTGATATGTAATTTGGCTTCTGTGTGTTGAAAAGTAAAATATCAATATTCATATATTCAATAGTAGTACAAAGGGGGTTAGAAAGTCATTTCAAGTTTTATTCTCTTTGAGGTGCATATATTATTGTATCCTCCTTGGAAATATGAGTCATTGATATTCAATATGCCTTCCACATGAACATTTATTTGTTTAGCCAATATTCATAGAGCATATACTAAAGTATAGGAATGATTTTAAACATTTTCTAAATATCAACTAATTTAATTTGTGTGTGTGAATGTTATGTGTGCCTGTGGTGTGTAGGTATTCAGGTTTGACAAAATGTACTAGAATAGTAAACTTTCCAAGTATTTAATGTCTAGATGGCCAATCTATTTTCTAGTTGTTCTGATCTAAATAGTTGGCTTTTGGGATATGAACCCTGTTATTGCTGATCCAACCAATTTTATAATGTATAAAATTCAAATTGTTTAAAATGCACCTGGAATCACAGTCGTATCTTTATTGAATCTAGAGGATATTGAACTGTCTGAACAAATGTCTAGGGGCTCCGAAAATACATCTCTAAAAATAGAGTGGAAAGTGGATAAACACAAGATATTGGACTTTTATAAGAAACAAATTCTTGGGGATTTGCCTTTAATATTATGTGCATTAGGAAATTGAGAATTTAATATTTAAAATAAATAACAAAATGGGAACACATAAATGCATAATAAGTACTACAGGCAATGAAGTTTCTAGGTATACAGCTTTTATCCTAAGACCTGCATGCTCACCATTAATGGGCAATACATTTGTTGTCATTCATGGTCATTGTGTGCTGAAGTTATTCTTTGAATTCTTTACTAGAATAGTAAAATGAGTAATTTTAGTATCAAGGACTGAACATAGAAGTATATTATGTTTTTATGGATTTCTCATACATACTAAAATGTATATAAAATGAAATAACGGATAATATTTAAGGAAAACTCCATATGGTCACACTCAACCCAAGCATGCCTGAAGTAACCCTCCAAGACTCAATTTTTTCACAGCCACACAAAGTAACTACATCATTTCATGAAGAGCAATTTTTGTTTTCTTTACATTTTCAGCATCTATATCACTAAAACAAAGTATACTGGATTTTTGCCTGCATTTAAAATTTATGTAGCCTCTAATCTACAAATTTTTGTAATGAGCTTTAATTTTCTCAAAAATACAATTTGAAGATGCATCACTCATATCGATCCATGAAGATTTAGTTCACTCATTTCTGCCATGGATTTATATTTCATTGTTTAAAATAAAATCTCAAAATATGATATGTATTTGAGGGACTTGTAGGGGGGGTTAAAATTATTTAGGAGTTTGTGAGCATGTTTGCTGCTGTGTGTGTGGATTTATTTGTTGATTTTGAATTATATAGATTTTTCAACTGATACTATGTGCTTATTTTATAATGCTGTAATAAAACAGTTTTGTTTATATCCTTTTGTGCAACTGAAAGTGGAATTTATGGAATTGCAACGTGTAAACATGGTGATTGTGAAATTCTATCTCATGAGTTTTAATTTTAATTTACTTGATTATTAATGAGGTTGCAT
The DNA here is from genome assembly GCF_021218885.2 of Marmota monax. Lineage (NCBI taxonomy): Eukaryota > Metazoa > Chordata > Mammalia > Rodentia > Sciuridae > Marmota > Marmota monax. The sequence goes on along the minus strand of NW_026692072.1, from coordinate 4,341,383 downwards.
ATCTTCTCTATGTTTATGTGTCGTTCTGATTATTTTCCCATTTTTCTGTAAATTGGTTTATACTTTTATATTAAATCCCAGTATAAATTTTATAATCAGAATGGTAAGTCTTTGTTGAAGAATTCGTTAGGTTTTCTTTGTTGAAAACCTGACATTTTAATCTATTTGTGATTTATATTTTAACACCCTTTGATGCCTGATGTACAGGAATTATTAATAGTAATGACACCAAATGTATTGGTTTAACTTTATAGTTGCATTTTTTTGGTTTGTTTAAAAAGTTATGGAGTAATATTTTATTGATTCTGAAATATTTGTTTCATTGATAAGACTTTAATTTTATGAATTTGTTTCCTTCATTACAATATGATATAGAGATTTAATTTCAGGTGGTTTTCTTTTTCTTCTTAATATACTATCAATTTTCCCAGAACCACACATTAAATAACCAATCCTTCAAAAAGGCTTGCAAAAACGGCTTTGCTAATAATAACTTCACTCTGTAATTCCATTAATGGGCTTTATGTTCTATTTCATTTGGTAATTAATGTGTGTGTATACCAATATCACACTGTGTACATTAGCTCTTGGCAAACCATGTCTTGCGCACTAAATATAAGTTAATTACTGTTTTGTTACTAGTCTGAGAACTAGTAATTCTTTTCACATTTTTTTGCTGGTTTAACGTCAAAACAAGGAAAATATGTCATAGCAAATGGAATTATATAATCAAATTTTACTATCTATTGATCAACCTCTGTTGGAATCCAGTCATATCCAAACATCTTATCTATAAATGGTTTAGTACTACAATGGCAGAGAGGAATGGTTCTCACAGAAACCCCAAATCCAAAATATTTACTTCCTGCTCCTCTACAGAAAAAAAAAATGTGCTGATCATTATTAGATTGAAAGACAAATTTCTTTGCAATCCTTTTTCCTAGCAAATCCACTCTATTTCACTCTTACAATAATGACGTTATACAAGCCTGTGGGTTCAAATTTCCTTAGACATCCACATTTTCTGTGTTCTTTTTATTATATGATATAGTCACCAACGCTCAACTACATCCAACAATCTAACATGGACATAGTGGATATTTTCAGTCCCAAATTGCTTTACAGTCATATTGCTGACCCTGCATTTCTACCTCTGCCGATTTAATTCTGTGCCACCTCAGCATCTATATGCATTCTTAAAATTATTATTCAATCCAGAATTTTAGTTCTTTTATCAAGAGGGCTATGCACTTTATCTAGTATGCCTATACCATGTTTTCTAGGATTTTTAATTTTGTTTTCTTATCCAGTTACATTAAAGATTGAAAAAAAAATTTTTTTATATTTATTTATTTATTTATAGATGAGCACAATACCTTTATTTTATTTATTGGTTTTTATGCAGTGTTGATTGAACCCAGTGCCTCACATGTGCTAGACAAGTGCTCTACCACTGAGATATAACCACAGCCCACTATTTTTTATTTTAGAAGTTCTTTTTGTGTGCTTTCTTGCCATCAGTATATTCTCTTTAGTGAAATACCTCTGCATAGATATTTGAAGTGAAATATCTTCTGGTATCCATTTTCTGATTGAATTTTTTTAAACTGTTGAGTTTTTAGAGTTCTTTATGTATGTTAGATATTAGTTCTTTGTTAAATGCACAGTTGGCAAATTATTTTCTTCCAGTGTCTGGTTTGTCTTTTCATCCTCATAGCATGGTCTTTTCCAGAGCAAAAGATTTTGATTTTGATGAATTCCTATTCATCAGTCTTTCCTTTTATGGATGATCTTCTGGGTTTCAGGTCTAAGAACTCTTTGTTAAGCACTATGTCCAGACAATTGCTCCTTGTTTTTTTTTTGTTTGTTTGTTTGTTTTTCTCCTAAAAGTTCAATAGTTTAACATTTCATTATTCTCATGATTCATTTCAAGTTAATTTTTGCCTGAAGTGTGAGGTTTCCTTTAGACTTTTTTTTAAATCCACAGATTCTCAGTTTCCCCAGTATCATGTTTTGAAAAGGCTGTTTCTCCTCCACAGAATGGATTTTGCACCTTTATCAAAAATCAACTGGGCATGTATAGGTAGATCTATTTCTGGGTTCTCTGTTCTGTTCTGTTGACCTACATGTCTGTTCCTGCACCAATAGCACACAGTCTTGATTACTATAGGTAAAAATAAGTCTTGAAATTGTGTAGGCTGATGAAAAAAATATTTTCATTAAACAAATGCTGCCAATCCATTTATTAGGTGTGAGACAGTATGAGTGAAAGTAAGATTGGAATTGGCAACAGAAAGTTCATCCAGAAAGAAGACTCCGTGACCTAGAAGCTGTAAGATATGGATAATTTATACGAGGTGAGAATCTCTGTTTTCATTACTGTTTTCAAGTTTTAGGATTCTGTGTTATTTTGGAACTATATCTCTGAAAATATCTTGCAAGTATATTGCATAATATATTGGGAAGATCCAAATGGCATCTCTCTTTCAGGTTATAGGTTCAATATATGAGAAAATCATCTACTCATTTGTGCCTTATATGTTTCCTTATACCAAGAAAGTGACTCCATATTAATTAATATTATATCAGAAAATGTGGCTAATGGAAATTATGCTTTTATGTTAAATAGTCTATATCATGGGACATGGCTTTTCCCTCCTAAAATGTTATTTTAACCAATACCAAATTCACAGATGGGAATGAGAGCACCTAAACTCTATCTCTTTTACATTTATATCTATGAGAAATTCATCAGATATATATATATATATATATATATATATATATATATATATATATATGTTCAAATATTACTGAGAGCATATAGTTTTACTATTTTACAAACGACATTATTCTTAATAATTGATATAATAACTTGGGTCCATTTCTGTGACTATTTTATATGGAAACAATAAAACATGGTTTATATGAAAATTTCAATCAAAAACAAATTTAAGTAAACCAAGAGGTATTCAGTGCAAATTCCAGAAGGCCAGAAGAAAAGGCTTCCTATAAAGCTAATTTTCCTGGACAGCACTCCCTGGCCTTTCTGTTGGTCACACGTTTCCATAGTGTACCACTGACACCTATAGCCTTCCAATCTTCTGAAATAACTCATTCTTGGTCAGTAAATCTTGACCTCTTTGTAATCTATGAAAATGTGCATGCCATGCCATCATGCATCTAGACAGTGAGTCTTTATAACTAAATCAGTCCTGTACCCAGCAAGTATCTCCCTATAAATTCCATGAATGGAATTCTTACTAACCACTCAATCACTTTACCAAACAGCCTACAAATTTTAAAACATTTATCTTCCTCTTTGAAGTTTAACAATGTGGACTTCAATCTGACACTGTCTTGAGTTATGATCTAAGAAAATTCTGATTACTCAAGAGCAAACAATGTGCGCATTTAGTCATAAGTGTGAGAGTTAATAGATATGAGTGTGTATGAGTATTTGAGAATGTCTCTATAGAGCAATAATATGATAATAAATGGAAAATAAATTAACTCTGAAAGGGGACTCTAGCAATCTGAGTTTAAGCAACTCCTCCAGGTGATAATAATGCATGTTCAATTATAAGAATTATGTTTTTGCTCTAGTATCTTCAGTTGAATATGCTTCTAATATTGCTAACACTACATAATATTACATATCAAAATGAATCAGAGTTGACACATTACTCTGAAAGCATAAGATGCAAAGGAATAAAATGTGAGTGAAAATACATAATTTGCTAATTAATATTTTAAAAACACTTTCTAAGCAACTTAAATGAGCTCTACATCTCTAAACTGTGCTCAGTTATTCAATATTGAAATATTTAACAGGAATAATACATTATTAGGGATGTAATATGAAACCAAAAAGTCTTCATTGCAAACATAATAGAAGATTACATAAACAAGTTAAATCTTTTCTGTAGCAATTACTTACGTGCATTTTAGTGTTTTATTCATTTGTGTTACTGACCAAACTAAGTATTGTTATCCAAAGAGGAAAAGAAATTAGATTAAATATTCTGAAACTGAACCATTCTCTTACAGCTTTTCCAATTATATTCATATAGTTTTCTTAATCACTTTTTTAAGAAATCTAAAATAATTCATATTTCCAATTAATAATATTGAAGTTAATTTCACTTTTTTCTTTTATTTGTGCTATGGAGACTATCTTTGCATTCTACTGACTTATACTAGTCAATAACATTTTTATAATATTTCCCTACATCACATGTGTGAATTGACCTTCTGACTACTTGAATTTATAAACCTAAATATTCAATCTGTGGTTTTCCAATTACTCAGGTATAAAATGTCCTCTCTTCAACTTTCAAATTCAGTTTATTAGTATAAACTGCTTGATATAACTGCATTAATTTTCATTGGTTGGTTTGTATTTTTCTAAGTTGAATGTTTTAATTATGAGTTTTCCCAAATGGAAAACATCAAAACAGAGTACCAACAGAGTTCAAAAATATTTCTTCGTTTTATATCTATAGCACTGAAATTTTAAGAAACTCATTTTCCTTTTGGATTACAACAAATTTAAATTTAATGCTTACAGTACAACAAATTTAAATTTAGTGCTTGTGAAATATATTGCAATGATTGACTTACTTGGTTTTCTGCTCAGATTAGAATGGCTAAGAAACATTAAAAATGGCTCAAATGCATTCACACTAAAATATTAAACTGCTAATCCTCTACAGGACCTGAAGAGCAAGTATGGATGATGCCAAATATATGAAATTGGAGCTATTTTATAAGTAGACAAACAAAACTTAATAAGAAAGAAATACAAAACTAATATATAACACTAGAAGTTTCCATTCTAAATATTCTTGGCATTAAGTTTCAATATCAATGGAATAACTCTATTCTTCTAAATTGATGTTACACTTTAAAAATTATAAAGCCTGTTCACATACATTAATCAGATACCATTAATGCAATATTAAATATTAATGTATCTGCCAAACTTAATGTATTGAAAATTAAAATTAAACTCTCGATCATTTCAATAGAACAATTTCCTTTCCCTAAATTTAGACTTTTAAATATCAGCTAACAGATATTCTTTTCTTTCAGCAACTTAGGTAAAAAATGATTGGATTAGTTTTAAGTACTTTCATTTCACCTGTAAACTGTATCACTTTTACTGATACTGTAATTTTCAAATGTACAATATGTTTACAGATGTGGCCTGCATTTAGTCTGCCTTGTTACTATTTTGATTTTTGTTGAGTCTCCTGCCCGCTTGCCAAAAGGTAGGATGCTTCAGGCCCATGTACAATTGAAAGCAGAGGCATCCTTGAGCTTTAAGGCATTGAACAAACCAGAAAATGCATCATATCACATACAAAAGTGAAAAAGTCTGTGTTTTGTGTTTTTTTTTTCCATAAAAGTTTTCAAAAAGTTTTTTAAACATTGATTGGATTATGTCTCTTTCATTGCAATTAATTTGCAAACAATAACAAATTGAGGTTCTATCTTCAAAAATCTGCACAGAATCTGGTTATATTATTAGCAACTCCACCATTCCCACACTGCCCATACTACTATTAATTCTCCTGAGTATAGTTAAAATAGACTACAATTTCCAGCCTCACTGACCTTCTGCTTAGGTTCAACACCTCTGCTGGACAGATCCTGATTAAAAATAAGTTTGATTATGTCAGTGCCCTCCCTTATAGCTCACTCCAAGTCCAATTTCCTTATGGAGTCTACATGCCAACTAGGACCTGCCCTCTCCTCCACTTTGTCAACACCTACCCATTGTACCACTCACTTCACTCCAAACACTCTGAACTTAATATTTTTAGCATGCAAGCTAGGCAAGCTCAAACCTTATAGCTCTGGCATTGGTTCATTCTTCTGCCAGCTCTTCTACTGTATGTCACATGTATCATCCATTTACATCTTCTTAGTTACCTCGGGGATGTCCCCTTTCAGGGAAGTCTTCCCAAGTCATCGTACCCTATGATTAAAGCCCACTCCTGATAAGTCTCCTTCCCTTCTCTGGTTATACATGTCCTTGACATACATCTGCATGAACACACTTGTGAGTGTTCATTTCAGGTGCTAATTTGTCTAGGCTACAGTACCCAGTCATTTAACCAAACAGAATTCTAGATATTTCCGTGAGGATATTTTTTAGGTGACTTTAACAATTAATTATGCAGACTTTGATTAAAGCAGATTACCATCATAATGGGGGTCGCCCTCATCCAATCTGCTCATTACCTTAAAGGAGAAAATACTGACATCCTCCAGGTAGGGGTGGAGATTCTGCCATCAGACTGGTTTTAACTCTACCTCCAGCTCTTCCCCAAGTCTCTGAATTTTAGACTTGCCAAATCCTTGAGTGCCAGAAAATCCCCTGCCCCTCCCTCTTTCTCTATGAATGGCACATTGTGAATCTTATAAATGAAACATATTTGAGTCATCTCCCCTGAAATTGGCCAAGCAGCCATGATCCCAAACTAGTACTTTGACCTATCAGAATACATTTTTCTTTTTCTGAATGTGTCACCTTATTGCATTTTCTTTAAAATGGCCTCAAATCCATCCAACAGTCATTCTCTCTTCCTCACGTGTACTGATCAGAACCCCCATGCATGTAATCACTCATTCAATATCTGTGCTTCACATTGCTGTGTTGCTGTGCTTCTTTTTGAGAGTATGTTCATGACTATATTTCATAAATAAATGTTGAACACCTACTGCTATATTCTGAGGGTTTCTGGACACTGAGTAAAAAGCACTTAATAAGCCAAACCAATTTCTGACCTCAGGAATCAGAAGAGACAGAAAAGCAAATAAACCAACAGAAAAACAGGTTAAAGAATATGTGAAAAAAGAAAATAAAGTAAACAGGATTCCAACAAAAGGGATATTGTTGGGGAATATACCTCACATAGGTTGGTCAAGGAAATTCCTTCAGAAAAGATGACATTGAAACTGGGATCTGAGTGAGGAGAAAGAATCAGAGTAAAAGGTCTCATTTTTTAGAACTCAGCCAATAATATATTTTAAAATTTATTTTTCTAGCACTGAGGATTAAATTTAGGCATGGTTTACCACTGCTACATACACATGCCCTACTTTTAAGTTTTGAGGTAGGGTTTTGCTAAGTTTCTGAAGCTGACTTCAAAGTGGCAATCTCCTGCCTCAGTCTCCAAAGTAGTTAGGCTTCTAAGTGGGCACCTCTGAGCAGGGCTAAAAAATCACATTACAATTTATAAAGCAATATAAAATATTTAGAAATATTGCTGTTAGGGAAGAGAATAATATATATCTGAAATTGGTAATGATTAGTATGAATATCCTAGCTCACCAGTATTCATTTACTAATTAATCATTTATTCATATATTTACATAGTATTTGCTTTAAGAAATATTTATTGACCATTCATTAAATACCAAGTCCAATTATAAGCAATGAAAGTAAAACAAAACAACAAAAATTTCTGCACTCAGAGCTTGGAAGTTTCTAACTTTCAATTGAGAGTGATATAAAAAAAGTAAGCTGATATCCAATGTAATATTGATATCAAAAAATGTTAGACAAAACAAAGCAAGTGGGTAGAGGTAAATGCCTCATACCATTTCAGATGAGATGGTCAATAAAAGGTCTGAGTATGTCATATTTGGCCATTGTCCTAAATGAAATGAATGATCTAGTGATCCAGGGGTCCAGGAAGAGGAACTATTCAGGGGAAAGTCTCTGAGGCCAAGAGGTGCTTCATAGTGACAATAATGTTGACAGAATGGCAAGAGTGCATGCATGACATCATGTATGGTAGGAAATGTAGCCAAACACTGATGTCACTTGCATTTCACACAAGAAAAATTAGATATGTTGTTGCATCAGCAGGTAAAGTAATAGTTCAGATTTATTTTGTAGGTGAAAGCAATGCTAATATGTGTTCAATGAAATTTGGTGCAAGATTGTAGGGGAAGATAGAAATGAATCATACCAACTCCTAAGTTATTCTGATGAATTCCAGGGATATGAAATAAGATGGGATGAGATGAAGTGCAAGATTTTGTGGGAGTCATATTAATTGTTCAGTCTGGAACATGCATTGTTCAAATGCAGATATCGGACTTTCAAGTAAGATATAAAGTTGTTATTGGGTAAGAAGCTCTGAAATTGAAGGGAGATGTTAATGTTGGGTATACAAATTAAGGGTTATAGAATGTAGATATCACTTAAAACTATCAGATTAGAAAAATTTTGAATTAATATAAAAATAAAGACACCACAGGAATAAGCACTAGGTTATTATTCTAAGGGAGGTTATGTGGTGAGCCGTGTTTGTAGACCATTGCCGCCATTAGAAGATGGCGCCGGTCTCCGTTGTGGATCTTGGTAAACAACTCCTTATTAGGAAGTATTGGCGCGCTGTCCCTCAATACCCTATGAGAAAACCCCACGTGGCAGCTTTGGATTGGACTGGAGTAAGCTTTATTAGGCTGTGTGTGGGTGCGTGTGAGAGAGAGCGCGCTTGAGAGAAGACTAGAATTAAGGCCTGAATAAACCGCTGAAAGAAGAATCCTGCGTCGTGTCTTCCTTGCTGGCGAGGGGGTCGCGACAAGGTTAGAAAGAGGATGTAATGTTATCCTGGTCAATGCTTAACAACTGATTCTCAGGAGTTGGGAAATGAACAGATTTCTAGTGTTTTATTTCTGTGGCATAACTTCTGTTATCACTTGTGGCCCTACGCTTTCAACATGACATCAATCAACTTGCAAAATTCATAAAAATTTAATGATCTCTTTTGAGTTGATGTGGCTGATTCTAGGTAACCACTCAGAAAGCAGAATCCTGCAGTGGAAACAAAAGCAATAAAAAACCTCCAGTAAGGCATAAGGACAGTGTGGTGTGTCAGAAATAAAGCCAAGAAAGCATTCTGGGAAGGATAAAGTGATCAAATATGTCAAAGCTGCTTAGAGGTCAAGTGCAATGAAAATAGAGCATTGGTCATTGGGATTGCCAATGCAGAGATTGTTGCTAACTTGTATAGAGGGGGTTTGCATGGAGTTGAGGTTTCCAACATATGATTAGCATAAGTTCAGAAGGTACTGGGGTAAGAAAGTGTAGCAGGAAGTATGGATGATTCTTCTGAAGAGTTTTATCTTTAAGGGAAACAAAAAAGATCACAGAGATGGTCTTGAATTAATTGTATTTGGCAATAGGACAGGAGAATTCCCTTGATATTCAGTGTCTCTCAGTTGCTAGTATAAAAAAAAAATAGGGTCAAATAGAGTCTTTTTTGTGCATGTCTGTCAAAGTGTTTCAATAGTATAATTTAGCCTTGCAAATTATTTAGGTTAAGTGTGGCAGGCTTCTACTACAAATTTACTCCTGAATATTAGTGGCTTAATGACAATGAGAGACATGGAGATTTGGGGAAGGAATATGGTTCTACTCCATGTAATAATAGGGAAACCAAATGATGGGAACTGAATCTTCAGGGGCACAGGTTCAACATGCCTCATGGCCTGAGTCCTCCTCTGGACTCTGCAGCCAGAAGTGACCTATTGACTGTAGACCAGACAGTATGTCAATGGTTCTTAAACAACTGGCCAGGCAGTCTACACCCAATGTTTTGTTTAAATCACTGAAATGTTGACATTATAGTTTTATAGATGTGGTTCTGTGGTAAAGTACTTGCCTAGCATATGAAAGGTCCTGGATTTATTTTATGGCACTAAAACAAAACAGAACAAAACAAAAAACCTGCTGATAAATACAACCAAAGACACTGATTAGAATATGAAGATAAATATCTATATCTATATCTATATCTATAGAGAGAGAGAGAGAAAGAGATAGAGACAGAGAGAAAACTGAATTTGTCTAATTTTTGCCCAGAAATTGCCCCCAATTTTAGCAATAACCAATTATGTAATCTGGCGCAATTGACCTTTTGAAATTCAATTTCATTATTTATAAAATGATGGAGCCAAATAAAGTACTTTAGACATACCATGTGGTTCAATTTTTAAAAAGTAAAGTAAGACATTCAGTCTCCCAGTTTACTTCAATTATATTTTTTCTTTAAATCATTTAGAAAATTAATAATATCAGTAGATATTTGGCAAGTCCATTAAGTCCACTTTAGCTTTCAGTCCATTAACAAGTGGTTATTAAATGTTCTGGTTAGTATATGTCAAGTTGACCCTCAAATGCCACCATTCTATGACAAAATTCCGTGTTGCTTCAGCATTTCAGGCTGTGCCTCAATGAAAAACTTGTCTTTTTAAATTTTGTCTTTTTCTTTCTTTACTTTTTAACTTTTTTTGGCTTACTGATTAAGAATTGATTACTAAACATTGAGCCTAATAAAAATTGTGTAATCTGGAAGAGTCTACAATTATAAGAAGTATAATTTTAAATTCTATGTGTTATATGAGAGCCATATCCCATGAATAAATGGGGGCAAATTCAAGAAATCCAGCACTTTCCAGAAATGCCACATCCCAAATCTCTCAATCTTTTAGCAAAGCTGTGTCCAGTATAGTTCCACCAACCAAAGACAGATTATTTTCTCCCCAAACTGTTTATCATTAGACATCTCCATTAATCAGATGAAAAATTACTACTTAAAAAGTGATTTATTTATACTCCTTTCAACCAAAGACAGTGATTGGACCATCAAGATTACCCCAAGTGCAAATATATCATAAGCCACTCTGTCAACACCACAGCAAGTGAGCTTGGCAGTAAGGTGCCAGCGTGATTATGCAAATGCCACCATTATTGGCTTATCAGTCAAACCCACCGCCAGGATGCCTGGGAGACATATTTCAATAAAAGGAGATGGAATGTATCTCAGTCCCACAGACATTAATAATTTATGATTAATCAGTTTATGAAGACTTGCTAACAGCATAAGGAAATAAGAAGATGGATTGTCTCTGTTTGGATTTAACATTACTTTTCTCCCGGGCTAAACCTAATCACTGCGTTTCTGAACACCAGATAATTGACTAGCCATTTACTTAAACTTCCCCCAAAGGGCATCAATAACCATCCCAGGGGTCCATCTTTGATCATGGTGGTCATGTTGAATTGACTCCTAATTATGCAGTTTAGGGAGCAGCCAAGATGAAGCCACCCAGAAGGGAGCTGGATCCATTCAACTAAGAGCACACACAGCTTTGTGAAATTCTGGGGGACATTGGTGGGGCCCCATTAATTTGTACATTCATGAAATTGATAAAATAAAAGCAATAATATAAAGAAGAAATAACTGAACATATGGAGATGATTGGGTCATAAAGGCAAAACTTCATGAACATCATTAATGCTTTTATAAAAGGGACCCTAAGAGTTCATTAGTCTCTTCTACCACGTGAGGAAACAATGAAAAGATGGCCATTTGCACACCAGGAATCTGGTCCTCTCCAGACACCAAATTTGTCACGACCTTGATGTTGAACTTCCCAGGCTCCAAGACCAAGAGAAATAAATGCCATTGTAATAGGTCACCTAGTTGATGATATTTCATTATATCATCCTGAACAGACCAAGACAGTTCATGAGAACAACCTCTCTGAAAAAGGTTAAGATAGCACATCTTATTTAATATTTGACACATATTTGCATATATGATTATTTTAAATTGTTCTCTTGAAAACTGATATTTCAAAACTGACACGGTGAAAACTAAAAAGCGATGTTTAAAACAATTATTCTATTTTGGGGTAAACAGACATTTTAAAATTAGGAACTCCTACTTTATTTAATTTCTGTTAAAGAATATATAATCTGGCTCATCAATTAGAAAAGAATTACATGTCAGAGAAGAGAACTCTTTCCTGAGATCTGTTTGAGGTCTCAAATGGGGGTAAGTGGAAAGTGATATTATAAGTTCAATTTTCTTAAAACTCAGAGAAGCAACACAAATACAAAATCTAATTCCATTGATGGCTTTGTGCTATAGTTATAGCTCTTAGCATTTTAAAAACTTTCTATTTACTCTATTATAGTCATCTATCTATTATTTTCTAATATAAAGTAGAAAATAAATAATTTGAGTCAAATAAATAAGAATTCCTACAAAATATCTCCTTTTTATTCAATGTGTTTTCATGGTCAGCACAGTTCCAAGAAGTTCTTTTCCTATTATCAAGATAAATTGTGCTTCTTTTCTGATTGTTACAGAAGCTACTTCTGGAGGAAAATTATAAAAATGGAATTTAGTTACGTATAAAAGAATATATTTGAGGGGGCTTGCTCTCCATTTTCATAGTACTAAACATTCAGGTTTTATTCTTACATCAAAATACAGTCAACCCCTAGTTCTATACCCAATACCAAAATCTGATGATGCTCTAGTCTAATATATAAAATGACAAAGTATTAGCATATAACCTTAGCATCCTTCTATATACTTTAAATCATCCCTAAATTACTTTTAATACCTAATACAATGCAAATGTTATACAAATAATTGTTATTCTCTGTTGTGTAGGGAATGACAAGGAAAATGTTTTTACATATTCAGTACAGAACAAATTTTTAAAAATATTTTGTTCCACAGTTGGTTCAATCTATGGATCTGGAACCTACCCACATAGAGTGCTGAGAGTATACCTTTTTCTAATAATATAGATCATGTTATGGTTTGGATGTGTGGTGTCCCCCAAACACTCACATGTGAGACAATGCAAAAAGGTTCAGAGGAGAAATGATTGGGTTGTGAGAGTCTTAATACAATCAACAAATTAATCCCATGATAGGGATTAACTGAGTGACAACTGAAGTGGTAGGGTGTCGCTGAAGGAGGTGGGAATTGGGGCGTAGCTATTTGTATCTGGCCAGTGGAATCTCTCTACTTTCTGATCATCCTGTGAGCTGCTTCCTTCAGCCACACTCTTCTGCCATGAGCCCTGAGGAATGGAGTCTGCTGTCTATGGTTTAAGACCTGTGAAACTGAACCCCCAAATAAACTTTTCCTCCCTTATAGTTGTTCTGGTCAGGTCCTTTAGTCACAGAGGAGAAAAAGCTGACTAAAACAAATTATAAATATATCAATAAGACATGATGCCTAATTCACTTTCCTAGGTGGTTGAGGTAGGTATAACAAAGTGGTGAGTTCTGCCAATCTCTTCTATGAGACTCAAATTCAATGCCAGTAAGTGAATTCAGATTCCTTTGTGGGCTTAATCCAATTGTCCCTCACCTTCTGCTTTCCTGGTCCTTCAGAATCTTTATTCAGCTGTGCTCTTGGGCCATGTTGTTTATCTGCTGGCTCTTAATCTTGGATAGATTTTGAAATAGTGGTGTCATATCCTGGCCTTCTGATTTAGTTGGTATGGTGTGCCTCTGACCATAAACTATTCAAAGTTTTCCCAGATGTTTATAGTTAGTAGCACAGTTCTAACTTACACCGTCTCCACTGATGACTTGCCTGTGTGTCATTGTTTGGGCTTTGACTCCAATAAACATGCTCAGATTTGACTTTTAGTATTATCCATCCGTTGTCATGGTCATTACTCATTCAATCATGTATTGTTTCATCTAAGAAACATGTAGGACTATGATACTATATTGGTAATCGGAAGTGCATAGTAAATATGGAGTGTGTCCTCAGCGACCTTACAAGATGCTAACATTGATAGGTATTGGAAATTACAGAAAATGATCTCTCTCTCTACAAGTGATAACTCACTGCTGGTATAAATAATCCAAGATATTTTTACTGCTTCCAGATTAAACAAAACAGAGCATTTACATCACCCTATGTAAAACAAACAAACAACAACAACAACAGCAACAACAACAACAACAAAAAAAAAACAAGCCTGTTGCTACCTTAAAGCATCATTTATGGAGGAATGCAGATTTTATTTTCCAGAGGATTTTTCCATTAATTTTTATTAATTTTCTTATAGAACAACTTTTTCAGTTATTTGATGTATAACAGTAACTCAGAACACTGCCTTAAAAGTATATCATTGCTTTACTATACTTTATGTCCATATCTCTATATCGGAAGCAATCCAACAATGCCAAGGAAATTTGAGGAAAGAAATTATTATAAAAGATTAGGGAGACAATTTTGCATTAATTGGACAAGTCTTGACAATTCTGCTGCTTTGGCACTGTTAAAAATTAATGCTAAGGGTTTTATAATAGTTGTATTTTAAGATATTTTATTATTATTTAATCACATAGCATTTTTCTAAGTGCTTTTGATAGGCTGTGTTGTAATTAAATTTTGACATGTTGCACTGCACAATGGTTTTGAAACTATAAGTTATGCAACTAATTGATAATTCAAACCCTAATTGAGATAATGAAGCTGGTCTTGGACATCAATGAGATGGTCACTAATTAGCTTCTTAGTATCTGTTTACGAGATGAGTGGAGAGTAGGCCCAGGGTGATATTGCTGCAGTAAAGTTAATAGGAGAGGATAATGTGGGTGAAATGGATTGGAGAAAAGGAGAGTTTCCTTCTAATAAACCTCTGCAGTGCTTGAGAGCTTTAAAAGTGGCTTTCGATTATTCTCCCTTCTGTCCATTCTCAATAGGTGAAGTGGGAGAAGTGTAGCCCAAGCAAATGATCCACAAATATTAATTACCCTGAATTAGGGATTATAGACTAGAGGGAAGTTCATTGCAAAATATTAGGTTTTGGATATAAGAGATTTGGGTTTTAAGTTTACACAAGCAACCTCTACTAAGTTATTGCAATGTTTTCCCTTTGGGCTTTGTTTGTGTGGAAAAGAAAGATGGCCTTTACTGCCTTCATTAATAAATTTAGTAGTTATTATGATAATAAAATTATAACATCACATTTAGTAAACCTCTTTCATGTGTCAAAGACTGAGTTAAGGGGGCTATACATGCATTGCTCATTAAATTATTGTTTTTTTGGTTGGTAGGGACTGGGATTGAACTCAGTAGCACTCAATCACTGAGCCACATCCCCAGCCCTATTTTGTATTTTATTTAGAGACAGGGTCTCACTGAATTGCTCAGCACCTCGCTGTTGCTGAGGCTGGCTTTGAACTTGTGCTCCTCCTGTCTCAGCCCTGCAAGCCACTGGGATTGCAGGCATATGCCACCACTCCCAGCACTCATTAAATTCTTACAACAAACAAATTGGATGCTACTATTTATGAATAAACAAGGTATTAGATTTAGAGAAAGGTTAAATAATTTATCTGGGTCCATAAAGCTAGAAACTGTGAGGCTTTACATTTAAACTACAAATTCTAAGACAAACCACACGGTATATATCCACCACCATGTCATGCTGCTTCATGTTTTGAGATGTTCCATTAATAAACACTGATCAAGGTAACTAAATTGATCATATGCAAGAAACTCAGTAAAGTAAAAAATAATTCCCCAATACTATTCCAGTTAGATAAACACATTCAGCACAGTTATATTTGAACCAATGATTAACAAATCATAAAGATCCTGTTCTTTCTTCAACACCAGATAGCTATATAAAACACACATGCCCCATTTTTTTATGATGTTGTATCAAAATAATAGGTAGTCAGTTTTATTCTGATTATTACCCACTATTCTTTCTCAATATCATGAGCTCTATTAAAATTCAGATTGGTATTTCAAAACATCTGAAGATTTCAAATTGCCT
Organism: Marmota monax; assembly: GCF_021218885.2. Classification (NCBI taxonomy): domain Eukaryota; kingdom Metazoa; phylum Chordata; class Mammalia; order Rodentia; family Sciuridae; genus Marmota; species Marmota monax. The sequence goes on along the minus strand of NW_026692072.1, from coordinate 4,325,747 downwards.
AGGTTGATGAAACAGTTTTTGGAAGTTTAAGTCTCTTTGTATTACATTTAACTCTACCACCAAAAAATATTGAAAATTGACATTAAGTCACATAATGTCCTTCTGAGTTAAGCAGGACAGGCATTCATATCTTTACTTTCTTGTGTAACACACTGGAGATCAGAAAATTAATTAACCTTTCAAGAAACATGCCAGGAGAAGGTTGGGGTAAGTGTAATACACGGTTTAAGGTAGAACTTACCGAATTGCTGTCAGTGTTTTATAGATCTGATCCTAATCTAGGGCTCAAGCATCTTTTAGTTGAGAACCAATTAAAAACAGTGATTCTAATTTTAAATCTCTAGTATTGAATGCAAACCTTTATTAATCATCAGTCTAATACTTATATAATTACTTCAGTGACTGTTAGAGATTTTCTTATTCTTTTCAGCATGGCCTTCAATCCATGTTCTAGCTATTTTTCCAATCTTGATTTCTAGATGTCTCTGATTAATTTTACAATTCTTTCTCTAATGAATTCTGACTTTGCTGATTCTCCTGGTGCTACTCTCTCTTGGTTAACTCTGTTTGTCTTCCTAGTCCCCTTCATGTTTCTTACTCTTCTTTCCCTTAGATGTAGATACACTACATTCTGAGCTCTTTTCATTCTACACATATTTTCTTATGTTTTCAATAATTCAGTCATTCAACAAAACACCTATGAAAGTCTCATTACATACCTGGCTATTCCAGATTCTCATTTAATTCTCCCTTAAACACAATATCTGCCCTCATAGAACTGAAATTCTAGCCATCATATGCAGAAAGTTTTCAAATCAATACTTAAATATACTTTGTAAGATACTAATCATTTTTACATAGAGGAAAAAATATAGCAAGGGACCATGGTAACAAGGGTACCATCTAATAAAATGACATTTCAACATAGACATGAATAAAATGAAGAGGATAATCAGATATTTCACAAGGAAAGAATAGCTTCAATAAATGTAATATCAATTTTATAAAACCCACTGTGTTTGAAATTTGCTTGACACACCCAAGAGTACCAAAGAGATCCCTGTGGCTGAGGTTCAGTGAGCAAGAAAGAGATATGCATGAGATATGCAAAGAGGTAGAGACATAAAGAGCATGGAAGCTCTGGAGGCTGAATAAGCTAGGAGGAAAGCTGCTACAGGAACCCAAATTAACAGTGGTTTGGATATAACAGAAGTGGATTTGTCTCCATGGAAAGCGTATGGTTGAGCCCTCAGACATGATGACTTCCTTCCATGCTGTAGGAAGTACTAGACTTTTGGGTCTTTCTGTTTTGTAGTTTTAAATACAGTGCCTACAAAATCACATCTAAGGTAGCTATGTTATTGTCTTGACACTTGTAACAAGAGAGAAAGTCGGAAGAAATGTCTGTTACTTGGAAAGCATGACCAGTAACTGCAACACATTACTTTTATTAGTGTTTTTTCCCCCCGCAGAACCAGTCACATAACCAAAATTAAGCCCAAGGTTGGAGAAATGTAGTTTTTACCTACATGTCTGTGTCATCAGCTCACAGCTCTGTTGCTACAAAAGTGAGGATGAATATGAGAGAGAGAGAGAGAGAGAGAGAGAGAGAGAGAGAGAAAACACGAGCGAGTGCATGCAAGCGCAATCTTTACAGCAAAGCAGAGAAGAATTGTGGACTTAATTCTAGATAATAGAAAATCTCTAGGAAATTTAAGCACAGGGATGATTTATATTTACATGTAACTCAGATTTTGAAAAAAATTTTGTATAGCTTTGTGTGGAAACCAGAAGTTGGCTGTTTTGTTAAAGAGGTGGTGATTTTGGCAAGAGGAAGCAAGAGACTGGCTAGGAGGAAGTGTCTTTGTTTTATCAATCTCAAGTCTATGTATTTATTTTACATCATTCTTAAATTTTTAATTTTATAATTTATTGGATTCTCCTCAATTATATCCAGTATTCAAATTTCAAATATCTGAAAGAACTCTTTTTTTTTATCTTTTCTCCTAATATGATATTAATTCTTTCTATATTTCTATATATTCCTTCTCAATAAATGGGAGGTAGCAAATTGTGTGTATTTTCCTTTTCATATTTCACACCCATAGTACAAAAACTCCTCATACAGCCATTTTTTTCTCTTTTTTTATCAATCCTTTTTAGTTAAACATGATGGTACAATTCATTTTGACATAATTATGAAAGTACTGTGGTATGAATGTCACACAGTTTTGTTGTTGTTTTTTTTCTCAACTAATAGATTTTTATTTTAGGATGGTTTTAGATTTATAGAAAATTTAAGCAGAGAACCAGTATTTCTCAAGTAACCTCTCCTCCTCCTCAAACACACAGTCCCCCCCAATATTAACATTAGTATGGTACATATTTATAATCTGAGAACTGATATTCATGCATTCTTATCTACCCAGCAATGCTGCTTATATTAGGATTAACTGTTAAACGGATTTTGACAAATGTGTGATCTTAGGTATATAATGTTGCATTACCATAGAAAATACTTTCACCACCCTAAACGTCCCCTGTGTTTCCCCCCTGACTCTCTCCCCCTCTCTCTTCAGAAATCCCTGACAGTTATATCATTTTACTGTATTTACAGATTTTTCTTTCCCAAAACATCATATACTTGGTGTCCTATGGTATATAGCCTCTTTAGATTGGTTTCTCTCACTAAACAAGTATTGGAGGTTCTTCGTGGATATCTCACTTCTTTTTATCAATGAGTATATTCCATTAAACAGATATACCACTGCATATGAGTCAAATTGTCCAGGACCAATAGGAGATGTGTGTGTGTGTGTGGGGGGGGGTGTGTGCACTGAGACAGAGAGAGAGGGGGAGACAGAGAAAGAGACCGAGAGACTAAGTTTCATTTTTAGGAATTGGCTGCTGAGTTCGTGCAGATGGATTAATATGTCAAAGGTTGAGATGGTGGAGACTCAAGGACAATTGCAGTTTGAATGTTGAAGTCTTCTGCTAGCAGAATTTCTTCTTCCTCCAGTAAGGTCAGAATTTTTCTATTAAGGCCTTCAACCAATTATACAAAGCCCATTCGTATTAAGGGGATTCATGTGTGGTTGTCAGAATCCAACAATTTAAATGTGAACATCATCTTTAAAAAAAATACCATTACAGAAACATCTAGAATAATGTTTGACAAAATATGTGGGTATTGTGGTCTAGCCAAATTGACACATAAATTAACCATCACACACTGTTTATCCATTCAACTGTGAAAGACCTTGGTTGCATCCAAATTTAGGCGATCATGAATATAAATGATATAAACATTGGTGTGCATGTTTTGTGTTAATTTGTTATCAACTCTATTGGTTAAATACCTAGGAGAGTAGCTGCCAGATCATATGGTGAGAAAAACTCAGTATTCTTCCTCCTGTAAATATTTTTTAAGTCATGCACACCCACCTCATACATTTTATAGTTTCTTAACTCTTCACACATTTTTTATCCCTGCATATGAATCATGTATCATAATTTTCTGTTTATGTCTATATGTGTTCCGGGTGCATAAACACCATTTTTGTTGTTTTGTTTGGAACGTGCTACACACAGTGATTGGCACTTATTGAACACTTAGTACAAATTCATTGGGTGAATAATTAATTGAATAAACAATGAAAAGTATGGTCTCTTTGTTCATGTACTAATACAATTTCATCTATGTGATGTTGCTCTTGGTTAAAACAAACGTGTTTCAAAGACCAACTCAGATAATAAAAATCCTTTATACTCTTTCAACAGTTGTTCACCCACTTAATGTTTTCAGGCTTGTTGTTGATCTTCTTTTCATCCCTGTGTTAATCATGGGAATTCATTTTTCTCCCTCTGCCGATTGTCTTCTGCCACACATCTGCATTTAGTCAGGGTCCAATATTCCTCAAATATCATTTTATCTCTGTTAGCAAATTCCCAGCCTCCACTTTCCATCACTTGATTTAACACGCTCTGTATTTATTTTTAACTATACATTGATTCCCATCTAAAAAAACACACCATCTTTTATATTCTGGCTTTTCCTGTATACTTCTGATTAGGAATATGCAAAAGTAATATTTATTTTAAATAAAATGGCTTAAAGTAGAGGAAAAAATAACCCATTATTTCACATTGAAACATGAAATTTTTATCTTCTTTTGATTGGTGGTTCATTTGGGAATTTATTTGAAGAAGTTTGTGTGAAATTTACCATACACTAGAAAAGAGACTAAAATAAACGCTGAAAATGGTTTATTTCAGCATTTCTAAAACTTGTCATTTCAAAGAATTCCTAGGGGAGGCCTATTCTGTTCTGAGTGAGCTCTGTGGAGAAGAAACAGAAATTTCAGCATTTTTTTTCTTGCTTTTGTCTTCAAAACAAATTCTCGTTTTTATCAATTGTTTAATTTTATACATATAGACATGTGGCAATGATAATAATATTCATAATAATAATCTATAATACTATTAACCCTACTGGAATGAAAGGGAATTTTCATTGTTTCTTATTCCATAAAACAAATATCTCAGCAAACTTTGCCAAGCAACTAGTAATCTTTCTTTAAATTTCCAAAAATGACAGAATCTCCTGGAGTGATTATTACCCAAATTTCTGGCTCCTCAACCCAGAGAACCTAATTCAGAAAGAGCAGATCCTGATTAGTAGCAATTATTCTTTCTAACACCAAGAGATCAGGAAGGGCAACAGATCTGAATCACTTTTATTATTTCTGTCAGTCATGAGAAAGAAAGAGAAAACTCCAAGACAATTTTCTGTATTTAGAAATATTGTGACATATGAAGAGTTATAGGAATATTTATAGATAAACTTACATACACTCACATATATAGAACATTATCCCAAAGGGCACCCCTAAATGTACAAGTTATAATAATATTGCCAGGGCTGGGGATGTGGCTCATGCGGTAGCGTGCTCGCCTGGCATGCATGCGGCCCGGGTTTGATCCTCAGTACCACATACAAAAAAAAAGGACTTTGTGTCCTCTGAAAACTAAAAAATAAATATTAAAAAATTCTCTCTCTCCCTCTCTTTGAAAAAAAGAATAATATTGCTATATTGATATATCAGAAATTTATGAATATAGTTAGATGTTTTAGTCAGATATATATAGACATAAGCACATGTATGTACTCATGTATTTATGTATTCAGAAATTTAATTAAATGACTCTAAAATTTACTCTATGTTTATCTCTGTGTATATGTATGGAGCATTATAACTTCATCATGTACTTATAAACTATTTTCTAAGACATTCAGTATGACTGAAAGAATTATAATCAAAGTTTGAGATATGAAAACATCCACAATGATAAAATATAGGCATAGCACTATTGTATTTAATGGGTAAAACATTTGAGGGAAATACATTTTAGATACATGATATAATTTCAAATGCTTTCCCATATAGAATACTTCCTGAGGCAAAATAATTTTCAAAAATATTTTAAAAGTGTTGCATTAAAAGTTAACTTATAAAAAGTTGTAACAGAACCTTTAAAAATGTCTGTTTATAAATCTTGTTGATAACACTTTTTGAAAATATTTAAGCATACTCTTGAGAGAATTATAGACCTTTTAAAAAAATCAGGTGTAAGGGCAGCTGCTAATCAAAAGTAACTTATTACCATATTTCCCAGAGGAGCTAAACCTCTTTTCAAAGAATGTGTTTTACATTGGACTTACCTAATGTACTCAAATTAATTTAAATTGCTTAGTCAGAACCAATGAACTTGTTTGAATAAGCAACTGAGTGTGTTATTTTATTCTAATATTTAGATAGAAAGACTCAGTTTGGGGCTTGTGAATGGAGCTCAGTGGGAGAGTATATGAAAGGCCCTGGATTCGATTCCCAGCACCCAGTAGATAAAAACAACAAGAACAAGAACAAAATAAACTCAGTGTGTCACTGACTATATCTGATACAGGTTATAGTATGACTTAAGCATGTAACATACATAAGACATATCATGTGGCTAAGAAAGAGTTTCAAATTGATCTGGAGACAAGGAAATTAGACTAAATCACATTAACTCATTTTAAGAGTATATGCTAATGAGACAGAAAACAATGATAGCTGGGAGAAGCCATCAAGAGGGACCTTTGATGACAAATCAATTTAATCCCTAGATGAATGACCCAGTTAATAATGATTTCATCTGAATGAAAGAATTAGAGATACTGAGAAGATGGCCTGAGTAGAAAACATCAGAAATCTGTCTCTGCACTTAGCACTGGTAGAATCTGTCTGATACAGCTTTTTGCAATTATGAAGTTGTGATGTATTTCAGGCAATTTCAGTTTCTAACACAGTAATGTTCTTGATCTCCACCCCTCAGTCTCATGATACCAATTCTGCATGTGTTTCAGGAGCATGTTACAGAACACTTACACAACTGACATTTCAGTGGCTTGGGAGGCTGAGGCAGGAAAATCACAAGTTTGAGGCCAGCCTCAGGATCTTAACAAACCCATGTCTCAAAAAATATATATAAAGGAACAAAGTTAAATGTCAGTGGTACAGCATTCCTAGGTTTCATTTCTAGCATCACAAGGAAAAAACTAAAGAAAATATCCAAGGTATGAGGACAAAAGGAAATTAAGTGCTTTACTACAAAATTTTAACACACACACACACACACACACAAATAAACAATGTAAGAAATGAAGGGTAAACGGGTGTAAGAAATATGCATAGAAAATATTTAACAAATCCAGAGATGTAAGTCTTCCTTATCAGTAATTATTTTAAATAGAAAGGATTAAACTATCCAAAAGATGGATATTAGCATACTAACCAAAAGATAGAGATTAGCATAATAGTAAAAAATAGAATCTAAGTATGTACTCTCTACAAGTGATTCATATTATGTCTAAAGTCACAAATAGGTTATAAGTAAAATACTAGCAAGCAAAAGAGGATAACGGCAGATATACCAATAGCAGACAAAATGAGTTTTAAATAAAAAGGTTTTAAGACACAAAGAAGGACATTGCATATTAATAAAAGATTCAATGGAGCAGGAGATATAAAAGTTATAAACATCTATGTGTCTAACAACAGACCATTGAAATATAGGAAGCAAAAATTGAAAAGCATAGGTATGGATGCAGGAAAAATTAACACTTGTGTGTATTTAGTGGGAACGTAAAATATGAAGTTGCTATTTAAAGGCAGTATGCCAGTTCCTAAAACAATTAAGAATAGAGTTACTACATTGAGTTAGTTACTACATGGAGTTACTCCATTTTTGTTTACATAGACAAAAGCATTGAAACATGGGTCTTGTCCTCTATTCTGTACCATTGGTCCACCCACCTGTTTTGGTACCAGTACCATGCTGTTTTTGTTACTATTGCTCTGTAGTATAGTTTGAGGACTGGTATCGCTATACTGCCTGATTCACACTTCCTGCTTAGCATTGTTTTTGCTATTCTGGGTCTTTTATTTTTCCATATGAATTTCATGATTGCTTTCTCTATTTCTACAAGAAATGCCATTCGGATTTTGATTGGCATTGCATTAAACCTATAGAGAACTTTTGGTAATATCGCCATTTTGATGATGTTAGTTCTGCCTATCCATGAACAGGGTATATTTTTCCATCTTCTAAGATCTTCTTCTATTTCTCTCTTTAGGGTTCTGTAGTTTTCATTGTATAAGTCTTTCACCTCTTTTGTTAGGTTGATTCCCAAGTATTTTATTTTTTTTTGAAGATATTGTGAATGGAGTAGTTGTCCTCATTTCCATTTCAGAGGATTTGTCGCTGATATACAGGAATGCCTTTGAGTTATGCGTGTTGATTTTATATCCTGCCACTTTGCTGAATTCATTTATTAGCTCTAATAGTTTCTTTGTAGACCATTTTGGGTCTGCTAGGTATAGAATAATGTCACCTGCAAATAGTGATGATTTAAGTGCTTCTTTTCCTATTTTTATGCCTTTAATTTCTTTCGGCTGTCTAATTGCTCTGGCCAGTGTTTCGAGAACTATGTTGAAGACAAGTGGAGAGAGAGGGCATCCCTGTCTTGTTCCAGATTTTAGAGGGAATGCCTTCAGTTTTTCTCCATTCAGAATGATGCTAGCCTGAGGCTTAGCATAGATTGCTTTTACAATATTGAGGTATGTTCCTGTTATCCCTAGTTTTTCTAGAGTTTTGAACATAAAGGGATGCTGTACTTTGTCGAATGCTTTTTCCGCATCTATCGAGATGATCATATGGTTCTTATTTTTAAGTCTATTGATGTGGTGAATAACATTTATTGATTTCCGTATATTGAACCAGCCTTGCATCCCAGGGATGAATCCTACTTGGTCATGGTGCACAATTTTTTTGATATGTTTTTGTATTCGATTCGCCAGAATTTTATTGAGGATTTTTGCATCTAGGTTCATTAGAGATATTGGTCTGTAGTTTTCTTTCTTTGAAGTGTCTTTGTCTGGTTTAGGAATCAGGGTGATGTTGGCCTCATAGAATGAATTTGGAAGTTCTCCCTCTTTCTGTATTTCCTGGAATAGCTTGAAAAGTATTGGTATTAGTTCTTATTTAGAGGTTTTGTAAAACTCTGCTGTATACCCATCCGGTCCTGGGCTTTTCTTAGTTGGTAGTCTTTTGATGGCTTCTTCTATTTCCTTGATTGATATTGGTCTGTTTAGGTTGTCTATATCCTCCTGACTCAATCTCGGTAGATCATATGACTTAAGAAATTTATTGATGCCTTCACTATCTTCTATTTTATCAGAGTATAAGGATTCAAAATAATTTCTAATTATCTTCTGTATTTCTGAAGTGTCTGTTGTGATATTGTCTTTTTCATCCCGTATGCTAGTAATCTGAGTTCTCTCTCTTCTTCTCTTCGTTAGCATGGCTAAGGGTATGTCGATTTTATTTATTTTTTCAAAGAACCAACTTTTAGTTTTGTCAATTTTTTCAATTATTTCTTTTGTTTCGATTTCATTGATTTCAGCTCTGATTTTAATTATTTCTTGCCTTCTACTTCTTTTGCTGTTGATTTGCTCTTCTTTTTCTAGGATTTTGAGATGAATTGTGAGATCATTTATTTGTTGGTTTTATCTTTATTTAAGGAATGAATTCCAGGCAATGAATTTTCCTCTTAGAACTGCTTTCATTGTGTCCCATAGATTCCAATATGTTGTGTCTGTGTTTTCATTTATCTCTAAGAATTTTTTAATTTCCTCCTTGATGTCTTCTATAGCCCATTGATCATTCAGTAACCTATTGTTCATTCTCCAAGTGATGCATGATTTTTCCTTACTTCTTTTATCGTTGATTTCCAGTTTCATTCCATTATGATCAGATAAGATGCATGGTATTATCTCTACTCCTTTATAATGTCTAAGAGTTGCCCTGTGACATAATATGTGATCTATTTTTGAGAAGGATCCATGTGCTGCTGAGAAAAAAGTGTAACTGCTTGATGTTGGGTGGTATATTCTATATATGTCAATTAAGTTTAGGTTATTAATTGTATCATTGAGTTCTATAGTTTCCTTATTCAACTTTTGTTTGGAAGATCTGTCCAGTGGTGAGAGAGGTGTGTTAAAGTCTCCCATAATTATTGTATGGTGGTCTATTAGAGTCTTGAACTTGAGAAGAGTTTGTTTGACGAACATAGCTGCATCATTGTTTGGGGCATATATATTTATGATTGTTATGTTTGTTGGTGTACGGTTCCCTTGAGCAGTATGTAGTGTCCCTCTTTATCCCTTTTGATTAACTTTGGCTTGAAATCTATTTTATTTGATATAAGTATGGACACTCCTGCTTATTTCCAAAGTCCATATGAGTGATATGATTTTTCCCAACCTTTCACCTTCAGTCTATGTATGTCTTTTCCTATCAAATGTGTCTCCTGTAGGCAGCATATTGTTGGGTCTTGTTTTGTGATCCATTCTACTAGCCTGTGTCTCTTAATTGGTGAGTTTAAGCCATTAATATTTAGGGTTATTATTGAGATATGGGTTGTTCTTCCAGCCATATTTGTTTATTTATGTTACTAAACTTGGTTTGTTTTCCTCTTTGATTATTTTCCCCCCTTTACTGTACTACCTCCCACTGTTGGTGTTCATTGTTATTTTCCATTTCCTCTTCCTGTAATGTTTTGCCGAGGATGTTTTGAAGAGATGGTTTTCTAGATGCAAATTCTTTTAACTTTTGTTTATTGTGAAAGGTTTTAATTTCCTCTTCCATCCTGAAGCTTAATTTTGCTGGATACACAATTCTTGGTTGGAACTCATTTTCTTTCAGTGTTTTTATATATGTTATTCCAGGATCTTCTAGCTTTCAGAGTCTGTTAAAAGATCAGCTGTTATCCTGATTGGTTTACCCCTAAATGTAATCTGTTTCCTTTCTCTTGAAGCTTTTAAAATTCTCTCCTTATTCTGTATGTTGGGCATCTTCATTATAATGTGTCTAGGTGTGGATCTCTTATGATTTTGCACATCCGGCGTCCTGTAGGCTTCTAGGATTTGGGATTCTGTCTCATTCTTCAAGTCTGGGAAGTTTTCTCGTATTATTTCATTGAACAGATTGCTCATTCCTTTGGTTTGGACCTCTATACCTTCCTGTATCCCAATGACTCTTAAGTTTGGTCTCTTTATGTTATCCCAAATTTCTTGGATGTTCTGCTCATGGTTTCTTAACAGTCTTGCTGAGTTGTCTATGTTCTTTTCATGTTGAAATACTTTGTCTTCATTGTCTGATGTTCTATCTTCTAAGTGTTCTACTCTACTGGTAGTATTCTCATTTGAGTTTTTAAGTTTGTTTATTGCTTCCTGCATTTCTAGGATTTCTGTTTGTTTGTTTTTTTATAACCTCTTTCTCCCTGTATAGTTGATCTTTTGCTTCCTGGATTTGTTTGTGTAATTCATTGTCCAAGTGATCTTTCATTGTCTGATTTTGCTGTCTAATGTCTTCCTTGAGACTCCAGATCATCTGAACCATGTATATCCTGAATTCTTTATCTTACATTCCATCTGCTGCAGCTGTTACCTCTTCTAAAGTTGAGTTGACCTGCATTGCTTGTGGTCCTTTCTTTCCTTGTCTTTTCATACTGTTCGCGTTTCTTTCTGCTTGGTGAAACTGTTGTGTTATTGAATTTTCCCCCTATATATTTACATTGCTCTTGTATAGTTGCAAAGTCTCCCTTGCAGGGGCCGGCGGCAGCTGTGCTCCTCCTCCAATTGGGGTGATCTGTCTATCTCGCCAGCGGGCCCCTGGGCCCCTTCTCCAGGTCACATGGTCTGCCTACCTTGCAGGCACGGGCGGTGGCTCTCCTCCGCCCCTCCTCCAATTGGAGCAATGTGTCTACCATGCCGGCGGGCCGCTTGGCCTGCTCCACTGGCCGGTCGCGGGTCTGCCTAACTTGCAGGCACGGGCGGCGGCTCTGCTCGCCAGTCCTCCAATTGGGGCGATTTGTCTACCACGCCGGCGGGCCGCTGGGCCTGCTCCGCCGGTCGGTTGCAGGTCTGCCCACCTTGCAGGCGCGGGAGGCGTCTCCTATATTTATTTATATATGGAGAAAGAGGCATGGGTATCCAAAGATGATGCTAAATATATATATATGAAGAGAGTGAAAGAGACTACGTTTTGGGGGATAGCCCCAAAATGTAAGTCTCTTATCACTCTGGTTATAGTGAGGTGAAACTTATATACATATGCATTTGTGATAGTAGCATTACAAATACTGATAAATAGTGTGGATTTCACTTTAATTAATAGTCAAAATTTGGTTCTCAGTTGCTAAGATAGGAAGACATACTCTTAGGTTAGGTTACAATTTGTTTGCCCAGGGTACACTATGTACAGAAGCTACTTTAGGCCAAAATTATCAGACAAACGCAGAGAGGCTAGCTTAGCACAAATTAGTTTTAGTTCAAATAATGCACTTGCTTGATTTTCCCTGAAAATCAGATAAATATTGGCCTTTTATAAAGTGGTCCCTGAATGAATTGTATATCAGTAAGTTTACTAATGCTATAGCTTCTCTATGACTAAGAATTGACCTATACCAGTTTTAAGTTAAAGTTTAAGAACACTATTATCTTATTATAGCTTGGTAATCTTAGTAAGTTCTTTTTAGGTATCAGTAGAAAAATTGGAGTTGGGGGGATCTAAGGCTTGTAGGGATAATAATTTTATCTGCTGCTTTTATATTTAGAAAACCAGTTTAGAATGTCTAGGTAATTATCAATCATAATTCCTAGTAGAGCACCTTGTGTACTTTTCTTTAGGGTAAATTCACTGAATATTGACACTATGTCATTCTAGAATGGCCAGTTGTCACGTTCAGCAAAGAGGTTTTAATTCCTAAAGTGGTAGAATCAGGCTGCAGAAGATGTCAAATACTTCAAAAACACGAAAAAAATGAATTCCATTAAATATATTTGCTTTCCTTCTGAATATTAAGGCAAAATAAATATATGAATATCAGGCAGAAAATTATAGGCTTTGGGCTGGAAGAATACCTATGAAAATACTTATGAATACCAAATCCTCTCTTTTTATACCAGCTATATGAATTGCAAGTGTCGCTTAAGTACATAACAAAATATGGTCTCTTGGTCTTGGAAAACAAGTATTTGTTAATGAATATGACAATCAAAGTAACAAAAAAATTCCAAGGATTTTAAATAATTTTCACATATCATTTCAAAATCCTCTTTTCAATCCACTTCAACTAACAACTTGAGATGGATTGCATGTTGATACTATTTTTCTCTGATTTAAAAAGAAAAAAAATGTGTTTCTGCACCAGAGGGGGAAAAAAATCAACTTTGACCTGCAAAAAATTCAAACCATAAATCTGCAAAAACCATGTGTCTATCTAGGGAGAAAATTATTTTTGGTAAACTAAAGAAATTGTATCACCTTTTTGACCAAATCAAATTTCTTCTCATATCATAAATTCTGTTTTCAACACCAGCAAAGTGAATTTTCTCATACCATATTTGAAGCTAAGCTCCCCTAGATTTCCCAGGTCCATTCAGATACTAAATGCTGTTTAATCTATTGCAATCTTGCATCTATTCTCTGCATGTTTATTTTCTTTTCATCTCCTTTAGTCTACCTATCACTTCCAATTTTCAGAAGCCTCCTATTCAACATAATATTCAAAAATTTTTATTATACTTCAAGTATGGGCCAAACTCTCTGTGAAAGAGAAGACACATGAAACACACTTATCTTGCCATTTTTCTCCTTACCTACATTAATTTTTCCCATTCCATAAACTCTATCAAGTAAGTAAATTCTACCAAGTTTTAATCATGAGACTTTCAATGTACAACAAACACAAACTTTTTATTTTGGCTTCCAAAACTTTGTCCAAAAAATTCTAAAATACTGTATAACTTATCTCCCATTTCTTTATTTTAACACCCTTTTATACTGGTTTTAGTATACACTCCAATTTTTTCATTCATTTTTTTTCTCACCAGGATATAAATTTTTCCTACTCTTCATTGCTGAATATTCTATCTTTGTTTAAAATCTTCTCTCTAGGCATCTATTATTGATATCTATTTTATGATATTAATTTTCCCTGTTCTAGGGTCATTCTTGAAGTTTCTGTGCACTCTTTATTTATAGCAAGCAACATAAGCCTAACTCAAAATGATTTAAGTAAGAAATGAAATGTGTTGACACACAGTAATAAAATATCCAAGGGAAACCGGACCCAGAAATTTTAACATAGTCAACTAGGATTCAATTTCTTCTTTCCTTCTACATCTTCTTTTTCTTAATGTTGACTTCATTCTAATTAGTCTGTACTGTCTACATTGAATTCCCAGCAATTACAAGTTCATATGATCCTCAGAGCTAGGAAGTCTAGTGGAAGAGAAATTGTTGCTCCTAATATTTACAAAATATTATTGAATTAGTTTGAAAGATTTAGATATGGCTATAAGCTAAATTATTAATGAGTCAGTAAGAGATAAGTGAGAAGAAATAAATGTACTTATCAGACAAATCTAGAGGAAAAGGAGATTATGGTATTACTAGCTCAAATCAAAGGATGGGCAGGGGGTGGATGACTATATAAATCAGCTTTTACTGCCTGGTTTCCTTATGAAAAAATCATAAGCACGAGTCCCTCATAATCTACAATATTTAGTTTACATTGATAATGTTGATCTTGCTGCTGTTTCTTTCATTTTTTTTTTCTTGTCAGTATTAGGGATTGAACTCAGGGCCCCATGCATTCTAAGCATGTGCTCTAGATCTGCTTCTTTAAGCTAGCTCTGCTGCCCATGATTTTCATCCTCCTGGTAAGAATAGGCTAATACTTAGGTTCAAGATAGCAATTCTCACTTTTGAACATCATTTCCCTCTAGTCTTTGTATTGCATTTAATAGAATAACATAGATGGGCCAAAGGAGGCCAAGTGGCAGAGGTGCAGAAGCAAGCTGCAGGAACATCATCCACATTCACTCTTGAGGACCTTCAAAGGCATGACTACAGTGAAGGGAAAGAACTGGGGCCAGGGACCCAATCTACCCCAGAAGAATAGCTCCTAGTAGAAAATACGATACTATTATTAAAATTAAGGGGAATGAATTCAGGGGGAAAAATACTCTATAGGGGTCATGTGATCTATATCATAATCAAATCCTTAACATGTTATAAGAACTGTGAATAGATAGACTATATCTTATTTAAATTTGAAAATTCTAAGGTTCCTAAAACAGTATCTAGATTAGAGTATTTATCCAGTTAATATTCACCTAGTATAAAATTTCCAATTCCTTTTGCAAAACTATATTCTAATGTTCCCCACAAAATAGTATTCCCAGATCACACTATTTTCCATGCTTGCATAGTTTGCCCAGAAGCATTTTCAGCATCAATTATCATGTTACCTCATTAAGAACAGATTTAATTAACAGGACTGTATTTTTCAAATTTAGGAATGGGGAGATATTTCCTGAAGGAAAAACTAATGAATCCTTGTGGCTTTTCTCTACCTTGTAAAATGTGAATGAAGCTATAGCATGGCTATCTCAGCTCTAAGCATCGTGTCACAATCATGGTCAGAGGACTGTTACCAACTTGATCTGTAGTTATAGGGAAAAAATAGCTTCCCCCCAATTTACTTTCAGCAAATATCTGCCCAAATTTCAGTGAATAGTACTGTGCCAACTCCAAACTTAGCTGCAGAAGAGCCTGAGAATGAATATTCCTCTTATACATTCTATAGTGAAAGAACATGAGAAAAGTGTGTCAGGATATTAGTGATGTCTAATGTATTAGCAAACCAGAGTATGGTTTTTCTTGATGCTAGGAAGAGTTGTGTTAGACAATGGTACAAATTAAACTGTTATTATTAATACACTTTATAGTATGTTTTATTATATACAATAATGCTCTATTTTTATTCAATAGGATAAACTCGGTATTCATGGAATGTCTATGAAATAAATATTGATTTTAGAGTAAAAACCTGAATAGCTTTGTGAGCTTGGAAAAGTCATGTAACTTCTTTTTGTCTCTTTCTTCATTACTACAATGAGAATTATGACATCTAAAATGAAAGGGTATTGTGGCTATTAAATGACATGATAAAACTCAAATGCATCATACAGCATTCAACATAACATTAATTCTCTGTTAATTATTAATTATTATTGTTTTAATGACAATTACAGAATATTATCCTATACACATGAGATCCTAAAAATGCATGGTTTCTGATTGTTAGCACTTTGCTTCTTTTTCCACAGTAATGACTTTTTAAGGCTTTTGCAGGTTTGGAAAAGCAGAAGCAATTTATAACATCTTCTTCTTTAATAAAAATCTCACATTAATATTTAAATGGTTTCTTGAATTACCCTGCTATACAAATTTAAAGATTCTGTTAGTTATCTTTAATTGAATAGATGTAACCTAGTTCTATTATGAAAGAGATTAAGCTAGCCAAAAGGAGGGAATTATCAAATGGTGGGGGAGGAGATTGCTATAGAGTTAAATTCTGAAAACTCACATGCTATATAATGATCAGAAAGGGATTTCCAACATATACCATTTTGATATTTTCCCTTAGAAAGTCATTGAAGACTATGTATGTAATGGGCCTAAAACTTCTCCACAAAGCTGTGGGTGGTTCAAGGGAGTTTGATATGGTATTCATAGTCAAGTTTGAGCCTGTACAGTGCTCTAAAGTTATGAAGCTATTCCATTTCAGACCTCATTTGACTTGCATGCAAAGTTGGGAAGTAGATAATAAACTTCTTTTCTTGTTAATGAGAAATATAAGGTTCAGAAAATTTGTATGAACTAATAAAGCTCACAAAGAGAGAGGAAGAGCTTCGACTCTCAGAGTTCAGTTCCCAAGTGTGAAGTGCCAAACACCAAGGGTTGAGTTACCCGGACGTTGATCAGCGGGGCCACTTACAGCACTAAGCCTATATATCCTTGTTGATAAAATAGGTGTCATACCAGCACTGCCTGCCTGCCAAGCTTGTTGCACTAGACTGATAGTTGTTATAATAAAATATATTTATTTCCCAAAATGAGGGTGGCTGGGAATTTCAAGATCAATGTGCCAAATCGCTTTGTTTCCTGGTGAGGGTCTGCTTCTGACATGCAGGAGGCTACCTTTTTACTGCTTCCTCATATGGTGGAGAGAAAGCACTCTCTCTCTCTCTCCCCCTTCTTTTCTTCTTATAAGTCTTATAAAACTTCATCTAATTTTAATTACCTTACCAAAACCCTGTGTCCAAAGATTGTCTTATTAGGGATTAAGGTTTTGACTTCTGGCTCTTAGTAGAACACAATTCATCATAGATAATCTGTCATGTGAAATACCACGTAAAAATTTTAGAGTAATGACTGGCACTTAAGAAACAGGCTTTAATATATTTGATATCATTGTCACTGTTATCCCTTGTTTATGGTCTATTACCATCTAAGTAGCATGAAGTGAGGTAAGGCAGAAATGACTGAATGTTTCCAATAAACCATATATTCTCAGTGTTAAAGCAACTCTCTGGTAGTAGACTGAACAACTTGGCAGACATCAAATTCTGTGGACTTATTGGAATGCTATTGCTCCAGAAAAGAAACAATGCACTAGTTGATTCAAATTTATGGCAGCATCCCATTGTTTCTAAATATCAATTAGCACATGGCTTCCTCTCTTGGAGATTTCCATGTAATTTTTGTACGGTAACACCAGCTTGGTTATTAATAGAAAACTGAATTGTGCCTTACCTATCTCCCCTTCTTTGATCAGGTCTGATTCTCACTCTAGGGATCCTTTTCATTCATGTGGTTAACTGGAGTGAATCATTTTGTGGAACACCATCTAAAAGTTGAAATCACATTTGTTATTAAACAATAAGAAACACATATTTAAAATCTTGTTCAACCCAGGACTCTCTTAGGTATTTAAATTATAAAGATGGAATTATTAAAAATTCATTTTAGATCAAAAGGATGAAAACAGGTATGCTCAATGCAGTCTCAGAAGGCTATGATGAAAGGTGTGGGTGGATCTATTGTTTACAGATGAAATGACCAGCAGCCTGGTTTAAGTAAAACAAGGGTTTAGATTACAAGGATCACCAACTGGCTGCTCTTGGAAGAGTCAAGCAATAGATCAGATGCAATTTAAATAATTCACAGACATAAGCTCTTATAACTCTTGTTTGCTACTGTGCTCTGTTGATGCTGAACATAAACTCATGTTTTACCTACAGTGTGAAAGAGACTGTGAATGATAATTCATATTCTAATCGTATCAGATTTACTGTTTGTAATTTTATACTATAAATGTAGAACAACACATCCTTCTGCCAGCAATGTCCCCCACTGAGCTCTTAGGCCACAGTACTACATCCCTACAACATGATCTTTTATGATGCCGATGGCACTGCTGTCTTCCAGAAATGACCACTGGCATAAAACATGGGAGAAGTCAGAGGAGCAATCTCATTTATACAATTTCTTTCTCATCATTTCTAGTAGGACTTGACAGTGATCTAGGAGAGCACACCATCATCACCTTGATCAGGCCTAAGAATGTACATAGGGCTGGGGATGTGGCTCAAGCGGTAGCACGCTCCCCTGGTATGCATGCGGCCTGGGTTCGATCCTCAGCACCACATACAAACAAAGATGTTGTGTCCGCCGAAAACTAAGAAATAAATATTAAAATTCTCTCTCTCTTAAAAAAAAAGAACATAGGTCTAAAAAGATCCTTGGTCCAAAAGGCAGTCTTGAAGATCCTTGGAACGGATAGATATGACTGTCTCACAGAATTTTCTCATGTATGACACAAGCCTGCCAAGGGATTGATTGTCCTGAATACAGAGGAAACAAGAAAGTGTGGCTCACTAGGCCACCCTTCTGTATCTTGGTATTCAAGTTGGCCTTGGAACAACTCTCCTAAACCCAAAACCTAGGGCTTCTCAGAACATTTTGTTAACATGACTTATGGCTAGGTCATCTTCTCCAAAGAAGACCCTGATTGGGAGAAATAGAGAACAGGGTCCATGCTGGTGCTGTCTCTGCACAGACAACACTGTCAGTCCCAGCTGGACCCAGGAACCAGAGAGTACTTAAACACTCTGAAGGAGGCATTCCAAGAGCAAACAGGGTATATGGCAAGAATGCACCTTGCCTGATGTAAAGGTGTTATTGAGTCATCTTTTCCATTAAATAAACATCTCCTTCTGTATATCCTGTTTTCACATATTATTAATAAGTCATATAAACAAAGTGATGTCCCTAGAAAATTAAAGATTGAACCTTTGGGTAAAACAAAATTAGGAATATTTATTTTAAGGAAGAATTCCCTAAGTCTGTTAGAGTAAACGTACTTTGAATTTCTGCAGGGGACAGATATTATACCCTTTGTAATTATATGCCACATGTCAGATTATTCAATGAACATGTCTAAATATTATTTAAATGAGGGAAAAAGGAATAAAAAGAAGTCAGACTACTGGTGTTGTAGGTGATGAAGATCTCAAACTTGGGAATTATATAATCTAGATGCAATCCTGACTCCAATCACAGTTGACATATGCAGATGAGTAAGTTACTGAAATTCTCCATGCCTCAGTTTCTTCATTATGAACATAAAAATCCAATTATCATGAGCAGTGCTATGAGAATTATGCATAACATGTAAAACAATTATTTCAAAGACCAACTCACAGCACATAGTCAATACCTTATTCTGTCCTCATTCCCCTTAAATAATGTTGTGAAGGTTATATGAGATGTATAAGGCATTTTGAACAGAGAGGCTGGCACACACAAAGTGCTCAAAAATGTAGTTTTCATTGCCCCCATCTCTTCTATATCCCCACTCAAGGTTTAAATGACTTTTACAAAGAGTCATATAGGTTCACACTCAACAACTTTACTTATTAGAAATTTCATTCCTGTTATTACTTCTTATATTAGTTTTTGAAATCTAGGCTTTTTCTCATTTTAACTATCCTTGTTCTTAAATCTAGATTTTTTTTTTAGAACAACAACAATATCTTAGGCAAGTTGAAGATGACAGCTTATTTTTTATTAGATTTCAATTCATAGTAAGTGCATCATTTTGTACACCAGTATATGTACCCTCTGAAAACCCCCAAAGAATTAAAATAGCAGATTTCCCAAGTGAGCAAAAGAACATTCTAAACTATCCTGGCAGGCTGCAGCATTACACAGATATCATTTGGCTTTAGGAAAATGAAACGTTTTCTCTTATTTTGCTAGTATTTCCAGTACAGGAAAATTTCTTGTGTAAAATAAATTGGAAATTTTTATACTGTTTCTTTCTTTGTAAGGAACTTATTTTTTAAAGGATATCAACCTAATTTTACTTCCAACATCCATCTCTCTCCTTACAATGAATGAATTGATATAAATTAGAATGAATTTGAACATTTACCCTTATCTCTGTGATGATTCTTCATATATTATTATATAATTTTATTATTTCTTTTGGTATCAGGGAATGAACCCAAGGGTACTATGCCACTGAGACACACAATCCCTAGCCCTTTTTATTTTTTTTTAAATTTTCAGACAGGGTCTGGCTAAGTTGCTTAGGGCCTTGCTAAACTGCTGGGGCTTCCTTCAAACTTGAAATCCTTCCGCCTCAGTCTCCTAAATTGCTGATATTACAGGTATATGACACCACGTAAAGCTCATATTTTATTTTTTAGAGTTAAAATTTCAGCATTTTTTTTTGTTTTTTTTATCATTATATTTCTTTTTTTTAAATTTTTATTGTTGGTTGTTCAAAACATTACATAGTTCTTGACAAATCATATTTCACACTTTGATTCAAGTGGGTTATGAACTCCCATTTTTACCCCGTATACAGATTGCAGAATCACATCAGTTACACATCCATTGATTTACATGTTCCTATACTAGTGTCTGTTGTATTCTGCTGCCTTTCCTATCCTCTACTATCCCCCCTTCCCTCCCCTCCCCTCCCCTCTTCTCTCTATACCCCATCTACTGTAATTCATTTCTCCCCCTTGTTTTTTCCCCCTTTCCACTCACTTCCTCTTGTATGTAATTTTGTATAACCATGAGGGTCTCCTTCCATTTCCATGCAATTTCCCTTCTCTTTCCTTTTCCCTCCCACCTCTCACCCCTGTTTAATGTTAATCTTCTTCTCATGCTCTTCCTCCCAACTCTGTTCTTAGTTACTCTCGTTATATCAAAGAAAACATTTGGCATTTGTTTTTTAGGGATTGGCTAGCTTCACTTAGCATAATCTGCTCTAATGCCATCCATTTCCCTGCAAATTCTATGATTTTGTCATTTTTTAATGCAGAGTAATACTCCATTGTGTATAACTGCCACATTTTTTTATCCATTCGTCTATTGAAGGGCATCTAGATTGGTTCCACAGTCTTGCTATTGTGAATTGTGCTGCTGTGAACATCGATGTAGCAGTGTCTCTATAGCATGCTCTTTTTAGGTCTTTAGGGAATAGACCGAGAAGGGGAATAGCTGGGTCAAATGGTGGTTCCATTCCCAGCTTTCCAAGAAATCTCCATACTGCTTTCCAAATTGGCTGCACCAATTTGCAGTCCCACCAGAAATATACAAGTGTACACTTTTTCCCACATCCTCACCAGCACTTGTTGTTGTTTGACTTCATAATGGCTGCCAATCTTACTGGAGTGAGATGGTATCTTAGGGTGGTTTTGATTTGCATTTCTCTGACTGCTAGAGATGGTGAGCATTTTTTCATGTACTTGTTGATTGATTGTATGTCCTCCTCTGAGAAGTGTCTGTTCAGGTCCTTGGCCCATTTGTTGATTGGGTTATTTGTTTTCTTATTGTTTAATTTTTTGAGTTCTTTGTATACTCTGGATATTAGGACTCTATCTGAAGTGTGAGGAGTAAAGATTTGTTCCCAGGATGTAGGCTCCCTATTTACCTCTCTTATTGTTTCTTTTGCTGAGAAAAAACTTTTTAGTTTGAGTAAGTCCCATTTGTTGATTCTAGTTATTAACTCTTGTGCTATGGGTGTCCTATTGAGGAATTTGGAGCCCGACCCCACAGTATGTAGATCGTAGCCAACTTTTTCTTCTATCAGACGCCGTGTCTCTGATTTGATATCAAGCTCTTTGATCCATTTTGAGTTAACTTTTGTGCCCGGGGAGAGAAAGGGGTTCAGCTTCATTTTGTTGCATATAGATTTCCAGTTTTCCCAGCACCATTTGTTGAAGATGCTATCCTTCCTCCATTACATGCTTTTAGCCCCTTTATCAAATATAAGAAAGTTGTAATTTTGTGGATTGGTTTCTGTGTCTTCTATTCTGTACCATTGGTCCACCCACCTGTTTTGGTACCAGTACCATGCTATTTTTGTTACTATTGCTCTGTAGTATAGTTTGAAGTCTGATATTGCTATACCACCTGATTCACACTTCCTGCTTACAGTCGTTTTTGCTATTCTGGGTCTTTTATTTTTCCATATGAATTTCATGATTGCTTTATCTATTTCTACAAGAAATGCCCTTGGGATTTTGATTGGCATTGCATTAAACCTATAGAGAACTTTTGGTAATATCACCATTTTGATGATGTTAGTTCTGCCTATCCATGAACAGGGTAATATTTTTCCATCTTCTAAGATCTTCTTCTATTTCTCTCTTTAGGGTTCTGTAGTTTTCATTGTATAAGTCTTTCACCTCTTTTGTTAGATTGATTCCCAAGTATTTTATTTTTTTGAGGGTATTGTGAATGGAGTGGTTGTCCTAATTTCCATTTCAGAGGATTTGTCGCTGATATACAGGAATGCCTTTGATTTATGCGTGTTGATTTTATATCCTGCCACTTTGCTGAATTCATGTATTAGCTCTAATAGTTTTTTTGTAGACCCTTTTGGGTCTGCTATGTATAGAATCATGTCACCTGCAAATAGTGATAATTTAAGTTCTTCTTTTCCTATTTTTATGCCTTTAATTTCTTTCAGCTGTCTAATTGCTCTGGCCAGTGTTTTTAGAACTATGTTGAACAGAAGTGGTAAGAGAGGGCATCCCTGTCTTGTTCCAGATTTTAGAGGGAATGCCTTCAGTTTTTCTCCATTCAGAATGATGCTAGCCTGAGGCTTAGCATAGATTGCTTTTACAATATTGAGGTATGTTCCTGTTATCCCTAGTTTTTCTAGAGTTTTGAACATAAAGGGATGCTGTACTTTGTCGAATGCTTTTTCCGCATCTATCGAGATGATCATATGGTTCTTATTTTTAAGTCTATTGATGTGGTGAATAACATTTATTGATTTCCGTATATTGAACCAGCCTTGCATCCCAGGGATGAATCCTACTTGGTCATGGTGCACAATTTTTTTGATATGTTTTTGTATTCGATTCGCCAGAATTTTATTGAGGATTTTTGCATCTAGGTTCATTAGAGATACTGGTCTGTAGTTTTCTTTCTTTGAAGTATCTTTGTCTGGTTTAGGAATCAGGGTGATGTTGGCCTCATAGAATGAATTTGGAAGTTCTCCCTCTTTTTCTATTTCCTGAAATAGCTTGAAAAGTATTGGTATTAGTTCCTCTTTAAAGGTTTTGTAAAACTCTGCTGTATACCCATCCGGTCCTGGGCTTTTCTTAGTTGGTAGTCTTTTGATGGTTTCTTCTATTTCCTCAATTGATATTGGTCTGTTTAGGTTGTCTATATCCTCCTGACTCAATCTGGGCAGATCATATGACTTAAGAAATTTATCGATGCTTTCACTATCTTCTATTTTATTGGAGTATAAGGATTCAAAATAATTTCTGAATATCTTCTGTATTTCTGAAGTGTCTGTTGTGATATTGCGTTTTTCATCCTGTATGCTAGTAATTTGAGTTCTCTCTCTTCTTCTCTTTGTAGCATGGCTAAGGGTGTGTCGATTTTATTTATTTTTTCAAAGAACCAACTTTTAGTTTTATCAATTTTTTCAATTGTTTCTTTTGTTTTGATTTCATTAATTTCAGCTCTGATTTTAATTATTTCTTGCCTTCTACTTCTTTTGCTGTTGTTTTGCTCTTCTTTTTCTAGGATTTTGAGATGAAGTATGAGATCATTTATTTAAAGATTAACTTAAATCTAATTTAATAAGCTTCATACATCTTTATTTTTCTATCCATATAATTCTATGGTACAAGATTGAAGGGAGTTCTTTTTGCTGTACAGTGGGGATTCAAAGCTGAATAATCATTTCATAGGTCAATAACTTGCTTTAGGTAAATCCTCATGTTGAATTTCATCTCATTGTTCCATCAGATAATTTCTTCCTATCATGATAATTTCTTCCAACAATTTTCAAACTGTCCTAATGATTTATTTTTCCAAATAACTTGGAGCATTGGAAGAGCCATGATATTGGTGATCGTATTCTTGGCAATTCTTAATTCTACTTCTATTAGAAATCTTCTGAGGGCAGTGGGAATAGAATTATTTAGTACATTTTGGGATAAAAATTTTATATGCTTTTTTTAAAAAAGAATATTGTCTATCATCCAATAATAATAAATTATACATTGGCATGAGAAGCATCCCATATTCCATGTATAGACAATATGAAATGAAGGTGCAGGTGCTAATAACATGTCTCACTCTACCTGAAACCCTGTGCAATGAGAAAGCCCAGGTAGTTACTTTCAGGAGCTACCGCCCCCCCCCCACACCCCCCCACCTACCTACCACCAAGAATCAGTCACAACCAGTTTCATTTGGTGCAAAAGAAAGTGATTAAGAGACAGCATTAACATTCCACCTCATTTGACTAAACTTTAGACAGATTCTTCCTGAGGAGTCCCCTGAACTTAACTTTCTTATAGTCTCTTACTTTGGAAAACATGGAATAGTAAATTCTTTCCCTGCTTCTTGGAAATATAAATCTTTTTCCAGTCCTTGGGGCTAGTTTAACTGTCAAGAAATATTTTTCTCAAGGTCCTGGAAATAGGATCCTTGAAATGTGATCTCCAGGAAAGTTAGTATCCATGTTTCCCAGTCTTTGTGGGAGTTGAGGAGCCTAACTCTTAGCAAAATATGATGTCCTATCACATTGGTCAAACTTCCTATTGAAGTCCTTTAGTATTTTCCAACTAGCTCACCTCAGTGCTTCAAAAATCCTATTTTGTTTCAGAGGAATTGAGTTTAAGCTCTCTCCTATTACAATAATCTTGAATCAAGTCTTTCTGGTTTGTTTAATTCCATGTGGTATAAGTTTTCCGGGACAAAAGCAATCAGTTCTCATATCACTTTGGTTATGATTATGCCTGTAAACACTTTGAGAACAACATTAGTCTCTAGAAATTTCATCAGTCCATTTTAAAAGAGCTTTTATTTAGATAAAGGATTAATATGAACAAATTTGTAGGGATCTTTGTGGTCTTACAAGATGCCTTAAAACTACTTGTAGACAATCAAAGTTCTCACTGGTATATAATTGGACTAGGTGCATAGCCTTTCTGAAAGTTTAATTTTATTCTTATATGAACCTCTCTTTAAGTTGCAATTATTTCAGAATGTATTTAGACTATATCAGCACAATTTCTGTGATCAAATACATTTGAGAAAAATGCGGGTTAAATAAAGTTGAATGGATTTTATTTTATCATGCTAGAATTTCTCATATTATGACATTGAACACTATGAATCTATTAACTAAAGATATAACTTGAAATATTTTTAAAGCCTATTTTGTCTAGAGCATTGTTTTGGCCTGAGGTGGCTTGGAATAAATATTGAAACATGTTGATCGATAACATTGAACATTGTTTATCAAACCACGCTACTTATCAAAATAGCCTGGCAGCACTTTTTGTTTTGATGGATTCTCTGCAACACAAATATAAGAAAACACAGGAAAATTCCATCCTCCCTGCTTCCCTAATCTGTTTTTTTTTTAAATTTGCTAAATGCCTTTGTTGTAGCTAGTAATGGTTCAAAATTCTCCATTATATTGTTTTATGATTTTGATTCTATTTTTGGAATTTTCTCATGTTACACTTCCATCTTCAAAGTATTTTATTACTACTTCAATATTCAAAGTATTTTATTACTACTTCAATATTCATATCTTATAAGTTGGAAATTACTTGAAGAGTCCCTTCCTAAATATCCCCTTGAAGGGATTGCTAAATAAAATCTTCTATATTTCTTTTTTTCTTCTCAAAGTTGGACACAGTATCTTAAAATACTCCCTAGTAAACTACTTCATTGTGGTTATTGATGCTGACATATTACTATCCCTTCCTAGATTTGTTCAATATAGCTTTATACTGATTTGAACATATTATTTGTATTAAAATGGAATTGAATCATCTCCAATCACTCTGTCATTTCCCTGGAATTGTACAAAGATATGTTACACATCTAGTAGCCACTTCTTGCCTAAAACCTAATACACTGGACAAACCCAGAAAATTATCAAATCTATGTGACTCAAAGAAGACACCTATATCTCTATTGCTCTTTTACCCATATCTATCTAATCTATGCCTATGTCTAAAAAAATTTATGAGTATTATGGGTGCAAATGAAATAAGCATAAAACTACTTTGACAAAGTTTCATATGTGGCTGAAAATCTTTCTTATTTGGTTTAAAAATAAATATACTGAATGACATTTTTAATACATATAACCATACTTCTCATGCACACCTATATATACCCCTCATGATAATAAGTGATACTTCGATAATGCATGAGGACAACTTTCAGTTGGCTACACTACAATTTGGATTTTTTTTTCTTTCATGCAAATCTCTTGATCTAATTGTTTATCTTCTTATGCCTATGTGTCATCTTGTGACAGAACACACTAAGTCTTGAATGTTGGAACTTAGTAGAATATATATAAATAACATCAAGCATTATTTTTCTATTCTCACTGTTGTTATTATTGTTAAAATATGTATATATGCTCCACAACCTTCTCAGTGTGTAGATCAATAGATAAAGCAAATGACATAATTAAATAAATCCTACAAAAGAGGATCAAATGTTCTAAGATACAAAAGAGTTATAGTTTATCACTGTATGACCAAATCTATAGGTAAATACAGGATATTAAAGAATTTTTAACAGAGTCCAACAGTGAATAGGGGGGAAAAAAAACATATTGCCTGTGGCAAGTTTGACATCACATTATTCAACTCCAAAGTCTTTTTAATATCCCTTGCCCTTTAAACTCACTCCAAAGTCATTTTAATATCCCTTGTTAATATCCCTCTTTTAAGCCTCTCTCAACTCATTTCCTCAGTCACCAATGGAGTAGGTGACATAGATGCTGACCCCATTATGCAGATAGGCCTGATATACAGGGAGCTTGGACCGTTGGTATTGCATAGAAGGCATCTTTAATAGGATTCTTTTTCCAGCTAAATCTTAAGTGCAAATTAACTACCAAACTCAGCTGCATAATCTCTCCAAATGCTAGAATCTCAAAGAAATTTGACTTAAGATTTCTTCTAATTCCATTCTTCTCTGAAATATAATTCACCATCCATTTGCAATGCATTTCTGAATTTTTTAAAAAAACATGATTGATATACTGAACTTTCTAACCCCACTCACAATACTATTGCCATTTCATCATAGAGCACTGCTGGTCTCCTTTCTGTTTCTCAAATATGCTATCTCAGGACTTACTGCTGGTGGTAATTCCAACCAGAAGCCCTTACTCAGCTTTTTGTGACCACACTAAATACAATATATATATATATATATATATATATATATATATATATATATATATATATTATTTAAAAAATTCTTCCCCCCAATATATTCTCAAATGACAAGCAATGTTATCTTCTTTGATTTACCCAGAGTATCCACAAATATAAAGAAAAATATGAATTATAAATAAATATTTAATCCCAAACTTGGTAGCAAGAGAGAAAAATGAACGTCACCAAAGAGAAAAACCAACCAAAATGAGTCAGCCAGAAGAGACTCCTGAGCAATTAGATATAGATTGAAGGAGCAAATCTTAAAAATAATTTCAGTTACAGATGACATATAAAATCTCAATTTGGAAATGAACATAATACAGAGAGGAAGAATATAAGGAAGGACTAAAAGAGAAAAGTTTTCTCCAATGATTTTCTAGAATTGAAATGCAATCAAGAGAATGTGCTCCTTGTGGATATCTGTCTTTTTTGATACATTTTTCAATTTAGCATAATTGGTTTCCTTTTATATGGCAATGGTATAAAATATAATTTTGAAATCAGATGCCTGAAATTATCTGTAAATACTGATATTATGTATATTTTCTAACATATGATCATTGTAATGTTTTGAGCAACTAATAAAAAAATATGATCCATACTTTTATAAAATTTTAAAAAGTACTCAATACTTTAAAGAGCCACTGATTCAAAGCATGTGTTTGCTATATAACTAATAAAAATTTAGAGCATTTTCACTTACATAGTAATATTTGATTATTAATTTCTGACCCAGTGCACATATAGTGAGCTGTAATTTTCAAGAGAAAAGAAAATTATGAAACAAACAACATAAAAGATGACCTGTGAACAGAAGTTAGTTTGTGGCCAAATTAAACTCAAAATTCTAATCTACAATTATTTGCACTATATTCTATTTTCATTCATCATGAAGAGATTGAAGTAGCTTTAGAGTACATAATACAAAGATTAAATATTTGTATTCTCATACTAGCAGAGTAGGAATCAGGTGAAATGCTCTCTTCAGAGTAAAGCCATCACCACTTGCCAGTCTGTTGTGATAGCAGAGCTGGGTAATTTGGAACAATTAGAACACTTTTCATAATACCGCTTCTTTTTTAGCTTTAACATAGATAAAAATATGTCTTTTAGTTTTAAAAATTAATTTCACATGGAGTAACCATGTCTTGACCAGCATCTTGAATATACAAAAAAGCGGTTCGAAGACCAACATACAAGGATCTCTTTGTGCTTTGTTGATAATTTAAACCAAATCCTTTCCTTAAGACACTGTGCGTCGGGGTGGAAGCGTGGGGGTTTAAAACAGTAGACTTGTAGGCTCAAATTACATTTCTTTCTCTTGTTCCCATGATTCTTATTTTTGCTTTATAAAACTTGTACTGTAGAAAATTCAAATGGTATAGTAATAATTTCATAATTAACAAAAAGATAAATGTGAATTTAAGCTTCATAGCATGCCTAGTAATGATTTTCATTCGTATCCCAAAAATCACAATAATAAATCTAACAGTCTTTTACAAGACAGCAGTCGCTCACCTGAGCCCATTCAAAAATAATAGGACAGGTACAAGAACTTCAAAACAAACTATATAATTAATTTTATATAGCATAATATTAGTTTTAAGACATTTATTAATAGACTTATACATTAAAATAGTGCAGTAGGTATAACAGGAACCATTTCAAGAGGATCAATTAGTGGTTAAACCTCATATTGATCACATACCTTGATCATATTAGTCAAAGGTTAATCTAACCATCAGGTATGAATAAAGCATAAGGAAGAAAGGTGGTTTGAACAGAAATTTAATTGAATGATATAATGGGTGAAAATAAAACATTTCCCATTCAGATTGAAAATCAAAGATGATAAAAGGATCTGTTGAGACGATCGGAGACAAAGCCAACTGAGACTTGTTCTGGACCCTGGTTTGTCTCAATTGCTCATATCTCCAATTCCCAAACGTGTCCCAGGAGATGATGAGATCCAGGAGTATATGTCAGGCAGGAGAGATGACTCAGATATTAGAAGTACTCATTTCAGACAGAAGAGTCTAATGTCAAACAAAAATAGTTTTCGTTTTTAGATAGCTTCAGAAAAATTTGATAATAAAGATGATCACTAAAGTTTACCAAGGATTTTTAGAACCTGCAGACATTGGGCTGATTGAGCTATACTCATCAGATCAATTCATTCTCACAATAGTCCTGTGAGATAGGTACAGACATTATATACATTTTCAAGATTAAAACACACACATATATGACTAAAACTTGCCTCTTTCATAAATTAAGAAAATGGCAAAACAAGGGCCTTTTTCAGTACTAGAGATTGGGATATTAAATCCAGTACTATGATAAAAAATTTTGAGTATTGCAAAAGTCTATGAATAATATAGTGCTTTGAGAAAAAAAATACTTTAAAAAACTTAATGATAATATACAGTATTTGGGCATTTTCTAAAAATAAATATATTTTTAGAAAATTGGTTCTTTTTGGTTTAAAAAACTTTATTACTTTTCACTGATAACATAAGTAAAGCAGGTTTATTGTTATAGCAGATTAAGGAAAAATCCTCTATTGACTATAAATCTTTCCTGCAATCCTAAAATCATTGAAAATAGTATTGACTGATTGTTCAATATGTCTCTTAAATTCTGGGGGCAAAATATACTTCTGGAGTAAAATCCTTTAGATTTTGGAAAAGTAAAATAGTAAAATGTCATAATTTATGAAATACTTGTATGAACTGGAGTATTCCCCATTATCTAACAGTGAGGCTTTTTCAGCAATCTATGTGAATATATGCAATAACAGAAATAAATAATGACTTCAAACCATCTCACTTCAGTTCAAATCAAGATTTCCTGCCAAGGAAATTCAAAACTGGGTTAATTTTTGTCTCTAAATACAAAATGGTAAAAAATCCACTCTTCTGTATATTTCAGAATTATGGAAAAGCGATTATGGGCCTGAAGTATATACTTTTTTTTCTGCAATTTTATATTTTTACTTAATCATCTTTCTTATGTTACCTTTTTATTTTTTATTTTTTGGTGCTTGCATGATAACCACATAATTCATTTTAATTGCTGCATATTATTCCATTTTATGGATGTACCATAGTTTATTGCTAGTCATAAAAATTAATTTGGGCTATTTGTCAAAGTAATTTTGAGCTCTTTCATCTTTCATATGTATTTCATCACCTTTCATAATCTGCATGACCCATCATTCAACTTATTTTTATTATGCAACTTTCCTGGACATGGTCCTTGTATAATAATTCAAACATTAATATCCACCCTGAAATGTTCTACATGATTTCATGTCTTTGTGGACATAATGAATGTCATTTTCTAAAGGAGAATATTTTATTATAAGAAATTTGAAAACAAGAGATCTTGCATTCTAACTGACTTTCTTTGAAATGGGTGTGTGGCTCTGGGCAACTTCTCAGGCTAACTGGCAATGAATGATTTCTTGTTTAAAATGGGAGGGATTGTAATAAGAGTTTGCTAAAATTCTATGACTATATAATGAGGTTTCCTTTCTTTCTTTCTTTTTTCTTTTTTAGTTGTTGTTGGACTCAATGCCTTTATTTCATTTATTTTCATGTGGTGCTGAGGATGGAACCCAGTGCCTCACATATGCTAGGCGAGCACTCTACCTCTGATCCACAACCCCAGCCTTATAATGAAGTTTTCTATATGTATTTGGAACACAGAAAATAGAAAATGATTCTGTATCTTTGAGGCATTTTGGATAAATGGAAAACAAGTTTGACAGCTCTGGCTGCCTAGACCTTCCTTGGCACTCTACAAACTGAGATCAACATAGTTGCAGAATGCTTGAAAAGCTTTGCTATAAAGTGTTGATGAAATCTCTCTGGCTGCTATGCAAGTGACTTCATTATTGGAGCTCAGCTGAAGACTTACAGAATCAAAAGGCTTTTAACTTCCATAAGAGTATATGATATTTCAAGAATGATTTTGCTTTCAAAGTGGGACTTTTAGACTTGTACTAGGTAGACTGTAAGTTCGTGATGGTTCCACAAAGTCATTTGCTACCTGGGCTTTTACCGTCTTGTTCTCACATCCTCAAAATATAGCTTTACCAAGCTTCCTAAGATGTTCCAATTTCCTCTCTCTGGCCCTGATTTCATCAAGCAGAAGCCAAATTGTGGGGCAGGGTCAGATCTATCTCCTTAAAGGAATCTTTGAGGAATTTAAACTTGAAATACCACCTCTCATGGGCCTGAAATTTGCCCAGACTTGAAAATGAAGACCGAACAGTGCATTGTTTATCCTAAACGCCCATGTACCAACTAATTTTGTGGGTTCAGTTATTAAGGAAAACTCAGAGGGCATAGAATACAGAATATATAAACATCTTGTATTATGAGCCCAGTTAATACCAGGGTCCTTTCCTTTCAATACCCCACCCTTTCCTCCCTCCCTTCCTTCCTTCCTTCCTTCCTTCCTTCCTTCCTTCCTTCCTTCCTTCTCTTTCTTTCATCTCCCCACCCCCAAGTGATTGTGTCTTGCTGTGTTCCTGTCTCAGCCTCCCAGGTCTCTGGGACTATAGGGAGCACTATAGTGCCTGGCAAAGGCGAACTGCTTTCATTATAGAGTAAGTCAGGAGTTTATGCACAGGACACTGGGGATTTATAGTCAAACCAGTACTCTTGTAGCTATGTGCTGAGTGAACATCATCTAGTCATGTACCTTCTCTGAACTTCAACTATATTATCTATAAAGTGGATATATTGAGCTAAACACAGTTTATGGTATCTTTCTTTCTTATTTTTTTTTTGTTTTAATTAGGTACACATGGCAGTAGAATGCATCCATGCACTTTGATATACATAGATGGGATATAATCTCTCATTTTTCTGAGTGTACATTTGCAGAATCATATTGGTCATGTAGTCACATATATACATACAGTAATAATGTCTGTTTCAGTCTACTATCTTTCCTATCACCATATCTCTTCCCTTCCCCTCCCATCACTTAACTCTACCTAATCTAAGGTAACGCTATTCTTCCCTAGTGCCCGCCCCCTCAACCTTATTGTGAATTAGCATCCACATATTAGAGAAAACATTTAGCCTTTGGGTTTTGTGGGATTGGCTTATTTCGCTTAGCCTGATATTCTCCAACTTCAACCATGTACTGGCAAATACCATAATTTCACTCTTCTTTAAAGCTGAGTAATATTCCATTGAGTATATATGCCACATTTTCTTTATCCATTCATCTATTGAGGGACACCTAGGTGGGTTCCATAGTCTAGTTATTGTGAATTGAGCTGCTATAAACATTGATGTGGCTGTGTCACTAGAGTATGCTAATTTAAATAATGTCTTTCCTTTAAATAAACCATAATTTTCATGGAGAATAGTTTCCTAAGAAGCTCAGAAAGCTAAATTACAAATACAGGTAAAGGAAAAATAACCAGAACAAATAATTTACAAGTATTTTACTGCTGTGATAGTATGTCCATTTCATAGCACCCAAACTATAAAATTCTGGTGGTAGGAAGATACCATAAACTGAATTTGAAATAGCTGCCACTGATAAAGATGCTCATCAAATAATAAAAGTCACCATTTGTCATCACAAAAGGAAAAGAATGCATCATTATTTACATATGATATATTAAATTGAAGCCATTCTTTATTGTGGAAAGATTAAAGATTTTGCCCAGATTTTAGAAACAAAAAGAATTTGAAAGACAAATGTTAAAACAGAAGATTTATTCTTGTCATAAGCAATTGAAATTTGCTGGATGCATCCTGATTTGCCCTAGGCTCATTATTTCTGAGCATTTTTTATGCATTGTCTTAGAGCTTTATTATGGGAAGTAACTTATAGGTAGGGGAAAGAAACATCATTTGTTTTTGAGTGTTT
The DNA here is from genome assembly GCF_021218885.2 of Marmota monax. Lineage (NCBI taxonomy): Eukaryota > Metazoa > Chordata > Mammalia > Rodentia > Sciuridae > Marmota > Marmota monax. The sequence continues at coordinate 4,292,589 of NW_026692072.1, read as the reverse complement.
TTCCCCCCTAATAAACTACTTCAAGGAGTACTGGAAATTAAGACTTTTACATTCAAACAATGGCTCTTACCTGATTCTTTTACTAAAATCCTCTGTGCAGTCACTTCTGATTGCTCATTTGCAATATGTACACCCTGCATTTGTAAGCCACTAAGTATTTCTGTGTTCAGTGATACCTGGAAAGCATACATTCAGTGTTCTGCCATGTCTTAACAATCAGTATAATTACTATATTAGGCATGCATGTAGATTTTTTTCTTGCCTAATTTCCAAAAGTTTTAGTATATTATTCATTTTAAAAGCACTCACAGTGTCTCAGTTCTCAGGATAAAGATACGGGGTGTATGCTTGAAAGCAGTTTTTAAATCTTTACAAAGAAATGAGAGATGCTTTTGCTCGATATTAACCTTTTTGTACATTTGCCCATGATCTTATTTCATTGAATTATTGAAATCCTTATTTACTCTCCTTAAATCTGACTGCTGTATTTTAGAAAAATGACTTTACTTACATTGGTTTATCTTTGAGTAGTATTTATTGAAAGCATTTAATCATATTTACATAACTAAAATGAGGTTTATAAGACATGCAAGTTCTAAATTCTATAGAAAACATGTTAGTTCTGGTACTATGAGTTTTAGTTTATTGAGGGAGGAGAAAATTTCTCAATTACTTTCAGGTATGTTACATAAACTACAGATTGATATTATAGATTCATCACCAAACGCTGAAAGTCCTTATATAAGATTTAAGAGGCTACAGTGTTGTTTTTTTGTTTTGTTTTGTTTTGTTTTAAATCAGTGTTTGAACTGAGGGGTGTTTACCCACTGAGGGACATTCTCAGTCCTTTTTAGTTTTTTGATTTTGAGACAGGGTTATGCTAAGTTGCTTAGGGCCTCAATAAATCACTGAGGCTGGCTTTGAACTTGTGATCCTCCTGCCTCAGCCACCTGAGTCACTAGGATTACAGGTGTGCACCACTATGCCTGGCACCATTCATTGTTTTTAAAGAAATGATGGACAGGTTTTCTTTTTCACAGGCTTTGGAATCATGCTGATATGGGTTCATATAATAACAAATTCTTTTTCACACTCCATTCTAGTTTACTTGTTAGCATGACTTTGAAAAGTTACTTCAATTTTCTGACAGCAGATTTCTTATGTTTGCAGTGGGATTAATAACACTTATTTGCATTGAAATTTTAAGGATTATATTAAAATATACAAAATAAATAACATCCCCTGTGGTTTCTAGAACAATATTTCTCAAACTTTTATATCATCTTATATGACCTGGGGGTTTTGATTCCATGTGTCCAACGTGGAACCTAAGAGTCTGCATTTCTAAGAAACTTCTGGTTGTCCTTAGATTGTCCTTTGAATAACAAGGTCCTACAAGGTCCCCATTAAGTAGTGTCCATTCTGCTCTTATAATAATTGCTTTTTTGAATGGCCATTGTGTTCTCATTTTTTTGTTGGAGTTCAAGAAATATCACCCCAAAATATGCCACTTTGGTGTGCTGATGAATTCAACCTAAGAGCACCTGGGGGAAAACAAATTCAGGGAGGGCTTTGCTATGACCTCCCATATCTGCAAATATATGGGAATATATATCAACCAGGAAGATTAAATCAGATCACAGGGGAGAAGGAGAATTGGAATTTGACACCAGACTTAGATAGAGTGCCTCACAGACTCTCAGCTACCCCTCTGGAATCTAGTCGTCCTTCCCCCAAATAGTTCCCTCTCCCCTAACTTGCCTATACCCCTCCTGTACTATAAGGAGAATATGTGAGCTTCTGTATCTCACTGGGATTCACTTTTCTTCCCTTGGATACTCTTATTTTCCATAATATATTTGGTTGCACTTCTCCTATTAGTCTGCTTGCTGTTAGTTTATTTCATAGACTGAGATATTGAACCCTTAAAGGATAGTTTCCTCTTTCATACAATATAAAATAATAACAAACTTCTCCATTTTTTATTAGTGACTATTATTCTAACTAGTGTATTTTGTTTTCTTTTTATATTTATTTTATGATATTTTTCCATGATATTTGTGTTTAGTGTGCCACATGTTTTGATGTACATAGAGAAATTATTACTATATTAAGTGATCCAATATATTTTTCTCCTCATCTAGTTGTCTCTTTTCCATCTGTCTCATGAAAGCACCTATGATCTATTCTCCTAGTGTACAATACAGTATTATTAAGTATAATTTTCATATTATACATTATATGTTTTGACTCATTTATCATGGCTACAAATTTGTGCTCTTTTACCAACAGCTCATTTGCCCCATTGTCTCCTCTGGCAACCACCATTATACTCTCTAGTCCAGTCAGCCCTCTGCATATGAAGAGTCCACATTTTGGATTACAAACTGTGGATCTAATATTTGAAGAAATAAAAAAAAAATCCTGCATCTATGCTGAATACAGATTTTTTTAATTGATTCTCCTAAACCATACAGGATAATAACTTACATAGAATTTCCATTGTCTTTATTTTTATAATACAAAGATCACATAGACTATGCAGAAAGCTATGCATAGTTTATGTATAAATACTACATAATTTTGTATGAAGGACTGGAGTATCAATGGATTTGGGTATCCATGTCCTCTACAGTAATTTGTGTTATTGAAAATGATAGAATTTCCCATCTTTTTGCAGCCTGAATAGTATCCTACTGTGTCTGCATACACCACATTTTCTTTATCTATTCATCTATTATTGGACACTTAGACTGCAGCCATATCTGGCAATTTTGGATTACACTAAAATGAACATAGACATGTGGACATATCTTTGAGTCAATGATTTAACTTTCTTTGGATACATACTCCAAATGGGAATGGCTGCTAATTCTACTTTTAATTTATTAAAGAAACTTCATACTATTTTACATGGGGATTATAGTAATTTAAATTCACATCAGTGAAGTTCAAGGACTTTTCTTTTCTCTACATTCTCAGCAACACCTCATCTCATGTTCTTTTAATGATAATCATTGTTACAGATTGGAAGTGATATTTCATTGTGGTTTTCATCCCATGGTAACTAGTGATGTTGACACCTTTTCATGAACCTCTTGGCCATATTTTTAATGTCTTCTTTGGAAAGCTGTCTATTCAGTCCCTTTGTCTATGATTGATTATTTGTCGCTGAGTTCCTTATACATTTTAGTTATTAATTTCTTATTTGATAACTGCCTTGCTCTTATTTACTACTATCTGGAGATGGGTTGCTTTCTCACATTTTAAACTCATCTTCTTTACTGTGTGGGAAGCTTTTTTACTTTGATGTGGTCTCACTTGTTGATTTTTGCTTTCATTGTCTGAAGTTTTGATGTGGTACCCAAAAGATCATTGCCAAGGCCAATGTCAAGGAGCTTTTCCTCGATGTATTCTTCAAGGAGTTTTATGATTTCAGCTCTTATCTTCAAGGCTTTAATCCATTTTGAGTTGATTTAGTGTACTTTAGATCTCACAAAGCAATTGACATGTGTCAAGAATCAAACATTGAGCAGAAATATAAATGTCAGAAGAAATTTCCCTATCTGAGACCCAAGTTCTAAACAAAAGAGAACTATTTTTTTTAAAAAAGAACTTAAATAAGATTTAGAAAAGTGCGAGACAGATGCCATGATAGGAATCAGCTCTGAAGTTATCAATTGCTGGAAGAGTTCACAGGCCTTAGGAAATTTGGCAGAGACAAAGACAGGTTGACATTGTTTTTTTGTTGTCTAGATTTTTTTGTTTACTTTAAGATGCTATCTGCACAAAACGGTGCCGAAAACAATAAGGGAGTTGACAGAACATCAAATCCCCTTTAGAGGAAAACTGATAAGCTACAGGCAGGGGAATGCTGAGAGACAGATGAAGGGACTTTAGGTAATCAGAGTAAAAATTGCTGCCTGATGGAATCCAAGCTGCAAGAACCTCATTTTGTAAAATACTTGATGACTTTTTATAGTGTTATAGCATTGGGGCTTTATGTTGCATGATATTCGCCCAGTGACAGGCTGACCCTCTTCTCCCCCAAGAAGTTATCAGTTCTCTATAGAAAAGTAATTCTGCAGCTGTCTTGCCAAAGATGAACTCATGAATCAGTGATGTGGGCAGAGGTGGCATCCCAGATAGCATTCAGAAAAATCCATAAATTCTTTAAGAAAGACTGTTTCTCTACCACTGTCAGATGCTATTAGGCCTAAATCATACAATTCTATTTGGAAACTTAAGGTGGTCTGGAAAAGTGCCCTAAGGAGCTTAAAAAAGAGAAAACTATAAAAGCAAAAATGCCAGAGAGACAGGATATTTTATTATTGTACAAAGGTCAAGAAGAAAGATGTAGGGCATGCCACTTTCAGTAACAATTTAAAACACTACAATTTAATTTATATCTAGGCTATATTATACTGTCAACTAGATACGAAGTTTTAGAATCAATGAGCAATATGTTTTAAGTCCATTTTAAATTTCACTAAACAAGGGGCTTAAAACTAGACTAAAAGAAAAGAAAAATGACATGGAATCCAAGAAACTCAATATTAGAAACACCAAAACAGATTGCATATGCCAGTCATAAGAAAGGGTGACTTGTTCGTCCTTAAGTCTATTACAGCTGACATACATTGACTTTGGCAAGACTCACTCATATATAACCTTGTATGCGTGGCTCTGAACTTTATCACAGCACATGAGAGTTGGTTACTAGAGAATATACAAGGAAGAAAAAAGGAATTAATGATTTTAAGAATGCGTAGAGTAGAATATATTAATTGATCTTTTCTAAGGAAAATCATTAGAAGAATTAAAAAGAAATGTATTTGGAGTTTTTTTTATTTTCTTTGATATTTTTTTTCCTAAGGATGAAAGTTTTTCTTCAGTTTCTGATAGTGTGCAGCTAGCACTCATCTCTGAACCTCCTCACCTAAGCAAACATGCAAGAGATTGAACAACAAATTTGTGAAAAATACGAATTCTGCTGAAAGATTGACAAATCCCTGGGCTGTATAATCCTAATTACGACACAGGCCTCAAACCCAATGAAGACCAATCCTTTCCTGCAGCAATGTAAAGCAATTCATTAGATTTAATGTAGTCTTTTTCTTTATTAATTCAGTTAATCAACACATACAACAACATAATAAAATGACTCTTCAGAGTTGAAATCCAAAAGCAAGACATGAACCCTGCTATACTGAAGATGTTATAGAGAAGTTATAACTTCATTTAATTTAAGAGAATTGTTCTGCCTTAACAGCATTGGTTCCTAAGTCCATTTTATAATATAAACTGTTTTCTGTCAATTCAGCACAAATTCTTAGGCTGCTGATTTGGGATCTAGATAAGTTGGGTACAAAATTGTGATAATCTAGAATGATGAGAATGAAGGTGATGATGTCCACCTCCTTCCACCATCTTTTCTACTCCTATGCCTCCTCCATTCCCCTCCCCCCATTACCCTATCTAAAGTTAATAATTTCATTTTATTGAAAAGAATTGTGGGACCTTAAGGAATTTGTTCTTATATCCATTTTATAACGTAAATGCCATATTTCTTGTCAATTCATCTAGGCTATGGATTTGGTCCTAGGTAATATAATCTACCTTCTTCCAAAGCCTTGGGCATGATCAATTATAAATTTAGGAAATTCAGGGAACCATCTCAAAACTTCTGTAATAAAAAAATATTTAATCTGATCAGATATATGAAACATAAAAAGGATAATCAAATAGACAATAAATAAATTAGAAGACAAATGGAAATGAATATTTCACATATAATTGAAATATTCTAATGTTTAACAAAATGCACTTTCATATTGAAATTTAGAAACTAAAAAAATAAATAAATAAGTAAATAAAAAGTCACCAAAGTTTGCTGAGAAACATTTATGATCTGAAAAAAAAGACATTTAATATTAGTATCAATAGGTATGTAATACCACATTAAATTTAGTGGCTAAACAATAACCAGAAATTCCGTTGGAGAGGATTTAAAATTTTTTTTGTATTGTTTCTTTGTTGGTTTTTTTTTAATTTTTTGTTTTGTTTTGGGGTACTAGGGATTGAACCCAGAAGTGCTTTACCACTGATCTATAGCCCCACATATTTTTATTTATTTAATTTTTGGAGGACACAGGTTCTCACTAAGTCATTGAGGCTAGCCTCAAACTTGTGATCCTCCTATCTCTTCCTCCCAGGTTGATGGGATTGCAGAAGTGAGCCACCATGCCTAGCCTTGGAGAGGATTTTAGATAGAACAATAGAGGATTAGGTTGTCTATCTGGTTCAAATAATCTGAAGCTTTGGTTTAAAAAAATAAAATATTTTACTGACTCAAGCAACTGGATAAATCATCTCAGGTTTTTATTCATTTTTATGTGATATGCCCAGTACTTGGGCTGGAATGATTCAAAGGTTGTCAACCACAGCACTCCCCCCACCATTTCATATGACTTGGGCTTTCCAATGCCTGGGTCTAAAGAGGAACCCTGGCCCAGGGAAAGATTACATCAGAATTCAAGTAAATGTCCCAAGGGGGAAGAAGCATGGTCTTCCCTGAGCCAACCTAAGTAGTCTCACCAGTTCATATGGGACATACCCCACCTGTTACAGCTAAGTCTCCAAGTCCCACCTAGATTCAAAAGAAAGAGTGGGAATCTTTCTCTTCAATGGGAAGTGACAAGGTGACATTGTGGAAGAGCCTGTGGATGGAAGACATTGCTGATTCTCTTTAGAAAATGTTGTCTGCCACAGAGGCATAATGCTTCTTTATTGATCATGAAGCCAACTTAAAAATAAAACTCAATATTACACCAAGGATAATAATAATAAATGAAGATTTATTTCCTTGATTTTCAGACACTTCAATTATGTTATCAATTTAATATTAGCTTTTCTACAGAACTTGTATTTCAATCATGATATGTAATTGATGCAGAAAAGTGAAATTTAGATATTTATTTATAATTTATTTCATGCCTACTAATGTCATCTAATGCCTTACAAATATAATTTGATTTTACTCTTACAGCAATCTAGTGAATGCATATTAAAATCATGACTTTTAAAATGTGAAAATGGAGCTACACAGTCCAATAATATAATGTAAAATAAAGTAATAACAATGAAAATGTCATATTGTTGTAAAGCATACATATCATCATGATAATCAAGACTGCACCAAAGCTTTAGACAAAAATTTGCAAGTGTATGCTTGTATGTATGTGTGTGTGTTTATGTACGTAATCTAAATGGAAATGGTTTGTCAGTATATGTGATTATAAAAATAATAATTTTGGTGAAAAAATATTAGTACATTTATTTGATTGTTTCAATAAATTTCTTTGAGAATAGTTGTAGATTCATAGAAAAACTGTGAATATTGTATAGAGTTCCTTTTAATCCCTTTACACCACTGTGGTTGGTGTATTTGTCACATTTCATGAACCAACACTGTTGCATGATTATGAACTGAACTCTACATGTCATTCATATTTTCTTAGTTCTTAACTAATGCGCTTTTTATCTTCCAGAATCCCATTTAGGAATCACATTCTATTCAGTCATCCTATCATCTTGGGCTCGTCTTGATGTGACACTTTCTCAGACTTTTCTGTTTTTTTCATGACCTTGACAATTTTATAGATTACTGCTCATGAAATATGTGGACCATCCTTCATTTTTAACTGATCTGAAGTTTTTCTCATTATTTAAATGGGGCTATAGATTTTTGGTGGGAAACACAGCAACTGCAAAGTGCCATTGGCATCACTTCATATCAAGGTCCCTTGCTATCAAAGTGACTCACAAATCTTGATGTCCTGGCTATGGTAGAATTTATCAGGATTTTCTACTCAAATTCTATCTTTACATACCTTTTCACATAGTCCTTTTTTGAAGGAAATTAACATGAATGATTTACACTAGTGTAATTGGAACTTATGCTCCATTACCTTGAGGGTAAAGTATCCATACATATTATTTAGAATGCTTCAACACAGATTATTTACCTATTTGTTCAATCACTTGTTTGCACCAGTATTGATTTAATGGCATATCATCAAATACTTATTTATTTATTTTGCTCAAATTGCCAGATATGGGCAATAAGAATTCATTCCCTTGACTGCTGCATCCCTTAACATATCTCTATCTTTGTGAGATTTTTTTATTTATAATTTATTTCATGCCTAGTAATGTTTTACTCTCTGGCACAAGAGACTCCTGCTCCCATCCTAGAATGAACCATTTATGTAAGGAGTTCGGGGTCCTTTGGTTAGAGAATAATGTTGAAGGACAAAAACCTGGACACTGGGTCATTTTTAAAACTTTTTATTTTCAACTATTCATGAACTCACAAGAATGTAAAATAACAAAGAGCTCCTTCATATGTTTCTTAACTTCTCCCCTTAGCAACATGTTAAAAGGCTATAAGTCATCCTAAGTAGAAAACTGCATTTCCTATACTTCTTATTAAACCACATAAAAATAAATTGTTTATATTATTCAAGATTCTGTTTTTGTTCACCTGATCAAAAATAAGCAGAAATATGAAAAGAATCAAGGTCATCTCTTAGAACCCAAGGCAGACAAAGCTTGGTTATGGTAAGACAGGTGAGTCTCAGCTACCAGAAAGCTCTGAGAAGCGGGGGATGCCACTGGTCTTCCAGTCTCTCTGGAACTAATAGAAGCTATGCTCTCCACTCTTTCTTGTCTGTTTTTTCTTTCTTTAATTCTTTGTGTATATATCCACTAAACATCTTGACCCCATCATTCATTCCTTCCTCATAGCAATATTACTTATACGGAAAGCCCAACTTTGACAAGTAAAGTAAGAAGAAAAAAGGTGAGAATAGATGGGAAGGCAGGGAAGCCATTGAGACCACAGATTATGATTTTCTTAATTTACCTGAAACAGTTAATGTATATAAAGATGATTTAATTCTGAGGTCAAATATACCAGGTTTCCTTCTCCTGATGTGAGAGATGAATATCTGAAAGAGACATATTCTTATAATTCTGTATTTACTCATACGAACTCTTCCTTGAGATGCATATGGCAGAAGCATAAGAAGGGGCTAGATTCTGTATCTACTATCTGCTTGATGTGACATTAATTTTCCTGATGTTCTCTGGCAATTTTTTTTCTTGATATTGAGGATTTAATACAGGGGTGCTCTATCACTGTGCCACATGCCCAGTTCCCCAGTTGCACTAAGTTGCTTAGTGCTTTGCTGAATTGCTGAGGTTGGCCTTGAACCTGCAATTTTCCTGCCTCAGCCTCCCAAATTGATAGAACTGCAGGCATGTGCCATTGCACCACCAGCTCTGGCAAATTTTCTTGACATTGAATATCAAGGGAAAAATGGTGGTGACTATTAGAGCCTTCCATCCCAGTACAATCCTGTGAATCTTTGGCTAAATTCTGTATCATTTTTCAATATAAGTTTAAAATTCTAATTTTTTCCAGAAAGAAAGCCAACAAACAAATAAAAAATCAAACCCATACAAAAAAATGGCTCTAAATGCCCATTGTTCCTACCAGACAATGCCAGTTCTATATTACAGTCATTACCTTTTTTTAGTTCTAATTTTTTATTTTGAAAGAAATTCTTTTCCCTCATATAGATGATAAGATGATTACAATGCCAACTTTTAGGTGAATACCTTCCCCTACCTGTGTACCTGGTGCTCCCTGGTTTGGTTTCAAGATGAAGAGACTATATTAATTTCATAGTAACTGAACCAAACTAGACAGAGAACCAGCCACAGTTTAAAAGAGTAGTAACTTTGATCAACTTTAACACTTTCACAGAAATACCTTATTTTCTATGCCTGAAACAACCAAGCCCTTCACTCAAATTGTTTAGTATGGAAATACTTAATATTAAAATCACATATTTAACACTAGAGTTTTTACTTTCCAAGTTTATTCACGTCTCTATAATAACTAATCTTATATATAATTTAGAGGCATTTTTTCCAAGATGGACAGATTTTAAATCATCTGTCATTTACTAGAGTAATTGAACTAAAAATAGGTGATAATAGAGTTAGGAAAGATAATGGAACCCCAATATTTTGTTACAATTAGACTTTTTTGGAGAAGTACCGAGGATTGATCACAGGGGCACTTGACCACTGAGCCACATCCCCAGCCCTATTTTGTATTTTATTTAGAGACAGGGTCTCACTGAGTTGCTTAGTACCTCACTTTTGCTGAGACAGACTTTGAATTCACTTTGATCCTCCTGTCTCAGCCTCCTGAGCCACTGGGATTATAGGCATGCACCACCAAACCCAGCTTATTAGACTTTAGCTTAGTCATTCCTTGCCTCCCCTGTCTAGAGCATGTAAAATTTAAAGAACAGTCTCTGCTAGATAGATGAAGAGTAAAATCAGTTGAGAAATCCAAAGCCTCATGTTTCCATGGCTGACTGTGCGATATGTCATCATGCATTATAACCATAAATGCTAGAGAATAAAATAATGATAGTTTATAAATGATTGACTATGTTTATCTGAAAAATTTAAAAAACTTTCTAAAATAAAATATTTTTTAGAGAACAATTTTCATTCTTGACAAAAGGAGAAAATTAGAATCTATTATGAAAAGAAAAAACTAGTAATTGCAAAGTGCCTTTCTTGCAGTCTAATCAGTTATTCAGTCAGACTTAACACAAAGAAGTGAAAGATAATAACTGCGAATAAGTGGTGCTCTCCTTTCCCTCAAGAGAGAGAACCTTTAATGCAAATTGAAGTAAACTTATGAGAATGAAAATGGTACATTTGCAGGTGAATTTGTATTTGAAAAGCAGTTATTTAATTCTTTTAAAAAAGGTCCCAGTGATAAATTCCCACCAATTCCTTTTGTACTTTTATTTCCTCTTAATAGACAAGAAAATAGTATCTATCCATGGCTCTATATCATTAATTTGGCCACCTAAAATAGTTTGTTAAACAACTTCAATTGGGGTAAGTTTTATGAAACAATTAAAATGATACCATTGTCAAGATCCCTGACATTTATACCACAGTAGATTAAATACCTTTCCTTTACTTTTGTTTTCGTGTTCTGTGCCAAGTTCTGTGGAATTCACAGCAGAGTAGAAATTTGGAGACAGGAACTTTAATTCTGTCTAATGCTCTCTGTCGTTGTGTGTAGTGGATCATTTCTCCTGCTTAAGAGTTCCTTGTGTCAAGGAGTCTTCCATGTTGAATCTTTAATTTTCTTATTTCATCAATGTGGAATATAAATTTATCTAGAATTTAATTATACTTTCCCCAAAAGAATAAACAAACAAACTGTTTTTCACACATGATCTTTGCATATGGAAAAACAGGTGGAATACAGTGAGTGGTGCCCACCCTCCGCCACCACACAAAGTATGCATTTAAGGAAAACAAGTCTGGAAGAAGGTGTGAAATTTATGTATTGCCAAGCATGAACATTACTTATTGAATTTTTTTTTTAATTTTTTATTGTGGGTTGTACAAAACATTACAAATTTCTTGACATATCATATTCCACACTTTGATTCAAGTGGGTTATGAACTCCCACCTTCACCCCATACACAGATTGCAGAATCACATCAGTTACACATCCATTGATTTACAAATTGCCATACTAGTGTCTGTTGTGCTCCGCTGCCTTTCCCATCCTCCACCCTCCCCCTTCCCCACCTCTCCCCTCCCCTCCCCTCCTCTCTCTCTACCCCCTCCACTGTATAACCCTGAGGGTCTCCTTCCATTACCATGCAATTTCCCTTCTCTCTCCCTTTCCCTCCCACCTCTCATCCCTGTTAAATGTTAATCTTCTTCTCATGCTCTTCGACCCTACTCTGTTCTTAGTTACTCTCCTTATATCAAAGAAGACATTTGGCATTTGTTTTTTAGGGATTGGCTAGCTTCACTTAGCATAATCTGCTCTAATGCCATCCATTTCCCTGTAAATTCTATGATTTTGTCATTTTTTAATGCAGAGTAATACTCCATTGTGTATAAATGCCACATTTTTTTATCCATTCATCTATTGAAGGGCATCTAAGTTGGTTCCACAGTCTTGCTATTGTGAACTGTGCTGCTATGAACATCGATGTAGCAGTGTCCCTGTAGCATGCTCTTTTTAGGTCTTTAGGGAATAGACCAAGAAGGGGAATAGCTGGGTCAAATGGTGGCTCCATTCCCAGCTTTCCAAGAAATCTCCATACTGCTTTCCAAATTGGCTGCACCAATTTGCAGTCCCACCAGCAATGTACAAGTGTACCCTTTTCCCCACATCCTCGCCAGCACTTGTTGTTGTTTGACTTCCTAATGGCTGCCAATCTTACTGGAGTGATATGGTATCTTAGGGTGGTTTTGATTTGCATTTCTCTGACAGCTAGAGATGTTGAGCATTTTTTCATGTACTTGTTGATTGACTGTATGTCCTCCTCTGAGAAGTGTCTGTTCAGGTCCTTGGCCCATTTGTTGATTGGGTTGTTTGTTCTCTTATTGTCTTATTGTCTAATTTTTTGAGTTCTTTGTATACTCTGGATATTAGGGCTCTATCTGAAGTGTGAGGAGTAAAGATTTGTTCCCAGGGTGTAGGCTCCCTATTTACCTCTCTTATTGTTTCTTTTGCTGAGAAAAAACTTTTTAGTTTGAGTAAGTCCCATTTGTTGATTCTAGTTATTAACTTTTGTGCTATGGGTGTCCTATTGAGGAATTTGGAGCCCGACCCCACAGTATGTAGATCGTAGCCAACTTTTTCTTCTATCAGACGGCGTGTCTCTGATTTGATATCAAGCTCCTTGATCCATTTTGAATTCACTTTTGTGCATGGCGAGAGAAAGGGATTCAGTTTCATTTTGTTGCATATGGATTTCCAGTTTTCCCAGCACCATTTGTTGAAGATGCTATCCTTCCTCCATTGCATGCTTTTAGCCCCTTTATCAAATATAAGATAGTTGTAGTTTTGTGGATTGGTTTCTGTGTCCTCTATTCTGTACCATTGGTCCACCCACCTGTTTTGGTACCAGTACCATGCTGTTTTTGTTACTATTGCTCTGTAGTATAGTTTGAAGTCTGGTATCGCTATACTGCCTAATTCACACTTCCTGCTTACAGTTGTTTTTGCTATTCTGGGTCTTTTATTTTTCCATATGAATTTCATGATTGCTTTCTCTATTTCTACAAGAAATGCCATTCGGATTTTGATTGGCATTGCATTAAACCTATAGAGAACTTTTGGTAATATCGCCATTTTGATGATGTTAGTTCTGCCTATCCATGAACAGGGTATATTTTTCCATCTTCTAAGATCTTCTTCTATTTCTCTCTTTAGGGTTCTGTAGTTTTCATTGTATAAGTCTTTCACCTCTTTTGTTAGGTTGATTCCCAAGTATTTTATTTTTTTTGAAGATATTTTGAATGGAGTGGTTGTCCTCATTTCCATTTCAGAGGATTTGTCGCTGATATACAGGAATGCCTTTGATTTATGTGTGTTGATTTTATATCCTGCCATGTTGCTGAATTCATTTATTAGCTCTAATAGTTTCTTTGTAGACCCTTTTGGGTCTGTTAGGTATAGAATCATATCATCTGCAAATAGTGATAACTTAAGTTCTTCTTTTCCTATTTTGATGCCTTTAATTTCTTTCGTCTGTCTAATTGCTCTGGCCAGTGTTTCGAGAACTATGTTGAACAGAAGTGGAGAGAGAGGGCATCCCTGTCTTGTTCCAGATTTTAGAGGGAATGCCTTCAGTTTTTCTCCATTCAGAATGATGCTAGCCTGAGGCTTAGCATAGATTGCTTTTACAATATTGAGGTATGTTCCTGTTATCCCTAGTTTTTCTAGAGTTTTGAACATAAAGGGATGCTGTACTTTGTTGAATGCTTTTTCCGCATCTATCGAGATGATCATATGGTTCTTATTTTTAAGTCTATTGATGTGGTGAATAACATTTATTGATTTCCGTATATTGAACCAGCCTTGCATCCCAGGGATGAATCCTACTTGATCATGGTGTACAATTTTTTGATATGTTTTTGTATCCGATTCGCCAGAATTTTATTGAGGATTTTTGCATCTAGGTTCATTAGAGATATTGGTCTGTAGTTTTCTTTCTTTGAAGTGTCTTTGTCTGGTTTAGGTATCAGGGTGATGTTGGCCTCATAGAATGAATTTGGAAGTTCTCCCTCCATTTCTATTTCCTGAAGTAGCTTGAAAAGTATTGGTATTAGTTCTTCTTTAAAGGTTTTGTAAAATTCTGCTGTATACCCATCCGGACCTGGGCTTTTCTTAGTTGGTAGTCTTTTTATGGTTTCTTCTATTTCCTCAATTGATATTGGTCTGTTTAGGTTTTCTATATCCTCCTGACTCAATCTGGGCAGATCATATGACTTAAGAAATTTATCTATGCCTTCACTATCTTCTAATTTATTGGAGTATAAGGATTCAAAATAGTTTTTGATTATCTTCTGTATTTCTGAAGTGTCTGTTGTGATATTGCCTTTTTCATCCCGTATGCTAGTAATTTGAGTTCTCTCTCTTCTTCTCTTCGCTAGCATCGCTAAGGGTCTGTCGATTTTGTTTATTTTTTCAAAGAACCAACTTTTAGTTTTGTCAATTTTTTCAATTGTTTCTTTTGTTTCGATTTCATTAATTTCAGCTCTGATTTTCATTATGTCTTGCCTTCTACTTCTTTTGCTGTTGTTTTGCTCTTCGTTTTCAAGGATTTTGAGATGAAGTATGAGATCATTTATTTGTTGGTTTTTTCTTTTTTTAAGGAATGAACTCCAAGCAATGAATTTTCCTCTTAGAACTACTTTCAATGTGTTCCATAGATTCCGATATGTTGTGTCTGTGTTTTCATTTATCTCTAAGAATTTTTTAATTTCCTCCTTGATGTCTTCTGTCACCCATTGATCATTCAGTAACCTATTGTTCATTCTCCAAGTGATGTATGCTTTTTCTTTCCTTCTTTTATCGTTGATTTTCAGTTTCATTCCATTATGATCAGATAAGATGCATGGTATTAGCTCTACTCCTTTATATTGTCTAAGAGTTGCCCTGTGACATAATATATGATCTATTTTTGAGAAGAATCCATGTGCTGCTGAGAAAAAAGTGTAACTGCTTGATGTTGGGTGGTGTACTCTATATATGTCAATTAGGTCTAGGTTATTAGTAGTGTTATTGAGTTCTATAGTTTCCTTATTCAACTTTTGTTTGGAAGATCTGTCCAGTGGCGAGAGAGGTGTGTTGAAGTCTCCCATGATTATGGTGTGGTGGTCTATTAGACTCTTGAACTTGAGAAGAGTTTGTTTGACGAATATAGCTGCACCATTGTTTGGGGCATAAATATTTATGATTGTTATGTCTTGTTGGTGTATGGTTCCCTTAAGCAGTATGTAGTGTCCCTCTTTATCTCTTTTGATTAACTTTGGCTTGAAATCTATTTTATTTGATATGAGTATGGACACGCCTGCTTGTTTCCGACGTCCATATGAGTGATATGATTTTTCCCAACCTTTCACCTTCAGCCTATGTATGTCTTTTCCTATCAAATGCATCTCCTGTAGGCAGCATATTGTTGGGTCTTGTTTTGTGATCTATTCTACTAGCCTGTGTCTCTTAATTGGTGAGTTTAAGCCATTAACATTTAGGGTTATTATTGAGATATGGGTTGTTCTTCCAGCCATATTTGTTTATTTCTGTTACTAAACATTGTTTGTTTTCCTCTTTGATTATTCCCCCCCCTTTACTGTCCTACCTCCCACTGTTGGTTTTCATTGTTATTTTCCATTTCCTCTTCCTGTAATGCTTTGGCGAGGATGTTTTGAAGAGATGGTTTTCTAGCTGCGAATTCTTTAAACTTTTGTTTATCGTGGAAGGTTTTAATTTCATCCTCCATCCTGAAGCTTAATTTCGCTGGATACACAATTCTTGGTTGGAACCCATTTTCTTTCAGTGTTTGAAATATGTTATTCCAGGATCTTCTAGCTTTCAGAGTCTGTGTTGAAAGATCAGCTGTTATCCTGATTGGCTTACCCCTAAATGTAATCTGCTTCCTTTCTCTTGTAGCTTTTAAAATTCTCTCCTTATTCTCTATGTTGGGCATCTTCATTATAATGTGTCTAGGTGTGGATCTCTTATGATTTTGCACATTCGGCGTCCTGTAGGCTTCTAGGATTTGGGATTCTGTCTCATTCTTCAAGTCTGGGAAGTTTTCTTGTATTATTTCATTGAATAGACTGCTCATTCCTTTGGTTTGGAGCTCTGTACCTTCCTGTATCCCAATGACTCTTAAGTTTGGTCTCTTAATGTTATCCCATATTTCTTGGATGTTCTGCTCATGGTTTCTTAACAGTCTTGCTGAGCTGTCTATGTTCTTTTCCAGTTGAAATACTTTGTCTTCATTGTCTGATGTTCTATCTTCTAAGTGTTCTACTCTGCTGGTAGTATTCTCCATTGAGTTTTTAAGTTGGTTTATTGCTTCCTGCATTTCTAGGATTTCTGATTGCTTGTTTTTTATAACCTCTATCTCCCTGTATAGTTGATCCTTTGCTTCCTGGATTTGTTTGCGTAATTCGTTGTCGAAGTGATCTTTCCTTGTCTGATTTTGCTGTTTAATGTCTTCCTTGAGACTCCAGATCATCTGAACCATGTATATCCTGAATTCTTTATCTGACATTCCATCTGTTGCAGCTGTTACCTCTTCTAAAGTTGCGTTGACCTGCATTGCTTGTGGTCCTTTCTTTCCTTGTCTTTTCATACTGCTTGCGTATCTTTCCTGCAGGCGCGGGCGGCGGCTCTGCTCTCTCCTTATTCCAATTGGGGTGTCGTGGCTACCACGCCGGCAGGTCACTGGGCCTGTTCTGGGAGCTGGCGGCGGCTCTGTTCTGCCCCTACTCCAATTGGGGTGACGAGTGTACCACGCCGGCAGGCCACCGGGCCTGATCCGCCGGTCGGTTGCAGGTTTGCCTACCCTGCAGGCGCGGGCGGCAGCTCTACTCTGCCCCTACTCCAAATGGAGTGACGTGTCTGTCGTACCGGCAGGCCACTGGGCCTGTCCCGCTGGTCGGTCGCAGATCTGCCCACCTTTCGGGCACGGGTGGAGGCTCTGCTCTGCCCCTACTCCAATTGGGGTGTCGTGACTACCCCGCCTGCAGGACGCTGGGCGTGTTCCTGGCAGGGGAGGCGACTGCTCTGTCACTACTCCAATTAAGGTGGTGTTTGTACCACGCCGGCAGGCTCCTGGGCCTGATCCGCCGGTCTGTTGTAGGTCTGCCTACCTTGGAGACGCGGGCGGCGGATCTGCCCTGCCCCTCCTACCACGCCTGCGGACCCCTGGGCCTGATCTGCAGGTTGATCACTGGTCTGCTCACCCTGCGGGCACGGGTGACGGTTCCGCTCTGCCCCCACTCCAATTGGGGTCACGTGACCACCACACCGGCAGGGCCTGATCCAGGCGTGGGAGAAGGATCTGCTCTGCCCCTACTCCAGTTGGGGTGACGTGTGTACCACACTGGCAGGCCACTGGGCCTGACCCGCCAGGCTGTCACAGGTCTGTTTACCTTGCAAGCGCGAAGGGCGGCTCTGCCCTGCCCCTCCTACCACGCCCATGTACCACTGGGTCGCGGGTCTGCCCACCTGGCGGGTGCGGGTGGCGTCTCCACTCCGCCCCCTCTCCAATTGGGGTCTTGCGGTCACCACGCTGGCGAGCCGCTGGGCCTGCTCCGGGCGCTGGCGGCGGCCCGGCTCCTCCCCTCTGGCTCGAGGACAAATTGAGGAGACTCGGGTGTCTGTGCCTCACCCCCCCTACCAGGAGTCCAACTGCTTATGTCACCGCTGGTATTGATGAAGATCTCTCCTCCGCCGCTTTCTGCTGACATCAGATCTCTGCCATGTTGGTATCCTATGCGAATGGCAGCATTTCGTTCCCCTTGCCGGGCAACCAAAGCAACGGGTGAGTCCTGACCGGCCCTCAGCAGGACCCGGACCGAGACGCAGTTTCCGCGGGCTCCTAGCCCCGGTCCAGGGAAGTTCCGAGAGCCGGAACTCGGCCGCTCCGTGCTCGGTGTAAGCTCCTATAAGTGTAAGCTCCAAGAAGCAGTCCCCGCGGGCTCAGTTCCGGGAGCCGGAATTCGGCTGCTTAGTGCTTGGTGTATGCTCTGATAGTAGCAGGGTCCAAGAAGCAGCCTCCGCAGGCTCCACAGCCCTGAGCCAGGGCGGTTCCGGGACGGTTCCGGGAGCCGGAACTCGGCCGCTCCGTGCTCTGTGTAAGCTCCTATAAGTGTACTTATTGAATTTTGATCAGATGAATGACAGTAATAAAGACAAGACTCAGTAACAAACTGAAACTCAAAAACTTCAAATTCTCTTCCTAAATAGAATCTTCTGCTTCTCTATTTCTATGTTTTATCTTTTTTCTATATAAAGAGAAACTACACTCAATATATTACCCCAGGTTTGTCAAACTCAACATCAAAAGCATTCCATTTCCTCTTTAAAACACTGAATGAATATGTAGTTTGAGTAGTTTTGCTACAAATTGACAGGCATATAACAAAGAAAAAAATAAACTGTTTTCTCCTATCTACTGCATTGCTGGACAAAATAGTGTGTGTGTGTATGTGTGTGTGTGGGGGGGGGTGGGTGTGGGTGTGGGTGTGGGTGTGGTTTTCTTCCCCTAAACCATCCACTGACACCAGCTGGTTGTCCTACAATTCAATTCAATAGTTTGAATTAATGCAGACCTTGCCCATGAGGGGCCCCCAACAAAGTGCTTACAACTTCAAATGCAAATCAATAGTAGATACCAGATGACATAGGTAACCTGACATAGGTACAAATTGAAGACTGCTTTGACCCCATTCTCAGGTTTGATTTACTATAGCAGATCACAGAACAGAGAAAAGAGTTTACTTATTACCTCCAGTTTGTTACAGAAGATATTTTCAAAGATGAAATGAACAGTCAGATGAAGCAACACATAGGGCAAGCTTGGGAAGAGTCCTGAGTACTGGAACTACAGTCCCTTTGAAATTGCTGGGTGGCACCTTCCTGGTCTATTACTGTGTTACTAAATTGGAAATTCTCTGAACCCAACCCCTATAATTCAGGGGTTTTGTGGAGGTTTCATCATATATACATGAATGATTGTTGACTCAGGCTATAGTCTTTCTCTCCCTCCGATGGGATTGAATATTTGGAACTTCTCATCTTGGTTCAGTCTTTCTGGCAACTATGACCCCCGCAGGAGCCAACCAAGACAAGAATCACCTCACTGGAACAAAATATGCTTCTATCTATCACCCAGGATGTTCCAAAGGAACAGAACTATATGTCAGGAACCAGAGCCAAAGATCAAATATTAGACAAGAGATCCTCTTAGCACACCCATTACTTAGGAGTTTAAGAGCTTTGTGTGGAGAACTGGGGACAAAGACCAAACTATATATTTCTTGTTATAAATCACAATATCGTAATGTTACAATCAAAACTCACATGTTTTTCGAAGAGAAGGTATCAATTTAGCTATATATATATATATATATATATATATATATATATATATGAATATGAGCTTTTATATATATATATATATATGAATATATATATATGAATATGAGCTTTTAAATTTTTAAAATTGAATTTTGTGTATTTATCAAAACAGGTAACATTATGCACTAGCTTACTAGGACCCTGACTTTGAAAAGGATTTACCAAATCACCCATAGTCTTAATCTTATCCATTCACTGAATGTACAATAGTCTCCCAGGAATTAAAGTCAAACCATCTCTGTTCATACAGGCCTCACCTGCAACAGATTTTGGAACATGAAAAGAATATTTGCAAATACACTCTACAATTACTTGGGCAATAACAATAACTTTGGAAGGAAAGAGAGATTAGCCAGAACTCAGTCAAAATAAAATACAGTAGTGAAACTGACTGCTTTAAGATATTGATTCCAATAGTGGTATTCAGACCCTGATAGCTAACAATATTCATTCTGTCAGTACCATGTGCTTGCTAAGGAGGTGGAATACATTTTAAAAATTGATTTCCTAATATGTACAAATTACATTCTGAGCTAAATTTATTCTTGTGTATATTTTTTTTCTTTGTTTTGGTTTTTTGGTTGATGTTTTTCTTGGATTTTTTTAAGTGTTTTTTTTTTGTTGTTGTTGTTGTTGTTTTGTTTTTCCTACGACACAGATGCAAGTGTTTGGCACAAATGCCTTAAAAAAAATTAGTGACTTACAAAAAAAAATTCTTTTAGGAAAAAAATGTTGTTAAAATGAAATGAATATATAGAGAAAAATTTAGCATGAAGCTGATACAAGCAAGAAAGAATGAAGAATCCATGCCATGCTCAGGGAAGAGAGCAGAGACCCAAGAGACATCCTGGAAGCCACAGCAGATGGCCCTGTTAAGTCAGAACAGGCCAATTAAGGTTGTATTCGAGCACTGTGTTGCCCCAGGAGGACAGAGAGAAAAAAAGAGGTAGTAGGCTTCCTGCATTTGGTAACTGTTCAGATTGCACAGCTATGTGAAGTATGTCCTTGGGAAGATAGGCTTTTCATTTGGACTGTGCCTTTTATTTTATGCATTGTGATCAGCATTCAAGAATTCCAGACTACACTGGGTGTTATTTTTACGTTTCAAAGGAGCACAAATGAAGCCTGGTTCCCTGTTGCTGTGTTTTTATTTAGCTCACATTTAGTCTCCAGGACACATGTCTATTTAGCAACCCTGATACCCAGGGCTCTTTTGGAAAGCCTGCAGGAAGGGGACAGAGTGAGTCACCAAACAGCTTTAAGCTTCCTCTTACAGTTGGATGGAACAGATCTTGGGAAGAACAAAAACAAAACAATGCAATGTTTCTGAATATCAGTAGCTTTTCTAAACCACCTAAGTGGCTCCACCTGCTCCTTAAAAGTAGCTGTATTTGAGGAAAAGGAAAGAATACAATGAAGCACTTGGAGATGGCTTTGAATTTCCCTTATATGTAATGACAGACAGATGTAAAATGGTCTTATTTTGTGGAGAAGGAGAGGAACTGTTTTGTACATATTGTTAAATATTTGAAGTTAAATATGTCCTCAGTTACAAAGAAAACAAGGTACTTTTTTTCAGAGAAAACATGGTACTTTTAAAATCCCTAATATATTTCCTCCATGTAGTTCTTTGGTAGTGACTAAAATTCTCCCGTAAACTAAAAGAACTAAAAGTCACATCTAGGCATAAGTACTGAGGATTCTGTTGGCCACATTTTACAAGACACAGTATTCCTAATGTCACTTTGGGGTCTAGGAAATGTACTCACATAAATGTGCTACATAATTTCTTACTGAAATCTAGCAACTAGTATTCTCTCAAACACAGTGAACTCACTCTAGCCTGACATGTACTTTTGTCATTTAAATGTCTGTAAATCATCACGTGCTCTCTGATTTAAGATTAAAAACCAGCATGAGCACTCCAGTGGACAAGGTAATTGAGACACTCTTCAGAGTGTGTGTTCCCTGATCTCAGCTTCAGCATGTCAGGACTTGGCAGTGTTGAGGACTCCGCATTGTGATTCTTCAAGGAGATGTTTCTATGGAAACATTTTCAATAGTGACAAATCATTGTTTTTTAAAATTATATCTGAAGCAGAGCATATCTGGAACCCAGGCATGGTCTTGGGATTTCCAGTTTGTGATATTTATATATTAAATTTATTTCAAACAATGGAACATAGAAATAAATAGGAGAGAACGGTATCATTACTTTCACAGGTTGTTTTATTTTACTCTCACTTCAGCACAGGGAAGTAGGCAGAGCAGAACTTCATCTCATTGTGAGATTCCTCTGAACTGCATACAGTCTTCAGATGTGGATTGGGGTTAGAGTCTCCTTTTGCAATTCTTAGTGGAATCTCTAGAGACCCTCCTTCCTTCAATGGGGAACAGATCCCCCATGCCAGGTCAACTGCAGCCCATGGCAGCTGTTGCTGATAGAAGTGTCATGAAAAAGCATTTTTGTCTATGTCTCTGTTGCCTTCCCCCTTTGCTAATTCTGCAAATCCACTCTGTGCTATGCCAAGAAAATGCCATCTGCCTCCTATACAGAAGGCAACAGTTTCCAACATAAATAAGCACTTTTACAACTCTGTGGTAGCAACTTGTGGAAGTAAAACTGCAGTTAGGAGGAAAGAATCCACAGCTTACATCTTGACATTCCTTTTTAGTTGATGCTTTTGTGTATTCTTGCTTTCTTAAAACCATTTCTTCAGTAAGCAAATGAGATCTTTAGGCTCATCAACCCTTCATGAGAGTGAAATTAAGGTCTTAAAATTAAATTGGTCACAAGCACTTATATTTACTCTAAATGACCTTGTGTGAGACTGGAGCAAAACATCAAGAAGACTCATGAAACAACAAACTGCTTCAAATTTCAAGTTCTTAATTACCTTCTTAGATGTCCATAGTAGAAGATTTTTGCAGAAAGAATTAACTTCTTACGGGAACTTTCAAGGAGTAATTTCACTCTTCCACAAGTGATTCAGAATGGAGCTAAAACTTCCATGGCTTTGAAAAGCTAACAAAAGCAAGAGTGGACTCTGTCAGAAAATAGTAATGTGATTTTATGTAAATTACTGAGCTACAGTTTAGGCTATATAACCCATATTACAGGGTAGTTCATTCATAAAGTGTTTTTGTTCATTATGATATAATGTACATAGAGTTCTAGGTTGATAATAGATATCCATAGCTAGGCATGGTGGCGCATACCTGTATTCCTGGTGACTTGGGAGGCTGAGGCAGGAGGATCACACATTCAAGGCCAGCTTCAGCAACTTAGCAAGGCCTTACCAATTTAGTGATACCCTGCCTCAAAATAAAAAATAAAATAATGGAAAAAGTGCTGGGGATGTGGCTCAGTAGTAAAGTACTCCTGAGTTAGAGCCCCAGTTGCAAAAAAAAAAACATTGATAGACATTCACTTTTCTTGCAGGTGCTACCAGCTGACTTATGATTCTAAATTGAACATTGAACTTTTCACAGCATGCTTTTGTGTCAAATGGTGACTGTGTTTGTTTTCCTTTATCATGAGGTTTCCTTTAAGAATCTAACAAGACCACCAATGTAAAAGCACCAGGAATTTTGAAACATAAACTGTAAATGTAGAGTAGAATTATTAGATATAATTAAATATATCTTTGAACATTGAATTAGCAAAAAGTGATTCTGAAAGTGATAAACAGAATTCACATCATGAAGGTCTTGATTCAACACAATTGTATCAATATCAGTTTCCTAGTTGTGATGTTTTTGAGATGTGTGCATTGGAAGAAGTGAATAAGAGTACTCAGGAGCTCTGCATTATTTCTTAACAACTGTATGTGTTACTATAGTCACTTCAAATTAAAAGAAATGGACATAGACAAGTTACACTTTATCCTAAGATAAATGTATAACCACTGGTAGGCTTCAGAAAAGTGACAAAAATGTCAAATTATTACTTTATAAAGGTCTCTCTCTCTCTCTCTCTCTTTGGAGTCCAAGTAAATGGGGAAGAAAGGAGGGTGAAATAGATAAAGAAAGCAAGAATTCTTCAGGTTTCTAAATCTTTTTGTATATGAGATAGGCATTATAAAAAGGGAAATCACTGTGAGAATGCAGAGAAAATGTTTTCTACACAAAACAAGTTGTGAAGAATGGGTAAGAATTTATAGTATTAATTTGACTTAAAGGGAATAAGGAAAGAGCTTCACATTTCTAACTTAAATCATTAGATGGTGGTGACAAGGCTTTCTTAAACGGGCCATACAGGAGGACAGTGTGCGGAATGGGAAGGTAAAGGATTCTGGATCAGGAAGTATTTGGTTTAAATATTTGAGAGATATTCAAATAAAAACCGGATATATTCTCCTAGATTCCAGAACCTTGAGATGGATGAACCTGCAAAGAAGTGTTTGTAGAAGAAAAAAGGAAGAGAATCTAGGGCATAAGGACGAATTACATGCCCCGCTATTTTGGCCAAGTAATGAATGAACTTTTTCTAAAAGGCACTTTAAACATCTTGGTTGTTACATAATCTTAATGATTTCAGAGAGGCCACAAATCTTGGAAGGGTGTACAATACTAATACAAAGTCTTCATCTATAAAATAAATTGCTACACAGCATAGCAGCTAAAGGAATTGAATGTGATGCTCAGTATAAAAATAGCATTAGAGAAGTGTTTCTGCTGGTGTTGTGTTACTCAAAGTTAAAATCCCTTTTCTTACCTCTTTTTCTGAATTCTCACTTCTTTCCTTCATTTAAAATAATTTAAGTACTATCACTTAAGACAACAGAATCAAGTTTGATTTTGAAGAGTTGAATTCATAACATACTACATTTAATGCCGATTTCTATTTTTTCAGTTACTTTTTTTGTGATGAGTCTTCCTTTTCCACATAACTCATATTTTTCTTTATCATTAATTTGAAGCTCCTTAACTCCTACTCTTCTGAAAATATGTTAGATGTTATTTTTTTTTTCTTTTTTGGGGGAGGGAGGGGGTACTGGTGGTTGAACTCAGGGGCACTCGACCACTGAGACACATCCCCAGCCCTATTTTGAATTTGAGACAAGATCTCACTGAGTTGCTTAGCTTTTGGTGAGGCTGGCTTTGAACTTATGGATCCAGCCTTTATTTTTCTTTTTATCCTCATTCCACTGTAAATAAAATAACTCTGTTATAATTCCTAGGCCACTATTTTTACCAGTTTAGATCCAAATTATAATAATTCCTTTATTAATATTATTTTTACAATTATTCTAACACAGCTGTTAGATAAGGCATAAACAGGTAATTTTCAAAAAATTTCATGTGCTCTTTAGGCCTTCACAGTTCCATTGCCTAAGAAATTGTTACCTCTGCTGCATTTCTTTCCCCCATCATTAATAGTTGGTCTAGTAAGAAGCCCAGTAGTTACATCAATTAGACATAAAAGTGATTTATTATTATACATTTATAATTATTCCCCAGAGAATTTTCCCAAGTTATTGTCACTTTATATCCTAAAGTGTAAAAACATCCCTGTCCCACAATTTCATTTACTGAATTAGGAAATTCTTTTGAAGGATAACTAAACACAATGAAATATAAATAGAAAGCTGAATGAAGTTTCTTGTCTATTGAGCAGACTCATTAACACGGTCTGTAACAGTGCAACATTGGCATAGAAATTTAAGGTGCAATGGGAGTTTACTCAAGTAAGACATTAATTAAGTGATCTAAAGAAGAACCTTTAAAATATTCCAGCAATTTTCTGTTCATTTTTGAACATAGACAAATGGAATATGGCTTTGTGGTTTGTTTTGTGATATTAATATATATTTTTATATGTATTATATATAATATATATTTTTAAATTGTTTTTAGATATTGATGGACCTTTATTTATCAATTCTTCTGGAGAATTGAATGCTGAGAATTGAACCCAGTGCCTCATACATGCTAGGCAAGCACTCTACCACTGAGCCACAACCCTCATCCCTTAATATACATTTTTGCCACCACTCTCATTTGGTTTGGTAGCAGAAATAGCATCAAGATTTGCTATTTGCCTTCCTGCTTTCTGAGACAATGTTTCTAAGACAAATAAAGATGACACATAACACTTTTAAAGTGAACATGAACATGTCCTGCATTGTCAGATAATGTGGGAAATGATGACAACTGAAAGTGTCCGGGTGAGCAGTGCTATGAAGGTAAGATGCTTGTGTAGACTTCGTCCTAGATTAACACAAAGGATGCATGTGGTTATAGTGAGAAGAAAGTTAAGAAGTCGGAACTTCCATCAAGTCAACGTGGTGGGATGGATTAAGTCCCAAATTACAGTTAAAGTTAGAAGATATATTGGTGAGACAAATTCAAGCAGAAGTTCATGAAGTAGAGACAGAGACAATGAGCTAAAAAAACAGCTCCAACACCAAAGGAAACAAGAAAGATGCAAGAAGATTTGGCAGTCAGGCAGGAAAACCAATGTAGAGTAAAACTGGCATGATACCAATACAATTTGGGGATGTTTGGGGAGCAGCTGCTTCCCTACTTTAATTGAAGTTGTCTGGTGAGTGGCCCTGGAGAACTGTCTAAATACATGCCACACAGAGGGAAGGGGTAAGACCAAATAGTTTAAATTTGATCCAGCTATGACATACCAATGTATACACTCATCTATTGCACAGAAGCAGGGCCATGAAACTGCAAGAGAGAAGCAGTGATGACTTTAGGAGGAGCAGTCCAGCTAGGTCAGAGGTCACGGTAGGGTAGAGACATACCACACCATCTGTTGCTGCATTACTTTATTTAGTGAGATGTTACCCTAATCCAGGATTATCAAGTAGTGAATATTTTGACAATGTCTCTGGGCTTTTGGAGTTTATATTTGGTATAGGAAGGTAAGAAATAAAGATATGTAGAACAGTTCACTGATAGATAGAACAGTTCATTATAAATGATAAAGAGAAAAATACAGGATAAGAGAGAAAGGAGGTTCTAGGACTAAGTGGGTAGTGGCCCTTCATATGTGTGATCAGGAAAGACCTTTAAAATAAGTTGATTTTTTAGCACAGTGTCACTTGAGGGGGCCCAAGAGAAATAGGAGACATTATCAGTTTCGTGAATCCATAAGAATGAAGGAGATAATATATTATTTGCAAAATCAATAAGATAAAAGAGCAGCATGTTTTGTAGGTAAACGTTTTAACTTTCACATAGCAACATGAAAATCTCACCCTTGGGTTCCTGTAAATAAGATGCTAAAGGGTGTTGCAGAAAATGAATTTCCATAAGAATATTTTAACATGGATATTTCTTGAAACACATTTCACTGTGATAATATAGTACATACCATTGTTTTTAAGACCTAAAAGGGCCAAAACAATGTGATTCAAATATACTGATTTTTTAAAAAAAATATTAATTTGACATAAGGTGAAATTTAGGAACTGTGAAGAAATTTATAGATAATAATCATTTTTGATTATTAGGACACTGCCATTGTTTCAGAGCCATTGTCCTAATGGAAAGCAGAGAAAACGTGTGACCATTTTTCAGGCTGGAGAGCATCTCTGCCCAGTGGGACATTTCTGCAGAGGATGCCTGAATTAAATGACAATGCACAGGCAGATAGAATTAGGCCAGAAGTTCTTGTTTAAAAAAAGAAAGAAGTAGTCTAGGCTTTAATCCTATAAAAAGGAAGAATTATAAATCTACTCCAGCTTAAGAAAAACCAAATTCTTTCTTTAGATGTACTGCTATGTTATATTTCTTTATTTATTTCTTAGGGAAGACTTGATTCCCATTAGTAAGTGGAAAATATCGCAGCTGACACCAGACAAGTGTCTGAAGTGGATTTCCTCTGATGTAACTAAATTAATCTCTCGCTATAATTACCCTTTGACCTCAAGATGCTGTCAGTTTTTAACATTTTCACCCTAGAAGTTTAGTGAAACAAATTGGTTGGAATAATGATTAAATATTATTATTCTTGCAATTTGGACGGAATTATATGAATACACATGCTTGTTGTCCCTAAGAGAGAGAGCGGTGGTCTACAGGCACTACCTTATATGCACCAAAACACTTTCAGGCTATTGCTTGCAAATGGCATTTTTTAAAACTTGGAAAATATATTTAAAAAAAAGAAAAAAAAAACAGAGAAATTTACAGAGTCAGGCTGAACCAGGTTAAAACTCTGGTCCTGCCACTTTTAAGTTTTATAAAATTGGGCAAATGAATCATTTTATTAAAACCTATTTCTTCATTTGTTAAATAAGATTATTAATGCTACTCTTAGTTGTAAGACATAAATCTATGTATATCTTGTATCCTATTTACCTAATATATAATTATTTCCTTTTTCATTATCTAATTTGCTTCACTAGTCCTATGAATAAACATTGACCAAAAGGGCACAAAAATTATAATACGACTAAGACAGTATTTTGCATATGAAACCCGAATCCAGATGACTGGGACTTCAATATACTAAGACCTACATTATATCTGTGTTTGCAGTTTTCTAAAATCACTGTGGTTTTTATAAACACAGTTAATGTGAACTGTTTCTTTATATGAACTGTTTCCAAATATATAATAAATTATAAAACAATGGCATTTTGGAATTAAGGAAGTGTTGTGCTTAGAATATAGTGCAAGCTTCACAGCAGTAATGTAATTATATTATAATTACCTATATTCTAGCATAAGTATGCCATATTACAATATCAATTTCTTATTAGTATTGCATGACAGGGCATTCCCATTCTTCTCTCTTATCTGCTTTTTTTTTTAACTCCCCTGCCTGAGTATCTGTAGGGGTTTTCTGTATTAAACTTTTAATTCTTGCTGCTATTGGCCAATCAAAAATTAACTATGTTGGTGTTGAACCAATCATCCAGCAGGGGCAGACTTATTCTCATATTCAAATACCTATGTCCTGTAAGAGAATTCAGATGATGGTAAATGTGTCAAACAGGGCCAGGAGAAACTGCTATTTCAAACTATCTCTAATATTGTCCTAGCCCCTGTGAATAAAAACAAGACCTATTAAAACTGAAATATCTTCAATTACAAACATCAGAACAGCACAGGATCAAGTTTGTATCTGGTATTTCTCCTCTGAATTTGTCTGGTTGACAGACACTGTTCAATAACAGTTAATTCAAATACCACATATGATACCACAACCCTCAGTTCTCCTCTAGTCCTTGGGTAGATGGAGGATCACATACACCCCTTGAAGGTGGGGAAGACGACGTTCTGCCAAATTGTTTGTGAGTAGGAGAGACATATATCTTTCCTAGGCCAAGGTATTTAATTGGTCTTATGTTATCTCTTCTCTTTTCCTGTTTCCAGTAATTGTGGAAAGTCCCCATGTGTTGACATGGTAAAGCCGGAAATACTGAGCCACTCCAGAGTGGAAACACAGGAATGTTTGTGCTTCTTGTCACTGTCGCTAACCCTGCCTATACAGACTAATGTACCATGTGATGAATGGAAACAACAACACTGTGATCATGCTATGAAGTTTGCACCAGCAAATTGCTCACATATTTGGTTCTCATAAAACAGTGTTTCTCACGCTGTATTCCTTGTATCAGTAATTTTACAGAACGTTCAGTGGAAAAATTGTCCAATGGTAAGAGTATGAGAAACAATGCAGTTAAAGTACCCTGTTAAAAATTCACAGCACAAGTG
Organism: Marmota monax; assembly: GCF_021218885.2. Classification (NCBI taxonomy): domain Eukaryota; kingdom Metazoa; phylum Chordata; class Mammalia; order Rodentia; family Sciuridae; genus Marmota; species Marmota monax. Next base: position 4,263,340 of record NW_026692072.1, on the reverse strand, counting down.
AACAAATTAAAAATTCTGAGATTTGTTCAGAAAGTTTCCATACACTGCAGGATTGGGAACAGCTTCCTTGAGGAAGTCATCTAGAACTGAGATCTGAAAATAAACTGTGGGGTAGATCAGCACTGAAATACCCTTTTTAATCTCTACCCACTCCCTTAATGTAATCTTCACAATGCAGGGAAATGATTTTGTCTCTATTATGACTATATATGTTCCAGCACTTGTTATGCAACCAACTTTTTCGGCGAAGCGAGAGGGGATCAAGGTTGACTATTCTGCTGGGACCTATGTGTTTTAGACTATGTATTTTTTTTTTTTTTTTTGATGTATTTTTGATGGATGAGGGTGGGTCCCATAGGGTAAAAAAAAAAAAAAAAATCCTTGCATATCATCCATCACCCTTATTTTTCAAAAATAAGGTATGTTTTATTTCTTAAATCACAGTCTATTATCTATGTAACTTGGTTTCCAACACAGATGAGAAAACAGAAAAAAAAAAACCCTGAGTGTATGACAGACAGAAGAAATTGTATGCATAAATGCCATAAGCTAAAAAATAAACAGTGTATTTCAACATCTAAAAGGTCACTATGGCTGGAGAAGGAATTAAGTGGTACACTCTAGTTATCAATGAGTATAATGAAACAGGCAGGGAATACATTATGAAAGGATTTAAGGCCACATGATACATTTTGTAAGTTATTATAAGTAAAATTGCTGAAGTAAACAAGGGAGTGATATATTTTAATTTACATTTGGAATATAAATAGATGATAAAAGAGAATGGATGCTAGTCAAGTAGTTTAGAGATCCCACTAGGCTTCTCAGGGAATAAAAATGAAACAGACTAGGTTAAAGGTAATATAAATGGAGTGGAAGAGCAGGATAAATTCTGTGATCGTCCAATAGAGAGGAGACATTTCTAAGATTCTGGCTTAGGCTGCTAACTTGAAGGTGCTGTATCCATTAAATGTACTGCTAAGAGCCACAGCCAAGTAATATGATGCATGGCATTTTTGGTTGGAAGGTGATGCCAGCAAGCCATTGAGATGATATGATTATGTTAAGATCTGCATTCATATGGATATTGGACTCCTGCTGTTCACCTTGGCCTGCTACAGGACTCCTGGAGAGTTCCCATTGGTTGGGGAAGTGCAGTAGGAGGGAATTCCGGAGGAGGGACTTCCTGTTGGGGTCCGGGAGACCGCTGCGTGGGTCCATTGGCAATCTTCCCGGGGGGATACGGGGCATTGGTGGCAGTTTCAAAAATAAAGTTTGTTCCTGCTTGAGTGGCTCCTGATTTTGTGCCCAGCCAGACTGCGGCAATGTACTTGAAGTATTTCCACTAAAAATAACCACTTAAACTGCCTTCTGAAGAATATAGACATTGGTGATTGAAAACATTCTCTTCTTGCCCTATTTTACACAGGTTGTCACTGAAGCACTAGGTATTGCAGTACATTAAATGTACCGTATCATTCACGACTTACCCAATTTCACCCTTATAATCAGAGTGAAGTATATTCTATACCTTAGGAATCTTTACTTCTCAGTTTTAGGCTCATTGTAATATACCTGCTCCACTATATTAAACACATCCTAGATTGTGTCCATTTTTTTTTTTGTAAGCTTTTCAAAACTTCACATTTTCTTACCAATTAATTCAAAATTATTTTTCTGGCAAATTTTAGGCTCTACATGACTTCGCTCCAATCTTTTTTTTTTCATCTTAAATAGTCATGACTTTATTATACTTCAATAATTAAAGATTATTTGAGCTTCCCTATGCTCTCTCTTAGGGATCCCTCATTTCTGTTATTCATCTTAAAATACTTTCTGGTTACACATCTTTCCCTTTGAAATAGTCCAATTACGGTTATTCCTCCCCATGGAATTTTATGAAACTACCCAACAGGATAAAATTCTTTTTCCAAAGTTTAACAGAATTTTTCTTTATTCACTTCACTGGTTCTCTTCAAACAGACTGTAGTTATTGATGGGTTTTAATGGCATGTCTTAGCTACATTACTAGATGGGGAATGCATAGATGAATAAAAACTTGGTTGTCATTAATTTATCCTACATATATTATGTTTCCTGGAAACTTCATAAATATTATTTGTTGAGTACAAATATGAATGAATTCTTGAAAGAAAGTTTCTAGGTCATGTGTTATGATAAGCAGACACACACACAAAAAAAACAATGTTAGGCAGTACAGCTTAAAGAGTGATTGAGGACACGGTAATGTGTTTCAAGATTAGAGTGAGAGAGGTTACCTATTCATCATTGAATCAACTCACTCCCATAAACATAACAGATGTCTACCTTACTCTTATTTGTCTTTTTCAAGACAATAAATTCCTTGCAGACATTGTCTCATATGATAATGAGACACAAAGTTTAGGAGTCATCTGAGGTCTGGAGAGAGGAAAATGTCTCACCAGTTCAAATCTGAATGGTCCAATGATTGGGTAACTCCATCTCAATCACCAAGGTTTTTGATTATGCCCTTTTCATAAGCAATGAATTAATTCCATAATAGCATGGAAAGGTCCTCACTGGGGAAACTAATTAGAAAAGCTGGGTATAATTCTATCACAATATTAGCTGGCAATGACTCTGTGATGACAGCACCACTGGCTGTTCTAGTGTAATGGCCATATGTAACTAATGGTTTTCCATGCAGATGGAGGGAAGCACAACTTCTTTGTCTCAAAATAAGTATAACTGAAAGTTGTCCTGAACAAGAAACAAAACTCTTGCAATTTTCACAATTCATATCTTCTAGCTGAAATACATGTTTTAATATTTTTAATAAATACGAAAGGAAAAGTGTAGTAGGAAAAGTTTTTATTATGTGTGAATTTGTTCATTTGATAGACACCCGTGTACACATTTATAGTATGATGCTGTGATTCTGAAATGCAAAAGGACTATATAAAAGGACTAAAGTCTGTTTGTCTATGTCTATCTGGTATGAAACAGCCTTCTAGCTGAAAAACATTGGAGCAAATTGGTCCTAGACCTTGGTCACTTTCTGTTTTTATCACAAATTCAAGGAGGAGTGATCAAAGTTAAAATTACTTTATAGCTCAATTTCCAAAGGTAGGGGATTTGATAAAATTTATTGTTTGTTTATAACTCTATAAATCATGACACCTAACGATAAATATATATATATATATATATATATATATATATATATATATATATATATATCTAAGCACCCACTCTTTAAGCACATATTTAAAATTGCTTCCTATGCTTCTACATTTACAAAATGTAAATGCATTTTACAAAAATGAAAGTGTAAACATGTAATTATATTTAATGGTTATTAGTGAAATAACAGAATAAGTGCAGAGTGCTATGAGTGAGTAGAAACTACTGACAACCCACTCAAGGATCATCAAAGAAGGTGTCTGGGAAGATGTGATTTCTGAAACAAGACCAGGGAAACAAGTAGAAAATAGTTAGAAGATGGGAGGAGTGCATTTCAGTCAAGGGAGCAGCACTGTCAAAGGCCAGATGCAGAGACATACACACAAAATTCACACCTGGAGTCAAAATCATTGACTTGGATACAATTTTGGATATGTTGAGTCTGTGGTACTACTGATGAATTCAAATAATAAAAATGATTAGTAGCTGTGAGATGTTAAGTCATGGAGTTCCTGGAAGAGATGAGTAAGCCTATAGATGGAATTGATATAATTAAAAATGAAGAAGGTAAAGAAATAAGAGGAGAGGGTTAAGCATAGAGTCTTGGGCTTATAGAAAATGATAGAGAAGGAAATGTCTAAGAAATAAATTATAAAATATAGCTGTAAGCAAATCTATTATACTGTAGAAGTCAAAGCAATAATGGGAATAGCATTGTCAAATGCTGTAGGGTCAAGATAAAGACTCTGGATTTTTTCAATGATAATGTATCTTTGATTTTTTTTCTAGATCGCTCATTCTGTTACATCCTAGCAAAAATAGGGAAGATCTGTTGGAGAAAAAACTGAGGACCAAATTTACTATAAAATTTATGGCTATTTTATTCTAAGCATGGATTTGGATCGAGGGAATTTAGTAGAATACCAACAGAAAATTTAAATCAAGATATTGGACAATGGTATAAATAAAAAATAAAATCTGGGGAAAATATCTGCACTGATTACACAATTTTTAAAAAGCTTGCTGTTTCTAAAATTAGGTTCAAGGAAAAAAATAAAAAAAAAGTATGTAAAATCAGGCCACTTGAGCATCATCAAATAAAGTAATGGGTTTGGGCAAGATAATTTCTTATTTTAATATTCTTATTTTTTGATGACATGGATTCTTCAGAACGTATGTGTTCACTCATTTAGCATGTTAGATTCTCTAGCTGTATTTTGACATTGGAGTTTCTATGCCTCGCTAATTTGGCATAAAAGAATGAAAATTTCATGGGTGGTATTGAAGTTCCTGAGAAGTCTTTAAACATACAGAAAGAAATTGGGCATTACCTAGACTCAACAATGGAGGCTTAGGGCAGAAGTTAGTACTATTTCTGAAAATTATGGATGCTTGAATCAATTATGACTCACCCATCCTGGGAGTAAGAAACATCTTATATGTAAAAAAGGGGGGAAAAAAGACATTTCAGTAGGGTGGGAAACACTTCTTTGCCCAAGAATCTCTACCATGGATTTCACTTAAGATATGTAATACAGAAGAGATATGTAATACAAAGAGTTTCTTTGCAAAGAAACTGTATTGGAGGACATTGATGTAATGAAAAAGGTCAGGACTGTGGTCTCCAATTCACATATTTAAAACCACTATTCAACAATATAGCAGCTAAGATTTTATCCTCTTCCAACCATTCTACTTGTGGCCTGTGAAAAAAGTTTGATAAGTGTGTACGATTAATCTCAAATAACTCTAAAGGAGATAGGCTGTAGCATTTCTATATATGACTGTTCCAAAACAGAATCATCCTGCTTCATACTTAAACATAAGCGATTGCTTGTTTATTATACTTCAAGTTAGAAAACATGCACCAGAATTTTGTTGCAATCTTCAGTGGTTTTCATGTTGAAATAAAGAAGACCAATGGTTACAGAACTGATTGTTCAGCTCAAATAAAAGTCACCAGGATGACACAGATTGTTACTAGTGAAACATGCTTTAGTGACAGAAATAGTTCTAGAACTTCTGGAAACAGGGATTAGAGAGAAAGAACAGACAGGGTGGAGACACAGGCTATTGAAATATGATCCTAAGAGATGCCAACAAACACATTGGTACACATTGTCTTGTAAACTGCTGATGTTTTCATCTATATAGTAGATGAGGATGAACACTAATGAAATTATATTTATTTAATAATACAATATTGGTAATGATGAACATGGTTTGCCTATAGGAAATTAACATTTAGTGTCACTTTTTCTAATTATAATCACAATATAACTGTGTGGAGTCTCTATCATCATGCACAAGTTACCATAAACTTAGTACATAAAAACAATAAGGATCTCTAATAAGAGTTAGCTTAGCTCAGTACCTTACTCAGATCCTCATAAGACTGCTGTCGTATCCAAAGGCTCAACTGACAAGAGTTGGCTTCCATGTTGCTAGCAGAATTCAGATTCTTGAGTCCATAGATTCTTGTGCCCACAGTCCTTGTTGGCTTCAACTAGAAGCCACCAGTAGTTTCTAGACTTTCTGGAAGTTTTTCACATTTCTCAAAGACTATTTAAGTTCTGAAAGCTGTCTGCCACATGGTTACTTGTTTAACATGGCTCTTTACTTCATCAAAATAAAAATGGGAGCTAGGTAAGGTAGTGCATGCCTATAATCCCAGCTACTTGTAAGGCTGAAGCAGGAGGATCACAAGTTCAAGACCAGCCTGGACAACTTAGTGAGACATTCCCTCAAAATAATAAAAATTAAAAAGGGCAGGATATGTAGCTTGATGGTAGAGCTTTCCTGGATCCAATCCCCAATTCAACCACCACCAACAACCAGTATAACAACAGTGAACATATAGAGCAAGCCCTCTAGCAAGATGGCATAATACATAACACAAAACAATTATGAAAGTAGCATTCTATCACTTTTGGCAAATAAAATACGATGACTAATATGGTGACATTATTTGATATATTACATTGTTCAGAATAACTCATAACCCTACACTCATTTAAACGGTGGATTGCTGGGAGCCATTAGCCAAGTAGATATGACAATTTCCTTGCCAGCATTACCACAATTCGCTGCACCAAACGATAGTTACATAGTCCAGGCAAGTTTTGCAAGCAGTTCAAAGCGGAGGAATCTATCAGTATGTCCATTTCCTCCTAAAATCCATTTCCTCCCAAAGTAAGTTGACTCCTTGATTGAGCATTACTTGTTGAGTTATATTCATTGATGCATCAGTTTATACAGTTTACTGTGATAGCTATCATAGAAGCTGTAGTTTGGTTTTATCTTTGTCTTCACCGGCACTGGGATGAAGATAGGAATTCTGGCAATGATGCTAAAAAGACATTATCCTGAAAAGAATTATTAAATATAATGAAAAGGAAAGGTGAAAGTAAACAAACAGATCTGTTAACCTACTTTAAAAACAATCCTTAACAGCTGTTTACCTAATTTAAATTAGTAAACAAACAGATCTGTTAACCACCTTTAAAAACAATCATTAACAGCTGTTTACCTAATTTAAATTAAACCATTTAAATCACGTGAATTAAAAAAAAATAATAATAATAATTCGGATCCATTTTTTCATGAGCGCTCCTCATATAAGAAATATGGACATACGCACATACAGACATACAACACAAAACACAAGAGTGTACACAAACGTACAACACATAAGAAAATAGTAAAGGCCTTGTAGCTTTACCTGGGTGAAATCTCCATTGCAATGTTTAAAAACTCCACAGTCAAAAAATAAAAATGATCAGAAAAACATTAACCTAGGTTTGTATGAGCTCAAAAAATAAAAATAGAACCTTATGATGTGGAAAAATGCAATAATAAAATAGCTATTGAAAAAAGCATCCTGGTTAATCACTGTCGCAGATGTAAGAATGGCCAAGCTGGAGTTCTGGATATCAGCTGTTATGGATTTGAGTCAAATCATCTTCTTTTCGATCTGTAGAAATTGTTTTAGTTAATCTCTCTGGAATCCAAATTGGCTGCTGTTCTCCCTGTGGAAAAACACAAACAGACCCCCGACTCCAGACAGTCACTGGGTCAGGACCTTTCCATTGTCCTGTTAGAATATCTTTCCAAAGTACCTTAGGCTTATGTACATTTTTTGGATACATGTGTCTTTCCGCAGCACTAAGTCCTGATGAATCCAAATTTAAAAAGTTTAGAGTAAAAAGCGTTATTTTAAGTTTATCTTTGGGGGATATATACCCCCTTCCAATTCCCTCTTTTTGCTTTAATAAGTATATGTCTGTATCTAATAGTTGTCTTAGCTTTTTGCATTTTCTATCTGTAATACCTTACTTGATATTTTCAACCATTTTTTCTTATTTCTATCTTCTAGTTTTTTTTCTAAGGTTTATATATTTACCCTTAGTTGCTTATTTTCCTCCTAGTTTTTTTTTTTCTTCCTATTTTGTGGGTTTAAAATTCCTGTCTTCCTACATTTTTTTATCTTTCTACATCTTCTTTATCTTTTTTCTTTTTAACTTTCTATACTTCTGTCTTTAAAGTTTTTCACTTTAAATTTTTAATCTTCTTTATCTAAATATCTTTTATCCTATTATCTTCCCATTTTTTTTAAAGTAATGCCTTTAAGATTAAGCTTCTTTCCTCCATCATGAAGGCATTTTAACCACATTTAATTTAACCTTTTAAAGCCTTCCAATCATCATCTATACTGTACTTTTAAATGTACTTTTTCACCACCTACAGCTTCACTCTTTTAAAAGAGGGTTAGATTTTGTTTAAATCGCTTCAATATTAGTTTACATGGCTGCCCTTCAACCAAAGGCTTTTTTTTTTTTAACTCCATTGAGAAACTTTGTCTCAATCTGCCATGTCCAAATACCTTTTTTTTATTTCTTCCTTTCTCAAGCTTTTAAAGTAAGTCTAGTTTCCTCAAAATCTTTTTAAATGGCATTTTACAACTTTTTACTATACCACACAGAGATTATCTCATCTAAAAACATTTTTTTCCTTTAACCTTTTATATTAAAATATATTTCCACATCTTGAATCTTTTTCTATCTCTTTTTTAACCGTTAACCCTTTTTATAAATTCACATTTTGAAACAACTCTTATAAAATTTCTGATTTAGACAAATTACTCCACTTTAATAAAATGAAAGACTTTCATGTTTTTTATGATACTATAATACTATAATTGAAACCCAACTGAAAATTTTTCTACTCTTTGTATATAAATTACACATGATAGAATCTTAACTCTTAGTAACCTTGTTTTAGCAAAGACACAGACCAAAGAAATACTAAACTTTTTTTTCCATTCACCAATTTATGAAAACACACATGTTTAAATATATTACCTTATATAACTTAATAAGTAAAGAGTACTTGATTTTATATTTAGTGGTTGATATTTTAACACTTTAGCTTTGTAAATTAATCAGATGTCTGTAAAAACCAAGATCTTAGACAAATGCAGTAAACAGAACTAGCCATCTTTTTCTTGTTGAAGAAAAATCCTTCTACAGGATACCATGATGGTCCCATTAATATACTTAATAACTCATCTTTAAAAAGCCATTGGCTACATTTTTGTATTGTATCAACATATGCCCTAATTGTTCTTGGTCTCACTGGGGTGCCTCCTTCCTCTAACAATTTCTCTTGCTCGGAGGAGAATAACTTCAAACCTTGAGTCAACCATTTTCCCCGGTTTGCCTGAGAAAGTTCTAGGAACAGGCAACTTGAAATAAAAAAAAATAAATCAAAAAAAGAACACATTGTTTTTTGAAATGTTCACCCATTCTTTCTCTCTTCCTCAAGGGTGAGAAATTTCACTTACCTCTAAGCTTCAGAAGTTCCCCGAACGGGACGCCAAATGCTGCAGTCTGGCTGGGCACACAATCAGGAGCCACCACACAGCTTGTAGATTCAAACAGCAACTCTTTATTCCCGAACTCACACCAGCCGTCTACAATCACATTCTGGGGAAATCCATGTTCTCTGCCCAAATCCACGTTCTTTGCCCAAATCCCCCACTGGGCATCTGTCTCCCAAAAAAATACTGTCTAAATCCCGTGAGAACTCAAGGGGAACTCAGGCAGCAGGATACGCCCTATTCCCAGGAGGAATAATCTTAAACCTGGAATGCCCTAAACCCAATTATCTTAAACCAGGAACACCCTAATCCGCCTTGGTCCTTGAGCAAGATCACCTACATTCAATGTCACTGCAAATGTCAGCAACATGGGGTACGCTGGCAAGGAAATTGTCATACCTACTTGGCTAATGGCTCCCAGCAGTGGATGTTAAAAGTTTTTGCCTTAAATGTCCTCCAAAGACCCGTGTAAAACCAGCTTGTGGCCCTAATAGGAGGTGGCAAAACCTGTAGGAGGTAGGGCCCACTGGAAGGAAACTGGAAGAGATGTGTTTTTGGAAGCATCTTGGGGACCAAAATCCCTCCTCTCTCTCTCTCTCTTTGTTCCCTAGGTACTATGAGATGAGCAGCTTTCTTTTACCAACACTCTCCCCAAACAATGTTCTATCTCACCATAGACCTATAAGCAGTGTGGCTAAATGCCTTGGACCGAATCCATGAGCCAAAGTAAATAATTTTTTTTTCCATTTAAGCTAATTATCTCAGATATTTTGCCACAGCAAGGGAGCACTCACTAATATAGAGGGGATATTACAAGAGCAGGAATACCAGCAGTAGATAAAGGTCATGGGGCATTATCTCAGAGTTTATCTATCTACCGAAAAATACAGAAATGCTGGTGTTTGCAAATATGCTGGGAAAACCTATAGAAAAGGTGGCAGTTCTCAGAAGGGATTTGCCAAAATATTATAGTCATATTAATTAACTATATGAAAATTATTATTAAGAATATATTAAATGTGTATTTTATAAAACCTCAAAATAAAATATTTAAATAAGAAATTAGAGTGTGTTTCTGTTCGTATAAATGTTTTACATATGGCTTTATTCTTCATATGTTCACAAGACATTCCTTATTAATATTTTTAATGATGATCTCTTCCAATTCTTGAAAGTTGCCATCAAGGAAAAACTTTGCTCAAACAGAAACATGATAAAACATTTAACACCCTTTTCATAACCGCTGAAAAATTTAGATCATTAGAAATGATTTTTAAAGAATCTAACAGCCTTGGTTACTCTTTCATGACACAGAAAATGTGGAAAGTTCTTATGATAATGCAAATTGATTTCAAATGCCATGAAATTTTTCATATCAAATATATCAAACAAATTAATGAAGTTCTAATTTGCAGAACCACCCTGAAGTTGGCTTATGTGCCACCAGGGTGACACATCAAATGCACAATGGATGAATGCATCAGATATATGGGAAGAAAGCTATTTAGGTCAACTTCTGAACTTTACTCACCGGGAGCTGCTTGCCATGCTGCTATGGCTGAATGACTGCACTTTCTGGGTACCTGGGGTGAGACTTCTTCAATATTGCCAAAGCCTCTTTTCCTCCAAAGTGCACCACGCAGTATATTGCTGAAGAAAAGCTTCTAATATGTAAAAATCCTTCCTCAGCTATCTTCAGCATATGATGCTTAAGTAGCATATATGTTTGTTTCTTTAGTTGGTTGGTTTTTCCTTCAAGATTGAATTTTTCAGGGAATGTCATTAGACCCTATATTGTTTGGTCTTCAATCTAAAAGTTTATAAGAAGGAAAAATCAGCCTAAGATGACTAGTTTTCTGACTTTGTCCAGTCCCTAACTTAGCCAACCCTCCCATGTAGGCCATGGTCTAGTGGAATTGTACCTTTGAGCATAAATCACATTTGTGCTCTATCAATGAGCATCTCAATTGTAGCATAGCTCAAGGGTCATTGAAATAGTCAAACCAACACCTGAGATCCACAATAATTTTAGATAAGTGATGTGTACATCTGTAAAATTTTAAACAACCCAAAAGCAAAAGTCAAAAGCAACCTTCACTGACATGAACTACTACAACTTGAAAACCCTTTGGATATTTAGTGAAGGTATTTTTATTTTACTCTAAATAAACAGATAAAGAGATACTAAGAGAGTAAATATGTATGCAGGTGAAGTTATGCAAAAATGCTCTTGCTTTTCACATGAGTGTTTTTGTAAATGGTTTCTGTTTCTACAAATGGGTATTCTTAACATTATGTTAAAAATACTAGAAAATTAAATGTATACATGTGTCATAATTTGACTAATTTGCTCTCAATTGAAGGATATTTCTCTATTTTATCTTCTTAGGGTACAACTTTTCTGAGACTACTACAAAGAGAATGAATACACAGATGAATATGCGTTCATGCATTCTAAAATATATTGTTAAATTATTTATCAGAGGGTTGTATGCATACTTCTACCAAGAGAGTGTGAAACTCTGTTTTACCTACCTCTCACAAATGCTAGGGCCTCTAAATCTATTTGATATTCATCAATCAGCCATGCAATATTCTAAAACTCCTCTGACTTGCCAGTTATTATTATTATAATTACTTTAACAGCTAATCAGTTCTTTCAGAATTATATTTTAAATCACCTGTTTTCACAGTAATTTGAAATATGGTAGAGAATGGTAAGTTATAAAAATATGTCCATCTCTCTATCTTGAACTGATATACTACATTTCCAGCTTCCTTGCAGTTAGATGAATCATGGGACCAAGTACTAGCTAATGACATGTAAGTTAAGGTAATGGATGCCAAATGGATGCCACTTATGAACAGAGTTTTTCACCACTATATTACTTTGTAATGGCTTCTGTATCAAATTACCACAAACCTTGTGGCTTAATACAGGAAAAGTTTATTTTCTTAAGGTCCGGAGTCTGGGTTCCCAGAAATTCTTGAAATCCCTTTGCTCGTAGCGGCATTACTACAAGCTTTGCCTTGCTCTTCATCTGATCTCTTCTCTGTGTATTGCTTTTGTTCTCTCCTTTTCTTATAAGAACACCAGTTGCCAGTTTGGGGACTCAACCCAAGTCTAGAATAATTTCATCTTGAGATCTTTGACTAATTGCATTTGCAAACATGTTTCTAATTAAGGTCACATTCTGAGGTCATTCCAGGTAGTGAGTTTTGAGGGAATATTATTCAATCCACTGTAATAGCCATGTCTCCCATAAATTATCTTTTCCCTTGAACAGACAAATGAAGTTGATAATCATTCCCTGGCTATTTGTGTTACTCAATTACTTGCTGCTGTAACTAAAACACCAGGGTTTGGGGAAGTTTCTTTGGGGGGGAGTTTCTTTTGGGGTCACAGTTTCAGAGATTCAGTAAGGGTCTAGTGGCTCCATTACTTTGAGCCCAAGGCAGAATATCTCAGCTGAAGGGTAGCTCAGGAGAGTTGCTCAGCTTATGGTGACCAGGAAGCAGAGAAGGGGACAAAGGGATGCTGGAAGACAGACAGGGTATTTCCCCAGTGACATAACTCCTCCAGCCACACCCCGCCTTCCTACAGTTACCACCCACTTAACACATTCAAACTAGGATGGACTGATAGGGTTACAGTTCACAAAATCTAATAATTTCACCTATGACTATGCTTGCATTAACAAGGGAGATTTTGGAGACTACCTCATACCCAAACCATAACACTACTAAAAGTCAAACTTTATCATGCATCAGAATCATCTGGATAACCTGTTAAAACACATAGGATGCTCCCCCTACCCAATATTTGCATTTTGAACAAGGCTTCTAGGGCTGATGGTGCTACTGTCCAAGGACCACACTTTGAGAACCAGTGGCCAAAATATAAGAACATTTCCATATAGAGGTTATGGAGAAAAATCCTCTATTGACTCTCCCAAATCCTTCTTTAGGTTTTATGTTACAGAGAAATGAATAAGTATTTGACCGTATCCTACACTGACAAATATAAATCACTTGGTTCGTATATTACTGAATTTTCATACATTTCTGAACTACCTATTCTATTTCATTAAACTCTCTGTTAATGCATAATGACAACATTGTCTAAATTGCCACAACTTCATACAACATTTTAATTCTAGTAGACGGAATAATATCCCATTATTTTTGTTTTCCTAAAATTTCTTATCATTTTTGTGCTTTTACGTACAGATACTATTAATATGTTTTTACCAGATTCCAAATGTTTCAGACTCTCCGTTTGGTATTCAAATAGTTCACAATACAATTAAACAACAGTTTGGGAATACTGTTATCTTTACAGTCCTGAATTTTTCAAGAACAAGAAAATATCTACATTTGTTTAGCATCTTCTACATCCTTCAATAGAATTTTAACATTTTCTTCACATAGATAATGGTAATTTCTTGAAAGTATCTCTGATAATTTTACTTTGTTGCTTTTGTCTATGGATCTTTTTTGGTGCATTTTTTTTCTAACTGATTGAAGCTGTTAGAGAATAAAAATACTGATATTTGTATTATATTTTTTCTAACAGCAATCTTTAGAAGCTTTTTGTTTTCTGTCTTCCAATTGATTCTGACATCCAAACATATGAGCCCATCATCAGTAAATAATGATCATTTTACTTTATTTTTGTCAATATTTCTTCTGTATCTTCTGGTCTGTTTACTTCCAGGGTAATGTCAGATAATTTTGGTGATTATTGATTAAAGTACCTATCCTCTGCAAGGGTGAAATGACACAGTAAAGCATGAATTTTCATTCCAGCCAGAACGCTGAACATGAAATTTATAATGACTGCCTCTCCTTACAGAAGCCACAAGCACACAGATGTTATAACTATGTCCCATAGACAGTAGCTTTCAAACCAAGGTACATATATGCCAGGGATTCTTAAGATAATAAACTGCATGATAAGAAGAAAATACACAAAAGAACTTTGATGTTCATATTTTATATTACATCTTAGCTTATATTTTGTATGCTTCATATTAACAATAACTATAACAATAATAGTCTAGATCTCACTGGGTATTCACTATGCAATAAGTACTATTCCAGGTGCTTTACCATATATAGCTAACTTGATCTTCAGATCAGCAGTGAAGTGAGGTATTTTAAAAGGAAGGAAATCAAGAACATAGAACTTAACTTTCCTAAAGTTACAAAACAGCCTTTAGTTCTCTGTATACTGGACTTGAGAACCTATTCTTGGTTTTTGCATGATTCTTAAACTTTGTATGCAATAGGGCACAAAATGTTAATGATAACCCCCATAAAAGCTATTCATAGATGGGATTTATAATCAAACTTTACTTTCTTGACATATTTTCCCATTTGATCCCATAGCCATTTATAATGACTATCATCTACATTATGCACCACGGTTCCCATAGGAATTTACAGGACATTACAGCCTCATGCCCAAGCCAATGGAGTATGAAGGGTGAAGTGTCACAGTGCTCCTCCTTTACTTCCTGTCTCATTAACATGTGTCACCAATGCTTTTCTCTCCAGACCCTTGAACTAAAATAAAAAGGAAAATAAAAATAAATAAGGCCCCACAAATTTGTAGTTTTCTACCTCTAGCTCAGAGTCACAAAACTTTCAACATATTACATTTAAGCATCCTCTTTTATGTTACATCATATTTTACTTTTAACTTTCCATTTCTGGTATTAATCCCATTTTCCTTTCAAGGATGTCATATCTCTATTCCAGTAAGTTGTATCTAAGCCCCAACAGTTGTAAACTTTTAAAACTTATTTTTCTTTCCAACTCATCTCAGACAAAGCTGAGCTTTTCAAAACCAACTCGAAGCCCAATGTGTATGTAAAACTTACAAGTGTCCTATACTGCAGTTTTCTCTCCGATCCCATGGGGAATGATTCTAGGATCCCTGAGAATATAAAAAATTATGGGTGCTCAAGCCCTTTACATAAAATGGTACAGTATTTGCAATAACCTATATATATATATCCTGTATATTTGAAATCATCTGTACATTATTTACATATAATTCCATGTAAATGTTATATAGATAGCTGCTGTTATATTGTGTTGTTTAGGAAATGCTAATGAGAAAAAGGTATGTACACAATCAGTATAGACACATCTTTTAAAAAATATTTTCAATTTGGTTGTTTTAATTCATGGATGTGGAACCCACAGATATAAAGGAAGAACTCTACACAAACAGGCAGAGGATTAATATCTAGTTTCCTTGTAACTTAAATGAGAGTTATCAGTAAGCTATTGCTATGTAGCAAGTCACCAACAAATCTCAGTGACCTATAATATCAGGCCTCTGTTCCACTTAGGTGGGCTCAGCTGACCAACTGTAAACTGCAGGATGTTTCTGGGTCTACTTCATGTGTTTCTGCTCCTCCTTAGACCAAAATAGCTGGAGAATGCCCCTGTGAATGTGAGAGGCAGAGGCAATAAAAAGGAAATGGGAAACGTGTGTTGTCTGTTGAAGCCTGGGCAAGAAGGGCTCCTTATCAATGACCACTGGCAAAGCAGCTCCCCCTGCAGCGCATCCACTGGACAGACAGGGCAGGAGACTAAGCCTCGGGAGCAAGGCACACGACCACCAAGGTGAAGGGCACAGCTGCAGGAAGAGAGAAGAAGAGAGAGAACTCAAATTACTAACATACGGGATGAAAGAGGCAATATCACAACAGACACTTCAGAAATACAGAAGATAATCAAAAATTATTTTGAATCCTTATACTCCAATAAATTAGAAGATAGTGAAGGCATAGATAAATTTCTTAAGTCATATGATCTGCCCAGATTGAGTCAGGAGGATATAGAAAACCTAAACAGACCAATATCAATTGAGGAAATAGAAGAAACCATAAAAAGACTACCAACTAAGAAAAGCCCAGGTCCGGATGGGTATACAGCAGAATTTTACAAAACCTTTAAAGAAGAACTAATACCAATACTTTTCAAGCTACTTCAGGAAATAGAAAAGGAGGGAGAACTTCCAAATTCATTCTATGAGGCCAACATCACCCTGATACCTAAACCAGACAAAGACACTTCAAAGAAAGAAAACTACAGACCAATATCTCTAATGAACCTAGATGCAAAAATCCTCAATAAAATTCTGGCGAATCGGATACAAAAACATATCAAAAAAATTGTACACCATGATCAAAAAAAAAAAAAAAAAAAGAAAAAGAGGAGGCCAGCTCTTCCAACGCTTTCCTCTACCTCAGAGAGCAATTGCCAGCCACCTAAGAAGCTCTGCTGTTTCTCTTTTCTTTCTTTTTTCCCTCTTGTCTTTTTCTTTTTTTTTCTATTGTATTTTTTTCAAGTATCACTTTGCACTCTAAAATGTGAAATTAAAATTCTTTGTGTAGCTCCACATAGAAGAAAACTGGATGTCTGACAACTCATCTCAGATTTACTTCTTCCAGAAATGATCATTTGATGACCTGATCTGACACGGCCATTATCTGTGCATTGATATTGGACTTCATTTCTCCAATCTAATAATTATAGTTATGAAAGTGATAAAATAATTATGGATATAATTAATTTATTGAGTATTTTTGGTCTTTACTTAGCTTCCTAGGCATGATCTCATTTTATTTCTTAATGAATCTGTAAGGTAGGTACTATTAATATCCTCATTTTACCCCATGAAGAAAACTTAAGAAAGTTTCTCAAACTCTCAAAATTAGAAAATGCCAAAACTCAGATTCATGTATATATCTAACCACAAAATTTATATTGCAAAATACCCTGCTATGCAGTAAGCATTCTACATTATGATCTTATTTATGTATTTCCCCCTTTTTAAAGCTCAACTAATTCAAGGAAAAGAACTTACAATATTTTGCAAGTCATTCTTGATACTAAACTCTGTGCTGGGTTAAATAATGAATACCCAAAGATGTTCATCTCCAAATCCTCATCAAGAACCTTTACATATATTGCCTTATGTGATACAAATGTCTTCACAAGATGATTAAGTAAAGGATTGTTAGGAATGGAGATCATTCTTAACTAACTGAGGGGTCAAATGTCATTATAAGCATTCTTATAAGGAAAGGGAGGGTGAACACGTGTTACTAGTATAGTGGTTATAAACAGCTTTCATCCTGAAGTGACACAAGGAAGAGGCTATGAGCCAAGGCATGAAGACAGACAACACGAAAAAGGATAAGTAAAAAGCTTACCCCATGAAGCTTCTAGAAGAGATGGAGCCCTGTAATAGACTTGAGTTTATACTTCTGACCTCCAGAAGTAGAATAGAAAACATTCATAGTTTTAAGCCACCGTGTTTAAGATAATTGGTTGCAACAGCATAAGAAACTAATACAAACTTAGATATAGCAGAGATTTTTTACTCTATTCATTGTTGTATTGGCAGGGCTTATAACCAACCTAGGAACATTTCTTCCAAATTACTTGAGTGAGTAAATGATTAAGGAGTCATGACTTAGAACACAGAATCAGCAAGTTCTCAACTCAAAAAGAAACTTAAAATGGTAGTTATTAGAATTTATTATATTTCAGTTTCAAGAAATGAATTGTTGTCATAATCAAAATATTAAAAATTTCTATTTAAATTATATTTTATAAATCATACTAAAATCTTAAAACAAATGTACATCTCAGCTTTGTAGTAGTTTTCCAATAGATGAATTAATAATGGGTTGTTTTAAATTATATGGCAGGATTTTTAAAAAATATTTAGATTGCTCTAATATGGGCTAAAGAAGTAAACACTAGTTTATGGGGAAAAAAGAAAAGAGCACGTTATTTGGAGAGGTATGGATAAGATAACTGGCACAGAGATTGCATAGAGTAATGAAGATTCAGAAAAGGAATATGGTGCAGGTCCTTGAATTTTTTAAGATCCTTTGGGAATTTTAGAAAACCTTTAAATATTAACACTGCAAACAACTAAAAAAAGCTTATATTGATTTGAAAGGTAACTCACTGGTTTTAATTATATTAAAATCTTAGAAAATGAACAACACATCATTTATTAATACTTTTGTTAACTAGGTTAAAAAATCTCTTTATTATCAGGCTTTTAGATGATATTCCAAAAGTTGCCTCTACCCTACTCACAATATATGTATATGAGATATATTTTGGCACTCATTGTATATCAAACCCAGGCCTTTATGTTGATCATTTAGTCTCTCTCTCTCTCTCTCTCTCTCTCTCTCTCTCTCTCTCTCTCTCTCTCTCTCTCTCTCTCTCCACACACTCACAAACACTCAGAAAACTGAGAATTGAACAGTTACATAACTTGCCCAAGGATATATGATAAATGGTATGTGTACAGTTTTGCAGTTTTAGTTGAATGTGTCATCTCCTTAAAAAAAACAAATAACTAGATTTAGTAGTTTTCCTCCCACTTTTTTTGTATAATTTTGGAGAACAGGATTATGAGTCTATTAGTTTTATAATTAGAATTTTCTATCATTATCCAAATCTGTATGAAATAATCTTTTAAAGGATTATCATTCAATTTCTACAGACCATGTGTAGAAAATTCAGTGCATATTAAGTTGTGATATAAGTGTCAAAAAATCCTATTTTCCTATCTGATATATTAAAAAGCAAAATGGAATGAAATTTAAGTTTGCAAAACTTCCATATTTCATGTATTGTTGACCAAATTAGATTTAAACTCCTTGACCACAAGATTGTGTCTGAACTGTTTGTCTCCTCTTTGTATATGCCCAATAGACAATCATGTAACCTCACAGCTACAATTCTGCTTTTTACACTTAACATATCACAAGCTCTTAAAACTATTAGTGGCTTCATAATCATTTTCAATGATGATCCAATCCATTGAATAAGTGTCATATACCACACCTCTCTATTTAAAGAAATAGAATCTTTCTTAATTCATCACTTGTAATAAACAGCTCATGTATTCACATTAATTTTTATTATTATTATTTTCTGTTGATTGTTCCATCATATACTATTTGGAGGTAAGGGGGATAGTGCCAAAAGTTTTTATCCAGGACCAAAGAATATGAATTTTTGATGGCTCCTTACTACAATGCCAAATTGCTTTCTCTTTTAATTTGGCCAATTGATACAGCCATTAGCAATAAATGAATATTGAAATTTTCAGCACCTTTTATAGCTGGGGGTATTAATCTTTGCTAATTGAATAGATGAAAATAGTGCCTCCTAATTTATTTGATTGCTTGTAAGAATGAATGTTTTCTTAAGTAATGTGTATGATGTATTTTTATTACAGATACACTGAGAGAAAATGTGAAAAATTACAGAAATGATTATTAAATATCATCTAATTCCTAGTACTCGGAATTTACTACTGTGAATGTTCCAGGGTATATCCTTCAATTAAACTCTCCATACATAAATATCTGTGTCTGCATTTATCCAGTTATTTAAGTATAATATAAATATCTGTCTCTGCATTTGTACATATATGTACATATTTATTTATCTCTATAATATACAAAATATTATTTTAAAATACATTGAAATCACCTTTTGCCTAAAGACTTATGTCACTATTGGTATCTACTGATATAGATTCTCTAAAAATTTCTTTTATGAGATACGCATTTGGAATTTCTGTGAGTAGAACATTTTCAAAAATGGGCTTTTCTGAAGAACATAGCAGTGAGCAAATATTAACAGATAAACACTGTAGAACAGTCCTCACACCCTTCAAGCCCCCACTTGCCCCTTCCTTCTCCTTCTGTCCTTCCATTACTGCTTTCTAATTTCTGACATAGAGATAGAGAAAGTAGTAGACATTTAAAAGGAAAGCATGTACTTTAAATGCAAGATTTCCATTTTTGCACTATTGAAGTGTAAATATAACATGCCACAATATAACATGGTGTGATATGATCTGTCATACCATGACATATTTGTCTACATTTAACATTTCTGGAAACATCATTAACAGTGAAATATCTCTACAAAGTGGGTCCAGGTGGGTAAGATAAGCAAGGATCTTTTATATATTGTTTTTTATCCTGATCTTTGAAGTGCATGATCTATTACTTTCTCTTTGCATCTCAAATCACTTATTTCATGCAACTTGGTTCATCATCCACTATTAACTTGACCCATCTATGACCTATATTATTTATTAATGTTTTAAAATACCCTGCATGAAAGAGTCCTGACCAAAATAAAAAAAAAAGAGTCCTGACAACAAAGGAATAGATTATTAACCTAATATTTTAATTAGTTATATGCTTCTCTACCTTAATATCCTGCCACTTGCCTAGGTATACCAGACTAAGTCAACATTGTTTTAAATTTTATATTACATATTCCATTTTCTTTTATAATAATATGGTTTTGTTACAGGTACAGTGCTCATATTCAATTGTTTTTGCATTTTCTGAGTTGGTACAAAGAATCTGAGTAGTTTTGTGAATGTTTTCACACAATCTATGTTACCTAAAGTTTAACTGTATTACGTTCATCTCAGTATATTTTATTTTTAGTTTAAATTACTGTATACATGTTCATCCTCTAACAATGAACATCATGACTTTCATTTTTGTTATTACAAACAATGCTGCTACAGATTTTCATATTTATATCTCCTGGGAAACATGACTCTCCTAGATGTATCCTGAGAGTATAATTTGTATATTTTAAAGTACGCAAACATTCACTGTACAAGATAGTGTTGAACTATTTTCTGAAGCAGTTGTACAAATTTACACATCCAGTATCAATGCGATAGAGATATTGAGTTCATACCTAAGCCAACACTTAATATTGTAAAATCTCTTGATTTCTGCCAACTGAAAGCAATGGTAAATAGCCTTTTGATCATGCTGTGAATATACTTAATTTCTAGTAACTATAAATAAATATATGGTAGGTACTATTTAAACAACAATTAAAACAAAATAAGAAAGACAAAACGTAAAATAAAAATTAATAAATTCAACTAAATTAAGTTAAAGGCTCATGTTGAAACTAAAGAAAGCTCTTTTACAAAAGTAAAAACAAATCATAAATTGATAGAAAATAATTGCCTAATGTATAATGAAAAAATTAATAGAAAAGGAGTCTTACAACTTAATAAGAAAAACACAAGCAAACTCGCAGGAAACCTGAGGAAAATATATGAGCAGACATTTCACAGAAGAAAGACACATGCTCAATAAACTACAGGGATGCATTTGGTTTAGAATGATCACAAATCATAAATACAAATTAGCTAACAAAACAGACAAGGCAACAGGAAGAAAAATGACTGAAAATATATGTGACCTCATCAAGACTGGACTGAACTTTGGTCAGTGTTCAAAAAATATTACTACCTTATAAAATACCCAGAAAAGAAGGAGATGTCATCCTAATTCCTATCCTTTCCACAACTTAGCTGTCTTCCGCTTCACACTTCTTAGACTCTTCTCTTTGAATTTTTGAAATATGCAGGTCAATCCTAACAAGAGTGGCCTATTCATTGAAATAAATGTGCCGGATTGGCTTTATTTCAATGAGCCAAGCTGTCTAAGTCACGCACTAAAGACCACTGGCATTTAGCATGTATTAAAAAGAGGATGAAGATTTACATTACCATTTTTTTTCTCAAGCCATATAAATAAGATGTTCTTGCACACTGAGTAAGCAAGAGCCTGTGATCTTGCATTTTGTCAAAGGTGAAGAGGCCACAATGAGTAGAAAACCAAAGGACAAAGGAAGCAGTGCATGCCAGCTTTGCTTTTTGATCATGAATGTTACTGCCTTTTATTTTCCCTTGTATATAATGATTTTTTAAAAGGCTTTGATGGTAGACCATATTCTTTCAGACTGTATCTATACAATTTTGTCATTGACACTTTCTATTCTGCTTAGAAAAGGTAAATGTTACCCAGGGGAGAACTCTTCTAAATTGAGGTTTTTCTATTTGAGGAAGAAACCCATTATTGAAATTCTAAAAGCCATAAGATACCATTTAAGTGGTGAATTTCACAGTAATTCACTCTTTTTCTTTTTTACCTTGCAGTTTCCCCTAGTTTGAATAACTTCAGGTTAGATTGTCTCACTAACTTCAAAGAGACATTTCTCTTAAAAACTTTGGAATAATTAGTTGTTACTTATATTAATTATGATAAATATGCGTCAAACAGGTATTTACTTATAGGAATAAAATAAACACTTTCTACATTTATGTGCATGCTTTCATTTATTTGTATACATCTGTATAATGCATATTTGCATATTTATCTATGTAGACATGTCGATGGACACACACACACACATACACAAACATACATAATTAGACATAATTAGATATCCTATTGGCAAAGGCAGACTTCACTCCCCTGAGCTTCTCGGTTTCCTCTGAAAATTTTTCAGAACTATAAAGAGGATATTAGTATAACACACTACTCTACAAAACTTTTCCTCATGTGGTAGGAATATTTCCTCATGTTTTGTGAAGGTTATTCTACTCCAATTAGTACAAGTTGCCAGGCTTAGTCAATGTACATTAATTGAAACTTATATTTGTTCACAATTGTAACTCTACTTCAAAAAACCAAACCCCTTCACTCTGCTGTTTTTACTCTTTAATTGTATTACATATATACATAAATAGATATTTACTATATAATCTAATTGCCTATATACAGTATTTTATAAGAAATTTTGGACTGGAAAAGTGTAGGGTTTTTTTTTTTTTTTTTTTTCTCTACTTGTTTACTGTTAACTCTCAGATCCCGTAGAGAGCTTAGTAAATGCTGATTAAATTATTGGTACCATTCTCCTCTCTGAAGAAGTGGGATGAATAGAAACTGAGGAACTCTGCACTGGCTTTAATGATAAGTTTCTTTCTAGTTGTAGAACTTGGGGGAAGTTATTCAATCTCTCTAACACCTAGTTTCTGGGTATATATTGCTTACTTCTCAGATCCTGTGGAGCTTGTTAGAACTCAGTAGATGGTAGTTATTGTTATTATTGGATGGGGGGTAGCCATGTTAACTAAGACTGAGCCATTGAACTGACTAAAGAACATTAGCTCTTCTCTCTCTGAGGAACCCTCTTGTCCCACATGTCCACAGGAACAAATTTATTACCCCTCTGGGCCATTACTCCAGCATTTCCTTTCAGTGAGCACATGGTAGCTCACCTATCTAAAATGAAGCACCCTACCACCTTTAAAACATTATGTCTTTCTTCACTTTATCTTCTGGTTAGTCCTCTCTGCCATTTAACAAATGTATACTTTACTCTTTCTGGTGGACATTGGATAGTCACCCTATCCCCTCTTACAATGTGTATTTCTCATTTAGAGTTCTTAGCATATAAGTCACAGTTGCTTCACATTCCAACACTCCCTCCATATCTGAGTCCAGTTTTGATGTTTGCTCTGTTTTCAAATGGTGGGTTTTTTTTTGTTTTGTTTTGTTCTTTTTGCCTTTTAGTATGCCTTATATATTTTTCTTAATAACTAGGTCTGATGTGCTAGATAAATAGCAGTTGCTATAAATAAGCCATTATTAATGTACTGGTAAGATGTGGAAAGTGTCCTATAATTTTAAGATTTTATCTCAGACTTTTAGTGATCCTGTACTTTAAAATAGTGATCTTCACACATACTTGTGACATTTTTCTTGCTCCTGTTGCTCTCTTAGGTAGAATATAATGACTAGAATGGGCTGAGTTAGTTATTCTTTTTTTTTCTTTTTTTTTGTTTTCTTTAGCTATACATGACAGCAGAGTATATTTTGACATACTATACATGCTTGTAGATGCATAAATATAACTTATTCTTTCTCCCAGATAGACTCTGATAAAACCCAGAAGGTTGTGCTCTTCAGTTTCAATAGCTTCTCCTGAAGATAACTTTTGCTAAGAAGAACAAAGCACTGTGGTGTATACCAAAATGGTTTGGTTCCCCACTTCTCCCTGCCAGAAGCACAGGGGATGTATCACTGTAGTTATTTGCCAGGATTCAATAATAGTTCTTCAAAGTAAAACTCACCAGTATGTCTCCATATGACTGGATTTCTAGTCAACATTTTACTCTCAGAATTGTCCTCATTGAGCCTCCAGTAATTAATGAATTACATTTCATGGTTTTTGTCCCTGAACATTGATCTCCACGGAGGTTACTACTTGTGGGTTTCTGCTCCAATTGTTTTGATTCTCTGAATCCATCTGTCATCTCTCCAATTTGGAAGATCAGGTAACTGTCTGCCCTGTGACATCACTTATGAGTATAAGAAATTGTTAATTTTTCAGTTTATTAAGATTTTGTTATTTTTTAATCAGTGCCAACTTAAGAGCTTATTACAAGTTGGATGGGAAACTCAAAGTCTAAGAATTTGCATTTAAATTAGTAACCAAGTGTAATACTGCCAACATAAATCTACCTGAGCTAGTTTAAACATAACTATAGCAAAGCTGTGTTCTTTACTTATAAAACAGAACACTCTACATCTGCCCTAATTATACTTGCTATAAGTAAAATATAATGTGTGATTATCTTTAATTTGAAGGGTTGTTGAGAAATCCATTTAATCCAATCACTGAAATTTCACTTAATTGAACAATGAAATAAATGATGAGTCTATACACACTTGCAAAATGCAAGTGAACACACTTGGTACAAGCAAAAGAACTGAAGATTCACCTCAAAGCCACCCTTGTGCTTAACATCTCCACTGATGCAAACTCATGCCTATAAAATCCCATAAAGATTAGTGGATGGTAGTAACATTTATGAAGTTATTTTTTACATTAAGTTAGGATTTATCTCCTGTAAGATTTATCTTCTTTATCAGAATATTGACTTTAGTTATGCCCATATTTTTTGGTATCTTAGACACTCTAAGCTCACTATTTCTTAACGGCCTTTGGACACGTTATTTTCTCTTCCTGGATATCCTTTCCCTCTTCTTTGACCTTAACCCCCAAGTACTTCTTTAAATCCTAGATCGGTAAATTTTCTTGATTTTTATCACATGATCCACTTTAGGCCAATTCTCATAAAAATATATGTATGAAAGAAGTTTTATATTTTATTACAAATTTTGTACAAATTTCTTCTCTCAAAAGTCAATGCTTATTAGACAACTGGGTAATTAAAAAGTGACGCACATCTGCAAGTGTCTGCTTTTGCTCTCCTGTATGTGCATACTTCTATCAGAAATGTGGCATGCGTTGAATTTAAATTTGAATATATATTTATTCACTGAATTAATGAAATCAATAAATTTAATCCTTATTAAATTTATATTAAAGTGATAGACCTTAAATATTCTCATACAGCCTTGGTATGATCTCAATATTTTCTTTGCCAGTGAAATTGTACCTTAAATCTCACATATGTAGAAATTTTTTCCAAGCCCCTGCACCATACTGGAAGTATGTTGGAGCATATGACTCCATTGGAACCCAGAGGTTTCATGTAGTATCTTGGCATACTTCTCAGTTTGACCCTCTGCACCCATCTTATCACCCTGCTGTATGTGGCTTCATAGATATCATTAATTGAAATGTTGAACTGAGGGCAAGCCAGACTGTCCCATAAGTCACAAAACATTTTAACCTTAATGTTTTATTTTATGAACATAAAACAAAATGTGGCATGCACATCTACCATTACTGATATCTAACTGGTATTTATCAAGTGCTTACTGCAACTCCAGAGCTTATTCTCAATTTGCTAGTTTGATGAAACTAAGGGAGACAAATGGTTTACTATTGCTTTTCACCATCTTGTCTATGGTGAATTCATTATATATTCTAGAGAGTCCCTTTATAGTGAAAGAATTCATCTTTAAAAACCTTTCCTATTTTTTAGATCCATCAAAACTTGGTAAGAAAAAATCTACAACTTCTATCCCTTAGGGAATCAGGATATCTGACCATATACACAATTCAATTCTCATTCTATCACCTGATGATTTAAAGAGTAGGGAATACTAAATTCAGTCTTTAGTCTCCTTCGTAGTTTAGTATGAGCAACAGAGCACCCTCAGACGCTGAACTCTAAATGTTAGATATAACCAAATTAGTTACATAACTGTCTTCACCTTTTCAAAATTTGCTCTGTATTTCAAAGTTTATAAACCATTCTAATGAAGAACATCTGGAATCATAATCAAGAAAAGAATTATGATTTCGATCCTCATTCATACATGTTTTAAAAATAAGATTTGAGATTTTTGAGTTGATGAGACTTGAGTGATATCTTGAATTTGAGTTGATCCTATAATTTGTTAAAGTTTGGGGGAATCTTGAGATGAGGTGACAATATTTAACATATGGGATAAATATGAATTTGAGGGGCCCAAAGACTACAGTATAAGGCAGAATAATACCTCACCACCACCACCAATGATATGCATATCCTAAACCCTGGAACATGTAAATAAGCTATAAACATGCAAAAGAGAATTAAGGGCACTGACAGAATTAAGCTTGCACAGGGTGCTATAGCACATGAATATAATCCCAAAGACTCAGGAGGCTGAAACAAGTTCAAAGCCAGAATGTGCACTTGAACTTTGAGGATTCTACCTCAAAATAAAAAATAAAATACAATAGGCTGGGGGTCTTGTTCAGTGACAAAGCATACTAGAGTTTAATCACCAATATCAGAAAGAAGAAAAAAATTAATTAGGCTTGTAATTCAGTTGTTATTAAAATGGAGAGAGGTTTTTTAGGTTATTTAAGTGGGACCAATGCAATCTCAAGAGTTCGCATAAATTTAAGAGAGAAGGAAAAAGAGAACCTGAGAAATTATACCAAGGAAAGGAATCGACCTATTATTGCTATTTTTGGAAATGTAGGAATGAGACTTTAAGCCAAAGAATGTGAGAAGATGCTGAAAAAAAGAAAAGAAAAAAAAAATCCTTAGAGCCTCAGGAATGAGTACAACCTTGATATATGTTGATTTTACCCAAGTGAAACTAATTGAGAAATTTTGACTTTTGGAAGTGTATAATGATAAACTTATACCATTTCAAGCCATCATCTAGCTAATGATTTGTTAGAGCAGCAATGGGAAACTAATATACTCCTGCATTCATTTCCAAAATTTAGAAGTCTATTCTGTGACTTTTCTTTTTTGGTACTAGGGATTCAACCCTGGGCTTCACATGCGTGAGGCAGGATCTTTACCACCGAACTACATCACAGCCCTCTTCAAAGTTTATTCTTTGTAAATTTTATCCACATTTGAACTCTAGATTTTTATCTTGCTGATAATATTCTTAGAAGACTGGAAGCATATCATATTACTATATATGGATTCCATATTATTAGACAAATGAAACTTCTCTGCTTTTCCTGTTATTTCAAAATAGGTTGTAAGAAAAACTAAATATTATTTTAAAATGATAAATTGTAAAAGAGTTAAAAGAGGAATACATATGTCTTTATTTTTTAGTAATGAAATACTGTTTTTAGTTAGCCATCTTTAAGACAAGGATATAAAATAAGTTTATTTATAATAAATAGATGAAATATTCTATCAATTGAGAACTATGTTGGTTAATCCACATGTCAATTTGACAGGACATGGAATGCTATAATATTTGGTTAAACCTTACCCAGGTGCATTTGTGAACATGATTTATATGACATTAGTATTTGAATCAGTAGATTAAGGAGGTTTTTCTCCTGAACATGGGTGGGTATCATCAAATCAACTGAAAAGAGAATAAAAGGAAAAGATGAAGGAAGGGAGAATTCACTCTCCAATAATAATTATATAATAATAAAATTTATGCTATTACATATACTTCTCCTTTTAGTTTTATTTTGATGTTGCGCATTTACTATTAAATAAAAAATGAGACTATTTTTATTTTTTACTTTTGTAATTCTGGGTTTTCTGTTTTATTTTCTTTATCTTTGAAATTAAAAATTCTTTAAATACTATGTGACTTTTTCAATACAGTATAATGAATAAATAAAAATATGTTAAATGGAAATTAAATGTGTTTCAATCTTTGCATTGTTCTGTACTAGCTGTGATTCTATACCATATGTGTGTATATGTTTTAATTTTAATAACATCTACCTAGTGATATGTTTGGGGGTGTTAAATGCTAACGAAATGTATAAATGGTAATATCATATCATTGTTGTTCATATTTCATACACTCAAGAGATACTGAAGAACACCTACAATAATCATTCTGTGTTCTTTCTTTTTCCCTATCAATCTTTTTGATTTTGGATTCCTTTATTTTCAACCCATAAAACTTTACTTATACTATATCTTCAATTTTTTTTCTGATATCTTCCAGGACAGTTACCTAAATATTGGTTAACACTTCATACTCATCAACATTTTATTAAATGATTTGCTCTTCTTCCTCTTTTTACTTTCAAAGAGACAGTCAATTTGTCTTTCACATTACTGACTTTGTTACTGAGGAAAAATATACATAAATCTTCCTACTTTACTTGCTCTTAGTTGCTTTTAAAATCACTAAATTTTCAGGTCATGTTGCTAGGTAACATATTATCAGTCACCCACTAGCTTAGCTGTAAATGACACTTCTGAAGTGTGAGTTCAGATGATAATGGTTATCTAGGTTAACTTTCAGGAAATTAAAGGATAGTTTTGCTAAAGACACCAGTTCTTTATTTGGGCCTGCAGATGTCCTCCAATCAGTGGCTGGGACAAGATTAAAAGATTTGGCATCCCAGCCTTCATGATGGGTCTGTCTTCTTTCCTGCCTTCACCTTTGGGTCAATTTGTGGTCACCTCTTCATGAAGACATACTGATTATTTGAGAAATGTTTTATCCGGAACTATAACAAAAGCTTAACATGACCTAGCCTTGCTTAATCTTTCTCTTTCCATTACAAAGCTAAAGATACCTACCTGACCAGAAACACCAGGCCATGAAAGGAGTAAAATGAGATGACACCCACGTTCCTAGAAGATGTCCATCTTTTCCCAGAGAGAATATGAATGTGCCTCCCCTTTCTTAGCCAATCACTCTGCTTTATTATTCCTAGTCTATTCCTGTAACTCTTTAACCTTGTGGTATTACGAGAGTGATCTGCAAGCCACGCACCTCTTCTCCAATCTTTAGCCTCTGAATAAAGCCTATCTTACTCTCCAATGCTTGTCTCTAAGTCACTGGCTTTTCCATGGATGAGCTTTCAAGGCTAAGTCCACAAAATTATTTCAATTGAATAAAATGTTGATATGGTTCTTTGTTCTTTGAATATCTCATTCAAATTGTTTTGAGTTCAACTTTGTGGTTTATAAAATATCTATCATTTCTTATCCATATTTCTTTATACAGCAATAAATTCCTATTATGTTTATCTTCTTAATTTGTGGCCTTATCTCATTTACTCATGTTTCATATTTTGGTCATTATTATTATTTGAAACTAATTAAGAGAAAAATGAGATTTTTTTTAATTGTAGAGAAAATACTATTTATATCTTGACTTTTATTGCAAAAAGAGGAACAAAAGAACACTATAACAATTAAGAAGTTGATAACCATAGAAATGCAAAGCAAGAAGAAAAAATATATAATAGGAACAAATCACAGACAGAAGCTTAGTAAGTAAAAAATAAATGTTTTAAAACTCAAATTTGATAGCAATCAGGAAAAAGATGTAAATTATGACAAGATTCTAATGATTACCTTTCAGAGGGAACAATATTGGATAAAAATAAAGCAGTTTTGATAAGATTATTACTTGCTAAGGTCTTTTAAAGGATAATTAGGGAATACATGAATATATAATAAAAACTAAACAATGTGTTTCTCATCCACCTAAGAATTACTTCCTATAAAGTCTTTCCTAGTATATGACAAGCATAAGCATGCATGCTATTATCATGTATCCGTTCTGGTAGCAGTATAAAAGTGACATCATATAATTGATGCTACAACCTTTTTAACATGATTAACACTATTAAAAGTAGAATGTTGTGTTGGCCAGTTTTCCATTATAGTAGAAAATACTTGAGATAAGTCAACTTATAAAGATAAAAAGTTTATTTTGACTCCCAGTTTTTAGTGTTTTAGTCGGAGAGGAATAAGAAGAAAACCATAACACAATGTCTCCACCAAGGTACATACATCCACAATGATGGAAGACCTTACACTAGACTCTGCCTCCTGTACCACCTCCTAGTAGCACCAGTAGTTGAGGAACATGACTTTAACAAATGAGCATTTGGGGACACTTATCCAAACTGTAGAAAATATATTTAGGACATAATTATAAGGTTAAAATAGGGCAAAATATTATATTATTATAGGACTATTTATAATATATATATTTTCATAGTTTATATCCGCCTTAAGACTAAGATAGTATCAGTTATCTCTTACTTAGCTCTGTTTCTTATGTTTCCTGCATTAAGCAAAAACTAATATTGAAGGAGAGAAAAGCACTAAATTATATTTTAGAAGGATTCCTCCTGTTTAAAATCTTTGTTAGAATTTTTTATACATATAATTGAGAAATAAGACATATATATTTAAAGTATACAATGTGATGCTTTGAATATAAAGACATTATAAAATGACTACCACAAATCATGCTAATTAATATACTCTTCACCTCATATAATTGCCATTTGGTGTGTGTATGTGATCAGAATATTTGAGATCTACTCTTGTAGCAAATTTCAATTTATATAAGACCAGAATATTAACTACAGACACCATGCTCTGTATTAGGTCTACGAAGGTTATCCATACTACCTAACAGAAACTTTGTTCACTTTGACAAATGTCTTCCTATTGTCCCCCCAATAACTAACAATTTACTCTATATTTTTATGAGTTCAACTTGTTTAGATCCCACATATAAGTAAGAGCTTGTGGTAATTGTCTCTTGGGGGTCTGACTTACTTAGTTGATCCAAATGGCAAAGATAGTATTTCTTTCTTTTCAAGGCTTAATGATATTCCCTTTGGGTGTATGTGCCACATTTTATTTATTCATCCATCAATAGATATTTGGGTTATTTTAGATCATGGATTTATGAATATGATGTTATTGACTTGGGAAAATGTATATTTCATGAAGACATTGATTTAATAGCCTTTGGATATATATGCAGTATTATGATTGCTGGATTATTGTATGGAAGTTTCCAGAGTTACCTCCATACAATTTTCCATCACTGTGCTAAGTGATGTTCCCATTAGCAGCGTAAGAGAATTTCTTTTTCTCTACATTCTTGTCAGCACTTGCTATGTCAGCCTTTCTAACAGGTGTGAGGTGATATCTCATGGTGGTTCTGATCTGCATTTCCTTGATAATTAGTGTTGTTAAGCATTTTTTCATTTGTATATCTTCTTTAAAGAAAAATCATTTGTATATCCTCTTTAAAGAAATGTCTACTTGGGTCTTTTGCCTATTTTTCAAACAAGTTGTTTTCCTGCTATTGAGTTGTTTGAGTTCTTAATATATTTTAGATATTAATCATTTGTCAGAAGTATGGTTTGCAAATATTTTCTCCTACTTCACAGATTGTATCTTCACTCTGTTGATTGTTTCCTTGGTTGCACACAACATTTTAGTTTAATGAAACCCATTTTTTGCCTTTGTTGCCTGTACTTTTTCTGTCACATCCAAATATCGCTCAGATCTATTCCAAGAAGCATTATCCCTACTATTTCTTCTAATAATTCCTACTTCCTGGGTTCATTAATCTGAATATACTGAAGAAAAATTCGCCATTTCTTTTAAACTACCTGTCATCATCAATTATTTTGCTATCCTATAACAAAGTGATGTTCTTAAATGCTCAGGCTGTATTCTTCTACTAAATGACACCAGGCTGTCTTGTTATTTGAGTTTGGAAGTGTGATTTGTTTTAATAGTATCTTTCTTTTTGTGTTGTAAATTATCACCCTTTGCTGGAGAACTCTATGACATACAATTTTGTTGTGTGAAAATAATAAATTACAGATACTCAAAAATGCACTATGCATTTTGATATATATATATATATATATATATATATATACATACATACACATTTTGGATGTATAAAGAAACATAAAGCTCATCCCTTTAAAAAAAAAAAAAGCATACAGTCAACTACACAGACTCCCAAGCCACCTATACCTAGCCTGAGGCAATAGTAATTCTGAATTTACATTTATCATTTTTTATATTTATTTTTTTTTAATTTTTGTTGTTGGTTGTTCAAAACATTACATAGTTCTTGATATATTTCTTTCTGTGCATTTTATCACTTCTGCAGTTATTTCTTAATAGTTTGTTTTTAAGTTGTTGTTTTTTTTCAATATTATACTGGGTGACAGTTTCTTGAAATTTACTTCTTCATTAAATGCTATATTGCCAAGAATCATCCATATTTGTTTTGTACTGGTTTAGTTAAATTGTTTTGAATATTGAATAACATTTGCATGTCTGAATAAATTACATTTTATTTATCTATGCCTCCTTTGATGGACATTTGATTTATTATAAGGCTACTGAAAAACCTTTGTTTGTGTACCTTCTTTTCCCTGTTTCCATCACACAAGGATAAGAAAGTTTCAAGTAAATATTCAAAAATATTATGTCATAAGATTATAAAATTTCAATTTTTGGATATAAAATGGAACTATTCAATAAATTAGTTCAACAATGTACCCTATATCAGCAATGTATAAATTTAAATTCATCCCTTCTCTGTATTTGTGACTATCAGACATTTAAAAATACTTGTTTGTTGAATGGTAATTCAAAAGTTCCTCATTGTGTTCTTTATTTCTATTTCCCATTTTTACTCAGAACATCCTGAATGTATTTATTGAGCAATCATTCCCTGTCCATGTATATTTTTTCTGTTTCCTGAAGAAGGCTGACAGTTGAGGACTACAAACAGGTGGCAAATCCAGCAGTCACCTCATTTCCAAAGTGTGACTGGAGAACGTATTACAGTTACTACTACAGTCTACCCCTTATCCTTTCCTTCTCAGATTTATTTCTTAATATAAGGAGTGGGGACATCTTAACAAAATTCCAGGAACAATTCTGCCTAGAGGAACACTTAGCAGAGGAGGGGTGGCAGAAACACTAGCGCTCCAGTGTGTCAGTTAATTTAAGGATCACCAATGGCAGTCACTGTCTCTTGTACTACCCAACTGAGATCCTCATCTTCCTCACCCAGCACCACTGCTTTGTAACTTTCCTCTAGGTAAAATCCAAACTCTTGTCCATGAAGAGTCCTCTTTGTCATTGTGCCCATATCAGTTATGACTGCTACAATTATCATTATATTATCAAAATCAGGCAAAGGTGTACCAAAAGTTCCCAAATGTATCACCTAATATATATATTACTTCTTGCCCCATGGTATAATATTTTCATTTTCTTTTCCTAAAGGTCAAGATCAATTATTATAAAAGAGAAACCGCTATTAATTTTATTTGTGTTTTGTTAGTATAAAGTGACAGCTACAAATTATGTTTCACTGTAGCTCCTGGGAATCCTCTATTGCAAAAGCCCTCCATCTGAGGACCAGAATCTCTATCCCTGCAGATTGCAGAGTTGTGTGAATATGAAGCACAAATTCCCCTAGCAATTCTCTCAGTTAAATAGTAAGTGGGTACAGGCTGCTTATTCACCTTGGTTCCATGACTCACGTGTTCTGTCTATCAGCATGACAACACCATGTAAAAGGTTACTGCTTTAGAGCAAACCCTGGGTCCTGAAGGACAGTGCTCTGATCTTCACTGCTAAGACTAGGGCAGGCTGTCCCATTGAAATATCAGGCCAGCAGCTTTTAGTCACTGTAGCTTGTGTTATGATTAATAAATCCTTTGGAAATTCTTGCTATAAGGGTCCTTGGTCTGATGAAATACTGGATACCAGGATTAGTAGATTAAAAACTCAATAAGAAATTCAGTAGTAATGCTATCCATATTATGAAAAAAAGAAAGAAAAAAAAGAAAAGAAAAAGAAACTCAAAATTAGAATGTATGTCTATGTCTGTCAAAGTGACATGTCACTCTTTCCAAGATATGGTGTTCTAGAAGTCAAATTGATGCATAATGACTCACAGGGACTTCGAGAAGCTATACTATGTTGGGATTCAGATGGTCCTAAGATTGACGGATGCTGTTAGGACCCACACTGACAATCTCATAGACACTATAAGACCAAATACATGATAGACATTTCTGGTTGCATGGTCATTTGATGCCCCATGCCCAGATGGTCCTTCTCCATTGTTGTTCAAGAGTTGTTTTGTTTCATTATTATTGTTTTCTTGGCACATAATTCTCCATACACAGATGTAATGGCTTTGTTCCAGAATTCTAGAGATCGTTCATGTTATTCATTCACAGGAGCTCAAAAAAAACTCATTCATATGTCATTTTTTAAAGCACTAACACATAAAATACTGTGCAATTTGACCCAAGAGATGGAATTGCTTGAAACTCATCCTGAACCTGAGGCTTTGTTCCTTCTGTTTTGTGCCACACTCAAAGCTAGCATCCTTTCCTGTTATCTTTCCCATTGTAGCAATATTCCAATTTGGGCAGAATGTTGTCTTCAGAACAAAAGGGTGTTGCCAAGTATACTTCCTTTTATTTAGTTCAAATTTAAATTCATTATTCTTCAGCTTCAATATAATGTCTTAGTTTGCCACTGACCACTAGAACTTTAAAATCTTTATTCATATACATGACAGTATGCATTTGTCTAATTCCATAGAATTATTCATTACAAAGAGTAAACCTTAATAATATACTCTGGGCTTTATACTGATTAACCAATTATAACAAATGTACCACACTAAGGTAAGGAAAATTTTCAGGATCAGGGTAAAGATCTCTGTACTTTCTTCTCTATTATTTTGTCAAATCCCAAACTGCTGTAAAAAAATCAACTTCAAATAAAAACTAAATCACTCATGCAGTGGGTTTTTACAAACACAGGTTTTTGTCTCTCATCCTCATGAACAAGTGTCTCACCAAGCCCTCTATATACCAGCTACTTCTTGTTTCCACAGTCCCCAAACAGGACACTGTCAGTGTTATAAATCAATTTGATGTTCTATGAAATGTCCAGCTCTTCCAGGTATCTTTAGTTAATACTGTATCTGGGAAAAAGAGTTAGCAGAACCTTGAAACTAAACCATAAACTTATATAGATGTCTGTTCCAACTAAGTGTGCACAACTTCACATCCTTTGCTGATAGGGATGGATGAGAACACACTTATCAGATTAATAGTTGCAGATCACTTATATGAGGCTAGGTAAATCTACTCTAGTACAAAAATACAATATCTAGCAGAAAAGCTACAACTGGAACTACTTCTTTGTTGAGTTTTTTTTAGTTCTGTTTATCCTTTAATATTTGTCTTATGTAGGGGTCAGACTGATGAATTAAATGGACATAAGATGTGGACTAACATTAAAATTCTTTAGTTTTTTAAAGATAGCACTAATTTGTGTCACTGTTCCCAGGGAAAAGAGCAGCTATGGACTGTCCCATTTGGCCTTCTTTGCTGTGACAGCTCTTATAAGCTAAAAAATCTGTGTGTGGAGGGGAGTGGGGGGGCAGATGTTCTTCTAATTATTAAACATATATGTTCAGTTGCACATTCAGAGACTATAGAAATTGCTAGTAATACAACTGTGAATTGCACCAGGAGTGCATTTACTAACTGAATCCCATTGACCTCACTTCTCACAGGGGAATACGATGATGTTTTAGATTTCAGCTTATCTATATCAATTCAGTCTTCAACACAACAGTCCTTAAAATGTTTGAATGCTCCCCTTTCTGCAGTGCATGCTTACACATAGAACTCCTTAGGATTCCAAAAACTATCTCAAGACTAAAAATTGGACGTAGATTATGATATTTTATTGAGCAATTTATTCAGTCTCTTGATGATATATATTTAATTTATTTTGACTATGTTAAGGGAGCAGTGTTCTTGATGCCTGTATATTCTTATTGCCACGTAATTCACCACTCTGGACCCTGCACAAATAAGACAAACAGAAAGAAATAACGGAGGACTTCTTACAAAATCAACCTATCTATTTCATTTTGACAAATGCCATGTTTTATACACTATCCTCATAACCCTCTACAGTTTAGCACACATTGCCACAAAGGGCTTTCTGATGACACTCATTGCATCTGGCTTCTGAGAGCTAAGTAACACCATTGGCTTCTATTTTTTTTTTGAATTCTATCAGTTAAAAACCCGGAGTGTCGATACTGATGCCCCTACCTCACACTTGTATCACAGTGATATTTCTAATTAATCTACAACAGAATCAACATTCTCCATACCTCTCAGGCTTCCATTCAATTCTCTTAAGTGGACCTTTGTTCTCCCTGCTACTCCAGCCCTCTCCATGCCATTTGATATACAGTATTCAGAGTGAGCTGTGAAACCTCAGATCAGCACTCTCTCTCTCTCTCTCTGAAATACTGAAAGTCTGCCAATGTTCCCAGGATAATGAAGAAGGCACTTAATGTGACTCAAGAAGTTCACATGCTTTGACCACATCTACCTTTCCAGCTTGGTGTCTTAGCCCTCAGCACTCCCTTCTCTGGCCTTCAACAAAACTAGCTTATTTTTATCCCTTCTTCCCAGTTCTTTGAAGATGCTACTTCTACTTTCAAGTCTTTTGAAAATGTCAGTGTCATTGCCTTTTGTGCTTTCCAGTCCTTCTCTGCTTTCAGAGTCAAACACAACTCACTTGTCAGATTCCCCTTGGATATTTGGAATATGAATAATCTGTTGTATTATTCTCCGACATCTCAAACTATGGTCCAACCTCCTGTTTTATATTTGCAAGGAATTATTCCATCTGTCCCATTTTGATGGGAAGCAATAAATTGGTAAATGTGCCCCTCCCCATAAGTTCCATGAGGGAAAACACAATACCAGTTTTCTACAGTGTTCCTGTTCTATATACATAACTTGGTCAACAGTCAGTAAAACACCTGCATGTTGAAGGATTGAACAGTGTTCTCATGACCACTAAATAACACTGTTTTTCCATCTCTTCTCTATTTGTCTCTGTTTCTGTATATATCTGTCTCTTCACCCTTTCACTATGTGTGTGTATGTGTGTGTGTGTGTGTGTGTGTGTGTGTGTGTTTGGGGTGGGGGACAGAAGGAAAGAGAAATGTAAAAGAAAGAGAAAAGGAGAAGTGATTAGAAACTATTTTCATCATTTTGATGATCTCGTTTATCCTAAAGTCTACCATTTCATTGTCTTGTTAATGATTTTATTACATATTTTCCCATATTTTGCTTAAGCAAAATTACAAGGAAAAAATCTGACATATCTTTTCCTTTAGGGAATCCCAAAATGTTTAATTATTTTCACATACCTGAACCTTACTCTCAGAATGAAATCTTGTGAAATTAGATTGGCCTTTATCTAGCTTTACAATACAACTAAATACCTCAGTATTAAAAATCTGCTTTCTAGTTACTACAAATAATCCTTAAAGTATCAATATGATAACAATTATTTAGTGCTACACTGAAGCATTATAAATAGAAGCTCCTTAATTTGTATTAATGAAGTTCTAAAATGATTCCTCTAAAAAAGATAAGAATTCAGCATATTATAAAGATCACATATTTTTATAGTTTCTAAGCATGAAATTTCTCTTCATTAGCTATGTCAATACACCAATCTCAATCAAAAGTTGTAATTTTGTATTAAGTTTGTTAATACAAATATTTATAGAATCTCCAAGAGTTTGACCACAGTAATTTGTTGTTGTTGTTGTTTATAAGTGAATTCTGCTGAACTGTTTCTACACAGCTCAGATTGCATCCAATTCCGGGGTGTGGGATACAAGAGCAAGAAGAGAATATGAAAGGAATGTGTGTCTACCTTCAGTACCCACACTGCTTTTGGAATATGATGGGTCTTCAAGAGGCCTCCAGCCAAGATTTTCTACCATTAGCCCATTCATAAGTAAAACACACTCTTCAGCTTAACCATTTGCAAAGTGATAGTCTCCTGTCCAATGTCTCCTAAGAGAATCCAAGGCAGAAAATGGAAGTAGTATTCTGATCCTGAATACAGTTTAGATCATGAAGCATATATCTAATTTACCTCTCATTCTCCATTAGAAACTAAACTAATTTACCCCTTTTTGTCTCTGTATTGTGTAGAAGTTTCTAAATTCTGGGGGTAAGAAGAAAATACTTTAGACACATTTCTTGAACATTTTCACTATCAAAATGTATGTTTTAAATATGCCTACTAGTTATATAGCTGTTTGGTAAAATAGCCTAATTTAATTCTATTATCTAGTACACATATAAAAATAAATGTTTCTGCCACTTTATCTACACTTTATCTATATTGCTATTTCTATTACTGTTTGCCACCATTGACTTTATATAGTGAATAATTATGTTATTTCTTCTCATCTCTAAAATAGTGCTTCTGAGGACATATTAATGATTAGAATATTGAAGCTGAGAAATGCTAAGTTCATTGACCAAAATTAGTTGATTAATCAATGATAGAACTGGGATTAGCATTCATGTTAATCAAACCCCTACTCCTGCATTCTCTTGAATGTTGTTTTACATTGTTTATACAATTTCAATATGCACATAATATCCTGCATAAAATCAAGCTTATTTAGAAAGACAAAAAATAAACAAGCAAATCATTTCCTATTCATAATTCGAACTTCTCATGGAAATGGACAAGGTGTTTCTTTATTTAACTCCTGTTATTGGAATTGCTCTAGTCCAAGACTGATATTAGGAAACCTCAGATAAGAAGAGGGTTTTTATTTCATTTCTCTGATATGTTCTCAGAGAGGCAACTCTATATGTGCTTGACCTTTTCAAGGTTCTGCAGTTTGATTGGATGGTTGCCTCTGTTATCACCTTTTACAACCTCAACTTCATGTGAGAAATCAGGGTGGATTGGGGAGCCAATCAAATATAGAATATTGAAAAGGTTACCACAGCACTGCAGACTACAAGCTTTCCTGGATGGCACTCGTTATTAACATTCAGGTGCCTCATTCCAATGACAAAGATTGTAATAAGAACAGATGAGGCCAAGGTGTGAATTTTATCGTTTTGACAAGGATCAGATAAGAAATGGTTGAATCTGGAAATCTGCTTCACCGTTTTCTGTGACTGCACTGCCTGTTTATAATCCTGTGAATTCAACTTCAATGTCATGAATGGGGGGTCATGTTGACATAAATCAGTACCAGGAGTGCATCCTCTGCACATTGCTTTGGGCCACACTTTACTATTATAATTGCCTTTTTCTGTGCTTTCTATCCCTTGTCCTATTTCAGAGTGGCATTTAAAAATGAAATTGGCTTTTGAAATATTGCCTCTTTTATTTTTCATTAGGACAAAGACTTTCTAAAAGAGTCAACCAGAAATGCCAAGAAGTGGTTGGTAGAAGAGTACCTTAAAAGTCTTATTAAACACATAATCAACTTTACTATTGAAAGCAATACATGATATTAAATTCAAATGGCAGGGCTAGTGCCTGAATTGTTACATATAGTCTAATTTTATCTCTGGTAAATTTACTGTGCTTATTCTTTTGGGACAAAGCATGTCACTAGGGCTATTTTCAGATTACGTATTTTCTAATATACTTTGCTAAAGGAGTTTTGTGTCTGTTTACTTTTCTCTTTTAGGGTCTCTGGTATTTCATAATAGTTGGGAAATGCCCCCAGCTTTTCATGAACAATTTGAATTACATTGTCATTTTGTTGTGTCCTTGTTAAGCAAATCTAGGAAATACATTTTTTCTGGCTTATCCAATAATGAAAAACATTATATTAGGCTATTCACATATTCGAGATGATGTCGGTATTTAAATATCTGATTAAAATTGAAAAAAAAATCAAATATTTCACATCATTCGGGAAATCAAAAGGACTTAGAAATAAGCAACTGGGCACAGAGGTGTTGCATTTTGTTTTTACTCCACATAACGAAACAATTTACAACATCCCTAGGAAAGAAAATATGTTTTTCTGATTAAATTCTTGATGCAATAAATCTTTCATCTGT
The DNA here is from genome assembly GCF_021218885.2 of Marmota monax. Taxonomy (NCBI): domain Eukaryota; kingdom Metazoa; phylum Chordata; class Mammalia; order Rodentia; family Sciuridae; genus Marmota; species Marmota monax. The sequence goes on along the minus strand of NW_026692072.1, from coordinate 4,223,238 downwards.
CATCCATTCACAGCAGCTTTGAAAAAAAGTTTCTTTCCTTATAGCTTTAATTAAAGGTCAGTTCAGATTTTCATGAGCAACACTTTCTGAAGTTTTCTAATCTTGGTGAATATCCCAACTGCTGTGCCATACAACCTGCTGTTTTGAGCTTAGATCTGCACTGTTGTCATCTCCTTCGCATAGCTGGGAATCTCCTCTTAAATCCAGGGCACCCCAGCAGGTGGAAGGCACTCAGAACTGTGCAGACAGAGCCAGAGCTGGACCATCTGCTTGTTAGAGCTTCTTTTATAAAACAAGAAGGAAAAATAAGTGACCATTAAAGAAAAGTATCTCACCTTCAGAAGTCCTAATAAGAACAGAATAAAAAGCTTTATGGTTATCTCCATTTATACCAATAACTCCAGTTAATTCACTAAATTCTTTATAATAAATTTAGCCATGGGGTTGACTCAATCTCCCTCTCTAAGTTGGGTTGTTTTCCTTCCTAAAATATGTCTTATTCAACTTCATCAATTTTCACTTAATTACGTCTTACAGCAGCCTGTTCACAACATTTAGTAACACATGCATGTCTTATCTAGTGGGCAACTTAATGCAGCTACTTATCCGGATCCATAACTCTGCAGCTCAAAGGGCCAACCCATAAAGACAAAAGTCAGAGTTATGCTCAGAATGGTCAAAGTTCAGAACCACTTGCCCTGGTAAAGTGCTAATTATCTTGGGTCCCAGCATGGGTTTTATGTTCATCCTTTGATGCAAACCTTTGTCTTAACTCATTTTTCCTTGTATTTATGATTAAGATAATCCACATGGTATATTTTATTTTTATATAAAATTATTATTTTTAGTGTTTGTATTAGAGCATTATACTTATATATAACATTGGGATTCAATTGGACATAATCATACTTGCATGAAATATAATTTGCTCCACTTCAGTCCCTAGTACTTCTCCTTCCCTCCCTTTCTCCCTCTCACTCCTTCGCTGTGCTACGCTATTGGTCTTCCTTCTATTTATTTATAGGTTTTTTTAATTAGTGCCCAAACTATACTCTGCACAGATATGTTTGCTTTATTGTTAACTGAGTAAAAACATCTCAAATTTGATGAAGAAAAAATGAGGAGTGGAGCCATGAGCTACCTTTTGTAGCTCCAAAAAAGTCATCAGAATTTTTTTCTCCCTGTTCTCCATCTAACACCAACATTTTTCTCTGTGTTCATTTCTTTTCTGGTGAGAATCTTCCATATGGGTGAAAAGATGGCTATCAAATCATCAAGAATCATCTTACAAACTTCCAAACTGCTATGGTTTTGAAATGTTCCCCAAAGACATATTGGCATTATTCTATGATGGTAGAATCTTGGAAGACAGAGCCCGGTGGAGAGAAGACCGGTCAGAGGGGGGCACACCCTTGAAGGCACTATTGGGACCCTATTGTCTCATTTTACTTCCCAGCAGCTGTAAGACCAGAAAGCCTCCTCTGCCAAGTGCTCCTGCCATGATGTCCTGTCTCATCACAAGGCCAAAGCAACTGTGCTAAGCAACAAGAAAAGCTCTGAAACCATGAGCCAAGGTAAAACCTTCCTTCTTATCAATTTTTTTTTTCCAGGCATTCTGTCACAGTGATGGAAAGCTCAGACAAAAACCCTGGAGAAAGAGAAAATATTTAAAAAATCATTCTGACAAAAGTAATAAGGAGTTATCACACTTTCTTAGCTTTGGTTATAGACCCATATCAGAACTTATTAAGGTAGCTTTCCTGGAAGAGTCCTCTAATTTCTCAGTCCGAGTTACAGATCCTACCCAGAGATGGAGTATGGGAATAGCCCCAGCCAGAGCAAATGGACCAAACTGGGAAAGGATGTTGGGGGAGGCTGAATAATACACCCCACTTCTCTCAAGATGCCCATGTTCTAACCTCCAGAACTGTGAAATCATCATCTTTGCAGAAGAGGGACCGCATGGATTGATTGAATCAAGGGTCCTGAGATTTGCAGATTATTTTAGGTTTGCCAGATAAAACTTGGTTTGACAAAATCATCCTCACAGAAAGGAAGCAGGGAGCTCAAATCCTGAGAAGGAAGTGTAATCATGGACCAGTAGTGAGGCTGATGCCATTGCTAAGGGCCTGAGAGCCAAGGAGTGGCAGTGGCATCCAAGGCCAAGCATTCATTCTCCCTTTGCACCTCCAGAAAGAGTTTAGGCCAAAAAACAACTTCAATTTTAGCCCACTGGGACTTTTTTTTTAATTTTTTTTTCCTACAGAATTATACAATTTTGAGCCATTAAATTGCTTTGCAATTGATTATAGCAGCAATAAGAAATTAATACAGATGCCTCTTCCAAAAGAATATTAGGCAAGAATAAATATATATTCACTAAGTTTAGACAGCGTCTCTTAAGTTTTGATTATCTGATAAAATGCTTCTAATATGTTGCTCTCAAAAAATAGATAAATTATAGACCCTTTGAGAGTTGGCTCCCTGTCCTGATATATTTTCATCCCAAAGCAACCTGGTCCATACAAACATATGTGTGAATGATGAACATATATGTGAATGACAATATATGTGGCGAACATACATGTGAATGTTAAATGTATATTGAATTGATTTTATTTGGCTTCAAGTAATCACATCCATGATAAAATTGACACTGATGCTTTAGGGTTTAGTTTTAATACAATGGTAAATAAAATGGAACATGGAATGCAAAAGATAACTGAGAAAGTGAAACAGGTAGAAAGTGAAGGAAACAAAAGTTAGGTAGTAGAAAAAGACTACATCCTGGAAACATACCTGGCCAGAGCTTAAGATACAACCTGATACCCAAAGATACATGGTCATCCTTGGGTGGGATTCTTTACAGATGAGAAGAGGATGTAGAATGAATTTAGAAAAATAGCAAAGAAACATGCCCAACTTGATAATGTCTTGCCAGGAAAATAATATGTCAGCAATTTTTAATTTTGAGTGTGGGTATTTCAAAGCATGTGTTTCAGATTTCAGAGCATCACCTACATAATAATGCTCCAGAAGGGCCAATGAAATGTGCATTTGGACAAGACTCACAGCATATCTTCTTCCCAGTGATTACTGGTAACTTTTAAGAAACAGTGCTGAGGCCAAGGCAGTCAGTCAGAGGAGAACTGAAACATCAAAAGGACAGCGTATACAAAACCCAGAGAGAGGTCCAAGGTTCTGTGAGCCAGATCAGAGCTGGAAGTAGATTTGGGCAGCTGGGATTATGATGTTGAGGCTCTTGCTCTCTGCCTCAGCCTACAACAGCAGGGTTTTATTTCCTACAGGATAACATTAAACTATAAAACATAAGCCATCTTCCAATCAAGAACTCATATGTTGAAAACTTTGCTGCTGTTGTGACCTATGGGCCAATTTCATTGGCATCATTTGAGAGCTTGTTAGAAATTCAGAACCTCAGGCCACAACACAGATATAATAAACTGAATTTACATTTGAACCAGATCTCCAAGTAATCTGTATACACACAAAAAAATTGAGAAATGATGATTAACAAGCTCATCAGTTACCCTCATTATTCAAGTTGCATAGCTTATCAACCAGGCTCCTGATTCTTGATGGGGTCAGAGTAAGATTTATAATAAAATAGGGAATGGACAAGACTTATTAAGTATTTATTAGGTTTATGAATATTAAATATTAAGCAGAATGGAGTACACTATTCAGGAAAGCTGAATAATTTCAGAATTTTGCTCCCTGTACTGCAATCATGCAGATAAAGTATCAGAATAAATAGGTGTAATGTCCTAGCATCTAGAGAGGGTTTTTTTTTTCATTTATTAATAGCATAAATGTGAATAACTGCTTTGAAACAAGCCAGCTCCATTAATTCTTCACATATAGCAATTGTGTAATATTGGGAGGAACCCAGATCACCCTTTTATCTGTCAACATTTGATACTTTTGAGATTTTCAAGAACTATATTTTAGCTTAAAAAAAAAACAATAAGAAATGGTAAAATTATCTCCAGGCATTTGACCTAAATGTCATAAAAATATATGACTCTGGAAAGCTAGATACCAAACTTGCATTTCTGCTGTACGCTGGGGAGAAGGGATTTTGTGATCTCTATATATCTGATCTATAATAATCCCATAAGACAGCCTGAGCCATCACCTTGCCTGGTCTATCTGAGAACCATGCCTACAGAAGGGTAATAAAAATTCATTAACTGCTGTGAACTGCCTTTGTGCTTGCCTTTCCAGGTAACTTTGGACCCACAGAAGGTAAAACTACCATGATGAAAAGTTCTGAATGATGATAAACCTCTTAGTTTCATTATTTCATAAAACCTGTGTGTCATTCAAAGCTTCCAGACGGAGAAGTTCTGTGTAAATCTGTTTAAATATCTGTATATGGGACGTGAGATAGTGCTGCAAAGAGAGGTTCCATTTTGACTCACTTAATGAGGATTGGAATGGAAAAAACTTTTGAAGGCACAGATAATATGGGCCTTAACCTCCAAGTGCTAGTAATGTAGGAAAGAGAGGAATAACCCTAGTGTTTGAGTAAGTAGAAGACAATCCAAACACACTGAAAATGAGAAAATATTTTAAAAATATTACCCTGGGAAAATAATGAAGAGAAAAACATAGTTTCTAAAGGGCAAATAATAAGGCTTCACACAACGTAAAATTTATAACATTATTTAGATTTCAACAAGTAAAAGAATTTAGAAACAAGCAGCATTAAGAGAAAGCCCAGAAATACAAAATGCCTGTCTGTTTGAAAAAACGTATCAAGGAACTAAATGTATGGAGAAACTAATGGGAGCAACTTTTGTTAATTATGAGATGCATTATTAGTAAAAAAAAAAAAAATACATGACCACTATATTTGTTCAATGAAATTGCCATTTAGCTTAAAGCAAATAAAATATTTCAGAATAAAAACTTTTGAACTGAAAAAGATAGCAATTGAAATAATCCAAAGTGGACCACAGTGAGAAAAAAGAATAAAAAGTAAGTCATGAACAATCCAGGAGAAAGGCATGCAATCATGTAGCCAAATGTGAGCACTCAGAGTCTCAAATGGGATGAGGATAAAATAAATGTGTGAGATAATAATGACCAAAAATAATTCAAGAAATTCAACAAGTCTCAAGCACAAGGAATATAAAATACAACTCATACGAAATTTCTATAAATCCATAACAACCCAGAAAAAGGATAAATGGAGACAGAGATAAAATGTAGAACCTTAGATACAGAGAAATAAAGATAAGGAAGGTGGCAAACTTCTCATTGGAATGATACAACTAAAAAGATAGGAACAAAATCTTTAGAGCACTTTATAAAAAACTGATGTAAACCTAGAATTATATGTCCAACAAATGTATCCCTCAAAAAAGTAAAGAAAAAAAAAAACTAGAAAAATGTGCTTCTTGAAAATTTAAAAATTAGGTGGATCAAAAGAGATGCCCTTCAGTAGATGAATGGATAGGGAAACTTTGGTATATATACACAATAGAACATTACTCAGTATCAAAAGAGAATAAAAATCATGTTATTTGCAGGTAAATGGATGAAGTTAGAGAATATAATGCTAAGTGAAGCAAGTCAATACCCCAAAACCAAAGGCTGAATGTTTTCTTTGATATGAGGATGCTGACTCATAATGGTGATGTGAGGTGCATGGGAGGAATGGACGAACTTTAGATAGGGCAAAGGGCAGGGAGGAGAAAGGAGGGGGCAAGAGAGTAGGAATGATGGTGGAATGAGTTAGACATCATTACCCTAAATGTATGAAGACACAAATGGTGTAAAAATATTTTGTGTATGATCAGTGACTTGAAAAATTGTGCTCTATATATGTAATATGAAATGAATTGCATTTTTCCATCATGTATAACAAATTAGAATAATTTAATTTTAAAAAGACAAAATATCAATGAAGTAAAAAGGCAACCTATAGATTATGAAAAAAATATTTTCAAATCATGTATCTGACACGGGGACATGGGATTTACATGGAGAATACATAAGGAACTCGTAAAATTCAACAACTGAATACTAATGTCAGTTGAAGCAGTTATCAGGATAAACACTATTACCAAGGAGAAAGAAGTTAATTTTATCATCCTAGATCAATAAAAAACATATTAAAAAATAACTTGAAAATTATGAGATATTTGGAAATAAGTTAAAATTCCTAAATAACCTAAAGGTCACTTCAATCATTGAAATGGATGAGATAGTACTGTGAACTTTGTGAAGATGGAAAGAAACATATAAAATGTGTTGGATTGGGCTGGGGATGTGGCTCAAGCGATAACGCTCTCGCCTGGCATGCGCGGGGTACTGGGTTCGATCCTCTGCACCACATAAAAATAAAATAAAGATGTTGTGTCCGCTGAAAACTGAAAAATAAATATTAAAAAATTCTCATATTCTCTCTCTCTCTCTCTCTCTCTCTAAAAAAAAAATGTGTTGGATATAGAGAGAAAGTATAGCAATAAAGGCCTCTAGCAGAAAGTAAATATCTCAAATTAATGCTTGTATCTTCAAATTTTAGAACCTAGGACACCAGAAATGATAGGAATTATTTACAAAAGACATATATAACATAGGACTATTATACCAAACACAAAATAACAATTAAAACACAAAGTACAGTAATTAAGACTGTATAGACAAACAACAGATCAGTGGAACAGAGTAAAGTCCCAAAGTTGACCAGCATGAATATAGGCGATTTTTTTCAACAAAGGAGCAAAGATAGTACAATGTAGAAAATAGGACCTTTTTAATAAATAGTTTTGGAACAAGTGCATAATCACATGCTGCTGCTAATGATGATGATGATGATGATGATAATAATAATAATAATAATAATAATAATAATAATTTAGATATAGAAATTATACCTCTCAAAAACTTGACTCACAGTGGATTACAGATCTAAGTGGAACACATAACTATAGAATACCTAGGAGATAACTTAGGAGAATATCTAATTGTCCTTGGGGTCTTCTAATACATTTTGAATTATGCTATCAAAAGCACAGTTCATGAGAAAAGTAACTGACAAAATGAATTCCATTGAAATCAAAAGCTTCTGCTCCATTAAAGACAATGTCAGGGCTAGGGATGTGGCTCAAGTGGTAGCGCCCTCGCCTGGCATGCGTGTGGCCCGGGTTCCATCCTCAGCACCACATACAAACAAAGATGTTGTGTCCGCGGCAAACTAAAAAATAAATATTAAAAAAATTCTCTCTCTCTCTCTCTCTCTTTTTTTAAAAAAAGACAATGTCAGACGAAGGAGAAGATAGCCACCATCTGGGAGAAATTATTTACAAAAGACATATATAACATAAGACTATTATACCAAACATAAAATAACAATTAAAACACAACAATGAGAAAATAAGCAGGTCTATTAAAGTTGGAGATTATGTCCACACAAAAACGTGAACACAGATGCTTACAGCAGTTTTATCCATCATTGTAAAAACTTGGAGTGACCAAGATGTCCCTCAGTAGGTGAATCAGTAAACAAACTGTGGTATAGCCAGACAATGGGATATTATTCAGTGATTAAACAAATGAGCTATCAAGCCATTAAAACACATGGTGAAAACTTAAGTGCATATTACTAAACGAAGGAATGAATCTGAATGCTACACACTCTGTGATTCAATTTGACTTTCTCTAAAGGGCAAAATTATGGTGATAATAAAAATATAAATAGCAGCTAGAGATTAGGGGAGAGGAAGGAGTGAGCACAGAGGAATTTTAAGGCAATAAAATCTTTGTGTGATGCTCATCATTATACATTTGCTAAAACACATAAAATATACAACACTAAGAGTGACAATGTGAAAGATAGCATTGGGTTACAATGACCTGTCAAGATAGGTTTCTCAATTATACCAAATGTACCACTCTGGTGGGAGTTGGTTATAGTGAGTTATGCCTGTGAGGAAAGGTGGTTTATAAGGGGTATCTCTTTACTTTCTGCTCAATTTTGCCATGAACTTAAAACTTCTCTTAAAAAAAATTAAAAGTCCAACTTAAAACAATGGAATTTCCACAAAGTACCAAGGCACTAAGAGCTTACTGTAATCCATATTAAAATAAGAAATAGCAGGTACACACACAGCATGCACTCTCTCTTGTCACCTTGTTCCCCCTATATACTCAGAGATTAACGGAGCCAAGTGTTGGTGAACATGGGAGGAAACAGGAACTCTCATGTGTTGCTCCTGGATTGTAAACGATAAAACTATCTTGGAAAAGTTTAGTTATTTCTTAAAATTAAATTTTCACACCATATAATGCAGACATTCCATTTCTAGGACTTGCCCCCAAGTAAGGAAAGAATACCACACAGAAATATTTATGTGAATGTTAAGACACAAAAGTGGAGAGAACCTTATTGTAGACTGAAGTAAATCTCCCCTCTCTCCCCACACGAAAACACCTGTGTGTTGAAATACTAATCCTTGATATCTCAAAATGTGACTATATTTGGAGCTAGATTCTTTAAAGAGGTAATTACTGATAAGTGAGGTCCCTGGAGTGGGTCTCAATGAAATATGACCGGTATGATTATATAAAGAGTAAATCAGGACACAGACACACAGGAAGAGCCATGTGAAGATGCAGAGTAGACTGCCATATGTAAGCCAAAGCAAGGAGATTGAACTTAGAAGAAATCCACCTGCCATTATTTGATCTCTGACATCTAGCTTCTGGACTATGTGAAATATTTTTCTGTTGTTTAAGGCATCCAGTCTGTGCTAATTTGTTGTGCCCACATTTGAAAGCTGATACTAGCCTATTAATAGATAGAGCAGTAAAAATAAATAAATAAATAAAAGTAGGGCAAAGCAACTGAATAAGCACTTCAGAGAAAAAGAAATACGAATGGTAAAAATGTACAAAAAATGTTTAATATCTCTAGCAATTAGAGAAATACAAATTAAAATTGTGCTGAGATTCCATCTCACTCCAGTCAAAGTGGCAGTTATCAAGAATACAAGTAACAATAAATGTTGGCGAGGATGTGGTGAAGAGGTACACTCATACATTGCTGGTGGGACTGCAAACTGGTGCTACTACTATGGAAAGCAGTATGGAGATTACCCAGAAAACTTAGAATAGAACAGCCATTTGACCCAGTTATCCCACTCCTCAGTTTAAAATCAGCATACTATAGTGACACAGCCACATCAATGCTTATAGCAGCCCAATTCACAGTAGACAAGTTATCAAACCAATCTAAGTGTCCTTAAGCAGATGAATTAATAAAGGAAAATGTGGTAAATACACACAGTGGAATATTACTCGGCCTTAAAGAAGAATGAAATTATGGCACTTGCTGGTAAATGGATAGAAATGAAGAATATCATGCTAAGTGAAATAAGTCAGTCCCAAAAATCCAAAGGCAGTATGTTCTCTCTGATATGTGGATGCTAATACACAACAAGGTAGGGTGAGAAGGGGAATAACAAAAGTCCATTGGATTAGACAAAGGGGAACAAAGTGAAGGGAGGGAAGAGGGGAATAAGAAAGACAGTAGAATTATCCAACATAACTCTTCTATCCTTGTATATAAACACAGGACCAGGGTAACTCCACATCATGAACAATCAAAAGAATAGGATATTAGTTAGAATAAATTATACACCATGTATGTACAATGTGACAAAATATACTCTACCGTATATATATCTAAAAAGAACAAAAATAATGAGGATGATGAGGATGATGATGATGATGATAAAATAGGGGTACATATTCAATGTAGTTCTATTCAGGAATAAAAATACGAACAGTTGATACATGCAACAACCATGGATATATAAATCTATAAATAATTTCCTTGAATGAAAGAAGTTAGATGCCCCTCCAAATAAATAAAAAACACTACATTGGCTATTATTCTCTTTATATGAAATTCTAGAAAATGCAAACTAAAATACAGTGACAGTAACCTAATAACTGTGAGATCAGGAAGGCAAAGAGGGATAGATTGGAGGGATTCCCAAGGGAACAAGTTATATAGGCATGTATCTATGTCAAAATATCACATTGTATGCTTTAAACATGTTCCCTATATTCAATTATATATCAATGAAGTTATTTTAAATAAGAAAAAAGAACAATGTTGCATTAAAAATGGTACATAGTAAAAGAAATTTTACAGTTAACTATTTTCAGAGTGTAACATTATTACCAATAGCAGTGCTTCATGCAATGTTTATAGAGATATAATATTTCTAATTTCAGAGATAATTTTTAATTATTTATCCAATTCACCTATTTATCTATTTGTTGAAATTTATTTTTCCCAAAGAATGTATATAATCTTACTTGTTCTGCCATTGTAACATGTACTGGGAAACTCTATTCTATGATTAAGTAAAAAAAAAAGTGAGATTTAGGGAAAAAATGAGTTGACTTTATTTTATATTTCTGTTCAGTTTTTTCCCACGATGTGTTAAAATGGTGTGAAAGGCAACACATTTTAATATGGTGGAAACATGGTCATAGAGTAAAAGGAAATACAGAAAACTACTCTAAAGTGTCTGAACTAGTTAGAAAGAAAAGTAAAAAGTATGGAAATTACAAAAATAAATCCAGCATTATTCCTCCAGAGAGCTCATTTTCTATTGCAAAGGTTTTATGGATGTCATGAAATTAGCTTACTTCAATGAATATTCTAGAAGACTTGCCACCCTGCCTACTGGCTTTCTTATCCCTATTTCACTAAGCTTCCAGGCTGGGTTAAAATTGGCCTATTGGTTTTGGACACTGGTGTCAATAGAAAGTACCAAAAATTATGTTAAGAATACTGTGAATGTAGTCAAATGTAAACATTTAAAGTATCTGGAGAATGTGTAATTGATATGGAAAGCAAAGTGAAATATCGTTAAGGTTCTCATTTTTAGGTAATCCAGTTTTCCTGGAAATGTCTATTTAGTCTCACTTAGACAAGACTCAAAGATGTTGCCACCATGGGATATTAGAGAAATCACAATAGTGAAGAATGTCAAGAAAGAAAACCTTTCAATTTCTATTCTCAATTTTTTATTGCTGTTTCTTATGTCTCTTCCTTTTATATACATCATAAAAATGTGTTGTCTCTGTACAAATCATGTTTTATTCAATAGAAACCACTGCTAGACATGTCTCACTAATTAGTCCTTTTCTAGTTTTTTGTTTTTTTTAATATTCCAAGTCATAAGTCTAATACCACTTTATTTGTAGGGTATTCTAAACTTCCCACCATATCCTACCTAGAAAAAATTACTGACTCATTCATCTGTATTCACATGAATACATACCATTTAATGAGAGTCTTTTTTTTTTTTTTTTTTTGTATCAGGATCATTATTGTTTTCTGTGCACATATACCTTTTTTCCATTGGAATGAAAGCTTCTAGGAACCCCAAAATATTTCTTCCTCTTTGTATTCAAGACACTTAGCATAATGCCTAGAATTTAATATCAATTAATGCTTCCTAAGTTAACCCATTTATATGACCTTTGAAATGTTGCCATTCTGCACTATGTACACCATTCTGCCTAGAAAGCTTCTTTAATCCGTGTCTAAGGATCTAATCTCCAAGTCTTCTTTGTAAGATTCCTTTCTTGAAATAATTTGGTTTTAACATAATAAGGTGTTACATGAAATACATAAAAGAATGTATATTCCTCATAGGATAAGAGAGATAATTAAATTATATTTCCTGTTTAAGGTTGAGAAAGTCGACCTCTTCCTATGGATTTTTTTTTTTTTCATAATCCCTCTGCTTCCTTTTAGGAAGGTCCCAGTTCCATGATTTTGTACTGTGTCTTTGTTGTATATACATATTTTCAAGATATTCTGCCTGTCTTAATGTCATCTGTTAGGAGAAAAAGGGACAATAATTTCCTTGGATTATTGATGTGAGCATTAACTGAAATGTGTATGCAAAATGCTATCAGAGAAGCTGCATGTACGAAGTTCTCAAAAACTGTTACAAAAAATAGCTATTCACCAGCACCATGCTGAGAATATTCAGAATCTCTAAAAAAAATTCTAAAATAATATGCTTATTACTTCCCTCATGCAATTTATAATCATAATCTAGCTAGAGAACTAAAACTTGACTACAGGACACCACCAAATAGAAATACAATATAGGGTTTAATTATGAAATGTTTTCTGATTTGAAATATGCTACTGCAGGAGTTCACAGAAAGTTGTAAAAATTGTGAATTATAGAAAGTATTTTTTTCTTTCTAAGCAGAGAGTGCAAGAAAGTGATGGGTGAGATGCTCCACCTGAGAGATTTGGCAGGAATGGGGGAAACAGGTCGAAAGTACTAAAATATTATAACAGAGCAAAACAGTGTAATTCACAATATATCCTTTACTGGTGTTTTTTTTTTCTCCCTCTAAATCCACTGCAGATTTTGTGGTTTTTAAGCACCCTGAACCAACCACACTCAGCAAATGACTTTGCTATGTGGCTAAGGTCCTCTCAATGAAGTAGGCAAATTTCACTTGCAACCACCTTCAAAAGCATTTATTAGCTGTAATCTCAGGGAGTCATTTATTACCTTTTGATTTAGGGTTACTGCTTCTGAGTCATGTTTGAAAAGACATCCTGGAGGAAACCATAAAAGAAGATTAATGGATTACAATTATTTTCAGATTTTTTTCAAATTGTGTCTTATTGATACAAACGGTATAGAACTTGGTAATGCACAAAGATAAGTTTTGGTTTGCCTGTTTTTAAATATTGGTTAAACCTTTTAAAGCATGTGGAATTTTTCCAGGTATTTTTAAAGAGCAGCTATGAAAAACTTAAGTCATTGCTACACAGAGGAAAAATTATATGGGACGAAAGAGAGAGGGGTGATGCAGCAAGTTATAATTGACATTAAATATGAATTACAATTGATATTGACCTCTGGTAAGTGTCAATAATCTTGGAGATATTACCACCTGGATTTTTTGGTAAAAATTTAGTGAAGTAACTTGTATATATATTTTTGTATTTTGTCCTTCATCTTTCCCTCTTCCAGTAAGTAACTATTCAATCATTGACTTGCTTCAGGGGACATAGATTATTGGTATGAAAACTGATATTAAATACAAGGCATATCCTTTACTGGTGTTTTTTTTTCTAAAAGCCCAAACCCATGAAGAAGAACACACCTCCATCCACTGAAATATTTAAGGATACACATGGACATGTAGTGAACGCATAATGTACAAAAAAGAACATTTTTTTTTCAGGAAAGTGTTGTCAAATGAGAATCAAGTGAAACTAAATTCTAGGCACTGGGATTCCCAGCCTCCCTGTGTCCCAAGAGCAGTACAGAAACAATGGATCTAGCAGACCTGAAAATTCTTGTGAACTGGACCAAAGGGCTGCTTCCATCAGTACAACCTCTTTCTTTCTAGGGTGCTGGTGCTCAAGAATTCTGGAGGCTGAATTCTCTATAAATCCTGGAGAATTAGAACCCGGCGTGGAAATTGAATGAAATGATGCAAGACTTTATAAACTGTTGCTGTGAACTAGCCTCCCTGTCTCCGTAGGTCATGATGGACCATCACAAGGACGAGTTGAGCAGCTTTAAGCTTGCCCTGTGGAATTCTCTCTCAGATATTGACGTTCTTTCATTCTGCTCGCAAAACTGAAGAAGGATTAGGGGCTATCTGCCACTGGCAGAGTTAATTTTTAACTTTTCATTCAGAGAAATCAAAGTAGAAAGACTTTGTCACAGTACCTATGATAGATGGAGCGTGATGACAGCGATACCATTTAGATATTTTTCAAGGAGAAACAACAAAATATGCAATTAGCAAGTGTGTAATTTACAAATGCCAATATGGGGAGAATAGAATGTGATGCAGTTACACACATTTCCTGAGAACTACCATGTGCCATGGGCTTCAGATCATTCTCTACCAGTACCCCAGCATTCAGTCAGACCTGTCCTTCCCTGATTATTGGCATATCTTGCTGTAGCATTTTCTTCATGGTCCTACCCAACTGGTGCCTACCTAGTGTACTGGGCATCTTATCTAAAATCACAACATGCCCCTCCAATCCTTCCTGTTCTTCTTCTGCAATTAACTTTACTCTTTATAACTTACTGTGGCATGAATATTGTACATTCTAAATATTTTGTTTAAGTTTTGTTTCTGGAAGTAAGAATTCTTACTCTTTTGCACAATGCTGTATCCCAACCCTAGGACCATGTCTGACACCCTGTAAAAACACAAACAACAGATCATTTGTTGAAAAATGAATTAAGGTTTGAATGACTCAGAGAAAAAGGAACAGCTATTAATTCTCACTTTTCTTGATGAGGAAATCAAGGTTAATACATATTTTTGTAATTTACCCACAGTCACAGAATGAATGAAAATATGAATACAAATGTATCTGACTCCAATGCTTTTAGCTTTTACAATGACATCTTTTGACATATCATACACTTGATTCATATGGGGTATGAATTCTTATTTTTCCACTTGTACAGATTGCAGGATCACATTGGTTATACAGCCACATTTATATATACTGCCATAATAGTGTCTGTTGTATTCTGCTGCCCTTCCTATCCCCCCTCCCCTCCCCTCTTTCTACCCCATCTACTGTAACACATTTCTCTTTTTTTCCCTCTCCCCTCACACCATCATATATGTATTTTGTATAATGATGAGGGTCTCCTTCCATCTTCCGTGCAGTTCCCTTTCTCTCTCCCATTCCCTCCCACCTCTCATCCCTGTTTAATGGTAATCTTCTTCTCATGCTCTTCCTCCCTGCTCTGTTTTGAGTCCTCCCCCCTCCCCCCACGCCTTATATCAAAGAAGACATTCAGCATTTGTTTTTTTAGGGATTGGCTAACTTCACTTAGCATAATCTGCTCTAATGCCATCCATTTCCCTGCAAATTCCATGATTTTGTTATTTTTTTTAGTGCTGAATAATATTCCATTGTGTATAAATGCCACATTTTTTTTATCCCTTCATCTATTGAAGGGCATCTAGATTGGTTCCACATTCTAGCTATTGTGAATTGTGCTGCTATGAACATTGATGTAGCTGTGTCCTTGTAGCATGCTCTTTTTAGGTCTTTTGGGTATAGTCCGAGAAGGGGAATAGCTGGGTCAAATGGTGGTTCCATTCCCAGCTTTACCAGGAATCTCCATACTGTTTCCAAATTGGCCGCACCAATTTGCAGTCCCACCAGCAATGTACAAGTGTACCCTTTTCCCCACATCCTCGCCAGCGCTTGTTATTGTTTGACTTCATAATGGCTGCCATTCTTACTGGAGTGAGATGGTATCTTTGAGTGTTTTTAATTTGCATTTCTCTGATTGCTAGAGATGGTGAGCATTTTTTTCCGTGTATTTGTTGATTGATTGTATATCCTTCTCTGAGAAAGTGTCTGTTCAGATCCTTGGCCCATTTGTTGTTGATTGGGTTATTTGTTTTCTTGTTGTTTAATTTTTTGAGTTATTTGTATATTCTGGATATTAGAGCTCTATCTGAAGTGTGAGGGGTAAATATTTGTTCCCAGGATGAAGGCTCCCTATTTACCTCTCTTATTGTTTCTCTTGCTGAGAAAAAACTTTTTAGTTTGAATACGTCCCATTTGTTGATTCTTGATTTTAACTCTTGTGCTATAGGTGTCCTATTAAGGAATTCGGAGCCTGACCTCATGAGATGGAGATTAGGGCCAACTTTTTCTTCTATTAGACGCAGAGTTTCTGGTTTGATTCCTAGCTCCTTGATCCATTTTGAGTTAACTTTTGTGCATAGTGTGAGAAAGAGATTCAATTTCATTTTGTTGAATATGGATTTCCAGTTCTCCCAGCACCATTTGTTGAAGATGCTATCCTTTCTCCATTGCATGCTTTTAGCACCTTTGCCTAATATAAGGTAGTTGTAATTTTGAGAATTGGTCTCTGTGTCCTCTATTCTGTATCATTGGTCTACCCACCTGTTTTGGTACCAGTACCACGCTGTTTTTGTTACCATTGCTCTGTAGTATAGTTTAAAATCTGGTATTGCTATACCACCAGTTTCACTCTTCCTGCTTAGAATTGCTTTTGATATTCTGGGTCTTTTATTTTTCCAGATGAATTTCATGATTGCTTTTTCTATTTCTGCGAGGAATGCCATTAGGATTTTGATTGGCATTGCAATAAACCTATAGAGTACTTTTGGTTATATGGCCATTTTATTGATATTAGTTCTTCCTATCCATGAACAAGGTATATATTTCCATCTTCTAAGGTCTTCTTCTATTTCTCTCTTTAGGGTTCTGTAGTTTTCATTGTATAGGTCTTTCACCTCTTTTGTTAGGTAGATTCCTAAGTATTTTATTTTATTTTTATTTTTTTTGAGGATATTGTGAATGGGGTGGTTATCCTCATTTTCATTTCAGAGGATTTGTCACTGATATATAGGAATGCCTTTGATTTATGCGGGTTGATTTTATATCCTGCCACTTTGGTGAATTCATTTACTAGCTCTAGAAGTTTCTTGGTAGAACATTTGGGTCTGCTAGGTATAGGATCATGTCATCCTCAAATAGTTCTAATTTAATTTCTTCTTTTACTATCTTTATGCCTTTAATTTCTTTTGTCTAATTGCTCTGGCCAGTGTTTCTAGAACTATGTTGAGTAGAAGTGGTGAGAGGGGGAATCCCTGTCTTGTTCCAGACATCTTTTTATACATTTAAATAAAATCATGTGGACACACATTCCTCTATCAAACCAGGTACTAAATAGTAGGAAACAAATAAGGACCAAGATATTGCATTTTCTATTATGCTTACACTCAAGTGAAGGACAAAGAATAATGAGGAAGAAATTTCAATTAAAAGACAAGCATATGTGGCAAGGTTAAATACTTTATTGAAGTACAGTGAAGGAACACTTAAGCTAGATTTAGGGGGTAATGGGAAGCTCCTTAGAGTAGATGCATTTTTAGCAAGACCTTACAAACGGATAAGAGAAAAGAAACACAAAGAATTTAGAGAGGAGAAAATTAAGAAGATGAAGAGGAATAGATATAAGCTCAAGTGGTGAGAAAGTAGAGCTAGGTCATGTTCTAGTTCATCTCCATGTTGAATAGTGTGAAGGAGCTAAAAGATTTTAGGTTATGATGGTAGAAAAAGAGAACTGTCCACTAGTCAGGCTATGAAATAGATCGACGTCTGGTTATACAAATTTCTAATGTGACCCTATCTAATCAGACAAAGATATGATTTTTAAAACATCAAATGGCAAAGCCTTTGATTTATTATAGCATTAGTAACTATTACAACTCCACATTTTGAAAAGAGGAAGTCAGATGAATGGATACAGAAAAGGTGGGAGATATAGACACATATTCACACAACGGAATATCACTCAGCCATAAAAAGAATGATTTTATGATTTTTTTTTTGGCCAGGAAATGGATGGATCTGGAGACTAACATGCTAAATGAAATAAATCAATCCCCCAAAACCAAAGGTAGAACATTCTCTTTGATATGTGGATGCTAACACATCTCAAGGAGTTGGAGAATAGAAATTCAGTGAATTAAACAAAGGAGAATGAAGGGAAGAGACAGAGGATTCATTCAGTTGAATGAATGAGACATAACTTTTCTGTGTTCATATATGAATATACTACCAGTGAAACTCCATATCATGTACAAGCACAAGAACGGGATTCTAATTAGAATAAGTCATACTCCATGTATGTATAATATGTCAAAATATACTCTACTGTTATGTATATCTAAAAAGAACAAATAAAAAAGGAAGGAAAATAGAAAGTCAAACCCCAAATATCTTTACTTATCTTCCCCTTCATGTTCAAGTATTCAGTTATTTCATTTTAGAGAATATTCTCCATGATAAGATCTCTGTTAGTGAATCTACTTTGTATTCAAAATCAGTTATATACTGCCATATAACAAAATTACCAAAAACTTAGGGACTTAATATACACATTGTTATTACACAGTTTCTGTGAACTAGGACTTGAAGAATTGCTTAGCTAGTCACCAGGGAGTGATATACCTTAGGGTCCCAGAAGGTTGCAATCAAATCACTGGCTATGGCTATGGTCTCATCTAAGCCTCCCTTTAGGAATGAACTGCCTTGTTACCCTGTGGTTCCCAACAGAATTCAGTTCTTGTAGTTTGCGGTATGGAGGACTTGGGTTTCTTGCTGACTATAAGGCACAAGTGGCTTTCAGCTCCTGGCCATGTAACCCACTTCATGTGGCAGCCTACAACATGAAAGTTTGTTTCCTTGCAGAAAACAAGAGGCAGAAAGTCTCCTTGCAAAAGACAGGCATTAACATTTTTTTGTAATATAATCACATACACATAGTTATGGACGTGCATGACCTTGGCTGCATTCCACTGCATCCAAGAAGGTCACAAGTCCAGCATATATTCAACAGGAAGGAAATACACAATACCAGATGGTATTCGTGTTAGTCAGCTTTCCATTACTATAGCAAATAACTTCTATTAATCAGATTATAAAAAGAAAAGGTTTATTTGGCTCATAGTTTTGGAGTTTCATTACAAGATGGATTGGTTCCACTGATACAGGCCTGTGGCCAGGTTGAGGCAGAAGAATGTCATGGGACAACTACTTAATCTCATGCAGAGAAGTAGAAGAGATAGAAAGAAGGAGACTGTGGTCCCATTATCCTCTTTAGAGGCATGACCCTAATAACCTAAGGGACCTCCTAGTAGGCCCAGTTCTAGAAGGTTCTATCACACCACAATAGTTTAACACCAGGGAGCAAACCTGCAAACTTGGACCTTGAGAGACATTTAAAATCCAGACCATAGCAGCTAGGAATCCAGAGGCCAGGGAAAAGCCTCTCTTTCCCAAGAGGCTTCACTCTAAAACTTCAGGGTGATGCCTAGCTAATTAGTCCCCTGTACTGAGTGAGCACACGGAAGCTCACATCATACAACCCGGGTGCTGCTCTAGAGACTGAGTAGAGAATCACCAGACAAACCTCTTCCCAAGGCCCTGTCTGCCGCAGTAAGCCTGCCACGTTGGGCTGATCTCTAGGGATGAGAGTAGTCCTATTGCACGACTAATTATAATCACCCGTGCTCAAGGGATGTTGTAATTGTGACACCTGGTAATGAGTGAGAACAGCCCCATTATTTTATGACTCCTACTTTCGAAGCTTTTCTTTCTTGAGAAGTGTGATTTCTTTAGGGAAAGGGAGAACGTGGCAGACCTGGGGACCAACTGAGCTCTGTAGCTATGTAAAAAATGCCTATGAAAGGAAGTTAGCAGAGAGAGCAGACCTCCAGCTTTTCCCAATTTATGTGAAACCTTTAATCCATGAAGACCTCATAGGCAATTGTTTTGTAAAATGACATCCAAACAGTTCTAACTGCCAACCGCTATTTTAATCTTGACATCAATTTCTGAAAACATCACCTGTGAAAAGTTCAACATTTAGCATTTCCTATTGTTTTCTTTTTTCTTTGAGTATAGATGTGGTTCATGTGGAAAAGTGCCATTTGGGGAAGAGAACAATACTAATGACCCCCAGATGAGATAAAAGGCATAGAGAGTGCATAGGGGGCAAAAGTGCAGATGCAGGAGTCAGGAGACCTTTGCAATACTTCAGGCAAGCTGTGATTCCCAGAAAGGTAATTAACCTCTCTGGGCCAGCCTGTCTGAAGTATATCATGAGAGAGATGGATGCTCCTATCTAGTGCTTTCATAGTTCAGGAGGAGAAAATAAGGCATCAGTTAAATGAAGGAGAATTCTCACTACTATATTCCCTACACATAATTCTTTATTTTTTTTGGTGGGGGGTGGAGAAAAAAAATATTTGAAGAATTAAATCTGAGTATAAAGCTTGACCTTGTGAGATTTTTTTTCTTCAAGGTGATATGACAAAGTTCTGAAAAGTGAATCAGTCAGACTCAGCGAATTTCTAAACTACTTGTGTTGTCCACAAAACCACTCAGGTGGGAAGGAGGTGTCCAGATTTACTTCCAGATGTTTTCAATTAGGAGGGTACTACTGGGTCTCCATAAACTGCATTTTATCAAGTGTCTGCTAATGTAATCTGATGCCGCTCTCCCCCTAGACCTCATTTTGAAACATGTTTACCTATAATTATGAAATTTCTGATCATTACCTCCTTGCCTTCTTCCCCAGCTAAGGTATGCTTCAAAAGTGCACTTAGACTGTTCCATACTCTTGAACTTTTTCCTGCACCCTGCTCCTTCTCTCCCGGATCACTAAATGATGTCTTTCAGGTCTGATCTTAATGTCATGTTTTTTTGTTTTATTTTGTTTTGTTTTTCAGCACTGTGGATGGATGGAACACAGGGCGTTCCACTGAATTACATCCCTAGCACCTTAATGTCGCATTCTAAAATGAAGTCCTTCTTACTGCTTCAGATTATCTTAATTAAGTCCTACTTTCTCTAGGACTTTATAACACTGTATACTCCTTCATAACAATAAGCACAGTTATACTTAATTAATATCTATAATTATTCCTGTCCTGTTTCTGTCTTCCTCAGTGTATAAGAGTCCCTGAATCTAGAGATGGTGTTTATTTGGTTTACTTAAGTAAGTAGTTCATCTTAAGCTTTTGTGGAGGGAAGAAAGGAAAGAAAGGAGGGAGGAAGGGACAGAGGAATGGAGGGAAAGAAGACACATAATAACCAATCAACAAATTAGCTCTATTTGAAGTTGAAGTGAAAGAAGTCCAGAAAGGAACAAAATGACCCCATTATTTAAATTAACATTCTGCAAATAAAACAATACAAATAAAACATAGAACAATCTTTGGTTTTAAAGATTGAAGCTGTAAGTTTCATTTGAATCCATTTTTTTAGAGACTAACCAGATTCCATCATGATTTTTCCATGTAATTACTTAAGCTCTTGGTATGTCAAAGTAACTTGAAACAGTTCCGGGTTGTGTTTTGTTTTTATTATAATATTACTAGCAATGCTAATATTATTGTTGTTGTTTATAATAACAAAGCACAGATCTCTTTAGGAACCATTATTTCATAAACCAGAATGGCACATGAGTTCCCTGAAAAAAATGGAGGCAAGGGATGGTATCCATGCAGGCAAAACCCGAGAGCACTGGCTGGACTCTGGGAGCCATTTACCTAGACAGTTTCTCACCTGACAACAACCTCAGAACCAATAGCTGGCAAGTTATGAGAAAAGTCAACTGAAGCCAAAAGTTGTAAAAAATGAGGTGTGGTAATACCTTCAAATATTTGCTTTAGTCTAAACCATAAAAAAAGATATATTCATTATCTACTCTGTTGGTGTAGAGCCAAACTTTATTCTTTGAATGGCTGTGCTAGTAGAGAGTTTTACACATTCTTTTGTCAAAAAAAAAAAAAAAAAACTAAAAGCAAAATACACCATTAATGTTTCCTGAAGAGTTCTCAGTATTGGTCTCCTATGATGAAGTGAAGGTTTTTAATATACTTATAAATAACTCGCACAGAATATTTATAGACTTTTATGGACTTTTTCTTCTTCTGAACTTTTTATACTCTTCTCTTTCACATCTATTTTGATAGCAATTTTGCTTTTGCAGTTTACCTTTATGGAGGGAAAATCATTTATCTTCATTTGTATAAAAGGCACAGTTCTTTTCTTTGTGCATTCAAGTTTAATTAGTTTTGTATTGATTACAATAACAAGGGCAACAAATTTGGGGATAAACACAAGGGACTCTTGAAACACAGGAACCAATTAGTGAAACCAGAATTGTTCCCACTAAGTTGAAGAGAGCCTAGTCCCTTACTTCATTGGGAAAGAGAGTTCACTGATCTGTTTGTTCAGTTCAGTAAAAGTCAGCTGAGAATGTCTCAGCTATCTGGTGTAACTTAAACTTTCCATTGCAGTGGCTTATGAAGTGTTAATAAACTCTATATTCACACATGGAAGATACTTCTGTCATCTTTACTGAACAGCATTGTCTTTATAAACAGCCCTGGAGTTTAACATTGAGTCATAGGAATTTTATTTAGATCTAAAACCAGTAACCTAATTTATCATTTTGCAAGTCATAGTATTGAGATAAGTTGAGGGACTCTTGACAGACAGGGATATCTGGGGTAAGTATATAGTCAGGTTTTGAGTAAGATAAGCAGGTATTTAAAGTTCCAATCTGCATTGACTGCAAGAATTCACACACATATTGAATACCTCCTAAACTTCTACTGAGAAGATGAAATTTATGCAACAGGCAACAGTCAATAAGCTAGTCATGAGCCATTCAGTTAAAATAACATGCTTTTGGGGGGATTTGGTGTGATAATTAATAATTAAATCTTAATTATTATATCTATGAAATAACTGAAATAAAAGGGTCAGAATTATCAAATAACTTCAGCCATTGTTTTTCCTCAAAATAAAAACTAAAGCAAGCACCAACAAAATACTGAAATAAACTCAAAATATATGTTTTTTCTAAAAATCCCTATATTTGGGTGCTGGCAGAAAATTATTTTTAATCATGATGTTAACAGTGGCAATTTCAGTGGTGACTAGGAAGCAATCCTGGTGGACATTACTACCTGACACTAAGACCATCCATAGGCAGCCTAAATTGTGCTACTCTGAAATTAGTGTGCATAAATATTTTAAAGAAATGAATGTTTTCATTTTTTTTCCCCAAATCGCCATCCAAAAATGAGATTCTATGAAGGACTAGAATCCTACGGCTACTAGAATAAATTACCACAAACTGGGCTAACAACAACAGAAATTTATTCTCTCATAAATGTGAAGGCCAGAAGTCTGCAATCAAGGCCTTGCCAGGGTTGGTTTCCTCTGAGGCTCCGAGGGGGAATCTGTTCCTTGTCGGCATCCAAACTTCTGGTGACTGTAGCAATGTGTGCCATTCCCTACTCTATTTTAGCTCCATGAGTCCAGTCTATGTTTCCATCTTTACAAGGTCTTCTGCCTATCCAAGTCTCAAATTTTACCCTCAAATAATTCCATTTAGGTCTAGCCCTAAATCCAGCATGACCTGATCTTGATATCCTTAACCTAATTCATCTCAAAGACTCTGTTTCTTAATATTGTCACACTTACAGTCACTGGGGTAAAGACTTGCATACAACATTTTCAGGAGTACACCATGCAATCCACCACACTAAGAGACATGATATGGTCTAGTTTCCTCAAGACTCTCCTGTTACACAGAACTGAGCCTGTGGAAGGACAACCAGATCTGATGATGCTAGTGGACTATTTTCTGAGAATTCTAAAAGCTTTCTCTCCTAATGGAACAGATTTTTGCCTTGATGCATGAACATCTGCTCATGTCTCATAAAATAATTTGTACTCTTACAAATGGAAAATGATCATGAACTCAGACAGGTGGCTTTTCCTGTGGGAAAATATTCAGAACTTCCTAAATTTCACTTTAAGACCCTAGCGATGTTGAAGGATATCACAGCCTGTCATTAAGTTGACATATTGCCTCAGAACAACACGGTGTGTGCCAGTTATGAGTTGTAAGGCTGTCCATTATTATGTGTTTTCCTTTCTTCTGTGTTTCAGGTTATCAATCTTCTGGATTCAGGAGCCATCTATTTCCATTATAGCACAGCTCAATTTCTCTTGATCTCGCTTGCATCTACAATTCTCTGATGTGTATCTCAGGAAATGAGGTTATCAATGACTAGCCCTAACACTATTCCATTCCCTGTGTCTCTTAGTGACAATTTTTAAGTGGATTTTTATCCCTTTCCTTCAGTGAAGTTAGGAGGGGAATAGAGAGACAACAAGCACAGAGGTGATTCTAAGATAATCTTTTTTAAAAAAATGTTTTAAAGCAAATCTGTGAATGGATAAGGAAAATAAATGTGTATAAGAAAACCCAAAATGAAATCAGATTTAATTTGGCAGATATTTGTCGGGTGCCCATTGTATGCAATATTTTTGGGAAGCATATTGAAATTCAGAATGTATGGAAAAGAAAAGAGGCAGTAATCCAAGAGTCAGGAGAACTGAAATATAATATTCACCATCATCGTGAGCTTGTGTAAATGACTGTACTTCACGGCATTGCAAGTTTTTTTAAATTATAAAATAATGGGCTTAGACTACATCTCTTCCAGAGTTCCTTTTATCTTTTATAGTTTATGGTTGGATATATGCAAATATGTTGGAAATAGAATATTACATAGAAAATGATCACTTTCTGGCTCTATCACTGAAAATGAATATATGCTTAATTATGACTTTCAATTTATTGTTATATCCTTATTGATATTTAAGTGAACTTGGGTCTAGCTCATCCCTTTAAAAATATACTTCTTGGGCTGAGATTGTGGCTCAGCAGTAGAGTACTTGCCTACCATGAGTGAGGCACTGGGTTTCCTCCTCAGCACCATGTGAATAAATAAAAAAAAAATAAAGTTATTTAAAAAATACACTTTTGGAGAAGCCGAATGTGGTTCTTATGTTAGCAAAGGATAAATTATGGATCCTCTGGAATTCCTGGTATAAAATATATGGCAACATGTACAAGTTGTTTCAGACACCGTTACATCATTCTGTACTGTGAACAGCCAGATGCACTTCCATACACAGATGATACTCAATATATTTTGCACATTTGTGTAGCTTATCCCCACTTAATTGAGCTGTAATTTACATATAAAGTAATTTTGTTTGTTTTAGAATTAGCTATAATTCCTGATTATACTTTTGCATAACAGCAACAATTTATTTCTAAGATTTACTTATAATAAACAATTTAGGATTAACTGATAATGCTATCAGAAGAAATCAAGGGTAGAAATAAAAAAGTACAAATACATTGTGTACCAAAATTGAGACCACAATCCTTTCTCTCTAGTTCTTCTTTGAATGACTACTTGGTACAAAATCATCTTTCAGTAACTTGTTCTTGCCTTCTCTATTTAAAATAAGAAACACTTAAGATCTAGTAACTAAATTGTTGAGATGGAATTTAGCAAAACATTTTTAGTGAACAATAGTTTTCCTAAATTTCATAAGAAGTACCTACAAGACATATCCCTGAATTTATTAATAGTAATTTAAAGGAAAGATTTCTTGTATTCAGGCAATTATCACACAGATATTTTATTAAGTCTATAAAAGAAAAACAAATAAAGTTTTGAGAGACTTGCAGAAAGATGAATTTTGAGAAGCTATCTCCCCCCAAAACAAATAATGAAATGAGAAAGCTGACAGATAATTCTGAGTCTTAAAAAAAAAACTGAGAAGATTTCAACATATGAGAAGAGGTGCAGTCTTGCAGTGGCTGAGAAAAGACAAAAAAAAAAAAAAAGATGGATTGGGATGAAGAAATAGATGGCCTTGAATGCCAATGCCAAGTTTGGAAATATTATATTGGGGACATTTTGGAAGTTAAATTAATTATGGGGATCAAAAGACTAATTATTTTCAGTATTAGAGCTGGAAAAGAGAGAATAAGTTTCATAACCGCAGAAGTACAATCACCAAGCAATAAAATTTTGCAGTTGGACATCTTGTCAAACACATTTGCATAATAACACATTGTACTCTATTATTATTTCAAATAATGTTTTTCATCACTAAGTGCTTAATAAGCACTCATTAAGATTAATAAGTCAGACAAGAATGCTATGCAAATCACAAGTTTTCAGGTGCATTGCATAAATACAATTCTCCCTGCTGTGTAAGTGTTCTTGATGCTTTCAAACCTTTTGTACTTAGAAGAAGCTTGTAATTTTGTCTCATTGTTATGTGTTTTTCTGTTTGATAGTTTTCCAAGACAACTGTCATTTCTCAAAGGATCGGTTTGGGAGTTTAGAAACTGAGGGTTTTTGTGGCAATGTTTCTCTTTTTCCTTCATCCTCTGTCCTACCGCTTGGTTCATCATCTAAGACATCAACATGGCCACGACGGCTGACTTTCCTTATTTTCTCTTGACAGTGTCCTCAGGGTTGATAAATGGCCCTTTCTTGGTGTGGAAGGAAAGTATTTATTTTGAAACTGTATAGAAGTTTATAACGTCATCACCTGCTACCACAATAACTGAGAAAGAAAACAAGGGTTATCACTTTCCCAAATTTAAGAAACTGATACTTTTAATGTTTCTTCCTCAGTCTTTATTCTATTCCTTTTTAAATCTTGATGGTTGCTGAATTGTGCTTTGGCTCAATTTAACAGCAATTTCTTGCTGTTGATACATTGGAAAAACTCATGTAGGAGTATTAACTAGTTACTTATTCTATGGCATAAAATTAATAATTCCTTATTTTCTCCTTTTAGGTTTCTGTTTGATAATCCCCATTCCACTCCAACCCCCCCACCCCGTGACCTCAATTAAAACAACTACAAAGAAGAACATACACCATCTAAATTGGGTCCATGTGTCAACACAGCAGTTGCAGAGTTAGTTAAAATTGCATGTTTTAGTAAAAACTGATTTATAAAACTCAGATTAGATTAAAGATGGCAGTGAGGTCTCCTATTTCCTTAACCTGGAGTTGAAAATAACCTACAATTCAAAGCTGACCTGACCCATTCCGTTTTAGGCAGAAGAGCCTGCAGATAGCTGGAATATAACAAGTTTCCCTCTGTGGGGAAGTCTTGTCTGGTCTCCTTAATACAAAGAAACAGGAAGTTCAAAGGAATTCAAAAGGGAAAGAACAGAACCCCTGCTACACCAGAGCACAGATCAAAGTAATAGAAACTTAGTTCTTGTACCGACAAAACCACCAATCTGCAGCTTAGTGAAATAAGATCCTGTACTTGTCATGACCCAAACAATGACATTAGTGACTTCTTTATGGATATGCCATAAAGGGCCACCACACCCTACCCTGGCAAGCTCCTGGTGTGATGAGATGATGAAACTCTCATCTCTCAGATGAGAATTAAAACATGGGAAATATGTTTTCAACTTTATGTAATTAAATAGCAGTCGACAGATTATTTTAAAGACATGGTGTTTCAATATAATGTTCTACAAATTTCTCATGTACCTACATATCTAGATTTTCAGAAATGATTGGGTGAGCAAATGACTTTGGAAAGGCAGAGGCAGTGATCTTATCTAGAGGGAATTTCCTTAAACTCCAGTATAGCATAGAGAGAAATATCTCCCTACCCTGGAGATATTCCAAGATTGTAACAATAGAGATACCTCCCTTTCCTTCCCAGAGTCAGTAGACTAATAGTCTAGAAAATATAAATAAGATCTCTGTCTGAGATGATATGCCAGTAGCCTGTGGGTAAGACTGGAGATTTTGACATCAGGGCTCCTCTTCTATAATGCACCCCAGTATATGTGCAGGTAGATCTCTTGCCTTTGTCACATCACCTTTAAAAAGGTGGAGTTTGAGGAACAAGGGTCAAAATGATACCCCCACTAATGCAATTGCCCTGAGTAATAAACTGCCTTTTGTCTCTGACCCAGAGAACTCAAATATTTCTCATTATACCATGAACAGCTATGACAGAATAATTTGTTAGCTTGAGAGTAAACTCAGACTGCTTAGAATTCCTGATATAATAGTTTGGTGGCATGTTTCAAACTAACAATTTTTGAAAAAAAGAAGCAAACGCTGTTTAAAAAAGAGAGAAAAGAAGCTGATGTTGATTGAAGAAATAAGCATTATATTGCTTA
Organism: Marmota monax; assembly: GCF_021218885.2. NCBI lineage: Eukaryota > Metazoa > Chordata > Mammalia > Rodentia > Sciuridae > Marmota > Marmota monax. The sequence continues at coordinate 4,195,558 of NW_026692072.1, read as the reverse complement.
ATCTTCACAATGATTGAAGACATTATGTCCGTGAAGATGAGGAATTTTTCAGTCTTATTCTCTGAATCTTCTCCAATGTCTAGTACAATGTCTGACACAAAGCAGATGCTCAATAAACGTTTCTTCGGTGAAAAAAAAATAAATGAATAAATATGAATGTTTAAGTTTGTTTTTACAGATGGTGGGTTGCTATACAGAGAGAAAAAAAGCAATTTTCCTGGAGCCACAGAGCTAATAATTAGCAGACCTGGAAATGGTACCCAAATCAGTCAGATTGCAAGATCCTTTTAGTTAGATTTTAACAATGTGTCATTTGATATTTACATCCATCCATTTTATGGAGGACTCTTTTCCAATGAATTGTATCAAATAATTATGAACTGGCCTCATTCATAAACAAATAAGAAATAAAAATATAAACAAATAACAAAAAAATCAATAAAAATAAAAACATAAAATGAATCAAAATCATTTTCACTATTAAAGCATATTCTTTGGAGTTGGGTGCAGAAATCATAGTTTCACAACTTCCCCTTGCTATTATTTGTGCTTATCATATCTAATTTTATGTAAATATTTTAAGCAATATAGTTATGAACTTGATTATTCAAAATGTTTAAAATACAACATTCTCTTAACTCATGCAATATCTACACATTAGTTTTTATTTTCTTTAAATTAACCATGATTTCTCTTACAGCATATGCAGCCTTATTTTTAAAACCCAAAGCACAATTGAATATGAAGTTCATCCACCATTGTTACTGAAAAAGAGGGTTACACTAATCAGCTATGATCATATTTTTTATGGCAAAAGACTCTACATTGCTTAGCTGGAAAAGAAGAAGTTAAAGCATCCTGCCTTTTATGCATCTCTCTCTCAATTATTGCTGGGGATCCTCTGGAGAAAGATTCAAGGGATCAGTAGACATATCTTATCTTCATGTGAACATGATGACAACTGCATCTCTTAGGCTATTAGAGTAACACCACTTGATAGGAGGAAAACACCTTCTACAGAATGGTCTTAGCTGGTGTCACTGGTTAGAACTGCTTATGATAAACTACACAGAATCTACAGTTCAATGGACCATGGCTACCTCAGAAGTTATACAATCATAACTCATATTAGTGTCCTAAAAGTCCCCACTGCGTCAGGCATCTGTCCAAAGCTAATGAAGAAAGAAATTGGATCCACTGTCAACATCTGACATGTCTCTGGTTTGCCTGTGCCTTTTGATTTTGTATGTCCTTGAAGTTATTAATGAACCTTGGTACTGGGTAAAATCTCTGATTTGTGCAATTCTTGCTTGGCAATCTGATCTTTTGTGTTAAAATCTGCATTTATTTTTCTTCTCTTTCAGGTAAAGGTAATATGAAGTGAATAATAAATGGATTATGTAACAAAATTCTTTGAGTACATGGTTCTATTCCAGCTGAAAATACTCTCAAGCATCAGCTAGCTAATGGGCTTAACAACAAGTGTTTACTTAGCTAAGTCCTTCAATTACTCCAAAATACACTATTTCCTGTGTGTTCTACTACTTGACTGTAGTGTTTGTGTTCTCTTTTACTTTTAATCCAAAGTACTTATGAAACAGTTCTACCACAGACTCTTTCAAGCCTCTATTTACAGAGATCCACCAAGCTATTTTAGAGTGACATCCCTATATAGTGGAGAAAACGGATCTCTTTTTTAACCTAGTATCACTTTTCTACTATACCTATGTTTTCTCTTACAGATTTTAAGCAGATTTTATTTATCAACTCAAGTTTTCTCTTCTCAAAACTCAGCATTGTATTCCTTAGAAAGAGGAAGTTTAAGTGATGCTGCACATGAAAACATGCTTTGTAAGTGAGTGTGGATGGTGTTTATGATCAGAGAAGCCCAAGAAATGTAAATTATTTCCAAACAATAGACTGTCTGAGTGCACAGAAAGTTTTCCTTTCGCAGTCATATTCCCAGACTACACAATGGCTGACTTACATCTATCTACCTGTCTATCTGTCTCTCTTTTCATCCATCAATCTGATGAGTGTTTACAAAATAGTGAATGGATTTCTTAAATATATATACACACACACACACACACACACACACACACACACACATTGACTACCTCATCATTAACAAATGCTAGAGTCCTCAATAAGACATGAACATTCCAGAGTGATCAGTACCACATGGAGACTTTTGTTGTGTAAATAGTAGTTTGGAATACTTTTTGAAACCACTGGGGGGAAAGAAAAATTACTGAGTCAGTTAAAATAAAATGGGAAATTTGTTTTTATTTGTATGTCACTTTAATGCATCCATTTCATGTGGCTTTATCTCATATGGGTGCCAAGGGAGTTATTGTAAGTAAAAGAAACTGTGTGGTGCTAAGTCCTTTTAATAGGGAAAATAAATAGAAAATTAAACGCTGGCAAATAAATTGCTATAATTTGACAAAGCAGATGAATTGCAATACCCAAGTTGGAAGAAAAGGTTTGGCTAAGTTTAAATGTCACAAAATAGTGAGGCCATTACCTTACAAAATTCCCTAGGTGAGTACAAGTATTGCAATTAAGTCTGAAACCTAAATAACTTGAGAAATATTTAGAGACTCTGCCATACTAAGTGTAACAGGATAATACTCTCATTAAGTTATAGTAAATTATCATGAGTAAGTCAGGATCATTTCAGAATCCAAACCAGTTGTTTGGATAATTCATTTCCAAGAGCCCACTGTGGCATAATCCTGCTGCAGCCATCTGTATCATAAGATAAGTTGATTCCCAAGTTTATTACTAAAACACCATGGCGATGTCAGTAAATTTGCCAGAGTGATTTCCCTGTGGTCACACATTTATTTAGCCAAACAAATGACTGTGTTGGCGGTAGGTAGCAGATGTTGTCAGTTATAGGATACAAAATCATCCAAAGCATCTTTTCAGTGGTTGCAGCTGAAAGGGAGTGGCATTATGAAATAAGCCAGGTGATTTAAGCTACACAAGAACTGTTTTTTGTTCCTTTTTCTCTTGTCATTCCTGTTATATCACTTCTTCCAGATTTCCATTGAATAGTGATAAATTCCTATTGCTATCCATTGGAGTGGTGCATAGAAGCACTGAATAATTCAAAAACACATAATACTAGGGTTTTGCAAATGGTTTACCTCAATATGACCATCAATGCATGCCAAACATAGCCCTTACACACTTACTAATTCTTCTCTGTCCCAGTAATGCAAAAACATTCTCTTCTAATAACCAGATATTTCTGTAGAAGGGCTTTCAATTATACCTAGCATCATGAGCTGCTTACTGTCACTATATTTATTTCTCTATTCACCATCTCCATCTCCAGTTCATGGGATTTTTGTTTCTGAAAAAAGAAACTTGAGGCAGATGTTGCAGGCTAATTCATGCAATGCTTATACCTTGCTCTATTTGCATGTGAATATTACAAATTGAAACCTAGAAAAGCTTAACTTGCAACTAGCAGTGACTAAGTAATAAAGTCTGTCCAATAAAATATAATCAGAAATGTGATGGTATCATCTTACCCTTTCTCCTTCTTTTTAATGTGTGGAATTTCAGACATAAGACACATTTGCAGCAACCATTTTGTAATCATGAGGAAAAAGAAAATCCAGAACTAGTATCCACAGATAGGTTCTTCAGGATTTTTGGTCTAAGAAGAGGCATGGGGTCTTTATTTCCAAATGAATGTACATTTATCTGCTATTTTCAATTAAAAGTATTCATAAATATTGAAAAATTTTTGCTGGGCAGGAGAGTCTGAAATTAGTGGTAAGTTCTCTACATTTTCTGCAAATAGCTACCTGTCCTTTTAGTCTCTTTCTATAGGGTGTGTGTGGGAAAATGATGGTCTTTTATGTAATGAATTTTAAGAAACCATGTTCATCTATTATACCCCTGTACCATAGTGAACATATTTGTCCCTTCTGAGTGCTGCCATCGAAGGACAGTCACTGCCTGCCCTTTGCATTCACCTCTGGCTCTCATCAACCTGGTTTATGTCATGATCTTGACAGCTACTTAGGTATTGACACCATTATGTATCAAGTCACAAGAGAGTGACTTTTACATGTTATCCTCAGGAGAAAAGACCTTAAGTTTGTACTAAGGATCAATTTATGTACAATGGTTTATTTTTATACTCTACTTGTGATTTTGTTTATTCATGTCTTAAAAATAAATCTTTGAAAACTTTCTTCCCCCAAAGGTGTAAAGCTGACTTTTCTTCTATTCTGCCAATCTTAAATGCTTTCTTCCTGGGGATTTTGTGTTCCTAGAGCTCCTTTTAGTTGTGCATGACTCTTACTCTTCCTTTTCCTCTTCTTTTCCTGCATCCTTTCCTTGGGGATGGTCCTTCATGAGATCACCCTTGACTCTCCTTTCTTATCACTAGGCACACTCTTGGGGAATCTTTGTGTTCACCTACACAGCTTTAATGACATAATAATAGTGACCATCAAGCCCTTGTCTCCAGGACTGAGCTCTCTCCTGGGACATAGAGTATGAACAGGTTGAGCTGATCAACTTGCTCTCTGTAGGGGAAAAGGCATAGTGAAGCATTTGCTGATTCCTGTGGAATAAATATGTCTATAGCCAATTTTAAGATATAAGTTGTTTAATAACTACTTCATCAAATACCTGAAAATTAATACTTGACTCTTCCAAGTTAATTACAAGGAAGCTCTAGAAGCTCACTGCCAACTTGATATCACTTGGCTACTGTGGAATTTCAATACCAATCTGCCCCAAATTGTCTCTTGTAGACTTCCTCTCTCCCTGCTTGTTCCTTCTCATTGAAAAGTACCCATTCATGTGCTTAAATCATAGTTCAGAATACCATCCCTGATTGGTTCCCATACTTCACATCTGGTCAGCAATCAATGCTGTGACTTCATCTTCAGTATCTTTCAAATATTCCAGTGACACTAGCTAAGTCATAGTCACCATCACCTCTCTCACCTGCATTGCTGTGACAAACTGATTATTCTCACTGCCTCTGATCAGCTGACTCTTCTTCCTGTTGATCCTCTATATAGTGCCCAGAGAGATCTTTCTATACTGCAGGATTATGCATGTCACATTTCTAATTAAAGCCCTTCATTGGCCTTAGGGTGCAATTTGGATGAGGTTGTAAATCATTCAGGGTACCAGGACCTTTGTGGCCTGGTCTCTGCTAATCTACCATGTGTGATTTCATGCACACTATAGCTAATCACACATAATCAAATGGAATTAGTTATGCATTCTCTGTTAAGTCCTAGCCATTGTTTATACACTTTCTTACAAGTCTAATATCATCAATAATAAATTCAATATTTTAGTGTTAAACATAGTATATACCAGGCTCTATTTTAATTTTCTTTTCAATACACTTATCTTCATAATCTAGTAGTTAAGGTTTTTTCACTTGTTTTTTAACTGAGGGACGGAGAGGTCAACCAAACTCTTCCAAGATTATACTGCTAGTAAATATGGTGACCAGAATTCAAACACAGGAAAACTGACACCAATATCTATGCCTCTAAACACTATGTTTCACAGTTTCTCGGTGCCCTGTCCCCTGTAACGCCTAATCTTTATTACATTTCTTATGGTTGCCTTCTTTCAGGAGTTTTTTAAAATGTAAACATTTCCAGATTTTACTCTAGTGTCCTAAACTAATCTCTACCCTTAACATACTTTTGTGGAATTGGTCATTTTCTTATCTAGGGCCCTCAGAATACTTTCATCTTTCCATGGCTGGGGCTGTTTTGCTTACCATTCTATCTGTACCCACTGGAGTGCTTAGCAAAAAATTAATGTAAATTTGTATTTGTTGAATGAATAAATGTTCAAAAATTTGGAACTTCTACTCAAAATAAGTAGGACTGAATAAATTTATAGACACATATTTTGACAGCCTAAAGAGGGCAATAAAATAACAGACAAATTTCACACTCACTAAACCCAACAATTACTGGTTTGGGTTAATCCATTTATTGGGGGATTATAATCCAAGAAATGTAAAAAGTAAAAAATATGAATTGTGGAATTGCAGAGTATTAAATGTTGAAAGAAATTTGGAAATTTTCCTGTTGACTTTTTTTTTATTATTTGAAGAAGAAACTAAAGTCAGGTAGTTAAGTGAGATGTGCCAGAATCTTATTTATTCAACTTTTCATAAGATTAAGCTAGAGAATTCAATAGATGCTTTTTCCTTAAAAAGAATAAGAATGAAAAGTTGGATCTAGGCATGTTAATATTAAGTCAATAGTAATTTGATCTTGAAAGTTATAATTACTGCTTTAATTATTATAGAATAATTCATTAAAAGTAAGAGAGTGTGGGATGGAAAAGGAAGATATGTATGGGAATGTGTGTGTGTGTGTGTGTGTGTGTGTGTGTATGGCTACTTTATTTCTCCTTTCACATTTAGATTAATAGAAACACACTCTCCTGATAACTTAGGTGAACTCTATTGCTTGTTATCTTCTCCAGCTCTGTAAAGCAGAGATAGCACAAATATTCTCTTTTTAAACAAACAACTATGATAATTCTGTAAAACTCTAAGTAGCTTCGATCATTTAGTAGAAACTCACTAAACATTTAATGCATAAGAGATATTTTGCTGACTCTGAATCTTTTCTTGCATTTTAATGCATTTATAAATATGTTTTTCAGGTGCAGTTTTATTATTACAAAGTTTTAAAATACAACATGGTTAACTTTCCTGAAATCATAATCTATAATATGATATAAACAATGTAGTTGTCACATACAAATTCTGCACTCAAGATCTGCTATGAGGAATTTAGTTTTCAACTGTCAGGCTACAGCTGTCAAATGTGATTTTAGTTATTTTCTAAAAGAATTTTTCAGTTTGCTATTTAATGTGGCCATTCGTCATCATTTTTTTATATAAAGAATTTAAATGATACCTTAAAATTAAACAAAGTACTTACATTTTTTTTAATTCAATCTCTTAGGGAAAATTTTACTTCTTTTGCTTGCTTTCATCATTATTAAACAAATACTAGTAACAGCCGGGTCTCCCCACTCTGGACTTCACCTGTGCTGGAGTCTGTTTATAGCACTGGTCATCTTTCATTTGCTGTGAGGTCACAATCATCTTCCTTCTCATGAATACTTCTGGATATCATGAGCAGAATAAGAAAAATCTGCCCTTTAAGTTACAGGGTAAGTAGGCAGGCTTATAAGCAGGAATTATCATGCCAAGACAGAACCCCATACTATGCAGAACCCAGAGAAACATGAACATTGAAAAAGAGAAGACAGTTTAAGACAGTTTCCTAGACTGTGCTTTATTATAAGTGTGCCTTTTGTGTACCTACATCAGCTGAACCAGATCTGCCACACTAATAGAGATCAAGCAGAGAAGAACATGTTCCTTTTTCTCCTATGAACCACTAAATCCTTTTCATCATCTTCTGAAGGCTAAGCTGCATGTCTGGAACAATGGTTTATGGTTTATAGCAAACATTTGTCTTTGCTCCCTAAACATTCTGTTACCATTTATATCAGATGCCTCAACTTTGTGTCTTTCTTACTCTTACTTTGTCATGTTATTGTTAATATAAAAGTAATGATATATTGTTTCCAGAAGGTCCCATAATGCATTTGAGTAGAAACAGCTTTGAATCCAATGATCCATCGTGGTATGTATAAAGTGCTCTAGATGGTGACGCAGATTTTAGTTACCACTTTTCCCAACAAAGTCTCTTGCAATCAAAGTCCTAAGCCCCAGAAACTATGTTGGGTTTCTAACAACGTGAAATTGAAGTTGCAGATAGAATTACGATCGCCAGTCAGTTGATGCTGGAGTAGAGAGATTATCCTGGGTTATCTGATTTGGCCCTATATAATCACAAAGACCCTTTAAGAAGAAAGGAAAGTCAGTTTTAAACTGATGCTACATTAGAAAGACTCTACTGGCCACTGTTGGCAATCTATGTAGAAGGGCGGGAAGATAGAAAACCTGATTCTACCTTACAGACCCCAGAAAGAAATTCAGACCTGCTGATACCTTGATTTTAGCCTGGTGAGACCCATTTTAATCTCCTGATCTTCAGAAACTTACTATTTTTTCCAATAAGATAATAAATATGTGCTACTTTAAATCACTGGTAATTTATTACAGCAGCAGTAAGAGATTATAATACCCACTCTATTGATGATAGTTGTGTGATTCTGAGGAAGTCGCTGAACTTCTTAAGACATGAGCTTTCACTCTACAAAAGGGTGAAAAATATTTTCAAGTAACCATTGTGCAGATTAGATACAATGATACTTGTCAAATCAATTTGTTTTACCTAATTTGTAATACAAATTTTATTCCTATTATAAAAATTAGTCCCAGGCTGTAGTTGCATCTTTATTTACTTGCCAGCTACATGTGTTTGATAAAATCATTTAACCACTTTGCCTTTTTTATGTGAAAATTAATATAGGCAAACAATCTACTATTTAATGAGCACTTATTACATCTAAGACAATAACATATAGAGAGCTTTAAAAAAAATAGAGTAATTCCTGACCTTACCAATGAAGAAATGATGGGCTATTACATCACTTATAAAACTATCCATCATTAAGTAAATGGAGACATTATTGATGTTATTTTTTAGATGCCCATTGGTTAGAATAGAATTTTATTTTACTGTATTTCTCTATGGGCAACCACTTAGAAAACTATAAGGAGCTCTGTCACATGATGATGTCTAATGTCACTCAAATTTCATTTTATTTTTGTTGTGTAGAAACCCCTACTTTTGCTTTGGGAAATGGCTTTTCTACCATTGAAAAAATATGGGGAGGGTTTCAATAAAAATGCCATCGTCTCCCTCAATCAAGGCATAAACTGCTAGTGAATGCATGATGGCCCAATAAAGTTATTCATGGAATTCCAATCTTGAGTTGATTGAGAACTAGATTTGGAATTAAATTCATTCTTCTAGTGGAGGTCTGCCAAACCTGCCCAACAGCTTCCTGTTTTCTGCTTTTTCTTTTGATTTTGTTTTAGGACTGGTTCCCAGCTTTCCCTTCAGATCCATGAATTGTTTCAGATCTTTCCAATAATTTCCTTTACTAACCTAAATCATTCATAAAGAGATTCATCTGTTTTTTACTGAAGACCTCTAAATGATATATCAATAAACAATGTCACCCATACATAACATTATTCTATATAGTGAAACTCTTAGGATGAAATTCTGCTTCATTCTATATGATTCTGTGTGAAATTCATAATCACATAGTACAGTAAACAAGAGGCACATTGAGCTCTGTAAACAAACACTAAAAATTACCTTACTGTGGTTCAAGATGAAAGATAATTGGAGTCAAAAAGTCAAAAATTGAAACTGGGCAGAGATGGGTCACTACAGAGAGAAATTATTATGATACTTTCAGATCTGAAATGCCTACTTTTATCCTTGAAGGGGCACTTCAAATAAATTCCCTAAGGGGAATAAATGCATGGAGGCCAAGAGCCAAAAATGAAATAATCTTTATTAATTAATAGAATCATATCAGCATAAGATACTGATAAGCACCAAGAAGACCAAGTAATTAATTACATGGGACATTTTTATAAGCACAATAAGGGAATTGCATTGATGAATGGCAAATGATTTTTATCTTCAGGGAATGGGAAAGATAGGAAGGATCAGGAACCATTTCTGATTGAAGAGACTACTTTTCTAGAAGGATCAGTGACTTCTCAATTTATGAAGATACTTATCAGATAGGATTACAGGCCTGAATGCCAAAACTTCTAGATTGTAATAAAACCCAAGAAAACTGAATCTGTATGTGAAATCTGGCTAGATATCTCCAACTAATTTAATTTATACTCAATAAATGGAGGTTGAACTTACACATGCACTCCATTGAATTGATCATTTTTACTATGAGGTTTTGATTTACAATGAGAAAATCTAGCAAAAAAAGCTTTGAACATTTAAAGGAATTTCATAATTGCAAAGTTCTTCATGCATTTAATACATAGTCACTGAGCATCATCTATGGGTTCAATGTTGCACTAATGCAGAAAAAGAACAGAACAATGGCACAGTAAGCAGGGCAAAAGTCCTGCCCTCATAGAGATTATATCCTACTGGAGGAAACAATGAGAGCCAATCAAATCAATCAAATAAGCCAGTGTACAGTATAAAAGTGATAACTGCTATGAAGAATGATTAAAGAGTATGAAAACCGAAGAGTAAAGAGGGTAAACCTTACTATTTTATAGATCATTACTATTTTATAGATCATGTGGACATTTGAGCAGGAACCTAAACATATAAGCTATCCACATATTGGTGGGAAGAATGCTCCACCAGAATTCTAAATCCCTTAGAGTTTTGTTTGTTTGTTTGTTTTGTTTTGCACCAACAACCATTGCACATGTAACGTGAATGGCAAGAATGTTGGTCTGGCTGCATCACGCTGGGCAAAGAAAGAGTGATTGGCAACAGACTGAAGTTAGTAATGAGGCCAGATCAAATAAGGCTGTGCAGACCATGATAAGAAACTGATTTTATTCTAAGTGGGATATGAAGCAACTGCACCAAAAAAGTAACATTATTTGACTTATCATTTTAATTGATAAGCAACACCCCACCACACTGCAGGTAACAAAATAATATAATAACAAAAACAGTAAAATACTATAATTGTTATAGCAATCATTTTTACTATTCTAATTATTTACATAAAGAACTAAAATCAATAGAGTTTCTGTGGGAGTAAAATTTTATTTTTGTTGTTTTGTTTTTTATTTTACCAAAGTCCTTTTATATAACTGCTCAACTTCTTTCCTTTGTGTTTTTTTTTTAATGCCACATACATTTCACTATGTTTAGAGACCCTTAAAAATAATTCAGTTTACCACTGAAGTTCAATTCTAAGAATGTCAAGAGGTCAGCAGAGGGGCTGGGGGTGTAGCTCAGTGGTAGAGGATATGCTTAGCACGTGAAAGGTCCTGGGTTCAATCCCCAACATCCACCCCTCCATGCCACAAATGCCCCAACACACACAAAGAAAGAGGTCAGAAACTTTGGAAGCCAAAACAGTGAGAGCAGATTATTTCTTTAAAACTTTAAAAATTAACTAACATAAAAATGAGGGAAGCATGAGAGAAGAAAAGTTTTATAATATATTTTAAGGATACACACAAACATACATACATACACACACACACACACACACACACATACCAATATATCTCTTGGGAAAGGAATATTAAAAGGAAAAGTAAAAAAAAATATTTTTCCATGGAAGAGTACATTTTTACTTTGAAAGATCAAAGATAATGTCATTTCAACTTATTTTGAAAAACATTTGTTTGCATTTGAGAGCTTCTGGATTTTTTTATGTTTTAAATGTGCTTAAAGTCTAGGAGACCTGTTTGTATGATGAATTTACACGTCTTCTCAATTTTTTTTCATAGTAGCCTCATCATGTATTTTATATTTATAATTATCATAAGAAAATAATAATTTGCACTTTAAAAGTATATTACATGATTTTTTTTAGGTGTCATAACAATACTAAAGATTTCTGTCTGGATTTATTTATCATGGGCAAAACTTAGAAAAAACATATAATTTGCATATTTTTTTCTAATTTATTTGTTTTCAAACCAATGGGTTATATGTTGTATAATCTTTTATTTTCTGGAATAGCTGCTGAACAAAAAAATGCATAATTTACATTTGCACCTGGAGATGAAACTGATGAGTTAGCCCAATTTTTGTCTGAGGTAGAACCAAAAATTTTTCTTAGTAGACACACTCATTTTTTTTTATTTTATGCAAAGTAGATCCATTTCATATACAAATTAAATCCCTAGATTAGGAGTCAGTTCCGTTCTATCTCTGGTTAATGTTGCATGCTGTCTCTAATTCTGTCCTACAAATAACCAGTAACTACCCATCAGTGGTAAACTGCATTTTCTTTCATCATTAATGTGAAACTGATCCCATTATTTTTTTCCACCTGAGTGTTTACAGGTTGGATCTGAATATGACTGTTCTTTTAAGAAAAATGTATTTGGTATTGACGTTCTATAAACATCACTAAGTAGCATTTACTTTCTCCTTAGGTGAAAGAGAAAATGTTAACAATTCTAAGTGTAACACCAAGAATTGTGCCTTTGTGTTTCTAATTCTAATAGGTATGATAGATTTCTTTTTTTAAAAAAAAAAAATGACAATGGTAATGATAGTAATATGGTAAGGTCTAGTGGTATGTGATATCTGAAACCAACATGATATCTGGCCTGGGTTGAAATTGACTTTGCCACTGAAACATATGTAAGCACAAACAAATGACTTTTTCATGAGTTTCTCTATTTATAAAATGACATGACAATTGAACTCATGGAACTGGATGTCATTAGGGTTAAAACAATTAATGTGAAGTGTTTAAAAGCGTACCTAGTGTGTACTTAATTTGCCATATGAGTAACCATTATTAACTAACATTTGTTGTGTGCTTCATCTAATTATGTGGATTATGTCATTGAACACTCAGGGTAGAAGTGCAAAATTTATTATTTTATTTTTCTTACAGATGGAGAAACAGGGAACAGAGTGACCAGATCATTTGCCTGTGTTGTCACAGGTGGTGAGTGTCAGAACCAGGGTCTTCATCCAGGCCAGTGGGCTCTGGAGATCACTCCCCTAACTGCCACAGGTCACCCCGCCCCACCAGTACAGGTTGTCAGGGACAACCAGAATCAGAATATTTGCTTTGGTTCTGTGTGGGGCCAGAAATTCCATGACCCCAGAAAACACTTGGCTGAATTTTATTTTAAGATGTTGTAGTAAATAAGAAGCTATGAGTGCTGAGGTATTATAGAGTCCTGAAGGCTAATTGTGAAACTCAGTTAAAAAAAAAAAAATGGTGGAGATCATGGAGATGTTGAGTACATTTATTAATGAGCAAAATGTTTAAACTGTGGCTTGAGTGTTCTTAATAGTTTTTACTCATGGTACTAAATGTGTTGTAGTCAAGGACTTGAGAAATCTGAGGAGAGTTATACACAGACAGAAGACATACATGTACATGCACAACTTACAACAGGATTTTAGGTATTTGTGAGCCCTGAAGTTCATTCATACACTCCAGGTTAAGAATTCTGACAAATAAGCTTTGAAAAATACTCTCACCCATGCTTAAACATGTCAAGATAGGTATAAAAAAATACCTATGTGCAAATTTGTTAATGTACAGCTTTCATATATTCAGCCCAAACAGAACAAAACAGACAAACAAAAAGCACAGAACCTCCCTTTTGATTTAATAACTCTACTGTCATCTCACAACTTGTAGAATTCTGAAGACATAATATGCTCACTAGGGAACAGTATTCCTATTTTCATAAATGATTTTTTTTAACAGAGTAGTTGAGGGAAGCAACTTATTTTCTATGATTTTTTGAAGAACCAGCGAGCCTCATACTCTCCATCAGGTTTATTTGGGGAACTTCGTGTGTAATACCCTGAAGAAACGCAACTGCACTACATTATCCTGCATATTCCTCTCCTCAGGGCCTGCTGCCTTCTGATGCAGATCCTTATTTCATTTTAACGATGAGTAAGGCTCTGTAAATTCCAAAGGGTCTTACAATCACCAGCACTTTAGAAATGCAGCTTGGCGCATCTCTTCTTTGTAATAGGCAAGGTTTGTCACAGAACCTAGGCAGAGTATATTACCCAAGACATTTTAAGAAAGTAAAAGAATTTCTCCTAGGAAACAAAATGTATTAGTGATTGTCATACTTGGAAGAAAATTTATTTTCCACTAGGAGGCTCTAACCCAAAATATAGGATATTTTGTGTAAAACTAAAGATTTAAGGTTTTTGAAAAAAGTTTATTGTGAAAGAAAATTTAAGTCTAATTTGCCCATGGTTTGCTACTAACTCAATCTAATGTCTTACCTATTAAAACAGCAACAACTGTGTTGTTTTCCTGAGATGCAAGATATTTAAAAATAATTTATACGTAACCATACACACATACACACACACACACACACACACACACACACACACATATATATATTTGCTTTTTGTAATAAAATTATAATTATGTATTTGATCTCTTCCCCTGGTCAAATATTTGGTCTTTCCTGTCATACAGATCCTAAAACACTTGGGATCTTCAGGGTATTTTTTGCTAAGGAGATACAGGTAACTGGGGATGCCTAGATAACTTCAGAATGGGGGCTACTCACCAGAAAGAGCAAGACATTGATAGAGGGTTGGGATTTTCAATCACCAAGGAGGGGAGATACTGAAGATACTGCTCCTCACCAATAGTCAATGGTTTAAACAATCATGTGTATGTAATAAAGCCCACATAAAATCCCAAAAGGACCAGATTCACACTATTTTGGGAATGCTGAACACAAGTAGGTACCTGCAGAATGGCACACCTAGGAAACTCCATCTTTCCCCATACCTCACTCTGTGCAACTTCTCAACCTGGCTATTCTTTGTGTCCTTTGTAGTGCTCTTTATAATATACTGGCCAATATGTGTAACAGCTTCTTTGAGTTCTGTGAACTATCCCAGAAAGTTAATCTAACCCAGAGAAAGGGTAGTGAGAACCCCTGGTGGACAGCTAGTCAGTCAGAAGTGCAGGTGACAAACTGTCATTTTGCATTGCCAGTGAAGAAGATATAGATTTTGTGGGGGAGAGGCCTCAACTTGTGGGATCTGAAAGACACTCTCTATGGGTAGAGGGTATTAGAATTTAATTGATTATATAGGATAAAGAGTTGGTATCACTGGTAGAATTTCTTGTGCCAGGAAAAAATTCTAAGTATTGCCACACAAGTCTTCTATGCAAGAATAAGAAAAACAGTTTGATTTTTCCTCGTATCTATTAATATTACATATTTATTTATTTTATTTAGTACCATATTTGTATTCTTGAAAACAAGTTGCAAAAATTTATTTGGTTTTCATTTTCTCAGGTGTTTACTATAAAATTACTAATATAAATCACTTATTTTTCATTAAATATATATTATTGCTATTAAATATGAAGCAAAATAATGTATTTGAATCTATGAGAAAAATGACACATTCATAGGAAATGATGACTATCAATAGAATCAAAAAATATTTTGGCTAAGAATTACATAGAAAGAAAAAGGCGACAGTTGACAGTTAATAGGATTTATGTGAATTACAGTTTTGAGATGACTCCCATGATTTGTTTTAGACTGAGATTGTCATGGTATTGGCACATGTGGGCAAATTTATTAGCATATGTGTGTAAATGCACACACACACGCACACACACACACACGCTGGGCTCTACAGTTCTTCCAGGAAAAGAGATTAGAAAGCAGCAAAGCTTTCCCTCCCCTGGATGGATGTAAAATACATCCATTTTATATCTTGCATTATGATCGTTAAAGGATTAAGTTTATAAGGAAATGAAAGATTATCAGTTATTTGACACTGTGTAGTCTCCCTCTAAACTGTTTATGGTTATATATATTGACATTGTTAAAGAGATGTTATTCACTCAAAGGGAGCATGTTAAATTGAGAACTCTTCAGTCATTACCTCTGAAGAAACAGGGAAATCTAGAGACCAACAGTTTTCTTAAGTTTCAGCAAGGACTCAATTTAAGGACTATAGTTTAAAAACACATTTATGATACAAAAATAAGAATACTCAATTTGAGCAAATTTAATCACACTTCATCTAGTACAACTATTACTTTCCAAAGATAATCAAATACTGAGATTTTATTTTGGATAGTTCCAGAAGGTGAATCAGCTACATAGTTAACTTCCTTCTATGATGCTTTATTTCTGTGATATATTATTTCTGAAGATAATGTGGCACACCAAAATAGTGGAAACAAATATATTGGCTTATTTTTTTAAACTATAATGCTTTCAAATAAAAACTATTTCTATCCCTTCAGTTGACCACTGGGAAAAGCTTACCCATGTTTAATCATATTTTATACACTTATTTTTTATGAGCCTTTAAAGAATACATCATAGCTAAACTCTCAGGTAATGATGGACAACTTTAATAATCAACTATTTCATGACTGGTAATTCACAAAAATTGGCAATGAGTTATGCTGGCCAGCAGGCTCTGGATTATAAGTCCCTGTGTGTAAATTCCAACCTTGATCTATCAAGCTTTGTGTCTTTTGGAAAGTTAACATATCAAATATTAACATATCAGTGTCTTAATTTGTAGAGTAGAAGTGATAACATCTATTGCACAAACTTGGGATATGGAATCAAGGAGACACTATATAAAAAGAGCTAGTAGAATATTTGTCATATAGTAAATACTTGAAACATACTGGTAATTGTTTTAAGACATGTCAACACTGGGAATGACAGTTGTCATCTAAAGATAACCCATGATTTGCAACTCTTTGTCAGATACTACAATTTATTTAACCTTGCTAATAGATAACAAAATTACTAACCAGGGATGCATTAAATGTCATTCTTTGGTTTTTTTCTTTTTATTGACTCTTTTTTGTTTGTACATGACAGTAGTAGACTCCATTTTGATATAATTACACAAGCATGGAATGTATCCTATTCTAATTAGGACCCCCGTTCTTGTGGATGTACATGATGGTGAGGTTTATTGTGGTGTATTCACATAGGTACATAGAAAAGTTATGTTAGATTCATTCTACTGTCTTTCCTCTTCCCCTTTCCCTTCCCTTCAATCCTATTTGTCTAGTGCACTGAACTTCTATTCTTTACCTTCCCCTCCATCTTGTGGGTCAGCTACACAATAGAGTATTACTCAGTCATAAAGAAGATGCTTTATGACATGTGCCAGTGAATGGATGAATCTGGAGACTATCATGCTAAATTAAATAAGCCAAACCCCCCCCCAAAAAAAAAATTGAATGTTTTCTCTCACTTTAAGTGCCATTTTCTGCAAGGTAACATAGTGACTACAGGCATAGACTCTGGAACAAGAGTCTATATTTAATCTTCAACTCTTCTCCTAATTTCCTGTATGGCCTTGGATAAATTAACATCAGTTTCCTCATGTATATAATAGAGATTACAATATTATGTACCCATATTTTAAAAGATTAGAAACATTAATATTTGAATAACCCTTAGAGTAGTTCCAGACATTTGGTAGACACATTGGTACACAATACAAGCAACTGCAATATTTTATGGGTATTTTCCTACATTACGTATGGTTATTCCAATGGCTCAAATATTTGCAATACATATATTCAAATATATACTACACATGCATGAGTCAGACCAGAAACTTAATGCATTGTCATAGTGAATCACACACTTGTGTATACAAATGGCACTGTGAGACTCAAATAAAGAACCACTAAGACTGACCCGGTTTTATAGACTGCTTTGGTTTGATATTGACATTGCTTATGATGCCTTAGGACCACTAATTGTATTCAACCCTACATTCATTTTTTTTTTGGTTCAAATAGCATTAGCATCATTACTTATTTATATAAGAAATGAGAGAAATGGGTGAGAAAAAACTCATTTTCTTTCCTTCACTATACCCTCATCAAAAAAAGAGAAATTAAATAAAACTTTCAAAAAATCAGCAAATATCATTTTAGCACATGTTTAGACTTATTAAAAGGATGACATATTCAAGATAGCTTTTTCTCTAAGAGTGCATTAGCCTCAGGCTACAGACTACTTGCTGCTGCCCAATCTGTTTCTGATCTTAGTGGTTTTAAATTCTGTTGTTAGCAAAAAGAAAGAAATCTTAATTTTTATTTTTTTTTCAATTTCATGTTTTATCTGTAGATAATACAAATCCAGGCCTCATTTTTTTTTGTTCAACCCTTCACTAAACTCCCTTACAAATCATATAAAATTTTCTCTATCAAATTATTATTTAATAAAACTCTAGGGAGAAAACCAACTAAGAGTCTTAGAATTTTAAAAAATTCATCACTATATTTCCAAGTCTACAATAGTTTTTCCACTCAATGGTATTCATATACAACATAAGATGGATAAACTGAGTTACAATGTTTTAACAAAAAATATTTGTGCATATGTCATCAAAAATAAATGGTTTAATGGTCTTTGATATCTCCATATAAGAAATCAGACTTCTAGGGTCATGCTTATCACTTCATTTTGATTTTTCTCCAAATCCCTGACTAATTCTTTAAAAATCTGAAATTGTTCAAATGCCATTATTTCTATGAAAGACAAATGCTCATTCAGGATTTAGAGCTACCTTTGGCCTAAAACATTATCTAAAGTTACCATTTCCTGTCACTGCCTAGATTATAAAATAAATGAAATAGTCCATATAGAGGATTCCATCTGGTGGTCTTGACCTTGTACTTGGAGTATTTTTAAATGGAAAAGGTGATCAAATTACTCTAAAAATAGTTGAATATTCTGAAAAAAGTCATCCAATAAAATTGAAAAGTACAATGAAAGGGAGTTAAATACATTTGAAGCTGGTGGAATAAAATACAACCTAATACAGATATGTAATTGAAATTTAGAATGTAAGCCACTGACTAATTCATTTGGTGAATATTTATTGAATACAAAACATGTGCCAAGCATTATGCTGTCTTTCCGAAAAGAAACAAGTGCCATTTGTTCTAAAGAAATTGAGTTTGATATTAATCCCTGTCAGTCAGTCTCTACTTCAGTAAAATGGGAAAAAATATATACTTCAAAATTTAACCAACTATTTCAAAATAAAGAACTTTTCACAAAATATTCCTGACTATGGCCTAGTCCATTTGAGGAGGCTGAGCAAACCACACACTGGTGTGTTCAGAACTTCACAGCACTTCCTGTTAGTGAAAAATATGGCAACGGACTTTGCTCCTAGTTGAGTGTTCTGATCCCTTTCACTGTAATATTTAAGCTCTATGAGGTCAGGGATATTTGATCTGCTTACTGGTATATTCTCTTCTTGAATGCCATCCAGCTTGTGCCCAAGAGACTCAAATGCAGGTGACTAAATCAAAGTCCTCCTACCATCTATAGCTTCATATCTTTGGGATCATCCCTTTGCTGTATTTTGTTTTGTTTTCCTTTTGGGTTGGAAGCGTAGTGATTAGAACCACCAATGGAGAATCCCATTGATCTGGAATCCCAGCCCTCTCACTTATTGGCTGTGGTATTGTGGATAGGCTCTATTAAGCCTTCTGTATGGAGTTTCCCCATCTATGAAAGGGTGGTGATAATGGAATGAATCCCAGGGTTTGTTATTAGAATTAAACAGATAATGCCTAAATACCTAAATGTGTTTTTATACAGAAACTGGCACATCGTAGGTACTCAGTAAGTGTAAATTGTTGCTGTTGTTATTATTCTAGTCTAACATTCAATCTGTGAATTAATACTAAAATAACTTAAATTCATGATCTGATTTTTTTTTTTTGTATAACTGGTCATTTTCTGTTCTGCAATCACCATCTGAAAGTAGAGAGCTTCTCTGGAACCTTTCAAATTAAGATTAAATTGGCCTCAAGGAATGAAGCCTGCTGTCTGTGGACTGAGACCTCTGAAACTGTGAGCACACAAAGAAACTTTTCCTCATCTAAAATTGTTCTGGCCAGGTCTTTTAGTCACAACAGTGACTAAAACAGTGAAAAAGCTGACTAACAGTGCCCATTTTCACCTTTGTCAAAAATCAAATTGCCTTATAGGTTCGTTTCTGGACTTTCTGTTTTACTGATATGTTTATTTTTCCTTATGTCAATGCCACACTGCCTTGATTACTATAGCTGTATAATAAATCGTAAAATTAAAAAAAAAACAGATTAAATTGGGCGTTTTGAGGTTGTGAGTTGTGAGTGCCTGCTCAGCATGTCTGATTTGAATGGAAGGGCCCTGAGTGAGGTAGAAGGGGAAATATGCTGTGGTTTAATAGAACTAGATTATGAAAATTTGCTTGACACTAGACTTTCAGGAATCACAGGAAGGTACAATGGAAGCATGACACATGAATGCAAGTATTTAAAAAAATGTTTATTGCACCTATTTTGAAAGTGTTGGCTTCATGTGAATGTTTACAGCTGAAAATATAGAGGAATTGCAAAAGCAAGATATTTTGCAAAGACAGAATTTATTGTTTTTGAGGTGATTTGGACAATCAAGTTGCACGAATACAGATTCTGAATATGCAACCATGTTTATTAAAACACACAGAGGAAGCTAATATTTTAATTACTTAAAAGCATTTAGGTTCCATTTAAAAGGAATGTCAGCCTTGGAAAATCAATGTTCACCCCCTCAAATATTCTAAGAGAGCAATATAGCAACTTTAAAAAGAGAAGGAGAAATGGATGCAAAAGACTTTGCTGAGTAAAAACCAATAATAACAGGATGACTGAATACATAAGGAGAATTAGGATGGACTGAGTGTCAATAACAATAACAACATTTCTAAACTGAACTGCAGGAATGGAGGATTTTAGATACACAGCCATTAATGGTAGATCCACTTAAGGAAACTTAGCTTGGTTTCTTATTTCCTTACAGTCCACCAGTACATGTACTGCAATAGCCAGGTTTTTAATTGACATGGTACATTATCTTAGTTAGCATCCCTTTTATTTTATTTTATTTTATTTGCTAACTGCAAGTTTAAAGAACTAGACCTACTGCCAGAACTTTTAAAAACATTCCCAAATCTATGCAACTAATCTCAATGCCAGCATCCTCCTTCATCTAGGAATTGTTTATCACTCAGTCAATATCATATTTTTTTCTTCTATAAGGCAGTTTTACTGAGGCTTAACGTTTGATGTCACTAAATGAAAGTGATGCACGACTCATATCAAAATGGAAAAAGCCAATCTCCAAACTCCATTTTAAATAAATAGAGCTTACAACTCCTTAGCGAGATGAATAAGCTTTTTTGCTTTATAGGCTTTTGACAAAGTTGTAGATACAAACATGGACTGGCTGATGCAGCAGAAATGTTGCAGTTTACTAGTTCTAAGATATTATATTGCTCTTGCTAAAATACATACACAACATCTACTATTCTTTTATGAAATTAAATATGCCCTGTAATTTTCAATGGAATGCTAAAAGATGTATTTCTATGTGCAGATGCTCTTTCAGAATAATTTTACCTAGCTAAATGTCCATGAAGTAGTTTTATTCTCTCATGATTCCTTATTATGAAGATATCTCTTGTATAAACAGACACTAACTTTTTCCTACTTAAATCATCCAGTAGCACTATAACATGATATTTGCATCTACTAGTGAAGAATTTGGCTAGGAGAGCAAGATCATGCTGAATAGGTATTTAAATGTTGTTTATAAGAAAGGCATTTTATGTTTAGAGTAAAATGTTAAAGGGAAAAGCAAAATACAAAACTGTATGCATAGTTTAGTGGTTTTAAAACATAACTTCAAGGTCTTTAATATTTTTTCCCATGGAGAGAGAATGTCTTAGCATCCACCCTTTCCAGGATGAATGAGTTTTTGACTGCTTCAGCCAGTAAAATGTGGAAAAGGTGATGGTATTTGACTGCTGAGATTGGATTAAAAAAGTTATTCTCGTGAGAGCTATATAAGAAGTTGGACTGTTCTGAGACTGCCAGGATGGAGAAGCTACATGGAGGTCTGTTGTTAGGCAGGTGCAAGGAATTTAGGCAACCCACAACACAGGGGAGTGAGCAACATGTCCTGTAAATGGGTCCTTCAGACCAAGTTGTTCTAAACCTCTATCATCTGTGTCTCTCTATCTGAGGATTCAGACATGGTGGAATGTAAAGAAGCTAACCCCAATGTCCTTTATAAATGTCTAAACAATGAACTCTGTAGATACAATAGAATGCCTGCTTCATGTGCAGGTGCTGGAATGTAGCAGCCCAAGTCAACTTTTAACAGATGAACGTTACATATTCAGGAATTTCCAAGTAGATGGTGACATAGCCATTTTCAAAAATTATAATTAATAAAATACATCTAGAAACAAAGTTAATAATGCTCAAAACTCCTTGTATCCTAAGTATTTTACTCTGTGAAGGCAGAGAAATTTCTTGAGTTTTTTCTTTTCTATAATTCCTACCAAAATTTATGTTATTGCCATTTGTGTAGTAACTTATTCTATTTTTATGGTTATAATCTATTCATCCTGTATATTAAAATACCCCTGATTGTGAACCAATGATATGAAAGGTAATAATTTCTCATGCATCATCAAAACATTGGGCACTTTGATATTTATGTTCAAGGTTAAAATGTGGAGGGAGGAATTAAAGGTGAGAGGTAGAGAAAAAATACATGTTTTTTTCCTTAATATTTGAGATTAACTGATATTCTTTTGAGTTAGTAGTACATGTTTGTATTTAGTAAAATTAAATGTGTACATGCAAATTATTTTATGATTAAAAATCTTCATATTGTACATAAGTTATACCCATTTAAAAATCCATATAACTCTTATAAATGTCCCCATAGCCCTTGTGAAAAAAATACTTTGCAAACAAAACTCATGAAATCTAATATCACCTAAGCTTCTTATGAAATTAATTTTAATGCCTAATCATACCATCTTCATGCTGACAAAACCCATACTGAAGTTAATGAGATAGGTGTCTCCAAGGAATATATTGGAAGCTTTTATTCTACTCAAACAGCAGTATTTCATAGGTCTGGGCTTCAATGGCTTCCCCTCTACCAATCTTCATAAGAAAACTTCATAGGTTATATCAGGGTTTAGTCTTGGTGGTATACATTTTATAGTTTTGGACAAATGTGTAATGGTATGTATTCACCACTATAGTGTCATAGTTCCACTGCTCTATAAATGCTATCTCCATCCATCCATCTTTCCCTGCTACCTATAGTAACCACTGGTATTTTGACTCCATAATTTTGTCTTTTAAGAATGTTGCATAGGAGGGGCTAGGATTGTGGCTCAGTGATAGAGTGCATGAGGCACTGGGTTCGATCCTCAGCACCATATAAATGTAAAATAAAGATTTTGTGTTCACCTAAAACTAAAAACTAAATATTTAAAAGAAAGAATGTTGTACAGGAATCATCTATTATGTGGCCTGTTAAAATTGGCTTCTTTTATTTGTTAATATATAGTTATGTTTCCTCTATGTAACTCCATGACTTAATAGCTCATTTCCATTTGAAACTGAATAATATTCCACCATCTGCATGTATAACAGTTTATCTATTTGTGTACCACACCCATTTTGATTGCTTCCATATTTCACAACCTCAAAAAAGCTGGTATAAATATGCATGTAAAGATTTTTGTGTGATCATAAGTTTTCAATACATTCAATACAAATACCAAGAAGTATTATCGACTATTGTCTCATGTGGAAAGAGTCTGATTAGTTTCATAAGCCTCTGCCAAACTGTCTAAAAGGGCTATACCATTTTTGCATTCCTACTAAAAACAAATAACTATTTCTATTGCTAGAAAACATTTTGACTAAATATTTTGGACTAAGATGGAAGAAAAGGCCCTAGATTTCCTCCATATTTTCCACCTAAAAATAAAAAAATAAAGGGAAGAAACATATATAAAATAGTATATTCCATGAGACTAGAAAAAAGGCAACAAAGAAAAACATGATTTGCACCTTCCAGAATGGGTACTGGGTAGACATTTCAAAAAGAATTTTGCCTAAGTATTAAAAGTAAGAAAGTTAAGTAAGTGCTGTTCTGATATTTGTCTATAAAGATAAAAATAAACACCTCTCTGAGTAACTTAACAACATTCCATAATGAAGACTAAGAATACTTATAAGCAGGAAAAAAACAAGGATATTCACTGCCACCACTCCTATTCCATAGATTCCTTGTACCTAGCCAGAGCAATATGGCAAGAGAAATAAATTAAAGCATTTAACAAAAGAAGTTAAATTATCTCTGTTTCTGATGGCATAATCCTATATCTAGAAGACCCCCCACCAAAAAAAGATAACTCCCCCCTAAGACTTCTAATGTTGATAAACATAGTCAGTAAAGTATCAGGATACAAGATCAACATACAAAAATGAATAGTTTTCTTTTTCTTATACTCTAATAGTAATTCTACTGAGAAAGAAATCAGAGAAAACTATCCCATTCACTATAATCTCAAAAAATAAAATACTTGCAAATAAATATAACCAAGGAAGGGAAAGCCCTCTGCAGTGAAAATTCTAGAATGCTGAAAAAAGAAATTGAAGATCTTAAAAGATAGAAATCCCTCCCATGTTCTTGAATTGGCAGAATCGATATTATCCAAAGGACTGTACTACCAGAAGTGTTATACAGATTCAATGCAATCCCCATCAAAATACACGTAGGGAAAAGATTAAGTATATTAAATTCAAACATGGCTGACATATTAAAATAAAACTCATACTAAACTCCTAGGGATGGAAAAGACAATGCCTGAAGTGAAAAATAAAGTGAATAGAACTAAGAGATTAAAGATGGCAAAGAAAAGATAGGTGAACACAGAGACAAAAATGACTATTTGAAAAGCACATAAAATACTTCAAACGAGTTAACAAAATATCAAAGAACTTTAATGAATTTTTATAACCTACTGTGAAATTAGGGGCCCAAATGAAATGGAGAGGTTAAAAGAAAAAAATTATTGTGAAAATAAATTTTTTTAAATTGCCAATTTGTTTAAAATTATATAGTCACAGACCTAAAAAATACAATAGATTAATGAGGGCCACAATAAAATTGCTTACAAGAAATTGATAAAGCAAAAAAATTTAAAGGATCTAGGAAATAAAGATATATTACGTATGAAGAAAAACTTTTATGTGAGAATGAAATGCATTGTTTATCAAGCCAGTACAATGTAAAATACAGTGAAGGAAGACATTTTTTGAGTGAAGGAACACTAAAAAGTAAAAGAAAAATGTCAATCTAAAATTTTTTCAGTCTAGTAAATATTCAAAACCAAAACAAAGCAAAGACTTTTCCAGTTATAAAAACAGTAAATTCATCAACAGTGGAACTTCCTTGGAATATTGTTTGGCAAAGTCCTTTAGAAATCTCTTAGGTATATATATCTCCAAAGAAGTTAAAATCCATATACTCAGTGATGTAGCCACATTAATGTTTATACCAGCACAATTCACAATAGATAAGCTATGGAACCAACCTAGATGCCCATCATTCAGATAAACAATTGAATATTACTGAATCATAAAGAAAAATGACTTATGACATTCACTGGTAAATGGATGAGTCTGGAGACTATCATGCTAAGGAAAATAAGCCAATCCCCCAAAACCAAAGGTCAAATGCTCTTTCTGCTATGTATGTTAATCCACAACAAGGGAGTGGGAGGGAAAAATAGAAGATCAGTAGATTAGACAAAGGGGAATGAAAGAAAGTGAAGAGGGATAGGAATAGGAAAGACAGTGGAATGAATCTGACATAATTTTTCTATGTAGATATATGAATAAACCACAATGAATCTCAGCATCGTATACATTCACAAGACTGGGATCCTAGTTAGAATTAGATATATTCCATGCTTATATAAATATATCAAAATTCTACTGTCATTTATAGCTAAAAAGAACAAATTTAAAAATGAAGATAAATAATACCAGATAGCAATACTAGATAGCAATCAAAAACAATCATAAATACCAGAACAAACAAAAAACCCACAAGTAACCAAAAATATACATACAGCAGAAAGAACTATAGTATATGAGTCGATATGAAGACTCTTTTCCCTTAAATATCATTAACAGATAAACTGATATTGACAAAAAAAAAACTATGAGCAATGAATTTTGGACTTATATGTAGAAATACAGCGTCTGACAACCATAACCAAATTTCAACAGGAGAGAAACAGAAATGTATGATATACTACAATATCCTTGCCACATATTAATGATACATACTATAAAATCTAAAAAAATTCAAAGACAATGAAATTTCACAACAAAGAGCTAAATTCAGTGTTATGGACTGAATTGTACCCAACAAAATTCCTATGTTGTGATCCCAACTCGCAGTAATCAGAATGTATCTGTGTCTTGAGATGAAGGATAATGTCTGTGAGAGTGATTATGTTAATTTGAGGCATTAGGAAGGGATCCTAATCCAATAGGAGTGTGTTCTCATCAGAAGAGGAAAGGCATCAGGAACTAGCTCACAGAGAAACAACAATATGAAAAGGCAACAAGGAGATGTTCAATAGCAAGCCAAGAAAAGTTGCTTTGCAAGAAATCAACTCTGCTGAAACCTGACCTTGAGCTTTATGGTCTCCACAACTGTAAGAAAATAAATTTCTATTGTTGGAAACATCCAATCTGTCATGGCAACCCTAGTAAACTAACACAACCGATGACACGATGAAGAATATAAACCTGAAAAAAAAAAAAACACAATTTTTTTCAAAAGAAGGCTAAAAATGTGGTGAAAGGAAACAAAGAGATTGGAAAGTAAAAAAACAAAAAACTTATAGCAGAAGATATAAAAGCTATCAACAAATATATGAAAAAATGTTCAACATTTCTAGTAATTACAGAAATTCAAATCAAGACTACTCTAAGATTTTATCTTACTCCAGTCAGAATGGCAGCTATTAAGAATACAAACAACAATAAGTGTTGATGAGGATGTGGGGAAAAAGACATGCTTATACATTGCTGGTGGGACTGCAAATTGGTACAGCCAATGTGGAAAGCAGTATGGAGATTCCTTGGAAAACTGGGAATGGAATGACCATTTGACCCAGCTATCTCACTCCTCAGTCTATACCCAAAGGACTTAAAAACAGCATACTACAGGGACACAGCCACATCCATATTTAGAGCAACACAATTCACAAAAGCTAAACTATGGAACCAAACTAGATGCCCTTCAGTTGATTAATGAATAAAGAAAATGTGGTATATATACACAATGGAATACTATTCAGCATTAAAAGAGAATAAAATCATGGCATTTGAAGGTAAATGGATGGTGTTGGAGAATATAATGCAAGTGAAGTTAGCCAATCCCCCCAAAAACAAGTGCCAAATGTTTTCTCTGATATAAAAATGCTGATTTATAATGGAGTTGGATGGGGAAAATTGGAGGATTAGACAAACACTAGAAAGAGCAAAGAGAAGGAGGGAAAGGGACGGGGTGCAGGGGTAGTAAAGATGATGGAAGAGATAGACATCATTCCCTAACTACATGTATGAAGACACAAATGGTGTGACTCTACTTCGTGTACAACCAGAGATATGAAAAATTATGCTCTATATGTATAATATGAATTGTAATGCATTCTGCTGTCATATATAATTAATTAGAATTTTAAAAAATACTCTAACATTTCATGTCAGTCCAGTAAGAATGGCAGTTATCAAGAATATAAGCAATAGTAATGTTGGCGAGGATGTGGGGAAAAAGGAACACTCATACACTGCTAGTGAGACTGCAAACTAGTGCAACCACTTTGGAAAGCAGTATGGAGATTCCTCAGAAAACTTGGAATGGAACCACCATTTGACTCAGCTATCCCACTCCTTGGTCAATACCCAAAGGACTTAAAATCAGCATATTATAGTGATACAGTCACATCAATGTTTATAGCAGTTCAATTCACAATAGCTAAACTATGGAAATAACCTAGATGTCCATCAATAGATGAATGAACAAAGAAAATGTGGTACGTATACACAAGAGAATATAACGCAGCACTAAAAGAGAATAAAATCATGGCATTTGCAGGTAAATGAATGGAGTTGGAAAATATCATGCTAAGCAAACTAAGCCAATCCCAAAAAACAAAGGCAAATGTTTTCTCTGATTAGTGGATGCTGATCCATAATGGGGGAGGGGGCATGGGAAGAATGGAAGAACTTTGGGAAAATGGGAAGATGGGGAGGTGAGGGGGCATGGGGCAGGAAAAAAGATAGAATGAGATAGACATCATTACCCTAGGTACATATATGATTGCAAAAATGGTGCAACTCTACATCACATACAACCAGAGAATTGAAATGTGCTCTATTGTATACAATGGATTGCATTCTTCTGTTAAATATAACTAAGTATTACAAATAAAAATAATGAAAAAGAAGAAGACCAGCTTGCGAATTGCCTCTCTCAGTAAAGAAAATGCGTTTAAGAGAAAACAAAACCCCAATTCCTCCAGGGTTACCATTAATTAACTATTCATGATGGAGAACAACAGCAGTTTTTTTCATATAATTATTCCATTTGTAGGATCATCACATATCTGTAGATGTTAGTGTTGCAAAAATCAAGGGTTAACACATCCTCGAGTTAGCCCTTTTTGGCAAAGGGATGGAGGTCTTGTTTATTTTTGAGGACTGATGCTGGTAGGACACTCCTGTTGTTAAAGTTTAACTCAAGATATAAAGTGTTTTCTTTTTCTCCAGAATCTGTTATATGGTGTATTTATTCACAATAGTGGCAGGGCACCAGTTTTGCTTATTTATTATATTTACTGGGTTTTTTTGTTTAATGTTTATCTTCTGCCTTTAGAATGAAAATTCTGTGACATAAAACGTTTTCTTTGGTTAAAAAAATTTATAGCAACATGATACATTTAAACTGAGTCATATGAAGAATCAAGTTAAATGTACCTGATACAACCGTTATTAATATAAGAGCTAGAATGACTATAGTAAAATTAGAATAGGCAGAATACAGAGGGAAGACTATTACCAAGGACATAAAGTTTAATTATTTTATAATGATAATACAATTTATTAGGAGAAATGTAACAAATATAAATTATGCATATATTTTATTCATATGTGTATTAATAAAACAGGGGTTCATAAAACAAAAAGTCACAGAAATATCAGAAGAAATAGTCATATTTATAATTAAAGTTGTTGATGTTAACACCTTTAAATCTTTATTCAAGTATTTGATGTAAAAAGGAGCCAAAAAACCAACAAGGACATAGATGAGTTTAATTAACACTGTCTCAGAAAACTTGGCCTAATAGATATTTATTTATATAACTCTCCATCTGACAATAGAAGAATACTCATTTTTTAAGTACTTATGGACCCTTTGCCATAATAAAACATATTTGTTTGTTTTAAAATTTTTATTTGTTTTAATTAGTTATACATGATAGTAGAATGCATTTATGCACTTTATATATCATATATAGATGGAATATAATCTCTCATTTTTCATAATGTACATGTTGTAGATGTAGTATGTACTCAAAGGAATATTATTCAGCTTTAAAGAAGAGTAAAATTATGGCATTTGCCAGTAAATGTATGGAGTTGGAGAATATCATGATAAGCAAAATAAGTCAATTCCACAAAACCAAAGGCCAAATGTTTTCTCTAATATGTGGATGCTAACTCACAATAAGGCAGGGCACTAGAGAAGAATAGCATAAACTTAGATTAGGTAGAGGGAAGTGAAGGGAGGGGAGGGGAGGAGATGTGAGGATAGAAAGTATAGTAGAATGAAACAGACACTGTTACTCTATGTATATATGTGACTACATATTTACTTTCATAAACAAGTCTTGATACATTTGAAAGGTTCTAATTTATACAAATTATGTTCTTTGACCACAACATAGCTAAAATAAAATCCAGTATCTAAAGGATATCCATATAAATAAATATTTGGAAATGGAATAACTCATACCTAAAAAATTCATGCATCAAAGACCATTTTAAAAGCAAAAGTAAAATTTACTATTTAAATAAATACAAATGAAAATGAAACATTTTTGACATTAAGCTAATGTAGCATTGTGAGGGAAATTTATTACACTAAACAAAATACAGCATATGAGAGTAAAGTCTCAATGAACAACCATCTCGAGAGACCAGAAAAATACCAAATCCAACTCAAAATAAAAAGAAAGAAATTAATAGCTATCAGACTGGAAATCAATGAAGCAGAAAACTGAAATATAATGAATTGAAAAACTGTCTCTGTGAAAAAACAATTGATAAATCTCTAGTCATTACTGATCAGGAATACCAGTGATATGTATCAAAGCACCAATATCGATATGGAATAACTGAAATCACTACATAATCTATAGATACCATATACATAATAAGAGAATATTTTAAAGAATTATTTTAATAAATTTGACAAGTAGATGAAATGGAGAATTTTTTGAATGACTTTAACTACCAAATCTTATTCGTTTAAAACATAGATATTAGTGGCCCTACATTTATATACACAACTAGTTGAAATCTATCTCATATAAGGAATCTATGTTTAGATGGTTCCAGAAGTTAATTTTAACCATTATTTATGTAAAAAATATCTGAATGCTTCCAGAAAACTGAAAGGTAGAGTATTGTCCCCATTTCATGTTACCATGTCCACAGATGCTGGAGACACTGTGGGGGTCTCCATATTTCAATATTCCACATGAACATAGATGCAAAAATTAAGATCAAAATATTAGAAAATCGAATTCAGAATATATATAACAAAGATAATACACTATGGCCAAGTGGAATTTATTCTAGTCATGCAAATCTTATTAAACGTTGAAAATGATTCATTGCCATTCACTACATTGACAGAATCAAAACAAAAAAATACGATTATTTGAATAAACATAAATAAAACATTTGAACAAATCCAATTCCCAGTAAGAACTCTCTGCAAACCAAGTAGAAAAGAGTACGTTTTCAAATTGAGAGAATCATGTAAATATATGGCTAGTTTCTTAGTTAATGCTGGAAGACAAAACACTTTCCCCTGAGTTCAAACACAAGGCAAAGAAGTAGTCCTACCTCTTCCTAAAGTCAGTGCTGAAATATAAGCTTCATTACAGAGGGAAATTTCTTTGCATCTATATCCTCAGTACAACAATCACACACACACACACACCCCACATAAACATCCACTATTATTAGTTTGACAAATATAATTTCAGATTACTGAAAAAAATAGAATTTGGAAGGATGTATGAAATAAGATTGAATTCATTCAAAATTAATGAAACTGGATAAATATGGGGGTACTTTGATTCTCTCCATGCATTTGTTTCATATAATACCTATATAATGATAAAACTAGCCTTTAAGAACATATAATACATACAAAAGTAGACAGATGTGTGCTTAAATCATTATCATTATTTGTTAATCAGTGATGCCTGATTTTTTCCCCACTTCAAATGATTTTTATTGATTAAAAAATAAATGACAACAGAATGCATGACAATTCTTATTACATGTTTTTAGCACAATTTTTCATATCTCTAGTTGTATATAAAGTATGTTGACACCCATTCATGTCTTCATACATGTACTTTGGATAATAATGTCCATCACATTCCACCATCCTTGCTAACACCCTGCCCCCTCCCTTTCCCTTCCACCCCTCTTCCCTATCTAGAATTCATCTATTCCTCCCATGCTCCCCCTCCCTACCTCACTATGAGTCAGGCTCCTTGTATCAGAGAAAACATTCGGCATTTGTTTTTTGGGTATTGGCTAACTTCACTTAGCATTATCTTCTCCAACGCCATCCATTTACCTGCAAATGCCATGATTTTATTCTCTTTTATTGCTGAGTAAAATTCCATTGTGTATATATGCTACATGTTTTTTTATCCATTCATCCACTGAAGGGCATCTAGGTTGGCTCTACGGTTTAGCTATTGTGAATTGTGATTTGCCTGGATTGAATCAGGAAGATAGACAATTTAAAAAGACCAAACTCAAATGCTGAAATAGAAGACGCCATTAGAAGCTTACCAACCAAGAAAAGCTCAGGACCGGATGGATACACCGCTGAGTTCTACAAGACCTTTAAAGAAGAACTAATACCAATACTCAATAATTTATTTCAGGAAACAGAGAAAGAGGCAGCACTTCCAAACTCATTCTATGAGGCCAATATCACCCTGATCCCAAAACCAGACAAAGATACATCAAAGAAAGAAAACTTCAAACCAATAGCTCTAATGAACATAGATGCAAAAATTCTCAATAAAATTCTGGCAAATTGAAATCAAAAACATATCAAAAAGATTGTGCACCATGATCAAGTTGGATTCATCCCAGGGATGCAAGGTTGGTTCAATATACGGAAATCAATAAATGTAATTCATCAATCAATAGACTCAAAGATAAGAATCATATGATCATCTCAATAGTTGCAGAAAAAGCATTTGACAAAATACAGCACCCTTTCATGTTCAAAACACTAGAAAAACTAGGGATAACAGGAACATATCTCAACATCGTAAAGGCTATCTATGCTAAGCCTCAGGCCAACATCATTCTAAAAGTAATGCCTGATCTTAATAGCAAGGAAAACTTCAGAAAGTATAACTCACATTAATGCTGTCATTAAAATATAGTCATGTCCCTTTTGCTATTTTGAGAGTCTCTATTAAAATAAATCCAATAGCCTTCAAATGTCACATTTATTTCAGTATTTAGAAGTGATTTTAAAAAGGTAATATATTCTTGAATTTTTCTATTTATGTATACATGTATTCATTTATTTTACTAAAATATTGAGGAGAGTCAAAATTCTACAATTTATGTCAGACGAAACAGTAAAGCTTCTAATTTTTTTTGTCAGCAAAGTTGAATGTCTATCTTATTAAACATGGTTACAGCAGCATGAGCAGCTTACTGATAAGTTTAATTGATTAAATGAGCTCTATTCAATATGCATAGACATATACATGAGTTGCATTCATACAGCAGATATAAATCTCAGCCCATGACACCAGGTGGGCAAGAAAGTAAGTTTATATTTTCTATATCTTATATTAATGTTTATAATAAGTTTCCATGAAATCCAGGGTTCCTGACCACTCTCTAAAAGGTTGCATGTAATTTGAGTGAAGAGTTTTTTGTTTTGTTTTTTTCATACAAAAATATCTTGAGGCTTGGTATTAGGTACATTTTATCTTGAGGTTCTTCTACTTAGTTCCAGAACATTGACACTGGCATTCAGGTTTTATTTGGGCTCCTTTCATGCCTATGATTGTTTCCACAGAACTAGGATTTGAAGGGTCTTTAGATAGAATACCTTCAAACCTACAGCACATGTAAAGATGGAAATTCTATGGGTTTGAGTCCCAGCTCCAGCATTCACTATCTACCCTTTGACACCCTAACTAACGTGTATGTTTCCATTTCTTTGTGTGAAAAATGGGGGATAATAATGATAGAAATGTCATAAAAGTGCTAACACATAGTATCCTATATGTTGTACAGTGAGCTATTATCGTCCAAATTAAGACCTCATTGTTTTGCTCTGAATCTCCCTCATGCCCCAAAGATTCTTAAACAGTTATAAGAAAAGATACATAGAGACTTTGATCATTCTCCATTATCTTATTTATAATGCCATAAGCCCAACCAATATAAGGTTCAAAAAGCAAGATTTGGACTGTTTTCACTACAGAGATCATAGACTCTAGATACTCTAGCTTTAAAAGATCAGGGACAAATTTTGATATGATAATGCAGGAAAATAATTGTTAGGATTTTGAAATAGTGTCCATCAAACATGAATCATTGATTGTGATGGAATTCAAACTTTTGGATTTAAATGACTATGCAAGACAAAAGCTTGTCTTGTTTGAGGCTGCTATAATAAATTTAATTCTTGAAAATTCATTATATAAAAAATACCCTAAGAATATAAATTCTCACTAAAAAATTTAAAATTTAAAATGGAAGCTATTCATAGACTCTCGTCAAACTGAAAACTTAAGAAATCTGAACACTGGTCAAGAAAATTTTGTTTCAAAATTAAATCATCTTCCAAGAATCCAAATCAACCGAGTTGAAGATATTTACCATATAATTCAGCAAACCCACTGCTGGTGTATATCCGAAAGAAGTTAGTATGTCAAAGAGAAATCTCCATGACTGTCTTTGTTGGAGCACTCTTCACAACAGCCAAGAAACGGAAACTTCTAAATATCTATCAACTACTGAATGGATAAAGAAAATATGGTATGTATACAGAATGGAATACTATTCAGCCATTAAAAGAATAAAATCTTGACATTTGCAACATAGATGGAACTGGAGATCTTTATATCAGGTGATGGTTATCCAGGTATAGAAAGTCAAAAGAAAGTATTCATGATCTCATTCATAGGCAGAATCTAAAAGAGTTGATCTCATCCAAGATGCAGATAAAGTCTGGGAAGAGTACAGAAGGAAGAGATGGGAAAAGAGTGGTTACTGAGTTACAATTAGGAGCAAGAAGTTCTGGTGTGCTATTTATTTCACAGAAAGGTAATTATCGGTATTGATACTGTAGTGGATATTTCAAAAGTTTACAAGATAGGATTTGGAATGTTTTCACTGTAAACACACAATAAATGTTTGAGAATACAGATACAATTAACTTGATTTAAACATTGCATAATATACACATGTGTGACAATCTCATGTTAGTCCATTAGTAAATACACTTTTTATGTCTTATGTGTTAGTTAATAAAATTAATTTAATTTAAATAAAAAAAAAGACTTTGTCTTTACAAGACAAACTGTTTATAAACAGAAGGGAGGAAACCCATAACTCATGGCTGTTTTCTGCATAAATCAATCATTATTTAAATATTAACATTTCTTTAGATGAATTAAGTAGAAATTAGAGGGGAGTATGTAAATCATTTTGAGATTAGGAATGTATTCATTTAATAATGGAACACAAGAACAGCCATTACTTAATGTAACCGTATTTTATAATACTGATCAGGAATCAAATGGAAATAGCAACAAAAATAGCTAATGCACTTAAACTTTATTTACAATGTATCAGCCACTTATCAAGTTCTACGTGTATCAGCTCATGTAATCCTTACCACAATGTATTATTTTAAACTATTTTGTAGATGAATAGGGGTAGCATGGAATAGTCAAAGTTTTAAGTCACACACTTGGGATTGAGTGATAAACAGTACTAATATAGATTCTATGTTCCTAAACATAAGTACCAAATCTTATACTAATTAAAATACTCTTTTCTATAGTGAAAATTACAGAATTTTCAGAATTTATTTCTTGCCCAATAAAGATAGTTGTTAATAGTTCCTTAACAAACAATATGTTTTGTGGTTTTTACATAGCCTTTAAAACTATTTTTGTAGATTTTATTAACATTCAGTAAACTATGTACAAAAGCTCAAAAAACTGAAATTATTACATCATAATTTTGTTGAATCCCTTTTATCAATATAATTTTTATTCTTTAATTTGAAAATATAAATATATATTTCTAGGCAATTAACTTTGAAATTAACAAAATGTGTGCTAAGAAATTACCTGTCCCTAGTAGCTTTCTTTTAAATTTTGATACCACATATATGTACTTATTCTAGAAAAAAATTAATTTAAAAATTATTTATTGTGGTTCTAGACATTCCAAGTGGAAGTTGAAATTTTCTAAATGACTAGATTTGCCTGTCTTTGATGTGTCTATAGTTTCATTTTTAGATGGATTAATTTCCTAATGCTGCTATAACAAATTGGCACAAATGTAGTTACTTGAAACAGCACAAACCCAGCTTTATAGTTCTGGTAATCAGAAGCCTAAATCCCAGGTGTCAGCAGGACTGCATTACCTGCAGAGAACCCAGGAGAGAATACCTCTGGTCACCTTTTCCGTGATCTGTGGCCACTTCTTACATCCTCAAAGTCAAACAATATCATCTTCTCTCTTTCTCTCTCTCTCTGCTTTCATCATCACCTGGTCTTTCTATCTTCTATTTTGACCTTCTCACCTTCTTCTTACAAAGGTCCTTGTGATTATATTATGTTTACCTTGATAATCCAGGACTATTTCCCATCTCAAAATCCATGATTTCATCAAATCTGCAATATTGGATATTTCCATTCTAGGTAATATCCACAGTTTACAATGATTAGGTTCAGAGGGAGTGGTTATGCATTAGGTAACAGGAAACATTAATTTCAGATGGACAAATATTAAATGAAGGAATCTTTTTATGAAAAATTTGGGAAATTCTTATTTATAGAAATCCTTGAACACAAGAGTTCTAGTGATGTTTCATAGCACAGAATCTTCAACTCTACAAGTATATTAGACATGAAGTATCCCATCTTAAAGACAAAACACAGAAGCCTCTAGATACTGTGTCTTATCAAATGTTAAATCGCTCTCTCAGGTCATACATTCATTTTCTGGATCTCATTACTCTTGGCTGTTTCCCAGGAATTGCTGATTTCTCTAAAGGAAACAATTGTTTCAGATATTTTGACCACTATATTTCCTCTTTCTCAAAGGGTAAAAAAAATATTACTCATAAATGGAGAAGTAATGGTCATACTTTTGAGAGTCTTGGAATTACTATAAGAATGAGTTCCTTTGTCTGGATAGAAAACTGATCATTTCACTGATTGTGGCAGAGTAACTAATACACAAGAAGCTTGAAACAGAAAATAATAAGAGCAAGTAATTCACTTTCATCTCTCTACCATTCTGGCTATACCAGCTCCTGGGAAATTTTTCAATCCTTCTTTATCCTTTGAAGTTTGTAATTGCTATGGAAACTGCAAAGAATTTTCTTATGGAAAACACAAACTACAATATAAGATTTAAAAATAAGAATTTAATAAGTATGACTGAAGAAAATGTGTTTCTGCAGAAATTCCCCAAAGGATTTCTTTTTAAAATGTCTAACAAAAGTCTACATGTGTAATATTTACAAGCTTTTAAAAATAATTACTGTAAAAATTTAATAAGTGGTCATGATAAACAGGTAATCCATTTGAATCTAAGATCCCTGTTGAAGTAAAATCAATTACACTTTTTTTTTTTACTAAAAGAAAGGGAAAGCTTTTCTTTCACATTTGTGTTATTATCCAAAATCATATGAGTTATGTTTAGTATGAAAGTCATTATCCAGATAACATATATACAGGTGGAAAGATAATTAAAGAACATCATCAAAAATATTGCTTTTTTTCTAACAATAGATATATTTTCTTTAAAATCAGAATATTTGAATTCAAACATAGTTTATGATGAGGACTGACCTATAAAATCAATGTCTTACATATATTGTAAGATACTTATTTTTATCAAATTTTATATGTTCTAGAATGGAATATTAGAACACAAAATTACTATTAATTTATTAAAACATGAAGAGTATGCTATTTAAATACTAAGACTTAAAATATCTATGTTCTCTGAAATTCCTTAGGTCTAATAATTTCATTCCAATACTATCAGCTAGACAATATTATTATCTTTTTAACCTACCAACATGGATGAAGTTCACAAGAAGAATTTTTCTGACCACAAGTCACAGGTTTCATTAGGTAGGAGGCAATCAAAAAAAGAACATGGGAAGAGATCATTGTTAGACATCAGAGATGGGCTTACCAGTCCTTCTCAGTGTTAGGTGAATCTCCTGACCTCATTTTTCTCATCCAGAAAGTAGAAATGAGGATATTTCTATGTTTGGCTGACAATGTTTGGTAAAAGAAAAAATAAATCATAGCTGGAAAAATAGCTTAAATCTCAGCAAAACATGTGTTTTGTCTTACAATGTATATATTAAACATGTAACATTTTGTTTAATTTTCTGAACTGTTAAATTAATAAATAATAATTGAGATAATTATGAATGTATTGCAACTTTACTACATTTCACATCATCACATAGGAATCTTTTTTTTTTCTTTACTTGCTAATCAACAAGACATCTTGAAACATGGATTCCTGATTAATGATCTTGTTAATAAACTAATCTAAATGCATGCTTCTGGGCATCCCCTAAGAAAAGAAATCTTTGAGAAAGCTAACAGAAGAGAAAAAAAAAAAAAAAACAGTTTTTGAATAATACATGTATTTGTTCACTTCTATCTCCCTGTCTTTTGCTTGTAATGATATGTTTTGATAGCTGTAAATAGCAGGGATTTGTGGATGAAAGATACTGCCTACCTGAAGGTATTTTACCATTCTGCAGATTTGACATGCCATTAAATCACCCCAATAGCAAAATCAGTAAATGCTGCTTAACCTTAAGCTGTGGAATGGTAATAA
Organism: Marmota monax; assembly: GCF_021218885.2. Lineage (NCBI taxonomy): Eukaryota > Metazoa > Chordata > Mammalia > Rodentia > Sciuridae > Marmota > Marmota monax. The sequence continues at coordinate 4,157,506 of NW_026692072.1, read as the reverse complement.
TCACATGGTGGTTTTACTAGAAATGATAAACATTTTGCAAAATTGTGATCGCATTAATAATTTTTAGTGGTTACATATTCCAATAGACATGCAGGATTTATGAGAAGTTGATGCTGGAGAAACATTACCTCTTAATGAGAGATGTCATATTTGCCAAAATATTCGTGCCTTATGTCATGGAGCCTCACAAGGATTCAGATGATTTTCCTTTTGTGGTTTGCCTAATAGTCTTCGGATTTTAATGATTACTTCCCCTTGCATCAGACATTGACAACTATTGTCACATGAGATCCAAGCAATGTGCAAGTCATTTTGTATGTGTTAATTCTATGATTATATTAAAACCATGCTGTTTCCAGAAATACACTACATAATAATTATAATAATGATGACCAACATGAACACTTAGGGCCTTATATTAGTATTCCCAGTCCATATCATGTATTCATTTTAACCTTAAAAAAATTATTTGCCATAAATTAGCCATTGTGTTTAGTGCCGAATAGGATTGTGTCTAGCATAGTGGTAGGCAAACACGTTCCAAAGAAGGAAAGTCATTTTTCCAGGATCAAAAGACACACGTTAGTGCCAAGGGTATGACTACATTCACCTTCTTTGTATTTGTTATACAAATTAAGTCTTATCCTCTGTTATTAATTGACTCAGTGGCTTGAATCAGACAGGGTTTAAAGGGGTTCTCAGATGCCTGCAGTCAAGCTGGGGTATCCCTCTCCAGTTTTGAGTGGGGAAGAGTCTGCTTCTAAGCTGATGTGGTTGTTGGTAGAATCCAGTTCAAGGGCCTGAGTTTCTTTCTGGTTGTCAGCTGGGGTCTACTCTCAGTTGGGTATTTTTGTTTCTTTTTGACACAAAACACAAAACATCAGCACAAAACATAGCAATTTCCTTGAACAAGTCAGATGCGAGCACGTTATGAATCTATGTACCCATGACCTTTGTTGGATTCTCTTGTTTAGTAGCAAGTAACAGTTTCCACACTCGATGGGAGGGAAGTACACAAAATTATGCCTACCTGGAGGTAGAGATCACTGAGGGTCACATTTAGAGCATCTGTAGTAAAGATTCCTTACTGAAGTCTTTGGAAAAGGGCACATCTACACTTTACCCATTGCCATCATCCTGGGTTTTCGATGCCTACCTAAGTTGACCACCCTGTAACTCAAGAGATATGAAGAACATTGCTTGTGGGTTCCATATTCATTTCCAACAACCTACCCCTCCACTCCAAAATCATGTTTTAGATCCACTACTTCTAATTTAACAATCTCTTATTCCCTCTTGGACTTAGGTATCTCCCTTTCCTCAATCAGATTTCATCTCTTAGATAAAATTTTTGCAGACAATTTTAATGCCCATCCCACAGTAAAATAAGAACTATGTTTAAAACTTCTATACAGATTTTGTTAATCTTGTCAGTGTTTCACTTATCACAATTGGATTTTTAATTCAGTTTAAGTTTTGCTCTTTAAGCAATGTTTCTTGTACATTATAAGATTTCTGGTGGAAATAAGACACCCAGCATAGTTAAAGCAATACTTAGCAAAAAGAGTGAAGCAGGTGGCATCACTTTACCAGACCTTAAATTATATTACAGAGCAATAGCAACAAAAACAGCATGGTATTAGCAAAAAATAGACTTGTAGACCAATGGTACAGAATAGAGGACACAGAGACTAACCCATATAATTACAGTTGTCTTATATTTGACAAAGGTGCCAAAAACATACACTGGAGAAAAGATAGCCTCTTCAACAAATGGTGCTGGGAAAATTGGAAATCCATATCCAACAAAACAAAATTAAATCTCTATCTCTCACCATGCACAAAACTTAACTCGAGGTGGATCAAGGACCTAATAATTAAACCAGAGACACTGTATCTATTAGAAGAAAAAGTACACCCAAATCTCCATCATGTCAGATTAGGCCCCAACTTCCTTAATAAGACTCCTATAGCATAAAATTCATCTCAAGAGTCAAGAAATTGGATGGATTAAAACTAAAAAGCTTCTTCTCAGCAAAGGAAACTATTAGTGGGGTGAATAGAGAGCCTAATAATTGGGAAAAAATTAGTAGAGCACTAATCTCTAGAATATATAAAGAACTCAAAAATCTTAACACCAAACAAAATAAATAACCCAATCAATAAATGGGCCAAGGAACTGTAACAGACACTTCTCAGAATAAGATATACAATCAATCAACAAATATATAAAAAAGTTAAACATTTCTCGCAATTAGAAAAATGCAAATCAAAACTACTCTAAGATTTCATCTCACTCCAGTCAGAATGGCAGCTATCAAGAATACAAACAACAATAAGTGTTGGTGAGGATGTGGGAGAAAAGGTACACTCATACATTGCTAGTGGGACTGCAAATTGGTACAGCCAATATGGAAAGCAGTATGGAGATTCCTTGGAAAACTGGGAATGAAACCACCATTGGACCCAGCTATCCCACTTCTTGGTCTAAAGGACTTAAAAAGAGCATACTGCAGGGACACTGCCACTTCAATGTTTATAGTAGCACAATTCACAATAGCTAAACTGAGGGACCAACCTATCTATCTTCAGTAGATAAATGGATAAAGAAAATGTGGTATATATACACAATGGAATATTATTCAGCATTAAAATAGAATAAAATCATGGCATTTTCAGGTAAATGGATGGATCTGGAGAAAATAATGCTAAGTGAAATTAACCAATCACACACAAAAAAAAATACTGAATCATTTCTCTGATTCAAAGATGTTGATCCATAATATGCTGAGGTGGGGTGGGGGATGGGAGAATTAAATGAATTCTAGGTAGGGAGAAGGAGAAAAGGGGAGGGAGAGGAAGATAGGAAGAACAGGGGTAGGAAAGATGGTGGAATGCAATGGTCATCATTACCCTAAGTACATGTATGAAGACACGAAGGATGTGACTCTACGTTGTGTACAGAGATACGAAAAATTGTGCTCTATATGTGTAATATGAATTGTAATGCATCCTGTTGTCAAATTAAAATTAAATATAACAAATTAAAATTAAAAATAAAAAAATTTAAAAAGATCTCTGATGATATTTTCTTTCCTACTGTTAACATAGAGCATTCTGTGCATAGATACAATCAATATCATTGACTAAATTGATGAAAAAGGGATTCATAGATTCACTATTGATTGTCTACTGTATCTTCTTCATTCTTGATCATCTCTAAGACCTTGAAATAAATCTTACAAACTCAACACATTAACCTTCTTATCATCAATTCTGACTCCTTTTTGTTTCTATAACTTCTGTTTCTCACTAAGGTATTCCTCCAAGGCCTGAATAAAAATAGGTAATCAGAAGAAATAGCCTAGCTTTTTGAAGGTGTTTTGTCATTAAGAAACTGTGTTCTGTACATTAAAATATTGTTTTTTTTTATGTTGTTATGATGAATTGTCCTTATAAGAAAACCAATTTTTCCTTAAAACAGTCAGTATAAAAATATATTCAGTTACATTTAGCATAAATTAATTTATTAGCTGCTAATTCTACATTAATGAAGAGATTTGTGCAGAGTGGTTGACATAGAAACAAAAATAGGGATTTCAACTTAAAACAACTCTGGTTACCAGGTAACCATATACTGACAGGAATTAAAAGGTCATAAGACTGACAAGGGAAGAAACCAGATTTATCAGAAAGTAGCACTTTCTGTCAATAAGTTTGAATGTAAATTATAAGCAGTTTAATATTAAGCCAGTTAGATAAAGTCATCAATTCTATACATGGACAAAAAAAATGGTAAGAAAAAAAAGGAAATAAAGAAAAGTCCAGATATTAAAGAAAAAATAATTTAATGTTTTCATTAAACTGAAACTAATATTGTTATGAGCCAGGCTATATGGGCCCATTTTATCATGAGACTGTCATGTAAGAAATGTTTCTCCCCTGAGAAAACTCAGCCTCTGCTATCCTGATCCTGCTTAGCACACCCTGCTTACAAATGCAAATGTTTCTCTTCTTCTTATAAAATGTAAAATTGTTCTATTTTGGGTTCCCATTTTTCCTGGACAATGTACCCTGTCAAAGAATGATTGTCTACACGTTAGTAACCATTCTTTAACTTGTATTCAACTAGGGTTGTTTTGACCCACTTCTGCTTCTGCTTATGATTTTAGATCTCATGATGTTTGCTTATGGTTTTGAGTCATAGCAACAGCCATTTATGATTACTGTGGTTTGGGACTACAAAGGTATACTCTAGCACTTGGAGGGGGTTGAAGGGTGTAGACTTGCAGCCTGCCCCTTGGCTCGCCAGCTAGTGAATAAAGATGGTTCTATCTTCTGCTTTAAGATCAACTTGGTGATTTATTGTGATCTCACCATAACAATATTTTCCACCTAGAGGTAAATATTATAAAAGTATGACAATTCCCATAAATATTGAAATCCTTAATGTTCAGTTTAGGATTAAGAGAGATTTCGCAAGTTTAGGACAACTTTCTCTGAAAACGTTGTATCAAATGTACAGTGTATCTACATAAGCTTATTTAATTCCAGGTGAGTTGTTATTTTAAAATTTTTATGTCAGTAAATAAATTCTTGAACAAAGTTATCCTTGGCATGAAAAGAAAATGGTTAAAACCCTGTATTCTTGCTAAAATCCCACCCCACCACTTCACCTGTGCATCAGACAGGTGATGTATAAACTTAGACAACATTCAAAGAGGGAAACATTAAATATGAGTCAGAGATGTCAGAGATCTTGCTCCCTAAATCTCAATTATGCTTTTTAAATAATTTTTCTTCTACTCTAAGGAGATGCAAAGAATTAAAATGTTCATATTAAAATTTTATCTGGAATATCTACACTAGAGGCCGAGGAAAAGTTATACCTTGGGCCCCATACCTCAGAGGACCCTGACCTTTCCATGACTCTCAACATTTCCTAAATCCTCCTTCAGTGCCTGAGATGGGATGTGGCTGACCCCAACATTTCAGCTGAATGATCCAATGCCAATCAGATTGATGTGAGCTCCAGGAGTCATTTATGATTTTGAAGACTCTCCCCAGCTCTCTCTGACATCCACATGTGCAGTTGATAAACGCTCTAATGTATTCTAGGACTTTTCCTTATGAGGTCATCCTGGGACTTGACACCAATATTTCAGTTCCAAGATGGTGGTCTGGTACATGAATCCTTTCACCTGACTTACCTGCTGTTTCTTCTATGAGACTGCCTGAAATCAAGCTGAGTGGATGTCATCCTGATTATAGGAAACTTCCACTTGGACACAAGTGGAGTCCACTGCTCTGGGCTACTACCAACCATGTACTACATCCTGGGCTTGAACTGGCTCATGCATTAGTCCCTGCTGGTTGCTCCTCGCATCTGTCAATGTTGCCACTGCAGAACGCCCTTTGCTCTGCAAGCCATAAGGGCTAGAGGAATGAAGCTAGAGGTCTTACTGCCATGTCCACTGCCATTAGACAGAGGACAGTCACCAAGGCTCTAGGTCATATGTCAGGCATTCCTCCAGTGATAGCTGTACTTCGCTTCTTGGAGGCTTTTAGAAGGTTCCAAACCACATGCTCTCAATTCCAACTGAGAGATGAGCTCTATTGGCTCAGTTGTAGGCCAAATGAGATGGGGATATGTGGGACAGTCTTTGTATAAATATAACTGTCCTTCTTGCTTCACTCACAGTCCTTCACCAGTTTTTTTTTTTTTTTCCTCTGATGGTTGTGTTTGGAAGAATGATTGAAAATCATCACAATCTATAATGCGATCATTAAGACATAAAGCATTTTATAGGAAACACAGGTTGAACATGTGTGTGGGGTGAAGGGTGAGGCACAGGCCTGGGCAGCAAGGTTCAGGGATCTGCCGTTGAAAGATGTGAGGTATGGTTGAAAGGTTGGTCATCCTTTATTTAGAGGCAGTAGTAGCCCCTTGTCAGACTCTGAACCACTTCCATAGGCTCTTTTTCTATGCAGGCCAAACAGTATCAATAGGTCACAGGTTCACAAGCAAATATTTATGAATGACCTTGAGTACATACATTAAATCAGAGTGTTCATGACCTTGAGTACACATTCACAACATGACCAATTCATGACTTTGGTTACATACTAAAAACATAACATAGCCTGCCAGAAACTCCATCAAGGGATCCCAAATATAGCCATTTTACCATGCCCCAACAATGTACTATTTTATATTTATGTTTTAAAATTCCAATCACTAAATTTATCATGACCATTGTTTTAATCAGCTTTTTCATCACTATGACCAAAAGACCTGTCAAGGACAATTAGAGAAGGAAGAGTTTATTTTGGCTCACATTTTCAGAGGGTCTTAGTTCATAGACAGCCAACCCCATAGGTCAGGGCCTGAGATGAGAACATTATGGCACAAGGATGTGATGGAGGAAATAAGCTCAGGACATGGCCACCAGGAAGCAGAGAGGGAGAGAGCTCTGCTTACCAGGGACAAACTAGAAACCCCCAAAGGTGCACCCTCAGTGACCTGCTTCCTCCAGCCACATACAACTGCCTACAGGTTACCTCCCAGTTAATCCATATCACTGGATTCATCCACAAAATTACAGCTCTCAAAATCAAGTTATTTCACTTCAGAACATTCCTGCCTCCTACGTGAACTTTTTGGGGACACCTCATATCTAAACTATTAACAATAAAATTCCAACCATTCATGTCAAGGAAAATCACCTTTCTGATTTATAAAACTGTTATTCCTGGTTCTCTAATTTATTTAAGTGATATTATGTATGTGCTTCTTTGAGTATTGCTTCTTTTACTCAAAATATGAGCATCCTTTGCATTGTATATTCCTGTTGCTATACAGAATTCCATTTGGGAATATACTGCAGTTAATCTATTGTGCTTTTGAAGGATATTTCTTCATTTTCATTTTTCAGTAGTTCTGCTTAGAAAGAGTATAATGTTTGGCAAACATAGGTAAGCAGTTATTTTAATGCACAAGAGATTAAAATGATCATATATAACATTCAAAAAAGTATATATGCTATTCATAATTTAAAAAGTAAAGCAATTGATGCTAATTAAATATTCATTTGGCCAAACTCATCATAGGACCATTTAGCATCTCAGCTTCTGATGGTTTATATCACCTAAAGCACATTTATACTCTCCTCTCGTTAATAGAGAATTAAATCCAAACATTTTATATTGTTTTCAGAAAGTTTGAACTAATAAGACCAAAGAAAGTTCAAATAATGACAGATTTTTTACCCAGTTATATAACAAGATGTTTGTGATTAGATGGATAGAAAATGTTATACATTACAGGAGAGTAGATTAAACTTATAACTAGTATAATCATTATATATATATATATATATTTAATCATAAAAGTACTTCACTAGCTGTGATCTCCTGACACTACTTTACATCCCAAACCCTTTGTCTTTTAAATACTGGTCCTGCCAAATGAATTAACCTAGTTATTACCTGGTACAATTATAATCTCCAGTCTGAGGGGAAAACTATCCACGATCAAGATTTAAATACTCTCTGTATCCTTTTCTGTAACTATACCATCTTAACATTATATCTAAGTGATTTTAAAAATTATGAGTATATTTGTCATTTAGGTGATTTTAATTGTGCAATTGTGAAAAATTATAATTTATAGTGACAACTGCTTTAAATAAAACCTTAAGATTAAAAATTCATATTTAGTTAAAAGTCATTTTGTGCAAATTCTCCCCAATTATGTATATTGTACATAATATATAGAATTGCATATAACATACAAATATATAAGTATACATTTACATGTAACATGGTATATATCATATCAATTTATGTAGTCTATCATACTATGCTATATATAAATATATCATAGTATATGTAATATATAATTACATAATGTGTTGTATAATATATGTATGTAAATTTTTTAAAGGTTGTAGGTTGTTACTCTAATCCAAGTAATACTTCTTACTTGTGAATATGTTAGATCTTTCCAATTCATTATTTTATTATGTGCCTTATATGTTCTAAATGGTGGGAATATAAGTTGGTACAACTACTCTAGAAAGCAGTGTGGAGATTACTCAGAAAACGTAGAATGGAACCACCATTTGACCCACCTATCCCAATCCTTAGTATATAACTAAAGGATTTAAAATTAGCATGCTATAGTGATGCAGCCACATCGATGTTTATAGCAATTCAATTCACAATACCTAAGGTATGGAACCAACACAGTGGTTCTTCAACTGATGAATGAATATATGCAATGGAATACTACTCAGCCATAAAGAAGAATGAAATTATGGCACTTGCCAGTAAATAGATGGAACTATAGACCATAATGCTAAGTGAAATAAGCCAGTCCCCAAAAAACCAAAGGATGAATGTTCTCTCTGATATGTGAATGCTAACAAACAAGAAGGGGAGGGAGAAAAAGAAGTTCATTGGATTAGACAAATGGGAATAAAGGGAAGGGAGAGGGATGGGAATAAGAAAGATGGTAGAATGAATTGGACATAATTTTCCTGTGTTCATACGTGAATACATGAGCAGTGTAACTTCACATCATGTATGACCACAAGAACCAGAAGTTATACTCCATGTATGTATAATATATAAAAAACCATTCTACTGTCATGTATATCTAAAAAGAACAAATAAAAAAGTAACTTGCATGTTCTCGATAACAGAGATATAACTTGAATGTGGTATAGAGTTGTCTCAAAAGGGATTCAAGTTAGGGAAAGTGACATACATAAAATTGACAATTTTATTACGGTATTTTAACTACGAGAGACTTCAACTATTTAGCTGCAGAAGATCAAAATCAATACATTTTAAAGAACGCTGCATTCTATCCATCAATACAATCCACAGACAGACACAGAGAGAAGAGCAAACAGGGACATGCACAGGGCCATGGGCAAAGCCAGGCCACTCTTCAGAGGGGAGCCAGTGGAGAGGGCTGGCGTGCAGCATCCTCTTAATCCCAGCACCTGACCCAGCAGAGCTGCACCACACTTGCATCATTAGAAACAACAGCGGTTTCCTCCCTGAAGATTCCCTTCCCAGCTCCTGCTCTGCTCAGAAAATCTATCTCCATGCCCTTCACAGAAGAAATCGCATCCCACATTTGTGGGATCAAATGTAAAACCAGACAAAACCTTAGGCCTTTTTGTTTCTTTTTCCAGGGATCTGGACGTAAAATTCATTCATGTTCATTGTTCTCTTCAACTAAAACACCAAGTAAAGCGGGAGATGGGCTCTCATGGTTGGCTATGGCCACGTGGAACAGAGGACAAGATAACAGAAGTTATAGAAGAGAAAAAGGAATAGAGCATACTTAGGAGAAAGTGCCGTGTGTTTCCAGAAGAGGGGGCAGGCAGAGGGAAAATGAAAATTGTCACAACTTGAGTCCTGAGAGGTTTCCATTGCTTTCCTTTGGGCCTGTGTGAGGCCCAGATGTCCTGGGAGAAACTCTGCACCCTTTCCTGTAACCTCCTTTTACTGCAGACTAACCCCATCACCATTCCCTGGCTACCCAAGTATCCCTGAATAGGTGGCTCAGGACAATTCAATTTCTCCCAACCTCTGATGGGAGAATCCCAAGAGCCTTCTGACCCAACCCAGTTCAATTCCAGAGCATGGTCACTCCAGCTCCTCCCAGACCTGGTCTTCAAGAAAGTTACTTGAAATTAATGCCTTGCTGATCCCCTTCAGGGCAAGGGCATGCAGCCATCCAAAGAAGACACTGCAGTTAGTTTTTCTGTAGGCGGCAGAGTATGTGGCATGCAACTTCCTTTAAGGGTGGGAAAACTCCTTCACAAAGTGAGAAGTTGCTATTATTCTCTACAGTTATACGACTAGTCTAATTGAACATTTCCCTTGGCATCCATTGGCCATATTTTCCAGATGTTGATGTCCTTATCTCCTCTATCCCGAGTTTTTTTTCCTACAAAAATATACATAACAGGAAAACTCATACCATAGACTATTATAAACTCTCCTGCGTTAGTGTATTTAATTCTGTGAAATGCTTATAGAACGTGGAATTTGCTGTGCTTACCTATTCAACATGGACTTGGGACTCAATGTCTTGCCTTCACTGTTGATTCTCTTAATCACTGTCTACCCATAATCCTAGACTGAGCTGCTACTGTCCTTCTGACTCTGAGGATTATACTATACAAAGCAATGTGATTATTTGGATCTCAGTACTGGTGCTGAAATCATGTGTTTTACAGCCCTCTTAGAAAATGAATAGTGAAGTCTCAGGTTCCTAGCTAGAGTATTAAAGGCTCAGGTACATAGCTACAGGCTGGGAGCATCGTATACGAACCTCACTTTTTCTGTTCTGCTGATTGTAAACAGCATGGTGATCAAATCCTGGGTCCTTTAATTGCTGCTGATATGACCTTGGGCAAGGTCTTTTGACTTTTATGTGCCACATTTAATCAATGAAAAGAGGAAAACAAGTGGTGCTAGTCAGAGTGTCAGGTTAAAGTAATTGACATGGTATATAAAAAACATAATTCTCAGAAATATGTAGGTTGCTTTCATATGTTCTGCACTATTTAATATAAAACATATTCAAAATTTTGTTCCATATTATATTTTATACATGAACAAATGTTCAGTAAATGTCATTTAGTTAATTACATATATATGTATGTATATATATGCACACGCGCGCGCGCGCGCGTGTGTGTCTATGTATGTATGTGTGTTTGGTGCTCATCATCATCGATGATATTTAAAAAAAAAAAAACAGCAAGTGGTTTTCATATCAGCAAAAGCACACTTCTTTTCTTTCACTTGTGAAAGAGGCTGAAATGTGAAGTCAAAACCCCACAGCTTTACACATGCTGATCAAGCACTATACCACTAAGCTACATTGTAGTCCTTTTTATTTTCTATTTTGAGACAGGGTCTTAGTTGGCTGTCATTGAAATTGTGGCCCTTCTGCCTCAGTTTCCCAAGGAGAAGCTGGGGTTTCAGGCATGTACATCCATGCCTTCTGGTCATTAATTATATTAATATTTTTCAGGGAACTATGTAAATCAGCAAACTGCTGCAGTCAAAATTCCATTTTCATTCTCATATTTCTTCTGAATATTTTCCTTGCCCACTTGAGAGTAAAAGTAGATCATTAAATTATATTACAGCCTATTTCTTCTTCACCTTTGAACTTGACATCCAAGGTTTCTTCTGAAGATACCAATTCTGCAGAGGGCAGTTTTATTATTTGCCTTGGGTAAGCAAGGATTGGGGAGATAGATCATGGTTAAAGCTGTGCTGAGTTACTTTTCCAGGCTCTGAGAACACAGCTCACAATTTCTTACTGATGTGTCTATGGAATCAGACCTCCTACAAGGAAGACTGTTCCCTCTGCTTTTTGACTTCACATCTCAGCCTCTCACAAGTGAAAGAAAAGAAGTGGGCTCTTGCTGGTATGAAAACCAATTGCTGTTTTTAAAAATATTTTTAAATCGTAAATGGATCTTTTATTTTATTTATTTATTTATATGGGGTGCTGAGGATTGAACCCAGGCCCTCATACATACCAGGCAAGGGCTCTACCACTGAGCCACAACTCCAGTCCCCCCACTTGCTGTTTTTTAAAAGAGGAACTGCTTTTTGTTTGTCTCCCTCATTAGATGAGCTACTTGGTCCCCTACATTCTGTGAAGCAGGTTGATGTGTTGACTCAGTGATGCTGGCATCTTTGGACCAACAACTGAAATCTTTCCTCTCAAGTTGGGCCTTGACTCTCACCCAGGTTTGTGACTATTAGAACCAAGTGACAGCTTGAGAAGAACCCGTGATGAAACTCTGTTTATTGTCTAAGGCCTATAAACTCATTTGCTTTATAAGTCATAATTGAATATCATGACTAAACTAAATTAAACACAACTCTGATGTCTACACTTTGGCAACGCAGAAGAAATTTCATGGATAATCACAATTAATAGCCCAGTATTATCGCATTTTCTCCTTATGGATTTGCCTTCCAACTGCAAGATTTGTATACATAACCCTGTTTGGAACACAGTTATTGCAATATGAGGGGGCAGTAACCTGAACTAGATAATCTCCAGCAAGGGTTGCTAGACTCCTTGGGAAAGTCCACTTCAGAGAGTGTCCACAGCTGCAACTATCATATAAAGAACTTTCATTGAGATAAGCAACTCTGCAGAAGTGAAATTCTGCTGTCCAATTTTTCTTGGTTCTGAATCTGATTACACAGTTTACTATTCATTACTGTGCTACCTAGCAGGTGCTTACAAAGTCACAGTTCTTTTTATTAATCTAGACAACAGGCCATTATGAACTGTAACTTTAGTTTTGAGAGAAAGTACAATGCATTTGGTTGAAGGAAAAGTGTGCCTTCATGAATCCCTTTCTTCCTCTTGGAGACTTGAGATACTTTGATCACCTCTGAGACTTTTGAATGATGGAGGGAAGGATATCAGCAGTATTATTATTATTTTTGACATAAATACATGTCACATTTCAAAAAAAAAAGTTAGGGTGGATGGTTTTTCTATCCTAGGAAAATGAAAATACAAATCATTAAAATTGTCATTCCAGAAAGCTTTAGAAGAAATAATATTATTTTTAACCTCAAATTCTATATATTTTTCAATCACAGAAGAAGTACTAATATTTTTAGAGAATATTTTATACATTACTTTGTTCAATTATTTCAACACTGCCAGGTGTTTTATTCTCTTGTAATAAATATGGACAATAGGATCAGAGAAGTGAAAGTAAATGTCAGAGTTCACAGAGATAATTAGTATTTGAACCCACATTTCACATCAAGTCTGCCGAAGTACTAGATACGTGGCAGACACTAGAAGCTATGTACGTCATGCCATGGATCTGGTCACACTCACAAAATGGGACACGCTTGAAAATAAATGCCAGAAGAAGGGCACCACAAGGAATAACTGTTTTTTACTTCCCCGATGACTCCATAAGGCCTATGTGAGTGTCTGGACCACAGTACGTTCTTGCAATTATTTGCCAAAGAATGAATAAATGAATACATATGGAGAATTTGAAGCAGGAATTGACTTAGCATAATTGCAAACCATGCTTGACCTTGCCTTTTAATTTCTACCCATTTATTTTCTTATAGTTTCAGTTAGACAGGAGGGATATTTTGGTTAATATAGCACCGCATGGTGACTAAAATTAATAACCATATACTGTATATTTCAAAATTGAAAGAAGAGTAGATTTTAAACATTTTCATGACAAAAATGAGTATGTCAGCTGATACATTAATTAATTTGGTTTAATCACACCATAATATATACATATAAGAAAATGCCTCTTCTAGCACATATATATTATTTGTCAATTGAAAATAAAATTCAAAAGAGAAAACATTTTGGAGAAACTTTTCTACTAATCAATTAGTAGAAACTTCTAGTAATCATACAACTTTCAGTTTTATTAACTTTCTTAAAAAAACCAATGATAAGTATTTTGACCTGTCATATACTTCTAAAGAATGCAGTAACATAAACTATAATAGACATAAAAATTTGTTTGTAACAAGTTGTCATTGTTTGACTTTTGTATAGTTATTGTTTTATTGCTATTAGTTTGTAACAAATCAAAGAGACAAACAAATACAATACTAATATTTGTGTTCTGATGAAGAACTTATTCCTAATGGCATATTTCTTCATATTCCCTCATTCAGTAGGAAAGGAACTGGGCAGAGATACAGGACAATGATGGCTTGGAAAGAAGATTGATAAGGTAATTAAGGTAAGTGGAGCTAAGTTTACGGTTTTTTCCCATGTTCATGAGTAGAGGACACTGGCTGTGTAACTAAGTTATTATTAGCATGTATTTTGTATCTTTCTTTCCTGGTATGTCAATTCTGATCTCATCAGATGACAGAACTAAAGGCTTATAACCCAAATTGAGGACCTGCATATTATGGAGAAGCAAATAATGACATGCTGATCTGAGACCTCTTAATGGATAAAGTCTTATCCTAAAAAATAAATATGGCTTCTTTGCTCATTAGATCTAATCAGAATGTGAGAAAGAGGGTTTATCATTGGCAAAAGACTAGAACACTGCACATCCTTAGGAGGGCACTGAAGTTATCCAGATGTATATTTCTAGGCTCCTATATGTGTATTACATTGCTTGGGAGACTCTTAAGAAACCCCTCATTCTACCTTGTGAAACTAAGGAAATGTTGTGCCACAGGTGTGAAACATGACAGCAAACTAAGAGAGAGAACAAACAGAGAAGCATAGGTATTGGCAAAAATCTATACATGCTGTAACAACGAACAATGAAATACATTTGTTTACCATTATTTATGCCCTCTAGTGCTGGTAGTGTGGACAGGAAGGATGCATTAATTAGGGGAACTATTCCCTGTTGCACTTCATCTTATTGAAGAGAGAATTGAGAAGACATGACAAGAACACTGGGCAGGGTCATGCTGTTTCTATGGATACACATCACAATGCAAAATAGACATCCTTATTTCTGTTTAATGTCAACTCTTACATAGACCATTTTAAATAAATAAGCATATTTACTTAATTTTTATTTACAAACTACAGAAAGCTGAAAATGTCTTCCTTTGAGAATAAATAATTAGAAACTAACCTCAGTGTTTTATCCACAAAATAGCTCAGGGAGATTTGATACAAGTATAGAACGAGTGCATTATTAAGATTAATTTGAGGGAACTGAAGTTAGGCATTAACATACAAGGTTTTTTCATTAGCACATAAGGTTTTCTCTATAATGTAAATAATCTAACACATGTGGTACTGTATAAGGAAATACTGAGTTTTGACCCCTGATACTGGTCCAAGTGTATATATAAAACATCATTCCATTTTCTATCCTTTCCTTGACAGAAATTATTCTGCATGACTTGTTACTTTTCAGTTCTGATTTTAGGTGTGTTTTGTATTGAACATTTAGAAGAGTGGTGAGAGAAGAGGGGTGAGGAATATCATCAAATAAATATACTATCTTCAATGAAGTACATGGCCTGGCTATTCAAATTATCTTTGAACATAATCATCAGAAAACAGAATGGGTTCGTGCCACCACACCAATACTCATTTCATGATTTGTGCCAATTTATAACCTGTATAATCAGTCTGTATTTTTTAATGTTACATGACATGACAGAAACAATTATATGTTAATTAAGAAATCTGGTGATCCAGGAGCGATATCAAGTGATATCAAGCAGTTGATGAATTTAGCTAAAACCATGGAAATAGCTTCTGGAGTTATTAAGACAAAATGGACTGATTCATGAGGGATGGGTTTGAATGGACTGATTCACGAGGGATGGGTTTGTAGGATTGCTTCAAGGAAAACAGAAGGCATTGCAAGCAAGTTTCACAGCACAGAGAAATAAATTCTGAAGAAGCAGAATTTATTTTGACCTGTCATACACTTCTAAAGAATGCAGTAAGATAAACTATAATAGATATAAAAATTTGTTTGTGACAAGTTGTCATTGACTTTTGTATAGTTATTGTTATATTGCTATTAGTTTGTAACAAATCAAAGAAACAAATACATATACTAATATTTGTGTTCTGATGAAGAACTTATTCCTAATGGCATATTCCATTATGGAATGGAATCTTTTTTTAGTTCTTTGAGGACAACAGGGGGTATCCTCCTACGAAGAAGGTAGAGTTAAGCTAAGGCTGCCTTTCAGTTGACTTGTCCTGATACAGTCAGTGAGGAAATCTTTCATATGCTGTGCTCTGCCGCTAAACCCAGCCTCAATTAGAGGAAATGAACATGCCCCTCAAAACTGTCAGATGAGAAAATAAAAAGTAGAGGTGTGACAAAAGAAAATTCTAATTGGTCACAATGTAAAGTCAATAAAATTATATAGTACATATATAAAATATGTGCTTAGCATGATAACTTTAAGTATATTAATATCGGTTTAAATAGGAAAGGTTATTCCAGTAGAAACATTTCAAAGAGATTGTTTGAAAATTCCACTTCTTTGTCTATCTATCAGTAGCATTTCCTATAATTGAAGATAATTTAAGTTTTAATTATTTGTACATGTTATTTAATAAATTAAGACTTTATTACCAAAATAAAGACTTTACTTTCTTTAAACTTTGTAAACAAATAAATACAAAAAGTCAAACAAATAGTATTTATTAATGATGACTCACTGTGGAGAATACCTCAAAGAGCTTGGGGAGGGATTCCTGACTTCCATTGACTCTTCTCCAAACTCCATGATTCTATAGCAGGTGGTTGAGTCTTTCAATTAAGCTTCTTAACAATCATGTTAATATATATATATATTTTTAAAGCAGACAAAATTTATAACCAGAGCATCAGATTTTTCTTTTGCTACAGAAGCTCTGTAACTGAACAGTACATTAAAGATTGAGAAATATTTTAAAGTACTTTATTCCTGGGAAAAATAAACGACTCCACATCTCTACTTTCAAGAGCTAACTATGCTTTATTACCCCGTAGGGTCTACTTCACTGGAAAAGGCTAACACTTCTGAATAAGCTGCTCCATCTGTATTTAGAATTTATTTATGAATAGATGGTGTGTGGTCCTCAAGGTAAATTCCTGTCAATTATACTCATTGCTGTATCCCCATCACCTGTGTGTACTGATGACCCTAGAACTAAATAAAACGTAATTCATACTTGTATTTCATAGCACTGAACTAACACTCATTCTGGGTGCAGGAGGACTTGTTTAGACACGCAGCTACATTCTCAACAGCAATTTAGAGCACATATTGTAATAGTCAATGTGGGTAATCCCCCAAACTCTCAGAGCTGAAGTTTTCTCCAGAGACATATGTGCAAATAACAAGAACCCGAGTTGATGTGACAGGTGCTTTGATGGGAGCATAAACAAGGGCTTTAATATTGAAAAAAAAGAAAAAGAAAAAAAAAGAGGAAACATTTACTCTAGGGAATAGAAAATTAAGAAATTTTACTGGAGTCTTCCAGGTGAGGCTCCCCAGAGATGGCATCTAGGTGAGCTTTAAATGATACATAAAATTGTCTCGTCAGGTAAACACTGAGTACCTTTCAAAAGTTTAAAACCACTGTTACCTTTGCCACATAGACACAGATTAGGTATTCTGCCAAATGTTTCATAATATAACATATATTGAGGGCTTATTTCAGTCATTGCTGTATTAGGAAAAAGTTTCCACTTCTGATGGTGTCCCCTCTCTAGTTCTGCATGGGATCCTATGTCAACCCGCCTTTCATGGTGCTTTTCTGCTTGTTTCTCACGGCACATGGCCTTGGTAGATCATAAATGCTTTGGAAACCCTAAGTGGGTGCAAAATCTGGTGTTAAATACTTTTTATCCTGTTCATATAGGTTGCTTCTCAATTCAGTTTTAGAAATGTTTGTAAAGTATCAATGTATTGCCATGATTCCTCTAAACAGTGATTAACATGCCATACTTTTATGTTACCCAACTTTTTTTCCCAAAAGATAGCACCATAAAAATATTCCCTCACCCAGCATTTGAATAAATTAACTGTAACTACAGTAAGAACAAACCGTAGGGTCTTCTCTGCTTTCAGCTTAACCTAACCAGTCATGACAAAGATCACAATGTAATCAATGTCCAATGAATGTGTTTGGCTTATTAATTGATCAAGAGCATCCTGCACTTTATCTGATAGGAAAATATAGTAGTGATTGGGCTCTTACTCAACTATATCCAGCCATCTCCCTTTCGTATATAAGAATTCCCCTTCCCCTGGGTATTCTAGAGCTGGAAGACACTGTGTCCAATTTGGACTAGGTGAATGTCATAACATATCATTGAAGAGAATGATCTTTTAGAGCACTCTTTTCTCTCTCTGACAGTAACCAGCAGTAGTGAGATGATTACTGCTCCATAATCTGAGATAAATGTTGAACCAACTAACCACAGCAAATGGCTTAAAAAGAAATAACATTTTATTTTTGACAATTTGGTCATGATTTTCTTGCTACCAACCAGATTATTCTGACAGATATAGATACTGATGAGTAGAAGAAAATTTTGGGGTTTTCAAATCCTGTGGGCTGTGTCAACAGTCAGGGTTTCATGATACAAGAGAAAGCAGATGGGCTTCATTCAATGCACTCATTTCAACCCCAATACCTTGTTGTATGTCCCTAATTTCCTTGGCTTCACTGTTGCTTTTACAGGATCCAGACTTTGAATGCAGACTTATATTGGTTGTGTGATTTATATTGGTTCATATGGTATTGGTCATAAGTATAATCTTGCTATCCTTGTTTTCTTGAGTTATTAACAAATAAAATCAAGATTCAATATATTGATGTTGGGCCAGACCAACTAAATCCTGGACACAGTGAAAAAAAGATGCAGAGACAAAGTTGTTTGAATGGATACAAATTAGGATTATGTTAATGGCTATCACCTAAGATGAAGTCCTAGGCTGACAGGCTCCTTCTTTTATTAGGAAGGGGGGGAAAAGAGTACATTGTTCTCAAGACCACAGAACTAGAAATAAGAGTTAAAAAGAAACGAGTACAACATTTTTGCAGGGGCTGTTGCTGTAGTCCAGTGACAGAGCCCTTCCTAGCATGTGTGAGGCACTGGGTTCAATCTTTAGCACCACATAAAAATAAACAAATAAAATAAAGGTAAACTGTCCCTTCACAACTACAAAAAACATATATCTATTTATCTATCTTTCTATCTATCTATGGATAGAAAGATAGATAGATAGATAGATGGATAGATAGATATAAATCATCCTTGCCAAGAGGAATAGGGAGGGTCTTTTTGTTCCTCATAAAAACTCTGGAACTGGGGAATTGGCTTGTTTCCTTCCTGGAAAGATTTCACTAGTGACCTCTAAGCAGACCAAGGGATTCCACATCTCCCCATTTCTTTTTCTTTTAAAAGCTGTTGAGTGAACAACACTTGGTGGTGTTTCCAATGTTTTGGGGCAGTGTTCATTCTGATTTTACAGACTTAACAGAGAAGACAATGGATACAAATTAGGATTATGTTAATGGCTATCATTCCCCAGGGGGTGACTGCAAACCACTCTCAGAGGCCCAGCCAGCCTAGGCCTTGTAAAATTTGGAAAACCTCGCTGGTGGAAATCTGTTGTTGAAAGGCCAGAATGGTGTCCTGGATTTTATTTTGGAAATGGACAATGTCCATGGTGACATCGTCTTTGAGGGACTCTGGTAGGTGCTTTTTAATACTCTCCAAGGTTGAATTGTTTTGTTCCACAGGTGAGGGGTTACACACACATTTGTACCCCCAATCACAACTAAGGGTGCTGTAGTAGCAGATCAGGAGGAGGTATCTATCGCTGCTCTAAGCATGCCTATGAAGCCTTTGGGCCAATGCAATTGTTGTAGGGCCTGTTCTGACAGTTAGGGCTCAAGGATCTTCCCAGGACTCCGTCAGATTGACAGGCAGAAAGGGATGGGTCTTCCTCTGAAGAACTATAAGGGATTCAGACATGGCATTAGCCATTTCAACGCAGGCTGCCTGGGTGCAGCTGTCGCTGGTAATGGTAAAGAGGGTCTCATCACAACCAATCAGGAGAGGGCCTGACAGAAACATATATAGGTGCACTGTGAAAATCTTGACTATGTCAGTAAGGTTCTGGTGAACAGACACAGTAGAAGTATTTGAAGTTCTAGTGCAGGAGCCTCTCCACACTTGGAGTAGAAATAAGGGGAGGCCCAGTCTCCAGACAGTAGCCCAGATGCCCATCTCTCTTTGAGAGCCAGATGAGGCTGAAAGAGGCCTCTCTCCCCTAATAAGATGGAATCATTACTTCAAACAGTTGGATTAGAGAAACTAGAGGTAAGTATGAAGAATGAGTGGTTATGCCTAACATGGATGTACACTCTGGATCCCCAATCAACAATGAGTTGTCATGGTGACATGACTAAGGGGCCTGGAGTGGTCTGATTGGAATGCTGGTAGCTGCCGAGAGAGAGGATCTCCAGGCCACCATGGCCAGACCAGAGGTGCATTCATACATGGCTTAGAGGTTAATCAGTAAGGTTCATGACAGGGGTAGGTGTGAGGACCACAGGGCCAAGATGGCGACTAAAAGGGAGGTGGCATTAGCCATTGGAGGGTGATCAATCCCCATTGGAGGAGGACTGACAGCCCCCTACCCAAGGAAGGGGGAGTCCAACCAAAAGACTGGCTCCCACATCGAGGGGTCTTGAACAAATGTCCAACGCTGGGTGACCTGAGCTGTGGGAAGCAAGCCAGCTAATAACAGCCATCAGCTAGGAACACGGTTTCAGGGTTCTTCTGTTGACCTGTGAAGACCAGGAATTCCTCAGCCCTCTGGTTCAACTTCTTCAAGTTCCTGCAGGGCACTGGTGGGCTCCAGGTCATCCCTGCCAAGAGGAACAGGGAGGGTCTTTTTGTTACTCAGAAAAAGTTTTGAGCTGGGGGATTGGGTTGTTTCCTTCCTGGAAAGGTTTCACTAGGTATGCCAGGAGTCACCAAGGTCCTTCCTATAATGACACACAAGTGTACCCTGTCCCCACATGAACAAGGGGATGGGGCCAGTCCACTGTCTGGTATATGAGTCCTTCCACCTCACCTGAGATGGCTCCTTAGGAGGGAGTGTTGACCCCCAGTGGCATTCTGCAGGGGAACAGTCTTAGTAATTGACATTATGAGTTATTACTGCTTTATGTAAATCAGGTAGGAGGGAAAGACTTTCCCTAGGTATCTCCCCCTTCTTGTTTTTGGAACATGATGGATAAATGCTTGCCCTTGTGGGTTATAGGGGATGCCAGTGTGATGAGTTAACTTCCATGTTTTGCAGAAATCTTGGACGCAGGCACTGGTGTAAACAGGGTCATCATCTGTTCAGGTATAACCAGCTGGGAAAAGCAACTGAGGCAGGGGTGGATGACATGTGAGGCAGGCCCTCCTTTGTGGGCAGTGGCATGGAGCACACACAGGAAGGATTTTTAATGGTAACATGAATAAATGAAAGTGGCCTAAGTTGTGGGATGTGGGTAACATCCATTTGCCAAATTTCACTTGGCCTTAAGGCTTTAGGGGTTAACCCCTGTAGGGGGACCAGATGAGGTAACTTATTGACAGGTGGATCCTGTTGGATTATTTGCTGGGCCTGAATTTCAGTAATGGAAAAATGAGGGCCTAATGTACAACTATTTTGATGAAGCAGGTTGTGGGAGAGGTGTGCTTCTTGAAGGGTGGCATAACCCACTAAAGTATTGACCACGTCATTGCCAGTGGTCAAGTGGGCCTTGGGGGAGATGAGAGTTGCCCCAGGTAGGTGATAAGCAAAGGGTGAAAGCTATGTTGAATGTCCCATTGTAATCAAAGAGGCAAGCCAAAAAAATCAGGCAAAAGAGTGAGTTTTAGGTAGGCAGTTTCAATGGCACTGGTGACAAAAATGGCATATTGGGAGCCAGAAACAATATTTTGAGGTCTCCTTGAGTCTGCTAGGCTGAATTATGGCTCCTATTTCTGCCTTCTGAGTGAAGGGGAAACTGTACCCAGTAAGTTTAATGGACCCAGAGGTAACCCCTGCTTTGTCAGGTTTTTCGGAGGCTCTTGGACACAGAGAATGAAAGACACAAAGTTTTTGAAGTGGAGGATCAAGGTACTTCACCCAAGATAAAATGAAGTCCTAGGCTGACAGTCTCCTTCTTTTATTAGGAGGAGTAAACAAGGGTGCAAGAACTAGAAATCAGATGAAAATGAAATGAACACAACACTTTTGCACATAGCTGAGGTTATCAGGCCATGCTTCCAGGTCTTGCCCCAAGGTACCCTTGATCATCCTCCAAAGATCAGCAGTTTTCTGGTTCTAGGGCCAAGAACTCCCGAAGCACCCTTTAAGCAAACAAAGGGCCTCTACATATCTGGTCATGTGTTCTGTGTATGCATGTGCATAATTCCCACCTCTTTTAAAAAGCAGGAGATTTTTAAATCTCGTCATCCACCATTGCAAAAATCTGCAGTCAACTTTCCCTTGTCACTCTCCGGTTCCCCTGACAGTGATGGCGAGTTCTTGCTACCATTCATCACCACACTTCAGCTTCTGTTTTTCTTACAGAATCAAGAAGACAGTGACACATTACTTACACTCCTTTCTCTGCTCAAAGTGGGAAGATAAAGGATAGATTAGGAAAGCCACATTTTTCAGGAAAAAAGAATGGACTGAATTTCCTTGGGGAAGTAAAGATGATTTTCTGTATCTAGACGACTTCCCTCATCACTTGATTTTTAAATTTTATTTATAACTGATACCTTGCATTTGTATGTATTTATGGGGGACAGTGTGACATTTCAATGCTTGTATAAAATGCATGAAAATCAGTTCAGGGTAACTGGAATATCCATTACCTCAAATATTTTTTATTTCTTTGTGTTGAGCCCATTCAAAATCTTCTCTACTAAATAATTGAAACATGTTGTGGTCATCTTACTGTGCTATAGAACATTAGAAATTATTCCTCCTATCTAACTGCACCCTGCACACAATGACCATCATGTCTTCATCCTCCCCTCCCTAAAACCTGCCAAAGATCCAGTCACCATTATTCTACCATTTATTCCTATGAAATTAACTTCTCAGCTTTCATTGACAAGTGACAATATGAGGTACTGACTATTCATCTGACAAGGGCTTAATATCTCTATATAAAGAATATATATATATATATATATATATATATATCACACACACACATATATATATATATAGCAGTGTCATTCATCCCTTTATACACACACACTACACACACGCACACATATAACTTTCTGTGCTTGACTTATTCCATTTTATGCAATGTCTTCCAGTTCCCTTTATGGCTATTGCAGTGGAAGAATTCTGTTAATTTTTTTGGCTGAATAATATTCATTGTATGTACATAGCATATTTTATTTATCTGTTCTTTTTTTGATGGATACCTAGGTTGATTCCATAGCTTAGCTACTGTGAATAGTGCTGTAATAAACTTGTGGATGCAGTTTTCTTTCACATACTGATTTAATTTCCTCTTAATTTTTTTCCCAGTAATAGGATTGCTAGATCATTTTTCAGTTCTATTTCTTCTTCATTATATTTATGTATCTTTTTTTGAGAAATCTCTCTGTTGTTTTCCATAATGACTGTACTCATTTACATTCTCACTGACCGCATGTGGCAGTTACACATTCTTGTCAGCATTTGCTGTTTTTATCTTTCTATAACAGTCATTCTACTTGGGGTGAAATGATATCCCTCTGTGGTTGTGATTTGTACTTCTCTGGTTATTAGTGATGGTGATCAATTTTTCACATACTTGTTGGCCACTTATGTATCCTTTGTTGAGAAATGTCTACTCAGGTCATTTTCAGATCATTTGTCCATTTTCAGAATTTTTTTATTGCTGTGAATTGAGATCTTTATATATAAAGATATGAAGCCCTTGTCAGATGAATAATTTGCAAATATTTTCTCTCTTCTATAGTTTTTCTTTTCATTCTTTTGTTTCTTTTGATTTGCCAGAAGACTTTTAATTTTATGTAATACCATTTTTCATATCCAGAATGTCATACCTATAAATAATTACTTACATAGATGTCTTAAAATGATTCCCCGTATTCTCTTCCATTCTTCCATTGGTGTCATAATTTCTGTTCTTATACTGGAGTCTTTAGCACATATGGAGTTGACTTCTGTATAGATAAGATAAGCATCCAGATTAATTTGTTTGCATGTGGATATTCACTTTTCCAAGCACCATTTCTTGACTGGCTGTCTCCAATGTACCTTCTTGGAGACTTTGTTACAATCAGTTGGTTGTAAACTTGGGTTTCTACCTGGTTCTCTCTTCTATTCCACTGGCATACCTGTCTGTTATTCAAGCAGCCTTTCTTACTCTAGCCCTGTAGTGAGCCTTGAGATCAAATATCAGGATGCCTCCAGCTCTGTTCTTTTTGCTCCCATTGCTTTGGCCACTGGGGGGGTCTCTTAGTTCTCCACAAATTTGAGGAGTTTTGTTTTTTCTTGTTTGGTGAAGAATGTCATTGGTATTTTGATAGGATATACATTGAATCAGTAGATCACTTTTAGTAGATCCCAGTGGATCTTAAAGATATTGAACAATATTAATTTCTCTAATTTATGAACATGAAATGTCTTTCCAGTTTGGTTGTGTATATCTTTTTAAAAAAAAAATTTAGTTGTCAAAAAACCTTTATTTCATTTATTTTTTATATGCAGTGCTGGGAATCAAACCCAGTGTCTCACACATGCTAGGGAGGTGCTCTGCCCCTGAGCCACAACCCCAGTCTTTTTGTGTATATCTTCGATTTCTTTCCTCAGTTATTGTAATTTTTTACTGTAGCAATCACTTATTTCTTTGTTTAAATTTATTCCTAAGTAGGATATCATAATAATATTTGTTGTTAATTATTATGAATGGAATTGATTTCCTTATTTTGTTCTTAGAAATTTCAGTATCGATATATAAATTGTTACTGGAGTTTGTATGTTGATAGTATATTCTAAAGCTTTACGGAATTCATTTGTTAATACTGACAGGGTTTTTTGTTTGTTTGTGTGTCTGTTTTTCAGTTTACAACATTCATTTTGTTGTTTGTTGAGTCCAAGTGGATTTTAAAGATATTGAACTTATTATACTTGACTGCTAAATATCTATTTGAGAACATTCTGGAGAATCTCCAAATCACCAACTTGGTTTATGTAACATTTAAAACAGAATTGATTTTACTTCAAGCCCAAATAAATTAAAAATATGTACCATATATAACTGAGAAATGTGATGAAACTTAATTATATCTTGTGTTATGCTTCACAAACACTTGGACAGTATGGAGAAGTGGTTAAGAGCAAGAATGATGGAAACAGAATGAGTTAGAGTCCTGGCTCTGGTGTCTGTTAATGTCATGTTTTCGCTGAGTTACTTGACTTCTCTGTACTTCTACCAGTATATCCAGTTTCACAAATGAAGATACTAATAGTCCTACTTCTGAGGGTAACTGAGGATTGAATGAGGAACAGTAGTAAACAGTGACTGACTAACATTATACATGTTTTTAGCAAATGCCAACCCTATACCTGTGATCTAGAAATAATTTCTTTTACCTAAAATTCCTTCAACACTAATTTGACATATTTACTTATTTCTATTATTCATCATTTTTAACTCCAGTTATCTATGAATCTACATCCCAAACAAGAAATGACTTGTTTGGTTTATTTTTATTCTTCATACCAAACAGGAATTTTTAAAAAAATGATTTGCTGGAAAAAAAATCTCAAGAAGGTATGTGAATCAAATTACTGCATTGCCAGAAAATGGGTCAGTCATTAGATACCACCTAGTTAGAAAGCATCTCCCCCAAGGGACTAAGAACTGGACAAATTAGTTATGCCTCATAGTATTGAATACATTTTAAAAAAGTTATCATTGAATGTTCCAACAACACATTTCACAAGAACTTAAGATCAGTTTTTGATCAGATTTCTCTTATATCAATTATAATAAAAGTCACCATAATTTGAAAATCTAGAAAGTCTCAGTTATAACATTATAACTTGGTAATATTTAGAATATTATATTTCATCAGGAATTTGCCAGGTCCCTGAAACATATACAGAAACACACAATATCGTTCTCTCTCCCTCCCCCCCCCTCTCCCTCTCCCTCTCCCTCCCTCCGTCCCTCCCTCCCTCTCACACACATACTCCAAGAAGATTTAATTCTTCAGGTTACTTTACCAACTTATATAATGAAAATAATAGCAACAATTATCCCAGGTAAGTAGTTAATTACTGCCTGTAAAGTATTTGCAAACATATAAATTCTTAATAATAGTAATTAGTAAAGCATGAAAATATTAAAGAAAATCCATTTAGCTCAGCTTCTTTCTGCCATTTTAATCCCATAAAACTTCTTTATCTGCAGTTTCTATTGGCTAAACAAAGGACAATGTACAAAACAAAAGCAGTCAGGTAATTTAAATAGCCATTACTCATTTATCCATTGGGAGATGCTTTTAAAATCAGATGAATACCATGTACCCATTTCTAAATATATAAAATACTTGAAATTTTTTAGGCTTCACTTGTATTGAATTCAGTAGACAGCTAATTAGCAGGTTAGGACAAATAACCAGATATTTAATTTAGCAAAAAAAATTATCATTTCACAAGTATGGCAAACCAGAAGAAAACATCATACAAAATCTGTAATAAATGTTTACACACTAAAATTCACTGTGATTGTATGGGAAGAAAACCACATGAACACGAATACAATGTCAAGGGAACAACGGGGTGGTTTGGACAGCTTAACCTAAAAACCTAAAATAAATGGAGGAAATAATTCCAGTCTGAGACTAGAAATAAAATCTAACAAGATCATGCAATAAATCTGTCTTATCCAGCTTGTTGACATCTGCCAACAACAACTTAGGTATTTTGGTCAAAAGAAGAAGCTTTGACATTCAACCCTGGTTCTACTGTTTTCTTCTAGCAAAGTCGTGGAGAAAAGGCCTGTCTGTGCCTTGTCAATTCCCTCATCTTTAAACTTTCATCTTTAAGGTATTAAACATGTCTTAGAGCATCAGTGTAAGTACCAAATTAAAGTCTGATAGGCATGAAGACATGCCTGCCAAAGGTATGTGTGTGAGGTAGTGCTTCTGTGTATGTATGTGTGTTTGTGTGCATTTGATTTATTTGTAAACATGCTCAACAGATGAGGATGGAGGGCAAAGTTCTCCAGCAAACATGTAGAAACAGATGCTCAGTTTGGCTGGACACAGCACATTAATTTGACTACATCATTTAGATTCATTGGGATACTTTCATTGGCCTTTAGCTTTTTAC
Source organism: Marmota monax (assembly GCF_021218885.2). NCBI lineage: Eukaryota > Metazoa > Chordata > Mammalia > Rodentia > Sciuridae > Marmota > Marmota monax. The sequence continues at coordinate 4,130,584 of NW_026692072.1, read as the reverse complement.
ATGTCTCTCCCACCTAAAACATTAATGTAATTCATTAAAATAAACAAATTCTGGTTTAGGGAAAAGGAAAAAATAAATAAAAGTTGTTTAAATGTCATATTCACTTTTCATCTGCTCTTTTAATTTCAGAATTGAAACCACCAGAATATTCATTTCTTTATCCCAGTTTATCAAAGGCCCAAGCATCAGAGTTCAGACTTTTAGTAGAGAAAAGAATATAAAATTTGGAGTGCTAAGATTTTCTTTATAACAAGTATTCTGTACTTTGCATTGGGTTGCTTTGAGCAAATCTCTTTAAGACTATAATCTTCAGTTTCTTCCAATAAAACACAAATCCTAATGCCACATTAAAATATTACAATAAGTAAAACTGTAATAGATTAAATCAATGTAGGCAAAACACCATATCCTTCCCATATTAAAAATGATCTTTTGAAATAATTGTATTTTTGAGATAATTTCAATCCCTCAAGATATTTTACAATTCTGTGAACAAATAATTTTCCCAACTGAGCAAATACCAAAGAAATCAGTTTTATTAACCAAATTGTACTCTAGATAAGTGTTATTCAAAGTATGGACTTTGGATTTTCAACAGTATCAATGTCAACTAGACACTTGTTAGAAAGCAAATTCCTGGCCCCACTGGACCACAGAACGGGGCCTATATATCTTTGCTTTAACAAGACCATGTAGTTAAATTTTTGAGAAACAGTGATCTAGACTAGCAGAATTACATACTCAAAGGATTCCTCTAATGTCTACAGCCTAGACCAAGGGTTGGTACACTTTTTTTTTTAAGAGCCAGACAGTAATTTTAGGCTTTGTAGGTCAGATGTCTTCATCACAAATACTAGTCTCTACCATTGAAGTATAAAAGCAATCATACATAACCTATCTGCAAAAGTGGGAAGCCAGCTATAGTTGCTGATTCCTGAACTTTCTTAGGCTGGTGCAGTGCAGAGCCTGTTTGACTCTTATGGACTGAAAGCTGGCAATGTCCCTCTAAATTTATAATGTTGAAGCTCTAACATCCAATGTGATAATATTTAGAGGTGGGGAAGGGGCTTTGGGTGGAAAATAGGTTTAGATCAGGGTATGAGGATAGGTTCCTATGGTCGGTTTAGCATCTTTTTGAGATGAAGACAGATCTGTCTTTCCATGCACACACCCTGAGGAAAGACCATAAGTATACAGCAAATGAAAGGTCCATGAGCCAGGAAAAGTGCCCTCATCAGGCGTTACATTGACTGAGGTCTCCCTCTTAGATTTACAAGCTCCAGAAAGGGTGAAATAAATATCTGTTACGTAAGCCACCTAGTGCATAATATTTTGTTACAATAGCCCAAGTTGACTAAGACAATTTTACCCACTGGCCATATTTCGGAGGTCAAAGTAGAAATTCTGCATCATGCTGTCTCTAACAGATAAATTCAGGAAAGATTTTTTTTCTAACTTCCTCAGGCATTGTTCCTTTGATGTGTGACAAAAATCTACTAACTAATCCTTCAATGGCTGTTCATCCTATTTTAAGATTTAGTTTTCAGAATTAACGGAGAGAGTCAAAATCAAGGACAATTGAGTCACTATAATGTGGGGTGTGCATAAATAGTGCCAATAGAAAGTGGCATCCAGTGACTTTTACTTACCAAATATAATCAATGTGTTTTCTACTCCCTGGAAAAAAATGCGAATTTCCTGGATTATTGCTAATAGTTTTAATTATAATAACAATAAAGAATCTCCTACTACCTTTTCATTCTGAAAAGGTAGCTGCCAGGGAGAGGGTAGAGGGCTTTGGCACTTAAACAGTAACAACTTCAAGTGAGATTACTGAAATTTTAGTGGAGAAAAATGCCAGTATTAATTTATCAAGCTAAAATTCTCAGGGACATTTAAAAATACATTCCAGTTTCCCAGGATTTAATTTAGTTCCTGGAAATGAGTTACTCACTGGAAAAAATGACCCTTCTCCCAGCACCATCTGTATGGACTTAAATGTGGCAGGCAGAGTTGGGGCATGGGGGCCCCAGTCCGCCTGGTGGCCTTGCACAGAGCAGATGCTACAAAATGTTTATTAAATAAAATTGACTTCCTAACTCAAAATGTCACAAGCCAAACTCAAACTTTATAAGGGTAAACACAGAGACTTATTTGGAACCTTTTTTTTTTTCAGAACAATTTTTTGCAAATGTATATTTTATTATTCAAGGACTGGAAAGAGATAATAAATTTGTTCTGACTTTAAGTTTAGAAGTCACTTTTTTTCAATGGTTCAAGAGTTCATTTATGGATTCATCTTTCTCTGAGCAAACGTATATGTGAAAACAATTGCAAACCAAAAAAACTATCCTTTCAAAAACAGCATGATAGAGTGGGAAAGCCAACTCACAAATATTTACAATATAACATCCTAAGTATGTTTAGAGAATAAAGAAGAGTCTCACTATCTCTTATCAGAGGTGATACAAATTTTTCAGATAACATATTTTTATTGTTCTATTATATACAAGAAATATAATAAAAATTAAATGATGTTATATATTAGGAGGAATTAGCATCATTGAAAAAAGGCAAGGAAATAAAAAAATAAATTTTTACTAGATTGAAATAAACTATATCAAGATAATATTTCATGAATCAAGAAGATGAGGGTTGAAACCTATGACTGATCCTCATTAATTAGATGATGTATAATAAAAGGATTATTAGTTGCCTTAGTCCATTCTTGGTACTATAATAAAATATCTTAAATTTTGAAATTTATAAGCAACATTTTTCCCAGTTCTAAAGGCTGGAAAGTCCAACAGCCAGGTATTTGAGGATTTGGTGTCTGTTAAAGGCTTATAGTCTACTTCCAAAATGGAGCATTGTTACATCCTTCAAAGAGTACCAACTCTTGTCCTCAGCTGGTGGAAGAGATAGAATGGCCAGGCAGCTTTCTGAAACCTTTTATAAAGGTTGTCAATTCTTTTTATACAGGAAGAGCCCTCGTGACTTAATCACTTCCCAAACTACCTCACCTCTTAATACCAGTACAATAGACATTCAGTTTCAGCATGAATTGGGAGGGATACAAAGATTCAGAACATTGAACTAGTGTAATTTCATATGAAATCATGAGCACTATTGGTCATAGAGCTTCCATAGAAGCATCTGTTGAATTTGAGACAAATCAGCTGGAGTCAATACAAGTAGAAGGTATAATAGTCCTAATTCTAAGTCAAGCAGTAGGGAAGAGGCTGAGATCAGTGTTTAAATTGTGAATGCCAAAGTAAAATGGCATTGGTGCAGTCATGACTCATAGTTGTAATGAAGGTAGGGGTCAAAGTAATTCCTTAATACAAAATTTCCTGGTAACTATAATTGATGATAGTAGTCTGTGTGGACCCTCAATGTAGTTGATTATAGCCTAAAATAAGGGTCAGTAAATGTTTCTCTAAAGGTTGGATAGTAATTATTTGTAGGCTTTGCTGGACATGTAACTACTCTGTCAACTATTCAACTCTGCCATTGAACTGCAAATGTATAGACAATATAAAGACAAACAATTGTACTGTAAATTCATATGGGTAGCAAAATTTAAATATTGTTTAATTTTTTACTCCTAAAACATTTATTTTAATTTGTTCAACCATTTTAAATATAGAAAAAAATAGTCTCAGCTTAGGGTACAAAATCAGGGTAGATTTTGGGCTACGGGACATAGTTTATTGACCCTAGACCCATAGATTTTCATTCAATCAGTGTTAGAAAAGCTATGGCAACTGTCATAAGGAGAATAAGAAGCTGGTTGAGTAAAAACATGCTGGTTTTGATGCCGAGTTAAAGCTCTGGAGATCATGTTTTAACTTACATGCACTTACCAGGCTGCCAACTTAACCAGCCTTATTCTTGGGCAGAGCTTTATGTCCATTTACTAAATTTAGATGATCCTACCTGTCCAATTTATAATGCTTTTGTAAAATGGTCCTTATTTCTTTTGTTCTTTTGTAACTTAAGAGCTAGAGTACAGATTAGTATCACTCAGTACAGACTAAACTCAAATCTCATAAGACTATTTGTAGCAAAAGTATAATAGTCATCACACAATTAGGATGTCTTGATCCAATATTGAGTCACAAACCTTATTGCCACTATTAACTACAGAATAGATTGTGCTGCTATTCCTAAGATAATTTGTTCCATAGATCACCATTTTAGGTCAATTAGCAATATTCAGTATTTTTACTGGGTAAGTTTTTATTTGGTCATTCAAAGATTTATCTACTCTCTGAGGTCATCCTACACAAAATCCTAGTTTACGTCATGAAGTTTTGGTCCCTTTAAGTAATTAATTTTCATATAGAACTGATAGATTAAGCTTCACATCTTACATATTTATTCTTTCTTTTCACAGGAAGGTCAACTTCAGTAATTAGAAGTAACAGTCAGTAAGAATTGTGGTGTGGCCATTCATTAATTCTGATTAGAGAACAAATGGTATGTTACCTATGGTACAAAAATGGAGGGGGGAGTTTGTGATTATAAATTGCACTTTGGAGGTGACATTTGAACAAAACTTTGGAGGATGCGAGTTAGTCATCCCATATCTGAAGCAGTGCATCCTGGGCAAGACGAAGAGGTCTGGCTTATCTGATACAGCCACAATGGCTGGACTGGAAGGAATCATGGAGTGAGAGGAGGTTACAGGGGACCAGAACAGGAAGACTTTATAGATGATTCCTGAACTTCATTCAGCAGTAAGAATTTATCAATTAGAAAGCATATATTGCTTATAAGAGTAATAATTTACACTCAGTTTTGAAGCTAGAGCTTTACACATTGTATTTTCAGAGACAATTCAAGAAAATTAACACTTAATTTTAAAGATATAAACTATAAGTGACTTAACAGAAAATACTACAAAAGGCATGCAGTAATCAGATTTTTTAAATCCCAAGTATATGATAAAAAATATCTTAGAGATACAGGGTGGTATATATCTGGTATGTTTATAATAATTAATTTTCATGTATTTTTTATTTTTATTCATTTGTTCAAATGAGAATAACATACTTAAGTTTCCATGAACTGTAAAGCATTATAAAAGTTTATTGTTACCATTAAGGAAAATATATCTATTAAGTTAAAGTTTTCATTTGAAGGTATACTTTCTGGGACTCTTTAAAAACATTTTTATATGTTATTTGACAATCAAATTTTTTATCCCCCATTCTCTCGTATTCTAAAACGTAAATCCTATCTTCTTGTTTAGTAGGTACACCATTTATTGACGATGATATGCTTCTCTACTTCCTAGAAATATAGAATTAAGCTTTAGAAAAAAGAATTTGTTAAAGTTGCCTAAAGAAAGAATTTACTGTGACACCAATAGAATGCCAAATTTCCCATGCCAACAAAACAATGAGAATTTTATCATATTGAATTAGTTTATTGAAAAGTTAACTTTAGAAAATCTCTTTTATATAGGTAATTGCTTTTGACCACAGTTTTTAACATTTTAATATTTCTGAAAAATGTCTTTTTATTCACGTGCAATACCACTGGGATAATATCACCATCACTGTTAGTGCCTCATGGAAATATTAAACATTATTTGAAGAATTGAAATAAAATGAGTTAATGTGAATTTAAAGCCAGTTTGATATTATGAAATTCTAACATTCTCACAAAGATAACCACCAGTGGAGAATTGTTGCTTTTCAATTATCTTATGATAATGTCTTAGTCCCTTTGTGCTGCTATAACAAAATATGTGACACTAGGTAAAACCCATGGAAACATCACCATTTTAATTTCTAATTTTAGTAATTTGAGTGTTTTCTTTTTTATCTAGCTAAAGTCTTAGCAATGTGCTGATCTTTTCAAAGGACCAACTTTTTCTCTATTTCTTATTTCTCTATTGCCTTTTGTTACCTGTTTTATTTGCTTCTGCTCTTTCTTGTATAGCATCTTCTTTCTGTTAACTTGGGAATCTGCTTTCCTTTTCCTAGTTCCTTACTGGGTTATGATATTGAATCTTTCTTCATATGGGCATTTATGCTTATAAATTTCCTTCTGCACACTACTTTCACTATATTCCATATATTTTGTAGGGTATGTTTTTGTTTCATTTTTATCAGAATATTTTCTAATTTCCTTTTCATATTATCTTTGACCATTCAGCTAGTGTGTCTTGTATAATTTATATATATATATATAATTTTTTTTTTTAAATTCCTGATTTCCTTTTCTTATTGGTTTGTAGGTTTCTATTTGCTACTCTAATGATTTTACCAAAATAATTGTTCAAAATGTCCATGGCTTATTAGGAAGAGTCACTAAAATCTTTAATCTGTTAGCTTATTGTCTGCTAGTGACTTAGCCAAGATTTCCCTGAACACTTGGAAGCCAAGAAGATACTTGGAAATTCACAGGACTCAGCTTTTTGGTTTCTGTCTCTTGGGGATCTCTATCTTTTGGTTATCTGCTATTCTGTTTGTTTGTTTTTTAAATAGTGTTTTCATATTCTTCAGGACTAACACAAAATTTGGTAGCAGATTAAAATATTGTGAAGAATGTCAAGAATGAATAAATTAGATAAAATTTTCACTAGCTCAATATCCAGTTAGCAATTCATTCATATATGGAACATGTTATTTTTCTCATTATTGAGTGTTGAACAAGATTTTTTCACAGGCAAAGAGCAGAAATTTAAATTATTATTATATGCCTTTTAGAAAGGCTATTTTCCTTTAGGATTATATTTTGAATCCTCTTATATTTTAATAGCATTAAATTTTCTCATAAGTACTTGTGGTTTCAAAAATATTTTCATCATCCATATTATCAGAAAGATAATCTAGTATATATTTGCTAGAGGATTCAAGCTTGATTTCAGTTTTGTTGATGCAATGAATGGATATTTATTTCGGAAATTATTTTTATAAGACATTTTGTCTACTAGGAGTATATTGTGGAAAACATTATCTTCTTGTTTGAGATATTAGAATTCAAATCCTATCTCTACAATCTGGTTGAAAGTTTTAGAAAAGACTTCTATCATCTCTGTACCTTAATCTACCTTATTTATGAATTTTACCTAATCATCATACCTCTTTCTCAAGGTTTTTAATATTGTGCTAGAGAGCCAGACACCTTGCAGATGCTCAGTGAGTGATAGCTATTTTAAACTTTGATTATTCTCAACAAAAGGCTTATAATAACTCTTCTCTTGGCTTACTTTTTATTATCCATGAATTTCAGTGTGATTCCCTGGGTTTTTCATTCAGCTTATTGAAATTTTTTTGTTTGAGTTAAGTTCTTTGTAAATTATCAGTAAGTATAAAAATAAAGGAAACAGTAGAAAATTCTTATTTATAGTTCCCTAAATTAAATCTGTATTGTGTAAAAGTAATAAAGGAGACAATACTGCTCTTTTCAGTTTGATGAATTGTACCAAATTCTTCTTTGAATAAAATAAAGTATAAAAACATCATAGTATAATAGATCAAAAGGTTCTGTTTCTATTGTCCTTATATTGTTTATGCTAACCCTTAGAAAAACGGTGAATATTAATAAATGCTTCTTTGTGATTCTATAGTGACTGTACCTGAAAAGGAAGGGAATTGTATCTACTGAGTGGCAAATTATTACTATTATTACATATATATAAAATTAAAAGTTTGAATTTTTCAATCAATATCCCAAAATACCTTGCTAAAATAATCCACCCAGGAAACCCTCACTGAAAATTTTTTGGTGTTATATGTTTTAAATGCCAAGTTTGCTGAACCTTTTGCTTTTTCAAAAATTTAAATGGGTTTTACATAAATTGTGAAACTAGTACTTCCAGCTTCTAAGTTACTTTAAAGATAAACACTACTGTTTGGCTGAATTTGAATTATTTGAATAATTAACATAATTTAAATTGGTAGCATTAAAGTTCAAATATATGTTGTAGCTCCAAGAAAAATGAATCAATCAATTAATGTTCAATCGGCCCAGTGTTGAAGTGAATCAATTAACATTTGCCTACATTAATCAAAATATTTGCCATTGTATACTATATTAATTAGTAAAAGCACATCTTCAAAATTATAAATTTTATGCCAATAAAAATACAATTATTAGTTTAATCAAATCCTGTTTGATTAAGGTAAGAATAGATCAGAAATAAACATATTAGGTTCAGTAGTAAACAGTAGATTTAAAACTGAGCATGAGAGCAACCCAATATCAATTAACTTGTAATAAATTTTGGTTAAATCTACTACAAATGGATCATATTCCATTTCAAAGAAAGTCATGTAAATTCAATGGGATAAATTATAGAAAAAATCAACAATTTCTACTAACAACCTATAATCTGATGAGCTCATTCATTGACAGCACATTCTGCTATAAAGACTTATCAGAGAACTTGGACAATTATTTTGACTGTATCTATATTTTGGCTAATTTCACACTGCATTTTTTAAAGTTAATTATACTTGTCATACATGTTACAAACAATTAGTAACTAGTTCTTTAGGTAGCTTTCAACTTAAATATACATGTGGTATGTATGTGTTCAAAAACCTTTTAATGGGAATTTAGACCACTAATGTTCAATATTTACATTATAAATTTCTACTCTCTTATTTTTTCTCATCTAATATACTTCAATTGAAATGAGTTGCAACTCCTTTCTAATTTGCAACATTGACTGCAACTTTTTAGAAGGATGATTTACATTATAAGACAGATTTTAAGATTTATTTTTATCATTGATTTCTATTTGTTATAATTTTTTCAGTGACTGCCATCTGATTAATGTCAATTCTTTGACAATTGGAAAGATTTTATGGCCCAATATGTGGTTAATTTGTGTACATCTTGTTGAAATCGAAATTGAAATTCTTTATTCAATAAAGATTATTTTAGTTACATTTTATAATTTACAAATGTTTTATCAAAATATTAAGGTGAAGGCCAATGTGCAAATATGTCACTGTCATAAGAAAAAAGCTAAACAAAATGAAAATCAATGACTTTAATGGATCAGAAAGCTGAGGTTGCATGGCTAACATGCACTGCACAGTCTGGAGAGACGACTGAATAGAAATGATCATGGCTGAGATCTGCTCATCTGGAGAGGAACCTGCTAGATCTATAAACTAGAATTGAGATGGGAGCAAAAGGACAGTCAGTGTAGATAATGAATGATTGGGTCAGGAAGATGGGGGCTGATTCAAAAGGAAATAGAAAGCTAATACTTTCAGATCCTTGCCCTCCTCCTCACCTGTTGCCAAGGTCACTTGCATCAGGAGTTGTTAATGAGTGTGCCTGGATAGCTTACTACCTGCCTTTCTGGGCAGATATGGATAATAGGGAGAGTTACCTCCTAGAGTGCTCTCTTCCTAAAGTTTTGGTCACTTAGGCAAGATAAGAGAAAGAGGGGACATAAGAAAAAAGGAAACCTAAAATCTATAAAAGGGGCAAGACACCCCTACGCCCTTAGGCACTCCCTCCTCTCCAGAAGTTGGTCAGTCTGTCTGTCAATCTGTCTGTCTCTCTATATATCTCTCTTTTATCCTTTAAATAAAACCTTTGTTCTTGCCTCAGTGTTTCTTGGGTGTTCAGTCTCCAATACCAGGGGAACAGGACCAATCTTGATTTTCAAGACAGGTTTCATAATGGCCATTGGCATTTCTGAGGAGCTCCTGAAGCTCAGTGGGGTCTAGTAAGACAATGAGAAACTCAGTGATGCAGGCTTAAAGAAACCTGGTTTTGCACTTTTAGTCTTATGGAATCCCACATGTTCTTAACTGTTGATGAGCTTAGGAAGATCCCTCCCAACTCTGGTAGGGGGAGAGGAAATATTAAACATTGTGAAATATGCCCAGGTCATTCTCTGTAAGAAAGAAAATACTTTATCAAAGCCTTACCTCTCCTGCAGGGAGAACATATATCCAACTACAGTTCTTCCTAGAATTGATGCCTCATCGAAGGTGTGAAAAAGCTAATGAATGCTTATGTACTTCTCCTGGGACATGGGCCCACAGAAAAAAAGGCTAAGATTTAATCATGGTGTTGTAAATGCTCCCCTTCCTCCACACTTTAAAACAAGATTAACAGGCTCCAGTACAATCATGGATTCTCACAGAAAGAGGTGTCAGACACAGGCTCTCTCTGAGAAGGAGTATGGAGGAAAGCCCCTAATCAATAGGGATGAAAACTAAAAACACTAGAGGAATTTAAAGCTTCTGTCACCTAGAGCCAAAGCAAATGTTAAACACATCCTGAACTTTTTTCCAGATTTATACATCCTCACGGCATAGAGATATTTACCTCGATTCCTATTACCCAATACAACAGGTTTGGCTGTCAACAAAAAAGTAAGGGATACTCAAAAAAACAAAGAACATGCATTCTGCACAGGGAAAAACAGCATCAGGATAGAAGAATTTCATGGGAAAGCAGAGACAGGAGAGACTCAAAGAAGGACACCAGAGGAATTGGAACACCCTACAGCTATTGCAAAGTTGTTGACATAAATTGTCACAGTAAATTCCCTTTGTTTTTCAGTTTCTATTACTTGAACAAAAAATTACGAGATACAGCAAAGCAGAAGAAATACAGTCTGAAGAAACACAATCAACATCCAAATTAGATTCCAGATTTTTTTTTTTTTTTTTGGCTGTGGGGGAGTACTTGAGATTGAATTCAAGGGCACTTGACCACTGAGCCACATCCCCAGACCTATTTTGTACTTTAGAGTTGCTTAGCAACTCACCTTTGCTGAGGATGGCTTTGAGCTCACGATCCTCCTGCCTCAGCCTCCTGATGTGCTGGGATTACAGGTGTGTGCCACCACGAATGCCTGGCTGACCCAGATTTTAGTCAGATAAAATTTAAAATCACTACGAATGTTATGTTTAGGTTCTAGTAGCAAAAACACACAAAATTCAAGAGAATGTGTAACAAAGAGATAAAAGTATAAGAAAGAGCCAAAAGGAAATATTATATACTAAAAACTCTAAAATAGAATTAAAGAATGTATATTATGGGTTTATCAGTTTACCAGAAAGTATCTAGGAAAGAGTTAGTGATTGAAGCAAGGTCAGAAACAAAATTCCAACCTGAAAGAGAACAATCAATAGAAGAAACAAAACAAAGAAAACCAAGAGCTACAATTCCCCCCAGCAAACACACACATACATACATACATACACACACACACACACACACACACACACATATGTAATTGGAATAGCAGAAGGAAAAAAAGAGAGAAGAAGTATTTGAAATAATAATGGCCAAGAATTTCCAATATTATCCATCATAGGAAACCACAAATCCAAGAAGCACAGATAACATAAAACGGAATAAATATTGAAAATATATCTCTAGATACATCATATAAAATTGGAGAATAAAAAACTAAGAGAAAATCCAGAGGGAGAGAGACAGAGACAGAAAAATAATTATGGGGGACTTACCAGAAACTATGCAAGCAATAAGAGAGTGTACTTGGAAAAAAAAATAACTTAGAATTTTATATTCAGCAAAAGCTTAAATATGAAGACAAATACTAGCAAGAATGGTATAGATAACTACAAAATGTTCTTTCTAGACAAGAACTATGTTGGCAAAATCTGTCATAATCAATTTTTTTTCAGGACTTTTGAATCTCATAAAAAATATACCAACCAGGAAAACACCTGTCAGGAGGAAAAAATGCTGGCATTTCCTAAGAAGACAACAGCATTGGACTTATCCTGTTACCACTCTTCTCACACCTGAGCTCTGTAGCAGCATTGAAACCACCAGCCTGCATTCTTGGTTCAGTTGTTAATAGTAGAGGAAACAATATAATCTTCATCCTAAAAGAATTGTGCTTGTGCTTTGACCTTTCTGGTGGTTCTCTAAACAATCAGTGCAGAGCTTGGCTTTATTTCACCTGCATCAGAATTTCCCGGGAGCTTAAAGGCAGATTACCAGGTGTCATTTGTCAAAAACATTTAAAGGCAAATGTATTGGGTGCTGCCATCTGGAACAAGGGATAAGAGATGGTGAAAATAAGAGGCATTCTAAAAACATAGGTAGGCAGAGGCTGAGGAAGGATATACCTGGGGGAATAAGAAAATTGAAAAGTTCCTGTGTATTTCAGGGAATCTAGAAGTTGGTGCTTCACAGAGCTATATGCATGCTAGAAAAACCTGAAAGTATCCCAAAGACCACATATCCTATGATTCCATTAAACAATAGCACATAAAATTCTTTTCACATTCACATGAAACATTCACCAAAAGAGAGAACATTCTGGGTCAAAAACATAACAAGTTTAAAATAATAGACTAAGGAAAATGTGTCAATACAGGGTTTGCTCATTTCAACAAGTGTACCAGACTAATTTAAGACGTCAGTAATAGGAAAAAACTAGGTGGATGTAGAATATATTGACCTCTACTAGTTTTATAATTTTCTATTCTTTATGGTTAAATTTAGTCTATATGATTCTCACTCTAGTATCAGATTTAGAAAGTCCCAGCATATACAAAGTGTTTTTTTTAAAAAAAAGGTCACAAATTTTAAAATTTATATTTAATTGTTTTAATTTTTAAAAATAGTTTTTAGCATATAGTTTCAGTAATATATTAACATTATATAGACCGATGTGTTTACACACACATATTTTTACATATACTTTTTAAAAAGATTATGCTAAGATTTCAATAATGTGCATTGAATGGGAATATGTTCTCCTATCACTTTAATGCCACATAGTTAACATTCTAATTCTTTACTCTTCAGTTTTTCAGTTTTTAACCTCCATTTTGTTGAATTGACTAGACAGTGTATTTCTTCCCAATTACCCATTATCAAAATGTATAAGGCATTGTTTCATGTCTACGAGGAAGAAGCCTTCTCATTATTTTATATCTTTAAACTGTAGTTAGTGATGCACCTGCTTCATAATGATAGTACTTACCTCATAAGATTATTTTGAGTATCAAGTTAATAGAACATGTAATGAATTTATGTAAGTCCTTGATATATAGCATTGGTCAGAAAGAATTTTTTAAAAGTTGAAACTGGAAGGACGTAAGAAAGTGGGGATATCTGATGGAGTACTATTTAAGAGGGTCCCAAAAGTGGCAGGGCACTTAAGTCCTGGGGAAGGGCCAAAGTCTTCTCACTTGTGTCAGATAAGGAAGCAGAAAGGATTTAGATTTGATGTTGGGGATTTAGATAAGGTTTAAGACTAGTTCTAGAAAGTCCAATTAAATTTTTTTTAAAGTAAAAGAAAGATTGACTACTAAAATAGATACTGGTGATAGTTTGTGATAAGAGCTATTAGGAAAGTATGGAGCTTGAAATAGTAGTTGTGGAGAATGGTGGAGAAATATGGATGAAAGCATAATAACTTCTGACAGTCTTGGCACCCCAATTAAGAAGAGGCATTGTGATATATAGCATTATATTCCATAATTTTTCACTCTACTAAGTTCAGACTCACACTCTTGAGGAGGTAACATTGCAGTACACTTCCACAATGGATGGTAGATACGACATGGCCCCATCCATATTGGGCTTGGCTGGCAATGCCATTTTGCTTTTGCTGATGAATGTTAGGAAATATGAAGTAAACTGAGCTCTGGCTACACCTTGGCATAGCTTTTGAGCTGCTGACGTTCACTATGAAAAGGAGACTTAGGTAGCTGCTGGCCCAAAGAGGAGGAGCCCTATGGATCAGATCTGATCCCAACTCAGAGCCTAAATTTAGACTTAGCATCAAACAGCCAGAAGCTGAGCTAGCTGGCCTTCAGCAGAATCCTCACCTAGATCAGCCAAATCACAACCAGTTTGCAATGCTGTAAACATTAAAAATGAACAATTATTAAGCAATTGTGTTTAAAGTGGTTTATTAGGCAGCATCATTGCAGCAATATCTGACTAATAAAAGACCATAAATATGCATCAATACCAAAATGTATATATAAGTTATTTTATTCAACAGTGTTTATGAGGCATAGCATAGAAATGGTGAAGAAATGGAATAGGAGAAATTGATTGATTCAAGTTTGTGCTTCTCTCAAATGGGGAATGGGAAACAATTGGAAAAGAAATGACTAAAGTTATAAAAAAATCTATTTTCCCTTTACTATAAAAATAAGTAGTAGGTCTCCCACTCTGCCAATTTCTTTGAATCCTGTTATACACAAAACACACATAGCTTTGGAATTTAATAGATATCAATTTACCTTTAATATTTATATCATTTATCTTTGTGAAACAATCCAAACATGACATTATGAATAAGTCTCTAGTCTTGGGGATCAATCCTCAAATCTCTTGGTCTCTGTTAATCAGGCTGCATACCACCCTTTCAACATCATAATCTAGAAATTTCTTTTTCATTCTATCTGAAAATTTCTACCCAGGGCTACTGTGTTTTTATTTTTACTGTTAATTCTCAATGGAAAGTCAATTTCCATTTAAACATACGTGTATGAATATATACACACATACACACACCCCTTTAGAAACTTAATTCAAATATTATAAACATCATTAACACAGAGATGTATGAACATACATACACACACCCCTTGAGAACCTTAATTCAAATATTATAAACATCATTAACACAGAGACCTCAGACACGTGGATATATCCTTAATCTTTATTAAATCACTGAATTACTTCAATGCTGCTTAGTAAACAGCCATTGCCCTTAACTCTGAATAACCCATCAATCTCATTAATCTGGTCCTTCCATGAGATATCTCCTCCTCTACAACAATCTAGTGAGTAGAGGGTCACCCCCTGACACAATTGGGATTAGCAAACCTGTTCTCCGGTTCTAGAACCTGCATCTCCATTCCTGCTGGTCATTGTCTATGCTGAACTCTAAATATTTTAATATAACACTGTTCCATGTATCATTTCCTTACTCAGATACAGATGCATGTAAGCATCAGTCTATCCTCATTTTCTCTTTAAAGTTAAGAACAGTGCCTTCCTTGTTCTTTTATCCCAAGTGTTTGATAGAAGTTAATGTTCTAAAAAATATATTAAAAGCTAAAAGGATCAGAGAAGCCAAAAGTTATATTTAACTGCCAATAGAACAAGTGAACAGTGTTCCAAATAAAATTTAGAGATTTTATATATTTAGAAATACATCTGATTTTTTTAAAATTTTCTAACAAATATTAAAATGTACATGCAAATTTACAAAGTTACCCAATGAAAATCACTTTTCTAATTTGCATTCCCCTTGCAGGGCTGGTCAATGGTTCTTTTTAATTTGGAAATAAATCTGTTTTATCTGTATCTTAGGTTTCTTCTGAAGGTGTAAGAAAGTTCCAGAGAGCAGTATGTTTGAAAATGACAGAGAGGTCATGTCTAATTGCTAGATTTTCCTCTGTTCTTTCAACCCTGGAGTTCAGGTTAGGATCATTTGACTGAGGCCATCTCTCATATTACCTTGGTGTAATAATTTTGAAAGTTGCCTAGTTAAGAGAAATACATAGCAATCCTCCAGTGTCTGAAACCTTCAGGAAAGCTATTTGCCAAATCTATTATATAGTGAATTACTGACAATTCCAATACACCAAACTCAGTGCGAGACATATGCTTCAAATTCAAATAAACATTAGTGTCCTTCAGCTGTCCGAAAATGGCCACTCCAAATGATTGCTTTGTGTATAATTCCACTTTTATTATCTAGACGTATTAAAGAGTTTACAGATTTACATATTGAAGCTTGAGCCTCAGGCTTTAGTGACTTATTGCTATGTCATGGCTCATATCCTTTCTTTAATACTGTGTTTCCTAGAGAGACAACCAATCAAGACACAGCTGTATGTCACTGTCGTCACCATTCAAAGGACTCAGAATACAGGGGTCAGATTTTTTTTCTTCAAGGACTTCTGCTACAAGTGGATCTTCATGCCACCAACAATCATTTTTCTTTTTTTTTTTTTAATTAACTTTTTGTTAAAAATTTCCAACAATAATTGACATGAAATCCTAGATTTCTGATTTTCTCCTTCAACTTACTTGCCAGGACATATGATCTGTGGGGAGAGGAATTCTAGAAGCTAGATATTAGAAAAACTGCCCAAGACATTTCTTTCTTGTTCTTTTTCTTATTGTGCTAGAGATGGAGCCCAAGGCCCTGTGCATGCTAGGCAGACACTTTAGGACTGAACTATAACCCCAGCCCTAGAATGCTCTATCTTTCTGTCTCTCACAGTTACACATACGCACAAGCACACAACATTTTCATTGACATAGTATAATTTCCTTAAACTGTGTGGGAATTTCCACTTTATTGATCTTTTGTGTGTGTGTGTGTGCACGCACGTGTGTGTAGGTGTGTTATGTGAGCTAGAGGAAACAGTGTTCTTTAGAAATTGAGAAGACAAAACGGAATGAACACAGGATGAATATTCAGGAAAATTTATAGTTTTAAAAATACAAGATCATAACAAGCAATCAAAAAGTAAAGGCATCCTAATATAGAAAACCTATCTCAAAGTAATGGTATGAGGGGAAAAAAAGGCCATGTTCACAACCAGGGATTAAAGGCAAGAAGGAGACACACTATGCACAGAGAAGTAGATTTGATGAAAGAATCTGCCTACATCCATTAAAAAAATAAATAAACTCTGTCCCCATTCTCCCAAGCCTTTCACCCCTGAGACGGGCAGCTGACTGAAATTCAAAAAGTGAGGAATGGCCAAAGGGCCAGGGCAGAGTCAGGGCAAAAGTGCTCATGCTATCTCCTATTTGGGACTTGAACAAGGGGTCAGATCTTGATCTCTAGAGCTGTGGCTGGTGCAGACATTTCCTGCCCCACTGTGTACTTAAGAAGGGACCTTAGGCAAACGCAAAATGGGGGAGTGGAGCAGAGAGAAGCAGAGGGAAAACTATGCCCCATGAAATAGAAAGGAAGCTCCAGCTCAGTTCTACATTTCCGACTGTTGCTTCCTGTGATAATCCTAAGCATTTTTATACCAAAAACCAGTAGGATGGAGTTCAGAAGAGTATAGTGTTAGTACTGTGGTAACTAAGTAGCAAATAAATGTGTGTCCCTTGGCTACTTTTTTTCCTTATCTTGTGTGTACACACACACACACACACACACACACACACTGTTGAAACATGTCTATTGTTAGAGAAAACAACAAGTGGAAAAGACAGGCCTTACTTTTCTCATTTTTGCTTTTCTATTTTTTTTTTTTTTTGTGCTGTGTAATTTATATCAACAGCAAGTATCTATGGAATGGGATTATAGGCCATCTATGGGTCTTAAATGAATACTAATACAAATTTCCTATTTTAAATGTGAAATTGGTCTGTCTCAGAACATTTAATCTCCCTCTAGGAAAAGTAGATAAGAAAGTACCAGTTCTATGCTTTTATCTGTTGGGCCTACCTAACTAATGAAACTTTGGCATACTGATAGGAGAAGACAATTAATTGGCAAATCAATTGTTAAATCTCCAAACTTCGAATCTTTCTCATCCAAGCAGGCACGATACTGGGACGATGCACTAACAAATGTAAAATTATCAACTCTTTGTCATTTTTTTTTTCATATTTTTAAGCAGTTGACTACTCAAGGTGTATTAAGATAATTCTTAAGAAATACTGATAGAATTTTTTTTAATGGTTCTGGGGATTAAATCCAGGGCCTCACGCATGCTAAGCAAGTTCCAAACCCCTGAGCTACATCCCCAGACCTGATTGAACAATTTTTTTAATGTTTCATAAATTAAAAACCATAGGCTTGGCTTGTATAACTCACAGCAATCACCAAAATGTTTTTGCTAACATTAAAATGGCCGGATCCAATACTGTTGACTTGGCAATTACCCAAAACCCAAGCAACTTAAACAGATCAGGTTTTCAGTTGCTCTCATTCCAGTATGATGGGAGGATACTTATCTTGGTCAGGGATAGAGAGTAGTGGTTTAGTTCCCTTAGGCTTCATTCATCCTTTCCCTGTTAGCAGGTATCATCATCAATCATGGTGCTTGGTTCCAGTGACTCTAGGTACCACTTTAGATTCCTTCTCAATCTTCCATGAGAAAAAACAAAAACTAATTTGTTATCACTCTGCTTATAGCTTTTATGAAGCTATAGTTTCAAGACCTAAGCAGAAGTTAAATAGTCTTTGAAGCGTTTGGCATTACTCGTGTTCAATTATGTGATATTTGCTTCCTCTCAGAAAAAAAAATGTATTTTATAAAACTATTAAAATGTTCTTTACTGAATCCAAAAGACTAATAATAAAATTATTGGGATGAAATAACTACCATTTAATTAGTACCCAATATGTTCCAAGTGCTATATTACATTCTTCACTCTCTTTACCATATTGAATCCTAACAATCAATCTGGGATAGGAATAGAAATACCTATTTTTTTTTTTTCAGAGAATGAAAACAAGACAGAGAAGTGAAATAGCACATTGGAGATTACTAAAAAGTTACCTGAGAGCCAATATTTGATGGCAAGTTGTTCTGACTCCAAATCCTATTATCTTAGCAATTACACTAAACTGCCTCGCCACCTCAGCTACAAAGTCCAGTATTCAGAGGCAGCTGCTCTTGCTGAGAAAGTTGCATGGCAATGACCTCATTGTGTAGTACTTGAAAGAAGTACTTTCTCATTAATTAAGGAAAATTCCCTTTTGGCAAGAACAGTCCCCATTGTAATGAAAGCACTGTGCTGTTCTCCAATTTAATCGGGATGGTTTCAATTCTGAGGGCAAGAAAGGAGGGAGCTCTGAGTTAATCCTTATTGCTACTCCCAGGCATTAGAGAAACCATCAAACATGGAGGGTCTCATTCTTTCCTTCAGGCTTCCAGAACAAAAATATACTGTCTCCCTTTCCTTTCAACCCTTAGCTGATTCCATTATTCATCACCTGCTATTGACTGGAACAGTAGTTATAGCTTGGGGTCTACTGAGGTGATGATGGTGGTCCATATTTTATTTTTACCACTTCCAAAGCAAATGGAAGTTGTCCAAATATCTGCACAAAGGCTTTATAAATTAATGAGCACACCAGGTGCCCTTGAGTTTTATAAGGATTATATTAAATCAATGTGGTTATTATAAGATGTAACTTCAGACCTGCATGTATTTTCTCCTAAACAATTCTGGTATGCATGACATTTTCTACTGCATTCACATCCCTATTTTAATATGCCTCCTTTCCATTTGATGCTGTCACTCGTGCTATAGATGTCAGCAGGAAAGGAACCAGAGAGGCTTATAATAATGGCTACCATGTGGAGGTCGACTTATTAATATACTGTAGTGACTATAACACTGTGTAAAATTACACAGTGAAACCCGCAATGCTGGGCTCCTGGACTCCTTGTCTAAAGGTCAGCATTTAGATTTACACAATCCTATCTTTTTCATTTGTGAGACAGAAAATGTCTGGCAGGAGATACCAATATTTAATAAGCATATGTTATGTAATAGGGTTGGTGTTATGCTTTACAGTCATTATTTCATGTATTCCCTACTACAACCCAATGCAGCAAGTATTATTATAGTTAATCCCTGAATGAGGGAAATGAGTACCTTATACCCAGGGTAATATACTGAACACAAATGGCTCTTTTTGTAAATAGTGTAGGGCCTTCCTCAGTTGTTTCAGTCCTGCATCTCCTTTCTGTTTATTTTTTTTCTCAGCAATTGCTCTGCTAGATATTAATCCCGCGCATCTTCATTTTATCAATGAACAAACACTATCTCTCAGATTTGGAATGTGACTTCCTAAACTGGAGCTATTCCCTTTTATCTCATAAGGAATTCTGGATTCTACCCCAATAAAATCCCAGTACTTTATTCATATTTATCCTATCCATCTTTTATAAGAAAGGGTCATTCGAATAAGCAAAACTCAAAAAAAGTGGGTATTTATACCTTTCAATGGAGTTTCAACAATAAAGAACAGAACAAGTTAAAGTTTTATATATGAATAAATAAAAGTAATTTCTACTATCCACCATGACAATACTTCTTCCCAGGATATAATATATAGGTTTTATAGTAGCTAAAATGCTCACTTCATGTAGCTTCTGTGAGGATCATATGGTTATAATCAAATTAAAATTCCTACATTATCTTGCACTTCATATCCATACAAAACATTTTTGTATTAGTATTTTTATTTTCATGCAACTAAAATAACTCTATACATCTAAAACTTTCAAGCTTCAGTTTTTGACTTAATTTAAATAATTTTGTATGCATACCACAATGTCATAGGTCTCTTCAAGGGAAATAAATTGATAGGACTAAAGGACATTTCTGTCCAACTCAGAAATGAATTTACCATGAAATAAGTAGCAGGTGACTCTGATGTGCTCTGTTCCCACATCTGGAGTTGGATGAAGTTGAGATTCACCTTAAAGCATAGTTCTACCTTTGTCACAAGTGTTTCAGATTTTCTCATCAGAGGACACATGAATCAGTATTTCCTTTTCTCAATTCATACTTGATTAAGATTATAGATTTTCCCACAGAATAGGAATATGGTCTTAGCCTTCAGTCTCAAAGTTTTTATCATTTTCATGGGAATCTTAATTGATAAGTACATTTATTCTGCTGACAAGATAACATGACAGTAACATATTAGAAATTTAAAGACTATTAATATAATTTTAGGACTTATATGAATACACTATAATTTTAAGTGCATGTTTTATTGTCTTGATTATAGTAGTCTTGTACTATACCACAAAACATTAACAAAAATTTAGCAGCTAGAAACAATACAAATCTCTTATCTTACAGTTCTGTGGGTCAAAATAATGACTGTGGTCTCACTAGTCTAAGATCATCATGGTGAAAGCACTGGAGTTCCTTTTGGGAAGCACAGGGAACAGGGTGATTCCTTACTCACTCAGGTTGTTGGCAGAATGTCTTCTTCTAGTGACAGAGTTCAGATCCATGGTTTTTTGTTGGCTGTCAGCTGAAGGCCCTATGCAGTCTTTAGAGGCCTTCCTCATGGCCTCATTGGAAGCCCCTTCATCTGGCTTCAAAGCCAGCCTCAGTGAGTTTCTTTCATGCTTCAATAATTGCTGGCTTCAGTCTCACACGTATCTCATTCTTCAACCCCAGTAACTGACCTCTCTGCCTCCATATTACAACTCTAAAGGGACACAGGAACTGCCTTGGTTGGGTCCCATCAGATAATCTAGGGTGATTTTTTCTGTTTTAAAGTCTCTCACCTTAAGTCCTGCCTGTCCTGCTGGTTTTGGTTTATTTGATTCCTTTATGACCTAGTTGAAGGTTGCATTGATTACAGCATGAATATCTTTATGGGTCCATATGTTATTCTACCTGTTACACTCCCAGATCCTCCAGACAGAAAGAACTTGTTTTTTTTTTTTTTTTTTTTAGTATTCTAAGCCACAGATGACTTCACCCACAAAAACTAAGCAAAAAAGTGTATCATGAGAATTTAAAAGAAGTGATTCATGAATTTTGTCAAGATCTTAAATTTATATTTAAAGCTCTGACTTTCACATTAAGAAATTTAGCAAAATACAGAATGCCTCCCTTACCAAAAGTGATAATTAAATCTGTGCCTTGTAGACAAAATATCTAATTCTGCCTAATCACTATTTCAAGGGATGGTTTATATCAGAGAGAATATTTACCAAATGTTTCCATCATACAAGGTATGGTTCAAAGGGTCTTAATTAATTATGTTTAATTCTATTTTTTAATGTGGTTATTTTTTTCTTTCATTAGTGCATTATAGTTATACATAATAGTTGGGTTTATTTTGGCAAAATCACACATGCATGGCACTTGACTTAACTCCACTTCAGTCCTCATAGTCATCCTCTCCTCCCTCCCTCTATTCTCCTTTCCCTCCTCTAGAGATCTTCCTTTCACTCGTTTGTTTATTTTTTATTGGTGATTTATAGATAAACATAAAGTTTTAATTCACTGTGGTATATTTATAATGCAAATAGCATAATTTCGTTAAATTTTCATTTTGCATTTATTCTCCTTTTTTATTGTCCTCTCTCTTCCTCTCAATCCCCTTCTTTTACTCCAATGATCTTCCCTAGATTTTATGATATTTGATTGCCCCACCTATTTTTCCTTCCTTATTTTGCTCCAGCTCCCTCATACGAGAGAAGATATGCAACCCTTGATTTTCTGAGTATGGCTTGTTTTTCTTAGCATGATGTTCTCCAGTTCTATTCATTTATTGGAAAATGCCATGATTTCATGATTTTTTTTTTTTTTGTGGCTGAGCAAAACTCAATTGTGTATGAATACAAGATTTTCTTGATCTACATCTATGAGTGGGCATCTGGGTTGATTTCATCACTTGGCTATTGTGAATTGTGCTGCTATAGACATTAATGTGACTACATCACCAGAGTATGCCAATTTTAGTTCTGAGGAGTGGAAGAGCTGGGTCCTGTGGCTTTTCCATTTCTAGATTTCCACGAATCTCCATATGGATTTCCACAATGGTTGTAGTCCCACCAACAATATATGGAGCGTACCTTTCCCCTCATATCCTCGCCAACATTTATTATTATTTGTATTCTTGATAATGGCTATCCTGACCAGGATGAGATAAAATCTTGCTGTAGTTTTGACTTACATTTCCCTGATTAATAGATAGAGCTTTTTTTTTCGAATATTTATTAGCCATTTGTGTTTCTTCTTTTGAGAAGTATCTGTTTAGTTCTTTGGCCATCTATTGCTTAGTCTATTTTTTGTTTGTCTTTTGGTGTTAAGCTTTTTGAACTCTTTATGTATTCTGGATATTAATCCCTGTCAGTGGAGTAGCAGCAAAGATTTTCTCCCAGTCTATGGGCTTTCTCTTCCTGTTCTCAATTGTTTTCTTTGCTGTGCCTAAGCTTTTTAATTCAAAGCCATCCCACACTAATTCTTGGTTTTCTTTCTTGAGCTTTAGGGGTCTTGTTAAGGAAGTCAGTATCTGTACCAATACAATGAAATGTTGACTGTTTTTGTTTTCGTTTTTTTTCTAGCAGTTGCAAAGTTTCTGGTCTAATTTCTAAGTGTTTGACCCACTTTGACTTTTGTGCCGAGTGACAGATCGGGATATAGTTTCATTCTTGCATATATAGGTAACCAGTATTTCTAGCACCATTTGTTTAAAAGATTGTCTTGTCTCCAGAATATATTTTGGCATCTTTGTCCATATTAGATGACTATAAGTATGTGGGTTTGTCTCTGTATCTCCTATTCCTTTGATCTTCGTGTCTATTTTTTTAAGGACATATGAACAAAACATGATAACAGATTCAATACAATCCCCATCAAAATACCAATGACAATCATCCCAGAACTAGAACTAATACAGTCCAAAAATTCATTAGAAAGAATAGAAGATCCAGAATACCAAAGCAATCCTAAACAAAAAGAGCAATGCAGGAGGCATCACAATACGTGATCTCAAATTATACTGCAGAACTATAAAAAAAAAAAAAAAATAGCATGGTATTGGCATCAAAATAGACCTTATATTTTATTCTTGCTACCATCCTATGAGTAAGTACTACAATTTTTAGTAGCTTAAAAGATGATGGAACGGAAAGATATTAAGTTGATACAGTCAATAATGAACAGAGCTACAAGGAGACACTGCTTGCATAAATTCTGACCAATAGAATCTCCTGGTGTGATGGAAATGTTTCTTCTACAGCAGAACTAGTGTATTGAACTTTCTGTAATAAAAATATTCACATCAGCCCAGTTCAATAAAGTAACTAAACATATGCAAATTGAGCATTTGAAGGGTGGCTAGTCTACTGAGGAAGTAACCATTTGATTGAATTGATTTGAAGTTCAAGAGCCTCTGTGGTTAATGGATACTACTGCACCCTGTGGCTGCTTTAACACAAAGGCTCATCCTTTCCACCACCTCAGAGCAGTCTCAAGACAGCATTGCTCCTTCTCAATCCTTCATAAACATACATTGCAACTCTGGTTCTACTTTGTATTTCTGAAATTAGAATAAACAATTCTAGCATTGTAAAGAGCTTGATTTTACAGTTTATTTTCTGCAATGATCTGTGGAAACAAAATTCAAAAGAAATTTCCTTGACAGACTATTTTATCTTTCACTTTTGGTTCAGGTGAGAGAAATCGCTGGTTATCAAAACATCCTATAAGGTAATAGCATTGGGCCAATCAGTAATATTCTTTCTTTGCAAATGTAAGTTGCTTCTTCTTTTTTTTTCCTATTGGCTTTATTATGGAAAATTTCAAACCTCAAAATGTAAAATAGTATGTTTAAACACCGTGCTCCTTTTTATCCAGCTTTAAAAATCATCACTTCATGGCTACTAGTTTGTGTGTGTGTGTGTGTAATGTGTGTGTATTATATATAAGTTGATCATGGTTGAATAAAAATGTAGATTGGTATATACATCTTTACCCTTCTTGCTTTACTTAACAAGGTTTTTCTGGAAATTATTCTAGAGTAACATACAGAGATATCCCTGTCTCTTTACATTGTAGCTGCATGGCTCCTCTGTGCTGATTAGCTATTTTTTATTCAACACCATTCCTATGGACAGATATTTGGGTTTCCTGTTAGGCATTTGCTATTATATAAAATTTGGTAATTTCATACTGATATTCATAAATCATTTCATATCTTTGCCAGGATGAAATTTATTTTCTTGCACGTGAGAACAAATGGAAGAACTCTAACTCCTAATCCTTTCAGGAACATACTCTTCTCTGAAGAAGATCATTATGTGTCTAATTTTAGACAGTAGTAGGAATATGATCACTCAATGCACTAAGACATACACACCCTACATGTAAACATCTATATCTGCAAATATAGGAGAAGCAAGTGACTTGTGAAAATCATTTGTAGCATCTCCTGAACTCTTTTCTCTTTTGCAAGCTAGAAATCCATACTATAAGACACTCAATATACTTTTACTTGAAAGATTCCAGGACTATGTAACTGATGTATTAATGTATATACTGGCCATGCAGAAATAAGAAAGCAATCCCTATCACTATCTCTATCTCCCTCCAAATCATCACCAAAGGGAAAGAACATGAACCTCTATGAATCTATTGCAGACCCTGGTTGGGTCAAGTTTGCTTGAGATAACATTACCATGCTTCAAAATATCTTATGGAGGACAGACATTCTTTTCATGTTTCTTACATATGCTAAGGAAGTAAGCATAATCATGCACAGGGTGCTCTGGGTAGAATTCACCTGCTACTTGTTCTCTCTATACGTTGAACAAACAAGCTCATTTCTACATAGCACAAAGCCCTTCTTCTGCCACTCGGCAGTAGGTGTATAGCCTTGGGAACCACACATGACTTCTTTTACACTATACCTCTGTGATTACATATCCTCTTGTGTTAGCAGATGTCTCCAATGATTCTTTTATCTGAAACCACTCATGACTAAAGAGCTTAAGAAAAATGGTATTGTAAGTCAAGGGTTCCAAGTCTATCTAGCAATATATATTACTTTACATTTTAAGCCACTAATCCTTAAGTATTTATCTTCCTCAGAAGTCTAAAAAAGTTTATTATTCATGCTTAAGTAGAAAAAACTTATACCAAGATTAGAGATGACAGGGAAACGTGGTGTTCAAATATTTGAACAGAACTCCTGTTTTTATTATCTTCAGAAAATTGTCTTGTAAAGAATTTGGCTACTGTGCCTAGAGAGCCTGTCTTACCTTCAGGAGAGAATGACTGATTGGTGTCTATTATGTGATTCAATTCCACAGTAAAGTATGGCTGTCACTAATAAATATAAGGAGACATAAGTTCATTTTGCAGGGGAAGGTTAAAGTACCTACTTGGCATTTCAGTTATAAATTATCCTTTCTTTTCCTCTGGCTGTATAATATATTCATAAAATCTGATAATTCAGAACAGAAATATATCCTAAAAGATCAACTAATATTTTATCATGATTGATTGATAACTAATGAAAAGTAGCTTCAATGTGGTGAAAATTAGTGACTTCATGAGTCCTCCTGCATTGAAAAGTCTGAATATTGAAGTAAAATGTAGTATAATATAAAATAGCATCTTGGAAACACATTGTCAACATCAGCCATCAGTTTACATATTAGAGGTAACAAACTGAAAAAGAATGAAAATAGCTGAAATCCCTCACCTAAGTATTGAGATCTTACTTAATTTATGTTTCCAGAAAGGAGGAAATCAAAGAAACTGTCATAATAGCATTATCTGTGTTGTAAGATATGGACTCAAGCTTCACAAAAATTCTATAATTTTCTCATCTCCTAACTAAAGGAGAAAATATCTTCCTCAAATTTTGAAATATTAGGTGACCTGATAACATGTTGAAGTCCTTTGTAAGCATGATTATCATACATGGAAAGTTTGGCAAATGCAGAGTTTCTCATTAGAGAAATGCTGTTTTGTTGGTTTTGTTTTTATTTTTGTTTTTTCCTAACTCCCTGCAACTTTGATTGTGTCCTTATTAGTAGAAGGAAAAGAGTCTTTTGGACTGAGAGTAACAAAAATCTGGGTTACAAAATAGTGATCACTTCTTGGTTATTTACCTTGAACAAATGCACTAGATCAAATAAAAAGCAGCAAGAAAATTCTGTTTCATCTTGACAGCCTTATTCATAAGTGTTTTAGTAATAGCTGAAGATTCCCTTCTTATGGCAAGCACAGACAACCATAGTAATGATAATTTTGATCACCTACTGTGGTGCATCCTTGTAAAATATCATCATCAAATATGGCATTGCCTACCATGCTCATCACCTGTACAGGGAATTATTTCTGTCCATTTTCCCTTTAGGTAGTCAAATTTTATACCATATCCTATAACCTTTTTTCTGCCCATTCCCTCATCAAATGTCCAAAGTATGGCTACCCCACCCCAATACAGCCAACTGTGAGTTATCCACCTAATATACAGCCCTTCTAGAGAAAACAAAAAATGTGTGTCCCCTAGATTCCCTCTCTTATGAAGCTAAGCTCAGGGGTGATTTGAGAAGGGGGCAATTAGCAGGAGAGTTCATGATAAAAAGTTATGGAATTAAATGAGGCTAGATACTCTGATGGATCATGTTTAAATGTAGGTTTTGAGTGAGTCGAAATGGGTACGCAGAATCTGTGAGTAAAACACGAAGAATATATGATTTTATATATTTTATATATTTTAAGTAGAAATAGATGGAATCTGAAGTTCATAGGTATTAAGAAATATCAGTCAACAAAATGATGAATAGTTAGCAAGGAGTCTTTCTTGTATAAGAGACACAAACCCTATTAATTGATAGATAACAATGGAGAAGTACATTGGGAATTCGGCTTAGAGCCAAATCTAGGTAATAAAATGCTTGCATCCGGAAATTATATAATACTTTTGCTTTCCTATGTGTTTATTTAATTCTCAGTCTGGTTTTCAGAGGAAGGAAAGAAGGAAGAAAGGGATAGAGAGAGGGAGGAAGGGAGGGAGGGAAGGAGGGAGGGAGGGAGGGAAGGGAGGGAATCCATCTAAACCCCAATTGAGCAAGAGGTTACTTCCCAAGGAAAAACATGGCAAAATTACTAAAGGAAAGCTGAATAGGTGCTGGGCCCTGTAAGAAAAAAAGGGGTGGCCTATAATTCTGAATTAGTTGTGGCTATGCTCTGTTACCTTTTTTAATATTTATTTAATTTTATTTTTTACACGAATGGAGCATAACTTTTCATTTCTCTGGTTGTACATGATGTAGAGTCACACCATTCTTGCCATCATACCCATACATAGGGTAATAATGTCCACCTCATTCCACCATCTTCCCCCCACTGTCCTCTGCTCCCTCCCCTCTGCTCAATCCAAAGTTCCTCCATCCTCCCTACTCCCCTCCCATTATGGATCAGCATCCATTTATCAGAGAAGACATTTCACCTTTGATTTTCTGGGACTGGCTTACTTTGCTTAGCATGATAATCTCCAACTCCATCCATTTACTATAAAGGCCACAATTTCATTCTTCTTTAAGGTTGAGTAATATTCCATCATATATACATACCATGGTTTCTTTATCCATCCATCTATTTTTTTTTGTTTTGTTTTTGTTTTTTTTTTGCTTTTTTTTTTCTTTCTTTTTTTTTTTAAATTTTTTATTGTTGGCTGTTCAAAACATTACATAGTTCTTGATATATCATATTTCACAATTTGATTCAAGTGGGTTATGAGCTCCCATTTTTACCCCATACACAGATTGCAGAATCACATCAGTTACACATCCATTGATTTACATATTGCCATACTAGTGTCTGTTGTATTCTGCTGCCTTTCCTATCCTCTACTATCCCCCCTCCCCTCCCCTCCCCTCTTCTCTCTCTGCTCCCTCTACTGACATTCGTTTGTCCCCCTTATATTATTTTTCCCCTTCCCCTCACTTCCTCTTGTATGTACTTTTGTATAACCCTGAGGGTCTCCTTCCATTTCCATGCATTTTCCCTTCTCTCTCCCTTTCCCTCCCACCTCTCATCCCTGTTTAATGTTAATCTTCTTCTCATGCTCTTCGACCCTACTCTGTTCTTAGTTACTCTCCTTATATCAAAGAAGACATTTGGCATTTGTTTTTTAGGGATTGGCTAGCTTCACTTAGCATAATCTGCTCTAATGCCATCCATTTCCCTGTAAATTCTATGATTTTGTCATTTTTTAATGCAGAGTAATACTCCATTGTGTATAAATGCCACATTTTTTTTATCCATTCATCTATTGAAGGGCATCTAGGTTGGTTCCACAGTCTTGCTATTGTGAATTGTGCTGCTATGAACATCAATGTAGCAGTGTCCCTGTAGCATGCTCTTTTTAGGTCTTTAGGGAATAGACCGAGAAGGGGAATAGCTGGGTCAAATGGTGGCTCCATTCCCAGCTTTCCAAGAAATCTCCATACTGCTTTCCAAATTGGCTGCACCAATTTGCAGTCCCACCAGCAATGTACAAGTGTACCCTTTTCCCCACATCCTCGCCAGCACTTGTTGTTGTTTGACTTCATAATGGCTGCCAATCTAACTGGAGTGAGATGGTATCTTAGGGTGGTTTTGATTTGCATTTCTCTGACTGCTAGAGATGGTGAGCATTTTTTCATGTACTTGTTGATCGATTGTATGTCCTCCTCTGAGAAGTGTCTGTTCAGGTCCTTGGCCCATTTGTTGATTGGGTTGTTTGTTCTCTTATTGTCTAATTTTTTGAGTTCTTTGTATACTCTGGATATTAGGGCTCTATCTGAAGTGTGAGGAGTAAAGATTTGTTCCCAGGATGTAGGCTCTCTATTTACCTCTCTTATTGTATCTTTTGCTGAGGAAAAAACTTTTTAGTTTGAGTAAGTCCCATTTGTTGATTCTACTTATTAACTTTTGTGCTATGGGTGTCCTATTGAGGAATTTGGAGCCCGACCCCACAGTATGTAGATCGTAGCCAACTTTTTCTTCTATCAGACGGCGTGTCTCTGATTTGATATCAAGCTCCTTGATCCATTTTGAATTAACTTTTGTGCATGGCGAGAGAAAGCGATTCAGTTTCATTTTGTTGCATATGGATTTCCAGTTTTCCCAGCACCATTTGTTGAAGATGCTATCCTTCCTCCATTGCATGCTTTTAGCCCCTTTATCAAATATAAGGTAGTTGTAGTTTTGTGGATTGGTTTCTGTGTCCTCTATTCTGTACCATTGGTCCACCCGCCTGTTTTGGTACCAGTACCATGCTGTTTTTGTTACTATTGCTCTGTAGTATAGTTTGAAGTCTGGTATCGCTATACCGCCTGATTCACACTTCCTGCTTAGCATTGTTTTTGCTATTCTGGGTCTTTTGTTTTTCCATATGAATTTCATGATTGCTTTCTCTATTTCTACAAGAAATGCCGTTGGGATTTTGATTGGCATTGCATTAAACCTATAGAGAACTTCTGGTAATATCGCCATTTTGATGATGTTAGTTCTGCCTATCCATGAACAGGGTATATTTTTCCATCTTCTAAGATCTTCTATTTCTCTCTTTAGGGTTCTGTAGTTTTCATTGTATAAGTCTTTCACCTCTTTTGTTAGGTTGATTCCCAAGTATTTTATTTTTTTTGAAGATATTGTGAATGGAGTGGTTGTCCTCATTTCCATTTCAGAGGCTTTGTCGCTGTCCATCCATCTATTGAAGGACATCTAGGTTAGTTTCACAGTTTACTTATTGTGAATTGAGCGTCTATAAATATTGAGGTGCCTGCGTCATTGTAGTATGCTGATTTTATGTCATTTGATATACACCAAGGAGTGGGATAGCTGGATCAAATGGTGGTTCCATTCCCAAGTTTTCTAAGAAATCTCCATACTGCTTTCTCAAGTGTTTGCACCATTTTGCAATCCCACCAGCAATTAATCAGTGTTCCTTTTTCCCCACATTCTCATTTATTGTTGCTTAAATTCTTGAAAATCGCCATTCTGACTGGGGTGAGAAGGAATCTTAGAGTGGTTTTGATTTGCATTTCTCTAATTATTAGAGATGTTGGACATTTTTTTTTTTCATATGAAGTGTCTACTCATTTGCTTAGCCCATTTATTGATTGGGTTATTTGTTTTTTGTTTTGGGTTGGTTTTTTTGGTGTTAAGTCTTTTGACTTTTTTGCCTATCCTGGAGATTAGTGCTCTATCTAATGTGCATGTGATAAAGATTTTCCCGCATTTGGTTATCCTTTATTTTAAAAATCTCTTGGTTGATGCATGACTGACAAACAAACACTATGCATGTTTAATATACACCGCTTGATTAGTTTGGAGACCAGTGTATACCAATACTATAATTCATTCCAGAAACCTATTCATCACCTCCAAAAATTTGTTCCTAACTTCCCACTTGTTATTATTATCCATTTTGATAAGAACACTTAAAGTATTCTAAGAGTGTAGAACTTAAGTATAAAATAAAGTCTTGCTAACTACAGGACTATGCTGCATTGATCTTCAGTAATTATCAAATCTAAACTTAGTACTTTTCCACTAAGACCTCTCCATTTCCTCTCTCCCACCCACAGCAACCACCATGCTACTTCCTATTTATATCATTACTTTGGACTCATCATGTAAGTGGTATTTTGTAGCATGTGCTTTTTATATCTGGCTCCTTTTTCTTAATGTCCTTCAGAACCATCTATGTTGTTGAAATGGCAGGATTTCTACCCTTTTGAAGTCAGAATACTAGCATGTTTACAGACGCATTTTCCATAGACATGTAAGTAACCTAAAATGTGCATCAAGGGATGAATGTACTGTGAAGTGTGACACATACATTCAATGAAATGTTATTTACTATTCAACAAGAAGAAAATGTGGCTATCTTGTCTTAAGGTTAAGAAAATCATACAGTTGAATCAATAATGATTTTTTAAAAGATTACTACCTAGATTTCTATTTGAGAGAACATATTTCTATAGTATCATTAGTCAATTAGTCTATAAATATTAGTTGCACATGTATTATGTGCCTAACACTGATCCAACCTTTCGGTATATGGTGTTGAACACTAGAACAGAAGTACAGATAATAAGCAAATAAATGAATAAACAAGAAAGTTGTGCAGAGAATTGATTATACTATGGCAGAGGAATAAATTGATGAGGTAATGATGATTTTACAGGGAAGATATCTTCTGAAGATTTGTTATTAAAGCTGACCCTTATAAAAAAAAAAAAAAAAAAAACAACTACCAAGCAGATGAAAGAAAAAGGCAGTAACTGCACATTTTTAAAAGTGTTCTTATTCAATAAATTGATGTCATAAATTAAAATGTGATTTCATAATAAGTCTATATATACCATAACAATTAACCAAATTATGATGCAATTATTTATTTACATCCTTTTTTTTCTCTCCCCTAGAAAACTAAGTTCCGTATTATTGAGGATGTTGATTTTCTTATTCAATTGTATATCCCCACATCTGACTCTTGGTATGTACTCAGTAGGTATTTGCATAATTATAGAATGGAGTCATCCAGCTGAACTTAACCTTTGCATTATCATACATAACATAATAACTGGGACAGATTCTGAGAAATGCATCATTAGGAGGTTTCATTATTGTGCAAACAGCATAGAGTATACTTACACAAACCTAAAAAGTATATAGCCTGCTATACCCTTAAACTCTATTGTATGCTTGTTACTCCTAGGCTATAAACCTATACAGAATGTTACTGAACTGAATACTGTAAGAGACTGTAACAAAATGGTAAGTACTTGTGTATTAAAACATAGAAACAGTATAATAAAAGCATGTTACAGGAATTTTCAGCCTCCTTATAACCTTATATAGGGTCTGTGTAGATGTGGTCAAATTACATGTCATTGGCGTGATACTTAATTGTATTTTTATCACCCCTACCTCAAAAGCATTTTATTAAATATCCTCCCCCTTGAAAAACAAATTGGCCAAAGTTATTATCTTTCTAATGATAGATAAAATTCCTGATAGTGATAGATAAATGTTCAGATATTATAACTTTATTTTTAATTATTAAAATAAGACTTTTATTCTCTCACCCAATTTAAGCTTTGTCCTGGCCCAAACCGCTCACATTTGACTCATAAAGGGGAATATGAGATTATCTGTTTTACCCTCCTTTCTCCAAATTTCTAGCTAGATCCTCTAATTTGAAAGCAAGGAAGAAGCTCTGCTATTTACTAACCATGCAACCATCTTCTGATTCTTCAATTTCCCTCTGTGCAAAATTTAGATGTAGAATGAACTCAACTTGTAGGTTATTTCAGCTTTATATTTCCATGTTGAAAGAAGGCTTTTACATGATGGAAAGATCAGTGGCGAGAGAGTATGTTTCTTGTAACATCAAGACTAATTAGAGGTGATTCAACAGCACAAAAGA
Organism: Marmota monax; assembly: GCF_021218885.2. NCBI lineage: Eukaryota > Metazoa > Chordata > Mammalia > Rodentia > Sciuridae > Marmota > Marmota monax. The sequence goes on along the minus strand of NW_026692072.1, from coordinate 4,097,685 downwards.
TCTGTGGCTCATTAACAATCACAAGACTTTTTTCCTTTTTCATCTTTTTGAAAAGTGTTTAATTCTCTTCTTAGGTACTCATATGAGAATAATTTATATGAAGAAGCTAGTGATATAGTTAATGGACCTAATGAAGTATAACAGGGCTCCAGATTTCACTTTTGATGTGGATAATTGATTTTATGAAATGTTTAAGCATATGAATGACAAATGTTTAGAAGTCATTCCTTGATCCCATTTTGTATGTTTGCAGTACCTGTGATTTGAATGCCTTAATAGTGATTTGTCCTATTTATTTTTAGTCCATATGCCTAATTTTTCCCCATCTTTTAGCCTAAATACAACATCACTGATTTTTCCAAGGCAACAAGCAAAAATGATTCATAGCATTTTACATTTCTAAAAGAGGCACATAAGGTGTTTCACAATTTCTCTCATAATTAATTGAGACTCCAGCAAGAACATATGTTTATGTGTCATTTACAATGGGAACATGTTAAAGGAAATGGATTCATTTCCACTTGTAGCCAATGGTGAGAGAATGAAACTCAATCTGCCCTACAACGTTGAGCAAAAGAAAATTTAAAAGTGAATCCATTTCTAATTCAATCTGTTTTGAAACCTTTAATTCAGAATTAACTGGTGTTTCAGAGAAGATTAATTACATGGTACTAACCACGCAATTATAGGTAAGTTTACCTATTTTCTTTTTTATTCTTCAGTATTCTAAGCAAGTGGAGCTTACCACATATGCTAATGACTTTTGAATTCAGTAAGTGTAATTTCTATGTGACAGGTAGAAACCTGTAATTACTACGTACTTAGTATTTAGCAAGCATATGTTTCTGAGACTAAAGAAGCCAAGTACAGTGCAAACAGCAGGAGTTAAAAGTCAAACCTGTTTTTGAATGATTGAATCCTATTTTTACCACATTATTATGGACTTTTCTCTCATTACGTAGAATAAAGTTGTTGTATTTATTGAACATGGCAACCTACTAATTTAACTGTTGGCTGTATAACATGGGAGTAGATACTACAAGTTTTATTTTTCCATTTCCAGGACACAGAACAGTGCTTTGTGTTTGATTAGTCTATCCCTCCTGCATCATATTTATATTTTTTCTCCAAGTATTTAATTCCATCTTTTCTTCAAGACCAAAATAAGGGTCAGCAAACTCTGACCAGTGGGTGGAATCCACTTATAATTTGCTTATGTACCGCTTGTGGTTATTTTCACAGTAGAACAAAGTTGAGGCCTTGGGACCCAAACCACTTGGTCTAGCAGTCTTAAATATTTTTACTGCCTGGTCCCTTCCTGAGAAAGTTTGCCAACCCTTGGTCTTTATCTCTCATCTTTCTATGCTCCCCTACCTGACCATGGCATGCTTGATTCAACACACGGTATGTTACAGATTAATTGTGCACATGAGCCCTGAGAATTGAGATTACACTTTAATATTCTTTTCTCCTTTTGCACCTTACACTCATTTTTTAAATTTGGCTTGAAAAATAAGATACTTAATGTAAAAAAAAATCTCCCAAAATTCATAGAATTGATATTATTACAGTTAGAATACAATAAATTCACAAGGAGATGATATGGAGGATGAAGGGTACAGGGGAGAAAAGACCCTCACCTCATGACAGTTTCAGAAAGCAGAAGCGAGAGAGAGAGAAAGACAGACACAGGGAAGATGTGGTCTTCCAGGGCACACCCCCAATGATTTGGCTCTTCCAGCCACGCCCCACCTCCCTGAAGTTACCTGCTATTCAGGCCATTTAATCTAGGATGAGCTGACTAGGTTACAACTCTCACAATCCAATCATTTCACCTCTGAATATTCCTACATTAACACAGGAGCTTGGGGCAGACACTTCATATACAAACCATAATAGGAAGGTAATGATGTAGGCATTTAAGTTTTAAAACAAGAAGGGCAGAGGTCTGCACATGATAGAAAGAGTTCAACAAGATTTAATATTGATTCCTTCAATGAGCATCAAGACCTATGTGACCTATTTCAGGGTTGTTACACAGTTACGTGTGTGTTGTTTGAACAGCACAAAAGATTATGTTTAGTTGGCCTCAAAATTGACTCAGAGCAGTTTTTTGGTTTTTTTTCAGAGTAGAATCTTCCCCAACCTTTGCTTTCTATTCAATGAACTTTAATCGCCCTGCATACAAAAGTGCCACTATTTCACATATTATCTCTTTTATTCTGAATATATACTATATATACATGTGTATTTATATGAGTGTGTATATGTGTATATATATATATATATATATACACATATACACATGTATATATGTATATGTATGTATGTATGTATATATATACACATACATACATAAACACACATTTCCTAATTTACAAGAATATTTTAACATGAAATATGCAAAATAAATCTAGGGTTATAAAACTCAGATTATTTTTCTCTTTTGTGAAATGGCTTCTGTTTTCCCCATTATACAAAACAGTACCCTGCATCATGTTAATTAAAAAGGTTAAATTATCATGTGCATAAAAGATTAAAACATCCATTGGTTCAATTACTGGCTATATTGTCATTCGTGTGTATCTGTTAGGTAACCACCATGTTAACCATGTTATGTATATAAGATAATCCCAAACTTATTTCACAGTTAATTGTGATTTTGTCAGCTTGACTTCTTTTGATTGGATGTTGCTAGGGAAGGTCAGAAACGTTTCTGCAGACATGAGAGTTTCTTTTATCTTTAATTTTACTTTTACCTTAAAAGTAAAATTAAATAAATTTTAATTTTAAAATTTATCTCTAAGGGTATCATGACTCCACACTTTATGTAGGCAATAAAAATAGTGGTTATCCTTGTATTTTAGCTTTAAAAAATTCTTCAGCTTTAAAAAATTTGTAAATTTATTTCAATTCTGTCCTCTTACAAATATGGAAACACAGGTCACTCTAATAGTTAAATCTTTACCCTCTGAATATCTTCAAAAAGTTTACATCATTACCCAGGATTTACTCTATCTGCTTTGGTGTGTGTGTGTGTGTCTCTCTCCTGTATAAAGTGCTGCCCTTCCAAGATTCCTGGAGCACTATGCTAATGTCATGTTTTATCAATGCCTTAGGAGGCAGATTCAACCATAAGTGAATCATGATTGTCAAAATTCACTTGCCATAAAAATGGGTTTCATAATCCAGATTGTTGTACCTCATTACATAAAACAATACATAATCAGAATAGAGAATTTATGCAGATACTGAGGTCCTGGACAGCCACTACCTGAAATTCACTGGTTAATCCTTAGCACCTATTTATCATACAGTATAGTTTCTATATAGACCAATTTCCTAGAGCTATGGACTACTATTAGTAAAATATAGATGTACAGCTTTATAATTAAAAACTATTAAAATGGACAGTTATTATACCACTGGTAACTGTAGTGTGTATGTCTGTATTTATTTACTAACTGACGTATTTTGACTTCTGATCATCCATTCTCATTTTCTTCTAGTAAAAGTGCCTTCCAGTCCAGTTTGAAGAATTATGCCTTCATCACTGTGTTCTATTTTCTTTTTTGTTTTGTTGAGTATCAAGGTATCCTACTTTCTCCAACCACAGGAGAGACCATATGACCCAAGTCAGTTTAGTTATACTCTTTATCTTTCTTTCAAGTTTGGAAATAAAGTTTAGTGACAAATGTTTTTGTTTAAACATCTCAAGACTATCATCTCAAGAGGTAGACATTGACCTCCTGCACCTAGATTATGCGCTCTACCTGAAAGTAGCATTTTCCTTTTATTTCAACTGTGACTATCTGTTAGCCTTTCTTGGAGCTTCCTTTTTTTGAAGTACTGAACCACAGCAAGTTCCTCTCTCTTGAGAACACTGCACTTAATTCAATTGTTCTTAAATTTGCACTTTAGAATCATCTGTGGAGTTTTAAAACTCCAAGAGCCCAGGATGCATCCCAGATGAATTATATCAATTATATCATATTCTCTGAAGGAGTGGACCCATGAATTAAGGGTTTTTTTTTTGTTTTTTTTTTTTACCTTCAAATTCCCCAGATCTTCCCTACATACAGCCAAGGTTGAGAACCACCGGTGAAATTTATATAAATAGCTTCTATTTGGGGGACTGCTGCTAAGTGCCAACCACTTAACTGCATCAGTTTTTGAAGGAACTCAGGAGGTAGATGTTATTGCCCTCCTTTTAAAATGAAAATATGGGATCATACAACTGTTAAATAAATTGTCAGAAATCACAGACAGTAAGGGATTAAAATGTCATTTACACCCTGATTTGGTTTTTATCGTGTCTTATCACAACTTTAACCAAAAAGTTGAAAAACTAGGATTGAACAAACTTAGGGCTGAACTTAATGTCAGTGGTTTCTAGTATTTTAATAGAAACAAGAAGTTATTTTTAAAAAAATGCTGTGATAAATGAATTTCCATTGATAAATTCAGTGTTGAAGCAAAGGATAAAGATATTTACTGAGCCTTCTTGCCTCTTCCTGAAACAGGTGCTAGACAGTGGGGACCCCATAGACCACACCAGCAAAGGAAAAGAAAATACAATCAAAATCAGTTACATGTTCTTATTATTTCATAAGAGAAAGCATATCAATGTGCAGAGAAAGAAATTAAACATATGGTTTACAAATTCTAAAATAAATTACATAAAAATAATAAAAACATCCTAGGACAACATACTACTAGGTCTTTCATTGTGATGATCACAAGGTGCAGTGATGGCTCTCTTGGGTTTCTCCTATGTGATGACATTACAGTACAGTGCAGGTGATTCTGGGATGAACTTAACCACACTCTAATGTTAGGCCATAGTGACTCCACAGGCTCAGATCTACTGAACTGTTCTACACTGAACAATGTAGCCTCTACAGGATGCTCAATAAATTGCTCAGTAATTCAATTCTGGTTCTATTTTTTGAAAATAGGCAAGTAAACCAAGGGTGTCCTTCTGAAAACTTATAGAGCTTGCTGTAGGCTCAGCTTCCTTCTCCCCCTTATTCTACTCTGCAAATTCTAATTGCTTTGGTCACCCCAAATTCCTGTCTCCCAGACTAGGAAAAGCTGCTGAACTTTGTTTAAAATTTTATTTCACATTTTAAAATCCATCAGATAATAAGCTACATAATCACAGGACCAACTGTTTTCTTCCAGAATACAGATCTGTCTTGCTGTTGTTCAGTGTCTGAAGATATTTCATGTATTTGCTCTGGTTTATACAGCAATTTTTTTTTTATTCATTTTGCTTTGGTGGAATTGAAGTTCCTATACCAGTTAATTCTTCACAGACAGAAACAGAAGTTTATTTGTTTGTTTATTTTGGCTTTTAACTAAAATCAAAAGATGTGTTAAATACAAACTTATTTTATACAGAGAAAATAAAGTTTAAATTATTTTTGTTATAATGTTTCTAAATTAGTTTTAATCATATTTTGATAAAATATGGTATGTTGTGAAATCTTATTGATCACTTGTAAATTAATTCCTAAGCACAACCTTAATAAATCCATTCTTTTCCAGGAGATGGATTTGAATTAAACGATTATGGATGGATGCCAGGATATATTGGGGCAGATTAAATAAACAATGCTGGAAAAATCAGGTATTCACATGCAGAAGATTGAATTTTGATCCCTCTCATTCTATGCAAAAATAAACTCAAAATGGATCAAAGACCAAAATGTAAGATCTGAAACTATGAAACTATTAGAAGAAGGAATAGGTGAAACATTTCAAGACATAAGTATAGGCAATGATTCTTTTGAATATAACCCCAAAAGCACAGGAGATGAAAGCAAAAACAGACAATAGAAAAATGAGATTAGGGCTGGGGTTGTGGCTCAGTGGTGGAATGCTCACCTAGCATGTGCGAGGCACTGGGTTTGGTCCTCAGCACCACATAAAAATAAATAAATAAAATAAAGATATTGTGTCCAACCACAACTAAAAAAAAAAAAAAGAAAGAAAAATGAGATTATATCAAACTAAGAAGTTTCTGCACAAAGTTACTACATAATAATGTATATTTTATGAATAACTAGAATGGAAGCATGAGACCTTAAGCATAGACTAATGATAAAGAGATAGAAACATTCATTATACTAATTTGATCAATATATACAATTTACATGTATTAAAATATTTCTTCTCCATGAGGGTCATTGTGATGATATTGGACCTGGGCAATCCAAGAGCATCTCTCCATTTCAGCACCCTTAATTTAATCCTGTCTTGCCTTACAAGGTAACATTCAGATTCCAGGAATTAGGATTTGGGGGTGCTATCATTCAGCTTACTGTATACTATTTCAATCTTCAATACTATTTTACCTCCTAAAACACAATGCAAATAGGAAGGAAAACTTATCCTAGTTTTTATTGCAGAAAACAGAAAAGTGAGAAAGGGTGAAGTATGGGTCAGGATTTTCATAAATTTATAATTTACTGAAAAAGACAGATGCAGAGCCAAATATAAATAAATTGAGATAGAATCTATTTATTCTCTTTATTATTTACTACAGAAGCAGAAGTATGTGTTTTAATACTCTGATATTTTTCCACTTCAATTGGTCAGGCAAGCCAGTATTTAAAGTGGTGATTTCACAGAAGGACTGCATTCAATGTCTGGTTCAAGCGGTATTTAAGAGGTCATGACTGATGTCACTTTCTAATGATGCTTGAGTGTTTTCTGAATTTATAAAATCATCTTCTGTGATGTTATTATCTGAAGCAATAAAAGTTTTATACCTCTGAAAGATAGCATCTAAAGTAGTAGTTTCTAAATGCTCACCATCTCTAGCAGTCAGAGAAATGCAAATCAAAACCACCCTAAGATACCATCTCACTCCAGTTAGATTGGCAGCCATTATGAAGTCAAACAACAACAAGTGCTGGCGAGGATGTGGGGAAAAGGGTACACTTGTACATTGCTGGTGGGACTGCAAATTGGTGCAGCCAATTTGGAAAGCAGTATGGAGATTTCTTGGAAAGCTGGGAATGGAGCCACCATTTGACCCAGCTATTCCCCTTCTCGGTCTATTCCCTAAAGACCTAAAAAGAGCATGCTACAGGGACACTGCTACATTGATGTTCATAGCAGCACAATTCACAATAGCTAGACTGTGGAACCAACCTAGATGCCCTTCAATGGATGAATGGATAAAAAAATGTGGCATTTATACACAATGGAGTATTACTCTGCATTAAAAAATGACAAAATCATAGAATTTACAGGGAAATGGATGGCATTAGAGCAGATTATGCTAAGTGAAGCTAGCCAATCCCTAAAAAACAAATGCCAAATGTCTTCTTTGATATAAGGAGAGTAACTAAGAACAGAGTAGGGTCGAAGAGCATGAGAAGAAGATTAACATTAAACAGGGATGAGAGGTGGGAGGGAAAGGGAGAGAGAAGGGAAAATGCATGGAAATGGAAGGAGACCCTCAGGGTTATACAAAAGTACATACAAGAGGAAGTGAGGGGAAGGGGAAAAATAATATAAGGGGGACAAACGAATGTCAGTAGAGGGAGCAGAGAGAGAAGAGGGGAGGGGAGGGGAGGGGAGGGGAGGGGGGATAGTAGAGGATAGGAAAGGCAGCAGAATACAACAAACACTAGTATGGCAATATGTAAATCAATGGATGTGTAACTGATGTGATTCTGCAATCTGTATATGGGGTAAAAATGGGAGCTCATAACCCACTTGAATCAAATTGTGAAATATGATATATCAAGAACTATGTAATGTTTTGAACAGCCAACAATAAAAAATTTTAAAAATAATTTAAAAAATAAATAAATAAAGTAGTAGTTTCTAAGCATTGATTTTTTTGGTCTCGTGTTCCACAATGATTTCACTTGTCTGAGATGAATGAAGAAAAGGTTTGAAAATGTAAGAGTTACTCCTAAAGCTAAATGGATTCACTTCTAAGACTGTCCTTCCTGTCCTTCTAACCATCAGAACACTGTAGGGGAAGATAATGATACATATATATTTTTCACTTCAAAACTAATGATTTAGTAAATGTATGTGGGTAGCAAATTAATACAACACACACAGGCTTATATAATGAGAGAATCTAGAAACTAATGATCTAAAGCATGAATTAAATGGTTTTTTAAAAATCAGTATTAGTAATATCATCTTTAATTGCATAATGCCTTCACATTTAAAAAGTACATTTGTACACATTAGCTCAAGTGCCTCCCCAACAATAAGCCCATGCTGAAGAACTGAAGCATAAGTTTTTAAATGACATCATTATTTGAGTTGATATATTTGCTTCTGCTGCAAACATGCCATCTTGTACTTGCCCTATATTCTTTTTTTGAGGGGGAAGGCGGGTACTGGGGATTGAACTGAGGGGCAATCAATCACTGAGCCATATCCCTAGCCCCATTTTATTTAGATACAGGGTCTCACTGAGTTGCTTAGCAATTCACTTTTGCTGAGGCTGGCTTTGAACCTTCCATCTTCATGCCTCAGCCTTCTGAGCCACTGGGATTACAGCCACTGGGCGCCACCATGCCCAGCTACTTGCCCTATACTCTTAACCGCTTTTAACATCAGTTCATTTGTCACCTTGCACCAACTGAAATGGGTCTTCCCTGATCCTTTGTAGTCAACTCAAGTTTTCATATCCACCAGTGACATTCTTAGTGGCATTGGGGAAGACCCACATTTCAGTCACTATGAAATGATGAATAGATACAGAAATATCCATGACATGAGTTGAACATGGTTCTCATACAACTCCTGTTCTGGGAGGGGGAGGACAGAAGAGGAATACGCTACAGGATCCTCCTTGCTTTTTAATTCATTATTTCGCATCCTAAAAGAAGCCTTCCAGCTTTGAGTCTCTTGCCTTCAACAAAGAAAACAGTCATCTATCTTGAGTGCTTTAGGAAGGTGACATAAGATAAGGATGTTGGTGTGGCACAGCAGTTCATCAGTGGTTTGTCCCTGTAGATCTTCTCCATAATGAAAAGTATGCATTATAGACACCTGGCCATGAAACACACTTAAAATGGGATAATTGGTAATAAAAATAAGTGATACGTAATTCTTTCAAGATATCTATGATAAATAGATGTAGACAAATAAGAAGGATATTAGGAGCTGATAATACAAAGGGTTAACATTATTGTCTATTTCAATGATGTGATAGAGAAATGATGCCCCAGTGTAACTCCTTTATACATGATATACCAGTATTCTACTCTGTAAGGTATCTGGACAATAGAAGTTAGTAAAAATCCAATTGAGCACATCAAATGTCGAAAAGGCTACAAATCAATTCCATTATTCTTTGGTAACATATTGCAGCAATAACATTCAGGGAAAATTCTCTAAAGGTTACAAATACAGACAGAAACATTTATACATTCTTTGTGAGTGTAAATTAGCACATTCAATATGAAATAGGGCCATTATGCAAAGCAGTAGTAAGGGTTCTCAAAATATTAAAAATACAGCTACCATTTTGAAAGTCTTTCCATCTTCTAAGGTCTTCTATTTCTTTTTTCAGCATTTTAAAATGATCACTGTAGAGGTATTTTTGAGGTTACTCTGAATAGGTAGTTTTCTAGATTTCTTTCTTGGTAGATTCATTATCGGAATATGAGTTATTCATTTTGTATGTTAAATTTAGAAGAGATATTTCTCAAAAGAAGGAATAAAATATGTGAAAGAATGTTCAACATACTTAACAAATAAAAACTGCACTGAGATTTCAGCTCACTCTAGTTAGAATGACAATCATCAAGTGTACAGATAACAATAATTGCTGGCAAGGTTGTGGGGGGAAAGTACACTGGTACATTGATGGTGGAAATGAAAATTAGTACAACCACTTTGGAAAGCAGTATGGAGATCTTCAAAAGACTAGGAATGGAACTACTGAATTACCCAACTATCCCACTCTTTGGTATTTATCAAAAAGAACTTAAATATGTGTACTACATTGATACATGCATACCAATGTTTATTTTATTTTATTTTTTTTAATTTTTTTTCTGTTTTTTTATTGGTTGCTCAAAACATTACAATGATCTTGACATATTATATATCATACATTTGATTCAAATGGGGTATGAATTCTTATTTTTCCCACGTACACAGATTGCAGGATCACATTGGTTATACATCATGTTTATACATACTGCCATACTAGTGTCTGTTGTATTCTGCTGCCTTTCCTATCCTCTACTATCCCCCCTCCCCTCCCCTCCCCTCCTCTCTTCTCTCTCTACCCCATCTACTGTAACTCATTTCTCTCTTTTTCCCCCTTTCCCTTCACATCCTCTTATATGCAATTTTGTATAACAATGAGGTCTCCTTCCATCTTCCGTGCAGTTCCCCTTCTCTCTCCCATTCCCTCCCACCTCTCGTCCCTGCTTAATGGTGATCTTCTTCTCATGCTCTTCCTCCCTGCTCTGTTTTGAGTTGCCCTCCTTATATCAAACAAGACATTCGGCATTTGTTTTTTTAGGGATTGGATAACTTCACTTAGCATAATCTGCTCTAATGCCATCCATTTCCCTGAAAATGCCATGATTTTGTTATTTTTTAGTGCTGAGTAATATTCCATTGTGTATACATGCCACATTTTGTTTTTATCCATTCATCTATTGACGGGCATATAGGTTGGTTCCACAGTCGAGCTATTGTGAATCGTGCTAAAAGCATGCAATGGAGAAAGGATAGCATCTTCAACAAATGGTGCTGGGAGAACTGGAAAGCCATATACAATAAAATGAAACTGAATCCCTTTCTCTCACCATGCACAAAAGTTAACTCAAAATGGATCAAGGAGCTAGGGATCAAACCAGAAACTCTGCGTCTGATAGAAGAAAAAGTTGGCTCTAATCTCCATCTCGTAGGGTCGGGCTCCAAATTCCTTAATAGGACACCTATAGAACAAGAGTTAAAATCAAGAATCAACAAATGGGACGTACTCAAACTAAAAAGTTTTTTCCTCAGCAAGAGAAACAATAAGAGAGGTAAATAGGGAGCCTTCATCCTGGGAACAAATTTTTACCCCTCACAATTCAGATAGAGCCCTACTACCCAGAGTATACAAAGAACTCAAAAAATTAAGCAATAAGAAAACAAATAACCCAATCAACAAATGGGCCAAGGATTTGAACAGACACTTCTCAGAGAAGGACATACAATCAATCAACAAATACAAGAAAAAATGCTCACCATCTCTAGCAATCAGAGAAATGCAAATTAAAACCACTCTAAGATACCATCTCACTCCAGTAAGAATGGCAGCCATTATGAAGTCAAACAAGTGCTGGCGAGGATGGGGGGGGAAGGGTACACTCATACATTGCTGGTAGGACTGCAAATTGGTGCGGCCAATTTGGAAATAGTATGGAGATTCCTCGGAAAGCTGGGAATGGAACCACCATTCGACCCAGCTATTCCCCTTCTCAGACTATTCCCCAAAGACCTAAAAAGAGCATACTACAGGGATACAGCTACATCAATGTTCATAGCATACCAATGTTTATGACAACACAATACACAATAACCAACTTGTGGAACTTAGTTGGTGCACATCCATAGACAAATGAATACCAGCATATTACAGTGACACAGCCACATCAATGTTTATATCAGCTCAATTCATATTAGCTAAGCTATGGAACCAACCTAGGTACCCTTCAACAGATGAATAGGTTTAAAAAAATGTAGTATAGGTACAGAATGAAATATTACTCAGCCATAAAGAAGAATGAAATTATGGCATTTTCCAGTAAACGGAGGAACTGGAGACTATCATACTAAGTGAAATAATGCAGTCCCAAAAGATCAAAGGCTGAATGTTCTCTCTGGTATGTGGGGGCTAACACACAACAAGTAGTGGGGAGGGAATAATAGAAGTTCACTGGATTAGACAAAGGGGAATGAAGAGAAGGGAAGAGAAGGAGTAGAAAAGAAAACCAGTAGAATTAATAAGACATAACTTTCCTATGTTTATGTATGAATGCACAATAAGTGTAATTCCATATCATGTACAACCACAAAAAAGAAGTTATATTCCTTATATGTATGTCAAAAATATTCTACTGTTATATATATCTAAAAAGAACAAATAAAAAATAAAATGAAAACTTGAAAAATTTTTAAAAATATGTCATATAAACACAGTGAAGTTCTACTTCGCCACAAAGAGTGAAATTATGTGATTTGCTGGCAAGTGGATGGAACTATAGAATATTGTGCTAAGTGAAAAGAACCAGACTCAAAACCTCAAAGGTCAAATGTTTTCTCTCATATGCAGAAGCTAAAGGAAGCAACAAATATAAAAAGGGGTATCTCATGAAAATAGAAGAGAGATCAGTGGAGTACAACAGAGAACCAAGGCAGAGGGAAAGGAATGAAGTAGACCAAATTATACCAGATGCAAGGATATCCCAGTGAATTCCAGTTTAATGTATAACTATGATGCATCAACTAAAAATAAAATAGAACTACCACATCTATCAATTCCATAGATCCAAAGAAAATAAGTATCTCAAAGTTACATCTGTACTTCCACGTTCTTCATAGCTTATTCACAATAGTCAAGATATGAAACAACCTAAATGCGCATCAATGTATGAATGGATAAAGAAAATCTGGTTTATACACATACAATGAAATAGTATTCAGTTTTGATAAAAAAGAAAATCTTGCCATTTGTAACAACATGGAGGAACCTAAGGAACATTATGCTAATTGTAATAAGGTACACACAGAAACATATATATTCTGGGCTCAGTGATATGTAGACTCTAAAAAGAGATGGACTCCTTTAGAGATTAGAAAGTTATGTGTCAGGGATGGTGTTGGGGAAAAATAGGGAATGTTGTTCAAGGGTACAAACTTGCAGATATGAGTAAGTTGTAGAGACCTAACATACAGCAATGATGAATATGGTTAATAATGATATATAATGTTCATAGGATTTCACCATGGTGTAATGGGAGAATATAATAAATAACATAATATTTGGTAATATAAAAAAATAACATTATTACAAAGAGCAATTTATCCAAGGAATAAAAGATTAACTTAATATTTGAAAATAAATCAACAAAATTCATATTATATGAATAGGAAAGAATCCTATATTAACCTTGTAGATGTGAAAATATTTTGTGATTTCAATACCCACTTTCAGTAAAAAAAAATTCTAGAAAATAGATATAAAAGGGGGATAACTTATATCATTTAATGCACTTAAAACAGAGTACTGCGGAATGGATAATTTATAATGACCATAAATCTATTGGGCTAATGGTTTTGGACATTGAGAAGTCCAAGATCAATGGGTCACTTCTGATAAGGGTCTTCTTGTTATAACATGATGAAAGATGTCAGTGGGAAAGTCAGAGGAAGGAATTGAATTGAACTCACAGCACCACACCTTTCTATAACTGGCATTGATTCATCCGTGAGTGTGAAGTTCTCATGACCTAAATGCCTTCTCTTAGGTACCACCTCCAAATACTGTTGCACTGAGAACTAAGTTTTCAACACATACTTTGGGGGACACATTCAAACATTAGGAGGGATCATCCTCAATCTTACGAAGGAAATCTATCAAAAGCTACAGCTAGGGCTGGGGACACTTGTCTATCATGTGCAAAGCCCTCATTTCACCCTCAGCCCCCAAATTTTGGTTTTTTTTTTAAAATCCATGATATCATACTTAGTGGTGAAAATCTGAAGTCTTGTCTTATAATGGCAAAAAACTTCACTCTCACAATTTTGAGTAAATATTTTACTAAAAATTGTATGTATTGTAATATGGATGAATTTGAAAACAAATGACCTAAGTCAAACCATCATAAGTCAGGGATTTTTCTATATTTTCAACTGATTTTCAAAGAAGCAACAAGTTAATTTAGTTGGGAAAGAACCAGAGTTGAACAGCTGAATATCAAAACTGAAGGAGAAAAACAAAGGTAGCCTCTACTCACTTTATGCATAAAATTTAACTTGAGGTGAATCATAGACTTGAATGTAAAACACAGAACTGTATAAAGAATCTGAAACAAATACAGGAGAATACAAGGATCTTTAGATTAGGCAAATCTCAGAACAGGAAAAGTACAAATAATGGTGGGCCGGGAGATAACCTGGGTTTCAACAAAATTGAATTTTTTTTCATCAAAAAATGCTTAACAAAATAACCAAGAAATCTGAAGACTGGGAAGGATATATATATATATATATATATATATATATATATATATATATATATATATATATAATATTTCACACCCATAAAGATGGATACAGGATTTTAAAAACACTGAAAGTTTTAAATATTGGCAGGATAGGCAGCAACCAAGTCTCCCATCCATTACCAATGAATGTTTAAATTGTTACAATCACCTTAGTGAACTGGGACCTAGCAATTCCACTCCAGGTTATGTATAAAAGAGAACTGAAGACCTATTCACAGACAGACTAATACAAGAATATTCACAATGACTTCACTCATCACGAGTAAACCTGGAAACACCCAAAGCCCATCCACTAAGAGTCAATAAATCCATTGTTGTGTATTTATACTACTTAACAGTAAAAAGGAACAAAACACTCAACTATGTAAAACATAGATGAACGGATTCGTAAATACATGAATTCTATAATCTATTAAATTAAATAAATATCCTAGTTATATTTAGTGAAATAAACCTGTCATAAAAGATTAAACCCTGTATGATGGGGATTCCAAAATAGGATGAACTCTGGTCATAGAAATCAGAGTAGCTGCTCTTGGGGTGGGGTGAAGGTGACATGGGAACACTAGGTAGGATGAGGAAATTCTTGTACATGTCACTTTTGCATAGATCAGAGACGTGTGAGCAGTTGCCATGACTAAGTGAACTCAGCACTTAAGATTTTTACATTTTGTTCAAGTTGATATTTGAAATCGAAACCTTCTACATGTAAGAAAGAAACAATAAGTGTGTTCCCCCCAATTCCAGTAATTCAAATAATTATCAGCTCACTTTTATGTGTATGTGGTTTGTAACCCAGAGTCCAGGAAATGCCTCAAAGAAACCAGTCCATTGGGGTAGAGAAGAGAGGAGGCTGTGAGATGTGCCACACAGCCCTCTGCTAGTGTGAGCTGGGGATTAGGAGCTTGCTATTGGTGAATAGACATAGAGACAGCTCCAGAATTCGAAACTGAATGAGAAGCGCACTGAACTTCAAGAACTTGCAAATGAAAGGTGTGTGGACCCTTTGTAATTAATTTGTCAGCTACATTTTAGAAGGTGGCCAACATTATGCTGTCTACCTTGGCCACACACAAAACCAACATAATGGATGGGTATGAAACAAAGTAGTTTCATCCAATTTTTAATGAAGTAGGTGTGGGAATTAGAAAAGTCACATGCCACTTAGTACTGAGCATCATTTGTAACTGTGCATTCAGAGGGTTTTAGTTATTTGGGTGTTTAAGTTTTTTTTTTTTTTTTTTTTTTTTTTTTTTTTGTGACCTTAAGTTGGTCTACCCCATTGTATTACCTCTTTTCAAACATCTCTTTAATTTCCTTATATTTCCAACTAAACAACCCATAGAATATTTGTGCTCAATAAATGGCAATCCCTTCGCTTCTTTTCTTTAAACATGATGTTCTGGGAAAGAAGGTAAATGGGATTCTGGAGTAATGGCTTCACGTGGCATCCTATTATGCTACTGAGAAGAAAAAAGGTGAACATGTGGTGGCCCCTACAGCACCTGCAGAAATGGAGCAATCATGTATGATGGGACATTGACATGGTAATGAGCTCATTTGTATTCCTCTTTGCCACCCTTCCACTGACTGGCTCTCTGACTGCTTAGCCAAAACCTTTTGATAGAATCTGACAGGGCCTCCTCCATCTGGAGCTTTCTGTTTTTCTATTAAGGCGATCCCAAGACCCATTACAATTCACCATTTCTGTCATGTTTTTCCTTAGAGAGAAATCAAAAGATGATGGGGAGCAACTTCAGACAAATGAACATTGGGAAAAATATTAATGCTCAAAAATTTAAAAACTTTCTTAATCCCAACTAGTTAGGTAGAAAGGTCAATCTGAATGAGAGTAAATTTTGTTGAAAAGTTTTATAAAAACCATCTCAAATCCTCATTAGAATGAAATAGAATATAAATAAATATTATTAAAACAGTCATGGTTTCACAACACAAAAGTATTAAATCATTTCCAAGTGGAGAATATTCTTTTAATGAATAATAAAGATGATATTGTCATATACAGCAATTATTTGCATACAAACAAGTAAGGTACTAAGTTCTTCATGAACCACATAAAGCAACAGCGACAATATTTTTGTAGGGGTTTTAGAGCCAAAATTAGTCAGGATGTTTTCAAAATACAGATGCCCAGTCTCACTCCAAACATGTTCCTTTAGACCACTTGTATGTAGAATGACAGGAAAAGCCTGAGAGCCTACCCTTTGGAAGAACTCCCAAGTTGATTTTGTGTCTTAACCAAGAACAAGAATTTATTGAATACCCACTATCTTACAATGTTTTGCTTAGGAATGGGAATAGGAAAGACAGTAGAATGGATTGGACATAACTTTTCTATGTTTGTATATGAATACATGACCAGTGAAACTCCACATCATGTACAACTACAAGAATGGAATCCTACTTAGAATAAATTATGCTTCATGTATGCATATTATGTCAAAATACGTTCTACTGTCATGTATACCTAAAAATAATAAAGATGAAAGAAAAAAAAGATTTTTGCATTTTGCTTTATATATATTGTACATTGATAAAAAGTACCTAGAAAGCATCAGTTAGCAGAACATTATACAATGTCCCAAATGTTTAACTTCCTTAAAACTTTCTGTGATTCAATGCACTCAATAGCAAAGCAATATTCTTTATTGCCTGTGTTAAGAATAATTAAAAATAGGAGGAGTTTTGCAACTGATTTTAGAACTCCTCTAAAAGTCCATAAAGGTAAAAAAAATTTTGATATTCAATTTTCTGGTACCCTAAAATATATTCTTATGGTAGGTATGAATTAAATAGAAGATTTCAAATTCTACATGATATTTTATATGACCTTTGTGTTCACTATATTTCAGTTTTGCTTTGATATTTCTTGGTTTTAATCTAGGAGCAAAATACCAATAATAGTCTTGATAGAATAACATAAACCTAAACAATGTTTATCTTCTCTATTAGGAAAACATGCATATCTCCAAATGTGATAAAATTATCATTAAAATGTGCTGACTTTCATGTTTTCTCCTCTACGTAGCTTCAAAAATGCTTAATATTTTCTGAAGCATCCTTAGCATGAACAGTTGTTTTGAAACATTGAAATAAAATATGAAATATATTGAAAATGGTATGCTTCTTCACTTAAGAGCATGGACATAAAACATTGATGTAAGAATTGAGCATTGGTAAACAATGAGGTTAGGTGAATGGCACTTTGAATAAGTCAACAATGAAAATATTGCTTTTTATAATTTCTAGAAAACTGATCTATAAAATAAGAACACAGTTGTTCTCCTAACAAGTGGATTGTTCTTCCAACAATTGGATTACAAATACTACTTATTGATTTCCTTACCAATTTAAAAACTTCTCCCTAAAATTTAGCACTTTTCACCAAAACCTCATACTATAATCATAAGAGAAGGTTTATGTAGTTTCCTGAGAAAAGGAAGTACAATATGTTTAAGAAAGTAGCCAGGCACAAAAGTCCATATAACGTAGCTTCTATTTATGGGAAATGTCTGAAAAATATAAATCCATAGGAACATAAATTATATTACTAGTTGTGTAGGGCTTGCAGAGAAAAGGGCATAAGGATTAACTGCAAATCATATTATTAGAGTGGTGAAAATATTCTAAAACTGGGTTATGGTGATGATTGTAATCTTTTCAAATTTACTAAAAGTAGTTGAATTCCACACATAAAACAGCTGAATTAAATAGTAATTTTACACCTCGAGTACAAAAAAAATTAAGGTGTGTTGAGTAGCTGACTAGCACACATTTGTCTAAATAAGGTCTAGTTTCTAATACATATAGATGATTACACAAAGGAAAAATTTTCTAAGAATCAAACAGTGCTTAAGAAGGGCACATATTTGTGATAACATGATTGACATATTTGACAAGTTAAAATGAATACTTACAGTAAGATAAATATGGAATGCAAAATTTTCATGCTAAAAGCAAGATTGAAAATCAAAAAGTACACCAAACTTAACTTTTAGAATGCTTTCATATTTAAGTATGTAAATGTACATATATTTTTACAATGTATATATAGATATATAGATATGCATATATATACATACTTATACATACACACATAGTATTCATCACTGATTCTTTCATATTTATTTTTTCTCACATTAGAGGCATTGTTTGTTTACTTGGGAGCAGCCAGCTAGTGTGGAGCACCTTCTTTCACCCACATAGATGTAGGACTTCTAATTAATTAATAAAACAGTACTACTTTGATTACTTAGCATTTCTCAATCTCTACAACATTTGGGGGTATTTGGCCCTATTTTTTTTTTTTTTTTGCTACAAGAATGTCGTGTGGAGTGCAGGATGTTAACAGCACCCATAGACTCAACCAACTAGGTAGAAATATTTACAGGAATACACTCAGAAAGAAAATCTTAATGAAAAAATAAGTAGTTATACACACACACAATTCATAGGTGTTAATTCATAACACTTCTATATGTAGCTTATTATTTGTGAGATGAGGAGGAGAGATATTAAAGGAGTTAAAGGGAGACTTAGCTGCATCAGTAAGTTTATAAGAGGAAAAAGAAGATATCTTAAAGAAAAAAAATACAAATGTTTGTAATCTGGGTGGGACTTTTGTTCTGGTTCAATTATTTTTGTAAGTTCCTATACATTTGGAATAAAACACACAAATTACAAATTACATATATTATATGTTATAGACACAAATGACCTATGAATCGTTACAAGGCCTGCAAGTTTTAGGGGGCACTGTTGATTACAGTATGATTAAGAGGTATAGTCACAAAACAAAACTGTATTACTAGAATCTGTAAGATTTTTACATATGACAATTTCACTCCTTTTGTCAACATGGCTTAGTTTCTACATAATAGTAATCATTCACAGCAAAATTTCAATAAAGAAAAGTTTACAGATACATGCTGAAGACACATCCATTTAAAAACTGAAAATTGACCAAATTATGCTATGTACATATATGAGCATGCCACAGTGAATTTCACCTTTTTGTACATCAATAACAAAATCAATAGTTAAATAGCTGGAAGACCAGGAGAGTAGAGGATGTGGAAATGGACAGGAGGAATGGAGGGTAAAAAGAAGTACTGGGGACTGAAATAGAACAGATCATACTTCATGCATGTATGATTATACCAAAACCCCACTTTTATGTATAACTGTGATGCAATAATAAAAATATAAAACAAACAAAAATTGAAAGTTTGCAAATGCTTGCTTATGACACAATCCATTTAAAAAATAAACTACTTCTAATTATTTTTACTGTTGATACAAATTAATAGTCAAGGTTTAAATGAAGAATCATCTTCCATTGCTTGCAAAGTACAGAAATCTTAAAATATTATGAATATTCCTTCTGAATAATATTACATAGTTTGATATCATAGGTTTGGGGGAAAAGTTAGGCATCAAATCACATTTCCTCAAATAATAATTCTGTGTAATAAAATATTGATAAAGTAGTTCTTTTGAGAATTATTCCTACTTCCAGAAGTTAACACAATAAAGAGCTTATTTAGAATTAAGGTCACAGGATTTCAGATCCCCCCCCCTTTTAATT
Organism: Marmota monax; assembly: GCF_021218885.2. Classification (NCBI taxonomy): domain Eukaryota; kingdom Metazoa; phylum Chordata; class Mammalia; order Rodentia; family Sciuridae; genus Marmota; species Marmota monax. Next base: position 4,077,801 of record NW_026692072.1, on the reverse strand, counting down.
TTATAAATGTGGAAAATGAGACCCAGAAAGATCAAGAGATTTCCTTCCCCAAGGTCACATGATGACTTAGTAGGATAACTAGGTCTAAAACTTGTATCTTTATCTTTTCTGTTCTTTCCACGCTGCTTGTAGTGAATCCCTGGAATATCATCTTTTTATTTTATAAAAGAGAGCATTTTATAGCACAACACAATAGCTTACTTGGTAAGTACATGCCTAATGTGCATTTCAGAATGCATTAAGAATATTAATGTCATTATTAGCAGGAAAAGCTTTATTGCAGCTTAAGCTTTTATTTCTCCCCTTTTATTAATTACATAATCCCAGTTCCTAAGGGGGGAAAAATCAGGCTTAGTCAGCAACTTGTAACCAGTGCAAACATGACTATCCATCTGACAACCTGAAGGTCAAAAGACTAGTTCATCTCTACATCAGTCAATTCTCTGGAACTCAAGGATGTCAATCACTGGAAAGGATAAGCTAACCTATCTATCTCCACACAAGCACTTTGACTGATTTAATGTCCACAGTGTCTATTGTCAACAAAGGAAAATTGAGGGAGAAGAGATTCAATTTGTATGCTTCCATTCTAAGGCATTCACTGGAATAAATATGCTATTTATTCTCTGGCCTGATGCTATTTCCCAGTTTGCTTTTATCTGGTGTTTCATTTAGATCAATGAATCTAACTTCCTTCGTTATCTTTTCCTTTGATGCTCATAATTTTGGAGTTTAACAAAGAGCTATATCAATGAGACTAGCAAAGGAGAGAAAAGCTCCAGTGTCCTGATACAGTAACATAAAATATTATTTATTTCAGCACATGGAGACTGAATAAACAGCTTGTTCAAACTTTTCCCTTAAGAGACCTATGTGTATTCCCATTGTTACTAAAAGAGACTGTGACTAGTTTTCATTTATGCATGGACTTAACCTTGTTAAGGAGGAAAGGTGCTTAATTTAGAGCACAACTGTCATGGAATTATATTCTAAATGAAGATTAGTTACCTCTCTGGGTTATATTTCTATTACCACAAGTACATGTAACTATATAAATAGAATCAGTTATCTCTTTGAAGTTACCAGGGCCCTTCCAGGTGTACATTACATCAATTGAAACTTACAGAGAATAAATAACAACATGAAATATGGCCTCCAAATTTGGTGAACACACAATTCAATATTGTTGCTTTGATAAAAAATAATCCCAAATATTATACTTTGATATGAATAATGATGGTACATAGACAAGAACTACCCTAATCTTGTACTCTTCAATTCCACCCCTTATGAGGCTTTGAATAGAGGGTGTAAGAAAGGGCCAATGAAACAATTAAGCAACACTCCTTTATTAGGTGAAGTTTGAGTTTACTGTAAAACCACTGTACTTCCTCTTTTAATCACAAAAATAATTTTCATATTTTTCCAGTCTGCTGCAAAAATTCATTCGAACCACATCTATCAAATGCCAGAAGGAAAGAAGTGAAATTGGAAAAAAGAAAGGGTATGTGTCCTGGTAACACAGTGTAGCTGAGGGGATCCAGAAATCTTACTCTCTGTCCCAATGCCTAGAGGTATGATGTTGGACACTTGTTGGCCAAGCATGTAATCCTAAACACCAATTTTCTTCCCCAAACCCAGGAATATTGTCACTGCTTCTTGCTTATCCTTCATGCTCAGTGCCACAGATCAGCAGATGCTAGCAGGAAGAATGGAGGTATATATAGTTATCAGCTCATTCCATTCTTTGGAGATATCCTGACCACCCCTGAAATCCCTGTTTCCTTGGTCACCTTCTAATAGACTCAGATCTGCATTTTGTAGTTTGTAAATATTTTGGAAGGGTGGATTAGCCCAAAATGTAACGAAAATAAATAGTAATGAGTTGTGTTTGCATAGTTCCCAGTCTCCCAATATGAATTCCTGAGATCCTTTTCTCCTTGTGAAGTCCACCCTTTCATATATCAGGATTGGTGTGTTGGAACAATAGAAGCAACTGAAGAAAGAAAGTGATGGAAAATCACTTCTGAAGCTAGATTATAAAGACACTGCAGTCTCTGTTTCTCTCTCGAACAACTTATACTGGGAGAGAGCCAGTACCATGCCATTTGAGTAAATTTTTGTCTTTTAGCTATCATCAATAATGCTGTTGTAAACACAGGTTAACAAATGCTGGTGAACTTGCTTTTAACATTTCTGTATAAATATCAGGCAGGGAAATCACCAAATCATGTGGTAATTCTATTTTTAATTTCTTGAGGAATTGACCAACTGTCTTGATAGCTGCACCATTTCGTGTTCCCACCAATGGCACCCAAGGACTCAATTTCCCTACATCCTCAACAACACTTGTTACTTTCTGATTATTTAATATGACCCATCTTACTGGATATCAGGTGATGTCTCACTAAGGTTTTGATTTGCTTTTTCCAATGATTAATAGTATTACATTTATTTTCATGTGATTTTGGTTATTTATATATGCTTCTTTAGAGAGATATTTATTTAAGTTCTTTGCTTTATTTTTAATTGGATCATGTTGCTATTGAGTTATAGGGATATTAATTCCTTATCATGTATATGATTTGCAAATACTTCCTCTTTCAATAAAGCTGCTTTTTCACACTGTTGGGTCCTTTGATGCACAAAAATTTTGTATAATTGAATTTATGTTTTAATTTTTGTTATCTATGAAAGGAGTATTAGTTTATGACAGTCAATTTGCGGAGACATATTGCACAGTAATAGCTAATGCAAGAGGCTTTTCATTTATTTTTCTAAATGTTTTATTTGGATACCTTGTAATGACCACTTTAAAATTATTTTTAAAATATATTTAGAGAGGAATTAGGAAGATGGCGGCGAGGGGAGTGCATTGCCCCCGTGTGCTGCTTCACTGTGTGGGAGTATGACAAGTCAGGACAGCTAAAGGCTATCTTGTTAGGAATTTCCAGCAATAGTGGGGTGCTCCGGAACCTGGAGGAAGGATTTCCATCGCACGAGGATCGGCTACGGGGACTCAAACGCGAGAGGTTTGTCGCACGGAGGGTAACACTGCTTATTCAGCAAATCGCCCCGCGGCTAGAGTCTGCAGCGCGCTGGGAAACGAGGAGATAGCGACGCAGGAATACAGTGCTGCAGTTTCTGCCAGCCGTGCAAGCACCGTACTCAGGGCTGAATTCTGGGATCGAGACGGGGGAAGGAAGCGGTCCATCTCGGTTCTCCACACCAGTCAGACCACAGAGGAGGCCAGCGGCCACCATGTTGGAAAGCTGACGTCACCATCCCTGTTTTCGACTGACCGCAGCTCATTCAGCCATAGAACAGGTAATTTCAGGCTGCCATTCGCCTGCGGCTTGCAGACAGATTGCTCGGGCTCAGCGCCTGGGTGCTTCTTAGAACCTGCTCTTATCCAAGCGAACACCGAGCGCGGGGCGGCAGAGTTCCGGCTCCAGGAACCGCCCTGGCCCAGAGCTGGGGAGCCTGCGGAGGCTGCTTCTTGGACCCTGCTCTTATCAGAGCATACACCGAGCACTAAGCGGCCGAGTTCCGGCTCCCGGAACTGAGCCCGCGGGGGCTGCTTCTTGGAGCCTACTCTTATCGGAGCATACACCGAGCACGGAGCGGCCGAGTTCCGGCGCCCGGAACTGCCCTGGCCCAGGGCTAGGAGCCTGTGGAAACTGCTTCTCGGTCCGGGTCCTGCTGAGGGCCGGTCAGGACTCACCCATTGCTTTGGTTGCCCTGCAAGGGGAACGAAATGCTGCCATTCGCATAGGATACCAACATGGCAGAGATCTGATATCATCAGAAAGCGGAGGAGGAGAGAACTTCATCAATACCAGCGGCAACAGAAACAGTGGGTCTCCTGGTAGGGGGGGTGAGGCACAGACACCCGAGTCTCCTCGATTTGTCGTCGAGCCAGAGGGGAGGAGCCAGGCCGCCGCCAGCGCCCGGAGCAGGCCCAGCGGCTCGCCAGCGTGGTGACCGCGTGACCCCAATTGGAGAGGGGGCGGAGCGGAGCCACCACCAGCGCCCGCAAGGTGGGCAGACCCGCAAACCAGTGGTACACGGGCATAGTAGGAGGGGCAGGGCAGAGCCGCTGCCCGCGCTTGCAAGGTAAACAGACCTGTGACAGACTGGCGGGTCAGGCACAGTGGCCTGCCAGCATGGTACACACGTCACCCCAACTGGAGTAGGGGCAGAGCAGATCCTTCGCCCACGCCCGGATCAGGCCCTGCCGGTGTGGTGGTCACGTGACCCCAATTGGAGTGGGGGCAGAGCGGAACCGCCACCCGTGCCCGCAGGGTGAGCAGACCTGTGACCAACCTGCAGATCAGGCCCAGTGGTCTGCAGGTGTGGTAGGAGGGGCAGGGAAGATCCGCCGCCCGCGCCTGCAAGGTAGGCAGACCTGCGACAGACCGGCGGATCAGGCCCAGGAGCCTGCCAGCGTGGTACACACACCACCCTAATCAGAGTAGGGGCAGAGCAGCATCACCGCCCGTGCCAGGAACAGGACCAGCAACCTGCAGGCGGGGTAGTCACGACACCCCAATTGGAGTAGGGGCAGAGCAGAGCCACCACCTGTGCCCGAAAGGTGGGCAGATCTGCGACCAACCAGCGGGACAGGTCCAGTGGACTGCCGGTACGACAGACACGTCACCCCATTTGGAGTAGGTGCAGAGTAGAGCCGCCGCCCGCGCCTGCAAGGTAGGCAAACTTGCAACCGACCAGCGGATCAGGCCCGGTGGCCTGCCGGCGTGGTACACTCGTCACCCCAATTGGAGTAGGGGCAGAACAGAGCCGCCGCTAGCGCCCAGAACAGGCCCAGTGACCTGCCAGCGTGGTAGTCATGACACCCCAATTGGAATAAGGAGAGAGCAGAGCCGCCGCCCGCGCCTGCAGGAAAGATACGCAAGCAGTATGAAAAGACAAGGAAAGAAAGGACCACAAGCAATGCAGGTCAACGCAACTTTAGAATAGGTAACAGCTGCAGCAGATGCAATGTCAGATAAAGAATTCAGGATATACATGCTTCAGATGATCTGGAGTATCAACGAAGACATTAGACAGCAAAATCAGACAATGAAAGATCACTTCGACAATGAATTACGCAAACAAATCCAGGAAGCAAAGGATCAACTATACAGGGAGATATAGGTTATAAAAAACAAACAAACAGAAATCCTAGAAATGCAGGAAGCAATAAACCAACTTAAAAACTCAATGGAGAATACTACCAGCAGAGTAGAACACTTAGAAGATAGAACATCAGACAATGAAGATAAAGTATTTCAACTGGAAAAGAACATAGACAGCTCAGCAAGACTGTAAGAAACCATGAGCAGAACATCCAAGAAATATGGGATAACATTAAGAGACCAAACTTAAGAGTCATTGGGATACAGGAAGGTACAGAGCTCCAAACCAAAGGAATGAACAGTCTATTCAATGAAATAATACGAGAAAACTTCCCAGACTTGAAGAATGAGACAGAATCCCAAATCCTAGAAGCCTACAGGACGCCGAATGTGCAAAATCATAAGAGATCCACACCTAGACACATTATAATGAAGATGCCCAACATACCGAATAAGGAGAGAATTTTAAAAGCTACAAGAGAAAGGAAGCAGATTACATTTAGGGGTAAGCCAATCAGGATAACAGCTGATCTTTCAACACAGACTCTGAAAGCTAGAAGATCCTGGAATAACATATTTCAAACACTGAAAGAAAATGGGTTCCAACCAAGAATTGTGTATCCAGCGAAATTAAGCTTCAGGATGGAAGATGAAATTAAAACCTTCCACGATAAACAAAAGTTTAAAGAATTCGCAGCTGGAAAACCATCTCTTCAAAACATCCTCACCAAAACATTACAGGAAGAGGAAATGGAAAATAACAATGAAAACCAACAGTGGGAGGTAGGACAGTAAAGGGGGGGAAAATAATCAAAGAGGAAAACAAACCATGTTTAGTAACAGAAATAAACAAATATGGCTGGAAGAACAACCCATATCTCAATAATAACCCTAAATGTTAATGGCTTAAACTCACCAATTAAGAGACACAGGCTAGTAGAATGAATCACAAAACAAGCCCCACAAAATGCTGCCTACAGGAGACACATTTGATAGGAAAAGACATACATAGGCTGAAGGTAAAAGGTTGGGAAAAATCATATCACTCATATGGACTTCAGAAATAAGCAGGAATGTCCACACTCATATCAAATAAAATAGATTTCAAGCCAAAGTTAATCAAAAGGGATAAAGAGGGACACTACATACTGCTTAAGGGAACCATACACCAACAAGACATAACAATCATAAATATTTATGCCCCAAACAATGGTGCAGCTATGTTCGTCAAACAAACTCTTCTCAAGTTCAAGAGTCTAATAGACCACCATACAATAATCATGGGAGACTTCAACACACCTCTCTCGCCACTGGACAGATCTTCCAAACAAAAGTTGAATAAGGAAACTATAGAACTCAATAACACAATTAATAACCTAGACTTAATTGACATATATAGAATATACCACCCAACATCAAGCAGTTACACTTTTTTCTCAGCAGCACATGGATCCTTCTCAAAAATAGATCATATATTATGTCACAGGGCAACTCTTAGACAATATAAAGGAGTAGAGATAATACCATGCATCTTATCTGATCATAATGGAATGAAACTGAAAATCAATGATAAAAGAAGGAAGGAAAAAGCATACATCACTTGGAGAATGAACAATAGGTTACTGAATGATCAATGGGTTATAGAAGACATCAAGGAGGAAATTAAAAAATTCTTAGAGATAAATGAAAACACAGACACAACATATCGGAATCTATGGGACACATTGAAAGCAGTTCTAAGAGGAAAATTCATTGCTTGGAGTTCATTCCTTAAAAAAAGAAAAAACCAACAAATAAATTATCTCATACTTAATCTCAAAATCCTTGAAAAAGAAGAGCAAAACAACAGCAAAAGAAGTAGAAGGCAAGAAATAATTAAAATCAGAGCTGAAATTAATGAAATCGAAACAAAAGAAACAATTGAAAAAATTGACAAAACTAAAAGTTGGTTCTTTGAAAAAATAAACAAAATCGACAGACCCTTAGCGATGCTAGCGAAGAGAAGAAGAGAGAGAACTCAAATTACTAGCATACGGGATGAAAAAGGCAATATCACAACAGACACTTCAGAAATACAGAAGATAATCAAAAACTATTTTGAATCCTTATACTCCAATAAATTAGAAGATAATTTCTTAATTATCTTAAGTCATATGATAATTTCTTAAGTCATATGATCTGCCCAGATTGAGTCAGGAGGATATAGACAACCTAAACAGACCAATATCAATTGAGGAAATAGAAGAAACCATCAAAAGACTACCAACTAAGAAAAGCCCAGGACCGGATGGGTATACAGCAGAGTTTTACAAAACCTTTAAAGAAGAACTAATACCAATACTTTTCAAGCTACTTCAGGAAATAGAAAAAGAGGGAGAACTTCCAAATTCATTCTATGAGGCCAACATCACCCTGATACCTAAACCAGACAAAGACACTTCAAAGAAAGAAAACTACAGACCAATATCTCTAATGAACCTAGATGCAAAAATCCTCAATAAAATTCTGTCCAATCGGATACAAAAACATATCAAAAAAATTGTGCATCATGATCAAGTAGGATTCATCCCTGGGATGCAAGGCTGGTTCAATATACGGAAATCAATAAATGTTATTCACCACATCAATAGACTTAAATATAAGAACCATATGATCATCTCGATAGATGCGGAAAAAGCATTCGACAAAGTACAGCATCCCTTTATGTTCAAAACTCTAGAAAAACTAGGGATAACAGGAACATACCTCAATATTGTAAAAGCAATCTATGCTAAGCCTCAGGCTAGCATCATTCTGAATGGAGAAAAACTGAAGGCATTCCCTCTAAAATCTGGAACAAGACAGGGATGCCCTCTCTCTCCACTTCTGTTCAACATAGTTCTCGAAACACTGGCCAGAGCAATTAGACAGACGAAAGAAATTAAAGGCATCAAAATAGGAAAAGAAGAACTTAAATTATCACTATTTGCAGATGATATGATTCTATACCTAGCAGACCCAAAAGGCTCTACAAAGAAACTATTAGAGCTAATAAATGAATTCAGCAAAGTGGCAGGATATAAAATCAACACGCATAAATCAAAGGCATTCCTGTATATCAGCGACAAATCCTCTGAAATGGAAATGAGGACAACCACTCCATTCACAATATGTTCAAAAAAGATAAAATACTTGGGAATCAACCTAACAAAAGAGGTGAAAGACTTATACAATGAAAACTACAGAACCCTAAAGAGAGAAATAGAAGAAGATCTTAGAAGATGGAAAAATATACCCTGTTCATGGATAGGCAGAACTAACATCATCAAAATGGCGATATTACCAAAAGTTCTCTATAGGTTTAATGCAATGCCAATCAAAATCCCAACGGCATTTCTTGTAGAAATAGAGAAAGCAATCATGAAATTCATATGGAAAAATAAAAACCCAGAATAGCAAAAACAATGCTAAGCAGGAAGTGTGAATCAGGCGGTATAGCGATACCAGACTTCAAACTATACTACAGAGCAATAGTAACAAAAACAGCATGGTACTGGTACCAAAACAGGCGGGTGGACCAATGGTACAGAATAGAGGACACAGAAACCAATCCACAAAACTACAACTATCTTATATTTGATAAAGGGGCTTAAAGCATGCAATGGAGGAAGGATAGCATCTTCAACAAATGGTGCTGGGAAAACTGGAAATCCATATGCAACAAAATGAAACTGAATCCCTTTCTCTCGCCATGCACAAAAGTGAATTCAAAATGGATCAAGGAGCTTGATATCAAATTAGAGACACGCCGTCTGATAGAAGAAAAAGTTGGCTGCGATCTACATTCGGTGGGGTCGGGCTCCAAATTCCTCAATAGGACACCCATAGCACAAAAGTTAATAACTAGAATCAACAAATGGGACTTACTCAAACTAAAAAGTTTTTTCTCAGTAAAAGAAACTATAAGTGAGGTAAATAGGGAGCCTACACCCTGGGAACAAATCTTTACTCCTCACACTTCAGATAGAGCCCTAATATCCAGAGTATACAAAGAACTCAAAAAATTAAACAATAAGAAAACAAACAACCCAATCAACAAATGGGCCACGGACCTGAACAGACACTTCTCAGAGGAGGACATGCAGTCAATCAACAAGTACATGAAAAAATGCTCACCATCTCTAGCTGTCAGAGAAATGCAAATCAAAACCACCCTAAGATACCATCTCACTCCAGTAAGATTGGCAGCCATTATGAAGTCAAACAACAACAAGTGCTGGCGAGGATATGGGGAAAAGGGTACACTTGTACATTGCTGGTGGGACTGCAAATTGGTGCAGCCAATTTGGAAAGCAGTATGGAGATTTCTTGGAAAGCTGGGAATGGAGCCACCATTTGACCCAGCTATTCCCCTTCTCGGTCTATTCCCTAAAGACCTAAAAAGAGCATGCTACAGGGACACTGCTACATCGATGTTCATAGCAGCACAATTCACAATAGCAAGACTGTGGAACCAACCTAGATGCCCTTCAATAGACGAATGGATGAAAAAAATGTGGCATTTATACACAATGGAGTATTACTCTGCATTAAAAAATGACAAAATCATAGAATTTGCAGGGAAATGGATGGCATTAGAGCAGATTATGCTAAGTGAAGCTAGCCAATCCCTAAAAAACAAATGCCAAATGTCTTCTTTGATATAAGGAGAATAACTAAGATCAGAGTAGGGACAAAGAGCAGATGAAGAAGATTAACATTAAACAGGGATGAGAGGTGGGAGGGAAAGGGAGAGAGAAGGGAAATTGCATGGAAATGGAAGGAGACCCTCAGGGTTATACAGTGGAGGGGGTAGAGAGAGAGGAGGGGAGGGGAGGGGAGAGGTGGGGAGGGGGGATGGTGGAGGATGGGAAAGGCAGCGGAGCACAACAGACACTAGTATGGCAATATGTAAATCAATGGATGTGTAACTGATGTGATTCTGCAATCTGTGTATGGGGTGAAGGTGGGAGTTCATAACCCACTTGAATCAAAGTGTGGAATATGATATGTCAAGAAATTTGTAATGTTTTGAACAACCCACAATAAAAAATTAAAAAAATATATATATATTTAAAGTGATGCTAAAGATAAATCATGGAGGTACATATTATAAAACCAGATCATCATTAGAAAAATGCCTGAACTAGTTGACAATTTAAATAGAATGTAATAATTTACATACTGCAAAATATAGAAAAGAAGGGAATTTTTTAAATGTTAAAGATCAAATGGATATAAATGACCAGAAGAAAATGATGATATACTCAAGATTAGAGAACTTGAAGAAGAGAAAAGAATGAAGAAAAACTATATTTGAAGATACAGTAGTCAGTATTTTCCAAATCCAAGAAAGATGCTAAGCTATGTGTTCAAGAAACTATGAAATTGGAGCAGGTTAAGTATAATGAAATACTGCACACAAATATATAATGTACAACTAATGAAAAATAATAATAGGTCAACTGACTTGCTATGAAATTCTTCTGCAGTGGAGTGAGGAAAGTATAATCATTTTAATAAATGATGCTGAAATTGGAAATCAACGTAGAAAAAAGGATGAGTCAGTTTTTACTTTGAACTCTACAAATCATGTCCTATGGATAATAATCAAATTGCAAAAGATAAAACAATAAAGGGTTAGATAATAGCAGGAAGAATGTCTTCACTTCCTTAGTTTACCAAAGTTTTTTGGCGATGCAAAAGCTCCAACCATTAAATAGTCATACTGAAGCTGGGCATGGTGGCGCATGGCTGTAATCCCAGTGGCTAAGGAGGCTGAAGCAGGAGGATTGGTAATTCAAAACCAGCCTCAGCAAGGCCCTAAGTGAGGCCCCAAGTAACTCAGTACAAAATAGGGGTGGTGATGTGGTTCAGTGGTCAAGTGCTCCTGAGTTCAGTTCCCAGAAAACAAACAAACCCACACACACACACACACACACACACACACACACACACACACACACACAGTAATACTGACTCTTGGAGATTCATTAAATTAATAAATTTCAGTTTTAATTTCAGTTCATCAAGAGCCAATGATAACGGAGCAAAAATATAGGCCACAGGGTGGGAGAAATTCTCTACAATGTATTTAACTTAAAGGAAAAAGAAGAGAGAAAGATTAAAAATATATTTTCTGGATATATGTATGTGTGTGTATATTAATCTAATCTATATAATATATATACACACACATATATATGTATGTGTATATATATATATATATATATATATATATATATTCCTCTAATTTGGTTTCATATAAATAGGGAATCTCCTAAATTGAGAACCATGCAACTATAACCCAACTTAAGCAAATATCTTATTCGTGCACTTCATAAAAAAAAAAATCTAAATGACAAAATTTATGGAAATTTACTCAATTTCACTATTCATCAAGTGTATATGGAATGTCCAAAGAGTAATAACAGTAATAAAAATATGAAAATCTGACAATATAAATGTCAACAGGAATGTGAACAACTCAAATTCTCATTCTCTTGGTAGAAGTAAAAACAGATAATTCCATAAGAGAATTCTTTTTTAAAAAAAAGAGAGAGAGAGAGAAAAAAAAAAATTTTAATATTTATTTATTTATTTATTTTTAGTTTTCGGCGGACACAACATCTTTGTTTTTGTATGTGGTGCTGAGGATCTGAGGATCAAACCCGGGCCGAACGCATGCCAGGCGAGCGTGCTACTGCTTGAGCCACATCCCCAGCCCCTCTTTTTTTTTTTTTAAGATTTTTTTTTTGGTGGTACCGGGGATTGAATTTTATCACTGAGTACATTCCACGCGCATGTGTATGTGTGTGTGTATGCGTGTGTGTTTGTGTTTTTTTTAACATTTTGAGATAGGGTCTAAGTTGCTGAGGGTCTTGAAAATTGTTGAGGCTGGCCTCAAACTTATAATCCTCCTATCCCAGCCTCCTGAGTCACAGTTGTTACAGGCAAGCACCACCGTGCTGAGCTCCTACTTAGGACAACTCTTTGGCAGTGGTTACTAAAGATCAACATGTGTGTCTAATAAGGCAGTAGCTGTGCTTCTGACCATGTGCCTATACTAGAAATTCTTGATACCCCACCTATATCCCTTAATCCCCAATTATATTGCTGTGAACTGACACTTTTCTACTTGAGAACTTTTGCTTAGGTTATCATGTCTAAATACTGCAGATCTTTAACCTTGAATTGGGATAACTTGAAGCTATTTTCTTACTTTTCTGCTGAAGTTCTGCAACAGGAATGATCACTATTTGCCCCAAGTCATTACCAGTCCCAAAGTAACTATTTGTATTTACATTTTTTTCTCAGGGTTAGCTTCTGAGGAAATTCAAACTAAACTAATCATCACCACATGTATTTATCATATATTCATATGTGCTCAAGACATATGAAAGTATGTTCATAGCTTTATTATTCATAAGAGCCCAAACTGGAAACTGCTAAATGCCCATTATTATTGCAACGAATAAATAAATTCTGTTACATTAATGCATTGAAGTACTATGAAGTAATGAAAAATAAGAAGTCATTCACATATGGCATAACACTGGTAGACCTCACAAACACATTTAGTAAAATAAAAGAGACACAAAAGAATACATAGCAAATGATTTATGAAGTTAAACTGTCTAAAGTATCTACTGTCATCAAAGTCAGAGTAACTATCAATTCTGTGGGAGTCATTATTTGGAAAGAGCAATTGGAAGTTTTACAGACAAATGATAATGATCTATATTTTGATTAGGGTAGTGATTATCTGTGTTCACACCAAGAGATCTGGGCCTTTTCCCCTTCCATGTAAGTTTTACTTTAATAGAAAGTTAACCTAACTAAATAGACAAAAAAAAAAAAAGGTACATCCTATTATACACCATGCTTAGAAATCCACATTAACATGTAGGTTAATAAATGTGCAGACATTACTCTTTGCAAATATTAAGAGTAGATACAGGCAATCAGTTTCTAATACTAAACAATGGTGTAGAGCTGTGGTTCTCCAACGTTGGTGAGGGCTGGGATTAGCTGGAGAGCATGTCAGTCCAGGTGGGCTACAAATCTGCACTTTGATCAAGCTCCCAGAGGGAAGGGTGCTGCTTCTACTTCAGGTACAACCTTGAGAACTTAAGAATGCAGACACCTCTTCTCATAGAATGCTCTATTCATTTAAATTGATTCATTCTTTCAGGCTAAGTATTTCTGGTGGTTTGTTCTCTCTCTCTTTCAAGTCTCACAACTAAATCTTAAAAATGGATCTCCCCCACTCCCGGTCATTCTCATGGGATTGGATATGCAAAGAATTGATAGCGAAAAAAAAAATGTGATATTTCATAAGAGCAGTGAGAAGAGAGAGTAAAAAGGAAACCTTCATCTCAAAGTTGAAATGTTCTTAGAAATAAACACCAGCTACATTTAACCAAGCCAAACAAAATTCAGTCTGACCTAATTCTTTCAAAGTTTTAATTTAGGTTTGCTTTTTGACAAGCCTTCTAGTGACATTCCCCCATTCAGGAAGTATTATTTTCTTATTTTTTAATTGTCGCCCATAGATTTTCAAGTCTTTTACTGTCAAAAAGTGTCAATTCCCAACAGACACAATTCAGAAATATAGCTATCTATATAATGCACAATAATCTGATATTTATTAATCACGATTACTTTTTTGTTTCAGACTACTATCAGAGGACCTTCTCCCTGGATCTACTTTGTAAATGCATCAATATGGTTAAATAAGAAGAAAAATATACAAAGAACTCTGATGACCTGCAGTGTCTACAGAACCAACTGTGATATGAGAGCCAGGAGCCACACCTTAAAGAGAAAAATCACTTTATTGTTCTTATTTCAGAGTCAATTAAGCTACTCCTACTTTGTGCTTTAGCCTCCCCCACTTTATGGCAAAGTTAACAATTCCGTGTTTTCCAGCCATCTCCTAGCCATACTCGCTGCATTCACATGAGAAGCTAACAGAAATAATTACGAAACTTTGCATCATATTTTCCATATCAAGAATATTATTTTAAATATTTTAATATTAATTTAGCCGATTCACACTTTGAAACCTTACAGAGTGTATGTGTCTATGCTAATGAGAGGAAGAAATCAAACTTTTTCAGCCCACAGTGTTGCAGACTGCAAGACTCATCAAGTTGTGAAAGTGTTCCAGTCCTGACACAAAACAGCAGGCAGATGTCTCTGCAAGGAAAACCATATGAAGGAAGTAGCAAAGCTTTCAAATATAGAAAGCAAGACATGATGCTTTTAAATAAATATTATTGCCCAGATTATATCTGTATTTTCTTTTTGATGACCTTAATACAGGCATGACTGTTAGAGCTGAATTTTTTTTTTTAAACTGTAGAGATTGGGACAGATAATATCTAAAATTATGAACTAGGGCATTGTCCCTGGAACTGTGGAGTGTTAGAACACATTGATTTGCCCCTTTGAAACTTAATGCATTAATAAAAGCCAACATAATAACAAAATGTACATACTAGTCCATATTTTTGAATTTTCACATATTTCCCATTGTATATTTCTAATTTGATTCATTCTCTGGGAAGTAGGGAAGATAGATAGCTAGATAGATAAGAGATTAAAAGAAAGGTGATTATCTCTCACATGAAGCACAATGGAATGCTAGATATGCCCCTGCCTGAGATCAAGCATAAAACCTGGTGCATAAAACTGTTACCACCCTCCAGGAAAATAAAATAATTATAAATGTGTTCCTCACAGAACTAGAAAAAAAGAAACCCCCAAATTCACTTGCAGGCACAATAACCCTGAAGAGCAAAAGAAATCTTGAGCCAAAACTTAAAAAGCTAGACGCATCCCAATAACTGATTTCAAGACATACTACAGAGTCAGTCACCAAAACAGCATAGTACTGGCATAAAAACAGACTCTGAGATCAATGGAACAGAAGAGAGATCACAGAAATAAATCCACCTATCTACAGCCAAGTGATTTTTGACAAAGATTCTAACACACACTCTAGCAAAAGGACAGTGTCTTCAACAAATGGTGCTGGGAAAACTAGATATTCGCATGCAGAAGACAGAAATTTGAGACCTTTTCCCCTGTAGAGAAACCAACTCAAAATAGATCAAAGACTTACATGTAAGACCTGAAAAGGAAATTACAGATGCAAACATAAGGGAAACACTCAAGATATCAGTACAGGCAATGATTTTCTGGATTAGATTCCAAAAGCACAGGAAATCAAAGCAAAAAAATGAACAAAAGCAAAGTAGCATCCAAAGAAACAAAGTGAATATACAGAATGGGAATGTTTGCCAACTTTGCCAACTTTTCACCTGAGAAAGTATTAATATCTAGATTCAAAAGTCTTAACAAAATAAAACTGATCCAATTTTTAAAATGGGTAAATGATCTGAATAGGCACTTCTAAAAAGAAAAAAATACAAATGAATATGCTTTAACGTGCTCAATATCATTAGCTTTCAGCGTTATGCAAACCAAAATTACAATGATATATACCATCTTTACCCAGTTGAATGGATATCAGGGGAAAAAAAAGTACCATGTAACAGGTTGTGGAGAAAAAGGAACTCTTATGTACTGTTCATGGGAATGTAAATTAGGACAGACATTTTGAAGAACAGTAGGGAAGTTTTACTCAAAAAAAAAAAATAAATAAACATACAATTACCAGATGATCTAGTATCCCACTCCTCCACATTTATCCAAGGAAAATGAGGTCATCATACCAAAACGATGCCCCGAATGTTCATATTTAATGCAGCACTATTCAGAACAATGAAGATATGAAATCAGATGAGGTGCCCATCAACAATTGAATGGATAAAGAAAATATGGGGTACATACACAATAGAGTATTATTCAGTCATAAAGAAGAATGGATCCTGTCATTTATAGAAAAATGGATGGAAGTAGAAGGTATTTTGTTAAGTGAAATTAACCAAAACCAGAAATAACACCATATATACTATTTCATGCATGAAAAATAAAAAAAAAAGTTGAACTGAATGTAGAGTATTTATCACTAGGGATCGGAAAGGTTGCAGGGCAGGGGAAGGGTAGAAAGAGGGTGATCAGATGTGGTCAATGCAGGCTGTATGCATGTACAGAAATTTCAAAGTAAACTCTATAAATGTGTATAATGTATATTAATTTAAAAGAAGAAAATATGTATGTACAACCACCTATGTATACACTGAGGAAGATTATCAATCAAGGGAAAAGGAAAAGGAAGACCAGAATTTCTTTATATAACTCCCAGAATAACATACCTACCTTTTGATTAAACCAGCTCTTATGATTAATTGGATTTCTTAAGTTGAGAATCCTTGACATCAAGAGGCATCTCTTCTCCTGGGACCTCCTGACTACTGAGACAGGACCAACTGAGCCTCACCTCCTGACTACACTATATCTCTCATGCTGCACAATTCCTGCTGTCCCCCAAGACTTCCTTGTTAAGCAGGAAGAACACGGTGCTAGAGAATCATGGTCACCCATGTATGTGCAACCTTCAATTATAGGAAGTTCAAATCCCATGGGTTGTACTTTAACCCATGGGAGACAGGATGCTGTGGACAGATTCTTTCTCTTGCTAACTTTTGCCTTCCTCACCCTGCCACAGACAAATTCACAGCCATGCTGCTGATAGGCAATTTGTAAGGCTGCTCAGAGGCGCGATTCCAAGGATGAAGCCATCAGTCACACTTAGTGATGGCCGACAGCACATCTTTGTGCTGATTTCCGGTTCTTTCCTGCTTCACTCCCCTTGCCTCAGACTCTTACACGTGTAACTACACTCCCTTTTAAATCATAGCAAGCTTCATTTTTCTAGATCTCCGATACAAACACAGAACCAAATGTCACATGTAGACGTGAGGACAAATCCACACCATGAAGCAAATGAGCATGTGACTGAAGTTAACAAAAGACAGCTGTGGAACTTTTGAAATTTCTATCAGCTCGACTGAAATACATAGTTGTTCATATAGAAGGACCTTTGTAGCAGAAGACTCTTGGGGTTTCCACAAAGGATAACACTTGCAAGAACTATGAGAGCAAAATGAAATAATTACAAGCCACATAAATAAATGAACTAACGTGAGAGAGGGTAATGCAAAACTGGAGGAAAAGAAATAAAATATCACGAGTGATCTATTAAAATTTAGAGTAGTATTTTTATAGTTTCATGGCTCCCATTCTTTTGCTATCTGTTCGCTTTTTCTGCATATCTATTTCTGCAAGTCCTTGAGCACATCTGTGATGCCTGCCTAAAGTTATAAAACACGCACCAACCAAGGTAGAACTCTCACCTGTCCAGGTACTTAACCAACTCCAATTTCACTGTTTACTACTCAGCTACACAGAAGCCTCTCTTCATGAGACCAGCTCCTGAAGTCCTCCTGTTATGTTCCTGTTAACCCAGCACATAGTCAGTGACCTTTGGGGAACCCAGGAAAATTCTGGAAACTGCTTCCCTGCCTAGGTACCTCCCATTAGCTTCCCTCACTGCTTAGTTCAGCAAGACCTCCTTGATCTGTTGGGATTTGGCCTCCTACAAAGTATTGGGGAAGTGCTCTCAGGCACGAGGTCAGAACACACGTAGTGATCATATTTCAACAATCATCTTGCATTGCCTACTGCCCAACCCACCAACAGAGTGGCCTGATATATGCTGACCGGTTTTATCATTGTTTATGGTAGGAAAGAAAATTTGGAACCAGTTACCCAATGATGGTGCAAAGTGAAATTTTTACAGCACTGTGCTTAAAGCAAAAACACCAAAGACACATTAGATACAAACTAAATGTTCTTTGTATGTGATTAGTTGAATCAATTATTATGCAGACTTTTACTTAACTCCATTCTACCTTTGAAAAGAATAACATGAAAAGAATCTAAAATGGGTCATTAAATTTTTTTTTTAAAATGCAATTCACAAAATTTCCCTTCTAGATATGTGTATATGCACTTGTATAGGTATATAACATGTAGAAAGAAAACTAGGAGGAAAAACCCAAAACTTCTAATAAGAATTTATTGCAAAGCATGGGAATGGAAATAGCAGTGCACCTTTCCTTTTATATTTAGTCTACATGCCTTTGTCAGGTCTAGATCATATGCAGTGCAAAAATGTGTTTTAGAGAGGTGCTTGCATTGGTAAATTGCTTGGGAATCACTGTCTACACATTTTACTCTTTTAAAAATATGTATCTCCTGTAACTTGAGGGTTGAAAGCGTCTGTAGTAAGAAATGTGAAAGTGGACAAATTCATAAAAATAAGATTATTTTCTTAGCACTTCCCAGCTACCTTTTAGTGTCGACTTGCAATCTGTACAGCAGTTTCCTTTACCCTTTCTGGGCATTTTAGTGCTCGACATCTGAAATTCTCTTTCCTTGCTATTACTGGAAACCCATATGAAGATCCACCCTCTTCTGTAAATCTGACATGCCAATTTTCAGGAAAGATTTGAGTAGTAAACACTTGACGCTATTTATTTCTTTTTCAAATTGTGAGTCTCAGAGTCTCCCTGGGGCCCAGGTTTGAATATTTGAAAACTACTTTTTATGTCTTTCAAAACCTTGACAGGCATGGGGATTCAGAACATGTCAGCAATATGTCAAACTGTTTCAATCCCTGTTCTCCAGGAATGATTGAGACTATTTTTCAGGATGAGTTCCCAAAGAGTGATTCATTCAAAGTCAGCTCACACAAGGATTCTTTCGCTGAGAGTTCAAACATCTGGGGTTAATTAGAACTGGAAATGGCTGACATCAGCCAATCTTTTCTCTACCTTCCACCTGATAATCACTATTTTCTATTAAATCCAGCCACATGCTAAGAAGACATCCTCTGGCTAAACTATTGGGAATATGACAAAGTAATAGGTAATTTTTTTTCTAACAAACATATATTTTCTGTATTATAATTTCATTTAAGTTTGAAAAATATATTACAAATTTGATAATTCAGAGTAAATCTCACTCTCAGGGTTCCTGAATTCTGAAGACAGACAGACTATTTAAGTTTAGCTCTGTCAAATTTGTGCAACTTTGGTTGACTTGATGTTTTGCTTCTTTTTGTTCCATTTTTAATTTTGCTTTTCCTCCTCAGTAAAATGGAGATCATAATAATCATTGTATATCACATGATTGTTTTGAGAATTTAGGGATTTGCTTTTAAAAATATATGACACATTATGAATACTCAATGTGTGTTAGTTTTCCACACCACCATCATCCACCACTTTATGGTCGTCCTTATTAATGTCTTATCCTAATTGTTTGAATTAATTTAGTCTCTCAGTAAATCAGTAATGTTTTTTTTTTTGTCTTCAAGGATTCTGTCCTCTCTCTGTTCTAAATGAGTAGAAATTCTCTATTTTTGATAAATGAATACTAACTTTAATGTCGGAAGAATGAACCTTAAGCTTAGAGCACTCACTCCTATTATTCATCACACAACAGTTTACCAATAAATCTATGATAACCTGCTTTAGATGTTATAAGAGGGTACTTACCAAGTCCTCTTAAGTGAATGATGATTTTATAAGAACATAAGGATTATATGTCATCATTTCCATTTAATACGGAGACACTACAATTCATCAAAGAGCTCAGGTATCTGAAGTCTAACATGTGTTTGTACACATTTATTTTTATGGATTGGGTTGCTAACAGTCCCTTGGGGTTTACA
This sequence comes from Marmota monax, assembly GCF_021218885.2. Lineage (NCBI taxonomy): Eukaryota > Metazoa > Chordata > Mammalia > Rodentia > Sciuridae > Marmota > Marmota monax. The sequence goes on along the minus strand of NW_026692072.1, from coordinate 4,057,935 downwards.
GTTTCTGTTCTTTAGAAAGCAACCTTTCCTAGAAGGAGCTCCAATCACTAAAACAAAGGAAGTATGAACTTTACATGGTTACTCCCAATCCACTCCATCCATATCACCAATACTTTGAAAGTGGTGGAAATGACCAGTCTCCACATAGGCGACATCTTCTCTTATCTTTTGTGACTGACTTTGCACTTTAGGTTCATTTTAAACTCACTCAATTAATGCAGGGTACAGTAGAGTGCTGTAGTCCCAACAATGTGATTCTGACCCACGCCATCACCGTCCAAGGACAGCACTGATGTGGGGAAACTTGAGGGAGAGGCTGAGGCAGGACTATGGCTGGAGACCCCATAGGGTTAAACCTTACCCTCTTTGAGCCTTAAGATCTCTCTGGCTATTGTGTGCACAACAGCCTGAAGTGGCCTGAGAGTCCAAGAAAGAAGGCCAGAAGGCCACAGAGGTCATTCACAGTTCCTCATCCTCATTTTATGGTAATCTGGCTTCCTGTTCTAAATTTAAAGAGGATTCAAGTCAAGGGCCATTTCAGATTCATTTTTCTACCCATTGCAGCGCTTGCTATGTTCACTTTTCATTCTTTTGTCTTCTCACACCCCAGCACTTAAAGATGTAGTAAGCAAGAATGTCTTTTTGTTTTTATTGGTTGTTCAAAACATTACAAAGCTCATGACATATCATCTTTCATACATTTGACTCAAGTGGGTTATGAACTCCCATTTTTACCCCAAATACAAATTGCAGAATCACATCGGTTACACATTCACATTTTTACATAATGGAATATTAGTGACTGTTGTATTCTGCTACCTTTCCTATCCCTTACTATCCCCCCTCCCCTCCCCTCCCATCTTCCCTCTCTACCTCATCTGCTGTTGTTCAATTATCTCCCTTGCCCCCCACCTTTCCCCTCACAACCTCTTATATGTAATTTTGAGTAACATTGAGGGTCTCCTACCATTTCCATACGATTTCCTTTCTCTCCCCCTTTCTCTCCCCCGACTTGTCTCTGTTTAATGTTAATCTTTTCCTCATGCTCTTCCTCCCTGTTCTGTTCTTATTCTGTTCTTAGTTGCTCTCCTTATATCAAAGAAGACATTTGGCATTTGTTTTTTAAGGATTGGCTAGCTTCGCTTAGCATAATCTGTTCTAATGCCATCCATTTCCCTGCAAATTCCATGATTTTGTCATTTTTTAGTGCTGCGTAATACTCCATGGTGTATAAATGCCATATTTTTTTATCCATTCATCTATTGAAGGGCATCTAGGTTGGTTCCACAGTCTAGCTATTGTGAATTGTGCTGCTATGATCATTGATGTGGCAGTATCCCTATAGTACGCACTTTTAAGATCCTCAGGGAATAGTCCGAGAAGGGCGATAGCTGGGTCAAATGGTGGATCCATTCCCAGCTTTCCCAGGAATCTCCATACTGCTTTCCAAATTGGCCGCACCAATTTGCAGTCCCACCAGCAATGTACAAGTGTACCCTTTTCCCCACATCCTTGCCAGCACTTATTGTTGTTTGACTTCATAATGGCTGCCAATCTAACTGGAGTAAGATGGTATCTTAGGGTGGTTTTGATTTGCATTTCTCTGACTGCTAGAGATGGTGAGCATTTTTTCATGTACTTGTTGATTGATTGTATGTCCTCCTCTGAGAAGTGTCTGTTCAGGTCCTTGGCCCATTTGTTGACTGGGTTATTTGTTATCTTGTTGTTTAATTTATTGAGTTCTTTGTATATTCTGGATATTAGGGCTCTATCTGAAGTGTGAGGGGTAAAAATTTGTTCCCAGGATATAGGATCTCTATTTACCTCTCTTATTGTTTCTCTTGCTGAGAAAAAACTTTTTAGTTTAAGTAAGTCCCATTTGTTTATTCTTGTTATTACCTCTTGGGCTATGGGCGTCCTATTAAGGAATTTGGAGCCCGACCCCACAATATGCAGATCGGAGCCAACTTTTTCTTCTATCAGGCGCAGAGTCTCTGATTTGATATCAAGCTCTTTGATCCATTTTGAGTTAACTTTTGTGCCCGGGGAGAGAAAGGGGTTCAGCTTCATTTTGTTGCATATAGATTTCCAGTTTTCCCAGCACCATTTGTTGAAGATGCTATCCTTCCTCCATTACATGCTTTTAGCCCCTTTATCAAATATAAGAAAGTTGTAATTTTGTGGATTGGTTTTTGTGTCCTCTATTCTGTACCATTGGTCCACCTGCCTGTTTTGGTACCAGTACCATGCTGTTTTTGTTACTATTGCTCTGTAGTACAGTTTGAAATCTGGTATCGCTATACCTCCAGATTCACACTTCCTGCTTAGAATTGCTTTTGCTATTCTGGGTCTTTTGTTTTTCCATATGAATTTCATGATTGCTTTATCTATTTCTACAAGAAATGCCGTTGGGATTTTGATTGGCATCGCATTAAACCTGTAGAGAACTTTGGGTAATATCGCCATTTTGATGATGTTAGTTCTGCCTATCCATGAACAGGGTACATTTTTCCATTTTCTAAGATCTTCTTCTATCTCTCTCTTTAGGTTTCTGTAGTTTTCATTGTATAACTCTTTCACCTCTTTTGTTAGGTTGATTCCCAAGTATCTTATTTTCTTCGAGGATATTGTGAATGGAGTGGTTTTCCTCATTTCCATTTCAGAAGTTTACAAGGAGAAAAAAGCCACAACAACAAGGGAAACCACAAGTCGGAGCCCTTCTACTGACATTGAGCTTTTATGTTGAAAGAATACTCCTCCATACTTTATTTCAAAGTTACCAACTTGATGCCAATTCTTCAAAATATTTCTTGGAAAAATTATAGATATGAAATCATTCAAATCCCGTGGAATTCAACGTAGTTTAATGAGGCTAATATCAATTATTTTTTAAATTATGGAACATTTTTCATACTTTATGAATAAAAATTCTTCCATATTGGAGAAATGGCATAATCAAAAGAGCTGGCAAAGCAACATACACTATCATCAATGCATTACAGTGCTATGGAAGAGGAATGGCTATTAAATGGCCACTTGAACACATGGTTCTATAGAGAAAATACCCTTTAATTATCCATGTAGGCAACATTTCATGATTACTGTATTTATATCAGGCTAACAGCATTTTGCGAGATTTCAATAAATTAAATTTGCATTGATGGCATACATATGCTGTGGAAAATCTGCCTGTTATTTAAACTATCATATAATATTGCTCAATAAAGATGAGTGACAAGAACCACATGTGACCTCTCAATTTTCTCTCCTCTGATCAAAAATGTATTTCATTACTTTGCAAGAGGAAAGGACCAAGCCTCATCTATCATTTCTGAATTGTTTTGCATAACTTTGATTGATCTGATCTTCTGCTTGTGAATCCCCTTGCAAAGAGAGAGGGACAAAACATATGCCTGATGATTGTAAACAGTATTAAGGAACTAGAAGCTACCGACTTAGTGTCATGGAAGGGTGGCACACGGAATATTACACCAAATCTAAAGAACTCCTTGGGGAATGTGAAACAATTTGGATTATTAAAATTATCATTATGTGACCGTCTGCTTTTCCTCCTTTTGATTAAGTCTTAACACAACACACAATTATATTCCTCTATGATCTAGGAATAAAAAAAGAGATGGGACAGTAAACAAGTTCATTTTATTATGAATAATTCAGTGAGTTTCTCAGAGTCCAGGATTTATTTATGGCCTATCTTTTGCAGCATTATTAAATAAAGTATCCATTGGTCATCTAGTGTTCTAGGCCTTTTTTTCCCCCCTTTTTGATGTAAAACACAATGAATGAAATCAGCCTGAAAATTGATGACCTTATGAAGAAATTCTAGGAATTAGAGTATTTCCTGTTTCTTTACAAAGGCTAAATTCAAATACATTTAATTAGAGCCAATAATATCTCTTTTTTCATTTTTAAAAGATTTATTCTTCTTAGTTATACATGACTGTAGAATGCATTTGACACATTGTACACAAATAGAGCACAACTTCTTATTTCTAAATCTGGCTGTACCTGGTGCAGAGTCACACGAGTAGTGTAGTCAGACATGTATATAGGGTAATAATGTGCATCTCATTCCACTTTCCTTCCCATCCCTATACTCTTCCCACCCCTCAATCCCCTCTGCCCAATCCAAAGTTCCTTCATTCTTCCTTTCCCTCCCCCATTATGGATCAGCATCTGCTTATCAGAGAAAACATTCAGGCTTTGGTTTGGGGGGTTTGGCTTATTTCACTTAGCAATAATCTCTCTTTACCCTATATTTCTAATCTCATCTTGACCAGTGTCATAAACAGGAAAATAAATGGACTTGACATTCCTGAACATTCTTTTTTTTTATTATTAAATCTTTGTTGTCTATGATAGTATGTCTGATTTAAACATTGGTACATATAATTCTCATCTGCAACTACAGCATTTGAGAATCACATTAACTGTTGCAGTTACTATTGCTACATAACAAACTACTTTAAAGTAATGAATTTTTTAATTAAAAGACTATTTTTAAAAATGTTTCAGATGAAGAAAATCATACAGCTTTCTATCTACTCCACCAACTGGACAAGTTTCCCTATTATTAACATTTTACTTTAGTATGGTACATTTGTTACAAATGATGAACCAATGTTGCCACATTATCCCCAACTCTTTTTAACCTAGTTTCCACTGTCTGTGCAGGATCCCATCCAGGACAGCATATAACACTTAGTTGCCAGGTCTTCTTAGGCTCCTCATAGCTGTGAACATTTCTGACTTTGCTTATTCATGACCCTGACAGTGGTAAAGAGCACTGGTCAAGTCTCTATTGCATGTCTCTCTACTGGGATCTGTCCGGTATCTTTCTCACAACTAGACTGGGGTTATGGATTTTTTAAATTTTTTTCCTAAAAAAAAAATTCCTATACATGACAGCAGGATGCATTTCATTATATACAAGTAGAGCACAACTTTTTGTTTGTCTGTACATAATGAAGAATCCCACTATTTGTGCAATCATACATGTACTTGGGGTAGTGATGTCCCTCTCATGCCACCATTTTTCCTACCCCCATTGGGCCGAAATAGCAACTTTTTTAAAGAATGAAGTTCACATTTGCTGTGAGTCTGCAATGGCTAAAGAATACAGTGAGGAAAACTTGGCTCTGCCCCTTTATGTCTAAATCCTCGTCTAGATACAGGTAAAGGCCAGATGGCTTGAATAAAGCACTCTGGGGTTATCTAAAGGTGTCTGGCCGTTGACACTGGCTGTTTTCCAGGACCACAGCTGATGCTGTTGACCAGAACCTCAAATAGTCTCTCCTGGAGGCCCAAATTTCCTCACAGCATGGTCACTCAACATAATCCCTATATCATGGCTCAGCATTCCAAGGGTAACAAGATAGAAATTGTATTTTTTTTTTTTTATGACCAGGTCTTAAAAGTCATGTTGCATCACTTCTGCTAAATTCAATAGTTTACAAATTAATCACAAGCCCGGCCAGATTCAAGGAGAGTGAATTAGGTACCACATCTGGCTGGTAGAGTGGTAATGATCCAGAGACCATATGGGATGTGAGATACTGTAGAGTATAGTCAGGAAGTTCAATCTACTTCATTTACGCTTTTTATATCCAGTCAGACATGCTTAAATGAAGGTCTTGCACAAGAGACGGTAGTAAACAGAGTGAACCAACTATGTTAGCAGTGAGATACTAAAGTGAGAATCTTCCTACTTCATTTATGACCGAGTACTCAAAGGTAGATATATGAAGGTTACTTTCTACCTATATATCCAAGAAATTTTAGCGGCTACCTCTGAAAGACTTGAGAACAAATCAAACAAGAAAAAAACCTGTTTTACCAACTTTATCCCCAAACCCCAAAACACACCTCCAAACTGTAAGATGAAGAATTAGTGATCAAAGGTAAATAGAAGACATAATCATTTTTGTTACCTATCATGCTGAAAGAACTTTGGGTGAAAGGCAGAATTCAAGAAGACATCTATATTTTTGAAATAGAAAATGAGGACTCCAGGAATTCATAATAAGTTTTCCAGGCAAGGAGAAAGGCATACTACTTATCCTTCCATTTCATGCACCCCTGTTTAACCTAAACCACTCATGATCTCACCTCATCCACTTTAGCTGATCGCCTCACATCTCTATGAGCCCCACTCCAGTATCTTCATGAGATTATGGAAAGTAGCTTATAATACATCCAAGAGCTCAGCTCTCTCCTGCCTGAATAATCTTCACCTGGGGCCTTTCTCTCTCAGGCATCCTTTCATACCCCCTTTGTGGGCATTTTCCTAATCTCCAAAACCACCTCCAGTGCTTCCAGCACTGGGACCCCATTGCCAGCCCTTCTGAACTTCCATCACCCTCCGAGCACCACAGCTTTTCTTAAACTCACAACTTAGAACTTGCTTTCCACCTGCCTCATACCTCACCCAGCTATATCACCTTGACAGAGTGGCTAGTACACTTCAGTTTTGTCAGGAGTTTCCTTCAGGCCCTGTATCTCTCTCGTTCTAATAGTTCCCATATTTTATGATTTTTTTTTCATGTATTTCTTCTCTCCAGAAGGTAAATGTCATGAAAATAGTGACAATGTCTGTTCTGAAGGACATACAGCATCTAGAATAATATTGAGAATAAGAATTTGATACACATTTGCTGAGAACAAATTTTTAAAAATACTTTTCATCTTGCTTTTCAATTTCTGAATAGGAAATTTCCAACATAAATTTTTATTATATCATGATATGCCTTTATGATGTTTTTCTTCTGTTTCGAAAGGAGGAAAATAAAAACCAAGCACGAGAGCAAACTGTTACATTGAGTAATCCCAAATAAATTCATCAGTAGCAAAATAACTGCTATCACCTGCCCCAAGGTGTAACTGTCCACATGCCTCGTATTATTGACTTTTGCTTTGGGAAAATGCTTCATCTCCATTGTAATGTTCCAGTTCAAAGCTGTTAGGTGTTTAATCCCAAATGTCTTTTTGTAAAACAATATACAATCATATTTAGGGGTGTCTCTCTCTCCCCCCCCCCCGGCTTCCCCCCTTATATTAATTAGGCCTCTGAGAATAAGCTTGTGTTTTGTGAGAAGATTACAAGTAAAACAAGAAAATTTTTATTTCTCAGTTACTAAACATTAAAGCTTGAAAATTTCTTAGGGCAAAGGAGGTACCAGGGGCATATTACAAGGACTTTAATACAAAAATGCAACTTTAAATGCTTATATGAGTGGAAACCAGGTTCCAGAATTTAAAACGTGGTGCTTGTTTAGTCTAGTTAACAGCATAATCCTTCAGACTCTGATTATTCCAGAGGTCTGGTGGGAATGGGAAGAGCATGCGTACCTAGAAATTCAGCAGTGTCTTAAAGTGGAAACACGAGTGAGTCTTGAGACACCATTTATAATTTAGAGGATGTGAGTACCTCCAAGTTTAGAATCCCTGAGCAGATATTTGACTTTAGCAACTTATAGCAAGAAGGTTTAATAACAAAGCATGTTAAGGATGAAGAATCTCTCTATCAAATGTCCTCCTACATCCAGAAGAAAATAAAACCCAAAACAGCTGTTAACAAAAACAGAAAGTATTACTATTCAATGTAATCAAAACAATCTCCATGGATTAAAATATTCCTATTTCTTAATGACATCCCTTTGTACTACTGAGTGATTTGTTCCTCCATAGAGCTAGCTGTTAACAAGCAGGTTTCTATGTTAAGATATTTGTTCTTGGAGCTGGGGTTGTGGCTCAGTGGTGGAGCACTTGGCTGGCATGTGTGAGGCACTGAGTTTGATCCTCAGCACCACATATAAATAAAATAAAGGTAGTGAGTCCATCAACAACTAAAAACATATTTTTTAAAAGATATTTGTTCACAAACTATGTGAGAAACTGTTAATCCTCTTGAGTTGTTGTGAAGACTTTAGTTCATTTACACCTTGTAAAACAGAATGATGAAAGTGCTTATATAAATAAGTCTTCCTTTACAGTAAAAGAGAATTCATCAAATAAGAGTGTATATTCAAAAGCACCCCTAATTTGACTTTCCTGTGACTCTTACAATGCAAAAGACAGAGCCCAGAAATAAATAAATAGATAAGTATATATATACTTATGTATATATTGGGGGGGGGGTGATGGTCTGTTTTCCAATTTGTATTTTTAAAGTACTTTTTTTTTCAGTTTTTAAATGTCTGATGCATGCTTCCATGGCGATACCTTTTGTATACTGAGTAAATTGCTGAGTTGCAAGGTTCAACCCAAGATTCTGATCCAGTATGTCTAGAATTCATCCTGTGAGCTGTATTGTTTTTTTGTTTGTTTCTTTGTTTGTTTTCTGTTTTTTGCTTTTGGTGGAGGGTACCGGTGACTGAACTCAGGGGCACTTGACCACTGAGCCACATACCCAGTCCTATTTTATATTTTTATTTAAAGACAGAGTCTCACTGAGTTGCTTAGCACCTCACTATTGCTGAGGATGGCTTTGAACTTGAGATCCTCCTGCTTCAGCCTCCTGAGCTCTTGGGATTACTGTGAGCTGTGTTTTTAAAACACCTGCTGGGAAATCTTGGAAAACCTTAAAATTGATCATCACTGCTATATTCAATGTAACCACTTATTTTTTATGCCAATCACACCCAAAGTTCCATTATCATCTCTGCAGGTAATTATCTTATCTACATTTGCAGTCTTGATTTCTCAGCAGAGATTCAGATCAGCAGTTCTAACTTTAGATTGGGTTTTTTCACCTAAGTAGCCTACTGAACCCAAGTTCATGTTCAGTGGCAAACTCATAGGGAGGCATTAAAAGTTTAAAAATCAAAAGTCTGTGGTCAGTAGGTATTTCAATGCTATTTTGGTCTCTACATTTGTTTTTTTTTATTATTATTTCTTTTGATTGTACCCATATGACTCTTTAAAACCTGGCTCTTAACCTGTGTCTTTGATAATATTGCACATTTTTTTAACTAAAGATGTTTTCAAGTATTTTCATTCAAATATATGTAGGTTCATAGAGCTGGAATTGTTTCATCTTCCATATTTTCAAAGAAGACTTTATTGGTACTGGACATTGGAATTTATATTCTAGAATTGATCAATATTATTGCTTATAAAATGTTAGAATTAATAAACCTTGAAGAAGGCTTTTAAGCACTGACCAGTCTGCATTACGAAGATCCATAAGTTTATCAATTGTGATCCCTGGAGAATTCTACCTCTGCACTGTGAACAAAGATTTTGGTTGGCAGCGTTTCTCAGTGGTGCCGCATGTGCATCATATGCAAAATGTCCTGCGTTCAATCCCCAGCACCAAAATCAGACACCGAAGAACAAAGTTTGATTATAGACACATTTTTTTCTTAATATTCACACTTGCTCTTATGTTATATGTGTAGCTGTAAGAAAACAATGCTTTTATAAGGAAGGTATTTGAAAACACTTGGTGATGTGGAAAAGGTCTTAACCAAAAAACAAGAGAAAAATTGTTTGTAAAAGTTTGGCATTTGATATTTAGTCATATGTGATCTTGTTGATAACTATGAACTCAGTAAGTTTTCCAACAATCTTACTAACCAAATATTACAATTTCTACCCAAATAAAGCCACATATACCAAGATAGAACTTGGAGAGTATCTCTATACCTTTTTTTTAGTCTTCTCTGTATCTATCTGGATGGTATAATTCTTCAAAACACAATTTAAAAACACCTACATAATGTCTTATATGAGTCCTTAAGTCAGATGTAATTATTTTCCTTTTGAAGTACATAACACAGAACTTAGTTTTATGAAACACCATATTATACTTATGTAAACAAATTATTCTTTTATCTTTAAATACATGAGTTCCTTCACTACCTGTAGATATGGCTTATGACATTGGTTCCTATATTAGTTTTATTATAACAAAATATTTGAGATAATTAACTTATAAAGAAAACAAGTTGATTTGGACTTACAATTTGGAGATTTCTATCCAAGACCAGGTAGCTCTGTTGCATGGGGCTTCGGGCAAAAGGCATGCACCACAGTGAAGTGCAGGGTGAAGCAGAACTGCTCACATCATGAACAGAAAGCAAAAAGGAGGAAACAGGAAGAGGATCCCACAATCCTCTTTAAAGACAGGCGTCCAGTGTCTGAAGGACCTCCCACTAGGCCCTTCCTCTTAAAGGTTCCACCATCTCCCAGGAGCATCATCCTGACCACCTTTAACACATGGACCATCGGGAGACCCTTATTCAAAACACAGCAGTACTCAAGCAGCCAAGTCACATTATAGATACTAAACACCCATGTTAATTGAACCAGTTTCACCAGCACTCAAGCTGTGCCTCTTCCAATCTCTTCAATTTGGAAGTTTCAGGAGTGAAATCAATCTCATCAGTGGAAGAACAATCTCGTTAGTGGAAAAAGGTGAAAGCAATGTTAGGTAGAAGATGGTCAGGGAGTGGCATAGTAGAAATCTTTCCATGGTGGGCCCAAGAACCACAGGTGAAGCTGATATTGCGACATGCTCTCTCTCTTTGTTGCTGCCTTGTTTTTGGTTGTTGGTAATCTCTCTTTACATCAGTTTCTGTCTGCCAGATAATCTCACCAAGTTCAGTATGGTACTGTGTCTATTCCAGAGATGCTGGTCTATTCCAGCAAAACCAGGCCTCATGGGAGTATCTTCCAGCCCCAATGAATAATTAAGGAGAAAGGATAGGTCTGACTGATGGAGAAATCAGTGGGATCATTTGCTTATTCCACCATCTGGTTCTTATTTTGCTTTCCTCATCTCTCCCAACACACCCATTTTCCAGTGGGGAGAGGCAATCTACATGGTCATAATTCCCTCCTTATCTGACCTTTGGTTGTTTGAGGTATCACAGAGTACTAGAGAGACACTTTAGAGCAGACTGAGTGATTTTGATTACAGATTCTGATCTTGAGAGTGGGGTTAGTGAAAATATACTACTAAATCATTGTATGATCTAAACGAAACCATTACATGGAACATGTAACCTCATTCAATCCTCCAACACATCCATGTGTTGAAGAATACCCACATTTTACATAAAAGGAAGTCAAAACACACATTACTTAAGAACCTTGCCCAAGGTCACAAAACTGCCAAGAAGACTCGCTCTCCAAAAGACAGAAAAGGCCCCAAACCAAAACTTTATTTAGAAGTGATTTTTTATAGATTGAAAACAATCATATAGACAATGTAATATGTCTAACTACCTAGAAGTTACTATTTCTCTCACATCCACATCCAATCCATTAGGGAACTGTGTCCCTTTGTCAGGGAAGTGTTCAGAAGCCACATTATTGAACTGTCACACAGTCTCAATCCCCACCCCAGGCATCCTTCATCCCTTATGTTTTCTACCTTGAATCTATCATCATATAATATGCTTACCCATTTTGTTTCTTTGTTTCACTTTCAACTCAATAGTCTCTTCCACAGCCCCTAATGGAATAAGAGCTACATGGATGGCTTTTGGTGGTAGTCTTTTTGTTTATTTGTTTTTCACTAATTTGTTCAAGTCACCATATTCAGGCAAAGGAGCACTGCCTGGCATATAAAATATAAATACGTGTAAACAAATTATTTAATTGTTCATGTTACTTAATTTTATTGGATAAGCCACACATCTTTCTTTCAAGTTTATGTTTGCATAAAGCATGGCTTAGGATAAGAAAACAAAGTTTGCCAACAACATTTCTCTCCTACCTTTATTAAATGATGTCCTTTCCTCCTTATTAAGGACAAATTGATATTATTTTTCTTATCCTGGAAATAGGATGGGAGCATGAGAATCTCTGGCTCTCTTGTTTGTGTAGAAAACACCCCCACCTTGTGGAATGAAGGGTAAATTTGCTGATGGCCCAAGCATTCTGGAAGCATTTTTGCAACCGTAGATATATAGGTCAGTTGATACCTTGGGCTTCTTTAGTTCTCCTTCTTGGTTTCCAAATATGTTGCAATTGCAGTGGGTGGAGGTACTGGAGGCACAGGCCCCGCTGTTATTTCAATTAAGCCACTCCCTAAGGTGGTTTGAGTAGAAGTTTAAATGGTTTGCTTTTTTTTATGAGAAAAAAAAAATGCCTTAGCATTTTTATAGTGCCAGAATGTTCATATTTGTTCTTGCTCCTTTCTCTAGGGGAATATGATATTCTCTAATCAAATAACACCTACAATGGTAGATCTAAATAATGATAAGGACAGACACTGAGTACTTTAAACCAAGATGGAAAGTTTGGGAGTGATTAAAGAACTCATATATGATATCCTGGGGCAATTCAGACTGAACAGGAGTTTTACTTAGGAAGTAGGGTATTCTGGATTAGATTATACTTTGGGCAGTGGAAAATCTAATATAAGCTAAAATCATTGTTAGAAAAGAGCTGTATGTTAAACACAGTGCTAACCACATAGGAAGCCCCAAGGATGCCTTAACTCATGGACCATGGCAACTGATCCACTAAAAATCAGATTTAAGGTTTATCAACTAAGGCATTCTGTAATATTCATTGAAGATTACATTTTGGTTTGAACCCTTTGGCTTTTCTTTGTTCGAATCATTTTATTTGCAAGTATATTCTTAATGAAATCAATTTACCCAAGGTTCTAGGACTTTTAAAAACACTGTTCTAATTTTTTTGTTAAACCTGCATTTGTATCATATAAAAGTATTATGTATAATTCATTGTTCATATTATTTACATCTTAATCTTCTTTCTTAATAGTTAGAGTAATTATGTTTGGCCCTATCACCAGTCATATTTAAGTAATATTTATTTTTACTTATGTGTAATAATTTCTCCATTTAAGAAGTATTTTTTAATTTCTTACTACTATAATAAGAGTCTGGGTTTTTATCATTTTTATGACTATATTTTTCATTAGAAAAATTATTGAATAAGGTCAAAATAAAGAATGGAGATAAATATAGATCACATTTTAATCCATGTGTCCATGTACAAGAACATCCAGGGTACTACAGGTTAAGTTTTTCTCACTACTCACCATTTACTTTTCTCCCTCTAAGTTCTTTGCAAAGTCTGAAAAAGACATTTTATTTTCCTTGCCAATGCTTTTTAATAAAATTAAGATTGCAAGGGCTAGAGCTAAACCCCACCCCACCCCCTTGCTCTGGAAATCCCAAGAGCAAAGGGTCCAGAGTAGATTTCAATACCCGTCAGCACCTGTAGCATGTGTTGCTGAAAAATTAGATAGTGTATGTGAAGTACCTTGAACAATGCCAGGACCAGGTACACAGCAAGCACTCAATAAGTGTTAACTGCTGTTCTTATATTTTTACTTTTATATTTATTTAAAGAACTTTTTCCTGGGATCCTGTATTCATCCTCAAAATAACTATATCATTGTTGAGTGAATCTGGGACAACAAAAGTTTCTGTGAACAATATCTTCTCGAACAATGTCATATATACCTGGGGCTAGGCTCTAATTATAAAAATATCATTTCTCTTTCCTTGTCCCACTCACAGTTAATGACAACACAAAACAATACCATTAATCTGAAATACAATGAGTTCCAAAATTGTGGAGTCAGAAAAACTATAATAAGATCTTCTATATTCCTGGTAAACATCACAGCAATAAAAAGACAAGAACACTCATATCACATGATTCTTTAAATACATTCAGATTTTAGATTATAAAATAATTTCAAGAAAATGAATTATGAGATCGTCATCATAAATAGCATTAGTGAAAGATTCAGAATCCATAACTCTCTAAGTTTTATTTAATAAGGTGGAACATGTTAATTCCATGGTGATGGCACTCCCTGTGGTGAGTGAGCAAATAAAGATGATAAAAGTCAATGAAGAATTCGGGTTCACAATATGTGTTCTATTAATTTACTTTCATGATACATTTTAGTTGCTTTTAAAGCTCTCTTCTATTCAGCAATAAGTATATAGTACTAGATGTCACTGTGGGGTGTCAATGGTACTGTGACTGAATTTGTTGTAGAAGAGAAGCATGAGTGTGTAACTTTTTAAAAGATGCAATTGATTCACAGGTTCACATGGAGGAAGCCTAGAGACGGAAACAGTTTAAATGTGAAAACAGAAATTATGTAATTACTGAATCAACTCCCTCTTGCCACTCATAATCTTCTACTCCACATCAGTTTTTGGCACAATTTTAGTGACTCAAAACACAATGCTGTTTCGTTTTCAGATTGCAATTTAAATAGCAATGCAATCACATCATAGATTTAAAAGGAAAAAAGGTTTCTCTAATTTATTCTCCTAGGCAGCAAGACTGTAATGTAATGAGTCCACTGAGTTCTATTGTTGGCTCAGAAGTTCCCACAAGTCTTTCTCAAAAGCCTTTATCTGGAAGATAGAGATGAATCCCTCTAACACTTCTGGGTAATCTTGCTAAAAGACAACACATTGTAGTATTTCAGAGCATGGATCTGGAGCCTCATAGGAATTCCTAAATAGTCCCACCAGTACCCAGGTTTTGATCCTGTATTGCTGTTGGATGAACCTGGAAGGAAGGTCCTCTTTTCCATGACCTCATGGTCACAGGGACACTCACATCACAAACATTGAAATGCAAAGACTTTGTTTTCCCTTTGGAAAACATGTTCTGAAAATAAAGAAACAGAGGGAATAAGTAGAAGAAAGGACAAAAGCTAAAGGAGTCCTCTGGGCAGATCAGATAATTCCAGACTGGGAAGGAATGTGGGCAAGAGGAAGTGAAGTCAGGGTAGAGAAATAACCCCTGCTCCTAGGAATCAGAGAAAGTTTGCTTTAAATCAGGTGATACTTGCTTAAAGATAGATGCCCCAGGTTATCTGAAATGGGGTCTAGAAAGACAAGGTTCCCAGATAACTTTGCTGTCTCCCACTCTGTCCATCTGGTGCCATTCTGAGTGTCAAATAGAGTAACCCAGAAATCCTACGGTGTAAGACTGAGCTGCTCGAGAGGACAGCCTGCTCATCAGTTTGGCATGAATAGTCCCCATCCCAGGAGTAGGTAGATCTTGTTGTTCCTGGATACAAGGTTGAGCTCCTGCTCTGCCTTGTACCATAAGGTTTTTTTGATTCTACTCAGGCTGTATATGACAGTGATCAATTTGTGTTTAGCCTCAGATTGCAAAGCTAATCCCAAAAGAGGAGTTGTTAATCTCTGCACAAGAATATGAGTCAGGCAGAAGGAACCACACTGCAGTTATAAAATTTAAATATTTAGACACTTCTCACATTTCTATCAATTATATAAATCTTTTTTTCCTTGTCCATATGACTGAGACAATAGCAGCACAGGACTTTGATTTAGTCAGCTTTTTTGTTACTGAGACCTCCATGTCCACCTCTTTCTGCTACACCCTACCCACCTTCAGTTACCACTAAGTTAATCCCATCAGGTGATTAATTCACTAATTGGGTTAAGACTCTCATAACCCAATCATTTCTTGTCTGAAGTTTCATGCATTGTCTCACACATGAGCTTTTGGGGGACACCTCACATCCAAACCATAATACACTTAAAAAATCACATGAACTATTTTCCCACATAGACAATTCTCTTTTTTGAAAAAGCGTTTGGAAAAAATATACCTGAAAACTTTTTTATAGAAATATATATTTCACAATGCACTATTATTTTGTGTTTTGTTTTTATTATTATTATTATTATTATTATTATTATTTAGACACAGAGTATGGAGCCTACTACATATACACACTTGAACTCAGTCCTACAAATGTTATCAGGAGCCTAGTGTTATCTTTTTGTTGCATCATCCCAGATGTGGAATAACTATTAAAATTTGAGCAATAGATATACAACTTATGGTAATTTTGAATCTATTATTTTAGAGAGTTGAAAACTTGGGACTTAGTGATTTGAACAAATTATTTACCCTCTTTTGCTTTATTTTCCTCATCTGTGAAACAGGTATAAGACATAGTGCTTGCTGCATGGTGCTCATATGCTCAAATTATATACATTGATATAGGTAAAGTATTTGATCAATGTCTATTATCTAGCGAACAGTAAATACATATGTGTTATTTTGGTTGTTGTGGTAAATATCTTCATATTTTATTTCATTGAGCCCTTATTATTTTAAAGGACAGCTATTGTTATTTTCTCCAGGATACATAAGTAAAACTTGGAGCCCACCCAGACAAGTGATCTCACCCTTAAACCACACAGGCTGTAATAAGAAAAAGTTAAATTTGTTTTGGAATATATATGAATCCAGACTGGGCTCTATAGCATTATCAGTGACCAACACTAATAATTTAATAAAAATTTTTTCTTTCTTTTTTATTTTTTTTTTGTATGGGAAATTTTCATATGGAAATGTATTGATTTCCATCACCAATTGATAATTATGTCCCCTATTTCAGAATCCTATATTTATAGGTGTGGCATATGATATTAGTACATGACACTAGATAAGAAATCAGAAAATCTTTATTAGAATGTCAGTTATGCCAGGAATTAGTTAAGTGCTCCTGGTCAAGCTCATTCATCTTTTTCAATGTGAATAAAATAAAGTAAAAAAGCATAAAAGTTATTGAACCTCAGAGCTAGAGGATAAAAAAGAAAATTAATCCAATAACTAATTTTGGGGTCTACTATATGCAATCCACAGGGATAGGCATTTAAAAATACAAATTAAATAATAAAATGACCCCCCCCCCCTTAAGAAGATAATAGCCTAATGCAGGAGAAATCTGTAGAGGCCAGGGATGAAGGTGTTTCTCCTTTCTGACCTTTTCCTTTACCTTTTTCCACCACCTACCCAACAAAGAGATGTTTAGTCAAATGTGGGTAACTAATTTGTCAAATTTGTAACACTTTTGTCCATGGTCCCTGCTGGATACGTTTACCCACATTTAAAGTTCATGCAAAGCCTGTGACATTATCTTTTATTTGTTTTTAATCCTTAGAGCTAAAGATTAAAAGGCCAAATCTCACTTGTATTAATTGCCTATTGCTACATGACAAACTACCTCTAAATTTAGTGACTTAAAGTAACATTTTATTTGCTCACTCCTCCTCTGCAGGCCCACCATTTGGTATTGGCTATGGTCCACCTGGGTGACTCATGTGACTTTAGCCATCTGGTGGTTTAAATGGGACTAAGTGGCTAAGATGGCCTTCATTATAGGTCTTCAGATTGGCAAAGTCTTTGGACTGGGCTGTGAATCTGTGGCATCTTTGCTTGTGCTTTCTTAGATTGCAGTAACATCTTAAGTGTTCTTTATTTTCCCATGTCACTTGCTTTATTCAGCTTCATTTTATTTTTAGAATAATCTTCTAAAGAAGAAAATATATACCAACAGTCTGTAAATGTCTTAAATGAAAGCAAACAGACTTTTTTTCCGTATTGCAAAAACACTGCTTTTTCATTTCAAGAAAAAAAAAGTTTAAATAACAAAAGGAAGATAATCATCTATAATTCTGTCATCTACCTGACCTGTCCAAAATGAAATCCACTAGCTACATGAGGCTATTTAAATTAAGTAAAATTAGACACTGCAGAATTCAATGTTTTAAGTCATAGTGCCACATTTGAGGAGCCCAGAAGCCACATGGACATGGAAAATGATAAGACATTTCAAGAACTCTTGCAAACTCAATTTCATACCTTTCTGCTTCATTCTACTGGTTAAAGCAAAAAATAAAACCAGCCTGGAATCTAGAAGTGGAAAGAGAAATTCCATCTTTTAATGGGAGTCAATGCAAAGAACTTGTGGCCATTCGGAACCTACCAAGCCACTTTTTAATAATAATGCCAAGGATGCAATGCTTGTGTCCTTCTGAAATTCACAGGTTAAAATTAATCCCCAAAGTGAAAGTATTTTGAGGTGGAGCCTTTGAGAGGTAATTAGTTCATAAGTGTGGAACTCTCCTGAGCGAGTTTAATGCCCTTATAAGAATACAGGCAACAATAAATGTTGGCGAGGATGTGGTGAAAATGGTACATTGCTGGTGGGACTTCAAGTTGGTGCAACCACTATGGAAAGCAGTATGGAGATTCCTCAGAAAACTGGGAATGGAATCACCATTTGACCCAGTTATCCCACCCCTTGGTTTATACACATAGGACTTAAAATCAGCATATTATAGTGACGCAGCTATATCAATGTTTATAGCAGCTCAATTTACAATAGCTACACTATGGAACCAACTAGGTGTCCCTCAATAGATGAATGGATAAAGAAAATGTGTATATATACTCAATGGAATATTACTCAGCTTTAAAGAAGAGTAAAATTATGGCATTTGCCAGTAAGTGGTTGGAGTTGGAGAATATCACGCTAAGCAAAATAAGTCAATCACCAACACCAAAGGCTGAATGTTTTCTCTAATATGTGGATGCTAATTCACAATAAGACAGGGGACACTAGGGAAGAATAGCATTATATTAGATTAGGGAGGAAAGGAGAGAGGATGTGGGGATCTGAAAGGTAGTAGAATGAAACAGACATTATTACTATAGGTATGTATGTGACTACATGATCAATATGATTCTACAACATGTACACTCAGAAAAATGAAAAATTATATCCCATCTATGTATTATATATCAAAGTGCATAAATGCATTCTACTGTCACGTATAACTAATTAAAACAAATAAAATTTTTTTTTAAAAAAAGGAGAGTAGCATAGAGCTAGCTTACCATCTTTCCACCTTGTGAAGACACAAGGGTGGAATATCTGCAAGCTAGAAGAAAGCTGTCACCAGAACAGACCAGGCTGGCACATTTATCTCAGACTTCTAGCCTTCAGAACTGTGAGGAATAAGTATTTATTGTTAAAACCACCCAGTCTAGAATAATTGGTGAGAGTCCACTGAACTGACTAAGATGGATAGGATCTGTTGCCATTTCTCCTTTCCTAGCACTATTTTTTCTCTCTTCCAACTATGATTTTAAAAAGCGCTAAGATGACCAAGAGCTTGTTGAATGATCAGTTCCTTTGGACTCATTCTTCATTGAGTCCAATGGGAGAGTGGTCTGGAGTCTCCTCTATTGGATCAGTCCCACAAGAGTAGTCAGAGGTGCCAAGCCCTGAAGACTTCCTCTACTCTGAGATAAAAATCAAAGAAGCTATTCTTTGCTAAGTTTGAGAAATTCAACTTCCCAAGGCTTGTAATTGATAAAGCAAAGGCATGCTAAACAGAAACATCTGAGAAATGATTCCCTCCCAGTAACCCTTGATCGTCTTCCAAGAATAGTGTCCAACAGACTGACATTGCCTTGCCTGCTGGTTCCTGTATTGCAAAGCATCAAGACCACACTTCACCATCTAATCATTGGAGACTCAGGACAGTTTCAATTACTAATTTTATTCCCAGGTGACACTATATAAGAATGGACAAAATGTAAAATAAAAATACATCAAAAGAAATGGATGCAAACAGCATTAATGTAGATAGTCTAGGATTATGGTAAATATTATTTAATTTATTTAAATGTTAATGCTGTTGATTTAACTTGGTCAATTAATATTGTTGGACTATCAAAATCCTGTGATTAGAACACAAGGTAGAGAGTGTCTGTCATGTGCTGAAGTGGAGATTTTCTTAAAAATATTTCTTCAATGAGAGAATCTAAATTTACAATTTACAAGTATAAATACAGGGAACACAATACTGAATTTATTCTGTAGCAAAGATTCTACAGACTATAAAGCCTCTTACAATAGGCAACTTGAGCTATGTCCTTGAGCAACCTATAAGTTATTTTTATTACAAGTTAAAAGAGCCCATATTTGCTCTCTTGAAAACTTTTGCTTAAACCTAATTTAAAAATGGTCCTTGCTCATTATATTGTTTTTCACTGATGCTTTCTTTTTCTTAAACTACTTTGCTGACAAAATTATGTCCAAATGAGCTTAGCTTTTTTTCCCAACCACGTTTCCCAATATAGTTATAAAAAGAGTAGTTGAAAATCTTAATAAGAAAGAATAAACAAGCATGTGTGTATGCATATGCATTTCTACTTCTTGAACAATTTCATAAACAAATATCTCCTGATATTCTTTCTCGGCTGTATTTTGGTGTTGCAATTTGGCAAGTTTCCCTTAGGACCCTCTTCATGGATCAGGAAAACACTCCAAGCTTGTTAGATCAACCTCAGTGAGTCAAATGGCCATTTTATTTAGCAACTGTAACAACAATTTCTGCTTAAAAAAGAATGTGCTTCTCATTTTGTATCTGGTAGAAACACACAGGAACACACAGGAAAAAATAATTCATGTCAGTATGAGCCAGGTCTGGCACACAACTTAATATAATGCATGTTTTAAAGCAGGGTGTAATTGGAGAAAATAAAAGACAATAATCAAAGCTTAGAGAAACTCATCTGGAATAACACCTAAAATGCAAATGATGCCATTTACTTAAAACTCTGTTAGTTTTTTTTTTTTTTCTCCAAGGGGGCCATCTATACTAAATTATCTAAGGCCATGTCAAATATCATTGATTTAGTCTAGAGAAGAAGATATCTCTCAAAAATAAACTCTCCATGTTCCCCTTTAAGCGTTAAATGGATTTACATCAATTCATAGTAAAGCCACAAAATTAGAGACAGAAATATTAGCAAAAGTGCTATTAACCTATTGCAAAAAATTTTTTTTTCAAAAATCTGCTAAGGAAGGGGATAGGAAGAGCAGCAGAATACAACAGACACTAGTATGGCAGTATGTATAAACGTGGCTGTATAACCAATGTGATCCTGCAATCTGTACACATGGGAAAAATAAGAATTCATACCCCATTTGAATCAAATGTATGATATATGATATGTCAAGATCACTGTAATGTTTTGAGCAACTAATAAAAATAAATAAGTAAAAAATCTGCTAAGGCTTGAGACTCTTATATATGTGCAAGAAGTGGGTTAAGGAAGTATTTGAAAATGTATACTTTCCAATGCCTTTTAATAAGTGAAAATAAAATGAAAACAATAGACCAGGAAGGAGAACCTCACATGCAGAAGCATGAGGTGTGAAGAACATTGGAATACGTAGCCTACTCCCATGGAATAACATTGGAGAATAATGGTCCAAGGAGCCACTCCAAAAGAGGAATAATACAGGCATAATTTGTAGCATACCTCCAAAACAAAGTAACATTTTTTCAGCTGAATGATAGAATCTTCATTAAAGATTATGTGTCTCCCATTCTTCTATTTGTAAAATAATGTGATCTGTTACAGTTATCTTGTCCTTCTCTCACAATGCTATGAATATGTGAGTTGCAATAGAAGATAGCTTGTCTTTTTAGTTTATAGATACCTGGATCAAGAGAAGGTCTACCTGGACCTCAAGTAAATCATGCGTTTCTGTACTTTGAGTTCCATGTAATGATCAATGATCATATTGGTTATTGAAAGTGATTAGGTAGTAGTAAATGGTATTCAGTTGGAAGAGATATAGGTAATTTTGGCCAGAGAAAAACCATGGAATTGTGATTGTGTTTCAGGTCTGTCTTCTGTCTTTTCCTGTTCATGCCCTTTGTAAGGCCCTCCCACTAGGACTGAGTTTGGTGGCATGAGTTGCTTTGGGTAATAGGCCACCAGCAAACTGCCACCAACAGATGATTAAAACTACTTGATGTTTCTGCTGCTTCTCCACATGTTTTATCATGAGAATATGCTCAGAGATGCCAGCTATAGGTTGAGATGTGTGGAACAGAGCCAGTCAGCCAAGCTGACAATACCTGAAACTGGCCAAAAACATCATAAGCACTAGATAATTATTTCTACGTAGTATTATCAGTCTTACTCTATAAAAAAAAATGCTCAGCCAAAGCCTAGTCAACCTGTAAATTCATAATCAATGCCACTGAGTTGCCTGTAATTTTTATTCAGCAAGAGCTTACTAATACACTTTCTCAAAATGTATTTCTCTCCAACCTTCATATCATTATCTTCTATTTATTACCTGAGCTATTAATATCAACATCATCTTCATGATGTTCTCACACCCCACCAATACACAAGTATACACACACACACACACACACACACACACAATTCATCCTTCGTGTCATTCTACCTTTGCAATATTCCTTTAATTACTTTATTCCAACTATCATTATTATAATTTTTATTTAATTATATTAACTTGTTTCTTTGTATCATTTGTCCTGTATCGATTCCCTGTCCTCTACCTTTATAATTCTTGTATATAAAAAGGAGATTTTCCTAAAATATCAATTTTTATCACATTACTGTCAGGCTCCAATTTCTCTGTTTGAGCCAACAACTTAGCTTGTCATTGAAGAGTCTTTCCCCAATCACCTTAATCTGTTGTCCAGCTTCATTTTCAGAAAAGTTCCAGTCTTTTAACAAATTGTTGTCTTATTTTCAAATATGCATGCCTCTGTTTCTCTGTGTCTATCATTCTATCTAGAAATTCACTGCCCAAACATATGTGGCTATTTAAATTCACTGTATTCACATTAGCCATATTTCAAATGCTCATAGCTATATGTGCCTAGTGGCTACCACATTCAGTAGTGGAAAACATAGAATATTTCCGTTATGGCAGAAAATTCTGTAGTCAACCTGGAATAGTTTCTTCCCCATAGTACCTCCTGTTCTATTGGGTTAGGCAGAGAAAATATGGAGTGAAAGCTCTGTGTGTATTACTTCATTTTCAGGCCATTGTTCCCAGTGGCAAAAAAAAAAAAATGGATGAAAAGGGGACATTTTAAGGATAATCAGGCTCACATTGATCCTTTTGAAAGATTAAAAAATGAAAAATTAAGGAATAAGTTAAATAGAGGTACACAGCAGGTAACTAATGGGTTTTACATTATGCAACTCTTTGAATTGAAGTTCAGAATAATTAAAATCAACCCTAGTGCTACTCACGTGGCTTCCCATCTGACTAGCTTTTAGGAATTCTCAATGAACTCTGGCTCCTATTGTGGTTCCATATATATAATAGGTCTATCTACATTCATATATATATATATATATATATATATATGCTTCACAGTATTTATAGCATTTTAATAGTGAATGACAAAACATCAACTTCACTGTGAATGAGTTTGATTTCAGTTGAGATGTTCTTCAGAAAATAGCACAAAGTGAAGTCCAGCTCCTAGAGTGAGATATAAAGTCAACTTTGATGCAGTGTTTTCCTTCTAATTACCCAATGCAAGCTTCAAAATATGCATGGCAAGAATTCCATTTAAAGGGATTTCAAATCTATAGGTATATTCCAATGAATGGGGTACCTACCATTCCTGCTAGAATCTGTTCATCCACACAATGAACCTTTCTACTGTGGCTGAAGTTTAAAAGGAAAAAAAGAAGAAAAAGAAGAAGAAGGAGGAGGAGGAGGAGGAGCAGCAGCAGCAGCAGCAACAACAACAACATAATAGAATATGTGAATCACAGAAACATCCAGTCAGCATCTACTAAAGGAAAGACCTTCATAGCCAGGTGTCCTTTAAGAAATGGAAGCAATATACCTGGTAAAGAGAGGACGAATCAAGCGTCAGTATGGGGAGGGGGGGGGACTAAACAACTTATTTAACAATAACAACAAAATATCAGACAAATCTCATCGATGAAATAGACTTACATTACTGAAAAAACAAAAGTAAATAGCCAAACACAGGTACTGGAATACACATTTGGTCTGTTTTTTCTTTTTATTACAGTTATTGCCTAAACCTATGCCTAGCCGTATTAGCTCTCACATCTGAAACTTCACTGTTCTTTTATGTATATTATACTTGGCATTCAAGATTGTAGTTATATTTGGTCACATCTTATCTCTCATACAATAGTCTGTGCCTTTGAGGGAAAGGGGTGTCTTTAAACCATTGTATTCTTTGTTATTCTTGTGCCTTATACACCTGAGACACTCAATGGTTGCTAGTTAACAACTTTTTATGTATATATAATAGCTTTTTCATGTTATTTTAGTTAGACTCTTCAGAAAAAGTAGTACAGAGTACTAAGAACAAGCATTGATCTCACCCAGATTTCATTTTAAATGTTGTTTTCCTTTAGATTTTAGATTAAACCAAAAGCACTAGAATCCTCTAAATTTCAGTTTCTTTATCTTTAAAATAAACTTACTAATTATTGTACAGTTATGTAAAGATAAAATCAGATAATTCATGTAAAGTATTTTAAGAAATTTTTAACTATTATCCTTAATTAGGTTCAGGTTACCTTTAGGATCTCCTTGTTCAAGGTAAAATAATGTGATAATGACAAAAGATAATATGAATATGAATTGTAATTGGCAGTTATTTGGTTCATTTTTTAAGACATCTTCTGGATGTGGCAACATAAAAGAAGGATATTCCTGGTTGATATGGTGCTAAAACACACTGAAATGGTTGTTGTAGGAGGTGCCTAATGTGTGGGCATCCAAAACTTGTTTAGCAAGACACAGCCTGGGACATCAATGTGGTTCTACCTCATCATGACCATTAAGTGATCCAACACCTGGCTTAGATGAGCTATTAATTCTATTTCAATTATGAGAGATTATCTATAACTGGCAAAAAATAGTGCCTTCCATAGTCATAGCAGCAGCTTCACTAACCTGATGCTCACCTCACAAAAGCCAAATGAATAATGAATATGATGTTAGTAGCTTTCCAAGAGTTCTCTTGCACTGAGCGCTGTAATTTGCCTACAGGTGTAATGTGCCACCAATAATTGGACTGGTCTAGATTTTGTAGTGTGGCATCTGCTGATATCATTCCTTCCTCCTAATTACAATTATTAGAGCTCCTTTTCACTTTGTCAATTTCTGGTTCCAGTGCATTGGTTGTTCAAAGCTGTTTGCTTAATTATGATTGTTGTTCTCCAATCATGGATTAATTTTCTCAAGAATGAACTGGGTCATAATTAAGTGATGCTATTTATTACCTCGCCATTAAAACTGAAAGGAGTTCAAGACAGAAAGTCAGTGTGGATACATATATACACAAACACACACACATCAGAATATTTATTAAACTATATATGATACATATATACATGTACATATGTACACACATATACAAATTAAACTTGACTAAAATATCTTGATTTATAATGTAAATGTACTGTGTCAATCAACTTCTTTCTATGAAACAGGAAGAATATCAACCCATATACTGTAATTTAAAGGCAGAGGCTGATAACGATGATAAGTCCCGTGAAAGATCTGGTCATCTTGCTGTACGAAACTGCACTCCTGTCTTCTGGTTTCAGTTTGGAAGATCCCCAGACCTATGATAACAGGATCTACAGGATGATCAAACTTGGTCTAGGTATTGATGAGGATGATCCCACTGCTGATGACACCATGGCTGCTGTAACAGAAGAGATGCCACCCCTGGAAGGAGAGGAGGACTCATTGCGCATGGAAGAAGTAGACTAAGCTTCTGAAGAACCATTCATACATGTGTCCCCCCACTTCACCTTTATTCCTGATACATTTTCAAGGATTTTTTTGTTCTTTGTTTTTGTTAACATTTATTAAAATCTCTGAGGCATGACAATATCTATTTAAAGGGGAGATACGATTTCTTTGTACTTTTAAGTGATACTGTGATACTTTAGGCACTAAAGCAGAGCTAGTAATGCTTTTTCTAGTTTCACATTGGCTTATTTTAACAGGTTGAGATATTTGTTCTAAGACATGTAACCTATCATTAACTTTGTAAAGTGTTCCGCTACCAAGTTGTATCCCTTAGTAGACCAGACCAAATCTTTTGTCCCTGAAGTGTTCCAAGATAGACCTTGATGTTTAAAAGAAAGACATTTGTTAAAATGGCTTGAGTTTCATTTCATTAGGATCCACTTTTTAAACTTTCCTTCCCCTGTGGTTACCCACTGTACGTGTACTAGTCCTCTAGAACCAAGTAGGTGAAACTGAGTCAAGTGGCGAGGAAGAACTCTCCAGGGTTTGTTTTCCAAAGAAAAGTATTTCAAGAAACAAAGCTTAAGCTTCCCTTAGGTGTGTTACAAAGCTGTTCAAAAGTAACTCAATAAGGCTTGTGAATGGAAAAATGTAGTGCCCAAGTCAACATTCTGCTTTAAAGAATAATAAATGCAGATGAGTTAAAAAAAACAAACAAACCAGCAAAAATACTATAGTAATATAATCCATTACTTACACCTGATATATTTTGTCCCTTTTTTCATGTTGGTATGTGTTTGTTTGGAGGGGAGTTTCTTCTGTTTAGTTTTGATTTAATTTAGTCAGGCAGTTATTAAAGCAAAAGATTTAATGATTTGGGGCTGATTTTTCCTGTCACTTGCTTAGTGCACACCCACAATCTGGCTTCAAACATGTGAGCTGAATTCCTGCAGTATGTTCTGATAGACTTATATCAATCACAATGACACAAGCTATTGTTAATGAGAATGTGATAGGAGAATCAATATGTTGATATTTACGTAAAGTGACTGTGCTTCAAAATCATTTTCTCATCATCTCATATGCATATCAGGTTTCTCCAGGAGTGACTAATTGGGCAGAACTGTTTCATTGGAAGAGGTTTAGTTTAACTTCTGGGGTTGCAGTGAATGTAAGGTTTTGAACAAAAAAAGAAAGAAAGAAATCAGTCTGAAATATTTCTATGTGGTATTGACCTTAACAACTCTGAAACTATGTCCCTTTCTCTGCAATATGAAGGTAATAAAGCCTTTCTCATAAAGTGTCAAAAGGAATAGTTGGCACATATTGGGTGCCTAGCATAGAAGTGCTCAGGAGAGAAGAGGAGCTGAAAATTTTTCAGATGCAGAATTGAGACCTAGACAACAATACAGAAACCTTCAGAAAAAAAAAAGAGTTATAGGAACACTCAGAAGTTGACTTCACTGGCTTTATTCATAAAACATAACAAAAGTTTAACACATAAATAGTTTGTATAAAATTATTTCACTAGGGGCTAGGGTTGTGGCTCAGTGGTAGAGCGCTTGCCTAGCATGTGTGAGGCACTGGGTTCAATTTTCAGCATCCCATATAACTAAATGAATAAAATAAAGGTCCATCAACATCTAAAATTTTTTTTAAATAGAGTTATTTCACTGTATTTACATGCAGTTATTCTCCTTTTGATCTTCTAATCAGTTGTACTTCAGTAAGCTCAATTTTAGTCATATACTCAATTGATTCACTATTAAAAATCACAGCACTCATGGAAGATTGGCATGTACTAAATATATTTCATTCATTAGCCCAGCTATCATTTAGAACAAATTTATCTGGTATTTTTTTATTTATTTTCTAAATAATGTAATACAGGCTCAGATAAGTTAACTTGCATACTTTGATAAATTAGAAAAGCTGATTATAACACTAAAAATCCAATTCTGAACTCCAGAGGTAGCAAAGAAACAATGAGATGAACTGTTTTGCATGATCAAAATCAAGAGCATGATATCTCTGCTGTGACCTTTTTAGTTCTTGGTCATTTTTGTTGGTTCTTACATCAAGTCCTAAATAGTTTACCTGAAGTTGACGACAATAAGATTGACATATTTTTTCATTTGGATAAAACAGATATCTCAGAATTCTCATGTTGTTGCCATAACTTATAACTAAAGGAACACACATGGATTAACTCTAGAAATACTGGAAATTTCAGAGAAGCTAGAAGCCGTGACCAAGTCAGTGCACAAGAAGAGAGAAGCAATGGCACATTGAGTAATGGTAGTAAGTCTACTTAGGCAAGTGGAACATAGTGCTTACTGAGCAAATTCAAGGTCATGTCACACTGCCTCTACATCTCCTTCTTTTCCTATGTTGGATATCATTGATAAATCATGACCCTTATTTTCCCCATCAAGTTAAATTGATTCAATTTATTTGTATCCAGTGAAAAAGGCAGCCACTACTAACTGATTTAGGTTGATGCAGATGAAATCCAGTTTCTACTCAAGTAGATAATACTTATTTTAATACATGTTCTTTGAGAACTAACAGATCAATACCCATCCATTTTCTTTTTTGCATTCAATCTTATCCAAGAATATGTGGTCTTTTTCAGGTTCCAGGGAAACCAAGAAATGATAAAAAATGAATGTTGTTGATAACTCATGAGGAGAAGCCTAATGTGAAACCTTATTTTGCATTAGATTTTGTATTACATTTTATATCAGATTTAAAAAGATTATTTAAATAACTTCTGAAATTGGAGATATTTTTAAAATATGAGATGGATAAATAAATTGAGGAGAAATCTGTATGCAGAAATCCAAAAATGTTAATAATACTCATTCTTAAACAGTAAAGAGAATATGATGTTTCCCCCCCCACACACACAAATTCTCTGGCTCACTCTATTACTTATCCCATTGAATATGAACAAGAAATCTCTATGATATGTATTGGAATGGTCAGATAACCAGGAATTCTGTAATGTCATAGAATGCTGTGGCTGACAGTAAGTAGTAATCTAGGCTAATTACTGAAATTGGTAATGGCCAGCAAGAGGTAATTTGCTGTCCTGGCAATAGTGAGCATAAGACAGTACACTATTAAGATATCTATGCAAGCAGGGAAGTAGGGGGGTAGGTAGCACACTCTCAGTAAGTACATGAGAAAGAGAAATTTTAGGAACTAAAGCATTAAAAATCTGGGTATGCTACTGAGAAGAGGGCTCGAGTGTTAGTACATATGCTGACTTGATTGCAGGAGTGATGCAGATACCAGGTTATTGAACCGGACCCCAAGGTCAGATCTGGGCTGGAATCTATGCTACTTTCACTCTAAGTTTTGAGGTAAGATATAAAAACTTGAATCCAAATTCTGGTTATTATTACCATAATCATGGGGGGGAAAATGGATTTGCCTTTTACAAACTTCAATTTTCCCATCTACATAGTACATTCAGCATACTTAAGACTGTAGGGGTTATGTAAGAGATTAAATAAGAAAGCACATTCAAAATGTCTCAAATAATGCCTAACAGATAACTGAATCTCAATAAATGCTCAAATATATACTATGCAATTGTGCCTTCTTATCCACAGATGTTACCAGGATTGAGGCCAGAATTCAATAGGAAATCGGGGCTCACTGAGCTTCAAATGTTTCCTCCACCGTGGGGACATTTTTATCAAGAGAATGTGACAAAATACAGACATTTTAATTCAGAAGCCAAGTGAGGGCTATTACTCCAAAAAAATTTTACTTTTATTGTTGGATCAATTCAGTTCATCCTCCCCCCCCAAAAAAAATGGGGGGGGGTAAAAATAAAAATATTTATTATTAAAATTTTATAAAAGACATTGTGGCAGCTTTCTTTTCCCCATAGAAATACCCAAGATTCTTTAATTTTTTTTAAAAGGTGGCTGTCATCATTCCCACAGAGACAAATGCAGGCACCGTGCGTGCAGTTTTCTGAACGTCACCCTCAGCCACTGTAAGAGGAGAGCGGTTCCTAAATATGGCTCAAACTCATTTAAGTCAGACCTTCTTGCAGCCACTTCCACAGGATTAAGACTGGGAAGGGTTTTGTTTGGAAAAGCTGTAAATGAGGGAAGCTGTGAGCTCAGCTGTGGAAAAGAAGAGGCAATGTAAGAAATCGGCACACTGCTTGTCCTTTCATATGCATTTCATGTTTTGCTATAGTTTAGAGAAGAAATGCCAATAAAGTACTTCCTTCGTGCAGCAGAGCAGAATATAAAAGAACCCCTCAATTTGATAGAAAAGGCGATATGTTCTCTTCCCTTTTTGAAAAGCTGTATACAACAATTTTAAATATATGGATGTTGGGGAGAAAAATAGCTGTCTGCATGGGTTATACAATACAAATAAGTTGTGTAGGTTTCTAGATGTAGTGTGAGATATTACAATGGGAACACTTTAGGTATTGGGTATCAAGGAATGTCACATAAGAAACAAGCCAGTCTTGAACCAAACAGTCCTATGACTGCAATAACCAACTGCCCACATTGTGGTACAAGACACCAAACCGTATAAAACAGTACACACATAGACAACATCTCTGCAACATGAGAATTTTATAATGACTGTAACATAGTTATTTCTGGTCATGGCTCTTTCTTGCTTCTCAAAATATCTTGTGTAGAAGAAAGCACAAAGAAGCAAACCCTATGAGATGGTTAAAAACTTGGACAATGTTTATCTTGTCCAATATGCTGATTTCTCTCTAATTAGGGGCTTCCAAAATTGATAAATATAAGTGAGCTCTGCAATCATCCATAAACTCCAATACAATGTATACTAAATTTCCTATATATATGCAAGGCCTATCTTCCTGGGAGAAGGACAGAGCTTATCAGATTTGTGGATATGTGAATCCCCCCAGCATAAAAATAGAGTTAAGTATGCATTCACTGAATCTTATTACAAACCTAAAAATGTATTTATATAAAAAATGAAATTTATTGGGAACCCCATGAAGTATTGTGCAGGGGTGTAACCTCTTATTTTTTTTTTACTGATTTGAGTAGTGGCAGTAACAACAAGAAAATTCAGAATTTTGAAAATATGTTTTCTAAGATTTCCTCTGAACAGACAGGGAATTCCAGTGTAGGCAAAGGATTCTATCTAAAGAGTTGTTGCATATGCATATATTTTATGCAAATAAAGAATATCAACAATGCAAGAGTATTACCCCTTATGACTCAAAACTCAATACAGTTATCCTAAATATCAGTATCCATTGTTATGGATTTTACTTTAGATTAGAGACAGCCAAACTTCATTTTAAGCCATACATCTCAAATTCATCTTATTTTTTACTGTATTGATTTTTATACTAGGTATTATCTATATGCAAGTCAAAAAGTTCAACATAGCAAAAAGTTTCTCCAAAAATTCAAGGTATGTCTGATTATTTACTATAGTGTGATAGCACTGGGCTGCAAAACTTGATCTTTGGTTTGCTCCACTTTCTCACCTTCCTTCATTGGAAGAATGGCTAAATCTGACTGTTTCGTGGTAGGTAGGTCATGAGTATCACTCTAAATGTGCAATCCAGCCTGCGGTCTGTGGCCATGCCAACCTGTCTGACCTTGGGCACACTGGGCTTCACATTTAATCTATAGGTATGTCATGTTTGGTTGATATCAATAAACCCAGACCAACTTAACTTTTCCAGAATTTCTCTCTGCATTGATCGAATAAATGAACAAAGACATACATTCCAGAATTGGGGTTTGGGGAGAGGTACGGTCCTTCTCATGCCCTCCAATCCAGTGCAGCCAGTACTCAAGTGCACATTTTACCCCATCAGACACTTCTTTGTAACATAATCTCATCATCTTACACTGTGACATAACAGAAGGATGAATGGAATCCCAAACCAACTTTCCAACAAAATCTTGAATCACTTGATATTTAAAGAATATTGTTTCTGAAAATCTAAAGAAAAAGAACAAAAAAGCAGAAGCTGTTTAGCTTTTTGACAGTTTACATAATTCTAAGGGCAAAGCTGTAGGAATAATTGCAAACATCCTGGCCAAATATCTTAGAAAGTTTAGACTTGGAGCAAGTACCGACTGAAATCCAACCACACGGTTAATGTAAAGTCAAAGCATATGAGCAAGTTCAGGGCACTGGAAAGGCAAGAGGCTGACTAGCTTTACACAGCTAATTGGTGCTAAAAAAAAAAAAAAAAAAAAAAAAAAAAAAACAGTTAACAAAATCATCACTAGCCCACAGCCCCTATGTAGAACTGGCCAGGTGCATCTTTCTCTCAAATGATCAAAGAATGTAGATTAGTTGCTAACTTCAGGGCAAGGATTTGCCCCCAAAGTAACTTGAAATTTTTATTTTATACAGTCTATTTACTTAGTGCCAGAGAACAATGTTCAACTCAGATTGCTCGTGTTTTAGGGAGGGAAAAAAACCCTAGAATTTTAAAAAGAAAACATTAACTAATGAGCAAACCAGGAGAAAGCCCTACCTCCTAAGTGGGATATAACGATAAAACCATCTATTTTGAAGAAATTAATGACTCTTCCCATAAAAGTCTGTTAAATAACTGATGCATATAAATGCTTTACAGCCCAATCACAAGTATCTATTATGTGGGTATATAACATGAAACATAAAGGAATATGACTAACAAGAGCCCCACAAACTGATGTTTTGAAACAGGTCAGTTGGTTTCAATAGATGAGACAGTCACTGAAATGTAGGCCACAGTATAAGCTGAAAGCTCTTTAAGACAATTATTTTTTTGCCCAGAGGAAATTCTCTTTTGTTTTCTACTTGAAAAATAACAAGCTCTAAATTTTGCAAAGGAAGAGAAACATGTTTAAATATTGTTGAATTACATTGCCTAGATATTATAGATAGTATGCTTCAATTAAGGGTGCCCAATGTTGGTTAACATGACTGTGGTGAATCAGAAGAGCAACATGTCACTTTCTGAAATGGGTTCCTTCTTCAAGGACTTCGAAATAGTGGAGGTATGAAAATGATCAACAATTAGTAGGTATTAAATGGTAATGATAGACACTAGGGTTGGACATTGGATGTAGCTTTAGCTGAATTCAGAAATATGATCAACTGAATCAAATTCATTAAGCAAACAATTTGTTTACTGGGACACTGGGGAATTGATGAATAGAAACAATATTTGAACTGAGATGAAGCAAAGAAGATGGCTGGCAAACCATAGACCAACTCAGACCAATGGGTACAACAGAAGTGGACACCTGATTTGGCTGTATCTCAGGTAAGAGCCTGAACTGTAGCTTCTAAAAGACACATCAGAATGCACCAGAACAATCCATGAGTGTCTATACAACATCCTATTAATCTTCAAGTATATTTCTTGTTGTGGATTACATGGATTTCCTGCCTTCTCCTTGGATTTTATCACAGTTACTTTTATCTTTCTAGATCAAATGGGTAGGTATTTGTGTTTAAGCTTTAGCTGCCAAGGGCCCCTGCTATGCTTCCTGCTCACTTTTCACATTAGCATTCTCCAGAGGACCACTGGAGCCTACTATGAATAATGACATACCACCTGTTATATTGACCATCCTCATTCCTTAGACCAGTGTAACATTTCATCTTCCATCACAAAGCTATGAGACATGATACATGATTGATCCCCACTCACCATTGCAGATCTTTTTGATAGTTTGTAATGATTTTTAATATCTAGTGCAGAAAAGGTTTCAGATGAAGGTTCAAAATTAATGAAATTGAAGCAAAATATGGAAGTCAACACGAAATAGATTTTCAGGTCATATCAGTGCTTAATGAGATAGATCCTAAGGTCATACCCATGTTCAGTGAGAAACAATATAATTATTGAATTATATTAGCTAAATATCCTAATGTAAGATTTTTCTTTGTTTACCAGTGGACTTGAACATGCAGCATATTTCCTGCCCAGTTTCCTTGTACTTGGAGGAGCACCTCTCCTGTATTTGTTAGGGTGCGGCTGCAGTCTTCATACTACTAAACGTACCTGCCTACTACCTCTTTGAATTACATGGGTGCAAATATGTCCCAGACCTTTCAACCATATGACCTGTCCACCCACTTTAGTAATTCTTGCAATGGATGAGCAAAAGATAAAAGCAAAGTCTTTTCTAAGGACTGATGTAAGATATTCAGGAGGAAGAAGTGTTCTCTTTTCCTCTAAATTCTCTGTGAGATGCTCTATTTTTGGAACTTCCAGAAGCTATCTTTCCTATTACATGAAAGAAGACACCTACAGTAAGACAAATAAGATTAATGTACATGCACACATATGTACACACACAGCAATTAAGCAGATATATTCAATGAGAGAAAATGAAGAAAGGCTGTTGTAAAGCCATTAACAATTGTTTAATTTCTGCCACTGAGGAATTGATTTCTTTGAAATTATTTCTGCAATTATTTCTTTGATTGACCATGTCCAGTATTATTTCTAGCCAAGAATTTAATAATTTTAAAAATTTAATAATTTTCTCCATTTTGCTCAAGCCATTTAGTCATTTATTTTTCATAATTTATTCATTTACTCAGCACCAATACATTGCCAAGTTATTCTTTTTGGTAATGAAAATATAGCTACAAAAAAAAAAGAGATCAGCCAGTGACTTCATGCAACTCACATTCTTATGGTGAGGTGGACAATGAATGAGATATATAACTGATCATTTAAAAATGTGTTAGTGATATGTGCTAAGGAGAATAAAGTTGAATAGGAATGTGGGTGTAGTTGAGAATAAAGAGAGATTCAAATTTTAAATAGCATAGCCAGGGAAGTATTTTAAATTAGGTTTCTGTCATCTATTCCCACAAACATTTTGTGAGAAAACTCAATGTAATATAAGTCTATCGTACTTTTAATTTTATTTTTATTTTTTACCTTTTTAATTTTAATTTTTAACATTTCCCTCATACTGCCATTGAAAAATCTATCTTGAAAGACTATAAACATCAGCATTTATTCCAGCTTTTAAGTGTTTTGATCTTTGATTTTTGGTCTTATAATTACACTTAAATATCTCTAGTCTCATGTTACTTCAAACTCAAGTACCTATTTTCTCATTGATGTCATAATAAGTAGTTTATACTAGTTTTTTAACCCTCTCCGTGTCTGCTTTATTAACTTCTGCATCAGAAAGTTTGTGTAAAAAAATCCCCAAACCTCAGTGGCCTACAATGACAAACATTAAAGTTCACACCGGTGGGATGGCAGATCTTTGAACATTTGATGGACTACAGTGGCAACCTGAGTCTTAAGGCATTGCTTAGGATGGACACCCTATCATCTTTCCAAATTTCACTTGTCAGTGTAAGTAAACAAGGACAAGACCAACAGACTGTAGAAATATATTCCAATTGTAATGAATTATTATTTTTAATAAATAATACAATAACTTGAAATTAGTATAATTCTATAAACTAAGCACTAAAATACTGAGAAGTAGTCTAGATATGGCTATAGAATGAAAATTCTAGAAACAAGGCCCTTTACAGATCACATTGAATCACTGTTAGAAGACCATCAGGACTTTAAAAATGTCTTTATAATGGTTATATGCCCATCGATGAAATATCTACAAATAGTTGCCTGAATTTGCATGCTGTTGTATTCTTTCCTAATTCTAGATCAAATTCCCTACTTCTCCATTTAGATTCTTCTCTGCAAAGCAATGATTGCAATCCTTTCCTCTTTGGATTTAATAATGTTTCCTATATTGTATTTGCCCTTTATAACTGAATGTGTATGTGATTGCAATATATTCATTCTTGTAATTTATTAGGAATTTGCAATGAGCCAATGGCTTATCAGCACTGTGGGTTCTCAAAAGGTGAGTATTGAGTAGTGACCTCTGCACACTGGTTCCTTAGTTTAATTCCTGGTTTAGGAATACACAAATATCATGAAACACTCTTAGTTTAAATGCTTTTGAAATTTCTCCACACCCTAATATTTTTCAAAATGCACAAAGCATTCTGCTATCATATGTGTTTGAAAAGTTACTTTAATAAAATATCACGGATTCTCCAGTCTTAATATTACTAAAAGGTATTTTTAACAATTGAGAAAGATATTTTGTTAACTGTATCTACATAGCATTTGCTCTAACCTGTAACTCCCAATCTTGAATTTCTTATGCTCAGGGTTCTCTTTTCATTGTGCTCAGTGCTGCTTAGTCTTTGGATGGCTGTTTGTTCTGCCCCTCATCTCTTAGCAGGAATTTTGGCAGGCAAAGCAACTTCTATGCACAGACAGATGTTCTCCTTGGCACCCTCAAACCTGGAAGGAGTTGACTCAGATGTTCCCACACCTGTGAATTGGCTGTCCCATCTTAGCAGCTCCCCTGAACTTAATTATCATGCTCTATATCAAAATTCAGAAACAAAATAGTTGAAGAGAACATGGGTAAAAAAAACAAATGCTCCTACTTACTGCCAGCCCCTAGCACATCCTCCCTAGCATAATACTACTATAAACATCATGGTATGTTCCTCCATCATCATAGTATTTTGACTTGCAGAATATAGAAATGGAATACAACTATCTGGAGCTGTTTAATTCTAATGGCAAAAGCATCCCTGAGTTTGCCCATCAGATTAAGACTAAGATGCTTAATCTATAGTCCATGGGCAAGTTAAGAATCCATGAATGATCTTGAAATTTGACACATCTGGTTTTGAGGCACATTACACTTATGAATCTATCTAAAAGTTGTCTTTTAAAATAAATTTATAACCAAAATGAGACTTCAAACATTTTCTTATAACTTACCCTCCAACTCTCAGCTAAGACTCACTATTTTTCTTCAAGGTAGAATGATTTTTGATACACCAATTTGCCAATAATTTGCTTAAACCTTTTCTTCTATTAAACTAAGCACTTGGTCATAGTTCTACCCTAATTCTTCATAACTATGTGAAAGGGATCTAGGAATTGAAATATAATGTGTTGGTAAACTGTTGTTTCAAACAAAACACTGTCATTCAACTTTTTGACATTTGCCCAACATAAATAAAAATATATTTCTATAAAAAATTTTTAGAAACTGTATTTGAACAGGCCCAAACTGAAAACAACTCAAATGTCCATAAACAGGAGAATGAGTATAGAATTTATGGTTTACCCATACAATGGAAAACTACCTATCAGTAAAAATGAATAAGCTCTGATAAAAACCAAAACAATCTAGAAAAGGAAGAACAAAGTTGGAGTATTTACACTTTTTAATTCCACAACTTACTACAGAATTACAGTAATCAAGACTACGAGACCTGATGGCATCAGAATTGATATACACATGAATAAAAAAGACTGGAGATTCCCAAAGTCAACCTGTATTATAGTCAATAGATTTTTGACAGGGGTGGCAAAAAGTTTAAGGCAGAAAGAACTGTCTTTTTAACACACGGAACTGAGGCAACTGGATATTCACATGCAAACAAATTAGTCTGGACCCCTACTTCCCACCATATCTATAAATAGATCAAAGATCTAAATATAAAAGGCAGGACTTAGAAGATACAGACTGTGAATATTTGTGATCAAGAGTTAGGCAATAGTTCCTTCAATTTAAAACTTAAATCACCAACAACTAAGGAAAAAGAAAAACAGATAAATTTGACTTCATCAGACTTTACAACATTTTTGCTTCAAAGACCACTCTAAAGACAGAGAAAGGATGACCTACAAAATGGGAGAAAATACTTCCAAATCATTATCTGACAAAAGTTTAGCATCTAGAATTGTATACAAAAATGCTACAGTTCTAAAGTGAAAAGTTGAACAACTCAATTTAAAAATGCTTAAAATATATACCACAGTGAATCTCGCCATCTTGTATATTCACAAGACACCAATTTAAAAAAAAAAAGAAAAAAAATTAGAAGTAAAATGCAAAAAGATGAGTAGAGCAGGGGAAAGAGAATTGGGGGAGAGAAGTAGGAAAGGAAAGGGGAAGTACTGGCGACTGAATTAGAGCAAAATATATTCCATATTTTTATAATTATGTCAAATGAATCCTGATGTTATGCATAACTAAAAAGAAAAAAAGAAGGAATTGGGGGAAGATGTCCAAAACATTTGAATATAAATTTCACTAGACAATAAACCCAAATGGCCAATAAGCACATAAAGGAAGACAAACATTAGAAAATTGTAAGCAAAAAAATAATAATAAAGATAACATTTCACATCATTAGAACGACTATTAAAAAAAAAACAGACAATGGCAAGTGTTGGAAAGTACTGGAATTTTATGCATTGCTAGTGGGAATGTGAACTGGTGAAACCACTTGAACCACATCTGGTTAGTTTATCAGAAATTTAAACATAGTTACCCTAATCATCAATTCCACTCCTAGACAGATACCTAATAAAATTGAAAGTACATTGTCATGCAAAAACTCATATAGGAATGTTCATAGTAGCATTATTTATAATAGCCTACATGTAAGAAGAACCCTTGTGCCCAACAACTGAAGAACAAACATTGAAATATTATTCAGTTATGAAAAGGAATGAAATACCAGCATATGCTATACCACAACAAGCAATAAGAATGAAACTATCATGCTAAGTAAAGGAAACCACACAGAAAGGGCCACATATTATATCATAGTCATATTGTATGATCCATTTATATGAAAAGTCCAAAATAGAGCAATATATAAAAATATACACTAGTGTGGACCAGGATCTCTGAGGAGGAGAAAAAGAAAGTGACAGCTCATGGGTATGGGATTTCTTTCGGGTAGATGGAATTGTTCTGCTGTAGATAGTGGTGATGATTGCCTGCTCCTTATAAATAAAATAGAAACCTCTGAATTGTTTACTTTAGAAAGATGAATTTTACAGTATGTGAATTGTATCTCTTAATATTAAAATGGAATGATCTGTTGGTATAATGTACAACATTGAGGTATCCCTAAATAATTTATGAAGGGTGAGAGAAGTTGAAAGAAAATAGCATATACTGCATGATTCCATTTATATATTCTAGAGAGTGCAAAGTAACCTGTAGTGACAGGAGGCAACTAGATTATTAGTTAACTGGAAGAGGAGGGGTAGGAAGAATTACAAAGGGACATGAAGAAACCTTTGGGGTGATGATTTTTTAATTATCTATACTGTGACCATGATGACATAAAAGTAGTACACATATGACAAAACTCAAATTGTGTGCCTCATATTTGTGACTTATTATACATTAAATAGTATTTAAGAAAGTGCCTACATTATAAAATAAAACCCTCAATACTGAACCTATTGATGGCAAGGAAATCTTCAACTGGGAGGAATCAGGTCCAAACAGTGTCAAGAACCTGCCCTTTTAGTTGGGCTCAAAGGACAGAACAGCTTCTAGAACAACCACTGTTAACCTCGAAGCTTATGTGGTTGCTATGATGAGAGCAATTGGACTTGAAAAGAATAACCACTTTGAGAAATTTATATCTGTACTACATGAGCCTCAAAATAAGATCTTTTCAATTAAAGACAACAACAACAAAAAATCCGTGTTGGCCAGTCCCTTCTCCACCAACCTTCTCCATTTACATACAGATTGGATGTAGGGGGAGCACAATAAAAACTGTATCTCATGAAAACCATCAGGAAGTCACTTTTGGGGCCAGCCACAAGAATTCGTTCTGGAGCTGCTTCCACCCAGAGGGGTGAATCAGCAAACTCAAGGAAGGGGTAAAATTCAGCTCTCTTAATCTAAAGTCCAGAATTATAGAGATAGATGGATAACCTTTCCAAAAAAAAAAAACACCATGGTCATTGCTCAACATTAAAAGAATGCTGACAATTTATCTCTTTATTAGAAGCAATCTTTCAGGCTTGTGGCAGTGGTCAGTGGGACCCCAATGTTTGGCCCCAAAAGCAGCAGCAAAGCTACAGTGTCTTATAAAGCCACTTAAAAATCACGCACTGGACCAGGAGGGGGCAGGTCCTTGGCTGAGTGGATCCCCAGGACCTAGACAGTACTAAGCACAAAGTAGCATTCAAAACTATGCCTGAATCTAGTATTCTAGGCATCTAGTGACAAAACGATTCTTTGTTATTGAAGTCCTCAACTACTTTAAAAAGAGTGTGCTGATAGAATGGATTGTGTGTGTGTGTGTGTGTGCACGCACACACACACACACACACACACATTATATACATATATACAGAGTGGTAAGAAGAGAGATAAATTTAATACAAATCTCAAATGGGTCTTTGAACAAAATACCAGGAAGAATCATGTGCTTAGACCTCGGAAGTATCTATTTAAAGGTTCCATTTGAGGCTGAATAAAGGATAATTCCTGGTCTTCGGCTGAACCAAGTCTGAAGGTATGCTATATCTGCTGGGATTTTAAAAGAAGAACTCAGAAACTCACCTACCGTGTTCCAGCTAACCTGTCTTGGATTTGTTCTCTAGATTCAAATTTTTTTTCCTCTGTTTGGGACTTGGGTATCAAAAATTCATTTCCTTTGGACTTTTACATGGCAAGTTCTATCTCATCTTTCAGCAAAGAGGAATTTTCGACTATTCTGTTTGTGTGTTTCCCACCCCAACCTATACTATACTTTCTCTTGTATATAATATCTCCATAGGTATCTATATCTATCTATATCTCTCTATATCTTGAATGTTTGCTTTGAATCTAACTCATCCAAATAAAATCTAATTTCCATGAAGGGACAAATCTTATCCATTGCCTTTGCTGGTAAATATCCAATACCCAAAGCAAACACTGGCACATAGTAGAAATTTAATAAATATTCTCCAATGGGTGGATGAGTAACTTTAGTATAATTATTTTAAAAGAAAATCCAGTTGTATTTTTCAATTTTCAAATAGTATACAACTCTTTCTGGTCTCACCTATAAAAGTCAATTTAGGATCATATACAACTCCCAGTTCGGGAATTACACAGATCCTTTCCACAACACTGTGATCAATTTACCCCACTCTAACAGTTCAATATTTTTGAACATTCACTGTGATCCAAATCTTTTATTAAGCCCTGAAGATAGAAAGATGAAATAAGTTCTTCAATTGTATTCCCTGTTTGGAAGACAAAGAACATGATAAGATATGAAACTGGAATCACAAGATACTCTCTTTAGATGATGCTTCCAATGAGCTCAGTGCAAAGCGAAAAGTGATGCAAATGATAAAGCTCAAGTTTAGGGACAGTCAGTGAATTTTAATTCTCCCTCCCAGCTCAGTCTCCCATTGCCATGGGTAATTGAACATTGGCCATATTGCTAGGTAACAACGCTTCATTCCCTACATAACTTGGCACTTTGAAAATGTTTTGCAGGAGGAAAAAATTATCTAAATTCTGTTATCCTGGGGAGGATGACTTAGAAATTGACTCTTGATGATATTTTTGCTCTATCAACACATTCATTGCATAGATTCTTCAACCTGATATTGAAACATTGTATGTGTGTGAGTGTGATCTCCGGTTCCTACACAGGTGGCCCTCCATATCTGTGGCTTCCCCATCTGTGGATAAAACCAAACACAGATTGAATATATTTGGGAAAAATAATTCCATCTGCATTCATTTTCAAAAACAATGTAGCATAAAAACTACTTACAAAAACTTCACATTATATTAGATATAAGGTAGAAATGATTTAACATACAAACATCCCTAGGAATTTGCAAGTGATTTGTTCTAGGACAGCCCTTCAAAAATCAAAATCCTCTGATGCTCAAGTCCTTCACTTAAAATGGCACGAACTTTGCATATGATCTATACACATCCTCCCATACCTTTAAATTATTTCTAGATTACTTCTAATACCTAACACTAAATAAAAATGCTATGTAAATAGGCATTGCACTGTTATTTAGAAGTAATGGTGAGAAAAGTGTCTATGTATGTTTAATACAGATATTTCAGATTTTTTTGAGGTGCTGGGGATAAAACCCAGAACCTCACACACATGCTAAGCAAACACTTACCACTGAGGTCACCCCCAGCCCTCAAATATTTTCAATCTACAGTTGTTGAATTCCAGATGGGGAACCTGCAGATATGAAGGGCTGACCACATAGAAGGATGTACAATAGGCTACAGGCAAATATTACACCACTTTAATAAGGAACTCAAGTACCCCAGATTAGGTATCCAAGGAGGATTCTAGAACACCTCCCCAGTAGCTGCTGAGGGGCTACTGCCCCTGCCAAGCTGTGTGTGGAGAGAATTGCAAATGGTTCTTACCATCTCGCTCCCTCAGTTGCTTTCCTCACAACTTGATGGATGTTCTGAGCAATCACCTCTACAGCATTCTACTTTCTTCCTATGTTTAAATTACCATTAATCAAAAATTTGAAGTCAAAATTTCAAGACAAAAATATAGCTTTGGGAGAGTGTGTGAGAAAATGCTGGTATATTTCTGTTTGCCCTGAAGATTTCTCAGTGATGCAGTGGAGAGGACTTGAACAGTTTTCTTTTTTTTTTTTTTTTTTTTTTTTGAAGCATTCATTCCCTTCTATGTTGATGTCACTGACTTTCCCAACTGCCTTACTTCCTAAGTCAATGCCTTATGACTTTGATACAGTCCAGTCCTTTAGACCTTCTAAAGTACAGAACTTGAAACAATCAGCCTTCAGCTTAAAGGGCTGCATAAAACTACTTGCCATGTTCATGATTTCCATTCCAGCAGCCCTCGCCAGAGAACCCTGCATGTAAGCAGCTCCCAGATGCCCCCCTACCTCTGTGGCCCAGGCAGAGAACAGAGGAACAAGCAGGCAACTGAGACCCTGGCTGAAGAGAACTCATTTATTGTTATGAGTAGAATGGCCAGTGTCTCCTGATGAGTCAGTTGCCAGAGGGTCTATCCTTCCTAGCAGGTATAATTCCAAAAGTATATCTGATGCAGATGCTTGGATACAAAGAACAAAATCCACTGACGTTTGAAAAGACATCAGGATTTATAACAAAAAATTTTATTGTCTCCATCTGTGTTCTTATGTTATTTTGGCATGATTATTTTCACTTTGTTTAGGTATTTTTTTTCCCTTTGGTGTTAGATTTTACCTTTCATAGTATATTTTTGATTCCCTTTCAAATTCCTTCACTTCCTATTAGTTATTTTAAAAGAAAGGGGAAAATACTTCATAAACTTAAAGTTATTATAAGTTGTAGTATTGACAAGTTTCCTTGATTTCTCTTTACCTAATTAGCTACACTCAGGCAAGCGAGATTTCTACAAATACAGATCCATGTGACATTCCATGAAAATTTTTTGTAAAAACAGATTTCTACTGTAATTATTAGAATCATTTTTCATCACTGACATGAGAGACACATATCTCCTCCTGCACAAGGTAAATTTGTTGAAATCTTACAGAGTCCTGGGAATGTGGCTGGCACTCCTGGTTAGGGTCACACTTTCTGCTGTCTATTCCTACAGCATCCTGCAGATCTCCTTTGCAGTGTCAATTGATTATTTATGTGGCTTTTGCTAACTAAGCTATACTAAGTGCTTTGTAAATGTTATATAATGTAATCTTTAAAAATGACATTGTCAGCACTATATTTGAAGTCAATAGTGTAGAAATGAAAAATGTGTCAGAAGATGTTAAAAACTTTGCTCGATATTATATAATTTGCAATGGGAAACACCATGATTAATTTGGGATTATGTGACCTCAATGGAGGTCATCTTAATAACTATGTAAAACTGATTAAGCCAGTGCTGGGTTATTTCTTCCATGGAATTTCCAATTACTCTTTCCATATCTTAGGATAAAATCTCTAAGATTAAGAAATAACACCAATATACAACTGTGGTCCAAAGATTTCAAAGAATATTAGCCACAAAAGATGGAAGCAGATTCACAAAGCTTGGTGGGGGTATGGCTGGTAGGTATATAATTTGTTTAATGTTTGCCAAATGTTAGAAATTCCAGTGGCCAAAGTTTTGAACTAATATAAGAGGGAAAATAATTGGTTAAGTAGAATCCAAGCTGTATTTCAGAGGAAACTTGAATCTGGAGCCATTAGTAAGAAAAAGTGATTTGGGAATGGGATTGCAGTTCAGCGGTGGAGTGCTTGCCTGGCATGGGTGAGGCCCTGGGTTGGATCCTCAGCACCACATAAAAATAAACAAACTAATTAAAGATATTGTGTCCACCTACAACTTAAAAGTAAATATTTTTTAAAAAAGGAAATTCAACTTTATTTCACTTCTAGTAATCATCACTGAAAAGTTTTGGCCTTGAATTTTAATATGTTTGGTGATAGGTGCCTCAGTTTAGCAGGTATTTTTATATTATATTATATCTATAAATGACTCTCCATCTCTTGATTATTCTTTTATTTCCTGGATAATAATCCAGATAAAATTTCTTCCTGAGTTTCATGAATTTGAGCCTCTCCACTTAAGATAGGCATGAAGGGGGAACTGCTCACTTAGAATGAGATGGATAAATCTACACAGGTAAGCAGGGGATTACCCCCTTTCGTAGGTATCTCTGTTCCTGGCTACCCAGACTTTCTATTTCTTTAGGGAATTGCACCATTTTCCCTTGTGGATTTGGCTTGATAGTCAATTCCAGTGACTCAGCACCTCCTTTGCAGTGGTGGA
Source organism: Marmota monax (assembly GCF_021218885.2). Lineage (NCBI taxonomy): Eukaryota > Metazoa > Chordata > Mammalia > Rodentia > Sciuridae > Marmota > Marmota monax. The sequence goes on along the minus strand of NW_026692072.1, from coordinate 4,013,882 downwards.
TATGAAAACAGCATTCAGATATTTATAGCATATTCTACTTTCCTGGAAGTAATGACTAATCAGGGGCATATGCTAGCGCCAAGTAGAACTAGTCAGAGTCCTCCAAATTTAAATAGGTCCAGTGGGCGAACAAAGCTTGCTTTCTACTATGGTATCTAAATTGGGAGAGCCTTAGCCTGGAGTTCCAGGAGACATTTTTCCTGAATCATAAGGAGGATGCTGACTCCAGTATGAATGAAGAAAGGTATCACACAGAGAAAAGTGAAGTTGGCATGTGCAGAAAGACTCCCAAGTAGCATTCCTTGAGCATACAAATTTAGTTTCCCTAAAGCCACATGATGAATGTGTTGAAGTTTTTTTGTCCCCAGTGAAGCCAGGTTCAGAGGTGTGGCTTTTGGGAAGATCATGAGGGCTTTGACCTCACCAGTGGATTAATCCATTGATAGCTGACTGGACTACTGGGAGGTGTTGGAAATTGTAGGCATATGGAGTGTGTTTGGAGGAATCAGGCCACTGGGGGAATGTCCTTGGGGACCATAATTTGTCCCAGATCTTTAATTCAGTTCATTATTTGATACTTTAAAGATTCCTGATAATACCAACAAATTAAAATGGAATAATGGGAGAGAAGAGATATTACCATTCCATAGCTATTTTATTCTTGAACCATCGTTTCTCAAATTATATTCCAGGATCTTAATAATTACTGTGTCCAAAAAAAAAGTCCTATGGTCCAGAATATTAATATTAAACCTAGTTGTGTTTGAATATGCACCCATGCACACACACAGAGACATATACATACACAGAAATATTCATATGCACAAGTAAAGTAGTTACCTTAAAGGTAAATAGATTGCTTTATTTTAAGGTTTTTAAAGATATTTAAAATATTAATTTAATTTGTTTTCAAATTATTTTTGTAGCTTTATTTGCTATAATAATATGATACACTGAAATATTTAAACTAGTGGAATATGAGAACAAAAATAATTACAATTTCCATGAAAACTAAGTTAAATAGCTTTATGAAACAATAAATCTAGATGCTTAAAGTATAGGAATAGTGAGATAAATGTAAAATGTGAGGATAAAAATTAAATATCTACAAAGACTACTTTTGGAAATGATTTTTAAATTCTTGTTCTATTTTAAAGACTTCAATGAAAAAAATGAGAATGTGGTCCACATAAAACATCACACATAAGTATAATCAAATTCCCATAATTGTGAAAAAGGCTCTGGCCTTTCATCCTAAGTCTGGCAAATTAACATGCACCTGAATTATTGACATGTTTCACTTTTTGTAGTTCTTTCTCTCTATATATATTTTTTTCACCAGCTGCAGTTCATGTTCCAGACAGATAGGTTATACAGATAAACTTTTGTTTAATTTTATTGTCACTTCTAGATGTATAATTATAAATGCTTCTATAATTTAAAAAGTAACTGAGGCATGACAAGTTACTAAATCACTCCAAATCCTGCTATTGAAAAATACCAAGTACCAACATTCAGCGTGTGTGTGTGTGTGTGCGCATGTGTTATGTGTGTATACGTACATATATATATATATATATATATATATATCAACATCTCTAATACACATGTATATCAAAATATATATGAATAAAATAATTCACAAAGTCACTGCTTATATGATTATAAAATATGATTTATATCTCTATATTTTGCAAATAAAGTATTAACATAATTTTCATTTAAAATTAAAAATGCGGGCTTTTAGTTAGATAAAACTACTTGGTAAATTTAAATGTTTCTTGACAGGAAAAGACATTACTTAAATATCTCAATACACTTTAATTAAAAACCATGATAATAATGAGGTTGAAATAATTATTTTTAACTGCATGCTACAAACTTAATCAAGATGAAACCATATTAAAGACATATTACGGGGGGAAGGAAGATGGCGGCGAGGGGAGTGCATTACCCCTGTGTGCTGCTTCACTGTGTGGGAGTATGACAAGTCAGGACGGCTAAAGGATATCTTGTTAGGAATTTCCAGCAATAGTGGGGTGCGCCGGAACCTGGAGGAAGGATTTCCATCGCACGAGGATCGGCTACAGGGACTCAAACGCGAGAGGTTTGTCGCACGGAGGGTAAAACTGCTTATTCAGCAAATCGCCCCCGCGGCTAGAGTCTGCAACGCGCGCTGGGATAGAGACGCAGGGTTACAGTGCTGCAGTTTCTGCCAGCCGCGCAAGCACCGCACTCATGGCTGAATTCTGGGTTTGAGACGGGGGAAGGAAGCGGTCCATCTCGGTTCTCCACACCGGTCAGACCACAGAGGAGGCCAGCAGCCACCATGTTGGTAAACTGACGTCACCATACCTGTTTTTGACTGACCGCAGCTCATTCAGCCATAGAACAGGTAATTTCAGGCTGCAATTCGCCTGCGGCTTGCAGACAGATTGCTAGGGTTCAGCGCCTGGGTGCTTCTTAAAATCTGATCTTATCGGAGTGAACACCGAGCGCGGGGCGGCCGAGTTCCGGCTCCCGGAACCGTCCCGGAACCGCCCGGGCTCAGGGCTGCGGAGCCTGCGGAGGCTGCTTCTTGGACCCTGCTACTATCAGAGCAAACACCAAGCACTAAGAAGCCGAATTCCGGCTCCCGGAACTGAGCCCGCGGGGACTGCTTCTTGGAGCTTACACTTATAGGAGCTTACACCGAGCACGGAGCGGCCGAGTTCCGGCTCCCGGAACTTCCCTGGACCGGGGCTAGGAGCCCGCGGAAACTGCGTCTCGGTCCGGGTCCTGCTGAGGGCCGGTCAGGACTCACCCGTTGCTTGGGTTGCCCTGCAAGGGGAACGCAATGCTGCCATTCACATAGGATACCAACATGGCAGAGATCTGATGTCAGCAGAAAGCGGTGGAGGAGAGATCTTCATCAATACCAGCGGTGACATAAGCAGTTGGTCTCCTGGTAAGGGGGGTGAGGCTCAGTCACCCGAGTCTCCTCAATTTGTCCTCGAGCCAGAGGGAAGGAGCCGGGCCGCCGCCAGCCCCCAGAGCAGGCCCAGCGGCTCGCCAGCGTGGTGACCGCGTGACACCAATTGGAGAGGGGGCGGAGCGGAGCCGCCACCCACACCCGCCAGGTGGGCAGACCCACGACCCAGTAGTACATGGGCGTGGTAGGAGGGGCAGGGCAGAGCCGCCCTTCGCACTTGCAAGGTAAACAGACCTGTGACAGCCTGGCGGGTCAGGCCCAGTGGCCTGCCAGTGTGGTACACACGTCACCCCAACTGGAGTAGGGGCAGAGCAGATCCTTCTCCCACGCCCGGATCAGGCCCTGCCGGTGTGGTGGTCACGTGACCCCAATTGGAGTGGGGGCGGAGCGGAACCGCGACCCGTGCCCGCAGGGTGAGCAGACCAGTGATCAACCTGCAGATCAGGCCCAGGGGTCCGCAGGCGTGGTAGGAGGGGCAGGGCGGATCCGCCGCCCGCGCCTTCAAGGTAGGCAGACCTACAACAGACCGGCGGATCAGGCCCAGGAGCCTGCCGGCGTGGTACAAACACCACCATAATTGGAGTAGTGACAGAGCAGAGTCGCCTCCCTTGCCAGGAACAGGCCCAGCGTCCTGCAGGCGGGGTAGTCACGACACCCCAATTGGAGTAGGGGCAGAGCAGAGCCTCCACCCGTGCCCGAAAGGTGGGCAGATCTGCGACCGACCAGCGGGACAGGCCCAGTGGCCTGCTGGTACGACAGACACGTCACCCCATTTGGAGTAGGGGCAGAGTAGAGCTGCCGCCCGCGCCTGCAGGGTAGGCAAACCTGCAACCGACCGGCGGATCAGGCCCGGTGGCCTTCCGGCGTGGTACACTCGTCACCCCAATTGGAGTAGGGGCAGAACAGAGCCGCCACCAGCTCCCAAAACAGGCCCAGTGACCTGCTGGCGTGGTAGCCACGACACCCCAATTGGAATAAGGAGAGAGCAGAGCCACCGCCCACACCTGCAGGAAAGATACGCAAGCAGTATGAAAAGACAAGGAAAGAAAGGACCACAAGCAATGCAGGTCAACGCAACTTTAGAAGAGGTAACAGCTGCAGCAGATGGAATGTCAGATAAAGAATTCAGGATATACATGCTTCAGATGATCTGGAGTCTCAAGGAAGACATTAAACAGCAAAATCAGACAATGAAAGATCACTTCGACAACGAATTACGCAAACAAATCCAGGAAGCAAAGGATCAACTATACAGGGAGATAGAGGTTATAAAAAACAAGCAATCAGAAATCCTAGAAATGCAGGAAGCAATAAACCAACTTAAAAACTCAATGGAGAATACTACCAGCAGAGTAGAACACTTAGAAGATAGAACATCAGACAATGAAGACAAAGTATTTCAACTGGAAAAGAACATAGACAGCTCAGCAAGACTGTTAAGAAACCATGAGCAGAACATCCAAGAAATATGGGATAACATTAAGACACCAAACTTAAGAGTCATTGGGATACAGGAAGGTACAGAGCTCCAAACCAAAGGAATGAGCAGTCTATTCAATGAAATAATACAAGAAAACTTCCCAGACTTGAAGAATGAGACAGAATCCCAAATCCAAGAAGCCTACAGGACGCCGAATGTGCAAAATCATAAGAGATCCACACCTAGACACATTATAATGAAGATGCCCAACATACAGAATAAGGAGAGAATTTTAAAAGCTACAAGAGAAAGGAAGCAGATTACATTTAGGGGTAAGCCAATCAGGATAACAGCTGATCTTTCAACACAGACTCTGAAAGCTAGAAGATCCTGGAATAACATATTTCAAACACTGAAAGAAAATGGGTTCCAACCAAGAATTGTGTATACAGCGAAAGTAAGCTTCAGGATGGAGAATGAAATTAAAACCTTCCACGATAAACAAAAGTTTAAAGAATTCGCAGCTAGAAAACCATCTCTTCAAAACATCCTCGCCAAAGCATTACAGGAAGAGGAAATGGAAAATAACAATGAAAACCAACAGTGGGAGGTAGGACAGTAAAGGGGGGGGGAAATAATCAAAGAGGAAAACAAACCATGTTTAGTAACAGAAATAAACAAATATGGCTGGAAGAACAACCCATATCTCAATAATAACCCTAAATGTTAATGGCTTAAACTCACCAATCAAGAGACACAGGCTAGTAGAATGGATCACAAAACAAGACCCAACAATATGCTGCCTACAGGAGACGCATTTGATAGGAGAAGACATACATAGGCTGAAGGTGAAAGGTTGGGAAAAATCATATCACTCATATGGACTTCGGAAACAAGGAGGCGTGTCCATACTCATATCAAATAAAATAGATTTCAAGCCAAAGTTAATCAAAAGAGATAAAGAGGGACACTACATACTGCTTAAGGGAACCATACACCAACAAGACATAACAATCATAAATATTTATGCCCCAAACAATGGTGCAGCTATGTTCGTCAAACAAACTCTTCTCAAGTTCAAGAGTCTAATAGACCACCACACCATAATCATGGGAGACTTCAACACACCTCTCTCGCCACTGGACAGATCTTCCAAACAAAAGTTGAATAAGGAAACTATAGAACTCAATAACACTATTAATAACCTAGACCTAATTGACATATATAGAGTATACCACCCAACATCAAGCAGTTACACTTTTTTCTCAGCAGCACATGGATCCTTCTCAAAAATAGATCATATATTATGTCACAGGGCAACTCTTAGACAATATAAAGGAGTAGAGATATTACCATGCATCTTATCTGATCATAATGGAATGAAACTGAAAATCAACGATAAAAGAAGGAAGGAAAAAGCATACATCAATTGGAGAATGAACAATAGGTTACTGAATGATCAATGGGTTATAGAAGACATCAAGGAGGAAATTAAAAAATTCTTAGAGATAAATGAAAACACAGACACAACATATCGGAATCTATGGGACACATTGAAAGCAGTTCTAAGAGGAAAATCCATTGCTTGGAGTTCATTCCTTAAAAAAAGAAAAAAACAACAAATAAATGAACTCATACTTCATCTCAAAATCCTTGAGAAAGAAGAGCAAAACAACAGCAAAAGAAGTAGAAGGCAAGAAATAATGAAAATCAGAGCTGAAATTAATGAAATCGAAACAAAAGAAACAATTGAAAAAATTGACAAAACTAAAAGTTGGTTCTTTGAAAAAATAAACAAAATCGACAGACCCTTAGCGATGCTAGCGAAGAGAAGAAGAGAGAGAACTCAAATTACTAGCATACGGGATGAAAAAGGCAATATCACAACAGACACTTCAGAAATACAGAAGATAATCAAAAACTATTTTGAATCCTTATACTCCAATAAATTAGAAGATAGTGAAGGCATAGATAAATTTCTTAAGTCATATGATCTGCCCAGATTGAGTCAGGAGGATATAGAAAACCTAAACAGACCAATATCAATTGAGGAAATAGAAGAAACCATAAAAAGACTACCAACTAAGAAAAGCCCAGGTCCAGATGGGTATACAGCAGAATTTTACAAAACCTTTAAAGAAGAACTAATACCAATACTTTTCAAGCTACTTCAGGAAATAGAAAAGGAGGGAGAACTTCCAAATTCATTCTATGAGGCCAACATCACCCTGATACCTAAACCAGACAAAGACACTTCAAAGAAAGAAAACTACAGACCAATATCTCTAATGAACCTAGATGCAAAAATCCTCAATAAAATTCTGGCGAATCGGATACAAAAACATATCAAAAAAATTGTACACCATGATCAAGTAGGATTCATCCCTGGGATGCAAGGCTGGTTCAATATACGGAAATCAATAAATGTTATTCACCACATCAATAGACTTAAAAATAAGAACCATATGATCATCTCGATAGATGCGGAAAAAGCATTCGACAAAGTACAGCATCCCTTTATGTTCAAAACTCTAGAAAAACTAGGGATAACAGGAACATACCTCAATATTGTAAAAGCAATCTATGCTAAGCCTCAGGCTAGCATCATTCTGAATGGAGAAAAACTGAAGGCATTCCCTCTAAAATCTGGAACAAGACAGGGATGCCCTCTCTCTCCACTTCTCTTCAACATAGTTCTCGAAACACTGGCCAGAGCAATTAGACAGACGAAAGAAATTAAAGGCATAAAAATAGGAAAAGAAGAAATTAAATTATCACTATTTGCAGATGATATGATTCTATATCTAGCAGACCCAAAAGGCTCTACAAAGAAACTATTAGAGCTAATAAATGAATTCAGCAAAGTGGCAGGATTTAAAATCAACACGCATAAATCAAAGGCATTCCTGTATATCAGCGACAAATCCTCTGAAATGGAAATGAGGACAACCACTCCATTCAAAATATCTTCAAAAAAAATAAAATACTTGGGAATCAACCTAACAAAAGAGGTGAAAGACTTATACAATGAAAACTACAGAACCCTAAAGAGAGAAATAGAAGAAGATCTTAGAAGATGGAAAAATATACCCTGTTCATGGATAGGCAGAACTAACATCATCAAAATGGCGATATTACCAAAAGTTCTCTATAGGTTTAATGCAATGCCAATCAAAATCCCAATGGCATTTCTTGTAGAAATAGAGAAAGCAATCATGAAATTCATATGGAAAAATAAAAGACCCAGAATAGCAAAAACAATGCTAAGCAGGAAGTGTGAATCAGGCGGTATAGCGATACCAGACTTCAAACTATACTACAGAGCAATAGTAACAAAAACAGCATGGTACTGGTACCAAAACAGGCGGGTGGACCAATGGTACAGAATAGAGGACACAGAAACCAATCCACAAAACTACAACTATCTTATATTTGATAAAGGGGCTAAAAGCATGCAATGGAGGAAGGATAGCATCTTCAACAAATGGTGCTGGGAAAACTGGAAATCCATATGCAACAAAATGAAACTGAATCCCTTTCTCTCGCCATGCACAAAAGTGAATTCAAAATGGATCAAGGAGCTTGATATCAAATCAGAGACACGCCGTCTGATAGAAGAAAAAGTTGGCTACGATCTACATTCGGTGGGGTCGGGCTCCAAATTCCTCAATAGGACACCCATAGCACAAAAGTTAATAACTAGAATCAACAAATGGGACTTACTCAAACTAAAAGTTTTTTCTCAGCAAAAGAAACAATAAGAGAGGTAAATAGGGAGCCTACATCCTGGGAACAAATCTTTACTCCTCACACTTCAGATAGAGCCCTAATATCCAGAGTATACAAAGAACTCAAAAAATTAGACAATAAGAGAACAAACAACCCAATCAACAAATGGGCCAAGGACCTGAACAGACACTTCTCAGAGGAGGACATACAGTCAATCAACAAGTACATGAAAAAATGCTCAACATCTCTAGCTGTCAGAGAAATGCAAATCAAAACCACCCTAAGATACCATCTCACTCCAGTAAGATTGGCAGCCATTAGGAAGTCAAACAACAACAAGTGCTGGCGAGGATGTGGGGAAAAGGGTACACTTGTACATTGCTGGTGGGACTGCAGATTGGTGCAGCCAATTTGGAAAGCAGTATGGAGATTTCTTGGAAAGCTGGGAATGGAGCCACCATTTGACCCAGCTATTCCCCTTCTTGGTCTATTCCCTAAAGACCTAAAAAGACATGCTACAGGGACACTGCTACATCGATGTTCATAGCAGCACAGTTCACAATAGCAAGACTGTGGAACCAACCTAGATGCCCTTCAATAGACGAATGGATAAAAAAAATGTGGCATTTATACACAATGGAGTATTACTCTGCATTAAAAAATGACAAAATCATAGAATTTGCAGGGAAATGGATGGCATTAGAGCAGATTATGCTAAGTGAAGCTAGCCAATCCCTAAAAAACAAATGCCAAATGTCTTCTTTGATATAAGGAAAGTAACTAAGAACAGAGCAGGGACGAAGAACAGGAGAAGAAGATTAACATTTAACAGGGATGAGAGGTGGGAGGGAAAGGGAGAGAGAAGGGAAATTGCACGGTAATGGAAGGAGACCCTCAGGGTTATACAGTGGAGGGGGTAAAGAGAGAGGAGGGGAGGGGAGGGGAGAGGTGGGGAGGGGGGAGGGTGGATGATGGGAAAGGCAGCGGAGCACAACAGACACTAGTATGGCAATTTGTAAATCAATGGATGTGTAACTGATGTGAATCTGCAATCTGTGTATGGGGTGAAGGTGGGAGTTCATAACCCACTTGAATCAAAGTGTGGAATATGATATGTCAAGAAATTTGTAATGTTTTGAACAACCCACAATAAAAAATTAAAAAAAAAATAAAATAAAAAAATAAAAAAGACATATTACCTTGCTATTAAAGGCAAGAAGAAACATTATTTTCCTTCCAATTTTCTTAATTATACTAAAATTTTAAACTGCCATTTTTTGACGTTTATATTATCTTCCATAATCATTATCTTAAATTTGTTTAAAGTAGACTAAATTCTAAAAACTCATCCTTCTCACATGAATTCAGTTCTTCTGTGGGTTAAATTTCACTATCAAGGTGTTTTCTATAATTGCTATATTATTACACAGCTATAACTCAGCTGTAATTTCTGGACCACCTGGCTGGATGTAAGTCATCTGTAATACTTTACTTTATTCAAAAGTTAATATGCATTGCTTCATAGTTTTCTTCTGTCCTATATTATTGTAGGAGAAAGCTCAGGTTTCAAATCCCTTGTTTTTTTCTGTCTAAAAATTGAATTTTTTTCTTTATCCTTAAATGTAAACATCACCAAAATATAACTTGATTTGGAACTTTCAGTTTTATTTTCCTACCACTTTCTAACAGACTGTTACTTTGAAACAGAGAATCAAGTTTATTTAAAAAACAGAGTTCTGCCATTACAAAACTAGTGTTCTAGTCACTCTTATTGTTAGGCAATTGTTCAGTTGTATTCTTTTTTGTTGTTTTTTTTTCTTGCTTAATTTTTAAAATAATATAAAAATAACCCACAAGATGTTTTACATATTAAGAAGGCACTAAGTAATATTTCCACCCATGTATGTATTGTGTGATGTTTAAATAAGCTTAAGTATATGTGCCTTCTCAAACACTGATCATCATTTTTCTTTGTAGTGAAAACGTTTAAGATCCTTTCTTTTAGCTTATTCAAATATCCAACACATTATTGTTATCTGAAGTTACCCTACAGTGTCATGGCACACTGAGACACAGCAACCTTGCTCCATCCCCTCCCCCAGTCTCCCCAGCCTCTGGAAACCACTGTTCCACTCTCAATTCTGTGGGATCAATTATTTTAGCTTAGGCATCTGAGTAAGGTCCTGTAGTATTTGTCTTTCTGTGCCTACTGAGTTCCATTCTTAAAAGACTGATATCACTTTACTTTTGTACATATATGTAATAATGTTTTTAAAATGAGAAACTTATGTTTAACTCCTTTCTAGATTTTCTCCAGAACACGTCAGATAACTTCATCATCAATGACACCATTAAGTCAAGGATTCATCACCATTTCATCTACAGCTAAAAATGAAAACATGCTGTCAAATTCTAAGGTCACATTTATTGTTAGATGTGCCCCAATTTTAAAAGAAGTTAAAATATGGGGGTAAAGTATGAACAATAGAATTGATGAAATATGAAAAATTTCCTATTTTACAGGAGTAGGGATCTAATCAGGTTTAGTAAAATGATTTGATTATTTCTCTGAAGTGCCTGAGCCAGTGACTGGGCAATCTAGAAAGAAGCCCCTTCCTCAATGACTTTTAATTCCTATTCTCAGTTTTCTTCCATCAAAGTAACATCTTCTGGTTTTAACACATGTAAAGGTAGAGGCTAGAGCTAGAAACCTAGGCTCATAATGACAAATATCAAAAAGTGAATTTTAAAAAAAATCTGTTTTACATATTAAGCACTAATACTGGGTCATTGTAAATGAGCTATATGTAAGCTAAAACTGGCATTTTGTCTGCTCCAGATGTTGACCAGAGTATTTATGACCTGCTAATTTTCTTCCTTTCATTTGTGGATAAAACTGAACTAATGGTCCATTGATTCTGCTGCATGCCCAGCATTCAGCGTGCCCTATTCCATTACCATTGCCTCTCCATCATCTGGTGTTTTACCCCATGAATGATGGAAATTCCATGATCTTTTGAATAAGGAGTTTTCACTGGCCATAAATAAATTCTCTTCACTGAATATAGTTTTTGTTTATATAAATATTAGAAAGAAAAAATTTACAATGAATAATAAGATCAGAATGAAATGAACATCAAAAGGAAACTATAATTTTGAGTGTAGTCTATCTGCACAGGGTAACTTAGAAAATTATTTTAGCACAGAAATATTTCATTAGAGGTGGCCTCATATCCCGTCTCCCCCAAAAATAACATTGTGAGATTTATCACGTTAATTAACCTCTCAACTCTCAGTTTCATAACCACTCAGACATGCAAAGTAGATATAAATGTAGCCCCTAGCTGGGCAGGTATAAATTTTAAAAGAAAAATATTATTACTAAAAGAAAAGGGAAAAGAATGGATATTGGGTACAAGTAAGAGCACATGCCACAGAAAATTGCAAAAAAAATGTTATTTTATAATTATATAAACATAAAGCCTACAAACATACATATTTTAAAGGTAAATTGTCTTATTGGTAAACACTTTTTTCCTGTGAATTTAAATTTTCAGGAAGAAAGCAATAGTACTTTTAGGTTAGCATTTCAGATTCATAATATTCTGGTTTACAAGGAAGTATAGAAATATTTGAGCCAACCTGAGTTGTTTCAATGGTTCCATTTAAGCAACTTAGGGTATAGATGAGGGAAAGCATTTAAAATGAATGTTAGCTTCTAACATTGAGTCATTTTGTTGACGTGAGATGACTATAGTTAAGATGTTTTTCTTTCATCAATTTAACCCACTTCCAAGGTCTTGCAGGATTTGAGTAAGGAGTATGTTAATTGCATTGCTTTAGCTAATGATATCCCCTGATGCAGAGGCTGGAAAGTGGAGCAAAGTTTTGAGCGGCTGAAGATGCTATTTGGCCTGGCTTGAACCTCCTTTCTTGCTGGGAACAAAACAAAATGAAAAACCAGACACAATAACTTCTTGAACTAATGTACTTTCAAGATGGAAAGAATAAAATCTCTATGATGGCAAATTTCTCAGAATCTCCGCCTCCACAGTATGTGGTTCAAAACTTTGACTTTTGATATTTTATATTATTTTATAACAAAGAAATAAGGAGAAGCTAACTTTTCAGCTAAAATTGATAGCCTCTTCATTTCAAAAGTAGGGTATCATGAAATCTGGAAGAAACTTTTTGGTACCCAATGTCATACACAAGCGAAATGCACTCATGGTCAAAATAAAGTTGTTGTTTCCTTAAGAGTGGAAAGAAATATGGAAATGGCTATTTGAAGAGGTTGGCAACTCTTCTCCCCCCAAAACAGTTAAAAGTCAAATAATTAGACAAAACAAAAACAAAAAAGAAAATGGTTTTGGTGATCTTTAAGCCAAGCAATCCACATGATCAACTGAAAGGTACTTGTGATTTAAAAATTGCTGAACATTGAATAAGAATAGGGGAGTTCTTTGTCATTTTGTCCCATGTATGCCCCTGTCTTCTCTTCCAGCTCAGCAGGGTAGTTCTGCCAGAATGGGTCAATTCATGAGTATTGATAGATATGATGCTGTAGGCAGAAGGAGTTTACTTTATGTGGAGTGACAAGTGACATCTATTCCCAGCAACATCACTACTGTGACTTCTCAGAGGGAGATGAGTAGGGAAGGTCAACATATCAAATACACTAGTTGAGGTTATATGGCTGGAGATCTAAGCCTGATCATATATGCAGAAGAGACCAGAGACAGTCAATCTGTCCACACTCTGCTGGTTGGCCCCAAGACATAGCTCGTGCATAAGAGATTTGAAAGGGTCTCAAAAAACAGACTTAAAAATAGCTTAAGCTTTGAATTCATGCTAATACCTAATTACACTCCTCTCAGCAGAGGTTGGAAGTCTTACAACTAAGCTTCTCATAGGTATACAATATCATGTAGTGAGGTTCCTAAAAATCAAACTGTGTGTATGTTTATGTGTTTGTGCATATGTGTGTGTGTGTATGTGTGCTCACACACGCGCGCAGGAAAGACATGAATGACCACTTACTTATGATATGGAATATAGAATATTATATGGAATACAGTTACTAAGTAAAAAATCAAACAAAGCAGTAAAAAGTAACAATATAACCCTTTAAAAAGAAATATAATTCATTTAACAAATTATCTAAGTTATCCAGTTTTCAACAAAATACATTAAATAGAATGTAAAGAAACAGGAAAAGATGGCTCATACTCAAGGAAAACAGATTAACAGTTAAGAGAATTTGGTTCTGAATATTCCTTGATACTAGATTCAGCAGAGAAAAAGTTTTAATGCCTTGATTATAAAAATGCTTAAATCATAAAGAAAACTATGTAGAAGAATTAAGGGAAATATTTTAAATAAATCAGCAGATCTAGATGTTGAATAAGATATAGAAATTATTATAAAATTCAGAAAACCTAGAATTTCATAGTAAAAAAGTTAAAATGACAAAATATTACAATAGCTCAATGGCAGAGAAAGAATAATTGGACTGGAAGAGACACCAATAGAAATTATCCATGTGAAGAACAGAGGAGGGAAAATATTGAAGGAAAATGAACATAGACATATTCAACATCAAGCATTTGTGTAATGGGACAGAAAATGAGGAACAGACAAAATATTTGAAGAAATAATGACTAAAACCTTCCAAATTTGATGAAAATGATAATCTACACAATCAAGAATCTCCATGAATCTAAGTAGCATTAATACAAACAGATCTATACATAGATAAACATACAAATCTATACAAATAATACATATTTAAATTGTTTAAAAACACAGACAAAAAAACATCTTGAAATCAGCAGAAAGAAACAACATTTCCTCATATAAGAGGAGCATTAAAAAGATTAATGTTTCTCATCTGAAGCAATGCAAATCAGAAGGCAGTGAAAACGGCTTATTCATATTGGTGAAAGGAAAAAATACAAATGGAAAACCAAGAACTCTCTCCTGCAAAATAAAGAGTAAAGTAAAGGCTGAAAAATTTGTTAGTAGACCTGCCTTACAAAAACTATTAAAAGCTGGTGGAGATCTTCTCTAGGTTCTCTCTTTGAGCTATTTTTTTCTTTGCTGTGCAGAGGTTTTTAATTTGATGCCATCCCACTTATTGATTCTTGGTTTTATTTTTGCCCTCTAGGGGTTTTGTTAAGGAACTTGGTGCCTGTAACAATGTGTTAGAGTGTTGATCCGATGCTGGGGTCCAGCAGTTGCAAAGTTTCTGGTCTGATTCCTAGGTCTTAGACCTACTTTGAGTTGACTTAAGTTCAGGATGAAAGATGATTCATTCTTTTCTGTATGGATTTCCAGTTGTCTGAGCACTATTTGTTAAAAGGCTGTTTTCTCCAATGCATGTTCTTGGCAACTCCGTGGAGCATCAGATGACTATTTCCATGTGGATTTGTCTCTGTGTCTTCCATTTTATTCCAGTGTTCTTCATGTCTGTTTGGGTGCCAGTACCATATTGTTTTTGTTATTATGGCTCCCTAGTATAATTTCAGGCCTGGTATTGTGATGCCTTCAGCATCACTCTTCTTTCTTAAGATTATTTTGGCTATTTTTGGTCTCTTATTCTTCCAAATTAATTTTAGCACTGTTTTTTTTTCTAGTCCTATGAAGAATTTTATTGGCATTTTGATGGGAATTACATTGAATCTGTGTAAGGTTTTTGGTAATGTAGCTATTTTGACAAAGTTTACTCTGCATTCAGACAGATGATTAATACTCAGAATATATAAAAAAACTCAAAAAACTTAAATATATATATATATATATATATATATATATATTCAAATAACAAATGGGCGAAAGAGCTAAGTAGATACTGTTCAAAAGAAGAAATACAAATGGTCAACAAATATATGAATAAATGTCCTACAGTCCTAATAATCATGGAAATGCAAATTAAAACAGCATTGAAATTTTATCTTACTACAGTCAGAATGGCAACCATCAATAATACAAATAATAATAATTGCTGGTGCACATGTGCACAAAAGGTCTACTCGTACTTTGTTGGTAGGACTGCAAATTATTATAAGCAGTCTGGAAAGCAGTATGAGATTTCTCAAAAGACCAGAAATGGAGCAAACATGTGACCCAGATATTTCACAACTTGATATTTATCCAAAAGAACTAAAATCAGCATACTACAGAGATATAGTCACATCAATGTTTATAGCAGTACAACTCACAATAGTCAAGGTGGGAACAGGCCAGCTTCCCATTAAAAGATGAAAAGAAAGAAAATATGGCATAGATACACAATGTGGTCTTACTCGGTCATAAAGGAGAATGAAAATATAACATCTGCTGGTAAATGGATAGAACTAGGAAACATCATGCCAAGTGAAATAAATTAGACTCCCAATGTCAAGAGATGAATGTTTTCTCTTATATGAGGAAGGTAAACCAAAATAAAGAAAAAAAGAGGATGGGGTCATCCCATGGAGAGAAATTAGTGGAGCAGAGTAAGGGGATTGAGTGGGTGGGAGGAGGAACAAGGAAAGGGAGGGATCCTGAAATAAAATTGACCAAAATTTGCTAACTATACAAATATACCATAGTGGATTTCACCTTTATGTATATCTATAAAGCACTCATAATATATATATATATATATATATATATATATAATGTATACATACATACATACATGGCAATATGTTCATATCATTTATCATTAGGTAAATGGAAATTAAACTAACAAAGAGACACAAATATACACTTACCATAATGACTAGGAGGAAAGCATCAGACAATATCAAAAGTCATAGATAATATCAAAGAATTTGAATCATCATGAATTGTTAGTTGGAAGATTAACATGGTATAGCTATTTTGGAAACTATTTCTTTAACAGTATAAATATCCACATGCCATATAATTCAGCATCTTCACTCTTAGGAATCTATCCAAGCAAAATGAAAAGATAAGTTCACATAAAAACATGTGTACCAATGTCCATAACATCATCATTCTTAACAGCCAGAAACTGGAAACAACTCAAATAAAAATCTATTAATTAACAGATGTATTTTTAAAATAAAATAAAAGTAGTATATCCACAATCATAGAAAATTATCCAGTTATAAAAATGGAATGAAACACTAATATATGCTATAACTTGGATGACCTCAAAAATAGCATGCCAAATAACAGAGGCAAAAATAAGAAACTTTATGTGTATGGTTTATTTATATGAATTTTCTAGAAGAGGCAGATTTATAAAGAACAAAAGAAAATTGGTGGTTTCCTAAGGCTTAATGTAGGAATTGAAACTAATTTTGAGGGAGGTTCTACATCTGGATTAGGGTGAGGGTTGCCCAATTTATTTAAGTTATACACTTAGTTTTTAAAATTAGTTTGGGAAAACCATTGTTAAACTGATACATTTACATTTACAAACTAATCATTAACAGAAACAATTCACTAAGGGGTAAACTCAAATCTTTTAACCTGAAAAAAAAAAAATGTGTACTTGATCTTAGGTTGTGTGATGGGGGGCTGGGGGTATGTGTGACATTCTTTCTCTTTGTGCATGTACTCTCTGGATGTCGGAATTCCTGGAATCTTTAACTTGTCAATCATTGGGTTGTGAGTGTTTGAATCCTATCAGCGAATGAATCTCCAGATAGGGATTAACTGAGTGGTAACTGAAGGCAGGTAGGGTGTGGCTGAAGGAGGTAGGGCATTGGGGGTGTGGCATTAGGGTACATATTTGTATCTGACAAGTGGAAATATCTCTCTTTGCTTTCTGATCATCATGCCAGCTGCTTCTCTCTGCCACATTCCTCTGCCATGTTGCTCTGCCTCACCTGGAGCCCCAGTGAATGGAGCCAATCTTCTATGGACTAAGCCTTCTGAAACCTTGAGCCCTCAAATAAACTTTTCCTCCTCTATAGTTGTTCTGGTCAGCTCCTTTAGTCACAGCAGGGAAAAAGAAAAGAAAAGAAAAAGCTAATATTCCTTTACAGTCATTTTGAGGATTGAGTAAGATATTACATGTAAAAGATTTAGCAGTTTTTGACACATTAAAAGAGATATGAAATATTACCATCTTTCAACTCTTCCCCTGAAATCTCCCTAATCCATACAATATCATTCTTTCCTAATTAACTCAAATAACTGTTGAACTGGTGTCTCTACTTCTCTTATTCTCCTCCCATGAATTTGGGTTCATAGAGAAAACATTCCTAAACTGTAAATGAGATAAGTCAGTCCTTTGCTATAAAATCCTGTTGTGGATTCCCACCGGTTTCCTTGTGATCTGAGGCCCAACTTTCTCTCTGGCCTCTCTCCTCAGTCTTCCTCTTGGCCAGTGAGCCAACTACATTTTACAACTCCACAAGGAGGACATTGTGCATCTTAAACCATTTGCTCTGTTTTCTTCTCTGAAATATTCTTTTTTTTTTTTTTTTTTTTTTTTTTTTTTTTTTTTTTAAAGATAGAGTGAGAGAGGGAGGGAGGGAGAGAGAATTTTTAATATTTATTTTTTAGTTTTCGGCGGACACAACATCTTTGTTTGTATGTGGTGCTGAGGATCGAACCCGGGCCGCACGCATGCCAGGCGAGCGCGCTACCGCTTGAGCCACATCCCCAGCCCCTGAAATATTCTTTTTCTAGACAGTCAAATAACTTGTTTAAGCCTTATGACACCTTCTCTGGGATACCTTCCCTGAGCCTTCTATGTAAAAAGCAATCTTTTCTTTCTGTTCCACCAACTTAGATATTTTGGGTAATGAAGACTATATATTATTTTTTAATCTGTTCATCATTTTTATCCTTTTAGATTATAATCAACATGAAAATAAACCTACTGTATTTTTTTTCAGGATCTACAATGATGCCAGGCATATAATAGGCTCTCAATCAATATTTAATCTAATAAATGAATAAATGAGAAATAGTAGCTCCTTGATATATTTAAATATCTTTATATTTGAATAAGATGCAGATATTCTGACTCACCACTATTTAAAAAAACATAGCATTTGCAATAAATTTGCTAATTGAAGTGACTAACTTAAAAATCTTCAGATCTCTTATCAGTCATTTAAAAATCAAAACAAATAAAACAAAAAAAACCTAAACTTTGAATTAGATAGCATGCTTATAGGTGATACATGCATTTCTTTGAAAATTAAATGGAAAATAAATTCAATGTTTTTCTATATGAATTCATTATTGATTTACTACTATTTCTGTTTCAGTATTAAACTTGCTATAATTTATCTCCCTTAGGGAGCCTTGTGGATATGTTAGACCTCTGCACATAATAGTGTTCTCATAGGGAACAGAAATTTATCTCTATGAACAATTAATCATGGCCTCCTGGAAAGGCTTTCTAGACCCAGTCTTCCCAAAGCAATTTATCCCCTTCCTAACAATTTCCTGTTTGTATGGTTTAACTGTTTACATCCTGAATTCTCTTCTACATTTCATATATATTTTGTAACCACAGTAAAATCCTCCCATGAAATAATGTGTGATCCAAATATTCAATTACATAAAATGCTATAGAAGCATGATTGCAGGTGAACAAAAAGTGGCTGGCTTATACAGATTCTGGTTTCAACCATAGGATTTACATCTTTCCAAGACACAGTGGACCCTTTGAGCTATTTAGTGTGGGCTGATGGCTTAAATCCCAATGACAAAAATTCTAGTTTCCATGTGTAGAATCATCTGGAATGTTGTCACTTCTGGTGGTGCCAACCCAGTAGAACTCTCCGGGGTGCAAAGCCCTTTAGATTCACCCACTACCTCCTTGTTTCTCTAGATGGAGCTGCTTCTGTGTTCCTGCCCTGCCTACCTGTCCCATCTTCCTTAGATGAAAATATTGAGGTTTTAAAGAATTACAAGAATTCTTCTCCCACTCCCTCCACCTGTCCTTGAAAAGCTTGTTTAAGGAGAAGGATGAGAGACAATCACTAATTAAACTGTCTGAGTTTATATTACAATATGGTTCTCCTTAAGTCTTTTCCAATCTAATTAAACAATTTTTGGAGGTGGAATAAGAGTTTATGAAGTAGGATAAATTAACTTTTTCTCTATATCTGTCATTTTATCTCCCACCAGCAAGTGTTTCCTCACGAAACTGAGATAGAAAGACAGCAATTAAAAAAATTCACAAAAGTGTAAAAAATGATCTTAATAGTGTTCCAACTAAAGCATTAGGGAATGTGACACATCCCCAGATCAGAAAGATTCCACATACAGGAAAAAGTCAGGAAGGTTGTACAAGAATAATAACAGTGTAGGCTATAGCAGAGAAAAAGAGGAAGATAAAAACAAAAAAGAAACAAACCCTTACTTCTCCCATGTGAGTCTATTTCCTCTCTCACAAAATGTGAGGGATGGACTGGTCCTCAAAGGTCAGTTCTTGCTCTAAAATTTTCTTATTCCAGAGGAAAATATCTGTAATACCCAGATTACCCAGGTTAGATATTTAAAACACAGAAACAGATTGTGTCTCTGGAAGGATGTAAATGTTTAGGTCTCTGTTTTCTATTCCATATTATGCATTTCTAAGGATTGGCACTGAATTAAGGAGTGTCTTTCTGTTGGATGACCAACAGAAGAGTAAATCAATGATTTGGTTGAGTTTTCAAACTGAACAGACCAGAAAATCTGAATCCATTTCTTCTCTGAATTTTAAACATGTGAGTTACCAAAGTATGTTATAGAAAATGAGGGGCATGTACAAGATGTAGGAGTGAGGTTACCTTGTTGTGAGAATAATAGGTAATCATACCTGATGGACACAGATTTATTTATCTAGCAATATACCTAATAGACTCAAAACTGTAAGTCCCTATATGGTATTTGACTTGAAAATGATGGTTGAAATGACTCACCAATCGTATTCACTTAGATTTGTGTGCTTTCTGAAAATGAATGAATTAAATCAAAATTTTATGAAAGGACCCATGTGTCACCAGACATGAAGGCAAAGGTGACAGTGAGTGTGGATCTAGGAAATAAAATGCTATGAGGAGCAAGAGCTTAGGACGTAGGTCCTATGACACTTGTGAGTAGATCTTGAATTTCCCACTATTGTGACTTGGATCTCCCATGTTCTCCCATGTTCAGAGGTGGGACTTTATAGAAATAATTGGCTCTTGAGGGCTGTGGTCTCACCAGTGGACTAATCCAATGATAGCTGAATAACTACTAGGGGCTGGGACCTCATTAGAGGAAATCAGTTAATGCGGGTGAGCCCAGAGAGATTTATCTTCTCACCAGCCCCCTTCCTCCCTCAGCCCCTCTTTTTCTGCTTCTTGGCTGCCCTGAACTGAGCTGCATTCTCTGCCACACCCTTCTGCCATGATGTTCTGCCTCCCCTAAGGCCCAAAGAAGTAAAGTCAGCCGAAAATGGCTTAAAACCTCTGAAACCATGAGCCAAAATAGATCTTGCCTTCTCGGTGTTGTTCTTGTCATATATTTTGGTCAATGTAATGAAAAGATGACTAACACAACTACTTGCTTTTATGATTCTTGTAATTCTTTAAACCTCAATATCTCCATCTAAGGTGGTAAGATTATCTTTAATTTACCACAGAGTAACAGACTAAAGAATAAAATAGATGATACAGATTAAACGTAGCATCTTTCTCATAATAAGCAAACATTAAGTGATAATCTTATCGTTTTTATTATTCTCATCCTTCTCTTTATTTTTATGTTCATTAACACCCTGGTACATTTACCAGAGCCTAGAGTTTTAGCTCTCAAGTTCTCAGACTTAGGAACTTGATTTTGTCACCATTCCAAGTTCTGCCCTTTGAAATCAATCTAGGTTTAAGAATGATCCAGGAAAGATTGATCTATAAGCCTGAATACTACTTGGTTCAATACTGACTAAGATTCTTAACACAAAGAATCCCTGGTGCATTCTCTCTTCATAGGCATCAAGACATGGAAAGTCAGTTTACAAAAGGTAAAAATGGTAGCAGGAAAAGGGAACTCACTCATTCCTTGAGTGTAATGGCAATAAAACACAGCTGCATGAAGCCTCTCTCTCTGCAATGGAGATATTTTTCACAAGGATTATTGTGTGGAAATGACATTGTTTTTAATTGCCTCATGTTTAACATCCATTGTCAAAATTCCTGTTATTGAGGCTTACTTTTTTTGTCTCTAAGCCACCAACATTCATACATCTTTTTTTTTTTTCTATTGGGCAGATACAATATAATCTGCTAATTGTCCATTTTCTATATTGCTATAGAATCCCTAGACTTCTTTTGGCTTCAAACCTCAGATTACAATGAGTATTGAAGTATTGGATGTTCCAAATCTCTTGTTCCAGAATATCAGATAGTCTTTTAACTTCTTCCAGGAAAGGAAATAGCTAATTTCAACTATTGTATACAAATTTTTCTTAGTAATATTATTTCCTATTTCTTCCTTTTTTTTTTTTTTTTTTTTTGGTGGTGCTGGGGATTGAACCCAGGGCCTGGTGCATGCAAAGCAAACACTCTACCAACTGAGCTATATTCTCAGTCCTATTTCCTGTTTCTTGATAACTAGTTTTCTCATTGGTAAAATATCACCCTATTCATTTATTTCATTAACAGATTCTATATAACTTGAAAAACTTTTAACAAAGGATTAAAAAAATTATTAATCCTTCAAAACTATTTATTATCTCCCATGAATCTGGAATTATTTCAGTGTCGAGGATAAAGTATAAGACAGATCCAGTCCTTACCTTTACAAAGTCTATTGTATAGAGAGTAAGACTGAAAAATAATTATAGAAAAGTTTGAATGGATTTATAATAGGAGAATAATAATATTTTAGGAGACTTTATTGTGGTAGGGCCAAGATGTAAAATAAGATTCAAAATAACTATTCAAAATAAGACAAAGAGACATCTCGGGGGATGCTAACTAAAGATAAGTCCTAGCTTAGTCATAAATTCAAGGAGATATGCCCTACTCTGTAAATATTTGGAGGCCAACTTTAAATAATAGTATTCTGCAGTTGCACAAGGATGTTCTCAAACACCTCAACTATCTCCCACTCCTCCAGATATCCATTGACACTAGTTTGCCTCTTTGATGTCTTAAGACACTTTGGCACAGTCATTAATGTTCTTGCCACACCCTCTGGGGATGCTGCAGAAGAGAATTTTCCAGAGGAGACTCCATTCTAGCTCTTAGATGTTAACTTTGAAGAAGCTACTAACACTAAGTCTCTTCTTTCCTCTTTGAGGTTTTATACCCAGGAAATTTCCTGACAGGAACTCCTTCATGGCAAACTCCTTCATGGTCTTTCCACACCCCATCCTGGAACATGACAACACTTCTATTCCTCCTCATAGATGCCTTATAGAATCAGCAGCTATATTAATGTCATACATGTTTAACTGAGCCCTCTATCATTTTTTTTTAATAAACAGAGGTGAGTGGTGACTAGCATGATTTGGTCTGTTTTCCTCTTGCAGCATATTTAATCACAAACTAGGAGGTTAGATGGACCTATAGTTACACATGGTTTGACAGCTCTGATGATTCTAAACTTGCTTGGTTATATTTTTAAAATTTTAAAAAATGGTAACCTAGTGTATGCAAGAAATTTTAATCTCAGAATGAGAGGACTAAATATACCATCCCTGACATCTACATAGATTATTGATTGTACATAACAGCATTTTGGAAAATGTAAATAGATTTAAACTATTATCCACTTCCACCCCTTCTTTCATACTGCACATAAAAATCCTGGTTACATTCATCAATAAAATGAGCATACTCCAAAGATATATAGGTGAAACAACACTTCATTACTAAAAGTTGTACATGCATCAGTGTTGAAGTTTCCATTTGAGAAGTTAACAAGAGTACCTTGGAGAGCAACAGAGCTATTATTCTGATTCACTAAATTATTTGTAAACTACAGAATACTCTGAGCACATTCTTCAATGCGTTTGTGTTTGTAATATATCTGAGACATGACAGGTATTGAGAAAGAAAAAGATGCAGATATCATCTTTGTATTTTATCTTTAATTATGTTTGCCAATTTTATTTATCTTGCATTTCCCTGAATTTCACTTGATGCTCTCTATTCAAATACTCTACAATGAGATCTAGCCAGAAGAAGTCCATAGGCTCAGTCTATGACTTCTAGCCAATGAATATGTTCTCTATGTGCTTTATTTAAATAACAACTCCTGAATATTAGCATAATAAAAGGAACCTGAAATACAAAGATTGCTCCTTTATATAAATCACTCCTCCACACACATTTCAGTAAAACCTGCATCTCTAAAGCATTCCTTTGAATTTATTGAATAAAACACAATTTCCAATTACGTGAAAGACAAATCTTATAAGATAACTGCAGGTTAAGTCAATAATTGATTCAATTAAAATGGGCCAGAGGTAGAAATAGCCTTTTTGGAGTGTTCATGTCTTACAATAAGAAATTAAAGAGAAAAAGAAAAGCATATTAATAAAAAGAAGGCTAAGTAAGCTATGAATAGATAAATATCAAATTTAAGATGAAGGTTAAATATTTTTTCCTGTAATCTCATTGTTATTTGAATTTTCCAAAGACTAATTTTGCATCATTTGTACTCATGAATATCATCAACTTTGTCAGAAGTTACACTGGTAACATGATGGCAAGGGGGATACTTAGTATCAGCCTAAAACTATAAAACATATTACTTTAAATGAACAATGCTAGCTACATGTTCTATTGGCCTCAACCAAAACATCATGGCACCAGTTACATCTATATTAAGTTTATAGGTCTTTTAGAAACAGGTGAAGAAAAGCCTCTTTGTTGTGAACCTTAGTACACAGACAGTGCCTACTGCTATCCTCATATTCACCACATATGAAATATACATGATAATACATGCAGGCATACCCTGTTCGAGTGAATTTTGCTTCATTGTGCTTCACAGGTTTCACAGTTTTTGCAAATTGAAGGTTAATGGCAACTCTGTGTTGGGTAAGGCTATTAGCACCATCTTTCTAACAATGTGTGTTCATTTCATGTCTCTATCACATTTTGCTAATTATCGCAACATTTAAAACCTGTTCATTATACTTATATCTGTTATTGTGATCTGTGATCAGTGATCTTTACTGTTACTACTGTAATTGTTTGGGGGTTGCCACAGACCATCCTACTAGAAGATGGTGAACTTAGTTGATAAATGCGATCACTCCATACTGGGCATGGTGGCACATGCCTGTAATCCCAGTGGCTTGGGAGGTTGAGACAGAAGAATCGTGAGTTCAAAGCCAGTCTCAGCAAATGAAAGGTGCTAAGAAACTCAGTGAGAGCCAATCTCTAAATAAAATACAAAATAGGGCTGGGAATGTGGCTCAGTGGTCGAGTACCCCTGAGTTCAATCCCTAGTACCAAAAAAAAAAAAAAAAGAAAGAGAGAGAGAGAGAGATTGCTCCAGTGATTAGCCTTTCCCCATCTCTCTTCCTCTTTTTGGACCTGACTATTCCCTGAAACACACTAATACTGCAATTCTCAATTAATAACCCTATGATAGTCTTTAAGTATTCATGTTGAAGGTAAAGACACATCTCTCACTTTAAACCAAAACCAAGCAATGATCAAGCACACAAAGAAGGCATGGCAAAAGACAAAATAGGCCCAAAGCTGTGTTTCTTGTGCCAAATGGGTAGCCAAGTTGTAAATGCAAAGGGAAAATTTTTGTCCGAAATTAAAGGTGCTATTCCAGTAAGGACACACTTAATAATAAAGTGAAATAGCCTTGTTGCTGTTACAGAGAGAGATCTAGGTTCTGGATAGAACACCAAGCCAGCCACAACAGACCCTTCAATGAACACCTAATGCAGATCAAGTGTCTTCAATTGAGTAGAAGGAAAGGAACAGGGAGACAGACAGAGGAGTGGAGGGAAGGGGAAATATTAGGGACTGAATTAGAACAAAGTATATTCCTGCTTTTATAAGTATGTCAAAATGAACTCTAATGTATAACTAAAAAGAACCAATAAAAAGAAAAGAAATCGAAGGCAATGGTTACTTACCATTCTGAAAATCCTAGGGTTCTTAAATATGGAATCTACTGTGCCTCTGTTCTATAAGAGAACAACAAAACCTAGAGGACAGCACATCTCTTTTCCCTGTCTGCTCATACAACATCCATTCTGCATCCCATGGATCAAGGAGTGGTCTTGACCTTCAAGTCATTTTATTTAAGAAATGCATATTGGGGCATAGCTGACATAGATAGTGATTCCTTCCTCTTGTGAATCTGAACAAACTAACTGAAAGTCATCTAAAAACAATTCACCATTCTAGATGTCATTAAGAACATTTGTGATTTATGGGAGAAGGTCAACATATTAACAATAACAGGAGTTTGGAAGTAGTTGATGGCAACCCTTATGGACATCCTTGAGGGGTTCAAGATTCCAGTGGAGAAAATAACTACAGGTATATCGTAGAAATACCAACAAGATGAGAATAAAGCCTAAAGAGGAGACTGAATTTCAATGATCTCTCTTTTTTTTTTTTAAATTTTTTATTGTTGGCTGTTCAAAACATTACATAGTTCTTGATATATCACATTTCACACTTTGATTCAAGTGGGTTATGAGCTCCCATTTTTACCCCATATACAGATCAATGATCTCATAATGAAACTTAAATGGATCAAAAGTTGCTTCCTAGGATCAGCAAGAAAAGTCATTTCCTGAGATACAATCCATACCTGGGGAACATGTTGTGGACATTTTTGAACTGCCAACAGTATGCTTAGAATATTGCAAAAACTTAGTTGATAAGGCAGTGGCAGGGTTTGAGAAGATGGATTCTAGTTTTGAAACAACTTCTACTGTGAGAAAGTGCTATAAAAAGCATCACATGCCACAGAGAAATCCTTTGTGAAAAGTCAATCAATGTGGCAAACTCTCTTGTGATATTTTTTCGAGAAACTTTCTTGTGGTATTATTTCAAGAAGTGACCATCAAGGCTCAGTGCTACAGCACTTGCCTGGCATGCATGAGGCCTTGGGTGCATGGCCCCAGCACCACAAAAAAGAGAAAGGAATTACTACAGTTATCCAAATCTTCAGTAGCCATCTCTTGAAACAGTCAGCAGACATCCACATTGACATAAACCCTCTATTGGCAAACAATAGGATTCACTGAAGGCTCAGATGATCATTAGGCTTTTTTAATAATAAAGTATCTTGAAATTGGAAGATATATAATATATATTTTAAAGACATAATGCCATTCTACACTTAATAGACTACCTTATAATGAAAATATAACTTTTATATATACTAGGGAATATGCACAAAAAACCCATGTGACTTAATTTATTGTAATGGTCTGGAACCAAACCCTCACTATCTCAGAATTGTGCCTGTGCTTGTACTATCTTTGGTTTGATTTTTATACCCATTTCTCCTGTTTTACTGTAAATTCCCCGATGACCAAAAAAAAAAAGTTATCAGCTTCTAGATCCTGAGTGTTACAAAATAAAAATTGTGAACATCATGTAATTATATAATTAACAGTATATGAATCATGTTGTTAAAGTCTATTAATAGGAAATACCAGAATTAAAACTCTTAATTCCAAAAAAGTGAAGATTTATTATATAAAATGTCCATATATATAAAATGTGATATTATGTCAAATTACCTTCATGTAGATTCACAAGCCACATAAAATGTGAAAATATTATACCAAATTACTTACCAACCTAATGTATTTTTTGATTATAAACATACATTCCAGAAAATTATATAATAAATCTAACCATGTTAACACTATTGCCACTGAATAAAGTTCCTATATTTTAAGGAGAAAAAATAAATGTACAAGTGAATTCTTGTACAGGCACATGTATAAACATAACTGGACAATTGGCACAGCTACCCGCATTATTATCTATTTCTAGTCTTCTTTGAGATGTCCCAGATAGTATAGCAGAGTAGGACCCTAAAATTTAGAAAAGATCTTAGTTAGATGCATAGAACCCAGATTTCCTGCAGACTACAATAAAATGCTCTTAGAACAGCTGAATACTTGCTACAAATGACTGCTCCATATTTGTGGAGTTCATAATAATATAATGCTCAATCATTTGTATTTTCAATCTTATCTATTTTGTGAACGTCATATTCAGAGAACTGCATTTATTACATTATTCCTGTAATAGCATGCTCTCTTCCACAGTACCTTTCATTCTTTTATAAGTGCATTATGGTTATGCATAATATTGGGGTTCATTTCGATATAATCATACCAGCATTGAATATAATTTGCTCCAATTCAGTCCCTAGAGGACCTTTCATTTTTTAATACCCAATTCCATAGGTAGCTGACCACATGAATTTAATACATGTTCGGATCCATCTCCCATATACTCAGAGTGCATAAGAATATTCCAGGAACTACTACATGTATGAGAATATAAAGTAAGTTCTTAAAAAAAAACTTTATATAATTTCTTCAAATGGCTTCTATAATGAGGGGCTCCGTCAAATATTTTCATTTTACAAACAATTTAAATTTATAGGAGAGATTAGCTTCTATCTTAATCATCTTAGCTACAGATGATTATGGCAATACTATGAATATATTGGTAGAAATGATAAGGTAAATGAATCTTATATGGATTTAGACTTGATTGTTTAAGGTGTATCATCTCACAAGTTTAAATGTTGAATGTTATGGGACAGAAAAAAAAAGCCTTTGTGTTGAACTTCATGTTAAGTTTAAAATTTTAAGAATACCAGTAAAGTAGAGAAAGTAGCAAAATACCAGTAAAGTAAAGGAGTGGAGGGAAAGGGGAAGTACCAGGGGCTGAATTAGAGGAAAATGTATCCCACGTACACATGGTTATAACAAATGAACCCCAATATTATATATAACTGTAACACAGTAATGAAAAAATTAAAAATATAAGATATGTAGATATATGCAGACCTAAATATATAAGGTAAAATATGGAGTTAACAGGAAAAAAGTAAATAAATTTATGACCATGGGATGTTAAAGTTTTCTTAAATATGATTAATAAAACTACATACTTTCCAAAATAAAAACTTGAAGATTTAACTAAAATAAAATTACTTTTATTTATATTCAAAGAAGAGCATGAGAGAAATTTTAGCAGAAGGGAAATGGTATTTGCAACACTTGTAAATAATATTCATTTTTAGTACACAAGGAAGTGCAGCAATAAGATAAAATAATTTAGAAATGAAAAAAAGATAGGAAAAGACAGTTCACTGAATGGGAAATTTCAATAACTAACCATTTATGATGAGATATTCAATTTTAGTAGTAACTAGAAAAGTACAAATTAATAAAACACTTTGTAAACATTAGGTTAACTAATATGAAAAAGTTAAATAACGTCACTTATTATGGAAGTTTGTGGGAAAATGAGAACCTCATGCACTACTTTTAGGGATATAAATTGATGTGTCCATACCAGTGAACAGTCCTTCAATTGCTAGCAAAGTTAGATTTATATGTATTTTTTTTGTACTGGGTATTGAATCCAGGTTCAGTTTACCACTAACTTACATCCCAGCTTTACTTATTCATTTATTTTTATTTTTGTGAAAGGGTCTCTGTAAGTTGGTTAGGGTCTCACTAAGTTGTTGACGCTGGCCTTCAATTTAGACTCTCCTGCCTCAGCCTCTTGAGTTTGTTGGGATTACACTGTGCCTGGAAAATTTACATATGTCTTAAGACACATTCATCCAGCACTGGGTATAAGCCAAAGAGAAAACTTCTTTTTTATGATGACAAAATACACCTAGTGTAATAAGCCAATCCCAAATCATCAAAGGCCGAATGTTCTCTCTGATGTGAGGATGTTAACACACAATAAGGGGCCGAGAGAATAATAGAAGTTCATTGGACTAGACAAGGGGGAATGAAGAGAAGGGAGGGAGATGGGAACAGAAAAGGCAGTGGAATGAATCAGACATAGCTTTCTTATGTTCATATATGAATACACAAGCAGTGTAACTCCATATCATGTTCAACCACAAGAATGGGAAGTTACACTCTATGTATGTATGATGTATTAAAATGCATTCTACTGTCATGTATAACTAAAAAGAACAAATTAAAAAAAGAAAAACAAATACGCTCAGCATAGAGTTTAGCATTTTAAAGTGTACAATTTAGCAGCACTGAGTGCACAGACTTCCCCTTGAGCAGCCATCACCACGATTCATCTACTACTGAAAAATATTCACCTTCATCCTCCCAGCAAAAATTCTGTATCTATCAACACCCCATTTTCCTCCTCTCTGATTGCTAACAACCACCACTGTGTTTTCTGTTTATGTGGATTTGGCGGTTCAAAATACATCACATATATGGAATCACAGGGTTCCTCTGAGAATGGCTTATCCCACTTAGCAGGATGTCTTCAGCATTGGGCCGGGTTGCAGCATGTGTCAGAACTTCCTATTTAAGTTTGACTGATATTCCATGTGTATGTGTGTAAAATTTTGCTTATTTATCATATGTTTGTGGAAATGGGTTGTTTCAGCCTCTTAGCTATTATAATTAATGCTGATATAAATGTTGGGTTTAAACATTTGTTCAAGTTCTTACTTTCATATCTTTTCAGAAATAGAGTCAGAATTGGAATCCATGGATTATATTCTGCTTAATATTTTGAGAAACCACCAAATAGTTTTCCACAGTAGGTGCTTTATAAAGTTCCATAAGCAATTTCTTCAAATTGTTCTACCTTCTCCCAAACATTTATTATTTCCCATTTTTTTGTTTTGCTTTATTTTATAATAATTTTCATCCTAAAAGGTGTGAAGTTGTATTTCACAGTGGATTTGATTTTGATTTTCATTATCCATTCGTTTATAAAACTCTTCTTTCTCCATTAAATGGTTTTTAAATATTTTTGAAAAGTATTTGACCAAATATCTCAGGGTTTATTTATGTTATTTCTACTCCATTTGGTTAATCTATGTGGTCTGCCTTCATGTCAGTACCACAGTGTTTATTACCAAAGTTTTGTTGTAAGTTTTGAAATCAGAAAACGTGAGTCCTCCAACTTTCTTTTTCCTTTTTCAAGATTGTTTTGACTACTTGCAGGCTCTTGAGATTCCATAAGAATTGTAGAACAAATAATAAAGTAACTCTTACAATAACTGATATGAAAATAAATCAAATGTGATCACCATAGCACTCCATAATAAAAAATGATTATTGGCAACCTCAATGACTATCATAGGAGTTTGGGTGAGTTGATACCTCAGACACATAGTGTATGTAAGAAGCAATCAATACAATATATAACTGGAAATATGGCTAGATCTTAAAACTATCTTTTGAGTTGAAAAGTAAAAACAGTACTCTCTTTGTCTCCGTCCTTACTCTCTAGTTCTATACATAAAACATATTTTATTGAGTATCAGCTCAATTCTATATAGAGAGATATTTATCTTATGTCTATCTCTATCTATCCATATATGGAAAGAGAGAGAGAGAGAATGGGGAACACAAGAAAACTAACAAAATAAAATAAAGTGAGACATCTGGAGGTATAATAAGGCACAAATAAAAATGAAGAATGAATTAAAATATTTCTTCACATTAGATAAATGAGTACTTAAGACTTGGCATCAAAAGTAAAAAAAAAAAAAAAATCTGTTTAAAACAACTTCATGGGAAGCAAATCACTGTCCTGAAAACTTTTGTTAGATGTTTTAAAATGTGGCCCCTGTATTGCCAAATACCTAATGTCATAAGTGCAATGGCAGAGTTAGAACATTTTTTCATCAATTATAAGACTGGAGATCATAGAATTGCTGCTATATTTTTTCTATTACCAAGTAGTTGTCACTTTCAGATTTTGGCATTTAGATAATTGGAGTTATTTAGTAATTACAATGGTAAAGCAATTTTTCTAACATAACTTTTGGGTCATTTTATAATATAATATATATATAATGTACATTATAAACCATATAATGTATAATGCACATATATATTCAACTCTAAAAAATTAAACCCTAGAAATTATATATATTTTCAAAATATAATGGTTTCTTGGTAAATCAATTCAAGCTAAAGTTATTTCAGTTGAATCTGAAATGGCCTTGAATAACAGGTATCATGAGATATTTTTTAATTGATACCATAATGAAATACACTTAGTCTGCCACTGTTTCATCAGACCCATTAGAAAGAATGAAGTATGAAAGTGACTGAAAGTCTACAGTATTGGTCTCAGAGTTGAGATGAGACACCCTCATAAAAGACTTGGCTGTTGGCATTGCTATTTCACAGGTGAGAAAACTGAGGTTCATTGGTGCTGAGACCCTTTCCCTAAGATCTCATTTAGGAAGGAGAGTATCTAAGATTTACATTTAGCTCTGTTTGAGTACTTCAAAACCCATGCTTCACCCACTAAAACTTTTTAGAGAAGACTTTTGCTCTGCAGTGTCAGATATTAAATATTTTAATCTGTGCAGTCCAGATTGTCTCTGTTGCAACTACGCAATGCTATCATTATTGGACAAAAGAAGTCTGAGACAACAGGTAAATAAATAAGTATGACTGTGTTCCATTACATCGTTATTTATGAATGTGATTTGAATTTCATAATGTTCATGTCATGAAATATTATTTCCACAGGTTTTTTCAACCATTTGAAATATAGCAAATATTATTTACAAGCTGTATAAAAACAGGTGGCAGGTGATATTTGTTTCTCGTGCCATAATTTTTCAACCTCTATATAAAACTATGCTAAATGAGGCAGTCAGAAAGGGGATGGAGTTTTTATTCCAACAGTGAGATGATAGAATGAGATAATTTAATCTTAAGAATGTAGTGAAGATTTTATGGCATCAAATGAGTACCTAGCAGACAGACAGAATGCAGAAGCAGAATTCAAGGTAAGAGTCAGTAAAAGTGCACGTTCATTTGTGAGCATTTCCACATGGTTGAGGCACAAGCTGAGATAGTGGTTGAAAGTGTGATTTTAGAAAGAGGCAGAGTCAGGTGGTAGAAGTAGACAAAACATCAAGACAAAGTGACATGTTATTGAGAAAAGGGATGTCAATAACAAGGATAGAATCCAAGATGTACCAAGTCATGGGAGATAGGGAAGGAACAGTGGTAATAACAAATCCAGGAAAGCAACGAAAAATCTATGGCTCCATGGGCAAGTTGGTAGTTTACCAGTGACTTTCAAAAAAATAGTAACTGTGGAAAACTTAGCGTAAGAGGAAGGTTACAGGGGTTCCCAGGTAGGCAGGAATACAAGATGTAACATTCCATTAGAAATGAACTTTCTGAAGTTAGACATCATTAAGGTATCTAAAATTGAGTGCTAAATCAATGCACATTTCATTGAAAACTTTGTACTTCAAAAATAAGTATTGACAGAAATAAGTAATTGAGAGACAATGGTGCTTATACACTGACCTGAAATCTCTGCAATGTTTTAGAAACTGCTAGGGTTGGGTTGTGATATTTGGGGTTATTATAAACTCTTTATTATTTGGTACAATTTTTATTACATGAAACTTTACTTCATTGTACATTGTATATTATATATTCATTGCACATAGCACATTAATATATATGACATGACTATTTCTTGGAAATTGTGGTGAAGCTATAACTCTTATAATAAGTGACTTGGTTCATGTTCTAGCCCTTATTGTCTCTATGGACAGGAGATGCAGTTGGATAAAAAGTAGCTTCCACACTGTATCTTCATGGAAAGATAATATAGGTAGACTGAAAAAAATGAAGGTAGAAATAGAATTTCTCCACAATAGAGAGTGTTCTTCAGTGTAAATATAACCCATGAATCATGAAGTACACATTGAAAAAATATTAACTTAGGAGATATTACAGAGGTTTGGGAAGGATTAGCAGAATGCATCAAAAAATGTTAGCAAAGTGAGAGACTGCTAGTGAAGACTGAAGGGGCTGGTGGACAAAATTGTTTCCAGAATTTAGTGAGAATTCAGATTATGAAGGAAGTTCAAGGCCCAGAAGCTTCTTCATGGGAAAACATAGCTACATCTACAGACAGGCTTCCTGGGGGGAAAAAAATATCTCTCATCTGAGATTTAATAGTTCTTAGGCATTTAACAAAAGCAACATCTTTGCCTTTAAAAACGTTAGTTAATACTGCAATTTCAGATAGTTGAAAATAGTTTAGCCTGGTGGTTGAGTTCATTTGATTAGAGTTCATTCAAACGTATTATAGTAAATATGCATTCAGCTTAGTATTTTCTCCTGGGAATACTAAAATACATCACGGATTTATTATTTCATAAAAATTGTCATGCTTCATTCTATAGTGCTCAATGACAAAAATTCTCTGCCATCTGTACCATATATTTATAGCCAATTTTAATACCTTAATTAATTCAATTTAAAAATATTAACACTGGCATTTTGATCTATTGTTTGGAAAAGAAAAATAGATCTGCACTCTATTAAACAAGTTTGCATTTGTTTTTTTTTTTTGTTTGTTTTGTTTTGTTTTTGTTGTTGTTTTTATACATTGTCTCCATTAAATACCTTGGAAAGATCAATTTATCAAGTTACCAATGGCCTTTCTATAAAAATTTGGTATTTTGCTTGCTACATGGGTATAGAATTCTTGGTATTTGATGTCTCAAATCAGTTTATAAGGAATGAAATAATCTTCTAACAAACAGAATTCAAAAGAGATGAAAGGGAACAAAAAAAGACAATGGTAGCTTTAGGAAATATGTGATATCTGAGTTCAGGGTTGAAAAAAATGAAATCCTTTGGATATGCAGAATGACAGGTTATTTCCCCATTACAGGGGACAGAGAGGATGCCTCCCCCAAACTATGATAAGTAGAAATAAGCTGGTCCTGGGTACAACCAATATCACTGTAAATGGAAATAAACCTTCAGTGATGCAGTCCTCAGGATGGATTACTCTCTGGAGAAATACTTTTCTCTCTACCAGATACTATAATAATGGGCAAAGTGACAATATCAAACTTTTAATAATGCTGAGTAAGCACTTTGCCCTGATAGGTTATAACTGCGAAATTTACAGCAAATCATAAAACACAGTGTGATCATCTCCCCAATAAATCCCTTCTAAACCTTTTGAACTCGACACATTTTTATCCAGTTTGGAACAGCAATAGCATGTTTTATTCTCCTGGAGTCTTGAGAGAAATGGAATAAAGGATTTTATATGAAAACAATGAAGATGGAAATTCTTCCAAAAATTAGGTGTCACTAGTAAGTTCTTCAGTTACTCAAAAGAGGTCTGATGGCTGAAGAAAAAAAAAAGAACATAATAAAAGTTTGAAAAAGGTGTACATCACAGTCATGGTTAAATGACATTTATTCCTTGATAGCAAGATAACTTATTTTCTTACCAATGTGGAGGAAAGGTTTTTGAAATGCTAGAAAAAAAAAATAGTTACTCAGTTCTTATTAGTTCTAATTTGTATTATTTTGTTTTTTACTTACTATTTTAATAAATTCATCTTTTTTTTTCTTTTTTGGGTGGGGCAACAACGAGGACCCAGCATCATGTTATGGTTTAGATATGAGGTGTCCTCCCAAAGCTCTTGTGTGAGACAATGCAAGAACATCCAGAGGAGAAATGATCACATTGTCATAGTTGTAACCTATTCAGTGGATGAATCTGTGGATTAACTGGATGGTAACTATAGGGAGGTAAGTTATAGCTGGAGGAGGTAAGTCATTAGAGGCATCCTGTTGGGGTATATATTTTGTCCCTGATGAGTGGATCTCTCCTCTCTCTCCTCTCTCTCTCTCTCTCTCTCTCTCTCCCCCACCCCCCCCACCTCTGCTTTCTGGTTGCCATTTCCTTAGCTGCTTTCCCACCACACCCTTCCACCTTGGGGTTCTGGTTCACCTTGGTCCCCAGCTATGGAGTTGGCTAAACATGCACTGAATATCTGAAGTCCTGATCCAAAATAATGTTTCCTCCTCTACGCTGTTCTTATATGATCTTGTCACAGTAGTAAAGTTGACTAAAACACAGGATGCAGTGCCTATATGAGGCAGATTCTGAACACTCACTCTACCCCTGTAGCTCCCTTCTGTTGTGGATGTATCATTGGTCAACTTGTTTTTTGCCCAGACCTGACTTTCTACCCATGGAAAATTGTTATTCTCAAGAGCACTAACCAATAAATCTCATGAGTACAAGTTTCAGGTTTAGGCTATATCATAGAGAAACTAACCTAAGGCAAGTTGATCTGTGACCCAGTACAATCCTACTAAAATCCTCAATTTTTTTCATTTAAGTTGATTCTAAGAATTTGTATAAAAATGCATAATATCTAGAATAGCCAATTTGGTGAAGAAAAATTTGGAAAACTCATAATACCTAACTTCAAGTGTCACTCCAAAAGCCAGAGTAATCAAGATAAGAAGATACTGATAGGATAGACAGGAATATCAATTGAACAGAATTGAGAGACTGGAAACAGAATACACACAGAGCCAATTGATTTTTGACCAAAGCAGTTCAAAGGAAAAAATAAATGTCATTTTAACAAAGGGTTTAGATTCAAAGGATAGATTTGCAGAAATGTCAAATACACATTCCGCAAAAGGATCACTGGGAGTAGTAATAAGTGGGGCTACTACTGCTTCTATCCTTTGGTCGATGAGCCTGTGCATTCTACTTATTTGGGAAACATCATCACACAATGCCCTTTGAAATAGGGAACATACTGCATCCTGGTTGTAGAGTATGCCGTTCCTAGAGCACAAGATCTCTAGGTGGGAACTTCAGATGTGCCTTCAAAAGACTAGTCCACCACTCTGTCAGTAGATCTATACTTCTGTGGAGCATTGCAAGGGACAGGACCCCAGGAGTCCACTGCCTCACTGCCTTAACTCTTGTGAAGGCCAACCTCCAAGACAATGCCCAGTAGTTTGTTTTATTAGAGCATTATATTTATACATAATATCAGGGTTCATTTTGACATAAATATATAAGCATGAAATATAATTTACTTCTTTTAGACTCCAGTACTTCCCCCTCTTCCTCCCTTTGTTTCCATTCCTCTACTCTATGGGTCTTCCTTCTTTTTATTTGTAGTTTTTTAAATTAGTGCTTTATTGCTTTTTATTCCCATTTATCCATGCTCTTGTTGCATATTCCTCTCACATTAAATAGGATTAACCTGGAACCTGATAAGAGAAGGTGGAAATGATATTGCGTGAATTCCATAGCTAGGACACAAGACCTGCTCCTCATATCTTGTTCCCTATTAGATAATTTTCTCCGGGAAAAAAAGCCAGTTGCAAAGTCCTAAATACTCATGCAGCCCTATCCAGAGTCCATGTGGTATGGCATTGAGACCCCTACAAACAATCAGCATTGCCCTGCCAAGTATATGAGTAAGATATCTTGGAAACGCACCTTCCAGATATCATCAGTCCTTCAAATGCTGTAGCCCTGGCTAACATGTCGAATACAAGCTTAGTTGGCAGAACCAGTCAGTTAAGCCCCTCCTATTTTTCTGACCCAAAGAAACTGTGTTAAGAAAATAAATATTGACTGTCAAAAACCCCTGAGTTCACGAACATTCTTATATAGCAACAGACAACTAATATAGCTCAAAATTAGAACCCTTTGTCTAGTGCAATTACACATGCAATCCATATATGAACTATACCCTCAGTAAATCCTCAGAAAATGGTGTTTTATGAGACCCTGTAAGGAGAAATGAAAACCCCAATCCCAGAATATGTGATATTTCCAATCAAGAGGAATCACTGTCCTTCCCAAAGTAATTAAATGATCATCTGTTTTGGTTTAGATATGAAGTGTCCCACAAAAGCTCATGTGTGAGACAATTCAAGAAGGTTCAGAGGAGAAATGGGCTATGAGAGCGTTAACCCAATCAAAGTATTAATCCCTGATGGGATTAACTGATCCCTGGTGGGGATTGATTAAGTGGAAACTGAAGGCAGATAGGGTGTGGCTGGATGATGTGGGTCATCAGAAAGATGACTTTGGGGTATATATTTTATATCTGGCAAGTGGAGTCTCTTTCTTCTTCTGATCATCATAGGAGCCACTTCCCTCTGCCACATTCTTTTGCCATGATGTTCAGCCTCAACCCAAGCCTCAAGGAATGGAGCCAGCTGTCTGTGAACTGAACATCTAAAAATATGAGCCCCCAAATAAACTTTTTCTCCTTGAAAATTGTTCTGATCAGGCCTTTCCATCGCAACAGAAAAAAAAAAGTTGATTAAAACTGAAATTGATAATGAAAACTGGGGTCAATGCTATGACTAACCTCACCATGTAGTTCAAATGCTTTGGAGCTTTTTGGAATTGATGGGAGGAATTTTGAGATGCTTAGCAGTGCAAGCTGGAAATACTTTAGATCATTGTAAGTAGAGCTTAATGGCAGATTCTGATGGGATCTCAGAAGACTAGAATACAATAGGACCATGGACAGTGAAGGCAGGGTTCTAGAGGGCTCAGAGAAGGATGACTCTATTGGAATTTGGAGCAGAAGCCATTTGTGTTATATTCTGGCTGAGAAGTTTTTGCATTTTGCCCATCTCCTGAGACTTTCTGTGAGGCTGATTTTAAAAGTTAGGAACTTCTTAATCTGGCAGAAGAAATTTCTAGATAGCATAGCATTCAGGTGGTGCCATGGATATTGCTGGCAGCTTTTAGCCAAATTTATTGTGATTATCAGGAGCAGAAAGCAGAGAAGAAATATTTAATTTAATAAACTTGGACTTGAAAATTGGGAGAAAAACTGGGGCTAAGGAAGTCCAAGTTGTTAAAGACATCACCTTCTCTAAAGAAATCCTAAAGATTTTTCCTGGACACTCTAAGAAAGATGGCTTGAGAGAATCTCAGGAATTGGCAAGACCACACCCATCTCAGACCCAAGAAAGCAAAAGTAAAATTTTTCTTGAGGTGAGACTAGTGGGGCATCCTTCTTGCTCAAGGAGACCTAGGAAGTTGTCCCAATGTGTTCAGCTACCCAGGCCCTCAGAGGCCGCTGTAGCCAGGGTCACTGGAGGCTTGGCTACTGTTCAAAATGTTGGCAGGTCTTGGCATCAACCACGTGGTGCTGGTTCTGCAGGAACGCAAGATGCCCTCGTTACAGGTTCATGGAAGCTTCCACCAAGATTTCAAAGGAATAACTGGGAGACCAGGCAAAGTGCAGCAGGATTGGAGCACCTTTGAGTACCTCCTGAAAAGGTGATATATAGAAATGTGAGGAGGAAACAAAAGCTGTCGTAGAGAGTCCCAAGATTAAGAAATCCAGTACTGTGGAATGTCTTCTGAGGAAGTTGCAGGAATTGAGCTGAGACAAGCCAACAGAAAGGCCACTTGGGCTGTCAGCAACAAGGCCATGGGGCAGAGCTCCACAAGACTTTTGGACAGAACATCACCATGACATGTGCCCCAGATGCCAGTCACAAAGCTACAGGACTTGTTAGCCTAGCTGGATTTTCGTCTTTCTTTGGTGAGCTTTCCCTCAGTCTCAATTTGGACTTGAATTTTTGGGCAATCTTGAACTGTTGAGACTATGGGGACTCTTGGAAATTAATTAAATGTATTATGAGATGAGCATGAGCTTTCTCAGACCAGGGGTGAAATATTATGGCTTAGATATTAGGTGTTTCCCAAAAGCTCATTATTGAGACAATGCAAGAAATTTTAGAGGAGAAATGATTGAGTTATGAGAGCCTTAACACAATCAGTAAATTAATCCCCTGATAGGATTAACTGGATGGGGCTGAAGGTGGGTAGGGTGTGGCTGGAGGAGGTGGGTCATCAGGTAGTGTCTTTGATGTATATTTTGTCTCTGGCAAGTAGAGTCTCTCTCTGCCTTCTGATCATTAGTGAGCCCTACCCTCTGCCACAGTCTTCTTCCATGATGTTCAGCCTCACGTTGAGCCCCGAGGATTAGAGCCAGCTGTCTGTGATCTGAAACCATGAGCACCCAAATAAACATTTTCTCCTCTACAATTGTTCTGGTCAGGTGTTTAAGTCATAGCAGCAAAAAAACGGTGACGAAAACACCATCTGCTAAAGGGTGGTACCGTACTGGGAATTACAGAGGTTTCTGTTATCGGAAATTATACCTCTGGCAGCAGCAAAAACTAACTAAGCCTTGGCCCTCAGGACACTTGGCTATATGTACAGCATCCATTCCTGCTGTCAGGGCTACCCCTTGCATGTGCTCACTGAACCAGCCCTGAAATGACCAATGAATGAAGCTGGCTGAGGTAAGACGTAAAGCATCTATCCATGTACTTGCCTTCCACATCTCCTGTCCCTAATCTTACAGTCCTAACCTTGATAGTCAGACAAACTCAGTGCAATTCCACAGGAGCGTACATTCCAATCTCAGGCTGCTGTCCTTTCAGTCCTCATGGATGATCAAGTGCACTTATGTGAAGCTCTACATATTAGGAGAATTTCCCCTCACACTATCTTTCAGGGTCACTCTGATTGGGGCTATTATGTAGTATCAGTCACCCATATGCTGTCTTGAAATCAGGAATTGCCTTTTACTCATAACCCAATAGGCATGCCGATAATTGATTTTGGATGTGTTTTGTGTGCTGTAGACAGTATAGCCTGATCCCAGTATCTTAGGTGTTTAGAGATATTTATTGTTGTTTTCCTATCGAGGTTGTCTTAATAGGATGTTTGCCTAATAGATACATCAGAATCTGGTGAATCTCATAATTCAACAGGAAGGGCTGATTATGCTGTGACTTCAAACTCCTACAGGGGACTCTTTTGTCTTGGGCCCTACTCAAAGCTGGCAGACTTCCTTTCACTTAGAGATGGAACAGTAGTTATTCCCAAGAGTGTAGTATAATGTCCCTTAATTTAAAGAAATTTAGTTTTTGTAATTCCTCTTTTGTGATGTCAAATGAAAAGTATAACTCTACTTTGGAAGTGATGTCCCAGACTATCCCATACCACTGGGTCCCTAAAACAATTAAATGTGACATACTCTTAAATCCAGAGATTATTTTCTATCATAAAGATGGTGCATGTCCTATCAAAGGTCTAATGCACACTGAAACTTATTGCTCATTCAGTCAGTGTGGCCTGATATATTTTTGTAGTGGACTAATGTGATATTCACAGAAGTGTCTGGACATAACAGATATCATTGCACTGCTTTAACTCATATTATAGCCCAGTATATGATTCATCCTAGTATACTCAGCATATTCATTTGAAAGGCATGTACATTGACAATGATTTGATTTAATGTTACATATGCAAACTTTAATCAAATTATTCGACTGCATTTTCAATTCTTACATATTACTATCAGTCTTGTTGTTGATGTTTTTTGAGTAGGTGTTCTATTTATTCCCAAAAATGGAGTGTTAAGATCTATGATTATGAATGTGGATTTGTCTATTTTTCCCTTTAGTTTTGTCCATGTTTTCTTAAGATATATTTTGTAGCTCTGTTATTAAGCTCACTGACATTTCATATTTGTTACCTTCTTGAAGATTAATCATTTTATGACTCTGAAAACTTCCTACTTA
Source organism: Marmota monax (assembly GCF_021218885.2). NCBI lineage: Eukaryota > Metazoa > Chordata > Mammalia > Rodentia > Sciuridae > Marmota > Marmota monax. Next base: position 3,973,178 of record NW_026692072.1, on the reverse strand, counting down.
TCTCTTAGAATATTCTCAGTCAATTATATCTGAAATTAAAATAAGCATATTGTATCCCTTTTGCTTAATATTTGTTTAGTGTATATTTTCAAACTTTTACACGCAACAGAGGTGCATCCATTGAAAGTGCTAACACTTGAGCCAATAAAATATTTGAGTCTTTCTCTCTTATTCATTTTGAACCATCTCTATCTTTTAATTGGACTGCTTCATCTATTTACCATTAATGTCATTATTCATATAATGTGGCTTAATTTAACTGTGATACTATTTACAGATTTCTCTTTCTCTTTTCCTGACTTCTTTGACATTAAATATATGTAATTATACAGTTCTTTAAAGATCTTGAATTTTATTTCTTTGTATTAACTTTTGCTTTTCCAAGGATGATGATAAGCATCTTAACAAGTTGCCTAGATACACTATTGCACAGTAGCAATAGTGTGCAAGTAAAATGTTAGAATGATGGTGAAATCCATTTATCATATTTTATATCTATTTTCAGATATTTTCTTATAAAATACATACTTACTTATATATCCTATAATACATATTATAGTTTTTGCTTTAGTCCCTTCTTTTTTTAAAAAAATAAGACAAATATTAACACTTTGGTAATTTCCCAAACTCTTCATTCTTTGTCTAGAAAATCAGTTTTTGTTTGCCATCATTTCTCTTCAATCTCAAAACTTCCAACAATTTTTGAAACACAAGTGAGCTAGGAACAAATTTTTATCAGCTATAATTTTCCTGAAATGTCTTTATTTCTCTCCAGTTTTAAAAGATTTTTTTCAATCTTTTAAAAAGTTTTAAATATTTGTTCATAAGATTTCAGATTGATGTATTAAATTCAGAAAGTTAAAGATATTGGTTTATTGTCTTTTGTTTGTTCTTTTTAGGTTTACGTGATAGTAGACTATATTTTGCCATATTATAAATATAAGGTGTTGAACTTGTTCTAATTAGAATCCCATTCTTGCAGGTGTACATGATGAGGAGTTTCACTGGTGGTATATTCATACATGAACATAGGAAAGTTCCATCTCATTAATTCTACTGTCTTTCCTATTCCCATCTTCCCTCCCTTTACTTTACTCCCCTTTGTCTAATCCAAAGAACACCTACTCTATTCTTCCCTCCCCTGCCTTATTGTGTGTTAGTATCCACATATCAGAGAAAACATTTGGCTTTTGGTGTTTGGTGATCGGCTTATTTCACTAAGCATGATAGCCTCCTATGTATATAGTAAGTCAAAAAAAACTAAGAATGTAACCACCTTTTGACCAAGTTATCCCACTCTTTGTCATATGTTCAAAGGAATTAAAGTAACCATACTCCAGTGATGCAGCCACATCAATGTTTACATCAACACAATTCACAATAGCTAAGCTAAGAAACCAACCTAGAAGCCCATGAACAGATGAATGGACAAAGGAATTGTGGTATATATACACAATAGAATATTACTCAGCCAAAAAGAAGAATGACCTTATGACATTTGCCAGTAAATGGATGGGTCTGTAGACTATGTAAAAGAAGCCAATCCCAAAAAACCAAAGGTTGAATTTTTTGCTAAATTGTGGAATAATAAAGCAGGGGAGAGGAAGAAGGAAAGTTCAGTAGATTAGACAAAGGAGAAGAAAGGGAAGGGAGGGGGGATTGGAATAGGAAATTATTAGAATAAATCTAACATAATTTTCCTATGTAGACACATGAAAACACCTAAGTGAATCCCACCATCATGCCCACTCACAAGACTGTGGTCCTAAATAGAATAACCTATACTCCATGCTTGTATAATTCTATTAAAATGGATTCTACAATCATATACAATTAAGAACAAATAACAAAAAAAGAATGGAAAAAAATAGGTCAGCAATCTCCATAATATTGTTCCTCTGTGTCTAAATCACTGTCTGTCTTTAAGATTTTATTCTTTTTCAGTTTTCAACAGTCTATGGAGTGTCACAGTATGATTTTCTTGTATTTGTCTTCCTTGAGATGAGGAATTAATGACCTTTAGAATATAAGTTGCTTCTTTTAAATTTAGGGAAATTTCAGTGATTGTATTTTTAGGTGTTTACATTGACCATTTCCTCTCTCCTGTTGTTCTGGGACTTGAATTATACAGCATTACATTATTTGCAATAACTCACAGGTTATTAGGCTCTGTTTATATTTTCTTTTTTTCATATTTTTCCTAATGTTCAGATTGGATAATTACTAATGAATCTCATATTTATTCTAGTTTCAGTAACTTCATTTTGTGATTTTTTTAATATTGTGTTTTCCAATTCCAGAATTTCCAATGTTTTTATGCAGTCTTTATTACCATTTTCAGATTTCTTATCTGTTCAGTCTCTTTGAACAATCATTCTTTTTCCCTTTAAGATTTTAGATGTAATAATGATTGCTTTCTGTGATCATTCCAACATTTATTTTTACTACATTTGTAAAAATTAGGTAAAGGATTCCATTTTTCTCTTTCGTTATCTACTGATTTGAATTTTTCGATTCACATTATGTTATATATTCAAGTGGCCTAATTTATACCAGTTTTATAAAGTATTTTGAATCTTTTGTCTGGCAATTAAATTGCTGACATGTTCTTTTGCTCCTACCAGGATTGGCTCATTTTTTTGTTTGTTTTTTGTTTTTGTCTTCTTTGGGGCAGATCTAGCTCTGTTCAGAACTTGGCCTTAAAGTAGTTATTTCTAACAGTAACAGATCCTCACTATAATACTGTGCCCTTCATGGGATCTATGTTGAATGCTTAAAGTGCTCAGTGAGGCCTTTCAATCTGGTTGGGCTGCAACACCAACATCTCTCAGAAATGCAGGACCTCAGTTCCCAGCACTGCTCAACCTCTGGTATCACATTTGATATTTAGCCTCACAATGTAGGGATCTCTGACAGGCCTTGGGAAATCTCACCTGCACATGTGTAGCCTGGTCCCTGGATCCACAAATCCACAATGAATGACCACACATATTTCTAAAGTCAGTCTTTCTCTTTCTCTCTCTCTCTCTCTCTCTCTCTCTCTCTCTCTCTCTCTCTCTCTCTCTCTCTCTCTCCCCCCTCCCTCTCCAAGCAGTCCACATCTCTAGTTTTTGTTCTCAGATCAGAAAAACATACTGCTTAGCTTTCCCCTCACTACCTTGTGGCCAGACAATATTCCTAGTTGTTTTGTTGTTTTAGTCAGCTTTTTCACTGCTCTGACTAAAAGATGATGTGATCTGAACAATTGTAGAGGAGGAAAAGTTTATTTAAGAGCTCATAGTTTCAGAGGTCTCAGTCCGTAGACAGCAGGCTCCATTCCTCAGGGCTAGAGGTGAGGCAGAACATCATGGTAGAAGAATGTGGTAGAGGAAAGAGGCTCACATGATGATCAGAAACTCTACTGGCCAGATACAAAATTTATCCCCAAGTCCATGCCCTCAGGGATCCACCTCCTCCATACACACACCCTGCCTACCTTCATTTACCACTCAGTTAATCCCCATCAAGAGATTAAGTCAGTGATTGGATTAAGACTCTTGTAATCCAATCATTTCTTCTTCTTGTGTTGTATTGTATTGTCTCACACATGAGCTTTCGGGGGACACTTCACATCCAAATTATAACACTTCTTATAGTAGTTAATTCTCTACTTTTAAGAAATCGACATATCCTCCAAGCCTTATTTTCAATGCTACAAAACATTTCCTTTCTCCTACCATAAAGGCTCACCAACACACATTCAGATATAGTTGCTTCATACATTCTGAATACTTTCAGTTAGTGCTGAACCTTATGTATAATTTTGTTTCTGTTTAATATTCCTTAGTTAGAGCAATTCCTTAAGGGAAGGCATACTCATAATGGTAAGAAGAAGGGAAATGAATTCAACTTTAAAGCTCCAGAGATATACTATTTTTTAGGCCTCATTTACATTTTCTTTAGAAATCAAAATTCCAAATTTATAAGACATGTAAAACCAAGGACTGTATTTACATATGCAGTTGTCATGAGGATAAAGTGTGATAATATATATGAATTAAATTTCAGACAATAAATGATCCATAAAAGTGCCAGTTATAGATTTGTGAATTTATATCATATTCTTTATCATCTGCATCCTAATGCCAGATAGGGTAAATTTTTATCATGAGATTTATTTGCTTATTTTAATGATGGCTACAATATATTTTTCTTTAGTATAATTAAAAACAGAATTTGCTGAACATAGTGGCTCATACATATAATCCCAGCTTTGTAGGAGACTGAGACAGGAAGATACAAATTTGAGGCCAGCCTGGGTAACAAACTTAGTGAAACTCTGTCTTAAAATAGAAAGGGCAGGGGCTGTAGTTCAATGTCAGAGTGTTTGCCTACCGTGTGTGAGGCCTTGGGTTCAATCCCAGCTCTATCAAAGAAAGAAAAAAGAAAGCCCAGGAAATTTATGACTCTGAAGAATAATAATTACTTTTAGAATAAATCCCATTTTCCTTCTTACAATAAAAAATTGAACCTTGCCTGAAAGAATTTTTAAAAATATATATGGAATAAGTGATGTCCCTGAACTAGTGAAGAATCCGTTTCTATACAACTCACATAAGAATGTTGAACAGTAGTGAAGGACATTTTCTTTTGAATCTTAAGAGTCTTTTCTATCTTAAAAGTTTTTTCTCTGGTTCTTGTTAGTATAGTCCCCTCCCCCAATGCCTCCTAGGCATAAAAAAAAAAAAAAAAACTACCATGTATTATGCTTGTGATATCTGGGGGCTCATAGCACCCTAATTCCAGTGAAACTGGAAAACCTCAAACCAGCCCCAGTGTGAAAAGGGAATGAAAGTCCATGTTACAAGCAAATGTAATACCTTTCTAATGCATAAGAGAACAAGAGTAGTTCCTCTATTCCCTAGAGTTTCCCTTACACAGCATAAACCACACATTCACATACATACACACTCACACACACACACACTGAAAGTTCATATATTCCACTTCCAATATTAGTTCCTATATGTCTGTATTCATATGATGAGTTTTCATCCTAATGACAGAACAATAGAACAGAGCTCAATTGGAGAAGAAAACTAGATACAATAAAATGTTATGCGTGTGACAAAAGCATTTTGTAAAAGTACATAAAGGATGTCTAACTGGTTTAGCAAACACACTGAACCCAGCAGGATACAGTCAGAAAACAATTTGATTTTCTACCACCAGTTCCTTCAAACATACTCTCTGAGATCTCCATTCCCTCTCCCGAGATGGTATCTTTGACAGATAAATTGCTTTTCTGTTAAGTTTTGGGTATTAGAAAAGTGTCATTCTTCAGGATTAAGAAGTCTAATATAACCCATATCGAGACTAATCTCTCATACAATTCAAACATTTTCCCTCCACCTCACTTCAAGATTGAGAAAATGCATAGAAACCAGAAAGGGGAGAAAAGGGATTAAGGTATTCTCTCTCTAATCAACAGAATTCTTAAGGGAGAGGAAAGGGATGTGGAGGAAGTGAGCAAAACCTTCTTGGTGTTGGTTAGAACCCTCTGGCGGCTGCTGAGTCAGAGGTCCAAATTGGGTGGCTCTCTCACAGCTGTGTGTAGCAGGATTTTTGGAGACTCCTGACAGGTACTTGACTCTCCACCGTTCTACATGAGTGATGCACCATTGAACTAATCTTATTCCAATGCCTGTTCTCCTCTCCTCCCAAATTGCTTTCACCTTAACATCTAGGGTCCTTTCCATATGACTCAGTTCCATCTACTGAGACTAAAGGAGAGCTCAGAAACACACACACCATAATACACACACCACACACACCATAATACACACACACACACACACACACACACACATCCTTATCCTCCCCCTATCTCAAAAAGGAAAACCATTTTCAGTGCTTCTCTCTGTCCTTCCTCTCCTACCATCAGACATGCCAGGCAGCTGTAGCTGTAGTCTCGTTCAATGTTTTCAGATAGGGAGAAAGACTTCTTTTTTTTTAATAATTAATTTTTAGTTTTTTTAAGTGGACATAATATCTTTATTTTGTTTTTTTATGGTGCTGAGGATGGAACCCAGTGCCTCATGCATGCTAGGCGAGCACTCTACCACTGAACCACAACTCCATCCCAGGAAGACTTCTTATTTGCACCCTCAGGAGTTTTCTTGCACTTAGCTCTAGAAGAAGCAGTTTTAATAATCTAGTCAACTCTGTGAGCACATGACCACAGTATAAGCAGCTAGTCTTTGCTGTAGTGAACAGCCCTGTCTCTATTCATGTTTTTCTTTGGGCTCAATTACTTGACCCAAGATAAGAAAAAGCATTCCCCTTCACTAAGGGAAGGGATATACACAAAAATCCATGTGTTTTATGGTTTATCTTCAAGTAGATCTCATTGTATACTCCTGTTTTCACTGTCTGTATGTAGAAGACAAATTTTTTCCCATGATGTGAACTTGGTCTCCATTTGGTTAGCCTTAGGACCCATATCTAGCCCTCTTGTTAAAATACAGTAACATTCTCAAACATTTTCTCAGTTTCTCATTATGTATATGTATATGCAAGTTACTTCTAATGTTTCTAGTTTGCTAGAATCAAAAATTTACTATAAACTTGATGATTCTTAAGTTTCAAGGTTATTTTTTTTACTTTAAAGTTCCTATACCTAATTTGCAAATTTGTAATTTTTTGTTCTTTTTCTTAAAGCTGTCCCTCAAATTCTGTAATACCTTAGTCTTCAAAACCTCGTTTTGCATATGTCTGTGAAAGTATATTTCTAAAGTGCTTACAACAAAAACTGAAATGATTTTGTTTGCTCAAGCATTGATATCAATCTTACATTAATGTCCCTACCACCAAGCCTCAGAATCTGTACCTGTTGAACTCTTTCTGGACTTTAGACATGATATAATGTAGCAAGCAATTGTGAGACTTGAATATATAATAAAAAAGTTACTGATTTATCAACACATTAAGATCTCTTTGGGCTCAACTAAGGCTTCAGAGGTTTGATATGGCATCCCAAACAGGAAACTATTCCCACTCAATCATCTGATGCAGAATTAAACTGAATGTAGAGGTGTAGAAGAAGAGATTGGTATGGAAGTTGTGTGACTGACATATCTGATACTGTAGGAATTCAATAAATATATTAACTAAGTTTGGTGACATATAGGAGAACCATTGGGAAATTGATTACAATGTACCATTATGAGGAGATATGGATATAAATTTGTTGGATTTCAAATATCTGCCTAGTGTTTTTACACTGAGGAAATCGTGAACATGGACTATTACTGTGTGAACTTAATCACCCTTGCTGATTTCTGCATTCTTCCATATTTTTCAACTTTGCAGGTTCACTATGGCAGAGAAATTCAACCAGATGACAACATTTGGTAAGTATTGCACAGATGCTGTTAAGATGGTATTCTTCCACTCTGGCTGCCTCTGAATTCATTCAGAGTCTACAAACCTGTCTCAAAACAGTCTAAAAACCTGTCCTGGTCAATTAGCAATGCTGTCATAAGTGCTAGATTGTAAAGTGACGACATGCATGCTGTCTGCCATTCATGTCTGAGGACAAGCAGATGGGCTGACTGCCTGATAAGAATTTTCCTCGCTGTGTTGTCCTACATGAGTGTGTCAAGATGTACTCTACAGTCTAATTCGGCATTTTTATGAATATGTTTGGTACAATACTCTGAAAGAAATACAAAATCTCCATGTTTTGTGCATTTTAAAACATATGCATGACTCAGCAGCCCATCATTGGAAGCAATGATTGGAATGGAAATAACTGAATAGGGCTTTTTTCTTTCTCCATTTCTAATTCCTTTGCCTCCATGTATAAAATGTAAGATGATGTATTATTTATCAACAGCAGCGCGGTACCGCTGTGCAAATGTCACTCAATGAGATTGCCATACATATTCAGCTGAACATCAAAACGTTTTTATGTGGTTTGCGATTATCCAACATTATGGAAATGTGAGTAACAAGAGCTAAGGCAAATAAGAAACCTTCCGTCCAATGGTGGAAAGGAGGGTAAACTTCCCCCATAACAAATGTACTAAAAAGACCCCCTGCTGTAACACAGGAACAGGTGGTGACCATCCATGTTGCTGATGTATATCACAGCCAAACTCTGCAGAGGCCACCACCTCTCTTTCCAACATCAACTGTGCATGGTTTACATACCTGCTTTGTGGTATCAGTGCGGGGCCATCTGAGAGACGAAAGAGAATGTGGCATTTTCCTTCTCCCAGCTAGTGGGATTCTTCTTTGCCTTGGTTTATAATTTCCATGTCTAAAGCACTTGACAGGAATTTTTAAATAGTATATTTAAGACCTACTATGTTTCAGGTACTGGGCTCACTCTTTTATACATATCAATTAATTTAATCATGCATTTTCTCACTGAATATAAACTTTCAGAAGAAGAAACTATAGACCAGAAAACTGATGGAATTTACAGGGTTACTCAGAATTCTCACCTAGAGCAATGTAGCTTCAATCTGTATTTTCTATTATGCTACCCAAACTCATGATGAACAGTTGTATTTTGCCCAGTTCTTTCCTGAAGTTTTTTTTTTTTTTTTTTTCTAGTTGAATTTCCTGCTCTATATCCACCCTGGAAGATAAAACCATTTCTTACCATGTTTTAGAAATTTGACCTATGTTTATAATAAATAGAAATTAAATAATATTCTATAATTTAGTCAGCTTTCACACTCAATATTCTCAAATTAATTTTTCTTATATTTTAAAAATAATTAGAAATGATGGCAGAGTCTGATTGAGCTCTTCTTCGTGTTGTACAAAGGTAGCAGAGCTTCAAGCAGTGAACATTCTCGGTGACTATCAGAGGATACAAATCCCAGAGACTCTATTTATCCTCACAGAAATTTATTAGCAAAAGTTTGTATTGTGCTGGGCATGTCCTTCTTCTACTTGTTGCCTTCCATTCTCAGGTGCTGACCTACCCACACACTTTGGTTCTAACCAGTCGTTATCTTTACGAATCCTCACCAGTCTCCATTTTCCAACTGTTTCTCAGTGAATCACTATTTCACAGAGAGGTAGCCACATATCTTTGGGATCCAATATGGCACTGGATGTGTATGCAACTACCTTTGTAAAGGAAACAGCAATATACTGCTTTAAAAAATGTTTTATATCTATTGAATATTTACTATGTGTTAATGTTATTATAAGTCCCTTGCATATATAGTCATTTAATCCTGAAAACAAGACTGGAATGCAGGTGTTAAGAAAACCTGCATTTCATAGCTGAGAACAGTGGTGCTTGTGAGGAATTCCAGGGACTCAGGAAGCTCATGCAGAGAGATCGCAAGTATCGTTGTTACAAACATGAATTTGACTTAAAAAAAATAAAGAAAGAAAAAAAGGACAGTCTGAACAACTTAATGAGACCCTGTCTTTAAATTTAAAAAATCAAAAGAACTACAGGTGTAACTCAGTGGTAGATTGCCCCTGGGTTTAATCCCCAGTATCAAAAATCAGACAAACAAACAAGAATTTCTAAAACTTTGTTTTACAAAGTAAAAGTTACCTAGCTAGTTCAACGTTTCAGATTTTAGTAAACCAGAAGATTAGGAAGTGTATCTGGGGATAAGCCCTGTGTGTTTCACCATTACCTCATCTAGCACATACCGCATAGCAAGTACCTTATCTGAATTATCTAATCAACCACCCACTTCCTGTGAGATCAGAACAATTACTAGCTCTGATATATCTGCATCATGCAGATGAAGACTCAGAGACACAGCTTCGATAGAAGTCCACAGTTATTCAGTAGCAGAGTGAGGTTTTAGACTGAGACTCTGATTCACTTCTGATCCTTTGCTCTCACCTTAACACCCTAGCATGCTAATCCCCTAGTGTGTGCTGTGTGTTACAAGGAAAACCCTCTGCCATAAGCTGAGCAGTATGTACTCGTGGGAAATGCTCATCATACTACAGGGTAATAAGCATTTGGAATCAACCTGCAGCTGCAGGGAGCTCAATAGCTTGTTTTAAAAATATGCCTTCTAAATTTATATTGCAATTTCCTTTACAAAGGGAGTTACATACACATCCAGTGCCATATTGGAGCCTAATAATGTGTCTTCTAAATTTGTTTCTAAAAAGCAAAACAAAACAAAAACAAAAACTAGGTAATGTTTTAAAACTGTATACCATTTGACAAGAAATAAACAACAAGAAAAGGACTTTTAACTTGCAAGGATATTTGGTTCAATCTACACATATGTATGATCCTCACAGGAAAACAAAACAAAACAAAACCTTTAGTGGGAACAAGATGGAGACTGGGAAACTTCCTTTCTAGATCTCTAAACCATCTCCATATACTGGTGAAATTATTTTATTTTTATCTTTAGCCTTTTAAAAATCAGAAACCTCAGGCTGGTGTTGTGGCTCAGTGGTAGAGAGCCCTCTTATCATGCATGAGGCCCTGGGTTCGATCCTTAGCACCTCATAAACATAAAACAAAAATATTGTGTCCACCTAAAACTAAAAAATAAATATTAAAAAAATAGAACTCTCATATTACAAAATGTTCCTTGTTGCCTAAGATCTTTAATGTGTCATGGCTACATCCACTGATATTTGTTCTGCCCCGCACTCCCCCAAATGACCTTGAATTATTCATTTCAGTCACTGCATCATGATTTTATGAAGTATAAGAACTTTTTTTCTATATGCTAAGGTGGTAATGAAAACAAGATTTTGTGTCACAAAGACTTGAGTTTCTATCCTCCATAGAAGTTTGACCTTAGGCAAGTCACATGCTCAATCTCTATTTCCTCACTGCTAAAATGTAGATAATAGTGCCTGTATTTCATGGCTGTTTTACAGTTAAATGAAGTGCTTGACAACTATTAGTCTCCTCCTCTTCTTCCTTCCTCAGTATCTTCATCAAGGTTATTTTATGTCATACTACAGAAACTCGCCGCAAACAAGTTTAAGCATAAAAGGAAAGTTATTGGAAAGTCATTCGGCAAACTCAGAAATCCAAGTAAAGATGATCAGACAAGCCTGAAGACAGTCAAGAGAGTCCCAGTTAGCCATCAGGAACTCAAGCAAAGAATTTTCCACTTATTCCCTCCACCAAGTAGGTTCCCAACAGGCTTTTATCTAACTCCTGAATTTTTCTTTTATTTGTAGATTTGACTTATCATTAATGTGCATGTGTCTGGTTCAAATTTTATAATTAATTTCCTTATAAATCTATACATTGACTCCAATTTCACATTCTTAGGGAGAGAACCTGATTGGACCCCATTGGATCAGTTGCCTGGCATTGATCCTGTCGGCCACCACAGGAATGTAATTTCACTTGAAGCATTTGAAATACTACAAGTCTATCCCAGTGTTCATCAATGCAAAATGATGAGTCGAAAGAAGAAACTGTGTTTGATACTACATTTTATAAACAAGTGGTCACCATCTTTTATTTTTATATTCTCTATTTCACTGAATATAGAACTAGAAACATAATGAACATGTTTTTCTAGTCCTATTAGACAAAACTAGAAGTCAATGAATATTGATTGAGTACCTATAGTTCATGCATTGCCATTTAATCTGTAGAAAATGCTCATGTAGTATGAACATTCTAATATTTTTGCATATGTAAATATTGCAATACAGAATGACTAAGTGACTTACTCACAGTCAGGGTACTCTAAAAATTGATATTATACAGGCCTCCTATCTCACCCGCAAAATATATGTAACCATCTCCTAACACGGGTCCTGACAAAAGAGGGATAGATTTAAGAAATCCTAGTTTTCTTTAGCTCTACATTCACTGTAGTAGTTAAGTATATTAAAAAGTGAAGTAGCCTGGATTGGGTGATTTTAAACTAGTGAATTAACCTCTCTGTTTTTCAATTTCAACATTTGTGAAAAGGAAATAGTAATTTCTCATGGAAATGTGATAATTCAATGACATTATCAAGCAGATGACACAAAGCCAACAATTATGGAACATCTGCTCTGTGACAGATATGGCTTAATTGTTTTACTGGTTAACACTCTGAACACTCACAGTGACTATATGTTACCAATTCTACATACACAAGGAAAATAAAGCAATTCTCACAGAGTTAGAAAGTTATGGGGCCAGAATGCAAATCTAGATAATCTTTTTCTCGAAAACTGGGAGCTCTTAATTATAGCACTATACAGACAGCCAATAAACAGGCAGCAGTAAGGCCTCAATAACATTAGATGATCTGAGTTGTTCATTTCATCCACACCATTAATGATCTTTCACCAGATAATTCTACAATGCAGAATATAGCACTACAATGTGAATTGTTATTTTACAACTATATTTTATAAAGTGTACCTTGGTCACCATTACTTTTTTTTAGGGGGGTTACTGAGAATTGAACCCAGGAGTACATGCTATCACCACTGAACTACATCCCCAGCTCTCTTTATTTTTTATTTTGAGACAGGGTGTCACTAAGATGCTGAGGCTGGCCTTAAACTTGCAATCCTCATGCTCGGTCTTCCCAGTCATTGGAATTACCGACATGTATGAGTGTGCAAGGTTCTTTTCATTTGTTTTTAATCACAGATGCCTGTCCCAACTGTCTTATGATGATACAAGAGTGTGAGTGCAAACAGCCATGATTTCTGGATGCACCATGGTTGATTTCATATTTAAGAACTTGGTCAGTGTTCACTGCAGACGGACCCACTTACTGTCTCCATGGGACTCAACTTTGACGTCTATTAATTGGAATACCCAGGGGTAGGAGCTGGGAAATTCAACAAATTCCCCAGAATAATTTTGTCCACAACAAAATTCGACACTCATTATCCTAGAGTTAAGAATTATAAGGTCAGAAAAATTACCTCCCCAATGAGATGGCAGGAAAATTAGACCAGAGATGCTGATAATGGTCTCCCCCATTCATTAGCCCACCATGAGGTGGAGCTACCTGGCCTTCCTATTATCCATGTAGCAAAGTCAGTCACTCTGGATCAGGCAGCTTAGAAGAAAGACAGCCCAGGCACAATAATTACGCATTTCGATTGTCTTTTAGGGTGACAGCCCCTTCATTGTTTCCTCAATCAAATAATAGAAAACTTAGGCTAGGGAGTATTAACGAGTGCTTCTAAGTCAGTCACAAGATTTGCAGATTTAATTTGATGTGATTTATAAATTGCTACTGATATTGATTCCGTTGTTGCTGACGAACCCTGCTGCTATCGAGAGCAGCTGCCTTCTGTAGTTGAGGTGTTCCTGCATCCATTAATGGATGTCTTGGGCACTGACACAATTTCATAACAGATGTCATTTACCTAGACTGACACTGCATATGGAAATCCCTGCTGTTTTCCCCTTTGCACACCATGGAGAGGAAGCTGTTTCCTTTCTTCACTCAAAGTTGTATTTCTGTCAGGTAATGATTCAGAACGCAATAGTTACCTTTTTAAAAAATTCCACCAGGAGACATTTCTCAGTATGGCAAAAATAACCGTCTTTGTATCACATTTCTTAGGAAGCAAAGAAACTTGGTATACTAACAAGAAGCGGGAGAGGGTTTGAACACAAATACTTAGAATCTTGAGGTGCTAATCCTATACAGGTTTATCATTTCATTGCATGGGAGTCATTGTGAGGAAAGCTGTTCCACTTCGTTTAGTGTAGTATCTATTTTAACTCTTTCTCTTAATTATAACACCAAAACTTTTAGGATATGCCAGCCATCTATCAGCATTTTTCTGAGACAATTTTTAAGTGAAAAAAAAAGGTGTATCATATTTATATGTGATGATAATAAAGTACTTGTAAAAGACTTTGTTATTTTAAAATGTTAAAATTAGTGTCTTTAGTCAAGCAAATATAATATACATATTCTGATATTCCTCAGGCCTTTTTAAAAACTTTGTCCTCAGGTGCCAAGAATTGATTTATAATGTTGTTAGTTCACCTGGGAATAATTCCTCCAATCTAATATTAAATTTGATCTAGATGGGCTCCAACTTGACATGCTGGGTGGAATGTGTTCTATTATATATTTTTAAGGAAAAAAAAAAACATTGTGAGAAAATAAGACAGCTTATTATTATCGTTAATAGGTAACACTCACTCCGCGATGGGTGCTTTCTATGGAACAGATATTATCATTATCCCCTGAGGTAGTGATTAGTGCTATTAACAAAATGTTACCTGCTATTCACTTCCTGGGCAATCGGCATGATTACACTCCCCAGGTCCAAGGTCCTTTGAAATTAGGTGTGTCTGTCAGTCTGAATCCTGAGTGGCTACAATGAGCAGAGCTCCCTGGAGACCCACCTTGGACCTGACAGGAAACTTTTGCTTTGTTCAGCCCCTGAGTTGTGGGCATTGTGTTACCAGCACACAACCTGCACATCCTCATGGACATATCCCAATTCTCTATTAAAAGGACAACCAACATTTTAGGACAGTAAAAGTCTCTGAACCTAGAGAGCTTCCTCCAGTTTTCATTTCAGGCCTCTATTTTCCATTTCTTTTCAGAACACAGTTTCATACTGCCCTCTTTATTTAAAATATGCAAAAATTCCTACTCACCTCCTTAATTTCAAGGCATAATTTTCTCAACTCCTCCAAATACCTCCTTTGGCTTAAGTCTTTCATGTTGCAGGGGAATTATCACCTTAAAATGGGGACAGGTTGGGAGGAAGGTAAAAGTTTCAAAGGAACTCTACTGAGAGACAAATTGCAATGACCAATGACAGGACCTATCTTCAATCCTGTGAAGCCTCTTCATTTTACTACCTGGCTGGGGAGACTGAGTAGGCTCACTGCCCTCAGATACTACAGTCAATTTTTTATTATTTATCAAAGTTTTAACTTCAAGCGAAATCACTTTAAATGCCCCTCAAGGACTCCTTAACTAACAACTCAGTCATTATAGTCATCGAAATTTAAAAGAGAACACAATAAGTTGTCCCTGGCATTTTGCTTAGAATTAAAAACCTAAATTTTACCAATTTTTATGCTTCTTGATCTTGGGCAATTTAGATAATCACTGTGTATCAGATTCGTCATATGCAAAATGGGGATAATAATAAAGCACACCTTTTAGGATCATTTAAATATTAAATCATTTAATACATCTAAACAGCTTAGTACCGTTAGTTCCTGAGAATATCCTAAAAGCACAATAAAAGTTTTATGGCTAATTGCCCAACGTGTAGTATACTGTGCAGGTGGTCATGGAGCAGTAAAGAATAGCCTGTGCTCTCAGGATGCTCACAGAGGAGGACAATGGTACAGATCATTGTAATTCAGTAATTTTTATAACAGCTATGGATACAAATGTATGAGTATAAAGGGAAAATTATCTAATTTTGGCTGAAGGAGCCACAGGAGGAAAGACTAGCAGAATCAGAAAACTGAACAAAGTTTAATAGGTGGACAAGAAAATTCCCATCAGGAGGAACAAGCCAAGGCATGGAGATGTGAGAATGGGCTTCAAGTGAAAGGAAAGGGAAATAGGAGAAGAAGCTGAGAAATTAGCCACCAGGAGTCTAACTTGTGTCCAAATGCTTCTGTACTATGTTTTTCTTTTTTGGTTTTCATTACATACTAAAGTATTTTTGCAAGAATGCAAAGAATAAAACCAGGTACTTTTAGACAATAATGCTTACTTGCCCACTGAGATGCTCAGAGGTTAGGACTCAAGAAAAGAGGAAAAATGAAGATAGGTCAAAACCTTAAGTTATGCTTTTACCATATTTTAATTTTAGCTTATGACGCCTGCATGTGTTTTGCAATGTTTTTGTGCTATTTGTACAAATATTACTTAAGAATTCTCTTCATCCTTTTTTAAATCGTATTTTCTCCTGTCTTAAGTAATAACATCAGTGAACTTGAAGAGCATATGCTGGTTATAGTTTCCTAACATATAGCAAAACAAATACAAGTAATAACTTTAAAATTATTCCATTGCCACTAAAATTACATGTGCCACATTTCAAAGAAAGGTGTTCTTAACTTGTACTGTGTGAAGACACTGTTTAGAGGATAATAATGTGTCGACCAGCCTAGCAGAGTCTATTTAGAATGCTTTTCAGAATCAGTAGATTTTTTTTTTCCTTTGTGGTGTCAGTGACTGAACCCAGGGCCTGAGCATGCCAGGTAAGTGTTCTACCATGGAGCCACTTTCCCAGCCCCTAGAACCAATAGATTCTAAAACATCACTAAGCACACTGAAGAAATCAGAGCAAAGAAAGGAAGGAAGAGGGAGGGAGGGAGGGAAAGTCCAATTGACTTGTACTTCATCTAAACTTGTGCTTATTGACGTGAGGAACTGGGGGATTTACCTGCAATTTGGTAGAGTGAGAGGGGAGAAAGAGACAGGGCATGTGCCAGTTCAGAGAGTGTTGAACTGGATTAATAGGGGAGAAAATCATACCTAGTTGGGGATGTCAGAGAACCAGTGCCTTAGGGCACTGCCATTTCAGTTGGATGTTAAAGGGCAGTGTGGATTTAAATAAAAAATTAGGAAGACTCCATTTATCACCGCAGGAAGCTGAATTTCTGTTTGTCTATGCAAGAAATGTCTTGGCATTAGACAAACCCAACTTCCAAAACATTAGATATCTTTTATTTGCACTTCCCCGGTGCATGTTCTCTCTTTCTGTACCCACTATGCCCTGTGCCCTGTACAGCTGACCTATATGGCTGCCAAATGGGCTAGCTTGGCCTTTGATATCCATTTGGGCTTGGCCATTGGTTGCATCTGTTAAGTGATTAGGAAGTGGGAAGAGGCTAATTCCTGATTCCTACTCTGTCCTGCATTCTTCTATGGAGGTCTGAGCTCATGAAAGGCAGCCTTCTTCATATGATTACCCTCTCCTGAGAACTAATTTTTCTTTCTCTGGTTCTTTCAGGTAGGTGAGGTAACTATTGATAGCCTCAAGATTTCGCTAAGCTCCTCTAGTTTATTTTCAAATTATCCTCATTGACTCTCTGGAAGAACACACTTCTTTTATTCTGGGACTGTGACCAACACAATAAACACTCCCAAATTTGATATTATAAATTTATATAAAGTATCATGTACCCAGAAAGAAATACATTATTTGAATGACATAGGTTTTAGAGGAGGGGAGGAAATACTTATTTCATTTTGGAGCTGATCTATCTCAAATCTCTACACACGCTTTTCTTTCAGCACATGGGAGGTACTATAACGTGGAGATTACAAGCATAATCTCTTGCAGCTACTGCCTACATACAAATTCTTTCCCTGCTACTTGCTAACCCTATGCTTTGAACAGAATTTCTTAAATTCCTTGTGCCTCTGTTTTGCCATCTTTAAAATTGGGCCAATTATTAGTTCCATGGGGTTTTTGAGAGGATGATTGCACCGTGTCAGAAATGATACCAAATAACTATGTAAACATTAATCAACATTATTAGCGTTAGATAAAATACTGCCTTGATACATTTTTTTTTTAATATAGGGATGTCTTAACCTTTGTTAACTACTCAACTCTATAATACAAAACCAAGTGTGCAGTTTGGTCTATGCATGAATGTATCCCAAACTGAGCTACAATGCAAAAGAGTTCAGGTATAATCTTGCAGTCAGGAAAGTGAAAGGAAAACTCTGTCCTTTGAAATCCTCTTCTTCCCAGTACTGATTATCTCCATGTCCCATCCCAGGACACTTACACATGGACAATGGTCCTAGACCATAATTGTCCTATGGTATTAGTGTTACATTTGATCACTTTCTTATTTCAGAGGAATATTCTATTTGCAAAAAATTTAATCTTCACACTTGCGTTGTCTCAAAGTTAACTTTAAGTACTACTTTAATTAATTTGTTTAAGATGTCTGCAGTCTTCTCTCAGCCTCTCTCATTTTGTGATTAACAGTCAGTACATTTAATTTATCTGGACTTAAAAGTTCTAGACAAGATTTACACTTTGCATCTGGTCCCTCTTCT
The DNA here is from genome assembly GCF_021218885.2 of Marmota monax. Lineage (NCBI taxonomy): Eukaryota > Metazoa > Chordata > Mammalia > Rodentia > Sciuridae > Marmota > Marmota monax. The sequence goes on along the minus strand of NW_026692072.1, from coordinate 3,955,194 downwards.
CCACCACAATTAGCATTTTAGATTCTTGACCTTTTTTAATATGGAACTTTTCTTTTAGCATATTCATCTCACTTTGGAGAATCAACTCCTATAATTGAAACCCCACCAACAAAAAGATATTCATATTGAAGAAAAGCATGGGAGCCATTACAAGCCTGAGTCAGACAGCCCATCTGTGCTTTAGCCTCTGCCTAGGAATTTCTACTTATCCCTATTATGTCCTAGATGATGGAACTAAGAGAACTTTCTACTTTAAACTTTTTTTTTTTTTGACACCATATGAAATATGGCAGAAGGGGGTCCAAGATTCTGGTCCACAGTTTAAGCAGCAGACCACCATCCACAATAACCAGAAGAAAAATTTTAGATGACTCAAGAAAGGCCCAAGAAAGACCCTTCATCGCATGTGTGAACACAGTTAAAATGGGTCCCTTGTGAAACAGAAAGCAGCCCTTGCCAGACACAGGATCTGAGAGTGCCTTCATCTTGGACTGCCAGGGCTCCAGAACTGTGAGAAAGAAAGGTCTGCTGTTCATAAGCTACTCAGTTTAGGGAATGTTTTATTGCAGCCTAAATGGACTAAAATGATGGTACTTCATAAGCCAGCAGCCATCCTGAAAATGGAATGTCATCCCGTATAGACTCAAGGATGGCATTTTACTAAGTAGTCAGAGAATGTCAAGGAAACAAAACAATTCAAGATGACAGGGCCAATATGTAATCATTGGCCAATATAGATAATATTTAAGTTAAGAACAACTTTACTAAGCTCAGAGGAATTACATAGTAAAGTTAATCACGAATCCTCATTCCAGGGGTTGTAAATTCTCCACTTTAAACCTCTTATTGTGTTTTGCTCTGGGTCAGTAATTCAGGTTGTTTTTTTGGCATTAACTCTTCTATCTTCAGATTCTGAGAGACAGAATAAACTTCCCACCAAATAGAATAAATATTTTCTTTTTCAAATCCAGTAAGAATACATTTCCCATGAAAGGGAAAAATATAAAACTACAAATCCCTTTTTAAGGAAAGACCTACAGAAATGTCACCCCATCTTTCCAAAATGAATGTGCTCCGTACCATTGCTTTTAATAAACTCAAGGAGAAATTTCACACTGTATATCTATTAGAGAGCACATCCTTCTCAATTTTTTCAACATGGGTGCTGCCGTTTTTCTATGACCCACATCAAAACAGCTCTATTTTCCATATCTGCTTTCTGTCTTTTCTCGTCTTTATTCTGTGGTAGACTCACTCACTGACAATTTTGATGAGGGTTCTTACTGCACAGAAATGTCTTTGTACCATTGTTTTCAAAGGCTTTTATAACTCAAACCATCTGCTCTTTTCCCTCCCTCTTCCTGTTGTGTAAAACAATTTTGAAATACAGTGAGGGAAAGAAATGCAATCCGAAACTGCTGTCCTGTGTCGTGCCACGCATTAATTTTCAAGCTGCTTTGCTAGGCAGCATTCATATCTCCAGTAAAATGGCAAAGTGTTGGTGCCTTTAGGGCCTGACTTTGCTTTTTTCTTAATCATAAGTAATTAGAGAAACTGCCACATGTTGTTTTGGATACGGTTTAAGTTCAGAAATGCTTTGAAAGGGTATATATACAGCCAGATTAAAGATATCCGAAGGCAAATTAGTATCTTCAAAAGCTCAAATGGGTTGATTTGTTACTTCAATCCACTTTACAACACCTGGCTCTGCATAAAATTGAAGACTCAGCCTAAGAAAAAAAATATGCAATGAGGCACCAAAAAGGAAATCATGGTTCGGTCTCAGTCTCTGCTGTGCAATTAACCTGTTCCACAGGGAGAGAGCTGCCTGTGGAATGAGGTACACCATCAAGGACCCTTTGGAAAATCTCCCTCCCCTTTCCACCTCACCCAAAGGGCCCCTGTAGAAATTATTCCTCGGGGTCTTGAAAATATTGCCGTCACTGACACTCCACTTTGACATTATAAACATCTTCCCGAGATGATACTTTTGCAGGGTTAACTTCCATTTAATTGCCTAAACATGTCTGGTATCCAAGAGGGAAACTGTGCTGAGAAACAGACTAAACAGGTTTCTAGGTTGAAGGATCAGGGATTGGAAGATAAAGGACAGCAGAGTGAGCTGAAGGGCTTACTGTGAGTCACCAAAACCCTAAGGTAGATGCTTAGGATCTCAGTGAGGGATGGGAATTTAAAATGACCCAGTTACCACCTCCATTCTTTATCCATAAACCTCCTCGCTTACAATGTTTTCCAAATGCAATTTACGATGGTGAACCTACTGACAGCGCTTCTTTTCCCCCCTCCCTACCTAGCACTAATCACTGCTACATTCCACGTACCTATCAAGAGAAGACTTTTGGGACTTTTCAGGATTGAAAGATGCCTTTGCTGCCCTCCCGAGTAAGCACAGAACACTGCCCAGGGGCTCCAGTCACCATCCTATCTGGGTCAAGAAGATATTTATAAATGGCTAGAGGGAGGAGAACCAAGGAGCAAAAAGGGGGTTGAGGTGATAGGTGGAAAATTAGGGGCACCAAAAAGGAAATCTTGTATTCTTGGCTATACCAGCCCTTGACAAATGTTCCTGACCCAGACCAAGGTAGGATCCCACAACTGTGCTACCAGGACTACAGAAGCTGTGACATTATAGATTATTCCTGGTGAGGCATTAATGAAGGAAACTGTGTGCCTCTGGTCTTCAAGAAGAGGATTCTTGATAACTGCCACTCTGACTGCAGTGAGATGAAATCTTAGAGTAGTTTTGTTTGGGGCGAGGATGTGGGAGAAAGGGCACACTCCTACATTGCTGGTGGGACTGCAAATCGGTGCGACCAATCTGGAAAGCAGTGTGGAGATTCCTGAGAAAACTTGGAATGGAACCACCATTTGACCCAGCTATCCCACTCCTCAGTCTAAAGGGCTTAGAAACAGGGAAACAGTCACTTCAATGTTTATAGCAGCACAATCCACAATTGCTAAACTGTGGAACCAACCTAGATGCCCTTCAATAGGTGAATGGATTAAAGTAACTGCAATACATATACACAATGGAATATTATTCAACATTAAAAGAGAATAAAATTATGGCATTTGCAGGTAAACGGATGGAGTTGGATAACATCCTGCTAAGCGAAATATGCCGATCCCCAAAAAACAGGGGCCGAATATTTTTTTCTGATAAGTGGATACTAATCCACACGGGTGTGGGGAGGATACTATGGGATGAGTGGAAGAACTTTGGATGGGGCAAAAGGGAGGTGGGGAGGTGAAAAAGGGAGTAGGAAAGATGGTGGAATGAGACGGACATCATGACCCTAGATACATGTATGATTGTATGAATGGTATGACTCGACTTCATGTACAACCAGAGTAAACCTCTGCTTCATTTGTGTACAATGAATGGAAGAGCTTGCTACTATGATGTATAACTGATTAGAACTAATAAAATGATGTATAACTGATTAGAACTAATAAAAGAAAAAAAAGAGAATTCAACATGTCTACAAAGCTACATTGTGATGTAATTTGTCATTCATCTTTGAAATAAATAGGATAATACCATGGGCTTCATTCTAAAAACAGTTGTTAAAAACCAAATGTTTCCTCAACTATACAATTCCAATCTCTGAATCATAAAAAGAATCAAATGTCAAGACACTTTGTGATTCTAAAATTGCACAGAACTTCCATGACCCCACTAACAATAATAGTACATGTGGTAATGATCCAGGATATATGCACGCTGCCACAGAAAATCTGCCAGTGTCCATGCTGGTGAATTCTGAGTTTCCTAAGTAACCAGTAATTTCATGAAAAAATAAGAATATTCCCATCAAAAGCAGATCACTCAAGTGTGAAGTAAACTAAGAGAAAATGTCTTGAAGCAACTTCCAGCCACCAACCTATAGCTCAGGGCTAGGGAGCAAAAAGAGCAGGAGTGGAGGGTTGCACCATCTTTCTAAAGTTATTCATGAACGTCAACCCTCAGCTTTTCCATTTGTGAAATGTGGGAGATGAACTCTACAAAGGGCTTTTAATCCTATCTGTGACTCCTCTGGTTTCTGTAAAGTCACTCCAAGAGTCACGGCAGAGTGGTGAGGAGAAAGCAGCAAGGTGAGATGGCAATCTCACACCCCATGGCCACTCCTGTTCTGCTGCCCTCTCAGGGAAAGGTCTCTCCAGCCACTGAGCAACCTCCCTGAGACCCAGCACTCACTGCCGGTGTCCTTCCCAAATTGGACCTACGCTGTCTTTACAACAAAGGGAACTTTAAGCCTATAGTACTATGGCCCTGAGTTCCTTTCCAAAATATTCTCATATTTTTAAGATGCTGTCTTCTCTCATAGTATTCTCATGCCAGGAATGACTTCTTCTGCAATTTCTAATTTGAAGTATTTTCCCTATCTCTAGTTCCCCACCCCTTCCCATGCTTTCCCACACTTTTCCTCTACTCATGTAATCCATGGAGTACTGTGGTGTGTGTGTGTGTGGAAAAAGAGAATCTTTATTTCATAAATTCATTTCTGAGACAAACACTATTTTATTGTCTATATTTACACATGCATATATGCTCAAATAAATATGTATTGGATAGGAAAGCACTTTTACAAAATGTTTTAGAGCCAAAAACTGTGTTCTGTTGAGAAATCACCTCGATTGGGTTTTTCTGAAGATTCTTTCTATCTGTCAGTCTTTGGAATGCACGTGAAAGCTAGCTCCCTATGAACTCAAGGACACACCAGAATGACAGTCGCCTCGAAGAGATGAACTGACGTGGCACTTGTTGGTGATGATTTTTGATGGTGGTCCTTGGGTAAAAACAAGCAACAGAAAATTTGCTCTCATCCCTGGAGGTACTTCTAAGGGGTCATATAGCTAGAAGATCATCGTAAATTATCCTGGCTCTACTCAGGCCCACCACTTCTCACCTGAAATGCCTAACCGCAAAAGCATTCCCTGCTCTCAATGATCTCGTGGAGTCCCCAGGGGATGCTGCAGATGTGGTCATGATGAATCTGTGCCATCTGGGCACTGTGCTGTTTTGCTAGCTCCACTGGAAGTCTGCTGTGTGCACTGGGCCCCTCGGAGCAAAGAGCTGTGGCTTTCTTGTTGGTCCTGCTGAGTTAGCAGAGGCAGCTAATTGCTTGGGAAAGCAAAGCTGTACCTAGGGGGATTCCTGGGGCTACCCAGGTCTAAATGGCACTCTCTTTCTTTCACTTCTCACAAAATCCTTTATGACACCAATGTCTTTGATTTCTACTTTTATATTTTTCCTTAGAAAGACTGAACATTAATTTCTAGGACCAAGTAAGGAGAACAAGGTAGGTCGGTCCTTCCATCCTCTTCGTCACTAAACAACAATCGACAAAACACAACAACAACAACAACTCAAAGGAACATCTTCCCTTAAACCAATTTTAAAAAGTTATGAAGTAAATAACTACACAATACAAAAATGTATGCTTATCTACCCATGCTAACAGATAAACATAACAGAATGTCAACAATATAATAGGAAATCCTAATTCTGAATTCCAGATTTGACAAGTGGGGACTCCCATCTACAGACTTTACCTCCATCTGTATGATTTACACACATTCTCAATTTTTGTGGTTGGATTTGTTTTACTCTTTCTGTTGAAAAATCATTTTATTTCAGATACCCTCATGTAACACCCAAAATGATCCTGTAAGGTTGGTAATATTTTCCTGATACAGTTTTCTTTTGAAATTGACTCTGAGAGTAAACTTAACTTGATTTTGCCAATTTCAGTAGTAAACAAAGAGTAGATCTCTCCAATGAGCATGCAGGGGAGTCTGACACTTCCACAGAAGTAAATTCTCTTGTCTTTATACCATCTCTGCACTGTAACTTCCAAATCCAAAATAAGAAGGAAGAGGACATGAGCTATGAATTTTTTCCCACTCTGCTTGACCTGATTTTGACTCTGGCAAGAGGAAGGGGAAAAACTGTTATTTGTATGTGTGATGAATAATGTAAGTGACAAGAACAGAATTAGAAATAGAGAGACTGATGAAACTATTGATTACCTCCTCTGCTTAAACTAACACGTGAGATAGTTGAAACCACATTCAGATAATTAAGTCGAAAATCTGATCCACACCCAAAGGGATACAGATGGATAAAGAAAGTGATAGAATGCACTGCAGTAACCTGTTCAGCAGAGGTTACCCAATCTGTCGAAATTCTCCTAGGAGGTAGCTGAAGAACTGGCCACCAACAAGGCCAAGTGCATTTATATTATGAGAATCTTTTTCTGAATTAGTTCCTGAGTTCAGGTAAGTATGTTTTATTAGAATAAATTATAGGGGTAGACATATTCTATTACAACCACCTCAGAAACTAGAGTCACCAAATCAAATAATCCTAGATAAGAAAAGATTAAAAAAAAAAAAAAACTGATTCCATCCAAAGGAGCAATTAAAAAAAAAATCTGCTGAAGACAGGAATACTACTAGCAGACTAGCTGGGATGAAAAATAAAGCCAGGTTGTCTCTAGAGCAGGGTAGAGCTCCAGATAAGGAAATGACTGCTAGAGGAGAGAGACTGGACCAAACTGGCTGCCAAGGTAGGAAGTATTCTGAGACAGTGGGAGGGAAGAAATCTGGGTTTGCACATCTGAGGTGTCCTGCATTACATCTACCCTTTTCTCCTTCCCACGTCCTCTGCATTTATCACACTGTCAGTAAGTTCATCTCTTCAAAACAACAACTTTAACTTTCTCCTCATGTCTCTGAAATTCGTCCTCACCCTCTCTCCTGTGAGTTCTCTGTTGGTAATTTCCCCATTCAAAGTTAAATGTCAAGAGCCAGGTGCTTTGGTGCACACCTATAATCCCAGAGGCTCTGGAGGCTGAGACAGAAGGATCACGAGTTCAAAGCCAGCCTCAGCTATAAGCAGAGAATTAAGCAACTCAGTGAGACCATTTCTCTAAATAAAATACAAAACAGGGCTGGATATGTGGCTCAGTGGCTGAGTACCCCTGAGTTCAATCCCCAGTACCCATGCCCTTCCAAAAAACAAAGTTAAATGTCAAATCAAATAGTTTGTGAACTCTCTTGTCCTTCCTTAACTCTAACCCCACCTTACACCCCCACCAGTTAGATACCCCTGCATGTATCATGTTGAAAATAAATCTATATCTGATTTCCTACTTATCAACGACTCAGGGCACTTTTCCCTGCTAATTAAATTTGTTCCAATGTCTTTGGTTTAAAAATAAGTAAGAGAAAAGGACAACCGGTAGCTCAGATTTCTTCTCCATTCTAGACAATTTATCCTCATGTTAACTCCAGTTTATGACAAAAAGGGAAAATGTAATAAATTCCATCTTCCCTCAGAAATCTTCTTCATTCCTTATGGCATATCTTATTTAGCATAAATTCTTTCAAATCATTCCATCCTCTTACTTTCAGTGACAAAATTAAATTTTATTGCAAAACATTAGATACCCAAAACATTTAGTATTGCTATGATTGAGTAGCACTCATTCATGTAACAAATATTCATAGAACAGTGTTAGGCAGTATTTGCAGTGTCCAAAACTAGGACCTTTCCCTGTAGGAGCTTAATTTTTTCTTTAGTTACCCCAACTGTGGTAACTAAAGAATAAAGTCCAGAGAAGTGAAAGTTTGAAAATAAATAGCAAAACAATTTTGCATACTCTTGATGTCTTAATTTACTTACATTTCTCTGATTTTTTTATTCTGCAAATGTTGTTTTAAGAATTGGAAAATATATTAATGTATTTAATTTAAAAATGCTACATTTGTCTGTATGCCTGAAAAAGCCCAAACATCCAAGGCCGACTGTAGTCCTACTAGTGGTGGTTGTCGTGATAACAATACCGCTTATACTGTCTCTATTTGCTGTGTTCTGAAAGTTTGTATCCCTGTAAAATTTGTATCCCTGTAAAATCTAATCTCCAAGTAATAGTGCAGCTTTGGGAAGTGATTAGGTTAAGAGGGCAGAGCCCATATGAATGAGATTAGTGCCCTTAAAAGCAGGCCTGAGGGAGCTTGAGTGCCCCTTTCACCATGTGAGGGTGCAGGAAGAAAGCATCACTTATGAACCAGACAGAGAGCCCTGAAGAGACACCTGCCAGCCTTGATCTTGGCCTGCACAGCACCAGAACAATGAGAAATAGATTTCTATTGTTTACAAACCACTCAGTGAATAGTACTGTGTTGTACCAGCCTGAATGGACTAAGACATTATTATTCTAGTCATGCACTGAAACTCATTTTCTGGATAATGAAGTTAAATTGAATCAAGCAACTAGTAAGAGTGCTTGTCATCCTGGATTATGTTTTTAGGCACAGTTTACTGTGAAAAGTGGTTTTTCAGGTAATCACTGACAACACGAACGAGGAATTGTCAAGCTCTGAATAGGACACACTTGCACACTGTCACTTGGCCCACACAACCGGACTTTGTCATCAAATAGCCTCATCCATAGAAAAAAGCAAGTGCACATTTCACTCTGCCTGACCCTGCCCCATGCCTTCTTGTTATAGAGAGCAGGAATGAGTTTTCCTCAGGTTTGTAAAAGGGACATTAACTTTTAGATCTCTACAACATTTACCATCAGGCTCCTTCTGCTTCTCTGTTTCTACTTCTAGTTGATCCTCTATTTCAATTCCTCTTAAAATCTAGAGCCTCTGCTAAATTGTGCTGGAATTTATACTGCCTTTTCACCGTGACTCAAGTTTTCTCAATTTCACTTTTGGATTATTATACTTGTTTCCCAAATAGTCTCTCTCCGTGTCCGTATTCATCACCTACTCCGAAACTAAAATGGTCCATTTTAAATTGCAAAATGAGTTTTGTCACTATCTGCTTGAAACTTTGAAGTCCACATGATGAAGTGGAAGACCTTACCATAATGTATAAAACTGACCAGGGTATTGTCCTGACCCCCCTCGTAAGGCACGTTCTTTTCCACATCTATATAAAGTCAGCTGTAGATGGGTCAGAATCACTGCTCTTCTGCTTGCCTGGAGATCTCTGCACAGTTGAGCTGTCTGCCTGGAACTTTAGCTGTTCTTTTACTCACCCGAGGTCTATATGGTGAACAACTTACACACCTCATCTCATCTAAAGTGCAACTCTACCACTGAAGAAACTATACCTTTATAATCAGTGCATTATATGCATAACAGTGGAGTTTATTGTGATATATTCATATGTATAAATAACATAATTTGCTCTGATCTATTACCCCATATTTCTGGTTTTCTTCCTCGACTCCCTCCTTTTTTTTTTTTTTTTACCATCATCTTCTCTTCTGGTCTTCCTTCTATTTATTGACATATATTTTTTTCATTAGTGCATTGTAATTATAATCAAAGTCTGATTCATTGTGGTCCTCTTACACATACATAAATGCATATAGTATGATTGCCCATTCTTTTCTCTTTTCTCCTCTCCCCATCGATTGCCTAAATCTCCTTCCTGATCTCCGTCTAATTTCATGAGATTCCCTTTTTTAGTCTTTATTTTCCCTCTGTAGCTTTCACATATGAGAGAAAACATTTGAGCCTTGACTTTCTGAGTCTGGCTTAATTATATTGATGTTCTTCAGTTCCATCTTTTCCCTACAAATAACATGATTTCCTTCTCCTTTCTAACTTTGTAGAACTTCATTGTGTTTATATACCATTGTAGAAGCTTCTTGTGTCCTCTTAGGCTATGCAGGTCTTGGTACCAAATGACACCAAGTCACAGACACTTAGCACAAAACTATTTTGTGCTCATGTCTGTGTCTTTCACAGATCAATCATGGGTGAGCTATAGCTCAGATTCTGTGTCTAAAGGAGCACCCCTGTTTCACTGATACTAGTCTCATGCAAGAGTGAGCCTAGAGACAGTGGGACCATATGATGACCTATAAAGCTTCTGCTGAGAAGTGGAACATGTCACCATCACTCATATTTTTTAATATAAAGCCAATCACATAGCATAGCAGGACATGGTGGGGAGTATGATTCTCCTGCAAGGAAGGGCTGGTAGGGAGGAACCTGGCAAGATGAAAGAGCAAATATTCTGCCAATACCTCTCTAACTCATGTTTTTCATTCAATATCATTATATACAATATATATTATATATAATATATAATATATATATGAAAATACTTTCACATTGAAATTGTGTAAGTATATATACGCACACATATATGCACAACGGCTATCATATCACTAAACATTTACATATCACTTCTAGAGAATATGATGTGTGTGTGTGTGTATACACACACACACACACACACACACACACACACACACACATATATATATATATATAGAGAGAGAGAGAGAGAGAGAGAGAGAGAGAGAGAATATCTCCCAGAATATATGCTGTACATATGAAAGTATTTACTGCAATTGCCATTTTTATGAGGAGGCGTTCAATAAGTGTTTCTTGAATTGATGTAACGCTAAAGAACGTTAGATTCAGAGATGCTTATTAACTTGCTTAAGGGCACAGGATTTCCTATATTCAGGGCCAGGATTATAATTCAAATGTTTTACCATATAGTTCATTGCTCTGTATGAGGGATAAGAAGAATGATTTTTTAAAAAATTTTACCAAAAATTCATGCCACATCAAAAGTTGATATTATAACGTTAAAATTTTGAAACATTATGCTTCTTATTAGTACATAATAGCAAAATTACAGAATATAAAATAGTAACAATACAATTTATATAATAAAAAATAGAAAAACACAAATACAAAATTCCATATATTTCAGAAACAGGTTGCATGAAGCCTTTGTATCTAGTATTATTCCTTGATTTTATTAGCAGAAAGTAAAACATAATCTGCATAGAAAGAAGGAATTTGTCTTTCCTGCATATACAGTGCTCCGAGTAGATGTTAAATAAATACTGTCTGTTAAATGAATGAATCAATTAGGAAGGGGGGTGATTTGTGATATCACTGACTCTTATGTACCTCACTTAATTCTAGAAGGGAACAATACAGGATTCTTGCTAGTGGAATTATATAAGCTATTATATCTTAGAGTACTTAATGGGATTCCATAAATAGCTTTATGAAAGCATGTTATATATTCAAACAAGTTTGTAAAATAGTACATAAGGCAAAATCATACCTCTTAAAAATTTGCAATGCAAATTTTAATTTTAAAGGATTTTTTTTAAAGCCTTTCTTTCAATGGAGAAACCTATCTAAATATCTGTGCAACAGCAGTTCTCAAGCTTATGTAACTGTGGAATCCCTCACTCATGCCTGGTAAACATTTTTCAAATGTAATACTCTTTGGGAAATACTGACGATCCAAAGCTAGTTTGTTAAAAGAAGGACTGTTTTTTTCTTTTAGTGGCTTCCGTGCTTTCAAAACTCTCCACGAGACTGTATTTATGTCTACTATTTTGGGTTTCTAGGTGACATTATCAAGAGAGATGATTCCTCTTCTCCAGATGTCTTCCTGCTTCTTTCACCTGCCAATGCCTGTACTGTCATTGGTAGACCCAAAAGGAATCTTGAACTGATTATAGCATCATATTTTATGTATCTGTATCTTATTGATTTAATAAATAACAAAAATATTCCATGTGTTAAGTATTGTTTTAGATGCTTGGGATATAATAGTTAAAGAAATAAAAAAAAAAACAGGGATACATGACTTATGAATTATAAATTTTAATAAAAGGGAGACCAATATTAAAAAAAAAATACTTGTTGTTACGGGCCAGGCTATATGGGCAATGACCAAGCAAACTCTATTTTACCTTGAGACTCCATATCATGTAAGAAATGCTTCTTCCATGGGAAAGCCCCGCCTCTTTACCCATTAATAATTGCCTAGCATAATATACTTAGCAACACAAAATAACAATTCTTATACAATGTAAAATTATTGTCTTTGGTTTCCATTTTTCTTGGGCAATGTACCCTGTCAGAGATTGTCTAGATGTTAGGAAACATTCTCTAACTTGTACTCAACTAGGGTCATTTTGACCCACTTCCCTCTGCTTGCCTGCCGCGGGCGATGCCTACCTGGAAAGTCCTGTGGGAAATACGAATGTACCCATTGCATTGTTTCACTAACTGCTAGATTCAGCTTCTGTATCCCTGTTTGCTTGCAGCTACATCAACCCAGTTGTGGCTTTTGCAGTTTTTTCCTTTAAATATACTAAAATGTTGAGACTCGAGGCTATTTCTTGCACAGACAGTTATGGGACCTGCGGGCAGCAGTCACGAGCCAGCTGGCTAAATAAATACTCTTCAATTTGGACAAAACTGGGACTTGGTGTGTTTTCTGAGCGACGTGCCCAACAATATTGTCAGATGGTAAATTGGAAAAGTGGAATAAGGGAAATAAAACATAGAAAGGGGGACAGAAAATGTCGTGGTGATGCAATTACAATTTTAAATATAGCACAAGGAAGAACTTCACTAGCGTGAAGATATCTAAGCAAAAAAACTTAAACAAGGTAAGAAATAATGGTCCTGAGACCATCTGGGGAAAATTTTTTTTCAAGTCCCGAGAACAGTACTGCAAGCCTCTTGCCTACTTGAAGACCACAAAGGATGCCTGTGTGGCTAGAGTGGACCATCCAGGAGGAACATGGAACAAGGGGAGGTCAGAGAGGTAGCACAGGTCCAGGGCATGCAGTCCCTGTAGGCCAGGGAAGAACTATTTACTGTTTAAAATAAGAAACCAAGAGAGATTTTGAGCATAGAGACAGATGAACTGACTTGAAGTTTACAAAAATCATCCCTAATGCTGTGTTGACTGCAAAAGCAAATGGCAGAGTTAGGAAAACCAATTGTTCCTATTAATATTAAACCATTTGAGAGATGGAAGTAACCCAGACAGGAATTGTCATGGTTAAGAAGGTAAGGAAGGTGCTTTCATTGTGGATATTAAGGTAGACCCAGAGGATTGATTTTTAGACTTATTATGGGGCACAAGAGAAAGATATTTTAACGGATGCTTCAAAGATTTTGGCCTGAGAAACTAGACAGTTGCTATTTACTGACATGAGTGGGCAATCAAGAACCTGGTTTTGAACATATTAAGTATGAGATGGCAATTAGATACTAAATGGAGCCATTGAGTGGAAATCTAATTACTATTCAAACCTGGAGTTTAATTTAGGTGTTCAACTGAAAATACCGATTTTAGAATTGAAAGCAAACAGATGCTATTTAAAGATGTAATACAGTGGGAAATGGAATAACATGGAGAGCACAGAATCATAATGAAGATCTGGCAACAGATACAAAAAGCAGGAGTACTGAGGAAGAAGGAAAAAGGTAATGGGGCAGCCCAAATCCCGGGAAGAAGGTGTGTGAAGAGGAAATGGAAGGATTGACCTTGTGGAATGCTGCTGAGAGATCTGGGATGTGTTGTCAGACTCAGTAACTGAGAATCCACTGGCTCTGTTGACAACAGAAGTTGCAATGAAATGCTAGTGGTACAAACTTGATTGGAGTGGATCCAAGAGAGGAAAGAAGACTAGGAATTGGAAACATTAACCACATTGTTTTATTCTAAAAGACAACAGGTAAGTGGAGCAGTACCTGGAAGGCTATGTATATTCAAGGAAATTTGTGTGTGTGTGTGTGTGTGTGTTTATTGAGAAGGGACAGAGGGAGGAGATATCATGACATCATTCTAATAGACTATTTCTTGTTAGTACCACAAATGTAAAAAGAAACTGGTCAATATATTTCCAAGGTTTCCCTCTTTGACAAGCTGCTTCGTTAATACAGGTGCAGGCACAGTCCTACTTGCCTATTATACATTATAGTGGGATTCATTATGCTATATCCATACCATATCCACAATGAAAGTAGGACTTTCATTAGGGCTGGAATTTTCCAGGTAAACATGAAGAAAGATGAGAGTGATGGGCTGTAATGGTGACAATTAACCACAGAGTGTAAACTAGTTTAAAAAGAAGGATGTTTGGGGAGAGGGAAGTGAAAGTTGATAGCAATAATGGATTGTAAATCCTTGCTCAGTTAAAGAAATGTTGGAATTAGGGCTTTTGAGGGAGTGGAGAGACAGGAAATGGTGGTCGGTGGTGTTTGATGTATGTTTGAAATTAAAATAGCAAGGGAAGTGAAGTTTTATCAAGGATAAATGAATGGATATAGTTGGGTTAACACAAGATAATTATAGTAAAGAAAGTTAAAGAACCAATGAGCCACAGCATGGAAAGATAATCTACCAAACTGTTGAAATAATGTGAATTCGTACTGGAACACTATTGGAGGGAGTATTAGCAAGCTTGGAATTGAATTCTCTAAGAAATGAACATGAGTACTCCAAGATCTACAGACAATTACAGCAAACAACATAGTTGTTAGCCATATTTAAGGATACAAGACTATGAGATTCAAAACTAGAGGACTTGAGGAGGAGGAAGAGTAACAGACACGAAAGAACAATGAAGACCCAAGGGTCATACATTGATTGCAGATATGGGGACTGTGTCAGACTAATCATCACATCATGAAAGAGCTACAAGAGAAATGGTATCCAGGACCAACAGATTCCAGTTAGAGCAAGAAAGCACAGGAAGCAGTCACCAGAGAGTTCCATGATATAAAAGGGGTAAATTCTATGGAATGAAATTTACCAAATTGCTGTGTCCATATATTAATATCACCCAATGACTCCCACTTATACATGAATATTATTATAATGAACCAAATAAAATATTAATCATAAAAATAATTAGGATGGAAATAAGAGCCCAAGTGACTCAGGGAGACGGAAGAGCAAACAGAAAGAGAAGGTACTAAAGAATGAGATTGATCAAATTATGTAATGTGCATGTTTGGATATGGCATAATGAATCCTACTATAACATATAATGACTGTTACTGTTAGATTTTAAGTGTGCCCCCCAAACTCAAGTGTGAAACAATGCAGGAAGGTTGGGAGGTGAAATGATTAGATTATGAAGCCTTAAAACTAATCAATGTGTTGATCACCTGATAAAGATTAGCTGGGTAGTAAATATGAGCAGGTATGGTATGGCTAGAGGAGATGGGTCACTGAGAGCATGACTTTTAGTTATATAGTTTATCAATCATAAGGGCTCTCTCTCTCTCTCTCTCTCTCTCTCTCTCTCTCTCTCTCTCCCTCTCTCTCTCCTTCTTGTGCCATGTTCTCGGATACTTTCCTCTGATACATTCTTCTGCCATGATGTTCTGCCTCATCTCAGGCCCTGAGGAATGAAGTCAGCTAACTATGAACTGAGACCTCTGAAACCATGAGACCCCAGATAAAAATTTCCTCCTCTAAAATTGTTCTTGTCAGGTCTTTTTGTTGTTGCAATGAGAAAGCTGACCAAAACAATCATAATGCACATTGATTTGCCCTCGGAGTCATGCAATATGTATAAAATTTTATTTAAACGTATTGTTCTTTTATTATTATACCCTTAGAAATAAATACCTATAAAGTAGCATTTAGGTTGAATTTCTGGAGTCACAAGAAGGTAAAATAGAATGTCCTGGGAAAGGAATGTAAAAAATGTGGAACTATTCTACCAATCAAATGTAAAAGCTCATCTGGGATTTACAGACATGTTTTCTAAAAATATACAAAAAAGTCAACAAAAAAAATCTGAGTTTGAACATTTCCCCTTTCATTTAGGACTCTGAATCTTTCTTCTTTGCCTTTATTCTTAACTTCTAGTCCCAGGGCAACTTGGTTACCACCTCTACACTAATATTCCTACATTGTGCTACTATCATGAGACACATTGTATTAAATGACAAAAAGGTCTGGTCTTTTGTGAAATGTTAATTAGCTGAAACCCTCCATCAGAACTCCAAAGGCAGGTAGAAACTTTCCAAGTGAAAATGATCTCATTGAATATGCTTTTTAATTAATGTTCCATTAACTGTCTGACAATAACTTGAAAGCTAAGTGAACGGATCTAAATGTAATTAAACATTTATTAAGTGGCCTGCATCCTTATTACAATTATAGCCTATTTCTCCTTCACAATGGTTGAGGCAGAAAAGGGAGACGGAAAAAAGAATATAAAGCTGCAGTTGTCTCCATCATCTCCCTCTCATCTCCCTCGAACGGCACTTCTTTAATTAACAGAGAGTTAAAATAGTGCAAGGTCAGTTTATTGGATTTTTAAAGCACAGAGCCTGGAGAATGCTTGTTCATTATAATGGCACTTATTAAACTGCCTTAACTACTTTCACTTTGGTAGCAAAGACTCAGAGGGAGACTGACTTAGGCACAGCCCCAGTGAGCCAAGGAGCAGCTCTGCATTTCCAAATGGAAAATCTGCTCAGGAAATCAACCTGGTAACAGTTTCTTACTAAGACCATGCAGCCTCGTCATAATTCAAATCTACAGTTTTGAACTGCTCAGTTTTTGCTTTACTGATCCCGACTTCCTGAATGGTGATAATACCTTGTGACAGAAACACAGAGGGGTCTGGAGTTTGAGGCATGATACTATTATGGGATATTTCAAGAGTTAGAATGAGAGTCATGCTCAACTGCATGGTACCAGATGTGTTTCACCCTCAGATATTAGCATTTCTTTCTCTTTGGGCACAAACTTTCATTTTCTGATTATTCATTCTCTCTTTTTTTTAATTTTTTTGGGGGAGGGCTACTGCAAGTGTCAGATATACTTACATGCAACTATGGAGCTCCATGTTATTTTGGCTCATCCACTGAGAATATGATTACACTCATAACTATGGATTTGAAATCGTACATTCCAAAATTGCTCTATTTCTAGGGTTATAAGCATAATCTACATCTTAAATATTGCTGTGAAAATTGACCTGCCATCTGATTCAAGGAATTTTGGCAGTTTTCACTAATGAGGATCAGAATATAAGAGAAACAAAATGACATATCTTATTTTGAGTCCTCTTATAGACTAAGCCCTTTTTATTTTATTTGTTTTCACAATTTAAGTCACTGATTACATTATTAAGAATGCGGCTGTTGATATTTATGATGGGTTTGTTGCTGTCAAGGCTTTAAATTGTGAAAGAAGGGTCTGTATAAATCTTGACTTTCCATTTAAAAGGGGAAAAAAATGCACATAAAATGAAAACTCAAATGCTGTTAGAAAAATCCTAAGAAATGAGACAGAAGTTTCAGCCTTACATTATCGTGGCAACCCCTCGCTCTGCTCCATCTCTCTCTCTTAATGACCACTCAACCAGTGTTCTCTGGACTTAGTTATGAGCTACTCTTGCTTCTTTTAGTGTTAGCAATTCGCTAAGTAAAGGAAAACTCAGGAAGCATGTGACATGGAAGAGGTGGTTGCATTATGAGACCTGTATACCAAGGTTGAAAGCTTAGCTATTGTGATCAGCACTAATAAGCAGGGTGCTGAGAGTGAAAGCTTAACAGACCAGAGCAGAAAAGTACCAGTCAATGAGGATGACTTGCTATTCATAGGCTCCTAACTCTTAAGTTTGTCCCTACTTTAGGTTTTTCTACTGAATTTCTCAAGTATTTAACAATCTGCTTGATAGACCACTCATATGTCCCACAAATACTTTTGACCTTAACATGTTCAGAAGTATAGTGAATCATAAATACCTAAAAGTTAATCTTCTAACATCTCCTACTTGAATAAATAAAAAAAAATCTACCCAGTTGCTCACATAGAAGACTGGGAGATATTTTTTAAACTCCTAGGCACCTTCCTATCCATATTCAATTTTGTAAAATTGATGCAAATATATATATCTCAAACTGATATGGTTCTCTCCACTGCCACCACTGTAGTCTAAACCACCTTCATCTCTCCTCTGGACCACTGCTTCAATTCTAAGCCGTGGAACTGACAATTGGGGAGGAATTACAATAGGAATTAACTGCAAGACACCCTGCTTTTCCAAACAGAGATAAATAAGTAAATAATATACAAATAATTTTAAAGGACATGCATGGACAAAAACACACAACATTTACATAGATCATGTGGATCAATAGAAATACCAAGTGGGAGCAAGCCGTGAGCCATGTACATACTGGCCTCTACACTCAAAATCAGGCAGAGGCACCTGGGAGTTTAATTCATAAGACAGAAGATATTAGGTACTCCATATGAGACAGGGAACCTGTTAAATATATACAAATAACTACAACAGGCATCACATTAATGACAGAACATGGCCTTCCTCATAGACAATGATGTTTACTAACAACACGTTAACATTAATTTTAGCTTTAGTAGTGAAATTAAAGAAGTAGAGACAAAAAATAAAAAGCATAAAGATTAAAAGGGAGAACTAAAGCTTCCACCAGTTATCATAGATGATATGAATATGTGCATAGAAAAAGAAAATGCAAATTGTTTAGAGAAAACATACTGGAATTGAAAATAAATTAAGCAAGGCTACTGAATCTATGGTCAATATGAAACTTTTCATTTTGTTCTCATATACTAATGACAAACAATTAGAAAACTCAAACTGGCATAGGATATAATTAAAACAACACTAATACCATAAACTCCATGGGAATAAATTGAATTAATAGTAACCAAACAGCACCACAAAACATTGCTAAAAGCAGTTAAAAAGATCTAAATAAATGGACACATGTACAATATCCATGAACTAAAGTACTAAACATGTTAAAGTTACCAACTTCCCAAAATCAATTTATGAGATAATAGCAATCCAAATTAAAAATTGCCAAATTTCTGTGGAAAACGTTGAAATGATTCTAAAACCTATTTGGAATGAAAAAGTCTATGAACAGTCAAGATATTATTGAAACAGAGAACAAATTGAAGATTATGCATTGCCCAGTATAAATTATTCTGCAAATTAAAATCAAAACAGCATATTTATTCAAATATGGATAAAAAAACAAATAGACATTTAAGAAACAGACCTGTGTATCTATATGAAAATGTAAAGAAAAAGGATCTTATTGTATGAGTTGGAATACTACTAATCAATGAAAATACATAATCAACTACATACAAAATATCGATCAAAAGAATCAATTGCACAAAAATAACATATAAATCATGATACTATTTATACAACATATGAAACAAATAAAATTTTAAACACTAGGCAGTGGTACATAAATACATTATAAAAATATAAAGAAAAAAGGCATATAATTACCTCTAGAAAGGATTGAGAGGGTTTTGCTCAAGAAGAGGTCTTATGTTTTGAAAAAGACACAAAATGTTGAACATAAAGGGAAAGATAAATATATTTGCCTTAAAATAATTTTTATATTAATAATAAAAGATAATTCACAAGGAGGTACATTTAAGAAAATAATTTGTATCCTAAGAATGTAAAGTAAGTCCCACAAATCAATAATAAAATGACAGAAAACTCAAAAAAGCTGAACAGGAATTTGATGAGAGGATTCCCAAATACCTTAAAGGCACAGAAAAATATGGTGAGCCTTTTTAGATATCAGTGAAGGGAAACTAAATCCAAAATGAGATTCATATATGTGTTGATTAGATAATCTAACAATAGAAACTATGATTATACTATTAGAATGCAGGCGAGCAGGACTCTCATCTATTCCTCTTGGCTATGGAAGTTGAAACAGCTGCTTGGAACACTGTCATTTTTTACTTTGGTTCCACATAACCAAAGCTTTTGATCAATTACACATCTAGGTGTATTCACTTTAGAAATGCACGTGTGTGCGCGCACACACACACACATACACACACCAAAAGTCATATAGAATAATGTTCAAAACACTCTTTTTTTGGGGGGTTGGGGGTGGGAAGATACTGGGGATTGAACTCAGGGGCACTCAACCATTGAGCCACATCCCAGCCTTGTTTTGCATTTTATTTAGAGACAGGGTCTCACTGAGTTGATTAGCACCTGAGGCTGGCTTTGAACTCACAATTTTTCTGTCTCAGCCTCCCAAGCTGCTGGGATTACAGGCATTTGCCAACATACCCGGTGACATTCTTAATCATAGTAGTCCCCAAACTAGTAACAATATAAATGTTCTTTGACTAGTAAGAGAAAAGTAAATCATGTGTGTGGTCACAGGATAGAATAGAATACCACAACAACATCGAGTGAACTGCAGTTACATGCTATGTCATGTATAATTCCTCCTAAATACAAAGGGCCTTGAGATGGTCAGTTATTGGTCATCCATTCCATTTATGGATCAGAAACATGATTTTTAAAAATGTAAAATAAAATAGGAGGCAATTGCCGCAGTCTGGCTGGGCACACATGCCGCAGTCTGGCTGGGCACACAGTCACGAGCCACCACACAGCTTGTAGATTCAAACAGCAACTCTTTATTCCAGAACTCACACCGGCACTCTACAAACACGTTCTGGGGAAATCCACGTTCTCTGCCCAAATCCAGGTTCTCTGCCCAAATCCACCTCCACTGGGCTTCTATCTCCAAAATATACTGTCTAAATCCCGTGAGAACTCAAGGGGAACTCAGGCAGCAGGATACGCCCTATTCCCAGCAGGAATAATCTTAAACCTTAAACCTGGAACCTAAACAGGGAACACCCTAATCCGCCTTGGTCCTTGAGCAAGGTCACCTACATTCAATGTCACTGCAACATGGGGTACGCTGGCAAGGAAATTGTCATACCTACTTGGCTAATGGCTCCCAGCAGGCAATGAATAAAACAAAAGTGAGTCTATTCCCAAGCTGTTTTAATTCTTTATATATACCTGTGTACACATATACATGAGCAGAGTAACAAGGGACTCTGTACTTTTCAACATACGTGGGGAAAAAAGGAGCACTACAAATTGAGCTCATATTTCTATTGAATAGTATCTTTAATTCAGTTTCTAGAGAAATAGGAAGTATAAACCTTCCTGAAACTGTCTACATATGGAAATATAAATATATACTTAAAATACCTATATATGTTAAAATAACATAATGATAATTTGAATTATTTTAACAAATAATATGAAACCCAGGAAAGGAGAAAAAGTAAGTATAACTGAGTGTGAAAGCATGAAATATGCAAGATATATGCTTATGATTAATTATCCTTTATATCCTTTAAGTCTAGGCCTGAAAATTTTTCAAGAAACACATGAATGGGTGCTGACAATTTTGTAACAAGCAAAGGTGAACAAGAAACTCAAAGGCGATGCAGAAATAGCAGCATTTCTGTCAATTGATTTGAAAATAGCAACAGCTTGAAAATGAGTTCACAGGTTATCAGAAGTTATCACTTCTAACACGAATTCTGAGCTAAAGGTTTCAGTGAGCTTTCAAACATTCTCTACAAAACTGAATGCTGGAGTTAAGTTATGAAAAATAAAGTGAGTTAGACAACTCATTTCACTGGTAACGATAACCTTGGCGTAGCACAATGGTTCATGACATTACAGGCCATGTACAATCCAGTTAGTGTTTTCACTAGCTGGAAATCATGCCAGCATCTGCAAAGGAAATGTAAATGAAGGCTGGAAAGTTTTCCTTACCATGCATGGTTCATTCAGATAGTGAATATTTTTCTTACAAATTAAGCTACCTTTACCTACCTTTCTTTTTATACAGGAAAAAACTCCCAATTCTCAGATTTCTAGGGAATGATAGTTAGTCTCTCCATTGCATTTGAGAATGCTCCCCAAATGACTCAATCCCATTCAGGAGATCAAGAGATCATCAGGATAGGGAGAGATCAGAGCCTGCCTATCATTCATTAGAGAATGTCTGGAGGTATTTGCTCGATGACATGGATTACAGACCAAGGTTTGTCATTTATTAGCTATACGTGGTTGCACAGGACTCCACCTAAGCTCAATGAGTTCAAGCCTAACAAATATGACACACAGAAATGAGACATGATGCACATGATAATGTCTATTGAGCTAGACAAAACTCTTTAATGGATCATATTCTGGTCATCTTCATTTTCCCTTCATTTTTTTTAAAAAAAGTGTGCTACATAGGAACATTGTACTGAAATATGTAACTCAATTGTTTATAATTACCAAATACTTTCAGATACATTGTATCTTTGGATTAATTCTCAAACAATGAAGGCATGAAAGTATGAGAAGTTCATTTTAAATGCATCGTATGTAAGAGAAAAGAGTAAATTTAAAACGCAAAATGATTTATTGAAACAAAACACCTGGAACCTCTACAACAAAGTAGATTAAGAATATATGTTACTTCTATTCCTGCTAAACACTCAAAATGAAGATAAAGAGTGCTAACAATAGAATTACTCAGTCTATAGCAATATTAGGAATGAGAAAGGGGAGTTTGTCAGGCCAAGGATTCCAGATTGTTCCTGGGAGGTCTAAAGTATACAGCAGAGGAGTTTCAGTCTACAGCAAAGGAAAACCTTCCATTAAACTCGGGAGTCACTCATTCTATTATCAGAAAAAGGATTCTCAAATCTCAAAGTTACAGGTTGACAGAATGTGAATAGGGGTTATGTAGAAATCAAGAAGGGGAACTGGTTCTGGTTCTTTTTTTTTTTTTTTTTTTTTAACAAGAGAGATGCTTAAATTACTGTCGCACCTCTTCTGAATTTTGAGGATAGCAGAATGTTTATCCTCAGGTCAAACTTGAGGACAGATCTCTAAAGAAATGGAAAGAAAAACTAAAATCTGCCTTGGAAGAACTAAAGCTACTGGTGTGGATATTGTCACGGAATAATGCTCTTCTTAATTATGAGTGAGTGTTATTGAAATGTAGTCTTATTTCCAAGTTCCCACTAATAAGCTGACTGAGAAGTGCAGCAATCACACTAAAAATGTCCACTGCTAAAGCAGGTCTAGACCAGCAGTCACCCCAACGGCCACCCACATACACTATAGTATTGTTTCAAAGTACAAACCTGATTCTTGAAATAAAAATGAACCAAAAGACAATGATGATTAAAAAAGAAGAAGAAGAAGAAGAACAGTTATGCTTAACAAATGATAATTTGGAGTTCATAATGGAACATAAAATTAGTATTTTGAGAAAGAATTTCAATAAGAATACACGCTTTTTATGTAAATAAGTAGTTTATATAATTCTACTTCTGGGAAGAATGTGGGGGGTTTGAACTTTCACTATAAATGGCTAGAAACTAAATAAAATATATGAAATTATATTTTACAGATTTTTGGATATCATGCACAGCAAAACAGTGATCACTGCAAAAAGGAAAATGAATGGAAACTTAACCTTGCCTGAGTGTTGTACCTGGAGATAACTTCTTGACCAAGACACCAGTAGGTTGCACAGCAGAGTATGGTGAGCTCCCTTAGAAAAGGTCCAGACAGAACACAGTTCAGAGTGGATCAGTTTTCTAGGGTTTGAAGAATGAAGCTGCAAAGAAAAATAGAAATAGACTGATAATGAACTCCATAAATCTGCAGACAATCACACTGAAACTTTATCTGAATACTTAGTTCTATAGAGCAAAAGCAAAAGCTGTAAATTGAACAAATTTCATAGAGGTCTAGGAGACAGTCAGAATCTTAACCAAAAAATGTGTTAGGAATTAAAATCTATTTAAATATTAACACTAAAAGAGATTGTGGAGTCCCAGAAGTATGAGGGTTGGATGTGTCCTACAGTAAAGACCACATTCAGCTTGCCCTAACAAATTTTATAAACAAGCTTTTAGGCACAACCAGAACCAAACTATAGCTCTCACAAACTTCTTTTAAAAGAAGAAAAGAGAGTCCAAACATTCAAAAATGTTACAGTCGAAACATCCCATGCACAACAAAAATTTACTAAATCTGTGAAATTCATAAGCAGGAAAAAAATAAGTGAACATAAAAAGAACCATAAATGACAGATGAAGTAAAAATATTTGACAATCACTTCAAGAAACAGGCTTCAGGATTTCAATAAATACATGAAGGTAAAATCATAGACATGGAAGATACAAATAAAGTAACAAATGAGAATAGTAACTGAAAAAAAATAGTGTCTAAAGTGAAAAAAATACAATGAATACAATTAAACAGCAGATTAGACACCATCAAGGAAAATATTAGTAAGATTTAAAATGGCAGTAGGAATCTAAGATGAAGCACACAAAATTTTTTTTAAATTTTAACAGAGAATTAGTCAATTGTATTACAATACAGTGTGATTAAATATCAGGTAGCAGAAACTTATTTGAAGACATACGATCCACCTTATTCCAAATGTGATAAAAAACTATAAATTCCATTATGTGAGAACATCAACAACGTCGGGGCAGGGGGGACTCCAAAGAATACAGAATTAAACTGTTGAAAAATAACAATTTTCAAAAGACCAAAGCAAACAGGAAAAAGAAAAAGAAGACAATTCAGAGCCAATAAAAGAAAAGAACAATGAAAACAGACTTGTCATCATAAAAGAAAACATTTGCCAGAAGGCATTGGAACAAAACCTTTAACCAGTGAAAATATCTTTCAAAAAACAGGTCAAGAGAAAAAAGCATTCAGAAAAACAGTCTAAGAAGATGTATCACCAGCAGACCCACACTTCAACTTGTAAGGAAAAATTTTCAAGCATAAGAAACTGATACAGATGGGGAAAGGCATCTATAGAAAGGAATGGATAATGCCATAAATGTTGACTATGTCAGTAAGCATTAAAGACCATTTCATTAAAAAAAATTCTTTAAAAGTGAATTATTGAAAGTGAAAACAATAACATTATAATTAGGCATTTAACACATTTTTGGACATAAAATTCATAATGTAAAAAGACGAAAGGTGGGAGGAAGGATGTGGCAATAAGTGGCAGAGTTCTTACATTACACAGGAAGCCCTACTAACTGAAATAAGATAAAGTTAAAAATGCACATACAACTAAAAATCCTTGGAAATGTAGATAAGACACAGAGGACAGCTAAAAGTGAGAAGACACACTAGCTTTTAATAGGGAATAACAGGGCAGTGAGTCCCCTGGGTTTTTATTTTTGCCTTTTTTAAGGAAGAGTTCTAAAACCCCCTCTGAGTGACGTCAGACAAGGCTGTGGGAAGCCAGAAGGTTCAACCCTGCTGGATTGACACAATCTCCAGAAGAGTCAGCATCTCTGCTCTCCCCCAGTGGCAACTAGGAGTCCTCCTAAAGTTATTGACCTTCGTTTTGTCCCGTAGCACACATTTAAAAGCATCAATTATATTGCCCCCTGTATGAATCCAACTGCCATCTATAGCATTATGTCTTAAAAACATTATATAACCAAATATATACTGGTAAATAGTGTTTAATTTTTGTAATCAAATTTTCTTTTTGATTGACATATTTGTACTTCTAATACATATATAGAATGTGTAATGACTAAATCAAAGTGATTAGCATTTCTAGCTCCCCCAGTACTAGTATATCTATGTATTGGGAGCTTTCAAATTCTTCTTCTGTAGTTATTTTGAAACATATAATTAATTGCAATAGACTATATATAGTTCACCTATTATGCTATGGAACATTACAATTAAGCTTTGGTATCCATTATTTGGCATCTTAAGCTTGCTCTCCCCTAGCTTCCTAGACTCTAAAAACCCCTATTCAACTCTCTGTTACTGTGATCATTTTCCCTAGCTTCCACAAATTATTGAGAACCTGCAGTATGTATCTCTGTGCCTGGCTAATTTCATCTAGTACAAAACCCTCCAGTTTCAGTCATGTTGCTACAAATGACAGGATTCCATCATTTTATATGGGTGAATAATATTCCACTTGGCATGTATACATTTTTATCTACTCATTAATTGACAGACATCTCAGTTGATTCTATACCATTTCTATTTTAACTAATGCTGCAATAAACATGAACATGCAAGTATCTCTTTGATATAATAATTTAATTTCAGGTACTATGAGGTCTCAAGCTTCATTCATTTTGATCAGGATTGCTTTAGTTTTCTGAGTCTTTGGTTCTTCGTAAGAATTTTGTGATTTTTTTCATAGTTCTTTGAAGAATGTTTATTCATATTTTGATGAGGATTACATTGGGTAAGGCATAAAATACCTCTTCTTATTTATATTTCACAAGGTTAGCATTTTAAATTTTGACATATTGTGAAAGTTGAAGGTAAGATGGTAGAAGATGGAGAAACAAAAGTGGAAGAAAATTGGTGGAAAAGTGGAATAAATTTTTTGCTATTAAAATTGTCAAAGTATCTGATAAAACAAAACTAAATAAGAGGAATAACTATATGGAAATTTGGCAAAGAAAGAATAGAAAAGATATAAAGAAGTCTATACTAACTTATCTTTCCCCAAGTCATAAATAAATAAATAACTACTTACAAATATATTACCTAGAGCTGTGGAAGTACCAACAGAACAAATAATTGCTTTAAATTACCTCTGGAAACACACCCTAGATTTGAGATAGAGAAAAAAATTTTTTTTGTTATGCTTCTATGGTATAGGGAGTAATCTACCTCTCTATCTGTGGAAGACCACAACTTAGCAGTTAATAGAGGCTACTCCTTAGACTAAGATAAGGTTTTTCCTTAAACAAAAGAAAGGAGCATGGTTTTCCAGTATCTAATAGTAGTAAGGCAAGATTAAAACCAAAACTTGCAACAGATTATGCAACTCTAGTACTTTTCTTTAAGTTTATATTATTGCTGATTTTCTCCTTATTTGATTGATAGTCTATGACACTGATTTTTTTTTTTTGGGGGGGGGGAAATCAGTAGCAACTTACTACTTTCAAATGACAGATAAATGAATGGAAAGCCCTATAAAATTCACATTCATGTGTCAAAAGAAGCAGCCTTCACATTGCAGACTATTTCTACATAGAGATGTGTATATGTGCATGTAGGAACAGGTATTTACACAGTTCTAGAAATAGTCTGGTTACACATTTAGAAACTTGAAGTCTGCATTTACTTTTCAAGACTTGATTCAATTATAAGTGATGCCAATTTAATTTTATAAAGAGTGAAAAATGTAATAAATATTATCAGATACTTAGTTGTTGGATGTTGCAGAGGAAAAAAAACAATATCCATATGGTTCATGGCATATTTTATGTTTCTTGCTGTTGGTTTTCAACTATATAACCAAAGTTTTTTGCATATAGACTTGGTAATCAATTAAACTCAGATATATTCCAGTCGGGCTTGCTTTGTGTCAATACAATTAATTTTTTTTCTGTTTCCTAACTGAGCATTTTTCCTTGAGCCAAATCACCATCATCAATAGTGTCCATGAGGCTTTCATTATATTGACATAAGAAAGAGAAATCAAGCAGCAGAGTGGGCAGCGGGCACACAGAAGCTGTGATTCAACTCTTCCATTGTCCAATTTAAATGCAGCACTTTCTGAGTAAATAGCATGTTGTCTGGGGCTTCCATTACTGTACGTTTGAGAGTGACGGATGATTTAACAAGCTGGTTTGTGTTCAACAGCTCACAGAGTGAAATGTGCTATGTTTTGCGGTGAGTGGTCGAAGGGTTTAGAATTCATCTCACTTGAAAATACTTTGTGACCAGTTGTCCGGTTAGTTTTCTTGTAGGCACTTTTTGTTGAACTAATCTCCTATATTTTGTTCACACCATGCATAATCAGTCATGCTGATTCCTACAGCTGCTGTAACAAAACCCCACTAACTTGGAAGCTTAAAATGACAGGAATCTATTAATCTATACTTTCACAGTTCTGGAGACTAGAAATCAAAAAAACAGGGTTTCATCAGGGCCCTATTCTCTATGCAGGGTCTAGGGGAAAATCTGTTTCATGTACCTCCCTTGGCTTTGATATTTCCAAAAATCCTTGAAAATCCTTGGCCTTCAACTGCTTCATTCCAATTTCTGCCTCTGTCATTTCATAGCCAACTTCTCTCTCTAGCTTTCTGTCTTTGTGTCTCTTTTATTCTTCAAAGGGCAGCAATCCTATTGGATTAAGGGTCTACCCTATTCCTGTATGATTCAAATTTAATTAAATGTATCTTTATCAATCCTGTTATAATTAAAGCCACATTCTGAGAGACTGAGAGATGACTTTAACATGTCTTTTGAGGAACAATATGTAGCCTATAACAGATATCCAGGAAGAGTATATCTGATAATATCCCACCAAGACCACCATAAAATAATTCCAGCTTGTCTACATTTTCCTCAAAGTCATCCAGATAAGCTACACTTTACATATCCATGAGATGATTTAGAAAAACATATGTATGTGTGGCTATATGAAAATACATGTACCATCAGTGTTCGAGGATTATTACCGATAATTGTATTATTACTGATAATTATATTATATTATTACCGATAATTATATTTGCTGTTCTACGTATGATATAGTTCCATCATCTTCTAGGAAAATATGGGTCACCCTGTTTTGTGGTTATAATGAGGGTACAAATATTATTGCCTAGACTTTGATTTATTATTTTTTCCTTCTTTCCTAGCTCATGGTCCCTACCACCAAAGTCTCTCTATTAAGAGGTCCTCAAGGGGGTTCAATCATACTTAGCTGCCGCTTCAAAGTCAGCCATTTGCAAACCATGTGGGAAGAAGCCCTTTCCCTTCCATCACTACCACTTACTTCCATGAGAATGTTGCTCTTCTCTGTGAGGCTGTCACTCCTATGGCACTGACTGTCATGGCATATTGACAAAGCTGGTCATACTGAGCCTTCTGGGTGAAACGTGGCAGAGTGAGCAGTTTGCAGTACTTCTCCACTCACAACCTGTGACCCCCACAGTAAATGCCTCTGACAGTTCTGCTTAGTCCACGATGATTCTCCTTCCTTTGTGAATGCCCTCTTATTAGGGAGAAGAACAAAGAATTAAAAAGAGTAAAGACAGACTAAAGTGCTTAGGACACATAATCAAACAGACCTGTATACACAGTGTAGAAATCCCAGCAGGAGAAAGGAGAGAAAACAGAGTTTTAAAGTTTATTGAAAGAATTAATTGAAAATTTCTTAATTGTCAGTAAGAAAGTAGGCTTACAGTTTCCAGAAGTTCAATGAAAGATTCCATTTGACAGTAAAATGCACATTCTTCTTAAGCACATGCAGAATATTCTCTATGAGAGATTATGTTAGGTCACAAAAGAAGTCTTAAAATTTTAAGATGATTGGAAACATGCCATATATTTTTGTAGGTCACAAATGAAAAGAAGTCATTAACAAAATGAAAACTAAAATTCACAAATATTTGGAAATTAAATAGCACAGTCTTTAACAACTAATGTATCGAAGAAGAAATCAAGAGGAAAATTGGAAAATATCTTAAGACAAATTAAAATAAAAAGAGTACACTAAAACATAAGGGATGAAGGAAAGGCAGTACTCGGAGGTTATTTATACTTTTAAATTCTTAGAAGAAAGAAGGAGAGAGGGAGAGAGAGAAAGAGACAGAGAGAGATTGATTTTCAATCAACAATTTTTACACCTCAAGGAACTAGAAAAAGAACAAGCTAATGCCAAAGAGCAGAAAGAAATAAATACTAAAGATCAGAGAAGAAGTAAATGAAATAGAAAACAGGAAAGCAAATTAGAAAAAAAAATCAATGAAACTCAGATCTGTTTTTCTGAAAAAAAAATCAACAAAACAGCAAAATTTGGCAAGACTAAGAAAAAAGAGATATGATCCAAATAAAACAGAAATGAAAGAAGAGGTGTTTTTTTTTTTATAAGAAGCCACAGAAATAAGAATTCTAAGACACTATCATGAACAATTATACTCCAATAATTTGTTACCACCTAGAAGTTATTGATATATTCTTAGAATGAAACTGATCAGGTCTGAATCATGAAAATAAATAAATGAATAAACATAAAACTAGTAAAATGATGGTATAAAGAATCAAAAAATTCCCAGAAAAGGCTATGACCTTATGGTTTCAATGGTGCACTCTACCAAACATTTGAAGAATTAATACTAATTCTTAAACTCTTTGAAAGAACTGAAGAGGAAGGCATACTTCCACACTCATTTTGAATCAGCATTACCCTGATGCCAAAGCCAGACAAAGACATCATGAGTAAAGTAACTGCTGGGTGATATTAGTGATAAATACATATGCAAAAAAAAAAAATTGTCAACAAAATATTAGCAAACCAAATTCAATAGGACATTGAAAGATTTTACATCATGACCAAGTGAAATTTATTCCTGGAATGTAAGGATGATTTTACATATAAAAATCAATTCACAGGATACCCTCATGTGATGTTTAATTTTATATGACAATTTGATTGGGCTAAGGGATGTCCAGAGAGCTAATGAAATATCATTGCTGGAGGTATCTGTGAAGGTGTTCCTGGAGGGGATTAGCTTTTGAATTCGTAGACCGAATAAAGAAGGTTACCCTCACCAATTCAGGTAAGCATCATCCAATCCACAGAGGACCTTAATGGAACAAAAAGTTGTAGGACCGGTCAATTTTCACCTATTCGAGTTGGGATATTCCTCTGCTCTGTCCTTAGACGCTGGCACTCCAGATCCTCAAACTCTCAGACTGGAAGCAGGACTTACATCATTCTTGCTATGGCTATGCTCTCTAGTTCTTAGGCTTTCAGACTCTGACTGAATTAAACCACAGGCTTTCCTGGTTCTCCAATATGCAGATAGATCATAGACTTCTTGACCTCCATAATCACATGAGTGTGTGTGTGTGTGTGTGTGTTTGACCCATCCCTTATTTCTACCTTTCTATACCATTATACTTCTCTTTGAAATGGGAATGGTTACTCTGTGCCCTTGGAAGTTGGAAGTTTGTAACCTTCTTTTTAACTTTTTACAGCGTCTCATAGCTAAGAGTTTACTTCCCATCTTAGAGGAGACTTTAAATTTGAACTTTTGAAAGATGCTGGAACTGTTAAGACTGTGGGGATTCTTAGGACTGAATGCGTTTTGCATTGTGAGATGGATGTGAAACTTTCATGGGGGGAAGGGGTTGAATGGTATGGATCGGATAGGAAGTATCCACCAAAGACGTGTGTGTCGAAGGCTTGATCCCCAATGCAGCGGTGTGCAGAGGTGTGGCTTTCAGGAAGTGACTGGATCTTGAGGGCTGTGATGTCATCAGTGGGTCAATCCATTGATGGCTGAATGGACAACCAGGAGGTAACGGAAACTATAAGCCCATGTGGGACTGTCACTGAGGGTGTGGCCTTGGGGAATAGTTTGTCCCTTAACCCTTCTTTCTTTTCTCTCTCTTCCTCTGTCCCTTCTCCTCAACCTCCTCATTCTCCTATTCTCCTCCTCCTCTTCCTCCTCCTCTTCCTCCTCTTCCTCCTCCTCTTCCTCCTCTTCCTCCTCCTCCTCCTCCTCTTCCTCCTCCTCCTCCCTTTCCTCCTCCCTTTCCTCCTCCTCCTCCTTCTCTTTCTCCTTTCTTTTCTTCTCTGCTTCTTAATTGCCACAGCATCACCTTTCTTGTGCTTATCCTTCTGAAATGACGTTCTCCCTCACCTCAGGCTCAGAACAATGGAGTCAGCACACCTTCTACTGAAACTTCTGAAAACATTAAGCCAAAATAAATCTTTCCTCGTTTAAGGTGTTTGTGTTGTGTAATTTGGTCACAGCCATAAAAACATGCCTATAACACAAAGCATCAGTAATCAAAACAGCTGGTTCCAATAATAAAAGCATACATATAGACCAATGGAACAGGAAGAGAGCCCAGAAATAAGCCAGTATATATAAAGTTAAATGGACTTTGATAAGGAGCCCTGACTACCTAATTGAAAAAGAATTGTCTCTTCAACAAACAGCTTTAGGAAAACTGTATATCTGCTGGTAAGGATATTTGCATCCTTATCTTACACCATAGGCAAAATTCAAACCAAGATTGAATAAAGATATAAACCTGAGACATGATAATGTGAAACTCCTAGAAGAAAATATAGAAGAAAAATTTCATAATATTCATTGTGGTAATAATTTCTTGGGTATTAAAAGACACAGGTAACCAAAACAAAGATAGAAAAGTGGGACTACATCAAATTAAGAAGCTATTGCAGTAGAAAAGGAAGCAATCTAAAGAGTGACATGTAACCTGTGGAATGGTCAGAAATATGTGCAATGGATATGTCTGATTATAATGTCCAAAATATGTAAGAAACTGCAAATCAAAAGCAAATCTCTAAATAAACTGATTTTAAAAATGAACAAAGACTTGAATACATATTTCTCCAAGAAATAGATGTTTCTACAGTTAGCCAACAGTGTATGAAAATATGTTCAACATTATTGATTATCAGGGAAATGCAAATCAAAACCGCAATGATGAATGTCTTTGAGCCTGTTAGGATGATCTTTATCAATTAAAAAAAATGCACCAAATATTGGAGAGGATATGGAAAAATTCAAACCTTTATTCACTGTTGGTAGGAATGTAAAATAATATAGCCATTCCTAAAATTAATATGAATGTTTCTCAAAAAATATTAGAATTACCATATGCTCTAGCAATCCCTCTTCAGAGTATTTATCCAAGAACCATGAAGAGATTTTTTGCTCCCATGTTAATTGTGACATTATTCATAACAGCCAAGAGATAGAAACAACATAAATATCTATTGACATAAGCAATAAAGAAAGTGTGTACCTACAATGGAATATTATTTAGCCTTGAAAAAGAAGAACAATATGTCAGATGCTACAGCAGGTGAGCCTAGTGGACATTATGCTAAGTGAAGTATACAGAAAACAAACACTGCATGACTTTACTTATAAGAGGCATTTAAAGTTGTCACACTCATAGTAGCTGAAAGCAGGGTGGTGATTGCCATAGAGGGAGAAGGAAAAATGGGCAGTTGCTTGGAATGAATACAGAGTCTCCATCATGTAAAATGAAAATATCAAGAGACTTGTTCAATTTCATATAATTAACAATACTGTATTCTACAGTTCAAAATCTGTTAAGAGGAGAGAGTTCATATTGGATGTACTACCAAAATAAAAACAAATATGCTTCACTTTATTTATTTTTAAATTTGTCTGTTGCCTTTAACACAAGAACTTATTTATTTATTTATTTGTTTATTTTTATGTGGTGCTGAGGCTCAAACCTAGGGCCTCACATATGCTAGTGAAGCACTCTACCACTGAGCTACAGCCCCAGTGCAATATGCTTCACTTTAGTATGACTAGTGATACACACAAATCTCGAACATCAGCTGACATACCCTGAGCACTTAAAATTCTGCTTGTACTCTTTTTACTTGGCATTTGATTCTTGGCTATACCTCAAGAATTCTGGCTCAAGTTTTCTACTTACAACACACTTTGTAATCACCCAGAATCCCACAGTTTCTTGACAGACCCTGGCTGTATTCACCTTGAGAGAAATATTCTATCACCTTTAGGTTTAGTGTATCTATATTTATTGAATCACCAAAGTTGACCGAATAACATACCAGTCAAGGGAGATGTAAGAAGACAAACATGGATCCTTTCCAAAGGTAATTTACCCTCCTGTGAAACTTGACATCAGTTCCTAGTCTCAGGAAATAACAGGGTTAGAAGACAGCAGAGAGAGGGGGGAGGGGGCAGAGGAAAGAGCAGAGTTGGAATAGGAAACACTTGACTTCAAGTAATGAAATTCCATTCAATTGCCTCTAAACAGTTTTTAACACACATTATGATGAAGCTGAGCCGATAGCTTTAGGGAAAGCAAGAGGCAGGATGGTCCCAGAGTTTAAGCAGGAGTTTCCAGACCTGGAACTTAACATTTGGCCAAAAAAAAAATATGACTCAGCTTGATGCTTCTGGGCTTATTCCCACCCACTTTTCTTGGTGTTCTCATTTTAAAACTTGAAAGTGCAAACATGTTGACTCACTTTGAGTTTGGTGTCTACCCTTAGGCCAAATAATCTAAGACTTGAGCTGGGAGATGAAGCCATTACAGCATTGACTTCTTGGGCTGGAAGTGCAGGGACATTCATCAAAGAGTGTCGTTCAGAGATTAGAAGCAAACCTTGCCTGCTATCTACTGTGAGTCAGTTCCCCACCATGGCTGTTAAGCTTGAAGATTGTTTATCTGATTGCATTATTTGTCATCTATTTATTCAGTCGAGCATTGACTTGGGCACCTCCTTTATGCCCCTCACTGAACTTTATGCCCCTCTTTTTTGAGGGATAAATACATGAAAAAATGTGCCAGTTAGTGGAAAGAACATTCTTTATTTATAAAGCTAAGCTAAACGTGGAAGTTTTAAAATAATGTGTTCTGGCAATTCAAAAAGAGGGTGGAGGAAGACATCAGGAAAAATAGTATTTAAACTGAATTATGAAATTAGATAAAGACTTCCTGAAGCACAGAGGAGACTGGCAGGAAGGGCATGTTCTAAGCAGACATGATGGGAACAAAACTGCAAAGGCAGATAGAACGGTAGCCGGTGAAGTTAACTTCGAGAAGTCTCCGCTAGAAGACCATTTTGCCAATGACACAGAAAAAGCAGCAGTGAAAATAAGAACTAAGGATGCACCAAAGAGATAGTCCAGAACAAAATGCCCAGAATTAAGCAGGTAACAAATATCATGTAAGAAGTAACTAAGAAAATAAAATCTGAGTTTGAATGCACCAAGGAATCCTAGAAATTTAAGGAAACACTTGCATCTAATGTTAGCTCCTTAATTTTTGTAGGTAAATAGTTTGATGTTCCAAAAGGATGAGGTCTAACCCCATTGCCCACAAGTAGTCAAAGTAGATCTGCATCAAGACGAGGGATCTAAATTCACTAATTCCAAGCTTCCTAAAAAAACTGAAGCCCAAGTATCTAAACAGCAATGTAATTCATTATTCATCGCAGCCTTTCTTTCTGCAAGTATTTTTTTTTTCTAATTTTGTGGTGCTAGTGATGGAACTCAGAGCCTGACACACTGTGAGGCCTCTGTTCCACACTGAGCTACATCCCCTGCCTCATCTCCTGCCTTCTTCTTCCTATGTTCTATGGTCTGTCCAAACAGAACACTTACATCACTCTGTATGTGTGCAATGACTTTGGCTTCACATCCATGGATATATTATTTCCATCAGTCACTCTGTGCTCCCACAAAAATACGACTGCTTGTCTATAATATTGTCCAGTCCTGAAAGCCCAGCCACAGTGCTGCCTTTTTAAAGAACTCACCTAAAATTTCCCTACCACTCCACTCCAGTTAGAAATCATCTTTTTCCATGTTGCCACTGGACTCTGTGACTCCCTTGATATCTATCAGGTTGCATATTATGCTGAAGTTATACAAGTATGTAATATCATGTAATAACCTAAGATCTTCTCAAGTACAGAGACCTAGTATATTCACACCCAGTATTTCCCATAGCATCAGCTCCAAACTTGTCAAAAGGTAGATGCTAAACCAATATCTCTCAGGTACACAAATAAATACTTTCCCATAAAATGGTGGGGGTTGGGGAGCTGGGAGAACTTTCTTTGCTTTTCTTAACGCTTGTTTAGTTGGGGCCTAATTAACATTTAAATATCTCAATTTTCTCTACTCTGCTACTAGGATCAGAGTGGGAGCTTTCATATCTAGCGTAACCATCCTTTTTGCAACGCAACTTCTCGTTTCAGAAAGACATTGCAAAGGTAGATTTATCTTAAAAGGTTTACTACATCAGTCATCGTGTTTTTCAACTTTTTATCGCTAAGCAATTTCTTTTCTTGACATGCCTACAGAGGAAAGGATAATATATCTCCCAGGCAACCAGTCATTTACATAGCTCAGATTATTAAAATAAACCTAGGGTTTATCCTGTGTATAAAAAAGTAGGTTTAAATTGCCCTGCAGATTGATATAAACTCATGGATAGTGTCTGGGTCTTTATTCCAACAATGATTTTACTTACTTGCTTGCTTGTCCTGGCTTCAAATTCTTGGGGTTGGGCATCCATTTGGCAACTAGAAATGAGGAGAAAAAAATGTTTTAGCGACTCATCTCTCTGACGTTGATGAGAACAAACCTAGAATTTATCTTATGTATTTAAAAACAGGTTTAAATTGTTATTTGACACATCTACAGTCGTACATAACAGGTGCGCTTCTCTTCCTATGATGATCTTACCTCTGGGCTTACTCTTTCTCAAAATCTCTTTGGATGGGAAGAGAGGTGAAGACTTTCATTACACCATCACCAATGAGGCTGAAATGTTTCATTCCTTTAAATTCACATGGTGGGGGAACTGATCCATTGGTTTTAGTTCCTTTCTCATAGCAGACTTTGAAAGAGGAAAGGGCCTGAATAAGATAGAAGAAGAAAAATAGGTCCTATGAGTGGAGATAAGGAGGATACTCAGAGTTGTTCATACTTTCATTAAAATATATATATATATATATATATATATATATATATATATATATATATATATATATATATATATATCTTGGAGACAAAATTAGTGATTTTTCCCTTAAAACATCTTCCACATCTATTCAATTTTCTTAGGAATGGCATCATTAGAATAATACCATCATGAAGCTCCTATAAAAGCCAGAAATCTGGGTGGTATTCTCAACAGGATACTTCCTGGCTACCCACATTCTTTCTATTGTGTTACAAATACCTCTGAGCACTCATACTTTCTTCCCTCTAATACCATATCCACCACTGAAGTGACAATCAGTCACTTCCCATCTAAGTTAAAACCTACAGGGATCCAGAAGAATGAATGGTCCAGGGACAGGGAAGAGTAAATGCAAAAGCCCTAAAGACGGGTGTTCTACTAAGGAGCAGCAATTAGTTTGTGTGTCTAGAATATCACAAGTGATGGAGAGGGCTACAACCTTAAATCAGGGAGGCCATCATGGCAAAGGGCAGATGATGAAGAACTTGATAGGCCAAGATAAGGCCTTTGGAATGTAGTTTAAATAAGATGAGAATCCCCTAAAGGAATTTGATGACAAAAATCACTGAACATCTATACATGTTGGGAAGACCACTCTGTCTGCTATGTAGGGTTCTGTAGGAGGTATTAAGGGTGATAGAGGAAAGACCAGTTATGAGTCCATTGAGATATGTCAGGGAGAAGATAAGTGTGGCCTGGACTATAGTGGTCACAGTGGAGAGTTCAAAGAGAGATCAGACCTTGGATCTATCTTGAAGGTGCAGTAGACAGGCTAGGTTGATGTACGGCATGTACGCTGAGAGGGGGAAAGAGCATCCAGAAGTGACCAAGAGTATTCAACCTCAGAAACTAGGAGGTTGACATTACCAGTCACTGGGACTGTTAAGAAATCAGGGGAAGATCAGAGTTGGGTCTGGGGTACTGTTACTCTCATTGCTTATATTTAGGACAATGGAGTGCAGTGGGAATCTAAAGATCTCTTTGGGTTTTGTCAAGTTTTAAATCCCAACTAATCTGCTTTGAATAATGTTCTGTTATGAAAAATTTAATGTGGCCAATAAAATACAGCAGCCCAGAATTTGGAGACTTCTATGGAACTGAAGATACACACATTATCAGTCCACAGACCATATTTATCATGAGGACATTGGAGAAGACACCCTCCAGGATCAGTAGACAGACACACAGAAGAAAAGAGCTCTGGGGTCTAAGCTTTAGGGCAAACCACTATTTGAATGTCAGAACAATGTGGAGAAACTAGCAGGGAGAACTCAGGAGAAAGAATGAAGTAAAAAGAAAATCAAGAGTGGTGATCGCTACTAAATTAAAATGAGCCCACAATAGCAATGCCCTATAGTGCTCCTTGATTTCAATTTTTTATTCTCCCTTTTATATGCTTTTGTGTCACCTGGGCTAAAGGCCTGTTCTCTCCTATCTGGGTGTCTCTACACACCAGACACCCAGGCTCTCTGAATTTTTGTTGAATCCTTCCAACGGGAAGCAATAAAAGGAGAATAGAGGGTGATAGAAAGGAAGGAGACAGCTGGACACGATGGTGCACACCCATAATCCTAGTGGCTCAGGAGGCTGAGGCAGGAGGATCATGAATTCAAAGTCAGCCTCAGCAACAGTGAGGTGTTAAGCAACTCAGTGAGACCCTGTCACTAAATAAAATACAAAATAGGGCTGGGGATGTGGCTCAGCAGTTGAATGCCCCCGAGTTCAATCCCTGATGCACCACCACCACTCCAAAAATGGAAAAGACACATTCTATTCTGATTGTGGAAACAATTTAAGCAGGAGTTGCAGTATCAGAAGGGAAATTATGTACAACGTCACATGAGAGCTGACCGTGGCCTTGTAAGTGCAGGTTTCAGAAATTCAATAGTAGGAGAGTCATTGCATCCCAGGGCCTGCAACATAGTAGTCATAAATACTTACTTTGTAAATAAGCAAATGTGTACAGGAGAAAAGACCAAATCTTTCTTCTTCATTGCTTCTTAGATCCAATTAAGGATCATTAAGCTCTATCATTCTGACATGTTAGTTCTCTCACATCTGGCCTCTCTCCATTGCCAACATCATCACCCAGGTTTTTATACCAAGGACCTAAATGTTCTCTGCTTATTGTGTATTGTACCTATAGCAATCTTATCATCACAGCTTCTCCTCAAAGACCTCCAAAAGCCAATGAAAATCCGCCAAAGCTAATGTTTTATCACCTACAATCAACTTCCTGTTTTATATTTTAATTAACTACTAATAATAGCCAATATTTTCATGTCGGAACTCCACAGAGCTACTCTTCACAACAACAGATGATCTTAAGCCCATGGAATTAGAATCCTAAACAAAACTATCTGCAGAACCCACTAGGCCCTACCTGACATTCATGAAACATCTGCATTTTCGGTTCCCTGCTCAGAAAGCAGTCCTCTTTCTCAAGTGGCAGGAATGAAAAGACTGCTCAATATTTCCCTAAGGTGGATTAACCCTAAACCAATCCAGAACAAACTTTTTCTTCGTGTAGATTTACATTGCTTCTTAATCACTTGATTCCATTGAGATGCTGTCGATTTTTTCTCTCCCAAACAAATAGCTCTGTTTAGTTAGCCTCTGAGGTATGTGTGGCCTACTTGAATGCCAAAGAAGAACAGGCTGAAAGAATCTGAGATCCTGCAGATCTCCTCCCAGCACTCCCTAAAGCCAGGAAATGATTTCTTTGCTTTGTTAGTTATGCTAGTAGAGTGTATTTCTAATGCCTCTTCTCTTCATTCATGAGTGTTTAAACATTTTAATGAATATGTTATTTACTGTAATAAAGTCAGAGTCTGCTCTTAAATTAATAGAGCAGTGTAACCAGAAATCCCATCACACCAATTTATCCATGCTCTGTATTGCTGAGTTTCAAACACGTGATCCCCGGCCATACAAATTCTCTGCTACTCTGTAGACAGTGCATAATTTCTCTTTAGCTGCATAGGAGCATCAAATCCAAGTTAATATGTGTCTATGTGTTTGCATGTTTGCGTGTATTTAGCTGCAGCGTGGTGATTTAATAACTCTTGGAGATAAAAAGCTAAGCTTCCAATCCTGATTTCACTACTTTAGCCAATTACACTCTCTTTAAGTTAGTTTTGTCCTCTGAAGCATGAGGGTAATAATAGTGGCCCCCCACTACATTAGGATGTTCAACACAAAGCACGGGAGATTATACACAAAACATTATGCTTGAAGCATTGAGGCTCTGTAAATATTAGCTATGAATATTATCAAATATAAGAGCTGACCATGGTCCTCACTAGCCAACA
Organism: Marmota monax; assembly: GCF_021218885.2. NCBI lineage: Eukaryota > Metazoa > Chordata > Mammalia > Rodentia > Sciuridae > Marmota > Marmota monax. Next base: position 3,915,608 of record NW_026692072.1, on the reverse strand, counting down.
ACAAACTTTTTGAAATGTAGAAAAAGAAGCACCTATATCTGGAGGGGAAGCAACTCTGTGGCTAGAATAGAGTGTAAACTGGATTTTGTCCCATAGTTACCCACTTGGCTACAAATGCCTGTGCAGAACAAAACATGCCCAGTCAGATGTGCTGGCTCTGGGGTTTATGTTGTCTTCCTACCAACCTCAATCATTCATGTTCCTTATTGTTCCCTTTCCTTCACCAGTTTAATGATTTGGGGAATGAATCTGGATTCACATGACCAATGGACAATAATCTCAAGAAGAGAAAGATTTCTATTTTAAGTTAGGGGGTCTCCAAAGGCAGGACTTTTCTTTACAATCTCTAATTCTTGAACACCTGGGCCTGAATCTCCCCTATAAACCAAACTCAAAAAAAAAAAAAAAAAAGCCACTAAGTGACTGAACAAATTAATTGATTAAAGAAAGTGAAGGCTACTTTATTGATTTAAAATTCAAGTGAGGCTAGAATTGATACAATCTGTCAGCAAGAACTTGAAACATTTCTTAATACCATGGCAACACAGATATTTAAAATAGATCCATAGAATCATGCAGTATCATAAAAGTCACCATCTGATAAGCACATGTAATTGAGGAGGAGGAACCAAATCATATGGAAAATTACGTTCTTAAGCAGACATTCACTTCAACCCAGGAATTGATCCTAACTTAGGGAACAATTTCTAGATTACATTTTTTTTTTTCAGAGCAGTCTTGCTGTTTCTTAGTCAAGCCTGATTTCATAACTACATGGCAAATCTAGGACAATCGAGGATATAAAAATGTCCAAAACATTGACATCTTCCTGCTGCTTTGTCACAAAATTTGCTATTGGTTTGAAATGTTAATTGTCGGGTAACTCTGGTAATCCATTGAGGAAATAAACAAAACATCTTCCCCACCATTCCATTATTAAAGCATATATTTCTAAGCCTCTTTACCGCTCACAAAAAGTGTTGCAAGAACCAAACATAAATTCAGAACCATAGTATTGGCAAAGTCAACCAAACACAGCGGTACAAAACACAGCAGTATAAGATGCTTAGTGTTAGTAACACTATGTTCAGTCACACACAGTCATGCTTACACACGATCTGAGCGTAAAGGCACAGTTGGTCTCGTATAAAGGTAGCAAACGGCAGGTCCATTAGCTTGTGTCACAACCTGAAGAATACCCAAATACCCACAGCAATCTCATTTTTATAAAGCACAATCTAACCAACCCTGACTGTTCTATTAGAAACTGTAAGTTATCTCCACATCCCACGCCTGGCATTCCTGACCTTCCTTATCTGGTCTACATTTTATTTTAGCAAAACATCCATTACTTTCTGTCACATGATAAGATTTAATGTGCATTATGCCACCTATCTGTGGTGTGTCCCCACTCTTACACAAACTGGGTTGGAATAGAAGCCCATGTACACAGGGACAGAATGTGTGTATTTTGTTTCACTGATATAGGCCAAAAACTTAGAACTGTTCCAAAGACATATGAAGACTCTCAATAAATATGACTGGACTTATTATTATCTCTTTTCAATTAAATATTTTACTGGCTTCCATTGCATATAAGTTAAAGTCTTTAGTCTTGACCCAGGCCTGCAATAGCTGTCTGTACTCTAAACTCTTCCCCTGTCTTCATTTGATTTTGTAGCTCTCTCCTTATTCCTGCTTCACTAAACACCCAACGGGTTCCTTTTATATGACAACTCTGCAGAGTTTTTTCCTCCCACCCATATCCCGGGTGCGGTGGAAATGGGGTTCCCCTGGTGGAATGGGTTGGCAGCACAATAAAAGCTAAGAAAAATAGAGCTATGAAAAAAACCACAGGACATGGAAAATATTTTCAGAAAGCTGGGGCAGGAAGGGCTAGCTGATCATATGGATCAAGCTTCCACACTAAAAAAAAAAAAAGCAAAATGGTGCCCATGCTTGCTTTATTTATGTTGGGGAACAACAAAGACCTTCAATAGAATGTTCTTTACCAAAAAAGGTAGTAGGTGGGCTGTTCAGATCCCAAGGGGTTATGCGCATCTCCTGAGCAAGTAGAGCAGAGGTAAAGGTCACATGCATTGGGCAATCTACTGAGTGGGAGGAGCCACGGATATGCCAAACCTAAATCTCCCTGGCTGCCATACTGAGTGGATGGCTTCTGCCCTTTCTTGTATTAGGGCCATCTTACAAGCTGTTCCCTCTGTCTGGAACACCCACCTCCCAACTCCTCCTCTCTCCAGTCCTTGGTTTGCCATTGGCCAAATTCTTAAAGTGTCTGTTGAAAGGTACAATAAGCTTTATCCTTTAGAGTGGGGAGGGGGGAGTGAAGCTATCCTGGAACCGCACACCTGATAACAACCCCACTGGGGCATTCCCCTCATCATTTTTGGTAGGCACCTTCCCTCCAGCACACACAAGCTTCATTTTTTTCTCTGCCCTAGTTCCAAACACAGTCTATGACTGAACATTTACTTACTAGTATTTTTTTCTCTCTTCCTTCATGAGATTTTATGTCCCGTGACGCTAAGAACATATTTCATGAGTGTTTTTTCTCAACTCGATTCTCATAAAACACACCTCTTCATTCCAATTTGCAAAGGATGTCTTCAAACAATTGACAATAAATATCCCCCATCAGCTTTAACTTTCACTTTTTAGGATTTAGACTTCTAATTCAAAGTCAGAATGAATTAAGTAACATGTTCATTCTTTGTTAAATTGAGCATCGACATATGATGTTACACCTGCAGCTGCTAGAGAGTGGCCAGATGTCTGGTGTCATGACAGAAACTGAGGAGACGCTCAGGTATCTTTTGACTATATTCTTTGTCAAGATGGGTTTTGTGAGAAAAGACTCATTGAAAATGATTTACACCAGTTAATTACTCATGTGTCCATACACATGCACTTTACTATCATCTGAATCGATATGCAATTCAGATAGGCCCTAAATCCTCTCTGCTTTTATTTCATATAAATTTATTACTCATCACTCAGTGCTATAAAGTTTAATTAAAGTCAGCGGCTGCATTTTGATTCCTCTAATTACTTGACACACAGCATGTGAGCACTCACAATACTAAATAATAAGCAGAGATCAGTTCCTTCTATTTTATTTCATTATTCTTTTCTGATCATCACTCATAGAAAAGACATTTCATTGTACACAGAAGAGTGAGTGTTGACCTACAATCACTGTCTTCAGTTGTGTTGTAATGAGACATCCAAAACCCTTAATTTAGTTGTGATGTTGGTTATTGCTGCTGTTTTGTTAGTGGTGGTTTGGGTACCAAAGATTGAACCTAGGGGTGAATAACCCCTAATCCACCCCCCCAACCTTTTCTACATTTTGGTTTTGAGACAGGATCTCACTAAGTTGGTGAGGCCAGCTTTGAACTTACAATCCTCCTGTCTCCACCTCCTGAGCTGCTGGGATGACAGGCATGTGCCACCATACCAGGTGCTGTTTTGTTTCTTTGCCTGTCTCTTTGTCTCAAGGAACTTAGTATATCCCCACCGATATATACTTATCATTAAAATTGCACAGTAAGACCAAACACAGTGGCACACGCCTGCAATCCCAGTGGCTTGGGAGGCTGAGGCAGGAGGATCACGAGTTCAAAGCCAGCCTCACCAAAAGTGAGGCACTAAGCAACTGAGTGAGACCCAGTCTCTAAATAAAATAAAAACTTGGGCTGGGGATATGGCTCAGTGGTTAAGTTCAAACCCTGAAGTCAATGCCGGGTTACTGCACCACCACTACCCCCAAAAAAGGTGCACAGTAAAACTGTGCTGCTCTCAGTAGCTATTCCACAGGTCATTCTTGTTCCTTATTCATGTTACCTGCTAACCTAGACTATCCATCTACACTGTCTCCTCTTAAAGGCCTGTCTTAAGTCTTACCTGTCATTGAAGTGATACTGATTACCACAAATTCTTTATATTTCAACTTTCCTTCTGTTCTTTATATTTCATCTTTTGCTTTTGTACATATCACCTAACAATGCTTTTACCAGTTTCACTGATGAACATCTTGTTTTCCTAAGTCTTCATCACATCTTCACAAAAAGGACTGTTTGCAATCATCTTCCTCACAGAGTGTTACAGTGCTAAAAAAATCATTTATATTTGAAAACAATGGAAATAACAAATCAGACAAAAATCGACTATAATTTTATTTGTTTAGAATAAAATATTATAATTGCTTTGAACCTCATTCCTATTCCCTCGGTCACTTTTAACTTCAGTATTGCTCTTTGGAAGCATTGAGTGCCAGGATTTCCTTACTTTTTTCTCCACTCTGAACCAAGTCCTTCAACACTGTGGAAACATTACACTCAATTCTCCTCAGTCAAGGTGAGTAAAGATGCACATCAGAAAGTCCACTCAGGTGGTTCCTTCAGTGATTTTAGAGGGACAGTATTGTCCTCAGCTTGGGATCCATAAGCGTGACCAGCTGCCTGAGCTACATATTCATCCATCATGAACAATCTCAGGTATAGACTGTTGAATTTGTCTCATCTGTCTATCTATGATCACTTATGTGTATGTGTATATGTGTGTGTGTGTGTGTGTGCAAGAAATCATAGGAATACACAGTCACAAAGACAAAAACAAACAGAAAGGGAGAGGTGAAGCTACAGAACAGAAGAGGTATCCTGAGATTTCTTTATTCCTGGAAGGGCCCTCTTAAAACAAAATGAGGCCCTTAAACTCCTTGTCTTCATCAGTTTGCCTGCCAAGTCCTTAACTGTAGAGAAAGGTTAAAGAATTAAAATGGCAATAAAATCCTTACCTGAAGTTCAGCCTTCTAAAGTTTACCCATCTTGTACATTAAATGTTTTAAGTTTCATTTTTTTTATGTCCATGATTTACCATCTTTCCAATAAGAACTTCTTTACATGAAGTTTCTAGTAGTTGATTCTTTGCAAAATTTCTTAAGAGTGTTTTTGTTATTACATTTCACCAAGGGGAAGAGAGCATGTTAGACAATTTCGTTAGTTTCCTCCAGACACAAGGGTATGGCCTGAGGAAAGAATTGTGAGCAACCGTTTCATTCACATTGTGAATACATTGGAGGAATTCTTCCAAGGGGTCTCAAGGAATCAAGGTTAAAAGGCACACCGAGTAGTTATATTCAGCTTATATCCCGCTTTGAGTTTCAGTGGGGTTTGAGTATCCTCCAAATGTCCATCTTGATCAGAGTCTTGGTCCCTAGAGTGGCATGACTGGGAGGTGCCAAGAGACCTTTAAGAGGGAGGTCTAGGTGGGAGCCCTCAGGTCATGAGGAGCATGCATTCCAAAGTAGTTCTCTTGGGTCCCCTTGGTAGTTCTCAATACAGAATTATTATATATAAAACCACATTTTTTTATCCATTCATTCATTGATATACACTTAGGCTGGTTCCATAGCTTGGCTATTGTGAATTGCACTGCTATAAACATGGGTGTGCATGTAATACTGTAGTAAGATGACCTTAATTTTTCAAGCTAAATGCTGAGAAGTTTATAGCTGGGTCACATGGTGGTGTCATGCCTAGTCTTTTGAGGAACCTGTATAGTGATTGTACTAATTTACAATGTCACCGACAGTTCCTTTTCCTCTACACAGAAGATTATTATGGAAGCCTGAGCCTGGCTCCATCCAGTGTATCTCAGATTAGATATAAAATCACTTGCATGCTCCCAGAGTAATATGCAGTCCTACCCTTTCTTCTATCACCTGAGAACTCAGTGGATGCCAGCACTATGCCCTTGAACCTTGAAAACTGTGACATAAACTTTTTCTTCTTTATAAGTATTCTGTCTCCTGAACCCATATTAAACATGAAGCGAAGATGACTTTTAAAAAAGAGATTGGGGTAAAAAGAAAGAAGATAAACCAATCAAATATGGAAGCCAGAAAGAGGATGGATAGATGGCAAATAATTTTGCAAGCTGAGAACCAAACTCAAGATCTTTGGTATGAAATGTTGACAAAAGCACTAATTTTTATCAAAGAAGGCTCAAAGCCACAAAGCACTGTCAGCAGCAGGGATTCTGGGAATTGTGGTGAAGCAGGTGGGGGAATAACACAAACAGCACCGAACACATGCTCTTTAGGAGACAGTTACTAGATTCTCCAGCATTCCCCATGTTTGGGAGGTGGCCCCTCCCCTGGATTTCCGGTCTAACAGAAAAGAAACTTGTAAGTCCCTATGTCATCCTAAAAAGTAAAAATTTAAACAAAGCCAACAACATTTCTAAGATCTGAAGGAGAACTGAGGTCACAGGGAAGAAGCCTCTAAAATTGGAGAGACAGTCAAGGTCATAACAATATATAGTTGCAGAAATCTGAAAGCAGAAGCCTCTGCTGGAAAAATTCCTGGGTTAGGAAATGCTAAATTGAAACTAATAAACTCCTGGATGTTCAGTATCAATGAGTTTGAGAGTTAAAAACCGCTGGGGTCCAAATTGTGAGTTTGGACTTCCCACACTTTTTGAGCTTTATGTCTAGGTAGTCAACCAGATTCTCACAGTGAATAGTGGAGAAAAAATTCTCTTGTCCTTCCAGCAGGAGAGGGGGAAAGTAAACAATTTGAAATAGGCCAAGACATTTTTTTCTTCAGAAGCCCTGCCCTCAAGATAAATTGTTTTATCAGAGCCTATACTAGTTGAATTTTTCAGAGTTTGACCTTGGTAGAAAAAAAAATGCCCCATTCCAGCCCACTGTAGATATCCTACTCTACATTAAGATGGCAAAATGTGTTTGAGAAGCCACTGCAATACCCACAGCCTGGGGCACAGGCTCACTAAGACAGTCAGACACAATAGGGATCACAGTACGCTTTCCCTCCCTCCCACCTCTCTAGCACCTTAACTAGCCGTCTATTTGGCAGTTCCTGTAACCCACTACATCAGGTCTTGCTATCAGGGAAAAAATTACAGGCAGTGATGGGCGAACACAGTTTGAAGGGAGAAAGCATCAAGACCAAACTCAGACATGAAAAGAATGTTGGAATTATCAGACTGGAAAACAAGTGTGATCAATATGATAAGGGTTCTAATTGATGAAAGAGAAAGCATGTGAGAACCATTGGATCCTGTCTGTAGAAAGAAGTAAATGCAAACACAGAATAAAAAGAAACAGGAGAATTCAAAAACCTTGTAATGAGCCTAAAACAGTAACAATCTGAGAGAGAAGATGAAAACCACACAGAAATTAAGAATCCCATCCACAGGCTCAGTAGTCAAGTGCACATGGCTAAGGAGTGAGTCACCAAGCTTGAGGATAGCCCCATAAAAATTTCCCAAACTGAGAGGCAGAGCAAAAATAACTAAAAAGAGCAAAACAGAATATTCAAATACTGTGAAACAAATAATAGAACATACATATAGTAAGGATGCAATAAGGAGAAGAAATAAAGGAAGCCAAGTAGTAATTAAAGACAATAATGACTACTATCTTTCTCCAGATTAATTAGGACATGGAATCATAGAAATAGGACACTCAGAGAACATCAAGCAGGAAAAACAAAAATAAAAAATGAACAACAACCAAAGTCACACCTAAACACATCTATATTCAAATGACAGAACCTGAAAAACAAATCCTCAATGACAGCAGAGGATAAAAACACCCCCTCTGTAACAGGGGAGCAAAGGTAGGCGTTGTATTTAATTTCACCTCAGAACCCATGCAGGCAAGAAGAAAGTCAAATGAAATATTTAGTGCTAAGAGAAAAGAACACCGACCTGGGCTGTTGTGCCCTATGGGAGTATCCTTCACAAAAGAGAAGGAGAAATAAAGACTTTACTGAGACAAACAAATTGAAGCAGTTTGTTGCCAGTAAACTTGCCTTGTCAGAAGTGCTAAAAGAAGTTCTTTGGTGATAAGACAAATGGTGTAAGTTAGAAACTCAGACTCTATGTATGAAAAAGGAAGAGCATTGGAGAAGGAAAGAGTGAAGATAAAATGAAAATATTTTTCCTCAACTTACTTAGCCAATAATATTTTGATCAGAATAATATCAGCAGTGTTGTGCCCTATTTGTCTACATATTAATGTGCACACATTCATGTGTACTTATCTATAAGTGAAATCAAGGCTAGCAATGTCATAGGGAGAAGGAAGGATGGATTAGAATTATTTTTTATCATGTGATACTTGTGTTGCCTATGACAGGGGATGGTGTTATTTGCAAATCGACTTAGATTAGTTATAAATGCATAGAGTAAACTCTAGGGCAACGACGGAAAAAGAGAAATAAACAAATATACTAAGAAATGAGGGGAAATGGGATCACATAAAATGCTTAATTAAAACCACACATAGAAAAGTTGTGAGAGGCAAAAATAAAAACAAAGACAATGAGTCTAAAACAGTGACAATCTGAGAGAAAAGAAGAAAACCACACACTATTCCTTCTACTCTCATGAACTCTCCACAGAATGCTTCACTTCTGGTCACAAAAGCATGTGGGGATTCTCCACCAGCAACCATTGGCTGGGTGTCCTCTAATGCAATTCACTCCGACCCCTCTCTCTAGGAAGATGGTGTCTTATTCCATAGGTCAAGGGGTGAGTCCCACAAGACTTCCCCCATTTCAGATGACAATTGCCAACCCCAAGTTGTTACCTATGACCAATGGACTGTATATTGGTGTTTCCATAATTCCCCTTTGATTTTGATTAATTTGCTAAAGCTGCTCAAAGAACTCAAGAAAACCCTTACTTGAGTTTAACCCAATTATTAAAAAGATATTTCAAAGTAAGAGCGAGGCCGAAGAGATACATAGGCAAGCTATGGGCTGGAAGGCACGTCTGGGTAGTTCACCTTCCAGGAACCTTCCTGTGGTTAGCTCTCAAGAACCACTTCAAACCCTATCCTGGATTTTATGGAAGCTTTATTACACAAAAATAATTTATTAACATTGACCATGGGTAATCAACTCAATCTTCAGCCCCTCTCCCCTCCCTGGAGGTTGAGAGTGGGTCAGAAATTTCCAACATTCCAATCACATGTTTGGTTCTCTTGACAACCTGCCCCACATCCTTAGGCTGTCCAGAAGCCCCTCTTCTCATTAGCTCCTCTTATGGAGTCATTCACTCGCATACCAAAACATACTTCTCACTGAAGAGGTTCTTAAAATTTTAGAAGTTGTATGCCAAAAAATGAGGATAAAGTCCAAATACATATTTCACATTATTAAAGGAAGATATTAATGTAACTCTCTCAATAATTACTTTAAGTATCAATTTAAATGTACAATAAAATATATTGAAATATACAGCAAAAAGAGATCATCAGAGTTGATCAAAAAGCAAGACCTAAGCCTGGTGTGGTGGTTCACGCCTATAGACCCAGTGGCTCTGGAGGCTGAGGCAGGAGGATTGCAAGTTCAAAGGCAGCCTCAGCAAAAGCTAGGCACTAAGCAACTTAGTGAGACCCTGTGTCTAAATGAAATACAAAACAGGGTGGGGGTGTGGCCCATGAGTTCAATTCCCAGTGCCAAAAAAAAAAAAAAAACAAGAACTAGGGAAAAACACTTCAAATACAAAGATACATGCCGCAGTCTGGCCAGGCAAAGTAACAAAGTAACGGGGGGGGGGGGGGGGGGGGGGGGGGGTGACAAGCAACTTGTGAGGATTGATACAGCGGGAGCCACTTTATTGCAGGACAGCAGAGGTATATATACTTAACTAATTACACACAGCTTATCTTAATTAACACAAACTTGATGCAGCAGTCAACCAATAAGGAATCCTCATCATCTTAATGATTACACACAGCTTAACTTAATTGACATAATCTAGTCACAGCAGTCAGTCATTAAGGAATCTCTATCATCTTAATGGCTCCCTGGCATTACTTCTCAAACCACTCCTCTTGGCAAAGTGCCAGGCGCCATCTTGACCTGTCTGTGGCTCTCAACAGATACATATAGTTTAAAAGTAAAAGGATGGGAAAGGATCTGCCAAGCCAGAACTAATTAAAAAGGGGAACAAGGTTACATTAATTTCAGCCTATATTAATTAATTTGCTTCAGAGCAAGCAAGTTATTAGTAATAAAGAGGGGCATAGCACAATAATAAAAGGTATCAATTTTCAAAGATATAACAATCTTTAATGTGTGCATACCTAAAAACACTATCAACATAAATGAGGCAAAATCTGACAGAAATGTAGGGAGAAATGTAAGAATCCACTAAGATAATTGGAAATTGTCAACATCCTTCTATCAGAAATAGACCATCTTCCCAGACAGAAAGAAGATAAGTAAGGGCATAGTTTAACTCAACAGCACCATCAAACAACTGAAAATAATTGACATCTATTGAGTATTTCATCAAACATCAGCAGAATATCCATTACCTTCAGGTTCCCAAGATATATACACCAAGTCGATCAACGATCTGGGATACTGCTTTACAAATTCAAAAGAATAAAAATTATACCATGGCTTCTCTCAGTCCACAGAGGAATTAAACTACAAATCAGTAATAGAACGATAGCTGGAGATGCCCAAAATATCTGGAGCTAAGCAACATACTTCTAAAACAAACAGCAAAGAAGGAATCTCAATAAAAATTTAAAGATATTTTGGACTACATGAAAATGAAAACACATATAAGATTTGCAGGAAGAGTAAAAGCAATGCTTCAGAAGATGTCTATAACTTTGAATACATACTTTAGAAAAGAAAAAAGGCCTACACATTAAAAATCTAAGACTCCACAATAATAAAATAGAAAACAAAGGGAAAATTACATTCAAAGTAAAATGTAAAAAAGAAATCACAAAAATTAGAACAGAAGAAAATAAAATGTGAAACAGGAAGCCAAAAGTAAAAACCAATGAAATCAAAAGCTGGTTCTTTAAAAAGATCGATAAAATGGATAAACCTCTAGCCAGGATAATAGAGACAGACAGAGAGACAAAGGGACACAGAGATCACAAATTACTAATATCACAAATTAAAGGGAGAACATTAAAACCGATCCCATCAACACTAACAGGATAATAAAAGATTATGAACAACTCTGTGCCCATAAATATGATAAACTAGATGAAATGGACCAAATCCTTGGAAGACAAAATCTGCCAAATTGCACAAGAAATAGATAATCTGAATATGCTATATGTTTAAAAGAAATAATAAGGGTTAGGATTGTGGCTCAGTGATAGAGCACTTGCCTAGCAAGTGTGAGGCACTGGGTTCAATCCTCAGCACCACGTAAAAACAAATAAATAAAATAAAAGCATTGTGAAGAAAAATTATTTTCAAAATTAAAAAAAAAAAGGAAGAAGAAAGAAAGATAGAAATAATAAGTAGCCAGACACAGCAGTACATGCCTGGAATCCCAGGCTCTTGAGAGGTAGAGACAAGAGGATCACAAGTTCATGGTCAGCCTGGGCAAACTAAAAAGACACAGTTTCAAAACAAAATAAAAAGGGTCAGGGGTGTATCTGAGTGGCAGACACCCCTGGGTTCGATCCCCAGTACTGTAAAACAAACAAGCAAACAAAATCAATAACTCGGAATCTTTCAAAGCAGAAACCATGAGGCCCCAGTAGGGTTCCTTGGTGAATTCTACAAAGCATTTAAGGGAGAAATCATTCCAATTGCTACTCTCTCTTTGTTTTACTCAGCATTTTTGCAGATGTGACTAAAAGACCTGACAAGAACATTTAGAGGAGGAAATGTTTTTTGGAGCTCAGTTTCAGAGGTCTCAGTTCCCAGAAAACCAGGCTCCATCCCTCAGGGACTGGAATGAGGCAGAATATCCTGGCAGAATTGTGTGGCAGAGGAAAGTATAAATGCAAAAATCTCCAACAAGATGTTAGACACCAAACCCCACAATGGGAAAAACAAAAGAAAGAAAAATTCTATAATGCAACCAAATAGGACTTAGTCTAGGTTTACAAATGTGGCTAAAAATTTCAAAATTAATTAATATAGTTGATCATATCAAAAAGTTAAAGTAAACAATGACAATCATATTAACAGATACAGAAAGAAATTGAAAAAAATCAAACATCCATTCATGATTAAAAAAAAATCTTCACAAGTCTCCTCAACCTGATAACATTCTACATTTGGTAGATTTCTGGCCGGATCACTGTAGTGGATCCTATGATCTCTTGTTGATTCCCTTTCTTCAGTACCAAGGAAGCCATTCCACCATACCTAGGGTATTGGTGCCCAAAGCTGAGTGTCATCTCAGGGTTCACCCTCAGAGAAAAAGAGCTAACTCACCTAAATTTTCACCCCTGTGGGAAATGCACATCTAATGACCAGTCAGTGTGAGAGCCTAAACATCATTTACTTCCTATCAGTTGAGGTCAACTTTGAAAGGCAATCACAGCTCTAGCACTTCCCCAGGGCTTCAACAGAAGCCAGGGCCACCTGTATCTTGCTTCAAACTTCTTGTCTTGTCCACTTAATCTCTCATAGGTATTATTGCTGGAGGCACTTCTCAATAACTTCCATTTAAGAGACTCTTTCCTGACAAAATGGGCCTATGGAAGCGCTTTAACCATATGTGTTCTTCTGGACTAAGCTCTTAGAAGAATCTATAAGTTCAGGAATCCTCACCAGATAGTTTATCATAGTGATGTGAATATGATAGTGATGATAATTACAGAGAACCCTCTTTTACCATTTGCTCTGAACCTATGCCATGTTATTTATTCCTCACTGCAACCCTACAAAATATGTTGAATGTTGTTATTATTCCCATTTTTCAAATAAAGAAGCTAAGATTAAAAGAGTTTCAATAACTTTCATGAGAAACTATAGCAAGAAAGTGGCTAAAAGTAAGATATAAAACCATAATTCACTTATAATGTGATAATTTCATTTATTTGAAATATTTTATTGCTCTTGGGGAGAGCTGTCATTCTGAACAGGTTGACCACTAAAAGAAACAGAAAGCCAGATGCAGTGGCTCACACCTGTAAACCTCACTTACTGAAGAGAATGAGGAGGGAGGATCACAAGTTCAAGGCCAGCCTCAGCAACTCAGCAAGACCTTGTCTAGAATAATTAAAAAAAAAGAAAAAGAAAAAAAATTGGCTGGGGATGTAGCTTAGACCCTGAAAGCTTCTGGATTTAAATTTGAATACCAAAGAAGGAAAAAAAAGAAGAAAGAAAGGGAGCAAGGGAAAGAGACTGCAGTAAGAAGCCTCCTTTGAAGAGAATCACACCCTCTGGGAAAAGGTACTAGAGAAAAATTTGAATCCTCCTAGTAGAGTTGATAATACCAACTGACACAGGTAACTTCAGGTAGTATTTCTTTGGTTTCCCAGGTTTTCTTTGCAAAAGGCTCGTATCACAGGATCATGATCAAAAGGTAAAGAAAAGTCAACTAAGCACAACTACAAGCTCCTAGTAGCATGAAATTCAATTACATCAAGATTCTGGTATGCAAAGACAGAAGGCTTAGCATTTCTGAAGAATACAGGTTCTTTATGAGGAATTATTATTTATTTCTTCAGTGGCAATAAGGGTGAAAGCAGGGGGAAAAGAAATCAATAGGATGGGGAAGAAGTAAGGAATAGCAGGGAAGTTTTAAGTAGCGAGTACTATTCCTACTACAAAAATTATATCTACATTGATCATAATTACAAACTCCATTATAAGGTTAATAACTGGTTGACATACATAATGCATTATAATGTTATTGATTGTGGAGTTTGATATAAATTTTCTCTATTGCTCTAATAAAGGCCATAATTTATTGAGATGAGAAAAAATTTGCCTTGTTTGACTTTTTAAATTTTTCCTTCACATTTAGTGTTCTGTAAGAAAGTCTTTTAAAGGAGTGAGGGAAAATGTCATAAATGTTCCTGGAGCCTAATATTTAAAAATAGAATCAACAAGAAGGTCTTCCAAACATTCTTGTAATCAAGAGAGGTCTACATGTTGAAAGGTATCTGACACCTGTTACAGTGGCTCTTATCAAAAAGAAAACAAGTGCTGGTGAGAAGGTAAAGAAAAGAAAGCCCTCTTACACTGTGGGTGAGAATGCAAAATAGTACAGTCACTATGGAAAACTGTATTGAGATTCCTCAAAAAGCTAAAAGTAGAATTACCATATGATCCATCAATCCAACCCATGGGCATTTACCTGAAAGATTAGAAATCATTATGCTTAAGAGATTACTGCATTGCAGCACCATCCACAATGAACCTCAGTATCGATCAATTATGACTAGATTAAGAAAATATGATGTGCATGTACAATGTAATACTTAAAAAATTGTTATTTGGGATAACATTGATGGGACTGGAGAACATGGTCATTCTATATTGTATTAAAAATCATTATATCACTTTGTGCCCATAATTACATACAGCTATAATATGTCAGTATATATTTTTTAATACTGAATAGATGAATGGGACCTCTCCTTCACATTATAATTCAGAGAACTACACTCATTCTGTAGTCTACATTTGCCTATTTATGTGATTTCCACAACACTTGAAAACCTCTCTGTATCTTTGATTTTGAAAATACAGTGAAAAGAAAAGATAATGGTTCTTAAGGATCTTTGAATCTGGGTTTCAAGGCTTTGTCTATATAGTAGGTGAAGAGATAATAAAAGAAAGCTGATTAGTACCCATGCAAATAAAATTATAACATTTTAGAGTTGGAATCACCTTTACGAAAACTTTTCAAGAAACAAAGCCATTCTTGTGCCCATGTTGAAAGGTGAGTGTACTTACCTATTAGTCTTTTCTTCAGTCATTATCATATGTCTAAAGGAAAGAAGGTTCATGCTGTGATACAAAGCATAAGTCAGGATATTAATAATGCAGCAAACCCTGGCTTCTCATCAATAAACAAACCAATCACATCAGAAATTTATGAGAAGAAAGTGAAATGCACTAACTTCTAATGGCCCCCTGCCTGACTAATTACCACTTGCTTATAGATTCTGAAAATTAGCACAGACATAGGTCATACCTCAAAGCAGAAATATTACACTCCATCAAATATTCTTCATGCAGAAGTAAATATCAAAGTGAATTTACCATGCTGGGCTGTCTTTAAGCTTTGAATATTATATAAGGAGTCTTAGACTTTATGTATGCCCCCAAAGCATAGTTTATTTCATCAGCTGATCATTTCTTTGCGATGGGTCACAGACATTTGTCCCAATTCACTAATTAATGAAATATACTGAATGCAATGTACAAAGCACTGTAATAGGTATTATGGAGAATGCAAAAAATGAATAACCTTTCATTCTGTGTTTAACAAGCTTAGAGTGCAGTTTGATGATTTATCAAATTTACTCAATACTGTTCTGAAGTTTTCATTAAAAAGGCAGAATCTTCTGGTTGGTCACAGTAGGAGACTGGCGAACAAGCTGAAGGAACCTATGTTTTCATGAATTAGCCTCCTTTTATCTATATCCATATTTCCTTTTTCACCTGTTTAAAAGTTTATGAGAAAATTTTATGTCTGATCAAAAGTTTTGGAAGTTGTTTTTTTTTTTTCATTTTCTTTAAAATGTTTTAAAATCATTAGATAATTTAGAAAGGACTTGGGAGAATTTCTGTGTTTTGTTCCTTTATTCAATTGTCAACAAATATTTATTGAGTTTCTCCTGATCCTACAGGCATAAAAAAGAAACACAAGAGAATGCTACAAGCATTCTCAGTAGATATAGCAAAAGCTTAGAAATTATACAATATCTCTAATACTGCCTGATACTCACTGATAATGCCTGAATCTTATACCAACATATGCCAATAAACTTGAAAACTTACATGAAGATGTAGAAAACCTTTAGAAAACACAAAGTTACCAAAGCTGACACAAGAAGAAATAGAAAATCTAAATGTCTCTATATTTATTTTAAAAATTGGATTGTAAAGTTTTCACACAAAAAGAAATATTTAGGCTTGAATATCTTTAGTAATGAATGGTTAGGGAAGAAATAACACCCATCAAGTAAAAAAAAACCTCAGAAAATAGTCTAGCTTCCTGAATCTACCTGAATCTTATATCAAAACATGGCAAATACATAACAAAATTAAAGACAGTATTCCTCATGAATAGAAATACAAAATTCTTAACAAAATATATCAAGTAAGCCAGTAATTTGCACCAAATAAACAACATCATAACATCATAACATAGCACTCATTTCAGCAATACAATGTTTATCTATTAATTGAAAGTCAATTCTCATTTTCATATTAATAGAATAAGGCAGAAAAACCATATGATGACCTCAGTAGATATAGCAAAAGCTTAGAAATTGTACAATATCTCTTCATGAAAGTAATTCTTAGCAAACTAGTGATAGAAGGAAATGCCCTTAAGTAGACAGAGGACATCTGTGAAAATCCGAAAGCTAACACTATTCCTAAGAGTAAAGTACCAAAAGCATTCATTCAAAGACTGGAAACAAGGCAAATATTCCTTGTCCTCCATTGGTCAACGGTGTACTAGGTACTGGGAAAAGCAATGAAAAACACAGAAAACACTCTCCTCTCAGAAAGTTTATATGCTGTAATAAGCCTAAAAATAATATTTAGTAGAAGTTCTACAATATATCTAGACATTTTAATGAAGGCATTGCTATGGACTAAATGTTTGTGGCCCCCTAAAATTAACATGTTGAAATCTTAATTCAAAAACTGATGGTAATAGGATGTAGGGTCTCTGGGACTTGAGTAAGTTGTGAGGGTAGAATATGAGTAGGGCCATTGCCCTCACAAAAGTGGCTCAAGAGAGAACGAGCACTCCTTCCACTACATGAAGACACAGCAAAAAGGCACCGTTTGTGAATCACAAAATTGGTCCTTTCCACTCATGGAGTGTGCCTCCATCTTTGAATTACCAGCCTCCAGAATTGAAAGAAATAAATTTCTGCTGTTCAAAAGACACCTTATTCAAAGTATTTTTCTAGAGTTCCATATAGACTAAGACAGGTACCACTTAGATTACGACCGTTTGTCCCAAACTAATATAACATAGCCAATTCCCTGGTTACATCATTACACATAACAATATTCAACAGTAACAGTGTAGAACAACAGCCTTCTGGATCACCATTTTTTTTCCTCCATATGCTACTGAATATCAGTAATAAAAAAATAATATCATCTTCTATTTCTCAACTTCTCTTTGAAAGCACATATTTCATATTTGAGAATAATCAAGTGCATGTCTACACTACCTCTGTTTCAGAACAGGAAGCCTATTCAAAATTCAAGCTTTTTAGAAAATATGCACACCCATGACAAGGCCTTTATAAGACGCAAAGCTCCAATTACCAAATAGAACAATCAAGCCCGCGTTTAATTCCTTTATACCTCTCCAAGGCTGCACATGAAGCATTTTTGGAACCTAATTGACATGGAAGGGAGGATAAACTATGCACAACAAATTGGGTGTGAAATAATGTTCATTTAGATCATCCTCATTCCACAAAAGTGCTGCTTGGAAGTTTTTTGAAAGCACCAAGGGGTTGGGAGTCTCTTTAACTGATTTTGGCACAGCGTCTTGGCTGCCATCTCTGGGAGTGGTTTGGTTATACTGTGATGTTTTTCCTTAAATGTTACTCTTTGAATATGTCTCTCTCATATCCTAGAAGCATCGCATTACATTCATGGCTGCCCAAGAAGACGACAAATTTGACTTTTGCAAACTGAGGACATTCAGCTAAGATCATCTCATGAAACTTGGATAGAAATCACAATAAGGGATCAGCAGATGCTTTAAAGCAAAATCTAGATTAGCTATGTTATATTTGCAGAAAACAATGCAGAAAGAAGACTGGTTTGACAAATGATCAATAGAAATTCCCATCTAGCAATACAATATTATTATTTAAAAAATAATATCTTCTAAGGAAAAAAATATGTGGTCCCTGTGTTCTGAATGAACTTATTCTTCCTCCTCTGTCAGAGCACTAATTATTTATCTCAATTACTTATTTCCTTTTTTTTTGCTTGAATATTAAAGAGTTTTCAGTTCCTTAAGGAGCTGTTATGGTTATTCATTCACATATTAATCCTCAGTGCAATTTCTTCCTCATTGTATGCACTCAAATGTTATTATAAAAGGGAGGAAGGATAGAATGAAAGAAGGAAGGAAGGAAGGCAGGATGGAAAAAGGAAAACATTAAGCTTTTGAGCAGCCTGATTTGATAATAAAAGATAATTAATTCATAAAAGATTATTTTTTTGTGTAAACTTGCCTCCTCATGGCAATCATTTTGGGATACTTATTAAAATAAATAATAATTTTCACCACTATAAAGTAATTTCCATCAGTATATAAACCTGTTATTATATTTTAAAAAGGAAGAGGTAAACTCTCTACTTCTTCCTCTCTTCTACAGTGTAGGGTCAATATGGTTACATGGTTTTCACAAAGTCACATGTCGCAAGCCATCCATGAGCTGTGTGTGAGCCATGCGCATTCGGGCATATGAGGAGACTGGTCTGGTGTTGCGTGCTTATTGGGCTGTGCGACACAAGTGTGCCTTTTCTCTCGCTCTGCCTATGATCCCACACAGCACCTGAAATGGCATGACTTGCCGAGATGTCAATCTGCTGACCACACAACATTACCAAGCAAGATTCCACCCTTCAAAACCCGATCCCTTGCCTTATTTGGGTGGTACATTCTATCGATTATCCTTTCCCCAATAAATAGAGGGGTTCAAGGTGTGCTTGCTCTCTTGCCTCTTGCCTCCCTTGCTCCTCTTGCTCTCCAGCATGGGAGCTGACACCTGAGGCCTCAGAACCTTCCCTGACCCCAGAAAGAAGGTATTTTCATGTTTGTGTGGTGTCTTCTCTGTTTTCTTAATCATTGATACAGCCAGCTCCTTGAGCCCAGCTCATCTCGTCAGCCTGGCCAGGTGGCGACAGTCACATGCACAAGGAACAAAATGAAGACCAAACACTAGAACTGAGCCTTCTGTTTTCAAAACCCTCTCATTACTCTAAATGCAGGTAGAACCACACCATAAGACCACCTCCTGCACACACTCCTGACAACTTGCTCGGAGCTCCCTTCCTTCCCAGACTATAGATGGCAAAGTATTCTGTTTTGCAATTTTCTTCCTTCACTCCTGGCTTCCATGCATTCAGCTTTCCTGATTCAACGAATAAAATTCTCGAAGGAAAAGGCCAGCCTTTCTCTCTGCCAGGGTGTGTCAGTAAGCAGATTTGGAGGTAAAGGGCTGGGCTCCTCTGCTGCAGAACAGAGCACCTGTCCTGAGCTTAGCATTGTGCACTCACTGTTATCTGGTCCCAAGCTCAGTACTGCTTTCTTAAGCTCTCAAACCAATGTTTTTTGCGTGACCTTCCTTCCAACCAATGACAGCCTCGTCCACTTCTCTCTTGACTCCCTCTCATGCAATCAGATCTCAGTCCTCATTACCCCAACACTGACAGATATCCAGGGTATTCTTCAACCTTTATAGGAATCGAAGGTATGCCCATGCCTCCATTCCCAATAACATTCCATCCCTCCCCTCCCAGGAACCCAGAGAAACTGCACAAAGTACCCTCAATGGGCTTGCAACACTTTACCACCACTTCAGGAAGATTGGGGTCTCCTCAGGTCCTCTGTGTTCTAGAAAATATCTGGCACTGGGACTTTAACTTAATTCATTTTTTGTTCATCCATACTTTTGCCAAATAGTTACTGAATGACAGCCAGGTAATGTAAATGCCTCATTCTAACACTGTCCACTCATAGCCCTATCTTTTTTTTCTCTCTCTTGTTTGCAGTCAACATTCTCAAATGAGATGACTTGCCTGCCTGCCTCTCTTTCTTTCTTCATCTGGTTACCTCCTTCCCTCTTGAGACAGGGGTCAATAGGTAGATATAGATTAGATAAACAGATAATCGTTGGGCCAATATTTTAAAAGGATAAACCTTTTTTTTAAGTTGAAATGATGAATTATTGGATAATCTATCTAGAAAGCTCAGAATCCAATATGAAATGATAGATTATCAAGGATGTCATATTTGAGGGAAAATTTGGCTCTTTCCCATATGCATGAAGGTTCATTTCTCTATTTAAATAGTAGAAATACATGAAATATTAAAGTGGTATCTAACATTTCCTTTTTCTTTTTTTTTTTTTTTCTCTTTTTGTTTTTGTTTTGCTCGGCGATGCTTTCAGGAAATAGTATAGTTTCAATTACTAGTAAAAAAAATGAAGATTCTATAATGAAATAGCATGTTGGATTAGTGAAAACCTAAAATATAGAGATCTATTAACATATTACATAGCTGGGCTTGGTGGTACACACCTGTAATCCCAGTGGCTCGGGAGGCAGGGGCAGGAAGATCTTAAATTCAAAGCCAGCATCATCAAAAGCAAGGCACTAAGCAACTCAGTGAGACCCTGTCTATAGATAAAATACAAAATAGGGCTGGGGATATGGCTCAGTGGTCAAGTACCCTTACATTCAATCCCCAGTAACCCATCCAAAAAGATATTATATTTTGTGTTATAGAAAAACAAAACAGTATGATATACTCAAATAATAATCAGTTTTGATAAATAAGCTGCAAAACTAGGTAGGTGATTATGTTTTGCGTTTTGAGTAATAATTGATGGCCCATTACCCCTCTTAGGTCTCTCTCTCTCTCTTTTTTTAAATAATAGGCTCATCTGTGGAAATCATCACTAGTCAATTTTCCAACTTCTCATCCAATCTCTGATTTTTCTCTACATGGCTATGGTTTCCACAAGTGTCCCCTAAAAGCCCATGTGTCAAAGGCTTGGTTCCCAACCCATGGTGGTATTAGAGATCTTCTGATCACACAGGGTATGCCCTTGAAGGGAACAATGGGATCCTGCTCCTTTCAGTTCCTCTCTTTGGTTTCCATCCACTATGAGGTGAGTAACTTGCTCAACCACATATTCCCCACCATGATGTGCTGTATCACCACGGACACAGGAGCAATCAGGCCAACTGACCATGAAACAAACCTCCAATTCTATGAGACAAAATAAACCTTTTCTGATTTTAAATTGATTGTCTTGAGTATTTGTTACAGTAATGGAAAACTGACTAACAGAACAAGGTTCCCAACAGTTGCAACCCTGGCCCTTTGAAACTACCACTAGTGACCCAAGGATATACCATTCTCAACAGCAGTAAGTGCTACTGGTGGGCTAAAGTAGATTTTAGATGACAGTGAAGAAACCAAAAATCCACCAAGCTAGCTGTAAAGGCAACCTCTTGAACCTTGCTTTGCTTAACCTAATACAAGGCAAATTGCTCCATGTAGGATATTAGGAAGAATGTAAGATATGTTATATGCTCTTGATCTACAGAGTATACCCAATAAATGTATAAAGGTATATATTATGATTACTCACTTCTGTATCTCTTTCATACCTTCACTTGTACAACTAAGAACATTTTCATTTCAAATATTTAATAAACCCTAGACCACTTTTTAGAAACACTTTTCTTTCAGAAAACCATTAGTTCTTCCTAAACAACTATGGAATTTGTGCTTACCATTTGCTATAGTTTGTTATAATTTTTGACTCTCCTGGAGTTACCAAAAACCTGTGAAGTTAAAACTACACAGGTTTTAACTTCCATGAGTAGCAATTAGGTAACTCCTGTGTTTACTACAATTATCTTTCTGTACTTACAGTGTAAAATCAACAATATTTTTGTTTCTGTTTTTAGCCAACCACTTCAAACTCATTTTTACAAGTGTTAGGATGTAACAAATGACATTAAAATACATATGGTTCCCCACAAAAGGAAGAATACTACTTAAATCCAAATGGATAATAGAGTTTTCAATTGTATGAGGCTAATCTTTGCATCCTCCTTAACAAAGTGTTTCACTAAGCAAAATAAATGGGCAGTGTTATGGTTTGGATGTGAGGTGTCTCCAAAAAACTCAGATGTAAGACAATGCAAGAAAGTTCAGAGGAGAAATGATTGGGTTGCTAGAGTCCCAACCCAATCAGCAAATTAATCCCTGGAAGGGATTAACTGAGTGGTAACTGAAGTGGCAGGGTGTGACTGGAGGAGGTGGGAATTGGAGGCGTGGTTTGGGGATATATATTTTGTATCTGGAGAGTGGAGACTCTCTTTCTGCTTCCTGGTCACCTCATGAGCTGCTTCCCTCTGCCACACTCTCCTTCATGATGTCCAGTCTCACCTTGAACCCGTAGGAATAGAGCCTGCTGTCTGTGAATTGAGACATCTGAAACTTGAGCCCTTAAATAAACTTTTCCTCCTCTACTATTGTTCTGGTCAGGTCTTTTAGTCACAGCAGTGAAAAGCCTGACTAAAAACAGGCAGATATGGTTATGAGACAGATTCTAAATTTTACTGACCTTCATGCCCTTTATTTCATATGCGAGCTACAGATGCTTCATTTAACTGAAGTGGGGTCTCTAAAAGACACAGAGTTGATAATATTTTGTTGACTATTTTGAGTTATAATGGTACTATGAGTGCTAAAAGATTGTTTTCTTAAAATATCATACAAATCTTTTTCACAAATATATGAAAATTAAGGAGATATTATTAGATCAGACATAATAAGTAAATTAAGAGGATTATTAAAATATATTCCTTCAGGGAAATGCTAGTTCTGCATAATTCAAAATATTCTATCCTCAAAGTTTCATCTCATAGAAGTTTAGGTTGTGTATCACTTATTAATAGCCTAAAGACTTGTTCTCCTGTCAGGTGAAAACTAAATTCCCTTCATCCATCATTAAGTATTGTTTATCAAGATGCTGCCAATGAATTAGTAAAAGCCTTATTATCCAATGTAGCACAGTTGGGTACCTTAGCTGGAATGAGTTCTTGAAATTAAGAAGCTTACTGATAAAAAAAAGAAAGAAATATTTATTCTCTTTTCCCCCAGATTCAAGAAAAAAAGAAAATTTAACAAACAAAATAAAGTCTTAAGAGACAAACATCAAGGAAGGCTATAATTACACTGCAATCAGCACCATACTTGTCAACTGTGGGAGCAGAAATTATCAGACATGACCCTAAATAACTTAACTTACTTATGTCTCAGCATACACAGAAATGGCACATACTCATTTCTTCTTCTTTAATTATTTGGAATGGTTGATGTTGAATAATTCTGAGAGTTACTAGTCCTGAAGATAACTTCAAAAAGAAATCTCTTTTCATATGTGTGGCTGCAATATTAGACTGCTATAAAATATATAAATTAGAAAACTTGATTTTTCCATGGTCCCAAACTAGAACTTATTTAATTTAGAGAGATGGAGGAATAAGTGTGCTTATCTGATGTGAAAAAGTCATTGATCATAGACTCATCTAAAGAACCATACCCCAAATGTGTGCTAGGAGATAAGACTCAATTTTGTTAAAAT
The DNA here is from genome assembly GCF_021218885.2 of Marmota monax. Classification (NCBI taxonomy): domain Eukaryota; kingdom Metazoa; phylum Chordata; class Mammalia; order Rodentia; family Sciuridae; genus Marmota; species Marmota monax. Next base: position 3,892,225 of record NW_026692072.1, on the reverse strand, counting down.
TAGGATAGGATGTATATTTCAGAAAGTAAATGAAGGAATTTTAGGACATAAATTGATGTCTATGAGTCATTTTTTGAGAACAAAGGAAGAACTAGGGGCTAATAATCAGATAATATAATTAATTCTATCAAGAAAAGAGCTAAAAGTATTACCCATTGCTTTACTGTTCTTCTCTTTACCAGAACAATAGTTGAGTCCCTTCTGATGTCCTGAGTTTTCTTCTTTGATACTAACATATACCTGTTGGTTGGTATAGTTTATAGTATCCCGATCCATCTATTCTAGCTCATTTCTTTTTTTCAGAAGGAAAGAAAGTTCCAAAATGCATTATAACATAGAAAGGTGTGGAATTCTGCAGTATTTTATCATAAGCATTTCTTTATAATAATACTGCACTCTTAATTGAATTTATAACATCCCAATTAAAAATACTTTAAACACTTTTTCTAAAATGTCCCCTTGCCATGCACAAAAGTTAACTCAAAGTGGATCAAGGAGCTAGATATCAAATCAGAGACTCTGCGTCTGATAGAAGAAAAAGTTGGCGCCGATCTACATATTGTGGGGTCGGGCTCCAAATTCCTTAATAGGACACCCATAGCACAAGAATTAATAACAAGAATCAACAAATGGGACTTACTTAAACTGAAAAGTTTTTTCTCAGCAAGAGAAACAATAAGAGAGGTAAATAGGGAGCCTACATCATGGGAACAAATTTTTACTCCTCACATTTCAGATAGAGCCCTCATATCCAGAGTATACAAAGAACTCAAAAAATTAGACAATAAGATAATAAATAACCCAATCAACAAATGGGCCAAGGACCTGAACAGACACTTCTCAAAGGAGGACATACAATCAATCAACAAGTACATGAAAAAATGCTCACCATCTCTAGCAGTCAGAGAAATGCAAATCAAAACCACCCTAAGATACCATCTCACTCCAGTAAGATTGGCAGCCATTATGAAGTCAAACAACAACAAGTGCTGGTGAGGATGTGGGGAAAAGGGTACTCTTGTATATTGCTGGTGGGACTGCAAACTGGTGTGGCCAATTTGGAAAGCAGTATGGAGATTCCTGGGAAAGCTGGGAATGGAACCACCATTTGACCCAGCTATTGCCCTTCTCGGACTATTCCCTGAAGACCTTAAAAGAGCGTACTACAGGGATACTGCTACATCGATGTTCATAGCAGCACAATTCACAATTGCTAGACTGTGGAACCAACCCAGATGCCCTTCATTAGATGAATGGATAAAAAAAATGTGGCATTTATACACCATGGAGTATTACGCAGCACTAAAAAATGACAAAATCATGGAATTTGCAGGGAAATGGATGGCACTAGAGCAGATTATGCTTAGTGAAGCTAGCCAATCCCTAAAAAACAAATACCAAATGTCTTCTTTGATATAATGAGAGCAACTAAGAACAGAGCAGGGAGGAAGAGCAGGAAGAAAAGATTAACATTAAACAGATACATGAGGTGGGAGGGAAAGGGAGAGAAAAGGGAAATTGCATGGTAATGGAGGGAGACCCTCATTGTTATACAAAATTACATATAAGAGGTTGTGAGGGGAATGGGAAAATAAACAAGGAGAGAAATGAATTACAGTAGATGGGGTAGTAGGGGGGATAGTAGAGGATAGGAAAGGTAGCAGAACACAACAGTTACTAATAGGGCATTATGTAAAAATGTGGATGTATAACTGATGTGATTATGCAATCTGTATTTGGGGTAAAATTGGGAGTTCATAAACAACTTGAATCTAATGTATGAAATATGATAGGTCAAGAGCTTTGTAATGTTTTGAACAACCAATAAAATAAATAAATAAATAAATAAATAAATAATCCTTAAAAAAATAAAATAAAATAAAATGTCCATTATAAATGCACCTTCCCTGAATAGGTTAATTACTTCTTCATTCAGCATCATATTGAGCTCAGAACTTCTTGACAAATGTAGGGAAGTAAGTAATTTCTTTTATCAAATTGATCAAATGATCTGCTTGATCATTGTCCAATACAGAATGGCTTATTTATATTCTTCTGGTACCAAAACTTAGGGTAACCTTACTAAATAAATGTTTCCTTACATGAAGTTTTTCAGTAGCAAAATGGGTAATTCATTGACTTCTGACAATGCAAGTTCTGATATGAAGATTAAAGCCTGGTTCTCAAGAACTAGGAATCCAAGACAGAGACAGGGCGACCAGAGGGAGGCACAGAACTTGAAGGACATGGAGGGGTGGGTGGGTAAAAATATTTTGTGACATTGACCTTGAGGTGATTAAGGAGAGAGAGAGAGAGAGAGAGAGAGAGAGAGAGAGAGAGAGAGAGAGAGAGAGAGAGAGGTTGGAAAGATAGGGAGGGTTGGATGCAGATTTTGGGACAAAGAACAGAAGAGTACAGGAAGATGTCTTGACCAGGGGAGAGGCTACGTGAATAAAGGCTAGAAAGGAGGCACAAGCACATTGGTATAACCATCTGTATTTCCTCACCCATGGACTGACATGTCATCTTTCCTGGTAATTTTTCTACTGATGGTATGTCTTAATTTGTATTCAATTGGAGGAATTCTTTCCCTGGAAATTGAAATACTCCATCTGGCTATACATGTTGCAAAATATCTCTTTCATAGACATGTTTTTCTTTTTTCTTTCTTTTTTTGGGGGGGCACCAGGAATTGAACCCAGGGGCACTCAAGCACTGAGCCACATCCCCAGCCCTATTTTATATTTTATTAGAGACAGGGTCTCACTGAGTTGCTTAGTGCCTTGCAGTTGCTGAGGCTGGCTTTGACTCGTGATTCTCCTGTCTCAGCCTCCCGAGCCACTGGGATTACAGGCGTGCTTCACCGCACCCAGCCACATGTTTTTCATTTTGATACATCAAATTCAATAAATTTTTCTATATGGATTTTTTCTTATTCAAAATAATTTTTCTCCCAAATAAAAAACATACATCATAATCATGTTTTATATTTTTGTTTTTAAGTCATTTATCATTTTTTGATACAGAATGGGAAAATTCTTAAGGATACATTAATGAATTGAGTTTTTTTTTTGTGTGTGGGTTACTAGGGATTGAAGCCAAGGGCATTTATCACTGAGCTACATCCCCAGCCTACCTTTCTTTTTTTTCTTTTTCTGCTATTTACTCACAGTTATTTTCTTCAGTTAATTTCTTATGGATGTCCACGATGGTGAAATTCAATGTGGTATGTTAATATACATACATAGGAAAGTTATGTCAGATTCATTCTACTGCCTTTCCTATTCCTATCCCTCCTCCATGCCCTTCATTCCTTCTTGTCTACTCCACTGAAGTTGTGTTCCCTCCCTGCTTTATTGTGGATTAGCTTTCATATATCAGAAAAAACATTCAACCTTTGGTTTTTTGGGGACTGGCTTATTTCACTTAGCATGATACTCTCCAAATCCATCCATTTATCAGCAAATGCCATAAAGCCATTCTTCTTCATGAGTGTGTAAAACTCCATTGTGTATATATACCATCAATTTATCTGTTGAAGCTTACCTAGGTTGGCTCTATAGCTTATCTGTTGTAAATTGTGCTGCTATAAACATTGATGTGACTGCATCATTGTAGTATGCTGATTTTAAATCCTTTGTCTATATACCATGGAGTGGGATAACTGGATCAAATTGGGTTTCCATTCCTAGTTTTTTGAGAAATCTCCATACTTCCCAACCCCTTTTATTTTTCATTTTGAGACAGGGTCTCATGAAGTTACTTAGGGCCTTGCTAAATTGCTGAGGCTGGCTTTGAACTCTTAATCCTCCTGCCTCAGACTCCCAAGCTGCTGGGATTACAATTGTGCACCACCACACCCATCTATGGATTGAATTTTGTTCTGCAAGAAAAGATATGCTGAAATCCTAAACCCCTTAAACCTCAGAATGTGAACTTATATAGAAATGGGGTCTTTGCAGATATAATTAGTTTAACATAATTAGTTTATAATATATAATTATATATTATATATATAACTATATTATGTATAATATATATAAACTATAATTATATTATGTAATATATATAATTATATAATGTATAATATATATATAAGCTATATATATTATACATAATATAATTAATTTAACATAAGGTGAAGTGATACTAGAGTAGGGAGCCCCTCATCCAGTATGACTAAAATCTTACAGAACAATGCCACATGGAGGGACACAAGCACAGAGGGATGAAAGCCAGGTGAGGACAGGGGTTAGAGTGGGTCCCTGGGAGCACACTTTGGGGTATATATTTCATATCTGGTGAGTCCCCACTTCTTTCTCTCTCTCTCTCTCTCTCTCTCTCTCTCTCTCTCTCTCTCTCTCTCTCTGCTTCTTAATCATCTTGTGAGTTGCTTCTCTCCGCCACACTCTTCTGCCGTGATGTCCTGCCTCATCTGGAGTCCTGAGGGATGGAGCTGGATGTCTGTGGACTAAGACCACTGAAACCAAATTAAATTTTTTCTTCTCAAAATTTATTGTCATCCAGTCTTTTAGTTACAACAGCTAAAATGCTGACTAAAGGTCACATATACTCTGAGCTCCAAGATAGAGAGTTCCCCTGCTCTAAGCCCTTGTAACACCCTCTACTCACTCTAGCACGGGACTTATTATGCTGTGTGCAAATGTGCATTTCCTACAACAGTCAGAAAGTCCCAGAAAATTAGGAACTGTGTTTTATTCCTCATTACTTATTGAATGCCTATGAGAGTCACTGCTCAGGGGGATCTATCAAAATTTACTAAATGCAAACAGAAAAGAGATGCAATACATCTAATAGAGAGCCTATCTTTAATAACAGAAGGCTTAGGTAAGGCTTCAACCAATAATCAATTATGGAAAATGCATAGGGGGATTCACACATAAATCTCTAAACATATTGAAGACCAGATTTCTAATCTACTAGAGACAGGGCTCTATTTTGCTATTCAAAAGTAACTATAGGCATTAAACACCATGCTTAGTAGTAGCAGAAACTTTAGTTGTGAAATTTTGCCCTAATATTAAAAACTACCCTCCTGGTCCATAGCAGTAGTATACAGAGGTTCCTGTGAGAAAATACTAAGACTTATTTCTGCTTTTGAGTTCTCTAATTTTGCTTTTATATCTTGGAAAATATTCAGCAGAGATGATATATTCACATCCCATGAAGTGTGTTGTGATTCATGCATAACTAAAAATTTTAAGATGTGCTATCAAAAGGCCAGTTCATACATGGTTGAAACAGAATATGGTCCCTCTATGTTTTTTGATTCAGGAAATCATGTTATTTATGGGCCTAATTGATGTTCAAAGATTATTGTGAGCTCACTATAGAAAGGCATCAAGCTTTAGCTATAGTCTTTTGGGAAACAGTGGGAACTCACTCAATAACTAGATAATGAAAGAAGAAAGACACCCCAGCAATACAGAGCAGAAACACATCCACAAGCAATAACATCTACATTAAACAACACCATGATCATAAACCAAAGATAGCATAGGAACTGATATGTGTGTGCTTAGCCACCTAGACTACTGGAATCTTTCTAGGTAACCATGCTTTAATTGAAACTCAATTCTAAGAAAACCAGAAGTTTCAGATAGATTCTTCTTTTACAATCAGCTTTTTAATGTATGAAATGTTACAGACACTTCATAGGGTTCGCCTCCTGTTCTGCACACATGGATGATTACAGTTCCCTGAAACCATGCATTCAGGTGGGCTACATGACTCTTTTTAAGCAGTGGCTTATAAACTTATAAGCAATGTGTGTCACTTACAGATCATGTATTTGACCGCAGAAAGAGAATCCACCAATGCTTTTTGCCCCTGTTGCATTAAGGAGTGATCATGATGGTGCAGCTGCATGATAGTAGGGTCTTAGTTGGCATTGCTGGGTGGTGTCATATAGGACAACTGTCAGTATTAACAAAGATTTCGACGAGAGATAAACCTTTCATTATTCTATGTCTGTGAGATTTGACAATCCTTTGTTATCACAGAATCACCTAAACTATTTTAATTAATACAGCATAAATTGGCATTTACCAGAGGTATTTGAATCACCCTATAATACTAATAAACTTACAAGGAAGAAAGTTTCGAGAAATTTAAAAGTATGTTAGGCTCATCTTTTTGAGACTACATTTTCTGAAGTTTCGTGGTTTAAAATAAAGTCTATTCTTGAGAATAAAGTGACTCCATGTCTATATAAGTCTTTAATTACCTTGATATTTAACAGATGCAGTGGAGAAGTTAATATAGACAATGAATGTAGTCTTAAGCAGATACCCCAGGGAGGTACAAAAATTGGTTGCTAGTAGAGGTGACCTTTAACTAATGGAGGAATGGAATAGCACTGGTCACCTTAGGGATTTAATGTGGTTGTTTAAGAAAAGAGATTGCCTGTTGAAGGTGGCCTTTGGCAGCTATAGCTGTATTTATGCTGTCAGCCAATTCAATCAACGCTGTGAATGTATGTTCCAAAGAAGTAGATCAGGATAAAATTAACTACTGTATTTTTTACTAAAGAAAATTAGAAAATGCTATTGTCAGTAGTTTGAAACTTCAGACTGAAAGGAACCTTAAATATCATTTCTTTCTTTTTCCAAATTAGAAAGTTTTGATCCAAAGAATACCTCGTTCAAGGTCAGAGGCAGATATAAAACAAGAAGCCAAATTCATTGGCCAAAATTTTCTTTCATTGGCCAAATTCTCAGGCTAATGAACTCCCATAAATATTTAAGAAACAATGAAAATTATTAACAAGTTTTAATTTTGAAAAGATTCTGAGTCATAAGATTCTAGCGTTTTTATTTTTTGATTCATACATGGAAAGAAACTTGACCTGGTAAGATAAAAGATGGACAATCTCCACTACCAACAGCCTAACCCAGATTGAAAATACTGCCTCATCTATAGCTATTGGGCTATGTGAGGCTGGTAGTTCTATAAAAACAAGTGCATTAGGCTCAAAGGGGAATAGCTAATAAAAATCCAAGTCTAAAGCGGCCTTCCTGATTTTCATTTGTCCTTCAAGTCTCAGGTGAAATGAAAACTGACTCAGAACAGCCATTCCTGACCTCCCCACTATGTTGAGCTGCTAAACAGGCAGAGGATCTTTGTAGCTACAGAATTCCCTGCTTGCTCCACTGTCACCATCTTTAAATTCTCAATAACTTTTAAATAAGGAATGCTGAATTCTCATTTTGCATGGGACTCTGCAAATTATGTAGATTGTCCTGATTACATTATATTTAATTCCCTGTGCTGTTTGCACATAATAACACCTAGTATTTCTCCTTCATGGTTTGACTGTGTTTAATTATGTAACTACTTGTTTGCCATCTCTTTCCACTTATATAGTAGAAGTTCTACCAAAAAAAAGAAAAAAATAGGTTTTATCTTTTTCACTGTTTTTATCCATCCTGCTTAATGGAGTTGCTGGGTTAAAACAGCTTTGATAAAACTGCTTTGATTAGTGATGGATAAAAACATCAGTGAATTAATTAATTTTAGTAAGTAGACAAATAAAAGAAACCTGGTGAAGATTTTAGGTGGTGAATAGAATACTAAGCAGCCTGGAGTTTGGGAGAGGTGTAGAAAAATGAAGGTAGATGTATAAAGAGAGAGTAAAGTACAGTGTGAAAGCCAAGCAGAATTCGACAGTTACCACAGGTGCTGTCATGAGCTTTGGAGGCATGAAATGATAACATGTTTAATGCCTGCATTTCTGAGTTGGATTTCACATCCTTGAAAATTTGTATTCTCTTCGCATAACATCATGGCATATTTTAATGTATGGCAACACATTTCACTCCTTGCCGTAATAAATCCAGCCTACGATATATGTAAATATTATAAAGAAAGTGTGTGTGTGGGGGGGGTGTGGGTGTGGGTGTGGGTGTGGGTGTGTGTGTGGGTGTATGCATCAGATACTAGGTCAAGGCTAAGAGTATGAGACTAAGAACCATAATACCTCGAATTTTATTTTATTAGCACATCTTCTATATTTTGCATCATTTTGCTATATCTTGATAATTATGTGATATTGAACAACATAGTTTACCTCTTGCCTCAGTGTGCTAATCTGTCAAATAGAGACCATAACTCCTTTTATAAGGTTATTTCAAGATGTTAAATAAGACAATGCATATAAAGTTCCTGGTAGATTACACAGGCATATAATAAGCATGTAGTAATGTTGATAACACTATAATCTATAAACAATACAAATCTCCTCTATTAGATTATTTTGTCACTTTTGTTGTAACAAATTCAAATAGAAACACTAGACAACAGGAATGCCATTAAGTATAAATTTTAACATTGAAAATATTAAATAAATTTCAAGAAAAAGTCATTGTCGTTGTTACTAATGCATGCATATGTTTCTTTTGTTTTATTTTATTGTAATAAAATTGATATGCAGTGATAATCACATGTTAAGTACAGAATTTGACAAGTTTGACACAAGTATAAACTTATATAACCACCACTTCAAAGAAGATGTAGATTGCTCCTTCATTCCAGAGTTTTCTCATAGCCCTTTTCTGTCAATCTCTACACTCCAGAATTGTTGTTTGGATGCTTCTCACAATAGCTTAGTTTGCCTGCTTATATAAGTGGAACCACACATTATATACTCTTCTTACAATGACTTATCCCATTCAATATCATGTTCTTGAGGTTTATCAATGGTATTATATCTGTCAGTAGTTTATCCTTTTAATGGCTTTGTGACTTATTCTGTTACATGAATCCTCCATAATTCATTTGTTCGCCTACTGATGGACATTTTTTCCATTCCTTTTTCCTTGAATTCATTAAACATTGTTCACAATGAGTGTTTTAAGTTCCTAATCTTCTAATGCTAGAGCATCTCAAGGTCTATAAATATTGACTACTATTTTCTTATGTCATATTTTATATCATATTTTCCTGCTTAGTATACCAATTAACTCCTTATTTTATAATTGGACAGTATAGATAATATATAGGGCATCTGAATTATACTGTCTTCATTTAAAAGAACTTATGTTTTAGTCTGGCAGATCATTATATTTTTAGCAATCCTTTTCATTCTATCATGCTTATTTTTTATAGATTTATTATGACAATTCTTAAACAGACAAATTTTTATGTAATTTTTTTATTTATATATGACAGCAGAATTCATGACAATTCTTGTTACATATATTGAGCACAATTTTTCATATCTCTGATTGTATACATAGTATATTCACACCAATTCGTGTCTTCATACATGTACTTTGGCTAGCCAACTTTCATAATAAGACTCGTGTGGCACAAGAATTAAAAATCAAGAATCAATAAATGGGATGGATTCAAACTAAAAAGCTTCTTTTCAGAAAAAGAAACAATCTATAAGGTGAATAGAAATCCTACATCTTGGGAGCAAATCTTCACCCCTCACACATCAGAAAGAGCGCTAATCTCTGGGGTATATAAAGAACAAAAAAAGCTAAGCACCAATAAAATAAAATAAAATAACCTAATCAATAAATGAGCCAAGGAACTGAACAGACACTTCTCAGAAGATGATATACAATCAATCAACTTATATATGAAAATATGTTCATTATCATATATGTTCATTATCACTAGCAATTAGAGACATGCAAATAAAAACCACTCTAAGATTTCATCTTACTACAGCCAGAATGGCAGCTATTATGCATACAAACAACAATAAGTGTTGGTGAGAATGTGGGGAAAAAGGTACACTCATACACTGCTGGTGGGACTGCAAATTGGTGCAGCCAATATGGAAAGCAGTATGGAGATTTCTTGGAAAATTGGGAATAGAACCACCATTTGACTGAGCTATCATTCTCTTCAGTCTATACCCAAAGGACTTAAAAACAGCATACTACAGGGACACAGCCACATCAATATATTATAATAAAATTATTACAAAATTCATGTACAAATTAGAAAATAAGATACAGAATTTTGCTGAATGTCATTGCTTCATTATTACATAAATAAGAATTATATTAAAAGAATACAGAAAAGCTAATCAACTTGAGGAAGAGAATAATCAACAAAATAAGCAACAAAAATCATGTTATTGTATTTATTTATTTTTTTTTAAATTTTTTATTGTTGGTTGTTCAAAACATTACAAATTTCTTGATATATTTCACACTTTGATTCAAGTGGGTTATGAACTCACATTTTTACCCCATATACAGATTGCAGAATTACATCAGTTACACATCCATTGATTTACATATTGCCATACTAGTGTCTGTTGTGTTCTGCTGCCTTTCCTATCCTCTACTATTCCCCCTCCCCTCCCCTCCCCTCTTCTCTCTCTACCCCCTCTACTGTCATTCATTTCTCCCCCTTGTATTATTTTTCCCTTTCCCCTCACTTCCTCTTGTATGTACTTTTGTATAACCCTGAGGGTCTCCTTCCATTTCCATGCAATTTCCCTTCTCTCTCCCTTTCCCTCCCACCTCTCATCCCTGTTTAATGTTAATCTTCTTCTCATGCTCTTCGTCCCTACTCTGTTCTTATAAACAGACAAATTTTGACTGAATTGTTTGGTGAACACTTATAGCACATCTTCTATATTTTGCATCATTTTGCTATATGTTGATTAATAACATATGTGAATGAATATAAATGATTATATTAATTTGATTATATACATTTGCTCTTATCCATCTGTATGTTCATTCACCATTTGTTAATGCATTTAAATATGTGTTTTAAACCTCAATATCTTTGCATCTACAAAGTTCAGCATGTCAGCCTTGTTCATCAGGATTAATATGAATCTTTATCAATTTTTCTTAGTCTTGAGAATATAGCCTCTAATCTATGATGCAGTTATTATTTTGAAGGTGGAGACTTCCTACAGCCTCAGCTGAATGCTTGATGTTCTCACCAAGACTACTTTTGCTAGGATATACTTCTAAGTTCTCACAGACTTTATGATCTCAGTCACACAATAGTCACTCTCTTCCTGTGGTCTGGCTCCAAGTGTGACCAGTACAGCCCAGTCTCCAGGAGACTGTCCCTCATGCAGCCTTCTGGAAGTTCTTTTCTAGAGTTTTCTTCCCTATACATAATACCCCATGAATACCAGTTGACCTTAAACTTACCAGTAGCTCTTGAACTTTAACTCAAAGAGAAATGTGTCAGCCAGACACAGTGGTGCACACCTGTAATCCCAGTGGCTCAGGAGGCTAAGGCAGGAGGATCATGAGTTCAGAGCCAGCCTCAGCAAAAGCAAGGTGCTAAGCAACTCAGTGAGATCCTGTCTCTAAATAAAACACAAAATAGGGCCAGGAATGTGGCTCAATGGTTGAGTGTCCCTGAGTTCAATCCTGGCACACACACACACAAAAAAAAAAAAAATACAAGAGAAATGTGTCAACAACTTGGACTTCAAATACTTGCACTAACAGCTAGAGTGGTACCATCCAAAAAAACTTCCCATGCTGATGAAACTAATCTATTCCATACTGTTTAACAGAGAAACCACATCTGGCTATTGAGAATAATAAATGCATATTGTTTAACTGAAAATAGGATTAAAAATGTTATTCAATTTAATTTTAATTACCAAATGTGGTTAGTAACTACCATATTAAACCATTTGTGTCTAAGAAATCTCCCTAGGTAGAAAACAAGCAAATGTGGTGCCATCCTATAATATTTGTCCCTTCTTAAGAATTTTATATTACTGTGCTATCTATTGGTTGAGCCTAAAAAGATATACATTATCTATTATGCCTTGTTTATTTTGTAAGTTTTTTTTAATTGGAAAAAGACCATCCTGTATGCTAATCAGTTGACTGATGACTGACTGGAAGCTATTCAGTAGCTTCAGGATGGAGATTGGTAACTGGAAAGACCAAGGCAGGATAAGAGGGTTGTGACTTCCAGCCCTACCCTCCAACCTTCAGAAAAGAGAGTAGGACTGAAGGTTAAGTTGATCACCAATGTCCAACAGTTCAATCACGCATATCCATATAATGTAATCTCTATAAAAATCTAAAGGGACAGGGTTCAGAGAGCTTCCAGAAAGCTAAACATGTGGAAATTGTGGAGGGCGCCACACCTGGGGACAGCATGCCCCTCCCAACAGGCCTTGATCTATGCATCTCTTTATCTGTAACCTTCATGATACCATTTATAGTAAACTGGTACACACAAAATAATATCAATATCAGCTTTCAGTTTTTCCTGGGACTGTATTGGCTTTTGTTTACATGAAAAACATGAATTGATTCAGCTAAATATTAATTTTTGGTAAAAATAAGAATTATTTTTACCTGGTAAAATAAATAGGAGGGGAAAAAAAAGAATCTACATATTTGTACCTGCACTCCTATGCCTTACACAGTTTGATTCCTGGGAAGAGTGTTTCATTCATCCTTTGTTAGAACATAGGCAGGGAAAGATCTTATACCTCCTAGAGACTCGAACCTAGGCTCAAAGAGTTATTTCCCAAAACGGGGTTTATCCAGGGATAAACCAAAGCAAAGTAACACATGAAGCAAATTTCTGTGAAGTTATTTAGCCTCCAAGAAGGGAAGCAGAGCAGCAGCCCAGGCTGAAGCCGGCTCTGTGGCCTCCTTTGTGCTCTAAGGCCTATGTTTGCCTTTCTCAGGGCATGTGCAAATCACAAGGAAGTCAGGGTTTCTTACCTTTATTAGGCTGGGAGCAACTTGAGCACAAGACTCTCTTGTCTGTGTCCCCAATCTTAGGTTTAGCAGATATCAAAATGCATATGCTCAATGAACAAAGAAACACTTGATCTGAGACTTTAAGTAGAAAAGAGCACCAGGTACCAACTTGAAGTCTTATTTTCCTCTCTGCTTTGTGAGAATGGAAGAAAACTGCAAAACACCTCATTACTAAAGGCAGGTTGCAGAAATCACAGGGAAGAGGAATTTTTCTCCCCTTGGATTGCTCAACTTAGACCCCCAGAACGCCAGTCTTGACCTTCAAGGGAGTTCTAGAGTCTCATGCAAAAAATGCCACACCTCTTACAAGGAATGATGGAGATCTAAGCAACTTTAACTTTGAGATCCAGTTTTATGTAGAAAAATCAATTTTTTAGCCCCAAGGTGTGAGTGTGTACAGGAGGAAGCTGCGTTAAAGCAGTCAATTATTCAACTCCCCCTTCCTGGTAGGGTATTACTCATTGAGTTTGTCATTTCTACAATGACCTAAACTCAAGAGTGCCTGCACAGCACTAATAAAATGTTTTATCCATTTGCTATTTAATTCTTCTACTTAATTTTCTTGCCATTGCACATTTTGCTTAATTCAATTGGATGCATGGTTTCTTCTTTAAGGTCTCCACAAAAGGACTGAGAGTCCCTTTGCAATTATAAGTAATCCTACAAAGAAATGAATAAAGACTCAATTATGGAGTGTGTTAAATGTAAGCTGTGCTGTGGCTGGGAATACATCTCTCTCAAGAAGTTCAGTGCAATGTGAAAGAAGATGAGGATTCAAAATGAATTAGATTTCAACAGGCTCACATAGGGGAGCATTTTCCACATTTATTTGATTTCCAAATGCAACAAGCTATTTTAAAAATAAAACAAAAAAGAACCAAAAGATGCATCTTCTGGTGCTGAAATTGTTTTACCGAAAAAACAAACAGGCAAATAAATATCCTTGCTGTGTTTGGCAAACAGCTTTATTACTCCAAATCTATTTTGTTGTGTTTTAAATTTGCTGCTAATACTCAAAGCAATGGATATACACATTATTTTATACAATATTTCATTCTTCTTCTTATCAAAATATTTTGGAATTTGTTCAATTATGTGTGTGTTTTTTTTTTCTGAATTGAAATGTCACTTTTTAAAATTACAAATATAAAGACAGCACCCTGCAGGATAAAGGGAAGCCAGATTCTATGATCATCATGGAGGATTTAATTTTTGATTCAGCTTTAGGGTCCAACTTTTTAGGTCCAACTACATTTCTTTTCTTTCTATTTTTTGTTTCTTGTTACTCATAACTTCCTCCTGTATATTAATGTTTACAGATAGAATTAGCTGCCTAAATTTGATTAGGGCTAAAAGCTAGACTTTTCAAGCATGTCTGATAAGCAGAGCTTATATTTGAGTTGATATGAGCTGGTAATTTACTGGTAGGTAACTCCATTTCTGACAATGCATTAAATTCCGGAATGCCTAAGTGTTTGGCAAAAGTTGTTCCTAAGAAGATTTAGAAAAATAACAGAGCATAGGTCATACTGCCAATTAATCAATTAGTCCTCAGGGAAGAAAAAGGCAAAACAATCACATCCAATCAGGGGCACTGATTGTGCATAGGCAATAGCCTAGAGAAGAAAACCGACTTGATTACAGAAAATTGGAAGAATTGCATTTGACATCTAAATATGTAGTTAACTTTATGAAGAAAGGTTCAAGTGGATTGTGAATGGGTATTACTAATCAAAACACTCTTTCTCTTGACATCCTGCTCCCTCAAGAATAGAAGTATATAATTAACGTGACAGTAGCATGTTTTGTTGAGATGAGGGTGCAGAAGCATGGTTTTATATCTTGTCTTATTATCTAGTGGCCACACTAGCTTGACAAATCCTTAGCAAAAGAGCATTCATACTTTTCAAGGTTGATTGCCTCTCAGGCACATCAATATAATAACAGGCAAGGCTATCTTCAAACAAGGAAGAAGAGTGACTGTTTATTAGCAAAAATCATGCAAACAAACAAAAAAAGTATTCCTATTGTGTATGATACAACAAGGACTCTGTGTGTATGTGTGTATGTGTGTGTGTGTACACATATATTTTGTTTTTGTTTAGGACTCATTCCCCAGCTCAATTTTGCTATTAAATTTTAGAAAATTACTTTATTTTTGCATTCCTTGGTTCCTGTTCTATAACTTACTTTCTTTTTCACTTACAAAACTCTCTATTTCTTATATATTGACAAAGATGCTTTTCCAACCTCTGAGCCTGACTAGTCCCCTTCCCTAGGCATTTCCATAAGAGCCCAGGGTTAGCAAGGATCCTGTTGAGTTAGTGTAGCCCAGTGTCTCTCCTTACTTCTGATGTTTCTTTCCTCTTAGTAATTTTCTATCCAGCTACCCCCATATTTTGCTCCTTAGCCATAAATTCCCACTTTTCCATACTGCATTTAGAGTTCAGTCCAATCTCTCCTCTCTATTGCAAAACCCCATTTAGTAGTCATATACCTATCTCAAGAGTCTGCTTTACCACTTAACAAGAGTCAGAATAGTTTTTGTTTAACAATATTATAAAATGGATATTCTTCCCTAGTTGTGGTGATGTTAAACTAGTTTACAAATAGTCTCAGATTACTGTTCTCCTACCTGAGATTCTGCTATTGTTAGCTTATTCGAGACCCCTCAGTTCTTGGCCCGATTTTAAATTAATTTAATGTAGTTTTCTTTTAGTATTCATTATAAAATATGTTTGAACTTTATATATATATATACATATATATATATACACACATTATATATACATATGTATATATATATATCGAAGAGTATATGTGTGTGTGTGTATATGTACCTTATGTATGTATGTGTATATATATATATATATATGTGTGTGTGTGTGTATATATATATATATATATATATATATATATACTATATATATAAAAGAAATCTCCCCCCATTCTCTACATATCCTTCCTAGTGATCTCCCAAAAGGCGAATTTGATGAGAATCTGTTCAGTTGAGGACTTTCTCTGGGCTCTTATAACCCTCAAGACAAAGTTGGCACTTCCTAAACCCTTCATGATTTGACTCCTTCTAAATTATTCTACACAATCTCAAAATTCTAATGCACTTGCTAGTAAATTTAAGCATATGTAAAAATCTCTCTCACCTGAATCTCCTGACATTTTGCTTATTTATTTGTCTCTTTTTATGCAAAGTCCTAGGTGGTACATTCTGCAATTATGATTGAATAGGCCTAAAATGAAGCCCCAAATTCGCATTTCTAACATGCACCCTGGGGGATTCTGGTGCAGGTGGCTGCCAGGCCAGTCTGAAAAATATTTTGCTTGGCATCTAGTTTCCCAACTGACCCTGTTTCACTACTCTGCGATTCACATGCACTATGTTCTCTACACAGAGTATATTATTCATCTTTTTCAAACTACATATTCCTCAAAATGGAAGCAACAACAAAAATATTTGAAGAAAAGAAGAACAAACCAAAATGTTCTTCTTTCATACATACCTCTCTTTGAAACTTATTTCTCAGCCTTCCATTAAAAACAAAGGTAGTATTCCTACTCAGAACATCATTTTTTAAAAGTGACATATCTCCTTGAACTTACAAATCTCTTTTTTTTTTTAGGAACCCAATTGCTATACTAAGAATTATGAAGGACAAAATAGTGAAACATATTCATAAACTTAAGAATCCAGAGCTAGAGAAGTAGTTCAGTGGTGGAGTGCTTCCTTAGCAAGTAGCAAGGCCCAGTACCAGAAAAACAATAAGAAACAAATAAAAAGAAGACTATTACCAAAGAATTAGACAAAGCATTCTAGATAACAATAAGAATGTGTGTGTGTGTGTATGTGTGTGTATCTCCAAAACAATCTCAGTCCTTGTTCCCAATGTCAATCCAATAAAGAGGATATAGTTTTGAGAAAAAGAAAAAAGAAGGCTTATTGCTTTGCTAGCAGGAACAGGGGGCTTTTAAACAGGTGATTCAAATGCTACATTCCACATGGCATCTTTTGAAGTATTAATGCACTTGTTAATTTGGGAGATAGTCATTTCTGAGATCTTCTGGTACCATCCCTGAAATCTGGACTATTTTATCCCTATGGTGGGTTTGTACTCAAGGACAGAAACTCTGCCTATTTCCCCTGAGATTAGTGAAGGGTGGAGACTAGGGAGGAGCAGGGAGAGAGGAAGAGAGAAAAACATGCCCATTTAAAAAATAAGTTGCAGGGGCAGAGCAGCAAAGATTATTTATATTCAAAGCATAAAGTAGACCACTGTTACATTTATAGTTAAGAACAAGCTTTCAATAGGATATAGGTGTGTATATGTAGATAGAATGATAAGTTTATACACATATTTGTGTGTGTCCTCTCAGTATTTCAAAGAACATATTTGTACTTAAAATATATTTGATGCTTATCTGAAATTAAAATTTAACAGGTTGCCATATATTCATATATTTGTTAAATCTGGCACCTCTAATTTGGAGTCATGAGTTCATGGCCATAGAAGTAAAATATATCCCTGGATTAGTAAAGAGTCCTGAATAGGATTTGTGCCAGGATCTAGCCCACTTGAGTTCTCTCCATTTTCCACTTCCACATCAAATTATATAATCCAGCTAACCAGAATACCAATAAATATAAAAAGTTAAGAATAAAAATGTTTAATAAAAATTGGTGATGACATTAAATCCAGCAAATGTTTTGTTCTGACTGAACATCTGGGGAACTGTGCTTATAGAACAGATGGTAAATTTTATAAACTCTAACAGTTTTAGAAAATCCTTACTCTAAATTGACTCACAAACAAAGGGAAAGGCAGGGCTCTTCCTGTGACTAAAATATGATCAAATTTAAATAAATTCTTTAGACCTTTGGAAATAGGCCTATAGTAGTTGTAATAGCACTTTGGCAGCCAAGTCATTCATAGACATCTTCCCCACTCCATGGAACTGTCCTTCCTTTAAATATAAGGATGAAATTTGCAGAGAAACTGTATCACAAATGTTTCTTGCATTGTTACCAACTTGAAGAAATATTCTACTTTGGAAACTCACAGCTGTGGAAATCATTATGCCCTCTGAAGGGAAAGGTAGAAACAAACATTCAGCTCAAATGAAATCTTATTTTCATGCAAATATCCCTAGTAATGTAACAGAAGGAAGAGAAAGTGGAAATATGGGAAATACATATAGCCAATTGACTGGAATAAAATGTCTGTCAAAAGCCAATAAGTATTCTGAATAAATATTCGTGTTTCACGGCAAGAAACATGAGGGGAAATAAGATGCTTATACAAAGGTTTGGTAATTTTTGGCACAATTGGGAACTCTTCTGATATTGAACTTTTTATTTTATTGCATTTGAAATATTTAACTGTCTCGTACTTATCAGAAACACATTTTATTTTGCAATTCAATTTGTCACTTTCATTATGTGGTCTGAATTCAAACCACCTGAGATTTAATCCTTGGGACATCTTTGAGAGTTGGAGGCCTTGCAAAAAAAAAAAAAAGCCTTAAGCTCTGTCTGTACCTCAGTTTTCCTCATTTGTGATGTGGAGATAATAATAGTATTATCCTCAAATGGTATGATGTTAAATGAGACATTGACTTAAAAACACTTTGAATGATGTTCAGCATAGTAAATAAACATTAGCTATTACTACAGTTTGTTGTCTACCAAATATTCATACTTATTTACACTTATTATGTATTAAACATTTAGGTGTTTTGCATATATTTACTCATTTAATCCTCTCACAGTCTATGAGGTGGATTCTGTTATCATTTTCCCCATTTCACAGAAGGGTAAACTAGAGAACAAAAGCAGAGGTTATAGTTTAGGTTTGGAGTGTTCCCCAAAAGCTCATGAGTTGCAGGCTTGGTCTCCAACATAGCAATGTTTAGAGATGGAGTTTTGGGGACATGGTTAAATGATAGGGGTTCTGATTTCATCAGTGGATTCGTCTATTGATGGGTTCATACTTGAATGGACTATTTGGAGGTGATAAAACTATAGGAGGTATGGCCTAGGAGGAAGCAGGTCATTGAAGACTTGCCTGGAAGGGTATATTTGTCCCTGGCCCCTACTCCCTGCCCCCACACATCTCTCTCTCTCTCTCTCTCTCTCTCTCTCTCTCTCTCTCTCTCTCTCTCTCTCTCTCTCTCTCATTCCTAGTTGCTATGAGGTGAGCAGTTTTCTTCCATCACACACCTGCCAATCTGTTCTGTCTCACCCATGCCCACAGTTATGTTTAGATATTTGGCATCCTCCGAAAGCTCATGGGTGAGACAATGCAAGAATATTTAGAAGTGAAATGATTGGATTGTGAGAGCCTTAACCTCATCAGTGCATTAATTCCCTGATGGGGATTAACAGGATGGTGACTGTAGGCAGGAGGGGCGGCTGGAGGAGGTGGGTCACTAGGGACATGCCTTAGAATGTTATATTTTTCCCCTGGTGAAGGGAGCTCTGTGCTTCCTGTTGCCCTGTCCAGAGCTGCTCTCCTTCCCCACACCCTTCAGTCATTGTATTCTGTGTCACCTTGGACCAGAACAATGGAGTTGTTCATCTGTGGACCAAGACCTCTGAAATCATGAGCCCTAAATAAACTTTTCCTCCCCTATGTTGTTCTTGTCAGGTTTTTTGGTCACAATGACAACAAAAGCTGACTAAAATGCCCACTGCAATGGGGCCAAGTGCCTATGGACTGAAACCTGCGAGACCATGAACTAAAATAAATCTTTCCTCTTAAAATTGTTTTGTTCAGATATTGTTTAACAGGAACAGAAAACTGACTAACACAGAGGATTCCCTAGAACCTCACTTCTGTTTCATTCTTTTCCTTCAAGTCAAACTGTGTCTTTTTTAAAGATACTTTTCATAATTAATCATGGTATTTCAGGCAAGATGTGGCCAAACATTCTTCAACACAGCTTTCAAACTCCCTTCTTGGATGGACTACCAAATTCAGGATGCCACTCCAAAACCCAATGTCTTCATGTGCTGCTCTGACCAGGGAGAATTTAGAGTGATGGCTGACATTTCACATTTAACCCTCCCTCCTCCCTCCCCCACCACCTACAGTTACTACCCTGTTAATCCACATCAGTGGATTAATGCACTGATTAGAGGAAGGCTCTCATAACCCAACTTTTCACAAGTCCACTCTTACTTAAACGAAATGAGATGAAAATGGCAGAATTATCACCATCCAGATCCGCAATCCAGAAAAGGAATTCCTTTGAGGGACACCATCTCATTGATGCCACCAGAAACTTCAGATTGACTGACATGTTGGTAAAACCAAATTAGGGAGGTCAAGCTCCAATAGGTCTCTGGGTTTAAGGCAGCTAAGTCTATGCCAAAGGCAGAGAGGGAGCAGAGGACGTAAGGATGAATTTGAGCTTTTCTATACCACAAGGTGTTTGTGCCAAGGTGGCCAGGTATGCCACCAGGAATCCCTCCTCCTGGGAGCCAAGAGGAAGTTTCTCAAAACCAGCAGGAAAAGGTGTTTTTTCTCCACAGTGATCCAGCTTTGGAGACATTCTATCAGTGACACCCCAGCAACCCCCCCCCAAAAAAAAAATTGCTCTGTGTGCTAACAACATAGTTTAAAAAAAAAAAGTAAGCCAAAATTTTGCATTTTAGTAAAACTTAATGAAAGGAATATTTCAAATCGTACAGTCACTAAATGTAAAAATGCACACTTCACTTGGTACCTTTCCGTGCCCTGTCTGTTTTGGCATCTCCGCTTTCTGCAGGGTTATTTCCATCCACCCAGTGTCAGCATTCCCCTCTTCCCCTTTAGATACCTTCTCTCCCTTCTTTGAAGAGCTTTTTCAGGCTTGGACTCTGTAATGGGACCAAGTGCCTATGGACTGAAACCTGTGAAAACCTTGAACCAAAATAAATATGAAAATGGTTTTGTTCAGATATTGGAGGAGCACATTTTGCAGACAGTCTTGGTCCATTCTCCACCTTGGCTTTATCTCCCATGGCACCTCCTTCAGCTTCTCTCTGGGGCTTGGTGGCCAAGGCTGACAGATGAAGGTGATAAATGCAGGGATGCAGCAGCAAGAGGCTTTGGTGGGTCCGAGGGTCATTCTTGCCTCTTTTTTCTCCCTTTTCAGGCTCCAGGGATTTATAAAGTTTCTCAGAAACTGTGTTATTAACCAGCTAGTGATTTTCAACCTTGGCTAGCCCATTAGAATCCTATTGGGGAGATTCTGATAGTCCTGATTTTAGTCTTACCCTAATACAATTCAGTTGCAACTCTAAAAATGAGCCTCAGTAATTTTTAAAAATGCCAGTCACCACTTAGGTCTGTCCTACATAACACATGCCTTTCAGAGTTAAAACGCAGAATAAGACTTACGGTAAGAGAAGTAAATCTGACAAAGCAAGCTCATCTCACAGTTATGTCCATTCTTGTAACAGCTAGACTCAAAAGTCCAATTTGTCTCAGTAGAAAATGAAGAGAAGAAGCCTCAGCAGCAATTGCTTACTAAAGCAATGGGAGACGATCCATTTACCTTAGTTATGACTAATGGCCTCAGTAGGAAGGAACAATTAACAATTCCATTAATCAGTGTTCTGTTCGCTGTTGCTCTGTGGACCATAACCATGGGTAGCTTAAGAAATAATAAACTCGTTTGTCAGCCTGTAATCCTGATTTCTTGTTATGTAAGGCAAAATCATTTGAAATGAGAAGCTGAATTTATTCATAGCTACATGAAAGTTAATCAAGACAGAACACATTTAAGTGAATTAATAGTACTAAAAAAAAGGAAAATAAAATGATCCCTCATTAAAACTATTACTAATTGTCTCTCTTCACTTATTTAACTGTTCGTTCATGTGTTCATTCATTTAGTCAACAAATACTTGTCTATTACATGTTACACTCAAAGACTCACATTGTGCCTTTTTCTATTTTTTTTTTTTTGTTGTTGGTATTACAAAATACCAAAGGCAGGGGAGTTATAAAGAATAGAGGTTTATACGGTTCATGGTTTTGAAGGCTGAGAAGACTAAGAGCATGGTGCCTGATCTGCCTGGCAAAGGCCTTTTTGCTCCAACATAATGAAGTCAGGAGAAGAGATAAGTCTTGGAGACTGGGAAATGGGCCCCTGGGGAACTTCTGGGCAGCAGAGTTCAAACAACAGCTGCAGACTTTTGCTAAGAAACTCACTTACAAAAAGGCTATTTTAAATCAGGACCTATGTAACCTGAGTCCAGAGGAATTCCGGACACATATGACCTGGAGCCCATGGTGTCTCCCAAGAAAGACAAGTAATTGATCAATATTTTGATTGGACTAAAGGCTACATGAGCATCTCATGGACACTGAGTGCCTTACCCAGGATTGGTAAGGCACGTGGTTTACTTCCTTAAACCTGTGCATCCATATAAACCCTTAGACAATAACCATCAGTGGGGATTCCTCTCTTAAGACTTTCACTCCCTATTTGGGAGTTCCGCTCTCTTTATTCCTATTACTCTAATAAATCCTGTTACTTTACTCTCACCCTTGTGTCTGTGGATTTGATTCATCAAACTTATTAGCCAAAGAACCCACCTGACCTCCATGATCTATCTTGCAATAACATGTCAGAGAACATCATGAGACAAAGCACATGTGCTACCTCTGTTCTCCCTTCCTCTTATAAAGCCACCAATGTCCTCATGGGTCCTCATTCTCCTGACTTCATCTAACCCTAATTACCTTCCACAGGCACCACCTCCAATGCATGAACTTTTCGGGGTTAACTTCAGACCATAGAATTCAGCCCCTAAACCTCCAAGTTCATGTCCTTCTCACATACAAAATACCCTCTTTCCATCTCAATAGCCCCAAACCAAAGCTTTAACTCACTCTAACACAAAGCAACTCAAAAGTCCAGCAACTCATCTAGGGCAAGATTCACCCTGAGGTGTGAACTCTCAAACCAAGTGATGCACTTCCAAAACATGATGGTGAGATAGTTACTAGTTACTCCCCTGCCAAAAAGGAGAAATAAGTCAAGAAAACAGAAATAACACCAGATATGTTCAAAACACAAGAGGAAGTCCTAAACTCTAAAATTATGTCTTTTGATTCCATGTCTTGCAGCCTGTGCACATGGGTGCACAGCTAGGGTCCATAGGCCTTAAGAATCTGTACCTGAAGGGACTCACAAAGTCCACAGGAAGTCCAAGGACCACACCACACACCAGAATCTCATGCAAGAGATTTATTGTCAGTAGCAAGGAGCAAACTGACAGGCTGTCCCTCTGAGGAGAACAACAGCATGTTGGCACTCACAGATCAGCTTTGTAGTCCCCAAGAGGAATTTCATAAGCTTCTTGGGGGTAGTGTGTCATGGGCTGCGGTGGGGTTGACCGTTTAGCAGGCACATGTTCTTATGGGAGGCTAAACAGCAATGCCTCAGGATCTCTAGATAAAATGGCTCCTAAATCAAAACTTAGGAGTCCCTAGATAAAATGGTTTCTGACCTAAAATGGCAGATCTGATGCCAATATTGATTTGATGCCAATAGTACCCCCACGACTTCGCTAAAGCTCAGCCCAAACTTCTGCTCTCCCGGGTGGGAGTCACGTGTCTACAGCTCTTCAAAGGCTGGTGTTGCACATGGATAGTCCTACAGTTCTGGAATCTCACAGCAACCCCAAACCCATGGACCCACTGGGCATTACTCTAGTAGGGACTCACTGCAGTGGCTGCACTTCCTTGCTTCCAATAGGCATTGACATAGTAGGGCTCTTCAACAGCCCCTTCCCTGCAATAAGTTTGGGCTCCCAATCTGTCCCTGACATCCTTTGAAATCTAGGTAAGGAAGGCTTGCTTGTCCCTTACACAGCCCCTGTGTTATGCAAACCTGCAGAATTAACACCTTGTGGAGGCTGCCAATGTTTACAGTTTGAGCCCTCCTGAGCAGCAGGATGAGCTGCTCTTGGGGGGTCACAGGAGCACAGGTCACTGAAGCATGCTGTGCAAAAATGCAGGAGGCAGAAACTCTAGGCAGTCCTGGGCAGCAAGCCCATCCAGGGACCAGGAGCCCACTCCTCCAAACCAAATAGCTTTTGCCTTCCCAGAGCTCTGAGCCTGTAGTGAGAGGGGCAGCCTCAAAGATCACTGGAAACCCTTCAGCATCTTAATCCTATCATCGAATACTGATCTCCTGCGCAAAAACTGCTCACACACGCCCTTTGTTTCTTCTGATAATGCTGTTTCCTTCTCTACCATATAGTCCAGCTGAGCGTTTTCCAAATATTTCCACTGTTTTCCTTTCATTTGTAAATTCTATCTTTCTGCCATCCTCTTGCTCCCTTATTTCACTGTAAGCAACTAAAGGTAGCCACAACCACAGCCTGAATGCTTGGCCACCTAGAATTTCTTCTACTAGATATCCTAATTCATTGCTCTAGAGTTTTGTATTCCAAAGTCTTAGGACATGAACACATGCAAGCAAGTTCTTAGAAAATTTATAACAAGGATGATCTTTACGTCAGTACCCAGTATGTTATTTATTGCTCATTCCTTTCAGTTGGGACCTTTTCATAATGGCCTTCATTGTCCCCATTTCATGAGTTATCTGATTATGACCACTTAATTTCTGGGAAGTTCTAGACTTTCCCTAATCATGTCATTTTCTGAGCCCTCGCTAAAGTCATTGTTACTACTTCTGTTCACGGCAATACCGGCCTTTCCCAGCATTCATTTCAAAACTGCTCCAGCCATGGCTCATTACCCAGTGTCAAAACATCACTTCTACATTTTCAGGCATTTGTATTAGCAATAGCACTACCTCTCAGTACCGATTTTCCTTCTTAGTCCATTTTCTTTTGCTCTAACAAAATGCCTGACACTGGGTAATTTATAAAAATATAGAAATTTACAGGTCACAGTTCTGGAGGATAGGCTAGGAAGACCAAGAACATGTGCCAGCTTCTGATTAGTATCTGGGAAGTGCCATTTTGCTACATTATAATCATGGCAAAGAGCATCACAGGATGAGACACAGTAAGCATGCTAACTTAAATCTTTCACCACTTATAAAGCCACCAATATCACCATAGGGACCCAACACTAATGTCTTCATCTAATCCCAAAGATCCCCACCCCAAAATATCACTAACATGTGAATTGGCCATTGAGTGTCTAATACAAATTTTAGGGGGAAACAGTAAGACAATAGCACCTGATACAGATCAACAGATTCCCAATCTTTCTAAGTCACACTTTTCTTCATGCTAAAAACAAAAATTACTTATTGATAGTTTTAAAGCATGGTGAGGCCAACTTTATTCAGGACCACTGTAATAGATATAAGGACCATAGCAAAAGAACTTTGCAGTAGGGAAGAGACATTAATTAGGCTCAACTCCAAATACAGAATGGGTAAGTGGGAATTAAAGCTAGGAAAAAGGGGGATGGGGGTCAGTAAATGGAAGATTACCAAAAGGTAACATTAGGAAAATGTGGGATTCTGGTTAAATAAATGTATTATGAATCTTGCTGAAGGTGGGCCAGTGCCGCAGTCTGGCTGGGCACGATTCAGGAGCCACTTGTCAAAAGAAACGAACTTTATTTTTAGAACCACACACGCCAAACAAAAAAGCTCCTCAGGAAAACCTTCAGAGCCCAACTGCCACCACCGGCTTCCCACAAGCCTCTCAACCTCCCCCACTCCTCCTGCTCTTGAGGCCGATTGGCTGGGTGGGGTGGGCAGAGCCAAAAAAGTCCCCCAATGAGCAGCTCTGTGGTCTGAAAGGGCAGGGAAATAGCCCAATGAGCATCACCACAGAGGAGCCAATCAGTTGGCAGCTAGAAGTTGCTGGGGCCGCTGTGAGCCAATCATCAGCTGGCAGCTGGAAGTTTGCTGGGGCCCCTTGGGCTGTGGCTCTCAACAAGCCAGGGCTATCTGACATGGGATAGTGAAGCCTAAGGAAAGAGATCAGATATGAAGGATAATGAGATACAAAGGTGCAGAGTTCTTTCTAAACTGACCTGGTGGAATTCTATGTATAGAGTAGATCTTATAGGGAAACACACAGGCCTAGGAAAAGGTAAAGTTTAAAAATCAAAGAATGTTTATCCACCAAGAAAGTGTGATTTTATAAACCTAATGCCTGGCCTCTAGAGTTGATCTTTTTTTTTTTTTTTTTTTTTTTAATCTCCCACCACCATATTATTGTTTATCAAAGGTTTTGGTCAAAATGTAAGTGGTGAACTTTCTTATCTTTCTTTCCTTTTTTTTGGTACAAGGGGCTCTTTACCACTGAGTGACATCCCCTGCCCTTTTTATTTGATTTTTGTTTTAAATGTTGATATAGGATCTCATTAAGTTGCTTAGGGTCTCACTAAATTGCTAATGCTGGTCTCAAACTTGGAATCCTCCTGTCTCAGCCTCTTGTGTTGCTGGGATTACAAGTGTGCTCCACAATGCCCAGCTTGTTTAGTGGGCGGGGCGGGGGGGAGGCGGTAATAGTGGGAATTTAACCCAAGGGTACTCTACCATGGAGATGTGCCCCCATCCCTTTCTATTTTTTTGAGATAGACTCTTGCTAAATTTTACAGGCTGACCTCAAATGTGTGGTCCTCCTGCCTCAACCTCCCTCACCTCTGAGATTACAGGTGTACACCAAATTTTCTGAAAGGTTTTACTAATTTGAAAATGGAGTTAAATAAATACCTAAGCTAGCATCATACTGTAAAAGAGGTACAATTCTGAAAGAAAAAATTAAAAAGACAAAAGAAGAATCTTGTCTCAGTAAAATACTAGGAGAATACCTGATTAAATTCAGGGTATGGAATAGTGATTGAGAGCTAATTAGTTCCTCAGGTAAAAATCACAACATGCAAGATGATATTATTTATCAAAGATCAAACCCAGGGCTGGGGCTGGGGCTCAGTGGCAGAGTGCCTAGCATGTGTGAGGCACTGGGTTCAATTCTCAGCATCACATATCAATAAATAAAATAAAGTTTCATTGACAAATAAAAAAAAATTTAAAAAAGATCAAACCCAAAGTATATAATAAATGATGTATATAAGTAGTTCCCAAGGTAAGAACTTATCATTCCACATTCTCAAGAGAAAATACCTTAACATATGACCCAAAATACTGTCAGTAATTCATGGTTTTTAGAGATTTGAAATTC
Organism: Marmota monax; assembly: GCF_021218885.2. Lineage (NCBI taxonomy): Eukaryota > Metazoa > Chordata > Mammalia > Rodentia > Sciuridae > Marmota > Marmota monax. Next base: position 3,865,294 of record NW_026692072.1, on the reverse strand, counting down.
AATTTTTAACCTTTTCATGAGTTTTCACAAAACATTTCTCAGCTGGTCCATTTATTCCCTTTATGTTTGACTTTTATAAAATAGAGACCAAAACAGGCAGTACTAATGCAATCAGGTTAAAGGAGAAGGTAGCATTTCCTTTTCCCATCCCTTCTGCTGAAGTAGATAAGCAATAATCAATTTCCCTAATTCCACTGATGGAATTTAGAATGTCACCCTACTTGGCATGTTGAAGATTTTAAATTGAAAGGATTAGAGAAAACAGCAGATGCAGGAAGCTGTCTCTGCTGCCCCCACCCTACACCCTTCTTCTCTGAAGGAGAGAATGAGAGCCCCAGGTGAAATGTGCTTTGCACAAACCCACAGGAAAGATGCATCTTGACTTCTAAACATGAAGGGAACAGAGGAGGTACTCTGAGCCAACAGGCCTTGCTGTTCTCCACCTGAGATGTAGATACTCTCAAATTTCCCATGATTCTTCTCTTCAACAACACTAGCATTCAAACACCCTGGTTCAACCTTTGCAGGGCTTCATTTCCTAATTCAGGATCTCATGTCATGGAAAGCTGACATTACATAAGACGTGTCGGTTTTTCTTTTGTTATAAGGGTCCCACTCAATGAACATGTTAAAAGGTAAAATTACAACAAATTCGGTATAAAGATCTTATTTGACATTTTACTTTTTCAGCATTCTAGAATCAGATAATCCTCCTCACCAAACCAGGTTCAAAGAACTTTTGTATGCCAAGTGGTCAGGCAGTATATATTGACAGAAAACACAAATGAGTTTACAGGGACAGCTGATTGGTTGCAGGCTGGTGTTTGCCAATCATGAAGGCATACACATCTGTGGATACAACCAACCAACAGCAATCTGTTTCATCTGTGGATACAACCAACCACAGATTTTTAAAAAAAAAAGAAGTGTATCTGTATTGAAATATGCAAATTTCCTCTTGTCATTATTCCTTAAGCAATACAATATAGCAACTATTCACATAACGTTCATGCTGTACTGGCTACTATTAGTAATCTAGAAATGATTTAAATTATGTGGGAGGATCATGGTGTGGATTACATGCAAATATCATATCATTTGCTTGAACAAATCCTTAGGTTTTGGTATCTGCATGGGGTCCTGGAACCAATCCTTACAAATAGATGCGGTGGGAAGACGGGATGCTAAAATGGGATTGGTTGTGCTGCTAAGGAGGAGACAGCATTTACGTGAAAACATTAGTTGACATTGTAACAAAGAATCTTCTTCATGGTAACAGACATACTGTTTCACAATTGCTACCAAAGCTCCTCCTAGGAGTTTAGTTCAAGTTAATGGAGAACAAATACAAGACATTTCAAAAGGAGAAATATTGCTTTCAAGTTAAATTTTAGACTCAACTATCTTTTCCTATCCTTCTTGCCTCAGACCTTCTTTCATTCCTTGGGATATGTTCAATTTGAAGGAATCTTCATATATTCTGAAATTATAGATGAAATAGCTCTGTGTTTGATCTACCTAATTCCGTAAATTCTAACTGCTGAAAATCCTGGATAGTTGCAGATAGAAATGAAATAGCATACAGCTGCAAGGGTCTGTTTAAAACCATCTGGGTTTTCATTCAAAAAAAGCATCTATTATCTAGTTCCTCACACCTGATAGACTCCCTTAAAACCTCATGAATCCACACTGAAATGAAGGAAGAAAGATCATTTCCTGCTGTTCTTTCACTGATCTCTTGTTCCTTTTTATGTTGTATTCCATTCAGTGTCTTTGATAGTACCTAATGTGCAAATTTAAAATATGTGTGTGTGGGTGTGTGTGTGTTGGGGGAAATACTGGAAAAGGATCTCACTCTGTTGCTAAGGCTGGCCTTGAACTTGCCATTCTCCTGCCTCAGCCCCCCTGAGTAGCTGGGATTACAGGTGTGTTCCACTGTGCCTGGTTCAAATTATTTTCTTATTAAGATCCATTACCTGAAATATTTCTATAGTCATCCTAGGAGAGTATGCCTTCATGATTGTCTCATAAGATCATTGAAAATATTATAAAACATAAATTTTACTTTGACTTCTTCCCTAATCTGAATAAAGGAAATTCTCTTTAAAGTACAGCTACCTTTAACCCTGACTCCTAGAGAGTTTCTGGTTTGAGAAAAAAAAAAATTCTCTTTTAGCCTGGGGAGGTGTGAATACAAATGACAGCTAGGAAGGAGAGTACCCATTAACACCATGATGAAAAAGCCCCCCCAAAAGACCTTATGCACTCTCCCACTGAAGTCCAATCCAGCTTTATTTGTTAGGCTGACTTAAATTCTCACTTGGGACTACTTTGCCAGTTACTCACTACAGCTGGTTTCACTTATTTTTGTGACATTGGGATGATATGAAAGCAGCATGTTCAGTAGAAACCGTAAACCATTCTGTCATTCACTTTCAGTAAAATATTCAATAAATTACTTGAGATCGTCAATACGTTTGAAGCCAGAATTAGACAGGCAGTCAGTATAGATAGGTAAATCGAGTCAGGTCAGAGCAAGGAGGCCAATTTTGAGTGAGTCCTGGAAGGTGGCGACTGTCCCCAGAGGACTGAAATGTTAATTCGTTCAGAGCCCTTCCTCTACCCTATCAAGAACCTGCCCCTGTGCCAACCTGTTGCCAGGGTAACCTGTCCCAGGAATTGCCCCTCCCTACAGGAAGCCTTAAGGTTGTTAATTAATGTGTCCTTGGTTGCTCTATCCTGCCCTTACCCCTTCAGCCCACCTGTTTCCAATATTTGGCCATCCCACCAAGCATTTCCTAGGCCTAGTCAAATAAGGGGAAGAGGGCAGGAGAACAAAGGAAGCCTAGGACATATAAAAAGGGCAGAAACCTCGCTTCTTGGGCTACCAGGATACCAGCTGTGGCCCCCTTCTCCCTCCAGGGAGAAGTCTATGTTACCCCTTTTTTAAATAAACCCTGCTTTATGTGCTTGCCTTGGTGTGCTTCTCTAATTTATTCAAACTTTAACATGTGAGGAAGCAGAACTCATCACCAATAACCAGTGACATCACTTTTTCATACATTGGTTTTGCATTAGATGGTTTGGCCCAACCATAGTGTAAAGAACATGATCTGAACACAAGGCAGGCTCAGCTCAGCTGCGATGTTTGGTAGGTTGGGAGTCAGGAAGGCACTTACAATTATGATCATGTCCTAGAAACACAACCATATGTCAATCAACTGCTTACATCCCAGTAACCCACCCTAAGTTAAGGAGCATCTTTTACTAAGTACTTCTACACAGTAAAGTTTCCTCTTAGGAATTTGTCTATCATCAGTCAATCACCACTTGGACATAAATTGTAGAGGAGAAGTTTTAGCTCCCAACATCAAGATCCCACACATATTCTTGATGCCCATAGATGTTTCTAGGGTGAAGAGAAATCAGTGAAAAGAAGATGATTTTCAAGATTCCAGGACCTGTGTGTTGTCCTCAAATACTTAGATTCTTCTACTGGGTAATTTTTGGCCATAGCCCAGATATCAGCATTTAGTAAACCCTAGGGGAAATTGGTCTGTTTTCATTGCTTCAACTGACAATCCATTTCACTTACAAATTAATCAATTTGAAAGGATCTAGAGAGAAGTAGAAGAAGAAATTATTGTTACAATTATTTGTCTTGAGTGAACAGAAACTTGTTCTTTTAAAGTGCAGAATTCACAGGAGAGTTAATATATGCAGAAGCTGCCATGCTTGGAGCAGCCCAAATTCTAGCCTTGGCAAAAGATAATTTAGAGTGCATGTCAAAGAAAATAATTTTTAAGCCAATTAAAAAAAATCAACTAACTCTACTGAGAAAAGTCTGTATATCCCAAATATTAAGTGATATATACTAATACTAAAAAAAAAGCATTGTTTAGTTGAACTGAGCATCCTGTATTTTATCCAGCATCTGAGATCTCTAGCATATTATAATGTGGAAACAGAATTGAGAGCTACTACAATATATGAAGTATCTACCCCTTTTATTTATCTCCTTTTTGTGTTCTTGTTGCTGCTCAGATGATTCCTCTTGAAAACAAGAGTAAATGAATGAGCCTCAAGTATCAGCTCTTTCCTGGAAAAAAAATTAAACTGTATCTATATTATAAATCACTGTCAGATAAAAATATAGGAATCTCAAGGATTAAAAGTCTTAATTGAGCTGAAGTATATCCCTGTCTCTCATTTCTGCATCAAAATTTGTCGTTTACCAAGGCTCTGAGAGATGAGATATGGAATTACTAGGAGTAAATGAAAAAAAAGAGAGGTAAGGCAATGTCGGATCCTTACTACTCAAAATATGCTACCAGCACCATCAACATGGTCTGAGAGCTTGTCAAAAAAAAAAATGCAGACTCTCATTGCATGTGGTGGCACACGCTTGTAATCCCACTGGCTCTGGAGTCTGGGGCCGGAGGATTGCAAGTTCAAAGCCAGCCTCAATAATTTAGCAAGGCCCTAAGCAACTCAGTGAGACCCTGTCTCTAAATAAAATATTAAAAAATGGCTGAGGATGTGGCTCAGTGGTTAAGCACTCCTGGATTCAATCCCTAATAAACCAGCCCCCCCCCAAAAAAAAATTCAGACTCTCAGGACCCACTCAGATCCATAGAATTTCAATTGTTTTAACAAAATCTCTAGAGTTCATATACACATTAAAGTTTGTAAAGATGGGCACTAGATCATGGAGTTCTAAAAGGGGTATATATGAGTATCCAAGGTCATAAATAGGAGGCAAGAAGACACAAAAAAAGTAATGAAGACTTTCAAACTCAGGTTTTACCCAATTGGCCAATTTCTATAAGCAGCAGGAAGTCCCTAATCCCTGTGCATAGGAAACTTGCCCAGGTAAAAGAACATCCTTTGACTCTCCATGCAAAAAAATCTTGAGTCTTGAGTCTTACTAGGTGAATTATTTAAGGCTAGTTCAATGCCTTCATATGCTGTTCCTCTGAAAGAGTCAAAGACATAACCCAGCAAGTTTGAAAGAGGAACATCAGGTACTTTCAATCAAATTTAAGCCTTGTATAAACAAGCATATGCAATTATTCCAACTACATCAGCAAAGTCTGCAGCCAGAATGCTAGGTCAACCTTGTTTTAAGTGCATACATATTGATAAAAATCTGATCTTAACTGCATTTACTTGAGGAATATCCCTGCTATAATATATGAGTGCCATAAGAATGCCAAGGACAGGTATATATTTAATAGGGTTTGTAATCTCATCCTCTTAAAATTACCTTGGGGAACATTGTCATTTTTCCTACCAAGGACAAGAAATATCAATATGTATAATAGAATTGAATCATATTTTATTTAGATAGATTCTTGTTCAGTATTTTGAAAGCATTTGCACTATCTTTCTTAAGCAACTCTGACAACCCCTTATGAAATATCTCATTTGTGCATCCTGTCTACCAAAGGAGGTACAACATTTCAGAAATAAGTTAATTAAATCTGTATATTCAAATGACTGATCCATTTATCTGGAGAGGGAAAGGAATATGGATGGATTGGTTGAATCAGTTAATTGGTCACTTGAAAACTGGAATTTGGTAACCAATTGACTTATGATGATTGACCATTGGCAAACCCCCTTACTCCTATTGCTATTAATCCACCCAAAAGAAGGTCTGGTTTGATTAAAGCAACATATTATATACTCTCTCTAGATTGCTCTCCTATGTTTTCTGGGACAGTACAAAAATATAACAAAATGTCATAGGAAGATGGCTGACTTTTAGATTCCATGGAAGTAAGAGACATTTAACAAAAGTAATGAGACTGAGGCCTCTGTCACAGAACCAAGAGATATGATTAAAATGATCTCTACAAAAGTAGGATAAAACCCTCTGGTAAAAACACACAAATCTATTACCTCTATCACCTCTTGTTCCTTGGCAGGCAGAATTTCAGTTCTAAAACAGCATTCAACCACTGATCTAGAAAAAGGCTCCTTTCTCATCGAGGGTTGGGGTTAGGGTTGGGGTATGGATGGATTTGCAGGGGACAGCTATCTATGCCAAGCAAGACAACCTCATTTCCTCTGTTGGTGATTGGTTTAGAAAGAAGTATGTGATACCATTCTGCACCATGTGCTTCTGCTGAGAAGCTGTAGTTTTCTTGACTTCTTAAAGTGTGGTACATACAGACTTCCATTCCAATCCTTGATACTTGGAATTGGAACAGGATATCTTGGAGGCATAAGAGAAGCTAACTAACCCAAGAAAAGCCAACAGTCTGAAGTTAGCCAAGAGAAAAAAAAATGAAAAGAATCTGGGTGTCCTATCATATAAGTGAGCCAGTGACTAAATCAAATCTGGAAACAGCTAATTAGTTACATAAGATAATAAATCTATATTGAGTTTGGTTTCTTCCACTTGAAGCCAAGTTTTCTTAACTAATAAAAGATTACTAGCCAGAGAGTCTATCTTGTGAGAGTCTATCTTGTGTGTCCCATGTATTACAGAGAGACAAATCAGGTGGAAACTCTCACAAGTCATTTCAGATATGTGAAATGACCAACTGTGCCTACACTCAAAGTGAAGAGTGTCCTGCATACTTAGGATAATATGTCATTTAGTTGATTGCTATGGTAGCCCACTGGTATTTTCTTTTAGAATGTAAAGAACAATATAGTAGGCGACTCTAGAATAGTATGATACATGTATGCACCATGATACATGTAATCTACCTCAGTTATATGAGCTAACCACCTATAAATAAAATATCAGGCTGGGTTTCACCTAATGATCTCCACTTCAGTTGGCTCTTCCTATTAACTAGTTTCCTGTTCACTGTGTATGATTTTTTTCTTCAGGTTGTCCATATCTATTATGAAGGAATCTAGGTTCATAGTAAAAGTCTCAATTTAAATTAGCTTGACAAATAAAGACAATGTAGTGGCTCACAAAATCCAGTTGCTATAAATACAGTATCTAGAAGAAAGAAACCTCCTTTTTCTCAGAAGTCTAAACAAACATCTCACAACTTATTGGATGTGATCTGGGGTGTCAACCTAAAATAGCAATTTAGGCTCTGCTAAGAAAATAGTTTGAATGAATGATGTGATTACAATTCAGGTTACAGGTGCCACAGTGAACTATGGTTGTGAGACAAGGCCTATAACCATAGCTTGCCCAGGGAAGTTAAGGAGAACAGGAACTTTTAAATGTAAAGTGATGACATAAAATGTTTTGAAACGTTTATCCTTGGCTAAAAACGATCGATAACACAAGCGGGGTCAGTCAGTTGGAAGTTGAACAGGTGTGGTGGCTGGTCAGGGATCCTTGCAGGGTATTTCTTGGTGCAAAGTCACATTTCTTTATTCAAAGTTGTGGCTTTTGACAGAGTCTTTTGTTTATGGATCTTTGCTATTAGGCAAGTATGTGTGGGCACCTCCCACCATGGCTTCCTGGCTCTATCTGGCCTAAGTCCTTCCATTTTGACTCTGACAACTTTCACAGGATGTAATCTCAAGGCTAGATAGAAAGGATGGGTACTTCAAATGGTATAGGTTAATGGCTGCCTACTCCTGAAACTGGAGGGAGATTATTTCCACTTTAACCAATAGTGCAATGAAGAAGAGGGATCATCCAAAAAGAAAACCAGGGTCCTCTCAGAGAGATAAGTGGAGAGAGAGAGGAAGAGATGCTGATGAGGTAACAAATCAATATTCATTGCACAATGGAGAAATCATCATGGATTATTTAGAGTCCACCTATGTAAATGATTGAAATTTCATTTTCATTTATCCTACTGCTATTAAAGGTGTGATTTCTACCTAATCAGTTCAGGATAAAGATCACAGATTTGATCCTTAGAAAATAGACAAATAGCAGCACTACAGGAAAACCCTGGACACACTTACGCTACAACTCTTGAGTAACAAGCCTTGTACTTGACAGGCTGATTACGCCCTGCATATTTTTTATTTCCTTTCTAACATTAAATTCCAACTGTCTTCACAACCCCCCAATGTTGGTCTGTCACTTATTTTATTCTCTAAGTGCCAAGAAAATAAGCCACAAAGAAAATTTCAAAAAAAAAAAATTTTAATGCACTTCTGAGATTAAATCCTGTGCTCAAACCTGTGCCACCTCTTTTTGTTCCTCTCCAATACCTCTACTTGGCAGATTACTAGTTGGTGGAGAGGTGGGAAAAGGAGAGGGAATTTTTAAGTAGAAATATTAGTTTTTAATGCCAACCATTTCCATCTAATAAATTCTCCTCTCACACTAAATACTTGCATAGTATTTTCAGCTATGCCCCATTTAGCACCACATTATATAATTTTTAGCTAATTGTACATTGCTTCCTATATAAGATTACCACTGTGTTATGTCATTCATCTTATTGTAAGCTTTCTGCTCTCTAGAACAACGCAGAGTACCAAGCAGCATAGAAACACAGGGTATGACTCTCATCATCATTACTATACTTTAGTAGTTTTAATGAGGTAGGACTTGGTGATTCATAATGAAGATTATGCAATTTTCAACCTAGCGATTTTAAAAGTGGTTTAGTATCTGCTCAATTTACCCAAACTTATTTCAAATATATATCACATTATAATGTTCAAGTTAATATTCCAGCTATACATAAGAATATCATGATATAATAATTATTGAATGCATTTATTAAGAATCATTAAGACCCAGTCAACATGTTGTATTGTGATAGAACTGCATTTCATTTGTTTACTCATTCATTCATTTATCCATGCAAGCCTCCCAGAGTATTCTAAGCAAGGCATTCATTGTGTATCTAAAATATAGTAAGACACGTGCCTTGCTTCCAAAGAATTCACTATTTAGTTTGTCTGATCAGTTAGGCAATTTATTAATTCAGTTTTCTCAATTTCTCTGTGACTCAGTTTTCTTATCTAACTAGTAAAGAAAATAGTACCTTTTTTGTAGGTCTGTTGTGGCACTGAAATAAAAAAATACATGGGAAATGCTCAACTCTGCCTTTGCCACCTAACGTGCTCATGAAATGTGCGTTTTCATTGTCAGTATTACGGAAAGGAAGAAAGATCACAAATATAATTACATGCTCTGTTAATTCGTTCAATACATTCTAAGTGCTCACTAGGTTTCATCTATGCAAGGTCCTGAGAATACAACAAAGAGACAGACAGGCACACTGTCTGTGATGCAGGGCTTCCTATCTTATTCATGTGTGGAAAAAAAAAGTCACAGTGTATTCAAAGGGCAGTGTAAAACATGGAGAAGACAATTTCAAATATTTAAATACTTAGAACCTTCTCTTCCAGTGCCAGAAACTTTTTAGATGTCATTTTATAATGACATTAGGTAAAGCTCTAAGAGTGACCAAAGTTCACATATTTCCTAAGAGAATAGCCATGATCCCAATATACATCTATTTTTTCAATTCTGTATTGTAATGACCTTCTAACTCTCAGAGAGCAATTAGGTTAGTGTGTAAGTCATTCCCAAGAAAATACAGAGCTATGAGAGACACCACTTTGAAAACTAAATTTGAAGTGACTAGCTTACATTAATATTTCTCAATAGGATCTGTGGACAAGTTCAGGGAAGAGAACATTGGTGGAATGGTTTTTAATCCCCCGGACTCTCTTTATAAAATCAAAGCAAACAGGAAATAAAACCAAAAGCCCATAGAAGAGTTTATATCTAAACCAAGGGCGAGAGAGGCTTCTGACTCAATAACATGACACAGTGGAAACCACCAGCTATAATATTTGCATGGTATCAGCGGTATGCATGTAGGGGAAGCAGAGAGAAGCAGGGGAGCGTAGGATAAATTAGAGAACAGGAAATCCTCAAAGTTTTCAAAAGATTCTTATTTAGGTGGTAAGCTTCTGAACCAGGTAGTGGTTTCACACATTTGTGGGTGACGGAAGGCCTGAGGGTTAAGGCAGACACGAAGTGTACTGCTTTTACTTAACCAATCTGCCAAATCCCCCAAGACAAAAAACAACCTAGGAGAAATTTCTGGAAGTTGATTTGAAATTGGACACGACAACAGTAACACAAGAAAAAGATAATGTCCACATAAAAAATTGGAATAAGTAAATGCAAGAAAATTTCTAAAAGTATGAGAATTTAAGACTTCACAAAATAACAGGATAGACTCAGCATGTTAAAAACAGATATGATGACATATTCCCCCTACCCACCAAAAAAGTCAGAAAAGCAAGTTTTATTTTAAAAAAATCAACAAAAGCATAGCAGTGAAATCCCATATAATACTATAATAAAAAAGAGAATAAAGATTAGAATTATATTCCTACAATCAAGCCATGACAGACCTGCTAAGAAATTGATGAAAATTAAAAACCAATATTTCCAAATAAAACCAAAATATGTTTTTAAAAATTATGTAAAATATGAAAGAACAGCATAAGTGGTAAATAGAAAAACTCAGAAATGAGTTCTAGAATTCAGGGGAATTAATACAAAAGAAAATAAAACTCAGTTCACCAATGAATACTAAACCAAAAGAAACACAAGATTATGTGAAAACACACACACACACACACACACACACATACACACAAAAGTGCTTAAATAGAAGTAGAAATAGAAGCTGATGAGAAGCAAAAAAAAAAAAAAGGTAAAAATTCAAAATAAACTAAAATGAGTATAGGTGATTTTGCCAAAGAAGGTAAATCAAGAAGTGCATCAGAACAAATATTAAAAAATATAATTCTAGAAAACTAACTTGAAATATATATGACTTATTGAAATATACATGTATATATTTACATATTAACAGTGTTTATAGAAATATAATTGTGTTTATATGAATAAAATATTTTCATATAGACAAAACTGCATATTGATGTGGTGAGCTATGATATCTATTATAGCTTCACAACTTACATTGAAAGCATAAAATTCCAATTTCTAATTTAATAAATCCTTTATAGCTTCCCAGAAATCATATAGCTGAAAAGTTATTATCTCAAGAAATTTTGAAATGAGCTCTTCTTTTAGTTTATTATTCTTGGAAGCATTACTACTCTTAAAACATATAATTGCTCTTAGAATTCTTTTAACACACATACAAAAGATATTATATATGTTTTTGTTTTAAAAAATCATATATACTAATTTCTCTATCTTTGAACTCGAGGATCCATGAAAAATTCACTGTTTATCTGGAGTAGATGTTGATGAAAGTTATGTAACTAAGTACTGATGGCCTTCAAATATTTAAGCATAAATTAAAGTTAGATTAAGTGCCCATTGTGTCTGATTTAACATTGTGTAATTACCCCTGACAATCAACCCCAAACACTTGCAACCAAAAACAATTACGCTGGCATCTGAAAACTTGAGCTCTAGAATTCTTAAGCTGTTTTGAGTTTTTCTGCCTGATGCCATTTAGCCACCCTGACCAATAGTTCCCTCAATATTAGCTTCCCTAGTACTAAACTACTTTTGTTATTTGACCTGATCCCTGCTGCCAGGTAAGGTTTCTTAAAGTTGGTTGAGTTGACTCCAACCATCTTCTTCAAGCACAAAGTTAGCCTGCTTCTCTAGTTCACTATTTCTGGCAATTCTGTGTAACAACATTAGTGGCCCTATTTCTAAAGCCTCTGGGTCTTAACCACTTACTAGTTATCTGGGCTGATTCTCCTTTGAATAACCAGGTTACCCAGAAAGGCAGATGGAACATGATCCTGTGAGTTTCATATTCCACATCTTTCCAAAAGACCTAAGAGAGCTATAATTAAAGAACTTTTCCTGTTCGTAAAACAAGTTATTTTGTGACTACCCTATCATTTTCAATAGCTATTTATTACTCATGTGCTAATTTTTCATTTTCACTCCATTCAAGGATTGAATTTAAGTTTGGAATTCTTTGCCCATACTTAAGACCATTATCAACACAAATAAATCATCTCGCACAGAATACCTGCACTCTGCAATATTTTTTTTCCTTCCATATCATGTCTACACATTAATAAGTATGCTTTATACAAATGCATTCTGATGTGTTTTTTCCCCATAGAGTGATTTTAGATCTTACCATGCTAACTACTGGGAAAATGCTGAAGTTAATTTGCTCTTATGGTTGTGCAGACACTGAGGAGGTCTTAGAATGAAGAAGATGTTACTATCACAGATGTCGAAAAAGTGACGCTCATTATTCTTGACCAAATAGATAATAATATAGGTAATATCTGCTGGGATTAAGCCTTCCATTATTAATTTATTTTCAGCAGCTGCCTTAGAAATAGATGTCTTATAGGTTATTGATTACTGCTAAAGAAGTTAAAGTTCTCAGTGCTCCTTTTTTCTGTTGCTGGCTTGATCCACCTTAAGTAAAAATTGTAGGGCATGATGTTATCTCTAAATTGTCAAGATGATTTCTGTTTTCTTTCTTTTTGTTGCTGGGGATTTAACCCAGGTGATCTTTTCACCAAGATACCTTCCCAGTTCTTTTTATTATTTTTTAAAATTTTGAGACAGAGTCTTGCTAAATTGCTGAGGCTGGCCAGTAAGATCCTCCTGTTTCAGCCTCCAGTCATTGGGATTACAGGCATGTGCCACCATGCCTAACTGTCAGGTGATTTCAAGTGTTAAGACTTGCTCATCATTTTGCCCAATTATCTTAATTTTTAAAATATATATGAATGAATATAATCATGTTTCCAGGGGAAAAAAATTAGTCTTTTGGCCTATTTAAAGAACTAGCACCAACTCTATGAGAAATATGACATCTGGAAGAGTTAGCTAATATCAAATTATGTCTAAAAACTTTTAAGATAGGGTGGTTAATAGCAGAAAGGCAGTAAAGAAACTCAAAACTCTAATTTATCCCGGTCAGCTTGCTACAACTTTGCAAAATCATTACATACAAGTCTACATTTTTTCAAATTTATGAGATCAAGTAACTTAACAATTCTAATTTAAGTTTTATCTTTTGGCTCTAATTCCTCTGGTAGTCTAAGATAGAGAGTCGGAAACAAAATTACTGTCAAATGAAGCTGTTTTGTGACTCATTGACAAAGGCTAATGCTTTAAGAGTAATGGTTCTGTGGGGCACACAGGTGGTAGTATTTTTACATGGATATGATCATTAATTCTAGGCATCAACTCAACTGGCCCACATGAGCCAGATGTTTGGTAAAACATTATTATAGATGTTTCTCTGAGGCTATTTTCTTAAATAAGATTAATACTTAAATCAGTAAACTTTGAGTAAACCTGATTGTCCTCCATAATGTGGGTGGGTTGCATCCATTTAGCTGAAGTTCTTACAAGAATAATGTCTGATTTCCCTGTGTAAGAAAAAATTCTGCCAGCAAACTGTCTTTGGACTTGAATTGCAACTCTACCCTGGGGCTCTAGCTGGACTGCCTACCCAGAAGATTTTGGATTTATCAAACTCCTCCATGATCATGTGAGTCAATTCCTAAACATACTTACTTTCTCTCTCCCTCCCTCCATCTAACACTTTTTATCATTATGCAATGACCCCTATATTATTAGCTATTTGGTAAAGAAGGATGAAAGTTGCTTTTTTGAAATATACGATATGAACACCTCCCTCCAGCCATTCCAAGGCTTTTCATTATTGTCTACACAACCATACTTGTAAATCAGGTGCAGAATTTTTACTATAAGTTAATACATGGCAAGATCTAAATTCACTTCATTTAGATGAAATCCATATGATCTCCTGTTAGATTAAGTCCCATATGATCTTCCTTATGGAGAATGCTGACTAACACAATATGTTCTCTTAGTACCCCAACAACTCTCTATAAGGTAAATACTTCTGGTATTCTGAATTTACGTATAGCATAATTAATCAAGCAACAACATTTAAATTAAATCTATCTCTAAATCCTAAATTGTGGCTGCTTATATTATGATGCAAATTAAGCAAATATGCATGAGAATAAGTGAGTCCCTGCAAGTGTATGTATATGTATGCTCATGTTTATTAGAGCTTATATGTGCCTGAGTGTTTTGGGGAGGGTGAGAGTCATAGAATGACTTGCATAAAAGCAAAGTCACTGTGCATGTCTATAATGTAAGTTCCCTCTTTGAAGCAATCAGAGTGTTTCCGTGGTATTTCTTAACTGGTTCTCCCAGTTGTGTCTGTGTGTGCATGCTCATGTATGTGACATGTATTTAAGTTAATATAAAGGGTGAGAGTAGAGATCAGTGTTAGAGTGCTTGCTTAGTATGTGCAAGGCCAGAATCATCATCATCATCATCATCATAAAAAGAAGAACAACAACAAAAAAAACAAGAAAAAGAAGAACAAGAAGTAAAACACTAGAATAAGTTAATATAAGCATTATTAGAAGCTTTTTTACTTAATAAGAAAGTTCTGTCTTCCTGTACCTGGAGACAAATTCCAGCTCACACTCACGCTAATGAAATAAATTATTTTTAGAAGACATGCACAGGTAAATGGCAAATTATGTGTTTTTATTCTGCAGAGAAGGACTTATTTTATAATTCCTTTATCATGGGTGTATGGAGCTAGTCAAATATTCAACACCTTGTGTAATCATGTACTTAAAATTCTTTCTACATGCACATGTTTATGTTTCCGAGGTGCAAGTTGATCTGGATGTTTCCAACACTTATGTGACATATAATGATTCATGTACTTTTTAGAAGGAAATAACATATTTCTTTCTCATGTCCACTATTCTCCCAAAGCAAAGCTGGTCTCCATCCAGAGGTATCAATGAGCTAATATACCTCCCAATGTGCCCAACTCATAATTAACACAGTCAGGTCGCAAAGGTACCACTTAGTAGTTCTGGAAGAAGGCCTAGCTTTCTGCCAGGCATTGGTTCAAATGCCCCAGGAATTTGGCTCAACATCTTTTGCTGCAGCTCTGGGAAGCATGCTAAATCATATTCATCATGATTTCTGCCAACAGTGATGCTGAATGGGCCCCACAGTTGTTTTAAAGCCTTTCCAGAGATACCTCCTGTGGTGCCACATTCCTGTGCTTTAGAATAAAATCAAGGAAAGTCAAGCAGGGAAACAACTTAGAGTTCATAAATCAGCAAACTAACTAACTGTACAGGTAAAGAAACTAAGTCTCAAAGATACCAGGCACTTGGTTCAACTGTTCTATGTAGTTAGTTGCCTGATCTATTTTCTTGTGAATGTTTGGTTTTATACTATTTCCACCGCCCTATGCTCCTGTAATACACTGTATTTGCCAGGAAATCCCAGCTGTAATAAATCTGTCGAAACCAGAAGTTTTATTTCTCCCCTATTCTTGCAGTCCTTTTCCTAGGTTTTTTTTTTTTTTTTTGGTCCCCTAACTAATCACAACTTTCTTGTTATTCAGGGATTTTGGGGGGTGCTTGCAAACAAGAAATACAGGCAGAGTCTTTCTCTGAACTCCCCTTACTCTGCCTGAAGATGGATTGAAGCCTCCAAGAGGAACTCACCTATGATAAATCCCAGGGAATCTCATCAACCAGGGAAAATTGAAAAAGATCTCAAGACAGGTTGGGAGTGGACACACCATGCTGAGATGGACTTCCGCAAGCTCTTTCCTATTCTGAGGACCCTTTTGGCTTTCCCCAAATCACTTTCTCTTTACATCGCCCACATTCCTCCTCCCTTCTTACCCATGATGGTGCATAAACTTCTGGATCCTTCTGATTAAGGGTATTCACTTTCCTGTGATGCCACTGTGCATATAATAAATCTGTGCATCCTTTCTTCTGTTAATCTTCCAGCTGTCAGCTTATGTCATAGACTCAGTTATCAAACCCTCAGAGGGCAGAGGGAAGTTTTCCCTCCTGCATGCTTAGGAGCAGTTTTTTTTCCCAGTGACCTTGAATGACCTTATGTTTATTATCAGTTTTATCAATCACTGTGATAACATACTCTTTTCTCTAACATAAAAGGCATAGAGATTGCATGAGACAGACCCCTACCCAACCATCCCCTGAAGCCTTGGGCCTGTACCTCCACTCAGACAGGAAGTCATTTTTTACCTTTGAATGCCCTTTCTAAAACCTTGCTGCTCACATTTTCCAAACAGCAAAACTTTCTGTCATATTTTCTCCAACAAAAGCCAAACCCAAAGTGGGCCAGAAGGGCAAAACTCAAAATACTGGAGCAAAGCCAGTCGGGTCAAGAAGTGAGGAAGAACCCAGAAAGACATAATCCCCAGTGGATCAAAGCTGACATTTTCTCCCTGAGTTTCAATATATTTTACACCATTTAGGTGGTAAGCTAGGAAATCCAGCTAGCATTTACTGTTTCCTCTCTACCAGATTTAGTTCTGGGTGCTATACTTATGTTCTATCCCTGATAGCTTTGTGAGTGAATATTGTTGATGATTTACTGATAAATAAATTGAGACTCACACCCAATGCAGAGACTGATTCTGGATTGCTTGTTCAACACCCTGCAGGCACATTAAATGACAGGCACACTTTAGGGGGTCTTACGAATGTGCAGGAAAACTGAACATGCCACCCCCAAATATGCCTCTTTGGCATGAGCATTATTTTTAATCTGATTATTTTGAGGAACAGCAGAAACAGAGGAAGCTCTGAAAACAGAGTAGATGTTTTCATGTTGTAAGGAAAATTTAAATCCCTAAAGGAAATTTCTGTTTGTGAGGCTGTCTCCTGCTCTGTCCCAGGAAGTCAATGAGAATGAACCACAACAAACGCTCACTGGAGAAAGCAACCTTATAGTTGCATAGCACTCTGTAGCCTGCTTTCTGTATGCTGAGGTTTAGATAAGTGTCCCCAAAGTTGAAGGCCCAGTTGTCAGCTTGTGCTACTATTGGGTGGTGGTGGAACCCCTAAGAGATTGGGCCTTAGTACAAGATCTGGCCATGGGAATATTCCCTTGAAGGGGATATTGGGACCCCAGCCCTTCCTTTCCCTTCTTTTTTGCACCTGCTTATGAGATCAAGGGATTTCCTCTGGCCCGTGCTCCTGCTGTGATACATTGCCTTGCCATAGGTCCACAATGACAGAGCCAATCAATTATTGACTGAAATCCCCAAAATTGAGAGTCAAAATAACCCTTTTGTTTTCATTAATGGAATATCTAAGGTATTTGTTACAGTAACCGAAAGCTGATTAATAGAGTTTTTCCTGGTCACCTCCTTATAACTGGCCTCCCCATCCACCCACACATAACCTCCTCTCTTTTGTCTTTAGCTGAAGGTAGTACTTAAGCATCAATTATAAGCCACTTCTCAGAGATTTACTCATTTTTTTTCCTGAGTATCTCTCATGTATACATGAAGTATATACCTTAATAAATGTTTCTTTTCTTTGACTTTGAAGTCTGGGTCAAGAGATTCTCCTGCCTCAGTCTCCCTCTTGTAAGCCTCTCTTTGTTAAAAGTGTCTCACCTAAGAACTCAGAATGACAGAGGGGAAAAAAAATTATCAGAGAAAATTTTACCAAATGTTAATCAGAGAAAGTAATGAACTTTTATAGGTTAAAAAAACCCAGCTCATTCCTCATAACAACTATAACCTAGAATTTCTGATTATTATTGATAAAATAATAAACCAGTGACTTTTAAAATCCAAAGCCATACACAGAATATTCAATCAATTCAGGAAAATAATTAATTAATTCAATTATTTAACTTTAAAAAAATGAGCAAAATCTATTTCACCAGAGACAGTGGAAGTTTACCTTGAATGATTAATCAGTTCCATCATAACAGAAAACTTAGCGGCCCAGTGTAGGCACCAGCACCATCCTGGGAAGACAGCAGAGTCCTCTAATGTAAACAGCCTGGGCTTTCATAGCTTCCATAGTAAAAAAAAGGAGGCCAAAAGGATGTAAAATATAAGAGCAAACATTGTTAAATCAATAGGATAGTAAATGAACAGCTGAGGTAATGAATAAAAGCAAAAAGCAAAAAAAAAAAAATCAGATGGGAGAAAATGGAATGGACAAGGGTCTTGAGAACATTTCTGTGAACATGCAGAAATCTTGGAGTTTGAACTTGAAGGACCTACAGATCAAATTAACAGAAGTGGGATTTGGAAGGTCACCAGCGCATAAATGAGATCTCTAGTCATAGCACAAACTGAAATGACAACAAGAGGTATTGCCATTAGTTATGTAAATGTGGATGCCTATACTGACAGCCTGATTGATGTAGGATCAGAAGGGTAAACAAGAACCAATTTGAACAGTGTCAGCTCAAAAACAATAGCAGGTCTCAGTTCAGGTAGCAAAGAGTATGGGACAGAGATGAATTATCTTGTAAGAAATTGGATGGAAGAAATCCTGGTTTTGCATGTAAGGTAACTTATTAGGAAATTAAGCTCCAGTAAGGAGTAATCAAAACAGGGTATTGTGATAGTTGCTGTGAGAGCAAGTAAATATCACATACAACTTTCTGACCTGGAATATGGAAAGCAATATTAATATCAACCTTAGGATCCAGCTGTGGTGGTGCATACTTGTAGTTCCACCTCCTTGGGAGACTGAGGCAGGAGGATCTCTTGAGCCCAGAATTCAAAGTCAACCTAAGAAACATGGTGAAACCCCAGCTCTAACTAACTAACTAGATAGATAAATAGATAGATAGGTAGTTAGATAACAAGCTTAGTTTTCCTGGAAATCCCTGATCCAAGCTTTTTCCCACTTCTTAACAAAGTATCAATGAAAACATAAGGAAAACAATCATACACAAGCATTAAGCTTCCCAAGGAAAGAATATGGTGAAGAGATTTAGGTTCACTTAGGTTGGACTGTTAGAATGTTGAACAGTTAAGCTGTCGGCAGAGAAAATGGAAGTTTAAACATCCTTTTATAGTCTCAACAGCTCTTCCAAGACCTTCTCTTACTTGACAATAAACATAGGGTGCAACATTGAACCAGTTTGAAATGCAATGCACATCAATACTAAAAGAATGAAATATACTACTGGTGATAGAATGCAAAAAAAAAAAAATAGCTGTAATCTTTGACTGCTCTCTGTATCATGTCTTTTGCAATGTGACTTTGTATTCCTGCCTGAAAAGATAAAGTTTCTTTACCTTCCCTTTGAATTTAGGCTGGCCTTCTGACTTTCTGTGATCCATAGATGTGGCAGAAGCAGTGCTGAGCTCAGGGCTCAAGAGTTTCACTGGAAGACTTCTACTTTCTCTTGGAGACTTACTCATCAGCCATGTGCACAAGCCCGAGACAGCCAGAGGATGATGAGAGACCATGTGGAGCAGAAAGGAGCCATCCCAGGCAAGGAGTCCTAGAGAAGCAGGCCCCTGCTGACCTGGCCCTGACTGCAATGCCACAAAGGAGCTCAGCCAAGATTACACTAGTAAGCACGGATCAAATTTCTGACCTGCAGATTTGAGAACTAAATAAATGATGGTGTTTTAAACACTTCAGTTTTGGGATGCTTTGTTTCACAGCTTAATTGATATATCATTCAAAAGACTTAATAGAATTACAGAACCCTAATAAGAATTTAATACTGGAACCAGAAGTTTCTAAACAGAATGTAACTATTGTTTATTTATTGAGAGGAATGTTTTGTTGTTGTTGTTGTTGTTTGTATTAAAATCACTATTAGGAGACATTTTTGTTCATATGTCATGGAGGTCTTTTTACATAGAAATTATGGGGTGAGATGACAAGGTCAGATTAAAAACACGAACATCACAAGAAAACTAAAGTTTCAACAGCTAAAACTATGCATTGGATACTAAGTAAAGCACACTTGACCTTTAGAATATAGGCTCAGAGAAATGAAAGGTGAAATTAAGACGTTCTACAGGGATGCAGGAAAAATACATACATACACACACATAAATGTAAATACATATATACACATGTGTATTAAAATACCACGAATGCAAAATAAAATCCAAAGCTCTACTAACTACAGCTGTGATATTGAAATAGCGAAAGACAAATTGACCAATTTTATTCCGTTAGTCAATGGTTATGACTAACCCTCCCCAACTTCTACACATGTGTATAAACACTTGATTTGTGACAAGGCTGGATTTTCTAACCAATGGATAAATGCTAAATATTGTATTTGAATTTATGGGTACACATATGATAAAATTATGATAAAAAGTAAAAAAAAATATATGAACACAAAATTTGGGGGCTCATTGGTGGTAAAAGGTTAATGGTAAAGTTTTATTTATTTTTAAAAAACTAGGTGGTAAGTGTAAACATGTTAATGAAATTATTATTCTTTTATATGTATCGAGTTATGATTCTATTTATTTAATCAGTGTGTGTGTGTGTGTGTGTGTGTATGAGAGAGAGAGAGAGAGAGAGAGAGACATATCTGGGATTGAACCCAGGGGAGCTCTGTCACAACCTCAGCCCTTTTTATTTTTTATTTGGAGGTAGGGTCTCATAAAGTTGCCCAGGCTGGCATCAAATTTGTGATCTTCCTGAGGCTCAGCCTCACAAGTGGCTGGGATTATAGATGTGCACCATTTATTCTGCCTATTTTTTTTTTTCCGCGGGGGTGGGGGTGGTACCTGGGATTGAACTCAGAGACACTCAACTACTGAGCCACATCCCCAGCCCTATTTTGTATTCTATTTAGAGAAAGGGTCTTGCTGAGTTTCTCAGCACCTCTCTGTTGTTGATGCTGGCTTTGAACCTGTGAGCCTCCTGTCTCAGCCTTCCTGGCTATTTTTTTTTTAAATGACTACTTTTGTTTTGTTTGTTTTAGTAATGGGAACTGAACCCAGGGGTGCTTTACCATTGAGCTACACCACCAGCCCTTTTTATTTTTCAAGACAGGGTCTCAGTAAGTTGCTTAGGTCCTCATTAAAATTGCTGAGGCTGGCCTTTACTGTGTGATCTTCCTGCCTCAGTCTTTCCAGTCATTGGGATTACAGGCGCACCCACCATATCTGGATGCTCCTGGCAATTTAATAAATCGTTAATGAGTTTTGTTTTTTTTTAACAGAGATATTTTAGAATAACAGATATAACAAAAATCAGGGGTATGTATATATGGGAATTTTTTACACAGACTTAACACACTTAAACTTTTTACCTCTTCAGCAAATAGATTCATAAGCCTGTGTATAAAATTAGAGGTGTTGATAAATTTTTAAGCTTTTATCATTGTGGTAAAAAATTAGAGAGGTCCATTTTTGTCTTAGTAACTTTGTAATATACCCTAATGCTTAAAGTCAGGTTTCAGCAGACTGGTATTTTTAATAACACTACTATAGTTTTATGATTGTGTCTAACTTATGGTCCAGCAGCCGTAAGTTGAATTGGGTCAAAGTGATAGGAACTAAATAATAAAGTCTAGGTTTAAAGGACAGGGCCTTGCCTACTAAGATAAATACAAAAACCATAACTCCTGTGTCTTATCAAATACTTTTTATGTATCTGGCTTTGTATGCAGGGTGCATTGCTCAGGAAATCAGTGCCCAGTACAAATGACACTTGGGCAAGGCTTATGCTTCCTGAGTGAGTCGTCAACATCCCTGATGAGTTTGGACAGAAATATAAGGTAATCCATTAATTTATTACTCAGCTCCATGGAGTCAGGTGCTCTGGAAAGAAGGGAAAATCCTTTCAGAACATGTGGATCAAGTCTCTGGAAACAGTTGCTTTGGATGAAGACCACTGCCTTTCCTCAAATCTGAAGTGGTATTTAATGAGGAAGGCCCAGGCAAGACCCTTATGACCTGGCTTTATCTATGTTTTCAGGATTTGAGAGAGGATCCTGCAGATGATGCACTCTTGTCAGCCTGAATTCTGAATCAAATGACATTCAGTACAAAGGAACCACCCATGCATGGGCAAAATAGCTTATTACTAACAATGGTTAGACTGAAACATGACATTTTTTTTTTTTCAGATAAAAGTAATGCCTTAGCATAGAGTGTAGAATTACTCTGACTGACTGACAATCTCCAGCACAGAACTGTCTCCATCACAAAATGGGATGTGTGACTGCCACCTATAAAAGAGAAATGGACGGCAGTCCACATTTGCCCATGATCACTTCCCAAACTTTCCGACAGTATAAGCTACTCCAACTCCTCAGGAATAGGCAAAATTGAATGGAAGTAATTTTACCAATTTTATTCTCTCAACTAATGAAGCAGTTAGCCTCATGAGGGCATGGCCACTCTCCCCTGGAGAGGAGATGAGCAGCCTACTGAAGCACCCTCCTTTCCCTCTTTCCAAAGCTGCTTCTCACAATAACAACCACCCATCCATATCCTCAGGGATGATGTAGTTCTTTGTCCCTGGGAGCTGTCATGGCAGCATCTGCTAAAGGTCTCATAGTCCAGTGCAAGTTTGCTAAGCCAGAGTGGCCCTGGATCCTCTCAGAGGCCCATGGGCACCCTGCACTTCTCACCCTTCTACTTCTCACAGACGGCTGCCTTCTGTTTGCTGAGTCTCCCTGAGTACATGGAATCCTGCCTCCTCAGAAAGACTGAGCTTGTGAACAAACTTCCATTAAGCTGCAGTTCCATCAGCCCACAAGATCCAAATAACTCAGGACAAAAATAAAAACTCTTTTCTTGGTCCAAGAGAACAGGAGTTAATGACACAAGTGGTAAAACCAATCTTGTGGACTAACATGAAACAGCCACAAAGAACAAACCCTGAAATTACTCAACAATGGAAAGAGCCCAAGGGCTCAATGGAGGGGCCAGGGCTCCATCTATAGCCTTTTTTTTTTTTTAAGAGAGAGAGAGAGAGAGAGAGAGAGAGAGAGAGAGATTTTTTAATATTTATTTTTCAGTTTTCGGTGAACACAACATCTTTATTTTATTTTTATGTGGTGCTGAGGATCGAACCCAGCGCCCCGCACATGACAGGCAAGCGCACTACCGCTTAAGCCACATCCCCAGCCCCAATAGCCTTTTAAGTATGTATTTTGTTCCCCAATATTCTGCCCAATTATTTCTCAAGATGTGAATTATACATTATAATGATCCTAACTTAAATTAACCTCTGAAAAGTACATTTTACAGCTAAAATATGTCTCTGTGAAGTACAACTTTGAGAAAACCAGAAAACAGTTTCACTTTGCAGGTGAGCTGGTTCCTTAAAAAAAGGAGGAGAACAAGGTAAGGCTATATATTTCTAGTTATTTCTTCCAAACGCAGGGAAACCACCCTGACCCGCACCAGGTGGATATATGCAGGTGTTAAAATATAAGTGTGTTACACTAATGGATACTCCTTTACCTGGGAGGAACCATAAGAATCAGATTCTTTTTCTCTCCCTTTTGCTTTTCTCTTAATATCTTATACCCTAGTGACACTAAAGAAGCATAATTCTAAATCCACACCCCATGGTGCCTCATGCCTTTGAATCTTTGTCAGAACTATTTCCTCTTCCTAATACATCTTTCCCTCACCCTCCCATACATCTGTACAATGCTTACCAACACCCATCTCCCTTCTCCCATGGGTAACTCTGATTCATTTTCCAAGGCTCAAGTCAAATGCTCTGTTTCCTATAAAGCCTCAATGGACCTCCCATGGCCTTGAATTCTCTGTTTTGTGCACACGGAATGACCACATGCATTGAAAATATCTATTTACATGTCTCTTCCTCTATTAAAGAAGAAATGTTAATGGATAAAAGTAATATAGAAGTAATAAAGTAAAAATTTGCATGTATATACCTCCCTAAAAATAAGCTAAACACATGCATTAATTTTTAATGAAAAATTTTAATTTTTAAAATGTAACATATTAAAATGAACTGATAACAATAGTCATCCAGTGAGACGTATTATTTGTAAAATGGTTAGTGTAGAAGCCATCAAAGAAGGGTGCTTTACCTTCTGATATCACTAGATCTATCAGTTCATTAAGGAAAAAAGAATTTTATGAACATATTTGAATGAAAAAAAATTCTATACCCAGGAACAAGAAGAAGAGGAGAAGGAGGAGAGGAGAAATTGTCATCATCTGGGTATAGGAGTAAGAAATGAAGATTTTAAATTATTTTTAAAATTAAAATTTACTATTACTTTTGAAATGTCATTGCTGGCTTTATTCTTTATTTATTTAGTAGTAGACTTTTATGGGTTTTTTTCACACAATCATTCATAGTGACTATCTGTCTTTGCTTATACATGAATAAACCTTATATTTATTTTTACTTTTTCATATTTTATCTTGAGGCAGGGTTTTGTAAAGTTGCTCAGGCTGGCCTCTGAACTTGCAATTCACCTTCCTCATCCTCCCAAGCTGCTGGGATTATAGGTGAGTGCATGGGTTTAAGCCCTCTTTCATAATTCCTATGCTGGTTGCTCAAGTTTGTGAAACAAAACAGCATACTCAGTTAGCAACCAGTTAATAGCTAGTAATTAGTTAATATCCTAGTTAGTACCTAGTTTCTAATTCTAATATCCTAAAACAACCACAAATGGTGAGTCCTCAGAGGGACTAACCTTCCTTGTACAGTGACTCTTTATAGTACTTTCTTATTCACAAATATCTTTCCATACACTATTTCATGTATATCTCACAGCAATTCTGGGTAATTATTTTTCCATTTTTCAGATAAGAAGAATGAAGTAAGTAGCAAAGCAGCCCTCAAACTCACAGTTCTTATTCTCGTTCAAGTAAACATTTCTATTATGCTCTAGCTATGTCTAGCCTCATATTGATACTATATAGTGTACAATAAATTCATTTATGACATACATCTAATGCTGGATTCAAGTACTCAGTAATAGAAAATTCATGATTTGCACTATTTATTCAGGTAAAATAGTTTTCACTATTTAATAAATATGTACATATTCACAGCAAAGAATGAATCAAATCCATGATAAAGTTTAAACCAATCAACAAAGATAAAAACACAAAGCCTTAGTTTAAAACTCATTTTTACCTGTTTATTTCAATAACCTGAAAGTCATACTGTTTACCGATTTATTATATTTAATTTGGGTTTTTGGATCTGAGTTTCCTTATTAATGAATTTGTTTAATGTATTAAGCCATTTGAAATTGCCAGCATTCAAAGATCCTTGGCCTACAAAAACAGTAATTTCATATGGTTCAATTTAGAGTTTCTGTAAATTGGGACGGAGTGGTAATATTTTCTGTGTTTCCAGTCAGCAAATAGATTACATCAAATTTAATGAAATGCCACCCAACCCAAGACAGACTGGCAAATTTCTAATAGTTAGCATTTTAGAAATGAA
Organism: Marmota monax; assembly: GCF_021218885.2. Taxonomy (NCBI): domain Eukaryota; kingdom Metazoa; phylum Chordata; class Mammalia; order Rodentia; family Sciuridae; genus Marmota; species Marmota monax. The sequence continues at coordinate 3,840,121 of NW_026692072.1, read as the reverse complement.
TCTTATATTTAGTATTATTTAATGTATTTTGGGGGAGATTTCTGGGCCTATTCGGGGTGATCTTAACACATATTATTTTAAAAACAGGAAAACAGGTATCATGACAGAAAGAACCAGAGTATGTCAAACATGTTACATAAGAATCGATAATTTGGGAGTGTTTCAAATTATATCAGTCAATGGTGTTGACTTACCAAGTCCATTTTATTCAATTTTTTTTTTTTATATTTCATGATCTCTGTAAAATACTTGAAAATAAACACATTTAGGAAATTCTGATTGGGTATTTTAAATTAAAATCCAGGCTTACTCTTCCACAATGTCTGTATTTTGTCATAAGTTAGGAGCCTCTGGATGAAATGACATAAACGAAGGTGGTTCATGCATATGTGCATGTCAGATGGGCCCCTGCCTGCAACCATAACTCTTGAGGAAAGCTTGTTTAGAACTAAAGAGTCATTCGGCAGCACACGCCAGAGCCTGCACACACAGGTGTAACAGCCAGATACAATCTGAAAATGCCAGTTTATTACAGTGCCATTTCATGATCTAGAAACTGCAGACAGAGAACAGTAAAGCAAGCACTAGCCCTTACTTCACTCCAAAGTAACAACAGATACATTCTAGCCTACATGCCTTTGTCAACAAGACTTCACTATTATTCTTAAATTATTCATCTGTGCTGCTATCACTAACTACCGTGAACTTGGAGGCTTAAAACAATACAATTTATTATCTTAGAGTTGTGCTCTGATGTCTAAAATCAAGGTGTTGGTAGGGCTGCATTGCTCATGGAGGCTTACGAAGAGAATCTTGCTCTTTTGAGTTTCTAGAACTGCATTCCTTGCATCTTGTGGCTCATGGGCTCCACTTTCATCCTCAAAGCCACCAGTGAGGTCACACATCCTCTCCCCTGCACTTCAAGATGCATGCTTTTATACTGAGCCTTGTAATTACATTCGGTACTCACCCAGATAACACAGCATAACCCTCCCATCTGAAGATTCCTAATTCAATCACATATGCAGAGTCCTTTTTGATATGTCAAATAACATCCACCGGTTCCAGGGATTTGATTCTGGATCTCTCTGGGGGCCATTATTCAATGTAGCATACTTCTCAACAAGACTTTGCAAGCAACTACTGACAACAGTGCTATGCTATGAAACCTATCTTCTTTGAATTATGAATGTAGAATTTTAGACATCTAAATTCTCTCATCCAAACTCTTCATTTTACAGATTGTAAAACGGAAATCTCCTAAGGGCTTTCGTAAGCTGTCTTGAGTGGCAGATCTTGCTGGCTGCAAATCTGGGACGAGAGCCCATGTCTCTGAATGGCTGTATCAATGCCCATTCCCTCACCATCCAATGGCCTGATAAATGATACCTGGAAATGAAACTTTAGAGCCAGTAGCCTGTGGAAAGTTCAATTCAATGAAGTAATATAGCTCTCTGCAAAGCAGAGATGGGAAAAGGGCCCTAGGTTAGACAGAGTTTATATAGGTTTTTAGAAAAGTCATCAATTAGTTTCCTTGGTTGTAGTAATAAGTTACTACTACCTTAGTAGTAGTTTATTGCTCTCACTTTAGTTACAAAATGATTCTGGAGTCACAAACCATTGATATTTATAGCTTTCTCATAAATTTTATTGACTTTTTTCCATAGTTACCTTTGAAGAATGATTTGCGGTAGCAGGGGGAAAAAAGTCAGGGAGAAGGAGAGGGAAACAGAGACGTATCTTCTTAGGTAGGGAACAGGAGGCCTGTCTAGACATCTCTAGTTTTCTTTAAAAATATAAGGCAGAATCTGAGTTGGTGTGAGTCTTCCCATGAAAATTGTCTTTAGAATTTGCCCATCGATAGGGTATGACTGTGGCTTGGGACAAAGAGAGCCTGATGTTGAATTAGTGCCGGCTATATCAATCAGGATGCATTCAGGTGAAAGTGACCTCAACCCATAAAACCCATAAAATACCACTTGCTCTATACCAAGTCTAGAGGCAGGAATTTCAGGATGGGTTCACAACCTAGTGCTACTATTAAGAATCTGAACTCTTTCCATGCTTCCATGTCACCATTGCAGTGGTTTCAGTGTGGTTTGTCCTCCAAGAGTCCATGGGTTAGGTGTTGGAAGCTCCATCCCTGGTGTGATGATGTTGAAGTACTGGGACTTTAAAGAGGGCCCTACCCTGGGAAGGAATTAAGGTAGTTCATTGTGGGACCCTGAGTTAGTTCTCTTGACAGCTGTTATCAAAGGAGTGAACCTAGCTCTTCTCCCTCTCTGCTTCCTGCCTCACCACTGGATCCTCCTTATCTCATGAATTCTGCCATCTGCCATGAAGTTCTCAACAGACCTATGCTGATTTCAGTGCCAGGCTCTTGAATCTCCAAAACTGGGAGCTAAATAGACCTCTTTCTTCATAAGTAGTCTGCCTCAGGTAATTTTATCATAGTGACAAAAAAGCTAATACATCTATCTTCTGCATGCTGGTTCTTGTTCTCAATCTTACCATCTCATAGATGCCAAATTGCTGCCAATGTCAGTCATGAAACCTTAACCCAATAGCACTAAACACAGGAATATTATCGGGAAACAGATGAAGAGGCAAAATGATATATCTTCTTGTGCCTCTTTTATTTCATGGAATAAAAAAACTCCCTAGGGGCCTCCAATACACTCCTCCTTATATTCCATTGGTCATAAGTGAAATAGAATCTTTTTAAAAATCATTCAATAAAAAAGGGGAATTAAATTACTAGGATTGCCTTAGAATAATTATATTTCATCCTGTGTGGGTAACTACATCACTATAGAAAAAGCAAAGAAAAGTTCTGAATAAAAGAGAAAGAAGAAGTACTGTTGGTCAAGCAAAGTGACTCTACCACACCTGCCTATGTGACATGAATGGCCAGCAACCTGTCTCTTCTTCACTTGGGGCCCCCTACTTCAACTGATGGTTTTTGTTCATTACTCTAGGTAATTTATTTGTAAATTAGCCTCTGCCCCAACTTATAAATAATTTATTACATATACATATATACACACGTACATACATACATATAAGTTAAGGCCTAGATAGAATCTTAGCTGGCACTTATTTTTATTTTACATTTCCTTACACACAAAGTATATTGCTAAAACATCTATACATGGAGAATGCTATTACAAGGTTTAGGAAATATGCAATATGTAATAGATACAACCCTAACTACGGAGGTTACCATATGCCCTGTTTGGTCTGAGAGAGTTCTAACGTAACTATTCATCTGTGTAAATGTGAATCATGCCCGTTTCCCTGTTCAAAAGAGTGTTGATTTGGACAATAAATTATGGGGTCACTTTATCTAGTACTTCTTGCATGACACATATGTGTACTACAGGTATGTATTAACATATTTGTAGTTAAGACTACAAATTTTGATTGCAATAATAGAAACTCAGTTCAAATTAACTTAGGGAAAAAAAGGATTCATTCACTTATGTAAATAAAACTTCCAGAGGAATGACTTCCAGAGCCCTGTGCCTTTCTCTCAATGAATCTACCTTCAGGGATCTACAATAACCTATGACAGCCCTTCCTTTCGGCCCATCTTACCCATCTAGCAATGCCAATGAAAGGCAAGGCTCTGGCAGAAGGTTCTTAGGGAGGAGTCGGGATGCCCTGAATTGAGCTATGGTCCATTTCTAAATCTACATTATGTTCAGGAAGATAAAATATATTCATAATCCAAGCATGAGCTTCAAGACCACCTCCATGACTGGGAAAAATTTTATATAGCTAAAGGATTTAACTCTACTGAAACATGGGATAGCAGAGAAAAATTGGTTTTGTTATCAAAGAATTGGAAAAGGGGAAGCTAAATAAAGCAAATATTCACTACCTACAGGGACAGTATTTTGGCTAAATCTTTCAGAAGATGCGTGAGATGTTCTGTCTTTACTATTGCAACCTAACATGTGTCTTCTGGCTCAGCAGTAAGCCCTCTATGTTTTTAAAATTTATTATAATAACAGAACAGAGAAGGGAGACATAGGCCTCAAACCACAGTCCTATAATGTAAGAAAGCTTACTTTGCATCAGAATATTGCTCTTCACTACAATTTATAATCATAAGAACCAAATGCACACAGAAAGGAGGATGAATCAAAATTCAGATACCATGTATGAAGTTCAAATATACAAAATCAGTGAAAATTATGCTTAAATTGGTTCTCTTTCAAATGAGCTTTTGTTTATTCTTCACTTTGTCTGCATATTGTTTCTTAGGTGGAGCAGGCCGTGTGGCTAAAGGCACATGCAGAATCTTGGCTTCTGAAGTGTGACATGGTGACATGTGTTTTGTCTTGTAGTTGCTATGCTGGCAAAGAAAAGGGCACATGCCCTCCCCCAAACAAAACTGATAACAGAAATCAAACCCATGACATCATACATCACCAAGAAGGTGTGAAAACCTTTATTAATACTATAGTGGTATTTCAAAATAGTAGAACTGTGCACCTCCCCAAGCTGGTTGGGAGCAGCTTCAGTAAAGGAAGAGGCTTTGGTCTGACTGTGGTTAAGGGAGGAACTGGGCTGAGGTTTGTGGGCAGAGGTTGGTGCGATTTGATTCCTCTCTTCTATGGCTTGTTCAGATGTGGGGCAAGAGGGAAAGTTAGATGGGTGTACCTCAGGGTGGTCAGTGATCAGACAACAACAGTGGACAAATCAGACTATCGCAGCATTGTGTTAAAACCCCAGCTCTGCAACTGACCAGCTGCGTGACCTCGTTAAAGACATCAAATTTCTGAGTTCATTTATGTTTTAAACGAGGACCGTCATACTTCATGGGATGTTGAAATGATGAAATAAGTCCCAGTAGAGGACTTTTTGACTATATATGATTCATAGTAAAAATATAACAAATATTATTCCCTGCTATTTTATTTTTTGCATTCTACCTCCTAGAGCCTAGGAATCTATTTTGATCTTCTTTTAGAGAAGACACTAAAAAGTTCATTTTTCATAAAGATATATTTGATAAGTACATACATATGCCTTACATATAAATATAGAATATGTTTAAAGACGTATTCAAATATGTTTACATGTATAATTTAATATGCATTAATGTATTCACTCATTACATATTTTAAATATGTTTATTTATAAGAGATCCCCAAGGTAAACGAGGGCTAATCCGAAAGCTTGAATGGCTAACAAGAAGAATTTAGAGAATCAGCAAGAGGCCACAAGGGAGACATTGGTGGTCTCAGAGCTTCAACTCAACTTCCATAGAAACTGCTGACATATATGTGAAGACACTGACTTTATCTATGCGAAGTGTGTCACATCACATCCAGAATGAGACCAAGGCAGCTCTCTATCCTCTGGTGAAGAAGCTTCCAGATGGATGCAGATGTCCTCCATCTGTGACCAAGATAGCCTTCACCTCTTCCTCAGCCAGACTAAATTTTGGAGCAGGCATCTTCCTGCCTCTGGACTCCTGATCTTCTTTTCCTTGCAGCATTTACTCCAGAAATAACTTAAATTCATCCTCGTCCCCTTTGGGTAGTCTTCCTAGACTCTCCTCAGACTTTTATAACCCTGGAAATGTCTCCATCAAGGACCGGAAACCCCCTCTTAGAAATGTAATCATCAAGGAAAAGAGATCTCCGATATCTAGTCTCTTAGGATAATGGGTATCTTGTTCTAAATGATGAAACTTTCTCCTGTCTTAAAGAGAAAGTTAACTTTCCCTCTGAGTAAGGCTCACTAGCAAACCCTGGCAGACTATGACCCCCCCACCATACTCCAGTCCTTAAAACTCTCCAGTGTCTTATTTCAGCAGGGCTGAGCACCTACTGGTGTTAGGGCTCAGAAAATGATACCCCAGATTATGACACTTTGCCATGCTGAGCACTTTGAACTAGTGAACATTGGGAAGCCCTAGAAGCTGCCTTAGAATCAAGGTCTCTGCCCTTTATTTCTCCCCTTCTTGTACAGCTGCAGGGAGGGCTCTCCCTGAAGTGCCCTTATTGGACTGAAGGAATTCTTCCAAAAGAAAGGCAGTTGTCTGGGACTCCTTCCCCCAAACCTCATTATCCAGGGAAAATTAACCCCCAGAGATGTCATCACACCGAGGCAGATTTTTCCTCATTCTTCTAAGGTATTCCCTAAGGGACTTTCCTGCATGATAAGGCAATCTTTGCTCTTGGAACAGTTCTGCACCGCTCACCTTCTCATAACCTGTCACCACTTGCACTACAGCCCAAAGGAACTCAGGATATTTTCTGTTCTTCCATTGTTCTTCCAAATTCCTTTAAATTGCTGTATCCCAATTTCTCTCTCCCCTATGAAAAGGGGATTATAAATTTGTGACTTTCACTTGGGGTACTGGGTAATCGCCTCCCTGTAACTCCCCCATGCATGTAATAAGCTTGTATGTCTCTTTCTCCTATTGATCTATTGTTAATTTATTTCAACAATCTTGAACACTTGGAGGGGAAGGGAAAAGAAAAGTCCTTCACCCATACCCTGGTATCTTGCCTCTCTTTTCTATTGGAATAGCCTTGAATAAAGTCTTCTACACCTGGTTAACTTTGTCAAGGTGCAATTCTGGTTTGACAAGCTCTTTGCTAATAGATCCAGTCTTGTCACTGTTTTGCCTTCTGAAAGCACTTCGATGACGGTGGGTTTTCCTTTGTCTCTCTCTCTGTGGCTGGCTCTCTTTCCTTCTGTGTGCAATTTACCCAGGATAGGAAAAGCTCCCTTTGAGCAGTGAGTAAGCTCTGAGTGGCACTTGAGGACTCTGAATTGCTCCAGCTTTCCTCAGAGCCTTCCTGCAGAAGACAATCATATCCTGCAGATGAGGAGTTGGCCCTCTTGTGACTCACAAGTTGCCATGTTGTTAACATCAGTGTAAAGAGAAAAGAATTGCATTCGGAGCATAGCTAACCCTCTGGGAGGAAGAACAGGAGTGCTTCTGAAAACCTGAGAAAGCACCAGCACCCTTTCTGGTGGCTCACTGAATTTCAACGCTTCTGTAACAGCTAAAATTCTACCCCCCTGGAAAGAAGTGCCTGCTCCTTATTTATTGTGATCTGTTGCTGTCATGATAACGTGAAGATGACAACAGGTCAGGTCAGTGCCTAAGGAGTGGCACTAGAGCCCAGGAAATGCATAGCAGGGAGAAGAAGAAATAGAGGTGACATCTAGTAGCCGGAGCCCATTTAACAGAAAAGCCAAGAAAACATTGTTGGAGACAATTCATTCCCAAAGAAGTCACCTCCATTTATACTATAGGTTTGGGTGTTTTATACAACAGCTATGCTTCTATATTCTCCACACGGTGATTTACATTGATAGAGCATTTGACATCTACTAACCTGAGTCCTTAGAGTTTCAAAATACAGCATATCTTTAAAAAAAATTAATTAGCAGTATCAACGTAATTGTGATCTTGAGTTATTGGACCTTTTATGATAATCCAAGTTACCTAAATGAAGGTATATCTTATGCTAGAAGGAAATACCATGAAAGAGGAGAGAGAAGCTCATGCCTTCATCCCTGTGAAAGGAAAGTGAGTTGTCAGAATCAAAATCCAGGAACTTGTGTGAACCCTTAAAATAAATAAATGAATAAAGTAAGGAGGTTAAGAAGGGAGGGTCCTTATATGTGATTGACTGATAGTAACTATCACAAAGAATGAGGAGCTTACCCAGGGGCCAACAGGATGTTATATAAAAGGTGTTTCTACAGGGACATCAGCTCAGTAACTGGTCCTCTCCAGAGGAACACCACTTTGGTTATTCATCTCTGTGGACAAACATTATTGGTTAAAAACAGCTGACATAATCCTCCTCATTCATGGCTTTTGGAATTTCCCCTTGCCTCATCTCTTGGAATACACCCATAATTTCCCATGGCATTCATATTCTTACTGCAAGCCTCTGCTATCCCCCATAAACATCATTATTCTTTGGAGAGTCTCTCTGACTCTCATTATAGATTGATAATCTCAAAAGAAAAAGGTCACTAGGGGAAGAAAAACAAAGAAGGAGTTTTTTTTTTTTTTTTTCTTCCAATAATACTAAGGAATTGAGCTCCATGCTGGAAGCTGTTCCAGAAACATAAGAGCAACAAGCACAGAGGCCTCTCCAAAACAAGGAGGAGGGGGTCCATGACAATTCAGAACATTTCTTCTCAATAATAAATAGCATATCATTGTAATACTATCCTGAATATTAAGATATTTGTTTAAAAGAGCTGGATGAATCATGATAGAAAACATACTTAAAGTTTTAAAAAGATGTTTTACCTTTCAATGTTTCTTTTAAAGTTTTATCTTTATTCCCTTCACACCTTAACATATGTTAGATGAATTAATTATGTTTCTATCTTGAATGAGCGTTTGGCATTTGGAATGATTTTTAAAACATGTTTGTATCATTGAACTAGGTTGTCATTTTTTTCTGGGCCAAAAGATGTTGAGAACTGAAAACATCTATTCCCACACACGGCTTGGAGATGGAGGAACAAAACTACCTTCCCTCACAGGGTTTACTGTCTAAATTAATTGGGCTATTATCCCATTGTCTTCATTGGCATAACTTTTTCAGGCTCTGAGTCTCCGGCAGAAACCTCCGGAGTTACCAATACTCATGAGATGTCATGAACATTAGTTACATCCTAAGATTCTTCAAAATGCCTTGCCTCAAGATTCCTGCCTTGTGTTTCCACTAATCTTAGGCTGTTACATCATGGTTTATACCCAATCTTAAATTCTCCACTGTACAATGCTGACGTGAAGGATAAACCTTAACTTCCAATTATCAATAAATTTCAAACTTGTATTTTCTACTCGGAGATGCCATCAAAGTTTGAAAAGTTGTGTAGTCTCTTGGCAATGTAAGCAATAAACTCTACTTTGCCTGCCCAATAGATTTTGCCAGAAATGTTCAACAATCTCAGGCTCAAAAGACCAGGCTTCCCATGCTGTTTTGAAGTCATGTACTCCAGAGCAAAGACAACTGTAATTCAAGGGATTAGAGTCCATCTGGCTGCCAAATTGCCCAGCCAATGGGACAAGAATAGCATTCTGGTCTAGCCACTGATATTGTCTTTCCAACATATTTTTAATTCCAGCTTTCTGGTAACAGAATCTTTTCTGTGAGAAATCTATTCCACAGGGTTTCTCTGGGACTCTCTCCTCTTGCATTACTAAAGGTAAGGCATATGTTTCCAATTTGGACGATAAGAGCCCAAACTCAAGCCACCATGATTATCACATGACACAGGATGATTCAATCACAGGTTCTCTCAAGACTTTATTTTCGAAAAGGGATATTTTTCCTCTATGGAATCTTAAGTTGTATAGAATTTCCCATGACCAACTTTCTCACCACCCTGTGAGTTTGTTTGAAAATAAAATAAGCCCAAAGGTAAGAAGACCAAGGGAAAGGACAGATATGATTCCTGCTAACTCATACACTCCTGAATCTACTCACTGCTGAAACATTGCCTTTGGATGTTTTATGAAATGACTTCACCATTTAAAATTAAGTGATTTTTAATGAAAATGATCGGATAAGTCTCCTTTGAGTTCAACTTAATGAGGCTGGGTTTCTGACACCTATAATTGAAGTTCCTTCTGTGACAAGAACCACCCTAATGGACTGGTCTTACTGAGACAAAATGAGGAACTACAGGGCAGGGTTATAAATGTTGCCCTGAGTTATTACACAGCTGATCATCATCAGTTTCTCAGGAAGCACACTCAAGTGTGTCTGCTAACCTTGACCTGGCTTCAATCACACTTCAAACTTCTTGGACTTTAGATCCAATTGAGAGTGTAATGAATATATTCTTGTGATTGTGAACAGGAAAATATCTTCTCACATCTTCCCACTGTCAGCTTTATCCACATTCACTGATATTTATGCTGGGTGTGTCGCCTCCATATTATGTCTTACAAATAGTTTTATGATATTTATCAAAATGTGAATTCAGGTACTGGTGCTCTCTATCATGCCAAGAAAAATAGACACAGTAGATTGAGGAATCACATTTTGATTTTCTTTTAAATGTACTCAAAGAATTATAACTGTCCTAATTTAAAATTCCTGCAGGAATTGGCAGAGAATAAAAAGAAATAACAAGAAGCAGATGCAGAGGTACATATTTGTAATCCCAGTGACTTGGAAGGCTGAGGCAGGGATTTTAAGTTCCAGGGCAATCTAAGCCACTTAGTGATACTCTCTCAAAATGAACAATAAAAAGGGCTGGTGATATAACTTAGTAGTAGAGGGACTCACTACCAAAAAAAAAAAAAAACGAAAGGAAAACCTAAGGCAATTACACAGTCATTTCATTTCAAGAAACGAAGTACTAACCTATTAACCTTAAGCTGAATTTAGACATCTGAAAAAAAGAAAGTGTTCCTTCTGGATCCCAATGCACTTCACCCCAATTTGGACTATATATGTATTTTAAATAGTCTGTATAATGATAAGTGATTAAATTGGCACGTGCCATTTGCCTGGCATATAATAGTCACTGTGAAATATTAGTTTGCCTTTATTTCCCGTCACATCTCCATAAGGTACAGTATATTAGCACAAGCCAGTTTTTACTATGGATACAAATATCTCTAAGTCTGAATGACTTAAAATCACAAAATAAAAATTTCTTATCACAACTCTAAGTCTATCTCAGGCCTGATGCTGATAGAGCAGCCATTGGCTGGAACATAACTGGTTATTGTGGCAGAACTTGGCAACACATCCACTGGTGATAAAAGGTGCTGCTCACATTATGCTAACCAAGCCTGACACATCTCTGGTGTGGGAAAACATAATCCTTCCCCAGGCAAACACAGCAAATATATTGGGATAATGAATTTTATCTACTCCACGTATACTGACCAATAGAAAGTAGAATTTTTTTTTAATCAGAGAAATTGTCAGAAATCCATGTCTATATGTAAACCACTCTAAAAGTCATTTAAAAAAAGCAAATAATATACTTTAAGAGAGGATACAGGTTATAGGTCTGATAAAAATCCATTGAAGACCTATGACAACCACTTTCCCCTCTGCCCTGGGTGAGTACAGATTGATCCATACCCTGACATCAAACAACAGGAGTCAAAAGAGAAAAATAGGATGCAGCGTTACAAGTTCAGTGGCCTGGTGGCCTAACAGGAAGGATCTGACAGGCAGGCAAGCCATTCTGAAGACTCCAGTGGAATCTTCTCTGTTTGAGCTCCCCTTTTTTGGTAAAATCACACAGCAGCAAACATTGATTGGTTAAAATGATACCATAAAGAGGGCACACAGAAAACTGCTGAATTATAAAAGTTCCCACTGGTGATCTATTTAGCACTCTTTCCAGAACCTTTTTTTAAACTGAGGAGTTGATGTAACAGGAGACCCTTTAAAATTGAGGATTTAAAGGAGGACCTAATTATTGTCCTGACTGACTCCATTTTGCTCTTCTGGCTGGTTCTTTCTCTGAGTCATTTCTCTGGAGTTTATCTTAAGTTCCATGAATGGTATGTCTTGCATGTAATTATCTCCTGAAGAACATTATCCCCGACCCCGCCACCTAAAGCAATAATAATTTCTCTGGCACCAGCAGAACCCTGCAAACCAGATCTGTGATAATGACCAAGAGACCAGTTTGGCGAAGACTGCTTAACTAGAGATACTTCTGGCTTCCTACCCCAGTTCTTCCACTAGATTATCCTGGAGCTATTTTTAGCACCTCAAAATGTTAGTGATACTTTCAAAGGCAGTTTTCATAGGAAGTTTCTAGACACTTTCCCAGTATGGCCACAGTGAAAATGAATTCCTTTCCTGCTTTATCTCTCCAATTGGACCCTCAAGGCATCAGATGGGCAAATCTGATCCTTTGTGACCCCCCTCCCCACCAATCAGGTGTCTAGTTTAGGACCCCAGTAATATTGAAGGTTACTGATGATAAAAAGTTTATTTATTTTCAGTGCATTGTCAACATATGATAGAATAGATTGAAAATCTTATTCCTCAATATCCTATAGTCCTTTGAATGTCCAAAGAAGAGAAAAAAATCCTCTTTCATTTATTAGCAAAAGAAAGAAAGAAAGAAAGAAAGAAAGAAAGAAAGAAAGAAAGAAACAACGTATTCACCTATTTTTAATTTTTTTCTGTCTTAATGTTAGTGATACTTTCTTAGTATCCTCTTTAGTAATTTGTTGAGTGTTTATAATATAACAATGGACTTCCCTCAGAAAGCAAATTGGTTCAATAGTGGAGAACAACATGAGTTTCATTTATAAAACTCAAAGAAAGAAAAAAATGTATTAGAAAAGTACTTGATCTAGTTGCAGGGAAATTCAAACTTTCCCTTTTCAAGTTTCAATATTTGAGTCGGCTAATATAAACTAGCAATAGACAGATTAATAGAAGAAAAGGCTTATAATACCCACATGTGAATGGGAACCATACAGAATATGAAGGAAAGAGGAAGTTGAGGCATTGAGCAGCTGTAGGCCATTTACAGAAATAGTAAATGATTTTTAGGAGAAAGAATTGGTCGCCAAAATAAACAATGGCCTCAGACAAAGTTTCTCAGGGCTCTGAGAGAGAGATGAATAATCCACAAAAAGGAGAGTAGTGGAACTACACAATGCCCAAAGGTTGTTTATTATGCAGATAAAGTCATTTAGCTGGGAGGTCTCAGAAAAACAGGTATGTCTTCAGTGTAAATAGATGGAGACCTTTTAGCTTTCTTTTCTTTGAGTTAATTTTCCCTGGTTAATGAGATTTTAGGGAGGAAGTCTAAGACAATTGAATTTCTTTGGGAAGAACTTCATTCAGTCAGACAAATGAACTTCAGAGAGAGACCCCTTCTACCCTTGTGGGTTAGGGGGAGGGGAGAAACAGGAAAGGTTACAGAGACTTTGATTATAAGTTCTCCCAATTTTCTTTAATTCAGAGTGCTCATCCAGCTGAAGAATCATTCTAGGTGATACTCTTTTCTGAGCCTCAGCATAGTGTTTTTGATACACTTTTAATAGTTGTCTTGACAACATTCTCAAACCAAGCCAATGGTTATAACCAATCATTAAGATACCAAAAAATTATTAATTTGGGGCAATGAAAAGTGGCAGCATTGATATGGAGTGTTAATGGTTTGTCTGGTGTATTTTGTAGGCAATATTTTTATTCGTAGAATTTTATACAGCTATTTTAGTTAGATTTGTGTTACTATAACAAAACATCTAAGATAGCTAACTTATAAAAATAAAAGATTTATTAATTATTCAGCTCAGAGCTTTGGAGGTTCAAAGTCCACAATTGGGGGACTCGATTTGTTTGGCCTCTGCTGAGCTTAGCAGATGGTGACACACCATGGACCTTTGGAGGTCACTCAGATCATACCCAATCCATGGCAATAGCCTTACTTTCTAAAACTCACATCAGAATTCTAGTTGGCACTTAGCTTCTTCCTCCTTTAGAATGTGCCAGCTTTATCTTTAAGGAGTTTAAATAAAATGTTTTAGTGGAGGGGGGAAAAAAAACAAAAGAACTTGCAATAAGATCCTAATACATTATTAGAGGAAAAGATATGGGCCAAGGATCTCTGAGGCACATTAGGGGCCATTTGTTTTACTTAGTGCAGGAGTGCATTTTAGTTGTCCCTTATGAAGTGACTATAAATATGTGAATTTATTCAGGAAGGGTCAAATAAACTGAGACTGGATAAATAAAATTGATATGGTAATTACTCTTACATGGCTCATCATGCCGACAAACATCATAAACACTGTACCGTGATGAATTACAAGCATTCTATCACAGGGAGGCTGGATAGATTAGCTTCACGGGCTTATTTAAAATGTGTTGCTTTAACAAAGTGGAAAGGAGCAAGTGAATAAAAATTCTTCCCAGAAGCCATTATAAATAATTCATGCAAAATATTTTGTAAATTGGTACAAAACTCAATTTAAAGTGAGTGCATTTTTTCCCCCACACTATACCTCTTATTCTCCCAATCTGTCAGTGTTCTGAGGTCACACCAGGTATTCCAGAGTTCTGAAAGTCAGTAATATAGTGCTATTTCCATTAATAAACAGCATAGATCCCTTTTGGTTTCAAGAACTTTACCATCAGCAGGGGTAGTGATCTTGTAAGGGTCCCGCGAAACGTCGGAGAAAGAGACCACCAAGTGACCACTCATGCAATTGGCAGAAGGGGGATTTATTGAACCAGCATGCTGGGGCTCCGTGCCCACTCAAGAAGGGAAAGCAGCCCAGAGCCCCGAGCAGGGGCTGAGCACTGCTTAAGTACACTTTTTGGGGAGGGCGGAGGGCTTTGTATACATCAGAACAAATCATCATGAGGCGCGGGAAAATTGAATAACAACTCCTAAACATGACTGGTTCATTCATTGGCGGGAACAGGTCAGGCTGGAGTGATAGGTCATTCCTAAGGAGGGGGTTACATTTAAACTGATTGGTCCAGGCCCTGCAATGCCTACGTGCGACCACACAGAGCCCTTATTAAACAACCAATAGTCAGGGGAAATATTTACTGGGCAGCTCCAAGCATTGTCTCAACAGCTACAGAAATTTCAGGTTTTGCAGGTAGCATAGAAACCTAACAATACCTAATCCTTTACATTTTAACTCAGACCTTGCAGCTTAGAAACTTTACAACATCCGGTCTTTTACCCTTTAACTTTTACGCTTTAACTTCAATTTCTTTTACCCTTACAATCTTATTCTTTAGATGGCTTTGCTGTTAAGATGGAAATAGGGCTCTTCTGAAGAAGTCCCTGGCACATCTCTGTCTCCTTCCTCCAAGACAAGTCTGATTTGATTGGCTGTGTTGAGCCCCTAGTCCCGCTCCTCTCTGATCTGTACAAGCTCAGTTTTTGTTCCAGCTCTTCTCATCCAGCCATGCGACCTTGAGAAAATCACTTAAAATTTACAGAGCTTTACTTCCTCATTAGCCTTAGGAAGACACCAGGAAGACTGGTATCTTTCAATCTCCCTCATCCATACACAATAAATAAAATCCGGGTATCTGCACAGATACTGCAGAGATAATATGCTGTGAGCAGAATGATCGGCTTTTGGACCATCTCATTGTGGCACTAACAAAGCCAAAGCACATACATGATTCTGTCCTGAGGAAAAGCTTTTTCCTCTTCTAACTTGCATCTTGCAATTGGGGCCTGCAAATTAACGATAAACAAAAACATGGGGAAAAAAAAACAAGGTTTACTTACGTGGACATGTGTCATAAGTAACTCATAGGTAGTCCTGCATAAAAGGTGAGGTGTACCGATTTGCAGAGGGATTATTGGGACTTCAAGGTAGAGAATGGAAGGTTCTACTGGGCTTTTGGACACTAACAATAGTACAGCTGGTCTTCATGGTGGCTGAAATTATAAGAAACTCCCTTGGAGAGGGGTTAATGGCAGCTGTATTTCTGAAGGCCCTATTTTTGTCAAATGAGGGGGCCTTTAGATATCTTTCTTATTTGTTTGTTTGTTTTGATACCTAGAATTGAACCCAAGGGCCCTTAACCATTGAGCTTCTTTTCAGCCCCAACACCCACCCACCACCACCATTTTTTTTTTTTTTTTTCTGTGAAACAAGGTCTCACTAAGTTACTTAAGGCCTGGCTAAAATTGCTAAGGCTGGCCTTGAATTTGTAATCTTTCTGCCTCAGCCTCCCAAATTGCTGGGATTACAGGCATGCCAGGCATGCTCTCCTTAGATAAGATTTCTTTTTACCTCTTAGTAGTTCAAATGTTTTCAATTTTAAATGATCTTTATACCAATTCTCGGGGGTCTGAGTGCATCTCTCACAACTGTCTTTCAACAAGATTCATAGAACCCAGTCTTATCTTTATCCTCTTTTCCAGAAAGACAGTAAGCATATTGCTAGGAGAAAGATTTTCTTTTTTTCCCAAAAAAGAGGTTATTGCTTGGACTTTCATTTGCATTTAAAAGAGAGATCAGCTAGGCTGTGTTTGTGATTTAAAGATAATTACACAGCATGCGGCCACATTAAGTTTGGAAAATATTTTTCTTCAAGTTACTTTCAGAGAAAGAAGCAGAAGTCTAAGTATTTTTTTATTGGAATTTTTGTAGTTCTTACATAATTATTCGTCTATTACAAAGTTTTGAAATGTGATTTTTCTTTAATTTGCCCCATGGTCCTTCTTCTCAATAAAATTTTAATATTTTATGTTTCATCCCTGTTTCTTTAAGGCTGGTGGTTTTGTCAATTTAGATTCATTCTCAGGCCACAATAAACTTGAAACTTAAAGAAGACCAGAGCTCTCTTTTTATCTATTCCACTTTCGTTTCTGCAAAGGCCATATATGAAAATCTTACAGCCTATAATAAATAGCTAATCTGTCCTTATACTGACCAAGCTTTACTACTATCCTTCGGATCACAGTTTGTATACAAAGCCACCTTTAATCTTGTGGAGTGATTCAGGAATCCCAAAAGCTGACAGTTAAAATTTGGATCTCATTGAAGACACAACACAAAAAGCAAACTAAAATGATGAGATTCTTAACTTCTGGGAATTTAGAGTTTAGACACAATACTGTCACATAAATATTCCCTTACATTTGGTTCAAGTGTTGATTTAGGCCTCTTTTGATTTTGTATTCAAAATCATGGCCAAGTTTGGATCCTAAAGACTGAAGGGAACACAGAACTCAGTATTCCAAATAATGAACCCTTCTCCATGAAGTCAGTGGTTCTCATCTAAGGAAAATTTCTAAATGACAATATCTGGAGACATTTTTTTAAAATATTGTTTAATTGTTTATGGACCTTTATTTTATTCATTTATTTATATGCAGTGCTGAGAAATGAATCCAGTGCTTCACACATGTGAGGCAAGTGCTCTACCAGTGAGCCACAACCCCAGTCCTGGAGACAAATTTATTTGTCATAACTCAGGTAGGTGTTACTGGGATATGGGAAGAGGTCAGGGATGCTATTAATCACTGTGGGAGAGTAGAACCTGAAAAATGAAGGGCTATTGAGCTGAGACAATTTAATAAGCAGCAGCAACATGGTGCTCTCTGCCTTCTCTCTCTTTATCTAAAAGAAAGATGTAAATTTACAAAGACAGAAGGTACCCTGCCTCTCATCTGCCATAGAGAACAAAAGTTAGCTACTGAAGATAATGTTACATCATGGTCACGGGGAGATGATCTCAGAGGACTGTACATTAACAATTATTTTACTCGGTTTTCTATTATGGTAACAAAATCCCATTACAGTTTGGGTTTGGAAGATTTCCCAAAAGTTCCATGTTAAAGGCTTAGTCACCAGCTCATGGCACAACTGGGAGGTCATAGAACCAATAGGAGGTGGAGCCTAATGGAAGGAAGTTAGGTCATTGGGGACTGTGACTATATTGGGACTCCAGCCCCATCCTCACTCTCAATCTTTGCTCCCCAGCTACCATACAGCTTTCTGTGTGTTTTAGTTAGATTTTTTTTTTAATGCTGTGACCAAAATAACTGACAAGAACAATTTTAATGAAGAAAAAGTTTATTTGGGGGCTCACAGTTTCAGAGGTCTCAGTTCCTGAGTTGGCTCCATTGTTTGGGCTGGAGGTGAGGCAGAACACCATAGTGGAAGGGTGTGGTAAAGGAAAGACATAATATATACCCCAGAGGATGCACCCAGGGATCCATTTCCTCCAGCCACACCCTAACTACCCACAGTTACCACTTGATTAATCGCTATCTTGGAATTGATGTACTGATTAGGTTAAGAATCTCATAACCCAGTTATTTCAGCTCTAGACTTTCTAGCATTGTCTCACACAGGAGCTTTTGAGGGATACCTGATATCTAAACCAATAACAATGTGTTCCTATCCATGATGTTCTGCCTAGACACAGGCCTAAAAGTAATGGAGCCAGTTGACCATGGACTGAAATCTCTGAAACCAAAGGTCAAAATAAACCTCTCCTCCATTAAGTTTATGTTTCTTAAGTATTATGTCACAGCAGTGGAAAGCTGACTAGCACAAAACCTGAGTAAACACTTAAAAGGAATAAAGGTTCATTTTGGTTTAGTTTCAGAAGTTTTAGTCCACTGTTTTGGGCCTCTGTGAAGCAGAGCACCATGGCAGTAGTGTTGTATAGGAAGCTGCTTAATGCTGGGTGACTAGGAAGTGAAAGGAAAACTGGGAGAGACAGAGGTCCCAATATCCTCTTTATTATGCCCCCAGTGATCTAACTTCCTCCCACTAAGACTCACCTTTTAAAGGTTCCACCAACCTGCAACAGCACCACAGGCAGGTGAACAACCCTGTGGACCTTTAACATGTGGACCTTTGAAGGACACTTATCCAAACCATGGCAACTGACTTTATTCACTAGTTTTTATCTGTCACTTATTTGCCTTCCCACAAATTACCACCTCTAGAGACTCAAAATTATTTTCTTTTTCTTGCTTTTTTTTTTTTTGAAAATTCACTGATCTTTGTTGCAGATACTAAGTTAGTTGGAATTTAAAGCTACCTCTCTAAGAACTACTCATTCTGGGGGTGTTTCCATTTGTATTTGAAATGTACATGTTAATAAACTTTTTTTTCCCTCTTTTTAATCTGCCTTGTTGTTTGTCTCTTATTAATCTGTCTTTCCAACTAAGAACCTATGAGTTTTGAAGAAAACAATTGTGCTTCTTCTCCTACAAAATGCTAAAATTCACAGGAAAGGCCCTACAACAAAGAATGAAATGGCTTAAACAAGTTATCACAGGTTGAGAAACCCTGTTATACCTGGAGGACACCTGGCATGGTCTACAGATACTCTCCCCCAAAAATGGATGATCTATATTTAACCTCATCAGAAAATGAATTTTGATAAATTACAATGTTATAAGAAATTTGGGATAAAAGTGGTTAATTATTATTTTTTTTAAAAAATGAAGAGAAAAACCTTCTTGGGGCATAAGCCGTACAGTTTCTGCTGATACAGTTCACCTACATGCTGAGCTAAATAGCCTACTCCTCCTCCATGGACAATTTCAGCTGGAAGTCCTGGACTTCCCATCTAGACTAAAAAGAATATAATTAAAACCAAAGCCTTTTTTTTTTTAACCTGGCAAGGCAAACTTTATTTCTGCAGAAGGGTGTGCTACCAAAGTTTGGCAAGTAAGCATACTTGGGCAGGCTGTCTGCCTGGTTTTATCCCTACTGCAGTACTGTCCCTTGATCTGATAGGAAAGTCAGGGTTACAATCTATATAATTGGCTAACTTGAAAATTGGGGAGGGTAAAAGGAAGCACTGTAGTTAAAATGGCTATGATTGGATACAGTTTGGGAAGCTCAAAATGGTCATGATTGGATCTTACATCCCAATTAAGTCTAAATATTATATTCTGAAAAAGGACCACTGGACTTTCTATATTCTCAAAAGTCCCCCCTTTTACTCCCTTTTGGTCTCATTTCCATTTTTGTTCTTTTACCCTTTGGTATTGCCATCCATCCTAGACATATTAACTTTTTGAGGTAGGAACCGCCCATGGTAATCAATTCTCCCTTTTAACAAGTTCAGCTGGCCATCCCAGTGATCAGGGGCACATATTCAGTTATATAATAGCTATGGACCAAGAAACAATTTTTATAATAACTAATATAACTTTGGTATGTATTTTATCTCCACCAAGACCCATAAATTTATCAATTCAATCACATACGAAATCTGTTATAAATTATACTTTCTTTGAAACCCTCTTACAACCTTAAATACCTCTTATAATTCACCCAAAACCTTACTTAGTTTTATATTACATCCCTTGTCTATTTTTGAGATTGTAGTAACCATTACAATAAGAACCTATCTTTTGAACATAACTGTGTGTGACCTTAAGCCTACCTTGGAGCCATCCTAACACTAACCATGGAGTAGAGTGAGAGGTGGAGCCTTATTTAGGTGAGGCAGGCTCTGGAGAAATAACGTAATACAAGACCACATCTGAAACATGAATCAAACAAAAGAGAGTGCCTAACTTTCCCCTCCTCCCCTCCCCCCCCCTCCTCCTCCTCCTCCTCCCATTTTGTTAATCTTTAATCAGGTTTTTCTTATTATCTTTCAAAAAAATCTAAATTTCTATCCCAGTGTAAAAAGTAACACAAAATTGTATATAGAACTGATTGATAACAGGTAACTTTTATCCAGTTAGAAAACATTAAATGACGTAAATCTGAAGGAGACTATTGCTGCAGACAATCGTAATTTGGTGAACACTAGTTTGGTAAAGTGCTTTCCTAAGATATCCTTAAATCTCTTATACATTTAGGAAACAGTGTCAGTGATCATAAATAGACTTAATCAAAGCAAACAGATATGAGTCAGGTCTTCAAAGGGCAGTATGACTCTTCTATGTCAGATACAATGTATAAAGAAAAGCACTTATTGGTTTCCTTGCCTGTAAATCCACATAAACTTTCAATTTGCAAACTTTTACATTAACACTTAGACAAGGCTCAGACAAACAGTTCTCAGATGTATACATATCTCTGGTCATATATATTTAGCATGTCAACTATATTGTAATAACCTAAAATAACAGTTGTTTAACCAGTTAGGAAATAATATTTAAAAGACTTTAAAACAGGTACAAACCCTAATCCCTTGAAGATTCAATTTCCATATGTAATAAACCTAACAGACACCAGAAATAATCTTGATAGATAAGAGCAGATAAATTTTTAAACAGCCCTTATTATTTCTAAACATAGAGAATTAGCATATTAAAGGTTAATCTTAAGGGGGAAAAAAAAACCTTGAATAACTTAAACTGTGTTGACTACAGCTAACTTAAACACATACACAAACTCTTTGAGATTTACCTTTCACAAACCTTTTGCAACTTACTTAGACATTCTATAACTTCTTAACATACTTCATTTTGTCCTTTATTTCATCTTGGACTTTAGAAAAATATTTCTCACCATTCCATCTAATTTTCCATACTAAAATACATTTTCATAACTGTAACTTTCTTGTCTCTCTTTTCCAGTTTCAGACACTTTCTTAAATTTGGATTCTGAAACAATCCTTATGAAATGTCTCCTTTAAACAAATTACTCCTTTTTAGTAAGGTGAAATCTGTTTTCCACAGTACTTAAAACACAGCTGGAACTTTCATACTCTTTGCATATAGAATTATACCTGTTATAATTTTAACTCTTAGTAACTTTGCTTTCAGAGAAGACACAGAAAAAAAGTAGTCTTGAACTGTTTTCCCATTTACCAACAACTTATAAAAGCACACTTATGAAGATTAATCTCATTTTTTTGTAAAACCAATGTTTTAATCACAAAAAGTGAATCACAAGAAGTGCATTGTTGGTGGTGCCCCATAGTTTATATTCATATGAAGTAAAATGAGTCTTCAAAAGAGAACTCAGCTAACAATAGCAAATATTCCCCCAAGAAGTACAACAATAACTATTATCTCTACTTCTGAAGGTTGTATTTCCTTTTCTAAAATTATGATTATGAATAAACAATTCAGTGTATTAATTTAGTATAGTATTAGTCACATAAAATTTTACAATTGACTCATTCACCTTCACAATGAAAAGTATATTATCTTTCCAAAATATATATCCTCCAATTTTATTTTTCCCCAATATAAAAATATCTATTTTTCCTACCTAAAATGTCCTCACAAAGTTCAAAAGGGCTCAGGAGGTAGCCCAGTGGTAAAGCACTCATGTATTCAATCCTCAATACTGCTACTAATAGCAAAAAATAATAATTCCCAGTGGCTTCTTCAGACTTACATCTCTTTTTTCTGTCACCTATGATCTAGTCACAAATGTGTTTTTGCTCTTTGGTGCTGCACCATGTCACATGACCTTCCAAGATTTCCTGGCTTTATATATTTTTATTCAAGTATCATCTTGTCCTAAGTAACTTTGGATTCCATGTTTTTACTCTCTGGTTATTAGTTTCAGAGTCTTCCTAATCTGGCCCTCCATTTTCCCTTCAAATGCACGGGGTCATGTTTTCTTTGAGGATTTGTTTTAACCTTTCCTACTTGATTAATATCAGATTAGCATTGTGCCTATTAATGCACATATTCTTGGCTGATATTATCCATTGTAATATCCAAAACATGCAACTGCTACACTTAGTAGATACCAAATTACTATGTTTACTGAAGACATGCATACATGACAGAACTGATTTTGTGAGAAGAATTTTAATTTCCATAATTTGGTTTTCCTTAAGACATTTTATAAAACCACTGCCCATGAATAAATTTATTGCCTTGGTGGGGAATCATAAACATTCTCTCACGAATAAACAGTCTTCAAATAAATATGAATGTACAATCACTGTCCCTGAAATCATATACTAATTCTAATGACCAGTGTGATTATATTAGGAAGCGGGTCTATGGAGTTGATTAGATCATGAGGAGAATGCCTTCATGAATGAATAGATTAAGGTCAACATGAAAAAGCCTCAAGGAGCTGTCTTTCCCTTGTCTCTTCCACCAAGTGAGGCTACAGTAAGAGGACTGCCATCCATGTGGTAGGCAATGGGCCCTCATCAGATTCCCACTCTGTATATATCTTGATCTTGGACTTCCCAGACTCCAGAACTGTGAAAAATAAATTTCTGTTATTTAAAGGTAACCAGTTTAAGGTATTTTATGACAGCAGCTTATAGACTAAGACTTTCCTAAGAGGTGGGGAAACTGCTATAACAAATACCTACCATATGGAAGTGACTTTGAAACAGGATAGTGAGTGGAGGCTGGTTGAGTTTTAAAGAATGTAGTTATAAAAAGGCTACATTGCTGTGAAGTGACCATGAAGGGTAATTCTGAAGAGGGCTCAGGAGAGGAGAAAGGCTACATAGAAAGTTTCAGTCTTTTCTAGAGAATACCTCAGTGGTCATGATCATAATGTTGGAAGAAACATGGGAAACAAAGTCCATTCTGGTGAAGTCATAGGTGGAAGTGAAGAACCTTGAATGATGGTGGAAACGGTCGTGCCTATTGTAAAGTGGAAACGAACTTGGCTGAATTGTTTCCATGTCCTAGTATTTTGTGGAGAGTAGAATGTGGGATCCACTTGATGTTTTCAAATGAGTTATTTGGCTATAGAAATTTCTAAGCCAAGCGTTGAAGATGTCCCTTGGTTTCTCTTGAGTGCTTATAGTAAAATGGGAGTAGACGGGAATGACATAAAGACAGAACTGTGGAACAAAAGGATGTAGAACATAAAATTTAGAAAAGTCTCAGTCTACCCCTACTGAAATGATGACAAAACATGCTCTGGGGATAAGTGTGTGGCCAAGTGAGACTCTTTGATGAGATTAGTGTAGATCTGTCATCTCAGGGGAAACCAAGTACTAGTGATAAAGATGATGGGAAAAAAATAACTCTGAAGAAAATCAGAGATTATTGGGGGTTACCTTACTTTCATAGGCCCAGACTGCCAAGGTCTGGGGACAGCACAATTTCAAAGGAACTTGGTGCTTACTGCCTGCTGTCACATCAAGACTCTATTCTCCATATCCCAGCGCTGGGCTTCTTAGTTGCAATAGTGCAGCACAGGTCATGGTGACTGGCTCTCCAGAGAACACAGATGGCATCCACACAGTGTCATATCTACTGGTACATAAAGAGCATGAGCTGTTGGGGTTATAGCTGCCTCCACCTTGATTTCAAAGAATGACCTGAAGACCCTCAAGGTTTAGGTAGAGAACTCTGCCATGGTGTTAGGCTACCACAGGGAGTCCCTATTAGGGGACAACAGAGTTTTGGCTGGGGTTGCCTCTAGGACTTCAGACTAGAACTATAGGAGCACGATTCCCAATCAGGGAAATTATAGGCATGTGACCTAGGCACAGACCCACAGTATGGGTTCAACAACTGTAGCAAATCACTGTAGTGATAAGACTATCAGCAGCCATGGTGTCCTACCAATTCATCACTGGGTCTGAAAACAGGGTTCCTGCCTCAGGGTGTCTGGATGACACAGTCTAAAAGATTATTCCCAACCTTAACATTTTGGAATTATGTGAAATTGTTAATTTTTTTTTCTTTTTTTCCTTTCCTATCTCTCCCTTTTGCAATGGGAGGTCTACCCTAAGCCTGTCCTACCACTGCATTGTGAAGGCACGTAACATGTTTGTATATCATGGGTTCACAATGAACAGTTTGCCTCAGAATCAATCACACCTTGTTTCTTACCCATATTAAGAATATCAAGATAAGAGTTTAGACTTCAAGTTGATACTGGCATTAGTTAAGACTTTTAGGGCTATTGGAATGAAATGAATGTGTTTTGTATGAGAGAAGGACATGAATTTTAGGGGACCAGGCCGGAATGTCCCCTTCAAAATTCTTATGCTAAAACCTATCACTACTAATACAGTGGCATTTGGAGACAGGGGTTTGGGGAGAGAATTAGGATGAAGATACCACCTCTGAACCAGGAAATAATTCACCAGATGCTGAATCTTGGGGATACTTGACATTGAACTTCCCATACTCCAGAACTGGGAGAAATAGATTTCTGTCATTTATACGTTGCTTAGTTTATAGTATTTTGTTACATAGACCCAAATGAACTAACACACTTGCAATTATTAAGAGTGTGAAAATTGCAAGGCGCAGTGGCACATGCCTGTAATCCCAGCAGTTCATGAGGGATTCATGAGAGAAGTGAATCTTAAATTTTTCTGGACCGATAAGTAAGATTTAAGTGGCCAAAAAAGAAATATAAGAATAAGCACAGAAACTAATAAACACTTTGGATTATTACATTTAAAGGTATATGTCATTCTGTACTTGGTTTGTATTTAAATCTGACTGTTGGCTTCTTAACATCAGGGGTCAATTTTTACATTTTTTTTTTTTTTTTTGCGGGGGAGGGAAAATATCAGGGATTGAATTCAGGGGCACTCAACCACTGAGCCACATCCCCAGCCTTATTTTGTCTATTATTTAGAGACAGTGTCTCACTGAGTTGTTTAGTGCCTCGTTTTTGCTGAGGCTATATTATCCTCAATTCCCAGGTGCCTAAAGTGAGGCATATAATTCTTAACTTAGAAAAGGGTAATTCAGCTAACATTTTTGTATTCCCACTACAGACCAAGAAGTTCGAGTCATAACAGATAATCAGTATTTGGATTCAAATCTGATTCATTCCAAAAACCTTGTACTCCTATAGCCCCATGTTCCCCCTCATCCATTGGGCAAACTGAAGTCCATCGTCTGTCTTAAATAAGAGAATGGCAGGGGCAACTTTGGTTGAAATTTCATGTTCACGCTGAGAGTCAACGTTGCCTAACACATGTTTTCCAATTCTTTGTCAACCCAGTTATCCTTTTTATTGCATCCTTTTTTTAAAAAAATGCCTTTCTTAGTCATAAAAAGTAGTTTCTAAAACTAGAGTTATAAATGGGGCCATAAGCCAGTGCTTTGCAATTCAGATGAAATCTTTAGATGACAGCACTGACATTTTCTCTCAGATTCCTTGTGTGGAGGGGGTTCAAACTCTGCAGGGCACAAAGCTGAGCTGAGAGACATCAGAAAGAACACATTGGTGGAGCTCCATTGTGGTGGCTTCAGAAAAAAAAAATCAAATCACATCATCTTTGAGCTATCTGTAGAAAGCCGTAATGGGCTTAAATGAGATTTAAATGAACTGGACACATGCTTGCAGTGACAATTATAAAGACCTTCAAGCTTATAAGAAAATTAGGCCAGAAAAAAATTCATGTCTAAAACTTCCTAAGGACAAAAAAAAAAAAAATAACCTCTCTCTCTCACACTCAATGTGTGTGTGTGTGTACACAAACATGCACATATGCACACCTCAACATACACACCCATCCAGTCACCTAAACTGATTTAGTTGCAAAAATGATATTTTACAGGAATTTTTTTTCTAAATTCATATATTAATTAACTCTGACAAAGTCAAATACTATAACCACAGGATCTTAGACAAAAAGGTTACTGCAGTCTAATATACAAATTATTTACTTACTTAATTGAATCTTAATGGGATATTTGTCTTCAGAATTAAAGTTAAGCAGTTAAATGTGGTAGAAAGGATATAAGAACTGGAGTCCAGATGGGGTTACGGCAACTACTTCCCAGTAATAATAAATTTGTACATTATTTATTCTCTCACCCTAAGTTTTATCACATGTACAAGGAGGTAATTACCACAGTGCAAGTTTTTTTTGTGTGTGTGTGAATGATAATTGAGATAAAGTGGAGTCTATTTGTCCAGTGTCTTTAGGGCATTTAATAAATACTAAGTTAATTTCCTTTGTTCATGGTGTTTTCTTTGAGATCCTTGAAAAGTAGTCTCTGAGACACAGATTTGAGTGTAAGTAGTAGTTTAGGATGATTAATGGGACAGGGAGGAGAGAGGCGAGGAATGGGGCCAATACAGAAGTTATTATCCAGCTGTAACATAGCCTCTGGGTAAGGAACGAAACCCCACTATGGAAATCTGGGAGACAAAGGAGTATGCACCTTGGAATTATCCCACAAGAACAACAAGGATATTTCTCCACCTGCTGTCCATTTGTCCTGAGCTAAGGAATGTTTACTAAGGCATTAACTCTTGCTTTTTCTGGCTAATTATATATGCTGGTCTAGAGTGCTCTGTCAGCCCCTCCCCTCCACACACACACACAGAAGGAAAGAAAGAAAAGTGTTGTCAGGCACAGAGAGTTGCAGGTGTCCACAGAAAGTTATCTTCAAAGCTGAGGGTGAGACCCAAGAGGATATGGAGGGTATCAGAAACATCTAAGAGAGAGAGAGAGAAAGAGGGAGATAGAAAAGTATCTTTAAATGACTTCTTTTCTAAGAATTACCATGATTCTGTCCTCTTCCCTTCTATCTGATTCTTCTAAATTTTGTAAATAATAAACATGATGTTTTTTTTTTAAATGGATGTATTTCAAGCTCCTAAGACATACTAGGCATTTAATAAATATTTAACACATTTTAAAATATATAATATTTGTTTTCTACTTATTAAAAAAACAGCACTTTGATAAGTGAATTTATACATTGTTGATGCATGATTTCATTGAATCTTCATTATTTTCCCCATATCTCTATTTAATGTAGGAGGGAAAAAAAAGGATAAGAGAAATTAGAAAGCTATAAATACCACAGAAATGCCTCTGAAACCCATATGCTTACCCACAACTGCACCATGTTCATCTTAACTCTCACACCCTAGCCAACATTTTGCCTTCATTTTTGTAGATGACACCAAAATAAAAATCTTAGGTCCTTCCTTTTGGGGTACCAAAACATGCCTTCAAGATAAACATCTCTACAGCGTAACTCTTCCTTTCCTCCACAAATTTCTGTTTGTGTCAAGAATACAAAACTCAAATCCTCTGAGCTGTCCTCAATGCCAATCAATGTCCCTGGCACAATGCTCACAAAAGTGTATTAGAGTCTACTAATTATCCTTTAGCTGATTGCTTGCTATGAGCCCACAACATAAATGATTTGTATTTTATGATCCCTCTTATGAACATTTGGAGAAGTCCATGTGATAATCTAGATATACATATCATGAGAAAGCAAACAGTTAAGAATCACAAGCTCTACAGAAATACTGTATGCAAAATAAGATGGTTAAGATGATAAAACTCCGAGGATTCTCTGCAGTACCCCATCTTAGCCTCCAGAGGGCCCACTGTTTCAGAGTAGAATTGGAACTCCAAGGGAAGAAGGGGTTGTATTTGCATATTATGGCTGTTAATAAATCCTTGGAATCACAGCTGGAGTAAACAATGTTTGCGACGAGTAGCAATGAGTAGCTAGAGGTTAGGATATTCATTAGTGCTTTTGGCCTGGCTAGAACTGCCCCAGTTCTTCGGAAAGTTTCAAAGTCCTTAACTTTTTGCCAGTCTTTTTTTAGGCTGAGGTGCCAGTGGAATACATTGCTTAAGGCTTTTTGATAATTCAATGCTTGAGAATTTTAGGTCTAAAAATCCCTTTTTAAAGACACTGACACATGTGAAAGAACAACTTCTCTCTCAAATGGGGACAAAGTCATTGAGATAGACTAATGGAGATAAAACTATGTGTATTGGTTAAGCAAGTTTATACAAAAGCAACAGGTATAAATTTTTGGTGGGACTGATTTATCTATCTATTTATTTATTTATTTAATTTATTGGCATGGAGATTTAACCTAGGGTACTTTACCACTTAGCTATATACCCAGCACTTTTACTGTTTATTATGAGACAGGATCTTGCTAAGTTGTTAAAGCTGGATTTGAACTTGTGATCTTCCTGCCTCAGCCTCCTGGCAATAGGTTTCTGTTGTCTACTAGGAGATGGGAATGGCTCATCACTGAGGGTGAAGAATAAGACACAAAGAGGAGTTTCTTGGGACAGCAGGTAAGAAGGAGATGCAGAGTGATCTCCTGTCCTAGAAGTAGTTTGAAGCACAAATGGAAATTGTCCAGAGTAGGTTTTACCCCTGATACAGTCAGAAGTTACAGAAATATTCAAGACGTCACTTGAACTATGCTAACCAAAGGAGGCCATGAATCTAATGATCATGCTAAAGGTCTCTACATAGGAATTTATGCATTCTTCTTTTCTATTTTCACCAAATAAATGATTTTATTGTGTTTACTGTGTGCATTTTCCATATCCCTTGTGAACACCAAAGTAGAATTTCAGAGCAACATACACTTTTGATGACCTACACATTTTAACAATGAATATGTATTGAGAATTTATTAAAGGATAAATGAGCAAATCCATCAGTCATCATTTATGGACAACAGCTGTGCACCCAGCAATGTGGAAAGCATAAACAAATATTATATACTTTTTTTCTGAAGTTATACTTAAGTGGCCCCAATAAGCGGTAAGAATATGATAAAATGTTAAGCAATTCCATGCAGTCCTAACATGTTTCACTATTAGGGGGAAAAATGAAATAAACCATAACTTGCACAAACACTTATGCAAGACAAATATCAAGCAAGTCTCTTGGCCCCATATCTCATTCATTCTGAGTGAAACCATGAAGTTCTCAGGTCTGTAGCATCCTGAGCCATACAGCAAAACCTCAGCCACAAGGATAACTGTATTTATATTCCTCTTCTTGGAACCTGTTCCACACTTTATTCCCTTTGAAAACTTTAGAAATTATTGCCCACAGAGGGAAAGTTACAGAGACAAATATAATCTATGCCCTTTTACCTATCAACAAAAATTAACAAAGGACATTTTCTAATATTGGCTTCAGACACTTTTAGGGAAATGAAATATATATTCAGTCTCCTCCATAGCTCCATCCCTCCTCCCTTCCCCAGAGTCATTATTATTCTGGAGTTTGTGCATCCCTCTGTCTTTTTAAAATATATGCTTGTGTATATAAATAAGATATAATCATTTTATCTATATTTTGGTCTATTTTTACATTACTTAAAAGGGACATATGAAAATGTGATTAAACAACTTTCTCCCCACACTTAATTTTCTATCTGGGGAGTTATCCAAGATGGTATATTTGGAACTTATTTTTATTTTATTTCCTGTATAGTGTTCCATCCTGTGAATTTACCAGAACAAAAATTCAGACCTTCAGTAATGCACATTGCTGAAGTATCATTTCCTGTTAAAGATGGTGCTCCTTTTGGGTTTTATTGTTCATAGGTAAGAATTCTGTCTCTACCATTTAGCATGGGATATATATTGTATACTCAAGGATGTCTTCTAAATAGGAAATGGAGGATGGAAAATCAAGTCCCAGATCCCTCTGTATCCACTTTGGTTACCCTATATCTGTCACATCTCTCCCTGGACCATAGTAGTCTCATCTACAAAATTAACTGCAATACTGAGAATGAAGCCACATCATTCAAAACAGTCACCTTTCCATTCGGTTTAATACACTGCTCTGCTGGGTTGATGAACAAAAGACTCCAGAACCAATAAAGCAGAATTGAATGAAATGAGAAGCACTTTGAGATAGAATTTCCTGACCCCATTCATGGATACAGAATGGAGACTTCCAGGATCACTGTTATTTACATTTAGCTATTAATACAGACAGGAAGCCTGTATCATGGCCCAAGCAATTTGAAGGGTTACAGAAAGTATCCTGAACAAGCACATCACAATACCATGACCTCCACTCCATCAGTTCACAAGAGGTCTGAGCTTATCTTTTCCTAAAGGAATGTTCAGATACACCTTGGTGGCAAATGGAAATAATAAGACAGGACAGTTAGTTATAGGGAAATATTGCACCATTTCAGTAAAATATTCTTTGCTCTGATAATATAGAGAACTTGAGTATCAGCAGATTTTGGTATCCATAGGGATTCTCTCTCTCCTTCTCCTTCTCCTTCTCCCTCTCCCTCTCCCCCTTATATCTCTTCCACTCTTATATTACCTGTCTCCTTTCTTCTTAAGTCTCACATCCACCATCAATCATTTTATCTTCCTTAAGCATTGGTTGTTTATTTTATTTTTTTTTCAATAAATTAAGCTTCTTCCCAAGACGGTGGCTTTGCTTGTGATAGTCTCAGGCTGGAACACCCTTCCCCTGCTTTTCGCTTGGCTACTTCCCAATCATCTTTTAAATCTTAAAGACTCTCATCAGGTTAAGAGCTTAAATTACACAGCTTCAAAATAGCCTATACTGTTTGGTAGCACTTGGTAGCACTTAGCAGAGTTAAGTAAATGGTCTTAATGGATTGCTTTGGTTGAGGCATTTCTCTAAAAAGCATCCTGAGCAACTGTATCTTTTCCACTCTTCCCCACATAGTGCTTTTGCAATGTTGTAGAAATTCTATATTCCGTGAAACAATGTTACTATCTGCCCTCAAAATACTAGTCCTATAGTAACCATAGTATAAGTAATGTGCAAGGTAGCATATGGGGGAAAAAACAACTTAATATCTTTTATGGTTCTAGACGTGGCTTCCACGAAACACTATACTGAAAAATGCATTGTTCTCGCTCTTCCCTGATACTCTGCTTTGGACTGATCTTTGGGTCATGTCCAAAATGCTTTATTTTCAAATAAAATTGGATTTCCTTTGTTATTTTTCAGTGTGTTTTCAAAATAAAAGCAAGAAATATATGAACTAATGTGTTGAATTCCATCTAGAGTGTGTTTCGTCTTTCTCCTTCCGTTCCTACTTTTTGAGACTTTTTCTCTTTGCTGCCACCATCCAGGGGTTGTCACAAAACAATAACATTTTTTTTGGCAATATCATCCACCTTTTACTATCTTGATGCAGACATTTAAATTTATGTCTACTCAGCTTAGAAAATCAAACGTGTGTGTGTGTATATAAGTATATATGTATTATTATATATTTATATACACATATATACACACACATGTGTCCTTCAATATCCATGGGTGTTGGTATAGGAGCCCCTATAGATACCAAAATCTGCTGATACTCAAGTTCTCTATATAAAAAGGTGTGATATTTTCATATAAACACATATACTTCAAATTATCTCTAGAAGGCTTATAATACCTAATAGAATGAAAACGCTATGTAAGTAGTTATACTATGCTGTTTAAACAGTAATAACAAGTAAAAAGTCTGTACATGTTCTGTACAGATGCATTTTTTTTTAAAAAAAAATTTGATTGGCAGTTGTTGAATCTATAGCTGCAGAATCTGTAGATTTATAGGCTGAGTCTACCCACATACATGCACGCATGCGTGCACACACACACACACACACACGGAGAGTTCAGATCACTAATCTACTTTATACTAGTAGTAGAAAAACTCCATCTCAAGCCCCATAGAATATTGCATCATTGATTACAGCATAAGAGGAAAAACATCTCTCTAAAACAAGAGATTCAGAGGTTTATGCAACTCAGTGATTTTCTAAGTTAATAATTAGTTTGCTGATTCTAAAAAATTTATGAGTCAGAGTCACCTGCTGGCCCCATCCTCAGAGTTTTGATTTAGAATGTCTGGCTAGGGTTCCAAGAACTTGCATTTCTTACAGGTTCCCAGAAGATGCTGGTATTGATGGTCTAGTATGAAATTCAGACAGAGCTGCATTATATAATTCATGGCTAGAGATGTTGTGAGAACAAGTTAACTGTAGTCAAGGGTTTATGATATCAAAGAAAGTATCCTTTCACTGAGAGAGATGACTATTCTTGAACTATTCAGTAGAATGGAGAGAATTCTGTCAATGTTTCCCTGAGGACTTAGGAAAACATGATTTCTTTCCCAGCCCAATAGAGTGGATTTTAGATATCAAAATAACTTTAGAAGGGTTTTCTGTCATTTAATACTCCTATGAACCAGCAAAAAAAATTGTTTTCCTTTCTGTGTCCCAGTGTGTCAGGTACAAAATGGGGAGAAAAATACCTATTGTGCTAAATGATTGTAAATATTCAGGGAATAATATGGTAAAGATATTAGCATACTACATGGTATGTTGTAAATAAACCTTACTTTACTCATCTTACTAAAGATCCATAGTGGTTAATTCTTAGGACATGTATTTCAGATTTTTCTTTTAGTTACTCTTATAGTTGGAATATAAGATGTCCCCCTAAAAGCTCAGGTTAGGTGACACAGGAATGTTCAGAGGCAACAATATGAGATTGTAACCTAATTGGGAAATTAATATATTTGATGGATTAATAATTTGAATTCATGACTTGGGGGGTGGGTAACTGTAGGAAGAGGAGAAGGGACCAGGGACAAGACATAGCCTCCAAGGGCACATCCCCGGGGACTCACTCCTTCAATTAGATCCCAACTCCTATAGTTCCCACCACCTCCCAATAATGCATCAATTTTTTAATCCACTGATGGAACTCTGGTGCCCTGGGGATGAAGTGTTCCATATGGGACATTCCAGCTCCAAACCATACCATCCTCAGTAACCCCTTTTATCAGTCAGTTCTATTTTAGAATGGACATGTCACATTATAATGAACTGAGGATTTTACATTAATGTCACAAGAAAGCCTACCTTTGGCTGAATAAAGAAGTTTCTCAATTAGGCAAGAAATGAAATCTCTAAATTGATCAAAATTAGAAGAGGTAAGAGATGAAAATGAGAAATGTGTTATAAGGATTATTCTGCACAGGAGGAAATGTCCTCTAATTCCACAGAGCTCAGGCCCAGCTCATAGGTTAACTGTCTATCTTGACCATACACATAACTC
The DNA here is from genome assembly GCF_021218885.2 of Marmota monax. NCBI lineage: Eukaryota > Metazoa > Chordata > Mammalia > Rodentia > Sciuridae > Marmota > Marmota monax. The sequence goes on along the minus strand of NW_026692072.1, from coordinate 3,806,902 downwards.
TTTTTTTCAGTGAAGTTACTCATCATTACACTTACAGAAAACATTTTATAAAAAGATTTCCCCGTAGTGTGCCATATAACTTTTTTTCCCCTCTTATCCTAATGCCCTCAAATCTCTGGTAGTATTAAGTTAATTTCTGAGATGGAATCATTAAAAAAATGCTTAGAGATTTACCATCTATTCTCTCAATGATATTCAGATCATTTTTTTTCTGTTTATACTAAATATAAGTTAGTTTTTCAAATTCTAACTGAGATGAACATAACATTGGACAATTCCCATTTCTTTAACAGTGAGCAGCCTTTCTAATATCACCACGTTCCCCCAAATAACTATTCTTCAGGGAAAACTGAAATATGGTATTTAAAAGCTATTAGGGACAGAAAGAGAGAAGCTAAAGGGGGGAAAAAAGAAGAAAATGAGAAAGTCACTAATAACATTATATCAGGTAGTGATTTGAAACTTCTTTATCAGCTTGAATTCATAACCCTAATGGGGAAAGGTTCAGAGTAAATTAGAAGTTAAAAATTTATCTCAGCCTCCTCTAGGGTGCTAAGAATGTGCACATAATTTTTCAATCAATATTCCATAAGAAGGAATAGAAGTAAATTATATTTTCTTTCATCTAGGGATTTCGACTGGCTCATTACTGGGTTTCCAATCATGGTCACATGGAAAGTGTGTGTGTGTGTGTGTGTGTGTGTGTTTTTTTCCTTTTTGGGTAGTTCGATTCATCAGTCTCCTAATAGTCTTTTATTTTTTTTTCCTGTTGAATATTTGATAGTGGAGATTTAGGTGAATAAGAGAAAAATGAGATGTTCTTATCATTTCTTTCTGTTCATATCAGTCATTTTACTTATGACTCAGATGATTTCCCCAACAATAATATCTCATAATATAATCCTAGAGGAGTATCCAATTACTTAAATGAACTTCCACCCAGTCTCAAAAAATAAAATGTCCTTTATGACTAATTTAATAGTCAGAGATAAAGTTGTCTGGATTTCGCTCCTCAACTGCCTGGTCTAGCAGCCATCCTCAGTTTCAAACCACTCATATAATGAGAAAAAAAATTGAATTGAACTTGAGAGCCTTGAGCTATTGTAATGGTTAAATCATATTTCTCTATTTTCAAGCCATGTATTTATATTTCTGCTAATATAATAGCAAGAGAATTCAGGAAAGGGACAGCTAATAAATGAAGGAATATTATAAGATAATAACTACTATTCTCTTTAAAGGTCACCTATAGATGAGGAATTATAAAGCTCTATTAATATTGCTCATCATTTGTAACTGGGCATTATTTTCTCATAGATATTTAACTGCAGATGGCACTTTCTTTCTCTACTCCCCCCCCCACACACAAAACCAGAATAACATCTGAGTAAGTATTAATCTTGAGAAATGCCTTGCCTTGTAATGGATTTTTAAAAAGGAAAAAAAAAATATTCTGAATGAGGAAAAATGTCCCATTGCAAATTGCCAAAATTTATCTCATTTATCTTTCTTGGTTTTTCTCTCATCGTCTAATCTCTAATGAGTCTTTGTCGTATCTTTTCATCACACAAAAATGTGTGACAATACCCTTGCCTTTGCCATAAATGAGAGTCAAATGGATATGGATATATTATTTAGAATTTAAACAAAGGAGGAAAAAGCTATAAATTCTAATATATTATTAACAAGCCAGTTCAACATTTGATAGTTTAAAATTTCATTAACTGGTATAAAGTTGATACTAATAAATATGTTGAAAGAAGTTATATGTGCTTTTGCAAGTATTTTCTATTATATGTTTATAATAGTGCTGGAAAGTAAAATTTAAAATATTTTTTTTATTCCACCTATTAAGGAATATACAAATTTCACTGGTTTGAGTAGGGGTTAGAATAATTGTAACTCAGATTTCTCTGATATCTAAGTGTGTCACCCTACACAACCACGCTCTCACAAATATTTTTAAGCTGAAAAGTATTCATAATGTTCATAAAGCTAAGTATGTATTAACCAATTTGTGGATACTAATGCTATGCATAATGCACAAGTACGTTATCAAATAGAGCATATTATCTCTCCACTTTATAGATGACAATCTTGAGTCTCAAGGAAATTGAATATCACCTTCTGGCAAGTTCACAATCACAGTGAGCTGCGCTGTGGATCCAGGTGTATTCAAACACTAAAGTCTTACTTTTAATCACAAAGTTATTTTGCTGGCCAATAACAGTGCTGAATTAAAGATACTTGTTTATAAAGATTTGAAATCATTTTTAGAACCAAAGAAAGTTGAGTTTCCAGTAGCTTTGGCTGGGCTATGTTAAGATTGGATTTTAATCCTTGATTGGGGAAACCCCAATGTAGGCTGAGTCATTACTTGATGCCAGGGAGATCAGACGTACCCAGCAGTGGAGGAAGGGCTCTGTTCATTAGGCCAATGACTCTATTTGAGATTATTTTATTTGAATATAAGGACATTCTCCAGACAAACAACTCTGTTTGGTATTGTTCACTCTTTTTATATAATGCCTCACAGAACAAATACCTAGGTCCTTCATACTGAGAGACATGACTGAGGACTTGATCATAGTAATTACAGGCTGATGACAGGTACAATGGGGTAAGTCAGCCTGGCACAAAGCAAAGAAAGAACTCTACAACATAGCCGTTGGCCAGTTCTTCCAAGGGACAAATGAGGGCTGCATACAGAGAACCACATGCATCGTCAACTGGGTGTAACCATGACTGACAAGACCCTCCCCGCTAAGGTCAATGTGATGCTTTGTGCTTTAAAAGCATATGTTTTAAGTTTTACAACATTTCCACTGTGATTACAAGCATAAACATATGTTCTGGTAAAAACTGAGGAAATACAGACAAAGAAGCAAAGAAAAGCCTATCACCTAAATATAACTACAACTAGTAAGCTATGGTGTGTTCAAGTCCATGTGCATATAGCTCCCTAAACACACTTAGGAGCATATTTGCACATTGTATGATAGCTTAATGTTTAATTAATTACATATTAGGAGTATTATTAGTCTCTCACAAAATGAATTTATGAGTTAAATATTAATGTCCTGCTGTTTTTATTGTTTTGCGTACAGTCACAGGCCACATAATGACATTTTGGTCAACCGCATATATAACAGTGGTCCCTTAACATTATAACCCCTATTGAAGTCATGGCTAATTTAGTTTCTGTATATACATTCTGTGATGGTTGTATAATGACAAAATTGCTCAGTGACCCATATCTCAGAATATACCCTCATTATTAAGCAAAGTATGACTATATTATATGAATGCACTCACATTTATATATTAATAAAAATTATAAAATAATTTATCTTGCATGCTTTATTATTATTAAATATTAAATATCAAATATTTCTTAGGATTGAAGAGCTGAGTTATTTTCATTATGTAATGTCCCATGGACATTCTGGTTAATTAAATTTTGTGGATATACATAAATATGTCTTTCTATGATTGTATTTTAAGTACCACAGCCTACCTCAGCGTAGACACCTAATAAACACATACAATATTATTGAATTGTGGAAATAGTAGATATTATTAATAGTCTAATAACTGTTTTAGTGCAAAAACCACAGACATCTCAAATAATAATTAAAAGTTTGCTGAGATTCTTAGGTCTACTCAAAATTTAATACCAAGTTGGTTTCCTTGATGTGCATGATCTTTCAAGTTCTGATCATTTGTTGGAATAACTTGTTGGAATAGCTCATAGCTATGAGCAGCTCGGAGTACTTGAAGAATCTACACTTGTTCAGCCTGACAGGAATGCCTGCAGGATGGAGTGCTCTGCTCTAGAGAGCCATTAGTGAAACTACATCCTTAGCACTTGTGGTTAGCGTTGTGGTTAGCGTTCCTACCAGGCCAGGAAACCGATAGCCAGGAGCATCAGGTATGGAACTCCTAACTAAGAAACCCTCTCCCCTAGGGACAAAGACCCTTCCTGATGATAGCAATATTTAGAACATCCTCATAGTGCAGCTACATTGGGCATAAGATGATTGGCTTATGGATACACCCCACCCAAACCCTATAACAATTGTATGCATTCCAAAAATAAACTGAGCTACTGGATGTCGGGTAGGTCGCCACCAGCCAGTTTTCTCACCAGCTCCCAGTGTCTGTGTGTTGACTCCGCACCTCTACTTCCTGCGACTGAGATAGCCGAGTGACTAATTGACCACATCAGTGACCAGAACGACAGCAGTCACTAGCACTGGTTTCCTGGTATATTTAAATTACCTCTTGATAACTCATCTCTGTGTGCCTTATTCACATTTGCTTTCTAAGTCATTATATCTCAGAGTCACTTCTTGATTGAGGACTTTCTTCTTTCCTTTTCCCTATTTTAAACTTTTAAACACAATTGTCTAATTCCATCAGACTGATTCTACGCTTTGTTAGCCAGTAAATAAGTATTTAATTGATATGTTACTATATATCATCACTGTAAGGCAAATTCTGAGAAAACACTGAATAAGTATAGTTCTGTGTGGGTTGAGGATATGGTGGTTTATATGACTAAATAAGTGGTGTGGTGTCGAGCATTGTACTGGCTCAGACTTCAGATTGAGAGAAAAGATAAAGCAGTGTAGGCCAAAGAGGCTAATACAGTCGGAAAACCTTCATAGATGAACTGGAACTTGCTAAAATCCCTGGAAAACAAGTTAAATGTGAAGAAATAAAAGAAATACCATGTCAGGCCAAATGAATAACATAAAAGAAAGCACAAGAGGGATCATTCATAGAGTTAAGGTATGGCCACCGAGAGTCCAAGACTAGAAAGTCTTTCAGGAGGTAAAACTGTGGATAAGAGAAATGAGTCAAATGATAAATATATTCCAAAGACACCAACAAGCCAAGGCAATGAAGAAACTTCAATAAAGAGAATTGGGGAAATAAAATTGATGACATCTGCAAAGGAGGTAAATTTTGTTTAGTTTGTTGAGATTTTAGCCACAAATCGAATTCTGTTCTTATTTATATGTGATAGAGGTTTCTTTTAAGATCCATGGACACTATGTCTAACTTACCATAGTTTGATGGCTTTGTTTGGAAGTGGTCAATAATATAGGCAATTAGTGAATTGATTATTAAATTAATTTAAAAATATGGGAGCAAAAATTTTGTTCATGTCAGGATGTGATAGAATCACTAAAGGTTGATTAATAGAATAAAGTCTTTTTAGCCATATCAAATATAACATATTCATGAGTTGTTTGAATATGAAATAGGAACATATCATAATCAGCCTGAATGGAAATTTTTAGAATCTGATCTTAACTCCTCATTACAAATGTGTGGAAATAAAGAATCAGTGAATGTGGCGATCTCTTCAAATTGCCTTAGTGAATTTTATATCCAAGACCGAGAAACCAAGTTTCCATAACTCCTGTTCATGGCTCCTGACAATACATGAGTCACAGGTAACTTTCTATATTTTTCAGAATGCTATTCAATTCCTTACCAAAAGTTTTGGTAAGTCATCATATCCCAAGGTTTAACTAATGTCAATTCCTCTTTCTTTATCAAGTGCTATAAGAATGAAAACAAAACACATCAATCACTGTACCACAAACCAACTCAACATTAATAGCCAAAAATAAACACTACTACGCCCATGACTTTAAGTGTTGGTAATTTAGAAGGGGCTCAGATGAGTGGTTCTACTGATCCCAGCTACAGTCAGTCACTCATGTGTTGGGATCAAGCAGTGGTTCATGGAACATGATGATTCTAAGAAGACTTCGGTTGCAATAGCTTTTCTTGATTCCATGTAGTCTTTCATCCTTCAGCAGGCTAGACAGGATTTGACACACAGTGACTAGGCAGAGTTCAGAGAGGGAGACAGGAAGAAAGGGAGCGAGAGAGAGACAGATGGGGCGGGGTGGGGGTAGGGGGGATGAACACAGGCTTCTTGTGGCCCAGGCACATAACTAGGGCAAAGTCACTTCCATCACTTTTTCTTGACCAAAGTGAGTCATAGGGGCCCATATCCAAATGGTCAATAATAGCTTCTGCTTTTGATTAGAAAAGATGCAATCAGATATTAACAGCATGGAGACAGGAAGTGGAAAACAAAGATCATTTTGCAAAACAATCTACCACAGAGAAGGAAACGTGCATATGCATTCCTGCTGAACTTACAACATGGGAAATAACTGGGTTGGAAAGTTGAAGCCAATAGTTCCAGTTTATAGCAACCTCAACCTTGGAATGATAGAGTCAGTTCCCTAAAATGCAAACATTGAGGGAAAAATAGACTAGGAAAAATGTTTGATGAAAATGGACATTATCTAGGTTGGCTCCACAGTTTAGCTATTGTGAATTGTGCTGTTATAAACATTGACATGGCTGTGTCCCTGTAGTATGCTGTTTTTAAGTCCTTTGGGTATAGACCGAGGAGAGGGATAGCTGGGTCAAATGGTGGTTCCATTCCCAGATTTTCAAGGAATTTTCTACTGCTTTCCATATTGGCTGCACCAATTTGCAGTCCCACCAGCAACGTATGAGTGTGCCTTTCTCCCCACATCCTCGCCAACACTCATTGTTGTTTTTCTTCATAATAGCTGCCATTCTGACTGGAATGAAATGAAATCTTAAAGTAGTTTTGATTTGCATTTCTCTAATTGCTAGTGATGATGAACATTTTTTTCATATATTTGTTGATTGATTGTATATCCTCTTCTGAGAAGTGTCTTTCAGGTCCTTGGCCAATTTATTGATTGGTTTATTTGTTGTTTTGGTATTTAGCTTTTTGAGTTTTTTATATACCCTAGAGATTAGTGCTCTATCTGATATGTGAGGGGTAAAAATTTGCTCCCAAGATGTAGGCTCTTTATTCACCTCACAGATTGTTTCTTTTGCTGAGAAGAAACTTTTTAGAAAGCAGTATGGAGATTTCTTGGAAAGCTGGGAATGGAGCCACCATTTGACCCAGCTATTCCCCTTCTTGGTCTATTCCCTAAAGACCTAAAAAGAGCATGCTACAGGGACACTGCTACTTTGATGTTCATAGCAGCTCAATTCACAATAGCAAGACTGTGGAACCAACCCAGATGCCCTTCAATAGACGAATGGATTAAAAAAATGTGGCATTTATACACAATGGAGTATTACTCTGCATTAAAAAATGACAAAATCATAGAATTTGCAGGGAAATGGATGGCATTAGAGCAGATTATGCTAAGTGAAGCTAGCCAATCCCTAAAAAACAAATGCCAAATGTCTTCTTTGATATAAGGAGAGTAACTAAGAACAGAGTAGGGACGAAGAGCATGAGAAGAAGATTAACATTAAACAGAGATGAGAGGTGGGAGGGAAAGGGAGAGAAAAGGGAAATTGCATGGAAATGGAAGGAGACCCTCAGGGTTATACAAAAGAACATACAAGAGGAAATGAGGGGAAAGGGAAAAATAATACAAGGGGGAGAAATGAAGTTCAGTAGAGGGGGTAGAGAGAGAAGAGGGGTGGGGAGGGGAGGGGAGGGGGGATAGTAGAGGATAGGAAAGGTAGCAGAACATGACAGTCGCTAGTATGACAATATGTAAATCAATGGATGTGTAATTGATGTGATTCTGCAATCTGTATATGGGCTAAAAATGGGAGTTCATAACCCACTTGAAGCAAAGTGTGAAAGATGATATATCAAGAACTATGTAATGTTTTGAACAACCAACAATAAAAAAAAAAAGAAACTTTTTAGTTTGAGTCCATCCCATTTATTGATTCTTGGTTTTAATTCTTGTGCTATAGGAGTCTTATTAAGGAATTTGGGGCCTAATCCCATATGATGGAGATAAAGGAGACTGATTCATAGTGGGGTAGGGAGGGGGAGCATGGGAGGAATAGATGAACTCTAGATAGGGCAGAGGGGTGGGAGGGAAAGGGAGGGGGCATGGGGTTAGAAATGATGGTGTAATGTGATGGACATCATTATCCAAAGTACATGTTTGAAGACATGTGAATATATTTTGTATACAACCAGAGATACGAAAAGTTTGTGCTCCATATGTGTAATATGAATTGAAATGCATTCCATGGTCATATATAAATAAAACAATTAATTAAAAATACCGCACAAAAAAAAGAAAATGGACATTATCAATATTGGTGACTGGGAACAGAAATTGAAGCCAACAAACTACAGGAAGTAGAAATAGCTGAGAGACTTTCTTCTAAGACTTTTGTACAGTTCCTCTGTCTGCTTTGCTATTTCTCTTTCTCTACCAACCTTGCAAATTTTGAGCTGCCATGTTTTTCTCTTAATATTCTCAAACTCTATGTCATCCGTCCATTTACTTTAAACTTCATGAATATGCTAATAGCTATCAACTTTAATTTGCCATCTTAGAGCTTTCTTCTAAACATGAAAATTTAAAGCAACTACCCACTCCATATTTCCACCACCAAATCTAATCTGTGGATTATTTATAGAAAACTAAGATGAAATTTCCAAAGCTTTTTTTTTAAATCAAGATTAACAATGATAGAGTATTCCCTCAATATTCAGGTAAAAGCTAATTGTTTCCTAAATTCGTCATGGTCGTGCATTAATTTTCTTTCTTAGATTCTACTTCCAAAATACACCTCAAATTTCACCACAGTTTAGTAATTCATGACTTAGTCCAGCACATATTTATTTTTACTTGCAACAACCTGCTACTCTTCTTCCTAATTCCTCTAGTCCTTACTCTACAGAGCAGCCAGAAAACCTGTGAAGAAGTACAGTAGACATGTCATTGCCCTCACTAAACTTCACTAATGGGACCACCCTACGTTAGATTAAAAATCAAGTTCATTCTCACTACAGTCTAAACGGTGGCACCTGCCCTGGACTTTGCCGCCCTCTCCTGTTCATCTCACTTTCCTTTTGGATATTCCATTCTTTGCATCTGCTGTGCCATTGTCTTGGAGCATTCTCTGTCAAGATTCTGCACAGCAATTACCCTTTACTGCAGTACCAACCCAAATGGAACAACTCCTGTGAGGCCAACCCTATCCATTCCACACCCAATGCCCCCTTCCATCTTACTCCACCCTACATTTTTTAATTTCCCTTATAGCTGTGAAGAAATACCCCAAATTCCTATTTATTTCCCTGTGTTTTTATCAGTGGTGCTCTTTCTAGAATACAACATCATGATGACAGATATCCTGTGTTGTTCACACCTGTTCTCATAGGAGAGACTTGATAAATATTTGTTCACCTCTAAGGTCTTACACTAATGTATTTTCTCAAATATCTAGGAAAAACTATCTTAATTGCTTCCCTGGCATCGACTCACTGGGAATTAAAGAGATCTAAAACTTCTTCAGTTTGTTGTGTTTTGCAAAAATTTTCAAGGATGTTACTTCTCCCAGGCTCTGAGTAACTTAAAAAATGAACTTGATGAATTTATACCCAATCACTGAGTGATTAGTACACAGTTCAAGCTACATTTGCATGGTCCTCATTCCCAATACAACAACTTTTTAAAACATCACATACACTACCAAATATCATAGCAGAAGCAATAAACCTGGGTGTGCCTTAAGTTTTCCAAATTATCTACTCTGTAGTTTATATTTTTCCTAATCAGAGCAGAAAATAAATCTTTCTTATTCCTTGGGATACCAATTTTGTTTCCTCCTTCTCACTCTTGAAAATCTCTAAATGTTATAAGGACACTGTTTAATATATATGAATAAATATGTAAACATTATTTGGCAAAAATGATTACAAAATTTATGTGTTTGATTGAGCTAAATGTTCTTTTAAATTCATATGGTATGTAGGATATTAAGAATAGCCTAACTTATACAACTTTAATGTGAATTTCACAACCACGGAAGCAACACTAAATCCTCAGGAAAGCAAAAGAAAGAAAGAAAGTAAATAATCTAATGAGATTTTTTTTAACTAAAATTGCCAAACACACACAGCAACCTAATTTTGGACTGAATTTCATAGATTATAAATTTTTCAGATGGCAATTAACTTTAGCAAAATATTTCTGTCTATCTTAAACATCTTGGCCACTTGTTCTGAATATCAAATAAATTGCTACAGGTATTAACTAACTGCTTAATGTTCAATGCAGCATGAAAACTTTAACACCCCAAATATTTTCTCCTCTTCCTGTTACTGAATGAAATAGTTAAGACTGGGCTATTATTTTTGTTCATTGGAAATTGATACTCTACAGCGAGGGACTGAGTTTTTGTTGTTGTTACATCATTTTTGTATTGTTTTGTTTTTCTGTTATAAGAAGCTAAAGAAAATGGTATGTTTATAGTTGAGAATGCCCCAATCTGATTAAGTTTAAATACTTGTCATATTTGTGAATTCAAGACTCCAGGGAATGCTTTTTGCCTACTGACTCTTCTAACCTGTGAGATTTACTGCAAAACCTGTAAAATAGCTTGTATTTCCTCAAGCTTTGCTTTGTGGTCATTTCATTATCTGTCCAATACCATTACATTTTCCCTTTGCTTTTTGATACAAAAACCATGCTACTCTTCTCTAAGACGATGAAAAAAAGGAAATCTAGCAATATTGAACTTAGCTTCTGGCTTCCCAGATTAGCACATCATAGAAAAAGTAGCAAATCTACTTTGTCAATGAGATGCCAAACTCCTTATCAGGGTAACATATGAGAAAGGGTAACTTGGGAGAAAATATGCCTGTAAACATTTGGCATGACCTTAAAACATGATGTGAAATCCATTCCAAGAGAGAAATCAGGTAACAGGCAACATTTTCAAAAAAAGAAATCGATATTTTCTCTATAAAAGAAAGGGAAGAAATGCAATTTGTGGCCAAGGCGTAGTTATAGAAAATGGACTTAACCTCCTGCTTAAACAGCTAGCAACCTGGACAAATGTATTGATAAACTGCTCTCAGACACTGGATGAGGGAAATACATGACTGTGGTTTCTAATGGAAGAGGAATCAAATGAGCCCATGATCACTTCACAGTGAGCCTGAAGGAAGCCTGAAGGAATATAAACTTCAAGACAGGAAAATCAGCAAAACTCTCCAAAATTAAGCACAGGGAGAAAGTCCATAGATTTGCAAGAGCATCCTTGACCTAAAGGATTGCACCAACTCTTCTAACATCCAAGCAGTTGGAATCCCGAGAAAAGAAGAAAGAGAAGACAGAACCCAAAGGACTTAAAATCAGCATAGTACAGTGACACAGCCACTTCAATGTGTATAGCAGCTCAATTCACAATAGCTAAGCTATGGAACCAACCTAGGTGCCCTTCAATGGATGAATGAATAAAGAGAATGTGGTATATATACACAGTGGAATATTACTCAGCCACAAAGAAGAATGAAATTATGGCATTGGCTGGTAAATGGATGGAACTGGAGAATATCATGCTAAGTGAAATAAGCCAGTCCCCCCAAAACAAAGGCTGAATTGTTCTCTCTGATATGTGGATGGTAACCCACAACAAGAGAGGGGAAGATCAGAAGTTCATGGGACTAGACAAAGGAGAATGAAAGATAGGGAGGGGGAATGGTAATAGGAACGACAGTAGAATGAATCAGAAATATCTTTCTTATCTTCATATATAAATTCATGACCAGTGTAAATACACATCATGTACAACCACAATAATGGGATTCTAATTGGTATAAGTTTTTACTTATTCTATATCTGTATGGTATGTCAAAATATAGCCTACTGTCATGTAAAAATAAAATAATACTAAAAAATATTTTTAAAAAACAAAAAAGAGAGAGGAAAGATGAAAACAAACCACTTGAAGAAAGGGTAATAGAAATTTACCAAATCATGCTATGTACATATGTGAATATACCACCATGAATGACACCTTTGTGTATTTGTAAAGGTCCAATTAAAACAAACTGTAAGTGAATAGAAAGACCAGTGGAGAGTGGGGAGGGGAGAGAAAATCAGCAAAACTCTCCAAAATTAAGCACTGGGTACTGGGGACTGAAATGAGGCGAATTATATGGTCATGTCCAAATTAACCCTAATATTATGAATAACTCTGATGCACTAAGAAAACATTAAAGTTTTTTCTAAAAATGTCAACAAACCCCTAACAAGATAAAAAATAAATAGAATCAGGCCAAGGATTAGCATAACTAAATTGCGGCTAAAAAAAAAAATGTTAAAAAAAAAAAACAATAACAAAGAAAACTTCTTAAAAGCACCAAGAAATCAAACCCAGGGAGAATAAAATGTTTAAAAACCATGTAAATCTTGGCACCTATCAGATGATATTCCTACAGATTTCCAAATAAATAAATAAAAATGATTGGGCAAGGTGAGGGAGATTACAGAGAGAAGTATTAATGGGGGAGAATAAGGGAAGATAGAATTACAATATGTTCTATCTTCCAGTTCCCAATATTCTAGCACAAGTACAGGATTTTAGAGAACCAAAATCCCATAAAGATTATCTAGTCTTATGCCTTTGATTAATAAAAGAAGAAATAGGATATCAGAAAGCAGAGATGAATAAAATCAGATAGTTTGATGATGACAGAGATAAAACCAGAGCTCAGCTCTTTCTGGAAAAACAAAGCAAGACAATTTTTTCATGTTTCTTATTTACTTTAGAAGAATCACGTGAATATCTTTAAGTGCACATTTATGCCAATGAAAAACACTGACCCCAACTCACACATGCACAGGTACTCGTTCCAGAGGGATCAGTAGCTGAACATGAAAAGTGACAATGACCCTTCTAGAAACCCGCGGAAGAGGCAAGGATGGTTGAAACAGGACATAAGAAGGTGAACTACATCTAAAACTTGGTGAATGGGTCTTAATGAAAAAAAAAAAAAAAAGCATTTCTGTTTACAAAAAGACACCATTAACAGGGTGAAAATGAAAACTCTCCACTTAAAGACCACATTTGGAACCCATGCGCCCAATGAAGGACAGACCACAGAGTGTGATGAACAGAGGCTTGATGTTGAAACTCACCAAGAAAGGGCAAATTGAAACCATGTTGAGAAACGTCTGCACACTCAGCAAAATGCTTACAGTTGAATGCACTCACAAGGATCCAGAACAATTAGAAGCTTCATGTTTTCTTATTGGAATGTAAATGGATTCTAAACCCTAGACTATTATACACCAGTGAAAAGAGAACTGCATTCGACAATGAATAAATTTCACAGGCATAATATTGAACAACAGAAATCCACAGTTCTCTCTTTTGCACAGTCATAGTGAAGTGCAATCCAAAATAATTTAGGCAAATTAAGCATATACAAGCCAACCATTCTTGCAAGTCAGCCTCTGATGATTTGCCCTATCAAAATTCTCATGGATTCAAAAGGGAATGAGATTCCTTGCAGCATCCCATTTGGCAAGGAGTAGGAAGCAATCCTCTAGGAAAGACATGGGTAATGTGTGTGCAGTGGGTGTGCTAAACAATCACAAGGTCCAGTAGACCTGAACATCCATGGCAAAATGACACTGAAGCAGATGAGATCGAATAACAAAAGTCCTTTCCTATAAGTTATATGGAATGAAATAATAATACAAGAGCACATACAGTAAAATATATATATTAGCCATGTTGGAAAAAGGAATGAACAAACATACAGTATATGGACAAGCGGTAATAAGGTCCCTTGAATTGAATACTGCAATTGATTCCATGTTCTTCACCTGCTGTACAAAGGAAAAAATAGTAAATAAATAAAACCTAATGCAGCAGTAAGATCACAAATGTGGAAGAGGTAATGACTATGTAAACAGGAAATGGAGAAGGCTTTATTTATTTATTTATCTATTTATGTATTTAATGCATCCCTTTATCAATAGGCTCAGAAATCCAGCAGTGATCAATGAATGAAGCTCTGTGAATAAAACACCATGTTATAAAAATAAAGCTCTATCTTACTTCCGATTTGATTCTGGCACACATTCACTATGTGAAGTAAAACACGATTCTTCATTCCTCCAGAACAGGCCTATATAAAATCCTCCACTTTAGACTTGGAAAAGAAATCGGGGTCATTTTATCCAATCATCTGAGCTTTAAAACATGGAAATAGTGTCTTCTGTTCTTAAGCCGCTTCCCTAAAAGATTCAGTAAATGAGTAGGATAATTGAGTCTAGATCCCCATTTTTTCTTTTTTTTTTTGCTTCCACTCTAGAAAGTCCCCTCTGCTCTGCCCCACACTGAGCTCATTGCTCAGTCGAGGAATCCATCACACATAGAGGAGGCTGCACATCACGGTGGTGAAAATTCAAAAATCCAAATAAAATCACATCTCAGTTAACCTGAAGTCTTTAGAATGAGACTTTACTTATCACTGCTGGATCTCTGAGCCTATTGGCAAAGTAATGCTTTAAAAAAAAATGACACAAAGGCCACTGTTCTATGCATTTGATTATTTATAGAGCCATTCAGTCTTTCACCTTTGTGATCTTTTTCTGCATTAGGTGTTTTGGGTTGTTTTTCTTTTTTTTTTTTCTCTTTTGGACATCAAGTGGAAAACATTGACTTAATCACACTTCAAAGCACATTATTCCTTTCTCTTACAATGCCATTTGCTTGATTCATTTTTCCAATTACTCATACTTAACCTCTTGATCATTCCTGTTTCCCTTCCCCTCAAACATTCATGTATGTTTAACATGTATGTTATAGGGTGTGCTCATGCAAAACCCATTATTCAGGGCAATTGATTTGGGGTTGCTTTAACTAAATACACTCTTCTTTTATTTCAATACTTAGTAATGAGATTGTGTCTCTAAAAGATTAGTGCTCCTATTTGGCTTGAGTAAGTGGTTTGAAGAAATGTTCGATTAGGCTCCCTTGAATAAAATATTTCACGGCCCTCATTTGGAACCTGAAGCTGCATTATTTGTAACCAGAGACTATGAGAGTACAGGCCAGTCTGCCAGTTCCATTCTTACCCTAAAGAAATAACCAGGAAGTAGTGCTTTTCAGTGGGTTGCTTAGTATCTGCTACTTTCTCCCTAAACTAAAGCACTATCAGTAACGATGATAATAATTCAGTCATCAAGGATCATGTTAATTTAAGTTTAGCTAATGAAGATTCTATAGCTACAGTTTTAAATGATATTTTTTTTTATTTTAACCAATAGGAAGCACATTCATTTGTAGAAATGTATATATGGAGAAGGATGTGGTGTTGCCCTCTCCAGCATCTGTTCCCTCTCTTCCCCAGTGTGTGGCAACCTTAGAGTTTGCATGGAATTATCCATATTTGTCCTCCAGGGTTGATTTCTGAAGCAAGCAAATAAACTTGCCATTTCTTTTGCCATTGTGATTGACCCATGGATGGGTAACTATTAGCCTAGCTCATTTTGTTCAAGGAGTTCCTCTGAGGACAGTGACTGGCTCTGGTTAGTTAGTCAAATCATTTTAATGGTCAAGGCTGGGCTCAAATGCCAGTCATGTGCCAACATGTTGGCTCAAAGCTGATGCCCTGGTGTTTCATGGAGCAAACCATGTTGAGGATGAGGCTGTCACTCAGATGACAATCTCAAGAGCTTGAAGAATCTCAGACAACAAGAACTGGCCATCTGATGGAACTATTCCAGAAGTCCACTCTACTCTGAGGTTTTCTATTTTAGGAGCTAATACGCTACTTTTATTTCAAAGCCTACTTGAATTTTTTTCTTTTGGCTATGTACAACCAAAAACACCTGGAATGAGACAACTCATAATTTTACTATTCAAAGATAGCCACTTGTTATGGTTTGGATGTGAGGTGTCCCCCCAAAGCTCACATGTGACAATGCAAGAAGGTTCAGAGGAGAAATGATTGGGTTGTGAGAGTCTTAACCCAATTAGTGAATTAATCCCCTGATAGAGATTAACTGAGTGGTAACTGAAGTGTTTGGCATAAAATACATAAATACAATCCTTGCAACGTTTCTGTGAGTTAGATATTCTCAATTTCATTTTAAATAGAAAGACACAGATAAAGAGTACAAATAAATTTCCTGAGAGAGCATAGCCAAGAAGTTGCAAAACAACTCAACTTCAGTTGTTGTTTAACCCAACAATCTCTGGAAAGTGGGAGAGGTCAAAAGATGACCTGTAAAGTCAAGAACCTGAGCTGAAACTCCAACATGGTGAATGAGTTTTGTCAGGGTTTATTCATAACATGCTCATATTGTCATAGCATCCTGTCCAGATTAGCATGTGTGTAAAAATTTCAATTTTAATGAATTACCTTTATTAATACTTGCATTAAGTTATGACAAGATTATCACAGTATACCTTAATTCTGTGCATGCAGCCAATGTCACCTAATCCTATATGAATCACATGTGTGGTGAACATGTTCAATCTGAAAAGGGACCACAGGCTCTGTGTCTCTAGTTCACCAGATCCTCTCCTGGTAGAACGGAACTAACCCATCCCTTTCAGGGGAAGCATTCTGCATACTTGGTGATAAAACAGGCAGTGAGGCTCAGTTTGCTTTTTCTGATTTCAGATAGGGGTGAAAAGGCATTTGATGTCCCAGGATTTAGTGAGTCACGTGTCTTCTGTGGCTCTTGCTGTGGAAAATGAGATGTACCAGGATGTGGGGCCACAAGACAGAGTTCAACGGGAAACAAAGGAAATGACTGGTTAGGTGACCAGGACATGGGGGGCAGGAGATCCAGGCTGAGCACTCCAACTACAGAGAGTGATTCAGATTCCTGTGCCCCAATTGTCCTGTTGTGTATTAAATGCTGCACATCAAAGGCTATGTTGTTGTTTGGCATTGCCTTTTAAGTTTGAAATAAATCTTTTCACAGTCTGTGAGATAAAAAAAAATAAAGGAAATGATTTTAAATGAAAAGTTAAAAACTAAATTTTCTTTTACCAAGAAAGTTGATGATAAATGTTTAGTTTCCACAAAAGGTTTATCAATATGTACTTCCTATCACAAAAAGAAGAAAATGATGATATGATGGATGTGAATTAAACACAAAGATATAAATCTGTGGAGGAAACATCAGCCATCTGCCACAAAAATTAATAGTGATTTTAAGAAAAATATGCCAAGAAATAACCATTTAAAATATATAGCTGCAAAAGGTACAATATATTCCTCTGATGCATGACTTTTAATTTAGATTAAATAATGGTTCATTTCAATTTATTTGACTCAATCCCAAGATTTTTTAGAAACAAATAAAAAGTTAATTGCATTAATGCATCTTATGAACAGAAAATGCATTGTGGGAATAATTTTAAAAATGTAAATTTTAAAAAATTTTATTTTATTTGTTCTTCTTAGTTATACATGAGAGTAGACTCCATTTTGATAAAATTATACAAGAACAGGATAGATCTTATTTTAATTAGGACTCCTGTCTTGTGGGTAGGCACAAGGTAGGGTTCACTTAGGTATTTTGTATTTGTACATAGAAAAATTATGTTAGATTCATTCCACTGTCTTTTCTATTTCTATCCAACCTACCTTCCTTTCATTCCCCTTTGTCTAATCTACTGAACTTTTCTTCTTCCCACCCCACTTCATTGTGGTTTAGCTTCCACAAATCAGCAAAAATAGTTAACTTTTGGTTTTTTTGGAATTGGCTTATCTCACTTATTATGATAGTCTCCAGATCCATCCATTTACCAAAAGATGTCATAAAGTTATTCTTTATGGCTGAGTAATATTCAACTGTGTATTTATACACCACACTTTCTTCATCCATTCATCTGTTGAAGGGCACCTAGGTTGGTTCCATAGCTTAGCTATTGTGAATTGAGCTGTTATAAACATTAATATGGCTGTGTACCTGTAGCATACTGATTTTAAATCCTTTGGATATGTGCTGAGGAGTGGGTCAAATAATGGTTCCATTCCAAGTTTTCTAAGGAATAATCCCAGAGGTTGCACCAATTTGCAGTCAAACCTGCAGTGTATGAGTAATATCTTTTCCCCACATCCTCACCAACACTTATTGTTACTTATATCCTTGATAATGGCCATTCCAACTGGAGGGAGATGGAATCTCAGTGTAGTTTTAATTTGCATTTTTCTAATTGCTAGTGATGTTGAAAATTTTTCCATATATTTTTTTTTTTCTTTTGAGAATTGTCTATTCAGTTCCTTTGCTCATTTATAGTTTGGATCATTTGGTTTTTTGATTTTAAGCTCTTTGAGTGCTTTGTATATCCTGGAAACTAATGCTCCATCTGAGGTGCAGGTGGCAAGGATTTTCTCCCATCCTGTAGGCTCTTTCTTCACACTCTTGATTGTTTCTCTCCCATGGAGGAGATTTTTAGTTTGATGCCATCCCACTTATTGATTTTTTATTTTATTTCTTGTGCTATAGGAGTTTTGTTCAGGAAGTCAGTTCCCCTGTGCCAGTATGTGGAAGTGGTGGGCCTCCCTTTCCTTCTATTATGTTCAGGGTTTTGTTGAACCTGTGACACAAAGAAAAGACCACTGACTCCAATTTTAAACCAAATTAAAGCAAGCTTATATTGTGTACACAAGAGAGCTGATCAGTGACTACCTCGCCCAAAGCTGGGCCAGAGGACAGCATCTGGTCTAGCGCAAAGTGGGTTTTTATAACACAAAAAGTTACAAAGGTGGGTATCTTGGGAATTTACAGCTAACAGGGTTCTGGCAAGCATAATACAAGGGTAGATAGCAGGTTACTGATCTCCATGGCTTAACTTTTCAAGATAGGGAGTAAATTTAGATTCCAATATCAGAATTTATGAGGAGCTGCTGAGGTTTTAGGGAGGGTTGTTATCTGGTCAAGGAGAGCCAGGCACAGGTGAGTTCAGAGCATTCCAAACAGGTTGAAGCATCAGAGTATGGTCAGGCGAAATAGAAATCTTAGTATTTTATAGTAAAACAGAAATGAACTTTTTATGACTTTTTGGTGAGATGGCTCCCAATCTTAAGATAGCATTAGGCTGGGTTCATCAGTTTCTGGTCTAATTCATAGTTCTTTGATCTGCTTAGAGTTGATTTTTGTATAGGGTGAGAAATAAGGATTAATGTTCATTCGGTTACATAGGGTTTTCCAGTTTTTCCAGCATCACTTGTTGACAAGGCTATCTTTGGGTGCCTTTGTCTAGCATGAGGTAACTGGATCCATGTGGGTTCTCTTCTGTGTCTTCTATTCCATTGATCTTCTTGACTATGTTGTTTCTAATACCTGCTGTTTTTGTTACTATAGCTCTGAAGTATAATTTAAGGTCTAGTATTGTAATATCTCCTGCTTCAAATTTCTCGCTATGGATTGATGTAGCTACTTCAGGCCTCTTATCTTTTCCAAAGATGTAAATTTTTTCCTATGTCTCTCATACTTCAAAAAGTTAATTCCAGTAATGGTTTGATTTTTTTTTTGGTGACCCAATTTCTGAAATCAATGTAAAACTTTTCAAAATTCATTATGAAGAAAGTGAAAGCTGTAACACTGTTGATGCATTAAAGATGAAGTTAAAGGTTTCGTGACAAATACAAATTTTACTGAAGCAGGGTGATGAGAAAAGCAAAGTTTTTACTTAATTTAAGTGTTGATAGATTATATTTTTATAGAAAAATATTAGCTATAATATTTCCCATCCAACATACTAGTCTTAACAATAGACGTATCCCTGGTACTCTCCCTATAAGTTGGTTGAGGTCCATGCTCCCTGCCTTAGACACAGGCAAACATTTGATAATTTTCTATGGAGCGTGGCAGGTTTTGTTGGGTGACTTATAAACTTTGATGATCCAGAAGCCATGCATTTCTGTCTTGTTACCCTTGGATTCTTGCTCCTCTTCTGCCAGGCTGTGCAGAAAGCCACACAGGACATGTAGGAAGAACACTTGATGAGGTGGCATGGAGCTGTTCCAGACACCAGCTAAGTTGAGTCCTAGTGGAGATGTGGCCTCTTCCCCAGGTATGTGAGTGAACACTCCTCCAGATGATTCCAACCAGCTTAGTTACTTAACTCCTCAAGTCTTCCTAGCTGAGGCCCTAGATACTGCAAATCTGATAAAATTCTTCCTGTTAACCACTGCCCAACATTATATAAAAGAGTTTTCTAAATTTATATTATCTGTTGTTCAAAATTGGCTGTAAATTTTTAAATATTTATTCAAGTGGAACTCACACACAGTTTTTAAAGCTTTTCTAAATTTTGAAAGTGATGCTTTCTTCTAAATAGGAAGATCATAAAATTTATCTCAAGGCAAGAGAAGAATCTTAAAAGATCTATGACACAATTTCAAGTAGTATTAAAACTTTAGCTTTTAAAATATATAAGTGGACCTTGAACTATTCTAAATTTAGAGGAAAACATATCGAGATTCTATTTTGACTGAAAGCATTTATATTCTGAATTAACATGGTATTAAAGTTGATAATTCTACAATGCATTTGACCTTAAAAGTAATTTTCAAGCCGGGCATGTTGGCACATGCCTGTAATCCCAATGGCTTGGGAGGCTGAGGTAGGAGGATTGCAAGTTCAAAGCCAGACTCATCAAAAACGAAGTGCTAAGCAACTCAGTTGAGACCCCGTCTCTAAATAAAGTACAAAATAGGGCTGGGGCTGGGGCTCAGTGGTCTAGTATTCCTGAGTTCAATTCCTAGTACCCCCTCTTCCCCCCAATTTTTTTGTTTTCAGAGAAGGGAACTTGGAACAGAGTAAAGACAGTATCTGTAAAAAATATTTGTGTTCACATCGAAACAAAAGAGTAGAAAGAGTATTCTCCATTTAGCATAATTTGATCTCATCTTACTGGGGATATCAGCCCTTATAAAGCACTTTTTTTTTTTTTTTTTTGAGATAGGGTCTCACTGAGTTGCTTAGGGCCTCACTAAAGTGCTGAGGATGACTTTGAAATCACATTCCTTCTTTTTCAGCCTTCTGAGCCACTGGGATTATATGTGTGAACCACTGTGTTTTTGCATAAAGCACTTTCTTAAAAAGACATGATGACAAATCTATTTAAAATATCAATATCAGAAGTGCTAATGATAAAATGCCAACTTTGAAGATGATTGCTGTCTGTTTAATTTAGAAAATATGATCATGTGAGAAGAAATCCATTCTTCACTAAAAAATATTAATAATGTATTATTATTAGGAAAGTAAAAAAGCATAAAACTGATTAAATTTCCTGGACACATATCAAGAATCATTATCCATTCCTATGTCAGTGTCCAGATCGTTAATAAGAACTTTTTATTTGGCTTTAGTGTATATTGCTATATTACTTTAATTTTTATTAAGAACCTTAGTTGGTAAAATACTTAAGACTTTCAATGTCCACTAATATAATAAAACCCAATTTGTTCAACTGATATTCATCTGTATTTAAGACCTTAATTATTTTTAATAGTGACTTTCATTTTCAAAAGCATCCTAGTTTGGACAATGAGTCATATGGACATCTTAATATATAGAGAGAGGAATTATGATAATGGTTCAGACTGAAGCAGACTTTCTTTCACTGCAGGACAGTAGAATAGGTATAATTCTCATGAGGTGGCAAGCCTTGAGAATCCAATCTAGTTTGAGGCCATCAGACACAACTGGGAAAATAAATGGGCCTGCGTCAGTTCCCCAGCCCTGCAGATTGCAGGTCTGCTCAGGAGACTGGCAGAGGACAGTGCCTCTTGCTTAGGAATACTACAAAGGGCAAGGGAACCTGTTCAAGTGCTCACTGGCAGTAACTGGCTGCAGTCAAGTTGTAGGTGGTGACTGCTCTTTCCCAGTTTCCCACTCTTACCCTAATGACTCATCCATCTGCTCCTTACCCATGGGCTTCCAAACAGCACTGCAAGGGTTCTAGAAACTCAATTATGCTCCTGGGATCTAATAACAGGACTGCGTTACTCTTTGAAGGAAGCCAAACGTTTTCAGTTGTGGTCAGCCCTACAAAATTTAGAAAGGACTTTCTTTCTTTTTTTTTTTTTGGTCTGCATATGGTATCAAATTATTGGGGCCTTGTCATTGAAATTGTGTTCCTTACAAACTTCCCCATTTAAAAACTTCACAAAGTCAGATCATCCATGGAGCAGAGAAACCGTAATGAGCCTGCAGTGCCTGCCAAAGTGGGGGCAATAATGACTTCAAGGTCATGGACTGGCACGGTCCTGAAAGAGAAGTGACTGGCAGACATCAAAGATGCAGAAGAAGAAAGTGCGTTCCAAGGATTTGTTGAAAGTGTGCCACTGCTGGAATTTGCTTAAGTAGGTTTAAGAGTAAAAATAGCAGGGTCGTGAATTAATGCTGCTTTGTGAATGATTCTCATGCTAAGTAAGCCAGGATGGTTTTGCAAGTTAATCCAAAACGGGAAAGTAGAGCAAGAGTGGGGTGTGGGGCAAGTGGAGAAAAGAAAAGAGAAAATGTTCATCCTTCCTTATTATTTCATCACCGGGCATTTAAAAATATCCACATCTATTTATTGAAAGGGTTTCCTCTTGACTTTAATCCATAGCCCAAAGGAGAATCCTCTAATAATACAGTAGTCCCCTAACCAAGGTACTATTCACCCATGGTTAATACTGCCTCCAAATATTAATAGTTGTCTTGACTCTCCAGAGAGAGAAACCACATTTACATAATTTTTGTTACAGTACACATTTATATTTGTTCTCTTTTATTATTAGTCATGGTTATCAATCTCAAGCTGAGCCTATTTAACAATTTTTTATTTTCCATATATTTCTGAGTGTCTTGTATACTCTGAATACTGTTTAAGCTGCTAGGCATTCAGTAGAGAATAAAACAAAGAAAACCCTCCTCATTTAGAGTTCATAGCATAGGAGACACTAACACAGTCCTAATATACACAGAGACAGATGCTCTTTTGAAAAGATGACCAAAGAGAATATTTACACCAGTGAAACAGCTTGCTACAAGAATACCTGGGGAACGAGAATCTCAGCAGCCTTTGCAAAAGCCCTGATCTAGCAACATGGGGTTCCAGAAAGGAGTTAGCTTAGAAGTGACCATTAGCTTAGAAGTGACCTGAGGACCTAAGAAGGACAAAAATGGTCCAGGTACTGGACCACAAAATTATGGCATCATCTCTTGGGCGAGGGTTTTGGAGCATGGAAGCCAAAGTAGTAAATGAACATATTTGCTAAGGGCCTCGTTGTGGAGGGAAATCGCTATTTCCTATATTTTCAGCCCCTCCACCTTCCAGCACACCCCTACAGAGCTACGCCTTTCTTCTCAGCTCTGCCATGGCCCTTTAAATAGTCCTGCATTGCCAACTTCCCCCAACGTTGGCCAAGATTTCCTCCCACCTAGCAGTTGTCAGCTTTTCCACCCCTCGCCCAGGTCAGGCCACCAGGTGGGGGGGCTCATCTCTCTTTGAGGAACCCCTTTGGACCCTATTTTTTTTTCAGTTTTTGCAAACGCAACTTTGACTCCATTGGTTTCGTCCCATCCACACTTCCCTTATCTCAGACCAGAAGATGTCCATACCTGCTCTAGCTCCACCACCTTGCACACATGTACACACACACACACACACACACACACAGCTGCACACTCCACACACCCTAGGTGCACCTGGTCACTGCAATGAAATGATGGTTGTGGCTGGTTTTATCTGAAACACTCAAATGGTTAAGCTGGATGGCAACCTCAGAAGCACCACCTTGGAGGCATTATTCCTAGCCCACCTTTCCTGATGACCCAAGCCAACTCAGTGAAAGCAAACATTATCTGAACAAGGTCATTGGGTGTTGGCTTGTGTGGGGAAGCTCATGATTCAAACATGTTTTCCATGACATTCTCATTGTTATTTATTACATAAATCCATTTCCCATGATGATGAAGGCCCATTAACAGATAGTGTGGTGTGTGTGTGTGTGTGTGTGTGTGTGTGTGTGTTTGATTAGTAAAAAAAAAAAAAAAGAACCATACACCCTACCCTTACCCATTTCCCCCACCCCCCTGCCTCAAAATATTACCCATTTGCAGAGGTATTTTTTGTTTGTTTGTCTAAAACTCTGTCATAAGAAGTTGACTACTAGGGAGATTGCACCAGATAACAGATATGACATTTTGTTATTTTTTTTTTCTGTATGTGTGTGCATGTGTGGTACTGGGGCTTGAACATGGTCACCCTCTACCACTGAGCCATGTCCCCAGCTTTTTTCCACTCTTTCTTTTGAGACAGGGTCTTGCTAAGCTACCAAGATTGGCCTTACACTTATGATCCTCCCACCTCAGCCTCCTGGATTGCTGGGATTACAGGCTTGTGCCACCATGCCTGACCTAGCTAGACAAGACACTTTCATCTGATGCTTAAATCTGCTCTGTGTCAAAAAGGAGTTGGTAGTCCTCTTCTAGGAGCACTAATGTTGCAGCAATTAAAGTAGAGGCAAATAGATATGATCAGGAAATTTTTTTGGCAAGCAGAGGAAAATATGAATGAGCTGACAAGTTTGCACAGAAAATCATGGATTGAATTTTCAGAGCCAGACCTTGTTCTTTAGAGACCGAGTCAGGATCTTCTTCCACAATCATTAATATATACATCAAGAAGCACTGCTTCCTATCTCAACTTCAGGGCGCCCTCCCATTAACCCGCTTCCATTCAGACTCTTTTTGCTGGAAGCTTAACCGATTTTTAATCTATGACAAGATATTGCTCTTTTACCCATAGGTTATTTTTTTCCACAATAACTTATTTATAGGAGAACTTATCAAGAACTGAACAAAAGATAAATAAATAAAAAGAACAAGAAAAAAAGAGAGAGAAAATTATGTTATAAATTATCTGCAATTATGTTGACCTCTCTTCCCCCACTGAACATTTCTACAAGTTAGAAAAACCACAACCTTCTGCAACAACCACGTGGCTTGACCTTATCAGATTAAGTCACTTCAAGGGTCACAACTTTTTATTTTTAAATGATCACACTGATGTTTCCTAATAAAACTTCCTCATCATTTTTTTAAAAGCTTAAATGAAGAACTTTGGTTGGCAATGGCTGAAATCTCTTTTAAAAAGAAGTGTTTTCACGGACAAGACAAAAAAATGAATAAATAACACTCAAGCATTCCTACATCAACTGTTTCATCCCTAGTCCTATAGATTTGTAGCCCAGAGGGTGGTGGTGGTGGGCAGGGGGGAGCCACTGAGTTATATTTAGTTGATGTGACTGTTTTAAATTTTATAAACTATATTTTCCTATAAAGTCTGACTTGGCTCATTTCCATTCGAGATTCCTCTGCTAAACTTCCCTAAATGACACAAACTTATATAATGAACATCAGTTAACAACCACAAGGAAACCTACTTATCATGACCATCCATTCCTTACTTACTCCACTCCTTCAAAATAACACCCTTTTAAAAATGTCACTCCTTATTCTCTCTTCTCCTGTTTTCCTTTATTACTTTTTAAAAGTAATTTTTACTTTTTTAAAATAATTGTTTTTTCCAAATTCAGTGGCAAACTGTAGTTTGCTTCTGATGGTAAGGACTTTTGCAATCATTTGAGCCTCTATTAATAAAGAATGAAAAATTAGGAAGAAAATTTACTGAGTGTGCTCAACAGACTGAAATCTCAGGATAAGATCTGACATGACAGTTTTAAATAATCCCCTGGAATGTGCGGGATGTCATTCCTTCAAACAATGTTTTCAGTTATAAAAGCTTGATTTTTTTTTTAAAAAAATCTACAGTTTTCTCAGTGCCTAATCATTTCCAAGTGACTTCTGGACACATTGTCACCCCCAAATCCAGATTAAAATGGTATCAATAAGTCAAACTCAGAAAAATGCTTCTGAATGTGAAGGGTCAGCTAGTAGGGCTGTCCCTTTATACATAACAACCAATAGAGGTTGGGGGCAATGCCAGATTCTCCCAAAGGGAGGGCTTTCAGCTAAGAAATTATCCTTGAAGGAAGATGGAGTTATTCTCAATCCTGGCTTTTGACAGAATTACTATTTTAGGGATGCATTAGCTGCTCTGAAATTCACTACACATATTGGAAGTAGAAATATATATAAAAGTTGAAAAAACAGTAAAATGAATATAAAATTGCAGACAGCTGTCAGGAAAGGGGGGGGGGGCGGGAATACCAAGACATTAGTAATATAATGGAATCTCAAAAATCTGAAACACAGCTAGTACTCTGATTAACCTGTAATTTTTAGAAGCTGATTGTTCAGAAGAACCAAATGAAATAGGTAGAGAAGTCTGCATGAGAAATTTAGGTGATAGCAAAGCTTTTAGTTTAGAATTGAGATCAACACATGTTTAGTGTGTATACTGTCTAAAACTCTGAGTCTGCTCCAACAAATTCAATGGCCCTTATTTTTAAATCTCATCCCCTCTTCCCTCTCCCCTCTTAAAAAATCTCTCCTCCCTGAACATCCATTACATGACACACCTCCAGTCCTCACCCTCACCTTGGTGGGTCCTTCCTGTATTTTCAAATGACCACAATACATAGCAACATGAATTCCTTTTAAAGATAATCTTCAAAAACCAAGGAGAGACCCTTTTTCCACAGTCTACTTCCATGTTTTTATTTCTATCAATGAAGATGACATGTTCTTTTGGGGTGGTGGGGATACCAGGGATTGAACTCAGGGTCCAGCCCTATTTGGTATTGTAATTAGAGACAGGGTCTCACTGAGTTGCTTAGCACCTTGCATTTCCTGTGGCTGGCTTTGAATTCCCAAATCCTCCTGCCTCAGCCTCCTGAGCCACTGGGATTACCGGTGAGCGCAACCGTGCAGGCCAACCTGTTCTTTAGTCATCAGAATTCAAATCTTGGCTTTAGGTTTAACCCTAAATTTAGATCTTTAGATTCAGCCCACCCTCTGATCCACTTGCCATTAATTAACAATTATTTTCAATTCTGTCTTTACAGTATCTTTTGTATTGCTCTGAATTTATCTCACTTCCCTCATCCTATTCAGATCTTTGTTAGCAGTCTCTTAACTTTTATAATAAACTCTCCTAAGTATCCTGCCTTCCCCCCATTTTCTGCCCATCTTATAATCAATAATTATTCCAGATCTTCTAATAGATATCTCATTTTCTTAGGACAAATCTAGCCTTCCTCAATCTCCCAACTTCATCATCACAAACACTGCTGGATCATAGGGAGAGAAAAGGAGACCTAGAGGAACTGTATGAGGGCAAAACTCCTGGTCACACCTAACTGCAAGGGGTTGAGGAGGCCCAATCCAGCCCTGAGGCTGGAAGGAGAAGAGCCAGAGTATTGGTGGACGGTGTACAGACCACCTCGGACCTGCTGCTCACACACTTCCACAACCAGAAGTCATCGCAACAGCCACTACAGGAAAGCTAGCATTCCCACTCCTCACCACTATGGGACACGATTTTGCTTCTACAGTAAAGGAAAACATCACTTGCTATTCTAGTGGCATGGCTTTATTATAATAAATTATGAATGTCCTTAATAAACAAAGAGACTTCAAATAGGTCTGTGATCAGAAAGAATAACTATCAATTAGCTAAGTGTTTTCTAGTTTATCATATGGAGCGCTCTGCATAAGTATGGTATAAGATTTTTCCTGTATTAGCTTATGTAATCCCCACAATTGACCCTGAACAAGTATGATTCTTACAACATTATATAGAGAAAAAAATAAAGGCACAGAGAAGTCAAATAATTTGCCAAGCTCACACAGTTAGTGTGTGATTTAAAAGGACTCAAGCCCAGGAAGCCTGATTCCAGAGAGAGTCCTTTGACCAGGACAATGTATGGCTTCAATCAAACTGGCATAGTAAATATTTTAATAATTTATTAAATGATTATATGGCCTGTTTTTGAGAAAACAAATTGTACATATTTGAACTTCGGAATCCATGAGTTCCTTATCTGCCAATTTAACCAACTGTGGATCAAAAATATTTTTTTAAAAAAATTGTGCCTACACTGAACACATGTATAGACTTTTTTCTTGTCATTATTCTCTAAACAATACAGCATGACATTGCATTTACAATGCATTAGATATTACAAGTAATTTAGAAATGACAAAGAATATAGGAGATTATGCAATGATTATATGCAAATATTATGCAATTTAATATAAATGACTTGAGCATATGCATACTTTGTTATTTGGGTGGAGGTGGAAACAAATTCCCTGTATATACCAAAGGTTATGCATAAAAATCAAATGTTAAAATAAAAAGGGTTCAGCAATCCTCTTCAAATGCAGAAATGCTGAGTCCTAAATACTTTTACACAAGGATTCTTATCATTCAATTCCTTGAGGCGATGATTTGCAGCTAATACATTCTGGCATGAGTACCTAGCCAAAATCCTCATCAAAAATAGATGTCACATACAGTACACACTGAAGTCCTCTTAGAGTCTTGGGATCCATGTATTTAATGACGTCCGTTAATATTTTATTCAGGTGAAAACTTCTCCTTCTAAGCAAATGATATAGAGATCTAGGATCTCAGAGTTCTTAGCCAAATACTAGGCAAATTCAAAATTCTTTTTCAGAAAAAATTTCTACCTTAGACACTGGCAGCCTTCTGTCCTGGTGGGAATTGAATGGGTCTCTGCCCAGATCAGAGCATGAGCCAGGTTTCTGAAATTTCATATAAAATGCCAGTTTTTCTACCTGCACATACACATATAAAGCATATGAATGGCACCTTAATTGACAACACAGAATATCTGCACCGTGGTCTTCCTGAAAGAATGCAGCCAAGTGTTTATGATAGCCCAGCATTTGCAAGGTTTTCAGAGAGCCAACCTAGCAGAGGTAATAGCCGCTCATTTTTCTAGATTCTTCAAGGTCCAGTACTAACCTTAGATTGGCTAATGAGACAATAACCATTATGGTGTTCATCCTGAATATTTACTGCCTCTAAATTTTTAAAAGAATTTGTTAAGTTAAAGTCTATTTTTATAAATTTAGTTTTTAAGGAAGACTCCTGGAAATGTTCATTAAATCACATTTCTCTTTTACTAATTTTTTTTTTTTTGGCAAAGAATTCACACTGTGCAGGAATCCCTGAATATATGTCTACAGAAAATATTATTTCCGGAAAAAAAATAATTTGTACATTTTTAATTTAATTTTCTATGAAAATTGTCACAAAACTAGTAAATTAAAATAATATTTTTACAATCTCTCAGTGTTTGTGAGCAAGCATCCAGCTCTAGGCAGGCCCCATCATCCCCTGTGAAGCTACAGGCAAGGTACTGGGCAAAGGCTAATTTCTCATCTCCATACTCAACTAGGGAAGGACTCTCTTCAAAGTTCCTGGATGTGACCTTTTCACAGGATTCAGTTCCTTAAGAGTATAGGACTGAGGGCTGGAGTCTGCCCCTGAGTACTTTGCCACCTGAGCCTCCCCAACATGACAATTTACTTCACCAAAATGGCGTGAGAAAGAAAGTCTGCCCATCACCAAGACTATAGTCACAATTTGGGGAGACTTAACTATGAAAGCAATAGCCCACGACCTTTGGCATATTCCATTGGTCAGAAATAAGTTACTAGTTCAGGGTACACTCAATGGCATGTTACGGTGACATCTGCCTGTTGCCTCTACTGGATGAGTTTTAATATACCGCATCATCATATATACCTTCTCATTTTGATTAAAAAACTTTTAGAGCTAAGTTCTAAAGATAAATTCATTCTCATTGTATAATACATTTTTTTCTTAATACTTAATATTCCCATTAAGTTTATGTGTTTTAATACCTCACTATTGCTAGAAAAAATCAAATATATATTTTAAGGTACATATATTAAGAAACTAATGCTAGATGGTTACTGAACTACTTAGTTCAAGATACTACTATATAAACTAATGCATCCCTTCAACAATACAATCAAGAAAGTAAAAATAAGCCAGAATTTTTAAAAATGCAAATGTTTGCCCTTCTTACCTCCTTTCTTCAGTCAGCAATAACTAACAAAAAAAAACACACCTCTCAAGATTCACTATGAAAAAAATATGGTTTTGAGTGCTAAATATCATGTAAAAGAAAATTATGGCAATGACATTTAGGAGAAAGGGATAACCTATTCAGTGATATGTAATCATGACTAGAGCACAAATCTTTTTCCCTAATGTCATGACACCTACTCTTGAAATCATGTGTGAATTTTACTTGATGATTTTGCCATTTCACCGGTGCCTTTATTTACCACCTAATTGTAGGGTAATTCAGCATTTACATCTCTAAGTGTTGTGTTGAATGTTGAATTTTATACAACGTGAAAGAACTTCATTTAGTGATCAAGACATTTAATTTAAAGCTGGCCTCACTTCCAGTGCTGGTTAACAACCATAAATAATTTTAATGATAACGTGGAGAATATTTGAAATATTTGAAGGATCATTGATCTTGCCTGAGCCATATCCAGAATTTATAAAAAAAAATTTACTTTTTGATAATTAGGATTTTCTAATTCCTTTCATTCTTCATTCAAGATCTAACCTGCTGACTTGAAAATATAAGATTTCAGTGCCTTTCAGTACACAACAAGTATTTTCTGGCATTTCTCTGGATTGAACAAAACTTTGGTTTCCATGGATGCCAGTTCCACAGCATCAGTTGTTCAGCACCACAGCAACAGATAAAGAAAAAAAAATCCATATTTTAGCTGCTGGCCTTTTAACATGGAATATAAAGGGAAACCAACAGATGTAGCATTGGTGCATGATTGCTCTCACCAGGAGGCTAATAGAGCTTGACTAATCGTTCCATCGCCAGAAAACATTCTTTCAAGACAATGCTATTAGGCAGGATCATGCAGGAAGAACGAGAAGTCTCCAATGTGACTAATATCCTTGTGTCCTGTATTTAAACAGGTTAGTGCATCACCTCGGAATAACTGGGCTCCAAGCTTATCTTCTGGTTAACTGCTGGACAACCACGTAAAATGTTCTGTAAGTTCATCTACAGTAATTTCAATAGAAATGTGAAGACTTCCTTTGCTGTTCTGAAGTTGCTCAGAAGCTCAAGAAAAATTAATTAAGTTGTCCTAGCAGATCCCACAAAACAGGTTGATCCGGATGGAACAGTATAGTGTGCTTGGAATCCAATGAGCTCCTCAGGGCAGCAGCCAAGTACCTTTTCTTCATTTTTCTTTTCTTTCTTTCTTTTTCCTCATTTGATCTCCATTAGTAAAAGGGCCCACTAGAGTGAATTTTAGAAATGTTTTTAGAAGTCAGTTAAATTTGTCTCTACAAAATAAGTATTGACTTCTAATGAAGTCTATTTGTTGCAATAAATATACTGTTGTTGGATATTTAAAGGGTTAATATTTAACAATCAAGAAAATGGCCAGAAAAGCTTAATGAAAGCAGAAGTCAGCTGTGAAGGGCAGAGTGCTTCAAAGAACGAACAGTAGTTAATGAGCACATGGGCCATTATATGCTAGAAAACATGGTTAAATTCTATACAGAAGACTATAGAAGGGTTTTGCAACCTGAGTGAACCACTGACGTTGACAATCACATCAAATCAACTTTATACTCCAGTGAAAATTTCTTTAGTGACAACTCATAATGTAGATTACATTCATTTGAATGTATCTACAATCCCGTCTCTCTACTGGGGGCATATTTTTTCTTACTTCATGTATTACATTGTCTACAATATTGTCTTGGCTGCTATTTTCTCCTGCTGAACATTTCATTTCTCCTGTGTACCTTGCTCAAACTTTTTAAAAGTCTCTAGAGTTTTTTAAGTCCCTTTAATGAAGGAAAACAATTATTTTTAAAATTGTCTACGAACATTTACGTGTGCGTGTGTGTGTGTGTGTGTGTGTGTGTATTAGAGTTCCCCAGAGAAATAGAACTAATAGGATGGGTAGACAGACGGACATACAAATGTATATGAGAGGGGATTTCTTAGGGAAAACACTTCCCATGACTACGGAAGCTGAGAAGTCCCAGAATAGGCCTTCATATGGCCCAGGATGCCTATACCATGGAGACATCCACGTCTGAAAGACTCAAAATCAGTGAGACCTAAGGCATGAGAAACCTAGGTAAACACTGTCAAGCCTGGCAAACTTGGAGATCTGATGCCCAAGAACAAGAAAAGTATCCCAGCTTCAGAAGAAGGAAAGAGCAAAACTCACTTTTCCTCTGCCACGTGTTCCATCTGAACCGTCAGCTGATTGACTGGTGCTCACCCACACTTAGGGCAGATCTTTCCCACTCAGACCACTGATTCATATGCTAGGCTCTTCTGAAAACACCTTCCCAGGCACATCCAGAAATAATGTTTTATGGGCTACCCAAATATCTCTTAATACAATCAAGTTTGCGCCTAAAATTAGCCACCACATATGAGATACTTTAAGGTAAGTTTTAAACTAGGGATAATTCATAAATATGTATACATATGTATTTACATGAATATATATTTATGTATATAAATACACATGTACATATATGCATATCAGATCCATCTATTCCCACACACAGTTTTCTTTCAAACCTAAAGAATAGTTCTTGGCAAATACCCATGTGTATGTAATTATCTTTCTGAGCCCAGAGCTTTGTGCATGCTAGGAAAACACTCCACCACCAGGTTACATCCCCAACCCTGTTTAGGAATACAGATGGTTTGGAGTGCCAAATGATGGAGTAGATAAATATACAGACCTGTCTTTTTTTTTTTTTTTTTTCATATGACTGGCAATAGTAGGTAGGTTGATCTGAGCTTCGGAAAGTATAAAACAGCTAGCAAAAGTATTTTTAAAAATAGGCAACTATCTAGTGGACTGAGATAATATTATTAGTGAATTGCTATTGATGCATAAATGCAACCTTTAAAAATTCAGAAATCAAAAGATAAGTTCTCTCATGTCCTACAAGTAATAATACTGTAAATCTTTCTGGTTCATAGTTATCAAATCAGTAGCATTTGGTTAATTATCATACTAATCTAGTTTCTGATTGAACATATTGCCTCTTTCTTTCCCATGTGCACAAACTATTTCTTGACCAGTTAGTTGAAATTATAGTTGTTCCCTTTCCCAGAGTTTTTCTAAAGCTCAACTAAAAATTATCAAAACCTAAGCTACTCTGATGTGATCACAAAACCTTTTCTAACAAAAATCAGCATTCCATTCCTTTCACTTTAATTCAAGTGTAGTGCGTGCCAAGTTGTCAAAAGTACTACTCTCTGCTCCAAGAGAATGCCTATTCCAGTTGAATTTAAAGATGAGTGAAAGGACACAGGTGGATAAAGTAAGAATTGGAATAAAGGGACCAGGATGATGCCATATAAGTTCAGGGAAAATTTCTACCTAGAAAATGACTCAGAAAAAGCTTTACAGAGAACTTAATAGTTGAGCTTGACCTTGAAGATATATTCTGACCAGAAGCAGATTCAGTAAATGAGTTAAATGCATGATTAAAAATGATGCTATTTCTGCCCATGAAAGGTCATGTTCAACTATGTTGGCATCTGTCCTTTTCCTTTTAAATGGGTTTTCTATACTTCCCCCAAACCTGTACTGGACTGTGAAACTCATCTTGCATCAACAACACCTTGTTGGTTAATGAATGGGGCTCAAAACTTGTACTTTTTTCTTAAAACTTATTGTCTCTTTCCCCAATCAGAATAGAAACTCTATTTTCTTGGGGTTGTTTCACCATGGAAATTAAGTGCCTCAAAGAATATCTGGTAAAGAATGTCTACGACTACTCATAAAAGACCGTGATGCATTTTGCTGTCATATGTAACAAATTAGAATAAAAAATGAATTAAAAAAATAAAAATAAAATATTTTGAAAAAAAAAGATCATATAGCTTTCTATTGACTCTTTCTCTCAGGTTAAGCCACTTGGGAGCACTAAGCACTACTCTGAAATCACCATGCTGAAGAGATCAGAGAGAGAGAGAGAGAATATAGAGCCAGAGAGATCCTACAAGACCCAGATGAATCCAACCCCAGTTTTGACCTTGTCCAGCTGATGTGAAGTAGGCAGAGAGAGACTCTCCCTACAAATATTCCATGAATTTTAGATCCCTGAGTGAAACTGATATTTTGGGTTGATTCTTCTGAAGTATGATTATATAATTTTTAGTAAATTTATGAGATGTGTACAACAATCGTCACAGTCCAATTTTGAGATATTTTCAATCTTCCAAAAACATCCCTCAGGTTCATCTGCAGTAACTTCTTATTCCCACCACCTGCCAACCACTGATTTATTTCCTATTTCTCTATATTTGTGTTTTATGGGCATTTCAAATACATGGAATCATAAACACACTGTCTATTGCACGTGGCTTCTGGCATTCAGCTGCATGAATGTTCTGAGATTCAGCTGTGCCGTAGCATGCCCCAGCACTTCAGTGCTTGTTATAAATGAGCAGGATTCCTTTGCATCCCATATTTTCTTCATCTCTTGACCAGTTAGTAAGCTTTTGGTTTATTTATCCTCTTTGGTTTTTACAAAGAATGTTGCCTTCAACTTTCATATACATGTCTTTTTATACACATGCATTTTCATTTCTCTTGGGAAATGGTAGTGGAAACGGTGACTTGTCTGGTCATTGATGCTCAACATTCTAGAAACTTCTAAACTGTTTTTTAAGTGAATGTACCACTCTTACATCCTCACTTTCAGTATATATGTGCTTAAGTTTCTTGCCATTGCTTATCTTTTTGAACTTGTCTTTTGGAATGTCATCATTTTAAGCCGCAATATTATTTTAAGGTAGCTTGTCACAGAGATATATTACTATGACAAGCTTATTATTTATTTTCTGGCCTTCCTAACCACAGAATATAAATTTTGCAAAAGCATGGATCTTCATCTCTACTTTTCACCAATCTCAACCACACCACTTAGAAATTTGCACATTAAAGGTGCCACCAAAATCTAAGGATGGAGTCTTAAAAGTAATCATATTAAGTAAGCACTATTATTTTTACTCTTTGTAATTTTTTAAACTTAAATTTTTTTTTGAAGTACATCAGTTGCTCAATAATACTAAAGACTTTCCAAGTTGGCTGATTTTTTTTAACCTCTCTTCCTAAAATTCCACATACTGAATGATTACATTATTAAGAAAATTATATATGTGCGTGTATGTGTATCTGTGCACCCACATACACATGTCTATGCACACACATATACACAGGCACACAAGCAAACCACCACCTCTGGGGATTCTCGACATAAGGCAAACATAATGCACAATGTCAGAAAGAAAGACACACTGAAATGTCAGCTGATAAAAGAAATTCTCAATAGCTAACAACTATCTCCCTCTGATCTGTTTGTTAGTGCCCCGTGGAGGAAATATGTAAGGAAAAAACACTTTTAAAAAGTCTTGAAAAATCTCCACCAACCAGGTCCCTGCTGATAGTTCAGTGGGTGTCCTCTACCAGAGGTCTAGGGGGGCAGCACACATTTAAAAGCATTTTTACCTTCCCCCAGTGACACGCAGGAGTCTAGCTCAGCAGTACTTACAGCATAAGGGCAAAGAGAATAGTTTGAAAAGGGCAGAGGCAAACAAAAAACATTTATGTGGGAAAATTTTCCTAAGGAAATGTGTATATTTTGTTTGAATTACAAACTCATATTTTTAGGAAAATGACAGCTTTTTTTTTTTTTTTGAAAGTAGGTAGAAAAATTGGCCCATTTTTAGATTGAAAAGTAGAAAGAAGTAATTAGAGGCTGTGATAGAATGATCAAAAACATAAGGGAAAAGTGAATGCCCCTGCCTCAGCATTACTAAAAAGATCACTGTGATACACTTAGAATAACAGATAAGAAAATCATAAAAGTTATTTTAGGGTTTAAAATAAAATAATCCCCTGGCTTTAAGAAGAAATAAAACATTCTATAAAAAGAATCTTTTAAAATGACCTTAAAACTTTCATGAGAGCTTGGCATGGTAGCACATGCCTGTAATCCCAGTGGCTCAGGAGGCTGAGGCAGGGGAGGATCAAAGTTCAAAGCCAGTCTCAGCAATTTAGTGAGGCCCTAACAAATTTAGTGAAACCCTGTCTCAAAATTTAAAATAAAACAAAATAAATTGTTTAAAAGAAGAGAGAGATGGGGATGTTGCTCAGTGGTTAAGAACCCTCAGGGTTCTGGAAAAGTTTTTAAGAGCTTCCCAAATTTTCCTTGGGTAGAAGGTCACTAAACAAATTGAACAAAGGATGAATTTCCATTTTTTTTTTTTTTTTTTTTTTTGGTGCTGGGGATTGAACCCAGGGCCTTGTGCATTTGAGGCAAGCACTCTACCAACTGGACTATCCCCAGCACTTTAACACCTATATTCTTAACCACTGGTCATCATGGAAAATGGTGAAGCATTAGTTTAACATCTAGAATTGATTCAATTTTCATGTACATGTTGACTCAGACTACCAGATAGTTATCAGCATGGGAAAATATTCTTACCCCTATAGAAATCAATTTTCAAGTCTAAGAAATATATACATTTGGGGATTTTAGAGTTTGAATCTCTAACAGGTTGCATATATTCAGGCAAAATAAACATATGGGCAGAAACATAAATCATCAACAAGATTAAATAGTGAATAGTAAGTATTAGTATTCATTTTTTCTCTGTATTCTGGCAGGCATCCTGTATGCACTATATCTAATCCTCACCACAAACTTTTTTTTCCTCTCTTCTCCCTTTATTGACCTCTATTATTACACATTAGAAATCACCACTCAAGGGGCTGGGGACATAGCTCAGTTGGTTTGAGAAATAGAGTTCGGGGCTGGGGTTGCAGCTCAGTGGTAGAGCACTTGCCTAGCATGTGTGAGGTACTGGGTTTGAACCTCAGCACCACATAAAAATAAATAAATGTCTATAGACAACTAAAAAATATTTTAAAGAAAGAAAGAAAGAAAGAAATCACCACTTAAGCTGGGCAAGGTGGCACACACCTATAATCCCCGTAGCTCTGGAGACTGAGGCAGGAGGATTTTAAGTTCAAAGCCAGCCTCAGCAACTTAGCGAGGCCCTTAGCAACTCAGTTGAGACCTTGTCTCTAAATAAAATATAAAAAGGGCTGGGGATGTGGCTCAATGGTTAAGTACCCCTGGGTTCAATCTCTGATACTTAAAAAAGAAAAAAAGAAATCACCACTCAATTTTGTTTTATTTTGTTTTGTTTTGTTTTTGTTTGTTTTTGATAGAGTTTCCAGAAGCAGACTTTGAGAGGAGAATTTTTACTCAAGTGATTTATTAAGTAATTTCTCTCATGCAAATGATTTATTAAGGAATTGCTCTGAGAATCCAGTAAGGAAGCAGAAGACATGGATCTGGAAGAAGCCAACCTTGGGCGTGATCTTACACTAAGTTTCTCAGAGGGAAGTCAAGCTTTAGCTTGACCTATGAGGGAACTGGCTTCTCATTTCCCTTCATCCATCAGTAATGAGTACAGGGATCCAGAGGCTGGGGGTTCATCTCTGGAAATACGTTATACAGTTTTATCTTATGTTACAGAGGAGAACGGCAACAGAAACACACTGTGGCCAGTTGACTCCAAAGAACTGTTTCCAACACTCCCGCTCTCCTGCAATTATTCCTTCACCTCAGTTTGTCACTTGTTTTTCATTACCCAAGCATTCTCTGCCACTGCCTGTAAATGGTAGCAAAAGGCAGAAAACTTCCTGCTGACAGGATTCCATAAATTTCCTCCAGATCATTTTCTAACTTTGCCTGTGCCAGCCTTCATTGAGATCAGCCTTCCTGCCATCCAGCTCCTCAGGACCACAGTGTTCCCTAAGCCGAGGGAGTTGGAGGCTCCAGTTGGCACCTCAGAGTCTTGAACAGTAGTATGTTCTATCACACACAGTCTCAGGTTTAAAGAGCCTCAAAAGATAACTCAGAAAGGAGTGGCATGAGGAGGAAGTGTCGACTTGGAGACTTGAGTGTATAAATCACAGAAAGGACTGGAAGACACTCACCATTTTAAAAACTTATCCAGATAAACAGATTTCCCTCCATTTCTCCATGGGTCACATCAAGACAGACCCAAAGGCTTGGTCCAGGCTGACTTGTTCTTTAACCGCCAGTTCTGGTTGGGGGTGCGTAATCTATTCTGCTTCTGCATTTCCCGTGGTTATGAGTCCATTTGCATCCATCATTTCCAGGCAATGTGGACACATCTCTGCTCATTTATTTATATCTTCATAAATGTAAAACCCAGGGCCCTATTTATCTAGTCATTCAAAGTCTATAAAACAGTAATGTGAAGTGTAAAATATTCAGTGATTCTAAAGAGAAGAAAGTTCTAAATTTGACCTTATTTCCATTGGTCCATTCATCAATGACGCTCAATATCACCAGCTTGATAATCATACATAAATAAGGATTGAATGTCTAATGAGGGATTAAACTAAAACTACTTCAAAAGCAAGCATATCCAAGTCAACGTTTTATAAAACCTTGACTTGGGTCATAATTTTGCTTGTCATTTTTTTTCATAAAAGAAGATTTATACATCCTATGATAGCACTAACCTTTTCGAAAAATGGCAAGTATACTTCATATATTTAAGTAATTATGAATTATGGTTTCTAAACTATAATATCTAAAAAAAAATCAGAGAAAAATGTGGGAAAATTGGATAATTCCAGTGAGAGTAGAAAGTGACTTTTCAATTTTATATTCAACCCTTTATATGTTTAAGTCAGTAATATTACCCTGCCCAGTACTTTTAGTTCAGTGATTCTAATTTTCTTTTACTTCATAATATCATAAATAGGAATATAAACAAGTTAGTTCATTAAAAGTTATTTGCTTGGATACTCACTATATGCCAAGGGTAAGGTGTTTCGTTGTGCTAATGTTGTTCAGGTGTTTAGGAGGGAAGGCATGTTGTGTTCCATGGTGACTTCCATTCAGTCATATGTAATTGGTGGTTCTGCATGAGAGAGGTAAAGCCGAATCACTGCTACCCTCAGGAGCAATCTCATGGGAGAGAGAAAGAGAAAGAGAGGCAAATGGAAATATTGTAGCACAGTGTAGGAAACACTATGATTGCAGTAGACATGAGGTGCAGTTATGGCCCAGAGGAACAAGAAACACCTCTGAGATCCGACATCTGGATCTTGAAGGACAGAGTGCAGCAACTGGGAGGGGTAGAGGTTGAACAGAGTTTCTTACACATTTGAAAGTAGAAAAAGCTTATGCAAATATACAGGATTAAGAAAATGTGGGGCTGGAGATGAAGCTCAGTTGGTAAAGTTCTTACCTTGCATGCACAAAGTCCTGGGTTCAATCCCCAGCATGGTTAAAAAAAAAAATGTAATTACAAGTCTTTTGTTTCTGGCTGGGGGTTGGTGTTAGACAGGGAGTCCAAGAGGGTCCAGCTCAGCATACTAGACAGTGTGGATGCCGTCCTGCAGGTAATCTTTACAAGACTTCAATATAGTTTATAAGACCTCTTATGTAGTTTAGTCTGCAATTTTAAAAGATCATTCTGGAAAGTATTATGGAATATTCACTTGGAGAAGGGAAAGAAGAGATTTTGATTCAGAGAGGCCAAGAAGAGGCAAAAAATAAAAACCTAAGCAATCATCAGAATAATGGAGGCAGTATTTCCAGAATGCTCCTTTTGTGTCAGACTTCCCATTAAGACTTTGAATGAAATATCTTGCTGAATTTAACAGCCACACCTCACTTCCCACTTATGTTTACATCAACCACCAGCAATGAAAGCAAAAGAGGTGGAGGAATTTGAACAGCCACACAGCTAGCAATTCATAGAGCCAGGATCAGACTCATGGAGACACCTGGGAGATTTTTTTATGAGGTACAATTGAGAGAGATGAAGTACAGATTAAATGTAAGAAATGGAAAGAGAAAAGAGACGCAGTAGGTACCCATTGACTAGTCACTTCCCTTTTCCCAAATGCTGGTTGGTGTAGAGTAGGTTAACCATGATTGTACAAATGAAGACAACCGGAAACCTGACAATCGTTATGACTTCCTTGCATGACCTGTATCATCAGGAAAAAATAATCACAAGGCCCAGGCTGTGAATAACCCAGTGGCACAGAATCTGTTGGAAACCAGAGCCTATTGTGGCTGGTTGTAACTCCTACCTTCCTGGTGGATGTATCCTCTTCTAAACAGTAAGAGATCCCATAAAATTTCTTCCATACATGCACCATACCCATAAGCCCCAGGAAAGATTTCTATCATTATGTGAAAAAAAAATGACAGATGAAAATTATTCTAGCAAATATCAAAGTAAGGATGCCAAACACCCATAATTAGAATGACTTATATTTCACGTCCTCATACGATTTATGTCCCAGAATTCTTTACAGAGTTAAAAGCTAAATAAAGAAGGAGCGGGTGGTATAAATTAGAAAAATGCAATGGTGCCATCGCAGGGAATAAATTCAAACCCTCTAGCAGTAATGTGTGTGTTCCATATGTTTTATGTACATTTATACCATGTTACTGAGGGGTATTTTATGTCTCCCTATTTTTTTTTTAGAAATAATAATTTCTATAAGAGTTGAGACTGCTCAATAAATTGGCAAATGTTACTGAGGTAGAAAGTTGAAAGGGACCATAAGAAACAACAAATACAGCCCTTCCAACCTGAGTCTCATGAAAGGTTTCAAGATGTGTTTTTCCATGATTAAGGAACATTGGGTTCTATTAAGTTCAATGTATTTCTTTACCAAAACCATATTAAATCATATTCTTTAATATATTAATTGGCAAGGTAAATTTCAAAGATAGTTCTAATATAGACAGAGATTTCTTAAAATGCATTTTAACATGAGCTCTTTTCTTTTAGAAATAATTATCAACATCAGTGTTTTCTAGAATACAGTTCAGAGAGCGAGTCTCATTTAATTAGCTTCATTTAACACATAACACTGAGACATGAAAAGGAGATGTGAAGTTTCTCAGAGTCACAAATTCAGTAGTGACTGAGCCATTTCTAGAAACCCACCTTCTAAAGATCGCCATCAAACTCTGAGTTTTTTCTCTTGCCTTTGGTATGTTTTTAATTCACATTATTTCTCATAGAGTGCATTACATCAGCATTAAAATGATGAGAGTTGACGTAGCCGATGATACCATGAGAAAATCCTAACAATGGCTACCATCACAGAGTGCCCCACTACATGCCACATAAGACACAGGACTCCGGCAACTTGGCTTTCCTTCTCACAGAAATGCTGCAGTGCCCTGAGGTAGACACCATTCTCCCCATTTGACAACTGAGGAATGTAACTTGGAGGCATTTGTAACTGGTCACACAGTTTGAAGGAAAGAAGCAAACCAGGGTAATTCAAACCCCATTTGCATCTGACCACCCTACGCTTGGCTGAAGCCAAGCAAAAATTACACTCCTCAAAACATTCACCACAAAACTATTTTCATGATGAAATTCAGAATTAGAAAGTGGACTGAGGCAGGATGATGGTGAGTTCAAAGCCAGCCTCAGCAACTGTGAGGTGCTAAGCAACTCAGTGAGACTCTGTCTCTAAATAAAATACAAAATAGGGCTGGAGATATGGTTCAGTGGTCAAGTACCCCTGTGTACAATTCCAGGTATTCCCACCCAAACCAAAAAATAGAAGAAAGTGGATTTTCTTTCTTCTATAGCCCTCTCTCATCCACAGCAGACATTTGGAGTCCATTGTATCTCAACTTTCCCACATTATAAGAGAACAACCAGTTTGGACCATTTTTCTCCTCTACAGGATTTCTCATTTTGAAACACAATGGCCCTAACTATTTTGCTGTTTAAAATGTTTAAAAAAGATCACTGAGATATATTCTAATTAATAAATTCAATAAGAATATCACCACCATTAATCGAGTCCTAATTTTAACTAAAGTTAATGAAAGTGGCTTTAGCTACAGG
The DNA here is from genome assembly GCF_021218885.2 of Marmota monax. NCBI lineage: Eukaryota > Metazoa > Chordata > Mammalia > Rodentia > Sciuridae > Marmota > Marmota monax. The sequence continues at coordinate 3,765,072 of NW_026692072.1, read as the reverse complement.
TAGTAAAGTAACTGAAATATTTTCTCACCAACACAACAAAAATTATTAAAGAGTGCTAGTATAATCTAGTTCTACTCTTCCTGAAAAGTTCATTAATCCAAGATTTTAAAATGGAATCAAAATAATTTATATAGCTCCTCCTAATAGCAAGCATACAAACCTATCGTGAACCAAGGCATTAGAATTATACCTTACAAACCCCATCAAAACCAAATTCTCGCTTATCTGTTCATTATAAGAAAGTTACTAATTTAGAGTACACACCACAATCAGCCAGATAATATTAGAATAATGGCTTTGAAAATTAGCTTATTAAGCCACTAAAATACAGAAAATGTTCATCCATCAGTCTGCTTTGAAATCAGAAATAAATAAAGAGAAAGAAACAGTTTCCCACCTATGATCCTCAGTGAGCATTACAGGAATATTAAATCTTGAAACACCCATTAGGCATTAAGTAGAAATAATTTGCTGACTTGCTATTTTGTTTCAAAGCTGTAGAGTTTTATTATCAATAATCCGGATCCCAGCAGCAAGGGCACTAATGTGACTGACACCCATAGTAATAAAAATATCACCCTTTGAGTCTTGTCAACTCTTCTTGCTTGAGGCAGCTTGAGGAGATCCCTTGACAGTGATTCATGGCTTGAAACTCAGAACCATCTGCTCTCTTGGAGTCTTGCAGCCAAGGTGAAGAGGGGAGTTTTTGCAGCTGTATTCTTTTTCCTTCTGAAAATCAATCGAAATGCTTCCAATAAACCACAAAAATCTGGCAGTAATTTGAATATGGCAGACATTATCTGCCATATGTTCTTGTTTCAATTGACTCTTTTTACAGTAACTATCGCATTGGATGCCATTGCTCTCCTCTCTTCATGATGTGAAGTGTCAATTTTCCTCCCTCTATAAACTTTCTAATATCCTTTTCATCCCATGCAGTTATTTGTCTGTCCATCTCTGTTGTAATGGGAAGCATTTTTCACCACTGATAAAATTTCAGTCTTCAACTGAATTTCATCAAGTTAAACTGTGTATTTTGTATTTATGGAAACCAAGGCATGATAAGGTTAGCTGATCATCCTACAGCCCACAGCAAATCAATAAAATAATTGGGATTTGACCCCTTGTCTCCCAGCACTCTGCCCAGTGTATATTCCCCTACTCATGAGAGGCTTCAGTGTCTCTGCAACTCTCAGAGAGCTTAATGAGAAACAGTTTGGGGTTCATTTATCACCTAACAAATCACAGGGAATATGACAGATGAACCAAATATTTTGCATTTTTATTGAACCAATTGAGAGGAAATATATGCAATTTTAGAAGGCCATTTTTCTTTTTCATATGGAAACAGAAAATTTTAAAGCTAAGGGTAAAAGTTTATATATCTTTGTCTCCTGTTCCAAATATAGTTTTAAAGATTTCTAAGAAAATCTGGCATATGAAAATTAGAAAATTATATGAATAGAGACAGGTTTATTATTATCTACAGGTATCCAGTAAGTTATCACAGAATTTAAATTCCTGGAACCAGACAGTAGAGTAGGTAGGGAGATATTGGTAGGAGATACAGAGGAGATTAAGCAACTCAAAAAATCATTCTCATAAGCTGAATGTGAGGGCTGATTTGGGGCTGCTCCACAGAATTTAATCCTGGGACAGGATTTGACAGATCTGAAAGGGCTGTGCCAACCAAGAATGTGACCTGTTCATACTTTAAGAGATCAAGAAGAACTGACCTTGACTCAAAATGGTCTTACTGTCCTTTCTCCCACACTAATTGACTACAGTAAATCACCAAGTCAAAACCAGTACAAAAGGGGTGGATTGAGCCATGAAAGAGGAAAAGAAAAAAAGAAAGAATGGATGGGAAGAGAAGAAAAGGAAAAAACGATGAGCAGATAATTCACTCTGATTGTCACAGGGAAAATAGCAGTCTCAGTGAAATGGGGCAGGCAGAACCAAAGTCTAAGTGGGTTTCAGAGAGAGTATGAGGAAGGGAATTGGAAAGATGGAAAAGAAAACTTTTCCAAGAACTTTGTTCTTAAAGACAAAAGAAGAATAAGGAGCATGAGAGGAAAGTTTTGTTTTTCCAGGTAGGGGAGTTCTTTTACTTCACACACACACACACACACACACACACCACATTTGCTGTTTCTATAAATGGAAATTATCTTGAAAAAGCCTCAAGGAAAGTAGAGGAATGCTTCCCTAGCATCTCCACAGTGTGACATCAAGGAAAGCAGAGAGGCAGCTCTTCAGCAAGGTGGGTAAATGAACAGGAATTAGTGGGGGGCTTCATTGGAATTTAATAGTGGACACTCAAAACAGATTGGGGACTCAGGAGATGGAATATAATAAAATAAGGAAGAAATCCCCAGTGCTACAGCTGAAGCAGCAGCTGAAGGCACAAGCAAGGAGGGTCCCTCCGCAAACACAGAATAACAATAAGGGAATTAAAGGAGGCCCCATTCTTGGGAGGACTGAGGCATGTCGGGGTGTGGAGAGCTTAGAGATCAGAATCACTGCCTGAATGAACAGTAAGTTGTGCTGCACAATATCCTTGTACAGGGAGGAAGTTGCATTTCTCACAGTAGCGTGAGGAGGACGGCAGCTGGCAGAACTGATTTCTGGCAGACCCAAGTCTGGCTCAAAAAACATGCCAGGCAAACCCACACTGTGAGACAGAGAGTGTGCCTAAGTGACCCAGAGAAAATCAAGTGCAGAGAGAGGTTTACACAGGGGAATGCAGGTCTTGGAAAAATCCACCAGGCTTCCCACTCAGCCTCCAAATCAGCTGCTTGCAGGACTGGCCAGGAAAGAAATGCCTGACTGCGAATTTGAAAGGGTGCAGGCAGGAAAGAGTGAGTTTGGAGCCTCAATTAGAGACCAGGAATCTTGGGGTTCACAGGGGCTGTAGTGAGCTAAGAAATAGCTTCTACACCACACGAATGGAACCCAAAGGAAATTCCTAGGGTGCAGTCTCCCAATGTGGACCAGCAATTGCTGGGCCTGGAGTTGCACTGACTTAAAATATAGGGACCAACTTGCATTTAGTGAAGAGACTGGAGCATACCTAAACCTACACCCTGCCTCCAGGAGTTCTGCCTCCAGGACTAACCCTCTTACCCTAGCAACAACCCCCTGAGGGTAGAGCAAGCATGTACTCCAGACAACACCACCAAGGGAAGTTGAAAATGCTTGAAATCAAACAGAAACAATTGATCAATTTTTCATCAAAATTTTTTTTCTTTTCGTTTTCATTTTTCTCTCACATTTCTACCTCTTTGGCAGCCAATTATTTTTCATGCATCAGTTTAGTGAGAACCAGGATGTCTCATTAGTATATTTCAATTTGTTTTATATTCTTTTATTTTTACTTTTTTCTATGTTTAATTTTTTAAAATATTACTTTAAACATACTTTTCCTCTCTTTCTTGTTTCACTTGATTTTCTTTCTCTATTTTCTCCTGCTGATAGCCAACCTTTATTATTCCCTCTTTCATCCTTTCCTTAATTTTTACTTATCTTCTCTCCTCCTTCCTCATAATCCTATACCACTTCTGTTCTCTCTTTGCCCACCATTTGAAATTGTAAATGATTTTGCAAACTTGCTACTTTTATTGTAGGCAATAACTGAACATATCATTTCTGTTTATTGTGACAAATTGTAGACATCTTAGTAGGAGCTATTTGGCTTAAGGCTATATATTGTTTGCATTGGTTGCTGTTATTATTTGTCTCCCTCTTAACAGTGAGGTACTGGAAACCTTTAGGGATACTATAAGTCTACAGGGCAGAAACTATACTGCCTCAGATCCACATTGTTGGATGTGTAGACACACAAACAACATGAAGAAAAACAAACAAACAAACAAAAAACCAAAATTGCCCCTAACAAACCAAGATGTTTTGATAATAGAATCCATTGGCAACACAGTGGCAGAAATGTCAGAGAACGAGTTTAGAATGAACATAGTTAAACTGATTTATGATGTAAAAGACCATAAAAGGAGTGAAATAAGAGAAAATTCAGGAGGTGAAAGATCACTTCAATAAAAAGATAGAGGTTCTGAAAAGAAATCAAGCAGAAATCCTCAAAATAAAGGAATCAAAAAACCAAGTTAAAAATTCATTGAAAAGCATCACCAAGAGACTAGAGCACTTGGAAGACAGAGTTTCAGGCAAAGTATATGAAACTATATGAAGACAAAATATATAATCTTGAAAATAAAGTTGACCATGGAGAAAATATATTAAGAGACCATGAACAGAACATCCAAGAACATGAAAAGATCAAATTTAAGGCTTACTATGATAGATGAAGTCAAGGAGATATAAACCAAATGGATAGTATCAGAAAATTCCCCAAACATAAAGAATGAAATGGAAAATCAAATACAGGAGGTTTACAGGACCTCAAATATACAAAATACAATAGACCCACACCAAGTCACATTATTATAAAAACGCCTACCATACAGAATAAAGTTAGAATTTTTAAGGCTGCCAGGGAAAAATGTCAGATTATCTTCAGTGGGAAACCAATTCATATCTCAGCTGATTTCTCAGCCCAGACACTCAAAGCCAGGAAGTCTTTGAATAATATATACAAAGCTATAAAATAAAATGAATGCCAACCAAGAATACTATACCCAGTAAAATTAAACTTCAGATTTGAAGATGAAATAAAAACCTTCCATGATAAACAGAAGATAAAAGAACTTATAATTAGAAAGCCTGCACTATCCAACATTCTAACTAAAATGTTAGATGAAGATGAAATGGAAACAACAACAACAATAAAAAGTGAAAACCACCAAAGGGAGGAACTACACTAAAGGAACAGTAATTAAAAGAAGAAACTAATTCAAATTATAAACCAAAATGACTGGGTATACAAATCATAGCTCAATAATAACTTTGAACATAAATGGCCTAAACTCATCAATCAAAAGACACAGACTGGCAGATTTAAAAAAAAAAAAAAAGCCCCAACGATATGTTATCTCTAAGAGACTCACCTCATATGCAAAGAAATCCACAGACAAAAGGTGAAAGGAAGGGAAAAAGCATGTCACTCATGTCACTCACATGGATTGCATAAACAAGAAGGGGTTTCTATCCTCATATCAGATAAAATGGACTTCAAGCCAAAGTTAATCAAAAGAGACAAAGAAGTACATTTTATACTGCTTAAGAGAATTATATATCAATAAGATATAATAACTATTTAACCCCAAACAATGGAGCATCTATATACATCAAACAAATCCTTTTCAATAACAAGAATCAAATAGACCACCACACAATAAAATTGGGTGATTTTAATACACCTCTCTCGCCACTGGATAGATCTTCCAAACAAAAACTAAACAAAGAAACTACATAACTAAATAATATAAACAATAATTTAGACTTAACAGACATATAAAGAATATTTCATCCATCAATAGAACATACATTTTTCTCAGAAGCACATGGATCCTTCTCCAAAATAGACCATATCTTATGTCACAAAGCAACTCTTAGCAAAATACAAAAAATAGAGATAAAATACTTTGCATTCTATCAGATCATAATGAATGAAATTAGAAATAAACAATAAAATTAAAAAAAAATTGAAGCTGCTCTAACACCTGGCGACTAATAATATACTTTTGAATGCTCAATGAATAGCAGAAGAAATCAGGGATGAAATAAAAAATAAATATGTAGCAATAAAGGAGAATAGTGACACAACATTAAAATCTCTGGGACACTATGAAGGCAGTACTAAGAGGAAAGTTCATTACATTAAGCTCATTCATTAAAAGAATAGAAAACAGCCAAATAAATAACCTAACATTATTTCTCAAAGCCCTAGCAAAAGAAGAACAAATCAACATCAAAAAGCAGTAGAAGACAGGAAATAATTAGAAGCTGAGTGGACATCAATGAAATTGCAACAAAAGAAACAATCAGAAAAAAAATGACAAAACAGAAAGTTTTTTTCTTTGGAAAAATAAATAAAATTGAAATTATCTCAAAGATAGTAAAAATGATTGCTTTGGGAGAAAATAAAGAAGCCAGGAGATACACAGGATAGATTTCGTGTGAGATGTTCTTGACAAAGCAAGAAGGGAAGAGTATTTGCTCATGAAGGAGGCAGGTTAGCTATCGATGAAAGGATGGGAATGGGAAGGAAGAAATATGTGTCCATATTGACAGCTCAATGTGGTAATGAAACCTATGAAAGGTCTCTTCCAGTTGCTTCAGTTTTCTTAGTAAAACAGAAGCAAATATTATTAGCTGAGAATAGGATTAGAATTGAAATGCTTTATTTTCCAAAAGGTGGGGAAGATACAAAATTACCATCCTAGGCTGGGATATAGCTCATTGGTAGAGTGATTGGCCTGCATGCACAAGGCCCTGGGTTCAATCAGTTCAATCACCAGCACTGCAAAAAAAAAAAAAAAAAAAAAAAAATCACACAAAATTTCCATCCTAGACAATGGGTAAATGAAAGAAAAGAAAAAGAAAATAGGAATGCCAATGTTGTTCAATAGTGACAAATTACAAGTAAAATTGTTGTGTAACTAGAAACTATTAAATAAAATTTATAAGGGATTTTTTTTTTATTTTAGTTTGACCACATTAAAAAAAACTTGGAAGACACCACTCATATTCTTAAGACAAGAAAAACAGAACAAAAAGAAAATCTGTGACTTTTCAGGGATCCATCAGAGAAAGGATTAAAATCACCGTATAAACTGCTGCCCCCAAATCCAGGAAGACTGGTAAATAGAGAATCACAACTGGGATGAAGTTACCTGGGGCAGAAGTCATGGAGCTATGAACAGGTAAGAGTCTTAAGAGTTATCTGTGTTGTTTGCTATTGCCCAAGTGTAAAGGTAGACCACCATGAAGGTGAGGACTCCTAGGGGCATAGTCTTATAGTCTTAAAGTCTTCAGATATTTTACTTCCAGGAACCCCACAGGATCTCACAATAAAGTCTCTTCCTTCCCTCCCCCCAAAATCCCTTTGTGCTTTCAACATGAAAAGAATAATAACCATTCGAAATATGTTTAGAGAATTCTCACAGTAAAGACCTACTCTCCAAAGAAAAAGACTTTCAACATCCTTCTCTGATCTGGGGGACTCCAGCTCCTTCTAGCTTTATCCTCTTACCTAGGAGAAAAAAAATAATTTAAGAAACACTTGTGGAGGTTACAGTCCTGCAATACAGTCTCATCAGAAAATCAAGGTTTAATCACAAGTTTATAAAGTGTTTCTCCTCCTCCACATTACATTACCACATTAACAGATCTCCAATACAATCACAGAAAGCTATAGCTAAAAGGGCTACAGCACAGACTGTATGTAAGAAGGATTCTTAGGAAAACCCAAAGACTTCTTGGTGATACCTATCAAGAACACTAGAGGAAGCTGAAACCTTTGGCATCTCCAGATATAGTAAAAATTAACATAGCCCAACCCCAAGACACCTTTACATAAAATCTCGTATCAATGACTTACTTATCTCAGTTCCTATTATTCATTCTCTCATCTCTGGTTTTTGGCAAATAATTACAAGCTGTGCAAAAGACATGGAAAAACACAATTGAAGGAAATGAAGCAAGCTTCAGAAGCAGTGTCTGACGTAATAGACTTTAGAAATAGCAGGTGGAGAATTTTAAATTGTAATAGCATGTGAAAGGCACTAAAGGAAAAAATATGTGACATGCAAGATAGGTGTCAAGCAGTCACATGGAAACCTGGGAAAGAAACTAGAGGAAATGCTTGAAACCAAAATCACTGTAACACAAACCCATCAGCAGGCTGGATATGGTCAAAGAAAGAATCAGTGAGATTGAAAATATATCAGCAGAAACTTCCTATCCTGAAATTCAAGGACAAAAAAAGGGTACAATAGAACAAAACACCCAAGAACTTTGGGACAGAGAAAAATGGAGGGGAAAGGGGAGGGGCAAGGACAGAGTAGAAGAAATATTTGAAGTAATAATGGCTGAGTATTTTCCAAGAGTAAGGGAAAATACCAAACCAAGATCCAGAAAGCCCAGAAAACACCAAATAAGATGACTATATAAAGAAAAAAAAAATATGGCACCCTAGGCTTACTATCAAATTGCAGAAAAACAGAAACTCAAAGAAAATTTTGAAAAAAAAACACAGAGGAATAAAAGCTTTGCCTACAGAAAGACTGGAAAAGAATTACACTGGACCTTTTATCAGAGACTATACAAAGAGATGGTAGAGTGAAATACATAAACATCAAAAGAAAAAGAATCATCAAAACAGAAGTCAATATCTAACAAGATCATCGCAATGAAGGAGAAACAGTCTCTCAAACACAAACTTTGGAAATTCCTCACCAGTAGACCTGCTCTGCGAGAATAAAAATTCTTTAGGAAGAAGAAAAATAATATAGATCAGATACTCGTAGGTATATAAAGGAAGAGTGTCACAGAAGAAATAAATTAATATGACATAAAATATTATATTTTTCTTTTTATCAATTGATCTCAAAAGTAACTTTTTGCTCATTTTTGTGATAATGCCTCTTGAACCTGGAGCTTTGTACAGGGTAAGCAAGCTCTTTACCACTGAGCTACTCTGTTACTCTATGTTGAGACTAAGTTGCCTTGGCTGGCTTTGAATTTGTGATGTTCCTGCCACAGTCTCTTTAATAGCTATAATTATAGGCATACACTATCATGCCCAACTTAAGAGACAACTTTTTATCAAATAAATAACAATAAAAATTAATTAGATGATTAGAACATATAGATAGGTCAATTGAATATTAGGTATCAGAACTTAATTCCTTTTTTAGTCCATTTTTGCTTTATTTTTAATAGAAAAGATAAAATTGGATATATTTATGAAGTATAACATGATGTTTTAACTTTATTACTTTTATAGCTTGTGGACATTTGGATTGTGCTAGATAGTTTCTCAATTGCTTCAACCGACCCAATTTCTCCCACCTCTCCTTCTTGCATATAGTTGTCAGAATAACTGTAGAACAATTAAGAAGTGCAATATCCTGTGGTGGGGGGATTTCCCCAAACAGCCTGGGCCTTGTTCTGGTCCCTATTAGAGAATGTTTGACCTTGACATAGGGATAAAGAGCCTGGGACAGCCCAGGTTTTGTTCTTTCTTTTGGAAGCCAAATGTCTTTCAAAGTTTTGCCCAGTGAGTCATGTGTCCCTGGAGTATATAACTCCAGGCAGAATGTCTTTGGGGGCCCTTCTGTTACAGTGTAAGTAAAGCAAACACATTTAAGACTCCATCTACCTTTGGGCAGATTTCTTGAGGATTGGGGGACCAAGTCACAAGGGATCCTAGTCTTTTGTCTTTTCCTGCCTATCTGTAAGTAATGAATCCAGTTCATACAACATGTTGTGTGTGAAGGCGTTCTGTCTTAACATACTCAGGCAACTGGTAATTCTGAAGCCAAGGATACACTGGGCAGAGTGTTCCAATTCCTTTTTCAAGTCGTAGGCATAGTAGTGATCTTTGCTGTCCTCCATGCTCTGGGAGTCTTCCCTAGTGATTGGTTATTAGTGAACCTGCTTCATGAATTTTTTTTCTACTTCTTCACTATCATAAATAGTGCTCCTATGAATATGCATACACATGTATTTATGTAAGTGCATGTTTTCAATTCATTAGGCAAATTCCTCTGCTGGGAAAGAGAAATTGAGAATAGTCTGTTATAAAGTAACTGTACTATCCTTGAAACAGTGTAATATCACTGTGAATCCTTGATACAAACTTTGCTGCTGTTACAAAAACAATTCTTTAAAGAGGCATATTTGATACAGTAAAATAAGAGAGGAAATGAATTCATATAAAATGTGTTGTCCAAACTAGAGAGAGCAGGACAAGAAGGGAAAAGAAGAGAAAGAGGGAAAAGAAGAAGAGAAACACAGAAGTAGGGAGAAGAGGAGGAGAAGAACAAAGACACAAAAAGCAAACAATTACAGACATGGTGAATATTAATACAACTTTATCAATACAGTGATCACTTTAAATGTGAATGATCTAAATACTATTAAAAGCCAGAAATTGTGGACTGGGGTTGTCGTTCAGTGGTAGAGCACTTGCCTAGCATGTGTGAAGTTCAATTCTCAGCATCACATATAAGCAAACAAATAAAATAAAGGTCCATTAACAAACAAATTTAAATTTTTTTTTAAAAAAGTCAGAAATTGTCAGAATGGGAGGGGGGAAGCAAGAAGACACAACTAATGTTGTCTATAAGAAACCTGCTTAAATTAAAAAGTAGGTTAAAATGAAGGAACAAGTTGGCCATCCCTCAAATGATAAGCCTAGAATATACTACGATGCAGCAATTACAGTCCTCAGTACATCCCCAAAGGAACCAAAGACAGACACAAATACATGCATGTACATGCAGGGGGACAGAAGCACCATGCACAATAGTAAAGAAGTAGAAACAAACCAAATATCCACCAACAAATGAGTAGATAGTGGTATTTACGTACTATGAAATATTATTCATTCAACCGTAAAAAGGAATGAAGTTTTGATACATGTTACAATGTGCCTGTATTCTGCTCAGTGAAAACCTAGAGATGAAAGGTGACATGTTCCATGATTTCATTTACCATGAACAGGTAAATCTACAGACAGAAAACAGACTAGTGGTTTCCAGAGGCTGGAGGGAAAGGAGAGTGAGCACAAAATTGCTCAAAGGATGTGGGTTTTCCTCAGGGGTGATGCAAACACTTGGGACTAAACAGAGGTGGTAACTATAGAATATGGTGACTATACTAAGTGCCAACTACTCACTTGAAAATGCATGTTATGTGAATTTCACTCAATTGTTTAAAATGCTTATTTAAAAAGAAAGTAAAAAATGAAGAAAGATACATCATGCTAACAGGAATCAAGAGAAAGTTGGAGTAGCTGTATTAACTTCAGACATAGTAAATTTCAGATCGAGGAAAGTTTACAGGGATAAAGAGAGGTGTTATATAATAATAAAGGGATCAATGCCACAAGAAGATATCAGAATCCTTGATGTGTATGCAGGTATCAAAAACTGTGAGGCAAAACTGATAGAACTACAAGAAGAAATAGGCATATCCCCAATTACACCTAGAGACTTCAACACCATTTCTTCAGTAATTGATAGGTTTAGTAGGCAGAAAATCAGTAAAGTATGGCTAAGATGAACTAAAATATCTATCAACTTGATCTGATTGGCATATTAGAATAGTTCATCCCATAACAGCAACATACACTTTATCTCAGGCTTTTTTAATATTCACCAAGATATAACACATTCTGGGCCTTGAACCTAAATTAACCAATTTCAAATAAGATAAATCATATAAAATTATAAAATGGCCATCACACGGTTATTGCTCAAAATCATTGGAAAATATACTGTTCAAAACCCTTAATTAACATGAAACATTATTTACTATATATGTTAAAAATATTTAATTTTTAGATGAAGTATAAAAAATTAAATATCAATATTTAATTTTTAGATGGAGTATAAAAATTAAGAACATATAAAATATTTATAGTAGTTATCTGCATATTTATGGTTATTTAGCTGTTAAAATTTATTTATGTAGATTTACTGGTTTCTTATAATTTAGGTATATTAATAATGTGGTGTTCTAAAGCTCATTAATAAAAATATTACACATCTTGGCTTGGTAAGTTTGATTTTTTCTTAAGTGAACTTTTAAGTGGCACATAGTAATTATACATTTTATATGGTACAGTGTGGCATTACAACATATTTAAGCAATATGTAATGATCAAATCAGGGTAACTGGCATATCCATCTCCTCAGACATTTATAATTTCTTTGTGTTGAAAACATTCAAAACTCTCTCTCGCTACTTTGAAATATGCAATTAATTGTTGTCAACCATAGTTATCCTACTGTGAAACAGAACATTAGAAGTCCTATAATTTCACTTCTAAGAATGTTATCATAATATAAATGGAAAGCTGAGGATTTATATGCAAATTTACTCTATAGTATTATCTATACAAGGAAAATGTGAAACAATCTAAGTGCAATAATAAGAAATTAATAAGTTACATTTTAATATTACAATACAATCACAAAATAATATTTTGAGAAATAATAAGGACATGGAAAAGCAATCACAATATAATAAAGAATCAAAGAAAATATTAAGTGCACAATGTAGAAAGATCCCAATTTGTTTGTATACTGAGCATTAATAAAGGCTATTGCATGTAGTGTGAGAAGTAATTAGTTTTTTTTATTTATAGTTTTTTGGTATCCTTTATAAGTGGTAGATAGGATATATAAAATAAATGGATTTCAAAATAATAATTAAGCAACAAATAAATTCAATATAATCAAGCAATTCAATGGACAGTTGATCCAGTGAGTACCACCACAGCTTGAGGAGAAAAGAGGAGTGTTTTATTCCAAGGATAAAGGACAGCTTATGGCAGCATTGTTACCACTAAAGGGCCCAGATTCTTCAGATTCTGAAAACTCTCTGTCATCTAAGTTCAGGGTGTGAAATATGCTGCTCAGTTAGATTTTGGTTACCATATAACATTGTATTGAGAGTGTTCTATTTAAAAAAGAAAAAATGCACAATTTCAAACACCATCTCATTAAAATTATGGTAACATTGTTTAATCTTTCCTTAATAATTCTGAAACCGTTTCAGGGTCCCCACCGTTGCTTTACACCTCTAATTGGTTAACACTTTGATTAACATAGCTACATTGATTAATACACTCCAACATGATGAAATGCTCAACATTTCTTTTCCTTTTGACTGAATATAAATAATACATTACAAGACAGAGAATATGACCTGTTTCTAGCACTGTTTCTTACAGAAAAGGGAAATCACGCCTGGTCTCACTATGCTTTAACACAGAGATTAATACAGGAAGTTTGGTGGTTTCTGTTGTCTGCAGGTACAATAGGTAGATGGATAAACAGAAAGTTTTCCAGTTTTGAGGGCTGCAGCCTAGGTGAAAAAAGGCTTTGTAAATGCAAATAATATGCTCAGGGTGTTGAGATGGGGGGATGGTCTGGGTGGGCTATGAATATAATCACACATGTCCTTAGAACAGAGAAACAGAGGGAAGGTTCCCTGCAGAGGCCAAAGTGAATGTAAGGACAGGCAGGAAGCTTTTCTGGTGGCTTGGCAGTGGGAGAAGTTAAGGCTGGAGCTAAGCAGAATAGCCCTGGGCTCTGGACTCTCCCTCAGATCCTCTGGAGGAAGCAGCCTGCTGCAAACATCTTTGTTTTGGCCCAATGAAATGGGTTCAGAACTTCTGAAACTCTAGATTTTTTAAAAGACAAAATGTTTGTGGTTTTAAGCCACCAAGTGTGTGCTAAGTTTTTAGAGCGGCAATCGTCAACTAATCCAGAGTCCACAATTAATAAAAGGTGAACTGCCAACATGAAAAGCCCACTCAAGTTCAACTCCAGTTCTTTCTCGACCAGCCCACCTCCCCTTCCCTGCCTTTCTGTTCTCTTGTCTCAACATAAAAACTTGGGAAGAATTAAAAAAAAAAAGAAAAGAAAAGAAAAAGATATATATATATATATATATATATATATATAAAAGAAATTATTTAGAAATCAGAAAGACCTCAATTTTGTTCAAACAAAAGACCCAATTAATGAACTAGACTTTCTCAGACACAGGACAAGGTTAGCCTATTGTGCCAGTGCTGAAGATGACTGGTCTGTTACTTCCAGCTAAATCATTCAATTAGCCTGATTCCCTGGGGCTTGTTTTAAACTTCAGTGTCTAAATAGGTGTATATAATAAATTCTATGCAAGAATTCATTTTTTAGTGACAATCAAAATATAGGTTGTTTTTTTTTTTAAAAAAAAAAAACAACTTATACCCTACGATGCCTAACTTTAACTGCTTTTTTTTTTTCATTTTAAAGGCTTTTAGAACAAAGTTTTATTCTCAGAAATTCATTTCAGAAAACATGGAAAATTTAAAAATAAAACAAACTCACATTTCTCCCTTGCATTAAAGTAGTTTAGGTTTTCCTCTAACAATTACTTCCTCTTGAAAATCAATCCATTTTAAATGTAATATGGTAATTTATGCCACATCTATAGTGCAGCAACTGAATTCGGTGTGTGCTAGTAAACTAGCTCTCTAGGGAAAAAGAAAAGGAAAAAAAAAGCAAGAGGAGAAAGAGGAAGACCTCTGATTTATGGCAATCCTAATTTTTCTAACCATGGCCAATTTCAGATTACTAACAGTTTAATATCTAGCTTATGAAATTTTGAATATTTATCCATCAGCCCTTATGAGCCAGTCAGTTCTAACACATAGCTGCAAAATGTCAAACCACCTGCAATTATGAATGGTACTAAGATTGGTCTCCCCTAATTGCTTCTTGGATATCAGAAGACAAAGCATAAAAATGAGCAGAAATTATTGAATTATAAAATGTGTCTGCATTTATCACTAGGTTACTGTTTCCAAGGCAAACAAAAAAAAAAAAAAAAAAAGAAAGATCAGAGATGATATACCTGACTCAGTCCCTAGATAAATCTGGAAGATGAAAGAACAACTTAATAATCCTAATTTTATTAATCTCTACTTTTGTTAAAAAAATGTATCACCTATCCTAGCAAGAAATTAAAAAGCTAGGAAAAAAGATGAAATATGAGTAATTGAGGAGATGAAATTGAGACCTAGTGCATCATAGAGGCAAGAAAGTGTTCATGTAATTAATGTGCCAACTTGTGTTTGATCCATTTCACTTTTAGTACTAAGAGTTTCTAATTCTCTCTGGAGTTATTTAAGAAATAGATAGCTACCTTAGACAGTATCAAATTTCCCTTCCCCAAGGAGGACAATAAAATGGGAAGGAGCAGCTAGAAATTGTGATGCCTGCTCTTGGCTAAGGACAAGACTCTTACCTCTAAGGACCATTTCCATGTATGAATGGATCCTTTTCTTAAATCTCATACCTGCATTTTTGGGCAAGATTTACATTGAATTCATATTTTACTGATCATTTAGACTAACAGACAAATCCAGGAAGCAAACACACTCAACTGATCTGGTAATTTGATAAAGCTCCTCCCAGGGGTCCAGCCCACTCTCACTGTGTCTACCCCACAGCAACCATCTTTTACCCATTGAGCTCATTCATGAATATATCATAAATCCTTGGACTACAAATGCAAGAAAGGACTGGTACCTGAAAGGATAGCATTCCTCTCTTCCGCTTGAGACTTACCAAATCACTCTTTTCTTTCTTAGGACTCATCTCTTCCCATGACCATTGGCATCAGAAATCTCTCTTTTCAGGGAAGACTGAACTCATAATCTACAGGGTGCAGCTCAGATCTGATTTCCACTAGAACCACCACACCAGAAACTTTAGAGGCAGTTTTACTGTGCCCTCAGTGAACACCTCGATGATCTTGAGATACTGTTCTTTGTGGCTACTTCCTTCTGGGGAGTCCTCCCCTGGTTCTGAATCACTCCTACACCCTTTTGAACACACTCCCTTCAAGTGCTTCCTTGGAAGCTTCTCTCATCCAACTTACCATTGGAGAAAAATGGTATAAAACCTTGAGGAGGAGGCGGAGGAGGAGGAAAGGAGGAGGAGGAGGGTTATTGGAGTGAGGGTCTTGACATTTGCATGTTTTCTTTAGATTTAATTCAGAATATTGAAACTCTATTAGTAGAATTGAAAGCCAGGAATCTTACAGATGAGGTGAATGGAGGGATTCCATTAAGATTCATAGAAGGCTCTGCATTCCCAACTTATATTTCAATGAGAAATATACTGGAAATCAGTATGACATAGGGGAAGAGGATTATAGATTCAGTATTATTTAAGAAAAAATTATAAGCCCTCTGTAAATGCTCTTCCTCTAAAGTAATACTAAGCATGTGAGTTTGGTCCTTTTTTTTTCCTGATTTCTTATAAAAAGTAAAATATCAATTCTGACTTGAGCTGAAGGAACATTGAAATCATAACAAAAAGAAATTTATTCAAGAAGGGAAATATAAGGGCCATAAGAATACATTAAATATGTTGAAGGCTAACAGAAAAAAAGGAGTCCCCCTGCCAACAACAATGATATACAGAGAAGCTTAGGAATGCAAGGTATATTAACCGGTAAAATATGACTGTTCTAATACAAGCATTGCTCCTTTTGCTTTTTCTTATGTGAGACAAAGGAGAAAAATCAGTCATCTCATCAACCTGAAATTGCTCAGAATCTCAGGAGCCACATCCAACAGTATTATGATTATGAAATATAAAAAAAACCTTATTGCTCACACTATGGAGGTTACAACTTCATGTGAAATCACCAACTGCCAATTTTTTGAAATCCACCCTCCACCACTGAGGGGAAATAAAAGCCTTAACTATGCATTTTCTATCTGTATCTGGTTACTGGCTTTTCAATTTCCAAGTCAACAAACTAATGTAGTCAGCCACAAACTAATGTAGAATAACCTATTTCTAAATGTGCTTTTGCAATATGGTAGCATAAAATAGTGTTTTTAATGAGTACTTTTCCAAGGACCTTTTTGAGAAGAATGGATGGTCTCACCATTATTAAGCATCAACAAACTTCTTGCTGATAAGTGAAATCTGTTTGTATCAAACATCTTTCCAGACATTAAGTTAATCAATTTACATATTTGTACCAAGTATTGTCCCAACCCCTGTAGTAGCACCTCTTCAGTTAGGAACACATGTGAAGACATTTTGAGACAGAAGTTGTGCTAAGGAGAGAATCCTAAACCTCCCAAATGAAGCCCATTTTTTATCTAATTTTGGTTACAGGAGGAAATAGCATGGTAGAAATGAGCTCTGACATACTTACATTTCTGATAGCAGTTCTAGAACATTAGATCCATAGTCTCATCCTCATCGTGAGCACATCCTCCAACAATCTTTCATTTCCTAAGAAACCTGCATTAGTGTGATGGCTGAGAAATGTAGTATTAAATTCTCTAGCCAGTACAAATCGATGTCCACTGTTCTTAAACACTCATTTCCCACTCTACAGCTTCAGCCAAAGTTAAGGGGTTGATCTGAACACTCTTTAACAGAAACCTTTGCAATTTTATGTGTGTGTTTTAGATGGATATATATATAGAAAAACATTATTATATAAATCAATGATAGAGAAATTTAAAATTATTTATCAGTGTTGGCAGCAAGCAATCTTATAACAAGGTTGTTGACTGACTTTGAATTGCTTAGATATGATTTTCTTAATTGAAACAACAAAAATTTATAAAGTATAACTATTTTGCCACAGTAAAAATACTAGTAGAATGTCAATAGGAACTAAGATATTCTGTTTCTTAATATGTTATGGTTTGTTATTAATGTATTTCATATTGTACTTTTAATTTTTTAAAAAAATTTATAAAGTTGCAAAAGTTGTTCAGAAAATTCCCATAGACTCTCTACCAGCTTCTCCTAATGCTAACATTTTGAAAACTGTCATAAAATTATCAAAACTAAGACATTCATATGGGAGTAATATAAAATACACCACAAATATCTTCAACTTTCCACTAATGTCTTTTTCTACTCCAGGATCCAATCTATGATCCCACATTCCCATGTCTCTTGGGTCTCTCTAATATGCATGATGTAAGAATTATTACGTGAAATAAATGTGATAGAATCTCTAAAATTTACTTATCCTTTTTTCTATAATATGCTCTTTTGTCAGTTGAGAATCTAAGATTCAGTGCTATTTCTCTATACCCAAAGCAGGGTCATAATGTACAACATAGTAAAAAAGAAAACTTGATCACTTACTGTGCTATCTTTGAAAAATTTACCCTCCTGGGATTTCCTTTTCTTCATTTGTAAAACTTAAACCAGTAAAGTCCATTTCTCAGGGTTATTATAAGGATTGAATACCCTATTTTCATTGCATAATCATTGCAGATCTTATGCCGATTTGTTTTGCAAAAAGTTGATGAGACCATCATGTGAAGTTTTCAAAAAAAATGTGCTGTTATAACTTAAAAAATCATTATTACTAAACTGTCTTTGATGTAAAATTAGGATGCACTGAATACTCGTGAATATATATTAATGCAACTGGTAATGATTATATGGTGAAAAAAGGTATAAAGCTTCAAGCTCAGTGTTTGGAATATAGTTAGCACTAACTAAGTGTGGATGCATTAATTATTCTTTTAAATCAGTGGTTCTTAACTGTGGACATCTGACAGTGTTTGGAGACACATTTTAGCTGTCATCATTTTGGGGTGCTGCTGGTATCCACTGAACAAAGGCCAAGGAGCATGCTCAACATTGTACAGTGCATAGTCAATCTTCCAGAATAGAGTTATCTGGCTCCAGATGTCAATCATGCCAGTGCTGGGAATTAACTGATACAGCAAAACAGTTCAAAAGTCCAACTCATTTAAACAGTGACCCAACCAGAGCTTTATTTTCATATTTTAAAGTAAAGATGGGGAGCCAAAAGGTAAAATCACATGACTGCTCTCCCTGCAAACTAAGGTCTTGGTTGTTATTCTCTGCCATATTTTTGTTCTTCCTAATCTCAGACAACAACCCAAAGAGGGACAGTGTGACAACTCTATAAATAAACTTTCCTTCAATTAAAGGCACAGAATGTAAAATGATCACTTTCTATCTCACTTAACTGTGACAGAGAGCTGATGGGAAAGGAGGCAAAACTCTTATGTTTCCACCTACTTCTCACTTAAGAAAGTGACAGTATTATTGGTGCTTATGGGTACCTTTCCCAGGAATATGACCCATTTGGCTCCCTAGTCAGTGTTCTCCTTGTTAGAATGCAGCATCCTTTTCAACTCCCTGGAAAGGAAATGAACAAATGGGAGATTTGGTAATGAGAACAGAAAAGACTGTTTTCTCAGATTGAACAAAAGTTAAAGATGAAATATTTTCTATTATTATTTTTGAGTATAAAAGAAAATCCTGGGGACTGTGATCGTGTCGTGCGGTGGGTTGTTTACCTTGTTCTCGCTGTGGAATCGTGGCAGCCCAAACACTGCAGTGAATATTAAACCTGACAAATGAAGCTATAACCATGGTACTGGACACCTTAAAATAACTTCAATATATGAAACATACACTGACAAGGGATGGTTGTGACTTTATAACTTCCCAAAATGGCACCTTGGTGTTTTCTGGGAGTTTGTAGGAGAGGATTTGAATAGAAATCCATACTCAGTATTAATAGCAAAAACTATAATAACAGCAACTAATGAAAATAGCAGTACTAAGAAATTCTGAGCACTCAACATGGACCAGGCATTGGGCATTGTCCAATTTCACTTGAACGATCACTGTCTGTTAGTTATTAATCATCACTGACATCTTTTTTTAAAAAATTTAGTTATAGAAGGTTACAATATCTTTATTTTGTTTTTTTGGTTTTTTTTAATGTGGCACTGAGGATCAAACCCAGTGTCTTACATGTGCGAGGCAAGCGCTTTGTCAACCCCAGCCCATCATCAGTGACTTAGTGATGAGAAAATTGAGACATCTCAGAGCTCATAAATGGTAGATTTGAGATTTGAAATTACAGCTAATTGCCAACATAGTCTATTATATGCTTTCATTAAAACCTAGGCTCAATCAAACCAAGTTTACCTTTATTAATTTAACAATAAAAACAATAAAGCGTTGCGCTAGTTATTTGTGTTTACAAAACCAAGGCCTCATGTAGCATGCATGGCTGTTCATCTTTTCAACATTTTTCAGTTCTTAGTATGTATAAGGCACTTCCTTGAGATCTCAAGAGATAGAAAGAGAAACACAGAAGATAGACTCAAAGATATTATATAGTGTGGTATGATATTTTAAAAAGAAAAGCAGAAGAGAGAATGAGATGTTTCCAGGAAGTTGAAAGGAGATACTGCCTTTAGAAATGTATCCATAGTGCCTAGAACTGTGCATGACTTAATTGGGCAATGAATGAATAAATGCATGCATAAAGCAAGCCTGAGCAATAGAAGGTGGCATGTGGATTAGCCTCCAAACATGCCTATGATTCACAGGCAGAAACAGAAGGACACACTCTGACAGAGCTAATGGGGAGAAGGAGGAGTATAAATAAGACTGGGTTTATTATCGACTCTGTATAAATAAATTTTTTTTCCTTAATACAAAGATAATAAACATTGTTTGTAGAAAATTAAAATAATAAAGATATTTGATGAAGAATTTTAGTTTCCAATAAACGTATTATGCTCTCCTAGGCTCCCCCACCCCAGGAGAAGAGTAAGAAATCTTAATTCTAGGCCCATAGAAAATGTCCCCTTCAATACTCTTGTCCAAATATGCATCATGTGGCACCCTCAAAATGAAGCTCTCAATTCCATCTACATTTTGAAAGTAAAAAGTTATGTCATAAAATATTTTCAAACAAAAGAAAAGCTGAGAATGGGCACAGATGGTGATTGCCCAAACTATGGCTCACTGATCCTTTTGCAAATGAAACTTTTAATATCTTGATGATATCAAATTGAGAGAATCCACTTCGAGCTGTACATTTCCTCGACAAGCATGTGAAAAGGACAACCTATCTTCTCTTCTCCTCCTCAGAAGCTCAGAAAGATTGATCATCACTTGTGCTGTTACCATATGAGCAGGGCCAAGCAGGGTGACTCGTGAAACTTAAATAGGATGAGAGTTCCTTAAATCCACGCTGCCCATCATTTCCACATTCCACTTGGTGAAACACACTGCAATAGAATCAAGAATAGAGACTAGCATGGTGCATAGACTTTTATAGCCGGTGCACCTAGGCCCAAATTCAATAGAAACATCCACTGGTAACCTTGTTTGAACTCCATTTCTTTTCACTGCCCTTATTTTTCTTGATGCCCCGAGGTCCTAAAAACAAATCGTGATGTTATATATAAGCCAATTGGTAGCTGCTCTGTAAACCATATTAAAATAAATAGAATTCATGGCTAAAATTAAACAGCCCATGGCAAGGCTCTTGTGTAAGTAAAACTATTGTTCCTTTGTATATTAAAATTGTATTTATCAAACAGAGAAGAAAGAATGAACGCAAATTGCACCAAAAAGGCAACTCATTTCAGACAAAATGATGGTGTGTAATAAAAAGATTTATTGTGTGACTAAAATGAAAATTAAATTCCTGTTAAAATATTTATGTAGATGTGGCTGAAACATTCTGCTGAGAGATAAGTCAGAGCGGCCTTTGGCATTTCGCAGGCATAATCCCTCTATTCTTCTGCCACAAATTTAGAGCTTACAAGATGCTAATGGCACCACCAGTTCCAGGACAGTCTCTGCAGACTACTTTCACTCAGCAGGTGGTAGGAATTTGCACCCATATTTCAAATGTACTTCTATCTCATTACTGGCTTCTTATTTCTTGGTGATTTATATCTCTATAAAGTTCCAGCTAGTGCAATGGGGAACGAGATTTCAAAAAGGCAAATTCTGCATAATATGGACATTTATCACTTTCTTCCTTCATTATTTTTTTCCCCCTCATCTCCAGGGAGATGGAGAGAATGACAGGTAGCCGTTAAAGTGGCGGGGGAGGGTGTACTTTTCTTACAATAATGTCATTCGAAAGCTTTCAACATTGGGAATATTGCTCTAAATGACACTTTCTAGGAAGTGGCAATATTATTTGCATCGTTACCTCCCATTTCACTCAACTGTGATCTTTAAATAATATATGTACCTTTGGGAAGTAACTCACTGGGTAACTATTAATTTGTAGAAGTCTTAATCATTTAAAATTCAGAAAAGTCCTTTTGTAATAAGTCCAAATGTAACGAATCTATTTGGTATTCACGCAGATGTCACAAGCAATTTCAGAGTTGTTACACTATAATTCTGCGCTCCTTAATAGATATTAGGGTAGCAGCAGTTGTGTCACTGTAGATAAGGCTCTTTCACAGTTCCCATGTCAAATTCACCTGTTACTGGTGTTTAGGATTTAGTTAAAGTAAAATTACACGCTTGTGAAACCTGACAGGTTCAGGGATATAGAGGCATTTTCCAGGGGCAAGAAAGAGCAAGTTATAGTGAAATAAAAGGCAGAAGGGAGTTATGTAGTCAAGGTGGTTGAATATTACGAAGATGAAACTTAGATATGTAAATTCTCCAATTGTATGGTAAATTAAAAAATTTAAATCAATGCATTTCCTTCCAGATCTTCTCTTCTCAGTACTTCGTTTCAGGAAAGAAATTAAAACATTCAATGGAATATTACAGGTCATGGGTTAAATGAACAAGTACAAAGATGATGTGTCATACTTAAAATTCACTCATATTTTACTTTCTCAGCTAAGTTAAAACTGTTTCATCACCTGACTCAAAATATAAATGGTAAGGTTTAATGAAAAGTTAATATATGTTAATGTACTCGGAACAATTTCATCAGGTATAACAAAAAATGAAATCAACTAACCATACACAATAAACATACTCACAGAAGAGATTTGGTCCAGGAGCTCAGTGATATCACCTAAGACTCAATTGTACTCTTTGTCTCTTTAATTCCCCAGGACATCAACTTCTGAGCATGATAGCTGCCAGCAACAGCCATCATCCTTCCTTATTCTCATTCAGCAAGGGTAAGGAGAATCCCTTCAGTGAGTTCATGCAGAAGAGTAAAAAATCTTAATTCTAGGCCTACAGAAAATGTCCCCTTCAATATTCTTGTCCAAATATTGTGTCATGTGGCATCTTTAAATCGATTTCTGTGCGAAGAAAATAGGAGGCACTGTGTAAGTTAAGGCAACCAGGACCAAAGTCTGCCCCAGGAATTGTAGGTCAAACCTATCAAGGCATAATGGCTGCGAAATCATCGAGTGTCCCATTAGGACTAGAAACCCAGGAAATGAATGCTGTGGAGCGTATGTCCGTGTGTGTTCTAGAACCGTGCCCTTTACATCCACAGCTTCAGTTATTCCTCAGAGCAAGATCAGGCCCTGGGTGTTGGGGACTCCAATTTCTAAGCAAAACGGAGTTGAAAATGTTTTGAAACTCACTCTGATAGAAAGAATAGAGGAAGAATTGAAACAGGGTATTTATGCTACAGATAAATGATTCATCCAGCTTCTATGATTTGATCTTGTATTAACTGTGAGTTTTTATGAGTTGATCCTCTTCTTTCTGTGAGAAACTTTATCGTTGGAAATAATACAGAAAATATGGTAAGCATGCCTTTACTATTTGGGATTAATTATGTACTTTTAAGTAGAGACTGAAGCAGGGATTTCCCTACTTCCTTTTCTTTTTTCTGTCTTTCTTTTTCTTTCTTTCTAAATAAAGACTTTCACTGGTAAGGTGAACTTTAATAGTGGGGAATACCACCTAGTGAGGGGTCCCTGATGATAGTTGAAGCTTCATTGATGAGAAAGAAAAAAGACAAAAGTTCTGCATCTATATGCTCCTAGCTGTAAGAACAGAGCCTGGGACAAAGTAGGTGCTATCATTTGTGTAAGTATTCTCCCAAAGGCTCATGTATTTTAAAGATTGGTTCCAAGACCACGACAGTGTGGGTGGTGGAGAATCTTGAAGAATTGAAGTCCAGTCATTGGGGGAACACCCTAGAAGTAAATATTGGGATACCAGTCATTTTATCTTCTTCTCTTTTGCTCCTGGACTGCCATGAGATAAGCAGCTTATTGCACCACTTGCTACCTGCCATGATATGATACCTTGCTACAGGCTCAAAAGTGATGGTGCCAACTGGTCATGGACTAGAACCTCTAAAACTGTAAGCCAAAGTTAATCTTTTAGTCAATATGTTTATTACCTCAGGTACTTTGTTAAAGTAATGTGACACTAATTAACACAGTAGGTATTTTATATACAATGTGTTACATGAATGGAGAAAGGGAGAGAAATTTAAAAAATCATGACTATGACTCCTCATGAGTCTAGGCAAAGTTGATGATTGTTGATGGTGAAGAAAGAAGGTTATGAGGAACCTCAAATTTTTACTAGCCTGCAAGTTCTTTCCTTGTCCATCTGGGAAGGAGCAATACAGTCAGTAGGTTTTGACAGGTGCAATCAAAACAGCACAGGCCAGGTGTGTATTCCATAGCCTTGAGAAATTCAAGAGTCAAGCATCTGTCCTTCCATAAACAAGCTACCAAGAACATAATCTTAGTAAGAGAAAGCTACATTTAGAAAGTGAACTTCTGAGTATATTAAGCACAACTACATAATATAGTCTGGAGACAAGTAGGGATAAGTAATACATGAATTCCTTAAAATATTCTTAATTAGTTGTAAACAATACTTGTAATGGTCAATCTGAATCTTCACCTTGATTGGATTAAGAGATGCCAGAGATTAGGAGGTTTCTAGGTGTCTCAATGAGAGTATTTCCAGGAATTATTGGCATGTGGAACAGTAAACTGAAGTGGGGACCCACCCTACGTGTGAGCAGCACTGTCCAATAGATTAAAGACTTAGATGGAACAAAAGATGGAAGAACAAAGAAACAGCCATTGAGTAAGCCTGATTTTTTTTTTTTTTTTTTGAAAGGGTTCATGATTGCTACTGCTAAGGACACCAGCTCCTTCATTCTTCCAAAGTAAACCCTTCAGTGACTCTACAGGAGTGTCCAGGCCTTCCATGTTGGACTGGGGCTGTATCATTGATCACTCTTGTTATGAGACTTCAGCTTCTTGGAAGAAATAGTTACTGGTTCCTCCAGCTTTCCAGCCTGCAGATGACCTGACTATGGGACTATCCAGCTTCTGATCATGTCAGCCTATCTAATAAATACACACACACACACACACACACACATATTTATTCTAATAAGTACATTATATATAT
The DNA here is from genome assembly GCF_021218885.2 of Marmota monax. Lineage (NCBI taxonomy): Eukaryota > Metazoa > Chordata > Mammalia > Rodentia > Sciuridae > Marmota > Marmota monax. The sequence goes on along the minus strand of NW_026692072.1, from coordinate 3,740,215 downwards.
ATATATATATATATATATATATATATATATATATTCATATATATTCATATATATGTGTGTGTGTATATATATACATATATATATATGTATATATATATATATTATATATTCATATATATTCTGGTAGAATACCTGGCTAATACACCAGTTCACTTCATAATTGCACCAGCCAATTATGAAATCAACCTAAGTGTCCATCAATAGATAAATTGATTTTTAAAATATGGTATACATACACAATGGCATTTTATTCTTCCCTAAAGAAGAACAAAATTTGTCATTTGCAGGAAAATGGATGGAATTAGAGAAGATCATGTTAAGTGAAATAAGCCAAACTCAGAAAGTCAAGGATCATATGTTTTCTCTTATATGTGGAAGCCAAAGAGGAAAAAGAAAGAACAAAAATCTAATGAAAATGGAAGAAAACCAATAGGGTAGAAGAGGGTGGGGGCTCAGGAGAAAGGAAAAGGGAAGGGCAAGGGAAGCCAGGGAGTGAAGTGATCAAAGGAGGTTATGTACATGTACAAACATGCCACAGTGAAACCTACCATTCTCTATGAATATACATGAGGTGTAACTGACCTAATAAACTTGCTTCAAACAGAAAAATTATCTTAGTTAAACGCCAGTAGCAAACCAATATTTTAAACAAAATGTTACCACTTAAATTTCATTGCATGGAATTTATTTAAGGCATGAGGCTCTATCTTCTTTAAGAGACAGTCTTATGACTAATGAAAACTCATTTCCAGTGTGTTTTATGTTTGAGCAGATCTTAAGACCCACTAGTTTCCCACTCACCAAGATAGATGTGTTTATAAAGGTGCACAACTCAGTCAAGGTCACATAGTCCTTCCTGACATAGAGTTACATTTCTCAAGTGCATTTCAATAGTCCGAAGTGGTCAAAAGCAAATGCCTATGTTAATATGCCTCAATATGAAAGTAGAAATATCCCCCTGTCCAGAAGCCCCTTAGGTGTTCTTAATTGATAATAACCACTCTCTTCTAAAACAACAACTATTCTGAAACTTGTGCTAACCTATTACTTTTGTTAAAGTTTTAAACCTACACTTTCATCTTTAAAATAATATACTTTATTTAGTCTTTGGCAAATTGAATATACATATTTTGTGAATATATACAATTTATACAACTATATTACAGATATCTTACCATATACATTCTATCCCTTTAGATAACCATGTTGTGGTTCTTAGAGCTTCAGTTTATTCATTTTCATTATTTTTATGTATTTGAAAGTCTGATTTACCATGATTTATTCATCCATCCTACTAGTGATGGATATTTACATTTATTTATATTTTTCCAAATTGGAGACCTTATAAAGCACCATGCTGTGAACATTCTCATATCTATGTCTTCATGCAAATATGTGACTCTCTCTAGGGAATGTAATCAGTATTAGAATTGATAAGTTATAAATACACCTTTCTCAAACTAATAGATACTTCATATCCGTTTACCCGTAAGAAAGATTCTTTGTGACAGAGATTTATGTGCAGGAAGTGGACTGAGGAATGCCTGGGGACTCAACAACTACAGGAAAAGAGAATGAAGTGAGATTGGGCAAAATAAAGCCACAGTCAGCTGCAGAGAACTGAAGCTGTTGTGATGCTTCTGTGTTATTGAAAGTTGAAGCAATGGGGCTCAGCCATTAGATGCCCCCATTGACCTGAACTTAGATACAGGCTATTCCCAAGGAGAAAGAGTGGCCGTTGTGTGAAAAACTGTTCTTCACATGAGAGCAACTCTTGAAGAGGGTTCAAAGGTGAGGTCTATTCCATTCCCATCCTTTTCATCAGTTGGGAAAATAAGTCCTTCAGTTCATAGCAGCAATCTGAGCCATGTAGTACCATGTCCACTTATTAGGTAGTATGACTGCCTTTCCAAAGTGGCCATTCATTCAAACTTTTAAAATTATCCCTTGCAGAATATCAAAGGGAGGTATACATCTTCAATTTCCTCTTGGCTTTGCAATGGCCACCCAAGCTACATGGAATGCAGATGCTGCTACAAATTCTCTCTTCTACTCTTCCATCCAAATGAGGTCTTTGGAAAGAAAAAGAGGAGACAGAGTTTGAGAAGAGTTAGAAATCCTTTCTGATACATGGAGATAAGGGGAGGACTTTTCTCCACCAACAGACAGGTTTGAAGAATAAGTGAAGGAGTTTACTAGGAGAGGGACCCAAGAGGTAGAAACCATTGGTAAGTATCCAGTGAGAGTCCACTGTGAGAGGAATTATGTTTTCCTTGTTATTATCTATGCTTAGCCAGTGGTTACCAAGCCCTTCTCTCCACCTTTACTCAGGGGAATGAGCCTAGAGTCTTATAGACATCTCACCAGTTTCCATCACTGCCACTCTTGATCCCTTAGCAGGAACAGGGTTTGTTTGTACTAGATTTTGTCTGATTTCCCCTTCACACTTGTCATCCCGAGAAAATGATGTGGGAACCTATATACCTTGTAGAGCAATAACAGGAAAGCTCTGGCGTTTGGAAAGAGAGAACTGAACTTAACAAGTTTACAAAACTTTTGAACTGTGAAATAATAAATGATATTTCCCCTCACATAATTATTTCATACTCTGATGCCTTATAAATTTTGGGTTTATGCCCTACCTTAAACATTACTTTGATGTCAAAAGCAAACCTTATTTACCCCTTGCAAGGACAAAGAGAATTACACAACTGGGGCATGAATATCAGAATGCAGCTTCAGTCAGCTCGGATTTTCAGGGATTTTCAAGTTCAATATTTTAAATGAATGAATCAAAATTCTCCTCCCCAAGTAATCTGTTAATTAAGGGATTGCTGTACCTCTGACACTCCCATAATTTATCTGGGAGGCTTTTAGGAAGCTGATATTCATTTCCTCATTTTCTTTCTCAATTAAGAAAGAGCAAGTGAGTTCAGATGGCTTGTCTAGGGTCACAGAGCAAGTCAGCGGTGAGCCCCTGAGTCTATTAATTCCAGTCAGACAGAGTGCACTGGGCTTTGCTCATAGGCTCAGCTCAGCCAGTGACCACTGAATGGACAAAAAGTCAGACATTTGCTCCTGAGATTTTTCTCAGGGTGAGATCCACTGACCTGAAGAGGATTGATTGAGCCTTCTATATTGCCAAGCCCAATGAGGATAGCTCACTAGTAAATTAAACCTTGGCTTATCCTTTCTCCTTCAGCTCTAAGCAATATTGAGGGATGAATCAGGAAGACACCACATTTTCAAACACAGTAAAAGTGACTAACACAAATGTTTTACCAAAGCATTTTTTGTCCAATTTCCACAACCAAGAAATGGGATAAAAATCACAGCTATATAACATTTCATAACTCATAAAAATGCTTGTGATTGATATTTGCATAACCCTGTAGGCTTTACAGACCCTGTTCAAAATTGACCCACCCACAGAACATCAGAAGCCAGGTGAGTGTTCTTTTATCAGTTGTAAGGAAATGGATAAACACAAGTGTGTTGTAAACAGTTCCATCAATACTGAAGCATGTGCTATAAGATAGAGAAAGCTCACCCTCACATCTTTCATTATATCCTTCAAAGGTATATGTCCTTTCAGACATTTTATTATGAAGTGTCATACCTGTGTGTGTGTGTGTGTGTGTGTGTATACACACATTATATGAAAATAAGATTGTATTATACCTACTTTTCTGCAACTTCTTCCTGCTGCATTCTTGTTTCCTTAAGGGAACTTACTCCTTTCCGTGGTCAGATCAAATATCCCTTAAGTCATTCTCTATTCTTCTCACACATAAACCAGTCCAAGATCAAATCTTATAGATTATACTTTAAATAGAGCTCCACCATCATCGTCATGCATCAATCTTCCATCTTCTCTGAATTGTTACAGTAGCCTCCTGAAGTTATTTAGCTGTTTTCCTTTCCTCCTTCGCTCGGTTCTCAAAACAGCAACCCTGGCAGTGCTGTTATAAAATGAATCAGATACTGTTCTTTGCTCAAAACTATCACATCTCAAAGCAAGAGTCAAGGAGCACTAATCAGGAGTAAAAGATCCCCCAACACACACCATGCCATTACTTTCCTGCCTTCTTCTGCTTTACCTTATCTCTATTTCTACAACCTCCCTTCTGTTCCTCAAACAATCCCACCGTGACCCTTATATGTGCTGTTTCCTCCTCCACAATTACCCTTCTGCCAATCATCCACATGGTCAGACTTCTCCAGGTCGGAATTTACAAGTTGCCATCATAAGGTAGCCTTCCCTGGCCACTGTGTCCAAAATGTCAGTGTCCACTAGTATCACGACCCATTCCACACTTTATTTCTCCTTAGCATGCTTTCCTACCCAATATGTTATGATTTTGTTTTCACTTGTTTGTTATGTTTCCTCCAGGCAGGTGTAAGCAATGAGAGGATTTCCCCCACTATTGTAGCTTTGTTATCTATGGGCTATATTCAATTTTTGAGTGAATAAATAAAATAAGATCAACAATGAACCAGAATTTTTAAACTCAATTATTTCATGTCTATCCTTCTACCATACTGTATATGGCACTTTCTAAGGCTACAGAATATTTCATCATGTAGGTGTAACATTTTTAACCATTTCCTTCTTGATGAATGTTTATTTCCAATTTTTTGCTATTTTCATCTTTTTTTTTTTTTTTGGTCAGGCACAATTGTATGTCATCTTACTTATGTTTAACAGAGAAAGTCAAACCGAATGTACTCCTGTGAGTGAAGAAATGACATGTGCACCTGGTTTTCATACCCAGACTCAGCCCTTGGTCCCCCCAGGTGCATTTCACCATCCCCATCTGTTTTATGGTGCCTATATTACCCTCTTGACACTTTTACTTTAAAAAATGGACACTTCCATGTTTATTGATGACTTGTGGCAAAGCAAACTGAGAGACTAGCCAGTTGATAAGGAAGAAGAAGAAAGACTTTATCTTCCTTAAAACTCAGCAAAGCATGAAAACTGGTCAACAATTCACATAAAATATGTATGTACAATGAATGTGTAAGGGGAAGCACAGAGGAAGAGGACTATAAAAATATTTCAACAAGAACATGAGAAAATAATGACCACTCCAAGAAGAGGAAAGTAGCCAGATACTGTGGTAATTTGAATTATGAAGCTTTATGGCCCTATAAGAATATTTTCATGAAATGCAACTATTTCTATACTTGACTGTATGTTGCCTGGTAATGATGTTTGTGTCTGAAAAGACATATTAGGGTTAGAAAATAGCACAAATTGTATGCCCTGAATACTTGCTTTCACTTTCCCTAAATATGAAAAGTGGAAAAAGGGGGACTCAGCCCTTATATAGTCTAAAATCCCATGAACAGTAGTTAAGATCATTGTTCTCAATTTTTCATGCCCTTTCTGCTTTAGAATGATGCATACACATCCTTTGCCATTCGTCTTTTTGGTTTCTACCATTAGAACAGATACCCGTGTCCTTTTTCCTTCGCTAATTTGGGGGCTTGGCTGCATCACGTGCTTTTGTTAATGTAAAATGTATGGGAAGTGACAGCGTGCCATGTTAAGGTAAAGAACTTAAGAAGTATGATGTGTTTCTGTTTATGTACTTACATTCCTGGGATCACCTTGAGAAAAAACAGGTCCCCCAAAGTTGATGAACTTTCAATGTGGGACACAGAAAGAGACAGATCAACTTGAACTTGACAGGAGCCTGGAGCCCAGCCAAGTTTATTTGCTGAACTGTAAGAAAAAAATGTTGAATATTATATTCCATAAGTTTGGGGATTGTTGTTATATAGCATTATTGCTGCAATAGTTGACCATTTCGTTACCCAATGGACTGCCCCAGCTCTCCCTGCCTTTACCTGCATGATAGCAGAGCCAAATGCTATCCAGCTGGCTAACATCAAGTCTCAGTTCCACCACTTTATGTCCATGTGACTATGAGCAAGTCATTTAAATATATCTAAGATTCAGTTTCTGTATTTGTGAGCTTGAAACAGTAAAGCAGTGGGTACAGGGGCAAAGGAGATAGTGTATAAGAAGCAATCTTCACATGGTAAATCTTAAATAAGTATTAACACTTGTGCTGGTGGTATTATTATTATTATTATTATTACTATTATTTTATTGTTATTCTCACAACTACTCAGATTGCCAGCAGCCAACGAAGGCATCCCGCTTGACCATGTTCCTGTTAGTCATTTCGCCCTGTGTGGGAAGCATCTTGTGTACCAGCATCCTTTTCCTGACCTTTCCCCCTCTCAAAAGTCCTTGCAGAATCTGGGCTTCAAAGTAACGTCCAAAGGTATTTGCTACAAGGCTCTTTCCACCATCATTAGCTAGAAAAGGAGAGGATGCAGAAGAAGGACAAGAAGAGCTTAACTCAGGTTTTAGATCTGAACACTGCATTCCCAGAGAAGCAAGCAGCTTGCACTCAGATCTCACGCTTTCACTTACCACAGAGTCCTGGCAGACAGAGGTATGCTTTGGGGAGTCTCTAGGACTCTCATGAAATCAATTATCAGTTGATATAATTCAAGTCACATACACAAGTGGAACAAGCTTTACCCAGGTGCCCTCATTGATTGAGCTAAATATAATTTCTGAGAAAGTTTCCTTATCCCAAACTGTAGACTTTTTTTTTAAGTGAGGATTTGGCCATAAATAGTACTGAATGGAAACCACACATAGTAAGGAGAAAAATCTAGAGTACTAGTAAATGACACTGCTATCTAAGGCTATAGTTCTCCATAAGCTAGTTCAGAGTCATGTTTAGTACCACAGTGCCTTGAATTACAGTAAATTGATAAACATCACTACCCATGATTTTAACATGGTTGATCTCATTCTAGAGGTGAGAATATTTTATTCTTTATGCTTGGATTCTACGAAAAATGTGACTAGTCAGTTACAGAAAGATTAGAAGTTGTTATTCTATAACAAAGGACATGACAGTGATCCAATTAGTCAGGGTTCTCTAGAGGAACAGAATCAACAGGAATTATGATTATAAAAAGGGGATTTATTAGATTGGCTGACATGACCAGAAGCTGCATAATCCACAATGGCTATCTGTAGGCTGGAGTGCTGGAGAGCTGGAGGAACCAGTAGCTGTGCAGTTCAAGAGGCTGAAGCCTCAGAACAAGAATTATCAATGGTGCTATCCCAGCCTGAGACCAAACGCTTCTGGAAACTCCCTGGAGAATCACTGGCAGAGCCTGCTTTGGAAGAGTGAAGGTGTAAGAGTCTGATATCCTCAGGTGATCACAGAAGCAATCAAGAATCCCTTCAAAAAGAATCCAGCTTGTGTCTGTTGCTGCTTCCTTGTTCTTCCATCCAATCCACTTATTGGACAGTGCTGCCCAGGCTTAGGGAGGGTCTCCACTTCCTTCTCTATTCCACATGCTAATCATTCCTAGTCAGGCCCTCATTGACACACCCAGAAGCCTCTTAATTTTTGGAATCTCTTAATCCAATCAGGTTGACAATTCAAATTAACCATTACAGTAATCCTCTTCTTATATCTCAAACTGGAGGTCAGGCCTGTTAAGGGACCCTATTGGTTCCCTGTTTGACTTCTCCAATTTTAGGGAAAATGACAGAGAAAAATAATCCACATAAATATTTTAAGGAACAGAAATTGGTTTTGTAGAAACATTAAGACCACAGAGTCTCCTTGGAGAACAATAATGAGGAGTCTGACCTTTGACTTCTGGTTGAATTCTTTTGCATTTTAAAATCTGGCATCTATCTCAGCCATTTTCACCTATTACCTTCTTGAGTATTTTTCTACTTTTTAAATTTTTTCTTACTCACCTCTTCTCCCCTGAAAAATTAACACCACAGATATATTGCATGCATACTTGATATTATTTTGTGCTTTATATTTAAAAAATAGTTTCTATCTTCCCCCTCCGCCAAACAAATTTATCCCTTTGGGATGATATAGCCCACATTTCCACTGAATGCTCTAAATAAAGCATTAGTGTATTGTACATAGTTAAACTAAGCTATGCAATCAATGTGGTATAATCTGTAATATACGACTGTATCATTCTAGAGTTCATTAAAAATATTTTCTGAATCTTTATTATGCCCTTTATTTTTTAATCATTTTAATGTGTATATGGTATTGGGAATTGAACCCAGGGCTTTGTGCACACCAGGTAAACACTCAACCGTCAAGCTATATCCTCAGCCTGTTATGTCCTTTTTAATAGAATAATAACCTCTAATTTTTCTGTAAGTCACTAATCAGAATTTTTGGAGGCCTCGAAGCATAAAGAATAAAATATTCTCGCCTCTAAAACGAAGTCAACATTGTTAGAATCACAGGTAGTGATATTTATCAATTTTTCATGATTGAATAATTTCAAAATAATCAAAGGCAGGGGAACATGGAATTACCTCATCCCTTAGATAAATTTTATTCATCTTGATAAAACTGTCTCCTTAACTCAAAAGGTCTTGTGGAGTTTGCTGGTTGGAGAGGTACTCAACATTATTTTTTTTCCATTTTACATCATCATTTCCTTATGAGAAACTACCTCTGCCCCGTTGTATGCCAGGCAGCTGGAAGAGTGCAAACAGGTATGGGATACAGGTGCTCTGTTCTCTTGACTTTCCTGCTGGTTCTAAAGGAAGGATCTGCAACAGCACTTAGCCAGTCAAGCACTCTCTTCTGGAACTTTGAAACTCAAACAATAAAAACAGGACCTGAGAAGCAAGGCAACTTCTCAGCATGAAGCAGCTGCTAATGGAAATCCTTCCTAGCTTTCTGGAACCAAACTGCAAGACCTCTACATATAAGTTCTACATAGAAGGTCAACAGCAAGAGCAAGACCTCTCTCTGGAGTGTGAGTCTTGATGTGTCTAGCTGTGCCCATCCAAGCACAAGTCTCCATGTGCTGCCTGATCTCTCCCCCTTCACAAGCCCAAGTGCTGTTACCTTTTAATTCCATTTTCCCACTGTTTTCAGCATTTTTTTTACTTAAATTATCAAGAATTAGTTTTCACTCCTCCAAACCATGAAATTTTTTAAAATACCAGAAATTCTGTAATAAATGAATGACTCACTTACTTTGGTATGACTCAGGAGAAGAATCTTAAGCTCCACTGCCCAATAAAGGTAGACACTAATCTCACATGACTACTTGTATTTAAATTAATTCAATCAAAATTAAATCAAAAGAAAACTCTAGTTGCTCAATCACACTGGCTATATTACAAGTGCTCAAGAGCCACATGTAACTAGTGGCCACCCTACTGGATGGCACAGAGATAGATTGTTGCTATCACTGCAGAAAGTCCTACTAGAGAGAGCTATTCTCATGTGTCCAGGGTGCATGGTGAAAAATGAAGAACATGTCAAGAAATCCTCATAGAAAAATCAAATTTGGCTGATTAGTTTCTAAGTAGTTTCTAAGATTTCTAACCATGGTAATATCTCTGGTATAAACAGACTAGAATCTAACCTAGTACTCTGTACATGGTAATCCCCAGTCAATGTGTATTGAATTAATGATTGTGATATCAGAAGTTTCCTGAGCTGTGAGAATTAATAAACCTCCCATCTGTGCTATGTTTGGACTGTTTGGTGATTTACTTTCCATAGGTCATTTGGAAGAAATTAAGAAAGCAGGTAATACCTCTTAGGTTTCTATTACTATAAAAAAATGCTGAAATGAGATGATAAATGTCTGTTTTGAAAGTAAAATAATCTAGAGAAGCAATGCTCAGAGTGCATTCTGCACAGGTTCAAAGGTGTTAGTCTATTTTTAATAGATGAAGGGTCCTGGTAAAATAAATTAGGATAACAAAGGCTATGTTAAATAAATGTAGGTGGATATGATTTGGGGGATACAGACTAATATATTTTTCTCCAGACATTTGGCTTTCTTCAAACTCCTACACAGTCTCAATTAATACCACTGTTCTTTTCGGTGAGCAGTGCCTTAGGGATGTGATACAATGGAAAGCAGAGGAAATAGCTGCCATCTCCAGCTGCTTTCCCAAAGTCGAAACCCTTAGGGGGTTAAACAGTTCTGGAGGCAGAGACAAATGATTGGGGAGAAATATGAGTGGTGAGAGCAGTGCCTACAATCTGCCCACCCCCAAGAAAGATGACTTTCTGGACAAGGGGGAAATGAAAGAAAAAATAAATAGGTAAGAGAGCAGTCACTGGTGATTTCTAGAAGGAGCCGCTCTGAGTCTCGCCCAGAGAAGTTCAGTCCCCGCAGATGAAAGGTCTGTGTAGTCTGCAGAGGAGTGCTCAGGCAGCCTGCTGGAGAGTTCTCTTCTCTGAGCAGCAAAATTACAGCAGCATGCTTCCTAAACAACCACAATCAGCCTAGAAGCAGACGAGGGAGGCTGGAACTCAAAGGGGCAAAGCAGACACTTCACAAGCCCAAAAGTGCTACTTCTTTTTAATTCCATTATCCCACTGTTAAGCTCCTTATTCAGTTGTGGCCTGCCTTGACTGAACATGCAGAGCACCAGAGAGGACATTTTGCATGCACAGATTTCTAATAGAGCAGAAATCCCTGCTCTTGGGGCAAGGCACTCTCAAGCAGAGCAGAGCCCCATGCTGGGGGTTACTTTCCAGTGAGTGGTTTAGGAAAGCATCACTTGCTGCAAACTGGAGCTAGCAGATATTTGCAACCACTGAAGACAAGTGGTACCTCCACTTTCCTGGCAGTACATGGAGACTTGTGCTTGGATGGTCACAGCTGGACACATCAAGAGTCATACTCCAGAGAGAGACCTCGCTCTTGTGACTGACATTCTATGTAGAATTTATATGTGAGCAGTCTTGCTTTTTGAGTGCTAGTTGTTTAGAGAAGAATCATGACAGTCCCAATAACCCTATTTTCATGGAGCATTTTGGAATACACAAAAATGCTTGTTCAATCAAATGGCTGTATTGTAAGGTTAATAATCATTATCTCAGGGTGGGAAAGTAGGACTAATGTTTTAATCTTTCTACTCTTTTAAATTTTTCAAAATAATTATGTATTAGTTTTATAACATAAAATGAGCTTTTCTGGAAACACTATTTGTACCTGTAGCAGTTTTGGAATAAAGACATTAATTAGATTTAATTTTTGAATAATGATTCCATTTAATGATCCATTTACTCCAGGTCATATAATATCAATTACATTCAATTTATTCACTTGTTTATTCAGTTAGTCATTTTTCCTATTATAAATATTCTTTCATTCAACTATTTATTTTTAAAGAATGTATTACATCAGATGTCAGCCAACTAGATAGTCCAAGGATCATGCCCAGCATAATACTTGGTTCTATATGGCTCACCAGCTTACAATGATTTTTAAATTTTCAAATGGTTTGGGGCAAATCAAAAGAAGAATAACATTTCATGACTGTTAGAGTCTGTTAAGTGTGGAGATTTCTTATTGGTTGACTGTTGTATCTAGTTTATGTTAATTAAGATAAGCTGTGTGGAATGTATAAATACCTCTGTTGTCCTACAATAAACGGCTCCCACTCCTGCCTCCTGCTGTATCAATGTACACAAGTTGTTCGTCACCGCCCCCCGGTTATTTTGTTGCAGCCGGACTGTGGCACATGACATGTGAAAATTGTGTGATATACAAACTGTCTCTTGAGTCACAATTTCTTTTTTTTTAATAACTTTATTTTATTTCTTTTTTTTACATGGGGCTGAGTATCGAACTCAGTGCCTCACACATGTGAGGCAAGCGCTCTACCATGGAGCCACAACGCCAGCCCGATTCACAATTTCATCTCATCATTGCTGGAAGAGGGTTGGCCCAAAATAGTTTTGTTGCTGTTGTTTCTCTCTCAATTCATGTTTCAAAAAACATGAAGTCAGCGGAAGTAGACCAAAGACACATAGTGGCTGTAGGGCTGGCTGCACTGTCTAGCATGGTGACAGTCCCCATGACAACCTCCAGGGAAATAAAACACTATATCATTGCTCCATCTTAAACCCCACCTCTGAAATCATTTATCTCATGATCTGGTCAAACTGGAACATCTCCAGTTTGCTGCACCAAACCAAGACCATAACTGTTGCTACTTTTATATTCTAGGCACAGAGCACATGGTCTTCATGAATTCACTTGAATGGCTTTTCCACCCTAACCACATGGGCATTCATTTCAGAATTTTAAATACCCAGAATCAGGCCACACATCTTTCAGGTGAATCTCCCAATCTCACACAGTTTGAAAAATGACTAATAATTTCCTAATGACTTCAACTGCCTAATAGATTAAAAAAGAGGTTTCTGATATGTTTAAATGACCCAAATAGCAGTTCTAAGCACAAGAGTGTGTGACATTTCTTATAGTTTGTTCTGATTGTGTTATCTATGATAGTACTTTGAGGCAATGATGAAAGGAAACCTTAGATGATAAAATTAAATGCTAAAATAAATTTAATAGATTGGTAATGGATACAAGCTAACATAATTACATTTGTCAGAGATATGTGTGGAAATAGGTTTTTAGATAAAATATTCAACCACACAGGTCTTTAATAGTGGTGTTTAGAGACAAAAAGAGATGCAGGTTCGGGGACAGCAAGCTGAATATGTGTCAATCTGTAAAATTCCTTGCATTACATAGAAGGGAAGGTACAATATGGTTCCCTCCAAGCCACCTTCAAGAGTATGTGACCAGTACAATCTTGGAAACTTTGTGCTCAATCTTGGAAACTTTGATGGGTCCCCCATTTGATTTAGTGCTATACTGCCACCCTTCTAATGTGCTTAACAATTTTTGAAGAAAGAGATTTGCACTTTAATTTTGGACTAGGCCTTGCTAATTGTATAACTACGTCTTGCTCCCTAAACTTATGAAGCGCAGGAACTAAGATTGCATTAACTGGAGTTTTGTGTCTAGAATGCAGGAAGTTGACCAATCCATGTGCTAGCTATTCTCTATTTGTCTCTCTGCTCTCAGAACTGCTCAAATGCACCCCAGGAAGCATGTAGTTAGAGGGTAGATTAAAAAAAATAATAACCAGAAAATACTGAATATAAAGTTTTGCTTTTCTCATTTACATCATTTCATGAACACTTTATACACATTTAAATGTTCTTTGAGAACATTATTCTTTAATGAGTGTATAAAATCATAAATGATAGAATTAGTATAATTTAATCATTTCCCCATTGCTGGATACTTCAGGTGTTTCTAGTATTTCCCTATGGTAAATATAAATGTACTTATTTATACATATTTTCCTTTGATTATTTTTAACTTAAAATTTCTACAAGTGAAATTTCAAGTACAAGTAGTATGAAATTTTAAAGACAATTGGTACACATTGTCAAACCCAAAAAATCTGCAGTGATTTATAATCCCATCAGTTGGGGTCAGCATTACTAACAGCATTTGTAAATGGTTATCAATCAATAAGTGAAAATAGCATTTTGATTGAATTTGTTTAAATAATCTTAAACTTTTTAAAATACAGACATGGCTATATAGGTTTTCTTTTTCTTTGAAGTATCTTCTCATGTTATTTGTCCTTTTTCTATGGGAAAAAAAAAACTAGCATTTTCTTTTGATTTGCATAAGCTTTTATATAGGGAAAATGATTTATCATATTTTTGTTCAGGTTACCATTTTAAGTAACCATTTTAGGTACTATGATTAAGTCTATGATGCCAAAGGTAGTGATTTATTCCCAATGAAAACAGAAAATTGTTTTTAAACCACTACTTTTTAAACATTTTTTCCTGCTCCATGTCTTACTGACATTCTGAAAAAGCATCAGGGTAAAAATATTAAACATTGTGAACATGGTCCAGGCAGAACAGAAACACTGATTTAAATGGAATGTGTTACTTGGGAATGGAGAGAGTGGAGTCCCACTTTAGGGCGGGGCATCAACAGATCACCCTGTACTTCACAATACCTTTCTCTTGTCCTGCTTTCCAATAACTTTTAAAAACTCTTAAATAAATGAAAAATCTTAACTCTAATAAAATATTCAGGTCACAAGAACTGTATATAAATGTACCCTCTAACACAAACCAATGATCTTTTTGAAGTGAGAGCTTCACAAGATGGAAGGGAAGGGTAGGAGTTACTGAAGAAATGACTCATCCTGGTCCCCTGGGTCCAGCATCTATCACCTCCTAACATGTATGCCTTCCTGGGAGATATCTGGAATGTGCCACAATTTTTTTTTTTAACGTTAATCACTATCCCAAAGAACAGTGACTCTAACTAATAACATGACCATTCATCCAGTCTGAACAATAGAAAGATCACAGAAGCATATGGAAAATACAGACTGAAAAAAAGTACTCTTCTTTACTGTCACTTAAAGAATAATGAAGATTTGACGGAATTGACTCCTTGCCAAAATTTCCAGTTGACATGGCCCTTTCAATGTCAAACAAAACCAAGACTTTTTCATTTCTTTGAGAGAGAGGGGAGTTAAGGAGGAAGAAAAATGTGGACAGAGATGATATAATCTGACTTCCCCTAAATACTAGCCCCATGGTTGCCAAATAGGATGAGTGAAGGGCACATCAATATGGCTGATATTTAGCAGAAAATGGTACTATCTCAGTCATTTTAAATATATTTACACCTTACCTGCCTTTTCAGAGATATATTTGTAATCAATTACACTCAACACTATAAGAACAAAGGGCCATTTTTTTTACCAGAAAACCTTTTAATAATTTGAGAATTAATATTAATAAACAGAATGCATAATCTGATACCCTGCAATTAATGCACATTTCCTTTTTTTAAAATTTAGAATGGAGAATACAAGAGGTCACAGGTAATAATGCTCCTTTCTCAATTAATGCTAATGAGTCATTGATTATGAGTTATTAAATAAGACAGAGCCAAAGTACTAGGCAGTGTTCAGAGAAAACTAATAACTCTCAGACATCAGGTTATTCAGAGACCTTTCTGGTCTGATAAATTATGAAGAATCAGAAGATGATAGTATTTAGCAGCTCATTGTGACCTTAGTAATAATCTGGTATAATTGCCTTAAATAAAAAATGAAGAAGAAAGAATGATCCAAATAGGTAAAGTGACTAAGCTATGGTCATGTAGCTAATTAGCAGCAAAGATTGAAATTGAACCTGGGTCTCCTGATAAATATATCCAGTCTCTTCTCCATTATACCTACTGACAATCCTCCAGAGACAATGATAAATCAAAATTTATGTATTCAAGATTTATTTTGATAAAATAAGGGATCCTTTTAATATAAAGTGAAAAACAAATGGAATAGAAATATGTATATACAGTATAATCTCAACAAAAAAAGAAATATGCAAAATGATAACAGAAATCATCTCTAGATGGAGAGAGTAAATTTTAACTTTTTTATGATTCTCCATTTTCTGCAATTTAAAATCAGAAATAAGATGAATTACACATATAAACAATGTTTAAATGGTGTTATACATGAGAAGAAAGGGTTATATTATTACATATTATAAGGGAAAAATACAAAATGCTATTATTGTATTATATATTATCATAAAATAAATTACGTACGGTACCTTGGAATATACTTAGATTCTTAAAAGAAACTTAAGAATGTTTTCCAAAATACTTTCTCTTTAATACAAGTCTGTTAGAATGACTTCCATTAAAAAAAAAAAAGATCCAGGTGTAGAAATCAGCTTTGGAAATAGGGCATATTCTATCTCCAACAAAATGCTTCACCATTTACACTATACCAATAATTCTGAGACATGTTGCAATAAAGAAAATCACTTACATCTGTTTAAGCTAGCATTTTCCTAAGTTATTTGGTCACAGCACTGTTTATTAAGAGGCACCTGATACACTTACTCAACAAGGTTTTACAGAACATATTTGAGAAAACCTCAAGTCTCTCTAAAATTCCAACTCATCTACTCACAAGGTCAATAATATAAGGGTCTTAACTAAGCCTTGCTTATAAATGCTTTTATGGTGCACTTGTAAAAATAACTATATGTTTGGAATGTATAAGCAATTGCACCTTTATCTATGAGGTGTTTTTTAACGTGTGAGTTGTGTATTGAGATAGGAAATGGGAAGGGGATCTCTCTGAATTATTACTCCAAGTCTTCCATGTTTTTGCCTATTGATTTCAATGTTCATGATGATTAATTTTAATTTTTCTTCTGCCCCAGGGCTTTGTTACAGAAGATCAACTAAGTAAGGCTAGAGTGCTATCACTTTCTTATCTTGAACTGGACTCGACTGCTTAACATGAGCTGACTTCCACAACTTGATTTTCAAACCCAGGGCATCCAGTCAGCTTATCAACTTCAGAAACCCACACAAATAACTTGAAATGTAACTTAAATATGCATATCCTTTCCATCTCTCTTCCCTCTAAAGCCACTGAAAAATTTAAACTATTTTGCTTAAAAGTTCCCAGCTACCTCAACTGTACACATTTTAGCTACTCTCAGTTTTTTTATCTCTCAGGTATGAAATAGGAAGAAAAGTGACATCATCTTCAGATTTATGTACAAATTAAGAGGCTACACGAAATATACTTAGAACAGTGCCTGGTACCTAGTATATTGTAAGTGGGTGTTAGATGTGATTCTGAAATATGGCATAATTTTTTTCTCCCTCTGATCCTGTCTTTGGCAACACAATCTTCTTTCCTTTCTGCAACATAAAAATTATCGTGTCATCTTTGCTTTCTCTTTTATATCCTAAACCTTACACACTGCACACAACCATTATACAATATTTACCCTCATTATTCTCACCCTATGCACACACCACAAAATGGTCCATTCAATCCATTTCTAAGTACTTCCTATGAAAGTTCTGCTAAATCTATCCCTTTAATTCCATTTTGCATTCTCATTACACTATTGGGGATCATTCTCTTACAACTAAACAAGTATAATAGCAGAATTCTTAGTCTCTATACTTGAAAATAACTTCTCCCTCATTCTATGCTGTAAATAATACACTCTAAATTCTCCTTGAATCGAAACAGTTCTCAGATCACAAGCTATCAATTATTCCTTATTTTTCACAGGATAGCATCTAAACTCCAAAGAGCATTCCAGGTATTCTATAGAAAAGCTATAAATTCTCCACACTGCCCAAACAATATCTATTCCAACTTGCATTTATGTTGGTCAACTGGCATAAAATAATAATCCTGTCTTTTCTGTCCTTTTGAGTGGATTAACCAATCTTAGAGACAGTTTGAATCACATTTCTTTATAAATCCTCCTGAACAGTTCAGTTCTGAGGGGTGCTTTTCCCCATCTTGTGAATCTCTGGAAATTTTCCCCAAATCACATATTTAAGACATATCACACATTTGGAGAAGAATTCTACTCTATTTTGGTTACATACAATAAATCATCACATACGTTTTTGAGGAACTGTGCAGAGAAGACAGATCCGTGTCCAGAGTATCCGTTCCCATAAACACAAAGCTTTGTCCTTTATGTGATAGCAAGTGTCAAGGGAATCAACCAGTTGGCTGCCTGATCTTTCCTAGTTATGGTTCCACACTGGAGACTGAGGATTAGTATTCTACTTCTGGGATATTGGACACTCAGCAATGGCTTTAGCCTCCGACATCAGTAAAGGAGGTCCATGTTGCTGAGTTCATGCATAATCTCTGTCTTTTCCACCAGGGTCACTTTATTCATAAGCCTATTGAGCAATGCCAGGAGGAGCTCAGGAAAGAAGCTGAATGGTATGCAGAGAACAGGTCATCCAACCCATTTGATTCATAACTATACTGTCATTTACTGAGGTCACTCATTGGCAAGCATTTACATGGGACACAGGTAATCATTTTTGTTCACATTCTTTGCCCAATCTGAGCAGTCTGTTCTCAAACCTCTTCCCTAGACCTCCTTTTCACCATGTTCCAATCATGTTCCTTGTAAGTCCCTGACCATTCAGCCAAACTATTGGCCAAAACTAGTGAATTGGTATGGACACATGTGTGCTTTTAAAATTCCTCCCAGAAAAACAACCAAATGCATCATTTGAAGTGAAGCCCACTGGGAAAATTTCCCTTCACCAGTGTATTGCAGTGATATCCCAGGAAGGGACTGTCATCCTACAGATGTCCATTTTAATTTTGTGCTTACATATGTATCATGAAGAAATATCTGTAAACAAGAACTGAACTTTTGCTTTTTCAATCAATTGGTGATAAAAAATGTCCCACGAGACTCAAGGCGTAGGATGGAAAGAGAAGATAATGTCGTGAGCGTAGGGACCATGAATGTGAGAGCTACTCCTCATAGAAATCATCTGTACCTTCAGGGCCTGCTTGAGCAACACTTAACATGCACCACTTCCATTTATTAATGAGTGGTCTCATGTGTATCTGACTTTAGGGTTTGATGAGCTAGAAACCCATAAAGGGCAGTTCAGGTCACAGGCTAACCTGATTGGTGAGCAGGTCTTACATGATAAATTAATTTTAACAGTTCAATCACCCTTAGTCTTTGGATACCTCCCTATATACTATACTAAGGCACTTGATCTTTTGCTTAGACTCTTTCCAGCCTTCTTCAAAGGGCCCACAGTGGGAACTACTACCATCAAACTGAGATTCCTAAATTCAATGGGAATAATAGGATCCTGGTATGGCAGAGAACAGGTGACATAATCTGTAAAGACAAGGGTAGTGTGATTACTATACTGGCAGCATGGTCAAATCAGTAATCAAGAGTCTGACTCACAGAGACTTATGGTGTTGGCTAGTAGATGATGGTGTTCTAGAAGAGAAAAGATGGGCAGTTTACTTAATTCTTGCTTAATTAAATTTAGTGAAAGTGTTTTCTGTCTGAAAGTCAGAAACTTCATTTTTATAATGTGATTATTTTTCTCTTTTGATTAATTTTTATTGGTGCATTTTAAACTATATACAATAGTAAGCTCAGAAACCTAACTTAAATCAGAAAACAGTCATGAGCTGGGTGCATTGGCATACACCTGTAATTCCAGCAGCTCAGGAGGCCGAGACAGGAGAATGGCAAGTTCAAGGCCAGCCTCAGCAAGGACCTAAGCAACTCAGTGAGACCCTGCTTTAAATAAAAGTTAAAAATAAGGGCCAAGTATGTGGATCAGTGTATTATTGTTGGTTTCAATCTCCCATACCAAAAAACAAACAAACAAACAAAACCAGAGTAATGGCTCTTCAATCAACTTCTAGAGTTGACCCAGTATGCAAATTTGAATTCTTTGAATGAAGGGGAAGCTGGGTTTCTTGAGGAAGGATCCTGTTATACTGTCAAATGAAGGCACATAACCAGGAAAAGCCAAAGTCACTCATTGGGTGTTCTCTAAATTACTAAATTACTTATATGTATTTCTAATAGGGAAATAATATTCTTTTTTTCCTTCAATAATTTTATCACCCTTCTTAAAATAACTTCAGAAATTCCTGAGTATTACTATATTAGGCATTGATCATCAAGTACTTGGCAAAATACCTCTAAAATATTTTTTAATAAAAATACTGGTAACTCAGCAATAGAAATTCTGTATTCATCCTAAATTTATCCACTATTGAAAATACTTCTGTGAACTTTGTTATCACCTACATGAACACAAGGTTTCAAGATAACAAATCCGCCCAGGGCCTGGAACACAGAATTGAATAGGAATATGAGATAAAAGAAAATTGAGAGTGTGTGTGTGTGTGTGTGTGTGTGCATGCGTGTGCACTCATAAGGATGCTACCTGCTTATGCACTTGTTTTTAATTCTTTAGAATTGGTGTTAATTCAATCAGGGGTGACTTAAACTATGAAAGGCCTTGAAGTAATTTGGAGAGAAAAGATAAGATGTCCTAAATTTCCTCTAAGGCATTAGACTTTAATACCTTATAAAAATTTTATGTTCTTCTTCATTTTTTTGAAAGTAAACTTTTTGCAAAATAAAACTGTCTACTTCACACAATTAGGAAAAGTAAACATGTTCTGGGAGAAAAAAAAATCTTTTATTGAGCTGAAAGGATGATTTATATTCTACTCTGACCAGTGTGTGGTTATCAGCTGAGCCAGCCTAGCGCTAACTATCCATGATCCCTCAAGGACATGAGGGGCTGCTTTCTCCCTGCTGAAATGATATAGCTGGAAGTACCTGCAGCACCAGTAATGCCATCACAGTTTCAGAGGCTGGCTCTTGGAAGATGAGGACTGGTTTAAAGGTCAGGGAGGTTAGTGGCCATAGAGTAGGAAATCTCAGTCCTCTGTTGATGGGGACATTTGCAAGCCAGCATGCCTGTATGAACACGGATACATTAATACACCTGTCAGTGTTCCTACTACCCTGTTGAGATAACATGAATGACAGACTGATGTCTTCCTACTCCTCTGCACTCAGTTTAAATTCCATGATTAATCATTATCATCACTTCCTTGCATGCACCTTCAACTCCCTTAACCCTTTCCCATCCATCATGAATTCTCTAGGCAAAGCTACAATCTAGACAAATTCCTGCCTGCTCCCTAAACTCACAAATGCCACTGAGTGAGGCTGAAGAAAAATACTCCACCACACACATTGGTTTCTTTCCAATTTAAGGACAATGAATCTCAGCAGAACACTTACTGCTGCCAGGTAATTACACTACTTTCCCTAGTCCACTCTCTCCTAATACATCCACCTTTCTCGTCAAACCATCAGCTCGTCTGTCCCCTTCCATCCTCATTCTCAGTTCATGACCTGGCTTTGTATTTGGCTGCATAAAATGGAAACAATCCGAAGAAGACTTCCACAAACACATCGACTCCCCTGCTGACATCTGGGTTCTCAGTCTGAGCCCCTCTAACCCCACAGATGAACTCTGGTCCTCTTATTGAAGTCGACACTTCTGTTTGAGTTCCAGTTCACCACGTCCCACACTCATGGACTCATCTCCAGCCACTCCTCTGCTCTCTCCTTTACAACTCAGTCTGCACAACCAATGAGATGGCAGCCACCATCATGAAAACAGGTTGTCATTTCCTATCTTAAGGAAGTTTCTCTGTACCTCTCAAGTTACGACACAATTTCTTATCCATGCTATCAGGAAAACTCCTTGAAAGAAATCCCTGCATTTATACAGTCCAAGAATTGTTCACTCTCATCCACAGGTAAGCCCATTTATTGGAGTTTCCTTCCCAATGCTGCACAAACATCACATGTGTCAAGGTGCAGGTGTCTTCTGCAGGGGTCAGCAGCACATGATCTAGCCACTCCCTCCCTCTTGTACATTCTTCCCTGGATTTCAGATCGTTCCTCTTCCTTCAGTAGGGTCTCAGCATCTTTTGCTTATTTTTCTTCTTCTCACCCTCTTAGTTTTGATGTGCCCGAGGGGTCAGTTGTTAGTCTTTTTCTTTTCTCCATCCATATTGCCTTTCTCTGTGACTCTGTGTTAAATCCTTTGGTTCATCCTCAATGCCTCAGCTTATTGTTCTGGGATGATTCAGAACCCTCTTGGCTTTAATGGTTAGATATATGCACACTCTAACTGCATCTTCCTTTTCCACTTGCAACTGTCACTGTCTAAAAGTCATCATTATTTCTTACCTGGATGATTGTCACAGACTCCTAACTTGCAGCCCTACTTTTACCTTTCTTTGTCCCCAGAGTCTATTCTCAAAACATCAGCCCAGGGGATCCTATTAAAACAGAAGTCAGACAAGTTTTTTTCTTTGATGAAAACCCTCCAAAAACTCATGACCTCACTCAAAGTAAAACAAAGTTCATGCAATAGCCTTAAAGTGTATTTCTGACTTCGACTCTATACTCATCTGCTCTCATCACTTGTCTTTCTTTTGACTCTCTCCACTACTGTCTTGCTTTTCCCAATTCTGCAGGGCACACTCTTACCTGCAGACATTTGGACTGGCTTTCCCCCATACCTGAATAACTTCACTCCAGATATCGGCATTGCTACCTTTCTCACCACCTTCAAATCTTTGCTCAAATGGATCCTTCTCAGTGGGACCCTCCCTGATCTCCATGTTGAGATCCCAGTTTAACTCCTCACTGCTCCCATGCCCCACCCACATCTCTGACTCCCTTCCTCTGCCTGAGTTTGTTTCCATGGCACTCTTTGTGTGTGTGTGTGTGTGTGTGTGTGTGTGTTTTCTATTTATGCTATTATTTATTGCCTGCCTTTTCCACTGAAGCTTAAGGACTCTTAGTCTGTTTTGTTCACTGATGGATCCCTAGGTCCCAAAAGACCACCTGACATGTACCAAGTTCTCAATAAATATTGCTCAATAATAAAATGAATAAGACCAGGAAACAGTTTCCTGGTTTCTCCTCCTTTCCCAGGAAATCACCTCCTTTTTTGGGTTTCAATATTGCCTTCTGTTCATAGTTTTTCAAAAATTTATTATTAATTGTTCACTGTCTGGCTTCTCCCCAATGATCCCCTGCAAGGAAGGCACAGGCTATAGCCACTGCTCTCTGTACTTCAGCACAGGGCCTGGAACCTCTATGCTCTCAACTAACATCTGTCATATTATATTTCATTAAGAAGGGATTTTTTTTTAATTTTAGAAATATTATAGGTACA
Organism: Marmota monax; assembly: GCF_021218885.2. Lineage (NCBI taxonomy): Eukaryota > Metazoa > Chordata > Mammalia > Rodentia > Sciuridae > Marmota > Marmota monax. The sequence goes on along the minus strand of NW_026692072.1, from coordinate 3,717,682 downwards.
TGATAAAAAGTTGCCAAAAATCAAGAAGAGTAGATAATAAAATCCCACATCCTCATCATCAAAACATCAATGATTTAAGCCTTCCGATTGTTTCTCCAGGCACCTTCTAGGTGCCTATAAAGACTTTATTGAGTTAAACTCATTCTTATGCACATCTCTGCACCCTGCTCCTTGGCCTCACTATAATGACCATGAATATGAACATTTAACATTATTTTTAAAGGATGCACTCTATTTCATCAAGTAAGTGAAACAGAATGCTTGCTCATTGTACTGAGATAGAATGTTTCGATTATTTCCATCTTTTTTTTAAGCAGAATTTTTAAAGGGCTCTACTCAAATTATTCCATAGAGATAGGCAACCTCCTTGACTTTGATGTGCTAAAGTAGGGTGCTGCCAAATGTTCCAGTTAATTTAATAAATGGCACAATCCCAGCCTCACAGCATGAGAATATGGGTTTAATTTGATGTCAAATGAACCGAGGGAGAAGGTGCCCCCTTCTCTCAAACAAATGAAAGATTTAGTTTAAGGTTATTGAAGCTATGTTTCAATTTTCCATGTTTCTTTTAGTAAATTTCCATCTGCCATCCAAAAAGACCTCAAATATTTGCAAGGGCACAGATTGCTTTACATGTTAAGAAAATATGCTTCCAAGAGCCTTTCTTCCCCCTGCCAGGTCTTTCTATGCCAGGAGGAGTAAGTGACTTGTAACCTTTACTTTTTGACACAAGGGTCAGATTTATAACAGATTCAGACTCTTGGGGTAGCTGTTATCTGAAGTTCCTGCAGAAATACCGCTGACATGCTTCAGTGCCCGGGGCTGTTGCATCTACAGGCCTGGGTGAGGACAGTGAGCTCCTTGGCATTTCTATTTTCCTCTTTTTATTCTTACATTCTGTGCCCCTGCTTCTGCAATAGGAAATTCAAACTGAAGCTCAAGTTTGGCATCATATTTTGGTAATTTTACCGAATTTAACTTTCCTACAGAAGAATGTGAAACTGAATAGATAATTTCACTTCATTCTGCTATAAACAATTCTTTAATTTAACTAATATAACAAAAAATTAGTTACTGCATTTGGAATATGTAGATTGCCTTTTCTATTAAAATTATTGGGCTCTTTCTGTGGGTTGAACATGGGACATGTTATTCTGATTTCCTGGAAATGACACACGCATTATCTTCCACCTCTACACAGGGCAAATTGTTAAGAGTTGATATTCTAATGTATGCCTACAGTTGCAAGGAGAATAGTCACATTTTAAGACTTTAGGCACAATATTCAAATCAGCTATAAAATGGGAGGTGAGGAAGGTGTTGTTCTATTTCTGAGTGGATTATCTTTATTTCCCTTTTTATGTATAGTAATATAAATATAATAGTAGAATAATGATAATTACCACTTCTTTAAAACTTTCTCTGTATGCAGTCCATGTTTTTAAGCACTTTAAAAACATTAGGTTGTTTAATTTTCCTAATAACCCTGTGAGGTAGGTATTATTTTACCCATTTTGCAGATCAAAAAGTTAAGACAAAGAATATAACCCTCTCAAAATCACACCAATAAACTAAATACTAGCATTGTTACCCAGACTAGCTACAATGCTCTTCCCCTTATTTCTGTGTTTCTTTCTCTTTTACATGCTTCTGTGGTTTTCCTGAATACCTCTCTTCCTAACACCTTTTCACATTTTCCTCCCTTTCACACTTCTCTACCTTTGTTTTTAAAATATTTTGGACCATAATATAGAATAAAAATATATTTTGACTATAATTTTTATTTCTGGTTAAGTTTTATGTATGATTTTCTAATTGTAAACATGTGTCTAAAATTTCTGAGGATGCTGAATGATTTTAGACCTTGAGACAAATTGTTTTTATTCATCTGACTGGATATTTAATTTTATTTGTTACCTTAATTTATCTACTCTGGATTTTGCTTGGTGTATTTAAAGCATCCACATTAAAGGATCATTAGTATAGTAGGATTGATAGCTCCCTGTTTGTGACTGTTTTCTATTTCTTATATTTGTTTTCTGTGTCTTCTGTTCCACTAATAACCCTCTGCCCCCATCATTTTCTATTTTCTGCCTTCTCTGGCTTGAATTGAGCATTTAATATGATTTCATTTTTCTCAGCACAACAATTTTATTCCCTTAAAAAAACCGATTAGAAGTTGAATAGATAAAATAAATACACAATGGAGTATCAGCCCTTAAGAAGAAGGAAATTATGGCATTCGCTGTCAAATGGATAGAAATGGAGAAAATCATGCTAAGTGACATAAGCCAGACTCAGAAAGCCAAAGGCTGAATGTTGTCTCTGATTTGCAGAAACTAGTCCAAAATAATCGGGGGAAAGAGACAGGGGAGTCCATCAAAACAGAAGAAAGGTTGGTGGAGTAGATGAAGGGGACTGGGGGGCAGGGAGAAGAGACAGGATAAGAGAAGAACAGCAGAATGAGTCTGACCTCACATTCCTACGTGTATCTATGAATATACTGCAGTGAATCTCACCATCATGTACATCCACAAGACACTAAACAAACAAAAAAATTAAAAGTAAATAGCAGAAAAATCAGTAGAGTAGAGGGAAGGGAACCGTGGGAGGGAAAAGAGAAGCACTGGAGACTGAATTTAGAGCAAAGTATATTTCATGCTTTTATAATTATGTCAAAATGGATCCTAATGTTTTATATAACTAAAAAGAACAACAACAACCAAAAAAAAAAACCCTGTTAGGAGTTGTTTTGATATTACAATATGCATCATTTAATTCATCTACATCTCCCTTCAGATAACATTATACAGCTTCAGGTGTACTTCATAAAGAAATTCCCCCAATCCCTCCCTTTGTTCCCTATGTCACTGATTTTTTTTTTACATTTCCATATGCTACATTTATATATTATTACTTCATTAATAATACTATTAATATATTAATAATGTTATGTTACTACATTAATATTATTAATACTTTATTATTATTACGTTAAACAGATATTCATCCATTAGATAAATTAAAAATAGGGCAAATAGCAGATTCTATTTTACCTTTACTTATTCCTTAGCTGAAGCTTTTCTTTGTAATGATATAACTTCCTCACCTGGATCATCTTCCTTCAGTCCAAGAATGTCTTCTAACATTTCTTGCAGGACAGATCTGGAGGCAATGAAATCCCTTTGTTTGGGTTTGTGTGAGAAATAATTTTTCCTTTACCTATGAATGATAAATTCACCCAACATAGAATTCTGATTTGGTGAGCATTTTCTTGCAACACTTTAAATACTTTACTCCACTCTTTTCTTGCTGTCATGGTTTCTAATGAGAAAGCTGATGTAATTCCTGTCCTTACAAGGTGTATTTTTCCCTTTGACTTTTTAAAGCAGTGTCTCTTTGTCTTGACCTTCTTTTGATTTTGATCTTTCTCAGAAAGTCTGTGTCTTGCATTCTTTTTCAGCTATCATCTGCCACTGTCATTATGGAGCTCTGACATGATGTTAAAGCTTGGAGGCATGTTCTATAATCTGTTGTCAAATCCCAGACTTTCTGCAGGTCTGTACCTTGGATGGGTCCTTCACAAGTCCTTCTTCGGTGGTATAACTTCCCCTTCCACTGTTAGATGAGAAAAGCACGTTAGAAGGGACTGGAGGGGAAGCAAGTTCTCATTTGGGGTGGGATAATGCTCTGGTCATGTCTTCCCATGGAGCCTGGGGTCTTGGCTGTGGAAAACTCTCTGGGGTCACTTCATAATTTTAACTCTTTTCTTAACTCTGCCAGAGCCGTGGAGGAATTGTTCTCAGATCTTCACCATGAAATCCTGGTTAGATTCTTTAAGGTAAAGTCCATGCAAACATGCCCCTATAATATCATGGCCCCAGGAATTTTCTATTCTCACAATTGTTCACACTCCAGTAACTCATCAGAACCATCATTTAAGTGTTCCATCAGCTTCTACTCCTGGACAACAGATCTCAGCTGTGACTCTGGATTCACCTGTTTCTTTGGATTTTCAGATAGTACTGTAAGCTTAAAAACTCAATCCTCTAATGGGTTGAAAGAAAGCTGTTGATTTTCAGTTAGTCTACATTATTCTTATAGGAGGGATAAGAGCAAAGACTCCCAGGTGCCTTCAATGTTACCACTAAAATTAGTGTCTTAATTTTATGAAACATACTTTAAATATCTTATTCAATTTAACCTTTTGCAATTGAGATAATAATTAATTTTTAAAAGTTTCATTCTTGCTATGTTTAGCTGTCATTTGAAGTGTTGATGAGTCAGAAATCTATCACAAATAAATAAAGCCACCAGGGAGAGTAACATCTTAATTACCTGATATCCACATAGCCATTAGCTATGGAAACTTCATGGCTTCTATGAAACAGATATATGTAAACCATCAATTCTATTAAATCTGTCATCTTCTCGTAGATCTATGTTCTTTTTCCGATAAAGGCATTATGCATTTTGTTAGAAACTATAGTACTAACACTTCTTAAGTTATCCTCAAAGTGGTATATTTCAACTAAGTCTCCCCACCAACAATCCACACTAGGTCTATTTCTATAATAGCTGGTTTTAATAATGAAATTGGTCAATCTGAAAACATCTAGTTTTTCTGCACATACTTTACATTCAAGACTATATATGTTATGAGGGAAAATCTGGTTTGGACTGAATTTTGATCAACATTGAAAAGTTAACTGGAAAATAGAGGTTAAGAAAATTTTATTGTATTCATACCATCTTTAAAGTCAGGATAGGGAAGGATGTGCAGATATGAATGTCTATAAAGAACTAGAGAAAAGTAAAATTTTCAAGGTATATAGAAAGATTAAGGTAGATTAGATGGTATGATATTCCCAATGGGGATGAGAATTTAACAGAACTGAGACACTTTAATGAGACCAGTGAGCAACTTGGAAAATAGCACCAAGATTCTGACAGAACCTGACTTCATGATTTATGTATAATATCAAAGAAACAAAGATGGCTTAATCTTAGAGCAAAAAACTTGAGCAATGGGAGACCTATTTTAAATACTAATGACTGAAAGACTGAGATATAAACAAGAGGTTCATTCATTTAGTATGGCTCCATCTAATGACAGTAATACTAAAAATTAGAACTTACAGGAGTAATAGGGAGTGAAGAATAATATTCTAAATCAGAAAAACTCAAAGATAGGATGGGTTATCTCTAAATTTAGTTAATGCTTTAACATAGAGATATTAAAGTTAAGGCAAGTCATTAAACAACTCACTCGTTTTGGAGTCATTTTAAATCCTTCTTGAAAAAGACAGACCAATTAAATATAAAGACCAATTAAATATAAATTGCCTTTGGGTTCCTAGTGACCATAACATCACAAAGAACTTGGTTGGTGCAAAATCACATTGAATAGATTTAATGAATAGACAAATTACCACTTAGGGAAGGGGAACAAAATTGCAGACGGGACTCAAGCTTTGATGAGTTTCCAAGTCTCCCTAAGCAAGAGATTTCATCATTCTGCTTATACATGCAAACATTCTCTTAGCAACGAAGCAACAGTGGACATTTTGTACTTCCATATGGCAGTTCTAGCATTTACCAAACCTTTTGCATATATCACCTGTTTTATCCAAGGGTCACACTCAAAGGCTTTAAAGGTGGTGAGGCAATTGAAGCCATACCACTTGAATGTTCTGACTGTGTTCACCTGATAAATTAGCTGACACAAGATCTGAACTTGGGATTCAAAGGATATGCCAGTTCCTCTTTATCAGGTTATAAAATCCCAGTCCCATCAGTTCAGTCCTTCAAGGGTCCTGGTTTTGAATCCTTTCTATAGCAACCTTAAAGACTACCCTTAATTAAATGTAAAACCAAATACTTTTTATTTTATATTTTGGGTACCAGGGATTGAAGCCAAGGGTGCTTAACTACTGAGCCACATCCCCAGCCTTTCTTTTTAAATTTTTTTTTTAATTTTGAGATTAGGTCTCAGTAAGTTGCTTAAGGCCTTGCTAAGTTGCTGAGGCTGGCTTTGAACTCACAATCCTCTTGTCTCAGCCTCCCGAATTGCTGGGATTAGAGGTGTGAGCCATCATGCCCAGATGAACACCATTTTTGATACTTTTCATATCAATTGCTCTGATTAACAATTGTGATGGTCTATAATTCCTGTCATGTGATTATATACTTTCTATGGACACAGCATTATGAATAATTATTACTGAAAATTATTGAGTATGTACATATGCCTGACCTAGTTAGACCTTTCACATGCATTATCTGAATTGATTCTCATACAGTCATCTATAAAAGGTACCATTATTATCTCATTTTTACCACTGAAGTCAGGGAAATAGAGAGTTATTTGCACCAAGTTACACAATTAAATATTAGAACAAGAATTCCTGCCCAGGGAGGGTGATGCTGGAAATTGTACTCTTCAACACCAAAATTTCAGTAGCTGTTGTAACTATCTCTGCTACATTTTCCATCAAATAAGTCACCACTTAACTGGAAACTAAGTCTCCAGATCTCAACATGGGCCCAGGGTAATCACTGCCTATTTATCAGGCAGGATCTGGGCATCACCACTTGTGCCATGTGAAAACATCACCATCTGATTTCCTTACTCCTTCTACCTTGTCTTGTCTTTCCCCAGCTTTTCAAAACATAGAACAGACCACAAATACTTTGCAGAAAGAATTTTGCAATTTCAGCTTGCCTTGTTCACTGGGTATTAGCCCATCAGTCACATTGGGTCTTGGACACAATTCTAGTTAATGGAGACAGTGTCTTTACCATATCACCCCATCTGATGTGTAAGGACAGCAACTAAAGTAACGTGGAGAAGATAGGAGCTTTCCAATGGCATCTTGGCAGGCACAGCTTTCTATCTTTTCCTTTGTACCTCAACCAGAGAAATCCTTCCAAAATTAGAATCCTAGAAAGAAATATTGTCAGCACTTCTCTAATAAAAACAGTGTTAGTGCCAGCTGGGCCTGCCTTAAAGAGCATCACCCCTCCCAATATATATTTATTGGTCACTGATGGAAGCACATGACCTTATAAAAACTGGGATAGTTATGCACTAAAATACTGGCAGCTCTTATTCCTGGCTTGTGAGGCAAGTGATTTTTATTTTCTCTTAAGATTCCTATGTATGCTTTACATTTATCCATAAGTCTCTCTATTATCTTGAAATCAGACCTATAGTAGGAATAAAAGTGGAGCAGAGGAAGGAGTTGAAGGGGGAGGGAAGTAGGGAGGTAAAGGGAAGTTATTAGGAATAGAAGTCCACCAAATTATGCTGTTCGCATGTATGAATATAGAACAACAAATACCACTTTATGAATAACTGTAATGCACCAATTTTCAAAAAATAAATAAATAGAATGGAGAACAGTAGATTGAAGGTAGGCAATTAGGGGACAAAAGGATTAGAGAGAAAGGGGAAGTTCTGGGAAAGGAAATGGAGCAAATTATGTGCATATATAAATATGTCACCATGAATCCCAATATTATGTACCATTATAATGTACTGATAAAACAAGAAAATATCTAGCTTAACCATGAATTGAATATAGACCTATCCAAGGAGGAGAGTATTCTTTGAGTTCATAAATTGCATAATAAAATATTCATCCAGAACATATCATGGATCAAATATTGCTATTACCTAAAGATTAAAAAAATTTAGAGACTGCTAGGATCTAAACATGAAAAGATGAAGACACAGTCTTTACTCTCATCAATCAAGTATAGGAATCCTCATCCAATTTTCTTCCTCCTGTTTCTTCTATCTCTATTAATACTACACCATTCACTCATTTGTCAGACTTTTAAATTACAATCATTTCTGGTATTTCATTTATCCCCTCCTATGTATGGGTCCAGTGAGGAATTAAGTCATATTTATTTTTCCTTCACAGTTTTTCAAAAATCCTTTACTTAATACTTATTTCATTAGTACTTACTATTACTATAATTTTCCAGTTGTAGAATATTTTACAAAAAATATCTGAGGGAATTTTAAAAATCCATTTTAATGTCTTTCTGAGGAAAATAGAACTTATCAAAATTAATCTCCTTGATGCCAACTAATAAGTGGCAAAACTAGGTCTTGAACCCTTCTTTGTAACTCCATATTTCAGAATATTTTCACTACAACATAATATCTAGTGTATAAAATAATTAATAGATTATAATTACAGTTCTTCTCTGGATTATACAAATATTATGCTGTTTCAAACCATACTCTGTATTTTCCTGCTTCTATATTTTTATCGGTCTGTTCTAATCAGAATGTTTTTAGAGCTATCCTGTTATCAACTGGACAGATGCTACTCAACCTTAAAGATTCAGATCAAATACCACTTCATCCACAAAGATTTCCAGGATTCTCCTGAGGAAACTTATTTTCTAAATTTCCATAGCAATTTCCCTTACCTATCCTAAAATATACTTAATATTCTACCTGGGATGGAGTTACCTTTGTATCTCTTATATCTACTAATATTTTTGAGATATTTTGATCAGTAGAATTATATGTCACAATCTTGTATCTTCTAAGGTCCCTCGTTAGCAAGGAAGCCTTATAAATCTAGTCACTGAATTTTAAGACTTAATTATCATGAATCACTTTAGCTGAAGTGTCTAGTTTGAAACAATTGTCAGCAACATCTTTATCCTGACTATCATCAGTTGGGTGAAGTCTCAATGCATAACAAGCATGTGGAAACCCATGACAAAAACAAATATATATATACAAAAAAGGGAAGAGTCTGGTGCTGTGGCACACGCCTGTAATATGAGCGGCTCAGTAGGCTGAGGCAAGAGGATCATGAGTTCAAAGCCAGCCTCAGCAAAAAGCGAGGTGCTAAGCAACTCAGAGAGAACCTGTCTCTAAATAAAATAAAAATACCACTGGGGATGTGGCTTAGTGGTCAAGTGCCCCTGAGTTCAATCCCTGGTACCAAAAAAAAAAAGAAGAAGAAGAAGGAGAAGGAGAAGGAGAAGAAGGAGAAGGAGAAGGAGAAGGAGAAGAAGAAGAAAGAAAGAAAGAAAAGTACCCAAGGTGGGCAGGGTTAGCTTATTAACATTGACCATCATACAATAATACCTGAAATCTGATAAGAAACACATTGGCCTCTCTTCTCTCCTGCTGTAATTTACAATGTTCCTTCAGATTCTCTATCCACATTATTCAAGTTGAGATGACTTAAACAGCAGTCAATGTATGAAATATCCATGGCAACATTTACTTCACATTTATGTAAGCAACTCCCCTATTGGAAATTTCTGCAGATGGTTAGAAATGGGGACCTCAAAAAATAGTCCAGAGATGACCTAAATGAGCAAACGATGATTTATTCATACAAGTTAGGTGCACTAGCAGAGGGGGAAAAATATCTACCTTTGTGGCAGGAGAGCAGGCTTGGCACCTGAAGACTTTTGAACTTGTAATATAACTCCATAGGATAGTCAGAACATGTTAGAATTAAAAAGGAAAACAAGTTATTTTTTGCAATGAAGGAAAAAAAAATTAATGTAGAAAATGACTTATTAGATAATTATCTTGGTTAAATCCAAACTAAAGATTTGCCAAAAGAAGATAGGGTTGTGGCTTTGGGCCATAACGTCCCATTTGATAGATTTTGATTAATAAAAGTGACTTAAAGGCAGATTCAAAATATTCTACCTTCAAGAAGTGTCCCATCAGATGACAAAAAGCCTTCAAAGATTTAAATTTGCTAATGGGTATTTTATACAAACTCACCCAAAGCAGTGCTTTAATCTCTCTCTCTCTCTCTTTTTTTTTTTTTTTTTTTTTTTTGCTAATAAAATAAAAGTCCTTGCTGTGCTCAAAGGCGCAGATCAAATCCCAAGGATTAAGATATAAATGAGCAGGCAATCAAAACAGGCCTCTGACAAGGGTTTAAAAATGGCAAAGAAGTTGGACACATTAGGACTGAAAATAAACTTTTAAACATATTAATACTTAATTCTTCCTTCAAAATGGCTCTGAACTTATAAGGCTATACAAATCTCTATAAAAATGAAGTGATCAGAGTTCTCCTGATCCACACATTTGAATGTCAGTGAGAAAACACAGAAGGAGCTGTCTCCTGGTTTACTCTCTCATTTTCATTGTAAGCACGATTTTCAGGGTACAGTAAAACTGCTATAAACCAGCGAGTGGGAAGGACTTGGAACTAGTTAATTGAATTCCAGGACTAAGGAACAAATGACTGACTAACGTGTTTGAATTTTCTTTTACAAGATACACTACAAATTAAAAAAAATTAGCCCATTTCCCAGCCTTACTGAAAGGATGTAATAATCAGCTCTGCTGCTGATGGTAATAATAAAAAGCTAATAATTCTTCAATGACCTTGAATAGAGACACTGCACTTGACTTTACCTTTTGTTATCTAGAAATGCAATTTTGACATTTGAAACATAGAACATCACTCTCTTTCTGTTTTATCCCAGGCATTCCCCTAGGAATCTTTTGTTAACCAAATTCCTTATGTCAATTTATTTTCTTGTTGTCTTCTTTTATTGTAGTTGTTACTAGAATAATTTGGTAATTGAAAGTTCTAGATGACTTCCAATTAGCCAAAGGTCTACACTATAATCCCCTGGAATTCATAAAGATATTATCAGTGGCATAAACAAAGAAATAAAATACTTCATCAGAAGTTGTTTTATTTCAGATGATCTAATGCTGACCTTGAATTGAATCCTTCCACTATAGTTAGGCATGAATTTAGATTAGGTACAAAGTAGAAACTGAAAGTTTTATTCCATGGTTACTAGGGTTTGTAAAATGAGGAAGGAATATGGAATAAAAATCAAATATTTGCTGTCTTCTATCTTGAAAAATGATGTGCATAAAAGTCAAGAGAAATCCAGTGAAAAGAAGGTTTTATGTTTGTACTATTCCAGTCCTAGAATATATAAGACAATAGTAATCTATATTGCCAGTGATGTCAAACTTCAGACAGGATAGATGAGAGGGCTGAGGTAAGGGACACTGTAGTTTCTTCACAGGAGAGACATGGTAGCCTTACACAGGTGTGTGCCAGGAAAAGGGGTCCAGGGCTTGAAAATACACCACCAGAAATGGGCATCTGTGCCTACCTGTGTACCCTCCTTCAGGAATAGCTGTCTGGGTTTTCTTTGGGAAAAACACTACTCTTTCCATTTTAATCCGTAAGAAGCTAGACTACCCAAGCCTTAAGGGATGAAACTATGACTAGGCCATGCCTAAGAAGGTATCACTATGCTGAAATCCAGGAATGACAACATGCAGGGTAATTGAATAACAAGAATATATAGTTACTGAAATTTTTTCAGATTTTCAGGTACCACTCTCCCCAATTTTGTTGTTGTTGTTGTTCTTTTCTTGATGTTGAGAATGGAACTTAGGCCCTCACACATTACTGCCACAGTGCTATGCCTCCAGTCCCTCCAACAATATTTGTGGAGCTGGTATTTACATGTATTTGCGTCATGCTTCTATTCATCTGTTATGATTTAGTTATGAAATGTCCCCCCAAAAGCTCATGTGTGAAACAATGCAATCCAGTAAAATAACTGGTTTATGAGAGCCTAATCAGCATATTATTACAGTTGCATAAATTAACTGGTGACTATAGGCAGGTAAGGTATGACTGGAGGAAGTAGGTCATTGGGGGTGTCCCTTGGGGACTGATATTTTGTCCCTGGTGAGCGAAACTCTTGTTCTGTGCTTCCTGTTTGCCATGTTCTGAGCTGCTTTCTTCCATCACATCCTTCCACCATGATGTTCTCCCTCACCTCAGGCCCAAAGCTATAGATTTGGTTGTCCATGGACTGAAACTCTCAATCCATGAGCCAAAATAAACTTCTGCTCCTCCTAAAATTGTTATCATCAGGTCATTTGGTCAGAATGGCAGAAAAACATCATTTAAGTTATCTGGTCTTCTTCACACTGCTGCTTAGAAAGAAGTCCTGAAACTCAGAATCTTGGATTAGGCAAAAAAATATTCTTTTCTGCTGGGCACAGTGACACATGCTTATAAACTCAGCTATTTAGGATGCTGAGGCAGGAGGATCACAAGATCAGCCTCAGAAACTTAATGAAAACCTGTTCAGAATTTAAAATGAAAGACAGAAAGAAAGAAAGAAAGAAAGAAAGAAAGAAAGAAAGAAAGAAAGAAAGAAAGAAAGAAAGAGGCCAAGTACAAAAAATAAAAATATTCAATACAGATGTTCAAAATAAGGGTTGGAAGCAATCTAGGAAGCATGATGTCTATTATGCCCCTACCTTTGCTCTGCATGGTTGGGTCCAAAAGAAGAGATGGTAAAACATGTTCTCAACAAGTGAAGCGATATACTCTTAACTGAGTGATGACATCTTCAGTTGTCTTCGCTTTCATATCAGGAGAAATAAAATGTGCCCACCACCAGCACTTCCAGATAGCATGTATTTGCAGTGTTGGCTAATATAGCATGTAAAGAAATAAAAAGGGGAATAATATATATTTGGAAAGAAAGAGACTGACATTTTTCTTGGGTACAATTATCTACAGAAGAACTCTAAACACACAAATTATTAAACTAGTCAAAGAAGTCAGGAGGGTTGTTGAATATGAATTCAGTTTAAAAAACCTGACATTTCTTTAAATCAATATTTAAAAATTTAATGTTAAAATGTCACTTGCAATAGCAAAGAAAACTATAAAGTATCCAGCATATAACAAAATAAATGCATGACCTTTGGGAAAAAATAGAATTGCCCCTCAGTATAAGTGATCCACTGAGGATACCAAAATATAAGGATGTGTGAATCCCTTATAAAAAGGGGGGGGGGTAGTATTTGCATATAACCTAAGCATCTTCTCTTGTAAACTGTAAATAATTTCTAGACAACATATACTACTTAAGACAATGAAAATGCTACATAAATAGTTATACTGTGTTGTTTAGGGAATAATGCCAAGGGAAAAACATCTGAACATGTACGTGTTTTTCTACATATTTTTCCATTTTTATCGCTGCATTATAGTTGCACACAATGGTGAGATTTGTTGTTACATATTCATACATGTATAATATATAACAATATAATTTGATCAATATCATTTCCCAGTATTTCCCCTTTCTCTTCCCTCCTCACTCCCTGTGGTCCCTTTCCTCTACTTCCTTCACTTTCCATGAGATTCTTGTCCCCACCACCTTTCTTTTTCTTTTTCCTATCTTCCACATGAGAGAAAACATAGGACCCTTGATCACTTGATCAGCTTGACTTATTTTGCTTAAATAATGTTCTCATGTTCCATCCATTTTCCTGCATTTTTGATCCAAAATTGATTTGATCTATGGATGTGGAGCCCGTAGTTAGAGATGGCCTCTCATATATCTGCATCTATAAAACACACACACACACACACACACATACTTCCTATTAAAAGGCATCAAACAAGACCTAAATTACTAGAAAGATATGATATACATATATGGTAATATCATGAAAAATGTATTGATTCTTGACAAATTAATTTCCACAAATTCTCCAAAGCAATTAAAATCGAAATGCTTGTGTAATTCCTCAAGGAAGTGATGGTGGGATTCTATGATTCTTACAGAATTCTAAATTATCAATTACAATCAAATCACTCTTAAAGCAGATCAAAGTGGGCAACTTGCCTTTTCAGCTATCGGAAGTCACTATGGAGCTATAGCAAGTCAGTCAGTGTGCTGCTGGGCCAAGGACAGACAAATAGAACAATGCATCAGAGCAGGGAACACAGAAGAAATGGTGCTGGAAAAAGTGATTATTCGTGTGTACGAAAGCAATGTTAGCCCTACCTCATGCCATTCATAAAACAAATTTCACATCAATTATTTATCTGAATTTTAAATGCAACTTATCTAAATTTTTAGGAAAAAAAATTTAGACCTAAATTAGAAAATAAAAGGATCTCTTTTGAAAGAAATAAAAATTACAATTTATAAGAAAAGAAATTTTATAAATTGAACTAGCCTAGAAGTTTTAAAAAATCTGTACAAATACTTCATAAAACCACTAAGATTCAAACAGAAAAGCAGAAGATATTTACATTGCTAATGATCTTAAGCAAATAGTCTCTGGAATATACTAAAATTCTTAAAATCTATATAAAATAAAAATAAAAGGATGATAGATAAAAATAACAAAAATAATGTTTTAAACAGGAAATCTGAAATTGCCAAACTATGAAAAAGTGTGCCACCTAGTAAAAGAATAAACTTACATTAAAAAATAAAAACCACGTGATACTCATTTTCAATGGCAAAAAATTAATGTTGTTGACAAAAATGATGAAAAGCTGCAATTCATATTTCTACTGGGAGTATAATTTGGAAATATTCAATAAATTAAAAGAATGTAATCTTGATCTAGCAATTTCACTTGCAGAAATTTACCCTAAAGAAACATTTGCACATTATTAGGAGACACATGCAGAAAACCTAATTATAAAGCTATTTGTAATTGTGAAAAAAGTAAAAAAAATGACATATAGGAAGATTTACATATTTATGGAACATTAACAATGAAAATAGATGAGCTATATGTCCACAAATACAGATAAATTTTAAAAGCATAGTGTTAAATGAATAAGCCAGTTTCGAAAGATATATCCAGAGATTTGCAATTTGTTTAACATTTGAAGCACACAAATATATAATGTAAATTCTACAGGTATATTTTGCATCAGACATTGTTTTTTTTTTCTCTACCCAATATTTATTTTCTTTTCTTGGTTACTAAAGTATTCAATTTTGTTGACAGTCATGGAGTTTCTAGTTAAAAAGTTTCACACCCTGCATTTTTTAAACATGATCTTAAAAGTATAGGAAATATGAGTCCTTAGTCTCTATTATTGAAAGGCTTTTGACCTCCATATTTCTTCTACAGAATGAATAGATAAGCCACCACAGCATGAGAATACAAAATGCAAGTGAGAATTTAGTTAAGGAATTGTGTGTATGTGTGTGTGCAAGTGTGTGTACATACACTTAATGGATGTTTTGTCTACATTAGTTATGCTATTCTTCAGATTGATTTGGAAGAAGTGTCAGGCCTCTTTGCTTGCTTTTTTCAGCACAGTAAATATATATATATATATATATATATATATATATATATATATATACACACACACACACATATATATATAACATTAAAATTTATAATTTTAGCCATTTTTAAGAGTACAATTCAGTATCATTAAGTACATTCACAAAGTTGTGCAATCATAAATCATTTTCCTTTTCTAGAACTTTTTCATCATCCTAAATAGAAACTCTCCACCCATTAAACATTATTAGCTTCTCTTTCCCCTCTACTCCCCAACCCCTGGTAACCTCTATTGTACTTTCTGTTTTTATGAATTTGCTTATTCTAGGTATCTCATATATAATATTTGTGTCATACAATATTTGTTCTTTAAGTCTGCTTATTTCATTATTGTACTTTCAAGGTCCATTCATGTTGTAGCAGGTATTTTGTTTTTTTAATTGTAGGTGGACACAATCCATTTATTTATTTATTTGTTTGTTTGTTTTTATGTGGTGCTGAGGATGGAACCCAGTCCCTCACATGTGGTAGGCAGGCATTCTACCACTGAACTACAACCCAGCCCTATAGCATAAAAAAAAAAAAAAAGTTTCACACCCTGGACTTCTTACAGCTAGGGATGACCACTGTCCACATATGGCCAATGAGATCAAAGCAGAGAGCTTCTGGTCTGGACTGTTATTACAAGCAGACTCAACTGCCATGTGACTTTTGCCCATCACAACTAATGCCCCACCACCATGCTCCTCTCAAACCTAGATGCAATACCCCAAAAACTGGCATATTTGAGCTAATATCTGAGCTAATATCTTCAGGACAATTGAAGACCATTATTTCAGGGAATTTTAACCAGTCTGTGTGTCTGTATGTACATATATATGTATTTTTGCAACACTGGGAATCAAACCTGGGGGGATGCTTTACCATTGATATACATCCTCAGTTCCGTTTTTTTGTTTTGTTTTGTTTTTTGAAGACAGAGTCTCTCTAAGTTGCCCAGGCTGTCCTCAAACCTGCAATCTTCTCGTCTCAGTCTCCCAAGTCACTGGGATTAGAGGTGTGTGCCACTAGCCTGACTTAACCTATATTTCTTAAATGTATCATCAGGAATGATCACATGTGACTTACTTTTTACTTTTATTCCTAACAAATATCAGAACTGTAGAGATAAGAAATAAAGATAATCTAGATACCAGGTTTCCAGGATGGAGGACTTTTATTTACTTTCCTCAAAAAAAAATATAAATATATATATATATATATATATATATATATATATATTTTTTTTTTAAATTCACTCTTGTTCCTTTTTTTTTCCAGCCAGAATATCATCCCTAGACACTATTGATACAGACATTCTAGTCCTAGTAGAAGCTGAGGCAGAGAGACGGAAAATATGGGAAAATGGTAAGGAGCAATTAAGAGGAGATATAAAAGCGCCAAAAAGCTTAGATTATGTAATTGAGAAAAATATTCCAACTTATGAAAAACAACAACAAAACCAGTTTGAGCAGTGAGAAGAAGAGGAGCATGGGTTGATTGCTAGCTGATACAGGAGGTGACTTCAAACCAAGTTCCTCCTCATCTCATTGTCTATTCCTCCAGCAACTGTGGTCCCTGCAATTAAAATACTTACACCCCCTGATTGGTATCTGTTTCTGATATAGACTTAGAATGGCACAGTGGAGCTTCAAAATTATGTAAATTTTAAATAGAACAGAAGGTTTTGTTTTGTTTTGTTTTTAAAATAACAATAGAATTTAGATCTTTGTCACAGACTGGGTTCTCTGAAATCAGAAGCTAAGAAATGTATGGTGTACAGCATATTTATGAGGAATCAACACGTGGGGAAGGAAAGAGGAAGAAAACAGGACAGGACAGAAGATCTTGAGCCGTGATACAGTACCAACTCACCCACTGGTCAGGAAATTCTGAAGATATAGGCTCATCATTGTGGATCCAAGCAAATGAAAAATGCCTCTCCTCTCTCTCCCTGCAGTCTACACTCCTCTATTCACTAGCTGCAGGGAACTGGGAAAGATATGCTTTGCGGGTAAGAGAGCTGAGAGTTGGAAACTCTCTGCCCACCTTATTCTCAGTAACTGGGGAAATGCATCCTTCCTTGAAGGAGATCTCAGGCCCTGCAATCCTCATCAGAGTTCTTTCTATGAAATTTGGGAGATCTCTGTGGCTCTTAAAGTGCCACTTAGTAATCTGTGCCTCAATTTCTTAATTTATTCAATGAAGCAACTAGACTGGTTGATTTCCTAGGTTCATAAAAGCTTTAAGGTTAGTTTGCATTAGTACAACTGCTATAAAAATCAATACGGAGGCTCCTAAAAAGACTAGGCATGGAAACCCCATATGACCCAGCTATAACAAACACTTCTTAGTAGGTACCCTGAAGAATAAAAGGCATCTTACTACAATGACACATGCATACCCATGTTTAGAGCAACAGGATTCACAATAGCCAATCTATGGAACCAGCCTAGGTGCCCATCAATGGATGAATGGATAAAGAAAGTGATATATATGCACAATGGAGTGTTATTCATCCGTAAAGAAAAATGAAAGTATGGCACTTGCAGGAAAATGGATGGAACTAGAAATCATTATGTTAAGTGAAATAAGTCAAACTCAGAAGGTTAAGGATCATGTTTTCTCTCATATGCAGAAGCTAGGGAAGAGAAAGGAAAATAAAGGTAAGGGTGAAGCTCCTAAAAATCCAAGGGAGATCAGTAGAGGAAAGGGACCAAGGGGTGATAGGGAGAAAGGGAGGAAATGCTAGGGATTGATATTGGCCAAATTGTATGTTGCACTGTGTGCCTATATGAACATGTGACAACAAATCCCATCAATATGTACAACTATAATGCACCAATACAAAATGTGAAAATAAAAAGTATGATTAGTTTGCTCTCCCTCCAGCCCCACCCCTGCCTCTCTCTTTCTTGAAGTAGGACAAATACCTTTTTTAATATTTCTGACTGCAACCATTGCCAGAAAGCAAATACAATAAATTTTAACTTCTATTAGATGAATCATCATACTGTACCTTTAAAATTATACAATTAGGAATTAAAATTTAAAGATAATAACAATAGCTGCTACCTTTTATCAAACCGTTTCTACATGCCAGGTTTTGGATCAATCACTCTATTTATATCATTTCATTGAATACTCATAATTCCACATCATGGAATTGTCAATGTCTTTACACAGATCCTCCCAGTGAGTTTACAATGGTAAGACAGCTCAGAAAGGTCACCATATATTTTAACCTGTTAAAGAGACAGAACTTAAACCTAGTCTTCAATTGTTCTAGAACCCACACTGCCAACTACTGCAACATCCATGAGTGCATCTTCTTTAATTCACAGCAAGAGAGGAGTTTAGGTTAATTTTAAAGCCCTCCAGAAAAACTGCAATCTCAACATTTTGGTTACCATCATGATTTTTATACTGTGATGATCCATTAAAACTCCGTTTCCTGATTATTCTTCTCAGTACTTTTGAAATAACCTGTTATGCAAAGCAGGCAGATTTTGTACCCCCACTTTTACATGATGTCTGGAAGATACTATTGATATGAGTTTATGGAAAATTTTTATTTATAATACACCCACATGCCTACCATTGATTCTGTAGACTATGTGTTAAAACCTCCCTCTGCTGATAAACCAAAACTTTAAAGGACCTCTCAGAATCAGATGGGATTGCTAATGAAAGAAGGGAGGGGTCTTCCCATCTTGACTCCCTTCTGAAGCCTCAGTCCTGATCTCTGCTTCCTACTTTCTGTTGTAGTGGAAACTCTTGGGATTGTGTCTGGTTTAAAATAATTCTTTCTACTCAATGATGTTAGTGCCTAGTAGCCATGCTTCATGCCACCACCTGACTTGGGTCAGTGTAAAGTGGTCCAGGATATATCCACATTCAAGTTGGACTCAGGCTCCCCTGACTTTAGAATACAGGAGTCAGAGAGACAGGTAAGTGTTTGGAATTAAGTCATTTAAATCAAAATACTCTAGAAGAGGGTCCACTAACTCATACAACCAAAATCATAGACACAGTCTGGTTTCAGTCCTTTCTGAGCTTTCAGTTAACTTTTTCCTATATTTATTCATTCATCATTTCTTTCCATCCCTCATTTCTCTGAAAAAGCACCAATTATTAAAAGCATTGCAGGTATATTAACTTAATTAATTATTATAATTCATTAAGTAGGTTTGTCGTACTTTAGATATGAGGTATCCCACCACCATTTTCAGAGGAGAAATGATTAGGTTAGGAGAATCTTAACCTAATCAATGCATTAATCCACTGAAATGGACTATCGGGTAGTAACATAGTCACTGGGGGCATGCCTTTGGGATTTATATTTTGCCCCTGGTAACAAAGTTCTCTTCTGATTGTCATGTCCTGAGCCACTTTGCTCCTCCACACCCTTTCACCATGATGTTTTGCCTTATCTCGGCCCAGAGCAATGGAGTTAGCCATCTATGGACTGAAACCTCTGAAATAGTGAGCCCCCAAATAAACTCTCTAGTTTTTCTGTTGTCACAGTGGCAAAAAAAATAAAATAAAATAAAATAAGGCTAAAATATTGGGTGAGATTTATCTATTTATATACATAAGTAAACTGAGGCTAGAGAGCTCCCTGCACTTCACTTATAAAAATAGGTTTAAAAATTTATTGTGGACAATCTGCAATCTAAATTTTGGCTATTCGTGCAGATAACCCAGCTTAACTTTTCCTGGAATAATTGGTGATCTGCCAGAAATACCTTAGCAAGAAGATTTATGTTTCAGGGCTTTTTCTTTTTGATTCCTTTAAACATTTTTGAACTACCACACCACCTTGCTGTAGTGATAAACATTTAGTAGTTAATAGATTTTATTATTGGTATAAAACTTCCTCCTCTCTATCCTTTGTTGTATCAAAGTGAAGCCTCCTCCATTCTTTCAACCCTTCCCTGAGAAGACTGTCATATTTATCTGTCAAGATTGTCCTTGGAAATCATGCTGAAACTACAGGAATAAGGGTGGATTGCCTACAGCCACCAAGACTTCTTTGGCTTCATGCTTGTGGGGACATATCTAGACCAACAGGAATCCATTCTTTATTAAAAGATTCCAGATACTTGGTAGAATATAAATGCTAAGGGGCAGATTTTTTTTTTCTTTTGTGAAAATTGTCTTCCAAGACCCTCAAATGTTTACCCTAAGTGTGATTGTTATTTCAAAAGGAGAGGAATAGTAGGATTCCAGGAGAACAAATAGCCAAGAAAATTAACTCAGTATTTGAACATGATCTTCCAACTTTATAGCTCATAGGAATCACCAGAGTTGTTCATTCAAAATGTAGATGCCTCGCCCCTACCTTCTAACTCAATACGTTGGGAGTAAAATCTTGAATGCCAACTTTTAATGCACACTCCCAAATGATACCAACAAAAGTGGCCTGAATATCATATTTAAAAAAACATTAACATGGGATCCAAGATGTCTTCTCTGAGGAAGGTCATTTTTAACTTGAGACTTAAATGCTGAGTAAAATTTAGCCAAACTGGTGGGGATGAGGTATGTACTAGGGGTTTTAGGAAGACAGAAATGGAGGAAAGAACTAAAAGAGAGCAAGGAGAGAGAGAGAGAGAGAGAGAGAGAGAGAGAGAGAGAGAGAGAGAGAAAGAAATGCCCTTGATAGGAAGTTTGGATGGAATTGAAAGGTCATTTGGAAGGAGTGAGTGGCATGGTAAGAGCAGAGGCCATTAACCTCAGGGCAATGGAAAACGCTGGAAGATTTTAGACCTGATGACTGCCCCCTGCCCCAGCTTCTTCATCTGTAATTCCACCCACATTACAGATTCTGTAAGGATTAAAGTGAGCAGTACCTGACCAATAACACTTCAGAAGGGTTATCTATTCATGATGATAAGTTTAAAACTTGGATTGTTTTAAAGTATGAGGTAGCGCTGAGGATGAAGTTCAAATTAAATGAAATACTGAACAAATAATGGAGCCAGCAGAAATCCAAGCAGCTCAGAGTCTGGGGAAGTAGGGTGTGAAGCAGTAAGGCAGATGCCAAGAAAATTCACACTATTTAAAGAAACAGAAGGTTTCATGGGATGAGCACACATTTCTCAGAATACACGTACAGAGAGTGAGACACGGGGCCAGAAATGATTTACTACTAAAACTGGCATGGTAGGCACTTTTTAATTAGTAGAATTAGGAGAGTCCTTAAAGCTGGCTTTGTGAGAAGAGTTTAATTACTGTCTTTGAAACTACAACCCATAAGTCAGGAAGAGGTAGCTCAGCAAGAATGTGGCTTTCAGTTTGGGCCTCATGCTTAGCAAGGTGGAGTTAAGCCATTCTAAAGCCCCTAATCCTTGAATGTGTGCTAGGATTTCTTATCATCATTTCTCCTCAGGTGAATCCCAGGAGAATGCACCTGAGGACTTCTGGCCACCTGCATCCTCTCACTTGTCAGCTGATCCTTCTTCCTTCCAGCTATTCAGCTTACAGACCAATGAGCACATTCAGAGCCAAGTAGCAGCATCCAGGCTTTGGCAGCTTTTACCTAGAAGTATCTTAAAACACTTCCAGGTGGCAGCCAGCATGCTTAGCTTGGAGAAAGCTGGCCCACTCAGATGGATTTTATGTATCAGAAGAAATGCCTGAAACAGACTCTGTTTCCTCTCTTCCATTATATAAGTGTTGTTTTTTTTAAAGATAGCTCTGTTCTTACCTGGAAAGGTTTTTATGTTTTGTTTCTTCAGGTGACAATGTTCCAGCCATAAGAGAATTGAGAGATTGGAGATGAGAATGGTATCCATAGGTCCTACTTCATAATTGTGAAAACTGGTCCAAGAATTTGTTTCTTGAAAGTTTGTGGATGATTCTAACCTCCAGGAAGGATTTATCACCACTGATTACATAAAAGTTTGCTTAGGGCTGTCTTGGTTGCCAATACAGAAATGTACTCATCGCGGGAACATAGCACTTACTTGGATTCTTAAAATGCTGAAGCAGGTAACACTAATAAGTGAAGCAGATATAAGTTTGGGGCTCTGCAGAAACTGGGGAGTAAATGGTGTAGAGGGATACATACCTATAGCCAATTGTTGAGATGTGGTAATTCCCAGAGCTGTCATATCAGCCCATGTTTCAAGAACAGTTAAACCTCCAGAAGCTGGTATTGTATAAAACTTCTGCTATTTAAACATTAACAAATATTTCCTTAAAAATCTCTTAGGATCTCTACTATAATATAATATTTAAGAAAGTTCCAATTCCAAAGAGACCCTAATAGCCCTCCTAGGATCCTGGTCTTACAGTTTATGACCTGTGAATAGTGTCCTATAATACGTGGCTACTATCCTTCTTGATAGACAAGCAATGTTTAGACAAATAGGAGAGGGCTTAACTTACCCAAGAGCGTCCAACAGAAAAATAGATTGGAGAACCTCATCTGGTGCATTTTGCAAAGCAGAAAACTAAAATGCAGTAGGAATAGTTCAGAAAGGGAGACTTGACTCAGTAGAGCTCTCTATTAGAGCAGCCCTCTTTATGAAGAGGTGAGTTTTCAGCCACCAAGGCATTTGGACAGTGGTTGAAATTCATCTAATGAGGACCTCTGACATGGGGATGGTCAGTGACCACTCATGCCCCACCCCTCCAAGACTATTAATATGTCTACTGTGCTGGCTGGGTGAAACTTGGAATACTCCTGATCTCTAGTTATGTTAAACTGAATGTCTCCCAAAAGAATATCTCAATTACTTTTCCAATCAGGAGACTTACAGTAAAGGTAATCACAAGTGAAGAAGCTTAAAGAAATGTGCTCTGATATATGCAGAAGAAAATTTATTTTCAACGTAACAGACTTCACACTTCATCATGGGTTCATTTTTCCTTCACATTTCTTTTAAATCCCGGGAATTTCCCTCACCAAAGGAGATCACTAATCTTCCTTTTAAAGTGAATTCATGTTTCAATATCAGGCCTTCCTACAGAATGTACCGGGAAAAGGAAGAATCACCCCTGACCGGTCTGCCAAATTATAGGTCAAGATGGAAGGGGGCTTTCCCTGCAAATAAAAGAGATGGCCCAAAGCTCTTTGTAATAAAAAGAATGATTTCCAGACTCCATGAGAATTTCACAGGCGGCAAACGTCCCAGAGAGAGAAAGCAGCCTGCCAAGTACATCTGGAGCTCTGAAGATAAAATCATAATTAAACTTGTAATGGTACTAATGATTCAATGCTTCCATGCATTATCTTATTTAATCTTTGCTCTAACCCTTTAAAGTAAGTATTATCATCCCATTTTATACATAAGTCAATCGAAGCTTATTAAGACCTTAATAAAGGGGCAGTTCACAGGCAGAGACCTGGGATTGTGTCCTGACTTTCCCGGTCCTAGCTACATGATATAAGGAAACTTTTCTTCTCTTTAGAGAAAGACTTTTGTGGACATTGAATTAAGCTTATCTTAGTATATAGAAAAACTCTTGATAAATATTAATTGCAATTGTAACTGCCAATAAATGGCAAAATTGAAACTTTGATGCCTAAATCAGTTGACTAGGCCTCACTCCCCTTCACAATGGTTTCCCATGCAGCCAGAAGGTCTCTACAGAGGAATAGGCCATTTACTTAATTGGCTTCATTTGACTTTCTTTGAACCAGTCAGTGGACCAGATATTTCTATCTTTGAAATTAACTTACCATTTCTTCTTATCTATAGGATTTTGGTCTAAGTCTTGGCCCATAAATAGCTTGATTTCATTGCTGCCCTACATCTGGCTGTATTAGTTATCTCTCACCATCATAGTGCGGAGTGACACATAAGCACAAAACTCAGTGGTATGACACTATATATATATGTTTACAAGTCTGTAGTTGGCTAGGTGTTTCTGATGTTTTGGGATAAACTGGTCTGGTATGAGTGTGGTCAGCTGGCACAACAGTTGGGCCCTTACTAGTGAAGGCAGCTTTACTGAGGATCATTTGTCTCTGCTCAGATGTATGCTAATCATCAGCAGGCTGATCTGGCCTAGGATTCAAGAGGGGACAGTAACATAACACACCCATTGAGACCTAGGCTTTGAACTGGTATTTACCTGCTTTAAGTTGACCAGGTGAGTCATAAAGCCAAGCACATGGGAAATTATCCAATACTCTTGAAGTTTTTTCTAAATATTTTATTTTGATTAGCATGAATTAATCGATCATACTAGTGGGTTCAGTGTGATATTTCAACTTGAGCATATGGCATGCACTAACCAAAGCCAGACTCCTCCTCTTAGACCACATAAACTTCAATTCTATCCAGCAAGTATTAACAATACTCTATAGTAAGTGCTGAGAAGATGGTATAGTGTACATAGAAGAGGATGCAATAGCTATGCCCAAGAAGTCCAAAGTCCTGTGGATTTTATGTTCTCATATCATAGTCATTCTCATATCTCCAACCTCATTAGTTCACATCTAAACATCTTTCATGTGTACAATCCTGGGAGTCCTGTAACTGTTCTTTCTGCCTCTGGTCTCAGCTCATTATTATCTCTCCTACATGCTACTGCCCAACTGATCATAGAAAATACAAATCTGACCATGTTTTCCATGATACATTGAAGACTACAAAGGCTTCTTTTGCCCACAAATTAGGTCCAAATTTCTCTGTGACAAACAGCCTTCCATGATTTCGACCCATCTAATCCTATCCTCAGTCCTCACATTCCATGGTTTCTCTATTCAAAACTACTTGTGCTTCCACAAACACGTATCTGAACCATAACCCTTGTGTATGCTGACCCGTCTTCCTCCAATTGCATCCCTGTTTTTACCCCCTTTCATCCCCCCACTCTGTTCTCTACCCCCTAGTAAGCCTGTTCTTTGAAATCTCTCATGCCTTTTTTCTTCCCTGTACTGTGATCACTTCCTCTCTTATATGCCCCATGTGACCTGTTTACTCTTTGTTTGCAGAATCTATGTCTGACTGTGCTTGTTCTCATTCCCTACTCAGTTACTAACAGGATCTCATTCATTCTGTGTCTTTGGCATCAGGCACTGCTCTGGGTCTCAAATATGTACACAAGGAATATTTCTTCATTTAATGAATGGATAAATGAGTGAATAACTAAATATCTGTTGGAACAACAAGGCACATAGGGATACTTCTCTTAAATCTGTTGCCTATATATGACACACCAATAAGACATATGGCCAGAAAGATGGGGGGGAAGGTTTCAGATGACAGGAAGATGGCTCGGCATTACTCTCATAAAGAATATAAGACTTAAACTGAATCTTAAAAAGTAATTAGGCTTTCATATAAGTACAGAGAACTAGGAAAGGTGAGAAGAGAAAGAATAAGGTAGCAAAGAAGAAGTGTAGGAAGTGTTCTGAGGATGGAGATGTTGGCATTCCAATTCTTGGACTTCCCATGGGACACTAGTGACATACATTTAGTGGGAGGGTAAGTTAGAGTGAGGTTTTGTGCATTTATAAATTTGCATGAATAAGCCACCCCAATGCTCTATTTTAATTTAATTTTTCTACTTTGTTCCTTTTTTATGTGTTGCCTTTCTTTCCTACTGGCTATGCATAAAAACCAAGGAGGCCACTCGATTACAGACTTTGGAGTTTAATGAGAACGGAAGAAATTGATAACATTATTCCTTTCTCGTTAAGATCCTTTACTTCTAAGGGATTAATGTGGGGGAAAACCATTTGGTATTCCTCTCGGATTGTTAGCCACCAAATGAGATATCAGGCTGCTAATGGCTTTTACACTCTCCCTCAGATAGCCTTACATTTCTGACCTTTCAAAGTTTGGTAACATAATTGGTTGGCAATGTTTTCTCTTTCCCCCAGGGTTACTGAAACTCTCAAAGACAAGTAATAGAAAGGAAAAGTTAAATATTTGCACACCCCCCCCCCAAAAAAAAAAAAGAAGAAGGAGGAGAAGCAGCAGCCAATCACAAAATATCAAGAATGGATCAGAACAGGACAAAAGCCATTGCTACAACTAGAAAAGCAAGCATTTTCTCCTGGCTCCAAGTTCATCTTACCATCTGCAAAAGCCTTGGAAACAGGATCCCTACCATCGCTTGACTTGCGTTAATGAATGGTGTATTTCAGTAAAATATTAATTTAAGCACTGAAAGCATGTAGGATTTAGGATAATAACATTTTCTGATTACTATTGCACTCAGAGTAATCATAGTGTCCTTTCTTTCCAACAATTTAAAAAAGTATTATAAACTTCATTAGACTATAAAACCCTCAACTCATTTGTTGAATGAGTACTATTTTTCTAATATATAAGGGATATAGACTAAAATTTCTTGGTTGATGAGTCCAAGTTTTTCTAATTTATTGATGTATGCTGTTCTAAAGAATAAATGTCATTCTCCATAATTATGCATACAGAAAATAAAGAGATGGACATCCACATTGATTCTAGGAGCAAAAAAGCAACTATGTGCTTAAAACTATAAATTAACACTAAATTCATGTAGTCATTTTGGAACTGGGCACACAAATTAGGTACTTGACATTGACCTTCATGAAAATAAAGAAGAAGGGGAGCATGATGGAACCATGTGTCCACCCAGAAAATGACCATGTCCAGCCCAGTGTGGTGCCTGAAGATGAATGGGAACTCCCCAGGGCCTTCTTTCACTAGGAAATACAATCATTTTCCCTGCCTGGGAATGCTCATTAATATTTACATAGAAATAAGATCATCTGGCTTTGTTTTAACATGGCCTTAAACAGAAATGCAGTTGCCTGAAATAACATGGAGCCATCAATTCTGAGATGCTTATATTGCAAAGCTACATGGTCTTCAAATGAGACTTTTCTGAAATATATATATATATATTTGAGATTCACAGGATGCTGAGGCAGAAATAAGGACTCTAATACAGACTTCTGTTTCCCTCATTAGAGATAGAAATTCAGACAATTAAATCAAATTATATATGTACCTGTTGAACGCTGCATTTTCTAAAGATGATTCCAATATAAGTGTCCATCTCAGTTTCTTCTTGCAATGCATCTTTGATTCTTCCATCTAGTGGCCAGGTCTATCTTCCCTCCCCTTGAACCTAAGCACAGCTTTGCAATTGTTTAAGCAAGAGAGTAAAACAGAAATGAAGCTATATGGCTTATGAGGCTACATGACAGAATGCCCTGCATATTGGCATTCCTCTTTCATTATTTTTTCTATTAGAAACTATCTGTCATGCTGCGAAGCATCCACAACTCACCCACCTATATGGAGAGACTATAGTGGAGGCAACACTTACGTGTTCTGACTGAAAGCTGAGCTTGTTTCAGCCAATAGCACACACCACCTTACAGATGTGTGACTAAAGATCTCCAGGTGATTCCAGATTCTAGTTTGGGGTCTTACCAGTTCCATGGGGGAGAAACAATTTGTCATCACTGTGCCCTATCCAAATTCTTGACTCAGGGCACCCATGAGTATAATAAAAATTTTTGGCTTCCCCATCAAGCTTGGGGTGATTTGTTTTGCAACAATAGATAACCTGAACAATTTTAAGGGTTAAGCTCACTTTTTCATTTACTCTTTCTATAAATATGCATGAAGTAACTAACACAGATCATGTTAGACACTGTACATGAAGGAGATAAAGAGGAGACAGATGTCATAACAGTAGGATCCTTAGATAGGAGTCTTGCAGGAAGTGATATCAGTGGAGACCTTGAAACTGTTTTAAGCCCTCTCTTGCTTGAAACATATGGAATATGTGGCCCTCTCTATGGGAGACAGGGTTAAGACTAAGCCTCCTGACTCCTATTTTAATATTTTCTGCTGGTAGCCTCTTCTAGGTAACGGAGCACTCACATATAAAGATATTTTTGCTATTCCATGCTAGAAATCTTGGGAGCACAAGATCTATTCAAATCATTTCCTTTGCAGTGAGATTTCCAAAACTCCTTAGAAAGAGAATAGTAATAGTTGTAGCCAACATTTATTGAAAAAACAAAAATTCTGCTCCAGGCATTGTGATAAATAGGTATTATTACTCACTATCAAACCCTCAAAGAAGTATTATAGTCATTGGAGGCAAAAGCACATCAACACTAAGACAGGAGTACAAATAAATGGAAAACTAAATGTGGGAGATCTAGGGTCACCAACAGCAATGAATAGTCTACCCTTTGTACCATTCAATAGACTTACATCTTTTCATCCTATGTTTCTGGCAAGATGGTACTTGATCATAAAATTATAGAAAAAAAATTTAATAGGAGGGTGAATGATATGAACAGTCGTCTCCCCTACTGCAATTAATTCTGAAACCTTAGCTGATAGTTGTCATCTGTTTCCTCTACCATCCTTTTGAGATTTTTGCCATCTTTAGTGAGCACTTAAGCTAGGTATTTGACAGATGGAATGACACAGACTTTCATCCCTGAAGCCCCAAAGTCCCTTGTTGTCCTGCATTTACTAAAATGTGGTTGCAGTAATAACCTATGCACAGTCAATACCAGGGAGGAGAATGAGGAATAAACACATGTCAGTTCAACGTGTTCAAAATTGTCTTCTCATTACACTATTAAACTCCTAGTAAAGAAATGAAGATAGGGAAATATCAGAAGCTTTCCTTCTTGCCTCTACAATTTTTATTAGTAAGCTTCTGTAACTTTCCTATACACTCTCTGTTTTAGTTGGCTTTTTTGTTGCTGTGACCAAAAGACCTGACAAGAGCAACATAGAAAAGAGAAAATTTATTTGGGACTAACGGTTTCAAAAGTCTCAGTCCATAGAAGGCCAACACCATTACTCTGAGTAATAGATGAGGCAGAACATCATGGCAGAAGGGTGTGGCAAAGGAATTACCAGAGAGCACATGGTGATTAGAAATCAGAGAGAGAGAGAGAGAGATCCACTCATCAGGGAAAAATATACACCCCAAAGGTGTGTTCCCAGTGGCCTACTTAATCTCTATTAATGGGTTAATCCACTGATTATTTTAAAACACTCAATCTAATCGCTTCACCTCTGATAATTCTTGCATTTTTTCACACGTGAGTTTTTGGGGGACACCTTGTATCTAAATCAGAACAGTGACATATGAAAGGGGAATTAGAACTGCTCCATTTAATGTCCAAGGAGCATAAATTTGAAGGCACAGAAGTAGAAACCAGACATAGCTTTAAAAAGCTTGAAATAAATTAACACAAGAAGATATGAGTGCTTTATTCCCTTCTTTTAATGTATCTCAGAAGAGAAAAGAACACCCTTAAAGCACTTCTCACCCATGTGTATAAACCTTTAAAAAGTACTACTTCATTTAACTTCATGCACAAAGCCAGGAAAAGCTAGGTAGATGAAAGCAAAACAAAAGTGACATTTATATCCTGTATCTAGTTTCCCCAAAACCAGAAAAATAAAAGAAGAACCGATCATAAAGAAGAGTTTAGGAAAAAAGACATTTAAGCTTGGTAAATTTCTGACTCAGATGTCTTTCAATTACCAACCCAGAAACCTTGCTATCTCATCATTAGTATAAGATACTATATAAGGTAAATAAATAAAGCACTGAAGAGCTAACAAATATCAACCTTAAGACATGAAATAAACACCAAGGGATATAATGGAAATACACTGGAAGTCAAGAAACCAAGTTGAGTCACAGTGCAGTTATTTGAATTTATACAAACATAAGACCCCTTGGGATTTAGAAAATCTGGACTCCAGCCTCCCTGCAGGTTTTAATATTCTATGTGTCTATGTACAGCTTCAAATGAGTCTTATGATACAGACCAGTTCCAGATACCTAATATACCTAGATATCTAAGCTGTCAGTTCTTTAATAGAACATGAATAATTATAAACAGTCCTAAGTTTCAAAGAATTCTGTGGAATTCTGTGTCACATTCAGACTAGAATGTGAAGCAAACTTCAAAACCTATGATTTATCTCATTAGAATTCTTAAGCTTTAAAATCGTCATACTTCTGTCACATGATAAACACTTACTTTACTTGTGGATACAAAATTATCGTATGTTCTTGCTTGTGAGGAAGCTCCATTTGTTTTAATTGTTAGAGAATCCCAGTCACCTCCTCTACTTACATTGCCCTTCTCAATCCTTATTCTTTTGTATATATATATTAAAATTAGAAAAGACCATATCTGAAAAGATTCCATTTCATAACAGGCTCAAATGGATCTATTCTTCTTTCAAAATACAAAGAGTCTAAGTAAATATTAGAGAGAGAGAGAGAGAGAGAGAGAGAGCACACTTATTGTCCATTCTGATTCACTAGCTGTCAGAAGTAGAAAAAAATCAAGATGATCCCTACTATGTGGGCTTTTAGGATATAGCCTTTGGGATTCATGTACACATTATCCCTTCTCCCTGGTCCCTTCAATTGGCTCACTGCTATTCTCCACAGGTCTCAGTGTAGACAGAACTTCTCTCAGAAATTCTATGAAGGTGCCTTAAGTTAGCCCAGTGGTTCTCAGTTGGGCAGTTATGCACCCTCCTCAAGGGCACATTGGGTAAAATCCAGAGACATGTTTAGTTGTCCTATGTAAGGCAAGGGTGCTATTTGCATCTAGTTGGTAGAGGCCAAACACACTGCTACATGTCTTACACTGTACAGGCCAGTCCTCCCAACAAAGAATTATCTGTCTCAAATGTCAGGAGGTCTGCTACTGAGATACCCCAGTCTAACCCTTCAAAGCACCTGTCATACTGCATGGTCTTGGCAGGGTTTTTGCTCTCAGACAAGAGCAAGTCTTACATTACACCACATGCTTCCTGTGTACCTGGTAATCAATGGGGAGATGGCAAAACTGAAATGTCTGGTTGTATGAATGATAAAAATGAAATTATTAATTATATGCAGGGAAGAAATATGTTAATATCTTAGACGGTCTAGTTAAAATGTTTACATTTTACGAAACACTTAGAAGCCATTATCATGTATAATCCAACAACACTACTAGGTAAATACAGCATATATCACTGACCCTGGTTTTAGATAGAAGGCATCAATACTCAGAGGAGTTAAGAGGCTTGGCAAATATAAGTGATAAAAAGTAATCCAGAGATTGGAAGTTTTTAACGAAGGCTTTACTGATTTCTAACATTTTAGGCACTAAAAATAACCCATTATCTGTGGAGTGAAAATCATACTGTCTTTCATCTTTCCAAAGATGGAAGTTTTACCTTTGGGCAATCAGAACCCAAAAAAACCACTCAACTTCAGCTAACAACAGAAAACAGGTGCCATTAAGAAAAAGGCAGTTGCTGATTCTTAGAGGGGTTGGCCTACTAATACAGTACAATTATGGGATAATGTGTCATTTAGCAATTCCCTTACAGGTAGCTTGAAGGCACCAGAGACGTATCTTAGGTAATGACTAAAATAAACTAATCCTTGTTAAGCCCCAAATCAGCCAGATTCTCTGCACATTTAGAAAACAGAAAACATAGAAGGTGGAATTCAAAAGAAGCCCAACTCCGTAATTTATTAACTGTATTTTGTGGGCACTTAATATCTATGCATGTACCTCCATTTATGCAACCGTAATGGGAGGATGATAATAATAAAACCTCATTTCACAGGATTGTTCCGAGGGTAAAATGTGCTGAAACACCTAAAGCCCTATATACATAACTATACCTAGCATGGGGCAAGTGCCCAATAACTTTTACCTACTACCTCTCTTCTGTCTTCTTCCTCCTCCTCTTTTTGCATCATTATCATCATCATCATCATCTTCATCTTTGCACAGTTTCCCCCATGAAGAATGTTTCCTGGCATAAGCTGCACCAATATGCTCTGTGTCTCTCATCTATTTCAAATGTCTGTTTAAAAATGTGCGTAACTATTTTGACAAATGTAGTAAATGCCTGCTGTGTCCCAACCCCAGTATCAGCTCAACTTCTTTGGTAACAAACAAACTCTTTAGGATTCTTCACAAACACGCTGGATAGTTTTGATAGGGCTGCTGTCAAAATGCTTCTTTTTAACTACAGGGTGGGCCTTGGATCCAGGCTTGGCTTAGACACCTTCTCTCCAGAACTATGAATCTTGTTAAGGAAGATGTGAAGACCAAAACCAAACAAATAAATTTTTTAAAAAAGAAAAATCTGAAATCTATTTGCAGTGACAACTAGTGATAAGACTGCCAAAGAAGGCTACTCAAACTTTGGAAGCCAACCTGGCTATGAATGGTTTCTAGGGCTGTTATATCAAAGCTCTACAACCTGGATGGCTTACACCACTGAAATGCATTGTTGTTCAGTTATGGACGCTGGGAGTTCAGGCTTGAAGTATCAGCAGAATTGGTTCCTCCTAGGGAATATGTCTTCTGGGCCTTCCTCTCCTAGCTTCTGGTGGCTTCTAGAGAACTGTGGGATGCTTTGGCTCTTAGACACAATACCTTGACTTCTTCATGAATGCCAAGATGTGTCCTCCCCGTGTGCGTCTCTTCACAAGGCACTTTCTTATAAGGACACCAGTCACATCAATCAGGAGCTTACCCTACTTTAGTATGACCTCATTGAAATTCAATTATTCTTCAATGGTACTATCACCAAATAAATTACATGCTGAGGCTCTGGGGTCTATGACTTCAATGTGTGAATTTTCGGGGACTCAGTTCAACCCTCTGACTTTTTCCAAATCAAGAACTGTGAACATCATTCTTTATTCTGTGCACTTCTCTACTTTTTTCCACATTTTTCATTTTTAAATTACTTGGACTCCATTTCTGCTGCTTGCTACCAAAACATCCTAACTGCCCCAAGTTACATTGCAGATTCGTTTAGTTCCAGTAAAGTTGTTTCACTAGTACTTTATGATATAAAATAAAACTGACATTCTTTATGTTACTTAGAATTAGCTCCCATTATGAGGGGAAAGATAAGACTATTAAAAATGTAGCAAAAGAAAATGATTCTTCATGTTTAAGATTGGGGGTAAAATGGAAAGTTACCCTTATAACTAAAGAAGGCAATGATGTTGGGAAACTTCGTGGATTGTTGATAGACACTCAAATTAATGCAATGGTTTTGCAGGGAAACATCATAGTGTCTTTCACAGTCTTTGGAGTGCAACATTCAGTCTCACAAGTACATGACTAGAAATCTATCCTACAGTAATACCTTGGCACATGCACAAAGATATTAATAAAGAATGTTCTTTGCTACTTTGAAAATAATGGTTAAGATATTGAAAAACACAAATACCTACCAAGTATTAAAAAGCTGAATATTAGGTAGATTTATACGTAACATTATGAAAAGATATTTTAATTTTCAAACTAAAAAGTGGAAGAATGCTACATGTGACAATTTTCTATTATTTTTAAATTAAAAATCCACAGGCATATGTACCATGCATATGTATATACATATGTCTCGAGAGGGATCTGCAGTAATAAACCAAACTATTAATAGTGTTTCCATGAGGTATTGGAATTGATTACAGAAATGCTCAGGGAATCTATTATATTTCAATTTATCTATTTCTATAATTATTTTATTTCACAAACTACATGTATTACTTTGGCACAAAGAATCAGTGTCCCTTATACTTAAATAATGTAAAGAGCTCTTTTAAAAGAAACTCTCATTGACTACCTCTCCAAGTCTTGACCTATATAAAATGCTAATCACAACATTATATAAATGTACACAAGCCTGAGACAGAGCGAGGCGTTAACTCATTGAGCCAAATTAAATGTAAAACTAAAACTCAAATAAAGCCGTGAAAGAATGATGTTGTATCATCAATGCTGGCTTTAACAGCACATGGAAGACATTGATTTGCACCACCCAGATCAACTCCAAGGAGCCGCAGACCAGCTGTGCAGAGTACAGGCAGCAGCAGGCGCCAGCTGTCACTTTAAGATTGCCATAACTGTAGCCTCCTGGCCCAGGGTCCTGCCTTTCCCAGAACAGACTAATCTGGACTGAGCCAGGTTGAAGTGGATCAGCACTTGCCCCAGAATTCCCGCCAGACTGGCTAAGGCACTATTAATGTGGATTGAAGTTCATTTCCTTCTTCCATCCATTCCCACTTTCTTTCCATTTCTTTCATATTGATCTCAAACCCAAGCTCTCTATTTATAGAGCATTTAGTCTGCAACACAGTAAAAATAACCAAGGCCATGATTCTACATGTTTTACATCCACAGCACTAATATCAGGAATGGATATTTACTTAACAACACAAAACAGTACCAATAACATCAAGCCTGTATTTGACCATCTTCAACTGGAGCCATGTATTAAACCTAAAGGCAAATTGTGTGCTTAAGAATATAATTCATTTTCCTCAATTATTCAATATGCTACGCAGTGATTAAAAGCTCCAACAGCTCAAACTCACATTATGCAGAACAGAGAAAATCTTTAATGAAATATTATAGTAGGGAAGACCCAGGACAAATGAAAACTTTACAAAGCATAAACAATTTGGGTGAAAACACGGTACAAACAAGTAGTTATTTCAACGAGGCATTGTACCAACTACCAATTATTTCATAGAACACTGCATACAACATAGATTGAAAATTCTAAAACACACCTCACAGTATAATTATTCAAGCTGTTCAATAAATGTTTACTGCAAACTGGCAATTATTTCTTTAACAATGATGATACATTCAGAAGGAGTTTGCAAAACCTGGGATGAATAGACATGCTGAAATAAACCTGTGCATCTACCAGAGCCTAAGCTTTGAAAGCTTTTAAGAATGTAAACACACATTTTTTTAAAAAAAGAATTTTATGCTGAATAAGCCCTTTCCCTTATATTTATTCATTTCTTCAATTCATCTACTCATCAAAGATATATGTGTCATCTAGTTTGTTTGCTAAAGTAGGAAAGGCTCCTGTCCTTGAGGAGTTGACAATCAGTTGGGAAGTGTGCCCTGCACACAAAGAAGTCACTATATTTTCTGTGTGCTGCAAGGAGGGTAAGAAAAGATGCCTTCGTCACTGTCTCCAACTTCATCATCACTTGTCCCTCGTCCCTCTTGTCCAGACAACTCAAGTCCATTTTTTTTTCTGAACCCTCCAAATTTGTCCCTAGTCTTGGCTGGTTTCTCCTGCTGTCTTCTATGTGTAAGTGCTGTCCAATATGAACGCCCACAACCATGCAGCTAGTGAGCACTCGGCATCTTTTCACTCTGATTTAAAGTGTGCCCTAAGTGTCAAATAACCCCAGATTTTCATGACTTTGCACAGGAAATAAATGTAAACCAGACCACTCACAATTCATGAATACTATTAAATGAAGAAATAATGTTTTGAAAATAGTGGGTTCTGTAAAATACATCATTAAAATAAACTTGACCTGTTTTTCAAAAATGTGATCACTAGAAAAATTAAAATCATACATGTGACTTGTGTGATTTTCCTAAAGGGCCACTCTGGTCCTGAACTTTCTGGCCTATTCATCCCTATATTTTCACAGTCTGTTGTCACTGTCATCTCATCAAAAGCTTTTCCTAACCACCATTCAAAAGAACGCACACCACCCTCACCCACCCAATCACTCTTATGTTACCCCCATTTAATTTGTGTGTGTGAAAAGGAGTAACATGAAATCTATTTTCCCAACAAAATTTTAAGTGTATAGCACCACACCATTGTCAACGATGTGCACATTGTTGTGTAGCAAATCTCTAGAAATTTTTCATCCTGCAAGTCTGAAACTTTATACCCCTGAAACAGCAACTTCCCTCTCCTGCTTCCCTCTCCCCTTCCCAAACCAGTCCCCAGCTCTTACCATTCTACTTTCTGCTTCTGTTAATCCACTACTCTAGATGCCTCATAAAAGTGGAATCTTGCAGCTTTCATCCTTCTGTGACAGGCTTGTTCCACTTAACGTAATCTCTTCAGTTTATTCATTTGTTTTGTCACTTGTGACAAGGTGCATATCTTTTTAAAGGCTGAATAATATTCCAATGTGTGTGTATATATATATATATATATATATATACACACACACACAATTTCTTTATGACTCACTCAATGGATAGTTAGTAGTATTAATACCAAGAGGTGGAAACAACCTATAATAATCAGCCATGATAACAAATATGGCAGTATAGCAAGTATAGCAGTCCTTCAAAAATTAAAAATAGAACTATCATTTCATCAAGAAATCCCAGTTTGGGGCTTTTATCCAAAAGAATCAAAATCAGGATCTTAAGAAATATTTGCACACTATTTATTCAATATTTTTCTTAACACTCATTATTATTTGAAGTTATTTTTATTGATTTGCTTATTCACGTTTGTATAATCTTTATCAGAATATATAAGAACAGAGACATTAAGTACCCACAGCTATTAATACAAAGCTTGCCACTTAGTGGGTGTAAAATAATTGTTGAACAAGTGGATGGAAGGGCTGATGATACAGATCAATTGGTAGAGTTCTTGCCTTGCATGCACAAAGCCCTGAGGTCGATCCCTAGCACCACACACACACACACACACACAAAAAAAAAAAAAGTGGATGAAAATACAATCTAAGTCCGAACAGAGGAGTTTCCCCAGTCTTCCTGAGAAGATAGAATAGGGACCATTTGAGATTGATAGTAGATAGCTAGGTGCACAAGTCAGAGGAGACTCCACTCATCCTCCGCAAGGTCAAACATCACTCTATCTATCTTCCCACCATTGATTCATTTACTCTGAAGGCATTTTTTAAATACTTCTGTTTCAGGCATGGTACTAATTGCCAAGATGCAGAGGAGTGAAATTAACCCAGCCCATGTCAATATGCAGCATATAATCTAGTTGGAAAGACCAAACGGCATAGATAATTACCTGAACAATTACATAAATAATTAGTGATTTAATTATACAAACAATTATTTGATTATAATTTTGATCAGTGGCAGGGAAGGCAAAGTGTTCAGGGAGTCATAAATACTTTCCTTGGGTAAGAAACATTTATACTAAGACCTGAGAGATAAGAAGGAGTTATCCTGAGAAAAACCCTGGGGAGGTTGGTAGAGTGCTTGCCTTGCTACAACTGAGCTACATTCCCAGCCTTGGGGAATGACTCTAAGCTTTGCAGTCAATGCTGCATAATATGGGGTCAGTCATGGAAGTCAAGAGAATTGGATTGAAATGAATATTGACTAGCTTTACATGAAATTTTAATCACTTTTTAAATATGGTAAGATAAAGTAGTACAGGTTTATTTTTAGAAGGTTTTGAGTTTTGAAGAATATCACTAAAAGAGAGTTCAAATTATCCTAGATTATACTTTCCAAAGACAAGGTACCATTACGATTTTCATTCACCTACGTCAGCTGTTTTTTCTATACATATAAACACACATATTTTACAAAAGGACTGAGTATAATAATTTTTATGTTCTTATAGATAACCTCTAAATGAATAGTAATACCAAGGACTTTAGAATTTATAACTTTATTCAATTTTTTAGGAACATAAATAAAGAAAATTTAGAATAAGTTTTAGTTACTACATGTGTCCCTAAAATGTAGAAAGTAAAATCCACAGTTTTCACCATGTTCCCCCCCAAACCAGTCACATCACCAGAAAGCTTTGATTTAGAACCAAGGAAAGATGTTATTCCTCCTTCCAAAGATATGGCCAGACACTTATTAGAATATTAGGAAGTCTTACTGCAAATAATTAGGCATAAGCTGCCAGTCGCTAGTAAAGTACATGAACCAAATATATTTATGGGATGCAGCACCTAAACTAATTATCATGTGCTTACTTCCTTACCTAATCAAAACTAGTTTGTAATGTAAAACAGATGTCACAATTCTTTGAGCAAAGGAAAATTAATGAGCATGTATAGTCTATAATTTTAACTTAAAACTTAAATCAGACCAATACAACTACTGTCAGTCAAACCATAATCTCCTCACTGATCATTTTGGAAACCAAAACAATAAAGTCTTGATAATTTTTTACATTCTATTCTACCCACACATATAAAAGACACAGTTTGCAATTTAATTTTTTTCTTGTTAACCATAAAATATTTCTCAGTCGGACAACTCTCAAGGATCAATGGCCACCATATTCCACCCATATGCATATCACATACTTTGCCATAATTTTTTTTGTGGGTTTTTCTATATGGGGCAGATGTTTTGAAGTCCCTTTCCCAACTTGAATCTGGTTCAGCCATATCAATCAGCAAATTTGAAGCAAGCAGAAGCTTGAAAGAGTATTGTCGAATTTGGTTGGTTCTACTGCTTCCCTGTGATTGCATGAACACATGCTTGAGTTAGGTTCTTGGAGCACAGCTGAATAGCTCCAGTCCTCCCAGCCAAGACTATCTGAGATCAGCCAAGAGCTAAATGATGCCCAGGTGGGCAAGTGTACCCAGCCCAGATGCAAAGAACTGCCAAGCCAATGCCAGCCTCAATTGCCAACCTACAGATTTATGTTAAATTGTTTTAATTCACAGAATTTGGGTGACATTAGCTACGCAGCATTATTGAGGCAATAGATAATTGGTACAACAATCTCACCCTAAAGCAACAAATATCTTCACTAGTAGCATTTTTTTACCTCTTAAAAAAAAGATAACATGTATTTAAAAAGACAATAAATACATATTAACTTTTTAAAAAAATAAATTTCCACAAAGCCATATCCTTATCATTAATCATAATTAAACTATGGTAAAATCTTTAGTATTTGTTTTAATTAATTTTTGCATCATTGTGATCAAAACAGCCACCAAGAACAACTTAGAGGAGGGAAGGTTTATTTGGGGCTCATGATTCAGAGGTCTCAGTCCATAGATAGCTGTTTACATTGCTCTGGGCCCAAGGTGAAGTAGCACATCCCCAGGGAAGGGCCCAGGAGAAGAAGGCTGCTCAGCTCAGGGTGAGGTCAGGGAACAGAGACCCGAGGTAAGGAGTCACAGGAAGTCATATCCTTTCTGAGCACACCTCCAGTGACCCACCTCTTCCAGCCATGCCCCACGGGTCTCTAGTTACCATCCTGTCATTCAAAGTCGGATGGACTGATTAGGTTACAATTCTCAATCCAAACTCTTAACCTCTGAATATTACTGCATTAACACAGGAGCTCTTTTTTTGGAGGGGAGGGGGATAACCTCACTTCCAAACCTTAATAGGACTCATAGTATTTTGACAAAATTAAAGCTTCCATGATGAATGCAGAGGAGCAAAAAAAAAAAAATGTTTAAGAGAGAGAAAGTTACTTTTAACAATTACTGCCCTTCCGAGTTGGTTTTCTTTAAAATTAAAAGCAACACTTCTGGGTCCAACAGAAAATTATATTTTCTCAAATGCATGCAATGCAGAGTTGTTTAGAACACTTCTAACAAATTTAAATACAGACATGATAAAATGTATATCACTATTGTACTATTATAATCTATGGAAAAGGAAAAAACCTAACTGAAACCAGGACCGTGAAGTTTCCAGCAAGATGAAAGTTGTAAGGAATAAATGTCAGAGTGTGTGCTTGAGATTAATGAATCACCTGTACTTATAAATACAGTGTAGGAGAATTGCAGCTTAGCACACCAGTTACTTAACATTGAATTATAGATAATGGCACAAAAAACATGAGGGAGTAAATGCAATGATATTGAATTAAGGTTCCAGGATTACCTGAGAAAAGGCTAGAGTACTAATTCATGTTTGATCACAAGAAGTCAAGATTCATGTTATAATGTGTCCACTAGAAATAAATAAAAGAATTTATAACTGATAAGTTAATAAAAGAAAATACATAATTGAAAATATTTGATGAATCCACAAAAAGCCAGAAATATAAAGAAGAAAATTGATGGTGGCTAAAACAAATAGAAAACAAAATAATTCTAAAATAATAGAAAACAAAATAATTCAGACAAGAATTACAAAGTTTGTCAAATTGGAAAAGAAAAAATGGTTTGAAAGAGCATAGATAAAGACACAAAAGTAAAAAGTAATGTACAAGAAAGAATATATACCACACATCTGTAGCTAAAAGGTAGTTCATTTATCAAAACTAGTAACAAAAAATGCATTTTAATGAAAAGACAATTTTTTGAAGTAAGAACACAGGGACTGAATCGTAGGAAAGATTATTCACAATCTGCCACAAAGATACATTTTTTATTAAAATTGTGACAAATAACTGATTCAAAATGCATAAATAAAAATTAAGAGAAATGAAAAGAGAAATTTGATGTTTGCAATCATATGGTGGAATTTAATATAACTTTTTTCAATAGCTGCTGGAATCAGATCACAAAAAAAAAATCATTAAGGATATAGAATAGTAACAATATGGTTAACAAATCTGACCTAATTCAAATTTATAGGCACCACACCAAACAAGGCAGAATATATATCAGTTTTGAGTACACAGTAATATTTATTAAAAAGTAAGATCTTCAAATGAAACAACAAATTTCAGAAAAATTTATATCATTCAAAGCATATTCTCTGACTACATTGAAAATTGTTAGGAAAATTTACAATTACTTGGGAATTATCCAAACCCTTTTAAATAATACATGTAGCAAAAAAGACATTTAAAATATTTATAATTCAATGAATATGAATATACAACAAAGCAAAACACAATCTTTTGCAGTGCTGGCAGTACAACTCAAGGCCCCACACATGCTAGGCAAGTGCTCCACCCCTGAGCTGCATCCCCAACCCCTATTAAAGCACATCTCAAAGGGTTCAACTAGAGCTGTGCACAAAGGAAAATGTATCGTTAAATAGTAAAAAAAAAAAAAAGAAAAGAATATTCAAGTTCAATAACTTATAATTTCAAATATTGATAAAATACCAGCAATTTTACCCCAAGAAAGTATAAAACAATGTCATAATAAATATGAAAATATAAACTAATAAAAAAAGAAGACAGACATGACAGAGAAACTCAACAAGCACACGATGGTTCTATGTTAAAACCAATAAAATGATCATCTCCTAACAAGTCTAATAAAGAAAAAAAACAAGAAAATACAAATTAAAAATCAGAAATTTTTAAAAAAGCTTATTACTTCAGATCTACACACAGGATGGGAGACAGGACAATTAACCTCAAAGTCTAACATGGTGACATACTGAATATTTTAAGTTGAAGGGCTTTGAGAAAATGGCTGAAACAAGAAGATCCCTCTTCTCATAAAACCTAACAAGGGGTTTTGAGCTTCCCATGAAAACAGTCATCACACCCTCATGAGAGAACATCCTTATCTCTAAAAATTCAGAGAAAGCTCTGGACAAGCAGGCACGGGTCTTTATTTTCTTATGAAAGCCCCATATTACACAAAATTTAAATGAAATGTGTATGTTTTTCTCCTGTCTCAGCCACAAACCTGTTAGTAGAAGGAAAGATATTTTCCCTCTCCTATATATGCCAAAAAGAATATTTGGTAAATAATATTTTAAAATATATCTATGATTTGTATACTTTTCTTTGTGTATATAGTATTTCAATAAATATTTACTTTCAAAAATGTAAGATATTCAAATTACTATGGTGCTTGAGTAGTGCATGTCTTTCCTACTAAACTCTTAAGTTCTCAAAAGCAGGCATTATATATTATGCTTGTTTTACTGCCTACAAGAAATCAGGAAAAATATATCCTTACAAAAAAATTCTACCTAGATACTTCTTAAACACAATCTTTTCTCAGTGTGCTTAGTATGAATGGATATATATATATATATATATATATATATATATATATATATATATATATATTCATTCAATAAATAAATGCCTCTTGACTCAGACTTGAGAGCAGCTTGCTTGCATTTTAAGTTTCATTATAAGCCAGGTTAATATGCATCAAGAAGTGATTACCTGATAGTTGATGGCTAGAAAAAAACTGAGTTGAAAAGAAGCAAATGAAGACACAGAAAAGGTAATGTGACAAAAATATTCTTTTGATTAATCCTTCAAGCATGACATATGTTAAGCAAACATTTTTAAGGATACAAATAATGCTTGCCCTCGACAGTTCCTTCTCCATTTCCATTATCTCCATAAGAGAAGAAACTATTCAGTTCCACTGAATCCCTGTCTAACACAGCCTATGGCACTATGTTAGGATTCAACAAATGTTTATTTAATAAACAAATACATT
This sequence comes from Marmota monax, assembly GCF_021218885.2. Taxonomy (NCBI): domain Eukaryota; kingdom Metazoa; phylum Chordata; class Mammalia; order Rodentia; family Sciuridae; genus Marmota; species Marmota monax. Next base: position 3,675,429 of record NW_026692072.1, on the reverse strand, counting down.
GCTTTGTGAATCCATACTTATGTTAATCTCTAACACTGAATGTCACTACAATCATCATAATGATTTAATTGCTAAATTACTATGATTTAACTTTGAAATATTTCAGATTGAAATATTTTAATAGTCACATCTTTGCACATTTCTCATTCCTATATGCAAAAAAATAAATATATGTTCATTGAATGGTACTTCAAAAAATTATTTGATCTGTTAAATCATTAAATTCTTTGGGAAGAACTGAGACTATATTCTAGTTCAAAGTCCAAAGCTAAATTTGAGTTGTTTTCTTGATATAATATAAATGTATAGCATTCATGGAGACAGTGATATTTCCGCATAAAACTAGAATCAATTGGAAAAAAATACTTACTTTTGATAAGGTTTCAAAGATTATATGACTAATACATATTTTTAGTGATATATTTCACCATCACTGTGGACAGAAATAATGCAGTGGCTGAATTATTCTGAAATGAATATGTAAGCTTACTGTTTGTTCTGCTAAAGGAAAAATATAGCATATCTCTGTCTAAAGAGGAATTATAAAAAATAAAATTCAATATGTAATACACACATCTTACATTTAGGATGTTTATATTTACAAGTATCTATATTGATATACAAATGTATTTGCCTTAAGCAAAGCCAATGTGTGAAAAAAAATCTAAAACAATTTAGCAGTTGACTATGTTTCTAAGATTTACTACAGGGTTTATTTAAGTAAGAGGGAATCCCAGATTGTTTAAATATGACTTGTATTTGCTTCAGATTCAGCTTTCCATCAATATTTTTCCATCACCAAAGGTGTGCAAATAGAACAGGAATGTGGTTATGGATAGGATTTGTCTTCTGAGAAAAGGAAATGTATCAATTTCCCTGAGAATCTTGGAGTGCTATCAGTTAAGTAGCTCCTTTAGAACAGAGTTGGTGTCTCATTCACTTAGGAGGCTTTCCCTTGCTTGACACACAGTAGGACCTAAAATTTTAACTGTCACGTTTTCAAACCATATGTATGATAAAGGTTTAATATCCAAAATATATAAGGAAATCACGCAATTAAAAGGCAGACAGACAAAAACAAATTTAAGAATGGGAAAATGGTCTGGGGATGTAGCTTGGTGGTAGAGAGCACTTGTCTGGAGTACGTAAGGTTCTGGGTTCAATCCCTAGCAAAACACACACACACACACACACACACACACACACACACACGGGGGTAAATACCCTGAATACACATTTCTCCAAAGGAAGAAACTGGCCAACAGATATATGTTTAAAGGTGTTCAACATTACTAGACATCAGGAAAAGCAAGATGTCAAAGGTACAATGAGCTATTCACTTTACTCCTTCTAGGTGGCTATTATGAAAAAGACAAGAGGTTAATGGGCCTTGATAAGGGTGTGGTGAAAAGAAAACTCTTATACATTGTTTGGGGTTTTTAAGTTGGTTTAATTAGTATGGATAACAGTATGTGAGTTCAACAAAATATTAAAAGGAGAACTATCATATGACCCATCATCCCACTACCAAGTAGGTAGCCAAAGAAAATCAAATCATCACCTTGCTGGGACGCATGCATTCCCATGTCTTCTGCAGGATTAGTCACATTTGTCAAGGTATAAAAACAACTTTGGTGTCCCTGGACAGAACATGTAAATTGTAGTATATGTGTACATAATGGAGTATTATCCATCCTTTCAAATGGAGATACCACCATTTGTGGCAACATGGATGCACCTGGGGGACATTATGCTTAGCAATGTAAGCCAGGCACAGAAAAAATACTGCATGATAATCCTTCATGATTTCACTTATGCGTGGAATTAAAAAAGGGAAATGAAAATAAATAGGTTTCAGATATCTAATTGATAGCATGAGTGCTATAATTAATATACTATATCCTAAAAAATTTGAGTAAATTTTAGATGCCTTTATACACATAAAATAGGTAATTATGGAAGGTGATGGGTAAATTAATTTGCTTAAATGTAGTAAATTATTTTCCTATCTATAAGTACATAAAAACAGCATGTGGGTAAAACTTAAATATATACAATAAAAAAGAAAGTAAAAAAGAATTACTGTCAGAATCAGTGAATTGTAAGTCTGTGTGAATAGCCTTGTAGTTCTGTTATGACAAACTGCTTTAAAATCTGTCCCTATGCCTTTTTTTTTTTTTTTTGTACTACCCTGTTATTCAGCAGAGACATCCATTGCCTCAGGAAGAATCAGGATTGTTAGAGGTGGAGAATTAGGATTGTTAGAGGTAGAAAGCATGGAGAAAGAAAGTGTCACTATTCAGTATTTGACTTCCAAAATAGTCACTTGAAGCCTGTTTCAAAGACAATGCTCTTAAAAGTCAAAGCCTTTCAGTGAGAACTGAAATGTTAAAGAGGTTAAATTTTTTTTTTTTTTTTTTGTAAAAGGATTTTGTGTCAAAAAGAAAAGCCCTAAAGACATGGAATATAAAATTCATTCACAAGGAATAAAGCAGAAACAGAGGAAAAGCTTACTAACCTCACCTGAAAGACAATATTAAGAGTTCTCTGTCCAGGAGGGTACAGAAGGGGGGGCAGTTAAGGGGGACAAGGAGAACCACGAGGGGAACCACATGAAGAGGCAACCTGTAGGATGTTCCACACATGCTCTGCTGAGCCAGGGGGAAAGCAAGGACACCCAGGGACCAACTCTTGTCATTCCAATGGGTTCTCATATAGCCCAGGGTGGGATATAAGTCAGATTCCCTTTTCTCTGCCAGAGGGTGAGAGCTTTGCTCCCACAGTGTTCTGCATATCATTGATCAATTACCCAGCAGAAGCAGTGGTTGATAATGATGCAAGACTTTGCTCAGCCCATACAAAGCACTCTTTTTTTTTCTTCTTTCCTAACAAAGGTAAGTAATTTAAATAGTACCAGTGACAAAGAGGGGGAAATCCTAAATAATAAAGATTGCATAAGTTAAAAGAATCGATGTCAGAGCTGGTAAGAGTATTACAGATCATTTCATGGACCAACCATCTCATGATACAAATTAGAAAACTGAAGCTTAGAGAGAGCTATCAGTTCGCCTAAGGTCTAAGGAAGGAAACCAGACAAGCCCAAGAACTTCTTCTTCCCTGTCATTTATTAACTGGATTTTGAAATTTCTGCTTTGTTTCTTTGTATTTTAGTTTATTCCCAGCTATATAAAAAGCTTAATTATACTCTTTGCATCCCCTTGTTAGCCCTAATCTGCAACACAATGATAATACTTAATGCAAATAAACTCATTTTTTAATTTGTTTATTTGATGAGAGACTTTTGCAAAATAATCTCTTTATCTGTATTCTCCATTTGGGGATGGATAAGCAAAATTCCTTTAATTTCAATTTCCACCTGCTTTTTAAAATGGTTCTGTATGAAGTCACTCCATTGTCTCTAATTAACTTCTATCTGGTATGTTTCCCTGAAAATTAATTTGAATGATTTACCACCTTTAATTTGTATTAGTTTCCTGCTAGTATTCAGGTGATATACCTTAACCATAATCACTTTACAGCATTACATAAAAATATATATGTGTCATTTTACTATGTAGAAAGTGACTTTGGGTGCATCATTTTTTTCTTCACAAACATGTTGTTAAACTACTACATCATCTGAAAAACATAACATCTACAGCTCAGAAAGTTAAGTACCTGTTGGATACTAAGTCAGAGAGAAGATTCTGGAATCCACATCTCTGGTTCAAAATTTCATGTTCTTTCTACTAGGTCAAGCCTTCTTAGAAAAATTTCTAGATTCATAGTGAGCAAGCCAATCATAATACTGGCCCTCTACTTCTGATTAGGAATAGGATGGGTGATCAACATTGTTATTGACAGAGACAGAGGATAGGCCAATGTTAGTCACAGGACAGAAGGGATCAAGGCAAGCCATTCATGGCAAAATGAGCCGAGCCCACAGAAAATAACTGAGGCAGACCATCCCATACCTGGGGGTTGCCGTCAACAAAGACATTACCCCTAAGTGTCCGTGATATCACTGTCTCCTCAACTGACTTGGAATGGATATGAATATAAAAAGGACCTTGCTGGTCAAGATAGAAAACTTTCCTTATAATCTGAAGAAATTATATTTTCTAGTCCAACCCCGTGACCCTGTAAATTTGAAGGAATGCCTATTTTGAGGCAGTCACAGTGGGGAGGGGAATAGGAGGATTCACACATGGAGACATCTCCCCTGACAGCAGTTTGTGAATTCACCTACTCTCTGACCACCTTGCACAGGGCACAATTTAGCGACCCAATTCACAAAGTATAAGAGGCCACTTTTTCTCCCCTATAATCCCACATCTCTGATTGGTTCTGAAATATAAATTTTGTAAGTCCTAGTACTCAAAGGAAACATAAGCAGAGGGTTAAAAACTGCTTTTAAATAGGTGTATTCTCATTAAGCATTGGATCAGCTTGAGTTTCCCATTGGAATAACCGTGGGGAAGAAACTGCATATGCTAAGACGGTACATTAAGTCAAAATTCTCATTCTGGACTTTACTTTTCTCTAGAACTATAAAACCAAAGTGGCATTGTTATACATTCTGAATGTATAATTCATATAAACAAATCGAGAAGTGAAAAACATTGTCTTTTCCTTCAAGAAGTTTTCAAAAACTTTAGAGTTAAATCTTCAAGAAACATTTCTTCAGTCTTTGAATTAGTGACGGGGCTCCCCCAACTGGAAGTTTGAAGTATTACAAGCCATCCTGAAGGCTGTCATAATTTAAACCCACACTTACCAAGTGTTTGATTTTTTTATAATTTGCATAAACAAAAGAACCTCATAAATGGATTTCAAGTCCCCTCATTTTTCCCGTTATTATTCTTTTCTTTGACTTACTATATAATTGATAGGTTTATACTTTCATAAGTGTTTTCTGAGCACTACTATATTCTAGGCCTTATGCTAAACTCAATAGCACATATGGGAAACTTTGCAAGTTTTAATATGTAATTATGAACAAGACTTTGACAAATTATAGTGTGTCCTAAGGAGGGACCCTGGGGACTGCACCTTGAGAACAATAGTTGAACTAATTACAAATGTAATTACAAACTAATTACCACATTTAATCCAATTACAAATATTTAGCCTGAAAACAACCAAAAAAAAAAAAAAAACTAAGAGATTGTAACTATCCTTGCATATCATAAAGTCATGCATGCAGAAGAAATCTTTTTTTTTTTTCTATAAATCAGGGTTTCTCAGCCTTGTCACTATTACCAGTTTGGGCTATCCTGCTCAGATAAGATGCTTGGCAGCATCCCCAGCTTCTGCTCACTAGGTGCCAGTGTTATGTAGTTAGGAAATCCAAAAATGTCTACAGGCATTGCCAAATATTGCCTGAGGGCCAAAACATTCCAGTTGGACAACCACTACTTAGGAATCTATAGTAGTAATTTCCAAAGGAGATTTTTAGATTGTCAAGATACTAAGCATTCTCTTATCAAGGTGATTCTCTTTTTTTGAACCTTTATATGAGATGAGAGATGCTATAGACATCATAATATATCTATATATAGATATCATAATCAAGTCAATTTAAGAAAAAAAATTGTTCTAAAGTCAGTGCTTGGGCACAAGTGCAATTATAAGAATCATGAAGCTCATATTTTAATAAGCTACCCTTCCCTGGAAGAATTTCACAGAAGCTTGGTAACATCGGTAGGAGAATCTGTAAAAAGATTCTATCCAATGAGTAGGTGTTGAGAGGTCTATTTTTAAGGTCTCTATTACGTATAATTATATATAGTTTTGGAACCCAGGCACAGACATTGTGGCTATCCAGAGTATCATTAATTAATTAGCTGCATCTATTAGATCAGATACTCTTTTTGAAGAATTTAAAGACAATTATGGTCATAATTAAAATTGTACCATTTTTATACTGATCATTCAAAATACCTAATCTTTTTTAGAATCTATGATTAAATCCCATCTGCTGCCTTTTCATGTTATCCAAAAGAGTGGAAATTATTTTATACTTCTTTTTTCTTCTTCTTCTCTTTTTTTTGTGTGGGGGGCTGTCTTGAATATTTACTGGAATTACGGAATGAGTAACTAAAACTGTACTCACTAACCACTTGAAAGGGGATGTTTGGGTCATCAGTGTGTGGCATGATTAGAGGATATATTAGTTCTACTAATTATAAAATTATTCAGAATGATGTTCACACATCTTCCATTTATTTATCAATGCCCCCTGCCTTTTGCACAGAGAATTAATCTATTGTTTTCATTCTGTCATTGCATTGTTATTGTTGTTATTGTTTTTAACCATCCTAATCTTAAAGCTATATTCAAGAGATGAGAAATTTCCCGGCATTTCCCTCAGTACCACCCAGCCTAAAACAGTCAGAAAGAAACAAGAGCAAAGGGCCACTTCTGTGTGATATGTTACTTTGGATCCCAAGCACAATTTAAAGGGCTTTTCAAAATGGCCTAAAAATGAGCCATTTTAAAACTGGTAATTAGAAGATGATCTCCTGATATTTTTTAAAAAATGAATTTTAAACCACATAGAAAGATTTTGAATGGTGGAGTAGACACCTTACTGAGTTTCTTAATGCCCTGGTTATTAAATCATTCTTAAAATTAAAAATATAATGGACAGCTGCACTAATCAGACCACTTTCAGTTCCCTCAAATGTTTCTAAGCCTCTAAATTTGCATTGCTTTCCTCAATATGGAAAAAGTATGAATAAAATCTAAGCGACAACATTGAACTTAACTTCCCTGCTGGTATATTTAGTAAGGCTTCACTCATTTCCAAGATACCTAATGCATTAGAGGAACTCAAAGCTAAAGATTTACAAAATGTGTTTTGAACATTGAAACTACTGCATGAACATTAACATTCAGCACCCTGATTTTCATACCTCTTCTGCCATCAATGAGTTGTATGAATTGAATAAAGCAGGCCCACTTCCTGTTCTCGGCTTCTCCACCCAATACTACCAGATGGTCTTTTTTTTTTTTTTAATAAAGTTACAAGTTTCCATATTCAGTGAGAAAACTAGGAAATAGAACAAATTGTGCTTTTTAAAAGTAGGTACTTGCTGAGGGCCATTGCTAAGTAAGAATGACGCATGGGATGACCCAGGTCATTTGCAGTGACATTGCATGTAAGGTGACCTTGCTCAAGGACCAGGGCGGATCCGGGTTTAGGGCGGATCAGGGTTTAGGGCTTTCCTTGAGTTTAGGGCGGTTCTAGGTTTAAGGTGTACCCTGCTGGGAATAGGGCGTATCCTGCTGCCTCAGGCTCGCCCGCTCCTTGAGTTCCCATTGAGTTCTCACAGGATTCAGAGAGTATTTGGGATGCAGAACGTGGAATTTGGCAGAGAACGTGGGATGCCCCTAGAACCTGTGTAGAGTGCTGGTGTGAGTTTGGGAATAAAGAACTGCTGTTTGAATCTACAAGGCTGTGAGTGGCTCGTGATTTTGTGCCCAGCCAGACTGTGGCAGGTACTGTAATTATATCTTCATTTTAGATAAAATAAAATAAAAACCTACTATGGTCAACTCATTATTAACCTTTGTGGGTTTCCTTTCCTTGAGAGTAAGAAGAAAAAAAAATCTGGAACTTAGAAGTAAAAAATTGATAAATAAAATCTTCCACTAAAATTTCCAATTAGTTCATTATTACTTTGTTTAGATTGTTGGATGAACATTCATTTATTTGATCTATAAATTTAAATAAAGAAGGCTATGTTTTACTAGATGCCTTCCACCCTGGATGGGTTAGAACTGGCTTTTTCAATGGATTCAGACCCATCTCCTAAGACCAAGGAAAGCACATTGCCTTCATTTCCAAAGACTAACTGAGGATGGTGTGTTGTACAAATTCCATTCTGTATGTGCCCACAATTACATGAAAAAAAAAATTTCTCCTTCAAGACAACCCATTAATTTAGCACAACATTCAATTCCAGATGTAGAGGTGAAGAAGGAAAATTCACACATGTCCCTTCTCTCATGCTGCTTCAATATTCTAGTGAAAAGTTTTTGAATGCCTAAGGTAACAGTAAACTCATCCTTCAATAAAAGCAAATAGAAATTTGGATTAAAAAGTGACAGCGAGTTCATCAAAAAGATGCAGTAGGTGTTATAAACTGCTCGCACTCAACAAAATGCTTACAGCTTTTGTGTCTTTTTCCTAAACTCAGTTATGCTTATTTACAGGTATAGGGGAAACCTTCTGACTTAGTAAGATCCAATAATAATAATAATAATAATAATAAAAGGCTTGAGAAGGAAAGATGTTTGAAGTGTTCTGATTCAACCTATAGAAGAAGGTTAGTTACTCCCACCAAAGCCAAAGTTTCAGATCAGCTAGAAAGTTTGAGGGGGGGCTGACATAATAATCAATATTACGTACTGTGTGTTAAGTACTTTTTAATGCATTGCCTCATTTAATCTTTGCAACAACCTATGGAGTCAGATCAAATTATTATCTCCAATTTATAGATGAAGAAGCTCAGGTACATAAGCTTTAGTGATAGGCCTTTGTAGGTGACATTTAATGTGTGACCAAAACAAGGTTTCAAGTTCAGTCAGTCTTACCAGGCAGACCTCATTCTTAACTACTATAAGAATAAAATCAATTTGTACTATTGTGATTCATTTTTTATATTACTTAGCAGGCACTGTGTGTCATTTGCCAAAGGCTTGGGTGCCAAGCTGTGGCACTACTGAGAAGTGATAGAACCTTTAAAAGGTGAAGTCTAGTTGAAGGAAGCAAGGTCATTGGGGTGTGCCCTTGACAGGGATATTGGGATCCTGCCTTCATCTATCTCTGTTTCCCAGCCACTGTGAGGTGAGCGATTTCCTCTTCCATACGCCCCTGCATATGATGATGATGCTCTCTCTGCCTTGCTACAACCCCAATCACAGATTGAAACTATGAGCCCAAATAAAGTTTTCCTCCTCATGTGTTGTTTATCTCAGGTATTTTTCCACAGTGATGAAAAGCTAGCACATTATGCTCTATCTTATCTCGTTCAATCCTCACTATCTCTTTGTGAACCAGGGGTCAGTATTCTTGTTTTATAGATTTGGAGAGGCTAATTAAACAGTCTGTAGATGGGAGAGCATGAGTCCTCCTCCTTCCTCTACACCACTGTCCCATACTATTGTATGTGGGTTTGAGGATTGCTATATCTCTGGTTAGCGTGGAGTTCAAGAAAACAATGTAAAAAAAATCTGAGGAAGAAAAGCTGGGTCAGAGATATCAATGAAGGAATTGTATGGTTGAGACAAGTTTGGTATAATGCACACAGAGGCAAGACCCCTTTCCTAGCCATGCTCCACTTTCTGTGCCAAGAGCACTTGACCACCAAGAACTGATGCCCCTTCTCCCAGACAATGTCTTAGTTACTTAGGACTTTAACATTTCCTAACTCCCCAAGTCCTATATCCAACCGCCTCAGGGACCAGCCATATCAGTGAGGGGCACAACCAAAGTCTGGGTAGGGGCAGTGGTTTATGGGTGTGGTTGGGATTGGAATATGCAAACCAGGAATATCTGCTTCTGTGTGGAAAAGAGCTGGAAATTGAAAGAGAGCAGACCTTGGGCTAGGGGCTGGGGACCAAAGAATGTTCCCCCTATACCACCATTTTGCACACAGAATTATGATGAGTCTAAGAATGTTGAATTTGAATCTGGTCTTCCAGAATGATAGGAAGTTATATTTGTAAAGAGAGGAGGATGTATCCCAGTTTGTGTAAATATTTGTGAGCCTGATTTATAACTCCTAAAAACCTGTGTCCTTTAGACCCACCTTTGTATTATTGCCCCAAGTCCCACAGATGAAGAGCAAAACTAGGTTAGATTATTTCTTTTCCTTTTTCTACCTCAGGGGCAAAGGGCTTCAATGAGCATCCTTTAGGTATTAAGCTGATTTGGGGTCAACAAGCTTACAGTTACTCCACTGAGGACATTTGCATTAGAGCCTCCTCGTTAAATGTCAGTTAACGATGACTTCCTCCAATCCCATGGCGTAACCTGTGCTGAGGACAAGGAAAACCTTGTCATTTACATGACACTTTAGTGTTTACTTCATTGGAAACAGCTGTTTCATCGATTCATTTCAATGTTCATTAGCTTGACACATACCATTATCGTGAGGTGTCTACATGGTGCCTGAACAACCAGATGATTTAATCAAATTCAGTACAACAAGCAGACGATTTACTTTGAAAGAGAAATGAGTGCATTTTGTTTGGTGGGTTTTTATTTAATCATTTATTTTTTTCAACTATCAAGTCTATTAAATTAAACAGGGAAATCAGCCATTCCTACCCACATCCTTTTCTCTCCAGCCAACGCAAATCAGATAGCAATAAAAAAAAAAAATTCAGGTACAAATTCAAATATTAGTCAATATCGTTCCGGTACTTCCCTCCATCAAATATTGTTTGTGTTAATTTGACCAAAGACCTGAGAAGAGCCACTTAAAGGAGGAAAAGTTTATGTTGGATCATAGTTTCAGAGGTTCAGGCTGTGGGCAGCTGACTCTATAGCTCTAAGCCTGAGGCAAGGAGAACATCAGGGCAAGAGGGCAGAGGAAAGAAGCTCAGGACTTAGCATCCAGTAAGCTGTGAAAGAGAGAGTTCCACCCAGCAGGGACGAAATATAAAGTAGTCATCCCCCACTTGCCTACAGTTCCTCCCCAGTTAATCCACATCAGTGGATTAATCCACTGATTAGGTTGCAGCATTCACAATCTAATCATTTCATCTCTGAATATTATTGTATTGTCTCACACATGAGCTTTGGGAACTACCTCATATCTAAACCATAACAAGTATCTAAGTGGATATTCCATTATTGATAAGGTGGCTGTGAGGGAGCACTACATAGCACAGGTCAGAATACCAAAGTCACTGGTCACATAAAATCTATGGAAATAAAACCACACTCTTAAGAAGGAGTCTATGGTGGAGTGGCCATGCTGGACTCACCAGGGCAGGAAGTTCTCTCCTCTCATTCTCACATGTACTCTCTCAAAATCCAAAATGCCTCTGTATCACATTTCTACAAATTCCTAACATGCCTTCATTGTTAATATATAGAAAGAGATTATTAAAGATGAGCTTATAATAATCACCTGTGCCATCACTTGGTATCGAGGGATCATTTGCCTCTGCCCACTTTCTATGGAGGGAAGGCCTGAGATGTCACCGTAGGAGATGCATAAACAGACTCAGAACCTCAGGACAGTTGCTGACTGTGAGAGGGTCCCTTCCCTGACAGTCACACTGCAACATATTAATAAATTGAGCATCTAATGGAAATCCATGTGAGAATCTACCTGATTCATTTTCCATGGAGGCTGCCAGAAGCAGCAGGGAGAAATGGGAAATCATGAAACAGCCTCAGTAGCCACAGCAGAAAGTTCCCACCAGTTTGGGGAAGATGCCTTAGAGAAATGAGGCATCTCCATTTAAAGATGGAAATTCCTGCTCTGGCCATAGAAACCTAGCTCCTTTCCAAATTAGCCCACGAGTCACTTGGGTCACAGTAGAGATTTGGAAGGCCAGATGCAAGGAGCGAATTTTACTGAGTGTTTCCCTTTCCTAAGCAGCAACATCTCCCAGGGCTGCTTTGTTAGAGCACAGTAAATCATAGCTTGTGGTAGGTAAGTCCATAGCCCAAGTTAAATGATTTCATTAGGCACATGCTGACTTAGTCCAGATTGTTCCCTTCGGGTCCTGGATCCGACATGGAATTGAATAATCTTCCATCATAATTACCGGAAGCGTCAGAAGCAGCTGTTACCTCCTCCTCATTGCTCACACCGGACAGCGGACAGCCTGAGGGTCCCATCATCCGACAATGATACACTTCATTTCAGTGTGCACGTGTGTGCACTCCACTGCCTGAGCCAGGAGCGGTTACCTGCCCACTTGCTGCTGAGCCTGGTGGGGAAAGCTGTGGTATGGGCAGGATTAGAGCTCCACACCAAACACAACAGACTGACAAACACCAGCCTCCACTGAGATAGAAATGATGAATACTATTGGGAAAATTAGCTCTCAGCTATTTATTCCCATGGTAAGCTAGGTAGGTCCTGGACTAAGCACTATGTAAACATAATTTCACTTCATCCTCCAAATGTGTCCCTGAGATTTAAAAATTATATCAACATCCACCAGGTCAGATGGGAAGGAAAAACAGACCTCTGCAAAACCTACGAAAATGAGCAGAAGGAGCAGACAAGGCACCATTGATCCAGAGGTTCTGGACAGAGGGAGGATCATTACAAGCAATCTGTGAGTTACCACTCGATGGCAGGTACTGAGCTGGATTCTGGAAGTGCACTGGAAGACACTGGCATCTGCTTTCCACTGCAGGCTTACAATGGAGGAGCTTTACAGTGTTTGAGGGGGAGAAAGGGACACAGTTGGGTACTAAGGAAGAGGATGCAGAGGCACAGAAGCATCCCCAGGAGAGAGTATCAATGTAAAGACCTAAAATTTACACTGGGAGAGGGAAGATGGCGGCGAGGGGAGTGCATTGCCCCCGTGTGCTGCTTCACTGTGTGGGAGTATGACAAGTCAGGACGGCTAAAGGATATCTTGTTAGGAATTTCCAGCAATAGTGGGGTGCTCCGGAACCTGGAGGAAGGATTTCCATCGCACGAGGATCGGCTACGGGGACTCAAACGCGAGAGGTTTGTCGCACGGAGGGTAACACTGCTTATTCAGCAAATCGCCCCGCGGCTAGAGTCTGCAGCGCGCGCTGGGAAACGAGGAGATAGCGACGCAGGGATACAGCGCTGCAGTTTCTGCCAGCCGTGCAAGCACCGTACTCAGGGCTGAATTCTGGGTTCGAGACAGGGGAAGGAAGCGGTCCAGTTCGGTTCTCCACACCAGTCAGACCACAGAGGAGGCCAGCAGACACCATGTTGGAAAGCTGACGTCACCATCCCTGTTTTCGACTGACCGCAGCTCATTCAGCCATAGAACAGGTAATTTCAGGCTGCCATTCGCCTGCGGCTTGCAGACAGATTGCTATGGTTCAGTGCCTAGGTGCTTCTTAGAACCTGAACTTATCGGAGCGAACACCGAGCACAGGGCGGCCGAGTTCCGGCTCCCGGAACCGCCCTGGCCCAGGGCTGCGGAGCCTGCGGAGGCTGCTTCTTGGACCCTGCTCCTATCAGAGCATACACCAAGCACTAAGCGGCCGAATTCCGGCTCCCGGAACTGAGCCCGCGGGGACTGCTTCTTGGAGCCTACTCTTATAGGAGCTTACACCGAGCACGGAGCAGCCGAGTTCCGGCTCCCGGAACTTCCCTGGCCCAGGGCTAGGAGCCCACGGAAACTGCTTCTCGGTCCGGGTCCTGCTGAGGGCCGGTCAGGACTCACCCGTTGCTTTGGTTGCCTGGCAAGGGGAACGAAATGCTGCCATTCGCATAGGATACCAACATGGCAGAGATCTGATGTCATCAGAAAGCGGCGGAGGAGAGAACTTCATCAATACCAGCGGCGACAGAAACAGTTGGTCTCCTGGTAGGGGGGGTGAGGCACAGACACCCGAGTCTCCTCAATTTGTCGTCGAGCCAGAGGGGAGGAGCCGGGCCGCCGCCAGCGCCCGGAGCAGGCCCAGCGGCTCGCCAGCGTGGGGACCGCGTGACCCCAATTGGAGAGGGGGCGGAGCGGAGCCGCCACCCGCACCCACAAGGTGGGCAGACCCGCGACCCAGTGGTACATGGGCGTGGTAGGAGGGGCAGGGCAGAGCCGCCGTTCGCGCTTGCAAGGTAAACAGACCTGTGACAGCCTGGCGGGTCAGGCCCAGTGGCCTGCCAGTGTGGTACACACGTCACCCCAACTGGAGTAAGGGCAGAGCAGATCCTTCTCCCACGCCCGGATCAGGCCCTGCCGGTGTGGTGGCCACGTGACCCCAATTGGAGTGGGGGCGGAGCGGAACTGCCACCCGTGCCCGCAGGGTGAGCAGACCTGTGACCAACCTGCAGATCAGGCCCAGGGGTCCGCAGGCGTGGTAGGAGGGGCAGGGCAGATCCACCGCCCACGCCTCCAAGGTAGGCAGACCTGCGACAGACTGGCGGATCAGGCCCAGGAGCCTGCCGGCTTGGTACACACACCACCCTAATTGGAGTAGGGGCAGAGCAGAGTCGCCGCCCGTGCCAGGAACAGGCCCAGCGTCCTGCAGGCGGGGTAGTCACGACACCCCAATTGGAGTAGGGGCAGAGCAGAGCCTCCACCCGTGCCCGAAAGGTGGGCAGATCTGCGACCGACCAGCGGGACAGGCCCAGTGGCCTGCCGGTACAACAGACACGTCACCCCATTTGGAGTAGGGGCAGAGTAGAGCCGCCGCCCGCGCCTGCAGGATAGGCAAACCTGCAACCGACCGGCGGATCAGGCCCGGTGGCCTGCCGGCGTGGTACACTCGTCACCCCAATTGGAGTAGGGGCAGAACAGAGCCGCCGCCAGCGCCCAGAACAGGCCCAGTGACCTGCCGGCGTGGTAGCCACGACACCCCAATTGGAATAAGGAGAGAGCAGAGCCGCCGCCCGCGCCTGCAGGAAAGATATGCAAGCAGTATGAAAAGACAAGGAAAGAAAGGACCACAAGCAATGCAGGTCAACGCAACTTTAGAAGAGGTAACAGCTGCAGCAGATGGAATGTCAGATAAAGAATTCAGGATATACATGCTTCAGATGATCTGGAGTCTCAAGGAAGACATTAAACAGCAAAATCAGACAATGAAAGATCACTTCGACAATGAATTACGCAAACAAATCCAGGAAGCAAAGGATCAACTATACAGGGAGATAGAGGTTATAAAAAACAAACAAACAGAAATCCTAGAAATGCAGGAAGCAATAAACCAACTTAAAAACTCAATGGAGAATACTACCAGCAGAGTAGAACACTTAGAAGATAGAACATCAGACAATGAAGACAAAGTATTTCAACTGGAAAAGAACATAGACAGCTCAGCAAGACTGTTAAGAAACCATGAGCAGAACATCCAAGAAATATGGGATAACATTAAGAGACCAAACTTAAGAGTCATTGGGATACAGGAAGGTACAGAGCTCCAAACCAAAGGAATGAGCAGTCTATTCAATGAAATAATACAAGAAAACTTCCCAGACTTGAAGAATGAGACAGAATCCCAAATTCTAGAAGCCTACAGGACGCCGAATGTGCAAAATCATAAGAGATCCACACCTAGACACATTATAATGAAGATGCCCAACATACAGAATAAGGAGAGAATTTTAAAAGCTACAAGAGAAAGGAAGCAGATTACATTTAGGGGTAAGCCAATCAGGATAACAGCTGATCTTTCAACACAGACTCTGAAAGCTAGAAGATCCTGGAATAACATATTTCAAACACTGAAAGAAAATGGGGTCCAACCAAGAATTGTGTATCCAGCAAAATTAAGCTTCAGGATGGAAGATGAAATTAAAACCTTCCACGATAAACAAAAGTTTAAAGAATTCGCAGCTAGAAAACCATCTCTTCAAAACATCCTAGCCAAAGCATTACAGGAAGAGGAAATGGAAAATAACAATGAAAACCAACAGTGGGAGGTAGGACAGTAAAGGGGGGGAAAATAATCAAAGAGGAAAACAAACCATGTTTAGTAACAGAAATAAACAAATATGGCTGGAAGAACAACCCATATCTCAATAATAACCCTAAATGTTAATGGCTTAAACTCACCAATTAAGAGACACAGGCTAGTAGAATGGATCACAAAACAAGACCCAACAATATGCTGCATACAGGAGACACATTTGATAGGAAAAGACATACATAGGCTGAAAGTGAAAGGTTGGGAAAAATCATATCACTCATATGGACTTCGGAAACAAGCAGGAGTGTCCATACTCATATCAAATTAAATAGATTTCAAGCCAAAGTTAATCAAAAGGGATAAAGAGAGACACTACATACTGCTTAAGGGAACTATACACCAACAAGACATAACAATCATAAATATTTATGCCCCAAACAATGGTGCAGCTATGTTCGTCAAACAAACTCTTCTCAAGTTCAAGAGTCTAATACACCACCATACCATAATCATGGGAGACTTCAACACACCTCTCTCGCCACTGGACAGATCTTCCAAACAAAAGTTGAATAAGGAAACTATAGAACTCAATAACACTATTAATAACCTAGACCTAATTGACATATATAGAGTATACCACCCAACATCAAGCAGTTACACTTTTTTCTCAGCAGCACATGGATCCTTCTCAAAAATAGATCATATATTATGTCACAGGGCAACTCTTAGACAATATAAAGGAGTAGAGATAATACCATGCATCTTATCTGATCATAATGGAATGAAACTGAAAATCAACGATAAAAGAAGGAAGGAAAAAGCATACATCACTTGGAGAATGAACAATAGGTTACTGAATGATTAATGGGTTATAGAAGACATCAAGGAGTAAATTAAAAAATTCTTAGAGATAAATGAAAACACAGACACAACATATCGGAATCTATGGGACACATTGAAAGCAGTTCTATGAGGAAAATTCATTGCTTGGAGTTCATTCCTTAAAAAAAGAAAAAAAACAACAAATAAATGATCTCATACTTCATCTCAAAATCCTTGAAAAAGAAGAGCAAAACAACAGCAAAAGAAGTAGAAGGCAAGAAATAATTAAAATCAGAGCTGAAATTAATGAAGTCG
This sequence comes from Marmota monax, assembly GCF_021218885.2. Classification (NCBI taxonomy): domain Eukaryota; kingdom Metazoa; phylum Chordata; class Mammalia; order Rodentia; family Sciuridae; genus Marmota; species Marmota monax. Next base: position 3,658,700 of record NW_026692072.1, on the reverse strand, counting down.
AAACAAAAGAAACAATTGAAAAAATTGACAAAACTAAAAGTTGGTTCTTTGAAAAAATAAACAAAATCGACAGACCCTTAGCGATGCTAGCGAAGAGAAGAAGAGAGAGAACTCAAATTACTAGCATACGGGATGAAAAAGGCAATATCACAACAGACACTTCAGAAATACAGAAGATAATCAAAAACTATTTTGAATCCTTATACTCCAATAAATTAGAAGATAGTGAAGGCATAGATAAATTTCTTAAGTCACATGATCTGCCCAGATTGAGTCAGGAGGATATAGAAAACCTAAACAGACCAATATCAATTGAAGAAATAGAAGAAACCATAAAAAGACTACCAACTAAGAAAAGCCCAGGACCGGATGGGTATACAGCAGAATTTTACAAAACCTTTAAAGAAGAACTAATACCAATACTTTTCAAGCTACTTCAGGAAATAGAAAAAGAGGGAGAACTTCCAAATTCATTCTATGAGGCCAACATCACCCTGATACCTAAACCAGACAAAGACACTTCAAAGAAAGAAAATTACAGACCAATATCTCTAATGAACCTAGATGCAAAAATCCTCAACAAAATTCTGGCGAATCGGATACAAAAACATATCAAAAAAATTGTACACCATGATCAAATAGGATTCATCCCTGGGATGCAAGGCTGGTTCAATATACGGAAATCAATAAATGTTATTCACCACATCAATAGACTTAAAAATAAGAACCATATGATCATCTCGATAGATGCGGAAAAAGCATTCGACAAAGTACAGCATCCCTTTATGTTCAAAACTCTAGAAAAACTAGGGATAATAGGAACATACCTCAATATTGTAAAAGCAATCTATGCTAAGCCTCAGGCTAGCATCATTCTGAATGGAGAAAAACTGAAGGCATTCCCTCTAAAATCTGGAACAAGACAGGGATGCCCTCTCTCTCCACTTCTGTTCAACATAGTTCTGGAAACACTGGCCAGAGCAATTGGACAGACGAAAGAAATTAAAGGCATAAAAATAGGAAAAGAAGAACTTAAATTATCACTATTTGCAGATGATATGATTCTATACCTAGCAGACCCAAAAGGCTCTACAAAGAAACTATTAGAGCTAATAAATGAATTCAGCAAAGTGGCAGGATATAAAATCAACAGGCATAAATCAAAGGCATTCCTGTATATCAGCGACAAATCCTCTGAAATGGAAATGAGGACAACCACTCCATTCAAAATATCTTCAAAAAAAATAAAATACTTGGGAATCAACCTAACAAAAGAGGTGAAAGACTTATACAATGAAAACTACAGACCCCTAAAGAGAGAAATAGAAGAGATCTTAGAAGATGGAAAAATATACCCTGTTCATGGATAGGCAGAACTAACATCATCAAAATGGCGATATTACCAGAAGTTCTCTATAGGTTTAATGCAATGCCAATCAAAATCCCAACGGCATTTCTTGTAGAAATAGAGAAAGCAATCATGAAATTCATATGGAAAAATAAAAGACCCAGAATAGCAAAAACAATGCTAAGCAGGAAGTGTGAATCAGGCGGTATAGCGATACCAGACTTCAAACTATACTACAGAGCAATAGTAACAAAAACAGCATGGTACTGGTACCAAAACAGGCGGGTGGACCAATGGTACAGAATAGAGGACACAGAAACCAATCCACAAAACTACAACTATCTTATATTTGATAAAGGGGCTAAAAGCATGCAATGGAGGAAGGATAGCATCTTCAACAAATGGTGCTGGGAAAACTGGAAATCCATATGCAACAAAATGAAACTGAATCCCTTTCTCTTGCCATGCACAAAAGTGAATTCAAAATGGATCAAGGAGCTTGATATCAAATCAGAGACACGCTGTCTGATAGAAGAAAAAGTTGGCTACGATCTACAGTCGGTGGGGTCGGGCTCCAAATTCCTCAATAGGACACCCATAGCACAAAAGTTAATAACTAGAATCAACAAATGGGACTTACTCAAACTAAAAAGTTTTTTCTCAGCAAAAGAAACAATAAGAGAGGTAAATAGGGAGCCTACATCCTGGGAACAAATCTTTACTCCTCACACTTCAGATAGAGCCCTAATATCCAGAGTATACAAAGAACTCAAAAAATTAGACAATAAGAGAACAAACAACCCAATCAACAAATGGGCCAAGGACCTGAACAGACACTTCTCAGAGGAGGACATACAGTCAATCAACAAGTACATGAAAAAATGCTCACCATCTCTAGCTGTCAGAGAAATGCAAATCAAAACCACCCTAAGATACCATCTCACTCCAGTAAGATTGGCAGCCATTAGGAAGTCAAACAACAACAAGTGCTGGCGAGGATGTGGGGAAAAGGGTACACTTGTACATTGCTGGTGGGACTGCAGATTGGTGCAGCCAATTTGGAAAGCAGTATGGAGATTTCTTGGAAAGCTGGGAATGGAGCCACCATTTGACCCAGCTATTCCCCTTCTTGGTCTATTCCCTAAAGACCTAAAAAGAGCATGCTACAGGGACACTGCTACATCGATGTTCATAGCAGCACAGTTCACAATAGCAAGACTGTGGAACCAACCTAGATGCCCTTCAATAGACGAATGGATAAAAAAAATGTGGCATTTATACACAATGGAGTATTACTCTGCATTAAAAAATGACAAAATCATAGAATTTACAGGGAAATGGATGGCATTAGAGCAGATTATGCTAAGTGAAGCTAGCCAATCCCTAAAAAACAAATGCCAAATGTCTTCTTTGATATAAGGAGAGTAACTAAGATCAGAGTAGGGACGAAAAGCAGGAGAAGAAGATTAACATTAAACAGGGATGAGAGGTGGGAGGGAAAGGGAGAGAGAAGGGAAATTGCATGGTAATGGAAGGAGACCCTCAGGGTTATACAGTGGAGGGGGTAGAGAGAGAGGAGGGGAGGGGAGGGGAGAGGTGGAGAGGGGGGAGGGGAGAGGATGGGAAAGGCAGCGGAGCACAACAGACACTAGTATGGCAATTTGTAAATCAATGGATGTGTAACTGATGTGATTCTGCAATCTGTGTATGGGGTGAAGGTGGGAGTTCATAACCCACTTGAATCAAAGTGTGGAATATGATATGTCAAGAAATTTGTAATGTTTTGAACAACCCACAATAAAAAATAAAAATAAATAAATAAATAAAATTTACACTGAGACATCAGGGAAGTAGATTGATAAGGAAAGAAAAAGGTAGGATAACTGAGGTTTTATACAGGGGTGCTTTCCTAATGCCCATTAGAAGACAATCTAGAGCCCTTAGCTCTTCACAGACCTGCTTCTATATGATGCCTGTAGAATACCAGCTGCTAGCTACCACGAATGAGTCTGGATGTTTTGGAGATAAATAATAACTTGAGAATAAACAATATGTCACTTCTAATGAAAAAAAAAAAACTGCACACACAGATACACATATACATACACAAATTTTTACTTAAATCCTCCAATGTAACTCTGTTCTAAGATCAACTAGGAAATTGATACAGGGAGAAAAAAGGCTTTTAAATTGTCTTTAAATGGGGTTTAAAAATAACCCAAGTACAGAAGACGCATGCGGAAAGCCACACATCGTATACTGGGGTACACTGGTGGCACAGGGCAGATGACTTGGGGAGTATTGATCAACACTCTGTAGAAATAAATAAGAGACCTAAATGTGACCTGCTGACCAAAGAGAGAAAAGTTTTGTAACCGCCTATAAAAGAAGTGAGAAGCAGTGCTTATTGGCAAAGGAAGCCCCTATATATTTTCAATCATGATGAGAAACACTTTGAAAGCAATCATGCCAGATCTTATTTACAAACACCCAGGAATAAGGGTAAATTGAAAGCCCTTTGATTATACTCTCTATGTCCTCCAGAAGGAACATAGGAAGATCTAAAGGCCCTCGAGTCTCAGAACCTTGGAGGTTGGATCCACACTAACATGTCCTAAATTGCAGTCCTGGCCCCTTCATTTCAAACTGGAAGGGGCTGGCCAGGAGTAAACAAAGTAATTTAGTCCTTACAACATTGGAATGAGATTCTTATTACCTGGTTTTAATAATGGGGAACTCACCTGCTTATGGCTCTATAGCTAGAAATGACAGAGCTGGGCAGAGCAGGTCTCTGTGTCTCCCGATCTGCTTCATAACCAGCATACTCTGCTCTCTCTCAGGTAAAGAGGATTCCAGGCAGGTGAAAAATTACAGTGAAAAGGTTGGACAAGAATCTTACTCAGAAAACATCTGCTCTCCGTGGTCCTTGCTTCCTCTATGGAATAGACATGCTGGGAGCTCTTTCCTCGCTCCAGTTAATCTCCTCTACATTGCCACAGAGCTGCCCTCTGGTAATACAAATCATGCTCGAATGCTACCTTCCCCAGATTATTTGGCTTGTCCCTACTGAATGTTCTTTCTTTTCCTTTTATAAGGAATGCTTCTCATTAATGCAGAAATTGAATTACTGTTTGGATTTATTTATTCATTAGCTTGATGCATAGCACACACACCATCCAGTGCTATGCTCATAATGAAATCACCCTCTCTGACAGAAGGAGACAGTCTACACGTTTAGGGTAGAAATAAAAGAAGCTGACTCAAGCCCAACAATCTTGCATTACTGCCACAAGCATGCCATGCTAACCATATACAACCTGTACCGTTCTCTGTGTGTATGTGATGACTGATGGTGACATATATTGTGGCCGTGTGAGCAGAGACTGGAATAGGAAATGCCCTTTCCAAGGTTGCCTTCTCTGCCTTTGGCAAATGAAACAGTGACGGCCTCATCCAGTGCTTGATGAGAAAGACCCTCCAGAGACGGTGAGCTTCTGCTCAGTGAGGCCGGTGCAAAATAAATTGTTTTATTCCAAATAACAGGTTGACACAGGTATATGAACACAAGTTAGTCTAAAACAAAGAGAAGAAATCTGATCTTGTCCAAGTTGCATTTGCATTTATCCAGGGTCTTGTATACCCAGCTTTCTTTGCAGTTCTTGGAGCACATGTTACATTTCTGCATGATACAACCTGACACAAACAGACTCACAGATACACTCAGTCATCAACAAGACTGTTCAATTAGATGTCAGACACAGCAGTCTAGGACAGACGAAGGCATCACCAAGAGTCATTTCTGTAGAAGTAATACTGGAGAGGGGTAAAAAGGACATAAATTGTAGGATCAGATATAACTGGATTCAAATATCCGTACTACTAAATATTTGCTGTGAGATTTTGAGCAAGCCAATTAATTTTTCTCTCTTATCAACTGGAGATAATATATTCCCTGGATGGGATGTCCAAGGATGAGAGATGGGCACAGAGTAGCACTCAATCATTCATTGTGATGAGTATGATTCCAGAAGATACAATCAGCAGCCATTGCAGAAAGGAGATATAAATCTAAAGTCTAAGGGATATACTGGAAATGTAAATCAAAGACCATAAATCAATTAGTAAGAAGTAGCAAACCAACCACAGAAAGGGAAGGGCAGATTGTTTCAATTATTCCTCACAAGGTGGCTCAGGAATAAAACCTCACATGACTCTCCCGAGATATTATTGACAAATTCTGACCACTTTGAATCTAGACAGTTTGGCATGACCCTATAATCTTTCTCTTTCCCCTGAGAACAGAAGTCCCTTATTTCAGCCCCTTTGATGAAATTTTAAAGAGCAAAGAAATATAATTTGTCTCTACTTTCAGAGCTTTTTCTGCTAAAATTTTAAGAATTTAGCCACAATTTTAACAGATACCTGGTTCTACTTGAATTAGATAATTTCTAAAATCATTTCTGGCTCAAAAGTCTATAATAACATGTAACTCTTAGTGTTCTTCAATATTCACAAATGTGTTCTTCAATATTCTTGTTGATATATTGTGTGATAGTTACAATAGATCTTCTGTGAATACAATAAACTTTATTTGTACCTCTGCCTATACACAAACTGTAAATTTCTACAGTGCAGAGGCAATATTATTTCCCAAGACATAACTCACTTCCTAAGACAAATCAGTTATGTAATAATGACATCAGTAGATTCTGTGAACCAACACACAGCAATGTTGTGATTATAACAGCCTATGTCCTGGCTACCTTTTCAAACTAACCATCTAAAACTATCCTAGGACAAATCCACCCAGACTAAAAATGTAGAGAATTAGAATGTCACCAATTTAGTCATTACTATGAAATTGAGCTCAGAGAACTAAAATTGTGCTTTCAGAGAGATAAAACCTGCAGTTTTTATGAGCAGAATTTCACAACATATTTACAATGGAATAGTTAATCTGAATTATCCAGAAATATCACAAAAAGATAGTATTTCCCTCCGATTTTTTTTTTAAGTTTCCTTCACTTGTCCCACTAGTAACAACTCAATCTCTAGCTGAGTTGTAGAATTCCAGTCTGCCATAAGGCTTTACACTGCATCCCTAACCAAAACCAATCACTTTTTAATTATATATCAGTTGCCTACCAGGTTGATTTGTAATAGTAGTAATAGATATTATTAAGTAGGTATTTCACATATACCCATGTCTTCACATAGATTTTCAGAGTTGCTTTTCAAAACTACCCTCTGATAGTCCCATTTAATAGATGAAGAAACCGAACCACAAAGAGGCTATGTACTTATCCCCTAAGAAAAACATGTAGATGTCTCAACCTACGTCCATACTATAGAGGGTCCTGAGCAGAAGGTTGTGAAGAATACACTCCAATAACAAAGGCAGGTGAGCACATTGGTTTATTCTGTAGGCACACTCTCAGCCTTATCATTTGTTACTATTGCATCACTGTGGCCTATCTGGGGATTTGCATATACCATCAAAACCAGCTATCTGCTAAAAGCAAGGAAACGATGCATATTAGTACAAAGCATAGGCACATCATTAATTACTTTGCACTTATCAATGAATACCATAAGGAACACAATTCCTTAATTTCCCAAGTCTCAGAAAGGCAAAATTCTCAGAGAAATATTCCAGAAAGGAACACAAAATATATAGATCTCTAGACCTTGCAGTGAAGACACTACTATTAGACAATCAGAGAAGAAATGAGTACTTGAAATGGAAATAAAAGTATACCTTATAGCTAATCCATTCATTTAAAAAAATATTTTTAGTTGTATATGGATCCAATAACTTTATTTATTTTATTTATTATATGGTGCTCAGGATCAAACCCAGTACCCCCAAACATGCTAGGTAAGCGCCCTACCACTGGGCCACAACCTCAGCCCCAGTCCATCCATTTTTATGTTTATGAGCTTCATTACATTTTAGTTGGCCATCAGAGTCCCAAAATCTGAAGGTCATAATCTTTGACTTTGAACAAAGATTTTCACCTGAAGAATGATGAGGGTGAACCCGATAGGAATTCTACCTTTCTGTAGAAAGGGGGACATTTTGGCTCAGTACATCCAGACACTCCTTTCTTGGTTGTGAGACAGACTTTTTATTGATCTATCAAGACTCTTAAACAATTCTGCAGAGACTGTGTGCCACCTCCAACCAGGTGAAGGAAACCATAGCTAATAAGATTGAACCTGAAAAACGTGGTGCCATTTACCCAAACTCTAAAATCTGCTTTCAAAAGTAATGAAGGTAGAAAAATACAAGAGAAGAGGAACAAAAGCAACATCAGATACATAGAAAAAAATGTATTTCCTTATATTATCATCCTCCAGAGTGGAAATCACCTTTGTCCTAACTTGCCCTTAATTTTTTCAAATAGTCATAATCAACTTGAAAAAAGTAGTAGAGAAAACGATCAAGGAAGTCGCCAAACATAAAGTAACCCTAAATTCTGTCTCTAATTTAAAAAGCCCATCTTAATCTGACTTAGCCAAGTTCACAGTATCAAACACCTACAGCAAATGTTTCTTACACATTTTGGATAAGAACTTACACCTCGTCACAATTAGCACCTCACTTTCTGCCTCCCTGACCTCGAGGACCTTCCTGCTGCTGTCTCCAATCCCTAGATGATTCCTTAGGTCTCATTGCTTTCTTTGATCTTTGGTGTACTGACAAGGTTAAGGCATAATGGAATTAAAACCTTGAACAAGCCAGGGAGTGATGCAGACACCCAATGTCAAAGTCAGCCCAGGAGGCAATCAATGAGCTGTGTGATTTTAAAGTCATTAGTTGGATACCTAAAGGGTAGGTGTCAAAAGTTCCTGCGGCAAAGTTCTTCCAGGCAAAGGAGGCAACAGAAAATGGTAACTCAAGGGGAAGATCGTGGCAGTAAAAAAGTTTTGGCACGTGGTATTTCATTGACAATAAAAACAGTATCACACACCATTTGAAACTTCTTACAGGTGCCGGACACTTAAGCATTTCACAGCTGAGGGTCTATGAGAGAGGAATTCCAGCTTTACAAATGAGGAAAAAATGAAACTCAGAGAGAGGAAGAAACTTGGCCAAGTTCACACAGCTACCTTATGAGAAAGAAACCCAGTTCTGTCAGACTTGAGGGTCCACTATTTTTAACCATACAGAATTCCTTCCTTGCTTTTCTTACAAACAAGTATAGAGGGTCTCCTTTTAAAGATTCAGTAGTGGATTTTTCAGACAGCGTAACTGCCCAAATTACAAGTTTAAACCCTCCAACTCAGCTAAACTCTTCAGTTAGTCTAGTCCTGGTTTTGCTGTTGTTTCTGTATTTGGTCAGTTTTTTTTTTTTAATTGCTATTTTTTTTCTTTAGTTTGTTGTTCTGAACCCAAACCTCCATCCACATCAACCAGTGCCATTTGCTCAGTGCAATGGACTGTCCCCACTTGGCATTTCCTGGCTCCTTTCAGAATCTTTTTGATGTGTCATTTCTGGATCAGCTGTTCACAGTGGCAGTACATAAAGACCCAGAGCATCGGCCAGCTGCCTGCCAGATGGCTAAACCCTAGCTCATGGCCACTGACCTATGGGCTACTTGGAAGTGGCTGGATACTTCTCTGTTTAGTTTAGAAGCTCTTGCAGAATTTACGTGGTGCAAGCCTGGGATTCAACTCAGGAGATGCTCTAATCTTAACAATTATAAAAATAATGCATATCATTTACCAAGTGCTTCTGAACACTTACTATGTACCAAGCATTGCTCTAAGCACATTAGATGTATATCCCTTCATCTTTACCACAACCAAACGAGGTCCATATTACTTTCAGCCTGTTTTGCAAGTAAAGAAACTAAAGCACAGAAAAATTAAGTTACCCAAGTTCACACTGTTGGAAATAGCAGAGCAGGAATTTGAACCCTGACAATCTGATTTGAGAGTTTCTGACTATTACCTACAACATGTTCTAGTAAGGCTGAAGTTTGGGTTTTATTTGTTATCATACATTCTTTTATGTAACCTATGAGTTAGGTCTTAGTGTTAATGCCAATTAAAAGAGGAAGAAATTTAGAGTTCATGGGATGTATGTTGCCCTAGGAAACAATTGGTAAAACATAAGGACTGCATCACATATCTATTACCAAAGTAAAGCTGCATAACAAAACTTACTATGCTAAAACAACCAAAATTTGTTTAGCTCACATTCTTCAGATCAATACTTTGGTCGTAATTGTATGGGCAGTTCCTTTGGTCTTCTTGGATCCTTCATGCTATCTGAGGTCAGTGTTGGGTCAAGGAGGCAAGTTTGCTGGTCTTGATTGAGTTATCTCATTTCTAGGGCATAACTGGAATAGCTGAGCTGACTCAGTTCTCTTTTACCTGGCAGAGAAAGGATCCTTAGAGAGCACACAAAAAACATGCAAGACCTCCTGAGAACTACGGTCAGAACTGGCGGCCATACTTTCTAAAACTTTCCACTGGTGAAAAACATATCCCAATACCCACTCAGATCTGGGGGTTGAAAAATAGGTGGGAAGGGCTGAAAAACCATATTGTAAAAGTTTCAGATCTACAAGTGCATGAACAACTAGGGAAATTTTTGTACTCATCTATCTACCACAAAGGCAGATTTAGAATCTATTTCTGACTAGGTCCAGAGTCCTTATCACTGTGTAAAACTAACCTCCACCATAAAATCCAAGATAGCATACACTTGAATAGTACATTCAGGAAGTTTATTTATATATTTATATTCTCTCTTCACTTTGAATACTTAACTTCATTCCCTTCTTGCTTGCATGGTTTCCAAGGAGAAATTGGATTTTATATCTTTGCTTTATTATAGGGAAGATTTTTTTCTTCCTCTAGCTTATTTCAGGAATTTAGTCTTTGTCTTTCATTTATGAAGTCTGAATATGCCTAGTGGAAGCCCTTCTTTGACATGATCTTTCTTGGGTTTCCTTGAGTTCCTGGATCTGCAATTTGGTGTGACACTATTTTGGGAAAATTCTCTATATTCTTAGCAATATTGTATCAAATAGTTCCTCTGTTCCATTTTCTCATCTTCTCCTTTTAATTTTCCCATTAAAAGAAAGTTACACCTTTTGTAGCTTTCCCACAATTCTTGAATATCCATTGTTTTCTTTTTATTTCTAGTAATTTTCTTTGTTTTTCAGTTTGAGAAGTTTCTATTGATAGATCTTCAAGTTCAGAGATTCTCTCCACAGCTTCCTTTAGTCTACTAAACAACCCATCAAAGCCTTTTGTTTGTGTTGAAATGTTTTATTTTTAAAATTTTTTAAGAATTTGTATCTCTCTGCTGACATTATCCTTCTTTTTTTTTATTTTTTGCATGTTGACTACTTTTTCCATTAGAATCCTTAGCATGTGAATCATAGTGGTTCTAAATTCTCAGTCTGATAATTCCAACATCCCTGCATAATCTGAGTATGATTCTTCTAATGTTTCCTTTGTGTCTTTGAACAGTATTTGGCCTTTAAGTATGTCTTGAAATTTTTATTCGGAGGTAGGTATAAAAGACTAAGTTGTTTTTTTTGTTTGTTTGTTTGTTTGTATTAAGAAAGTCCAATAAATAGGCCTAAGGAGGTGGTGGTAAGGTACACAAAGAAAGGAATGGTTATCTAGTTCTGTGATTAGGTCTCAGTCTGCAAGTGAACTTGTACCCTTGGGCTGTGATCTTCAAAAATGCTTCTCAGTTCCACTCACAGGACAGCTAGAGAGGACTAGAGGATTTTCCTCCTCCAGGGTCAGTTAGGCTCTGATAGTTAAGTTAGGGAAGTAGGCCTAATTGAGAACATTCTGACATATTTCAGTTGTCTCTTTTCTCTGTCTATCTGCCAGAAGCAGGAGATTTTATTGCAATATTCACTGTAAAGTCTCTATAGAACTCATAGAGGTAAAACTCACAAAAGTGTGAGACTCATGTAGGTGTCTTGGTCCCCATTCTGAACTCTCAGACTCATAGACATTAAATCTTCAGGAATTCATCAACTACAGTTCAGGTTTCCCTATCCCAGTACTGCTTCATGAGGAGATTTTCTGCTTATGAGTCTCTGCTCTCTAAACCCTGATGATGTATATGTGCCTGTCTCTGTTGGAGAGGTGGGTAGTGGTTTTCGCTGTGACATTTCTCTGACAGATCTAAAAAAAGTTGTTGAGTTTTAGTTTGTTCTGCTTTTTCTTTATTTCTAGGATAGAGTGACAACTTCCTCACATGCCAGACTAGAGACCAGATGTCCTGGACTAGAAACTACAAGTTATTTTTTTCAACAAATGTTTATCAACTTTCTGCTCTATACAAGTACCTGGTGAGCAGGATTATACAAGAAGGATAATGTCAGCACAGAGACACAAATTCTTAACACCAAATCTTTGAATTGGTTTGTTAGGGGACCCAAAGAAACATGGAAATCAGAGATGGGCAGATGATGGTAGCTTCAGAGGGAGATTTCAAATCAGTAGCAAAGAATCAGAATGTACTTTTCTGTGGACTTTGCAAACTCTCTGGAGAGGGAGTGAATAATATACCTCGAGACAATTTTTACTAATGGGGACTCAGCCCAGGTCTTTGTGGGGACTAAATTATTACATTCACAGGGAACCCATGAAAGCCACCTTGAGGTCTAAAAATAGAAGTTAGCAAATCCTGTATGATTCCCAGCTTCCTGCCCCCTCCCTCAACCTGTGTGTGCCAAGCACTGAGCTAAGCATTTCACATTTGTATTCATTCTGGTAAAATGTTTCATATATTTTTTTAAAAAAGCTATAAGATAAGGGGAGCCCCAAACCCTGCTCACTGAGCATTATTTGGGTCTCAACATGTTGAAGTTCCCCAGTGTCCCGATGGCTTGAGTGCTCCCACTTGGACCATTCATTGCTGGAGCATCAGTCAGAATTATTTCCTTAGTCTTGATTAAAATGAAAAGTAAACAAGCAAGCTAATTTTGTTTGATTCGTTTCCATTTTAATCTATTATTGTTGTTGTTATATCGCTGACGAGTTCTTCACAATAGAAGTTAGCCTATAACTAAACAATCTCCTCAAATTCCAATAATAAAAAAGACAACCAACAACAAAGGCAATGCAAAAATCAGCTAACCGAGAAAACAGCCTATTTTACATTGAAGCCTGCTTTTCTCTGTTGTGCAAAGTCTACTTTAGCTGACAAATGTCTTCGTTCAAGGAAAAGAACATTTGTTTCAGCTAATGTTCTTATTCCTGCAGGAAAAAGAAAGGTAAATTCTGAAGTGAGGGATATCCTGGGGAAATAGTTTGGCAAATGATATGACTTTTTTTTTCCCTCTTCTTGTTTAACATCATAAAGAAATAAATATGGGTGACATGAAACCAAGTAAAAGAAAAGATTCTTGAAATAATAGAATGCGAAATCAGAATAGTTCCTTGGAGATCAGCTGGTTCAACTTCCTTTTTTTTCCTGATGAGATCTGGGACTTAGGAAGCAAATTTCATTGCCCAAGCTAACCCAGATGGTGAGTAGCAGAAGTGAAGCTAGAACCAAAATTTTAAAATTCCTGTTCACTGTCCTTTCTAATCAACTCTTTTGCAAGACATGAAGAATTTTCTACTAAAGTCTGCTTGTATCTATTGACAAACTTCTATTGCTTCTGTCAAACAACCATATGAGAACTAAGGTCCACTCTCAAGAAGGAAGATGATATGGGAGGTACAGTTAAATGGGTGTTACCAAAGGAAGCCCATGATGTAATTCAGAGTATGGTGACTTCAATGGAAAAACATGTACTTCTTATCTTCACTAACTAGTAAAATACTTTACCTTTAATGCTTAATTAAATTAAGTGTTCACTCAAATTATGAATGTAAGCAACTAAATCTGAGTAGTGCTAATAGTTCCTGTAACTACCACCATAGAAATAAGAGTTTTCATATCCTCTCAGTTTTTGTACATTTTGACACATTATGTTCATAATGATTTTGAGGTTTTTCTCAGGCTAACTCCAATATAATAATATTTAATGTCTTCATTAAAAGGTACATATATGCCTACTTCATACATGTGTTTTTTTTTTATATTTGGCCATTGGTTTCCTTAGTAACTGTCTATATAATTTATTGTATGCCAGGTCTTGCAGAAATAATGTGTAGAGTCATACAATTCTCTCCCTCAAAGGTCTTCTGTACCATAGATACCTAAGAACACTTCTGGGTCTAGTTACATCTCTGATTTAAAGGGGCCCTGGAGCCCCATGGCAAGGGAGAACGACTTAAAATGCAATCACAGTTGGGGAATAGACAAAGACATGATTCTTTGAGACAATATTCTATGAGTAGCTTGAATTCTCCAGACTCTGAATAAGGTTTCAAGGTGAGAGTAGTAGGGAGGGCGAATGAGCTCAGATTAAGACTGAGCTTGTCAACTGCTTCTACATAGCCCCCAATGCAGCTTCTCCCTCTCTCCTCCTGTGTAGGAAGATGATGCATCAGTAATGCCACTGAATCCCAAGTGGCTCTGTTGTGAGACACGACCGTGAACAAGACAGATCCAAGAAGAAAAAGGGTTTCCCTTTAGTGAATAGGAGGCTGGCAATGGTGTAAACTGAAGGCTAAAGCAACTCAGGTATGGACAAACTAAGTGAGAGCCAGAGCTATATGGACCTATGGAGCTATATGATGTTCACGCTTAGCTGAACATCAGTTAACAATTATTCAGTTATAAAGAAAGAAAGCCGCAGCATTAAACATCACAGGTGAGATCAAGTGCTGCATATTGTAGAAAAATACTGGTTAAGAACTCAGATGTCAGTTCCAACTGTGTAGGTTGAAGCTAATCCAGATTTCTTTCATCATAGGTGATTCCAGGTAAGTTAATTAACCCTTGCCTCAGCTTCCCCATCCACAAAATAACCTACTTTGTAGGTTTTATAAGGACAAAATTAACTTGAGGAAAGTGTATATAATAGTGCCTGGGCCATTGTAAGCCCTCCATAAATGTTTGATAATAGTGAGAACAACCACTCTAAAATATATGTGTGTGTATCTGTATTATATTATCAATCTCTCTATATAAATATATATAAATATAGAGATAAATAGATAGATAGATAGATAGATAGATAGATAGATAGATAGATGATAGATGATAGATGATAGATATATTCAACCCATTGTGAAACTCTTTTCAAAGCTTAAATTGCCATTTGCAGCATTTTCAGGATACAAATGTAAGACCCTTTAGTATTATCCAGGACAAATGAGAGATGTGTTTCCTGGAAATAACGAATCCCATTAGTCAATTTGATGAGGCCCCAATGCATTAAATTCAAGGGTATTATTAGACAGGTAAAGCATGAGACATCATATTCTGTGAGTAGCTTGAATTCTCCAGACTCTGCAATAAGGTTCTGCAGAGTGATTCTGCTACTTTTGGAACTCCTTATGATTAAAAATAATGGCATATGATTTGTTGATTAAAATATTGAGTTTTAAAGATGAACTCACCAAATAAATAAAACAGTAATGGTGATCATGTGTGCCATCTTGTAAGTTTCTGCATAGCCATCTATTATAAAGACTAAATTCTGGTATTCTAGACCATATATTATACCTTGACCCCTCGTACCTACCAAAAAGCACCTATGTCTGACTTATTGAGAACATAATAAATGATACTGAGTAAATGAATGACAACTTTTTGAGAGGACTCTGCTATGAAAAGCAAGCTTCTTAAATGCACAGATACCTGTGAATTCTATATAATCTTTCATTTTTAATGGTCGAGGCTGGCCTGGCACAACATATTTTCTAATAACTATGTAAAAAGTGTGTGCCTCCATTTGAGGTGTAGTAAAAGTGTTATTTTCAATGTGCAGCTCCTTCTCCTTTGCTGCAGACATTGTCCCTGGCACAGGGTTCGAGGTTGGTCTATTATCTCTGGATTTCTAGACTAATCCCATACTGTCACATCACTTTGTGATGTGACACACTATTTTATTCTTTCATTACATTCTACTTATTATATTACACAGGGACACACACATTCCTTTTCCCACCAATTTCCACAATGATTTACATTTCTCGTCCATGTGGGAGTGACAGTAGCAAGTCTAAACCAATTGTTATTACACTTCTTGATTAGCTGTCCAGAGAGACCCTCATGCTTACAAATGTCCAGGATTGTCAATTGGATGCTTAATCTCTTCAGTTGCCTGATTGACTGAAAGATTAGAGGCTTTTATTTCTAAAATATTTGTGCAGTCAAGGCAAAGTTACCACATCCCCGGGAGAGTTATCTCCTGTACTGTGCAGATTGGAATGGTTCACGGATCTGCTCTGCACCAGTGTTTTCCTCAGCTACATTCTTCCATTGGCTTCAGCACCCCCAGGATGTGAAAAGCCTTATAAACAGGTTCTAATTTGCCCCAACACTGAATTACTCATAAACTCAGAGCCTGAACAGGTTCTTTCCCCCCTCCCTCCACCTTAGGGTTCTGTTATATTTTAATTTATACTCCAAAACACAATATTTTAATCCCTAGTCAATGACAGCATTTAAACAATAATGTTCAATGCCCTCAGTACCAATGGTATCCACCATCTTTCCAGTTAAAAAGAGACATAAAAAATGCAAGTTTGAATTTTGTTAATACATTTGACTACAAACAAGATATGAAATCTTCTGAAACTTAAGATAACCAGTTCTGTGGATGGGTCAGAGGCCATGTTGAAAGTATCTGACATCTTTGAGGGCCTTAGTTTCCATCATAAGATACAAATGAAGTACTTTCATGTTCTGAGTTAAGGGAAAGTTTATACACAATGGTACAAAGCAAAGTAAAATATATCAGTTAAGCTGAAAGTAGCATCAGTGAGCTATTATCAGTGGGCATCTTGGACATGAACTTGGATTGGATTTTAAATGCATTGTCAAATTTTCCTCCAGAGAGATTGTGGAGAAATAAAGAATTTGAATTCCTCAGTTACCACACACACACACACACACACACACACACACACACCACTACTTCATCTTAGTGGACCTTACATGTTTTCTTAATTGCATTTTTTGGCCTTTGATACTCTAATTCATCAGCATGCCTTAACATTGCTAATCAGTCTGGTGGTCTGGAGCCTTAGAGTCAGTATGTGTTTATTCAGCCTCCCTCCTAAATGGAGGCATATACCTATACAAACTTACCATTTCCCATCACACTCAGCATTGCTGGAAGACACCCTCGGCTACATTGTGATAACAACCTTTCACTCTGAAAGTATGCAATGAAGAATGCAAATAGTTAATAACAACTACTTATCTAGGGCTACGGTTTTATACTTTCAAGTTCCCTTTCAGGATTGCACATTGCCTATTTTAAGCACAAATATCTTTACTAGCTTCCTACAATATCAAAAAAGAGGGGGGCTGGGATTGTGGCTCAGTGGTAGAGTGCTCATCTAGCACGCATGAGGCACTGGGTTTGATCCTCAGCACCACATAAATGTAAAATAAAGATATTGTGTCCACCTGAAACTAAAAAATATATATATTTTAAAAATATCAAAAGAGGGCAGGGGCTGTGGCTCAGCGGTAGAGCGCTTGCCTAGCACATGCGAGGCCCTGGGTTTGATCCTCAGCACCACATAAAAATAAATAGACAAAATAAAGGTATTGTGTATAACTGAAAAATAAATATTTAAAAAAATACCAAAAGAGTCCATATTATGTGTTAGAGCCAATGAATTAGGTGCCATTATTTATCATCTTCATTTTACAGATGAGGAAATTGAGGCTCAGAGAGGTTAAGTCACTTGCCCAAGGACACATCCCTATTGGGTTAAAGAGCCAGGCTTTGAAACAAATTCTGTCTGGACCCAATAGCTGATCTAAATTATTACTCAATGTGAGGAGGCAATGCCTTTAACACACTTCCCTATTTTCACAAGGAAGGATCCTGCCTAAATACTATCAAATTCTTAGAATACTCACTTCTCTGTACGATTTGGTGACATTTGCTGAGCTATGAGACTCTAATGAATGTTATCTGATCTATTAGATGGCTTGAGCATGATAGGCTGAGGATCTCTTTCCTTCTTCACTCAGACTACTGGAAGACAGTGATCTGCATCCAATAATTTCAATTTTGCTTCAATGTGCAAATCCAGGGTTGGTTTCTGCAAATTAATTGGGCTCTCAAACTAAGACAAATCCCCAACCTAACTTCTATTGAGCAATCAAGAATAGTATTTTCACTTTCTATTCTTCTGCCTCTTTTTCTTTATTTTATGTTGACTCAGAAATCAAGCTAGGAGATGCACATTGTTTTGTAGTCTATTGCTATATAAAGAAAAACATTCCAGAATTAGGTAGCTTAAAATAAAATCAATCATGTTTTATTTAACAAATTTACAATTTGGGGAGAATTCAGCAGGGTGGGCTCATCACAACTCCTTGAAGCATCAGCAGCCCAGTTGGTCTGCAGGGTACATTTCTAAGATGGCTCACTTTTCATGGCTGTCAAATTGGTGGGAACTGTCAGCTGGGAGTTCATCTGAGGCTATTGGCCAGGGGCCACTCCTTGAGGCTGGTTGGGCTTCCTTACAGCATGATGGCTGAGTTTCAAGAGCAAGTGTTCCAAGAGACCCAGATGGAAGCTACAAGAATTCTTTTAACCAGTCTTAGGAGTCCCAAAATATTCCTCTGTTGCATTCTATGACCATGCAAATTTCTAAATGAACTCAGATTCAAGGAGAGAAGAATTGCTATCTTTTATAGTAGGAGAAGCAAAATATTTGCAGTCATGGTTAATCTGCTATATGTGCTATTGACTGAATTTCTTCTAATGGTTCAATGATCTTAAAGGCAAAACTACAAAGAGTAGAAACTTAAATCATGTAAGAAAGTGGAAATTATACTCCATTTTCATTTATTTTAGGAAAGTTTAAGATCAATATAAAAATATAAAAGTTTATTCCTAAATTCAAATAATCTTCAGCTGTATGGGTAGGAACTAATTCATGAAAGAATCTAGCAACTCAGAAGAATTAAAAGTTTTAAGGTCTCATCAGACATCTATGTAAAACTGTCTTTCTATTCTTAAGCCAAAGCATTTACTGCCTGATTTCCAATTTCTAAATTTCTCCTGAATAAAACTGTAACCAGAATGATCTTTTAAAAATTGTTTCTCATCCACATCATATTTTTCCAATCATTTATTCTTCTTTCTAAAATACATTAAAGGGAGAAAAAAATGATACCCCAAAATTGAAGATGTCATTTCAATTACCTAAATTGAAGAGGCTGAACTGGGTAATCAAAAGATTCTCTGACCTTCTGTTTTCTTACAAGTTCAATTAACTACAGCATAATTACCAAAAAAAAGTTTCACGAGACACAAGCAAAATTACAAACACTATGTCATGCCATCACAAGTTGGGTAGTTGGATGCTCATGTTTCCACTACCATCTATTTTGCTCTACAAAAAATTCATAACCACTGACTATCACAAATTAGAGGTGCATGTGTATGCTTTATAGTTTATAAACAGTTGAAGATCTTTGGTGTTTTGTTTTAATAAATAGGTGAGAAAGTCAAAGTAAGATCATTATTGCAAAGATATCTTCTGATAGGAGAATGATAAAAAATATGAAGGCTTATTTTTTAACTTCATAAATTATAGGAACACTAGATTTTCCCATATGGAATTTATATAGCCACTAGAGGAAGAGTATTTGATGATAGCTCTTTAATGGCAAAGGGAGGCAGCTGAAGACAACTGCGAGACATCCCATGTGTCCTTTACTTCCTCAAAATGTTCAGAGACAAAGATCAGACCCCTATCCCACATTCATTACTGATGCAAATTTCTACATAATGTTAAAATCTATCAATCCCCAATTATGATAGCTAACATCCAAGTGGAAATAATACCTTGTAATATTTAATGCTTGTTTCATGTTAAAAGGCAGAATCAGCAATACATAGAATAATGAAGATATCAAATATCCAACTAATCCAAGTATTCATCAGATCAAGAAAACATGATATAATAGTTTCCAGCTATCAATGCAGAAAGAATTATGGTATTTACTTGGTCACTTTTATTCTCACAGAAGCATGCAAGACTAATTCAGAGTAAGAGAAAATAAGCAAACATTAATATGGAACACATGCAGCAGATATTAAGAGATAATAAAGTAATATGACATAAAGCTTGATGCAGAACCTTGAATATACTTACAAAATGGCAATTCATAGAAAAATATAGCATACTAAAACTGAGTCCAGAATAAATAAAATGTCTGAATGATCTCATAAACATTAAAGAAATCTAGTTAGTCATAATAGAAGTAATCGGCCCAAAGATTTTTATATTACAGTGTTACCAGAAATTCAAGGATGATTCTAATTTTATACAAATTCTTACAGAACAGAGAAGAAAGCAAAAAAAAAAACCCTAAATTATTTTATAAAATATGTATACTTTTGACAACAAAACACAATACATTTGAAGAAATGAAAAATTCAGCCTGTCTCACTCATAAATGTAGAATGGAAAAACAAATATTATCAACCCAATCAAGCAATGTGAAAAAAATAAAGCATCTTGACATACTTGGATATATATTTCATAAATATAAGGTTTACACATACAAAATATTTTCATATGTTTTTCACAATAAACAGGAGAGAAAACTTAGGTAATCATTTTAATATGTGTACAGAAAAAAACATTAGATAAAATTGAAAATCTAGTCATAAAAACAGAGAACAATTCTAAAGGATCTATAAGTTATTTCTAAAAATAACATGCTTAATGGTAAAATGTAACAGAATATTCTATATTATTGTAAGAAAACAAAAAATCCAATATTATCTTTCCCATGTACCCTTATACCAGAAGTATCAGCAATGCAATTAGGGAAAGTTAAGAAATAAAAAGTAGGCAACAAATATGCATAATTTCTAAGTGAAATATCCACATATATTTATATTCCAAGTACTCTTCATACTTGTATGTGTATGCATATAGAGAGAGTAAAGAGATTTCATGACATAGGATTAATATTTGAAAGTCAACTTCATTTGAATATATCAACAAAACAGACAATCTGATAACAGACACCAACTTCAACAACTACAACAACAAAAATTAAGAATCATCTAGAAGTTCCATTCATTAGAAATCACCAAAAAGAGTGAAAACACAAGACAAACCACATTCTGGAAGAAAATGTTTTCATTAAAAAAGAGATTAATGTTGAGTATCTATGTAAATGTCAATAAATCAATAAGAAAAATAAGAAATAGACAAAAGATATAAGGTAGACACTTTCAAGATGAAATACCACACATGGCCAATAAGTTATATAAAAAGACATGTAAATTCATAAGCAATAGGGAAAGAGAAATTTTATAATAAGATGTACTCCACGTTTATATAAATATGTTAAAACATAATCCATTGTCATGTATATCTAAAAAGAACAAATAAAAATTAATTTATAAAGAAGAAAAAATGATGAGATACAATTTCATACTCTCTAGATAGCAAAAAACAAAGAATTTAATACTATCAATCCTGTGGAGAATGTGAGGCAAACAAGGCTTTCCCATACACCTACTGAGAACACAAACTGGTAATAGACACCATCAAGGAAATGAGTCATGCTAATATACTCAAAAGTGGAGTAAATCAAATTCCATGCATGTATAATTTTGACAAAATTATACATGCATGGAATAAAATTATAATGCACTAATAAAAGGGGAAAAAGTTTAAAATGTTAATCCTTGACTTCTCCATGCCTCATTTTCCTATAACATAAGGTTAATACTATCTATGTCACCAAGTGGTTTTAAAGATTTAAAGTGTGACAGTATATTCTCTAGCACATGCGAACACATATGTTCTCCATGAATTAATATTATTGAATAGATACACATCTCTTTAATAGGTTTAGGATAATTCAGAGATCATAGATGCTAGAGCAAAATACGGACATTCCTGATACAAGGAGCTATACCTAGAAGAGAATGGAAAAGTAGAGCACAGAGAGATGGAGAGGCAGGAAGATGCTCCAATAACTTGTACCCGTGGGGACTGTCTGAGCAATGGAAAGTGGGTACAGCCAGAGAAGAGATGTATAGAGTCCAGTGGGAGGAGCCCCCGTTGAAAATTCCCTGGAGAGTTAGGAACACACAAGATGACAAACAGTAAGAGAAGCAATTGAATGAGATTCTCCAGTAAAGAGTAGAAAGCAATAAGGAGAGGAAGGAAGGAAGCAAGCAAAACATAGAGACCCACCAACTCCATGAGGAGTGTGACAGAGTAAAGATAGCTTCAAGTTCTGTGACCCTCCTCCATTGTGAGATGGAATTCTTGGCTTTGCCCTTGCATCAGGACTGCACTTCAAGTGCTTTGAACAACTGACTTCGGGGTCTAGTCTAGTAAATAACTAGCAGGTGACACACTTTTTAACTCTTGGAACCTTGAAACATGATGAAAAAGAAACTTTAGTCTACTCTTCTGGAGACAGAGGCCGTCAGAGGAGCACCAAGGCACCCGATATGTAACAAAGCCATCTTAGATGTCCAGCCCTATGACACCTCCAAGTGATTCTAGTCCCAGATGTTGCTTGATTAAAATCCCATGAGACATCAGGAGCAAGAATCATCCACCTTAGTCCATTTGATGCCCAGAACCATGGGAAGAAATAAGATATTGTTTAAGCCACTAAATTTTAGAATAGTCTGTTGTGTCTCAATAGACCAGCAAAAAAAAAAAAGAAAAAGGTTAATGGTGAGAGAAGGAATACATTTGGTTGAGACAAACAAAAAGTGGAGTCGCAGACTAGCATTGCCTAAAGGTATCACTGAGGACATCTGAAGCCATTGTCTCTTGGAGTTTCCAGTGTTATGTGCTTTGGGTAAATTTTCTTTATTGCACAAGGCAGAGAAGAAGAGCCATCCAACCAATTGTCCTAAAAGACTGTGACTCCAAAGGTGGTTTTCTTATGCCTGGCGTCATTACAAGCAAGGCCCAAATTATTGGGAGTTTTTTTTCCCCTTATACTTCCCCCATAAAAGTCTATTGTGCTCCCACAAATACTCTCATTAAAGTCTCAGGATTTGATTTACATAATTGAAGCTGTCCAGCTAATTTTAGGTAAATTACAACTTTGTGAAAAATAACTGTTATACAGTAATTATGGCAAAGATGTTCTGCTTTGTGTCAGTCACAATGAAATCAGTAGGTTTAAAAACTAAGAACAAGGGCCTCTATGCTCTCAATGTCATTTTAAAAGTGAGAGAGAGCTGTTAAGAAACAGCTTTGCATGTTAATCACAGAGCTTGGGAACATTCTGTGTTAAGATATATGATTTTCAACCTTGTTAAAAGAAATATTGAAAGAGAGAAATTGATTTTTTTTCCCAGAAAATTTGCCTGTCACACTCCAAGATAAGTTACTGTTATGTGTGTCCATTAAATAAGTATATTATATGAAAAGTCACACTCTAGGAAAAAAAAAAGTTCGTTCAGCATTGACTTCAGCTAGGATTGATACAATCGCTCAATTCAAGGCATCAAGGTTAACTGAGTTGATTCTCTTTAATGTGCAATTGAATTAGTTATGAAATAGATAGTCTGTAAGTAAGTTATAACTGCTTTGGGGGAAATTGTGTCAATTGCCTCAGAGAGAAACACTTGGAAATACTATATTTATAGAAAAAGCAAATAAATAAATCACTATTATGTGTGTTCGATGTTTGGCAAATCAGCATACAATATTTGGTACAGAAAATCAGTAACTGAATGATTAAAAAAAAATTAAGCAAGATAAAACTTTTGTCCAGAGGTTTTCAGTTTCTAAGAAGGCCTATGTTTACTGGGATGTTGGGGATGGTTAAAGAGGGAAACGAAGGCTCCATACCAATGCTCACATCAATCAAACATGACAGCTCTACTTTTATGTGTTTTCTGCACTGAGATAATCATAAAATTTCATTTGAAAAAAAGTAACTAACTCAGCCACCATTTGGTTTCCCCAGAAGACAAACCAAACGAGATTCCTAAAAAGCAAAAACAAGAGAGAAGCAGAGTCAGAGAGTGAAGAGAAGAAAACCGAGGCAGGATGTGAAAGTGAACAAGTTAACACTGGTGTCACTAGAGTTTGCCCTTGCTGGAGACTCTAGGAGTTGAAGTGTAATGCATGGAGTGATTTGCTTCCCCAGAGAAAAGACATTGAAGCATTTATTCTCTAATTCCTTCTATCATTAATGGAAAGCTGTTTCCAGGATATTAATTCCCCACAAATTCTGGTTTGCAATGTTCACAGGTCAAGATTTTACTTTTCATTTCCTTCCCACTTTATTACATCAAAATAAGCATCACTGACACAGATAGGATCATTGAAAGAAGGGAGCCATTACCTAAAACACACTACTCAACACTCAATGACACAACATTCCCCAATAAAGGATTTTAATAGTTAAATAGGTCCAGGAGTTTTTCTTGGATTCTTGTTAAGAATAAGAAGTGAGTGAAGGAGGAAAAGAAAAAAGTAAATAATACATTTAGTAGCAATCTCTTCTATGATTCAAATTTCAATATAGTGCAAATGTATTGGTAGACCCAATGGATAAAAAGTTACTACATACATTGTTAACACTTGGATATTGAGGAATGCATGACTGATTCATGTTGTGTCATATTATAGTGGGGATACATGTTATAGTATGCAGCCAAATGTTCAGATTCAGAAGTCAATAAATATCCATTATATTTTTTATTTGCTTTGAGAGAGTAATTGCCATTGGTTGATTTTTATAGTAGTGAACATGAATTGTACACTTAATTGTACACTACACTTAAATGTAGTACTTTTCTCATATAAATTCAGCAAAGAAAGCAAACAGAAAGGGCTACTAAATTATCCAGATAGTTGCTTTTTTCCTTTCATTTTTCAGCATAAATAGACATAGATACACTATGTGTTATAATTATGTGTAAAATGACTAATTTTGTTCTCAACTGAAACATTACAGAATTATAATTCATTGGCATGACCTGGCTGCTTTCCATAAAATAGAAGAGGTGCCAATAGGTTAAATTAGGTCCTCTGAAACTCACAAAGGGCAAGGGCATTTAATCATTTTTCCAAGTTTATTTCATCTCATTATTTCATCATGAGATATATTGAGCTCCCTGAATAATTATACTTAATGAGTTAATATTATTATAAAATGCATTCTTTACAGAAAATGTTCTGCACCAGAATTGGGGAAAGAGTGTAGCCTCTTAGACTGGATACAACCATCCTCATTTACTTAGTGCCACATTCCCAATTTTCTAAAATAAAGTTCTCAGGAATTCAAATGGGACAAAGAGAATGAATCAAAAAAAAAAAAAATCAAAGTCATTTTGCCAAGTAAGAACATACATACATAAACAAAATAATATAAACATGCTACCATATTTTATTATGACTACCATTTGAAAAGGGACATTTTAACACCAGCAATAATAATAATAATAATAATAATAATAATAATAATGAAAATATCAAAATGAATAATTGCTCTGTCACAAACAGATAACTAGAAGAATTTAGCTAGAATTGGTAAGGTTCCAAAGGCAATACTTATATGTAGGGGAAGTATTTGATGTGTGTTGTCACAACATTTTTTCACAGATAGCATTTTGCACTCTCATGAAGTTGCTGTGGTACATTCAGGATATGTGTGCACATAGGGTAATAATGTCTGGTTCATTCTACTATCCTTTCTACTCTCATACTCCCTCCCCTCCCTTCACTCCCCTATACCCAATGGTAACCATTGGATCAAGCCACTCTAAATTGGGCTTCCCACTGGCTAAAACCAAACATAATTCAAGGTAATGTATACAGACTTATTCGCTTCATAACAAAGAATGTGAAGTGAAGGGCTTATGTGAAGTGCTTATTTAGAAACATAATTAATAACAGAAGCCAAATTGCAAAAGAAACCGAAGAGACATATTTTAAAGGAAAATTAATGTACATTTCTAACTTCTTGAGCCTCTGTTCTCCTCTGTAAAATGGTGAGAATAGTACCTATATCATAGGATTTTTGCAAAGATTAGATGAGATATTCATTGATAGCTGTCATCATTATCATTATTATTATTATTAAATCTCATTACTGCAAAGTAATAGGGCTATTTAATAAAAACAGAGCATTGTATAAAAATGAATTTTGCCCATTTACTAATATCCCTCAATGATAAATGATTAATGGAATTCTTTCTTATTATTTGTTCTAATTAGTTATACATGACAATAGAATACATTTCTCTACATCATACATAGATGGAGTATAATTTCTCATTCTTATGGTTGAATATGATGTAGAATCCAACCAATTGAATAGTTATGTATGCACATGGGGTAATAATATCTGGTTCATTCTACTATCCTTTCTACTCTCATACCCCCTCCCCTGCCTTCACTCTCCTTTACCTAATCTAAAGTAACTCTATTCTTTCCTAGCCACCCACCATTATGAATCAGCATTTGTGTATCAGAGAATACTTGGGCCTTTGGTTTCTAGGATTGGCTTATTTTGCTTAGAATGATATTCTCCAGCTCCATCCATTTACCTGAAAATGCCATAATTTCATTCTTCCTTAAGGCTAATTAATATTTTATTGTGTATATATACCACAATATCTTTATCCATTCATCTTTTGAAGGGCACCTGGATTGTTTCCATACTTTATCTATTGTAAATTGAACTGCTATAAACATTGATGTGGCTGTGTCACTGTAATATGCTGATTTTAAGCCCTTTGGATATAAACTGAGGAGTCAGATAGCTGGGTCAAATGGTGGTTCCATTCCAAGTTTTCTGAGGAATCTCCATACTGCTTTCCATAATGGTTTCACCAATTTGCACTCCCACCAGCAATGTATAAGTATACCTTTTCCCCCACATCCTTGCCAACATTTATTGT
Source organism: Marmota monax (assembly GCF_021218885.2). NCBI lineage: Eukaryota > Metazoa > Chordata > Mammalia > Rodentia > Sciuridae > Marmota > Marmota monax. Next base: position 3,632,362 of record NW_026692072.1, on the reverse strand, counting down.
TACTTATATTCTTGATAATTGCCATTCTGATTGGGGTGAGATGAATACTTGGTATTGATTTTCATTTCTCTAGTTGCTAAAGATGTTGACCATGTTTTCATATATTTGAGATTCATTGTATTTCTTCTTCTGTGAAGTGTCTGTTCAGTTCCTTAGCCCATTTATTGATTGAGTTATTTGGTTTTTTGGTGTTAATTTTTTTTTAGTTTTTTATATATCCTGGAGACTAGTGCTCTTTCTAAAGTGTAAGAGGTTAAGATTTTCTCCCATTCTGTAGTTTCTCTCTTCATATTATTAATATAATTCTTGATAACATAGTGCATAAAATACTTTATAAAAACAGATATTTTGTTTCATTTAATCATATCAGATTTACATTTTCCTTACTGATATTTTACCTAACTCATGTCTACCACCACTTTTTATTCTCCAGCCCCCCATAAACTAAGAAAGTGAAAAGTATAAAACAGCAGTTCTCATCAAAGAATAATAGACATCTAATCCATAGATACTTCGCCTGCCCCAAAAGTTCATAAGAATATCAAACTCTGAGCAAAGCTTTATGTGAAAGTTCAGTTAGGTGAAGTGAGAGGGAACATTCCTACAAAGGCTAGTGACTTTTTTTAAAAAAAAAGTTAGCAACCACCATCTCATTCCACTCTGTGACTTTACAGCTGAAGAATATCACAAAGAAACGGAGTGACTTGCTCAAGTGCACACACACACACATCCAGAATAGAGCTGTGAGCAGGACTGAAGCTGTCCTTGTTGCTGGTTCATAATGACCTGGGCAGAGCTTCTGATGGTCATATACACAGAATTATCAGGGCAAGTGCAACAGGTACTAGAAGAGACAGGGAAGTTGCCAAGACAGCACAGTGGTTAAATGTTCATATCTCCAAGTGGGAAACTCCAGCTCCGATTTTAATTCTACCACTCATTGGCTGAATTTGGCATGTTACTTAACATATATGATCTGAAGTTGCTGTATATACTATATGGAAATAAAAATTGCTTATTAGCCAGATGTGGTGGCACATGCCTATAATCCCCAGGGCTTAGGAGACTTAGACAAGAGCATTCCAAGTTCAAAGTCAGCCTCAGCAACTTAGCGAGGCCCTAAGCAACTTAACAAGACCCTGTCTCTAAATAAAAGAATTTTTTAAAAGTGCTGGGAATGTGGCTCAGAGTAAGTGCCCCTTTGGTACCAAAAAAATAAAAAATAAAATAGAATTGCTTATAACCAGGTTTTGGTAAGGTTTAAATGAGATAAAATGTACAGAGCAACTGGGAAAATGCCTGGTAGATACTGGAGGTATTAGCCAAGGTTGTATTACTCCTTCTGCCTTTTTAAATAAAGTTCCCTTTGTCTCAGCCAGTCCAGTTCCTCTGTATTCTTTTTTGTCTTTCCTTTTATGAATAAATATCTAATTTGGAGATACAATTTAATTAACAGTTGCACAACAATGCTTAAATGACTGATAACTCCTCCTTGAAGATCTCCTTTTAACTCATTAGCAGTGCTTCAAGCCACAGCATGAAGCCTGATGGAACTCCAGGGAGAAGAGAAATTCATTGCTTTATCTTGCCATGGAAGAGGGGAATTCTGAAGCTCACCTTCCAAAGCTTGTATTTCTACATGGTTACTTTCTCTCACTCTTTGCTGTGGGACTGTGTACCTAGCGACCAGTGAAAAGAAACAAAAGAGTATACCTGGCCAAAGAGTCTTTCCCCTGAATTCCCCAGGAAAGAAGGGAGACTCTGAACCAGCTGAAGAAGTCCATGCAACAACAGATGGGATCTTACCACCTGGATCCTCCTTCGCCTAAATGATTCACTACCATGGGGGAACAGCGCCGTCTTCTTCAGTGCATGTGGAACACTGTAGCTGTTTCCTCAATGGAAACTGTCACCATCCCGAAGAAACAGCAAATGATTTGTCCCCTGTATGCTTGACATCCCTTTCCACTTGGTAAACTGAGATCTCCACTGGTTTCAGAATTCTAAGTGTATTTATTTTCAACTTTATTTTAAAAAATGAATTGTATCTGCTTCTCGTAATTCAAATACATCTTCTGGTATTGAGACAAAAGCTGAAAAACTCAATTTTCACTCCCCACCTTCATTCCAGTGTGTATCTGATATACAGATATATTTTATCCAACAATTCAACTACTAATATGCAAAAGCCACATGACTCATACAACAGTTCCTGAAAATTAGCAGATTATTAGATTCTTCGTACAAACATTCTTATCATGTTTAGAGTTTATTTTTACCAAGGTTAATCCTCCTCAATCCATGGGGAATGAGTTTGTACAACCTTGTAGCATGTAGTTGGAGGCCTTTTTACATGGCTTACCTCTTGCTGAAGTTTTTTGAATATAACAAGAACCAAGAGATAAGAAGAGGAGGAAGGAGATGGGAGTTTCTAAAAATTCACTCTGGGTAAAGAATGAACACAACAAATGTGCTGTAGTTGAACACAAATCCTCATGCTTACCCCTCTAGCACAGAACTGTTTGATTTCCTGTCTATCCAGGTGTGATTGGTGTTCAAACACTTATTCAGGAATCATTCAATTGCCAGTTTTAAATGCCTGAGTTATCTATACCAGTATTGCTCTAGGACTATTGCTCTCATAAAAAAAAAAAAAATGAGCCTTATCCTTCTGCTCAGGGTAGAAAAGTTCAAAATGTACTGGGAAAAAGAAGACACAGAATTGACATTTTTCAAAGTGTTTTGCACCCTTAAAACAGAGATTGTATATTATACTGCTAATGAAGACCTCAAAATGAATATCTTCAGCTTGTCATTTTTAATGAATCTAACATATCGAGTTTTTTAAATAGCAAGCACATTCCCAGAGCAATTCATCAGATTGCTAATACACATATGAACTAATTTTTGCCATTAAAGTACCATCACAAGAAAAGGAAAAGCATGAGCCACTGGGGAAAAAAAAAAAAAGCAATAGCTTTTTATCTAGCAATCTTTTAGCCAGGTAAGGGAAAGGGTATAGATAGCTATCCAACTTTGCAAGGTACTAATGCCTTTTAAAGTGTAAAGAGTTGTCAGTACTTTACAAGGTATAACAAGTAAATAAAGCACATCTGGTCGGCATTCCCTCAACATTACTATACTTGACTTCAATCTGGAACAGTCTAGGACAGTTAAGAGCTGTCCTTAACCCACATGCTGCAAATGCCTCCTGAGCCCTCCTGGGTTACCATTCTGCATCATCGGTAGCTCCTGCTCCTCTTATCCCTATAACTCAGCCTACACAAGGACTTCATGCTTCCCACACTCCTTATCAAAAACCTTTACATCCTTCCCCTCATTCCTGTCATTGCCACATTTCAGATTTGCTTCTAAATCCAAATGGGTGTTTCTTGCCTTAATCCCCATGTCTGTTTCCCCTCCTCCCTAATGCCTTTACCAGCAAAATCCCATTTTGAAAGCTCCAGTTGCAGAACCCTCTCACCTGTGAAATCTTCCCTGCCCACCACACACTTGCCCGCCCACAGCTGACCAAGGCTTATCCTCCCATCGTGTCCCTACAGTGCATGGGTGACATCATTATTTTGGCATCATGTGGTACATCATAAACACTATTCCAGAAACTACTAATGCCTCCTAATATCCACTCCACTTTATTTTTTTTTCCTGCAAAATTCTAACTAGTGAAACTCAAGAGAGAAAAAAAATATTATGTCATGAAGGGAATAAATGAAGAGAAATAGACCAGGGAATATCTTTTAGCCATTCTGATGTGAAAGGAGCATGTTCTATGTCTTCTAGGACTACAGGGGTGGGAGACACTCCTGGAAGGCTTAGAGAGACCTTAGAGAATGAAAAGAGGGTGAGGTAGAGACACACACCCTCCACCCAGGGGTCAAGGAAAATAGTATTTTTTGACTCTTGCAATGAAATTAATTGTATCAATATATTTCACATTTACCCCTCCATGTATTCATAGATATGACCCCACTCCATTGCAATGTGTTGTTCTTTCAAGAAGTGTGTTAGTTTAAAAGAGACCTCAGTGGAATCCACATCAAGTTTTTTTCTTTAGAATGTTTTCTGCAACAATATAAGTGAGATTGTTCTTTGTTTTGCTACCATTGTTAGGATTTTAGTTTAAGTGTGATGTTTCTTTCACAAAATACATTTTCAAGTCTGCTTAATTTGGAACAGTGTAAATATTTGTCCTTTAATGATGATGAACTTATCTATGAAATCTGGGAAGATTGTCATCTTTTAAGAAGCTTTTAAAATGTCCTTCTGTTTCTTTTAGGGGTTTTGATCTGATGATACATTTCATCCTTTCTAAAATTTTATACTCTAGAAAATCATTGAATTTATGAATAGTGAATAGACATACAAAGCAATTCACAAAATTTTAATTCCCTTGCCATTGCAATTATAGCTCAAAATGATGTCTAATAGTGGATTTCTTTTCTGGTTCCTCATTTGTTTTCTATCCTTTCCACTCTGGCTACAGTGATGACCTTGTCATTCAAGATATTCATACTTGTTATTCCAGCCTCTTCCTTACCTAGTAAATTCACTTCCTTCAAGGTCTAGCTCAATAATCTCCTCTTTATATAAATTCCCATGAACTAAGCAAAGTCCTGTTTTGTATTGTAATATCACGCATCAATTAAAGTATTACCTTCATTTGTGATTATTTGATTAATTATATCTTCTCTACTGAGACCATAAGGAACTGTACCATCTTTTGTTTCTCAGCTCCATTTTCCCAACCTTCAATCTAGTTTTGTTCATTCCTAGGTAATTTTTTCTGAGTAATTGATTATAGAAATATTTTTATTACACAGATTTAGAATTTTATTAATGTGCACTTAAAGATCAATTTTTTGTCATATTTTTGACTGGAAGATGATGAATCCTTTTATATTCATATGCACAGTTATTATTTTTCTTCAAATCAAAAAATGTTTTATTTTATTGTATCTTTAATTGTTTTTTTATTCACTTGTTATGGCCTCTACACCATTAGCTATTTTTGGCATCTTCACCCCCTGTCCATCAAATTTATTATAGTTTTCCATTAATTTACACATGGTGGGAGTATTTCTCAATTTTATAATCTGAGCCAATACACAATTTTCCATAGCATTACTTCTGCTTTTTGATGCTTTGGGGCAGGTTCTAACTCTGCAATTTTAGTATTCCTCCTTTTTAAACCCATACTTATATAAACTATCTCCTTTATCAGCTCACTCTGTCATTTTTTATCTTTTTTACAGTTCTTCCCTTTCTGGATGTCTTTGTTATCTTGCCTGCTGTTAAGGCCCTTAGTTTCCTTAACTATGCTTCTAGGTCTTAGATGATGTACAGAGGTATTATTTTACTCTCTGAGTCTTCACAAACCTATATTCTTTTCCTTGCTCCTTAAGGGCTATGCATAAAAATCTAACTCATTCTTTGTAATAGCCACTTAATATTCCATAGCATGGATGTTCCATATTTTAATATCTCTTTAAAATTCTCTTACTGACACATTTGGCTAATTTACAAGCCTCCCTCCAAAGAATGTGGCAACTAAAATCTTTTGCAGATTTATTCTTACTAGTACTATGTTTTTCTGAAGAACACATTCTCCAAAGTGGGAAATACCACTAATAATGTAAAATAATACTTGTTGCCTGCCCTACATCATTGCCAGTACTCATTTTTATGTTCTACGGTCATTTTCATTGTTTGGTTTTCATTTCCAAGAAATCTAAGCATCTTTTCATATGTCTACCTGGCATTTTTCATTTCCCTTTTAATGAATTGCCTTTTCACATTTTTTTTGATAATGCTTCCTTAATTTTTCTTAGTTATGCACAGGAATTGATTACACATTAGAAATATTTACTCCTTATCTGTTACATGTATTATAAATCCTTTCTCGATACTCCAAGTTATCTCAATTCTGTTTATGTCATTTCCCATTAAGAAATATGTAGCTAAATATAACACTTGTTTTTTATGTAGTTTTGGGTTCCCACCTCATTTTGGGTGACATTTAGAATGTTCTATCTTAAGGTTACTGTGTTAGTCTCCTTTGACTTACTGTAACATAATATCTGAAATGATCAACTTAAAAGACAAAAGGTTTATTTTTGACCCATGATTTCAGAAGCTTCATTTCATCATCATTTTGTCCCATTGTCTCTGGGCCTGTGGAAATGGGGTTTATCATGAAAAGCAAGCTCTTCATCTCATGGTGGCCAGAAAGCAAAGAGATGCAGGAAAAGCTTTACAATGCAGGTTCCAATGACCTGACTTCCTCCCACTAAACCCCACCTCTTAAAGGTTCCACCACCTTAAATTTTCCTATTGGGAGTTTCCATCACCTCTCAGTAAAGCCATGAACCAGGGACTAAGCATAAATAGGTACATCAGAGAACATCCAACATATGGATGGATGGATGTGTGTGTGTGCATCTCATACTTTTTGTCTATTCATCCAGTATGAATACTTAGGGTTGATTGCATATCATGGCTACTATGAATAATGTTGCAATGTACCCAAGAATGCAGATAGTTCATCAACATGCTAATCCCATTTCTTGATGAGGTTATGTATCAATACATCCATCATAAATTAAAAATGTTATAAGTTGCAAATGCATTTAATATTCCTAACCTACCAAAAATCATAGCTTAGTGACATAATACTTTGTATATTTTTTTACACTCCTGATCATGTGGATGACTGGGATCTGTGACAATGCCAGAAAGTATTATATAGAATATCACTAGCCAGGTGAAAAGTTAAAATTCATACTTCAAATCATAATAGTACTGAATATGTATCACTTTCACACCACTGTAAAGTCAAAAAACTGTAAAGTGAACTATCACAACCCAGTGACTATTAACATATGCAGTAATGGAAAGGCTGAATCACATTGTAGTTCCATTTTAAATTTTTTGAGGAATCTTCATATAGTTTTCTATGACAGCTGTTACAATCTACTAATAGCTATTAGAATCTACTAACACATTCCTACCCACAGTGTAGAAGCGTTCTGTTTTCTCCATATCCCGACAATACTTGTTATTTCCCATTGTTTTGATAACAGCCACTTCAATAGGTAAGAGGTAATATCTGATTGTGGTTTTAAGTTGCATTTCTCTGAAAATTAGTGATGTTTAAATTTCTCAAATATCTTTTGTCTATTTGTGTATATTTGCTTGAAAAATGATAGATCTTAGCTCAGTTTTGATCATGTTATTAATTTTATTAATATGAAGTGGTTTAAATTCACCACATATTTTGGATTTATCCTCTCATCAAATGTATGGTTTACAAATATATTTTCTCACTGTACAGGTTCTCTCTTCACCCTGTTGATTGCTTCTTATAAAGTATTTTGTTTCTATTTTGTCATGTTTCCATTTATCTATTTTTGCTTTTGTCGCTTCTCTGTCTGTGTGTTTGTGGTGGGTTACTGGGTTTTTAACCCAGGAGCACTCTGTCACTGAGTAGCTATATGCCCACACTTATTTTTCATTTTTTGAGACAGAATCTCACTAAGTTGCTGAAACTGAACTTGAACTTGCTGACTTCCTTCCTTGGCCTCCCCAAGTAGCTGGGATTACAGGTGTCCACCACTGCACCTGGCTGTTACCTGTGATTTTTTAATGCATATTTAATATAATATTCCCAGACCAATATCGTACTTTACCATATGCCTTATTCTAGGAATTTTAAAGTTTTCAGTCTGAAGTATTTATTCCATTTTGAATTGATGTTTTTGCACAGTATAAGATCAGGCCTAATTTTATTCTTCTGCATGTAGACATACAGTTATTCCAGTGCCATTTATTGAAGATACCATCTTTTCTCCATTGTGTGTTCTTGATATCTCGGTCAAAAATCAATTGAGTTTTTTCTTTACTTCTGAGTTCAATATTCTGTCCCATTGGTCTGTGTTATTTTTATGCTAGTATCAGTCTGTTTTGAGTACTAACACTTTGTAGTGTAATTTTAAGTCATATGTGATACTTCCAGTTTTGTTCTTTTTACTTAATATTTTAACTATTCATGGCATTTTGTGGTCCTATATGAATTTTAGGATAGTCTACTTTTCTATGTTTGTGAAAAAAAATCACTAAATTTTTATAGAAACTGCAGACCCTGTACATCTCTTTAAGTAGGATGGACATATTGACAATATATATTTTTCCAATCCATGAAGATGGGATATCTTTTCATTATTTTGTGTCATCCGCCTCGATTTCTTTCATCAATATTTTATAGTTTCAATGTATAGGATTTCTCTTCTTGATTAAATTTGTTACCAAGAATTCTTTGTAGTTGTTGTAAAAGGAAATTTTTAAAGTTTCTTTTTCGAGTAATTTGTTGTTAGTGTACAGAAACATTTCATAGGTTGATTTTTGTATTCTGTAACTATTGAACTTATTTATCATGTCTAACAGGTTTTTGGTTAAGTCTTTAATGTCTTCTATACAAAAGATCATGTAGTCTGCAACAAAAGAAAATTTAAATGTTTCATTTCTAATTTGGATGTCTTTTATTTATTCCTCTTGGCTAATTGCTCTGAATTCCAGTACTATGTTTAATAGAAATGGCAAGAGTAAGCAAATGTATCTTAGAGGAAAACAATTAGAGGAAAAGCTTTAAACTTTTCACTTTTCAGTATGATGGTAGTGGGGAATTAATCATATATGGCCTTTAATGTGTTAATTTTATTACTTTTATAATAATTTTGTTGATTTTTTTGGTGTTTTTTTTTGGGGGGGGGGTCAGGAAATGATATTGGGATTTTTCCAAATGTTAGTTCTTCCTCTATTGAGATGATATTATTTTGGCCTTCAATTTGTTAATGTAAATGTTATCAGTTTGCATGTGTTTAAAAATCATCCTTGCATCCCTAGGGTACATTCCACTTGATTACAGTGAATGGTACTTTTAAGGATTTTTGAGGATGTTTGCATCTATGTTTATCACAAATATTGACTTGGAATTTCATTTTCCTGTGGTGTCCTAGTCTGGCTTTGATATTAGGGTTTGGAAGTATGCCCTCTTCTTCAATTTTATCTTTTTCAAAAATCAACTCTTCAGTTGATTTTTCTAGTATCTATCTTATTTATTTCTACTCTGATCCTTGTTATTTCCTCTTTCTGCTAAGTATGGGCTTATTTTGTCCTTCTTTCTTGCATACTAGCTTTTCTAGGAAAGCCTTTCACCAGTCAGCCTGTCCAGATACTCTGGCCAAGCCACTAGGCATGGTCTGAGGGCCAATATGCTGATGAAGTCCTTGGACAGATTACCCCAGTGTCAGGGTCATCAGACAGGTGAGCCTGGCATTTGTATGTTCTGTGAGATACCTGGAACCTACATCTACTGGGGTGGCCCTTGTTCTGGAACAGGTCTGAAACCTAATTATCGGAACAATTGGCTCGTAGAAGATTCGATCCAAGGTATGATATTGGAGTCTTAGTTCACAGAGTCTGACATGCTGCTGGGGTCTACTGGGATGAGCTTGGACCCTGGATCTGCTGGAGCAGGCTGAGGTTCTCTGGAGCCTGGGGAATAGGAACTGTCCTGGAGTGAGGTTGGTCTGATACTGGAACAGGTACAAAATCTGTATATGTAGGTGTTTGTCTTGAGCCTAGGATCTTGCATCTTGCCCTGGTATCTGGAGCCATTAGGGCTGGCCTGGAGTGTGGGTTCACTGGTGTCAGATGGGAGACCAGTATGAAGGTGACGACATAGAGGCTATATGCATAAGGGGTGCTCTGGGCCTTGCAGCTTCAGAGTCTTGCCTGAGACCGGGGTACACAGAAACAGTTCTAGGACCTGAGTCCATAGGGACTAATCTAGCATTGGAGTCCATTGGAATAGAGCTGGACCCTGGGTCTGATGACACATGGAACCAGGGAGCATCCTCCACTAGGCAAACCTAAGGTCTGTGTCTGTAGGCATCTACTTAGTACTTGAAGCCAGGGGTGATGACCTAGTGCAGGGGTGAGTCTAGGGATGGCTAGGCCTGCAGAGGCTAGCTGATGATAGGTGGACCTGGACTGGGTATCCATCCACAGGTGCCAGCCTAGAGATTTGGTCCCTAAGTGTCAGCATGATGGCTACATTTTCAGGGACTGATCTAGTAGACAATGGGACTGAATTCTGGAACTGTGGGACACAACCCAGTACTGAAGCAATCCAGAGCCTAAGGCTTCTGGAGCACTGAGAGCAATCTGGATTCTGGGCTACTGAGGTCAGCCTGCAGAGAGTAGCATAGAAACAGAGTAAACCGTGAAGGTCAAGTGTCTGATACTACAGACCCATCCTGGTGTGAGGATGGGCCCAGAGGTTCAGTTCACAGTACCAGCCTAGGATCTAGAGCAGTGGGAAATTTCTTGGTGCTGGTTGTTACTGGAGCAGACAAGCTTTAGAGTCTCAGGCAAAGTCCAGATCCACTTCTCTCTCCTTCCCCAAACCATCTCAATACTATGATGCCTGGAGTTGGGTCAATGTCACATGCATCATTTAAAAATTGGCCTTCCTACCATGTTCAATGCATCTTTCCTTATTTCTATGCTACACCTAGGTTCTATAAATCACTACTTAGTTTTCGTAGTTCTTTGAAAGTATTTCCATGTATGGATAGTTGTTTGAACAAATGTTTCTATGGGGTGACCAGTGCTGGAAAGTCCTATTGTGCTATCTTGCTCTCCTTCACCCTAAAAGTTTTTGTTGAATCACTAGGTTTTCATTTTTGTTGTTACGACTAACATTATATTTTCTTATTGTTATAAGTAACACTTCAAATTGAACTATTCTACAGATGAGTCTCTGCTCACATCTATGATTTATTTTTATAGCAAAAAGTAATTCATGTTCAACATAGAAGCCTTGAAAAGAACAGAAAATCCTATTGGAAAAAAAAAAGAAAGAAAAAAAAGCCCTCAAGCTCAGTTATAAATCTATCTTCTAAAGATAATTGCATGGTGAGGTTTTGTTGCCTGTCTTTTTAGCATTCTCTTCTTTCTATCCATATGTGTATGTTCTATTAGTTATAAAAACAGTTTCAAATTGCATACATATTTTGGCCCCCTTTTTTTTTCTTACCATTATACTGTGAATGTGTCAGTGATTTTTGCCTTTTGGTTTTTAATGTTTGTTTCAGTAGATGTGTGAGTGCCTCTCTAAGTTCTCTCAGCCCAAAGGTCTCCTGACACATTCTCCTACTCAGCCGCAGTCACTGCATTGGTGAATGACTCAGTGGGAATCAACCAGTCCCAAATACTGCCTTTGGTTCCTCTCACCATGCACCACTTGGTTGAGGGGCACCAGTACCTGAAATTCTGATTTTCCTACTAGCAGAAGAAAGAGCCAGGGGTACAACACCACATAGGGGAGTAATTCTGATTGAATAGTTAAATGTGGATAAACAGAAGACATATGGGGGTCAATAAATACATTCTTTCTCAAGCATTTCCTCTGTTGATCTGGTTACAGGCACAGATCTGGTACAATGTACCTGAAAGGCCAGCAGTAGCTGGTATAGCAACACATGACTGCATTTCTTCTCATCCTTTGCCTCCCTCCTTTAACCTCACATTTCCTACCCTGGAATTTCACCTTCCAATTAGGATTAGCACTTGGGTCTCATCTTGGGATCTCTTTTCTATAGGCCCTGGGTTAAGCACCTGTGAGCTTCCATTTCATCGTATGTTAATTATAACTTAGTAATTAATCTCCCATTGAAAAGCATTCAGGTGTTTCCAGATATTGCTTATTACAAATAGTTCCAGTATAATTATTCTTACACAAAAGATATTTGCACAATTCTCTAATTATTTTCTTCAGATAAATTCGCAAATGCCGTATAAACACTTTTAAGGGTAAAAGAAACTTTTGAGCAAATCACATTGAAGTTCTTTAACTCCACACTTTATGTATGAGTCAGCAAAGAAACTAGTTCTAACTGACTGAATATACAATTTGCAATGGGAATACTTTGTAGTTTAATATAAACTTTAGAAACTATGCAGGAAATGCCAGATCTCTAGCTCCTCATTAAGCAACAGTAATAAATTGTAATGTTCGTAAGAGTCTCTGATATGTTCAGTGATGTTGATTTCTTTTTTTTTCGTTTTATAGACGGCCCATATCTAGATACAAGAATACTTTCTTCTCCCTCAAGGATTTGTTATTGTTGTTGTGATAAGTGCACTGTTTTTTACCTATGTACTCATTTATACCTCTGAATCCTTTTGGAATGCTTTCAAAAAACAGCAGTAACAAAGAGGTTTTGCTTCTTTTTAATGCTCAGCAAACTCCCCCATGGTTACCTACTTTGTTAATGGGAAAGATGAGATGTTGTACATCATGATTTCTCTGTAACTCCATTCTGAGAGGGCATGGAGCGATTACAGTGGTCTGATAATTTACACGTGTTCCCGGCACTGTCTATGATAGACTGAAAAGTCACACCCGTGTGCTGTTTGGCTCCATTCTGTTCTGTACTTTCTTGGGTGAAAGTCAGTGGATATGTCACATTGGCAGAAAGGTGTGCGAAGTTTGGGATGTTTAGGAGAGCATAAGAAACATAAAAAACATTAGAAACTACTGCTGTAACTTGATCCCCATGTCTTGTCTTTGAAAGATTTCAAATACCCCCTGTGGCCAGCATTCTGCATGTCTTGGTAATGGGAAAAGAATGTTTTGAATTATTTGATCTGAATATCTGTTTTCTTCTTTAATTCGAAACAGAAAAACATAGAGCCCAAAGCATTGTACAAATGCATATCTATCCCATAATCCTATAATCTATTCTGATACACTATATTCCAAAACTAATACCATTTAATGGGTAAAGTTGTGCTCCAAAGTCAAAATCCTTGCGTTCATATTCTGGCTCCACCACTGTATAACTTTGGCAAATTGCCTACCATTTCTACATTTTCATCTCCTTTTCTATAAATTTGGACATTAGCCATACAGATTTCACTAGGTTAATAAGAAAACTGAATGTGTTAATTCAGTCAGAAGAATGACTCATGCTAACTAAGCATATAGTAAAATAAAAAATTATAACAAACAAAAATAATTCTCAACCATCTCACACTCAACAATATGTTGACTACCTGGATATTATCTAACTTAAACTATTTGACCTCATATTTCTTCCCAGATTTCAAAAGACTTCCAAAAGGAGAAATGAGAGAGAAAAAAAAATTTAACACTAATTCAGTACCTAACATGTTCCAAACACCCTGCTATGATGCTGACCCTTCTTAAGTCTGTTAACTTTGGCTGTTCCATATGATATTATTTAATCACATAATGATTAAAATGTAACCACATTTCACATTATATAATTTTTGGCATTTAAAGATGGAAAGGATTTTTTTATAATTACGGTCTTAAAAATAACTCTCAACTTCAATTTCCAGTGATCTAAAAAGTTGAAAAGAGGAAAAAAAAATATTTTGCCTTAAGCATCTTAAAAGGCTCTTGAAAATAATATAGGGCTGTCAACGTTCTTCCTCCAGTATCTAGTGGATAATTCACCCTTCTTTACATCTTTATCACCAAAGTTAAATTTACTGTTTTATTGATGGAGAAACTAAGGCCTAGACAAGCAAAGAATCTTCATCAATTTCATATTGGAAAAGAATTAAACCTAGGCCTGACGGAGGTCAGGAGCATGCTCATCTCCATCATATGACCCTCCCCATCCCCAACCCGACCAAGTTCCAATGTCTCTTTGTTCAAAGTGGGGTACTGGGTCCTGCGTAGTTCTTGCAATAAACACATGGATCTTAGTGTGTTTCCACCCCAAGGATGCAGTGCTGAATCAGAACTTTGCAGTCCAAAATCCTTTTGGGCAGAAAGCCCAGATTTCTGGGATTTCATTTACTCTCTTGTCAGACCGCCCATCAAGAATTAAAGCCCCATGACTTCATGTGGCCAAAGCCCAAAACTCTTCACATTTCATTTTATCTTTAGTTTATACACCTTTTTGTTTCTGTTCTTATCAGTTAGATATGTGTTTTATGTTCTGCGCTGTAAGTTTTAAATCCCTTTTCCTTCTTGGTATCTTTTCCAGCTATTTGTCAGCCTGGCAGTGAGAAATAACTACTTCTCTGAGTTATCTGAAACAAATTCTAAAATCAGAGTCCATGGCCTGGAAATTTAGAAGATAAAAGTCAAAATACATGTAGCACTTACATTTTGGTACTCTGCCAGTTTTTTTTTTTTTCCCTAATGTATCCAAACTATTTCTCTTAGCACCATAAAATATTTAATCTAGAAAGAATATTTATCTAACATGCATATGGAAAGGCCATAGAATGATCCATAAATCCATAGATGGGCATCATCAGAGCCATCAGAGACATTCGATACAGACTCAAAATAGTTGTTGCTGTTGACTGAGGACTGTATGATATCCAACATGATTCAAAGCAGTGTATGTGTACTTCATTTGCTCTTAACACACTGCAAATGTCCCATTCCCTGGTTAGAAGGGAAACTAAGGCCCAGAGGGAGCTGCCCAAAGTCACAAAGCTAATAAATGATAGAACAGAAAATTGGACCCCAGGAAGTCCAACACCAGTATCCACAACCCTAACCACTAGCAATGACAACACCTGTTCCTCCTGGAGCAGCTAACTTCCAGGGAGCAAAGACCCATGTGAAAGAGATGCTGATCTGTTGACAGAAGGAAAAATAGAGAAAAGGTGTGTCTTCTGCTACCCAAGTGTATAGACTCACATCTGATCCCCACCCGCCCCCAGCAAACACTGTAGAAGCCTTTCCCAGGAGATTCAGTGTGACACCAGAGACAAACTATGTTTGAAGGCAAAGGAAGAGACACAGAAAGGCAGGAAATAAACTGTGATGTTTAGTGGTCTAATATGGAGCACTGGGACTCAGAATCCTTTGTAGAGATGTTGGTATTTTCACAGTAGTCCCCACTAGGTTTCCAGAGTCACATATCAAATTTGAAAGCATACTGAATTTGAAGGCCAGAACAAGAGAAGTCAGTGCCCTATGCCCCTTGAGGACCATACAGGAGGGGAGAGAAAGGGAAAGTACTGGGGATTGAAATGGAGCACACTATGTCATATGCATTTATGAATTTGTCACAATGAACCCCAATATTATGTATATCTATAGTTTAGTAAAAAGCATATTCTAAAAAATCTAAAAAAAAGCAACAGAAATTCTTAATTAAATGATAATCTCTTTAGAAACTTAAAATGTAGTCAAAGATTTCTTTTAGTTTTTATAGCCAAGAAAAAAAGGTAAATGTCTGTTGTTGCTGTAATAATTCAATATTTCACTGAAGACCCTCGCAAATGAAATTAACCATGAAAGCAAATGGAGGGAGGGAGAGAAATGGGGTGCAGTCTAAAGATTGAAAAGCAGCATCCAAATGAAAAACGTCATGAAAAAATGCCCACACTTATGATATCAACAGATCTGCTAAGTACCTAGGCACAAACCAAATTAGTAAGCAAGTTTGGCCTCTGGTAAAGAAAGATCATAAAACACTCTGCCCATATAAATAACATCCTAAATAATGAAAAATATTTAAAATGCTGCCTTTTAAATAATTAATTGAGATCATGAAGAAAAGGAGAATGCAGGAACATAGCCTGCCATGTTGGCAAGTCCCTAAATCACTTGGTACCCAGGAGACACACAGAGGTCCTCAAGATCCAGAGACCCAGACCCAGAGCAAGCAGTGGTAAAATGGTTCTCCAAGTTGATCAGAGCACACTCCAAATAAGCCAGGACATAAAATCCAGTAGAGGAAAAGATTACCCTTTCATGCAAGTAGAAGAGGGAAAGTATAAAAGAAAGAAAACCTTAATTATCAAGAGAAAGCAAGGGTAAAGCATGGTTCTGAGTGGCTCTTTACTCATATGTATACATAATCTATATTACATCAATGTATTATATTTTAAATAATATATTGTACTTTATAATAAATTATTATGTTATATGTAACATTTTATATACACCTATGTACACATACACCACACACATGAATTTTTTATATGTATACCTATATATAGATATTTTTTTTCTTGCTTATTTACATCACAAGTTTGTGTTCCTGCTTCTTTCTTCTGTGGATTTTTTTTTTCTTTTATCCATATCCCTTGAGAATCAAGGGAACTGACAGGTCACCATTTTTGTGATCCTAAAAACTCTAAGTCAGGAACTGGAATTTAAGTGACTTTAGAGCTGTTGTGAAACACAGTACCTCGCAGGTGCAAAAACCAATTTTCTTAAAAGGCAGACAGATCTGATTAGATATCAGACATACCCTAACAACATCCCCACAAGTAAATATAAACTTATAATAAAAAGTACAATACACAAGTACCAAACCACCATGAATGAGAGCTAACAAATATAAAAAGAAATAGTCAACAGACCCAGACTTCCAAATACTGCAGATATTTGAGTTAACTTGACTATTGAGCAAGAGACACTTTAAAAAATCAAACATTTGAAAAGAAACTAAACAAAATTCAACCAATGAGACAGAGAGTCAATGAAATTAATAACTCAGTGGAAGATTTCAATGATAAATTGAAGGCAAATTTATCTGATGGAAGACGCATCTGGACAAATCACACAGGATGCAGAACAGAGTGAGAAACAGAGGGAAAACAGGAAAAGGATGTGGAAACACAATGTGGAGAGCAGTGAGTGCAAGCTAGGTCCAAAGAGAATTAGGGAAAAACAATAGTAAGAGAGGACATATTTGAAGACCTGATTATTAAAATTATTAGACACCAATCCCTCAATCTGCAAAGTACAATAAGGATTTCGTGCTAGGATTAAACAAGATGAATAAAAAGAAATCATCAGCTAGGCTAATGTGGTGTTAAGCTGCAATTTTAAGGGGGAGAAAAAAATGAAAAATTCATAAAGCAGAGAAAAAATACATATTAGCTGCAACAGATATCAAATATCAAATAGACAAACAGAAGACTTACCATGCACAACAATGAACATGAGAAGAGAGTGAAACGCCTTCAAATTTTTGAGAGAAAATCTACCTGGATGTAAAAATGAAAATCCATCTGTAAAGGATGAATGCCAGAATTAGATGTTTATTGCTAAAAGATCCTCATAACTGAAATTTTTTAAAGATATTTCCAAAAGTAAAGAAAAATACACTTAAAGTCAGGATTCAATGAAGAATGGGCTAAAGAAAATGATTAATATGTCAGTAAATATAAACAAATTCTGAATAAGTTAGTAATCAAAAGATCTAATTTGAAGATTCTAAAAAACAAAACAAAAAAAAATCAAAATTACTAGAAAACAACTGGAAATAAGTCAGTGGGATATAATTAGAAGTAAAATAGCCGAAAAATCTTTGCATTTTTATTTAAGAGGAAGGTAAAGATTCGGGTTATTTTAAACATTGTCAAGTATGATTGTTAAATTTTCAGAGTAAATAATAGAGATTACTCTTTCATGCAAGTAGAAGAGAGAAAGTATAAAAGAAAGAAAACCTGAATTATCAAGAGAAAGCAAGGGTAAAGAAAAAAGAACCACAGAAATTGCAAGTGTAGCAAAACACAGTTTCCAAAAATGACTGCAATATCTGTCAACAGCATCGTTTTGCCGCGTCTCTCCATAAATCTAGTTGGCCTTTTTTGACTTGCTTACAATTAGTGCAAGTGCTGGTGTAACTTCAGATGCTAGGTCAGAGAAGACATGGGTCTACTGCTGTGTTCTTTTGCAATATTAATTCTAAAGGAAGCAGATCCCCCCAAATACAGCCAACTACCCTGAAACCACACCTGAGAGTCCACATATAGTCTCTGCTATTAGCTGTCGTAACTGAGCCTCAGTGTTTCAGCATCCCAACTAGGAGCCAGACATGGGTGTGGAGCTAAAATGGCCCATGGACCAGTTGAGGATTATTGAGTGACCTCAGTAGACACCAGAAATACATGAATTTGACTGAATTTCTGATCCAAAGAGAAAAGGAGTTAGAATAAAATTCTTTGCATTTTATGCCAGCAAGTTTGGGCACAAGTTGCTACTAAGTTGTACAAGAAAAATTTACTGAAATAGCAGGACAAATAGAAACAGAAAATGAGATGGGAAGAAACAACCTAAATACATGAATATGCATAGTAAGTAAAATGAACTAAAATCTCCAATTAGAAGATACAGACAGACTAGAAAGGAAAACAAAATAAAAATAAAAAAAACTATTCATTTTAATAAGAAGCAAGAATGAAGATACAGAATAAATTATAAAAATAATGAAAATTAAAGAATAGGGAAAGTAAAATCAGGTCACTTTTTACCAAATTTACCTCCCCCTGCCGAAATCCACTATTTTAATACCAAACAACATAGGCTTAAAAGTACCTCTAAACAATAAAATAATTCCAATAAAAATGAATTAAATACCAATTCATAACACAACAATATTATATTTTCCAAACCCTATAGCATAGTTTCAAAATATATAAGCCCCCAAATTTACTAACTATAAGAAATAATTAATCTCCTTTCAGAGTGAGAGATGTTATACTTCTTTCAACAATTTTAGATAAAGTGACAAATTATTAAAAACATAAAATACTTGAACACACACCATTATTAACCCAATGAATTTATAAACATTTATAAAATTCGATGTCTCAAACTAAGTAGCAGATTCTTTTCAAACATATGCAGAATATTAAAAAAAATGATTAAGCACATATAAATGAATGCAATTTAGATGAAAGTAAGACAAACACAGCAAAAAAGCTGACACATCTTACAATTAAAAAAAACCCTAAATAATACAAGGTCAAAAAAAGCATCTATTATAAAGTAGAAAATATGGTAAATTAAACAATAAATGCCATGTGTGTTGTGCATACATTCAAAGAAGCACAAATAGCCAAGATTGTAGCCTTGGGTTGAGATAAAAACTTAAGTGAGAATTAACTAAATTGGGGGAAAGAAAACTTAAATGATTAACAAGCAAAACTAATACATTAAAAAGACTGGTAAAATGGATAATCTGTAGTGATATTGGTGAAAAGGAAATGTGATTATCCACAAGTAGTAGAAATGCAAAAGCATAAGGAAATTCAGAAATTCAGATAGAACACAAGAGATCAGAATAAGGAAATATTCTAAAACATAACAAATTCCTAGAAACATATAACCTACCTGGGTTGAACCAGGAGGATATGAGAAACTTCAACAACCAATTTAAAGTAATGGAATTGAAGAAGTCATCAAAAGTATATCAACAAAGAAAGTCCACAACTGGGTAGGTTCTCAGGCAAGTTCTACCAAAATTTTTAAAATTTTATTTATTGGTTCTTTTTAGTTATACATGACCATAGAATCCATTTTGATATAATTCTACAAGCATGGAATATATCTTATTCTAATTAGAACCCCATTCTTGTGGCTGTATAGACCTATAAAGAAGAACCCAATCCCCCTCAAATTATTCCATGAAACAGAAAAGGAGAAAACTTTTTCAAACTCATTATATGAAGTCAGTATCACCCTGATACCAAAACCAGACAAAGACACATCAAGGAAATAAAACTTCAGACCAATATCCTTGATGAACACAGTTGCAAAAATTCTTAATACTTGCAAATTATGTACAAACCCACATTAAAAATATAGTGCACCATGATCAAGTGGGTTTTATTCCAGTGATTCAAGGTGGTTTCAACATACTGAAATCAATAGATGTAATTTATCACATAGATAGACTTAAAAGACAAAAACCACAGGATTATCTCAAAAGTTGCAGAAAAAGTATTTGACAAAATATATCATCCATTCATGTTCAAAACACTAGGAAAACTAGGGATAGAAGGAACACACCTCAACACTGTATAGGCTATATACAACAAAACTGAGAGCAACATTATTCTGAATGGAGACAAACTAAAATCATTTCCTCTAAAAACAGAAACAAGACAGGGCTAGCAACTTTTACCACTCCTATTCAACATTGTCCTTGAAACTCTAGCAGAGCAGGTAGGCAAGGAGGGGGGGAATTAAAGGGATATAAATAGGGAAAGAGAAGCTCAAGCTATCTCTGTTTGCTGACAATGTGATCCTATATTTTCAAGACCCCCCAAAAAAAACTCCACCAGAAAACTTCTAGAATTCATAAGTGAATTCAACAAAGTAGTAGAATACAAAAATCAACAGCATATATAAATCACATTTTTATACTCCAGTGATAACTATTCTAAAGAGAAATAAGAAAAACTATCCCATTCACAATAGCCTGAAAATTAAAGAAATACTTGGGAATCTAACAAAGGAGATAAAGGACTTCTACAATGAAAACTATAGAACACTAAAGAAAGAAATTAAGGGAGACCTTAGAAGATGGAAAGATCTCCCATGTTCTTAGATAGGCAGAATTAATATTGTCAAAATGGACATACTTCCAAAAACACTATACGCATTCTATGCAATTCCCATCAAAATTCCAATGATGTTCTTCATAGAAATAGAAAAAAATCAGTCATGAAATTGATCTGGAAATTCAAGATGCCCAGAACAGCCAAATCAATTCTTAGCAAGAAAAGTGAAACAGGAGGCATCACAATACCAGGCCTTAAAATATACTACAGAGCTATAGTAACAAAATAGCATGGTATTGGCACCAAAACAGGCATGAAGAACAATGGAATAGAATAGAAGACACAGAGACAACCCCACAGAAATACAATTAGCTCATATTTGACAAAAGTGCCAAAACCTACTTTAGAGAAATTATAAGCCTTTTTAACAAATGGTGCTGGGAAAACTCGAAATCCATATGCAGTAGAATGAAATTTAACCTCTGTCTCTCAACCTGCACAAAATTCAACTTAAATTGATCAAAGACCTAGGAATTAGACCAGAAACCTTGAACCTGCTAGAACATATCTGCTCAGGAAATGATTTCCTTAACACTCCTAAAGCACAAAAAATAATTTAAAAATCAATAATTGGGATAGCATCAAATTAAAAAACTTCTTCCCAGCAAAGGAAACAATCAAGAGTATGAAAGAAAGAGACTATGGAATGAGAGAAAATCTTTCCATCTGCTCCTCAGATAGTATATCCTGGATATTAACATCCTAAGAACTTAAAAAGATTAACACTGAAAAAAATAATAATGCAGTCATAAACAGGCAAAGGAACCAAACAGACACGTTTCAAAAGAAGAAATACGAATGATCCACAAATATATGAAAAAATGCTCAACACCTCTAGAAATTAGAGAAATACAAATGAAAACCACAGGAGACTTCATTTTACTCCAGTCAGAATGGCAATTATCAAGAATACAAGTAACAATAAATATTGGTGACATAGTAGGGAAAAGGGTACATTCATACATTGTTGCTGGGGCTGAAAATTGCTACAATCACTCTGGAAAGCAGTATGTAGAATCCCCACAAAATTAGGCATGGAACCAGTATTTGATCCAGTTTTCCCACTCCTCAGTATACATATAAAGGATTTAAAATTGGTATTGTACAGTGATGCAGCCACAGCAATGTTCATAGCAGCACAATTCAAACTAAGATATGGATCCAACCTAGGTGCCCTTCATCAGATGAAGGAATAAAAAAAATGTGGTGTATATATATACTCAATGGAATATTACTCAGTCATAAAAAGAATAACTGCTTGGCATTTGCCTATAAATGGATGGATATGGAGACTCTCCTGCTAGGTGAAATAAGCCAGTCCTTGAAAACCAAAGGTCAAAGGTTTTGTTTGATATGTGGAAGCTAATCCACAATAAAGGGGGATTTAAAAAAAAAAAGAATAGAAGTTCAGTGGAGTAGACAAAAGGGAATGAAGGAAAAGGAAGGGGAAGGGGAGGGAAGACAGTAGAATGAATCTGACGTAACTTTCCTATGAATATACCTCAGTGAATCTCACTAATATTCACATCCACAAGAAATTAATTTTAAAAAAACTATGGGTAAATGGGAGAAAGAGCAGTAGAGGTAAGGGAGCAGAGGTTGAGGGGTAGGGAAGGGAAAGAGAGGTACTTGGGACTGAATTAGAACAAGATATATTCTATACTTTTATAATTGTGTCAAAATGGATCCCACTGTCATGTATAACTGAAAAGAACCAATAAATAAAAAAAAGTTACATACCAATAATAATTCAAAAATTAACTCAAGAACTAAAAATATAAACAGTCCTATGACCACTGAATAAATTTAGTCAGTACTTGAATATAACACATCCAGCCGGTCTTATGGAAAATTCTACCATTCAAGAACAGATAATGTGATGTTTTTCTTTTATTAATTTAACACTTGAAGAGTTAAAACCAAATCTGACACTGTTATGAATGTTGTTCACACAGCATTTTCGCAGAGCCTCATTTAATCTTCGTAGCATTCCTAAAAAGCAGATATCACAACTATTCATAAATTACAGATGCAAAGATTTAGACATGAAGGAGTTAAGCAGTTTTCTAAAGGTTATAGTTAACAAGTGACATGGGCAGGTACAGACAGAATCAGGTAATCTGGCTCCAAAGGCTGAGTTTCTGACCAACACACTCCTATCTCCTCGCTAAAAAGACAAAATATATATATATATATATATATATATATATATATATATATATATATATATAGATGTATATTAAAGGTACACACCATAAAAAAATTCAGTACAGAAGTAATTGTAATAGTAATAGATTGGATACAGACCAAATTGGCAGAGAAGAGTGGTTAGTGAATTATGAACCATATGATGAATTACCATGCAAATAGTTTAAATCTTTTTAAAATATTTTAAAGGTTGTTTGGTAAAATGAAAAAACACATGATGATAGGTAAAAGATCCAAAATTCATATTTTTAAATAAGGTATTAGTCATGTGTTTAAATATTAAAAAAACAGAAAAGAAATTGGCCAAAATATTAGTAAAATATGATTTGGATAGTAAAATATGATTTAAAAGGTTTTATTTATATATATTTTTGCCATTTTCTAATGATTACTTGTACGTGTTTTAAACTGAGGGTAGTTTGTGGAGATTTTCCAAATTTACTACACTGATGAGAATTTTTGCATTCTTCTCATGGGTGAAATTTAACTGCCTACCATTCATTCTACAGGAAATAACAAGAGTAAGAAGAGCTTTTATTAACTACTGTCCAGAAACTGAGATATTATCCATTTTGTTCATTTTAGTTTTAAATAATAGAGTCAAAATACAGTCAAAATAAATGAAGCATGTGTTTTAAAATTACATTCCTTTTTAAACAAGTCAAATCCAATGAATGAAGGTGTTGGATACATACAGTGTTGAGTTAGCAGACATCACATCTCACTAAAGAAATTCTTTGTCTTGTCAACAAAATAAATTAAGCAAATGATACTAGCTGGCTGGGCAAATGACAAATCTGTGACATTTAAAAGCCATCATCCCAAATTATAGATGTAGAAAGAATTAGGGAAATAGACAATCACACTAGAATACCACAGTGGTAATTGCTGCAGGCAAGATCCAATAATGGCTGAGAAAATTTAAAGATAAATAAAAAAAATTTCATGGCTTAAAACTATCTCTCAAAAGTGCTTATTAACTACAATGGTGCTTTTAACACATGTCCACAAATTATTTGGTAATCTTCTCTCCAGAAGGTGGAGCTTAATTCTCCTTTTTACTTGAGGGTGAATTTATTGTGCACTTAGTAGCTAGATTCTTGTGAACTTCGTACAGAAAGAGAAAAACAGCAACTTTACAATACACATACCTGGCATGTACCACCTTAACCTTGTGGCCTCGTAAGCCACTAGGTATCAAGCATCTCTGAGCTGAGGGGTTGAGAAAGGCACATGTTCTCTGGTATATTCTTTCCAGATTCCATAACTCCATTCTAATCATGAGAAAAATCAGCCAAAGCCATATTGAGGAGTTTACTACAAAATATCGCACTAGTATTCCTCGGGATTGTCAAGTTCATGAAAAACAAGAGAAGACTAAAGAGGTGTCACAGATTTGAAGAGACCAAGGAGAGATAAGGACTAAATGCAATATACTGTCCTGGATTGGATGCATGAAAATACTGCTAAAATCTGCAGTTGAGTTAAAGGTATTGTTTTAATGTTAATTTCTTAGTCTTAATGACTATACCATGACTATGTTGGAGCAAGCAGGGTGAGGGGCATATGGGAATTCTTTGTACCACTTAAGAAATTCTTCTATAAATTTAAGCTTATTTTTTAAAGAATTTTTAAAATTCCTTCAGTCAGTTAATAAAATGTTCCTGTTATGGTATAGATATGGTTTCAGTGTGTGCTCTAGGGGTTCTTGTATTGCAAGCTTGGTCTCCAATGTGGCAATATTTAGGGGTGATAGAACCTTGAAGAGATGGGACCTAGTGGGAAGTTAGTAGGTCATGGAGCGTGCTGCCCTCAGAAGAGACTAATGTAGTTCTCCTGGACCTGAGAGGGTCCTCTGGAGAGTGTGATGTTACAATGCAGTAAGACAGAACACTTGCCATTTTCTGGCTTCCTGTCCCAACATGGGATTGCTTTCACAAGTCACTGTGATGCCATTTGCCATGAGACCCTCACCAGAGACCAACTGGATGGGACCAGAGACCAAGTCCATACTCGATCTTGGATTTTCAACCTGAAAAACTGTAAGCTAAATAATCTCTTTCTTTATAAAGTATTCAGCCTTAGGTATTTTGTTATGTAAGAGAATGGTCTATATAGTCTAAGACAATATCCCTCATGTCAATCAATGATGCCTTTACTCATAACATTCTAGCCAGAAAGCAGGACTCCAGGATCACTTCCTCTGCCTTATCCCTGGACTCCTATAGATTCTGCATTCAAAATAAATACAGAAACCTTCACCTTGTCTCAAATCCCTGTTTTCACCAGTCTAATTCTCCATTGCTCCTTGCCAGAACTACAACAGTCTTCTTTCTGTTCTCCCTATTCTCATTTGTTCTCCTCTTCAATCCAACCTCCATGAAACAGAGCTATCATCACAATACACTAAGGGGTTATGTCAGAGATCTTCACCTGCATAACAAAGGGGTTGTGACCTACCATTTCTCTAACAATGGGATTCCTCCAGCTTCATGTTGTGCCACTGTTCCAAACTCATTCCTGCATACAGTCATTTTTTTTTAACGTGCTATTCCCTCTGCCTGAATCTCCATCTATTACTCTCTCCTCCTTTGCCTGCCTAACTCCTTACTGTTCATACCTGTGCTTACATAGAACTTTATCAGTGAACGTCTTTAATTACATCTTCCCCAGTGGCTAGACTAAGTGGTGCTGGTCTACTATTGTATACTTTCACCAGCTATTTCAACGATAAGTCTCATTAATTTTCTCTGCCTTGGTTTCCTAATCGCTGAAACATCATGATGTTAGTCAAACAATAGATAACGCATATGGATCACTTAAGATCGCCAGGCATTAGATTTGATCCTTATTACATCCCTGCCAGATAAGTCCAGGAATGAATGGGTGATCTGCAGCCCACCTCTCTCTCTCTCTCTCTCTCTCTCTCTCTCTCTCTCTCTCTCTCGTGATATGAAACACATTCAAGTGAGCCTGGTTTTATCACGTTGGACATCTGCTTCTGAAACTCACAAATCAACTTTCACACTCATGACCTTCCCAGGAAACTTGAGAGACTCATAGACATGGGAGTTAGTTCTACTAGAGCAGCTAGATGTGATCTATTCACTGTTTTATGCTGACCACAGAGAGTGAGCTAATTATTTCCACATTGCTTACATTAAGGAACATTACATCATTCCTTCTCTCACCTAATTTTGTGGTCAGGCCAGCCGATGTCTTCTACGTGGATTCCTGCCTGACTTTATATCATAAAGTGACAACACTTCTGTTGTCTCATTCTTTTACCTGTCAGAGATCTTTGCCGACTACCTGTACTTTATCTAAGCCTTGATCTATGAATTTACTTAGTCCTCCCGAACTTCCTTCAGAAATCCTTACTTTCCCATCTGGGTCCTCTATTTCTGAACAGACTTTTGTCATACGTCCTGGGCTTCTACCTCTTCCTGCCTGCTAACCCATGGCTTGAAGATCTTCTTTGCATTTTTTCCTGATATGAATTTTGTTCTGTCCTACCTGATCTCTCCCTCCCTTAGCTTCTCTTGGTCTACCTTTTCTGGGACAGTTCCTGCTCAACAAAAATTGATGCGTTCCTCTGCATTCACCATCCTTCCTAGCGGGCTGCTCGGGCTGTGCCTGTGTCATTAGCCCTGGCCAATGAACTATGAGGAGAAAGGATATGCATGAGTTCCAGCTCTAGGTTTTCTTCCCCAGCTCCCCAAACCGAGTATTCCCAATTACATCCTGACAAGACAGAAAAACAATGAGAACCATGTAGGATTTTGAGCGAAAACTAAATCTACATTGTGTTAAGTCATAAGATTTTATGTTGTATCAGGAACTATTAAGTACACAGGCTAGGGTAAACCTTCTTTATCTCTTTGACCCTGAAAAACTGTGACAACGTATTGTTCATCTATATTCACCCTGTCTCACTTTTCTTATTTCTTGGTATACTTCCTCTTTACCCAAGTGACCCCATTTTCCTTTAATTTGTACCCATTATATTTTATATTAGAAGAACAAACTTGTTCTTCTTACCATGTTTTCTTGGTCAGGTTCTCTAGAAAACACAGCCTTAAAGCTACAGGTTAATGCTTTATTAGAAACAATCTCAAATCAAGTGGAGGAAAAGGGAAATGAGGTATTAAAGTAGGAAATCAAGTACCAGAGGGCACAAGGCTGAATCTGCCTTCATGAGGATATTGCAGTCAGTTCCTCGGCATCTCTAGAGAAGCGACATGGAACCGCTGTGCACCAAGCCAAACAGAATGTACAGGAAGGTACAAAACTCATCTGCAATTTATGTCTGTCTCCTGTCTCACTGGTCAAACTTTTCTCCTTACTTTCCAGTTGCATTAAGTGTCTGCTCCAGGAAGTCCCTAGGAAAGACAGTTCTCATGCTCCAAAGCTTTGTGTTTTAACATAAGACCAGAGTAGTAGAAGGTACCATACCCCTGTGAGTCTGCTAAGTTTGACAAAGGCATCAAAGCTGATGTGGCCCCTGCCTAGAAGAGATTGTGCTGGAGCCTGATTCTCATCCTGGAAGTAGAAAACATATCTGGTAACACCAGGAGGTAAGAATGCATAGCAATGGTGGCCCCTGGGCCTCCATCCAACAAGTAGTTCCAGGGCCATGGGGAGAGATGGAAAGGCTTAGCAAATTTTCAGGGGAAAACAGACCAGGTCTTGTGCAAATGGTTCCAACTAATGCATCAGTTACTTTCTCAACTATTTACTGGTCTCTAGACTGACAGGTTGCTAAAATATCCAAGAGCTACAAAGGATTATCACATAAGCTTTTCTGTGTTTTCATGCTAGCCAGCATTTCACTGTGTACAAAAAAAAATATTCAAATTCCAACTGATAGAAGGATCAAGTTGAAAATTTTAAATGATCAATGCAACAATGTGCCCTCATGTAGCTAAACTCCTTGAAAGCATGTTTACTTTAGATGCCCTTTCATCCTTTATTAGAAACACAACCCAAGAGCCACAGAGCTCACTGGAAAAGCTCTTCTCAAAATATATATCCTCAATAATTGTCAATTCGGCAGTCTTTTGCATAAATACAAAATCTCCAATGCAAATACAGGATCATTTCAATTACCTCCTGGAGCAGGCTAACAGTTATCAACGACTTAGATATGACATTTCTTTCAAAACTATCGTGGGCCCTCAGTGCAAAGGAGCAGGAAAGAACCAGCCAGAGACTCAGGAAGCTCACAATTAGCCAACCACTCTAGCCCTGCAGCTGAAATGCCCTTAATGACCGTGTATTTTTAAACCATCTCTACCCAGGTGGCAGAGACAGACAGAAAAAGGCACAATCAGCCCAAGCAATTCATTCAGCTGCCACTGTTGTCCACGCCACGTATTTCTCTGTGGACCAGTGCTGTGAATTGAGGGAGACATGGGGTTTACTGCTTAGACTCCTGATTTAAATAGAAGAAAAGGCCTGAGCCCCTGCTAGCCTCTCACTCTCACCCAGCAGGTTGGTGATTAGCTGTGCTTTCTCTGAGCCATTGCTTTTTAATATCCTTATTGGCTATTTTCCATATTCATGTATGGAGCCTGGCTATGAGATAACTTTTGGATGGGGCATACGAGACGTTGCAAGGTCTGCAGTCTTAGCAAGCTCAGAGCTACACAGGGTGCATGGTGTGGGTTTTTTTTTCCCCGCTGTGAAAGGCATTGAGTGACATGATAGACAGCAGAAGTCGTTATGAGTTTGGGTTTGGGAGCTTACACAGACAAGCTGTATGTATTCTCAGGGCACAAAGGAAAAAAGGTGCTAATTGGTCCCCATCAGGGTTGGACTTGGAATGCAGACACTTAGGCCCATGACATCTTCTCTTTCCCAAGAATGATAATTCAAAACTCAGTTGTTTGAATGAAACTCAAAAGAAATCACCAGTTCCTGTTTCAGGATGTTTGATCATTAGGAAAAACAAAATTGTGAAGAAATGAAATTATATGATCTTGGATAAGTTACTCAAGATTTATATAACTTACTTCTTCCCTCATCTATAAGATATGGATAATAGTAAGCTCTACCTTAATAATAATATTATGAGGTGTTACTTATAAAATCCTTGCATATGGAATGTGGATTCAATAAATGGACCTATCTAAGTTTCCATAAACAAATGAATGATTGAATGAGCGAGCAATGAAGAGGACCCACTGTGTCTCCTCCTCCTGGCAGCTAGGGCAATAAAGACCCCTAACTCCTGCATAATTTCTTAAGGCTTCTCACCATCTACATTGGTTCCAGGCTAAAAAGGAAGTTTCAGACTTTCAATTCATGAAAGAATCGTCTTTGCCCAGGGTTGATAGAGTTTCTGTGCCATGGCTCCAGTATGTAGCAATACCTGTCTTTTAACTTACATTTGGACTCACAGGATTCTATCATATAGACTCAGACTAAATGATTTCCTTAACTCCTGGGTGTTTTAATAGTTCTAATTTCATAGTAAACTGCGGACTGCAATACATTGGAAATCATTTCGTCACAAAAGAATGAGTCAAAATGCACTCCAATCTTAAGTCTCAATCATCATGACAAGGATTTTGCTTTACCTGGATTTGAATGCCTACCATCCACAACAGTTTGATAACTGTTTTAATTAGTTTTTTCGCTGCTGCAACTAAAAGACCCCACCAGCACAACTGTAGAAGAGGAAAAATTTGAGAACTCACAGTTTCAGAGGCCTTAGTCCCTAGAAGACAGGTTCCATTCCTCAGGGCTTAAGGTGAGGCAGAACAACATGGCTGAAGAGTGTGGCCGAGGGAAGCAGAGAGATCACATATGAGCGGAGGGGGGGGGGATAGGGGGAGAGGGGGAGAGAGGGGGAGAGAGGGAGAGGGAGAGGGAAAGGGAGAGGGAAGGAGGGGGGGGAGGTGTCTCCACTTGCCAGATACAAATATACACCCCATAGCTACGCCCCCAATGAACCACTTCCTCTAGCCACACACCACCTGCCTCCAGTTACCACTCAGTTAATCACAGCAGAAAGTAACTTACTGATTAGGTTAAGGCTATAACCCAATCATTTCTCCTCCAAATCTTGCATTGTCTCACATGTGGGTTTGGGGGGGATACCACATCTAAACCATAACATTAACCATCTCCTATTTCCTACCGTCATCTTCCCTTCCCACACCAACCCTGGAGTTCTGTAGGTTCTGTGTACTTCAAACTTCATCCAAAACCATTCCTCTGCAAATCTGGGCCAGTAGACCAAGTCATCCTGCTCTACCTCACCAACTTTTCTCACATTTGAGATATCACAGAGCTATCGTTAATGTCATTACATGCAGGCGGAGTCCTGAGGGAAGACGTTATTGTTTTGTTTCTTTTTTATTTTTCTTTTAAAAAAAAGAGTTTTGAGCAATTCTGTAGATTATTTCAAGAAGCCTCTCCACTGTAAAGCAAAATAAATCACTTCTTCCCTTCTGATCTCCAGAATACTTTGTCTACACATTTGTCACAAGATTTAAATTTCCTCTAGGAACTGCGATGGTCTTGTTCAATGCTGTACCCAAGGCATCTAACACATCGCTTCACATTCACACACTTGTGTGGATAGAGAAAATCACCTAAAACATTTTCAAAAAACTTTTCTGTCTCTTTAGGTTTGATTTTGCCAGTAACAATAAATATCTCCCCCCTTAGGCTTACAATGTCCCTGTTCATTTTGTTAAACTGTGACAACATATTAATTTAAGAGCCCTATTCTCTGGCCAGGCTCACAAGAAATCATATTACTGACAAGCCATGGTGAAGGAGTTTGGAGTGAGAAATACCTGGGTTCCCAGCCCAGCCCACTACTTACTTACCTCTCTGTGATTTGGAGAAAGTATTCCATCCTTCGTATCTGTGCATTATCTTTAATATGGAAATAAAAGTGGTAGTGGCTGCCCAGGTTTGTGGGTAAGGTCAAAATAAACAATGGAGGTATAATTGTCTGAAATTTCATCAGGTACATGGCAGACTAAAAATAGTAGCTGCTAGCATTTTATTATCAATAGTATTATTTTTGCAAAAATATAAAAATCATCAAACTAAGCATTGGGAACAGCAGAGCCTTGGGGATTATTGAAGACCAATAAACACGCTCATTTCTGCCTTGGAATGTTGATACGAGTGCCATAGAACCATGCCCTAATATTACGTATCAGGAACTGAAACCTCATCGACATGCAAAAGCCCCAGACAGAATTAATAATTATGATCAAAAAACCATGAACAACCGATTTTAATGATCAGATAAGGAACTTATTTCCAGCCAACACTGCGATAAGCTAATCTTCTTCACGTCCTAATCTACTGACACACAGACTCCAGGCTGAAATAAGCTCTTAATAATGAATAATCTAGCTATGGAAATAATTCTGCTGAGCAGAAAATGGAGGATTATGGAACATTTCAGGATGCAGTGCTTTCTCATCTCCCCCACTACCCCCCACCCTTTCAAATATCTTTCTTTCAAGGCTGTTTTGATTGTTACTGCCACCTTAAGGACATAAGAGGTTGTATACACAAGTATTCAATGCTGCTGCAAAAGAAATGTGCTAGGCAGGGGTGTCAGAGTATAACAGAGAACTGGCTGAAATTTACATCAATAACTCCTAAGGAAAACAAGCTGCTAATTTGCTCATTCTGAATTCATCTACTCTGAAGCCTTAGGAGAAAGTGGTAAATATAGAACATGCATTCATAACTTCCACAAATGAGTCTACATTCTCCACCCCCACCAACATAAACACATGCATATGGAAACACACACACACACACACACACACACAGAGGGAGAGAGAGAGAGAGAGAGAGAGAGAGAGAGAGAGAGAGAGAGAGAGAGAGAGAGAGCCAGTACAAGTTAGACTCAGTGACAAGTATTCTAATGATTCTGCATTTTCCACACTAGAATGCAAAGAATAAGCAGTTTCTGCTTGTACTGCTGAGAGTTGTCTCAGATACACTAGGCAGTTCCATCAGAAACTTTGAGACAAAATCTGGAAAATCATGGTTGCTAAGTTTCTGGTGACACAGGTGAGCTAACTGATCTGCTGTTCTGATGTGGACTTTTTGAGTTTTATCAGAGAGTACCTGAAAATAACTCAATGAAAGCAGGCTGGGGCCCTGGGACTTGGGGGGGGGGAGTTATAATTGGGCCAAATTTCAATGGAGGGAATGAAGGGAGAGGAGAAAAGGTAGGAGAGACTAAGACAGGAAGGATCCTGCCTTTAGTTCTCTAGAGCTGCATGTGTCTAGAGGAAGCTGGCAGACAAGTAAAGGATGGGGAAGAGAGAAGGAAAAGATAAAAGGGGGGGCGGGGGGCAGAAAGGAAAGGAAAAAGGTATGTAAAAGAAAAGAAATGACATATCATTATTTATTCACTTCTCTAGTCGTTGAGTTTTGCTGAGCACCTCCTACGTATTCAGGAACTACACTAGTGGCAAAGGTAACAGACTCTGCCTTCAAGAAGCTCAAAATCAGCCAGGTGTGGTGGTGCACATCTGTAACCCCAGCAACTCCAGAAGCTGAGGCAGGAGGATTGCAAGTTCGAGGCCAGCCTCAACAATTTAGCAAGGACCTAAGTAACTTAGCAAGACCTTGTCTCAAAGTAAATAATAAAAGGGCTGGGGATGTAGCTTAGTGGCAAAGCACTCCTGGGTTCAATTCTCAGTACCTCCCCGCAACCCACCCCCTCCAAAAAAAAAAACAACAGGCAGAAAGGAAGCAAACAAGGTAGCTCAAAGTCTCATGAGAATGGTAGCCAAGCAAAGATGGGAATCTTTCCCAGCCAGACTTTAAAGAAGTACCTGTGTGTCACCCTGGTTCTTTAACTTCCTTGTTAAAGTTTCCTACTGGAAAGAACTCAGGCTGAGAATTTGGAAGGATCTGATTTAAAAAACCCCCTTTAACCTTACTCTCTCATCTTAGCCAAGTCTCTCAACTTGGTTAAGTTGTCATTTCAGTTTTTGTGAAATGGGAATAATAAAAGCTACTTAGCAGCATTGTCCTAAGGAATAGCAGTAATAGAGCAGTACCTGACCAGATCCTGGAACAAGCTCACTGGTCTTTGCTGCCCTCACTTGTCTGGGTCCTGAGCTGCTGGGGGAAGTCCCACCCTGAGCCACAGCCACAGCTTCACAAGCACTGCTCTGGCAGAGAATGGCAGATGGGAACTTACCCCCAACCCCAAGCAGAGAATCTCACAACCAGGACAAATGCCAGGCCTCCCCAGGCAGAGTATCAGGTCCAACCCATCAGGATTTGCATGGTTTATCTCAATTCCTTCTAGAAGTTCAAGCTTCTGGGATCACCATTATCGTCAGCCTTCCTCTATCCTCCCTCCCACGGCTACTGCACTCTCTCCTCCAGAAAAACTCATCTGTGATCAGCAACTAACAGCACACCTCCCAGTGCTTCTTTGTCTGCTCCCTCCATCTCCCTGCTTGGTTTAACTGCCACGTGGACACTGCTTCTCGGCATCCCTCCCAGTTCTTTTTCTTTCACCCTCAGGATTAGAAGAAAGGGGTTGTGTCCTCTTCTTCCCTATGATGACTTCCTAATCATTCTTCTGGCTCCCTCCATCCTGCAAGACCTTCTCCTGCTTTTAGGCATCTGGTGCACTTACTCTACCCTGATACCTCTGTCCTGTCTGTCTGTTCACTCACCCTCCACGAGCTACCCCACTGATTATATGGTGAAAGGCCTATCCCACGTTGGTCCCCCAATTCCTCCACTTCCATGTCCATAACGAGTCTGTCCTCCACTCTTGCAGTTTCTCCATTTCACTGCCAGAAACCCAGCCAGCTCTCAAGACCTGGTTTCAGACTCTTAGTGGCCCTCACATTCTAATCTTTCCAGCTCACTTTCTCAAAGGTCCACCTTGAGCAATTCTTCAATCACCTTGACCCTGGGACATTCTCTTAGTAAGCCTCTGACTGCTTCAAATTCCTTCCTCACCCAACTCTGAATACAGAATTTCTCATTCAAATCACAACCTCTTTGCTTCTGAGAGCAGACCTCTGTGGCTAAAGGCACACACCTGGACCGACGGTTTCACGGTGCAGAAAGCGGTTTCTCCTTCTCCATAAGCTCCCTTTCCCATTCCATGAGGTGACCAGCTTTCCTCCCCATCTCTGCTGTCTTCCAACTGGACTCACAGCCTCCTTTCTAGCTTTTCTCAAACCCTCTCTTGTCCTCTTGACTTTTACCTAGCTCTCGACCCTCGCCCTCCACCACTGACTGTCCCTCACCTCCCATTGCACTACCTGCCTTTCCGTTCCCCAAACACCCCCAGTCCTTCCATGCCTCAGCCACATGCTGTTCCATGCACCTGGGTTTTCACAGAGCTGCACCCTCCTCGTCCTTCAGGTCTAACTCACAGGGCAACTGCTCAGAGCCTTCCCCAGGCCAGGCTCTCTGATGTTGCTGGGAGTCTCCGTCCCAGCAATTTGATTCCTTCATAAAACTTCCTTCACAGTTACATTGATTTTGGCCAGTGGTCTCAGTACATTATGCCCACTTAGTGCCAGTCCTGGAATCACCAGAGAAACTGGCTTCTCTTTGTTTTCTATTGCCTGGTGTGATTCAAAGTAAATTATTGCATGTCATTGAATTCTGAACTACATATAGGTATCTAATGCTTTAAAAATAGATTTCTAATATAATGAAATTTATGGGTATTATGAGTGTGACAATTTGTTTCTATGTAGCCATTGAATAGAAATTGCCAGTTTTGTAGAAATGAGCTGCAATTCGGTCTTATCCATTTACATGCTATAAGATTTGGACAGTCATTTACTTCTCCTTTAAAGTAGGATAAGAAAGCTTCCATCAGCTATATTATAAAGTTATAAGTAAATTAGTGAATAAAATATTTATTAATCAATGTAAAATATTAAGATGAGTAATAATTGTGTATTTCATCAAGATTAATCATTTCATCATTAATAAAATTCAATTACAAGTCAATATATCATGTTTCATAAACTAAAATCATCCTAAAAAAAAAAAAGCAACTTCCTTCACTCAGCCAGGCATAGCTTATTTCCTTGCTAACATGCCTTCCCCTCCCCACCCTCACCTGTCTATAAGCCCTTTGGCAGTAGGGCCATCTGGTCTTGTTCTAGCCAGCAGGTAGTGGCTACTCAATACAAATTGATTCCATAGATGAATGTTGAATGAGTGAGAAGTGTATTTCACAGGGAAACTTAATTTCATAAATTTGTTGAAAACAAAGCTTGTTTTTATCCTAAATTTCTTTCAGACAGTATAAAAATGTGCACTCAGTGCTTCTTTATGTTTCCATGAGTTATGCAGAGAGGGTTAAATAGGTTCACCTGAGAGGTTCTGCTCTTAAACAGCTAGATTTATGCTCTCTGAGCTAATCCTTCAAATGACACCGTCAGTTGTCCATATTTAAGGTTGATGATCCAGAAATAGGGACTGTGAGCCTTGTGTGGTTAGGAGAACCCTCCTGCATGCTGCAGTAAACCCCAGTCTTTTTGAAAAGCACCGATGAACATATCCGTACCTGCTCACATCTCTTTTTTATGGAACATGACCCATTTTCCCTGAATAAGTGTCTAACCCACAATGTATACTCTGCCCACGTTCTCTCCTTGGAATCCCTGCTCATGCCCAGCCACCATTGAACCAGCAGGCATCAAAGGCTTCGAATCCTTGCTCCCTCTGGCCACAGCTGATTGGTCAAGGCATGGACTCTAACACCAATCAGATCCAGAGCCTCCAATGCTGGTCGAGAGAACTCTGAGAACAATCATAGAGAATCAAAGCCACTTCTGTGCCCTAGAAATTCAAAATCACCTCAAAACAGTTACACGCCACACACACACACACACACAAAAAAAAAAAAAAAAACAAGGAAAGCCAACCTATTGAAAGAATCAGCACCTGAAGCAGATGCTTAAAAGGAAGACAGGCATGAGACAAACTGACCCATGAGAGAGGGAGGGACTCCCACCTTCCAGATAGTCTCCATAGGGACCAGCTGCTCTTCATTCCCACATTTCATTTCTGTATTCACTAATTTTACTTCTGTGTTCTGTGACACTTTTCATCATTGCCTTCCAATAAACCTCCTTTTAAATTTACCTCCTGCCACGGTCCGGCTGCAGCAAAACAACCGGGGGGTGACGAACAACTTGTGTAGATTGATACAGCAGGAATGGGAGCCGTTTATTGCAGGACAGGAGCAGTATTTATACATTCCACACAGCTTATCTAATTAGCATAAACTAGATACATCAGTCAACCAATATGGAATCTCCACACTTAATGGCTCACTTTTGTTACTTCTCAAACCACTCCCTCTGGCATTTTGCCAGGCACCATCCAGACTTGTTTACGAACTCT
Source organism: Marmota monax (assembly GCF_021218885.2). Classification (NCBI taxonomy): domain Eukaryota; kingdom Metazoa; phylum Chordata; class Mammalia; order Rodentia; family Sciuridae; genus Marmota; species Marmota monax. The sequence continues at coordinate 3,596,323 of NW_026692072.1, read as the reverse complement.
AACATTCCCCTGGCAAAATGCCAGGTGTTATTTTGACTTGTTTGCAGACTCTAACAACCTCCTATGAATGGGTTTGTTTTTTTGTATCACAAAAATCTCTGACTTGGCTACTAACACCCGCCCCCCTTGCAAAGAGTGAAAAATTGAAGCTAGCTTCATTTGGGAAGGAACAAATGGTGACATAAAACTCTTGAGTCATGTAGATCTGGTCTTGGACCTTTGAAAGTAAATGTTTCTTTGCTCCTGCTGGGAGCTGCTAGGATCAAGGGTCCATGGCCAACCCTATCCCATGGCCCCTGGATAAGGTGAATGCAGTGGGCTAAATGTTCTCCCTCCCTGAATTCCTGTGTTGAAATCCTACAGCCACTGTGAAGGTATTATGAGGTGAGACCTTTGGGATGTAATTACATCATGAGCATAGAGCATCATGAATGATTTTACTGGCTTTGTATGAGGCCAGACAACCAGCCAGCTATTGCACCTTGTGAAGAACCAAGAAATTAGTAGTCTGCAACACTGGAGAGAGCCCTCACCTGAACCCCAGCATGCTGGCACCCTGATTGTTTTAGTCAGCTTTTTTGCTTCAGTGACTTAAAGATCTGACAAAAACAATTTTAGAGGAGGAAAAGTTTATTTGGGGGCTCACACTTTCAGTGGTCTCAGTCCATAGACAGCTCCGTTCCCCCAGGCCCGAAGTGAGGCTGAACATCAGGGCCAAAGAGTGTGGTGGAGGGAAACAACTCACATGATGATCAGGAAGTAGAGAGAGACTCCACTGGCCAAACAAAATATGTACCCAAAGGCCTCCCCCTAAAGACCCATCTCCTTCAGCCACACCCCACCTGCCTTCAGTTACTTGAATACTTAGTTAATCCCCATTATGGCTTTAATTCACTGATTGGGTTAAGGCTCTCATAACCCAATCATTTCAACTCTGAATGTTCTTGCATTGTCTCAAGAGTTCTGGGAGGACACTGAATATCTAAACATAACACTGATCTCAGACTCTCAGCCTCTACAATTACTAAAGGTAAATTTGAAGGTTTTTTTAAATATTTTTTATACCAATACATAACATTTCCACACATTTATAGCGTACACAAGGTAATTCAACAGACATACACAATGTATATGATAATAAAATCTAGATAATTAGCATTTTTATCTCCTCAAACATTTACCATTTCTACATGTTTGGAAACTTTGGACACTTCTGGTTGTTTTGAAATAGATCATACATTATTGTAACCTATAGTTAAGCTATTGGGCTACAGTACATTTCAATTTCTTGTAATTGAATTTTTGGTGCCCATTATTAGCCCCTTTATTTTTCTGCAAAAAGAAAAGACAAATACCACATCTTCTCACTCACTTGTGGAAGCTAAAAACCTTGATATCGTAGAAGATGACGTTGGAACAGTGGTCATTATGTTTCTGCTTTGATAAACCACACAGTGTTGGGTACTTGTTATAACAGCCCAGATCTGGGGTAGTTCCAGCTTTTGCCCAGCACCCTCAACTGCTAGGCATGGAGTTCAACACCATCCTAGCCAAATGAAAGGGTTAGATTTACCAAAGTTGCCACAGGGCAAGAAGCACCACCTGAGAAAGCAATGCACCTTGATATTAGTAAGAATGAGTTGTGACACTTAAAAAGAAAAGAAACTTTCCTAAGCTATCAACATTTTTTTAAATTGAAAAATATGCTGTTAAGAAAGATGTGATATTTTTCTATTCTCACTATAGAAATGTTATAAAATTGCTGTCAAACAAAAGTAATCACAAATAAGCATCCAATATATTCATGAAAAGAAAAGACATACTGTATCAAATATATACACACACACACACACACGTATGAGAAGTTGTCACAAAAAATATATATATATATATATATATATATATATATGTATGTATATATATATACACACACATTATACACACACACCTATATCTATATTGGGGAGGGTACCAGGGATTGAACTCAAGGGCACTCAGCCACTTAGCCACATCCCCAGCCTTATTTTGTATTTTATTTAGAGACAGGGTCTCAGTGGGTTGCTTAGTGCCTCACTTTTGCTGAAGCTGGCTTTGAACTCAAATCCTCCTGCCTCAGCCTCCCTAGCCACTAGGATTACAGGCACACACCACCATGCCCAGTAAATGCATATTATTAACAGTAATAAAATTTCATATTTTAATTTCATCATGCTGGTGCATTTGTCAGCATTAAATTCTTTAAAACTTAAGTTATGATTTCTTTTCTCATTCTAAATATTTATTTTCAGACCTAATTTGATAATCACAGTTTTGCATTCTTTTACATAAAGATGACTTCCAAAACTGCTTAAGTTTCAGGCCCTATAAAACCTGAATCCATCATGCTGCCTATTACATATTAAGATACTGAGGTAGGGATAAGTTAGGAACGTGGTCTGAAGTAGTAAAGCTGAGAGTGGAATCAGGAGTTAAACTGAGGAAGTTTGGATCCAGTACATTAAACCATTTTTGACCTGCTACATAATTTGACCCTGCTGTAATTACTGGCATATGGTGTGAATGACCTGAAAGGATCTACACACCTATTTCTCTGGGGCAGGGACTGCAATGCATCCTTATTTTCATCCCTAGGAATTATTTCCATAAAATGTAGTAAAATGTTCATTAAAAGTTTGGTCAAAGGATGAGTACCTGAAAGAATGAATGAACTGACTGTTTTTATGCAGATTACAGACTCTGGTTCAAAGGAAGAATGAACAAGAACTGGCAGCCTGGGAAGGGAGACGCTTAGATCTCTAGACCTGGGGTTCCTAACGTAAGTTTAAAATCTTCTCAGGGGTCAAAATGTTAATGCAGAAACCTATATGCATCAGACACCATAAATACAGAAATCCCCTTTTGTGAAGGTAGGCAAACTTTATGAAAATCAATAGTTCTTTCCTACATGGAATAGGTTGGGAACCACTGCTCTATCAGTTTTTCCTCCCTGTGACCAAAATACACCACAAGATCAACTTAGAAGCTGAGCAAGGTGGTGCATCCCTTAATTCCAGCACTAGGGAGGCTGAGGCAGGAAGATTGCAGGTTTGAGGCCAGCCTGAACAACTGAGTGAGGCTCTAATCAACTTATCAAGAACATGTCTCAAACTAAAAAAAAAAAATAAAAATAAAAAGGTCTGATGATATAGTCAGTGGCTAAGGAGCCCTTGTCTTTAATCCCCAATACCAAAAAAAAAGTTGGGGGGGGACATAACAACTTATAGGTGGAAGATTTTTGTTTTGGCTCAAGATTCCAGAGGTTCAGTTCATGGACCACTAACTCCATTGCTCTGGGCCTAAGGGAAGCTTCTCATCTCCTGGCAGACAGGAAGCAGTGAATGTAAAGAGCCAGGGACAAAATATAATCTCCCTGGTGACCTACTTCCTCCAACCACATCCCACTTGCCTACAGTTATCCCCCAGTGCAATATCCAATTCAAATTATTAATCCACTGATTAGGTTACAGCTCTCATAATCTAATCATTTCAGCTCTGAACATTCCTTCATTAACACAGGAGCATTTTGGGGGGCAAGGGGAGAACTCATATCCAAACCATAACAACTGCTTTCCACTAAGAGTAAAAGACAGTAGTGTTAGGAGCTGGACATAAAGGTTAAGGATGAGCCATAGTGTTAAGCAAGGTAGACCATCTGAGACCAGCAAGTAGAAGTCGATTTCTTAGAGAGAAGAGAAAAGCAGAATCAAGTAAGTAACAGGAGGCGCTGGCAACAGCAGAAGCCAATGGACCAAAAGGAGAGATGCTATAGTATATATAATAAATGTCTGGAAACATGTTTTTTAAAGGGTTAAGATGCTATGAAGTGTTGCTTATCACTTTTCTCCATACCTGCTCCTCCACGTCCTCTTTCTTAGCCACGTTTGCTGTTCCTTCCCAAAAAGCTGGGATATGGAAAGGGAAACCCACACACCATTCCTTTTCCATACAGCTACAACTCCTAGGACCTTCCTTTCAGATTCACAGGAAGATGCTGAGACCCAAGGCTTCCCCTAGCCAAATGCAGGGCAGGGGAAACATGTTTAGCAGCACGGTGGGGAAGACCCAGATGACAGGCCCTTCTGGCGCCCAGCACCTCCAGACTAAGAGACCATCTTTCCCACATCAACCAGCATCAAAGTCAATCATCCTGGAAAACTGTCAGCCCGGCATGACATTTTAGCTTTATTCCCCAATGCATTTTCTGTGCTTATGTGGGGAAAATAGATAGAAATATGGTTAACTTGTGGTGCTTTTTGATTTGGAGTTTGAGGGATTTTTTTTTCAAGTAATGAAAAAGCCTGGCCACCTGGGGCAAAGACATTCACTCAGTGAGCAGGAGAAAAAAAATATATTGCTCAGAGAAAAATGAATTGAGAGCTCCCCGAGCAAGGACCTACTACTATAGAAAATTAGATTGCTGGATCTGCTCAAAACCCAGAGGACAGAGCCCCAGAGGGGCTGCAGACCTGGGGGCTCTGACAGACAGACATGGGCACAGCATTTGAGAATTATACCAACAAATCCCCAGGCCTGTGAGGTCTCCCCCTGCACCTAGTCCAGGCTGTACTTTAGAGGCTGAATTGTGTGCCCCACAAAAAGTCCATACCCCAGAAGTTCACTTTACTGGGAAATAGAGCCTTTAATTAGTTAAATGAGGTTATACTAAAGAGGACTTCTAATCGACTATGCCTGGCGTCTTTCTAAGGAAATGCCCATTTGAAGACACAGAGACACACAGGGAAAATGTGATGTTATGGCCACAGCTGGACCAAGGAGCTCAAAAGATTGCCGAAAAATCTGCAGAAGCTAGAAGGAAGCAAGAAAGATTCCCCTAGGGGCTTCAGGGGAATCAAAGCCCTGCCACCCTTAATTTCAGACTTCCAGCCTTCAGAGCCATGGTACAATAAATTTTTCTTGTTTTATGTCACTAGTCTGTGGTACTTTGTTATAGCAGCCCTGGGAAACCAAGATGAGTTGGGAGTAAGTGCCCCAGGCCAGATAAAGCAGGTAGAAGGGGAATGCCTGGCTATAGGAATGCTGTCTGCTCCATCTAAATCAGGAGGGAAGAAGTATCATATTTACATAAATGCATATAGTACATATTCTTTGATTTTTGAGGCAGGAGGACAAAATGAATCACACCAAGTTCAAAGCATTTTTCTACCAATCCAGTTGCCTAAGTAACCATATGGCAATCAATAATCATTTTCAAAGAATTAGAAATTCAATTTTAAAATAGGGGAATTTCCCCAAGAGCAGTTTCCATTTTTCTTTATTAAGTCATTTCAAATCAGTTAGTATGTTATCATGACTCTTAATAATTATCTACCATATGTTAAAAAAAAGAAGAATTCAGTAATGTGGCACTTCATGACAGGGATGGGTCCCGAGTGTTGATTTCTTTATGATGCTATCATCGCAGAGTGTGCTTACCAAACCTAGATGGCAGGGGTCAGTCACTTGACAGGACCTCTTGACACAGGGCACATGGGATGTCGGAGGCTTCTTGGGCTGCACGGTGACATACTGTTTCCCAGTAAACTTTTTTAACAAGTAGAATGATAAAAATTGCAATAAGTACATAAACAAGAACATTGTATGTATTATCACTATCAAGTATTATACACTATACACAATTATATGTGCTATACTTCATCAAACCAGCAGAGAAACAGGTTTGCTTACATCAACATCACACAAATACAGAAGTCATTCATTGCATTCTGAATTCATTGCATTCATTGCATTGCATTCATTGCAGTGGGAATTTTCCTGCTCCACTATAATCTCCAGGGACCGATATTATATATGTGGTCTCTCATAGAATAAAAACATTGCTATGCAATGAATGACTATACTAGTAATTAGGAACTTTAGATTTAGTGAACCCATGTTCAAATCCAAGCAATGGCCAGTGTGCAACCTTGGCAAGTTATAAATTCCTTATGTGGAGTATATCTTACACAAAATAATGATGTGTAGGTGATTGTCATTTATTTTGCTCATGCATATTAGGGTTTTACCCAGGTGTTGGCTGATCTAGGTCAGGTTGGAGCAGACCTGACTCAAGCTGCAGGTGGTTGTCACATTGTCTCCTCATGTCTCACATCCTACCAGCCTCCTACCAGCAAACTAGTAAGAATGACAGAGGTGAGACACACAAGACTTTCTTTTGCCCTTGCCTGGATATTGGCAATGAAACCACTTCTCACATTCTGTGGATCACAGAAAGTCCAATGACCAGGATTGCCATCAGTGGGTCAGGGAAATGCATCCCATCTCTAATTGGAGGAGGGATAGGGAAGAATCTGAGCATTTGCTGAATAATTCAAATTATCACATTTCTTGTATAGGCTTTCTTACCTGAAAATACAGATAATAATAATTCCTAATAGAGTTGTCCAATTATTTGTTTCCACTTAAAAATTGGAAGATTTCACATGAAGATCTAGATTTTCTCTTTAAAATTAAAATCCAGAAATCTATAATACTGACTCCACAGTTCTTCCTGGCAATAACTGACTGGAGATTGAGTGGGGTTTGCCCAATTTGGGAAGAATTTTCCAAATGCCCCATGGGGCCCAACAATTGATACATTTAAGTTGCCTCTTGAGCACCTAGAAGCATCTGAGCTCATGATCCCTGCTGTGCACAGAGCCAGCCTGTGAATGCTGCAGTGTGAAAAAGCCTTCTACAGTGTTTCCCCCAGGAACTCATAAAGGAACTTAACACTGTGAGCCCAGAGCAAAAGAATGAAGTTCAAAAGCAACTCCTCCATGAGGACTTCTTCCTGCTGGGCTCCCAACTCCCACGGCTGGGGAGAATATTTTATAACAGAGATAAAACAGAGCCTTTGGATCCAATAAATCTTTAGTGTTCAATTCTCAAAATTCTTTTTAAAAGCCCCCAATACAGAACTCCTTAGAAAAATATAGTTGCCCACTCTGTGCTTTGACTTTCTCTTCCCAAACAGGATTGCAGGTGCTGTGGTCTGAAAGAAAGGTCCAGTCCAGAGGTTGAATTCCAGGTGCTAAATTTAGTTGCAGAAGAAATAAAGGAACTTTGAGGACCCCATCCCGGCTCCATCTCCTGGGATAGTGTTTGAATAGCCGGCATGTTTTTCCTGGGGGATTCTGATGGACAGGCAAATGTAATAACTTTTGGTAAATATCATTCCAGGGAATATTGTGATGCAGGAAATGCCCAGAGAAACAGAATGAAGCAAAGGCTTCTCTGCCACATATATCACACATAGGCACTCTGCTCGGCCTTACTGTACAGGTCACCTTATCAAGTTTTGGAGCTTAAAAAGAGCAGGAGAATAGAATGTTTCCCCAAGTGCACAGGACTCTAGATCAAACAGGTACTCTGTAATCGACTATGATTTCTCAAAGAGTAAATAAAAACTGATTAATTTTTCAAACTGCTTTGACCCCCTGAGAGCATTTTCCAAAGAATGCTGATGTAAGATCCTGCATTGCCTACATAGCAGTGAATCACATGTGACATAGGATCACACGGGCTATGCCACAGGTGTGGATCCATGCAGTCCTGATTGCCCAGGTGTCTGACTATCCTAGGAACTGCATTTCTCACCAGGAAGCCGGTGCCCAAATTTTATTTCATAATCTACATGTATAGGCAAGTTACATGGTAATGACTTCAACTCAGAAAAGTCAATACTACCTTATAAAAGCAGTATCAAGATGTTTTTGTTTAGATTTGTTTTGGTACTGGAGATTGAACTGAGGGGCACTCGACCACTGAGCAACACCCCCAGCCCTATTTTGTATTTTATTTAGAAACAGGGTCTCACTCAGTTGCTTAGCACCTCACTTTTGCTGAGGCTGGCTTTGAACTCATGATCCTCCTGTCTCAGCCTCCCAAGCCACTGGGATTACAAGCACCGCCACACCTGGCAAAATTTATTTAATAATATAGATCTTAGTTCTGCTATCTGCAAATTCCAACTCTTTCCCTGAAAAGTTTTGAAAAATAATTTTTTCCCTCCACAATCCATCTGGTAGCAAAAATTGACCTCAGGCAAACTTGTGACAAAGCCTGACCTGAACTTCTTTGAGGCTATTTCCAGCCTTTGCATATCCCACTTGGTGTAAATATTTACACACTACACTAAAAAATTGTTAATATGTTTGATTATAGGTCGATTTTCGAGATTCCACTGAGAGCATAACATACAGTATATGTATTATATTACCTATATCATAGCTGAAGAGGTAGAAATGCCTAAATACATCTGGCTACAAGACTTTTAGAGAAGAGATTGAAGGTCTAGGTTACTAAAATAACTTTTAATTTCACTTTTGCAAAATAACCTTACCTTTTCAGAGTTGGAAATCAAGGACGTCCATTTGACCAAACATTATCTGGCATTTGCTGTACACAGATGAGGAGGCACACAAATTCATTTTCAAAATGAATAAGCCTCACTTGAGCACCTACTATACATCAGGAATGTTACTCTGTGTTCTTGCTTCTGTTATTTTATCTGACTATGGTATGCTCTGGGTAAAGTGTCCTTAAAATCACATTACTAGAAAGGAGAATCTAAGCTCAGGTAAGTTTTGTGACTTGTCCAGTGGTAGGTAGATGATAAGCAACAGGATTATACATCAAAGCTAAGTTGCCTGATGAGTTTCCTAGATCATTAAAAAGATGGGCCTTGGGCTGGGGATGTGGCTCAAGTGGTAGCGCGCTCGCCTGGCATGCATGCGGCCCGGGTTCGATTCTCAGCACCACATACCAACAAAGATGTTGTATCCGCCGAAAACTAAAAAAAATAAATATTAAAATTCTCCCTCTCTCTCTCTCTCTCTCTCTCTCTCTCTCTCTCTCTCTCTTAAAAAAAAAAAAGATGGGCCTGTGATTAGACAATGTTGGCAATGCATACAAAAGCTAGATACAGGGGAACATGAACTTCTGTGTTCTGCCTTCACTAAACCCTTGTCTAATCACGTGTCTAGTATGTTACATAGTCAACCTCCAACTGAATAGCACCACTTAATTCCCAGCCAACCACTCTCCACACCCCAAATCAAATGTCTTAGAGCAAGAGAATACTGATGCTTTTCCTCGAATGACAGTTCAAGTACTTAGCTAAACTATTCATGCTGGGATCAGGCATTCTTGACTGCTTCTCACTTTAAGGAACTTAAAATTCAAATGTCAAACCTATGGATATACTTGAGCCTGGAAAACAAACTATGTTTGAGCCCACTGAGCCTCAGACCCGTATTTCTAAACCTACTGCTCCTGTTATGGTCCAAATGATTGTGTCCCCTCCCCACAAATTCACATGGTAAAGCCTTACAGTGATGGTATCAGGAAGTGAGGCCTTTTGAAAAGTGATTAAGTCATGAAGAGGGAGTTCCTTTAGTAATGAAATATGCCTCACTTTCACAAGAATGAAAACATGTGGGCATGGTGAAAATTGAAAATAATGTGATTTACATGGTTCCCCCCAATGTGTGCAGACACAGTAAGAAGATACCATCTATGCAAAAGTGAGTCCTCACCAGACCCTGAACCTGAGCCTTAATCTTCAACTCCTCAGCCTCCAGGCTGTAAGAAAGACATTTCTGCTGTTTACAATCCATCCGGAGTTTAGTATTTTGTTACAGCATCCCAAATGAACTAAAACAGCTATCTATTTAGATGAAGCCCTTATCATAAAGAAAAACTTTTACATCAGTGAATTCTGTGATAAGACATCTTATTTGGTACCATGGACTAAATCATACACTGTCCCTCCCTACAATCCCTAGGTGGCAACTCTCATCTTGATGCGATGGAGATGGGACCGTGGGAGGAAATGTCAGATGAGGTCATGCAAAATATGGGATCCGTCTCTCCCTCTCTGTCTGCCATGAAAGAACACAGTGAAGAGATGGCCCTCTGCAAGCCAGGAAGAAGAGCCCTCCGCAGAACCCCACCATGCTGGCATCCTGATCTTATACTTCCAGTCTCCAGAACAGTGAGAAAATAAATTTCTGTGGTTCAAGCCACACTGTCAGTGGTACTTTGTTATGGCAGCCCTTGCAGACTAAGACATTTGGAATGTCAAAGGGCTGGAAAAAAAATGCCACTAAAACTTATTCTTCCCGTCTAACTGAAAGTTGGTGCCCTTTTATCGACATCTTCTCTTTCCCATCCACCTCTGCCTCCAGCCTTGGGTAACCACATTTCCACTCCCGGTTTCCATGAGAGCGATTGGTTTTAGGTTCCACACAGAAGTGAAATCACAGGGTGTTGTCTTATTGTGCCTGGTTTATTTCACTTATAAGTTTTAGTAATCTATTGTACTGCATAGGTGATTGTAGTTAATAATGTATATTATACAACATAATCATATATGTCAAGATTGATTAAAGAATAGACTTGTTCTCACCAAAAAAAGGTAAGTTGAAGAGATGATAGGTTAGTTAGCTAATTTAATTGTTTACATTGTGTGTATGTGTGTGTGTATATATGTAGATATATACACACATATATACACATCACAGTGTACCCTTTTAATAATATAAATATTACTTAAATTAGAATATAAATATAATTTCTAATTATGTTTAAAACTTAATATAAAATATAAATAAATATTTTTTAAAAGACCAAAGTATGTTGGTTTTATTAGAATTCCTTAACTACCCACAAATCCTAGGAAGCATTGCATGAGTACAATGAGGGGCTACATAAAAACAATTGTTAAGATGATCATCACCAAGCTAGCCACCTTATCTCCAGGTCCCACCATGCCTATGGGTTTTACCCTTGTGAGACTCAGTTGCTTGAGACAGCCGTCCATGAGTGATGACCAAGTCAGTGGCACCATGGAGATTCAAACCCAGGTATGTGTAAACTCAAAGCTCACATCCTCTGCTTCCATCCATTTTGCCTGTCTATAAAGAAAGAAGCATATAAATTAAGCTTACCAGAAGTTAGAGGCAGCCTTGACTGTGAGCACAGAGAAAACGGTTGACTTGGCATGATAGAGGATGCTACTCAGCTCCTACACATGGCTGAAACTCCACCATCATAAATTCACTCACTGACATAGCATATTGGTGGCATCCAATGTCTCTTTTAACTTGCAAAAACTCATGTAGGAATAATAAATGCAGCCCCAAATACTTGGGGTCCAATATGTTTTTCTGTTCTGTTCAAGTAGCAAACATTAAACACTTGCTAAATACAAGGGACTTCATTACACCTGCTGGGAATGCAAAGATACACAAGGTGCCCTTCCCAGACCCTCACAAGACAGATCCCTCAGCATCACCAACTTTAAATGCATAAAGCACTTCTGCATGAACTACCCTGAACCTAGCTAGTAGCTAGTGACAAGAGGTTAAGGGAAAACCCTATCCATTAAGACACCACACAAGTGTGAGCACATACATGTTATTTTTCATTATTTAATTTGTTACACATATTCTACTTTTTTAAAAAAATAAGATGAAAACCAAGTTAATTGAATCTTAATATTTCTTCTTTGATATTGCTAATTTCAATACAAAACCTTTCTACTTTTCTTTACTTAGACCAGTATCTACTAAGAAGACAGTATTTTGTATCCCCACCACTCCATTATACATTTATTGTCTTAAGTATACCTGGATATTTTTATGAGTGCCTGGTATGTATGTATAAGACCCACTGTAGGCACATGGTAGCATTCAAAGATATTTTAAATAAATGACATAATAGATCTACCATGTGCTGTTAGGTTACCCATAGAAGGAAAGATCCTGTCTCCTAAGAGTGTGATTGGGTTATTCTTCCTGCTTCCCTGTGATGGAAGCCAGACCCCACCTACATCATGTCAGCACATGAGTACAGTCACACAGCTGAAATGCCCACAAAAACTCCTATCACCCAGGACCTCTGGCTTGCATCATACGGTCCTCTAGGGAAAGAGGCTGAGGTACACAGTAAGTTGCATAAGTCAAGATGACATTGCAAGAGATGTCCTGGATAGGCTGTTAAGACAATGCCCCCGAGGGACTGAGGGAGGCAGAGACCTTTGCAGGCTGAGGTAGGCAGGGAAGGACTTTTCCATTATGAGCCAGATAGTCAGGTTTACCCGACATTCGCTTCCCTAGCAGGGGCAGAACTGCTAAGGTTTGGTTTTCATCTTTCCCGAGTGCTATTCTCCTGACACTTATTACAAGTCAAGTAGCAATATAGCATGGTCCTCCAGGGAGAATATTCTCTCATTTTGACTGTCAGGAAAGAGAGAAGGCAGAGGAAGGAGGTTATTTGTTCTAGGTGCAATTTTTTTTTTCACTTTCTCCAAGTGAAAAGAGCAAGGCTGTGGTACTTGCGAGTGGGCACAGCTGGTGAAAGAACACCATGTTTTCTGCCCAAGCGGTCCACTATCCAGCAATTAATTTCTAAATCCATCATTTAATTATTAGCCCGAAAGGACACTGCAAATGAACCCTACTGCACCATTTACATATTTAATTGGATTAGATTTCTGACTTTCAGATCCTGGCAATTAACTGGTCTTTGTGTCCTTTTTTTAATTTTTTTTCAATACTTAAATAATTCATCTCTTAAATTTGGTTGCCCGGGCTCAATCCTGATATTTTATTTTGGAAAATTAATTGTCCTATTTCAGCATCATTATATGAGCAAGCTATCGCGAATAAATTCCCCTCTTGCTGTCCTAAATAATAATGACCTCATGAAGAAGCTGTGTAAGGGTCTAGCTAATGAGTAGTATGTTTATAACTCCTGATGCCCTATTTTCCCTTTAAATATGAAATCAGTTAAGTGAAATCAAATGAACCTGCTCCCTTTCCATTTATGTAAGGTCAATAATGAAGGCATTCTTCCAACAGAATATAAGTTTTGCTTATCTCTTGGTTAATTAAACTAGCATGTCCCACGACCCTTGGATGTAGTTCTATATTTCCATGCACTGTCCAAAAACAGCTGTTTTAACTTAGATTAAATTTGATACTCAAAACAACCTTAAAAATTAAGCAAAATAGGTCTTAATTTATTCTTATTTGAAATACTCCCCGCTGTTGGCAAAGGCCTTCACAGAGTCGCCAGACTTTCCTACAATGATCCCAAGTGAGACCATGAGAATCAGGAAGGACCAGGAATGTATATAGAGTCAATTGTTCCCTTATTGGTGTGATTTAAAATTTTATTTTTTAAAAAAAGACAGCCTAGAATTTTGGTTTACAAGGACAGGCTCTTAGAATGGGGAGAACTGGTTCCGTGTGCCAGATGTATCATTTAATGTCCACATGTGTAACCTCTGTCAGGGGAACAACTTTTCCTGACACACCAATCTCTAAAACTGGTCAGATAAGAGCATCTACCCCAGTGGGTGGCAAGGGAGGTAAAGTGAGGTCTTGTCAGTAAGGAATCGGGTCTATTGCCTGGTGCACAGTAGTGGTTATCTTAGTATCACATTGTTAAGCTGTATACCTCACTATTGGGGCTTGAGGCCTAACTATGGCCCTTATTTGATTTTAAAACTTCAAAGCCTGATTAAAACTCTGAGGGCAAGGCTGATTGCCATCATTTCACTCTCCCAAAATACCATCTGGAGCTAGGTCTAGTTCCATCATGAAACACATGAATTGGTTCCCACATTAAAAAGAATCGATTTCACTGAGCAAGGTCATTCCCATTCATTTTTAACTAACCTAGAAGGGTGACATTTGTTGGGGGGGGGTATATATTTTATGGAAAAGGTAAGACTGAATTTGGGGGAACTGTCACAATTCTCCAGAATGCCACAGATCAAGTCCCTCATCCCGGCGCCAACAGGAACTACTTCAGCATAGAACAGGTCACCCTGCTTCAACGTCCTTCCTGCCATTTGACCAGCATGCGTTGAGGTTTGACTTTATGCCAAAAGCTTTTCTTCTTTTCCCTCTGAAATGCCAAATAGTTCAACCCCCCCCCTCCACTAATCAAGCCGAAGAAATTATCTGCATACGTCTCAAACATCTCAAGTGCCAAGTTTTCCTAGCATTCAGCAGAGCTGGAGTAAATCAGAGAAGGGATGAGGATTTCATAGGGAGGTTCTGCCTTTTTGAAGAAAGATCTATTTTAAAGAAAATTACTTTTCTGAGGTTTAAAGCCATCCGTGTTTATATTGAATCTTTTTCAGACAATTCAGAAAGGCATAAGAAATAAAAACCTCCTATTTCCTGCAGAGATTAGTACTTCTATAGAGTCTACAGGCTTTTCTAAGCAAATATATAAATATATATATGCACACACACACATAAGTAAACTGTGAAATGCTTTGCAATCATCTTTTTCATATTCTGCATAATTATGTCTTTCCTTGTCAATAAATAAGGATTGAAATGTTCCTTATCACTTTTAATGGCTCCATTGTTTTCCAATGTCTTGAGATACCATGTTCTATTTTACCAAACCCTCTCACTGTACACGTAAGTGGTTTTCTTATTAGTTAGTCTATTCATTTGTTTACTCCATAACTAAGACCACCTGTTATGTGCCTGAAATGGATCCAGGTAGTGAAGCCACAGTCATGAGCAGAACAGGCAAAATTTCTGCCCACATCAACCCTGCAATCCAGAGGGAAAGTCAACTAGTAAAGTAAAACAGGATGAGGAGAGAGAAGGGTTCACGATTACAATATTTGACAGGAGAAACACACGTTTTTATATGTGCTTCTTGGTGCATTGCTCCAGTTACTAAAATTGGAAAGTCTACATTTTTTTGTTAGTAAATTATGACTTATTTTCTACTCAGTTGTTGCTAATCTAGATGTGACAGTCCTGACATTTAAAAAATTCCTCCCAGTGAACTCTCATTGTCTGTGCCCTAAAAACCTCTCTGGATCAGGCAGCAGGACCAGGAAATGAGTTTTCTTCAACCCCTGGCTCCTTGCCGCCCACCTTGAATGTCAGTCCTTAACCACCAGCCAGAGGTGTTTCCACTCTACAGGGAACTCAGGTTTTTCACAGGCCTTGGTCTCTGTTCAGAACAAGAGGTCAAGCAAGCAGCCAGCACGTGCTTCTTTCGCGACAGATGCCCCTCTAATAAGCTGAGTGCTGGTTGTGGCTAATATTGATAGCCACTCACTTATTGTCCTTATAAAATACTTGTCTTTCTTTTCTTACTATGAGAGCAGGCTTGAGGGCTCCCTCCATTCTTCATTGACCCAGACATCTCTCTTAAAAAGCCAAGTAGCTTTGGATTCTGTGTGCTGTCAGAATCTACAGGGAATTCAAAGATGAGTGGTAATGCTGGAGATCAGCAAGTACGTGAAGAAGAAAAATTTCCTCTGTTAGCTTGGATCTAACAATTCTACACTAGCCTGTCACTGCTGCTTCAAGGGGAAGAGAGAGTTTTAAACAGCACCCACACCCCAACTGTGCATGATGCGATGTCACCAAACAGCAGCTCACATTTAGTGAGTGTCATCCATCCGTGTACTAGATGTGGACCCATATCCCTTACATATAGGAACTCACCACACCTTTAGAGGTAGGCTCTGTTATTACCCTCCTTTTAAAGACAAGGAATTAAGACATGAAGAAAATTAATTTGCCCCTGTAACCTAGGCATCAATTCAGGAGGCTGCTCCAGAGCTGGTACTCTTAAGTACTACAGCTAAAGTTCACGTTCGCACACTCTCCACACATCATCCATGCATGTGTTAGGCACGGACCACATTACATACACACGTACCCCATACACACATGGCACACACACTACACACCCACACATACTACACCTAACATATAGATACATACCACACACATACAACTCACAAATGCATAATACACAGGCACACACCACATGCTTATACTCCATTCTCATTCCATCCCCAAATTGATCTAATTACTAAATAATAAACACCAAGAGTAAACTACTTGTAGAACAATTTCAAAATATGCTGAAATACAGTCCTTCTCCTAGAGGTGGAAACAGTAGCATAGTCCTTCTCAAGATGGGCTAGAGAAGTACATGTGATAGATGGTTGGGTGACATCAAAGGTACTCAATTCATAATAGCTAAGCTACAGAACCAACCCGTGTGCCCTTCAACAGATAAATGGATAAAGGAAATGTTGTACATATATACAATGGAATACTACTCAGCCATAAAGAAGAATGACTTTATAACTTTTGCTGGTAAATGGATGGAACTGGAGAATATCATGCTAAGTGAAATAAGCCAACCTCCCCCCCCCCCCCCCAAAAAAAAAAAAGGCCAAGTGTTCTGATATGTGGATGCTAACACACAACCCAGGGGCAGAGAATAGAAGTTGATTGGATTAGACAAAGGGGAATGAAGGGAAGGGAGCAGAGATGGGGAGAGGAAAGATAGTGGAATGAATCAGACACTTCCTATGTTCATACATGAATACACAACCAGTGAATCTCCACATCAGGTACAACCACAAGAATGGGATCCTGATTAGAATAAATTATATTCCATGGATGTATAATATCTCAAAGTACATGGTACTTCCATGTATATCTAAAAGGAGAAAAAAAATTTTAAAAACTTTATAGGTGGTCTACAAAGGTGCTATTTGGGGGCTTTTCGGTCTCGGGTGAACTTTGGATCCAGGAGAAGTTGCAGCCCACGCATCCACTGGGACGTCTGACAGCTCACCGCATGTCCACAGAGCCCTTTTCCTGGGACAGGAAATGTGGTCCTCACTCTCCAACCTGCCATTCAGAGCCTTCTGCTATCCCACCTCCCTGGGACTTCTCCACATTGACGTTCCCCTCTAGCAAGCTGAAGGACTCTGCTCCCTATGCACCCCTGCCCATGCCAGGCATCTCCCCCTTCTTATGTTTTCCTGCCTGAACCCACATCACCCATCTGGCTTCACTCCAGGATCATGGTTTCTTCTGAGCCTTTTATCCCTCAGCAACCTCCCACCCTCCACTA
This sequence comes from Marmota monax, assembly GCF_021218885.2. Taxonomy (NCBI): domain Eukaryota; kingdom Metazoa; phylum Chordata; class Mammalia; order Rodentia; family Sciuridae; genus Marmota; species Marmota monax. The sequence continues at coordinate 3,579,358 of NW_026692072.1, read as the reverse complement.
CAGCATGTACGGTCTGTACCACCTGCTTGGCATTTTGAGACGTGTGCCACCACATGTCAAAAGACAAGACCACTTCATGATATTCTATTTCCTCAGAGACCCTCTACCCATTCATTATTCAGTGGCTGTCATAGGCTTACAGTGATAGCAAAACAGCAATTACTGACTTTGAGGTTCAAAATAGGATTTCGAAACTTGAAAATAAATGGGAGCTTAAAAGGCTGGTGTTTTTGATTTGTGAGATACTAGCTTTGGGAGAAAGGGTTTGTTGAGTTCTAAAGTCTTGCCTTCAGCTTTTAAGAAGTAAGACACAGAAGATAAAGTCTACTTGATAAGCACAGTTTTAGGATGACTTCATAAAGGTATAAAAGAAAGTTTTTTCCATCCCCAAACACACCACTTGCAATGGCTGAGAAAGGAGAAAATACCAGAGTGAAGTGAGCATTTGCATAGCAGGACGGGGCTGCTACTCCCTGCATCTTCAGTCTGAGTCTTGACAGAAACCCCCAAAAGTCTTCAGACTAGAGAGCAATTGTGCCTCACCTTGTCGATGTCCCTACATAGACAAGACCTGGAAGCTTGACATCAAAATGCTCCCTACACATCTACCAAGGTACAAGAGGGTCACGGTGACTGTGTGCTGGTCGATGTCTAACAACAACCTCTCCTGAAAATAAAAACCTCTCCTTTTTAGGATGTAATAGAAAAAAATAAAACCTGCTTCCAAATATACCCACACTCTAATCTCCAGAATCCATTAAAATTACTTCACATGGCAAAAGGAACTTTGAAGTTGTTACTAAACTAAGGACCTTGAGATACTCCTGGGTTGTCCTGGTGTGCCCAATGCAATCAAAGTCTCCTGACGGAGGCAGGTTTGCAGAATCAGAAAAGATGAAGACAGAAGAGCAGAGCACACACAAGAGGGGTAACTAGGGAAGCTCAGATCAGAGGAGGGAGCAACCTGAAGATGATATGTGCTGGCTTTGCAGAGGAAATGTGTGCAAAGGAATGTTGGTAGTCTCCTAAAACTGGAAAGACAAGGATTCTCCCCCCTGGAGCCTCAAGAGGAAGTGTAACCTGCTTACACTGTGATTTTAGGACTGTAGACCTCCAAAGCTACCAGGTAATAAATTTGTGTTGTTTAAGCTGCTAGATTTATGGTAATTGGTTGCAGAATCGATAGGAAACAAACAGTGAAGACTCTCCAGGCTAATTCAAGTTACCATTTTGGAGTCACTGAACATGACACGGGAAGAGATTCACACAGTCAGCCCCTCTGAGCTGATTCAAGTTGGCTTCAGCACACCACTGGCATGGAAAACACTGGAATTTCCCATGTCTCAGAGAATCCACAAGGAAACAGGAGTGACTAACAGACTGTTGGGGTCTTACGGTCATGATGAGACAAATATCAGCAGACACAGTTTGAGCTCCAAACCTTGGGACCAAGCACAGGCTTATAGACAATCACCCAAAGATAGATACTGCTAAGCCATACCCAGGACTGATAGAGGGCAGCAGTTAGCCACAATTGGGTACTTCCTGCTCCATGTCCAATGCCTGATGTGTACTGGGGGTGGGCGGTAAACTCAAAACAATAATTAAATTTGGCTTGGTGCTCTAAAAAAAAATGACACCTTCTATTCATATTACCTCTTATAAATAGTATAAAAATGCCTTAAAAATTAGCAGGTCTTTTATCCATCTGTATACCCTTAAATCTTAAAGGGTATTGCAATGTGGATGGCACAACAGAATCAGCTAGGCAACTCTTTTGGCATGGCTTTCCCAGGAGAGGCTACTCATTTGCTTCTCCTGGTAAGCTTCACGTCTAGTGTTCTCATATAGGTTCCACCCCCGTGGATTCTGATTTCACTGGTCTAGGTGAATGCCTGGGATTGGGGTTGTTTTTTTTTTTTAAGTTCCCTCCAGAAGACTCCAATGTACCCCCAAAGTTGAAATTTACTGCTCAAACATCTCCTGGAGGCAGTTCTGAAATTAAATTAGTTCAAGTTTAGATAACAACTTGAACTTCCAGGTTAACCCTCAATAGATGACTTTTGTCCTCTGTACCTCAGTTTCCTCATCTGTAATGGACTCATAGACTTAAGTAGAGGCTGTCATGGAAACAATGTGTATATGGAACCTTTCACATGGTATGTGTTCATGCTTGCTAGTTAATAACTACAGCTTGATAATATGTTAGAGACTGCCTGTGGGTCGTCTTTCTCTGATCACTAAGTACTTCTGCTCAGATAGTCTCAACAGAGGCTTCTCATGTACTTGGAAGGAAAGTATTAAAGTCCAAATCTTTCTTCCTATATAATTATCCCACTTGGAAAATAAAAAGTATCAGTTGGAACTCAATGGCTTGCTAATATATCAAAGAGGAAAGTAAAAACCATGTCAAAAAGCCCCCAAGCCTCACTCTCATTATGAACCAAATGAGGTTTTTCCATGGTAGAGGTGATAATGTGTTCTTGTGTTTCTGAATATCAAACATATCAGGGCACTAAGGGAATTTCCGAACATATATTTCAAGGATAAAATCCTTTTTTGTCTTCAAAGAATCCACTTATTATTCAACAAAGATGATTATAAAGTAAGACAATTGGAATTATTCTTCCTCAGAGGTGCTATATAAAAGTATATGTATTAAAATAGTTGAGAAAGATTAGAAGTTTGTGTGACTAAAAGAAGACATGCTGTAGAGGGTATAAAACGAAGTTCTGAGATAGCTACTACTATCTCTCGTTAAAAGATTGCGGCTATATTTTAGATATGAGGTGTCTTCTTAAAAGCTCATGTGTTGGAAATATGATTCCTAATGTAGCAACGTTCAGGGTTAAAATTATCAGATTATGAGAGCTGTAGACTTATCAGTGGATTAATCCATTTGACAGATTAATAACTTGAAAAAATTATTATACTGGGTGCTACCTGTTGCCAGGTAGGGAGTGGCTGGAGGAAGTTGATTGCTGGGACCGTGGCTTTGGGGATTATATTTTGCCCCTGACACTTCACTTTCTCTTCCTCTGCTTCCCAACTGCCATGACCCAAACAGCTTCCCTCTGCCACACTCCTCCACTATGATATTCTGCCTCACCTCAGGCCCAAGCAATGGAGTCAGCTGAACGTGGACGGAACCTCTAAAGCTATGATCCCAAAATAAACTTTTTCTGCTCTAAGCTGTTCTTGCTGGGTATTTTGGTCACATGAAGGAAAAGCTGGCACATTTGATGGTTTGGATAGGAGAAATGATTGGGTTGTGAGAGTCTTAATCCAAGCAGTGAATTAATCCCCTGACAGGGATTATCTGAGTGGTAATTTAAAGGGTAGGCTGTGGCCAGAGGAGGTGGGAATTGGGGTGTGGCTTTGGGGTATATATATTTTGTATCTGGAGAGTGGAGTTTCGCTCTCTGCTCTCTGATCACCATGTGAGCTGTTTTGCTCCGCCACACTCTACTGTCATGATATCCTCCCTTCCCTTGAACGCCGAGGAATGGAGCCAGCTGTCCATGTACAGAGACCTCTGAAACCATGAGCCCCCCAAATAAACTTTTCCTCCCCTACAATTGTGCTGGTTGGGTCCTTTAGTCACAGCAGCAAAAGACCTGACTGAAACACAAAAGAAAGTGTGATATTTAAAATTAAAGGTCCTAGAATAAAATCTTCAAAGGTCTACCCTAAATATCTCTTGTGCTTAACTTCAATGTGCCTTGATTTTCCCAAAGATAAAAATCAAGAAAATGATAGTGCCTACATCAAATGATTTTGGGGAAAATCAAAAACATAATAGGAGGATAATATTTGGTAAAAAGATAATAAGAGGATAATATTTGATACCTTGTACATTATAAATAAGGATTAGCTAATACTCTTATGAAAATATTTGCAACAATAAACTGAAGCTGTGCTATCTAATAAAGTATCCTATAGCCACATGTAGCCATTTAAACTTATGTATAGATTAAGAAAATTAAGTAAAATTAAAAATTCATAGTCTGTGTTAAAAATGTTCAGTAGTCCCATGTGTCTGTGGCCACTACAATACAAAGGAATATTTCCATCATCATAAAAATCAAAGTCTCTATGTGACAGACATCAAGCTCTGGGGCCTCTCTTATTTGCTTTAAGGTAAAAGAGAGTCTCATCCTTTTTTCTTCACTTGGGTAAGGAAATGAACAAGGCAGACATCCTTCTCCTCCAAACAATCTCCCTAAAAGCCGTTGTCCATCATCTCTTACATGTCCTTCAGAGGGATGCTGGGCTACTACTGGAAGAATTTGTTTTACAATTACCCAGTGAGTGCTATGTGGTGGCCTTGCCCCAGACTTAGGATGTGGATGCGCTTAGCAACTAGTATATCATTGGCTGGATTGAGGACCTCTGCCAGAATTCCCAGTCCATCAGCTATCCTTTATGATGTAGCTGTAGCATTGGACAATATTTCATTCCTTGTTTTTACCAAATAACATTCCATTTCCTTCCTCTTCTAGTCCCTCTTCTACCTTGCTCTTTCCAGTTTTATCTGAACAAGATTAGCAAACATTACGAAATAATAAGACTCCAGGAGAGAGAACCTTTTGTCCTTCCCAAGAATTGTACCACACAAAGACAAACAGACTCTTTTTTATCTCTTTCTGGTCCCTGCATATATTCTAGAGAGTTGTCACATCCCCAACCTGTGGAAAGGCTTTATTTTCAATATCAGAGAGCAATGAGGATGTATGAAGTGATTCTTTGGAAAAGGATATGTGAAATAGAAAAAATAATAGAAGTGGTACAAAGAAATACCTCCAACTAGCAAATCCATGAAGTGTGCAAATTTAGATGAATAGCCAGCTCTATTCAGTCTTGGGCAAATGATGCCAAATCATTCATGGATTGGCAAAATCTATGCTTCAACTATGAAGATTTCACTTTATATACCTACTTCAGTATTTTAATCATGTCTATACTATAATGTAGTATAAAACACTTTTAAGGCTGTCTATATACCTATGTTGGCTTGAGGGAAAGAGATGAAATCACCTAACTGGGACTTACTCATGTGAATTTAAAGGACATACATCTTGATAAGCTGATTTGTCTGTAGCAGTGCAGGAAGAATGACCCAATGCACATGACACAGGATACCACGTCACTCACTACACATTTACTAGTGACACAAAGAGCCTTGCTTCCATTATAGCAATAATATAGTCCATGATTGCCCATAAAGCAGAAATAAAGACAAGTTTGTGACCTGGACTAGGGTTACCCAGACTCAATTCCTGGTGTTAGCTCCTATATTAGTGAGAATTTCAGAAAAGTTTCAAAATTTAGTCAAGTGCTTACATTTGCCAATTGACAAAATGGAGTTCATAGTAGTCCTTGAGCCAGGCATGGTGGCAGGCTCCAAAAATCTCAGAAACTCTCGAGGCCAAAGCAGGAAGAGTACAAGTTCAAGATCTATCCTGGCAACTTAGCAGGACCTTGTCTCTGCCCACTGGTAATTAGCAATCTTTTTTGTGTATATGGATCTGCCTATTCTGGTCATTTCATATAAATGGAATTATATGAAAATCAAATAATGCACAGTCTTCTGTGGCTGACGTTCTACTTAAAATAATGTTTTCAAGATTCATCTATGCTGTAACTGTAGCATGTATCAATATTTCATTCTTGTTTTTACCCAATAACATTTCCTTCCTTTTGGATTTTTGTTTGTTTGTTTTTTGTTTTGTTTTGGTACTGAGTTCAATAACCTAGGGATGCTTTACCACTAAGCTATATCCCTTGCCCTTTCTTATTTTGAGACAGGGTCTCACTAAGTTGCTGAAGCTGGTCTTGGACTTGCAGTCTTCATGTTCCCGTCTCCTAAATGCTCATATACTGTGCACACTGCACCCAGCTTGCCAAATATTATTTTATTGTATGCGTATATTACAACACAATATCCATTTATCAGTTGATGAGCATTTGGTTTGTTTGTAAATTATGAATAATGCTACAATGAATATTTTAGAACAAGATTTTTGTGAACACAGATTTTCATTTCTCTTAACTATTTGTCTCTAAGTGGGGCATATGGTTGATTTGTATTTTCCTTTTGACTAATGATGCTGAGCATCCTTTCATGTGCTTATTAGTATCTACTTGCTAGAGAAATGTCCATTCAAATCCTTTTTCTATATTTTAACTATTTATTTCATCTTTTGATTGTTGATGTGTAATGTTTTTAAGTATAACTTGGGTACAAATTCCAAATCATATATGTAGTATATAAATATTTTCTCCCTGGGTTGTCTTTCTAGTTTTTTGATAATGCTCCTTTTACCTGTTTTTTTTCCTGTTGTTGCTTGTATTTTTGTGTCACAACTGAGAAACCCTTGCCTAACCCAAGGTCACAAACATTGATACCTATATTTATGTCTTCTGCGAAGAACTTCAGAGTTTTAGTTATTATAAGCTGACTGGTAAGTGGAAAAGTGACCAGGCTAGAACTTAAGGAATGCAGGTTCTTGCTTATTGTGAAATAATTTGCATTCGTCAAACTTTATTTCCTTCATTTGTAAAATATGGAGGATGAGCTGTTGGTTTGTGGTTGTCTATTTCAGACCAAAGAAGAGTTCCAAATTCTTCCAACTAAAGAGTTTTAGTTCCTAAGAAGAGTTTGGATTTTTAATCCACTATTTAATCCAGGAACATTCCTAGAGAGGTGGCAAACAGAATAACTCTGAAGATCAAAAAGACCTTCGTTTGGAAGAATCTTTTCTTCTACTAGATTTAATGTAAGTCAATTTAGAACAAGCAACTTGTTAAGAACGTGCAATGACTAATGGGCTTTTATGCTGTTGTTTGCATAAGTATAGATATTTTGTAAGGTATAGTGGACATGAAGTCCCTTAAAACCTGGCTAAATGTCAGATATCTATAACATCACCAACCAGTATGTAAAAACAAAAGAGAATACATGTAAGTTACTGTTTTAATGAATATAGATGATCCCAATGAATAAATACATGAATACTTTTATGTATAATTATACAACCTATTTTCCCCTAAGTTCTAAGGTGACATTCACTGTAATGAACACAAGTACAGGCAAGGTTCCCTCTTTTATTTATTTATTTAAACTTTTTTTTTTAATCACCCAATAAATTCTCTAGCATTAGCTGACTAAATATACTGGTTATTAACATTCAAATTTTGAAAGAGCCTAAATATCTGTGAAGCATTACCACATACCAGGAAGGAAAACAATCAAAGATAAATAATATGTCAATCTTCTTTTAACAAAACTACCTTGTAATGTGTTAAGGGAATCGTATAAACAAGAAGATAATCACCCTACAATGTGAAAAGTGTGATCACAGGAATACAAAACCTGGAGAATTCAGAGAAGAGACAGGGGCTGTCAGGGTAGGCTAGTAAGGAACAGGTGGGAAATGTGATAACTTTAGAGATGAAGGCCTACCTGTGCTGGTGTGGGGAGAAGGACCAAGCTGGGGTAACTCCATGGTGTCTGGCTTGGATAGCTTGTTGGATGATAAGGAAAATTAAGACAAGTTTACTCTCATTTACTAACAAGTGCTCATGACTTCAGCCGAAATACAATAATGAAAAACCCAAACCAGTATTACCTCTTCCTAACCTCAAACTAGAAACAGAATTCCAAACTATAGTTCTTGTAAATTTTTCATCCAAACAATTGATGTTTCACAGCTATGCAAATGTCTTACCTTCATTGACCAAAATTCAAATAAGAATCAAGCTATAGTAAAGGTTATGATAGGGTATGTATTTCTCTAAGCAGTCTGTCTCTTCTCCTTCCTCCTATCATGGTGAGGTTTTTAAAAATATTTATTTAGTTAGTTGTAGTTGGACACAATAACTTTACTTATTTATTTTTGTGTGATGCTGAGGATCGAACCCAGGGCCTTACATGAGGAAGGCAAGCACTCTACCACTGAACCACAACTCCTTAACTTGCCCTCATAGTGAGTTTCTGATATTACAAAACTTTTTTAAAATGATACTGCATTTTATGCTATAGAAGCCAACAATTGTTACTTTTCCTGGAAAACATGAGAGTTTAAGAGTATACATGAATATCAAATGAAGTAGATCTTAAAACAAAAAAAGTTATTAGAGATAAAGAGAAATTACACAATAAACACTAATTCCATCAATAAAATAAAATAATAAATATGCATCTAATAACAGACCCAAATTACATAAAGCATCACAATACTGAAGAGACAGACGGTTCAACAAAAAGAGGCAGCTCTCAATAACGAATAAGACAAGGAGGTAGAAGATGAATAAGGAAAAGAGAACTCCTATCTGTATGTCCAAATGGTCCTGTTTTTATAACATTTGTAAAAATAGTTTTAAGTAAAAATATTGCAGTTTAGACCATTTTCTCTCACTGCTTTCACTTCCTGTCTGTCACACATGTCAGGTTGGGTGGCAAGGAAATAGCCACAGGCATTTGAGAAATCTAAATCAGCTGAATTCAAGATTTAGTTTGAGTGGGACACATTTATGTGGTTTATAGTCCTCTCTAGCTTTCCTAGACTGGAATGGCTTTCAGGAATGTTCTCCCCAATTTCTGTGCCAACTCACCTAGTATCTTAAACACAGAAGAACAAGAAGAAAAGATTTACTTGAAAGTGAATCTGTCCTATAGCACCTGGCAGCAAAAGTGTAATGGTAGGGAGGAGAAACCAGGTTGTAAATGGGAGAGCCAAAGCAGGGTCTTTGGAACACTCTTCAAATGATCAAAAATGGTTCCTCATATATGACTGAAAATACTAGGAAATTATACATTTTATATAAAGAAGTGGTCAGTATATGCAACAAAAATATATGTGGGAAAATAATACTACACAGCTGTTTTAAGTCTTCTTGGGCTGCCATAACAAAGTACCATGGCTGGTTGGTTTAAATGAGAAACTTAATTTCTCACAGTACTGGAGGCTAGAAAGTTCAAGATCTAGATACCAGCAGGTAGATTTGCTTCTGAGGCTTCTTCTCTTGATGTGAAGGCAGCTTCTATCTTGCAGTGTTTACATGGTCTCTTCTTTGCTGGCATACAGGGGGTAGAGAGAGAGAGAGAGAGGGGAGAGAGAGAGGGAGGGAGGGAGGGAGGGAGAGAGGGAGAGGGAGAGGGAGAGAGAGAGAGAGAGAGAGAGAGAGAGAGAGAGAGAGAGAGAGAGAGAGAGAGAGAGAGAGGGAGGGAGGGAGGGAGGGAGAGAGGGAGAGGGAGAGGGAGAGATAGAGAGAGAGAGTGTCTTTTCACATAAATGTACTAATCCCACTATAAGGGTCCACCATCATGACCTCATCTAACCCTAATTACCTCCCAAGGATCCCTTTTCCAAATTCCATCGTGTTGAATATTAGAGCTTCAACTTATGAATTTGAAGAGTGAAGACCGAAATGTTTAGTCCATAACAAAGATATGTACAGTAATTAATTAATAAAAGCTTCATGTATTTAATGACATTTGGGCTATTTATCAACTCTATAATATTGATAATGTTATTTTCTCTTCCTGAAGAAACATTCTCTTTCACACCTAACTTTTTGTTTGTAATTTTGTGTTATTTCTCTCTAAGGGAATCCCAATGATTATATAAGCTTCTAGCCCCATGAAATCTGAACTCGTTCCTGATATTTATATCACCTTCTGGTCTAATCCTTCAACTCTTGAATATCTAAAGCTACCCCTCTGAAACATAACCTTCAACTCACCTAATACTCCCCCTGAAGTCCTAACCACTCGTGCATTACATCTATTTTCAAGATTCTATATCATGATTCTCAAGAATGAGTCTGGTGACTCATACATTTTAGATATACAGGGAAAGAAGTTGGATATGCAATGACGATCACTCTTGGAGAGTGATAAGGAGATAAGATTACAGATACCAGTATGATAATATATCACACACACACACACACACACACACAATGTGTCTCTTAAGGACAGGGTAAGTTCTGAGAAATCCTTCGTTAGGCGATTCTGTCATTGTGTGGAAACCGCAGAGTGTGCTTACTGAAAACCTAGATGGCAGAGTTCAGTTGCTCAACATAATGTGGCCTCTGAATGCAATCAAGAGAGGCAGCAAACTTGAGATGTCAAAGTTGCTGCTCATGTCAAAGCACACTATTTTGTGTAAGTAGACTCTTTTTTTTTTCTTTTTTTTAAATTTTTTATTGTGGGTTGTTCAAAACATTACAAATTTCTTGACATATCATATTCCACACTTTGATTCAAGTGGGTTATGAACTCCCACCTTCCCCCCATACACAGATTGCAGGATCACATCAGTTACACATCCATTGATTTACAAATTGCCATACTAGTGTCTGTTGTGCTCCACTGCCTTTCCCATCCTCCACCCTCCCCCCTCCCCACCTCTCCCCTCCCCTCCCCTCCTCTCTCTCTACCTCCTCCACTGTATAACCCTGAGGGTCTCCTTCCATTACCATGCAATTTCCCTTCTCTCTCCCTTTCCCTCCCACCTCTCATCCCTGTTAAATGTTAATCTTCTTCTCCTGCTCTTCATCCCTACTCTGTTCTTAGTTAAAATGACAAAATCATAGAATTTACAGGGAAATGGATGGCATTAGAGCAGATTATGCTAAGTGAAGCTAGCCAATCCCTAAAAAACAAATGCCAAATGTCTTCTTTGATATAAGGAGAGTAAGTAAGTAGACTCTTAAATAATGATTCAAAAGATAGGTTAATGATATACACCTGTAACATAGCCATTAAGTATTAACAGTATTACATGCTATACATAATTGTATTGCTATACTTGTATAAGACCACCAGTACAGTTTTGTTTACACCAATATCACTAAACACATGAGTTAAAGGCTGTGTTACAACATTACAACAGCCACAATGCCACTATGCAACAGGAATTTTTTAGTTCCCTCACAATCTTATGGGACCACCATTATATATGCAGTTCATTTTTGTGGTATATGACTGTAGGTATGAGTATGTGTATCTCTGAGTATACATACACACGTGTGTGTGTGTGTGTGTATATATATATATATATATATATATATATATATATATATATATACCTTCTCTACCAAAGATCTGCATGACTGAGTTACAGCCCCCATGTTTCGCCCAGCACCACTGTATTTCTCCAGCCACCAGGCTCAGTGGCTCTTTAGATTATCTGCATTCATGGTGATTCTTTCCCACTGGCTTCACACCCACCAAGGCAAGTTGGCTTCCTTTAGGTGCCATTCAAATTCCTCAAGTGGTCCTGCCATTGTAAATTTCATTCCTAGAATTGACCCTGTTTGAATTCTGCTCCAAGAAGCCTCCTTAGCTCCAAAATGAATAAATCCACCTCAATCAGTTCCGGGAGGAGGATTCCAGGGATGTGCGAAGAAACCAGCCTCACATTCCCAAGTCACAGCACAGTACACAGTTGTGAGAACACAGCTCATGGGGACCTCACCAGCACTCACAATTATCTGTGGAGAGAACTGCCATATGAATACAAAGTGGGAAGCTGCACTCCTTCCTTAGGACCCAGAGACAGAATGATTTCTTAACAAATGCTCCCGCTGTGGTGTACAGATGATATCGATCTCTGTCATTGGCACTGAAAGCTAGAGCTGGTATATTGCATTTTTTTCAACATTCATCTCTAAATCCAAGCTGGCAGTTTGGTGTCAAATGCAGCAGAAGCCATTTCTATTGATATCTTACCTAACAAATGGGGAAAAAAAGATCCTGATTTACAGTAATCCAGATAACCATGCTTTCAGTGCACTGGACTATTTTGTTCACTGTACTTTAGAAAAAGACATCATAAAAATACCCTCAACATCAGACCAAAAAAAAATTTTTGTTTGAAAATTAGCTCTCTCCTTCTCAAAAGAAGTGTTTTTAAGTGTTTTAGGGTTCTTCCGTTGTCCATCTCAGTATTCTGCCCTTTTTGCAATTCCATTATGTCCTATAACTTCTCACCATCAGATCCATTATTCTTGACAACATTCTATTGCTTAAGGCAGGGAAATGAATGTGAAATTGCAAAAGGAACTTTAGCAAGGACTGAGTGAAAATGGTTATTTTACTTAACCCTCAGTGGACCAAATAAACCAATTAGCACTTCATTGCTTAGTTTTAACTAATTTACAGCTTTCAGAAACAAAGCTTTGAAAAAACTTATTCCTTGGCTTACATAACTATATGCAAGATTTAGTCATTTAGTCAGTTTAAATGGAATTATTTTCAAAATCCTCAAAGAGATCTTCTTTTGGATGACTTTCTTTTGCCTTATTTGTTTGTGTCTCTGTGATGCTAGGGAACACAGGGCCTCATGCATGCCAGGCAAGCACTCTGCCACCAGCCCAACCATCTTCTTCCCCATACCCCAGCATTACTATCAATGCCACTAGTAACAGAAGTTGAGTCTACAGCGAGAATGTATCACTAGATCATGTGCTACTCTTTAATAGTGTGTCTCAGATGGATGTTTAAATATTAGACCGTTTAATTTTACTTATTTATACCCTATATCTTTAACTGAAGTTCAAGGAACTTGAGAAAAGGTGATAAATCTTATTCATTTTGTTTTCTACCTGATATCAGACAGTATCTAAGATACAGTAAGTCCTCAATAAAATACGAGCTTCTTTAATGCATTCACAAAGATATGGGCCATTGTGTTAGATAACCTGAGTCACAGCTTATCCAAGGTAAGTCATGGAGCATTTTAACTTGTTGTGAACACAGCAACAGAAGAGAAAGCTCAGGTGCTATCCCATTCAACATCACAGCAGCCTTGGAGGTGCCCTTTGCAAGTCTCACTTTACAGTGATTGCCCGAGGCATTCCATAGCATTTCAGATGCTGTAGTGGGGCAGGTTAATTCCACAGATAGAAACCTCTTCTCAAACTCTACTCCCCCTTTAGTCTCTTTTCATTAGCTCTGGCCACTTTCTGCCTCCTCACATAAAATATGTATACCCATCCTGTTTTCTGAGCCATCGAGCTAAAATATTCTCAACGGCCATGAGCCAAAAGATCTTGAAAAACCATTATAGATTCCTCTTTCATGGGGCAGGGGGAGGGTAGGAAGAGTTTCATAACGAGTTTGGCTTTATTTTCATGATCATGATTTTATAATTTGAAGCTTACATTTTTTTCTGAATATACTAATGTTATGGAGATATGGTAACTTTTGCTACTAATTTCTTTTGGGGGGTGGTGAAAAATAATAGCCCTAAACATACACATACTTTAATTCTCAGAAACTGAATACATTAATTTACATGATTTTTTTTTAAATGCACCATTATCCTGAATTACTTGGATAATAATTACCTGATAACATGAGTCCATAGAATCAGAGAATTTTCCTGGCTGTGGTTATATCTATATCTATATCTATCTATCTATCTATATCTATCTATATATATATATAGATAGATAGATATAGATATAGATATAGATATAGATATAGATATAGATATAGATATAGATATAGATATATACATACATACACACATACACACACACATATGTAAGAGAGATGTGAAGTTCAAAAAAAAAAAAAAAGGATTGGAGAGATTTGATAATGATGGAATTGAGGATGAATTAAGTACCTGAATTAAGGAACAACTTTGTGAGTTGAGCCCAACTATATGCATACTAGAATTCTGACTCATAAAACCACAGGATAATAAAGTTGTTTTTTAAACCATTAAATTTGTGGTAATTAATCATGCCAATAATCAATAACATTATTACATAGATTTAATCTTCATAAACTGTAGACAAAGTTTTATCAATAGAAATACTGGATAGAGAAGACATTAACATTTTTTTTTCAAAATGCACTTTATTTTAAAAGTCAAACAGTGCAGAAGATCTTTTGAGGAAAACAAGCAGTCCCCTGATACCCACACCCGACTCCCAGGGCTACTTTCCAGAGTGACCAATTTTGACTCTTCAACTCCTATTTTTAGTCTTCAGTGGGCACATGGCCTCTGTTAAACCTTTCCGCACTCTGCTGCTTCGTGATTCATTAATGTGTGACATTATTGACTTCCTGATATGATAGATGAGGATTTAGCTCATGGAGGCCACTTTCCCACGCCTCTCCTGATACGATCCATGCTCTTAGACTTCCTATTGGTTACATTTCCTGGGTTTAAATAGTGCATTCCAGCATTCCAACCCGAACCCGTCAGCAGCAGCCAGCACCTTCTGCCATCACATTTTAAAGTTGGACCGCCCAGGCCCACTCCTGCCATCCATTCCTTTCACAGGCTTCTGCCTCCAATCTTCTGTAATCCATAATTCCATCTTCCAATTTCAGAGTTACTAAGTCTGTTCTGAAATCAAATTTAAGCCTTGAGATTTGGATAATAATAAACCAGGTTTATATCCACAGAACCAGTTCTTTGTAGAGCCAAGAAGCTGTCTGCAGTTATATTCCATTTCTCAAGCTTCCTTTGATGATGCTGATCTTTCTGTTAGCTTTTGTTCTTTCCTTGCATCCTTGACTCATTCTTGAGTCCTAAAATTCTTTCATTTCTCTGGGATGATGCCCAGTCTCTTAAATACTTCCTGGAGTCTTCTGGGCCCTTGTTCTGAACAGGACTCTAATTTTCTAGGCTTGAGCATGGTCCTCAGGCTCCATTTCCCTTTATCATTCTCCCAAACTAGACTTTCCCTTCCTCGATCCTACCTCTTCCCCTGTTCCTTAGTTTATTCCCTCAACTTTCTAGTACACAGATACAAATGATTTCCTGAGGAATGTAATGTGTGATTTTTGCCAAGGTTCTAACACCCATATCTGAAGTGCTCTCCAAAGGCCCAAAACAAACATTTGCTCTTTAACAGTTTGATTATCTCAGGTATTTTATCATAGTGACAGGAAGCTTACTAACCCAGGTCTTTATTCCACTTTCACGTTTGATTGATGCTTTGCTTGATTTCTGTCTTAATATCCTGTTTATTTTTTCTTTCACATACACATGACAGTAGAGTATACTTGGACATATTATATATACATGAAGTATTACTTAGTCTAATTAGGATCCCATTCTTGTGGCAAATGGGTGGATCTGGAGACTATTAAGTGAAATAAGTCAATCCCCAAAACAAGGAAGGTCAAATGTTCTGATATGCAGATGAATATCATTTTCATTTTAGCATTTTTGAAGTATAACATTCACACAGTATTTCAAGTGAATAGTTGAATTAATTATCACAAAGTTCACACACCTGTAGAACTATCTCCTAGACCAAGAGATGAAACCAACACTCCCAGTAGGTCCCACATGTCTCCTCCTCATCTCTAACCCTTCCCTCTTCCCCAAAAGCAATCATTTTCTTACTTTTATCACAAGTAATTGTATCTGCTCTTGAAATATAAGTGGAATCATTAATAATAATTTTTTTAACTAGCTTCTTTTACTCAACATTATATTTGTGACCTCCATCCTTCTGAAACATACAGAAAAAACCATTATACACCATTATAAATTATTATATGTTATACATCATTATGTATCACAATTTATGTTATTTGTCTACTGTTAGTGAACAGTTGAGCCTATTAATAATAATATTGATATGATTATTGTTATACATGGCCAAAAATGGAGCATATATATGCATTTAAGTTTATTATATTCTTAAAGTATAAAATCTTAGAATATGGGGGTGTCAAACCTTATTAGAGAGTGGAAAGTAGTTTTGAAAATATTGGTTGCAACTCACGTTTTCACCAGCAGAAAATGAGAGTACCAGGTGCTTTTACTTCATTGACAACACTTAGGATAATAAGTATTTTTAATTTAGCCTTTTTAATGAGAATTCTTTTGTTTTGTTTTGTTTTCATTTATACTGTTGCATATTAATTATACAGAATGGTGGGCTTCATTGAGGCATACTTGCCCCTACATAAAAACATAATTTGATCAATTTCAATCCCCACTAAGCAGTCTCCTGCCTTGCTGTACCTAAGAATACGTTTAAGCTTATAAAACATAAAATGTGAAGGTTACATCCTGAAAGTGGAATTTTAATGCCTGTTTATTAATTGTAAGCTTCTGTACACCTCATTCAACATTGTGTACTTTTTATTTAAGTAAAGTGATAATAGAGAGAAAAACTAGAGACTGGCCAAACCTAAAGAGACCTAAGAGATTTCTGTGTGCATAGAATGCCCAGGGGAGCCCCACTGAGAGGGACTATTGTTTTTCAAGCTTCACTGGTCAGCCCACATCCCATCCCAAACAGCTTTAGAAAAGAAAGGATCCCAATGTTAACGTTCTGTTTAAATACAGCTTTAGTTTGTAATCATTTGTTATTTTCCAATATTCACATAATTTATATTCAAGATTGTATTTTGAAGATCTCAAGTAACTTAAATTATAAATGTCAGAAAGGGTAATAAAACACTCTTGATCACATAATTTAAGATATGGCCAAAGAATGATGATTAAGTAAGTGGGAGAAGAGGGTTTTTAAAAGACTACCACATAAACCTGAAATCAATTCAGTTAGGGCTTTTTGTGAATCAATTACCAGTTCTCTGGTCAAGACAATAAGAAAAAGAATAGAAGTTTTTATAAAAACGTGTCTTCTCTTGAATAGTTCACTCTGCATTTGAGTTTTAACATTGGATCAATAATATGCCTGTATACAATGCATAAAGCATCGTGTCTTAGAATCATTTCACTGATGGACAAAATGATGGGCTGTGCTTGTGAGATAGACAAGGAGAACTGTCCTTTCTACTACAATACTGATTCATGTGTATTCCTTTACAGGGAAATAGGACTCTAACACAGGAAATATGTCAAAACAGTGATATGGAAAATACCCTTCATCATCATGATTTCCTCCTTCACAGTACCCCACAAATGAACAAAACACTTTCACACAATTTATCTCATTTGATTCTAAGGGTGATCTCTAGGGAATATGTTCACATTATTCTTCCTATTTTGTAAGATTCATAAAGGTCACGTGAAAACTCACAGCTATGCATACGATGATTGTGAGGTGAAACTAAAGTCCCATTTCCAGGCCCCAGCTCAAGTGTTCTTTCTCTGGAGCTATAGTGGTTTTCTACTAACAAACTAAGGCCAGTGATGGTAGAAAGCATCAACCTATGGGTATGGGTGTTAGTGGCTGATTTCAGGAAGGGATTGATAAGATCAACAAAATGTTTTATACAGTTCATTTTTTATGCCCTATGTCTATTTTCTATAGTCAAGACAGAAATATAAATAAAACTGCAGATAAGAGAGAAGGTAACTGACCCTATACCAATGAGAGGTTTTTTTTGTTTGTTTGTTTTTTGTTTTCCAACTCATATAACTAGAACAGATTAATTTAATGGTTTTTTTAAAAAAGTAGGTCATAACACGTTAGAGATCTTGGGGGTGCAGAATCTCCTGGGGAGGAAGTGGGCAACCCAGTCACCAACAACTAGGGTTTAATGATGGGATGGACAGTAGGAGCTTTTCAGAACCAAAGTTCTTAGTGGACCAGGGTTAGATGTTATATAAGCACAGGCTGAATTCAATGTATTGGGAAATTCTTGTACAGCCTGTCACAAAAGCCACAGTTGAAATTTAAATCCTACAGGGAGCAGTACATTCTTTAACATGACAAGGCAATGTACATGAAATATTTTCCTTTTGAAATCTCCATTACATTCCCACAGCTAGTTTGTAGTTTAGTGCAATAGTTTGTGTAACCTCTACAGGAAGTAATGTCCCTTCCGACTCACCTCACACAGTGAATAGTTCCCTGTGCCAAAACCTTTCTGAAAGAAAAAGAAATCATGGCAAATAATTTAATGGCCTTCACCTGTCACAAACACACCCATGGGCCCCTCCCAACACATACACGAAATAAATAAGGCTTTTGCTTAATGAACGCTCGGTCAGGTGCAGTGAGTAGCAAGGGAAATGATTATATGCTGATAATTATTGATCTTCAATTAAATAAAAGTACGCCAGATGCAGTCTGGCTGAGCACACTATTCTAAAATCCTGACTTCTCTCCAGAGGTTTATCCACATAAATTGTCAAGGTTGTTGGACATAATCAACTTTTCAATTTCAATAAAAATAAACACTGCCGATGCTGTCCTGACAACTTATCAATAAGTAATGTTCTTATAAAAACTTCTGCAGCTGGTAAAACAGATACAAGCCTTCATACGCCTGAAATATTTGGTCCCTTCTTAATCCTTCTGTCATTTTTGCACATCTGTAATGCTAGCAACCATATCAATCTTTTCCAAACTTGTAATTCCTGTGCCTAGTACTTTGTAAATATTCACAAGGAAGAGATAAAGGGAAAGAAAAGAAGGGAAGAGGAAATGTACGGACCAAGCAGGACCATGTTCATAAAGCACTATCATGACGTGGCCAGTTAATGACATCAAGGCAGAGACTCGATTCTAGTGTTTTATATTAAATACAGCTCTATTTGCAAAGAGCAGTGCTGTAGCAAACAATGAACCTGTGCCCATAAGCAGGTGTGTGTGTGTGTGTGTGTGTGTCTGTGTGTGAAATTTTGAGAATTTTCCATGTTATCCCATTCATATTCATCTAGACTGTAATCAATTGACTATAGAACCCAATCAGTAACGGAGCATCTTTATTAGAGCAATTTCTCATTATAATTTATGAAAAAATCAATATAACATGTTGATTATGTGTCAAATTATTGCTGATCTTTCTTCCTACTGTATGAAGGTTATCTTAGCCATTTAATACCAATTTCGTCAACTGGGTTTCTCTCCACATCAACATTTCTCACTATATTTTTTATGTTATCCATTCTTCTTTTCTTTAGCATCTGAGGAAATAATGATCCGACTTTTATCCAAGGCAAATCCCATCACTTGATGTCCAAGAGTTCTTTATGAGACTTGATTTCATCAATAGACCTATTTCCAGACTTTGTCGCTTGCTCTTCTCTGGATTTTTCTTTTGTATCCGACTTTACTATCATTGGTTAAAATTCAGAATTAGGATGTGTAACTGATGTGATTCTGCAATCTGTATATGGGGTAAAAATGGGAGCTCATAACCCACTTGAATCAAAGTGTGAAATATGATATATCAAGAACTATGTAATGTTTTGAACAACCAACAATAAAAAATTAAAAAAAAAAAAAATTCAGAATTAATTTACAGTTCCATCCGGAACTTCAAACAGTCTCAAGCCATTCCCCTCTCTCCCTCCCTCTCTCTCTCCCTTTCTTCTCTCTCCCTCCCTTCTCCCCTTCTGTCCTTCTCCTCTGTATGAGCATGTTGTGTTCTCATTGCCTCTGAGTTATTCATTTTCAGATCCTCCGTTGTAAATTCATATTACTCAGTACTATCAATTCCAGAAGAAAAGACTGCCTCTTTTCTAATGATTCCAGAGAAGTCCCTGTCCTGGGGGGTGTTCTTAACCCCTGGCTGAAGTCATGTGCTTCTCCCTGAACTAATTCCTTTGGCCAGAAGAAAGAATGCTCACATTGACTGTACCTGAGTTACATGTAGATCCTGAGTAGAAGGGAGGGGAGAAAAGAGGGGATTATCTGCTGTAACACCACGTGGATGGAGGCTAAAAGAGAGGTGATTCTGCAAAAGGATGCAGCAACAGAAAAAAGAGAATAAGTAACAGCCATTATGTATGTAAATATAATTTGCTTTCCCTAGTCATAAACTTCTTCTCCTTTAAAATGTTGTCTTTTTAGGACAACAGTCTCTTTCATATAACTCCAAGCATCTGAACTGAAGAATGGGGGACTACTACTTATTCATCATCCAGTTCTTTACCTCTTGGAAACTGGTTTCTAAACACCTCCACCATTGACGTTGGTCTCTCAAAAGTCACCAGTGGTATACTCTGCTTCCTCTTCATCCACTGTCTCCATAGCATTCAGGACAACTGAGGACTGCCTTCTTTAAATTCTTTCTTCCTATAATTTCTATGACTTTCTAATGGCCTCTACTGTACATTTCATCTTTCTCATCCCTAAAGGTGGACACAGCCAAGGCCTGCCTTAGTCCTCCCTTCACTCTCTCTGGGTTTCAGTCTGTCAACCATCCACATGCCTTCAAGTATCATCTTTACTGAATGACTCTAAACACCTACTTCTCTAGCTCAAAACTCCTGAACCCTTCTTTGTGACTACTGCTAGACAGCCCCCCAACAAAGCATACTGAAAATTATTTCATTTGATTTCTGTGCTCTACCAGATTATAGAATAATTTTTGAAGTAAGATGTATTCTAAATGCCAAGCATCTCTGACTCCTCTGTGGACAATCATGTACCATTTCCTCTTATCAGTTCTCCTTTTTTAATCTCATATCTTTTCTTCCTACTGCCATTCACAATGCAAAACAGAGAGATCTTTATGACCTTGTAACACTGTCCTTGGTGATTTCCCTTATTCTGGGAACTGCCTGTGTCAATCTATTTTAATTCTCATGTTAGGCATATCACTCCACTGCTCTAGAACTTTTCACGGACTGTGCTTGCTAATGGTCCCCATCTGGCTATTGGGTGGAACAAATCTTTTAAAGGTTTGCAGGCTTTGGATGCCCATTCTTCCTATTTCTTTTCTTCATCATCAACCTCTAACTAATGTGTAACAACCTCCCAGACAACAATTACATCTTTGTGAATGTAAATTTTTCCTTAGTTGGGATATCCCAAAGAGAGATCACAGAACGGCAAAGAGTTCTAGAGCAAGATATTTTAGCACAGGGCTGGATTGACAGTTAGCTCCTTAGAAAACTAGGGGAAAAAGAGCTAGTATTTTATCTTTACTCATCAACCTCATTTGTCTATCTCTTCATTTGTTTCCAAAACTTAGAAAACAGAGAAAGGATTAAGACTTATAACATGGCACACTCAAGAGTCTCACAAATTTTTCCGAAATGGTCATCCATAGTTCAATGCCAAAAGTCAAAAAATATGTACAACTCTTGAAAATAGATGGGGCTCAAACTTTGCCTTTCTTAAACAGATAATCCCACAATTAGAAATTTTACATAAATGAGGCCTCAGATCATGTAATGTAACTCCACTGTTTTACAAATGAAGTGCCTTTTCCACTTTCACCTAGTTATTCAGAAACTAAATGGTCTCTAGGGCCTAGATTTTTTCTTTCTGGAGTTCAGTGCTTTACGCCACATGGCCTTCTACATGTTGGTGACTCTGCTTTAAGATCTGTATGTTGTCCATGAAGGAATCAACCAAGCACTAACATGGATCCACTGCAAATGGCTGGATCACACCCTCTGAGTGCAAGTGCATAGAAAAAATGCCTCTGAACCTTTCACAAAGACTCTATTGTCGAATTATCTTTTGGGGGTATGAGTAAAAACATTAAGAATTAGTTTCAAAAGCAAGAATTTTTCATTTTAGCATCCCAAACCACTATGTAAAGCAAAACATAATTTTATAGAAAACTGCCTTAAAAATACTATAGTCTTTAAAACAATATCATAAGCATATATGAAGCCCACTATTATGTACAATTATAATGCACCAAAAAATAAAGATCTAAAAAAAGAATTCAGAGACAAAGATAAAAGAACATTGTAGCCCAGACCCATATTGTTTAAAATCTATCATATGTGTTAATAATCCAAGATTCTTCATGTTCAAGTGTGTAATAATTAAGTGAAATTTCTCTTTATGTTAATTGGCACTTGATAATTGATTGACCCACCCAAAACCAGCATCCATAATCCTTGAATGAATGAGACAAAATAGATACGTCCATTTTATCAGGATGAAATGCTTATTGTAAAATGATATTTGCTAAGAATTTAATCAAACCAAATAATTAGGCTATTACTGCTGGGCTGGCATTTGTTTCCATGGTAACTGGCTGAGAAGGGGTTCCTAGAAGGTTTTCCATTAAATGTGACTTGGCTTGTATGTTTAGATTCACTGAAGTGTGACAAACAGTTAATGGCTGACTAAGAACAAAAGAAATGTAATGGACTAAATAGATTATTTCCTCTGAAGACATGCACAAAGTTAGAACTTAAGAAGATACCATTGAATAGTTTGAGGCAAATAGTTTGAGGAAAATGATCTGACCTGAGCTAAAGTCCAAGAGCTATCACAGCATGTGGAATACCAATTGGACTTTGGAGTTCACCAGACCTAGATACAAGTCCCCATTCCTGATGGCTACTGGTTCACATCACTGGACCATTTGAATCGTCAGAGCCTCTCCATTTTCTCCTCCATAAAAAGGCTTTGTTAACAGTACCTTCCTCAAAGAGCTACTGAAGAGTTCAATGCCTTTAAGCCCTCTGTTGAGGTATTATACAATATAACAAAACATTTTGTTGTTCTATGCTCCCATAGATGATTTTATATCCAGTTCAAATTGGTGCATGTTGTTCCTTTCAATTCCACTTTTTCTGATATTCTCTGAATGGGAGTTTAAATATGTATAGAACTAAGGCTGTATTAGGAGTGTCACAACCCCTTATCCACACAATGGTGTTAACGTGCCACATGCCTCATGTGTTATCATCCCTGGGTCATTGAAAATTGACTGCATAAGCTAAGCCCATCTGAGCTTATAAAACTCATAAAATATTTGAAGTAGCAGATATTATACACCTAATGAAAATTCACTCTTTATGTAGAATGTAGTAGACATGCAGCAAAACACTAGGGAAACAACCACCTCCTCTGGTGTGGACATCCCAATGTAACTTCTAGAAAATGAATTGACTATGACGGGGAGCGATAGCAACAAGGACAACAGGAGCAGTTAGCATCATATTCACAAAGCATCCATTCAATTGTCACATCACCTGACAACAGTTAAAACGAAGTAGTGTCCCACAGCTTTTTAAAACATCCAAAAGAAACTTACTCAAAGTCACATGTTTGGAAGGTGGTACAGAGGAAAATAAAATTTGAATTCTCTACCTGTTGTACTCCGTCGTACATGCTAGATTCTCCAAGAAATTTAACCACTTACTAGTAACAAGAGACCCAGACGTTTTCTATCAGGCTACTCCTAGAGAGTAAATATGGCCTTTTTCTAGGGGCATATTCTCAATAAGCTTCTCACTCATACAGGGAAAATTCCCATTTCTTAAAACATATGTAAAGGGATACAGATTGAGATCTTTCCTATCACACACTCCTTGTATTGAACAAAACATGATATCTAAGATTGAAAAACTCATTAGATGGATGCTATGGTATGTTTTATGTGTCAACTTGACTGAGTTACAAAGTGTCTAGACACTTAGTCAAACCTTATTCTGGGTGTATCTGTGGGAGTTTCTGGATAGAATTGACATTTGAATTGATGGGCTGAGTAAAGTAGATTACCTTCTATATTGTAGGTAGGCTACACCCTACCAGTTAATAGAACAAAATTCTAAACTTCCTATAAGTAAGAGAGAATTTCCTCCTGTTTGTCTGACTTGAGCTGGGATGCACATTTTTTTTTCTTCCTGCCTTGAACTTGAATTAAAACATCAACTCTTTCTGGTCTGGAGCCCTGCCAGCATTCAGATGAAACTCCCATTGGCTCTCCTGGGTCTCCAGTTTGCTGATTATAGATCTTGGGATTCCATAAGTTTCTCTGGTGAACCATAACTAATATAGACAGATTTAGCTGTGGTTGGATGGGACACAGTAAAAGATCCAACTAAACCCAAGCTAAAGCACAAGAGGAAAAAACAAACTTAAAAATGAAAACAGAAAATACCATAGATACATGAAATAGAGATGTAAAGAATATAATGAAAATCTAGTTGAATTCCAAGAAAGAGAGAGATAGAGACTAGGACACAGAGAGTAAGGCACTAATTGAAATATTTCAAAAATGTTTGAAATCTGGTGAAGGCCACCAACACAAAAATTAAAGAACTTCAGTGAACTTAAAGCAGGATCAATACTAAGAAAATCACATGTGGGCACAGAAGCCTCTGCTAAAAACTAAAAGAGAGAGAGAGAGAGAGAAGAAAGGGAAAATTTTTTGAGTCAGCCAGAGAGAGCAATGAAACATTTTCCTCAGGAAAAAAAAAAACTGAAATGATAGCTGTCTCCTTAGCAGAAATTAATTATATATGTAATAAAAAAATTTCAAACTCTTTGTTTATATGATCATACTATGACTTTTTTGTTCTTTTGTTTTTAATTGGCAGATAAAATTGTATGATTCTCATGTACAATGTGATATTTTGAAATCTATGTACATTATCTTTTTTTAAATGCTGAAAGGAAAGAGAGTCATTCACACTAGAATTATATACCCAGTGGGAATATCCTTCAAAATGAAAGCAAAAGAAAAATATTCTCGGAAAGACCTCAGATGAGAGACCTCATTGAAATAGACCTTTACCGTAGGAAACACTAACAAAATTTTCTTGGACTAATTAAAAATGATTTTAGACCAGAACATGAAAGCCCAGAAAAGAGTGAATGTACCAGAAAAGAGAAATACAGGGAAACAAAAGACTATTGATTCTTGAAGGCAACTGGTAATGACGATATTTTCTGAGGTTTATCGCTTATGTAGAAGTAGATTATATGACAAAAACAGTATATGAAAAAAATGAGTTATTAAAATTCCACTTTAAGTTATAATCATTGTAATTCAGATGAAGTAAGAAAAATGTTTCTCTTAAAATTCTACCACAAAATATCCCTGTCTATAAATTCTGCAAGCAAGCTTTTCTGATTGACCATCCAGTTGGTCATTTATCAACAGCAGGTTTTCATACAGCCTTTCAAAAATGCAATAAAAGTAGATGAGCTTAATTTATCCCAGGAATAATGGTGGTCAGAAATCCATGATTTAGATTTTGTATTTTTATGTCCACCTTCCCATAATAAGGCATAATTTTATTAGATTCCCTGTTGAAATGCACTAAAGGGAATAGACTGATGAAGAGTGTTAGTGGAAGTGTAGTTCATAAGAATATATATATATATATATATATATATATATATATAAATTTGTATGTTTTTTTCACTTCAAATTCTTCCTAGAACAGAGGAAACAAACACTTACTTATGCACAAATAAAATACACCAGCATACACACTGATTCATTCTGATTTTTTTCTCATTAAATCCTCAAGAGCCACAGAGGGAAATGCTTACTATATCCAGTTAATATATGGAAAAAAAGAATTGATGACTTGTCTCAATAAATAATGAAACCAGAATTCTCCTTCATGCTCTAAAGGCTATAATATTTCTTTTCTACCAAGCTGTCTATGCTCTCATTTGCCTATCGTACCATTCATTTATCCATTCCCTGAATTCATACTTAGTGACCATATGCTATATGCCAGACTGGGGATACCATAGTGAATAAATCAAAGTGCCACCTCTCATGGAGCGTGCAGTCTTGCCTTATCATGTGATGCTTGTATAGGAATGTCAGAATTGGTAAATTAGGGAAGTCCTTAAGAGGAACACCACTGCATGCAGTCCACCTTGCCCCATTCCCAGTCCTAGGTGTTCCAGAGCCACAGTCTGTGCTCTATTTACATTCCCCCAGCCAACCCTATAGTAGATGAATATACCAAAGCAGTGAAGAACCTGCCTGGCAATTAATGGCTGTTCTAAGGATTCCAAAGGGTATTAGGATAATAGACGCTGTGAACCCACACTGAGTTTAGCTTTGCATGGTGAGAGGAATAAAAGCAACACAACAACAACACAAATCCCGGCTTATCTCCAATTACACTGAGTAGAAGGCAGTTTTAGAACCAGCTCATCAAATACGTCAACGCACTATGGCTTTTGGGAACCCAGGTTCCTCTCCTAGCTCAATGTCTTGCAATTACCCCATAGGAAGGAGAGCAAATATGCCCTGAATAATGGCTGAGGATGAGTTTAAGTGGCTGATGGGATACTCATCGAAGGGAAATTGCCCCATTTCTGCCCATTACCCTGCACACCAGCCCCTTCTTTCTGAATGTAACGTTTGCCTAAGGGACATAGAATAATTTAATAGACAAAGGGCCTGAGTGTACTTTGTGGTTCTGGTTATCTTGCGTTGTCTTTGAGGTTATATAAGAAGGGAAACTGGAAGTTTTTCTCTGGGGTCAAGAACAGTATCCAGAAGTCCTAGCTCTATGTCTTGTCAGGAAGAATCCAAAGCCAGTGAAGATTCACCTTTGGACCCAGAAGCCGACACATGCGTTTCCCTCTGTAGAACCCTACTCACCCCCTTTTAAGGCATGGCCGTAAATCACTTCAGGGAGAGAAAGTGAATTCTTTGGGGCATTCCTGAAAGCCTCTTCTGAATGGAAAGGGAAAGATGCATGGATCCTCTTTTTTGTGTCTCAAAAGAAAGAGAAAGAGAAGCCAGGTTTGGGGAAAGAGAGAGAACCCATTTCATTTAGTGAACAAGCACTTTGGTGTCAGAACCTTGGCTTGAACCCCAACCCTGCTTCCCTCTCACTAAGGAAATTGCATAACATTCCAAGCCTCAGTTTTTCACATCTGTAATATAGGACGTTATCAGTCAAAACAACTTCACAGAATCATTGTGAAGATCAGGTAAGATCTCCTTTGCAGACAGGCAATAGTAGACGTTCAATGGATACTGGTTCCCGGTGGCTTGTCGTCTGATTATAACTCCAATTAATGAGGAGCTCTGACAACAGGGGACCATGTGATGTGAAGTCAGTCTCCTCAGATAGGCACTGTGAGGGATAAAACTCTAAGGTAATTCCTCAGGTAGGCATTGTAAGGGATTAAAACTCTAAGGTAATTGAGAAGGATAACAAATCATATTTATTTACCTCAAATGACGAGTCTGTGGATAAAATAACTATGACAAAGCATAAACTGCAAAGTTCTGTGTAAAAAAGTTCTGCTATTTTATCCACTTGTATAATCTGCTAAAGATAGTAACATACTTTGGGGGATTTTCTGGACTTTTTTTTTTTTTTTGATACTGGGGTTTGAACCCTGGAGTGTTTTTACCACAACCCTTTTATTTATTGATTCTTTTAATTTTGAGACAGGGTCTTGCTAAGATGCTGAGGCTGGCCTCAAACTTGCAATCCTCCTTTCTCCAGACCCTCATGACCATCCTTTTTTTTTTTTTGAAAGATTATTATATAACAGAAACTTTGATGTCCTACCTACATTGTATCACATGCATTTTCTTTACAACAATCCCCAGAAATAAGCACTTCCATATCCTTCACAGTGGGAGATTCTTAGTCCTGGTGAGCTCCACTGATAAACAGCAGAGTCTGAAACTTAACCCACACCTCTGTGTTTAACTCTGAATCCCCCAGACAGCCTCTGATTCAAAGATGATGAGGAATTAGAAGGAAGCAAGGACATTAAATGAAGTCTTGATGCAAAAGAAAATTTCCTCTCTGAGCCCAGTGGTGCATGTTTGTAATCCCAGTGGCTGGGGAGGCTGAGACAGGAGGATCGTGTGTTCAAAGCCAATCTCAGCAAAAGCAAGGATCAAGGCAACTCGATGAGACCCTGTCTCTAAATAAAAATACAAAATAGGGCTGGGGATGTGGCTCAGTGGTTGAGTTTCCCTGAGTTCAATCCCCAGTACTTCCCCAGCCCCAACAAAAAAAAATAAAATAAAAAAATAAAGAAAGTGACCTATACCAACAAACCCAGTAATTCTCACAGAAACAGTAACTGAGAACATATCTAGGGACCTGAGAAGCAAGATGAGGTATGTGCCTTCTACAGGAAGAGATTCTGTTCTAAATGTCTCAATTGTCAGCAGAATTCCAAATTTTGATTATGAAGCAAACTGGTGGCTTCTGGGTCACTGTGGATCCAGGAAGTCCTTCTTCTTTCCCTTCAGAGGCTTTAGTCTCACAAGGAAGTTCAGAGCCCTGCCTTTTCCCCAACCTTTCTCTCTCTCAGGTCGGCCCATGGAGGATAGCCAGGCATCTCTAGTTTCTACAGCATATCTCATGTCATGGCAGTGAGAAAAATCTTGTCCAAACATCCAACCAGGAAAACCTGAGGCAAGAGGAAACTCCTGCAGGTTGGGAAAATCCAGGAGCCCACTGGCCACAAGATACACAATGAAGAGAAATGAAAGGCTGAGACCACAAGCCATTTAATTGCTTTTCTGCGGCATTAAGCGACTGTTGAAAGAACTTAGCTCTTGGTCAAAACTCCCAGGATTTTTGCAAAACCATAAACCTTATCACAATACTTTTTTTTTGCTAGTCCAAGTTAACTGCAGCAACCTCAGTCTCTCCTTTCAATTTCTTTTCCTACCAGCTCTCTTTTTCTCTCTGCAAAGGGCAAATAAATGTCTCTCCGGACACAGCTCCTGTACACAGCTGCAATATGACTCCGGAGTGCTACCGACAGGATGACAGTGAACATGAGATGGGAAGAAAAGAAAAATCTCTATTGTTCTGCACAAGAACAGACCAGTGCCTAATCTAATGCAAACATAATTACTTTTAGTTAAACAAAAGGAGGGAAACAAACAAAAAGAAAAAAAAACTTGATGTTTATAGCACAGGCTGTCTGCTCAGAAATGAACAATAATGTGGGCATCAGATAGACATCGCATTCTTCCTCGCAGGGACTGCTCTTTGGAAAAAAATCTGAAAAGCATTTACAGAGATGGTTAGAAGCGGGAGGCTCTGGGTCCTAGCTATCCTCTTCCTATTTTCAATATTTCCCATTTAAGCTTCACATTGTTGCTCACCTCTTTAGTTTGAATGTTAATAGGAGGTTGGCACTTCAAGAAAATGGTTTTTAAGGTTGGATGTCAGGAACATTTAAAAATATTTTCCGCTGACCTTGCATGGCATTGATCCTTTCGGTATTTCCAAACAGAGAATGAGTCAGAAAGAATAATCATTTATTCAACAAATATTTATGGCCAGCCTACTTTATGACAGGTGTTGTGCTGGGGTGAGCAATATAGAAAGGAGGGCTCTCCTCCTAAATTATACCATCTTGTGGAAAGAAGAAAACATGCAATAATCATTCAAATGAGTTCATAAAAGTACATGTTGCTATGAGAACACAAACGAGAAGCCCAAATTACTAGCAGGGTTATTATTATGAAGGAGAGAGAGCAGAAATAGACTCTCTAAGAAACTTCCAACTTTAACAGAGACCTTAAGGATGAATAGGAATTAGGCAGGTCAGTGAATCAAAAGAAGTAGGGAGATAATACAGGAGGAGACACACAAATTCCAAAGTATGGAGGAAGCCCAGAGAAAGGAAGGACCATGGCATGCTTAGGAACCTGAAAAGTTATTGGTTAGAGATGTATTAGTATATTAGTGATGCTATAACAAATTAGCACAATGCTAATGGCTTAAGCCAACAGAATTTACTCTCTGACATTCTGGGAGCAAGAAATCCCAAGTAAAGGTGTTGGCAAGGCTATAGCCCTTTAGGAGGCTGAAGGACAGACTCCTTCCTTGCTTATTCTGGCTTCTAGAGGTTCCAAATGTTCCTCGCCTTGGCACTGTGTAATGCCAATCTTCGTCACCATCTTCGTTTCTCTTTTCCCTCCTTTTCTATGTCTTCTCCTCTTCTGACACTTCTTATTAAATTTAGGGTTTACTTGGTTAATCCAAAATGATCTCATCTTGAGATCCTTAATTATATCTGTAAAGACCCGTTTTTCCAAATAAAGGTCACATTTGCAGCTACAGGTACCTAGGATGTGGATATATAATTTTGAAGACCACATTTGAGCATCACAGCCAGTGCTGCTAGAAACTGTAATCTGGCAGTCAAAGGCGGTTGTGTGATGGAACTGCAGAGATAGGCAAAGACCAGATTGTACAAATGTTTGGGGCATGCCGAGTGCACTCATTTTTTGTTTTTGTATTTTTGTTATGGCAATTGACAAATGATCAGAATTCAGTGGCTTAAAAAATACCTCTTTATTATCTCAGAGTTATGAATTAGAGGTCTGGACAAGTATGGCCCTGCTGGGTCCTGCATTCAGGACTCACCTGTCTGGAAGCAAAGCATCCTCCAGCCCGAGCCCTTATCTGGAAGCTCAAAGAAGATTCCACTTCCAAGGTCATTCCTCGAAGGTATAGGAGAGATGTCTCCCTTTCCTTTCCACACTGCTGTCTGCAGTACAAAGATTCGTACCAGGCTGGGGATGTGGCTCAAGCAGTAGCGCGCTTGCCTGGCATGCATGCAGCCCGGGTTCAATCCTCAGCACCACATACAAACAAAGATGTTGTGTCCGCCTAAAACTAAAAAATAAATATTAAAATTCTCTCTCTCTCTCTCTCAAAAAAAAAAAAAAAGATTCGTACCATGTCCATTCCTCCTATCTCAAATTTCTGACCTTGCTTCTGCAACCATCCAAAGAAAGATCACTGCTTTTGAGGGCTCTTGTGATGACTTACTTTTATCACCAGGAGAGTCCAGGAAAAACTCCAATTGCAATGTCAATTGATTAGTAATATTAATTATATCTGCAAATTTTCTTGTACCATGTAACATATCATTCACAGGAGTCCCAGCAGAGTGACAGAGTTCATGGGGGCTATAATTCTACCTGCACTAGGGAATACTTGTGATGCTGTGAAACAAAACACCAACACACCCTCCAACTAAAAGATATCTGCTGCTACAGAGTTTTGCCTGAAGAGGTTGCAATCTCATGAGTGCAATTTCTCCTTTCCACTCTCTTCCTCAGACCCTCAGTTCATTTTTAGCAGTGTAAATTTGGGAAGGTTAAATTCTCTGAGCCTCAGTCTTCCCCTATGTAAAATGAGGCTAATTAAACCTGAACTGTTTGGGAAAGTAAATGTAAGAATTTGGGATAATGTCTGACAAATACCATGAATGGTCACAGGACTATCTAGAAGTGCTGGAACTGAGAGCCCTGGTCCAAACATTGCACCTCTAACCCTGGCAACCACTAGTGGCAGAATCATCTGCTCATACTGTATTCTGTTCTTTTTGGCCCGAACCTTGCCTCACCTGCCTTTGTATTGTTGTGCTTCTGTTTTGTTTCCCATATCATAGATTATCTTCCCCACGTCTTATGTTCTCATTCTTTCCCAGTGACCCTATATGACACGACATAACTCTGATTCCACTCCCTAAAAACTGATTTACAGGATCCAGAGTCCATATTGAAGACTGATCTGGATTGGCTGACACTAGAAATGTCCCTGAGTCCACTCCCTGCAGATGTCACCCTCCCTCACCTGATTAAAAAGAAAAAATGATAAAGGTTGGCAAGGAGAAGTGGACTCTTCCTTTCCAAGGATCCTTTACCTGATAGGAGCAACTCCTGCAGGGAGGTCAGAAACTAGGAACCTTCAGGAAATTTCAGGACAATCTCTCCAAGCAGATAAACTTCCATAAAATAGTCAATACAAACAGGAATAATTATTTCCCACCCAGAAACAACCACCTGTAAAACAGTTTTCCTTGTTAGAATAATCAAAAGAATGAAAAGTTATCCCACATCTGGTTTGTCTTCAATAGCATGGCCCAGTGGAACGCTTTCTTCGCTCAAACTAAGGTGTGTTTACTCACCAGTGACCCAGAATCAGGAATATCAATCACAGGCATCAGTTGATTCTGTGTAAAAATGCAGGCCATCCTGCAGAAGACTGGGGGTTTTGAAAAGCATAGACTGATGAATTGTCACTGTATAAATTCATCCAAGGATTAATCTGGTTGGAAGAAAGTAGATTTGAATATTTCTCTCCAAAGAAGTTAGAAGCAAACTCTTCATCTGGCCACATGTATGTCACTTAGATAAATGCATAGTATGTGCCACTTTCTTTTGTGCAGTCAATAGCTAAAGTCAGGTAAGAACATAGATTCTCAAGAAAGGTTCAATATGTTGCAAGACAGCTCTATGCTAAGCCGCTTCCTCTTTTTGCCTTGCTGAAGCCAATATCCAAGATAAGAAATTCTATTTCAAAGAACTTTGTGCCTCATCTTACTTTGACCCATCTCAGTTGCATGAGTACATCAATCATATGCCTACTCTTGCTTTCATGATACGCTTTGCTTCTCCCAAGAGTTCATTCATAACAAAAACACAAAATTCACCTTCTTCATTAGACTCTTCTTGAACCACCAAAGTATTTGGTAACTTTCTATGGTGAACTGGATCTATCAATAGTATTGAATTCTTATAGAACTGAGAGATCCCTGGTCTCCTGGGACTATTTTCTCTCTGGTAGATATTTCAGAGAAGCAATTCTGGGGAAGTCGGAATGAGATTCAGCCCTTGTAACCAATTTCCTCCGCTGTTGCAGGTCAGGTGCAAAAAAAAAAAAAAAAAAAAAAAAAGGATCCTGGATCCCAACTACATCTCTGCATCACATTAGCTGAGGTACATACAAAGCAATCAGATTGTTGAGGGAGAAAGACCCAGAAATCCAGTGCAGGTCCATTGTTTTGAATACTGGACATAGATTTTACTTCAGATTTTAATTTAAGCAGTGAATAAGGAGATGATAGGGCTTTTTACAGAGGTAAGACCTGAAAAGTCTAGGAGTCTTTGTTCTACAAAAGACGAAGTTTCAAAAGAAAGGTCACTGTAATGTTCAAAATCTTTGAGATGTCAGAATCATCAGCAAAACCAGAAAAATGAAAACACAGGGATACATGGTTTTTGTATTACTTTTTGTTAATATAACAAAACTCATTTTATTTATAAATGTTAAGTCGAAGTTAATAATAGCAATGCTCTATAGAGGTGGAAGAAACATTTATCTTATAATGATTAATTTATTCTTCCTTCTGTTCTAAAATACATATGATTCCTGATGAAAAGCAGTGTTTCATTTTATATTTAAATGATGCTCCACTGAATGTTATTAGTAATAATTCACTATTTAAAATATATATTTCAGTAATGAGGAAGAGTTCACTGGGCTTGAAACAAAAACAACTTAGTTAAAGTGGAAAATAAAATCCCTCTTCTGATTGCTGTGGAAGTTTTTCTACCCAGACATGATAAACACTGTCTGAAGATCTCTGGAAACTTACTTCTTTTTTTTTTACCTTAGAAATATTTCAGATTTCTAGAACTATTGTGAATACAGTAAGAGAGTTCTCATATACTCTATACCCAGTTTTCCATATTATTAACATTCTATGTATGGTACATTTGTTATAATTAAGGAACCAATATTCATGCATTATTATTAAGTGAAGTCTACAGTTTTTCAGACTTCTCTAAGTTTTTTTCCCTATTGTTCTTTTTTTATAAAAAGAAAAAAAAAAGTTGCATATAGGAAAAGACATTACAGATAGTTAAGTCTCCAGAGGTTCCTGTTTTCTCTGAGAATTTCTCAAATTGTCCTTGTTTTTGATGATCTCAAGAGCTTGAGAAGGACTAGTCAGATATTTTGTAAACTGTCCACCAAACTCATACTTGTCTAGTATTTTTTCTCATGATCAAAGTGAATGAACCTATTCACAGTTATACGAATACCACTCTTATCACATTCAACTAAGGATATGTATTATCAGTATGATGCTATCCTGGATGGCCTGGCTTGAGGTGGCACTTTTCAGGTTTCCTTCTGAAGAATAAATCAAAGACAGGCAGTCCATGTAGATATGTAATTAGATCCGATCATGAAGATGAAGGCCTATTTGGGTCCCAGAAGTTGGAGACCGCCCCTGGGAGATTGAAATGTTATTGCCTCCAGAGCCTTTTAATTACCAAGATTACCTGCCTATACTGCCCTTCCCAGAAGGGTGTTAATGAAGCACCCCCTGAGCAGATGGGGAGCTGCTAATCAATTCCTCCCAGGCTGCCACTACCTTCCTGCCCTAATCCCTCACCTTGGCCCTTTCAGTCCACCTGCTTCTCTCATCTATTGGTCATTCCACCAGCATCTCCTAGGCCTAGTAGATAGGAAGGGAAGAGGGCAGGAGAACAAAGAAAGTCCAAAATGTATAAAAGGGGCAGGACACTCTCACTTCCTGGGATACCAAGACACCAGCTATGGCCCCCTTCTTCCTCCCGGGAAAAGTCTGTGCTATTACTTTTTAAATAAAACGTGCTTTTCACACTTGCCTCTGCATGCTTCTCTAATGTTCAAACTTCAACATTCGAGGAAGCACAACTCATCACTGATAACTGGTGGTATCATTTCTGTGGAAACATTGCTCCTTCCCCCACTTTTCACAACATACAATGGAAGAAAGCCACCGTATACATCCTACACTTCAGGTGAGTGTGTGGCAGAAGGAGTTATGTTCCACCCCTTTAAGAGCACAGGGCCTCCCAAAATTATTTGGAATTCTTTGACACAGAGAATTGATCTATCCTCCTCCATTTTTTTTCTTTTATCATTTCTTCCTATCAGTGTGGAAATTTATTTTATACTATGAGTTATAATTGAATGCTCCCTTCCTTTCTCCCTTCCTCCCTTCCTTCATTTCTTCTCTCTCTCCTTTCTCTTCTTTGCCTCCCTCTGTCCCTTCTCTCCTTCTTTCTTTTAGCACTTGGCACTACAAGTTATCTCAAGATGATCCTGTGTTTCCTACCCAGTTCTAGAAGCAGCCACTTCTCCAAGGAGTTCTGATTCTTTTTATTAGAGTGGCAGGCATTTTTAAATTTGAGGAAATATCCCTAAGGAGGAATAAATCAAAGTACCACACAATCAATGGGGACTGTGGGATAAAATATTGTATATTTGCAAAATGTCTTAGCATTTTCACATACATGGGAATTCATCCTATCGAAAAGCTTCCCCAAGAGGCAAGCAGGGTTAATAGCATTACTCCACTTTGTCAACAAAGAAAATGAGGCCTTGAGACTTCTGTGAGTATCCAAGGTCGCAGAGTAAATGTCCAGGAAATAAAAAATAAAAGTCTAGATTTTTCTAACTTATAATTCTGTGATACATCATTGTTCCAGGATACACAATGCTATCATTTGGATCTGGAGATTCCCCCAAAGACCCATGAGCTAAAGCCTTGGTTCTCAGCTTCATGCTGTTGGGAGACAGAGACTAGTAGAAGGAAGTGAAGTCATTGGGGGCATGACCTTGAACAGGATATTAAGACCCAAGCCATTCCTCTTCCTTTTTGCTTCTTGCCTGCCATGAGGTGATCAGCCTCCTCTGCCAAGTGCTCAGCCATGATATACTGCTTCACTACAGCCCCAAAAGCAGTGGGGCCAACCAACCATGGATTGAAACTTCCAAACTGGAGTCAAAGTAAACCTTTCCTTCTTGTAAGTTGATTATCTCAGGTCTTTTTTCACAGTGACAGAAAACTGACTAACATACCCCATGAGTAAGTATAGGTCCCTAAAGCATATAACCGAACTCCTATTTGGTATGGCTATGAACAAGTTTTACAGAAAGTCAGAATTATCCTTTGATGCCACAGGAAACAGGTAAAATTTGCTCAGTACAAAACTTGGTCAGCAACAATATATTGGACTGTCTGCAACCTTGGGCTGATTTCCTGGGTTATTTAAATGAATGATTTGAGTAAAAACCTTCATTTTTAACAAAGCAGTGGAACTCTTTGTATTGTACTGAGCTAAGCATTCCAAGATTTCATCACCCAACACCCAGTGAAATTCAGCTTCTAAGTGAAAACTCTAGTCAACTTTAGCCTACATTTTTGGGGGGTCAGGGTGTCAATGATCCATATGAAAAAAAAACTGGTAGGAGAATTAATGTAAAAATGAATCTAAAATCTTGACTATGGGGCTATTAGTAGCCAAAAAAAAGTTGTAAAATCAACTTCTCTGAATCCTAGGAAATGAAATAGATTATTTCTATCCAATATGAATGTAAAAGCAAACTTTTTATGGGAGGAGAAACATTTCAAAAGTAAACCACTTTATTTATTAGTAAATTCAATAAACTGAATAAAATTACTACCAGAGTGAAAAAAAATACAAAAACTACTAAATAAGTTGTGAGACTCAGAGGGCTGGGCCCAATACTTCATATTTGTAAAATTTCCCCTTTAATTTCATAGTAACTCCCTCCCGGATGCCTCCAGGCTTATTCCTGTATCTACATTATGGTAAGTTTCATACTAACTGTACTTGCTTTTCTACATATCTGATCCTAATGTCCAGACTGAGATCCAGAGAAGTCCCAAGGTAGACACACCAAAAATGCCTACAGAATGAAAGGATTCTTCCACCCCACTCCACCATAGCATCAGACATTTTTAATTAGCTAAACTCAAATTAATGAGCTTCTCTTCTCAACAGTTTTAATGGAATTCTCATTTGATATTAAATTATGTAGCACTTTTTTCATTTTATCTTTTTTCCTCATTGGATTGTAAATCCCCTGAGGGCCAAAATTAGAAGCTGTAGATGTCTTAGCCTAAAACAAGGATGATCATATTTCTTCCTGTCTATAAATAAGCATTATCATATCTTACAAGGTTGTCATAAGACCCGACACATAAAATCACATAGGACAGCAAATGACAGGGAGAAAATAGCCATTAGCTTTTATTTCCCCTCCACTTTTACGATTTTATGCTCCTCACAGTTCCTATTACAGTGCCTCTCACATAATTTATTGAATAAGTACTCAATAAATGCCCAGTGACGCCTTGTGTTAGAAGTTCAAGGAAAAGTTAAGGCAGTCGAAAGGTTAAAGGCCAAGTCTAGGAATCAGTGGCTAACTGGAGGAAACAGGAGTTTTATGTTTCAGGTGAAATCCTGTATATATATTGAATATTGTGTTATTATTGTCACTCAAAGATTTCATAACAAATTGTTAACACTGACAGGTAATGTGGTGCCTTAAAGATCGACAGAAAGATAGATAACACTTTCAGTAACAGATGTTACGAGGAAAATGCTGGAATTCTGCCCAAAAAAAGAAATGGAAATTCTGCTTCTCCTCAAGGCTAGGATGTCTGGGGGGTCATTAAATTGAGTTTGGGGTTTATTTGACAAGCAAGAGTGGCAAGAGATATTTTCAGGACCATCCACTGATCAATAAGCTATAAAATGCTGATGTTATATATTGCAGCCTGTAACACAGCTGGCCACCCCCACCCTCTCCTGGTTGTCCACCATATTGGGTGGATTTGGTGGGTGATTCGACCACTGGAATAAGTAGTGGGTCCAAATGGGATATTAGATTTTCATAACTAAGGAATCACAATCAAATTCATCCATCAATATTGCAATTCTGTATTCTCTTAAAACTGCTGTGGATGAATAATAGGATAAAGAAATTTCCATAAACATACAAACAACAATCTCAGAAAAATCACAATATAAAAAAAAATCCACTGTAAAAGCACCCTCTTTGAGAAAGTGGTCCATGAGGCTTATGATAAGACAGTTTGAGGGCTGCCAGGGGATTTAATACGGAGGTGAATTTTCCTAGAAAGACAGGAACAGAAGAGAAATAATGAAGAGGAAAGGTGGGATCAGGGAAAGAAAATCTAAAATGAAAGCCAACCCACAGAGCCTATGAGATGTATTTAAATCTCAGAACCAAACTAGCTATCCAGAGGAAGTGGCTTTTCATCTTCTGAGTTGACACAAGCCTTTTGAAACCTCTGTGGCTTTGACCTTTCATTATTGCTGAACACAGCCACCCGCCCTCACCCCTCACTCCAGCCTCTCAGGTGAGGCGTTGGAGAAGAAGCCCTCCACCACTCTGTAGTAGCAAGAGGCTTTAGCTGCTTCACTTCAAAACTGGCCAGATTGCAAGATAGGAGTCTTGCAAGAAAAAGGTCTTTTTTTTTTTTTTTTCTCTCAGCGCCAGCATTTTTGGTGAGAGATGTAATACATCAAAAGCGGAGAAGAGAGGCAATCATGCAGGGAATGATTTCAAAAATTTTAATGAACCGTTTAAAATAAACTCATTTGAAGGTAATTTAACAACACCACTTTTACAATTAAAAATACTATTTTAGCATGCAAATGCAGAACATTAGTCCCATGTCAGGATGGAAAATGAAGTGAAACTGAGGGGCTTTTGAAACATGAATGCCATCTCGGTAATTTCTCATCACTCCATGGCGCTCTTAGGCAGCCTAATGAAAGAATGAATTGATTTAAACAACATTTTGTTGGAGCAGTGGGGTTTAAGGAATTAAATTAACTTGATGGTTGGTTGCGAGAGCCAGGCCTAGGATTGGCATCACATTGTCACTGAAATTAATTTTAGTCCTCGCCTAAGTTTTATTTAGGTATTTTTTTTCTATTGACTCATAAATATGAACCAAGGGTTTTTACAATTAGCAGAATACTTCATCATTTCACTCCAATGTATTAACATTTTCTTGCGGATATGTATATGTAAATACAAAGATAAAATAATACTCTCTGAGAAGACAAATTGGGCTCCAACTATAGCCCCAGGATTTGTAGCTCAGCTGAGTCTTCCTTGGAAAGGTGATAGGAATAATGGTCCCCCACATAGACTAAGCCAGGAGAGCAATTCTCAGCCTTCTTCATCAAAAAACAGGTGACTGATCACATCCATCCAGCACATCTATGGCTGCACCGGGTTGCAGATTTCAGCCTTGCTCAGACGGCTGCAGGTGGTGGTGGGCAATTCCCAGTGCACTGGTGTCCAAGTTCCTTTCCCACCCCAGAGATACATCAGAATGCCAGTAAGCGAAAGTGATGTTATTATAGAACAACCTTAAATAAGCTTGAATTTTTTTAAAAGTGGGTCATAAATTTTGTACTTTCACTGTTACAAAAACAGAACACAGGATTAAAAAAAAATAATAGGTATAACATGTCTATGCCAGTATCAGTGCAGCTGGCCCTGTAAATCCATGGGTCCTACATCTGCAGATACAAACAACCATGGATCAAAAATACTGGGGAAAAATTGCTTTAGTGGACTTTCTTTTTTCTTGTCTTTATTCACTAAACAACACAATATAATATTGTATCAAGTATCCTACATGGTCTAGAGTGATCTAAAATATACAAGAGGATATGCATAAGTCATATGCAAATACTGTTATTTTATATAAAAGACTAGAGCATCCATGGATTTGATCCATGGTAGGTCCTGGAATCAAGCCCTGCAGATCCAGCAGGACAACTGCATATGCCAATCAGCCAGACAATGCCTTATAAACATGCATATTTTCTGCTACAAATATTGTGTTTTTTTTTTGTAAATTTAACTCTAGCTTTTTAATATTCATCTCAGAAGAAAATACTAAAGTTAGATGATCTTCATTCATAACAATACAGGGACTGAGGATATATGGTGCCAGAGTAGAATGCTTGCCCAGCATGCATGAGGCCTTGGGTTCAATCCCCAGCATCACAGGAAACAACAACAACAACACAATTTGATAGTAATTGTTACCCTGTTTGAGAAGCATTGAGTAGTAAGTTCCAGGCATCAACCAACCTTCTCTCTGTTACTTCCCATGTAAACTCTTCAAGATAGCATTATTGTGTTCTTGTGTTTTCTCCATTGGTGGGGGGTAACCAGGGATTGAACTCAGGGGCACTCCACCACTGAACCACATCCCCAGCGTTCTTTTGTATTTTATTTAGAGACAGGGTCTCACTAAGTTGCTTAGTGCCTTGCTGTTGCTGAAGCTGGTTGAACTCATGATTCTCCTGCCTCAGCCTCCAGAGCCACTGAGATTACAGGTGTGTGCCACCAGGCCTGGCTCTCCATTTTAAGAAGAAACAAATTAGGGTCCAGATTTACCCGAGATCCTATTGTTTAAAGTTATCTTTTGGTGTATTATGATTATAAAACAATAGTCAGATTCATTATGCCATATTCGTACATGCACATAACACAACTCCTTCCCCGTACTTTCTCTTTCCCTCTCCTCCCTCCTGTAGATCCACTTGCTCCACTCCACTGATCTCCCTTCTATTATTATTCCTATGATTTTAATTAAAACATTATCATTACATATATAAACAGGATTCACTGTGGTATATTCATACATGGTCATAGCATAATATGGTAGATTTCATTCCCCAGTATTTTCTCGTTCCCTCCCCCCTCCTACCTTCTTGATACCCTTCCTCTACTCTATTGGTCTCCCTTCTGTTTTCATCAGATCTCTTTTGTTTTTGAATTCTCAAAGGTCTACGTTTGTGACTTCATAGTCACCTATTGCCAATGTCTCCGGCCTCATGAAAATAAAAACTCAAAATGTGAATATAATGCTTTCATTTGTTCTCTTCTCTCGTGTAAGACCTCATGTTTCTCAGAGAGTACTATTCTCTTTCAAAGAGTTCTCTTGGGAGGCTACATAAATATTGCTGCCAGAATGCACTTGTTCAGTGCTCGCATCTTTGGAGAAGACCTTCAAATCCAGTTTGTGACTCATGTGGGAAAATATAATTCATTTCCTCCCCATCTTTTGATGATCATACAAATGCAATTTTAAAATGTTATCTCCATCTTGCTCAGCTACCTAATCTCTGCAGAATTTTTTTGAAGAGGGCTTGCAACATGCTTTTAGTAAAGGCAGTCTCTTTAAAACAAGCACATAACATTCTGAAAAGACTATTTTGAAGGGCACAACAGATGTTCAAAATTTTAAATTCTAATATATCTATTTTTTATAGTTTTTACTTTTAGAGCAGTTTTTGGATTTATAGAAATACTGAGCAGAAGGCACAGAAAATTGAGCAAAAGGTAAGAGAATTCTCATAAAAGGGCTGCTTTTCCCCAACACAGTTCCCCCTAAAAACATCTGCATTAATGTACCACATACATTATAATTGATGAATCAATATTGACACATCATTATTAAATAAAGTTCATAGTTTACATTAGGGCTTGCTGTCTGCATCACATTTGCTATGGGTTTTGAAAAATGTTTGTACAATTAGAGCATCATATGGAATAATTTCAGTGCTCCCCAAACCCTGATATTCTCTGCATCCCCTATTCCCTCTATTTGAGCCCCCAGCCATCTTAGGTCATCTTATGATCTCCGTTGTTTTGCCATTACCAGAATGTCATATAGTTGGACTCATATATTTTATGTAGCCTTTTCATTCTGACTTCTTTCTCTTATAAATATGCATTTAAGTTTTCTCGTTTCTTTTCATGGCTTTGGTATATCTATTTGCAATTTAGCAACATGCTAAAAGAAGTAGTACAAAAATGTCTTTCCTCCGTCTTCTGTTCTTCATTTCAAAAAAGACCAAAAGGAAATTGGTCAAAATGCATTAGAATGGTGGTGATCATGGTGTGTGATTTCTAGGCTTTTAATTTTGAAATTTTATTGAAATGGTTCTTAAAATATGGTTCAACATGCAAAGAAGAAATAAATTCTATCTTTTTGTCATTATTTTTTTACTTATTTAGAATTGTAGTTATCTGTTTTTCTTCCATATCCCTTTTTTCCCATGTCTGGTCTTTTTGAGCTGAGTTAAAATGTTGTGTATCTTTTAACTCAGAAAAAAGAAAAGATGAGAAGAAGAAGAAAAGAAATAGGCAAACAAAAAACACATCTGAGAAGTCAATGATATTTCAGATACACCCATGAGCACTCCTAGTCCCCTGTGGATTTAAAACCAGAGATGGCCAAGCAATATAAACTTCATGACAATTAATTAAATGTAACCTAGTCCTTCTGTGTAGCATCTTCTGTTCCAGAAAAATCAAACTTCTCAGCCTAAATCAGGTATAGACTAAGTCTTCTTATAGCTGTAGTGCATGAAGCCCTTTCTTCATGCCGAAATCTGTGCTAAACATTCTGTGTGCGTTATTTTATTAGATCCCAACCACAATCCTATGAATTCATAGATGAGCAAGCAGCATTAGAGAGGTTGAACATACAAAATTCAAACCCATGTCTAAGTCAAAAATCTGTTCATATCCACTAAATACTGCCTCTAGTTACAATACAGAAAACCAATATGCATTCCTGCTCCCAATTTTATTTTCTCCTTTAGAGGCAAGAGTTTTGATAGAGAGAAGTTGAAAGGATGTCTGGATCAAAAACCACCGTTTAGACCCTGCCCAGAGGTTCTTCAGGCTAAATGCAAGAATTAAGTATTGTTAAAAGCCATTGAATAAATACTTTTCAAATCCAAAGTTCCCAGGCCAGTGCACCAAGAAGGGTTTTGAAAACAAGTAAACCCAGATTCAAATTCCAGCTCCAACTTTCTCTTTGCCATGTGATGAGTTTTTACCTCCAATTGTTTCATTTATAAATTGGGTGCCAAGGAAAGAGATTGTTAAAGAAAAACTCAGTCAACCATTTTTCAGATTTGGAAATGTGATGAAGCTCATTATTGGGCAGAGACAGAAAAGCATGGCTCAAACATCTGGCACAGAATGACACTCCTGGCTTGTTTCTATATTCTACCACTTGGCAGAGTGACACAAGCAAACTTCTCAACCTCTGTGTCTCTGTTTACCTCATCTATAAAATGAGCATAATAACAGGGCCTGGTGCTGGGGATTAAAATGGGTAAAACTTCATGTAAAACACA
Source organism: Marmota monax (assembly GCF_021218885.2). NCBI lineage: Eukaryota > Metazoa > Chordata > Mammalia > Rodentia > Sciuridae > Marmota > Marmota monax. Next base: position 3,536,925 of record NW_026692072.1, on the reverse strand, counting down.
TAGGGCTTTTCCTGTCTAAGAGTAAGGATAAAAATGTTACTCCTTGGTAATTTTTATTAATTATTATAATCATGCACAATTATTGGATACTGTTTAATAATTTGATACACGCATATAATATGTAATTATCAAATAACGGTAGTTAGCCCCCTTCCTTCTCATTGAACATCTAAAAGTTTTTTTTTTGATTAACACAATAATTATACATACAGTTGGTTTTAATAAGGCCACTTCTTGAAGCATGTGGAGTGGTGGGTATAGAGAGCAAATGAAAATAACACAGAGGTTATTTCTATGATGGGAATGAAGGTGATTCCATTCAATTACTGGCCTAGAAGCAAGGCCAGGAGGGTTGCAGACCATACCCTGGAATGTTGGAGTGAGTTAGGTCAAGGTCCCGGTGGGAAGAAGGTGATGTGAATGAAGTGTTGACTTCCTGAAAAGAAACCAGAGCTTTGGCATCAGATAACCCTGGGGTCAAATCCTGGTCTCAACACTTAGTATCTGTAAATTCCTGAGAAAGTCATTGAAACTTTCTAAATCTCTGATTCTTTATCTATAAAACAGGAATAAGACACCCCTGGTGGAATTGTGAGGATTAAATTAAGAAACTGAACACCTGGGAAATGACCTAGGAAAGGACTGACCTAAAATAGGGGTTTCTTAAGAACTTGCCTCTTGGAGGGACTAATTTGCCAAAAGGAGAAGATAACCATGCATCAGCACCCTTTTTCTACCTCAGAGAAAAAATTATGACACAACATTCTACTCTCTTTGGTTAAGCTCTCCTTAAAAAGTAAGAAAACTATAGCCAACTCAAATCATGTATTTAAGAAAGACACAGCAAGGAACTGACTCTTCATTTATCTTGATCCAGTGGGATCTTTCCAAAGTCATTCTGTCACCCAGTCCTTCTCACAGCCTATCTTTTCTAATTGGGACATCTTTTTTCTGAAGGAATGTCATTTCTCCATTCTTTCCACCATCTTCAGGTCAGGCAGGAAAGCACTGAATTTTGCCTTTGATAAATGGAGCTGACATTCTAGTGAGCCACTTTTCCACACCCAGAGGAAAACCTCTTCTTGCAACTCAGCTCCTACCAAACCAACTTATTGTTACTGAACCCAGCTTTTTGATATTTACTTTGAAACTGAAGGTACCAATGAGAATCATTTGGGGCCAGCATTCTTTGCCAAGCCCAGCCTCTGATGTGGGTTTCTTTATAGGTGATCTGGGTCTGAGTAATGGGATCTAACTTGGAACCCAAATTTACACTTTATTTGAGACTGACCTTTCCACAAGTTTCTCTCAACTCCTTCCTTCAGCACTCCGTTCTGAATTCATTGCCTTCATATCCTATCGAGTCCCTTGATTCAAGGCCAGCTTTCCCACCTAAGTCTGAGAACTCCCATTCACTAATATCTACTGAATTTAACACCATGGAAACGCACACTTAGAAATGGTTAAGAGGTCAACCTCTGCTCCGCAGAGAATGACACCTTAGAGGAAAGCTCTTGTAACAGATTGAACTTGTTTCTCCCAGACCTTTTAAAAGTAGGCTATTCAACCTCGCACTCATTAGGAGGGTCACTATCAAACCAACCAACAACCGAAAATAACAAGTATTGGTAAGGATGTGAAAAAATTTGGAACTCACGTATGCTGTTGGTGGGAATTCTAAAATGATCCAAAATAGCATGGCGATTCCTTAAAAAGATAAAATAAAAATAGACTTGAATTACCATATGATCCAGCAATTTAATTTCTGGGTACATATTCAAAAATAACTTAAATAAGGGTGTCTAAGAGACATTTATATATCCACATTCATAACAGCATTATTTATAATAACCAAAATATGGAACCAACCCAAGTGTTCATCAATGGACAAATGGGTAAACAAAGTGTAGAATGTGCATACAATGAAATACAATTCAGTCCTCAGAGGAATTTCTCACACATGCTAAAATGGGGATGGAGCTTGAGAACATTACGTTAAATGAAATAAAATATTTTTTTTTAAAAAAAGACAAATACTGTATGGTTTCACTTACATGAAGCTAGAAAGTGGAACGGTGGTTTCCAGAGACTGGGGGAAGGAATGAAGAGGAATGATTGACAAATGGGCCAAGAATTTCAGTTTTGCAAGACAAGGAGTTCCAGAGAGTAGTTGTACAGTACTGTGACTGTACTTACTATTACTGCACCAGACAGTTGCAAACAGTTAACATGGCCAGCTTGATGCTACACACAGTTTGCCATAATTAATTTATCTTTATACTTTTGAAAGAGTTAAATCATTCAACTTTCCATCTGGGTGCTTTTCTGTGCTAATCACCAACATCACTATCCCCACTAAAGCGTAACTTAGACCAGCGGGACAGCCAGTTGGGACAACAGGAAGTTTGATCGAGAGGCCCCTTTAGGAAAAATTATTCACCAATAAAGATAGAATCAAAATTTTGAGGAGCATGTCAGAAACCTAAAAATTAATGATGCCTGTAAAATATTGACCTCATTCCTTAAAACTATCACAATCCTTAAAAGAAGGAGGTTTAGAGAACAGAAAGAAATGTACATCAGAAGTCCCAGGGCCTCAATTACAGGGAATTTATTGAATTAATACTTGAGATTTCTCCTCTATAAAGAAATACGAACATTTTCTGAAAGATCAAGGAACTTGAAATGTGTCCTATACAACACCAAGTAAAGGCTCTTGGAATCACAGACCTCTAAGTATGATGGCTCTAATGATAGAAACAAAATGTGTTTATATTAAGGCCCTTATTAAAACAAATGCTACACTGCATCTCAGTATGTATGTGTGTGGGTGTGTGTGTGGGTGTTGTTTACGTGTGTGTTTTCAATAACACTAATAAAATAAGGGTGTTTATCATTAGCAATCTTATTAAACCCCTTTTTAATTTTTTCCTAGCTGAGTAATTTGGACAAGTCACTTGCTGAGGTTGATTTTCTTTTCTCCATAGTCTACTTAGAGTTTTTTGTAAGGTTTACTGTTGACAAAGTATGGAAGGGGCTGAGCAGAATCCTGAATTGCTCTTGATCCATTTATGTTTGACAGATGACTCCCTCTCCTCCTTGAGGCCTCTTCTCCCAGCGCTGTATTTGCTCTTTAAGTCTGTTTGTCTGTCAAGTCGCTGTTGTCCTGGCATGGTGGCTGAATGTGCACATAAGTTGAGTGACACCTGAAGGTATAAGTTCAAATCTCAATTCCTCAACTTACTATCCGTGCGACTTGGGGCAAGTACTTTGAGGTCCCCACACTTCTGTTTCACTGATCTACAAAATGGGGAAATGAGGCCTATCTTTCAGGATTATGGTAAGTACTACCATATCATGCACATCAAGGGACTTAGCATGGTAACTGACCTAAAGTAGTCACACATGAAAGGGTAATTATTATTGTTGTTATTATAACAATATTGTCTTAATTTTATAAAAGTAAAGCTCTTCCATGAAGCCACTGTGGCCTATGTATATTCAAATTAAGGTGTTGATTTGAAAGAGCAAGGCTATATCCTCTGGCCTAATATCTTTGTTGCACTCCCACCTGAGATTTTATGCCTTCTTTTTAAAACTGGCAGTCGGAATAAAAACTATTTTTTTAAAAAATAGAAAATGTGGGGGTGGTGAGTCATTCACAACTTATAATACAATGGTTAAAATTCAAATGTGTCAGTCTAACAGCCATAAAAATCAGTACAGGGAAAAGAGGGATTTTGACGCAGGGAGGAAAAATCATCACGCATGATTCTGTGGCTGCCTTTGAAAGAGATTCTGCTCTGGAATCATAGTGGAGGATTCCAGCGGATTCCATAGACAGCCTGGGGTCAGAATTGAGAGAAGCTGTCTGATGAAAATAATTGGCGTGAACAGCCATGCATCCATGCATCCATTCCTACATCCAATCATTCAACTGTGCAGCAGTTAGCATCGAGTATATGCAATGTCTCAGTGCCTAGCAAGAAACTAGAAAGGACAGTATTCCTGTGCTCAAGGAGTCTCCAGTGCAGTGGGGTAAATAAGCTTGTCATTGGTATATACATGCTACAACCTTAGAATATATTCATTGCTTTGGAAACACAGAATGGTAATTAAGAGAAAGGTAGATAAAAGACAAAATTACTAAATGAGTCTTAGAAAAAGGGTCTTATGAGCTATCTCTGCAAGTTCTCAGGAGAGGATAAACTAGAAAGGGCATATTTTAGGCCAAGGGTATGAAGATATAAAGACGCATGAGCTGTCAGAAACCTGCAGGTGATTCTGGATAATTCAAGCACAGGCCAATTTAGAGAAAGAGGGAAAGGAGAAAAGTATGTGAAGCACATAGAGGCCAAATTGGACTCACTAGATGGCTTCTAGGCAAAGAAACAACACAATTATGTATGCCTTTTAGGTAAAAGTTCTAAATATCTTGGACATTATTGACTAGAGGGGGTTGGAATGGAAAAGGAGGCCAGTACGGAGGGTGTTAAAGTGGATCAGGAGATGCCCACAATCTGAACGAAGTCAGTGGCAGCAATAATGGAAGATACACAAGCTTCAGGAACTTGAATTGCTAGCATTGACTGGCTGCTCTTTTGCAGGAGGTGTGCAGAATGACATCAAGGTTTCCTGTTTGGGTAATTATATAGAGAACAGTGGTGTCAAAGTCAGAGAGATTGAAGGAAGACTATAGTCAGAATGTGCAAGGGGCCAGCTTCCTAAATGAAACACAGTTCATTTGAAAGAACATGAAAAGTAATTGGATTATAATAATTGCAAAGAATTATTCATATCAGTCTCATTTGACACACTAGTCATCTGAAAGTCAACATCTTTCAACCTTCCGGCTGCTTTTTTTTAACTGAAGATTGACAGAGCGGCACAGAAACAGCAGCCGTACACAACAAGGGTGCCATAAACTTTAATGAGCTTTAAAAAAAAAAAGCTAAATAACTGGTAATTCTCTCAACAGCTGGAAGGTTCCCTCCTAATGTTGCTAAGTATTAATAGTCTATTTCTTTGAGTGAATCCAGGGAGCTGAGCAGGGAAGAGATCCTACTCAGATTATCAGTGGGGAATGTTTTCCCTCCTGAAGTCAAAAAGGAGCTAAACAGAAAAGTCAGAAGATACTGGCATCACACCGCAGATCAAGACCCTGTGTAGTGGAATCAGACACCCACAGCCAATGCCTCTCCAGAATTCCAAAGAAAAGGGCCTAGAATCTGAGAGATCTGCAGGAAGTGACCAGAAGACCCACACACCATCAGATGGCGCTGGGCTGCAGGTCCCAGGCTCTGGAGAGGGCCTTCCGCCTGCATCAGAACATGGCAGGCAGCATGACAGGCCCTCCACGCTGTGTGTCTTCCAAGCATTCCTCACACATCTGTCTTACCTGTGTGGTTATCTCCGCAAAATAAATAGAGGAAGAAGCTCCCGTTCATTGAAGGCTTTCTATGTTCACAGACTGATGATATATACTTTATACAGAATACCTCAATCCTCTTGACCAACACCTCATAAAGTGAATACCGTAATTTCCCTTCCCATTGTACAGATGAGGTAATCAAAGCTGGGGGGGAAAAAGTGATTTTTCCAAACATCTCACTCTGAGGCATAACCAAGATTGACGCAGGGATCTCTCTTTGCTGCCAGAACCAGCTGTCTTAGTCACTGTGCTATCGTGTTTTTGCACCTGTATCATCTCAAGCCCAATTTTTTAAGAGTTTGTCAGAAAACTCCTAAAATATGTGTCAACTTGATGCAGAAACTGTAATAAATCTAGTTCAATTTTCCTTTTGGGTCCATGACTTGACCGTTTATTAAGCCTACCCAGAGACAACCTACCAATGAGCATGTAATCTCAGGTACAGATTTGGGCTTATGATATTTGAACAAGAAAGATAGATAAATAAATATTATTACTTGGAGTCCTCCAGCTCCAAAATATTAAATATTTCTGTAATATTTCCTCAGGGTTTCTCTCAGCATTGATGCTTTTTTTTTAAGCATTCCTCCATTTTTTTTTTTGCTACTATAATCTGTTCTAAATAGAACAATATTCTCAGCCAGTCAAAAATGCTATTTGCTTTTACAGCCAAGGTTTTGCACAATGATACTAAATAATATAAATGATATTTTATTTGATGGCTGTTTTATGCTCTCTGCAGCCTCTAGTGGGACAATACACTGGGGCTTCCCTGTAAATTTCACCAGCTCCCCAATCTGGTGCAGCTATCAAGTTCTTCTTCTAGAAAATTTAAATCTCTGCTTAAAACATTAACTTCTTCTCCATTTAATTTTTTATTGCTAAGGGTTTACAGCTGACTTTATGGCCCCGGGATGATTAATTTTTAATGCCTTTCTTTCCTTATTCTTTGATCAACTTCCTCCATTTTCAATTTGAATGCAATTGTACCTTTCTAAAAAGCATTTGTCACTTGCTGGTTTGCATATTTCAGGCAACCAGAAATGGCTGGTACTAAGTGGAAGGCAAGCATTCCTGCAGAGAGTAACTGAGAGATGACAGTCACTCTGTGCCTTTCATGTGACTCCTGATGCTAGCAAACTCTCCAGCATCAGTCAATCTTTCAGCTCTAGGTCTTGGCAGAGAGTGAATCCCCTGAGAGGGTTATGTACTCAATCCTGTCATTGTCATGCATAAGGTAGGAATTAAGTCACATCTTTCAAACTACTGAACCATCATTAGGGAAAACAAATAGGAAAAGCAGACCTCAAAAACCAATTCCTTTCTTTTCCCACCCACCCACCAAAAAGCAGAGAAAAGAAAATGGAGATTTGTTTTGCAAGTCAAAAGTCCCCAGGTATTTTATATTCATACAGCATACAGTCATTTAAAATGATGTAGAACATTTAATGACATGGAAAAATGTTCATATATATTCAGTGGGGGAAAAAAAGCAGTTTACAAAACAGTGAATATAGCATAATTAATTTTAAAGGTATATATATGCCTAAAAGGATTGAGGAAATTTATAATGGCTATCTCTGAAGTTGAGAGAAATAAATGTTTATTCTTATTCTTTGCTTCTCCATGCTTTTTAAGTCTTCTACGTGACTATACATTGCTTTTGTAATTATAAATGAGATATTTAAAATAGAAGTATCTTGCAGTTAGGCTAATAATTAAAATTAATAATAATTGAAATTAATTAATAACCAGAAACGGTGCTCTTGAAAAGGTAGAAAGACTATGAGAGCTTGAAAGTAAATTAATAATATTATTGATATATTGGGAACACTGATAACAGCCTATTTTCCTCTCTCAAGGCACATACTGTTATCCACATTTCACAAGAACAAAAACCAGGGCTTGGAAAGCATAGGTAAGTTGTGTAAATCAAATCAGGATCAAGGCAGATAAATCCCAGATCCATGTGACTTCAAAATGTTCATCGTTGTCACTGTGCCTTACTGCCTTAATTGAAATGAATTTCCACACAAATGGAGCTACCATGTAGACTCAGTTCTTTATAGAGAGAAGTAATGACCCCCAGCCCCAATGCTAAATCAAGAGCATATTTCTAGCCCATTTTTATTCTTGCTTTTTAAAAAATATATGGACATGTGTAAAATAATATATTAATTCTTTCCATTACAATTTATGAGCAAGTTAGGGTTTATGATGCATTTTTCATATCCACTTGTCTCCCTATTTGATTTATTCACTATGTAATGATAATATCAGAAATTATGTGATATATTTAACTACCTGGGCAGAAAAATAAATTAATATATAAATAACAAATTTGAACTTCTGTTCCTGTTTTGTCTCTAAATAAACCAAACCATTTGTATTTATAGAACTGGTTACCAGGTGATATAAAGGGTAAGAAAAATTGTTCCTCTAATAAAACAGTTTCTACCAATATTATAAATTACCAGTGTCATCATTTGCTTGTAATGCTGCCATTAGCTGACATTTAGCCTTTGTCTTGACAATTTTAAAGAAAACCACAATCAAACTCTTCTAAACTGATGTACATTAGATCCTTTATATTCTTAAACTGGGAATTTCTCTTACCACCGGCAATCTTGTTGATGATGCTAAAGTCTCTCAATTTCTACTGAACTAACAGCTACCATATACCAGCTTTTGCTAGCTCTTACAATAATGTCTGAATGTTTTACATATACAGATGCCTCTGTAATCAACTAAGGCACAGGGATCATTTGTCAACACACCACCATTGATTAGGTCAAGTGTGTCTTCCAACACTGGAGACTTGGGACTGTCAGTGGATGACTCTTGACCATGTTACCCTTGTTTTAAATAACTTATATTTGCTCATCTGTAAAATGGAAGTTGTGATAGTTAGTAGAGTACTAAAATCAGTTATTAGACATGATGCCCAGCACAGAAGCCCAAGAAAGCATTATCCCTCCCTTTTATTAAAATGAATCTTGTTGAGTGTTCGTGGACTTTCAAAGGTCTGATTCATCAAATGAAAATACAATTCATTCCCCCAGAGGGGGTAACCCCACAGCCTCCCTCTTTTCTCAGAAGTACCCAATGGACAGGGAAGCTAACAGCTTCTGGACTTCACTGCAATGTCCTCCATTTCTTTAACCCCCCACCCTTCCCATTCTCCCTGCCTGTCCAAGGCTCTCAGATCCCACAGCCCCCAGATGGTGCAGTGTATATTAGCAAAATCACAAGGGTGAGCCCAGGTTTGGGCACCTTCTGCTGTAGTGGATCATATTCACCTAAGTCTGACCCAAGTGGCATTATCTTATCAGAGTGTCAGTGTGTGCCACTGTGAACGTTCTATCCCCTGTTGAGGTATGAGCCATGGTGCCATCTACCACGTTCTGAGGCAGTCAGAAGGCTCTGCCCAGAGCTAAGCAAATGTCACAGTCATGCTCTTCAACTTCTGGAACTGTAAGCTAAATGAATCTCTTTTCATTATAAAGTACTAAGTCTCAGATATTTCTTACAGTAACAGAAAATGAAGTAGGATGGTGGAAGGAGGGTATCAAAGGAGGGATTCTAAGAATGGGATGATTTCTAAACTTCTCTTGACCCTTCTACAGTGCGTGCCAACTACCTCTTACAGGAACATTTGATATTGCCTCCCAATTCTCCCATCATCTCTTTTGATTCCCCAGTCCACCAAGAGAGTACTCAGACACACTATACCATTCTTCCATTTATCAAATATAAATTGAGTACCTATTGTGTGCCTGGCATTGTAGTTGGCAAGGCGTAAGAGTCATAATTAAAGCAGCTTGCATCCATGTTCCTCCCAACCTACATTCCTACCACCCTGAATTTCCCTCAGACATTGCTCCTTTATAAGTTATTCCTGTTACATGTAATGTTTTTCTACCTCTCCTCCACTTCTTTTCTACTTTTTGAAAGCAGAGTCTCAATTCAAGACCGAGGTTAAATCTGTTTTCCTTGGGCAGCATTTCCCAGGCCCCTCGGATTTAGCTAATACTCTGAGGCAACTCCCAACTCTCACTTAGTTCCACTGTAACTCTTGTGACTTTGTCTCCCCCTACAGGATAGAAACAGCATGTTGTCACTTCCAAATGCTGGGTCCTTAACACAAGGGTCCACAGACTTCTTTCTGTATAAGACCAGATAGTGCATCTTGAGCTTGGAGGTCACAGGGGCTCTGTTGAAAATACGATACTCTGCCACTATAGTGTAAAAGCAGCTAAAAGTAATAGTAAATGAGTGGATATAGCTGTGTGGCCATTAAAAGTTTAATTAATGGGCCAACCCCAGGACCCTAAAAAAAAAAATATGCCGCACACAGTAGATGTAGGTGGTTACCTACTGAAGCTGATTCCTCTGCCTTTTTTTCTGAGAGAGGTGTCATCCAGGTTTGTTGATTGATAGAGCTTTTATCTTTCCCTCATACTGACTGCTACATTAAATTTGAAGTGTGATAGAATGGGGTGCAGATTTGCATGTGAACAGCAAGGCCACTGGGAGGTAAAGTATCAAGATTTTTACTTCTTTTCTCTATAATTAAAAGGTATTGAAACAGCAAAACGTAAGAGAGCACAGAACACATAGGGGAAGATCTAAGGTGTCCCTTATCAAGGCCTAATGACAGGAAAGATCTAAAAAGTACCCTGAGATTAAAAAAAAAAAAAAATCATCCTAAGTGTAAAGGAAGACATTTGTTTCTGGATTTGCCAAAAAAGCTAACTCCAGAATATCTCCAAAATCTGTATTTGACCAATGTGTATTTGTAACCTCCAGGTAATAAGTTGAGCTATTTGGAAAATCTGCCTAAACACAATGCTCTTTTATTTAGTCAACTTTAGCTTAAGATATTTGCACCTAAGCGTTACTGAGGATGTTTTTTTGTGTTTTTGTTTTTTGTTTTTTGTTTTTACTAGATATCAATTACATTCATAGTAGAGAACAAGCCTTTGGACAGATAGACAGAACCTGGACTAACTACCTGGATTCAGTTAGCATCCCAAGTTCTGATAGCCATCATGAGAAGATCACCCTAGGAGAAAAGGATCACATTTCCTATTCCTTCCTCTAAACAAATAGGATAGTGAATATTACCTATTGATGCATCTCTTCCAAATGACATGTATTTGTCTTAACAAATAATAATTCAGGCTCCCCCTAAACAAATCCATCAGCAACTTTTTTATAATCAGGTCAGTGATAGATGGAGTACATGAATCATGCACAAAAACTGTCAGAAACAGAATTCCAAACTTTTGGCTTAAAGAGGCTCTAAATCACATGCCCCTGAGAGTTTTCTCTGGCTTGACTTCTGCTCATACCTTGCATGATTTTGTGCACCGTGATGTGGGAGGCATGGCAATCTGGCTACATGAGAGTTGACACAAGCTAACGGCTTTTTAGAAATTTCTTTTTCACCCCTGATGAACACAAGTTCACAGTCTACGGGCCCCTACAACCCAAATATCACTACGGTAATGCTTTTGGCATAGCATTCAATATCTTTCTCCAAAACTGTCAAGACCAAAGCAGTGACAGCGTTACATTTCATTACAGTGCGTCTGTCAACTATAACCCAATTGTTTTGCTCAGTGGCCATTAAATCTGTCAGACAATCTTCACAGGTTTCTCTGAGCCACCCTACCCCTTCCCTCCTCCAACCTGCAACACCACACAAAAAAAACCCACAGCAAGCTCTGTCACAGGGAATCATATAAATATTAAAAAGACAGAAGGGATGATCAGAATAGACATTTGATATTATGGGATTTGTAAATCAATTTAGGAGCTGTGTGATATATGCTATAGGAATCAAGAGGCAATAACCATTTTATGGGGGAAGATCATAAACCTGTCAAATTCTCTACCCCGTGAGCATAAGAGACTGTTCTAGTGCCAAAAAGTGATGCTGTCACAGACCTCATACAAAAAAAAGCTAACGCATTTCTAATTGTACTGTCTTTTTAATACCCCCCATCCAAAAGAGAATTTCATTTTTTCTGACATTTTCGATATGGTCACAAACACAGCTGGGTAGAAAGAAGTAACTTTTCCTCCATGGGCCAACAAAGAATCATGCCACAGATTTGACTATTTGGTATCCCAGAATACCAAATTCCTGAAGCCAGCATTTCCAGATTCCACAGCATGTGTTTTTAATCACTGGTCTCTATATTCCCATTAGAGGGTCTTTGGCATACTTTCTGAATAACCTTCTGCTTTTCCAGAGAGCCATGCGAAACACTATTCTGTGACACGACAGTACAAGAGCTCTGGAGATGCCATGAGAACATACAGAATAAATGTCTCATTGCATAAAGAGTGCTGGCAGGACAAGAGTCTCTTCTGTGGTGGAATTGTGCTTCATGGACAGAATGCTGTCGGCTTTTAGCAATCCTTCCCAACCACACTTGTGTCTTGACAGATTCTGGGCCTATCTGGGGTATTCATCAGGGTTCTCTTAGAGGAACAGAATCAACCAGAGGTATGATTATAAAAAGGGGATTTATTAGATTGGCTCATACAACCAGAAGCTGGATAGTCGACAATGGCCATCTACAGGCTGGAGAGCTGGAGGAAACAGTAGCGATGCAGTCCAAGAGGCTGAAGCCTCAAAACAAGAGGGATCAACAGCTTTACCCCAGTCCAAGACCAAAGGCTTCTGGAAACTTCCAGGAGAATCACTGGCAGAGTCCACTTTGGAAGAGTGAAGGAGTGAGAGTCTGATATCCTCAGGAATCACAGCAGCAATCAAGAACCCATTGGAGAAGAATCAAGCTGCATCTGCTGCTGCTTCCTTGTTCTTCCAAGTTTTATTCCATCCAAGCCATCATCCTATTGGACAGTGCTGCCCATGCTTAGGGAGGGTCTCCACTTCTGTTCCCTATCCCACATGCCAATCATTCCTAGACACACCCTCATTGGCACACCCAGAAGCATCTTAATCTTTGACATCTCTTAATCCAATCAAGTTTATGATTCAAGTTGACCATTATAAAGGGTAAGCATATACATGAGACTCAGACATTCATATAAGCTATTTGACCTTGGGCAAGTCACAGCATCACCCAGAGAACTCATACAAACAACTGGGATACTAGTACCTGCCACTCCATCTAACAAGAAGTGGGTAATGCAAAAACAGACTTAACTGCATTTTTAACTATAGAAATAAAGCAGAATAATGCATCAGGTAGAATAAGGACTCTGGAACCAAAACCACTTGGGTTAGACTCCTGGCTCACTTTTGGGTAACCAGGGATAATATATTTCACCTCTCTAAGCTTCAGTACAAGGAGATAATAATAATTATCTCATAGGATTCTTGCAAGTAAATATTCTCCTTACTGCATAGTAAACACATATTACATAATACACGAATATATATATTTAAAGTGGGGTTAAAGAATAAAGTAGATTTAAAATGTGGGTTCAAACCCTCATATTTAACCAGAAGTCTTTGTTACTCCTTTTCTAAGTTTGCCTTCATGATTTACTCATTTCTGGTTGGTAAAAAGGGACCATTGTTCTCTCCTTTATCGAGGATATGATCACTACCCCATAAGATGCCTGTTTTACTCAGCTTTGCATTGCTGTGACAAAAGATCTGACAAGAACAACTTAAGAAGAAGAAAAGTTTATTTTGATTCATAGTTTCAGAGGTCTCAGTCCATGGTTGGCCAACTCCAATGCTCTTGGCCTGAGGTGAGGCAAACATCATGGCAGAAGGGTGTGGCAGAGGATAGAAGTTCAGGAAAGGACAACTAGGAAGCAGAGAGAGAACTTCACTCACTAGGGACAAAATATAAAATCCAAAGCCACACTACAGTGACCCACTTCTTCCAGCTATACCCTACCTTCCTTCCTATAATTACCACCCAAGTAATCCATATCAGTGGATTAATCCACTGATTAGGTTAAAGTTCTCATAATTTCTTTTCTGAACATTCTTGCATTGTCTCACAAATGAGCTTTTGAGGGGACACCTCGTAACTAAACCATGATATTGAATTATTTTTAAAGGTATTAATTCATTGCATCCCTAACAACTGTGCAAAAATTAAGCCCTGTTTTGGACCAAAAGAAGAGAAAAGATGAAGAGAGCTGAAATACCAAGGGTTGTTTTTTTTTAAGTTGTAGATGGACACAATGCCTTTATTTTGTTTAATTTTTTTTTATGTGGTGCTAGGGATCAAACACAGAGCTTCATAGATGGTAGGCAAGCACTCTACCACTGAGCGACAATCCCAGGCCCCCAAGGTTCTTAACATATTGAGATAATTCATTTTCTTGTTTAGCTCAAAAAGATTGCACCATAACCTAAAAAATTCTAAAATGTACAAAGGGTGGTAACAGACTCATTATTCTTCCCCTGTAGAAGAATAATGTAGACATTTGCTCCAAGCCTTCTCTGCTGGGAGCCATTAGCCAAGTAGGTATGACAATTTCCTTGCCAGCGTACCCCATGTTGCAGTGACATTGAATGTAGGTGACCTTGCTCAAGGACCAAGGCGGATTAGGGCGTTCCCGGTTTAGGTTCCAGGTTTAAGGTTTAAGATTATTCCTGCTGGGAATAGGGCGTATCCTGCTGCCTGAGTTCCCCTTGAGTTCTCACGGGATTTAGACAGTATATTTTGGAGATAGAAGCCCAGTGGAGGTGGATTTGGGCAGAGAACGAGGATTTGGGCAGAGAACGTGGATTTCCCCAGAACGTGATTGTAGACGGCTGGTGTGAGTTCGGGAATAAAGAGTTGCTGTTTGAATCTACAAGCTGTGTGGTGGCTCGTGATTGTGTGCCCAGCCAGACTGCGGCACTTCTCTTCACCTATTCTCCAAAAAAGAAGTCAAGTTCAAACCAGTGACCAAACAAGGGCTTTGTGCATTCCTGTTCATGGACTAGGAACATCTAGGAACACCTCCCAGAGAAAAGAGTTCCCCACCAAACTGATGCTGTCACCCAGAGGGAGGCAGCATTGAACCTGGTCTTTCATTTGAAGGAGGCCACAGAACCAACGGGCAGACAGGAATAGGGCTTCCCATTTTCTTTGAAGATGTCAAATAGATCTAAAGAGCCTCAAATGGCACGGCTCAAGGGCTATTCAAAGTTTCCAGAGGGCTAGCCATTTTATACCACTATATACAGGAAATATCTCATTAGGGAAACCTACAATCAACTTGAGTGGATAATTCATCTTTGGACTCAATCATCCTGACAGTTATATTGGTTATTTTTTAATCAATTTCCCTATCACATCCACAATGAGTTACAGCCAGTGCAGGAGTTAATGACAGGGACAGTGCTTATTCAGCAGCTGGCACCTGCATCCTCTGGAAGGCTTCTTCAGTGCCACTCTGAGAAAACACATTGTCACTATTCCCATTTTACAGATAGACAGTGACTGCAAGCAATTAATTAGGCTTACTTACCTGATTTTTTTACCCATTCTGGCTTAGTTTGTTTGAGATCTAATCAAGTGATCTGAGATTCACCTAATCTCTTTTAATTTATTTAGTCATCAGTTATATTGAGAGCTTGTAGTTAATAAACTCTAATATAATTTCCAAAAAAAATGTTATTAATTTTATGACTCTTTCCAAGAAGATAACTCTGAAAAGTTCCAGATGCAAATCCAAGTGGGCAATAAACACAGAAACACAGTCAAGACCAGCAATGTTCAATCAAAACTTGAATTGTATTTAATTTTAACTCATGTAACCTCAAATTTAAATACCTACATGTTCCTTTTGGCTACAGTATTAAACAGGATGTAAGTCTATCAGAGATTGACAAGATAGAAGAAGAAAAATCTGGAATTTCCAGGCTATACGGGTCTGCTTTTCTGTAGCTTAGCTACAGTTTGAAATTGTTCATATCAGAAGCCCTGGACTAGCTAGACATAGTCCTCCTGGTCCATTTTAGGTAAGACCATAGTTTTAGCAAGAAGAAATCTCCTTTTAGGTAAAGAGTTCCATCCATACAGAGTTACCATATAATTTACATCAAAGTTGTGACACTTTGGACCATGAACAGGGTCAACAATGATTATGCCAGGGAAACAAAGCATATACAGAATCATCCCAGACAACAGGTCATCACAGAATCATCTCAACTCAGGAGATCTCAGTACATGTTCATTCTATTACAGACATGATGGAGGGCAGCAAAGAACCATTTCAGACAGAGTAAGGAAGCCTGTCTGAGGGAGACCTTTCAATGAAGAATTTTATGTAAAGCAACCAAACTAGCAGGATCATGGAAAAGAACTTTCGTGGCAGAGGAAACAGCAAATTCTCTGGCATTCGGGATCCTACAAGGCTAACTGAGGGTTCATGATATTAACCTGTGCTCTATGAAGTAATTTACAAATGGCAGCCCAAGAGACTATAAAAGTGCCTTTTAAAAATGAAGACTCTTAGGTCCCACCTTGGACCTAATAATCAAAATCACTAGAGGTGAAATTTCATAAGTGAATTATTCTGTAATTCTTACAAATGAAGCAAAACAGAGATAAAGACAGTGTTTAGAGATCATATCCAATGGTATTCGGGCACTATTGTTTCCAAATTGTATTGATGATGTCATCTGCGAACTGTCCCGGACAAATGTCATTCTTCAGCTTCATGAGTGAGTGCTCATGCTCAAAAATGCTCTCCCAAACAAATGAGCAACAGCAAAGCTCAATGTGACTGCTGTCGTCCCTGATGTTTCCAGATGCTCCTGTCTTCTGCCTCCTGAAGGAACCATGAGGTGCTGCAAAATCAAAACGGTCTCGCCCCTGTAGGATGCTCTGGTATATACCAAGGAATGGGATAACTGGGTCAAATGGGCATTCCAAGTCCTTCCCTATGTTCCTAAGCTTGGGGGAGAGAAAAAAAAAAGACTAAAATAGGAAAATCAAAAAATACTTCAGATAGAGGTAAATAATGTGGAGAAATTGAAACGCCCTGAGGGGACATTAGGTTGTAAGATACATGAAGGCAAGAATTGCTGTTTGTCTATTGCTTTGTCCCCATTGCCAACAACAGTGCCAGAAACCAGACACTCAATAAATATTGACGGATGTGCAGGAAAGAACTAGTTTAGATAGCATGAGGAGGCCTGTCTGAAGACCTTTCAAAGAAGAGTTATATGCAAAGGATCCAAGCTAAGAAGACCATGACAAATGACTTTCTTGGCAAGAGGAAATGTCAGATACAAAGGCCCTGAGGTTAGAGCAAGTTTTTCCTGTTCAGTAAGCAGAACAAAGTCCTGTGGTTCCACATGGTGACCCAGGGGAGAAGGATTCTGGGTGAGGTTATTGAGATAGGCCAGACCTAGATAACATGAGACCTTAAGGACACACCAGTGTTTTCAAAGCAGGGAGTCAGAGGGTCTGGATTTGTCATGTACATGGTCACTTCAACTGCCTGATAGTGAACAAACTGTGGGAGCATGATATAGGGCTAGGAAAACTACTTAGACAGTTGTTAGAGGACTGTAGGGGAGAGATTATAGCAATCTGGAGGTCCATGGTCTCAGGCACAAGGCCTCTTATCTCATAGAGTAGAATTATGACAACAAGGTCTGAAAACCCTTACCCATGGGCAATACCCCTGTTCTCCCTCTTTGGCTATCTCATAGAAATGGAGTTTTGGTCATTAACTCCAACGATTTTGGTTATTAAAGTACCAGTTGTTAGAAAAGTGCCAGAGAACACCAAGAAAGGCTGGTTTGGTTATAATCCCCAGGACAGAGATGTTGGGATGGTTTAGATGGGATCCAAAAAGTAGCACTGAGATCAAGAGGAGAAGGTGCCCGAGGCCATGGTCAACACTGGGAACCAGGAATCCATAACTAAGGAAAAGAATTCTGGGAAATGCTGAGTCATCTCCTCATGGCTTTTCACAGATGGAATAACTACTTCCTGGGACATCCAGCTTCTGTCCCATTCCTCGGGGTCACCCAGAGCACCTGGCTGACCTCTGCCCCAGCAACCAAACAAATGGGGGAGAATTCAAGTGTTTTCTATCAGTACCAAATTATTCATAGAACACTATACCTCTGTTTTCACATTGCTCATGTCCTCACAGAATAGTGTTTAAAGGCACCCTTCTTCCAACAGAAATAAATAAAATTGGATACTGCCGGTATGTCACCTTCACATATAAAAAGGACTCGGCTGATATTTGAAGGATGTTCCTACTGATTGCCTATTGTCGTAGCAGGAGATTAGAGGGGAGAGAGAGCTTGGCTTCTGATTGTTACACCCATGACAAGGAGGGCCTTCAGTCACATCTCATTAATTTACTGTGGAGCAGAATGTCACATTGACATTTCAAATTATCCTGTTTCTTTGTTCACAGGATTATTTTAAGCTTAAACTCATTGAGTGTCTAGCTTGGCTATTTATACGAACTATGACTCTAATCTTCTGATGTCTTGACCTGCGCACAAGACCAGATTTTACTATTTATAAAAATGATTAACTGTTTTGTCTTTGGGGTCAAACAGATGTAAGCTGGAATTTTTTTTTTTTTTCTCTATTTCCTAACCGGGTCTCCTTAGGCAAGTGATTTATCCTCTCTGGGCCTTAGCTTCCTCATTTGTGACAAGAAAAATAATATCTACCTTATGTGCTTCTTATGAACATCAAGTGAAATAGTGTATAAGAAAGCCCTTAAAATTATCCAAGAAAACAACTTGTAGTGAAATTAGAACAATATGAATGGCTAATGCTGTTAGCATTCCCTTGTTGCAGGGCCTTTATCTAAGTAAAGTTAAATATATTTACTAACTTAATCATCGCAGCAACTCCACATTACACACTAAATTTATTTTCTTTATTTTACAGCAAACTGGGTGCTCATAGGTCAGATTATTTGCAGCAATAAAGCCCAGACAATCTGACTTCAGAACCGTGCAGATACACTCTTGCTGTTCTGCATCCATGTAGACTTCTTGACATAAGCAGCTACACACATTTAGAGATCCAGGTCAGACGTCACCCTGAAATCTAAGCCACATGCCCAACACCCAGCCCCATCCTCATAGTTTCCCCCTCAATGTCAACCAACTCAGATTGGACAGGTCAGTGTCAGAGTTCCCCATTCTTCCTCTGAAACCTGTGCAAGCCACTGTCTTCCCCACAGTTTACATCAGAGCCATCCTTCTGGAAGCTACCATTCACTCTCCATGCCTCTCTGTCCCTTAAACCACACACCTACCCCATCAATGGGTAGCTGTTGGCTCTACCTTCAAAATAAATCCAGAACTCAACCACATCTTACCACCTACCTCCTCCATACCGCCAGGCCCAAGTCACCAACATCTCATGCAGACTCATTATGATAACTTCCCAATAGACCACCAAAATGTGCCCTCCTGTCCTTTCATTCAACACTCAACATCTCAAGACCTTCAACACTTCCAACAGCTCTTCCTTCTACAGAAGATAAAAGTTAAAAAAAAATTACAATGGTATACAAGACTCTATGTAAGGCTTCAGCTGTATCATCTCTGACCTAATTTCCTACTCTTATCACCATCTCTCACCCTCTTCCAGCCACACTAGAACCTTCATTTGTGAAACACAACAGGAACATGCTACCTCAGGGTCTTTGCATAGACTGTTCCCTCATCCATGAACACCATCTTGCCCAATATTGACGTGGTACCCTCTTACACCTCCTGTTCTCTACTCACCAAGCCCATCACAGACATCCTACTCTGATCCTATTCCTGCCCCTTGTTCTATTTTTCTACATAGCTTTTATCACTATCTAACATGTGGTATATTTTCTTATTTGTTTCCTATCTGTCTTCCTCTCTAGAATGTAAACTCCATAGAGGCAAAGACTTCTGACTCCTTTGCTCATTTCTCTACCACACCATGCCTAGACCATGACTGGCACATAGATGATGTTCACTGTACATGTGATCCATGAATGAGGAATAATTCCCCCCCCCCCATTAGGATCCAAATGACATAAAGTCACATGCCAGATCTAATACAATGAGCCTCATAAGGATCTCCTCATCCAAAGTCTCACCTGAGTGTTTTTACATCTTATCTCAGGTTCAATCTTAGAGACCCATTTCTCTGGGGCCGGCCTTATTAATCATCAAATTCTCATAAGAAAGAAGATAATAATAAACTATCACCAGTTAATACAAATCAGTGTGTGAAATCTTCCCCCCTTTGTGAATTACAGAGAACACCTTCACATAGAAGTGAAGGAGAAGAAGACAGCGAGGGGGAACAGAAGGGCCAAGGGGTGAATTCCCCTCATGGGAAGGTGCTGACATGGGCCCTCTGGGATGCACACAGGAGGGAGGCAGAAGCACCAGCTGTGGGAAGGAGCATGTTAAAGGAGGCAGGAGTCTCTTTCCAGAATATTTGCTTTGGGCTGGTCCAGGATCTTCAAGGAGAGATTTTAAGCTCCTGGTACCACTTCTCAGGCCTACGCAACCACTCTGGATTATTTGGTTCCCATTACTTTACTCTTTACTGCAAACTTAAAGAGAAATATTCCATCTTTCTCCTGCAAGCTACTAACACCTGCCTCACCTCTCAAGGTTTCTCTACCACCCACCACTGGAAATCATGCGGAAGGTCATGTCCTCAACCCTCCATGACAACCCTCCACTGTAGAGTCAGAGTTTGTAGCACATATTAGAGCCATTTATAGAGTTTTGACGATGGAAAGGGGATTATTTGTTCACTAGTCCTTGGGAGGAACCAAGGACTATGAGAATTCCCCAGGGGTTTGGAAGGTGCTGCCAGAGTTGGAAACAGCTGGGATAAAACTGGCTGAGTCCACTCGGGTCTGGCCCCAGATCTTGAGGCCCATGACACTGGTGAAATCACTTTATCTTTCTAGGTAGGATACTTGATCAGAAAAATAACCACTCTTATTTCTTAGGATTATTGTAGGAATTAAATAAGAAAATTCTATAGAAGTATTTTAAGCTATTAGGTACAGAGAATTTAAAGAACACTTGTATGAACAAAACATAGAGCAACCCAGCCATTTCTCCAACAGACACGACTACACAGAGAAATGGTCCCCACACTGAGGCACAGCAGGCAGAGCCTTGCAAAATTCCCCGTGAGTATCAACAGTATGGGCCTTTTGATCACCAATCTATATTCACCATGTAAATCAGAAAATACTGATAATACCATTTTATCCAATACTATCTAAATGAGATAGTAACAGAAAAACCAAAAAGAAATAAAAATGACCTATAATTCAACCATTCTTGGATTACCATCAGTGACATTTTCCCAAAAGTCAATGCATAACACAAATATGCAAGACATAGGTCTACCATATTGTTCTACAATCTCCTTTGCTCACTTAGTATAACACAAATCAATATCAATGAATTCAGCTCTTTACATCATGGTCCTAAAGACTTCATAGTCACCAATGGCTGAGAATCTACCACAGAGGACTATTTCCAGTTTCCTCCCTTATGAATAATTCAACAGTATGCCCGTACATGTGGGTCAGTCTTCACTTGTTCAGAACATTGTATTCCTAGAATAAGTTTCAAATAATAAAACTTCTTTGCTATAATGTTAAAAATGTAAGCATTCTTTACTATAAAAATTCAGATTTTTAAAAAATTCAAATATATGGCATTGCTCCCTGAAATTCATGTTCTCTCCTTCTTCCAGGGCATGGGGTCAAACAAGATCCCCCACCTCTCTTGAAGTTGAGTGAGACCATAGACTAAGTTTTAGTGTGAGATATAGGGGTAGATGTGTGCCACCCTTAGCTGATAAACCTCTCCTGCAATGCCCCTTTGTCCCTCGCCTCCTTTACTCTTGGAGAACCATATCTAGAGTCCTTTTGGAAACTCCGTGTTAAAGATGGAAGAGCCCCCATCTGTCTACATCCCTGAATGATCATAACAGGCAGAACTGAACCCTAGAACAAACTTAGATTACTTACTCAAGAAAAAAGAAACTTCCACTGTGTTTATATATATATATATATATTGCATCATTCAGAGTTTACATGTAACAGCAATCAGCCCTCCTTAATTATACAGAAAGATATATCTTAATAAAATTCTAATATATATGGCAACATCTTAGTGGCCAAGAAGTATGTGGTAGAAAACCCTAAGCGGGAACTCTAAATAAGAAGACCTATGACAAAAAGTGCCAAAGCATTTGGTAAAACTTGAGTCTTGGGAAACAGAGAAAGTACCTTCCATGCATGTACCTTCAGGGAGGGAGGCAGGAAAGATCTCTTAGTACATTGACTACTATTTGTTGCATTAAGAAAAGAATTGATAAGAAAGAAATGAATTCAAGAAAGAATTGGCTGACTTGCAAGCAGAAATGAAAGAGAATAAAGAAAGACCAGGAATTCAGGCTTTGCAGAACTGAAAAAAATTTAACTGCTAATGAATCATAAGTAATAGGAAATGAGATTAAAAATATACCTTGAAGCCTCCATCAATTTTTATTAGCTAAACGACAGAGCGCCATATTAAGTATATTTCCTTTCCACCCAAGATTTTGGTTTCACGTGGCTGACAGAGCGCCATTAGGGTGCAGGAGAAAGGCACTGAGTTAGCTAAGGAGGGAAGCAGGTAGGGCCTGCATCTGTGTCTTAGGAAAGGATTTGGGTACAGTTACTCACACACAGAACCCACGGGAAACAAAGAGATCAGAAGGCAGTGAAGTATTGGAGACAATGATCCTGCCAAAGAAACCTGTACCTAAACGAAAACAGCTTTGGCTATTCACACCTTGAAAGAACACTTAGGTCACACACTTAGGTGGCCCCAGTTCTCATTCCACCCAGGAACAAGGAAAGTACAATGGGGCGGGGACTGGGGTCACTCAGTAGACAATGGAGCTCCTTCCAGAGTGCAGGATGAAGACTTATTTAAGGAACTTTCCCTGTGCCAGGGAAGAGGGCCTTCATAACGTCTGACCAGCAGGTTTCCTTCTTTGCTATGATCCAGGAATGGCTGTGTCACTCCCTTCTCCCCCTTCCTGAATGAGAGTCTTGTCCTGTTCAACCATGAAGAAAAAGAGACAGAGAGAGGTGTGTGTGTGTGTGTGTGTGTGTGTGTGTGTGTGTGTGCTCACATTTTGCCAGTGTAGGAGGGAAGGGGGAGAGATAACCTGTATTTTAACACACAGTTTGTTAGATCTTTAGGAGCTCCATCTGGATATTATTGAGAAGACTGTGCTTCACCCAGGACTCTTGCCTTTGAACTTGAATCCCATATGTTTGGATGGAACTCTGCACCCTGTCCCGTAAGAAAGAGGGCAAGTGTGTCCTCTATGTGGGCGGAAGTGTTTGGTGATCAGAAAACCGGACTATGGTAGAAAATTCTGGATGTCACCAAAATCTTTGTTCTATTCTTCTCTCAGGAACATAACTATCTTCTATTTCCTGCCTCCCTTGTGATCAGACATGGTCAGATGGTTGAGTTCTAGTGAATTGGAAATATAAGTGCCATTCACAGGTCTGGCCCATTACACACACACACACACACACACACACACACATTCATATTATAAACTTCTAATGAATAACTTTCTATGCTCATCTCCCTTCAGCCACCTAGATATGTGTCAATGCCTTTGGACATGTGACATGGGTACCCAGAGTGGCCTTGCAAATTGTATATTGAAGACTGATTTCTGAGTGGCTATGAGTAAAGTTGAGCTCCTTTCTTACCTTTCCAAGCTTCCAAGCCCTTCCCTGGCTGGGTTACACTAAGATAACTTGTCTATCTTCTTTGAACCATCAACTTTATTAGGGTTTATTTATTATAGAAAATAGCCTATTCTGACTAATGTAAGTATATCAATTATGAAAATGAAAGTTCATCTATTCTACAAATCAATCACAGTCCTTGAGTGATCCATCAATTACCAATACCCCTATATACCCTTCTGATTTTTTTGCATTGGTATGTATACATGAATTTATTATAAAATTGGGGGAATCGCACTATACACATAGTTTGAGAGACTTTTTAAAGAGTTTATCAATTTTATAAGACATGTATTAATATAGTCACACAGTACTCTATGGCTTGACTAAAATAATAATTATGCTTTCGGAGCTAATGAAAACTTTGTGACAAATCTGTAAAACGATTTATTCTTTCCAAAAAGCACTTTGCTTGAAACTTTGCAAGTGAAATATACAGAGACGAGACTATTTAACACCACCCAGAAATATGTAGAAATAACAACTTCTATCCCAGTGCCCGAAAGTAAATGCAACAACAAAAGTCTACATGTGATTATAGGGAAGAGAATGTGCTCCATCTGGCCCTCTCGCATTTGCCTTCTGAATGTGTGTGTTACCAGTAAGCCTGGGATCTCAATATAGACTAAAGCAGCCACACTCTGCATTTAGCACTGACTTAAAAGTACAGGTGCCTGCGAGCAATTGATATGTTGCCCAGTGTTTTTCTTAGTTGATCATCCTTCTTATTTATAGATATTTTCAGACTTTCCTTACAAAAACATTGAACACAGAAGCTAGTACATGGTAAACTAGCTCAATCAATTATTGTCTCAGAAGATACTGCTTGCCCTGGAATTCTTAGAATAATGTCACATTACCATTGACATCTCTAACTGAACTTAAGAACATTTGGATATCATCTTCCAGTTCTTAAAGGTTGAATCTGTTTTTGCTCAATTGCTGTTATAAACTTTCCCATAAGATCACTGACTGCAGAGAGGACAGTCTCCCACTTGCCTCTACCTGGTCAGTCCATCTCAGAACCTGTGCACCGGTTTGAGTAGAATGCCCCCTTTTTCTGTGTTCCCAGAACATTCTGGCTCTTCTATCCACTAAATCAAATTCATTTTTATCATCATCACATATATGAGAAACTTAAGTGCCAGACACTGTGCTAAGCACTTTATGTGCATTATCATCTCATTCAAATCAAGAATCTATAGTGAGGAAACCGAGGCTTGATGGAGAATCAAAGCCAAAATTCTAATCCAGATAATCCAATCCAAAAGACCCTATTTTGAAATGTCAGCAATAATTTTTGCCTATTTCTCTTCCCTTCTTCAAAAAATATTTTTTGATCGTTTATTATCATTTATATATTTTTTTAACCAGGCTTACTTTCACAGTACATTAGGAGCCATTTGAAATAAAAGACTATCTTTTTTGCATTTATCATTTCGAATGCTTAATACCATACCTGAAAGATAGCTGCTGCTCGGTAAATTTGTCATACAACACCAAAGACAGAGACACAGCCTGTGTTCTTCACTGCTGGCACAAACAGGAGACAGGAAACGTCCCTCTGAAACAAAAGGGAATGGGCTGACATTTCCCTGCCATCAAAGAGAGGCTGGACATCTACAGGTTAATATTCCGGACCTTTTAAAATATAGAACTAGAAGTGCAATGTTAAAACTGTAACTCTGCTTATTATAGAGTATTCATCATTCAAATATGTTGGTCTTGAATAATTCTGGTTTATGTTTTTTGAATCCTTTAGTGATCCAGAGAAAATAGAGAACATTTGGGATTCAGATTGAGATAGGAAAATTCGTGGAACAAGTGGGGCTTTGGGTGAATGTTGAACAATGGGTAGAATCTGGATCAATGCCCCAAATTTGGTACTTTTCAAGCTAGGAGAACAATAGAGTCCATGAGAGGAGGAGTGATTTGGACATCATGGAAGTTAGTGCGGAATGGAGATCTCTAAAAGTGGAATTTAAGGAGATAATCATGAGAGTGATGAAGACAGATGGCAGACAATAGAGAGAGAAAAAGATGGTAGAATACAGACAGCCAATTGATAGATGGCTAGAAAGAAAAATTCAGTTCTGACCTTAAAAGAGACTTATAAAGAGAAATTTAAAAGTCGTTAAGTTTTGGTTTGTGAACATAAGAAATACATAGCAAAAAAATAAAAGGGTATTTTTTTTTAAATATATTGGCTTGGCAATTGTTTGCAAGATGGATTTCCAAGAAGAGTTCCATTCTAATGTCAGAGTCTTTTCTCTTTTGTGAGCTGGGAATAGGCCATCTAAAAAGGATCCCAATCCAAGGGAAAGAGCCAATGGAGAAATTGTCCACCTGAATTAGTTTGCAATCACAGGGACACTCTCCACACAAAAGAGCCTTTTGACCTTGTTCCTTGGCCAAGAACCAAAGCCCTCTGAGAAGGCTCCCCTTTCCCTTAAGCAATCTGTCCACCATGGATCAATGTTAGGGTCTGTAAACAAGTCAGGATGGCGCCTGGCATTTTGCCAGAGGGAGTGGTTTGTGAAGTAACGCCAGCAAGCCATTAAGTGTGGAGATTCCTTATTGGTTGACTGCTGTATCTAGTTTATGTTAAGTAAGATAAGCTGTGTGGAATGTATATATACCCCTCCTGTCCTACAATAAACGGCTCCCACTCCTGCTGTATCAATGTACACAAGTTGCTCTTCACCCCCTGGTTATTTTGCTGCAGCCGGGCTGTGGCAGATGGTGGCTCGTCCAGGGAGCCCTGGGACACTCGGGGGTAAGTGACGAAAAAAAAAAGCTGCCCGTCCATAGATAGGACGGGAGCAAATCTGCTCGTCCCTAGGCAGATAGGGCGAGAGGAAAAATGGCCATTTTGAGAAAATGGAGAAGATTGATACAGTATGTTTGTGTCTTGTTTTGTCTTAGTGTATTGTATTGTGTTTGTGATGAAAATATGGAAGGGGTGTTAAGTAAATTGATAAGGGAAAGAGGCACCCCAGTGGAACCAAGAATAAGTAGGGCATGTGTTGATGGAAGCCCAGGAACTCTAGTCAGAAAGAAGAAGAAAGTTCAGAAGAAGGAGGATTATCAGGAAAAAGTTGCAGCAAAAGGCTATTACTGAATACTTTTCGTTACCGAAGGGTGCATGAATCGGCGCAGCGGCTGCCACGTGCGTGAGCTGGTCATGGCGCAGCAAGGACTTTCCAAGCCGGGGCAGTGGGCTCTTCCCTGCCCCCTGCCCCGGGAGCAGGACACCACTGCAAGAGCCCAAATCCAAACCTGACCTGGAGGCACAGTCTCGCAGGCTCTTGCTCCCTGTGCCCAGTAGCAGTTTGAGTCCAGAACACTCCCGGTCTCTCCCCGGGGCCATCTGGGGCTGCCCGGGACACTGCAGGCCCTGAAGTCTGATCATTTCCAAGGCCAGTAACTACAATGGTTCTCCCACACCTGGAAGCTAATGAATAATGAGCACTATTAAGGCTTATTTCAAGTGTAAAAAACCTTGAGATAATGTACTAAATTGTCCAGAAGGTTGTTTTCTTAGTGCCTGCTGGAATACTACAGGATTTTCTTTAGCATCATTGCCAGAGTTCCTACCTTCGTCCCAGTGCTGGTGAGGATGAGGGTGGAAGAATTTCCAGTGTTGCTGAGAACCAGAGGAAACTTCGGATCAAGCTAGCTGCCTACAGAACTTACCTGGACTGTGATTTAAGCTAGCTGCCTACAGAACTTACCTGGACTGTGATTTAAGCTAGTTGCCTGCAGAACTTACCTGGACTGTGATTTACCTGGACTGTGAGTTAATCTGTTGAGACACTGCTTTACCTGGACTGAGACAACAAACTATAATCTACAACAAATTGTAACTCGGTATCTTTGCTAATGGTGTCATTGCTGGTATAATTTTTCCAAGGGCTTCTTGCATGGAGCCATCAATTGGCTTGGTATTGTGGCATTTTGTATCCTCCCCTTCTGCTTGTAGCAGACTGTTTGTGGTGTTTGTGTAAAAACCACTATGGTCATTGTTTAAATTAAACAAAAGGGGGAAATATTAGGGTCTGTAAACAAGTCAGGATGGAGCCTGGCATTTTGCCAGAGGGAGTGGTTTGTGAAGTAACGCCAGCGAGCCATTAAGTGTGGAGATTCCTTATTGGTTGACTGCTGTATCTAGTTTATGTTAATTAAGATAAGCTGTGTGTAATATATATATACCCCTCCTGTCCTACAATAAACGGCTCCTACTCCTGCTGTATCAATGTACACAAGTTGCTCATCACCCCCCGGTTATTTTGCTGCAGCCGGACTGCGGCAGATCAAACCCCTGACTGTCTTCTTTTTCCAACCACCCATCTCTTCACTCCCACACCTAAAAGCATTTCCCAGGAACTTTCTCTAGGATGGTCTTAAGCAATGGGGCTCCTCACCCCATTCCGCTAAGGGAAGACCATCAACAGCACAGTGCACACAGCCGTGCTCATGCATGTCCCAAACCATAATGGTTATCACTGTGACTGTAGGTTTTCTAGTGGTTCACGCCTTCCTATAGAAGGAAGACAAGACTTCAGACCCTGGTGAAGTTGACATCCACTCTCTAGCTCAGTCCTCCCTCACCAGCAGAACTTCACCTCCAAGACTCGCCTCTCCAGCCAGGCCAGTCAGCTGCCTACCTTTTGTTCCCCAGCCTGCTCTGAATTTAATCCTAATGTCCTGACCCCTGCTCTCTTCTTCTTCCTCTGCAATCCAGTTTTCTCCAACTTCCTGGATGCAAAATAACCTCCACTTCCTCAAATTCCTAAGGAAATTATTGAGTTTACTGATTTTTTTTAATTTTTATATTATTCCTTAACTACCTTCTGTGAGTGTGTCCTTTCCTATCAATTATATCCCATGTGGCAAAGACCTTGTAGAAACCTTTTATATCCTTCACAGTCCCAAGCACCTAATAGGTGCTCAACAAATACTGAGGTGAATTTATAAGTTCTGACTTTTCATCTATTATATTTGATGGAATGGCAATGGGAAGGAAAACAGATTTGAAGTGGGTAATTCATCATTTCTTTCATGTGTTGCATAGCCGAATTTTAATTAGAGAGATTCTTAGCATTACATATGGCTGTTCAGAAAAATCAGGGTGCAGTTTTAGCTCAAGGTTTTGATTTGCCTGGGACTGAATGTGGCTGACTATATCATTCAAAAGTAACCATAAATTGTATTTCAAAATAACTTCATTTTTGCACTTTGCTCATTAATGCTTAGTACAGCTAGCTGGGAAGACATATCTAACCATCACAAATCTGACAGTCCATTTTTCACTACCATTTTCTTCATCTATTGCAAAACAAACAAGGATTTGCTGAACTGAGTTTGCTCTGTCAGTGAAACAGGCTGGCAATGGCCAAATAGCTCTAAAAACACCTATGTTTCCTCAAATTCCACAGAATGCATCACATCCATATTCATTGCACCTGGAAAAGGGAACATGAAAACAGAAGCCATTTTTAAAAGAAAACCGAAATATAGTAAACTAGCTAAAGCACACATGCAAAAAAAAAAAAAATCAGGGAGGCTCTACCAGGATGGCAAAAAAAAATCTTGCTTTATAGAAGAATATGCTTTTAAAAAAGAAGAAGAAGAAGAAGAATATGCTGCAGGGTCCTCAAACTACATCAAATTCTTGGCACTCATAGACTTAATCATATTTCCATCACTGCCTTCATGTTCAAATGCAAATAATATGCAGTAATTGTTGTGGTATTGAGATACAAGTTTGGGTCAAACGTGCTAAGATGATTCTTATTTGTTATGTGGTTTCATTTAATATCAGAAACAACTCTATTGGATAGGTATGATCACACCCCCACTTTACAGATAAGAAAAATATGCAAAGCTCATGTTTTCATGGCCTAAGAACTTGGGCATTCCTGAAGCTGCCTGCTCGGCTGCAATACCATTCTGACACCCAGGAGTAAGATATCTCAGACACAAGCTCCCCTGAGTGCTCTTTTCTTCTTCTTGCCTTTGGATCCGCAATCATTTGTCAGGTTTTCTTCTCTTCAACCCAAGCTGGGATTGATACTGTCACAGTAGGGGCTTCATGTTATTTTGTTTGTTAACAAAGTTCACTGTGTTTCTACAAAGCTGTCATCTGATTCTCTGAGATTCATAAACAAAAATTTGCATGTGGAGTTGGGAGAGAATGGCAGAGAGATCTATGGGAACATTCAGGGAGACAAGCCCTGCATTTCCAAAATTGGCCCCAAAGTTAAAGATACTTCCTAGTGACTCTTAGACATGGTAAAAAACACATGAGGAGGAATCATGGTCCTTTCATCAGCCAAAGCCTGGGTGACTACTAAACAGGGCCTTAAACCAAAACCTGAGAAGAAAGACGAGGAGGAGGAGGGAGAGGAAGGAGGGAAAAAAAAGTGTTGAAGTATAAAGTCAAGTTGAAAGGTGAACAAAGGAATCTTTCTGGTCCCCTAAAGATCTTCCTGAGAATGTAAAAAGTCCAGTTTTTATTTCCCCATGTTCTTTACAAAGCATCATGGTGTAGGAGTATCTGAGTAGCACCACTCTCCCTGACCTAACCCACCAATCCAGGACCTTGAGTTTGAGAAATAATATAAATGCATAGAGATGGAGAGCTGAGTGTCACTGTAAGCAGTGGTGCAGACAGATCAAAGGATGAACTTGGTGTTAAAAGTGGATGCGCCAGATAACCCCTGTCCCAATCCCTGCCCAGACCTGAGACCACACATGCACCAGAAGGCTTGAGTCTCAAAGATGGTCCCTTGCCCCATGCTGCTTCTCCCAGGGAGGGGGAACAGGAAGCACCCTCAGGACCTTGGATCCACTGTCTCCAAACCATCAAGAAACCTGTTGCTCCAACCAGCTGCCTAGCTCCACCTCTGTCAGGAGGGTAAGGGGCAAGACAAGAGCCCACAGCAATGTGCCCTATGAAAGTCACTCCTCATGGAAGTAGAGAGTGGAGAAGGGCATTCTCTCATAACAGACAGGGCCTGTCACACTGAAGCAGAGAGCAGACCCATCAGCCACCCCACAGCTCTGGCCCCTTGGAAAGGCACATATGACTCACTCCCTTGACTTCACAACTACCTGTGCCTCCCCTCAAGGCCATGAAAACCACTCAATACCCACCTGGTAGCCTCCCAGGAAATGGAAAAATAGAGATGTGAAAATCAGAGAATATGAGGACCTCAGAACCTACTTAACCTGAAGGGACTATTAAATTTTCTGAATTATACTAAATAAATTTGCTTTATCCTACCCAAAATGAAGGGTTTATATGGGATATTATTAGTCAATTAAGGACAGAAAAGAAATTCATTCCCCTGTACAGATGAGCATGGAGAGGGGAAATGTACAATTCCCAGATAAAGCTCCCATAACCAAACACATTATACAAAATAAAAAAAAGAGATCAGTGGATTTAAAGCAAACCAAGTAGTACATATAACTCTACTCCAGAGATAGTTCATTACCAAAGCTGACCACAAAAGTTTGCTTCAAATTTTCAAGAAATTGAGTCAAGAATAACTCTTAGCATCTGGGGAAAAACAATCTTCACAAGAGTGCATTTCAGCCAACTCATATATATGTCTCTTCCTCCGTCTATTAATTTGCAGTCTCATTTTGAAAGCTGTGATTTCTTAATCTAAAGATTTAAAGGAAGTAAAATTTGTAGACCTAGATTTAATAGTGTTGAACCTACTCCTTCACTCTAAACTAGAAATCTCTGGGAGCTAAATTAACATTTAGGCCACTAGGGTACAATTTAGAAAATTATTACTTCTTAGGTTCAATAGTAGCCCAATGGAATAAAAGATTACACTAAGTCTGTGCTTTATTAAATTGTACCTTGGAGTCCTGTACTACTGGATAGTACCCTTCAGGTACAGGAATTTACCTGTTTGTTATAGGTCTCCATAGATCTGAAGACAATTATCTATTAGTATGAGCTTAGAAGCCAAATGTTTTTAAACCAATCCTGAAGGAGATAAAAAGGTTAATTCTATCTGAATGAATGCAAACATTTCTTCCCTAATTTGGTCCTTACTGTGTAGTATTTAATAAAGCTGAGCCTAATAGATTCATTTCTAAAAGTGAGTTAGCATTTTATGTGTATATAAATGATTAATTGGTAAATTCATATGGGTCTTGTGTTTTTAAGTGCCTTGGGTCGATGAGATCAGTCTACTTCCTGAATCCAGTACTCTTTAAAATAACCCTTGAACCTACACATGAAGGCTGAGAACTTTTCTGTTCTAATGTGACATATTGGTGTTCTTGGATTACATATTCATTCTAATATTCAACAAAAATATGTCTGGGAAACCTACCGTGTGCCTGCCTCGTGTTAAGCATTGTAGAGATACAGGAGTTCAGTCTAGTAGAGAAGACATTCCAGTATCAAATTATTACAGTTACACAAACAGATAATGTAATAAAGTTATGGAAATAAGAAGCCTTATAGGATGGAGCTTAAGAGAGGGGAGAGTGACCTTTTGAGAGGACACCAAGGAGGACTGGTGTTTCCCACACCTGGTAAGGGAAGGATGGAGGGCAATCCAGATGGAGGAAACAGTTCATGAAAAGGCAGAGCGAAATGTGAGGACTCAACTAAATTACAGGCATACAAGTGGTAGGGGAGGGCTGGATGGAAGAGGATGAGATTAGAATTGTGGGTCGGGGGCACACAATGGAGTAGGGCTTGCCTCCTAGAGGCTATGGAACTGCTGAAGGTTTGCACATAGAGCACATTTATGCCCAAAAAAAAGTAAAGTTAGTTTATTGGGGAGATAAAAATGATTAAATGCACATAGAACAACTCAAAGAAATGTTGGTAATCTATACCACATGGCAACTTACTACCAGAGGCCAAACAGAAATAATGTTCCTATACACGTAATTCACACTTATATAAATATCCATATAAACATATGTATGAATTATCAGAAATGAATATAATTAGTATGCTGGGGAGGCTCCAGAGTACATGGGTATCTAACCTAGGCTCCAGTTTATTTTCACATTCTATGGTATAGGAGAGCCCATACACACACACACACATACACACACACACATGCATAATCTATGTTAAGGCATGTATTAACCACTATTCCTATATGATTTTAACCCTTAACAACTGATTCAGAGTATAAGAACTATTTTCTCCCACTTAAAATAAGAAAATTATGGCCCATATAGGTTGTGTATCTTACACAAAACCAGACAACCAGAAAGAAGAACTAGACAGCCAGGCTGCTGCCTCCAACTTACCCCTTGTGCCCTTTTTCATTCCCTGGCCTGTGGCTGTGAGGCTACAAACCTAGATTCCTTGGTACCACACATCTCCTGTAACCACAGGGAGGACAATAAGCCACAGTTACAAGGGAGGAAAAAGGTGTTTAGCTTTTGTTTCAAAGGAAAAATATTAACAGTAGAGCTAAAATCTGCAAGAAAAAGAAGTCCTATTCCACAATATCCATCTTCCCTGCCCTCCCTTCCCCCCAACACACATTCACACACACTTAAAATAGTTCTTTCACCAACAAAAGGTAAAAAATTCTTGATGCAAAGGAGACTTAAACTCCAATTAGCTATACATCGTCGTCAGGGGAGCAACTCATTTGTCAAATAGATCTTTAAAAAAAAAAGTGAACATCTCTTGGGTAAGAACTTAAAAATTCACCCATCTTTGTTTTAAAGTTAAAATAAAATAGGAAATCATATAAGTAAATGCTATTTTATAAAACTAATCATTTAGCATCTTTAGGTCAGGGTCTGTTTTTTTATACAATGAGAGCCTCTAAAATTCATTAGAGATGTACCTCCCCACCTTGAAGGAATCACAATTCAGGAGGCTGGCCATTCAACCTCTGTTGACTGCCTTTAGTAATAGGGTATCATCAGAGAGGATCCAGCCTGTTTCTGGGGTGACCAGTTCTCTGGATTTGGTACAGAAGGGTTTTCTGGGATTCAAAATAGTTGATACTAAAACTGGGTGTCTCAAGCAAACTGGGATGAGAAGATCACTCTGCCATTCCACATGGAGCACGCTGTCCCTGACCCCAATCCTACCTCTCCAGTCCTACTTGTTGAGAGAATTAGGATAGAACCACATAGCATCCATAATCAGACCTAATGACTAAAATTAATTTCTAGTTATTCAAAATATCCTGCTACACGTTCAAAGTTTTCATTACTGTTTATGATGTGACATCTGTTTCTAAAGGAAAAATTTAGGAACCTAGCTCATAAGATGCACTTTGCTTGAAATTATCCTTATATTTCGCCACCTGTTTTATAGCAGCCAGCTATATTGAGACAGGCTTGATCCCCCTTTTCACGGCTGTATCCAGTAACTGCAAGACAGATGCGTCCATGCATTTGATTTGTTTTGGCATTTTGGGCACAAACTTAATTATGATAAACCAGTTCAGTTTTTTTTTTCTCACCTACCTTCCTTCTCAGAGTGGATCACACTGATAAAGTGTGATTTAAGTACATTTTTCAGTAATTCTAATAATTGACCCAGGGAAATTAAAATAATATTTTCCTGTTCTACTTGTCATAACCTGTTGAGATATCTTTCAAAATGTGCTACTGTGGGGAAAAAGAAATTTTATACACATATTATTGCTGAAATTTCCTGGCTCTTTGCCTCCCAGAAGAGCAATGCATGAAATATTTATTCAGAAATGGAAATATTAAGAATTAAATGAGTTTAAACCATCCTAATTACTTTATGGGCATTTCTCCACTGCTTAAAGAAATTCCAAATTATCTTTAGCTCTGCATAGGCTGTTATCGACTAGAATATCTTGTTGGAAAAAAAAAAAAGAAACTCTTCTCAAATAGCCAACTTGACTGATTTAATTCTATTTAAGTAATTGTACTCAGTATGAAATAACTGGCTTAGGGTTAAAGGAACAGAGTCAGAGGAGTTAAAGAACTTTACCCTACCTAAGACTTGAGATCATGCATTGTTTCATGGAACAAATATTTACTGAGCACCTACTATGTGCTAAGTACTTTTCTAAGTGCTGTTAACGAGAGAGTTTCTACACTCATGGAACTTGTGTTTCAGAGGAGAGGTAGGTGATGACTGCTTCATCGGATATGAATATGAAGAAAACTAAGAAATAAAATACAGCAAACTTCCCTCTGACTCAATGGAGGAATATCTCAAGGAATATCCAAAGCATGACTTAAATTAATCTGAGGGAGAAGAGAATTTACCTCCCCTACCACCCTCATCTTTATAGGTCTAGACAATGGTCTCAAAGCATGGCCTCTCACCACCAGCAGCAGCAGCACCCAGGAATGTGTTAAAATGCACATTCTCAGGCCCTATTTATACCTACTGAATCTGAAACTCTGGAGGTAGGGCCCAGCAAGCTGGGTTTGAAGAGACCTTGCCAGTGATTCTGACTCATGGTGGAGTTTGATGTTGACTACTCTAGACCTTCTTATCCTTTAAGGTTCCATTTAAACACTCTCTTCCCCCAGGCAGCCTTCCTAGGTCTTTGCAGTTGAGAGTGGTCTCTTCCCTCCTCTAAAATTCTGACCATGTTATAGATAACCATCCTGCGGCACTTTAACTCTCCACTTCCTGTTACTGCCAGGCTGCCCGTGTTCTTGAGGACTCTCCCTCTGTATCTAGTCACCTCCTGAACAATTCCACCTTTGCATTTCCCCATAGTTTGGCAAAGCCCCTGGCACAAAGCAAGCCTCCAAAAATACATGAGAAGATGTCACAGCCCAAATACTGGTCCCCAGGTAATCCTGGGTAATTAATTCAGGATTATCTGAGTCAGCTCTAAATGTCCACGTAACAGTGAAGCAGAGGGAAATGTGGCACACCTAGAGGAGGAGAAAGCAACGTGGCCGTGGAGGTAGGGATTGGAAGGATGTGGCCACAAACCAAAGAATTCCAGCAGCCACCAGACGCTAGAAGAGGCAAGGAAGGGATTCTCCCCTGAAGACTCCAGAGGGAGCCAGCTCTCCTGACACACTGATTCAGCCCCGTGATTCTGGTTTCAGACCTCTGGTTTCCAAAACTGTGAAAAAAATAAATGTATATTCTTTAAAGCCACCATGCTTCTGTTAATTTGTCCTAGAAGCTGCAGAAAACTAGCACAAATCTAATAGCGATAGGTTTTTGAGGTGTCACCTTGGCTAGGCTATACTGCCCAATTATTCAGTCAAACATTAATTTAAGTGCTATGGCAAAGGGGGCTCACACATGCAATTAAAAGTCCTTATTTAGTTGACCTTGAATAAGGGAGATTATCCTGAGTGAGCCTAACTGTATCAGTTGGAAAGATTTTTTTTTTTAAAGAGAGAGAGAGAATTTTTTTAATATTTATTTTTCAGTTTTCGGTGGATACAACATCTTTATTTTATTTTTATGTGGTGCTGAGGATCGAACCCAGCACCCGCGCATGCCAAGCTTAAGCCACGTCCCCAGCCCAGTTGGAAAGATTTAAATCATGACTGAGGCATTTCCAAGAGAGAGGAGAAATTCTACCTGTGGACAACAGCTTTGGTCCTGTCCATGAAGTTCCAGTCTCCTTGTGGTCTTCTCTCCCTGGCCACCCAAGAAACAGCTCAGCTCATGCAAGTTTCCCATGCTCTCTTCCTGCCTGTGTTCAACAGTGAGCATTCGCTATCTCAGAAATAATGGGTACACTGTACCATTTAATCCTCACAACAATCTTAAGAGGCAAGTATGATTATAAATTCACTTTATAGATAAGAACATTTATACTTAGGAAGGTGAACTGAGCTACTCAAGGTCACATAGCTAACAGAAGGCGGAGCTGTCATTCAAACCCAGGTAATCTGATTCCAGAGCCTCAATCCCTAATCTCTCCAAGTAGGAGAATCACTGCAAGGAGATTTTCAGTCCTCTGAAATATTTCAGGCTTATGAAGAGGGAACCACAAACAGCAATTTGCTTTAGAATGAACATGAGCCCCATTAATTTGGGATATTTGAGACAGACCTGGATGCTATAGAAGAGAATTTTTCCTCTAAGTAATTCAGAGATCTCCAGCTTGACAGAGCTCAAAGCCTCCTCCACGACTCCCCCACTGGTGGGGGTCATTTAACGGACCCTCCTCATTCCACTTGCTCTCTGAGGCAGCACCTGGAACTGGACAGATGCTCAGGACAGCAGGGGATGGACAACCCAGGTGAAGAACAGAGAAAGTTAGGAGCCCTCCTCTGGGGTTCCATAAGTCCTTCATATTCATGAGAAATAGAACTCGCCCCAGGGCACTCATTAAACATGCTAAAAGTGAAATTTTCACACCTGGCATCTTTTTAAAATATTTTTTTAGTTATAGTTGGACACAATACCTTTTTTTAAATATGTGGTGCTGAGGATCAAACCCAGTGCCTCTTGTGTGCTAGGCGAGCACTCTAATGCTGAGCCACACGCCAGCCCCACACCTGGCATCTAATAGCTGAAAAGAAACTTACTCACCACAAAAGAGGGTACCCTGCGTGAGTGAGAAGCCGTTCATGAAAACTTGCTCTGACATTCTTCCTTATAGTAATCCAGCATAGGATGGTCCTGAGACCATCCAGGGTAAGGATGAAAACTTCTCAAAGAACCAGAAGAGCCTAAATGAGAGCTTCTTCTCTAAGCTGGCCCTGTCCAAGCAGTGGTAGAGAACATGGGATCAGGAACTAATCAGAGCAGGATTCCAGGCTCAGCTTATTCAACACATGACTTTGGTAAATTACTTATTTCCACATATGGAAAGTAGGTTAATTGGATTTTTCACATTATTACACAATATACGTTCATTTAAAAAAAAATCAACATACAGAGAGAACCTAGAAAAAGCAATAATGTTCATTTGGACTCTTCACTACCCAAAGATAACTGACATTGACACTGGGTGGAGCAAGTTTGCTGACCTGTTGTGCCCAGCAACCTGCATCCATAAGATGGAAATTAAAGCAAATAGAATATCTCTCAGAAATAGTGGATGAGATGCATTAGATAAAAAGCTAAAGCATTTAGCATAGGGCATACCTAACAAGGCTCTTCTATGAGCAACCACTTCAATTTTCCAGGGTCTTTCTTGGTCTCAGCAGTAAATGTCCAACATAGAAACCACTCAGTGCCTGGCAAACTGGGATGATCGGTCTCAATGCCCATGAAATAACCCCACAGGAAGGATAACAGGGAAGTGCTGTGTCCATTGATGTGCAGACAGTGCTGGGTAGCATCTGACAGCTACTGGAACAGCAGGGAGCCATCACGCAGTTTGCTTTAAATTCCTTTTCAAATTATCTGACACAGGTCTGCTTGGTCCAGCTTGGACTGAATGGGAAAGTCTCAAAGCCCAGTGATCCAACTTCAGAAAGGCATTGTCCTAAGTAAAAAACTGTCATTCACCCAGGAGCAGTTTGGAGTTTCCAGCAAATTGCATTTCTTTTCTGCCTGCCTACGTCTTCCAGCTGAAGAAATGAGCAATGACCATCTTTGGGGACTCTTCTGAACTGCTAGCCTCTCTTGACAAGCAGAAGAGAAGCTGAGCACTTAGCTCAGAACCCTCCTGTGGACCACCGGCCCCCCCACTGCCTAACCAGGCCAACAGAATATCGATCTCCTGGCTCCATTTCATTTCAGTCTTTTAAGGGCTCTCATCTCTGATGGCACTGGCACAGCAGGAGACGAGTCCCATCGTGGTGGTGTCGATTCTGCCTTCAAAAAAATCGGGCTTGTTCTGACACCACCAGGATTAGAAGCAGCAGAGACTAGGAAGGTGTTTTCTTAACCTCCCTCTGTGCCTGCTGATCTTTGTTCACCTGGGGATGCTTGTTCTTAACAAGTCATAGGACTCCCTTTCTGTGCCTCTCATTGAATAGATCACTCCGTCTAGATACCCTGACAAATGTCCAAATGGAATTTTCTTCAGCTACAACTCGCCCCATCCTTTCTAGTTATCAG
Organism: Marmota monax; assembly: GCF_021218885.2. Classification (NCBI taxonomy): domain Eukaryota; kingdom Metazoa; phylum Chordata; class Mammalia; order Rodentia; family Sciuridae; genus Marmota; species Marmota monax. The sequence goes on along the minus strand of NW_026692072.1, from coordinate 3,498,739 downwards.
TTCAGCCCTTCTATCATCCAAACAAGGACCAACCAACTTCTTGTGAGTTATGGCCCTTCATCTCCCTTTCTTCCCCCATTATTTTTCACTTGGCTTCTCTCAATTACTCTTCTCTGTGCTCTCCTGGAGATCCTTAATTATCTTGCCTCTAGTGCATTCAAACCTTTGGACTAACAAGTGCTCCGAGCTGTTTTCTTCCTCCTGGGAAACCAACTGGAAAGTCATCCAGACATGCTGCTCCCACCATATTTCAAATAAGCACCAAAAAAAGCTGAGAAAGAGCCTCTAACCTCTAAGGATCTCTAGAGTTCCGAATGTGTATCCTTGAATTTGAGTAACACACAACACACACAGACACACACACACACACACACACACAAAGTCCAAGTGGCATTACATTAACAACAATAATAAAAATGTTTCTGCTCTTGTCACCATCTGATCATGTAAAACCTCAGCCAGCCTGACAAAGACCCACCACCCCCATCAGCATTTCTGGGGACCATTTATATGCACACAAGCAAATCCAGTCAGGTACCATGTGGTTTTCCTGGGCACACTGCCACCCTACTGCTTCTACTGTCTCCTCCAAGGCACTATAGCTTCCCTGCAGACACCGTCACCTACTGTGCAATAGCCAACACTAAGAAGTGGTGGGTGGGTGCCACATGGAGTGGGACAATCAGGACAGCATTTCCAGGACCCCCCATTTGAGCATAATCTGCAGTGGAGAGAGGAATAATAAAATAGCTTCTGCATTTTCCTCTTTCCCTCTGGGGCTCTGCTATGAGTCTGTAAACTGAGTGTAGTAGATCAGACGGACTTGCACCACATTCCATTCAGACTGGCACCCAGGCCTGTCCCCCACATGATGGTCGTAGGAATGGATTCAAGTTTGTCATGCATACGTATCCCCTTAAGATGAATTCTCACTATAGGTGGCACCTCATACAAATAGACCTCCCCAAGCTGCCTGCATGCTCTATTCTCTCACACCCATCTCACCCACTCCAAGATCACAGATCCATAGGCATGCCCAAATCCAAAAATGGGACAAGCACAGGTTCCCCTGCATTTCCACACATGCATATTTTTGAAATGATTTATTTCAAGCACTAAGTACGGTTCTAGAAACCAGAGACTCGAAAGTTAGAGATGTAGCACTACATAAAAGGATGCATTTTCCTGATTGTTTTCTAATATCTGAAGATTGCAAATCCTCTTAAGTGTAGCACAAGGCATATAAGGATATAAAAAGTCCAGGAGCTAAGTAAGAGGTATTGCTCTACCCTGGCCAGTGTGATTGCTCTTCTGAGTTTTCCCAGGAAAAAGAAACTAGGGTGCCATGGATCCCATAAGAAGAAATTGATCTAATGGTATGCAGAATTAATACAATAAGGAAAAGGCTGAAACAAATGGATCTTGACAGCATACTAATGGTTTTTTCATAGAAGAAAATGAATTCTGGAGCAAATAATAAAAATTAATGAAGGCATCGTAGGCAAAGTTCTCCTGCTCCTCCTTACAATAGTGGAGTCTGTCCCCCATCAGAGATGACCAAGGGCACCACTGAGAACATGTGTGCAGTTCAAACAGGAGAAGCAGGCTCGGGCGTATCCACCAGATATAAGCACAGCCATTTCTTAAGGAAAGTGGTAAATTCCCTCACCACTACAGACCACTGGGCTAGTATTTCAATATCAACAGCCTATGTCTTTACAAGGCATTTATCGCCTTGATGGCATTAAGGTGACTGAACTCCCTGGGACTCTTGAACTTTTATCTGTTGGTGAAAATCATTAATCATCTGGATGCCAGGTTAGCCTGGGAGGTTCCCTAGAAACTCATGCTTCATCTCCAGTTAGCCCCAGCTCCAGAGCCTCATCCTAACCAAGACCCGATTGGCCCACGTGGAAGTGAACAGCTTTTGAGGAGGCAGCAAAGGTGGAAGCGGTGCAAGGAGGGTGTGATCAATAGGATTTTCATCCTTTCCTGGTCTGGGATGTGCCTGAAGCAGAATCTGGGTTATCCACTAGAGATTTTTCCATCTAAGACCTACAGACTTCAAATGATATAAAATTAAAGCACCCTCTCCTCCCAGAGTCCCCATCCCCTGCCACACTTGACCTCTGTAGCACAGAGCACTACCTGATTCATGTAAATGTAGATGTCCTGGTCTACCCTCTAGAATGTGAGCTCCATGAGGCAGGGTTTGTATCTGTTGTATTCATCAGGGTGTCCCCAGCACCTAGTCTAGTATGCTGGCAGACCATTCATACTATTTGCTGAATTAATTAATTAATTAATTAATTAATGTCAAGAACCATAGATCTTCAATATTGAAAGTGAACTTCAAAGACAACCCAAGCTTCTTTTCCTTCACTTGCTGATTCGGATAATGATAATGGACAAGGAGGGTGACATAGAAAATCATGCAGGGATCCACTTGGGAATGTACCCAAGAAAATTTTCCCTCCCCAGGAGCAACGGGAGAGGGGAAATAATGGGGCTGAAGGACGCAGACTCCCAGCCCCAAGTCTCTGTCCTCATGAGGGGTCCAGCTACAGCAGCAGCAATGGGATTGACAAGGCAGTATGCACTCCTCAGTCAGCCCATCTGCCCTGCACAAAGGGTACAAAGCTTCATTGATGCAAGATGAATAAGTTCTGGAGAGCTAACGTCCTGCAAGGTGATTATAGTTGAAAATGCTCTATTAAAATTTGCCTCAAAGGTAAATCTCAGTATCTGTAGCATTTGTGTGTGCACAAAAACACACACAATGGTAATTATGAGAGGTGATGAGTATGTTTATTTGCTCAACAGTGGCAATTATTTCACAATGTATATCAAAACATCAAATTATATGCTAGATATATACAAGGTAAATATGTACGATTTTTATTTGTAAGTTATATCTCAATAAAACCAAAAAAAGGTAATGAAGATGGATAGAAATGGTTGAAATGACCATAAATATAAAAGACTTTTCAAAAAGAAAAAGAGAGAAAAGAAGGTCCCTACCCTCAAGGAATGCAGAGTGAGTTAACATAATAAATAGGTTACAGTCTGCTCTCCCATGAGTCCTGGCTACACTATTTACCACTTTCGTGACTGTGAGCAAGTTTTCTTAAACTCTCTGTGCCTCTATTTTCTAGTATATAAGGTGGGAATGATAATACCTACTGCATAAATTCCTGGGAACTAAGTGAGATGATAATGCATGAAAATACATTAAGGACCCTGCACAGCCCCTAGCACAAGAGTGAGTTATCGTTATTGTGATGCAATGTACATCTCGAATGAAATAGAAGTTTGTCAAGGACACAGGAAAGATAAGGATAAAACCTCCAAAATATTATTTGTAAATCTCAGAGGATGAGAATGCTTGGAATGTTCTAGCAACCATGAACCCAAGCTCAGGGAGCAACTTTGACAGCAATGGGAAATGAAGGTAAAATGGTGTGTAAGGCACAGTCCATAAAGACCTTCCTTCAGACCCTGCTAAGAAGTTTGGACTTTGCTCCAGGGACACTTTAGGAAAGAAAAAAATATGATACAATTTGTATTTCATAAATATATTATTGTCTTCTGTGATAGGTTGAGTTTCCCAGGGAACAATTCTACATTGGAGACTAGTTGCAGGATATTTACTAAAGAGTGCCCAGGGGATCCACCCCTGGAAAAGATAGAGGAAGGGGTCGGGATTGGGCAGGGGGAGAAGTCAGGCTGTAAAGCCATCACCGTCAGGCTTTCTTGACCCTCATGGTGATCAGGAACGGAATAAAATGCCTTTCAGAGACATCCTAAATTGGGGTAAAAAGTCTAGAAAAGTGTACCCTGCATCAACCACTCTGGGATGTGAACTACTCTGACTTGGAAAGGCAATTCCAAAAGCTGGGCCAGTAAGTCCTTCTTTGTCGAGCAATCAGGGCAGAGTATGTCCACCTCCACCACTAAAGACAAGAATGACAATAATCTGCCAAGAAGCCAGGAAACTAAGCCGAAAGCCGCCTAGCCCTGACAGGAGTATACAGCCAGGTAAAGCAAGGTACCCATGGATGCACACCACACCCCATACACACACGGGCCAGGATATAAAAATGCATAATTGCTAAGAGAAAGCTTCATCCTTTTATTCCAAGTCCATATATCCAGGTTCTCCCCTTCCCCCATGCTTTCTGAGCCTTTCCAGCAGAGACAATTTTATTTATTATACCTAACCATACCTGTGAAGAAAAACAGCTCAGCTGGGGAAAAATGAGAAGCTCAGCTAGGGATCTTCAAGGCTCCTCCATATATTTCTTACTTATTTTTCCAGGCAGAAATTTCCATTTATAAAATTCTTGCAGCTCAATTTGTCTTATGTTAGTTTTTCATTATTCCTGTTTTTTTAAGCACACACATACGCACGACAAATCATCATTTTCTCTGATTCATGCGTTCAATTAGTGTAGATATTAACTTGAGCTGCCTGACCTATGGCAGTGAGTAAATGGGCACCTTCATCTGAAGTTCCCTAAACTTTCCAGTATTAAATTAGCTTTCTACAAGCATCAGATGGCTGCCATAGAGGATGACTGCTTAATGTTTCCATTTGGGTGATATAGAAGCCTCAACGTGCCTGGTTCCTTTAAGTTTGTAAACTTGCTGCAATGAGCTTAATCACAAGTGACAGTTCAGGAAGGCAGGATGCAGCATCAACATCAGATCTGAAATGCCAAGGGCAAGAGTGAAAAAAGATGAAGGGCCCAAGGATCCTCCACTGGACATTTAAGTCCTAGAAGGCATTTGGGACAAGATAACCTATGCCTTCATTTTTCAAAAGGGGAAAAAAATAAAGCTGAGAAATATTAAGTGAATTGTCCAGATGTCTCCGTTGGTTAGTGGCAGCACAAGATACAAGTCTCCCGGCATCCAGCATAAAGACCTTCCTCTATTCCACCTACTGGAGAGTAGTAACGGACTATCATCTCCTTTGCTAGAACTGGAAACATTTCAAGACATATTTGTGCAGGAACTTATAAGAAATATACTATAGCCATTTCCTATTTTCATTTTATGACTTACCAATGAAACACTGGGTTATTTTAAAGCCATAATGGGAAGTCCCTTGAAGCCATAATGGGAAGTCGATCATGGGAAGGCCACCTATGTTGGGGATGGAGAAATCCATCCTCCCAGCCATCAAAGAGACCAATAAGAGGTCTTACCCATATGGGTCTTTGGAGAACACATCCTTAAGTCTTGTGAACTGGAATTCATTTCATTCTCCTCCATTGCTTCACCCCATTCACTTATTTTCACTTTTCACAGGTGATTGCCATTCATTAGTTTGTTTCCCTGCTGATTGTTTACTATGTTTATCTCCAGATTAAAAGTTCCAAAAAGGCAGGAGATTTTGTTTTACTCATCCCTCTATCTTTAGCATGTACTAAAGTTAGAAAAAAAAAACTAGTCACTGAATGCATGAATGAATGATAAGTGAATGAACAAATTGGACATAATGATTATGAGCTACTTGATACTACATTCTGCATTCTAGAAAGAAATTATTTTTTCCTTACTCATCCCCTTTACCCACTCTTCCCACTACATCACCCTATTTCTTTTTGGAGTGGGGGACATTGTGATTGAACCCAGAGGTCCCCCACCACCACACTATATCCCCAGTCTTTTTTTATGTCTTGAGGCAGGGTCTCCTTAAGTTGCCAAGGCTGGCCCTGAACTTGAAATCCTCCTGCCTAGACCTACCAAATCACTGGGTAACTGTTGTGTGCCACCACACCTAGATCCATCCTACAATTTTTAAATATAGAAACTAAGATGCAGAATGTTTACATGTCTATCCATTATTGCACAGCTATTTAGAAAGAACTAGAATAAAACACTAAATTTACAGGCTTCCATATCTTTCCACAGGACTACACAGTCTTCTGTGCTCTTTGGGTTCTCTTCCCCCTTACACATACAAGTGTGTTCACAGGGTACTTCTCTATTTAAATATGTACATGTATTTACTACACATGTAGAAAGAAACAGAGTTTTTAGAAATACATTTGTTCTGTGAGCCACTACCTCTCATATATTTCTCTAGGAAAAATTCTAAAAACCATTTCTAAGTTTAAGAAACTATCTACTTTGTACCCCTGCTGGATATTCACAATGTGCTTTAGAAATCAGAGCACTGGGTCATAAAACTGATTCATTTCATTAGATTCCATTTTTTATCAAGGGAACCTTTTTTTCTAACCTAACACCCATTCACATCTCTTATAACCAATGTTCCAAGGCATAGTTTGGAAAAGGCTAAGATAGAAGAAGCCTCTAAGAGCAATATAGACTCTCTGATGGAAACGTGACTCTCACATAGACCCTGTGGTTGCACTTATTAGGAGCTCCAACCTGATGAACAAACCTACCTGTGTCCTCTTTAGGCAAGTTAGGCGTCAACCTGAGTACATTTACACAAGTCACAAAACCAGGGAACAAAGTCGCTATGCCCATTAAGCAGACAGGCATCTTGACATTCAGACAACAGCAGCAAGTTTTCTTTTAAAAATTAGAATTCTCCATCTCCAAACCTCTGGTTCCCTTTCCCAGAACTGCACCCAAGTGATTCTTCTTATGATTCTTAATTTACAGATAGAGTTTTGCAGCATCTCAATCTCTACTCCTCCTGCTTCTACCTTTATGGGTGACCTTGGGTGAGTTGATTAATTGCTCTGTGCATCTTTATTTGTAACACAGATTGTGCAAGGGATAATTAGTTGCTTCATGTAAAATCCTCATAAGATGTCTAGAATACGTTTATCTCTCAAAAAAATAGCTATTATTTTACAGTCATCACCATCATCATCATCATCATTACAGTAAATCTCCTTGGCTGATTGGCTTCTAATTTATCACTTCAGTATTTCATTAACTACATAAGCAGAAGGAGAGTTGTTGTCATTCCCATTTTAAAGACTGAATCCCAGAAACAAAGGCAAAATGAAAGAAATGTGAAACTCATATACATTATTTGTTAACAAGTAATTAGGAAACTAATTAGTAAGAAAAGGGCTGAAAGAATAATTATTTGAAGTGACTATAGAAGCGTAATGATCCAAATTAATAAATTAATTTGCTTACTGTTCATTTAAATTGCCAATTTCAACCCATATATAAACAGACATTCATCCTGATTATTGGCATAGACACTTAAAAAGAGAATCTCTAAGGCAACTAAATGATTGTGATCATGAATTGTGTTTAAACTAATCAATCATCATCTTTCAGCAATGCTTCAAAGACAATGAGACCAATAAAATACAAGGATCTATTATGTACCACCCAATAACATTTATACCCCCTCAAAGCATTTCTGGGAGCGCAGATCTACCAACACACTCACATCTGTATTTTGCATTTATATCAATTATTACTCACTATGAATCAGGACCAAGCTAGGCATGCAGGATGATTATAAGCCAGACTGGCACAGCATGGCCCTCATGGATCTTAGAGTCATGTCAAGGAGACGGTCAATTAGAACAAAAAGTTCAACAGGTGCTGCAGTGAGTGCTACAGGGCCACAGCAGTCACACTGAAATTCATTTGTTTCTGATCATTCTAGTAATATAAATAATTGTTCTGTCTCTCAGAACCCAAGGAAGCAAATTCAAAATGCTTTGGAGAGAGATAGAAGTAGGTTTACACGTTTTAGAATGGCATAGCGTTCTTAGCTTCTTCCTCTCATCCAATGCTCACTGGTGTAGGGCAGGGGAACCACTTGTTTCCATGGGACTGATAACCATGTTACATCTTCTTCTTTGATACAAACTCCAAAGGATGTGCTGATCCCCAGAAGTAAGTGTCCCAAAGGAGCACAAAAATAATATATCTTGATATGTGTCTTATTCCACATGTATTCCATATAATACAATATTCCAATGATGAAGACTCCATGGGATGTATTTTCTCAGAGGAAAACTGTGACAGTTTATAACTTTCAAGACCTGAAAGAATAGTGAATAAGGCTATGATGACCTTATTTTCCAAACCAAAAATCAGGACACAGAGTCTAACAAAGGACTTTTTTTTTCCACTTCTGGGAATTAAACTGTCTGGGAGACATAGTTTAAATGCCAAAATATTGGCATTTCTGGGACATTGATAGTATATGGAAACAACAGAAAAGAATAGTTGGAATTAAGACTGCCCTGGAAAACTCAAGAAATATCAAGCTTTGAGACTTCTGGAGACTAAAGTCAGAGGCACGGATGGATAGAAGAGTTTTTGAGAGTTCAAGGAGAGACCAAAGTAATCCTGAAGGTCCTTAGATTCAGAACAAAAGATAGAAAATAAAATGGAAACTATTCTCATTTTATAATAGCACTGACCCAAGTAAATCAATTCCTTTTATTCCTCTGGGTGTGAGTGTGTGTGTGTGTGTGTGTGTGTGTGTTTCAAGGTAAGAGAGGCAGCATGCCACCATGATCAACTATTTAAATGGAAAATGTGTCCACATGCATATTTTCCGTTAGGCTCTTTTACTTAACAAGTATCAGAGACCCACTGAGGTGAGCTTAAAAATGGCGTGTGTTCATTTACTGGAGCATGAATGGACATGTATTTATTAGGCCTCTCCTTCCACTTCAACTTCAGTACTAAAAGAAACTGACTTAGGCTAGCAGCTTTTCAAAGTTCCAAATTCAAATTCTCAGGGGAGTATCCAAGTGACTCCTTGCGTTTCTAGCCTCCCTTGCAGCTACATGTTCCATGGAGCCCAGTTCCTGTCAATAGACATAAGGGGACATCTGAGCTTATTTCCTCCCTGATAAAAGAAAGAAAAATGAATTCAACCATTTCTCTTGCCCTAGCTGTCTCTCTTTTCTCACTTCCTCCCTGTCTCCCTCTCTGTTTTGCTGTGTGGGTCATGTGCATGCATGGACCATGCATACAAAGGTAGCCTTCTGTCCTACATTCTGGACATAAGTGCATAAGAAAGAGGTTTCTTGAGCTGCATAAGAAATATTATAAATATGAGAAATATGGGAAGCCAAGAGAAATGCAGAGATGCTAAATCGATTCCTTGATATCAGAGAACTAAGGAATGAACATGAGGATGGCCTCCTTCCAGGCTTCTTTGGTTAAAAAATAAAGTGTCCTTTGGGTTAAGTCTCTATTGGTTGAGTTTTCTTTGGCCTTCAGACAAAATAATTTCCAACAACACAGGGAAATCATTTAGGTATTTGTAATAGGAGGCAGGTAACACACTCTCAAGCAAAAACTCTGTATTAGCCACTTACTCTTTGCAAAGCATGGTAGGAATACAGAACATGTACAAAGCAAAGTTTCTTCATTGGATTGGAGGAGAGCAGAAAACTGATAATGAGGCTGCCAGGTGGGGCACCTGCTGAATGTGCTGGCCAGCACTGCTGTAGGAGAGAGGAGCTGCTATGGACAGGAGTCGGAGAGAGGCTTCCTGAGCTAGCCTATGGCCACACAGATGGAGAAGACTGGAAGGAAATGCCAAGCAAGGGAAGTTAGGTGAGCAATGACAGTTGGCATGACTTTATAACTTTATAAAACATGCTGGGGAAAGCCAGTCAATCAATGCAGCTCCAAAAAGGGGCTGGTGTCCTGGTTAACATGGAGTCCTGGGCACTATTCTTTTTAATACAAAGCCCATAGTTGATAATACATGATAGAATGCAAGGGAAGGAGCATCCTCTCAGAAGGCAAAAATCACAGGCATGACCAAGCTAAAAGTGATAATAATAATGAACATTGGTTGACGGTTGGAAGTACTCACTATGGTGAACACATTGTACAAATTATTCCAGTAATTATCGATACAATATTATATAAAGGAATTACATCTCCAATCACCATGGATAATAGCTAAGATTCAACAGTATGTTTAAACTCCTGCCATAGGTAAGGGACAGAATCATATTTCAAACTCAGGTCTCTCTCATTCTGATACTTATTTGAGCCTGGGCTGGCTACCATGCCTGGGGGCTTGCCCTGTCCTCTGATTTATTCCAGCACCTAGCACACTGATTCGCCAACCTCTCCCATCCGTAAATATCAAAATATCAGACTGACTAAGGAGGGTACACCCCGCAGTACCTAGCAGAGTTAAGAGACCACAGCCACAGTGACAAGCATTTCCTAAATGAATGACAGTCTTCATGTTCCAGTGCTGGATTGACAGATGGAGATTTTTCTCTCTAGGTTTGGGGTGTGACAGGCCAACAGGGATGTGTAAAATCTAAGTGAAGGGTGGCAGGCTCTGGCCAACTCAGTTGAGAAGATCCCTTCATCACAGCCACTTCCTCACCACCTACTGGGTCCAAGGCTGAAATTTAATCAAGAAATGAAGATTTTATACAAGAGCAGACAACAGGCTGGTCAGCACCTGCAAGACTCATCCCAGAGCTCTGTGTGCTGTGATATCCACAGGGAGCCACCAGGAGAGTGAGGAGGGTAAAGGCGAGCCCAAGAGAATCAGCTGGGGATGATTATTATCCAATGGCTGCTCTTCATTGCCAGAGGCCAGAACTGAAGGTTAAATTATAGCCAGGTGGAGTGACATCAGAGGAAAGGAAAGATACTTTAGCCACAGTATTCACGAACAAAAATTCATACCGCCCCACTCTGGCACCGAGTACGTCTACATCCCAACAACATGGAGGCAATATCGGAGAAGGCCCGTGGCTTCTCAAGGACAGGACTCATTGGGCAGACCTCCAAAGCAACAACTATGATTCAAGGGTTTGGTTGACTTGTTAGAGACATGTTACAGGCATGTCCTGCCAAGAGAGGGTGCCTGTCCTATTCATTTCCACCAGGTTTCAATAAGCACTTCCTCGGTACCAAGCACTGGACCAGACACAGTGGTTGCTAAGAGTCCCTCAAGGGTCCATTAGAAGTAGTAACAGGTATGGTGCTCTATGGAGTATGAGATGTGGGAGAAAGATGGAAAGTGCTATAATGATATCATTGAGTGAGGTTAAGGAGAATAAGACCTAGTGAACAAATAAAAGAACTTGTTTTATAAAGGAATGTGAATATTTTATCCATAGTAAGTGGCATCTGTGGAAAGTTTCAACAGTATGTTTCTGGTTTAGATCCTGTGTGTCATCGACTGGTAGGGACTCAATGAGACTGTGATTATCTGAGTTTCAGGTTCTTCATGTATAATGGCAGCATAGTAGGGCTGTTGGAAGGCCTGAATGAAATAATTTTTGTTGTGTTTAAAATTAAGTCATACAGTAGGTGCTCAATAAGTGAATACATGAATGACTCAGAATGGTCAGGAAAATGGAGGCCCTTCAATCTATGAGGTTTACAGATGGGGTTTACCCAGCCACTGGAAGAGCCAATGAGGGTCACCCACAAGCTCAGCTGAAACACTGAAGTGCTGCTTCAAATCCCACACATGACCATCTACATGGCTGTACCTGTCTCTGAAAAATATTAACTGCTCTTCTGCCTTCCAAATCTGCCTCAAGGTGCCACTCACTAACAAATAGGTTCTAATGGCACAACTATGTAGGGAAAGGAGCCTGAAAATGTCATTCTTAAATATTCCACAATGCAGAAGAATAGTAGGAGGAGGTACCAGTGACATTAAGTTGACCTCAGACATCCTAGGACATAGTTTATGACAATGAGTACATCATTGTCAATGTACAATCATTGTACATGAGTACATCATTCAAGTCTCCCATTACTCAGCAAGGAAAGGAAGTCTTACAGCTTCTCCAACATAAGCATCTTTCCAACTTCCACCTTGTTACTAACATACGCTTAAAAAACATTCTAAACTATTCGACAACAAACATCTCTCAGCTTATCCCTCTTCTCTGATGAACAGGCTCAAGTATCATTCACAGGATATGACATTTTTGCAATAGTTCAGATAGAACAACAAAATTTGGATTTCCAAACAATGTTAAAGCAAGACTATGAAGCAAAGACGGAAGGAGGTATTCTTTATCATGAGGCCAGAATACTCATTTTGGATTTATCTTAATTTTACAAATATTCAAGGAGGAAAAGAATTGCACTTTTAGTGTCTATAAAGTTTTCATCCTTGTTTTAAACAAGTACTTTGGCTATTCTAATATTACCTTTAATTAGTATCACACAAGAGAATTTTCTGGTTTAGATCCTGTGTATCATCGACTTTTGAACTAATAGTTATAGAAGAGTTATCATGGGCACAATGACTCAAGTAATTTATATACATACTCTAATTTAAACTTCTCAGTCACCTTAAGGAATAGGCATTGCTGTACACATTTTTTATGAAGATACTGAGACTCAAAGATTTGAAATCATTACCCCATGGATCCACACTAATAATGAGAAAGCTAGAATTCAAAACCACTTCTACTGAGTCCAAAACTCAGTGATGTAACTAGTACATTGTAAAACATTTTGGTTCCAGGAAAAGTCAGCCTGCACATTCTCATAACACACAGAAGAGGAGAGGGGGGAACCAGGAAGCTCATGCACAAATTTAGGGTAAAATATCATTAACTCTCTTTTTCTTAAATACTTTTCAATTTCACTATTTCTATGTCCTCTTTTATGTATGTATGTATTTCTGCCAACTACTAATAAGTACCATTAAATAAAATCATGAAGTATGTATGCATGTCTTCATTTTCTTATGACTGATCCATTTGAAAAATCACCATTTATTACAATAAGAGAGTATCCTAAGTGACAAGAAGAAAATTTTCTTTTACTATTATGGCCAGTTTAATATTTTGTTTATAAAGCATTAATTTTCTGCGTAATATATATATATATATATATATATATATATAGATATATATATATATATTCTTAGCATGTTGCCTTTTTAAAAGTATTTCAAGAGAAAAATACACACATGGGCAATTCTGTGATAAATAATGCACATTGATCAAAACCACCCATTCTGAAACCCCATTAGATATATTGATCTGATTTTAAAAGAGAATCTGCTGCTGATAGAGCAAAGTGATTCACTACTTGCAAGAATAATGAAAACAGATGCAAACTAAATGAGTCTCCAGGCATCCCAAGGACCAATGGAAAAGATGAAAGGGTGAATGGTATCATGAACATCAGATTATATCTGCTTATATTACTGAGCTGGTGACTTGAGAATCATTAGATGAACCATTTAGATGGAATTGGCTGCCTGCTAGGACATCCTGCCTGCCATCAATAGCGAGTATGTCTATAGAAACTCTTTTCAAAGAGTGTCTGAGATGTGAGAAATAGACACCCAGTGATCTTGGAAGTGATTGTATTGGCACCATCCAACCAGTTAGTTTCTGAACTGGATTCCAGCCTTGTACACCCATATAGGATCCCTATATTCAAAATTGGCATGGTTTCCCAGAGAGCTGCTCCTGCCTATCCCTTCTGATACACCAGAGTCTGTCTCTAAAGCCTGGCTCTATGACATGGGCCCTGCACAACTTTCCAGAATGCAAATGCTTTTCCTGACTTGCGTGTAACACCTAACCTGAAATTCACCTTCTCCGGGGTCCACACTCCTGTGAAGGCCTCATTAGTTTTCTGTCTGCTCGCTCTTCCTGCCAATGTTTGCTCTCTGCCTAGACTATAAACTATCACTGCACCTCCTTTGGACATGGTACTTTGCCCTCAGCTGGCACTTCTGCTGTGAGTACCTGCAACTGGGCCAGGTCCTTAAGGCCTGATTCTGCCTGAGAATCAGCTATAGGGACAGACACCAGGCCTCTCTGTTTCCTTTGGTCACCCATGACCACAGATTCCTTAAATATAACTCTTGGGGGTTTTATAGCTGAATATTTGCATTTTGTCTAACATTTCTTCGACTTTTTATGCAAGTTTACATTGTACTGTTTCTAGATGAACACTTGACTTTTTAAATCACTATATATAATTTTCCTGTGCGTTCTTTCCACTCGGACTGAGAATGTGTCTTTCCTACTGATTGAAATATCCATCTGTGCCTCAGTCTAAGAGGCCATATTAGCCACAGTGTATACATTTGAATTGACTCGTCAAACCCACCAGGGGTATCAAAGTATTTCTGCCTCTGAGAAATGAGAAAATAGTTCAAGTTTACTTGGTCCGTACACTTGAAAGTTGATTGTATTCTTTACTCTTCTTCAGACTCCCTTGTAAATATTTCTCTCGAACCTGATCCCTGTTAGGTCCAAAGTTACCCATTTCAAAATGAGTATTTTACATTATCTTCTCCAAAATGTAAATGTTTGTGTGTCTCTGTTTGCCTGTTTTACCAAAATCTTTAAGGAAGTATCCTACTGATTTAAAGAAAAATTGGAAAGACAGAAGAACCTTAAGTATTTGGGAGATAATACATTGATATGTCCTTTATATTAAGGTGACTACCTAGATGCCCTTCAGTGGATGAATGGATAAAAAAAAATGTGACATATATACACAATGGAATTTTACTCAGCAATAAAAGAGAATAAAATCATGGCATTTGCAGGTAAATGGATGGAGTTAGAGAAGATAATGCTAAGTGAAGTTAGCCAATCCCAAAAAAACAAATGGCGAGTGTTTTCTCTGATAAAAGGAGGCTGACTTTTAGTGGGATAGGGAGGGGGAGCATGGGAGGAATTGAGGAACTCTAGATAGGGCAGAGGAGTGGGAGGGGAAGGGAGGGGGCAGGGGGTTAGCAAAGATGGTGGAATGTGATGGACATCATTATCCAAAGTACATGTATGAAGACACACTAATTGGTGTCAACATACTTTATATACAACCAGAGATATGAAAAACTGTGCTCTATATGTGTAATAAGAATTGCAATGAATTCTGCTGTCGTTTATTTTTTAAATCAATAAAAAATATGTTAAAAATATTAAGGATGACTTATTCTGGAAGTATGGTCATCTATTTTCTTCCGCCACTGCACTGAGGTCCCACTGCATACTTCAATATCCTGCAGAGCTCACTCATCACTCACTAGGTGAGGACTTTGCATCTGGTTTGGATCACTGTCCTTAGTGGATTGCAGATTATAGAGCTTTACATAACTTAACTTCTTTCTTGGTCCAACCCAGTGGGAGTCCATAGTGGTAAGGGTCCTTAAAATAATTCTCTTTAGAAATGTGGGCTCCCAAGTAGATACACTATAAATAAGACTTTCTCACAGTAAACCCCACAACATATTCTAACTTAATGGCAGCTCTTGGCCTTCAATTTTAAAACTGAATGATATAACTTGATTATGATGCAGGAGCTTAATTCTGGGCACAGGTGTCCTGTTGGGAACACCAGAGTGTGAACAACATCTAGCAATAGGAGAAAGCATTACTGAGTTACTTGTGCATGAACAGAACTTGCCCTGAGAGCCTGGCACATCTTCGTACAAACCACAAGTGCAATAAAAGCAACGTCATGAAAAGAAGTGCTACTAGCCTGAGTGCCAAAGCATGCATAGTGGGCAGTGCCATTGCTGCCGCACCTGCTACAACCAACTGGCAAAACTGAAGTGTGTCCCTTACCTGAGAAGTCTTCCCAAAGCCTCCGACATCTGCAAGCTACTATGTGCTGCTACTTCTTAAGGTAAATTTTGTTAATAGAGCCACCCTTCCCTATAATCATAACAGTCAATGCCAAATGCAACTCTTCTAAAGCAGTTTTCAAGTGGAGCTGGAGCCTTGATGAGTCAAACAAACCACAAGGCAATAGCACTACTGTCTGATGATCGTCTGGGAGACATTTCTACCCAAGGAGTGCTAAGCCTACATTAACACCATAACATCTGGCACAACCTCAAAAGATCCACTGGGAAGAGTACAAAATGGAGCTTTACTGTCTGTGGGCTGGTTAATTGGAACATATAAGCCCATCGTAAAATGCTAAGTCCAATTGGTCTTTAGAATAGTGGTCCTTTTGTGGGAGCCCAACCACAGTGAAACCAAAGCATAGCTCTCCTCTCTCTACTCGAAGAAGTGTTCCTCTCCGATTGAAAACGTGACTTTGTTGAAACACACATGGAACAGTGAGGGAGGAGAAGAAATTGTCTGCCACCAATCTGGTTACCCAGATTAGTCCTGGACATCATAATAGTGACTTCTGTGAAAATCATATCACCCTAAACCCAAGGTTCTATTGAATCAGTTTTTCAATGTCATGGCTCATCTCAATTGACACACATTGAGGATTCCAGATGGTACAATAATAACCAGTAGAAAGGTTTATAAAAGTAATTCTTGGCCCCAAATATCACAGATAGAATTCCTTTGGAAATAGAGTACCAGATGGAGATTTGCATTCAGAAAGTTTGTTGAAGCATATTTCCTGGGACCAACACCTGGGAGAGACAGAGAGAGAAGAAGGCAGGGAGAAGAACAGACCAGCACCAGGGAGAAGTTAAGCTACAATGCACTCACAACAAAGGCTTTGGTGGCCCCACAGAAGGCAAGAAGCCAGATGACCCCTGAAGTTGTCTCAAATAGAGGCAAGACAGCCAGGTCTCTATACAGCACATTGACCAGACACTGGGTAGCACTCTTCATTAAGAGAAATTCCTGGGTCAACAGGTACCTCACCTTGAAAGGGGGCAAGGGGACCCAGGCAGGCACATGACAGCAGGTACCACATCAAACAGGAGAGCAGATCAGTTGGTTTCTGAATTAAATGAAGGGTCCTGTTGCTTTCCTGTCACTCAATCCAAGCATGGAACATTAAAACAGTTATGCAATCCTTAAATGAGTCATTTACTTTAAAAAGAAACACGATAAAAGCTTTGCTGTGATCGTGATTTAATTTTTCTTTCTGGAGGACAATTTCTGAAAATCCTCCTCTGGTGAAGATGGAGGCAGACTGTTGACCTAAGGCAAATGAACTAAGTGTGGAATCGGTGGGCACTTAAGAGCAGTTAACCCGTTTAGTCTCCTTACATTCAGGATTTCTCTAGAAAGGCATGTTCCTGCAAATGAAGAGCAAATATTTTTCCCACAGCATCCTAAGATTCACCCCACTGATACCTGTCCTGCTAGACGAAATGATGAAGGAAATTCACCAATAATATTTACTAAGCAATTTTTATGTGTCTGGAGCGGTTATGAGTGCTCTGCATGCATTATCACCACTAATCCCTAAAATAACTTCATGAAGTAGGTACTGTTATTACTACCATCATTACACAGAGGAGAAAACTAATTTACAGAAAAGTTAAGTAACCAGCTCAAGGTCACACAGATTACGCATGGCAGAATCCAAATTGCAAATCGTGAGACCCACAGTGTATCACTAAACACAGTTGTTTTAATCAGCTTTTTTTGCTACTGTGACCAAAACACCTGACAAGAATAATTTTGCAGGAGGACAAGTTTAGTTGGGACTCACAGTTTCGGAGGTCTCAGTCTATAGATGGCCGACTCCATTGCTCTGGGCACAAGATGAGGCAGAACATTAAGGCAGAAGGGTGTGGAGGAGGAAAGCAGCTCAGGACATGGCAGCAGGAAGCAGAGGGAGAGAAAGATTCCCCTCACCAGGGACAAAATATATACCTCAAAGGCTCACCCCCACTGATCTACCCCCTCTTGCAAAACCCTATCTGCCTATAGTTATCAACCAATTAATCCATTCACGATTAATGCACAGATTAGGTTAAGGCTCTCATAACCCAATTATTCGCCTCTAAAATTTCTTGCATTGTCTTACACATGAGCCTCTAGGAGACACCGCGTATCTAAACCATAACAGTTGTTTGGGGTATTTTTCATTTATTCCTACAAACTCCTTCTCCACCCTCTCCCTCTGCTCGGTGTTCTGGGAAGCTGATCCTTACAGACTCCATCAACTATGTTGTCTTATCTTCTGGTTTCAGGTTCAGTTGACCCAAAGGAGTTATCAGCCAGAGATTTGAGAGTAGGAAAAGGAAACTCCCTCCTAGGCCACAGGTTGGCTGTGACTCTTTTCTTCTACCAAAGCTGCTTCTTACAGCTAGAGATGGTACTAAGTTCCAATCCTAATTAAAAACTCTTCACACTTCAGACCACTATTCCTGGCTCTGAGATGCTTCTACATCCCCTGTTTATCTCCCTTACCCCTGCCTGCAGCTTTATAAATAGCCCTTTTATCAAACTTGCCCCAATTTCTTCATTTAAGAATACTATATGCTTCCTGCAAGGGCCCTGATGGCTTTAGAAATGTAGCTGAATTTTCTATGCAGTAATATACTTTCCATCAGAAAGGGGATGGGTCACATGGACATGTGACATTTGTCTTATATAAAACACTAAATTCCTAAGACACCAAGTTTCTATACTCAGTTAAGACATGGTCATCTAAATGCACGTGCAGTGATTCCTTTATCACTGAGAATATCTACAGAGATGGGAGGAGCCTGGCAACTGGTATTGATTCAAAGATGAGATGAGCCAGGCATGGTGGTGCATGCCTGTAATCCCAGCAGCTCGGGGGCTGAGGCAGGAGGATCTGGAGATCAAAGCCAATTTCAGCAACTTAGCAAGGTGCTAAGCAACTCTGTGAGACTCTGTCTCTAAATAAAATAGAAAAAAAAGGGCTGGGGTGGGGATGTGGCTCAGTGGTTAAGTGTCTTGGGTTCAAAACCCCAGTACCAAAAAAAAAAAAAAAACAATGAGACGCATCATTCTCCATTTTAGAGAGAACCTGGCTGGAGGGATGAGAGATGTGGACCAGAAAGAGAGCTGAAAGAGAAACTGGTAACTAGAGGTCACATGGCTACAGAATATATTTGGAGGATTAAGTTTACTTCCTCTCATTTTTCTCTTGAGCATTCATTCCTACCAATTATGGAAGGTACACTCTACCTAGAAGATTCTGGTCTCCTTATTTTAAAACATAATTTCTTTCAGACAATTGACTTTTCGGGATTCCTTCCCCTACCCATTATCATTTCTTTCTGCAGATATCAGACAGAATAGATGCTGATGTGACATCTAGAGTTGGAGTGAGAGGGAGGAGCAGGTAATGACCTCTGGAGGCTCATTATAACTGCAGCAGAAGTGTGTGGTCTGGTGTCACTTCCACCCCGGGGCTCAGGTAGTCAAGGTCCATTGCTGCGGGGGTTATTATGTTTGTTATGTGTGAGATCTAGATGCTCAGTTAGGGTGGTCTTCCCTGCACCTCTCCATTCCACATCTTCTTACTCCTTCCCTCCCATACCTCTGAGGATCCCTTCCACCAGTATGGAGAGCTGCCTACTATGGAACTAATTTCCTAACCATCCATGTGCCAGTATGGGCTACAGGGAGCCGAGAGCACTGTCTTAGATCCATCTGCCTGGCGTCTCCCTCAGCCATTTCTAATCTTAGGTTTAGAGTCACATTAGCTAAGACTCAGCTGAATTTTGAGAAGCATGAAGTCTTGTCAATTAGGCCAAAAGTCAAGGAGTCAAGAAATAAATATGACTCTAACTCTGGGATATTGCTACCCTTTAAACTTAATGTGGGTAATATATATCTATTGCATCCCTGTCCCTTCCAAATTACGGCCCACTGGAGGTGGAAGGGGTCAGGATAACTTCAAGTCTCACCTCTTACCCTTCTCAGCCTTTTTCCTCGTAGTCCTACCCTCAACCCTGGAGTAGTTTCCCATCATCTTTTTCTGCAAGTGGGAGCATCTTTATCTCCTTATAATATCTCCTCTTTCTTTCTAAATACAATAGTCTCCCTCCCCCTTATACACAATTTCACTTTTTGAGGTTTTATTTTCCTGCAGTCAATCATGATCTGAAAATATTAAGTGAAAAACTACAGAAGTAAACAATTCATAAGTTTTAAATTACATACCATTTTGAGTAGCATAATGAAATCTTGTACTACCCCACTCTGGTCCATCTGGAATGTGAATCATCCTTTTGTTCAGTGTATCCACACTGAATATGCTATCTTCCCCATAGTCACTGAGTAGATGCCTCAGTTAGCATATCAGCTTGTCAACAGTATCACTGTGCTTGTGTTCAGGTAACGCCTCACATATGTCACAATGCCTGTGTCATTCCCCTCATCTCAGTTCATCACACAGTGACTGTATCATCTCTCATGAACCCAAAAAGGATGAGTACAGTACAATATTATGAGAGACAGAGATCACATTCACTTAACTTCTATTATAGTGTATAGTTATAATTATTCTATTTTATTATTTTTACTAATCTCTTACTGTGCCTAATACATCAATTAAACTTTATTATAAATATATTTGTATAGGGAAAAATATCTGTGTGTGTGTGTGTGTGTGTACACAGATATACATAATATATATATTTGGGTCCTACCTGTAGTTTCAGACATTCACAGGGAGTTTTGGGGATATATTCCTGATAGATAAAGGGTATCACTCTATCCTCTGGATTTTTTTTCTTTCCAAAGAAAATAAATAGGATTTCTCGAACTCAACACTATTGACAATTTGGACCAGAAAAACCTTTCACTGCAAGCAGGCATAGGGATATAGGATGGTAGGATATGTGCCAGCCTCCTTGGTCTGTCCGTTAGATGCCAATAGCCATCTTTATAACAACTAAAAATGTCTCTAGAGGAGACAAAATTTGCCTTCAGTTGAAAATCATGGCCTAGAATTAATTGGAAAAAAAAATTGCAAAGCTTCAAGGGGTGTGTATATAAGGTAATAAATAAAAAAGGAGGGGAGGGAATAATAAAGAAGCTGGGGAGAGAAGAGAGGAAAGAATGGAGATAATCCAAATATATTATTCTGCTACATTTCCACCACTGATGATTCCTCTCCTTCACTAGAGGCATTTACTCTCACCTCTGTCACTCCCGAGTAGGCAAAAGATATGTTCTAATGGAGAATCTATTTCTCTATCAATTTCCTTCCTCCTTCCTCATGCCCATACCTTACCCAGGCAAGTTACTTACAGATTTTAAACCACAATTGCCTTGCCTGCAAATCAAGGGGGTGGGACAAAAATCATTTCTAAGCTTTCTCCCAGCTCTGCTATTCTGCAACTCCAAAGCACTACTTTTCTTGTTGAAAAATGATACCTCTGATGGTCATCTCTCTCCTTGTATCTGTAAGAGCTTTAAAAACAAAGCATACAAGAGTAAGATGCCTTTAACACTCATAACATTTTGTCATCAAAAAAAAAAAAACACCTCTGGAGCCCTAATTTCAGCTGAAGGATAAAGCGGTGCCAAGAATTCTGACCAGCTCGTGTCTGAGGATGGCTATTTGGACCATGTTCAAGGACCCACCACAGACATCCTTCATTAGCACCACGACATTTCCATTATTGCTGGTGTCAGGAAAGAAAGTGTTGTGAGTATTTGGGGGCTGAGTTTTCAACATTTGTCAAATGCAATTACCCAGACTTTTTAGCTCCACAGTTGATTGGAATGCTATCTTCCACTTCTCATACACCCAATAAGTGGAAAAGGAAGCAGAGGGGTAGTTTATAAAATAGATGTCGTAATAACAACAACATCGTGTTTAAATTAGAATGACATGAATGAGTCTGCAACGCTTTGAAATCATATAACTCTGAGAGAGCTAAAAGGTCTATTAGCACTAATGAGGCTGGTAGATGTGGCATTCCAACGGGAAGGAAAGAGGCAACATATATACGAATCACAAAACAGGATGCAATTCAAATACAGTTTTCAAACCACAAATGAAATGATAGTTTACAAGTGCCACATCTCTCAGGATGACATAGAATAAGGTGCTGAATCTCACTCTTTTAAGGACCAAAGCTAGCCAGCTCTTAGGGGAAGAATGAAATAGATGAGTTTCCCCTATATATCATCTTGGACACCTGCCACTTGGAAAACTGGTCAAGAGAATTCATGATTAGTTTTTCAGATGCCATTTTCAGACACATCACTTGCAACAGGATGTCTGTTTCTGCTGTATCCTAGGACCAGGAGTATGAGCTGGGTTTCCAGTTTTGTGGCTGCTTTAAAAGAAGTTAAGGTCAGGAGATCTTTGGGACATGAGAGTACACTTAGGACACAGGAATTTCCTGGGAGCTCATTGTCTGTGATATACAAGGACTTGATAGGGAAGAGCATTGATGTTATTAGCCAACAGCAGCCATTATTCCTTTCTTCTTATTTGGGACCATGATTGACCTCTCCTTCGGTACATTAATAAAAACAAATCTCTCAGAAACCCCAGGGCAGCCACAGAGTCACAAGCCATGTTCCTATGGTGGCAAATTGTACAGTGGAAAAATTCAAACTTTATGAAAAGATAAGCAAAGAATTCTCTAAATGCCATCATAAATTTTTAAAAAATAACTCAAAACCATTCAATAAATTTGCATGACAATGTCAAAAAACTGGTAGCCTCAAAAGATAAAATTTGAAGAGTCGATGCAGCCATGTTAGTGTTAGTCAAAAGAACCTTTTGGAAGTTTATTTTAATGCCACTGGAGTGGACAGACCCTTCCCTCCCAGCCCCACTGTGGCTGATGTTTATCCTGACTCACAGCAGTCTTTTTTCTTTGTTAGTTAACTCAGCCTTGAAGACATGTGTGTTTGTAGGCCTGTGTTCATCTGGGTTCTCCGTTTCACTCAATAAAATCTGCTGGGACAGGATTAAGCAGAAAACAAACATTTATTAAAGATGAGGTAGCTCATAGAATCACTAAGAGGACCAGAGATCCAGGCTAAGGAGCTCTCCAGGGAGGAACAATGTCATCCACAGAACAGGACTTCTGTACGGAAAACACCAATCAGACCCCACCAGCAGCAAGAAGTCTCAGAAGTGGCTAGAATCTGCTCCACTGCACTTTCCTCCAACATGACCAATGCCACCCTGGCTCTGTGTAGCCATTTGACTCCCTCTGCCTCGGCCTCACTTTATCACTTCCAATTCTAATTCTTCTAGGCAGAACCAGGACCTCATTCCTTCATCCCAGTTGTAAGATTTTATTTAACATTTTGAAAATAGGTTGTGGTATACCTACATATTAAATTGTAAAGATATGAAAGGAAAATTTCAATTCACTGTGACTGGGTTTTTGTGATACAGTCCAAAAAACTGAATGAATATTCTTAACATTTTTTTTCTTGTACTAGGGATTGAACCCAGCGGCTCTCTATCACCGAGTTATATTCCTACCCCTTTTTATTTTGAGACAGAATCTCACTAAGTTGTCCGATGGTCTCAAGGTTGCAATTCTCCTACTTCCTCCCAAGTAGGTGGAATTCCAGGGGGCCACCACCATTCCCAGCCTTTGCTTAATTTAATGAAACCTTTTCCCAAACATTGAAGAGGCAGTATCTCACCAGCTACTTCTTAAAATGCGCTAACTTAAAATACAAAGTTACCAAACCAAAATAAAAGCACAAAAAAAGAGCTAAAAGAAAAATTAATTAAAGAAGTAGTAATAAAAAGTAGAACCAAAAATAAATATAAAAGCAAGTTAAGCGAAGCGTAGCTACTATCACTGATCATAAATAGTTGTATTTCTAATCCGCCAAGGCAAAATGAGAAATTTAATATGTTACATGTTCCTATTTATTTGTTAAAACAGCATATACCCAGATTACCAGGGAATTTATACCTACTTCTTATTGAAGTGGGAAAACATTTACATAATGAAAATACATTGAATGACAACAAATTGATGATACTCTTGATAATAATTTTACAAAACTTCAGAGAAACACAGCAATTCTGTTTATGACCATTTCTTATTTCAAAGATTAGGGGATAATTTTAAATTGTAGTTTGTCAAAGGCATTTCTACGGAGAATCAGAATAATAAACTTCATAGGTGGCTAGTTCATGGTGGGTTTGGATACCATGATAAAGCCTAAAGAATTGATAAACATAACCAAATGTCTCTCCTGTCTCTAAGAGGGGCAACAGCAATTTTCTCAGCAGGATTTTGATAAGCAACACATAACAGGGAATATCCACCTATTGCCAGGAGATGCCTAAGTTCTCCAGAACTACACCAAGGAAACTAAATATCTGTGACATTGCCTGACATGGATACAGGCAGCACACTGCAGGCAGAAAATGGGAAGGTTTATTTTTTTTCTTCAAGCAACAGTTTTGAATTAGTTCAAGCACTTGAGCAAGAGTTCTTTGGAACTACCAGAGTTCTGCATGGAAATAATGGAATAAAAAGTAAAACTGAAGCTAAGGCTAAAAAGACAGAGTTCCAGTCTTAGTTCTCTTAACTCATTTTTGTGACATTGGTGACTTGACCATTTCCCACAGACCAAAAGAAAAGGGGGAAGACTGTGGTTGAAATGGAACTTTGGGTTGATGGGACACTGTATTAGATATTTGTGGCTGTGTAACAAATTTCCCCAAAACTTAGTGGATCAAAAACAATAGCACTTATGATCTGATGGTTCCTGGAGTCAGGAATTTGGGCACAGCTTAGGTGGATCTTCTAGTTCTGGGTTTTTCACATAAGGTTGAAGGTTCATTTCCCAGGATTTTGTTCTTTGTGGGCTGTTGGTCTGAGGTTCTCGTTTCTTTCCCCATGCTTCCTTGTCAAGAGGGTTCTCCACAGGGCGACTTACAACACAGGAGCTGGTTTTGTCAGAGCCAGCAAGAAGGAGATAGAGTGACAGCAATACTGGAATAGCCAGCCTTGGGTAACTCAACCTCAGAAGTGACAAACTAGCACCTTTGCTCTAGTGTTCTATTCGTTAAGTGCAAAGAACTAGGTTTTGCTAGCATCTGAAGGGAGGAAATACACAAGATTGTGAAAGACAGCAGGCAGAGATCATTGCTAGCCAACTCAGACTCTGTCAACCACAGACACAGATAGGGTATCCTGACACCTGAAGCAAAAGGAAGTCAGCTACTGAGATATGATCTGGAGTCATAGTTTTCAACAAAATTTAATAAGAAAAGTCTTTTCAAGCACAATATTAGAAACATGTGAAAGCAGGGTTACCTTCCCTGAACCATTGACGAAGGTACCTGGTAAGTGGACTCTCATCCTTGCTCCTGATCCAGTTGCAGCATAGACCTAAGGCTGGGCTCCTCCTTCCTGATGCACAGGAGTCTGGGCACAGGTTCGCCGCATTGGCAATGAGTGTTTATCAACCACCTAATAAGGAGTCCTGGTAAGAGGAAGAAGTCAGGAACTTCTCTGGCTGAAGATGGGAGTAAGCCAGAGAATCACCATGGTGGTGTTGGCTGAAATAATTATGACTTGAAAGTGCAACTTATTAGACATCTGAAACCTAGGATTCTACTGAAAGTAGTTTGAAAAATCACTTACTGTAACCATAAACCACATGAAAATCAAGCCATGTGAAGCCAAGAAGGGAAGATGGAATGTCTTGCCAATGGGGAAGCCCAGGCCAATGGGAAGCTGGGAGAGGGGAGTGTGAGTTGAAGAGGAGAACCAGGACCAGAATGGATGGGAAGAGGTAGAAAATCAGAAAAAAAGCTCAATTGACAATCTCAGCCCAATTTCTGGGGTTCCACTTATTTGGAAGAACATTCTTGGAGCAATGGAATTACAAATAGAGGTAAACCTTTATTTGGGGTAAACCTGTCCTGATTTTTCTAGGACAATGGTTTATACTTATGCCAATATTAGTAGTCTTCTCAAAAACATCTCAGTTTGAATAATAAATTATCTCTAACATTTATGGACACCAACCTTAAGTGACATATATCCCTAAGGATTAGGATTTTTTTTATTATTATTTTTATTGGCTTTATCCATCACTCTTCACCCGCTTCAATTTCCATTTAAGCAGGGTTTTTTTTAATGATAAATTCTTTGCTCAATATCATCCTAACTTCCTTCTACTAAAATATATTAGAACTTTCCATTCAAATCAGTATGCAGCTGGATAGCAAGAGAATCCTCCAGCATGGTAACCATGAGCATACCTGGTAATCCATCTCAGTGGAGTTTTGATTGAGAAGAAGATGGGCAAGTGCTAGTTGGCCATATCTGACAAGGATACCAGCCTTGAGGAGGAGAAGGCAGTCCCTGGCTGAGAGACTGTAGAGAAACATCAAGAAGTTTCCCCCATTATGGCTCTCAGATGGTCTCCTACTCCTACAAGGGCTGGTAGTTCAAATAAAAACTTGCTCAAATTTAAACCCAGCCATCTTTCTTCCAGAATCATTAGAAGGAAACTCGAACATGTTTGTCAACAAGCCTTAGCTATTGATTACTCAGTCCAGGGAGACCACCAAAGTTTTCCTTCATCCAATCCAGATCTTACTATGTGTACAGACAGAAGTTCTTTTCTGAAATAAGGTAATGCAAAGCTTGATAGGCTATGGTAACTTGTTACTCACAGTGCTTGGGGCATTCACCCCAGTATGGTGCTGCATCCTCCTGAGCACATGAGGTCTCCTTCAGAAATAAAACAAAACACACTCACTAAACAAACTCCTGTCTCTTACCAGCAACAAAATCTCTTCCTTTCAGACACAAAGAAACCTCACACGGCCATCTATCAGGGACCCTGGACCAGCCACCAAGGGAATCCTCACTGCCAATTCCCAATACTCTTTAACAGCAGGAATCAGTTCCTGAAAGTCACTCCAAATGACTTCTACCATGAACCTCTTGATTGACATGATCATCCCCGGAAGGGAGACCAGAACTGCTGACCCCTGATGGCCCCCTGTCAGCTTGAAGCAGCTAGAGTGGTCATCACCCAATTTCCCTTACAGCAGTAGGATTTCTTTATCAGACAGGGGATGAGATAAAAAAGAATAGGCAGTGGAGAGTAGGGAAGGCCAGTGGAAGTGGACAAGAGGGCAAGCAGAAGGACAGCCATGTTAACATGCCCCAAGATGCTGTAAAACAGCTCCTGTTTCTCAAAGGGCATAAATTTCCATCTCACAGAGAGTGACTTCGTAATCCAGTGTGCTCCACTCCTGAGCCCAGGACAATGGAAATACCAAGAACCAATCAAAAGGAGCTTATCAACTTCTCCTTACATACTTTTAAAAGAAGGAATGCTGTAAGTCTTAAAAAGCAATCTTGTGTACTGTGATAGAAGTTTTGAGTCTTTCTCTCACTTTCCTTTTATATAAAACTCCTGCTCACTTGCTTAATTAAAAAAAAAGTGTCCCCAGTCATGGCCTATGATGGCTATCATAGGGTATAGGCAGAAGGATGCTTACAAGGTGACTGGGGAGGAAAAGGCTCACCTACTAAGGCCTCATTTTTGGAATCTGAGCTTGGGTGGAAACATTCCATTAGCTTCTCCAATGATGCCAATTTTTCTCTCCTGTGTAATAAATAAATTCTTCTGTGAATTTGTGAGCTAGATGCTCTTGAGTTTGGGGATCCCAGGAAGAGAGGGTGAAGCTAACATACAGTGGACATTGTAGCTTCCAGTGCTCAAAACAGCCATTATGCCAAGTTGTGAACTTTCCCAGGCCTCAACTTCTTAAGGGATAAATGAAGGTCTTCGGGGACACAGTCTAGATATCTCCTTTCATGTCTAGTTCTAATACTTATGTTTGCAACAATGCATTTTATCAAATGTTTTTCAGCTACTTCTTGCTGGAAGCTGTATAGGCCCTGGGCAAACATGAGTATGACATAGTCCATTTCTTCAAACAGGATACAGGCTAGTAGAAGAGATAAGGAACAGAATATTGAAATATTGCAGGTCAACTCGGTACTATAAAGAGGCCATGGAAGAAGTGCTTGGTTTGGTCTAAGACTTCTTGAAGGAGGCAGCAACAGAACTGACTAAGCCTTTAAGAATATGTAGGAATTAGCAGGAAAAAGCGAACATTCTAGACAGAGATACAGTATAAGCAAAGTCTTAGCAGCATAAAATAGCACTTTGGATTGGGTTAAAATCAAGCGGGTTCAGTAACATATGTGTGTAGAGTCAGGCTGGAATGTTCTGTACAGACCTAATTATGCTTGAACTTGGAGGCATACTAAGGAATGGAGATAAGGCCCTGGATTTAAGGATGAACTCTAGAATGGTCTTAAAGGGAGTGACATATGCGACAAGCCAAACTGAATTCAATCTGGATTTCTTATGCAGACAAGTGTCTCTTGTATAACTAACAAGAGACCAGGGAGAACTCAAATACTGTAAGACCAACACAATGTGTATTTAAAAAAAAAAAATACATAGCTAATAGAAATACAGGCAGCTGCTGTAAAGCTATTGAATGGTAACATAATAAGACCTTTACCAATATGCAATAAGGAAACACAAAATATGAGAATTAGAACTTAGAAGTTATTAGGTCCAATCCTTTCATCTCATAAAAAATTAAGCAAGAAGGGAAGTCACTCAGTCTTGGACAATTCACCTTTCTTCTTGGTCATATTTCCAAGGTCATGTCAGTCCCTTGAGGTTTGTGATCAGAATAAAAGCTGTCTTGTCTATTCAGTTGCTACCTACAGAGAGTCGATTTATTTGAGAATGTAGGGTAAAGTGAACTCCCCAAAATATACATATACAACTTGACATTTTATTAGAAACACATAGATACATATTCATGATTAGTCTTTCCATTCAGAGTCAATATATTTCTTTGAACATACAGATATACAATTTAGAGTATTGTCTTCTTTATTGATCAAAAAATGATCATAAAGTTTCATTTAAGATAATAGTTTTGACTTCATTACAGTAAAGCAAGAGTTTGAAGATGCTAAAAAATCAAAACATAACTTCCTTCCAAATTTTTATTGTTTTTTTATAATTCTCAGAGTGATCTCACATCTAATTAAAAAAGCAATTTTCTTTTCCTCTGCTCATTTTACCGATATTTTTTAAAACACTCAACTTATTTTTCAGAGAAAAAATAACCCCTCATTAGCATTCGTTATTTTTTTAAACAGCTATTCTGACTAGAGTGAGATGAATATTATTGTAGTTTTGATTTGCATTTCTCTGATGGCTAAGGATATTGAGCATATTTTCTTTCGTGTATTGGCCTTTTGTAATTCTCCTCGAGAAGTATCTATTCTGATCATTTGCCCAACGCTTCAAATTTAAAAACCTGATTACCCAATATCATTTTTCATATGCTTGATACAAGTCTCTATCATCCAAATGAAAAAAGAAGAAGAAGAAGAAGAAGAAGAAGAAGAAGAAGAAGAAGAAGAAGAAGAAGAAGAAGAAGAAGAAGAAACTTTCTTACCACATAGCCTGTGGATATAAAGAAAAAGAACTCTACTGATAAAAAGGAGTTTTTAAGATAGAGATTTGCATGTCAGAGGACTCACTGTTGATTTATTTAGGTTCCCTGTGTTGTGTGTGTTATATTGTGTTGTGTTTTGTCTTTCTTTAGATGATCATCACAGACAACAAAGTCCCACTTCCTTTTGCAACATGAGGGCCAGCTCAATACCTCTGGTTTACTCAAATGCAATTCCAAAACTGATAAGTTGAAAAATGTAGAGAGTCTATCTGAGTGAACAACATATGCCTGTGAAATGATAGCTTCATTCCTTTCTCAGGACTCTCCACTCGCTTCCCTTATAATTGGCAAGCAAAATCATGGCTCCCCCTAAAGCAGCAGCAAACCCAAGAGGAGGCAGCAGATGGCCTATATCCTCCTGACTCCTGCAATCCGTATGCACCTTTGAATTTCTCAGCTTAAAGGCAATACTGAAAAATGATATGTTTCCATCAACAAGGAAAAAAGATAACAGAGAATGCCTGGATTAAAAGATAAATGCTCTGGAAAGAGACTAATGGTGGATCATTTGGCCTGAGAAGAAGAGATCAGCTTTTAGGGGAGTATTGTACAATTCTGTAATGAAAAAAAAAAAAGGAATTGGGCAATTTGAAAATCTGAGCAGAAAGCTGAGACTCTCCTACAATACATATTATCATGCTAACAATAATTTAAGTCGGAAAAAAATATATACATTTTGAAATTCTGTTCAAATAATTCTAGAAATTCGGTTTGGTTAGGCCAGGAACGGCAAAAGGGGGGAGCAACAGATATAGTTCTCAATTCTTTAAGAAAATTGATGAAAGGGATATGCCTGTTAATATTTGTCAAAGATATGGAGGACAGCATAGCCTCTGGATTCATTTAATCACATTTTCAGATGTCTGCTGTATGCCGGGCTCTATATTTTGGTATATTTATCAAAGCATCACACTGTCTACCTTAAACATATACAAATTTTATTCATCAATTATATCTAAATAAATCTTGGAGAAATAAATTGTTTTAAAAACACATACATTTAAGACCCAACTGTGCCATTTACATATTTCATAAGATTGGGAAAAGTTACTTGGCATCTACAAACACCAAGATTTCTATAAAATGAGAATCATGCATTCTTTCAAAAAACATGTATTATAGATCTGCCAAAAGGGCCTAAAGACACACGATAATTAAGGCATCAACCCTTGAAAGAATCAATAACAGTGTCTACCCAGAGGGTAATTATGAGGATCAAATGAAGTTCATCAAGGGGTTTCAAGGCATTCCCAAATACTCAATGTTCCCTGAACCAGGTGCTGAGATAAAGCAGTGGTTAATTTGCCTTCCACTGGTGAAGTTTGAAGTATAATCTGAAAATAGATTATATACAGAAAATGTTAAAAGGTGGTAATTGCTAAGAGAAGAATGAAATGAAAACTCCATAATGCTTTTAGAGTGACTAAGGAGATGAGGCTACTTTAAATAGGTTGATCAGGAAAAGACCTCCCTGAAGAAATGGCATTTGAGCTAAATCTTGAGGGAGGGAAAGGGCCTGGCCACGGAAGATCTAGAAGCATCCAGGTGCAGAAGCACAAGGTCCCAGGGGCAGAAACCAGATTTCTAGAAACAGAGATAAAGCCCTTGTGACTAAGGCACAATGAACAGGGAGAGAGGACTGTTGGCAGGGCATGGGAGATGGAGGCAGAACTCAACTGCGTGCATCCTGTGGACTGGGAGGGGAAACTCTGTATTATACTGGAATTGCGAGGAACGCCAGGGGAGGGCTCTGAGCAACCATGCAACCCAGCTTGCATGTTTACACTCTTAAAATCCACTCCCGCTGTTCTCCCCACAGGAGAACAGACAGATGAGCCATCAAAAGTGCAAGCCAGGTTATAGTTCAGGAAAGACACAGGTGTGGGTGGCAGCAATGGAGAGGAATGGGTGTGGACAGATTCTAACATTTTGGTTTGGATTTGGGGTCAAGTGAAGGGAAAAGACAAATAATCAATAATAATATCTGATTTGAAGCCTTGGTCACTGGGCCATTTGGGTACCATCTACTGACATGTGGAACACAGCTCTACCCTGACCATGTTGGTACAAGATGCTTCTTAAGCTTCTTAAGGATATTTAAGAGAAATATGCTATCTTGGGATTCAAGATAAAGACGAGATCTTATTGTACAAATTTAGTAGTCCTATACAAAGTAGTAGAACTACCTTCCTAGATCATTTTCTTTTCTAGGAGGTCATTTTTAATAACAAAGACAAAAAAAATGATAAGGAATGGGAGGCAGACCCTCAGTTTTAATACAGCTCTTAGATGGTTAATTTACTCAAACATATCCTACTTATATATCATTACTGTATTTGCTCAACTATTTAATATTTTAATGACAAAGACAAAATGATAAGAAAGGCAGAGCTTCACTTTTAGTACAGTTTTTTTGATAGTTCACACAAATACATTCTAGTCACATGTCATTGTATTTAGTTCAATAATTTAGCACTTTTATGTATTTTTGTTTAAACTTTTCTTAGTTTTGCAAACAAATTTAAGGCTCCTTGGACCAAAAAATAAATGCATTACATGCTAAGAATTTTCCACTTATTGTAATGGCTGTTAGTCAATTTTATATCTCATCTATACAGCAAAGTAATAATTAGCCACTGCTATGGTTTGGATATAAGGTGTCTCCCAAAAACTCTTGTGTTAATG
Organism: Marmota monax; assembly: GCF_021218885.2. Taxonomy (NCBI): domain Eukaryota; kingdom Metazoa; phylum Chordata; class Mammalia; order Rodentia; family Sciuridae; genus Marmota; species Marmota monax. The sequence continues at coordinate 3,466,897 of NW_026692072.1, read as the reverse complement.
CCTGAATATTCCGAAATAAAATAATTGGATTCTAAGAGCTGTGACCTCATCAGTCCATTCTAGTTTGAATGGACTAACTGGATGGTAACTGCAGGCAGGTAAGGTGTAAGTAACTGGAGGTAGCGGGTAACAGGTTGTCCCCTGGAAGGCTGCATGTTCTTGGTACCCCTTCTTCCCTCTCTGCTTCTTGGCCACCATGAAGTGAGCGGTTTCCCTCCACACAGCCCTTTGGCCATAATTTTCTGCCCCACCTTGGGCCCAGTGTATGGACTCAGTTGTCAATAATCTGAGACCTCTGAAACTATGAGCCCCAAATAAACCTTCTAATTTGTTTTTGTCAGGTATTTTGGTCACAGTGACTAAAATAGCCACTAACTGCTTGTTGCTCATCTGTGATTTGATCTGTGGTTTGAATCACTCGTCAAATTCAATTTGATTGGATCAATTTAATTTTAACTCGAATATGACTGAAACAACTTTGTGTAAGAAGAAAGAAAATACTGCTATTTTTCTGGACTGCCTAACTCTGTACTTTTCTGACTGAGGTATGAATACTTCTGGCGAGAGCAATATTCTTGGAGATACCAGAAGTCACAGGATTAAACATTTATAGAGGACACTTTTTTTTTTTTTTTGACATTTTGGCAGGAATAAACAATTCCATTAAAACAACCACAGACATATCACTAAAGAAGGCAAACTTTGCATTAGGGGGGGGGGAAAAATTTGTTATGTTTCCAAAAACTAAAACGAGTCACTGGCCACTTGGGACTATACTGCCAGACAGATCCCTGGCCATCCAGGTTGATGGGCCTACATGGCTAATGGGCTGCACTGGCTGGAGTTTCCCCTGGACCCTTTGAAGGACAGTTTTCTCTTAGCATTCCAGTGAGACAGGGGAAATTCAGTCCAAATTCGCTCTATCAGACAGGAAGAAGAAAGTTTTGTGATTTGGAAAATTCAAAAGTCAAAACACAGAGAAGGCTCAGAACTCTGTTTATCACACATCTTTATTGTCAACATAAGGAATAAAGAAAAAAAGGAGAAAATAGCCTGTGGATTCTAGCCCTTTCCTATAAGCCCTGCCTTGCACTTGATGATACACAAGCTTGTTCTTTGTTATCATCCAGCAGCAGCCATCCTACCTGAAAGTCAACAGAGGTCAGGCAGTTAGGGAGAAGAGAAACCCAGACACATGCTTCTGTCATGTGGGGGTGCTCTCAGGTGGCTCACAGGCTCAGCTATGCATCTTCCCCGAACCTGTCCTTGCTTTGGGAATCACCCCCACTTTACAGCCCAGCATCAGGAGACAAACGGCAGAGATAAAAGCTGAGCCAGTGGTGGAAGAAAAGATGAGCTGGGCTATTCTCCATGTATTTGAAGGATGAGCCCTCAGAATCCGCGGCCTTTTTTCTACTCTGGGCTTCAGTAGAACTAGAGGAAATGGAAATGTGCCAAGATTTTTATTTCTTTTAAACAGAGCCTTATAAAGGCTATCTCATAGCTTTACCCCATAGATTCAGATACAAACAGCCGTCTTGACCAGAAATTGTGGAGTGAAAAGGCTACAGAGGACAGATGTGATCAAATAAGACCAAAATAATAAATAAAATAAAATGTAGGAACTTTTAAATAACAGTTTTCTATTCCCAAGTCACGCTCTGTACCCTCTGCAGGCCGGATCATTGTTGTTGTTGTTGTTGTGTTTTTTTTTTTTTTTTTTTGGTACTGGAGATTTAGCCCAAGGTTCTTAACCACTGAACCACATCTCCAGCATTTTTTTTTTTTTTTTTTGAGACAGGGTCTTGCTAAGCTGCTTAGGACCTAAGTTGCTGAGGCTAGCTTTGAACTTGCAGTCCTCCTTTCTCAGCCTCCCAGATGCTGGGATTATAGGCATGAAAATCATTCTTTTTGAAATTATTTTGCCTTTCTTTCAACCTAAGCTACATGGACTTGGATTTATCATAATGCAATATTGTTATGAGCCAATGCATAGTCTCCTTTTATTTATGGTCATTCATTTATTATCTAAAAATGAATATATAAATGTGTGTATGTATGTACACATATATAGTAAAAGAGCTTTATTGCATATGCATATATTCTTAAATAATATATTGTTTAGTTGTTTTGTCTTTAAACATTATAGGATGAGTGCCACTCTGTCTCCAGGAATTTGTGGTTTTGCTCATCATTATGTTACCAATAGTTATTTAAGTTGTTGCATATTGCTATAGCTCATTCATTTTTAATGCTTTGCAATATTGCATAAGTAAATTGTAATTTGTTTTTTCCATTTTCTTCCCAATGGTCATTAGTTTTCTGTGATTATTAACAGAGCTATTATAAACATTCTTTTAATGGGATCTTCTGCAGGACTTTGTATTAAAACTCTTTAGAAAGAAATGATACTAGTATAAGCCATCAGACTTTGTATTTATTTTGGTAAATTTATTCAATCAGTTTAATACTCTTCTCAACAACAACAAAAAAATACATTCAGAAACTAAGTAATTAGTAAATTCATGTTTCATATTTACCACACCTGGGTTCTATCCTAAATATGTTCCAAATGAAAATTCAATCTGTTTTATGATGTAAGATTTTTTTCAATTGAAGTAGCAGCCCCCAGATATACTACAATGTATATAATTATTTCAAAGTCACATGTGAATTCAAAATGGATTAATAAATGTATACAAATAAACAACTTGAAGGTAATGAAATATTGAATTCATTCTTATTTAGTTTGGGGATAAACTATAATCCTACATGGTACATATGTGCACGCGCACACCCGCACACACTCTCTCTCTCTCTCTCTCTCTCTCTCTCTCTCTCTCTCTCTCTCTCCCTCATGTTGATGATTCAGATGAAAATGCTTAACTGAGTACATTTTTTCTCCTTATTTTTTATACTTGTTCATAGATCACACTAAGTTGGGGCAAATCATAGTGGTAGGGTAGTAGCAATATTTCATGAGTATTATAGCAATATTTCATGAACTCTTAATACTCATGAAATATTGCAGTACACCCATAGATATTTAACTACACAGCTACCATTTCATGAGCATTTACAATTTGTGCTACTTAATTTTTTATCATGATAACAAATCATCTGAGAAAAATAAACTTAAAAGAGGAGAATGTTTATTTGGCTCACAGTTTCAGAGGTATCTGTCCATTGCCACTTGGTCCTGTAGTTTTGAGCCTGTCTTGAGGCAGAAACTCATGACAGAGAGCATGTGGTTGAGCAGAGCTACTCACCTCATGGAGGTCAATAGGCAGAAAGAGAAGACAAGACAGGAAGGGGCCAGGATCCCATCATCCCCTTCAAGGACACATCCCCTGGGCCCTCAATTCCTAAAGGTTCTACCACATCCCATGAGCATAAAAGACTGGCAACCAACTTCAGTTCAGGCATTTTGGAGGACATTTGAGATCCAAAGCATAACAGTAATTTCTAGCTATTGCTTTATGTGGCTCACATGTCATTACCAAATCAATAAACAGGACAACACATGAAGTAGCACACTTATTATTTCCATTTGCCAATGAAGACATTGAGAAAACAGAAAGTCAAATGCCTTCCCTATGGTTGGACTGCAAGTAAAATGTAGGAGGATTCAAATACAGGAAATCTAGTTCCAAAGCCTATGCTTATACTACTACATCCTAAAACTGCCCAAGCAGTGGAGTCTATTAAAATCCTTAAGCTCTAGTCCCCACATGGACCAGACCATCTTTGTGACCATGGATAAGTCTCTTAGCTTCTACAAACCTTAGCTCTCTCATTTAAAAAATTAATAGAGATGAGCAGAATGATCTTTAATGGGCCTCCAACTGTGCTATTCTCTGCCTTTAAGTTCCTGTGCAATTTATGATAAATTCATTTGGACCTAACAAAATTAACTCTTGAATATTCAGAGTCATATCAAAACAAAATTATGTAATTAAATATCTGTGGCCATAGTGCAATGTTATCACTGCCCCTAATATCTATAACAAATTTGTCAAGAGACACCACAAAAGATAATACACAGTTGTGAGCCAGAGTAATGTAGACCAGGGTAAAAATTGGGGCAGCCCTTTCTTTAGTGGCCACTGGTGTGGGGCAGAACAGGGGGGAGCTCTGTCATTACCCAAGGGATTAAGAAAAAGAGCTCTTTTTCTTAATCCCTTGGGTAATGGAAAACGCCTTTTTTGGGGGGTATGGAAAACACCTTTTTTTTTAGTTGTTATATATGACAGCAGGATGCATTACAATTCATAGTATACATATAGAGCACAATTTTATATCTCTGGTTGTACACAAAGTAGAATCACACCATTCGTGTCTTCATACATGGACTTAGGGTAATGATATCCATCTCATTCCACTGTCTTTCCTACCCTCATGCCCCTTCCCTTCCCCTCTCTCCCCTTTGCTCTATCTAGAGTCCTCCAATCCTCCCATGCACCTTCTTTTTTTTCTTTTTTTTTTTTGATTTAGTTTTTTTCTTTTTTTTATTGGTTGTTCAAAACATTACAAAGCTCTTGACATATCATATTTCGTACATTAGATTCAAGTGGGTTATGAACTCCCATTTTTACCCCAAATACAGATTGCAGAATCACATCGGTTACACATCCACATTTTTCCATGCACCTTCTTAACCCATTCAGAGACTCTGGGAGCCATAGAATCCACTCTGCAGCAGGGCCAGTATTTAGAGCTCAATTCCATAGGCGTCTTTACGCAGAGCGGCTATTGAGTGCTCCCAGCTGTGGAATCCCAAAGCCGCGAGCTATATTTATGTACAGGGCTGCTAATCCTTGGTCCCAGTTCTGCTCAAGTCGGTAGAAACATTCCGTTTCTGTAGACAAGCCCTTGTAAATCTCTCCTTGTCGAAGAATTTAGTTCACTGATTGTCAGCCATGAGCTACTTCATAAAACAACTCACAGAGGAACTGAGCCTTCTGCTCTGCCTTTGGCAGGGAGCTTGTTACACTAGATAACCTTTTAATGACTGTATTCCATTTTAACTTGGCTCCAGAGAGAGAAACTAAAAAGAAAGGAAAGATCCTTCCTTAATGCTTTGCTTTTTTTTTTCATATTGCTTCTACTGAGGCAAATAAGAAAAGATGGATAGAGGTTGCTTTATACCCTGGAATCCCAGGACCGTATAACATAAAAATGGGCTGGTTGTTCATTGAGGAGGTGACATCTCAGGGCTAAAGGAACTACTGAAATATGAAAAAGACAAAGTTTCTAAACTGAAAGTGGTATCAGATCTGCAACAACCGTATTTTTAACACATTTATTGGCTAAAACGTTACTTTCTAGTTCTCCAGGATACTTTACAATGATGACCCTCATTTTAATGAATTGAAATTATCATACAGAAAAAAGAATATTGGTTTAAGGGGGTACAGAAGCATATAACTGGGCATATTTAAAAACATTTAAAGTGGATTTTATTAATAGTCTCTCCTGAATCAAGAAATTACAGGAGAACATTCTCCCTGAGGAAATCAATGAAAATAACTGCATTTATTGAATGAATTCTAAACAGAAGGAGGTAAAATAAAGTATTGCACTTTGATATTTGGTTGGAAGACAAAGTCTGTATGAAAATAAAACCAGAGTTCTAAGAACTTCGACAAGAAAGTCTTTGTTTGTTTTTCTTGGAAGACTTTGGGATTTTATTAAAGCACAAATAAAACATGCATATGAGCTTTCTGTTCATTTTTTTCAACACACAGCCTGGGACTGGATTGGAGGCTCTGATGGCCAGCTGGGCTCCTCTTTGCATCATGGCTTTGCCATTCTTGGAGGAAGCACTATGAGCAATCTCAGCACAGTGAGATTTGTGGCACATTAGCAGCACTTTCACTTCCTTGACCTTGGAGACCAGGAACTTCCAGAAGTCACAGAACAGCATGTGCTCCCAAAACCAACACTGGACATCAAGACATGGCCCTTGAATAGCCTCCTCACCCTGTTGTCAGTACTCCTGGGTTTCCAGCAGTTGCATTTAATTTCAACATAGCAGTCTCGCCAAATGAACGTCTTGGTCCCCTTTTTGTCATCCTTGGGTTTCACAAGAGGGCTGAGGGTGACTATGATGTAGGTGATGGCTGCCACCACCAGAGGCAGCACCAAGAAGGGAACAAGAGTCTCTTAGACATTCAAAGTCCTTTAACATAAAATATCTCTGCACATTAATAATGCCCAAAATTCTAAATTCTAAATACAAGTTACATGACATCCACAAAAGCATTTTGTTTGGAATTTTCTTTCTTTCTTTTTTCTTTTTTGCCACCAAGCTGCCTCTTCACCCCCTTTATTTTATTTGTTTTGAGACAGGATCTTACTAAGTTGTCCAAGCTGGCCTGGAGCTTGCAATCCCCCTGGCCAGCCTCCCTGGGATGTCAGGTGTTTGCACTGCCATCAGGCTTCCAAATTTTCTTATGCACTGCAGAGGATCTCATAAACAATCTTTACTTGACCAATTTGCAGCAACATTAGACCTCTCCAATCCTCCATAGAATGTAAAGACATATGGCCTCACTGCTTCTAAGACCAGTGAGCTTCCCTCTTTGACAATGCATGTTTTTTCTCCACCCCAAGAGATAATTGTTTACCAGGAATCATCTCCAAATTGATTGACGGTGTTTGTTCCTGTTAGCATTACTGCATAATTTAATTAAGGACCAAGTACACTGATGAAATATGAATTAAATAAGAGGGGATGTTCCTATGGAAAATAAATGGAATGTTTTGAAAATATGTGCTAAAGAGGATAAATAAAATATAAAAATAAAACATAGTAGAATTAAATCATGGGCTTCTTCTTCTCACCATTCCCTCCCACATACACACTACCAAGAGAGTAGTTGAGAAGAATATGCAAGATTTCTGCATTCAATTTGCTTTTCACATACCCTGAGAAGGGATATGTAATAAACTTTTCTCCAAAGAGTAAATACTATGGTCTTTGCAGGTTTCTGCTTAATTCTGCTGCTATAGCATGAACACAGCTTCATGCAACACATAAATGACTGCGTATGGTTGTGTTGCCCAAAAAAAAAAAGGTTTATTTATGGATAAGTGTTGAAATTTAAATTTTATATAATTTTTATATGTCACAAATATTATTATTCTTTTAATTTTTTCCAACCACTTAAATTTGGTTTTTGGTTTTTGGTTTTTTTAAGGTAGAAAGAGACATTCTTAGCTCAGGGCCTCACAGATGGTGAGCAACATTTGGCTCCAGCCATAGTTTGCCAAACTCTGATCTTGAGCCCTTACTATACTGGGGAAAAGCAAAAACTGACAATCATAGAAGTAGCATTTTGAGTCTGATTGATTTAAGAAAGGCGTAGAACTTCATTCAACCAAAATCTATTCAAAGAAAATATCTTGAATCTACATTGGTAAACAACTACATATTGGTGGACAACTACATATTTTAAGTTAAAATAAAATAGTAAAGTACATATGTACCACTTCCAAAATCTGGAGCTTTATCCTCATTAGGATTAATTTAGTTGCATAACTATTTATTTGATCAGGCAGGCAGGGACCCTATCTATCTTGTTCTCTGCCAGACTCCCTGGCTACGCTATCGCGGTAGTTACTAGAGAAAGAGTTCATTCAATCAATGGGTGTTATTGAAAATAGTTTTCATGTCACTCCATGCCAGGTCCTATTCCTGCCTCCATAGACACAATATTGATCATCTCTGCTTTCACAGGGTTATATTTGAGATACTTTTTTAAAAAATTATTTTTAGTTGTAGATGGACACAATACCTTTATTTTGTTTATTTAGTTTTTTATGTGGTGCTGGGGATCAAACCTAGTGCCTCACATATGCTAGGCAAGCACTCTACTACTGAGCCACAATCCCAGCCCTGGAACACTTTTATAAGTAAAATTCAATTTCCACACAAGCCAATATTTTGAAAATCAACAGCTCATTATGAGGCAACCTCTCCCAAAGATATCAACCAGTAATTAACAGAAATTATCTTCGCTCTGCCTATTGTAACACCTTGATATGTCCTAGACATCAAGGAACTCAGTTTTCCTCCTGTCTTCGCCTAAGAGAGTTAGTCAATACTACAAAAGAAGTAATGACTACTAACCTGCTAGTATTTCTGAGAAGACATGGTATGCCCAGCAAAATACCTCTGTGGCTCAAGCTCTGTGATAGCTGGTACTCACCCCCCACACACACACCTCACTCCTGTGCCCAAACCATGATCCTCTGATCCTGTGCAACTGTATACATGTTACTTCATACACAAAGAAACTTTTCAGATGATTGTGGTTCAAGATCTAAAAATGGGAAGAGTATATCATGTTAACCAGTTGAGCGAGCCCTTAAAGACAGGAGAATTTTCTCAGCAGAAGTCAGAGAGATGCTCTGGAAGAAAAACCAGGAGCAATTCAAAGAGCAGGAGAAACTTAAATGGACATCGGTGGCTTTGAAGTTGGAGAGGTCACTAGCCAGGGCCCATAGACAACCTCTAAAATTTTATTGAGGATGGACCCCAGCTGACCACTAGCAAGGAAAGAGAGAGCTCAGCTCGGGTTTACAACAGGGAGGAATTGAACTCTGGATTATCTCCTAAAGCATCCAGAAAGGAATGCAGCCCTACTTAGACCTTGATTTTGGTGTTTAGGGTTTCTAAATAGACACCAAAGTCTGCCAGATTTCTGTCTACAGAAACTGAGATAAAAATCTGTGTTGTTTTAAGCCATTGAGTTTATGGTCATTTGTTACAGCAGTTATTTCAAACTAATACAGACTGTCTCTAAGAATATATTTGAATGCCATGGCCCCTTTTTCAGAGAAAGCAGTTTACGCCAAGAAAATTGAGTCCCCCATGCTAGGTAATTCATTTAGCAATCTCTCTAATGGTAGTATTTTTAAAAGAAACTTGTAATGCTAATTACCACCTAATTATATCAAACAGAGTATAATCATGGGCAATATTTCTAGAACATGCAATACCATTCAAGTTACAAAGTCACTTGGATACATGAGCAAAGCAATCAGATGATAAATATCATATTGCTGAATCAAGATTCTCACTTAGACTAATAATGGATTCATCTGTATGTAAATCACATCGTCCAATTGCAACTTCTGTTTAATATTCTGTCTGCTTTCAGAGAAATACACCCACGAGCCCACCCGCACACACTCCCTACTTTTCTGACGGTAAAAATCATCAGTGTCATACAACTGAAGAAACACTTGCTATAATTCCCTATGCTCTCTGGTTATGTCTTAAAGTGGGCATGAGGCTTTCTGAGAAGGGCTGTAAGTGTCCCATCTCTATTGGATTTCCTCTTTAAGGGGTTTTGTTCTTACTTTTTCACTATCACAGAGTAGACTCAGGAAGAACTAACACAAAGTCATTACTCAGAGTGTCAAGAGATTGTAGGAGCTGGGGAACAGAGATGAACTGCTGGCCTGGTTTGGTGAGTGGAAGATAAGATACGCAGGATGCTTTGGGTGACAGAACCAAAGGAACAGAAAAAAACAAGGAGTTCCGCTTTGAAGTCTAAAGCCATTTCTAAAACAGAAACCGCTTGTAGGAAAGGACTAGTTTGTTTTCTTGTCTGTTTGTGGGGTTTTGTAGGAGCAGAGGGAATACTTCAATAGATGCTTTGATTAGATCAAGGAAATGTTCAATGCCCAGGCCCCAAGGGAGAGGCTGAGCTGAGAGGTGCTGAGCTCCCCTATCAAAAAAAAAAAAAGTGGCAGGGCTTTGGTCCTTGGTGTACCCTTTTTTCTCTACCGAGACTAAGAAGCCTGTGGGATGCTGGAGCCAGCTCTTAAAGGCTCATAGGAACCAACTGTTGGCATCTAGCCCTGCTCCCTGTTCACTACTGTCACACTGGTAGTTTAGGAGTATTTATTTACATCATGGGTATCTGCCACCCCTGGCAATCGGGGCGCTTGTTCATGGAGAGTCCGTGGCTGTGCGTTACCAGGACACGACTGCACCCCAGAAATCTTCCTCTGGCCCATCAGTGCATCATTCTAGGTTTCATCTCAGAAAACCATCTCTAACTCCCTTTTCTAAAGTAGAACTTACACATTCTTCTCTACCCGTGGCTTCTAACATCCTGGTGCACCCTAGAAACATCTGGGGCATTGTAATATCGAGCAATGGATGCCCCCCTTCAGGCCACTCATATGTGACACTCTGAGGGTGGTGCGACGCCTAGTGGGTGTTGAGAATCCAGGTGATTCTAAAGGGAAGCTAATGCAAACCATTGTTCCATCCCCACTGCAACCTCGCCCTTCAGGATGATTGCCATGATCTGAAATCATGTATTTGTGTGTGAATCTCCCACGACAAAGGAGGTATCATGGAGGCATGCATGTTGCATAAATATTCAACACAGAATCATCGGAAAGGAATTATGCCTGCTGCAAAGGAGTCAACAGGTAAGTATTTGAGGAAGAAAGGAAAGGAAGAAAGGAGGGAGGGAGGGAGGGAGGCAAAGAAGAGCAAAATAGGGAAGGGGAAGAGGAGGGCAGAGAGGCAGGAAGGGGCTGTCTTCATTTTGTATAGGCAGCACCTCGGGCCGGATATTTAACTGATATATTATTTCTTCAAAATATCAGAGGTAAGGGGGATAATGGAAGCCTAATGGAGAAACTAGACACAGAAGCAGGCTGGGAACTGAGGCAGAGACCCACCACCAAAAGAGAGAAACTAAGGAACAACGTACACAATGAACCTGACAACCAGTTTCAGGCTCTGCTCTTATTTGTTGTTGTTGTTCTGTTATTACACAAACCAGCTTTGTGTTGGGGCTCAGTGAGGATCAAAGAGACAGGCTCTATCCTTCTTGAGATTTAAGCAGTGCAGGGAGAAGGAGCAGACCAAGTTTAGTTGACATGGAAAGCACCCCCTGGAGTTGTGCAGTGCACAAACTGCCTAGCTGTGCTAGCAGTCGCTGATGACGAGAGCCACCCAGAAGCTAAGTTATGAGATAGAGGGGTCAGAGAACTAAGGGAGTGGGTGCAGATGAGGAGGCCATAAATAGGAAGGATAGGAGAGTGTCTCCCAGGGATCCTCACAAAGAGTTGTAAAAGGGCCTAGACTTTCTTCAGTCACATGGTCTGGGCACAGGGTGCTTATACTAAGGTGGAAAATGAAAGGTGTCTCTAGAAAGATCCAAACATTGGGCTCCTTTTGCTTGTTGTGGGTGAAGCTGGGCAAGCACACAGCGTAAGATGAGCAAAGCTGCGTGTGGGCGAACACTGGAGGTGCTGGCAGAGAAATTCCTGTGCAGAAATAAAGGTGTCCAAGCAACCAGAGGAGTCTGGTTCACAATAGTGAGATCTTAAAGGACTCGAAGGAGGCTGGCTGGAACAAACAAAGACTGGCTCTCTGAAGGGAAAAAATAAAATTTAAAACTGAGTCATCGCCTAGCCAGAAAAGGAGTGGCTCCTGTTGCTATATCAGGAACAAAATGCCAAATACTCTACAGTTTTGATGGTTCCCAGGTTCTCAATAAATCTGTTCATACATCCTGCATCACAGAGATGCAGGGCAACGTCTATGGAGATCTGAGCACTATCAGATTCTAGCTTGGCATAAAGAACTCAGAAACCAGGAATTGGGAAGTGCTGTCGGATAGAGGACATGTCACTGCACATTTTGGTGTCTCTTTCCCCATAGCTACCATTTCACAAGTGGCTGTGAGAAATCAAATGAACTTTGTGAATGCCACATGCCCTGAGTCTAAACGAGTTTGGCCACTAGGGGGAGACAAAGGGAAGCAGGAAGGTGGAGGGGAAGCTGCACCCAGGGATTGCAGACTCACTCACATAACAAACCCCACCAGCACCTTGGGAACAAGAAAACCTTCACAAATAACAACTGCAGAGTAGTAGAACTGGATTTTCCTGAGCTGGATTTTGTTTTTTGAGGGGTTTTGTTTTTGTTGTTTTGCTTCTTAACCCTGTTTTGGTCCTTTGTCCCAGATAATTCCCAGAGGAAGAGCAATTTTATCACCTATTTCAATTGGCCAATGAATAAATCACTACTGGCTTGAAATGTGCTCCATGCAATTGGGAGCAGAGGGCTGGTGCGTGACATGTGCCTAAGAAAGCTAAGCAGCCTGCAGAGATAGGAGCAGCTGACACTACCAGGTGGAGCGCAGGAGAAGCCAGCTTCAAGGGCACCTTGGGTCTTGTTCAGTGGGCTGCTCACAGGACACTGGGGCCCCCGCAGAAAGCTGGAAGTAAAGGCTAGATTTCTAGAGACTACGAAAGGATCCACAAATGGAATGGGGAAAGCATTTTCCTCGACCAAAAGACTATGGGCTTTAGTCTCTGAAATAAACTTCATTATTGCCCCAGACAGAAAGAATCAGCTGTAAACCGCCATCATGCCAAAGAGTGAGGAACCAGTTTAGATTAGTACGGTTCAAGGTGGACCTTTCCTATGACATTCCCACTCTGACCTCTGAACTTGGAAGAGTCAGCAACTGGCAAGAAAATTGAGGAGAAGGGAGGGAAAATAGCAGAAACACAGGGCAGTAGCCAGGCATTCCCCTGTCCTCCTGCTGACCTCCAGGCTGAAGCAAGCCTCAACCGCAGGTAGGAAAAAATGTGGCATGAACTCTTCCTCATTTACCATGTTGGAAAGGACATTGCTAACCTCCGTGTCCAAGCCTTGTTGCAACTTAAGTGACCTGAGAACTTTCTATTACCTAAAAGGGTTCAGAAATGTCACAGGCACAAGGAAGCAGGCAATCCTCTCCTGACAAGTAACTTTTGAAAGAACTATGGAGGACAAGAAGAAAATCATAAAAAATATAACAGTATTTGTGTTGTATCTGTCTAGTGCAACACACTAGTAACATAAAAACTGGGAAAGCCTATGCCCTTCCTTATCTTTTGGGTTTGGTTTTTTTTTTTTTTTTTTTTTTTTTGGCAAATGGGATAAGGAATAAAATATATATTTAAGGGATGTTACTTCCTCTTCTGACAGCAAGAATCGTGATGTTGGGAAGAGGTCAAAATTGCACAAAGTGATAAGGCCAGGAGTAATATGATCTTGGAAAGCAATGACATAGAATATGTCAAGAGCATTATAGAATTAGAGGCATGTTCCCAACAGTCCTAAATGTATATACCAAAAGAAGCAGGTGGTCCTTTAAAAAAAATGTAGTAAAATGCAAAGTGAAATAGGAACCCCCATCAGGGCACACTAAGAAAATAGCAGCCATTAATTGCTCAAGAACCAGAGGATTTGGGATAAATAGATACACAATGAGAAAATGCTCCAATAGCATTTGGAAGAAACTTTCAGATATGATTAAAACCTAAGATCAAAACTAGAACAGGAAGAGCCTTCCCGCCGTGTTTCAAGGGGACATTTTTCAAAATAATAAAGAGAAAGCTCTCAAGAGAAGAGCAAAGCCTGAAGCTTAAAAGAAAAAAAAATCTATATCCCCTGCTGCAATATACTTAGTGCAGTGAAGAACTAGAAGAGACAAAATTGGCGAAACTGGAACTGGAATAGGGGGAAATCGAAAAGCAAGTGAGAGGTTTATACAGAGTGATAACAGAGGAAGGGAGGTTCCACAACTGAGGGCTCTGGCTAATCTGCCTCAAAACCAGCAAGACTGAAGGGAGAGAAGGTGCACAGGGAACTGGAAAAAGACCCAGCATCCAAGGGGAGCCCTAGTTAAGGCTTGAAAATGGGGAACGGTCCACTCACAGGCGCTGAGGAGGGCACACAGGCAAAGCAGGCACACGAGTGCAATTACCTCTGATGAAAGGCAGGATCTGATAAGCAATTCAGAAACACACATAGGAAAAGATGAACTGCACAAGTAGCCTGGGGGGATCTTAATATATTGATGAGTCAGGTGGAGCAGAATGTAGATGGAGACACTTAGGGGTATTCTGGAGGTTAAGGACAACATGAATAAGACAGAAAATTGCAAGGTAGGTCAGGAGAAATGTGAGGGATCTAATGTAGCTACAGCTAATTCCAAACACATATATATTTCAATAACAACTTAGTAAGCAGATGATGAGTTAATCAGATGAATACCTTGTTGAATAGGAGCTAAGTTTCCTGACTTAAGTGGACCAGGTACTGAAATCTAGTAGTTCACTGAAATCATCTGATGATAGTGTTAAAAAGACAAATTCCTGATGCTCATCTGGCAACTTTGCAATTTAATGATTTGGGGTTAAGTGCTAATGATTTGGGGGAACCTTAGAGGACTTGTGAGGGAGGATTTTTGACCATACTTCTGAATGAATAAGAGGTGAAATGGCATATTTCTTGAAGTTGATTAGGTACTATGAATTCTTAACATCCTCTTATAATAAGAACTTGCCATGAACAAGAACATCTGTGTATATTTCCTCAGCCCACTGATACTGGGTTTAGCCAATGGAAGGTGTCTAATTCTGAGACCAACCCTTAAGAGGAATCATGTGTGTTTGCTCACTCTTAAACACCTGCCATTGATCATGAGAATTTGGCAACTGCTTCAATCAGGAAGAATATGGAAACATGTGGAGCATACTCAAATCTAACCCTAAGCCACCCCTGTTAGCCAACTACGAACTTGAAGTATAAATGTACTACAGGCTCATACATGAGGAAAACTAAATGCTTATTGTTATAATTCACTGAGTTTTGGAATAGTTTGTTACATGCCATTATTACAGCAGTAGCTAACTTTTATATATTAATCAAATTAAATCCAAAGCTATGTTGTATCCTAAGATACCTCTTGATTCTATTTCCCATCCCAAATCATGCACACCTACTTTGTTTAATATAGCTCCCCAAAATGGCCTATAGCAATCAAAAGAATCACGAAGACCCTTCCATATCAGCAACACAAAAAGATCAAGATGATCTAAGCCCATTTTCAACTCTATAGGAAGAAATTTTAATTTCTTACAAATTAAAGCCTCTAGCAATTTCAAAGGCTAAGAACTTTACAGTTCAAATTTCTTTTCTTGGCAGGTAATCAGCTTAGTCTCATTTGGAAGTGTGTCCATATAGTGAAATTTCTTTAGCAAATTTAGACTGAGCCATCTTCCTCTGGAATGGAAACTCTATGAGAAGTCTGATGTTGTATTTACTCAGTTTTTTTCATAAGTCCAAATTACTTTCTTACATGATCTAGAAAACAAGTAAGTCCCAGCTCCTAAAACAGCTGCAAAATAATAATCCCAAAACTAATACTGGGAGAAATCTAGCCCATGTTACTTTTGACAAAGACCAAAATAGAATCTTAGTGGTGTCCAGGAAGAAGCAAAGATAGAGAGGATCTTCTTGAACTTATCCTCACAGAATGTCAGGTAGCCTAACCCAGATTTTTTAGATTTCATTACTTTTTACTGCAGCAATCTCCCATTAAGAGGTTGATTATAAATGTCGATTATAACCCTGTGGTCACCATCCACATAGGTAATGGGAATGGGATTCTACAATCAGAGAAAAACATTTGAGATACTCATATGTCTTTTTGAAAAGTGTAAGAATTTGCAATTCCCCAACAATTATCACCATATTATTTTATTAGAGGTAGCTTTCTATCCTTTTCAATATATTCAAATCCCCTTCGTTTATATTTTCTCTTTGATTCCTGCATCTAAGCTTTAGCACTAAACTGAGTGTGAGCTCTGTCGAGTGAGTTAGCCTCCAAAGAGAACATTTGTAGTCCTGTGCCAAAGGCTCTCAACTCATTCAAGCATGTGAAAGGTGGCTCTTCATCCCCACATGATTCTTCTGCTGGAGAACCACATTCCACAGCTTCCTGAATTAAAGTCGTCATAGACGGTTCAAGAAGGAGGGTCCAATGAGAACCAATCCTCTGCCATCACATTTTTCAAAAGCCTAGCTTTTGTTTAGCTTTTCAATGCCCAAGAACTGAACAGTCACTTCAATGGCAGCAGAAATACTGTCTTCTTCCCATCTATCCCCCTAGTATCCTGCTTCCTCTTTTATTCCCCTATTCCTTTAAGAAAATTCAGCTGCATTTTTAACACCTTATCTTCATTCTTAGGTAGCTGCCTGTGAGTCTCTGATGAGTGCAAGGACAACTATTTTTTCCAAAGAGAAATACCTTTCAAGTATGAAGGACTGTAACTGTACCTAGTTCTTTTCAACTAGTTTCAGGGGGTTGGAACTTTTCTACATTTCTTTTTGCCTTGTTTCACATGCATTTAAATTGTTAAGATACTAAAATCATTTGGGGTACTTTGTAATGCATAATTCATAAGGAAACAGCCAACAGAAAGGTTGAGTACCCTGTAGATGAGAGGAAAGCAGAAAAGTAGAAAAAAAATCAAGCAATGAAAACTTGAAATTTTGGGGACATTGATATGCTATGCGTGTGGAAGTGTTTTGGCTTTGGGGGTGAGAATAGAATATTTAACAACTCTATATATTTAAAAAAATTTGCGAATCAAATACGATCATACATGACAGTGCTTTGGAAAGAATAAAGTATTATGTCAAAATAAAGGACTCTTCAAAGGAAGTCATCACTGTTTCGTAAGATGTCACTGATTGTATTTATGGAAGCTTGTGTGCAGAAATGCCAGCACTGTGGACATGTTCTGGGTGAGAGATGCTGTCCTTCCCTTCCAGGTCAGGCCAGTGAGAGTAAATTAGCGTTAATTTTCAGTGTCTACGGCTTTGGCAAACAAATACTTTGTCAAAGATAAGACAATGTTTTCTTACCCTGAAAGGGAAATGTCACCTGGTCCCTGCCTCTGGCCTGAATTTAGTCAACAGAGAGCTGCCTCCTGGGTCCAGAGTAGAGAAGAATAATGGCGGAAAGCAGAGCTGTCAGAGCTCAAGGCCAAACTATATTCACCAGCTGCATCTGTACAAGGACCCTCCTGGTTGCTGCCAAGAATAACTCAGACCCTGTGACTCCGGGGCCTCCAGGACACATGGGTAGAGGCAGAGGTGGAAATGACTTCAGGCTGGAAAGAGATGCATCACTACCCCTCTTGCTGTGCTACAGATTTGGGGCTGGATCATTTTCACTAATCGGCTCAGCCAAAGTATAGCATGAACTCTGGCAAATACTTACACAGACACTGAGAAAGCAAACTCTCCTGGTGCTCCTCTGGTCCTGCTCTTTTTGATGGATGAAGTGACTGCTTGGCAGATGATGAGACATCCAGAATGAACACCAGCCAGTCCTGGGTGCTTGGAGAGGGTCCACGGAAAACAAGTGTCCATCTCCAAAACTTCAGAGCTAGGGTCTGGTGGAAAGGCATGGTCAGCCTCCGGGCCCCTCAGTAGGAAAAAAGCATGAAGTGTGCCACAAATGACAATGAGGCCACCCAGGATCAGCAAACCCATCAGTCGGAACTGCTGTCCGGGAATCAGTTTTTCTGGTTATTGATAACCTTATTTCTCCTGATGATTGGGGAAAGGTGACTAAGCTATGTTTGGTCCCTACCATGTCTGAGCTAGTCTTCCAACTAGATGGCCTGTGTTCTCCCAAAAGGACCACCATAGAACAGTAGAGCATCTTCCAGAGGCAAATCAGCATCAGGACTCCTTTGCAATTTACCTGTTTTTCTCTTCTTCACTTTCACATTCTGTGTACCTCTCATCCAAGGCCCAACCACCTGGCAAATATTAAGCTTCACAGAATTCTATCTTAAAAGTGCACAGAGAGGCTCTAAAATGCATTTTAGAATCTGAAGAAGAGAGATTTTTCTAGTATTAGCAAATCATGGAAGGGGCTTTCTCCAAGCTCTTACCTATGCTTCAGATTTAGATCAAGCAAGATGAAATAGATTTTCCTAGTGATCCAGAACAACATAACTCAATATACTAGGAAACCAGGATTCCAGTCTTGCACCTAATGTTTCCTAGGTGAGTAAACCTAGAGTGTTCGTCAGGTTTCATCTCATGACAAATACCTGAGAGCAACAACTTAGAGGAGGAGAGTTTCATAGGTTCATGGTTTTAGAGGTTTCAGTCCCAGGTTAGTTGGCACCATTGCTTTGGGCCTGAGGAAAGACAGAACATCATTAAGGACGTGCATGTCACTTCATGTTGGATATTTGAAAGAAAAAGAGAGTGGCGGGGGACAAGATATAGTCCCCAAGGGCACATTACCCCGACCCATTCTCTCCAACTAGGTTCTACCTCCTATAGTATCCATCACCTCCCAATAATCCATTCATCTTTGAATCCCTCAATGGATTCATCTGATTGATGAGGTCAGAGCCTTTGTGATCTAATCATTTCCCCAAATTCTGCTACATTCAAGAACAACCCTTCAATGCATGAGCCTTTGTGGGACATTTCAGATCCAAATCAAAACATGGAAGTGTTTTAACTCTCTGAGCCCCCGAAAAGTGAGAATGATAGCATTTACTCTACCTGTTTCCAACCTCACCACCTGTGGCAAAGATTAAATGGAAAATTGTATGGGCAAAAATTGAAACACAACACAAATATTAGTGAATAGTAGGAGGCCAATATATCTTCCTATGCTGTACCCAATTAGTACAACTCAGAATATAAAATATGAGAAACAAATCAGGCAAGACCCTCCCTCAAAATCCATGCCTCTGAAGGTAGTTGCTATCAATACTGAATGGGATAAATATTCACAGAATCACTGACATTTATTGTTTAAAGGGAGTTGAGAAAGTCTTTAGTTGAAATACTAAAACAGTGGTACAGTCTGCATTTTGAAATTAGACCATCTGGGTACAAATCATCTTGCTCAACCCTCAGAGTCTCATCTCTAAAATTGCAATGAGTGAATGTATTTTATAAGATTTATTTTAGAGATGGACCAAAATAAGGTGTGTAAGGTACTTATAATGCTATGTTTAACACTTAATAAATGTTCAATAAAAGTTAACTATCAGTGTTTTAGGGGGACCAAGTACAAACAAAATCTGGACCCAGATCCAATTCTTTCTGTAAAAAGTCACACAGAATCTCCTGATTCCTTTACAATTCAGGAAACCTAGAAGAATAACAATGGCTGAGTTTCTGGACATTTCCACCTATCATGGGGAGTTTTCATAACCTCTCATTCCTCAGGTGAAGTTCAGTGCTGAAAAAATTAAAATAAACTTAAATTTTTGAAAAGAAAAAGTAGGCTAAGGTAGGTTGAGAAGAGAGGTCCATCACATCAGGGCTGTGGACCTTCCTTGCCATCAAAGAGGCTATTTTCTGATGCCAACTTTACACCAATTTTAAACAGTATGAAATGCCAAGAAACACCTTATCTTGAATTTGATCTGTCACAGAGGTGTCGCCATAGATTAATTACTGGGTCTTTTATGCGAGTCTTGGCACGGTCCTGGTCAGTCTGGCTACAATGGTTAGGGAAGCGTTCATATGGGAATACAAAATATCTCAAGGAGATCAGCTTCTGTCCCTCCCCTGGCATCACGGATCTTATTCCATTCAGGAAGTGCCTCGCTCCACCTCACCTCAGATCTGACACAATTAGAGACTCTTCCCTTGACCAGAATTATTTATGACATGGGCAGGGGAGAAAGGAAAGACCTTTTTCCCTGAGGGAGGCCAGAGCTAAGCCAAAGCATCCAACAAGAAACTCCTGCCTCTGATCCCTGAGGCCAAAGTGAGTTCTGGTCTCCATCTGCCAACAAAGGGTTCTCTGCACTGATCAAAAGAAACCATCCTCTGTTCCGTTCTTCTGCAACAACCCTTAAGTTCAGAGCCCTCTCTCATCAGTTGGCTGGTGAGATTCAGGGGCTCCCACTTGGATCTGGTCAAGGGCTGTGCCTCATTACTGCAATCCCTCCTTTTGCCCACGATGTGTCTGTTGGCATGGATACCTGAAAAAGGGCTTACTCATAATAATCAAGTAGCACTTCCCCCTCCCCATAGGGATATCGCTCTCTGATGAGCCATAGTGCTTGGTGTCTGCATAATGTGTTTGGCCAAAGAATGATTTCCTGCTACATCCATTCTCTTGCTATCTCACCCTGTCAATTAAATGTTGGGTAGGTTATCTTGTGCTTATCTCACTTCTTCAAAGAAATTTCAAATTCCTTGAAAGCAAATTATGTGATGTTATCTGTATTAAAGATTTTGGTGGGGCTCAACCAAATTACCTAGCATTTTGTTCCTGTATCAGTCACTCAGTTGAATTTATACACACACACACACACACACACACACACACACACACCAGGAAAAGAACAAAAATCAAAACCAAATGCAAAACAAAACCAAACCATCATATATGGTCCTGGGTCTCAATGAGTTTCCTATATTACAGAATAGACTGGCAACAGAGTCGTAAAGAAGTTTATGTTACCAGTACAAACACCCAGTATTGGTACCACCTTAACTCCCAGAAAGATAAGAAGGAAAGAACAATTCAAGAAGTTGCAAAATTATGTTAATCACATAATGTCCACTTCCTAAGAAGAGACAGGTAATGACCAAATCTGGCTGAGAAGAGGAAGCTCTCATCAAATTTTTCTCTTTTCTTGAGTCTTCTTCCAACTCCATCCTTTGCCATCACTAAAATAACCTTCCTAACAAAGGGATGGAGGGATGGGTTTCCAGTGTTCCTACTGCCTAAGAGTCTTGCCTCATCATGAAGTACCGCAACGTTTACAAAAGCCAAAAATAGTCTTGGCCAGACTCCTTAGCAACCCAATTACTTTCAAAGAGTCAGGTTGCCTAACTTTTCTATAAGCAGGCTCATCGAAACAACTAAGGAAACAGAGATGGCAGTGCTATGCAAACTTGTATATCAGAAGGGAAAAAAAGGTATTGTGTAAATATATGATGCCTCATAGACATTCTCCCTTGAAATCAATAATAATGGATCCTTCTTTAAGAATTCTGCTTAAACAGAAAATCCTTGGACAGTTACTGTTAGACCTCTAAGGCATCCAGGCTATTAATGCATTTCAATAATTCAGATCAGTTCTCTCCTCTGATCCTCAGGTAGGTGCTGCCTGAAGTGCTTTGTTGAGGAGTTGCACAAAAAGGTCAGGATTGATGTAAGAGGACTATGATAGATAGCAATGTCTGTTGTAGAAAAAAGAAGAGGATGGACAGGCATGGGTGTGAAAGGTTTGTTAGTCCTGAAACAAGTTCCCAAAAGAGACAATATCAATCAAGTGCTATGGAAATCCTGAGGAGGAAATTTAAAAATATGTTCAGATCACATGTAAACTAGACCTTAGAGACAGGGATGGAATTACAGCGATTGGACAAGAGGAGCAATCTTGGCAACTGAACTGGAAGGGCATGAGCAAAAGCACAGAGGCAGAGAGAGAATGGGAGGGGGGGGTGGTGTACATCTTTACAAAATAACCCATAGGCTAGTGTGGATGGTAGGTCCAAGGACTGACGCTAAGTCATGGTCCAAGCCAGTGATGTCTAATAGAAATACACACATGTCACTTAAAATTTTCCAGTTGCCACCTGTACAGAGAGAGAGAGAGAGAGAGAGAGAGAGAAAGTAAAGCTTTTTAAATTCTTTTCTTTCAAAAATGTCTCATTGCTGACAAATCATTAGAGAAGTTACTGGCAAATTTAAAAGGCTTTGGATTAATGAAATTGATGTAGCAACTGAGTTATGTCAGCCTACATGGAAGAGACAAGGGAAACTGTAAACTCTGTGATAACAACAGCATTATAAAATGGAAAGAAATAAAAGGATATCCCCAGCACTCTGGTTCTGACCAGACTTGCTGATAACAGGAAAGAAGATAAGAAGGGGAAGAGGAGGCATCGATGCCATTACCTTGTTAATAAGGAACATCAACAACTACCTGTGTGTTCCCTTCTTATTTGAACAAAAAATATGAGATTCCTTTTTTATTTTATTTTTATTTTTTTAAATTCTTGGAGGATCTTAGTTATCTCTTGCAAGATAATAACACTGGAGAGATTTGATATCTGTTTCACTGGATTAAATCTTTATTATCATCTTAAGGGTTAATTTTTTTTTAAAGTAGATACATTTACATTATGATGGGGACCTTTACCATGAGGATTGTTCTTCTCTCCCAAGTCCTTCTCCCCAGTAGTGTCTCTTGTACAAAACTGCCAGATTTGAATTCCCGTGAGGAATTCTGCTGAGATTAATCAGGGAGTTAGGCAGTGGGATGCTCTGGAAAGGGCACAAGCTCCTGAGTTAGTCCAAATTGAATCTGAATCCTGGCTCTGTCAGTTAGGAGATGGGGAAATGTGGGCAGCCTTCTGAACCTCACTTAGGCCCAGTTTCATGCCCTGCATAGGATGATGCCTTGACCTTTTGAATTCTTCTGAGGATTAAATGAGATCAGGCAAAACCAAAAGAGTTCCACGATGAGTTCCTTCTAGCGAGGTGAATATTTATCAGGCATCTATTAAATACCAAGCCATGTTCTTGGTGCTGCTGAAATAGCAGCCAAAAAAAAAAAAAGACTCATTCATGTAGTTTTAGACTATCAACAATAATTTCCATTTGTATACACTCCAGGTCTGCCTAAAATGCAATGTGGCAGTTACCGCATGCCTGACCTAAAATTTAGATCTGACTTCTGAAGCTGCATGCTTCCCTGAGAGCCTCCCCCATCCTGCTTCTTTATGTTGCTTATGAGAAAATGTAACTCTAGGATATAAAATTGTACTGAAGTCTGGGGATGCAACAGGGAGGGAGACCAAGTGCTGTCTTCCTCTAGCGGATGGTTTAGCAGATGATACAGACACATAAAAAGATACTAGCAGGTGTTTAACAGTGTGATATCAGACTTTCACTAAAGGCAGCCATCAGTTATGATTCAATGTGAGAATGCACATAAAGTGCTCAACTCAGAGATTTCCCTTCTAGTTCCATGAGTCTGTGGTACTAAACTGCTTTTATAAGTGTCTTTGCAGGCATTTTGTGCCATTGGAAATCCCTGGCTTCTATATGAAGGACTTGTACCATGCCATGCACCTTACAGAAACTGAGAACGCTGTCTCAGACAAACAGAAGAAAGGTCATACAAAGATTCAAAGTCAGTTTTCCAGGATTAAGGGGTAACATCACAAGTCTAATAATAATCATCTATAAAAAAATATGATAAACTCTGATCAATACACATACTCAAGGATAGAATGGGCTAAGGTTGGAGACTTATTGTATGAAAACTTTCTCATCAACTGACTGCTGAAGAGAATTACTTTTATTTCACTGCTTAATAGTCTCTCCCCAAGATTTCTTTCTTTTTAATTTAGCAGAAAAACAGATGAGGTTTCCTCCATATTGAATCCTGTAATTCCATCAGCACTACAAATGGTAATTCTTATTTTATTGTGGATTTATTCATTCATTCATCCATTTATTGAGCATCTACTACAAGCATTGGAGCTGTGGAAACTGATATGCATGGATTTGTTACAGTGCTTGCACTCACGTCTATAGTAAAAAGGGAAAAGGAACAATCAGTCTAGCAGTATATACATTCCAACAAGGGAAGGAAGAGGCTATAGGGACACATAGGAATGCCACTGCTATGGTTTAGATATGAGGCATTCCCCTCCAAAGCTCATGTGTGAGGCAATGCAATTTTCAGTAGTGAAATAATTGTATTGTGAGAGGTATAACCTAATCATTGGATTAATCCACTGATATGGATTAATGGGAGCAGTAATTGTAAGAAGGTAGGGTATGGCCAGAGGAAGAAGGTCACTGGGAGTTCTTTTGGGGTTTATATTTTGTCCCTGGTGAGTGGAGCTCTCTCTGGTTTCTGGTTGAGCAGAGCAGTGTTCCTTTCCCATACCCCTCCCCCATGATGTTCTGTCTCACCCCAGCTCCAGAGCAAGGGAGTCAGCCATCCCTGAACTGAACTAAAATGGTGAGCCAAAATAGGCTTTCCTCCTCTACGTGGTTCTTTTTGTGTCTTTTAATCACAGTTACATAAAGGGGACTAAAACAACCACCTAAACCAGGACTTACTCAGGAAGTATATTAGGTTTTTCTAGATGAATAGAAATGAGAGAGAGGTGGGGGAGGGGGGAGGAGAGAGAGAGAGAGAGAGAGAGAGAGACAGAGAGAGAAATTATACAAAGGGGATTCATTGGATCAGCTTACAGAACTAGAAGCTGGATAATCTCACAATGGCTATTGCAAAATGGAGAGCAAGAAGAACCAGTCGCTGCTCCATTCAAGAAGCTAGAATTTCAAAAGAATAAGGACCAATGATGTAGCCCCAGCTCAGGAATGAAGGTCTGAAAACTCCTTGGAGAGCCAATGATAAGAATCTGTTTTGGAAGAGTAAAGGAGCTAGAATTGGATGTCCTCAGGTGATCGCAGCAGCCACGGAAGCCCCTGCTCCAGAAACAAGCTTGCGAGCTTGGTTCTGCATTGACTCCCTCCTTCTTCCATCTTTTGTCCCAGGTAGGCACCAGTCAACTGGACCATGCTGCTCATATTCAGAGTGAGTCTCCCACTTGATTTGCTCTCCCTCATGCCGATGGCTTCTGGAAACACCCTCATCAATCCACCCAGAAGTCTCTGAATCTTGGGCATCTCTTCATCCCACCAAGTTGACAACCCAGCTTAACCTTCACAGGGAGTGGGGAAAGCTTCCAAGACATACCATCCAAACATGGGCCTGGACCATAAGAGTGCTCAAGGCATCAGGGATAGCACACGCACAGATATGGAATAGAAAGACAATGTGGAATTTTTGAAGCACGAAGAAGTCAGGTTTGTTTGAAGTGTTGGGTGCAAGGAAATAAGTGGTACGAAATAAGTTCTGAAAAATAAGCAATGAGAAAAGTATAAAGGAACTTGTGAGCCACCACAGAGTTCAGATTTGATCCTAACCAGACTTGGAGGAAGAGGAAAGAAATGATGGTGGTGATGGTGATGACAGTGTGCTGCGGTGGAGGCCATCTGTCATTAGGACAAGCAGGTCACCGTGGAAGTGGCATGTATTAAGCACATACAATCAACTCAACTCTGTGATAAACAGTTCACAATCTCACAGGAACAAAGCTTGACTTCATTCTGACTGCTGTGTTAAGAATGAGTTCAAGAAAGACAAATTTGGAAAATGGAAAACCACAGAAGAGAATGCCCTAGAACTCAAGTAAAACATCACGGTGGTTTAGACTAGACAAGAGTAATAGTGCTGGGGACAGGAGACTTTTGAAAATTATTTATGTCTAAGAGACAGGAGTCTGTGATCCCCCATGGTTGTTATTTTAAATATCAATTTTTACTATTTATAGTATGATCTACAAAAATTTGGGTGATTGGGCTATGTTTGAATTAAAGCCAGATCACACATTTTACATGTTCTTGTTGAGCAAATCTTTATAAGGAATATCATCTAAATTGTTCTTCCTCACAACAGTAAACTTTAGAAACAAAGTATATTCTGTATTTTCAGTTTCAATTTGAAGCACTCTGAATATTGTTCATCTTACCATTAACAGAGAATAAATAGAAAGAATTAAAAGGCCCCATAGAGACCTGCCAACTAGGATAAGATTGACCTAAATCCTTCTTTAAGCATTCCAGCAAACGTCTGACCTCCAGAGCATTGCTATAAAGGGGGATATTGAATTTATTAGGGTAATCACTTTACAGAATGGGCTGCCTAAAGCAACTTGAGTCTCTCTCCTATGCCAGCTAAACTCACCCTGTGAATCCCTTTATCATCAGCCTGGGAATATAGTCAGGTAGGACCCCCCCCCCCCGGGGCTTCCTGGTCCCTTCAGGGCAAGAACCATCTCACTTCAGTCATTAAAACAGCATATCCTATGATATAATCAAAGTTCAACACTTCATTTAAAGTAGAATTCCTCCTCCCCTCCCAACTCCCCAGGCCTGTCGCAGGCCCGGAACCTGTAGCGGGGCAGGAGTCTGGTCAGCCACCTCTGCCCCAGGACTTCCACTCTGGCCCACAGTGTGTTTCTAGAAGTGGTCTCCAAGGATTCCAGATTTGGGCGCAGAGGCCAAGAGGGTGAGGGGAAAGGGCACAGTGAGCACAGTCATTGTGGCAGGGACTGTTGGGAGCTGGAGGGTCCCTCAGTGCATAGCCGCTTCTTCCATGGGCAACAATCCTCCTGCTGAAACCTCAGCACTGCTTTGAGGAGGAAGAAGCCTCTTCTCTGTGTCCACACTACAGAAACTCCAAGAAATGTTATGGTTTAGAGATATGGTGTCCCCCAAAATCTCATGTATGAGACAATGCACGAAGGTTTTAGAGGTGAAATAATTTGGTTACAGGAACCTTAACCTAACCAATGCTTCTCTCCCCACTTCCGCCACCCCCCGGGGTGATATCCTGACCTGCTTTCCTCTACCACATATTTCTGCCACAATGTTCTGCCTCACCTTGAACCCCAAGGAATGAAGCCAGCCATCTATGGACTGAGATCTCTGAAATTGTGAGCCCTCAAATAAATGTTTCCTCCTTAAAAATGTTATTGTAAGGGTTTTTGTGGTCACAGTAGCAAAAAAGGTGACTAAAACATGATCCTTCAAGAGAGATACACACACGCATACACACACACACACACACACACTGGTAGTGTGCACCTGTAATCCTAATGACAAGGGAGCCTGAATCAAGAGGATTGTCAAGTTCAAGGCCAGCCTTAGCAACTTAGAAAGGCCCTGAACAACTTAATGAGACCCTGTCTCAAAATTCATGAAAAAAAAAAAACAACACTGGGAGTGTAGCTCAGTGGTTAAGCACCCCTGGGCTTAATCCCTGGTACAAAAAAAAAAAAAGAATAATAAAAAAAAAAAAAACGAATCTCCCCTTCTGACTTCACCCCTATTCAGTAGGGGCCCTGTACTTTCTAAATTCGAAGGACCACATGCCAGGCTTTCCAAGGGTCTCCCTGAAACCCTTCTCCCTGGGCCTAAGATGAGAAGGAGCACCCCTGCCCTCCTCAAGTGTGGACAAGGAAAATAGACAGTACTGACCACTATCACCTATTCCCTTGTATGGGCTACAGCCATAAGTCACTGGGGACACAAAATCCACCCCTCATCTCATTGGCATGCCCTGAATCCCTTTGAGGGTCTTCTCTAAAACTCTGAAACAACAGGAGAAATGTACCTAAAGATCTGTTATTCTAAGAAAAGAATGGCTGACATCAAGAACTGGGAATTCTGAGTCCAAACAAGTTCTTTCTGATACGATGCCCTGACTGACAACATGAATAATACACATTCCATGTGAATGATCCAAAAGGTGATTGAGACATCCAGATGCTTCAGCCAGATGTTTAGCAAGGACCCAGACTCACCCCCTTCGTACCCTAAATGTTTCTGACTTTCTGTTTCCTGATTCTTGATTCTGTCTTCCCTTTTCGGCCCTACTCATTTGCTTGTTGACTGATTGTGAATTCCCTGATTTGCCCCTTTGATATCCACCAAGCAATTTAGCTCAGATGTACATTTGTCTGGAAAGATGTAATAGAATAATTACTCCAAGCTCTGGGCCCATTTACCTAAAGATACAGTAAAAGCTTATATGTTCTGTGATAAATGACATCTGAAAATACCTCCCTTACTCAGTACCTAAGTGACTCATATGAAGTATTAATTTTATAAATTTGTCCTACACATTGCCTTGTTTTGAAAATTATTTAAAATTTAGTTAATTGTATACTTAGCCAGTGATGCATTCAAGCAATAGAGTAAAAAAGGAAAAAGTTTACCCCTCTTAACACAAATTTTGTTTTCACAATTATATGCAAACATGTAAACATTCTTCAATCACTGATTTAGCTGTAAGATCCTAAATTTCAAAGACACAATAAATAGTCATGTATGAATAAATAACCATGCATGGTGGCACATGCCTGTAATCCCAGCAGCTTGGGAGGCTGAGGCAGGAGTATCATGAGTTCAAAACCAGCCTCAGCAATTTAGCGAGGCACCAAGCAATTCAGTGAGACCCTGTTTCTAACTAAAATACAAAAAAAAAAAAAAAAAAAAAAACGGCTGGAGATGTGACTCAGTGGTTAAGTGCCCCTGAGTTCAATCCCCAGTACCAAAAAAGGAAAAAAAGAAAAAGAAAAAATAAATAACTTTTTATCCATAAGTATGTCCCAAATATTACATAGACTCAAAAAGTAAACTCTTAATCTAAAATTCAAATTTCACTGGGCATCCTGTAGTTTATTTATAAATATGGAAACCCTATTTCCTGGGAACTTCTTCCTACCCATAACCAGCCATCAAAAAAATTAAGTTTTTAAATGTCAACAATAGATTGGCATAGCAATATGCTGGTGATTGACCCTTCTCAGCTGGATTGATAGCCTGTTCTTTCTGGTCTTCCCAAGAAAGAAAAGGAAGTTGGAATTCAGTTTCGCAAAGAAGAAAAAAGGGTACCCCATACTATCATTTCACCTCAATGATTTCCAGAAAGGCCCTAAAATATACAGAGCCATTGAGAATATCTTTGGCTTCAAGACACAGAAAATATAGAGTCAAGCTGGCTTAAATAAGAAAGAAATTCTGGAATGCTTACATGGGAAGCCCAGACACATGATACCATAAGACCCAGGTTCTTTCCGTCATTCTCTGCTCTCCTCAGTGTCAGCTTCCCTGAGAGCTGTTTCCCCTCTGTGACTACCTGTGCCAATTGGAGCTAGTACTTCTCTGTCCACGTTCAGTAGGAGAGAAAGAAATGTATCCCCTTCTGCTGATTAAAACAGCTCGGAACATCCTCGGACCAGTCACTGTTATCAAGAGAGTGCCATGTGCTAATCAGTTTAAAAGTCATGTACCAGAGAGGGGCAGAGATCCAAACAAAAAGGGATTCAAAAGAAATTGGGAAGCTTGATTGTGGAGTAGGCAACAGATATACTGAAAACTATCATTGGTTCTTTAATTTTTTTATTTAACTTTCCCGTTAATTTGAAGAGAAGTCTACCCTTAGCATGTCTTAAAAATTCTATTTTTATATTCTGGCTTGATTCCCAAATCCCAGTAAAGCAAAACCTGATGAATTTCATCTATCTTTGGAAAAATATACTAATACCTAGGTTAGAAACCCAGGAAAGCATCTCAAGAATTCTGTATAAATATATCTTGCTTTTTTCTTAGTCTAGAAACATTGGCATACTTAAAGTCATTCCTGAATCTTCCCTTTGCAAAAGATGAGAATAATGACACATTGAATTGGAATAGATCCTTATTTGAAATATTTCTACATTGATCTCATTTTGGTTTCACATTAGCCTAATGGTGGGACACAAATTATTAGTCCCATTTTTCTGACAAGGAAACGGAGAGCTACTACAATAGAGACATACCCATGGTCACATGGTCACATTCAGTTAGACTGGAAACTGGAACAAGAGTCTAGTTTCCTTTGTCACATCCTCTTGCTACATACAGTGCAGACTATTGTATCTTTTACACTGGCACAAGAGCTCTGGCCTGTATGAAGCCTCTGTATAGAACTTCTGGCCTCAATGTGACCATGGGTAATGGGGGTTGGGAGGGCTTTTTACAATGTAGCCAGATTATACTTTACAATCATCGTGTTGCATTTTCAACAACTCCTACACAGCAGGATCATGGTCAAGAACTGAGTCAGTACTCAAGGTAAAGGAATTCTACCCAAAGCTTTCCTGGCTGAGCCTCTTTTTATTTCATCCATTACCACCTATATAAATTAGAACTATTTTCATCACCCACACATAAAAATAAATAAATAAATAGACGCTCAAGCTGGTTTAAGCAAAAATAAAAAAAGGAAATGCATTGGCTCACAAAATTTAAAGGTCTAGGGTCTTTCAACTTCAGGGGCTCAGAGAAGGTGAGGTCTCCCTCCATTGCTCAGCTCTGTTCTCCTACACACTGGCTTCCTTCAGGGGCTCCACTAGGTGACATGGTCCTGCCATTGTTTCCATAACAAAACCCCTGAATGTTCAGTCCAACACAAAGGGAAGGGTATTTCTCTACAGCTTTCCCAGAAATGCTTCCCATTGGCCCTGATGGGTTGACACACCCAATGCTGTGGTTTGAACGTGTGTCCTTAAAAATGCATGTTTGAAAATTTAATCTCCAGTGCAGTGGTGTTGGGAGGTATGGCAGAGTCCATCTGTTATCACAGAAATGGGTGTCCCCCAAACACACACCTCTCTGGATAACACAGCAAGAAGGCCCTCGCCAGATGCCAGCACTTTGGTATTAGACTTTCCAGCCTCCTAAAATATGAGCCATGTACATGCACATTTATCATAAATTACTGAATCTCAGATACTCTGTTATAGAAACACAAAATGCACTAGGACACCCACCCCTAGGAGAATCACTGGCTTAAGAGAGCACAGCTCTCTGGATGGCCAACCCACTTACACACTTCCCCATGGAGCTGTGGTCAACTCCATCCAAAGCAAATAGATTAAGAGTGAAGGGAAAGTGATTCCCTTGAAGAGAAATAAAGCCCTTTTTAAGGAGAAGGGGATCCAATGCTAGGAGGTAAAAATTAATGTATCTACTACAAGCATGAGCAAAAATAAGAGCTGATTTAACATCATGAGGAACCGTCCATTGTGCCATTGTTGGAATAATGACTTTCCTCAAGTCTTCTAGGATACTGCATTATCCATCTTGATTATTCCCTGTTGGGTAACATTTGCACAGGCAATCTGGCCAAGGAACAAGAAGGCACAGATCCTAAAGTTTGAGGTTACATTTGTATTCAAGGAAACAGACTAGTACATATTGCCATTCTTAGCTGACAGCTTAAGAATAATTAACCGGTGGGAGAAGACAAAGAGAGGAAAGGGCAATCCTCCCTCATTCTTAAGGTTCTCCATGTGAAGCAGACGAGGGCCCTGGTTTCTGCTGAGGGTCAGAAGAATTTGCCTCTGAAGCTGAAATGATCTCACCCACAGGGAGAAACCCTGATCATGGGGGTTGGTGGAAGAACTCAAGCAAAAAGAAAATGATTCTACATCATGTACAACCAGAAGAATGAGAAATTATACTCCATTTATGTATGATGTGTCCAAATGCATTCTACTGTCATGTCTAACTAATTGGAACAAATAAAAAATATTAAAAATTAAAAAAGAAAAATGAAGAGCAGTAAAAATAAAAAAAAAAATCAGAGTGGTCATCACTTAAAGCTGTTCCAAGAAATTGCTTTATGAATCTTAGTAGCACTGACCAGCTCCGTATTCAGGGGCATGGTCACAGTATCATACATGCCCATCAAGTCTGAAACTTTGCAGACTCTGGTCACTGTGGAGAGGCTTCAAATGCCCTCACATGAGACTGTGTTATTTCAGTCCATTTTTCAAAGGGCTCTAGATTTTATCTGACTGGTTAAATTGCTTTCTGTCTCTCCCTCTCCCTCACCTTTTCTTTCTGCCACTGTTTAAGAAACGGAAGAATGAATCCCTACCCTGTGAATCTTTCAGGATCTCGACTAGAGATGAAACCAAGAGGAAGAAAATGAAAGTCTCAAATAGACTCTGTTTGCAAAAACATGAAAAGAATCAGATGCCAAACACTATATCTAACAAAAGATGTGTAAGACTTCTTCAGATAAACACTGCCAAATATTATGAGGAGATATTGAATAAGACCTAATAAAGCAGTGGATACTCCAGGTTCATGGATTGAATGGCTCGGTAATGGAAATCTGGTGATTCTTCACAAATTTATCTCAAAGTTCAAGGTAATGTATATAAAATTCTAAATATCAGCAGCTTTATAAAGAAAATCTGCAATCTAAATTTTAAATGTACATGGAAAACAAAGGACCAGGAACAGCCAAGGATAATGGTGAAATAGAAAAACAAAATGGGAGGACTTGACACAACCAGATTCCAAACTTGATTACACCAGGACATTATAAAGCTAGAGTAAATTAAGGGTGATGTATGGACACAAGGACAGAAAGGTGGAAAAATGGAACAGGATACAGAAACAGACTCCATGCCCACAGTCACTCGATTTATGACAATGATGATATCCCAAAGCAGTCAAGAAAGAAGGTGAACTTTGCAACCAATGATGCTAGATCAGTGGGGCATTGACAAAGAAAAAGTCCAAAGCTTGACTTATAACTCACCCCCCTCACAAAGATCAATTGCAAGACCAGAGGTGTAGATTGGTGGTAGGGGACATGCTTAGCATGCATGAGACCCTGGGTTCAATCCCCAGGACAAAGAGGAAAAAAATCAATCATCAATAAGTTGTAGATGAAAATGTAAATGTTAAAGTGACACACCATTTTATAGGACAGAAATACACTAAACACAGGGAAGAAATGAGTAACTTGGACTCTATTAAAATTTTTTTAAATTCTGCTCATCAAGAGACATGTCACAGAATGGGGAAAGATGTTTGAAATGCATATATCCTATAAAAGATTTATATTCAGAATGTGTAAATAAAACTTACAAGAAAGAAACAAATAACTCAATAGAAAAGTGAGCAAAAAATGATTGATAGGCACTTCCCAAAAGAGGATTTTTAAGTAGTTATTATACATATGAAGAATTGTTTAGCTTCATTCACTCTAAAAATGCAAATTCAAACCACATGTGGCTAAAATAAAAGATACAGAATATGCCAAGTGGTGAGAGTCTGGAACATCCAGAACACTCATTCTCTGCGCCTGAGAGAACACATTCATGTCACCACCTGCAAAACCCTGTCTGCATCTACTAAAACGGAACATATGTGTATCCTCTGATCCAGAAATCCCACCCCCAGGCAGATATACAACCAAAGAAAATGCATCTGTTCATCAAAAGACATGAACAAGAACCGTCATAAGAGAATTATTTCTGACTATCACAAAGTAGAAAACCCCAAAATAGGAAAGTTAGCAGAATACAACAGTTACTAATATGGCATTATGTAAAAATGTGGATGTGTAACCAATGTGATTCTGCAATCTGTATTTGGGGTAAAAATGAGAGTTCATAACCCACTTGAATCTAATGTATGAAATATGATATGTCAAGAGCTGTGTAATGTTTTGAACAACCAATTAAAAAAAGGAAAAAAAATTTAAAAAAGAAAACCCCAAAATACCTACCCATCAATAGCAGAATTCACATGAGGGGAAAATGTACTAAGGTGTTGATAGGGCGGCAAGGATATTTGTGAGGACAGAAGTGACTGAGGGCATGTAGGGAGCTTTATGGTATTCTAGTAAATCTTTTTGTACTTTTGACCTGGATATGGATTACATGTACATGTTCACACGGTGAATAGTCACTGAGCTTTGCATTTATGACCTGCGTGTGTGTGTAGATAATATATATATAATATATATGTATGTGTGTGTGTGTGTGTATATATATATATATATATATATATATATGTACATGTATAAGTATATATATGAGATACTTCAAGAAACAAGTCTTAAAATGCTGGGAATAAAATAAAATACTGAGAAAGAACAAAAAAGAAGAAGCATTCACAAATGCCCAGCAAATAAATGAACTGAAAAAAGTCCAATATTCGTCACTTTTCTGCCAATTGAACATGACTTCATGTGACTTGCCAAACACAGAGCAGCCCCATCCTGAGGCAATTGAACCAACGGTGCCATACTATGATGTTAGCCACAGATGCAAAATTCTCTCATTCTCTCTCATTTTTTGAGGACAACATAAGAAAATGTTTTCCCAGTCTGGTCAAAGAGGGCAATTCTGCTAATGTATGGGTTTGTGTATAGCAGGGCCTCTCTCCTCATATGGCCTTGAAGACATTATCCAGCCTCAGAACTTCAAGTGACACCTGAATGCTGATGACTCCAGAATGTATAAACCCAGCCCAGAATTCTCCCCCTGAACTCCAGATTTATAGGGTTGACTCATACAAATTTGCCATTTTTATATGTCAAAAATGAGTGATTTCAAGTAGTTCAACTTCTAAGCAAAGTGCCTAATTTACATTTCTAATTAACATCTCTAATCCAACTTTTCTGAAATCAATCTTCCCTTCCTGCCTCTTCCAATCTCAATATGTGGTAACCCCATCCTTCCTTCTCTCTTGCCAAAACCTTGGTGACATCATAGACTCCTCTCTGTATCTAAGATCATATATCTAATCCATCCAAAAATCAGCACTGTCAGGCCTATAGTAAATATCCAGAATTGGACAACTTCTCACCACTTTCACATTATCACATTAGTCTAAGCTGCCATCACTGATTAAATGACTTTTATGATAATTCTCTCTGTGCTCCTTCCTCCTCCAATCTCCAACTTAGTTCACTCCAGCACAAGAATGACCCTTTAAAATGCTAAGTTGCATTGTGTCACTCTTCTGCTCAAAATTCTCCGCTGGCTTCCCATCTCAGAGCAAAAGCTAAGATCCACATTGTCTACAACTGATATGGGAGAATAGATGTTTGGTAAGTCATTAGCAGTTTCTACTGAGGAAAATAAATACTGCACCCCAGAGGCAAACACTGCTGCCAGTTCTCTTTACCAGCTCAGCTTCACACATTCTCTGAAACTAGTTCCCACATAGTCCCCCTGTTCCAAACAAGAATAAGAGCAAGACCACTCTCTTTTCCTCTTACAGTAGAACCACCATATTGGGGGGATCATAATGTAAACTGCTGGAAGATCACTTTGCCTGACTTTCTTGCATCTAGATATCACCATGTAATCATGGGAAAATATCATTGGGAAGGAATTCTGGAAAGTCTGTATAAAAAGAAGACAGAGCCAGGTGTGCACACATGTAATCCTAGCAGCTCAGGAGGCTGAGGCAGGAGAATTGCAAGTTCAAGGCCAGCCTCAGCAACTTAGCAAGACCCTGTCTCAAAATTTAAAAATAAAATAGACTGGAGATGTAGCTCTGTGTTTATGTGCTCTGGGTCCAATCCCTAGTACCAAAAAGAAAAAAAAAATCTAGAGAAAATTTGTTAAATTTACTATTGCCTGGCAACCTCACACAAGAATGATGGGTAAAGCCAAAAATCTACAGTTGGATAACATTGGCGCTTCTGACCAGCTCTGGATGGCAAACTTCTAGATTTCTCCTATGTGGCAGAGAAACAAATTTCTGTCATTTAGGATGTTTGGTGAGATAAACTTAAACGTAATCCTAACTAAAACCACCAAGTTTTGTCCTCAAAGGTATGTTACTGACTTTGAAGAATTTCTCAGCAAGCCTGTGGAGTTCAATGGCAGAGACACCCTCTCCTGAAGGGAGAAACACAATGTGACTGCAGCAGCACTTGACATCCCTTCCTCTCCCATGCTGTGCTTTGGAGTTACATACCTCTCCTGATACTCTTTAAGATAAGAATTTGCTTGTTTTGTTGCTTTTCCTCCCTTTTTCTTAGTCCAAGGGTAAAGAGAAGAAATGCCTTCCTATTTGACTATTTTAAGACTAGGAGGAAAGAGATCACAATTTTTTTTTGTTTTTTGTTTTTTAAGGATAGAAAAGAAATAGTTTGGAAACTACAGAAGGAAATATGAAAGATTCAGTCTGATTTAGGAGAAATGTAAGCATCGTCTCAGAGGTCTGCAGAGCAAGCGATATCATCAGGGGACAGCTAGCTTCTTTTAGGGTGAAAATACAGCTGATGAGATACAGGAGCACTAACTAAGGATAACCTGGGAGTGACAAAGCATGAGAGAAGCGGGTTTTGAAAAGGCAGGCAGGTGCACTGGCTAGCTCAGAATTACCTGGCCAGTAAGGGTCATGGTAGCAATGTCCGCTAGGGAGACTAGGTCTTTGTGTGACTGAGGAAAACAGGGACATGTTCTTACCGCCTCTGGGGGAAATCTGGTTCATCCTTTCACCCTGCATTGGGGGGAAGGGAGGCGAGGTGGGAAGAAGTCACTCTGACCTGACCCAAGTTGTCATATGCCCAAGTGACCATCACCTTCTAAGGACTTGCTATCTTATCTCTTTAGGGTCTTGGGGTTCAGTT
Source organism: Marmota monax (assembly GCF_021218885.2). NCBI lineage: Eukaryota > Metazoa > Chordata > Mammalia > Rodentia > Sciuridae > Marmota > Marmota monax. The sequence goes on along the minus strand of NW_026692072.1, from coordinate 3,430,984 downwards.
CTTCAGACCCTAAAATTTACAAAAACCTTCCTGCTGCTCCCCACCATCAAGTTCAAGGCATTTAATATACTTGAACCAATGATATCAGACGTGTGAGAAACAGAAGCCAGAGAGGAGAGTGCTTTGCAGGTGACTTCTGCTTCCTACCTGACACACTCTCTGAGGTGGGGAAACTCATCACCTGGTCCCCTTCTTTTGTGGCGAAATGAAAGGGAACCCTACAGAGAAAACCACAAAATCCATCAAATATGACCCTTCCCTCACAACAGCTCCTTCCCTTTGACCCTCCACACAGGGAACCACTCCTAACCCAGCTATGACCATAGCTGAGCTTGATTTTGGTGTCAGCAGAGTAGTAGACACATTCTTGACAAAAAAGAAAAAAGGACAGGCCCCTCAGACATTTTCTGTCCTTAGACATCTCCCCTGTTCTTGTTTTTTATGGATTCCTTTTGATCCACCTTCTTTCAAGCGAGGTTTTTCAAATGTTTTTCAAGAGAATCCTTAGCTACAACTTCAAAACAGAAAACATTGCCGAACGTGTTGCTGGTCTGGTTGCAATGGAGACACAGACCCTCTGGCCACAGTCTTCTTCTCTTTGTCTTGTCTCACCTAACCCTCCCCCTCAACTTATTACCACTAAAATCCCTAGATTAGAGCAATCAACACATCCTCATTTGCCCAGGACATTCGAGCTTGCAGTACTGTGTGTTACCCCCTGGGTTTTATGCAAACAGTGGTGAGTTCACCCCACCCTAAATAGACATCCATAATTATTTGAACATCACTGATTTAGAAATCATGTTTTGCCCCATCAAAAATAAAAGCATTTCTGGTCTGGATCACACTTAAGCCACTCTTGGTCATTGCAAAATACTGTGGATTAATTTATCAGCAGATGTTCTTATCGGAGTCAAATATCCCACAAGGGTCTAGCCCCCAGTCCCTGCAGGACAGACCAGCTGAGTACCCCTGTAATCCAAATGGTACCTGGCACCATGTCTGCCTCAACTGGAAGAAAGGAGACAGGTGGGTGAGCAGAGCACTCAGCCTACAGCCCACAAACCCAAGCTCCCCTCCAGCTCAGGTGGTCTGTTTTCTTCCCTTATTAGGAAATATATCATCAGGCCTACGGGACAGATGAACACGAAGGCCCACATGGATGGAGATCAAGCTGAGGCTTGACTTCATTAGAATAGTGCTTTAACCAAAGCAGTCAGAGAAAAGCCCATATAATTGACTTGGAAATGCTTTCAGGCACCGAAGTCTATCGCAGCAGCTGGAACCAAGGTCCAAACCAGAAAACGAGAGCTCAGCAGACAAAGGGACTGTTCAAAGATGCCCAGATGATCCTCTTTGTTGGCAAAACTGCCCAGATGCTCATGTAGCTTTAATTAAGCCCAATTCTAATTAATCTGCGACCTTATTCAAGCCAACTGTTTCCCCGTGCCTCAAACGCCTCTGCAGCTTCAGAAGCCCTTCCCTCCAAGAAGAATTCAAAGCTCGGGGTTGTTTTTTTTTTCATCAAGTTTAATTGAAAGATGACTGAACTATGGTCTTTCATAAACGGGAACTTCCCCACCAATGGGATTTATACAACAGATGGGTGGCAAAGAGATGGCAGAGACGTGATGCGGATTCTATGATTTACCCCGATGAAAGACGGGGTCCAGCCTGGACAGCTTCAAAAACAGCCCATCATACATCAGACACATGGTAGGTTCGAATGCGCACACTGAACGTGCTCACTGTGGCAGCACGAAACCATGGAGAGAGGGAGTGAGAGCATCGGGTTGCTAAAAAAGCATTCCAAAATGAGGCCTGTGGTCAGGGGGTTCAAATCCATCTCTTTGTCCTCTAACCCAGGGCATCAGTGTACACTGAGCTGCCAAGGGCTTACAGGTGGTTCCTTGTGATGAGTCCCTGGGCACTGGCTGGGGCTTGGAGGACTGGAGACCCCAGGCCAGTTGCTCAGACTGGGAGCAGTCTTCCTCATTACCACGGCATGCTACAGGAACAGGATCATTGTTATGTGTGCTCTGTTGAATGACATTTAAGATGCCCAATGTCCCATGGGAAGCACTGATGTAAACCTCTTACCCCATCAGTCTGCTTCTTTTTCTATTAGAACAAAGGTACTCCCACCAACCACCCCTACCAGCAAAGTATGGGGAAGGTGAACTGCTCTGTGCCTCACTGTAAGATGCTACCAGTAAATTTGATATGCCACTTCCCCCCAAGACTTCTATCAAAGCACTTTCCAAAGTTTCCTATTATCTGTAGGATAAGATTCAAGTCCTTACCAGGGCGGGCAAGACCCTCCAGAGCCTGACTTCTTGGGATAGTAAGGAATCTTAGTTGCTCGTGACAGAATGCACTCTAACTGGGCTGGGCAGAAAAAAGATGTATTAGAGAGTAACCCGTCATTCAGAGAAACTCTGGGAAAGACAGACTCAGGGGGCTCCACAGGCAGGAACAGCAACCAACCTCATTGTGTCTCCTGTGAAGACCTCTCTGATGGTGCCCCTCACATGGACTCTTCCACCCACACCTGTCTTGCTGAGCACTGGACACCACCATCTCTACCCCTGCTGCTCCTCAAAGCCAGTAATGCTGCCACCACAACCTCAAGAGAAGGGATTCTTCATGACACCTGCTGCCTCACTTTGCCCTCTTATGAAAAGAAGTTGTGTTGCAGTGGGGCCTCTGCCTGTTGGAGCTCAGAACAGGCCTGTAATCCTGGCTGCACAGGAAATAAGTCAAAAGGGTGTTCCGGTGTCAAGTAGATGGTATGGGGAATTCCTCAAATGTAAGGAAATCGGCCAAAGGTTGAAACATCTGCAAACACTCCAGATTTACCTCCCCAGTTCTCATTGCTATGGCCACCAGCCTCCTTCCATTGACTCAAAACCACATGATATTTCTTATGGTAGACACCATAATGCTCCCCAAGGGCATCCCCATCATGAAATCTTGGAATGTGTTGTGTTACACACGAAAAGGAACTTCATAGATGGAATTGACTTGGAGCCCAATTCAAAACCTGTACTATCCCAGTGGGCCCAATATCTTGACAAGAGAAGCAGAGGGGGCATTGTTAGAAGAGAAATGAGAACAGAATCAGAGATTACAGTGATGCCCAGAAGGGGCCATAAGCCAAGGAATGGAAAAAGGCACACAATGGATTCCACATCGACACCACCAGAAGGAACTCAGCCCTGCCAACACCTTAATTTTAATCCTGGGAGACCCTAAGCAACCTGCCCTAGGCCACATAGCAAAGTCCCTGTCAACCTGATTAAATTTATGCTGTTACAGCCACCACAGGAAACCAACACACTCTAGACTTTGCACACCCTATTCCCTTGGGCAGAAACATGCCCTGGCTGCTCCTCTTTCCTCCCATCTCAGCTCATTTCTAACCCTTTCCAGCTGAAACCACCTCTAATCTCCCAGTCTGGGCCAATTTCCCAACTGCCCTCTCTTAGAGCTTCATGAGCTTCTATTTTGTGGCACTTATCACAAAGTAGAGTGATTTCATTCTCTCATCAGACTGCAAGCTCCGTGAGGGCAGGGACATGTCTAGTTGTGCTCACCACTGTATCTGGATCACGTGACCCAGGACCTGGCACATGATAAGTGATTGGTTAGCCTGTGTTGGATGGAAGGGTGTCTCCACACAGAAGCTGGCAGCCAGTAGCAGAGCACCCTATTTGGTTCTAAGAAGTTGCTTACTCAAAAAAAGTCTAGATGCAACTTCTAAAAGTAACAGGGTGAAGAGTGGTTTCTTGATAATGGCTGGATGGGTAGACACACTGGAAGGAGAGATGGGAGAATGTGTAGGCAGATGGATGGTTATATGAACCAAAAAAATGAACAGGTGGAATGCTCAAGTAAACATATGCATGCTTTAAACTCTTGCTGGGAAATTCTTGTATGGGAATAATGTTTTGATTGATAATTGCCCAGAAAGAATAGATGCTTCCCTTAATCCACACTGCTATGACACTAAAGGATATGACACTAAAGGACAGCACTGCTGTCCTTTGGTCAAGACATCCAGAAAAACCGTCACTAAGCTCCTATGCTGTGGCAGGCATTTCAAAGGCACCAAAAAGAATCAGACAAGATCAAGGATCTCCCCGCTAGTGGGATGACAAAACGATCTTCTAGAGCAGCACGACTCTCCCTTCCCTCCATCTCATCCTCACACGCCCTGTCAAGGAGAGCATTTCCTGCCGGCTGCAGCAAGCTGATCTTCAGCCAGCCTGCGTGTGGCACCCGGCTCTGGGCTCCGCTCAGACGTAAGAAGGTGGGTAGAGGACATGTCAGTTGGCATTTCCAGACACTGTTCTGACAGGGACGTGACAGGGTAGCCCTCTTTGTGAAGAAGCACTGCCCTTTCCCGACAAGGGGACTATTTTGCCATATTATCTTGCAGTGTTCATATCCCAGAAGCCTTATCCCTTTCTGGAACTTTCCTCTAACTGTTGGCAGGGAAAAATTGGGAAGTGGATATCTATCTCTCCCCTCACCCCCTCCTGACACCTATCAGTGGCTTTTCCCAGCCCCAGGCATTGATCCACATCCCACTCCTAAGGGGCCAGGTGCTCAGGGAGTTCTTAAAGTGTCATGGCTGATGGTGTCTTGGGAGTTAGCACTCTCGTGATCTTTTAAATATTGTGAGAGTCTCCAAGGGTTAAAGTTGTTCAGTGTTCCAAAAATTAAAAAAAAAAAATAATAAGTGGCTAAGGATGAAAATTTGGGCATGATGAAGAGAAAAAACTTTAAAGGCAGAAAGTCTTGTCCTGAGCCTCAGATGAATTCCCAAGGAGGGCCACCCTTTCTACACCCACTGCCACGGTGTCCATTCCCCAAGGCCCAAGACTGATCCAAGCTCTTGGAGAGGAGGACAGAGACACACATCATGCCTGGCACATGGTTGGAGCTTAATGGCTAAATGGCAATTCACTGATGATCAGTTCTTGTAGTAAACAGTGGTTGGTGAGAACTTGGAAGACTGTGAAGACAAGGCCTGAGAGCCAAAGAGAAGGGTAGGCAGGCAGTTCAGAAGGACTGCCCAGAGCCACAGAGGGTTCTGGTACTGTGGATTCCGTGGGAGGCTGCAGCCCTGTGCTCCGCGGGCTCAGCCTGCCTTAGAGCCCTCCAGAGCAAGCCTGGCACTGGAGGTCATCTTCCCGGTTCCTGGGGTGTTGCTTTGTCTTAGGGTTTTTCCATCTAGACATTGAATGTCCAGTGTGAAAATAAGATACTGTCATTAGAGCCAGGCCCTTTTAAATCCAGAAAGAACAGCCCCATCAATCAAGAAATGATTCTCCTTAGTCCCTTTCTAGCCTATTGTCTCAGGATTACAGTAGGCTGCCAGCAGAGATGTAGGAGCACAATTAATAAAATATTACTCCAACTAGAGGCTGCGGCCACGGCAGACACAGTTGAGACGCACCCACAGGCTGGCACAGGCACCTTCGCTCAGCATTCCAGACCCCTCCCCCAGGAAGCCCCGTTACTCAAAACTAACACCAATGAAAATCTAGGCCCTCTACTAGCTAGTCTGTATGTGGAATCGTTTAAGCGGCGTTTTCATGAAAGAATCCCAGAAAACACCAACTGAATACAATAAAGAAAAAGCAATATGCTGTGTAAAGATCTTGGGCTCTGGGATCGGACAGAACTGGGTCTGAACTGGGCTTCTCCATTTACTAGCTGTGTGACCTCAGGTGAGTTCCTTACCTTCTCGGGGCCCTGATTTTCCAATCACTGAAACTGAAATAATAATATCTATTTTTTCAGAATTGTCATAGAGGCTAAAATACGTTTAAAACACGTATCCCAGTGCCTGTCACTTAACAAATGGTTGTACTTATCATGGGTAATATATGAGCATACCTGCGCTCACTGCTCTCTCTCTGAAGTCGCACCACCCCAGCCCTATTGCCGTATTTCCCTTTGGATGCCTACATGACCAGTCTCTCAAAAAGAATTTATCAACTCAGACCAGGTGTGGAGCAATAAACTAGGTCATGTAGGAGGCACTGTTATTACGGTTGTCAGCAGTGACGGATTTCAGTTTTCTGACATAGATTTGGCTGCTTTGTGTCCTGCTGCCATCAGGAAGTAGTCTTAAAATGGGGACCCTTCCCTCCCTAATGGAAACATTTGGGAGGAGTGGGAGGGAACTGCTCTAAAGTGGGCACAGACCAGAACAGCTGGAAGTGGCCTCCCTAATGGGCACTTTCCCACGTGGTGACAGGTTTGATGCAGACTCTGACAGCCGAAAGGTGCCCGCAGAGGCGGAGTGGCAGACAGGGCTTCCTCGAACGGAAGCATCCACAGGCTTCCAGTGCAGCTGCTGCCCTTAACCTGCATGTTTGCAGTGGCTCCAAAGTACGCCTCCTGGGGACCCCCAGGGACATAGATCATTGTCAGTTTGGCTGCCGATTGCAGCTCTGCAGAGCCACCTGGGAAAGGAAGGACAGCCAAGAAGAGCAGGCAATCCAGGGGAGCAGGGGTTGGGGAGAGGGGACCGCGGGCCCTGGGGTCTGGCTCATCTCATGAACTTTGGCGAGTCTTTGCCACGGAAAGACTTGGGTAGCCCCCGGCACAGAGGCTGTGCAGAGGCCCTGTCTGTCCCAGCTCAGTGGAAGAGCCCTTGCCTAACATGTTGAGGCCCTGGATCAATCCCCAGCACCACAAAAAAATTAAAAAGGAAACTAAGGCTCAGTGGAACTAAGCAACTTGATCTAGGACACACAGCAAACCTGTATTGGAGGCATCATCTGAACCCAGGGTGGTATGGATTAAATATCCGATCATTTTAAGTACTACACTGTGCTACCATGAGGTAGTAGATACCAAAAACATCTTGAGAATGAGAATGTTATAAAATACAACATTTTTGTCTTTTAGAAGATTTAAAATTATTGCTTCGAAACCCAGTTGAAACAGGGCTTCATCAGCACTATTGCAACAGAGACCTACCTAATCCCACAATGATCAAGTGGACAGCTCCCACTTCCATGCCCTGGTGACTGTGGCAAGCAAGTGACATCTTTTCCAACCTTGACCCACCATCTCAAACCTCAGGAGCTGTATTCCAGAAATACCAGACTTCACACAGCCTCCCTAACACTCATTTTCACCCATCTATGCTTTGGCATCTACTACTCCACTATTGAGAATGCCTCTTGCAACTGGAGAGGCCCAGCTCCCATGCTAATCCTCCAAAAACCCTTCTCTGATCCCCAAGGAAAAGGTCTCCATTCCCCTTTGGGGCTATCTCAGTGCCTGGCACCTGCTTCTGTTATCACACCGTAGTCTAATATTTTGCCCACATGCCCACATTCCTAGACTAGCACCTCCTTGAAGACAGAGACTCCCCCAAAACTGAACAAAAGAAAACACAATGATGACGACTTGGGAGACCCTTGGACACACTGTGCAGGTACAAGAGGCTACAAGCCCTGGACTTCTGTCTCAGAGGCTGGGTAGCCAGGGGTCCATGCAATGATATTTCTTTAGCACAAGCATGGGATCCACAGGCTTTGCACAGAGCTGAAGGGCTTCTGCATGGAGACAGGCAAAGTGTCAGTTCTCAATAGACAATGCCACCTACTAGGAGGAGAGGGACTTTTGCATGGTTAAAGGGACAGCCATAACTTTCTCAGAGGTCGGGGTGGATCAAGACTGAGCAGTTTAGTGTGGGCTCATATAGGCCAAGAAACAGTATCATACAATGGCCAAGTACATTGGCTTTGAAATCAGAGTCCTGGATTTGAATTTCAATTCTGTCACTTACTCACTGTGTGACCTTAAGTCAGTTAGTATCTAAGTGCTTTAGTTCCCTTACCGGCAAATAAAAGTCTTTATTACATTAGGCTCTTGTGATGATTAAATGAGATGTAGTTGGCTCTCAGTATCTGTAATGGATTGGTTCCAAGACACCCCACGGATGCCAAAATCTGAAGATGCTCAAGTCTCTTATAAAATTGGCAATGTATTTGCATATACGCTATGTGCCCTCTGCGGACTCTAAATCATCACTAGATTGTTTATAATGTCTAAGATAGTATAATGATATGTAAATAGTTGTCATATTATCCCTTAGGGAATAATAACTAGGAAAAAAGTATGTACGTGTTCAGTGCAGATCTTTCCAAACATTTCAATCCATAGTTGGCAAATCCACAGATACGGAAGCCACAGATTTTGAGGGCCTACTGTATTATGTGTAGAGTATAGTGCCTAGAACATAAAAAGAATTCATTCCAGAAATAGCTCTTACTATTTCTAGCAATTTGGTCAGGACTAACTCTGGGTTAAAGATAAATAATCAGTCAAGAGTAAAGGGAGTGGAATATTAGAGCAATCCAGAGAGATGAAAGAATCAAAAAGGAGTCAAGAACTGGGAAATGAGGAGGTCTGCAAATGAGCAGTAGAAAAATAATACCAGAATTGATCTTCAAAGCACCAGAATCAAGTGAGGAAGAGCAATTGAGGCACCTTGCAATAACCCCTCCAAATGCTGCTTCTCCTTTGATTTGGAAGGACAAAAGCAGAGATCTAGAAGCAACTTGCTAAAGACAAGAAAGCTATTCTGCAGGGCTTCCTGGGATTTCTCATTCTGCTCTAATCTCTCCTGGGGATGGCAAATACTCTAGTTTCATTCCATCATGTCCTTCCCTCCAATGCACATTTCTTCAACAAATATATGTGTGCAGAGTACCATCTAAGTGCTGGCACACAGCAGTAGATACGATAGGCAAAAACCAATCCCTACACTAATAGACTCTATAATCTAGTCCTCATGGCAGTCGCTACTAATCAATTAATGGCACACTCCTACAAAGTCTCAAAGCCCTTTCAATTCCTTCTCGATGCTGTCCAGTCCCCCAAAGAGCCACTACCAATCAATTATAATTGACACTTGAAATGAAAACTCACTTTCCATTCCTGCTGTGAGCTCCTGTGGTTGCTGCATGGATCCCCTCAGAGCCACAGGTCCTAGTTATCTCCCAGTCCAGTGCTGATGGGGAAATGAGACTCCAAAGCCACCACAACCAGTGTAGACATTTACAATCTGATGACCTTACGCAGACACTTAGAATCTAGGACGTTCTTGTCAACTAGTAGCACTAAAATGGTCTGGATGTCACTGAAATATCCAATTATTACATTGATCTAAGCTGTTCACTTGATGATCAATTGATGGGGTGTTTATATGCCATTATCCCAATTTCATTTATTATATTCTGTGGGGAGCCACCTGGGGATGACTTGAGGGTCTTCACTCGGTGTGGAGCCAGGGAGATTGAGGTTTAGCAATGCGAACTGTTACGGAGCTCCTCCCACTCAATGGATTGCCCAGTGCCTGTGACCTCTATCTCCACTCTGCTAGGAAGACGGCTCTTGTCGCTCTGGAATTGGGCATAACCCGTTGGGAACTGGGACAGCCCACATCCTACCTTCTTTGGCAAAGAACATTCCATGGAAAACCTTTAATGTTCCCCATACAATAAAAGCAAGTGTGAGCTCCATTGCTCTCTTTATTCAGTGTGGAAGCTCGATCCCTAAGATGGGCTAGTCCTCCCTGCCCCTGCTTTTCAAAATTACTTTCTGTGTCCTGTGGTTTTATCTTTTTTTTTTTTTTTCATTTTCTCTTTCTTAGCGTTTATTCTGCTGCCAGCCCTTTCCACCGAGAGGAACCTCCATTCAGTCTCCTGTGCGGGCAGCGAGCAAGAATATTCATGATCTTCTATCATTGTATAGCTCCAGACCCAGGCTTATACACTATTTTACCATTTCTCTTTCTCCCCAAATGTACAAGCTCGGACACACAGACATTCTCTCTCTCTCTCTCTCTCTCTCTCTCACACACACACACACATTCAGAAAGGCCCATCAATGAGATATATGGAAAGGATAAAACATGCATAGCTGGTGGCCACATGAAGCAGACAGACAGAAATCATAATGAATGGTAAAGTTGGTGGAGCCAATCTCCAGACTCTGCTCTTCCACTGATTCACTCTATGGCTTTTAGGACCCATTTTTCTCATCTTTAAAATAGGAACAACAAGATCTATACCCTACCTTCACTATCTTACTCAGTTATTTTGAGACTGATGTGATGGTACCTTACAGTATGAATAAATGGCGCGAGGCGTTATTGTCAATTGGACACTAGGGGGCAGTATATCCCCTCTCACCTCCTCACCAAAGCCTGAGAGACCAGGTACACCTGAACCGTCAAGGTCCAGACATCAGCCCAGAGCATTCCCCAGCAGAGAGCCTTAAAGGATCTGTTTATATAATGGCATCAAAGGGAAAGGACTGGGCAAGAATAGATGCACTGAACACTCCTTCTCAATCTGTGAACTGGAAAGTAGAAGACTCAACCAGGGAAAAGTGAAAGCAAAACAGTCATTGGTTAGTCACTGGAGGTAAATTCATGACTCCATGGTGTCACTTACTAGTGAAACCATTTCCATAGCCCAGTACAAATGCATGCTCCACCTTTTATGTTAATTCTGTAACTCTGATTCTGAGATGAGGGATTAGGTGACTGGCCAAATTCCACACCTGAGTCTCACTCCAGGTCCAGATATGCAGATCTGCCTACAGTGGACTTTGTTCCTCTGTCTCTGGCTTAATATGAAGCTGTCTCCCCAATATTAGACAAGAAGGGAAAATGGAGTAACAGGAAAATATAGAGGCCACCAGCCACACTGACTAGTTATATTTAAATTAATTTAAATTGAATATTTACTTTCTCAGATGTACTAGCTTAACAGCCATCTGTGATTTATCACTGGACTGCAGCACAGATATAAATTATACACATGTTCTCTTAGCCATCACTAGCCTAGACCATCAAAGAGTGATAAATCGGCCCATATGTCATTCAATTGCTTTACAATATTTGCAATGAGTAAATGTCAAAATTTTTTTTCATTAAAAAATTTAATATAAAATAATAAAGGCATTCTCCATGGAAAAAAATATATAAAAATTTAAAAGAAAATATTTATAAAATATTAGGGAAATTTACTGATGTTTTATAAATTGACCTAGGAGTGGAAAACACATAAAAAGATAAATAAATTAAAATGACAACAAAATGCATGAAATTGTATTGATTTGCAACACACCAATAATGTTTAAAATAAAAGTAATGAGATAAGTAAAACCAAGAAGTTACTGATATTGCTTTGTCAGGTTATGACTTTTTTTTTTTGCAAAATAATATGTAATTATAGGTGGCCATATGAGTTAGATTTAAAATGGAAATTTTATTTTAAAAAAAAGGCTTAAATTATTACACAATATTTTTTACATTATTTTTAATTGTCATCAACTTTCAAATGGTGGCAATGCTTTATTTTACATGCTTCTATTGATGATCAATATCAGGTCTGTATTGAACCTCTTATCTTCAGCCAAAAATAAAAAACTAAATAAATAAAATGAACGAGTCTGCGCAAAGTGAGACACTTTTTAGAAAGTTTCCTCTAGCTATCTCTGGGATAATCCACATGTTGAGTATTTTGAGGGTATTTTTTCTGTTTTAATTTTTCCCAAGGTGTCCATATCCCACTCAACTTGCATATATCTGATTTTCTATGAGAACATATCATTGGCCAGTACTCCAACTTAAGTTTGCTTGAGAAAAAGAGTAACTTTTATCAGCTCATGGTATTAGAGTCCCAAAATGGGTCTCACTTCAGGCTCAGTTGTATCCAGGGGCTTAAACTATGTTGTCCGGGATTTTTCTCTCCTGATATTTGGTTTCTGTTTCCTGCTGTATTTGTTCGCATTATTCTGTCCTTCCATAATCTTCCTGCACACAGTCAGGATGATGACGACCAAAGCCTCAGTTTCCACATGTCTGTTTAACAATCTCAGTGGGGAAAAGGGAGTCCCCCACACCCTTCTCTCTCAACTTTCACAGATAAATTCCAGGACCCGGAGTCTGATTGGTCCTGCTCCATCTCATGCCCACCCCTCCCTCTGCTCAATTTCCAAGGCAGGGCTGTCCCATCATGCCACACCAGGGGGCGCCAGTCACATTGAACTCTAAGTCAGCGCAGGTGTTTGGAGTTGAGAGCTGAACTCCCAAAGAGAGTATATAATATATGGATATTGTGTATAATTTTGTACCCAGGTATCCTGGGAAGTAGGGTCCATTTCCAGAAGGAATCAATGAAAGGAAAACATTTAAGAAGCCAAAACCCATAATCCATCTCAAGACATCACCCCAGAGTAAAAAGAAATAAAAAGAAAATTCCACACCAACCCTCCCTATTATACCTTCCTGTAGACAGGGTTAGGGTCAATGGGGAGGTGAGCACAGATCTTCAAACCCTCAGAAGAAATTCATATCTGTCTGCAAGTTACTGAGATAAAGGTGGGATCTCCTTTCTTTTTTGGAAACATTTCTCTCTCTCTCTCTCTCTCTCTCTCTCTCACACACACACACACACACACACACACACACACATACACACAACACACACACACACACACCAAGAAAACCTTCTGCTACTCTGCTATACAAATGACAAAATCCAGCCCACCTCTTAAAATACAGCCAGCCTCTGCTTCCAAAGACACTTTCAGTCCTGAGAATATTTTTAAACAGCTGAAGTTTAGAAATGAGGCACAAGAACTGACCCACGTCTGCAGCCTCTCCTCTATTCCATTTCTCAGATTCAGTGGGTTCCTGGTTTGCAGGGTGTGCCCTTGAGAACCTGGGAATGAATCCATGCCATCAGCTCAGGAGACTGCATTGACAGGCCATCAGGGAAGCAGCCAGGTGAGCACAGGCCACCTGGTACAGACAGTTCCCTCTGACCTAAACAGCCAGCTTCATGTCCCTGGGTTCATTCGCCGAGCTGCTGGGGAAAGGCCAATCGCCAGCCGGACTAGGTGCCCTCATTTCTTTCCATCATTCACAGCTCTTCTCTTTATAGTTAAATGGTGTCGTATCTTCACCCCTTTTTGCATGCTATGTGAAGAAACTTCTCAGGCACTTTTCAAAAATACACATTCCTGGATCTGTTCTCAGTCCTTACAATACAAACATCTGGGGCGAGAAGCCCAGGGAGCTGTAATTATTTCAGTCCACCAGATTGATTTTGATATCAGGGTTGACAGCACTATGATCACATCTTGCTTGGCCCCTATTTTGATGCAGGCATTGTGAACGGAAAATAAAATTTCAGACCAACTCTACACCAATTTTCAATCTGAGAACTCTTTGATGGTGTATTTTATTATCTTATCAAGTCAGGAACATTTATAGTTTTAAAGATTATTGAGGACCCCAACATACTATCAATGTTTACCATATTAGTAATTAAAACAGAGAAACTTTAATATATTTAATAAAATCTATATACTTAACATGAATAGTTTTATGGTAAATAACTATATTTTCCAGAACCCAAAAATTAGCAAGAAGAGTAGTATTGGTTTACTTTTTTATAAAGTTCATTACTACATGGTTTCATAGTAGGCAGCTGAGATCTTGAACCTGATTTTAAACTTGGTCTGTTTCTATATCACACATCATACTGTCTCTAGAGAACTTCACTTTATGTATACTCATGAGAGGAGAGAGAGAAAAGGGCAAATAATGACTTCATATAGCTGGAAATAATTTTGACCTTATGATATGTCCTTGAATGGATCCCAGGGTCCCCCAGTGACCCTTGGGCCACACATAGAGGGCCACTGTTCTAGTTCATGCTTCAAACTACATTCCATTCATATCTACATACATGCTCATTTTTCTAGTTTCAATGCTTGCATATTCTGATGCCTTTTTATTGTTGTAAATGTTTTATTTCCCTAATCATGTGCATATATGAAAATCATTAGCCTTAAGAATCAGAAATCTACTCAAGCTAGGCTAAACCAAGGAAGATGTGTGGTAAAGATGCAAGAAAATCTAACAAATCCCTCCATGGAAAGTGCAGCCAGTTCCCTACCCCAGGATTCACAGCTCTACATGGGGACCCACTGTCTCCTCTGCGGTCCTCTACAAGGTTCTTCCTCCCCAAGCAAGGCTGTGGGTTTCCAAGAGGCTGCTCTGGTGTATGACCTTGGAGTTCCATGTCCAGCAATGTCATGCTAGCACGTTTTGATTCCTAAATCCTAAGTGAAAAAATTTGGTTTGTCTAGCTTGAAGACATTTCTAGAAAGGGTGGAAGAGATCTGATTCTGTATGTCCATGGGGACAGATGAAGCAAATAACCAAGTATTCTAACACTGGTTCCGAATCCTGATTGTCCGATCCCAGTTTAAGAAGATGGGATCACAGAGCCAGGGACAGGAATGTGGTGGGCTGTGTTGCCGCAGTCCGGCTGCAGCAAAATAACCAGGGGGTGAGGAGCAACTTGTGTACATTGATACAGCAGGAGTGGGAGCCGTTTATTGTAGGACAGGAGGGGTATATATACATTCCACACAGATTATCTTAATTAGCATAAAATAGATACAGCAGTCAACCAATAATGAATCTCCGAACTTAATGGCTCGCTGGCGTTACTTCACAAACCACTCCCTCTGGCAAAATGCCAGGTGCCATCTTGACTTGTTTACAGACCCTAACACTGTGTAGTTTCACTTAGTACAGGATATGGATGGTAATGAGGTAATAGCCATCCCTAGCACAGAGTGCCAGCACTTTCCAGTAGAAATATAATAAGCATGTATATAACTTTTAAATTTTGTAATGTAAAAAATAAAACAGTAAAATTGATTTTGTTAACATATTTTAACCTAGCATATCCAAAGTGTAATTACTTCAACATGTAATTGTATGAAAAGCATTAATGAAATATTTTACAACCTTTTGTGCTCAAGTGTTCTAAATTGGTGTGAATTTTATACTTACAGTACATCTTAATTGCTACACTAAATTTTCATCGGAAATAGTTGGTCTGCATTAAAAGCTCATAAAATTTAAAGCTGAAAAAGTAGATCCATGCATCCAAGTTAATCCAAACATTCTTAAAAGTTTTCCAATAATTGAATCAAGTGTCAGGGCTTTTTTTTAATTTAAACTAATTATAATAAAATTAAGTTTAAAACTCAGCTCTTGAGTTCCTTAGCCACCAAAAGCTCAGTAGTCACACGTGACCAGATGCTAAATTTCAGCTGAGAAGTCTAGGCTGAGAACCAGAATGTTGTCTCTTCTACTCTTGTGTCCAGTCTAAACAGTCCCACAACCAAACTGACCTCATACAGATGCCGAAAAGGAATAGTTGATGGAAACTGTCCAAGATAGAACAGCTCAAATCTAAGGCTGATGGGACCTTAAAGTGATATAAAAATGCTTTTCTTTAACAAATTGCATCATTTACTACAATTCTTTAACATATTTATCAAATAGGTCACCTTTCAGTCATTTATTAATTTTTTTTTTTTTTTTTTTTGCTTATCACAGGTTAATTTTGAGCAAATCCTAGACATGAAAGCTGTTAGGAAAAATAAGTAACCTAAGAAGTCATCAGTCACCCTCCACCCTCATGAAGCTGAAGTGCATATTGCAGAAATCCTTGATAGCCTGAAACAAAAAGGCAAATGGTGGATTTCCGGTTCCATTTGGCTAACAAGTTTTTTCATTACATATGCTTCTCCTTGGGCTGCTGCTAATAGTTATGGAAACCAGGAACAAATGTTGACTGGTGAGCTGATACCCATCTCCAACAGATAGCATTGCAGTCAAAGGGACTTCATAAATCCATAAATTAAGTTCCTACAATTTCTGGAATCTGATGCTTTACACCTGCAAATTATATTATAAAGTTGTCACATAGATACATATCTCATTTTGAACAAATGGAATTATTGAAAGCCTTCCTTTGTTCACTCAAATAAGAACTTAAATGTTTAGTGTTAAACAAGTTATTCATTTGGTCATTTATCATTCATGTGTTCATCAGACCTCCATTGAGTACCATCAAGTATCAGGTGTCACATGAGGTAGAAACACAAAAAGTAAGAAATAGATCCTGCCCTTAAGAAACTCACAGTTGATGGGAAAATCAGACATATTCATAAGTAACTACAAAAATGTGAGGTTCAGTATTGTGAAAGAGATATGCAATTCTGTGTCAGCAGGATGAAGACTAAGAGAATTAAGAAAGCTTTCTGAGATAACCTTAATATGGGTATATAAAGCCAGTTAGTGCTTATTGAAAGAACGATCAAGGCTTGCCATCGGGGAAAATGCCCATTTATTGAGGAACAGCTCTGCATATTTATAGAGCCGGGGGTGGTTTGACAGTTATGACAGTTTAATGGTTGAACGGTTTGACAGTTGGCTGGGGTGCTTTCTGATTGGTGGGTAAGGATCATGTGAGCCAGCAGGGCTAGTCTGATTGGTGGGTAAGGATCATGTGAGCCAGCAGGGCTCACCATTGGACGGCTCTTCTTGGGGGATGGGGAAGTTAGTCTTTGGAGCCGGGGTGACTCCCAATACTTATAAGGATGTAGCTTGAGCTAACTGCAGCCATCTTGAGTCCTAACCACCATAACTGACCCTGTCTTCCCCACCTAGTTTCCCAGAATACCGTAAACAAACAATACTTTTAGAGTCGTATGTGGAGCTTTATGACTAAATCCTAATATCATCACCATGCAGAATGTTCCTGACATCCTTGATGTCAGCTTTAGATAAACAGGTACATTTTGGTTTGGATGAAACTCTCTTTTCTCCTGACCACAATATAAGCACCCTCCCTCTGACTCAAGTTGGGGGGTGGGGGCACTGCTCTGTTTTATTTTCAGCTATATCTCTAGTGTCTAGAACAGCCCTTGGCACAAAGTGGGCTCCACGAAAATATTCCTAGGATGAACAAAGAATGGGCCAAGGCTGGGGAAATATGCATATTCCAAGAGATTGCAGATCTCCAACATGGCCAGTAGAGGGAGTAGGAGGCAAGGGAAGAGCAGATAGAAATGAGTTTGGATGGGAACTCAGTGACCTAGGCATGAAGAGCTCTACTCTGAGCTAAGAATCTGTGCTCTATTCTGAGGACAATGAGGAGCCAGTGAGGCCTTCTAAAGAAGGGGATGACACATGCAGTTATGTATACTTAAAAGACAAGTCAGAGTGCCACGTGGCAGGAAGACCAGACAGGGAATGTAGGGAAAGAGATCTGTTGGGATATTTTTGCAATCGCCTCAATTTTCTCATCTGTAAAATAGAAATAGTAATGTGACCTAGTCATAGGCCACAGTGATTACTAATGGGATAAATGCACGTAGGTACTTAGCACAGCACCTGGCACATAGGATACTTTCAATGAGTATTGTTTGTTACCATCAATATTCTAGAAGCTTGGAGAATGATGTTCAATTTCTGCTCAGGTGACTGTATGGAGGATAGTGCCTTTGTTTCTGATAGGAACTAGAAAAGGTAGAACTCATTTCTGAGAATAGAGAATAAATGCGATCTTGGGCAAGTACAATTTGAAATTGAGCTGTGTAATACCCAGGTGAGAACTGTGATCCATGGTGTGATATAAGGGTCTAAAGTTCAGGAGGGAAGTTTAAACCAAAGAGATAGAGCCATCAGAATCCCTTTCCTTACCAATAATTGTGCTAGTAGTCCCTTGTAAGCAAACCCAGAATCTAAAGCACTCAAAAGTAAACTGACTAGAGTAAAAAGCCTCAAGAAGAAATCATCTTATAGAACTGAACAGCAAAATGTCATTATAGGAATTGACTATAATTTTGAGCCTCTCAGTAACCCCTAGCAATGTTCTCATAGTCCTCCTTCACATCCTCTCAGGGAACAGAGAAAAGAGCTTCGTGTATTTATGGACTTTACAACATCCTGCAATTCCTTCTCCAATTGCCTATTGTCCAATGGACCCCTGAAAGAAAAGGCTGAAAACATTCCAGAAGTCTAAATATTACAGCTAAGAGACCTCTTAGTTTTGACTGCATTTGTTTTTGGAACTGAGTGGATTTTTTTTTTTCTGAGTGGATTTTTAAGACACAAAGTATTCCACTCCTACCCATGCTTCAAGTATCTGAGAATTCATGTATGAAGTATGCGGTAAAGAGCTGATGGATGTGGCTCTACCAATTTCCCTGCATCCAGAGGTATAAAAACAGGAAGCCCAGAGACAGAGACGGCTCTACGCTGGTCCAGGGAATGACTTTGGAGGTTCACATACAGACAGCTGACTTTGGTGCCATTGAACAGCAGCGGACCTAGGCTCAACATGCATGCATTCATTCGCCCACTCATTCATTCCACAAATAGATGTCAGGAACCTTCCACCATGTTCCAGGTAGTGTGCCCACTACAATGGCAGCAACAGGGAACAAGATAGATTATTGTCCCTTGTGGAGCTTTATGGCTTGTCTTCCTAGAACCATAGGGGATATCTAGAATATGAGTCAAACCTTAATTTTCATTCATTCATTGAACAAATACTTATCGGGGTGTCGCACTATCCTCCAGGGTCATGGCATCGCCTAAGACTAAGCAGTTATGATTCACTTTAAATGTAAAGGCTTGGCAATACAGTGTGCCACTGGAGGTGATAGGAAAGACCTGTGATGGAAAACCTTGTCCTCCAGTTCTCTGACATTCCATCAAGAAGGGATGCTGTGTCTCCCTTACTTGAATCTGCAATGGCTCCGACATTGTACTGTCCATGTCATATGGTAGAAAGGATGCTTCTCCCAGGCTTTAAGGAAGCAGCAGTTTCCTGCCTTGGAACACTGCTCTAGGAGAAACCAGCTGCCATGTAATATATATGATTGCCCTGAGGCTTCCGTGCTGCAAGGAAGCCCAAGCCAGCTGTGTGCAGAGTGTGTGGGAAGAGAGGGAACAAGCAAGCTCTTGCTATTCAGCCATTCCAGCCTGGTGCCAACGGTTGCCTGAAGCAGCTATCTCGGTATTTTATATTGGATGGGGAAGACCTCTCTGAAGAGATAGCATTTAGTCTGAGACCCAAAGGATAAGAAGAATTATAACATACAAGGACCAAAAAGAAGGGTATTCCAGGCAGTTTAGTGGGAGACTCAAAGATTCAGCATTGGGGAAGTTCTAAGAATATTTGAGAAGCAGAGAGGCCAGCAGTGTGCCTGGAGCACGAAGAGATTAGATCAGCAAGAGATGTGAGTCAGATGGGACAAGTCCTCGGCCAGGGCAAACTGTATGAATTGTGTTCTAAATAAAGTGGGAAGCCCTTGACAATGGAAGACATGAAAGGGATATGCCCTGAATTAAAGTCATGATATTTTATAGCAGTCTGTGAATACCAGCTCTGTAATTCTGATCGCGCTATACTTAAGCACTGAGAATAGTACCTAGCACATAGTAGGGACTCAAAAAATGCTGATGAATAATATGAAGGATGTATTGGAGAGGGGTAAGAGTAAACACAGGAAGACTAGTAAGGAACCCATTGAAATAATTCCAGATAAAAGACAGAGGTCTCAGAGCTGGGGATATAGCTGTTGGTAGAGTGCTTGCCTTGCACACACAAGGCCCTGGGTTCGATCCCCAGCACCACAAAAAAGAAAAAAAAAAAAACTTGCAAGAATATTCTGGATCTAAGGGGAGAAATAAATAAGATGGAGGGCTGAACTTACAGACAAAAGTCCTGAGAAATAGTTAGAGATGAGAGAGAAAGAGAGAGAGGGGGAATTCATGTTGTCGCTCTGAGATGTATCTGCTGCATTTCGTTGGACAAGTCAAACTCTCTTTATAGGTTCTGTCACCTATGAAATCTCTGTGGCATTGGTGTTATGACAATCTCATGAGAAAATTTAAGTTAAAGCACTTGGTTGATCACTGTGTTGCTAACTCACATGAGGAGACATTACTATCATTATTGTCTTCTGTCCCTATAACCTGATGGGTGGGTGCTACAATTTGGATGATGAATGTCTCTCAAAGGTCCACACATTGAAGACTTGATCCCCAGCCCATAGTTCTACTGAGGCTGTAAAATATTTAGGAAATGGGGCCTGGTAGAAGGAAGTTAGGTCATTGGAGGCACATCCTTGAAAGGAATATTAAGACCTTGACCCGTTCCCCTTTCACTTCCTGGTCATCATACACTCCAGCCATGATGTAATGCCTTGCCACAGGACCAAAAAAACAGAGACAATCAACAATCAACCATGGAATAAAATTTCTAAAACTGTAAGCCTTTTCTCTTTTAAGTTTATTTATCTCAGATATTTCTCATGATAGAGAAAGCTGATTGGCGTAATTAGTCAGAAATAGTCACTGGGTTTTATAGCATCTCCTGGTTTTCTATGGTAGTACATACATGAGCCTAGTTCCTCTGGTCTCTGAGGCTGGTGCCCTGATTTCATAAGCCATTCTACCTTCTAAAGCTCCTACCAGAGCTTTAATTGTGAGATAGCATACATCTCATGCACCAGAATCCTCTTTTCTTTCTTTTTTTTCTTTTGTTACAATTGGTTATATATGACAGTAGAACGCATTTTGACACATCGTACATAAATAGAGTATAACTTATCATTCTTCTGGTTATACACGACGTAAGATCACAACAGGCATGTAGTCTAGTCATATTATTTAGAGTAATAATGTTTGATTCATTCTACTATCATTCCTACCCCCAAGACCCCTCTCCTCCCTTTAATCCCCTCCGCCTAGTTAAAACTACCTCTATTCTTCCCTAGCCCCCCATCTTATTGTGAATTACCATCCACATATCAGAGAAAACATTCAGCCTTTGATTTGGGGGGATTGACCTATTTCACTTAGCATGATATTTTCCAGCTTCATCCATTTACCAGCAAATGCCATAATTCCATTCTTCCTTAAGGCTGAAGAATACTCATTGTGTATGTATACCACATTTTCTTTATTCATTCATCTGTTAAAGGGCATCTAGTTTGGTTCCATAGCTTGGCTATTGTAAGTTGAACTGCTGTAAACATTGATGTGGCTGCATCACTGCAGTATGCTGATTTTATGTCCTTTGGGTACAGAAGCCCCTTTTTTCCTTTAGAGCAGTTCTCAAACTTAGGCACACCCCAGAATCACCTGGAGGATTGGTGAAAATGCAGACTGCTGGACCTTACCATCCAGAGCTTCTGATGCAGCAACTCTGGGAAAAGGACCAAAAATGTTCACTTCTAACAAGTGCCCAGGTGAGGCAGATGCTGCAGGTCTAAGTCCACTTTGAGAACTGCCTTAGACAAGCATTCACTCAATTTCCTTTTCTAGTTGGAGTGTTTTCTATATTTCTCAGATGACGGAAACTCAAGAACTAACAATAAAACTTTCTTTTGCACTCTTAATATATGAGATCCAGTGCTGTTTTGAAAAAACATGGTAGATTGTACAAGCATGGAGCCAACCAAGGTGCCTGGCTACAAAACTGTATACCAGCTGCATCCCCTAGGTCAAGTTCCACCCCAGTTGATTGATGCAACGATTAAGTGTTAATGCATATTGAACACTGAGAGCCAGGACTGTTATTGGGTAAGCATGTGATAAATGCTGGCTGTTATTCCAAGTTACAGTTCATGTAATTAGTTGTCTTATGGTTTTCACATTAATATGGTAGAAAATTCAACAACAAATTTGTGATCACACTGGAAAATGAATAGGACTTTTACTAAGAATTTTAGAAACAAATTTCAGTCCAGCTTTAACTCTCCCCCAACCCACAGTACTGGGGATTGAATCCAGAGCCTTCCACTGGAGAACTCCACTCCTAAGCTACATCCGCAGCCCTTCTTATATTTTTTTATTTTGAGACAGGGTCCAGGCTGGCCTCAAACTTTCAATCTTCCTGCCTCAGCCTCCTGTAGTAGCTAGATCACAGGGCTACACCACCTCACCTAACAAACTTTTGACTTGTATTTTTTTCTTAGGATTCTACTACTTGATTTCATTTCATTTCATTTTAATGAAGTGTCTAAGTTTCTGTATGGCACTTTAAATGCATTCTTAAACAAGATGAATCCTATGTAACAATAAATAGTTCTCCATTCATTTATGCAGTTTCTCCATGAATAATTAAGTTGCTTCAGGTTCAAGACCCCTGTCTCCAACATCTTTAGGAACTTGCTTGTTACTGTTTTATACTATCAAGCACACAACTTGTTCACCTAATATTTATCCATATGAGACCCATACATAAGAACATAGTTGTTTATACTTATTCTGTCAATTAACATTTGTGCTTTGGAATACTGCAACAATATACAGTACATTTTACAAAACCAAGTGGCTATCCAACTTTCACTACCTGCTATAGTTTGGATGTTAAATAACTCCCAAAGTTGGCCACCAATAGCTGTTGCTATTGAGAGGTAATGGAAACTTAAAGAGTTGGGGCCTTAGCAGGAGGTATTTGGGTCATTGAGGGCATGCCCTTGAGGGGGATCTGGGGACCCTGGGATCTTCCTTTCTCTCTCGTTTGCTTCCTGGGCATAACATGAGCAGATCTACTCTGCCCTGCATTCCCACCCTAATGTGCTGCCTTTCCACAGGCCCCAAACAATGGGTCCAATTGAACATGGACTGAAACCTCCAAAACTGTGAGCCAAAAATAAAACTTTTCTCTTTATGAATTGATTACCTCAGGTATTTTGTTGCAGTAATGGAAAGCTGACTAATACATACCTTTGTGTTCCAAAGATATAATTGGCATTCCTTTGAGAGAACATAATCTTTAAATAGTTTTTGTGGCATTTGCTCATTAAAAAATGCAGTCAAGTGCCTAATATATGTCACACATTATGTAGGATATTAAAGAGGTAAAAGTTCTCATGACATTATCTATCTATCCTTAAGGAATTTAGGATCCAGTGAGCAGACTCATATATAAGCAGATTGCTACCATTCTGTAATAGGCGTGTTAAAAATAATAAAATTCATACATGCTATATGCCAGGCACTATTCTGTGCCTGGCATCTTATATAAAGATTTCTTTTTATCTTCACACTGACCCTATAAGGCATTTTCCTCATTTTGAAGATGAGGAAACTGAAGTCCAGAGGTCCTGAGTCCAGGCAAAATCAGACTTCACACTCAAGGAACCTAACTCCAAGACCCACATCCTGAATCTCTCTATGATGATATTTTTCTATAACTTATCATGAAAAAATAGTAGGAGGAATTATGTTTCAAGTGGTCTTGGGACTCACTGATGCAAAAAAAAAAGTAACTTTGGACAGACAAAAATAATTAATAAGCAGAAAGAAGATCAGGACCTCTAGCAAAGTAGATTAGGTAGCAAAATCAGGTATACTCTGTGGCATGGAACCATGGGCTGGGAACGGGCTGAATAAGCAGTCTGTGTTAATGACCCATAGAGTCATTGGAGAGTGGCCACTGTAGCAAATTGCAGCACCAGCCCCCAGGAGACCAGCAGGTCCCACATAGATAGCAGTTTTATATAAGGATCAAAATCAGCACTTTTCATGGAGTTCATCAACAGAGCAGGGACAGTAAGACCTGAGCCTTGAAGAGGCACTTGTCCTTAGCCTTCATAGGTGAAAGACAAGATTTAGTAGATAGGCAAAGATATCTGTGCCTATATGCATACTGTGTTTTAATGTTGGATAACTGATATACAGAATATCTATTATCTTATATGTTTGAATTAGTGTCCTATTCTAGTTACCTGTTGCTACATAACAAACCATTCCAAAACGTAATAGTATAAAACAACCACCATTTTATGGAGTTCAAAACTTTGCCAAATAATACACTCCTACCAGAACTGAATGGTTACATCACAGCTTGAACAACTTGAGATAGTTAGGATGTCTTGACTGGAGCCACATATATGGGGCCTTGGTTCTGGGTTCTAGTTAAATTTTTAGGCTCTTTCCTGCATTGCATAAGCTGAAATTATCTAAATGGCTTCTTCACTCAGATGTTGGCACCAGGATGGAATAGCTGGAACTTTCAGAGCTCACCGGGCCTCTCGCACTTCACAGTGTCTCACACAACTAGCTTGGGCTTCCTCACAACATGGTGGTCTCAGGACAGTCAGACTATTGCACTGCAGCTGGCTTCCCATAGATCAGAGTTCCAAGACTGATGCTTTAAAGCCTGGGTAAATCATTACCTCTTATAGTCTGCTGACCAACACAGTGTGAGAACCAGTTCAGATTCAAGGAGAGGGGGCACAGACACCTCTTCTTAAGGGAGTGTCAGAGAATTCATGGACAAGCTCTTCCATCACAGGACTCTTCCTACAGGCTCCAGAGGCACTGGAACTTGCCTCACTATGACATTTAAACTGGGTAGTAATTGCTCAGTCTCAGACCAAATTGTGATCCCAGAGGTTAATATGGCACCTTCAATAAATACTTGTTCAATGAATAAATGAAAATTCTAGAAGAATGATTTGTTTTAAGATATCCTCAAGGAGTCTGGGAAATAGGGAAAAAACACCCAGATATATTACCTGAATTAAGGGCTAAAATTTCACTAAGGAAGGTGCCACAGAAATATGTTTATCTTTTTCTATATGTGTGTGTGGTATTGGGGATTGAACCCAGGGCCTTGCATGTGCTAGACAAGTGTTCTGCCCTGTTCAATCCCTATTTATATAGAATATAGGTAATTTATATTTATATAATATGTGTGGAGATATATATATATATATGTATATATATATACAAATACATACAAATAGATACATATATATATATCATGTGTATATATTTGTGTGTATTTGTGTGTGTGTATCTGTGTGTCTGTGTGTAGTGGTTTGTAGTTATATGAGAAAACAAACCATTGTGTTTGCTGTTTACATAGTGCTCACTATGTGCCCAACACCCTACAAAGCCCTTCACAAGAATTAACTTAGTACAGAATTGGGGGTCTATTATGGACTGACTTGAACTCACCCAAAATTCAGGCTGACATTCCAAACTCCAGTATAGCAGATGTAACTACATTTTGAGATAGGTTAATTCATTTAAATGAGAACATGTGGTGGGTCCTAAGCAAATAACAGGTGTCCTTATACAAAGAGGAGATTAGGACAGAGACGCATAGGGAAGATCATGTGAAGTTACAGGGGGAATATGTCCATCTACAAATCAATGAGCGTGACCTTAGAAGAAGCCAACCCTGCCAACAGTGTGATCTCAAACTTCTAGCCCCAGAATTGAGGGGAAATAAATCTCTATTATTTAACCCACCCAGTCTGTGACACTCAGTATGGCGTCCCTGGCTAACACAAGTCCTAGAAGCAATGAGGATATGCACTCCGACAGTGTGGAACATCACCTTACTCTCTGCCTTGGGAATGTAGGAAAGGTTGCAGTTCTTATCTACAAGAACGGGAGAGGACAACAGTCTACAAAAGGTGATACTAGATGGTAACACGACTACTGAACCAAAGACAGGCCTTCCAGAGTGGAAGACTAGAAAAAAAAAAACAAGAAACTATTCCCCAGTATTTTAGGGGACATAAAATCTTGCAATTCTATATGATCAGAATTCAAATTATTTTGTCAATAAAGAAACTGTGAACCTAAGATTAATGGGATCGAAAATATGCAGCTAAATATGGATCAAAATGGTGTTATTTTTTCCAATATGAGAAAAACTCTGCCAATGACCCTTGCTTTTACAAAGGAAATAAGTTCCAAAGTCTACCTTAGCCCATAAAGTGCCTGAAAGCCAATTTCCCCTGCTGTGACTCAGGGCATCTCCCTCCCCACTCTACCACCAGACCCACTATGTCAGCCACTGGGAGTCCTACTCAACAGGGAAGTGAGGAGGCAGCTGAGGATGGAAAGGGCATTTTACATTATGTTTCTGTGACTGATATAGCAAATCACCACAAACCTGGTAGCTTAAAACAAAGAAATTTGTTCTCTCTCAGTTTGGGGGCTTCAAGTTCAAACTCAGTGTCACTGGATGAACACCAGGAGTTAGCAGAGCAGGGGAGGCTCTGAGGAGAATTGCCTCTTCCAGTTTATGGTGGCTGCTGGCATTCCTTGACTTGGGACCTCATTGCACCAGTCACTGTCTCTATAGTCACATTGCCTCCTCCTCTTCTGTCTTTGTATCTAATACCCTCTGACACTCTCCTGCAGGGACACTTAGGTTGGCATTTAGGGCCCACACAGTCATCGAGGATAACCTCCTTATATCAAACTATCACATCTGCAAAGTTTTTGGGTTTTCTTTTTTTTTAATATTTTTTAGTTGCCAATGGATTTTTAACTTTGTTTATTTATATGTGGTGCTGAGAATCAAACCCAGGGCCTCACACATGTTAGGCAAGCACTCTACCACTGAGCCACAACTCCAGCCCCATCTTTTTTTATTTTTTTACAAATATAACTATTACAACTTAGCAAGGTCCTAAGCAACTTAATGAGAACCTGTCTCAAAATAAAAAATAAAAATGGCTGGGGATGTGGCTCGACTTTAAACACGACTGGGTTCAATCCCCGGTATCAAAAAAAAAAAAAAAAATTTAGGACACAGTCCATGTACAACCATAAGGTAACATTTACAGGTTCCAGGCATTAGGATCTAATTATCTCAGGGAGTCATTGTTGAGACTGCCACAGGCATTCGCCATCTTTGCCGGGCAAACAGGATACTCTAGAGTTTCATTCACAAAGGCCCTTCCTGGGCTCCTTCGGGTGCCCATCTTGAGGATACTCTTAGTACTTTCCTCTGTTTGCAGTTGCCTGAGTGTGAAAAATGTCAACTTACCTAGTGATAGGACTCTAAGTATATTCCACTCATATCCCATCTACATCCATTGTCTTTAATTATTTATCAAGGATGCTGATCAGTGTGCACATTCTTCCAACATGACAAATATCCTCAGGTTTACAAAGAGTTACAACCTTGTCACTAACAAAGACATTAAATTTCTTTCCCAAATGCCCGTGAAATCCACAGAAACTAAGAAGTGAATGGCCAGTCCTCAGAGGCCTAAAGCAGCAGGGTGAAGGTGTTTCTTGTGTGAATTTTAATGCAGTAAAACATGTCAACGGGTGCTCTGTCCATTGACAAGAGCTGGAAACTGTTGTCTAAAAGCTTCTTTCCTATACATGGATCTGGGCTAGAGTTGCCCAAAATGAGAACTTACAGAAGAAATGGAGAAGTCATTATTTTGGGGTCACAGTGAGCAAGCCTTGTGACAAATACAGATACGGCTTTCAGCTGTTCCAACCTTCTTCACACCAATCAAGAGCAGCCCCAAGGCACACTCCAGGGGAAGCAGCTTCTCCAGATTTTCCCCATCAGCTTCCTTGGCACTTCCACACTGACAGCTGGACACTCAGGGTCTGAGGATCTCCTGCAAGCTGTGACCCACCCACCCATGCCCAGGCTTGGGCCATCCTGCTCAATGACCATTTCTTAGATTCTCTGACTGTCCTTTGCAGACTTCCACTTCCTCCGTTTCTTCCACCCGTTATGTTTGGATTTGTATGATCGAATATCTTGTTCCCACAATATTTTAGTGTTGTTTTTTCCTAAACCCCAGTTGATACATAGAAATAGCTTTTCCCACAGACAATTCAACTTGTAAGGCAGTGAATCTGATGGTATTTCTCTAAGTTTAGTTGGAGGCCCTCCTACGTCAGAACTACCTGAGGTGTCTTTTTAGAATACAGATTCCTGGACTCTACTCAGACTGTCTAAATCAAAGTCTCTAGTGATGGGACCCTAGATTTTAGCAATCACGTTAGATGACTCTTATGCAGATACAAGTTAAAACAATTGTACAATGGCTAAGATTTAAAGATTTGGGTATCATTGAAAACAGAGGTTCTATGAACATATATCAGCAGTGTGTTGAGAAGAATTATGTCGTACTAACACTTTGGTTATGCTTACAAAGTTATAAAATATTTTATAATGCATGTTATTGTCATTGAGGAAAGGCTCCAAAATCTCCAGCCTTTGATAGAGAGCTAAGGGACAGCTGTGGCCTGGAGTGGCCATATAAGTGCAATTGCTGGTCCATTTCCTGGTTCAATGAACAACCACTGACCATCTCTTACCTGCTGGAGACCATGTGATTGCCTGGGGATAAATAAGCACCTTTCTTGCCCTCGTGGTCTGTATGCTTCAGTATGAGAAATGTGAATATGATGGCAGCAGCTCATTTCATTGCTTTTTATATGCATCATTTTATTAACGACTCTATAAGAGTCTCTTACATTCATCTTCTAGGTATGAAAAATTTGGGCTTAGAGCATAAGCCGGAATGTCACCTTGGACTCCTCACCTCTTCACCCTCCTGCTCCCCCCAGCGTAATGTAACCTGCTCACCGTTTACAGGTGCTGTGGATATGAAGGCTACACAAGAGTAGAGACCATAAAGTGGACAGGAATGATTTAAACTAAACTACAGAGCCATTTTGGAAACATTCTGAAACCTTATCTGCATCCCCTCCTCTGCCTTGGATTTGGTAGTTATAAAGTGGAATGATTTCATTGTTCTACAAACCTACCAACAAATGTTTTGCTCTCTCTGTTAAGACAGATAGCTTTGTGGAGATACCCAGATAACCCTCTATTCTCCCCTATGGCCTGAGGAAGTCAGGCAGCCTGGATACTCAGAAGCCTGCAGCTTCTGCTATGGAAGGCCTGAGTAGGTAGCAGGGTGGAGGTGCTATTTGCCTTGGTTATCCTAAGTGCTCACATCAAAAGTCTTCCTTCCTGTGAGAGGACAGGGCTCCTCCTGGAGTAAAGAGACTTCTGTGATCTCTATAAACCTGAGCTGGAAGATTGAGAGGCAGTTCCTTCTCCCTGGAGGCTCTTGACACTCTGATAATAATAACATGCCAGTTTCTGTCGAATGACTATTTCTTTGTATTTTGTAGGTTACTCTGGGAACTCCAGGAAGCCATACTGTGAGGAGAAAGGCTCACAGCACTGTAGGGATAAGGAGTTCAGTGAGGATTCCAATCCGGGATCCAGTGACCTGGTCAGGGCAAGGTTCTTGTGCTCCCAAACTCCAGGGAGTGTCCTCATTCCCCAGACACATAGCCCTCCCTGGGCCCTTCATGGCTGGGCTTCTCCTCAGAATCCCCATTACCACAAGAGTTCAAAGTGGATGGTACCTGAACTCAAGATTCCCTGGTACCCTGCCAAACACCCCACACATAAGGTTTGCTGCCCAGTTCTGCACCCACCTCTATTCATCCTGGGAGATGGATCTTGCCCCTCTGATGAATCTCCAGTGCTGATTAACTCTTGGTCTTATTTATTTGTTTTTAAAATGATGGCAATCTGCAGTACCATTATCCTAGACTCACCTCCCCATTGTCAAACACGGTCTGACATGTGCCAAAGACAGCCACAGCCCTCACACAGTGCCTTGACCCACCCAGTGTGACCTTGGCACAGAGTGTGTCTGTAAGACCAGTGGGCAGATGTGCCCAGACAGAACCCCCTCATTCTCTCTTGCCTGGAGTCCCGTGACCCCCTAGAACTGTGAGAAAATAAATTTCTCCTGTTGAACCAACTGGTCTGTAATTTTGTTAAGCAACCTGAGAAGACAAAGACAGAGTTACTCTAACTAGGCCAACAAGATCATCATGGTGGGCGCCATGATGGAGGTAAGTTCAGGCAGTACTGGACTCACCAGTTCTTTCCAGGAAAGATGAGACCTCAAGCTGGATCCTAATGGATAAAAGGAGTAGAAATTATTTTCAAAAGAGGAGTGGCTGTGTGAGGAACCCAGAAAATAAGAAAGACCTGATTTCAGTGGATACCGTAAATATTTCAATATGGCAGGACAGCAGGGTGGAAAGAGATGAGTGACGAGAGGTGTGGCTGGGGAAATGAACAGGGACAGGATGAGAAGGCCCTGCAGGCCATGTCTGAGTCTGGAATTTATTTTGACAGCAAAGAAAAAAAAAAAAATATTCAGAGAGATTTAAGCTCGTATTGATGAAATAGGAAGCATAGACTAGGAAGGTCTTAGGGAGCATCATGTCCATAGCCGATGATACGATGTCAATTCAACTAATAAATACTGAATACCTACTATAGACCAACACCCTGCTTCATCGAAGAGACACAGACTATGAGACAAAAGGAAGGGAGGAATGAGCCAGTGGCATCGGAGGGCAAACATCCTAGGCAAGGAAGGAAGAGCAAGTACAAAGATCCTGTGATAGAAACAAGGTTCCCAGAAATACCTAGGAGACCACTGTAGTTGGAGCAGGGAGAAAGGACCAGGGGAAGAGCTGAGAACAGAGAGGCCAGCACATGTGCTGCCTTGGTATACACTCAGTGCCCCCAACTCAGCGGGCTGCAAGTGCATTTCCAAGACACAGGAAGGAGAGATTTAGGATAGAAATATAAAAGATTAGCCTAGAGCATCTTACAATGCAAGAAAGAAAAGGAATACTAAAAGGAGGGCCCGGTCACAAGAATGGGGGTATGTCAAAAGGACAGAAGAATCAACTAACCACCTCTCGATAGCTATTTCTGGAATAACTTGAGCAACGAAAACAATTATTGAAAAATGCGTATAGCGAACAGAAACTCTCCCTTGTCTCTGCACACTTCATTACCTCTGAACCAAAGCAGCTCTTCTTGGATCCAAAGTTTCCCTTGAACAGTTCTGACAGCTGCTGACCACACTCCCTGGACTGAATTTCTACAAGAAACAGGTCAATTTTCACTCTTATTCCTCCAACCAGAGGAACTGAAATCCAATCCAAGGTGTCTAAAGGAAACTATTCTAAACCACCTACTGCACCTTCCATGTCCCCGGTTCCTACCCTGAACCAAAATTCTTCCTTCATCTCTCACATATGGACTCCCCACACGCAGGGTTCTGTGAACATCTGAAAATTCAAATAGTTAACCTGTAGCACAGGTTATTTCCACACACTTGGCCATGAACTATGCCAAGAGGCTTGTATTCCCCTTAATGAATTTAGAAAACAGGTTAAGAAATTCATATGGGTTTTTTATAAGACTACTTTTACTCCATTTTAATTTGGTTTTGAGATCTCTTTTGATTGACTGCAGTAACATATTATGGGGGTGACAGCCCGCGTCTCGTTGGGAGGTTCTCCTTCCTGCCTACGGGAGTGTAGGCCACCTGAGAACTTAAAGTCTAGAATTATTAGTAAAGAACAAAAGACAAAGAGTCAGAAATACATTTTCAAAAGTGCAGCCCCTGATAAATTCAGTCTACACGGGAGCTGGAACTAGAGTAGACAAAATGGATCCAGTGGTTTATTTTAGGAGGTACATCAAAGGCAGGAATAAGGTTTCAAGGGCGGAGCCTTGCTTCGTGATGTCTTGCAATCAGCAGGTTGACTGGCATCTTGGCTGGTCACACCATCTCAGGTGCTATGTGGGATGTGGCAGAGTGGAATAGGAATTCACAATGTCTCTGGGCAATCTTATACAGAGGAAATGTCCACTGGTAGTTTCCAGACACCAGATGTTCCTATGCATTATGCTGCGCTGCTCGGTGGCCCACATGCAGCCCATGGATGGCTCATGACAAAAAGCAAATCTTAGTGGCTGAATGCAGCAAGAGCATATTTCTTACTGGGCTGGTAATTAAGCTATTGTCTCTCTTCTCCAACTCTGCCTTTCTGTTCTCAGCTTCATGGTGCTGGGGCTGGAATTCCACAAACCACTTCTGCTCTGACAGCTGGTCCTGCCAGTCGTGAGTGCCAGGAAACTCGAAGATGGAGAGATCGGGGATATGCTTCTTCATGGGCTTGTTCTGTTCATTTGTGACTCTTTTTTTCCTGATTGTATACAAAGTATATTCACACAATTCCTGTCCTCATACATGTACTTAGGGTCATGATGTCCATTTCATTCCACCATCTTTTTTACACCCCCTGCCCCCTCCCTTCACCTCCCACCCCTCTGCCCTATCTAGAGTTCATCTGTTCCTCCCATTTCCTCCTCCCAATCCCACCTTATACCACCTTATATCAGAGAAACATTCGGCATTTGGTTTTTTGGGATTGGCTAACTTCACTTAGCATTATCTTCTCCAACGCCATCCATTTACCTGAAAATGCCATGATTTTATTCTCTTTTATTGCTGAGTAATATTCCGTTGTGTATATATGCCACATTTTCTTTATCCATTCATCTACTGAAGGGCATCTAGGTTGGTTCCACAGTTTAGCTATTGTGAAATGTGCTGCTATAAACATCGATGTGGCTGTGTCCCTGCAATATGCTGTTTTTAAGTCCTTTGGGTATAGACCAATAGAGACATAGCTGGGCCAAATGGTGGTTCCATTCCCAGTTTTCCAAGGAATCTCCATACTGCTCTCCATATTGGCTGCACCGTTTTGCAGTCCCACCAGTAGTGTATCCTTTTGTGGGATTTTACTTTGCTATATCTGTCAAGGTCACCTGAGTACCACTTTGCCTGGTGACAGCAGGCTGGTTCCAGCTTCCAGTTTTTTTTATTTGTTTGTTTATATCTTTCTTTCTTTTTTGGTACAAAGAATTGAGCCCCATCCTTAGCCCTTTTTTGTATTTTACTCAGATACAGGGTCTCACTGAGTTGCTTAGGTCCTTGCTAAATAGCTGAGGTTGGGTTTGAACTCAGGATCCTCCTGCTTCAGCCTCCCAAGCCACTGGGATTACAGGTGTGTGCCACTGCACCAAGCCCAGCTTCCAGGATTTTTCCTCATTCCGAGTTTGAGCTTCGTGAAACTCCCAGAGTATCAGCACGGCTGGCCCCATTCCCCTCAGAGGTCTGGATGTCAGCTCTACATTTGCTCACTTGTGATCCAGGGAAAAGGTTTTGGGACAATAGGTGGCCTTCCACATGGTCACCCTGTAACTCAGCACGAGGCCCTGGGGTTCTGTGTGGGATGTTTAGCATCTGTCCCACAGACGGGGAATTGTAGAAAGGAGGATTCTGTGGGAGGTGTTTATGGGCCAGAATAGCAAATAGTGAACCTTGATTCTGCCATGTCGCATCGCTTACCTCTCTTCAAGGGAGACCAGGAAGTGCAGTCTAGCTGTGGCTTTAACACAAGTTATCATTGCCACACAGTATCCTTCCTATACTCATGAGCTGAAATGCCTGTTCATAAATTACAGTAATAATAGTAGGCAGTGGGTTTTGAATTGGCCTAGTAAAAGGTTACTTTTTCCCAAAACCTTGGAGCTCAGTAGATCTGTGAAGTCCAAAAGGCTGAGAACAACCATTCAGTGCAAACACAGCTGGCCTCAAATATCTTCTTTGTGCTAGTGTAGAGTGACATCCTGGATCTGCTTATTCTCATCTCCACGTTAGACTCTTTTTTCTCCTGAACACAATGATGCATAACGCTTCTCTCCCACTATTATATGGAAAACTCATAACCATACGTCACCCTTGATTCCTAACATTAGGATTATAATTGTTCTCTGGTGCACTAGCAGGTTCAGGGCTCCAAATGAACATGAAACTGGGACAGTATTGGCCGAGTTCTTTGAGCTCCTTCAGAGAAATTTTCTATTTAAAAATATATACATAATAGTGGAGTTTCAAATTCGTTTCTAAGCTGGTTTGATTTATACTCGTTTTCAGCTTTTGTTAAACTTGCTTTCCAGACAATTGGTTCCATTCACATTTTTACACTTGTCTCTTTCATTAATCCTTGCAACTATGAAATGTTTTATTTTAAATCTCCTCTTTCCCATAAATGACTATATAATCCATATCAGGTAGAGGTCCCTATGAAGGTACAGGTCATCTGAACTTCAAAAGGCAAGGCTAACTATGAGACCCTCTGAGGACAGGTTTTTTCCCTCATTCCTAATTTGAGCTTCATAAAACTTCCAGAGTATCAGCACTAATGGCCCCAGTCATCTTACCTAAAAAATGAAAATAAGTTTAGTATGCAGTGCTATTTCTACAAAAATAATTGAACCAGAAGTTTTCAGGGTGAATAGGCAGAACCCTTGTAATTAGTGTGGGAAGAACTTTTAAAACCCAAGTTAGGACTGTGGGAGGTAAAAAGGGCTTTCTATATTCTACCTTTCCTCTCTCTCTCTCCTCTCTCTTTATATTCATAACAAAAACATTTAAAAGGAGAAACATTGTGCCGGCAGGGGTTTTTTAAAGCAAGACAATTAATGTTTCTCTTCTTCTGTAACTCTTGCAAATTCAAGATGAGCTAGATTGCGACTAGAGCTAGAATATATTAAATTCCAATTGCCTCTTCAACAACAAAACCAGTGCATTAAAAACTTTCAAAAACTTAGACCTCTTCCTTTTTTTTTCTTTTATTCAAAGACATCTACCAAATCCCTGGAGCTAGAAACCTTAGACTCACTCTTGGTAGCCTCCTAGGTATTACTCCTGTGCACGTGGCTGGCCTTACATACCTGATATTATATGGTATGCATGCATTCGTTACTATACTTTTCTCTCATTTTTTCTATCTCTGGTGCCCAATACTGTGCTGGAGCATAGTAAGCACTGAGTCCTCCCTCTTCCCTTCTTCTTTATTTTTGCATGCAAAGTCCTGCCAGGGTTTTTCCCTAAAACATCTCTTGGATCCATTTATGTAATGTCACCCTTGCCTGGGCTGTACATAATCTTCTATTAGCTCTTCTGACTCCAAGCTCAGCCTTCCTCTGTGCCCACTCTTTATACAGGTGCCAAGGTACCTTCCTCATCAGTTGCCACCTTCTCTAATATCTTCAATAGCTCTCCAGTGTCTGGAAGAGGGTCTGGATTTCTTGGCATGATTCCCAACTCAGCCTACCTCCCCAGTCCCAAAACTTGTCCCTGTGGGTCCTAAGCTCTAGCCAACCCAGAACTGATCATCCAATTAATAAATAAATAAATAAATATATATATATATATATATATATATATATATAAGCTTTTGTTAAACTAGAAATATATATTTATTTATAAATATTAAAAATATATATATATATTTCTTGAGGTCCCCTCAGGTCTTCATTGTC
The DNA here is from genome assembly GCF_021218885.2 of Marmota monax. Taxonomy (NCBI): domain Eukaryota; kingdom Metazoa; phylum Chordata; class Mammalia; order Rodentia; family Sciuridae; genus Marmota; species Marmota monax. The sequence continues at coordinate 3,396,035 of NW_026692072.1, read as the reverse complement.
TTTCTTCCATTTGAAAAAGCACTTTCCACTCTCTTCAAAAATCTTCTACTCATCTATCCAAGCCTAAATTCAGGGTCTTTTTTTTTTCTAGGAACCCAAATTTTCCAGGCAACTTATAAAACATTATTTGTGAATAATAAAAAGGCAATAAAAGGAAGGGAGGAATAAGACAGTGGGATTTATTTCACTTTTTGTTAGTTTTCCTCCTCCACTAATGTCTGTGCCCTTTAAGGGCAGGGATCATCTCTAAATTATTTTTGTAACCAATTCTCCTTCTGTCACCATCCATACCAACAAATCTTTGTTGAGAATAATTGCCATCCAGCACCTAACATTGTTTGGTATTTTGAAATACTAATTGGTATGTTCATCTAGAAAAGCTAGATTGCTGCTTTTCAGGACTAATCCCCAAAATGTGTTATTTTAGTGTAGTTTGGAAACCTTCCAACACCTCTGCTCAGAGTCTCAGACATGAAAACATTCCTTTTTCAGGAACTAAGGAAAGTGAATTTGCTTCTTAAAAAAAAGAAAAGCTGGTGTTAACTGAGACAAGTGAAGTCAATAGATAGACCTTTTCGTTGATGATATTGATGATGATAACCTTGCCTTGTCTAAATAACCCCGACTTCACTTCCACACCCATTATCTTGCTGAGTACTATATTGACATAGTTAGATAGAGTGATGGATTAGCAAGAAGTCAGTTGAGCTAAAGAGATGACTTTGGTCTCAGGACAGGTAGGGTCCCTGCCCCAGCTCCTCCAATATGCTAAATATTCCTCTTTGGAAACACTACTTACCCTCCTTTAGCATTCTTAAACGCAGTTTCCACACCAGTAAAAGGAGTAAGTATAAACATAATAAGTGTAATTATTGAGCATTTTATATTCATACATTGTTCTAAGCAGTATTCGTTTAATTCTAACAAAAAGTGAAATAAATACCATGATCTTCCTTCAATTTGAAGACTGAGGTACAGCTTGCAAAGCTGTACCTATGGGGACCTATGTTCACTTAGGCGCTCTGAAACCACCTCAGAAATTAGATGAGATCAAACAGCACAAAGGCTGGAGCATAGTAAGTCCTGAATGAACATGGCAGTTATTATCACTATCAATTATTTAGGAGAACAGTAGGAATTATTCAGCTGAAATACAAAATAATACTACCCAAAGCAACCTATAGATTCAATATAAAACCCATCAAAATATCCATGACTTCCTTCATCCAACTAGGAAAAACAATGCTGCCGCAGACCGGCTGGGCAAAATAACTGAGAGGTGACAAGCAACTTGAGAAGGTTGAATCGGGAACTGCTTTATTGCGGAACAGCAGAGGTATATATACCTAACTGATTACATACAGCTTGACTCAATCAGCATCATCCAATCATAGCATTGCTCCCCTACAGATACAGCAAACAGCCAATAAGGAGTCCCCACCATCTTGATGGCTCGGTGGCATTGCCTCACAAACCACTCCTCGTGGCAAACTGCCAGGCGCCATCTTGACTTGATTGTGGCCTCCAACACAATGCTAAAAGTCATAAAGGAAAACAATAGACCCCAAATTAGCCAAAGAAAACTGGATCAAAATGTGTAATGCTGGAGGCATCACAATACCTGATTTCAAAACATATTACAGAGCCATAGAAACAAAACAGCATGGTATGGACACAAAAATCAGACCCATAGAACAATGCAGCAGAACATAAGACCCAGGAATAAATCCACACATCTTCAGCCAACTCGATCTCAGCCAAGGTGCCAAAAACACAAACTGGAGAAAGGACAGCCTCTTCAATAGATGGTGCTGGGAAAACTGAATATTCACATGTAGAAGATTAAAACTAGATCTCTGTCTCTCAGCCTGAACAAGAATCAACTGACACCATGTCACTGCATCTAAATCTCCTGTTCCTGATGGGAAAATTGTTCGTTTTCCTTCTTAACAATTGATCCTATCCTGTGGAAAAGTGTAAAGGTCCCTAGACTGGGGTTTTCTGGGGACATAAATCACAAGGTAATCCTGTTTCCACATGGGAGCCAAAAACTACCTAAACCCAGCTGCCCTCACTCTCCACCCTAAAGAACCACCAGAGCAGGGGCGCCCCCTTTAAAAATCTCCTGCCTTCCACCATTTGACCTATTTCTTTCTCTCCAGACTACATGGATTCACTTTCCTGTGGTTTTACTGAAAGCAAATAACGACTCTCACTGGAAATAAGATATTATTTTTATTTGATAAAACATACATTACCAAAGGCACATCATATACATCAAGCAAAGATCCCTGCTGTAGGAAGCTTGATAGCAGTACTGTCCCATAGAATTATCCATTGTCCAGTGTGGTAGCTACTGCCACATGTGCCTACCAACCTATAGGAATACACCTACTGCACTTCATTTAACTTTTGCAAATTTAAATATCTGCATATAGCTAGTGATTACCATACTGAAGAGGATACTCTATCAAGTAATCACTTCTACTAATCAGTGCAGAATGGTTACTCATGGGCGTAAGATATGACTTTCCACAACAACCAAAAAAGCAAACTTTCAGGAGGCCAGTCAAAGTAAAATAACCTATATAACTATAGACCCAAACTACGTGCTCCTAAAATTTGCTTCTAGATAGAACTGGAAGACTGACCTTCAAGTTGGCCCTGGGCCACTTCATTGTTATTCAGTTCAGGCACACAGAGCAATTACTTCTATGAGTTGTATGTAAAGATGGGCTTCTGACATTTAAACAGCGGGGAAAATTGGAGTTGCCTGCTGCCATTGCAGCAACTACTGAAAGAAGAAATTAAAAATCGAAAGTATCCCTCCAATAAAAGAAGAAGAATGTCTCTATATCCCTTACAGAGACATCTCCCCAGTCAGTCTTTGGGTTGGGAACTAGAATGTCTTATTTCCTAGGAAAATGGATTTGCTAAGGCAGCAGGGAGGATGACAAGTTTTCAAGGGACATAAAGAGCTCACATTTTTGTGATGACAAAAGTGTAAACAAAAGAATGTAGGGCTTGACGTTTGACAGCAATAGGAAGCTGCAGAGCTTGGGGAAGCAGAGAGGAGGTAGGATCAACTTGCCGTTGGTACCATAGCTGCCATGTGAAGAAGAGTTTGGAGTCTGGCAGAGGCTGCAAGCTGCCATGTGAAGAAACCAGTTAGGAGGCCTCTGCCATTGCTCTGGCAAAAAGCCATGGCAGTAGGGATGCTGAGATCCACAGAACCAGAGAGGAGCTGGAAAATTCAACCAATATTGAATTCTGTCAGGGACCAACCTGACAGGCTTCTTGATAATTGGATGAAGATGAGGAGGAGGCAGGTAACCAGCCAGAGGCTTCCAGTTTCCATAGCTGGTGGAGGGAGGTGCTATTCCTGAGATGGAGACCACAAAGGACCTGATCCCATGGGGGTGAGGGGTGAGTTTCATGTTGGACACTTATGCTTGAACTATTGGACAGAAACAGTGAGGGTGGAAAGCAGGAAGTTGGATATATGGCTCTGAGTGTCAATTCTTTTTTTAAAAAGGCAAAGTAATGTTTTGATGAAATTTCTCACTGTCCAACCTATTAAGGGTAAGTGGGCCCAGAAGCAGCAGAGGCAGAGCCTCACTTGCAGAGGAAGCAGCTTTACTCTTGCAGGACTCTGCAGGTCTGCTGCCTGACCCCGTAGAGTAGACTGCTCTCACCACTTTCTTGGGGACACTATGGTACCTAGTCTTGTTGTCACGTATACCACTAAAAGACACCTGCTTTTGCTGTACTTCTGGGCCCTTTTTCCTGCCTCTTGGGCTGGGATGATCTTACCATTGCAGCATTTGCTGACCTTTAAGATATCTGCTATCCACTTCCTCAATCTACAGCCATGTGATCCCTGAATCCCCTGAAGGCGGAAGTTGCCTGGGATCCCATACCCTGGTAATTTGAATACCACCTGTTCCATCCTGTTGCAGTCAGGTAAGGATACCCAGCATTACTGGAGTTTACAGAAAAAAAAAAAAGCCAAAAGTGGGGTGTTAAAAAAAATCTGAAATCTATCTGAACTAAACAAAAAATCCCCACAGGCCCACTTATACCAGAGGCCATTAATTTGTGACTCCTGGTCTCACAGGTGGCACATGCACAACATTTATGTATGCATTCATTAAACTATCCCTCATGGATAAACCTTCCTACTAAAATCTGAATGCACCCTCAGAATCTATCTCAACACAATCCTCCAGGAGGATTCAGAGCTACTCCTGAGTTGAAACTTGCCCACCATGTCTGCTTTCATGGTAGCCCAGGCTGTTTCTTCACAAGAATAAGAGAGCATTACAAGTGTGATGGTTTGGAAGTGAGGGGGCCACCAGAAGCTCACCTATGAGACAATGCAAGAAGGTTCAGAGGAGAAGTGACTGGGTTGTAAGAGACTTAACCCATTTAGAGAATCAATCCCCTGATAGGGATTAACCGAGTGGTAACTGAAATGGTGGGGTGTGGTTGGAGGTGGTGGGAATGTGGGCATAGCTTTAGGTTTGTATTTGTATCAGAGAGTGGGGTCTCTCTGTTTCTTGATCACCATGATGTGAGCTGCTTTCCTCCACCACCTTCTCCAGCCATGATGTTCAGTCTCACCTCAAGCCCTGAGGAATGGAGCCAGCTGTCAATGGACGGAGATCTCTGAAACCATAAGCCCTCAATTTAACTTTTCCTCTTCTAAAGTTGTTCTGGTCAGGTCTTTTAGCCATAGCAGCGAAAAAGCTGACTAAAACAACAGGATATCCCAAAGTCCTGCTCTTCTTCTTTTAAGGAAAAAAACAAGGCCTTAGAGTACACGCACTAGAGCCAGACTCCTTTCGGTGGCTGCTTCTCTTAGCAAATGTTATCTGCATCCACATACTATTTCTATTTCCTCTGCACCTTGACTCTGCTTAGTGACCTTTTAAATGCCACTTTTGTGCAGCTAAATCAACATCTTTTTCTTTTTCCATTCACTCTTGGCCTTCACTTCTCCTCTCAACTTTTTTTCAAAATCTCAATAGAATTTCCCTAAATACTTTGTCCTGATTAAAAGTAAAACATAGACACTTTTCTTTACATAATTCTCTAATGTGGCAAAAAAAAAATGGATGTAAATGCCTTTACATATTCTGACCTCAGAACTCAAGGGCAAGTGGGAGAATCAGCAAGTCCCTGTACTTCCTGGAAAGTGACTCACTGTGTTTTCACCTGAGTTTAAATGAATTGAAGAAAGAGTACCCATTCGTTCCAATTAGTAAAAAAAACAATCATTTTCCCACATAAAATTAAAGCTTAGCAGGCACCTTTCCTCGGGAAGTCATGAAGCTGAACACTTTTAATTTAAGCTGAACAAGAGCATTAAGAAGATGTATTCCTCTAGCACCGTGCTCCTTCAGGGTCCTTGAATGCCAATTATTGGTTCACATTTTAGCCAAAGTGAAAGATCTTTTCACTGTTGTCTTTGTGGATCACATTAAGAAAAGGAGCAGCAGTTACTCTATTACTGAGTCTTCTTCACTGCCTTGTGTCTTAGACAGCAGTTGTATCAGGGTACCAGCGCCCCCAGAACAAGTACCACAGACTGGGTGGCTTAACAGTAGCTTATTTCCTTGTAATTCTGGAGCCTGAAAGTCTGAGATCAAGGTGTTAACAGACAGCAGGGCCAATTTCTTCTGCGGGCTCTCTCCTTGGCTTGTTAATGGACATCTTCCCTGTCCTTCCTGTCTTCACAAGGTCTTTCCTCTGTGCCTGCCGAGTCCTAATCTCCTCTGCTTATAAGGACACCATTCATTTTGGATCAGCACCCCACCCTAGTGATCTTACTTTAACTTCATTATCTCTCCAAAGACACAATCTCCAAATAGATTTCCATTCTGAGTTACTGGGAATTGGAACTTCAACATATAAATGGAGGGGATCACAATTCAGTCCATAACAGCAATCTGAACATAACCTACTCTAGAACAGAATATAAATTTTAATGAGAAATGATAGAAATAATCCATGCTGAAGAAAACAAAAAACAAAGTTGAAAATAAAAATCATCATCATCATCATCAAAAGAAATCAAGAGTTCTAAGGTAGGAATACATTTCTTCCCCTGGAAGGTACCAAAATCAGGACTTGAAAAACTCTTAACACACATTTCTTTCCTCTGTTCACTGTGCAAATAGTTTATTCTTTCTCCCCAAATTTGCTTCTTCTTATTCCACAGAAGAGAAAATGGTCCCTAACCTATTATGCCAACAAAGGACAGCTCCTGCAATTTGTCCAGACATAGAGTTAGTACTATTTTCCAAGGGACAGAATCTGATAGTACCAGCCTGGGTCAGGTGTTCATCCCAGTCCAATCAGCTGTTACCATGGCAATGTAATTTCCTACCTTAAACAGGGCTGCTTTGGCCCCCAATGAACTGGGATGGTTCACATAGCAAATCGGGATGGAGATTCACGATCACCAGCCTATGACTAGGCCAAATGCTCTAAAACTTGCTATTACATGAATAAAGATTATTTTTTATTTTCCTCTTTTAACAGACCTCAGTACGCATTTCTCTTACTAACTCGATATTTCTACTCTTGAGGCATAGACAATAGGTAACTATAGCAACTGGTGCTACAGGTAATTGCTAGGAAACATTGCCCAAGGGTCAGAAAGCCATGGAGACAAAGATGCCTACATCGGACTGAGGCATTAGTTCACAGCTAAGGTGAGTTTCTTGTCTCCAGAACAATCAATGTTTTACCTTTTAAAATAAAGAAAAGTGTGTGTACCACAATTCTGTCTCAGAGCTCGGGCACTCAAGTGGGCCCAGGAGATGCAATTTCAAACAAGACGCACCTTTCATCTTCCAGGTCTGTGGCTTCATTAGCTCTCGGTTGCCTCTAATCTTCTCCTTTGTCATCTTGGCTTCAACCGCCCATCACTATCCAGGAGCAGCCTGATGAGGAAAGACACGGGTTCAACAACATGGCCTTCAGCTCCAGTGAGACAGGGCTCCCTCAGATGCAATCAGTTCTTCCCTCAAAGGTCCAGCCCGCATGTCAGGTATCCTGGCTCCTCATGACCTTCCTCCTCCCTCCTTCCCTCGCACCTGGAATTTACAGGCACAGGGACCATATCCTCCTCTCTTTTTCTCAATTTTAAACACACAGTATTCAAGTGACTTTCGAATTTCTGAGGTTAAAAAAAAAATGGACATAATCTGGGAATGTGCAGGCTTCTCTCTTCCTTTAGCAGCAGAATTTGGGAGACAGCTCAGTGATTAGGCATATGAATCCTGGAACGTGGCTGTCTGGGTTGAAAGCTCAGCTCACTATTTACTAGCTCTACCTAAAACATGTTATGAACTTCTCTGAGCTTCCTTTTCCTCACAGGGCTGTTACGATGATTAAATGAACTAATGCATCTAAAAATGCTCAGACATAGATAATTGATGGCTATTAATATTACTACTGTTATAATATAAAATCTGACCTGAATGCCAAACCTAGGTTTGGACCATGGAAAAATGTAGGGATGGTCCTCCCCACCTACCACTCAGGGTTATCTTGCCTCCTTTATCTGCGTCTCTCACCACCAAAGCGTTTGGAGTCTTATGTAAACTCTCCCATCATCACCCCTCAGAACTCACTCTTAAGGTAAGCAGCCATCTCTGGACGCTGTTTTCCACCCTGATCCCCACCCCTATTCTGTTTTCTCATAGTAAAGCCAGTGTCCATCCCTTATCACATGTTCTCATCAGAAGTGAGAAGGAAACAGAATTCCTCAGAATCTCTAAGTGACCAATGGGAAAGCCAAGATTAAATGATGAGATGGGTCCCCAAGGTGATGCAAGGATCAAGCAAGACTTCCAGGACTCAGAAAGCACATCTCCTTCCCACGATGCCCTAGTGTCAGACTTGCAGCCCAAACTTGGCTCGGCTTCAACTAAGCACTTGCCTCTTGGTGGGTCCCCCAGCTCTAGCCTGGCCTCCCTCCAATCCACTCTCCACCCTACCAGGATCTTTCTGAAATCCAAGTCTAATCATATCACTCTCTCACATGACACTGCAACATCCTGAATGCATACTACCATACTACATCACATCTCTGTGTCTACTCATCTCTGGGTGATACCATGCCACACTCTGTTTTATTTACTTTTACCTATCTGTCTACCTCTCCCGACAGATGATGGAGTTGCTTGAGATCAAGATCCCTGTCTTAACCATCTCTGTACCCCACTGTCCAGGAGAGTGGGAAATTGTAGTTCAATGCCACTTTGCATTGTTCCAAATCAAAGTGTTCAAATGTCATAAAACAATCTAGAACACTTAATCCAGGTCCTTTATTTAAATAAATTTCTTTCTCTTAAAAAAATACCCCCAAAATCTTGTTTCCTTTTTTAAGAGATCTTCCTACTTTTTCTTCCATAATACTCCACCCATCTACAGCTGGCTATATGATTGGCCCTGCCAAAAGTACTGATCATCTCCTAAAGCTGTCCCTGCCCTCCACACTCACCACAGTCGAGTTTGGATCCCTTTATCTCCCACCTCTACTGTGACATCAGGCCCCCTATTTGGACATGCCACCAATTCTTCCCCCAACCGCTGTCCATAGTACTGACATAGGCTCTTTCTAAAAATTGGATTTGATCACAAACCACAACCCTTTTGAGTTAAAAATTTGAAGGAACCCTGTTATCTAAATGGTACATTCTAAAGTTCTTCACCTGGCCCAGAAGCCCCCTTTTGGCCCCTACCTACTTTGTCAACCTCCTCTCCTAGCATTCCAATTACTCCTAACCCAGCAGGTCAGCCACAGAAAGCCACAGGCCATCGCCATTCTACTGCAAGCATTTCTACCCACTGGGCTCTTTCTTCCAGCTAGAATATGCCAGTCTTCACCCCTCTGCCTGAGTAACTCCTACCTATTTTTCAAGAGCCAACTCAACACCTCCTCTAAAAGCATTCTGTAGTTCCCTCACCAAAATAACCCATTTCCCCTCTTCTCTATTTACCCAATACAATATATACAACAAAGTACTCTGTTTGCTAGTCTATCCCTCCATTTTCTGCAATCCCTTAAAGAGCTGGAACTGTTTCTCATCAATCTTTGCATTTCCCCCGCATAAAGCCCCATATCCTGTACCCTAGACCTGAGTATGTGCTATAGTAAATATTGATGAATGAGTGAAAGAGGGAGGAGAGAAAAGGGTGCTCCCCTTTATATACAATCATGCTACCACTTCTGCCCTATCAATAGATCATGCTTCTGGATAGACTTGCCTATCCATAGAGTCTCATCTGAATCATCCTGGGACCATACATCATGTATGTACCAGTGAGGGCATTCAAAAGTCTCTTTCTAGGGGCAAAGCAAGGGGTTCCACCCCTGACGAGTTTCTGACTGGGCCTCCTCCTCAGTGTGACTCACGCCCCAGCTGAGCCCAGGCCCTTCCATAAGGTTAGCCAGCAGCATAGCCTGACATTTGGACAGAGAAACAAAAAGACTAATCCTCCCCAACTTCCAATAAAACTAATACAGCAAGGGCTACACATCAGTCAATGGGTGAAAGTTCCCCCTCCCTCCTCAGTGCTAATGTAAACTTGAACCCAAGGACTTCAGTGGCTGAAAAAACTCCTCAGCTTCACTTCCCTGCTAATCAACAACAAAAGCCTTCCATATACCACCAGCCTCAGAGAGGTTTTATCACTTAATTACTATAAAACAACCCCACAGGTTAATGCTTGTTGATCTCAAAGGACTAGCAGTAACCATTGTGTTATTTATATCAATTGCACAATAAGGGACAAATGCAGAGAATTCAGTCCTAGAAATGTGAGGCACCATCTGATTTATTGGGAGAGAGGACAAGCAGCCTCCCAACATTCACTACTTCTCCCTCAATACTTAACCTGCCATTTTGCTATGGTCTGAAATTCTAGAATCAGAAATGTATTTCTTTGATTTTTTTTCTGTTAAAATGCAAATATCAAATAGGATAGATTATATATGAAACCATGGTCAATTATGTATGCCTCAGACTGAATAAATTTAGTCATTTTTCTCAGGCACAAGTGTATTTGCAGGGAGTTAAAAGCGTATCTGGAGGCAATGACCTTGAGTATTCGGGGCAGGTCCACCGTCAAGGGTGGGAAGCAAAAAAGAGGAGCAGGGGTTCAAGAAAGCAAGCCTCACCTGTCCACGTCTGTGCTTCCTGCTTGACTTTGATAATATTGTGGATAACTGCATGGAAACAAGAGGTTGAGGAGTCTCCCTGTATCTAGCAGAATTGAGTTCCTGAAATTTTGCCTCTGATTTTGCACCACTGACATTCCCAAAACGAGGCAGCGTGAATTCCAACCAGGTTTCATTGTGTATAGTAGGTATGTTTCTGACAAGCTATGGATGACTTTTCATAAATCCAATCATAACATAGGTATGCCAAGTGACAACTGGTGAGGTTGCCCTGAACAGTAAAAATGCCCTAGCAACTTTTGAATAAATGCAAAATATTATGCAAAAGTCTTGCTAAGAGGTAAACTTATACCATGTGTTTCATATTTTTCTCTATCTCCCCCACTTCCCTCTCCCTCCCCGCCCCAAGATAGTTAGAACTCAATGAATCAATTTATAAAATGCCTGCTCAGGTGTGCAAATTTCTGCAGGAATATTCTGATGACTTCAATGTCTATACAGGATGCACAAGGTAAATATTTCCCAAACTGGTAAGAGATTTTCTCATTTTCCAGGTTAGTAGAGGAACAGGTAGTCAGTCCCCACTCATGGGAAAAAGATACCCCAGAAATTACTTATATCTGGATACAAGAGACTTCTTCAGTGAGAGCAATGGAGAAAGAGTATATTGAACAAAAGTCTCCATTTCATTGAAAAGTTAACAGAAATCCAAGAATAATGATGTACATCATCGTGTTGTATGAGGTTGGACACAGAAGCTGCTGTCTATGTGGATTAACAATCTGAAGAGTGTTGTGAACAAAAAAGCATGCTTTGTATATCATCACTGTGTGGGTTTTCACACGGTGGTGGTTAAGAATATTTTCACTGAGGTCTGGGAAACGGGGATACCTACTGTCAAACCAAATAAATCCACACAGAGCAGGAGAAAACAGAAAATCTACCAGATTCTTCAGTGAAATATAATCAATGACACTGGCAAATTGGAATATTGCCCTGATCCAAAGGAAATATTCCCCAAACTATCTGCATCCCTTTGCTCTGAATATCTATTCAAAGATCTACTGAATAATAATGCAGCTCATGACCGGGAAAGGGGGCCATCCAGACACAGGCAGGGGCTCTCTCTCGTTATAAATCATCACATTGGTATTCCAGTTTATCCATCAATCTCATGTAAATTGAGTTAGTATCTATCTCCTTCAATCTGATCAATGCAAGGCATACTAATAAATCCCAGTTTCTAACAGTGGTACATCCACACAGCTGCTGCTCCCTGTTACCTGTGAGTCCTACCATAACTTTGTCCTTTCCTTGGCCATGAATCTTTTTCTAAGTTTTCACTATTGTTTAGAAGGTTCATTTCCTTTCATGATACAACTCATGAGCAGTATCTAGACAATACCAAAACAGGGAGGTGATCTCATACACACATTCAGTGAAACCCCAGTTGGAACTGTTATTCTTCATCACTGGCAGAGATGCAAGGCTAGACTTGAGGATGATCTTCAATAATACCTAAGGGTAAACTTCTTAGTGCCCGTGACCCCATCAGAATCTAGTAAGAGCTATGGATCCTCTCTCCACAAAAATGTGCAATCACAGGATATGGAGATTTGGGTGATCCATGGATCCCATCTACAGAGTGCTGTTTAGGAAGCTTGCTCTCATGCTAGCATTGTAAGTGGGGGAAACCCAGGTGCAGAGAAGGGAAATAGCTAACCCAAGGCTGTACAACCAACAGTTGGTCTTCAATATTTTCAACAGTTATAGGACCATTTTTTCCCCATTTTTAGAACAAGTCGCATTGACATCAAGTGAGCACTTTCCATAACATGGAAACTAGACAAACAATTCTGCTTGGGCACCAGCCTTTCCTGGGACCCAGAAAGGGATCTAGAAGGATCCCATGACCCAGCCAACTCTCATTCTCTAAGCTAAGCATTTAGTCATCCAAGTCTTGACTTTGCATTCATCTCTCAAAATGGGGGCTAGAGGCTGGGGATGTAGCTCAACAGTGGAGCCTATCATGCAAGAGACCCTGTGCTGGATCCCCAGTACCACAAAAATAAATAAAGGATCAGGCAGCTATGGAGGACAGCAAAACTGGCCATCCCAATCTGGAGAGGTTTTCAGGAGGTGTCAGGGCTTCCTCTTGTTCCCCTGACTCATTAGGTGAAGATCGGGTTTATCCAACGATGTCAATCAAACAATTGTGATATTACGGACAGAAAATATTGTGATATTGTGGAAAGAAAAACAGTCAATTTATACAAGCTAACTAGCTGGTCAAGAAAGCAGACCATCTAAAGGATCCAGGAAGGCTTGCTCCTAATGCAATTTCTCTGTAAAATATTAACTCACATATCTATGGTGTTTTATAATTTATAAAGTGATTTTAGGTGCATATATAAATTGAGAAAAAGAAAAGGGAGGAAGGGAGCAGAAAATCCTGTGAGACACTTTTATATCCAGTATTTTACTTAAGGAAGACCTCCAAAATGACCTTTCTTTTTACTCATGAGGAATCACATTGAGTGGCTAAGTAATTTGCACAAGGTCACATAGTAATTGGCAAAGACAGGATTCAAATTCTGATATCTGAGTACAATCCTATTTTTTAGATGACAAATGGAGGTTGTTAGGGGTTAAGTCACAGACCCCATAAATCCAACTTCCACTTTATGGGGCCTGTATTTGAATTCCCATCTTTAAATCCTAAGGAAGCTTTCACCCCATTGAGTCAATATTTCTCAATACCCCTTGCAGAGCACTTCAATGAGAATCAGCCAATTCTCTATGCTTTCAAGAACAAGAGATCTAGAGGTAGTTCTCAAAGTGTAGTCCCTGAACCAATAGCATTCTCACCACCTGGGGATTTGTTAAAGGCCATTCCCTGGCCCCACCCCCAGACCTGCAGAATCAGAAGCTGGGGCTGTGGCCCAGCGATTTGGTTTAACAAGTCCTCCAGGTGATTCTATTGCCTGATACAATTTGAGAATTGCTGGAAATGGCTTTCCTCCATTTAACCCCTGAATGAATGCAACTCATTCACACCTTGAGAGTCCAGTGCATTACCTGTCCCCTCAAATTAAAAAGCACCAAAAGGAGTGGAAGGAGATGGACATCATTATTCAAAGTACATGTATGAGACACAAATGGTGTGACTCTACTTTGTGTATAAGCAGAGACATGAAAAATTGTGCTCTGTATGCATACTATGAATGGAAATGCATTCTGCTCTCATATAGAATAAATAAATAAATAACACACACACACACACACACACACACACACATATATATATATATATATATATATATATATAGAGAGAGAGAGAGAGAGAGAGAGAGAGAGAGAGAGAGAGAGAAACACTGAAAGGTTTTCCTATCTCATCTAAGCCCATCTCAGACCCAAGAGGACATGAAACCATACAGCATGTGATTGTGATTACAGAACCAAATTTCATTTTAGTCTCTTTTTCCCAAATGTGAATATAAACCAGAGAAATCAAGTTTGAATGCATCCTCAGAGATTGACTCCTAATAAAGAGGGGAAAGGTTCCCAACAATATTATTTGCATAGGAATTCAGAACTCTCCAAAATATATATTTTTATGGAAAAGCTTATATTAGAAAAGAGAGTTTTCTCCAAGAGAATCCACCAGGGTAGGTTATAAGGATTCAGCGGAAAGCCAAGTTTGGCAACATGATGCTATGTGTGGGTTTTTATGGTTTCCTTATTTCTTGGTGGGTGGTTTGTTGTATGACACTAAATGTTCTTCTCGAACAGGTGTTGGCTGGATGGAGTAAAACTAATTAGTGTTGGGGAAAACCGGGCCTAGAAGACTGAACTTCAGACAGTGTCCCTGTTTGCTATTTGCTTGAATTACACAAGCGTTCTAATGAGGGGTGAAAAGGCATTACTTTTCCTGGAGTATGCAATATTTTATGATGGAAAACATAATCAGGGGTACCAAATACAAGTATAATATTCGTTGGTTAAACCAAACACCATCCTGCATCTCCAAAGTGATTGCTTAACAATTGAATTTACCTGGAGTCAGGCCCCGGGTAAAGGTATTGCAAGAAATGGTGCAACATTGCCACCGTGTGGTTGCTAGCTGACATGACAGAGGCAGATGATATCCGCCCACAGTGAAATAGATGCACTGCTTCCCAGGCCTCCTTATTTAGTTAACCTTTGCATTTGCTGCTTCCAAGTTCGCTGTAAAGGAGAAAAGGCCTCTTTCCAGATGAACAATGAGACATGGGTCCGACAGCTCTAAAGTAACCCCGGGCGTCACATGTTCCTGGTGAGCTCATTTTCAACTCCCATCCAATCCCACTCTCTCCACCCTGCTCTCTTCTTGTTAGCAGCTCGTGGTGTGAAACTCCAGCTTCATCCGTCTCCCTGCCACTGCTGAATCTCAGCTGCTGGTAATTTGGTTTGGCCCAGAAAGCTCCCGTTCTGGTTCTCTATGTTTCACAAAGCTCACGCCTAACCATTAGGAATCATTTTATCCTCAGCTTTATAAGGCAAAGGAGTGAAAAAAAAAAAATCAAATAATTCTGGCAGTGATCTCTCTAGGAGTTGACATGCCTTCTCTTTGGGAAACGTCAAAGAATCATGCAGGAGTTATTAGTATGACTATCAAAGTATTTCACAAACCATTTATAACTTTAGATAAAGAGAATGATTTTTTTTTTCTAAATGAGTCAAAGACATAATCAGTGAACTTAAGGCATCTGCAAAAAACATTTGCCAAAATTTGCACTAGTGTACCTTCTGGGTTTAAATATGGTTACCTATAACTAGCCAGTGAACAAATGAATGTGTACCATATACCAAGCATTATATCATGTGTAGATAATAATATAAAGACGGCCCTGGCTATTATGTTGCTCCCCATCCATTAAGGAAAATAGTTTTTTGGCGTGTGAGTGTGAGTGAGTGTGTGTGTGTGTGTGTGTGTGTGTGTATCATAATCAGGGGAGATATATATATAGAGAGAAATATATATATGGAAAACATTTTATATATGGATGTATGTGTATGTGTGTGTATACACTCACACACACACACACACACACACACACACACACACTAGATCTACATAGGAGGATCCCTCTGGGAGGTCTCCTCACCTCTCCCAAGGGACAGCAGAGTAGCTAGAAAGAATGTGGGTCTTGAGAAGTCAGATCTAAGTGTGAATTCGAGCCTCCCATCCATCAGCTGGGGGGCCTGAACAGGTCAATTAAACCCTTGGAACCTCAGTTTTCTCATAATATGTAATGCTCTATTTCATGAGGCTATGAAGAGGATTGAATATGATTTTACATGAAAAGATATGCAAGTCCTTAGCATAGAATGATAAACAGTAGCACCCAACCCCTCGCTGCCAGCATGCTTCTGATAAGAGTCACTTGATGACTCTCTCCTCACATAACTTCACCATTTAGCTGGTGTGCACTTAAAGACTGAAGTCTGGATTTAATATCCACCCAAGAAAAATTATACAGTTCCCTATTTTTTATCGCCGTATTATTAATGGTTCTAATTCCTGACAGGGTTTGGCTAGGTCCTCTATGTCTATGCTAGCTCCTTTCCTCAAAACACTTTTTTTTAATGCTGTATTTCAAAGTGACACCACACACACTCATCTGGGAAAGCTCCTCTGTGGTGGGAGGTAAAGTCTGTTTTGCTCCCTGAGTGTAGAGGACAACTTTGGTATTTCCTAGTTGAAAGTTAAATTCAAAATGGCTTTTATCTTCATCCCTGGAGGATAGTATACTTAGTATGCTTGAGACACTTGGGCTGACCATCCAAAAGCAAAGCAGATTTTCTAAGAGATAAGTTCATTTGTTTGTGCAAATCTGCTTGTGCGTAGCTATGGTGGAACTAATTTACCCCTGATCACTCTGCTCTTCTGGGTCAGTCAGGGAGTAGCTCTTCTCCCAGGCTCTGCTTCCTGTTGATTCCTTGATACACTAGGATCTAACTTGGGAGCTTACAGAGAAGGTCTAGGAAATGTTCATTCCTAAAGTATTTTAACAAATGTGAAACATATACGCACACACACTAGAGCAAGATCAATATTCACTTACACTGTACCTGAGTATAAAAACAAATAGGCTTTTTATTCTTCTGTAATTGATCTGGTCTTCCTCACAGGCTTTCACCTAGTTGATGGTCTAAGGACATTAGTAGTTTAGTGTTCATGTTTTTCTTTCTTCCTCTGCTATGTGAGGTTTCACAGCTCTGCATGGACAACCAGGCTAAACGTTCAGTGTTTCAGAAACTGACGCTCCCATCTCCTGTTCCTGCCAAGATGGGACCTTGGAGTATGAGAGGACAGACTAATGAGGCTAATGTGACCTCATGGGGTAGATGGAAGATCCCCATCAGAGTCCTTGAAACCACTGGGGTATGACTGTGCACCCTGCGCATTCTGTCAAGTCTGTGGCTGGCTTAACTCAGGGTCTGTTGGACCAGCCTAGCTCAGCTCTTGCTGGGAGGGTGCACACTGCCCTGGGGCCTGATCAGTAATCTCTCTCCTGCTATCTTCAGCACACAGCTCCTCTGCCCACTGAGCAACCCCTTTCTGCCCTTTCTCCCCAGTGGGGCACTGCAAAATCCTATGGCTGGCCCTGCAGACAAGAGGCCCCGGTTGGTTCCTTTGAGTCATTTGAGAATTAAAGGAGATTCCACAAAACCAAACCCAGGCCTTCCTAAGCCTCACCATGCTGCACCCACCAGCATCCTCCAAGGAAGTGCCAACAGGACACCATAAGGGCAACCTATGAAATGAATCCACACCCAGAATCCTGATCACATGGCTGACGGCTGACATTATACACTCGTGGGCACCCGTGCTTCCTATCTCCAGGGCTTGTGCTCAGGAAATAAAGATCACCACTCATGCTTCACTCCTTCCTCACCTCCCTGACCCCTTCTTCTCCTAATCACAGTTCCTCCATGCCAGAAGTAGTAGACTGGATTCTCTCCTTCCTCTACAAGAGATCCTTTTTCTAGGCAGCAAAGTCCTGGGCCCTGCCTGTTCTAAGCAGGCCGAGAAGCCACTGCCGTTTGAAAATCCTTAAGTTTTAATCCATTGAAGCCCACTTCTTGATACTAAATCTTCAAGAAGGGAGGAGAAAGGGGAATTTGAGATAAAGATCCTTTTGACTTAGGGCAGAACTAAAAAATTACTACTTTAAATATCCAAATTGGAATGTGGACCTTCTCTTTGCACCCCTCTTGTACCCATCCTAAATGGTAGGAGGATGCCACAGGTAAACTGGAGAGAAGACCCTGTGCAGGGAAATGCAAAATAACACTATTTCCAGAATATCACCCTTCTGTACTATCACAGCTCTTCAACTAAACTCTCCAGATCCAGATGAGTACCAGCTTGGTCCTCCACGTTAAGAGTAAGTGCAGAGGAGAGGTAAGACATGGCTCGTAGCCTCTAGGAACCTTCAGTCTAGCGGGAAGAGAGACCATGCTCTTGAATGATAAAGGGCAAGATCTGACTTGCACAAATGAGCCGCGAAGGTAGTAAATGCTTTAGTGAGGAGTCCTTCAAACGACACTCTGCCAACTCCTGTTTTCCTTTCCTTCTCTGCTATTGTGAGGTTCTTTAATTTTTTTTCAAATCTCTCTGCGGCTTCAAATGGAAGCACTGAAGCAAAAAGAAAGCAAGCAGACACTGCGCAGGCTGCTGGCTGCAGACAGCCCCATTGTCAGGAGCCCAATGCCCTGAGGTCCAAGCAGAGGGGATGGAGGACACCCCCGGGGTCTCCATTCTGCATATGCAATTTGTGCCCATAATTATTTTGATTACTTCACGGGTCACATAACACTTTACCAAGCAAACACCCACTAATTAAATATTATGCAAAATGTCTTGTTCCTGTGCAGGCTTCTATATGTGAAATAGATTCACCTGAAAAATAAATCTTCAGATGATTTTCCCATCTGCTTAATTTCAGTAGACCCCTTAAGAGAAGGGTAGATGTTAACTTCGGGGCAGGGGGTGTATGCAGATACAGAAACATACAGAACTTAAAGGATGCAGAGCTTAATGTTGCCAGCGTGGTTTTAGATTGTATTTTTCCCTTGGTACTTTTTTTTTTTTAAAGATTAGCATCAGCCAGGCACAGTGGCTCACGACTGTAATCTCAGCTGCTGGGGAGGCTGAGGTAGGAGGACCATGAGTTCAAAGCCAGTTTCAGCAAAAAGCAAGGCACTGAGCAACTCAATGAGACCTTGTGTTTAAATAAAATACAAAAAAAAAAGGGCTGGGGATGTGACTCAGTAGAGATTAGCATCAACATTTAATAAGCCAAATAGTGCACTAAGTGTAATATTCAGAAATCAAAATTTCTTATGCTTAATTGTCTATGATTTTTCTTTTCTTTTTTTTTTTTTTTTTTTTTTTAGTATCACTTGGATTTCCACCAAAGGGCAGGGTGGGGAGGTAGGTATACTATACCTGCTGCAGACAGGAGCAGACAGAGAAGGCCACAGGTCGGTGACTTCACATTGCTTTCCATCTCTGGAGTCAGGTTGTCACAGTGCCATGGTTTCAATCGTCTTCCCTTGGATGACCTTCTCTAGCAAATAAATCCACATCTGCTCCATTGGCAGGCGGGCCTGGAAGGCCATCATCTCCACAGGGGCCTTACCCTATCTGCACAATGTTCTTGTAGGCTAATTTGGGTTGTTCTTCTTTGGTGAGGACCATCTAGGCATCCCTGGCCTTCTTTTTCGAGTCTCAGTATGTAGCCCTCAACACACTTAGATTGTCCATGCCCTCTATAGCCTCCAGTCCCCTTCTATGTCTCAAATTCCTTAAGAAGCTAAGAGGTGTCTCTGTCCACGGAGCAGCGATCTTTCTCTTTCAGGGCTGCCTAGGTGATGCTCATGTCCACTCTTTGAAGCTCCCTCTGATTTTGAGCCTCCTCCATCTCTGCAGCATGATCCTTCCTACCCAACCATAATCACCGTCCCCACCCACAGGCACACAGTTGCTGTCCTAGTCCAGTTATCCCTTGGCATGGCTCTGATCACTGCCACGAGGGCCTTCTGGCTATACTCCTGCACCTCCCCAAGAGACAGACAGTGAGTACAGATGGGCCACGGCCCAAGGCCCAACAGGAACGGTCTACCACAGGACCACTAGAGCTCCTAAGAAATCGGACTCCACCAGCTTCTCAGGCAGATGTGTAGAGAAGCCTTGTTTGCTTCACAAATGACAAAGAATAAACTGGCCATGGGGTGCCCGTTTATTCTTTCAGGAATAGGTCAATTTTGAGGTTATAAAAACTGCTTTCTCAGGGCAGATTTCTTAAGTGAGAAAGTTTCTAACTGTTCTAAACAGCCAGCCTCATTCCCTATGCCCAGAACATCTCCCAGACCTCTGCTCCTGCTGTCCTGTTTGAGATCCCTGGAAGACTCTGACCACTTCTCAGGAGGGGCACCACCACGGCTCAGCGCATGTGAACTTACACACCTGAAAACCCAAACATATGTTTCCTCCTCACCTGCTGTTTCTGGTCTCTGCTACAATTTTACCTTTACTATAGATCCTCAGGATATCCCAATTCAAAACTGAGAAGCCCTGGAAAAAGATTAAGTTCGTCCCCAGTGAGGGCCAGGTGAACTTAAGAAAACAGTCTACAAGAGAAAATTGCATAACTATCTCATTTCTTTTGAGTTTGGCTTTTATGGTTTTCTTTCATTTGGGTGTCACACAATTTGCCAAAAACTCAGGCAACTCTTCATACATTAAATTAGAAAATGCACTCCAGAGACAGATGAATACAAATGTGTTTATATATGTAATGCATTTGCTTTTGTTCCCCTCTATTATACAGTCATTAAGATTTTACTGTCTGGCTAAAGGAAGGTTATCTAATCTCTTTATGTCAGTTGTCTTAATTTCTTGCCCATTAATTGAGGGTAACACATGCTAGAAGAGCCTGTGACTATCCCCCTAATGCAAACTGCAGATAACTATTAATTCAAGCAATAAAAATTCCCCTGCCTTCCCCAGATCCTTTTCTCGTGGCCTGCTGTCCATCGTGTTCCATCAGGATGCTCAGACCTCAAGGAGCATCAGCATTCCCTGGGGTACTTGTTAAAACAGACTGCTGCCCCATGCCCAGAGTGTCTGGCTGGGATCTGAGAAGTTGAATCTCTAAAGTTCCTTGATAATGCTGATGCTGTTGGTAGAGATTAGTGCAAACTAGAACTAAAAAAAAAAAAATTACAATTCTCCTGGTGCAAAGAAAAGGGAAAGAGACCTTCCCACTCCATCCCTTTTCTTTGAACATATGCTTTAGAAAACTAGTCATTGTAAGCTCTTTCTCTGCCTCTTTGAAATGTGTTAAATCTTTCTACAAGCTAAGTAAGGCTCTTGCCAATTTTACAACCGGGAGATGCTCCCTCAAGGACCTGGGAGCCATGACTTTGAAATATAATCATCCAGGAAGATAAGACCCCATCTCCCAACTTGCTAGGAGGGTAGGAGGCTAACTTCAGCCAATGCCTGGAGTCAAACTAGAAACCTACCACCTGACATAAGACAGAAGAATTATATTTTTCCTTTGGATAAAGACAATTACCAAATGCAGATGGTCATTCCTGATTTCCAGGAAAATTTAGGATGAAATGTGTGCAATGCGAGATCTGCCATGTATAAGAGAACTCTCTCACTTGAGGATTAGTTGTTTATCCTGGGAAGCATGTAGGTGCTGGATTTCATCTGCCCAGCTTTAGAAAACATGAGCTGCCAAGCTTGGCGTGGTGGCACACACCTATAATCCCAGCAGCTCTGGAGGCTGAGGCAGGAGGATCCATAGTTCAAAGCCAGCCTCAGCAAAAGCAAGGCATTTAGCAACTCAGTGAGACCCTACCTCTAAGTAAAATACAAAATAGGGCTGGGGATGTGGCTCAGTGAATCCTGGGTTCAATCCCTGGTACCCCAAAAAGAAAAGAAAATGTGAGCAGACTTATAGTCTTCTCCGTTGCTTTAGTGAAATATGAGATCACATTGTTTTAATGCTTATTCAATAATCAAACTGTTTTTGCTTCTGCCTTTATTAGAGAGGTTTTCTAGATCAGAAGAAGGTCTTTTTTTTCCTTTGAACATATTTTATGTTTCAAATTTTCTGTATTGAATACTTAATACATGTGCGATTTTTAAAATATTTTAATATTAAGTTATGGAATTAAAATGAAATTTAAATCCATTGGAATGATATTTATCTTGGGTTAAAATAAAACCAAATAGGAATTAAGTATCAGGAAGGAAGGATGATTCTGGAACATTCTGGATAAACTTTAACATAATTAACATTGATTTCAGGCCTTGCTTTCTCAACTGAGAAATGAAGATGATGTAGTTCATGTATTAATTATTGGAAGACATCTAAACATCTCAACAAGTCCCAAGCACAGGAAACAGCTGGCTTCAGCACACGTCTCTGTGTTCAGGTCCTTCCATCATCTATAAAGATGGAGAGAGACTTCATTAGAAACCATGGCCCTTCCATTAAGAAAGAAAGGTGGGGCAGGAAAGAAAAATCAAATGAGTTCAGGACTTTACCAGTTATTTTCAAATAGTCAAGGTACAGAAAGCAAAGAAGCAGTTTTCTTGACATGAAACCCGCCACCCTACCTCACCCACATTATTTGCTGCATTTCTATCAGCAAAATATTCAGCAATGTACTCATTGTGTGTTCCGTTTGTTGCTTAATTACACAAGGTATTTTAAATCCTAGAAAGTGCCCTCCATACATTTACATACATTTAAAGAATGCCACCACTGTGCATGAATAATGGACTCATACCGAAGCTAAGCACTGAGGCAAGACCTGGTGTCAACTCCCTGTTTAACTTCACTTGACCCTGGACTTCCACAATCATCAGGTGAAGAATATTTTGTTTCATTACCTGAGTTTGGTGATTAGCAAGAGTGTCTGGGACACGAAGGCCCTCTTGCCTGTCCATCAAGTAAAACGTCAGGAACTGCACTTGAGCAAGCCAATCAATGACAAGAACAGACCAAGGAAATAAGGATCTTTGTTCTTGAGATTGGCAGAATTGAGAAACAGCTCAGAGGCTGGGCATTAGGATCTGTGATATTTGACCACACACCTTCACCTGTGAGAAGGCGCCTACCTGTCTTCAGTTAACCATCTCCAAATAAACCATCTGTCCCCAAATCAGCCTCCAGGGCAGATGGCCCTTTAGGACAAGATGGTCCTCTATTCTCCAATCAGATAGCTCATGGTAAGAAAGTTCCTTCTCTGCCATGTTTTTGCCTCTGGATTGATTGACTTCTGTCTTTCTGTGAGCTGAGTGGGCCCTTTGCACAATAAAAATAACAGATCAATAATAATGTTATTGTATGGAATCTTTCATTAGTTCTAAATTATTTTATTGCTAAAATAATCAAGGAATAAAGGAAACTAGAGCCTATCTGGCCTATCTCGTATCTAAATACCTACATTAAAACCGATAAGCCAGGTGCAGTGGCACACGCCTGTAATCCTAACAGCTCAGGAGGCTGAGGCAGGAGGATCACGAGTTCAAAGCCAGCCTCAGCAAAAGTGAGGCACTAAGCAACTCGTGAGACCCTGTCTCTAAATAAAATACACAATAGGGCTGGGGATGTGGCTCAGTGGTCGAGTGCCTCTGAATTCAATCCCCAGTACCAGGAAAAAAAAAAAAACCCTCCTAAGTCAGCTACCTACCAGACTAAACATCATTCCAATTTGGTATTTTGCCACTAATCACACAAGAAAACCCCAAATTTCTCAGATCCACAGAGGAAACAGCACATGGAAACAATCAGGCGTTATATTTGGAATCAAAACAGCTGACTCTGAAACCAGGCTCCACAGCGGACTTGAAATATGAGCCTGTTCAGGTTTTTTAGCCTCTCTGCAAACTTCCTCTGCTGAGAAGTGAATTAAAATTAAAGGACAAGATTCCTCAATAAAGGGTAGCCACTAGATATTGTCATACAATTGGTTTTTTTCAGCTCTGTTGTTCAACTATATCAGAGTTCTTAGATTCAAATATGCCAGTGTCTCAGTTTATGGTTTTGATAATTGGAAGGAAAGAAGGTGGGGAGACAGACAGCAGAGGTTGACCAAATAATTCCACATAATACCATGCAATCGAAAGCCAATAAAATTCAGACTGACTTTCAAATAAGGTGCAAATTCTCCAGTTCATCCCTTTAAAAAAGCCAACCTCTGAGTCCACTCCTCAGCTTAAAATAAAATCAAAAATCCCACTTCAGCTCATTCCTATCAGAGACTT
The DNA here is from genome assembly GCF_021218885.2 of Marmota monax. Lineage (NCBI taxonomy): Eukaryota > Metazoa > Chordata > Mammalia > Rodentia > Sciuridae > Marmota > Marmota monax. Next base: position 3,372,501 of record NW_026692072.1, on the reverse strand, counting down.
CCTGCTTTCAACCCAATTTATCATTCTACGGTATGAATCAGCCCCACGACAGCCTGTCTCAAATTAATTAAAAGACATTCCTTTCCATCCAAGGTATAATCAAGGCAATTTACTTCCAAACATAATCAAGAAATTATGTAAAGGAAGATTAACCATATGAGGAATTTTTTCATGTGTGAAGTTAATTGATTTTCATATCTTTTTTTCAGGTTTAAATGAGGATTCTAAAAGACTGGGTTTTCCAAAATATCTCAGCAGAGTTTCAAAACACTTCCCTAAAGGAGATCACACTTTCCACCTAGGTGACGGGGACTCTGGGACGCCTAGGGAGCAAATTGATTAGGAGGCTGTGGGCAGCTGCATTGGGAGATCCGGGAACCCTCTGCCAGAATTCCCTCTGGATGCTCAGGAGAGGACAAACAGTGCTCAGAGGGCAAGATCCTGCTTTAAGTAAAGCTTTAGGAGTCTAAGTGAGGACAGGATCATTAGCAGGTCTTCCCAAGGGAGAGTAATGCTGAGAAGCTGCAGTATTTCCTCCACCTCTGCAGGAGGACAGTGCCCTCTGCTGAGAGCCGGGAGTCACACCTTGGACTCCACAGACTGGGGCAATTGGGAACCCCGAAAATGTTTCCCTAGTCCCAAATCCCTGATCCAGCACTTCCACAAACCCTTAAATTTCCTCCCAAGTCATACCAGTGAAACCCCCTCTGACATGGGAATATAAAGGAAACCATGCCCCCTGTGCCTCAATTTTCTCATCTGTAAAATACTGCCTACCCTGTAGGGTTGCTAAAGGGACTAAAGAAGTAGATGTATTTAAAGTACTTACAACAATGTCTGAAATGGAGTAAAGTAATATGAAAACAGTAAATTAATATTTATTTTTATACTTATTTATAGTAAATTAATTTGTCCTGTCTCTTATTTTCTTTTTCAAACAAGTTTAATGTTGGAAATAATGCCAAGGAATATTATAGGAACTGTGTCTCTAGATGTCTACACCTAAATGAAGGACCTTTCACTAATGTCTTTTAAAATTTCATCTTATTTTCATGTGGCACTCATTTCCAGTCTTGCCACTGTAATTAGTCACAACAAGCTTTAACACTGTCATTCTGTACCAACTATGGTGAAAATAAATGATGATTATCAGCACCAGTCTAAAGATGTCAGTAACACCAGTGCTGATCATTTAAATATTAGATCTTTTTAAGTGACTTTTTTCATTCAGAAAATGTCACAAGGTAATATACATATATACACATCTATATATACACATATATATGTATATATGTGTATACATATACACACAAGGTGATATATATATATATATATATATATATATATATATATATATATATCTCCATATTCATATCCCCCATTGTATTTGAAAAACTCAAGATATGCTATCTCACTTTTTAGAAGTCTGGTACTTTGGGAGAAGGGGACAATGGAGGGACAAGAGGCATCAACTGATTCTATCAGATTTCTGGGGAAGAAGTCAATATGCCATAAGTGGCAAACTATATGTCCCTATGCCCAGGTGAAATGAAGAGTGCAGCAATCTAACCAAAGGACACAACTCTGAAAATGAGAATGGCCAGTCTTTCCCGGTGCTCAAATGCCCAGCTGTTGATACCCAGAAAACAGTTAAGTTCCTAATGATATAACAGTCAAATAAATGTGAACACACCCGCCTCCTCTGTTTCCTGGCTGCCTTCCTCCACCACAACATCCGCCGTGTTTTACTCCATAGATCTAGGGTAAGGCCTGAAAGTCTGCTTTTCCAACAAGCATGACCAGGGAGCCTGTTAGAATGAATACTCATAGGCCCCAACCTAGACCTGCTGGATCAGAATCTGTATTGTAATAAATTCCCTGGAGGAGCCACATGTGCATTAAAGTCGGAGAAATGCTGCTCTAGAAAACCCAACCCATTTTGAGCTAATCCACAAGAGAGAAAGCTTTTTTCCTCAAGTATTGACAGAGTCAGACTGGACATTCCTCTCTAGGCAATGTTTTTTTTGTTGTTGTTGTTGTTGGGTTTTTTTTTTGTTGTTGTTGTTGTTGTTTTTCATTTGAATGTGTTAAAGAACTGTGGGGATTTCACTAGATGAGTCTCTAGGTTGGATTACTCTGTTGTTCAAAATACGTCTTTGTATTCCCTGGTTAAATCCAGCAAAATCTCAAGGTGTTCTTGGGAAGAGAAGAAAGGAAGAAGGGAAGGAAAAGAGGGAAGAAACAGAGAAGGAAGGAATAGGGAAAGGGAAAAGAAAAGAAAGAGACAGTGAGCTTGGAAAATGTTCCTCAAGCAAAAAGACCTTTCCTTGCCACAGGACTTCTCAGAGCCTTTAATATTCTAATGTGCATTTTGAAATTCCAAAAGGAGATACTTCAAATATTTGAGCATAGGGCCTTTTTATTCTAGAGAATCTCAAAAATCCCAAGATTCTAAGAAGCTTACCTTTAGAAATGCTGGTCTGAGTTAACTATTCTATTTATCAAAGCTTCAAAGGGACTGTCATTCATGCATCTTCTGAGCCATCTCGTCCTCAAGGGACTTTGCGATCCTAGTCATCTGAACAGTCACTGATAAGTAAAAACAGTGACTAACATTTTTACTCTCCAGTGCATACTAGGCACTATTCCGGATACTAGATATGTAATTTCTCTCATATAACAGCCCTGTAAGTTAGGAATGAACCCAATTTACACCCTAGAAAATTGAGACACAGAGAGGCTAAGAAAGTTCTCAGAACCACCCATCTCCGTGAAGTCCCAGTGCTCAGCCAGTTCCACTGGATGGGACACTGCCTTCCACAGCACAGGATGGAAACCAGGAGCCTCAGACCAGATGCAAATCCTACCCACAGACATCTCTCTTCTTGTGACCTGACCTCTGTGGCCTGGCCTCTGCCTCCATTTCTACCTCGCATCTCTGTCCTAGTTTGCTAGCCTTTAACAGCTCCGCTCTGCCCCATGTCCTCGGCCACACATGAATTTCACAGGGACACCAACCTCCCTCTTTCCCACAGATGAACCCGTGGAATAGAAAACCATAGTCTTGGGGCTTGGGCTTCCCTCTCAGGTTGCCCAGATGGGTGGTATCACCACTTCTAATTCCCCGAGGGGATGGGAGCCCATCCCCTGGTGAGGGCATCATATGAGCAAACAAGCAGCTACCAGCCAAAGAGTCCCTTTCCCCATTCAGTATCTAGTAAACTCTGTTGCCTCTGTTGTCCTGAGTGACAGGTGATCCTCCCACTAAACCCAGCAGATTCCCTGGTCATTTGATCATCTGCATTTGTTACCTTGACCTCAAAATTCATTCTGCTACTCACTAAGCCTCGAAAACCCTCAAACAACAACTTCTCGCAAAGTCCTCTTGAGAGTGGATAAAGAGGGAGATGCAGATCAATCCCACCTGTTGCTTGGTTTCCTCATGAAAGGCACCACGTGAAGCTTTCCTGGCAAATATTTCCAATGGCAGGTGTTCCGAACAGGGAAGCTGCTACAGTATGTGACTGTATTTTTCCAGCCCAAATTTACAACTAAGCAGGACTTCGGCTAATGTCAAAACAAGATGCTAAAAATGGGTTCACAAGCTCCAATTTCCCAGCAATGTGGAGTTGTGAAAAAGTAGACCAAAATCAGAAGGGTGGAGAATGAGCATCGTGAAAAGCAGCCACCCACCACCTTGCTAGGGAGTCATGGAAAAGACCAGCAAGTTCCCTTTATCCTGGGCTTCTGGATCCTACAGGGCTTTTTGTCTCAAAATATCTCCTTAGGATATCAGTTACTTCATCTGTAAAATGAGGGAAAGGCACTAAATAGTCTTGTGAGCATCTACCAACTCCAAAGTTAATGGCTTTCTGACAGAGCAAGACAATTTCAAATTGCCCATTGGGAGCCACATGCAGCCTTCCTTGGAAGGAGACATAGATAACATTCTTCCTCTGCACTCCACATAAGTGTTCTACTGCCTGCTCAAACTCAACTAGCATTCTCTCCCAGAAAGTGGGCTTCTGGAATTCCTCCACTCACATCTTGTCCCCACTTTCCAGCTACCTACAGAGGCTGCCCGTATCAGAAGCCTCTTAGCCTGCTGAGACCTTCTTGATAGGGACAAGCCAAGAAAGGAAAGAGCAGGAACCAGCTCTGCTACCCCAGATGTCGCCACACATGATTTTCTCAGGTAGAAAACCAGTTCTGTGACCTCTTTATGACAGTTCACAGAATAACCCAGGACCCTGGACCCACTTATTACTATTTCCCTAAGTCCTTATTCAATTCCATTCCAGACATTTATTAGACAATTTATTAGACCATGCTTATGCTAGATGCTTAGGCACCGATGATGGTGAATGACTGACTTAAAACCTTTCTCAGATGATGAGAGGAGTCAGGAGGAGGCTAGGCAACCGCAGAGTCAGAGTATTAAGTAATTCATAGATTTTTAACGTGAAAAGAAGGAATGGAGCACTGGCTTGAGAGAATCACATCCAAGTCAGAGAGCATAATGTTTAAAAGACAATGAAGCCTCATGATATCACACAGCATTGCTTTTGGAAATTCCAGGAGGCTCCCAGAGCAGGATTTAGCCCTTGGAGGTTGGGAGAGACACCTGTAAAGCAAAACCGGCAGCTTCAGTCTCAGATCCCCTCATCACTTCCCACTGCGGAGTTCATCCATCACCACATTTTCATCAGCTCCTTCTCCAGGACAAGTCCTGAATCCATCTGCTGTGCTCCTTAGCTCCACCTCCAGCCCGGCACCCTCACCACCATGGCTTCACACCTGGATGGCTGCAATGCCAGCCTCTCACTGTTCCCCCCACTGCTTCTCCAGACCATGCCAACTCCAGCAAGCAGAGTTGATCTCTTAAAACAAATAGCACATGGTATAGTCCCAGCTACTCTACTTGGGAGAGTGAGGCAGAAAGACTGTAAATTCAAGGCCAGCCTGGGAAATTTAGAAAATTAAAAAAGCCAGGCACTGTAGTGTACACCTGTGATCCCAGAGACTAGGGAGGCTGAGGCAGGAGGATCGCGAGTTCATAGCCAGCATCAGCAAAGGCAAGGCACTAAGTAACTCAGTGAGACCCTGTCTCTAAATAAAATACAAAAAAGGGCTGGGGATGTGGCTCAATGGTTGTGTATCCCTAAGGTCAATCCCCAGTACCCCCCATCGCCCCAAAAAAGAAAAAATATGTAAAGAGTTGAGGATGTAGCTCTGTGGTAGAGCACTTGCCTGGCATGCACAAGGTCATGGATTTCATCTCTAGTACCAGAAACATACATAGATATAGATAGCGATCTATCTGTAGATATACATATAAATGTATATAGAGATATGTATACTATATGTACTTATGTACAATATATAGTGTATAGATATATATAGATATATACCTACTATGTGTACTTAGTGTATTATGGTGATAATGGGTGGGAGTTTTCACTGGTTACCTCTGTTCTTCCTAGGGTTTTATTAATGAGCTAGCCCTGCGTGTGTGTGTGTGTGTGTGTGTGTAAAACATCACGTTTAACAACCCAAATGCCTTCTATAGCACTGGGATTAGAGGACAACTCCTCAACCCCTCAGTGTGGCCTATGATGTCAGTCTCTGGCCCCTCCCCCTCCACCTGAGTCCCCTTGTTCCCGCCAATCTAGCCTTCTCCCCGCCAATCTAGCCTTCTCCCCTTCCCACTCCAGCCACCCATTCCTCCTCATGTTCCTCTTACTCCCACTTTAGGGTCTTCAGCTATATTGGCTGGACCAGAACACTCTTTCCCCAGGACATCATACGCTGGCTCCATCTGACATTCCCATCCTGATTTGCCTGAACTTCCATAATGAGGCTCTCCCTTACCATCCAAATGCTTTCTTTCCCTTCACTCACATTATTCTGCTTCGTAGTATCCGTCACTAATAGTGTTCTTTTCTCATTCACTGCTAACTCCGAATGCCAGTACCCAGCACATCCTCAGCATTCAATGAAGATTTACTGTCTGTAAGGAAAACTTTGAGTTCAGAAGTTTGTGCTTAGTTACTGCTTCGCAGTATGAAAAATAACTAATTCACTTCAAAAAAAAAAGAGTACAATAAAAGATCCTGAGGATTTGTTTGCTGACTTACTTGGGATTTAATTACATGGAGAATTTTGATGAAAAGAAGGAAAAATATTGTAGTGCATTATAGTGCTAATGTGTGGGAGTTTTCATTGTTTACCCCTGTCTCCTTCCTGCGGTTTTATTAATAAGCCAACTATCTTGTATGTGATAATGTATTACAATGAGTTCCATTTGGTTGCAGGTCAAGATAAAACAGCACAGTGTAATTTAAACAAAATGATGTTTGCCTGGTGAATGGCAGACTCATTTAACACTTGCCTCCCTTCTTGTGCCCCTTCTGTGTACTCTCCCTCAGCTGGATGGACCAGGCCTCCCTCCCATCTAGTTAGTGGGAGGAGGTAGAAGGGCCATTTGCCAGCAATTGAATTTAGCCTCTGAAGACATTGAGAATCAAGGTGGCCCCTCAACGGCAGCCTTTGAACCACAGTGGGACTTTTACAGCCACTTGTGATTTTCTGAAAAGTCGGGCAGGTATTCTCTACCTGGTTACTTCTCAGAAGCAACTCCTCGGCCCAGCATGGGGGACTAATCCCAGGAAGGTGGCATTCCCCTTCAACAGACAAGTTCAAAAGGTGGCCGGCACCTTACGCCCACCTGTGTTAACTGTCAGCTGCCCACAAGAGAGTGCAGCGGTGGGAATGCCCCCGTTATCTCCAGCTCTCATCGATGCGGTAGACAGAAGCTGCTCTTGTGGGCTGGCAGGGAGGGATTTCAAGGGTTTCTTTGCCTTTGAGGTCAGAACTTCACCACAAGACGCATGTGAGCCATCTGTGGGACAGAGGAGTGGGGCAAGTCAAGGAAAACACACGTGTACATAGGTATTTACCACTGAGGCCAGAAAACAGAAACAAGCCACCTCTCCCAGGAGAATACTGAGCTCCACTCTCAGCAAGCATAAAGAAAGCCTATTTACCTTTCTTTTTAGCTATAAAAAGTAAATACTTTGAGACAATTGATCGAGTTAATATTATTTCTAGATATTTCCATAACATCTTTGTGCCAAAATTGCCTGTGATGTAAAAAAAAAAAAAAAATACTCATTTATTTCCTTCTTATCCATCTGACCTAAGATGATCATGAACATATGTTGTAGATTCTACTGGTACTATTTTCTTCATTTTTTTCTATTTTGATCAATTATTGTTTTAAAATGTAATGAATGACTGTCCTATCCATTTGGAGAAAATGAACATGTGGGCACAATTTTTTCACAAAATTTATTTCATTTCTCCTTCTAATTTGTATGATGGCATTGAACAGGTTATTTATTTGATATGTAGGATATTAAAGCCTAATCACAGAGCTATGTAAAGTGACCACTTTGGTGTCATCTGTGTAAATTCTTTTTGATTCCTGCAAAATAAGTTACTAAATAAGTAACTTAAATAAAATAACTAACTAAATAAGATACAATAGAATCATTTTGGCTGACAAATGCAGAAGTCTCTGTGTCAATGAAGACATTTCTTTTGGAAAACAAATACTATGACCAGTATTTTATACCATCCCTGGCATATGAAGAGACTCACATGTCCTTATTCAGTTTTGAACACAGAAGTATCTTAAATTCAACACTCAAGTCCCCTCTGCAACATGCAGGTATTCTTACTTTTGTTTGTCTTAAAATTAAACCCCTTCTCCAGAGTCCTGTGCACCTGCACATGAACAACCAGGTGTTCATCTGTTTCAACACAAAACAACACCCAACACCCATCTGGATGTTACACTTAACATTCTGAGGGTTGGAAGGAGCAGAAACAGATGCCCCAGGCAAAGCCCACAAGCCAGAACAATAGAAAGGAATACAGAGTTTAGTCAAGACAAATGCTGTCCTTTTCCCTGAGAAAGGTCAGCAAATCCAATTTCAGAAAAACAAAAAGGCAATACAGACTAATCTGTATGACTTACTGACATTTGAAAATAAGTTGGATTTGCTGCAAAAACATCAACATACACACAGTATAAGTATATATAAAATATTTATACGTACATACAAAAATCATCAGTCCATGAATCAGCAACAGATGATTGTATAAACAAATCATTTAAAGAAAGGCATAAAATATTCTTCATGAAGCAAGACCTCTTCAGGAACCAGATGACCTTCATTTTCCAAATCTAAGTCCTCTACAGGTCCAAACTATGAGTACTCTTAAACTCAAAGGACTTGGGAAATTATTTTTGCAAAGACCTCTGATACTGTAAGTTAAAAAGGAGGGGAGAAACCAAATCTGTATTTGATCCAAGTCCTTTCCAGTGTTTCCCATCCTTGTGGGGGGAAAAGAAAGAAGATGGAATAATTAGTGGGCTTTTTTCTAACTGGTTGTTAAACACCCTAATTACTTCAAGCACCATTACCACCACTTGCACATAAGCCGTCCTTTGAAAATACTTTTCAATCTAAATGAAAATTGATGCTAATTTCTTTCCAAGAAAATAGCCAATATTAACACAACCTAGAGAGTTATTGGATTTACTTTCTAAATCTTAATAGGGACGTCAATATTCTAAGTGCAAACTATAGAGATAACAATCTGCTCCCAACTGAAGTGGAACCAACCAAAAAACTATACATTTTTATGGACATAAAAATACTGTACATTTTTATAATCATTTATCATATGCCATAACTTTTATTCCTGATTTACTATTATTTTGGCACTAAAATGTCTTCTTATATTCCTTCTTGCAAGATTTACCTAGAATTATAACATTGGGGGGTTTTTTTCCACCCACTTTTGTACTAGAAAGAATAACTTTTTCTGATTGCTATCTCAATAAATCAGCACACTGGTGAAGCTCATGAACACATTTTTTCATTAGTTTCTTTGTCATAAATTCCAAGGATTAATAAATCATGATATTTTTCCTCTAACAAAATGTAACAAAAAAGACACTGGATAAATATTAGTTGAACTAATAAATCTTCATATGATTCATTTTGGGGGTATCCCATGTGGCTTTCATAAGCTAACGAAATCAACTTTGAAAATCATAATGTGCAAGGGACAAAACTCACTAAAAATGTAAGAATGAATGTGCTTTTCTCAACCTCTGGAGGTTGAGAAAAAATGTGTCCACAAATAATTATCCTACAAGGCAGAAAGAGACAAATACCAAGTATCACAAAATCCTATCAAGATTCAAGGCAAGATGAAATTTCACCTGGTGGAGAGAATCAGAAAGACTTCATCAGCAGCTCAGGAGGCTGAGGTTGGAGGATCTTGAGTTCAAAGCCAACCTCAGCAACTTAGCAGAGCACTAAGCAACTCAGTGAGATCTTGTCTCAAAATAAAATATAAAAAGGGCTGGGGATGTGGTTCAGTGATTAAGCAACTCTGGGTTCAATCCCTGGTATTAAATTTTTTTAAAAAAAGAAGAAAAAGACTTCATGTCCATGAAGGAGGTGACCCCTAGGCCACATCATAAAGGCTGAGCAGGAATTCAGTGGGTGGAAATGAGGGTTGGCCCTCCAGATAGAAAGAGTAGGAGCTGCAGGGGAAAGAGAACACTCGGGAGCCACATGCAGTCAGTTGGTGTGTATCATGGAGTACATGAGAAGTCCTTGAGTGTCACATACAGACATTTTTAGTAATCCAGTAGTCAATGGGCAGCTCTAAGTTTTGAAATAAGATGTAACATAAAAGTTAATATGAAAGCAATGCACAGAACAGATGAGAATTAAGAGAACAGAGACATTTATAAACTCATTGGAAAGTAAGAAGACCCCAGAAGGAGACAAGTAAAGATGAAGGCCTGAATAGCAGCAGGGGTGATACAGAGGAGAGATTGGAACCGAAAGGAAATGCAGAAGCAAAACCAACAGACCCTGGCAACCAACTTGTTTATGAACAGAAGGAAAGAACTTCAGGAAGAGAAGAGAAGTTGCTTAAGAGGATGACATTCCTAATACACACATGCCTGGCACACACCTGGCACACACACAACCTGGCAGCCCTGTCCTAGGTTGGCCACCCAATCGATGCCCCTTCTCCCCTCTTGGTATCAGCCATCCCAGCACTTACTCAGTTACCGCTGGGTGCACCTGAGGCTTTCTCCAATATGACAAGAACATCCAAGGCCCTCTTTGCATCCCACCCCATTTGTTAGCAGCATAAACACAAGAGTTTACCATCAAGGGGCGTGGTGCTCAACAGTATAAGAAATAAGACTTGGTCCTGAAGCAAGTCTGACAAAGAAGGATGTTTTTCTTGGTTATTTGACTTTTTCTAAAAATTTTGGAATTTAAAAATATATAAAAGGCAAAAAACTAAAATACACACGTTGAAGGGCTGGGGATGGGACTCGGTGGTCAATGCTTGCCTAATCCAGCAACAAGAAAGCAAAAACAAAACATTGCAAAAAGAAATATGGGAGATGAAGTCGAGAAAATATCTCAGAAAACAGAATAAACAGAAATGGGAGAGAAGACAATAAGAAAACATTAGAGAAACAATCTAAAAAGTTCAACATCCACAAAGAGGCCATGGTGAGAAGAAAACAAAGAGAAAAAGTAAAGAAAAAAATCATAAAAAAAAAATAATAATAACTCCAGAAAAGTTTCCCAAACTGAAAGACATAACTTTCTAGGCTAATAGCCTACTCATACCCAGAATGAAGGACGAAAATGGAGCTTTGCTCACACATATCAGCATAAATTTTCAGAAATAGTGAGAAGGCTCTTTGCAACCCAAGGAGACCCAGTGCTGGCTCTCATCTCTTCCCAGCACAACCCCCCAGCTCCCTTCCCATTATCTCCCCTGAACTATCAGATCCTGTCTCTTTCTGTGTAAAAGCCTCTCATAGCTTTTACTGCACTGAGAATAAAGAAAATAAAGCGAGGAGGTTTTAAGTCTACCTCTCAAGCTTGATGACTCTTAGGAGCAAGAACAGTTTGAATGAATGAGCAGAAAAGGGTTGTGCTTTACAGACAGCTCCCCAAATGGAATTTTCTTCTCCCCACTTATCTCACCTTTCTTTTCTTCTTTCCTTTTCCTTCTAAATTTTCTTTTAGGCGTCAATTCATACTTTCTTGATGTAGACTGCTGGCAATAGCAGTATCACACCGCATGAATTGTTCCTGAATAGTATTTTTAATGTAATAAGTCATAATAAAGATTTCAAAAGAGAAATTGAGAAGCAGGCAATGTTCCCATGATAACCAACATTCTCTCGATTCTCTCTGGGGTCATAGTGAGGAAAAGAAGTAATATGTTGAACAAGGGGCAGATCCAGCCCACCAGGTGAGGTTTCTCAAATTTGCACTGACCGCCTTGACATGCTCAACCTATGCCTACCCAAAGAGAATCAATGAAATGGAGCTCCAAGTTCTGTGAGGTGTAAGACTGGAAAAACGCCGCACCACACGACACAGATTACCAAAGAGGTCTCCCTTTATTAAAAATGGCTGTGTGTTTATATAGGTCTAAGAGAGGTAGCAGGGGCTGAGGTAGATAACCGGTCACCCATTTATTGGCAAGCCCTTCCATATGTCAGTTCCGGGGCCCAAGACGTTAATTCTAATTGGGGCTAAGGCTTCCTACCGGCAGGGTTTGAACATTGGCGCCAGTGAAAGAAACAAAGAAGAGAAGGAGAGTCGTTAGACGCCATGCTGGGGTTTTTCTCTGGGGTGCGGCTGCTGTTATGTTTTCCCAACATGAGGTAATAAACTTATCCTTTCAGTTTTGATTAATTCAGTAGGTATTTATTGAACATCTATTTTATGCTGGGTCTTTTTCAGGCATTAGGGACACAGCAATGAAAAGATGATCTACGTCCACATGCCCTCTGACAGACTATGCTCTAACGGGAGTCAGATAACACAGGAGACGGGATGGGATGACAGGATGCTCTGTGACAGGGCGGCAGGTTTGTGAGGAAGGGATGCTTGTCAGACTCTGGAAAGACGTATTTCATGTGGGGTCTGAGTACTGAGAAGAATCCAGCCACATGATAAACAGGGAAGACCAAGCAGAATGAAGAACGAGAGTTAAGGTCGAAAGGTGGACACAAGGGGGACTGTTTAAAAATCAAAAAAAAAAAGAGTACCAACAAGCCAGGACCATGAGGGAGAGGGCACAAGATGAGGTGGGAGAAGTAATAGGAGCCAGACTATATCGCACTTGCAGGAAAAGGAAAGAGAATTCCTGGTAAAGAAATCAAAGTTCAAAATTAGGCATAAATAATTTTCCCTTGTTCTGTGCTATGCCACCCAAGAAGAATCCTGAAAGTCATAAGGCAGCTCATTGTGCCACCACACCCAGCAAGCTGGGACTGTGTTACTGGCTTAAAGCGACATTTTCTCCATTGCAGGCTAGTCTGTGTTGCATCTGTCACGTTATTTCAAGGTACTTCTTATATTTTCATGTTCTTCCTTCCCATTTTGGTGTGCACACTGGGCTGGTTCTCCTTACCCTATATACCGCATTTCTTTTCTGTTGCAGGCAAGAGTTATCCATCTGGATAAGCACAAGCTTATCTGGTTAGGACTTGCCAGCCAATTAAAACAAACCATTTCCCCCATTCAGGGGGTCACTAAAACTGAAAGGCAACCATGAAAAGTCTTTGTTCATTAAGGTAACAGTAAGGTACAATGGAGATAAAACAATTTAAGTCAAAGGCTTTAAGGGACTCATTTTCCTGTGTCATTTTTGCTATAATGCACAATTGCCTCAAATAATTCAGGGATCAAAAATGCCAGGAGGAATGAATTCAAAACATAATACACCAACCCTACAGATGGACCGTGTTACAGAGGCATTCATAAATAAGGAAGTACTCCACTGAAGGGCAGACTTCTTAAACACTACAAAAGATGGATTTCTTGTTACTATTATAAAACTAAGTCCATAAATTTGGGATGTCTTTTACAGTGGTCTTCTTTACTTAGAATAGCAAAATACTACCTAGAGTCCAATGAGAGTCTCTGACTCGGTGAACAGACACATCCCAAGATTGTCCCAACTCAGCACAGGCATACATGACACACTAACATTTTGTCTTAACCTCACAGTCCTTCTCTCCATCCCACACTGCATCAGCCCACAGTCCTTGCTAGCTCTGCCCCTGCATCTCTAATCAAATCCAGGCCCTCCACTTCCACCCACGCTGCCTTGACTCATTTCTTATCTCCCACGCAAACTTCTAACAGTCTCCAAACTTGTCTCCCTGATTTAGTGTCAGCTCTGCTTGTTCTACCCGTCACACTCACACCAAGTCCCCTGCCTGAAATACATTTTGGATCTTATGATTCCTCTATTCAGAAACCGTAAACAGCTCCCCATCAACTACAAAAGACTCTACGGCACACACGGCCTTCAGCATTCAGCCTACATTCCCGACTTCCTCCCCTGCAGTTTTCCCAGTTATCCTGACAGGACCCACAGAAGGCTATGGCTTTCCTTTAAACAGTCATGGTCATACATCATTTTGCTTTCTGGGCTCTATTCCCTGACTGTAATGTTCTCCACCCTCCACTGCCTCGAAAACCCCTACTGATTCTTCCTGGCACCATAGCATCACCTTCACTGTAAAGATTCCTGGCTCCCCATGGCATAATTCAAAAATTCCCACATGCTTTGCCACCATAGCTCTTGCTACACAACATTCTTATCCTCTGCTGCAACACTGACACATAAAAATTCACATGCAACAAACTTCCAGGTAGCCTCGCTAAAAAGGTCAAAAGAAACGATGAATTCTAATAATGTATTTCATTTAACTAGGTGAATTTGAGTACAAAAGAATACCTTTCCAAAATATAATCAATACCAAAAAATAACAATTTTTCATATCAATTCTTTGAAATCCAATATGTGTTATACACTTAGAGCATATTTTAAATCCAGACACTGACCTGTCATCAAAACTAATTGATCTATATTTAGATTTGACAAAATTTACGGTTGAAAAATTCATATTCATGTAGCCAAGTTGTTCTAAATACACTTGAAAGTTTTCTGATATCTATACCAAATATTAGGTGATTTTTAAATTTTCAGTTGAAATAAAAATCAAGCAGCATTTAAAAACCAGTTCCTCAGTCACAGTGGCTACATTTCAAGTGCTCTAGAATGCAGCCAGTGATTATTCTGTGGGATAATTCTGCTCTCCTGTAATTACCTGTGTCTTCATCTCCCTTCCCCATGACATTAGACCATGTCTAATTTACTCGTATCTTCCCATTCTAATGTGAATGAGATTTGAGACATAATGGTGTTTTATGAAAGTTTGTTCAATAAACAAAGGTGTAAATCACTTGACTCTACCACAACACAACGCTGAAAGCAAGAATATAAATGACATTTTTATGAGTATCTCTGCACACTCACATACAATTCTTCATACAGACACACCCCTGCAGCATTCGTCACAACAACCAAGACATGGGAACAACTTACATGACCACTGTCTGATGATTAAAGAAGATGTGATGCACACTCATCTTGGGAAACTAAACTAAACCTCCAGCCTTAGAAAAAGAAGGAAACCCTGCCAGGTGTGGCCACACGGAGAACCTGAAGGACTTTGTGCAGAGTGAAATAAGCTAGTCACCAAAGGACAAATATGACACACCCTCTGATATCAACCACAGGAGCAGAGGGTGGTGTGGAGGCCACCAGGGACTCAGGGAGGGAAAACAGGGAGATGCTATTCCATCATATAAACCTCTAGTTACACATGAATAAGTAAGTTCTAGACACCCACTGTATAGGATTGGCTTTCACAATATCGTGCACCTAAAATTTTAAGAGAGTAGATCTCATGTTAAGTGTTCTTATCACAAGGGAAAAAAGAGAAGAAAAGCAATAGGAAAAAAAATCAGATCAAAACAAATGTACTCATGTACTCAGTGGTGTGGGATGCTGATAGTCAGGGAGGGAGCAGGCAGGGAATAATATGGGAATGCTCTTAATTTCTTCCTCAATTTTGCTGTAAACCTAAAACTACTTTAAAAAACAAAATCTATTTAAAAGAGGCAAGAAAACCAATAAAGACTAATTACATTTGATTTGTTACCGATTCCTTCAACATTAAAAATTACTTCATGCATATTATTCCTCCTTGTTCTGGGTCTTCACCCCTCTTTTCCTTGATGCATTGGTGGGTGGTCTGCGTAATTTGCATTCCAATGTTCCAACATTCTCTAGTTGTCTTGCCTTTTCAAATTTAAAAGATTCTGGATACAGAAATCATTCCTTGTACTTTGTAACTGTCACACATGGTTTAACACTAATAACAAATTGGAGAATTCTATATATGACATATAATCAATTCTCAGAAGCCTTCTTTTTCTGCGAAGCCCAATCAATTCCAGAAGATAGCTCTCTCAACGCACACACTGATGCCACCATCTCTGACCTCTGTGAGCACTTTTCCTCTATGTATTACAACATGTTTCCCAGGTGTGACTGTCCTTCACCCAGAAAGGAGCTCTCCTGTCTGCACTTCTCACTTTAACCCTTGTGCAGCACCCTGTGCTGTGCTCTCATCAATAATCCCTTAGGTAATTCTTACTTCCTGTCCCCATTTCCCTCTCCATCCCCAGGAGTCACAGGGTGCAACAATATGACAGGACAAGGCCACCTCCTCAGCTCTCTGGTCAGTTGCCCTCTCTCCTAACTGACAGATAACTCTGAAAAATGAAGGCACACGTAAAGATTTCCACAAAGGGAATTATGGCTAGCTTATCATTTACTCTGATACTGCTTGAAGAACTAAAAACAAAACAAAAAAAACAGAGATGCTTTGGTAAATCAGTCATAGGTCTGTGTTGGTATTCTTTCTCTCTTGCTTCAACAGCTCTCTGATGGTCTCCATCTCCGCAGCAGTGAACTTAGGGGTTAGAGCCACGTTGTCATAATCAAATTCTTCATCAAGTGAGAAGGGCTGGACTTCATCACCAAATATCTATAAAGGTAACAAAGGAAGAAAAAACATTAATAATATAATTATTGTAAATGAAGATAAAGTGAAAACACAAACTCCCTACTAATAATTAATTAAACATTTTTTAGACATCAACATTCTCATCTAATTAAGCTGTTTTTAAGTAAAGAAATAAATTCAATTATTCAGGACTTAATTTAGGACTCTTAATATGCCCCATTTGTACCATGCTGTATCTGAATGAATATCATTAACTAATTCTGCCCAAGGCAAGAATCAGAAAGTCTCCCCAGCACACATTCATTACATTTTTTACCATTTGTAGTGACAGGGATAGAGACACACGTGGGAAAAACAGGAGTCACATTAAAATGCGAGAAAATATGCCTTAAGATTAGACCAACCTTAAGTACATTTTCACCGTTTACTAAAAAGACCCATATTAATAAGACACAATTTTCAAAGATAAAAACAGACTACCCTTATTATCATTCTTCAGATAATACCCATAATACCTAGCTAATAACAATAGCTATGAAAACACACAGCATTATCTTAAATTGAAAAGCTCAGAATCCCATTTTTTCTACCAATAATTTAAAAAAAATAACAGTTTATGTAAAGTCAGAGTAGCTGCAAAGAGATAAAACAAATTTTATCTATTTATTCAAAACTTGTGAGTCTTTAAGATTTTCTAAAGGAAAATAAATACAAAGCATATTTTCTAATAAACAGAAAAAGAATGCCTACATCTCATTATATCATGCCCTAAAAAAACCTCCAAATGATGTATGTGATACAATGAAATCAACCTGCACCTCTATCTAACTCTATATGTACAGTGCTACTGAACACTATGGTTCATGCAAGAATGAAAAAAATATATATCCTGAAACTATAGTCTGCTTTAAATATTCTTGCATGGAAGATGATTTCATTGAGTAGCTTTTGCAGTGTTTGTAAAAATGGAGCATACTGCTCAGAAACTATACACTGCTACCCCAGGTGAAAAAGAAATCAAAAAAAGTAGATTTCTGCTATCTGTTTGGCATGTTTTGTAGTTAGGTATGCAGTGCTAAGAGCAAACAACCAGCCATTTACCATCCTTTCTTAGTAAAGCAACAAGAGAACAAATTCCATTGGCTGAGTCATTTCCTTTTTATTAGAAAGTACCCGCATGCTTTCCTGACAAAAGTAATGGCAAGAGCTGCCATTGACTAGCTTGAACTTGTGATACTCCTGCCTTAGCTTAGCCTCCCAAGCCACTGAGATTACAGGCATGCGCCATTATGCCAGGCTATAAACTCATTTTTAAAATGCCAGTGTGAAGATTATTCATTTATAATAAACTTTTGGGTATAAAAAAGATACTTTAATATATAATTTCTTCACTTAGAAACTAAGAATTTTTAACAACTGATATTGTTAAATTATTTTCCTGGGTAGTCTGTTAAATACTGAAATAGAAAGGCAAGAAACCAAAGATATAATAATTTCACATTTGCAAAGGCCAAATATGATACTCCAGATATTTTAAACCATTTAGGGGATATAATTCCACATGGCCAGTTTACCCCAGAGTCAAAATGTTCGAGGAATGGTCTCTTGCAATCATTCAGCTATTTTCCATTCTTTCCACAAACTCTGTTCCTTTAAATTCTAGGCATTGCGTAAGGTGCTGAGATTACAAATATGAAGACTTGCATGAAATCACAGACAAATGAGACAAATACATAAACAATCACTATAATAAAATGTGGTAAGCACAAATGGTATAAATAAGAGGTGACGGAGACAGAGAATGGCCACTTCCCCAGACCAGGTTGGAGGGGATTGGAAAGGAAGCTGAGACTGCTAGAAGGGGTGTACAAGGTAACAAGGCTGAGAGGAAACAGCTTTGCAGGGGAAATGTGATGCAGGATTAAAAATAAGATGCAGAATTGCACATTCCTGCATCTGAAAGGAGTTCAGCATTGTCACACTATAAGCTGTAAAAAAGTGGCAAGAGATGGCAGTAATGCCAAGTCATCATAGAGAAGATGGAAAGTCCCCGAAGGATTTTCTTTTTAAAACAGGGCAGACACTTGGTCCTCTATGCATTTCAGCTAAACTCCTTCATTTATTCAACTGTCTACTGAGTGCCCACAATAAAATAGGAGCTGGAGTACAAAAAAGAAAGATGCCCTACCTTCTTGGAGATTGTATCAACACAGCTCACTGTGAAGGTTAAACAGAGGGTAGATCTGAGGGGCATGAGAT
Source organism: Marmota monax (assembly GCF_021218885.2). Classification (NCBI taxonomy): domain Eukaryota; kingdom Metazoa; phylum Chordata; class Mammalia; order Rodentia; family Sciuridae; genus Marmota; species Marmota monax. Next base: position 3,354,221 of record NW_026692072.1, on the reverse strand, counting down.
GGAAGGCTACTGAGATCCTGCTGAAGCCATCCAGGCAAGAAATAATGAGAACAGGGCAAGGGTAGCAAAGATCGAAAAAATACTTAGAAAGTAAAATTAGCAGTGCTTGATGACTGACTAGATATGGAAATGGCTGAAGGGAGAAGAGTACAGGAAGGGAAGCAGGTAAAGATGAGTTCAGTGGTTAACATGTTGAACTCAAGGTACCTGAAAGAAGCCAGATAGAGATCACTTAAATATACAAACCTAAGGCTCAGGAAAAAAAAGGCCTAAAGCTAGAGATACTGATTTGGAACCATAACAGGTAGTGATTTAATATGAAAATGCACCCAAGTATGTAGCGTAGGAAAAACCACACTGAGCAGGAACCCTGGGGAACACCAATTCATTAAGGATGGATGGGGAAAAAAAACCCAAAGGAGGCAAAGAACAATCAGAGAAGTACACAGTCAGAGAACAAGGAAGTAAGAACGAGTGAAACAGGAGCATCAGGGGAAGATCAGTGGTGTCACAGTACAGAGATCCATTAAAATAAAGATTGCAAGTGTCCACTCAATGGGATCATTGTGAAGTAATTGGTTTCTCCATTCTGATAACATCCAGGCAGGTGATGGAGATCAAGCACATTGTGCACCATACTGAATGAGTGGAAAGGAAGAAAGATCAACCAGTAGAACCTAATGCTTCTGAAATTGTGGGGGTGGGGACAGAAGAAGAGAGAGAGGGAGAGAGAAAACAAATATAAATACACAGTAACCAAAGAGAGGTCCAAGGGGAAGGGAAGGTTGCTTTTCCTTGTTCTGTTCCGGTTTGTTGAGGATGAGAGAGATTTGAACACGTTTGCAAGTTGAAGGGGATGAATCGAGAAAGAAGAAAGGAGAAAATGACCCCAACCATGTTATTTGTTCACTCCATAAATATTTATTGCCTGTCTTGTATGGTACCAAGATCAACACTCATTCTGACCTTTTGCATTTGAATTTAATAAGCCTATGAAAACATGCTTGAGTGAATTTACATTCCTCCAAGACAAGGGACACATATGTGATTCAAAGGAGGACTGCAGTTCAGAAAACATCACTGTGACCTCCCAAGTGATAGCTTTTAAAATACACCAAGGTTGGATTTCTATTTCTGTGTTTCAACTTGTGGGTGCTGAAGTGCACTCCAAGAATTCTCTTCTTCTAAGCTGGGTTCATTTTAGGGTTCTAAACTATTAAGACTCCAAGGTCTTCAATTCCAAACAGAAATTCTGATTTATTTCAAAGAAGAATTTGTTCAGTAGAACACTAACTCCCCTGCTGCTAAACAAACAAACAACAAAAAAAAAACCTTGTGAATTAAGTTATTAACTTGTTATTTTTGCCCAAGGAGCTGAGAGGAATGTATGGATTTCAGATGTCTAATTTCAAATCTAATTGAAATCTTTTTGTAGCCTCTCAGAAAATAGAATTTGTGCACTATTAGAAAACCCCAAGTTTCCTTTAAATTACTCATGTGACTTATTCTAACAGAGACACTGTTAGACACATTTTCATTCATAGTACCACATAGGCAAATTAAAGAAAACAGAACTAATGCTCAAGTCAATAATGGCAGCATTTAGCTGTAGGCAAGTGTACAAAATAATATGGTAAATAAACTCTCTTCACAGTTGGCAAAATAGGAGATCTCCTACTAAAACACAGCTCAAGTTTCTTCTGTGACTTCTTCTATGGCTTCTACAGTTTTTCCTCTTTCCAATGTGAATTCATTTTGCTCTATAAAGGTATTCAAAACTTCCAAGATTCCTCAAAATAGAGCAACCACAGCAAGAAGTTATTTACAAATAAGAAGAGGAAAGTTCTTGGAAAATGTTGAACTCTAAGAGGAAAATACATGCGTATAAAACCATAATAAAAAAGGGGAAATTTTTAAAAAGACCCAATCCATATCAGAAAGTTGATGGGCTCTTAATAGGCAAGTAAGAGGAAGGCAGGACATTCAGGACAAATGTTCATCTTTGCAGACTGAAGTCACAGAAAGCAAGTACCATTTCCAGCCCCCAAATGGCCTTCTGGTAGGCCCTTACAAGACATATTTCTGGAAACTAATGATTATGTTCTTTTACTGACATTAGATGCTTTAAAATAAGATTAATGCTATTAAACCAAGAAACAGATAGTGTAATATTGTGAATCTAGACAGTTGTGGAAAGCTTCTCAAAAAAGTAATGATTAGAAATAAAAATTCCAACCAAAATATTAGTCTGGATATTCAAAAGATACCAAAAGTCATTCATTCATGGCTGAGAAGTTTGCCAACACAAAAACTTTTCATATCATTTTGATTCCAATGTTAAAAAATGTTTATATTTTCTGTAAAATTAGAAATTTATATTCAGGTTTAAAATACATTTAGACAGTTTTAATTTGTATTTCACTGGCTATTGGATAGATCTCAGAGAACATTAAGCTTTTTTTAACCCATTAACTGAAAACACTTTATGACAACTTTTATAATAGTCCTACAATATGTATATTCTATAATTGCACCTAGGTATAATCAAATTCTTATAAAGTATCAGGTTCCATGTCCACTAGCCAGTCTAATAACTTGTATAGTTGCAACTGAAGTCAAGAACATAAATGGGTCTTCAAAAGAAACAGGTTTCTGCTAGAAATAACCTTGCAATTTTAGCTCCTTACAACTCAGAGAAAGCAATCTGTAATTCAAAAAGCATATTGAAAAGTGGCTGTCCCAATCGATTTCTCTGGTAACCAATTTGGGAGTTTAATATAAGCCTTCAAGCATCCTGGGGTATACTTTTGTGATGTCAGTGAACAAAAATACTATGAGAAAAAGAGCAATCTAAAACTGAAATGTGTGGATTATTTCTAATGGAATGAGTAATTCAATAACAGAATGTCTTCTAGTGACAAGTACCTGAACAATTAAAATAATCAAGAGTTGTCCTAGGGGTTTTATTAGAAAATAACAATGAAGAGCCCTTAGCAAGGTCTTGTGCCTAATTCCCTTTACCTTAGAGCAAGAAGGGTGAGAAAGGTCACTTCCCTGCACCATCATCAACTTCTACTGCTGCACATTTGCTAAATGCATAGAAGAGTCACAAAATAATAGCAAAAGATGACCTCCAAGTTTTACATTTGGGAAAGTAAATGTAGAGCAGAGATTCGATTCTTCCCTGTGTTTGATGCATATGTTTAGATGACATTTCCCAGGCTCCTCGGTGGCTAGACATGAAGATGCAACTAAGTGTTTGACAAAGGAATGTGAGCACCAACGAAGGGCCCTGGGTCCTCAGCCTTGCTCCCAAGCTCCCATCTCCTGCCCCTGCATTTATAAAGGTGACCTGATTCAGAGGAGGACATGCAGAAGAGGACATTTTCCCAAGGGGTAGTGGACATCCAGAGAGAAAGAAACTGGGTCCTTGATGATGCCACCTGGTTACTTTAAGAGCCTCTACAGACTGTCAAATGAGAGAAATAAACTTCTACTTCCCATTAAATTATTATTGGGATTCTCTGTGATAGCAGCCTAACCTGACCTTAACTAATACAAAAGGTTCACAGTACCTTAGAAATAATGATAATAAGAAACATGGCCAGTTCAGACTAACAGAGATAAGAAATTGTCTGTTCCTTCTAATGCGTGATCCCTAGGTGGTACTGTTCTATAGCCTTACATACAGCATTTAACAAAAATAGTTTCCACATAAAAACAAAAGTGTTCTATGGGTTTAAAAAGAAATATACACATTAGAGATATATAAAAGTGAGAGAGATCAATTAAACTACTTCAATTCTAAATTTTCCCAAACCTGAGAAAAATACAAAAGCACATGGGTATAAAAAGGACAAATTACAAAATCCAGGCTGTATTGAAATGAATTCCCTGTGCAGTACCTCCTCTGCTTGCTTCTCTGTTCCCTTAACAGTGGGCTTTGGCTTCCCCTCAGCAGCGAGAGGCTTGTCCACAGAAGGAATGAAAGAACAAACACTGGTGTTCACATCCTCTTCCACTTGTCCTGGAAGCAGCAGGAAATCTGTTGGATACAAAGGTTTCAATTGATCTCTGCCAAGTCCATAATTTACCGAAGTCATCTAAAAACCTTAGAAGAGTCAAAAAAGTGAGTTAGACATGCCCATGCAAAACAGGCCCATTTCATTTGAGAAACTGACTCCAGGGATACCCTTTCTGTAAAATAGGATGCTGATGCATTTATTTTTATGTTACTGTTGCAAAGTTACAATCCATCCAAAGGGTTTGGCAGAAATGCTGGTTCTGGAGTACCTTGACTGTGCCTTTCACTCCTAGCCCAATTTCTACTTCTACAGGAAAACAAGGAAGATGCTACTTTTGTCTCATTTTCCCATATTTTCCTTAGGGGTAAAGAAAAAGAAAATGGAGTGTTGATTTCATCCTGTAACAATACAGCAATATTTCAAATATATATATATATATATATATATATATATATATATATATTACAAAACAATGATGCTAGAAGGGAAGTACTTTAAACTTTCAGCAGAAAAATGAAGTACTCTATCATATTCAAAATGCATGGTCTCATTTTCAACACTCGCAAACAACAACCTGTTTCCTGCTTGCTCAGCCCAAACACAAGAATTCAATAACCAATCTTGGTTTTCTGGCCAATTCATTATAAATGGATATGTTCCCTTATCTTCACATAGTTCATGAATACATCACAGACAACCAATGATATTCCACAGCCTTCTTGAAGGAAGACAAACAAATCGAAGCACAACAGGTTTCTTCCTCAGTCTGAATTTCCATCAGGCCAGAGGGGCTAGCCAGAGCTAGCCAGGAATTTGCAGCTGGCTCAGGATTCTGCTGCTTGCTACTCGAGGATGATCCTAATGAAGCTGCTAATTAAGTTCTCAGTGGAACTGATTAATTACCAACAGGCTTGCCTTGGCTGTTGCCAATGGCAGCACATATAAGGAGATAACTGAGCAGGTACTGATCCTCAAAAACTGAAATTAATATTTGAAATGCGTCTCTCACCACAGTAGATATCACCCTCACAAAAATATCCTCATAAATTCTTGGGACATAGTCTGGAAACTGAGAATTGCAGTGGGGAGATGGTGACAAGGGTAGCTCTGCTATGATCAGTTTTTGAAATCTTAGAATATGATCTCACTCATTAGCAGAAATAAAAACAATGATACCAGCCAACACTTACATGCCCAGCACTTTATATGCATTAATACAGCTAATCCTCCCAATTGCTCAGTTATTTCCTGTATTGCAATCAATGAGCTCTGAGCACTGAATAACCTTACTCGAGATTCCACAGCAACAAAGAGCAGAGCCAAGCAGTCTATCCACGAGCTCATATTTTAGCCCATGATGTCAATCATGAACTTCTAAAAATAAGCATTTTCATTACATGTTTTATTTAACTTGATCAAATTATACACTTAAACTCAGGGTCAAGAAATGTCACTACTGTAGCACATTATCTTGGTTATATAGCAGAGTATACACAGAGAAGTAATGTTTAAATCCAATATGGCTGGCTGACAGACTGGCACTGTAAGGTACCTGTTTATGAGTTAAGAGCTAAATTCCCTCACTGAGCTCCTTGTGGAGTGGCCTAGGACTGATCCAAGCCTGGGTAGGGCCTGCCACAACAAGACAAGAAAGAGAAAGTCCAGATCTCTTAATGTGAAAACCAATATCTCCTGGACCCATTAGCTGCCAGTGCAGCATCAGTTCAAATGTGAAATCAAAATCAATCGTGTTTCCAAGGCTATTTAAGATCATTGTTCTGAATGACAAACAGTGCTGTGAGGAGGACACAGCTGTACTCGCTTTACTAAAACTCTTCACTTCCCCAATCTATTTGCAAGAAGGTAGGATTTTCAACAAAATTTGTTTCACAACAGTTCTACTGCCATGGGAACAATTCTTTCAAAACAACAAGACTGTATGCTCCACATGTTAAATTTCTGTCATTCGTTTCTTCAGTGTAAAGGGAAATGCACCAATGCATATCTATTGGTGCCTAACACAGTACCTTCTGCGTAGTGAATTCACAACCAATACCTGGAGACAGGAGATGCATTCCCTATGGATCAGCTTTTAAACTGAACAGAAAGGATCAAGAGTCGACCTGCCAATAGGATTTTGTAGATTTTCCCTCAAAAATGAAAGATTATTACAAGATAATTCTTTCACATTTAAAATCAGTCAGAATAATCAAGAACAAAATTGAATGTCTCTAACTCTGAAGATGACAGATTTACAAAAGGGTAAAATGACATGAACAAAAACAGCCCAGCAGGGTACATGTTATATGTTATTTATGCACAAGCCCATATTCTCTCAGGAGGAAAAATTATTGTATTCACTGATGGTGGTGAATAGGATTTCTGAAATTCCTTGTAAAACTTTCTAAAACTGAAGTGTTTTAAGAGACTTAACCCAATCCTAACTATTATCTCTTAAAACATCCAAAGCCTCATTTTTATCCTAACTAAATGTCACTGTTTTGGCTGATATGAGCCACAGGGCAACTTCAAGAAATGAATGGCAAGACTGATTGGAACATTTTAATCTCATCTTAAGAATGAAGAATTTGGTGGGCAGACTGAAGAATTTCTAATATTTATGAACTATCTATTCATGTCATTTGTCTATTGATTTTAGTCAATGATCAGCAAGTCAAAGGTTATTATCCATGTAATCTGATATATTAAAAACTCACCAATCTAATTCAGACTGCAATAACATTTAATCTGCCCAGCATATTTATAAAATTAACCAATCTGTTCATTTGCTACTAATGTTAACTCTTCATCACTATGACAAACATCTGAGGAAAACTACTTTGAGGAGGAAAGATTTATTCTGGCTCCTGGTTCCAGAGGTTTCAGGGCCTGGTCAGTTCTGCTTTGGACCCAAAGTGAGGCAGAACATCATGGCAAAAGGCCCTAGCAGAGAAAATCTGCCCAACTGATGGCAGCCAGGAAGCAGAGAAGAGAACAAAAGAAGGGCTGGCGATAAAACATAGTCCTCAAGGGTACACCCCATGGCCTGCTTCCCCCAACATGCCCACCTGCCTACAGCTTCTACCCCATCCCAGCAGTCCATTGAGCTATCTGAAGATTGATTAATCCACTGATGAAGTCAGAGCCCTCAGGATCCCATCAATTCGCTAAAATTGCACCCTGAGCATTGTTGCAATATATGAATATATCAATATATGAATCTTTGGGGGACACTTCATATCCAAACTGTAACAGTTACCATGTAAAATAGCTGATAGTTCCTGAAAGTTCAGACTTCTACATCCAAAAGGAATATGTTTAAGAAATGCATTAGCCGTCCCTCAACACATAGCTGCCAGCTAGGAAAGTCTACTTCAGTGGTTCTTAAAAATTATTTAAGATCCCGAAGAGCTTTTGTATATATGGGTTATATATACACATATATTCTAAATCTATATTTAATCAGAATACTACTTTAAAGCTCACAAACATTCCAATACTATTTAATGAATCATTAAAATTAATCCTATTTACATATTCAAATATTTTCATGAAAAACATATTTTCCCAAAACAAAGAAAATAGTGACAAGTGTTATTTTTTTTTCAAATCTATTTAATGTTTGGCTTAAGGAAGAAAGCTGAATTCTATATTTGTTTCTTCAGTTTTTAAAATATCCTGTTTCAGTTAAAGTAAACGAAGATCTACTCTTACACTGATGAGTAGTTGGAAAGGGAAAAATTATCTTGTCTTTTTTATATGATTATTAATATTTTTTATTACTACACCAGAAGGTGACAAATGATAGGGTTTTTTTAAAGGTTAGTTTGGGCAAAAAAAATCTGAAACCATATTGTTAAATTTTTCACATTGGTCATTAAAATCCATTGGTCTATCTCACAAGTTGATGGTTATTTCCTCTATGTAAAATTTTGTTACATCATGAATTGCTTACTTGGAAAATATTGATTCACTGTGTTATGCAGATCTTCCAAATGTTGACATACTTCATTATGCAGAATAAAAATCACATTAGTTTATATCAGCATTTTTACCAAAAAAGCTTTCAAATATTGAGAAGCCATCAAGCTCACAGTACTGGATATAAGTTTTCTAAAATTTTAATTTCACTTGATCTATTGCCAATTTTGTCATTAGCAATGAATACTATCAGTTGCTTTCCTTAAAGATACAGACTCACATCACTCATTTTGCAGAACTATAGTTTGTGTGTCAGTCATTCTTTCAAGTAAAAATGGTGATTCATGAAAGGGAAAAACTAGTTTAGCATACCACTTAATCACTTGTATTTTTCTATACGACAACCAGTGTATCTCCATATGCAGCAGAAGTGCTTTGTGGGAATTTGCTATTTCAGCACATAAATCATTACAAATCATCTCAGGCTTTCAGAGAACCAAGATTTAGAAAAAAGAGGAATTTTTACTACTTCATCAAGGGAATTTTCAATGGAAATTGGCATTTGTTTTGACTATAAATTTATAACAAATTATTTATAACTACTAGTATGTTTTGGTGCAACTACCTTAATTGACATTAAGGTACCAGCTTCTCCACCAATCAGTGCTTTTGCAACATCAGTGCAACTATCAACACACTTGACCTATAGATCTCAGGGTTTCCCAACAGTTCCCACATTGCAAGGCAAGTTTCCCAATAGCAAGATAATAGATTTAAATCTAAATAATTTCACTACATTAAATATAAGTGAACTAACACATTCTGATTAAATATAGATTTAGAATATATGTGTATATGTATATATGTGTGTTTACATAAATGCATTTATATAAACCTTATGCTGCTTACAAGCAACCTAAAACACACTTTGCAAAGGAAAAAAAAAGATACAGAACAAAGGAAAGTAGAAGTGCAGAAGAAAATTACTGCTCATCCAAGTAGAAGTTAGGGAAAAATAGGGAAGACTTACTTCATGAATGGGGCATTTGACAGCAATAGTAAATCATAACCATCTATCGTACAAGTACAAAGATAAATGTATGCGGGAGTTAGAATAATAAAAATCAAAGTATGAACTTTCTAACTTACTGGCAGAGCTGATTTTGAAAACTGGGCTTGTCTACAGTTAAAATTGGGCTCTGTTAGCAGGCCTTCCTTTCAAGCCTAGACATTTGATTACTCCCCACTAAGAGAAGGTCTGCACAGCTGGCACCCAGGTGTAGCTTCATACCCCCACATTCCATAAATGGGGACTCCAAGAGAAACACCCCCAGACTCCCATCTAGAGATGATTCCCTGCTGTAACTGCACCTTAGAATCACTTGGGGAGCTTTCCAAATGCTGATGCCTGGAACAGACATCAGACAACTAAGGCAGATTCTCCAATACAGGACCAGCCATCAGAGAATGTTCTCTAACATGAAAGAATGAAAGGCCATGAAAGAATGATCTCTAACAGTTCTAAATAAAAAAATGTCTAAATTTTAAGTTGGCTGAAATGTGCCCTTTTCTCCTAGCTTAGGACCTCTACACATGCTGCTCCTACACTTTCCTCTCTCTCCTACCCTCACCTACCTACATATCTAGTTCATGGTTACTCATCCTTTGGATCTTAGGCTTTCAGAGAGCTTTTTCTGATACCTTAGACAAACTAAAGTTCCCCTGCCCTATGCTTTCATGAGATCTAGAACAATCTATAATCATATATTTGTGATTACATGATAAGTGCCTAATTCTTCCAATGAATTGTGAATTATAAGGGCGGGAATCTGTTATCTTTCATTCTTCATTATGTTTCGGACCAGCTGTACTTCTTAAATATTTGTTGAATAAGAATCCTGGTCATTCATAGGTTGCCCAAAATTGATTATGAAAGGTTAAAGAAATTGAAATGTAAAGGATAAGATTTGTTTCAAGTTCTGAAAAGTTTTTAAGTTCTGTTAAGTTGCATTTGGAACCTAAAATTCATGTGGCAGTTAAAAACAACTCCCGGAGAAGCCAATGGAATGTATGTTGAAATCTCCCCTGACCATCTGGCTGTTCTGTAAAAACAACCCACCCTCCCGGAAAGAAACCGTGCAGTCCAGCACGTACACATCTCAGGACTTAAGCCAATCAGTTCGAATGTATACCCTTCTTTGTGCTGACCAATCACCCCTACCCGACTTGTTCCCGCCAATGAATGTACTAATCATAGTTAAGAGTTGTTGTTTGATTTTCCCGCGGCGTGTGATGATTTGTTATGCTGTATATGAAGTCCCTGCCCTTTCCAAAGAACGTATATAAGCTCTGCTCAAGCTGTTCTCGGGGATCTTGGCTCTCCACTCCTCCGAAGCGAGCTCTGAGCCCCAGCATGCTGGACCCCCAATAAACCCTTTGCTGTTGCATGAGACAGTCTCTTGGTGGTCTATTCCTCCGATGTTCGCCCGACCTTTTCAGTTAAAGTTGCAGATAACTAAGGAATTTTTTAAAATTGTATGTACTCACCCTTTATTGACTAAAAATGATTAGAAGTACTAGAGAACTTAAAAATAAAAAATTACTGCCAATGACTGAGCAGTAATCAGTGCCTGTTTCATTCCACACAATTAGCCACCATATAAATCCACCCACTGGCCAAGAGACCTATAGAAGAAAGCATGATTTTGACAACTGGCCCTCAAAAAAATAATCTCTTGAGCCATCTGCACTCAGCCAGAAAAGAGGTAGAATCAACTACAGAGGCAAAAATAATCATAATCATAACAATGAACAGAAGAGTCTTCCTACTTTAATGGCCTCAGCATAACAACTAACAGCTATTCCAAATTATAATTTTGCTGGAGAACAGTTTGAGCTATTGTATCTGAGGCATGACAGTCACCAGGCTAACTACCTTACCTTAAATTTGAAGGAGAAAAACTGGTTAACTTGATGTCAAATAAACACAGGGCACCTAGCATCCTGGCAAATGTCACCCTCAGACAACTGCTCAATACCACTGCACAAAGTTGGTTCCTCTGAAAAACTGTCTCCACTCTCTCCACCTGGGCTGCCAAAATGCTAATCCAAATATTGAGAAAGAATCTCCTTCCTGAATCTTAGAGAATATTTATGAGAATGAATAAGGTGAACAAATAAAATCAATGGTAGAAAAACAATATGCAACTCACTTTCTTGTTGCCCCAGGCAAGTCTGTTGCTTAACAATAACAACAGAATCTAATCAGTAAACTTCCCAGCTGCCAAAATTATACAAGCAACTTGCCTATTTAAAATGTCACATTTCCCATCTGATATAAATATTTGCCTTCTGCTCACATTCCTGAAGTGTAATACAAATTAGGCCCAAACTAAAATTCACCTTGGCACAAACTATTTAATTTCTTTTTTCCTTTCAAGTGACCCAGATTGTATGAAAATTGTGATGACCTGGTAGTCTTTTGGGTAATTAGAATAAATCATTGAAGCCTGGATCGATTTTCAGCAGGGGCTTTGAACATTATTTTACATGTGGGAGGGTCTTGACCAGTTTGTTCAAGTCCACTGAGACTTGGTTTAGCTTCAGTAACCTTTATATACAAATGCAAGACTGCCTATTATCTGCTTTCTGGAAAAATCATACTAGTGAGATGTTTATATTTCATTTTATGAAGAAAGGAATAAATCTGGTAATTAAAAGATGCAACTTGAAAATGTGTAAAGAAAAAGATGCAACAATAAAAGGAAAAGGTTAAAAGGCTAATTTACAAGATTAAATTGGAATTGCTGGCTATATTGGTTTATGTCAATATACAGACCTTATCTTTGCTGGAAGGAAATGATAAATTTAAACCACCACAAAAATGTGCAAAGTAGACACATCTGTGTTCTCCTATAAAACTGATTTTACATAGCAAATGTATTACAGGCAGATTAGAACTGTCTTCAAGTGTCATCTTCAAACTAACCATATGCAATTGCATGGAGTGTGGGTTCTGAATGCAGATCACCAGATATCACTGCAGAGCTTCTGAATTAGACTCTTAGGAGCAAGACCTAGGAATCTGCGTTTCTTACCATGCTTCCTTCTCCTAGTCACCCCAAACCCAAAACAGTGTGCTTGCTCTAAGCACTGCTTCCTAACAGTGCTTACCTCTCCCTTCTAGTCCAGCAGGAGCCCCCATACTTCCCACAGCAATTCAGAGCCATCCAGGATATAGAGCTGGAGAAGCCTCCGTGGAAGATGTGATTCCTTCAGATCTCTGACCGCACTTAAACCAAATAAATAACTTAAAATCAGAGTCTACTGGTTAATACAGTGCCTGAGAACCAACTCTTTGGTGGAGTAGTGTGATGTTTGGAAGTGGAATAAAAGTGCTGATTGCTTCTAATTACCAAAGTCTCACCAATTCAAACACCCAAAGCCAGAGTGAGGAATTGACAACCAATTTACAGACAGTTGCCATTCCCAAGCCAATGCTACCCAGTCACTTTAACTCCCAATTAAGTATTTTAAAAAACCAACCTTCTGGGCTGGGGTTGTGGATTCTCAGCACCACATATAAATAAATGAATAAAATAAAGATCCATCAACAACTAAAAAAAAAATTTTAAACCCCACCCTTCCCCCAACAATGACCATAATCCACCCAAAGACTGTAAACATCAGTTAAGTCAACTGACCTGTCCTTAAAGTTTAACCTTGACTTTTGAGACATTCTTGCATATTACATGAGGAATGGATGTTTTCAAAAAAAAAAAACAAAACAAAAAAAAACCTAATTTTGAATATATTTCAAAGATCTTTTGATCAACAAAGGATACCTATGCTTACCCAGAGATATTAACTGGGAAAGGAAAAAACCCATCATGCATTTAAACACCAATGGCCTAACATGAAGCCCCTTCCAGTCCAGCCCATTGCAAAAATGCCCACAAAAAAACATTTGCAACATGTCTGTATCTTCAGTAATTTACATATTTAATGGAGAGTTTTTAAAAACAAAAATGTGGATTTTCTTTTAGTTTATATTTATGATCATTTCTGATATATTTATGAACTTTATGAGCGATCATTATTTCTTATTCTCAAAAATAATCTCCATTTACAACACTGTGTTTCTGAGAAATACAGAGATGACTTTATGACTTATCTCTACTTGAAATAATCACTCAAGAATCAATCATGTGGTAAATTGTAGGGACAGAGGGCAGCTTCATTTCACTTAAGACCAAAGGTTTACAATCCTCCAAAGGCTTTGATCCAGCTGGAGAAACATTTGTTTTTGAAACAGAAATTTCCACAGCTTCAGTTTTTCCTGTTTCATAGGAGGTAGAGGTAAGGATTGTTTAAAAAAAAGAAAGAAAGCTGTCTAAAGCCTTACTTGTACTTTTTTACTTGTAAAGTAGTTAGCAGTATGAAAAAAAATAGAAAGCATACCCTTGCTCATTTGGGGCTCAATCTCTTCATCCATATCAAAATCTTCTAAATCTAGGAAGTTGTCTACCTAGAAAAGGATTAACATTATTTTATGCATATTAGACTTGAAGAAAAAAAATGCCACGAAGTCAATGAATCCACTTCCATAACACTCAACTGAGCAGTAGAAACTACTTTTCTCATCAATTCTAACTCCCAGCTCAAACCCTTTGTGTTCATGTGCTTTCCCATCTGAAAAAAAGCAGTAAATTTGGATGCTGGCCTGGATTTTGCAAGCACCATAGTCAGCTCTCTATGCTGAAAGGGAAAAAAAAAAGAGGTTGGAAGTTTTTGAAAAGAGACTTTGTCCCACATCCTCTCCCAGGATATATACTACCACCAAGACAGTCCTAAACAGGGTTTCTGTTTTTTGTTTTTGTTGTATTGCTTCTTGAGTAAATGATGGTGGTGAGGATCTGGCTATTAACATAACAGTCGACTTCCTTTTAATGTTGAAGAGCCAGAGAGAAGAAAAGAAAGAAAGCAGGAGAGAAAAGTTCATTCCAAACAAAATCATCCCGCCCCAGGTAAATCACAAGAGAGGTGAGCAGGGCAAAAAAGCAAGTGTGCTCTCTTTCAAACAATTAAAACTGAAAATTACTTCAAAGGGAAAAAGCAGAGCAAGTGACCTTTACAGACACAATAGCAGCATTTCAATGAAAAACTATTCCACCTGGAATACTGCTTTCCACTGCAAGCTGACAATGAGACATTTTATATTAGCAAAATGGTAACATTTCAGACATGAACTAATTCATCTCAGGGGAATATCAAGGAGTGTAAATAAGAAGATGATTTCACCAGTGGTACAAATGACAAGTAGTAAAAGCATAAGGTCGCAATGCATTTTTGTGCTCACGACCTAAACATGGGCCTAACAAAATACTTTAAAATTACAAACTTAGACTTCAGGATTGCAATTCAAAAGCAGGCTGTCTTTCTCCTCCTAGTTCTACTTGTAATAGCAGACACGGCTACTCCATAGGAATTTAAAATGGTAACTTCCATTGCTTATAAGTATGTGAATGCGTTTATTACATGGCATCCAAAAGTATCTGCCATATGATGGTTTTAGTAGTAAAATTTGAGTATCTATCATATTATGTTGTCATTTTTCTTGATGGTATATGCTAAAGGAGATTAAGGACACTTTACTCTCTCAAAGCACCCCTTCTATTTGTTAAGCTTTAAGGAAAAAAGATCCAGAACCAAGCCAAGCAAGAATAGTTTAAGATATTCAAACACCAGTTAAAACACAGAGAGAGAGAGAGAGAAAAGAGAGACACTAGCAAGGAAAAAATCTGCTGAAATCTCCAATTTTGTATAAAAGAAAGCAAACGAGTCTTATGATGTTTGTTTGTTATGGGTTTTTTTTTTTTTTTTTTTTTTTTTAATTTTTTATTGTGGGTTGTTCAAAACATTACAAATTTCTTGACATATCATATTCCACACTTTGATTCTAGTGGGTTATGAACTCCCACCTTCACCCCATACACAGATTGCAGATTCACATCAGTTACACATCCATTGATTTACAAATTGCCATACTAGTGTCTGTTGTGCTCCGCTGCCTTTCCCATCATCCACCCTCCCCCCTCCCCACCTCTCCCCTCCCCTCCCCTCCTCTCTCTCTACCCCCTCCACTGTATAACCCTGAGGGTCTCCTTCCATTACCGTGCAATTTACCTTCTCTCTCCCTTTCCCTCCCACCTCTCATCCCTGTTAAATGTTAATCTTCTTCTCCTGTTCTTCGTCCCTACTCTGTTCTTAGTTACTTTCCTTATATCAAAGAAGACATTTGGCATTTGTTTTTTAGGGATTGGCTAGCTTCACTTAGCATAATCTGCTCTAATGCCATCCGTACATGAAAAAATGCTCAACATCTCTAGCTGTCAGAGAAATGCAAATCAAAACCACCCTAAGATACCATCTCACTCCAGTAAGATTGGCAGCCATTAGGAAGTCAAACAACAACAAGTGCTGGCGAGGATGTGGGGAAAAGGGTACACTTGTACATTGCTGGTGGGACTGCAGATTGGTGCAGCCAATTTGGAAAGCAGTATGGAGATTTCTTGGAAAGCTGGGAATGGAGCCACCATTTGACCCAGCTATTCCCCTTCTTGGTCTATTCCCTAAAGACCTAAAAAGAGCATGCTACAGGGACACTGCTACATCGATGTTCATAGCAGCACAGTTCACAATAGCAAGACTGTGGAACCAACCTAGATGCCCTTCAATAGACGAATGGATAAAAAAAATGTGGCATTTATACACAATGGAGTATTACTCTGCATTAAAAAATGTTATGGGTTTTTTACCATGCAAGAAAATTAAATTGTGCCTTACCTTGATCTTTCCTGCCCTGTTCAGATCACCTTGAAGGGAACTGCCAACTTTTTGACCTTCATCCATCACTATCTGAAAATACAGTGAGGACATATTGATGGGAACATGAAACAACTAAAAATAAAGAAGCTGATCTTCTGCGATTTGTTAATTACTTATTCATGAAAGACTATTCTCTAAGCCATGGAAGTAATCAGGGAACAGGTTTTAAGACATGTGACTTCTACGCCTGTCCTCTACAGCCTCATCTACAAGGTAACCTACAGACCAGTTAGCCCAGCATTTTCATGTGTGAAACAGAACACTCCCCACCTCCTATTCCTTCCAAGGAATCTGTGATGGACAAATCGGAAAATGCAATACAATACCTTCAAGTTACCAGAAAACAAGGCCATCTAGCAATTCTTTGCTTTTCACATGCTGATCAAAGAATCAATATATATTATAGACCTAATAACCAATAATTGCCAGTAAAGCATGAATCCTCTAAGGAAAAACAGTTCCTATCTCACAATCATCACTGAAAGCAAATTCTGGAAATAAGGAACCATGGGCCTCTGCTGTTTATTAACACATTGCTAACTCGGAGATTTTTGTTCCCTTGTGTAATCTCTTATATAATTACATAATCTCTTATATAGTTCTGTCTATAATATCACAAAGAAGACATGATAAGGCAGAAATAGAAACTAAATGGCTTAAAAAGTAGGACAATGCCTGCCATTATTCCTTGATAATGTAAAAACAAAGCCAAGGAGAATATGAAGAGTCTCTAAAGTCTTGAAGATTAGGAAGAGAACACCCAACATTTACTGCAGAAGCCAAAACACTTTCTACTTTAAGTTAGCAAGAGATGGCTCTAGGGCAGGTAAAAGAAAGCCCCAATCTACACAAAGAAGTAGAGCAAGAAACTTTCCTTGCTATAAATAATAAATAATTTCCTTGATATAAATAATTTCAAGAATTTGTAGATGGCATATCGAACAAGGTTTTTAATACAGTTGGGATAACCAAATTACTGTCATAAATGACAACTGCTAAAATACTGAAATGTGATCATGATTTTCAATAAAATGCCCCAATGTCACTCCTAGAACTAGAAGTTACCAATCGAGTGACTGTCCAGTGTTTCTTATGGCTTCATTTTTAATTTATGAAGAACACCCTGGTTCTCAGATTGTTTCCAAAATGTGCTACAGTATTACCTGTTCTTCTTCCGAAGATTGTGATGAAGTCTGATGAAATACAGTTGTATTTCTAAGATGGTGGTCATTTGGTTCATTTTTATGAGTAAATTTTACTGAGGTAAATATTTTTCCAGAACCGTCAGTTCCAAGTGCTCCTCTTTTGGTCACATTATCTTCTGAAACGATAAGTAGTATAGTATTAGAATGTATCCACCACATCTAATTCTGTTTATTTTGTGTTCATTTTTCCCTCCTCCAAAAAGAATACTTTTCAAAGAACTGTACAAGCAATGCTTGAGGCATTAAGCCCTCTTAATTATCAAAAGTTATTTCTAAAAATGCACAGAATTACACTATTTCATTCAGCATTTAGCAAATATTTATTAACAAGTACCTACTTTGTATCTAACACTATTCTTGGTCATTGTTAAAAGATCAATAAAATACAGTATTTGCAAGACTTTTAGACATTTTTAGACTTCTCACATTTTTGCTAAATTTTAGAGATTTTTTTCCTTTACATAGAAACAATGTATGGATAGTTTTAGAAAATTTCTAAAAAGAAAAAAAGTAAACTATGAAACGAACTTATAATCCCATGATCCAGAATAACCACAACAAAATATTTTCAATGATTATCTTTCTGCTCTTTTATTATGAATCATGTACTCCTAAAAATCAAAATGGAATCATGCTGCACATATTATAACACAATTTGCCAATGTTTCTTTTCATATTATTACATATTCTTTTATGTAATTTCAAGTTATAGAGCATTCTGTTATATAAATACAAAGTATTTTATTTAACCAATGTCTTTTCTGGACTATTTAAAATTACAAACAATAATACCTTTGAATTAAATCCATGCACGTTCATGATAATCTCCTTAGGATAAGGAAAGAGCCTGAGATTAATTTAAAATTAAGAGACTGAGAAAATTTTAATATTATGGTGCCATTAAACAGAAATGGAGGGTAATGGATTAAGTTGGGTGAGAGACAGTAAATCTAGCTCTGGTCATGCTGCATTTGAGTTACCAGTGGAAACTGTGGTAGTAATGACCCAAATGTAGCTGCATTTGTAGGCTACAATGTGGAAGAGAGATCATAGCTATAGGTAAATAGATAACCATGAATTATACTGAAGTAATAGCTTAAGCCAGAAAATTATTTTAATATTAGTAGTAATATTAGGAGAATATTAAAATTAATGAGTGTTAAGTCATTGAGTAAAATGTTTTTTTATGAGCATCTCATGAATCATTGCATTTATAACTTGCAACACTGTTACTATCCCCACTTTAATTTACAGATAAGGAAACCAAGGCCAACAGAGAGATTAAGTAATTTGTTCAAGGATCAGAACCAGGCCTTCTTTTTCCAGACCCTTTTTTTTTCCTCCTAACCACTGTGCTTTGCTACCTAGAATAATACAGCAAATGAATGAAACGGTTCAGACTAGAAGAAGAAAAAAGATGGAAAATGTGAAGTGGGGGAGTCCAAGAAAGAAAAAAGAAGAAGAAAAGCATACAATTAGCCAAAGAAGACCCAAGGCTGCAGGATACAGTCCCAAACTGGAACTTGCTTGCTGTGACAAGAGCAAATATAGGAATCTCTGTCTCAGAACCTGAGAAGAGTGATTAAAAAAAAAAAAAAAAAATCCAAAAGCAGTCAGATGGCGGCAATCAAGCTACTGTCTATTGTTGGTTTCAGGAATCCTCCTCTAAGCCCTATGAGACTCTACCGTGAAAATGTTCCACAGATGCAGGGATGGTTTTGTCGTGCATTCCTCAGGTGGGTTTCTAATGAAGGCTTGTGAAATAGCCTAAGTGGCAAAGTGCCCACACGCATTTCTCTTGAGCTATCAGTTGCATGACATCAAAATCAGTGAGATGACCAGGCCGTTGTGATGATCACAGCCCAGTGCAAGTCCAGTGCTGAAATCCCTTGTTTGTTTCTGAATACCCTCCCTGTTGTTGGTAGAATTAAGACTTCTAGGGATGTCCACTGAAATACTGTTGGGGAACAGACATAACTTAACCTAATGTCATTAATAAGCTACAGGGGAAAAACACAAATATTGAATGCATCACTTTCTCTTGAAAAGGTCATATCCATGAATAACACATGCTCAGACCAGCTCTCTCCAACTGCCTCCTGCACTAGCACCAGAACTCCTAACTAGCCACTATAAGAGGTGATTTCTGCCTTTTGCTCCAACAAATCCCCAGCAACTCTGGCATAAAGTCCCAGCCTTGGGTGCCAGAGATGGTGGGGCTGGGAGACTCAGCAAGGTGTTGGGAGGGTTGCTAAGACTACTGCTGAGGTGACCATAGAATAAGGAGGACCAAGTGGTCCCAGGACTCCCAGATGTCTTCCTCTTTGACAGTCACAAAGATGTACTGAATCAGCCCCAAGGCAACTATGAGTAGTGGGAACAGGGTGCAGCAAGATAGGCATATAAGCCTTGGAAACAGGAGTTAACTGAGGAATGAAAGAGTTCTTCAAATTCCACCAAAGTTACAAGGGAAGAGAAGACTTCCTGTGGCTGCCACTGCTTCTCAGTACATTGCTGTAATAAGCTGTAGAACAGCTTCAGTTCTCCCTGTTCATCTTTAAAATCAAGCACAAGCTAAATCAACTATGTACTAAGAAAATACTATGCGCCTGGCACAACACTGTTGTAAAAGTGTCACACTCCTTGAAAAGCACAGCAATGTGTGAAAATAAAAGATGTTCTATAAGGACAACTTCCATTTGTTCTCATGGTCACTCAATGTAATCCTCTGCCATTTCCAGAAAAATTCTCAAGTTATCTGACAGGTAACAAAATGAAAATCTTTTGAAATAAAGAACAAAATATAATCAAGTCCCAGCTTCTGATGTTGACATTGCACTATTGTTAGAGTCTCAGATCTAACAAAATTCTTGTCCACTCTGAAAGTTCCCCCCCTTTTGTAAACATAGTTTTAATTTTTAAAACACCAAAAGAAGCAGTAAAGAGCTTGTTCTGTGATTAAACCTATAGGTTAAGGCTCCTTCCTAAATGTTGAAATCAGTTTCACAAGAATACATACCATCTCCCTCCAAACACCCAAACAGCTCCTTATAAAGGTTTTCATCAGTTTTTCAAACGAAATACATAGTAACTCTATTGGCAGAACGAGATAGGAAAAAGTCCTTTGCAATATGATAATGTCAAAATGGCAGATGCTGGCATAGCCTAGAACCTGAAGTGGTGGACGGTCTGATTACAGAGCCAGCTGCTGTCTCCCAGAGTGACCCTGGTGGCAATCTACACGTGCCACCCAACTGTTCATCCCCTCTTCTTCTGTTTCTGTTTTTCATCAGAGTTCCTTACTACCCTTTCATCTTACCCCTAATGTTTCTTCCTTTGAAATACATGCTAGGCATAATACAGCTTAGAAATCTAACAGCAATGTTTCAGAGAACAAGTAGGTTGAGACCTGAAAGAGTATTTCTTTGGGCATTTCTGAGCCAAAACTTCAATACATGAGACAAAGCTTTTTCTAAAGGTGTTCAGAGGTTTCATTATTCTGAAGCAATGGAATTTCAATTTCCTTTTGATAACAGACAAGCTTCCAACAGACTGGCCTTACAAGGCCACCACAACACCTTCAGCCTCTAATTTGGGACAAAAGGAAAAGGTCACACTCCTTGAAAAAAATGGAAACTTTTGATGCCCTGGTAAATTAGATACTAACCACATATTGATTATATATCTTCCAGATAAAGGTGATTATTTTTGGAGAACTTGATTTTGAAATAAACTTTTTAAAAATATTCAAATTCCTCCATGCAAAAGCCAGACAGATCAGTGCCCGTGTGCTGAGAAGCATTTCCACACTTTGAGAAAAGTTTTCTCAGACCTGCACAACCAACATCACAATTCATGAGCAGATCCTGAGAGCAACCTCCAAGTGTCTGTTACTCTGTACTACTATCAACAGCAACAGAAACAAGAACATGTCCCCAGTCACAAGATGCTGCATACACTGCTGGAAGGAAAGAAAAATTCATGGGGGAGAATATTCTATGCAACTCAGGGCAATTGCAAAAAACCGTCTGCTAAGAGAATAGGGGATAAGCAATCATGCCTCTAACAAGGTTGAGTACTTTGAAAGTCAAGGGGTGATTTTCACATTATACTGCTAGCCTAGAGCAATGTTTCTCTGGACAATAATATTTGCTCTTGATTTGTCCAGCCAAACTACTTTACTCCACTGCTTCTTGATCACATGCTTCTTGGTATCTAGCCTCCCCTGGAGCAATAGTCGTTAGGATTAAATAAGCAATTTAAAAACCAATCAATCATAAATCAGGATAAGTCCAAAGAAGCTAAATTCAGCACATGAATGTTTTGTCTAAATTCCCTTTGCAGTGCTCTGAATTCCAACTGTTTTATGTTCTCTATTTGAAAGGGCACAGGGAGGAGAGGATTACCTCAGCCTGGCCAGTCAGGAGTAATTATGCTTTCCCCCAGGCTGGATCATAATTGACTCATTATTCACAGTCACAGCCATCAACCTGCCAAGGCACAAATGCACAAGCCTGGCCTGGGTAAAAAATTTTAAAAAAATGTATGTCAAAAGCCGTAGATGAGGGACACAATGGCAGTAAGATGAAATTCTTGAAATGTCCACAGTTAGGCACTTACAGAGCAAAAAATGTGGGAAAAAAAAGCATAAAGTTGCTGGAAGTTTATTTTCAGGAAGAAAACTCTATGTGATAGCTAGATTATGCAGGTAATTAAATCAAAAAGTTCTATTCTGGGCACCAACTATGTGCAAGGTTACACAGATGGGTAAGGCCCATCCTTGCTCTTACAGAGACTATAAATTACGAAGTTCTGGTATGCAAGCTACCAAAATAGAAAGTACCCAAGGCAGACATTCAGAAAATGGCAAAATCATAATTGGCTGGGGAGAATAACAAAAGACTTTACATAGGAAAAAGAGTATCTAAGCTGGGCTTTGAGAGAGAGCTACAATTTCAATAGGTGAGCACTGTGAGGAGGTTATTTCACAAGGGGAAAGTCCATGAGCAAACCTGCCAAGGTAAAAAGCACAGGGCCTGCAGTAGAATCACTGAGTATTCGAGAAGACTGGAGCGCATATTCGGTGACAAATGGACAGATCAATGAAACAATGTTCTAAGAAGGTGAAACAGAGAGCAGAGTGGTTCACTGCTAGAAGTAGAAAGTACAGAGCTATTGTTGTAATCTAGGTGAGAAGCAAAGGAAGCCATAGCTACTGTGGTGGTGGTATGAACAGTAGAAATTTAAGAAAGGAAAAAAGAGCTCACAAAAAGTTAGTTCTTTTTGTGTTTGTAAAATGGAAACAAAGACACTATCTCCAGCTGCTTATGTTCCCTTTTCTAGATATCACAGAAAATTCACCTTATCTTTCCACTGCACTCTGTACCATTCTTTTACATTTAAATTGGCATGCCTGGGTAACTATTTTTTAGCTATCTCCATGATGGTGGCAGTAGACAACACAGCATGCTCATAATCCATCAAAGGACTACAGTTCATGCATGCACAAAGGCCACACAGACTCATCTCACAAGATGAACTTACATTCCCAATTGATTTAGTCAAGGCTACAGAATGAGCTGCCCAGAGTGGGAGCTAACAGTGTGACAGCTGTCAGTGACAATGTCTACATAAGGTAGAATGTGTCATATTCAAGGAGTTCATTTGAAAACAAATATAATCTTTTTCTACTTAAAACCTGCAAGTTTATGCAAAATATGGGAAATATTCACGCACAAGCCAGACCCTCCAGGTTCTTCAGCCAAAGCCAGAGTCACAAAGACACATGCCTATCTGGAATAACCCAGGGTGTAAGGATCCAAGATTATATGACCAAATACTTCTACCACTCCATAGTTTTAATTTATGTGTCTAAAAAATTTACTCATTTTTAGCATATTATTCAATGATTTTTAATAAATATATAGAGTCCTATGGCAATCACCACAATTTAACTTTTAGATTCTTTCCATTACCCCCAAAAGATGTCTGGTACCCATTTGCAGATTCTCCCTATCACTATTCCCAACCACAGGCAATCACTAAGCTATTTTTTGTTGCTACAGATTCTTCTCTGCTAGAAATTCCACGAAAGTAGAATCATATAGAGCGTGTTCTTTTGCACTTGACTTCTTTCACTCAGCATAACATTACTGAGATTCACCCACATGGTGCAATGTGTTGGTATTTACTTCCTTTTATTGCCAAATAATATTCCATCATATGAATAGAACCACATTTTATTTTTCCATTCACCATCTGATGGACATTGGGATTGTTTCCACATTTTGCATCCTCGGTGACACTGAGGTTGATTCAAGGATCATCATCATGAATCCAATTCCATGCAGTGCCACAAGATGAAATCCAACCCATAAATAACTAATTTCAGCTTCTCTCCACACCCAGAGGGAGAAAGGCATGTGTGCCCTGAGGCTATAGCTCTCTGATCACTCCATCTCCTTAATGTGTCACCATAGCTGCAGAATCAGGCTACTCTGTCACATGGCCCTGCTTTCTCCAATTTTATATGAAATCATCTGAAATGACCTTTTAAACTGTTTATTGCCCATCTCTTCCTGCTCAGATATAAGGAGGGTAGGGAGCTCACCATTAGGAACTCACTTATAGTTTCTCTCAGGTAAAACACTCAGACTTTGCTCCAAAGGATATGAAACAATTAAGATTGGAACTAGATTGATACTCCACCCTTCAATCAGCAAGCTCTGCGGTGAATGTTACTCTGCTAGGCTGGAGGACAAGAAGTAGAGTTCTAAGAAAGTTCTATAACATGGCCTTTGCCTACAAGAAACATAATTTATTCCCTTAAAGCTTTTACCCACTCAAAGGCATAACATTTTACATAACTCTCAGCCAGCATTCCCATGTCTAAGAATTTATCCAAAAGAAATGATTAAGTATGTGGGCAATGATTTCTCTACAAAGCCAAAAATGTCTAATCTATTCCCTTGAAATTTTTTACTTAACCAAGGCCATAAATTTTTGCATATCTTTGAACCAGAATTTCCATGTATAAAAATATATCCAAAGGCCATAAATAACAAGGATGCAAAATTGTAGCTTCATTTAAAGAAAAGAAAAAAAAGATAACATCCTTATGAGGCCCACAAGGCCACCCATGCTGGTGTGTCCAACCTCCACATCCTCTGACCTCTGCTTCTAGTCCTCTCACTTTTGTACACACCTCTCCCACCACCATACCTTCTCACTGTTCCTCAAACAGGCCAGAGGCTGCTACTACTGCACAGTGGCTATGCCCTGGGTTTCAAATACCTGTAGGCTTAACTCCCTCATCTTTCTTATGGTTTGGATACGAGGGATCTCCCAAAAGCTCCTGTGTTGATGCAGGAATATTTAGAAATCACATAATTAGACAAGGAGAGCTTTAACCTAATCAGTTCATCCTAGTTTAAATGGACAGACTGGGTGGTAACTGTAGACAGGTTGGGGGTGGCTGGGGAAGGTGGGTCACTAGGGGTGAGCCTGGAAGAGTGCGTCTTCCCTATGGTTCCTTCACCCTCTGTCTCTACTTCCTGATCCCATCATGAGCTAAGCAACTTATCTCTGCTGGACCCTTCCCCATGATGTTCTGCCTCACCTTGGGCCCAGGCAATGGAGTCAGCCATCCATGAACTGAGACCTCTAAAACCCTGAGCACCGAATAAACTGTCCTTCCTCTAAATGTTATTCTTGTTAGGTGTTTTGGTCACAGTGATACAAAAGCTGACCAAAACACATAATCTTTTCCAAGGACACCTAACCATATCACCCAATATAGAACTGCAATCTGTACCCTCCAACCAGCACTTGTCATCCACTATGCCCTGCTCCTATTTTCTTTTTCCTAAGAAAAATTACTGTGTTCTAACTAGATACTTTTCTTACTTATTATGTTTGTTGTTTATTGTTAGTTTCCCTTTCCAATAGAATGCAAATTCTCTGAAGGCAATGATCTATCACTAGCATTCACTCATGTGAGTAGCACTTGGCATAAAGTAGGTATTCAATAAACATTTATATAATGGATGAGGATGTGCAAAGTAGCATTATTTATAAGAGCCAAAAACTGGAAATAATACAAATTCCCAACAAAAACAGCATGGTTAAACAAATTGTGGCATATCCATATAATGGAATACTATGTGATCATCAAAACCAGTATTAAATAATATTTATTACCATGAGAAGATACATATGTAACATAATATTATGTGAAAAAGCAAATTTCAAAAAGAATATGTATAGTGTAACCCCACTTTTCTAAAATAATTATATTAAGTTTAATGAATAAACAAGTGAAAAAATACTATTGAGCCCTTAATTATAATTTGGGCATTATAAATAAAACGTGTATGCATTTTATACATATGTAATTATTTGATCCTAAAAACAAGTGTATCAGGTAGAAATTATTGTATCTATTTTACAGATGATAAAACTGAAGCTCACAGTGATGAAGTAACTTTTCCAAGCCTACCCAGTTAGACAGCAGCCAAGCTCAGATTCAAATCTAGCTATCTATAACTTTCACGTTCTTAATAATTATAAACATTTATACAAATTAATAAACACAGAAAGATTCAGAAAGGATTACACACCCATAGTTTATCTCTAAGACACAGGATAATGGTTTAATTAATTAATTGGATATGGTTTTGCCTACATAAAAGAGACCTAAAGCCACAACTTAAACAAGATGGAAGTTTATTTCTCTCTCATGTACTAGTACAGACATACATAATCCAGAGCTAATGTGGTTGTTCTGCTCCACAAAGTCATCCAGACTCCCACCTTTCTACTGTGCCATCCCTTCTCCAGGTAATCCAGAATAGCAAGAGGATGAAGGGGAAGACAAAGGCACATTCATAGTTTCCCCTGTAAACAACAGGTACAGTATGGTTTAAGCTACTATACTGCACCAAATAAGAGCAGCTCTAATAGGAATTTTATTTCTCTCTCATACACAGCTCAGTACAGGTGGGTAGGCTCTCCTCCATGAGATGATCCAGGGATCCAGGCTGCAGGGTGCTCTGGATCCTGAGCACAAGCCTTCCATTCCTAGGTCTACGGGAGTTGTCCTAATGATTGTCAATATCCAGCCACGGTGAAAAAGACAGAAAGACCCCAAGAGACATAGCTTAAGGATATGAAGTTATCCTCCCATTTCATTAGCAAAACTTGGTCATATGGCTATATCCAGCTGCAAGAGAGTGGGAAATGCAATCTTTTATCCTAGGTGGCAATGGAATAGCTAAGAATTCTACTGCTATGGAAAGAGCAGGGTGGAGTTGGGGGGTTTTGCTGAGTTTAGGATGTGTGTGCATGCACATGCACGCACATGTGCACGCACTCATATGCACATGTGTTAACACTCAGGATTTTCTGATTTTTTTTTACCATAAACAAAAAAAAAATAAAAACAAGCTTTTATCTATGGAAGTAACAAACTTTTTCTGCGACCCAGCTTCTTCCAATCCTCAACCTAGGGAGAATGACTATATACATCACCTTCATTCATTAAAAGCCCCTCTTGGAAATAATGAAAAAAGAATTTTTTTATATTTTTATATTGTAGATAGACTCCTTAATATTTTAATTTGATGTCCCTCTTTTAATCATAGATACCCTACTCCTAAAACTCTACTTCTTTGATTAACGCTATAAAACATGCAAAATACCTGCAGGTATGAAATACACTGAAGAAAAGTAACCTGAAGTATCAAAATTATTGGAGGGGCATTTCCTAAAAGTGCAGGCAACAAGATGCCTGTAGAGCCTGTATCATCTCCTGGTCTCTTTCCTCTTTGCTGATGGCAAAATGTTCACAAAGAACACAGTTCTGGTAAAAAATTAAAAAATAAAAACCAGAAGTGGTAAGAACATTTCCTGTGGTAGGGTAGCTTTGACCCACAGACAGAGGCACTATAATTCTTCAGACATGGGATAGAATGTCTGCTAAACCAAAGTTCACCCTAAATTCTGCAAGCTATTACATTCTAGTTGCTATATCAGAGATCACAAAGATAACAGTAAAATTATTCTTTTTTTAAGAGAGAGTGTGAGAGTGAGAGACAGAGAGAGAGAGAGAATTTGTTTTTATATTTATATATTTTTTTTAGTTTTCGGCGGACACAACATCTTTGTTTGTATGTGGTGCTGAGGATCGAACCCGGGCCGCACGCATGCCAGGCGAGCGCGCTACCGCTTGAGCCACATCCCCAGCCCAAAAATTATTCTTATAATCTATCACACTTTTTCCTGTCAAAATGTCTTTTAAATAATGTAAAATGGTGACTTTGAACTAAAAGTCATATTTTAAGGTAAAATAACTGTTCTTACCCTTTGGGGGGGGGGTCACAATTTCTTAAAACCTATAGACTTTACTCTTAGAAAAAAATGCGACATATACATACCAAAGTGAACACAAAATTCTTAAGAATTTGTGTATATCCTTTCATCCCTCCTTGATCTCATTTAGGGCATATTTTTCAAAATTGTTTGTCTAAAAGCCAAAATTTCTAGGCTTCACATTAGAACTACTCAGTCTGAATTTGGGGACAGATTCCTAGGAATCTGTATTTTAATTAGAATCTCCATGTGGTTTTTATATATTCATAAGATAAAATTTCCAAAACAAGATTTCATGAAGTAGAATTTAAGAACTGATCATTTAAAAGAAGGATCTTGCAGGCGTGGTGGCATATGCCTGTAATCCCAGCAGCTCAGGAGGCTGAGGCAGGAGGATCATGAGTTTAAAAAGCCATCCTCAGAAATTTAGTGAGACCCTAAGCAACTTAGTGAGACCCTATCTCTAAATAAAATATTTTAAAAGGGCTGGGGATGTGGCTCAGGTTTAAGTGCCCCTGGGTTCAATCCCTGGTATATTAAAAAAAAAATCTGATTCTTTATCTTGATCAACACATGTAAATAATTTTGCCTGATGGGTGCGTACATGTAGACACAATATTGAGTCCATCCACCAGAGGCCAGTGTGGGATTATTTCCTGAGTTTTACAGTCTTGTGCCATAACATATACATATACACTATACAATATGCACTACATATAGTTGGTTTTAACTACTTCAAGGAATAGAGTGTGAACAACTAACACAATGGTGAATATTTTTCGCTTTTTATATTGCTCATTCAAGATTTCTTGAACATTTAACCTTGATGTTTCTCTTTTATATCATAAACAGTCCCCCTAACCATGAAACTTTATACTTGAATAAGTCTTTAAAACTTCCAAGTACTTTTATGTATATTTCATCTGATTCTCACCACAACCACATGAGACAGTGAATAGGCAGAACTATTCCTGGTTTACAAATGCAGAAAGCATGTGGCAAGCCTGGGGTCTCAAGGAATTATATGCCTGGACTAGTACGTGGGACTTCTGATCCAAAGATAAAGCAGTCCTCTTCCATTACACTGACCCTGCCTACAATAAAATGAGAAGATTAAGGGCAGTATAGTGCACTCTTCATAAAACTAAATATCTTCAACCTAAAACAGTTCCTTCACCCTGAGATCAGCCTTTCTGCCTATGGCATTAAAGATGCATCTACTTAAGGCAAACTGCCTGACTTACGAAGGTAGAGAAAGTTAGAGAGATTAATTTCTCCCTCTTTTTTACAAATAAATCTTTCTTTGAAGTTATGAAACGTCCAGAGGTAGAATGACATCTCCCACATAAATCTGTAATAATCTAGAACTCAAATTTTGACATGTGGCATTAGGGAAGTTCAACAGCAGACTTAAATTGTACAAGTATTGCATACTTTTTCATTTTTACTGGAAATTCCAGGACATCCCTCATTTAAAAAAATAAAATAAAATAAAAGCTGGAAGTAAAAATAGAAGAAAACAGTCTGAAAATCCACTGTTCCAATCATTCTTAATGCTCTTTGACTAACTCATAGAGTTCGTATTCAACATAAAACTGTGACCCTGGAACCAAAGGCAATATTCCAGATGTTACTTTTATCAGTACTATGCAAAGAGTAGTTAATATTTCCTTACTAATCAGCTCTAACTACATAATATATAAACATACAACTACATCTAAACCACTTGGGAATCAAACTGTATTTATAAGCAGGTAGTAATTAATAAGAATAACATATCGGCTGATGAATTCTTTGAGAGTAAGGACTCCATTTCATTCATTTCTGTATTATCAGTTTATAACTCAATGCTTAAAACATGGGCATCAATACTTCTATCTCAAAATTTAGCAAGAGTGGGATTGACACTATAATTAGAGACTAAATCCAATACCCAGAATTAGATGACTGGTTACAATCTCTTTTTTCTAATTAGTGGCTCACATACTATAAAACCTAATGTAAAAGCAGACCAAGTCCAGAAAATACATAAAAATGGTATATCGATTCTACCCTATGCTAAGTAGGGAAAATTGATTGCAAGAAGAAAAGCTCTGACTGGCATCACATAAATCTATCTCCCCTAGAACAAATCCAGATTTAAAAAAACCAAAAAGACATAAAAATCACATACTAGACAGACTGTGGCTTGATTTTCATATAAGGAAGACATGAGTTTGGCTAAAATAATGTTTCCTGTTTGTATCCCTTTAGGTTTAGTAGACCATTTCAAAAAAATATTATTGTCCCGTGGATGAAAAAACATTTTGCTAAAACTATTTTAATTTGAATACATGCCCATTCAACTGAATCAAAGGATGCAGACTTATGACCGCTCAGTTTCAAGCCAAGCAATTTACCCCTTTCCTTCGAGTAACAACACATTGAACAACAACTAAAAATAATGTCACCAGTTAAAGAGAAATGTACACTCAGTAAATGCACACCTACTAGATATTGTTTAAATAGGCTAAAGGTTCATAGTGACTATCTGAAGAGTGTATTTAACTAATAATATTTCTCTGCACTTTGTAAAAGTTTAAAATCAAATTCCCTATAAATGTTCAACTTTCTAATTCACATGTACACATGAAATACACCACATTTAACATTTATAAATTAAAAAGACAAAGAGCCAAAGAAAATGATTACTTTATTTGTAAACAAACCAAAAATATTTTAAATATGCAAATCTTATGTAACTGTAAAAGCATACTAGAAAAGATATTTTTGTAACAAAATACTATGCATTAAGAACACTGCCAAAAATAAATTTAATGATTATAATTCAAAATGCTGTATATATTTAAGTACGTTTCTTTCTTTATCCAGTTACATCTAAACTATAGCAAACATGAAAAACAAATGATTATCTATAAACCAAATATTCGTGTTTAGAATGAATATGAATTATAACAACCTCAGCTGAAGATTTATGCTAATGCATCTGAGACAAAATGGCTCGATCAGCTCAAAATCTGTCATAATTTGAGGAGGGAAATTTCCTTCTGCAACTGAACCAGCAGTTTTCTGTGTTTCATAATTTGTCAATTTGTTCCCTAAGTGTAGTGATTTAGTGATGACAAAAGAAATAGAAAAACAAATGGAAATTGCTTAATTACAGTTTGCAAATGTTTCCCCCAAAGAGAGAAAAAAAAAAAAAAAAAAGGTTAATGTTGCTAATGCTTTAAGAGTCTTCACAGGACGTGGCTATTAATTAGTTCACTCTGTTCAATATGTGTTTTTCTTCTTGAGTGTTCTATGTGATGTTTGGTGCTATGATAAAGAGGTCACATACAGATAACTACTGAATGTATGATTGCCATAAAACTACCCGATTTTTCTTGCCCCTTTATTCTTTTCAAGGATACCAAATCACAAATTAATATTTTAAAACAACTTTAAAATTGCACCGTTTCCATCCTCTTTCCATAGGGATGTCAGATTAATTAATTTTTTTAAAATTGCCTCTCCACTTTTACTAGCAAATCCACATATGATGTCTTCTCAGATTTCCCTTAAAGTTAATATCATGCCAATGGCCTGTCTTTGGTCAGTTTATTGCTATTTGCTCTGTTATTTTTCAATGGGCTCTTTACTGTTCAGTTCACATTTGCAAAAGTGTTTCCTCGAGTTGCCTTTTTTTTTTTTTCTTATGTGGCTAACGAAAAAAAGGAAACAGAAAGACACTGCAAATGGGCTGTGAACTAAAAACATCACTCAATATTCAGTAGGGAATTAAATGACTGATAACAACAGTGCAGAAAATGTGGCCTAAGTGCCACCTGGAAACAGAGAGCTGGTCAGTTGTTTCCAACTTCCTCCGCAGGCAATCTGCCAGTTGCAAGGGTATCAAAACAATGTTAAGCCCTCTAGTCTCTATCTAATACTCGACAGAAAATAACTGCAAAAGGCTACACAGCTAGGATTATTTTTCTTGTTGTGTTCTCTTTTATAAGGGAAAGCTGTTTTTATGCTCTACTGAAATTCCTTTCCTGCTCTGAAATTGGTAAGAGGGCCAGCTGCTTTCTCTATTTTTCTCTATGGTATTTTCTACAGCCAATTTAAAATTCATTCTTCAGATTGGGAAAAGCCTCTCTTTGTACCCCTATGGAAGTTTAAAGATGCATTTCTAATGCTCAAATTCAAAACAGCTTTGGGGACCAAAATATGTCAACTTTAGACATAAAAAAAAGTGTTGTTTTATGTGCTGTCACCAGTTTCATTTTTAATTATATTTTTTAGAAGTTGTCAAGTATGAGTAGTGATATTCCTATGGCTGAACTGACAAGTCAAAATTTATCAGTCCAGAAGTGTAAACCAAATCCCAACCCAAGATTCTAAGCTCCTGACAGAACATACATTCAATCAAGAAAAATATATATAAATAAATAAGAGGCTCCTGAAATAAGAACAGTGTAACTTTAAACAAGTGGCTTAGCCTCTGTGAACCTCAGCATCCCCCAGGCAAAATACTTGTGACTCATCTTTGACTGGCTACCAGAGGCTTTTATGATAGCAGACTTTCATAAAAACACAGGTTCTCAGGTCTATTCTCCCTGGTCCTCTGTCAGTCACCTGTAAGTGCTGTCTGTCATTCCTTCACTTGAACATCTCATAGGCCCTGTGGCTCTTTATTTCCTCCTCCACTACCTGAATCCAGACTTCCACCTAGGTACTTCTGCTCAGCCTCCTTCTTAGTCTGACTCTGGATGTTTCTCTCCTTCTGCTTTGCCTCTACCTTTCAAAATCACTTGCAGTTTGTGTTATTGCTTCTCATGTGTAAGTCCTACTCTAGCTCCCAGCTACCTAGCATGTCAAATCCAAACCAGGGCACTGCAGTCTTCGTAGGCTTGCTTTCCTGTGCCTGTCATTGCATATTCTTCAGAGCTGGATCTGAGGTCCCCTACCTGTCTGCCACTCTTATTTTCTTTTTGTTTCATTTATTCAACAAATATTAAGCATGTACTTATTTCACAATACCAGGCATCATTGTATGCACTAAAGTGATGAAGAAAACTCACAGGAAGTCACCTCCATGGAGCTTACACTCTAGAGAAGGTACAATAAATGTTCGGGATAGCACACTCATTCCCACAGCTCCTCTCATCTGTGGGTCAGTGCCTCCCTCAGCTTGAGAAGACTGCCTCCTCTGTAAGGAAAGCAGAAAACAATGTGGTTCGGAGTACACTTTGAAGCCACACTGAC
Source organism: Marmota monax (assembly GCF_021218885.2). Classification (NCBI taxonomy): domain Eukaryota; kingdom Metazoa; phylum Chordata; class Mammalia; order Rodentia; family Sciuridae; genus Marmota; species Marmota monax. The sequence goes on along the minus strand of NW_026692072.1, from coordinate 3,321,568 downwards.
CAGACAGGTCACGTAAACCTGGACAAGTCTGCCTGGGCTGGCATCACAAAACACCGTGGATTCGATGGTTTAAACAACAGAAATGTATTTTCTCCCAATTCTGAAGGATGAAAGCCCAAGATCAAGGCGCAGGCAGGTTTGATTTCTCCTGAGGTCTCTCTCCCCATACCTTCCCATTGTGTCTTCGCAAGGCTTTTGGCCTCTTCTCTGTGCACGTTTTGGGGGTTGCGGGTGTCTGTCTTCTTAAAATGACAGCAATCAGATTAGATTAGAGCCCAACCCTCTGACCCCATTTAATCTTAATTATCTCTTTAAAAGCCCTGTCTCTTTATATATTCCATGTTAGGGTTAGGGCTTCAACATATAAATTAGAGGGATATTCAGTCGGTCTGTAGTAGTAAGGTACTTAACCTTAAACCTTACTTGGCCATTGTAAGAAAATTAAGTGAAATGATCCATGTAAAGTACTAAGCATAACACCCATACTTAATACATGTTAGTGCTCTTAATAATAACATTAGACTAGTTTTTGATAATCTCACACTGCCTGATGTCTGTGGGAGAGACAAAATGGTAGTGAGTCAGCTGTCTGAAGTTTGAATCCTTGATCTGACACAAGACAAGTTTATAATCTACAGTTTTCAGTTCCCTGGGCTGTAAAAACAAATAATCATGGCTATTTCTTTGCATTATTATAATAAGTTATTGGAGAAAATGCTGAATATATCAATAAAACCAGGAGCATGGGACTATCACTTCCAGTTTATAATTTAAACACAAACATTAATAATTATCTAATATCTTAAAGATGTATAAACAGTCCTGATTTTAAGGGATTATGAGAATTTGTAATTCAAACAGTGATCCCTCAAAACTTGTGGTACATCAGAATTACCTAGAGTCTTATGAATATCAAAATTCTTAGACTCCTAACCATGAATATTCATTTCATAAACATGGAATAGACCTGAGAACCTGTGTTTTTATGAAAGTATGCTATCATAAAAGCCTCTGGTAGCCAGTCAAGTTTAAGAATTCCTACTCTATGTATGTGGTACCCAATGAAAATATAATGTAAGCAACATACGTGATTTTAAATTTTCAAGTAGCCTCTTCTTAATAAACAGTAAAAATAAAAAGTAAAATTAATTTTAATAATATATTTCATCAGGAACAAAGTTTTAAAAATTTCAAACATAGTCAATATGAAATATCAGATATATTTTGCATTCTGTTTTTATAGTGTCTTCAAAAATTCAGTGTTTATTTCATACACCATATCAGAGTTCAGATGCCAATTTTTCATCAGAATATACAGATTTCATAAAATTTACATCTTAAAATTGTCCCAAAAACTCAGAGTCCCAAATACCTTTAAATATTTTCCAGTAATTTACATGTAAATTAATTAAAAATAAATCAAACTTAAAATCCAGATTCTGGGTAGCATGAGCTATATTTTAAGTACTCAAAAGTCACATGTGGACAGTAGCTACTATTCTGGACAATGCAGGCCCACATGACCACAGTCTATAGTAAACCGAACATTTCTGAAATGTGTAATGATGGTAGAGCATTGGCATAGCTCCTTAATTAAATGCAAATAAAGTACATAAAGACTAAATTCTCAATGATTACACAACATGACTAAAATCTAAGAAAAAGTGAAACCCACTTAGTGGTTTTGAAAATCCTAGATTTTGAGCCCATGGAAGGCCAAAACACCACCAGCACAGAGACACAGGCATGGGCCTTTGTCCTAAACATCCATGTCCTATCTAATGGGGAATTTAATTCAAATAATAGTAAGTATGAAGGAAAAAAGGGAGGTTGACAGCAGTTTTTTTCAAAGCTATGTTAAAAGAACAGTAAAATGCTAACAGCATAAGGTTCTAAAAGTGAAATGAGAACAGCACAAAAAAAAAAACAGAAATGAAATTACACATCAAATCTGAAACAGAAAATCTTTGATCTACACATAGTAAAATAGGTTAAAGTTGATAAATGCATCAATGAATATAATACTGCACTATATGCTAATACAGAAACTCATACAATCACTTGGGAAACTGAATCCCAGATATTTTAAGAAAGAAATGAATGAAAAGACAAAAGACTCATTTAAGAATTATCATAAAATCACAGCAGATTGATTTCAATTTCCAAACTATTTTAGGCTGACTTAGTTGGTAAAATAGGCAACTTTGATGAAAATTAACCATGTAGCCTAAAGCACAAGATCAGGACAATGATAATAGGGTACATATGTGTGAGAAAGGGAAAGAGAAAGAGATTGAGAATTGAAGACTGTTGTAACCCTCTGAATTAGTGTGTTTTCTTTTGTTATAACAAGATAACTGAGGCTTGGTAAGTTAGAAAAAGAGCTTTATTGAGCATATAGTTTTGAAAATGCAAGAGCATGATGCCATCATCTGCTGAGGATGATGCTAGTGATCTGATAAGGATCTCATGGAAGATGGCATCACAGTGGGAGCATGTGCAAGAGGGGGAGATCACAAGGTAAAAGAGGGCACTGAAGACCATGGAGGGGACAGTGAGGCCTTTTATGACAAAACATTCTCACCAGAACTCACTTCATCAGACCGACCAGTATTATGCCTTCAGAGAACAGCATTCCCAATGATCTAATTCCCTCACTAGGCCCTACCTCTGTACTGCTACACAGGGCACAAAGCCTTCAGCACATAAACCTGTAGGGGACAAGCCACATTCAAACCATAGCTCTACAGCATACACCCAAAGTTGCTGTATGTAACAAAATGGAGTTAAAAAGATTTAATGTCAACTTCTAAGTCACCAGCTTCTTAACTGCACAGTTTCTGTGAGACAGCAACATGAATGGTAGCTAGCACTCTAAAAGCTGGGAGTAACTGCTTCCAAAATCAGTTCATGTGATAACCCTGAGATAGGACATTAAAAGAAATTGCCTCTTTCCTTCAGCAGTTTAGAAGTAATTCTCAACCTACTAAACCAAAGCTACATCTTCATCCAGAATACTTACTGTTTTAAAAGTGGAATTATATAAAAGCACATACAGATATAGAGAGACACATATCTCAGTATCAAAGCAACAGAACCATGACCCAGCAGAGGCATTTTAACATCGGTCAGCTTCTGCTCTTACCCATCAAACCTTCCTGTGCTATACTTAATGTCTTAGGATCTAGGACCTGAAGTTGGTTCAGTGGTATCCCACCCAAAATATTAATGAATGAATAAATTAGTAAATGCATTAACAAAAAAATCAAAAAGAAATATTCACACCTGTGTTTTTAGAACCTAAAAACAAAATGATAGAAATGTGAAAAAGAGAAAGAAGTCTTTTTCCACAGATACTCTGAAAAGACCTATAAATTATGTTCACAAAGAAACTGAGACACAGAAGATTGAAACTGAAACCTGATGCTTACATTTATCCACAATGTCAATAATATAATATCTTTACAAACAATAGGAAAAAAAACAAAATCTGCTTGCTGATATTCTAATATGTCTTATAATTTATTTTATCCTCTTGAACTGAAGACACTACTAAGAATTCAATTATAACTGTTTAATAATTAATATCTCTTTAAATATTTTGCTGTAACAGTATATTTATTCTCAAATACGTACCAGGACTTAAAAAACCTTTAGCTGTTTTATAAAAGAAAAAATTCCAAAACACTATCAACATAAATGTACTGTAGTGAGAATTATGTTGCAATATTAACAGTTTCCAACTGTTTTCCAAGAATCTGAAGCAGTAATGTGAATTTCTTTCAATAAGGCTATAATTTAATTTTTTCTAGGGAAATGTTTTTAATAGGATTACTGACCCTTTTAACACTCTTGGAAAGAAAATAAATCTCATAAGCATTCTGGCATACAACTATTATAAAAATAAATAGAACAGTCAATCAGTAGAAATGGTAATGGACTTGAGAAACAGAAGTTACTAAGAAAATGTACATAAGTATGCACAGTGATAACAGAGAGAAGATTCACTACATATAAGCAAAACAAACAAATATTCAGACAAATGAAGGGCCTGGAAGGAAGGGGAGGGGCTTTGAAGAATGAGCCTTAATGTGTTTCTCAAGTAAACTGATCATGTAAACCTAGATGAGTTCTCCGGGTTCTTATTCAACTCTTAGTTAGGCCTGTCCCCAAGTCCTGTTTGGTTTTGCAGAAGGTGTTTAAATGTTTCAGAGGAAACACAGACACTGATTTAAAATATTTTTTCACTCACATTTCTTTGTGCTTTAAGAGGAATTTTTTTCAGGTCATTAGTTTATAATGTGAACTGGTGCCTAAGGATATTTTGAAAGGAAAAACAACTGTGCTTGGAGATGCAGTTTATGTGACTCGCATCATCATCTATTTCAGCTCAATTTGGGGCCCCAAACCAAACTCAAAACAAAGTTACCAGGCTGGGGCTATAGCTTAGTGACAGAGTGCTTGCCTTGTAATATCTTTACAAACAATAGGAAAAAAAAATCTGCCTGCTGATATTCTAATATGTCTTATAATTTATTTTATCCATGTGAGACACTGGGATCTATCCTAAGCACCATGTAAAAATAAACAAATAAAATAAAGGCATGCTGTCCATCTCCAACTACCAAAATAAAATTTAAAAAAAAAAAAAAAACTAAGTTACCACATCTGCAACAGTTGCTTTCTCTGCATGCAGTAACCACACAAAAAACTGAAAACAGACTAGACTCTGACCTCAAAGATAAACACAGTGTAACCCCTTACAATATCAAAGTCCTTGTAATAAGACTTTACTATTCCACCTTACAAAAATGAAGTGGGTCACACAAATAATTTCCAAGATAATCTGGATTTTCACAGTGCCACTGGCAATCCAAAATTCATTCATCCTACCAGTTTTTCCCCTTGTTTCCACCACCCCACCCCAGCCAGCCATTCATACTGCCATATTTGGGTCCAGAAGGTAAGAAGGAAATCAAGGCTCAGAAAAAGGAAGCAGCTTCCTAAACCTAAATTCATAAACTAAAAAGAGATTTGGTCATTCTCCAGATTTGATCTGCGTATCATATCAAAACACATCATTCACTGACATCCCCAAAACTATCTTTAACATGCCTAAAATCTCTATGACCCATAAGAGTAAATAATACCCACATTCCATGTTTTTTGTTTTTTGTTTTTGTTTTTGTTTTAGTTTAAACAAAACAGTTATCGATGTTATTTTAGAGCTTGAGTATCACTTTTCCAAATGCTTAGAAGCAGAAGTGCTTTGAATTTCAGGTTTTTCAGATTTTGGAATATTTGAAATAGACAGTAATGACATTATCTTGAGGATGAAACTCATATCTACACACAAAATCCAGTCATGTTTCATAGACACTTTAGGAGGTAATTTTATACCATATTTTTAGGGCACTGGTGTTTTGACAGTGACTTATCAGATGAGGACAAGTAGGTATGTAGTTTTCTACTTGTGACATCATAGCAGTGCTCAAAAAGTTTTGAATTTTAAATCATTTCAGATTTTTAGATTAACCTGTATCCTGCATGATAAAACAGACTAACATCACATTTCCTCTTCATGATAACTATCTTTCTTTTACATCTGCTTAGAGCATAGGAATCATGACTTATAATTATGAGATCAGGTTTCCTTAAAACTGTCATGACTTCAGAGATTATGAAACCCCTGTTCTCAACTTTACGTGCACATCAGAATTACTAGAGGAACTTTTACAAAATACTGAGTCCTTAGCCTCGGCTGAGCTTTAGAGTGGGCTCTAGTATTAATATGGTCTTAAAGCTCCTCAGGACAGTCTAGGTGGAGAACCAATGACCTCACTTCAAATGCAGATCAATGGTCCAAAAAGAACAAAGATTCACAGCCAACCAATGACAACCTGAGGCAGAACCTAAAATGAAGATTACAACTCCAGTGCCCATGAAAGCCACTTAAATGAAAAAGCAAACAACACGTGCATACATTTTTAGACTGAGCACCCAAGAGTGTATATACTAGAGAGCTCAAAAGGCTAAGGCTCCTGACCTTCAGCTCATAAGGGAAATAATGGATAACAGATATCCTCACTTGATCTGAAAAAAAAGAAAAAGATACAAATCAAGGTTTTCCTATAAAACTGTCCAACTTTTAAGCACTGGCGCAATTAAAAAATGACACTGTGTGAAGCAACAAAGCATGTAATGAAACCCACAGCAGGGATTTGACCTTTAGGCTTCGGGTTATTACAGCAGGTCTAAAAGGTTGTTTCCTGTCTATAGAAGCCACAGCATCATCACCAACATCACAACATTAACAATACCTGGAATTCATAAAGTGCCCACCATGCATTAACCACTATGCTGAGTTATACAAGGCTCTCAACAAGCCCTTATCAACCCTTGGGACAGGTATATTATTATTATTCCCCCAATGTCACATGGCCATCAAATGGTGACACCAGGATCCAAATGCATTGTAGTATATCTTAGGTTTTTAAAATGCTTTTAACAACCTCCACTCTTTGCATTTGCATGTCTTTAAAAATAAAATGAAGAGATTATATTAAATAATTTCCTAGGGCAATTTGAGTTATCAAACTCAATGGCTCTGACTCCATGACACAGCTCTCGGATACAGAAAGACACTGGTATTTACACACATCTGTCACAGATGCCCTAATAAAAATTACCTGATAAAGGAAAAGAGGGAGTATTCATGAAATGGTCCTTCTTAAAAGGCAGCAAACAAAAGACATATAATAAAATTCTTTATCTCTACTGCTGTAGAATGTTTACTTCTCCATCTTACCTTTTGAAAGATGAGTAAAAGTGCTCCGAAACTCTTCATATGTTTGCTCATGACAATTAACAAACTTATCCAAGACTTCTTCCATTAATTGATCTTCATCCATTATCTCCAATCCCAATTTCTGGGTAGGCATCCCAGTCCACGAGGCTACTTAACCTAAGACACAAAGTAAAACATGAACAGAGAGTCATGCAGTCCCAGCTGCTCAGAAAATACCCTGGGCGGGCAATGCAAGATTCCAAGGCCCCAAAAGGACAGAAAAAATTCTAGTCAATAAATCAGTTTTATTCATACATCTGCACATTTGTGCTTAGCTTCAGTTTCCTCCTTTCCATCTTCTTAATTTTCAAGAATATTGTCACATAACTACACAATTAGAAATTCAAAGTCTTTTAAAGTGACAGTAACTTTAAAGGGTATATCAACTAACCACTCATCCCATGACAACAATATGAGCATATTTTATTAGTGACTTATTTAGCACTTACTGTGTACCAGGTTCTGTTCTGAGCACTTTAATGAAAATCATCATAACCCTCGCTTAGGTCACAGAGACAGCCGGTAGAAAGAAGTGTCAGTGCTAGGAGTCTGATCCCAGAAATCAAGTCCTTATGCACTTCACTATGCTTAACTCTATCCTGTGACTCACTTTTACTGTGGCTGACAAACAGGTGACTTGACTGTGCTTTCACACATCCAGGAACTGGAAGCGCTGACATTCCAGAGCAGTCTTTGGACAGCTTTTATCACCTCTATACCCTAGCCCAACTGGGCCCTGAGTTAGTGAGCTTGTCCTGAATAATTTCAATCCTTCCTTCTTGTAACTGACATCTTTTCATACATTAAAACTGGGCCACACTGTCCTTTCTGGATCTTCTCATTCTATTCACTGGAATACATTTCTTTGTCAAATCCCAGCTGAAAGTTCAGTTTCTCTCCAAATGCCTTAACCTCCCATTGAACTCATGTGGTGGGGAGAACCAATCTGAATTAACATGAGCGTACTTATGGCTTTTGTTTATTCTACTCAGTACAACTATTCACGTTTCCCTAAAGAAATCCTACTGGGCTGCATATGAGGTGCTTTCCCAGAACCCACTGCACATTTGTATAATAGATGGTTTGTGCACTGATTGCCTTTCTTAACTCCAAAAAATTTCTGGAAAAGTAATAAGGAACTGTGATGCTACATGTTCCTCACAGGATTACTATGATGATTAAATTGCTATGTATCTCAAGATATGTTAGGGATAATGACCATCATGATGATGATGATGATGATGATACTACTGATGGAGGACAGGACCAGTCTTAGTATTCTGTCCTTTGCTTCCACAAAGCTTTCTCATGACTGTGACCACTCTGACATGGAATGTACTGATGTTACATAAGATAAATCCAAATAGTTCCCTATGCATTACAGTCTCAGATAAAACATGTAAAAGACTGGACAAAAATAAAAAGTGTATGTAGATACTAATTTAAATTGAAAGAAACTTTCAAACTATTGGTACCTGGAAAATTAGACTTTTCATCTTATCAGTTATGGCTTATGCAAATTTATCTGTAACAATGCCAGGCTTCAGCAATGAAGTTTACTCAGTTTTGTTTGCAGTTGCTAGATAATAAATACTGATAAATAATCTCAATGGTGGCTATTATTTCACTATCAGTAAGACGTGTACCTAATTATAAGAATTTCAGCATCAATGTACTTTTCCAGAAGTCGAGCCCAGCAAAACTTCAGCAATGCATTATATTAATCTCTTCCTTGAGCCATCTCTGGTAGTATGCTTCAATGAACAAACATCAAAAGAAGTAGCCAGGCTGTGGTTTCTACTATTCTTTTTTTTTTTTTTTTTTTGGTACAGGGATTGAACTCAGGGGCACTCAACCACTTAGCCACATCCCCAGCCCTATTTCTATTTTATTTAGAGACAGGGTCTCACCGAGTTGCGCCTTGCTTTTGCTGAGGCTGACTTTGAATTCCCAATCCTCCTGCCTCGGCCTCCCGAGCTGCTGGGATTATAGGCATATGCTACCACACCCGGCTCTTGAGGATATTTTAGCAGTAATGACAGAAATACTTTTAGACTTGCTTTCCAATTTGTGCATTGGTATGTTCTGAGTATTTACCCTTAACACATCTCAGTAATACCAAAGGCAAACAATTAATAGGTTATGCACAACACAAACTCAAAATACTTCAAGGTCTTTAATTTTATCTATATGGTCATAAGGTTATAACAATACAGATTTTGTTGACTTTATTGACTTTCTAAGACTTTGGAATATAAATTATTACTGGAAGAATTTAAAAAGTATTCATCTTCAAATTTAGAACTTTCCTTATCTATAAAAATATAAATAACTAATGTTAAAGGGCCCTAGGGACTGACAAAGCAGATAATCATTGGCCAGACACTCAAGTGGTTTATGCAAATCATAGTGGTTTTCTAAAAGGAAGCTGGTTTTTTAGTTACCATTCACATACTTTTGTGTTTTTATCATGAAGTATTATTCTGAGGGGAAAGATAGGGGAGACTTGTCTAGACAACAAGGTTTATTGTTTGGTCTATGTTTTAGGGCTTTGCATACCACATGGAAGACCTAGTACATATTATAAGGATAAGGAAATATATATAAACATCAACCAGTTAATCAGAAGCAATACGTTCGCAGGCATAGCCTCCAGTAGGAACCAGGTTCTCTTTTTATCCAGCACTGGGTAAGAGGGGGGTAAAAATTACATAATTTCCCAGAAGTACTATTTTCTATTATCAAATAATAAAACCAACAATTATCTAAGCTAGTTAAAGTTTTATGTTCTCTGATAGTGTACTATTATGAAATACGGTGTATAAAAGAATTACCATTGACTTAGCACACGTTAAATTTTTATCTTCAGCTGTTGCTTAATGAACTTACCCAAAAGAAATACAACTTCTAGCCAGGCGGATGGCTCACGCCTGATATCCCAACAGCTCAGGAGGCTGAGTTCAAAGCCAGCCGTAGCAAAAGTAAGGTGCTAAGCAACTCAGTGAGACCCTGTCTCTAATAAAAATACAAAATAGGGCTAGGGATGTGGCTCAGTGGTCAAGTGCCCCTGAGTTCAATCCTCAGTACCCCTCCCTACCCCCTGGGGAAAAAAAAAGAAATACAACTTCCAGGGATATCAGTGGTAAGCTTTAAAAAACAAGTCACCATGAACTAGTCTCTCAAAGTGCATTGCCTGCAAAGAGGGTAGCATGCCTGCAAAAAGTAGTGGGGGCGGGGGGTAAAAAAATTAAGGTTTACCACTGAAACGCAATAATACATAATAACACATTTTTAAAGAGTTGTGCAGGGTCTATCAAAGCCCACTTTCTCAAACCTTTATAGCTCTGTGCAATTAGGACTTACTGCTATGTTGAAAGGAAGATGAAATATTATCAAAATAATTTGCCTCACCTAAGGAAATAAAGTCATCACCCTGTACTTCACAGGTAGGTGGCCTTTTATATTAGTACAAATGCTCAAGTCTCAAAAAGACCAAATTGCACTGTAACTGCACAGATTTATATACATGATAGAAAAGACCGGGTAGAAACTGTTTTCTTTTTCCTTTACTGAACTATAATAGTTATGCATTCTCTGACTTTTTAGTGTCCTTTACATAATATTAAGGAGAAATAGATTCAATGACAGAATCTCTGAGCTGAGAGAAACCTGATACTTATCTAGTCCAATCTGAGAAAATAATGAATCTGAGAAAGAAACTTCAGGTGGGTCTTCTGTCAACTAATGAGTCTTTTGAACCATAATGAGATTCTCATGATTATGAAATTTAAGGGACACACAAAGTCAGCAGGATATTACCAAGTGACAAGCTACCCCTGGATAGCCATCCTCAGGCCTCCAGCTACATTCTGAATCCCAATAATACATAGAACACCTTAAGGCTGAGAAAATATATGTATCATTATTTTTGAGACCTATAAATACACCCAAGAAAACAACGGAAGAGATAAAAGGCAGAAAGAAGAAGGCAGAATATAAAACAAAACATAGCTTATTAAATAGAAGAGAACCTAAAACTCCTTTATTGTTTTTTATCAAGATGAGATAAAAACACACAACTCTAGCATCAAAGAATACATGGCACTTCAAGTGATAAACTTCTTCCAACAAGGCTTTTCTAACATATAAAAGGCATGAAATGCTTCATTATTACCCAAAAAGTTAATAGCATAAGCATCTAGATTTCTATGTAAATTCCTCTCAGTAAAACTCTTTTCATTATTAAAGGAAGTATTTGGAGGGAGGGAGGGAAGGGTTTTGGATTACTGTCCACTCCAAAGCTTTAGAAGAGAGATGGGTTACCTCCTATGCAGAGGTCTTAGAAATAGGCATGTCTCGACAACTGTACACTTTTTCTTGACAAAAAAAATAAAATAAAATAACTCAAGAAAAATAGAAAGAACACATCCATATTAAAACTACACATAATGCAGGTTCAGTACACACTTCCCATGAACAGAGAGATCACAAAGGTTGTCTTAACAGATCTAGCTCCTTCCCTGAGAAGATTGATAGTTTACATATTCTAAAATAGACCCCAACTGTAATGAATGATTCTGATGAACCTTTCCATGACTTCTTCAAGTTAAAGCGATATGGAATTCAGGGAAAGCATTTTAAAATGAAGGAGGTAACAGGAATAAGAAAAATAAAAACCTGTCAAGACAAAACACAGATTTTAAAAAGCAAGCAGAAAAATATATAGGCAATTTTTAAAACACAGGACTGGGCAGAGTTCTTAGATTTGACCCCAGAAGTATGATCAAGGAGAAAACAACTGGGGCTGGGGTTGTAGCTCAGTGGTAGAGCGCCTGCCTAGTGCGTACGAGGCACCGCGTTCTATCCTCAGTACCACACAAAAAAATACACATATAAAATAAAGTCATTGTGTCTATCTACAACTAAAAGTGTTTTTTAAAAAAAGAGAAAAAAACTGACTAACTGAATTTCATCAAAATTAAATTTTTTTCTTCTACCAAAAACCCTCTTAAGAAGATGAAAAAAAATTTTACAGACTAGAAGAATATATTTTCAACAAAAGACTAGCATCTAAATACACAAATAACTTCCAAAAGTCAACGCTGTATCCAACTTAAAAAAGAACATGCACAGCTATTGCTACAGACTATATACAAATGATAAATAATCACATGAAAAGATGTTTGGTATCACTAGCCAGGTGGGGCTACACACATACCAGAATGGCTAAAATGAAAAATAGTGATAACACCAAATGCTAGCAAGCAGGCAGAGAAACTACATAATTCAAACACTGCTGGTAGCAATGTAAATGATTCAGTCACTCCAGAAAATAGTGTGGCAACTAGCAATTACACTCTTGGACATTTATCCCGAAAAATAAAAATTTATTTTCACATAAGAACTTGTATACAAACGTTCACAAAAGCTTTATTCATAGAACCAAAATCTGAAAACTACCGAAATGTCCTTTAATTGATGAATGGTTAAATAAACTTCGGTACATTCACACCAACGACTACTACTGAGCAATCAAAAGGAACAAACTGTCATTTCATGCAAGAACTTGGATGAACCTCAAAGAAATACACTGAAAGGGATGATTTCATTTATGTAGTATTTATGAATAATATATTTGGAGAGAACAAATTAATGGTTACTAAGGTTAGGGATGAGGGAGAGGATGGGGGTGGTTATGCAAGACCACATGTGATATAACTGAACTACACACACATACACAAATGAGAATAGACATAATAAATAAAATCTGAGTAAATTCTGTGGCTTTTTACTAATATCAATTCCCAACCTTTACATTTACACTATTATATGCAAGGTGTTAATCATGTACAATGCTAAACCAATGATGCATGGACTTCCCTATGAATTTTTTGCATCCTCCTATTGAAGTGGCACCCCCTTTCTCCACAGAAAAGTCTTAAATGGGCTTCTCCAGAAATCTTCACCATGGCTGACTTTAGGACTGTCAGCAAAAGAGTCTCTGCAAAAGAGTTCAAAGTAGATAAACTTCCTATTTTCGTGTCCCTCTGTTTTACTTGGCCACTAGCCAAGAAGATACCAGCACTCCCGGTGCTGGACACCCTCTTACTAGTTTTTCATAAACATATCCAGTACACTAGTTTGTAGAAATGTGCAAACAAGGCCTCTGGCCTTGAGCTGGGCTTCACAGAGATGTCTACATTTTTAAGCTAAGTTACCAATTGGGCTCCATGGTAACAGCTGGCAGGGGGAGGAAAGAAAAGGGAGAAGCTCTCCCCTTCTCAGGTGTTGTCCTTGAAGGGTTACCTGCCCAAAACAGAGAGAGAAAAAGCTGCTTTTATGTGAACTTCTGCAGACTGTGAACTTCTGAGCCCCTCCCTTACATGCTGGGTATATAACTCTGAAACTACCTGAACTCGGGGTTCAGGGGATTAATTGATAACACCAAAAGCTGTGCCCTCTGAACCTGGCTGCAGCCAAATAAAACTGTTTCCTGCTGTCTTCAGTGCCTTGCCTCATTTGTCCCTACAACACTATGAATCTGACCTATAATTCCATAATTATTTCAAAACCAAATGTATAAAAAGGGACAAATGACCTGAGGTGGTGCAAGATGTAGCAGGTGGGGAAAGAACTAGGGGTTGGTCAGCAGGAGACAGATCTTTGAAGGCCTGCAACTCCAGGCCAGGAATTTGCATTGTAACTTGAGAGAAAACTCTTCAGAGAGTTTTAAGCAACGGGTTAACTAATGAGATGGGTAATTTGAAAATACCACTCTATCTGCAGCATTGATATTTGTAAACAAGTTTCTACAATTTACTTACAGTTTTACAATTTCCTTAGAGTGGGGGTGCCACTTCAATCTCTCAAAGGGAAGATTATGGGAAGCCCCCATAATTGTAAAAGAAAGAGATAATGGTAGTTTGGATTGGTGACAGGGACAAAAGCAGTTGAACTGTTTGTAAGTGTAGGAGAGAGCAAAACTCTTCCTTTGCCCTCTGGAGGGTCCATAATTGAGCATATGAAATAAAATAGCAATAGACAGATTAGCAAGAGAAAACCCATTTTGATCACATATATATACATATAAATATGTGGGGTATCTCTGTGTGTGTATACACACACATATGTATATATATCACACAAAACATGAGACTCCAAGGTAAGCAGGATGATTTAAGTTTTAAAGCACCCTGAGCTACAGGAAAATAATGCTGCTTGGGGCTTCTGGGGAGAGGCGACAACATGTTATGGAGGGAGGAAAGGGAGGAAATGTGTGTCTTGTTAGGAAAAAAGAAAACAAAAACAAAGTTTAAAAAGGAGGAGTGGAGGGGCTGGGGTTGTGGCACAGAGGTGAAGCGCCTGCGTAGTATGTGTGAGGCACTGTATTCTATTCTCAGCACCTCACATAAATTAATTAATTAAAAGTCCATCAACAACTAAAAAAAATATGTTAAAAAAAAGGAGGAGTGGAGGGTAGAGAAGAAGGGTAAACCAATTAAGGCAAAAGAGAGTTAGAAAAATAATTACCACTAAAAGTTCACCAAGAATCTTGGAACCCAGGTGTGTTGATTGCTTCCTCTGCAGAAAGCTGGGGGCGGGGGGCAGGAATAATACTAACCTGTACAATTACATGCTTAAGCAGAAACTTTCCTCTTGAAAAATTTGTTTCCCTTTCCTGCTCATCCATCCAAGCTACCATAATGATGTTTCTTGAGGCTATCATTCATTAAGCTTTTCTGTTCATCAGCAGATTGCATAAAATCAATTTCATCTCCCCAAAATAAAAGCCATTTTAGTCAATCCAGAAATATCTGCACTGACTCACTGAGGCAGGTCAACTGAGTACTAGACTGTTTTCAATTACACAGTTATTAATTCCATTAAACAAAGAAAAATGTAAGCAGTGAAGCATTTGAACTCCTTCTCCCCACTCATTCCCTACCATTTTTAAAAAACAGATCAACTGTGTACAGGGAATCTGCAGCAGATACTCATAGGATAAACCCAGAAAATTCAATGCTCTTGAAATCAGGAAGATTGACTTTCCACTACCATTTTCATTTTTTTTTCTTTTTTGAAAAATTTACAATTGTGTATAATCACAAGTAAACAGTCTACCTTCACCCCCTAACAAAACTCCTACAAGCACACTAACTGACCTCTAGACTAGTACATCAAGAAAACTTTGCCATCTAAATATTTCATCCATGTTCAAAACTGACCTCCTAGCCTCAGAAGCGTTAACCACATCAATGACTTAGCTGCTAAGAGTGAATGCTCCAGTAAACATTTTTCTCAAGGCCTCTGAGAAAGCTGTTAATCCACAAGGCAGTAGGGTTTCTAAGTCAACTTTATAGCTCTATAATCTCACAATAATGTTTCAATCATTAAAGATTTATTAGCTCAAATATAATCCCACCTTCACATGGTATGCAATGTCCCATTAATGCTTATTTTATCTGTTCTGCATAACAACTACAACACAAAGGCATCCAGGCTTGATTAAAGTTATCCCTCTCGCCAACTTCCTGAGCCTGTCAGCCACCTGCACAATGCACAGCACTTTGACAATACCAAAAAGCCTACTTTAAAGCAAAACCCACACAGCTGGTTACGAGCAGGTGTAGACCAACTGAACTAAATCAACTCTGCCTGAAGGAATACATTTCTAAGTGTTTCAAAATGCCAGATCTTGCAAGCAAAATTGACCTTTTCATTTGGCATTCTCTTAAAAGAAATGAGAATTTTGAGATGTGCTGCTTAGTTATTTTTAATTCTAAATTTCTATGACTATGGAATAATAAATGGGCTTTCAGAAGTAATAAAAGAATCCCCAGCTGGAATGTTCTCTCAATATTTTATTGACAATTTTTTGCCTCAATATACACAACATAGCACACACATGTACATTCATATAAATTTCCTTTAGCCAAGATGGTTTCTATACTCAAAGATAGAAAATGGGAATCACAAACTCCCTACTCTAACAAAAGAAGCTTTAAGCGATTTATTTTTCTAGCACAACATTGCAAAATGCCTCTGTAATTTTTCTACACTCTATTTTAAAGCAAACAGTCAACCTTAAATCAGAGAGCATGGAACTATTATCAGAAAAAACTAGTCATCCTGGTCAAGTGGCCATATTTAAATGTTTTGAATAAAAATTGACAGGTCACTTGTCATGCTCCTCTCTTGACAATTCATCATGCTAACTGTAGGCCGCTTCCCTCCATCGATGTCCTTTTCCTTCCTCTTTTCTTTGCCAGTTTAAGTTGTGGCTCCTATTGCAGCATTCACTCAACAAGCCAAGCATTTCCCTTTCCAATACTATTTACACTATTCCCTTTACAAATTAGCCACTTATTAAGAGTCTGATTGTCTATGCCAACCCTAAAACTATAAAGAAGTTGTCACTGACCTTACTTCAACATTTGTTAACTCAGGAAGTGACAGCGTAGTTTGAGTTATTCCTTCACTTACAAAATGGGGATGGAAATGCTCAAAGGGACACTGCACTTCTTGATTCACACTTCCATGAGCCCACAAAATAATGCTTCTCTGCCTCCTCTACCCCATCATGTACACAGATATTCAGTTGGCAAGTTATTTTACTTTTTATACTTACATGATTTGAATGTCAGCAAGTTGTCTCCCATCTTTTTTTCCCAGTAATTCTTCCTTTTCTGTTTAATTATAATATTACTACATCTAGTAACTAAGTATTTTATCTCACCTATGATATAAAGTTATTTTGTTCTGTAATTAGACTGATTTGTATTCTTTAATTCTCTACTGTTTGGTTTTTTTATGAAAGAAAGGATAAAACAATATATTCTAGTAGGAGTTTGGATCTGATTCTGCCTCAAGGTATAAGAATGGCTGAATAGCCTGTAATTGTGATTTTCCTTAATGAATTTCTAGGAACTTTCTTTAAGAAAGATTGAACTGGGTGCAGTGGTGCACACCTCTAATCACAGAGACTTGGGAAACTGAAGCAAGAGGATACAAGTTCAAGGCCAGCCTCAGCAATTCAGTGAGATGCTCAGTAACCTGAGGAGGAGGGCAGTGGGAAGAGCAGGAGAGGAAAAGAAAGGCAGGCAGGCTGGTTGGACTGAATGTGCCAAGAATGTAAGGTGCTGATTGGCAATCAAAAGTTACTTCATTCGTGTATGTTCTTTTAGGGAAAGGCCTGTGTTCTTGAATTTTTTTTCTAATTTTCCACAACTACACTCAGTGGATGCTCAATAAACATGGTTTACTACTGTAGTCACCTCTTACCCAAGGGGAATATGTCCCAAAATCTCTACTAAGTACCAAACCCTTTGATATATGTACATAATTGTAACAAAGAAATTAAGCACACAGAAAGAAGAATGACATTATGGCATTTGCTGGTAAAAATTAGGCACACAGAAAGAAGAATGACATTATGGCGTTTGCTGGTAAATGGATGGAACAGGAGATTATCATGCTATGTAAAATAAGCCAATCCCAAAAAACCAAAGGCAGATGTCTCTAATACACACTGCTAATACATACAGGGGTGGGAGAGGTGCGGATAGAAGTTCATTGGATTAGACAAAGGGGAATGAAGGGAAGGGAAGAGGATGGGAATAGGAAAGATAGTGGAATGGATCAAACATAAATTTCCTATGTTCATACACGAATACACAAGTGTAACTCCACATCATGTACAATCACAAGAATGGGAAGTTATACTCCATGTTTATATAATACATCGAAACACATTCTACTGTCATGTATATCTAAAGAAGAATAAAAATTTTTTAAAAGTTAATAATGACAATATATTTTTATAATAGTTACCTGGCAAACATTCAATAATATCAGCTATTATTATTACATAAATAAAATGACTACATTTAAAACTTGTTGATTTAAGGTTCTACTTGCCCACTATTTTTTAAAGCTTCATTGTTTTACAGTTATATTGTACATACTGGAGAGAAAACAGTGGATAAATAAATGTTTTGTTGCTTAAAAAAAAAGAAATCAGACACAGTAAGAATGCTAACAATAACCAATAATAAAATAAAACAATTAATATACTCTAATAAAAGTTATGTGAATGTGGTCTCTCTCTTCCTTCCCCCACCCTCAAAATATCTTAATGTACTGTACTCACCCTTCTTGTGATTATGTAATATTTAAAGGAAGCACTTCATGGCTTTTCTTTGTCGTCTGAATTTTCCACTTAATATCTTTGGACCACAATTTACCACAGGCAACTACACACCTCCTCCAGCCATGTCCCACTTGTCTACAGTTACCATCTAGTTCATTCAAACTAGGATGGACTGATTAGGTCACAGCTCTCTCAATCCAGTCATTTTACCTCCAAACATTCCTGCACAGGAGCTTTGGGGGGACACGCCATATCCAAACCATAGCACGAGGAAAATGAAATAATGGATAAGGGAGGACGAATGTACTAACCTCCAGTTTCCTCAGGAGACAACTAAGCAACTCACTGCTACACTACAAATTCCGGGGTTTTCTTATTTTAATAAAATACAAAAGCTAAAAACACGAACCTACCCATGATTTCCAATTGTATTTACTATAGATATATCACTGTTATTGATTCTGTGATTTCAAGCACCATGATCATTATGTAATTCCACTAATAAGTAACAGAAACAACCAAATATCCTTTTGCAAACAAAAATCATGGAAATAATTAGAGGAGGTGATGATGCTTTTATAAATGATGGACCAACATTTCAAATGATAAAAATCAACCAAACAATTGAACTACACTTCTATTTTTTTAAAAAAGAAGAAAAAGAAAGAAAAGTCACCCCTGAAAATTACTGTGTACACTGTATATACCAGACATTTTGTATCCATGAATCCTTACAATAAGAAAGGTATCATTCCCATTTTAGAGATAAAACCAAAGCTCAAAAATATCCCTCAATTAGCAAGTGTAACCACTGAAACTCAAAGCCAGATCCACCCACCTCTTATCACTACCTTATATCATCTAAGCCACATGGAAACCAAATGACCAACCACCTAACCAGTGGATGGTTAGGTCATCATGTTTCATTAACTGAATGAAATTCTATGCAACTTTTAAAAAGTATAAAGGCAGTTTACAAGATCACTGTGGAATCTTAACATTTCCCTTGACTGAGGGCTTTACATACATTATCTCATTTAATCTTTTCCCAGCAACCATTTGAGGTCAATATTTCTGTTATCTCTATTTCAGAGATGGAGAAGCAGGCTTGAGGGTTAATATGACACCACCTGAGAAATGGCAGAGCAGGCAGAGAAAACCAGGTCAACTTGACACCAAACCTCATTCTCAGAAATATTATCTTGTACAACACTACACAGCAGCTGCTTGAATGAGAAGAGGCCCTCCAACAATTAGAACTCCTTCCTTCTGAGCCTGCACTAAAGAAAGGAGACCACAGAAGAGCAATGAAAAGATCAAATAACTACAATTGGCACTTTTGGTCTTTGCTTTGGGGCAAGCAACATCCCATTGGATTCACAAGAGTATTTATTTAAACCAGAATAATTGCATTCATTTTTTCTGTTTACTAAAATGTTTTTTTAATTTTAATAAACTGGGTTTCATCTATGCTTTTTTTCCTACAAATGAATAGGGAATTGTGTTTCCATTGTAACTAGTAATGAAATAGTTAAATCTGGAGGGTACACCCTGGTGGTTATCTCCCTCAACCATCAAAGAGAAAAAGTCACAGTCAGTTACTCCTGTTAGATCCCAGTTCATTAGAACATCTGTAGACGCATAAGCACCCTCTTTACATCAGCTTCTGCTTACCGCAGGCATAGTAGGCAGTAGTGAATCTTCCTAATACTGCTTTAGCAACAGAGATTCAGAGAGGGGTGAGCAGCCCCTCTGGCCTTCAGGTAGGTCCAATGTTTTCATTTCTCCCCAAGCTAAAAGATGGGAACTGATATTATGGGAAGGCAGGTGCCCTACTTCAGAGTACGGTAACTACAGGTGGATGGGGTGTCTAGATGGGGAAGGAGTAAATTTGGAAAATGTGGGGCTTCCTATTCTCAGGTTGCTATGAGGATTTAACTTCTATGCCTTCAGAGCACATTATTAATCTTAGTGCACAAATGCTTTGCTGGCAGAAGTGTGGGAAGAAAGACCTAATCATGGTTTTACTGCCAGCAAAAATCAAATAATATATGCCTCAAACCTGATTAACCGTGTAAAACAGTTTTAATTTATGCACTAAATACCTGCAGTTACATGGGGTTACTTGCTTTTGGAGCAATCAGGAAACATGGGCCGTACTGAGCAATAAGATTTAATGCTTCAGAGTACACTGTCTTTCTTTGGAAAGAAAAATAAGTTAGTTCAGACACAGGAACTACAAGCCCAGACCTCACACCATTAGTCCTCTTTTGATACTCAACTATGCCCTGCCTTCAAAGTGAATAAATGAAAATCTCCCTGCTGCGGACTGTTAGCATGAGGCTGGGAAGACTGTGTGTGTATTGGCCCTATATTTCTGTCTTTTAAAAAGAATCTTTAATGTGTTGACTTTGAAATTCCCCTCAGTTGAAAAAAAGCCTCTTTTTTTTAATCTGCCTGTTTTAGTTTAGTCTATTTAAAGAGAAACCTTTCAGTAGGTTATTTTAGGTCTATTATAATCTTTTAAAAACGCTTTTTAAAAACTAAGATGTAACTAATATACTCATATTGAAACCATGGAAGAGACATAATGGTCTGCTCCACTGAAAACATAAATCAGTAAAGCAAAATCTCAAAAACTATGGCAAAAAAATGTGAAAACACTTTCAATGTTCTTGTTTATTTATTAAATATAGGAATCATCTGATTAAAATGAGTAATCTAAAAATTAAATACACAAATGACATTACAAGAGGAGATAATTCAATATAACAATAAATTTTACCACTTTTTTTAGGGCCCTGAACTAAGCTACAAAAATGGATAATATTCTTTACATCTTACCCAAGAAAATGTTTCTACCTAATCTATAATAATCATGTTTTAACTTATGACAAACCAAAATCCCTGTGAAAACCTCAAGATGAAGTCAATAGGCTACAATGAAAATATTTTTTTAAGCTTGCTGTTTAAAAACAAATGTTCTTTAGGAAATTCCTTTGGTCTGGAATTTATTACCCCTGTATGGCACCACAGATGTTTAAAACAAGCAAGTTTTGGCTTTGGGACTCCCTCCACCCAAAATGGGACAACTCTGAGAATAATAATTCATGCCATGTATAAGTACCTACAGTTTTCGTTTAATGAATTGAGGGTCAATAACATTTCTTTTAGCTTCCTTTAAGTTCCTTTAATTCCCTTAAATTTCTTAGATGCTTTCTTTCATGTATATGTGGATAAGCTATGAATAAATAAAACAGTTTCCTAGGTTATTTCATAAGCAGGGGAAGTTGCTGAATCTGCAAATCCACATGGTCCTCAGACCGCAGAGGCTTGCTTTTATAGCTTTGGAACTAATCCTTCTCAGGCCCCATTTCCAAAGTTGGTTTAATAACCCAAAATATTATTGTTAAAAGATCACACCTTAAGAGATACCCAAAATAAACTAAAACTCCTAAAGTACATGAGAATGTTCAGCAATTAATGACATCTGATCTACAGAAGTGCTTAAGGCAAAAACAAAAAATTTTGTATTAAAAACACCATCTCATTAGAGTGACCATGGATACTAGATGGCCCAAGGAACATTTACAAGGAGAATAAAAATAAAACAGTCTTTCATATGTGTATGCATGGATGTGGCACAGTGGATCCTGGCATCAGAGATATCCACAGGATATTAATTTTTTTAAAAAGTAAACTATAAATGGATTGAAGAGAGATCAGTGGAGTGGAGGGAAGAGGGGGGTGGGGGTGGGAGTGGAGAAGTGGTGGGGATTGAATTGGCACAGGTTGAGTTCCAAACCTCTGTGATAATGTCAAGGTGTTTCCTGTATACTGTATAACTAAAAAGAATAAATAAAAACTAAAATAAACTATAGTATCAATCCCCACTTTGCAAATAAAAAGAGAGACAAAAATAATTTGCCCACCATGGTTACACAGCAACTAATTGTTAGAACACCAGATTAGGACTCAGAAGATTCAATTCTAGATCCCATATATTTAATGAAGGGCTAGAGAAAAGACTGACAAGAAGAATGAAATATCAACTGCTATTTAAACTAATCCACCACCAGCATCATTATATATATTTATCCCACTCTTACTAGTTCAAAAGTTTATCTATATCCACTGACCAGATCATAAATTTCCAAAGTCTTTTAACCATCTTCAACATTACAAATATCATCTGTCATCCCTGGCAGATAATTGTGCACACACAACCTTACTTTTGATAAGTTTGATAATAATCATAATAATAACTATCATTTACTATGTGCAATGTTTTACTAAATTATTAATTATAATTGACATCAACCCATGAGATACATAAAATTATCTCATTCTACAGAAAAGGAAACTGAGGCACAGAGAAGTTAAATAACTTGCCCAAAGTCGTGTACTTGGTGACGGCTAAGATTTGAATCTAGCCAGGCAGCATTTGAAAATCCATACTGTTTTATTCTGCTTTAAGTATATTAACAACTTACTCTGAAAAGTCATTGAATCTGTGTTATTCTGTTTGCTTTAACATTTGGCGCCTAAAACTTCACTCTGCAAACAGTAAGTATATTTCACATCTCTCTAAGGTATAATAAAATAAAAATTTGTCAAGCTTACTTCATCTGGTAAACATCGCATTAATACCATAATAAAAATATAAAGTCCTGAATAACTCTTGCACCTCTTTGTTTAGTGTCTGCTTTCTACAGAATTACTAAAGAATTACCTCAAAGTTCTTGGGCTGAAAAAGAGGTCTGAAATAACAGCGATTCTATTTTTCTAGGAGTGGGTAAGGGGAGATGTGTTTAGGAACCTTCTCCTCCTCCTTAAAAGAATCCTAAAAACAGGAGTAAATTACCCAAAAAAGGGGGGTGGGGGGCACTTGTAAAGGTCTAATTACAGTATTTCCACTACTAAATGCAGGAGTGGTAAGATCATTCTCAAGCAATTTCTCGCCTGCCCTCGAGGTATTCGGAGACTCGTCTTTAGGTTCTGTAAGATAGTCAACAGCTATTGTAACCTTGGCTCCCCTTCAATCCCTTCCCCAGCAGCCCAGGATCCTCCGGGGTGCAATTCTGAGTTGGGGCGCAATTCTGAATGGAGCTTCAATGCGTCTGGACAGGAGTCCACCGTGGCGTCCCCTCAGACTGCCGTTTCCGGGCAACCACGCGCGGGCCAGAAGCAGTTGTGCATCCTACTGGGTCACCTATTTAAGAGTCCCCAGGGGAAGCTCCAGCAATTCCGGGACATCGGTTTACCCGAAACCCCTCGGTGCTGCAGCGCCCCCGTAACCCGATGTTTGGTCTGCGCCAGCCACTCTCACCTCCCAATCCCCAGTTGTCCGCCTTGTCTCCCATCTAGTCACTTCGCACTTTTGGCGTCTTTACTCAGATGGACATACTAGAAGTCTACTCTCCCGAAGAAACAAAGACAAATCATTATAGGCACACATCCCATAGAGCACAGATTCCTGGGAATTGTAGTTCTTTCGGCTAGCGTGTGATGAGTCTTTAAGAAAAAAAAGAACTACAATACCCAGAAATCAAATGGCGGAGAGTCCATCTCTAAAATATGTCCCAACTACTTGGCTTGAATTCGGTAGGAATGTTCTGTGGCTCTTTCCGTACCTAACTCCCTGAATTTTGCTAACTGGGTCCCAGGGCAAGTTTGTGAGAGGATTTTGTTTTTTAACAAGTTTTTTGCATGTGAATGAGTCTCAACAGTGACATATATGAAAAGATATTTAAGTCATTTTATCTTTTAATTCTTTCAGAGAAAAGTTCTACCCACAATCAGAAAATGTCACTGCAGATGATAACAATCAGTAATAATATAGCCTCAATTCAACCAGGCTTCTCACTGATGAATTTTGATGGACAAATTTTCTTCTTTGGCCAGAAAGGCTGGCCTAAGAGATCCTGCCCTACTGGAGTTTTCCATTTTGACATAAAGCATAACCATCTCAAACTGAAGCCTGCAATTTTCTCTAAGGATTCCTGTTACCTTCCTCCTCTTCGCTACCCAGCCATCTGCACATTCAAAGGAAGCTTGGAGTCTGAAAAGCAATATATCATTCATGGAGGGAAAACACCAAACAATGAGCTTTCAGATAAGATTTATTTCATGTCTGTTGTTTGCAAGAACAACAAAAAAGTTACTTTCCGCTGCACAGAGAAAGACTTGGTGGGAGATGTTCCTGAAGCCAGATATGGTCATTCCATTGATGTGGTATATAGTCGAGGCAAAAGCATGGGTGTTCTCTTTGGAGGACGCTCATACATGCCTTCCACCCAAAGAACCACAGAAAAATGGAATAGTGTAACTGACTGCCTGCCCCATATTTACTTGGTGGATTTTGAATTTGGATGTGCTACATCATACATTCTTCCAGAACTTCAGGATGGGCTGTCTTTTCATGTCTCTATTGCCAAAAATGATACCATTTATATTTTAGGAGGACATTCTCTTGTCAATAACATCCGCCCTGCCAACCTGTACAGAATAAAGGTTGATCTTCCCTTAGGTAGCCCAGCTGTGAATTGCACAGTCTTGCCGGGAGGAATCTCTGTCTCCAGTGCAATTCTGACTCAAATTAACAGTGATGAATTCATTATTGTTGGTGGCTATCAGTTTGACAATCAAAAGAGAATGGTCTGCAACATTATCTCTTTAGAGGATAGCAAGATAGAGATTCGTGAGATGGAGACCCCAGATTGGACCTCAGATATTAAGCACAGCAAGATATGGTTTGGAAGTAACATGGGAAACGGAACAGTTTTTCTTGGCATACCAGGAGACAATAAACAGGCTGTTTCTGATGCATTCTATTTTTATATGTTAAGATGCTCTGAAGATGATGTGAATGAAGATCAGAAAACATTCACAAACAGTCAGACATCAACAGAAGATCCAGGAGACTCCACTCCCTTTGAAGATTCAGAAGAATTTTGTTTCAGTGCAGAAGCAAATAGCTTTGATGGTGATGATGAATTTGACACCTATAATGAAGATGATGAGGAAGATGAGTCTGTGACAGGCTACTGGATAACATGCTGCCCTACGTGTGATGTGGATATCAACACGTGGGTACCATTTTATTCAACTGAGCTCAATAAACCTGCCATGATCTACTGTTCTCATGGAGATGGGCACTGGGTCCATGCCCAGTGCATGGATCTGGCAGAACGTACACTCATCCATCTGTCAAAAGGAAGCAGTAAGTACTACTGCAATGAGCATGTGGAGATTGCAAGAGCTCTACAAACTCCGAAAAGAGCCCTACCCTTACAAAAGCCTCCAATGAAATCTCTCCGCAAAAAAGGTTCTGGGAAAGTTTTGACTCCTGCCAAGAAATCTTTTCTTAGAAGGTTGTTTGATTAGTTTGGAGGGAGGGGGAGACCTTTAAGACTCAAGAACATTTGTTGCATTTATTTTAACAATGAGAAAAATATTTCAATTTTAATTGAAAATGCTTATTTTCTTTTAGATATGTGAGTTGTTAGAGGTCTAACACAATGCTAAATACTGTTCTCCCAAAGCCTAAACATTTTTAAAATATTTGACTCAAATATCTGAAATGAGAATTTTTATCTGATATTTTCATTCAAGAAATATTAAACACAAAAACGGTAGTGATAATCAAAGTATGTTTATATTCCTTGTATTATTTTGGTAACAACCTAGAGAATAGTTGAGACAACCTTAACCAATAAAGAAACTAGTAAACAAAAGATTAAATTAATTATTTTGTGCAAGGTATCAACTTGGGAATTAAAACCAAGATCAAGTATTTCCCACACTATTGCTCTTCATAAGTCTTTAAGCAGCCCCTTGGATTATGCCCATGAACAGAATGTCTTAGGTAGTCTTGTAATTTTCACTGACATGTGGGAAGAAATAATCTCAAATTTGTTATATTTCCTTGAAGCATCTGCAAGCACTTTCTTCAAAGATCTCCCTCCCTGTTATTTGATACATTGATGATGTGTCAAATACACTCATTGTACCATTGATTTGAAGGCATATTCACCAGAAAAAACAAATCCTCTATTACTAGGATCCTGGGAAAAAAGAGGAATGAGAATACATTGATAAGTGACCACCAAATACATATTATGGAGAATAATAATATTGTTTCCCAAAATAATGAAAGTTTTAAACATTTTATGAAGTTAACAGGAAGCAGATTGCAAACCGGTAAAAAGAAATCTGTGCAAGTTTGTGCCTAGTTAACTTGTGGAGTTTGCTCTCCTTGAATATTATAAAATCTGAGAACTTGGCCAAAATTCAATAAAGTTAAAAGGACTGTTAATTATGACTCTTCGAGACATCAATTGGTAATGAATTTAGAAACAAATGTTTTCCCCATAAAATATTTTTCTGGAAAAGCATTTAACCTCATCTTAAGGTCTTCAGCTTTAGTCTCTTATTCATCATTCTTCAGAATCCACAGTTCTTAAGGTAATATTTTCCAAACATGAACTATACAGGAGATGAAGTTCTGTTAATACTTGCATGTCTCAGATACTGGAATTAACTTTAATAAACCAAATCATGTTCATTTTCTTTCAGTAATGTTGCTTGATGAATATTGCCATTGAACAATTGTTTGTACCATTGATTTGATTTCTTATTTCTATCTCTATGTAAAAATAATGAAACATAGAAATTCTCTGTTTCTATTGATGTACTCAAATAATTAACAGTTATAGTTACCCAAATAAAGGCAAGATTAAAAAACTTAATCTTAAAATGTTTCAGAATCATTTTACCTTGATTTATTTTCTTTTTGTTTGTGGGAAACAGCATAAATTGAAGCTGAAATATCCTTTACAGATAGATCACCTTATCTTGATCTGTCCACAGTGACTCAACAATTAAAGAATTATTATCCCCATATTTGTTTTATAGTTGATGAGATCAAGATATGACAACCAATTCTGAATTCATTGAGTTCTATACTCAAACTCAGATCTCACCAGTAAACTGTGTGTGTGTGTGCGTGTGTGTGTGTGTGTGTGTGTGTGTGTGTGTGTAACAAGCAGTAGGGCTCTGCAAATAAAAATAGGCCTTTTTTAAGCCATCACCAATGAGCCCATCAGATGTGACCTTAAGATAATGAGGCTACTTCTTATAACCATATGCATTCAAATGAATCACTTTAGAAGTTAACACACTTATTCCAACATTGCTTTTGTCCCTTATATTTTGGGAGTTCACATTCAATCTCTTTCAGAATCTGTAGTTCACTCCATTGAAGATGTTTGATAATTGTCCCTCTGCCTCTCAGAGCTGAATTTAATTTCTGGAAACAGTCAAATGTCATTCAGAGCCTAATAGTGTGTAACTCTCAGTATTATATTGCCACTTCAAATAAAAAACAAAATGTGAATACAAGCTAACACAATGGGTTTTCAAATATGGGTCATAGATGGGTTCTAAAGTTAAGTCCAGAAATTGCACAAGAATGAAAGTGTAGTATCAAAAAAAATAAGTATATGGCTTCCTGAGGTGATTATTTTGTGGGATTATAAATATCTGCAAATACAACTGAGTGGCCAAATAAATATTGAATGAATGAATGATGAATGACTGAGGGCATATCCTTCAAATTGTAATGCTAATATCTTCATTCAACCCTGAGGCACACAATTTTGTGTCACACAATTTTGACATTGTTTTATTATTTGTCTAGCTTGTTCCTTAGTTATTTTTAAAACGCTTTTGTAAAGTATTAGCTTTGACATGGAACCTTTTATGAAAATTTATAGCTTCTTCTAGTGTAGAGAAAATATGTATGTCATGTGTAGTTTTATCTGCTAAATCATTGCCCAAACTAAGGGCTCCAGGCAATCCTGTATGTGCCCTGATATGTCCTATAAAGAATGGATCTTTTCTGTCCCAGATTGGGAAGCGGTATATATTCCCCAAAGATAAACTTAAAATAACCCTTTTTACTCTAAACTTTTTAAATTTGGATTCATCAGGACTTAGTGCTGCGGAAAGGCATATGTGTCCAAAAAATGTGCATAAGCCCAAGGTACTTTGGAAGGATATTCTAACAGGACAATGGAAAGGTCCTGACCCAGTAATTGTCTGGAGTCGGGGGTCTGTTTATGTGTTTCCACAGGGAGAACAGCAGCCGATTTGGATTCCAGAAAGATTAACTAAAGCGATTTCTACAGACCAAAAAGAGGATGATTTGGCTCAAATCCATAACAACTGATATCCAAAACTCCAGTTTGGCTATTCTTACATCTGCAACAGAACCAGGATGCTTTTTTCAATATCTATTTTATTATTGCCCTTTGCCATATCATGAAGTTCTATTTTGTTTTTTGAGCTCATACAGACCTAGGTTAATGTTTTGCTGATCAGTTCTATTTTTTGACTATAGAGTTTTTAAACATTGCAATGGAGATTTCACCTGTAAAAAGTTATAAGGCCTTTACTATAATGTTATGTGTTCTATGTATTATATTATGTGTGCACACTTGTGTTTTGTGTTATATGTTTGAATGTACGTATGTCCATACATCATATATGATGAGCGCTCATGATAAAATGGATCCAAATATTTTTTTTCACGTGATTTATATGGTTTAATTTAAATTGGGTAAACAACTGTTGAGGATTGTTTTAATATGTAAACGAAAAAGAAGGTTAACAGATCTGTTTGTTTACTTTCACCTTTCCTTTTCATTATATTTAATAATTCTCTTAAAACAATGTAAATTGTTAAGAAAATTGTTTTCTTTTAGTGCCTTCTGTAATGTTACATAATTTTTTCTTTAGCCATTATTGCCAGAATTCCTATCTTCATCCCAGTGCCAGTGAAGACAATGTAAATTGTTAAGAAAATTGTTTTCTTTTAGTGCCTTCTGGAATGTTACATAATTTTTTCTTTAGTCAGGGGCCACTGAGGAACCCATACTGGTCTTTCTGATTTCCAAGTAATTTTTATTGTCTCAGTGGCGCTTTCTGAAAATCCAACCCATGTCTTTCTGTTCCTTGATCTATTTGTATTGGTGCTGATAACGCCAAGGTCGCGGGTTCGTTCCCCGTATGGGCCACCAAATGCCGCAGTCTGGCTGGGCACAATCAGGAGCCACTTGTCAAAAGAAACTAACTTTATTTTTAGAACCACACACGCCAAACAAAACAGCCTCTCAGGAAAAACCCTCAGAGCCTCAACTGCCACCACCGGCTTTCCACAAGCCTCTCTCTCCCACACAAGCTTCTCTCCACCTCCCACAATCCTCCTGCTCTTGAGGCCGATTGGCTGGGTCACGTGGGCGGAGCCAAAAAAGTCCCCCAATGAGCAGCTCCGTGGTCTGAAAGGGCAGGGAAACAGCCCAATGAGCATCACCGCAGAGGAGCCAATCAGCTAGATGTTGCTGGGGCCGCTGTGAGCCAATCATCAGCTGGCAGCTGGAAGTTTGCTGGCAGCTGGAAGTTTACTGGGGCCCCTTCGGCTGTGGCTCTCAACACAAACTTTTGAAACACAAACCCAATATTTAAAAAAGTAGGAGGAAGACAAATCAAGTACTATCTCACAATGTTATACTACTCTGTCCACCATTCCCTCCTTGCTACTGCTACAGCACCTTGTCATGATTTCTGCTGTTACAGCTAAACCAGCAAAAGTACTTATTACTAAGTATGTAAGTGTCTGACTCTTCCAACCAACTATAAGTTCCATGAAGACTAGAACAAAATCTTTGTAATTTCTATATATGGAGTGCTTAACCTAATACCTGTCATGTTGGAGACATTCAAATTGTTCTTGAGCTGAACTGAATTAAATGTCTCAGTGAGTTCCATTTGTCTCCCATAGAAGGTAACCAAAGTGTCCTATGCTTTAGCATAAGGTACTGAATGCTTGGTTATATTTGTTATACTAATTACCTATTACTTATCTTTTCTTCCTCTAGACTCTGAACTCCATCACAGCAGAGATATTATTGGTTTATTCATTATTTAACCTCTAGTATCTAGCAAAAAAGAAAGAAAATAAATTAAAACAATTAAAGAAGCCAAGGGTATGAGCAGAAATGAAATCAACAAACCTCTCTCTAATTGACTGCATAGGGAAGAGTAGGAAATTAGTATTAATCAGGGTGATTAACACTCACTACTAGAAAAAAATCAAACTATTCCATAAGTTGTCACAGTCAAGGTTTATTTCTTGTTCATGAAAAACTTCATGCAGGAGTTTTTATCAAGCTATCTTCCTGAGCAGCTGACTCTCCTCCAAGATGCATCTCAAGGATGTAGGCTTTTTTTTTCTATTAGGTGACTCTGCTATCTTTATCTCCATCGTGTGTCCTGAAGACTTCAGATACAAAGAAAAGAAAAAGAAAACATGGAAAAGGTATAGCCATTTGTAAATACTTCATTGTGGAGGTGAGACTCCATTTCCTCTGATATTCCGTTGACAAAAATTAGTCACGTGGCCCCTATGAGATGCAAGTAGTCTGGGTTCTAGTTATATGTCCACAAAGGAAAATGTGTTTGGTGAGTATCTCACCTGTATTCTGTATACTGTATATTTAATGAGAAATATAAATAGCTTTTTCTTTTATTTGGTGGGGGTGCTTGGGATTGAACCCAGAGGCACTTTACCACAGAACAACAACCCCAAATCTTTTGTTTATCTTTTATTTTTGAGACAGGGTCTCCCTAAGTTGCTTAGGACCTCATTAAGTTGCTGAGGCTGACCTCAAATTTACAATCCTCCTGCCTCAGCATCCCAAGTCGCTGTGATTACAGGCATGCACCACCATACCAAGCTAAGTATTAATGTCTTTATTAAACTAAAAATAAGACTACATTCTCTATAAATACATTGCCAGTGCCCTAATAGTGTGTAACTCTCAGTATTATATTGCCACTTCAAATAAAAAACAAAATGTGAATACAAGCTAACACAATGGGTTTTCAGATATGGGTCATATGGCCCTTATTACCATTCACTCACACTATTCTGTCTCCCAATGATCCTCCTGCCTCCACCCAGTCCCCCTCCAATCCTCTGACTCTTCTGAGAGCACAGCAATCATTCAGAAACAAAAATTGATATTTCTTTTATTCCTCATTTTCTTTAGGGAAAAGTCCAGATACGTCAGTATGGCATGCCATGATTCTCTTCACCTATCCTCCTTTCCCCCACACCCCCTTTGAACCTGATTCTCCATCAACACTGAACATCCTCCAAAGGAAAATCCTTCCCCCAGTGAATAACTACCATCTCGATGTTTTCTATGAAGACTTCAGCCTAAACAAAGTGGAACACTCCATTTCCTACCCAAGCTGTCTCTTTTGGCACCTGTTGACTTATATGACATTTATTTATGTCTGCCTTTTCTATTTCAGAGTGGCAACTGTTTCCTTTTTAACTTTGTGTCCTTAATGAAAAATAGTTGCTCATTACATACTCATTGGATTGAGTTAAGCTCATTATATGTAGGCTTAAATAAACTCACTTCTGCAGTTGTAGTTTCATTTTTTCTGATTCTTTAATAAATGACAGATTATAAATTCTTGTTCTGACTGTGAAATTACAGTCAGAACTTGGAAACTAAAAATAAATAAATAAAAGTACAGCAGAATTCACAGAAGGAAATGAAATCTTGGGTTAAATTCATTTTTCTTTCTTATGAAAAGAGTTCAGAGGGATTAGAATGGATATTACAGTAAGTTTAGATAGAATGGGCAGCCACTGGGATCCACGGTGACAGGAATTACAAATTGCTCATATACCCCCAAACACCGCCCTACTACGGAGCATTGACTAGGAATTTATCATAGATGACTGACATCGCATCTTCCCAAACCTCCTCCTTCCAAGAACATCTGATATGGCACACTCATTTCTAAGAGAACTAAGCTTTTACTTGTCTTCAGCTATTGATCCAACAAATACTTATTCAATCAAATCGTAATTTGTGAGAATAGGAAGGAAAAGTTATCAATAGTTTTTCTCTTAAAAGGCTGATAACTGTGTGCAGTTTGGGAACAGATACCCTGCATCTATGGGTCAGTTTCTCTCTGAGTTTTCTTTAAAGTGTCTGTCAGTGAGCATTTATTAAAATTTCAAGATCTGCATGAAGTATTATAGGACCTGCAAAAGAAACATGAAACAGGAGCCTCATCTTTAGGAAACTTGTAACCTCCTAATAGAAAGAAGCCCAGGCAGGACAGGAGAGTTATAGAACATAAAATAATACACTTGAAGCAATTAGCTAGCCAATGTGGTGCAGGCTATTCATTTACAAACTGCCTTTTTTCAACCTGGAATATACTGGTAAAACTACAAAACTGGGCCAAATATCTCTAAATGTTCTTTGTTATGTTGACCTCTACAGAAGTGTTGCTGTGACCAAGATAACAGAAAATGAAGACTAGATTTTTTTTAAATGCCACACAAAATGAATAATGATAACTCAAAAGAGGAAGGTTTTGTGTGTATGCAAAAGATGGATAAATCATTGACCTTGAACCACAAAAAAAAAAAGCATGCACTTCTTCAAGAGAAAGATGGAAAGATAGCTAGTGAGACTGGGTATTTATCTAAATCTTGATTGACCAGAGTATGAAAATAAACAGATCTCAGCCTCCAAGTAAGTCAAGATGCATTTTTTCAAGTCAGAAATATGTTTTTGTCATCAGGAAGGGAAAATATGGATTATATAAAAGCTTGGATGGGAAAAAAAGGAAGAAAGAGGGAGGGGAGGGGGAGAAATGAGGCCTTCATGAAAAGATGTGGCTGGAAAAGGCTAAGAACCTCCCTCATCTCTCCTGCCCAAGGTTGGACACAGACATCTGGGAGAGTGAGACTGAATTCATAAGCAATGCATTATTGAAGTGAAAAGAAATGCTTAAAATTATTACCCATCACTTAGATTTACATGCATCACCCTTCTCAGACTTGGATGGATTCCTTCACTCTTAATACTCACCTTCCAAAAGCACTCCACTTGTGCTCCCCTTTAGCATCTTGTGGATCACATCATCTGCCCACGTCAAACGCCTCCAGGAGCAACTAGGGGAAATCCACTGCGTTCTGCTTGATCAAGCTTCTGCTTCCTGAAACTTCTGAGTACTTCTGATTGTTCTCCTACTGCAGAGTCTCCCCATAGACTAAGTCCACTCCAGATGGATCACCCCAGGTAACTCACCTGACCTCATCCCACTCCTGCCTGTCTCCACTTAAATGTTCCTTCTTCCCAGGTGCTTCTCTGGCTCCCCAGTTTCGATTCTATTGTACTTTTCTTCCTACTGCACCTATTCTCCTGGTTGTATCTAGTGCTTTGCTTTCATGACACCTGACTAGAATATGTCGCCTTGCATTTATTATCCTCAGCTCTTTGTGAGCCAAAACTATACATGTTGTTAACCACCATATCTCCAATGATGGCCCTTTGCAGCATACACAGCCTGCTCAGATAGGCAGATCTGTTTAAAATATAGTCAAAAGTAGTTAGAAACAGTATCAGGAAGGATCCAGACCTTAGCTGCTGGGCCTTAAAAGGAAGGAGATACCACATTCTCACAGGCAGGAGTAATATTCAAATATTCAAAAATCCAGATCAAGAAG
Source organism: Marmota monax (assembly GCF_021218885.2). Lineage (NCBI taxonomy): Eukaryota > Metazoa > Chordata > Mammalia > Rodentia > Sciuridae > Marmota > Marmota monax. Next base: position 3,287,968 of record NW_026692072.1, on the reverse strand, counting down.
TCCCCCAGCTCTGCCAGGAGTTAACATTATGAGAGTGATCTAGGGTTCTTGGATGATGGGGTGGAGTACCATAGGGGTACCTGGGTCTAGGGCACAGGCTATTTTATTTACCTGCAGGTATAGACATATTTCAGTACTTAAAAAAAAAAAAACTGGTATAGCTGCAGAGAGGTAGATTGAATCTCAGTCCTCAGTGAGAGGAAGCAGGGAAGCCTCCAGCAGAGAGGGGAGATGATCAAATATTACAAAGGCAAACTGATGCAGAGCCAGAGGGAGGATTATGAGGATGTGGTTCTGCCATTTTGTGGCTGAGATACATTTCTGTGACCTCTCATGTAGCATGAAGAAAACAGCGGTCCCCAGGCCAAAAGGAGCAAATGGAAAAATGCATTCCAAGTACTTACAACAACAAGAAACCTGATAAAAGTAGCTTCTATTATCATCATCACCACCACCACCACCATCATCATGATTGCTGGATAAAAGAACCTGTCTCAAGCTACTTCCGCTATAATCTGAGTGATCCTGAACAAGTCAACACTAAAAGTTTTAACCAAAGTATTTAGTATGCAAGAATTTTCTGGAGAAGAGCCTATATATTTTCATCAGATTCTCAAAGAAGTTTAAGAAAATCAAATGTTTACAATTTACCTTCAGTATCCTGAGCCAAACTGTCTCATCCTACATTAGGATAAATCATACTCTTTATTATTATGCTATTTCCCTCTATTTTGAAGATTGCCAAATTTATTTTCTAATTCCCTCAACAATAAAGGTGTTAATTTTTTAAGTCCCGCACTCAATGTCATTATATGTAACACCCTAATAATAATACAAATCACAACATCTGCTCATTTCAAATATTAAGCTTTTATTTCAAATACTCAAAAAACTGTTAACAATAACCATAACATTAATGAGTAGAAATATTAAAATATAAAATAAGGGGCTGGGGTTGTGGCTCAGAGGTAGAGTGCCTGCCTAGCACGTGTGAGGCCCTGGGTTCGATCCTCAGCACCACATAAGGATAAACAAATAAAAATATATATTTAAAAAAAAAAAAAAAAAATATATATATATATATATATATATATATATATATATATATAAAATAAGTATTGGAACTTTCATTTGAAAAGTTTTACAGGTCTTCTTCATCAAATAAATCTATTGCGTCCTAGGACCTGAATTTTCTCTAAAGGAGAAATAAGAAGACTCTGGGAAACTGTTCAACAGAATACAGGAATATTTGAATAAAAACAAACTGAATTACAATTTCACAAAAAAGAAAAATGTCACGAAAAATTAATTCTGAGGTATAGTTACATAGATACTCTACCTAAAGAAAAAAAAAAGCGAAACAGGTATAAAGTATCTACTCTTACATAAAATCTCTTAACATGCAAAGAAAAGATCATTTGTCAATAACTGAAGGTGCGTACCACTTTCATCAAAAAAACATGTGCACTTACACAATGACTTGTTTTTCCTAGCCAAAACTGGTATCTACAAATCCTGCCTCCTAGCTGTACAGAATTTAAATTCTGGTTGATGTAATACAAGTTCCCTACTTTCAACCCAAAGCCATCTTCATCTTCATCTGTATTTTGTGAAAACAAATTCAAGTAAAAACTAAAGTTCAGTTTACCTGGAAGACAAAGACATCTTTCCCGCCTGCCCCAGCATTCAGGTGCATGTTTATTAATCCCAGGGCACTTCTTAACCACACACCAACCATCCATCAGTCTTCATCAGCTATGATCACTTGTCCCTGCAGGGCACCTCGGTGGGTTGGCAGGACAACTTGTAGATGCAAGTTTCACAGGAGAAAAATGCATTGCACTTCTAAAGTCCCAGTCTATACTTATTTTAAAAAGCGGGGGGGGGGGGGGGGGGGGGAGGGGGCAGGGAATGCTCCATTCAGTCTAGTGGATTTCCCTGGATTGTGTGACTGCATTTGCAATGGGTTTTGTTGAACATAAAACTTGAGATAGAACCAGGGTCTAGAAGATTGTGATCTCCACAAAGAGGACAAAAATAACTATAGGCAGAATTTCTACATATTGAAATTCCTGGGGACAGATGTTCCTGGGGTTTATCAAAATGCGATCTGATTAAGGGATTATGAGGAAGGTTGTGCTTTAAATCATGCTCTTAGTCACATGCATTCAAAATAGTCCCTATAATGCTAGAAAAGGGGAATTTAATATCGGAAAGTATTTACAGTGCCACCAGTTGAGTAAAGAATGGAAACAGGGCCAGGGGAATCTACACACAAGTGTCAGCATGCTCCAGGGAATACGATGATTATGGAAATTAACTATTTATTAGTACAGAGATATGCTGTAAGGCTTAAGCAGGATGGAGGGAAGGGGTAGCTTAGGAGCTCATTCATTTCCAAAATGCAAACCCAAGATTTTCAAGAAAAAGTATTATTAAAATATGTATATGTTTTTGACAACTAAATTATGAATATCTTTGATATTCTGCAAATTAAAAAAAGCAAGGAAAACTGCTGTATTTTTTAATGGAAAATACTGACTTCACTCCCTGCAAACACACCAAATGCATATCATTTAGGATAATGTCACTGATGCGCATTTGACAACTAAATTACAAAGCTCTTTGATATACTGTGTATGAAGAGTGGCAATTATGGCCAATAAAATCAAAGGAAGAAAAAACTAATTAACACTAACATGTCATTATGACTCACTAGTATATAAAATCCCATGCCTGCTCTGAATTGCTAGCAACTGGCAAATCCCAAATTCCTAAGGATACTCACAATAGTTTCCAAATAACTGGAGCCACCAGAGGATTTGAGGACTCTTCACAAGTTTAGCATCACTTTCTTCTATCAAAAGACCTCAAAAATACAAATTACTTAAAAACTTACAAAAGAGTTACAAAAACTGAAACAAAAAACCCTGACCCCAAAAAATGTGATTTTAAGGTTTATAAAGCATATGATAAGTTGTAGATCCCAAATAAGTTCTAATGCTATTTTCAAAGAGAGTTATTCATTTTTGTAGTATAAAGAACTGTAATTTGGAGACAAAAGTCCTAGGTTCAAATTCAAATCAGTTCATTATTTTCCCTATAACTTTGAGCAAATCATTATCCCTCCATCAAATGAGGACAATATCCATACCTACACCACAGAATTATCATTAGCAAAAGGAATTGGAAATTTTCTAAAAATGACAAAAAAACAAACAATGTACAAATGTTAACTCTCCCACTATAATAAGCCTCCATCTAAACATAACAAGTGGGAAAAGTACAACGTTATCCAGCTACTAAAATCTGGATGTACTGCAAGTAAACTGACCATAATTGAAAGAACAGCTTTTTGCAGAGGGAGGACTCCAGGAAACCTGGATTTGATAAAAAAAAAAAATTGTCCTAGATTTCATATTTTAAAAACTGGGAGAAATTCTCAGCAAGACATTAAATCTGTTTATAGACAGCCAACCAATCTGGATTTTTAAAAGTTTCAAGATTCTAAAAGACTTGAAATTAAAAACAGCTTTGACTACTGATAGCTAAGTAAACTTTTATGATCAAAAACACTTAATAGCTAAATGTAGCTTCCAGATATATTCTCTAACTTCATTTTTGAAAAATTCAGGACATCAAATGACCTCCTAAACTGTGAAGGTGACAATAGAGATGGAGTTGGTTTAAATAACCTAGAAAAGGGCTGAATTCCCAAAACCTTCCTTGATGTAGGTTATTTCTGCATACTTGTACCAAATGCGAAAGTGCATTGAGAAAAGTTTGTAAAGGTCATCATGCCAAACAAATGTAAGATATTGTTAGAGAAACCTACAAAGCTCTTTTGAATCTTGTAGATATTTGAAATTTATAAAATAAACTGAAACAAAATGAAACAGAAAAATCTTATTATAGAAATCTTATAGAAAAATCTTATTATATCTCAATACAAAATATAATAATTGAGGGGGGAAAAAACCACGAGACAAATTCCTTTCCTGGCCTCACAGGCTGCTCTCTGACCACCTTGGCTTTGATGTTCATGACACTCAGTCACACATATCTTTATTCATCTCTGGTCCCCTGCAGTTACTCCTGTTCTGAGTTATTGACCTTTCAAATAACTGATTTCTCCTGTTGCTTTTCTGAGCTCCCGAAATGGCTCAAGCAATCAGCTCATCAGTTATCCATTTCTGATACTGTTACAGCATCTGCTCCCTCTCACTTCAGCCTACCACCTCCTGGGTGATGAAGCCCAACACACAGTAGTGAAGGGAACTAGGGGAAGACCTCAGTGCAACCCAAAGGAACACTCATTTGCAAAAAACAACTCATAAGTGGTTGCCCTTAAAACTCCATTGAATCTTGGCTTTCCAGAGAGTCTTCTATGCCTAATGGGTCCCCTAAGTTTGCCTTTGAGTTCATGGTAAACCCAGAGCTTTTTAATGCATTATGAGCGTTCATAAACTTCTGGAGGTATTTGGAAGTATACAGCCAGTGGTGCTTCAGGACATCTTCCATTTCGTAGCACTTAGACTGCCTGGCATTCATTTTCCGGAAGCGCCTAAATAGTTTATTGCCAGATTCATTTCCCTCACTTGCCCAGGCCCCGATAGAGCCATCCCTCTCGATAATTTCAGGCACATGCGCCAAGGTTTTGTGAAAATAGTTGGTGATTTTGCCCTCGTATCTATACTTGAACTTGGTAGAGAGGAGCTCAGCAAAACGCTGTGAGTTGAAGCTATACTGGCAGAGGGACTCTGGGCACTCTTTAGCAGGGCATGAGGAGCGCCACACGGGTTTCATCTTCAGGTAAAGGTCCATCAGCTCCCTGAGAGCTTCGTGCCTCTCTGCAGAAGGAATTAATTCACACACTGCCTCCACAGTCTCTTTGGTCATGAGCTTCCTGGCAAAGTTGCCATTCATCCTCATGATTGGCTTCAGGTTCATCTTCTTCCGGAGATGCTTGTCCAGGGTGGCCTGCCATCTTTTCCTTTCCTCTTTGGAGGCATTGGGATTTTTATATACCTCTCCTATCTCCAGCTGGAAAATCTTGTAGAACTCAGCTGCATTGCCGATGTCGCAGTGGAGTGCATCTATGGAAGGGACTGTCTCAATAAAAGGCTTGGCAGAGACCCCTTTCACTCGATCCCGCAGTTCTTCCACAGACTCGTGGTACGGGTTGGAGCGCCAAACCTCGTAGCGCTCCAGATTCTCAGCATGGCTTCTCGTTATGGAGTGGAAGACAAGATTTTGAGAGGCTTCCAAGCGGGTGGCATCACAAAGTGTACAAATGTAGACTGAGCCAGACGCCTCAAGGCCTTCCACTTCCCGGACAAGTTTTTCATCGTATCCAGTTCCCCTGAAGATGAACTTGAAGGTCCTGAGGATGCCTCCCATCTCCAGCATCAGTTCGCTGCTCTTCATGGCTTCCCTCTCGGCAATCAGAGGGCTCAGAATGGCAGTCAGGGTCTCGTGGTCAGACTCATCTGCTAGCATAAGGCACAATGGCTTGCAACACAGTTCGGAGTTAGGTTTGGCCTCCTCAAACACCTTCACATTCTGGGCGCCATGTGCTATTGAAATTTTCATGATGGTGAATGAAAAGCGAACTGCCTTTTCTGGAACTGCTGGCCCACTCCCATGCTTTTCGCTCACGTCTCCCATGCCATCACAAGACTCCTTCACCACGACAGTGAAGGGACCGTTCAGGTAGTCATCAAGGTCTTGGGATCTCATGCCTTCCAAGATGTCTTCCTCCATGTCCATCAAGGCAGACACCAAAGCTGCATCGTAGCGGAATCTCTTTGCAATGGTGTCTACTGGGTAATCATCCACCGAGGAGGAAAGTCCAGACAGCCCATCAATAATGCCAACATCGGTATTTGAAGACACATTCTTCAGAGGTGGCTGCCACTCAAAGGGGTGGTAGCCTGGCAGAAGGATCTTCTCTGCATTGCGAAGGGCATGCAGAGGCTGAAAAATCTGCCTCCCTGTGATGGCTTTCACAGTCCTGTACATCTTGTGGTACTGACTGCAGCTGAGGAAGGTGTTGACACGAATGGCCAAGCAAACAGCAGGCGGCAGATCAGAGCCCCGTCCCTGCATGATGGCCTCCAGCTCATCGGCCTGTCTGTGCTCATTTCTTGCCCTCAGGGCCAGCAGGAACAAAGTCAGGCACACAGACTTCACATCTCCACCTTCTTCTTTGTCAGCGAAAGCCTTGACTTGCATCTTCAGCTCCCTCAGCCTGTGCTTCTGAGCTCTTCGAGTGAGTGACAGAAGATGTTGACGGGGTCTGCCTCCTTTATTAATATGCACAAAAGTCTCTTTGGATTCCTTGTGGCTTGAGACATGGTGATTATATTTTTCCAAGCTGATCTCTTCATTGCACTCTTCTGCTGGGCATTTCACCACCAGGGAATTCAAGATGCTCAGGAAGGACTTCACTGGACTCTCCAGGTCGGTGGGGAAGCACGGATATCGACAAGAGGGACAATAGCTGCCCATGACTTTGAGGCATCTGAGAATGCAGATCCTGCAAAACACATGCTTACAGCTGGTCTCCACAGGGTCGGCCAGAATGTGTTCACAAATCTGGCAGGAGATGGATTTCACAAAGTGTGCTGGGAAGTCCACGGCCAGGAGCTTGGTACTCAGATGGATCTGATTGCAGTTGGTGATCTTCTTCATGACCTCCTTGCTACTGATCCTTGCCTGAGCTCTTCTCTTGTGCTGACGGGCTTGTCTTGCTCGGTCAAGCACAGTTTTGAGTTTTTTGCTGAGCTGCAGGTTTGGCTGATGGCTCTTCCTCTTGAGGCCCCGGCGGGCAGTGTGGCAGATGTCGCAGGATGGTGTGTGGGGATGCCACTCCATGGTCGCATTCCTTGGGAAGTAAACCTCACGTGGGGCGCTGCTAAACTTCCTGTGCATAATGCCCCAGCAGTTCTGGCAGAACTGGGTGGGGTGGATGGAGTCAACATCTGCCTTCACATCAATTCGGAAAACCCTGGCGATGAGGTCTGGCCAGGAAGTGACTCTCTTTTCCTTCTTTCGTAAGAGGATTTGGGTTTTAGCATCCACAGGCCCATGGACTGGGTATCTCCTGTCGTGCTTATCTGTTTTAAAAGAATTCCCACAGATGCGGCAGAAGTGTCGAAGGTTGGCTTGGTGAACTGCTTTGTCTCTTGCTTTCCCACTGTCTTGGGATTTCTTTGAAAACTTAGGATGGCCCTTCAGAGCTGGTTGAGTCAGGACTGGCTTTGGGCCACCAGACTTGTCCAGGACTGCTGGGGATTGCTCCAGAGAAGGTTTTCCCTCCAAGGAATCCTTTTTTTCCTTTTGAGTTTCATCAGTTGTCTTTTCAAAGGATCTCACCCTGAATAGTTTAAATTTCCACTCTGAAAACTTCATATGTGGGTGTTGAATTTCATTGGGTGCAGAACTGATTCCCAAGGTGGGAGGCAAGGAGACAGCCATGCTTAGCTGAGGTACCTGGGGACAGCAAAAAACAAGTCAGATAAGAAAAAAGTGTCAGTATTCCATTGATATATCTTGGAAATAATAGAAATTGATGCACTCAAGGACTCATCGGCATCACCCTATCTGGTGATAACAAAAACTGTATGTACTGAAGTGAAAACAGATACACAGACAACAGTACAGAATGGAAGACACAGAGACAAACCTACATGTTTACAGCTCTGAGATCCTTGATAAAGGTGCCAAAAACATACTTGGAATAAAGACAGTCTTTTAAACAAATGCTCCTGGGAAAACTGGTTATATATACATGGAATGAAACTACACCCTTATCTCTTACCCTGCATAAAAATTAACTCAAAATCAATCAAAAAATATAAATTAGACCAGAAACTATGCAAATCCTAGTAGAAAACATAGGGTCAACACTCCAACATATGAATGTCGAAGGCACCGACTTTCTCAATAGGACCCCTAAAGCTCAGGGAACAATGCCAAGACTGAATAAATGGGATGACGTCAAATTAACCAGCTTCTGCACAGCAACGGGAACAATTAGGAATGGGAAGAAAGAACCCACAGAATGGGAGAAAATCTCTGCTAGTTACTCTTCTGACAGAGGATTAATATCTAGAATATATAAAAACTGAAAAAGAGAACTTAACACCAAAAAAACCAAATAACCCAATTAATAAATGAGCAAAAGAATTAAACAGACACTTCTCAAAAGAAGAAATACCAATGGACAAGAAATACATGAAAAAATTTTCAACATCATTAAAACTTGGGAAATGCAAATCAAAATTACACTGAGATTTCATCTCACACCAGTCAGAAAGACAAGTCATCAAGCATAAAAATAATAAATGCTAGAGAGGATGTGAGGGGAAAAGGAACATTTTTACACTGTTGGTGGGATTGTAAATTAGTACAACCAACATAAAAATCAGTACGGAGACCAGGCATAGAACAATCATATGACTCAGCTATACCACTCCTTGGTATTTATCCAAAAGAATTAAAGTCATCTTACTTCAGTGACACATGCACACCCATGTTTATAGCAGTACCATTCACAATAGCCAAACTATGGAACCAGCCTACAGGTATATCAATGAATAGATGAAGAAAATGTGGTATATACACACAATAGAGTTTTCAGACATAAAGAAAAATAAAAGTATATTATTTGTAGGAAAATGGATGTAACTAGAGACCATTATGTTAAGTGAAATAAGCCGAACTCAGAAGGTCTCATAAGGGGAAACTGAAGAAGAAAAAGGAAAATAAAAATGGGGAGATATTCTCATGAAAATAAAGTGAGACCATCCGAGTAGAGGAAAGGGACCAGGATAAGAGAAGGAGAGGAAGGGGGAAGGGCTGGGGAGTGATATTGGCCAAGTTATATTGTTACGTTTTGTGCATGAACAAATATGTAACAACAAATTCCATCACTATGTGCAACTACAATGTACCAATAAAACATATAGAAAGAGAAAAAAAGAAATTAAATAAATAATGTTGATTCATATGCTTAAAAAAAGATTCATTTGTTCTGTGTTTCCAAGTTATTTATTAATTCTCATATTTTAATATATTATGTTTGGTGCTAGTCATACAGCAAATACTAGTCATTCCCTGTTCTGACAGTGCTCAGGGACATTTAAACCATGTGCATGTGTGTGTGTGTGTGTGTGTGTGTGTGTGGTTTTAAATACTGTGTATACAAGTAAAATTTAATTTCCTTTCCACAAAAACATATGTCTTTCTGTGTCTTTCTAGATAGAATTGGTGAGTGATTCATCTTTGTCTCCCCAAGGTTCCTGGTACACATTAGGTACTCAACATTTATTTGTGAATAAATGCAAAGATAAACTGGCTACTAAAACCAAAGAAAAGCAATATTTTCCACATTGTATTAGCCTCATTGCACTAGCTGGACAATATATTTCTAGCTTTTTAAAGCAGTCTTCCGGGAGATTGGTTGTTTATTTCTTCCAAACAGGTCATAAAGAGATGATAAAGCTACAAACCCAAAGAAACTAATTATTCACTGCTTGAAAGGATGAAGTGAATTTTGAGCTTTATGGATGCAAACTAATAATAAGTATCATGGATAGTAATTATGCTTACAGTTTTAATTAGTGAATGCTGCTGTAAATTATAAGGCTGTTTCTACATTAGAAACAACAAAAAAAACCCACAGAGCTCTTTAAACCTCAACAAACTACAGTATGCACATACTAAGAGGCTGAAGGACTTTGAAGATGAGAATTTCAAGTGGTTTCAGATAAAACTCACACAGGTCATTCTGAAAGTCATTGCTGGTCAATGGTCATTAGCGCTACAGGTTGTAATAAGAACAGATGGAAGGAATGATTTTTTTCCAGTAAAAAAAAGTATATATGCCAGAAAACTCTACCAGTCTGGGTTGTAGTGTAGGCACCAGAAGGGGTGTATTGAAGGCCGTCAGTGCCATCTGAGTACCCTCTAGACCCAATTTGACCAATCGTCCCTGAATGCTTTATTTTTATGCTCAATGACTTGCAGACTGCCACTCAAAGGGGTGGAACCTGCTGGGCAAGTGTTCTACCATAGAGCTGCATCCCCTAGTCCTTTTTACTTTATTTTGATATAGAGTCTCACTAAGTTACTCAGCCTGCCTCGTGAATTTGTGATTCTCCTCCCTCAGCCTCCTGAGTAGCTGGGGTTACAGGGGTGTACCATCATGCCCAGCATTTTCCCAAAATTCTTTGGTATACAATTGGAAAGACAGCAACTGTATTTTCAATATTTCTTCCCATCCACATCTTCCAAATTTGCTTTGGTTAACTCTTTAGACCCACCAATTATATCAAGTAACACTTTTTTCCCCTCAATTAGTTAACCAAATTGGTGACTCTTTTTTAATAGTCATGCCATCATGAAGACAAATCCTTAGATGAACACACTTTAGCCAGGGGTGGGACTTGGGGGCAGGATGTAGTACCGGTGCCAGGTCTAATCTTGACTGCTGCCATCAGAGTTCCGTTTTAGTCTTCCCTTTAAACTGCCAAGTTTTTCCCATTTTGCATTCATTATGCTTTAGACATTGGTGTTTTTCATAAAAATTAAAGGCAAATTTCTAAGTCTTGGTCAAAAGAGAAATCCTGTAGATTGTTCTTTAAGCAGGGTGATGTGAGAGTTAAACAATTTCAAGCCATTTCAAAGGTCTTAGGAACCCCAAAGGTATTTCAAGTGCAACCTAACAAATACCTCAAAGCTGCTTATAGATTAATTATGTTCCTTAGCTCTCCAGTAGCAGGCCATTCCCTGTCTCCCCTGCCTCCTGGACTTGAACTCTAACTTCAAATGCATTTTTCATTCCTTAGCATTTCACTTTCCAGCCTTTTTCTAAAATTCTTGTCTTTGGCATTCCAGTATAATAGATTTTAGTAATTACTTTTTAAAAAGAAAAAGAGAAGAGTGATTGGCCATATCTGGAATTTATCAAGTTAAATACTGTCCTTTCACAATGGTTAAGTCAACCTCAGGGGCAGGACCCCTAGAACTATCTCTTCTCCTTACATATCCCTCTTCTGACTCCTACTGGCCTAAAATATTAAGCAAAATTCACCAAAACCCATGTATTTAAACACTTCTGTGGAAAGACTGCCATCACCAAGTAGTTATTAGCAATTGACATCCAAATCAAATGTATTTATTACACTGTTTTCCAACTCGATTGCTAAAAGTTAATCCAAACTAGAAGCAAAAAAGGTAGAATGTGTTGTTTTAAGGGAAATTTATACCAAGATGCTATCTGTAAAAATCTATGTGTTATCTGTAAAACCTATGTGTTATATATTTTTTATTCTTACTTATAAGTTTCACACTTTAGAAAAAACATAGATAGATTATTTTGAAAGAAAATGGAACTTTAAAGAACCAGATTTAGGGAGATTTTTTCCCCAGATATCAAATTAGCCAACTATTGATTTTACTCAGCATTAATAAGAACATGGAAAATTTCAGATAACTACATACATTATTAGGAGAAGTGTAACTTGGTCTAAAATGTGTAGTAGAAAGTTTGGCAATATCTTTTAAAAATTAAAATATGTTATTTTTAATACAACTTATCTCAGATTGGGAAGTTATTCTGTAGTTACTCTATAGAAGTATTCTCACAGTACACAGTGATATTTTTATGAAGACAAAGATTTGTTTGAACAGTTGTTCATTGCTTTGATAAACAGGAAATTATATAAACAACCACCAAAAAATTATTATTAACTAAACTGTGGTCCAGACATACAATAGAAAACTACACAGAAGATTAAATGCATTGGTGCATATCTACAATTGCTATATGCATCATTGACATAGAAAAATGCCACAGGAGCCAGCTGCAGTGGCCCATGTCTATAATCCCAGCAACTTGGGAGGCTAAGGCAAGAGCACTGCAAGTTTGAGGTCAAGCTCTGCAACTTAGCAAGACCCTGTTTTAAAATTTTACGACTTTTAGAAGGGTCTGGGAATGGGAATGGGCTCATTGGTAAAGTACCAATGGGATCAATTCCCAATATCACACACATAAATAAATAAATAAATGGAATTAAGATTAAAAAAAAGGAGGAGGAGTGGGGCAAGTGGGGATGGGAGAGAAAGAAAAAACAGAGCAAAATGCTCACATTGGGCTGGGGTCGTGACTCAGTGGTAGAGCCCTTGCCTAACATGTGTGAGGCATTTGGTTCAATTCTCAGTACCACATATAAATTAAATAAAATAAAGGTCCATCAACAACTAAAAAAAAAATATTTTTAAAAAAATGCTCACGTGAAAAAACACAAAAGAACAGCAAGGACTCCATTTATGCATATATGTTTATATTTGTATGTACACGAAAGTATAGGAATTCCAGTGCTTAATTTCTGGAAAATAAGGTGAGCACTGGTAAAAGGGCTTTAAATTTTTTTTAATTTATTCATTTTTGTTTCATTTAATTTTTCTCAACATACTATTTTAAAATTTTCTTATCGATCTCATTTTGAATAAAATCATTTCAAAGACCTGACTTAAATATAGCCATAGTCACTTTTCCTTTTTTCCTTTTTAAATTTCCCTAGAACAGCAATCTGAACATTACTCTTAGGCTATTTTTCTTTGCTATAAAAAATGAAGAAAGGGGACAAAAATATGAACCTACAGACACACAAGTCCCGTGAAGTTAGGATTATGCAAGACTTATCTTGCATTCATGTTCTGACACTTGGATCCTTGCAAATGCTTGACCTCCTCTCTTATAACGCAAGGTCCCTGCAGTAGCTCAACTTCAAATCGAAAAGGCTGAGGGGCTGGATCTGGTTCACTGTCATCTCAGCATAGTGGTCATCTTCCCTCCCTCCACTGACCTTAGATCCATGTTAACAAACCAATCTGGGGTGGCATGGACTAGATAAAAGTTGTAGTTTGTGGTGACTATTATCATTAGTTACTCTAAGGGGCAAGACCATAATAGTAGTGCCACTGCCCATTTCCACACCAGCCACCACCTATAACACATACCTCCTACTACTTGGCCCACTATTTTTTCACTTAACATCTTCACACCATCTGTACAATTTCTGAGAGACCATGCATGCCCAAGTGTCATACCTTAGTGTCACAACCACCTTACTCATTTGTTCATTTACTCCCGGAGCACAGGACATTGATAGCATCAAAGTCCTTTTCATAAGTCTCAGACATCCACGAAAATGACCTGAAGATACTTGCCATTCCTCTAAGCAACTTCTTCCCTGGAGCATTTCAGAAAAGTCACAACACCTGGTCAGAAATCCCAGCACAAGACTATAACCTCAAAGCAGGGTCTCTCCATGGCACTTCTCAAACTTAATATCAATCAGACTCACTAGAGAGATTGCTTTCCAAAACAGGTAGATCATCAGGCTCCAGAGAGTCTCATGGTTTGTCTGGGATGGAGCCCAGAATGTTCAGTTTTTAAACAAGCATTCCAGTGACCCTGATGTGACAGGCTCACATGCAAGGGTCACATTTAGAGAAACACAGGTCTTCTACTTAGTGTGACCACGTTCACAAAACACCTGGCAATACCTGGGAAAACACACATTTCCTCCCACCCCCGGATTTCTTTGCTTCTGATTATTTTTTCTTGCCTGGATATGTCTTCCCAAGAGTCTCATGTTGTTCCCTCTGCTGATTCGTTTACACATTCATTCAAGAAACTCTCCTTAGAACCTTTCTTTTGCCAACAGCATTTATTTCTAGTAATTTAGATATGTTGCATCTTTCCTAAGAGCCTTTAGTTTCTCTAAACCTGGCCTCTTATGCCTTTTCTATTTTCATTCATTAGAAAGAAAAACAAAATTGATGTCAGCTCTCCTCATGCCCTCCCCTCATTGCCTGAAAGGCAAAAAGCTCAAGCACTTCTGATTGGAAACATAAAATTGTAATAAATATTTTGACTCGGGGCATGAAAAGTACAAGTGTTACCTTGCTCAGCAGGCTGCCTGGCCAAAGTATTTGGGATGTCTGCAATTCAGCTGATGTTATTCGATACCAAAGAGAAGGCAAATGTGTCCTCTGCTCCCTCTTTGCTCTTTTGTCCCCCAGCACATACTGCTGCATTATTTATCAGCTTCCATTGTCCTTCCCAGCCTCCCCCACCACAGAGGGCTAACCACAAATGATGACAGCCAATCACAGGCCAGGAGCCCCCCCAGCTCCAGCTGGCACCTGGGTCTTCAGGAAGCTTAGCTGGGGGACCTGAGTGTACAACCATGCCATTTCACTCCCCAAGAATCTCCCAGTTAGAAATGGTCTTGCCAATGTAAACCAACTTCTGCCTGGGTTCTATAGTTCTGTGCCTCAATTTCTGTATCTGTAAAATGGAAATACCTTAAGCATAGACCTCACAGGGTCAATGAGGTCATATAATGAGAGTTATCACAGGAAAATACTTGGAATAGTATGTGATTCCTAAGAGATGCCTATGAAATACTAACAATGCTATGAATTTTTGTTTTTATTTTGAAATGGTATGAAACAGTCCCAGAACCATTCTACCAAGAAGGTTAATATTCCTTAAAACTAAACAAAAGTTTAAACATGACTAGAGTCTTGAAGACAACAGACCTGGATTTAAATCTTGACTCTGTCCTTTGCTTCTTTTGAGCTTATATTATTGAGAACAATGGGCCAGTCATGCAAGTACTTGACACAGCATTTAATTATCACAACAATCATATGCACTTGTTATTATTGTCCTCTAAAAAAAAAAAAAGAAGAAGAAGCATAGACGTTCTGAGCAATAGAGGAATTTTTCCGTAGTCACACAGCCACTAAACAGGGAAGGTAGGATGGGATTGCCAAGCTCATGTTCTTAATGGCTCCCCTCTACTGTAAAAGGACATGAAGGAAAATCGCTTATGGTAATGGCCTGAGGATGACTCAAGAATGAATAGGTGTGTGCCTAGCACAGTCTCTGTTTCAAATCACCTTAATAATTCTTAGACCAGCTTTATGCCCAAAGTACCTCTGTGCTCAACTAGTATCTGAGAGACTACTTTGTTTGTCGGAACCTCAGCAAAACTGTCAAGAGGCAGGTGCAAGGATTCCCTTGTTCTATACTGCCCTGGTTAGAGTTCGCTGCTACTCTTACATCCTTACCCTTGTGCCTTGGAACCTGTCCAGCCTCTCCACAATAGTCCTAGGGACAGAGTTTCTGCTTTCTATATTAGAGATGTGCCAGAAACCACTACAGCACAGTAATTGTGGGATAGAGGGGAGCTGGCCTTAAGAAACTTCAGCATGTTCATGCCAAAGACATGGAACATCACGTAGAGTCTATACTTGAAAATAGACCATGAGACTGGGCAGGTGAGAGTGGAGAATTTCCTGAAGATAATGTTCATGTTCAACAGGGATCCCAGGAAGCAGGCTTCATGGCCTTGATGTCCTCCTTGTACAATGGGGTCAGGTTAAGAGGACTCACAAGGTGACTTATGTGGAAGAAAGTGCCCTTCCTATTCAGACTCCCACTCTTCAAAACCCTGCATCCCCACTAGACTCACGGAGAGAAAAGGAAAGGTCCAGATGTTTATGCCTCGCCCAGAGAAACAATATCTCCCAGAACCAGAACAAAGCAGTAAGTCCAAGCTTCTGAAGACTGGGTTTCAGTTCTATAGGCTCACTTAGAGGTTAAACGAAACTGAATCACTATTACTTGTCCTCTGCTGAGAACTAAGACCTCCTTCAGATCCCCTGGGAAAATAAGCTGAAGAATGGACCTTGGTCTCTTTGCCTGGATACTAAAATTTCACCCACTCTCCTTTCAAATATTTTCCATGCAACAAGCCCTACCTGGAGTAATCCTTGAATTTTATTGTAAAATAGCAAAGACAAAAAAAGCCTAGGATTCCATGTTGTTCTAAGCGAATTCAAAACAAAACACTGCCAACAGATGTGGACCAAATTTTGCAGGAGGCAAAAAATGAAAAGGGCCAAGTAGAGCCTGGACAATTCGATGCCTGGTTCCCACCTTTAGCAGGGCCCTTCAGTCAGTAATTAGGTGCAGTTAGTCCTGGAAGTACCCACAGGCCCTTCCAAAGTGGGTTCCTCCATGCACCGCTCTCTGCTGCTCCTCCTTTTGTCTGCCCCTCCATCCAAGCCCCAAACCCTTCTCAGCAAGTTGCCTACACTTATTCCCCCATGACTCCCCCAAAGTCCATTTTAAAAGAACTTTACAAATTCAATTTCTTCCCAGACAGCAACGAGCTCCAGTTGCTGATATCGATCAAAACCTACCCCTGCAGCCCTGGTCTGAGTGTTCGAACACTGCATTTTTGTGCTCTTATCATAATCCAGCAGATGCTGTTGGCAGCATTGTGATTACACATATAAACATGTATCTGTACATCTCCAACCAGCAAAACTCTTGTCTTCTAGCATCACCAAATCGAAAGCCAGAGCTAGGAGGGAACTTAGAGGTTATCTGGCCCAGCGGATGCATTTTGTAGGCGAGAAACTGCCCCTGAAGGATAAATTGTCCCATTCAATGTCACAGGAGGGAATTAGTAGCAGAAAGAGCATTTCAAACAGGGTCTTTGGGGTCCGGAGACAAGATTCTTTCCCTGAAAAGAGAACACGCCTCTCTCTCTCTCTCTCTCTCTCTCTCTCTCTCTCTCTCGCTCAATGCTGTCTTGCCTCATTTGTCTTGGGAGGAACTTGAGTGGGCAACAGGGCTCAGCCTGAAGTCAGGGCTAGATCAGCGCCTTGGGTGATTCTGCAAAGTTGGAGAGACAGAATCTCCCACTCGCTCGTTTCTCTCCCACTTCCCCAGCCTTAAAATTGCCTTCTAATTAACTCAATGTGGATTATCCCTGTTTGTAAATTTTCTAATGCGTTATTAATTACTCTAACAGTCGTCTCCAGCTCATTCCCAGCACATTCAGAACTGCCGCAGAGGCCTTCCTGAAGTTGGCCAGGCTGTTTTCTAAACAGCTAGTGCCACCCTGTGGGCAGAAAAAGCCCACGTCCTTGCGGCCTCAGAAAAAGCCATCAGAAAAACTCTGCAGAAGTGATGGAGTTCATGAACAGGGTAAGAAGACATTGTGCATTTGCTTCTTTCTCTCCTCTTCTTATCTCAATCTCTAACCTCTCTGTCATCGTAGGCCTCTGTAGGAATTCCATGATTTCTATAGACTAGGAAACAACACCAAAAGCTTCCAAAGGTCCAAGTACATAATGCACCCCAAAACTCACACCTAGTTCACTCCAGTCTTCCACTAAAGGTAAGGTCCAACGCCAAATCCAGCCTCCCTGTGTTGCCACGGGCTGACCATTCCAGAAAATGTGTGATGAATGTCTTCTCCTTCCAGTCTTCATGAGGCAGTCTGGGGAACTGGAAGGGATGATGTCCAGAATATAAGGCTGATGGGACAAATTCTAATTGGGAGGCATGTGACAAATAGAAAGTTTGGTGGTCCGTTTTCAGAATACAGTATTTAGCCTTACTTGAGACATAAGATCCAATTCTAACCTTTTTAAGTATAACCCTTCCCTTTGCCCACCCCAATTTTAAAATTAGCCAATCACGCAGATTGTACCCCTGAGCTCCTCCTATCAGCATAAGGGGCAGCACTGTGCTGGGGATAAAGGCAGGTAGACAGTCCACCTGAGAGGCAGTTGTTGGCCAGTAGCACACCTTCCTGCAGAAGTCACCTTGCCTTGCCCACCAACTCCTGAGCTTGTGTTTGACTTCTTGTGGCACCTCGGTATTTCTAACAGGCATTTGTTCCATTCCAAACCCCCAAAGAGAAGGGTATTTCTTTGCCTCCTCATTCTGTTGAGCTGCATGGATGGGATCTAAGAATGAGTTCAAGCCTCGATGTCCAGTGAATTTGATCTAAATTTCTCAGGGTCAATTTTCAGGTTTGGGGACTAAGCCTATCACATGGAAACATAATGCCCTGAATTGCCTAATTGTAGGATGTTGATGGATATTTCTACCAAAAGCCAAACTGGACATCTTCTTCAAGCCTTATACAGTGGAAGCTCCCCAAGATTCACATTCACAGTTTTTTGACACAAAGTGGCTTTAACTATAATTTAGTTTAACTATATTTTATCTACAGTTATTATAAGGCTTCATTTCCTATAAATGAGAACAATGACCAAATTTTTAGGAATTTTTAACTAAAATCTAGATTCACTTTCAATTTGTGAGTAGTCATTTTGGAGAGGTTGGAAAAGTAAAATCTGCCATTGAATTGTAGGTGACATTTTATGTTGAAAAACAGTTTTAATTTGCTATGTGATCTAAATGTTTATCTTATAATGAAATTTTCCTGGAATATTATCCCTTACTCAAAAAGTGAAATTTCCAAATGCAGGGAAATCCAACTGTTAGGCTGTGAATCCTATGTCCCACAAAGACTCATGTGTTAAAATCTTGGTCCCCAGCTTATGGCACAACTGGGAACTAATGGAACCCTTTAGGAGGAGGGACTAGTAGAAGGACCTTAAGTGATCAAATTTGTTCTCTTGAAGGAGATATTGGGACTCTGACCCCTTTCCTCTCTGCTTCCTGACTGCTGTAAAGTGAGCAGTTTCACTCTACCACATGCTCCTTGCCATGATGTCCAAAGTGACAGGGACAAATGACCATACACAAAACCTCTGAACCCATGACCCAAAATAAGCCTTTTCTCCTTTAAGTTGATTTTCTAAGGTATTTCATCACAGCAACAGAAAGCTAACACACCCCCTTTACCTTCACTATGATAGAAAAGAGAAAACTGTCTGTTTCCACACTGGATATAGCTAATAGTAATATCGTTTAAGGATCCCTAATCCAAAAAAATCAGAAATCCAAAATGGTTTAAAATCCAAAATTTTTTGAGTGTTGACATAATGGGACAAGTGAAAAATTCCATATCACGAAATTTTGTTTCCTGAACAAAATTACTAAAAATATTATATAAAATTACCTTCAGGCAACATATGTAAGGTGTATATGAAACAAATAAATTTTGTGTTTCTACTGAGGTCCCATCCCCAAGACATCCTGCGTGTATATTCAAATATTCCAAAACCTGAAAACATCCCGAGCATTTTGAATAAGGTGCATTCACCTATAATATTTTATTCCATTATTTAAGTTTCACAATGACTCATTTGGATTCCTGACTATATGTCAGTTTCAAAAATGAACTTTGATCTGTGACAAATAAGGGGAGGGAAGCTAGTTAGGTTGAGCTATAGTTGACATTTGCAGTTCTTTATCCTGTTATCAAACAGGATTTACCTTCATTCTTCTCAGGCTTCCCTTAATCTTTTCAATATCTCCAAGATCCCCCATCCTGCTTCAAAATCCATCATCAACCATAAGGAAAAAAATGTGTGTGTGTGTGTGTGTGTGTATGTGCGTGCGCGCGGGTGCACACGCATTATTATCATTAATTACCATGTTGCTATGGTCTGGATATAATCTGGATGTAGTTCAAGTGTCCCCCAAGGCTTCATGTTTTGAAGTTGAATACCACCATGAGGCATTAATCCAGCTATGGTATTTAGAAGTGGGGCCTTTGGCCTTCATCTAAATGAAGTTGTCAGGGTGGAGCCCCCATGATTGAATCCTGGTGGCTTTATAAGAAAAGGAAAAGAGAACAGATACAGACACCAGACTTGTGTGCTCCCTGCCTCTTGCAGTGTGATGCTCTGCACCACTTCAGGAGTCTTCCAGCCAGAAGCCCAACACCAGATGAGGTTGCATCTCTAGAATCATGAGCTGCACTAAACCTCTTTTCTTATAAAGTAACCTGGCTTAGACATTTCATTATAGCATCAAAACACTGACAAATACAGATGTATTACATGTAAAACACCAAGGAAAAAAATGTTCACAGCAATCTGACAAACAACATAAATAGTCCTCAGGCCTTCTAAGCTTATTTGTCACTTCTCTGTTGCTCATTGGCCATGACCATTGTTTAGACACTATGTGTAACATGTGTAAGACAGCAGGAGTCAACTCCAAGTTCAGTGGCTTCTAGCCACTTGGATTTATAATTTCCTTTCTTTAACAAATATATTTCTCCTTGAAATAATAAGTAATAATATAGTATAGTATTAAGATAGTTTATGGCTTATGTCTATTGACCTAAATGTGGGTATTTGCTCAAAGTCTTATATTGAAGGCCTCACATCCAACACCTCAGAATGTGACTGTGTCTGGAGATAGGGCCTTTTTTTTTAGCCAGAATTTTCCAGAGGAATGGAATTATGGCAGCGGGGGTGGGGGGGTTGGTGATGGGAATTGGTTCACATGATTATAAAGAGCTGGAAGTCTCACAACCCATCACTGACAAGCTGGCAAAGCAGGAAAGCCAATGGTATAATTCAGTCCAAGCCCCAAATCCTAAGAATCAGGAGTGCCAGTGTCCAAGGACAGGAGAAGATGGATGTCATAACTTAGAAAGAGAAAATTCATTTTTCCTCCTCCTTTTTGTTCTATTTGGGTCCTAAACACATTGATGCTACCCAGCCACAGTAGTGAGGGTGATCTTCTTTATTCAATTCACTGACTCAAACACCCTCACAGGCCCAGAAATAATGTTTTACTAGCTCTCTGAGTATGCCTTAGGCCAGTCAAGTTGACACATAAAATTCACCATCAAAAACCTCTTCAAGGGCAAGTCAGATAAAATAAGGTCATTAGGGTGGGTTCAAATCCATTCTGCTTGGTCCCGTATAAGAAAAGAAAAAAGAGAGAGAGTTGAGGGGTTTGCAGGTACAGGCAAAAGATCAGGTGAGAAGGTGGCCTTCTGCAAGCCCAGGAGAGAAGCCAAACCCACCAGCACTTTAATCCAACCTGTAGACTCTGAGAAGAGAAATTCACGTTATTTGAGTCACCCTGTCTACGATGTTTATTATGGCAACCCAACCTAACGAACCCAGTGGGGATCAGGTCTCTTATCCTGGGCATTCTCTTTATCCATCCACCCATGTAAGAGGAGAAAGAAGTCAAGTTTGAGGCTACTCCTTGAGACTCAGTCTTACTGAGCAAGTATGGTTGTCATGGCCATTATCTGTGTAATGCTGGGCTCTGGTATAGGGCATCGATTAAGATCTTAGGGTTTGGAGTGGCATAACCCTGCTTTAAGTTCTTTGCAACCTATATGGCCTTAGTCATATTTCTTAGTCCCTCTGATTCCATTTCTTCATTTGAGAATGGGTATAATAATACTCAGCTGCCAATGTTCTTGGGCCTATTAGGTGAGTTATAGCAGGTGAAGGCTTAGCACACTCTCAAACATAGTGCTGCCTCCAGAACTCCTGATCCTCTTCCAAAACAGTCCTTTCAGACATTTTCAGTTTGTTTAGTAGCAACACCACACTTCCAGACATACTCTTAGAGTCCTCTTCAATGTATTGTTCTCTAAATACTCACGTCCAATCAGTTGACACAAATTCTTTTTTTTTAATTTTAATATTTATTTATTCTTTTTTAGTTTTCAGCAGACACAACATCTTTGTTTGTATGTGGTGCTGAGGATCGAACCCGGGCCGCATGCATGCCAGGCGAGCGCGCTACCGCTTGAGCCACATCCCCAGCCCCACAAATTCTAATCATTAAAGTTAAGTCAGATCATTTGACTTCTCTGATAAAAATCTCCTGTGGTTTTCCATCTTGGTTAGGGTAAAAGCCAAAGGCTTCACAAGGGCCAACAAAGACCATTACATCTCCTACCTCTTCCATCTCTTCTACTTAACTGCTGCTATACTGGTCTCTTTGCTAGCCCTGGAAAAGTCCAGATATGCTTGTACTTGCTATTTCCTCCCCTGAAATTTTACATAAGTCACCACATTATCCATCAGCAGTCTCCACAGACACAGACCCAGTAGAGAGTAGAATAGATATCATAAAGAATTGGCTCACACAATTTGGAGGCTGAGAAGTCCTGTGATCTGTCAGCTAGAGGCTATAAAGGAAATCTGTGATGTAGTTCCAGCCCCAGTCCAAAGGCCTGGAGAACCAGACCTACTGGTGACATCAAGTTCCAGTCCAAAGGCAAGAAAGGATCAATGTCCCAGCTCCAGCAGTCAGGTAAAAAGAGAGAGCAAATCCTCTCTCTCTCTCTCTCTACCTTTTTGTCCTATGAGGGTTCCAAACTGCTTGGATGATGCCCATCCTCACTGGATAGAGCCATCTGCTTGACTCAGTCCATTGATTGAAATGTTAATCACATTCAGAAATGCCCTCACAGGTGCACCTGTAAATAATGTTTAGCCAAATATCTGGGCACCCGCTGATCTAGTCATGTTCACACACACACACACACACACACACACACACACACACACACACTTAATGGAGTAATTGTAAGATTGTAAGGTAGAGAGAAAAAATGATATTGTGAGTCAAGAATCAAGAAAAGGGGAATGTGATTTCTGCTCCATCTCTGTGCAACTCTTTTGCCTTGAACCAGGCAAGTAACCTCTTGAGTTTGGATTCGTTTAAGCTTCTGTAAAAATGGGTAACACCTACTTTTCAGAGTCCCTACAAGGATTAAATAATTTAATGAGACTGACTGGCCAAGAGTCTGACAATTGGAAGGCATTTAATAAATCCTGAATATTACATGTTGCTAATGGAGACATGCCCTCCCCGTAAGAAAACTAAAATTAAGTATCAATTCTCCCGAGAGTTATACTATAAAGTCAATCCATAACAGATCAGAACAAAGATATGAAAAGTCACACCAAAAAAATACAATGGTTTCCAGCCAAACAAAACTGGAGGATATTAAAATGTGAAAAAGAATATGTTAACCAAAGTGAGATGATTAATCATTATTATGGGTTTAATTGTGCCTCCTTCTCCAAAATTCATGTTGAATTTCTAACTCCAAATACATCTGAATGTGCCTGTATTTTGAGACAGGTCCTTTAAGAAGGTAATGCAGTTAAAATTAGATCATTAGACCCTAACCCAATATGACTAGTGTCCTTGCAACAAGAAGAGATTAGGATACAATCACACAAAGAAGAAAGACCACAGTAATATTCAGAGGTAAAATGATTAGATTGTAAGAGCTGTAACCTCATGAGTTCATCCTAATTTGAATGGAGTAATTAAGTGGTAACTATGGGCAGGTGGGGTGTGACTGGAGGAATTAGGTCACTGGGGCCATGTCCTTGGACATGGCATCCTGTCCCCTGGCTCCTCCCTTGCTCTCTCTCTGTCTCTGCTTCCTGGCTACCTGAAGGTGAGCAGCTTTCCTCCACCATGGTCTTCTGCCATGGTGCACTACCTCACCTGGCACAGAGCAATGGAACCAGCTGGCCATGGAGTGAACCTCTAAAATTGTGAGCCTAAAATCAATTTTTTCCTCCCCTAAGTTGATCTTTTCAGGTATTTTGGTCACAGGGATGAAAAGTTAATTAACACAACCACTGACAAAGAAAAAAGACGGCCATCTACAACCCTAGAAGATGCTTCAGAAGAAACCAACCCCATTTATACTTGACCTCAGACTCCTAAGCCTCCAAATATAAGAAAAAATATATTTTTCTTGTTTAATCCACCTAGTCTATGGTGCTTTGTTATAGTAGCAGCTCTAGCAAACCAATGTAACTATTAATGGAAATTTAGAAAACTAAAGTCAGAAAGACCTATAGATACCCACATCCATTCACTAAAATAAGAGAGTCATCAATCAACTTTAAAACTGCAACTTTCCCATCACTGAGATGTGTACAGCTTGAAAATACCTCAAGCTATCATTGTTTGAATTCATTAAACTTTTCAATTATCCAACTAAATCCTTTTGTTTTGGTTACAACATTCTCATTATAATTTGATTTTCTATGAAAGAGTTGTTGATATTGGTTACTTTTCCAACTGTCCAACACTTTGTCCCACTGCGGACAGCCTCTCCTCCTTCCATAGTGAATCTGACATCTCTGTAAGTCACCAGGCCCTGCCTTCCTCACCGAACCAAGGTCAGCCAATCAACTTCCTCATCCCTTACACACAAACATTTGGGCCAGGATTGGTCACATGACCCGAGTAGGTAGAGTGCTTCTGGGGGCTTGATATGAACAATGGAGAGAAAGGGACTCTCTCTTCTAAGACTGAGCTCCCAAAGGGTCTCATAAGCCTGGAGATGCCAAAGGTTAACTAGGCAAGAGAAGGAAATAGGCAGTAGAAAAATCTGATGGCAATATTTATTTTTTTTAATATTTTATTTTTTAGTTGTAGTTGGACACAATACCTTTATCTCACTTATTTATTTTTTTATGTGGTGCTGAGGATCAAACCGAGGGTCTCACACGTGCAAGGTGAGCGCTCTATCGCTGAGCCACAGCCCCAACCCAATGGCAATATTTAAACACTTGGATTCAATTGATATAAACTCCAACCTCACAGGCTTCTCTGTTGTAAAAAGCCAAGAAATTCCATTTTCTATAAGCTAGGTTGAAGTTGGGTTTATCTCCCTCAAAACCATTGTGTTCGTCCTGACTAACAATAGGCAAAGAACTTTTATTTAGCCATAGTGAATCTTCTTTAAAAACCTTTCCTTCCTGGAAATTTGGGGTAACTATAAGGAAAAGTTTACTTCAACCCACAAGTGTGTTTGGAACTTTAGAATGTCTCCTAATACTTCACATTCCTTTATTAAGATGGACCAAGGGGCTGGGGTTGTGGCTCAGAGGTATGGCGCTTGCCTAGCATGTGTGAGACACTGGGTTCGACCCTCAGCACCACATAAAAATAAAATAAGGGTATTGTGTCCACCTATAACTAAAAATTAAATATTAAAAAAAGATAGATCAAATGTGGGTTTCTGACTAAAGTAAGTATCTTTTGATCAGATATATGACTATTAATTGAAAAGCAAAAAAAAAAAACAATTAAAGTTCATTGCAGTACTGTTTGTTATAAACAGTTGAAAATAGCCTAAATGTCCATCAACAGAAGATCAGAGGCTAGAAAAAGAATAAATTGGACCAACTTCTATGAACAGCAATTTGCCAATAATTATCAAAAGTACATAATATACAGTAATTATACAGTACATAAGTCTTCTAGGTCTTCCCTAACAAAATATGCAAGCTGAGTTTATATATTTATAAATATGTAAATATTTATAGTTGTATATTTTAATATATTTATATATTTTAAACAAATTTATTTTCTCACAGTTCTAGAGATTGGGAGTCCAAGATCAAGGTGTCAGTGGGGTGAGGTTTTAGTCTCCCTTGCTGACAAATGGAAGCCTTCTGTCTGGGTCCTCACATGGTCTTTTCTTCATGTACACTCTGGCCTGTGGTCTGCTCCTTTTCTTATAAAGACGCCAACTGTATTGGGTGAGTGCTCATCCCTTCTGACTTTGTTTAACCTTAATTATCTCTTTAAAGACCTTATCTATCTTCAAATACAGTGTTCTTGAAGGTCAGAGCTACAACCTATGAATTTTGAGGAGACACAATTCAGCCCTTGCAATCACTATTTGACCTAGAAACTCCACCTCTAGTAATTTATCTCCAAGAATTTTCAGATAAAATGCAAACAAAATTATCTGTGTACAAAATTATTCCCATGGTTTGCAATTTTAAAAAAATACATATTGAAGCCAGGTGTGGTGGCACATGCCTGTAATCCCAGCGGTTCAGGAGGCTAAGGCAGGAGGATCACGAGTTCACAGCCAGCCTCAGCAAGAATGAGGTGCTAAGAAACTCAGTGAGACCCTATCTCTAAATAAAATATAAAATAGGGCTGGGGATGTGGCTCAGTGGTTGAGTTAAAGTTCAATCCCTGGTACAAATATATATATATAAAATGTCTGAGGTTGTTATCAGATAAACCAGAATTCCATGTACATCTCTTCCATGAAATTCAATACAACCATGAAAAGAATAAAGGAAAGCATTTATATGGAACAATCTGTAAGAGTTGTTAGTGGGGGAAAGCAAGATGCAGAACAAAGTTCATGACACGACTTAGGTAAAAAGAGAGGGAAATATGTAAATACATCCTTTCCTTGCATATTCACCGAACATCTCTGGAAAGATGTGTAAGTATCTAGTGACACTGGCTGCTTTCAGAAAAGGAAATCTGATGAAGAGAAACTTCTAAACTCTTCTAGTATCTTTTGAATCCTGGAAGGTTCCAGGGCAGAATTGGATCCTTTTATTTTCCAGCCTGTAGAGCTACACTCCTTGTGGTCCCTCAGAGTGACCACTTCACTCAAATCTCTGCCCAGTGTCACAGTGTCTTCCATCTCTGTTGACCATCATTCTCTTCCTCTCTTACAAGGATGCTTTTGATTGCATTTAGGGTCATTTGGTTGGCCCAGGATAATCTCACCATCACAAAATCTTGAACTTTATTATATCGGCCCAGTATTTGTCATGTAAGAGGCATTCACAGGGCCAAGGGATTAGGCCGTGTTATCTCTGGTAGCCTACTGTACTTAATCTAAAATAATAGCTAAAGGAAGTACTGGTTTATCAATTCTAGTAAATGTCTCATACAAAAATAACATGTGGTTGATTTTTTTTAAAAAAAAAAGTAAGTGTAGGCAATATAAGAATTTTCTGTACACTATTCTCAGTTTCTCTGTAAATTTGAAGCTGTTCTTTTAAAAAGTCTGTAAAATTCTAAAATACTGAACATGCAACTACCATATGACCCAGGAATTGCACTCCTGGGCATTTATTTCAGAGAAATGAAAACTATGTCCCCACAAACAGATGTTTGTAGCAGCTTCTAATTAGTCTATTGAAACTCATTACCTAGAAAAATAAGCCCAAAAGAAAAATGTTTTGATTCATCTTAGCCTGGGTCCTCTGAATTGGGTATTCCATAAATATCAGATTTAGACAAAATTAGTCCATTCCATTCCCAGTTGCGTTAAATATTTCTAGGGATGGAGAAGGATCTTAGAAGGAAAGATGAAGGAATGCAGAGAGGTCAGGCAGGAAAGATGCTGGTGAGAGCCATCAAAAAGGGACCCTGTGCCCCAGCCCTAGTGCTGGATTTGAATGTGCTGGAAACTCCATGTCCAGTACACAGTGTGGGCAGGGGAGACCTTTAAGACGTGAGTAACAAGCTCTGCTCTTCGAATAGATTATTGTCACTGTCCTGAGAGCAGGTTCCTTATCTTGAGAGTGGGTTTGTAATGGAAGCGAGCTTAGCCGTCTCTTACTCTCTTACCACATGATGCTCTTCATCATGTTATTTCACAGCAAGAAGGCTCTTACCAGATGTCAACACCTTGACCTTAGACTTAACAGTCTCCAGAACTGTATGAAATAAACTTCTGTTATTTATTGACTAACCAATCAATCTATGGTGTTTTGTTATAGCAGCACAAAATGGACCAAGAAATCCAATTCAGACCAAGCAGGGAATAGGGTAAGAGGCCACAACAGAACCATTTCTCAATGGGATCTGAGGGCAGAGAGGGTCTGACTTCCTGCATAGAGCCTGGAAAAGTGAGCAAATCTGACAGTTCCATTATAGCATGCCTGCATGAAGCCCAGCTGTGTGGGGTACAGGGTATTGGAGGGCTGAGAGAAGCCCACTGTGGGCTCTCTGATGCTGGAACGTCTGAAGGACACAGATGTGAGTGAAAGAGGACTTGACTCTGTAAGGAAGAGGACACAGGCGTGGAGTCAAATCAGCAGTGATGAAGAAGAGTGATGCCCTCAAAGCCCACGGTGTAATCAAGATGGCACCCAAGACCCTGAGCCAGTGTCAGCCAGGTCCCCATCTGCCATCTCTAGGCCATAATTTAAAGAAGTGTACAAGCCTTCAGGAGGGAGAGAAGGGAAAATCCAGGAGTAAGTAGCTTAACCTGAAATGACAGAGAAAACTATAATTAGATTAATTTTCCTGCTGTCAAATTCAATGGGGGTTCCTAATGGAGAGTCAACTGGCTTACAGAAATGAAGAAAACTCGCTTATTTGCACACGTAAGATTTGTGAGTGCTTTGCTTGTGAATTTTATGTAAAGTCAGCTGCTAATTCCAGTTAGCCTCTAATTCCATGGGTTCTGCATCTGAGGATTCAACAAACCACAGAACAGAAATGTTTGGGGGAAAAGAATTGTGTCTGTACTGAATGTGCAGACTTATTTCTTGTCATTATTTCTTAAAACTATGCTACAGCAAACTATTTACATAACATTAACATTGTATTAGGTGTTATAAGTAAACTAGAGATGATTTAAAGTATTCAGGAGGTTGTGCATAGGTTATATGCAAGTCCTACACCAATTTCTATAAGGGATTAGAGTATCTGTGGAATTGGATATACCTAGGGGTACTGAAATTAATCTCTGCAGATACTGAGGGATGGCTGTATAGGTTTTTTTCTCTATTTTTCTACATCATTGGGTATATAACACATGTAACAATAATTATTATATTAAGAGGAAAAAATCAAAAACATAATGTAAGGCTTTGGGCTGGGAATGTGGCAGAGCGCTTGCCTCACACGTATGAAGCACTGGGTTTGATCCTCAGCACCACATAAATAAATAAATAAATACAATAAAGATATTATGTCCATCTACAACTAAAAAAAAAACTTTAAAAATAATAATAATGTAAGGTTTGAAGTTCAACAATGACACCAAATGTCATCACTTCCACACAGCCCTGCCAGTTCACGTGTTCCCTTGATACCATTGAAGGTCCCCAGTTTCCCGTACCTTTGGATGCCACTGAGGCCACACTTAAAATCCCCTTCACAATGCTCTTCTTGTTGCCTTCTGGGGACCAGCAGCAGGGTGGCTGGTCAGAGACCTCCTCTGTGATCAGGCCCATCAGGCATTATGAAGACCAGGGAGATACCAAGCTCTCATTTCATTTAGTTCAACTAATTTACCTGAAGAAGGACTTTTATATGATATCATCAAATATTAGCCAAAATACAATGTAGGAGGGAAGATGCTCTCTCTTAGAAAAGAAGAATATAAACAGAAGTGTCAAAAGGTCTACCAGGACACTTTCTCCATTCCAAAATCAAAAGGATTGAAAGAATATTGGAAATATGCCATTTGGTGTTAACATCTATTTATTCAGTGCTAATGTGTGTTCACCTAAAATCACCTTGAGTACCATCCAAAATCATTTCATGTGCCACAATAAGACCTTGTGAAATACCAAAGAATCCAATGTCAATGAGACCTTCTGTTAGGAATCATTTTGTGTCTATCACAGACCAGCTGATAATTCAGGAAAATGACCAGTGGGTGGCAGGATTGAAATAAGGGCTGCAGATGCAAGGCCTTTCTTAATATAGCTCCATTGTTTACAGTTCTGCAGCTGTTTTTCTACAGCCCTGCAGCCTGCTCAGCAGGGCTCTTCCTCCTCACCTGCTGCTTGTCTACATCTGCAGCTGGGTCCCCAAGGAAAACAACAGTGTAACCATGTCATGTGGAAACTAGAAATAGGGACTCCTAAATACCCATGTTTGTTGCCAGAACACCCCAGGTCCCCCTTCCGTCACTCTTCAGGAACTCTGAATTTATATCTGAACCTAGAAAACAGAAAACATAGATGTTACTGTGTCCCTGGACCCAACTTAAACCAATCAACCAAGCATTTAGCCGTTTTGAGCATCAGCACTGCGCTAGACAGGGATTATCGAATATAAGTTCTAAATTACCTGGACGGTGATATTAAAGCTATTGCTATCAATGAACCAGATAGGACATAACTGCTAAATGATATGATAGAAACCATAAGAAATGTAAAGTTTCAGAGGAGAATAATGGAAAGCCAAGCAGACCCTTCCTTCCCCAGGGTCCCATCACAATGCTTATTAAAACATTCAATAGGAAAGAAAATTGTAACAGCACCAGATGCTAGTGATAAAAATTGGACATGTACCAAGATTCCTAGGGTTTTCTTTTTCTTTTTTTGCAGGGTTGGGGATCAAGTCCAGGGCCTCATGCATGCTAGGCGAATGCACTACCACTGAGCAACATCCAGTTCTCGTTATTTTTTGAGACAGGGTCTCACTAAGTTGCTGAGGCTGGCCTTGAACGTGCAATCCTCCACCCTCAGCCTCCTCAGTGACTGGGATTGAAACAGAGCTGGGACCTTCCGGGAAACTAAGACAACATGAAGATGCCACCTTCAAACATGATTCTTGCAATCAAATCAGAAATATTCCAGATGTGTTGCTCAGAGTAACAAGCATGAATTTATTGATGGGATAGGAAAAAGGAAAGTGGGCATTCTCAAGGGAGAGAGTGGGTTCCCTCAGAGAGAAAGGGGACAGTGTACCTCTCCTGCACTCCAGTTTTTATTGGAGATCCCAGAGAAATTTCCAGAGAGTCCCACCTAGGTCCACTTCTTGACTTTTGACTTACAGCAGGATGACGTCAGACTTTCAAGTCCCCTCTGCCATGACAACTCTTGGTTAACTTGGCCCATGCTGACAACAGGTTCTAATTGGATTCTTAACTATAAATTCTTACAGGAGGAATTATTCTACCTAAGTTTCTGGATCTTATTTATTTATTTGTTTGTTTGTTTGTTTGTTTGTTTATTTATTAGTTGTAGTTGGACACAATACGTTTATTTTATTTACTTATTTTTGTGTGGTGCTGAGGATTGAACTCAGGGCCTTGCACGTGCTAAGTGAGCAGTCTACCCCTGAGCCACAACCCCAGCCCTGAGTTTCTGGATCTTGTCTGTGAAAAGGCACACAAAATCTACCCCTTCAGGGTAACTTGGGTTTCTCTTATTGGCATTATTTCGGGCGGGCCTGCATTTCTCCTGCAGATAACAGGTAGTCTGCTGAGGAATATGACATAGCCTATACATTTAGGCCAAGCAGGGCTGCAGGTAAATTGCTTCTTGGAAAATAAAACACAGGTGGGAGTTAGCACTGTGGGCCCATTTTGTAGAATCATTCCCTTAACCTGTGTTCTCACACTGGGATCTGTCCGTCCCCTGTGAGGATTACAGGTGTGCACCCCCACAACTGGCTCCAGAAGGAGTTTCTAGATTCGCAAAATGATAGATAGAAAGAGTCTGCATTAGTCAGCTAGGGATACCATAATAATACCACCGACTGGGTGACTCCAGCAACAGACATTCCCTTCTGACACCGTTGGAGGTTGGAAGTCCAAGGTCAAGGTGTCAGGCAGGTTGGGTTTCTGCTGAGGCCCCTCTCCTTGGCTTCAGGTGGCAATCTTCTTGCTGTGTCCTCATGTGATCTTTCTTCTGTCCACGGGTATCCTTGATATCCCTCTATCTCTCTTCTTATAAAGATATCCGTCATATCGGATAAGGGCCTCACCCCTAAGAGAGAAGTGATGGGAGGGGAGGGGAGGGGAAGGGGGGATAGGAAAGGCAGCAGAATAAAATAGACACTAGTATTGCCATATGTATACCCGTGTCTGTATAACCAATGTGCTTCTGCAACCTGCCACACTCAGAAAAATGAGAAATTATACCCCATTTGATTCAAATGTATGAAATGTCAAGATCATTGTATTGTCATGCGCAACTTAAAAAAAAAGGGGGGGGGACCTCACCCTTATGATCTCCTTTAATCTTAATTATTTCCTGAAGGCTCTACTCCAAGTATAGTCACATTGGGGGTTACACAATTTAGTCCATTGCAGGGCCCCAATCCACTCCTCAATCCATTCTCCTTTTTACAGAGAAAACAGACTAGAAGGAAACTAATGAGAAGAGACAGAGAGGGGTGAGAAGAGAAGCACACTGATGATTGAGCCCCTTAATGAGCTACAGAACAAACCCAGGGATACCTCCCAACTTGGAAATGGAAAGGGAGGCGAACAGAGTCAGCCAAAGCAAAAAGGCTTTGAAGCATGAAGCTAAATAGAAAACTCTGCATTGGATAAACAGGTTTCACAAGTATTTGAGAGGCGGACTCCAAAGGAAGGAATAAAAATCCATTTCAGCTGTGAGCAGCCAGAGGGGAAAGGTTAAAGAGCCCCTCAAAAGCCTCAGTCAGAAACTCCACTGAGCCCCTTTGCATCTGCAGCTGTAGAAACAAGTAAAGTTTATGCTGAGATCAAGGCACATAGATTTGTTTTGCCATCTTAAAAAAACACAAATGTTATGAAACTTAAAAAAAAAAAAAAAAAAGAGCCTGCAAAATGTACAGAAGGCCAGGGATCTACCCTGTTTACTTCCTTATTCTTCCAAACAAGAACTTGTTGAATCAAATAAGAACAATTTCAGTTTGAGTCTCCTTGCCTTTGAATTCTTCATTTGGAAAGAAAGCTAGCGTCGTCTTTCCTATCTGAGGGGGATTCCATCTTACGCTCAAGCTGGAGCTTCCACTAGGAGCTGGTGAAACTGCAGCTAGCCCAGAAATGTGCCCCAGAGGGTGCTGGGTAAAAGAGATATACGACAACTATACTTTAATGCCAGCTCTGCATAGAATTCTCCTCTTTCAAGGATGAATAACAGATACTATGATATCTATAAAGAAATTCTACAGCACAAGGAAAAGCATTTTCAGTGACCAAATAATAGAGTAGAGAAGACTTTTTCTGAAGCACAGGAAAAATTACAATGTTCTTACTTCTGTTCCTGTGAGGAATCACTTTTACTGACCAAGAAAAAGCCTTGATTAGAAGATAAGCCAAGAGAAGAGGAAAGTGCAATGAAACTAATACCCAGGAGAAAAGATAAAATAAATTCAATGGATATTATAAAAGACAAGTATGCAGATTGGTGATACAGAAGACAAACTGGTGAAACACAATCTTAAGATCATACAGGCAATGAAAGAAGTGAAAAACAAGAGAAAAAAACTAGGGAGAGATACTCTAAGGTGAATGAAAAGAAACCAAAGAAATGAAGGGTATTCCCCAAAGATAAACAACTCAAGTGGAATAAAAGCATTATTCAAGATAGAATTAAAGCTTTAACTTTCAGAGGGTTCATCAGCATATTCTAATTAATATGATAAACAGAGATTGTTTCCAAGGCCTAAGCTATTAAAATTTAAAGAATAACAAAGAATCTTGAAAATATTCTTTCATGAAAAAAATTACCTTTGGAAAACAAAAATTAGGAAGTATAATTAATATAAAGTAATCTTGATTTTTGCTTCCTGATGTTTTTTGTTTCTTCTTTTTAAGCATTATTAAGGTATATTTAATATGCTTGATAGTTACACATATTTAATGTATACATTTTGATGAGTTTGGGCAGATGTATAAACTGTGATACTATCACCACCATCGAGATACTAAACATACTACACAATGGAATATTACTCAGCATTAAAAGAGAATAAAATTATGGCATTTGCAGGTAAATGGATGGAGTTGGAGAATATTATGCTAAGTGAAGTAAGCCAATCCCAAAAAACCAAATGCCAAATGTTTTCTCTGATATGTGGATGCTGATCCATAATGGGGATGGTAGGGAGCATGGGAGGAAGGGAGGAACTTTAGATAGGGCAAAGGGGAGGGAGAGGAACAGAGGGGGCAAAGGGATAGGAAAGATGGTGGAATGAGGTGAATATCATCACCTTAAGTACATGTATGAAGAATGAATGATGTGACTCTACTTTGTGTACAGTCAGAGACATGAAAAATTGTGCTCTATATGTGTACTATGAATTGAAATGCATTCTGCTGTCATATATAACAAATTAGAATAATAATAAATAAATTTTAAAAAATTTAAAAAGATGTGTATGAAAAAATAAATAAATTCAACAGAAAAGATAGTAAACATCCCTCACATCCAAAAATTTCCATAAATCTTTGAAGTGTTTGGGGTTTTGAGAGGGGTTTTTGTTGTTGTTGTTGTTGATTTCATTTTTCTTACATTATATTTGAAGATAAGGTCAATAATCACCTAAAGTATAAGTGATAGGATCAATGGTAGAACTTCAATTTCACTATAAGAACATATTCCATTTTTCAATTTTTTATCTTCTCTTATGTCAGCAATTACCAATGCATTATCTACTTGACAACAGCATTATGAATTCATTTCCTTCCAATTAATTTTGAAATGTTCTTTTAGAAGTGTCTTCAAATCCAAACCCCCAGAAAAATCTTGGCATATCTGAGATACCTAATAAACTTTTGGAGTTTACTATGGACTGAATGTTTGTATCCCTCTCAGATTCATACGTTAAAGTCCCAGGAATAATGTGATAGTATTCTGAATTGGAGCTTTGGGGAATGATTACATCATAAAGGCAGTTCTGACCTGAATTGGATTATTACTCTTCTGGGAAAAAAAAAAAGATGCAAGAGAGATGATCAGTCTCTCTAGCATATGAGACTACAGGAAGAAGGTGGCTGCCTTCAAACCAGAAAAAGACCCCTCCCTAGAAACTGAATCTCCCGGCACTTTGATCTTGGACTTCCAAAACTTCAAACTACAGGAACTGCAGTCACCTGCCATATAACAAAGTTTTGGTCAATGATGGTTTCATATGTGATAAATAAGATTATAATGGGATTGAAATAATTCAATTAACTAGTGTCACTGCCACAGTCATAAAGTCATAGCACAATGTAAAATCATGAAGTCATAGTGGAGTGCCTTAGTCATGTGACTGTGTGATGCAGTATATGTGAGCCTACCGTGATGCCAGTCATACAAACTCTACAATATGATTATATATAGTATATAATACTTGATATAGATAATAAGTGACTATGTTACCAGTTTGTGTATTTACTATACTGTACTTTTCATTATTAATAATGAAAAGTACAGTATAGTAGTTATAAGTAGAGTGTGCTTCTACTTATAAAATTTCACTGCAAAACATTATACTGTGTAAGACTGGAAGCAGCCTGGTACATCTAGAATTACTGCATTTCTTCTTCTTCTTCTACCTTTTTTTTTTTAGTTGTTTTTGTGAAAAGAATACTTAACATGCAACCTTAAAACAAGTACTAGGCGCTATGTCATACAGATCTCTAGAACTTATCTTGCATGAGTGAGGCTCAATGGGTATAAAGATTTTCTTTGATTTCTAACCTGGTTAAGATAACTACTACTTCCCCTAAATGGTTTCTGGTTTCATTTTTTTACTTGTTTTATTTTCATTTAAAATAAATACTTAATATATACAATACAAATAAAATCATAAAATATGTATTTATTTATGTGAACTTTCATACTATACATAGTTGGGGTTTTTTAAATTTTTTTTTAGTTGTAGATGGACACAATATCTTTATTTAATTTATTTATTTTTACATGGTGCTGAGGATTGAACCCAGGGCCTCACACCTGCAAGGCAAGCGCTCTACCACTGAACTACAGCCCCAGCCCTGTAAATAGTTTTATGTATTCTTCTATATGTATAATGTATTTCAGAGTTTTCTAAACAAAGCAATTAAGAACAAAAATAGCTAGCATAGATAGATAAAAAGATGGAGATAGAGAAAGAGAAAAAGGAAACGATGAATGTGGTAATAGAGAGGCTGTTCTTTTTCTTGGTAACTCTCAGATTTAAGGATCACATATAATAACATGTGTACCTTACTCTCAAATCATTGGGAAATTAAAAGGCAGAAAGAGGAAGACAGGGAGGAAAAGAAGGAGGGAGGGATAATCAAATAAGCAAGTTTTTGTTATTGTTTTTTTCATTTGTGGATCTTCTATTTTTGTTTTTGGTATCAGTGATTGAACCCAGGGGCACTTAACCACTGAGCCACATCCCCAGTCCTTTTTTTTTTTTTATTTGGAGACAGGGTCTCACTAAGTTGCTTAGGGCATCACTAAATTGCTGAGGGTGGTTTTGAACTCTTCAATCCTCCTGCCTCAGCCTCCTGAGCCACTGGGATTACAGTCACACACCATTGTGCCCAGCAAATAAGCAAGATACTTAAGAGATGTGATGAGGAAATCATCCTCCACAAGTCAATATGCATGAATTTTGTCCCATATTTTAAGAGTTAAAATCTCTTGGGCTAGAGCCTTGTCTAGTATGTGCAAGGCCTTGGGTTTGATCCCAGCACGGATACAAAAACAAAAAATAACCTCAATTAAGGGATCTTTAATGTCTTACTTGACTGGACAAATACAGCCATCCCTTCTCTACATTTATGTTTCATCCACCCAGGTAAATGTCATACCTCTTTTATCTGCCTAATGCTTTACTGGATAGACACTGCAGCCTTTTTCAAATGTATAATGTCATTACCTTCAGCCTTTTCCAAGTGCATCAATGTATGACTCCAAAGTCCAACCCTCCACTGCCCCCGTCCCAACTAAATGTCCTTGGATCTCATCTTCCATACTGGAATATCAGCAGGACACTGCAGGCAAGGCTGAAGAGGTGGCTTTAGTGGCTGCTCTCAGAAAGCAAAGCTGGTTTCAAAAATGTAAAGGGAAAATTATTAGTCTTCATTTTTTAACTTCAGGTAACATGACTTTCTTGTATGTGAATTTTATTTTTAAAGTTTGTGTGTGAGTGTGTGTGTGTGTGTGTGTGTGTGTGTGTGTGTGTGTTTTAATGCAATCCTCAATCAGCATCCCAGAGAGAATGAGTAAGATACACACTAAGAGAGGGGAGGGGAAGGGGGGATAGGAAGGGCAGCAGAATAAAATAGACACTAGTATTGCTGTATGTATATACGTGGCTGTATAACCAATGATTCTGCAACCTGTACAATCAGAAAAATGAGAAATGATACCCCATTTGATTCAAATGTATGATATGTCAATATCATTGTATTGTCCTGAGCAACTAATATAAAAAAAGATACACACTAAGAGCTGGGTATCTTACAAATTGATACAATCTTTCTGGGAAGTCATCTGTAAGAGGAGTCATAAATATTCATAGCCTTTGACCTACCAATTTGCCTTGAAGGAATCCATCTTAAAGACATGATGGGAGAAAAATTTATGCACCAAAGTTCATTGGCACATTATAAAATCAAATCTAGTAGAAATAACCTGTTGTTCAACCTCACAGGAATAGCTAACTTACTTTAGGTGAGGTACAGCCTTACAGTTAGGAAACTATATACTCTTTAAGGTTATTTGGTGACACTTTAGTTACAAAGGAGTTAAAAGGAACAAGTAAAAACTATTTTTAAGAGCATTGGAACTAAAGGTCTTGAGCTGTTCTACTTCTTATGGTCCAATTTCTAATAATTTGTTTCCTCTCTGCAATATGATTTTTGTCACTTCTCCAATTTAGTTTTAAAGGATTTCCTACCAGAAAACATACCTCCCTGGTTATGGCTAAACATTATCCAGTGGACATGGATTTCCAATTTGGCCTTCTATAACCCTAGTTTCCTGGAACAGAAACCCAAAAAATGTCAACAACCCTTAATAAAAGCCAGAAGAAGACATTACCACCACTACTGTGCTCAAAGAACCATCTTAGAAATTTTCCAATATGAACATGTCGAATATTCAGAGAACATTATTAAATTAACATGATTCGTATCCCTTACAGAATCTCCTTGAAGATAGCAGCAGTCCTATGACCTATCACTCAGAACATGAACAGGGCCTTGTTACAAGGAAGTGAACACTTCCATGTCCATTAAAGCAATGTTCTCCCTCAAAAATCCAGAAGAAAACTCTGTTCTGGCAGGAGCTGGGATGAACATGATATTTTTGGTGGATGAAAGGTGAAAGTTTGAATTTATTTTGTTCGTAACAATCGTAGGTATTACCTGCAACACTAAGTAAAAAAAGCAGGTGTGCACAGAGGCGGTGAGAACTTGGAATGTGTGTCCTACTTTATGTGATAGACGACTAAAAGGTGTGATAGCATCAACAAAACACACACACAAGGAAGCAGTTTGTAATTTACCTAGTTTTGTCATTGCAAGAAACTTCACCTTAGGCCATTCCCAATCTCTAAAAGAACTGAATATCCCCTCCACCCAGAAGCATTTCTATTTAGTTGTTTAAAACAAAATATCACTTCCTGTGGGCTGGAATTATAGCTCAGCAGTAGAGTGCTTGCCTAGCATCTGTAAGGCACTGGGTTCGATTCTCAGCACTACATATAAATAAGTAAACAAAATAAAGGTCTATCCACAACTAAAAAGTACTTTTAAAAAGATGGCACTTCCTATAAAATCAATGTTATAAGTTTGGGATTAGTTTCCAGGTCCACCCCACCAAAAAATTATTTTTTTTCATACTGCATCTGAAATAACATTTGCAGTGAACAGATACTGAAAATAATACTATTGCATAAAAAGTATTTCAAGTAGGTTGTGGGTAATTCATGGAAATGAATCATTATTTAATGTGTTTGGGGGGAAATTATTCTATAAATTCTAAACAGGAACACAGGAAACACATCTCATTCTTCTGGCCAAGTTCAAGCCACCAGGTCAAGAACTTCCTGCTGCCCTGTCTCAGACTCCCTCAGCTTTTGCTGCTGCTTTGAGAGTCTCCTTACTGAGCAGTCACCAGGAACATCCATAATTCAGGCTGTAATCTCAGACATGGATAAACCTCCTCCAGTTGTTTCAAAACATGGGTATACCAGAAGCTTAAATACACGTTTTTTAGTGTTGTGTTACAGCATATAATTAAGATTTATTATGAAGATCCCAGTGCCTTGAAAGATTCAGCATTCTCAGATTCAGCATGTCACAAACATCAAACATGCCACAATCAGAGGGAGCACTATTTATTCAATATGCAAATGCAAAGTAAAACAGGAGTGTTGCGATGGGAAAGCATAATTTTCAAAAAGTTAAACACAGGACTGATACAAATGCAGAGTGGACACCTATCTAAGGTTTTATCAATTCATCAATGAACAAAGAAATTAATAAAATGATCAAACTGGCTCAAAGGAGAATTTAAGAAATGGAGATTTTATTCAATGTCAAAAAAATGCTGAAATGAATTCACCTGCTCAATAGATACCAAACTGGTTAGTATCCTGCAGTACATTAACTTCTGTGGGTATATTTTTCCCAGACAGAAATCTATAAGTTGCCGTGTATCTTCAATGTCTGGTCTCTAAAAAGTTCATAAAGAGCAGAGACATACATAAGCACATACTCCAATATAGAAAATAAACTAACAATGAGGTAAGCATGACAAACAAGGCTATTGAAAGGACATGTAGACACCCTTTTGCTTTATTTTTTAAGTTTTGGCTGATTTTTCTTAAGAGTAATTTCCTGAAAATGTGTTCAGAAAGGAATATAACCAAATTCATAGGCATTGTTCTCTACAGTGAATTAACATGGCCCTTAGCTCTGTGGATTCTAACATTGATTTTATCTACACTGTGTACCTGTATACTATCTCAACTCATAGGAAACACATAAGCAAACCAGAGGAAGGAAATCCATTTGCGTTAGAACTGTAATTCACAAGTAGATCACATACCCACCTCCTCTGATGGGCACATTCTTTTCCTCAAGGAAAGGAGTTAATTGGGTCAATTTATTATCTTAAAATTGCTTGGTGAGCAGTGATGAAACTAGGAAAAAATTGGTCCCAATGTAACGGAAATGTGCCTACCTTCCCGTCTGTCCCAAGTGAAAAACAAAGAAATTCCCTCCTTGATCCAAGAACAGGGAAAATTAGTATGGCCACAAAAAGCCTATGTTCTTGATTGGGATTTGGGCATGAGAATAGGAAGGTACACTCTAAGACAACTCATTGCCATGAATAACTTGGAGATTTCTCTAGATCCTGATGGAGTCCCCATGATTGAATCCTGATGGTTTTATAAGAAAAGGGAGGGAGACCAGAATATTCCCGCCTCCCCCCACACACCCTGTCTTTTGCCATTCAGTACCATGTGCTGTCTTAGAATTCCACCAGCAAAAAAACCATCAGAATTTTGAGCTAAATAAACCCTTTCCCTTTATAAAGTTATTCAACCTCTGGTATTTTGTTATAGTAACAAAAGACTAATGCACAAGGCGATTCCAAAACTAAACTTCTGCCTTCTTTTGGCTAAAACTCTGCTCTCAGTCTGGATGGTTGAGTGAGACAAACACATAGCTCTAAAACCTGTTATTACTAACTGAAGTTTCCCCAGAAGCCTTCCTGTACACACCCATGTGTCCACGCCTCTTATCTACCCTCTTTGTCCCCCCACCCCTTCAATTCTCATCACCTCCTCCCTCCTCTGCTCTGAGCACTTTGCCTCATTTTGGTGGAGGAGGAGGAGGGGGAGGAGGGCGTGGAGAAGAGAGAGGATGGTAGGAGCTTCCCTGAAACGTACTGTTCTTGGAGTTTTCCAAAACCATAGTATCCTATGGGGTAGCTCCCCTTCCATGTGCTCCTTTGGCTTCATTTAACCACTGTTGTCAATTATGAAACCATTCAATACGTAATTACTTTTACAATTCAAAGATTAATGACATCAGGATGACTCCCAAATGCCTGCTTTTGAAAACAGATGGCTAGAGGGGAAATTTTGATCCAGGGTACCTCTTCCTCCAAACAGAAAGTACTTGGGAAATGCCTCCTGGATCTCTGACCTTTTTATAGGTTCCCTCATATCTAATTCCTCTTCTGATTAATGCATTCTTCCTTGGTCTGCAATTTTACCAAAGATTAACCTATTGACATCTTTGTTCTTCCTGCTTCTGGCATGGGTAAGATTCTGGCTCTAAAGTGCTTTTGATATATACAACAGATTGCATCTTTTCTCAGAACCCACAGTCTCCCTGGGTGATACCACCTCCTCAAGACTAACTGGGCACAGGCCCCCTTCTGGAAAGCATTTATGTCTCTTTGGCACCTTCTTTCCACTTCAGCTGCACTGACTTGATAGATCCTGAACGACAAAGCAAGCTCATTTTAGCTTTATGGACTTCACAATCGCTGTTCCCTCTGCCTTGATCACTCTGCTTAAGGGTGTTTGCATGAAGAAACCATCATTGAGTTCAAATCTTTCCTTTCCAAAGAGGCTATCTCTGAATACTCTAAAAGGCACACTTTGTCCCAGGATTTCTGAACTTCCAGACCTTTCCACAGCATTTATCACTATTTGACATTATCTCATTTGTTTAGCATATGGTCTGTCTCTCCACCCACACTGAAATGGGAGTCCCACGAGGAACAAGTCTGGTTTATTTTATCCAGCACTGTATCTCCTGAGCTGTACAAATCCACTGTGTGGCAATACGTTCTATTCATTATCTGTGACAGAAGAATAAATCATCCAAAATTTAAAAGCATAAGACAACAAATAATTAGTACCTCGCACCTTTTGTAGGTCAGGAATTCAGAAGCAGCTTAGCTGGTGATTCTAGCTGAGGATCTCTCATGAGGCAACAGTTAGGATATCAGCAGCTGCTGCAGTCAACTGAAGGCTTGATTGGAGCCAGAAGATGGCCTTCTAAAAGGGCACACTTATAGGGCTTTAGCAATCCTCTGGCTATTGGCAGGAGGGCTCAGTTCCTCATCACAGGAGCCTTTTCCAAAGGGATATTTGGGTATCCTCAGGACAGCACAGGGCTACCCTCAGAGTGAATAATTTAGAGAGAACAAGCCAATCTCTTCTAAAACTTAACCTAGGAAGTCACATTATGACATTTCTACAACAGTCTATTGGTTAATGTATCAGCTCTATTCATTGTGGAGGGGGGATTATAAGTGGGCATAAATATGATCTTCAAGGCTGGCTACCACACACATATAATGGTTGCTCTATAAACATCTCTTTAACTAATGAACTGTGTCAATTTTATAATTCAACTCTTAGAAAGCCATCTCATATCCAAATGGGAAAAAATCTCTCACCCTCCCAACCCTACCCCCACAAATCTTTTAATGTGTGTCCTGTTTCATTTTTCAAACAGAATGTGAAAAAGAGCAATCCAGGCATGATAAATTGTGGCTATGTTTTGTACTTACTTTATTTACTCATAGAACACTATTTAAAAATTAGCAGCCCTTCAGGAAACCAGAGCATTGTGGTTGTTAAACCAATATCAGGTAACTCTCCTAGTTAAAATATGTAATTCCTTCCATCCATACAGTACTTCCTATTTTGCAAAGCATCTTCCCATATGGTCTCATTTGAGCTCTGAAAAGAAAGCAAGGTAGATTTTATTCCAACCTTATAGATGGGGACACCTGGCCTGATTACAATTTTAAAAAGAAGCAGAACCAGAAGTACAATTTTGGTATTCTGATTCCTAGTATCAGAAAAGACTTCAAGAAGGAACTCTGCATAATAAGTTGGGTTATGCTGCAGAAAAGAAAACCCAAATATCTCCAAGGCTTAAAGCAACATAGATGTGTTTCTGATCATATTAGTTCAAGGCAGACTGGTTGACCTTCCAAGGCTATCTCCCTCCATGCAGCAATTTAGTGCCCTTCTTCTTATTATAGCTGACCCATGGTTTCTGTGGTTGAACACAAGGAACAGAGTATTGCAATGAAAATCAAATGTTTTGACCTATAAATGACAAACATTCATTCCACTGCCTGCTCATGAGCAAGAACTTGTCTCATGACCCTGGCTGATTGCAAGTAGACAGAGAACTGAAGTTTCCTATTGCCCAGGCCATGCCTGAGTCCTAAGACACTTTTTTACATGTAAGATAGTGAAAAAATAAATAGGATTTGTAGAAGTAGGAAAAGG
This sequence comes from Marmota monax, assembly GCF_021218885.2. Taxonomy (NCBI): domain Eukaryota; kingdom Metazoa; phylum Chordata; class Mammalia; order Rodentia; family Sciuridae; genus Marmota; species Marmota monax. The sequence goes on along the minus strand of NW_026692072.1, from coordinate 3,245,394 downwards.
CCCCTCAAAGACACTTGTGAAAACAGTGTAAAGAAATACACACAGAACATTTGATCTTTTTGAAAGCCTCATACTGGGTTGTTTCACATACATTTTTCTTAGTTGATACTGATGACAGTCCTGTAAAGTAGACATAATCACCCTTTTTATGATTTTGGAAACTGAAGGTCAGAAGGCTACTTAATTTGCTCTAGAGCTCACACTAAAAAGCAGAGGGAAGTCTGACTCCCTTGCTCTTCATTTTCTCTATGTCCCAATTTCATATAATGATCTCTTCTACATCCCTTAAGGGATTTATTTTTATAAGGGAAGTTACTGGAGACAAATATACAGGGGCTGGCAATTCTACTGGCAATGTTTTATTTCTCAAACTGGGTGATGAACATACAATTTGTGTAACTCATTGTATTTTTTATAACAAATATTTCAAAATACATTTTTTTAAAAAGGGGGGCAATTGAGTCTGAGAAATAATCACAGATTGTTGTCTTGAAAAGATATGAATTTCTAATGAATATGGGCAGTCAAAACCCAGGAAATACAATATTGCTAATATTTATTGAGCACATGGGATTTCCTAGATAATTTGAAATCATTTATTGACATATATTTACTTATTTCATACAACAACCTTAATATTATCCTAGGATAACCTATTAAATCCTGCGTTTTCAATTCCACAAAGATTTCAATGAAATTGACACAGGGACATTGAAATAGGCTGGAGATCATAATCTAGCTCTTATAAATATTATATTAATATTATCATAATTATATTCTTATTTTATAGGTATATTACATATTGAGAATTATGTTGTACATATATATTATATAAGCTTTTATATGCATTCCATATTTGGGACAAAATGGGTTAATATGAGATGAGAAAATTGAAGCAAATGCAAATTGTTACGTAATCTAAAATCAGTTTATAAAGGGAAAAAGAAACTGAATTTGAGCAAGCATTCTAGTTTCAGGGTATGGACACATGACCACTACCCTGTAATACCTCCCTAAGAGGTGGAAGAAGGATGAGCCAAATTTACAGTGATGGTTGAAAATCTTCTGCGTACCTCTTGCAACGTTCCAGTCACATTCCGTAGACGTTTGCGTCCAGTTAAACAGGGAGTTCAAAATAGCTTTCCCATGACTTGACAGAGAACAGGCTAGTGTAGTTGGCAGCAATTTCAAAGAAAAGTTCCATGCTTGGGTTGACTCCCTTAGACTTCATCAAGGGGAAAGGTCATGTGATTAATAGAGTGCTCTACCTATCCGGAATACTACCTGGGCAAGGAAGGTGGAGTTGGGGAGGGATCAAATAATTTCCGAAGGCCAAGTGAACTAACCCAGTTGGGAGTTGGAACCCCCCCCCCCAAGCAGGACTTTGATAGAAGGCTGTAAAAATATAGTTTGGGATATGTTGCTTTCAGTGCTGCTAAACAAATCAGTTACTCCGGGACTGATCTTCTCATCACCTTGATTCTTATTGTAATTTACACCACCACCACCACAACCATCGCGCGCGCGCGCGCGCGCGCACACACACACACACACACACACACACACACACACACACCCCAGTTCCGAAATATGGTGTAAGGAATTTCCAGAAGGGACAACCAAGCAGGAGGAAAGCGAAACCTGAGCGCTGCGGATTGACAGCTGGAGTTGCCCCGCGCCTGCGCAGCAGCTCGCGCCGTGGAGGACTGGCGCCAGGGGGCGCGCTCGCGATACTCTGCCGCTCTGTCTACCCGCGCGCTCCACGACTCTCTTAGCTCTCAGCCGGCGGAGAAGGCGGAAGAAAGCGGCGTCAGAGACTGGGGCTGGGCCTCCCGGCGGCCCGCGGACGCGGCGGCCTTCGGCCCTGCAGATTGGCCTGCGGGCCGTCTCGCCTCGGAGCGCTGCATCTGTCCTCTCTCAGCACCTCGGCAGAGCGGAGTTGGGCGGCGGGGCTGGAGCCCTGCCCGCCCTGTTCGACGGCCCAGAGCGCTCGAGCGGTGAGTCTGTTTCCGATGTCCGCTCCTGACGGTCGGGGCCTCACTTCCCGCAGATCGGGGAGACGCCCCCGGCCCCTTGCTCCTCACGGCTCGGGGACGCATCTCTCAAACCCCCCACACCCCTAGTTCCTCACGGATCGGGGACGCCTAACCCCAGTCCCCTGTCCCCTGGCTCCTCACGGGCAGGGGGCCCTCTCCCCCAGCTCCCCATCCCCTTGGGAGACTCTTCCCCCAATCTCCCGTCCCCTTCTGGGAACCCTCTCCCGGGCCGCCAGTCTCCTGTCCCTCATTCCCCATGGGTCCGGGACGCCTCGGGTCCCCGCGCCTCCCCACCTCCTCGCCCTCGCTCCACTCCCAGGAGGGAGCCCCAAGCCAACTTCCTCTGCCCTGCTTCCCCTCACCTCGCGTTTTTCCCTTCCCAGAAAAGGAAATTGCCTCTTGGATTTTCCCGTCCTTCAGAGCTGTTACCAGCTTAAATTATTAGGTTTTTTTGTTTGTTTTTGTTTTTTTTTTTAATTCCCGGCGACTCCCTGTGTCACCATCATGGGAAATCTAGTCTTGGATTCCCTGTTAAACTCTGTAAAGGTCCCAGGAAGCAAGTTTAAAAAAAAAAAAAAAAAGATTCAGATGACACGAATATTTCCTCCCCGCCCCTGCACTCCTTAGTTGTACGATTGTTCCAGGCTCTGGGTTGATAAAGCTGTTCCTAGTATTTGGCTTTAGGGGAACTCCAGAGAGAGTTAGGACTATCTTGAATGTGAACAGAAAGCACCTAAAGTACTAGCAGCTTGAATGTATAGTGTTTGTGTCTCCGAGAGCAGATTACTGACTGTCTTGCTACACAGATCTAAAAAAAAAAAAAAAACCTTATAAAGAAATTCTGGTGGCCTTGTGAACTTGACTGCTGGCATTTTATCCATTCTCCTTTGATACCAGAGAAGATAGGGGGCTTTTCTGACTTTGAGGTTAGAAAAATTAGAATCTCAAATGGGTTAAGGACATTGTGGCCTGTGACTCAAGGAAAGAATGTGTTTCAGGCATTGGTTGCCCATGTGATGATTACAAGGATCGGACTTTCAACCTCAGTGGACTGTGTTCATGACTATATTTCAGCAGAGTAACATGGATACTTGGTAAATTTCTGGCAACTTGGACTGTGAATGAAATTGTCCAAATCCTTGCCTCTTGGAAAATAGTGTCCAAGAGGAGAAATGCAAGTTGAATTGGGATTAAAAATTTAAGAGCAATTGTTTTTGTATCATATTTTGATCATTGCAGCACATTTCAACTCTGTATTTTAGAAATAAATTTTAAGGAGTTGGTAAATATTTCCTGTGTCTAAAGTTAGGAACAAACTGAAGGTAATTTGTTAGTATTTTCTTTTACGTGGTTTTTACTTTATGAGTACATAGCCATGTATGAATTCATTTGACTTGTAATTGACTCATTCAGGACATAACTTGTTGATTTATTTAGGTTCACACATTTCTCCCAATAGCATCTGTTCATCTCAGAGGAACAGGTTTTGGTGGATCACCCCTGTCCCTTTACACCAAAACATTTAATAGTATTCTTTTTAGATTGTATATGCCCAAATACTAATAGGTGAATTTAAACCATGATTTGTAAAAAGGGTAATTTCAATATGTATTCATATTGCAGTTGAAATAAGTTGGCAAAGGTTAACATTCCACAGCATTTAATTAAGCAGTACTTAACCAAACTAGATTCCCAACTGCAAAAAGAGAATGGCAGTCATGAAGCTCTTATCATACAAGTTAAGGAACATTTGAAACTTTGTTTCATCCTCCTCTAATCATTTACATAAAAACCACATAAATAAGTAGAAAAGGAGCTGTAAAATACTTATTTTACAAAGGCATGTTAATTCATGCTTATGTTAGCGTATCTCAAGCCTGTTTTCATAATAGCTCAAGAAGTGGATCCTTGTGGTACAGAATGAGATTTAAAAGAATCTTGATGGAGTGTGATATTTTCTGTATATATGCCATATTCATTTCTACTGCAGACTCAAGTCACTTTTAGTTCTCATAGTTTTAATTAAAAATAGCTATTCATTGTTGTTAAATTAGAAAAGTGGTTTTCATTTAGGTCATTGCAAAATGTAAAAACTAAAGGAAAAAATATTTTAACTTGCCAAAGAGGAAATAAACATAAAAATATCAAAAGGCACTGAAAATACCATTTTTAGCTTAATTTTTACTTTGCAGTGTAGTTACATGAGACTATAAACCGTAGATTAAGCTGGCAACTATCGGCAAAAGCTTATTTGTAAGATATAAAGCTTTTAAATCTGCTGCTTATTAAAGCATGGAACATAATGTGAAAGTAGTTGGGTGTCATCCATAGTTTTTAAGAATGTGCACTTTAATGTCTGCATTTCCACAGTGGCATTCCTTTTAAGGAATTGTGACTGATTAGACAGATTTGCATTAGCTATAAAAGGAATGCATTAGCTATAAAATATAAAAGGTCTCTTCAAATCTAATGATCTTTGAGTCTTTTAAATTGGATAAGAAGAAGGTAGTATATAGACTTATCAATCAACTGAATTTTACTGGTATACAAATGCTGATTCACAATGAGGGGGCTAGGGAAGAACAGAGTTACTTTAGGTAGAGGGGAGTGAAGGGAGGGGAGGGGTTATGGGGGTAGAAAAGATAGTAGAATGAATCAGCTATTATTACTCTATGTGCATATATAAAACTAAATGACTGGTGGGATTCTACATGATGTATAACCAGTAGAATGAGAAATTATACTCCATTATATATGATGTATCAAGGTGCCTTCTACTGTCAAGTATAATTAATTAAAACAAATTTAAAAATAAACTGAATTTTAAATTGGACATTGAGAAGAAAGAAAGACTAAATTCAGTCTTGTTTACTGTTGTTCTGGCTAGCACTTTGCTATGTGCTCTATGGCTAAACAACAAATATTTAATTTCTAAAAGGTGATTTTACTAAAAAGATAGTTAGATATAAAAGATAAATATATCTGGTATTGTCAAAGATATAGAAAATGGGCTCTCATATATACTTTGTAAGAGTGAAAAATTAGAGTCTTCAATATCTTTCAGATAACCAACATTACCTATCAGAAAACCTCAAAAGTTAAATACCGTTTGACCCAATTTCTAGGAAATTTACCTAAGAAAGTAATTAGACACAATAGATATATGAGAAGGGAAATAACAAAGAATATACTCCTAGAGTGGCATAACTGTCATTTGTCCTCAAATCCGAATGGGCACAAAGGCGGCCTTAGACTCCATCTTAGGACTCATACATGATTAGTTCTGCCTTTTGCCAGCATCTTGCAGTCCTACCTTTCTTTCACTCTGTGAGCCTTCCCTAGGAGTACACATTAGAAATAATAAGGCTTTGAGAACTATTTTTAATTTTTCAAAAAATATTTCAAAAGTAAGTAAAACAAAATGCTAAGTTTGTTCGATAGTTCTTTGAAACTATCAACTCAGTGTAATAATGCTGGAGAGCTTGTGTGTGATAGTTATGGTCAATACCTCAGTTCAGTGTAATTAAAGAAAAGGGCAATAAATCTTAAATGCTATTTCATTGACAGATTTGTCAAAACGCAGATAAACATGGTGTAGTGCAAAGTGCACAGTTTCCAGGGTCAGGTAAGCTTGGGGTATGATCCAACTCTGTTACTTGCTAATTTGGTAATGTTGGGCAAATTACTTAACCTCTTAAAGCTTCATAGTTTCTGCCTTGATAAGTGGAGGCAATAAAATACTTCATAAAACTGTATGAAATAATAACACATGCATTTCTAGGCACAGTTCTAAGTGGTTTACACATAACACATTTAATCTTAGCAATAACTTTCAGGTGGTTCCTATTGTTAATTCTATTTTACAAATGAGGAAATTGAAGCATGGAAAAGTTATATAACTTGCCCAAGTTGTACACCAAGTGATTGGAAGAAAAGAGTTCCTCTTCCGCCAGAATTGTGCCTTGTCCTTTGTAGGTTCTCATCATATGGTACTTGAAATCTTAGAGGCAAATAAGGTGTTGGTACTGGTAAAAAGATTGAGGACTAGTGTCATAACTCTCTGTGTAGCAAAATGACAGGCACAATTTTTGTATAAAAATGAGATATTTGTGGGGATATTTGTCTGCTATGTTGACTAGAGCTTGCATTCTGCTTCTAGAGCTTATCTGGCATATATTACCCTCAAGGGTAACTACCTAAAATAGACCTGGTTACATGAGCTGTGAATTACTTTTAGACATTAGCTTCTTATGTAAGTACCATAGCAGTTTAAAACTTGAAAGCTGCTCATGAAAGTGGTAAGTTTTCCATTGGCAAAGAAACCTCACTTGTTTTTCCAGTCATAATAATGAAGCATAGTCACTTGATCTAACTGAAGGTAAGAGGACATAAAGACATACTTTTAAAAAAAATTCCATTCTTCACTTGAGCATTTGGAAATAGAATTTTAAAATTTCATAGAATTTTGGATTTAGAAGAAGAAATCCAGATCCAAACATTTAAATAAGTTTAAACGTGCCCTAAATTACACATCCAGTAGTGGTGTGTGATCAGTTGATCTTTGTATACTGCTGTTCAATCACTGTCCTGCTAACCACACTATTCTCTTCAATTTAGGATATTTGAAGGAACTTCAACATGATTAAGGCCTTCAACAGATGCTTAATGAACACCTATTAATATGAATTGGCTTGTGCTAATGAAACTTAAACGTCTTAGTCACAGAAAATAGACATGTGCTGATAATATGATATAGGGGTATTACAATTGAAGTGATTTTCTTTTTTTAACCTGATATTTTCATTCAGCTATGTTGTGAACTCCTTAAAGGACCCAGGCTTTGTGTACTACAAGTCCTTTACACAGATGATGATATATATTTTTTGAAGGAGAGAATCCGATAACTTAGAAATAGTAGTCATGAAGCAAAGCTCAAAGCACCTTAGGAATTATTTTGTAAATAACATTAACATAGCTGATGTATATGAACTTGCATAGAGAAGCTATGAGATGTGTGTGTATGCATGTTAAGGCATTTTTTTCCTTGCTATTTTTGCAGGACAATTAATAAGTTACTATGAGTCTGTTAAATTGTGAAAACAGCTGTGGATCCAGCCAGTCTGAAAGTAACTGTTGTGCTGCCATGGCCAACTCCTGTAGCACTGCAATCAAAGATGACAGTGTGAGTGGAAGTGCCAGCACAGGAAATCTCTCCAGCTCCTTTATGGAAGAGATCCAGGGATATGACGTAGAGTTTGACCCACCTCTGGAAAGCAAGTATGAATGCCCTATCTGCCTGATGGCCTTACGGGAAGCAGTGCAAACACCATGTGGCCATAGGTTCTGCAAAGCCTGCATCATCAAATCCATAAGGTATGTGAACATAAGAAAGAATGGTACCCTATATCAGAACCAAATGCAAAGAACAGTATTACATAGAACACAGGCCATCCCAAGAATCTTCTTACACATAAAAAGCTACTTAGGAAAAAAAAAAGCAATGAACAGAAAATTGAGAGATTCGTATCCCACCTCTTACAGTGATGCAAAAAGTTAATTTCTGTTTCTTCCATTCACCTGACTTTCAGATAAATAAGAAAGTAAATAGCTTAAAACTATTCTAAGGTAGACTAGGGGATGACTGGATGCTTTTAAGATGTACTGTAAATTATGCTTAAGTATGATAATCTAAACCATATAAAGAATGCTGATTCTGTAAGTGATTGGTTATTCTGGTTTTAGCCATGTTAAATTTTGTTTACCTGATTTCTCTCAGCAACTGTGAAGTAGCCAGTATTTTTTTTTTTAAGAGAGAATTTTTTAATATTTATTTTTTAGTTTTCGGTGGACACAACATCTTTATTTTATTTTTTTATATGGTGCTGAGGATTGAACCCAGCGCCCCATGTATGCCAGGCGAGCGCACTACTGCTTGAGCCACATCCCCAGCCCATTACCAGTATTTTTAAAGCAAGTATTAACTGAAGGCTATGCCTTCATAATATGTCCATAATCTAATCCCTTCTTACTGCCTCTCTGACACTACCTTTCTGAATCACCATCAGCTTTAACAGGTCTTCCTGCTTCTACTCTTGTCTTTTCCCTGTCTCATTATAGCACCCATAATGAACCTGGTAAAATAAGTTAGATGATGTCACCTCTGCTCAGAACATTGCGGCAGATACAAGGGTAAAAGCCAAAGTCCTTAGAAGAACATGTATGATAGGCCCATGATTCATTTTCTTTCTCCTCTTTACTTTGCTCACTTTGCTTCCATTTATTCCTCCTTTGCCGTTCATTGAACATGTCAAGCATGCTCCTTCCTTAGTGAGTTGCTTTAGCTGTTCTCTTTGCTTAGAACTTTCTTGCTATGGTTAACTCTTTAACTCTGTCCATTTGCCTGAAATACCATTCTCTCATAGGTTTGCTGGACACACTGTTTATACCACATCATGCCTCTACCTACTTATCTCCAACAATCCTGGTCTTCCTTCTTGGCCATACTTCTCATTTTTTTTTACCTAAGCACTTTTACCTTCTAAGACACCAGATAATTTAAGCATTTGTTATCTGCTTGCCTAATTGAAGGTAACCTCCTTGAGAGTAAAAGTTGACAGGTAAATGAGAATATCTTTAGGTGACTAAGGATTTTAATGCAGGACAAAAAAGGTGGAAGAGGAGATTTGTGTTCTTCAATAGATAGCCATCTAGTTATATTGGTGAAATCATTCCTAAGTAGATTAGTCCATCTCTGGCTATTAGACTCATAAATTTTTATTTCTCAAGTTCTATACCAGCTTTTCTATAAAATTTGAAATTAAGGTAACTATATCCATTCTCGGTACTTAGCTTAATTTAAGTTACATGGGAGTGTGTCTCTTTTCTCAATTTTGAAGGGCGGTGTGTTGTCCAGTGTTGAATTTATAAAATCTATTTAGAGTAGGTTTTCTCAGTCTTGACACTGTTGACATTTTGGGCCAGACAATTTTTGCTGTGGAAGAAGGTCCTGTTTGATGTGGGATATTTAGCTGAATGCCTGATCTGTATCCACTGAATACTAGTGTCCCCTCTTATCCAGCTGTGAGATGCACTGTCTCTTATGGGCAAAATAGCCCCTGGTTGAGACCACTGGCTTAGGGTATATAGGATAACAGCTTTAAAAAGGCCCCACCAGGGGCTGGGGCTGGGGCTGGGGCTGGGGCTGGGGCTCAGCGGCGCATTTTCCTGGCATGTGTGAGGCACTGGGTTCAATTCTCAGTACCACATACAAATAAATAAGTAAGTAAGTAAATAAATAAATAAAAATAAAGATCTTTCAACCATTAAAAAAAAACTCAACCATTATTCTGTTTATTAAGATTTTTAAATTTATACTGTATTTAGATAAAAATGTTACCATATTTTGAATTGTTGATTTTCCTGTAGGTAGAAATGTGCAGTATTTTATCAGGTGCAACCCATGCCCAAGAAGGTAGCTAATCTTTAGCAGATTTTTAATAGCAGAATATTTATGAAATTAGTGAGACAGTGGTCTAAAAGAAGGTAAAACCTTCTCCTCCCCTATTTCCCTCTAAGCTAGAAGTGGCCACTTGGCCCCAATATTCTTAAAGGAACTGCTCTGAAATTCCTCATGGGGTATAGTGATTGAAGGAATCATAATGCATTTCAGTCTAATTTCATTTTCTTTTGGAATCCTTGCTAATATAGTGGATAAAGGTTTTCAATTTATTTTGTAAGGTTCATCTTAATTTTTTATTAGATAAGTTGCTTTAGGTTTGACGCATGTGTTTCAGTAAATATATTCGTGGTCTCTTATGCTCTCAGAGTATATTCAATGGTACAATAATAACATTGTAAAATCCAAGAGAGGCTCCAAAAATTCAGCTCTTTCACCTTTATTCAAAGTCTCTTGACAACAGAACTTTTTTCCTAGCACAGCAGCTAGCACTGTTGAGCATATAAGAGGAATTCACCAAATGTTTGAGTGATTGATAAGGCTTCTGTGGACTACTTGACCCATCACATTTTGTGACTGAGTATTGAGATATTCCAAAAAGTTAAAGGGGAATGACACTTAAGCTGGAAACAAAACAAAAACATTGGGAATCAGGATATAGAGGTTCTTTAACTCTACTGCACTGCACCATGTATGTACAAATAAAGGAAATCTTTTGTTCCCTTCAGCTCAAATGTCATAGTGACTGATTTGGATTAAACCTTAAAGTGAGGCTTCATGAGGATATTGCTAATTGGTTATATTTTTGCTTATGACTTGAGCAGTATACTGAAGACATGTTTTAAGTATTGTGAGCAGCAAATTCCATTTTACAAGTATACTCTATAGGTGCTGACAGAACAGAGGCCAGCCAAACTGTCAAAATTTGCATTCTTAACTTGACTTATTTTATGCCAATAAAATATTTTTATTCAATTAATTATTCTGATTATTTAGCTGGAATTTGTCCCACAGTCTACCTGTACTTTGGAAGCTAGTTTGGCTTTTGATTACCTATCAATAGCTAGTTTGTCAATGGTAGAGTGCTTGCTTAGGATGTACAAGGCCCTGGATTTGATCTCTAGTACTGCAAAATAATAATACTTATTTTATAAAATAATAGTTAATAAGCTGTCCATAAGAGAACTTTTCAAATCCAGGCATGGGAGTTTATGCCTGTGATCCCAGCTGCGTGGAAGCCTGAGACAGAAAAATCAGAAGTTCAAGGTCAGCCTGGGCAATTTAGTGAGACCCTCTCTCTAGGTAAAGGAGTCTGAGGATATAGCTCAGTGGTAGAGTGCTTGCCTAACATTCATGAAGCCCTAGGTTCAATCCCCCAGTACAGCCAAAAGTGAATTAAAAGAATTAAAGTTAGTTTTTCTAATGTGAATGTTTAAATCTACTAGTTGTATGTATCTTGTTTCTTTTAGGGATGCAGGTCACAAATGTCCAGTTGACAATGAAATACTGCTGGAAAATCAACTCTTTCCTGACAATTTTGCAAAACGAGAGATTCTTTCTCTTACGGTAAAGTGTCCAAATGAAGGTTGTTTGCACAAAATGGAACTGAGGCATCTCGAGGTATTAAACTTATTTTCTAGCTGTTAGCATGTATGGAAGTCAGTTTCTAGAGTAGGAACTTTGTTGTGTTTATCTGTATTGCCAGTACCTACCATATAATAATTGGTTAAATTCTTGCCAAGTTCTTACTAATCCTTAAGCAGAAGCCAGAAATTTTTTATTCTGTCTACTCTGGCTTTGCCCTGTAATTAAAAAAAAAAAAAACTGCATGTTTTTTGGTTAAATTTTGCACCAAATGAAATGCTTCTATAGTTTCAGATTAACTGAAGCAATCAGATAATAAAAGAATTTACATTTAAATACAAATAAATCAATTATTTTTAAATTAGTTCAATTTAGTTACACATAATATTTTTTTTTAATATTTATTGTTTATTTATAGGTGGACTCAATATCATTTTATTTTTATGTGGTGCTGAGGAACGAACCTGGTTCCTTCCGCATGGTAGGCGAGCGCTCTACCTCTGAGCCACAACCCTAGCCCTACACATAATATTAGGATTCATTTTGACAAAATTATACAAGCATGGAATATAATTTGGTCTAATTCAGTACTTCCCCTTTTTCTTCCCTCTTTCTGTTTCTTACCTCTGCTTTACTGATTTTTCTCATATAAAATAAATAAATTCTTAGCTTGCAGATTTTTATCAAAAATTATTTTTAATGTTCTGTTTGAAGTTAAATGTTTAAAACAGATTTGCATCCTGCCCCCTTTTACTTAGCACTTTTTGAAGGAGTAGCCCTTTTAAAAGTACTAAATTGCTAATCTAGAAATCCTCTTTTCCCTAATTGAATGAACTTGAGAATTCACATTCCCTTTATAAACATGCAGCCCACAACCATCATTTGAAAAAAACTCATTAAGTCCTTCATATTGTGAATGTTTCTGTGGTTTATGTTAGATTATATAGGTTCAGTAGCCAGCTATATAAAAGAGAATGGTATATTCTTAGAAGAAATTATCTTTAAAAAATTTCTTCAGGAATAGCAAATACTAATCAATTATTTTTTTTCTATATTACAGGATCATCAAGCACATTGTGAGTTTGCTCTTATGAATTGTCCACAATGCCAGCGTGCATTTCAAAAATGCCAATTTAATATTCACATCCTTAAGGATTGTCCGAGGAGACAGGTTTCTTGTGTAAACTGTGCTGTATCCATGGCATTTGAAGACAAAGAGGCATGTACTAATTTGGATTTGTTAATTCCACTACTTCTTTTTTTCTTTTGTTTTGTTTTTAATAGCCAAAACCAGATTACCCATTTATTTGACCAAGAACATTAAAAAAGACCACAAAATTAAACAATCTTTAATTAATTAAATTCTTATAGAAAACTCAGTCACAGAGCAAGTACTTATTGTCTTCCCCCTGTTTTTGAGGATTGAGAACTCCCAATATTCTTTGGAGAATAAGCAATAATTTTGTTGAATGTTGCCAATAGTCAGAGCATCCATTTACACAAACCGGTAGTTCCTATTGCACATATTAACTCCACTACTTCTTAAAACAATTTTTTAAATGTATGTCTGAGGGAGGTAGCAATAGACTAGGTACGATTACAACTCAGTCTATTCTATCAATTTTTAGAAAATTGATTTTTAAGGAAGAAATGAAAGTTAGATAAATCATTATTAATATGTATGGAGTTTATATTTACATGTCTTTCTTAGAAAACATTATTTATGTTAGTTACTATAGTAGATCTGCAAGTGACAAGTCACTAGAAAAGGCTTATGCTACTTGACTGTTCATTTTTATGTATTTTGATGACCATTCTGATTGTATACAAGCAAGTAGAATGGCTACTATATAAGACTATATAAATTATTTTACAAAAGAAAAAGAAGTTATTCTACAACTATTATGAAGAATAAATTAAATTTCACAAGTGTGTTCCATAGCTGATAACCCAGTGTGCTATTATATTCACTTTCAGTATGTGTGTTATTTCAATTAAAAAGTTCACTTTTAAAAAGAAATTTCACTGTGCCTGACAACATCATGATAACAGGGCAGTTTTTTTTTTTTCTTTGAGAAACTAGGTTAAATAGTTTTATATTATGTTGTCAATATCAAAATCAACACTGAAATCCTAATTCTTGATCCCTATCCTTCATATTATTGAAATAACCTACTTATAACTTTTATGTTCTTTTATAACTAATACTTAGTTCTTTAAACTTCAGTTCTTATAAATTTGTGTTATAATTTTTCTTACTTCCCTTAGCAGATCAAATATATTATACTTAGTTGAAATATTCCCAAAAAAGTCAGCTAATTTGCTAAAAATGTAGAAGTCTCAGTCATATTTTGAGCAAATTGACATTTCCTTCCAAAACCTGAGTAAATTAGATGTAGTTAACCTGAAAGTTTTAATTATTCTTCAACACATCATCTAAATTAAAATCATTGTATTCTAGAAAACAAGGCTCACCCTTCTGAGGTACTAGAGCCTCATGCCCTGATAATGCATTTGTTCTTTAACGGCACTGACAAGAATTTTAATTAAATGGTCATGCTGCTGCTGAAAACTTGAAAGATTGCCTTTTATAGCATTGGTAGATGATATCCAACTAGTTATAGATAGTCTGCCTTGGGTTAAAAGGAAGTACTACCATATTCTTTGAAAGAGCTGGAATGATGAATGAATCTCATTATACTAGTAAAAGGAGATAAGTATCCTTTATATATGTTTTGCACATTTTTGCTTTATACAAATTAATGTCCTTAATTTGTGCATAGTGAAAAAAATCACTTTTTACAAAAATTTTTTCAAATTTTCTCATGCTTTTCTTGTATTTCTCTGATAACATTCAGATACATGACCAGAACTGTCCTTTGGCAAATGTCATCTGTGAATATTGCAATACCATGCTCATCAGAGAACAGGTATAATAATTCTATTTCATAAACTAGTATTTCCATAATAGCTTAAAGAAGTGTTATTTTTTTAATTGATAATTTAAATCAGTAAGGCAAAATCAATATGCATTGTAGAAGTATTAGAATTGTGCAGAAATTTTTCATTTTTCACATGAATTAATGTAATTGGGCCAGGCTTAGTGACAGAGTGCTTGCCTAGCATGCAAGTTGATGGATTCACTCCCTAGCACCACCCCCAAATTAATAAACACTTCCAAAAGAGTAAAACATTCAGTACTTCTAAAGTGCCAAAAATTCCTAGGTTGTTAACATAATAGCAAGGGTCCACATTTAAAGAAAGAAATGCATATATACACACTGAAATGAGGATCATAGTTATCCAGGGACTGGCTGAAAGAATGAGTGAGAATAATGAAACAAAAGAAAGCAAATCCTGTTTGGTAGCAGAACATTATTCATAACCCCTGAAGCATATAGGAAGATTTTTAAATTTTCAGAATTTACGGCCCCTCTGTTCAGTTGTTCATGAGGCCACTAATGGAGTATCATCAGATTGAGCAGTTACAATAGAAAAGTATATATTTTGATTATTAATAAAGAAAATTCCATCTGATTGCTATCTTCTGGCATTCAGAGAGTTTACCCACAAAATATTAATATTAGTCACTAAACATATTTGCCCATGAAATCTGCATACCCAGAGATCACTATTGATTAACTTACAAAGTAGAAGCAGGCAAGACCTTGATTAAATTTTTCCATTTGTCTGTTAATTGAGTCCCTTAGTTTCTTTTTAACAAAACTAGTTCAAAGGTGTTAAACTTCTTTTTGCTTTTGAAGTCCCACCTCCCTGGTTTTCCTCTTTGCTCTCTTTTAATATTGAAAGAAACCATGTAGCACATTTAAAACTCAGCAAAAATAAAATTAAAATGTAAGAAAATATTCTATAGTAGGAAGCATCAGAAAACCTAGGATTTGATCCTGGCTGTGTCATTAATTAGCCCTTTTATCTAAACTATAGCAAAAGTAAAATTTCTAAAGAAAATTTGACACTACTTTTAAAAATATTATTCTGTAATGGATCATGTTCTAAAGAATGTGTCTTTTGAGTCCCCAAATTTAAGACTTTCTTTAGAGCTTTTAACAGTGTGCTTTTACTTTCTAACATCTGAGTCCTAGAATATGCCCAGGTTAACAAAATGTAAGAAATGTATGAAAGGTGATCATGAGGGAATTAACTGGTCTAGTCAGTGACTTTAATGTGTGCAGTTCCTTGGTCCTTAGTATGGCCTAGACCACATAGAGTCTTGGTTGAGTTTGCAGTTGTAGTTGTCAGAAGGTGGTTTTTTCTTGGAAGTGCCACTAGAGGGTGCCAATTCCCAACAATAGGAATAAAATGCCTTTTATGAAGTGAATTTTAGTGAATTTGTAGGGTGTGTTGTATTATGAGATGTTGATATTTTATTTCTCTCTGACTTTTTGAAGTATTTTTGTTTTAATCTTTGTGGGCTACAGGGTTCTGTAATATTTTAACTCTTCCATTATGACCCAAAGGCAATACATAGTTTTGTTTAGGTGAAACAAATTTCTTTTTAAATGTAATCTCATTCAGCTAGAACATCCGCTGCAGGGAAAAACAGTTTTCAGCCTTTGTTTTGATTTTCAGATGCCTAATCATTATGATCTAGACTGTCCAACGGCCCCAATCCCATGTTCTTTCAGTACTTTCGGTTGCCATGAAAAGGTAAGTTTTCTTTTTCCTTTGAATTCTTAAATATAAATCAGAAATATTCAGTTATATAGTCTAGTGGACAGTCTCAACAGGAATGTACATGTTTATAAAACAGCATGATAAACTATATAATAAAGCTAAGTACTGATGCTGTGAACAGAAGCAAAAGCACACTTACCAATGCTTAAAGCATTTAGACAGACATGAAAAAAACGTGATGTTTGGGCTAAATCTTGACAGAATAAAAAAAAAAAATTGTTCAAGAAGACAAGAGAAACAAAAGTGAGTGTAGTGAACAGTACTAGAAATAGGTGAACCAGACAAGAAGAAAGTATTGTTATGGTCTCCCAGATTAGCTTTGAGACTACTGATCAGGAATATTGGATTTCTAACATACATAAATCACAGTTTATGAAAAGCCATTCTTTGGAGAGTGCAGTTATACTTTGGCTTTTCTGTATGTTTGTTTGTTTATTTATTTATTTATAATAAACATACATTTAATAATTGAAAAGATAAAGTAAAATGGTATTTGGTATGATTATATTTTGTGGAAAAGTTCTGTATTCATGTACATGAAGAAAAGGACTTGAAAATACATCAAAATATTAAGTTAGGGAGATATATATAACATTTTCTTTCTAATCTATATTTTCTATGGTATACACAGTTTCTCTTATAATAACAATTTTTGTATCATAAATGTTTTTCATACAACAGGATGTTTTTAATGATCTTAGAATAGTATGGAGACAGCAAAGATTCCAGTTGGCAGTAGATTAGTATTACAAATAAGGAATTGGGGACATTACAGTAGACTGCCATGATTAAATTTTAAAGGAAAGAGGAGAAAATGCTGTGAACTAGAAGAAGACATAAAATCAATAGCGAGGTTCATCTAGTTTTCCTAATGGGAAAGATTTTAATAATTATATTCTGAGGGAAGGGGTTAGAGGAAGAGAACATTTGGAGATAAAGGAGAAAAGGGATGACTTAGTAAAACCTCTGAGGTGTTAAAAAGGGCTGGGTGTCCATTAGAGCACAGGTGGAACATTCATCTTGGATAAGAGGAGAGTCATCTCTTGAGTCAGTAGAGGAGGGTAGGTATGGATACTGACATTTTTGTAGTTGGGATGAAGATTTAGCCAAGTGTGTTCATAGGTAATCTCAGTTTTTTAGTGCACTCAGAGCAGCGTTCATCTCATTAAGAATCTGGTGAAGGCAAAGGATCCTCTACTTCCCTCTACAACTTTGTAGAGGATGCAGGGAAATAGTGACACTATGTAAAAGCCTCTTATTTGTCTTGGCCAGGTCCTTTCCTAGTCTTTAACAGTGTCTGTTCCCATCTAAGGCTTGTGTTTGGTTTTTAGATGCAAAGGAATCACTTGGCTCGCCACCTGCAAGAGAATACCCAGTTACACATGAGAATGTTGGCCCAGGCTGTTCATAGTTTAAATCTTGCTTTCGATGCTGCCTCTCCATCCCAGATGCCTTCTGGGTATCGCCCAGAAATTGAAAATTTCCAGGAAATCATTCAACAGTTAGAGGGTCGCCTTGTAAGACAGGACCATCAAATCCGGGAGCTGACTGCTAAAATGGAAACTCAGAGTATGTATGTAAGCGATCTCAAACGGACTATTAGAACCCTTGAAGACAAAGTTGCTGAAATTGAAGCACAACAGTGCAATGGGATTTATATTTGGAAGATTGGTAACTTTGGGATGCACTTGAAATCGCAAGAGGAGGAGAAACCTGTGGTCATTCATAGTCCTGGATTCTACACAGGCAAACCTGGATATAAATTGTGTATGCGCCTGCATCTTCAATTACCAACTGCTCAGCGGTGTGCAAACTACATCTCACTCTTTGTCCACACAATGCAAGGAGAGTATGATAGCCACCTGCCTTGGCCCTTCCAAGGTACAATACGCCTTACGATTCTGGATCAGTCTGAAGCACCTATAAGGCAAAACCATGAAGAAATAATGGATGCCAAACCAGAGCTGCTTGCCTTCCAGCGGCCCACAATCGCCAGGAACCCGAAAGGTTTTGGCTATGTAACTTTTATGCACCTGGAAGCCCTAAGACAGAGAACCTTCATTAAGGATGATACGTTATTAGTGCGTTGTGAAGTCTCTACCCGCTTTGACATGGGTGGGCTTCGGAAGGAGGGTTTTCAGCCACGAAGTACAGATGCAGGGGTGTAGCATCCCCCTCATTTGTTTAAAACAACAAACTGTATGGAAAAAACAGTGCCTTCCCTTGCCTTGTTCTCAATAATATGCAAACAAAAACGCAGCAGGAAAGATGTAATACCCACCAGTGAATGTTGTTAGAGAGGTTGCTTCTCACTTTTTCCTGTTACAAATATCTGAGGCAGGTTTTTTTTAGGGATCTACACCTTCCATGCTTTTTCAGAAATGTTATATCTAAAGTGCCTGTGGCATGCAGCAGCTGTTTTGTCAATGAGTATACCTCTTTGTTGTACTTTCATGGGCATTTACTCCAGTGTCTTATTGTCACCGAGCCCAGAGTTGAATGTGGAAGCTCAAACCTTTTAATAATAATGAACTTTACTTTAAAACTTCAGCTTATTTTTATATTATTGTATATAACATATTAAATGTGAGAATCACTACTACCTTGTGCTAGTGCCAGTATGAAGAGTTGTTGCACTAGAGTGAAGTTCTCATTTTATTTGACCTCTTATAGATTTCAGAGGATTTGAAGCATAATCCCTGGAAAGCTTAAGTTCTCATGTTAACTAAGGATATTCAGGGACTGGTTTAACCCTGAATATAACCTTACTTTTTTAGTATAAACATTTCATCTGTTGAATAAAACCTGTTGAAGTGTTTAATTCTGCATTGCTTATATATTTCCTATGACCACAAAGTGGCAGCTTCTCCAGAGTTTATGCTGAGAACCATATGGATACCAACTGCTCAGCATTAAGCTGTGTACCTCTTTTAGTCTGTTTAGTGCAGAGTGAATGCAAAGCCCTGCACATGGCTTCTGTGGTTTATATACACAAAATCCCAGCATAAGTAAAAGTGATTCAATTAGTCAACCATTATGACAGTTCAGATTGGTGGTGATAGAAGCTGTATGAGCCAGAAATTTTCAGCCCTTTTCAGTACCCTCTGGTTTAGTTTAATTAAATGGAATGAAATTAACTTCCTACAAAAAAGCAACGTTTTTTTAAACGAGATCATAGGAGGTATGTGAATGGTCACTAAACCAAGGTTGGAAGTCATAATGGTAATATCACAAGTTAACTTAAGTCCAACAGCCCCCCTGCAGGTTCTGAGGGGGCATCCTATGGTATGTATTGAAGTGACTAATAGGGAGAGGTGATGTTTATACTATTATATATTTGTTATAAAATTATACGTATAAGAAGTGGAATCTAGTTCTCAGGGAACCCTAAAACTAGTATGAGTGCTTATAAAGAATCTAAGAAGATTCATCCACTCTTGTTTTATACAAGATTAAAGTTTCTGGTAAAGAGAGATGGTATTGGTCTCTAAGAGGTCAGATCAGAGGCCCCCCCCAGCCGGCATTCAAGATCTGCCTTAATTTCAAGAGGAAGCAGAATGCTTGTCTGTGGAGAGGAGTCTGGTTTTCAGTTCACAGAAAAACAGCAAGTGTCACTATGATCTTTCCCTTTGTTTTTATCAACCCTCTCTCCCCACTCCACCCCATCTTTGAGCTTTTGCTCTGTGGAGTTTGTTATGGAGTGAAAATAAAGGTCAAGTAAAGACCTTGTTTGGCATGATGTGAGTACCACAAGCTCATAGCTAGTGACCAGTTTATTGCCTAAGTGGTTTGTATCTCTTTCCAACCAGTTTCTGAGAATATTTGTAGCACCACCTCTAGGTTGAAAAACAAGTGCTACTGGTGTTCCTGTGATTGTTTTTCAGTGAATAAATAATTATCAAGTTCCATTTTAAAAGTAAGCAGCAATCATTTTTTGTATTTGCTTAGAAAAAACCTGAAAGAAGTAAACATTTTTGATGGCTTATTTTCTTTTTGCATTCTTAGATTTTTTTTTTTTACATTTTCTAAATGAATGTACTTTTATCAGAGAAGAAAATTAAGTTGCCACAAAGCATCACACCCCCCCGCCCCACCGCTTTTAAAAAAGGAAATGATATTTAAAAGCTTCCTGGTCAAATTTCTATTAAAAGCAAGTCTGTGCATTAAATACTAAGAAGAGTCATTTCCTGCTTGGTTATGGGTTTGTTTGTTTTTTTTTTTCCCCCCTCAGGAGTCTTAAAAACAGTTTTTTGCTAACTTAAACTTTTCTTAGCTTCAAGTTTCCCATCTATAAAATTAGTTGAACTAGATACTTCTAAGGTCCTCTCCCCAATCATAAAATTCTGTCTTTAAGAAATTAAGTTCTAAACAACAGAATATTGATAATACTTAAGTAAGGATTATACCAGTAGAAAATTGCTTTAATTTTTTTCTTTGCTGCGATTAATATTGTATTTCAATTTAGTGTCTGTCAATTAAGTCATATCTTAATTAAAATGAACATTGTGGCATTTTATATCAAACCAGTTAACTTATGCTAGTAATTCATTGTAAATGTAGAGTAGAAATAATCATCAATTTGTCATTCAACTAGAAATCTCAAGTCTCAACTCAGAATCAAATCAATGACAGCTTTTACCTAAAAAACTGGGTTCAGGGGCTGGGGTTGTGGCTCAGTGGTACAGCATTTGCCTAGCATGTGTGAGGCACTGGGTTCAATTCGAAGCACCACATATGAATAAATAAAATAAAGGTCCATTGACAACTAAAATAATATTTTAAAAAACTGGGTTCATCTTTATAATCTATGAATCTCCTACCCCACTCAAACACTGGTTTCATCCAGTTGGTCTATAAGCATTGGGGCTGTGCATTTATATTTTTGTGAATTGTCTTTTAACATATTCATTTTTTGGCATTATTCTGAGTCATTGCTAAATTTTTTTTTAAAGTCATTTCCTCTTTGTTCAGAGATGTCCAGCCCAATGTTGGATGAAATTAGCTCCAAGTCAAACATTTTACTATTAGAAAATAAGTCTGGATGCTGACTGATAGTTTAGTAGTTTATTACTATCCTTTGGCTATTGTAGCAATGACAGCTTCTGGCTCTCCTACAATATGCTTCAACTTTTATTTGGGGGATGAATAATAGAAGAAAGTGAAATAGTAGTTTTTACTCGAATGTTGGACAAGTAGATATATATTGGATGATCTCTAGCAATTAATTTTTTGTGACTAGTATAATACTATGTTTTCCATTACTGTTTTTTTACCAGTAAGTTTCAGGTAAACTAAGATCATTCCCATGAATTATGAATGCAGTTAAAATTCTTAGAGCAGAGCAAATGCTTGCCATTCTTTTATCCAAGGAGTTGACCAAAAAACGTTTTTAATTATTTGAGAGATTTTTCTAACTTAAGATTTTGAAGTACTTTTCTTTGACTTGGTTACTAATATAGCTCTTTACCTCAACAAAATTCTCCTAATTATACCATCAGGTATGTTTTGGATTTGAGCGCGCGCGCACACACACACACCTAGTTCCCTAAAAGCCTTAAAGAAATGAAAAAAGGAACAACAAATACTCATTTCCTTTGAAATATTCTTTTTAAATTTCTAGGTTTAGATTCCCATGATAAGCTACAGTTAGTTTCACAGTTGCTATCATGTCTGTAGAATGGGTTGGCATTTCCAGATTCCTAATATTCAGAAAGGTGATCATTTGAAACCAAACTGACTAGATGTCAACAGGTTCTAACACTCTTTTACAGCCTTCACTTTGAGTCAAGGACAGACACTTGCAAGGAGATGTCTAGT
Source organism: Marmota monax (assembly GCF_021218885.2). NCBI lineage: Eukaryota > Metazoa > Chordata > Mammalia > Rodentia > Sciuridae > Marmota > Marmota monax. Next base: position 3,223,806 of record NW_026692072.1, on the reverse strand, counting down.
TTCACAAAATTTCACCTGTTTCTTTATGTTTTAAAGCTTCACTTGCTGAAAATCAGATTATTATAAAATAAAACTGAAAAATAATTCTTGATGGGGAAGATGTTCTGTGGAATGAGATGTGGTGCTCCTTTTCCCATCAAAATGCTTTCTCAACAGGACACTAGGCCTGCCTCTTAAGACAGAGAAGGAGGTCAGGCATGCTTCTCTGCTCTGGAGATTTGCAGCTCTGCAAGTAGTTCAGTCCTCCCAGGAAAATCACCAAAGCAGCAGTAACCACAGTTCGCTGTCCTGGTACCCAGAAGAAGGTAAAGTATATATATATGGGACATGGACACTGTTCTGGTCAGTGCTGAGTCCCCTGTACTTAGCACAGTGCCTGGCACTTAACACACACTCAAATATGTAATAGCATTCAGTGAAAGCAAGGGTGGAAGATCAGATAACCAGTTTGGTAGCCTGTTTGTCATGAAAGCAGTAGGTGGTAAGGCACAGATGTTACTTTTTCAGTTTTTTCCTCCCAGTACTCGATTATGAAATTTTTTAAACATGCAGAAATGTTTAAAACTTAGTGAACATCCACCACCTAGACTCTACAATGACATTTTGTTGCATTTGCTTTATCATTTAATAAACATTGCTTTTAATGAGACTTCAAGTTTGGTTTCTCTTAAAAATTCTCCGTCCTAAAATAACTGAACAACTTTAATCAAGTTAAATTCTTTGGGAAAACTTGTGATATGTGTGTTGTAACTGGAATTGTAGTCCTTACTTTAAGCTAATTTTATACTTCTGTATGACTATTATGCTGAATTTTAATTTTATTTATTTGGCCTGAAGGGGTATTTGTGCATACTATTCTAATGTTCTTTTCACACTTGATAAATTATCCAATTAATTTCTCTGGTGAGAATGTACTTTGGGGTCCATTTGCTTATACAAATTTCCAGGATTATGTTCCTGGGGAGCTGTAGGGGCTGTGTAATTTATCATATAAACCCTAATTTAGGAGCTAAGAGACACTTTCTCCTGACTGAGCATGGACAAATCAGTTTTCTTTGTTTTTATTATGGTTTATTTACCTATAAAGTGAGAACTTGAACTTGAAATTTAGGTATTATGTAATGGGTAACATTTATTAATGTTGAAATCAGTTTTTAAGGAGACTTCATATGAGTACAGGAAAGCTTCTAACAATTCTGTAACTGTATAACAAACTACAAAATGAATCTGACTTTTGAAAAAATTGGAACATCCAGTGGTCAAAGTGTCTTATCTGAAAGCCTTCCGTTGTTTAGAAATTATCTTCCCATGAAATATGTGAGTTTCCTAATCCATTTGGCCTTGGAAAACATGTGCTTTACAGGAGGGAGTGAATGTAAAGATGGGGATGCTGATAGTAATCACAGAAAAACTGAAATTCAGTGTTCAATTTAAGAATAGCTTGTTTTGAAGGAACAGAGGAAGAGAATTATCCATATTCAATGCAACACCCACCCCTGTACTGCCCCTGACTTTACCAGGAATGGCACCTGAAACAAGCCCTATTCCTGCCCCCAGCTTTGCCTCAGATGTCTTCCTCCGGTCAGTATGGTTGAATTGGTAAGAGTGACTGGTTCCCTCCAAACCCATGTCATGAAGGTAGATTCACATTTATCTCACAAAGGCACCTAGAGTTTTGACTTTAGATTGTGTCTTAGTATTTGCAAAGATATGATCTAACCAATGTTCCTGGAATATCACCTTATTGAATATGAATTTAGAAGAAAACAAATAACCTACTCCTTCTTCTCTGTTGTTATTCCCATACCAGCCTGTATATTGCACCAATACCTTTTTTTAAATTTTTTTGATATTTTGATTTTTTTAATATCTTTATTTTATTTATTTATTTTTATGTGATGCTGAGGATAGCGCCTCACACATGCTAGGCGAGTGCTCTACCAATCAATCCCAGACCCAATACCTTTTTGAAAAGTACTTTTAATGAAAATGAAATATAGAGCTGGGATTGTGTCTCAGTGGTACTACAACACTTGCCTAGTATGTGTGAGACACCACTTTCTATCCCCAGCACCACATAATAATGAATAAAGTAAATGTATTGTGTCCATCTACAACCAAAAAAGTAATAAAATTTTAAAATGAATTATATATTAAAATAGAAGCAATATTCCAGGTGGTTTTTAATAACTATCAATTTTTGCTTTAGTATTGTTTTGTTTGGGAATTGCAATTCACTCTGTTGGGAAGAAAGAATAATGCCAGGCAGGGGTTTTCAATCAAAATAAAAAAATAAAACTAGTATTTTCTTTCTTCAAGAAATGGTAAATGAGGACTCATTCTATATACAGGATGCCAGGACATAATGGATTACTATTACATTTTATGAAACACATTTAGGCCCAATGAGAGAGAAACTTCTATAATCCCTTTAAGTCCAATGGAAAAAAAAAAAAAAAACAGGTAAATAAAATGTGAAACCAGATAACAGCATGAAATCTTTCTCAAAAAATAAAGCAAAGCCTCTGTTTTCCCCAGTTCCGTAGCTGTGGTATCCCTGCCCTCTCCTTAGCAAATGCCCCAAATGGAATTTTAAATAAAGTTGCCCCCATTGAACTGGAGTTTTGAAATGAAATCAGATTCCCCGCTTCTCCAATTTCCTTCTGGGTTCTTTTTTTTTTTTTTTTTAATTTTTTCCTTCTGGTTTCTTGTCACACAGATTTGAATAATAGAAGTCACAGACAATAATGGAAGGCAAGAGTAAAGAGAGTAGGATTCATGTAATTGAGAAGAGAATAGGTAGAACTCCCTCAATGCTGGGGGGACCTGATAACAGGAAAACCACTCTGGTATACTACTGTAAGGGCTTAAATAGTTTTGGGTATGAGCATTGACCAAAACCTGTTAAACAGGCATTGAAAATGTATCAAGCGTTGGCTGTATTCTTTGGTTTTTGAGTTTTAACCCTTCCAGTAACTCCCATCCAGGTTCACCTCCACCTTCCTTTTTCCTGCCACTTTGGGACAAAGGAGTTGGCTAAAATATTCCCATCCATAAGCCTCATGGTCTTTACACTTGAAAAAAGGTGTTGAGGGGGCCCATTGATGTGTCTACTAGTAAGTCTCATGGTGTGGGCCCTACATATGAACAACACCTTAACGGGTATGCTACCCTGACTGCCTGATCATTGATTATTCTTACCATTGAGGAGCTATTAAAAGCATTTAGAAAACTTTTATGGGTTAACCCAAGTCTCCTTTTTTTTTAAGCTTTTTGCATATATCATTTCATTTTTTTCCACTTTTTAAAATATATGTACAAAATGGTGGGATTTATTATTACAAATGCATACATGCACCTGTTCAGCTCCTTTCCCCATTTATTGATCGGGTTGTTTGGTATTTTGTGAGTTCTTTGTATACCCTGGAGAGGTTAGAGGCCAAACTCATTCTCTTTCTTCCTCCCCATCCCGGCCCCCTACACACACACTAACACTGCCAAGGAACCTTTAGGACCCTATGCTTGGGGGCCTTGCTCCTGTTCCATGCATTCTGGCTGGGCTCTAGTCAGTCCTGCCCCTGTGGCCAAGTGTCTTCTCAGGACCTGGTCCTGTGATTCCTGTTGCTCTCTCCTCCCTTCACCTGGAGGTAACCTCATGGTTTAGTGAAAGGAAAACCCCCATCTATTCTCCAAGACTGAGGACATTTCTCCCTTCTCTAGATTTTTCTAAGAACTTAAACTTTAGGAAAACAAAATCCAGATTTACAAGCTCCTTTGTTTTTGTTTGTTTGGCCACATACCTCCCCTGAAGCAATGAGGTAGGGAGGGTCTTACCAGTTTTGATGGAGCAGCTGGGAGAAGGAGGATGGGGAATGTGTTATATCTCAAAAATTACAACATTGAACATCTCCTTAATTAGACTGTGTGCTCCCAAGGAAAGATGATACTCTTAGATGGAAACCAGAGATATCTAATTTGACTTCAGTCCTTATGAAAGGATAATTTTTTTTAAAAAAAAAAGCAATATCTTGGCTCATATAGATATCAAATGAGTATGCGTTGAAGATTTTATTTAACTTTTAATGAGGGAACCAAGCAGATGTTATAACCAGTTCAAAGGAGAAACCAAAAAACAGACACATTTATGGACCAGAAATATTGAAAGAAATATGCAAATGAAGGAAAAACTAGCTTCTTCCTCAGTGGAGGAGGGAAGTCAAGAGAGTAGGACATAATTTGCATTTCTTGAAATAACAATTATTTAGCATTATTACTATCAGTTATCTACAGGACTGTTATAAATTTCATTACAATCAGAACCAGATAAACCCAAAAGGTCTGCACTAGTCAATGTCCAATAATGCATATAGTTTTCCCCACAGGCTGTACTAAAGATAATTCAGTTGGGGTCCATGTTTCAGCTTAGAATTGAACTCCTCAGTTACTGTGAGAAAATACCTTCTTAGAGCTCTACAAAACTCCAGATAAGGAAACAGAGCAAAACTAGTTTAAAAACCATGTGGCAGTAGGTGGCAGCAAAACTCTATGCCTAAAGAATGCAGCCTTCAAAGAAATTTGTGAAATAGAGTTAACCTCAAGTCCCTGGGCTTTCAGGAATCCATAAATCCCCTGATGAATGTATGCAGAAAGTTGTCCTGGATTCATTTTTCTGGGAATCCAGTCTTTTTTTTTTCTTTAAATCTGAAAAAAAGCTACAAAGAACTTCCCTCCAGTGATGGAAATCCCTCATCCCAATAATTGTATCCACAAATTGGTTGGCAAATCAGCTCAAGTTAGAAACACCTGAGGAGTTATTAGAGCAAAGGATGCAAAACCGGCATTCTTGTAAGGTCAATAAAGAGTTGAGTATTAGGCAACCTATTATGGTTCAACCTGTGTGCACAGGTGCGTGGTTGCCCCCACCCCATTCCCATAGAACTGATAGATGCATGAACATCTGAGATCAGCTGGCTTGTCAAGTTGAAGTTTAGGAGAATGAACTCTTGGATTCCAGACTCTATCCCAAGGCCTGTCCACCCTGGACAGTGAGAACCAATATGGCATTGGGGTCCTCACTAGCACCCAGTGCCCTAGGGGGCTTTTTCAAGATATGACCAGCCTTAGGATCTCCTAATGTGCTTATTCAGACACATGCAATCAGGCTTCACCCCTCTCACTCTCTGAATTAGACTCTCAGGGCCACTTGAGGAACCTGCATTGGAGGGAGGCTCCCACACTCTTCTGAGCCTAAAGAGTAAGTAGTCACCGCAGATGGGAGAGAAAGCACGAGCTGAGATGTATCACCTATCAAAATGCACTTGTTAAAGTGTTGAAATTGTGACTCTGATTAAAATGTACAATTGTCACACGTCAAAGATTTTGTTCCGCTCATTAATTTGAACCATTATGTGGGTGCTGCCGACTCCAGGAACGCTTGAGAAATCTACCAGGAGAAGCATTTTCAGAAAAAAAAAAAAGAACATGAGAATAAGATCATGAGGTTACAAAATTAAGCTGTTTAATACACTTCAGGCTAATTATACCCTAACCTTTGGAATATCTTTTCTAACCAGATAGATTAACACATAACTTCACAGTTCTAAAGTAATCAATTGCCAAGTCATAAACAGATACATTCTTATAGAAAATCAAATAATCCTTGGGGGGCCTTGTCAAAACATACCCCAGTATGACACTGAAAGTACATGCTGCCCAATGTTTTGTTTTGTTTTTACCTTATGTTTGAGTTTTAAATAATTATTTTTTAGAGTGAAGAAAGATAAACATGGAATGAGTGGACCCCATACCTCTGGGTGAGAACATTCAGGCTGAAAGTGATGTGTTCAAAAATTAGACCCAATTAACTCAGAGGGAGAAGGACTGACCGGGATTCAGAACTCATGTATCTTAGATTTATTATAGACACTAATTACAGTCACGCCCTCTTGATTTTAATAATTGCTTTTTCATCTTTGTAGTTATTTTTCTTAAAAACTAGTTATTCCCTAAAAACTTATCTTGGAAGTTTATCATAAAAGTTTGCTATGGTTTTAAACTTTGTTCTTCTGTTTTTAATCTAAAAATCCAGGCTCTTTGTCTAAAGATCAAAAATATCCTTTGATTTCTATGAAACAATTGTTTACCTGGGGGATTAAGCTATGATCACCAAAAAACATGAACTTAAGTGAAAAAAAAATCCATGTGTTCCAACTCAACTTCATTATTTTTTTGTAACTTTTTTTTTTCGCCTTTGGAGAATAGTTTAGGAATGAATATCTGTTGTGAGTAAATATCTAAAGTTTAGCAACTTCTTCATTTCAGTTCCTTCTACTAATTTCAAGTAAAATTAAAACTTAGTAGCTTTTTTTTAATATAATAATCTTTCAGTGGTTATCCCTAAGTGGGATTACCAATATTTCCAATATTACCAATATTTTTCTTCTTTGGGCTTTTTTGTTGTTTTCCTCTTTCTTTAACCAAGAACAAGACTTTTTTATTAAATTAACCTGAAACTTTTTTTTTTTTTTTGCGTGTGACAGAGATGGAAAGCTGGGCTTATGTCTGTTAAACCCATACCCTAGTGCTGAACTGCAATCCCAGCTCCCTAAATTAATTTTACTAAACTCATTTTATTGACCAAATTTATTATTCTTTATTTATAATAACAGCATCTACCATTTATTGACTTCTTAAATTTTAAAAATGATTGAAGTTTTATTTAAAGTGCTTATATGGAGGTACATCTTACATATCATAAAATTAACCAATTTCAAGATATTTATATATCAATATTCACAACGGCACTATTAACAATAGAAAAAGGTAGAAACAACCCCAATGCCCATCACTAGATGGAGGAATATACAAAATAGGGTATATACATACAATGGAATATTATTCAGCCTTAAAAAGGAAGGGAATTTTGACAAATCTCCAATATGGGTGATCCTTAAAGATATTATGAAATGAGCCACTCACAAAAGGGCAAATGTTGTATGGTCCCATTTATGTGACATACCTAGAATCTCAAATTCATTTAGTCAGGAAGCAGATTGATGGCTGCCAGGGGTTAGGACAGAGAAAATGAAGAGCCAGTGTTTATGGGCATGGAGTATCAGTTGAGGAAGAGGAAACCGTTGGAGAGGGATGGTGGTGATAACCCGACAACCATGTGACTAAACACCACGAAGCTGCAGTTAAACATGGTTAAAGTGGGAAGGTTTGTACTACATATATTTTACCACAATAAAAAAAAAAATAAGGAAACAAATTCTGCAGTTTCAGATGCACAATTCAATAATTTTGAGTAATTTTACCAAGGAGTACAATTATAACCATAAATCAGTTTTAAATGTTTTAGAACATTTTTCATCGCTGCAGTAAGATTATAATTAATCCCCATTCCCACCTACAGCCCCAGGCAATCACCCATAAACTTCCCGTCTCCCTCAATTGGCTTTTCCTGGATGTTTCATTTAAATCATGCAATCGGTCTTCTCCTGTGTGTAGCTTCTTTCACTTAGCAAGCTGTTTTTGAGGTCCGTCTACAATTGTAGCATGTGTCTGTAGTTTGTTCTTTTGTTGTTGCCAAATAGAATTCTACCATATGGATAGTCTTTATGTTTGCTATCCATTCAAAAAGGGATGGCTGGTGAAGGTGTTCCCGGTTTGGGCTTTATGCATCATGAGGCTTGGACATTCACATACAAGGCTTTTTGTGGACATGACTTCATTTCTCTTAGGAATGGAATCGCTGAGTCATGTGGTAGTTTGAGGTTTAAAATTTTGAGAAACTGCCAAACTTTCAAAGTGGTTGCCCATTTCACATTTCAACCAGCAATGTCGGCAGCTTCCCGGTCTCCACATCCTCGCCAAAACTTGTTATCACCTGTCTTATTTATGACAGTCATTCCAGCAGGTGTGAAATGGCATCGTGTGGTTTGAATCTGCACTTCATCGACAGCTGATGATGTTGAGCATGTTTTCATGTGCTTGGTAGCTATTCATATGTTTAACGAAAGGTCTATTCAAATCTGTGGCCCATGTTTTGGTTGGGTTGTCTTTCTTCTTGATTTTTAAGAGTTCTTTGTAAATTCTGGAGGCAAGTCCTTGATCAGATATGCATTTTTGCAAATATTTTCTCCCAATCTGTTGAAAACTCCAAACTCACTAACTTTTCTTTTCCTTTTCAAAAATTGTTCTAGTTATTTTAGTTGTTTTGCATTACCATATTAATTTTAGGATCTGTCAATTTCTGCAAAAAAAAAAAAAAAAAAAGCCTGTTGAAATTGTAATCCAAATTGCATTGAGCCCTTTCATGATCTTAAGAGTGGTTTGTTTTGAACTTCAAAAGTTTTTCTTATTTTAATGAAGTATAGAAATGTTTTTCTTTTATGGGCCATGCTTTGGTATCATATCTAAGAAATCTTGCCTAACTCAGTGTCTTGATTTTCTCCTGTTTTCTTGTAAAATTTTTGTTTTAGCTTTCATGTTAAACCTATGATGTACTTGAGCAAATTTTTGTGTACGATGAGGATCTAACCATTTTTTTTTCACTTGTGAGCTTCTAACTGTATCTCCATGAGTTGTTGAACTGTTTTTGAACAATTCTCCAATCAATTGCCTTGTACCTTTGTCCAAATTCAGTTGAGTATAAGGATTAATTCCTGGAATCTCTGTTCTGTTCCACCAAGCTCTGTGTCTGACTTTATGGTAGTAGCATATTGCCTTGCTTACTATGAAGCTACATTAAGTTTTGAAATAGAGAAGTGAAAGTTCACCAACTCTTTGCTCTTCCTTTTCAAAAATTGTTCTAGTTATTTTAGTTGTTTTGCATGTCCATGTTAATTTTAGGATCTATGTGTCAATGTCTGCAAAAAGAAAAAAAAAAAAGCCTGTTGAAATTGTAATCAGAATTGCATGAAAGCTATAGCTCAGTTTAGGGAGAACTGCTTCGTCTCCAATATGGAGTCATCCAATCCATGGACATTAAACGTGTCTCCAGTTATTTACATGTCCTCTGATTTTACTTAGCAACATTTTGTAATTTGTACTTGTACTCCTTTTGTTAAATTTATCCTTCATTTTATTCTTTTTATGAATGTAAGTGAAATTTTATTCTTAACTTCATCTTCAGATAATTTTCTAACATTAGTCTTATATCCTATCGCCTTGTATTTATTTAAAAGTTTCAATAAGGTTGTTGTTTTGTTTTGTTTTGTTTTCAGTCAGTTCCTTAAGATTTTCTACTAGATCATGCCAACTTCAAGTAAAAAGTAAAGGCTACATCCTTTCCAATCTGTATGCTTTCTATTTCTTTTTCTTGCCTGACTCCATGACTGTTGGAAACCCCTAGGTCTATATATATTGTATAGAACAGGCAAGAAAAGATATACTTGCCCCATTTCTGATCTTTGGAGGAAAGCATTCTGTCTTCTCCGTCCTGTAGGATGTTCACTGTAGGTTTTTGCACATGTCCTTTATCAAGTTGAGGAAGATCTCTTTATTCCAAGGTTGTTAAGTTGTTTAGCTTTTTCACATTAAAAATCATGAATGTTAGGTTTTTGAAGTTTATTTTTAACTTCTGTTTATAATAAGAAAAATATCACATGTTTATTGAAGAAAATTAAAATCACAGTGGACAAATCAAAAAAGCAGTATGAGACTCATGATTTTAGTACACACAGATGGCCTGAATCTTTGGATCTGAAGCATCCCCAAAGGTTCAAGTATTAACGGCTTGGTCACCAGCCTGTGGTGCTATTGGTAGGCGGCCCAGTGGGAGGAAACTAAGTCACTGGGGTATGCCCATGAAGAAGTTATGGGGACTCTGGTCCCTTCCTCTTCCTCTGTCTTTGTTTCCTGGTGGTTGTGAGGTGAGCAGCCTCTTCTGCTACACATTTCTACTGCCATGATCTACTGGGTTGCCACAGACCCAGAGCAATGGGGTCAAGTGACCATGGACTGAAAACTCTGAAACTGTGAGTCAAAATAAATCCTTCCTCCTTTTAAGTTGATTCTCTCAGGTATTTTGCCACAGTCATGGAAAACTAACTGACAATGTATATATGTTTATGTATATATATCTTCATATATAAGTGTGTATAAATACTTTCTAATCCTATCAGGAAGGCATAATTAGCTTGGGAATTTGAACTAAGAATTTTAAAGAAGTTGGGCTGTGATCCATGAAATGGGGAGGTCCCCTAGACTCGAGTTGAGGTAGCCTTTTTAGTATTGTTTACAGAAGAGCAGAGCATTTACACGGAGAGTGTGTGTAGATAAAATCAGACAGCTTTCTTTTTTTAAAATGGTTTCCAGTCCAGAGTTCCAGGAGTTGCTGCTGAATAGCCTGCGTTCAGGTTAAGTAGTAGTCCTGTGCCCACAGGCCCTCTCCAACTAGTTCAAGCAAGTATTCCACAGGCAGTGTGGTGCTTAGAAAGCAGAGCAATGATTAAAAGCTCTTTGGCAAGAGATCAGACAACCTGTCTCTACTGTTTTCCAGTTGTATGACCTCAGGCAAGCGTCTCTGAGCTTCAATTTCCTCATCTAGTAAAGTTGGAGTGATAAAATTGACTTTATAAACTTGGTCAGAAGACTGTGCCAAACAATGTGAAATGCTTTGGATGATGCTTGGTGTATAGTTGATAAATAACAATTATGTGTATAATTTATAGGATCCCTTTGACTCAACCTTTTATCATAATGAAATTTGCAGGATTCTAATTAGCAACACTGTGTTTTTGTGGCTAGTTTTTACATGGTGTATCTTTTTCCATCCTTTTAATTTCAATCTTTCTGATTCCTAACATTTATTCCTAACATAAATAATATGAGCAGCATATTATTATTTTTATCTTGTCTGACTATTTTGGTCTTCTCATTGGTGTATTTAGTCCATTTATATTTAATGTAATTACTGATATAGTTATATTTAAGTCCACCATCTTATGACCCTTATCCTAGGGTGTGACTGTTAGGGGAGTCTCATCCAAAAGCTGAGGATGTTTGCAAAAGCCGTTCACTTCAATGAGACTTGAATTTCTATCTCTTTGGCATAATGGAGGAGCTGAAACAAATTAATCTCTTTAGCATCTCAGCTGCTGCTTTCCTTTTTGCTACTAGTTCTCACTGTATTTGCTCAGCTTAGGAGTCTACCACCATGTAAAGGGGACTTGTGTGCAGATTTCTCATTCAGCCATCTCTGTCAATTTACCTTCAAGTTCCAGCTCCTCTAGTAACCCTGAACTCTCCTCTTAGCCCAGTCAAATGGCAGCTTTCTGTTATCACCTCTCTCCCCCTCTTCCCTAACCAGTTACGGGGAAAATGCACTCAGGGGAAAACCAGGAAGAATGTGAAGCTCTTCTTGTATGTTGGTTTTCTCTCTGGGATCAGAACCTCTCCTGTTCTGCCTGCATTGTGAGCTCTCCGATTCCTTCAGGCAGGTTCTTTAAACATTTTGCCTAGCTTTTACCATCATTATTTTGGCACAAGGATTAATATAAGCCATTCCCCTCTGGCCAGAACCAGAGGTCTTCCATTTTTGAGCCCTTCTCAAAACTGTTCAAGTGGACAGCAGAAGTGTCTGTTGGCAGCCTAGAGAGAATGGAATGACCCCATAAATCAGATCACAAACAAAGCTCTATGAGATATTAACTGATATCAGGCTGAAATTTAGGTATTTTCTTAAAAAGTTATGGGTTCCTGAGAAAATGAAAGAATTCAGGAGTCTATTAGGTTGAAGATATTTACATTGCTTAGAATTCCTCTTCAAGGTCATTAGACTTGGGCTGGAAGAGCCAAAGAAACTAAAAGCCAATCTAATGAGTGATTCAGTGAGAAAGGCATCTTCTGAAGATCGACTTAAGAGCTGGGCAATTGCACAATATGGGAACAAGGGCTATAAGAGCAGGTCTAAGTTACGAAGCCACTGACTCAGCAATCATAAATAGGACCCATTGTCTCTCAGAGACTCATGAAAATCAACTACACTTCACCTGTGAACTCAAGAATGCTGGGGAGCAATCATCAACATTATTTAAGATGATATTACAGTTTCTTTGGGGGTAGTGAGAAGATTCACTCTGAATGCCTCCAGCTGTTTACACACCCGAGTGTGCAATCTCAGCTACTGGAGTGATTGTTGTTTTCTCCCGTGAGTATTTTCAACCCTTGTTCTTCAGGCAGAGTCTAATCAGAGGACAAAAGCTAGACCAGCTATTTTAAAAAGATTTAACATCTGGCTCAGTGGTAGGGCGCTCGCCCAGCATGCATGAAGCACTGGGTTCAATCCTAGCACCACATAAAAATAAAATAAAGATATTGTATCCACCTAAAACTAAAAACAAATATTAAAAAAAAAAAAAAGAATTAGTCTTCAGATTTTGGGCAAAGAAAATGGCCAAGAGGGCACAGAGAGCAATCACCTAGGTGGAAACTACAGGAAGGAAATACAACCTTTAGAACTGGGGAAACAAAGAAGAGTCGTTGACATTGATAAGGTTTGAGAGGGGCTGTGGCCAGCTGGTGGTGGTGTCTGAGGGGAGGGGTGAAGTCTGGTTCTGAGAATGTGGGAAAACCACCAGTGGGAACCTCTGCTGCTACTGCACCCCAATGCCCTGCAGGTGACAAGGACAGGAGGAGTTCTCTGTTCTCACTCTACCAGCCTCCAAGGCTCCCTCTAGAGCTGCAGGCCCTGGCAGGGCCCCAGCTGACAAAGCCAAAGTGGTTTGCAGAGTCCCAGCCACAACCTCGAAATGGGGGCAGGAAGGACAGTAGAATGAATCCAACATTATTACCCTTTGTGCATATATGATTACACGACCTGTGTAACTCTACATCACGTACGACCAGAAGAATGAGAAGTTACACTCCATTTATGTACGGTGTGTCAAAATGCAGTCTACTGTCATGTATAACTAATTAGAACAAATAGAGAGAGAGAGAGAGAGAGAGAGAGAGAGAGAGAGAGAATGACCAGCCAATTCCCCAGGAGCACATAAATGTAAGTGTAGAAACTCTTAAAAGAAGCCAAAATACCCATATTTTTATGTCATCAAGGAACTTGTGCATATTTGGTGTTTGAGATAAGTGTGATATTTAAGAGAATAAAGCCTACTAGAGTGACAGCTTTATGACTCCACTTTAAAATGTGTAATTGAGAATTAATTTAGACTTGTGAATTTTTATGGTGACACCTAAGTAGACTATAAAATCATGTAATAGAACTTAAGGTTTTCTTTATTTATAAGCTCATTAGCGTCTATAATTATTTAAGATTTGGGGTGATTTTTGCTTGCTATCAGAAAAACTGAAGTATTTAAATAAATAAATAGATTTATAAGTTCATTTAGAAGTGTTTGAAGGGCTGAGCTAAGCTTGTAAACTGGACCAAGCATTATTCAAAGCTTTTGCGAAAGTTATTGCTAAACTCTGCTAGATGCATAAGCTGAACTTAAAAGCCTACAAAAGGTCTTTGAGTTTGAATATTCTAAAGACAAAATTATTACATTATTTATTAAATTATTAGTGATTAGTAAACATTCAAATATTGCCTTTTAAGTTAAGCCAAATTTAAACTTAATGTTAATTTTAAGGGGAAAATAAAAACCACTGAAATCAGTTACCTAAGAAATCTACTGTCCAGGACACCAGAATCTCCTCCCCCTGCTCCCTGCCCCGTGAGTTTTCTTGAAGTGGCCAGGGAAGAGCAAGAGGTGTAGCTTTGCTCCTCGGTGTTTCTGGAACCTGTGAAAGCATCCCTAACCTTGTAGCAGGCTGAGCAGTTTATGCTCCTGGCTTGACAATTCCCCTTTCTCATTTTCTATCAAGCCAGGACCATTTGGATGCAGAACCTGGGGTTGAGTCCCGCCCAGCTCTATCACTTAGAAGACCCCAGCCTCAGTTTCCTCATCTGCAAAATGAGGGTGATGCCTGCCTCCCAAGGTTGTGAGCATCAGCACAGAGCTCACTTGTACAACAGGGCAAAGGAATTTGAACCTCACTGTCTGCTGGCTGCCTATGGGCAGGAAGCTGAGCACACTGACCTGGGACACCCTCTTTCTTGACAAGGGGGTTTCTTCAAAGAAATGGGCTTCAACCAGGTGAACAGTAAGGGCCGATTACCTTTTCCTCAAATAGACGTTCCGGGCATCGAAGAAAAGTCTTACCACAGGTCTAAAGAGGGCAGGCCAAGAAAGAGGCCACAGACTCCAGAGCAGAACGGCAGCCCTGTGGACTGAGTTAATTCTCTGCAGGAAAGTAGCTTCCACCGGCTGGAACGGAAGGGGCTCAGATCCTGGGCCCCACCTGTGTTCACAGGTTCTCCTGTCCATTTGGAGCATGCTTGGAGAGCATGGGGGGGAAGATACCTACCTAGAGAGAAAGGAAGGGAGAAAGGTCGTTTCTGCACATACCTGGGAGAAAGGCATGTAAATACAAAGGTCTTTAAAGTTGATGAGGAAGGCAGAATGTGGGCTGGAGTCATGCAACCCAGGAGGCTCAAGTCTCCCTTCAGTGCTGGCTTTGAAGGGGCAGTAAGGTGGCCAGAGCCAAGGACCACCCACACCCTGTAGGGGCTGGCAGAGGCAAGGAAGAGACCATCTTTGAGAGCTTCCAGAATGTAATGCAGCCCTGACACCATCTTGATTTCACAGACATGTTGGACCTCCAACCTCCAGAGCTGAGAGATCGTAAATGCGTGTGAAGTCACACAGTTTCTTACCATCTGTTACAAGTGACAGGAAGTGAAAGCAGATCGTAAGGCTGGGTCCCTTGTCATCGGCTCTCAGCTCAAGCCAACTTGGAGAGGGACCTCTTCCACCTTCCCTCCGGTCACCTCTGGTCACCTCCCGTCACCGGCTCTTTACCATCCAGAGTTGTTCACTCTTTGAAATGCTCCTGTTGACTTGATTTCCAGCTTCCCCACCACATCCAAGGGAGCAGGCACTACTACCATCCCCAGCACCAAGAAAAGTGCCCCCATGCAGTCGGAGCACCACCAAAGATCTGACAGAGAGATGAGCGGGTGGATGGATGAGCATGGTGGCCCATTAATGGCACAGATGCACTGATGGCATGAAATCCGCCAAGGCCAAATACTCAGCGGCTATTTACCAGAGCAACGGCCTGCAGAGGCTCAGCAAAAATGTGGGATTATTAATCAGTTCAGATCACATCTCTTCAAACACTGGTTAAGCTTTCAGAGGGCTCAGACTAATGCTGCTACAGCCCTCCTAGGAGTGTTTATGCAGAGAGTAAATATAAATTTCCTCTGCCCAACAGTATCAGAGGGAAGTGTGAGGAGAGAGTCCACGATTAAATACGGGGAGTGCCCTGTCAAGGTCCAGCGCTCTGGGAAGAGAGGCCACGTTGATGTGGGGGAGTGGCCCGCCTTCAGATATTTTTAGGGTTTCCTAAGCTGCACTGATAGGCTGCTTCTCTAGGAAGTGACTTGCCTATCCAGTCCAGGTGGCGACAAAACCCAGGGTAGATGAGCAGAGCCAAGGCTACTGCCTAACTCTGGAGAGGAAGCCTCAGGAAAAGAGATGAGATGGCAGGACAAGTGGGGTTTTATGGTTTGGATCTAAAATGTTGCCTGAAAGCTCATGTGTTGAAGGCTTGGTCCCCAAGGCAGCAGTGTTCAGAGGTGAGGTTTGGGGGAGGTGACTGGATCCTTAGGGCAAGGACCTCATCAATGGATGAATCCATGCAGGGATTCATAATTTAATGGTGGGTTGGGAGGTGGTGGACACTTTAGGAGTTGGGATGTAATTGGAGGAAGTAGGTCTCTGGGGTCTGCTTTGAAGGGTCTCTCTCTCTCTCTCTCTCTCTCTCTCTCTCTCTCTCTCTCTCTCTCTCCTTCCCTCTCTTTCCTTCCCTCTTTTTGAAATAATGGAACCAAGTGGCCACGGAAACCATGACCTCTGAAACCATGAGCCCAAACAAATCTTTCCTCCTTTAAGTTCTTTTTCTCAGGTATTTCGTCACAGCAAAGAAAAGCCGACTAACCCATGGATACAGGGAGCACAGGATGCGCCAAGATCCAATTTGACTGCTGTGCTTTGCAGATTCAACCAAGACACACTTGAGGCACCAGGCAATGGCAACAGGGTCACATGTACAAAATTATGTTTATTGGATCCATTTTGGAAACAGACAACATGTAAAAAGGGTTTTGGTTTGTTTTCACTCAGAGTCGAGAGTTGGGATTGCTTCCTGTCATTAAACCTCAGCCATGGGAAAAGCCTGGCATAAATAAAAGGAATCTTCTTTGCACAGAGGAGAGGAAAAGTGGTTAAAAATGCCACAGGTATCATACTTGCAATAGATCTGAAGGCTAAAATGCCCATAAACACCCACAAAATTTTTATGTGTATAGTCTGAAATATTTACTACACTGTATCAGGTGTGTACAAAGGTGAAGTTGTAAACTGGCTACCAGTCAGCAGCAACTAAGTATACACTGGTCTGTACTGACACTCCCATCCTCACCCTGAGAGGTTATATATTTAACTGATGACTGCTTGCCTCATCAGAGATATCTGAGATATGGAAAAGGCATTTTAAAAACACGAATCATTAATCTTATAAACCAACAAAAAGCAAACCCAAGCACGATTAATTCCTTTGCCTGGATCAATAAATATCTGTCTCAGGTGTGTACTAAATGAGGACAGAAGCCATCAGTTAAATAAATCATGGTGTTCCATTTGCTAATGCAGATTAGTCAATTTGTGGACTTTAAACCACACATGCTAGGAAGATCTCCTTAACATTCCTCTTCTGTCATTCTCTTGGAAGGATGAGATTGAATCAACTTTTTAAACAAAACTTCCAAGTCTCAAACTATCAAAAGCACAATTCTAGACATACTTCAGATCTTCACCCAGAAGGGAAATACCATGGAGGCTTAGATGAGCTGAGGAGGTCTCTTCTCCAGCTGGCAGCTTCAACAAATCCTCACCCTCTCTTGCCGTGTGGCTCACATCTTAAGATTTCATAAACAAAACCTCCAAAGACCAAAAGATCCGGAAAGGCCACCATGTGCCCCCCCCCCCCAAACACTGGTGGAAGGAACTTTTTTTTTTGTTCCCCTGGAGCTGCTATTAGTGAGGCCAACAGACAAACATGAAGAGGAGGATGCGGACTCAGGTCGATAGGAGCCCCGAGACCTGGAGGGAGCAGTCATACACAGTACCAAAGCCTGCTGCCTCAAATAGCACTGAGGCAGGTCAGAATGAAAACAAATAAACCTCCTTCCAAAAAATCTCTCCCCCACTCCCGTCTTCTCGGCTGACTATCGAGCATGGCAACGATCTGTCTGTTACAGTCCTCTACTCAAGAGGCAAACAGTCTCCGCACCCCAACACGGCTCTGCCTAGAAACCCTGGTGCTCCCTACCACTCACAGGTCCAGAGTGGCCTGCGCCCTGCCCACCACAGATGGCTATTCTGAGCCACTCCCAGTCTCCCTTCCCAGGGGGTCTGCTTGATTTTCAGTCTGAAGAGTCACACCCCATTGGAAATGGACAGTGCAAGATCCTACGTGCAAACATCTGCAAACAAGGTTTTGAAACAATACACGTTTTTAAAAATTCAAGTCAAATCCAGGCACAGACTAACTGGTTGGTTTCCGCCAGCCCCTCCCATCCACTAGAGGAAAGCCGTCCACTTTGAAATGAGAGAGAGATTAAGGCACCAGTGACTCCTAAGGAGGTTAGTTCCTTGACCTTGGGAGGAAGCCTGAGAGGGAACTGCTGAGGTTTAATGAAAGACAGACACCAGCCAGCCTGAGGCCTCCGGGGCCCCAAACCAAAGGACTCTGTGTGGGCAGCCCATGGGTGTAGGTGAGGATGGACCCTCGGCCACCAGTGGGCGGCGCTTTCCCAGTGATCACAAAACTAAAGTAAGGAGGGTGCGTTCCCAGGGCCACAGGGGACGGGCTGCAGTTGACTTTCACTCCTGCCAAACCTGCTACTGCTTTTTGCCTGCATCAAGGGCCTCAAGGGGAAATGCAAAAGCCATCCCCGTGTGGTCCTGACAACCTCTGCCTGGGGCATCGGATGCAGCATTGGGAGCACCAGGCAGTCCAACGTCTCAGGGGAAAAGGCCCAGGCTTGAAGATCCAAGTGGGGGGGAGGGGGGGCAGGACGCAACTGGGTCTTTGTGGCTGCGAGGAGCTGGTCAGACACTGAAATGAAGGGACCCCCCCTTGGGCAGCTAGACCAGAGCTGTACCTTAAAAGAAATAAGGCACCTGCAACCAAAGGAAGAGCCCCTCGGGGGTCCATGCAGGGCTCTCCTCTTCCTGGCGCTGGGAAGCCCTGGGGGAGGCATCTCAGCTGAGGGAAGCGCAGTTGAGCTCCGAGTCCTCCTGGCTGTCCCCTGCCACCTCCTCCATGAGCTCCGAGTCCTCCTGGCTGTCCCCTGCCACCTCCTCCAGTTCGTCGGGGCTGTCGGTGATGTTGGGCTCACTGGAGCACTGCCGGTGGGGCGGGGGAAAGCTGGGCGGCAGGAGCAGGCACTTGTCCTCGCTGCCGGCCTCCTCCCCCAGGCCCGAGTGCATCATGGTGGCCATGGCCAGCAGCTGGATGTCCGAGTGGGCGTTGGCCACCGTGTGCCGCCGAACGCTGCCGCACTTCTCCAGGTAGGCCTCTCCCTCCTGCTCCGTCAGTGGGGTCAGGGCCATCTCGTTCAGCGGCCGGCTGACGGTGGTCACTGGGGAGGTGTAGTTCAGGAGGGTCACCTTGGGCCGGACCCTGGAGTACCGCCTGGCTACAAGAGAAAACAGCAGCAGAGGCTGTAACTGAGGGGGACGAGTGCTGGGGGAACCGCTGGGGGACTGTCCCCCCAGCAGTGGGGAGGGTGAGCAGGTGGCTCACCTCTAGACCAGCCCTGCAGGACCCAGGGAAGACCAGACAGTGTCTAGATGTCTCTCCTGCCACTACCTGTTTACACCAGACACTGCCCTTGATCTGCCCTACCCCCACAGTAGCTGGCACCAAAAGACTGTCCTTGATAGTTTAGGGAAGGGGCTCTCTTTCCCAGCTGCTGCCTGAGCCGCTGGATGTGCCCTAAATTCCCCTTCTACCAATCTTTGAAGACCTGGGCTTTGGCTGGGTTAGCTCCAAAGAAGCCTCTGGTTTGGTTCAGGATGTGGCCTCTGCAGGGCCAACCAATCATGCAAGAGGGGCTTCACAGACTGCCATCCAGAGGAGGAGGGGCAGGGGGTGCTCAGCCAGGCAGTAGGACCATCCTCCAAATTGCACCAAGTCAGGACACTAATGTCCCTTGCCTCCCATCGGGTGGATGAACTGAGACCTGTGTTCCAGTCAAGCCAAACCTCCTGGATTCAGACAGCTTTGGCACCACTGGAGAATGAGCTAGGCTTCAGGGATGGCCCCAAGCAGGCGGGCTCAAGGAGGAAGGCAGGACAGGAATACTATAAAACTGCCATTTTTTGAATGCTCACCATATTCTAGAAACTGCACTCAGCCTTGACATGCATCTTTCGAATCCTCCTAGAAATGGGACCTAAGTTATGATATATTATTAGCTCCCACTTTACAGACGAGAACACTGAGCCTCAGCTAGAATACAGTCAAGCAGAGACTCACACAAGCTCTGTCTCCCCCCACCCCTCAGACCCCGCTCTTCCTCGTGCCCATGCAAAGAGCACCGAAGCTCTAACAGAATTACCTCAAGGGAAGGACGAGTCAGTATATGGCATTCAAAGGTGGTGGTGGGGGGGGGTATCTGGGAGCTACCAGGAACTTGACAGGGAGGATGGGCACTAGGCACAGACCTTGTGGGTGGAAGAACACTGAACCAAGTGGGGAGAGGGTGGCAGCATTTGATGGGAACAGCCTGAGCACAGCCCTCAGGTCAAACCCTGGCTGGGACACAGAGTCCATGAAACAATGGAGCTACGTCCACACGGGCAGGATGGGCATGTCCTAGAGGCCAGATGGAAACATCTGTGGTGCACCACAGGCCATGGGGGTAGGGGGCCAGGATGCGGTTGCTTGCAGAAGATTGCCCTGGCAGGGATGTGAGCATGGGATGCGGCCAGTGAGACCAGGCGGGAGGAGATCCAGGAAGCAGGCTCGGGCATCATTTTCTATCATAAATATGGATTGCATGAGCGAGAGAAAAAATAGTGTCAGAGTCAAGAGGAGAGGAAACTGACAAGATCAGGACAGGAACTAGCATGTGGTAGTGAAGTGGGGGAGTGAGGGAGACGATGGGATGGAGACACTAGAGAGCCTGATGCTACAGAATCCAACAAAGGAGGGATGTGGGACAGGACGGGGCAAGGAGGAAGAGGAGTCGGGGTGGTGACGGGCACTGAATGGTGGACAGGACAGCGCCAGACGCAGCACAAGCTGATATGGGGAAGGGGCTGAGGATGGAAAGAGGCAGAGGAAGCAGTTCGTGAGCCACGCTGACCTTGACCCTCAAATGCCTCCCTGGGCAGACACATAGGAAGAGACGTTCAGAAATGTGGGTATTTTCAAAGTTAGGACATCAGAAAATGTTCACAGTTATGGTTTTGGGTGACAAAAGCAGAATATAAACAATGCTATTATATGTATTTTTTTTCTTTTCTAAATGACACATTATACTGGTGTTTTACACACACACACACACACACACACACACAGCTGGTAAGACTACATGAAAATACCAATTGTAGTTACCTCTGAGTAAACAGGTTATCAATAATTTTTAAAATGTCTTCCTTATCCTCTTTTTGGTATTTTACAAATTTGATTCCATGGGCATGCTTTCCTAAGCCATTTTAGAGATATAAAAGCTGCAGTCACCTGGACCTTGGTAATGGCCAGAGCCCTCGAAGTGACCGAGACCTCTCTGAAAATGGAGAGGGGGTCGAGGACTACATTATTCTTGTGTATGCCTGTGTGCAGGGTGAACAAAATGAGAAGGGCCACCTAAAATGACAATAAAAGCATTGGTGGCTAACATGGAGTGCTGAGGACCGTTTTGAGCACCTTGTGTATACAAGCTATATAAACATCCAATCCAGGGAGGAGGGACCATTATCATTATGACCATTCCATACATGAGGAAACTAGGGTACCAGGAGGTTAGATAACTTGCCCAGTGTCACAAGACACAGGCACTGGATTCTGAAATTTGGGTATCTCGAGCTCCATGTGATGGCACATGCCTGTAATCCCAGCAGTGTGGAAGGCTGAGGCAGGAGGATCATGACTTCAAAGCCAGCCTCTGCAACTTAACGAGGCCCTAAGCAACTCAGGGACACCCTGTATCTAAATAAAGTACACAAAAGGGCAGGGATATGGCTCAGTGGTTAAGTGCCCCTGGGTTCAATTCCAGTACCAAAAAAAATAAAAATAAAAAATTGGTGAAGCTCCCTGCCTTCTTCAGAAGGAAGGACCCCCTAGGATGGTGTGAGAGGCTGGAAATGAACTAAATAGTCAAGTAGCCAAGGTCTCAAAGGCGAAAGTGAACGTGCCACCGACACCCCAATTCCTGGGGCCTCTCCTCCCAACCTTTACTGGGACCATGTCGGTCCAGAAGCCCCTGAGTCTGGGGCCACAGCTGGCATTGTGGGTTGGTGCCAGGCCTCGGTGAGGCAGGAGATGTCCACTGTCACAGGTCTATCCTGGGAGAGAGCCAATTTGAAGGTAGGTATGGAGGGGCCAGAAGCACGGTGGAGGGCTGAGGGTCAGGCAGGTTCTGGTCAGGGACTTCTCTCTTTCCAACCTTCCTCCCCTCCAGAGCACAGCTCTCCCCAGCCTTCACTGGCCACCACTTTCTACAATGCCCTTCCCTGAAGACCCCCAAAGAGCACACCCCTCTCCTAGCAGGCCAGAGTGACACCCTTAAGACTAAATTCCCAAGTCTACTGGCTCAGAACCATAAGGGAGCTGTTTGGTGGTAACAGTAGGAATTTTTCTGAATCAAATGACAATGTGCAGAATTTAGAGCTTAGAGTATTCCCTTCCACAGCTCCACTGTTCATCCCAATCTCCTCCCTCAGAAACAGGCGGGCGAGGGCTCGTCATCCCCACTGTGCAGGCGAGGAAGACCAGGGTGCAGCCCCCGTTGTCTTGGGTTCTCAATGGCAGGCCCAAACTTTCCCTACTACACACCACTACGATTCAAGGCGCTTTGCTGTCACACTCCAAAGACAAGCTCCTTGAGCCAGCCCCCCATCTCAAGTCAAGTCATAGCAAACACCACCCATTCCCACTGCTGCTGCACAAGAGGCAGGGTCAGGGTCATTGCCCACCCCTTTGAGGACAGGAGACACAATGCCAAGGAGCGAACCAAGAAGAAAGAGTCTATGCATGAGCACTTGTCCCCTCCAAGCCACACATTTCTATATTGTCCCCACATTCTAACAATAACCATACATTACTTTCATGATCAGAAAAAATCGATACCCATAAAACAGAAGCACTGGAAGAGTTCAAAGCAGCAAGGACCCCATTAAAGAACCATCCTTTAAAAACAATGCCCTTGAACACAACTCATTTCTCTCCCGCTGCTGTTAAAAGCCAGCACTGGGATTGACTGTAGAGAAACCCGTGTTGGGGGTGAACCCTGCAACCAGCCCAGGGGCAGACTGGACGGAGCAGGTACTACATGCAAATGGTTGTGCTCCTGAGGGTCAGGTCCATCTGCTAGAGGGGTGCAGAGGGCAGAGCCAGAGGCAGGTAGGAGCTACATCATTTCTACTGTTGGTAGAGACTCAGATGGTTTATAGAGGTCTGGGAAACATTCTGTTTGGGGAAGGGGTATCTGAAAAGCAGCAGTATTGATGTTACATGTTACAACATGGCTAAAACTTGGGAAAGGCTCATCTGGCCAGAATGGGCTCATCAGGCCATAACCCTGCCCTTTTGTGTACTTTATTTAGAGACAGGGTGTCCTTGAGTTGCTTAGGACCTCGCTAAGTTGCTGAGGCTGGCTTTGAAGTCATGATCCTCCTTTGCCCAGGAATGAGCTGGGCAAAGTCTGGACATGGGGTGAGTTAAGAGGGAGGGGATTTACAGGGCTGACCCATTCAAAGCATCCCCAGAGAAAGAGAGAACTGGCTGACCGAATTCCGCAGGCCCCAACCTGACAGAATGAGTCCGGCAGAGGTCTCTAAGGGGTTCCTGGACATCATCCATCCCTCACTTTAGTCACAGGCCAAAGTCCTTGGAGCATTCAAGGGCTGCAAATTGACAAAAGAGGTTGCTCTGGATGCTACTGAGCAGGGCTGAGAGCAGAAGCCAGCATGAGGGTGGCCAACCCTGGAGGAGAGGGTCCCAGTAGTGCCCACCCATCCTCCCATAAATGCTTCCTGACCTGCAGCACACATGACGCTGCAGAGCTGCTGAGAGCAGAGAAAGGTCAGTGTGGTGTGTGGGCGGCCACAAGAGGCTGGGGCCCAGCCCACAGCACATGCGAGCCCTGAGGCAGGGTCTGCAGTGTCAGGAGCGATCTTGTGCTGCGTGTCCAATAGGTGCGAGGTGTTGAACCAGAAAGGAAGCGGGTTGCAACACCATCTCCTTCTCAGATGCAGAAGAGGACCCTGAAGTCGAGCTGCCAAATGACTCCACAAGTCGTCATTAGTGACGAAATCAGGACCCGAGCCCAGAACCAGCAGCAGAACTCCTGCTTGTGAGCTTCACACTAGGAATAGCCAGAACAAGGTAGCATTTGCAAATGTCAGGGCAGAGCTCCAGACAGCACACCGGAAATTCAGAGGAGGGGAAAATCATGAGGAGAGGTCACTTCTGATGGGCTGTGTTCCTTGGGCAACCCACAGACTGGACCTAGACTGGCCACTTCCTGGCTCACTCACAGGAGAGGTGTGTGCTAGGTCCTGGGATACACCAGGCCCTCCATAAACTCAAAGTCTAAGAGGAAGGTAACAAATAGTCAGGCCTGACAACAGCATGACAGGGACTGGCAAGTGGCTTGGGGTTCAGGGGAGAACAGGAGGCACGCACAGCCCCCCACCTGGGATGATCTTCAGGGGTCCGTGATGCAGCAGGTAGCAGCACTTGCTGGCCTTCCTGAGACAGGGCAGTTTCTTCCTCTGGCTGCCCCACCAGGACAGGCCTCTGCAGCTCAGAGAAGTAAAGTAACGTACTCCAGCCACATGGCTGAGCCTGGCCCTTGTGGTTTCCAAGGCCCCACTCCTTCCACGTTGCCTCCACCCCTCTCGCCCTGCAGTGACTCATGGGAGAGGCCTACAACTCTTCTTCTGCCTTCTGGAGGAATGTTTTGGTTCCCAAGATTGGGGGTGGGCAGAGCTGAGACCACAGGGGACGCATGGCTAAGTCAAATCTCTAAGTCAAATCTCGGGGCAGACAGTGCTTCCCTGCTAAGCTCCTGCCAGACTCAGAGTCAACCCTCTGGCAAATGAGTCAGCAGCGTCCTGGTAGGGTCAACCCCTGCTGGGCGCCATAGGAGTCTTCAAACCAATTGCTAGGCCTGGCTGATGGACAGCTGCCCACACTTGCTTCTTGCTCTCTCCCTCTTTTTCTCTTTGCACCAGAAAAGGCAGGCTCAGTCACCCAAGGAGGGGCAGCTCACATTAGAGGTCAATTAGACTGCGGGTCAGGTGCCCCCCAGGGCCTAAACACTGGTCTTTTCCGGGCAAGGTGCACCTCAGCCTGGAGAGGGCTGGGTTCCCACCTCCGTTGCCCACCCCCAGGCCCTCCTGGCCCCCTCTGCTTCCTCCTCCTGGCCTTTCGCACGGGGTGGGGCCGGGGGCATCTGTGGAGGCAACATAGAAGGAGTGGGGCCTTGGAAACCACAAGGGCCAGGCTCAGCCATGTGGCCTGGAGTAAGTTACTTTACTTCTCTGAGCTTCAGAGGCCTGTCCTGGAGCACTCCCGGCGCCCCGCTGAGCTCTGGCATTCATCCCCAGGGAGCCAACAATGGCAGCTCCTTTCAAATCACCACAGAGAAGCAAAGCCTGGACTGAGCTGGCTGGGGCCCTGGCTGGGGACTGGCTCTGAGGCTCTCCATAATGCGGCCATTGTGACCCCTGCACAGGAGGCCCTTCTCCAGGCCCCGCACCTGAAAGCCCAAGAACCCTTCCTTGTCATGCAGGGAAGTGTCAGTGTCCAGCACTGCACTCAGGAGAAGGGCCGCCCAGACACCGTGGAGGGAGGCTTGTGGGAGGCCAGGGCTTCTGTGAAATCAAGCCAGCAGCCTGAGTGCTTGCTGAGGGCCCCTGGGCAGCTCAGGAACTTGAAAGGTAACACAGGGCCCGGCCTCTGACCAACCTGCTTTTAAAGTAGGATTCCCTCCCCTCCCCTCCCCCCTCTGCTACCACTGCTCTTTCTGCTACCACTGTGGGGTGGGGAGGGCACACACACGCTCTCCCTCTGGGGCCTGGGAGGGCTCCTTGGTTCTCTCCAAAGCCAGCCTCACATATTCAGGGCAGGGGCCTGTGGGAAAAGGGACTTCTCCAGGACTCAAGGATTCAGGGACTGTGGGACAGGGAGACACACCTCTGAAGTGTGTGACACACTGCTCTGGCCTGGGATGGCAGGGGTGCCCCTTGAGTCTGAGGTGACCATAGCAGGCCCCTGGGGGGGGGGCGGGGCTGTGCGAGGGAGGAAGGAGTGGGTGCCCAGAGCCTGGTCCCCACACAGTGTGGTGGGCATTTGATGAGTGACTTTTGAAATGAAGGCTGCAGCTGCCCTTGGCCACTCCTACCCCCACTCAAGTCCTGGCTGAGCCCTCGGTGGGTGAAGGGATTTCTCAGGCCCACTGTTATTAGTCGTTATTTTGCCATTTTTCTTAGTGCCCTCTTGCCCAGGCTGGGGAAAGGTGACCATCCTCCTCTTGGGGTGGGGCAGAGGGAACCCTCCTACCTGAAGAGGTAGGCTCAGAGAGGAAAAGCACCTCAGCTTTTTGCTATCCAGAGGTTTGATATAAAAAGTCTGGCTGAGGCTACCTTGGACTAAGGAAGAGAAGGGAAGGACATCTCTCACCGGTCCCTTAGTAAACTCTAGTCCCATATGCCCAAGGGGCTAGGGCGGGGTGGTGGAGGAATGTGTGACAAGTGGCCTTCATCCTCATGTGCCTCACTTGTCAGATGGGAACGGAAGCACCTACATGGCGGGTCTAGTTCACCTGGCCCAGTGCCCAGGATGTGGTCTATGTCCAGTGGCTTCCCTTGCCCCCCCCCCCCCACTCTGCAATTCTAAAGCCTTTCAGTCCATTAAATGGTGCCCCCTCTGCTCACTCACCACCTTCGAGTTCTCCCAGAGGTCTACCCCTCTGCCTGGTGCTGGCTTCTCTCCCTGTTTCCTCACCTAACTCCTATTCCAGCCATGTCTGGCTCCCATCACAGACATTGCTGAAGCCAGAACTAGACAGGCAGTCAGCATAGATAGGTAAATCGAGTCAGGTTGGATCAAGGAGGCCAATTTTGATGGGTCCTGGAAGTTGGAGACTGTCCCCTGGGGACTGAAATGTGAATTCCTTCAGAGCCCTTCCTCCACCCTGATTAAGAACATGCCCCTGCACCAACCTGTTGCTGAGGTAACCTGTCCCAGGAATTGTCCCTCCTACAGAGGACTATAAGGTTAATAATGTGTCCTTGGCTGCTCCATCCTGCCCTTCCCCCTTCAGCCCACCTGGTTCCCACCCTGGGCCTAGTCACAAACGCAAGAAGGAGAAAGATAAGGGGGGAAAGGCAGGAGGACAAAGGAAGCCTGGGACATATAAAAAGGCAGAACACCTTGCTTCTCGGGATACCAGGATACCAGCTGTGGCCCCCTTCTCCCTCCTGGGAGAAGTTCATGCTACCCCTTTTTAAATAAAGCCTGCTTTATATGCTTGCGCATGTTTCTCTAAGTTCAAACTTCGACATGTGGGGAAGCTCCTGCTGAGGTTTCGGAGGCCCCTGTGCCTTGTTTGACTTCCTCCCTACAGGGCAGGATGGGCCCTATTTGTTCACAGATGCACCTGCAGCACCATGCAAGGTGCCTGGGTTAGGGTCACAGGGCGCCACTGTCCTTGGTACAGTAAAGGCTCATACCACCAACTGATACATATTTTTTTTGTTGTTGGGTTTTGGGTTTTTTGTTGTTGTTGTTGTGGGGTTTTTTTATTTTTTTGGGGGGGGGGGTGGGTACTGAGGATAGAACTCAAGAGATGCTTCATCACTGAGCCACATCCCCAGGCCTTTTATTTTGAGTCAGTGTCTCACTAAGTTACTGAGGCTGGTATTGAACTTGAGATCCTCCCACCTCAACCTCCCGTGTAGTTGCAGGTGTGCACCACGGTGCCCAGCTCCAGCTCGGCCTTATAATTTGACAAAATGGATATTATTCTGACTGTAGATTGAGTCCCCACAGAATACACTTCCAAATCTACTCCACCCACCCAGTCCAGTGGGCTGAAAGCAGGACACAGACTCCAAAGTCAAAGGTAGCACCGCAGACGACTTCACACCTTGCCATCCGGGGATGACGGGGTCTGCACTCTCAGGCTTTCCCAGCCGGCCCTTAGCCACCACTCACTCGCTTCCCACAAGGTGCTGCCCTTAGAGACTCATTTCCCTTTGTCTTGTCACCTCTCTAAAAAGTCCCCGTTCTTCACTGAAGATGCTGTGACAGCCAGGATTCAAAGCTGCCTATTTGAAAGCTACTTGCTCCCCGGGTGTCTTCTATGTATATATAAAATATATATGTTAAGAAATTCCTTTTTTTTTTTTCTTTCTCTCTGTTAATATGATCTAGGAGTCTCTTCCAACTAAGAACGTAGGAGAGTTAAAGAAAAATGACTTTTTTTTCTCTCCCTGTTCTGGCATTTGGCCCAGATAGTGGTCAGGGCCCAGCTAATCTGGTGGTGTCCTGACATCTCCCTGGGACCTCCCCACACTCCCCCCACCAAACTCCATGAGCCAAGCCAGTAGCGGGAAGGGGGTTCCAGGGAGACCGCAGCAATAGCATGCCCGGCTCAGGGCTGGAGAGGGCAGGCGAGTCTCCCTTTGTGTCATTTCCAGCTCCTGGGTGGAGTGAGAGGAGTGTGTGTGGGGGGGGGACCTGGCAGCAGCAGGCTGGGCCGGCACCCTCCTATCTGTGGTGTCTGTGGTTAAGCTGGTGTCTCCAGAGAAACACAACCAGGGCTGGGAAAACTGCCGGTGAAAGGCTCTGCCTTTTTCTGCAGTTGGGAGGCCCAGGAAAGGCAGGAGCCTCTCTGCACTTCGCCTTGGCTTTGAAGCTCAGCTACAACTCCATTTCCACGAAAAGAGGGGCAACAGTTTCCAGATGCAGGTACTGCTTCCTGTTCCACACCTCTCTGTGGGTGCCAAGTGCCTGGGCTTCGGTACAGCCAGTCACCATTCCAGTTGCTGGGACAGAACACTGAACAAGTTCCTGCATTTTAAGGGTTTGCATTTCAGGCAGTCGCTGAGGAATGTCTTTTATTACAATTCCTATCACAGAGCTGTTCCTACCACGACTGTGGTTTCACTGAGAGCTACTTGAGATTCTATTACTCAGCAATTTCTACTGAGACCATCTAGACTGTGGTCTGAGAAGGAACAGACCTGATTCATCTCTAAGTTCTTCAAAGGACCTAGTACAGAGCCTGATGCCGATACAGCTTCAGAGCCATCAATAGCCAGGATTTGTATCCACACCCAGGAACCCCTTTCCTTGCAGTGCAGGCCTGGTAGTGCTTACAGAAACAGAGCAGGGGACAGCAGCTCCAGAGCACCTGGCTATGCATGTGACAATCTGGCTCCACATCTGAGTGCTTTCATCAGTGGGTTTTCCACTCAAGCCTGGGAGGGTGGAATAAGGCAGGGTTTCTGACATCCGATAGAGACATAAATGTCTTTTTTTTGTGTCATGAAAAAGATCAAAGTCACTGATCAAAGGTGTGGATCAGACAGGCTCCACCACGGAGGAGGCTGGGCTCAGTCCTTGGGGAGGAATCACCCCGGGGGAGGTCACTGCCACCCAGGCTGGGGACATGAGAGATTAAGATACACAGGTTTGCACTGACCCACACTGAAAGCAAAGTGCTCAGCATGCAGTCAGTGCTCGGTACAAGGTAACTGGCATCTGTACTGCCCGGGCCCCTGGCAATGTGGCAGTTGTGCCCCTTACCCAGTGAGTACGTGGGTCCTGAGAAGCTTCGGTCCCCACTGATGCCCAGGAAAGGAGAAACCACTTGCTTCACCAGCTCCTCCAGCTGCAGATAACCCTCACTTGGACCAGTGGGCTCGTGAACACTCTGGAAAGAACATCAGTCAGTCAGTGAAAACTGGCCAGTGGACGCGTGTCAACGCATCCCTCCTGCCCTCCTGCTGTGCACAGGCAGTGTGGCCAGCAGGCACCTTCTAGAGATTAGAATAAAGGAAACTGAGGCCTGGCGCCCTCATCACTTGTCTCGATCACAGGGGTCAGAACAGCACCTGGTGAATACATGGTGGCCTCTCCTAGGGGGCCCTTCCAAGGCAGCATGGGTGGGACAGACCCAGCTCCAGCTCCAAGGCCAAAGTCTCACTGGTCCCACGATAACCCCACCCACAATGGTGTGACCAGTTTGCCTACAGCGCACGTGCATTTTATATAAGCGCTTCACATGTATTAATGCAGAGGCCTCCTGACAACCACAGGGGAGGTGCCCCCGTCAACTCCCTTCTACAGACCCAGAGAGCTGAAGTCAGTTGCCTAGCCAAGCACAGCTGGTGGATAAAGCCCAAGCCAGAGCCCAGGCTATCTGTCTCTGAGCCTATCCTACTATCACTTATTAACAGGCTAAAAAAGGGGAAAAGAATATGGAAAAGTCCAGAATAGCACAAGAAAGGGAGAGTGGTTCTAGAAGCAGGCAGACGTTTTGCAGCAAGAGGATGAGCCTGTTCAAAAGCCCGGCAGCTCAGGAGTCCTCACAATCAAACCCCGAATAAACACCAACCCTAATAACTCCAAGGGCCAAACCCACAGAGAAGCCTGTAACCAGCGCTTTCTAGAAGCCCAGCGAACTCCTTGGGAACTCAGCTTCTCCCTGCAAAGGAGGTGGAGGCACGCTCTCCTGTGGAGGGACTGGGAGGAAGTAGAGGCCGCCTAGCAAGGTACAGGGTCCTAAGCAGGAAGAAGCCAGGTTTTGGGGGGCTGTGCTCAGCCTGAAAGTTTATCATGTCAAATTCTCAAAACAGATTTTCAATTACTTTCACTTAAATGTAAGAAGATGGCCAGGCAACCAGGCAGGAAGAGCCAACTCCTATAGGCCAGGGGTCCTTCCAGAAAACCGCGGGTCCTGGCCCTTCTCACCTGCATCCCACAGAGATGGGGTATGTGTGTGTGTGTGTGTGTGGCGGGGAGTTGCGAGTGGTTCAGGCAGGGGCTGCTTAAGAAAATAGAAGGAAGTTGGGGAGGGGCAGAGGATTTGGAGGTTGGGGCTGGGAAGGGGTCTGGAGAGAGGAGATGCAGAAAAAATAGGTGGGCCTGACACACACCGGTCCTGGCAGCCAGGGTGCTCTACACCCTCTGCTCCAATCCACCCATACTAGACAGAAGCCCCCGGAGACTCAACAGTGGAAATGAACAGAAAAAGCAAATGAGCTGCTCAGCTCAGGGAGACACAGCCGCCCCAGGTGGAGGGAGGCCTTGAGGCAGCAGAAGGAAAAGGGGAGCCCTGCTCAGGCGCCCCAGGAACCACACCAGGCCTCAAGAGCCGAGCGGTTTCAGCCACAAAACCACCTTGACTGGGCCTCAGAGCCCAGGAAACTTTCCCATTCTCTCTCTCTTGTTTTGTCCTTGACAGTTCTCATCTGGGTTCATCCACGGCCCCTTCCCCCCTAGAATTCCTGAGCACTAACTGGGGAGAGGTGACAGGAAAATGAGAGGCCTACAGGTGGGAGGGAGTGGGCCAGGAGCACGTGACGCGGAGCTGGCGGCTGGTTCTCCCAGGAACACAGCCTCGAGAGCTGGGCTGGCAGGTGCCCTCTGCCAGGGTGCCGCTCTCTGCCCTCCCTCCGTTGGTCAGCAGACTGGCTGTGACCCTTTTGTCACTCAGAGCAAAGGGAAGATAAAGGTCCCTTCCTCCAAAAGCTATCACGAATGCCGAGTGGGTGATGGGAGACAATGGAGCCAGGCGCAGGGTCCTCGAAGCACAGGTCACACACCCTGCCCGGCATGGAGGGCCTCCAGGGTCCAGCACATAGCTAAAGTCTCTGGTTCCGCCACTGACCAGGCCAGCCTGAGCACAGACCCCTCGGCTGGCAGAACACCCTGTGTATTGAAGGAGGGGAAGGGTTGGCTCCAAAATATTTTGGAAAAGGGAGAGTTGAAGTCTGGGAAAGGGCTCTTTTTCCTAGCAGTCAGGTGGCTTTGGAAAAATCAGCCCCAGGCCTCATGACCCTGGGGAAAGTAGGGGTCCGTGGAGAGAATGACAATTCTAAGTGCAGAGACCCAGGGTTCCTGCAACAGGAACGGCCCCAGGGCAGCGCCACCTGAAGTGCCACTCAGACCCAGGCTGCTGCTCAGGAGGAGGGAAAGGCCTGCTTTCAGTCACCATCCCTGCCCCATGGCTCCTGAGTAAGCTACTCCAGGAAGCCCTAAGGGAACTGAAGGGTGGTGCTGAGGGGGTTCAGAGCATGGAGGGGGTGCTGCAGGACGAAGGCAGAAAGCAGGGTCCCGGGAGCTGCTGAGCAGTCAGCTGGCTACAAATTAGTATGTGGTCCTGAGTCCCTGAGCCAGCTTCTCTCATCCTCCCTCTCTGCTTGAAACGGAACAAACAATGGGGTGGGTAGTCACAGGAGGGACCATTTCCTCGCCCAGCTCTCCAGAAAACTGCCGAGACCCTGGACCTGCTCCAGCCACACTTCTCTCAGCCCTGTGTGATGGTCACAAGCCATCGTAATCTTCGGGGCCGGGGACCCGGGGTCAGTCTCACTCAGGCTCTTGCTAGTTGGTGCTACCACTCAGTGAACAGTGTTTAATTAATACCTACTATGTGCCAAAGACTGGGCTGGGTGCTGGGACACAGGGTGAGACGGAAGCCCAAGGATCTGCCTTGATGGAAGGGGGCTTGTGGGTCCCAGAAGACAGAGTGCTGTGGGCAGAGGGAACAGTGGGCACAAAGGTCCTGCTCACTCCTTATGCAGAGGCCAAGTTCAATCAGGTGGGAGCTGCACACCTGCATTCCAGCCAACTCCACTCTCCCTCTTCCTATTGGCAGCCCTTCCTCCTCTGGGATTACAGGGAAGGGGACAACACCCAGAAGGATGTTCCAGCTTAGAGAAGGGAAAGAGAACAGCAGCTGGGGGAGGCAGGTCGGAGGCCCCTGGCTGGATGCTCCATGCCTGCTATGAGGGCAGCCTAGGGTCCCCTTCAGCCTGATGGAGGATGGAACCTGGGAGAGCAGCACTGCTCTGGGAAAACAGTGTGCCCAACACAGGAATGGGCTTGCTGAGGCCAGGTTTGGACTACTTGATCCCACTCAAGGTCAAAGTCCGCTAGGCAAAGAGGACTCACTTAGCCCAAGGCCAGCCCATCAGATTCTTTCCTTTGGAGAGGAACCAGGGTGCACAGTTCTCAATTTTATTACCCCTTACTAGCTGGGGTAATAGAATGTTGGTGAACTTCCTAGGTCTCAGTTTCCTGGTCTGTGATGGGAGTGACACACAATGCCAACCTCCCGAGGTGGTTGATTCCTTGGCCTGAGGCTGCAAACACCAGGGACCAACAGTGTTGGCTCACTGTCCTGTTACTGACTTGAGGGTTGGGATCAAAAGACAGGGCCGCCATCTGGGTGGTTAGTCCCTTACTTCGGCCTGCCACATGGATCAGGCGGGAACCAAAGCACTGGACGCGACCCCACGGATCGAGAAAGACCAAGAGAGTCCGTGCAAGGCCAGGGAGCATCAGAGAGAAACACGCAGACCAGGTACAACTAGAGGCCAGGAAGTGAAGAAACGCTGGTGGCTTTGCAACTTGACCAGTGTCACCTTGTCACAAAACCCATCTGCCTTGTGAGCCTTCCGTTGAGGACCTGGTCTGGCTTGTGCGAGGCAAAAATGGATTCCTTGTTGTCCCCTGCAACCCACAGCTCCCTGACATAACTGGGGAGTGTCCACTTCCTGAATGAAGGACCACGCTTCTTTTCATGCCCCTCTACAATTCCGGCAGTGAGCACAGGACCAGGGACCTAGCAGGGACCCTGTGAATGCACATCAACAAATGAACTCAGGGACGTGGCCAAACGAGCTCAAAAGAATTCTCAACTAAGCTCAGGTGCTTGGTCACTTGGTCCCTTCCTGTTAGTCCCACAGTGGCTGTCTCCTCCCTTGGCCTCCCTCGGGGCCCCACCTGCAGGATGAGCAGCATCTGGATGATGGAGGAGGGCAGCTTGGATGGCGGCCCCAGCAGCAGCAAGTCGCCCAGCTTCACCTTCAGCAGGACCAGGTCTCGGAAGCCCAGGAGGGAGATCTGGCGGATGGTCAGCTCCTGTCCCTGGAGAGGAGGGAGGAGGGAGGGTGAGAGGTGACAGCTTGCTGCATCTGCCCCCAGCCACGTGCAGTGGAGGGCATGTGCCTACGCAGCACCTGGGATGGGACAGGACCAGACATCTGCAAGGCCCAGCGGGGCCACCAGAGGTGAAGACCCAGCTCCTGTCCCCTGGAACTAACGCTTTGTTTAAGTCAGGACAGGATTTATCCCGTTTAAATGCCCCCAAGACAACACAGACACCTGGAGCAGGGCCATGCTGTCAATGCCGTCAATGGTTAGGACGGAGGACCGAGGAAGTGGGGGAGAAACCAAAGATCAAATCCACCTCCCCACGTCCAAGGCTGCTTCCCCAACCTTGTCTGCTAAGCGCTGAGGTGCCCACCAGGTGCCAGGCAAAGGAAACAGCAGTCCTTAGATGCTTCCATAAGATACTAGATTTCTTACAGAAACCCAAGTAATGGAGGAAGAAAAATAATTGGAAAAGTAGAAGGGATCTGTTCGAGGGGCAGGCAAGGGATGACAATGATCATTGCACCAGAGCAGGCGTTTGGTAACCTCCGACTACATGCTGGGTGTGAGAATGGACACTTTAGGTGGAAGTAACACCTTTAATGTGTGGTTTGTGTCTCCCCCAAATCACAGGTTGAAATCCTAACCCCAAGGTCAAGGTATTTGGAGGTGGGACTTTTGGGAGGTGACAGGATCGTGAGGGTGGAGCCCCTTAGGCATGGGATTAGTGCCTTTGTGAAAGAGGCTGCAGAAAAGCCCCGAACCCCTTTCACCAAGCGAGGCACAGCAAGGAGGCACCACAGGCCCGCATAGACTCTGCCTGCACCTTGATGTTGGACTTCCAGCCTCCAGAACTGTGAGAAATGCACTTCTGTGGTTAACAATCTACCTAGTCTGTAGTGTTTTGTTGTAGCAGCCTGAACAGACTAAGAAAACCGCCCACAGAGATAGCTACTATTATAAAATCCATTTCATAGATAAAAAATGATAAAGATTCAAACTGAAATTATTTGATTTTAAGTGTTAGAGTCTGTAAACAAGTCAGGATGGCACCTGGCATTTTGCCAGAGGGAGTGGTTTGTGAAGTAACACCAGCGAGCCATTAAGTGTGGAGATTTCTTATTGGTTGACTGATGTATCTAGTTTATGCTAATTAAGATAAGCTGTGTGGAATGTATAAATACCTCTGTTGTCCTACAATAAACGGCTTCCACTCCTGCTCTATCAATCTACACAAGTTGTTCGTCACCCCCCGGTTATTTTGCTGCAGCCGGACTGCGGCATTTAAGAGCTCCTGAAAACTGCCAAGACAAAGAGGAAAAGAGCTAATTTCTCAGATTCTCCCTCTCATACCCATGCTTGTGCACACACACACACACACACACACACACTCACACAGCACATGTCAAAAATGTCTTGCTCCTGGAATAAGCCAGAGGTATCATTCCAAACAGGATGTAGTAGTCCATGCCCCAAGGCTTAAGGAAATTTTATACTCCCTGTAACCCTTGGGGTTTATAGGAACCCTTGCCATTGCTGCAGCCCCCTCCCCCAATGAACACATATGACCCCCTCCCATGGGCTCAATTCAACCACCTGGGACTGCCTTCCTGATCACCCCCAGTGGCAGCATCCCCCATGTCTTAGGGTTTCCATTTCTCAAACTACGTCCCAGCACTCACAGTTACTTGTACCTTACTTCATTTCCAGGACTCCTTTCCCTGTGCCAAGGTAGGAGAATGAGGGCCAAGTCCCATCCACAGCCCCGAACATAGTAAGGCACTCAGGGAGGAAGCAGGCCTCACACAGACACACGTGCACATCACGAGTCCTGACACCTGCCTAGTGCCTCTGACTTGGTGTCCTCAGAGTTGGGGTCTGAATTGCTGTTAATTTTGGTATAAACTTGACTGGCCATGGGTGCCCGGATGAAGCATGGTTTCTGGTGTGTCTGGAGGGTGTTTGTAAATGCTGGAGAGATAACGCAGGCTGCTGTCGCCCACCTGAGAGGCTCCATTCAATTAGTTGAGGTGCCAAATAGAACAAAAGGAGGAGGAAGGAGGCACTGGCCCCTCTTGCTTCTGGCCTGAGTGGGAACATGGCATCTGGCCTCACCCCCAGCCCTTGGATATACTGACACCAGCAGCCCCCTGGTCCTCAGGCCTCTGGACTCAGACTGAACTACACCCCTGGCTTTCTGGGTCTCCCATTTGCAGAAGCGGACCGTGGGGCTCAGCCTCCACCATAGTTTGGATCTGGAAAGCTTCCAAAGGCCACGAGTTGAGGGCTTGGTCATCAGCTTGGGGCATGACTGGGAGGAGGCCAAACCTTTAGGAGACCAATGGAAGGAAGGAGGCGGAGACCAATGGAAGGAAGTTAGGTCATTGGGGGGCACGCCGACGAGGGGATATTGGGGCCCCAACACTTCCTGTCTCCTCTTGGCTTCTTGGCCACCATGAGGTGAACGGGCCACCTCTCCCACTGCTCCTGCTGCCACGACATACTGTGCCACCACCGTCCCAAAGAGAGCATGGACCAAAACCTCTGAAACAAACACTCTTTCCCACTTTTAAGAAAGTTGATTATTGCAGGTATTTTGTCACAGAGGTAGAAAGCTCACATGGCTTCCGCAGCCAATGCTTCATGATACCCACACGTCACCTACTGACAAGGGTGCTTCTGAGAAGTGAGTCAGGCAATTTCATCACCGTGCAAATATCGCAGAGTGTACTTACACAGACTGAGATGGCCTGTCCCCAGGTGATACCATCTCACGGGACCGCCACAGTACATGCAGTTTGTTGTTGACTGAAATGCTTCTCAGGAGTGTGTGCGTGCGTGCCTACACACACACACACACACACACACTCACACACACACTACTGGTTCTGTTTCTCTGGAGAACGCCTACCAAAGCCTGAATCAGCAGCATCACTGTTGCTGGGAAAGCTGGTGAAAATGCAAAACTCTCAGGCTCCGCTCTAGATATACCAGAGCAGAGACTCTGCAGGAATCTGGGTTTAAAGGAGCCTTCCAGGTCATTCTGATGCTCTTCCTGGCTCTGATCAAGTCATGTGATGCAGGCCCCAGGATGAAATCATTCTGGATTTGGATAAAAATTCTTTAGCAATAATAATACACAGCATTAGGGTTTGAATCTTGAAGGGTCCCTCAAAAGCTCAGGCATTAGGCAATGAAAAAATGTTCAGGGGTGAAAACACTGTACTGTGAGGGCTGGAAGCCCATCAGCGGATTAAGCCCTTGGATGGCTTAATCCTTTGAAAGGGCTACTGGGTGGTTACTGTAGGCAGGTGGGGTGTGGTTGGAGGAAGTAGGTCACTGGGGATTATGGCCTGCATTATATCTGTCCCCTGGCTCCTTCCTCCTTCTCTCCCGTCCCCCTTCCTATCAGCCATGAACTGAGCTGCTCTCTTCCTCCACACCCTCCCTCCATGAAGTTCCGCCTGACCCAGGCCCTGGGCAATCGAGTCAACCAATCACAAACCGAGACCTCTGGAATGTGAGCCCAAATAGACTTTTCCTCCTCTAAGTTGTTCTTGCAAGTATTTTGGTCACAGCAACAAAAAGCTGACTAACCCAAGTGGGCTCTGAGAAGGACCACAAGCCACTTCTTCAGCCACCTTCTGTGGAGGCCGGACACTGTAATGCCTGCTGCATGGGAGACTAGGTGATGTCACCCAAGCACTGCTGCTGGGAGGAATCGTGTGGATGAAGCGAAGGGGCACAGAGCCCAGCATACTGTATGTGCTCAATAAATAGTGTTGACTTTTTTGTTGTTGTTGTTCTCTTCAAGAGCATGTATTTTTTAAAAATTTTTTTTTAGTTGTTGATGGATCTTATTTATTTATTTATCTATTTATTTATTTATATGTGGTGCTGAGAATCAAACCCAGTGCCTCATACTCGCTAGGCAAGTGCTCTACCACTAAGCCACAACTCCAACCCCAAGAGCACATTTTAGTGAAGCTTTATCACGTCTTGTTATGAAAGTAACACGTTCAGGCATTATGAACATCCATAATCTGTAAAGCGTCCCAAGATACCATAGCTATATTTTATAGTTTTATATCTGCCATGGTTTAGATGTGAGGCGTTCCACCAAAGTTCATGTATGAGCCAATGCAACAAAGGTCATTAATGCACTAATGCACTAATGAATGCACTAATCAGTGCATTAATCCCCTGGCAGGGATAACCGGGTGGTAACTATAGGCAGGTAAGGTGTGCATGAGGAGGCAGGTCCCTGGGGATGTGCTTTGGGCTATTTATTCTGTTCCTGTTGAGCAGAGCTCTCTCTCTGCTTCCTGGTTCCCTGTTCTCAGGTGCTCTCCTCCTCCACATTCTTCTGCCATGATGTCCTGTCTCACCTCGAGCCCCAAGGAATGGAGCTGGCTGTCTATGGACCAAGACTTCTGAAACCATGAGCCCCCAAATAAATTTCACCCCCCTCGAAAATTGTTCTTGTTTTTTTTTAATCATAGCAATGAAAAAACTGAATAAAGCAGAAATTGGTAGGGAGAGGTGGGGTCATTACTGTGACAAACCTGACCATGTGGTTCAGAAGCTTGGGGAGCTTTTTGGAAATTGTGGGAGGAAGTTTTTGGAAAGTTTAAAGTGACAAGCTGGAAAATCTGTAGGTTGTGGTAATTGCTGAACGGGCAATTCTGGTGGGTGGCGTTCAGAGACCAGATGACAAGGAGGCTGTGACAGGGCTCACGAGGTCTCAGGGGAGGAGGACTCTACGGGAAAGTGGACCAGAGGCCATTCATTATGTTCTGACTGAGAAGCTGTCTGCATTTTGCCCTGTCCCAGGACTCTCTGTGGGGCTGAGTTGACAAGCAATGGACTCCTTAGTCTAGCAGAAGAAACTGCCAGGCAGCGTGACATTCAGGCGGTGGCATGAATATTAATAGGGGCTTTTTGCCAAGTTTATTATGATAATCTGAAGCGGAAAGCAAAGCAGAAAAATTTGAAAAATGTGTCTTTGGGACAGAAAACTGTGAATAAAACTGGGACTGAGGAAAGTGTGGTGGTTAAAGATATTAGAGTCAGTAAAGAAGTGAACGCTTTCCTCAGAAACCACAGGAAAGATGGTTCGAGGGCATCTCAGGAGTTGGCAAGACCACGCCCATCTCAGGCTCCAGGATGTAGAAGTAAATATTCCCTTGAGAAGAAACCAGTGGGCAAGCTGCTTGCACAAGGGGGCCTAGGAAGTTTTTCAACGTGCTGAGCCCCCAAGCACTCAGAGGCTGTGCAGCCAGGGTCCCTGAGGCTGGGCTACTGTTGAGATGGGGAACTTGGTGGGGACCACATACTACTGGTTCTGCAGGAATGCAGGACGCCGGAGCCAGGGGTGCATGGAGGCTTCCACGGAGATGTCCAAGGAAGGCCTCAGAAGCCAAGCGAAGTAAGGCAGGGTCCCTGCAGGCTCTCCCTGAGAGGATGATGTGTGGAGATGTGAGCAGGAAGCCACAGCAGCCGTGGAGACCCCCGAGATTAAGAAATGCCCGTACTGTGACATCTGCTGAGGAAGGCTGCAGGAACGGGCAGTGACAAGCCAGCGGAGAGGCCACACGGGCTGCAACCAGCAAGGCCACAGGGGCGGAGCTACCAAAGCCCTTTGGAGAGAGCTTCAGGATGCCGCGTGTCCCAGATGCTGGACGTGGAGCTACAGGACCAGTTAGATTTCCGTCTTGCTTTGGCCCCATCCCTTCTTTCCATGTCACCTACTTCTTCATGTGAAAATACTTACTCTGTGCCTTTATATCCTGGATGTATGTATGGAGCTTGTTTTTCGTTTTTACAGAGGCTGGTGGTGCTCAAAGTTTGCCCTGAGTCTCAGAAGAGACTTAACTTGGACTTTTCAGAAGTCCTGGAACTGTTAAGACCTGGAGCTCTTGGAAAACAACTAAAGGTATTTTTGCATTGTGAGATAGGCATGAGCTTTGGGGGACTAGGAGCGAAATGTTATGGTTTAGATATTAGGTGTCCCCCAAAAGCTCATGTATGAGACAATGCACGAAGGTTTAGAGGTGAAGTGACGGGTTCTGGGGTTCTGAGAGCCTGAACCTAATCAGTGCATTAATCCCCTGATGCGGATTAACTGGGTGGTAACTGGACAGCAAGGGTGTGGCTGGAGGAGGTGGGTCCCTGGGGGCTGCCTTTGGTGTATGTATTTTGTCCTTGTTGACTAGAACTCTGTTTCCTGGTGCCGTATTCCCTTTTGCCACACTCTTGTTCCACGATGTTTTGCCTCACCTCAGGCCCCTGAGAGGGAGTCGGCCATCTGTGCACCAAGACCTCTGAAACTGTGAGCCCCAAGTCAACTTCTCCTCCTCTAAAATTGTTCTTGTCAGGTTTTTTGGTCACAGAAGTGAAAAAGTCCATGAGAACAATATCTATTTCATATCTTTACAGTTTCTTTCTGATAACATTAAAATAATAACTTCAAATAGAGCAAACACTATGTTGCATATTTTAAATAAGTGGTCTTAATTCAAAGCACTTTTGCTTTATTTTGTTATTCTCATATCCCTGAAAAGTTGGACAGTGGTATTATCTCTGTATGATAGATTGATGGACAGGGGTGCAAAGGAACTAGTACCAGACCCCATCCCTATGATGCCGGGAGGTGATAGGATCTATCCAACTTATTCTCCACCCTCCTGTGAACAATAGAACACAGGGAAAGAGAAGAAGGAAGACCAGGCAGGTCAGGTTCTAGGAACTGCTCGTGAACAGCAATCTGGTGGAAAGACTGCAGGGTAAGAGGAGGCAATTCCAAGAGCCCCACCCAGCAACTGCCAGAAAACTTCACAGAATGGTTTTCCACACGGTCCCTCCAAGGCCAGCCAGGTGCTCAGAGGCCTTTCACCCCTAGTGCTGCACCCCAATAGAGACAATTTCTGTTTCCTTTGCCTTTTCATTTTTTATTTCATTCTTATTAAGGTCATAGATATTTATGGCAAAGATTAAACAGAAGAACTCTTCTTATAGTCTCTTATTTTTCCAGAAAGTTTCTACATCTGTAAATTACACATATAATCTTTAAACACACATAGGGAGTGTATGCTTTCTACTGTTCTGCAACCTGCTTTTGTTTAATGTAGTATATTTGGGACATCTTTTCATACCAGCACATATTGCTTCTTCTCCTCACCCCCTTTTCAAGGCTGCATGGTATTCTATTGCATGATGGTATTCCATTGCATGAACAGGCTATATTTAACTGACATCTCCTCAACCAAGGTGTTGTGTTTTTTTTTTGCCAACAAACAATGCTATAATAAACGTGTTCATCCATGTCTCTCTGAGCACTTTTATCAGTGTATTCAGATTAGCAATTCAAAACAAAAATTGTGTGATCAAAATATGCTTTTAAAAAGTCTTAATCCCAGTAGTTCTGGAGGCTGAGACCAGATGATCAAGAGTTCAAAGCCAGCCTCAGCAACAGTGAGGCGCTAAGCCACTTAGTGAGAGCCTGTCTCTAAATAAAATACAAAATAGGGCTGGGGATGTGGCTCAGTGGTTGAGTGCCCCTGAGTTCAATCCCTGGTAACCCCTGCCAAAGTCTTACAGATACCTCCATGTTGCCCTCGGAAAAGACGGCATTGATTCACACACCTGCTGACAATGGATGAGAGCCTATTGTGTCACAGCAATGGAGAGGATGATTGTTTTTTTTAAAGAATGATGATTACATAGACATTCAAAAATAATACGTTCCAAAAGCAAACCATAAACAAACAAACAAAAAAGACGCACCCATTCCAAACTCATTAGCTTAGTCCATGACATGTGAAAAGTAGATCCAGATACTTGGGCCTACCAGCTAAGACTCTGACACCTTTTGATTGACAGAGAATACTAGCCTCACCGATGGCAGAGCGGCTGTTCTGAAGCCCTGACTGTACGTGCTGTGCTAACCCAGCTGCTTTCCTATCACCACACTCTCCCTCCTCCTCACCCCTCTGGAGTCGACTTTATTGTTTTATAGAAGAAACCGGAGGCTCAGAGAGGTGAGGCTACCTTCCAGGGGATGGAGATGGTGCCTGGTGGGCTGAGGACTGAGCACAGGGCGTCTGGGGCGCTCCTCAGGCCCTGAACCACTCTTCTTGGCTGACCCCCTGCCCCGCGTCCTCCCCAGCGAGCTCTGTGGCCATCACCTCTTCCACAACACCCACAGTCATGGAGCGGGGCTGGGCACGAGGAGTTAGAGCATTTGTCTGCAGAAGGCAAAAGATTCCACCTTCAAAGCTTCCCAGCCCGGGGGGGGAACCTCCACACGTGGGAAGAACAGCCCAGATTTAAAATGACCAGAGGGACACCTCCTGTGTTAAAAGGCAAACTGAAGCAGGCTCAGGACAGCTACGCAGTGCCACCATTGACATGGCAAGGGCTCCAACATCCCATACCATGGCTCCTGCCTGCCCCAGATAGGGGGCTTTTTTTTTTTTTCTGAGAACCTCGCTGGTGCCCAAAGCCACAAAGGCCTTTTCTGTATATAAGAACTAGCCCCTGATGCAGGCACAAAATGTGTTTATGGGGCCATGTGGAAGACCCT
The DNA here is from genome assembly GCF_021218885.2 of Marmota monax. Taxonomy (NCBI): domain Eukaryota; kingdom Metazoa; phylum Chordata; class Mammalia; order Rodentia; family Sciuridae; genus Marmota; species Marmota monax. Next base: position 3,181,745 of record NW_026692072.1, on the reverse strand, counting down.
GTCCTGAAAACAAGTTAGTCACCGCTTTCTTAGAGGACCATCGGGGCCACTGACTTCAGTTCGTCATGAATCAGAGAGAAGTCATGCTAACCCAGAATTCTCTTTCCCCTTCTTGTTTTAGGTTGGGGTGGGAGAGCACCCAATCCAAGCCTCTCTCCTCCTAACCTCTGTCCTCCACCAACAGAGGACAAACAAGACTCACATCCACGGTAACCAAGGTTCCATCCGTTTTGTCTGGGCTTAGCCAACCTGAAGGCACACTGTTCCAGAAAGTCATGCATGTGTGACCCTGGGTCAGCTGAGACCAGAAGAGTGGGCAGGAAGCACAGCTCCCTCCTTCCTGGGACCCCTACCCGGGTGCCCCTTTGCTCCGATTTTCCCCAGTCCACAAGGTGACTCTGTCAGCGCCCTGCCCAGTCTCAGAACAAGGGCCACACATGCAAATGTCTGCAGAGGCTGACGGGCAGGGGAGCAGCCAGCCGGGGGGAGACTGGGGCAAACTAGAGCAGAAGCAGACTTCCAGTCTGGCCAGGAGAGGAGAAGGGAGAACAGGGCCAAGACGACGATCGCCAGACCTTACAGGTTTTCAAGCGAATCAGGGCAGCCAGTGTAGACCTGTAGGACTGGACTCCTGCCTGCTCTGGGCCTCAGGGGCCCCTCGCTGCCCACCTCTGACTGCACCGGGGCCATGTCCTCCCAGATCCCACAGTCCCCATTCTAGAACCACGCCAGCACCCTGGAGTTCCCTGCCCAATGGCCCTTAGAGAGGCCCAGGTCTGCACGCCCTCTCCTGCAGAGTTGCCAGATAAATACAGAATGTCCAGCTAAATTTGAATCTTTTAAAAATATAACTATGCCCCCAGTGCTGTGTTACTTGTTTATATGAAATTCAAATATAACTTGGCATCTTGTGTTTTTATTTGCTAAATCAGGCAACCCTGACCCCCAGGTCTGTCTTCCTAGGACAGGATCCCCGTATGGCAGTTGGGCGACGAATGCAGAAAATGAAGCAGACACAGTGCTGCACTGGCCACATAAATGCAGGCCAGGGCTGGGGACGGGTTGAAAGAGAGGGGCGAGCTGTGGGCTAGGGGCTTCTGGCTGTTCTGTTGTACTAGAAACATCAGGGACGGGACTCAAATGGGTAATGAAATCTGCAAGCACAGCCTCCCAGGTTTTAAATATTAGATGCACTTCCAAGTTCCTTTAAAATACCATCTCTGTGGGCCTTTCCCCTGGTAGGAGGAAACCCTCCATCATTGCTCATGGCTCTGTTCCTACTCTGCATATTATACACTTCAACTCAGCCAGATTGTGTGAGGAGCCCCAGTCCCAGGGGCGAGAGTACAGATGAGCTCGGTGCCACCTATGTGAGAGAGCTATGCCAGGCTCCCTGGGGAGGGGGCACTGCTCTGACCTGGCACCATTGGCAGCGGTATTAACCTCTGTAGAAGGAGGAAGAAAGCCCAGGGCAGTGGCGAATATCTATAATCCCAGGGGCTTGGGAGGCTGAGACAGGAGGATCGCGAGTTCAAAGCCAGCCTCAGCAACTTAGCAAGGCCCTGAGCAACTCAGTGAGATAAATAAAATATAAAAAGGACTGGGGAGATGCTCAGTGGTTAAGCACTCCTGGGTTCAATCCCCAGGACCAAAAACCAAACAAAGAAAGAGGAAGGAAATTGACACAAGTGGTCAAATGAGCTGAGGTCCTAGAATTAGAACACAAAGGAGAGAGTGTTCCTTTTACTCCAGATTCTTCATTTTGCAGGAGGTGGAGGGAGTTGTGCAACAGGAGTTCATGACGGCTCAAGCCATCCTGAACCCAGGTCTACCGATCCTCGCCCACCCTGCGCGCCCATCATCTGGCTCCTAACGAGGACAGGGAACAGTACTCCTTCCCCACCATCCGGGGACAATAGCAAACTTGATTAGAAATTATGCTTCAAAAAGAAAGCAAGGACGGAAGACAGGGAGAAAGAAGGAAGGGAGGGAGAGGGGGTGGGAAAGAAAGAGAAGAAAAAAGAAAAGCCCCCCGCCCCCAGCTTCTCCACTTTGGGAAAGTAAGTGGAAAACAAACCCCTCCAAAGCATGAAAGCACCCTCAACGCCAGGAGGGCAACAGGAGCCTGCGGACTCTAGCCCTGTGGCGCTTTTCTTTGCTCCAAGGGCTGAAGGTGGCCCCCCAGGGCTCTCAAAGAGCCCCACGACCCTCGGCCAACTCAAGCAGCCACCTCCGGGTTCTCCCCGCTCACCTGCCCCCCAGCTTCCAAAGGCCACGTCAGAGGCCAGCAGGAGCTCGAGGCGGTGACACTGACCTGAACTGGGTAGAAGATGGCCTGCAGGGTGGGCAGGGTCTCAGTGAAGAAGTGGTCCCAGACGTCAGCCAGAGCCTCCACGAGGTTCTCACCTGCACCAGGGCGAGAAGACGGGAGGGGAGAGGGGAAGGGAGAGCTCGGGTTAGTCCCAGCAGAGGCCAGAGACAGTCCCACCTCCGAGGTGAAGTCCTACGTGATGGACAACTGGCAGCCGGGGCTGTTGGGACCCGGAGGCCAGAGCTGTGGGGCTGTAGGGTCTGGGTCCCTGGCCTAGGAGCGGGGACCTCGTGGAAGGTCATGGTCAGGTCAGGCAAGCTTTGCCCTTGGAAGGGATTCAGGCTGGCAGTGCAGACTTGGTTCTCTTCAGAGTGGATTATCATAACAGTGAGTTAGACCCCGGAATCCTGCCCTCCTGTCTTGGCTGGTGATCTCTTCTGCTGTTGTGATGCCACCCACCAGAAAGCCCTTACCACAGGCTGAACCAACGGGACCACCAGATTTTGTATTTCCAGCCTTTGACACAGTGAGCTAAATAACCTTTTATCATTATAAAGAACCCAATCCTGGACATTTTGTCGTAACAATGGAAAATGGATTGATACTGGTGGGAAGATTCAACTCAAACTATGTAAACATGACTTTGTATCCCTGGATTCAAAATAGGTGGCTGAAAATTTAAAATCACATAATAATTGCTATCATCATGTGAATAGTTACATTATCAGACAGTGTGTTAAGTTGCTTATTAACAAGCTATCTCATGAATAGACTCTGTTACCCCCGTTTCACAGGTTCAGAGAGGCCAAGTACCCCCCGGTGTAAAGTCACACAGCTTGAAGGCAGAGAGCTATAATTCCAGAAGCCATGCTCTTTACCACCCTAACCTGGGAAATCACATGTACAGCCATATATTGTTTTGTTTTCTTAGTCATGAACACACTGGCCTTATTCTGGGATTGAGCTGTCAGTTGAGAGAGGTGGAAAGAGGATTCTGGAAACTGTCAGCTCCGCCCACGGCTTCACAGTAAATGAGAGGGCAGCATTTTCTCAGAGGTCACCTGGGAAATACGGGACCCATCTCCTGATTCTGTGCCTACTCACCCCGGGACCAGGCAGCCTAGGCTATGGCTGAGTGCCACCTGCAGGCTGGGGCACACGTGTCACCTGATGCCACAGGGGTGGGGACAGAGAGAGGAATTTGCACCTGCGGGAGAGGCAGGTGCTAGCAGAAGCAGCCGGCTTGGCGGTGGCTGCAAATGACCTAGATATCAGAGCTGACTGGGCACTGTCTGCTCGTCCCCGGCAGAGAAACTGGGTCAGCCAAGACAAGACACCGTTTGGCAAAATCCCGCTCGTTTCACGGGGCAAGTCCTGAAAGGCCGATTGAGCCTCCCGAGTCTATTAATTTAATGGACAATAAAAGCCGTCGCTGTGGAGAAGGAAGAGAGCGGGGGCGGGGGGCTGAGGAGTCGCTCAGGGGCCCAAAGACTGTAGACCTTTGAGGTCAGGTGACACACAGTGGGGGAGGGGCAACCCAGGCGCCGCCACTCCCTTGAGGACATGGATCCTTACTTTGTAGGAGCTGCTTGTCACTCCCTGTCCCCTCCCCTAGAGCTGGCAGGCCACACTGTACTGCTGTACTAACAGTGTGGGGCACAGTGCCAGATACACGAACAAATCTATTCTAGAAACCTTCTCGGGACTGAGTGGCGAGTGCCAGGTGTAAAGGTCTGTGCAGGTGCTTGGCCCCGTGAGTGGAAGGAGGGACCATTAGCCCAAATATGAAGCAGTACGGAGAGGGACTTAATCACAAGTGGAAATAAAATGCTCTTCGGATAAAGAAAATGTCTACGTGTGGCCTACTCTCTGTGTCTTCATCCTCTGGAATATCTGCCTCAGCCTTTGGGCTCCTTGTGGATTTTATCTTAGCCGTTCACTGTCACTGTGCTTCCTCACGCCACAGGGCCTTTGCACCTGGCAGTTTCTCTTGCCTCAACTACTTCTGTTTATCTTTCTGTTTTAACTGAAATTTTACTTCTACAGAAAACTCTTTCCCCATGGTTCCAATCCCTCTATGATGGATTGCCTTCACAGTACTATCTAGTCACAATTCTATATTTGGTGACGACTTGATTAATACCTGTCTCCACTACCTGTTTATAAGCTCCATGGGAGTCTATGAGGTTTCATTCATCACAGTATCCACAGCACCTAGCAAAGAACCCGGTATCTACTAAGTCATCAATAAATGTCTGATTGACTCAATTACCACCCTCAGGTGGAGGCAGGAAGTCAAAAGAGCCATATAAATGTTAGGTCACCACTACTCCTAAAACTAAGGTGAACTCCAGCAAGAGGCTCCTCCGTTGATGGGCCTTCTCTTGAGCCCTCCACAACAGACAAGCTCCTGACTTTGGATGGGCAGGAGCAGACCCTCGGGGCCCAGCTGTGCCTGCTTCAGTGCCTGGCACGTGAGAGGAGCCTTGAGCCCACCGGGGAAGCTGGGCCAGGGAGTAGCGAGCAGCTCCCTAGCTGCTGGCTGCAAACTTCAGAGAATAAGGAAGGTTTAGGAAAGCGTTCAAAAAACACAAAAAACACCAGCAGACGGACACGGGCCAACAGGACAGGAAGGCCCCGGGGAAGAAAGAGTTAAAGGAAACAGGTGACTGAGGGAAAAGACCCAGGAGCCAAGGACCTAGCTCCCGCAAAGGGGAAGGGGATTTGCAGTGGAAGGTTCTAAGTGGTTCCTCTAACGTACCACCAGAGCTGAGATCCCAGAAGATTATAGGAAGGTAGATGAAGCTTCCTGAGGTCAAGGTCACTGAAGCTCTAGAAAAGATCACTGAGAACACCTGTCTCCTGCCACAAAAGTGCAACCAATGGACATGGAGAGCCACCTGTCCTTTCTGCAGCCATCCAGCAGGGGTGTGCAATAAAGTAAGGTTCATGGGGCAACCGGAGAGATCATATTTGTTTTTCCCAAACTTCGCTTGATAGCCAGAGAATTCTTTTATCCAGACAAAATCTTTCTTGGGGTTCTAATGCATAAAAGTAGAGATGTCCTAGTTGGAGATGGGAAAGACCCTTGAAGTTCCCAGGAGCCCGTTGCTTGTGCAGAGAGGCCCTGGCACCCAAAACCCTGGAACTAGAGGAGACCCCTAGGGACGCCCTGGCCCATGCACTCTGGCTATGCCTTGGGGAGTAGGCCAGGATCCAGGATGATCTCTTCACTCTGCCTCGCTCCATTTCTGGATTTTGGCTCTACATTGAGGATGACCTGGACGAGAGTTGTCAACTTCCTGTCAAGGGCATGTGAACGTCCAAGTTTTCTGAGGACCTCTTTCATACGGCTGGTTCCCTGCATTTCCAAGAGCTTGGAGTAACTCCCTCAGTGACTGACAGATGAGGAATGTGGCCAGGGACCATGCTTCTTGTCCCCCCCTTGACTGGGTAGCTGCCTCCTTTGCCTATGCACTCATGAGACTCCAAGATGCACAACCACACCGAGTTCCTGGTCAGAGCCACCTCAAGTCTAGCCTCCACTGACTGGTGAACGGATAAAGGAAGCACAGTGTAGCTACGCTAGAGTAGTATTTGGCCTTTAAAAAAATAGAAGAAAAAAGGGACAATATGATGCCTATTGGGTCTGGATCCAGAAACCAGCTTGACTATAAGTCAAGATCAAGGTCATTAGGCTGGAGAAGGGGGGAAAAAAAAGCCCCAGTAGACATCCTACTATGTGCCACATATAGTGCTACTCCAGTTATGGGCCTTGTACTCCCTGCAAGCCCTCAACCCAGGTCATCGCTTTAAATAGGATGAAAACAAACTCGAGAACCTGGCAACTTGTCATGTCACCCGAGAAGTCAGAGCTCAGATCAGGCCCCGGGTCGGGGGAGCCCAGGCACAGGGTCGGCCTTCCCTGCCTCTCATACCAGCTCCTCCCAGTTCTTCTCAATCCTGTCGGTTGGCTTCTAAAATCAGCATAGACCAGGAAATTCCTTTATCTATCAAATCCCACCCCATTTTTTGAGTGTGAGCCTGCTTATCCTAATGTCCTCCAAATAAGGGGAACACTGCTGTCTACCAGGATCCCAAGAAATATTACAAAGGCCAACAGGAAACAGCCAGAGGCAGAGCCAAGGGACCAGCATGGCGGAATCCACAGAATCTTCCAGGAAGTCCATCAGGATGTACCCCGTGAAATCCCTTAACAAAGTCTCCAGAGCAGCCACCCATGTCCCCTCGCTCTTCAAAACACCTTCTGATTGCACTGCATGAGCGGCTGACTCAGACCCAAGTGCCACAGCAGAGCCGAGGGACAGGGTGACTCACTCGCGTGCAGCCTGCTCCTTTTGGACAGAAGCGTCTCAGCTGTCCCAACATCAAAGGCTGAGTCACAGGGGCCCCACTCCACCAAGGCTGCCTTGTACTTGCCTTCGCACAGCTTGATCTTCTCCTCCACAAAGGACAGTCCCTTTGCAAGCAGCTGGTTCTGCCAAAAGAGAACAAAGGACACAAGAATTGGCGACTCTGGAGCAACCAGCAAGCAGCCCTCCTCCACCTCCAACAGAGGCCTGGCCTGCCTGAGCGCAAGTCAAGGCCAAGGAGGCTTTTGTCCTCTTGGAAGGCCAAGGCCTGGGAGAACCAGGAGACACCCCAGAACCAAAGCAGTGAGCAAGCGAGCAAGGGATCCCGAGCCGAACGCAGCCGCCACCCCTCCACCGTGGGAAGAGATACGGCACAGCCTCTGCTGAAGTCACTACTGCTGCCACCCCATGTCCTGAGATCCCCGATGATCTGAACTCACAAAAGGAGCTTTGAGGCAATGGGAAAATATGCAGAAATAGTTTAAAAAAGATAAATTGAGAGTGTGTCACACTAGCACAAAAGAGATCGAATGCAAAATCCTGAGCAGCAGCAAGTGGGGGTCCGTGAGTGCCCCAGTGCCTGGGGAAGCTGTGGACAGACAGCCAAGTCCTCCTGCCATGGCAGCTGGCCATGGGCGAAGGTCCTGCATCGATCCCAGGCTCTTTCAAGTCATTTCATTCCATCCTACGAGGCTGAATGAGTGAACTATTAGCCTCATCTACTGGTGGTCAGCGAGCTGGGCCCACATGACACGGCGGACCTTCCTGCTTCTGGGAGCTAGGCTCTTCCCACTCTGCTACTCCGTGTTCCAGCACGTCTTCCCACCCAGACCCCCTCCTACCCTCCCAGGGCTGCAGCTGGTCCCACTGTGAGTCACAGAAGCTCAAGGTGCTGGTGCCTCTCCACTCACCTCTCCTTAGATTACCGGAGGCCTGTGCTTGTGGGGAGGTGAACAACGAGGGCATGTATGCTTACGAATAAAACAATGTGGTCTTTAACACTGGCCTTTACAAAACCCTAAGGCCCTCTCACAACAGTGATGAGAACATAGCACAGTGGAAAGAGCCTGGGTACCAGAAAGTTCAAGTTCCAGCTCAACTACTTTTTTTTCCCCCCACTTACTGTATTACTGTATTCTGTTTTTTAATTTGTATTTTGGGGGGAGGGTACCAGGGATTGAACTCAGGCACTCGACACTGAGCCACATCCCCAGCCCTATTTTGTATTTTATTTGGAGATAGGGTCTCACTGAGTGGCTTAGCGCCTTGCTTTTGCTGAGACTGGCTTTGAATTTGGGATCCTCCTTCCTCAGCCTCCTGAGCTGCTGGGGTTACAGGCATGCACCACTGCACTCAACTATATATTTGTATTTTTAATTGACACATAATAGTTGGACCTACTTTTGGAGAACAGTGACATTCCAATACCTGTGTACAATGTGTAATGATCAGATGAGGGTAACTAGCCTACCTGTCACCTCAGATATTTACCATGACTTTGTGCAAGGAACCTTGCACATCCTCTCTACTAGCTATTTTAAAATGTACAGTTAGTTGTTTTCAACCATAGTCACCCTACAGAGCTACAGAACGTTAGAAGCTAGCCCTCCAATCTAGCGGTACCCCTATGGCTTGGCTACTTCTAGCTATGTGAGTTGGAGCTTAATTTCCCTGAGTAATAAGTTCCTCATCTATAAAATGGCACAATATCAGCAATGTCATAAAGTCCTTGCAAACCAATGATTATAAATCCACACACAGTATCTCATGTCTTCAGTAATCAGTGGTGGTGGTGGTGATGGTAATAGTTACTATCTCAGCCCAACCACTTCACAAAAGAAGTGGGAGGTAAAGAGAGTCAGTAATGAATGGACCTTATCACATGTGCTCAGAGTTTATCAAAGACACCATCCCCTTTTTGTGGCTGGGACACATAAACTGAACTTCATAATCCTATCGAGACTTGCAAGCTATGACCTAAATTTGGAGAAGTGATTTGGCCACCACTTGGTTTCAAGATGGCGGCTGGAATCCCAGATCAAAGTTGGAACCACATGGTGTAGGAGGACTTTGCTAAAGCAAACAAAACCAATTCCTTCACCAAGAATTATAGAAGAGATAGGATTAGGATGTAGCCCTAATCTGTCCCCAAGTCCCCAGCCAAGCAAATGAATCCTGGCAGCTTCCGGGTCAGAAAGCAAGAAAACTCCCCAGCAACAACATCAGACTGGCAGGACCTTGTGACAGCTGAGCAGGATGTGCCAGGATTGCTCAGGGGTCCAATGATGTCAATCGCTCTGTCCAAACATTTCTGACACAGTCCCAGTTGTGGCCTGGAGTCTCCGCTTAGGGTTGAAGGGGCCTTAGGTGTCATTTAGTCATCCTTCCCTCTCCCCAGTCCTGTGGTCACACACACACAGGTTTTGTTGTTGTTGTTGTTTGGTACCACTGAGTCACATCCCCAGCCATAGAAGTAGGGTCTCCCTCCCTCAGATTCTAACACGTGGACGTGAGGCTCAGCCTCCTCGACTTGGCCTTCATTTCAGTACAGGCTATCAGGAGTAAGGACTTTCAGTCCGCTTCCCGCAACCCCTTTTTCTGCAGACCTGTACAACAACCCGACCGAGCTGCCCCCTGCCTGTCCACACACCAGCGCACCCACAGGTGCAGCTCTGGCTGCCTGAGGGGCCCCTCCCACCCTACCCCATCCTGGCCCTTAAGCTGCTGCCCCGCTCTCCTCCTAGGAGCCCAGTCTCACAGTTTCCTGTGGCCAAAGGGTCCTCATTCCAAAGGCCTTGTGCTCTGAAGGACCCCCATCTGGGGCCTAGCGCTGCCCACTGCCCGCTCCAGGTCCTCACATGTTGATCTTGTAGTCTGTGCTTTCTAAGAAAAGTCTGAGGAGACCCTGCGACGTGCACTGTGGCTGGGCCTCAGCTCCTGATGGTCCTGCCTCCCTCGACCTCCCTGGGCCTGCTCATCACACCCCTCTCCATCCTACCACCCATGTCCCTCTCCTCCTGGGTGATGACAGGGTCATGTTGGCCTAGATGCTGGTGCAGGGAGGGTCAGGGTTGGCTGTGTGCCTAGGGCAGAGGCCTCTAAGGGGCTTAAGTCTGCTCACAGGTCCTGAGACAGAGAGAGGGGAGGAAGGAAGCCTGGCCTCGGGCAGGCAGCAATCCTGTATGTTTCTAAGTGCCTGTTCTTTCCAGATCCCACCTCTCAGTATTCCCACCCCTGTCAAGTGCTGATTCCAGAAGGTTCTGAGCAGTGGTGAGGGAGCCCATAGCCACAGAGTGAGACAAGACCCCCTTTTCCCTAGTGAAACTGCAGACCCATCACCTCCCCAGCCAGACAGCCCTCAGCCAAAAAGCAGTCACGTTATATAGTGGCCACCTCGGAAACACCTTGGGCCTCGGGAAGGGACCCGCGTTGCTTAGGGCACCCTCCTCCTGCCCCTCAGTGAACTCGGGCATGGACTAAATAGCACTTTAATGAAGAGGCAGAGTGGTCCGGAAGGGAAGAAATGGCTGGCATTTTTTCTAACACATAAAAAAGTAGGCTGTAAACAGAGAGATGACGCTCAGTTAGAAAAATGCAAACAAAGTCGCCTTGGGAACGGCACCCGGCCACCACCACCCAGCCTGCAGGAGGAGAGAAAACCCAGCCCATCTGGGGAAGCCGAGGCCGGGTGGAGACCAGGAGAGCAGGGGTGAGGTGGGGCTCCTCGGCCTCATGCACCTCCTGTGAAGCAGACACCCCCACAACCAGGGAGCACAGAGGGGTGAGGGTAGTACCAACCACCTCTTCTTGCAGGAGGGACTTTCAACACAGAGCAGGGACTCTACATGCCGAGGCTGCCGGCAACTGCAGTGTCCACTGCCTCAGCCCTGATGGTGACCACAGTAAGAATGGCCGTGGGGTCATTTACTGTTTTCACTACCAGGCTCCGAATGTCACTCTCTCACGCATTACCTCATTTTACCTCTACCATGCACCTATCCCCTTTTAACAAAAGAAACTGAGACTCAGAGAAGCAGACAGCAAATGTGGGGTCCGAATTTCTACCCAGATGGCTCTGAACCCCAAATCCACGTATTTCCCCCATTACAGAATATTCCTCTGGCTTACCTTAGCAAAACAAAACAAAAAATAAATTAATAAAAGCTAAGATGCAAATAGCCATCCTGTGTTGACGACTCATATGTACCAAGCACTTTGTGTCTGTCACCTCCCTTAGTAACCACATTAACCTTATGAAGTGGGTACCATGATCACAACTAGGTTATTGCTAAGGGAAACGAGGCTCAAATAGGTTAAGAAACAAGCCTAAGTTCACACAGCGGATTGGACTCCAGACCCACCTGGCAGAAGGGTTGGTGCTTTTCGCTATCATGCTGTCCTGCCCTGAAGAGGTTTCTTGTGTCCTTGTCCACAGAAGCAGCAGATGGAATCCACTTCAGTTTAGACCCTGGGGACAGCTGGCCCAGCCATCACAGGCCTCATAACTAGATTCTACCCCAGGCCTTCCATCCACCGTGGTTCTTTCTGCAGCCCAGTTCTGCTATCAGCTTTCCAACTCCCATGTCTCCAAAAGGACTCTTCCAGGGCCCTCCTCTCCACTACCACATTCCGTGTCCAGCCCAGGTGGATCCCATTCCCAAACAAGACATTCCTTCCCACCCCAGAGGGGCCTCGTGGCTGTGCTGCTCTGCCTACGGAGAACATATGTGAGCCAACAATTCCACCCAGGCATGTGTTTCCGGTGATATCCGTGTCTTCAAAGGTTCCTGTTATTGGCAAGGACCAAGGGATGGAAATCACAGTTCACCCCCATTTCTACCCGGCACGACTTGGAAAGGCCAGCATGATCTCTAATGTTATCTGCATTTCCTGTGAACCTGGTCGCCCTCCTAAGCAAGCAATAAAAGTCTCACAAACACAGTCACCCCCAGGCCAGAGAGTTCTTAATAAACCAGTCCTGGTGTGGGCGGGTGGGATGAGATGGAGCAAAAACCCAAGACAGAGACTGAGAAGATCAGTCACTCAGCAGTAATACTGGTTCTCCACTGAGTACCGTTTCAGCCACCATGAAAGGGGGAAGTGGGGCTTCTAAAAATTATTATTTTTTTTTTTATCAGGAATCAGGAAAACAGACCATATCTGATTTGTTAGACACTCAAAACAAACAAGCCAAATCCCTGAGCCTCCTCCCCCTGGGTCTTTTCTCAAAGGATGCCTGGGGGGCATTTTTACATTTTATGTTCTAATCCAAGAAAGAGGCTTTTCTCCTGTGGTCAGATGACCTGGGTTGGATCTTTGCTCTGTAATTGACTATGATCTCAAAGAACCTCCCCCTCCTCCCTGAGCCTTAGTAAGCGGCTATAAGAAGGGGATATATATAATAACAGGATCTCTCCGTCCTGGGTTGTCAGGAGGGATAAAGGATTGTCAAACGGGTTGTCATACTCAAGATGCACCAGGATCCCGGACGCTCACGAAAGCCCACAATGCTGGGTCCCAACCCTGTGTTCCTCATTCAGTTGGTCTGAGGGAGGGCCTGAGATTCTGCTTTTTCACACGTTCACAGGTGATGCTGCAGCTGCTGGTCCGGGAACCACACTTTGAGAACTGTTGTCTCAGCACAACACCTGGCACAGGAGTACTTGAAAACACCGGCTGACATCACTGCTATGATTTTCTCTTCCCTGCAGCTCTGAAGGACTTCAGAGAAAAGGCTTTCCAGAGTGAACAAAGGTTCCCAGGGCAGCCTTTGCTCCTCATGCAGGTTTACTCTTTTTTAGGACTAGATTTGCAACATCTCCCCCCACCTTCTAGGCCTCCCTCTCCCTTGATGCCCTAGTCCTGGATCTTGCCATTCTTTGCCTGGTGTACAATAAATCAGCCAATTTCATATATAATGGGTTTCTGAAATACATCCTGATATGGAAGAACACACTCACGTGATATAGGGGAAGTCCCTTCCACAGAGCACGGTAAACTCCCTAATCACCTGTCTCCGGAGCCCATCTCTGGATGACATCTCAGCGTTTCGTACCTATACACTCCTTTCTCTCACAATTGAATGTGCGATAACCTCAACGCAGTGAGGCGGAAGATTTGACATTTCGGCGTGCCTATTGATTTTCACCTTTGTCTCAAACATGTTAAGGCCGGGTCTGTCCATTTCAAGACCCATTTTCCCACTTAGCTTCATTAAGTATGAGAAAATCTCAATAAAAATTGCAAATAATTGCTCAAAATTCAAGTAACTGCTGAGCAGACTAAGCACAGTGAAGCCACCTCTAAGTGACTGCTGGCTGGTGGGCAGCCTCTAAAGGATGGGTGGCCACCAGCAAGCAAGGTAAGCTCCCTCTCAGCCCTGATGAGCTCAATCCCATTTTCTCCCTCCAGTGGCCAATGGGAACTTTCTGGGCCACCTCAAAGTTTACAGCCTCCACCAGACCTTGATGGTTCCAAGTACTGTCCAAATCCACAATGCAACCTTCATGACTTTCTCACTCAAATAGAACACAAGGCTCACCCATCCCCATCCTCTCGCTGGAGCCCAGCTCTGTGCATCCACAGCCCCATTGTATATGGGCCCCAATTCTACCTTCAAAACAGAGCAAATGTGGAATTCCCCTCACTCCCTGAGTCCACCAAATGACCTCTTTTTTCCACTGGGGGAATCCTGCTTATTAGAGAAGCCTTCCCAAGTTGATCAAAGAAGAGCCAACATTTTTCTCCCTTGCTCAACTTGTGTTTGGAAATTACTTTGGCCACTCTGTCTGCTCTCCACCCCATGTGCCCTGAGTCCTATCTGTGTCCCTACAAGGAATGTCCACTTATGCTGGATCTGTTTTTTTTTTAACTTTGAATAAAAAGTTTAATTTTAGAAACTGAAACCATCATTTGTAAATACACTAAAGCAAAGTCTACTCAAATTGAGAGTGAACGTAGTTACAGTATTAATAGAAGGACAGTTTCCTAGGGGGCCATGGCAGAGGAGTGAGTAGCCTCACCCACAAAACCTAATGGTCTGAAATGACGTAGAACAGGAACCTTTTTCAGATGTTAAAAGCAAACACTTAAAAGAATCTGACAACTGATAATTTCACTCTGATGTCCTCGGGATTCTAAAATACCCCAGTGATGGTTGAATCTTCCCTTATTATAAAAAAGGAAAAATCTAAATGCCTAAGGCTAGTCTCACCGCTGTAGCCTGCCAGATGCCCCCATTGGTCACTACAGCCTCCAGGGCCCGGCTGTGGTCCCCAGCACCTGGGTCAGCACACACAGAGCTCCACTGCTCAGGGACGCTCGGTCAGAGGCACCAGACGAGGTCAACTGCCACACTCTGCACTGGCTGAATCCTCAGCACAGGACTCCGATCTCAAGGAGTCAGGACAGACAGTTGGGGACCTCTGAGTGAATGAACGGACTGTGCAACTCTGAATGCAAAGACCTGAAATGGAACATGTCCGTGACCACGTCACTGCAACTGCACACTCCATGACTCACCCAAGTACAATTTTGTTTTCAAACACTTTGGGTAAACAGTTAGCTTCCAGAATATTCTCTCCACTCCTCAACACATTTAAGAGCCTGTCCCCATCAGGATGGCTTAGGCTCCACCTCCTATTTACAGGTTTCATTTCACAGCCACAAAAGCTGTTTTGTTGCAATTAAAGCAATATTTAACTAAAAAACAATACCTGGTTCATGGTTTTTACACAATTGAACAAAAAGCCTACAGGATAAAACTGTTTACATCTTGTCTCCATTCAAGGAAAACTCATTTCTGACCTCTGACTTTTAAAAAACATTGCAGTCATTAATTAAAACCTAATCACCCCACTTCATAACCAACGAGACAGGCTGCTTCCAGTGGGCTCCCCAACATGCTGTGACCTGGCCCGACAGGAGTAAGGCACGTGTGATGTTACGGTGCAAGCCGGCAGGTGGCCCCAGATGCTGGCCTGGTGTCCCACATGGCCCTGTTGGGCAGGTCACAGCCCTAGTACGACAGCCAGCCAGCACTGCCGAGAGTGAGTTCAATACTGAAAGTAGATCAAGGGAAGATTCACTTTCAAAAAGATAAGTTTTTCAAAATGCTCCATCATGAGCCGGGGCTGGCCAAAGCTGCCATTCTCCGTGGGCGTGCTGAACAGCTTTTCCGAAGGGATGGTAACTTCTGAGGGCCAAAAAATCTGACGGCCAAAGTGGACAGCCCAGGCCAGGATGACCGCTTGAGGTTCCAGTAGGCCAGTGGGTCGCAGCTGTGCTCCAACACCTCCTCCTCCAGGTAGCACTATGTCTTTGAGCAGCCTCTCCCGCCCGTCTCACCCCTCCACCTGGCCACCAACAACCACGGGCTCTCCCCTCCGCCAGAGTGTCTCAATGGGGGCCCTGAGTCACAGCCATCGGAGGCAGCTGTGTCCTCTGAGGTAGAATTCAGTATTTCTAGCTCCCTGATTAGATCCTGCCTGTACTGCTCGCCTCCTCCTCCGTGAACAGGGAGGCTTTGTAGCGAGGGTTTTGCTGGACCTGTTTTTACATCTTTGCCATCCAACCTGTTCTTCAATTCAGGCTGTGCTGTGCGTTACCCATGAAGATGCATCTTTACCCCTGTGCTGTCTCCAATTTTAACTCCATGGTCACCAGGATGCTTCCTAGGGGTCTCCTCCTTTAGCTCCATGCCAGATGCCATATGTCCTTAATATTCTTTGGTGTTGATGAGCCAGGGGAAATTGGCTTCCTGGGACTCTTGCAGATGTGAGAAGCAAATTGAAAAAAATACTATATGTTTTTGTATGTGTTATATATGCACACATAGGCACACACACACACACACACATACATATACCACACACTACATGGCACCTATGACCTACTGGCAAATGGCTGACTAAATTTCCCTTCTTCCTAGAACTAGCTCACTCAGATTCTACACAAATTTCTGTACCAACAAAACTCTACTTTCAACAAAAGGGTTGGAACTTTCTGGGGCAGAAGAGAGGCCTTTAACAAACAACGCATGCCTGAAGCACCAAGATACCCAGCTAGGAAATTAAAAAAATAATAATAATAATGCAGAACGTTTCACATCATCAGTTTCAAAAGTTATAAGGGACCAATTATCCTCCGGAGCTGGCGCTAGGATATAGAGTTCCACTTGGAAGCCCTAATTTTCCTTCCGGGCACAATTCAAAACAGACAGAAGGAAAAGAAAAAATCGATACTGGAAATGTCAGAGATTTTTCCAGCCAGTGTCTCGTGGAAATCTTTCCAGGCTTCTGTGGATCAAACAGCCCGACTTCTCTGTGTGCAGACCCAAGATAAGTACCATTTTTTTACCTGCTTCCCGTGCCCTCACCTCAGGTCATTTTAATTATTCTTCACAGGCGGCTATTCTTTCTATGAATCTTTCTTTAAAACTGTAAAATGAAAATGCGCAGAGCCTCTCTGTGGCTCTGCAGGTGGTGAGCTGAGCTGGAAGGCGGGTCCCAGAGGGGACAGACCTCACTGCTGAATGCATGAGCCTGGGGGGCACCCATCGGCACTGAGGAGCCCAGCACCCATCCTTCACCTTCCCACGAAGCCATATCCACAGTTGGGGTGACTTCCCTGCCCACCCTGGGCTCTGCTGCTCCTCTGCCCCTACACCTTCCTCTTGTCCTCTTGCTGGGGGAAGTTCTTTCCCGAGCCGTTATTAGCTTTCCTTCCTGACACTCTCAATGGTAGCTGAAGGCCAGCTTGCCCCTGTGAGCCTGGACTGCCCTCCTCACATGGAGATTTCTCCTGAAATGGGAATGGCTTTGAACCAGCTCCTTTTCAAGTAGCACCTGGCCCTGGGCTCTAACCCAACTCTCTTGAACCACTTCCACATATGGGGCCATAGTCGGGGCCACTTACCCTATTATTCTTTGCATACTGTTTTTCTTAAATCCAGTCACTCACTTTGTATGTGCGTGCATGGGTGTGTGTGTGTGTGTGTTGTTACCGGGAATGGAACCCAGAAACATTCTATCTCTAAGCTACTTCCCCAGCCCTTTTTATTTTATTTTGAGACAGGGTCTCATTAAGTTGCCCAGGCTGACCTCAAACTTGGAATCCTCCTGCCTCAGCCTCCTACAAAGCTGATTACAGGTGTGCACCACCAAGCCATTTTTTAAATGTCACTGTGTTTTAAAAGGAAATTGTAGGCACGTCATTTACCATAAGCACAGTATCATTCAATGATCAACTTAATGCAAACAAATAATGTTACAAAATCCTAACTAGACCATGTCCCTAGCACAGGCACCACATTTGAGGCCTGCTCCTACTCCCTCCTTAAACACAGGAGGTTGCTGAGTCCCAGAGAAGGGCACAAGACACATGACACGGCCCAAGAATCTCCAGCACAATCATAAGGGCTAAAGGAAAATTTTAAAATGGGAATACTTTTGAAACACAAACTCTAACATTATCCAGTGCCACTGTGTGTTGTGTCACCTGTAATCATTTGGGGAATCTCTGGTAAACAGCCCCTCCCTGCTCTTCTAAGAATCTATTATGCACTCTACAGAGAGTGAGGAACCAAATATTTAAAAAGCAACCAAAGGTTCTGCACCCACATTTTGAAAAAGTCATGTCTTCAAGAGCCTTCTTTCCTTAAATAAGAAAAATCCCAGATTCAAAATTACAAAAACCATGCTGAGTACGATGGTGCACACCTAATCCTAGAGGCTTGGGAGGCGGAGACAGGAGGATAGTGAGTTCAAAGCCAGCCTCAGCAAAAGCAAAGCACTAAGCAATTCAGTGAGACCCTGTCTCTAAATAAAATATAAAACATAGGGCTGGGGATGTGGCTCAGTGGTTGAGTGCCCCTAAGTTCAATTCCTGGTACCCAAAATAATAATTAAAAAAAAACAAAACCCTACTAAACCCAGCCCCCAACCCCCACACCCAGAAAGAGATTTGGTAGATATTCACCAAGCAGCCTCTCTGATTAAGCCCCTGATAGGAAGTCACAAGTGGTTATTAGTTTTTCAATGCCTGGCATGCTTTGTAAGCAGTATTAACCGCCCCCAAAAAACCTCAGGGCTTCCCAGATAAAGTCCCCACCCAAACATCCCTCCCCACCCGACCTAGGGTAGCCCCCAACGCCAAGAGACGCTGACATTTAAAACCTGATTGAAACCACACCAAACCCGTCTCCTTCAAAGGTCAAGGAGGAAGGCAGCCCAGCCCAGAGGGCCCCTCCAAGACAATGAAAAACCACTGTCTGTAACTGGATGAGAAGTCAATCCACAGAGGCAGCAGGCAGTGAGCCCAAGGCTGACCTCCGGGTCAAGGGCAAAAATGATTCACATCTGCAACTAATTCTCTGTCTGGTTCTTCCTCTTCATGCTTCTCTCCCCCTGCACAGGAGTCTGACCCCATCAAACCCCAGGCTTCTGTTGGGTCCTGGTTTGTCTCCACTTAGAGGAGGCAGTTTTTGGTTGATATTTGTCATTCTTTTGAAGTGTACATAAAAGTTTAAGCTTCCTGAATCTTGGAAAGAAAAATAATATAATGGAGACTGCACTGTTTTTTAAAATTTGAAATGTCTTTAAACTGTCTTAAAAAGTATGCTCCACTTGGAACCCACCTGAAACCAAGATCCTTAAGCACTGCTCTTATTTTTCCACTAAAAAGAAGGCGTTAACCTGGGCACGGTGGCACACTCCCATAATCCCAACAGCTTTGGAGACTGAGGCAGGAGAATCACGAGTTCAAAGCCAGCCTCGGCAATTTAGTGAGGTCCTAAGTAACTCAACAAGACTCTGTCTCTAAATAAAATATTTTAAAAAAGGATTGGGGATGTGGCTCAGTGGTTAAGTCCCCCTGAGTTCAATCCCTGGTACAAAACACACACACACACACACACACATATACACACACATACACACACACACACAGGACTCACATAATAAACATGATTACTCTCTCTCCTGTTTTTTGGCAGTAACTAAGCACTTTATAAATAACTTATCTTTAGTCTTTATCACAACCCTATAAGGTTAGGTCCTATTACCCCTTTTTTTACAGAAAAGGAAACTAAAACACAGAGAGGTAAAGCAACCTGCTCAGGGCCACACAGCTAGTGAACAATTATGCTGGGCTCTGAACTCATGTAGTCTGCCTCAAAGGTCCATAATCTTGATCACTAGCTTCAGCTCCTGACATGCTAGGTGCCCAGGGCTTCAAGTGTGTTATTGCATGCAAACCATACAGTAACCTTATAAGGTAAGCTGTATTTTATTCCTGTTTCACAGATGAGGAAACTGGGGCACAGAGAGATAAAGCAGCTTTTCCAGCCCACTCAGCACACAGTGAGAGGTGGGGACTCCAACTTCACTGAAGTGTCACCCACTCAGTCACCATTGTTCATGTCTCCACCACTGCACCCCCCCCCCAATACTCGCCTTGGGTTATTCAGGAAAGCAGCTTGTGTCTGTGGATTAAAAATGATCCTCTAAATGGATCTGGAACCTTGAACTCATTAGCCCCACAAGAGTGTGTAGGCAGGAGGGAAGATTGACGTCTAATCCAATCCTGCCTTCAACAGAGCAGCCCAGGAGCCTGTGACAGGAAATAGCTGGCTAAAGGGCACATGCTCTTACACCCAACTAGCTGTCACCCACAGGAGTGGGAGGGGATACCCTGAGAGCAGGAATTCTCAGGGTGTGGTTGGGGGCCCTGGGGGGCTCCTCCAGACCTTTCAAGGGACCCACATGGTCACAGCTATTAGCTGCCTTTGCCTCTCCCTGACGGCACAGTGGAATTTCCCAGAGCCCACGTGACCTGCACTATTCCCAACAGACTGAAAGGGAAGCAGACAGGAGAATCCATCCATCTTCCAGGAAGCCAGATGGCACTGAGATTTCCCAACACAGAAGACGGTGTCCAACCTCTCACTATTTTTTAATTCTGGAAAAGCTGTTTTTCATAAAAGTGATATTTATGACAATGTAATCGGTTTCAATGAATTAAGACATATTTTAAAGCTTCTTGGGCTTAATTTCTAGTATGAGAAAGACTGACAGACATAACCTGAATAAGCAGCAATTTCTAAGAGCATAAAGGGGTTCTGGGACCAAACAGCCCGAGCACAACTGCAGGGGGGTGGCTGGAGTCTCCATTACCTGCAGGGGTCACCTGGTGCCCTCGCAGCAGCAGCCCTGCGTGGCGCGGTGTGTATGTGGGTGTGGGTGTTGAAGAACACCCAGGTGAAGAGTACATGGCCCTTCAGCTACGTGGTCCCACATGTGTGATAGTGATGGATTCTCAGATGCACCCAGCTTACCTGGAAATAGTCTGTAATGAACGACCCAAGTTCACTCTTCAGCAGGCGCCTGGGGAGAGAGAAACACTGTCAAGCAGGCCTCGGTGATACAGCTCATAGTGACCAGTTCCCAAAGTAGGGCCATGACAATGTGCTCACCAGTGGCATAAGGGCTGAGGCCCAGCCTGAGCAGGGAGGGCACCTTCCTGGGTCCTAGTAATGACCTCCATCCCCAAGGTCATCACAGCTGTGAAATCTTAGAAGGAGATTTGCTCATTAGTTTGCTTTGTAAGGGTGACCGTCAGCAGAGGGCAGCTGCAGGAAATCCCAATTCTAACAGAGCCAGCTGGGGCAGGCCAGAACACCCGACTTTGGTGAAAAAAAGAAAAAAGAAAAAAGCAAGAAGACAGACACAGCATTTTGCAACCTTCCACGTTTATAGAGCCCTTCATAGTGTAAGACGTGCTTTTCACACATTCTTTAACCGATGATTTGGTGTGTATGTGGGAGGGTGTAATTATTATTCCTCCTGTACCCATAAAGAAATTGGGCCTCAGAGACGTGCCCCAAATAGGGGCCGAGCCAAAACTGGAGCCCAGACCTTCTGCAACATCTTTTCCCATAACCCCATCTGTCTCTCCTCCAAATCCATCGGAGATACCCAGACTTGACATTCAACTGGGCACCATGATTCGGGCAGTCTCACCACTGATCACAGAGGGTCTGAGGCCGTTTTCAAAATGGACCACAAAGAACAGAGATTCTATTGACCCAGGCGAGACATTTACTGCGCTGTCCTGTATTTGCCACATAACATCATGGCACCAGGAGTACAAAGGTAAACAAGACAGACAAGACCCCTGTGGAGTCTCTATGTTTCTATTCATGTGTGTGGAGAGGGGTAGAGATAAATAGCATTTCAATAAATATACTCACAAGGTATTTCCAAAGTCTTAAGTGCTAAAAAATGAAAATAAAAAATTGGGAGTTTGGCATCCGATCTCATTTCCCTATGACAAATAAAGGGATCATCCCTACTGTTGCGTCGATACATCAATCCAGAGAAGATGAAGAAGCTAAAAACAAGAATAACTGGTTCCCAAGGTCCAATGTGTTCTTGTGGGAATAAGATCATCACGACTTCAAATGATTTCCTTTGCTCACCCCACCAGCTCTGGGTCTCGAAGAGCAAATGCTCAAACTTCTGACAACCCTGAGTATGAACTAACTCCCCAAAACATGCTGGCACATGTCACTGAAGGCTGAACGGGAGGTTGTTACAGCCAGATGTTGTTATGTGCAGAAAACAAGCAAAAGAATACTGAGAAAAGAGGGAAACACTCATGATCTAAAATTTTAAGAGTGAGCCCCGGAAAGATGCAAACACGTGTTGAACAAGAAAAATATCTTCCTTTTGCCTCAGCAGAAAATATGTCCCATGGTAGATGGAACATTTTGAGATTCAAGTTAATGGCAGGTCCCTAGAGGGCTACCCTCTCCACACACCCCAGGGGTTCTCCCGGATCTGGTCAGGGATGGGGAAATCTTCATCCAAAGTCACTGCGCTAAGAGCAGGTGGGTCCCTGCTGGTCTTCCAGGCTGAGGCTAGGACAGGAAACAGCACCCTAGGAAACAGCCCCACATAGAGGGAGGAAGAAGAGATAAGGAGTCTGCTTCTGACCACAGGAGAGAGAAACACCTCTTAACAAAGCCATGGTGGCTACTGGGAAGTCTCAAAACCACAAAGAAGCCAAGCTCATGAAAAAGTAGAAAAACAAGTCCTGGTAATGGCCCCTTGCCGTGGAGGTTTACAAGGTTGGCTTGGGCGCTCACCATGCTAAGGACACACTGTGGAACTGGGGTCCTGGAACCTGGGCTCAGAAAGCACTGTGCCCCTGGTGCTGTTGGAAAGATGGAAAGAGAAGGCAGTCAAGGAGAAGGAGAGACCTTCAAGATCCAGAATGAGGGCACTTCTTGGAGCAACAGGGCGGCAGGATCTTGGCTGGCATGATGATTGTGACTTGGAGCTGGACATGGCTTCATAAGTGACAGCTGTCCTGGGACATGTACAGTGGTACTCAGGGAGTGTGTGATGCCACCCAGTTGAAGATCCCCAGCAGCCTCCCTGGCTCCCTCCAGGGAGAGCAGAAGAAGCTGCTCCCTATGGGGTGTGTGGGTGCAGCACCCACTCATGGTTGCCAGGGCTGAAGCAAACCACAGAGCGCGTCAGGAAGGCTAAGCTGTAGGTCAGATCAGCTGATACAGGAAAGAAGTCAAGAATGGATTTGATACAACTGCCAAGACAGACTTAGCCAAAGGGCCCTGGAGCTAGAATCAGCTGTCCCAGGGGCGAAGGGATGTGGACAAGAACACAGTGGAATGGGAAGAGAACTTCTCTACCATCCGGATACTGTGACAATTACTTCTTTACTACTCCAGAGCCAGACACAGAGGTGGAACCTGCTTTAGACACTTGAAATGTAGTGGACTACAGTAGAATCACATGCTCATCCTATTAACCAACCCTGAGTTCAAGACCCTCTTCAGAGTGATGGATAGAGTTATCTGAGCAAAAAAGACCCATCTGATAACCTATGTCAAGACTTTATTGTCCTAGGTGGCAAATCAATATGCCGTGTTGCCCCATCCCTTACAAAACACTATCTTCTGTCTGAGCAGGTTATGAGGCAGGGTCACCACATATATGCACAGTTTTCACTGTAGCCAAATAGGAATCAAGTAAAGAGCTAATTTAAAAATCATGGTTCATCCATACAATGGCATTCTTTGCAATTGTTAAAAAAAACAAGAAGTACTGTAAGCAACAATATGAAAATATGTAAGTTATATTAAGCATAAAGACAATAAGATGTAGAATAGTGCGTACACCAAGGGGCCTTGTGGAAAGAGAGGATAAAAACAGGAATACGTATTTTTATTTACATAATACCTGGAAATTCATTGGTTAATTCTGCTCTGACAACCTGCTGTTTGAGTCTGGATGAGCTGTATAATTTGGTTTCCAGTAGGCCTTTCAAACCAAAATAGATGACACTTTGATTTTTTTTTAACACAAAAAACACATGTGTTTTTAAAAATCGCATATAAAAGCACTGGATCGGGTGTCCTCTCGGTGCCCCCAGGCAAGGAATTGGAGAAGGTTGAAGCTGTCACTGAAATTTAAACAAGGCAACACTTTAGCAAACGGTATTTCCTGAAGTTAGAGGGAGATGCTGGCCAACAGATATCCCACCCCATCAGACCCCCAAGTCCAGGCTAGGGACCTCATATATAGGGACCCATGTTGTCAGCTGTGTTTCCAGATGAGCTCCTTACAAGGGCAGGAAGAAACTCTGGAATTATTAGCTACTGTTACAATACTTATCTTTGAGGAGGAGGTTATGGGAACTGGGCTTCTGGGAAGCGGGTGAGAGATTATCCACTGTGTACCTTGTTAGAGGTTTAACGGTTGGAACCACATGAATAGAGTCCTATTCAAAAACAAGTCCCAAAGATTCTAATATGAACAATAATCACTGCCAAGGTCACCATGGATGGCCTGAAGCCTGAGAAGGAATGGTAGGAGGGAGTCCCCAGCAGGGCACATCAGGAAGTAGGCTGGGGTCAGGGTGACAGAAAGCCCTGGGAACCTGCCCATCCAGGCTGGTCACCTGAGAACCTTTGTCCTAAGGTGACAGAGAACAGAAGGAGGTGAGAAAAGGGGGCCAGGGCCACTTCCACACTCCCCATTTAATCCATTCTGCTTGTACTTGGTGTACAAAGAAACCAAGTTTGGACAACCCTACCCTTGCCTCAGCTGAACTGAGAGGAAGGGGTCCCCACACCTCTGTCTTGATGATGCCATCTCCAGGGGAACTTGGCAGATGCTTCCCCATGAAACAGACACACTCTCCCCGTCACCAGAAAAAAAGGAAAGAAAACTGAGAGCAGAAACCCCACTAGTTAATTCTTTGGAAACCTGCTATGGGTTAGACATGGAGTTTGATTCAAGGAGACAAGGACGAGACAGAACTCAATGACTTTCTCCTCCCCAGGGCACAGGAGGTTCATCTTATCAACAACTATCCTCAGAAGTTGAGAGTAAAAAAGTATCAAGGCATCAGAGACACACAGACCAGAATCACAGAGGGATACTTTTCCTGCACCATAATCTGGCACACTAAGTTTGCCCACTTAATTTGAAAAGCACAAGAAAGAAGAGAAAAGCAGGAGAAAGACAAATTTAAAAGAACATGGTTTATAGTTCCCCAGATGTGAAAAAAGATGAAAATTCTGATTCCCATTTCTGAGCACCTAGGTTCCCGTGAGGCTCAGAGGCCTAGAATTCAGCTGCCTCCCATCTACTTTTTCCATTCTTTCCTAGGGTTTCTTCCCTGCGAGCAGAAAAGCAATTACTCACCAAAAATAAAATAAAATAATAAGGCATAAGAAACAGATTCCTCCTAGGGTGGAGCCTGATTTTTTTTCCAGTTCAAGTTTACTGAGCACTTGCTAGGCGCCAGGCACCAAGGTCAATAACATGTGTTTCTACATTTAGCCCGAACCACAGTGATACCTCTGCTTTCAGTATGCAAGGACACTGAGCCCAGCATCTTGCTGAGTGCAAGAATCCTGGAGGCAGCTTACCTGGGTCTGAACCCCCATAGCTGCTTCAAAGCTGTCGTGAGCAATAACCTGAGCAAACATTTTGCTCCTTCCCACCATCATTTCCTCAGTCAGAATGTGGGGATAATAAGGGAACTTACTCCACAGGATTATCCCAAAGGCCAAATGAGTTACATCCCACAAAGTTCCTAGAACGGCACCTGGCACATAGCAAGGCTCAGCAAGCATGGGCCCCACGTTCTACCCGGGTCTGCTGGACTCCAAAGCCCACATCCCTAAGGACTCCACCCTCCTCTAGCTCCTCAGCATTTTCTTCCCAGTGCAGCCAAGACCAGCATTTCCTGAGCTTGGAACTAAGGACACTGGGGAAAATCATAAAGGAGGAAGTCTATCAGGGCTAGACCGTCCTGAGCAAAGGGTTCAAAGGTGGAACACTGGAGACAGTGCTAGAGAAAAGGTTTGCTGGGGTTGGGGCTGACACGAGAGCAACCCCTTGGCCCAGGCTGCTCCCTGTGGTCGGTGAAACGACATGTTGAACTTCCATACCTAGTTTCATTTGAAAACAGAATTCTGCTAACACCAGCCCTACCACAAGCCACTGAGCTAGAAGGAGAAGGAAGCTGGGGAACTGAGACTCATGGGATGGGACCCAACCAAAAAGGGAAACGGCCTGAAGTTCAGTCAGAAGTGAAAAGGAGCCACACGAGGGAAAAAAGGGGTAATGACTCACTGGCCTGTATTATCTCACCGCTGCTGCCCCCAGCCTGACCAGCCACGTCGCCACTCCAGTTGATGGGATTTCCTGTTATTTATACGGAAACATAATTTCACTCCTTGCCATCTTGACGACTCAGCAGGCTCCATGCCTGTGGGCTCGAAGGTCAAGGAGGCCCGAACAACGTTGGATTCCCGAGGGTGGAAATGTGCAGGGACACAGGCTGAGCTGGGCGGGGACAGAGAGGACTTAGAAACCATCTCAGGCACCGGGCTGCAATCCCCCTTGCACACAAGGGAAGATCCAAGGAAGCAAATCTCTCCACTGGCTGTGCTCCTCCTGACAGGTGAGGTTAAGAGGATGAGGCAGTGTGGATGGTCGTCCAGGATGAGGAGGGACAGCAGTATTGACGGCTATATCAATGTATCTGTCTGTTAACAAGTAGGGGTGTCCCAGGCCCCTCCAAGTACGGCTCCTTTATGGGATCCACTCAGACCACATCAAAAAAAAAAAAATCTAGGAACAGCAGGGGGTCCCTGCGTGCCCAACACGGCAGCCGGGTGGTGGCCAACCAACCTGATGGCTCCACTCTCTGAAGATGCCCCACCTCACTTCAGCAACAGCACGAGGTTCAGGAAGGCAGCATCTCTTAGGCAGTGACACTTGAAAATACGCCTTTACTCCCTTGGCCCATTCCCTTGCGGACCATGGAGCTGGTGACTCAGGTGTGACACTAGCTGCCCCAGCTCTCTGCTGTCTGCACCCCAGTAGGGACAGTGGGAAACGGGGACAAAGCCTCAAGTGGGAGTGTACTGAGCTCCTAGCTCTGTGGCTCATGCTGTGCTGGGCAGTTTGCACATAATATCCTGAATTCTCCAAGAGCCTCCCAGGTTGGAGTTGATTCTCGCTTTGCAAATGAGGAGAATGGTGCTCAGTGTTCAAATGGATGTTAGGCAGTGGTGCCCCAGGCCCACAGGAACAGGCCAGGAAGGTGAGTGTGGGGAAATGGTGCATAAACGGTGAAAACCCCTCTAGCACCAGCAGCCAGGCCTGGTGTCCACGGTCAGGTCCAAGCCAGTGTTGCCAGATCCGAACTTTCCAGAGAGGCCAGAAACCTGGAGTTTTTTTTGGGGGGGGTCCAGATTTCTAAACATGTAGGCCATGCCCCACTTGGGCTGGCCCCATAGGTTTCTGGTTGCCACTTCCCTCTTCCGGTTACCCTTCTTCTCTTCCAAGGCAAGTCTATTTCTCAACCACAGCAGGCACAGCCTATCAGAATAAAACCCTGCAGAAGACCACATCTTAACTCCTGCCCACTTGGGGTCCTCTGAAGAAGATGCCTCCACTTCCCTCAAGATCTGTTGGGAACTCATGCCTGGGTGCTCACAAGGCGAGTCCTGTGTTCCTCCTGAAGCCTGCTCATGACCAGAAGGTTCGGGTTCCAATCCCAGCCCAGGCCAGATGACTCCCAGTGAGCCATTCCACTTCCTTGGGGCGCACTTTCTCCTGTGTAAGATGGGGATGTCGAATATCTCCCGTGGGGCTGTGGGGAGTCCTACAGAGTTATACACACCAAGCCCCCAGAAGAGCCGGGCTCGCGGACCATGCCAAGTGTCTGCCATGACCATGACCTCCTGGCTCCACCATGCCTCACATTAGCTGGCGTCCTCTGTCAGCCCTTCTCATCTTCCCCCAGCTCCTCCCCAGCCATGGCTCCCACCCCAGTAGACAGACCCTAAGAGAGACATGGAAAAACCTGGGGTGGATTTCCCTTTGGGGTTCCGGCAGCCAGCTGACTCAGGAGGAGGATGTTCCACCTCAGCCCTGTCAGAGATCAAGCAAAATTCCTGGAACCTCCTCTTTCCTTGAAAATCTCTGGGGTTTCCTTCACGCCACCTCTCCATCCCCAAGAACAGAAGCAGGGTGGCTGGAGAGGAAAGGAAAATGTGTGTTTCCTGCCTCAGGCCAGCTGTAGATAACTCATCTCTGACTTCCCGGAAACCTCACCTCTGAGCTTTTATTTCTGCAGAGAAAAAGCCCTTCTAGGGAGTCGAGGGCACGGAGATAGTGTAGCAAGACAGTTCTATCCTCAGCTGCCCTTCCCCCTGATTCCTATCTGCTCATCCTTCAGATTTCAACTGAGGGATCATTTCCCTCTAAATCTAAGCATGTGCCCAATCTCTGCACACCTCAGCACTCCAGATTCTGCTGCCACCCCATTTCAAACATCAGACGTGGCTGCCTGCTCAGTCGCCCTCTCTCACTGCCGTAAGCTCCCAGAACAAGAACCACCTGCCTCAATGGCTACCCCAGATCACAGCCCAGGACCTGGCAGCGCATGTCACAGACATTCATTAAGTCACTCAGTAACAGAATCAATCACCCTTCCTTCCACACCGTCAACCAATCAAAAAGGGAAGGCACCCCTAACCACCTATGTGCAGAGCTTCTCACTAGAACCGGTTAGCATAAATCTTTCCATGCTTTTCTAACTCTTCCTGGTCACATCAGTCAGCAGCAGAGGTGCCAGTTTAGGAAGAGCGAGGTCCCTGTGTCAAAGTTCAGCCACCCCCAGTTAACTGGAGGCCCCACCTCGAAGCCAGACCTGGCCCCAGCCAACAGTAGCCACATCAGAGGTGAGACTGCAGAGGGGTGTTAGGAACCACATCAAGGCCCAAAGAGAATCCACACAGGAGTGCCCAGGACCAGCCCAAGTCCAGGCTGATGGAACTCGGGGGAGCCAGAGTTGTGGATTGTGATGACTTGGCCATTTCACAGAACGTGTCTACTTGGAAAGGTCACTTGCTTGATTTTAGGGACATAACATCAAGCAAACTCTGCTTCCTAAGGTAGTTTCAGTAGAAAATATTCTAATTTATGGTTTTCATATCGACAGACCATGTACCCTTGATTTTTATTTGGGGAAAACTGGCCACCATGTTGTTGAGGGATGAGGTTTCTGATGGATTTATTCTCCAAGTGTGGAAACACTTGTCTCTAAATTCAATATTCCATTCCAGAACTTAACTATCCTCAGTCCAGAGCTCTTCCTCATAGCTACCTCGAAGGTTATCTGCTAAAATACAAACTAGAGTTCGTTCTCAATGACACATTTGAAGAGAAAAGGTCCATTTTTGTAATGAATACAGTATAAGACCCAGTTACACAAAACATCTGCCTTCACAGCTATCCTCTGCCTGGGCTAACCTTTACATAAATTCACACTCCCTGGTCCATCCTAAGTCCGCAGTTAGAAGGGTTGGCTGGGACAGGTGATGGGAGAAGATGATTCAGCTTTGACACTGGACTTGGATAAACCATCAAAAAGTTTATTACCGTCTTGCTTGAGTAGCACCGAGAACTGAGAGAGGCATTTCCTCTTGTCCCTGCAGAAAGGAGAAGCCGCTGGCTCTCCTTTTAAGAACCTTGTCTCACGCAAGCTTCGATTCCAAGAACACCCTTGATGGAGCCATCTGACTCCCCAGTTCAAAGTGAGCTCACCTCATCCAAACTGCTGGGGAAGTCTTTATGTGGTGCTATTCATGAGGCAATTAGTCACACTAATTGTGCCCACATGAGTATTGTATGTCACTTTATTGTTCCTAAGTGTTCCCAATAATAATAATAATAATGACTAGCATTTAGTAACCATTTATTTTGCACTGGGTCCTCTACTAAGGACACTTCAGTGTCTCAATTCTCCCTCCACATGAGGTTGGTGCCATTTTTTTTTATCCTCCTCATTTTTCCGGGGCGGGGGAAGACAGGAAAATAAAGCAATTTGTCCAAGGTCACATGGATAAACCACTTTTGAGCCCCAGGATCTGAGTCAGAAACTGCTCTCTTCAATGAAAACATTCTACTGAAGAGAGACCCTCTGGCACATAGCAAGGCTGTCACAATGGATTGAAAAATAAGCTCGGGAACAACTTAGCCTTCGCTCCTTCCACATTTTTAGACTTTCCCACTGTCCTGTGTCTCCATTCTCATGCTTCAGCCTGATTATGGATCTATTCTACAAAAGGACAAGCCCAAACCAAAGCATCCATTATAATATGGCCAGAGAGCATGTTCGCTTCAGTGTTTTAGATCCTGAAATGCGGGCAGCTGTGTTTATTCCCACAGAAGTTCTTGCAGATGTGGGGGCACATGTGGTTCAGGTTGCTGTATGCATCCTGAGACATCTAGGTCCCATATAGGGCGGGTTCCCAGTTATTCTCTGAGGCCCTGTGATGTAAAACCTGTCTCAACTTGAGCCACTCTGGAAGAGAAGCCAGAGGATGGAAGGCCCAGATGCAAAGGAAGCCCAAGCCCTGGTTTCTAAAGGCAATGACTTATTCTGGGCTCAATTCCTGTATGTCCAGATAGCATCAACCCAACCATCCGTAGTTCCCACCAGTCTGAAAATCAAAACTCAGAGGTGCATCCAATGGTACCCCAACACTGGAAAGGAGAAGCATTAGTCAGATTTTTGCCACTGTGATCAAAATACCCAATGAGAACAACTTAGAGGAGGAAAAGTTTATTTCGGTTCATGGTTTCAGAGGTTCAGTCCGTGGTCAGCCGATTCCATTGCTCGGGGCCCAGGGTGTGGCAGAACATCATGGTGTGAGGGTTTTGGCAGAAGAAAGCTCAATCGAGAAGTCAGGAGGCAGAGAAGAGGTGAGCAGGAGCCACAGGGAAGATGAACCCTTGCAGGTCACAACCCCAGTGACTCACCACCTCTGGCCGTGCCCCTCCTGCCCACAAGGACCACCGTGTTAGTCCATTCAAACTAGGATGGACTGATTAAGTCACAGCTCTTCTAATCCAATCATTTACCTCTGAATATTCCCGCTTTAACACTGGAGGTTTGGGGGGACACGTCATATCTAAACCATAACAGGAGGGCTGGAGGAGGACCACTCCTCAGTGGGGAGTTAAGAATCGGCAGCCACGAGAGACGGGCTCACAGAGGCCTCATAAAAGGAATGATGCCAGAAAGAAAAACCAGGAACCATCAGCTTAACCAGCTTCCCACCAACTCTACAAGACACGAGCAAGAGTGGGGCCATGGACTGAACCATGTTCCCCTCAGATTCCTGTGTTGAAGCCCTAACTCCCAGTGGAATGGCATTTAGAGGTCCCCGCCTCCAAATCACCTTGGGAAGTGATGGGGTTCAGAGGGGGGTCCTGAGTGCACGGCCATCATGATGGACTAGTGTCCTTATAGGAAGGGACACCAAAGACCTTCCTCTCTCTCCAGTGAGATGGTAGCCACCCAAGAGACAGTAAGTGGACCCTCTCCCAGGTCCCAAATTGGCCAGCAACTTGATCTTGGACTTCCCAGCCTCCAGAAATCAATAAAAAACTTCTGCTGCTTCATCCATCCAGTCTTTGGAATATGTTGTAGCAGAATGAGACACTCATACAGGTGCCGAAGTCAGGCAGGTGATCACATCCTGACCCCAGCTCTACAGCTGTGTGACCCTGGACAAGTTATTTCATTTCTGTCATCCACAATCTTCTTGTCTGCAAACCACTGATAACAAAGGGCTGGATGAGCTGGTGTCTGGAGCTGTCTGGGACGCAGCACCCCCACCAGCAAAGCCGCCCCTGGCACCTTATGCAACGGGTAGCTTGCTGGCCACACTCAGCCCACAGATGTATTTTGTTTGGCCTGCATCAATGTTTGGAGAAATTTGGACTATTTACGAACACTTGAAAGTCAGGAAATTTCACATAAAAATCTCAATTTCCGGTTCTTCTTGAGAAATAAGATGAAACATCACTGGACCTAGGTTCCCACAGGAGAATCCCCTCTGGACCAAGGGCAGGACCCCGCTCCATGCACCCAAGCCAGCTCCACCCATTTACAAGACATGCTTGGCACCTCAAGAGATCCCAGAGCTGGTGAAATCTGGCATGGCCTGGACTTTTCCTTGCTGCTCATAAATAGAGCTTTTAAGTACAATTTCAGGATCAGTCTCCCAAAGTGAGGAACAATTAGCACATTCCTAAGTCGCTGTTTTATTTGTTTATACTTCTATTGGGAGCTGAAGAACCTTAGGAAAGGCCAGACTCTCAGTCCTTGGAGTAAAATGAGCTCTTGCAACAGGGGTTGGTGACCAGCTCTGTCCCTGTCACTTACCTTCTCAGGCCTCAGTTTCCTCCCCAATAAAATGAGGCCTTGGGCTGGATTCTCTTTCCTCTGTCTCTTTTCACATTTATGTAATTATGACGTGAAATTCAAGCACATGGATAGAAATGTAAAACAACTCTTGTTTACTCATGAGCTGCGAAGGTTTTAATGAGAGGAGAGCCCTTAAAACACCCCACTGACCTCAACACAGGCCTGAACTAAATGGAATCAGGGCCCCCACAGTAGCCTGTCTGTTGTTGTGCCCATTCCGGGGTTGGGTCATTACCCTTGACGTTCTAGGCTTAACATACCCAGAGGGAAATGTACACCAGGGCATTAAAAGATGGGCTGGAAGCCAGGCGCAATGTCACACGCCTGTAATCCCAGCTACCTGAGAGCTGAAGTGGCGGGATCATGAGTTCAAGGCCAGCCTGGGCAACATAGAGAGAGCCCCATCTCAAAAATAAAATGATATAAAATGAAGACCAACTGGTTCAACCTTCTATCTTTAGCAGAGTCTGATGAGCCCCACCTGAGTTTCTGCCCCCACTTCAAGACACAAACCCAACCACACTACCCAACTTCTGGTGCTTTCTGCACATGGGCCCTCTTTCAGTTCCTTGCTCACTGCAACCACAGGACCTTTGCACCTGCGGCATCCACCACCTGGAACCCTGTTTTCCTAGTGAACTGCCGCTGACCCTCAGATCACAGCATAAGCATCACCTCCACCATCCCTGGCCTCCCTGGCAAGATCACATCAGCTGTGTTGTAGCAGCTTTGTTACACATTTACATTTTACATGTGTGATTAGTTGACACTAATGATTATCTCCCCAACTGAACATAAAGTTCAGGAAAGCAGAGTTCACATCTGTCTTTGCTCTATAGTACTTGGCCATCAGTGGGGCACTCAAATGTTTGCTGGTGACTTCCTTATTGAAAGGAGGAATGGCAATAAATTCCGAGCAGTCTGGTTCCAACCACCAAGTCACATGGCCTACTACGGTGCCTAAGGGCTCAGCAGAGCACAGTAAGTGTTTGCAGAATAAATCACAGCTACCATCTACCAGCCTCTAACCCCAGCCCCACAAAACACACTAGATGCGTGAACCTTCTCTGGATCATAAATCTAGACAGATAAGGGTCTCAGAACTCGACGGCCATGGGAGAAAGATAATAGCTGAGAGAAAAACCAACGAGAGCCAAACAGGAAATAAAACAAAACAAAAAACATAAGCGAAGGCCCCAGCTCAGGTCCACAGGGCCTGGGTGTGTCCACCACATACCTGATGTTTTCATTCAGGACATACAGCTCGTTGCTTTGCAAGCCGCCCCCTTTGAAAACGTTGATCACGGCTGTCTGGACGCTGCAAGAAACAGAGACAACTCCTGGTTAGACAATCTGCTTCCCGGGGCCATTTCCACAAGCGGCTGGGAGCCGAAGGCAGGTGGCAGGGCCAGGGAGCCCATGGCACTAACATGGCTAAGCCTTTTCTCTCTGGAATCCATCACTTCCTTCTCAAGGTCCTTCTCAGGGTCCTTGGGGAGGAAGGATGACTGAAGTCCAAAGGACTCAAGAGTGGCCGTCACCTTCTTGCAGGTCATGTGGGTCTTCCTTCCCCACCCCGCTGTGAGCAGCAAAGGTAAAGGGCAGGCAGTGGGTTCTGTACTCAGGAAACTGTGGACAGCACCACTAGGCCTGGGAGAGTCCAAAGTGGCACCTGCTGCCAACAGGAGCTGTCCCGAGCCGGGATGCTTTCAGCTAGGGGGCCAGTGTCTCCCCAGGGCAGCTTGGCGGCCTGAGGTTAATGTGAAATGAAGGTTCCCTGTCTCTCTTTGGGAGAATTTCCTGTGTGCTAGCCTTCTTGCCCATTACTGTCCCCTCGAGGTATACAGGAACTAGAGTTAGGTCCTTGAGGGGCCACAGTTAGGGCTTGAGGCCACATTCTCAGGGACCACAGCCTACTCTGACAGCCCAGGAGCTGATTATAATTTCATCTGTGCCAGGAGATCTGGGCCTGTTTTAAAGCACAGGGGGCCACTTGGCACCAAAGCATTTCTGAGCCCCCACTTTACCCCCATCCATGGAGCTGAACTTCCTGTGTCCACTCATTAAAAAACTCCACACAGACCCAAACTATGTAGACTTTAGTAATGTGCTGAAAGACCAATGCATTTAATTTCTCCAAAGAGTATCTGCATAGGTGTGGATACTAAGCAGCCCACAGAAGCATAAGACAGTATTGGTGAACCCTGCTTGGTGTGCAAGGTCAGCTGGACACCTGCTAAAAGCTCGAGGTGCCCCCTCTCCTGAGCACCTGTGGCTCGTAGGTATGACAACCTTTGTCTCATGCCATCACTCAGCTTTTCACAGACACACGTCCAATCTCCACCAACGGGTAGCAGGTTGACACATATGACTCCATCTAGGTGTGACTGAGGGATGTGGACAGTAACTGTAAATTCCAATCCAACTGTCCTGGCTGGTCAACCGACTCTGACAGGCCAGGGCTCGAGGGAGTCTACTTTATCACCTTAAACAAAGCAAGCTCACAGATGCGTGGGACGCCAGGAAGCTCGCCCTCTTTGTCATTTGCCTCATCCATCACCACCACCTTCCAGAGCAGAGATCCCAGAAGCAGCAGAAACTCACACAGTCCCCAGAGGTCCCCTGGTCCTGGCCTGGCCATGACAGCCCTCCGGCCCACCCCTGCGCTCTTTACCTGTTCCAGGCCGAGTTGGAGCTCAGCTGCAGGGCCTGCCGGGCAGCTTGGAACCGGGGCAGGTCGCTGAGCACCGGGGAGCTCATGAAGCGCGGTCTTGGCCTGCGGAAGGAGCCCATCTTGTGGAACTCGAGGGGCAGGATGGGAGTGAGGCCGCGGGTCATAAGTCCTGGTGACGGGTCAGCTTCACCTGTAGGACCAGAGCGTTCCAGCTGCCCGCAGAAGGGCTTCTGCCAGGGCTGCCTCCTGGCCCTCAGTCTTCCTTAACACCACAGACTCGGCCAACACCTGGAAAGAGAGGGCAGCCTTTATCCAGAACTCCTGGGGCAGAGGAGACCACGTCTCACGGGTCGCTGGCCGGGACTGTCCAGCCAAACTCTCCCGAAAACAAAGAGGAGACCCAGAAAGAGCCTCTATTTGCCTCTTGCTCCCATTCACAAGTTTTTACAGCCTTTATTTATTTATTTATTTCGGTGATGACCATGTGGTCACCCCAGGGTGGGAAAGTAATGATCCCAGGGCCCATGAGAGCAGTCCCGAGAAAACCCCTCGCTGTGCCTGACTCTGGTTCCCACGCACGTGGATCAGTCTGAGCACCACCGGGGTTTCAGCAGACCCCACAGTGTCATGCACTAAGTGATGGCTTTGAAGACAAGGCGTTCAGGAGAACACAAGGGCTCACATCCCAGCACCGAAAACCTTCCTTGACATGTCCTGTCGGTTTACAGGTATTGTTCAGTATTTCCCAAAGTACCAGGGCCTCCTCCTTCACACCCGTCTCCTCATCAGGATAGAGCTACCGAGTGCTTACTCTTGATTAACCACAGTAAGATGGGAAGCATCCAAAGATCTCTGAGACCTAGTTCCTGCCTCTACTCATGGTCCATGGAAAAGATATCCACATATATCTACCTGTGCGCTCCTTCTGCAATAAAGATTTATTGAGCCCCCATATGTACCAGGCACTCGCTCGGGCACTGGGAGATACAAGGATGGCCCTGAGACCACGTGCCTGCCCCGTGAGCTTACGACCACCAGGAATTGTTCCACACTTACTCCTGCTTCCTGGTTCTGGATCTTATCTATCCCCACCCACCCCACCCCCGGCCCAGAATTGTCTTTCTTTTGCTCTTTGCTTATCTAAATCCAACTTGTTCTGCAGGGCTGGGTCCCAGAATACTGTTTCCCTGTAGCAGCCCAGGAGAGATTTTATGGTTTTGTGGTTAGAGGGAATGACCTGGGGTTCAAGTCTTAACTTGGCCGCTCCCAAGTTGCACGACTTTGGACACACGGAATCTAAAGTCCCCAGGCGTTGACACTGCCAACCTCACAGGACTCGGGGGAGAGATGAAATGAGATCAGGTGTCATGCCCAGCAGATGCAAGGGCCTCAAGGGCTGGCCATTTTCCCCAGACCTATCTTCTTCTCCTTGGCACTTTCAGATCTATAATTTCCACATCATTGTTTAATGAATCCAGAGTCTGAGTGCGTGACTTGAAAGAAGTCTGAGTGAAAGACAAAAGCAGACACTGAGGTTCTATCTGTAGTTGCTTTTCTCTTAAGGTAGTCAGCTTAGCCCCGAAGTGTCAGCGCCCTTCTCATCAGCTAACTCTGAGAATGCTCCAGAAACTAATGATGAAAGCAAGATCCAGCCGACAGTGTCAAGCTTCAGGTTGGCAGGGGGAGACAGTTTTTCAGCCCCAGCTGTAGCCTTTGAAGAAAGAGAACAGACGTGGCCAGGTCCAAATCAAACAAGGCACTGGGGTTGGCAGAGGAGCTAGGCGGCTGGAGCAGGCCCCAGGGTGAGACAACTGGAAGGGCAGAGAGGTACTAGTGGCCGTCTGTATGCAGTGGACACAGTGACAAAGCACCTATCCTAGCAAGGGCCAAAAGAGGCATGGCTGCTCCAGCCTTTTAACTTTTTTCTTGAGGGACAGGAGTCTTGTGTACCATTTTCTCTGATTGTCTTCACCCCTTCACCCCATGCTCAGAATGAGTCAGTGGTTAGTAAAATTGATCAAGAGATGCAGGGGAAGTCATGATAGGCCTGTGAGCTTCTGAGAAGGTCTCAGTAACTCCCCAAGTGCCACAGAATTCATCAAGACCTATGCCCACAGAGACACGAGGTGAGGATGAAAAAAAAATGCAGATTCTCCTTCAGGTTCCTTAAGCGGGTCCCTCTGGGGATTTCATTTGCCAGCAAAGTCCCTTTGTCAAGACAGGACTCGTCTTGATGTCCTTCTTTCAAAGGGCCTGTGGAGTGTGGCTCATCTGTGGAATCATAGGACATTAACTCCCTTTACAAGGATCTTAAACCCGAGGTGTGGCAGGAGCCTCTCACTCCAAGGTCCTAGCACAGGGAAGCAGATGGTGGGCAGAATGGACATCCCCATGTTTACCTTCCACCTTCCCGCCTAACACCCGCTTGCCCAGGGACACTGAGACTCTGAGGATCTCTGAGAATCCCGACCCCCCTCCACACTCGGCTCACGCTCCCCAGGCTCTACCCAGCCTTCCCAGGACCCAGCAAAGCACCCGGCGGCAGGTCCACAGGGCCACCTTGCAAACAAGGGTGATCTTCAGCCCAAAGGACGATGGCCGCAGCTCCCATGCCTCCGAGGCAAGAGCCCCACACAGCACGAGTGGCCTCTGACGTGTTTCTCAGATCCCAACTGGTTGAAGAGTGATGGCTCCGGCGGAGGTGGGGGGATGGAGGTGGGGGGGGGGTGGTTCCTAGCTGAGGACAGAGCCACTCGGCATCACCAGAGCGCCCCCCAGAGGAGGGCGCTGGGAGCGCAGGCAAGGAGGTCTAAGGAAGGGACCTGTTGCTGGTCCCCAGCAAGCATGACAAATCGGGAAATGCCAAGAGTCCAGCCTGTCAGGCCCCACTTACACAGGACAGAAGTGGAGCGAAGGAGGAAAGAAACTTGTCCAAGATCTCCAAGGTGTAGAGAACTCAGGTTCCCTAATGCCTGATCCAGAAAGTTCCCCAGGCCATTCCGTAAATTCTAAAAGATCAGATGGGTTTATTTACCTCTGACCCCAAGCCTGAACTCACTTCCTAAAAGAAAGATAAGAAGACAGCTTCAGCTGCCTGCCTGACATGATGCCAGGTGCTGTGGCAACAGGTGAACTTACTCGCCCCCCACAAAATGCCATTTGAAGATGAGAGCAGTTAAGTAAACTCCCTGCAGTGGCACAGCTAATAGGCGGAGATTCATTGACCGGTGCCAGGATCAGCCCAATTCTCCAGACCATTCCCACTTGGCAATGCTGTCAAACTCATCAAACCAGAATCAAAGCTACTAAGTTAGGAACCTCAGTCAAAAAGTTCATATCAAAATTACATATCATGCCCCTGAGATAATAAACTGCTATAAGGAATTCTATGGCCACAATTGGTGGGGACAGGAGGAACAGTGAGGAAAAAGAATGACAGGAGAAAGCTCAGACTGCTTATTACTGGCTGGGTGGCCTTGGGCAAGTTACTTGACCTCTCTGAGGTCTGATTTTCTTCCACATGAAATGAGCATGCTAATAATGACTGCCTCGGGATTGTAGATATACAAAATATATCTCTCAGTATCAGGCAAATAGCAAGTGCTCATAAGCTCTGGCTAAATAAATAAAATAACATTTTTGTTGTTTCTAAATCGCCAAGACCTGACCATGGTAGGGAAACACTTCCGTGTGCTTCTGGTGCCTGGGGAGCAGGCGAGGCCTCCGAGCCCTGTAGTGGTCACAGCACATTCACAGCTAGCCTCTCAGGCCTGAGTTATCTCAGGACTTTATTCTAAGTAGCATGTCCTAAGGCCTACACCTCCAAGAGTTTCTAAATCTCACCCCAACCCCGTAGTGCAGGCAGAGCAGGCAACCTGCCTCAGATGAGGCCCAAGCAGGCGAGGTGACCTGGCCAAGCCTGGAGAGCCAGTTGGTCAAGGACCCAGCCCAGCTGAGAGGCTCCAACCTAACCAAGATTCCTTTTGTCTTTTTTCCTGGTATATTTAAAAAATATTTTCATTATAAAACATACTTGGAAAGCATATGCACACATAAACACACATTTAAAGAATGACAATAAATCACCACCAGCTTCAGAAATAGACTGCTCCCTTGGCAACCCCGTGTGCTCCTGTTTGGATAATAGCACACGTGCTTATTGATTATAAAAAATGCAAATATTCACCCAAGTCTATCACATCATGTGAAAGGCCTCTTTAGGGCCACTTAACAGCAGAGAGTACAGCTGGGCCCAGGAGTCCTTTCTGAGAGGACGGTAGTGACCTTCAGCTGGGCTCACCAACGCCATGGCCACCGGCCCCACGAGCTAACAAGCACCTGAAATGTGGTTGGTGCCACTGAGATGGAATTTCCACTTTATTTAATTTTGAACAGCCACACACATGGGCACATACAATATTGTGGCCAGGATGGGCTATTTTTTCTTCCCTTTTTATAATATATCATGACTACCTTCTCACGCCAGTATAGATCAATCGATTTCATTCTTTTGAATGGTAGCCTAACTCTTCCACCTAGGGAATGTCATGTTTTATTAAGTCAGTCCCCTCTGGACGCATGTGTAGGAAGTGTTCAGTTTTTGTTATGGCAAAGAACACGCATATCTGAATGTCTTAAGGACCAGGTGACTGTTTTTGCAGAGTATGTACTCAGCAGTGGGTCAAAGGGCCAGTCATTCTTCACTCTGTGGCTCTGATCCCTGCCCCCACCACAGCCCAGATGTAGCACCGCAGGAAAGAGGTTGAGAGGCTAGGCCCCTAGCTCCCAAGATAGGC
Organism: Marmota monax; assembly: GCF_021218885.2. Taxonomy (NCBI): domain Eukaryota; kingdom Metazoa; phylum Chordata; class Mammalia; order Rodentia; family Sciuridae; genus Marmota; species Marmota monax. The sequence goes on along the minus strand of NW_026692072.1, from coordinate 3,142,766 downwards.
AGCACTGGCTGTCACTCAGGCATCAGGCTTGCTCTGTCACTCACTCACTGTGATAGGCAGAATAAGTGTCCTAAGAAATCCTTCACTTCTTAACCCCCAGGACCAGTGAATTTTACCTTATATGGCAAAACACGTGACAAAGTTAAAGACCTTGAGCCTTGGATTGTCCAAGTAAGCTCCAGAATGCAATCAAATACACCCTCATGGGGGTGGGGCTACAGAAGGACAGCAGAGAAGAGAGACAAGCATGGGGGGAGGGGAGGCAATGTGAAGGCAGGTGGAAACTAAGACAATGCAGATCCAAGCTCAGGAATTCCAGCAACCACCAGAAGATGAAGAGGGAAGAAACAGATCTTCCCCCTATAGTCTCCAGAGGATGAACAGCCCTAAAACACCTTGGTTCTGGACTTTGGACCTCCAGAACTCTGAGAGAATAAATTTCTGTTGTTTTAAGCCATAACAGTTGTGATAATTTGTTACAGCAGCTACCAAAAACTAATACACTCACTAAGTAGCCTTGGACCACTCTGAACTGCAGTTTCCATATCAAAGAAGTGGAAAAAGGGGGAGTTATCTTTAGAGTTGCAAAGACCAGAAAGACTGGCTGTGAGGTGTCTGTCTTAATTCCTGAGACTGTACAAGTGCTAGGCCAGGTACTGTGGAGTTTCAGGGTATAGGTACCAAAGCCAGCCTGGTGTCATCACTTCCTGTGAGGTCCCTGAACCAGTGACTTGAGATTGGTATGAGGATTAGATGAGATGATTCAACAAAGGCACACAGTAGGTGTTTGATAAACACTGCCTAATATTTGTTTTTATTGCCACCACCACTACCACCACTGTACTGGTCTGTCGGAGCCAAAATAACAAAATACCATGGCCCAGGTGGCTAACATGACAGAAATACATATTCTCACAGTTTTGGAGGCTGGAAGTGCAAGATCAGGTGACAGCAGGTCTGGTTCCTTCTGGGGCCTCCCTCCTTGACTGACAGACAACTCTCTCTTCTCGTTCTTTCCTCTGTGCATTCACAGCCCTGGTGTCTTTGTGCCCAAATGGCCTCTACTTCCAAGGACACTAGTCAGATTGGATTAGGGCCACCCTCACAACCTCGGTTCACCTTACTCCCCTCTTTAAAGGCCCCTTCCTCAATACAATCACATTCAAAGGTGGTAGGAGTTAAGCTTCAACATATGAATCCGGAGGGGGGCACGGTTCAGCCCAGGGCCACCGTCACCACCATCACAATATATTCTAGGCCTAAGGTTCTCTGTGCCTTCAAGAAATTAGAGTGTAGGTGGGCATTCTCTCCTGAAGGGCCACTGCAGTTTTAATGTCCTTCTAGAGCAGTTGAGGTGGTTGGTTTGGGTGCTGAAGGGTTTCTTGAGGTTATGTGGATAGCAGGGTCCTGGATCCACGGAGCTCCGAGGTTCCTGGGGGTTCCTGACCCAGCTCGAGAGACTCACCTCCCATGGGTTTCTTGGAAAACCTCTGCACTCGGGATCCAGGATGTGTTTGTTGGAGAAAAAGGCTGTTGTCTCAGTTTCTCCTCACAGCTGCCAGGGACTGGGCAGGGCTCGGGGGCACGGCCCAGCCTGCCCAGCCTGGGGTAGAGGAGGACAATGGTGCCCTCAGTGGAAAATGCAAATTAATTCCACTAAGGCTCCAACCTCTGACTCTGAAAAGGGAAGTAGAGTCATGGCACAACAACTTGAAATCAAGAAGTGGGCGGCTTAGAATAACCCTGAGGCTTCCAGGAAAAGGCCATTCTGAGTGTAAATAACAGAGAAAACTGAGCGGCCTCAACTCAGCTGACCCACCCGCTACTTAATGACAGCCAGAAGGATCTTTCTAAGGATGATGACCACCGCACCACTGTGCAGCAGACACGTGACATGAATTCCCTCAGTACTCTAAAAACGGGCCGAGGGCACCGTGACCTGTAATGAAACAGAAGAGAACAAGGTGGCAAAGTGCCTGGCATTTCAGGGAAATCGCACATGGAGTGTGCGCCCAGGTTTACCTTGAGTCAAAGCTATAGCACGTAGCGCTCAAACTCCACCGAGGCCCCTGGGTCTCACCCTCACCACCACCCAGGTTGGCTGCGCTACCAGCCCCAAGACGTTAACTTGCCTAAGCGCTTGTGAGGGAGGGTGCTGGAGCAAAAGCCCAACAGTCCAGGGCCCACAACACTCCCACCACTCTGTCACTCCAGGACTCTCCAGGGCTCCCCCAGCTCTTAGAAAGAATCCCCAAGCCCCAGCCTAGCACCCTGGCCTCCCACCCCTCTGCATGCCAGCTTGTTGGCCTTCCTTTCCTGCACCACTACCTCCTCCTTCCCTGCCCCAGGACATTTACATATGCCATACCCTTTGCATGAAATATTTTCCACTCAGTTCTCAGTGCTCAAACCCACACACTGGTTATCATTCATTTTCTCTTGTTCAGGAAAGCCCTCCTTTCCCTTCAATTTTTATTAGTTCCCATCTCCACCTTGTTTGTAGTCTTATCACAAACTATCTCACCCAAGAACGACAGAATTATTTGTCATAGTGTTTGCAAGGCCCACAGGCAGGCACTATGTCTGTCTTGTTCTCAGGTACATCCCCAGGTCCGACTATAGCACTGAGTGTAGCAGGTGGTCACTAAGGAGGGGATGAGCCAGCTACATGAGGCACTCCTGCTGGGTGTCCAGGAACCGTAAGCCAGTGTCAGCTCAGAATATCCACACATAACGTTACACATACAAATACCCAAACACCGTGCTGTTGAAATCTGTCCAACCCTGGTTCAAGTCCAGGGTCTACAACTTCTCGCTGGGGACCTGGGTAAGTTCACTTTTCTCCTCTGTCAGATGAGCCTTATACCCATTACACTTATCTCAGTGTCATTCATATTAAAAACAAGATCCCTTAGATCATGTTCTGGCACAGAATAGGGACCAGCGATGTTGTAACTAGCATTATTATTTGTGTTCAACACTGTATTCTTCACAAAACCCTCTCAGGCTCCAAAAAGTGGTGTGTGGGCAGGGTGTGGGGAGATGGGCGCTCTGCTACAGTCTGGGGCAATTGCCATAGGGGGAGGAAAATTTGACAGGCGCTACCAAAATGACAAAGGCCATACCCTCTGACCCACCTCTGCTACTTCCAGGAATATTACCCCAGGCATGTCGAGCGGCTTATGGAACAAGGGTTTCCACTGCAGCCTTCCTTACGCAAGCAGTGGACTGGCAATGACCTAAATGCTCGCTAACGGAGACTGGCCGTGCACCCCACAGGTCCAAAAGCCCCAGGAGCTCTAGACAAGAGAAAGCTCTGTGTGCATCAGCTGGGGTGTTTTTCAGGGGAGACTTTGAGCAAAGAAACAGGGTAAGCACAGGTGTATCTGATGCTGCCACCTACGTAAAACACAAGAAAGACCATTTATAAACTCTACTGCACGCACACAGGGATCTCCAGGAGGACAAACTGGTAACACTGGGAACACTGGTTTCCCCCGGCAGGCAGCTGGGTGGCAGGGCCACTGAGGAGAGAGCCTTTCTCTGCAAGCCCTTCTGTGCCTTCTGAATTGTGAACCTGCATTATTATTCAAATAAATAAATAAAGACAACAGTGCTCCCCCCACCACCACCAAATTAAAAAAAAAAAGAAAGACAAAAATAAATAAAGCCTCTATGATTTACTCAAATTCAGGAGGGTCAGGACTGAAACTTGATTTCTGATCCCAAAACAGGGCTATCAATTATAGTCCATCACTCATTCATTCATATACTTAATACAAATGTACTTATTCAGCACTTACTCCACAACAGGGCTGACTTGTGTAGGGACACAGAAGCCAGGAAATAAAGATTGGTGGAAAAGAAGATGAAAAGAAGAACTAATTTCTTTCCCCCTTTTGGGCAGCATACACCATGAAGGGGCCAGAGAAACTGGGTTTGACCCTCACAGTGAGCGAATGGACGATACCTTTGCCACCAGCTCCTACCTTTGTCACCAGCCCCTCCCCAGCCTAAACGAGGCACTGATACTCAATCCAAGCTGGCTTTTGCCATCTCAGGTTACAAGTCCATTTTTGCCATACCTGATTTTTCCTGAGAAGACTCAAACTCATATTTTTTTAAAAATGTGAAACCTCCTGATCTGTAAGTGTTGATAACTGGTTCAGCCAGCGGGTTGGCACTTTTGGAAACAAACATATAGGTTTGTGACTTTATTCTATCGCATCACAGCTATGACACGTAGGCTTCTCGGACCATTGACCCAGAGCCTAAGCCAGGTGTTGCGTAAGCCTGAACTCACCAGCCGCTGTGACCAGGGGAAGTCACTTCACTTCCCTGGGTCTGTGGACTAATCAGTTAATTAAGGACTTGGCCTAGCGGATGGCCAGGATGATAATCAGCATTGCCAACCGGGCATACTGGTCACCTCTGAGGCTGGGTGGGGCCCTTGGACCCTAACACAGCACTAACCCAGACCCAGCACCCAGACAATGCTTCCACTCCACCTCCCATCACCTAGCTAACTCACCTCTTGACTCAAAGCTCATCCTCACCCCATCGCTGGTTCTTCCAGAGCCCCAGGCACCCCTCGTATTCACACACACACACACACACACACACACACATCCAGTCAACCATACAACCAAGAGACAGGCCAGCAGCACCCAAGGTACAGGCAACAGACACTCATACCAAGCACAGCCCTCCACGCCAATACAGGAAACCAGATCTAGACTCCATGCACATCCTCCAGCCCCACTGGATGGACACCAGGTCAAAGTAGGTTTCAAAGAGCAGTGGGCCACTTGGTCAAATCAACTGCCTCTCATGGCTGTTTCTTTGCCATCATTATAGCTGATCAGAATCATATCCACTGCCACCAGAGGCTGGTGACGATGAGCAGGATTGGGCCAATCCTCTATTTGCATTTATTATCTCAGTTAATTTCTACTCCAAACCAACGTAGTAAGTTTTATTATTCCCATTTTTCAGATAAAGAAACTGAAGCACCGGGATTCCAAAGGCAGAAAACCACGAAGAGGGACCAAGAGTCACATCCTATGTGATTCCAAAGTCTGAGCTCCCAACGCCCCTGCTTTACACAACACGCAGGTCTGCCACACACTGAGGCCAGAGACTGGGCACTGAGCACTGCTTCTCTTCATGAGCATCACCAACAGCCTCTTACCTCTGGGGCAGCACATTGTCCCTTCCAGGAAGGAGGCTTTGTTTCTGCAGGGCACTTACCCAAGAGGCTGAGGTCACTGGGTTTGTTTACTCACTCTTCAAAGACAAAGGCTTGGCCTGTCTTGTCTGCTACTGTATCCTGATGCTGAGCACAGCGTGGTGCACATAAAAAACACCTGACAAATATTTTCAAATGATGGGAAGAAAAGTGGTCTTTCAAGCCTCAGGAAGAGCAGCCTTCATTTCTAAAGGACCAAAAGAATAATCTTCAGGGCCCACCTAGCTCAGGTCCACCTAGGCACTACTGCATGCAGGGATGTGGACCTCAGTCACACGGGCAAGGAACCCCGGGTCTGTTTTGCAGAACCTACAAACATAGCAGTGCAGAGGAGTGGGCTGCCTCGCAGGGCCCGTTTATTTTTATTAAGGAGCAACCTTCACAAGTCTTAGGAGACAAAAGCCAGCCAAGGGACAAATACTGACTCTTCCAAACAAATAAATGTTAAGGGTCAAGTGTGCACCATGGAAAAGGCTCAACAGGAAGCATGAGACAACTTTCTCAGCACTCCCCTGGAAACCAAACGCAGACAGAAGAGTCTGGGAGTCCAAATTTGGGCAGCAGTAAATATCACAGCAAACAGGATGCAAGCCTGAGGTTTATCTCTGCTCAACAGCATTCACTAAGTGTCCCCGGGACTCAGAACGATTTATCTTCACCTAGAAGTAATTATATGATCACATCACCATTTGGATCTGCAAACCACTGTATAATCAACAAAAACATCCCCTTCTTTGGAACAAGTTAAGCAAAACTGTGGGAAATGCCACACATCTTATTTACTCCCCCATAAGCCCCACTTTAAGTATCAAGTTTCTTGGAGTGCAAATTGTTTGGGTGTGGCCCATAAGTGCCATCTCAAGTGATTCTGCTGTGCCTACCAGATGATAAGCCAAAACGTCTAGACACAAGTGCTAGCTAAGACTGACCATTGTGGGAAAATTACATTTTTGATGCATCACGCATACAAAACCCTGGTGGGTAAGAGAGCTAACACCACGGCGGCCAGCCAGTAAGAATTTCAAGCGTGGGAAAACGGGCTCCAGATTAAAATGTTCTATTTTGTTAAAAATCAGCTTTATTCTCTCATTGCAGAAATGCTTTTCCGTGAGAGAAGGAGTGAGGGAAAAGAAAATTCTCACCAGGTGGTGTAGCCAGGTGTAGAGTGTTTGAAGAGGGCTAACCCAACACAGATCACTTCGTGAAGGCCGTGAGTCCTGTGCAAATCCACTCAACCAAATGCATGAAGGTCCAGCGAGTGCCAGGATCCAAGTAAAGAAAACCACAGAGGAAGAAAGTACCTGCTTCCAGGGAGCTCAGAGTCTCACAGCAATATCCAGAAGTAATACTGAAAATGCAACTCCACACCCAGGGCTGTAACTGAAGACGGGCCGTTGAGACAGGACGGAGGCAGAAAGGTTAAATCACATTCTAGAATTACAAGGCAAAGCTAATGAAAGGTCAACTCTTCTTGGGTTCTCCGTTTCTTTGCCAGTGACTCTAAAAAACATGGGCACTGGGGCCTGCAAAGGAAATTTCTAGAAGGAAAAGCAAACTTTAATAGGCAAGAGATTGAAGAACTAAGCAGTGGGGCTGGGGTTGTGGCTCAGTGGTAGAGAGCTCGCCTAGCCCATGCGAGGCCCTGGGGTCCATCCTCAGAACCACATAAAAATAAGTAAAATAAAGATATTGTGTCCAACTACAACTAAAAAATAAATATTTAGAAAAAGGTGAGGAGTACATAAGGTCTTCATGAGAGTCCAGGGTAGGATGAAAACATCTCATTTTAACACCTAGGAAGAACCTACAGTACTGGCTGGAGGAGTGGAGATCTGACTCCTAAAAATAACAATAAAAGGGGGAGAAAAAGGGGAGTTATCTTAAATTAATTATCTTAAAAATAAGAATTAAAAAGACAAGAAAGGATGGCAAACTCCTCAATGTCTACAAGGGCCAAGGTCAAGAACATGACCGAGATTAAAGGGCCCGGTGGGGTCTGTGGCAAACCAAGGAGCATCCTCAGTCTTTGTTTTTTAAAGAAAAAGGTGAGAAACCAAGTTTACATTCTGACTCTCCCAACTTTTAAAAACTAAAATATTTTTCTTTTGTTTCTCTTCAAAATAGGATGCAAGCCAAACAATATATGAATATGTCTCGTGCCAAAGTCTGGCCCACAGGCTACCAGTTTGAGACCCTCAAGTTAGAGTGGGTGGAAAAAAATGTAAACAGTTGGTGACCTTGAAGGCTAAAGGAACAGTAAAGACAGATGTTGTGAAGGCTTCTGACTGAGGCCTGGGGGTAAATGAATGAAGTACTCGGAAAAATAAATAAAGTGAATGAATCAATAAAAGGAACCCCCAGAGGCCCAGGGCATTCCACTCACCACAAACATCTGCACAGCACTTTAGAGTTTCTATAGCTCTTCCCCATGTGATCCCCTCAACAGCCCAAGAGATAGGTGTTGCTGTCACCTCTATTTTAGAAGGGAAGAAATTCTAATCAGAGCATTTAAGCAACTTTACCTGTGGTACCACAGCTACAGCACCAGAACTTCAGTCTAGGACCTGTACTTTTCCAAAATCTCAAAAGGGAGCACTCTGGGATATCTCTGTCAACTTCTTATTGAACAAAGTAGTGTCCCTAGAGGACACATTCCAAAACCCCAGTGGATGCCTGAAACCACAGGTAGTGGCAAACCCTGAATACGCTATACTTTTTCCTATGCGTACATACATATGATAAAGTTTAACTTATAAAGTAAACAAAGTAAGAGATTAACAATAAAACATAAGTGCAACAATATACTGTAATAAAAGTTTGCACATTGGGGCCATTAAGTAAAATAAGGGTTAAAATTGAACACAAGAACAGCGATGCTGTGACAGCCCATCCAATAACCTTAATGGCTACTGGGTGACTAATAGGCAGGTAGTATATACAGCAAGGATCCACTGGACGAAGACATGATTTGATCTTGAGCAGGACTGACCAGAACAGCACAAGATTATACCACACTGCTCAGAGGGGTGCATGATATAAAACATGAATTTCTTATTTCTGGAATTTTCCATTTAATACTTTCCAACCATGATTGACTGTGGTTAACTGAAACTGAGGAAAGTAAAACCACAGATAAGGGGGAGATACTGGATAGATTCCTAGGCCCTTCCTCTGGTGATTCTGACACATTAGGCCTGAGGTTTGGTACAGAAATATGTACCAAATTTCTTCCTGAAAATCTGATGTACAACCAGGCTAAATACTTCTGGTCTAGATCAATGTTCTCAACCACTGGTAATTTTGTCCCCCATTCCCCAGGAGATGTTCAGCATGTATGGATACATTTTTGATTGTCACCCCAGTAGGGGGTAAGGGCGGAAAGAGCTATGGGTGTCCAGTGGGTAGTTACCAAGGCTGCTGCTAAACATCCTACAGTGCACAGGACAGTCTCACAACAAAGAATTCTTCAGCCCCAAATGTCAAAAGAGCCAAGGCTGAGAACCTGCATTAAAACTCTTGTGTCTAAGAACTCACACTGGAGGCTGAGAATCGGCCCAATCAACATCACCTGGGAGTGTGTTAGATGTTCAGGCCCCAGCCCAGCCCCAGTGACTGGCATTCTGTGGTGTAGTAGGACCTCCAGATGACTGGTGGGCACTTTGAGAAGCATGGCTCCTGAGCATGCTTCCTTAGCCATGGTGGAAAGGATCCTCAATGGCAGGCTGGTCTCACTGTTTTATAGATAGAAAAACTGAGGTCTAAAGTAATTGAGCAAGCTGCCCACGGGCCTGGAGCTAGCTCATGTCAGAGCTGAATCCAGGTCTCAACTCTCTGACCTGTGTTATCTCCCAGATGTTAACTGGGACCCAACATGGGCTCATTCAACAACTCTGCTCCCCTGGAAAGCTGATGCTGACCTTGGAAGGTGTGTGTGTGTGTGTGTGTGTGTGTGTGTGTGTGAAGTGGGTGAGGGATGAAGGTTTCTTTTTAATGCCTGAAAGAAATCTATTGTCCTGCAGATGAAGAATTTAAAAAAAAATTATCTCAAACACCATGGAGGATTACCATGTTTACCCACTAATTTTGCCTCCAGATACTTTACAAGGAAAACAGCCTTACCGCTCCCCAGTGGGGGGGCCAGCAGTCAGCAAGATGCAGCCAAAGCTCTCCAAAATGACGGCAGCAGCCAGTGCGGTCTCCCCCAAAGACATCTGGAGAATGATGCTGAACCAGTTCCAAAGGAGGCTTTAGAATTAAACAGCAAGCGTAAAACGGTTTACCCCCAGGATTTACGCAGCTGAGGTCATGAGCAGGTTGTGACAGGGTCCGAAGCAGCTTAGCTCAGACTAATACAGACACACATCAGAGCCAGGGGGAGATTTCTGCCCCTGGCCCTTGGGAAGAAGACAAAAACAAATTCTCTGAGCTATTCTTCCAGGATCCACTTGCATTGACATAACTCCAGGGCCCTAAACCAACGCCAAAGGAGCTCAAACCAGTCCCTTAATCCTTGTATTTGCAAGGAACCCAACTGCCCTAAACCAAACACAGAACTCAATCAGTGTTGAAAAGAACCAGGAAAGTTGGAGAAAGTTCTGTAAGGAGGGAAGCAAGCAGAGAAGCAAGAAATTGGAGGTGTTTGCTGTGTTTGGCAACAAAGTGAAGACTGAATACTGATGGGTAGTTGAGAGATTGAGTGACAGTGTGACCACTGTCCCTTCCCAGGCCAGTGCTAGTAACTCTCTATATTCAAAATTGAAGAAAGGGAAGGAGGATGAAAACCCAGAGAGAGAGATACACGAGTTTATGTACCACATAATTCCATGCAAAATAAACTGCACAAATAATTATGATAGGTCAGATAGCGGCAGATAGTGGGCACCATTCTTCCCACAGTCCATGGTCAAAAGAGGAAGAGCAATCTGATGTGTCCCATCCCTCTCCACAGCCCTTCTGGATTCCATCTGAGCTCTGCAGAGGCTGCTGGAGCCGGCTGAACATACCCATGAGCCTCTGTTTCTTAACGAAGCCAGTGTATAATGTATAATGATGTCATGTATTTTCCTGCTATAGAAATGTAATATTTTTAAATGGGGGGACAGAGACTGTCCTCTATACATTTGAAGAATAAGTAAGAGTCTCTAAAAATTCTTGACTCTGTTACAGCTGGAAATATAGCAGTTCAAATAAAAGTCAGCTTAAGTTTAATAGACTTTAAAATTCCTAGTTGACAGTAATTAGAGAGCAAGAAGTATTTCTTTAAACTCCGCTAGAGAGAACTTAATCCAATTTAGGTAATCACTAACCTTTGCTTTTTCGTCTCTCTCTTTCTCTCACCCTTCAATGAAATCCAAGGATTGATCTACAAAGGCCATAAACTGGCAAAGCATAAGAAAAGAACATTTAAAGAGAGAGATTGGAATGACTCTTACCTCAAAGGGCCAAGTCCAATTAGCACGGAAACAGGTCCCATAGGCTCTCTAATTTAGGGGGACTATAAGCTGGCACCAAATAATAGGAGGTCTTCTGAGGAAAGAGGAGGTACTCCTGATTTTTCCTCACTGGGAGCCTCATCCAGCACATTGATCAACAGGTCTTGCTCTGCAGTGTGACCACTGTCCCTTCCCAGGCCAGTGCGAATAACTCTCTGTATTCACAGTATCCTCAGGCGTGGTGTCTCCTTTCATGGAACTGCTATAAGAATCATCCAGACCGTTGCTTCAGCCCCCATTGTTCCACCATATCCTATCCCCTCATTTTAGACTTTCCACACTGCTCTGGCTTTGACTTCTGATCTAGAAACTTCCATGTGAATCATTAGGACCTTCTTGAGAACTTAGGACACTGGGTTCTTCATGAAAGGCTTTCAAAGGTATATGTCAAAACGGACTGGAGGCTGGTATGGTGGTACTTGCCATATTCCCAACTACTTGGGAGGCTGAGGCAAGAGGATCTCAAGTCTGAGGCCAGCCTGGGCAACTAGTGAGACCCTGTTTCAAAATTCAAAATTAAAAGGGCTGGGAATATCGATCAGTGGTAAAGGGCCCTAGGTCGTATCCCTAGGATTAGAACAAACAACTGTGTTAAGAAGAATGAGAGGCTTAAGGTAATGACTGTGTGACCCTGGGAAAGTAATAAGGCTCTCTGAGGCTGTTTTCTTATCCTAATGCAGATAAAATAATATCTCCCTTCCCAGATTGTTGAGAGGCTGAAATACCATTACCATAGCTATACCTGGTTCACTGTAATTACTCAATAAATTAACTCTTTTGTTCTAATCATACAAGTTTAAAGGAAACCTTGGATCCCCAGGCCCTACTGAAAATGTGAATTAACTCAAGGTGGCCTCTGATGGTCTATTACTGTCTTGCATTCTCTAGACCAAGAGCCTCCTTCTTGGCTCCAATGTGGAATCTCCCCTTCTGCTTATCAGGTCTGTTCTGCTCTCTCTGTTCCAAATTCCAAACCCCGTGTCCTGTACAAAATCCACAAAGTATCATGCTCCAGAATTTCATCAAGTGAGATACCAATTCACACACTGGCTTATTGACAGATGATCATATCTATAAGCATTGCCTTTAACAAGTATTTACATTTTGCATATAGACAGGCAACTCTGGGAACAAACCTTTCATGATAGACATTATAGGGCCCTTTCAGAGGAACCTCTATGCTATTTCTCAAAATCTAGCCCTGAAAAAAAGGATTAGGAAAAAAGCTCACAATTTAAGAAAGATTCCCGCATATTTTATCTGTATGAGGGTAGTACAAAAAGAATGAAGCCAGGGAAATAGGTAACCACATACACACCTACAAATCATTAGGATGGAGAAATCTGGAAAAAATAGGTTAACTTAGTGAACATACTTTAAGTCAACAAGCAAGCTAAGTAGTATGACATTTAGGTCTGAACCGTCAGCATGAAATTTTCAGATACTCAGTGTAACTATTCTAAAGACAAGATTGGGGGCTTTTTCAATAATTGTGCCACTTTGTGATATTTCTTGATATTAAAAAAATAAATAAAAGTCCACCAATGCAATCACCTATAAGATGATCTAATCAACAACTGGGGAATCAAGACATCTCCAGTCTCTAAGCCTGGAGTAACAACTCGAAATCCATTTTGAGTTCCATGCCCGTGTGTGGAGTCTTAGACAAATTATTTAAATTCCCTGAGCCTCAGTGATCTCACCTATAGATCAGAGATGTGATAATGCTTACATCAGTTTTTCAGTGTGGATCATAGGTTATCAAAGTGCAAAGTTTGGTATAGTAAGATCTGGAGAGGTGTTCGTAACACCCCCCCCCCCTTTTTTTTTAAGAAGGGGAATATTTTTGTAATGCTCCAACACAGAACATTATTGAAATCACACCCTTTGAAATAAATATACACCATGGCTCTCTGGACCTGAAAGGAATGAGGCCCCACTCTTGAGAAACACCCTAGACTGAGGTAAGAGCTAGTCTAACTGACCTATTTCTGGTGCCTTTCTTCCTTTATACATGAATAGTTTCAGCTGTTGGCAACATCTCTCTCTCTCTCTCTCTCTCTCTCTCTCTCTCTCTCTCACACACACACACACACACACACACACACACACAAAACCAAACCTGAAAGGACTGTGTCTGAGGATGGAAAAACTGAAGACAACTTTGAGGATGACCAAGCATCCCTTCCTTACCTGCAAGGTTACATTCGATAGAAACCATTCTCAACAGCTCCTTTAATCAATTCTAGGGCTCAATATGGCCACCAGAGAAGACGGATCTGCCAGGTTCCACTGAGAGGAACCTCCCTCAAGTGCACTGGGAATCCCAGCAGGGACTAACTTCAGAATGTGGCCAAGTTTGTTTCTGTGAGCTCCATTTCCCCCTCCTGACCCACTTGGTGCTTCGTATTGTCAGCAAAGCACCTTCCACCTCGAAAGACATTTACCAGAGCTCAGCACTATGACATTTTGCAGTATTTAGGGCAATGAAATGTGAGAGCTGCAAACCTGTAGTGATCAGAATCGCCCAAGGGAGGTAAAAGGGGGGGTGGGGCAGTCTCCAACTCATCTATCTGTATAATGGGGGTGCGATGGAAGGATGGAGGCAATCATGACCGTGGCCTTCCGTGGACTGCTGTGGTCCTTAACAGGAGTCAGATCTGATTCTGCACATATTGCCCGGGCAACAGGTCCAGAGTTCCGCGCGAATAGGAATGCCCGGAGACTAGCCGAGCCCAGAGCTTTGTCCATGCGGGTCTCTGGAGCAGTCTGCTGGACCGCCTCGCGTGAACCTCCCGTCTTGTGGGGCGCATCTCACTGCTGTAATTGAAACCTTGCACACCGCAGGATTGCAGTGCCGTCTATAAATACTCACTGCCTTACTGCTGACAAACAAAACGCGGGCTCCCGGCACCGCGGGGGAAGAAGCGGCGGCATGTGATCTAGGACAGGGGACTGGTAGAGCTGGGGAAACCCCTACTGCCAACCAGGGAGGCACCCTATTTCTGAAGCTGTTTGGGTCAACCCCGGGCGGCAGTCCTAGGAAGGGAAGGTCCGCGCCGGCGGGCTGGGGCTCCGGAGCGCCCCCTGCGCGCAGAAGCATGCTGTGCGCGCACTGGCCAAAGTGGTGGGAGCGCGAAAGACCAAGTCGAAACAGGACACCAGGGAGCAGACCACCGTGCGTCGGTCGGTCGGCCCTGGGTCCTTCCCGCTGTCCTCCCCGGCTCCATCTCCCTCGGGCTGCTCTCCTGTCCGCCCACTGCGAAGCGTGAGCGCCCAGCGGCGCGGGACAAAGTGACTGCCTTCCCTCTTCTTCCACGCCACCTTCCAGAAAATAGGGGACTGCCTGAAAAGGGCTGTTTCGGGGACTCTCCGTGTCCAGGGCCTGAGCATAGGCAGCTCACTAGATGGGCCCCGCCGGCCGAGGGAACCAAGCAACCAAGAAAACTTTCTCTTTCGACCTTTTGACTCAGTCTGAGTCCCACGACCAGCAGCATCCCCCAGTCCCACTCACAGCGGTCCCTCGCCACCCGCAGGCGCGGATCGCGGTCTCCCCCGTCCCCGCCCACACCTTGGTGGTCGTAAGTCTGGTCCCCTACGCCCACCTGCAGCGTCCGATCGAGGGATTCTTAACCATGCGGGGTCCTCACACTGTTGCGCCCAAAGGACGCTTTCCCCCTACTCCTTCCACCCCCGTCCCCCGCCTGAGAGTGCGCAGCGATTTTCTTCTCAATCCTGGGCCGTTTCTGAGCCTAGGACTGTGGCCCCTCCCGGGGACTTCCCCACTCACCCCCTTGGGGTACCCGGCGTGAGTCACCCGCAGCCGCGCATACCCACCGCTCGCCTCTGTCCCAGACTCCGCGCGCCCGGGAAAAAGTTTCCGGTGTTAGGAAGAACGTTTTCTCACTGGAGACACGAGCGACCTGGACGGTTCTAGGCGCCGCGCTCTGCCTGCTCTGCCTGCCCTCCCTCCTCTCCCAGTCCTGCCCTCCTCTGCCTCGCACCCAGCCTGGGCTCCTCTCCCGCGCCGAGTCCGCAAACGCTGCGGGCGCGGAGCTCCCAGCGCCGGGCTGGTGACACGTTTCCCTCCTCTCTCAGCTTACGGCCGCCTCCTCCCCGCCGTTCCTCCTCCCACTTTTCCTGTCCTGTTCACGAGGCTTTATTCTCTCTCCAGCGACCCCCGCCCCACTTCACCCCATTCCACTCCTCTAGCAGCGACTCTCACCCTGCTGGGTAAAGGGCGCGAGGGGGCCCCTGCGCTTAGATGCAATTCAGCAATTTCAGGAAATCCAAGTTCTTTGACTTAAAAAGCCCGGGAGGATGCAGCACATCAAGGCAGCTCTGGGCTGCGTTTCTTTCACCCAAGAGCAGCTCTGCCTCCCGCCTCTACCCCAGGATGAGAGACTGCCAAGAAGCCAAGAGGTGATTCTGGGGCTCGCTTTTGGAGCAGGGCCCAGCAGAACAGAGGACTACAGACTGGAACTCACACACACACACACACACACACACACACACTTACTTTCTCCTGCTTCCTTCCTTCCTTATTTTTTTCTTTCTTTTTCTTTTTTAAAGGAAATGTTCCCAGACCCACTCCAGAAGTTGTTTTAAGTGCATTAGTGAAAATATAATTCAAGCGAAGTCTCTCCCTTAGGTTTGCAAAATTCGTTTCAAGCTCCCAAATCTCCAGCTGACTTTGTAACGAATTCGTCAGAGGCTGAAATCAACAGAAAACCAAACAATCTGAAAATTAAAAACAATGTAAAACTATTTTCAAAATGTTTTTCTCTTTGGCAGGTGTTAAGAATTTGATGCAGCTGTTCGCAGGACTCAATGGCTTGCACAATTTCACCCTATGGTTGAGCAGGAAATACTTTTAAAATGCTGCCCGATCTCATATCACACTTAGGCTTTGAAACCACAGTGACATTTGCTGAGGAAAGGATGTATGTTTCTTTTTTGGCCAAAACTGAGCATAATTTGATTTAGTTTTGGGCACTGTGACCTTACAAAACCAATGCCTTGGGGTTGCTCTGGGGGAGCTGCAGTGGATGAGTGTCTGAGCGGCTCACTTGCCCAGGGATATTAGATAAAGCTAAAGGATTCTCAAAACAAACTCTAGAATGAAGTGCCTTTGAATCTCACTCCAGGAATCTCATACAGTGCAAGGCAGGCAGGTGGTTTAAGGAAGGTCTTAGAGGAGGAGAGCCAAAGCCTGCAGCCCTAAGGGCAAGGTTTAGATACCACTCTTCTTCTTCCCAACCTCAGGATAGTAGCCAGTTAACTTAAGGCTGCGGTGCCTCAGTTTACGCATACAAAAATGGAGACAAAAGTATTCCCTAGGGGCTGGGGATATAGCTCAGTTGGTAGAGTGCTTGCCTCACATGCACAAGGCCCTGGGTTCAATCCTCAGCACCACCAAAAAAAAGTATTCCTTAGGGTTGTTAGTTATATTTAATGAATTCATAGGACTTCTGCTATGACTCAAAAGATAGTAAGCCGATATGATTTTTATTATTATCCCTGGGGTCTGGGAAGTAAAAAGAGAGCTAGTTCTGCAGGGTTGCAGGGAAATCCATTTGAGAACATCCACTTCACTTTGCTAACTCTATTTTCTCCTTCAAGTCTTTGTTCAATGAGGCCTTCCGCATAATATCTACTTAGAATTGTAATTCATTCTTTCTTCCAAAACCCCCTTGTATTCTACTTTTTCTTTTTTTCTGTAGTATCTGTCAGCTTGTAACATGAAATACTTTTTTTTTGTTCTTAACATATTGTCTCTCTCTCTCACTACCTCCTACTTCCAGGATATACCCATTTGGCTCTATAAGGCACAGATTCATTTTGTCAACAGATATCCACTGATGTGGCCCAAGTTTCTAGTGTCAGGTATTAGCATAGCATCCACCCACTAAAAATTATATGAGTGAATCCATGAATAAATTCACTTAGCAAATTTATTCCATACTGACCACCTGCAGTGGGTGGGTTTTATGCAATAAGAAAATGTATTAATCAGTAAGCTTGCCCAGGATGAAGAAGGCTCCCTCTGGAAGAAGTGTACTTCCTAGTAATGAAAATATTCACAATGTGGGCAGAGCCAACTTAATTGGAGCACCATTCAAGAGTAATCAAAGCCTGGAAGGGAGGTTTGAAAAACTTAAGTCAGCTGGGCACAGTGACACAGTCCTGTAATCCCAGTATTTTGGAGGCTGAGGTGAGAGGATTGCAAGTTTGAGGCCACCCTGGACAAATGAGACCTTGTCTCAAAATAAAATTTTAAAAAGAGCTGGAAATGTAGAGTTTTTACTTGGCATGTGTGAGGCCCTGGGTTCAATTCCTAGCACCTCCCTCAAATAAAAAGAAGTTAAAAGCTTCTCTAACACTAAGGGTCACTGATTTAGTAAACATAATATTCTTTTTTTTTTTAATATTTATTTTTTAGTTTTCGGCGGACACAACATCTTTGTTTGTATGTGGTGTTGAGGATCGAACCCGGGTCGCACACATGCCAGGCAAGCGCGCTACTGCTTGAGCCACATCCCCAGCCCAACATAATATTCTTAAAGTGAGAAATAGCCAATAACTTTGGTGTAAATTAGAGCTTCTCTGATGCGAATATAGTATGCTTGTCACCACTCAAATTTTGACCACAACTCTAACTAAATACCAATAGAACATTGACTTTTCTTATTAAGGAACAGAATCTTATTAGGAGAAACCAATATAGATAATTCTTACTAAATATTCAATTATGGAGGAGGAAATTTTAGATCTTAATATTTGACGTATGAAGTTCACAGCTTGCCATGTCCAGTCTCTAAAATGAAAGTTGGCCCAATCAAGGCTGCTGTTGAAAGGGTAAGCTTTAGGCAGCCCTTTTAGAACTAAGGATAAGATACCTGACTTAAGTGTAGCCAATCCACAGAGTTGTCCTATGACATACACAGACCCCCAAATGTACTGAGTAAATCAGATTCTATTTCAGGAATGTGAACATAAGTATAGAGAGAGTGAAAGAAAGAGAGGGAGAAAGAGGTGGCAGGGGTGGGAGGGAGCACACTCATATGTAGAACAAAGCAAAGTCATGATTTTATCTGAATTCTAAATTCTAGAAGCTGCAGGCTGGCTGCCTGTGGACCAGTAAGATGTGTATTACTTGAGACCTTTGTTGGATATTTTTTGAATGACTTGCCAATATTCAAATATCAGAAAGCTTCATGCAAAAACAACTTAAAAAAAAAACAATGAATTTTCAGCTTGCCTTGAACACTCGGAAAGACCTGGCATCCTCTCACTGCAGGCTGCAGGACCAGAGTGGGCTAACTCAGCAATGCTCTTTTCCCTTTTAGGGAGGACACTCAGTTTCCAGCTTGCCACAATTCCGGCCACTCCCTGCTTCTCTTGTTTCGGGCCTGCCCACCATTTCCCTGCCACTCCCGATGCAGCTAGAGAGGGGTGCTGGCCAATGTTAGGAGGGGCCAGAACTATGAGCAATCAGAAATTATGCAACGGAATGGCATGGGCTCAAACCAATTTTTTCTCCTAGCAAGAGAACCCAGTTTTCAAGCAAAACCTCGTTGGAGTCATACAGTTTGAGCACCTCCGAGGTCAAGGAAGCCACAGGGCAGACCAGGAGGCAGCTAGGCATCAGTCAATTGGAAGAAGCAGGGGCTCTGCAGCTGCCTTGGAGTCAGAACCACCTTTCAGGTCTTGCTCTTTCCGAGGCCTGTTGTTCCACTTTTCCTTTGTTCCCTTAACAAGGCCTCTCTCCTCATCCCCATTACTCATTTCCACCCCAAGGAGCTTAACCAGATCAAGTTCAAAAGGAGTGAAGTGACTTGACCAAAGTCGTACACAAGCAAGAAAGAACAAGACAGGGGACCCTGCTACCGATTCGGTGTCCTTCTCTGACACTGAACTGATTAACTACTTCCCTCTCTGAATAATAATGCAAATGACTTCAGTTTACAGAATTATGTTGTCATTCAATACCTTAGGGTCTGGCATCACATAGGAGTGAAACTATCTGCCAAATTTATGTGTTGAAGGTCTGATGTCCCATTCAGACCAGCTTCCACGAGGCCTCAATGTCCTTGATGTCTCATTCCATGTCATAAAATTATTCCAACACAAAGGCATTATAGCCACCCATACATGTTTGTTTTTTTATAGTTGGGAAACAGGAGACCTTGAAAATCCAAGAGCCTCTGTTGCAGCCTAAGACAGTGCTCATGAGGAGCACCGGGAGGGCTCCTAGGCACAAGCACTGGAGAACACAGTTGTTCAGGTCCTCAGAGCCCAGTGATAAATGAAGTTAATATGGTGACTCATGATACATGCCAATCTAGATACGGAACTTGCATCAGCTTTCAGTACACATCCACAGTACAGCACCAGCCATAAAAACAAGACCATCCGAGAAACAAGTTCAGCGTCTGATCTAACACCGGGGTGTGAAATCAGTGACCTTTGGTACAGCAAGAAGATTTAGCCCACAACTAGAAAAAGCTTTCCTTCCTTCTGCCCTCCTTCTAATATCTAGTAGAAAAACTGAGTGCCTTGAAGTCTGGGTTTTTTTTTAAGGGGGTGTCATTTAGGTGACATAAACAAAAAAAGAATTATTTTGGTCCCTGATATTCTTTTCTTGATAGCAATGGGGTCTTTCCAGTATGTTGGTTTTTACTATCTTTCTTGCCTTTTGGTATTGAGGAGTATCTTCCCTCCATTCTAAAGGAATTGGTATTTAATTAAATAAGCATGTATTTTTTTTAAGAGAGAGAGAGAATTTTTTAATATTTATTTTTTTTAGTTTTCAGTGGACACAACATCTTCATTTTATTTTTATGTGGTGCTGGGGATCAAACCCAGCACCCCGTGCATGCCAGGCGAGCGCGTTACCACTCGAGCCACATTCGCAGCCCAATCAGCATGTATTTTGAGAATAATTTGAATCAGCAATCTTAAAGTGAAAAGAAATTTGGTGGTCTTAACATGAACTTTCCTTGGGAAATCCAAAATTTAATTACCCCTTTCCACAGTTGCAAATTTGGTAAGTGGTCAGCAAATATTGGCTGGTCACTTATTTGTGTCAAATACTACAGATGCCAACAGCAAAGGACAAGGTCCCTACCTTCAAGGAACAGAAGTCAAAACAATTGACATGGAAGGAAATACACAAAGGAGATCATCTGAAGCACAGATGTGTGCTATGAAGAGGATAAAGTGAAGGCTAGAGTGGAAGAAAAAGAGAAGTGCTCCGCCTGGCGTCATCAGGGGTGGTCTCCCTAGAAGGCGACTTTGGGGTGAGACTTAAATGATGAGACAAGCAGGGGGACAGAGTTGGGAAGAAGCTGGGCAAGTTAGAGTGGGAGAAGGACCATGTGGTTGGAGCAGAGCAAACAGATGGAGAGAGGACCGAGATGAGGTCTGAGGAACAGATCTAGGGCAGATCAGAGAGGACCCTGCAAGTCATGGTGGGTTTTGGGTGATGCTATGGTTTGGATCTTGAGTGTTCCCCAAAGTCCATGCAGTTAAGACTGGCACCCAGTGTGGTGCTATTGGGCTTCGTGTGGTGCTAAGAGGTGGGGCTTCAGGGTAGGTCCTTGGGTAGCTGGGGACATGCCCTTATAGGGGATTGTGGGACTTCAGTCCCTTCCTCTTTCTCTTTTCATACCCCAACCACGAAGTGAGCACTTTTGCCCTGCCATATGCCGCGGCCATGATCTGATACCATACCTTACCACAAGCCCAAAAGCATGAGCCAAAATAAATCTTTTTTCTCTATAAGTCAACTGTTCCAGGCATTTGTTATAGTGACAGAACAGTGACTAACACAGGTAGGAAGTACAGTGATCCTTATGTGTGGTTTCTCTTTCCACGGTTTCAGTGAACCAAGGTCCAAAAATATTAATTGGAAAATTCCAGAAATAAACGAGTCATAAATTTTGGGTTGCACATATTATTTTGAGTAACATAATGAAATGTAGAATTCTCCTGCTCCATTGCACCCAGGACATGAACCGTCCCTTTGCGTAGCATATTCATTCTGTATGTACTACCCGCCCGCTAGTCATTTAGCAGCTGGCTCTGTTATGAAATGGACTGTCAATGCTTGTTTTCAAGAAACCCTTGACCCAAAGCACAAGAGTAGGGATCCTGGCTATTTGGATATGCTAAAGCAAGGCCATAAAGTGCTTTCTTGAAGTGAAAAGATGGAAGTTCTCAACCTTAATAGGGAAAGAAAAAAATTGTATGATGAGGTTGCCAAGATCCGTAGTAAATATGAATCTTCTCTCCGTGAACTTCTGAAGAAAAGGGCAAAAATTGTTTTCTTATGCTGTTGTACCTCAAACCAAAAAAGTTATGGCCATGGTATATGTTAAATGCTTAGTTAAGATGGAAAAGTGATTGAGTTTGTAGGTAGAAGACAAGAATAGAAAACAAGTCCCAACTGACAAGTCCCAACTGACAACAATGTGTGACCAGAAAGCATTAAGCCCATAAGTGACTTTGGCAAGGGACCCCTAAATTGAGTGACACTAAGCTATTTACTGCAAGTAACGGCTGATCACAGAGATTCAAGAATAGCTTTGGGCTGAAAAATATAATAATTATGTGAGAGGCTGTATCTGCCAATAAAGAAGCTGTGGCCACATTTCTGGCAGAGATGAAGAGTTGACTAAGGAGAAAAGGAACCATCCATAGCTAGTCTTCAATTATGACAAAACCACAGGGTTCAGTACTATCAGGACTTTCCAGGATCTTCTGGTGTCTTGGAATATGTCCCCTGCAGATAATGGGGGACTACTCTAATGCAACCTGATTTCTGCATTAGAAAGATCCCAGTGACTGATGTGTGTGCTAGATGAGCTAGAAAAAAAGGCAGCCGTGAGGACCATGGATCCCTTTAAGGGGTGGTTATGGTAGACCAGGGATAACATCGTGATGCATAACTAGCTTTGGAGCAATGATGACTTTGATCCATTGTAGAATTGGAAATGCTAGGACTACATGATGGATTGGGTGGGCAAGGAAAGGTAAGTGGGCTTGGGTGATGCTTCAGTTGTTTTTTTTTTTTTTTTGCTGGAGCAACAGTGGATTGTTACAATGTCAGGTCAGCACATACTTAATTCATCTCCGCACTGGGCTGAATGGAAACTATTCCAAATAAATAAGAAAGTTATCCAAAAGACGTGTTTTAATCTTTCTCAATCATTACAGAAGGCATTTGGGCATAACTTCCTTCATCATATCCCCTTCTCCAGGAATGATCACATTCCTCTGACTCTTCAGGGTGGAGCAGTGGATCGTCCCATGACTTGTGTCAAGTTTGCCCATCAGAATCCCCTTAAAGAACTGAAGCAAAGGGACTAAAGAGTGTGCAAGATGAGTGGCCTCCTGGCTTTATCCTGCCCCAGCAGAAGTGGTTCCACATGCTTCCTGGAACACTCATAGTCTCATCACCTCTTTGCCATGAGGTCATCAGAACTAACCCCTTGTGACCTTCCTCTCTGTTGCTGTCAATCAAAGCAAAAAAAAAAAAACCAGAGTAAACAGATCTCTTGATCTCCCTAGATTGTCATCATGGCGGGCTTCTCTTCTATATTCATTCTGACCTGCCTCTCAGTCCATCCATTCTCAAAAAAACATTCTATTGTGTTCTCTGGAACCTGAAGTCCACCACCAGCAAAAGTCCCTAGACTTCAGCTGCTGCTGTTGCTGCTTCTTCTCTTCTTAATAATTTTAGTTGTAGATGGACACAACGCCTTTATTTTGTTTATTTAGTTTTATATGGTGCTGGGGATCAAACCCAGGGCCTCACACAAGCTAGACAAGCCCTCTACCACTTAGCTACAACCTCAGCTCATACTTCAGCTTCTTAATGGAACATTTCCTTGGCCTTTTGCCCTAACTCAGTTCTCAAACAGTTGGATCTCAGAACACTCAAAAATGAAATGAGCCGGGCACAGTGGCACAGGCTTAGAATCCCAGTGGCTCAGGAGGCTGGGGCAGGAAGGTGGCCAAGTTCAAAGCCAGTCTCAGCAACTTAGCAAGGCCCTAAGCAACTTCGTGAGGCCCTGTCTCAAAATGAAAAATAAAAAGGGCTGGGGATGTGGCTCAGTGGTTAAGTGCCCTTGGGTTCAATCCCCATTCACAAAAGAAAAAAAAAAAAGATTGAAAGACCCCAAGGAGTTTTTATTTGGATGTGTTATATCTGCATTTAAAATTTAAATTAATTTATTAATTATAAAATAACAATATAAAATCACCACATACTATATGAAAAATAACGATATTTTATAATCAATAGAACATACTGGGAAGAATGGTATTATTGTGTACATTTCTATAAATCTCTTTAACATCTGGCTTAGAAGACAGTTGAATTCTCCTTTCTATTTCTGCATTCAGTCCATTGCATTGTCATGTCTCATGTCACCTAAGGAAGGACTGAATACCTATGGAAAAAGGCGAATATTATTTTAATATTTCTATGAGACAGTTTTGGGGTTGGTGGATCTCTGATTGGGGTTCCAGAGACTCCCTGTGGCCTCTGAACCACACCTTGAGAAGCACAGTTCTAATTGAACTCTGCTCTGCCCTGAGAACCCATCTCCCAAAGTCCGTTCAGATGGTGGGAATTTCTCTACTATACTCCTGTGTCCCTGAAATGGAGGGTAGAGTGTTTGTCTTCCTTGTCATTTTTGCCCCTGCCAGACCACAGTCCCTCCCTAGAGATTCCCAGGAAACCATCAGGGTCTGCTACTCACTACCTCCCCTTGTGGTCATTGGAGATCCCTGTGTGGTCACTCTTGTTTTATAGTCAGTGTCTCAGATATTGCTCCTGCCATAATTCTTTGGTGGTTTCAATATCCATGGAAAAATCTTCCCAATATCCTGGCAGCTGAGATCCTTGACTCAGCACCAATGATCTATTCTCATCTACAGTCACCGCTTACTCTCATGGTGGGGCCTGACATTGTCATTTCCTATTGACACCCTCTCCCACTCTCGAACCACACCTCCCTTCTTTCCAGGTTGCTCCCTCTAGTACTCTGAACCCCATTAACCTTCATTCCCCTGGGGTACCCTACCTTAGCCCACAGCTGCTCACCCCACTCCTGGCCTCACTTCCCGCCTCACCTGGATGAGATTCCACTATAACATGAACACCCTCACATGCGCGCTGGATTCCCTTGCCCCTTAGTTCACTTGGTTGTGTTTGCTTTGCTAAGTCAAAGCCTTGTTCAGACAGATTCTCCTCCTACTCCATCCCTGTATACACCCTGGTACAGACATCACTGAAAACATTCATAAAACACATCACCTAATTTTACTTTAAATTCAACTCACATGGCCGGGTGCAGTGGCCCATGCCTGTAATCCCAGCAGCTCAGGAGGCTGAGGCAGGAGGATCACGAGTTCAAAGCCAGTCTCAGCAACAGTGAGGTGCTGAGCAATTCAGTGAGACCCTGTCTCTAAGTGAAATACAAACTAGGGCTGGGGATGTGGCTCAATGGTTAGTGCCCCTGAGTTCAGTCCCCAGTACTGCCCCCCACCAAAAAAAAAAAACAACTCACACTCTCCTGGGCCCAGTGTCCCTCAACACCACCTGTATGTATCTAGTCCACATTCCCCTTTCCCACCATCTTTTTTCTACCATTCGAATTTTCTCCCACATCCTCACTTTCACTTGAGACCCTTCCCTCTTTTCCTGAGAATATAAGACCATCTCACCACAAATGGGCTGCCACTGTCATTCTATCCACCCACAGAACTTGGAGCTCCAGTCTGCCTCCCTCCTGCCACTGGGCCAAATCTGATGCCAGCCTTCCATTGTCACCAGATCCTGTCCTGTCCTCTCCTCTTTCCTTCCCATGTGGGGCATGCAGGAGTCTCCCTCTACCCTCTCAGTGTGCGTAGAGCAAATCACCTGAGCTACCCATGGTCGTTACCCCAAATTTTTCTTTTTCTTTTTCTTTCTTTGCTCTTTCCATGAAAGAATTCTCAGATAATGAGGATCCCACAGCAAAAGCCATACCCCCAGGTGTGCACACACACAGAGATAGGGACCGGGTTGGAGAAAGAAGTTCCTGGGCCCAGCTCCCATGAGGCCTGACTTGGTCTTGTTTCTTTGAAAGGCCCCTTTTATGTGAGATGGTGGGGTCCAGGTCCAGGTAAGGGTAACCTTCAAAACCCATACATTTTGACCATAGCAGTCAACTCTTTTTTACATGAACCAAACCTTAGAGTTAATAATGGCTTCCTGTAGGGACCAAGCCTCAGCTTTCAATTGAGACCTGCACTCAGGAGCAGTTCCTCTCCATTGGACTCATTCTAGTCTTGCCTGCAGAAACAACCTGTCTCTTGGTGATTTTGTGTGAGACCTAAATGAGGCCGTATGAAAGCTTTGTGTAATATAATATGGCATGTTGCTTGGCACACGGTGGTTCATTTTTTGTTGTTGTTGTTTTTCAGGTAGCAAAAGAAAAATAATTAAGAGAAACATTCAAAACAAGAAATCTTTGTATGTTTATTGCCCATAATGTTGTTTCCCCTGATGAATAACCTCAATTCCTTTATGGTAAAGCCTATTAATACACCCTATTCTTAATTTGGTTAACATACATTTTAGCCTTTCTTTATACTCTCACTTGTGTTGTAATACTGTATACCCTTGACTATAAAAGAGACTTCAGTAAGTAGCCCACAAATATGAAAATAAAATATAATCTTGAAAGTAAAGTTTAGCATTAGTACCCTGCCCACTGGGGGAGAATAAGGGGAATAATCACACAAATATAGCATGAACCATGACAGAAGATGCTAATCTGCACTGGATGTATACAAAGGTAGATGGGGTAAACAAGAATAAATAAGAATGCACCCATATTTACTATCTGTGAAAGAAGAGAGAAGAAAGGAGGGAGAAAGGAAGAAGAAGAAAATAAGGAGGAGTTCCTAAATCTACCAAGAAAGTGTCACAAACACAGTCCAGCTGAGCCAGGGCAATGGAACAGGTTGCTGACAAACCAGAGAAAATACCTAGAGATGGCACACCGCAAACTCAAGGCTTTACTGAGAAATGCTTATGGGTGAAGTCCAGCCCTCGCTCTGCTCTGCCAACCAGTGCCTCTTTCCCTCAGTGCCCTTAGTCCAGTGGCAGCTGGATGGCTGGGTGACCTGGATCCTTTCCACAGTGCCCTAAATTACATGCCAATCACCTCTGAGACAGGGGTTTCATATGTTAGGCTGCAGACAAGTGACAGAAATGTGACATGATCAGAATTAGCTTGCTTAGTTTGCTTGTCTGACCAGCATCCCAAGGAGCAACTGTCCTGGTGTACATGCAAGAATGTAGCTTTCTACAGATAACACGAACTTGTCCTAGGTCCCAGTGTCCTTTGAGATAATGCGTACCTGGACATTCTAGTCCAGACTTGCTCTCCTTGTTCCCTTAACTTGGCTAGGTTTGAGGAACAAAAAGAGGGCATTCAAGCACATGGTTTTACTGATCTTCTCCCTTCCACCACCTTTTTTTTTTTTTTAATCCACTAAGGGCTATGGTCAAGGACCCTGATCAAAAATCCCTCAGGTAATATAGATCTCTTATCTCAGAGTCAAAGCCTACCACACAACCCTCTGAGTACTGATTTAGTGTCTTGGGTACCATAATACACCCATAATACCAAGTAAGCTTTGCTAGCTAAATTCTTTAGAGACTGATGTATATGTATACATTAAGATACTAATGTATGCATGTATAATCAGTGATATCGATTTCTAGAAATCTCTGCCTAGAATCACATTTATAAATTAGCTCTTTAAGTGAAAGAGAAACAATTCGTAGGAAATGCATCCTTTTCCTTTTTCCATTTTAATCTAAATCTTTCTTTGCAAAGTAGAATCTATGTTATACTTTAAGCACTGCATATGTCTCCGTCCCTTTTTTCTCTCTCCCTCCCCTGCACTCTCTCTCTCTCTCTCTCTCTCTCTCTCTCTCTCTCTCTCACACACACACACACACACACACAAATATGAAATGCATATGCAACAATTACAATTGATATGAATATTAATCTCAGACAGACAATGTGCCAAGACCCCCATTTTGCAGAAGCAGAAGTTGAGGTTCAAATACACGGTTCAGTTCTTTTCCAAGGTCACATAGCTTCTCACAGGTAAAAATAACCACAAATTGTACAGCTTTATTTCCTATTGTTAGTACTTTCCCAATTTCAGTCATCTTGACTTCTCAATTTAGGAAGAGGAAGTTACCAAACTGTTGGGGGAAGATAAGTTTCCTCATTCAATCCACCCACTGTAAATCAGGAAAAATCTGCAAGAGCAGAAAGTGAGCAGAGCAAAGATGCCCCATCCCTGGGGAACGACTGTACCCAGCAATGCTGGCGTGACCAACCAGGTCAAGGTGAGCCACGCTGGCCAAGCGCATGGCCACCCTCCACAAACAACTCTCTGTTCTTTCTCTAGCTTTAATTGGGGGCAGTTCTCATCTGGCCGGGACACAGACCCGTCCATCACTCAACGTCTGCTCTATTCCTGCTCCTCCACATCCCACTCAGGTTACTGGAGTTTGAATGTTTCGGCCTGGCTTTCACCAGTGACATCCAGCTAGCCCTCCTAGATGGACATTTCTAAGATGGGATAATCCTTCAAGGTGGTGCTTGTGTTACTGGAGAAAGTCTCCCTCATCAAATAATTTTCAGAAATACAGCATGCAAAATTATAATATGCATTAGTATATTAAGACCTTGGAGGTAGTCTGCTGAAAACAAACTTGCAATAGTTAATTTTTTTTTTCATGGAACACTAGTATGAGCTTAAGAAAACAGCATCCTGTAGACCACAACTGGGGAAATGTGTTCAGTCAAAAAGACTTCCATGTCAGTGAAATTTACTTTGAAAAAGGCTCAGGACTGTATAAGATCAAGGGGAGATCTTAATTGAGTCTACTTGGTAGATTCTGCTTTCTGCTTTTTAATTTCCTGGATGACTAGTCTGCTGATAGTATCCCAAATTTACAGAGGGAAAAAAAATATTCCTGCTTCACTTTGTACTGCAGAAACAGAATGAGTGACCTTGAACAATTATTCCCTGTGTCCTGCTCAAGTACTGCATGGTAAGAATCAGCCACCTCCTCCAGGGGAGGAAAAGACAAGGCCTAATCTAGATGTGATCAAAGGACATTTGAGAGTAAATTAGCATGAGCAGCCATTGCTTACTGAATGCACCAGCCCAGGCACCAGCAGTCAGTAACCCATTTAATTCTCACAGTCTACCCATGATGCAGCAGGACTGAGCTGTCCATCAGGGACATCCAGAACCTCACACGATGACTCCACCAAGTTCTGCTCCATGAATGCTCCTGAAAGGATAGAAGGCAGAGAAGCAGGAAACCAATTAGGTTTTGGCTATGTTAACTTGCCCAACATCACACCTCCAGCAAGAAGAGTAGACCTCAAACCCAGGGCCGCCAAGCTCCTAGCACCCTGACTAGCCACCAAGCTTTGTGGTAGACAGCACAAGGATCTGGCCGCACGTCTCAGTGGTTAACTTTGGCCAGAGTGTAGCTTGCATAATGAAAATTGCTGTGTTTATGGGACACTTTTTTTTGAGGGCCTAACAATGACAATTGCTAAAATGTATTGAGCACTAAGTGCCAAGCATGCACTAATAACTTTACAGCACTCCTTCCCCACAACCATCCTAGGAAACAGATAATAATTATAACTTATGTTCCAGATGAGGAAACCAAGGAGCAGAGAGCTCAGGGGAATTGGCCTCTAAGTGGTAGAATCAAGCTTTGAATAGAGGATCAAATCCCTACAGCTCTGCTTTTCACTTTGGGATCAAAGGCAGACATTGTAACAGAAGGGAAGGACAGAGGCAAGTACTCTACCCCTATCTGGAAAATTAAACAAGTACATTTTATTAATTTATTTTTTTAAAATTCTTACTATGCATAGTTCTAAGCACTAGTTCTAATCACAAATGTCATCTCATTTTATTCTCCTAAAATAATCAACACCACCACCGGGCCACTACTATTGCTGTTATTATTCCTATTCCACAGATGAGGAAATGGAGGTACTGAGAGTTAAGCAACTTGCCCAAAGTCACATAGCAAGTGGCAAAGCTGAGTCAAACCCAGGCATCCTGCCTCCCTGGTCTGTGGCCTTACTCATCCCCGACAAGAACATATAGATGACTCCTTTAAAAGTAAAATACCCTCCAAAGTCCAGTGGCTAAAAATGGCCTCTAAGAGGAAAGCAGAGCCCTCTGTAGTCCTGGACATTAATCGGGGCCAGCCAGCTGAATGACTTAATCACTGTTCAATTTAGATTTCCTGGCTGAATGGGTTCCTGTTCATCCTACCGGAATTTAATAGCCAATTGTTTCTTGGCATTCTTGCAGGAGTGGGTGGGCTATTTTCCTTTGGCCCAGCTGTTTCTGGAAGACTAAGCACTCAGCCATTGTCAGCAGGTGAAGGAAGGCTGGCAGTTAGGGGACCCAATCCCTTGGTCCCCTGTTCTTGGTGGAAATGGGTCAGCTCCTGCTTATTCTTCTGATCTGGGAGCTGGGCCCCTTCTCTCTGTGCAGGAAACCTGCCTGGGGGTCAGTGCCCTGCTCTTTTGCACCTTTGACGGAGGGAGCAAGAGGAAGGAGAGGAGAAAGACCTGAGTCAGATCATTTATTAGCAGATGGGCCTCTAAGGAAGCAAAGAGGACCTTCATGTGCAGCCTCTGCAGAAATGACGTTGAGCTGTTATCAGTGAACCCTGCACAGCATGGTCTGTCCAGACGCCGGTCTTGGCACACAACAGGTGCTCCATGAGCACATGCTGCAGAACTTGCTGCATGAATATAAGCTAATGGCTCAGAGCTGGCTTTGCTTTTCTCCTGGCCCATAGACGTCTGTTTCCCTTTCCTGTTTTCTGGGATGAGGATAGGAATGGCCAGTGGAGTTTACCACAGCCTCATCCCAGCTGCGACTTGTCCCAGGTGCCTCTAGGCTGTCGTGCCCAAACACCAAGGGGACCACACAGTTGCTTAACCTCTCTGGGCCTGCAGCATCTTGTTCTCTTGCTCCCCACCCCAAATTTTGTTTTGTTTTGGTTTTTGGTACCAGGGACTGAGCCCAGGGGTGCTTAACCATGGAGCCACATCCACAGCCTTTTTTATATTTTATTTAGAGACAGGGCTCTCTGAATTGCTTTAGGCTTCACTAAGTTGCTGAGGCTGGCTTTGAACTCACAATCCTCCTGCCTCAGCCTCCTGAGCCGCTGGGATTACTGGTGTGTGCCACTGCACCCAGCCCTCTTGCTCCCACTTTAAAACACCCACATTCCTCACCAAGAGCCAGGTCAAAGGACCAGTCCTGCCCCTCCATCCCAGGGAGGCTGCTCAGGTGCTTGGTATGCCCTCCCTCACGGTATTGGCCTCAGCCTGTCTCAACGATCAGTTTTCCTGTCTCCACTCACAGATTGTGAAATTGATGATACCACATTATTTATCTTTGAATCCCCAATAACATAACTAGGCAACACCTGGGATATAACAGAGGACCCAGAAAGCCTTCTACAGTAGGAAGGAGGAAAAGTGGGAAGGAAGAAGGAAAGATGGATAGAGGAATCTAATTGGTTCTCCCTTAAAATCACAGGCATGGTGTGAGAAATGCTAGAAAAACATGCTTTCCCTAAAATGTCAGTTCCATTTGCACAGCATCTAAAATGTCCTGCCTTGGATATGCATTTCCCTGGGTCAAGGTCTTGTCTCTGGAGTCTCCTCGTTTCTTTTCCGAGGGCAATGTGATGTGCCATTAACAGCCACACAACTATCATTCATTCATTTACAAGATGAATTTTCGAAAGATAAGTGGGGGAAAGTCAGGTCAGCACTTTGGTGCTGAAAGTGGAGGAAAGTGTCCCCAGAAAAGGAAAGGAAGGATCAGTTTCAGTGAGTCAGAGTCATGAGAAGGAGAACTAGCGATTCCCATTCCCACCCTGCCCTGCCCTCCCTGTTGGAAGCAGCCCCTCCTTGGTGGACATCACTGGGAGAAAGTTCTCTTTTCAGGCTGTGGCTGGTGGGCTGCTTCTCCTGCACAGGACAGGAATCTCTAGTGACTGCTCCCTGCTTCCAGGCTGAAGCCACTGTGCTTTCTTATTTATTCCTTTTATGTACTTGTTCCTTGTGACTTTAGCCCTGTGCCTTTGGACTTGGTAAAGGAAGATTCTTTACCAGCCTCTGGCATCCGCAAAGTGGAAGAAACCTCCTATCCAACTCTACCAGGGGAGTCCTCGGTCCCGCACCGCCCCACCCCTCTAGGAAGCAAGAAACTCTAGAGGGAAGAGAACAAGAGCTAGACACCTCTCAAGCAAAGTCCCATCCTGGACAGCTCCAAGGGCTGGGTGGAACCCAGAGTCGGCCCCTCGGAAACTTCAACAAAGAAAAGCAAGTAACAACGAGATCTGTGCTAGGCCACAGCATGGGAAATCCTGCACAAGTTCAAGGTTGCAGCCAAGGCTGTCTCTTCCTCTCATTTCTTTAGTAGATGTTGGTTTCTCTACACAAATAAACAAATATAAAGAAACACACTGTATCTTTCAATCACATTTCCACAACCAATTTTCCTCCAGTAGAAATAATAAACACCTGGAGAGCAATGACTGTCAAACTTGACTGTACTCCATTACAGTCTTAAACATTACGAGGAGGCCTGAAGGCTTCTGCTTTCCCGAGTTGCATCTATTAATATGTAACATATCAGAAACTAAAATCAAGAAAATGTTTATTTACTCCTTCGTTCACTTATTTATTTATTCTGGAGCTGGGATCTAACCCAGGACCTCTCTCACATGCTAAACACCACCCTACCACTGAGCTACCTCCCTAGCCGATGGAGAAAAAATTTAAATGGTGACTTATTAATTCATTTAAAAATAAAATTGAAAACACATCACATGTCAGCATAAATAATGTTTTTTAAATGAGAAAGAGTTAGACTTTCCAAAAGCAAAATATATCTAGCAAGAAGAACAGCACTGTTTTTCCATTCCTGCAAATCTCTTGACTGTCTGACTTCAGAAAGGACAACTGGATTCCCAGCAGCTTCTGCATTCAATCTGTTGCAATCAGGTAGCCTCTGGAAAAGTCCACTGTATACTAGTGGGAGAGAATGAGAGTGGAAAAGCAAATAACATTATTATTCTTACTAAAATAGTTCTGAGCTCATGGACCCCTTGAAAGGGTCTCAGGCAACCCAGATCAGCTACATTATGTGTGAGGACCAATACAAAGAAGAAATGTAAAGTTCTAGTCTCAAAAGTCACTAGGAATTTTAAGATGGCTATAGCAGAGCATTAAAGAACCCAGAGACACTCTGAGCAGGGGGCCCTGTGTAACTGCACTTTCCACGGGGCACCTAGGAGTCCCAGACCACAGCTAAACTGTTGCTGAAGAGTTCTACCTGCATCCTGAATCAACTGGTGTTCACAAGGTGATACAAGTTGGGGTAGGAGGAGAGAGCCCACACTACTGAACCACCAGGCCTAAGTGTTCCTGAGTGATAACATACACACAAGAAGATAAAAGCATAACTTACACAGGTTTTCCCCAGGTGTCTACCATAAAACCTTCTCCCCTTATTCAACCTGTTACTCCACACAGACCTCACATATACAAACACCTGTGCACACATGCACGCTTCTTAAGCTGATGAGTTGCACTACTGGGTTCCAAGTGGCTGCACACCAGATAGTCAGATATTTGTCACGGTTTCCTGCTCTGGGTTTTTTGTGGTCACAGGCTTTGATCAGCAAAACTGACATCTATACTCCCCATTTTCCTGTTTGGTGCCTTACCCTTGGCAGGCACTCTGAGCACTGGCTGAGTTGAACAGATCTGGTGGTGAGGGAAAATTCCACTAAACACCATTAACAGCTGATGGCAGGCAACACCAATGCACACTTGACCCTCTTTCCTGGGAACTAGGCACTTGGTAGATCAGAAATACCACTGGTAACAGACCTATGTGTTTTCAAAGAATAGCAACGCATGACTCTGCAGCAACATGCCGGCAACATTTCATGACATCTCCGAGACTCAGACGTGTATGTGACCAGTAAAGGATGTAAGGTTTTTATAGTATTGAGGAAAACGCCCCTAGAACCCAGATAACCAGTGAATCCATTTCAATGAACCTTATACACATTTATAAATACAATGCAGACTCTGTTACAGTTGTGGTCAAATCACCTCTCTCACCTACACAGAGGAAAGTCAATGTGGCCGCTCTCCTACTGTAAGACAAATCTCCCAAGCAGGATTAATCAATCCTTCCCCTAACATGGCGAGACAGCCTTCTGTCCACATTAGTAGCTAATACTGCTGCAAATGCAAAAGACTCCATGGTGAATTCAAATTCACCATTTTACAGATGAGAAAATGGGTTCAGAGACATGAAATAATTTCTTTGTCTACGATCACACAGCTCTTGAATAGCAGCCCTGGGATCAAACCTAACAACTAGATAATGGACCACCCACACCAAGAGAATGGGGGCTGCTGGACAGTGCAGGTCCAGATTACCAGATCACCACCAATTTACTGGGGACAATTAATAAGAAAAGCCCCAAATGGCTCCTGCAAATCCTCCAATCAGGACCAGTGAGCCAATGCCTGTTGAAATAACTTTCTTCCCTTTTCAACATCTTCAACCTCTTCCCTCCACCAGCCCCATTTTCTTACTTCCAATGCATATTCATCACCTTGGGGAGAAGAAAAAGCCAAACCTTCAACACAGAGGCTGCTCCTTGCAGTGGTGATTTTCTTTCTTTCTTACCTGTTACTACAGCACTGGGAGTGATGTATGCATTGGAGGTTTCCCTTTTCTCACCTCCATTCACTCCCTGAAGCCCTTGCCTCCTGGCTGCCATCCCAGCTTCACAGAAACCATCCAATTAAGGGTCAATGATGTGCTTGTCATTAAATCATAGAGCTTTCGCTTGGTTTTCATTCTCCTCCCGGCCCATGGCCCTACTCCCCTAACAGTGAAGTCATTGTAAAATAATACAGAAACTTTTTTTTTTCCACTTAAAAATAGGACAGGCTCTGGAGCCAGACTCCTGGCCCAAGTCTTGCTTCCACCATGACTAGCTGGGTCCCATGAGCAAGTTGTGCCTGAGCTTCCATATCTATAAAATGGGGACCTAACTCTGTCCAGCTCACGGGGTCTTGGTAAAAGTCCTTGCAATGTGTTTACAACCATCTTGGCCTTCAGCTCAGACTCTTCATGTACTGGACGATACCCTTTTTGTTCTCATGATCATAATCATAACAGGAGACATTTCTTGGGTGTTCACCATGCACCAGCTCATTTCTAAGCGTTTTATTTGTGTGATCATCTCCATATCCAAGGCTTCCCCCTTAAAGGCACGTGCAGCTTTAGGGGTTTTCTCACTTTTGATTTTAAAAAATGACCTCCACTCTCAGGATGAGAGAACCTCTCTTTTAACCGGCACATTTCTCTCACTGCCCTTGCACATACCGGAAATAACAGGCTTAGTAATATTTATGATACTTTAAAACTAACCACAGACACAATCCGCATGCCATTAATAAGGGACAACAGATGGCCAAAACTAAAAGAACTGCCCCATCCGGTGACCTGCCCCAAGCTTTGGTGGTATCGATGTGCTTGTGCTGAAAGCAAAACTTTGCTCCTAATTTTAAAATGCTAAGAACCAGAGAAGTTTCTACAGGTTTGTTGAGTGCAAATCAGGTCCCAGGCCCTGCGTGGTGTCATGCATCATTCACTGAATCCCCAGCAAACAACCAAGAGGTGAGTGTTGTCACAATCCCTTCAACAGACAAGGAAACTGAGGGCCAGAAGCAATTTGCCCAAGTCACAGTAAGCCTAAATCCCACCACAAGTGCACCTGACCCCCAAGATCTGGGCCTGGTCTCTCAGTTCCTAGGCTGACCATGGCAAAGGACCCTCTTGGTCTTGTAGTCATTTCCACGGTGAATCCTCTGTCTTCTCTGGTCGCTTCCCTTCCCAGTGGGAATCTAGAAGCCCTGGCCATTCCTTGTCACAGTGTCACTGAACCTGACCCTGTTGAGACCCTGTCATCTATTCCAGTCCCCCTTAACATCTCCTGCTGTTCTGCATGTGGTACACGAACACCACCTATTTGTGGAATAAAAACAAATCGCCTTTCTGAAGACTATTTGGAAAGATATTCATTATTTTAATTCTCAGCAAATGACAAAAAAGCTGTGATTTTTATAATTTTCGGGTTTTCTTCCACCCACGTGATGCCGAGGCCCACACTACAGGCACGGTGACGTAAGACATTGGTTTTCAACTAAGGGCAGTTTCGTGCCCTCTTACCAGGAACATTTGGCTGGAAACATTTTTAAATGTCACAACTTGTCACGTCAGAGACGGGGGAGAGAAGATGTCCATCAGCTAAACATCCTACCATGCTCCTGACCATCACTCATGATAAAGAATTGTCTGGTCCAAAACATCAATAATGTTAAGGTTGAGAAAGCTCAGGTAAGTTTGTTTATTTTTCTCACTGAAATTAGTATCCTGGTGGCTGAGGCAGACCAGGGATGAATAAGCCCCACTGAGAACCAAGCTCTGTAGCCCAGGGTTAGCATTGCCCTCTTGGCTGAATGGAAGGACCAGGGATCCAGGATCAGATTTCTGGCCCTGAAACCAGCTACTAACATGAGTTACCTCTACAGGCAGGTTGTTTTACCTCCCTGGGCTCAATTTTTCATCTGGAAAAGGGGTAGAGAAAGGGGAGTGGTAAGCCCTTCTGGTTCTAAAACTCTAGTTTTAACAAATTCTAAAACTTGAACTACTTTGTAAACCCATCCTTCTGCATCATATCCAGTCCCAAGTCAACCTTTCTTTTAAGAATCTCTTTTAAGATTGCTCCTTTCATTTCCTCACCAACTCCCCGGGGCCTTAGGCCCTCGCTGTCACCACACCAATGACTTCTGTTTTGCCAGGGCCTTGAGAGATTCCAGAGCGTGGTGTGGATTCGCACAGCCCCTAATATGTGGTTGAGGGTGTGTTTTCTCTCCATCGTCCCTGGAGAACTCATGCTGTGGTGTCCTTCCTTGTGGAAGTTTCTCTGAAGTTGGCATCGGGGCCTCTTCTGTGCTTCCACCAGTGCTGGCTCCCAGTTTCCTCTTCCCACCACCCCTTCCCTGCAGCTAGGAGAGTATGCTAGCCCTGGGGGACTGTCCTAGACACTCATCATTTAACTAGTACAGTTTACAAGTCCTGGATTCCCCTCAGCCAGCAGGCCACAGGTTTTAGGGAGAGAAAAATAATCTATATGTCTGTGTGGGTACAGTGTGGGGTTTTAAAAAAATATTTATTCTTAAGTTTTAGGTGGACACAATATCTTTATTTTACATTTATGCGGTGCTGAGGATTGAACCCAGTGCCTCATGCATGCTGGCAAGCCACAACCCCAGCCCCAAGGGTACAGTGTGTTTAAGCATCACACAGGCCAAGGGGACTTCAAGGACTGTGAACAGCGAAAGCTTTTGCATTGCTTCTCAGAGGTGCAGTGGGGTGAATGTGAGGAGGTGTGGGCCTGTCCATCTGTCCGCCTGTGTGTTTCACCATGCTAACTCTGACGGGAGGGGGGGGATGTAGAAGGTGGGAGCTCACATTCACATTCGATGGCCTCATGACCTACCTCCCCTCACCAGAGTGAGCTAGTTGAGGGCTTATCCTTCCATATTATTTTGACCAAGAACACATCTGTCTGATGCCTGATGGAGTGTGTGTGCCCTCTCTCTCTCCCATTTAATCTGAAGTTCTTCAAAGGCTGTGGCTGTGATTCATCTTTGTGTAGTAAGAAAGTGAACGCTGTTATTTTTTTTAAAAATGGACACATTGTGTGCACATGGCAGGGGGTACCAAATTGTCCCCTGGGCTGGGGAGGAGAGCCACAGTCTTTTGTTTGGTAAAATGAGGTGATAAACTTTTAGGTAAGAATAGTTCTCAGATTCAGACCAGAATGAGGACATAGAAATAAAAGAAGGTAAAAGTATTGTCTATAACAATGTAACAAGAATTTTCCATGTTTCCCCTTTCAGCTTTATGCCATAGGCATATTGAAGAGCTCTGGAATCACAAAAGAAAAGAGAAATGAAAGAAGTTACTCTCTGGGGTAAGGGTGGTCAGGGGCTCCAGCCATGTGCAAGCCAGCCAGGTCAAAGGCCAAGATACCTAAGACGCTGTGGTGTCACTGGATAGCTGATTATCTAATGCTTACACTGTGCCTCTAATGCCTTGGAAGTTAGGTCATTTAATCCTCACAACAACCCTATTGACAGGTACTATTTATTATCTCCCATTTATAGGTGAAGACACTGAGGCACAGAGAGGCTGAGTGACTTGCTTAAGGTCACACAGTGGGCAAGAGGCACAGTTGGGACTTGAACCTGGACAGTCAAATTTGAAGGTCTGTGCTTTCAACCACAAGGGAGCATGCTGTGCAATTTCATTAGCCCAGACATACATGAGAACTCAATTTCTCCCCTTTGCCCAGGGAAGGGGTGGGGGCAAGTGGTACAGAGAGCTCAAGAGGCACCAGCATCTGTGAAGACGGGGCTCGGGGTGATGGAGAAAAGCAGACAGCGGAAGTTCAGGATGGAGACGGGCTCTCCCCTTTGCTGAATCCTCTGAGAGGATGGGCAGGTCTCATAACAGTTTTCTGGTTATTAAAGGGAAGAGTGAGCCCAGAAACCTAGAGACATTGGGGGTACTCCTGTTGCCATCTGGACCACCCCACAGTCCCCTGTAAAGAAGGGGAGCCAAAAAATGAGCTAAAAAGTAAAAATTTAAAAGTGATGATCGGAAGCTGTGCATCCTCGCCATCAAGTAGGAGAAAAGGAAATTGCATGAACTGGCACCAGTGTCCCCAAACCCCTTACTGGCCCCCCATCCACATAGAAGGGGGAGACCTGCCTTCAACGTGCTAGGGTGGGGGTGGGGAGAGCTCATTTTTCCTGCTTCCAAAGAGGGCACCTCGAGGGCTCCAGAGAAAGAATAGAAGGCCCCCTTGCCTTCCTTCCCGTGAACAATCGACCAGAAGGAAGTGGGACGCTCAGCTCCAGGACTTCCCCACAGGAAGCCAGGGTCCAGCTAGGCCTCCTGCTCCCCCTCCCTCACTGGCCCTGGTTCAGTTCCAGGTGAGGTCCAGCCTGTTTGGTAAACAGACACCAGAAAGGGGTAAGTGCGGGCTCAGATAGATTTTTTTTTAAACTTACTCACATTTAAAAAATAACATTTTTTAAACCCTCCAGTTCATGAAAGAGAAGTGATAATAGTATTTTACTTCATATTTACCCTAAATTCAGCATGAGCTGACATGGTCCTCTCCCTATAGCTGAGTAGTCCTGCCTGAGCTACTTGGTTCCTTTCCTGAGGCCCACTGCTCACCAGCAGAGTGGGGACATGGTGACCTATCTCATAGGGTGTTCTGATATTATTAAATATTAATTCTATGTGAAGACACTATAGATATAGATACATAGCTCTATATCTGACATGTAGAAATCTCCTTGAACTGAGCATCCATTACTAGCTTTGAATGACTTATTTACATGAAAATGTATAAGACAAAATCCTATTTCTCTAAGATCTTTCTTTCAATTTTGGCCATGATGCATATATGCAAAATGGTCCATTTACCATGCAGAGCCACACAGCAGAGAATCACCAGCCCAAACCAGCAAGGCAGACGGAAGTACCCCAGAGGTTCTGAGCAGAGACATCATGTGGTCAAAAGAGGCGGGGCTCAAGTTAATGGGAAAAGGAGCCAGACAGGCATGCAGAATGGGGGGTGAGAACTCCAGGTTTGGGGTTTCACATTACCTCCAATTTGCAGGCTGCAGTTTACTCTCCAGGACATATCAGTGGAATCCATGGGGCAGCATCCTGCCCTAGAAGGTGGGAACAACAGATTGGTGAAATCTGTTTCACAGATGAGAAAACTGAGGCTCAGAGACAGCCATGCAGCCACAGCATCTGCTTGGTTTTATCCAAGACCATGAAGCAAAATGTTGTTGGGTTACAGGGATGAACCTATCCAAACAGGTAGGGAGTTAAACGAAAGGATAATGTGGCCATTGCAGTAGCCATCGCAGTAAGAACCAGCCCAGTGACAAACTTAGCTTTTATGAAGCATTTATTCTTTGTTTCAAGCATCATGAAAAATGTTAAATGTGTAGTGATTCATTAGATTCTTATAAAAACCAAGTAATGAGAGTTTTTTTGTTCTTGTTATTTGTTGTTGTTTTCACATGTGACGTGCTGGGGATAGAGCCAAAGGCCCAGAGCACCCTAGGCAAGTGCTCTACCACCTAGTTACAGCCTCAACTCATCATCACCATCATCACCAACATCACCATCACCATCACAATCTTCCCATTCTGATCATCTCCGTTTCACAGAGGAAACTCAGAGAAATGAATGGAGTCAGAAATTTTCCCTGAGGTGCAGATTCAGGTCTGTTCACAACAAAGCTCTGTCTTTGAAATAAATAGAAACTGTGAAATAAACAGAACCTCCTGAGTCCTGAAGAAACCAGCTCCTTCTGGAATACTCTAGAAAGGGGGCCATATACAGATCTTATTTCTTCCAGTAACCTGCTCAATGGAAGGTCACTGACAGCAGGGGCTCAGAGCACATCCAACACCAAACACAGCCCTGGATGTGGCTTGAATGGTGCAGAACTCAGTGGGACTGTCCCTTTTAATCAGAAAATCGTGACCTGTTACCATCATCTCAAACTGGGTTGGGTTTTTAGCAACATCTAGTTTCTCTGGAGCTTGTGGTGAACCAAAACCCCCTTAAATCAAGTTGAAACTTCTCCACTCCATGGGCAAAGTCATGTCTATATGACTGGGAACTCCCGAGGCTGGAGGACATCATTTTAGGAATTGGAAAAAGAAAATACAAAAGCAATACATACATGTGTTCCATTTCAAATCAAAGAAATCAGAAATGAATAAAGAGAGAAATGAATCATCACCGGTTCCTCATCCCACCCTCTTACTCCCCAGGGTAGCCAGATTAGCAGCTCGGAGCCTATCCTTACAAAACATCCACAATATACAAAGGTTCTCTTCAAAAACAACATAATCTATGCCAAGTGTCAGCACACTATGGGCTGCAGATTTAATCTGGTCTACTGCCTGCTTTTGTAAATAAAGTTTTATTGGCACACAGCCACTCCTATTCTTTTGTATATTGTCTGTACTGCTTTTGTACTACGATGGCAGAGATAAGTAGTCATACATCACAACCATGTGATACTCAGAGCGTAAGATATTTACCATTTGGCCCTTTATAGAAAATGGTTGCCCACCCCTGTCCTACACACTGCCCTTCAACTTGAGTTTTCACTTCAGGAATATCATAGGTACCCTTGAGGTCCCTACATACAGATCAAGCTCTTTTAAGAGCTGCCTACATACAGATCATACTCTTTTAAGAGCTGCCTACTCTCCTATATTATAAATGAACTACTACTTATTCCATGACTTCATTATTGATGAACAACTAGACTGTTTTCAGAGTTCATCCCACTATGTACAATGCTGTAATATGCATCTATTTTTTAAATCCTTTGGAAGAAAGTGGAATAATGAAGCCACCTGGGTCCCCGAAGAGAAATACAGCCTGAATCACAAACATGCTGCCCTCACTATAAATTTCTCTAAGAGGCAGTTGTCTAGGTGGCCCTGGCTGTGACCAGACTCCCAAGGAAAGGGGGTTGGTCTCCACCTGGAAGTCCTCACAGATGCACTTGGAAGCTTCCCAGCTCTACTGTGCTATAGAGCTTTTCCTGAGCCTCTGTTCAACTTCACCACCCACCAGAGTATCCAGAAGGGTTTTCTGCCACTGACAGGACCAAAGGTCTCTTGGGACAGACAGAAGTGAGACTCCAGGGAGAAGAGATCTTTGCTCCTGGAGAAAGAAAGAAAATACACACATCACTTGTGCATGATTTTTCTTGGGGTCACAGACTGCTGACAACTATAGAGCTTCTCCCTTC
This sequence comes from Marmota monax, assembly GCF_021218885.2. Classification (NCBI taxonomy): domain Eukaryota; kingdom Metazoa; phylum Chordata; class Mammalia; order Rodentia; family Sciuridae; genus Marmota; species Marmota monax. The sequence goes on along the minus strand of NW_026692072.1, from coordinate 3,101,911 downwards.
ATATAAAATGTCTGTCTTTCTGTATAAATTCTGCCTGAGTCAGGATGTACACAGATGTCACAAAGATGCTATCAGGGGTGCACAATCCCAGAAGCCCAGCTCCAGGTGCACAGCCATCGTGCTTCCTACAGAGGCTCTCCCTCCCCTCGTCACAAGTTCAAGGCACTGCATATTTCTCTGTGATTCATTAATACTTCCCTTCTTTGCATCATTGACCTTGTGCCTGCTGTGCCAAAGGTCTTCCCCAGGCTGGCAGTCACATGCTCCCTTTTTCCTTGGCCATCCTGTTTGGGAAATTAAACTCACTTCCGAGCCCTTGGGCCAGCGCTCTCTGGGCACAGGACACCGCCATCAATCCCACCCGCAGACACATTTCTTCCTGTCACTGCTCTCACCCTGACCTGCTTTCCTAGCCTCCGGTGCAAGGCACACTGGAAAGACCCTTTCTCTCTAGCCCTTTGCCATCTGGAACAGTCTTCCGGAACGTTTCTGAAAGTTGTAAATCTTTGCAAACTGGATTTTCCTTTCTGGCTCCTGCCGGTAAGTTTGATGACTCTGTTGTTGCTAAATTTTAACAATGCAAGCTTGGCAAAAATGCTACAAAATTGACAAATCGAATGGCCAAGGAGGGACTCCATTGGTGTTTGTGCTGCCCCCTACTGGTTAGAAAACTAGTACTATATAAATCAACTACTGGTCAGTCCGTTCTTGGTCAAAATGTTCATAGTTTTAATTTTTGTTGACTTTTGATCTCAGTCCTGGAAAGTCGTGTTCATCCTGTTATTTACAAAGGCAGAATCCACTGTGTTCTAGTTTAATGTCTCATAAATTCCATTAAAGTGTTCTTGCTCTTTGATCCAGTAAGTATTCTTTCCAAAAGTCTTCTCTCATGTGATGAAGCAAGTAAACAAACAACTACCCTCAGAGATGACCACTTTGTTGCTGCTGGGGATAGCAAAACATCAGGAGGTAAAATATCCAGCAACAGGTGGTGTGATGTAGTCACCAAATGAAATATTATGTTCACCTTAAAAATGATGTTAATGAAGAATCTTTCATGCTACTGACATCGCCGTTGTCAGTGACGAGTACTGTTTCCTCACATATTGAAGTATAACATTAGAGAATGTTACACACCAAGGCAAGCATATAAAGCAGGGTTTATTTAAAAGAGGGTAATGCAGACTTCTCCTGGGAGGGAGAAGGGGGCCATTTAGCTGGTATCCTGATATCTCAAGAAGTGAGAACATTCTACATCTTTTATACATGCTAGATTTTCTTTGTTCTCCTGCTCTCTTCCCCCTTATCCTCTCCTTCCTGCATATATGAGGAGGCCCAGGAGATGCTTCCGGTGGGATGGCCAAAAGGTGAGAAGCAGATGGACAGGAAAGTTCCAACTGGAGTGATCTGGGTAGGAAGGGAGGTCCAGGGTGTATTAACAAATTTTATAACTCCCTGTAGGGAGGGATAATCCCTGGGACAGGTTACATCAGGGGCAGGTTTTCTTGATCAGGGTGGAGGAAGGGCTCTGAAAGCATTAACATTTCAATCTCTCTCTAACTTCCCAGACCCCAATTGGCCTCCTTGATCTGATCTGACCTGATTTACCTATGTCTACTGACTGCCTCTTTTAATTATAGCTTCAATATGAAGAAATGAGTATAATATGTTAAGTAAGCAAGACTCAGCCCCATGAGTGCTGAACCACCCCAACTCCATATGCATGAAAATAAGTCTGGAAGCAACACAGCAAATCTCCATTTGATCTTCCTGGAGTAATTGAATTAGGCTTTTTTGTATGTGTGCACATCTTCCAACGTTCCTGTGAGCATGTGATACATTTAAAATCAAGAAAAAACCAGGCTCAGTGGTGCACAATTATATTACCAATGACTTGGGAAACTGATGCAAGAGAATCACAAGTTCAAATCCAGCCTCAGCAAATTTGTGAAACTTTTTTTCAAAATCAAAAGGGTCAGGGGTGTGGCTCAGAGGTATAGTGCCCTGGGTTTAATCTTCACAAAGAGTAATTAAAAATAAATGAAAAACATCACAAAACTTATTTCTGCATGGTGAAAGAACAAGGCTTTAGAATCAAAGGATTTAGATTTACATCCTGATTCTGGGTCCTTGGACAGGTGACTCAAGCTCTACAGATCTGGTTTCCCAACAGCAAATGGACATACTACTAATAGTACCTACGTCACAGAGTTACTGTGAGGATCATACATGTCACATGCATGCACAATCTTTAGGTTCACTTTGGTAAGTGATAAAATCCACTTTCAAGTTTAATGGGCAGGTGTTAGCTGCTTTCATACCCCCAGGAAGCAACCCTTGGACAAAATCTTCTACCAACATCAGCTAATTTTTTTTTTTTTAAGGGAGCAGGGATAATGTAGGTCTCTACAGCCTGTTCTGCTTGCTCAGTGAAGTCCTTACTTACTGCCTGTTATCTGCTTAGACCAACCTCCACCTTGTATGGAAGAGTCTTCAAGGCAATTGAACTTTTCAGAAGCTGAATTGCAGACCCTTGGCTTCAGGGTCCAAGAGATTTTCTAAATATCTAGAGGGCCATGTGGGGGTCTAGACTTCCCATGTACTTTGCACACCAGTGGAAGTATCAGTAATAAAACAAATCAGCCAATATACAAGTCTTGAATATCACTCACAGATAGCTATTGAGAGCCCCCTTCTAACATCTATTATCCCATTAGCATGCTACTATTTTCACCAATGAAAAACATTTCTGACATTTGGTTTGCTAATTAGCAAAGCATTGGATTTTTCTGGAAGATTAAAATCCCTGAAGCATTTAAACTGGGCTCTTCTGGAGTGAGGCTTTCCTGAGACAATGCTAGCTGACCACCTTGGGGCTTAGAATGGGAGCTGCCCATGGGTGCAATTTCAAATAACCTTCACTACTACTTCATAGTCTGTGCTGAGCTGTTTCTAAGTCATATACACATAATGTCTATAAAGCAAGAGAGACAGTCTTGTCACAGGCAAGCACTCAACAACTATGTGGCAGATCAATTAAAAATAAAAGAAAAAAATCACAAAACTTATTTCTGCATGGTGAAAGAACAAGGCTTTAGAATCAATGCACTTAAGATTACAGGGAGCTTCATATTTTAAATTTTTCATTTCTTACACATACTTCTTCACAGATTTTGAACTAGAATTTCCTTCTTTCCTTCCTCCCTTCTCTCCTTTCTACATCTATTTCTGAGGGATGTGGCATTCTGAGCCAAGTCATACAAGCTGGTCACAACCTGGAGGGAATTGTCCTGGGACTGGTCCCTTTGAAGTCATCAGTCCTTCAAAGGGAACCAGTGAGTCTTGGTCGTGAGCTGCCAGACATTTTAGGAATCCCTTTGGCAAAACCATTCTCTCTCTCCAAACATAAAACTGTCCTGCCTTCCCCCCAGTACCTCTGCCATGATACCTCACTTTCTGAATTCTGTTCTAAAGCCACTGTAACCAGTGCCCAGCCCTCAGTCCCTGGTGCATGATTGGCATTAAAATAAAATACCTGCAGGATTTTGAAGAGAGACTATAGGAGAAAACAAGGTGCTGGAATCAGCCAATATTAGCAGAAGAGTTTATTTTGTGTGTCATGAATTTATTTTATTTTCCATTCCTTCCAGTATGTGGCCATGTTTAATAGGGGAAACACAGGGTGGTAAAGGGTCTCCAGTCAGAAAACACAGAGTCAGAGCACTGCACCTCAGGTTCTGAGGACAAGAAAGGATGCCCATTCTGGCCCCCGTAAGTCTCACCACCCCTGAGGAATTCCAGAAAGCAGCTTACTTTGGTGTTTGAGAAGCCTCCATTCAGGGGATTTATCAGAGAAATTAAAGTAGAAAGTATTCAGCTCAGATAACAGGGTTGACATTCTTCGCATTCTGCAAGGAACTGATCAGGGCAGAGGACCAGCCACATCTTCCTGAGGTAGGCCTGGTGGTCACTGAGGGCTGCCCGAGTCTCGCCTGGCATTTCCTGAAGTGATTTCTTTCTGTTGAACTCAGAGCATCTCCAGGCACGGGGTGCTGGACCAACCATCCTCTCTGTTCTCATGGGGCAGATGTTTCCCTGCCGACTGTCCCACTGGTTTTCAGCTTTGGTGTTGACAGACTTTTTGTTATTGTGACAAAGACTTGAGAAAATCAACTTAGAGAAGCAAAGATATATTTTGACTCCTGGTTTCAGTCCATGATCGCTGGCTTTATTGTTCTGAGCCTGGGCTGAGGCAAAATTTCATGGCAGAACGGTCTGACAGAAGAAAGCTACTCAGTTTGTGGAAGCCAGAAGCAGAGAAAGAGAGAGGCCAGGGACAAGATATAGCCCCCAAGGCCATGTCCCCAAGGACATACTCCCTCCAACCAGGTTCTGCCTTCTACAGTTTCTACCACCTCCCAGTGACCCACTCAGCTTCAAATCCCTCAATGAGTTGATTCACTGATGAGGCAGAGCTCTCGTGATCCAATCTCTTCCCCAAATCCCCACATCTAAAAAATGCTGCATTTGGGAACAAGCCTTCAATCCATGGGCCTTTGGGTCACTTTCCAGATCTAAACCACAATACAGATCAAACCAGCCTGATAATGGTAATGATAAGAAAACGATAAGAAAAACAGGAGCCATCATTATGGGGACTCTCTAGCCTAGGAATGCACAGTGCATTCACTGCCTGTCCCCAGAGTCTTCTGCATCCTCCCAAGAGATCTGCCTCTACCCAGGCACTCAGGGACATTCCTGAAGATGTGAAGCAGAGATGGACAGGGAGACAGGGAACCACAGTGTCGACCGCACAGCAGTAACTCAAACCGTTTCCTATTAATTGACTCCTCCCAACATCATTCAATATTTCCTTCTTCTTCCAGGTGTCTTCCCCTCTTTGAGTTCTCTTCTCCACCCTCAACCTCTACAAGAACCCCAAGTTTCCAGAGCACCCCGCTAAGCCCACTGAGCTCTCAGCTCAAGGAAAGGCAGGGCAGTCCATGAAGCTGGGCCACTTGGCTTCAAGCCCACCTCACAGGGAGGGCTTCTGGGCCAATCCCAGCCATCACCTGATCTCAGAGACTCTTCAGGACATTCTTGAGAGGCAGAAACTCTGGAATGTTAACCTCCCCGTTTTGCATATCATACAACAGGCTCAGAAGTTAACTTGCCCACAGTCACTTGGCCAGGTTCAGACTTGGGAGCTCCAGGGATGTGGGTAGTCTTAATGACCCAGTTTATTGTGACACCTAGTCCCAGTGAGCCCCAGAGAGTCAGGGTTCAGCCCAACTACGCTCCAGGCAGGCCCACTGTGGCATCCAGAGCTCCTGGCACATGGAAGTGAGTGCTCAAGGTCTCAGCACAGCCACCACCCACTGAACCAGCCACACTCCAGCTGCCTATGAATTAGGGAGCGTTGCAAATGAAACTTACCTGACTTGCATAGGAAATTTGGCTTAGTTTCCCGAGGCCATCGGGCAAATAACTGGACCAAATTAATCTCTCCGTGTGTGACAGGTTCCATTTATCACGCTGTGCACTTGGCAGCCCAGAGGGGGGCTCAGGCAGGCTGGGCGACCACCGTAGACACCAGGATGAGGACCAAGATACTTGCCTGGCCTGATATCACAGTCCCACCTGCCTCCCACCCCACCAGCTTCCAGGAGAGACGCGGGGACTGAGACGGATTACACTTGCTTATGGGCTAATGTTTCAAGTGAGGGTTGGATGGAGGCCGAACAGAACTAATTAATTTTCTCCCTTCCAAGAAAGATAAGGGGAGGCTGTCTCCACCACAGCTGGCTCTGAGGTGGCCCCAGAGACACTGCCAAGTGCTCACCCAAGGTCCTTTCAGCACCCTGCTCCCTAGTGCAAGTTCAACTTTGTTCAGCACAATAAGGAAAAACCGCCTTTTCCTGCCTGTCTGCTCTCTGCATAGGAAATAAGCAGTGTGGTTTATATTTTCAACGTGTCGGCTTTAGGCAGCACAGGGACAGGGGCAGGTCCCCTCCCTGTTCCCATCTCCTTTTAGAGCAGGGACACAGGCTCCAACGCCTGCATGGAAAGGTGACAGTGAGGAACTGAGAAACAAAGGCTCTGAAGCCAGAATGTGGGTGTGGGTCCCAGACCTTCCACTTACTAATTCGGGCTCTGAGTCCTCATCTGTAGAGCAGGGGAAACTTGCCAAGGTGACAGTGGTGAATTAAAAGGCCAAGCACTACGTCACAGAAGAGGATATATGGATGGTCAACAAACATATGGAAAAATGTCCAACGTCATTAGCAATTAGAGAAATGTAAATTGAAACTACACTGAGATTCCATCTTATTCCAGTCAGAATGGCAATTAATAAGAATACAAGCAACAATAAATACTAACAAGGACGTGGGGGAAAAGGTACTCACACATTGCTGGTAGGACTGCAAATTGGTGCAACCACTATGGAAAGCAATATGGAGATTCCTCAGGAAACTTGGAATGGAACCACCATATGACCCTGCTGTCCCACTCCTCAGCATACACCTAAAGGACTTAAAATCAGCATACTACAGTGACACAGCCACATCAATGCTCATAGCAGATTCAATTCAATAATTAAGCTATGGAACCAATCTAGGTGCCCTTCAACAGACGAATGGATAAAGAAAATGTGGTATATACACAATAGAATATTACTCAACCATAAAGAAAAATGAAAGGATGGCATTTGACAGTAAATGCATGGAACTGGAGACTACCATGCTAAGTGAAATAAGCCAGTCCCCAAAAAACAAAGGCTGAGTGTTCTCTCTGAAACGCAATGCTAACACACAATAAGGGGTGGGGGAAGAATAGAAGTTCATTGGATTAGACAAAGGGGAATGAAGAGAAGGGGGTAGAGAAGGGGATAGGAAAGACAGTAGAATGAATCAGACATAACTTTCCTGAGCTCATATATAACTATACAACCAGTGAAACTCCACATCATGTACAACCACAAGAATGAGAAGTTATATTCCATGAATATATAATATGTCAAAATACAGTCTACTGTCATGTATAACTAAAAAAGAACAAATTCTAAAAAGTATTTAAAAAAAAAAAAAGGCAAAGCACTTAAAACCGTTCCTGACACAGAGTCAAATGCATGTGAAACTTGATCTTATTGCTATTATGGGTGGTGGCTGCCTGTGTAGGAGCGTAGGGAGGAGGGGACTGTGCCAACCCACACAGCGGAGCTCCTCCTCAACCTGGCAGCCTGGGCCCACAGCATTTCCAAAGTCTGTGAGTTTTTCAAGAGTAGCCCGAAATCCAGACTCTATGTGACATCTTCTAATTTGTAAATGCCAACTGTGAATTAAAATGCAGTGTTGAACATTGGGGGGAACTAAGCAAAACATGTCAGCGGCCGGATCCAGGTGGGACCCCCAGACTGTAGACTTGGCTCAGTCACTCCACCCTGTGGCCACCCCAGAGGAGATCAAGCGACACAGCCTCCACGGGACACAGAGGCAGACAAATTGGTTTTTATCACTTCCAAGTGGGATTTGGTCATCAAAAGGGAAGGCAGGGGAAGAGTGGCAGCTGAGACTCGGATGGGGTGACAGGGTGGCAGTGCCCAGGCCAAGGGCATTCCAGACACAAGGGCATCTCAGCCCAGAAAAGCTTCCTCTTGGGGCTGGGTGGCAGCACAATCCATGTTGCTAGTACATCTTTGAATCATGAGGCTAGCCCTGCTTTCCAATTGCCCTTTTTTGGGGGGAGGTACTGGGGAGTGAACTCAGAGGCACTCGACCACCAAGCCACATCCCCAGCCCTGTTTGTATTTTATTTAGAGACAAGATCTCATTGAGTTGCTTGCAGCCTCACTTTTGCTGAGGCTGGCTTTGAACTCACAATCCTCCTGCCTCAGCTTCCCGAGCCCCGGGGGATTACAGGCATGCGCCACCGTGCCTGGTCTCCAATTACCCTTTTAATATAGTGACTAAGAGCCTGGGCTCCAGAATCAAGTTCCCTGGCTTGAATCCTGGCTCCACCCCTTACTAGCTTATGTGACATTGGTCAAGTAACTTCTCTTCTCTGTGCCTCTCCTGGAACTGTAAAAAACAACAGTGCCTGCCTTATAGCTGTTGAAAGAAAGAAAGAAAGGAAAAGTCTAGCACAGCGCCTCACACAGTCAATACTTAATAAATATTATGAATATAAGTAATAATTATTTAAATAAATGTCAGCTTTTATTCCTCAATAAAGCAACAGAAATTGATGGAGTATTTAGTGACAGGCACAAGCTTGAAAACCAGATGCTGTGGGAAATCAGGTTTTGAGGAGAGGTCTTGCGTCTTTTGTAGTATGAAGTCCCCAACACAGAATGCAATGCCGGCCGGAAGTGAGACAGGAGGCCAATAAGTGTTCATTGAGGAAGGGGCTCAGTCCTCAGGGAAGCTGGAACGAGAGCAGGACTGGGGATAGGGCTTCAGTGGGTAAAAAACTAACAGTGAAAGAGTTAAGCTGCTCAGGTCATTCAAAAAAGAGCAATCCAAGGCCGGGGAGTGTGAGGATCTCAGGAATCACATCCAAGCTGCTCGCCAGAGGAGCTCACTGTGGAAGGGAGGAGTCAGGGAGAACCTCTTAGACTCACAAGGGAACTTGGATGGACTTGTTCCAGGGGCCCAGGGCATGGAGAGCAGGCAGCAGGTGCCAGGCGTGTTTCAAGATCAGTGAGTAAAGAAGGTAGAGGAGGACGAAATTCAGAACTGCAAGTAGGTGAAGGAACTCTTGAGAGCTAGGCTGAAACTTGCTTGAAAAAGACTTTCAATGCTAGACTGTGGTAGAAACCACTAGATCTCTCCCCTTCTTCATATTAAACTATATATTTGCCCAGAAAGGACTGTATTTTTCAGACTCACTAGTGGCTAGGTGTGGCCATCTGACAAATGGGACTTAAAGGAAAGTCCAATGTGTAAAATGCTGGAATGTGGACACCATGTCTGGACCTTTAGCAGCCATCTTAGATTGTGAGGAAAAAATACAACTTTCAACATATGAATTTTTGGGGAAATCAACATTCAGACATATAATGCACTTCAATAATGTTGAAAACAATTGTTGCTTTTTCATTGATGATCTATCTAAATTAACATGTTTGGTGACTCGGACTGGAGCAGAGATTACCATGTAACACAGAAAAATACATATAAAGGGGGACTCCTGAGTCAGACTGCCTGCCTTTAAAGTTGACACCATTAACTGTAAGCTCTGGGACCTTGTTAGCCACTTAAATCCTCGATGTCTCCATTTCTTCTTCATTTATAAGACAATGGAGATAACAATTCCCATGCTAGGATGACTATAAAGATTAAGGTAGGCATGACACTCACTGAGTTTTAGATGTCTGCTGAAGACCTGTTATGGGCCCCATACCGCATTAGGTGATAGGGAATCAGAGGTAGACACACTGCTAAGGGTCAGAAGTACCTCTCCAGGGAGCAAGAAAGACAATAAACAATGAAATGAGCTCATTCTACAATGACTGTCATACAACTTGGTAAAGAATGCTGACAGGTAAGAGGCCTCTACATGGACAGTGGAAGGACATTTTCCATTATTTGTGACAGGTACAGATTTAAAACTTAGAAAAATAGCCATATCTCTATGACTATTAATGATGTTTATTCATTCAACAAACATTCCTTGAGCCTCTGCCAGGCACTCTGTTAGGCACCGGGGGACTACAACAGAGAGCAAAGTAGAAAATGCCCCGTTCTGCTAAAGCTGGCATTATACATTTTCCTTTTCAGTTAATCTAGTTTTCCTTTTTAAATAAGCTTAAGTTTGAAAAATGCAATCTTCCTCATTAAGCAAACAGTGATGGTTGGTGGGCAGATTTGGCCAAGTGGTGATGGTGACAAAACATGAGCCTGTTGCAGGATGTGCTGGGCCCACACAGCTCCCTGCATGCCCAGGAGGAGGAGGGTCTGCAGGTGCTGTCTCGTTCCCTCCCTCCCGGGATCTGCTAGCTTCTGCTGGCTTCTGCTGGTCCTTTCCAGTTTCCATTTCAACTCTGTCTCTTTCTTTGACTATGTCTTGAGGCTTACCCAAAGGAAATCAGAGGACGCCTGCACAATTACAAGAAGACCTCCTAATAGAAATCGCAGAGGCAAAGATCCATGAATCCAGGAAATCTCGAAGAAAGAAATATTTAGAAAGAATGTGTTTTTTCACTTTTTCTTATGATATAGTTGGCGAATCATGAGTTGCTCTACAGAGAGCCTAGTGTTTTGAATTTACTGATATCCCACAATTTTCTGTCAAAACACCCATGTGAGTAGGCCACATTATTCCTGCATCCTACATCAATGCCACATACTTGAGAACAATTTGTATATCAATGTCACCTGGCCTCAGCAGTTCAATGAACAATGGATATGAGTCCCCATGTGCTGCTGCCCTACCTTTCCTCCCACAGGGAAACAGGAAAATAGGAGTTAAGAAACTAAACCGTGACTTTTATTTCCATAAATTCATTTCATATTACCCATCCAACAATCAAGCTCTCTCTCTCTCTCTCTCTCTCTCTCTCTCTCTCTCAGTACTGGGGATTGAACCCAAGAATGCTCTACCATTAAGCTACATTATTATTATTATTATTGTTATTATTATTATTATTATTATTAATTTTGAAACAGGGTCTAGAGAAGTTGCCCAGGTTGTCCTCGAACTTTTGATCCTCCTTCCTCAGCTTCCAGAGTAAATGAAATTACTTTGAGAACCATGCCTGGCTCTCAAACAGGTACTATTCTTACAAAGATCTCTGCTCAGTGCACAGCTGGTGACTTAAGTGGACATTCGGAGTGGAAGGCAAATATGATCACATGAAATCCTATGAAGCATTTTAAAAACTGACGCCTAAGGGTGACCACAGTGAGTTCGGTGTTTGCGGCCAGGTCTGGGGGGGAAGGCGGAGCTGAGCCTTAGCAACCTCAGTTCAATAAGCAGTGCTACCTAGAACTCGCTCTCGGGCTCCCTCACTCAACAAAGCCTCCTCTAGCTCCAGCTGCCTGGCTGCCTTGTGCGGTTCGGCTACACTAAGGTGGACAAAAAGATGAATCTAGCGTGTGAGAAAGCCCTTAGTCAAACTGTCACACAAATATAAAATTACAAACCGTCGGGAGTGCCATGCAGGAAAGGTAAATCTAAAACAAAACAAGGAAAGGAATCTGACTCAGCCCAGAGTCGGGATGACCTGAGAGCTGAGGAGCGGTTGACAGGCAGAAGGGAGGGGAGGAATTCCAAGCAGAGGGAAGCCGAACCGCCCTGCTGGCCTGCGGGAGCTAAGGGCAGTAAATGCTGGCAGAAGGTCCAAATAGGGGTACAGAAGGAACGGAGGCCAGATTGGGCAGGTTTGGGGAGCAACTGAAACCACGGAAGAGCTCTGAGCAGAGAAAACAATATGATCAGACGCTTATCTTGAAAACAAGATGCAAAAGGCAGGCAAATCTCCATCTTCTCCTTCCATAGTCATGAAATTTGCCCCTCTGGGGAAGCCGTCCAAGGCAAGGACTACAATTCCCAGCCTCCTTTGCAACTAGGTCCTGCTCCTGACTAAATCATGGCCAATGGCAGGTAAGCAGAGTTGTCAGGTGGGCGGGGCTTCTAAGGCCTCGTGCAGGAGGGAGCTTCCTTGCGCTTTCTTCCTAGAGCCATCGTGGACGATCAGGGAGAAGGGATGCGTGGAGGGCCACCAAGGAGAAGGGAATCCCAGAGCCCGACCTTGTGGGATGCTTTACCAACCCTGGGCCCCGTCATATTTTTAATTTATTTTTATTGTACTCATACCCTGTTGCCTGGATAACCACAGTTTGTTCAATCCACTCACGAGGGGATGGATATTTGGGTTATTTACTGTTTGCGGGTATTGTGAACAAAGCTGCTCTGAACACCTGTGTACAGCTTTGGTGTAGACGTATGTTTTATTTTTATAGGTAAATACCTGAGAGTGAACTGGCTCAGTCATATGATAGAATATAACAATATACACATAAGTCTGTTAAACAACGTAAGAGTTTTCCACTCCCACAGGCAGTGAATGGGAGTGCCAGTTGCACCACATCCTCACCCCTCAATAGTATTGTCAGTCTTTTGAATTTTAGATATTTTAATGGGTTCTCAGTGAGCTACCTACCTTTTTATATTGGAGGGGAGGGGCTTCTTAATTGTGTTTAAGCCTTGTCGTTTTGGATTTTCTTTCACTCCTAAAGTTGATTATGCTAAATAATGAAAACAAGATCAGAAGGAAGAAGACCATTAGGTGATGGTGGATTGTAGCGGGGAGGGCAGTGGGATGCAGAGAAATGGATAGACTGGCAAGGTATTTAGGAGAGAAGGGATTTGGAGTATGGCAATGGATTAGCGTTAAGAGAATCACTCAGATCACACAGCAGAGGAGCTGGCCTCCGACCCAGGCCTCTTTAGGGCTGGTGAATACTCCCAACCCCTGCTCTTTGCCCCCCAATGCCAGAGTCACATGTAGAACTGGAAACTGAACCCCCTTTGGCCCTGGTGAACCTGTGGTTTGGATGGTACAGTTGCTTGTGTGTGAGGAAGATGAGCAAAGGCTGAGGAATTTTTTTATAATAGTGTTGCTACTTTTATTACTACTCAAGAAATGATTGTTATCTTCTTCTAATTCTAATTGCAGGTGTGGCGTGTAGAATCAAAGCACTTAAATAAGAATGAGGGGTTGGGGATGTAGCTCAGTGGCAGAGCGCTGGCACGTGCAAGGCACTGAGTTCGGTCCTCTGCCCTGGCGGGGGGGGGGGGTGGGGGTGGGGGGGGGGGGAAGGGGGCGAGGAAGTAAGAATGAGCTACCTAAAGCCAAAAATTAAATTAAGGGCTTTAGGTGAATGGTTTCTATCTCATTCAAAGCAATCCTGTGTTTTTCTGCATGTTGCAGATAAGGAAACTAAGATTCAGAGATATTAAGTAACTTGCCCAAGGTCACACAGCTTGTAAGAAGTGGTATTTTTGATATTTTGGAACTTTTCTTCCAAAATGGAGAATTACAAATGGTGATATGTTGGAATTAGGATAAGTAGGAAGAATACAAGATGATCATCCATGAACCCAAACACAGGCTCAACCATGGGAAAATTTCTTTAAAATTCTTGTACATGTTGCATTCTCCTCCACAAATTATCCATACTTGTTTTTATAAAGAAGTACTACTCACTAGGATTAAAACTGGACAGCCTAGGAAGGATTGGTTGGATCCTCGGGCTGTCCACACCCATTTGCAAACCAGCCTGGTAGGAAGGTGAACCCACAGTCACATGAGGCCAAGACACAAGCCCACACTCCACTTCCTAGCTTTGTGACTTCATGTAAATTCCTTAGTGCTGCCAAGCCTTAGTTTCCCAACCTGTAAAATAAGAAAAAAAAAAAAAAACCTTTATTGGGTTATGAGTAAGAGCAAATGGAGCCAGGCGTGTCACCGTAATCCCATTGACTCTGGAGACTGAGACCGAGGATCACGAGTTCAAAGCCAGCCTTGGCAACTTAAGGAGGCCCTAAGCAATTTAAGGAGACCTGTCTCAAAATAAAACAAAAAAGGGCTGGGGGTGTGGCTCAGTGGTTAAGTGCCCCTGGGTTCAACCCTTAGTACCAAGAGTCACACACACACAAAAAGACTGAATGGAGAAAAAGAAAAGGGCAAAGAGAACCACAATATATATTATTTTGAAGACTCTTTCTTCTGAACTCTCTTATCTGTCCCAACAAAAGAACCTCTGAAAAGAATTCAACCATCAAAATCCCCTCTCAAGAATTTTGCAACCAGGGAAGATTCATCCCTATCAGCAGGGACGGCAACAGGTTTAGAAATCATCCAACCACACGTTGTCACAAAACCATCAAATCTCCCATCTGTTCTCATAGGGGTCTGTTTATCTTTGCTAAAAGTCATTCATTTCCTAATAGGTGTTCTTCTTCCCCTTTTCCTTCCCCTGTTAAGAGAGATATGTGTCCTGTGATGGTTAATTTTATGTGTCAACTTGACTGGGTTACAGGTGCAAAGATACCTGGCTACACATGATTTCTGGGTGTGTCACTGTGTTTTCAGATGAGATTAACATTGGAATAGACGTTCTCCCTGATGTGAGTGGACATCATCCAATCCATTGAAGGCCTGAACAGAAAAAAAGCTGAAAGAAGGACAACTTTTCCTTTCCACCATTGGCTACCCTGCGGCTCTGATTGCAATATTTGTGTCCCCTCCAAAATTTATGATGAAGATCAGTCACCAGTGCAGTGGTATTAAGAGGTGGAGTCTTGGGCTGAGGTTGTAGCTCAGTGCTAGAGCGCTTGCCTTAGCTCAAGTGAGGCACTGGGTTCCATCCTCAGCACCACATAAAAAATGAATGAATGAAATAGAGGTATGGTATCTATCTGCACCTAAAAATATTTTTTTTTAATTTTTTTAGTTGAAGATGGATACAATACCTTTATTTTATTTGCATATTTTTATGTGGTACCAGGGATCAAACTCAGTGCCTCTTGCATGCTAGGCAAGTGCTCTGTTCACTGAGCCACAACTCCGGCCCCCTAAAAATATTTTTTAAAACTAGATGAAGCCTTTAGGAAGTGGTTGGGCCATAAGGGCTCCACTCTCATGGATGGGATTAGAGATTTTATAGCAGGGCCCTTCATTCCCTTCCTCCAGAGGAAGACACAACACCTAAGGCACCATCTTGGAAGCCAGTGCAGGCCCTCACCAGACACTGAATCTGCTGATGCCTTGATCTTGGGCTTTCAAGCCTGTGGGGGAATAAATTTCTGTTATTTATAAATTATCCCGACTCAGGTATTTTATTATATCAGCAGGAATGAACTAAGTCCAAACTAATACCAAAAGAGCCAAAACAAAACAAAAATCCAAGAGAGAGAGAGAGACTCTGGGACTCAGCCTGAATTACCTTTGGTTTTTCTGGGTTACCAACTTCCAGATAGCAGACTTTTAAGCCTCCATGATCACATGAGCCAATTACTCAAAATAAACCTATCTTTTCCATTCCATCTCTATACCTATTACCATATTCTATTGCCTCCATTCTTGGAGAGTCCCAACTAACAAGAAGACACAAGAACTAACCACCTCCTTGAGTCACATTTTTCTGTGAACTCCCACTTAGGTACTTGAATAAAAAAATCTCTTTTCTGTGGCTAAGCTCTTGTCAGTCCAGCTCATGGCTTATTTCATGTGCTAAGCTAAGATGGAATGGAGTTATCGTATGTTTTTAAAATTAATTTTAATATGAGAAGCACTTCAATGAAAGACTGAGCTTGGCATTCTCTCCCTTAAAATGATAAAGTTTCTTGGACTATCAACTTGCTCTTATTAGGAGACCTTTGAATGATCTGCCCAGGAGGCAAAGATTCTGTGTCTCATCAGGAGAGTTTTCATGCCTTCTTTTTTTTTTTTAAGAGAACCAATTCTTTATTTTAAGAAACAGTGACCTAAGACCCTGCCTAACCAAGGGCTCGTGCCTTTTAACATTTTGACAACTTCCCTAAATCAAATTTTAAATAAAGTTTTCTTGGCCTCAAACTGAGTTTGAGATCCAGAAGCCTCCTGAAAAAATCTCTAAGGATATGTTCTGTCACCTTGCCAAAAGAAGGGTGTTAAACTAAGGAGGTGTATTTTCTATTTTAAGTTGCATAGGAAGCATTGACAAATTCGAAAAGATACTTAGCCTTCCCTATATTTGTCTGGGTATATGTTATTAATATAAGTATTTCAGAAATTATAAAAGGTTCCTAGAAATCTGTCAATGCTCTTGCTGTCCTGGTATAATGTTATTGCTCATAATTCCATTTATTATCTTTAAAAGTCCTGTTTCACAGAGACAACCAAATTTCCCTCTTCTTTACCTTGTAATGAATGCTCATCATATCTTTAACCATGGATGGGTTTAATCCTTGAGTCATTCACAGATTGTCCTTTTACCCTGATGCCCTCCTGGACGTTCTTGCAATCACCATAGGCCAAAGGAACTCATCTTCAACAACACGGACTGTCTCAGAAACCCATGGCAGGGAGTATGACAGGCACACAGAAGTACAGGCTTCCTATGACATTGCCTAAGTAACTTTAAGATCCAACCATCAGACTGAGGTAGGATTTCCAGAAATAATGGACAAGTTGATGGGTTCATAAAACTGCAAACCCAAGACACAGCAAAAATTAATTCCATGGGTCTAAATGAACAGATGAAGAATGATTATAATTTTCTGGCCCCTTTGTTGGGAGCATTGTTGGGTCTTGGATGTTGTATTTTGTGGATGTAAGGAAGCTCCTTCTCCGTTTTTCTTAAGCCGTCTATTACTTACAGCAGTTGAGTAGATTGTATTTCTGTAAACAGAACTAAGACCTACAGCTTTTTCTCCCTACTTGATCCCTCCAGAATTCAGAGACTTAGTTACTGAATATTCTTATTTTCATGGCTATATAGTTATTTGCATAAGTTCAATCATAATTTGTTCTCCTTCCAGGAGAACATAATTGGAGACATCTGTTGTATTGCCACAGCTTTAACTGCATTGCCATATTTGAGGATGATGTGCAGGGAGTCAAATACGACCTGTTTTAAGGAACAGAGTTTCTGGAGCCAATGCTTACAAAGCCCTCTCTAAAAAACCAGCCTGGCGCTTGCATTACAGGGTTCTCAGCCTTCCAGATGAGTAATGAAGGTCATTTCTGGGAAGTTTAAGAAAATTTAGGATTATTTTGAGGACCTCAAGAAGAGAGGAATTCACCTAAATCTACAGATAATTACAAGGTAAGTGTGAAGGCAAGTTCTGGGCTTTGGCTTCCTATCCTCAAGAGGCTCTTAAAAAAGTCCTGAGATTCCAATAAAAGCAAACTTTAAAAGACTTGTGTGGATAATTACCATTTTGTGGCACTTATGCAAATTTAATAAGGCTAGACTTACTTTGATTATCTTGGATCAAAATGGGAGCAATTGTAGAGAGAAATGTTCACTGGAAAACTCACCTTGCATAACATCAGACTCTAGTCCTGTTCATTGTCTGAGCCATTTTGGACTCTTTGAAAATGGGATCTTTCCATCTTACTCAGTTTGTCAGTAATTAATGTTTCCATTTTTTTTTCCTCCCATCACTGAGAACTAGAACTGCCCTTTCCCCCAAACCCTGGAAGCTGAAGCTGTACAACTTCATATTACTTCAAAGCATTTATCACACAGTTTGGGCCATTCAGAAAGTTCACCAGAACACCTTGTCTCCTGTGCCCTGCTCCAGGAAATAATTGTTCTTGCGACATTACCACTGGCATCCTAATTTTATCGTCTGAGCACACTTAGAGTCCAATGTGTAGAAAGCTTCTGGAGAAGTTGCACTCTGGACTTTGAACAAATGGGTTTACAGTCTGCTCCAACCATTCATCTTTCTTTTTCTTTGACTTCCATGGATGCCTTTCATTGAAGGCCTGATTGCTTGCACCACGTGGAGAGTGACTGCAGGGACTCCGCTGCTCCCACCTGCACCTCTGCCTCCTGTGCAGCTGCTCTGACCTTTCCCAAGACAGGGAGACATGCTCCATGAGATATGGAGCAATCAAATCACTTGGCTCCTTATCTGTAAAACTTGTAGGCAAGTTTCAGATGAGGCAAATGAAGAGGTCCAAACTATACCACTCTGAAGAGTCTTTCTTCCTGAGCCACCCATAGCTACCTGGAAGCAGAGATTCCCAAAGGAACTCAGTGCTCACAGATCCCCTCTCCAGGAATTTTGCAACCACAGAAGATTAACTCCTGTCACTGAAGTTAAGAATTTGACACTGGGATAAGAAATCACCTAAACAGACATTGTCACAAACTATCAGACCTCCCATCTATATTCCCAAGGGTCCATTTATCTTCCCTAAAAGTCAAGTTGACTTGCAGTAAGTGCCCTTTTCTCCTGTCCTTCCCCTAATATGGTGTTACAGGAGCCCCAAATTCTGTTTCCCTGAGTCACGTTTCTCTGTGAGCTAAGTGAACAGGGAGTGAAATCTCTTTCCCGCTCCACTTGGCTCCGAGGCTCCCAGCACTTTGTACTTCATCTCCCAAGGCCTCAGAAGAATCCACTCCGATGCAATAACAGGGTTTTATTTTTATTGCCCCTCTTGGGCGAGGTTTGAACAACCACTTATCCTGACATTTCATTAGGCTCTTTAGAATGGTTTAGATTCTTTACATAGTCATGATCTTTGCAGGGGCCATTTAAAGTTGTTCTAAGAGCTTAGCAACTTTAACCAAAACAATATAATGCAGCCTGTGGGTGTGTGGGGGGGTGAGAAAGGGGGAACAGGATAAGGATACCACAAGGGTGCCACATGGGCCCTTCTATAGGACAAATAGCTGACTCAGGGTGCTCAAATAAATAGAACTGTTGGGGAGGAGGTGAGGAAAGAAGGGAGGAAGAGGGGAACTGTTAGATAGAGGGGGCAAGCCACATGCAATGTTTGTTTGCATCCAGATTCCAATAAAGCAAGTGGTAAAGCTTTTTGGAGAAAATGTGGGAAAACTGAATATGGACTCAGTATTAGAAGATTCCGTTAGGGCACATTCATGGATCGTTGTCAATTTGTGTGTGACAGTGACAATATGTCTGTGTGTGTGTTTGTCCTTTTGTATTGAAGACAACACTGAAGTATTCATGGGTGAAAAACATTTGCAATTGGCCTTAAATGGACCAGAAAAGAAAATAATGGTGTATTTTGGTGGAGGGGAGATGGAAATTAAATCAGAATCAAATATGTGAGGTGGGGGTTGTAGCTCAATGGTGGAGTGCTTACCTCTCACGCATGAGTTCAATCCTCAGCATCACATAAAAATAAATAAATCAAATACAGGTATCATGTCCATCTACAACTAAAAATGTTTTTTAAAAGAACAAAAAAGGTTGATAATTATTAAAGCTGGACAATAGTTATGTGGGGGTTCATAATACTATCGAATTTTGCATATTTGAGAAGTTAAGTAAGGAAAAAAATTAAAAGGCAGATATTGTTGCCATAGTTTGGGAAGAAATTTAGAATACACATCAAAAGTAATAAAAATATTTATCTCTTAATTTAAAAAAAGAGGGAAGTAAACGTTGGCATTTGTGCAAACCTCAACAATTGATTCACAGGAATCTACCCTAAGACCTGGACATGTATGAGGCAAAATAAATGAATATTTATTACTCCAGAGAGGGTTACAACGTCAAAACATGAAAAGCAATCATCAAAACTATCAGAAACTGGTTTTATGGTTTATGGTAAAGGAATACAAGCTGTATTATGCCAACATGCAAAATGATGTTGTTGAAGAATATTTACCAATATTGTTTTTACATATATATATATATATATAGTAAAAAATGTATACAAAAGATTAAAAAATAGTTACAAAGTAATTGGTACACTATAATCAGACTTTTATTAACATGAGAAGAGAATATTATTATTAACATGAGAAGAGAATGCTTTATTGACATGAGAAGAGAATGTTTTATTAAAAGAGAACAAAAAATATATCTCAAAAGTCAATAGCAGTTTTCTGGAATAGAATATGGATGACTTATTTTCTACATTTTAGTTTTCTACGTTGTTTAAAATCTAAAAGTGTGCATTTGTTTCAGATACATTTAGAAAGAATAGATTAAGATTTTTGATATTAAATATTGTGTTTTGCAAATTCAGAATGTATCATCTTCCCCTAATTTTTTTTACTTCTGTGATGATTCCCCTAGATGTACTCATTTTAAGAGTCTATCTTTGAGTTTTACATACATATATGTCTGTACCAGAAACTAAGACTCCTGGCATAGAGTAAGGGTGTGTTTCCAGCATCTCATGGGGTTTTCACCCACCCACCTTCCACTGCCCACTCCCCACTTTGACAGGCATAAAAATTGACAAGGGTGTGCTCTTCTGGAACATCACATAAATGGGATTGCACAGTCTACCCTTTGTATCTCTGATTCATCTGTATCTTGATTCATCTATTTCCATGATTCATTCTTTTCTATTAATTATATAAAAATATTATGTAAATATATAATAATTCACTTATCCATTACTGGTTGCTGGAGCATTTGAGCTGTTCCAAGTCATCAATTATTAGGAATAATTCTTCTCTAAACTGGTAAGTCTTTTTATGGACATATACATTCATTTCTCTTGGGTCTATAACTAATAGCGAAATAATTGGTTAACTTTACAGTAACTATCATGTGGATTTCCAAAGTACTAATTTTTATACTAAGTATCATACAAGACTTTCAGTTGCTGTGCACTCTCGCCAATACACAGTATTATCAGTATCTGAAACTTCAGCCTCAATAATTTTTAGCAGACATACTCCAAATGCTTAACATATTTGTAGCTGATCATACTGAAGAAACTGGGATTTTTTGAATTGCAAATGTTGGAAATCCAGGTCAATAAAATGTCAGCAAAAACAGGAACTATGGGTTCATAACAGTAGGAAGGCTGTGGAGATAAGTTGGCACTTCGCATCTTTTTCATGTCTTGGAACACACAAAAAATGGTACTGTGTAAGAGCTCACAGGGATGATCTCAAATTTAACTGACCGTGGTTGCAACTGGAAGTAGGCTTCCCACCTTAGCCCAGTCTGAAGGAACTGGTCTCAGGATAATGAATTTATTTCCATTGGTGACCTGGTTAGAAAACTCTGAGACAGGTTAATTGGTGCCACAGGAAGAACTGCTACAGGAAGCAGGCCAAAAGATTAGAACTGGGGTTCAGCAGTACCAGAACAACTCACTTTCTACTGGTCTATATCTCATCTCTTTTTATCTCTTGTTTTTCCCCTTCTGCACAGGCAGCCACCCAGAATCCTTAGCCACTGCCAACTGTGTGTCCAAAGAATCGGAAGCATATTAGCATCTGAGAGCTTCTATAACAAATACCATAAACTTGTAATTCTCAAGGTTAGAAGTCTGAAGTCAAGTTGTCCACAGGAACATGCACTCTGAAGGCTCTAGGACAGACACTAACCCATGTCTTTCTCTTAGCTTCTGGTGTTGCCAGCAGTCCTTGCTGTTCCTTAGCATTAAGGCTCCACTTGGCTTACAGTATCACATCCATCAATCTCTGTTTCCATCCTCACATGGCATCTTCCTCATGTTTCTCTTTGTCTTCTTTCAACTTCTTATAAAGATACTAGTCATATTGGAATAGGGCCCATTTCAATTGTGTTAGTCAGTCTTGCAATACTATAATGAAATACCTTGGGCAATAAACTTACAAAGAGAAAAGGTTTATTTTGGTTCATGTTCTAGAGGTTCCAGTCCAAGATGAGCCATCTCTATATCTCTGGGCCCCTGCAGAAGGTAGCACATATTTGTGGCAACGTATGGCAGAACAAGATGCTTAGATCAAGAGTCAGGAAATAGAGAAGAGACCAGAAGAGGAAAGACCAGGATCCCACAATCCCCTTTGAGGACATGCCTACAATGACCTAAAGACCTCACATTAGGCTCCACCTATTAAAAAGTCCTACCACCTCTCAATAGCACCACTTTGGAGACCAAGCCTTCACCACATGGACTTTTGGGAGATATTATCCATATTCAAACCATAGCATAAGAATCATATGAACTCATCTTAATTAGAGAATATCTACAAAGACCCTACTTCCAGATGAGATCATATATATAGGTACAAGGGATTAGAATTTCAACACATCTTAGGGGGAACGCAATTTAACCTACAACAGGAGGGTCACTCTTCTACAATTCCTGACACTGGACAAGTTCTAACTTTGGCCACATATCCAATCCTTTAACTTATTACCATGCCCCAAAGATGGTTAGGTTGGGTCACACCATCAATCTTATTGGGAAGCTAGAGGTGTGTGTGGCAGTGGGCAATATTTTGACTGGCACATATTCAAAAATCACATGGAGTAGAGAAAGAATTCCCCAAGAAACCAAAAGCAGTGTAACCAGAATAAGCAAGGCAGATTAAAATAGCATCTGCCACAGTTCACTCTAACCTGTAAGTTAAAATGTTCAGTTTTCTTGTGTTATATTTATTACGAACTCCTTTCTGGGATTCATCAAGAATTTATGTTGGGTACAATTGTGTGAATATTTAAATGAGATACTTAAAAAACAGACACCCCAAATTACTGGCAGCTTTACAATCTTTCTAGGATAAAACTGTCGAACCTATACAAGATTTCCTGTCTGTGGAGAGACCTCATCGATATTGCCTTAATCTCTGCATCAAAGTCAGTGTAGGTTCATTTCAAAGAATGTTTTTGGCACAATTATGAACTTAGATGTGTATCAAACCATTACAAGTAGTTATTCTGAGAGGTAGGCTTGGAGGTGGGGGGCTGCTAAAGGTGCATTGTGTCCCCTCAAAATTCCTGTTGAAGCCCCAAGCCCCAGTACCTCAGAAAGTGACTATATTTGAAGACAGACCTTTAACGAGGTAATTAAGATAAAATGTAGTTGAGTTGGTGGGTCCTTGCCCAATATGATTGGTGTTCTTACAAAAAGAGATTAGGACACAGACAGACCCGGACCAGGTGAAGACACACAGAGAAGATGCCCATCCATGAGCCAAGGAGAGATGCCCCAGAAGAAACCAACCCTGCAGACACCCCAATTTTGAACTTCTGGACCCAGGGTGCTGAGAAAATGAATTTCTGTTGTTTAAGCCATCCTTTGGTGGCTTCAGCAGTTGTTTGTGGCAGACTGAGCAGATGAATACAGGGACTTATAAACAACACAGGATTAAAGCAGAGGTGGTGGTCCCTAGTGATGCATTGCTGCCCCTGTCCAGGCACGGACTGTTCCCTTGGGGACAGTCTCCCTGCATCTAGGGCTGGTCGCATGGACCACCAGCCAGCTTCAGAGGTGGGTCCAGATTAGTTGAAGCACATTAGTGATGCTCAGCCTCTGTGGGCATAATTTTTTTCAGGAACAGGTTCATGATCTAATATGGGCCAGTGAGACTTGGAAACACATTTGCTCAAGATTTCTGGGAAAGAAACTTTCCTGTTCTTCTGAGAAGGCTACTGGGAGAGATCTCTTCCTCTTTATAGGATGTGCAAGAGAAGCAGGGAGCCCTGGGTCTATTGACTACCATCCTTGGTCATGAGTTGAGAAGGTACAACCAAGAAATGGTCTCATAGAAGGCAGAGGGTAGAGAGAAGACAATAATCTTTGAGGACATTGTTGAGTGCATATTAAATTTAGATGTCTTTGCAGTTAAGTGAGCAAATAAATATTCTTTCTTACTTAAATTTGTTACTATAGCTAAAACATCCTACTGTAGTTGTTCAAAAATCAAATCTTTTAAAAAATATCTGTATATTACTTAATAATTTTAGAAAAACAACTAAAAGCATGAAAGCCCAAGGAATTATTTTGAAAAATTCCACAGTAAGAACATTAAAAAAAAGGAGGAACCCCTACAGAGCCTATTCTAGAAACCAAATAAAATCATTACAAGCAATTACACTACACAGTTATTCTTTTTGGGGGGATGGGTACCAGGGATTCAACTCAGAGGCACTGAGCTATATCCCCATCCCTATTTTGTATTTTATTTAGAGACAGGTCTCAATGGGTTGCTTAGGGCCCTGCTAATTTGCTGAGGCTGGCTTTGAACTTGCGATCTTCCTGTCTCAGCCTCCGGAGCTGCTGGGATTATAGACACACGCCATGGCATCCAGCTTCCACAGTTATTCTTTACAGGGTGTTGAATGACAGGCTCTGTACTAAGCATATTCTATTCAATACCTCATTTAATCCATACAATAATTCCACAAAGAGGACTCTATAAATGTCTCCATTTTGCAGAGGAAGAAACAATGATTCCAAGAGTATAAATAATCTGTTCAATGTTGCACGGCATGAAAAGGACTAAACGAAGATTGAGTCCTGCTCATGAAGGTCCAAAGTCCCCACTCTGAACCAATCTAACACTAATCCTCACACAGCCTTGCAAGGTAAGGCTGATACTAGCTGAGAAAATTCTTACCCACAGAAAGTCAGAACATAGGGGAGGTCCCACAGCTACTGATTATGCAAAAAGGTGAACTGCAGGGCACAGGGTATTAAATTTTAGAGATTAATAGGCAAGATGAAGGATATATGGAAAGAACGGACAGAAGTTGGTGCTCAAAGGGCCCTATGATACTGAGTTCATCAATTTCCTTTTGTACTTAAAGAACTAAGTCCCAGAGAAACTTTGGATCTCGCCCAAGACAAAACAGCAGAGGTACAACCAGGACATGGGTCTGCTGTCAACTGGAACTTTTTTCAAACACCTAACGGTGTATTTGATGAACAGCATGGGTAGGGTGGCTGACGAATATGCTCGATTTGGGAACTTCTTCCCTTCTCAATGCAGTGTTCCATGTTTATCTGGTAATAGCTCTTCATCTTTCCTATAGAACAATCCCTACCCTCCTGCTCACAGACTTGGAAGGACTGCTAAGTCCCCCTCCCCTGGACATGTGACCTGAGCTATCACCATCAGACTCTCTCTGGGGAGAATTCGAACTTTGGTTGTAGTTTATTTTGACAATAAATTTCTGAAAAAATTTACATTCAATGTCTGTGGTTCACCCTTTTTAAAACCCTTTTGCAATAAAGGCTTTTTTTCAGTCATACATTAGAAAACCTAAGCAAAATATGCTTAAAAAAAAAAAAAGAATCTAATGTCTTATTGAGGATCTGCAAACTATTGGTCCTGAACCAAATCCTGCCCACTGCCTGCCTTGTAAACAGCTGACTGGCTCACAGCCAGGCCCCTTGGTTTCTGTCTAGCCAAAGGCTCCGTCTGCTCCAATGGGAAATGAGAAGCTGTGAAAGAAACAGCAGGGCCTCTGAAGGCAGAAGCACTGAGGATCCAGTGCTTTGCAGGATGAGTCTGGCAGTCCCTGACGTAGACAGATGAAAAGCCAGGTGCAGGTTGATCGCCAGGCTCAGATGACATTCTAAATCCCAGTCCCCATCTCTCAGCTTCCCTGTTTTCCTCCATGTGTGATTCTAGGGCTGTCCTCTACATGGCAAATGACTGACCAACTCCAAACCAACATCGCCCAGCTTCATCCCTCCCACGGGCAAACAAAAGTTTGGGTCACAGCCCCATTGGCCATAATGAGCCTTTTGCTGTGTACAGTGACATAGGACTCACTGGTTGGTTGAAACCAATCAGACTCCCCCCAGGAGATTAAAGTAGAGGAGACCAGTGCTTTGCTGGCAGAGGTGAACAGCCTGGATTCTGGGGAGTGGAGGAGTCCCTGCTTGCTACATTTGCTGAATCAAGTGTAAACGCAAGTCCCATGGCTGATTTCAAGTAAGTCGCCTAATGTCACTGAACACAAAGTTGGGAGATTTCAAGTAAGTTGCCTAATGTCACTGAACACAAAGCATAGGAGAACACATGTACTCAGTATTTTCACCATTAACCTACAATAGACAAAATAACCCCCCCAAAGCAGATGATATCAAAATGCTGTAAAAAATAGGGAACAATTAACTTTCAATATTTATTACTTTTGGCCTTAGCATGCAAATCGTACATTCATATAATTTAATTTTTAATCATTCAAGTTGACTACTGAGTTGTATTTATTTAACAGTTGGCTCTCAGGTGCTTCATTTAGCACAGCACTGGGTTAAACCCATCCAAACCATTCTGAGGAATTCTTTTACCAGAATAGAAAATAAATCAATATTAAATGGTAAAGCAAACCAAATCCCCCTACACACTATGGAACACCAATACACCATGGAATATAGGACACATCATGTGGTTTTATAGAAATCAAATATTTATACCAGGGGATGAATCCAATGGTGACATTACACAGGATCTGGGGCCCTATGCTCTTGTAGAGCCTTGGTATTATCCCTCAAGGACCACCAGGAAGCACTAGGTATGTGCTCATTTAAGGTGTGTACCCAGAAGTCGTTAAAGCAACACATTGGCTCATACTGACAATTGTGCCAGACAGCTCCATAGAAGGAAATCATTCCAGTTAGAGGGCCTGATGCCAAAGAAATTAAAGGGCATAACCCCATGGAAATACAGATGGATAGTAAATGTTGTTCCTTTGGAACATAATTCATTGATAGAACAAATGTTCTCTGGAAACATTTGTTATAAGAAAATTAATAAATGCTTTAGTTTTGTGTACAGTGATTGACAGCTCTTGAAGGAATGTTCTATGCAGCATCTGACTTTGACTCCAGTGTTCACTCTGGAATAGACTCTCTGACTCTCACTCTCTCTCTCTCTCTCTCTTTCTTACAAATGGAAATAGAAATGTTGAATGTTATAGCAGGAAATGGATTGAGCAGCACCTATGATTTTGGTTTTCTGACTCTAAATTCTTTCTACTCTATGAGCTCTAATCCCACAAATGATGTGCTTTTGTCTTGGTGGGTCCACATACCCATACCTCAAAAGCTATAGTCACCAAAGAAAAAGTACTAACACAATAAAATATGCTTCTATTTAGGTGTTTATTTTCATGGCTAATGATTCCATAAAGGAATTTTGCATTAACTAGACCTATTGGTGCCCAAAGGGGCAGAGGTAAATTTGGCTTCATATTTTGACTTGCAGAGAAGTAGATTCAACACTTATAGCTATGAATAATATGGTGGTTCAGAGTTCAGGTTCTAGAGACAGGCTGCCTGAATTTGAAGCTTTGCTCTGCCATGGCTAGCTGGGTGATGTTGGATAAATTATTTCACTCTTCTGTGGTTTAGTTTCCTCATTTGTAAAACGGGGATATTGATGGTGCTTAACTGATGAGGATACTTAAAAAGAGTAAATGAAATTCATGAAAAATACCTGGAACAGTGACGGCACATAATAAGCCCTGAGCAGTTGGTAGTGGTTAGTACTTTTGTCATAATCAATACTAGGATCATAACTTTGCACAATATGAGCTTCAGAAGCCCAACTTTAAATGAAAAACGCTGCAGATTTGGTAATACCTGTTAGCGTATTTCACAGTAAGAACACTGTACATTCATACATTTTTATATTATCCAAAGTTTTTCGGAAAATATTCTCTCATCATTCCTCTAATAAGGAGAGGACTAAAATCATTTTCACATTCATAAGAGAGGGAGTCTGAGACCTAGAAATTTGGGGTAACTTAACTGTTAGGCTCCGGAGCCAGAGTCTAGCCAGGTCTCCTGACCCCAGGAGTGACCTCAGGAAGCTGCGGTCACTTTGTTGGCCTTTGGCTCCTATATCATCAGCTACTCTTGGTACATGCTTTCCCTGACGGTCCAAGCTTCCTTGCCAGGTATAATGGCCACTGTTTGGTGCTTCCCCAGCATCAGCACCCTTTTTTATTGGAGAAGCCATGCGATTGGGGCAGGCCTGAGTCTACAGCCAGATCCCCTTGGATTCTGAGCTGTCCAATACAATTAACGGAACTCAGACTCCTGGCCATGTGATTGGATAAGCGGTGTCACATGACCCAGTGAGCCAATGAGAGGTTGCGAATCCTAGCACTTTAGCAGGAAATACTGCAGAAGGGTCCTCCCCTTCCGGTGGACAATGTGGGATGAGAACTACAGTTCCTTCAGCTACTGCTGTCCTGGGAGGGAGCTGGGAGCTGTCAGGGGATGGGGATGCTTCATAGAGATAAGCAAAGGATGAAGGCGGCAGAGGAAAGAAAGCCCCAGTCCCTGGTGACACCACTTGAGCTGGCAGAGAAGGCCTCATTTAAGGCAGCACCCACTTTAGACCTTTCAGTCAGTCACTTGAGTCAAAAACTTCCTTTGATTGTTGAAGCCTTCACATTGGGCCACTTGCAATCAAGAGTTCTGTCTGATATAACAAGCCTCCTAACATGACCTAAACAGATACTTCCAAGACAAGGGATGCTGTAGGCTGAACCAGTTTCACAGTCTTGACAAGGAATATATCCTCTCCATGGGGCTTGCCTCTGCTTCTGTTCCTTTCATTCTTTCATAGAGTACCTATCCAAGAGTCAATAGCCCATTTTATTCCCCATCAGGAGAGGAATATGATAGATATGAAGTGTCTCTATTATCAAAAAACCGTTGCTATGTGACTCAGACCATTAAAACCTTACTAGTAAAAATAAAATAGGAAAAGTCAAGGAAACCTGATCTCATAGGGCCAAGCCCCCATGAACACCTTTCTTTGCTATATTTGAGCTTCTGACATTAGCCATGTAGTTAAAACCTTCTCTTCTATTTTCCTCCCCATCTCTTGAGCTTATCCTATTATCCACCCCCTCTCGATTGCTCTCCCCTTTTCCAGAAATCCAGAAACCTTCTCTGGCTGTACTGCAAGCTGCTCAAACTCCCATTTCGCTAATCCTCTTCACCTCTCCCCTGAAATCCTGTCCCAGTGCTGACTTATGCCCACCCCAATCTCCCCCTCTGCTTCTGTCTCTGATACCATCATCCCCACTTTCAGTGAAATGTGAGATGAACAAATAGATGACACTGAACCCCACCCCAGTGCCCACGATGATTCACAACTGGTAACTGCTCCGTGCATCCCTCCTCCCAGGTGTGTTGATGACAAACTCAAATGAAAATGGTGGAGTTTTCTAGATTCCCCAAATCTCAGAATGGGGAAAAAAAAATTAGCCAATGAATCCAATGGCACATACTGGTATGAAGTATTACAAACAATGTGATTTAAACAGTAGCAAAGAATTTGCTTGAATCACTGACTTTAAAGCAAAGATAGATAAGGAGAACCGTATTAAAATCAGGGACTTCTGTTTACCAGAAAACACTTCTCACAGCTAAACGTCTCATTTCCAGCCTGGAGAAAGAGCTTCTGCAACTCATTAAGACTTGTACCCATACAGACATGACACAAAAGAGGCTATCAATAGCTAATAAGCACATGAGAGAGTGGGCAAACTCATTACTCCGTAGGGAGAGTAAATTTGCACCACCAGAAACCAGAATGGTAAATCTATATGATTTATATAAGTTTATTAATCTATATGATTTATAAATCCTAAAGAGGCTTTGAGCTTTCCTTAAATTGCACATAGACTTAAAGATATCCCATCTCCACCATTTAGTATAAAATAAACAGTTCATATAATGAAGTTCATTTGATCCATACCATTCTATGAAACAGGTTCTATGATCTCAATTTTACAGATGGACTCAGAGAGGGAGAAATGACTTGCCTCAGGTCACACAGCTAAATCAAGGGAAATCTGTGGTTTAAACCTTACCCCACTAGTTTTTCCTACTCTTCTCCATTCTATAATACATCTCCAACTCTTTGCTTAATGAAACATTAAGACAGCCAAACCCTGTGATGGAAGGGAAGAGACAAAGAAGGTGTGAAGGTACCCTGCACCAACTTCCCATGGCCCTATTTCACCCATCAACCCAGATACAAGTCTGCTTCTGGAAAGTGGTTTGCATCCTCCCCTTCACCAGTTTCCCACCCAGAGCCTTAGTCTAGACCAGAACCCAGCAAACTATAGCCCGTGAGCCAAGTTTGGCCCATCTCCTGTTTCCATAAAGTTTTATTGGAACACAGCTAGACCCATTTGTGTACCCGTCCTCTGTAGCAGCTTTTGCCCTACAATGGCAGGTAGTTGCAACACAAGTCCTATGACCCTCAGTGGCTAAAATATTTGCTATCTGGCCCTTTGTAGAAAAGTTGGCCAATTCCTGGTCTAGAGTAACAAACTTCCCTTATAATCAATCCCCCGTAATGACCAGGAGGAGACTCATTTTGTCATGTTGTTGTCCTAAGCAACAAGCCTCCTGGTCTCTCAGGTTCTATTGGCAAAGAGAGGCATTTAGATGCTCTGGATTCTGGAAAATTCTGAAGAGCCCCAAAGCTGCTTTCTCCTGACAGGCTCACCGCCTTCCTCCCAGAAGGACTTGTCTTGAGCAAGGCAACTACTGTCCTGTCTGTGAACTGCATTTACGTCTCATTACCGCACGGTGCAGTACTGATTTTGCATATCCTTTACAGTGTCACATTAAATTTGTTGCAAGCCTTATTTGATCCCAGCCTTAAACTCTACTCATGCATATTCTCTCTTCATAACTAGTTGCTTGTTGAATATGGCCAATTGCTCACAATTTACACAAAATCAAAGGGAACACTGACCAGAGTGCTGGGCTATTAGCTCATACTCCAAATTAATTCTGAGTGTGTTGTGGATGAAAGAAAACCCACTACAAAGCTAACAGCCAGAAAAGAGGTTGAGATTTCCTAAACTAAATATCAAAAGAGAACTATTAGTAAGTTTATGGATTGTGTAGTGGTTCTAGACTTCTAAAGCCAAAGCTATTAGCTTAAATTAAATAATTTCTGCCTTGACTAAAGCCTTCACTAAAATAATATGAGGATTTCTTAAATACATCTAAATCTTGTGAACTTGAATTTTATACTAGGAAAGAAGAAAAATTTACTTTCATATTCTAATAGTTCAACTCAGTGCATAAACTTTGAATAGTGGCTAGGGTTTTTTAAAGTCTCCAATTGGATCAGGCTCTGTTATTACATGCACTATCTCATTTAATTTTCCTACTAGCTATAAATAAGTACTGTTATTATCCCCATTTTATGATGGAGGAAATTAACACTTAGAGTGATAAAGTTGGTTGTAGAAGTTCCCAACACCGTCTCCATCCCTCTCTCTTCATTCTTTTATACCCCATGGTGTCTTATATCATAAAAAGTTACCAAAACCCATTTTCTACTAGCAGAAATCCCATTTACATGAGGGATTGGGCTACTTATTTATTCACAAAGCAGGCATTACAGACCTATTATATGCCAGGAACTGCTCTCTTTTCTGGACATGATTTTACTTTGTCTTCCGAATAACTTAATAACAGTACTTTTTTTGGATGACTGATCTGAGACTCAGAGAGGTAAAACAACTTACCCGAGCTTGCAGAGTTAGTAAATAACAGTAGGCGCTTAGGATGTCTGCAGGCGCTTTGAGGCCCCCTCTTAGGCACCCATGAGTGTTGTCTACCTTGGGCTGCGGAGGTTCTGAGGGTTGGGTGGAGCAAGACTGGGACTCAGAGCTGGGGCAGGGCCAGCTGCTCAGCTGACTGGGGGAAAGGGCGTGGAGGGAAACCCTCAGAGCACAGCCAAGTGGGGCTTGGGAGAGAAGGGAACCCCGGGAGATGCTCAAGTGTTTGCAGTGGTGAGCAATTCGACCCTGTGCTCCTGCGCGCGCCTGCAGTATACCCCCTCTCTGTCCCTTCCTCCCAACTCCCCAGAATGCTGCAAGTGAGGTCCCTCTTGCCCACGGATGTGTGACATTGTCTGAGGGTGACTTTTAGTGAGTTGTCCTAGATCTGGACAGCCGTGAGGCAGAACCAGAGACTGCTCGTGTGGGTGCAGGAGCCCAGGCTTGGGTGACCCACTAGCCTCTTGTCCAAGTTACATAAGTAATTTACAGGGAACTTACTTCAGCCCCTTCATGCCAACTACTTGATTCCATTGAATTAAGAACTCTTCAATACTTAAAAATTAAGTACTTTTTAACTTAAAAGATAATTTAAAAAACAAAAAAGGACTCTTTTCTGGTTATTTGAAATGAACCTTCTGTACTTCTTAGTATGAACTGGGAATTTACCTGTAAGAGCTCATCTAACCCTCACAATCTCATTTCCAAGCAGGTGCTGTTATGATCACCATTTTATAGAAAGGAAATTGCAGTCCAACCACACAGACTGCTAAAGAAAATGTGGTATATACACACTATGAAATATTATTTAGCCATAAAAAAGAATGAAATCATATCATTTGCGGGAAAAGGGGTGGCACTGAATCGTCATATTAAGTAAGATAAGCCAGTCTCAAAAAATAAGTACCATATGTTCTCTCTCATATGTGGAATCTAAAAAAAAATAGAAGAGCGACTGTTAGGCAAGAGGAAAGTGACTGGAGGAGAGGGAGGGGCCAAAGAGGTGGCTATGATCAGATCATGCATTATATGCATGAATGACATTGTCACAATGAATCCCATTGTTTTGTATAATTAATATGCACTAATAATTGTAATTTTTTTAAAAAAATCTTTTTCCTCCAAAAAAGAAACCACAACACTGCTTATAAAGAGCATAGCTGGGGCTTGAACTCAGGCAACACGGCTTTGGGGGCCACAGTCTGTACCGTGACACACCCCTGTCCGGTCCATGCAGTAATCACAGCATCTTCCCCTCCCTTCCCCTACTTCCCCTTCTTCCTCCTCAAGGCAGATCTGACTGACAAAGCAGATGAAGGCTACAGCTTGGCTGCTCCTGGACCCCTGTTCTGAGAGGTCTTTGTATTTTTCTAACAGGAAAAGACACTGGAGATGAACTTGGACTTATTGGCTCCCTGTCTGCCTTATTGGTGCCTCTCTGCCTCCCCTGCCTGATCACATCTGAAGAATAGGCTTGCTTGTCATTGGCTCATCTGCTACTTCCAAAGGAGACAGTCATTTTGTTTACACAGCGCAGAAAAGCATGTCTCTGGCCAGAACACAGGGACCAGGATAGAACCTTCCTTGGTGTATTAAACTTACTTTCCCCTCCCCCTTCCCTTCCCCGTCTCCCTCCCTCTCCTCCTCCTCCCCCCTTTTAGACAGGCTCTTTCTGTGTTGCCTAGGCTGGCCTTGAATCCTGGGCTGAAGCAACCCTCTTCCCTCAGCCTCCAAGTAGCTGGGACTACAGGTGCACACCACACACCCAGATTTTATGTGCAACATTTATAAAACTTGAAAAACTCTCCTTGAACTCTTTGAACCCTGCATATTGGTGCAGCCTACAACTTCTTTCTCAACACAGTAAACACATAACAGCAGTAAGATTGGAGAATCCCCCAGTAATCCGGCCAATACCAGCTTTACTCTTGCTTGTCTCAACCAAGATACAATCATCATAAATGGAATTCCAAGTAAATTGCTTGATTGGGTTGGAATCTGGGCCCATGGCGTCTTTCCACAAGGCAGAGAGGACTGAGAGCCAGCAATCTGGTGTGGTTGGAGGTGGGAAGAGATTTCTCCTCTTAGAAGAATCATTAACTTTTAGAGCCATTTTTGCAAATGTTAAGCCATTTATTTAGCAATTATGCAGGGAATACACACTGTCAGGGTGATCTGTGGGCACAGCTGCACACCAACATCTGGCATTGCCTCTGGAATCCCGCAGGACACATCTGCCAGCAGAAGAGCTCCTTTGGAGATCCCCTCACTGAGCCCTCAGAGGCTGAAATAGAAATGTCACTGTTAGGTCAGCCAGGGGGTCAGCAAGGGCAGGTTGGCCTGCTTCCGTGGAGAGACCATAGACCTGGTACATCCTAAGTGTAAAGAGTCAGGGTCTGTACTTTGGTCCACAGAAATTACTATTCAAGTAATAAATAAGCACTAAAATCTACTGGGCATCTATGATGGACCTGACATTGTCCTGTGTACTCTGGTGCACTTCCTAACAGAGAAGGATGAGCACTAGTGTTATTTCTGTGTTAACGAGTGAGAAAACTGAGGCTTAAAGAAGATGCATTAGGTACTCAAGCCCTGTAGCCAGCAAGCCACAGAGCCAGGGCTTGAGCTGACTCAGGGATCCATGCTTGTACCCATCGCCCTGCCTGGCCTCCCAAGGGGGTGGCAATAAAGGGACTGACCAGACAGATGGTACAACAGCAGACTGGCTCAGACCTCAGCCGCATCTTTCCGAGCCCCTTCTTGGTGTAAAGCACATATGTTGAGTGTGATGTGGTGAGCACACCAATGATGTGTTTAGCAGATGCAGATGGCGATCTCCACCTGCAGAGAGAGCACCCCACCTCTGACCTCCCACTGGTACCCTCTTAGCTCTTCCTCTCTACCCCTTTCCTTCTCCCTTTCCCAACATCACAATAAAAGACATCCGGGTAACTTTGGGCATGAGGAGCAAAGGAACTATGTTAAGCCATCCTCTTCTGTTTTCCCCTCTTTGAGTCTTTTCAAGATCTGTAGATATATGCAGCAACATACTTGCATGTTTCCAGAAAGTGGTATTCAGTCAAAAGTCCCCTCCTTCTCAAGGTCCCGTCTACCTTGTTCCCACCCTCAAGCCCTAGTGGCATTTTATGGTGATTCCTTCCAAACTAGGTGTATACATAGGACATCCCCCCACTCCTGATCATTTTCTTGGTGCTCTTTCCCTGTCAATTCTCAGGGAGAGTATCTTCGTTCTCTTTTTTATAGCTACATGGTATTCCAACTTATGGAAGTACCACAATTTTTAAAATCTTCCCCTTATTAATAAGCATCCAGGTGGTTTCTGATCATTTACTATTCTTGATATTTTGTCTTCTTATGTCTATATCTCAGTTGACTGGAAAACAGAGAGAAGGAGGGAGATGAATGGGTACCCATCACTATCCACCACTAAAAGCTACCCGGAGAGACTGCCATGTCCATTTTCACCCAAAGATCCCATTTCTCCTCAGCCCAGAAAAAAAAGCAAAATCCTAAACAAGGTCATCTATATATAGAACTGTGGTTCTTAATGCCCTAGAACTTTCATAAAAATAATAAATCCTCCCTAGATCTTTTATTTTAACTTCAGAGGATTTACTAAGGCAATATAAAATTCCACCCAACATAGCCTACCACCTCAAAAGGGGGTCCAGCAGAGAAGTTTATGCTTCTCTGGCTGGGCCCATTAGGGGCTAAGCAACAGGCCTCTCCACTAAGATATTTACTTCCCAGCCCTGCCCCATCCAAGACAGAGATGCATGCCTGAAGTTGCAAAGATGTCTTCTTGGTGTTAGCTACATCACCAAAACAGGGTATGTGTTTCTTTTCCTGCCTATTTAAGGTATGCACTAAAAAGAGAAATGCCAAGCAGCCACACCTGAGGAGGGGACTAGCCCTAAACAAAATGAGTCAGGAAACTCTTAAAGCCCTTAACCTTGTCCCGACAGCTGGGCCTTCCCTAAACTCAATTGTTGCTTTCAGAGCTCCCTTCTCCTTCTCTTTCTCAGTGTAAGTGATACTGTTGGTTCCCTGCCCATATCCTCTCGGGTGGTACCAGGGCAGGGCACATCAGCCTGTCTTTCAATGACCAGTATCTAGATCTCATCACCTAGGAGCTGTCTTCAACTACCCAATGTCCACTCTGCCCATGTTCAATGCAAGCTGGAAGTGTCCAGCAATTAACACCATCACTACTACCACCTTAGTGCCCTTCAACCAATGACTGGCCAAAGCCGGTATAAATAAATAACCTGTCTGCATTGCTGCTAAGAGCCAAGTATATGATGCATGGCATTTTTGGTCGAAAGGTGACGCCAGCTAGCCATTGAGATGATATGATTATGTTAAGATTTACATTCATATGGATATTGGACTCCTGCTGTTCACCTAGGCCGGCTACGGGACTCCTGGAGAGTTCCCATTGGTTGGGGAAGTACAGTAGGAGGGAGTTCCGGGGGAGGAGCTCTCTCGGCGGTCCGAGAGGAGGCCGCGTGGGTGGAAAAATCTTCCCGGGTGCGTACCAGACATTGGTGGCAGTTTCAAAAAATAAACTTTGTTCCTGCTTGAGTGGCTCGTGATTTTGTGCCCAGCCAGACTGCGGCAACTGGCGGCCCGCACGGGGAACGCCTGAAGCTTGGAGGTGAGTAAAATTGCTCGCCCCTGAGGGAAGGCAACAAAATGGGTGACCATTTCAAAAAACAATGTGTTCTCGTTTTGATTTATCTTGTTTTTGTTTCAAGCTGCCTATCCCTAGAATTTTCTCAGGCAAACTGGGAAAAATGGTTGGCTCAAGGTTTGAAGTTGTTCGGCCCTGAGAAAGAGAAAATTGATACAACTATTCTTTGTTCGGTTTTTGTTTCATTCTGTTTCGGTTTTGTTTTATGCTATCTTATTGGGTTGCGTTACCTTTATAGTAGATTAGAAACTAGTAAAAAACAAACCGAAAGACTGTTAAGTAAATTGTTAGAGGTCCAGACTATGGTAGAAAACATGTTAGGTCAAGCGAAAGAGAAGGTCTCTCAAGCTAGTCAGACAGAGGAAGATTTGAAGAAAGAAAGCTTAGAGGAAAAACAACCATCAGGCGGGGAATTACAACAGGAGGCTGCTACTAACCCCGTTCTATCACCAGAGGGCGTAATTCAACCAACAGCTCCATCTACAGCTGAGCGGCCCTCAACTCCCGTAGTTGATGGACGGAATCCTGAGGCAGGACCCCAAAGATTAGCATGCCCTGTACTTGAGCAGGCAGGAGGGCAACGAATTCACCGTGCTTTAGATTTCAAAACAGTGAAGCAATTAAAGGAGGCTGTAACAACCTACGGGCCGCAAGCACCCTTCACTGTGAGCATGGTCGAATCCATTACCAACTTAGACATGATGCCAGCAGATTGGGCTAACATGTGTCGATCTGTGCTAAATGGAGGACAATATTTGTTATGGAAGGTTGCCAATGAGGAATTTTGCATGGAGACAGCTAGGCGAAATGCAGCAGCAGGTTACCCTCAAAGAAATCTAGATATGTTATTAGGAAAAGGACCTTATGAGGGTCAACGGCAACAAATTGAATATGATCCTGGCGTATATGCACAAATTGCTGTAGATGCAATTAAGGCATGGAAAACTTTACAGGGGCATGGAGATTTACAAGGACAATTATCTAAGGTAATACAAGGAGCTAATGAACCTTACGCTGAATTTGTAGATAGGCTTATTCAGACAGCATCTAGAGTATTTGGAGATACAGAACAGGCAATGCCATTTATAAAACAACTGGCTTATGACCAAGTAAATCGTTGCTGCAGAGAGGTCATCAGACCATGGAAACATGAAGATTTAAACACATATATTAAATTATGTAGAGACATTAATGAACAAGGGCAAGTCTTAGCAGCAGTACAACAGGCTTTAGATGCCAGGCCAAAAACATGCTATAATTGTGATCAAACAGGACATTTTAAAAGGAGTTGCCCCATAGGAGGAGGGTTTAACAAGGCTAGGTATCAAAGGAATAGAATACCGGGTATTTGCCCACGATGCCGTAGAGGGAAACATTGGGCTAATGAATGCCGTTCTCAAACCACCATAGAGGGTATTCCGTTATCAAAAAACAGACAAGGACCAAGTGTTTACCCACGATATCGTGGAGAAAGACATCAGGCTCCATCACCAAAAAACGGACTGGAGGGCCCAATGCTCCGGGGCCCAAAACCACAAATATACGGGGCAGTGGAGGAACCCAGCAACACCATCAAGGTAGTGCCCAGGACACATTATCCATTAAATCCCTCATCAGACAAACTAGAGGGAACGCAGGGTTGGACATCTGCGCCTCTGCCAGAGCAGTACTAACTCCAGAGATGGGAGTTCAAATCATTCCCACAGGAGTAAAAGGACCTCTTCCCCAAGGAACAGTAGGCTTATTATTGGGACGCAGTTCTTCAACACTAAAAGGACTTATGATAAGTCCTGGGGTAATTGATCCCGATTATGAAGGTGAAATAAAAATTATAGCTAGTTCTCCAAGAGGTATATCAGTAATTTCACCAGGAGATAGAATAGCACAGTTATTAATAATACCCAGCCTACATGATAAATTTTCCAGTCGTACTGTAGAAAGAGGTTCCAGGGGATTAGGCTCCACAGGTGTAGATTGGGCTATGCTGTCTTTAAATCTAGATTCTCGCCCAATGCTAAAACTAAATATTCAAGGACATGACTTTAATGGGCTACTTGATACAGGTGCAGACCTTAGCATCATATCTCATCAAGAATGGCCGAAACATTGGCCATTACAACAAGCCACTCAAACGCTTCGAGGCCTAGGAGTGGCAACTAATCCCCATAGAAGTGCAATGGTATTAGATTGGAAGGATCCTGAAGGATGTGAAGGAACTATACAGCCCTATGTATTGGATCATCTTCCTATAAATTTATGGGGACGAGATGTCCTAGATCAATTAGGTTTGACATTAACAAATAACATCAATCCTAATGCGCCCACTACTAGGGCTAGACAAGGCTTTAGGAAAGAAGAAAGATTAAGAGAACAAGAACAAGGTATGACAGCACCAATTCAAATAGATCAAGAAACAAATAGACATGGATTGGGTTTTCAGAAAGGGCCACTGAGACAATCAAAATTACTTGGAAATCAGAAAGACCAGTGTGGGTTCCTCAGTGGCCCCTGACTAAAGAAAAGATACAAATAGCCCATGACCTGGTCAAACAACAATTAGTGGAGGGACATATACAACCTTCCGTATCTCCCCATAATACTCCCATTTTTGTCATTAAAAAGAAATCTGGTAAATGGAGATTATTACAAGATTTAAGAGCCATTAATAATGAGATGGTTATTATGGGACCTGCTCAATCAGGGATTCCCCAATTGTCTGCTTTACCAAAAACCTGGTATGTTTTAGCTATAGATATTAAAGATTGTTTTTTTTTTCAATTCCAATTCATCCCGAGGATAGTCCACATTTTGCATTTACTATCC
The DNA here is from genome assembly GCF_021218885.2 of Marmota monax. Classification (NCBI taxonomy): domain Eukaryota; kingdom Metazoa; phylum Chordata; class Mammalia; order Rodentia; family Sciuridae; genus Marmota; species Marmota monax. Next base: position 3,063,393 of record NW_026692072.1, on the reverse strand, counting down.
CTGCACTAAATCATGAAGGTCCTGATCAGAGATATGAATGGAAAGTACTCCCTCAAGGGATGGCTAATAGTCCAACTATGTGTCAAATTTATGTTAACAAAGCAATCCAGCCACTTAGAAATCAAAATCCTGAACTACAAATATTTCACTATATGGATGATGTGTTATTGGCACATAAAGATAAAAACACATTGCTAGAATGTTATGCCACACTTACAAATTTATTAAAAAATTATAATCTAGAGATACCAATAGATAAAGTACAATTAAATCTTCCAATTAATTATTTAGGGGTTTTATTATCCTCAACCATGGTCCGTCCACCCAAAATTCAAATACGAGTAGATCAACTCAAATCACTTAACGACTTTCAAAAGTTATTAGGAGACATAAATTGGATAAGGCCTTATCTAGGCATACCAACAGGAGAGTTGGGACCTTTATTTGATATTCTAAAAGGTCCATCAGATCCAAATTCACCCCGCATGTTGACGCCTGAAACAAGAAAGGCATTAAAAATCATTGAAACATATATGGAAAATATGCATTTGGATAGAATTGATATAAGTTTGCCTTTATTATTTATTGTACTGCCAACAAAAAATATTCCTACAGGAGTATTCTGGCAAGAAGGTCCATTATTGTGGATACATTTATCTTATTCTCCTAACACTATTCTTACTAGGTATCCTGAGGCTGTAGGACAACTAATACTCAAAGGAATAAAAGCAGCCAAGGGAGTGTTTGGGATTTCTCCCAATAAAATTATTACTCCATATACTATAGATCAAATTGATGAGTTAGCTAATGAGTTAAATACTTGGGCAATAATCATGTGTAAATCTAATGTTTCATTTGATAATCACTTACCGTCTAATCCTTTGTTGTCTTTTTGGTCTAAACATCCTGTAGTTTTTCCAAAGATGAAAAAAAAAAACCCTATCATGAATGCTACAAATATATTCACTGATGGGTCAAATAATGGTACAGCAGCAGTAGTTACCCCTGATCAAACTTTCACATTTTTAGTACCCAAACAATCAGCTCAAAAGGTAGCGCTTAATGCAGTATTACAAGCTTTTATGATGTTTAAAGATTCTGTATTTAATTTATTTTCTGATAGTCAGTATGTAGTTAATGCTATAGTATCCCTTGAAGATGCTGGTAGGATTTCCCCTTCTTCTACTGTTTTCTCTTTGTTTTCCACTATACAAAGTCTAATCTGGGACAGAAAAGATCCATTCTTTATAGGACATATCAGGGCACATACAGGATTGCCTGGAGCCCTTAGTTTGGGCAATGAGTTAGCAGATAAATCTACACATGACATACATATTTTCTCCACAATAGAAGAAGCTATAAATTTTCATAAAAGGTTCCATGTCAATGCTAATACTTTACAAAAGCGTTTTAAAATAACTAAAGAACAAGCCCGACATATAATAAAACAATGTCAAAATTGTGTGACATTTTTACCACAAGTTAATCTTGGAGTCAATCCTAGAGGACTGATACCTAACCATATTTGGCAGATGGACGTCACACACTTGCCAGAATTTGGAAAATTAAAATATTTACATGTTACAGTTGATACTTCTTCCGGATTTCTGATGGGCTCCCTTCATGCCGGAGAAAAAACTAAAGATGTTATAGCTCATTGCTTACAAAATTTTGCCACTGTGGGCGTTCCAAAACAGTTAAAAACCGATAATGGTCCTGTTTATGCATCCACCTCTTTTAAACAATTTTGCTCATCATTTGGCATTACTCACATAACAGGAATTCCATACAATCCACAGGGACAAGGCATAGTTGAAAGAGCTCATCAAACTATTAAAATGTACTTATTAAAACAAAAGGAGGGAATTGGAAAGGGGTATATATCCCCCAAAGATAAACTTAAAATAACCCTTTTTACTCTAAACTTTTTAAATTTGGATTCATCAGGGCTTAGTGCTGCGGAAAGACATTTGTATCCAAAAAATGTACATAAGCCTAAGGTACTTTGGAAAGATATTCTAACAGGACAATGGAAAGGTCCTGACCCAGTGATAGTCTGGAGTCGGGGCTCTGTTTGTGTTTTTCCACAGGGAGAACAGCAGCCAATTTGGATTCCAGAGAGATTAACTAAAACAATTTCTACAGACCAAAAGGAAAATGATTCGACTCAAATCCATAACAGCTCTCCAGATCTCCAGCTTGGCTATTCTTACATCTGTGACAGTGATTAACCAGGATGCTTTTTTCAATATCTATTTTATTATTGCTTTTTCCCACATCATAAAGTTCTATTTTATTTTTGAGCTCATACAGACCTAGGTTAATGTTTTTTCTGATCAGTTTTATTTTTTGACTGTGGAGTTTTTGAACATTGCAATGGAGATTTCACCTAGGTAAAGCTACAAGGCCTTTACTATTGTCTTATGTGTTATATGTTACGTGTGCACACTTCTGTTTTGTGTTGTATGTCTGTATGTGCGTATGTCCATATATCACATATGAGGAGCGCTCATGCACATGGATCCAAAAAATTTTTTTTTATTATTCACGTGATTTTAATAGTTTAATTTAATTTGGGTAAACAGCTGTTGAGGATTGTTTTAATATATGAACAAATAGAAGGTTAACAGATCTGTTTGTTTACTTTCACCTTTCCTTTTCATTATATTTAATAATTCTGTTCAGGATAATGTAAATTGTTCTAAGTATTGTTTTCTTAGTACCTGTTGAAATGTTACATATTTTTTTTTTAGCATCATTGTCAAAATTCCTATTTTCATCCCAGTGCCGGTGAAGACAAAGATAAAACCAAACCACAACTTCTTCCAGAGTTATCACAACAAACCGTGTAAACTGATACATCAATGATTTATAACTCAACAAGTAATGCTCAATCAATGAGTCGATTTATTTTGGAAGGATATGGACATATTGATAGATTCCTCTGCTTTGAACTGCTTACAAAACTTGCCTGGACTATGTATCACTTGTATGCTTTATTTTGGGAGGATATGGACATATTGATAGATTCCTCTGCTTTGAACTGCTTACAGAACTTGCCTGGACTATGTATCACTTGTATGCTTTGTGATCTATTTGTTGATGCAGCGAATTATGGTAGTGCTAGCGTATCTTTGCTGATGTGTCACCAGTGATGCAATTTTTCCTAGGAGCCATTAATTGACTTGGTGTCATGACATTTCTGTATCCTCCTCCCTTCTACTAGTGATGGTCTAATTTTGGGGGCCAACAGAGGTGAGGCAAAGAACCTCACCCCCCCACTGGTACATAGGCCTATCCACAAGTATGGCTATATGCTGGACCGGTAGTCAGTGACGGGTATGATCCAATTGCAGTGGTATCAACCTAAGACAGGAGGCTGACGCCTAAAAGTCAGTTTTCCGATGAACCATATGTTGAATTGGACAAACCTAACAGGCACGGTCCCTAGCCGGATTGCTTGTTACTTAAACAGAAGGGGGGAGATGCTAAGAGCCAAGTATATGATGCATGGCATTTTTGGTCGAAAGGTGACACCAGCTAGCCATTGAGATGATATGATTATGTTAAGATTTGCATTCATATGGATATTGGACTCCTGCTGTTCACCTAGGCCGGCTAAGGGACTCCTGGAGAGTTCCCATTGGTTGGGGAACTACAGTAGGAGGGAGTTCCGGGGGAGGAGCTCTCTCAGCGGTCCGAAAGGAGGCCGCATGGGTGGAAAAATCTTCCCAGGCGCGGACCGGACATTGGCGGCAGTTTCAAAAAATAAACTTTGTTCCTGCTTGAGTGGCTCGTGATTTTGTGCCCAGCCAGACTGCGGCACATTGCCACTGGGGAATGGATATGGTAGGTCTTTTTCCAGAGTTCCCCGGCAGAACTACGCACATTTGGGTAACTTGCTTGATAATGTGGCATTTAGCAATCTTTCTTTGCCTACTCGGGCTTCTCCACCCCTCTGCTGGGGCCTCCTTCAACAAAGAAATCCCACTATTATGTATAAATTACTGATAAAAATGTGGATAAGTAAAGAGACAGGAAATGAAAAAAAAAGATACAAATTTAACATGAATTCACTATTTTTAGTCCCTTGGTTTACCTCAAAGGAATTGTTTGGTCATCACCTTGAAGCATCAGTGACAGAAGAGAATGGGTTCAAAAGAGGACATGAGAAGATCTGATTGGTGCCAGGGTGGACTGTCACAGGTTCTCTCAGTGCCTTGCCCATTCTCCCCTCAGGACTTTCCATAGCGGTACATTTCTTCCTCTAAGGGCATTCCCTGGCCACCAGGGTGCATTATGCCCATGCATGAGGAAGAATAGAAAATCCAGGGGATTTTCACCCCAGAAGCATTTTCCACTCATGCCAAAAGAAGTTGGTGTGTAAATGCTCCAGCTCCCTTTCTTCTTGGGTGAGATGACTCTGAGGTGCGGGTTCCATGTTGGTTCCCAGGGATCCCTAGAAGGATTTAACTGCCGTCATCCATGGGAGGGGCAATTTTCTTGACAACACATATTGATAACACATTTTCTTGACAACACATTGACACATGAGCTGGGACCCTCACCTATTTCACTTGCCTACATTTATAACTCTTCCAAATAATTGCTTGCACTTGATTTTTTGTCTCAGGGTCTATTCCTGGGGAAGACCTTACCAAAGCACTTCACTCCATCTCCACTTAATTCTCTCTGGGTAGATGCTGATGGGCTCATTCTTATTAAACCATAAATGGCTCATAAGGCCCAGGGGAATGAGTTTAAAAGATGAAAGCCCCTTAGGAGTGGTTCCAATGGAACGAACGGGCTGGACACATGGGAGCCCTTTGTAGACATGCTGCCAAATTAGGATCGAAAGGTAGAATCTATTTTCGTAACAACTGATTGCACTTACTGTTATACTGTCAGAGAGATGTGTGCACTGACAATGCCCTTGAGGAGACAGGGATTGGGGTACGTGTGCAGCACCTAAGAGTGAAGGAGTCCAACATCGTGTTGGGCCCCAGGTCGATGATGTGTGCTTGGAGAGGACACAGACTTACAGATTAGGGTGGTAAATGGCTATGCTCAAATAGAGACTTGGTGTCAAAGTACCACCACACAACTAAAGGGTAATCATGGATGATGGTATTGACACTTGGAGACATCTCACAACTGAATAAATAAAAAGATGACTGGTTGAGTCTCTTAGACCTTATTTTAAACTTTAAACTGAGCCCAAACATAGGCACCCAAAATCTTTAATTGTGACTTTCAGAGTATGGTCAGTGAGGGATCTAGGAAGAAGGGAAGCCAAGGAAACCGGGTAGGAGACTTGGACATCATACACCACTGTCATCACCATCTACATTTGTAGAGTGACTTCACTGTATCAGGGATTTTCAAAGTAGGCTGCAGGGAACCCTAAGGGCTCTGAATAGGAAGCCTACAATTAAAATCTTGGTGCCAAAGGATGAAGACTTAAACTGACTGCAGCATTCAGTTACCAACTTTCTACATTGACTTTGTCTGGAAAGAAATCCCATCCACTAAATCCACAGTTTGACAACCAACATATACATGATCATTTTATTCTTAGAACCAACCCTCCCTTGCAGGTGAGGAAGGTGAGTTTCAAAGAGATTAAGTGACTTGCTCAAAGTCACAGACCAGACACCAGCAGAACCATGGTACGGAAGTGCGGTCCAACCCCACATCACGTCCCGGCACACTTTCCTCCACATTACACTACATTTCGGTATTAATGAAGAAACTCAGGGTGTGGCAATTTCTTGGCCATGAAGTTTGTTTTGGTGATAATAGGTCAGAGAACTGTTTTATAGAAAGTTCCTAGAATTTGGGTTGTTTCAAGAAACTCACCCAAACATCGACAGTTCATTTCCTCCCTGAGCTGCTGTCAATACTTTCTGTTCCAGAAGCTCCTTTAACACAGCTTGACCTACACATCCACACTACCAATATCCTTTTAGACAATACCCCCAAAATATCAGTCAGCTATTGCTGCAAAGCTGCTGCAAAATGAAGACTTGTGACATAAAAGCACAGGGACAAGCCAAACTGTGTCAGCGATATTTACAGCCTCTGATAGAGTCACAGCCACTCATTCTATTGGCCAAAGCAAGTCAATTTCCAAGCCCAAAGTCCACCTGCCCCAAAGAGGAAGGAGATGAGACAAAGATTTGCCCAGTGATCCTCCAGTCCATCATGTCTGCTAAGAATGACCTTCTTGTGAAGGAAGGTCCAGCTCATCTTTCCAAAGTTCTTTAAATCTAAAACGGGGTTCTATTAACAAGCCAGTCCTGCCAGAAAGAGATCACCACAAAGGGACTTCTCCCGAGGGGAATGGAGGAGTGGAGTAGTTGTTTTTTAAACTGATGTTGGTATGTCTTTAAAAAATAACTACTCCACTCCTCAGGATGTGCCCAAGTCAGACCTTCAGACCCCCACCTGCTTCATAGGGGATTGGACCACTAACAGAGAAGGGGCGGGTGTGGGTGATGTACAAGCTCCACACTCATTAATCACCCTGTGGCACAGGGAGGGAGAATCATCCAAGACGCAGAGCAGTACAGCCACCAGGAGTACAGACTCAGGAGTTTGACAATGTCCCCTGACGCTAGACACTGTTGGTTTCCCCACCCAACTCCTCTTCTCCCTTCTCCCTTCCAAATAGAATCTCAGTTTTGCTCAGGGAGCTCCCCTCCTCAGGGGACAATGATCCATGACAAACCTCAGAGACTGGTCTCGTTGGCCCAGAGCTAATTCCATTCCCACTCCAGTCAGTGGTTGGTTCCCAAGTTGTATAGTGACCTAGGATGGGCCAATGGGACCCACAGTGTGTCTGTGAGAAATGTCTGCCAGAAAGTGGGGAAGGGGCTTCCAGAAACCATTTCCTCACTCCAAGGAGAAAGCTCTAGGGACAAACCATCGCATACCTCCCCGCTGGGCCTAGCCATGTTTTTCTGTCATTGCTAGAACTCTATTGCTGTCTGAGGATGAAAGCAACAGGAAGACTGCAGAGTACACAGATGGAAAGATCTGGCATCCTGAGGACTCAGCTTTTGAAGCAGCCTCCCCTGAAGCTTGCCCTACCCGTGACCTCACTTTTACATGAGGTAGTAAGATACCCTTGTTTGAAAGGCTTGACTAAGGCATCTTTAAGATACCTCCCTGGGCCTCTTACTTACTTTGGGTAAGTCACTTAATTTCTTTAACTCCTTTTTTTTTGCACCATATCTATGTCATACAGATTTTGGGACCCTGCATAGGAAGCATTTGCAAACTTGAGGGGTCTGGCAGCTGGTGGGGGTGTGATTACTCACAGGTATGTTTTTATTACAGTGGTTTGGGACCTAGGACAATAACTGTCTTTCCCCTGTGTTTATCTGTCGCCCCCTGGCTGTTTCTTCTAGAAGTTTGCAACAAAACATAAACAGGAAGGGCCCATGACTTTGTTTGAGGTGCACCAATAAGTAAAGGGTCTCCTATTCTAACCACCAAGGCTTCGAGAATTGGGAGCCTCCAGGGGAAGACAGATGGAGGGTGCTTGTATTTTTCAAATATTACACACTGATTACATATTCTTTTTTAGTAATATGAGAAAATACAGACAAGTGTACAGGAAAAGGAAACGAAAGTTCACACCTGATTTCATGATCCAAAGAAACTACTGTGAATTCTAGTGTATATTATCCCAGTTTTTCTTGGCTGTGGATGATTTGAGAAGGAAAAGGAGAGAGAGAAAATGGGTACCTTCATGTACTACATCATAAAGAGGGTGAGTTGATAAAGTTTTTTTTTTTTTTTTAAGGCAACTTTGTAGGATCTTTGAACGGAATACCTGTTGTTAGGCTTCTTAGCAACTCTGCTTATAGGAAGTCATGCTCTGGAAGCAATAACAAAAATCATGCCACATCGGTACAGTTTACACAATGCTGGGTGCCGTTCTACCACTTCATGTCTATCCTTTGTTCATTCCTCAAAGTAACCCTATTAATTTTTTTGAGATATAATTCACACACTCAGTCTGTTTTAGCTACTATAACAAAACACCACAAACCAAGTGATTTATGTAGAACAGATAGTCACTTCTTATAGTTTTGGAATCTAGGAAATCCTAGATCAAAGGTTTGGAAATTTTAGGGACTTGCTGTCTGGTGAAGGCCCACCTTTCTAGTTCTTGGAAGGTGCCATCTTGCTGTGTCCTCACATGGCAAAGGAGACAAGAAAGCTGACTAGAGCTTCTTTTCAAGGGTATCAATCCCATTCACAGGGGTTCCGCCATCATGCACTAGTCCCCTCCCAATGTCCCACTTTCTAACATTGTCACAGCAGTGATTAGGCTTCAACATGTGAATCTGGGGGGCAGGGGCACAAACATTCAGACCTTAGCACCTATCATAAAATGCAGCTGTTTAAGGCATACAATGCAGTGGTTTTAAGTATATTCTCAGATATGACCACTCATCACTACAGCTATTTTTAAAAATATTTCTATCACCCCCAAGATAAATACTATACCCATAAGCAGTCACTCCTTATTTTCTCCCTAGTCTACAAGATTCTGGCAACTACTTCTCTACTTTCTGGCCTTGTACATTTGCCTAGTTTGAACACCTCACATAAATGGGTGTGTGTGTGTGTGTGTAGGCACATACATGCATACATGTGTTTATACACACATGGTCTCTTCTGACTGGCTTCTTTCACTTAATATAATGTTATCAAAGATCATCCCTACTGTAGTATCTATCATTACTTCCTATCTCTTTAATGCTGAATAATATTCTGATGTATGGACATACCACATTCTGTGTTCATCCATTCATTAGGATGATAGACATTTGGATTGTTTTCATCTTTTGGCTCTTTAAATACACTGCTATGAACATTCCTAAACTAACTTTTAGGTGGACATATATTTTCTTCTCTCTTGGGAATACACCTGGGAGTGAAATTGCTGGGTTAAATTTTAACTTTCCATTTAACCTTTTGAGGAAATACCAGACTAATCTTCCAAAGTGGCACACCATTTCACATTCCCATCATCAGAGTACAAAGTTTTCAATTCATATATCCTCATCCACATTTATTATTTGTTTGATTGCTTTATTGTATCTATCCCAGTGGGTGTGAAGCACTGTCTCATTGTGGTTTTGATTTGCATTTCCCTGACGGCTACAGAGAAGTGTTGGTGTAACTTCCATGGCACAGATGAGGAAACTGTGGCACAGAGAGGATGTTAATTTACACATCATGACTTGGTAGGTGTACAGACTTCTGTGTACAACAGTGTATGCAGAAGGAAGTTGCTACAGCACTGTTGGTGAAAATAAATATTAGAACTGGATATTTCCCAGCAGGAGATTATCCTACAGGGGACTACCATCAAAGACCGGGGAAGGTCTATACATGCTGACATAAAATGAACTCCAAAATATTGTTGGTGAAAAAGACACAGAATCACATGTGCAGCATGGAACTGTTTGTGTTTAGATGATAGATAGATAGATAGATCGGAAGGTTACATATCAAATTGCTCACACAGTATGCTCTAGAACGTAAAACTTCAGGAGAGCAACAGCTTTTGTTATTGTGTGTATGACTTTATCGCCAACCCCTCACATAGGATGTAGCACATAATAGTAGCTGAGTAAATATCTGTTGTTCAATGAAAAATTCCTTTCGAGAGAGGAATGGAAGACAGAAGAATATGCATAAGAACCTATGTTTCCCTCTGAAGACCCATGTCTTCTAAGCATGAAGTTGTGCTGTCATTCTATTATTTCTGACGCTGGAGAAAAAAATCCAGGAATTCTGGGGCCTTCAGCAAGAAAAAAGTGAGACCCCCCTGGGGAGTCAGTATGAAGCTGAAAAGTGGCCTCCATGGCTTCCACGGATGCCGTGAGGACCCTCTGGGGCTCTGGGGTTCCTCATTTCAAGTGGATGCCTGGCTGCCAGCCCAGCTTCGTCTCTGGGGCTTGGTTATCCAAAGGGGCAGGCAGGACCCCTCCTGCTGCTGGGCACGCCCACTCCTGCTGCTGGGCACGCCCACCTGATCAAGAAAGCATGTCCCAGCAAGCGGGAATCCAGGGTCAAGATGCCAGCCATGAATCTTGTTTTCACGCCTGAGAAGATCTTAAAAAATCAATGAGTATTAGAAGGACACAGCCATGCACTTTTGTTTCTATCATTTTTCAATATTTGTTTAATTTTTCATCCTGGATGAGCCCTCGGAGAAGTCCCAAGGATCAAGGGCTTGTGGTGGAACAGACAGGTGTACAGTCATCACACTCTGAGCTCCAAGGGACTAGCTGTTCCCAGATCCCCAAAGGTGAGGAAGGAAGGCTGTCTCGGAAGGCTCCGTGGGTTGGGGCAGGGGCCAGGGTTCGATTGTGTTCGACTGTGTTTTCCACGTCAACTGAGGGTACAGCCATGACCTACATATTACAGCAGTTTCAGATGACAAGATTCAAGCAGTGAGAACAACATGTCTTTTTTCTGCTGAAAGTAGCTGACAATTCAACCTAGTATGGGTTCAGTTTTCCATGTTGAAGTCTTTCCCCAGCACCTCCGAACATGACTACATTTGGCAGGGGGAAGGGTTTTAAAGATGATGAGGTTAGAATGAGGCCTTTAGGGTGGACCCTGATCTAATATGACTAGAAATTTTAACACAGAGAGAGCCCCAAGGGATGAGCACACCCAGAGGAAAGACCATTTGAGGCCACAGCAAGAAGGCAGCCACCTGCAAGCCAAGGAGTCAGGCCACTGTCAGCAGCTGTCCTCTTGATCTTGGACTTCTAGTCTCCAAAACTGTAAGAAAGTCAATTTTTGTAATTGAAGCCACCGAGTCTGTGGGATTTTGTTATAGCATCCCTGGCAAACTAATACTGCACCTCTCTGAAGCCCGGGAACCAACAAAGGTCTTAGGCATTCAGTTTCAAGGGACTAGCTGTTCAGAGACCCCCAAAGATGAGGAAGGAAGGCTGTCTCTGAAGTATCCACAAATTCGTGCCAAGAGTTAAAGCAGTGGGTTTAAACATCCACCAGGTCCAGGCATCAGATGCCAGCCTACCACAGTGTGGTTTAGATCTTAAACGTCCCCCCAAAACCCAGACACTAAAGGCTTGGTGGCAGCAGAACCATTAGGAGGTGGGGTCTAATGGAAGAAATTATGTCACTAGGCTGTGCCCATGAAGGGGACATTGGGACCCTGGCCTCTCCCTCTCTCTCTCTTTTTGCTTCCCAAGATGCTATGGGGTTTCTTCCACCATGTGATTCCACTATGACACACTATTGCTTCCCCACAGGCTCACAAGTGACAGGACCAAGTGACCATGGTAAAAAAAACCTTGAAATCATGAGCCAAAATATGTATTTCCTCCTTGAAAAATGATTTTCTCATGCGTTTTGTCACAGTGACAGAAAGCTGACTATCACACCAAAGTATTAATGAGAAGGGAATCCCAGGCCCCTTCCCAGCATGCTGCTCCGTTGGAGGACAGACGGAGTCTGCACTGAAACGAAGTGTAAAGTCTGACTTTGACCTTAAGGCCGGGCATAGCAATTGTTGAACTGAGGCAGTGTTGGAACTAGAAGCAACTAACATATTTTGATTCCTGGAGGTCAGCCAGAAGGGTCACAGACCTGACTTAATTTTCATCGAAGAGCATGAGAAGAGTGAAGAAGTGTCCCCCCAAAAGATTAAGGACAGGAAAAAGACAAAAAGAAAGCTGAATCCCAGAACACACTCCAGGAGTCCTAATTATTTAACATAAGTCCTCTTTCATGTGTAGCAGTTTGGACCAGTCTCTGGAAAAGTAACAGACCCCATTTAATAAGCAATCATTACCATTTAAAAATTCCCTCACTGTCACCAGTAAGCAATCCCATCCTCTTTGAGCAGGACAAAAGCTGATGACAGAAGACAAGTCGTTTAACAGCTTCTGCATTCTTTGAGCCGACAACTCCAGTACAGATGTTCCACAAATCCAGGGACTGAACACCACCCTCTCTACCCCATGACTCAGAGAAAACCACAACAAACTCCCAGTCAGCAGTGCTGGGCAGGCCTTGGTTCACATAATACGCCAAAGAAAACCGAGTTCAAATCTGGCTGTGTCACTTCACATCTGTGCAATCTTGGGTACATGACTTAAGTTCTCTGTACTTGCATTTCCTCATCTATAAAATAGGGGTAATAAAGAACTCATCTTATAGGGTTATTGTGGAGAGCAGATGAGGAAATAGATGCAAAAGCATTTAGAACCTTGGCACAGGACAAGGGGCTCCATACGCTCAGTGTCGTTGTACTTCACTGCCTCTCAAAGTGAAACCTCGTGACGATGTTGGCTTCTCAGCACGAGGTTGTAAAGAACATTATAACGAGGTGCCTGGTGATGGAAAGCATGGATTCTAGAACCAGACTGCCCAGACTTGGATCCAGCAAGAATGTGAGGCACGTGGTTTAAGTGTTTGCAGTTACTGCTATTAATGCACTGAGATAATGCAGTAGTATTTACACAGATGCAATACTCACTCAAATATATCACAGGCATTGGATGGTGATCAAAGAAGCAGAAGACAGTCATCCCTTGTTAGCCACTGGGGACTGGTTCTAGGACCCCTGCTGACACCAGGCTCTGAGGATGCTCAGGTGCCTTATTTTTAAAATGGCGTAGTATTTGCATATCACCTACCCACACTCTTTCCTTTGCTTTAAATCTTACTTCTGATAATGAATACAATACAAAATCCATGTAAATAGTTGCTATACTTTGTTGCTTAGCAAATAGTGACAAAGAAAAACAAATCCATATATGTCAGTACAGAGGCAACTTATTTTTCAAATACTTTCTCAGATGTGGAGCCCGTGGATACAGCAGGCTGGCTCTATGTCCCTAATCTGCAAAACTGGACCTCAGTTGCTTTTGCTTGTTTGTTTGTTTACCAGCAGACAGTGGCTCTCAAGCAAATAAGAGTCTTGAACCCAGAAACCCATCCTCTTTGGGCCAGACCCTCTGCCATTACCTGTAGTGCCCTCTGAGGCCACCCCCAACCCCCAGCTCTCTTGTGTTACCTGGTCTGGTTCCTTCCTCCAGGGCGGATCCTACCCTGCAAGGCAGAGCAGATAGCATAGCTTTCCAGCCTCCTGAGAAGGTGACATTTCCAGGGGCCCAGCTCTCTCTGGGCCTGGTTCACCCCTCACCGACCCAGGGCCTGAAGACTGATGGAGAAGCAAATGGAAAATTTAAAAAGCTGATACCCCTGCAGGAAGTCATTGTTTCGCCAATTCCAGAACTGAAAAACAGTGTAACGTTGGAGAAAGGAGGGTAAAGTGCCATTCAAGGCCATTGTTACAGCCACTGCTCTGTGTACTGGGGAAACAAAGGGGACCTCTGTGTGCGAGGACAATGCTGTTGTGTCACCAGCTGCTTCTGTGTTGCTCCTGGGGACCTGGAACGAGAAACAAGGCCACAGCGCCTTCCTCCATGTGATGCGCCCCAGACTTCACTGATCACAGCAACCAGGCCAACCAGAGCTGGGAGAGGAGACTGGGACATTCAGCCCATGGTGCTCTGTGCTGGGGAACAGAGGCAGTCCCTTAGTAGCAACCAACTGCCTGGGTGCCATTTTTCCGTACAGGATAAAGCCCAAATTGTCACTCTCCTCTCCAGCTTTAGAGATTTAACACAAGTTAGAGCTGAAAAGAATCATAAGGCATCATCTCCCCACAAACATATGTCATTGTGTTCATCAGCTTTTCATCCTATAACAAAACACCTGAGAAAATCAATTTAAAGTCGTTTTTTACTATTTCAGTCCATGGTCACAGGGTTTCATTGTTTGTGGGCCCATGGTGAGGCACAACATCATGGCAGAAGAGAGTGGCTGAGAAAAGTGGCTCACCTGTTGGCAAATAGGAGAGAGAGACAGAGCAAGCCCAGGGACAATACATACCTTTCAAGGACAGGTCCCCCTGTGCCCTCCTTCCTCCACCCATGCCCTACCTCCTACAGTTTCTACCACCTCCCAACAGTGCCACCACCTGGAAAAGGCCTTCAACAGGTGAGCCTTTGGAGGACATTCCAGACACAAACTAAAGCAATCATATACTCCAACCCCTGGCTTTTTTCCATGGGGCATCTGGCCAGGACCAATCCCCAGCCATGAGGCATGTAGTAGCAGCTGATAAGGCCAGATCAATCACCACATGGTTCCACCCATTAAGCCCCCATAAGGGACTTAATGAATCTAGTTACTCCTGTCTTCCAAACCTTGCTCTGGCACTATTTCCCATGGATTATAAATGAGCTTGTTCTCTGAGTCTTGGTTTCCTATTTGTAAACTGGGATTATTTCCTGTTTGTAAATTGGTACTGTGTGGATTAAATGAGGTAATTAATACATGCATCACTCTTAGAACAGTGCTTGGTTCATAAACAGTGAACAAACAGCTATGGATAACAAATTAGATACCCATGTTACATCGGCAACTTGCACAGACTCATAAGGAGGTGATACGGAGATGGCAGGAAGCCCAGGACCCACATCCAGCCCTGTGCCTACCGCGGTCTTATTCTCTTCCCTTGTGTCTTCAAGGAAAGTTGAGCACCAACAGATACTCTTGAGGAAGAGGCGGGGACAAATGTGTGAAGACAGTTTATTTGGGGCACAACATTTATTAGTGGGGACTGGGGCGATTCGGTGTCCACATCGGTCTTCTGGGGACAATGAGGACTCTGTTCTGGAGAATGGCTGCAACATGAAGAGATGAGAACAGAATGGAACAGGTGGGGGAAGGAGCTGGCCAATTTTTAAAGAAAAAAATGGAAGTCTGGGTTTTTATTTCAAATTTGGCAATTTTGAAATGCTGTACACCAAATGTGACATTGTTGATGCAGACTGAGCCCCAGATCTGGCAAGTTGTGATGCCTGGTGTGGACACAAGTGGCATTTCTGAACCAGGACCTCCCTGTTGATATTCCCAGCTTTGGTCCCACACATGCCTGGGGTCTCCTGGTATATGGTCTGAGTGTCGGTGTCTACCCGCTCCCAAATTCATACGCTGAAATCCTAATCCCCAAAGTGATGGTATTAGGAGGTGAGGCACTTGGGAGTGAAAGGTCATGAGGGCAGAGCCCCCATGAATGGGATTAGTCCCTATAAAAGAGACCCAAGAGAGCTTCCCTGAGCTCTTTGATCATGTTAGGACACAGCCAGAAAGTGCCATCTCTCAGCCAAGAATTGGTCCTCATCACACCAAATCTGCTAATCTCTTGATCTTGCACATCTTAGCCTCCATACCGTGAACAATAAATTTCTGTTGGATAAGCCACGACATCTATAGTATTGGATCATGGCAGCCCAAATGGACTAAGATATCTGGTTAGCTCATTAGGCCAATTCAAACCTGCTTCTCGAGCTGAACAGGGGACCTAAGACCAAAAACACAGTCCACCTTCGTCTTCGTCTATGAGATGGGGATAAGGAAAAGAGAAATGCAGTGGGGGAGGCTCTCCCTAAGGGACCACAGGCCATTTGGCCTAATCGACCTCCTGCAGTCATTTCTCTGATAATGAAGGCAGCTGGGATTTAGCAACCGGACCAAAGAGAGAATGGAAAATGGGGGATAAGGTTCCCATAACCACCGTCAATTCAAATTAACATGAGTAGTCTAAAGGACAGAGTATACTTGCTATGCAAATGCAAATTAAAGACAAGATTGCTCACAATGAGCCACCCACTAGAATGGCCAACTTCAAGAAGACTGATAATAATAAACATTCTTAATGATATGGAGAAATTGAAACCCTTCTACACTGCTGGTGCCCATGCAGAATGGTGCAGTCACTTTGAAAACCAATCTGAGAATTCTTCACTAGGTTCAACACAGAGTTACTCTATGACCCAGAAATTCCATTCCAGATACCCCAAGTGAAATGAAGTATATGCCCACATGAAAACTTGTACATGATTGTTCATAACAGCAGTATTCATAATAATTCCAAGGCTCAAAAATCTGTTCACTGATAGACAAAAAAAAAAAAATATGGTAGATCCATGCAAGGAAATGTCATGCAGCACAAATAGCAATAAAATACAGACACATGCTACAACATGGATGGACCTTGAAAACATGCTAAGTGGAAGAAACAAGTACAATATGGGAATTTTATGCCATGTCCAGAATAGAGACAGAAAGTAGATTAGTGGTTCTCTAGGGCTGCGTGATGGAGAACCTTGTGAGGAGGAGGTGGAGTGATGTCTAAGGGGAATGGTGTTTCTTTCATGAGTGATGAACATGTTCTAAATGCCCACGTTGGTGGTTAGAAAACTCTGTGAATGTACTTAAACCCATTGAATTGTACACTTAAGAGGGGTACATTGTATGTGAATCAGTTCTCAATAAAGCTATTTCAAAAAACATTAAAATTAAGTTGTTGACCTTAAATCATTTTCTATGAAAAAATCCTATGGCCATATCCCTCTCTTCACATCTGTTTCAGTGCAGAAAACTGAACAACCTTTCCCAAAGGATGGTTTCCCTTAAAGTTTCCGGGATCACATTAGGGTAACCAACTGGCCTGCTTTCCCCAGCACTGTCTCAATGTTAGACCTCAAAGTTCTGCATCCCAGAAAATCACTAATTCCTGGGCAAACTGGGATAGTTGGTCTCCTTAGTTCCTCCCTTTCCCACAACAAGAAAGCTCTGCCCTTTATCGCTACTAATGGCTAGAACTGAGTGTCCAAAGAGATAGTTCTGCCAGGCGCAGTGGCACAGACCTGTAATCCCAGTGGCTTGGGAGGCTGAGGCAGTTGGATCACAAGTTCAAAGCTACCTTCATCAACTTAGCAAGGCCCTAAGCAACTCAGCAAGAACCTGTCACTAAATAAATATTTTTAAAATGGGCTGGGATGTGTCTCCTTGATAAAGTGCCCCTGGGTTCAATCCCTGATACAAAAAAAAAAAAAAAAATTGACAATTCTTCCCCATTCGGGGTATAAGTCATCCTTGAGCCCCCTCTAATGGCCAAAAGGTATTTTATTGTAGTTTCCATTTTACAGATGAGGAAACTCTGGTTCAGAGAGGTGAAGTAACTTGCCAGGAGCACATGAAAACCAGGAACCCAGCCTGAGTATTCTTCCAAATCCCATAGTCCTCCTTCCACTCATAATATTTTCTCTTGCCACATCACTGGTTTAACACACAGTTAAACTCAGAGTTACCATATTACCTAGAAATTCCACTCCATATACTCCAAGTGAAATGAAGTTTTCCATACAGGAAAACTTGTACATGATTGTACAAGCTTATTCTTGCCCACTGAGGAGGGTACCGACATCCAAACAGAAGAAACCTGCATTTTCATTTATGGGAAGACAAGGAGACATGTATAGCTTGGTGGTTAACAAACTGCCCAAGTTTAAATCTGAGCTCTCCTACTGCTAATCTGTGAGACATTGGGCAAATTACTTAAAATGTCTATGTCTCAATTTTCCTATATTTGAAAGTGGGGGAAATAACAATATGGTGTATGTATCAGTGTACATATGTATATATATATACATATATATATATATATATATACATTTAATATAATATACAAATACAACATAAGCTAGAATGAAGCCTGGCTCATAGCAAGTTTACTAAATGAGTGAAAGTAAGCACTGCTTTCTACACTCAAAATTGGAAAAAAATTGAATTGGTCTAGCTAAATCCAGAGAGTGGTACAAAAATCATGGACATAAACTCTGATATTCTGCTGTTTCTTCTTGAGATAATGCTTATGGTTTAGGAACTGCAGACAAAATTTTAAATGCAACATGGCACTGGCAATCTGAGCTGCCCTACCAACTTGGCATGAATGGTATAAGGTTTCAGACCCTGCCAGCCACTGACTGTAGCCCAGAGAAACGCCCTCACCCCATCATACCTGCTCAGGAGAGCAAGAAGAGCTGGGGCTGCACCTGTCACTCAGCTGTGCTCTCTGAAATAGGTTTTTTCAACACTGTTGTACAGATGTGAAAACTGAGGCTCATAGAAGTTCAACAATTTGTTGATGATATAGTCAATAACGCGTAGAACTGAGATTGAAATTAGGTTGGATTATAAAGCCCAGATTGTGCTAAGTGAAGCTAGCCAATCCCTAAAAAACAAATGCCAAATGTCTTCTTTGATATAAGGAGAGTAACCAAGAACAGAGTAGGGACGAAGAGCATGAGAAGAAGATTAACATTAAACAGGGATGAGAGGTGGGAGGGAAAGGGAGAGAGAAGGGAAATTGCATGGAAATGGAAGGAGACCCTCAGGGTTATACAAAAGTACATACAAGAGGAAGTGAGGGGAAAGGGAAAAATAATACAAGGGGGAGAAATGAATGACAGTAGAGGGGGTAGAGAGAGAAGAGGGGAGGGGAGGGGAGGGGAGGGGAGGGGGGATAGTAGAGGATAGGAAAGGCAGCAGAATACAACAGACACTAGTATGGCAATATGTAAATCAATGGATGTGTAACTGATGTGATTCTGCAATCTGTATATGGGGTAAAAATGGGAGTTCATAACCCACTTGAATCAAAGTGTGAAATATGATATATCAAGAACTATGTAATGTTTTGAACAACCAACAATAAAAAATTTAAAAAAAAGAAAATATTATTTTGAGTGAAAAATCAAAAAAAAGCTCCTGTTTCATTGTCTCCGCATTAGTTACTATTGCTGTGTAATAAATTTTCTAAAATCTAGTAGATAAAAAACAAATGTTTATAATCTTATATAGTATTCAAAACCAGAAATCCTGATGTGGTTTAGCTGAGTAGTTTTGGCTCAGAATCTCTCTCATGAGGTTGCAACCAAAGTTGTTGGCCAATGCTATCTGAATAAAGATCTACTAGGGGTGAAGAATCTACTTTTACAGAGGCTGTTAGCAGTCATAAGTTTTTTGCTGGCTGTTGGCTGAAGGCTTCAGTTCCTTGCCACATGGGTCTCTCCATAGGGACTACTCACACAACATAGCAGCTTGCTTTCCCCAAAACAAGACAGTAAAGAGAGAGGGAAGATGAGAGAGTGCAGAAATAATGTACCATCATCCCTGGCCACATACCAATCCTGGTACAAATGAAAAGGGTCTACACTAGGTTGTGAATACAAGGAATTATTGAGGGCCATCTTGGAGCCTGGCCACCATGCTCACCTTTCTACAGTACAATGAGAAGGCAAAATCTTGCAAATAACAAGCCAATATCCCTACAAAAATTAATCTTAAGTCTAATCAACTTTTTGTTTATTTAAGAACACGCCATTCACCCAAGTTACTGTACCTCACCCTATGGATAAAATTTCAGTCTGTTTTGAGCTAGGACTTCTGATCACTGCCAAATCAGAGTCCAGTACTGCCAACTCAAATTACTCACTTCATTCATAATTACCTGTTGACTCCACAGATTAAATAATTTTTATGATCCACTCCCATCCCATTCTTGCCATAGATGTAAGGAGACTCTGGATAAGTAATAGTGGCTCCCTTCCTATCCCCTTTCCTAAACCCTTTCTCACCTGCTCTTCAAACCAGATCTCCCATAGACCTATGGAAAAGTTACTAAAAACCCTAAATGATTCGGTCTTCCCATTTGGATAAACCTAATAAAAACACCAGCTCCTACCTGAGAGACAGAAACTATACATGCAAAAGCAAGTTTACGTTCTTCGAGATGACGTGTGTGTGTGTGTGTGTGTGTGTGTGTAAATTACATGAATTACAATGAGCACAGTTTCGTTTTAATTCCAAGTGGCCAACAGACTGATCAATTCTGAACAACTATGCCTCCAAGGTGCCCGCCAGGCCTGCATTACCCATATCAGCCAGTCCTCCCGCACGGGTCCCGGGAAAACTAGTTTCCCCTCCGGTAAATGGACAAGCCAGGTCAACTTGCTCCCCTGAAAACCATGCTCCCTCCACTTCCTCCCAGGTCCTGGATCCTCGAGATGGCCATTCTGCTGCAGAACCCTTCTAAGTTCCTCCCAGCCCCGGTGCCACTAGCGAACCGCTCCCGCCACTTTGAAAGACTACAGCCCCCGGCATGCCCCGCGCAGGGGGCGGAGTCACGTGATCGCGCTCCTCCCGCGACTGCAGTCACATGATTTCGGAAAAATGGCCGCCGTGACAGCGGAGCACTTCGCGGCTCTCCAGAGTTTGCTGAAGGTAAAGGGCGGGGCGGGGACGCGTGCGGTCTCCTTTGTCTTCGGAACTGAGTCTACGGAGCGAACGGGGCGGGCACGGGGAATAAGTTGGCCCTGATTTGGAGCCACAACTCTGCCACTGCTTCTCTGTGTGACCCCGGGCAAACAGTTGCTCCTTTTTGAGCTTTCAAAGAGAAACAAAATCAACAACTCCCTGACTAGAAGGTGAAAAAGAAAAAAATGAGATAACGGACGTGAAGGGGCTGTACAAATGCCCCCCACTGTTAAGTCTCTGGGGCTGGTTTTGGGGATGGGGCGTTGGGGGTGATAATTGCTGGATCCGTTTTACTGGTTCCCCATTTCATCCCACAGCCCTTCTGCACTCCCTCTCCATCTGCCGGCGCTAGCGACTGAGGTGTGCTTTCTGTGTTCCTGAGGCCCGGGTTTTCTGTTCACGCCTCTGACTGAGAAAGGGCCGGAACACTCTCCTGATAATTATTTGTTTGAAAGATTGAGTGGTTGAAAGGGACATACTTCCCCGGGCTCGTAAAGTTCAAATAAAATGAGGGGTTGGAATTAACTTTTGATTTCCTCTATAAAAGGGCGGCTTTATTTTCCTTTGAAACACTTGTCATTAGATAACATTATGAATCTATTTGCCTATTGTCCGTCTTCTCTTAAGAATGTAAGATCCATGAAGGACGGTTTCTTTAACTTCCCTTTTCCCTTTAGTAGGTGAAGAGGATTGAGTTAATTATACTCAACAGTTTATGACAGAGCATCGTCATCAGTCCATACAATGGTCTCCGTTTTGTTTAACTTAATTTTGAATGGCCTCCCCAGTATTCATTTGCACTCTACGCTCCTAAAATCACTACTTTATTGTTCATCAGTATATATCAACAATTCTGTAGCAATATGCATTCATTTTCATTGCTCTTATCCTATGTACTCTTTTATTTTTTTTAAATATAAACTTTCTTATTTTGAGATAACTGTAGATTGACATGCAGTTGTAATAAATAATGCAGAAAGATCCCATTTACCCATTACCCAGTTTCCCCCAATGTTGACATTCTGCAAAACTATAGGAAACTATCATAGCCAGGGTGTTAACATTGATAGTCAAAATACAAAATGTTTCCATCACCACAAGACCCCTCTTGCTGCTCTTTTGTAGTCTCGCTTCCATTCATCCTCCACCCCTTCTTTAACATCTGACATTATTTTTTTTAAAGAATTTTATATAGGCTAGGTATGGTGGCCCTCCCCTTTTATTCCCAGCAACTTGGGAGGCTGAGGCAGGAGGATCAGAAGTTTCAAGTCAACCTGGACTACTTAGTGAGACCCTGTCTCAAAATTTTTAAAACGGGTTGGGGATGTAGCTCAGTGGCAGAGCACTTGCCTAATATGCATGATACTCTGGGTTTGAACCCTAGTACTGCGCTAGCGCACGCGTGCACACACACACACACAAAAGAACTTTATATGAATCATACAGTATGTATGGATTGACTTTTTTTCACTCAGCTTAATCCCCTGGAGATTCGTCCACATTGTCTGTATCAATGGTTCTTTACTTTTTATTGCTGAGGAGTATTCCATGGTGTGGATATACAAAAGTTTGCTTGATCTATTGAAAGACATCTAAATTGTTTCCAGGTTTTGCTATTACAAATAAAGCTGCTGTAAATGTTTGTGTACAGGCTTGGAATACAGTTACTGGGTCATTTGGTGGTTGCATGTTTCATTTTTCAAGAAATCTCCAAACTCTTTCTGGAGGCTGAACTACTTTATATTTCTACTAGCAGTGCCCAGGTACTCCAGGATGTCCCACATCCCCACCAACGTTTGATGTTATCACTATATTTTATTCAAGCCATTCTGAAAGATGTGTTTTGGTATCTCAGTGTGGTTTTAATTTGCGTTTCTCTAATGACTAAATGATGTTGAGTCTCTTCATTGATTATTTTCCCTCTGTGTATCTTCAGTGGAACATCTTTTGTCCCTATTCTAATTGGAGTATTTGCCTCTGTAATCTTGAGCTTTGGATTTTTAAAAATATGCTCTGGGCTCCAGATTACTAATTTTGACATTTGTTTCAATTTCTAATATGCACATTGAATATTATAAATTTCCTTTTCAACACTTCATTGACTGTGTCCTACATATGTTGATACGTTGTTTTCTCATTTTCACTCACTTAGTGTAATTTATTTTAAGTTTCCTTGAGATTTGGTCTTTGACCTGTGAATTATTTAGTAGTGTATTGTTTAAATTTCCATATGTTTAACATTTTCCTGTTATATTTCTGTTTCTGATTTCTGGGTCATAATACAAACTTCAACAAATTTTTAAAACTAAAATGAATAGTGTGCTGTTTTGTGGACCAGAATATGATCTATCTTGATATATGTCCAGGTGTTTGAGATGTGAGTGTATTCTGCAGTTTCTGGGTATGAAGTGTTCTGTAAATGTCAATTAGAATGATTTATTATGTTGTTGAGTTCTTCTTCATCTTTTTTGAATATCTGTGTAATTGTTTTATTAATTATTGAAAGAGGGGCTTTGATATCTCAACTATATTTGTGAATTTGTTTCTCATTAACAGTGCTGTCAGCTTTTGCTTCACATATTTTGCAGTTTTTTTTTAAAAAAAAATTGTAGTTATAGATGAACAGCATGCCTTTATTTTGTTTATTTCATTTTTATGTGGTGCTGAGGATCGAACCCAGTGCCTCACGCGTGCTAGGCAAGTGCTCCGCCACTGAGCTACAGCCCCAGCCCCATGTTTTGCAGTTCTTTTACTGGGTACAGATACATTTAGGATATCGTCGTCTTGGTGGATAGGACCTTCTATCATTATTTAATGTCCCTCTCTTTCTCTGGTAATTTTCTTTTGGTGACACATGCTTTATCTGATATTAACGTAACCACTCTTGCTTTCTTTTGGTTAATGTTTGCATGGCACCTCTTCTCTCATCCTTTTACTTTCCAGCCAGCTCCTATCATATATTTGAAGGGAGTTTTGTGTATAAACATTTAATTGAGTCATATTTTTAATCCACTCTGCCAATTTCTGTATTTTAATTGGAATGTTTATGCCAATTAAATGTTAGAATTAGTATAATTACTGATATGTTAGAACATAAGTTGTTGTTTCTTGTCTATTCTTTCTTGTTTTTTGTTTCTATTTACATTTTTCTGCTTTCCCCTGGGTTATTTTTTAGAGTTGTTTTGATTTGTCAGTAGTTCTAAAAATGTATTTCTTTTTATAGCCCCTTTAGTAGTTGCTATAGTTACTATTTTGTGCATGTACAGCTTATTTCAGCCTATTGGTGTCATCATGGTGTTAGGGTGAAGTATAGACACCTGCCTCTCTGTCTCTCCCTTAACCCTTCTTTACTTGTAGCATAATTGTCATGGGTATGTCCTCTGGGTACATTTAGAGGCACATCAGACAGTGTTCTAATTTTTCTTTCAACTTTTAAACATATTTAGAAAATTCAAGAAAATAAAGGATTTTTTTTTTTTTTTTTTTTGCTTATCCTTTTCTTTCTTCCTGACATTCCAAGGATTCTTCTTGTTCCAAGAAAATCTGAGGTGAAAGAACCAACTTCTGTAGGCCACATGTGGAAAGAGACTGCAGAAAGATGTCAGGCGTATTCTTGGCACTGCCAGCACCAGCATTCGGCACGTGGTGTTCCCCATACCTCCCTGACAGCTTGGCGTTTCTCTAGTCTGCTGGGAGGCTCGTGGGGAACGAGGCCAGGGTTCCCCAAGGGTAGTCACGGTGTCCTGGCTCAACATGGCTGCAGTCAAGTCAAGCTGGATCTTCGCACTCCTTTCATTCCTTCTTTTCTCTTTACAGAACTTGTTTTAACCATCCTTTAAGGTAAATATTGTGACAAATTTTCTTAGTGCTCTTTTACTAAGAATGAATATCTTTATTTCCTCTTCATTCCTGAAGGATATTCTTATTGTCTGTAGGAGTCTAGTTTGACAGCTCTCCTTTCATACTGAAAAATACTATGCTTTTTGTGTTTGTGTATTTCTCTGTGGTTTCTGATGTGAAAGCTGCTGTCATTCTGATTGTTTATTGTAGCTAAAGTGTTGTTTCTTCCTCACTACTTTCAAGATTGCTTTGCCTTTTGTTTTTAGAAGTTCACTTAGGGACCTGGTGTAGGTTTTTTTAAATTATTATTTATCCTACGTGGGATTTACTCAGGTTGTTGAAATATGTACTACTGTGTCTCCAGCTATGCTTGGAAAGTTTTCAGCTGTTATTCCTTTGAATACACATTTTTGGTCTTGCCCTTTTTTATCATCCTCTGGCTCCGTTCGCTGATTCTTTTCTCTGTCCCTTCCATTTTGGTGTAGTGAGCCCATCTATTGAGATTTTACATTTTGGTTATTGTATTTTTCATTTCTAAAATTTTACATTTTATTCTTCTTAATATCACCTATTTTTTGATGAAACTTTCTCTTTTTTAATTTGTTTCAAGCATGTTCAAAGTTACTTATTGAAACATTGTCATCAAGGCTGCTTGAAAACCTTGGTCAGATAATTTTAATGGCTGTCATCTTGGTGTTGGCATCTGTAGTTATGTTTTTTTCCTCAGCTTGAGTTGAGATCTTTCTGGTTCCTGATTTGATACATGATTTGTATTGAAACCTGGATGTGTTCATATTATGTTCCAAAATTCTGGATCTTATTTAAGTCTTATGTTTTAGCCAACTTTCTCTGGTACCACTCAGGGAGGCTTAGGGGGCACCTCTCATTACTGCCAGTTGGAGGTAGAAGTTCAGATTCCCCACTTGGCTCCTTTTGATACCTGAAAGCAGGGGCTTCTGTTTCCCCTGGGTACTGGGGAAGCCCTGTCTCCACGCAGACTCTCTCTCTGTACCACAGGCAGTGTGGCTTGTGACCCACTGGTGCAGATGAAGATCCCAGCTCCCTGCTTGGCTGTCCTTGACACTGACCCAGTGCAAGTGTCGGGGTACCCCTCACAGCCTCACACAGACTTCATCGGCATAAGTCAGGATGGGTTCACGGTTCTTTATGTGATATTTGGCTGGAATAGAAAGCAGTGATTGTGGGCTGGGGATGTGGCTCAAGCGCTAGCGCACTTGCCTGGCATACGTGCGACCCGGGTTCGATCCTCAGCACCACATACAAACAAAGATGTTGTGTCCGCCAAAAAAAAAAAAACTAAAATAAATAAATAAATATTAAAAATTCTCTCTTAAAAAAAAAAAAAAAAAAGAAAGCAGTGATTGTCTAAAGCTTGTTCATCTCCCTATGCTGTTCCTTTCCTGGTCCTTTGGCTAGAGAGAACAGGGATTTGTTGTAGCTTTTTTTTTCTTTTCCTCCCTCCTGTACCCATTGACATTTCCACATTGCCCTCTTCTTCAGCTCAGGGTCTAGGATAGATAAAGCAAAAGGAAAACCCAAGGAACTCACCACCACCTCATTCCTTGGGGCTTGAGCTCCTCACAGATGTGCCTTCTCCCCTCTTTCTAGAGACATCTCAGATCTGTTTTCCATGTAGTACCCAGGGGTTTTAGTTGTACTTAGCAGAAAGAATAAGGAAAAGTACATTTATTCTGTCTTCCCAGACAAATTTAAAGGTGTCCTCTATACCTTTAAATCTTACGTGTGAAATATGTCACATAATACCTAAGCCAATGTTATTTGAAAACATTATCAGAGGTTTTTTTTCCTCCCCTATCTGTGAATTAATTCATAGGCCTCCTCAAAAGATGTTGTCAGGCAGCTGTGTCAAGAAAGCTTTTCCAGTTCAGCCCTTGGCTCAAAAAAGCTCTTGGATATTACGTGTTCCAGCTTGTCTGTGACCCAGGAGGAGGCAGAGCAAGTAAGTGTGGTCAGAACTGACCTTTGGCCATGGGCCCTCTTCCCTTGCTAATCTCTCTTTTGACTTCCCAGTCATTTCCATGTCCAAAGAAAATTTTTCCCAGAAATTGACATTGTAGCCAACTCTAGATAGATTTTTTTTTTTTTTTTTTAGTATTAGTAAGTTGAAAGCTTTGTCTTTGAGCCCTTCCTTGTGATAAGTAAGTCACATGTGGGAGCTGGGCCCAGAATCAGCTCCTGAACAAGTTCTTTTAGACTTATTGCCTAGACAGTGTAATCAAAAGCCAAACTTGATGTGACTTTCTTTCTCAGCCTATACACTGCTAAGACTGATGAACTGTCAGCTGGAGAGCTTCAGGCAGATTCTTCAGGAATCTTCCACAGAAGATGGAGGTCTGAGTGGTAATTGGGCTGGGCTCAATGAGGCTCCCTCTGGGTGCCATGTACACCGCTGCCTTCTCAGCCCTCGGCCCCAGTGGAGTCTGCTCTGCTCACCTGAGCTCCCCTGATCCTAGATGTCATGCTGCACTATATAGCAGGGACTCTATATCTTTCCAGAGCAAATGCACTTTTAAAACAGGAGTATCTTCACATGGACTCATGTTATTTTTATTCTTTAAATATGAAGCTTTGCTCATTAAAATCAACTTTAGAAAAGTTAAAAGCAGAACAAGATTATAGAGGTAAGTGGAGACTTAGTTTGGGTTCCCTGAAAAGTAGATACTGAGGCAAAAACTTGAGTGCCAGAAGTTTTTTGGGAGGTGATTCTAGAAAACACAAAGCAGGAAGTAGGGAAGATCAAACAGGCAAAGTAGAAAAGTCTTAAAGTAAAAAAATATATTAATGAGTGGTTACTGCCGTAGCAATGGGGCTCAATCTTAGGGTTCTGTGAAAAGTCAAGTAGAGCATGTCTTGGAATTTTCCTTGGAGGGCAAGGAGACTAGGGCATTTGTCCACTACCTCCCCCCCAGCTATAGTGGAGGTTTAACTCCCCTCACTTCTGGGTAAGTGCATTTGCGGACCAGCAACCTCCAGTGGTATTGGAAGCAGCTCTAAAGCAGAGAGAAAGTCACTCCAGAGGGTTTTCTCGGGTTCAGCTAAGATCATTCTATTCACAAATCAACTACAAGCCACACTTGTCTGCATGCAGATCCACGTAGAGCACTTAGGACAAGAACCTTAGGAGTACAGGGTCTGGCACTCCTCTTTCACAGGGACTTGAGACTTCTACCACCCTGAATTCAAAGCCCACCCTCCCCAGGAACCAGTATCTCTTTGTCACATGCCAGTAAACACAACTTGAGATACTTGCAAGGAGCAGAGCGTGCAGCCCCATCAGAGGAGCCCAAGCCATGGGCCCTAGGTGTTTATGCAATCCTCTCCATCCAGAGGCATTGGACCAATGCAGGGTTGCCTAGTAACCCAGCTGACTCTCCACTTCTCAGGTTACCAGGGAAACAGCACCAGAAAGTTAACTGAAGGTCAGATCCTTCTGCAGAAGAAAAAGGGACACATTAACCCTTTGCCTTAGGAGTTTCTGGCAGGTGGACAGCTTCCTAGGTCAGGCAGCTGCATCTGTTTTGTGAAGCAACAGGTGAAGTTAGGGGCAGCAGAGATACATGGGACATCAGCATCTGCTACAGAGGCTGCTTGGCTCCTGTCACTCGTTCAAATGACTGCAGCATGCAGTCACAGGGTGTGGGATAGAGGGCCCTTCTGCTGCCTCTTGTCCTGTGTCCCATGTCCCCTGCAGCTACAGGGCTGTCTCCTCTATCCTGCAGCTCCTCCAGGCTCTGCACCGCCTCACTCGGCTGGTGGCATTCCGTGACCTGTCGTCCGCTGAGGCAATTCTGGCTCTCTTTCCAGAAAATTTCCACCAAAACCTCAAAAACCTGCTGACAAAAATCATCCTAGAACATGTGTAAGTGCTCATTTTTTGAAAATTCTTCTTTTACATTTCTTATTGTTTTTATAACTACTTTAGAAATACTATATTCCTTGTTGGAAAGATAGAAAATACAGAAAAGGAAAAAGAAGAAAATAAGATAACTACAGCCCACCACCCAGAAGTGAGCAGTAATATTGATTTCTTTCTGGAAAGCCGTTTAGGACTTGGCTATTGTTTCTCTTTACACATACATAGAGAGGTTGATGTTTTGGTTTTATTTTTTAACAACTACAAAAAAAAAGATCATCCCATTTTATAACTTGCTTATTTTCAGCTAGCAGTATTAACAGTAATGACATTTCAGGTCAATAAGTATTTACCTTTAGTATCATTTTTAATGGTTAAATATAAGATATATTCCATTACAGGAAGGAACTGGGTATACATTTTTAAATTCTTTAGTGTTAGACATTTAAGATTTTGTCAGTTTTGCACTTCAGTGAGCAATTTAGAAACTTTGCTCATGTGCTTAATTATTTCCTTACTTTGGTAAAGCCATGAACATATTGGGTTTTGGTCATTAGGAAGATTGTACTCTTTCCACCATAAGACACAACATGTCCCTCTTCCTACACCTTTTCTATGAGATTTTTTCTTACCTCCCCCCCCCCCCCAGTTCCACAGATGGCAAATGAAACCTGATTTCAGCTTATATATCTTTGATGCTAGCAATGTTGAATATATTTTTCATGTGTTTATTGGTCATCTTAAGATCTCTTTTGTGAGTTTTCTCTGTATCCTCTCAGCCAGACACATCCTTTGAAACCCCCAAAAAACTTAAAAGAATCGATTATTGTTTAGCAGAAGGCTTGAACAGACCTGTCTAATAGCAATAACAGTTAATGCCTGTTTACCAATATTTTTTTGTTTATTTGAAACTTCCTTACATTACCACATTTGACTCTTACTCTGCTTGACATCTCACCATGATGTTATTTGCTGTAGCATTAGACAGGTCTGTTGGGTGTATTTTTGCATAAGCTGCTGTATTCTGTATGGCAGGTGCTCAATAAAGAGAGCATAAGTTGACCTTTTCTCTGTTTTGTCTTTGAGAACAGTAGCACAATAAGATTATAGAGCAGTAAGCCTTTTATTTTCTTGTCCTAAGCTGTGAAAACAGCACTTATGTCTTAACATCACCAAGCCTTGTAAGACAAATAAACAAAAAGCTGCTTTGGGGAAGGATGATTTCTGAGATCATTTCCTGTTAGGAGGTCTGAAGATCACAAGAAAGGTGGAGGCTAAGGTTTCTCATGATCAGAAAACTCAGTCTCACCCCTTTTCCTTAATTTTTTTTCCTTATCTTTCCCTCTTTAATAGATCTACTTGGAGAACTGAAGCCCAAGCAAATCAGAGTAAGTACTAAGACATCTTCCTCTCCTTCCTCTCACCAGCCCCAGGCCTGAATCTGCCAGGACACCGAGGATGTTAACCAAAAGTCAAGGGCAACTATTCTAGTCTCAAATCAAAGACTGTCTGTATGCTGTGTTTTTTCTTTTTAATTCAGCTCTATATGTTTATATAGATATGTTCATATAACTGTAAATATTGTTGTTAAAAAATACAGAAATACCCAAAGAAGAAAGTGATGTAGTAAAAATTGTGTTTTAAAAAGTAATTCTGCTTCAATTAAGAAAAAACCCAACAGTAATTAAAATTACTTTGAAAGATTAAATAAAAGTATGTATTTAGAAGCATCATTCTGCTTACTCTGAGCCAGTCACAGTGCTAGAGCACTTGACCTGCCTTGATTCACTTAGTCCTCCCAGCAACCCAGGGAGCTGGGATGAAACTATCACCATTTTCCAGATAAGAAAATGGAGACTCAGAGGTTAGGCAAGTGGTGGAACCCAGGTTCAAACCAAGCCTGATTATCTTTAAAGCAAGGCCTCTTACCACTCGCGGAAGCTACACTTTCCCCAAGACTCCATCTGTGACTTTTTCTGTACCTTATGTCACTTGTCATTCTGTCCCGACAACTGGAGGGTTGGGTGTTTGGTGCAAGTCTGGAGATGCTGCCCCACCGTGAATCAGTACTAAGGGCAGGCAGCACAGAGTAGTGGGAAGGTCCATGCTTGCTGTGGTCTTTTGCCCCACTGTCTGTCTCTTTCAGAGATTTGCTGCATAGATCAGATGGGTTATGTGTGTACAGTCTTCAGAGTAAAGGCCTGATAAACGTGGGCGGCGTGACCTCTGAGCTAAGCTGTTTCTTCCACAGTCTCTCTGCCACGCCTGGTGGACCTGGACTGGAGAGTGGATATCAAAACCTCCTCAGACAGCATCAGCCGCATGGCCATCCCTACCTGCCTGCTCCAGATGAAGGTAGGTCCACTCTCATCATCATTAGAAGGAAAGAAAGTACTGTAGCGAGTTAGGCCCTGTGGGCCACCTAAAATATCAGCCACCGAAGTTTTGGGGTCACTACACTAACTAAGCCCCCCCACCAAAAATGTTGGCATCCCCCATGTGCATGTGTGTTTCACACAGTGTTGTGTTCTACTGTGTGAACACATCATGGGCATCATAAAACATGCACTGAAAGTTGACATTTTACAACAGTGTGACAAGTGCTAAACAATATATTTTTAAAATTGTTTTCTGATCACTTAAAGGTGTACACGTACTGAGACGTTTAGCTTTAACTGTAGGAGTGTGTGTTCAGATTTCAGATTGACCTCTGGATCATTTCAGTGTATCGTCACCAACTTCCTGTCCTGTTTGCAATGTGGTCATCAGGCTTCTGTTGGCAGTGGAAGTCAATGCTTTCTGTTCTTGTTCACGTGCCCTTGCTTCATTGTGTTCACTTGATAGTTTTTTTCAGGAATCTTCTAAAATCACATTATGATAGAATTCATTTAGTTTAAAAAACTAAGTGATATATCGCTGTATTTACTTCACCAAACACCCAGAAATTCAATACCTTCAAGAAAAAACTTTAGGAGGCCTCTTGCAACTAAGTTTTAAGTATTAATAAAGCTTTATTTGTTTCTTGTTTATGATTAAATAAGTAAAACTATAAGTTGTGATATTTTTCTTATATCCAGTGGACTGTCCTGTGTAGCCCATAGAGCCCACATCTAAAAATACCAGTGTGAGCACGTTTTCTCACTTCAGTGCTAAGACAGGGTATTGGGGAGAAGGCTCACCCTTCCCTGCTACCCACCCAAGGCTCTTGTTGCAAATGGGAAGAGACCCAGGTCTTTTGAGTGTCTCCTTCACCTTCCCCAGTTGCTGAGTGACTCAAGGGCTGGGGCTCCTTGCAGCCCTTACAAAGAACCTCTCTTCAGAGGCCCAGAAGAACTGAGAAGGACTCGCTTACGGGGAGATAGGAAGAGAGGCAGCTTTGACTTTCTGGGCCATGTTCTCTTTACAGATCCAAGAAGATCCCAGTCTGTGCGGGGACAAACCCTCCATCTCGGCTGTGACTGTGGAGTTGAGCAAAGAAACACTAGACACCATGTTAGATGGGCTCGGCCGCATCCGAGACCAGCTTTCTGCTGTGGCCAGTAAATGAGCTGACCTGCTGCTAGTGCCATTGCCGTGCCCAGCTGCTCATCAGTGTCGAGGCGCCTTGCAGCAGGCAGGCTGCCTTGCAGCAGCAGCTCAGTTGACTACAGGCGGACAGGATGGTGGGAGTGGGGGCTCACTGCCTCCTGCAGGCACAGGAGGATTGGGAGGAAGCAACCAGGCACCTTGCTGTTCTCCTCCTCTTTTTTCTCTTTCTGAAGCTGATAAACAGAAGCTGTCACTTTCGAGAGGCTCCTGATGCAGCCTGACTGATGCTGTGTGCTGTGAGGGAGCATTGCCTCATCAGATGCCCCTGCCTGGCTGCCCGGGGAAGCCAGGCCCTGACTGGGGTTCACTTAATGAGTTATTTCCAGCATTGACTCTGATAAGTTCATTCCAGTCCTGGAATACATGGAGGGCATCAGGCCCTTGATGCCAGCAGCGCTTGCCCCTCTGTCAGAGAAGCAAGGCAAATCCCACTGAGCTTGGCCCTGCAGCCTGGCCCCTCTAGGGTATCCCCTGAGCCCCCTTGGCCCCTCTGGACCACCTCTCCACTTCTGAAACGCATTCTGATTCTTACTATTCCCAGGTAAGGAAGTGGGGATAACTGGAAATAAATAACGTTTTAAGATTCTGGCCTTGATTCTTTTCACCCAGGTTGTTGCCTTCAGCCAGGTGCTGCCTCTCAACTTCCTGAAGATAGTCCCAACTTCCTGATTCCCAGCTAAGCCCTTGACCTTTGGTATGACATGAAACCAGACCTATGACCCTGACCAGGCTCCCTGTGCTCTTGAGTGCTACGTAGAAAAAAAAAGAAGCAAGGGTGACTTCGGTGCACACTTGATACGAGAGCTCCCATTATGTGCCCCTGAGACTGGCTGAACAAGACCATCTCTGTAGCGAGGCTCACACGTCATAGGGCCTGTGTGTGAAGTTCCTTCTGCCTTGTTATCCAGGTCATCCCTGTGGCAACAGCATGCTGCCTGCCTGCTGAGCTCTTCGTTCTGGAAGCTCAAGTGTGTGTCTGGGGTGGACGGAGGAGGTGAACCGTAGGTTAAGGATAGACACTTGAGGCGCACGCAGCCAGGGTCGGAAGCTGTAATCTGTTAGCCCTAATTATTAATAGGAATGAAAATAGAAAGCCAGTCATTTGTCATTTTATCTTCTAAGAGGGTTGGTGAGCAGGAATATTATTGTCCTGCCTTGATTGATGGGGGAACCTGCTCATGGAGGCTTAGTCCCCTGCTGGTAAATGGCCTCATTAGGACTTGGGCCCAGATTTCCCTAGCTTTTTCTCCATACCAGGATGTGGAGGTCTAAAACTAGCTCCATTTGGAAATTTTCGAAACTGAAATAGGAGAAATCATACCTCTGCCCACCTAGTGAGATACTGGAAGGTCAAGACTAACCATTCCAAGCTCTCTGCTGCTCCTGGAAGCTAAGCTGCCTGCTTTTAAACATGGCAGATCTTAACCCTGTGGGGCCCGTCCCCGCTGAGAACTTGATAAGAGCTGTGCATCCTTTTCTGTAGGAAATGAATCTTTAATTTTTTGCACATAGTGACAGGTCATGAACTCCAGATCCCACCCAGCTATGGATCAGGACCCCCTGGTCTTACACTTAGGTTGAGTTCAGCCTTTGGCATGAATTCATCCCTTTCTGTTTACCTTTCACTCCCATGACCTATAAACAGTGATCTCAAATTCCTGTCTCCCAGTCTCAAAAGTACAACAAGAAACTAACGTGGACCAAGGAGCCCAGCATCTGTGTCTGATGAGCCGGACATTGCTTTAGCCAGGCCTACCTGAAGAGAGTCAACTGAGCACAAGACATTTGGAGGGCATTCAGAACAGAACTGGAAAAGTCAATAAATGTTTACAACCCTTCCCATTCCCTTGTTTAAGAGGTTGTTTCCATTCTTAGTGAGGATGGATTGTTTATAAATGCCATATTTCTGGTTGGCCTGACCTTACTTCTGTACCACAAAGGTCTTTCATTCAATGCTTGTCTGGTTTCCCAATTGTACCTTGTGTGATGAAGCATCTCTGCACAAACTCTCTTTCCAAGGGTGTAGGAAGGTTTGAAATGCAAACACCATCCACAAAGAGCCAAGAGACTGGCCCCTGGATATCAACACATTCCATCTACCTGGCCGCAGGGTGAGCACCAGGCTTAGTCCTGGTCCATGTGGCCACAGAGATTGTATCATGGATACACATGACTCTGGTTGGGCCCATTGGTCTTTCCCTGGGGCCTTCACTGCTGGAATGAGCAGAGACCACTTCCTGTCTCTAGGCGGTGATGGTGAGGCCAGTGATGCTCGGTTCCACTTTCTGCCACAGAAAACCCATCTGCCATCAGTCATCCACTCCCCTATGAACTATGGAGGGCTCAAGTCCCTGTTCTCAGTTGGGAAGTGTGCTGTCATTTCCAATGCTAGTGTATCAATTCTGATGGGTTTATTTTATTCAGGAATGGAAAGACCTGCAGACACAGGTGGTTGTCATGCAGAAGCTTATACTGACAGCTCTAGAAACGAGGCACATCCCATGTAGAAAAGACTACCTCTCCAGGGCTGGACCCAGGTTCTCCTTTCCTCTTTTTTGCTTAAACACTGAGTCACTAATCTCCAAAGAGGGAGCTTCTGATAAGCCACTGGGTTGGGAACAAGTCGTGATAGCAGCAAGCAGAAGACTGCAATCTGGTGAACATTCGTGGGGCTGCATGATCCCTTCATGCCCTACAAATGGCTCCCGTGAATGAGCATTCAGACAGTGCACACTCTCACTCCAAGAACAGGCCTAAGTTAGACACAGCAAATTTCAGAGGAAAAGGGGGAAGTGCTTTATGGAGTGCCTTTGGAGCACATAACATCACAGACACTGGGCACTTTAAGTGACTCACATGGCCCCATGGTTGTCAGTGCTGCCCAGTGAGTGGATCAGACTTACCCCTTGGAACTAGAAGAGTAGTCACTCCCCTTTGGAGATATCTTTTCAAGAAACGGATATAGCCAGTTACACATATAACCCCAAGTACTTGATTCTAGATCTGCAACCCTGGGCACTCTACCAATGGGGAGAAATATGGTGAGTGTCCCTGGGTGCTCAGTCTCAGACATATGATGCTCTAACCCAAAAGGCTTCTTAGGGAGGACCCAGCTCTTTTGAGCTCATCAGTTTTAGGTTGAGAATGTACGACATCAACTGACAGACACCCCAGTGTCATAGCCATCAAGCAGCAAGCGTGCAAATGACCAGCCACACCTTCCCAGCCAGTGGAAGCTACCTGCTGGGTTCAGGTCCTGGGCCAGGAGCAGTCTAGCATGTACTTACCATCTCTATCTGGTGCTAAGCTATCTTTCTCACTACATCAGTTCTAAAAATGTGTGCCAGGGATTTGTTTTAATCAGGAATGGTAAGACACGAAGACATGGAAATGATCATTATGGAAAAAGAAGTTTGTGCTCATAGAGCCTGTGAGGCAGGAGATGGAGCATGTCACTCAGAGCCACACGGTGAAGATCAGCATTGGACAGGAGGAGGAAAGAAGAGGCCAGAGCCTTTATTGGTATTTTCAAAGGAATAAACAGTCAAGGCAGGATAGGCACAATGAGTAAATTTAGGATTGGATAGTTGGACCAAATGTGGTGGGTTCTGGATTATAGGGTGACAGATACAGTTGCCCAGTATCTGTCCCTGGGATGTTTGAAGGCAGAGAGAACATTGGCTTGGGGTGTGAGGGCTTGATAAAGGGTTAGGGTTAGGGTTAGTTGGCTGTGTGGCTCTGTATTGGTGGCATCTACTCTCTAGGAATTTTCTAGCCCTGAGAGGAGCACTATCAAAGATCAAGACTCCAGATGGATCAAAAGTGCAGAGGGCTGGGGTTGTGGCTCAGCGGTAGAGCGCTCACCTAGCATGTATGAGGCCCTGGGTTCCATCCTCAGCACCACATAGAAATAAATAAGTAAAATAAAGGTATTGTGTCCAACTACAACTAAAAACTAAATATTAAAAAAGTTCAGAATATCAAAATATATTGTTGATATGAGTATATACTGTAGTCACAAACCTTGCATGGCTTTTAACACAGCAGAAGTTTCTCTGCCAATGTCAAGTGGTCCAGAAAATTGGGGGCAGAGGGTGAGTACTCCCTCTCTGTTGTCTCTATAGTGCCTTCTCAACCCAGACCTCCAGAGTCACCGGGCAAGACAGGGGCACCTGGCAAACTGCATCTGTGATTGTACAGACCCTGCCCCGAAATTACAAGTTACATGGTCACAACAGCAAAGCAGACAGAGAAGTTCAGTCTTACTCTGTGCCAGGAGGAAGAGAAATGGGGTCTTTGTGAGTGGCTCTCATGATTGCTGTATCCTGTCCCTTGAACCAAAAGATTCCTCTTTTGCTTCAGCCAGCCTGCACTTCCGAAGAATGTGAGTGAGGGCAAGCATGCTGTCTCGGACCTTTTCTCCTGATAAACCGCATCACTAAATATCTTGCTCTTTACCACAGCCACCAAGGGTCAAGCAGAATACCGATCATAAGAATTTGTGCATTTTGCTGAGGATGGCGTCTTAGAGAGGCCCAGGGCTGAATTGAAACTCAGATCTAGGCCAGTGCTTTCTCCATTCCTACCTTGATTTGGAGATAAGAAAATCCATGATTCTTTACAGACACCTGCGTTGGCCCTGAACTTGGTGACTTTCAGCTCTCCCTGTCACCAGTCTGGCCTTACCACTTCCATGCAGAGCATGATCCTCCTCTTTTGCCTCCCTTTTCTGGTGATTTTCAGGTTCAAACAAATTAGCATCAGGACCAGCCATCTGGGGCCTTCCACCACGAGCCAGTTCTCTGAATATCATGGTGGGCATGCTGTCCATTTGACACTAGTCAAGTTCTGTGCTCTGGTTTCCATTTTATTTCCAGGAAGTGAGTCCAGCATGGTGGGAGAAGTTCTCTGTTAGTCAGACGAGATGGTCTCACAAGTGAAAACTTTTCTTTATTATTCTTTTTTTATATTTTAATCTAGAAGCCATTGGCTTACCTGGCATTTTGGAAGTGTTCCACAGATGGAATATTTGTAAGAACTATTTTGAACCTGAGACTGTTGCCTTCTAAATCATGACAGTTCCACATTCTCTTTCTTGCGTGAAGTTGACCCTTTATAGAGCTTCCTTCTTACTTTGGCGCTCACATTTCTGCGGCTTAATTGTCCTTTTTACAACTACTTTGTAAAGAAAAAATGTTGATAGTATTCCCTGGTTGGTTCCTGAGGACCATAATTTCCAAGGAGACAGAACCATTCTTTCTTCGAGGAAATGTCAAGAGCTCTTAAAAGCATGTTTGAAAGTCTGGTTTCAATTGGTCCTGGACTCTTGGGAAAGGCTGGGATGGGCTTTTACACCTCATCTGTAAGTAGAGATGAGATAACCACTAAGTGATGTATCTTATTGATTTGCAAAAAAACTATGTGGTCCCACTGGCTGAAGAATGGAATTTTCTTGGCTGTTGGTATCAGTGCTGCAGTAGCCACGTGACCTCAGACACACGTCTTGCTTAGTGTCTTGCCATGGCTGAGGCTGGCCTCAGCCTGCCAAGCTGCTGGGATTACAGGTATGTGCCCTCATTCCCAGCTCAGATTTCAGGAACTCTTATAAAGCTCCTATTCAAGGTATTTTGCTTATCTGCTTATTCAACTTCAGTGAGTGAGAATCAGTATATTAGGTATTGATTTGGCTGCTTTAACAAAAGCCCAAGTTCCATGGATTAAAGAATCTAAAGTTTATCTCATGTGAAAGTCTGAACCACTAGAAGACTTGAGGGGACAGGTGATCCTTCTCCAGGAAATGATCCACAGACTTGGGGTCCTTCTCTCTTGCCGCTGCAGCAACCACCAAGCGTTGCCTTCTTTGCTGTGAGCAAGGCCTGCTCATAGCTACGCTCCAAGTGTATATCCCAGTCATGGGAAAGGAGAAGAGGGTGAGCTCCAGAAGTTACCACTTTATTTCCGCTCATATCCCTTTGGCCACAATCATGTGGCCAATACTTAGCTGCAAGGTAGGCTGGGAAATATGGTCTATGGCTGGGCAGTCCAGGGTCTAGCTAACTCTCAAGGGGGTAGGGGGAGGTTAGAGAGTGGGTGGGGTTTGTTACTAAATAGAGAGAATGGAGAGTGAGAGACAGTTGACAGGCACTGTCATCAACACCTACTCAGTTGACTACGGCTCAGTGCAGCTTAATTTCTTTCCTGGGAGCAGGTTTAATGGGGGAAGAAAAGAGAACAGAAAGGCACTATGCATGAAGTGGGGGTGGAGATGTGGGTGCTCCTTGAGGCTGGAGACCATGTCTCATTAACTTGGTCTCCATGGAGCCACCACAGTGCCTGGCATGCAATAGACTGCCCAACAACTGTCCATTTGTGTCTCGTCTTCTTCCACAAACTCATAAGGAGGTTTGAACTGTGTCAGTGAGCCATGGTCGAATTATATTGAATGGATTAGAAAGGAAGATTAATTGAATTAATGTTCACTTACATTGCTCCTCC
Source organism: Marmota monax (assembly GCF_021218885.2). Lineage (NCBI taxonomy): Eukaryota > Metazoa > Chordata > Mammalia > Rodentia > Sciuridae > Marmota > Marmota monax. The sequence continues at coordinate 3,025,337 of NW_026692072.1, read as the reverse complement.
TGCCCCAGCAGTCCTAATTCTCCAATGGAACCATTCTTGAATTTTGCCACCATGCTTTCTGGCCTTCATTGACCAAGCCTGTGGGTGTGGGGATCGCTGTTCCTAGCACAGTCTTCCAAGCACACATTTCACTCAGGTATGAAGAGGAAAAGATGGAGCCCTAGATGTGGGTGGGGGAAGCCCACTGCCAGGATGCTAGTGGAGGGGCAGACATTAGCACCCTGGCTCCTGCCACCATTGGAATTCAGTGACCAGAATTTCTGAAGGGCTGGGTGGAGAGAGGTCCTGGGCTCTCTCCAGCTGCTACAGGAAAAAGAAAAGGGAGCTTTTCTGGACCTGAACAGAGATGGAAGCCCAGACAGCCAGGCCTTTGCCCCTCTGTGCCCTGTCTCTGGAATGCCTTTGCTTTGCCCTGGTGTGACTCCTGTGTGTCCTTCTGGATTCAGGAGCAGCACCGAACAGGGGCCTTGGAAGTCAACCCAACTGGCCTGTCCTCTCTGCCTGGACCCACACTGCTTTGTACACTTGCCTCCCCCACGCTATCTGCCAGGGTATCCCCAACACCTGAGCACTCAGGTATCAGGCAGCCCCTATTAGTGCTGAGTTGCCTGCTGGTAGTTGAACTTGGATTCTGTCCCTGGAGTTAGTTCTATAAAAGAGGTCACCTGTCAAGGTGTCATACCCTCTTTGGGGACTCAAATTCTCCTTGTGCCCAGAATTCATACCTGAAGGAAATTTCTGCCTTCTCCTCACCTGGGTGCAGCTGGAGCTTGCCCATCTTGTCCAGCAGATGGCGCAGTTGTTCCCCTTATCCTCCTACCCACCCTGGCCTAGTAAGGAAAACAAAGCCCAGGAAGGAGTGGGCAGGGTGCAGTGGGGGCAGACCTCTCTGAGAACCCCAGCAAGGGAGAAGCTCTCTGTACAGAAGCCCTCAGACCCTGGCCCCTTGGCCTGCAGAACTTCCCCCTCCCAGGGCAGGGATGAGAGGGGCAGAGCCAGGTAGGCCCAGGGAGCCCCTTCAGTATGCTGCAGCTGCCCTGTTTCTGGAGCCAGCGCCACTGTTTCCTCACTGCTCTACCGCAGGCTGGTGAGCTCCATATCAGGGCAGGTCAACCACAGCTCCTTTGAACAAGGAGTACTCCGCCAAACAGTAGCACTTTCTACCCCTCGCACAGGTGGTGGAGCCAGGATTCAAGGTTAGGTTTGTTTAGAGCTGTCTCAGTTGCTTCCTCTCTAAAAAAGAAAGATTACCTTTAATGTTTCCTGACAACACAGCTTGGAAGGGATTAATTACCCAGGAAAGTGTCTGAGAAATGGAAGATGCCCCATGAATGGGGTTAACCTTCATCTGTGTACGTGACGCCTCTACTGGGACAAGCCTGCCACAGGTCAGAAGACTCATCAGTTCTGCTCTGGGAGCAGGTGTGATGTGAAGGGGCCGTGGGGGTGGTGAGGCGCCTGCTCATCCCCTCTGGGTTATTCCAAAGGCCTCCCTGGATTCCCTGCACCAGCCTGGCCATCCTCTCCCTCCTCCATCCTTCTTCGCCGTTGTTGCAGGTGTCTCCCAAATGGAATCTAATTCCCTTGCCTGAGACACTTCAATGGCTTCTTCATGTCCTTGGAATAAAGGCTAAATTCAGAAAAATGTTATTCAGTGTCCTTTATAACCTAATCTCTGCCTACATTTTAATCTCTTACAATTCAAGAAACAGGCTTCAATCAAAATCAACGGTGTGAAATGCAGGGGCTGGAGGGAGTGGAGGACCTGAGAGATGATTCTGGAACAGCTCTGGGTACCAAGAGCAGAAGTGGGAGCAGGATGAGGATGCAGGGACTAAGAGGGCACATGGCCAGTATTGTCCAGTTCTCCATTTGCCGCTTCTTGAGGGTGGAGACTGGGTCTCACCCTCCATTTGGCCCCCAGCACCTGGGACAGTGTCTGCAGTTGTGATGCTCAGTGAGTACTGGTCAAATGGGTGTCAGTGTGAATGGGTGAATGTCCTGACAGGGTTGACCCAGCAGCCACTGCCAGTGCTCACCAGCGCCTGCCCCTTGCTGACCTCAGAGGCTGGAAGGGACACAGCTAGGGGACAGTGAGACCAAGGAGAAAAGACCTCGACTCAGCCTGGCCCCCGGCTCCAGGGGTAAGCCATGGAGAAGCTGAGGGCAGGAATCCCAGAGCCTGCTGTGCCTGCAGCCTCTCTGAATGCTCCATCCTAAACCTCCTGGGAAGGTCATCATGGCTGCAGAGCCCCAGGGAAGCCTTGGTCAGTCAGGGGCCATGAATGTGGCTGCAAGGCCACCTGTTCCACAGGATGGTGTTCTCCCCGCACAGATGGCACCCAGAGCCTCTTTCTCATGTCAAGCAGTCAGCTGCAGGAGATGCCGCACTGCCGCAGCCTCCACCTGGTCTCTCTCCCGACCCCGCTTTCTGTATCATCCACCTCTGCTCCCTTCCATATGGTGGCTTCACTTGAACTTTCCAAAAAGAATTCCTCCCTCTGGTTTGGCCTGCTTGGCAGTCTTGCAGACAGAGATCCAGAGCATTTGGAGGGTGGAAAGTTCTTCTCTTGGCTTGTTTAGCAGGGACATCATTTTCCCTGCCACCCTGTCACCAGCTGGGTCCTCATCATCTCTCACATGGAATCCTGGACCATTCTCTAAGATGAAGGCTCCCTGCCCTGTGCTTCTTCTCAGTGCTTCTGGAAAGCCAATCTGATCTTGTTTTACCCTTAAACCTGGTTCCACCTTCCCAGGCTTCTCCATCCCCTAAGGAACAGCTCCAGCCAGAAACATGGGAGACGTCCCTGCCGCTCCCTCTCCCCAGTGCTGCCCCCGTCTGCACCCTGTTGAATTCCCTGGCAGTCTATCTCTGAATGTGTTCACACATTTCTCTTCATCTCTGCACCAACAAAGTCCTCAGCACCATCAGTCCTCACCCACGGCCCTCTCTGAACTTGAGGCACCTGTCAGCCTCTGACTCCTGATCACCTTCCCATCACTCTGCGTGCACCAACCTTCCACCAGTACCTAGGCCCTCCAACGTCTTTCCAGCCCCAGGGCCTTTGTACTCACTGCCCCGCCACCTCCACCTGGAATGCTCTCTCCCTTGCTTCAAAAGACTGGCTCCTTTTCATCTTCCAGGACTCATCTGGAAAGTTACTTCCTTAGAGAAGTAACTCTCTCTGAAGAGCATTCCTCCTTATGCTCCCAGTCTCATCATCCTGTTTATTTTTCCCCACCCCAATATAAAGTCCTATTTATTTGATGAACTTCCACGAGACTTACTTATTTAACATGTGCATTACCATGTGAGTGAGGAACTTGTTTTGTTCAACACGATATCCCAGAGCCTGCGCAGGCCTGGCACAGTGTACATGCTCAGCAAGTCATTGTTAAGTGGATGGAATGAACAAATACACGAGCCATCGTGTCACGGCTTTTGTTGGTCAACAGTTCCCCGCTGCCCACACTCCACACTCTCCCATTAGAGTTCCCCCACGCCCTCGCCTGAGCTCACCTTCCAGCCTGCTCTGGGGAAGCAGGTCTGGGGAACCAGCGAAGAGGGGAAGGCTCACCTGGGCAGGGATGCCATGACGCAGGCAAGAGCACTGGTAGGAGAGGAAGCAAGAGATGTTGGATACACATTCTTTATGATCCCAGGCAGTGCTTCTATTCTGTAATGTCTGAGTTTTTTAATATAATAGACATTAAACTCAGGACCAAGAAGCCAAGGGAGAAACTTGAGAACAGAAGCCACAGCTCTGGCCATCTTGGACAGCAGGAAGGGATGTGCGGAGGAAGGGAATCCCTGGGGCCAACTCCCGCCAACCACCAGGATTCTTGAGAGAACAGGTCCTGGCCATGAGCAGGTCTGAGAGCAGGGGCCACGCGCTGCAGGGCATCCCTGTCCCCCGTGCTTGGCCCAGTTTGGGGCATGTGGTGGTGAAAGGTCAGTATGTGTCATGGTGGCCAAAACCCAGCACCACTCATGTTATGGCTGAGGTACAGCAAGACAAGAGTGCCCCTGGCCCACTGAATGTGGCCTCTCTGGGTAGCTGAAGAGGAGTCACCTGCTCTCCTTTCATCCCCACCCCTCCCCAAAAGAGACCTCACGGAGCCTTCAGCCATCCAGTGAAGATGACCCACGATCCAGCCTCTGTTCTAGTCCCTTGTTGATAAATTCAACTGGCAGATTCAGCTCGTCCTTGCTGGCTCCTCACAAAGTGGTTCTGTGCCAAAGTCACTTGCTCCAAACCTCCTAAGCCCGGCCAGGGCGGCTAAGTCGACCAGGGCCCACGGAAGCCTTTCTGAGTCTCCAGGTGAGCCATCTCCAAAAGCATTTCCTCAAGAACTGGCCATGCAGCTCTGGGGAGGCTGTGGGCCTCTGGGCTCAGTCCTGCCCACAGACACCCATCCAGCCTCTGTGCGGCAGGGGAGCTGAGGGTACCTGGGCGCCTTTCACTGACCACAGTCCTTCTCAACAGCTCACTCAGAAGCCCACGTGTACTTCTGAGAATCCACTGAGATGGATCCACCGAGAGGGCAGGGCATCCCCACTTTAACCCTGGGCGCCAGGAGTTGCCAGTGAAGCACCTGGTGGCACGTACAGTGGGTCCTCGCGTCCTCACAACACCCTTCAACATCCTTCATGTCCTCCATTCAGGAAGCAGAACCTAGCCTTGGAGAGTGAACTTTCCCAGCAGCTGGCTCTGGCCCCAAGTCCAGAGTTCTCTCATTCTGGACAAATAAAGGTTCAGGAAGTTACAATGTGAAAAGGGTCATGCTCTGAAGATAAAAATGTGAAAATCCACAAGAGGCTGGTCCCCAGGAATGGCGATCTGACGCTGTGAGTTCTGGGCAGCCTTCCTGCTGAGCCCAGGCCAGCCAGAGGCCAAAGGAACTGGTGTTATGCCTGGGGACCTTGTGACAGTGTTAGAAGCAATTGGGAACAGAGGAAGAAAACAAAGAAGCAAGCTGAGGCCAGGCTAACCTCAGGGCCACCTCAGGGAGGCATCCTGTTCCAGGCAGCAGGACCCAGCTGGGGCTGGAGGAGGGTGGGAAGGAGCAGAAAACAGCTGGCTGGTCTTATGGGCTCTTCTCTGGCTCTGGGGGGAGATGGGAAAAGCCAATGCTGTCACTGAAGGTGCCCTTGTGGGCACAGGTATCTTCCTGGACCTTTTTCCTCTGGACTTTGCTGCAGATGAGTGGTCCCCTCCAGATCAGGACCTGAAGTTACCTGGATAACTCTCCCCAGGGCTGGGGCTGTCACGGCCCAGGCCCACCATGACACAGGACTCTGGGCCCCACAGCACACATGTCCTGGCCTCATTCAACACATTTCCTTTTTCCAAACCTCCCAACACTTCTCACTTTCCAAGCTCTGCACTGATGAGTTCGTACAGGCAGAACACTTGTAGGGAAAGAAGTCCAGCCACGGGCTGCCCCTCAGGGTCAGTGACCCAGTCCCTCCACCAGGTGAATGCCAGGATGAGAGAATGGCTCATCTGGGAATGTTCTTTTCTTTCTGGGAAGTGCAGCCTGGCTGTGATCCACCTCCTCTCCTGGGAACCCCACTCTGTGGCATCATTAAGCCAGGGTCCTTTGCAGCTGTCTCTAGGGAGTCCCGAGGAGTGGTTTTCTGCTCTGCAGTCAGTATGGCTCCAACATGCCACTCCTTTCAACGCCACCAAGTGTACCAGCTCAGGATACAGCGCTTCTCCCCTGGGCTCCTTCAGTTCCATAGGCTTTCCTACGTCTTTAGCCCTCTGAAGCCCATTCTGTGTCCTGTGCCCAAGTGGCCACTTTCAACCCACCAAAGACTGCCTGTCACTCACACTTCACCCCTGCCACAGCCCCCCCATGACCCTGCTCTGAGGCCTGTCCCTGGCTCAGATGCCCCTCTCCCTTGCTCACTCTGCTCCAACCATGCTGAGCTTCCTGCTGGGCCTCTGCTGGGCTAAACCCCTTTCTGCACTCCCCTTCCCCCCTCCCAGGAACACACTTCCCCCAGATCACACGTGGCTGCTCAGGCTTCCGCTTAAAGAAGAGCTTCTCAGAGAGGTTGCTTGACTGCCCAATCCCAGTTGGCACAGCCTTCCTCTGGTGACACATCACACACTGTGAAAGGTCTCTTTTGGTGTTTTCAGTCTCCCCCCACTAGAGGGCAAGTCTCAGGAGCATGGGACCTTTAGGACATTTTCACCGTGGAGTTTCCACCCTCCAGAACTTGGATTCCTTTCTTTTTAGAGCTCCATGGGAGCCCTATCTGTGTCACATCCCAGAATCTCTTCCACAAACACCTTCCTTGGGCTACAGGTCCAGCTGCCCCTTACTTCTGGTTTTTGAAAGTTAACTACGATTCACAAATTAGAGCACAGATCCAGTCTCAGAGGACAAGAGTCCTGCATCTGATTGGTTCCTCTTCCCTTTGATGCTGAGACTTTGATCTCCTCTACCTGCCTGCTGCTCCGCCTCCCTCCAGCTGCCTCCACCCACAGGGACAGGCCCGGGGCCCCTGGTCTCAACCCCTCCTCACTTGCCACTCCCCCATCAAAGGAAGGCAAGATCCACTCAGGCACCCCTGAGCTTAGCTGACACAAAGGGAACTAGGACAGGAAGACAAGGAACGCAAAGGAGGGGAAGCAGGGCTCCCGGGGCCCTGGTCACAGAGGAAGTCAGCCTCCAAGGGAGCCCAGCTCTGGCCCGGGGGCTCACAGAACCATGGGCTCCCTCTTGGTCAAGCTCTGCCTGTGTGACCAGCACCCTCCAACCAACCAAGGGAGTCTGGGGGAATGTCCAGCTTCACCTTGGACTTGTTGAGGGGCTTGGGGTGGGGTTCTGAGCTGGCCACACTTCTCTTTATTTCCTGGTCTCTGTATCTTGCCCTTGATCCCCACACCTGGATAATCTTAAAAGGAGGAATGTCGCCAATATTTTCAAGCATTTACTATAAGCCAGACAGTGTACTGAGCCTTTCGCATGCTTAGACTATTTAATTCACATGACGATCCTATGAAATAAGAACCATTATTCCCATTATTAACAGATAAGAAAATGGGTCCAGGGAAGTTAAGTATCTTGTCCAAGGTCACACAGCTGTTAAGGAGAAAGGGAATTTGCTTCCAGGCAATCTAATTCCAGAGTTGATAGTCTTAGTCACCCCACCTCACGTCTTCCAAAGAAGATAACTGAGGTACACCTAGCATCTCTCTGTGTCTCTGTTAGCATACTTACACCTGAGGGATACAGAGGTCCCCAAGTGGGATCCCTTCCTTCTGGGAGCCAAGTGCCCATACACAGCCTGACAGAACAGGGACATGGATGTTCGGGAAGGTTGTTGGGAAATGAGTGAAGAAGAACAAAATGGCAGAAGAGTTGGAGTTGTGAGGGAGAGCTTTCTAACCATTCTAACTGTCATTCAAATAGTGAATGTCGGTTGAGTTTTATCACAAATCAGCCATTGCTGGAAGCATCCAGATACCAACTGAAACCCCTTTCTGTTCCTACTCACAAAGTAGTTTCTTAAATGACCCAAAATGACATGGCTAGAAGAAGGTGGAAGCAGAGTTCTAGCCCAGGAAGCCCTACCCAGAGCCTGCCCTCTGGAAAGTCCTGTGACAGTTTCTCTTGTGGGAGATTTTCCGGGAGATGTAGCAGATCACAGCACTAGAATTCCCAAATTTACCAATCCTCAGTTTCATCTCATTAAAAATAAAAACTCCCAGGGCCCTTCCCTGAATATTTTGATGTACTACATCTAGAGTGGAGCTTGCAGCTGATTCAACACTTGAGTAGATCAGGATTCACTAATTTTCTTGGAAATTCTCTGCCTATAATTATGGCAATCCCATTTGCCTAGTGGGGGTGGGGGCAGTGCTAGATTATATTGCGGTAACCAGAAATCTAAGTGACAAACCCAGAGAGGCTCATTTCCCCCTCCTGTCTCCATCTCCAACTGTGCCATCTGGAACTCATCACTTCCTAAATCACTGCTGCAAGGCAAGAGAGAGAAAGCAGTGAGTGATCAGACGACGTGCTTGTGAGAGGTCACTCATGTTCATTGGCCACAACCAGTCACGTGACCAGAATATAACACAAGGGAAGCTGGGAAATAAGAGCGAGTAAATATCTAGTGAACCACAGCAATGCTCTGCCACGTCCATTATTTGGATGGTAAAGATATACTATTTTGTGTATTTGTGCTCATCCCAATTTCTTAGGCGTAAGTTCTTTGAGATCAAGAATAACTTTTAATTTTTTCCCTCTGGGGCTGATCACTCAATCTTTGCTAAATATGTTCCTCTAGATAAATTGGCGATTCACTTGCTCTAAGGAAGTGAATAGTGGCATTGTGACATACAGTCTGATAGGTTTGGGTGCAAATCCTGATTCTAAGACTCACTTGGGAAGTTCTCTGAGGCACAGTCTTTTGTCTATAAATAGGAATGACTGGCTTTGACATAATTTAGAATGTGGATTTTCTGCCATGCTTCATGCAATAGAGAGGCTCATTTCTTAGATATCATAAGGTTTTCGGGAATTGTGGATTTTCAAAAAAAAAAAGTGTAAAAATGATAGCTATTATAATCTACTTAACCTGAGGCATTGGGAAGGACGAGTTTCCAGAGGTCTGTGAGCCCCTTGAAATTATATGCAAATATTTTGGATGTGCATGAATACATAGGGACCTTTTCCTACTCACCTTTTCTAGTTTATTTACAAAAGCACACTTGCAATAGTTCTCATTGAAAAATGTTTAAATATTACAGAGTAGAGTAGCTAATGTGCATCAAGTTCTTCCTACAGGCCAGGCACAATTCTGAGTGCTTTATATAGATAATTCATTTTGCTCTCACATGGAATCCGTGGGGTATTAATATCACTGTCATCATTTCCATCTTCCAGATGCAGAAACTGATTCGCAGAGAGATTAGGTTTCCAAAGTTCCCACAGTCAGTAAGAAACTGAGTTGTTCTCAACTCCAGCCTGGGCAACTTGACTCCAGAGTCCAGATCTGCTCCTGTCAGTGGTCCCTAGAGGTCCCAAAGAGGCTCATTCCCTCTCCTGGAATGTCGGTTGCATCAGCCTCACCTGGACCTTGCTACAAATGTAAACTTCTTGGCCCCATCCCAGACCTACTGAAGCAGAATTCTGTTTTTAATGAGCCCTCTAGGTATTCTGAGATACATGACAGCTTGAGAACCCTGAATTCTGCTGTTGTATGGTTTCCATGTCCACTGGTCAGTCCTCCTGGTTCCTGCGAATGCCTCTAGTTTACTATATGAAAAAATTACCACTATCACCTTCTCAAAGCTCTAGTCCAAAGCCCTTCTTTCCATGTGCAATATCAGAGGCATCAAAAGGAAAAAGGCTACTCAAAAGGCTTTGGAAAAATGTCCTCCCTTGTCCTATTGGTGAGATCACCTGTTATGTCTTCTCAAACTGGACAAGTCCTCCATCAGAGCAGATTACTGGTCCAAAGTGGGCCAAAGCCACCTGCTCCCTACATGCCAAGGAGAAGGCAGATACAGCTGGCTGGGTCCTGGGAATGCTATTTTGTTTCTTGCCCAAAACCGTGCATTTCAAATGCATGCGGGGCAAACAGATTGCTGCCCCAGACTCTCCTGGCCCCCGGCCCCAGCTGTTCCTGCCTCAACACCGAGCCCTTCTCTGTGCTCCCTCCGATATCCAGATGGCAGCAGATGCAGCAGTAAAGGCAGCTCCAGGCAGGCAGCTCCCAGGCCAGCTGTGTATTTGATTAACAAGAGAGCCCGGCAGATGCAGCTGATCAGGGGGACTCAGAAAGACAGCGAGCAGGCAGCCGCAAATGCCAGCCCGTTTTATCCTCAGCCCAGCCCAGGGAATTGTTCACGTTGCATCTGATGTTTGTTAAATGATGCTACTATAATGACAACCACTAAGACTGAATGCTTATTATTGACCAGGTGCCCTGCGTTACAATAACTCTGAGGTGAGATCGTGTTTTTACTTTTCCTGAGTTACGCATAAGGAAACTTATGAGTAACTTGGAGTGACTAAATAATTGATCTAAGGTCACAGAGATGGTAAATAGGGAAAAGACTCAGACCCGAGTCTGTGGGCCTCCCTGCCTGTACCATCCACCACTGCCCCCGACAGTGCCAGCTAGTATGGTGCACTTCAGCTTGGGCCAGCACTGCCGTCAGGGGTTCTTCATGTGGCTATGACCCAGCCTTCTGGAAATGTCTTGCAAAGGCTGCTCAGGTTCACAATCTTTATTGAGTAGATCGGGTCTTTGTTTAGAATTGTGATGTTTTGTTTACCGTGAACTTTTTTGCATTACTTTTGATTTTTAAAACTATCGCATTTGAACATGAGTTATGTTGGTCACTCGGCTTTCCGGAGCTCCCTCAAATTTTGTGCCCAAGCCAAGTATCTCACACACCTCTCCCTAACGGCAGCCCTGTTGAGCCCACTGCGGTAAGCACTGACACACAGCAAATAAATGACAGCAGACATACAGATGGGGACACTGAGAAGAGGAGTGGCAAGTGATTTACCCGAGGTCACATTGTGGGTGGTTGGGGTTGGAGTCAGTCCGGGCTTCTCAGTTCCCAGATCCTCTCTCTGTTCGTTCCCTGCTCAGGGCTGCTCCCAGCATTTCCGCAGTCACTCTGGTGTGTAGCCAAAGGAGAACTGGGGTTCAAACTGGACTTGCCCTTGGAGCTGACCCCCAGAGAGTGTCAGAGAACACCCTGGGACTCTTCTACTGCAAACCAGGGTGGCACCATGGCAGATTCTGCAGACCCACCAGGGCATCTGGGCTTTGCTTTGGCCTGCAGAATGGAGCAGAGAAGGAAGGGACATCTTTACCCTCCCTAGGGGGGAGGTGGCATTAGACTGCTGAGGTGGCTCCCTGCCTGATCCCTCCCTCTCTATCCCTCTCTCTCTCTCTCTCTCTCTCTCTCTCTCTCTCTCTCTCACACACACACACACACACACACACACACACACACACCAGCAGCCTGTGGGTGATTAAAACATCAGGTCCTTTGTCCCCTTTTTGTTGTGTGTGTTGTCCCCCGAGGAGCCACATGATCTGTTGGCTGGAGCAGGTGGAGGTGCTCTGTCAACAGACAGGATTTCTTTTTTTCTCTTCATTGGGCCTCAGCGGGGTGTTTAGTGTTCCCAAGGAGACAGCTGGTTAGGGAGGAGGGAGGAGAGTATTTGCCTCTGCCCACCTTCTTGCTGGGCAATGGTATCCTGGTTCTGGCTGAGGGTCAGAAGGCCCCTGGGTCATGACTCCTGGGTTCTTTGAACAGGGGCCACTAGAGCAAGGTTAGGAGTCTGGGAATGCATCAGGACATAAGGGAGAGCAAATAGTGGCTTTTAACCTGCCAACTGTTCAGGTTTGCTTCAAAGGTTCATAGAAGAAAGTGGGGTCCTGCAGCCATCTTATAAAATACATTCTAAGATTGGCAGAGGAGGTTTAAGCCCCAACACAAGTCCTATCTTCCCTATCATTGGTATCTGCTGGCCCCAGGCCTTTCAGGGGTTGATTATGAGCTCCCAGGGCAATGCAGTCTCAGCTACCAGCATTGGGGCTACAGGCACAGGGATGTGGTAAGCTGCGGTCTCCTCCTTGGACACAGGCTTGAGCCAGGGGGCCTTCTGTGGACATCTAGTCAGGCCTCCCACTGCCTCTGATACTTGAAACAAAGTTTTAAGAAACAGCCAGACCTGTCACTCCAAATGCCCAGCCCAGGAGGACTGACCTGAATGTTCAAAGGAGCAGGAATTTAAAAACCAATGGTGGGAGCAGTATTGAAATGAGATATTGATTGACTTGTGAGCTGTTCTCTTGCTGCAAACAAACTTAGTGACTTAAAATGACAACATCTATTATCTCAGTCAGTGTAGACCAGGACTCCAGGCCCAGTGGAGTTGATCCTCTGCCTCAGGGTCTATCACAAGGCTGAGAGCAAGTTATTGACTGAAGCTGCAGTCTCAGCCAAAGGCTTTGCAAGAAAGGACCAGGATGACTCTTGGTCACATTTGGTGTCCAACCAGTGGCTGGTTGGAGGTTGCACAGTCCTGGCCAGATAGCCTTCTCCATCAGGCAGACAAGAAGAACCAGAGAGAGAATACCAGCAGGACAGAAGTCACAGTCTTTTCTAACCTAATCATGGAAGTGACAACCCATCATTTTTGCTATAATGTGTTGATTAAAAACAAGTGTAGGTCCAGCTTCCCCTCAAGGGGAAGGGAACATACAAATGCTTGAATATCATGAGTCAGGGATCACTGGGGGCCGTGTCAGAATCTGCCTCCCATAGTTCACCTGGGTTGAGCAGGCCGCTTAGCCTTCTGCACAGGTAGCCCTGCTAGACATATCGTTCACAACAATGGTCATGATGGCTTGGACCAGGGTGAGATGCCTGCCCCACAGAACTGGTGACAGTTCAGTCCCATCAGACCCCATTTCTTGGCACGTTTTAATGGAAAACTCAGAGAAAGACAAAGATTTGAAAGTATTTCAGTCAGGCTGGGACACATACCTGTCATCCCAGTGACTCTGGAGACTGAGGCAGGAAGATCACAAGTTTGAGGCCAGCTTGGGCAACTTGGCAAGACTCTCAGCAATTTAGCAAAAACTTGGCTCAAATTTAAAAAATAAAAATAAAAAGGAGTGGAGATGTAGTTCAGGGTAAATTGGCCTTAAGTTCATCCCCAGTGCCTCCCACCAATAAAATGTTATTCAGGCACTGGAGACACAAAACAGGCATGGGGCATGTTCCCTGTCTTCATGAGGAATAGCAGAAGTAGAGAGCCTCGTGGGGCAAAGGCAACGGGCAAGAACTAGAAAGACCATGATCCAGGAAAGCCACAAACTAGATGGCCCCAAAGTATGATGGCCACGAACCAGGAAGGCCAGCAGACACCGTGAGAGAGCAGCGTACCAGGAGGAAGAGCGAGGGTTGGCAATGCAGGAGAAGCAGGCAGAGGTAGTAGCAGCTGAGGTGAGTCCAGGTGTGAGAAGTGGTCACCTGCTCAACTGGCTTAGCAGCTAGTTTCACAATTCCACCAAGGAGATGCCATCCTAGAGGTGAAGGAGGACGCTAGCCCAGGTTGGGTCACTTGACCATCACTGAACCAAGGGGCTGGAGCACCTGACCAACCATCACCTGCTAGGCTAGAAGAGGAGGGTGGGAGAGCTCCAGAGGTCATGGCACCTGGGCAGGTAAAATAACTAACTTCTACTATTGATGGAGTTTAGGGGGAGGAAGAATAGGTTTTGCAGGGTGCTGATGTCTCTCTGAGGGACATCACTGGACAGATTTTGGATAGCTGCTCTTCAGTTTCTACACAACTGTGTGACATTCGTTCTTCCAGGGGTCTTTCCGTATCCACAGGCAATCCTCCCCAAAAGTTCTAGATTCAGAGTAAACAGAGCACTATCTGGTCCCTGGGCCAATTTTTTTTAAGTATTTATTTTTTAGCTGTAGTTGGACACAATACCTTTATTTCACTTATTTATTTTTATGTGGTGCTGAGGGTCGATCCCAGGGTGTTCCATATGCCAGGCGATTGCTCTACTGCTGAGTCACAACCACAGCCCTGGGCCAGTTTTTCAACTTAGGAAACCAGATGTTTACTTCTATTTCTAGTTTGTTTAATTCCATATACAGCTACATGTTGGAAAATTTCTAAATTGGCAACTTTTCATTCCAACTCTTTCCCCTCTGTTCCTCTGTTTAAGATTCAAAGCCTTTAAAAAAGAAAGGGGGTGAGTTTCTCCTGACTCTGGTTGAGGGTTCACACCAGAACACCCCTTGAAAGGCTTCTGGGGCCCTCAGGGCTCACCCTTACTTTATTTACAGATCTGGATCTTTGTGTCACCCTGCAGCAGTGGTGTGCTAGAACCGGCTGGCACAGGTGCCTGAGAACCTTTCTACCCAAGCCACATTCACTAATATGCATGCTGTTGCCTTGAGCTTGGCCAGAGTGGGAGTTTTTACACCACAGAAATCAGCAAACAGCACAACTGACTGCTTTTGTGCACCCCCCCCCCCCATCCGAGAGCCAGCAGTTCACTCGTTATTAGCACACCACGGCCTATAAGGACAAACCTCCTGGGATGGCCTTATTTCAGGAACTTTCCTATTTTGTCTTGTCCTTTCAGGGCCATTTAAAAAATTGCAGCATCACGGGTCATTTAGTCCCTCTCCTTGTCTCTCCTCACTGCTACTTTTAACATTTTCCCTCACCAGAGGGACTAACAACTCAGTGAACTGGCTGGTATAAATCTGATAGCCCAGGACAATAGGCTGACAACATTCTAAATTCTACAGCACATTTCTGCCTTCCTTCCTGAAGTTTGCAAAAATACTTTAATTATAGCCCTCTATCTAGCTCTAGACCATGGTTAAAATTCAACTCCTATAGGTTACGCCTTCTTGTCTGCTGGTTTTCAGGGAATATTTGGCAAGGTGATTGTTCTTTTCCAGAGACGGATTCCCTTAGGTTAGGAGAAAGAGCAGCAGCAACAGAAGGATGTAAGTGGGTTGTGATGGTAAAACAGGGAGAGTGATGAGCAAGGACGGGGTTCTGAAAGTTTGAGCTGGGGTGACCGCAACTTTGAAACAGACTCCCTTGGAGTCCGTGTTTTGTGTTGGGTCACTGGCATATCAATCAAAGAACCAGAGTCCTTTGCATGTCTATTGAATTTGAATGTATTTTTTCTAGTAATTTTCTAGAGCTATGGTTACATGCATTAATTCTTACCATTGACGTGTCAAAATTTCCTCCTAAATGATCAGTTGTTCAAGTGTCCTGAGCTGAACTGTGTCCCTCTAAAATTTGTATATTGAAGTCTTAACCTCCAGGACTTTGGAGATAAGTTCTTTAAAGAAAGAATGAAGCTAAAATGAGGTCTTTTGGATGAGTCCTAATTCAGCATGACTTATGGCCTTATAAGAAGAGATTAGGGCACCTGCAGACACAAAGCAAGTCCATGTGAAGACATGAAGGAGAGGGGAGATGTCCATCTACAAGCTGAGGAGGGAGGCCTCGGAGAAACCAGCCCTGCTGACACCTTGATCTTGGGCATCCAGCTTCCAGAAATGTAAGGAATAAATTTCTGTTGTTGAAATCACCCAGTCTGGGGTACTTTGGTGTAGAAATCCAAGCAAACTAATATCCAAAGTAAAGCTTTTTTGTTTTGTCCCTTACTAAGTTAAATGCAAATTCATATAAGAAGCAGGAATTCTGTCAGAAAGAGGCTGAGGCTTTGACATTACCAAAGGGATGACAAAGAGAAAACCATTATTGGTCAAATTTATGGATGTTCACATAGGGTGTTTCAGATTCCCCAACCAAGCTGAATCTAGGAAGAGGTCCTTTAATTAATGATTCAACAGTTGTTGACTGTGGGACAGACTGAACAAAATTAATTTTGCCATGACCTAATGGCTGAACCCTAGAAAACTAATGAGGGGTAATGAGGGATTAAGAAAGACAAACACAGAGAGAAAGCTGGTACCAGGTGGGATACCAATCTCTGATGGAAGAACAGTGACCCAGAGCTAGTACAGCATGTTTATTATATAAGTTTTATCATCAAAAGGTTATCTGTGGGAAAGTTTCTGCAAAGCAGACTTGAAGGTTGTGGCACTTGTGAGACATTGTGAGTTATCTTATTATGCCCAGAATTCTCTATCTCCAGCAGCTGGTATCTGAGCTTAAGGTCAAGACTGGTCTGTGCCTTTGCACAGAACCTGTCAGGGTGTCACCATAGCAACTGGGCAATCTTGACCTGAACATTTGCACAGAAAGTTCTCAGCGCAAGCACAGCCATGAGGCAGTCTGAGACCATGATCCAAGTCACCGCTCTGCAGAGAACTTCTTTGACAAATAGATAAAACAGGAATAGATAAAACAGGTCCTCATAAATTTTTGAATGGGATCCAGAGCAAAATTTGATTTATCACTTTTGCATGAATTACTTGCCAGACCTAGAACTTGCAGTTGAGAGTCTTTGGGGCTGGCTTGGATTGGATTGAAGTCTGTGGTTCCAATTCTCCCTGTGGATGACGTTCCACAATCAACAGACACAAGACAATCCAGATCAAAATGAATGCACAAGATCAGACTTTGTACAGTGAAACAAAAACAAAACAAAGAAAGTAGGAAAATAATAAGCAAATTCATGGGCAAAAATATTCACCAAGTGATGCACCTCCAAAAAGTTTTCTATTTATACACAGACTAAAAGTCTAATTTCCATGAACTAAGGAAAAATTTGGTTACAAATCTTAGGATAACAAAATAAATCCAGAAAAGACATTTTAATGACACATGCCAAGGAAATCCAAAGAGTAAGTAGCATTTAGGCACAAAGGACATGGGTGAGAGTACCTGTTGGTCAGGAGTCCCATGGAATGCTGAGGGTCTTCAAAACAATTTCATTGGGAGCTCCAGGTTTATCAAAGGAAGAGACCAACACTCAGAATATGAATGATATTTTGGGGGCCGGGGATCTAGCTCAGTTGGTAGAATGCTTGCCTCGCATGCACAAGGCTCTGGGTTCAATTCCCAGTACTACAAAAAATATACATGTATGAATGGCTTTCTTAAGTTTATTTAAGAGCCACGCTGGCCAGGCAAATTTCTTGGAGCAAAGCAAATTGCAGATCTTTTATTGGATGGCTGGGAAAGTGTTTTGGAGTGTGCTGGTTTCAGAGGAAGGAGTGGGTTGATGTCAATCTTAGAAGTACCTTGACAGAAGTGAGTCCTCTGGGTAAAGGGTGACGTGTGCTGCATGAGGCTGTTGCTGATTGGCTGACTTTCAGAGTCGCGTTCATTGAAGCAAGTTGTCATTCATCAATTCGTCAAGTTTAAAATTAGCTCTTGGTTTATTTGATACCAAGATGATAGAACTGTCATTGATGGATTAGATGGGTTTAAAACCAGTTCTGCTAGAAACTTGTCACCATGACAATAGAGCAATCAGCTTCCCTAGGAGTATGGGAAGAGTATGCAACTATTTTACCATTTTTTTTTATTGCCTGTCTCTACACTGGAGAGAAGAGACATTCCTTGAGGACAGAAGTCTGGTTTTTTTGTTTTTTGTTTTTTGTTTTTTTTTTACTTATTTTGATCCTTGCTGGATTTCTAACATCTAGCACAGAGTAGGTTCTCAATAAAATTTGTTAAATGAATGAATGGTCCTGACCTCTAGACTTTAACCTATAGAAGCCACAGGGAATATGTGATTTTTTTCTTTGCATTATTATTTTTTTTAAGTTCCTTACCCTGAGGACTGGGCTAGATCTAATGATGATAAATGCTTTTGAGTTGAAGGTGATTAATGAATTGGGGGACAAGGCTATGGGTGTGACTCTCCCGATCATGTTCCAACTCCACTGGTGCTATATGTGTAACAAATTCTGGGCATAGGTGGCATCATTTGGATCATTAATTGACCACATTCCTCTGCTGGCCTTGTGGTCCTGAGAGACTGTCTTTTTCTCTCTTCTTCCTGGAAAGTAAATTCCAGGATGTGGTTAGTAGTAGTGCCTCTTTGAGACACTTGACTGTCGCAAGCCTCAGTCTTGCCTTCTTTAAAATGGAACAATAACAGAACTTACCTTATATGGTTATTTTTACCACCACCACAGCTGCTTATTGTCATCCATGCTAGCAAACTAGAGACCCCACTACTAGTCTACTGAGCTCCTGTCTTCACCATGGGCGTGCAGAGCGGCCAAAGACTTTAAAAGCTGAGATAAAAGTTGCTGCTAAGCATGATCAGTCCAAACAACTGCACGTTCATCTGCACCTTCAATGGGAGGAACCAGGTGAATCCCAGAAAGGTAGGTGACAGATGCCCTTGTTGGATGAATTCAAAAACTAACCTTCCTCTTCCCTCACCCAACTTCACTTTGGAGGGTAGAAATGCCAGATGCTTGCTCTTCCAGCCTCACTGGCAGCTGGGGATGGTGACGTGACTGTTTTAGGCCAATTAAACCTAAGTGGAGTTCTGATGAAGGGTCTGGAAAATCTTGCTGCTCTGATGACAGGGACAGCCATTGGCCCATCTCTTCATCTTCTTTGCTTGACTTTGGACCCAATGTTTGGAGCTGGAGCAGACATTTGTGAGGCAAATCATTAGGGAACTGTCAAGAGCCTGACAGAGATGACATCCTTGACCCACTGCACGGAGGCCAGCAGCCACCTATGGAGTTTTGTGGCTCCAAAAAGCAAAACAACAAGAACAAATGACAGCTGGGTGTGGCAGGGCACACCGATAGTCCCAGAGACTCGGGAGGCTGAAGCAGGAGGGTCACAGGTTCAAAGGCAGCCTCAGCAACTTAGCCAGGCCCTGAGCAACTTAGCAAGACCCTGTCTTTAAAGAAAATATTTTAAAAAGGGCTGGGGATGTGGTTAAGTGTCCCTGGACTCAATCCCCAGTAACAACAACAACAACAAAAACCAACCAAACAAAACCCCACAAATTTTAAGAAAGGTTTTCAGTATCTTGCAGCCCAAAGCTTTCCTAACTGATACATGCCACCCTCCCCAAGAATGAAGCCAGTGTCAGATGGGGTCTCTCTGCGCATCCTCCAAAGATACACAGCGGATCAGTCTTCAGAGGACAGCTGTGGCCCACAAAGGACCTACAGAGACCTGCCAAGGGGCTGAGAAATTTGGCTCTCATTGCTTTTGCACGATGAACATCTTTGGGAGCCTTGATTCATATCTAGCAGGAAAAGGAAATGAGAATTGTACAAAAATAATGGCCTCCCTGAAGATGTCAGTATCCAAATTCCCCAAATCAGTGAACATGCTACCTGACGTGACGGGAAATGTTGCAGATATGATTAAGGTGAGGATCCTGAGGGAGATCATCCTACATTATCGGGGCCAGTGTAATCACATGTGTCCGAATAAGAGGGAGGCAGGAGAGAGAGAGGAGCTGTGGCAGAAGTAGAGGTCAGAGTGAGAGGCCATGAGAGAGGGAAAGCGGCCTCTTGTTAGGAGATGGAAGAGGCCAGGAATGGAGTCTCCTCCAGAGCCTGGGTGTCTTAACTTTTTCACTGCTGTGACAAAAAGACCTGACAAGTACAACTGTAGAGAAGGAGAAGTTTATTTGGGGGCTCACAGTTTCAGAGGTCTCAGTTCATAGACTCCATCCACTGGGACTCAAGGTGAGGCAGGACTTCATGGTGGAAGAATGTGGTGGAGGGAAGCAGCTCACATGATGATCAGGAAGCAGAGAGAGACTCCAATTGCCAGATACCAAATATATACCCCAAAGGCACAGCCCCAGGGACCCACCTCTTCCAGCCACACCCCACCTGCCTTCAGTTACCACTCAGTTAATCCCCATTAGGGGATTAATTCACCGGGTTAAGAATCACCCAGCCATTTCACCTCTAAACTTTCTTACATTGTCTCACATACCAGCTTTTGGGGAGCACCTCACATCCGAACCATAATACTGGAGAAGGGATGGAGCTTGGCCCACCCTTCGATTCTATCTCATGAAAGTCCATTCTGTACTTCTGACCTCCAGAGCTGTAGGATAATAAGTCGATGCTGTTTCAAGCCTCTACATTTATGCTAATTTGTCATAACAGCAACAGGAAACTCACGTAAGGTCTTCTACTTTCTAACGTCCTTTATCCTCCTCTAGAATCAGGCTTGCAGCTTCTATCTGACTCCAAAGCAATCAAAGCCCACTACGTGATATTAATTAGTTCTAGTCTGGGCAAAATACAATCTTCCAATAATGTACCGTAAAGCCTGTCCCTTGGGCATTTCTGGCCCCGTGCTGGTTTGTGCCGGCCTGTTTGTGCTCAGATCTGTCCACCACCCTCCCCCGCCTGCTCCACACTACAGACAGCTACACTCTCAGGAATCTCTTCCCAGCTGGCTCCAGCTAACTTGGGCCAGTGGTCAGCACTGAGGGAAGCGGGGGAGAGGGGAAGCCAGAATATTTCCCCACCTCTCGCTCTGCTCTGCTCACAGCTCCAGCGGGGGCTGCGCCTCCTCCGTTCCTGTGGGATAGTGCTTCTGTCTGTGGGCCCTGCTCCCCCTGGGCATCAGACACCAAGGTTTAGGGCCCCCTTTGGTCCTTCTATTTGTTTTTTTTAACAACAAATTGTTGTGATTTACAAGAGGGAAGCAGGTCGGGCATCACTGGCTTGCGGTCCCCCACTTTCTCCTCTCCCCTGCAGAGCAACAGAAGCCTCACTCTTGGGGGGGCAGTTTGCGTGGCTACCCAGAGAGAGCCACCTCCACTGCCTCCTTTCCAGCCAGGCAGGGCTCTGAGACGAAGCTCTGGCCAGTGGACCGTGAGCAGAAGCAAGGTGGATCCCACCCTCCTTTCCTCTTTCCTGCTGGCTAAGTGGAAATGGTGGTGGACCCTCTTTGGCTATGTGGACGAGACCAACCCCCAAGGAAGCAGAGACATAGGATGGAAGGAATCCAGTCCTGATACCTATGTACAGCCCTGGATGCCTTACACGTGACCTGTTATATGACAGAGAAATAGACATTGATCTTGTCTGAGCACATGTTATTTTGGGCTCAGCCAGGCAGTCAGACCTCTATCCTAATCACCGTGGAAGAATCAAGAGATATTGAGACTGGCTTGCAGTTGGGCCCTTGTGCCTGTGCTTTTGTGGCACTGACCATATGGTGCTAAAATTGATGGTTTGTATTGCTTTATGGTCCTTCCCTCCCTTTGGTGGTGACTGGTGAGACTAGAAGCTTTCCTTTCCAGTGATGAGGTCCTATCTCCTAGCACAGGCAGTACATTGTAGGCCTCTTCAGTTTGCAGAATAAATAACTAATCTGAGACCCAATGTATATCTGCTATTTGTCTCTAGCAGAAAACATCCTTGTTTGGGTGCCATGGGACAGTTTCTAGAATAGACCCCTCTGCTGTAGCATCCCAGCCTGGGAGCAGGGACACCTAGTTCCCGTGCCTGGAAGTTGGGGTTAGGTTTGAAGAGAATACCTCTTTCTTCCTTTCATCAATCCTAGCCCCAAATGTTCCCAATATAAAGGTCTAAACAAAGTGGGGCTCAAAAATCAACTTTGGCATCAGCCTGTTATCCCTCCCAGCAGTTCTGGAGGCTGAGGCAGGAGGATTATGATTCAAAGCCAGCCTTGGCAACTTAGTAAGGCCCTGTCTCAAAATAAAATATAAAAAGGGCTGGGGATGTGGCTCAGTGATTAAGTGACCCTGGGTTCAAACCCTAGTACCAAAAAAAAAAAAAAATCAGCTTTGAGAGTATGCAGCCCAGATCTGAGGTCAAAATGAGGCCTTCTTTCTCCCTCTCTGTGAGAACAGCAATGCTGACCATTTCTATATAGTCCCAGGTGGAGGAACTGGTGCAGGAGCAGGTCACCTGGCTCAGGCTTCCAGCAGCGGCCAGCCAGCAGCATAGGGCCTGGTCACGGCACCTGCTTCTTGCGGTCAAGAATGGCTGACTCCCTAAATGCACCTCTCAGGTGAGGAGTCCTGCGCCTGTGCATTGGAACCAGTGAGGAGGGTAGGAGGGGCCCATTCCCCTTTCAGTGAGCCAATGTGGGGGTGTGGGAATGGGGAGGGGAGGAGTGGGGATCCTCTGGGAAAGGTGGTGGATAGTCGGAGAGACAGACCAGGTCAGCCTCAGAAAGGCTGAAGCCTTGGAGACTTACATGAAGGTGGAAGGTGAACTTGGACCCAGACCATTGTGTTCAGAGTGAACCTACCCCACCACTTATGAGCTGTGTGACCATGTGCGCATGTTACAGAACTTCTCTGAGTCACAGGTTTCCCATCTGTAAATTGGACATGATGAGAGTGCCTCTCTTGTGAGGTTACCAGGTGAATTAAAAGAGTCAAGGCCTCCTGACACTTAGCTCAGCACTTGATGCATAGTAAGCACTCAGTCAGTGTTTACCTCCTTCCATCCTGGGATGGCGGAGGAGGTGAGATTCCCATACCCGAGTTACAAGCTGAATCAAGTGTACCCAGGAGACATCAGTGGGCAAAAGCTATGAGGTGCAATCCAAGAAAGTCCTCTGAAACCCTCTGCACATCTCACATCTCGAGCTGTTAGAAGGTCCTTTGTCCCTGAGGGGCTTCTCCATGGCAGAGATGCGGGCGCATGGCCATCACGGGTTCACCAGCCACCTGCTGACTGCAGGTCCCCTCCCGCCTGCAGGTCCCCTCCCACCCTGCTCAGGCAGATCACCCTTGTCAGGAGCAGCAGCCAGCTTCATCACTCTAATTGCAGTGTGGTTTGCGTTCATCAAGGAAACAGCAGGGATTCCAAATTAAATTCCAACATGCAATTTATTCAAGATATAATGCCGACTGAGAGACTCTACAGCACCCGCGCCTTCCCCTGCAGAGACGAGTTCTGTTGCCAGTGCTGCACCCCCAGCTTGTCTCCTGGGACCCAGGCTCTCTGGATGGTACTTCTCCTGGGCAACTGGTCGGCTGCCCTCCCATTTTACAGACAGGGTTATTGAGGCATAGAGGAGGGCCTCAGGCCTGAGAGCGGGGACTTGTCTACCTTTGGGAATTATATACAATGGGGTGTCTTTCTGGCACGCCCTGAGATGTCAAACCAGCCAATCCTGAGTGGCAGTAAAGGCCACGGGAATCCACATCATTCTGTCAGCACTCATTTGCTTGGGGAAGTTTCTTTGTCTTTTTTTCCTTTTTTTGGTACCAGAGATTGAACCCAGGGATGCTCTACCACTGAGCCACGTCTCCAGTCCTTTTTATTTTTCATTTTGAAACAGGATCTTCCTAAATGACCCAGGTTGGCCTTGAACTTGTGATCCTCATGTCACGGCTTCCTGAGTTGCTGGGATGATGGTGCGTGTCACTCTGCCCTGGTCGGGGAGGCATCTGAGCAGAACTCAGTCACCAGCCCACTTTCTCAGGCTTCCCACTTGTCAGGGGCTCTCAGACTGCTGCTTGCCACCTGTTTCTCCCAATACTGTTTCATGACACCAGTTAGAAGATGGCAAAGCCTATAAAAAAAAACTCACTGATATGCTGTCCCACGGGGTGGTACATGCTCATAATCCCTGTGATTCTGGAGGCTGAGGCAGTAGGATTGTAAATTCGAGGCCAGCCTGGGCAATTTAGCAAGACCCTTGGCAACTTATTGAAAGCCTGTCTCAAAAAAAAAAAAAAATGAAAAGGGCTAGGGATGTAGCTCAGTGGTAGAGCTCCTTGGGTTCACTCCCCAGTACCAAAAAAGAAAGAAAGAAAATCACACAGATGCGATTGAACTAGGAGGACTGCAGAACAGGAAGTGTCCAGTGTCCACCCCTGTAAGTGGCTGTCCTCTGATTCCCTCCCTCTGTCCTTCATCCCTGACAGGAAGTGAGCCCTCTCCAGGTGTTCTTTTGCTGAGACCCCATCAAAGGTCTGTGGTTATTTCCTGCCAGACACTAACCCACCCTAAAGTGAGCTTTGAGCTCAGATGAGTACAGCAAAATGCCAGGACACTGCCTGGGGCGCAGAGCTCCCGAAAGTGGGGACTGTGGGGCAGGGACTCCAAAGTGATAGGTGTCAAACCCATGACCCAGAAAAAAGGGGCAGCCCTTCTCGGTGAAGCTGCGTTTCTCCCAGACCCCTGGATTTGGCTCCCAAGCCTGTACAGAGCTGCCATTTAATTGAAAGAGAGCATTGTGACTTTGAGGGAGCTGATTGATTTTTGAGAGCTTTGAAGTAGCAAATAACCCCTAGGGAAGAACATCCAGTTCTGATCAAGAACCGAGAGGCAGGAAGTGGACGCTTCCACCCAGGCCTGATGCCATTTGAGGGTAGAAGGGGAGACTGCCCTAGACCGGTTTCTCCAGAGGCCTCAGCCAGAAAGGAAGAGGGGGAGATGTCACTCACATTAAATAACAGTGAGTTAAAGGGAGCCTGGCCTTTGAGGAAAGCTGTGAGGATTTACTAACTTCAGGTCCTAGAATAAGCTCCTTCCCTCCCTGGCCCTCAGTTTTCCGACTTGCACAGAGGTAGAATAACAGTATCCCTTTCCTAGGGTTCATCCAAAGCAGGGCTCGATAACTTCCTAGAAAGGGACAGATAGCAAACATTTTAGGTTTTGGTGGGCCAAGTGGTTTCTGTTTCATGTTATAGCTTTCCACAAAATTAGCCAGAAACACAGAGAATAATGAACACAACTATGTCCTAAGAAACTTTTATTAAAAAAAAAAAGTGATGGAACAGATTGGTTTGTGGGTCACCATTGGCCAACCCTTGATGCAGAGGACTGCATTCAACATAGGCTTGGCATAAAATAACTGACCAATAAGCATCAGTACTATGACTGTTAGCACCGCTGTTCTGCATGTGGCCATTCATGTGGATTCTCAGCTGATGCTCATTATATGACTCTACTCCCCCTCTTCCTGCCGTCACCTACTTCTTAGTCAACTTCCAAACGGGGAGTGAATGGGCTCCCTCAAACTCTTGGGGACAAGTGCACTCAAGGCTTTGCCCTGAAGTGGTCTGCTTGAAGCAAATTCTCAAATCCCTCAGCTTGTAAAGGCAAAGGCAGCTTAGATCTCTAGTGAAGGAACAATCAAACGACTTTCCATTAAAATTTCTATTGCCTTTCACAAGGGACTTCTCTTTGCAATTTTCTGTGGCTTTCTCACGGCTGCTCGAAGAAGTACAGACTAATACCACCCTCTTGGAGAGGAGACATTGAGCTTGGCAGGACAGATAGACTTGTCTGAAGTCACACTAAGATTCAGGAGTAAAGCTGGGACTTGCTCTCAGGTCTTTGGACTCTAAGTCCTGCCTTGGCTCCCCATGTCCTGCCTGTGCGGAATACCAGATTAGTCAGAATCTTCACTGCAAATAATAAAACCTAATTTTCTGGTATGAACAGAAAAGGAATTCATGCAATGGCCTGGGAAAGTTCTGGAAGGATCAGAGGAGCAGGCTGGAGGCCATGTAGGAAACTGATACCCCCATGATGATGTTATGCAGACACATCCTTCTCTGCCTCTGAACCCAGCAACTGCCACTGTCACCATGGACACTGGTCTTTGAGATGTCTGCCCCTGCTGTGGCATGAAGCCTGATGTTCCCCTGTCACGATGCAGAATAAGGAGACATCCCTTTCTTCCAAACATGGGCCCTGTTAGCTGAGTGTGGTTCATATATGTGGGCCTGAATTCCTGGGAAGCCTGGGAAGGAGCTGCTTTCTTGGGCAGTAAGACTCAGGAACAGAATTGCCCAAACCTAGGAAGGATGTTCAAAAGATGCTGGGTCAACTCTACTTCTGAATGCATACCTCCAAAACAAAAGCAGGAACTTGAACAGGTATTTGTAAGACCCCTGCTCATAGCAACATTATTCACAGTAGCTAAAACTGGGAAGAACCCAATGTCCATCGACCAATGAATGGCTAGACAAAATGTGGTGCATCTATACAATGGACTATGTTTAAGCCTAAAAAGAGGAATGACATTCTGACATGTGCTACAACATAAGTGAGCCCTGAAGACATTCTAAGTGAAAGAACTTGATGCAGAAGGAAAAATGCATGATTCTGCTGCAAAAGGCACCTAGAACAGTCAAATCCAGAGAAACAGCAGATCGGTGATTTTCAGGGACCAGGAGAAGGCGGTAATGAGCAGTTAGTGTTTATGGTGCAGAATTTTAGTTTAGGAAGGTGAACATGTTCTGGAAATGGATAGTGGTGATGGCCTCCCAACCTGAGTGTGCTTGATGCCTCTGAACTGTACACTTACAAATGGTTAGAAGTGTTATGTGTATTTTAGCCAAAATAAAAATGAATGGTGCAAGGTGTGAAAATATTTTAAAGATTGGAAAATGGAGGCACAGAAAGGATAAGACAAATCAGTGGCAAAGCTGGCACCTGGGACTGGCTCCTTCTAGCTGGTAACTGTGAGTGATGGTTAGAAGTTTGGGGGTTGATTCTTCAGCCCTGCTGACTCCGGGTTCTGACAAGTAGGACAGGGACCAGGAAAGTCATGAAATGAGTGAGGTGGATTGGCTCTGAGGCAAAAAGAAGAAGTCAAGACTAAGATGAACTAAAGAATGAATGCTCTGTTTGACAGGACAGCTGATACTCAGCTCCTGGAACAGTGGCTGTGGAAGGATCCAGCATTGCCAGTTCTTTAAAAGGATCCAGAAATCATATGGGCATGGGGGTGCACATGTGTAACCTCAGCTACTTGGGAGGCTGAGACAGGAGGATTCCTAAGCTCAGGATCAGCCTCAGCAACTTGACAAAACCATGTCTGAAAAATAAAATAAAACCAAGGGCTGGGATGTAGCTCAGTGGCAGAACACTTACCTAGCATGCGTGAGGCTCTGGGTTCAATACAGGGAGCCATAAATGCAGCTATTCATATGAACTCTCCTGAATTTCAATTGTTGGTAACAATTACAAGAGAAAGAGAGACTATAAGCCAACTAAAATATATCTGTGGTTTGAATACCACCCTTGGGCTGGAAGTTTGAGGAGAGAGGCAAGGCCAGAGATAAAATCAAGATATCAATTTTAATAATAGATGTTAAGTGCCTGATAATTTTCAAAATATAGGTCTCCCTAGTAAAGGCTGATAAGAAAAACATGGCTATTAATTAAAAACCCAAATGAGGGTTTCCTAGTATATTCTACTTTTCAAATCTCAACCTTCAGATCTTCCAGGGAGTGAGAATCAGGATCACAGATTAAACTCTGAGGACCTCTAGCTACCCTGCTAGCTTCAAGGAGCATGAACAGTTCTGTCTTAAACCCTCATCAAGCAAGTAACAGGGGTATGGGGGACAGAGAGGGAGAGGACAGAAGAGGGAGGACAGAAGAGAGAGAATGTGCAGGAGAGACAGTGGAATTGAATTACCTTTTCAAGGCTGACTGATTCTTCTCCTGGAAACTCTGAACCTCTTGCTCCAGCCTGTGCAATGTGAACTGATGTCCGTATGGCCCAGTTGGTATTTGCACTTGATTGGTTCTCACCTAGTCAGTTCGCTCCCAGGAGAGTCAGTAAGAAGGAGGGAGCAGCCGTGGAGAGAGGCCTGCAGCCTTCTACTGTCCAACATTTTTTCTCTATTTTTTAATTTTTTTTAAGATTTTTTTTTTCTTTGTAGAGGGACACCGTACTTTATTTTATTTATTTATTTTTATGTGGTGCTAAGGATCAAACCCAGGGCTTCGTACACTCTAGGCTAGGGCTCTACCACTGAGCTACAATCAGAGCCCTATTGTTTTTTTTCTTCTAACTCATCTGACGACTTGATGGTCCACCCTCTGGCCAACCTAGTGGCCATTTCTGTCAGGGGAGGAGACAGCCACTTACTCCCACGCTGAAGAAGTTTTGCTTACTCAACCTGTACAATTGTCCCTTTGTGAGTCTCCTTGAGGTTCACAGTGGGCAGTAGAAGGTCTGTTCAGGGTTGTGGCAGTCTGCTTTCTGTCGCTGTGCCAAAATACCTGGGGAAGTTAACTTAAGGAGGAAAGACGTATTTTGGTTCAGTTTAAAAAGTTTCATTCCCTCGACACTTGGCTCTATTCTTTCTGGACCTTTGGTGAGGCAGAACATCATGGTGGGGAGCTTGTGGAAGACCAGAGCTGCTCACTTCATGGTGGCCAGGAAAAGAGAGGAAGAGCAACCACCAGGGACAAAATATCCCCTTCAAGGACATCTCCAGTGACCTGCTTCCTCTAACCAGGCTCCACCTCCTACAATTTCCACAGTCCCCCAATAACGCCAAGAGCTGGGAACCAAGCATTTAATATCTGGCCTTTGGGGGAATGTTCGAAATCCAAACTATAACAAGAGTCTAAACTGATCACTAAGAAGTACCTCCAAATCTATGCCTTTCTATTCCCTAGCATAGATTAGGCTTGCACAAATTGATGAAATAATTTACTAGAGCTTATACCCTGTCTTAGAATCTCCCCAGTTTTGAAAACTATGAACTCCAGTTATTGGATATACTTAGAAAAATTAAAGGTCAAAAATGAAATGCACTTTTCTCATTAAATACATAGAAATTAGAGTTCAAAACTCCCTGACTTCAATTTGTTACATTATAATCCTTATTCCTGGAGGGTGGAGTGTCTGTTCAGGAAACCACTGCATGACCCAAGATCAAGGTTCCCCAGGTGGCTGAGATGACTGTCACCTCCATTCTTGAACCACGCTTCTGCTTCCTGCAATCTGTTCTTCTATGGTTCTCAGGGGCAAGTGTGCTGATAAAAGGAGCCCAAGTAAGGTTTTAGAGGCAGAAGAGCCACAGAAGTCATTGTCCTCAAGGCATGGGGGGACAGTGGTCAGACACATGGCTTCACCATGCTCTCTATGAGCTAACTTGTTTGGGGACCATTTTGGAGACTTAATGGAGTGGCTTCTTGGCCTTCCTTGCCAAACTCCAGGCAGGTGTCCTTGGGGACTATGTCTCTGTCCTCCAGCTGCAGCTGTACCAGCCCTTCCCACATCAGTATAAGCCCCAATTTCCATATTAAATCCCTTATTCCTCTAATGCTTGTAGTGGCTCTGACTGATCTTAGCGGAGACACCAGGCAAGTACAAACATCATTTTCGTGAAAGAACAACTTATTAGATAGAAGCCAAGTCAGCAAGTGGGTCAAGACATTCCCATCAAGTCATCTCCTAGCAACTGATTCTACCTAGAGGGATGAGTTATTTGAGCAGTTTATTTTTCACTTAAAAGGAGGACAACACCAACACTGCTTTGTCTCTATGTAACTTCTTTAACTCTCTTCTGTGTTTGCACAAGGTGTCAGTTCCTTATTTCCAAACTGGGGACGCCACCATCTCCAAACAGCATCTGTGGTCCTATACCTAGCAAATTGCCAGGTGTGTCCATGTGCTTTTAGTTGAGTCACAGGCTAGTATACCAGGAACACAGTTCCAAGATGATGGTCTGGCTCAAGTTCCCTTGCAAAAAAATCACACCTCATGTAGGGGCCCCAGATGGACATGTGTTTGGTTATCACTTCAATCTCTGGTTCCTATTCTGCCCATTCTGATGTATTCTTTCTAATTTCAAGGTATTTCTGACTCATCTCCTGATCATGTTAACTTAGGTCTAAATAAGATTTATATTCACATTTTATGAACACACTTCCCAATGTACCTTCTCAGGTTCCCAAGTACCATTTTGATTCAGGAATCATTTAAAATCACTGGAGTGGTAGCTATGCCTTGGTCTGGTACTTATGTCTTCAGGAGTCTCAGGGTGGCCCCAGCAGAAGTCCTAGAGACATCAATATCAAGGTTCCAAATAGATGTGGTTCCTGATGGGAAACAATATTCTACATATCCAGAGAAGCACCCTTCTTTTAGTAGAGGGGATGGCAAGAACAAAGGCCCTGGCTGGGGATGTATCTGGTGGTCTAAGAAGAAGTGAGATGGTCAAGATTGCTGGAGAAGACTAAGGGAGAGGGGTGAGGAATAGATAAGGAGAGATATTTTTTGTGGGGAGCCAGATGGCATAAGGTCCTATAGATCACCATTTTGACTTTTATCCTGAGTGACTGAATGTTACTCAAAGATTTTGAGGACAGGTTGAAGGGAGGCAATCTAGGGGGAGGCCAAGGGCTGGGTAGGGTTGAGAAACCTTCCACAGGGCCCACATTTGCACCCGACACAGACATTTTCACTAGATCCTGGACTTTGATTATATGGGATGGTTGGTTGTCTTCTTTCAGAAGGAGTGCATTCTGTGTGCACAAAGAAGAATGCAAACATTTATTTGGTGACCAGCACCAAAATCATCTTCTGGTTCTTCCTGGACACATGCCGATCTAGTTTCTTAGCCTCTGTTTCAGGAAAGTGTGACTATGGGGCTGACCTCCTGTGGACAGTGGAATGTGAATGGTGGTGTGTGTGCTGCTTCCAGGTCTGGCCCATAAACACTGCCTGTCTTGGCACCTTGGTGTGCCTTTCCTTCCGTTGGCTCACTGGATGACTCACCAGGGTGAACTTGGAAGTCATGTAAAGTCAAATATAGCTTGGTACTGGAACTGTGAAGTGAATCATCTTGCTCTAACTATAAAGCCAGACCAGCTGAGGCATGGATCGTATTTCAACAGACATGCTTCCCCCAATGTCACATCCCGGTCCCTCATGGTCAAGCCTTCAAATCTGATGGGGATTCAGCCCATCAGCTCCTGTGACACCAGCTGACCCAGAATTTCCAAGGGGTGATTCTCCACATATTGATGTATTCTAATTCCTAGGTGTAGTAAAAGGGTTAACTATGGAAAACCTAGTTAACAATATACATAGGTGTGTCTAAGTCTTGGATAGCTTGACCAAGGTGTACAAATAAGAATGTATCTCTGGTTTGTCACCTTAAAAATACTATGTAGGTTGAGAGATCTCTTGGTGGGATAATTGCCCAATTTCAGCACCTTCGGTGGTTTGTAAGAGAGTCTTGGAGCCCACAAGTTATTTCAGATATTTTTAGGAAAGAATTCCACCCATGTGGCTTTATTCATGTTTGCGTGATGAATGATTTCATGTGAACCATTCTCTGGAAAGCACATGTGACGTTAATCTAATAAGCATGTAACTTGAGGCTGACCTTGCCTCCAAAGAAAGGCTGTTAAGAAATCTCCTGAAATATTCAGTGCAACACTGACCCTGCTTCTTTCAAAACGTTTAATGTCTGTCCATGTTGCCTGAAGCTTACAGGTGCATGCTGTTTTCTTGTATTTATTAAAAAGTATGCCAACCAGTTGTGAGGCCTTTTCCTTGGTGAGGCCCTAGAGTAAGAGTAGATATTTTGATCCTTTACTACTGGGTCTTCCATATAGTAACTGCCCATTTTCCTACTGCACATAATTCAGGTGGGGCTATCAATTAAGGGACAGAGTCCAGCTCATTGTAGTGGTTACCTGACCAACGATGGTCAAGCATGAATCAGTTTGAAGGAGTTTCAGTAGATTCTGGAAGATAATATCTCTTCTAAGATCATGAACCTGGATTCTCTGATACCCTCTTTTTCATGAAGCCAACTGCTACACAAAACAAGACTGAGAAACTGGTGAGGGACAAATTGATTCCTAATGGCAGCTGTCAGCATTTGGATTTAGCTGTGCTTAAAACCAAGCATTCCAGACTCTTGGATTTGGTTGCATTAGATAATTCACCGTGTGAAATTTAATGATTAATCTCATGAGTTGTTTTTTTTTATTACTTATAAGTGGAAATTTTAATTAATGTCCCATGAACTATAGGATGGCAAGAGAGTCAGTATATTTTTTTCACTGACCTTTCTCTTGAGGGTCTCATTGCCTGTATATCTTTTCTTTATATATACACATTATTCTTCCATTGCAACCACATGAATGGATCTCTTATTTTCTTCACCTTCTGAAGGCACTGCCTTCCCTGTGTGTTGCAAGCTAAATGAAGAAGATGAACGATTTCTTCCAGCTCACTCATTCTCATGGACTTTCTCTAAGAGACTTTGTTTGAGTTTATGACCTTGAAAAATTCCCACTGGGAGTAGTTTCTCCACTAGGATCTTAATGTTCAACCCAACCATTTAGGACCACATTAAGAAAGCTTCTATTCATTTCAATCCTGTATTTTCTTATTCATTGGTAAAGCGATAATAGGGTCATTTCCTATTCATTTCAAAGGGCCTTTGTTCCATTAACAGCACTGTTTCTGTTCTATAGTGCCCTTAGCTTTAGATTCATAAACCCAATGTAGGCATGATCCTTTAGACCAAGGATTGACAAACTAAAGCCCATAGGCAAAATTCAGTCAGCTGCCTAGTTTTGTAAGTAGTTCTACTGGAACCCAGCCACATCTATTCATTTATGTATTGTCTATGGGCTCATTTTTAGTTGCTACAGAGACTATATGGCCATAAGCCAAAAATGTTTCTGCTAAGCTCTGTTCTAGATTAGAGCTTTTTGATTGTTTCCTCACCATGAGCCCCAGAAACAAATGGTATTCATAAAGTATCCTGAGGGATCAGGGAAGGAGCATCTTAACAATCCTTTGGGGCATGCCACATGGAAAGGTCCACCCTAGGCCACTTGGGGCAGGGCATAACACAGCACATACTAGGGATACTCCTGACTGATAGCTCCATCTTCTTGAGAGAGCTGAGGAGTGATACATAATCTAAATCTTGGTTCTGAAGGTCTTATCTTTAGATTCCACATGGATTTCAACTTTGGCCAAGGCTGGTAACTGTTCCTGCTCATGGAGGTAGTGATCTACTGGGCAACCTGACTTCCCATGCAATAGTCCCTGCTGTATAATTCAACACGTGGCTTCAAGACTAGACTTAACAGTACAAAAAGATGTTCCCACTGATGGGGTCAATGTGAGCCATTTGTGGTTTGAAACTCACTACAGCACATTGGTGTTAGAGCTATGCTGTGCCTCTGTATATGTAGTCAACATCTGTAACTGTTATTACAGCCCCTACCCCTCTCTCCTTGAACAATGCTCTAGTCAAGCACCCTTCTTCCAAACTGACTTCTCAGGGCCCAGGATACTAACTGATGTCCACAGCTTCACCTGTGTCTCCCAATCATTCCAGCTGTGAAATCCCAAGCATCCATCACATTTTGAAATCCCATCAATATATGCTTTCTTTCCCCCGTTTTATTATGGCATAAATTAACTGCAGAAGCTAAAACAAAAAGTGACCGTCCACTCTTTAGATTGCTATGGGGCAGAAAAGTGGGTCGAGAACCATTCAACCAATAGAAAGAATGAAACTGCACGTTTATTTGAAAGTATAAATTTTTTTTTAAAAATCCAAAAAAAAAAAAACCCCAAACAAACCAAGCCTAATTAAAAAACAAAAAGCAATCAAACATAACCTTTCCAGTTTACATTAACTCTGAACATCACACATTATTTATTAACCACTTAGTTGCATTTTTTTTTTAAAAAACATCAATTATAAGGTAGAGGAAAATACAGTCAGGCAATAAGCTAGCAATCACAGTGAAACTATCTTAATGCTAAAATAAAACACTGATCTCATTTGAGAAAAGAAAGCAGAGATCATTTTCTGGTTGGTGTAGATTTTTTTGTATGTAAAAACAAAATCCTGGTTGGAATGAGTTAAAAAATATTGCTAGCCACTTATCTGACATCTTGACTGTGGTAGCGGGGGATCCAAAATCCTGCAGCTTTGGTGTCTTATATATATATATATATATATATATATGTGTGTGTGTGTGTGTGTGTGTGTGTGTGTGTGTATACATATATATATTTTAAAAATCCATTAAAATCAAATCTGTAATAAAAATGTCCCTGTGTATGTTTTTAAAAACAGCATTAATAGACTCCCCTTATCTCCTAAAACCATTTGTTTTTCCTAAGATGCCTAGAAGCAGAAAAGCGCGTGAGATTAACTCACCGCACAATTAATTAAAATTAGAATACTTTCCTCTAAACATCTTCCAGAGCACCAGAAAGAAGCAGGGGCCCACCAAAGGGAAAAACAAAGCCACTCTGACTTACAGAAGATGGCATGTGTAGCCAGTCACACGCTGTCTGCCATCCAAGTTATTTTTATTGGATTATTCAGGAAATAAGTACTATTTTAAAAATGAAAGACACAAGCAACCAGTTTCCTTTACTTAAAAACAAAACAAAACAAAACAAAACCCAGTGGCTAGCTTTCCTGTAATATACTTTGGATTTGGTTAAAAAAAGAAAAGTCGACAGAAAGGGTCACTGAAGGCCACTTCATCCCCACCCTTCCTGCTGGCTCTGTTTGAATTGGCGTCAAATAGGTTACTGACAGTTTCTTCTGCTGTGGAAAGAAGGCTTGAATAGGTGATAGCTGCCCAGAGTGGCTCCACCTGGTTCCAGTTCTGTCCCTCCTTGGTGTGGTTTCTTGCCCAACGATGCCTACGTTTTTAACCCATGTCTCCCTCACAGGGTGGGGCCTGTGGCTGGCCAGGCATAGAGAAGAAGGAAAACTAGCACAAATATAGACTAGAACTGAAGGACACATCTGTCTGCATCCTTCAAGAACTCCATAAATAATAACCTCAAAGCGCGACGACAACGCACAAATGCTTGGCACACTGGTCGGCCTGGGGTGACTTATCATTTTGCATTTTCTTTGGACCTTACTAAAGAAAAAACAAGACAAAAAAGAGACAGCTTTCCTATACACATATAAATAGTCCCTTAACTAGAAGGGAAAAAAAAACAAACACACTGTTTCAAATGCATTTCTAAGAGATTTTTAAAAATCCAAATGGAAAATCTTGACTCCAAACTGTCTATTGCCCATGTGTCTCAGAGGAGAAATTCTACGGGGATGTTAGGAGGGACCCGACCCTGACCCTAACTTGGGGCTCTGGTCCTGGACATTGGGTAGGAGGGTGTGAGCTGCATAGGTTGCTGGGAGCTCTCAGGGGAGGTACTGAATATGGCTCTTGTTTCCTCAGATCCAAATGCACAGGTGAAATCTGGGGTATAGAGGGAACTTGGGAGCCTGGGGTTGATGTTGTATGGATGAGCAAGACAGGCAGGGTGTGGTGTACTGGGGAAAAGGGCCAGATCAGATTGTTGGCTAACTCCAGTTGAGTCCTCATCCTCTGGCTATAGCAGGTCAGCTGGAGGCGTGACCTGCAGAAGCCAGGGAGAGGACCGTGGGGCCACACAGACCCAGGTTCTGATAGCATGTTGGTGCAGAGAACTTGGTCAGATACTTTTCTGCTGATTCTGGGTCGAGGCTAATGGTCCACACGCTGGAACAAGCTCTCCAAACAAGGATTCTGGGGCACATTTCTAAAGCCAGAATCTACCCAGGGTCCTTCACAAAACCAAAATGACACTACTGAGAGCCAAAGGGTGTCCTCATGTCAAAGTTTTCTTTGGCCACTGCCTCTGCTGAAGTGAGAGCAAAGCTAGGATGATGCCAGGCAGGTTTGACGTGTACTTGGATGCATTTTAGGGTGGCTGTCCAGTGATGGCCTCATGGTAAGACCACCCAACCCAGATCCCCAAGTGGAGCTACGAGGGTGCAGCCCAGCAGAAAACCTGGTCCAGTGTCTTCTGCCCTTCTGGACATGCAACATGGAACAGAAACACTGCTTTCTCATAGATCATTGCATCCTGCTGCCTACAAATCTGCATCTGCTACTCAGAGGGATTCCAACATTAACAGAATGACGTAGAACATGAGGCTATGATTGTGGGCCCCATAGGAACAGTGACCTCACACAAAAGATGGCAATGCTTCATGTCAACTAAGAAGCCAGAAAAATGCCAGGTCTCCCTCCAAAGAATATCCTGCCATGTAGGGAAGGAGACGAATGGAGAGGCAGCTGACACAGCCAACTTCAACTTGAGACACCCTGAAAGGAGCTTCAGCAGCTTCTCATGGGCACATGTTGCTAGAATGTAACCCGTTGGAGCAGATGAGCCCATGTGGACTTTGGAACCGCTGGATTTATACTTGTTCAGTGCCCTCACTGGGCACAGAGTCCCTGGGCTGAGCGGTACCCTCCGCAGGGCCAGGCTGCCCTGGGCTGTGGCTGGTGGTGTCTTCCACGCTTAGGAGGCTGCTGGCTGCCTGGGAACTGGCGCTGTCCGCGCTCCCCGACCGTGAGCGGTAAGGAGGCAGGTCGCCTTGGTTCAGGGACTCGGTGTCAGAGGAGTAGGGTGGTGGAGGAAGGTCATACCACGCAGGTCTGCAATGGAGAAAGCAGGTTGGGGTGGCAGGGATGGTGGGGAGTGGAGAGAAGAGAATAGATTAGTGCTGAGACAGAGCAGGGGGCAAGGATCCCGTGCCAGCGTCAGTCCATTTCTGAGCTGATGCTTCAAGTGAGGAATGACCTTCCCTGCCACTGCAAGGGCAACTCGAGGACAAGGAAAACCAGTGGTTTGAAACCAGAGAAAGAAAACAGGTCAGTGTGCTTTGGCTGGTTCATATCCTCTGGGCAGGGCCAATACCCCGTCCTCTGTGTGGACCCAGAAGGAGGGTGCCAAGCTTAACCTGGGTTGTCTGGCAGAGCTGCTCTGCTCCTGGCTGAGGGCCCCACGCCAAGGGGCTGAGCTGGCATCTCAGCCGAGCCTTTGATGGGCCTCAGAATTTGGGGTTCTCACTAGAGCCAACTCATGCTGTGGACCTGGGTAAGAGAGAGGACACTCTCTCAACACTTCTATCTCTATCTGTACCTTGCTTGAAATGAAATCACTTAACAGAAAACACATTGTTTTCTTGCTCCTGTTACTGAAGGCTTGCTCCAGTTGGGCACTGTGCTGTGCACTTCCTGTCCCCGTCTTCCATGCCCACAAAGGAGGTGGGCATTACTTCTGTGCTCATTGTACTGGTGAGGAAACTGAGTCACGGGGATGGGAAACGGCTTGCTTGTAACCATGACAGCAGTGCTGGGATTGGAACCCAGGTACCCAGCCTTCAGGTTCATCAGTGATGATACTGTGGAGTGTCACTGGTGAATGTCGGTCTCTGCCACTGCCTACAGCCACCCAACCCAGGCTCTGGGAAAGGAGCTAGGTGTATGCACGTAGGCCCCTCCCCCGGGTTCTGCAGTCCAGCACGCACCTTTGGTCCAGTAGGGCCTCTGAGTAGGAGGGCGGGGAGCCCACTTCCGAGGCATTCTGCTCAGCCTGGCTGGCCACGTACTGGATGCCGTTGTTAACGTTGTAGGTGACGTTGCAGTGGTGGGGGTGGTCCAGGACCACCAGGCGGGACAGCAGCACAGGGTGCTGCAGCCGGTGCACGGGCAGTGTCATGAGGTTATTCCTCTTTCGCTGGTGATGCAACACCAGAGCCAGCAGGGCCACCACCAGCACGAAGATGACGGAGCTGCCGATGATGGCATAGGTGATGCTGGGGTAGTACACGAGCTGGTTCTCCGAGGTCACGAACACCTGTCCACTGCCCGGCTCTGGGAGACAAGAGGAAAGGATTCCAGGTTAGCCCACATTTGCCTTTTGACATCACCCCTAGGACTCACATGCAAATGTTGCCAGTGTCACCATTTACAAGTGCAGCGACGGTGAGCAGGTAAACAGAAGGAGATACATCCATGCGCTGAGTAGTTATCCAGCTAACACCGTGGCCAGTGCTGACATGCTACAGGGATGGGGGAGGCTTCAAAAACAGTTCCATAAAAGAAGCCAGACCCAAAAGACCATGCGTGATTCTGTTTATATGAAATGCCCAGGACAGTGAACTTACAGAGGCAGGACGTACAGTGGAGGCCTGTGGCTGGCGAGGCAATGGGGATTATCTGAAAATGGCCAAGAGGGATCTTGCAGGGGTGATGGGAATGTTTAAAACCAGATGATGACGACGGCCATACAGAACAGAGAAATCACTAAAAATCATTGAATCAGACACTTCATTTTGGCGAATTTTATGTTATTGTAAATGAGGCCTCAATAAAGTTGCTTATGAAGCCTGCCCCAGGAAATGTAATGAACATCCAGGGGACAGGAGCGAGAGTTCTCATGGCAGGAATTGGGTTTTCACTGGAAACTGGTAACATAACTATATGAGGGACATGAGGTGTATCTGGGCTCCTTGTCTGTAGAGTGTCTGATGCCAGGTCCCAGGTGGATCCTTCTAGACTAAGCACTAGTGTGGCTCAGGCTGACCATGGAATCTGGTGTCACACTTGGTCCCAGTCCTGGCCCCTCAGCTTACTCGCTGTGTGCCCTTGGAAAAGTGCTACCTGCACAGGGCTGCAAAAGGGGGACAGGCACTCTCTGGGCTTCTGGAGTCTGGAATATGTCAACAAGGATCAAG
The DNA here is from genome assembly GCF_021218885.2 of Marmota monax. Classification (NCBI taxonomy): domain Eukaryota; kingdom Metazoa; phylum Chordata; class Mammalia; order Rodentia; family Sciuridae; genus Marmota; species Marmota monax. Next base: position 2,987,545 of record NW_026692072.1, on the reverse strand, counting down.
CTCTTCAACAAGGGCTCAGACCTCTCGACACTTAAGATGCACAGGTAAGAGGCTTCCCAGCGGGTGGGACACACTTGGCCTCCATAGGAAGGTCCAGGCAGGCACAGGACACCACAGCAGCCCTCCCCAGATGTTGGAGACCCCTGCCTGTGCAGAAGTCCACAGCCACTCCCAGCTGCAGCAATTATCCAAAGGCAGCCCCAGTGAGCAAATGTAGTGACCACAGCACTATGCTGTCCCACCTGTGAAGCAGTGAGGAGGTTTTTGTGGGTCCCCAGTGGCCAAAATATAGACCAGAAGTAGCAGTAGTGCTAAGAGCTTTACTCTGATCCGCAACACAAGCTGTGTGTCTATTTTATTCATTACTGCATCCCCAGGGTATAGTACAATACCTGGTACACAATAGGCACTCAATTAATGCATACAACTCAAGGGAAAAATCTGTTTATTTACACCCTCTAGTAAATTAGGTTCCCTTATTATTTCTATTTTTCAGATGAGCAAATTGGCTCAGAGAGGTGAATTAAGGTCACTTTGGCAGACGAACCAGGGCTGGAACCCAGATATTTCTCCTTCAAAAAACCCACATGCCATGAAACACAGTTTCTTCTCCCCATTTATGATATAAAGATTTCCTGTTTCCCCAAATAATTCTTTTTTCTTTTTTTTTTTGTACCTGGGGATTGAACTCAGGGGTGCTTGACCACTGAGCCACATCCCCAGCCCTATTTTGTATTTTATTTAGAGACAGGGTCTCACCGAGTTGCTTAGCACCTCGCTTTTGCTGAGGCTGGCTTTGAACTCATGATCCTCCTGCTTTAGCCTCCTAAGCTTCTAGGATTACACACTTGCACCGCCACACCCAACCCTAAATAATTCTTATCTGAGACAAATGAAGACCCCCCCTCAAACTCCCATTTCTCTGTTAATTTTTCTTTCCAGCCACACCAAAACATGAACCAAAAACTTCCAAGATTCTCCAAGTTCCTGGCGGTGATCACTTCAATGTGCATTACAGATTTCAATTGTGCAGAAAGACGTCAAGATAACTCTAGTGAAAAACAGGACCACTCTGCCACACAGTTAAGGGAAGGAGGTGATTTGGGATTTTTCTGGAGACAATAGTAACTGTCACTCTTTTCTTAGCTTAATTAAAAACTGGTTGGGGACTTGTGTTTGTGTGTGTGTGTGTGTGTGTGTGTGTTTCAGAATTCAGGCTTCAAATATTGCTATTTTATTACCTCACAGACAGAGCTGCAAAGTCTCAGAGACTTGAGGTGCTATCCTCGAGCCATCAAGGACTGGCTGCTTGGGCTCAAGAAAGTTATGTAATTTTCCTAAGCCTCAGTGCCTCATTTTTAAAGAGACAGCAGGCAGTACCACGTGAGAACGGCACACATCTCCCTGGATTATGAGGGGTGCAATATATACATAAGGGCCGAGAACGGGGCCCGACAAGGGTTTGCACTCAGTCATGCTAGTTCTTTTAAAAAGTGATCATTAAAAAATTATGACGATGATAAAATATATATATATACCACCCAAACGCTTTCTAAATGTGTGGCTTAGGGGCATGAAGCACATCACAGTGCTATGTGCCATCTCCACTATCCATCTTCAGAATTTTCCCTCAGCTCTAACTAGCTAGTCCCAGTTCTCAGGGTTCACATTCTCAGGTTATTCTTTTCAACTTTTCTGGACCAGTGGCAGAAAAGGGAAAGCACCCCCTTTGGTACGTAGCCTGGGGTAGATTTTCACACGGAAAACAAAGGGCCCAGAGAGGTTTAATTGCTGACTTCTGTGTAACCATTTGCAGTATTTAGTATACAAGTGGGGTGTGATGGGGTGGTGGTGCACACCTGTAATTGGCAAGTTTGAGGTCAACCTCATTAACTTAGTGAGACTGCGTCTTAAAGTACAAAATAAAATGGGGTGTGGATATGGCTCAGTGGTAGAGAACCCCTGAGTTTGATCCTCTGTACTGAAGAGGGAAAAAAAAAGAAGAAATGGGGAGCCCTTTAAAATGAATAAAAAGTAAATGCCTTTGGATCATAACGATCTCACTCTCTCCAGACGGGCCCGCTTTGGCAGGCAAGAGGCTGTGATCACGTTGGCTGGAGAAATTATGATGTTGTATAACTCAGTGGTGCCTGGTCTCGTTTTTGCTCTATGTGTAGAATGTCATCTCGTATTAATTCATTAACTAGACCCACTTTTCTTAAGAGCTTAATGAGCCTGCTGGCCAAATTACTAATATCAGAGTTGCCTGGGTCCTACGTTCCAAGTGCGTAATCCCCGGATAATGAAGTTTCCATTTTTTCTGGCTGTCCCCCAAGCTAATGCCCTCGTGCCCCCCTGCCACACATCCTGGATCCCCACCCTGTGCCTGCAACTCTACTGCATCGATTCCAGGCAATCTGCTACCACCCCGAAGCCACGGCTCTCTCTAAACGGCTGTCGCCGGCAGCTCCTAGTGGCGCGGGCTGTGTTTGCACGGCCCCTGGGTGCTCTTCACCTCAAGTTGTCACACGTTTGTGCAGTTATCATGCCAGTCTTCTAGCAGATGGCAGTGGAGCATCCTGAGGAGCAATGCGTCTCGCTAATGCACTCAGAGGTGCAGTCTGCTTGGGCAGAGGCGCCAGGGCAGCTGGTACTTGTGACTCGGTGCTCCCTTCCTTCTGCGGCATTCCTTCCTCCAGATGCAAACTCAGTTTCCTACAGGACACTATTTTTTTTTTTTTTTGCCCATCAGATTGGCAAAGGCCCAGTGTGAGCTCACGTTTTGTTGGCCAGGTCTTGGGAAAACAGGTATCTCGGTGCCTGGTATATATGCAAGCGGGTGGGGGGGTGATTGATAGAAAGTGGGGCAGGCAGGGAGGGACTAAGAGGGTGGAAACTATGGTGGTGAGAGGTGGGACTTTGGGAGGTGAGGACTAGACAGGGTCATCAGGGTGCAGCTCCCGTGCATGAGTCCTGGTGGTTTAATAAGAGGTGGGAGAGAACAGAAGAGACAGACGCCATGCTCCCTGTCTCATGCCACATGGTGTCCTCTACGCCCTCGGGATTCTGCCAGCAAGAAGGCCCTCACCAGATGCAGAAGAATACGTAGCATAGTTCTGGAAGGATGCACAGACATGATGATGCTGGTAGCTTCTAGAGAGGGGAACAGAGGCTGGTAGAATGAGGCAAGAGGCTCCTCCTTGGCTACTTTGCACCTTTGTACTGGATTATCTACCAAGAAAAACAAACACAGCCTCTCTTCCTTCTGCTCAGCCTGGGCTCAGCGTCACTGTGTCCCTCCCATCTCTCCTGTAGCTGCAAGGCTTCCTGGGGCTCATGCCTCCAGGCCTGTGGTCGCGGTGGGTGGGGGGCATGGTCACAGAGGGACACCTTGCTGAGGAGAAACTCCTGGAGGATGGCCCCCGCCTGCAGCCTGACCTCTTGAGTTGAGAATTCCTGTTTGGGAATATCTGCTGCAAAAATGAGCAGCTACGCCTTCGGGGCCCTTCCTTGCCTCAACATTCTTTCCAGCTCCCCTGGAGTTGGTCTCCTCCTCTCCATCCCAGCCATGGGAACCACTAGTCTGTTTCCAGTATCTGGATCTGGATCTCCTTTCCCAGAAAGCCACAGGTAGAATCGAGCAGATGGAGCCTTCCACATCTGGCTCCTTCCTCAGCTCACTGCCTGAGATCCACCCAGGTTTCCCTGAGTGGCATTCAGTGGCAGAAGCACCAAGTCTGTTTGGCGATTCCCCAGCTGAGGTTGGGGACACGCCTGCTCCCAGTTTTGGGAATGCAGGTCTTCCTTGGGCACAGCAAGGACAGATAGCTGGTTCGCTGGGCAGCAGAGGTGTGACTTGACAAGTACCGTCCCACTGCTCTGCGCAGCTGCAATGGTGTTCTGAACACCCCCCACCCTGCCCCGCAGCATCTGCGTGTGAGATCCCATGGCCCTGCATTCCCATCAGCACTCGGCATCGCCGTCCTCCGCATTTCAGCCACTCCTGCGGGTGCCCAGCGTGTCTCGGTGCCTCGCTGAGGCTTCACTTGGCATTTCCTCAGGACTCACGGGGTTGAGCACCCGCTCACACGCTCTCTGTCACTTCACATGGTCTCTGACAAAGAGTGGCCTACTTTTAAATTGGATTGCTTGATTTATCAGTGGGTTGTAAGAGTGCTTCCTGTGCCCTGGACGCAAGCCCTTCATCACAAACATATTTTGCAAAGAGCCTCCCAGCCTATGTCTGGACTTCTCATCTGCTTTAGTGTCTTTTCAAGAGAAGTTTTCTTTCTTTCTTTTTTCAATTTTATGAAGTCCATTGCATCAATTCTTTCTTAATGGTGTGTGTCATTTATATACTCTTCAAGGAATCTTCTCTAAATCTCTGTCTTGAAGGAGTTTTACAGCTTTAGCTCCTCCATTTACATCTAGGATCCACTGCAAGTTAATTTCTGTTTATGGTACAAGGAAAAGGTCAAGGTTCTTTTCATCTCTCCATTTAGATATTCATTTTTTTTAAGCACCATTTGTTGAAAAGCCTGTTCTTTCCTATGGAATTACCTTGACACCATTCTTGCAAATCAATGAACCATATAAGTCTGGGGCAATATCTAACTCTTCTGCTGGAGTAAGATAGACACCTATCTTTATTTATTTATTTATTGGTCTGGAGATTGAAGCTAGGGGCATGCAACCCCTGAGCCACATCCCCAGTCCTTTTTAATATTTTATTTAGAGACAGGGTCTTGTTGAGTTGCTTAGGGCCTCACTAAGTTGCTGAGGCTGACTCTGAACTTGCAATCCTCCTGCCTCAGCCTCCGGAGCTGCTGGAATTATAGGCGTGCACCCCTGCACTTAGCTAGATACCTATCTTTACACCAATACCTGTGTTGGTAACTGATAGTTGAGCCTCAAAATCAGGTACTGTGAGTCCCACATGCCTTTTTTATCCTTTCAAATTAAACTTTATTTTTTATTATAAAGACCCATGCTAATTATTAAAATTAAAGACATACAGAACTGTTCAAGGCAGACAATTTGCTTCTTCCCCTTCCCATCCCTACTACAATTCCACTAGATAAAAACAGTTCAGAGTTTTGTGTGGACCATGATTGCCCAAGGCCGTGAAGGGCCAGAGAGTAAATATTTCATGCTCTGTGAGTTGATACACTTTCAGTCACATGACTCACACTGTCCTGGAGATAAAGGCAGCCAAGGACAAGATGTCTATGAATGTGTGTGCCACTCCCAGCCAAAGCTTACCAAAACCACAGGGGCAGGCAGGGCTTGGTGCCCTGGCTGTCTTGTGCCGACCCACAGCACAGAGGCTCAGAATCCTTTTCTGTGCATGCACACGACATGTTCCTCTTTGTGCTATACAGATAACCTGTACCGAATACCTCTCCCCACCTGCCCTTTCATTGAAGAGTAGCTGTAGGCATCCTACCACATGGATGTACACACTGTACTCCACCCCCTTTGCAAAATACCTTTGGGCTGCTTCCTTTTTTGCCATCAACCAACAATGCTGCAACACTCAGGCAGACCAGCCCAGCCTGTATGAGCGACGAGGTTCTGGGCCCGCTACCCACAGTCAGTGCCTGCTGTGGTCTGAATGTGTGCCCCAGGTTCATACATTGGAAGCTTTGTCTTCCCAATGCAACAGAGCTTCGGGACCTCTCAGAAGTGAGGAGATCACGGGCAAAGGATCAATGCCAGGGTCTCTTTCTCTCTCCTGCAGGATGTCTTCCACCATATTGTGATGCAGCAAGAAGGCCCTCACCAGAGGCGGCCGGTGGATCTTGGCCTTCCCAGTCTCAACAACTGTAAGAAATACATCTCCGTGCTTTATAAACTACCCCATCTGTGGCATTCTGTCACAGCAACACAACAGGGTATAATGTGGCGTCTGACAGAGATGCTGAATGCACAATTGGTCTTTGGTCACCAGCACAATGACTTCTCAAGGTGGATTACTAGACCGTCCGGGTTTAACCCTGAACCCTCTCCTTTTCTTTGCCCACATGGAGCCACCCAGTGTGATCAGTTCTGTGGGGCAGTGTCTCCCCACACTGTGCTACCTGTCTTCATTCTCATGGCTACATCGGGCTGGGAAGGAAAGCCTCCTTGTGGGTCTTAGTCTTCAACCTCTTTGAGCCCAAGCTTTCTGAGCATCCCACCAGTTTGAACAGCACCCACTGCTGCTGCTACGTGATTCCTGTAAAATTCTTCAGGCCAAGGTATCTCGGTCTCTCCAAGACTCACGTTGCCCCCTTGGCCAGGCATTCAGACCAGGGCTCTCCCTCCACCCCTGGTTTCCCAACACGACCCTCAGAAGGTATGGGGAAACGAGGAGTTAGAATCAGGATACCATTTGCCTTGTGACAAATCCCCCATTCCTGATTCTCACTAGAATGACAAAATGAATAGCAACAACCTCCATCATGGCCACTCATATTACCTTTGAACTAAAAAATGAAGGAATGTTGATGATGATGATGATGATGACGATGATGATAGAATTATCCTAGCAGCTCTTACCCTACTCTGGTAATATCCTGTGTGTGTTTTACACATATTAACTCTTATATTTACACGATTCATAGGGAGTTGAGTGGGGTTCCCCCCAAAAGACAGATCTACCCAGAACCTCGGAATGTGGCCTCATTTGGAATAAGGTACAATGAAGGTACAGGTCTTGGGGGGAACCAGAGAGGGACCTGAATCTCATGATGAGTGTCCTTGTGAGGGACATAAAAGGAGAAAAAAGAGATAGACGGGGAGCAGCCAGGTGAGGTCGGAGGCAGAGATGGGGTCCTGCAGCCCCAAGCCCAGGACTTCACACGTGTAGCCTCCAGAACCACGAGAGAGTCTAAAATCGAAACTGTCATACTGTGCTGCGCAGCTCATTCTGTTTCCCCTCTCCCTTCCCCATTTCTTCCCTCCATCTGTCACCCCATCTTACTGCTCTTGCAATGGAGTCCCTCTTCTAAAACACTCCAGCAGATTATTTTAAAAACTAATAATAATAGAAGAGAGACAGGTACAAGAAGGGGGTTGGGGGAGGGAGAAGGGGGAGGTCCTGGGAAATGAGATTGACCAAATTATGCCATGTGCATGTCTGAATGTGTCACAATGAATTCCACTGTTATGCATAATTACAACCTACGAATGAAAACTGGAAAAAAGTAAAGATAAAAAGTCACATTTTTAAACAGAAGAAGGAAACAGTACTAATTAAATAATTTTAACACCTGTGTGTGGGGGAAGAGCTCCAGTAGAGCCTCAATCATTTAACCTATCTGAACTGCCTTCTCTGGGATGGCAAGGGGCATGACGTAGGGGTACTACAGTCAGACAGGAGTGAAAAAAAATTCAGACAAATTAATCATTTTGATCTTGGCCCCTTGTCTCCTGGGCTGCAACGAGATGTACCTCCCTGGTCGCCCCAGTTAAAGTTCACAGTGACTGTCACTGACAGAAGCCTGCAGCTCCCTAGAGGGAAGTGAGAGCTTCTGTGGGGAATGCTGCCTGCCACCCTTGTGTCCAGGCTTGACAGGAGGCAGGCAGCAGGAGCTGATCCTGAGGCCACTCACGAGGAGCCCAAGGTGGCCCTGATTGTGTTCTCGGATCCGGGAGCCCTTGCGGCCCCAGGAATAATAATTGGTGCCACTGCCACGGGGAAACCTCATTACCTGCTGAAATGCTGAGCAAGCGCACGTGCAGTTTCTGTGCGCAGAAAACTTTCTGAATAATTTAGGGGACGGCTGATAACAGAAGCACTGCAGCCGGGGCTCCCGAGGGGACCTTTATTGACAATGAACAAATTCAAGGCTTTGTGAGACTTCAGATCGGACTATGAGGACCCAGGGTCTCACGGTGTTGAGGGCAGGGATGTTCATTTTGCTTTGGTCCCAGGGCCAGCAGGACCCAATGCCCAGGTATACCTGATGACAGTCAGGACCTACACACGGTTCCCAGGGCCCACACCTCCTGTCGGGGCTCCCCAGCCACTGCTGCCTCTGCCCACCCCCCTTGGGCTCTCTGCAGTCTTTCCACACGGCTGCAGGGCGCTCCTTCTGCACCATAAATTCATTTGCTCAAGTCGCTCCTCTGCTCAAAACCCTGCAGTGGCTTCCCACGTGCTGGGCATCAAGCCAAAGTCCGCCCCTGTCCTCTAGGTCCCAGCTTGTCTTGTACCTGGTGCCTCTCTGGCCTCCACTCCTGCCTCCTGCCGCTGAGCACCCTCTGACCTCCTCAAACCGGGGCCTGTCCCGGGCTTCTGCCCCTCTGCGCCCTCCGTAAGCACGGCCATCTGCATCGCTCACACCCTGCTCTGTGGTGGCTGCTCACCCCCCTGGCCCACCCCTCTCCACCCCTTCCCGTGCCCTCCAGCTCCTGTCACCCACGCTGCATTTGTCCTGCACTCTCTCTCTTTCCTAAGGGGTTGCACCTCCACGTGGGCAGAGCTGGATTCTGCCGCTCATCGCTGCCTCCCGATGCCTTAACAGAAATAGCTTGCTGGGGGACACAGGCAGAGGGTCTCTAACCCTGCACTCTGGTGACATTTCACACTTGTGTCTTTCACATGAGACTAAGCACCCCCCCCCCCCCCCATGTGAGGTGCCTCATGCTGGCAATGGTTCTGTTTAGGCTCAAGGTGAGAAACACACGTCTCAGAGAGTGAGGTCCCTGCCTCAGGTCATAAGGCCGGAAGGTGACAGAGCCACAGCTGGAACCCAGGACACGTGGTGTGAGGGCAAGTCTGTCCTGGAGCTCGGTTTCAGGGATGGGGAACTGCCGTGGCTGACACATCCTCACTGGTACTGGTGGGCAGGAGCGGAGGAAGGATCGCAGAGACATGTTTGTGTACCAAAACACTTTCCAGAATATTCCCTCTCACACACTGGCTGGTAGCAAAGAAACCCTTTCCTGGAATCACCCAGACAGCCACCACAGGGTCGGGAGTGTGGAGGTAGCCCACGCAGCAGCCTCTCCTCCCAAAGTGGCCGAGAGGGTGCCCTGATGTGGTTACTCCAGGCCAATCGAGAGGACCTGCAGCCTGGACCTGGCTCCACCCCTCCCCTCCCCTTCCAGAACTTTCTGCCTCCCAACCATGGAACCCAGCCCCTCATCATGGTGCTCAAGCTCCTCATCCTGGCTCCTCCCTCCCCCTCTCCTCTCTCCTCTCTGTGCCGGCCATGCCAGCCTGCAAGACACAGAGCTCCCTGGACAGGCACCTACTTGCCCACCTCGTGCCTGACAGCCGCAGGTGTGGGTCCCCCAGCCTCCTGGTTTATAAGAAGAGACAAGATTGAATAAAGTGGGAAGCTGCTTCCAGCCCAGGCCTGAAGGGTTTAGGATGTAGCTTCTGGAATCTTCTGGGACCCCAGAGACCTGACAGGTCCTGGGCCTCCACTGGAGGAAGGCAGCCTCCACCAGGTGCAAATATTCTGGCCTTTGTCCCTTCCCACCTCCAACCTCCTGCTGGTGTTCACCGCTGGCCAAACCCATTGGTGGCCAGTCTCTGAGGCCCAGGGGAGGGGCACGTGGAGACCAGGAGCAGACAGAGTCACTACAACAGCCAGCACAGGCTCCCTAATCCTCTGTGGGACCCCCGCCCACTCCCCTGCCTCAGCCTGACACCTCCCACCTCAGCTCAACACGGCCATGTTCACAAAGCCTCCACTGTCCCCTCTGGAATGTCGTGCTCCTTTCTGTGCCCTCCCTCATTCCAACTTTCCCCCAATGGCATCTTGCTTTATACCAGCGTCCACTGGCACTCAGGAGGTGAGGGGCTCCAGGTGCGACGGTGCAACCTGCCAGCCATCTTGTCCAGCGCTGGCCAGTGCTTCAGGGTCATGCTCAGGGCCGTGCAAGGGGAGGTGGCTTCCTTTAGAGCTGGTACCCACACCTTCCTCACCCCAAGATGGAAACAAACGAAGATCACCCAAACGGGAAAAGCAAAGGAGGTGTCTTCAGAGCTTGCCACGGCCATGGAGCCGGCCAATGGTCACTTGTGTTCTGGCAGACATTAAGGAAGGCAGAGGGCGGGAAGGTGGCCAGGGCCAAGGGAAGCCTGCCGTGGGCCCTGACTGCTGTCTGCTGGCACAGGGAAGCTGGACCTGGCCGAACCTGAAGCAGGGCATCCCAGGCAACGGGTTAGGGAAGCCTATTTGGCTTTCCCCTTTTGGTCCTAAATCGGAAACAAGGATAAACACAGGGAAGCTGTCAGTCACTAATCAAGACCCTGCTTTTGGGGGCCGACTGCTACAGGGACTATCTTGTCTTCCTGGACTGTTACTAGAGATGGAGATCTTAATTCCTGCAAGTCTGTGGCATAGCAGGTTGGGTTCCTGTGGGCTGCGGGTCAGAGTTCTCCTTCCTCACAAGGGCTGGCCGTTGTCTGGGTGTTTACTCTCTCCCTGATGGTCCAACCCAGGTCCCCAAGTGGTCCAGACCCCACTTCTGCTTCTGAGTCTCTGTGACACCTGGGGCCAGTCCAACGCTCAGCTAGAAAGCAGGGATAATGAACAGTGGCCCTGAAGAGCTACTGTGAGGATGAGGGCCGAGCTGATGTAGGTAAACACCAGTCCTGGAGTGGGAGGAGAGTAGGAACAGCCATTCATGTTCAACATTCCTGTCTATGTACCTATGAAAGCCAGGCGTCAGTATGAACAAGGACAGGTCTACCTAAAAAGAGGCAGGTGCACAGTGGTCAGGTCTAGGGGTTTGGTTTTGCCAGAAATGACACAGTGTCTTTGGGCAACTGACTCCACCTTTCTAAACCTCATTTGTAAAATCAGGATTAAACACCTGTAGCCAACACAGACTTGATATGAATGTGAAAGGCCACTGTCTTAAGTTGGAGCCAAGTGAGCCAATGACAAGCTTGCCATTTTACAAAGACCCTGACCCCTCACACTGGATTTTAAAAGGTGGCAGAATGGCAGGGCAGCGGAAATGCTTCCAAGGAGGAAGGCAGGAAGGAACCGTAGGAATTCTCTGGAACATGCAGGCTACTGCCTCCAAAGGTAAGGAGGATGGAGTGGGATGGGGTAGGAGAGTCCAGCTAGAGCCATAAGCATTCACCTGACCCAGGGGCCCAGATCCCGGGCTGACCTGAGCTCAGCACTGGATTTCAGAAACAAAAGACAACACAAGTCTAACCCGAGGCCTCACAGCTGGGGAGTGGCCCTGGGGGCTCTGACTCCAGCACTCCCAGGAAGGCCTCCACCAGCCTTCTGCAGCATCCTCACTAGCCTAGAAGCTTCCAGACACTCTGCTGGCCACTGTACACCAAGGGCATCCTGGCATCCACCCTGATTTTCTTGTTCAACACCAACATCCCGCGGGGCTGAGGGGGCCTTTGCGGATCTCTATTCCAAGCACATCTCTGGTACAATTTAGATGCGGATTGAAAAAGCTTAATTTAAAGGGCAGACCAGCAAATGACTGAATCAAAAGAGAACCACGAAAACCCCACTGAACCATTACCATGGCAACTCAAGTTGCTAAAATTAACCCAAAGAGGGGTGATGAGAAAACCCGAGCTGCTCAGCATCAGACGGAGCACAGCAGGGGGCCATCCAGGCCCAGAGCCAGAGGGGAATTAGAGAGCAGGCCCCTCTGCCAAGAAGGAAGCTGGACTGAGGACCGGGAGAGCCAGGAGACACGTGCACTGAGATCAAATTCAAAACAGAGGAAGGGAAGGGGTGGGGGAGGGGAGGAAGGCCCGAGTCTGAAGACAGATGGGGCAACTGTCTCCCTGAGCATTTTCAGTTCTTATTCTAAGAGATCCAAGGCTTCCTGCCCTCTCCACTTCCTCGAGGGCCGGCCATGGGGCAGGTGGGGTAACTGTCTCCAGAAACCATGAGCTCCATCCTTCCAACAAGTGTCCTTGATACCCCTGGCAATTGATACCCCTGGCCCCTAAGATCTAAGATGCTTGCTTACCCAGAGAAGAGTTGCTCAGAATTGAGGGGAAGCTGGAGACCCCAAAGCATGCTAAGCGATGCCATACATCCTGGGAGACTGATCTCTGCTCTGAGGAGGAAGGACCCAGTGTCAACCAGGGGTTGGCTGGTTAATGGCTTCTTTGCTACAAAACAGGCCCAGGGCAGTTGCAGGACTGGCTGGAGGGAGAAGCACTTAATTGGCTGTGGAAGATAGAGAAGGGCATTAAAAAAAAAAAAAAGGGAATGCAGATTGCTACCAAAAGTCAGTGATGGGGGTAAGTGGGAGCTAGGGCCTGGGTGGCCTTTCTAGAACTCTGCTCAACTCTGCTCATCGCTTAAGAAATGCCAACAGAAGAGAGCAGCGGAGAGCAGGAGCTCTTTGCTACCTCTCCTACTGCAGCACAAAAAAGCAAACATCAATGAGAGACAGCATGGGAGGGGTGCTGGACTTGGAAATGAGCTCATGCATTGGAATCAATGTTCTCCTCACTCTAACCTCACAGGGGAGACCTCTAAAGCATCTCTCTCCTGTGCATAGAAGCTTCGGCAAACCCAGGCCCCTGCACAGGACCTCCTGAGCTATTTCTGTAAGCAATGTGCTTAAAATGAATATACACACCTCCCGGAATCTGCTGAATAAGGAGGGATATAAAGAATGACTATTTCTATTGCTTACTGTATCTATTTACCTGGCATATTTGGTGGAAGCTGCAAAATTAAATGCTTAGCAGACATTCTTTAAGCTCAATGGTCAGTTGGCTTCTGGTCTGGTAATAAGGCTTGGCACATTACAATACAATGGTTTATTGAGCCTGCTCTGTCAGCAGCCAGAGCGGAATACTGCTAACTCAAGCGGGATACTCCGATCAGTTTGCGAGTGTGGTGTAATTACCCACAAATAGCATTGCAGGGCAAAGCTAACCCTAAACACTGGGGAGAGAAAAATCGACTTCAGCCCTGCCATTGTCAACGCAAATAAAACCTCATTTGCGAAAGCTGAGAAAACAAATATCATCACCAAATATCAATTATAGTCCTACATTAGCACCCCAGCCAAGTTCCGGGAGCTCGAGGCCTCTGCATTAGCCCTGGTTCCTTCCTTTCCTTTATTATTTATGTCCAACTCAGAGGCAGGTTATGCTTATTCTGCTTCTAAAATATGGGACAAGTGACCACTGCATGCTGCATGAATTAACTACCAGACCACTACTCTTAGCTGGTCTCTAGATTTCTGGCCTTGTGTCTCTCCACATTCTCTACATACCATCCAGAAAGTTCTTTTTAGGATGTGAGAAGGACCATGGCAATGCTTCCGAGGAGGAAGGCAGGAAGGAACAGCAAGAATACTCTGGAACATTCAGGCTACTGCTTCCAAAGGTTGTAAGGAGGATGGAGTCCCCTTTGAGGGCTGCTCATTACTCAAATTCCAAATTCCTAACAATGACCTAGAGAGGCATCTGTAATCTGACCCTCGAGTTTTCTATAACCTGAATTTTGAGCCATTTTCCTTTTAGCATCTTGTGCTCCATCCCTGGAGCATCTTGTGCTCCAAGGATGGATGGCTGAAGTTTGGCTCACTGATTGTTTTTATGAAGTTTTGTTGGTACATTGACATTCACTCATGTAGTGCCTTTGGCTGTTTTCATGCTGCAATGACATGTGTACTTGTGACAGTGACCCTAAGACCCACAGAGCCTAAAATATTGACTGGCTCACATGGGCTAACTTTGGAAATTTAGCACACAAACGTGACCATCTTGACAAGGAGACTCACTGCTACTGCCAACAAATGGAGACATCAAGAAATGAAGAGAAATCAAGCACCTCCTTCCTTGCTGCCCCCCACTGGCTCTTGCTTTCTGTTGTCTGCAGAAGCAGGCTACCCAAATGTTCCTACAGAACACAGCGAGTTTGGTCTCAATCTTAGCTAGGAAGCACCCGAGTGATTAACAAGTCTGTCTGTCACCAAGACCACCCTGGGCAGGAGGACAATGCTGCCTACCTGTGTCACTGTGTCTTCTGAGAGGTGCTTGGATGTCTCGTATTCATGCTTCTCGAGATATAGGCTTGGTGGAGACAAGACAAGGTGCTGGAGGCTCCACTCTGGTACAGGGGCCTCCTGAGCAAGGGGTCATGGAACCTGCTATTCCATAATAGAAGAGTAACTACAGGGTCTGAGGTCATGGAGGATTTGAAGCTACCTGCTCCATCCTTTAAATAAAAATATTAACCAAGTTTCCCCCAGGGCCACTTCAGAATCTACACATCCTTGTTGAAAGCTCTCGAGACCGGGAAGAGCAGCTGGAGAGTTCAGGCAAGTATTTTAAACATTGATGGGGCTGCGTTAGAACAAGCAAGGGAAGAATCAAAGCCTTCAGTTGCTAACAGAGGGCCCACGCTGGCCTCCTGAGGAAGAGGAATAAGAAGATCCACTGGATCAATGTGATACCAACATGAATCCCAGGGAGGGCCAGCAGACAGCAACCTGCTCATGCATAAAACATTCACCCAGCACAGCCAGGGCATCCAGAGGCGCTCATTCACCGTTACAGGGTGGGAGTTGCCAGGGAACAGGCAGAAAACTCTGGGAACCTAAGGGCTGCTTAGTAAAAATTCAGTTTTGAATACGTAATATGCATGTTTCAAAATCTAAATGGTAAAGAATTTGCAGAGAAAGGTAAGTTGCTTCTCATACCTGTCTCCTAGTCACAAGCTTCCCATCCCAGAGGCAACCACTGGTACCCATTTTTCTCTTTCTCCACTTCTTTTCTATGTAGGTTTCCAGAAATAGAACAGGCATGTATTAGCATATATCTGGAAAATTTTTAAAACTTTGAGGTGGGTGTGTCAGGGATTTAATTCAGGGGCACTCAATCACTAAGCCACATCCCCAGCCCTACGTTTTGTATTTTATTCAGAGACAGGATCTCATTGAGTTGCTTAGCACCTCGCTTTTGCTGAGGCTGGCTTCGAACTTGCGATCCTCCTGCCTCAGCCTCCCAAATTGTTGGGATTACAGGCATGCATCATCACACTGGGCAACATCTGGAACTTTTAACACACATGACAACACCTTGATTTTTTTCACTTAATGAAGCACATTGGTACCTATTTTTAAAAAAGCAATTTGTCTATTAAATGCCTGCTTAGCAGTAACTATGTAGCACTGACTATATTCCAGGCTCTCCATTTTAATATAACTTTTTATTTTGAGATAAGTATAGACTTGGAAAAAAACTGAGAAAATAGAAGAGTTCCCTTAAACCTTCACCCATTTTCCCCTAATGCCAACCAGAGAAAAAAAATTGCAAAATCTAAGAACTAACCTTGAAACAATTATATTAACCAAGTTGTAGAATATATTCAGGGCTTATGTCTTTTCCCACTGAGGTCCTTTATCTGTACCAGCATCTAGTCCAAGATCTCACACTGCTTTTATTTCTTCCGATCTAAATCAGGTTCTAAGTCCTTCCTTGTGTTCCACAGCCTTAATGCTTTGAAGAGGAACAGGAAGTTATCTGGTAGAATGTCCCTCCCTTTGGGCTGATCTGATGCAATTTCACCATTGAGAGGATTATACTATTGAAGAGAATATCAGAGTATACTCAGTGAATACCACTGGGGAAGCTCTGTGCATATTTCCTGATGATCACTGATTGATCACTTGGTTAAGGTGGTATCTTCAAAATTTCCACTCTCCCCTAGTAGTTAATAATACCTTGGAGCAGACCCTTTGAAAGCATGCAAACACCTCTGCTTCAATTTCTTCCACATCTCGCCTGTGTTGTTATGACTGTGTGTTCCCACGGTGATGTTTTCCATTGTCCCCACTGGTTCTTCCTACATTCATTCCCTGCAATTTTTTCTGTAAAGAAGATCTGGCCCTTCTCTTTTTTTCCAGCTATTTACATCAGACAAGCTCATGGATATTTATTTTTATCCTCTGCGCTGTCAACCAACATGATTGCCATGGTTTGAAGGTATCCCAGGTGTTGCCAAAGTGACAGCATTAAGAGAAGAGGCCTTTCAGAGGCAACTGGTCCAGGAGGGCTCCTCCCACGTAGATGGGAATAGGACCCTGAGGAAGGAGGATTCATGCAATATTTATTGAGCTTGCCCTTCTGCCTCCGTCATGTGAGGACACAGGTTTGTCCCTTCCAGAGGATACAGTACTAGGGAACCATACAGTAGTAGGGAAGGAGTAGCAGAGAGTGGGTCTCACTAGACAAGTGACTTGACAGCCCCTGACTTTGAACTTCTAGTTTCCAGAACTGTGACAAAATAAATTTCTGTTCTTAATAATATTTCTTAGTCTCAGTATTTTTGTTACAGCAGCATGAAACAGACTAAGACGTTATTATTTGTTCTGTTGCTCCACTGTTAACTGTTTACGATAGCTGCAGAATGAGCATGCCATTTGTGGAGATGCGCCATTGTTTATAACCAGACTCATCTGATGGGCAGGTGGGATCTATTGCCACTCTTTTTCTCTTATAATCTTCTACAGTAAAAATCCTCATAGATGGCTCATTTCACACGTGAGCTACTATTACCTTGACATACACCTATGAGGCCTCTGGAGCAGACCTCACACCATCTCTCTGATCTCAGCTCCTGAGGGTCCCTCCCCTGTCCCCAGTGTGGTGGATATCCTCTAAGGTGGCCTCCGACTCTTGCCTCCTGGGATTCATGCCCCTGTGGAGACCCTTTCCTGGGAGTTGGGGACGGGAGTATTTCTCACTTCTGACAAATGGGATATGGCAGCAATAATAAGGTGTCACTTCCAATTCCAGGTTATGAAAGGCTTCTGTTCTTGGTGATGTTCTCTGTTGTTCCCTCACTCGCTTGCCTTAGGGCCATGGGGGAAGCTGCCCTATGGAGACACTGTGGGAGGTGTCCAGCCAGCAGGGAGGAGCCGAGGCCCTCACTCCAGCAGCCCACAAGGAACCAGTTCTGCAAACAGCTGAGTGACCGAGCATGGTGGCAGGTCCTCCCGCCAATGGAGCCTTTAGGTGAGACTGCAGTCTGGCCCATGAGAGGCCCTTGATCTCAGGAGAGACCTTGAGACAGAGGATCCACAGACAAAGCATAAAATCATATTTCAGAACAGCTCGGGGTGATGGTGTTTTTACTGGTTACAGAGATCTACAACTCATCTTCCTTGAAGTCCTTCCTTCCTAGAATTGCTGCTCCTCTGGCCTGGGATGTCCTTCTATGAGCCCCTGCTGATGTCCTGGCTAGCCTCAGGACTCCAGTGACTACTGAGCCTCTTGTCTTTGATTCCCCGGAAGCTGTCCAAACTCAGCTAGAGCTTCCCACCGCCCATCACCTGATCCACATCCCGCAGGTCTTTCTCTTTCTTGTGGAGCTACTGAGATAGCTAGTTTCCCATCAAGAAACCCGGAACCTCTGGAGGGCTGGTCTCGTTTACAACCTGTCCCTCTCACTCGTAAGCACTAAGCTCAGCTTTACACATACACATTAGGTAAGCTATAATATCTGTAAAGCCAATCAGTAATAATAAGCCTTAAATTATGGGTTTCAGATCTGCCAGCAGCCTAGTGCTTACACACGCAGTATTAGCTATTATTAGCATCATTAGCACTACTCAATATTTCATGAATGAATGTTTCCCTCTCTAACAAGAATTTAATTTTCTGACTCCCCATGAGCTCCCTCTCCAATTTTAGAATCTCCAAGTTACAGGAAATAAGAAAGAACTCTTGACCAAAAGTTGAGGGTCTCTAGCTGAACTCTGTGGCTTCCATATATCAAGTGTTCCTTCAGGGGCTATTCTCAGCCAGAGCAGCAGGGGGACTGCTGCGCACCCACCCAAGACCTGTACCAAAGACACAGGGAACGGGGACGCCCAGGCAGGAGAGGAGCAAGATTCACGACGATTGACAATCCACTCATGTTTCTGAGAGTCTGCAGGCCACCCGCTCCTTCTCCGCAAAGCTCCCCTTGCAACAGTATCTATGACCAATTGCACTAATTGAACACACAAATGAGGGAGATAAGGGGAAACTCTGCTAATTGTATTTTTCACTGGCTTCAGTGGAGAAAAATCTCATCATCAGTCATGATTACCAACTTCCCTGTGGTCTCAACAGGACAAGCCTGAACACAAGTCGTTCTGAAGCATCTTGTTGGCTGGCAGATCAACAAGCTCTTAACTCTTGTTTGATCTTTGAAGGTTCTGGGGGAATAAGAAAAAATGCCGCACACCATTCTGCTCCCTTAGGTTCAGAAGAACCTTCTGCTGCAAGCCGTAAGAGAAAGACACTGTCGTTTTAACCATCACTGGTATAAAAGGTGCTGTGGAAACAGCCCTTCAACATGGACACCACTGGAGTCCCCAACAATGACAGGGTGAATCCCAGAGGCCTGTGACAGTCCTAATCCTCAAGTCACTGTTCAAGGAGCAGAGACAAACAGGAGTAGAAGGAATGGAAATATTGGGGTTTTGCTCTTTGAAGGGACCAGCAGCAAGCTGCCTTGCGGGAGTGACACCGATGACGGTCCACAGAGGGTTGGGTCTCACTGCAGGCAGGAAAAAACCTGAGGACCACTGAAGGGACCACGGTTTTGTTGACTTATTCTAAATCCATGGGTTTCGTTAAAATTAAGAAAAAGCAAATAAAAATGAACAGGATATTAATCTTGAGTCCCAGCAGAGCTTGGAAAATATAAATCCCAGTTGTAGAGAATTCAGGTCACCTGGGAATGAAGAGCAAGACCTGGGGAGCCTGAGGGAAGACGGGGCTGTGCGGTGGGGTGGGGGTGCACCGGGACAGCTGCTCCAGCCTGGAGCTGTTCACTCTCAAGGGACATCTGCAGAGCTCAGTGCTGACATAGTCTCCTAGAGGCTGACTGGCAGCAGCTGGAAGGTTCAAATACTGTACCGACCCCCTTGGGAAAACTTTCCTAAATGTAAGCATCAGAGGGAAACAAATCATTAAAAAACAAAGAAACAAAAAACTCCAGTGGCAACAAAAAAAACCTCCAAATGACAAGTGCACATGTTACTGAGTTGGGGGTGGGGAGGCAGGAGCAGGGGAAAGAGGCACGGGCTGCACAGGCTTGGCCCACTCTCGTCTTGGGGCAAGCTGCTCATTTTTCTGTGCCTCAGTTTCCTCATCTTTTTATGCTGCCCTGGGAGAAGGCTCGGACAGGACCCAGTTGCAACACCATATTTATGATGGAGGGAGATCCAGGGTGTTCTGCCCAGGGCCTCTGATTTTCCTCTGAAATGCACGTTGTACAATGCTTCTGTCTCACTTCAGCAAGTTTGCTCATAAATATATTCAGCCCCCAAATTGCTTTAATTACAGAATGAGGAAATTGCTTCACTTGGCGGAAGGTTCTTCCCAGTTCTGCTAATGGCAGTCTGGTATGTGTATGTGATGAGATTTTTTTTTTTTTTTTTTTACTAAAAACCACTGAGCTTAATGAGAATTCAAAAACTGTGCAGAACCAGCATTCACTGGGGCCCAGCCCAGCCCCTCGGGTGAGCTGAAGCCTCCCAGAAACTCAGGCCGACTCTGGGTCTCACCACCAAGGACAGGAATGAGGACTGTCTTCACTGGTCATGTTTCTCACCTGGTGGGTGGCATCCTGTGGACACTTGCAAGGGTTAGAGGCTGCATGGATGTCCCACAAAGACCAGGAGTCTGCATCCTGACTTGCCCAGACTGCCACCCTGCACCATCCTGCCAAGTTAAATTCATGAGCCTTAGTTTTTCTCATCTGTAAACTGGGGGACAAGAGCGTCCATCTCCCGGGGCATCTGTGAAGATCAGATGTGGCTGGCTGCAGCCTAAGGGCTCACTAGATCCTGGCTGCCGTCACTGCTGGTACCAATGACACCAACACGGTTCTCAGAGCTCCTCATCAGGGCTGTGTATGACTGGCTAGGCACCCTGGGACATCTATCCGGGGTGATCTTGGTAAGGCAATGGAGTCGAATAAATTCCATCTGTTACCAAAACTGAGTTCTAAGATGATTTCCTTTCCCCCACCCCAGCCTTAAGAACTTGACAGAGAATGCGTGGCAAACAGCACAGGACTTAAGATCAAAAGGATCTGGGTCCAATCTCCATCTGCAAGTGATTCTGAGCAAGTTCCTCAAATCTCAAGCCCTAGTGGCGGGGAGGATGAAAGAGAATAATGCATGTCTATGGTGAGCACACCAAATGGCCCTACAGTGACAAGCTCAACCACGGGAGAGGCTGCAACCAGGATTCTGCTGCTAGGATACAACCCGGAAGAGGATGCCCTAAGAAAGGCCCAGCCAGGGAGGGGTCTTTGACACAAGGCTGAGCTGAAACACGCAGATATCTGCACTAAAGTTGAGCTGTGCTGATTCACCCAAATAAACTACTCCAAGGTATAGTTGGTCAGGCCACAACCTGGACCACCATGCATGTTATACCGAAGGTCCGGGAAGCTAGAAATTTGCAAAATTAAGAGCTCAGAAAAGTGCTACTAGTGACTGCCTTGTTGTATGTTAGAAGGGGTTATTTGTTTGGGGAGACTTTGCTAACAGTTTGAGGAGACTATAACACAAGGCAGCCAGCTAAAAGTTTAATTGCATACAATTGCTGGCTGTGAGTTCCTTTCCCAAACGGCCTCATGCATATTCATCACTGTAATTATGGTAGTGAAAAATTCCACGACTAATTATTCCATGCTCCCCATCTTTCACATGCCTAGAATTTTTGCATAATTACTGTTGAAATTAATTGCAAGTTAGTTAATTTTATACTTTGTCCTTTCAAAACTTAATTGAAAATTAACTTAAAAGATACCAAATGGAAAAAGAAAAAAAAAAAAAAACACAACAACAACCACCCGTCACCGGCCATTAAGGCAAAGCTGGACTCTCAGATTTTAAAATGCCATCTGATAACTTCTAACCTGAACGCAGGTTGTGCACCCCACACTATAAGCACAGGCCGGTCCCTTAAACATCTCAGAAGTCACACCTCTACCTTTTTACACAGAGCAGTGGAGACCTGGGATGGAGGGAGAGGCCTGCCCAGGCTCTGGCCCTCTTCTGGTGCAGGCTTATCACGTTGGGATTCAGCAATCGCCTTTCTGGCCTCCAAAGACGACCCGTATGTGGTTTCCATTATCACTGCATCTCACTTCTACCCCCAAATATCTCAACTACACAAATATCTCAGGGCCTAACTGCAGATCGGCCTGCAAGAAGCTTCAGTTTCATGCTGCACAAAACAAGAGAAAACATTTCTTTCCCCCTGTTCTATCATGGCATTCGGTTTCCACAGAACTTGGAGTTGGTCCCACTAATCTGCTTGGGACCAGGAAGAAAACATCTCTTAGGCACCTCTTCAGAAAGGAATGCCAATCCCAGGCTCATGATCTCATCCAATCCCAACTGCCTCCCAAAGGTGCATCTCAAATACCATCACGCTGGGGGTCAGGGCTTCCATATAGGGATTTGGGAGGACACATGTAGTCCACAACACAATTAAACAGCCCCCAAAAAGAGAGAGCAGGCAGGTGCCAGTGCCATTTTTCTCAAGTCATGTTTTAATTTTCACGTGTCTGGCTTCCTTGGAGCTTTGGCATGGCATATGTCACTACGTAGGGCGTGTCCCTTGTCCCTGCCTGTTCTTGGTTTGGGCGTGGGCATGAGTTTCACTGAATTTCAGCCCCTAATGCAGTGCCTGCCACACAAGGAAAAGCAAGTTCAGAGCACTTAAGAATGTCTCTCAGTAGATGGCAGAGCTGGCACCGGTGCCAGGCGCTCTCTCTCCACCACCCCACGCTGCCTCTCCTGCATCCTCCTGCTTCCCTTTCTGACAATTCACCTTTTATCTCCTACCTGCCATGGATCTTGGTAACATTCTCTTCTTAACCCTCAGTCCTGAAACCACCTTATTATGGACTGAATGTTTATATTCTCTCCAAATTCACATGTGATACATTGGCAATGGAGACTCTGGAGGTTACGCGGCTGGGGGATTAGTGTTCTTACGAGAAGAGACATCAAGGAGCTCGTCCTCGTTTCACGTGAGGACACAGTAAGAAGGTGGCTGTGTTATGCCAAATTTGTGGGACCCCAATAGACCTCCAGGAGCTGAATCTGATGCAATCACACAAGAGTCTTTATTGCAAGCTCGAGCCTGGACTCACAACCGTTTCTGACACAGCGGTCCCAGGGAGTGAGCCCCGGTCCTTTGTTCAGTGAGGTTTTATAGGTTTTGGGGGGATACTCTATGCGTCACAACATCACACAGCAAATCATTCCATACCATGGGAAAGTCAAACAACAACTCTTAACATTGATTAGCACATTCACTGGCGGGAACAAGTTGGGTAAGGGTGACTGGTTAGTAAAAGCAGGGGTTCCTTTGAACTGATTGGTTTAAGCCACGAGGGGAGTACGTGCTAAACTAAACGGATTCCCAACATGTTATCAACCACCATAAACTACTGGGGGGTCATCTGGCATCCCAGGTGTTTTCCCTGTCTCATGCTGATTGGTGGCTGCTAGGGGGTTGCTATGGATCCTCACCTAGCCTAACTGAATCAGGACACCTGGCTCCACAGATCTCTCCTGTTATTTACAGACAAACAACTCAGCAGGGTGGGTATGTGCTTAGGAGTGCTCTGTGGGTTTTTCCAAGGACAAAGGTCACGCCCCCTTCCTTGGACAGGCTTTGCTCTGAGGTAGAGGCTGGTTTCTCAAAAATGGAGTCATCAATTTCTCAGCTGTCCATCTACAAAAAGGAAGGGTCTCACCAGGAACCTCAGTTGGCAGACCTTGAACTTGGACTTCTAGCTTCCAGAATGGGAGAAATAAATCTCTGCTGTAGAAGCACCTGGCCTGGGGTGTTTGGTCAAGGCAGGCTCAGCAGAATAAGATGGTGTAGAGCAAAATGAGAACATTAGCAGTTTAAGGGCTGAAGGGCTGTGGCTTTGCATGCTGACACACAGCAGCTCTGCTTACTGACATTTATCCATAGAGGCTTGCGGCAGCAATCACAGGAGCTGAAGAAGGAAACAATGTAGGGGAATAGAAGGATCTCCCTTTAGGCTTAGTGCAGTAAAAGCCCCTAAGCTGTATGAGCTAAGAGTCCGAGGCTGTTGTCAAGCCTATACCCGTGTAAGGAATGTGGAACACACCCTCCAGTAGAATTGCACCAACTCTCTTGTCTTACAAACAAACTTGCTTACCTACAAAAGTAAAAGCCCTGTTGTGTTCAGGGCTCTGACTTTGGGAATTATCCCTCTGGGCCATGGCACCTCTAACATAGTATTGCTTCCAAATCTCGGTGTCCTGATCCTCATTTTCTGCTATAAGACTGCTCTGCAGTTGCACTGAGTAACCTTGATTACTAACCTCATGCATTATGGACTGACGCAGTGTTAAGCTGTGAGCATAAAGGCAAAGGTAAGTAGAAACCAAGTCAAGAGGGAGAAGTCTTAGTAACACTGAGGACACTGGGAGCACCATGGGTAAAAGGCTGAGGGTTAGTGCATGCTAACCTGGAATTTCCACCCGGAATGAGCCAGAGAGTGTACATGCGATGGGAACCACAGCTCTCTGCAACCCCTAACAACAGACTAAGGAGCCTCATCTAGAGATAGAGAGATGTCTATGGCTTCAATCACACCAGGAAGCAGAAGAATGAATCAGCCTGCTATTGAGTGGCTGGGGAGGAAAAAGGGGTGGGAACCAATTCACACAGCACAAAGCCATTGATTTTTTTTGAGTCCATAAAAGTATCTCCTTTAAAGGTGATGTTAGCAACCTAAGTCTTCGGCAATTTCAGGACAAACAACTCATCCTCCAAGAATTCATAAGATTTGGGACTTTTTTTTATGACCCACAAGCAAATTACTGAAGGGCTCCTTCATTGTTCAGGCTCCAGAAACACGATGGTAGTTTAGGAAGTTAGGTGATGCACTTGTGTGTCAATTTGTCCCCAAATTGTGTACATACAGGCTTCCATTCCAGGTAAGTGCATGAACTTTGGTTGCAAACCCAAATTAGACAGGTGTTCAGACCCGGCCACAGTGAGAACATGCTGCAGGAAGCCGGGGTGCTGTCAGGTAGCCTTGCAGATGGACAGAAGCCCAGTCATGGGTGTGTGACAAAGCTCTCAGGTGGGCATCCTGAAGGCCTGGCTCTGGGAGCAGAATCGTTCTGCTTCACGGGGACATCGGGTGCAAGCAAGACACGCAACTGAGGTGCAGATTCACCATGGTCTTGGATCTCAGGAAGTCGGTCCCCACTGCTGACACAGAATGGTGGGTTTTGTTTTGTTTTGTTTGGGGACAAGTTTATTCCATAACCATACTTATCATAATGATAAGGATAATGACAACAGGGGCTGTGGTGGCCGCTAACACTTAGTACTTGCTCGGTGCCAGATCCTGAGGGCTTCAGAATGAGTAAGCATGATTGACATCCCCACATTAGTGAAGGGGGGAACCACGACACAGCACAGCCTTGCCCAGCTGCAAAGGGGGGCTGCCCGATTCCACCCAGGCAGCGGGACTCCTGAGTCCATGCTCCTAACTCTGCCACCTTGTCCTTTACCCAGTGCTCAACTTAGTGCACAGGGAGAACTCACAAATAACTGTGAAATAAAAGATGGCTCATGTACTCCTTTTTTATAATCCTGAAAAAGTTACTTCCATTTTTGGATGAAGGAAAACTAAAAAGCCACTCCCCTAGAATGAACCAAGAGTATGAAAGAGGCAGTTTTGAAAAAAAACCCAGAATTTTCTAGAAAGAAATTTTCCTTTGCAGACAGCAGTGCTTGACTGTAAAAAAAACGCCCCAAAGAGCACTCAATTCCCAATGTTTCATTTTCTTGAATGCATAAGGGCACAGAGACCGACAGGGTTCAGTGCCATTCTCTTTACACAGTTCACAGCCGAGTCTCTGCGCTCAAGTTCCTATAACTGATAAATCCAAGGATTCTGGTTGCTCTTAAGTAGCTAATCAAAGAGAAAGCCAATCCTTCATTTGAAACCTTCCTGAGTGCACACAGAGTGAGCTGGGCCCTGGAGGATGGCAGGGGAATATCGCAAAGGTTAAGGCAGGCCAGGCGCCTTCCGTGTAGCGGGAGGGATTTGGGTAAAACCATGTCGGCGTGGGGGATTACCAATTCCTCCCTAAACAAGCGGGCACAAGCAGTTATATTTGCATGGTCTTAGCAGAACATGACTGTGGAGCTAAAGGGCCCCGTGTGCATTGCTAGCTAGAAATATTTAACGGATTAGGACTGCACGCACGAGCAGACAGACCTGATTTAGGTTTTTCACATGATATGGACTCCCCAGGGTAAAACCCAACATGTTGGCTTCATTCCAGGTTAAGGCAGGAGATAAAACTGGAATAATTCAGGCTGCTCCATTCATTCCCAACCAAGAAAGAAAGCGCTCCTTATAGCTCATTGTTTCGGGATTAGCGTAGGTAATGTTAGCACCCGGCTGAATACCGATGAGATGAGGCCTCACTTCATTAAGCATTTGATATGGTTAAACTGCCACCCCATTCCAAACCCTACACTGGCAACCTGTCCTACAAATGGGATGCAAAAGTACACTCTACTGGTTGTTGATGAGCTAACCCTCTCTCTCTCCTTCAGATCATTTTAAAATCAGAAGGGAAAAAATGTATTTTTTTTCCCCCAGCTCTCCTGTGACTTAGGGTAAGAAAAGAACACATTTTCTACCATTTCTACTGTTCTTGACTTGTGCCAAAGATATTAAATAACTCAGTGAAGCCAGATGTATCCTGCTCCTGCCAGAGCTTATAGAAGCAGGTCCAGCTACCAGGCAGCCGGAAAAACAGAGCAGCAATCTGTCGGGATTTAATTAGACCAGTTTTTTGGATGGGGTAGACTTGCAGAGGTGCATGCTTGATTCTGGTCTCACAAGTGGGGGGATCTCACGAGTTGGGGGATCTTCCTTTTCTTTACCCTCTGATCCTAAACACAAGTAGATACAGACCTGGGAATTAACAGGTATGTTGCTGGCTCTCATGACCTGCCTGCCTCCATGCCAAACCCACCATGTCACTGCCTGGACAGGTGTCGGGGGTGACTGAGGTGGAGAGCCATGAAGAGACTCAGAATATATTTTTTCCTTAAGAACAGGGGCTCAAGATCTGGTCAAAGCAAATGCACCCAGGTGCTGGTCTGCTGGATCCAGGGATCATGGGTGCAGCTCCTTGGTCTGGCTTTGAGAATTCTCAGCCATTTTCTCCCTGTTTCAAAAATGTTCGATTTCTATTCAGTTATTCTTTCCATGCTCTGAGCCTTAATAATGAAAAGCTACTTGAATGTTCAAAATGGATTAGACTGGGAGAGTTCAGGGGACAATAGAGGACCAGTGGGAACAACATAAGTGGCCAATAACGGGGGATTATTTGGACCCTGCTCTGTAATGAGCAGCAGTGGGGTGTGGCCGTAATTAGCATTCCCAGTGTGCTACTGGCCCACAAGAAATCAGGCTCCATGAATAACGCACAACAACCCTTTTTAATATGATTCTTTTAGGAAAATACAAAACTTTCCTGGCTGGCTCAACCTCCTACCATTCCTCCCACCACTCCTCCTAATTCCCACTACTACTACCACTAACGGGGGTAATGACAATGGGGACAGCAGCTGTGGCTGACACGGACGGAGTCTTTCCAAAGGCAGTATCTTTATGAAACATTTTATTGATCTATTTTTAAAATTTTTTATTTGTTCTTTTTAGTTATACATGACAGTAGAATATATTCTTTGTTGTTGTTTTTGTTTTCTGGTACTAGGGATCGAACTCAGGGGCACTCGATCACTGAGTCACAGCCCCAGCCCTATGTTTTGTATATGACTTAGGGCCTCACTGAGTTGCTTAGTGCCTTACTTTTGCTGAGGTTGGCTTTGAACCCATGAACCTCCTGCCTCAGCCTCCTAAGTCACTGGGATTACAGGCGTGTGCCACTGCGCCTGGCTGTAGAATGTATTTTGACATATCATACCTACATGGAGTATAACTTCTCGATTCTTGTAGTTGTACACGTGGAGTTACGATGGTCATGCATTCATTCAGGAACATAGGAAAGTTAGGTCCAATTTATTCTACTGTCTTTCCCATTCCCACCGTCCCCTCCAATCGAATGAACCTCCACTTCCCTGCCCACCTATTGTGAGTCAGCATCCACATATCAGAGAGAACCTTTGGCCTTTGGGTTTTGGGGATTGGCTTATTTCACTTAGCATGATAGTCTCCAGTTCCACCCATTTCCTGGCAAATGACATGATTCATGAAACATTTTATAGGAATCATCTATCTCATTTCCTTTTAAGTTTAACTCTACAACAGAAATATGGTAATTGCTCCCACTTTATAGATGGTAAGACAGAGGCACAAAGTGACTTAGGAATTTGCCCGAGGCTGTTAGAAGTGAGGCAAGCCCAGGGATGGTGAGCTCACTTCACTGTCCATTCTCTTGATCTCTCTGGTCTCCTGCCGACTCCACCTGATCAGCAAATCTGAGCAAGCTTGTCTGTCTCTGCTATCACTTCCTGTGAATGGATGGTGCTTGCCATCGGGCAAATCCTGGTGGAGATGATTAGCTGTCCCGTGAGTGAACGAACATACGAATCAGAGGGTCAAGGCCGACAAACTTGAGATCTGGGCCTCCTGAACATGGGTCCTGATTTGAGATGAAGCCTCCTCCTTTAAGGGTCCCACTGCTTAGCAGCATGGTACGAGACAACCAGTCATGCCAGCTTTCTGGCAAGGACTGTGGACTGTAGTTGGGGACCCCTGGACCCATGCAGAGCAGGACTGATTCCAATCAGCAAGACTCCAAGTGTCTGGGAAAGGACTGCACACCCAGCAGCAGCACCAGGTTTCAAACAGGCACACCTGGGTACGAAGCCACCTGGAAGACACAGTGGGTGTTAGGGTGGCTGACAAATGTTCTCGAATACCAAATACCTCCTTATAGGTACACAATAGGATTAGACTTCTCTGTGCTGTTAAGAGCTAGACTTGGCCAGATGACTTGTTTGGCCAGTGAAATGTGAGTGGTCCAGCTCCCTGAGTAACTAAAATGAGAAGAACTTGCTCTACTAATCCATAAGTGACTTGCAGGGTAAGCAAGAGAAACCTCTGGTGTTTAAAACTGCAGAGACTTGGGCCTACGTGTTACCACAGCATGACCTAGCATACACTGACTGATACAGATGGGTAAGCTACACAGACAAAGTATCCATGCTGTGTATCTAAGAAGCTTATAATTTAGCAAAACAACAAACCATGCACTTATGGAACAACAAAGGGAGGAGAATTATTATGTGAGCGACTAGGTGCTAGATACAATACTAAGAAATTTGTATAAATTATTTCATATTAATCTCTCTTTCTTTAAAAAAACACCTTTTTTTAAATTATACATGGACACAATATCTTTATTTTATTTATTTATTTTTATGTGGTGCTGAAGACCGAACCCAGTGCCTCATATGTGTGAGGCAAGCGCTCTGCCACTGAGCCACAACCCCAGCCCCAGAATAACCTCAATGTCACTATTCCCAGTTTACAAGTTCCCCTTCTATAGGGGAGGACACTGAGCAGTCCAGCAACATTCCCAAGGTCTCTCAGCTTGGAAGTAAATCACGTCTGTCCGATCTCTAGCATCTCAGAACTCTTTCTTATTGTTAAGTTTGCAGATGACATGACTAGATTATGAGAGCTGACACTAATCAGTGGATTAATCCACTTGATGGATTAATAATTGGAAAGGGTGATAACTGCAGCAGGTGTGGGGGGGTGCTGGAGGAAGTAGGTCACAGGGGGCCTGCCTTTAGGGTTTATACTTTGTCTCTGGCCTCTCTCTCTCCCTCTCTCTCTCCTTCCTGGCGGCCATGAGCTAAGCATCTGTCCTCCACCACACCCCTCCACCATGATGTTCTGCCTCACCTCAGGCCCAAGCAACGGAGTCAGCTGACAGGGACTGAGCCAGAGACCATGAGCTCAGAGAACCTTTTCTTCCTCTAAGTGGTTCTTGCCGGGTACTTTGGTCACAGTGACACACAGCTGACCCACACACCCATTCCACACGGTGGCTTTCCTGGCCAGTGACAGTGACTCAGAACTGCAGGAGACCAGAGCTGCTGTCGAAGCAGGAAGGGGTGAGTGGGGGGAAGGCGGGGGAGGCTTCCTGAAGGAGGTGGGTTTCATTCCCAATCGACTCTTAGAATGAGTGATGCTTTGAGGAGGGAAGTTGAGGAGGAACCTGGGACACTGCACAGCACACAGAGGCCGTGGCCACCAAGGCTGGTGAAGAACGAGGTGGCCGCGTGGACAGAAAGGAGGAAAGGCAGGAGGCCGCCGTGCGAGGCTTTAAGCATCAGGCTGGAGCACGTTGACCTCATGCCCCAGAGGGCCTCGCTGCAGTGTCTGAGATTGTTCTCGCAACCACATGCAGGAGGAGCTACAGCAGGAAGAGGGAGAGAGACGCAGGGCGGCCAGAGGTGCTGTCTGGGTGCCCAGAGGAAGGGCCCGACGCAGACAGAGGCTATGGAGATGGAAAGCCAGGTGACAGCCACCTCCAGGAACCGAGGTCCCATTAGGTGCCACAGGCCGGGCTAAGTGACTTGTTCCCATCATTTCAGAGCATTCACAGCAACCTCAGGGACACAGTACTGTCCCCACTGTACAAAAGAGGAAGACGAGGCTCCGACAGACTCTGGCGTTCCCAGGAGGACACAGGTGACTTATAGGAACAGCTCAGAGGTGCTGTTTTGAGAGCACGTCTTAGGTCTTATTTAATTCCTGAACCCCAGTACTACAACGACCCCCATTTTGCAGAAGAAATAATGGAGCTCAGGAATCCAGGTGACTGCTCAGGTCACACCAGCTGGTGAGGAGTGAGGTCAAGCCTCAATTGTTTTGTTGGGCTCCACGGCCCACTCTCTGACCACTGCCCTAGGAGAGCGTGTGGCTGGCCGCTACCTGCCTGGGAGCACGTGGGAGGGTCTCATCTCAGAAAAGCAGCCACCGCCCCTCAGCCAAAGGGTGCCAGGGAGACGGCTTCAGAAACACATTCTGCATTTGGAACTTATAAAGGACGGTGCCAACATCTAGTCCCTGGGCCTAACCCAGGTCTCCTGGGAGAGTAGGAGAAAAGCAGATCTATGCTTTCTGGCTTCCTTTGAAGACCAGGGTGGCACTATACATCCTTTACCCCACAAAAGGCCCTTGTGATGCTTTGCGTGTGACCCCAACCCATTTAGATGGCACCTCTCCTACCCCCTCTGGTTTGCGGTAGACGCAAATACCCAGGATTGGATTTTTCAATAGATCACTCATCCTGCAAAGAAAAAAGTCAGGTCACCAGCTTCTGAAACGTCACCCCACATCTGTGTTTCCATCATTAAAGTGGATCCAAGAAGGAGAGAGGGACACAGAGGCATCCTGCCTGCCCAGGCCATCTGCTGCAAAGCGGCAGATAGTTGAAAGAGGTTCTTCTCTGGCATGTGGCTCGCTTCTGAAGGGCAAGCGCAGCTGCAGCCCACTTGCTCCCACAGGCACATTCTTGAAATTCCACTTTCATTTGTGCAAGCCACTTGTGTCCAGGATTTAAAGAGTTGAGTGGTTGGTTGTCTGGAGCTTGATAAAAGAAACAGCATTCTTTGACCCTTGTCTCCCAGAAACAATCGTTTCCTGCTATTTTAGTCCAGTCTTTGGTAGGTTACCTCCAGATCTCTAAATAACATGCTCACAGTCCTACTTCTTGATTTCTCGGTTTTAGGAATCATCTGCTGTTGGCCCATTCTGGAAGATGAGGCTTTAGCTCTCATTTATCACCATCTCTGCCATCGATCGCCACACACGTGATCCTTTTCGAGCCTCCTGGTTCGATAGCAATTTTAGATAGTCAGTGTCTTCGTTATCTCAAGAAAACGCTATTCATGGATGGATCACACAGGATATTGTGACCGGAACACTATTTTTCCCAGGAAAACTTTGTGTTTTCC
Organism: Marmota monax; assembly: GCF_021218885.2. Taxonomy (NCBI): domain Eukaryota; kingdom Metazoa; phylum Chordata; class Mammalia; order Rodentia; family Sciuridae; genus Marmota; species Marmota monax. Next base: position 2,956,563 of record NW_026692072.1, on the reverse strand, counting down.
CTGAAGTGAACAGAACCCGTACCCCTGGCCGCCATCCCGGCCCATTGGTTCAGTGTTTCATATATTTCTCCCTAATCCAAACACAAAGCCTTCCCCAGCTTGTGAATTTTCTCTGGATGCATTTAAATCCACGGAGTGTTTTTCAGTTTCTTTACACAGAAATCTCTCTTGGGGCGTCTGACTCCCTGGGAGTCTCCCGAGGCCTACGGTCTCCCCTGGGACAGCCCTGTACCCTCCTCCTGGACATTCTCCTTAGCCCCGGTCCCCATTTCTCCTATTTGGTGCCTCTCTTTTTCTTGGTTTACTCCCTTGGTCTCAGTGAAGCATATTTATTAGTAGTTCTGGACAGGGCTGTACGGAGGTAATGTCTTAATCATCCCTCAACATCTCCTGAGGGCAGAGAGTGTGAGTGGCAATGACTTGCTGCAGGGCTGTCTTTTTATGCCCAGTGTGGCTAAGATGCCCCATGTTATGTTAGTTTGATTCTTGAATCTTTACATTTTTATGGGACTGTGGCTGTGGCTCAGAGGTAGAGTGCTCGTCTCACATGTGTGAGGCCCTGGGTTTGATCCTCAGCACCACATACATAAAATAAAGGTATTGTGTCCGCTTACAACTTAAAAAAATGTATATTAAAAAAAAAACCCTGCTTTTATGTGTGTACATATTTCTTAATGCCCTTTCTAGAAACTTGTAGGCTTTCCTTTCTGTCCAGGGCTCTGAAATGTGATGATGGTGTTCCTGGTGGGCTTTGCTGTCATTCAGGGAGTAGATGAGTCCTGCTCTATCTGAAAACCACGGTTCTTTGGGCTCAGGGGAAATTGTCTTCAAGTTCTCCATTTTCTCTTTTCTGTCTAGAATCTCTATTATTTGGATGTAAATCTCCTACCAGGCTCTCTGGTTTTTCTTTTTTTTTGGAACTGGGGATTGTACTCAGGGGCACTCGACCACTGAGCCACATCCCCAGCCCTATTTTGTATTTTCTTTAGAGACAGGGTCTCACTGAGTTGCTTAGCGCCTTGACATTGCTGAGGCTGGCTTTGAACCCTCGATCCTCCTGCCTCAGCCTCTTACACTGCTGGGATTACAGGTGTGCACCACTGCGCCTGGCAAACTGTATGTTCTGAGTCCACTAAGTCAGCTACTGTGCATCTGCCTATTCTCCAGCTTCCAAGTTTATATTGCTATTTTTCTCTCCCCCTTCTTTGTCCTTATGGATTCACCCTGCAAAAACCATTTTAGTTGATTTTTAGGAGAAACAGAAGTCCTGAAGGTAGGCAGCCATCTCCTGCACCCCCCTGAGTCCTGCCATCTACTTCCCACCATTACGTAGGGCACCTGGATTTTCAGGTGAGTGACACTAACGGGATTCTATGCATCCTGTGCTGTGGCTTCTGGTCTGCGCTGGGTGTGTGTGTGTGTGTGGGGGGGATGAACACGGGGCCATGAGCAGGGAAAGGGTTAACTTCGGCTCTGGTTCCTACTCATTATGATCTTGGTCTCGTTGGTGGCCTCAGGATAACCACCACCAACCCAATGTGTGCTCTCAGGGTTCTCAGTGGGATCAAACAGGATAATGACTGAGAGCACTTCAAAACGCATAGATTACTACAGAAACACAAGGCTTTGCTATTACTTAAAAAAAACCTCACTTTCATCTCCTGAAATCCAATCTGAAGTTATCTTCAGGAGAAATGCTTGTCTCTAATAATCATAAAAATCACCCTTGTGGCATTCAAAAGAATGACCTCCCGTCACACAGACGTGTGACATGGGACAGTGTCTCTCACCCCACCAACACCGTCCCATTAGTTGCCCGAGGCAGCCAGGTTCCCATCACCCACACACACACACCCAGAATCTCAGATCGGGTTCTGGGAAGGGGGCGGGAGACCCAGCTCTCGTTTGAGGGGTCCGCTCCTCCATACTGGGTCTGTTTCTCAGCTGACCTCTTGTCTTTCTCGAGGGAGGTCAGAAATACAGGAAGAAGGGAGACCAACAGAGTGGAGGACGGGGATTGGTGGAGGAGGGAAAGGCTCGGGAAAGTCCTGGGGAGTGAAATGCCACATTACGCCACGCCAAGGGCAGACATTTCACAACGAATCCTGTTTTTACATGAAATTAGAATACATGAATTAAAATGATAATAATAATGATAGAAGAGAGATCCTAGAGTGGGTGGTTGGAGGAGGAAGGAGGAGAGCTAAAGGGAAGGAGACTGATAAAACTGTGTTATGTGCACATGCAAACATGGTATAACGGATCTCACTGTGATGTACAATCACACTGCATCGACAAAAATGATACAATTAAAAAATGAGCCGGGTGTAGCAGCACACGCCTGTAATCCCAGCAGCTCAGGAGGCTGAGGCAGGAGGATCACAAGTTCAGACTCAGCAATGGCAAGGCGCTAAGCAACTCAGTGAGACCCTGTCTCTAAATAAAATATAAAATAGGGCTGGGGTTGTGGCTCAGTGACCGAGTGCCCCTGAGATCAATCTCCAGTACCTGCTCCCCCCTGCCAAAAAAATGAATTAAATTAAAAAATAAAAAATAAATATAGGAAAAAGAGTGATTAGACACATCCAGACCAGGGATGTTACAGCCATTGAAAAACAATGGGGTAGAGGTGCCACAGGAGACACCCACCGTATGTTAAGTGATAAAAACAAGAGTGGGACCAACCGTGTGACTTCTTTCCTATAACAAAACAGCAAAACCCTGTGCACATGAAGGTGTTTATTTACAGGTCTACGTGTTTGTATTGCAGAGACACATGGACACGTGTACACAGAAGTGAGCCCATTCTCACCAAGCACCGCGGTCGCTTCTGGAAAACAGGACGGGGTTAAAGGACTTGTGCCTTGTACTCTACACAACTCTGCGCAGTCTGTTCGTTCTCCTAAGATGTATATGTGACTTCTGGAAAGGAAAGGCTAGATGTCCACTAAAAGACTAAGAAGGAAAACTGGATCTGGGAAAGCGTCTACCCACTTTTCAAGTAAAGGTCATAAGAAGCCAGGAAAAGACGGATGGCGAAGAGGTGAAGGAGGGCCCGGGTTAGCAGGAGTCGAGGCAGGTCGTACACCTGTGCCAATGTGGGGAGGAATACTTCCACCGACTGGTCACAACAAATAGATCCCTCTGGCCCAAGACAAACACCTGTACTTCCACGCAAGCTCCACTATCAACATAAGAGGAGGACTTCTTCCTAAAAACGTGCAATTTCCACAGAGGGAGGAGACACACCCATCTTGAGTGTACAGTTCAATGACTTCTGAAAAAATGCCTATCCCCAGCTAACTCATAAGGGGCATTTATTTAAAAGAGAGTCTCCTATCTGAATGCAGATGTGTGGATGTGTGGGAGATGAGCTCACTCGGCGGCGGTCAAAGGCATGAGTGTGTGTTGGGGTGGGCTTCCGACCCCACTCATCTCACTGATTCTGAATCAGGACCTGCCTGGTGCGACTGAGACTTCTCCCTGCACTTCCCAGGGACTTTCTGATTTTGTGTACTCCTAATTTGGGTGTCTCCTGGCTCAGTGGCCTGCATGTTTCTTGGCAATGAACATGATAATCCTAGACCACACATGCAATCAGTCTGGCAAGAATATACAGGGCTGAAAAGATCTTTGGAGGTGGACCAACTTTCTCAAATAAGCCACCCACCACTGTCAATTTCCCCTTTCCAAATGAGGGCTGTTAGCTCCTGTGACTCACTGGAACAGGGGATCATTTTCCAGGTGTTTCAGTACCTGTGTTCAGTCTTTCTGGGCTAGCATAATAATCATAATGGCTTACTATATGCCGAGCATTATATATTAAACACTTTACATGATTTATCTCTACCACATCACCGCGAGATAGGGACTATTATCTCCACTTCACTGATGGGGAACTCAGGCACAGAGACGTGAGTTACTTGTCCAAGGTCACAGAATTAACAAATGACAGTGTGAACACTGGACTTGAGTCTCTCCTGCCGGCGAGGCGGTACTTACTACCGTTCAGGGGAGGCCAGGCACTGTAAGGTTTAAAGGACAGGAAAAGTGTCATCTCCTGACTTCCTGGCTATTGCTTTCTCTGCCAGACTCGGTGGCCTCTACTACATAAAAATGTCAACTCCATTCTTCTTCTAAAGAGGTAAATATACAGTCATCTCTAGGTATTGCTAGGGCCACAAAGGGGGTCTCTCGGTTCTGTCTAGACACAAAACCAACAGAGCATAATGCATAACCGGGTTTTATAGCCGGAGGTTTTTATCTTGTTGTTTCTTCTCTGAGGAGCTGGCTGATAAATCAGGCTTCACAGGTGGAGAGGAGTGTGTGTTTTCAAGAGTGACTTTCAGGAGCAGAGAGAAGGGCAAACAATAATGTGGCAAAGAGAAGCATCCTTCAGAACCAGTGGCCATATCCCCTCAAGAGGCCAATTAATCCATTTGAAGCAATAATGGGGAGAGTGACGGAGCCTGGTCCAGGCCGTCTCCTCACTTTTCAATGACGGCGACTAGAGCACCTTCCAGTCGCATTCATCAGTCTGCGGTGAACACAAGCCACCCTGTGCCACTGCATTCATCACTCGGCACCTGCTGGCTGGAGGCCCACGGAGATCGAGGCAAGATCAGCCTGAGCCCGTCTGCACAGCCCAAGGTCCCACTCCTCAGATCTCAGCCTCTAACGATTCTCAACCTTGACAGCATGCCTTTTGTCTCTTTCTAAAGGTACGATGTGATCTTTTTATTGCTGTTGCTTTGAGACTTGGGCCATCTTGTTTACCTGGAGAAACCCTACAGAGAACAGATGCGGGATCTGTGTCAAGGCCAGGACAGTGCTGTCCCCAACAGCAGGCCAGAGTAGAGCTTTTGTTCTATCCCTCTAATCCTGTGGGGTACAGCGGACAGAGGCATGATCCTTAAATTCCAGCGTGGAGACTTTCCATTCTGGCAATAAGGGGGGCCATATGCAAATCAACTCAGCACCTACCAAATTCGTCAGGGGACAACCTGTAATTCTGGAGTAAAATGCATTTTTAAAAGTATCTTAGTGAGACACTGAAGAGGTGAGAAAAAGTCAAAGGTACACACCTGGGAAATGGGCTACTTTTCTCCAAGGGCAATAGAAGTCAGACCAAATAGGTTTTCCATTTTGCTAGAGACAAAAGGGGAACAGAAGTCAAGATGCAGAGCCTTCTTAGAGCAAGCAGGCTAAGGGAGCCTCTTTTGGACCCCAAAGAGCTAACTCTTAGGGTAAGAAGGAACTAGAAGAAAACACAGTTCTCCTCATTACCCAGAAGACTACGGGGAAGGGTGCCTTTGCAATGGGTACGGGGGAGGGTGTGTGGAAGCATTTATCAGCATGGGTGGCCCTCCCATAGATTGCATACCTTGGGCTTTTATTACTTAGAGGTCAAGAGAAACTCATAAACTTGGTTCAAAATGGTACTAAATTGTGCTTAATGCTTAATGTCAAGTTCCTCTTGTATCTGACAAAAAAATAAAAGGTCCTAGGCACCTAGCAGAAGCTAAGCTAAATCTCTCTGGAGGAAGCTATCTTTTATCAGAGTCCGCAACAAATGCCCACAAATAATTTCTCAGATACAGTGAGTAGAATGCTGTAAATAATATCCAACACATGGGGAATCAACTCACCAGGAAGAGATCATAAGAAACAGTAGACATCAGAAATAGACACATAAAAACTTCAGACTACTAAAGTGATCAGGCCAAATCATAAACATGTTGCTAGGTTACTAAAAAAAAAAAAAGAAAAGAAATAAAAGCTTGACTATATCCACCTGCAGGGGAGAATAAGTTACTGAAAAAACAATGAAATGTATTTGAAAAAAGAACAGAATAGAACATGTAGCAGTGAGAAGTATTTTATTTAAATTGTAACACTCAATGGACCAGCTTAATAGTAGATTAGACACAGATGAAAAGAGAATAAATGAACTGAAAAAAAAGCTCAGGAGGAATTATTTGGAAGGTATCAGGAGAGACACAAAAAAGACAGAAAATACCGAAGTGAGGTTAATAGACACAGAGTAAGGTGGTGTAAGTTCAAACGATGGTGTGTGTTATGGTTTAGATCCAGAATGTCCCAAAAAGCTCATGTGCTGAGTGCATGGTCCCCAATGTAGCATGTACATACTCAGCCTGTGCCTGGTAGACATTTGAAGTGCTCAAAAACCAAAAGCCATTATCAGTAAGTGATGGATCCATTTCTTGAATTGTGACCCTAATTTTATACACCCTCTTGTTTTCTTATCTCTCCACATTCTTTGTCTTTGTTTAAAGATGGCAACTTCTTGACCTGACTGTCTTAGCCTGGCTCCTTTGCTTAATGCTTAACGTCAGGTTCCACTTGTATCTGACAAAAAAATAAAAGCTGTCATCATTTAACTGAAACACATGGCTCCTGGTCATCCCCAGTGTCATGCAGAGGATGACGGGTGAAGGGGAAAGCCTTGGGGACTCGCTGTCATGTTCTTCAGTACAGAATGGTGTCAGGCGCTGTCAGGGGTCTGGAAGAGCTTCAGCTGGGAACCGAAGGTGGCTGGCAGTGGTGCAGTCCCCACTCAGGGGGAGTGAATGAGGGACTGTGACTGCTAAAGCCAAATGGAGCATGACTCCGAGGACTGCAAACGCATCGATAAAGCAACCACCAGCGCCAAAACTCACACCCACTGGCTGTCTTCTTGGGGAGCAAGGATTGGGGTCAAAGAGAATGGGGAGGATAGGAAAAAACTTCTTGAAACAATGTCAACATTTTGAGCCTGAGGGACCAAATTCAGAAGATATCTCACAGCTATTGGACTTCTACCTACCTTTCTCTGTTTCCTGAGTCTTGATGTTACTGTGTGTGCAGGTGTGTGTGTTTCAGCCCTGAAACCCACAAACCCTTGTACCCCTCAGTGGTCAGCCTTATATGGTTTCAAACCTTCTGTATTCCATCCGAATGTGGATTGCAACCGACAACCTGATACCCAAGACGTGATTCCATCCCAGGGGCCCTTTCCAAGCAGGAGGAATGGGGACTCACCCCTTGCTTAAAGCTGATCAGTTTCTCTTCCTGGTTTGTCTTCTCTGCCACGCTTTGTGACCAGCTATTTCCACTGCTTCAGTCTAGATAAGCCCCTCCCCTCTGCTATCTGCAGGCACAGATCAGTGGCAAGGCCAAAGTCAGAGAGGGAGGGAAGGAGGCCGGATAAGCTGTTTCCTAGCAGCTGAGATCAGTCAGTCTGACATGCTTTGGGTCATCTCTGAGCTAAGAGTGTATGTGTGTGTGTGTGTGTGTGTGTGTGTGTGTGAAGAGAGATCTGACAACTGACTCCCATCCCCCCTCTGGCCTTCTTATTAACAACTTAATGACACTTTACGTTTTCAGAATGTTATCCAACCATTAATAATTGAGCAACTTTTCAAAACAATGTTGGGCTGCCTTCTCAGGAGAAAAGAAGACTGTAATTAGAAATATGGCAGTCTATTCAAAGAGGCCACATTTAATTAATCCACTTTAATTTGATTTAGGTTGGGTCTCCATAAACCAGTTTGTATCCAACCCCTCAGCTGTATAACGGAGAAGTTTCAGAAGGCTCCCTCAGAGCGTGGGCCCCCACAGGGTGCTGCTCTCAGGACCCCAGTCCCATGCATGCTGGGACCCTGGAGCCTGCAGACCTGTGCTTGGGCTGATACCCTCCCTAGCCTGTGGCCCTGTTAAGTCACTTCTCCTGATCCATTTCCTGATCTGCAAACTGTGGAGAATGAGCTACCCACATTTCAAAGATTGGTAAGAGGATTACCATAAGGTGATGCTTATCCAGCACTTATTAGCTCAGGCCTCAGTATGCAGTAACATATGGAAAAATGTTAGCTTCAAAAAACCAAAAAAGCAATTTAACAATAATTACCCCAGGGGAGCAGGGAGTAAGGAAGATTTATTTTTTACCTTAGTCCTGTAATTCTTAGGAATCTTTTTTTTTTTTTTTAAACCATGAGAATTTATTACTTCTCTAGTTAAAGCAAACTAGTTATTTCAAAGAGCTTTTAAGAGTCGCCAGAAATTAGCACTTTGGATTGGGAGGTACATCTTAAGGAGAGGCTGATTATGTTAAAAAATTAACGTTGAGCTGGATTGTGATGCACACGTGCAGACCCTGCTACTTAGGAATCTGCTTGGGCCCAGAAGCTTGAGGCCAGCTTAGACAATATGGCAGGCAAACCCTATTTCAAAAAAAAAAAAAAAATGAAAGAAAGAAAAAAACTGAACTTCAAATGAGGAGGAGAGGTGCCTTTCCAATTTCTCTCGGAGATGAGGTACCAGAGGCCACACTGAATTTCAAGAGGCTGAGTTTCTGATAAGCTCCTTTTGCAATGCATCCCTCCCCCATCTCTGTAATGGGGCTACATCCTTCCATTTCTTCAGGCCCAAAACACTGGCATTACCCTTGACTCTTCTCTCACACTCTACATCAAATCCACAGGCAATTCCAGATGACCCTACTTTCAAAGCACAGCCTTTACTGACCACTTTTCCCCACCCCCTCTTTCTTTCCCGTCTGGGTACCAACTCTTTGAATGGATTACTGCAAGAGCCTCCCCACTGCTTCCTGGCTCCCACCACCGCCCCCTACAGACCACTCTCAACACAGCAGCCCGGGGGAGTCTGAAAAACCCAGTCAGGTCCCATCCCTCCTCCGCTCCATATCCTGCCCTGGCTCCCGTTACCTGCCATAGAAGCCAAAGTTCCTTCGGTTTCGGGAAATTTCCACATCTGGTTTCCGCTTCCACGGTCTGTCCTCAGCTCTCACTTCTCTCCCTCTACTTTAGACTTTCAGGACCCTCTGCTTATTTTGTTTGCTGGGTACCTCGGAGCAGACACTCAACAGACAGGTGTTGACTAAATGGCACCAACAAACAGGTATTCTAAGACGACCAGCACTGCTGTAGTGTCCTCTGCCAGTTTGGTCCACTGGGCCATAAACAGAAGAAATGGATGAAGAGGCAGAAAAATCCCAGCTGAAGATGAGTTGCAGGCATTTGGATGGAAATAATGCTATGGCAGCAGGAAATGAGGTGAACTGAGGAAGGGGAGCCCCACCACCTTCACCAAGGAATCAGGGGGCAGAACTGGATGTGGCACTTGGGAAAGGAAGGAAACTGACCATAGTCCCATAAGAACTACAGCATCTGTCCTGATCTAGGCCTTGGGCTGTTCTACACATGCTTTTTATTCAATCTCCGCCAAAGCTTATAAAGGTAACTAGGATTTCATTTTCCGGTTGAGAGGCTGCTCAGATCTGCATAATCAGGACACTGCAGAACTGGAGATTCAAACTCAGATCCGTATGGTCACTGTGCCTGTGGTTCCAAAGAGGCATCCAAGCCACTGCAAACTTCTGAGCTGCCTGTTAAAATTACAGATGTCTGGACTCTGCCCTTTGATACAGAATCCCTAGGATGGAGCCGGAGAATCTGTGCTTAGTGAACACCCTGAGAATCCCAGATCAGCCAAAGCACCCTGCTTCTCTTCTCCATTGTTGTTCAAGTCAGAGAGAGAGGAAAAAAAAATTCAAATGATGTCGGGGCTCAGAAAATGATAATCCAAAATATGCTACTTTGGACTTCAAACTGAGAGTCCCCCATGGAGCTGCAAATGCAGGGAAGGGCTTTCTCTGAAGTTCCCTTGCCTGCCTAATGACTGGGTCTGCCAAAGAGGAGCACAATGGCCTTCAATCTTCTTACTGAAATTTCATTAACCAAGGAAGATTAAACTCCCATCACGGAGGAGAAGACTGGAAATCAACGCCACACCTAGAGCGCACAGGAACTTTGTCCCACGCCATTGTCTGTTCTCCAGGCTCATTTTCTCACCTCGAAATCATTTACTCCCCCACCTTTACTTCTCTCTCCCCTGGGATGAAGGTATTTAAGTCTCAACCATCTGGTCCTCCTCTGAGTTTCGCATCTCGCGCGGCTCCTCTGCACACACGCACGTTAACAAATTGGTATGCCGTTTCTCCCGCTGATCTGCCTACTGGTTTGCTCCAGCAGATTCAATTACGAAGGCTTCAAAGGGAAAGTCTGACTTCCCTCCTGTACAAACAAAGCCAGGCCTTGCCCTGTTGAGAGTTCAATCCAGTTCACAATAAGGAGGGGGGTCATGGTGGCCGAGGCAGATGGCCACAGTCTGGTGACCTGGCACTCTCTTACCTGTCTTGACCTCATGAAGCTGACCATCAAACAGATGGAAACAGAAAGGGCAGCAGAATCAGCCATGTGTGGAAGGGGTTCTATAGAAGTGTTGCAGAAACGCTGCAGATTAAATGTTGTGGCTATTCAAAGGCAGGAGGAGGAGGAGAGAGAATATTCCACGGAAGGGCAATAGCGCTGGCCAGTGGATGGCATGCAACTCCGAGATCCGCACGAGGTGAGGAAGTCAAGATCACTGGAGTCAGATACATAGCTGTGACTGACAAGGACAGTGGGTGACTCTTCATCTACAGGGCAAGATGGGCTTTCGGAAGGGGATTGAGTGCGGGAGTTAACAGTAAAGGCGAGGCTGAGAAAAATCAGCCTGATGATGAGTGTCAGAGGGATGGACTGCACTGATGCAGAAGGAGGAAGTGGGAACAGTGGGCAGATGAACCGCGGAGTTCAAGTTCAAGTTCAAGGAGAGGGTCCTCGACAGTAAAGGGAGAGATCCTAGAAGGGAGAATCAGCCCACAAATCACCAGGCAGTGTGACCCTTTGGTTTGAAGGAACCAAAGAAACTCCCACTGGGAGACCTGACCTTCTCCACAAAGTGGGACACATGGGCTTCTCAGAGATGGGGATAGGGACTGAGAATAGGATGCTTTAAAACTGTGCTTGTTGATGGGACGTGAAATCCTTGAAAAATATCATAAGAAGGATTTGTTTTGCTCAAGTTCAGGTTCAGCTAAGTCTGAAAAACAAGTCTGCACTGATCCAAATTAGGAATTAGAAAGTCTCTTCCATGGGAGTCACAGAGCAGGGTGAGTTCTACTCCAAGATCCTAGAGTCCTTTATCACCTTCGTGCCCCCTAGCCACAGGATGCATTTTGATAAACACCATGTCAGGTGACCTCTCCATTATGTAAACATCATGGAGTACGCTTACCCGGACCCAATGGCACAGGTGAACCACTGAACATGGCCTCTTGAGGCAATCAAGACAAATGAGATGTGTGAGACAGCTGTCGACATAACTCTGCACATTGCTTTACTGAAAATGTTTTAATAAGTAGAGGGAGTACATTCCATAATAGCTATAAAAGTATAGTAAACCAGCCGTGTGCAGTGGGGCATGCTTGTAACCCCAGAAACTCGGGAGGCTGAGGTAGGAGGATCACAAGTTCAAGGCAATTTAGCAAAGTTCTAAGCAACTCAAAATTAAAAAGGGTTGGAGATATGGCTTTGTGGTTAAGCACCTCTGGGTTCAATCCTCCAATATAAGAAAAAAGAAAGTACAGTAACCCAGTAACATAGTTATTTATTATTACTGTCAAGTCTTATGCACTACATGTAATGGCATGTGCTATACTGTTATATAACCATACGACAACATCACCAGCATTCATTATGACTGTAGCATAACTAGGCAACAGAAAATTTTCGGCTGCATTATAATCTTATGGGACGTCCCTGTCTACATGGACCTGAAACATCCTGATGTGGTGTGTGGCTACGTGTGTCCTTCTTTATAATCACAGCTCAACCTAAATGTCAAAACTCTTGCAGAAGCATCATCCTCAAGCTCCAAGAACACAGCTGGGACCATCTCCAGGCAGTCTTGAGAGTCAACTTAATTGGATGAATTAGAGTGTCAAGAAATCATACTGGCAGGAAATTTGATCTTTCCACACTATCGCTATTAAGAGGAACTCAACTTTTCCAGGGTGAGTTTATCTCCTGACCACCGGTTTCGGTTGGTACTCCTGGCTAAAGTTGAAGTCACTGGTTTTGGGCATCAGCTCTAAGCCAAACACACACAACTACTGCTGAAAAGTGACTGAGTGACATTTGTAGCTTGGCTTTCCTTGTGGAGTCTACAAGTATTGATCCCAACTGACATTTACATTCAACATTCCCTAGCAGAAAAAAATGCCTCCTGATCCTATCTCCTCTGAAAATGCCACCAAATGTGCCCAAGGCAGGGGCAAAAAAAAAAAAAAAAGAAGGAAAATAAAATCATCTGTCTATTCCCCTACAACCATGCTGCCTGGTTAATACTGTAACTTCAATTATTGCTTTAGTTCATGACGGCTCAGGTCATTAGTCCAGCCCTCACATGGTATTGATTCTCCTCCTGTTACAAAACAAGTATCAGCAAGGCACCAAAAATTGCCTGCTCAAGCTTCTTGTGATGCTGGGAGGTTATATCACGCATATTAAATCTGGACGGCATTTCGGCTCAAGCAATCTTAACTTTATGGTCTTGTTGGTTTTTAAAGCAAATGTTAATGAAATATGCATAACTTATGGCAAACGACAATCCCGGTGGGGGTACATTTTAATTAGTAGAGTTTGTTTAAAGGAAAGCAAATTTAACTCCTCCTCATCTGTCACCAGGCTGCCCAGTAACCTGAAGGCAGGGAGGAAACAGATGCCTTCCCATACCAATCTGAGGATCCGGGAGAGGGGCGGGGTCCCTGACCAAGTCATTCCCAGCCACGGTGGCTCTGGACTGCTCTTCTGTGATGAAACCTAGACTCTGGGTCCATTTTCAAGGCAGAAGATTGGCAGGCAGGACAAGCACTGTGGGTTTGTGGTGATGTCCTTAGCCACGACATTGACCTTCCACAGTTAGGATGCTGTATTAGTTACCTCGGGCTGCTATAACAAAGCATCACAAACAGGTTGCCTAATAACAGACATGTATTCTCTCAGTTCTGGAGGCCAGAAGTCCAAAAGCAAAGTACCAGTAGAACCAGGCTCCCTCTACAGGCTCTGGACAAGAGTCCTCGACTCTTTCTAGCTCCTGAGGGCTGCTGGCAATCCTTGCATGGGAGCTGTATCACTTCAACCTCTGTTTCTATCTTCATGTGGTCCTGTGTGTCTATCTTTGTGTCTAAATTTCTTCCTTCTTATAGGGAGACCAGTCCTACTGGATGTAGGGCCCACACAGTATGATCTCATTGTGATGGTTTTTAGTGTGTGTGTGTGTGTGTGTGTGTGTGTGTGTGTGGTGCTGGGGATCAGACCCAGGGCCTTGCATGTGTTAGGCAAGTGCTCTATCACTAAGCCATAATCCCAGCCTGAGAAGGTTAATTTTATATGTCAACTTGGCTAGGCTATGATACCCAGTCAAGACTATCAGTCTAGATGTTGCTGTGAAGGTATTTCTTTAAATGTGATTCACAGCTAAATAATCTAACTTTGAGCAAATAGCGTGGGTGGGCCTCATCCAATCAGTTGAAGACCTTAGGAGAAAATACTGAGGTCCCTGGAATAAGAAGGAATTCTGCCTCCAGTCTGCCTCTGACTCACGACAGCAACGTTAACTCTTCCCTGGGTCTCCAGCCTGCTGGCGTATCCTGTTGATTTGGCACTTATATGAGCCAGTTCCTTAAAATCAATCAATTTCTCCCTCCCTGGAGAACTCGGACTAGACACTCAACTTCACTTCCTCTGCCAAAGACCCTATTTCCTAGTAAGGTCACATTCACAGGTCCTGGGTGGACATAAGTTCTTGAAGGACCCTATTCAACCCAGTACAGATGCGGTGGACCACAGCCTCACTTTCCCAAGTGTGGTGCTGGGATCACAGGGCAGCACTTCCTTCTCTCGGGCCCTCCTGGACCAGCTGCATCCGAATCCTCAGGTCCTCCTGGACCAGCTGCATCTGAATCCTCAGGTCCTCCTGGACCAGCTGCATCCGAATCCTCAGGTCCTCCTGGACCAGCTGCATCCGAATCCTCACTTTCACGGAGCCCATGATTCATGTGTGCACCACAGTTTGAGAAGCATTAGGCTAGAAGATCAGGTTTCCAGCTGTTTATGGTGTTGATAATAAAAGGCCGGGCGTCTAGACACAGTCAGTCCGATGGCACTAACATAAGGGCCAAGGAAGAGGAACTCAGAAAGATCCAGCAGGGAGCTCTGTGAGAAGCCATCTCTCTTATTAATCAATTATCACACAGACTTCAAGAGCTGAGACCAGATATGGATTTGTCAAACAAACTGACAAAGGAAGGAAACGGGGCTCTTCAACATAGAGAAGTGCTCTAATAAACTGCCTTCTGTTTACAAGGAAGGCCCCAAGGCACAGGAGAAAGCTTTCATTTTCACCCTCTGGGGCCCAGATTGCCGTCCCCACTTCTCGCCCCATCAGGAGGCACCGCGATGCCGATGTGATTACTCGGTGACAGTGTTGCACTTGAATACCCAAGTCTTGCTCTAGGCTCCCGCTGTAACTCATGTTGACGTGAAGAAACGTTTCATTTTCAGAACCATATGTATGAATTCTTAATGAACTGTGTCAAAGAAATCAAATATTTTCCCCGCCACCCCCCACTCTTCAGAATCAGATTTTGACCTTCTGCCAGACAACCATAAATCATGTTCAGCAGGAAGAGAAGCAGGAATCAGGGGCTGCTGCACGTGGATTAGCCAGTTAATTTCTCTCTGTCAGACCTTCACCTGAGCTGTCAGAGGACGGAGAGAGGATGGAGGGGAAGACGGAATGGAGGAGGAAGGAGGGAAAGAAGGAAGGAGGGAAGGAAAACAAATTTTGAGGACTGTAAACAGTAGGCACTCAATGGTTACTGCTAAAAGTTATAGGCCAGGGAAAAGAAATCAAAATATAGGCAAAGTTCTTTATTGGCCGAAAACAGGGTGGTGGCCTCAATAACCAGAATCCTTGCTCTTATTGTTCAGTAATGTCTATTTTTATGTAGGATGCCTTAAAACTGGGATAAGGACAAGGAGAGAGATTTGCAAGAGTAGAATGAGAAAAAAAATGACTTCCTTTTTTCAAGAGTACTTTCCTAGAATTTCTACGAAACTACACAAAATACGGCAGAGTCTTCCTAAATAAAACCTCAATCAACACTTAAAAGGAAGTGGTGATAATTAAAGACAGATATCATTTGTAACCTAGCAATGCAGGAAGGACTTTTTTTTAAAATGATAATTTCCTATGTTGGCAAGGATATGAAGAAAAAGGGGTCTATCCAAATGCCTGTGGGGGTATAAATAGATACAGTCCATTTGGAAAACAATTTAGTAATATATGTGCAAAGAGCCCTAAAAGTGTTCAAACCCTATGGAAAAAACCCTATGGAAACTGGCCCTAAGGAAGTTATCCAAAGTATAAAAATAGCCTTAAAGGCCATAACAGCTTTGACTATAATAACTCATTGGCAAAACCTAAAGGTTCACCAATAAGCACATGGGTAAGTAAAATAACGTGCATCCATTTGGAAAAAATTATGCAACCATTAAGAATGCTTACTAAGAGTTTATAAGAACATGGAAAAATACTTAACAAAAATAAAAATAATGTAAGATGCAAAATAATAAATAATATCATAATTATAAGAACAAAGAGCCTTGATTACCCTATGCACAGAAAAAATATGGAAGGAAATACACCAATTGCTAATATCAATTATTTATGGGATCAGAAAATAATGGTGTACTTTCCCCTCTTCTACATTTTCCAAACATCCTGTAATTACACTGTGTACTTTACTAATGAAAAGAGGACTTTTACTGTGTTTTTAAAAAGCAAGTCAGTTGTGTGAGTAAGATTTTAAAAGATGTCCCCTTCCACAAACAATAAAAAAATGAGTCACGGCTAATTCAAGGTAAAGCTCATTTGTAAATATCAAATTTTCTAATCTAGCATCCAGATCTGGGGCACTGAAGATGCTGGCTGCCTGCCTGAAAACCAACTCTATCTAATTTAAAACATTCTGCTTAAGAAGTTAAAGAAGAGTCAGAGCTGTCAGCTATAAACCACCCGACTCTGGCGTGAGTCAGGCAGCTGTCACAGCCACTGCATTTGCTGAAGTTCATTCACGGGAAGGGGCTCTGCCACATAGGGCTGCAGAGCCGACGTATGCACAGTCACAGATTGGATTGGACACTGCTCCTTGCTAGCGATCATCCCCCATCGGGCATTTTCTTTCCTTGGCAAGTCTGTGCACTTGAAAGCGATCGTCTCCAGCTTTTTGACCCCATTCAAGCAAAAAATTTTGAAGCAGGCCACCTGTCTCTGGAAACGAGGAGCGATTGAAGGCCATATGCAAGGTGCAGGGGTAGGGGACCGACATCATTTGAGTGATGAGCTTATTGATATATCTTCCAAGTGGCTGACTTGTTCAATTTTAAACAGAGCAACTCTTGGGTTACATAAATAGGTTTAGCAGCAGCAACAGCAAGCAGGCTGTTTGTCATGGGCAACTCACCCCGATGCCCATGTGCTTCACATACGGCATCTTTGCAAAGCTCATCCATGAAGCCTGTGCATGGAGCGTGGCAGAGATCCACCAACTCAGTCACGGTGACAGCTCCTGTGTGACCCAGAGGATCACTAAGGGCAGTGGCAGGAGGGGGGAGAGATGTCTTAATTCAGCAGTGTCACCGACTGCCTCTCTCTGGAAGCTTTGTGTCTCTATTTTTGTAATCCAGTCAGGCAGGACATGGATCAAAGCAGTGAAGAGTGAAGGCGCTCAGCAATCCTGACAGAGCAGAAAAGGGGTGCAAGGTCCGGGCACCTCACTCAATGCTGTAAAGCAGCAGACTGCAACCCACTTTATCAATACATTTTTTTTTTGGACAATATTCCCCCAATGGATGCATGTTCATTTATATTACAGACATGATCCCCTATCTGTCCATACGTCAAATATAAAACACTTTTTAGGGTAAAAAATAACTACTTGAACCTCAAAGAATCATCTGCACAAATCCCTTTTTGAAAAACCATGCAAAGTACTCAAGTGAGTTGTCAAGTGTGTGTGGTAGTGATGGGGCGGGAAAGGAGGTCACCAGAGGGAAGTGACGTTTAAAAGAATCCCCACCTCTGGCTGGTAGGTATCTGACATCAGTGTCTTCCCAAATGCATTGATTCATACTGGGTGTCCCACAATACCTCGCCACACAGCCTATGGCGGAAAGGAAGACTAAGCTTGAAGGACGAGGACCCCGGGGAGCTAATTCAAACCAGGCTGCAAAACACCACTGCACTGTGCATTAGGAGAAAGGGTCTGTTGAAGGGCCAGAGTGGAGGACGCAGGGAGAATGTTTAATTGCTGGAAGGGAAGAGATTCTTTTCAGGCTCCATTTCCATCCAAGCAATCCATCTACCAATTACAAGCAAGTTCTTACCCAGACATGAAAGCAGGCAACTGCCCCTGTTGGAAACCACCCAGAGCTGCTGCTTATCTCCAATCCTTCATAATTCCAGACCTTTAACTGATCTGCCCTGGCTCGTGGCCTCATGCATGTGCACTGCTTTCTCTAGATTAAGCCCCTGGAGTTTACCTTGCCATCCAACACCCCTGCAGACACACACACACGGACAAGACAGAGAGCAGGTCTTTGTTTTAAACTACCTGGGGAGGAAGAAGCTGTTTGGCCTATAGGGTCTGAATCTGTCCTGCTGAATATCACAACTGCTGAGCCTCTATGGACAGGATCCAGTTCTAATGACAGCCCTGTTTCATCCCTCGAATTTGAAATATCCCAGAAAGGAAGGCCTGTCATGAGCAGGGGGTGGGGAAGAGCTGCAGAGTTAGCCAATGCATTCGAGAACTGCAGACTTCCTGCCAAACTGTGAATTTCCATTGCAAAGCAAGCATTCACTGGGCCCACGGTTACCTAAGCTCAGAACCCTGGCTCATTCAGTCATTCTTGGGTGGGAAGCTATAGACTTAGGGGCCAGGGCTTGGCTCCTGTCTGAGGTGCTCACAGATGAGGCTCCACTTCCTTCCCTCTGTCTAGAGGGAGCAGAGCATCATTGCCTGGCCTCCTGTCCGTCAGTTGCACTCAAGGCCCAGGGCATCCCCAACTCCCATGTCTTCTCTGCATTAACATTCTGTCTGGGTTCTTGCTTCACACTCAACAAGTCTGTTGCCAGCAGTAAATAAGGAGGCAAGAGACAGGGAGGGGAGCCAAGAAAGAGCTTCTTCTCACCCATGGCGCACAGCGACAAGACCCACTTCATAATGCGCTCTGGAGAGACTCGAGGAAAATCGGACACGCTGCCATTTCTCCCCTGATGAAGAATCCTGCCGGTGGGAGGTGATTGATATTCCAATTCTTCAAAAATGCATCTTCCTAAAAATGTAGATGAAACTTTCCAAAATAGCTCTGATACTCCTCCAACTCTCCTTCTTCCCCAGGAGCACCCTGCCCCCCTTCCTGGGGGGGGGGGCGCTTAAAAATACTACACCAAGATTTATATTCGATTCAAATTTGCTTCGCACACCAAGTCTAAATACAGCTTATACGCCAATCCTGCTTCCAAGACCACTTACTTGTAAATGTATGAAACTGTAATGGAATGATTTATAGTTTTCCTTTAGCTCTTTCATTGCTGATTTACAGAGATCTCTCCAGGGGTGATTATTTTTGGATATTTCTAAGTCTGCAGACTGCATCACTCCTGATGGATGTTAATTCATTCTCAGAGAGTCCTATGGTAAGTGACACATTTCATTCATTCATTTAAACATTTAATGAGCCCCCATAAAACATTAAGCATAGTGGGACAGGCACTGGTTAAGGCACGGGCTTGTGTCCTCAAAGAACTTACACTGTCCTCAGTCATCTTGTAACTCAGAAGATGTGTTGCCCCAGTGACTAAATTTACTGGCAAAATACAACTTCCCTAGTCTGAAGCCCGGTTGTACATGTCCACCAAGGCATCTGTTGTAGTCCTTCAGCAAGAGGGGCTGGCTGTTCCTAGGAGGGAAATGGAGCTGGCCTTTGAGACTGTTGGACTCTAGTCCGTCCATCCATCATCCATCCCTCTGTCCATCACTCCCAGAATGAACCAATCGAGTGCAGGATCCCCAGACAGGATTTCTGTCTGCCTCCCTCATTTATAAATATATCTATGTATCGCTGGCCTCTCTGCCATTTGTGGAAGTTTATGACTCACCGTCTCGCGGGGGCTCAGATGGCCAACGTCTGGTTTCTGCTTAGAGTAGAACCACTGTGAGCTTCCACGTTCTCACTGAGGAAATGTAGATCACATCATCTGCTCCACAGGATTCCTGAGAGGGCTACACATAGTGACTGACACCTAAAAGGCTCTTGAAAAATGTCACAAAAATGTCTCTCTCCCCTAGCAGAAAGAGAAACCAGAGAGATAGGAAGCCCCCTCTGGATAGAAGGCAGAGAGGGGCCTTGTATACCTCAAGGATCTGGCTTCATCCTGGGTCCTCACTAGTCACTGTAGGACTTGGGGCAGGTCATGGATGCTTTTTCACCACTATTTCTTCTTTATGGAAATACTTTTTTAAAGTATTTGTTTTAGCTGTTGACGGACCTTTATTTTAATCATTGATTTATATGCGGTGCTGAGACTCGAACCCAGGGCCTTCCACATGCTAGGCAAGCACTCTGTCACTGAGCCACGACCCCAGCCCCTGGAAATACTTGTCTTTCCACATTTTTTTTATTGGTGCATTAGAGTTGTACATAATGATGGGATTATACACGTGTACCACATAACAGTACAATTTGGCCAGTATCACTCACCGGTGCTCCCCTCTCCCTCCCTGCCTCCCAACTTTTGGGAAAACTCCCTTTCCTCTACGGACCTCCCTTTGATTTCCAGGAGATCCATCTCCACCTTTTTTTTCTTTTCCTTTTTATTCTCTAGCTTCCTCATATGAGAGGAAACACATGACCCTTGATCTTCTGAGTTTGACTTATTTACTTAACATAATGGTCTCAAGTTCATCCATTTTCCTGAAAATGACATGATTTCATTTTTCTTTATGGCTGTCTGAAACTCCATTATGTATACAGACCATATTTTCTTTATCCATCCATCCACTGATGGACACTAGGCTGGTTCCATAGTTTGGCTATTATGAATTGTGCTGCTACAAACATGGGTGTGCATGTAGTGAGCTAATGATTCTTTAGGATAAATATGAAGGAGTGGTATAACTGGGTCATATGGTGTTTCCATGCCTGGTCTTCCTAGGATCCTCCACACTGATTTCCATAGTGGTTGTAGTAATTAATAATCCCACCAAAGGTATAAAAGTGTTCCTTTTTCTCCACATTCTCTCCAGCATTTTTTTATTGCTTGTATTCTTTATGACTGCTTTTCAGACTGGTATGAGATGAAATCTCAATCTCGGTGTCCTTTTTTTTTTTTTTTGTATAGGGGACTGAACCCAGGAGTACTTAACACTGAGCCACATCCTCAGCGCTTTTTATATTTCATTTAGAGACAGGGTTTCATTGAATTGCTTAGCAACTCACTAAGTTGCTGAGACTGGCTTTGAACTCAAGATCCTCCTGCCTCAACCTCCCCGGCTGCTGAGACTACAGGTGTGCCCCACCACGCACGACTCAACGTAGTTTTGATTTGCACTACCCTGATGGCTGACGATGTTGAACACCTTTCCATATGTTTGTTTGCCATGTGTACATCCTGTGGAAATACTTTCTAATATGGAACATCAATATAGCAGGTAAACTATGATTATAAAAGAAATCAGCATTATTTTATTCAAAGACCCCTCTCCTTTGACAAGCAGAGTTCCTGGCTTGAACAATGAGTTAATAAAAATATTTGAAGGGAAAAAACCGGGCTCTGAGAAACTAATTAAAAGAAGATTTTTTTTCCTTGCCAAAAAAAAGAACTGCTGGGCTAGGCATTCATGTATCTTATAATTAAATATTTCAAGGAGGATTTGGCCCAACCGGATGGCTAAATGGAAATCCGCTTCCCTCCCGCCTTATCTCCACTGGATGGGAAATCTCTGGCTCTCTGCGAGTGCAATTCTCCTGCAGGTTTCGGGGGGCAAAGGCCTCAAGGCCACCTGCAGGAAGCACTGGGGGTCCGAGAACAAAGCCTGGGTGGCAGGCGATATTTCCCATACAGCGGGCAACCCAATTTTATCATTCTCCCCAGAATGTGCCTTGGCCACTCAGACCCAGGCTTGTTCTTTGTGTCTCAGGAAAGAAGCAGGAAGCGGGGAGAGATGCTTTTATTTTTGTCTGAGCGCTGCTTATCTGCTTCACTCACAGCCACGGATTTATAAATTCTCCCGCGATGGCCCTTATCAACCGTGAGCCACACGCGGCGACGCGGGACCGGGCGCTTTCAAGGGGTCTCAACAAAAGCCCTGCTGCAGCTGGAGATGCCATGCCGGGGAGGCACCCCTGGGTGCTCCGCAGATGGGACTTGAAGGGATCCTGTCCAGTGCACCCCCACCCCCCGCCACTAGGGGGCAGGGGACCCCGCCGTTCTTCCTCATCTTCTTCATTTTTTATTCCAACCTAAGTGAGGCCTCAGCCCTTCCTGCAGTCCCCTCAGTTTTCTTGCAAGAAAACTGCAACAAGGCTGTCATTTTAAAATCGTTCATTCATCCAACAAAGCCTTGAGTGAGCGCCAATCCTGTAGCAGGCACTTTCCTGGCTGATGGAGATACCTCAGTATACAAAATAAAACCCCTGTCCCCACCCAACTGCCACGCTGCAGGGAAGACAGATAAGAAACATAAGGATCAGTGAGTAGGTCGCCAGGGCTGTGAGCTGGCCAAGAGCAACCAACAAACAGCCCAGAGTAAGGTACAGAGAGTGCGCAGGTGTGAGGTGGGGGAGAGCTGTGATTCTAAATAGCAGAGGGGCTGAGGGGGGAGGCCGATGGAGAAGGTGACACCTGGTCAAGAACTGAGGATGGAAGAGGGATGTGCAAAGTGGAAGGAACGGCAGGTTGAAAGGTCCTGGGGTAGGAGAGTCCCTGGTGTGTTTCAGGAACAGCAAAGAGGATTGTTCTATAAAACTCAATGAACATAAGGGGAATGGATTGGGACAGTGACATTCCTAGAACTCTTGTGCCTGTGATGAGTCCATCCTGGAAGAAACCCCTACTACAATGTTTTTAAATACCAGGTCTCTACCAAATAGCATTGAGTGAAACTGCCATAGTGGGTTAGTTTCAAAAAAAAAAAAAAAAAACTAAAGGAAGGAAATAGAACATATTAAAGATAACAGTGTGCTGTATCTAGAATGCAGTCCTCAGAAACTGGTTCTAGGACCCACTGTGAATACCAAAATCTGAGGATGCTCAAGTCTCTTGTAGAAAATGGGGTAGGATTTGCATATAAGCTACACACATCCTTCCGTATTCTTTAAGTCCTCTCTAGATTATTTATTCATTACCTAACACAATGCAAATGCTATGTAAACAGCTGTAATGGTGTGCTGTTTAGAAACAAGGGCGAGAAAATCACATCAGCACAGATACATTTTTCCCCTAAATATTTTCCATCAGCAGTTGGTTGAATCCTTCAAGGTGTGACCCGAAGACATGGAGGGTGAAATGCACTTGCTTCCTGCCCATGGGGTTTGGCCAGCTCTACCTGATGGTCCCCAAGGTCCTGCCATTGGAATTTTAAGGCACTCACCATGCTCCCTTTTCTCAACCTAACGCCCCCTCCAGAGTGGAGATCAGCTCTTGGACATTGGTTGGGAAAAAAACTCCCAGGCCTAACTAATACTCTTCTGCTCTTTTGGCCAAGAACCCATGGCTCATCTGGGACTTTAAAAAATAACAACTAAATAAAAAGAATTTTAAAAACATGAACCAGAGTGCAACAGAACTGCTCACCAGCTGCAAAGAGGGAAACTCTCCAGTCAACCTCCCCCCATTTTTTTTTTCCTCTTCTGACAAGACCAAGCAGGTCTGGCAGCCCCCAGAAGTCTCGCTTTACCTAGACAACTCATTTCTAGTCTTGGTAATACATCCTGCACCAAGCAGGAAATTATCAATGTTCCCATTTAAAGATGTGGAGGAGGGCACAGGGGCGAGGCGGGTGTCCTCTATGAGGGCTTTGGGGGTGCAGGAGACCATGCAAAATCTGGAGACCCTACCTGCCTCTCACAGCATTACCACAAGCATTCCGAACAGGGTCCTCTCTTTCCAGCAGGAGACCCACAGATTGCCCTTAATAGAATTTTTTAAATTGCCTAAAATTGCTGCTTCTATTCCAGGCTGAAAATTACAGCCCTCGTTCTATTTCCCACCCTCCCGCCAGAGTGACTCAGAGCCCCCGAGGAGATCTGTACTAACAGCGACATCATCAACAGAACCTGAGTGCACTCTGTGTGCAGAAAAATATTTGCAGCATTTCAAGCAGATCCAAGGAGGCCGTGACTGTCACACATGTTCTCTCCAATGGATTCAGACTCTCCTTTTTTTTTTTTTTTGTAAACACACACACACACACACACACAAATCAGCAACATGATTTATGCTGCCTTGTGTAAATGCTAGAAATCTCTGAGACCTATCTTGCTGAAGATGATGAATACAAACCTTTTGTCATTTTCCACCGGTTGTATGAGTGGCATGGGGGGGAGGGGAGGAACAAGTCATTGTTCCCAAATCATGCCACATGGGGGTGTGAGTACTGAGGCTGCTTCCTTCAGGCTCTGGTGGGTAAACAAACCAAACTCACTCTGTGTACATTTAAAGAGGCAGGTCTTCCGAAAGCTGCTACTGAATGCAGATACCCAAATTCCCATTGGCTCAAGCCAATGATGACAGGCAGGTGGCTTTTTCTGAGGGCTCCTGTCAAGGCACCTGGCCCTCCCCCAGGGACCTGCAGGGCAGAGCTGGCTGCATGAACAAACATGAGCTTGAGTTTGCAGTGATAACATGTGTGTTCAACTGGGGATGGTGTCACCTCATAGGGATAAGCAACGGTTCCTGAATCAATCCTAAAGCCCCAAATAAGGCTGCAAACTGTCAAGGGTTCTTCTGTATCCCTTTAGGTACCTAGCTACTAATGAGGTTATGCAATCTCCACTCAGTAAATTCTCTTCACTAAAGCACAGGACTTTTGACTCTGGCTGCAAATCCGTATTATAAACCCTACTCCAAACCAGCAGAGGCAGATCTCTGGGGACAGCCCTGTCATTGATATAGGATTGTGCAGCTACGTATGAGAACTGCTAAAGGACCGAAGAGGCAGAAAATGACTTACCTAGGAAGACATTCTCCCTGCACAAAGCTCTTTCATCAACAGAACCCTGTAAGTGGCCTCCTGGCTATTAAAGTGGGCTCGGCATCTGAAGCCAGGAGGAAGGTGGCCCAGAACCACAGAGGACCTAGACTAGAGCTGACAGATGATTTCTGTAACAAACAGACCCCCATTCCTTTATTTTTCATTTAAAAATTTTTGCTGGGCAGCTATTACGAGCCAGGTACCCCTGGAACACAGGAGTGAGTAAGCCCCCCCCCCCCCGTCTCCTCTTGAGGGATGGTACCCATGCCCCTGGACTGTGCTGAGTGCTCTGCATTCTCTCGTTAATCCTTACCATCAACCTGTGAGGTAGGTGTAATTTTGCCCATTGTAAGGAGGCCACCACCACCTCAAAGGCTCAGAAATATAAAGCAGTGTACTCAAGGTCACAGAGCTAAGAAGTGACAGAAGCTTGACCTGTTCCAACATCGGAGCCAGACGAGGGGGCAAACAGGCAGGGAAAGTGAACTGGAGGGCAGAGGCTTAAGCCACCGTGAGTGCCACATAACGGGGCTGCCTCCAAATCAAGTTTGTAGTGACAATTCTTGAAAAAGAGGAAGAAAATATGCTCATTTAGAATCCTGGACGACGTTCTGAGGCAGAGCTACAGAGGCTCCGAGTAAGTAATGAATGTCACCAAGAGGATGCAGCACACTGGCTGCATCGTGGGCTGGAAAGGGCAGGCGCATGACAGCGCGCTCGGGGCTGTTAACAATGTCCGAGAATCTTTCCAGATCAGCAGATTTCCTGGACAGCTGAGATCCACACTGGGGAGCCTGTCGGCTGCTCATTGATTGATTCCTGATCAATGTGGAACCAAAGGACAGCAAGTTAACCAGGTTGAACCTGGAGGGGTCAAAGGTCAAAGGTCAGCCCCTCCCCAGCAGGAGTCCAAAACCCAGGTGGCAGGCAGAGGAAGAACAGGGAGGTGGGGAAGAAGAGGAGGGGGCTGCCAGGGTCTGGATGTGGTTTGTTCCCCAAGGGTTCAAGTGTTGGGGCCTTGGTGCTCAGTGCCGCCATGTTATGAGCTGGTGGGACCTGTGAGAGGTGAGGCCTAGTGGAAGGTGGGTGGGTCACGGGACGCTGCCCTTGGAAGGGGTTAACGTGCTCCCCACTTCCTGTCATGGGCCCAGTCTCTCTCTGGCTTCTGGTGTCACTGTGTGCTCTATGCTCTGTTCCCCTTCTGAGCTCTCTCCATTAACGTGCCATCTGCCCCAAGCCTTCATCAGAGTCAGGCCCAGGCAGGTGACAAGTCCTTGAAGCTAAATGAGCATCTTCTTTTTAATGGAGCACCCAGCCTCAGGGCCTTTCATTTGAGCAGCAGACTGATGAACAGGGAGCCCACAGCTAGAGAGAAAGAAGGCTGGTTCTCTTTATGCTGGACCTGGGTGGGAGGCCAGGGCATAGCTGCTTGGGCTCACCTGCTAATGCTTGTCCCAAATGAGGTCGACCTCTGGGATGGACACTGGCGTCCCCCTAACACAGGCTCCAAGAAGATTAACCTTCAAGGGCTGGATGGTGAGGTGGGCAGATTCCTGGTTAAGTGACCTGGCTGACTGTACCCTCTGCCTGAGGAGCTGCTCGCCCAGGAGGGAAGGTCACATAGAAATGGGGGAAATAATAGGTCCTCTGGGCAGTTACATCAGAAAACAGACTCCAGAATAAACACATTTCTTTTCAGAAACACCTGTTAGAACCTCTGTTGCGATTTCTAAGAGCAGGACAGAGTCTCCTGAATTCCTGTGGCTGCAGATGGAGCTCATTTAAGGCCCCAAGGAATGTGCCCTTGAGAAGACAGGTGGATGAAAAGGGTTCTGTGGGTCCAAGATTCCCCTGGCTGTGGTCACCATGCACCTGTCTAGCCTCGCCCTCAGTTTGCGGACACAGATGGTGGCGGCAGAGAGAGACTGGTCCCGTTCTTGCCATTTAACCCACCTGGTGGGAGAAGGTGCGACTGATTTTTAGTGAGTGTGACGTTTGCGCAGATCAAAACCTGGACCCTGATGCCTGCCCTCGGAAAGAGTGCCAGAGATGATTCCGATCAACGCTCTTTATGGAAGAGGCACAGGGACCAAGGAAATGGAGTGGCGCAGGCCAAAGTCCAGGGGACAGCTCCGTGGTCGAGCCAGGACTGCAACTCTCCGCCAGCCCTGGCCTCCTGCAGAAGGGGCAGCTCCAGTGGGTGTTTCAAAATGCGGGGGGACCAGTGTCCTCCATGGGAGAAGCAGTGAGTCCCACCTCCCCACGCTGGCCTGCCTCTGGTTGGTCTACCGTGACACTTCCACGTTATCTATCCCGTAAAGGCAACGTTAACAAGCAAAGCAAGCTGGAGAGACCCCCTAAGGCGGGAAGGTAAACGGCTGCCCACCACTGGAGCAAATGAGCACACACGGGCTGATTCCCTCCCTCCTCATTTGTTCAAGAAGCAGAGGAAAAACGGCAAAAAGGAACATGTGGGAAACCAGTTTTATTGGGATGGTGAACCACTCAGCCATGCCAAGGGTGTCTTACACTTGAACATGGCATTTACAACGACTTCACAGACAGATCCAAGGCAATCGGAGAGAAGCCTGAGTCTTTCCTTTCTTCCCTTTTTTGTGGTGCTTGGGATTGAACCCAGGCCCTGGCACATGGTAGGCAGGTGCTCTACCACGGAGCTATGTGCCCAACATGTTCATTTTTTCAATTCAGAGACAAGGATCATGCTAAGTTGCCAAGCCTGGCCTCGAAATTTGCAATCCTCCTACCTCAGCCTCCCCAGTAACTGGCATTACCGATGTATGCCACCACACCTGGCAGAATCTTCACGATTCTCTCAAATTGATTTTTCTTTCTTTTCTCTGAAAAAGAGGCAGCAGACCCAGCACCAGGGCTGAGCGAGGCGAGATAACCCACAGCATTTGATGGAAGGTCTTGCCCCATGGCACCCGCATGTCAGCGTCTGCCCAGACAGAAACGGACGTGGAATTTACTCACCTTGATTGACGTAACCTCTGGCCCCTCCTGGACCGTGTCCTTCCCTAGTGCTTCCCAGAGCAATGCTAGGTGGCATTTGCTCACTCTTGGAGCATAAATTCATCTAATATTTGCTGTGGGCCAGTGACCTGCCAGGAGGCCCTGTTCTCAGAAGCGAAGCAGGAAACTGAAAACACACAGCTCTTTGGCAGTGGGCGAGAAGCTCCCTCTGCCAGGAGCACCCCGGAGCCTTCAAGAACCCAAAGCTGCTTCTTGAAGATCCTGAGGCTCAGAGTGAGCAAATAACACGCCTCCAACCCCTGAGTCAGGCCTGGAGCCTGGGTGAACAGGACCCCAGTGTCTTCATCTGAAAGCCCCGACTGTCCTTGCCCCACTTAACGGAGGGTCGGATATTGCTCTCACTGACAGCCCTTTCCCCCCTTGTTAAGCGTGCGAAGACCTCCCCCAGATGTGCTGAGGTGCGAGGAGGGCTCATGGGGTCAGCAGAGTGGGATTAACCAGCGCAACTCACAGAGAAAAAGGACCCGAAGCAAAATGTGGCAGGAAAAGGTGCACAGGGTGGAGTCCAGGGGAAACCGGGCCCAAGAGGCCTTTCCCAGGGGAGTCCCAAGGATGCACTTTAATGCCCCTGCCAATGACAGTGACGACACACAGGGAAGACTGATCACCAGGAATCTCAGGGTTTTACTGGACACGGGTCACATAGGCACGGTCTGCCTGGTACCTGCCAAAAGTCCAGACTCCCAGAGGGAAGCAGGCCTTCAGCACAAACCACGTTATTTGCACAGGTTAAGCCCTCATCGGATAGGGTGCTGGGAGTGTCCCCCAAACCCAGTTCCAGATGCCAGTCAGGGGCCCACTTTGCAAGCTGGGCTTTCTAAGAATCAACAATCCCAGGCCTGCTGTGTTCTTTCTCCTACCCCCCACCCCCGCCTGGTGCTCTCAGACGAGCTGATCACACAATAGGCCAAGAACTGGAAACAGACGGAACCAGAGGTCTACGTGAAACCCTCTCTGACACAACCACTGGGAATCATATGGGGAAGGAATGTGGAGGGACATGGGTAGGGGCTGGTGATTTGGAGAGGCGAGAGCATTTGTAGCAGCATCAGAAGACTTAAGGTTGCATTTGACTGAAGGTCATTTCCTATCTGTAAAGAGCTATGTGACCTTGTCTAAGTCACTTAGCCTCTCTGGTTTTCTCATCTATAAAATGAAATGAGGAGGCAGGAGTCAATAACCTCTAAGCTTCTTTCAGTGTCTGGCAGCATCTGGTTTTAGAATGGACAAGGAACTTCCTTTGAACAGGGAGATTCCCTATGCATTTAGAATATGATCCTCACAGCTTTGAGAAGCACATGAATCACAATACGAGACACACTGGTGGATTCCTTAGCCAAAGGAAGGGGGACTGGGGAGGAACCCTGGGAAATGTAGCCTTCCTTGGTTCTCGATCAGGAGGAAGGCATCTGGTGGGCTGGCTGCGGAAGAGTGGAAGTGGCCTGGGAGGCACTGCAGACACGCTGGGGTCTATTTCTCAGAGTCACCCGGCTACAGATGACAGGGTCAAGTCTAAGAAAGTCCCAGCCAACTTATCCTTTCCTTGTAGTGACATCAAGAGAGCTCATGCTTACTGGTCCCTTCCCTAACACTCCTTGACTATACAGCTCTCATCTGCTAATGCCAGAGCCTTGGGACACCAGCTGTGACTGGCACTGAAGAGCATTAGTGACTCTGGCCAGTGAGCATTGGTGAGGTCCAGGGAGGTTGCAGAGCGCCGTGGAAAGAACACGGGCTTTGGGAACAGTCCTGTGTTGACTGCGGCCAGCCCCAGCAGGTACTGGTTATGTAGCTTTGGGCCAGGAACTTAACATCTGTTGCCTCGGTTTCCTCATCTGTAAAGTGGAGGCCATAGCACCACCTTGTAGGGCTCAGATCATCTGTGAAAAGGGTCAGCAGGGCCTCGCCCAGTATTCAACATAAATGGCGCCCTTACGGTAGTGTGACATGGCAGCCCTGGCCATCTGCGCAGAACAAGTGCTCAGTCACAGTAGCCACTGTTACTGATGTCATGGTGTCACTGTGGCACGTGTCCTCGGAGGGGTACAGTCTATGAGTTCAGAAGCTGTTCCCAGATGTGGTCTCAGGTGTTCCCTGAGAAGAGCCATCTGAGTTAGAATTTGAACTGGAAAATCTCTGCCTGGTTGAGACTGGGGAGGGCACTGCAGATAAAAGGAAAAGTGGAAGAAATGTAGAACTGAGGAGTGTGGACCCATCAGACCTTGGAGGACCTTCAATATCCCATACAAAGCTTGACTTCATGCTTTGGCAATGGGGCACCATCTTGCTTCTGAGCAAAAAGGGCGAGTCAGTGAGGGCTGGACTCCAGAAGGGGCTGGAGGCAGGGAGGCGGGTGGGGGAAGCCTCATTAGGAAGGTAAGAGACCAGAATGGAGCCCAGGCATCCAGCTTCATGGGGATCATGCCTCAGCCTCTCAACAGATAACTCCCTTGGTTCTGTGATGCGTGGTGTCTGAGCCAGATGCAGCCAAAGGAAGCCACAGGGTTCTCACCTGGAGGCAAGAACACCACACGGGCCCCAGGTAATGACACCCACCCAACAAGAAAGCGGTTTCTGAAAAAGGACGGCTACCTTCAGCTCATCTACACACTCCCCTATGCCAGCACCCACTGGACAGAGGAGTGAGCTGGGGGGAGAAGCAGAGAGGGTTCCCCACTCAGCAGGGGCTGGGGTCACAGGGAAACAGGTGTGGAGTCTCCATCAGGGGCCTGTGTTTCCAGAAGCTCCTGCACTGTGCTGAGCCTCGTCAATGGCTTTCTTCCCAATTACTGTCTGAGATGAAGGAGGCAGGACAGGGGGCCGTGGGCTCCTGCCCACTAGCACAGAGGCAGATATGCAGCTTAGACATTCCTTATAAGTCAATAGGAGCCAGCTCACTCTTGTCCCACCAGCCAGGGGACACAGCTATGCAAGGTGGGCCTCTCAGCCACTGTCGGTGCCTCCTGAATCATTTGTCTTTCCAGAGCCTTCCAAATTGGCTCATTGCTTGTAACCAACTTGATTTTCTCCAGGGCGGACTCTGCATTTGCCTCCGCCACCCGCTGCTCTATAGTTTGAGAGATTTCAGTCTCATATTGGGTCTCTGCCCATCTCCAGGCCTCGTATAGGAAGGCCGCCTTCTCTGACTCCCCTGAAAGAAGTCAGACTGAAGAGAGCTCAGTGAGTGGTGGGCCCTGGGTCCGGTCCTCCTCTTAGACTCTGGGTCTCTGGAGGGCGTGGTCCTGATCCCCTTTCCCTTCACCACCTCAGCAAGCAGCACGGGGCCTGGTCCACAGTGGGCACCATCACGGTTGGCTCACCGGATGGATGGACAAAGCAGACTAAATAGGGACTCACTTCTATATCACCTCCCCTTGAGCAGAGGCCACCGTGATAGCACGAGAGCTTCAAGGTGGAGTGCTACTTCAGTTCCCTGCTGACACTCTCTTCCCACCCAAGCCCGAGACACCTGTTTCCAGGGGCTGGCAATCTGTGGGCAGCAGAAGTTTCCCTCAGAACTCCAAGGCTCTCATCTGGGGTCCTGCTGGGATGGGGCAGTCCTGGCTCAGGTCCGTGGCTGCTACATGTGCCTGAGGGTCAGCCAGAGAGCCAGGGCCCAAGGGAGCAGAAAATCCCAAGGCCAGCTCTCTCCTTCCTCCACTAGTCCCTCACTGAGAACCCTCCTGAGAATCGCTGTCAGACTGAAGCGCTCCCTCTGGCCACTGGCAAATACAACTGTCAGAAGAATTCCCCAAAAGCAGGCAGCGAGAGAAAAATAATCAAGGCAGCAAAATCCCCGAAGGGGGAGCGGAAAAGCTGGATCTGGCACTAAATGAGCCACGACGCCCCAGAGTCGCCGCAGGAAATTCAGTCCACCCTCAAGAGAAGTGCGCGGATCAGGTCCCTGAAGTGACAGGGGAGACATGAAGGCAGGAACAACCTCGGGGTGAAGAACAGGAGAGTGTCCTCACTGGATGCCCGACCTCGGGTTTTCTTTTTGCTTTTCTGTATTATTCAAAAATTTCTATACCGACTATGGATCATTTTGATGATAATAAATGATAAAAAATTTGTTGGAAAAAAAAAATGGAAGGAAATAAATGACCAGGCCCTTGAGACCCAAGCCGGAGGCCACCTTTGCAACTCCACGGGGTGGAAAACCAGGTGCTGTTTTCAGTGATGGGGAGGTCAGAACCACAGGCAGGAAGTGAACTGATCAAAGACACCAGAGCCACGTGACGGGCTACGGTGTCATGTGTTCGAGGAATTCTTAACGACCTGACAAAGTGCACACAACACTGTCTATACTGGGTTGAACTGGGACCTTCCACACCAAGGTTATGTTCAATCCCTCATCTGGGTACCTGCAAATTTGACCTTTTTTTGGGGGGAGGGTACTGGGGATTGAACTCAGGGGCACTCAACCACTGAGCCACATCCCCAGCCCTATGTCCTTATATTTTATTTAGAGACAGGGTCTCACTGAGTCGCTTAGCACCTCACTTTTGCTGAGGCTGGCTTTGAACTCAAGATCCTCCTGTCTCAGCCTCCTGAGCTGCTGGGATTATAGGCATGCACTACCCACTGCACCTGGAGCAAATTTGATCTTTACTGGAAATGAAGTCTTTGCAGATGGAATGGAGTTGATGGTCTTCAGAGGAGATCATCTTTGGCAGAGGGTACATCCTAAATCCAATGACTAGTGTCCTTTTGAGAGTAGGAAGAAAAGGGAGATTTGGGACACAGAGGCCCACAGGAGAGAAGGCCAGATGAAGAGGAAGCAGAGATTGGAGTGATACGTCTATAAGCCAAGGACCTCTGGAAGCCACCAGCAGCCAGGACAGAGGCGGAGAATGAACTCTCCCTCAGGACCTCCCACAGGAGCCAACCCTGCGGGCACCTCCATGTTGGACTCCTAGCCTCCAGAATGCAAGGGGACTCATTTCTGTTGTATGACACCACCAAGCTTGTGGCGGCCCTGGGAAATCAATACACCTGATAAGTAGGATCAGCTCAGGTGAGTCTTCACAGGATGCCTTGAAGCATCACTTCTACAAAGACAGAGAAAGTGACCAGAAACACGTGCGCCATCTCCCGCTGATGGATCAGCTTCCGGCACAACCAGGCCGCCATGTAGCAGTTCTCATTTTCACCAGATGTTTGATCTTCAGAATAATTTGGGGAGGCGAGAGCACAGGGAGCATTATTCTGATTTTACAGATGAGCAATTTGAGCTGAAACATGATGAGGAGGCAGAGCCGGCGGCCGACTGTGAACAAGAGTCTGTCTCTTTGCGTCTCCCCAGCTCCCGTCCTGTGGCTACTGACTCAGGGTCATGGTGGAACCGTGCCTGCCTCTACAGCCACACGCTGAAGTCCTAACCCGGACACCTAGGACACAACCCGACGGGAGGGAGGTCTTTATAAAGGGGATGAAGTACTAAAATGGGGGACTTTAGGGTGGACCTGTCCAAACTGACTGGTGCCCTTATAAAAAGAGCAGAGACGGTCTGAGGGTCCAGATAGAAGGTGGCCTCAATCTCGGACTCCCAGGCCGCAGACTTCGAGAACATGAAAATCTGTGTTTTAGGCCTCCTGGTCTGTGTCTTCCATCATAGCGGCCCAAGCTGAGACTCAGGACGGGACCTGGAGTCTTCCTGCCCACTTCTCCTACTCCTGTGCCCCCCCCCCTGGGCTCAAAGACAAGCAGGAAAATGCATAATTCCAAATCATAGGTCTCTCCTGCTCCATGAGGTCATTTCTGGACTAATGACCACAACAGCCAAGACTGTGCCAACCCCATCCCCTGGAGAAGGCTTGACCAGTCCTATGAGTGGCCCAAGCCATCCTCACCTGAGGTGCCAACCTCTCTGGTCACTTAGAGCCAGCACCATGAGGAAGGGGGTGGGGACACCAGACCTGGACTTTCTTTAGGGCCAGGGGGTTCCTTGTGATTTTTCAGACGGGGGAAGCCATGCTATGGGAGGAAATGGGTGGCCCAGGGCCCTGGCTCGGGGACAGCGTTGGGTTCAGACACTGCTCAGATCTCCCGAGTTACCCCACGCCAACTGTCTTCTGCCTCACCAAGAAGACACTCAGTGTCCTCAGTGGTAAACCGTAAAGGGAAGCTGTCACCCTCCCCTCACTGTGGGTACTCGTTCACAAGGCCAAGCACTTAGGATGGTGTCCCCCCCGCCCCGCCGCAGGGCTTAGCCAATGTCCCTTACGCTAAGGAAAAGGCCAAGACCATGGGGCTCCCCTTTCAGCTGCACCTAAATCCTGCTGGGATCATCTGGATGCCTTCCTGTGGGTGACTTGAGCCTGGGAGTTCATCTCTGTGTGACCACACAGTATCTTAAGGTCTTGAGTTTCTTCCCCATCATTTAAAAGTGAAGAGCTTTCATGGAGAAGATCCGACTTCTGGCTCATTGGGGTCACTGGCCCTATGGGCGCCGCCCTCCTCCACAGCAGGAGCAGGTGGGGGGCTTCTCCTTCACACAGTCTGTGCCCTTGGACGAGCCTGGGTCTCACCTCACAGCGACTGCACAACCCTCCTGCCTGGCTGCTTTCAGACATTTGACTTGAAAGAGGGGGAAGGAGGCCCCAGGACCCGGACAGTGGGCCTAGCGTGCAACACAGACTGAGGAACTCAGGGTCATCGGCTTTGACTGAAGGGCTGGAACCTCCTAAGACTGGAACAGACACGGGGAGTTCATCATGAGCCACGTGAAAGGCACACAGGTGGACAGGTTGTGCCATTAAGAATGCCACCTTAACCTTCCCCGGCAGCATCAGTTAAACTAAACGCAATCATGATCACCAACAGCACAGATGGGGATTCTTGTGTCACCTCCTCTTCAGTTCACCTAATAAATACAGTGGGGGTGTCTTTAGCAGGTCTAGACTGCAGTCCATCCTCGTTAGACAAAAACCACCAAAGAGAGGTCACAAACCGAGCAGTGAACCCCAAGTTGTTTCCATGTTCAGAGTGTCCCAGACAGAAGTCCACAGGGGCGGCTGAGAACAGGGACCCTCTCACCACTGATGCTTCCCCAAAAGCCAAGAATCGGGTGGGGACCAGAAATGAGCAACAGAGCTTTATTTTCCTCTGAAAACGGAACCAATCAGCCACCGCCCACCCTGTCTGAGATTCAGGAAAGGTCCCAATTGTATGGCTTAAAAAAAGGAAAAAAAAAATCACTGAAACTGCAATTTCACAGAGTTGATCAATGTTGCAGCTTAAATGAGAATTTATTGCCTTCAGAAATGTAGATGAGGCTGTTTCCGCCTGCTCTCCACCCAGCACTTCCACCCACTTCCAGTGGCCCTGACTGCTCCTGCTTGGCCAAGTTAGAGCAGGTAAGGTCACCTCTTCAGGTGACGGACAGCGCACCCTGCAGAGCGCACCCTGCAGAGCACACCCGTCTCCTCCAGCTGGGGGCATCTGGCTCGGTCCTCGTGTTGTCATGGAAACAGCTACCTGAACATGACCTTCACTTACACTGGTGAGCAGACATCCCTCCTCCCACCCCCATCGTCTCCCTTCACGGACTGACTCCTACCTGCTCCCCACACCCCCATAAATTCTCCCGCACCAGGCACGGTCTACACCATGACCCCCAGGCACAGGCTGAAGTTCGGCGGATCCGCTCCCAGAAACCTGACGGTGGTGGAGATCAAACTCTGGATCCGAGGACAGGCTGACAGCCGTCTCTGTTTTCCTGGAGGGAAGCATCTGCTCCCACATCCTCCCCGGCCTTAAGATCCACATCAAAATTCGATCCCCGCTTTCTCTTTACTTTTATCTCTGCCGTGCGCTCTGGGGAGTTTTTACAAAACAAACGAACGTGAACTTCAAGGTACGGAGAGCCGTAAATCACTGCAAACTCTCCCCGGCCTCCAAAGGCTACAGACGCTCCTTAGCCAAGGACCAAAGGAAGGCCCGGGAGGCGATGCTTCCTATTAAATAAACACTTTCCTGCGTTGGCCCCGCCTCGTGGCCCAGAGGCACCATCACACCGGTCACCACTGTCCGATCCTCAGGCTCTGCACGGCGTCCCTCCCTGTGATCTGACCCCTGTGGTGGACATCCACCTTGTGTGGCATTTTCTCATCACTTTTAACAACAAAGGCATGGGCATCCTGAACGGATCCTCTCCTGCACACAGAGACGTTTTCTCCAGCCTGAGGAGGGGCCCTTCCTGCGTCCACTGGCCTGGCCCCGTCTCTGAGGACAGGAAAGCGAACCTCTTCCTAGGCGCTGGGTTGACTGCTCCTCTCTGTCAGCCGCCTCCATCAGCCTGTGTTAGGAACAAGCAAACCCCAGCCGGAGGTGACAAGTCGAGCTTCCCAAAGCAAAAGCCATCACTCCCCTGCTCCTCACCACTGCTGACTGTTCTTTTCGCAGCTGCCAGAGGAAATATTTACTCTCCCCAGGCAGGGCGCTGAGCCCAATAAGAGACATGTCATCTTCCAGAGCACTCCCAAGGATGTCAGGGGCCCCACCGACACAGCCTTCAGGCCCGTGGCATGATAACCACCCAGCACTTCTGCTGGCTTCCTGCCCCTGAGCATCCCCAGGGGAAGGCAGGCTGCCTCCCTTGCTGTCCACACCAGTTCTTCCCAACATCCTTCCTCAAAGGACTCTACCTGCAGCTCTTCCTTTGCCCTTGTCTCCTAGAGACGATTTAAACACTGGCCGCACAGGACTTCCTAAGCTCTGGACAGACAGACACCAGCTGCCTTCTTAACATCTTCCCCAAATTGGCAGGGCTGGGTGGTTTAGTGGAAAGGTTTGATGGACACAGACTTGCACTCATCCGCTGTGGGATACAAGTCAGTCTCCTACCCTCTCTGAGCCTCAGACACCTTTTTGTTAAGGGTTGTTGTAAGAATTAAAGAAAATATGCACAAGCTGATGGGAAGATATCAGGCACTCAAGTCACGGTAACGAACTGCAAGCCTAGAGTCCCTTGTTAAGATTCTGCTCTGTGGAGACGCGGAGAAGTTGAGATGTGGTCCAGATGCACTGGTAGGGGAGAAAAACTGCACACACACCTACCAATGTCAGAAGCACCCATAATGACTGGGCTGGAAATGAGGTCTCCATGGAGAAGGTGGGACGGCAAGCTGGGTCTGGCCCCCAGGGACAGCTGGAAATGTCTTAGGGACATTTATGGTTGGCACTACCCTGGGACAGAGGTGCTCCTGGTATCTATGGACAGAGGTCAGAGGCGCTACTAAACATTCCACAATGCAAGGAAGGATCAGCCAGTCCAGAAGGCAAGGTCCCCAGGGTGGAGGAACCCTGCACAAGGCCACCCGAGAGGGAAGAGCCTTCTAGGCCAGGCTGGGGGCCCAGGGACAGAGGGAGCAGGAACAAGTGGCACTTTCCTGAAATGACAAGGACTTTCATCTGGCTTAAGCCAAGGCCACACACCGAGGGTAACAGATGGGGGAGGGAGCGGCCAGGTGTGAACAGGTGAGCAGTTGTGGCTCCTATTAAAGGTAACTACCTGAGGCAGGGGACTGCCTGGACTGGCTCACAATGCTGTGACCACTAGACTGGACTCAAGGAATGCAGAGGGGGTGTCACTGGAAAATTCCATGCAGACCAAGGGTCCAAATCTTCTCCACTATGAGGCCTTCTCTGCTGTCCATGGAGCCCCGGCTCCCCCAGGGACCACGGGCGCTGACAGGACTGCCTTCTGAACCAGAGGCCTTGTTCATGTGCCAGGGCTCTCCGGTTACAACATCTGTCAAAAATTGCAATTATTAAGGACTAATTAATCTGATTCCCATTTTTAAATGAATCATAAATTAATGTCACTGCCAAGCCTCCGATCAGCACGCGATAACGCGTGTTGCTCTGAAGCAGAAATGAATCCCACCCAAAGCAAAGACACTGGGAATTTCTAATTAAGACTGAAAATAGCCTGCAGGCCACCCCCTAGATACGTTTAGGAAACCCTAGGAATCGGAAGACCCCCAGTCTGGGAATCTCTGATCTAACTGCTTCACTTTACAAATGATAAAGACACTAACAGTATGAACTTAACCCCGATCTTGTCCCGCACGGCGTGCCAGGCGCTGTGCTAAACTCCTGACATGCCTTCATTCATTTAATCCTCCCGAATACCCACGGAGTCAGTACTGTTGTCATCCCCTCTTCAGAAAGGTCAAGTTCACATGTTTAGAAAGGTCAAGTGCCCATGTCCAGAAAGGTCAAGTTCACAAAGTTAAGAAAGATGACATCAGGAATTTGAACTTGGGTCTCTGATTCCAGAACCCAGGTTCTTGACACAAGACGATGGACGGTCCTTTGGCAGTGGGCAGCCAGCTGGTGTCCCCACCAGCCTTGGACCAGTCCCCTGACCTTGACATGCCCTCAGGCTGAGGTTGTGCAAATGCAACAGATTAAAAGGAGCGCAGCCCTTGACTTATGTACAGTCCAGTCAATTCCACATTCAAGGGCGGTTTGAGTTTAAAAAGGAAAGGAACACGTCTCTAATTTTTTTTTTCTTAAAAAATAATGAGCCCAGCTGAGCTAGAGAAGTCTGTGAATACAGGCAAAACAGTTTCCCATCACAGAAGCGGATAAATATGTAAATGGTTGCCTCTGCCTTCGCTCCCTCTGCCTTCCCCTCTGCAGCATGGAAGAGCAGCATTAGGGTAGCATTTTTCAAGAAGTGGTTTAGGATTATGTGGTGGAATTATTATTTATCCATTCAAAATACGAGGCTTGCTAATTAGGTCATAATGGAGCTCATTTATCATCTGAATTTGGAGCATGCATTGTATTGATCTACAATGTTGTCCATGGGCACAAGGCGCTTATTAATACCAGCTTAGCTCTTCTGACTGCTCTCATAACCTTAAACCCTCCAAGAAACCAATTTAAGTGTTGCTGGCTGGATGTGGAGGAAGAGCCGCGGCCATTAACTGCTTCCGCAGGGGCTGCTAGACCTTCGGAATCTTTCCCCTGGATTTTTCCAAACTGTCCGAGATCTGCTAATTCTGGCAGAGAAGTACAGATAAAACGAACTCTTGTGGCTATGTCATTAGAAGTCAGGTGGATACAAGCGGAACTCACAGAGATTTGAGGAGAGGCCTGCATTTTGAAAGGTACTCGCTCACACAGCCCGAGGATACAGGTGTTCTGGCTGCGGCGGCAGGAAAGACATCTTTTATTCAAACACACACCCAGCACGAGAGTGGTCCCAGCCCAAGTCTCTGCTTTCTGGTCAAGTTCAGGTCACTGGCCACTGACCTGAGGAGTCATGAGGAGATACACTGTTGGCATTATTGAGCTGAGAGACTTAACTTAAAGAAGTTGTTACGTGGTTGGGTAACTTTGGGAAATGCCAGATACGATTCCTGCCCCTTAGCCATTCCTAACACACCTAGTGCTTCCAAGACTCAGGGGTTCCTGAGCAGAGACCTAGTGTGGCCAGCTGGGACTCCAGGGGCCCTTGCTGATAAGCAGGCTGAATTCTGCCATTTGCTGTTTGCAGAGGTTTGGGTAATGGACCCCTCTTTTCGTAGATGGCCTCTCTATGAAGCCAGGATGATAAAATCTTCCCTGTACGGTGGTCATGACATCTACATGGGATGGTTCATGTGACACACCCACTGCATCACAGGCACCCGGTGTGTTGTGCCTCCACTCAAGCCCCTGAGGTGGGTCAGCCTCCCACAGCCGCACACCTTCATGGAGGCAGAGTGGCACAGGCTGCGGGGCTGGATATGCGTGGGCGCAAAGCACGTGAGGATGAACAGGATACATAAGGCAAGGTTCTAGCGAGTTCTGGGAGCTGGACTGTTGGAAGTCCTGACCCAGGAGATGAAAGGTGAGGGCATCATTCTGCTATTGGGTGCTTTTGGGAAATGCCAGATACGATCCCCCCCATGGAGGGGTTCCTAATGCACCCAAATCTCATAGTAGTTGTGAAGCAGGAAACTGGTTGCCCTTTGTCTTACCCAGTGTCCCCAGGCTGTGTAAGTCACAGAACTGCATGGGGGGGGGGTGGGAAGGGGAGGGCACGGAAACGTTCTCATTTTAAAGGCTCAGGTTAATGCAAAAGCTCAGAAGGGGAACAGAAGGCAGGAGGAAGAAGGGGAAGGTCGGCATCACTGTCACCTCCTGGGCTCACAGACAGGAAGGGCAACCTTTGGTGGTCTCCCCAAACCCTACCCATGGCAAAGGGCACACTACTAGCCAGCAATCTTCCAGGAATCAGCCGGCAAAGAACCGGGATGTACACGCAGGACTTTCCCAGGTAGTCCTGTAGACTTTGGGCTTTAGCATGAAAGGGCTGGTTATAAGGACAAGCCACGGCAAAACTCTGTGCTGATTAAATCTTTAGGTGATTTACCTAGAAAAGCAGAGAGGCGGCCTCTCTGGCTGAGCCAAAACAGAATCTAAGCAGAAGCTTAGAATCCCAAGTCTCCACTCAAGAGTCGAACTGTAAACAGTTGAACAGTCAAGAAGGGAAACAGGGAGAGAGGGGGAGGAAGAAGAGAAGAGAAGGATGCTGGAGACTGGGGACAGAGAGGACCACGCAGGAAGGAAAACACAATATCCAAGGCCAGGAGAGCTGGAAGAAGTAATTACATACAGTTCTGCAGCATTTAACACCTGCCTGGTGCTGGGCAAAGCCCAGGGCAACCCATCGCCATCTCGCCAACTCGGAGCCAGTCTTCCCGCCCCAGATCAAAGGACAGATTTCCAGTAAGACAGCAGGTTCTCAGGAGCAGGTTAAGCCTAACTGGAACTGAAGGAGCCCAAGAGGGAATGGATTCCATCTCTCCAGGAGGTCAGCAGGGCTGCTGCAGCCACGCCTACCCTTCTTCTGAAAGCCAGGCCCGGCTCCTGCTTACACACAGGACACCACTGCCCTCCCCAGGAGCCCAGCCACTGGAGCTCATTCCCCACAGCCCTGCTGAGATTCTGTGCAACATTCCTTCTCAGAGCTTCATGCCTCTGGATTAAGAAATCATTTCCCTCAGACATGCTAATACCACAGGCCCCCGGAGTGGGAGTGAGACCGTCTGACGGAGCAGCCTGGTGATGGGAAAAACAGGATTAGAGGACCTGCACTTCTACCGGAGCCCAGGGAAGGGCTTGTTCATGTGGTTAGTTCACTTAGCAACAACACACGCTGCCTATTAAGGAGACTCTCGGTGACACCTGACACATCCTAAATTACCATAATGAGGACGGTACAATACAGGGCAATCTATTATCCCCCAAGCGCTGGAAATTTCTCAGGATCTCTCTCCTCACAGTTTCCACGAGACGCTGATATGATCATTTTGCATCGCAGGCAGTCACGTACGGGATAACATAATTTCCTCCCCAGTGTCTGCTCATCCATCCAAATGCCTGATGTTATCACTTCTCCACCTGAAACAAAATTACCCAGGTCGACCGACGCGCATGCAGGAGCCCGCGTTGTGTGTAAACACGGAAATCTGTGAGAGGGGAAGAGGTGACCAAGCCAATTCAGTTCTTCCAATGAGAAGCTATGTTCACCTGGAGTTGGGCTTTTCTCTCCTTCTACATAGAAAACGGGCTCAGCGCACTCAGCCACAGAGTGGATGTGTTGTCGCTGCACAGGACGCTGGAAAAGGTGAATGGTGAGCTAAAATAAGTTCAACTCCCAGGTCCAAAGCAGACGGAGGTGAGTTTAATGAGCACTTACTACATGCCAGATGCTGGACAAAGAGGTCTAATAATTGTTACTTTGTTTATCCTCTTAAAAAATAAAACACTATCAAAGTCATTTTATTATCCCCAAACGGATGCACCAAGGCGAGGGAGTCGCTTGCTCACAGTCTCAGGGTGGGAAGGCCACAGACTGAGGACAGAATTCAGACTTGCTGTGGCTGAGCTGCCGCCCCTGCTCCCAGCACACGGCCGCTCCCTCCCTTGTCCTTGCAGCTTCTCAAAACAGGTAGCCCCAGCAGGGCTCAAACCACTCTACCGGCCCATGAAGCAGGATGTGGGGCCCTCTGCACGGGGCTGGTGGGGGCCTGGATGAGCCGACAGCCCAGGGCAGCAGAAGCAAACACACCTGGCCCGAAGCCTAACTAACTCCAGGTGTTCCTAGGGCCTTGGAACTTACTACATGGCTTTGTGACCTCGGCAAACTCCTTAACGGCTCTGTGTCTCCGTTTCCTCAATCATAAGGACATCTCCTTTGGGGTTACTGTGTGGATCAAATGTGAAATATAAGGCACTTAGAACAGGGTAGGGCACACCACCAACACCTAGTCATAGTTT
The DNA here is from genome assembly GCF_021218885.2 of Marmota monax. Lineage (NCBI taxonomy): Eukaryota > Metazoa > Chordata > Mammalia > Rodentia > Sciuridae > Marmota > Marmota monax. The sequence continues at coordinate 2,915,000 of NW_026692072.1, read as the reverse complement.
AGCTATGGCACACAATTTTTTTTTTTTAATATTGGGGATTGAACTCAGGGGCACTCAACCACTGAGCCACCTCCCCAGCCCTATTTTGTATTTTCTTTAGAGACAGGGTCTCACGGAGTCGCTTAGTGCCTCACTTTTGCTGAGGCTGGCTTTGAACTCATGGTCCTTCAGCCTCAGCCTCCTAAGCTGCTGCGATGACAGGTGTGCACCGGGCTGCTGCACGCCATTCTTTAGTGCTCCCTCGCTTGCAGGTGAGAAGCAGGTGTTTCACTGTTGTCTGAACACCAGAGTGTGCCTGCACATACCCAGACGGCAGCCACTACACATTGAGGCTCCAGGGCGCACGTGTCTGTGTGTGTGACACAGCCCACGCCCCCAGGGCCACGAGGAACCAAAGGACAAGAACTCAAACCAAGCACAAGAGAAAATGATGCCATCGTGAGACACCGTGGGTGTGCAGAAGATGTGCAAGGCTGTCCCTGGCCCTGCCACATGGTTTTACGGCAGACGTGGTTTCTGCAGGTGCAAGGAACACACACTCTGAAATAACCAGACTGAAATAACTGCAGTACACCACGCATACACCAGCAGCACGGCCACTGGTCACCACCATTATGCACCGGACGTCACTGAGTGCACCAGGACTTTCCACCACTGGCAACGAAGGAGGTCTGTTTCCATCAGCACCACCTCCCACCTGCCCAGGAGGCTCTGTGTTAGGGGGGCTGCGACGTCCTGGGTGGTAGGACTTTTCGGGCTCCTTGATAATCATACGAAGTCTCTATTCTACACAGTCCGTGGGTGACCAAGACGTCCATGTGGGGTGTACACCTGCCCTAGAGCAGGCACTCGCTGTCAGAGGAGGGTTCATGAATACCCACCGCCCACCCCGTCACACAAAAACCGCTCCCTGAGTCACGTCTCCGGGAAGAGAGCGTGGATTTGGCTCAAGAGCCTCTTGATGCAACTTCTCTGTTTCTCTACTCTCCGTCTCCAGTTCTCCTTTATAAACAGGTTCACCAAATTGATGCTTAATAGCTTAATATGGGGTTCACATTAATCTCACCCGGTCTGAGCTTCAAAGGGACAAACTGTTCTGACGGCTAATGAAACGAATTTCAGTTGCAAATTTCTGTGGGATCAGAGCTGGAGGGAAAAAAAGAAAAAAAAGGAAAACCAGCTGATCTAAGAAGACAAACATCTCCCCGTGCTCTTTTAAAGCCTTCTGGGGTTTAGCCTCCGCCTAAGGCTGGGAAATGTAAGCCTCGGCCGCTAGAAGGAGGACCACAGACAATAGATGGCGCTAGAACACACTGGAATCAAAAAGACCGCCCAACATGGGGGGCCACCCACCTGGCTTCAGCCACCGCCCCAGGCCCAGGTGGGTCACGGAGGACAGTGTGGTTCACACCAGCCAAACCGGAATAAACAACACAAACGTTACAGTTATAAACAGCACTCACAAAATGATGTCAAATGCTTATTCTGACCTCTCTGGACAAAATGTACCCAGGCATTCTTTTCTGGATTTCAAAATGCAAATCATCCAACAATGTGAGTACACTTAACGCGACTAACCGTGCGCTTAAACGTGGTTAGGAAGGCAGATTTCGCGTGATGGCCGTCTTGCCACAATTATTTCTTTTTAAAAAAGGGGCAAATCATCTCTCATCATAGGAACGATATTTTTGTTCCTAAAAATAAGCACAAAAAAAAGGCATTCAGATTTCATCTCTTGCTTTGGTGTAATGTCTCCTAGCTCCAAAGCAACCATAAAAGCAGTCCGCGTACAAACTGGCTGGTTCTGGGACACTGCCAGGCAGCTCACAGCTCTAATTCATTATGAAAACCTCACCCTCTAGGGTTTTTTTTTTTATTTCTGAGCCCTCTTTGAGAAGGTGGCAGAGCAGGTTACACAGAGAAAAAGGTCCCATACCCTGAACTTGCTCCGAGATGCACCTGTTCCTGCCTCAGAGTTCACTGTCAGCTATTCATCTGTGACAGGTGAGAGACCAAGCTCCACTGCGGGTGCTGGAGCGGGAGCAGGGAGGACGGGGTGGGGCAGCTCAGGCCCTGGAGCCCCTGAGTGCCAAAGTGGGAGGGCCGCTCCCCTGGCCTCCTGTTCTGAAGCTCGCTGAGACCTGCTCAGTCTGTGGGGTTGGGCACAGGTGGAGGTTTCTGGCCCCTAAAGGGCTGGACGGAGACGCTGGCATCTTGACCATGAGGGAATCCCATGCTCAGGATTCCAGTCATGGAAGGGAAAGAGACCATGTGCTCTGAACTTGGACTCGGAGAGCCCTGAACCTGGACTCAGAGAGCCCTGAACCTGGACTCGGAGAGCCCTGAACCTGGACTCGGAGAGCCCTGAACCTGGACTCGGAGAGCCCTGAACCTGGACTCGGAGAGCCCTGAACCTGGACTCGGAGAGCCCTGAACCTGGACTCGGAGAGCCCTGAACCTGGACTTGGAGAGCCCTGAAGTTGGACTTGGAGAGCCCTGAACCTGGACTCAGAGAGCCCTGAACCTGGACTCGGAGAGCCCTGAACCTGGACTCGGAGAGCCCTGAACCTGGACTCGGAGAGCCCTGAACCTGGACTCGGAGAGCCCTGAACCTGGACTCGGAGAGCCCTGAACCTGGACTCGGAGAGCCCTGAACCTGGACTCGGAGAGCCCTGAACCTGGACTCGGAGAGCCCTGAACCTGGACTCGGAGAGCCCTGAACCTGGACTCGGAGAGCCCTGAACCTGGACTCGGAGAGCCCTGAAGTTGGACTCGGAGAGCCCTGAACCTGGACTCGGAGAGCCCTGAACCTGGACTTGGAGAGCCCTGAACCTGGACTCGGAGAGCCCTGAACCTGGACTCGGAGAGCCCTGAACCTGGACTCGGAGAGCCCTGAACCTGGACTCGGAGAGCCCTGAACCTGGACTCGGAGAGCCCTGAACCTGGACTCGGAGAGCCCTGAACCTGGACTCGGAGAGCCCTGAACCTGGACTCGGAGAGCCCTGAACCTGGACTCGGAGAGCCCTGAACCTGGACTCGGAGAGCCCTGAACCTGGACTCGGAGAGCCCTGAACCTGGACTTGGAGAGCCCTGTGGCTGGATTCCATTCCTGAGCCGTGGGCTTCCAGAAGAGCGGAGTGGGCAGGTCTCCGAGCCTCGGCCCTACCCTGCCAAGGAGGAATAACACAGACGACGGAGCTCTGGGTCCAGGTGGTCCCAGGGTCTATCCATAGGAAGGTCTTGACCTCACAGGGTGCCTGGGCTGGAGAAGGACAGGGGAACAACAGCGGAGCACAGGGACCTGAAGGGGAGGCCTCAGAACCGTCACAGTCATGGCCTGTGGTCCTGGCTGTGGATAAACTGGCGCTCGCTGGGATCTCCACTGTTTCTAAGCCCAGCCCGCCCGGCCCGGGGGACTTCAGACAGGACACTCCCCGGTGTCCCTCCCAGTTTGTGGGTCTGTCCCCTGGGCTAGGGTCTCTCACCTCATATCCTTACACATGCTGTTCCCTCCACCTGGCAAACCCCTCCTCTTCTCAGACTCCTGCTCACCCCCAGGCTTCGGCTAACGTCCCCTCCTTGGGGATGTCCACCTTGCTCCAGTGGTGCCCTGGGCTCTTCCTGACAGGAACCGCCATGCTGGAGTCGGCCTGCTCAGTCCCCTGGGTATGGGCACTCTGCAGCGCCCAAGAGGAGCCTGGGCTACGAGTTGCATAAAGCAGCCACTATCCACTCCACAGACATGATGGGCCCCCAGCTGGAGGACACAGACTGAGCCACAAGCAAGACAGAAACTCCCTGCTGCAGCCAGGATCTGAAGGGGGGACGTGAACCAAGGAGGTGACCATGTCAATCCACAGGTGAAAGACGCTTCGGAGAAGAACTGAGCCAGCAAGGGGGAAGGTGCCGTTGACAGAGGGTGGTCAGCGAAGGTCCCGCTGAGCAAAGACCTAGAGGCAGGTGGACTGCGGGGGTAAGAACAGGTGGTAGGACCAGCAAGGTGGCTGGAGCAGAGGGCTGCCCTGACACACCTCCTTTCCTGTCCTCTGCCTGCCTGGCAGGGAAGCCAGCTGTGTGGGCTCTCTGGACTCCAGCAGCCGTCTGTCAAAGCTTCCTGACTCCAGGCCACATCCACCCCCACAAGGGCTCCGGGGAAGGGAGCTGGCCTAGAGGAGGATCTGCAAGATCTAAGTGCAGAACCTGCCGTGTGATCCACAGGAAGTCCGGCCTGATGCTGGGCCACCTCCCCCGAGGGAAGGAGGACAAGGCCACTCCCGGCCAATCCTTCTCCTTGCAAACTCCTTGCAGGTGGCTACAGCCTACTGGAAATGAGAGCCGCAGGATGTGACCAGCAACCCCAGGCCACGCGGTTCTCTGCTCCCTGCTAGAACATGCTAGAACCATCAGAGCACCAGTCTGACCGCCGCAGCCTCTGCCACAGAGGTCTGCACCCGAGGTCCTTGCTGCAGATGATCTGCTTCATGACAGACACAGAAAAGGGGACCTCTCAGTCTGCTCGGAAACAGCAATGCCACACACTCCTCCACGAGCCTTCCACGTGACAACCACAGGGCTCTGTATCTGGGGAGGCCCCCTAAACCTTCCAAGCAGGAGGCAGGGGCGGGTTCCCTGGCCATCATCCCTTTTCTGCTCCCTCAGATCAGATCTAGGATTGAGTCCCATCACTTCCACCTCCCCGAGGCCTCGTGCACCTGTCCACTTCCCTCCATCTGCCAGGAAAGACCTCCGCCATCTTTCCTTTGGTCATGAGGTACCTGCACCAGGACCTCCCTGTGTTAACCGTGGCCTCTGCCTGTCACGGTAGCCGCAGCGGTTTTCCTATGTGCAGATCTGACTGTGGCTCTGCACGCTGGGCTGCCTCCTGCTTGGGGACCAAGTCACTTCTGCAGACCACAAGGGTCTCCAGCCCTTCTTGGGGGAGGCCTCTGGCATCTCTACTGGGGCCCCAGGAGGAGCATCCCGCACGGTGGTTCAGCAACCGTCATTTGTCAAACACCCACACAGAGCTGAGCACCAGAAGCCGCTGCTGACTGTTGAGAGGGGTCAGCGCTCCCAGCCACGAGGGGAAGAAGGAGGCCCCTCTAATGGGCTCCAGCACCTACGGGCAGGTACTCACCCAGATGCTGATTAACTGTTTGCCCAGACACTGAACTACAAACAAACACCAAATTTATTCTTCATCTTTCAATTTGCATCTGAGTGTAATTGCAAGTCATGTAATTGCTCTTCATCTCTCTTAATAAAGAAAAAATTCTGCCATCAATATGTAACAGTTGAGTTATGAGCCTCCCAGCTGCCGAGGCCTCACGAGACGGGGCTGAGCGGCTCCCGACTCCCCAGACACACATCCACCAGGAGGTGGCCTGTTCTTTGCTTTGGGCAAACAGTTGGAAAAATTCCTGACACACCCCTTTGGTAGAACTCTGATGTAAGGAAAACAAAGCAACTATATACTTTGGGCATCTGCAGGAGAACATAAAATATAAGACTAGGTTAATGGAACAGTGATTCAGAGAGCATGCCTGGGAATCTGGGTCAAAACTCTTACAAGCTGTGTGATGTTAGGCAGGTTACGTGAGTTCTGAGCTGCTATAAAGTGGACACGATAACAGAGTGAACAGTATGATGCGGATGGGGAGCAAATGAGGTAACTGAGTAAAGAACAGAGCACAGTGGCTCAGATGTGGTATGAACTCTCCCTGTGTTCCCGAATCTACTACTGTAAGATTGCAGCCACTACTTCTGATACAGAGGCACCAACCACCTCCAAAAGCCGAAATAGCACCACAAGAAGACTAACGCAGCAGCCACGTTTATTGAAGGGTTGCTATGTTCCAGTCCTGTTCTACAAACTTCTTGAATATTAGTCATTTCATCCGATGAGTAACTTTCTAGACAGGTGCCATTTCACTCCTATTCCATAAACTGGGAAATGAAAGCACAGAGAGACAAAGGAACCAGCCCAGGATCGAACAGCACATACTCTATAAATCCAAAAATACAAGCGTAAAACCCCTTCCGTTTTGGTCAGCCTTTTCTACCCCTGTGACCAAAACCTGACAAGAACAATTTTAGAGGAGGAAAAAATTCTTTGGGGCTCACAGTTTCAGAGGTCTCAGCTGACAGACAGCCAACTCGGTTGCTGGGGTCCAAGGTGAGGTAGATCATCATGGCGGAGGAAAGCAGCTCAGGACACACGGCCACCAGGAAGCAGAGAGAGGGGGAGCTTCTGCTCTCCAGAGACAAAACACATACCCCAGAGGCACACCCCATGACCCATGTCCTCCAGCCACTCCCTACCTGCCTGCAGCCACCACCGAGTCAATCCCTGTTAGGGGATTAATGCACTAACCAGGTGAAGGCGCTCCTAACCCAACTGCTTCACCGCCAAACTTTCTTGCGTCGTCTCACCCATGAGCTTTCGAGGGACCCTGATGTCTAAACCCTAATCCCTTCCTCTCTCGTCCTGCTTTATTTCCTGATTCTGACTCATCCGAAACTATGCCCAGCTGATGTTCTGTCACACTCGGCTCAGCCCACCCCCAGCCCCGTATCTGAACTTGCCCTTTTGCTACATTAACTCTTAATGATCATAAATAAATCACACAATAAGCGTATTCCTGGAAACCCACAGATTTAGCTTCAAAGAGTCATTCTCCAGTCTCCTCAGGTAAGGCCACCAGACCCAGTGTTCGGGAGCGTGGGAGCCATTTATTTCTAACATATGTTGCCTCCAAAAACACAAGACTAACGTGCTCAGGGTAAAATAAAAATGGAAAATGCATGAAATCACAGAATTCTCTAAAGCTCCTCCACCAGGGATGACCAATGGCACCTCGGTGACCGTTCCCCGTTTGGTTGAGGGAGCCGCGCCCCCGGGACCCGCTGCTCCTGGCGTGGGCTGAGCCCTGGGATGCCGTCCAGGTCCCTGAGCCGTTCAAGACACCCACTGCCTTCCCTCACGGGTCTTCTGCACATCAGCTCCACAGAGATGGTTCTTCCTCGCAACAGTCACAGACGTGCCAGAGAACACCAGGGACACTGGAGTCACTGGGACTAGAAACCAAAGGGCAAAAGGGACAGCTCAGCTCAGCCAGCAGATGGTCCTCCAAGGGGGAAACCCAAAGAAAGGTGACAGCACCCTGGGCCCAGGCGCCAGGCCTCCCCACAAAGGCACGGCCCACAGCTGGCTTCTTCTGGGGACTGGCCTCCTGTTCCTGACAACACATGGGCCACCCTGACCCTCGCTGCCCTTTGGGGTGAGGCTGGTAGGGGGCCTTTGGGGGAACCCTCTCTTCTTCTTCTTCTTCTTCTTCATTTTTTTTTTTTGGTACCAGGGATTGAACTCAGGGACACTCAACCACAAAGCCACATCCCAGCCCTATTTTGTATTTTATTTAGAGACAGAGTCTCACTGAATTGCTTAGTGCCTTGCTTTGGCTGAGGCTGGCTTTGAACTCGAGATCCTCCTGTCTCAGCCTCCTGAGCTGCTGGAATTACAGGTGTGTGCCACCGTGCCCAGCTGGGAACCCTCTCTTCAATAAGAGGTCTGAGCCTTGGTGTCCCCTTGGGGCCAGTATGGTGGGATAAAGCCGCTCAGGGTGTCAGCTGGACTGAGGAGCAGGGAAGGAAGTGGTGCCCAGGAGCAGACCCGTGCCCAGCAGCTCCACAGCGATGCCGTCCCCAGGGAGGCCACCAGAGCCAGGGCATGGGCTGGCAGCGGGGTCCGCAGAAGGCAGGAGCAGAGGGAAGAGGGGCAGGGTGGAGGCTGGGGCTCAGGGGACCTGCTGCAGGCGACTCTGCAGGGACCTCTCCATGGGGGGCCGGGAGGAGGCACACGCTGAGTTGGTCCTGTGGGGGCGCCATGTCAGCCTGCTGTCCCTTGCTGGGTCCCCGCCTATGATGTGTGTCTGTATCTGCCCCAGCCTTCCATGACAAACCAGGCTGGGGGCCATCGGGATCTGGGAAAGGACAGTGCAGCCGGCCAGCCACTCGGTCCACAGGGCTTGGAGGCACCTCGCCCTGGGCAGGAGTGGACGCTCCACCCTCCACTGAAGGGCGCCCTGCCCAGCTCCCGCAGGGCTAGTGGAGCCTTGAAGGGCAGCCCCAGCCCAGCCCTGCTTGCTCCACGGGGCAGCACTGGGTTTGGACAGCTGGTGCCCTTTCCTGGGGACCAGCCCAGGATGAGAGCCGGACCCTGTCATCACGTGTCACCTCAGAGTCTCGCCCAGCTCACGGCCTGTCCCGTCAGCCCACAGAGGCCTCTGGAACTGAACCACCCATCCATTCGACAAGCAGCGACCGTCAAATATGCGCGACCAACGAGAGCGTCACTGGTGACACGGTCAACACTCACCGCGTGGCAGACCCGGCACCCAGCACTCTGATGAGTTGGCTACTCCCCTTCACCTAACGACGCTGTCCCCATTTCCATTTTACATGGAGAAGTGAGGGACAGAGGAAGCCCTCTGCCCAAGGTCACAAGATCAACCTTCAGTGGCAGAGCTGGGATCTGAACCCTGGCGATGGCTTCCCGAGCCCACGTCCTGAGGCTCCCCCTGCCCACGCTCCAGGAAGGGGAAACACATGCTCGTGAATAAAACAAGCGTCATTCCTGCTTGCCTGGGGCGCACAAGGTCACAGCTGCTGATTCTGATCACTGCTGGGAGGACCCTGGGCCAGGGGAGAGCATACTGGAGAGGGTGACCAGGGTGGCTGTGACCATCGTGGGGACAATGTTCTAGGCAGAGGTAACAGCACCTGCGTGTCTAAGAATCGGCAAGCAGACCCGCGTGCTGGACAAGGTGCAGAATGTCAGGAGATGTGGCTGAAGACGGGTCAGGAGTGGGAACACACAGGAGGTTGCATAGTGCTTACTCAAGAGTTCGGATTTCACTACAAGTGCAGAGAAAGAACTCTCAGAATACCACCTCTCACAGCCCAGTCAGGGCTCTCCCAAGCTCTGTGACTTTTGTTAAGTTACTTAACCTCTCTGGGCCTCCATACTCTCATTTGTTTAAAAAAAAAAAAAAAGGAGTAACAAAGACAATACCTACTCCCTACAGCTGTTTTATTAAACAAGTCTGTTACACATTTTAAAATGCTTAGCCTAGAGCCGAGCACACAGAGCAGGCTTCTTGGTGCTTGGGAGGCAGACTCTGCACTCTGAAACTCCCAGTTGTGCCAAGCATTCCACGGTTCCTTACTTTAGTGGGGAGATGAGACTGATAAGGGCAGAGCCAAGAAACAGAAGGAACGAGGCGAAATTAATTTGCGATCAATACTGCTTGTAGCCATCACGGTGACAGGCACCAGATAAACACATCGGTGCAGCGGACGCCCAGCTTCCCGGGCCAGCTGCTGCCATGGCGGCTGCGCGTTCTGCAGGCAGAGGCCCCCCTCTGTGGAGGGAAGCATCCATCCCTGAGAGTCTCTGCACCCTCCCCCGTCTCTCCCTCCGTTTATTTAGTCTGCTCTCAACTGTGAAGGTCCAGCTGCCGCTGCCCTCGGCTGCTAGGACTCAGGGCGGTGTTGAGCTAAGCTCTGTTTCTCAGTCTGTGTACACAACGGGGCAGCGCTGGCCCAGCCCAGTGGACTGCACAGCCCCAGCCCTCCAGGACCTCAGTGGTGGACGCAGGGTGTCGGGGACGGCCTGGTGCCTGTCCTGGCTGGCCTCCCGGAAGACAAGACCCCTGCTGGCCAGGGGGAGACCTGTGGCTGGGCCTCCTGCCCCTGCAAACGTCACGGTGAAGACACACGACTGTTCCCGATTCCTTGCCCTTCCCTGCCCCCTGCCCTGGGCCATGCCACCTGGCAGTCTGCCCCATGAGAGGGACGGCACGTTTCCTGTCCACTGATCTTGGGCTTGGCCACGTGACTTGCATTGGGACAACAGGGGCTTAAAATGTGCTATGCCACTGAGCTCGGGCTTCTGTCCCTCTGACACGGCCACCAGAAAGCCATGCCATGGGTAGGTAGCTCACTGCTCTCCAAAGCAAGACAGAAGGCGGGGCACACCTGGACCTGGACCTGGGCCTGGTCCCCCAAAGCTTGGACCTGGAGCTGGACTGGTGGAGTGCAGCCATGATTGGCCTCCATGGGCCCAATGGCAGATGGGGTCCCACTCTCAAGCTGCACACAGAGTACCGCCTTCAGAGCACACGGCCTCGGTGAGTCACGGACACTCTCTGTTGAGCACTGGCTGCATACACACCCTGCTGTCTGTCAGGGGTGGGGTGCACAGAGAGGCAGGCAGCCGTCAGCGGGAAGCCACCTGTTCCCATGTCCGTCTCCTGCCCTGTTCTCTAGCATCTCAGTGGCTGGGCTGGGCCTTACTCCTCTTGGTCTCCAGGCACCTAAAATAGTTCTTGCTTAATACGAAGAGCAACACCCACCTAGCAATGGACAACCACCTCACGAGGGACGGCATGGGTCTTGTTCCCATTTCTCAGATGAGAAAACTGAGCCTCAGGCAGGCCCCCTCATCAGCTCTCAGCCCCCACAGGTAGGGCCCGAGCCCTCTCCCCTCCCTCCCATGCGGGGCCCCCCACTGCTCCGTCCTGGATGGCGTCTGCCCGTTCCTCAGCCCACCTTCACCCCGCCCCTGAGTCCACGGTCCTTCCTCAGGGTCTCAGTGTGCTCCCTGGGTCACCCAAAGCAAACTGGACAGAGCTGCAGTGGACGTGGCTGTCCTCCTGAGACAGCGGGAGTGAAGAGCCTGGCCCTGAACCAGCAGGGCATAGGTTCGAATCCTGGTTCCAGCGTTTGTGGCTGGCCTCCCTCATGCCAGTCCCAACATGTCCCTGAGGCTCACTTTCCTCCCCTGTAAGATGGGATCACATCACAGCAGTGTCCTCCTCAGAGGGCTGTGACCAGCAGGGCACGTGTCTGGCTCATTCTCCCTCCGCCGTGGGCCGGCAGAAGGCACTGGGTCTGCAACTCCTCCTGCTCTCTCCTGGCTTGGCCTTGAGCTTGTGGAGACCTTCTGATCTTAGGTACCACAAGAGAAGCAGAGAGGCTTCAAATTCCCGGTGGCAGTCACCTCGATGCCCATCGAGATGCCCTCGTTTACAAAAAGGCACTGTGTGACCTGAACACGTTGCGAACACCTCTCTTTAGGGACACCGCTTCTTAATTCCAGCAAGTTCATCATTTTGGCACAACGATGACTTAATGAGCACACTGCAGCATCTCTCCAGAGCCACCAGAGGCTCACTGGTCCCTGGTGAGCCCTCATGGTCTGCCTTGCACCCGTGGGCCCAGGCCCCTGCAGCCAGCCCCCTTTGTGTGGTGGGGTCTGTGCAGCTGGCGCTGGTGCACGGGCTCACACCAGGGCACCTCGGGTCTCTCCCCAGGGTTGCTCCGCAGGCTGTTCTGCAAGCCCCGAGGTTCTCCATTTATGCTCCAGCCCCGGCTCGGCACGCACCACCCCATCTCTGCCCTCGGCTGCCACCTTGGACGGCCCCTCTCCCTCGGTGCCCTGGCCTGTTGTCCCTCTCACTTAGGCAAAGTCTATCCATAAACTCCACCCTTCTGATTTTCTCCCGTACACCAACCCCCCTTTCCCTGGGCCACTGCGGTTCAGTTTGGATTGTTCCTCTAATTGCATATTCACTCCAACCCACTGGGTACTCAGCAGTGGTCACCGTGTGCCAGCCATGTGCTGGGCACCAGGGACAGAGCAGTGAACCAGACAGGCAGCGTCCAGTTCAGGTTGCTGCAGCAAGACACCAGGAACTGGGTGGGAGCCAGGAGGTGGAGATGAAGGTGCTGGTGAGGTGACTTGGGGTCTGGTGAGGGCCTGTTTCCTGGTTCACGGATGGCACCTTTCTGCTGTGTCCTCACATGTTAGAGGACGTCAACAAGCTCCCTTGGGCCTCTTCAATTAGGGCACTAATCCTGTGCACGAGGGCCCCACCCTGGTGACCTGATCCCTCCCTAAGACCCACCTCCTCACTCCATCGCGTTAATCTGTGGGACGCGGCATCCAGACCCTAGGAGGCCGCGTGGTCTCGCTGTGGAAGTCACCTGGCATCTGCAGCTACACTGCTGGGTGCCACTCTGTCCCCTTCGCTTACGGGCTGAACCCTGGGTAAATTAACTAGCATCTCTGGGCCTTGTTTTCTTCAGCAAAACGCAGATCCTAGTTGCTGGCTCACGAGGTTCTTGTGAGGTTCAAGTGTATGACATACAGAAAGAGCTCAGCAAAGTGCCCGGCACCTGGCAAGGGCTCATGACGCGTGCAATGAGCCCAGCGCCCACCATGATGAACACCACCCGTGCAGTGAGAGGGGCTGTTACTCCAGTGAAGAAGACTGCCACTGGTTCTGCAAGGGACAGACCCGTGGGTGTGACGGGTCACCAAGGAGGGAGGGATCTGACCAGGGGAAGGAAGGATGTTCACTTACATCTCGTGCCGCGGCTTCCTCCGTGTGTTTCCAACTTGTCCTAACTGAATTTAAATCCCCTGAAGGGGTGAGGGAACTGTCACACACTACTGGTGTCATTTGTCTCCGGACTAGCAATACAGCCGAGGGTGTCTATGCAATGTGTTTATTAAAGGCAGGGAAGACAAGGGGGGCCAGGGGATTCAGTGAGAGAAGAATCGCCTTTTCAACAAAGGCTGCCGACGCAGCTAGATATCCACACGCCAAAGAATGGACGCCTGTCTCACACTGCACGTACAAATGAACTCAAAAACAGCCTATTCAAAACAGCTAAAATGACAAAACCCTAAAAGGAAACGGCCCCTTAGATTAGGCCATGGTTTACGAGATAAGACACCAAAGCACATGTAACAAAAGGAAAAGCAGATTCCTCAACTTCATCCAAATCAAACCTTTCTGCTCACTGTCGAGAGAGAGTGAAAAGACAGCTCGCGGAATGGGAGAAAAGATTTGCAAATCATGTATCTGATAAAGGACTTGATGGAAGAATCTGTAAAGAATCCTTAAGGCTCAACAACGGAAAGACAACCCAATTTCAAAATGGGCAAAGGATCTGAATAGACAGTTCTCAAAAGAAAGTATACAAATGGTAACATGAAAAGGTGCTCACCGTGATCCGTGGCTCAGAAAATACAAATCAGAAACACAATGACTAGGTCACACCACTAGGAGGGGCTATGTTCAAAAACCAGCCAATACGGAGGGCTGATGAGACTGTGGAGAAAGGAGGACCTTCACTGAGCTGCTGGTAGGGTGCCTACAACGGTGCAGCCACCTTGAAGAATAGCCCATCAGTTCCTCAAAGAGAGAAGCCCAGAGTTTAGCTTGTAATTCTGCTCCTAATACACACCCAGCAGAAATGAACACATACACACCCCACGCAAAAGCTCATACACAAATGCTCACTGCTGATAGCCGAAAAGCGAAAACAACTCCAATGTCCATCAACTGACCGACAGACCAGACAGGCTGTGCCTATGCATCCAGTGGGCTGTTTGTTATTCAGCAATAAAAAGAAATAGATGACCGGATGCACACTACAGCTTAGATAAACCTTGTTGAGAGCCACAGCCAGTCGGAATGGCCCCTGGCATTTTGCCAGAAGTAATGGTTGAGAGGCGAGCCAGTAAGATGATGCTGGATTGACTCAATTGTATATTAGACCATTACTGTCCGGTATAGGGTGGCTCTTGCTGCCTCGGGTGCCGCTACTTTGGAGTTCCCACTGAGATTCCGAGAGTGAGTGCATCCCGGTGGAAGGAGTTCCCGTTGGTGGTGTGCGGGAGAGGAGTCGCGTGGGTGGCGTTCGGGAGAGTTCCTGGGGAGCGTGCGTGGAGTGCCGTTGGAGTTCAGGCAATAAAGTTTCCTGTTTGAAGATACAAGTGCTTTGTGGCACCTCGGTGATTTGTGCCCAGCCAGACTGTGGCAGAACCTCAGTCACGCTAGGTAGGTAGAAGAAGCCAATCACAAAAGACCTCACATCACATGATTATGTTCCTGTGGAATGTCTGGGACAGGTGATTCTGTAAAGACCCAAACACAGTGGAGCTGCAGGTGGACAGGGTCAGGCTGCCCCTGAGCCTGGAGCAGAGCCCAAGGTGGCCCCTCCATGCCACGGATCCATAGCCACCAGGTGCCTGCCACATGCTCAGGCCAGGCAGGAACCTGGACTCAGGCGGCTGCTAGTTCCGTCTCAGCTCTGCTGGGCCATCCCGGATGATTTATTTCTGCTCTGGTCGAATAATTTTGTAAATTCATGGTATGGTTCTGATTCAAAATACCTTAATGCAAACCAATAAGTAACCGTGGCTGAAATAAAAACGGCTACGGCAGGACCGAGATGAGTTTAGAATTCAGCAGATTAGTTGAGCTCCTCCCAGTTCTTGCCTCGTGTTTCGGTTCCCATACCAGTTTTAAATATAGTAGGTATTAAATACAACGCGAAGTCATATTTTAACACCTTCCCACTGTGAGAATTTTGCAATTCTAATGGCAAACACGCCATAAATTAAGTCTGAGGTGACTTGTCTTTTCCAGATGTCTCTAAGTGTGATCGTCGAGAATGGATCAGGGATTCCAGAGACATTCTGGCTCCCTTTCCTTCCAGATTCTAGCTCACAGCTTTTGCTTTAAAAGATCACTCTTTCAACGAGGAGGCAAAAAGTCTTCATTGGTCTTGGAGATTTCCTCCAAATGAATCCATTTACACGTGGCTTTTACTCCGGTGCCAGTCTCCAGACCTGGAGAGAACCGAGCACTGCTGGGGACCTCTCTTGTTCAATGACACCGTTCCAAGTGCCCAACCCTCCGCAGCACCTGCTGCTTGAACCAAGGAAAATGTGAGGTGCACCTGTCACCATCAATGATACAGGATGCACCTGGGGGAGGCAGGACAGCCAGCACTGGAGACAACAGAGGCCCCTTCTGAGCATCCGGGGACCCCACCTTCCAGGAAGAGGTTGCTCCACCCTGTTGTGTCTGAATGCTCACACTCCGGAATGTTCCACTAGCATTTCCACTTTTGTAGGCCAGGAAGCAAGATGCCAGACGGAACCAATTCTGGGCCCTGATTCCTCGCAGGTAGGCAGGTAGGTAGTCAGCGAATGACAGCCACATTTACAATCTCTGCCTAAGTAGTTTATGGCCTTCTGTCACTTTTTCTCCCAGCAATCCTAGAGGCAAGCCTGGTTGCCTTTGTGTTGGAAAGGCTCAGAATGGTTAAGTAATTTGCCTAAAGACACAGAGCTATTAACTGGTAGAGCTGCCAGTGGGCTCCACCCAAAGCCCATAATGTAATTCAAAGCATTATACCATGAATATGCTAATAGAGCTGATAGTGGGAGGGGAAGGCCTTGCAGAATCAGCCTGTCCTTAAGTGAATACCCAAAGCTTGTTGTTTTTTCCTTTCTTTTCTTTTTCTTTCTTTCTTTTTTTTAACTTTCTCGCATCTAACCTTCTTCTCTGTATCCTCCATCCGCCCCCACCCACCCCCAACAGGACTGGCATAGAAAGAGCAAAGCTATCCCAGGTCTCAGTAGCATGCTGAGGAAGGACATGTCAGGGGCTCAGGGTTTGGATCACACCTGGAGAGAGGAGGGATGGCAGCATTACCTGGTTGGGGTGACCATGGGGGTATCAGGATGGCTCCGAGTGGTCAAGACATGACACACCAGGGCCTGGGGATCAGTAGCCTGATCCCATGCGTGCAACCCCAGGGTGGTCATTTGAGAGAGCCTGGGACCCAGTGAAGGACTGGGGCTGCCCCTGGAGCATGGACCAATCAGCTCTTAGTGAGAGAAACACATCAAGGTCAGAGGGAGACGCCTTTTGACTGAGTTTCTAAGCAGCTGACACTGCATAACAAAACACCCCCAAATTTAGTAGTTTAGGATTCTGGGAGTGGCAGTTGTGGTTGGGGTCTTCCAGTTGTTGTGGTGAGACAGAGGTTGAAGCTGGCGACAGCAGCAGGCTGAAGCAGGCAGGTGCCCAGTCATCCATGCGCCTCTCTGTGTCCTCTTCCAGTAGATGAGTTTGGGCTTCCTCACAATATGGCTGCCTCAGGGCACCGCACCGTGCTTACAAGGCAGCGAATTCTCTGAAGAGGGTGTATTGGGGACAGCAAGGAAAAGCCTTGTAAAGAGCCTTATAAAGAGCCTTGTAAATCCAAAGAGTAGAAGTCATTGCTTCTGCCCTATTCTATTGGCCAGTCAGAAAAGCTAGACCAGTTGCCAGGAGAGGGGACATAAGTTCAGGTTGAAGGGAGGTGCATCAAAAAATCTGTGGATGTACTGTAAGATTGTCACACTGAGGCTGGGAGAAAGACAGAGTCATAGGACTCTGGATGGGGGGAGAGGGCAAATTGGGAGGCACCAGAGTCATCTCCCCCCAAACATGCAGCATATTTCCAGCAGGGAAAACAGGCACCAGCAGATCAGCATTTGAGGGAAAAATCTATAAAAGGTCTTGAGCCACCTGGGAGAAGCTGCCTGACAAATCAGCTAATGAGGACTAAATGGCTGTCCTTGGAGATTTCCTTCACATGCAAACTGACCCAAATTGGAGGCCAGCTGACCTCTGTGAAAACAGCAACACCAGAGTCAGGTTCCTGCCATCTGAAGAATAACCATGACCTTGCTCACACTCCCAAATCAAGATAAAAGCTAGACTCTCCAAGGGTCACAACAGCCTTACAATAAACGAGTCCAAAGGGAGAAATAAATATGTGAAATTCTTCTTGCACGTGCCAGCTGGGCCAAGGGAGGGGACGGTCTACCATGGATGTGTCCCTGGCACCAACAAGTGGGCTTCTGCAGGCTGCCCTGCACAGCACTCCAGCTCGACCCAGGTGGCTTGTGGGAGGCAGCACGGGCATTGAGTGTCCCCTCTCAGTCTGGGTGAACTAACGCCAGTCTGAACAGCAACAATTCTCCTAGAAGTCTATGAACACTCCATTGGCATAAACTAACCTTTGAACTATTTGCACAGTTCAAAGGGCACATGGCAGAGGCTGTGGCTAACTCGTTCCAGTATCCATCCCATCTTTCCACAATATAAGCCCCAGAGCCTGGGCTGGGCATGGGAGTCTCCACTAAGAGAAAGAATACATCTCTCAGCCTCCCTTGCAGTGAGGTGTGGTCATGAAACTAGGTTCAGGTCACTAAATCAGGAGTAAAAGTGATAGATGTGACTCTGGGTTCACCCTCTTCTAGATGAAGCTCCCTTCTTTCTTCTTCTCTGGGGTCTGGAAAATTGTAACTACTAGAGCAGGCTTGGGAGCCCTGATGAGGTCAGAGAGCCCCATGACCTATGCTGCTCATCTTTGGGGATTCCATCTGAGAGACTGTCTTATCGAAGGTACTTATTTAAGCTACAACCTCCATCTTACTTTAGCTATTATACGACGGGGTCTCTTTGTTATAGCAGCTTAGCTTATATCCTAACTAATTCGGAGTTCGGGGGTCACCTCAAGTCTTCCCAAATGAAGAACCCAAGTTAAAAAGAATCATGGGAGAAGCCCCAGAAACCAGACTCCATAGGTTCTCCAAAGAACATGCACACATGTCTCTTTTCTGGACCTTTCCTCTGTCTGCCCACTCCCTCTTGTTTGTCTGGGGGACATAATACAGGTCTGCCTTGATTCCATGAATGACTGACACCCACTCATGTCACTTTAAGTGAAAGGAAAGGATTCCCCTAGAACACAGAGGCCTCACTGAAAGGCAGAGATGGAAAGACACTAGGCTGGGTCTTGGGAAGCCATCTGGGACAAAAGCAAATACCCTCTCCACCTCTCTTGGGAGCAGGGGTAAGGATCGCTCTGGTCTCTCAGCCGCTGCCTAGGTAGACTAGTGCTCCCCACTCTGGCTTCCACCTGTCCCAGCTGTGGCTTCCTCATGGCTGTGTCCTGCCCCCCACATAAGGGTCTGTTTAGCCATCTGAAGTTGGGTTAGCTCTCAGTGTTCTGTTTCAGAGACACTCTGACTTGCTGCTGGCCGGCCGATGAACTGACTGGTCTTGGGTCAGGTGCCCCGCCCCTGGTGATTTGGTCCACAGTGGCGGAGGTGGTTGTGGGGGTCTTGGAGAGTGGAGGGCTGCTGCTTCCAAATGTCCTGAGTGGAGAACAGGGTCTGAAAGTTCCTTAGGAGAAGACAGCAAATACAACATACCTAACGTACCTTGGCACCCAGGACGTGTGGGACGTGAACCTACACTTTCAGAGGAGGTTATATTCTATGTTTTTCAAGTTGGTTATGTCAAAAGGGTGGCTGTGTATTTCTGGTCTTCCTCTACAAATGAAAAATACAGCAGGTACAGAGGCACACACCTGGAGTCCCCGTGACAGGGGAGGCTGAGGCAGGAGGATCTCAAGTTTGAGGCCAGTCTGGACAACTTAGTGAGATCGTGTCTCAAAATTAAAAATAAAAAGAACTAGGGATGTGTGCATCTGGGTTTGATGTCCAGAACCACAAATAATAATAATGATAACAAATGAAAGTAACCCCTGGAGAACAGAGCAGCTCCTGGGAATTCTCTTGGATTTTCAGCACCTAGCAATTTGCTCTGCAAAAAACGAGACCTTCAATTCAAGCCGACCCACAGAGGCAAATTTGAGCAGCATGCATATTACAAAGGGCCCAAGATCTCAAGGACGAGAATTCATTGAAGAAGACCGTGGGGAAGTGTCTTTTTGTGGCATCCCACAAAAAAGAACCAAAGATTAATCAGACCGATAACCTGTTTGGTTTCCTGAAACAAGGTGAGAATAAGAAAGGGCTGCTGAGAGCATGTCGGGGATGTGACAAGACTGTCACATGCAACAAAGAGCACATTTACCCTGTTCACAGACCACAAAACCGTCTATTGCCAAACTGGGAGAATACTAGATTGCATAACCGAGACAGTTTTCCCAGCCACTCACTGAAGGCAGGAAAACAAAAAAGGTTCTTCAGCCCACGGGGATCAAAATATTCTCAAGCAGAGGGATGCATAGGATCTCTCAACCCCAGGCTCATTCAGCCAGTGGAACAGCTGAGCTCAGTAATATCCACAGATAATCAGAAAGCCTCACTGTACGCAAAGATGACACGCCCCCCTTTGCGACATCTCATTTCCCCTGGCTCCACCTTCTCACGAGAGCACATGGGAAGGGTCCTCCAGAAGTCAGCCTCGAGGTAGCCCAAAGGTTTCGCGTCTCCCTGAGCCCCCAACCACCCCACACACAAATGCATACTTCGCTCCAGTCATACAGGACTTGTTTTTGAACACACGGTTCCCTCTGGCTAGATGCCTGGTCCCATGCTTACATGGGAGCCCATTTTTTATTTATCCTTAATGACTGGGCAGAGATTTCATTTCTCTGAAGCCTTGCTATATCGCCCTAGGAAAAACTGTCACTTCTTTGCCTGCCCCATGCTCCCGGAGCAAGCTGCTCATTCCTCTATTACAGCATTGATCACACTTTGGGTTAATTATCAGTAGGGTGTTATGCATCTCCCTTACAAGAAGATGAGCAACTTTGATCAGATCAGAGCCAATGCTTTGTAATTCTTGCAGTACGGAGGTGGGAGGGGGCAGTAACAGACATGCTGCAAATGGCACGGACAAGAACGAATCTCAGAAAGGGTCAAGACAGCGTAAGTGTTTTGGAGGGGGACAGAGAGATGAGAGCCATAAACAGTCCATCCGTGGGCGGGCAAATCGTCCATCCTGCACGATCAAGCAGCACAGCACAGCAGTCCCAGGCCCTGAAAATTTGCAGATGAGACTCTTCAGAGAGATGGCGAACCCCACCCTGACCCCACTGCCCTGGGATCTGTCTGCTCTGCCCGTTGACCAGCCTGGACTGTGCATTCCCCAGGGGAGGCAGGGACCAGGAGCAGAAAGAGAAAGGATGATCTGTACAAGCCAGGAACAGGGGAAACCAAAGATAACAGCTCTGCAGATTACTACGGTGGGCAGGAGCCCAGGAAGCAATTATTTCCATGAATGTAGAATCATTCTGATTCGCTTCTAAATGAGGGGGCATTTCAGAAATCTTCAAACTCCTGCTGCAGTGGTTAAATAAAAGGAAGTTTCTGGATGCAAACACTCAATTACTAAGAAGAAAACCCCACGGGTACAGAAAGACAGCAATCAACTTCTCCCAATCACCTTCTGTTCCTTCCAATGAAGTCGACATTTTTGGTTTTTTTTCTTTCCTGGCCCAGCTGGGCTTTCAAATTCTTAAATGTAGAGCAGGAAAAAAAGGGCCTTCCCATTCCTCCTGTTAAATGGACCTCCAGCAGTTTTACTCTAAGTAAAAGTAAGTGAATTCTTTAAGGGTGACAATTCTCTTCTATGTCTCGTCTAAGGAAGATCCTGACATCAGTGGGGGACCACAAGTCTTGGGGTAAATATTTACCACCCAGCAAATTCCAGGTTGTGGCATGTTTGGTTGGATCCCCTAAACACAGACTATGTGTTTACATAAAGCTCCTTTCTATCCACAGATAGGGGAAAAACAAAACAAAACAAAACACACACAAAAAAAATAGTGCTAGTTGAAAAGCCAGCACTTCCCCCGTCAAATGCTCTCTGTGATTTCTGTAGAAATTATCTGTAGCTGCTCAGTCACTTGGATGTGTTTGGCAACAGAAAGCAAAGGTCTATTCCAAAAGCATAAGCTCTTTTTACTCTCAATTACACAGGCTAGTGGGGTGCTCACAGCAGCAAAGCGAACAGCAAGAGCAGCTGGAAAGTAACTCAGCAGATCTTCCAGTTCCACAGGATGAGTGTCCGCACTGCGATTTGCCCCTGCTAACCATTTCCCACCCATCACCCAATCCTGGCAATTCTACCCTCAAATACTTCCCGAAGCCCTGGCTTTTTTTTCCCCATAACTTCCCACTGCCCATAGGAAAAGCTTCCAAGTCTTCCATGAGGTCTCCTGGGCCACCAATCCACAGTCGGGCCACTGTGGTCCACTCCCAGGCTACTCCCTTCCTGTCCGTGACAGAGTTTCTCTCCATGACCAAAATCAATGAGGGCTCTTCTGGACTCTCTTCTCAGCTGGGCCCAGACATTTGGGCTTGCACGTTCCTCTCTCCACAGTCCAATTCTAGCAAGCCTCCTGCCAAGCCAGATTAGCAGGGCCCCATTGCTGCACATCACCCCGCAGCTCTCCCCCAGTTCCTCATCCTTACCATCCCCCTGGGGACCGCTGATCATTCCAGCCAGACTTCAGCAAGACCCCTGTTAGATTCTCTGAGCCAGAATCCCCGTGACCCCTGACGGTTCCTCCTAGTTATCTGCCACCCCACTCCCGGGACGTACATTCCCACGCTGCCTGTCGTATCTGGAGTTGAGCCTGGTTCTACACGAGTCTCCTATACCCATGGGTTCCATGCCTGCGGATCCCATCGATCAAGGATTAAAAATACTTGAAAAACATTGCATCCATACTGAACACAGTAGACATTTTTCTTGTCGTTATTCCCTAAGCAACGGAGAATAACAACTGTTGGTGCTGCATCTGCACTGCGTTAGGTAACCTAAGTAATGTAGAGACGATGAGAGGTGTATGAGAGGAGGGGCACAGGTTATATGCAAATACTACACCTTTTTTAAAAAGGACGCACACACCTGCAGATTTTGGTATCCTTGTGGGGTTCTGCATCAGTCCCCTGTGGATACCAAGAGATCCCTGTACTCAGATCTTTTCTCCCCTATTTGTTATGGTTTAGATAGCAGATGTCCCCCCAAATCCCTGTGTTAATGCAGGAATTTTCAGAGGTGGGTGCAGTGATTGGATTGTGAGCGCTTTAACCTCATCAGTTCATCCTAGTTTGAAGGGACTAACCAGGTGGTAACTGTAGGCAGGTGGGGCATGGCTACAGGAGGTGCGTCCCTGGGGGTGCATCTCCCCTGCGCCCCCTTCCTCACTCCCTCTGCTTCCTGGCCACTGCAAGCTGAGTAGCATTACTCCCGCAGGCCTCCTGGCCATGATGGGCTTCCTCACGGCAGGCCCAGCGCAACAGAGTCGGCCGACCGTGAACGGAACCTCTGAAACCATGAGCCAAACTAAACATTTCCTCCTCTAAATTGTTCTTGTTGGGTATGTTGATGACAGCAACAAGAAAACCAGCTAACACAGGACTGCAGTGGTTTTTCTACAGAAAATCTGCTTTTGCTGCTCAGCTACCATCCAGCTGTGGTTGTTCTGACATCTGCAGGGCGGCCAGGTGGACCTCTGCTCCTCAAACGCACCTCACTGCTTCTTGCCTCTGGGCCTGCTCACTCCCGGCTCACTCCCTCTGCGTGGAGGGTCTTCCTCCCAACCTCGCCCCCTCGCCTGACCAGTCCACTCCTCCCATCCTTCTGGATTCAAGTTCGCCATTGCTCTCTCAGGAAGGCCTCGGCACCCTACAGGAGGCCCTACCCTCTGCCTCCGGAGCATCCTGAGTTCGCTCTGCAACACATTCTCCACACTGGTGAGCCATGCCTGTCCTTCCTGCAGACACCACGCCAGTCTTGCTCCCTGTGACCACTCTCTAATTCTAAGAGGCACATCTTTTCACATTTTTGAACATCTGGAAACCGGGATGCATCTTGGAGTCACTAGCGTCTCACAACTGAATGGTCAGCATCATTTCTTTCTCAACAAAACATAAAATAACAGTGGATCTTATACTCGGCATCTTTTTCTTTTAACTCCTAAAAAAAATCACTTTATCGATCTTTTACCATACATGATTTATTCAAATGACATCCATTTGAAGTGGTAAGATCACAGCTAGAGTGTAGGTTACCCTGTAACAAATCTATTTACACAATTGTCAGCGATACCTTAAGGTTTAACAAAATTTGGTCGTGTCCCTGTATCTCCGGGGAATAGGGCCTAGCTTATAGCAGCAATCAATAGATATCTTTTAAATACACACAGCCATGCAGACATTTCCTGAGGATCCAATATTAGTTTTTGCTACCTAAGAAACACACCCTAAAATTTCAGCAAAGATATATTGTTTTCTCATGGATCTGTGGGGTGGCTGTATCTCTGCCGGCCTCGGTGGGGACACATCCTGGGCTGTGGGGTGGGTTTGGGTTTGGCCCACCTGCCACCACGTTCTCCTGGAACCAGTGGCTCTGTAGAGCAGAGTCTTCTTGGGACACATCACCAAAGTGCAAGAGCCCACCCAATGTGGAGAGCACATTTCCAGACCCTGGCAACATGCCACTGGTCAAAGCAAACCCGGGATCCATGGGACAGGGACGTTTCCTCTGGCCTGTCTGTCAGGCGACAGGGCAGAGGGATTGCATGAAGAACTGAGAATAAGAATCTATCCCCGCGTGGTGGAGGAGAGGGGTGGCCCAGGGGAAGGAACAGTTCTAGATTTCAACAGATCCCAGCATTAGCTAAAGGATGGTTCCCTCCAAGCCACATACCACCTGCTCCTGGCTGCAGTGGGTGAAGGGCAGAGTCCAGAGTTAGCAGTGGTGGCCAGAATAGGTGACCCCTCTGCCCTGCAGCCACAGGGACCCTTCCCATGAATTCTACCAGCCGACTACTTATCTATTCACTGTAAGTCCAGGCCCCAGTGAGACACTAGGGTGGTCACTGGCTAATTTAGGCCAGATGGGAGGTTAGGATAGGAGGATGGAGTCCAAGGTCCCTGGGAAGCAGAAGTGGGGGTGAGTACTGAGGGCTACTGCCTCTACTGATTCCTGTTTCAGGGCTGTTGTGACATGAATGACATGACTGTGACCAAATGTCACATTATGCGCACACTGGTCCTAGGAGAGGAGAGGCCCACCCTTCTCTAGCATGAACTCATCTTGACATCTACAACCAACAAGGTCCCAAACACAGTACAATCTGGGGTCGAGTGGATTAGAATCTCAGCGTATGAATGCTGGGAGGGAGGAACACCATTCAACAAGGGGACAAGGTGGCTTCTGCCCACTCCTGCAGCACAGGGCCCGGCACATGGCAGGCAGCTGCTTGTTACCTCCCCACTGACCAAAAAAACACCCACCCTAATGCACGCTCTCCAAAACTCTCTCCTCTCTCACACACACACTTTGCAGAAGAAGCAGAACAAAGCTGTCACTGTCCGCTCCTGGGGAGGTGCCAAACCTTGCAGCCAGCCTTCCAAATCCTCCCGAAGCCTTATCACCAGGACACAGCAAGAAAGATAAAGAAACCGCAGCCCGACTGCCAAAATGTTCTGCCACCTCCTCAGCACTGGGGGCTTTTCTGAAGAGGTCACCTTCCCAGCATGGCCCCCGCCACCACGCGATAGGAATGTGGAGGGTGCATTATTCTTTTGCTAAGGGAACCCTTGAGGAGGAAGAGGCAAACCTGCCCTCTTCGCGCTCCGCTTCCCCTCCAACACCAGCCGCAGGAGCCTGGCAGATCTCCTGGAGCCCTGAGCCCAGGTTGGTGGCAAGTCAGTGCCATCATGGGACGATGAAGAGCATCCTTCTCACCTCAGGTGACTCGAGTTCCCAACCTGCACCTACCACTGGCTTGCTGTGTGGACTTGACCATGGAAAACCCTCAGTGTTCCTCAGTTCTTCATCCAGAAATTGGAGGTCATAAGAGCTCCGACCCTCAGAGGCATTTGGTGACAATGGAATAGAAAAACACAAGTTGAATGTGGAGACAGGCACCTGATACCCGTGTCCCCAGCATGTGTTATAAACCCCTGCCTGGTCTTCTCCTGAGGGCTGACCCCACTCCTGACCAGAGTCCTCAGAAGCTCCCGGGGACTATGAGAACTGAGGCCCATGAGAAAGGTATTTGGGGTTAGTTATCGAATGCTGCACACAAAAATCACCCCACATCTTCGAGGTTTAACAAACAGAACTTACGTTGTCTGACAGTTTCTGAAATGGGTCTGAAATCCACGAGGGGCCTGTCCCTGGCTCAGGGTCTCTTGTGAGATTATAACTGAGATGCCAATATGGACTGCAAGGATTTGACCAGGGGCAGATCCACCTCAACCTTACCCAGGGGGCTGCTGGCAGGCCCCAGCTCCACAAGGGCCTCTGAGAGGGCACTCACAACAGGGCAGTTGGCTTCCACCAGCGAGAGCAAGAGAGACAGCAGGAGACAGCAGTGGAAAGGATGTCAGCCTTGGTAAGCTAATCCTGGAACTGACAACTCATTGTCCTTTGTTTCATTTTTCTTTGTTGAAAGTGAATCCCAATTTGCACACCCATGTTCACAGCAGCATTGTTCCCAGCAGTCAAAGGATGGAAGCAATCCAAGTAAGTGTTCATTTGTCAATGAGCGGAGAAACAAAATGCGGTATGTCCACACAGTGGAGCAGTACTCAGCCTTAAAAAGGAAGGGAATGGTGACGTGTGCAATATGGATGAGCCTTGAGGACATTATGCTAAGTAAGCTGAGCTGGTCGAAAAGTGACAAACACCATCTGATTCCACTAATATGAGATACTTAGCTAGAATTACCAAATTCATCACGACAGCTGCCAGGGCTGGGGAGAAGGGTCATGGGGAGTTGTTGTTCAATGGGTTCAGGGTTTCAGAGATACAAAATGTCAGAAAGTTCTGGAGATTAGTTGCATAGCCATGTGAATGCACTTAACACCACTGGACTCTGTTATGGGAATCAATTCTTTGTTATGGGTATTGTCACACACACACACACACACACACACACACTTACGCATGCATACACACAATGCAGGTCCAGATCACATTCACAGGGATGGGGTTATACCAGGGCATGGATATCAAGAGATGGGGATCACTGGAAGCTGTTGCCACATTCAGGGACATTTTTAAGGCCACCTGAGTGGCACTCACACCCAACATGTGCATGACAGCCCCTGGTAACTCTCAGGTGTGCACCTCCCAGGGAGAGTTCTGAAGCAACAGAAAAGCCAGAGTGAACCTGCTGCACAGGCACAGATTTCAAAATGTCTTGCAAACAGAGCGCTTTCCAATCAAGGAAGTCCCAGTGAAAAGCCAGTCCCACCGCCATGTTCTTTGGTGTCCAATACGTCCCACGGGAAGGCTAAGACCACAGTACTGTACCTTCTCAGGCCCATCCCAGTTCCGAGTCCTTAGGGAACAAGT
Source organism: Marmota monax (assembly GCF_021218885.2). Lineage (NCBI taxonomy): Eukaryota > Metazoa > Chordata > Mammalia > Rodentia > Sciuridae > Marmota > Marmota monax. The sequence continues at coordinate 2,888,949 of NW_026692072.1, read as the reverse complement.
CGTTGGCTGTCAAGGCCAAAGATATAGAGGGCAACAGAAGAGGGGCTCCCTGGTGTCTGCAGAGTGGAATGTCTCCTTTTTCACCCGAGTTAGAGAAAAGGCATTTCAAGCACCGTATTTCCTGTCTTGAGACCAGTTTTCTCCACCTCCTCAAAATAAATATTATAAAATGTAATTTTCTTTTCCTACATCAACTGAAAGCAAAGATGCATTTTTCAAGGGCTTAGAAGCCCACAGGAAGCAATTAGGACATATTTGGATTAAATGAGCTCCTGTGCAGCGTTCTGAGTAGGGAGTACCTGGTGTAGCGTAAGGTCTGACAATTCCACGTGGCACAAGACTGTATTCTGTCCAAACCAGACGCCTCTGAGACTCTTCAGGAAAACACCGCATGGAGTTTGGCCTCTCAAAAGCCCAGCATGGGTCAGAAGTTCCCACAGTGCCCACGCTCCTTTGTTCAAGTAGCAAGAGTAGCAGGCAGTTTTGCATTCAGAGGTTACCATGTCCGCACAAAGCACAGCCTTAAATACTAGAGGCACACTCGGTGCATGGAGATGTATACTCCGCATGAGGGACGCAGAACTGCAGGCTGGCCCGGGGGCTGCAGACCCAAGACTGGTGTCTTGCGCTCACTGAGGGGCAGACTCCCACTGAAGGAACAGAAGAAGCTTCTACTCGATTGAAACAATGATCATAACATTATTATTTTAATAAGTTATGAATACTTTAACTCACATAACTTAGCGATGTCTGTGCTGTGGATTCCACAGTGTGCACATTAACAGGGTGAGGATAAGAGAAGTCTTTTCTATTCTTCAGCATTTACTGAACCCCTGGTGTGCAGGACACTATGCTACTAGATAGGTTCTGTAGAGTTCAAGGTCACAGCCAGTGTTCCTGAGTAGCCAATGATGATGCCTTCCACAGGGGCCACCTGGAGTGGAGGTTGGTATACTGGCCGCACCTAAGGACATTACCAAATGCCTAACTAAGGAGAGCACCAACCCAGAGCTTGTCATCTAAGGGGATGTCATTTGGGTACAGAGGCAGAAAGCTGAGACCCTAAGGAAGGAAGGTTGCTCGATGTTAAATATTTGTCAAGGGCTGGGCTTCCTAGGTACAAGTCCTAGGTACCATCAACTTTTTCTATGAACCTCATGTTTGTGAGAAGGTAATAAGGAAAAAGAAGCAGAATTTAGAAAAGGTAATTTCCTATGCAGACACCAGTCATTCCTCCCAAAGGGAAGAGCAAAAGTCGGCCTCAGTAAAACACCTGGGTCAGGAGGTTGTTGCCACACCATGAGCATCCCTTACCTCCAGGTCCCTCACCTCCAGGTCTCTCACCTCCAGGTCCCTCACCTCCAGGTCCCTCACCTCCAGGTCCCTCACCTCCAGGTCCCTCACCTCTAGGTCTCTCACCTCCAGGTCCCTCACTTCCAGGTCCCTCACCTCCAGGTCCCTCACCTCCAAGTCTGCCTTGGGAGCCCTTCCACCTCACACCTAGGGGTGCCATGAGATACATGAACACACAGGATGCTGGGGGGAAATAATATTGATAGAAAAATGTCCTCCGTCCCTCCCATCCATGCTAATAAGTGCTTGACTTGGTGATGTTGGTTCCCATTTGGGATCCATCCCTGGCTCTACTTTGGCATCTGTTTTGATTTTATTTTATAAAAATGTGACTTTGTCTCAAGACTAGCAATACCCAGAAGTTTAGAAATTCCTAGACAAATGGCAAAATTAAAATCCTCTCTAAGGTTCATGCAGAACACTGGCTCTCAGACTTAGTGTGCTTTAGAATCATCTGGAACATTTGTTAAATGAAACAGAGATGGCTGGACCCACCCTCAAGGGTGGATTCAGATGGTGGGGAATGGGGCCCCCAGCACGTGCATTTCCAAAGTCGTCATCCCGTCCCGTCCCCCCCCCCCAGCCCCCCACCGTGTGGGGTGGCTGGACTGAGGCTGCACTTGGAGAAAACCACTGGGAAGGGAAGACCCGGGAAGGGCTTTTCCAGGCAAGGACAATCAGAGGCTTCCCACTCTACCAACAGTCACCTCCTGAGCTGTTCCCTGCACAGATCCTGGCCAAGTCTATGCAGATACTCTTTTACCTTGTCATTACAGAATGTTTACTGAACAAGAGTCAGTAAGTAAAGAAAGGTGCCGGTCAGTCTCAGTGGAGGCCGTGGCCTCACCCCGCCGTGTGTCTCCCAGGTTCCCTAACACAGCTCGGTTTCCACCCCCAGCTGTATGCATCCTTCCGTTGCCATGACACAGCTCTGAAATCAAAAGCCTCGATGTGCACCAGCAATTTACACCAGAGGAAACAAAGCAGTAAACAAACACAAGGGAGTGGGGACGTTAGCTCAGCTCAGTTCATCACAGAAATGCAAATCAGAGCATTCGGGGAGGCTCTGGTTCCAGGACTAGTAAAATGAAAAAAAAAAAAAAAAGCAACAGCAAATGTCTGTGATACAACAGGAAAACCGACAGGTGTGAATGATGCCAACGTCAACTGAAGAAAAAAAAATCCAACAGCTGTGTGGTGAGAGGTGGCCACGACCTGCACAGGGGACCCACCCTGCAGAATCCACCCTACAGAAATAATCCGATGGAAAGAAAGGGATCGCGTGGCCCAACAAGGCAGTGACTTAGAAACCACAGCACAGTGGCACGAGGGTGTGTCCTGCAGCTGGGGCCAGCTGCAATTCTGAGGAGGAAAGGTGTGAGGGACATTGAACGATGAAGAATACCAAATGCAGAACGGTGGGCGCGGCGCGGTCAAGACCCCGGTACCCGTGCACCTACCCGCCCCAGGGCTGGGGGGCCACGCGTAGGAGCTACCCACGCTGTGTTTGGAGGCGGGTGTGGGTTCCTTCCTCCCGTGCCACGCTGCCTCAGTGACGATGGCCACGCTGCACGGCGGGGGCCACGGCCCAGTGCCCCAGCGACTCCTACCTTGGGAACTCTCGCAGCTCTCCTCGTCACTGTTGTCCTGACAGTTGTTCTGCCCGTCGCAGAGGAAGCTCTTGTCGATGCAGAGGCCGTTCCTGCAGTGGTAGCGGGCGGTGGAGCAGAGCAGGGGGTTGGCTGCTGCGAAGGGAAAAGAGGGCTGGTCACCAGGGAGGCCAGCGAGTCCCACCCCCCGCGACCCCAGAACCTCCTCCAGCCAGCCGCGAGCTAGTCCTGCCCGTGGAAGGCCAGGCCAGGACAAGACTCACTCTGCCACCTTGCAAGCGTCCCTTCCCCCGGGTCACCGTACTGCCGCCTGTGACCACACCAATGTGGTCTGAATGACCATTCAGCGGCTCCCCCTGAATGGTCAACCCTAGGGTGGCCTGCAGCCTGCCGAGGCTGGGGCAAAACCTGGATCCCTGGACTTCTCCCTTGGGGACTTGAGAGTGCACCAGTCAGTGACAGGAGACTCAGGGAGAAAAGCAAAGCTGAAAGAAGTAACTGAGTCAGGTCAGAGGTCAGAGGTCAGAGATCACGTGATCACGCCCAAGCGCTAGCAGGATCCTTCTGGCTCCCTCACTGTGGACCAGCCCGTTAATTCCTCGTTTATTCTTTATGACTTACGAATGTAAACTCCTGGTCTTGAGTCTTTGCCACCAAAAAAAAAATCCACAGACCCAGTGAGTCAGGTCAGTGACCGTTTCCAAAAAGCTCCTCCAAAAGGCTCCCTGTTTTAGGGACTTTCACAGAAAGAAAAGAAAATGACAGCTCTGAGCCCTGCTTTCAAGCTAAAGGGTGGCAAATGGTCAGTGTGAGGTCAACACATAATTACTTAATAACGCATAAGCAAATGTGCACAGGCAGACAGTGTCTCTGCAGCACAGGACACCTCGTGTCCCCATTCCTCATGAGGCTCACTCCAGGGCTCTGTTTCAATCAGAGAAGGAGTCACGTGGAAATGACCTTATTCACTGTGCAATCCTGGGTACATCCCTTCGCCTCTCCGAGCCTTGGTTGCTTTGTCGGTGGACAGGACTGGCTACATCATGGACGGATGCAGAGCAAATTGAAAATATGGGGTCTGCTGTTCAAAAATCATTAAAACCATTCATGACAGCAAGCACAGAGTATAAGAGTAGGCATGGCACCCTCCTGGCCTAAACACCGGCCCTGTGTGACTGCACCAGTCACAGGCCCGTGGCTCTCACACTGCTGCAGCATTAATTTCAGAATTATGTGATTTCTATGAGAAAACACAGAGGGCCAAGACTGGCAGGCAGCACCCTCTAGTTATGTGTGTCCTGGACACACAGGGTGTGGCCTCCCACAGGGGGGGACAGTGTTAATGATGAAGAGGGTTCAGTCTGGACCTCAGGTAGTGAACTGAACCTGAACTGCATGTGGCGAGACCAGCACAGAGCGGATGCCAGGCCCAGCTCGGGAATTGCTATGGGCTCAGGCTGTCAGCACCAGTGCCCCTTGCAAGGTCCCTTGCAAGTGTGAGGTGGCAGCTGCAATCTCTCTGCTGTGAGCTCCACTGAGCTGCTGTTGGGTCACACACAGATCACAGCTACAGATCTGGTGGAGTTCACGGGGCTGGGTCAGCTAAAGGCCTGCAGGCTCTATTTATTTTTTTTAACATTCAACCTAGGAAGTTTAATTTGGAAGGTCAGAGGAAGCAGAGGATGGAGCTCTGGGTTTAGAGGATGCTTAACCCGTGTAAAGCCAAATAAACCAAGTTCAACTTGAAAATGGAAGACTGGATTATGAAATTGCTGTGGGCCAGAGAATGGCTGAAACCAATGTCTGACTTTAGCCAAAACCCAAATGGAGAAACACAGAACCACAGATCATGTTGGGTTTTGGTCCAAGGCAGCACTCCAAAGCCTTCTGCCCATCAGCACCACCATGGTGACCTTCAGCATCTCTGGGACCTTGTAGGTCAAGTTGATGTGGCCAAGGAATCAGGAACAAGCAGCTCATTCAAGAACAGCCCTGGGAAGGCACCCAATCACTCCAAGGTAAGCCATCAAGACTGCGTTAATACCCTAGTGCCAAGCCCAGACTCGTTATCAACTAACTCACTTTCCCTTCAGCCTTAGACCCTTTCAACTGCATGAGCTTCCCCCCAGGGAAAAAGTCATGTGTGTGTGTGTGTGTGTGTGTGTGTGTGTGTGTGTGTGTCTACATATGTGTACATACATACTACCTATGTGTATGCATTTATACATGTATGTTGGAAAACCAAGTCACAGACTGGTTTGAATGCATGTAACCACCAAGGACTAGTAGCCAGAACATGTGAAGAACTCTCTTAATCAAAAAGTAAAGGACCACTCAATAGAAAAATGGGCAAAGGATTCAGTCAGGCATTTTACAATAAGAAGAATGGCAAATGGTCCATAAAAACTCGGAAAAAAGTGTGTACTGTCACCAGTAATGAAGTGGCACTTCACACGCGTGACACAGAACATATTTAAGGGCTTACACTAAAGGTTGTTGGCAAAGAGGAAGTCTCATGGATTCTGAGAAGGAGTGCAAACTGGTAGGACCACCTTGCAGAGCGATTTAGTAAATTTTAAGGTGCGTATACCCTACAACCTGGTAATTTCACTTCTAGCTCTTACACACTCTACAGACAGAAGAACAAAGATGTTTGCTGAAGCCATTATTTGTAAAACAAAAAAATGGGAAATGACCCAAATGTTCATCAATAAGAGAACAGAGACAAGGTGCTGCACTATACAAGGGAATAGCTGAAAGCCTGAGGTGGCTCTTTTTCTGTAAAGGGACAGATGGTAAATATTTTAAGTTTTGCTAGCCACTGATGTGTCTCTGTTCTAATGACTCAACTTGGTCACTGGAGTGTAAAGCAGCCACAGAAAATTTGTAAACAAAGGGCCACGTTCCAATAAAACTTTATTGACAAACACAGACAATAGGCCAAATTTGGTCCAGGTCCACAGTGTGTTGTACCACTGTTGTACCACAGTGAAAAATGAAATGAACTGGTCACGGTGGATAAATCTCAGAAACATAAAAGTCAGTGGGGAAAGCAATGAGTATAATATGTATAGTGCTGTATCATTTATATGAAGTTATCTGTGCAAAAATGTCATTTGTTATTAAAAGACACAAAGACATACAGTGAATCAATGCAAACTCATATGACCAAAACCACCATCAAGTTCAGGGCAGCGGATGCCTCTGCAGAGAAGGGACTAGGATGGATCTGAGAGGGACCTGCTGCAGACTTCTAATTATATTTGGTAATATGTTTTTTTTTAATCTGAAGCAAAGAAAGCAACACACAGCATGTTGCTTGGAACCGGGTGTTGGGAACACAGGTGCTCATTTTATTTTACTTTTAAAAGCTTTTCTTAAGAGTCTCATCTTTTCTGTGACACTGGCTTTCCGTTCCCTTGGTCCCCTTTCCTCTTGTCCACCAACAGCTGCCTCAACTCTCTTGACAAAAGAGGGGGTGCACATTTGTAAAGAGCCATACCTGAGCTCCTCCCTGGGTCTCTCCTCTGTGACTCCACAGGCCACAGAAAGCCCTAAGACGTGAGCCCTGTTCCCCACCCTGCTGCAGGGCAGAGGAACGGAGTGGGAGAGAAGGCAGAGAAGTACACCTCCACCCCAGCAGCAAGCCAGCAAGGAGGGCTCCCGTCAAAACCTGCACAGCCAGGTCCGCGCCTTCCAACTGCCAGGAGTTCACAGAGAGCGCTCCAACTCCACCTCCCTCAGCACCTATTGATTCTCCATTGACCCAGGTCCCACCAAGCTTCGATTCCCCATTCCCAAGGACAAAGCCAATGAGAAGGGAGAGGGGAGGCTCCTGACCACCCTGCAGACAAACGGACAGCAAGAAAAAATAAAGCTGACAACCTGGGAGGGGACATAAAACCTTAAAAAGACAACCCAAGAATTCCAAAAGCCTAGCACAGCTTCAAAAGAGACTGGAAAGTCCTACAAAGGAACCAAAGGCAATCCCCACCCCTCCCCTCCCCCAGCCCCTGCATCAGAGCCAGGTCTAAACAATGACTGTTCCTAAGGGTGACCCTGAGCTTCTACCAAAAAAGGCAGACATGGACAAGAGATTCTGGTCAATGACAGGATTCAAAGACACAATGCTCTGAGTCACCTAACCAGAGTGGCAGATGTAGCCCACAGACCCCAGACACTTCAAGTATCCTCCCATGTCTGCCAGGTCCTCTGCAGCTATTGACAGGTTCAGTTAGACTGTGGCACCAGTGCACATGGATCAACACTGGAGGCTCTGGTGACTGGGGCTCAAGGCTCAGAGGTTTCTGCAGCCCATGGGGACTGTCCCAGAACCTGCAAACAGTCACCGCTCAACAAACAGAAAGGAGACCCTGCGTACTATTAGGTGTTATGGCCCAGGATCTCTAGTAATATTTAGTGTGCTCCAAAGGTTTATGTTTTCTTTGTCCTTGCTAAGTATGGCTTACTACGCACTCCTTGAGACAAAAAAAAAAAAATGTATTATTTTATTCAGTTAACTAGGGAGAGGAACACTGTTATCTTATAGTATTTATTTCACTGGAGGTGGAGAAAATCGTCTGTGGAGTCAAGTTACTCAATTGTAGGCTCCAAAGCTCCTTGGGTATTATTAGCACAAGAAATACAGGGCTCTAATGGTCTATTTTCCAACCCACAATATGCAGGAAAGAGAACGTGTCTCTCTCTGCCATGACGGAGGGAGGCGTGAGTTAAGGGAACCGCTTAGCGGTTAATTAAACTGGCGCGTCTACTTGGACCACATCTAAAGGAGCGGGCCAAGAGACCACTGTGGTCACCCAAAAGCAGCTGAGCGGCTTCAAGACAGGAAATGAGGCAATCTGTCTCCGGCAGGACTTAAGAAGTCCTCTTTCACCACACAAATAGAAAACTCCTTGTCACCATCCCCCCAAATTCCCACCTGTCTCCCTGTCCTGTGGTTGACCACCACTCAATGGGTAATCCTGGATTCCCTGGGGAGCTCATCTCCCCAGCCCCCACTGCCCTGCAAACCACACAACTGGAGACGATGGTGCCACACTAAGCTTTTGTCTTCTCCAGGATGGAGATGTGGCACCTGGAGGGTGCCGAGGGTCAAGGCACCCAGAATAGGTGCTTGCTACATGCTGATTATCATTATTAATGTGCATTAGGGTAGTGGTTAAGAGTTCAGACCCTGGGTTGAGATCCCAATTTATCACTTACTAATTATGTGACCATGACAAGTTGCTTCACCTTTCCATGTCTCCATACATCTGAAAGGGGGGTGATACCACCACCCACCCACAACGAATTCATCTGCATGAAGCATATGGAAAGGCATACACAGGGGGTGCTCAATAAGTGCCCCAGGTGGTTCATGTGGCCTGGGCAGCGTGCACATCTCCCAGACTCACCTGGGCCCTCGCCTGGAACACCCCATAGGTCTGTATTTTAAATGGTACCCACACTCCTAAGCTCATTTCCTTCAACCACCCCCACTAAGGAGCCCAGAGGAAAGGAATGTGTCCCATCCCTGATTCCCACGGCGCTCCCCACTGTCAACTCCACGTTATCATCAGAGGAGATGAGTATTTTTGGATCTCTTACTTGAGTATAAGCTCAAGGGTGTCAGGGTCTGTGTCTGACCCATCTCTGTCATCCCTGCAGCATCTTGCGTGGTGTCTGGCACAGAGATTGTGGAAAGAAGATGAGAATCTGAAAGAAGGCAGGAGCTGGGGTTAGTGAGCAATGGAAGGCCAAACCCACTCTGGGCGCACCCCGGCACACACGAGAGGGTTCAGATGTCCCTATTTTAAGAATATACCCTGACTGCAGTGGGGAAGGGAGGCTGCCTCAGTCAGCCTGTCTTCCTCAGCCCTTCATTTGACTAGTTACTTGATGCGTTCATTCAACAGTCACGTATCGACTATTTCCTTAAAATAAATCACTCTACTAAGCTCTGGAGATAAAGCACAACCCAATCTCTGTTCTTAAAAAGCTTCCATTCCAGACGGGGAGTCCAGTCAACAGGACATGGAGATACAGCAGGAGAAGTCCTATTTATTGTACGTAATCTATCACCTGCTAAGGATGAGGCTGCAGCATGCTCGGCTGGGAACAAAGTACCATCTCACGGCGGCCAATCCAGCAGGGAAGACAGAAGACCAACAGTGCTGAGAACAGAGAACAGACAAGCACAGGGTGCAGAGTGCAGAAGTCATTTCTCACAAGGGGGTCAAGGCAGGCCCCCTCTCCAGGTGCCCGTTGCTTGAGGAAGGCTCGGGTTGTGCGGGGGAACCCACAGGATGATCCAAGCCAGCCCTGGCAAACCAGGGAGGCTTCCCCAGGAAGCAGGTCACCGAAGGAGACTCAATGACAAGGCTGTGGAGCACTGGCAGGAAACGTTTACCCCATGGAGATTCCCAGACCACCCAGTCCAGCTAAGGGGCAAACAGGAAATGCACAAGGACAGACTTAGGCCAGCACCCACCGTGGGGCTCTGTGAACAGCAAGACAGACAGACCAGGGAGACCCTTCTGCTGGGCTCAGGGGCCAGGCAGATTCATCCCCAGGGAAGAGAGCAGTTCAGGACAGGGTGGTTATGTCGCAGGGCATAACTCTGCCAAAGCAGGAACAGAGGATGCTCGGCCTCAATGAATTGGCTACGGTGGTCGCCAGACACCGCTGTCCCGGTTCACAGCTGGAGTCCCCGACCTCCCTCAATGAGGATCCTGAGAGCCACACGGGCAGTGGACCTGGGGCCTCCCTCCAGTTGGGAAGATCCAAGCACAATGGACAAGGGAAGGCAGATGCAGCCAAGGGAGGGGAAAGGAGAGGAGAACCTCAGGACCGTGAGGCTCCAAAAGGGAACCCTGGCCCCGCTGGTCCTTACTCCTGAGAGAGGAAGAAACGCAAACCCTGGAAAAACCCAAGGCTGTTAAATCAGACTCTAAAAATGGGACTCTGGAAGTCACCTGTTCAAGCCAAGAAGTCACCCAGCAGAACCACTCCTTTATCTTTCATCTATTTCTTGGGTCATCTTATCAGGGGATTTTTTTTTTCCAAACGCATGCAAAAATAGAGGTTGGTTTGATGAACTCCATGCACCAATCACTTGGCTACCATAATTACCAACTCCCGGGCAGTTCTGTTTGCCCCACCCTTGATCACCCTCCCTGCCCTGGTGGGACTGGCTCCAAGCACACCCAGACATCACGTAATCAGATCTTTATAGACTTCAATACATATTTCTATAAGATATGGATTTTTAAAAAATAGTCACAATACCATTCTCAAACTTAAAAAAAGTTAACAACAAAGCTCTCATATCATCAAATATCCAACCGCCATTCAAAAATCACCAATTATCTCAATTTCGTTTCTTAGGTCATCTTATTAGGGGATTTTTTTTTTCCAAACAAATGCAAAAATAGATGTTGGGAATGTCTTAGTTACTTGGAGTTAGGATTCAAACAAGACCCACACACTGCACGGGGTTAATGTATCTCCTGGCCTCTTTGAATCCATGGTCCCCTCTTCCTCTATGTTTCTTCTTAGAATTTATTTATGGATGAAATTGGGCCCTGAAGAATCCCCCACACGGTGCATCTGGCCGTGTGCCTCCCTATGGGGTCATTACCGTGTTCCTCTCTCCCCGAGTTTCCTATGAACTAATGGTGAGATTTAGAGGCTCAGTCAGATTCAGCTGGGACGCTGTTGGCAGAAGCACCTCTCAGTGGTGATGGGGGCTCCAGCTGCCTTCCATCAGAAGCCAAATAACGTCTAGTTGTGTCTCTTTTTGTGCAGCGAGAACTGGCTTCTGGGAGATTCCTATGACAGGTCAGAGACAGGAATCCCACCTCTTTCTGGCTCTCCTACTGAAGGCGGCCTTAGAAGCCAGGCTGGGATGCAGGCAGCAGCGATCTACAGGCTCTGTTAAGTGATTTGGAGCAGCCCAAGTGGGGAAAAGACCGAAATTTGAACTATCAGCAAAATGGCGGCGAATTTACCATCCTTCCCACTGTCCTTAGAGTCTCAGAAACTGGAAAGGGCCAGACAGAACAAGGAGAGGATCTTGAAAGTCATGCCATAAAGATGTTTCTGAACTCCTAGGCTGGTCCCCAAGCTGCACCAGGGTGGATCTGGTCCTAATGAGTGCACCAAAGTCATTGAGAATTAATTCACAGAGAGACAACTGGGGGTGCTCATGCAGGAGAGATCCAAACAGTGCCGCAAAAAAACAGTCTGAAAACTATTAAAACCACGTTTCTACCCACAGAGAGTAGAAACATGCCATTTGACCCAACCAGTCATTTGCCTACTAAAACAAAAATATAAGGATCCACAGTGTCGGACATAACAAACAAAATTCCCAGAATATAATCTGAAATCACTTGCCCCACGGAGAACCAGGATAAGAACACTCAGGTGTCAGACTTCCATGGCGAAGAATTTAAAGCAGCTATTTTAGGAATGCTCTAACAAGCAATCCCAAACCCCCTTGAAACAAATGGACACACACGGTCTCAGCAAAGCAACGGGAGACCCAAGAACCCAGAGGAAATTTCAAAAGGGAAAAATACAGCAGCTGAACTTAAAGCCAAATCCAACACTGGATAAGGTGGAAAGAAGGGGACCAGAGAAAGAATCAAAATAATCCAACCTGAACAAAAAGAAAATGACGGACAATGAACAGAGTCTCAGAGACTCGTGGGACAGTGACAGAAGACCCGACATCGTTGTCATCAGAATCCCATCAGGAAAGAAGAAAGAGGACAGTACTTAGAAAATATTGAAGAGTTGAAAATGTACAAAGTACGGCAAATGACAAAACCTCAGGAAACCCTGAACAGAATACTTCGCCTGTGACACAGTCAACACCATCATCTAAATGCTGAAAAGTAGAGACAAAAAGAGAAAAGAAGAAAAAAATATATACTTCAAGGCATAACCTTTGGGGAAACAATCCAAATGACTATAAATTTCTCTTTGGAAATCAGAGAAGCCAAAAAGAAGAGGCACGTCTGAAGTACTTAGAGAAAAGAAGGATTAACCCCGAATTTCCAACACCATAAAAATACCCTTCGGGAATGAAGGTGAAATAAAGACGTTATCAGAATGAAAAATCGAGGGAATCTGTTGCCAGAAGACGTGCTTTAAAAGAACAGCTAAAGGAAGTTCTTCAGACAGAGAGGGAAGGATCCCAGAAGGGGACGTGGAACATCAGGAGGGAGGGAAGGAACCGGAGTGGGAACCGACTGGGTAAATACGATATTCTCTTCTCAAGAAGCCCTGAACATACACTGGAAACTTTACAGTGAAAAATTAAAACCCCACCTTGTGGCTCTCTTGAATGAATGGAGATGGGCAATGTGACACCCGTAACCTAATGAGCCCACAGTCAAGTCTCCACATTCCATTGAAGTGGTGCAACATCAGTTCACAGCTATCTGAAAAGACAGACAGGTGGCTTCAGGGGTTTTCAGCCTGATCCATCACATAAAGCCCCACATCAATTTTCCACCCAAGGGTCTCCGCAGCCACTGATGACCATTAACTGGATCCAGGCTTCATTAGGGGTTACGAAACAGAAATACATACCCTCACTCTACCGGTCCTCTATTAGCTAGTATTCTTACATTAAAAAGATGTACTTAATCTTAAGTCTGCTCTCTGGTTACTCGAAGGTGCAATTCATACAGGAAAGGAAAGGTAAGTGTTTGACTCTTTCCTTTTATTTTCCAGTCTTCAAAAGAGTGAGTTAGAACCACGAATTTTAAATGACAGGTATAAGGGAGGGTAACACTGGCTTAATCCCTACTTTCGTGATCTGGAATGGGTATAATGGGTATAATGGTCTCCCTTGGTCAACTGAAGGGCAATATCCAAACATGGGAATCTTACAGTGCCCTGAATTATGGCAAGGAGCACGGGACGACACAATCACTTTTGAATATTCACATTAGGATGTGCAGCACTTGCTTTGTATTGCCCCTGGATTAATCTCGTGTGTGTGTGTGTGTGTGTGTGTGTGTGTGTGTGTGGCACTTCCACCTTAGATGATAAGATCCCGTGACAGTAGGAAGCTGAAGCCAAGCTGTCTTCATTTCCTAAAGGACTAAATAAAATATAAAAGAAGTATGTCCTTGGAGATCCCAAGCCAAAGGCAAAATCCTAATAATATGGTTTTGCCTTTAGCCACTCACACTTTTGTTTTAGACCACTATTTTTTATATCAATGACTCCGGGCCAGCCACAAGATAAAACCCTTCTCGGATACTACGTCGTCTAATTCTCACAACCAACAACCACCCTGGGACGCAGGCGCTCAGCACCTGGGTCGAGAGACCAGGAAACCACCTGCGAGCAGATTCTACCCACACCCACCTCCAGCTGCCGTGAGTGACCTGCGTGCTCCCTGCCGAGGCGGGTGTCAGTCACCCTACCACCCACACAGCAGTCCCCCGGCTGTGCCAGGCCTCTGCCAGCTGAGAGCCAGAGATGACATGAGCGCCAGGAGAAGGCACGTGGGGCAAACGTCCTGTGTTCCTACGAGGAGGGGACCCCATGACTGACAGCTCCCTGAAGCTGCCCAAATAGCACAGCAGACAGATGCCCTGGGCTCCAGGGACTTAAAATAGAACCAGAGGCCAGAGAAGATCAGTGCATCCACATGATCTCTGAGTCATCGAGATCTTAAACTTATGTTTTAGAAAGAAATGAATAACACGAGAAAACGGTCACAACGAAGAGCACATCACAACTGAGTACATTACAGGAGTGTGTGTGTGTGTGTGTGTGTGTGTACTAAGTGAGTGTGTGCACATGCGTGTGTATGTGTGCAGACACACATACTTGTACATGTGTGGAAAGAGGGAAGATAGACTGGCACCAAGTTGCTCACACATTAACAGCATTTCACTTTGACTTACGGGCCGTGGGCAGTTTGGTTTCTTCGTTATAATTTATTTCCTAAGTTCTTTACAATAATCAGAAGAAAAGAATCTTATAAAGTTATGAGAGTGGTGGGCGGGTGGTGGACAGGGAGGAGTAGTGGGCAGTGGACGAGGGTTGCTAGGCCACTGCATGATTCTGCAGGAGGTGAGAGGGGTGGATACGTGTCACTGCACGTCTGCGCAAACCCACAGCGTGGACGACATCGGGAGGGAACCCTAACATGTCCTATGGACTGAGGTGACAACGTGTGGCTGCAGGGTCATCAAGTGTAACAAATGCACTCTGGTGGGGGTACTGACCCTGGCAGGCTCCCAGGGGGAGGCGGGGCATAGGGGACCCTGTTACCTTCCTCTTAGTTTGGCTAAAACCTCAAACTGCTTAAAAACATGAGCACAGAAAAGAAATGTGTGGATCTGCTCAGTTCCCACAACAGGCACAGAGGGTCAAGTAGTGGAACAGGCAGGGGGGAAGGAAAAAGAAACAGTGATCAGGGTGACCAGCAGCAGCAGAGACGAAGCACTTGCCGGGAGAGCTAGTACAACATTCAAGGTGGGACAGAGACACCTGAAGGTCACAGAGGCTGCAGTGTAAGGTCACTGTGGAAACAGGAATGCCTGCATGTACCCAGGCCAAACAGAAATCAAGCCCAGCAGCAAGACTGCCCCGAGGCAAGGAGGGACAGAGCAGAGGTGACAGTGTGTGTGTGTGTGTGTGTGTGTGTGTGTGTGTGTGTACACATCTGTCTGTCCATATACTGATATCATGGACTATTACACAACAGGTAAAAGGAACCAGGGCAGACACAGTCAACAACGTTATCCTACTCGTAATTTTTTCAACAACATATTCTTATGGTCTGTATAATAAGCATTTTTAAGAGAGTTCAAAGTAGGAAGGAAAGCAAGGAAGAACATGATCACGGGGTACTGAGTCAGAGTCCATCAGGTGAGGGTTTGGGTGAACCTGGAAATGGCTCTGCTACTGGTGAGCGGTCTGGGCTCTCCTCACTCAAGGCTCCTCGTCTGTTCTCTGGGGACAAGACACCTGCGTTTGCAGGGCTAGTGTCAGAACTGCTCAGGCACAGTGCACCCCACCCTGTACGGCCCCCGGGAAGTTGCAGCTGAGCATTCACAGATAAACACAAGGAAGAAGTGGCAAAGACAGGCTGTGGGTAGGAGCAGGAGAGCCAGCTGTGGGGTGGGGAGCGCAGAGATGGCGTGGCCAGAAGGGACAACCTGGCTGGCTGGAAAGGTCAGGGATGGCAGGGTCCCAGTCCTCGGCACTTACTGCAGTTCTCCTCGTCACTGCCGTCAGGACAGTCCTCAAACCCGTTGCACCGGAAGCGGCCGATGATGCAGTGGACGCCGCTGGCGCAGGGAAAGAACGTGGGGCCGCACTTGGACTTAGCTTTTGCTGCAGAGAGGAAAAAAGACGGAGAAACAGCGAGACGTCAATCAGGACGGTAAGGTCTCAGGCCACCGCGTCTTCCTCCTGTCCCCTCTGAAAGTGCAATGAGCCCTTGCAGGTTTACCTGGGGGTCCCCGAGGGAGGCTCACCCCCACCCCCACCTGGGATGCCCAGCGAGCCCGGACCCCCACATACAGCATCCCCGAGGAAGGGAGGGGCTGATCCTGCCCCACACAACCTCTGCACCCCCCAGGCACCCAACCCCAGGTGCCAAACAGAGGAAGGACTAGGTGGACGGTGAGCCGGTGGGCGATGGATGGAGCTTGCATCTCAAGATGCTGAAGAATCCATTGAAATTCCTTCCCGGGTGTCAAGTAATCACGGTTGACATTTAGCAAGCGCTCACTGTACCAGGCCCTACGCCAAGCGCTCTGCCCGGATTATCTCCTCTAATCCCCTGAGCGGCCACCCAAAGGGAAGGCCTGCAGAAGAGCTCACGCCCGGACACGGCCCTCCTTACAGAGGCTGCAGGCCAGGGTGCTCCTGCTTGGCTGGAGCCTGGGAACCTGGATTTGGGGAGGGGTCCCTCCACCGTAACTGAAGAGAGCAGCTCCCTGTGCCTACACTGTTTATGCCAATGGAACAGTTTGCGCTGAACACCTGCTTTCCTTTTGAGAGTCTGGAATCTGGGGACATGTGAGGCCAAAGGGGCTCCTGCAGCCGTCCAGGATAAACACTCTGGGCACTGACTCGCTAATGCGCCTGCCCAGTAGACAACACTTCACACATGTTACGACCCACTGCAAGGGAATCAGAGGCATCCTGTGGAAGGGACCAGGGCCTGCTCCGCTCTGGACTTCACTGCACCCCGGTTACCTCTGTGGATTCTGCTTTGTATCCTTTCCCTGAAATAGATCAGGGTCAAGGTACATGACTATACGCGGGGTTAAGTGAATCCTAGAAAAACTGGTGAATCTCGGATGGCCTTGGGGACCCCCAACACGGATGTCAAGTGCTCATCCCCTTTCATAGATGCATTCTGAGGATAAAGTGACTTGCCCAATGTCACACAGAGCTGGTGTGAGGCCCTGGGCACCCCTGACTCCAAGAAGCCACAATCCCAATCAACTCAATGGCACGGCTTCTCTGCCCAAGGTTTGTAATTTTCCACAAAAGAAGAAATTCATCTTGCCTTCCTGCCATATCAACAGTCTGGACAGAAACGGTTGATACTCAGGCTTGATGGAGTGTCCTGCTAAACCAAAGGGCTCTGTGGGGTAATGCACTTTCTTGTTAATGGTGCTCACTGCATTGGTTGGTGATTGGGAGGTGTTACAATAGGATCTGTGGCCACGTCCAGGTAGCAGGCTCCACTGAGTAGCCCTCTCGCTTCCTGTCTTAGAAGCGGGACCCACAAGTCCTCCCAGAAGGAAGGGCCATTTCTTTGGAACAAACAGGCCCTAAATCACCTCCGTGTTCCTGCCCTTTGTAACATGCCCACTTTGGCAGCAGCTGATTCACAGTCAACAGGGTGTAAAAGCCTGGGACGTGTCCAGGTTTTAAAAACCCACGTGGCCTTGTTTCCAACTGGAACAACCATAATGGTGCTGGGGAACCCTTCTCAAAAAACCCAGGAGAGCCCTGCCTTCCGATTCCAGCTCTGGGTCTAAGTCCTTGAGCAAGTTTCTAAATATTGTTGAACCTGTTTCTTCATCCATGAATTTCAAGTGCCATCTTTTTCCCAGGGCTCTGGTAAGTAGTCCATGAGATGACCTACATTAAGCACTTAGTACAGAGCATGGCATACAGCAGATGCTCAATTAGTGGAAAGATTCTGCCATTTATCATCATCACTAGAATTTTAAAACTGACCCTTCAGCTACTAGAACTTTTTTTTCCCCCAATTACCAGAGTTTAAAAAGCTCATTATGGAAGGGCTCTGTGAACGGATAGGAAATGACTCCCACGATATACTGTTAAGTGGGGGGGGGGGGGGAAGTGCAAAAGAAGGGCCGGGGCTGTAGCTCAGTGGCAGAGCACTTGCCTAGCATGGGTGAGGCACTGGGCTGGATCCTCAGCACCACATAAAAAAATAAAATAAAGGCACGCTGTCCGTCTTCAACTATTAAAAAATCTTTTTTAAAAAAGTGCCAAAGAAGACCTAGAGTATTTTGTCGTTCATATAGGAAGAGAAGGGGGTGAGGAAAAGAAAGAATAAAAATCACAACCATGTGTTGGCTCATCTGTACAAAAGAAATACAGGAAGGATCAACCAGAAATTGAACAACTGCAGATGGGTAGGAAAGGAACAGAATCCAGTAATAAGGATAAGAAAGGTGCATACTTCTGTGAGCATATCTATGTGTACAGATAGAGTCAGTCCATCTACCTATCTACCCACCTACCTCTCTCAGTTCACATTCCGTCTCTCTGTATACACATCTGTCTCAGTTTATATTTGCATAGATAAACCCAGGGAAGTGTCTATCTTAGAGCCACGATAATAGGATCCAAAAAAAATTAAGAGTTAAGATCAATCACATGTTGGAGAACTCAAAACGGAATTTAAGCAGTAACAAGTGAACACAACCTCCTTCTTCCACATGAATAACACCCCACTGAAGTGAGAGGTTTAAAAAGCTAGCCTTAAGCAACTGTGTACAACATTATTCTGACTGGATTCTCTAAGGTTAAAGGGGAAAAAGGACTCCATGTAAATACTGTACTGCGGTTATATTTATCTCGCACAGGGGCAGGGAATTGCAATCCTGAAACCACCACTTGCATAGGCAAGGGCTGGACAAGGCAGTCGACCTTGCCTCAACAGTAAGAGCTGTCAGAGGGAGACGGCCCCTGAGGAACCCTGGGGCTTTGGCCTGGAATTAAAGGAATGGGTTTTTTTTTTTTTTTGGGGGGGGGGTTGTTTGTTTGTTTTAAGAGAGAGAGATGAGATGAGAGAGAGAGAGAGAGAGAGAGAGAGAGAGAGAATTTTTTTAATATTTATTTCTTAGTTTTCGGCGGACACAACATCTTTGTTTGTATGTGGTGCTGAGGATCGAACCCGGGCCGCACGCATGCCAGGAGAGCACGCTACAGCTTGAGCCACATCCCCAGCCCCAAAAGGAATGTTTTAAAAATCAGGCAGATAGACGTATCTACTAGATGGAGAGAGAGAAAAATAGCTAATAAAATAAATATTGATTTGTGTGTGCAGAAGAGGGGTGTGTGTGTGGGTGTGTGTGTTCCTTAGCTCTTTTATTGACAAGGACTAGAAACAAAGATGTCCCAACAGCAACAAGCACATCCAGCTCTCAGACCATGGTTTCTAAGTACCATTCAACCAGCCCAGGAAGCCCAGATCTTAGGAGAAGTGGCTGGTTTCAGAGGGGACCTTCAAGATGAACCTCCAGCATCTTATATTGCTAGAATATAAAGAAGGGTTCAAAGTGCCCTGGGGGCAAGTCGAAGGGCCGAGGAATTAACCTGAACTCCCAATAGCCCAAGCTGGAACAATCTGAGCAACCAAAAGGTATTGAATTGCAAACCAGAGGATGAGATGAACATCCCTGAGGCCCTCCTGATACCAAAGTTGGTTGAAGGCACCAGTATATGGTTGGGGAGGGATAGAAGAAATTCTCATTAATGAATGTAAAAGGGGTGCAGGAAACAGAAAGTCCCTCTTATGCAAACAGGGCAGTAATAACTTATAGAGGCAAGAGGTACCAATGTGGTTGCTAAAGTCAGAGGAGGAAAGCTTGAGGAGAGACAGGGTATCTGCAAAACCTCAAGGATCTCCCCAGTATGCTAATTAATCACAAAGGGGGAAAAATAGTGACTGAGAAACTTGGCAGGTGCCACCTTACCATGCCATCGTGGTCAAAATGAGAATCACTGGACATCAGCAATACAGTCGCCCTCGAATGGGGAACAGAGGACACCACATCGCCCTCTGTGCTCTACTTGCCAAAAATACACGATTCAAGGTAACCATGAGAGGACATCCGACAAGCCCGAAGGGAAGGCCTTCCACAGGCTAACTGACCAGTAACCTCCAAGGTCACAAAGGCCAAGAAGAGGCATTTGCAAACACTGGAGAGGCCCCCAGGACTGGGAAGGACGGCGATGGAACTCCACCAGTGCCAATTCTCGTTTCGATCCTTGCTCTAGGGCTCTCTCAGATGTCAATCATATTAGTGGACAATGGACAAGGAGTCTGAGAACTCCCAGGACTACTTCTGCCCCTTTTCTGTAGGTCTAACATTATTTCGAAATAAAAACCTATGATCAGGCTCCCTGTGGAGTACATAAAAATATAGAGCAGGAAAGAACATTACCTATAATCCTCCACTCTGAGGCACCCCAAATTTGCATTCTTCTAACGCAGCTGACGCCTTTATACATACAATTTTTTTTTAATGTCCCAGGATTTTTTTTATTGCACATTTTATTTTGAGAAACTTTGTGATTTACATAAAGTGCTAAAAAAGATCCCATGTACCCTTTTCCTACTTTTCCCCAATAGTAACTTCTCGTAAAACTATAGGAGGACGTCACGACCAAGATGCTGCCATTGCTGTGGCCAAGATACAGAGCATCTCCATCCCCACCAAGAGCCCTCAGTGACCCTCGGACAGCCAGGACCAACACTCTCCCTCTCCCACTTCTCCGTTAACCCCTGGCAATCACAGGTCTCTTCTATGTTTCTACACTTTTGTCATTTCAAGAATGTCATGTAAGTGGAATTGTTCGTCATATAACCTTTTGGAAATGGCTTGTTATTTTTTTCATCCAGTGCAAGTCTCTGGAGAAAACCCTCCTGTGATTTTGTAGATTAACTTGCTTTAGAGCTACAACACTAAATATTTTCCAAAGTTTATTGTGGCCACAAAAATATTTCATAGTATTGATCAACAAGATTGTTCTATCATTTCCTCCATGCTGGGCACTTGGGGTGCTAGGGTCTGGATGTGGTTCATTCTCCTAAGGTTCCTGTGTTGGAAGCTTGGTTCCCAGGATGGTGGTATTAAGAGGTGGTACCTAGTGCAAGGTCATTAGATCACGGAAGCCACTGTTATCAGAACAAGTAAATGCTGGTCTCATGGGGGGAATTAAGTGCTTGTGAGAGTGGATTGTTACAAAAGAGCAAGTCTGACCCCTGATTCACTCTCTGCCTTCCTATTTTGCCATGTTATGTATGGCTCCCTTCCTCCACACACTCCTGCCATGATGTCATCTTCCATGTGACCCAGCCAAAGGACCCCTCACAAGAGCTGAGCAGATGTCAATGCCAAACTCTTGAACCTCCAAAACTGTGAGCTAAATAAACCTCTTTTCTTTATAAATTACCTACCTCAGATATTTTATTATAGGAACAAAAAAGCAGACAAATATACTTAGTTATAAGCAAATTTTCAGCATTATAAATTATTCAGTAAAGAACATCTTTACATATAAAAAATTGGCCTGAATTACAAATAATATTCTTAAGCCACATTACTAGAAAGGGGGATACAGGGTATGAACATTTTCCCCCAAAATACATAATGTGTTAGGGAAGTGTTTCATTAAATATCCTACCACAGGCCAGACTTTAAAACAAAAACCCATTTGCTCACAAAATATTTCAGAATCTGGGCTGGGGTTGTGGCTCAGCGGTAGAGAGCTTGCCTTGCACCCGTGTGACGCTGGGTTCGATCCTCAGCACAACATAAAAATAAATAAACAAAATAAAGGTGTTGTGTCCAACTACAAATAAAATTTTTAAAAAATATTTCAGAATCACACGCTCACTGTTATAAGTGATTATAACAATGGTGGGGCCCAAAGCCCACCCCCAGGTTCAGTGATTCACTGGGGGGAATCAGGACTCAGCGTCAAAAGGACACAAACCAAAACTGGCCAAGAGGAAAGGGACAGAGGTGAAGCCCAGAGCAAGCCAGATGGAAGCCCCCAAGTCCCCTCCCGGCCATTGCAGAGCAACAAGGAGTGACAACACTCGTGAAAGGCTGTCACCCAGGGAGCACGTCACTGAGCCGGTGTCCAGGGGTTGCCTGGGGGCTGGTCACATGGACATTCTCAGTTCCCAAATTCTCAGAGCCCAACAGGGAACCTAGACAACCTCGCTGCGGGGCCCAGCTGGTCTGGCTCTGGGAGTCGCCCGTCAGTTACCAAAATTCAGGTCCTAATGACGGCCAAAACCACTCCGCCATGGGCCCTGGGAGGGACGTTGTGCTCCTTCTCTGCACAGATGCGTCTGGAACCTGCAGGGCCAGGTGACAGGGCAGAGAAGCAGAGGCGACCATTTCCCAGGGCCGCGTCTGCGCCTCAGCCAGCCCTGCATCCACCACGTCCTCCCAGCCGGCCCGAGGCCTCCGCCCACTGTTCCTGGGCCAGCCGGCCCTGCTCTGGTCACCTTTCAAGGGATCAGAGAAGAAACGCCACCTCGGGGCTTGACCTCCAAGCTGGCAGGGTATCCTCATAAACTTCAGCCTGTCACCTTTCCATGGAAAATGTCACTGGCTTGCCGTTGCCTTAGAATAAAGCCTGCAGTTTCCACTGCAGTGTCCCCCAGCTCTCTGGCTTCCCACGCTGCCACCACCCCAGGGCCTTTGGGCTCCTACACCAGGCAGGTCCCAACTCAGGGCCTCTGCACAGTGCGGTGTCCCTCTGCCGGGACGCCTTCTCAGGGCTCAGCATGGCCCCCTCCATCTTCCTGAGGTCCTGCCCTGCGCCCTCCATCACTCCAACCCTACCCTGCTCTGCTCGTCCACCCGAGGACACACCCTGACCTGACGTGACACCACTGCCTTCCCACGGTGCCACCTGACGTCCCTGCCACCCACTCCCAGGACACACATCTGCTTGAGTACTTTGATCCAGCCTTTTGAAGGAGCTGTATGGAACAGGGCCCACGACTGGTGCCTAAAAAATATGTGCCAGATGACCTGTGAGAGGAGACAGTGGGACTGGACAGTACCAGCAACCGCTTGCTACACACCTGCATGGGCTGAGTAAGCACTGAGCTGTTCTACAGACCCTACCTCATTCACTCCCCGTAAGACCCACTGTACAGACAGGAAAACTGAGGTCTACAAGTGAAGATTTCCCTTGACTCAGTTGCTTGACTCCCCGGTAGATCTCCCTACTGCCCCGTCCAGCTCCAAGGAACGAGGCTGCCTGAGACAAAGAAGTGGTGCAGATGTGAATGATCAAAAGTGAATTCGCTACCACCGCTATTAGCCAGCTCCTCGGCCCCGCCCTGCGCCCTTTTCAGGAGTGACTACTGAGACATCCTGCCTGGTGGGATGCTGAGCTGCTGCTTGTCAGAGGGAGCCGTCCTGGTGATATCCATTTGCAACATCACAGGCCTGCAAGGACTACCGCTGGGCGGGTCACAGGCACCCAGAGAGCGTCTGGCAGGGGCACAGAGAGAAGCCGGGGAGAGCCTGTTGACATGGCTAGGGGCCGCTCCCCCACACCACAGCCCACAGGGCCCTGAGGGGTTCCAAGCAAGGCCTAGTCAGGCCTCTCCTGCTGCCCCAATCTCCCAATCTCCCATTGCAGCAGCCCCTGGCATAGAGTGGACCCAGGCTTGTCAGTCTTTAAAATCGTCACGGCAAGGGGGACAGAGCACCTGTTCCACTGAGTGCTGGACACCCCCATCCCCGCCACAAGCCGTGCTAAGCTGCGTTCACTAGCAAGACCCCGGGGCTCTGCCCAGTGTTGGCTTTATTTTCCTGATCTGAGTCCTTCCCCTCCCTAAAGTCTGCTTGTCACCATTCTGGATTTAAAGACCCAGACGATAAGCCAGGGGCAGTGGCGCCTGCCTGCAATACCAGCGACCCAGGCTGTGACACGAGGATCCAAGAGGAGCGCAAGTTCAAGGCCAGCCTCAGGAACTGGGTCAAACTTTTATTTTACCACCGAGGACATACACAAATGCACGATGACTTCCACTCACTATCAGCCTAATTAGAAGTCAGCTTTCACTCCAAAAGCCACAGTCTTGGCCAGAGATATGTAGTGTGGGGACCAGGAGAGAACTGAAGGGCAGGAGGAGATGGCCCAGCATCACCAAGTTGTGACACCTTGGGACACAGATCAGATCTTCATGTGCATAACAACCAAAGCCCACAGGTACTCGGCACAGGCTCATCCGGTCACTGATTCTCACACACAGGAACACTGAGGCCCAAGGAGGCGACTGACTTGCCACAGTCTCAGAGCTCTTGAGGGTCAGACTGGCAGAGTCCAGTCCTGCTCCGAGTCTGGCCTCTCTCAGACTCACTCTGCTTGACGCAGGTGCCACAGGGCCATCCCTGGTCTGATTCAGGAGAGACCCAGAGAAAGGGGGCCCTGAGACCAAAAGCCCTTCTCCCATATGGCCAGGACTTCCCAGACCTCTTGCCTGTGGCTCTCAACCTACCCAGGAAGGGCTCAGGGCTGCCCACCCATCCTGGAGGATGACATACTACCACCGGGCCCTGCTGTCGAGGGCTCCTTCCCCAGCCTCTCCCCAGGTGGCAGTCACACCAAGGGCTGGACAGAGGCCGCAGTGTGGGACCACCAGGAGCTCAGCTGCTCAGGTGTTGCACTGCTCAGACTGTGGCTCGGGCTCCAGCCAGAGCTGCTGGCCGCTGGTTCTCCCCCTCCAGACCCCTGTGGTTGGTGCAATGAGCCACGGCTCCTCACCCACTGCTCCCGCCAACTCCAGCTCCAGGATCCTGACAGTGTGTGGCTGAGGCGCCCAAAGAACTGGACGCAGGGGCCTTCCACTTCTGCAAAGTCACCACCCTGGCTTTCACAGACACAAGGCCGCTACTGTGAGACATACGAAAGGGAAGGTAAACACCATCCCAAACCGTCCCCACCCGATCAGCACACCCTGGACAGCCTGGTAAACATGGTCTTGAGCGTGGTCTCCAAACTGCAGCACACGCCGGGGTCACCCAGACCCTCACGAATGCAGCAGGTGCGGGGTGGAGCCTGGGGTTCTGCACTCCTGGCCAGCTCCGGGCAGTGCCGCTGGCTCCGAGCACTAAGGCGCAGGCCAGCAAAGGCCACTGCCTCGCTCACTGCGGTACCTCCAACACCCACTAAGGTGCCCGCATGCAGGCTAGTCAATAATTACTGACGAATGCATGAGCAAAAATCTGAGTATGCAGCTGGACTTAAATGCCACCGTAAAACACGTGGTATTCTGAAACGTGCTCCGGCCACTTTGACATATTATGACATCTCTTCACGTCAATAACTCCTGGTCCACATGGCCACTTTCAATGGTGAAGGGTAACTTTACTGCCTCTCTGTATTCATGAGTCATACTGATGGACAGTTGGGGTGTTTTCGATAAGCAACGTGCGTCCAGCCGCTTACACGGTTTTTTCCCACTGACACAATATCTCCAGGAGGTCTAACTGCTAGGTCAAGGGACATGCATAGTCCACGTTTTGGTATACTTTTGATCATGCACCACCTCTCCCTGGGGAACTGGTAGTCTTTGGGCCACAGATGGCTAAGAGAAAAGCCTTCCCACCCAAGGTCATGCTGAATGTCTCCTATTAGCAAGGATATTCCTAGAAAGGCAAAGGCTGCGAACAACCCACAGCTCCTCTGCATCTGGGGGAAGTCGGTCCTTCACTGCTGCCACGCTCTATTATCCTCCATCCATCTCTGTCTCCTTTCATTTTAACATCTGTGTATTTCATTACTCTGCAGAGTAGGGGACATTAGTGTCTGGTCAAGGAAACCATGACTCTTCTTTTTATCTTTCTAAATTTGGCCCGGGTGCAAGGCATCAATCTCTGCTGGAATTGGTTTGCCTGGGTTGCACTAATCACAGGCTAATGCAGAGTGACTCTGTGCCTGGGAGCTGGTCCTTCACTTCACTTCCTGGGCTGCACGCACCCTCTTGTCTCAGGGTGCTGACAAAGGACAGGGTCTCGCTCCCAGGACTGCCTTCCTCGCCAGGGTTTCTCTAGAATTCCACGTCCTCCAAGGCAGTTTTGCAAAGAGCAACTTAGTGACCCACTGCAACCCAATCACGACAGATGCTTCTGAAATTTCAGGTTCCTAGGCCCCTCCCAAGGGGAATCTGCATTTTTATTAAGCACAACCAAGGATTCCCATGAACACTGACATATGAACATCCTTGCTAAAGTCTGCATATGACTTGAGTGTGTCCCCCCAGAATGTGTGTTGAAATTTAATCCCCTTCCTAAGGTAGAAACTGTGATATTTAAAGGTAAAGCCTTTGGGAGGGGATAAGGATTAAATAAATAGAGTGGGGACCATGATTGAACCCTGGAGGCTTTATAAAGGAGAGGGACAGAAACCAGAAGAGACATGAACTAGTGGGCTCCCCATCTCTTGCCATGCAATGCCCTAGATCGATCCCCTCAGGACTCTGCCAGCCAAAAGGTTATCACCAGATGCAGCCCCTGGACCTTGCACCTCCAAAATAAACTTCTTTTCTTTGTAAAGTTATCTGCCCTTGAAAATTTTATTATAGCAACACAAAACAGACTAATACACTTCTACTCAGAGATTCTGCTTAAGTCTTACATCCTCAGAGAATGACCTCATTATTCCTTTCTTTCTAGTACTGTTACTATACCAATCAGCAGCCACTACAAGAATCATGGCTATGGGGACAATTCTGACGTCACTCCTTTAAGTCAAGTCTAACAATGACATCCCCGACTGAGGAGTAATCAGAGGAAGAACAGCCACTGGCAAGTACAGGCCTCTTCCTGGTCTTCCTCCATTTCAACAAGTTTTTTCTTCTTCCACATTTACGCACAAGGCACAAAATGCTTTACATACAAAGCTGTATATTCACACAGAAATGGTCGTGCCCTAGCAAAAAAGCCCTTTTTGCATTTTAAAACTCAAATCAATTTTGTAAGGCTTTATACTTTACCTGTGCATGAAACAAATAGGTTATAGCGGGGGTAGAGGAGCTTTCCCTTTCTGTCCAATAGCAAAATGTTCCTGAGCATCCTTCTGTGGGCCAGGCACGGAGTCAGCTGTGGGCAAGACAGGCTCTCTGACAGCCCAGGACAGATGAGCCTCCGCATGCAATGCAAGGAGTGACCTGCAGAGGGAGCTATGAGACGCCTAATCTCAACCAGGTGAAGGCTATTGTCAGGAAGGGTTCTCCGTGGAAAGTCTGCCTCTGATGAGATACTTAATCAAGATAGAAACTAATAATATTTACTATCTGAGACCTTACTCATTCCGTTAGTTCATTTCACTTAACACTAATTCACAGACTCAATGTCATACCTGTAGAAATGAGGATACCCAAGAGACACCTAGGCCACGTTTGAAAGTTTAGCATTCATAGAATTGTAGAATGAAGAATGTTCCAAGAAGCAAGAACGGCATGTGCAAAGGCCCAGAGGTAAGAACAACATAGAAATGAAAGAACAGAAAAGAGATCAGTGGAAATGTGTTTTCTCATGTCAGTAAAAGTGTTCAGCACCTTTAATTTAAAAATTGAAAACCCTATTTCTCATAAGAAAAGTGTTATGAGTCAGTTGCAATTCAATTCACTCTAAAATTGGTAGAACGATGACATACAAAAGTTTAAATTAGAAAAAATAAATTATGTAATTTACATAATATAAACCAATGTGCACACCTCTCAAAGTGAATACCCACATGTAGCCGTCACCGGCTAAAATTTTTGCAAAGAGCAATGTAACTGAAATTGCTAACGCATTCATTCTCCCAGCTTATTTTCTAAAAAGTCAAACTGTGGTTCCTTTTAAAAGTCAAAAATGACTTCATGGTTGGGAGCAAGAAAGCAAAGAGAGACTTACAAAAATAACAGACTTTCAAAAAGCAATCTGCCTGGGTTCTGTAAGAAGTCAGGAGAAAGGAGGAGATGTTCTTTCACTGTGATCCCAGAGCAGATGACAAACAGCCCAGAATGTCAAACAGACTCCGAGAACTTAAGCCTGTGAAAATTCATTGAGCAAAAAGCCCTCAGATTGGAGTAGAACCAAGTGTTATCTTTTTTTGGGAGGTTGGGAGCCTCCCGGGGATTGAACTCTGGGGCACAACCACTGAGCCACACCCCCAGCCCTATTTTGTATTTTATTCAGAGACAGGGTCTCACTGAGTTGCTTAGCGCCTGAGGCTGGCTTTGAACTCGCTATCCTCCTGCCTCAGCCTCCCGAGCTGCTGGGACTACAGGCGTGCATCACCGTGCCTAAGTGTTATTGATTGGACGAGATGTTTTATTTCTCCCTAAAATAACACATCAGCCATTTCAGACATCATGCTGGAGGGGTGTCATGGTTTAGATCTGGAATGGCCCCCCAAAAGCTCCTGTGTTGGAAGCGTGGTCCCCAAGGCAGCAGGGTTGAGAGGAGGGGCTTTTGGGCAATGATTGCATCCTGGGGGTCTCTGACCTCATCAGAGAATTAGTCCATCAAGTGGACTAGTGGGAGGTGGGACCTACTTGGAGGAAGTTTGTCACTGAGGGTTCATCCCACAAGGTTTGGTCCTCCTCTGTCTCATGTTCTCTCTCCCCTCAGCCTATTTCTGGCTGCCGTGAGCTGAACAGCTTTCCTCCACTGAGCCCTTCTGCCATGCTGATTCTGCCACGGAGCTGGCTACCCTGGATTGAGACCTCTGAAACTGTGAGCCAAAATAAGTCCTTCTTCCTCTAGGGGGTTGTGGTCAGGTATCTTGGTCACAGCGACGAACAGCTACCACACAGGAGCGAAAGAGACACAAACACAAACTAACAGGAAAATACATGTGGAAAGAAGGCACGCGGGTGAAACAGCTTTCCCAGATGATTTGGTCATAGAAAATTCTTCCCACACATCTGCTTTATGCCTAAAACAGAAGTTCTATAACCTGGGGCTGAGGTATCAGAAGGTATCTAAGGTCTGCATTTGTGTCCTCTCCCAGGTCTGCCACATAATAACAGCTGAGACCTTGGACCTGAAAAAAGGGGACAAAGATAACACAGACCTCAAGAGCTCAAGAAATAAAGTGAGATCTTGTGCCTACAGAAGGCAGCCTATCCAGCTGGGGTTCACTCACACCTCCACTCCCGGCATGCCTCAGGGCTCTACAGGTTGCTCTTCTTCACACAGACCGCTGCCCCTGAGAAGAACCAGGAGGAAACACCGTAATCTCTGGACGGTCCAAGGCCTTGCTTGTTCAGTTATTCACTGAAGCAGCATTGACTCTAAGTCTCTGTATGTCACCCATATGACCTGAGCCAGCCATGCGTCCCCAGCTAAGGAATACCTGGCCAAGAAGCCAAGAAGGATAATAAACAGAAAACTGCAAAAAAAATGAGATGTGATAAATGCTCTATGAACTGAACAAGCAGTGGCCTTTCAACAGTTAATTACAGCACTTAGGAATGCAGGGATGGGGGTCAGCCTACCCGGGTTCAAATCCGGCTCTACCACTTACTGGTGGTATGATTCCTGGTTAGTTATTTGGCCTCTTTGTGTCTTGATTTCCTCACCAGGACACGGAAATACCCAGGAAACGGCACTGCCTACCTCAGTGAGTTGTGGGGTTAAAAGAGATAATGTAATCACTGCTTAGAACTTTCTCTGGTGGCTAGTACTGTATTAGCTACTGTTATCTATATCCCACATTAGCTATCATTATTTGATATTCCACTAGAAAATATATGATAAAAGACAGTATTTCATACATAGTGCTACATATAATATCATACGGTATCCACCATTGTTATTGACATCACTTATTATTATCATTTTCAGTTTCCACCCAGCAGTGAATGCTCAATCAATGAATGGGAAACAGTTTAAGTGCAAAAGGATTCAAAAAATCATGAGACTCCTCCAACCTGGGGAAGCCCGAGAGTACTTCCTAAAGCGTGGCTACTTCAGCTGGGCATGAAATGTCACAGGAGCACACTGGTGAAGTAGGAGAGAGAAGGGCACTCCATGCAGGAGGAGTGGCAAGAACAAAGGCTCAGAGGTGAGTCAGGTCACGTCTCACGGAAAGGTCAGCGAGAAGCTGGGGCACCTGGAACATGGAGTATGTGGCAGGAGGTGAGTCTGGGAGATAGGCAGATAGGAGTCGGCACTCATCCTGGGAGCCAGCAGACACTTTTATTAAAAAAAAAAAAAAGTGATGTGTCAAGTCTGCTTTTTATGAAGAGAATGTTTATAGACCCATGGGATATTATAAGGCCATGTAAGTCAAAGAAATATCTTCTATACCTTCCACGAAGCCCTTAGGGAACGGAAGAGAGATGCGTCTACAATATTCTTTGGACTTTTAGAGGAAAAGGTACTAAAGACCACATTAGAATGTAAAGTGACTGCCAGTGTCTTTTAAAATGATATTAAGAATGACCAGGGAAAACATCCAGGCAAGTTTGGGATGTGGAAATCACAACCTAGAGGGTTTTTGCAGGTTATTTGTTTTGGCTCTCTAGAATGCACATGCATATGTGTGTGTGTGTGGGGGGGGGGGGGTTGTGTGCTCACATATTGGGATGAAAATTCCAGAAACTCCATACACAGAGTCTAAGTCATTCCCAACTGGTACATCTACAGACAGGTCTTGAGGGGATGAAAAAGATCTAAAAGATCATAAATAAATGTGGGTCTGCTAACTCACCCTCCCGAGGCTTTTCACCACTTGGTAGAAAAACTTACAGACAGAGGATCTGAATCCCTGGGATTAAGAGCAGATGTGGGAGTAGAGATGGGAATAGAACAAAAGTCATCGTTCCCACCTTGAAAAGAGAACTTCATACAGAGACAGCTTCTGACTCCATGAAAGGCGATATCCAAGGGATAGCTCCTCAGAAGTGTGGGAGAATGAAAAGGAGAACAGGGGTGGGGGGCTCCGTGGCAGAGCTGCTGGCTTAGCACGTGAGACCCCGGTTCAATTCCCAGAACCACAGAGAAAGAAAAGAAGAAGAAAGGAGTGGGGGGGGAGAGAAGGAGGGGAAAGGAAGGAAGGAGGGAAATGGGGTAAGTGGAGTGTGGTAAGGGAGAGTCAGAGATAGTTTTTACATTTGAATCAATTCAAACGATTTTCCACCTCGCTGGGCAATGAGGGTCATCTTTACCAAAGGGTTTTATTTTTTTCTGAGCTTCTACCCTCTCCTGTTCCCCTGGCCTCTGGCAATCTTTGAGGTTTTTCTTCTGAAAACATTCTAATTTCTGTGCATATTCTTTGCCTTCAGATTTGTGAAGAGGAAGCTGGATTCTGAGGGCTCTCTGGAGTTGCTGGGGTCTGGTTTTCCAGCTCCCCCAGACAGACAGACAGACAGACACACACACACACACACACACACACACTCCACATCAGTGGCAAAACCCTGGAGCTCAGAGTTGTCTAAAGGCCCATGACGTGAGGATGAAGTCACTTGTGACCCCACAGAAGCAGGGACTCCACTCACAAGACATGGGGTAAGTGTCCCCAGAGCACAGCAAAGAGGCAGGGCCCCTACAGCTGCTCTGGGGCTTGTATATTCTCTGTCATGATGTAACTGGAAAAGATCCCTTAGGAAACAACTTTAGCCCATCACAAATCTTGTCCAGGAAAGGTTTTCACCAAGGCATCAGGAATTTTCTATGATGCTTTCAATACCAGTCACGGGAATCGGATAATCCCACAGCCGTCATCTCGTGGTAGCTGTGGGGCTAACTTTAAAGACAAAGCAGCAATCCTCAGCTTCTAGCTCATCCTAAAAGAGAAGTGACTCTCATTCCTGGCTGTACAAATCCTGGAAGACTTTAAAAAAAAAAAAAACTGAAATCAATAGATCTGAAGTGGCCAGACTAACACCAGACAAAACAGAAGACAATCTCCTAGAGAAAGTAGGACTCTTGTGAGACAATGGCTAATCCAGCCAGAAGACATCACCAAGTGCACCTAAAGTCATGGCCTGGAAGCAGAAGCCGTCTGAATTAAAGGTAGAAACAGATAAACAAACAATAGTCGGAGACTTTGATACTTTCAGAAACGGATAAAATAACTAGGCTGAAGATTAACAAGGAAGAAGATGTGACCAGAGCAGTGAATAAACGAGGCCTGGCAGAGTCTCCACAACACTCCACCCAGCAGGAACCAGACATGCTCTCTTCTCAGTTGTACACAAAACACTCTCAGGCCATGAAACAAATCTCCATAAATTTAAAAGGAAAGAAATCATTTCATGTGTGTTTTCCAAGCATAATGGAATGAAACTAGAAACCAGGAACCAAAGGAAATCTGTGACTCACAAATATGTGGATATTAAATAACATACTCTTAAATTAATTCACAGTCAAAGGAGAAAGCACAG
The DNA here is from genome assembly GCF_021218885.2 of Marmota monax. Taxonomy (NCBI): domain Eukaryota; kingdom Metazoa; phylum Chordata; class Mammalia; order Rodentia; family Sciuridae; genus Marmota; species Marmota monax. The sequence continues at coordinate 2,857,314 of NW_026692072.1, read as the reverse complement.
CTGGGCGCAGTGGTGCACACCTGTAATCCCAGCAGCTCAGGAGGCTGAGGCAGGAGGATCCCAAGTTCAAAGCCAGCCTCAGCAACTCAGTGAGGCCCTAAGCAACTTAATGAGACACTGTTTCAAAAAAAGAAAAAAAAATACAAAGGACTGGGGATATGGCTTAGTGGTTTAGCACCCCTGGTTTCAATCCTCCATAAATCAATAAATAATTTGAAAAAGAAGAAAGCACAAACAAAATTAGAAGATACTTTGAAATGAATGAAAGAAAATCATAACATACCAAAACTTAATGGGGTACACATAAAGCAGGGATGAGAGGAAAATTTATAGCTGCAGTGCCCACATGAAAAAAGAAGAAAGATCTCCAACCCACAAAACTACTAGAACTAACAAATAAGTTCAGCCAAGTTAAAGGACACAGGAGGAATATACCTAAAGCAGTTGTTTTTCTCTATACTAGCAATTGATCAAAAAATAAATTTAAGAAAACAATTCCATTACCTTTGACACAAAAATAATAAAATACTTAAGAATACATTTAACAAAAGAAATGCAAGATTTATCCATTGAAAACGGCAAAGCATCATTGAAAGAAATTAAAGACTTGAGTAAACAGAAAGACATCCCATGTTCATGGATTGGAGCATCTAACTTTTTTTTTTTTTCATCTAACGTATCTAAGACAGCAATACTGTCCAAACTTGTCTACAGACTCAGCGAGATCCTTACCAAGCTCTCAGCTGGCTTATTTGCAGAAACCAAGAAGCTGATCCTAAAATATGGGAATGCAAGAGACTTAGAATAGCCCAAAGCATATTTAAAAAGAACCCGGGTGGAATGACTATCACATCTCACTCTCAAACTGTACTGCACAGAGCTAGTAATCAAGACAGTGTGGCTCTGGTGTAAGAATATACATATGGATCAAACAGAATAACATTAAGTCCTTTACAGTTAATTGATTTTTTACAAGAATGCCACGAAAATTCCCTGGAAGAAAGGCCAGTCTTTTCAACAGATGTCTGGAACAACGGGAAAACTGGAAAGTCCTATGCAAAAAGAAATGAACGGGGGCCCCTGCATTGCACACAATGGAATCCTGCTTTGTAACAAAAAGGAATGAACTATTGATGAGGGATACCACGTGGCTGAACCTTGCAAACATCAAGCCAAGGGAAAGAAGCTATATGCAAAGGGCTACAAAGTAGAAATTCACTTCTACTAAGGGTCCAGAAAAGGCCAATCCATAGAGACAGGACTAGGTTGGCAGTCCCCAGGGCCCAGGGGAGGGAGGAATAGGTAGTGACTGCTGATGGGTGTAGGGTTTCTTGTTGGAGAGATGAAAATGTTCTCAAAGTAGAGAGGGGCAATAAATGCACAGCTCTCTGATGGAACCAAATAAAGAAACAAAGTTTTGTGGGAACTTCTGAGATCTGAGAAGTTTGGGGACATCAGAAATTAAAGAGCAGCAAGTTGCTAAATCCACGCAACTCCTCCCCAGCTCTTCTGGCTTGCTTCCTGGCAACACGTGGCAGTGCTTGGGCAGGGGTGGGTGACCGTCCAGGGGTGGGTGACTGTCCAGTAGCCAAACCAGGGATGCTGCTAAACAGCCAACAATGCACAGGAAGCCCCCACAAAACAGACACCTCTGTCAATATGTTTGGAGACTAAAGAACCTGTACTAAGGAAAGGTCAATATTCTTGGCTATCTTTTTTGCCTTTTCTGGTTAAAAATTATATATATTTATTTATTAATGGTTAATTTAGCAATAGCTAAATTATGAAATCAACCCAGATGTCTGTCAATAAATGAATGGGTTAAGATGCTGTGGTAGGGGCTGGGGATATGGCTCAAGTAGTAGAGCGCTCGCCTGGCATGCGTGAGGCACTGGGTTCAATCCTCAGCATCACATAAAAATAAAATAAAGATATTGTGTCCACCTAAAGCTAAAAAATAAATATTAAAAAAAGATGCTGTGGTATACAGATACAATGGAGTTCTACGCAACCATAGAAAAGAATGAGGGGCTGAGGTTGTGGCTCAGTAGTGAAGCACCTGCCTCTTACATATGAGGCCCTGGGTTCCATCCTCAGCACCACATAAAAATAAATAAAAAGGTAAAATAAAGGTACTGTGTCCTTCTACAACTAAAAGTATACTTAAAAATAAAACAAAAAAATGAAATTGTGGCATTTGCCAGTAAATGGATGGAAATAGAGAATAGCACGCTAAGTGACATAAACCAAACTCAGAAACTCAAAGGTGGAACTCGTATGTGGAAGCTAAAGTAAAACAAAGGAGAGGAGGAGGGAAGGAGGGTATAACATAAAGAACCAAATATAAATTAATGGACAAGTGAAAGGAAATCTAGTAGAATGGAGGAGGGAGAATGGGGGAGGGAGGATGGGAGGGGGGAGGGGAAGGGGGAGGGAAAGCAGGGATCATGAATTGAAATCTATTTCCATGTGTGCATGAGTGTGTCGGGATGAACCCAACTACTGTATATAACTCTAAAGCTCCCATAGAAAAGAAATGAAGTGTCAGGAGTCAGACAGACTTAGGTCCAAATCCTGGATCTACTCATGCCATAGCCACGTCCTTGAGAAAGTTGCCAAGGATTTTATTTCCTCCTGATTTTATTTCCACATGTTCCAGGAAGGCACCTAGTATATATAGTTATTTGTCATACAGTCGTAATTTGTTTTCATAATTTTAGGAAAAGAAATCGGCTAAAATGAAGAAATCAAAAACGCAAGGGGAATGATGAACAGGACTTTACAAAGTGACTGTGAAGACTGGATGAGAAGATCCAGGGCATCAGCAAGGGCTAAGAACTTTTACTATTATAACTTTTTTTTTTTTTTTTGGTACTGAGGAGTGAACCCAGGGGTGCTCAACCACTGAGCCATATCCCCAGCCCTTTTTTGCATTTTATTTAGAGACAGGATCTCACACTGAGTTGCTAAGTGCCTTACTAAGTTGCTGAGGCTGGCTTTGAACTCCTACCTCAGCCTCTGGAGCAGCTAGGATTATAGGTGTGTGCCACCATGCCCCCTAATATAACTATGGTATTCTATTTTTTCTTTTTTTTTTTTTAAGCTACCAATGGGGCTTAGTACCAGGAAATGGGTGACTAGATCACCTTAAAATAGGATCATTCTATCTAGTAACAGTTAGTATGTAAACGAGGGCATTTCATGAGCTAATAAGCAACACAACAGTTGACGTTGGTCACTACACCATTACAACTGAGCTAAAGAGGGACTGGCCGAATACCCAGTTGCCATAGTAGTGAAAGCCTCTGTGGGTCTGATTCATTTTCTTTCCAGCAACCCTTTCTATCTGTCAGGCTGGGCTCTATGTACAAATCCCCCGCTCAGTGGGTAGAGTCTCTTAGACTTACTAAACCTAATATTATTCTGCTGCTCAAAAGTCAATTTGCCGTAGTCGAAATTGCCACCAAAAACAAGACAAGATGACAGCCAGTCATTTGCGGTGGGCCTTTGTAATGGAGCTCACTAGTTAGCAGTGCACAGGGGACATATCAAACCACCTCCCCACACCCGCCCTGGGGTGCTAGAACAAGAGTCCCTCATCCTCACCGAAAATGAGGGAGAAGGAAAGACAGACCTTTCCTGAAGTTTCACTATGTGCTGGGGCTTTTGTGGACCCTGCCTCCTGACACTCGGCGAACACTCCAGGGCAAGAAGGTTTCCCACACTGTACAGAAGACACTGAGGATCTGAGAGACACCTGTTCCAGGAAGGTACCTCGTATATATAGTTATCTGTCATACAGTCGTAATTTGTTTTCATAATTTTAAGAAAAGAAATCGGCCAAAATGAAGAAATCAAAAACGCAAGGGGAAAAGGACATTATAGGGGGAAGTAGGAGAAAAGGTGGCTATAAGCAAAATGCATCCCATTAACTATTATAGGATTACTAGCATCAGTCCCCAGTTCCTCTCTCTTTTTTCCAGATTGAATCTAGGGGTGTTCTACCCCTGAGCTACATCCACAGCCCTTTTTTTTTTTTTTTGAGGCAAGGTCTTGCTAAGACCTTTCCCAGGCTTGTCTTGAACCTGTGATCCTCCTACCTCAGCCTCCCAAGGCACCAGGATTACAGGCATATACCACCACACCTGGACAAAGGCTCAAAATTTAGTGTGAGTTTCCTAGAAGCCAAAGCATCAAAGAAAATGTGACCAGTCATGAGGTGAGAGAAAGGTATACAGAACATTAAATCCTAACTTTTTACGAGACTAGAGATTTCTGGTACTCCCTCGCCATAACCCCAAGATACAAGTATGAAAAATCATAAAATGTGAGTCAGTTAAGAACCTGAACTCAGGTCATACTAAATTCCAATCCCATCATGGGATGGGTCATGCATGTACTCAGAAAGGATGGATGTGAATTCTTCATTCATATTCCATGTTCATTTCCTCCATAAATAGTGGGGTACAGTGAGTAAGAGAATCAACTCTGGAGCTGGGGTTGTGGCTCAGCGGTAGAGCGCTTGCCTAGCACGTGTGAGGCATTGGGTCTGATGCTCAGCACCACATAAAAATAAATAAATTAAATAAAGGTGTTTTTAAAAAGAGAGAGAGAATCAACTCTGGAGTCAGACTGCTCACGTTCAAATCTCAGCTCTGCCACTATGTAGCCACATGATCTTCAAAAGTTATGTAACTTCTGGCACCTCGGATTTCTCGCCTGCAAATGGAGATGATCAAGGTACCCATGTCACAAAGCTTCTGTGGAGATTAAATGTAAATAAAGCATTCAGAGCCGTGCTTAGACTCCAACACGTAAGTGTAAGCTATTAACATTAGACCTGCTTCCACCACTGTCTACGGATATCTGACCATTTGCTAGACATTGGTCCAAGCACAGGTGGACAGAGCCTTGCACAGAGCACACGAGTCTGTTTTTTCATGGAGCTCTAGCAGAGGGAGCAAGAGAAAACACAAGCCAAGAAAAATTAATTTGGCAGGTGTAAGAGGTACGTGGTGCTGGAGGGAGATAGGATCGAAACTGCACGGCTAATCTGAGTGATAAGAAAAGAAGCATCTGAGGCCAAAGTAGTTTCAGAAGATCTAAAAGACAAGAATAACTGGGCACGGTGGTACATGCCTATAATCCCAGGGGCTCAGGAGGCTGAGGCAGGAGGATGGCAAGTTCAAAGCTAGCCTCAGCAAAAATAAGGCATTAAGCTACTCAGTGAGACCCTGTCTGTAAATAAAATGCAAAATAGGGCTGGGATGTGGCTCAGTGGTCAAGTGCCCCTGAGTTCAATCCCTGGAACCCCCTCCCCATAAATAAACAAATAAAGACAAGAAGATCCATCCTGGCAAGAGGCAGAGCAGCCCAGGCAGAGAGTATATCTCAAGAACAAACACATCTGAAGCCTGGCAATCGTGTGGCTCAGGAAGAAGGGCAGGAGGGATGGTTAGAGCAGAGTGCCCAGGGAGTGAGCCAGGACAATGGTGACAGAGGAAAGAGGACAAAGAGGGCAGAAGGGCAGCCAGGAGGTGGGGTGGAATCCCAGAGCACAAAGGCAGGAAAAGGAGTGTGGCCAACGGTGTTCCATGGAGCTCAAACATCAAGAAAAGGTGATTCAATACCCGCTGGATCTGACAATTAGGAAATTCCTGGAGATCTCCAGATCAAACTCCCAACTTTGGTGGATGCAAGAGTCAGGCTCCAGAGGGCCAAGGAGATACATCCAGGCTACAGCAAGGGAGACAGGGCGAGAACTGGGAGGATTCTCATTTGAGGGACAGTCTGGGATCAGATAAGAGCCTGTAGATAACGGGACGAAGAGGCAGTTGCAGCAGAAATCCCCAAACCTGAGAGTGCATCACTTCCATCCAGGAAAACTGGGCACGAGGGAGCCCTGAGCCCCACCCTCAATCCCAAACTGGCCTAAATCCACAAAATTTTGACAATCTCAGAAGCCACTGAGCAGGGCAGCGTTCCTCATAGTGAGGTGCTTTGAACACCTGCAGCTTCCTGGAGCCCATCAGTAGCCTAATGACTGGGAATCTCCTGGAAAAGTTCTGGAAAACTGCTTACTACGGGCTCGAGGTCATTATGATACAGACAGCTCAGTCCCCTATGGACTCTAGACCTTCAAGGCTAGAAGTCCAGCCCTCAGGCCAGCAGCACTGGCGGCCACCTGGGGGTCAGTGAGACATTCAATCAGCCTTACCTGTATGGACTGAGTTGGCATCTGCATTCTACCGAAGGTGTGTGAAGCTCTGGACCACAATGCAGGAAGGGTCTTATGGCAGGGGGCAAGGTATTGGGCATCTGCCACACATTTTTGGTGCAGAGTGTCCTGGGATGCGCATGTTGTTGATGTTACAGAATACAGCAAAGGAGTCCAGAAAGAAACTCCCATCAAGGTTCTAATGTTTCAGTTCCCCAGGGCTGAGAAGCTAAGTCAGGCATAACTTCAGCCACATAAAATACAATCTCTTGGGGCTGGGGTTGTGGCTCAGCGGTAGAGCACTTGCCTCGCACGTGTGAGGCACTGGGTTCAATCCTCAGCATCACATAAAAATAAACAAAATAAAGGTATTGTGTCCAACTACAACTGAAAAAAATGAACTAAAAATGCAATTTCTTTTTGCAGAAAGGAAAATGTTGCCTAGGACACTGAACGTGCACTCCCCATGATCAAAAGGAACCCTGAAAACCTCCCCCGTCCAGACCTGCCATGTCATGGACTTGCCTGCAGGGGGCAGCACAGCAGGCAGGTCAAGGCTCCCTCTAGCCACCCAAGTGCCTCAGCCAGTTACCTAGCTACTCTAAGCCTCAATTCTGCACCTAATAAAGGGGATTCTAGTCGGGCCAATTTTGTAGCATGGTGAGGACTGAATGACATTGTCCATGCAGAACCCTGGTCAAAATGCCTGATTCTTAGAGCTTCAATATGTTCATCCTCAAGCAGTCTGAACCCAGACCCCCCCAAAACTATATGCCCACTTTGGTTCTCACCATTTTGCCTAACTCTAAACCTACCTAAATTCATCGCTACAGGTGTATGCCCACATGCCTGAGAGCCATTCTGTATTTTCACACGGAGGAGGACATTCCATGAAATAATTACAACATCTGTTTTTTAAGTGTTTGGAGATGATCAAGTCACTTTACTGATGGGGAAACTAAGACTGAGAAAAGACGGAGTGCTCACCAACATCAAGTTAGTTCTTCACACCCAAATACACGAAGAAAACCACAGGCGAGCACATTCATTGTTCGGGCTTCTCCCCTGTACAAGGCTGTGCTGGCCACAGAAGAGCTGGGCAGGGCTGGCTCTTCTGTGCCGACCGCGCTGTCTGCCACTCCCCTGGTGTAGTGCTAGACACAGCCAGGAGCCCTATAAACCTGGAATTAAGTGCAAAAGCCACCTGAAGCTGCCTGGTGCCTGCTGTTCCTAAGCACAAAAGCCCCTCATTAGCCCCTGCCTCTGTCTTTAAGTCCAAGACAAACATCAGGATGGAGTCAATGATAATAGGTATGTTTGCAAAGGCTGAGGGAGACAGGAGAGCTGGGGCTCTCCCAGAACTCACATCAGTGGGGACCCAGAGGGAAAAAGAGAGAATCTGGAAGAATCTTTCTTTTCAGAGGAATGATTAATTAATAAACAGGAATTGCATTTTGAAGGACGTGGGAAAAGAGGATATGAGACAGACTGTTTAAAGTCAAGCTGGGTGACTCTTTAAAAGTCCCCAGACAGAGAGAGAGGTGAGAGAGAGAGAGAGAGAGAAAGAGAGAGAGAATGAATGTGTGTGTTGCTGATGGGAGAAATTCTGTTCCTGCCTAGCAATCCCACCCTCTGGCTCCTTGGTAAGAGGAATCAGCTCTGAGGCAGCAGCAGCCAGAGAGAGGTACTCAAAAAAGCAAGCAGCAGTTGGCCCTCACAGATGTGTAAGCAGTCATTGTTCCTTCACTGGGTCCTTCACGACCAATGTGCACGGGGCACGCCCCGCGTGCCAGGAACTGCAAGCGGTGTGGGATAACCAAGAACAAGATGGCCTGCAGCTTCTGATGCCGCTTGAGGGAAGGTACCTGTAGGCTTCAAGGCAGCTGCCTGTTTACAACTCAAAGGCAGAGAAGGGCAGTGCTGCAGGAGCAGGGAAAAGAGACATCTATGCAGCCTCGAGAAGAGAAAGGTTTCTGGGAGGGGATGTGGTTATAGAGTGAAAAGTTCCTGTTTTTATTCATTGCCCTATAGATTTATTGACCTGCCCATCCACCCACCCATCCATCAAACCACCCACCCATCCATCCATCAACCCACCCACTCATCCATCATTCTAGCCCCCATCAATCCATTCACTGACCCACACACCCATCCATCCATTCATCCAGCCCTCTATCCATTTATTCATTCACCTACTCACCCATTCAACCATCCATCCATTCATCCATCCATCCATCTACCCACCACCCAGCCATTCATTAACCCACCTATCCAATAACCCACCCATCATCCATCCATTCATCCATCCATCCATCCATCCATCCACCCATCCTTCCTAACAACATGTCAATCCACATTCTTTTTAAGCAGCCACATCCTGGGGGTTTACAGTTCTGTGCTTCCACCAACTGAGAAGTCAAAGAACAGAGTGACGTCAATCCTGTAAATAACCATTATTTCTGAAAAGATGCCAGAGGGCAGGTCTCTGCATAGAAGAAAAGGAAGTTCAGAAAAGTAAAATCCTGTGCTCTAAGTTCCATGCCAGGTCAAGAACAGAAAACAGCCTCCTCCCCTCTCCGGCTCTGCAGCGCCATCCAGCCTACCCAGAATTCCCTCACAGAGGCACTGCATTATTACTATTTTTTTAATTGCCTTGTTTTGCTTTTAGACATGTCCTCTGCAGCCACACACAGGGTAAACACCACGCTGCTCCTCTGTGATCTTCCTCAGGGCCAGCCTGAATATCGCCCTTCAAGGAGACCTGTTGGTGGGCAGAAGGAGTCTGGCAGAATTAACAAATTAAGTGATGACATACACCTGCCTTCGCAGCCCACTGTCTGAAGTTAAAAAAAAAAAAAAAAAAAAAAACAGAATATTTTTGAGATCCAGAACATGGTGGGGGTGGGGGGCAGGGGCTGGCACAAAACGGAGCACATTAAATAGAGAGCCAGGGAAAGTGTGCTCCACACGTGTATTATTCTCATAGTTAGTCACACTTGCCAAAGCTTGGTGCGCCTCAGGGTGTGATCAGACAGACAGCCCATCACTGTGGATTCTTCTGGAACACACCCTGCATGTCCTACAGGAAGCCCGTCCATCACCTTGTTTGGATGTGGTTAACTGTTCGCATTAGGATTCCCTATAAAGAGAAACAAGAGGGGTCCACAGCTTCTCTGGGGTGCTGGTACCAGGTTCCCAGGGAGCATCTCCAGCCAGGGTCAAGGCTGGGTCCTCTAACGCAGGGTCAAGGGCGCTAAACAGAGCTTACTGGCATCACTTGGAAACCAGGTGCAACAAGGGCAGCCTGTCCTAGCCACTCTTCCAGAATCTCAGGAGGAGGATTCCAAGCAGATGTTGGCCCGTCCCTCTGACTGTCAGAAGAGTGGCCTGACAGATGCTAACACCGACATCCGCGCACACTGCCCAGCGCTGGGCTCAGAGCCTCACGCTTGCTCCTCATACAGGCAGAGAGGCTGACCCAGTCACACCACCAACAGCGAGTGACACAGGGACCTGAACTCATCACGAGCCCACGCTTCTAATAGAGGAACTCGTTAGCACCCACGACACCCCACTGCCACCTTTGGAGCAGATGTGGGCTCATTATAAGAAATGAGTGTCTGAGTGTTCCCGAGCTGTGGGGGTTGGCAGGGAGCTCTGCTCTGGAAAGGACAATTAGGGTGCTGTCTTTGGCATCACGGATGTCCCGGGGAGATGAAAGAAAGAAAGGTAAGGCTGCTCAGGGGGCAGGTCCCCCAGAGCCAACCCCTTTCGTCTCGGTGAAAATAAAATCGCATGTGAAGCCCAGCGGATATTTTTAAAAATAGTCCTGCAGCCATTTTTGCATTCAGCAAGGAGAAGGGTACAAGCCCGAGGCCCCCACAGCCCAGTGGGCTCCTCTGTCTTCATGGCACTGGCCCCTAACACTACAAGAGGCACAACTGGAAACACGCTGGTCAGTCTTTCCCCCAGAGCAGGGGTGAAGGACAAGCCTGAGTCCCAGGGTTGAAAACCCCCGTCCATCCTCAGGACAGACGAGCTTGAGTTTCGCCCGCTGGCTTCCAGCTTCTGGGCAGCCTTTCCCTTCACATTTGCATTTTTCTTCATTTTCCACCGACTCACCATTGCAGGTTCTTAAAAATGATGACGTTCTTATTAACGCTACTGACTAATTCTTCTCAAGAGTGAAGTAAGGGTCAAGCATGGTCCTCACTACCTAGTTAAAATGCATTTAAACTCTAAAAGACAGCTACTCTTTTATTAGTTTTCCATTTAACAGATGAGGAAACCGAGGCAGCGAGGGATGAAATAACACAACCAGGATGCAAAGGAATCAGGAGAAGCCCAGGCCGGCCTGGGCCAGGCGTGTGTAGTCACAAGCCCTCCCCACACCTCCTCCCGTGCAAAAAAAAATCATAAGAATTTAGAAAAAGAACAACTAGCCATTATCCCACCTCCCGGGGATGCCCACCGTTCACGGGGATATAATCTTGTTGGCATTAGTTGTTGAGATTTCCAAAGGCCAGGCACCTCTTGCTGGGAATTTCATTTCTGACTCAGATAAAGTCATTTTCTCTCCCGGGCACCACCACGAGAGCACCTGCGAACCATCCCATTTCTTCAGGAGATAATAATGCATTCGAAGGAACCCTGGAAGCCAGACACGGTGCCAACCCGTGAGTGAGTGTCCGCCACCACGTCACTTGGCACTCCGGTCCCAATGGTTTGCTTCTGAGGCCAGCACCTTAGCTGGGAGGCCTCTTACCTGCAGGGTCCCGCGGAAGGGATGCTCTGTTGGGCCCTCCTGCTACCCACATCCGGAAAGAACTGACCATGCAGCGTCCTGCTTTACTACTCGGGACAAGTGGGTGCGGGGGGCAGTGGGCACCAGGCCCACCTGGTCAGCGATGAAGGTGCCGATCCCTGAGCCCCACTGCGTTGGCCTTGACTCATCCCCAAGTCTGTGCCAATGGATGATTCCAGGGACCGGCCAAGCACACTTTAAGAAACTCTGGCAGGGGCTGTCACTAGGAGCAGGAGGTGACGAACAGCAGCCCTTCATCCCACTGTTGTTCAGGGGAAAATGAAAAGAAAACTGGTTTTTTTTTCTTGTTCTATTTTTGGTGACATCATGTTGAACAGCTTCCTGGCGCGCCATCAAGATAACACAACAACAATACCCTTTCCTTCATTCAGAAAATGTATTAGTCATGTCATTATGGTGAGTCCAGAGGCTCAGATGACAGCAGGCAAGCTCTCCAGATGGCTTTACCAGGAATACTGTTCAGGAGAACTTAAAGAGCGATATAATGACAGGAACTGAAGCTAACATTTACTGAACACTTACGGGGTGAAACGAGTTGCCCTAAGAGCTTGACAGGGAGTCACTTCATCTCCAGAAGCCCGTGACATAGGAACGGCTCTGATCCCATCTGACAGATGTGGCAACTGAGGTTCAGAGAGGTCAAGTAACTTGCCCAGGATCCCACAGCTGGCAAGTGACTCACTAGGCCCCTCAGGATCCACCTGCCACAGGCTTCTCTAAGCACTCCCTGAGGGCCTCTGCCTTCCTCCACTTCCGTCAGCCTAGAGAGGCTCCACTCTCCCTTTGCTCTCGGGCTGTATTTAGGCTTTCCCTTCCCTCCAGTGTTCTCCCACCCTGCAACAGACTCGTGTTTCAAAATCCACGGGTGGACGCCCTAACCCCACTGGGGTCCCCTCCAGGAGACAATGAGGTCGTGAGGGTGGAGCCCACACCAGAGGCTCAGTGGCTCCATAGGACAGAGGACAGAGAGCTCTGGCCCTGGCTTCTGCCCTGTGAGGATGCGATGAACGTCTCCATGAGCAGCTGGGCAGAGGCCCTCCGCCCACCTGGACACACAGGCCACCTGAACGTGGACGCCAGCCCCCAGAACTATAAGGAATGGTTTCCGCTGCCTGAGCCGCATGGTCTCTGGTGCTTTGCTATATTATCCAGAGTGGGCTCAGGTTGGCCAGGGGCCTCCTCACCAGGGAACCCAGAGCCACCCTGGTTTAGAGCTTAATGACAGACACTGGGCAGTAGACACTGACCGGTCCCACATCAAGACTACCTGCTCCCTGTCACTTGGCTGCCCCCGCCCAGAGCTGCCTGTCCCACGGGCAGCAGGACGTGGGACAATGTGGTATGAGCATCAAGGAGCCGGCAGGGCCAGGACTCAAGTCAAGGTCTGAGACACAGCAGAGTAATGGTGACGGGCACACAGGCCCGGGAGCAAATGCACAGCCGCGGCGGGGCCCTGGTCCAGGCTCACTGGCCAAAATGTCCAGAACGGTCCAGGGGAAGGAAGAGATGACAGAAAGCTCCTCACCACAACCTCACACTCCTCCCACAGAGTCTGACCTGTCCTTGGCTCTGACGACGCCTGATGGCAAAGGGGTGGCTCTCTCCCACCTTCCTCCAAGACACACACCCTCAGCTCTGTCCTCCTCGCCTCCCTCACTGAGGGTCAGCCAACATCCTGGGCTTCGGCACTGGATCCCAAAAGAGGAGGAGAAGCAAACAACCCGTCCTCCCGCCAAGAGACAGGAGAGGACAAGACGGTCTTCAGACGTGCAGACCTCAGTCCCATGGGGTCCCTGGGACACTGACTGTCCACCTCCCTACCCTCATCCTCCAGAAATAAAGAGCATCAGTGACAAATAAACTCAGGTACATGCAAAGGATACCTTCCTAAGGGAGTCAGACCCTGTTTGAACTAGGAATTAACCTGAAGCTCTGTCTCACTGAGGAACCCAGGATACCTGCAGGGAACCTGTTTCAGCCCCTTCCCTTCAACCACTGATTCTAGAAAACATGAGAGATTTTATACCCAAGACCCTCCCAACCTTTCCTAAAATGCTTCCTGCAGAGGAGTACACTGTCACCTTTGGACCTGCAAGATCCCCACCTCCAGCCCCTTCCACTCTCAACTTCCAGAAAAGGAATCTTTGAGCCTTACCAGCAAAACCATCTCTCTGGTCACATGTCTGCATTATAGGAATGCACCACAACCTCCTTTTTAACAAATTATTATTTTCTCATCTGTCTCTGGATTTTGAAAAAAAAGCCATTAAGTGACTGCACACTGGCTGTTGCTGGTGAAAATGCAAGTCTGCATAAAAAGTAAAAATAAAAAGACTGCACGGTCGCAGCCTAACTTGGATCAGCAAGATTTGTCCGGATGTGCCAGGAAACAACTTTTTTTTTTTTTTGATGTTCTGTGATTTTGCAGCCATTTAAATTTTATTAGCAATTACCATGCCTCTTACCACTGACTACATCTTACAGTTACAGTCAAGCCCTGGCAATGAGAGTGTGCAGAACGGGGGGGGGCCAGGTGGACCCAGGCACGTTTATTCCTGAAGCACAGGAACACGAGGCTTCCCCCTGCTAAGAGCAGTTCCAATAAGATGGTCCCCTTGCAGGCAGGAAACAGCAGCCACAGTCCTGCTAACCTTGGGACTCCCTGGGAGTGGTGGATAGGACAGTCGAGAGAGAACAGGGCTGATGTTTGTGCAAAGACTTGACTTAAAAGTGGACTTCATGCCACCAAGTTCACTGGTATTTTAACTGGAACCTTCAAGACAGCAGAGTGAGGCCCCAAACTGTAGCTGCTGCCTTGGAGGGATGGAGGGGCTTGGCATGATCCTGGGAGATGCCATCCAAAGCTCTCTACAATGGCCCCAGCTGGGATGTGTGACAGGGAGATCTGGCTGGGAAACAAATGAAATCTCCAAGAACTGGGAGACTTGGGGACCCCAGAAATGAAGGAGGCTCTAGGAAGCTTTATATCCACAGACTTAACTCAACTCCTTCCCCAACCAGAGTCGGGGGGCTCTGTCTCAACTCCAAGGGAGCGGGCACCAGGGACTCTGGTAGAGTCTTACTCTTCTCACCTTCTGGTGGCAGTGAAGGGGGCAGCCAGTGGGAGCTTGAGGGCAGTGCAGTTGGGGTGGGGTCCCCCAACCTAGGGCCGGCCCACAGTCCACCGCACAGAGCTGGCATCACGGGCTCGGTCTCCAGAAGCTAGTTTGGGCCAGTACGCCGTCAACCCGGACATCCACAGTACTGAAATCAGAGTAGGCCACCTTCCCTAGCTTCACCAACCTGGAGAAGAGCAGAACCGTGGGATTATCACCCGCGATGCCTGAAGCAGCCTAAGGGGGCCAGGATCCAAACCCTGGGGTAACCCTGGAGACTGCCCCGCACAGGGCATTATGCACCCCTGTAGAAGGGAGAAGACGGGGACAGGTAGGTGCCACTAGGTACCAGACACCAGGATCTTTATGTGGATATGTCCTCACTCTGCCCACACCCACTCCCATGTCACAGAGGAAGAAACCAAGGCTCCGAGAAGTGACTAGCCAGTGGCAGATCTGGGAACAAATCCAGAAACACAACTCCACTGCCAATAAGAGCACAGCCGATGTTTATTGAGGGTTTACTATGTGCCAGCTGCTGCTTGAACGGTTTTCAGGGTTTTAGCTTATTAAGCTCCCCACCCAAAAAAAAAAAAATTATGGGGACTTATGAGGTGACTCGCCCAGGGCACATAGCTCCATGGGACGGAGCCAGGATGCAATCCCGTGTGGCTCCAGAGTCAGGTCGCTAGCACCAGGCACCCCGCCTCTTACCCCGCCAGCGCAGCACCCTAAGGAAAACAGACACACATGGTGCATTTCTTTGTTTGGAAATGTTCAGCACCCTGGGTTGAAACCTCATATGCTAGCAATCAGAGAAGATTACTGCACTTCACTGAATCCAAGATGCCAGCGATGGCAAAGCGTGCCACTATTTTATGTATAACAAGAACAAAACAACTCTGCCAATTCCGCCGGGATCACATGCTGGCCCATCAGCCAGTGCAGGGAGAACAGGCATCTCAGAACTGAAGATTCGCCAGTGGCCTTCGCATGAGCAAGGCGGCAGCGTGGGTGACAGATGCACAAGTGGACCAGGTTCTCTCCAAGTGCCGGGACGGTTCTACTCTCAAATCTGACTTTTGAAGAAAACTCAGGAATCCCAAATTTCAGGTGCAAATTTCCAGTTTTCCAGTTCAGAAACATTGGTGTGTGTTTCTATCTTGCGTAGGTCTAATGACCTGACTCACCCAGAGTGGCTGGGTCCCCCAGCAGAGGCGTCCAGGCAGGGCCAAGGGCAGGAAGCCAGTGCACTGTCTCAATCCACTTCGCCCACCCCAGGGCCAAGAAAGGCTCCACACTTTCCCAGGCGCTGACCATGGGCGCTGGGAATGGAGGGGTCTTTTCATTCTGAAGTATTTGACCACAGTGATAAGTCTCTATCTGGAATCTTCTAGGGGCTGGTTTTGTTTCCAGAGGCTCAATTCCTTCAGAGGACATTTGGAGTCCAGCACTTCAAAATGGCTCAGGAGGAACCAGGACCTGCAGGAAAGGGACACTTCACTCCCATGACAGCGCACATGCCTGAGCAGAAACAAGGAGGACTGTCCCTGAGAGGCTGGGCGGCAGGGAAAGAAGGCCCACATCTCCTGGCTCACAGGACCCCCCGGTGGCTTCAGTGGTCCCTGGGAAGTAAGGGGCTGCCATCATGAAGTACCCTGACCTGAGTGGCCCACAGCAGAAAGCTCCTCCCACACTGTGGAGGCCAGAGTCTGGAATCAAGTCCTCAGCTGGGCTCTGGGAAGAATGGTTCCCTGCCACTCCCTGGCTTTTGGTGGCAGTGGTTGACTCTAGGTGCCCCCTGGCTTGTGGCTACCTCACTCCAACCGCTGTCCCTGTTGTCACGTAGTATTCTTCCCGCAGACCATCACGCTATCTTCTTATAAGGACCCGATTCAGATAAGGGCTCACCCTGCTCCAGTACAACCTCATCTTGTCTAGTTACATCTGCAGAGACCCTACTTCCAAATAAGGCCACCTTCTGAGATACTGAGAGTAAAGACTTGGATGTGCTGCAGGGAGACCCAATGTACCCCACTGCAGTAAGTCTGACTTCCGAATTGTTAAAGAAGAACAAGAAGCAGGATGTCTGTGGAAACCATCCTGTCACACAGGTGCAGGACAAGCATCCCTTGCTGTGTGACAGTTTTAAAATGCAATAGTGAGGAGTCCAGGGCTGTACCAAAGTGCCATCCTGGGTGGCTTAAATAGCAGAAATTTCTTCTCATAATCCTGGAAGACAGGAGTCCAAAATTGAGGTATCGAAGAGTTGGTTCCTTCTGAGGGTCGTAAGGGCAGGATCTTCCTGTACTTCCTGAAGGCCTCAGGTGCCATAACTGAATTCCCTTTAAGCTTGGTAAGGTAACTCAGAATCCAGCCAACAGCACCAGGTTGAAAGAAAAACGTTAAATGTGGCGCCACCTAGAGGCAGATGAGGGAGATGACAAAGGAAAGAGGAGGGGGATTTCTTCCCCTTCAAAGGAGCTGCAAGCACCCCAGAGCTGGGGAAGGCGTGTGTAAGCTATAGCTGGGAAGAGTCAAAGCAAATAGAATTCAAATTCGGTTTTTGCAAGTACTTTCTCACATCTCTGGATTTGGTGATTTACGAAAATTTTATCATATGACAAGGTTTTCAAATTTATTCTCCCCTCCGCCTCCCATCAAATACAAACATGGATGTGCACACGCACACACACACACACACACACGCACACATGCTCTTGCACACACACAGAGACCATAAAGGGTCTGAGATTTTAGAAGTCCCCACACACCCAGCCAGAGACATCAATTAATATAATCTTCCCAAAAAAGCAGATGAATACTTGTGATGAGGATCCCAAACATTCATGATCTCACTCCCCTCTCTGTTTGGAGGCAGAGAGATAGCATCAAAATCCAAAATTAAATGGAAGGAGATCTCAAGTTACTGGATTCCAGGTCACATGCACATTCTAGGAATTTTTATTATAAGGAGTGGCAATAACTAAAGGAAACCCTCATCAAGGGCATTTCAGAGACTCACAGGACTAAAGGCCATTGTAAAAATCATTAATATAGAAAAGTACTATTGATATGTCTAAATTTGTTTAAAAGTAGGTTGGTCATTGCTATAGTTTGGACCTTCAATGTCCCTAAAGGCCTGTGTGTGAAAGATCGGATCCCCCAGAGTGGCACGACTAGAAGGGGATGGGACCTTTAAGTTAGGAGGCTTGGGGCTGGGGATGGAGCTCAGTTGTAGAGCACTGGCCTGGCAGACACAAGGTTCCTGGATCCAGCAAAACAAACAAAAAGACACGGGGGCTCCTAAGGGGTCTAAAGTGGTATGTTCTAGAAGGGGAATTGGGACCCCAAGCTTTTCCCTTTCTCGGAAGGGTCTCTGAGGACTGAACCCAGATATTTTTCATTTTGAGACAAACTCTTACTCAGTTGGCAAGGCTGGCTTTGGACTCCTGAGGAGCTGGACCTGGCTTCTTCCTTCTCTTTTTTATTTTTGCTTTCCAACTACAAGGTAAGCAATTTTGCTACACTATGCACTTCTGCTATGATGTGCTTCCTTGCCCCAGGCCCCAAGCAACAGACCCAATAGATCACAGACTGAACCTCCAAATCTGTGACCCAAAGTAACCCTTTTATCTTTATAAGTTGATGGTCTCAGGTGTTCCTTATAGTAATGGAAAGCTGACTGGCAGTCACAATCCTGCCATGATGCCATTCAACCCACATGATCCTATTCAGCAGGTAACAGATGTCTGTACACAAGACAAAATGCACCTGTGGGTCTCTGATGGAGGGAAGGGTACACTGACTTATTTTCCAGGCCAACAGGTAAGCCAGGTAAGCTTTGGGTAACAAAGCACTCGGTGTCTGGGTTTTTCTCATCTGGAGACTACAACAGTTCCTTCCCAATAAGGCTTCTGTGACCATCTAATGATTTCATTAAAACACCCAGTTCCTGGGACAGTGTGGCCCAGAGGAGGCTCCAACAAGAACACACCATCGCACCCTAGGGCCAGTGTGTTTTCACGGAACCTCCGTGTTTTCCTAAAATGTACCCCTACTCCTTTCATTACAAGAGAAGACAAGAAAAACACAAGATTTGAATAAAATGATCACTTAGGGCAATCCACTAACCAAGAGCAGAAATACACCCAAAGTGTGCCCAAATCAGCCTCTTCTCAATACTCTGAGAGGGGTTCTCCAGAAGCATAGGTAGAAAATCTAAAATGCTAACCCAGATGGACATTCATTTTAGTCCATTAATAGACATTTTACAAGGAAATACAGCTAGTAAATAGAGGTATGGGAAAACATTCAACCTCGTTAGTTAAAAAAAAAATTAAAATATATGAACTGTTTTCAGCTATTAAATTAACCAGAAAAAAAATGTTTTTTAAAGAGATTACTTAATGCTGCCAAGACTAAAATAAAGTCCCAGTTTTCATGCCTTGCCAGGGAGAGCAGGCTGGTGCTGAGCTTCAGCAAAACAAGGGGCCCGTCTGTGTGCGAGCCAGAGAGGGGCGCCACCCTTCAGCCCAGCGATGTCACTTCTGAGAATCCAGCCCACAGCAGTTTCTCAAACAGGGGAAAAGGCACGGCCAGCCTCATGCTCACAGTGAGCACCATTTCCAACAGTGGACGACAGCATGGGGCTAATTTGAGGGCTGGGGTGTGGCTCCGTGGGAGAGCTCTTGCCTAGATGTGAGCATAGGCCCTGGATTCCATCCCAACACTGCGTGCGCGTGCGCGCGCACACACACACACACACACACACACACGCTGTATAATAAATGAGAATATAAGAATAAGAGATAAGCTATATTATATCAAATTAATGAAAATTAGGCATTTTAAAATGATTAAGAGAAACATGAAAAACCCAGAAAAAAATGTTAACATGCTGAAATGTCACATGGAAGAACGCAAGTGTGAGACTGAATATCCGTGGAGATCACAGCTGGGGAGAGCCTGGCTGGAAGCTTGCAGGGTTCTCAGAGTGGATCCGCCAGGAGAGCCGACTCCAGGTGTGATTTCTTTGTTCTCATCCTTCCTTCCTCTCAGGTTTTAGAATATGTGATTTTATTACCTTTAGGATAAACTTTCTTCCTGTCCTCTGGAAATCTTTGCCCTGGTTGTGGATACAAAATAGCGGCTTGCTGGCTCGCACCCCACCATGAGACCCCTCTCCAACTTCTTCCCCACCATGCAGAAAGGGCAAGCCTTCTCTCTCTCTCTCTCTCTCTCTCTCTCTCTCTCTCTCTCTCTCTCTCCTTTTAAGTGTGTAATTTTCTCAGTTCCAAACTTGAGGCCATCAGCCCCCAAAGTGAAAACATGGCCCCCTTCGCTCCCCTCCCCAGTCATTCTAAACAACTAGAGAAAGGGCTTCGTGACACCTCAAGAAGGCCCAGGGCCAACTCCCTCCGTGGAGGAAGATGGTGACAATTCTGCACCAGGGTGTCCTTCAGGAGGTGGGGAAGCTGGTCCTCCCGCAGACCCCGGCCCTGCCACGGGGGCTCAGCCTGGAGCTACCCTGTATCTCTGTCATCTGGATTACGGATCAATTCTTTAAATGATTCTAAATATTTTGATCAGTAGAAGCAAAAAAGCAAAAGAGATTTCAACAAGAAGGGGACCATTAAGTCTCAGTACATATCCGCCATGGAACTTGAACCAACTGCACAAAACAACAACTGAATATGAAATACGGTGATGTGGCCACGGGCCTCCGAGGTTAAGTAGATAAAAGCAGGTGATTCCACCATAGGTCCCCATAATGACAACCATATAACAGTGTGTGCAGACTGACCAATAACAGTTAGCATTTATGGGCCACTTACTGCAGCAGGCACTATCCTGGGTGCCTTAGCGCAGGGGAAAATTTCCCAGAAGGGTAAGTATTACAAGTCTGTTGGCCTCTCCTTTGGACAGCAGGAAATGGAGGCTCTAGGAGGGTAAAGAATTTTCTGTATTCCTCCCAATGGCTAAGGTTTGGAACATTCTGGAAACTGTTGCAAGATCACACATGGCCCCCTAAGGAGAGAGAAGGGGCTAGAATTTGGACATCGATTATCTTTCTCCGAAGCTTCCGCTCTCAACACCTAGACTGGAAAGGAATATGTTAGAAAATTAAAATGAAAGCTAAATTTCTGTGAGAAAAGGGACATTTCCCCCTCTCCTTTATTGTCTAAACTTTCTAATGTTCTGTTTTTGCAATTTAAAGCAAAAGAGAGGTGAGGGAGGGAGAGGGGCAACAGAAGAGAGGTTGGTGTGTGTGTTTGTGTGTATGGTTTTTTAAATTATGTTTTGATCAAAAGACTAAATAAATGCCAGTCAAGTCTTCACCAGACTTGGGGGTGAAGGGAGGGATGGAGGGTGGCCACAAGTGAGTCTGTTCCAAACCAAACCAGGCAGCTCCAAGCAGCGACTGCAACTGTCTTTTATATTTGTTTTTTTTAAAAAAACATGCTCTGTCCACCTCCTCATCCGGCTTGAGTATGAATACTAACATCATGGGACTGTACCCACAGAAGGCACAGAATATTCTAGAAGTTACCAATATCACACAGCTGCTATGGACAAAGCTGGGAATGAAACTTAAGTCTGATTCCTCATTTTGCATCTCTTCACAAACCCCTTGTGGGACAGATATGCCCAGCTAGCAAGTGCCAATTTGCATTCACTGGAGTTCAAAACACTCCCTACCCCCAAAGTGGCAATTCCACATACTTACATCAGGTTTAACAATCCTTAAAACTAGGCGAAGATAGAGCTCACACACTCAGTCTGACTCGAAACCCAATTACCAAATGTTACATTTCTCGCAGTTTTGAAGCCATGCTAGTTATGGGAAAACATTGAAATAGAGATAATACTTTTCAAAAGCAACGGTGGGGAAAAAAAAAAAAATATATATATATATATATATTAGGTCCTGCGATTCATTCAGAAAAAAATCACAAGCAATCAACAAAGTGAAATATTCTCCCCCAAAACACTGGCCCGGTTTTTCCTCTCTAAAACTTCTCTGAAGAACAGGAGCAGGCATGGGGGACACCAGGCCCCTTTGCCAGGGGAGGATCCAGTCTCCAGGCACATCCCAAGCACAGCCCTAGGCTCCCAGGGGTGGCCTCCAAACCCAGGGCTCTTCCTTTGAGTCAGACAGGGCCTCAAGTCCCAGGAACAGCGACACTAAAAGTTCACTTTATTATTCTGTCCTTGGCCACTTCCTCAGCTGGCTCCCAGACAGACGGCAAGTTCAGAACCAGAACACGCAGTTCTCCTGTCAGAGGCCACATGGTCTGGTTCCTGAAGCCCAGGAAAAGAGCCAAGAACCACTGTCCACTTGGCAGTCCCAGGGCATCCCCCTCCAACAATCCTGTTGGGCACAGAGCATGACCACTGACACCCTGAGCCTCTAAACCCAGACCCCCGTGCCACCTGCCTCTTTTCTTATAGATTATCCCGACTCAAATCACACACGTTCCAGGAGCACAAGGTAAGGAAGAGGCTGGATTAGGAGGTGGGGCCAGGAGGGTCACAAGGACCACCAGAGCCTGGCGGTGCCCATTGGAAGGTGATGCCCCTGTGAAGGCCCAGGATATATACCCATAGGCAGAGAGAAGGGACGAGGGGGCAAATGACTCCCGAGTCAGTACCCACTCCACGCTGGACACTGCATGATGTCACACTACCTGGACTTGTCAAGAAAACTGTACCATGTCCTGTGGCCAAGGAGGTGGCAGCATGGAAAGCCCTGGCTCTGAGGCCAGAGCTGCAACTTCCAGCTCTGAGACCCAGAAGCTACATGAACCCCAGGATTCTCAGAGGGCTGGCACGTAAAGTGAAGGGGACAGCAGAGTTGGGGCCCCACCTCCTCATTCAGAGCCTCCTCTGCTCTCCCGAGTCGAGGCTCCACCACCATCAAGATCCCTGTTTCTGCACAAACCATGCTGCTCACATGAGACACACAGGGACACACAGGGACACAGAGACACACAGGGACACACAGGGCAGGTCCGGGCAGGACAACCAGCCAGAGCCCTGACCCCACCAGGCTGCAGCAAACAGGGTGCAGGGTGGAAGCCGGATCAGGGGCTCCTCCCCCGCAGGCCTCAGAGTTCACCCACCCCACCCCCACCCACAGCCAAGGGCAGGGCCACTCACGGCACTCCTTCTCGTCACTCTTGTCGAAGCAGTCGGGCAGCCCGTCGCACTGCCAGGCGCCCGGGATGCACCGCCCGTTGCCGCACATGAAGTTGCCTGGAATGTTGCACTCATTGGTGAAGTTGTTCCCGGGAAGCAGCTGGCTCTCTGTGGGAGAGAGGGGACAGGGGTCAGAGGGCACAGCAGCCATAGCAGCAAGGGCCTGAGCCCCCTCCCAGCTGAAACTGCCCAGGTGAGGCCTCCAGGAGATGTCTTTGCCCCCCTGGGCCTCGGTTTCCTTGCCTGTGATCTGCCCCAGCCACCGCCGAGGACCTTGGAAGGGTTACATGGAAAAATCTGGGGAAAGCATTTGGGTGTATGGCCACAAAATCAGTGCTTCCTGACTTCTTTCTTTCTAAACATCCAAAAGATTGGTTGGAAACCCGAATGTTCTTTCCTAGCCAGCAGCAGCGGCGACAATTAAAGTCCCAGATAGGAGTGCACTGGACTCCCCGAATCTCCAAGGGCAGGAAGTGCACGATCCTTCCAGGCGCAGAGCCCTTGAACTTGGGCCAAGCTGGCAGGAATACCAAGGCTCGGCTTCACTCTAGGAAACAAGATGCTCAGATCTGCACCCCAACCTGCCTGAGGTCTATTGGGGAGGACAGACCAAGGTGGAACTTGAACTCAGGCCTTCTAACCCCCCAAGAGGCTACGCAGGTCGCTACACTGGCTGCCAAGAGTTACCGGAGATTCAGAACCGAGCCCCAGAGTTCAGGTTCAACGCCACTGAATAGAGTCATAGAGTGCCAAGGCCTCCACCCGACACCACCCTCAGGCAAGAAAACAAACAGAGAGAGTGTTTCCATGGCAGTGGGGCATGGACCTCATCTGACACTGAACCCTCATCTGACAGGATAACCCTGGGGGCCAGGATCCGATGGGTCGGATCAGTCTGAGCCGGTGTGATCAATGGCGGAAGGATAAGGAGCCATCTGGAAGTGAGACAGTCTTGGGGAGAAAGGAGGGAAAAAAATGGCCATTCCCTCAGCTCTCCTGAAGCTCCAGGGCTCCCTCCTGAGTCATTCAGTAAGCACTTACTGGACACACTGGCCAGGACGTGTGCTATGTCCCCAAGACAAAGGCGCCAGGCTGGGATCCTCTCGTCAGCTGGACAGGCAGAGAGGCACACAAAGGGTTTTACTCCTGTAAAGGCCTCTACCTTTCTAGGTGCTGGGGTCTTACCTGGAATGCCCCCTGCCCACTGGGTCTCCTGCTAAGTCCCCTCACACCCTTCAGCAGGCACCTCCTGGGCAACCTTCCTCCTGAAGTGTCCCTGGCTTCTCCAACCACAGATAAGCGCTTCCCCGGTCGACTGCTGATGCTGCTTGTGGGGTGAGACTAAGAATATTTTATAACAGGAACAAGCAGACATGACCAACTGGAAAGGACACCACCACGGGCTGGCAGCACCATGTCAGCTCTGGCTCGAGGGCTGGACATTCCCTCAGAGACCATCTGCCACACGGAGCCAATACTACACATCCCGTCTCCCTACTGAGAGCTCCAGAAGAGAGGCTAGGGCGGGGGCTCCGCTCTGCCCAACGACCCACATCAGACTCAGAAATCTCATTTGTCCCTTCCTCACCGCTCTGCCCGATCACAGAGCTGCCGTCGCCACAGCGGCCACTCCAGCCCAAGCAGCCACCTTCTCTTCCTGAAATTTCTGCCTACCTCAACCTCAGGTCTCCTGCCTCCTATCTCGCCTCTCTCCAATCCAGTCACCTTCCTGTGTCCAGAAAGATCTTTCTACACAGCAAATGGAACATGTCACTTCTTTACCATAAAAGCCACTGAATGACTCCCCAGTTTCCTTAGTCAAAATTCAAGGGAATCAAAAAAGATTCCAGCAAAGAGATGACATTTATGGTGGCTGCTAATGGGTACACAGACATTAAAAATAAGAGCTCTTTAGGCCTAGAGAAAAGCAGCAGCAAAGACAGAGTGTGGGAAGGGTCAGCCCAGGGCACAGAAGGGTCTGGAATAAAAAATTCACACAGCTCTGTTGGGAATTGCCAATGTATTTGTGCTACTATTTCTCTTATTCTACCACCCAATCAGACATCACTAATCAATCCCCACACCCTGTCCCATCGAGCCCAGGCTCAACATTAGAGTCCCTCTGAAAACAACTCCAGAAACTCATCATCAACCCCAAGAAGAGCAGGAAAGCAGGTCACTCTCAGGGGGTGTGATGGGGAGGAAACTAGAGGGGCATCCAGCTGCTGGATCCCTGCCCAACACCACAGGCTCAAACCAGAAACGCCACACATCCAGCTGTTTCCTAACTCCTGCTCCAGGCTTCACAGCAAGCAGAGCGCTCTGCGGAGCTCCGGAATGCAGAACCGTCTTTCTGTTTTGTTTGGAATTCACTTAAACTTGCTTTTGTAGCGCTCACCCCTCCTCGAAGGCAAGCCCCCTCCCTGGAAAAGTCACGACAACTGTGAAATCTTGTTCTGATAAACAGATTTCCGGAACCAGAAAATTGGCCAGATTAGATTCCACGGTGCTTGCAATACGAGTCAATAAATCTGGCAGCACATGGACTTGACAAATGAATGGGTGGATGCAGAGACTAAATACCACATCCATTATCCACAGGTGGCCCTGCCAGCCGCAGGCTCCCAGGCCTGGTGAAGGTAAGAGAGAGCCCACATCTCTGTGCTCTTCTGGGCAGCTCCATGCATGGGGACACACAGCCGGTGCTTTAGAGAAGTGACAGCCTCAAATTTGACATAAGGGGAAATCAAGGAAAAAAGACGTCAACCCCTGCTGATTCTTCAAAAGCTTCCTCAAACCCACCCAATCTGCTCACGGAACTGGCACCGCCCAAAGTAAGCCATTACCGTCTCTTGACCCGTTTCAACCAGTGGTTCCAGATAAGGGTCAATTGTGACCCCCCAGGGAACAAATGTCAGTGTCTAAAGATGGTTTGGGGTTGTCAGGACTAGGAATGGGGGCAGTTAGCATTCAGCAGGTAAAGACCAGGAGTGTTGCTAAGCCTCCTGGGGTGCCCAGGGCAGCTCCCCACAGCAGAATCTCCAGCCAGAAATGCCAATCATGCCGAGGCAGAGAAACCCTGGTTTAAGCCGATCTGCCAAATGCCACTTCTCATGCCCTCCAGTTCCTTCTCTTCACACAGAGTGAGGTTTTAAATGCAGCTGGTGATTTCTCTGGCTTTAGGATGAATCCGAAATTCCTGCCAGGTTTACAAAGCCCAGCAAGACGCCACCCCTGCCTACTCCTGGACCTTCCTTTCGAACCCTTCCCTCGATCACACCAACGTCTTCTCTGCTGAGAGGCCTCCCATCTGCTGGCTGCTGACCCCCGAGACACTTCGGTCCCCCTTTTGCCTGGTATTAGGGGCTAAATTTTGTCCCCCAAAATGTATATACTGAAGTCCTAAACCCTAATACCCCAGGGTAACTGTATTTAAAGGCAGGGTCTTTAAACAGGTAATAGAACTAAAATGAGGTCATTAAAGTGGATCCTAACTCAATATGACCAGCATCCTTATGGGAAGCGATTAGGACAGGAACAGGCACAGAGAGAATCCGTGAGGGCACAGGGAGAAGAGGGCCAGCCAAGGAGGGAGGCCTCAGAAGAAACCCACCCTGCTGCCAGCCCCTTGACCTCAGGCTTCCAGCCTCCAGAACCGAGAGTCAATGGACTCCTGTTGTTTAAGCTCCTCTGTATCATGGCAGCTCCTGCAGCCCAATCCAAGCTGTTCACCCTCAGACCTCAGCCGAAGTCACAAGTCAAGAGGTTCCACAAAATGAAGCTGGCCCCCTGCTTTTCCCTCTGGTCTTGTTCTGAGTTCTCCCAACCTTGTGGGTGCATTTCCACTAACCCCCTCAACCAGACAAACGCCCCCTGTAGGCAGAGAGGCGCCACATCACTCAGCCCCTCAGCCCAGGCAGTGCCACTGTACAGGACGCCACTGAATATCTGTAACCACCCTAAGAAAACCAAGCATGGTATCACTACCTCCTTCCCCATCTCCCACACTCTTCCTTGCAAATGTCCACGCCCCCCTTGCACCATTTCCCCAGTATGCGAGTGGGATCTGTACACAGATAGTTAAAACAGGAGACATGGGCATGTCTAGACTTACACCAGTAAATCTCTACCCTGTCCGCTTTAAAAGAGGCTAGAAATCTTTTCAGGCCGACTCAGGACTTTCTAGTGGCTGAAATATTTATCCCATCTCAGTATCTGGGGACGCATTTAGAATCCAAAAAAGACAAGCATTAGCACGGAGCTGGCTAGTGGGGTTTCTCCTCCTCCCTTTTCTTTTTTTTTCATTAAGCTGAAAAATGAAAAAGAGTTGCCCATTTTCACTGCAGCACATCACTTACTTAAAATAACTACCCCATCTATAGCAAGAATGAGGAAAAAAGGAAATCCAAGTCCTCCCCCATTGGGCTACGGCAGCTTCTTCCACAAATTTATACTTGACGAGGGGCCCAGGCTGGGGCACCTACACAAACCCCAACAGCTGCTGCATTCCACCAGAATCATTCCAGAACCCGCAGTGAGTGATGTTAACTTTTCCAGCTGAGAAATGGGAGCTCTACTCCACCAGCTGGATCCTCTGGATTCTCTCCTCTCCCTCTGCTCATCTTCTCTCCCTCGGGGTACCCCCGTCACGGTGCAATTCAGAACTGACATCTGCAAACCATCCGCAGGCCCCGATTTCAGCTTTCTGCTCCATCCATTGCATCCCCATGGTCTGCGCTTGTAGCCTCAACCAACAACAAAGCAAGACACGAAAACATACATGTGTACAGACGCACACGCGGCTTAGCATTCAATTTTGCAGATCTCTAACAGATCTTCCCTAAAACCTCCCCAGAGAATTAACAACCTCTTCCAACTGCCTGGTGCCAACAAACACAGTGTTATGAGACCACCGAAAGAAACCGTCTGTTTTCCCTGGGACTTGCATCTTGAAACATATGCGCACATGTGTACACACACATTCACACACACATCCACACACACATCCACACGTGGGCACAGGTAAAGCCACCAAGGGAGCTGGTCTGGGATGATTTGTCTATAAACAGTGAACGTCCCTAGAAAATCCCGAAGGCCTCTTTGACTCCAGAACGTTTTGAATGGTGGCATCAGTATCAGACAGAACCAGAGACATCTGTCCTGCAAATTTCCTGAAGCCATTCAGTCCTCATTGAACAAACTACTTGGGTGGGGGGCACTCTGGCTGTCACCAAGAAGGGAGCAGTCACACAGAACATCTGAGTCTCGGATGAGGGATGAGGATGTGCCTCTGGCTGCAAGCACCTGAGTCTAGACCTTGCACACCACCCTGCCCTCGAAGCTCATCCTGCTAGTCCCAGCCTCTGTTTCCCAATCTGCTCAAAACAGACACAGAAATTGCTGAGAAAGTATGCAGTGAGCCCTGGGTTCAGCCCAAGACTGCTCACCCCTGGCATTCACGGACGTCACGTTAACACTGCTCGTGACCCTAACGGAAGATCCTGTGCAATTTTGCCACGGGAAAAACTTACAGCTGGAGCAGGTCCCTAGGCGGTGAGGAAGCCTAGTGCAAAGGCACAAGCGTTCCAAAATGACAAAGGCTTTGTTTCCCTCTTATGAAATGAGTTAGCAAAGCAAGCCAATGGCTACTATTAACAAGGCAAGCAAAGAAAAAGTGGAGGAGTCTAGGGAAAGGACAGTTTTTCACCAGAAAGAGCTTTATAAATTATTTTTCTTCTGTATTTATGGCCTCATTAAGGGCCTGAAACTGTTACTTACATTTTTTAGCTATGCTTCATTGCATTTCACGAGGAAAATTATATCGGAATGGCATTAATGTAGCGGGGATCTGCAGAGCCATGGGGATGCAGCCCTTGTGGGGTCCGAGGGCCACAGTTCTGGCACCTGACAGCAACATTGGAAGATGGGATTTGTTCATCTTGACCCAACCTGAAAGGTGAGCCCTGAGCCCCACCCCCAGACTGGTCCCCACCCCTCCCTGGGCTCCCTTTAACAACCCTCAGGAAGTCGATTCTATTGACTTTTCACTAGGAACGATCTAATATCTATGGAAGCACTTCAACATGGGCAGGAGTTGAACATCATCTTTTTTTATTTCTTACAATAGCACCATGAATTAGGCACCCTGTCCATTCGGCAGATGAAGAAACTGAGCCTGAGGAAGTAACTTGACCAAAGCCGCAGGGCTAGATCCGTCTACAAATGGCCAGAGAGTAAATATTTCAGCTATGCAGGCCAAGAGGCCAAATTATGAATGTTCCTTCTCATCAAAGTCTCCTGCGAATGTCTGATTTTTTTCCCCCAACCACTTAATCCTGTAGAAGTCATTCTTAGCGTGTTTTCAGGGAATGTCTAAAAACAGGTGGTGGCTGGCTTTGGCCCACCCGCCAATCAGCTCCTGTGTCATCAGACAACAGATCTGTGGAAAATAAGAAATTACAAAGGGGTGCCGTCCATGAAGGGGACCTTGGCCACCCTGTTATCACTGCACCCTCCGCAACTCTCAAGGCCAGGCAGCCAGCAGACACTCCATAAAAAACTGTTGACTAAATGGGTGAGGAACAGAAACTGTGGCCCCCCAAGTGTCTTTTCCAGTTTTGACACTCTTTTAAGTTCTGTGAATTTATCTGAACTTGACTTAAACCCATCTGTGCTTTGCCGTGCAGAATACAATGCTCAATGAGGCTGGGTCTGCAGAATGCTTCTAAGCTCCCAGAAAGAGAGGCGAAGAGCGGCCCAAGCCTCAGAGCGCTGTTTTCACTCAGCTCATGACGGGCAGCTGGGTGTGGGGGGCATGGGCAAGCCCCATAAGCAGGAGCCTCTGCCTTTTCAGCTTGCAGCGGAGGCAGTGAAGCTGTACTGCAGTAGGGGAGAGGGGATCAATTTTACCAGGATGGCGATAAGTGAGGCTTAAGACAGTGCCAATCAACGCTGCACTGAACAGCTCTCAGAAACAGGCATGGGGTCAAGAAGAAGGATGGTGCTTCAGTCCCAAGTTCAGCCCCATGTGTCCCAGGACAAGTGCAACCA
The DNA here is from genome assembly GCF_021218885.2 of Marmota monax. NCBI lineage: Eukaryota > Metazoa > Chordata > Mammalia > Rodentia > Sciuridae > Marmota > Marmota monax. The sequence continues at coordinate 2,827,904 of NW_026692072.1, read as the reverse complement.
TTTCCACGGTCACTGGGAACCATTCTGCAGCCACCACTCCGCTCCACGCAGATGCCCTTAGGCAGGGCGGGTAAAATATTAACGCCAACCAGGGAACAAGGCCAGAAAAGCAAAATGATCTTCCTTTAGGCCCCAAAGCAAATCTTTATGAGCTCAGAGTAAGAAAAGATTTCTGAAAATAAGACTCAAAACACACAGACTACATAAATGAAAAGACTGATAAATACAACTGCACTAAAATGTGAAACTGCTCATCCTCAACAGACAGTGTAAACAGAGTTAAAAGAAAAGCCACTTGCTGGGAAAAGACACTGTTCACAGACATGACCCACAGAGTGTCAGTATCTAGACTCTTCTTACAGAATTACGGAAGAAAACACAAGCAATCCAATAAGAAAATGGACAAAGCACAAGAACAGGTACTTCCACTGATGAGGAAACGCAAATAGCCACTTCATGTGTACTCCACTTCACTTATAATCAAAGAATGATTAATGGAACAAGGAAGCTCTCTTTCATGCCCATCAGCCTTGCAAAACTGTGAATGTGGCGTTCTCAAGTGGGGTGAAGACGAGGAGCGACAGGAACTCACACATTTTTCGTGCATGCTGGAGGAACTCTGGAGAGCAATTTGGCAGCTCCTAAGGAAGCTGGAGATACTCACACACCGACCCCCCCCCATACTTTTCCCGTCCCCACCCTAGGCTGGGGACAGACATGCACTTGCACAGGACGATAGCAAGAGAACGCTCTCTGTGACAGTGCCATCACAGGAAACTGTAGGACAAACTAAATGTTCAGAGTACATTCACACAATGGAACAGTACCCAGGCCTCCCTAGGAAGGGCAGAGCCTGCCTAGATGCAAAGCTAGCTGGAGTTGGGGTTAGGGGGCTGGGACCCAGTGAACAAACTGGGTGAACAAACCAGAGCAGCATGAATCAACATGGATAATTCTGAGACAACTGTATGCTAAGCCACCAACACAAATTGCAGAATATCACCAACATCAAGCTCAAAAGCATGCTAGTTTAGTGGGTGCATGAAATGGAAAGGTATCTTTTAAAGGTACAAGAAATGTAAACACCAAATTCAGATCAGTGGTCACCTCTAGCAAACGGAATCAGAGAAGGGACCAATGAACTTCAACTGCAAGGCGTCTTTCTTTAAACATTCAGAAACCCGCATGACCAAATACTGGACTACCGTGGTGCTGGGTGGCTGGCACACAAACTGGCTGGGTGTTATTCTTGGCAACTTCTCTCTGCCCTTTAAAAAACGTTTTGTTAATGGAACTCACTACAGAATGAAAGTAACACTAATATCTGAGGGGAAAAAAGAACTCTGAAAGACAAATGGAATCATTTGAGTCCAAGGTGATCTGAGCTCACATTGGAAAGGAAAGAGCAGTTGCGAGGATGTCCATCTGGGAGATTCGGTCTGTGATGGACTCTTTTCATTTTCTGAAAGGCAGCAACAGTTGCAGGAAAAAAATAAAATTGTGGAAGGAAAAAAAATTAACATTTAAGATAGATTTACCCACCCGAATTATTAAGCCATGACATTCCAGAAATAAAAATAGCAAGGCCTGGCCAGCAAGTCGGAGGCTCCTGAAACACTGATTCCCAAGAAGTCAGGGTGGGAAGGCCACAGGGAGGCTGTCCTCCTTGCCACAGCGCCACCATATGCCTCCTCGTCCTCACCAAGGGACTAGGATTTGGTAAGCAGGGCCCTTGGGGTATCAGGGGGAACAAGGAAACCAGACCATAAATCCCAACCCTGTACCTTGTCTGTCCCCTTTCTACAGGGAAAGCGTATGTTAAAATGAAAAGAACATGCGCTCAGGAGTGGGCCAGACTTTGAGTATCTCACTCTCTTACAACCATAGCGCGCTGTGTGACTCCAGACAAGTGAGTTAGTCTCTCTGAGCCTCAGTCTTCCATTTGTTAAACTGGGGTAACCCCATTTCCCTGGCAGTGTTGCTGAGGGACAGAAGAATAACAGATAGACACAAAGACCAAAACTAACATGAACAGAAGGATTAAGGGTACATAATAGAGAAGTGGCATACACTTGGAGTATAATAATCAGTAGTAGTATCTGTTACTCCTCCTTCTCACTGGCTGTCCCATAGCTCTGCTGCTGTTCGTGGTACTCAGGAAAGGCTGAGTCCCTTTCCTCTCCCTGCCTCCCTAGGAAGGGCACAGCCTGCCTAGATGCAAAGCTAGCCGGAGTTGGGGTTAGGGGGCTGGGACCCAGAGGTCACTCAGGTCCAGAAATGCAAACCCCGGGGGCAGACACCAGGTGTTAAGGATGCAAGGAGCTCACAGTGCAAACCCTGGCTGTGTCTCCTAGCACCTGATCGCCTCAGCTAACTAATTCCTAAAAAACCATTGCCCTCCTAGGTCATCCTAGATCTCGAACAGCAGTCAAAACACAAACGGGAACCGACTCTTCCAAACAATGTGGTTTGATGCAAGTCATAAGAGAAAACTCAAGGGAGCCAGCGCTGGGGCAGGGTGGGGAACTGCTTCACCACCCTGGGCCTCAGTTTCCCTATGTGTAAAACCAGGCACTGGTAGATGACAGCCGAGTTCCTCTTCAATTCTTAGCCTGCTCATTCTTTGTTTCCCTGCACACATACCCACCCAGTCCCCGCGACAGGCAAACACCACCCGCCTGTCCTAGCAACATTCATCAGCTTTTCAAAATAATGCCTGGGGTGCATATTTGAGGTCCTCCCCTACAGAAGTGAAAACATTCTGCAAGGCAGGTACTGAGTGTCCTTCCTCCTGTTTAAACACAGAGAGACCAGGAGCCAGGGGTAGGCCAGCCTGTCAGCCGGTCAAGCTGGAAGTTTGACCAAAGAAGCCAGGTTTCTGGGCCCTGATGAGCCTCAACTCTGGCCTCTGCATTTCAGAACTCTGATCTGCTCTGCCGTCCACTGGGAGGGGGCTGGTCCTGTGCTTCCCCTACGACGCGAGAAAATATCTCCAAAGGGCCAGGAATCAGACCTGCCTCCCACACCCTGTAGATTCAAGGGCCTCTCGGGTTCACATCAATTATCCTCCGTCTTCCATCATGTCTCGGCGAATGAACAATTGTTTGGCTTATCACTTCCGATTAGGACAGGAACTCTGCCAGGGAAATAAAAAAAAAAAAAAAACCCCAGCCTGCTACCGCCAAGCCGGGGGGATGCATATTAACTGGTGCGTCTTTTTAAATTTCCTTAAGTAGCTTAATCCATTAAACCATCCCAACTGCTTCTGCAATCTGCTCACGCAGCCACCCTCCCTCCACACGGAGCCGACGACAGGCCCTCCATCAGACGGAATTAGCTGACTTCTTGAGCAAACGATGTTGGTACATCTAGGGAGGGCCGGAGTCAGGAGTATGTCCTGGTGGAGTCCTCGCTTGGGCACGCATGGGTCAAAGGACCGCGGCTTGCGGAGCTCGGGATAAGCCCTTATCCCTCTGCAAGGGGCTCATCAGATTTGCTAAATCGAAGGGCTGACACTTGGAGTGACTGTTTGGGTTTTCCAGCTTGCAAAGGGTAGTTCGTGACTGTCCAGAAAACAAAGCAAATTTACAAACTAAAGTGGGATTGTCGGGCTCTTCTTATTCCAGTCAGCACCTGAGCCCTGGGACTCTGCATTCGAATTCCACTCCTTCCGATCACAGGGAATGAGCTTAACCCTCGGTGCCTCCGTTTACTCATCTAGAAAATAGAAAACAACCAACACAGCCTCGGCACGCTCCAGGGAAATCAAGGTGCTTGGTCCACCTGGGTGTATCAGAGTCACCTAGTCACAGCCTGAAACACTAGAACCCCTGCTGCGTGTCACACATACCAGAAAACCTCTCAAGGAGGATAAAAAATGCTACAAATTCAGTGGTTTTTTCATCAAGGTTTTTCCACATGTTTTATGACAGCACACAGAGAGAGGCTATGAGATTAACCAGGGCTCGTTTCTTCAAGGTTCCATTATTCACTATTAAAGAGTTACTATTATATAAAAACTAGATGTAACGCAGATACATAATATGTCACCTCGCAAAGCACACCATTATAATGTAGCTACATGATTAATAATTAGAGGAACGGTGATCTGGAATGTAAAAGGATCCACCCCGAACTGAATACAATAGAATCACACCAGGTGAGACTAGAGAGCAGACGGGGGCTGTTCATTAAGAAATGATTTTTCAATAAATTAAATAACGTGCCCTACGGTGTGGCTCCAGGTCTTCATGTTGCTACATTGCTCTTGGCTGAGCGGGAGCACTCAATATGACCACACTGGCAGGAAGTCAAAGGCTTGGTGAAGGCTGAGGTGTCCATCTGGGTCTCCCACCCATCACTTTCCTGAATCTATCCTTGCCAGATCACCAGTGGTCTCGCAGGCCTCCCAGTTGCTGAAGCCAAAGCTTACCTTTCTTACCTTTACCTTATGTACAATTCTGCTACATTGGGCCAACTGCATGACTCCCTCTTGAAATGCCACCCCCTGGGTCTCCCTGACAATACCCCTCTGCGCCCCTGCCTCCCCGACACACCTAGCTCTCTGCACCTTCCTGCTTGATCACCTTGGAGGCCCCTTCCTCCACCCACCCCTCAATGGTCTCCGAGTTCTGCTCCCGTCTGCATGAACACGATACATCCACCTTGGACACATCCTTTCATCCACTATTAGGTTCAACCCTCACAGCCATAACCCCCAAATGGACACCTCCAACCAAGCTCTCTTCCTGTCAACTGCATCCTCCACCCACAGCTTCCCTCTCCCGCCATCCAAGATGCTTCTCTCCCCAGCACAAACTCAGCGCATCTGAAACAGAACTCTCAGGTTCGACACCTGCTCCTCCTGCGTCACAGGGTATTTCCACTGGCAGAACTGCCAACCACCACCCCTTCCACATTGGGCAACAGGTGGTAACTACTTCCCACATCCACCCTGCCTCTCCAGGCTGCCACTCACGCCCCTGGTGCAGATCCTTCTCTCTTACCCGTTTTGCACAAACAGCAAACTCACTGGCCTTCCTGGCACTAACCCTGGCCCATAAAAGGCATCCTTCACACAGCTGTAGAGCGGACCTGTCCAAGGCACACACTGTTTCAAATCTTCCTGTGGCTTCCCACCCCATGAAAGATAAGGACTGAGGTCCTTGGATCCATGCTGGAGGGTCTGTGTGGACAAGCAATCCCAGATCCCAGGGGTTTCCTCCCCACAGGACAGTTTACATGTTCCCCTAGACTTTTCAACATAACTTAGGCAAACCCCCGTCTCCCCACTTACCCTAATGCTCTATAAACTTCTGCTGGTGTGCCTGTCTCCCCACAACCCCCAAATCAGTTTTTACACCAAAGGAGGGAAGGTACTGAAACGCAGCCCAGGGCCCAGACAAAACATGTGCTGAAAGGAAGGAGAGAGGAAGGGAGGGACAGTGACTGTGTGGGGGAGGGAGGATAGATACGGAAGGGCGGCTGCTTCCTCGTGCTGATATTATGAAAAGCCTACAAGTTGGGATCCTTCCTCCATCCTATGGAGAGTCCACATTTGTGCATCGTTTGAGATTAGCAGAACTAAAACATGTTTCTTCATGTTGAGATGACGACTCATCCAAACTTGCTCAATAAGAAAAGTGTGGGGGGGGGGGCAGGAACCAAATCAATTTGTAATGCATATTATTATTCTCTTTCTTAAGAAGTCCACAGACACTGGGGGTTTCTACAAAGCGACCTTCACTTCTGGATTAGCTTGAGTGCAAACCAACAATTCTTCCTGGGTCAAAGTAACAATTCACATGTGACCCCATTTCACACAGCAACCTCAGCGGGCTCCGGAACTCTGGGGCATAACTTGTGTCTTTGGATGTGATGACATGCACTGTCAGCACGGTTGACACAGCCACCCAGGAGACAAGTGCAGCCCTCTGGGCTGACCCATTCTCACAGTTCACAAGATGTCAAGGTTGGACACACAGGATGGGGAAGGAGAGCCAGGCCCAGGTGCTCCTGTGGCTGACAACGCCCCTCGGAGGCGGGCTGCGGGTTCCCACTCTGCCGGGGTGGGCTGAGGAAGCCTTCAGTCCTCCACCCCCAGAGGAGTTGTTTCCCTTCTCCCCACGGTAAACCCAAGTCACCAGCACCCTTCCCTTGGCTTTTATTTGTTTCTTTCTGTATCCAGGGATAGTGACAGCTGCAGCCCAGTTGGGGCTGGGACTCTCATCCAGAGCAAGCAAAGAAGCAAGCCCTTGAAGTGATGAGGGTGGCCTGCCAGGAACAAAGGGACCTCAAGCGACTCGGTCAAGAGCTTGGTCACGGGAGTGCAGGGACGTGGCCCCCAGCTATCCCCATCCCTGGCAGCCCTGGTGTCCTCTGAACCCTCAGCCAGGTTGTTTACCAATATGGAAGGAGGCAGCACTCCACAGGCTCTGGATGTGAGGGAAGAATCCTGGCTCCCTGGGAGTCTGGCAGGAGAATGTGGAGAGCAGGACCCAGGCGGGCAATGCCAGCAGGATAAAGAGACACCGTGACGCAGAACCGCCAGCACAGCCCAGAGCCTCTCCCAGCCTCTGCCTGGGTGGATCATGTGCTTTTACACTAACCGTATGACAGAGCACGGTTTGTAAGGGACACCGGGCAAGGGATCCAGCTCCTCGCTGCATGCCTGCGATAATCAGCTCCAACAGGCTCCCGCCCCCGCCTGGCATGGCTCACTTGCCACCTCCCGTCAAGATCCACCCCGTGCTGTACAAGCGATAACGCATTTACAGACAGCCGGGACTCTCCAGCCAGAAGGAAAATTTCACCTAATTAAATAAAAACAAAGCAGAAAACCAAAGCCTTCAACTAGTGCCAAAAAGAAGAAGAACAACTTGATCTTTTATGGAACTTTAGAGACAGGAATGCCAACGATTTTTTTTTTCCTTAATGCATCTTTTAAAACAATCTTCTGAGTCCCTAATTAGAACTCTTTAAAAATCAATAAGAAAACTATACACAAACCAAGAGAAAAATGGATAAAGGAAATGAACAATCATTGCACAAAAAATAAGATGCTAATAAACAAAGAGATTGAAAAACCTCACTTGTCCTTAAACAGAGGCAAATGAAAATACCATTTTTTTAAAAACAATATGATCGGCAAAAGTTAAGAAGGTGGGTAATCCAGAAGTTGGCATGGGTGTGAGGAAACTGGGCCCTCCTCCCCTCCTAGAGGGGGTATAAATTGGTACAACCTCCCTGGGGCCATCTGGCAATGAACACATACCCAGTACCATCTATTATGAGTTCACCTCTGGACCCAGCAGCTTCATCCCCAGGAATCTCTCCTTAGGAACCTAGACAGAGGCACGCAAAAGGTCGTGTTGTTTTGTTTTCTTTATAGCATTATTTTTGTAAAAGCTCAAAACTTAAAAAGAACTTAAACATCTCCCACAAGGGAGATGGGAAGATGATGTGCACAGCATATCTATATAAGCACCAAGAAAGAAGCCTTTAAAAAGAACCCAGATGCCAGGAGGTCCTGACATGGGAAAACATCGACAATACAGACAGAGAGGAGAAAGGACGTTGCAGAACAGTATGTGGAGCATAAGCCCAGGCTGTTTATCTCCATAGATGTGCCTTTTAATGGATATGTACCTGTATTAACATTTGTATCTTAGAGCCTATACTCGGAGAAGAAAGAATCAAGAGAGGTCCTTTTAAGATGTGCATGTATTTTCTACTGGTATCTTTTCTTCAATACAAATTCCTTAAAATGTCACTACGGGAAATGTACTTGGGGCGTGTATGAGCGCATCCAAGATGAGTGGGGGGAGGAGCTAAACAGCGCTGCTCATAAATCAACACACACACACACACACACACACACACACAGGGCTCCTTCAACCTTAAGAAACCAACAAATGGAAAAGGTCACCCTATTCATCAAATCACAAAGAGAGAGAGAGAGAGAGAGAGAGAGAGATGAACATTCCTTAAAACTTGGTAAATAGAAGCCGTTTGGGAGAAGAGTATTTGACATGGTAATGGAACCAACAGTCCCCAGTACTGGCTCAGACTAAAAAGGGGGAAGTGAGACTGCAGGAACCCCAGGATGGCTGCCTCTTAATGGGTTATTGTGGGCAATGACCCAGGCACTATGTCCCCTTTCAGAACACAGCACAGTCTACAAGGGCACTTGTGAACCGCCCTGGCCACAAAGGGCTCCCCTCCCTCCCGCCCAGCCCCACTCCCACAAGAGGCCCACAGCACCTTGGTGGCTGCAGTGGGGTGGGAGTGCCAGGGACCCTAATGAAGGGATACACATGTGATTCGTCCCCTGTGGGAAACGCAGCACGTCTCTCCAAGTCTGTGAGCCTGAAATCATAGCCTGCTCTGGACTCCTGTTTCCATGCTACCAGGTCTTCCAGGTGGCACCAGGCCACGATTCCTGCTGGAAGACACAAGAGCTCATTCAAGGGCGCCTGGAGCAGGAACGCCAGCCTGGAGCCCGGGGCTGATGGGGCGGCGTCTGGTCGCCAAGGTTTGAGGGTTGTCCTCGAAACCCAAGTGCGTGGAAGGTCATCCTGGAAGAGGGATTGGAAACAAGATGTTTTTAATATTGAGAAAGGGAGTCAGACACTCTCTCCAGTTCGACAAGAGGACAAAGGAATCAGTGATGCTGGGAATGGGGGCAGGGCTCCCCAGGGCTCTCTCTGGGGGGGGGGGGGGGGGGGGATGAGCTACTTGTGGATCTGAGCAGGGGTCCCCAGGTGTGTTTACTTCGTGAAGCGCACAGAGCGCCCCACTTAACATCTGTGCACTTTCAGTACATGTGTTAGGTTCCTATACAAAGTTTACTTAATGAAATAATCAAAGAACACATGTCCCAGGGACACTGCTGGCTTACAAGCACTGACTCCCTCATCCTTCCATCCACAGCCTGAGCCACGAGCAAACCCCCTGGTCAGCGTCACATATGTCCGGTAGCTCACGGTGCAACAGTCTGGCGGGGGACAGGCAGTGTGAGGAGGTGAGAATGGCATGTTCAGGGTTTATTTTTAATTGGTTGGCTCATCTTCTCCTAAGACTCAAAACAGCCCTACCTCTTTTCTCGAATGCCCCAAATGGCACCAGCCACGCCCTGATAAACCCCAAGCACGCAGACTGCTCCACCCTGGCGCGGGGCTCTGTGGTCACAGCTCCTGAAGCTGGCTGAAGAATCAGACCCGGGGCTGCTTTTGGAAGGGTCGGTGTGGCTACTCTGTTTCTGGGTCTGAACCACAGGTGGGGATTCCCTTCTAGAAGCCAGCTGCATCTCGGGTTACCATGGAGCTGGCTCCCAGAATGCTCCCGGGGTTATTCTGGGCTACCAGGGATCTTGGGGGGAGGTCTTCACTGAACTTTTCCATGGGGCTAGTTTGGAGGTTCCCTCTTCTTTTGTTCAATAAAACGTTTTTTGGGTTTTGTTGTTTTTTTGGGGGGGTTGTTGTTGTTAGGCAAAAAGAAAATGTCAAGTTCACAGCAAACTGGAGAGAGCAAAGCGATCCGTATTATACCCGGGGAACCCACAGATTGGGCAATTCAGCTCTGACTTCTGTCTGAAGCCCAGTGAAATGTCAGATTCTGGCTCTCCCTCTCCCCCCTGCCTTAAAGTTCCCACTGCCCAGATGTTGATGGCGAAAAGGCTCAACTCCAGGACAGGAAGGCTGATCTTCAGCTCCCCCGCGCGGTTTCCACCACCTCCAGATGAGATAGTACATGGGAAGGGAGGGGACAGGCAGCAAGGGCTACCCAACCAAGGGGAGCCCATGACCTAAGAGCACGTGACCTAAGGGCATCCCCATGGGCACCACTCACCTTCCCAGCCACTTCTGCTCCTCAGCACGACCGAGGCCAGCACTTCCCGAGAAAGACCAGGTTGGTGAACACCACATCCATTGGTATTCAGCATGGTAATCCACCCCCATCTCCAAGGGACACTTTACAAGACCCCCAATGGACACCTGAGACCAAGGATAGCGCCAAGCCCCCTACACAAGCACCACAAACAATACCACAGCAGATCTGACAACCTTGACCGCCACTCAGTGATGTACACAGTGCAAATGCTGACGCTCAGAGGAAGATACTCAAGAAAAGTACTCTGGACTCCCAACTGAGGGCACCTGGGGAGAGCAAGTGCAGAGAGGGGCTTTTTCTGAAGTTCCCCAACTGTCTTAAAGGCCAGAGTCTCAAGAAGATCTGATTGTCGTGAGCCCCTCCCCTGTCGCCTCCCTCACAGAAGAGAGACTAGTGCTGACATCGCACCCAGAGCCCAGAGGAACTCTGACCCAGGCTGTCATCTGCTTCTTGGGACAGTTCATCTCCCCTCTGGCCACCCCTCTGTCTCCCCTATGAAGTCGGTACCTAAGCTTCCGCATCTCCCTGGCTACGGGGTGCTCACTTATCCCTCCTGCGCCGGCCCCCAGGACGCAGAGAACAAACCGACTGCCTCTTCTACTGCTTCTACAGCCAGCTCTTCCCGCCAACTCAGTGATCAAACCTCCAGGAAGGAAGAGAAAGTTCTTTCTCCGCTACAGTGCGCTGGACAAACGCATGATTCATGTCCCCCAGGCAGGATGGAGCAGGACAGCGTGAGATCACATCACGCTACTCACCATTCAAAACCCATGAACTGTTCATTTCTGGAATTTTCCATTTGCTACTTTCAGGACCTCAGTTGACTGTGGGATAAATGAAACCACAGAAAGTGAAACTGTGGATGGGTGGGGGGAGGGGGGGCGCTGCCCACAGGTACATTCCTGTCAAACACCTGCCTGTCTCCTTTCCTTGGGGCAGCTTCTGCTTTCCCAAAAGACAAACAGCTTCTGTTCAGACTTCCGCCCAGAGCAACTCAATCTCCAGACACCTCTCCCACCCCAGTAAAAATCCCACGGAAAGGTCGCCCAAAGCTCACGGGGGAGGTGACGAGGTGTGGAGGGAGCACCTCAGACCGCTCTCCCCGCTCAAGAACCACAGACCCAGAGCTCAGCAGCTAGTGGGGATCCAAAGATCACAGAGGAAAGCCTTAAGGGGTAGGAGCCAGCCAAAGGCCTTTTTAAAAGAAATCTTTGTTCAGGGGGAGAGGGTGCTGGCACCCCCAGCCTGGGCCCCACGATCCTGCAGGACTTCCCAGCCTCATATGCAACCAGAATGGCAGGAGGATGTGAGACAGGAGTCAGGATGTCAGGCATTTCAACAGCCAATCAGTCACCCCAACTCCTGCTACAGACTCCCCTGGGGGCTACCAAGTCCAAGGAGAAAAGGGGATAAGATATCGTAAAACATCACACCCTGAAACAGACCCCAGTCCCTCCGAGCCCCCTCTGCGAACACACTTCCGAGAGGCTGGGAGGCCCTGCTAACGGTACACGATTCCAGAAAAAAACGCATCCTTACCCAAGTCCCCCTGTGAATCAGGCACTGTCCCCAGGGGTGCTTGAAGGACAACCGTAAGAAAGCACGGAAACGTGGAGAAGACACAACGTTCCCCAGAATGACCCTACAAACAAATGAGAGCAGAACTGCTCCCGCGAAGCACACCAGGTGCATTCATCTTTGGGCAAGCCAACTGACACAGAAGAGGATTTTTAGATATCAAAACTAATTAGTAACTTCAGAACCGCAACGGAGAGATTAGCATTGAAACACTCAGTGAATTTCCAGCCTCGGCCGCCAAGAACCAGGGTTTGTTTTCTTTCCACTATTTTCATCCAGTTTTCTAAGTTTCAAAATTCCCAGGGGTTCCCATCTTGAAAGAGAGAGAAATTACTTGGAATTCCTAACCTCTAGCAACTTTGGAGTATAGAAGGAAGGCGAGCTAAGTGGACTAATTAAAATCAATAGTGAGGAAACATATTTAAGGACAAAAAAGGGGGGGGGGCATTATTACTTTTCAAATTAAAAACATCTATGGCCCCACCTGCAACACTACAGCTACACAACCAGACTATGGCATCATAATGCTAAGGATGCCGGTGACAGGCCAGCACTCAAAGTGGTGCCTACTTCTATGGTGGGCCCACGGTGCGCCAGGGCCTGCTGGTGCTTGGGGTGTGTTATTTAATCCACGCTGCATCCCTACTGAGTAGCTGTCATGCCCATTTACAGACGAAGACGTGAAGTTCAAGATGTCAAAACAATCAAGGAGAACTAGAAAGCAAATCAAGATCTAACTAGCTCCCCAAAGCACTCTTTTCTCTCGACCACCACTGTGACCTCAAAACAAGGAAGAGCACATCGCTACAGTTGCTTACGGTCCTCTCAACACCCCCTCGAGTCATAATTCCAGTGTCATGGAGACAGTAGAGCTTCTGATGCACATATCCTAACTTAATTACACATCTGGAGCGCTGGGTGAGGAGAACTTTCAAATGCAAAGCTGGACCACACTGGCCACCACACTTGCTGCTAAAATGCCTGAGCCGGCCCTCTCCTCGACAATGACATTGGGTCCGTGGAACAACGAGTTACATTTAATGTGTGCCCCCTGTCTATCATGTGCACTCACTCAACTAGCTGATTCATGCATTCACACAGGAAGAACACCTCGTCACTCAAGGTCACAGGGAATAGCAGGTAGGAGAACGAGGAAAAGCCACGGTGATCAGCAGAGAGGAATGAGCACTAAGTCACTGTAACAGAAGAGCTGGAGGGTGTAAATGCCAGGGAATGGGCTAGGAAGTAAGACATAAGGAGCTGCTAAGAGGAAGGAACCTACTGCAGGCAAAAGCATGGTTCAGTGCTTCCTGGAATGATTGTCAACCAGGTCGGTTTTGCAGGCTGGGTGAAATGTAGACCCAGATTCCAAAGGAAGCATTGAGATAAATGGAAGCACCACAGCAAACGATGGATCGTAAAGAGGGCTGAGAGGCTGGGGGAAGGCTCTCAGAGTCAGGCTGTGGAATCTGAGCTCGCAGAGTAAGAAATCAACACCATCGGTTTCTGAGCAGGGGGAGATGAAAGCTCAGGTAGGTTAGCCCAGCCGCCCTATGCACACAGAGAGACGCGGACAGGGAGACGCGGGGAAAGCAGGACTTGAAGCTACTAGAAATTTCTAAGCATCTATTTTGGAATCAAAGAGTTAGGCCTTCCTTTAATAATTCCAACGTATATTCCTCCTCTAACAAGAAATATTATGAAAGCCTGGTTGAACTTAAACAAATATATTTAGTCTCTTTGACTATTTGCTGAAGGCAGAGACGACTCAAGTCGTCAATCTTTGGCTTTGGAAAACAGCAGATGGTATTTCTGGCAAGAGATCCGCTGTCCTAGTTATATGTTTTGCTCAGACTAATACTGTACTTTGTTTGCATTTCTTCAGCACCATCGGAGCAAAGGGCAGGCAATCCCAAAACATAACAAGCAAAATGGGGGGCTGCTACTCCGGGCTTCGAAAATTTTAGCATTTAGATAATCCAGATGTAAATACAAAAAGAGGAGATTATATTCTTCAGTCTCCTACGTGGACAATTTTCTAAAAAATTTTTAATCTCTGTATTAGGACATGTCAATATTAAAAACTATCCTTCCCGTGCAAATGGACAATCTGTGAGGTCTGAGCACTCTATTACAAATTCCAACCGGTTCCCTTCAAATCTTTAAAACCAGAAAACAAGAGGGGGAGGAAAAAAAAAAGAGTGGAATCAGATGGTAATATGTGACTATGTATGGGAAGCTGGAAAATTCTTGATCGTGGTTCCAGATTTCTAGGGAAAAAGTTATTCTTAACCTATAATGTCTCAGCTTCCTATATATAGGACACCTCTAAAAAACTAAAATTGAGCAACTAATTAACTTTGCAACAAATTAACTTTGTCATCCAGTTTAAATTTTTCGAGGTGTCCTATATTTAGGATGCTGGGACATAATGGGTTAAGACAAATTAAACAAGCTTTTTCAAAAACCTGACCTACCTCTCTGATATGCTCCTTTCTGGAGAATAATAAAAGTAGTAGTAATAGTAATAAATAATAAAGCAACTGCAGGAGGTGAAGCGACCACAGCCTTTTCTGCACAGAGTGGGCATCTGTAACCCTCTGTAAGCAAATCACTAACTGAGCAAGTAGCATTTGCATGAGAGGGCACCAAAGCCACCTGTGAGACCCCAGGGATAACCCTGAAGGTGGGAGGCCCATTCATTTCTTCTTCCAGATTCCACTTGACACCTTTCCATATAAACCTCCGGAAGGGAAGAATCCCTGTCCATTCTGCTGAAACCAAGTTGTCAGTTATGCAAGTGATAAGTCACCCAAGGACTCTTCTCCTGTACGTTTTTCCCTTGGCCTTCTTCACAGTCTGGTGAACAGCAGCCAACCAGTATGGCCCTTCCACAGAGAGGGGGGTCCTCCGAGGCCCTGCCTGTGATGACTGCTCCCAGCCCAGTGGCCCTCGCCCCACCCACCGCCCCGTTTGGAGGCATTTGATCGCACGAAACACATGGGCCCGTCTCAGCAGAAAAGGGGCTTCCTAGGAAACACGGCCAAGATAAGGAAATGAACTCATCCAGAAAGTTCCAGGAAGGAAAAAAAAAGGTAGAGGAGCCACAGGTAGCAACTGGGGAAAGGATGGACATTGGGACAGTCTCCAGTCCAATCCGTGAGCACCAAGAAGCCAGGACCCAGGGCCCTGATCTCAGAGGGGTGGAGAAAGCAGGAGAAACACAAAGGAGGGAGGATCTGGCACTGTCCCCATCTGGAGGAAAGGGCAGGAAAGAGAAGGGTCAATTAAAAGAAATAAGAGCAGAGCACATGTTATTTTCATAACCGAAGTTGTAAGAGCCTGCTCTAATCTCCACAGTGGTAATACTGCCGTAAAAACATGTTTGAAAAAATAAGGTCTCAGTGGAAATTCAAGTCCAAGCTGGAAAACCTTCAAGGAAAACAAGGCAGCGCTTCTTCCTCGCGCAGCACAGTTTCCTGCAGAAACATCATGAATAAGAACGGATTCATTTCTTAAAAAGGCAAAACAAAGGCCTCGATTCTCTTAAATATGCTTATTAATATTTAGCCAGCTAAACATGGGCCTTTCCCAGTTGCTGTCTGCCAGCCCATAAATATTCAGCAGGCGTAAACACAGGCGCGCACGTGCACACACACAGAAAATATTCATCCTTTCTCCCACAAGTCTGGGACACCCATGGCATTGTCCCCAAATCTCAAAACCCACACTTGCAGTGACAGCATTTAAAATTATGGTCTTTGGCCACAACAAATGCCTTGGAGAAAGGCTCTCTCCCCTACAAATTCTAAATTCTTTTTTACTTTCCAACTCTTGAGGATGGTCCAAGGGCCAAAGGAGAAAGCCACCCTGTTCCATGAACCCTGGAGTCAGGGTGGTTGAGGTTTTTCTTTGGCCATGACCCCCCACTCCAAGTGACAACCCAACCTGTGTCTGATCCGCATTCCCAGGTCTCTGGGTTCACAGTCAAATGGATTCTCTAAAGAATGTAGGCATCTGGGCTGGGGTTGTGGCTCAGAGGTCGAGCGCTTGCCTAGCATGCGTGAGGCACTGGGTTCGAGCCTCGGCACCACATAAAATAAAAAAATTATTGTGTCCTCCTGTAACTTAAAAATAAATATTTAAAAAAATAAATAAATAAGAATATAGGAATCTACCCTGTCTGTTCACCCATTTTGCCTGGTTTTCTAGCCAAGCATTCTTCACAACTGATCAACAATGAGCCCTACTGGATGTCCACATGCCAGGTGCCTCTACAAACCTCTAGTATCTATACAAGCTTTAACCAAAGGATTCATTAGCTCCATTTCACAAAAGCGACTGCTCAGCAAGGTTAAACAGTCTGTCCCAGGTCACATGGAGTAAACTGAGGATCTGGGATTTACACCGGGGCAGAGTCGGCCTAAACTGCATTTGCTCTTCGCTGGATTCTTTCATCTGCCACAAAAACAAAACCCTGGGAAAACCCATGTCATGCCCTCTTCCTAGCTCCTGCAGACCTAGAAGGCTGTGCTGCAGCCTATAAGATTCTCTTGCAGGTTTCCCAGAAAAGAAAATTTATGAGGATTTTATAAAACTCACTGGTCTGCAGATGCTGCAAAGTGACTTCCAGTTTTAAAACACTAACTAGAGTCTCCCCAGAGTCAATTATTAGGGCTGATGCAGATCATAAAACAGACCATAAAACCATTTCTGTTATATTAGTCCTGTGTTTTCTTTTTTCAGAGTGCTGTCTGAAGGGAGACTGCAGCAGAAACTTCTTCCCAAGCCAGGGGCCAGCCACTCCCAGGAAGGCCTGGGGACAGGTGTCCTCGGCCTCTCCCCTACCTTGCCCGATCAGCTCTCAGGTTTCCACCAAGGAAACATGATTAACTGGACTCCCCTACCACCGGGTGATCGCAGATGGATCCTGGAGCTGCTTCTAATTTACTTAAGTGATTGAAATCTCCCCTCTCCCCAGATACTCAATCCTGCAATACAGCCAACAGACATAATTGCAAAACAGGTAAGCCAGTCTCACCAATCTGCCAAATTGGTGCCAGCAAACGTTGCAAATTACAGGGTATAAATTTAGCAGGGTGGGTCTTGACACACATTCCTGCAAATTACATGTTCCCGCGCTCGTAGAAAGTGCATTAATTACTTCAGGTGCATGTACAACTTCCCCCTTGCCAGGGGCTTTCTGGAGAGCATCAAGTGACTCAGGTCTACAAAGATTAAAGCATAAATAGATAATGACTGCCGAGTAGGTGGGTCTTTTCCAGAGCTCTTGCAATTGGCATTTTTTAACTTTCTCCCTGTAGACTGAGAGTCGCTGAGGTCCCATGTGAGGAACAGAGCAAAAGATAGAAGACCCGTATGGCTGAAAACCTAGACCAGGGCAGTGGCCACAATGGGAGGGAGCTACTTCGTCCCTCCTGAACTACAAGTTCTGCTTTCCTTGCAAGAAGGGAAATGGCTGCCAGACGGAGCAGGGCAAATGCAGCCAGAAGTGAAGTCTGGATCCACAAGCTTGAGCCCCTTAGGAGATTTCACCCCAAGTAATGATAACTGAGTGCTGTCCATGTGCCAGGTGCTGAGCAAAGTACCCACAACCAGCATCTTCATAGGATTCCTCATGACACGAGCCAAGAAAAGGAAGACCGGTGCTAGGTTTGCAAAAGAGGCTCAGACAAACAAAGGCTCAGAGCTAAATAACTCACCCAAGATCATATAACCAGAGAGATGAGGAGCTAGGTCTGTCTGATTGGAGAACCCACCCTCTTAATCATGAGGGGCTACAGCATCCCACAAGGGGCAGCCAGCAGAGGTGCCTCACAAGGGTCTGGAGAGGAGAAAACACCACCACACAGGCACTCAACACCTCCTACCTCCTTCATCCTTGGCACAGCTGAGGGTTGTCACCAAGGTTGTCCCATTAACTTGGGGGACAATGCTTCCCAGGTCTCTGGGTTCACAGTCAAATGGATTCTCTAAAGAATGTAGGCTTCTGGGCTGGGTTCGTGGCTCAGAGGTAGAGCGCTTGCCATCTCATGCCTTCAATGGCCTCCATGAGAAAACCAAGGCTGAGAAATGTCACAATCTGCTGGCCAGAGAGTAGCAGAGCAAAAGGTAACCCCATCTATATATGCCTCCTAAATTCATGGCTTTTGCCCCAAATCTGTGAGTTAACTGTAATTCTCACAACTGTGGATCCTGTACAACTTAAGGGGGGAAAGGATTAAATAAACCAAATCGCTAAAGCAAGACCGGAATATCCAATAGTGCCATCTCCAGGGTCCCTGGGCTTGCACTTCCAGTGGGACGGGGAGAGAGCTGGCCATTTTCTGGTCTCGTCTAGAGAGCGAGAAATGGCTATAATATAATGAATAGCTATAATATAATGGGATGAGAATCAGGGCTCCTACCTTTGCTAGTCAAAGGGAAGCCACATGATCTAAGCTGAGTGGATAGGATGCTCCATCCCAGGAGTGTGACTCTGTGGAACAGGGACAAAGACATTGAGAACATTCCATTCCTCCCAAGAAGCAGGACGCGGCAAGACTCTTTTCCCTTTAAGACCGACTCAACATTCTTTCTTGCTCTCTGACACTGTCAGTTTAGAAAGCCCCCAGGCATCCTGACTGTAGGAGCTTAGACTTCAGCAGGATATCAAGGCTGAGAGGACAGAAAATATGGACAAAAAGCAACACGTCACGTCACAACACCACATCTGTGGGCATTCCAGACCTCAAGAGAAAAGGGGCATTCGAAGAGGACCCGGGGGCAGGGGCTCCCAGAAGCAGCACGTGCTCACTCTGCTAGGAGAAGCTACCTGGACCAGCCAGGTGGCCTGAGGTTATGTGTGGCCTTCACATCTGATTGGTAGAGCATTTCCTCTCCACAATCATAACTCGGTGGATTAATTATACTTGGAATTCTGAAGCACTCAAGGTCATGCCCTCAATCCTGGCTTCAGGAAATTGCTCATTCTCTGCCTTAATTGGAAATGTATATGGTTTTACCCAACAAAAATGTGACAGTAACCTAATAGCACATCCAGGATCACTATGTACCCGAAAGCCAATGAATAAAGTTGGCACCGTTGCAGAGGAAATGGCTGTTCTTAAATAATCAATGTGTAAGGTGCCTGTGAACTTCTGTGACATAAATACCACTCCATAATTTAGGTGGACCCGCTCTGATTCTTTTCTACTGGAGACTGGGAAGCACTCGGGTAGGAGTGTTGCTGGGGTCCTGGCCACAGCTGGGCATCCAAGATAAGATTCATTTGAAAGACACTCATCTGATTTCTTACCTCCCAGCACCTCGCCTGTGCTCAGTACCTTAGAGCCAGGTGACATTCCAGTGGACCCTTTCCAGTTGGAGATCTGGAGGTGTTAATGGAGACCCAATGGCACCCAAGGAGGTTGCTAAGACGAGCCAGAAAAAGCACCTGGAGGAGATGACATTGACTGAGGGTACCAGTGGAGACCTCTGAACCATCTCCTGTGCTCCTCACCCGGCAGGGCAGCAACAGGAACAGCACAGCACACCAGCGCCACACTAGTTGTTGAAGTCACAATAAGGACGCACGGGAAGGAGTGAGAACCTACACAATGCAGGGAGCTCTCCGGCTCCCGCCCTGCCAGAACCAATGCCAGGCAGCCATCACTGCTCCAAGCCATTCAACTCCAAGGGCACAAATGCACGTGGAGCTTCTGAGAACCACAAGCCTAAACCAGGAATAGCTACGAACATGCCATCCACAGCGACGCCTATAACAACCCAAACCTGGAAACAACATAAATGCCCCAAATTAGGGAGTGCTTAGATAAATTATGAAACACCTACTGGACTGAATTCAATACAGCCATTAAAACTGGCTTCGAAGAGATGGTGAAGCAACCCCTCTGGGAGACGCGCTGTGTGGTCTGGGAAAATGAATTAGTATCAGAATAGAGCTCCGGATTGGGAGTCAACTTAAAAACCAACTGTTTTCACAATACAGACTGCAGAAAATAAAGCCAATAAAAAAGTTCACCAACCAAGAGGCTGGGGCAGGGCTGGGAATATAGCCCAGTTGGTAGAGTGCTTGCTTAGCACACCTAAGACCCTGGGTTCAATCCCCTGCACAACAACAACAACAAAAAGAGGTCGGGGTAAAGAAGACCTAGGAAAAACTACAATGGGCAGAGATCAATGAATAGGAAAATGTTCACCATGTGGAAAATGGAAAAAAGGAATTAAAAACTATGTACAAAAAAAAATACTATATACACATAAATACCCAGGACATGACTGAAAGGCTAACATGCCAAAATTTTTCCGAGTGGTAGGATTACTGGTGATTTTAATTTTCTTCTTTCTGTTTAAATATATTTCCTAAACAAATAACAATCAGAATACCAAGGCATCACAGACATCCACAATTAGATCATTGGTCAAAACTGGCAATGCTTTTTGGGGAAAACACTGCCTCCTAATTATTAAATTAGAAGATACTACTGGATAAAGAAACTGCCCAGGGATGCACACATGGAACCTGTTTTTAGAAGAATTCCTCCACAGAATCTTGAGGTGTCACTGGTGATTTGAAAATATAATAGGTATTTTTATAAATCAAGAAAACAGACTTATTCCTCACCACTCAGACTTGGAACATGACCACCTTCGGTTTAGAGTCATTTTTCGCTCCAAGCTCTCTTTCCAACTGTCACCTGCCTTTCCAGGTTGTTTTCTGCAGGAGGAAGAGCCACTGAACAGCTAGCGCACACAGCCCTCCGGGCCTGGGTAAACCAGTCGTACCACTTCAAAGGCTAACATTCCCCTGAGAGAATGGGATCATTCACATCCCACCTTACCAGGTCCTTCCGCTTCCTGGGGCTCTGATTCAGTCCCCGCTCTGCAGGCTCCATCCCCCATCCACTCTGCCAAGGCCACAACCTTCAAGGATCATTAAAGCTGCTTCCTCCACAAAGCTCCCCGGATCCAGCCCCCTGAGGGACTCTCTCCCTCCCCCATGACTGTATTCCCTTGAGTCTTAGGACATGCATCTGGTTCAAGGCTAGGCACAGGTAACCAACCCCAAGTCTGTACTCCACATGGCCAGGGGCCCATGGCCATATCCTGCCATTAATGGCTCTTGGACAATGCCAAGCACATGGCTTTGCACACAGTAGGTGCCCAATCCATGTTTCATGATTGAATAAAAGCTGGGCGCTCCCTAAATGCAGAGGCCCTGTCGGCTTCATTTTTATCCCAGATCAGAGCTTCCCATAGTGTCGGGTACCAAGTTGGTCCCATTAACCGCCTGCTGAATGAATGACGGCAGTGGGGGCCCACATGAACAAATGCATCTGCCCGAACTACTCTCTCAGGGCTCATACCGATGATCAAATTTCTAAGCGGAGGTGACCAGGCCAAAGGATAATTCATCTCCCTAAAGATGCTAAGTGTCAGCTGAATTGCCGTATTTAATAGGGCCTGACGTGGATAGGCCATTCTGAACAAAAGCAATAACTGCTCCAGTAATGAGTCCACTTTAAATGGCTATTACTACGACAACACTGAGCCCGAAGATTCCTGGAGCCATTGGACCAAGGCCCCAATTAGAAGACTGCAGCCTTTACAAACCACAGGCCCCTCGACTCACATCTCTGACCTCCCTGGATTCACAGAGGGTATTTTCCAAAGGAATCCAGGATGATCCTCTTCAGAGTTCATTCTAGGATTGTGGGGTTTTTTGGGGGTTTTTTTTGTTTTTTTTGGTTTTGGGTTTTTTGAATGTGCCTGTTTGGCAGGCCTGGCGTCATTTCCAGCAGCTGAGCACACAAGCCTGATAAAGAGGGGATCTTCCGTGGCTGAAAGAAGACAGGCAGGAAGGCCTCGGAGAATCAATCGCGTATCAAACGTGCGTATTCTAGTTCTTAGGTACATCCCGTAAGCCCTGGGTGTTTGCAAGCATCAAGATGGAGGAAGAGGGAAAAGGCTGTTATCTGCCATGATAGATTGTAACCTCCAACAGACAAAACAAACCAATGAAAAAGCAGACGCGTATTGAAACTAGGTAGCAAAGGAATAACTGGGCTCTGAGGTCTTCCACAAGGAGATGGAATACACCTCAATACCTCCAGGTTAGAGGAAGACGAGGAGCAAAGACAGCTGCTCGGGCAGTTCCACGTGAATGTACTGCGTGACCTCCCTCCTCCAGCGAACACTAATCCTGCTCCTTGGGTGGGGGTCACCTGGCTGAGTCTACTCCCTTGGAGAGAAGACCTTCAAATCTGAAAAGGCAGCATGGGTCTACACCCTTCCCCATGGTGCCCTCTCTGCTATGACATCTCAGAGGATGAACAACGAGAGGACAGTGGTCAACACTTGCAGTCTAGAGTCAGACAGACCCGAACTAAGTCCTGACCCCCACCAGTCCAGGGTATGAGTCTTGAGCAAGGGACATAACCTGTTTGAGCCTCAGTTTCACGATCTATAAAAGAGGAATAAGAAAAGTTTCCACCTAATCATAAAAATAGCAACCGTTTTTGGAGGACATATGAGGGGCCGTTCTGCGTACCAAGAGCTGTGCGTGTATCACCCTATTTGCCATTGTGGGTCACCCTAGGAAGCAAAGACACCAAGATCCTCATTGGATAGATGGAGGAACGGGGCGCTGGTATTCCTGAAGGCACACGGGGCAAGGACATGCGTCAGACTTGCCCAAGTTCAACAGCATGTGGGTGGCTGTGCTGAGACGCTGGGAGTGTTGGAATGAGACCATGAACTTTGCAAGGGGGCAGGCACTTTTCACCAGAAACGGTTAACCACTATTGTTTTGGTCACTGTTGTTTATATTTGCTGCTTGTCCCTGGCCCTTTCAATCAGGTGGGGAAGATCATCAAGTCTTGACCCGAGGAAGAGACCTGCACCTGACTCTGAAACATGGTGGACTCTCACTGCTGTCATGAAAACCAGCCAATGGCAGATTTCCTTCCTCGTTACCAAGGGGAACCTGAGGCCCTGCTGAAGGACAGACCGGTTGAAGAACACTTCTGCTCCTATAACCCTCCGCTTAGATCCCCAACTAACCAGAGGTCTTCTGTCCCTGAGATGGGCCCCTTTTTACCAGCACTAAATTCATAAAGGGAGAGAGAACTTAAAATCCTGAAGTCCACATGGGTTTTTTGTTAGCACAGGAAATGATCCTGTTGGGAGAAGCAAATATTATGTACCAAATTAGCTAAGGAGGTACAGTGTTCTTTCAAACGCTGAGCAAAACTTGGTGGGGTGGTGGGGGGCAGGCCAGTCCTGGCAAAACTTAGTGGAGGGGCAGGGAGAACCCAGCCCTGGCCATGAAATGGCCTCTCAGACACTAG
Organism: Marmota monax; assembly: GCF_021218885.2. NCBI lineage: Eukaryota > Metazoa > Chordata > Mammalia > Rodentia > Sciuridae > Marmota > Marmota monax. The sequence goes on along the minus strand of NW_026692072.1, from coordinate 2,805,063 downwards.
CAGGGAGCAGCAGGTCAGAAGCCACTCAGACCTCCCCAGAAACGAATCCTCTCCCTGCTAAAAATGCACCACACCTCAGGACAACCCAGAACCTTTTTGGTACCTCTCTCCCCAATCCTGATGCCCTTCCGGTCCTTTACTCCAATAAAAGTTCTCTTTTCTCTGCATCTCTGGCCAGGGCTGCATAGTCAGGGCACAATTAATGGATCCCATTTGGCTGATTCAAGGGCAGCAGGGAAACACCAGGTACTCTTTCCCTTTCATTTCCTGTATATGTTTCCTAACTTTCTATTATCCTGTGCCTCAAATTTTACTTTGAGCGGAAAAGCTATATACCAGGTTGTCCAAACAACAGACAGCTAGAAATTTTATATGTTTTTACTCTAAAATGCTAAGAAAACAGCATCTTGGCCTGAGAAATAAACTTACGGGGGGCCTCCTTTCTAGCTGGGCCATGAGGTGGGCCAAGCACCGAGTTCTGCATGCACAGCCGGGGTGCCGCCCCGACCACCCCGACCCCAACAGAAGACGCTTACAAGAAGGCAGCCACTGCCAGCACCTTTTCTTAACCCCAGAATTTGCTCCGTCTTTTAAAAACATACCCAACCTCTTGGTAGTACAGTGACGTCAAAAGACCCCATTTCTCTAATCAATCACTAATAAATAGGGTGATCTTGTACTTACCTCTTAAGCTCTGGGAAACAATTTTTCCACAGAAAAACCTACCAAAGTATGGATTATCGATTCAGCATGATGGGTACATGTCCAGCAACTTTTTAAAAATATGGCCTGGAATCGCTCTAAATATGTGGCTAGGAATAGATTAGAATAAATCAGAATGTATTAGACACAGGAAGAGTAGGTTTTGATTCAACTTTATATGTATGTTCTCATTTGCAATGTAAATGTGAATTTTTAACAGCTCTATTGAGATAAAATTCACATACAATTCACCCATTTAAAGTACACAACTCAGTGGCTTTCAGCATATTCATAGAGTTGTGCAACCATCACCACAATCCATTTTAGAACATGTCATCACCCCCAGAGAGGAACCCCACGCCTATCAGTAGTCACTCTCCATTTCCTCCACATCACACCCGGCCACGGGCAACCCCAGTCCCCTGTCTGTCTCCATGGATTTGCCAGGGCTGGATGTTTCCCTGAGTGGCATCACCTTGTATAACTGACTTCTTTCACTGAGCATGATGTTTTCAAGGTTCGCCCACATTGCAGGTAGGTGCCAATACCGTGTCCCTTTGTATGGCGGAACAACACCACTCTACGGGTGCACCACAGAGCATGTATTCACCCTTTCATCCACGGGTGGATGTTTTCGGTGCTGCTCTGACCCATTTTTGTACAAACTTATATGAATGGGCTTCTTTCTATGAGTCACTATCAACAAAGTTGAAAGCCCGTGAGCTACAGGGTTAAGGACAAATAGTTACACCATTCCCTGATATTTTAAAGCCAATTCATGCCTTTCATGTTGGAAAAGGGAATAAAGACCATCAAACCAAGGTTGCATTCCTTTTTGTGCAGCTACCTGCGAATCTCTGTGGCCAAAACTGCTTCACTGTCATTGTGAAGCACAGGTCGTGTCTGGAATATGCATCTTCATCGTCCAACAGACTGAGACAAGGGGTGCTTCGATGCTAATGAGAAAAGTTGTTGAACTCTTAGGACGACCTGGTCACATGGGTAAATGTCCTTCTTTAAGCCAACTCCCACTCCAAAGAATTCTTGCATCACAAGTTTGCAGACAAAGGCGCTCACAGAACCATATAGCCAGAGGCCTCCGCTGCCCCCCCCCCACACACACACACGCAAACTATTCAATTTATGAACTGCTCCATACGGAATGTGACTCCTACAATTGCTGCTACTAAAGAGCTGATGTCAAATGAGAGGCACCAGTCAAAAGCAGTTCTCTCCAGCTGCAAACCTTCATTAATGATTTAGTTATTAACAGCCATCTAACCAAAGCGGCACGAGAGGGTCAGGTCTGCAGGGGTCTGTGACATGGTGAACATCTCCAGGACACCCCCTTTGCCACTTCAACAGCAGAGACCTCCGTGATCTGGAAGAATCTGCCGACGTCAAGGGAAGGAAACGACAAATTTGCAAAATCTAAGGAATAAATATAATTCCTACATACCTCAAATTTATGGCCCTCACAAAGCCTACTAAATATGATAAACCATTATAGGTTTTTCCTGTCTTCCCTGCCTTGGCCACAATTAATTTCGCCGTGTTCGACTGTAATTCGGAATGTAATATACGGAGGTGGGAGATTTACAGCCCTCATGGCTTTGCTGTGAATAAGCTTCTGCAGTTTGGGGCCCCGGAGGTAAAAGAAGCAATAACGACAGGCCTCATTTTGGGGGAACCATTTGTGTGCCTTTTCTGTTTTGCATCATTAAGCAAGACAAAAGTGCCAGAAGGAAACCATGACAGCACCAGGCTCAAGTCGCTCAAAATCCGAATGCCAAGTGGGTTCTGTAATTGAGATGCATGGCGGCTCCCGCCCGCATCCTCCAAGAGCACACTCTGCAACTAAAAGCTGTGAATTACCAAAGAACAACAGAAATTGCTCTGTTTTATTTGTACAATAACCTCCAAGGTCTCTGAAAAAAACAGCAAAATTCAGTTAGAAAGTTCCACGAAGGCTTTCCGAACACTCCACGCAGAAGGGTAATGAAAACTACCATTTACAGAAGGCCCGCTACGTGGGGGTCTGCGTTTGTCCTTTATCATGACACTGAGTGGGTAGAACTGAACTCCCCAAAAGGCATGTTCCAGGCCTAACCTCCAATATCTCTGGACGTGATCTTGCTTGGAAAGAGGGTCTTTGGAGAGCTAGTCTAGTTCAGAAGAGGTCACACTGGATCTGGGTGGGTCCTAATGCAATGGCTGGTATCCTAATAAGAAGGAACTGGACACTGACATAGGGAAGAAGCCACGGGAACATGGAGATTCGAGTCGGTCAACTGCTCAGCAAGGAATGCCAAGGGGTGCCAGCAGCCACCAGAAGCCAGGAGAGGGGCCTGGAACAGATTCTCTCCCTCAGAGCCTCCAGAAGAAACAACCCCAGGCACCTTGATTTTGACCTGTGTCCTCCAGAACTCTGAGAGAATAAACTTCCTGTTATTTTAGGCAGCCAGCTGGTAAGAATTTGTTATGGCAAACTAATAAAACTATGAATAGACCCCTTGACAACACACAGGTGTCCTTATCCTCATCTCTCCCTCCCACCCGCTTTATAGATGGGAAAACTAAGGCTCAAGAAGATTAACTAAGTGATTCGATGTCATATAGAGATCAAGTGCAAGAACTAGAATCCAGGCCCAGGCTGTCTAATTCCAAAGCCCGTGCCCTCACCACCAGCTAGCCAGCACTGAATTCTGCCACTGTGTCTGTGGAAGAGGTTTCCCCTGAGAAGGTTTTTAAGGAGATGACCCCTATGAAATGCAGAGACTCTGGCAGTAAAACCCTGGAACCTGCCATGACTGGTATTTGACCCCCCTCCAAGACAAGTGGCATGAAAACTGGCTAAGCAGACGGCCACTCTATAGAGCATGCAACCCTCTGAAAACAGACCAAAATCCAGAATAGATTTTAAATAGCTCATTCACTCAACTCGACCAGCATCTGCTGAGTGCTGAGAAAGTGTGAGGCTGACTTGGTGTGAGACAAGAGATCATCCCTGGCTTTGAGGGGCTCCAGGATTCATCTTGTCACCAAGTCAATGGGCCCAACACTACTCAAGCCTGAGCTTTCGCTCAGATTCAATGAGCTTATCACCAATAGGGGAGCCCTGTGTTACCTATGGCAGAGAAACTTTTATCTCACATCCACCTGCACCACCTCCCACCTCCCAGGTTAGGCCAGGCCACATAAGTAGTTCCAATCAGTAGAATGTAGGGAAAGATGACATCATCAACAGGGTGAAGAACAGAAGAACAGCACATGGCAGCTACTCCGATCTCTTCCCCTATTGTGATCACATTCCAGGCAGCAGATCCTTCAACAGCAGGGTCAAAGCAATTACGAGAAGTAGAATCCCCTCCTCACTCCTGCCATTCAACCTGCAGGGCCTTCATGAAAGTGAAAATTAAACTTCTACGTGTCAAACCAACAAACTATGAGGGAAATTTGTTATTGCAGCCAAGACCTATGCTATCCTGACTAATACATGATCTAACACACATCCTTACACGTGCCTATCACTATAACAGTTGAATTCCAAGATAGTTCTAGGTAATTCTTTGACCCTGAACATCAAAAATATTCTGGTGAAGAATTTACAATATATTATACAAATTCTGTTCAAATGATTTATTTGCCTCTATACCAAAGGGACACTTTAAAAAATGAAATGAATTATCATTCTGATAGCCCATTTAAGGCAATACATAGAAAGTGTTTCCAGAATTGAGCCTCTTCCTAGAGTTAAACAGGTGCCCTCCGGCAACACCCAGAATGTCTCTATGAGGGAGAGAGACTGTCTCATCTCTGTGATCTCTTGCCTGTGAGGACCTGGATCGTCCTACAGCTGACAAATGTTTAATATATGAATGTAAAGTCAAAACACTCAAGGGTCAATACTTCAAGCCACAAATGCAAGGAAATCCCACAGAGAGAGGTAGGGTGTGGGAAGAATCAAGTAAAACAGTGACGTTCAAAAGACGTGGCCATGCTTAGAGAGTACAGGGGAGGGCAGGCTGGCCCAGATCCAAGTCACCCCACCCCATTCCCACCCAACCAAAGCAGCCCAGATTACCTGGCTCAAACATTCAGCTTTGATGTAAAGATTTCCTTAAAGAAAAAAAAAAAAAAACTTGGTTCTGATAATGGCTTGGATGGGTGGGTCTCTGCTCTCCCTTGCTGTGTGCCCCTGGACAAATCAGTTCACTTCTCAGAGATCTGGATTCCTGTCTATAAATCAGGGCAATAAGAGCACTTCACAGGCCTGGCCTGAGGATTAACTTCAACAATTATGCAAAAGCCCCTGATGCACCCTAAACAATCCACAGCTGTCTTTTCTCTTCCTTGCAAACAAAAATACTGGCCAAGAAAGTCTGCTGTACATGAGCTAAAGATGTTTACTTGACAGTTGGTAATGTGAGGTCTCTTTGTAAAATGGTTGATGAGAACCCAAAATCTCTAGGTAAACCAGCATGTCAAGCTGTTTTCCCCAAGATGGAGTGATCCAACAGCAAGCATTTAACGAGCACTAAGAAGACAGCCGATTTCTCCTCAAGCAGAAAAAAAATGAGCAAACTGTTCCTCTTCTTTCCTTAGCCAACAATACAAATAGAGACAATAACCAAAAAACCTGGAGGACCATCTCACAATGCCTAAACGCCAAGCATCTCGAGACAGCCACAATGATTGGCACGAAGGAACACTCCCTCCACTTCATTGTCAAGGTTAAGGGCACTTTCCAAGGTCATTAGGAAAATGTCCCTCACTGTGGGAAGTTTGCAAATACTTCATATACATCATCGCCTGTGCTTTCTAGAATAATCCTCAGGCAGGGCAGTGATGGCCAGGCCTTTCAGTGTGGGCTTCCTCTGGTCCTTTCAAAGAACTCCTCTCTTCCCAGTCAGGGGTCTGGCAAGAGTGCCACGTCCCATTTCCCCCTGTGCTGGCTTCCTAGGGCTGTCATAGCAAATGACTACAGACAGGCCAACTGAAAATAGCAGTCGCTTATCCTCTCACTCTTCTGGAAGACAGAAGTCTAAGACCAAGGTGTTGGCAGGGCTGGTTCCTCCTGGGGGCTCTGAAGGAGAGAGACCATCCCATGTCTCTCTCCTCCTCTCTAGGAGATGTCCTTGGTTGTCGGGAACTGCCACATAGGAGATGAGCCTGTACCCTTAGCTTTGAGCGATGGAGGTGTGGAACTGGCTTCCGCTGTGTGCGAAAGCAGGTGGACCCCACCTCCACTTGGCAGGGGAATGAAGCTCTGGGAGTGGGTGTCACCCAATGAGACTGGGCTACACCTCCCTGAAACCCAATCCCTTGACTCATTTGGGTTGAACTTTCCCAAATGTCTTCCCCTCAATAAATAGGATGGTTTCAGGCATGTTCGCTCTCTCTTTCCAATGGACCCGTAAGGTCGAGAGCCATCCCTGATTCCTGCAAGCAAAAGGTATTTCTGGGTGTTGCGTGCTTCTTTTGCTGTTTTCTTAGTTATTGAGGTAGCCAGCTCTTGTGAACCCAGCTCAGGTGCCAGCCTGGCTAGCTGATGACACTTGGTGGCTGACGGTCATACGCTATCACTCTGGTCCCTGCCTCCATCTCCACTCTGCCTTCTCCTCTGAGCTTCCCTTCTTCTTAAAGGCCATTTGTCATTGACTTTGGGGCCCACCTGGACGATCCAGGATGATCTCCTATCAAGATCCTCAACTTAATTGCACTTTTTCCACATGAGGTCATATTCACAGGCTCTGGATGGACACACCTTTAGGGAGAGCCATCATTCAACCCAGCACAGGCTCCACAGAGGGTCAAGCATTGCATGAGGTGCTCTGAGAGGCCAATGTACCTCCAGTGGGTGACCCTCAACCAGCCTCAAGCCCAAGCAGGTCAATGCACTTTGTTCTGTGGATACAGGGAGAAAGCAGGAACTAGCTCCATCCAAAAGAAACACAGTGCAAGCCCCTATTTCCTTAAATGCTTCTAATCGTCACATTATAAGAAAAGTAAAAAGAAAGAGGTAAAATTAATTTTTGTGACATATTTAACCCAATCTACCCAATACAGAACAGCTATGGTTCTTGTCTTCGAAGTACTTACAAAAGAGGTAAAGAAATAAGGTCCAAAGAGGTGAAATATGCAAGCAAGTTCCCAGGACTAATTCAAAGGCAGCAACCAGAAATGGCACCAGGTTGTACCAGAGTAATGGCCTTGAGAGAGGAACAGAATAGTCAGGGGTGCCACGTGAAGGAGTCAAGCTGTCTTCAGGCTGCATCGTGGACAGGAAGAGGGGAAGGAGGATGACAGACCCCAGGGCAGGTGGCAACTACCCACACATGTCCTCAGATGAATGTGTCACAGGTGCCCCTCTGGACATATCCAGCATGGCTTGGAAAGTAGCAGGCGCCTTTGTGAAAATTAGCAAAAAGTGCCTGTTACAGGTTGAAACATGACTCCAACAACCATATGCTGGAGTCCTAAGCCTCAGTACCTCAGTGTGTCACTATCGATGAGATAAGGTCCTTATATAGTTCATCAGATGAAAATGAGGTCATCAGGGATCAAAAGGGGGAACAGGACACAGACAGGTCAGACACAGGGGAGAACATCAGAAGATGAAGGCAAGACCAAAGGATGCTTCCACGACCCAGGGAAGGCCAGAAGTTGCCTGGAGTCACCCAGAAGCTACCGAGAGGCAGGGAGCAGATTCTCCCTCACGGTCCCCAGCAGGTACCAATCTTGATCCCACGCCCCCAGAACTGAAGGACAACAAACTTCCGTTGTTGAAGCCACCAGGGATCTTGGAACACATCCCCATTCCCCTCAGATAAGGAAAGAGATTCCCCCAGGTGACATCTACAGCAGCTCCAAGAAACTGCCCACAGGAGCTGTCTGCAGCCTGGGCCTCAGTGTGGACATGGCTCGGCCCTGCATGTGGCTAAGCACTGCAGCCCAGGACAGCCACAAGACACAACAGGCAGCTCGAGCTCCGAGCCCCATGAGGCTTATTTAGTGGGAGAACCATGAGTAGAAAAAGGCAGCTTTCTAACCTGCAAGGAAGACCCCCACACACACCCGCCACACATGCTGCTGTGTCACAGCCTGGGCTGAGCAGGCCTGTAATCGCCAGGACAGTGCCAGCTCCGCGGGAGCGGCCAAGCACCCTGGGACGTCCAACCTGCGAGGGGGTTGTTGGAAGTAACAGTGGTTTTGGTGGACTGCAAGCAAAGAGAGGACCCCTGGAGTTAACATCCATCCCCAAAGAGAGGGGTGGGGGTCCCAGCAACGGGACCATCTAAATGAACATCAGAAACATGTACCCTTAAAACATGAGGATCTGAAAACAAACCTTCTCAACCACCAGGATCTGTGATCCCCATGAGTTATTTTATGGGATTCTACTTTAAAAAAAAAAAAAATCCATTTAATTCTCAAAACACTAAGGTAGTAACTGCCTCCATCTTATAGATGAAGACATTGAGACCAGAAAGGTTACATGACATAGCCAAGGTCACACTGCTGAAAGACAGAGAGCACACAGTTCTGGTCCCCAGACACTCAAGTCTGTGAGCTCTTGTTCTCACCCTAACCCACCCCCTTCCTCAGACTCCACCTTCCTCACTGCTCTCTGTATCTCCCCAAAATGTGACCTAATGACCATAAGCACAGAGAACTGAAAGTGCCCAGTCATAGTAGACCACAATCTCAGATATAAAAGTTTTTTATGTTTTTTTTTTCTGCTTGTACAGTAGGGCCCCATGATCCTTGATTTCACTTTCGAAAGTTTCAGTTAGCAGTACGAAAATATTAAATGAAAATTTCCATAAAAAAAAAAAAATGTGTAAGTCTTAAATCTCACACTGTCCTGAGTAACACAATGAAATCTTGCACCAGGTTACTCCCTCCTGCCCGGGTTGTAAATCATCCTTGTGTCCAGCGTATCCATGCAGTATACACTATCTACCCATTAGTCACTTAACAGCCATTTCATTTATACAAAGGTTTTGATGTTATCTGCAGTTTCCAGCATTCATAGAGGAATTTGGACCATATCCTTCTTGGATAAGGGGAGACTACTTACTATACATCAGATCTCCCCTAGACAAAATGAAAACCAAAATCCATACGATTAACACTCTAACTGCCCTTGAGGAGAGCAGCGTACCAAGGGTTTATAACAACAGTTTCCATACTGGGATCCCCAGGCTACTGGAGGTGCCAAAATTCCCAAGACTAGTTCAAAAGCAGCAGCCCAAATTGTCCATTTGCCTAAATGTTAAACGACCGACACATCAAATCTTTCTTCTTGGCTGAAGCCAGAACACATTGGTGTGGTAACAATAACTACTTACTTCCAGTGGAAACTTGTAGTTATAAATGTCTTTCATTAATGTTAATAAAACTAACATTAAAAATGAGCAGTTAATAACTGTGATTAGGTAACAGGCTATTTCAAAACACTTGCCTTCGTGGGAAAAATATGACAAGAAGAAGTCCTGAGCCTGGCTGGACCGGGGGTAAGTACACAAGGCCTCACCAGCCCCTGCCGTCCACATTTAGAAATCTGCACACTTTCATGAGGCTCAGTAACTGAGCTCGAGTTTATCATTAATAAAAAAACATTTCTCATAGTGTCATTCTCCCAGACTGTTCAACGAAGTTCACATTCACTCATTAACCTTCACAGTAGGTGAGCTAAATGGACTACAATTTCCATTTTAGATGTACAAAGAGAAACAGAAATCCCATTTCTGAAAGGAATGACCCAAATCAACTAACTAGCTAACCAGCCAACCAGCAGACGAGTCCCCTAACAAGGGTCCGCCCGTCCTGACACAGTCAAGGTGTAAAGGCACCAGGAAAGGCTGGGGAATCCTGAAACCTGATCATCAATTCCTTTCTATGGGTCATTTACTTCTCCATAAAAAGCCTCAATTTCCCCAGCAATGAAATGGGGTGATATGTGCCACCTGGTAATGAACACGTAGCTATAAATGACTTTGAATTGCCTGGATAATCAGCATTATGCAAATTGACGATATCATTAGAGTGCTACTAAACACAGTTATAAATCTTATAAAAATACTTCAATGGAAATTAAGGCTCAATTAAGAGGCTCCATTTCTTAAAACTTTCCATCACCCTGTTATTTTCAAGACAAGAGCGCTTCAAGCCAGCTTTGATGTTCCCAGTGGAGGGATAACAGGGCCTTTCTCTAAAATTCTGGATGAAGTTTGGCATTGATAAACAGGCGGCCAAAGAGAAGGAAGGATGTACCTCGGAGAATAGCCGCAAGTCGGACTGAAGCCAAGAGCCATGAGCATCCTCCTTGGACAGAGCCACCAGCTCGACGACCTTGGCCCAGAAGGACATCAGCGTCACCCTTCTCAGCACAGAGCCATAAGGTCCAGGGTATGTGAACTCTACCCAGCCCAAAGCTACCTTAGAAGGGCACGGCATCATACCACAGCATCATGCCACATACACACCCGCATCCCAGGAAGTTGCTAAAACATGCAACTTCAGTTCCCAAGGTCAAAGAGGTCGCAGGTTGGTGGTACCCAAGACAATCAACAGCAAACTATGGAACTGCTGAAGCTGGGCATCTCTTTGCCTCTCAGAATGTCCCCCTGCCTGGTCTGTCCTGTGATAAAACTCTAAACAGTGCTATCCTATCCAGGAGCCCGGGCCGCTCAGCCGGAAGTCACAGAGCAGAATCTAGATCATTCCACCTTGGGAGCCATCACCAAGAGCAGCTTCCAGGTCGGTCTGTACAGACTGGGCGTCCTCCTTCCCGTCTTTCCTCGGATGGCTAAGAAGGCAACACCCCAGCTGACTGACACTCCAGATCTGGAGTGGAACTTTCTTCAATGTGTGGAAAGAAAAAACAGTTCAACTGTGAGAAAAAAAATGCCAGAAAATGACTGAGAATCTGAAAGCCTTATTTAAAAGCCCTCTTCCAATTTGAGATTCCAATACTCATGAATAAAGGAGAAAGATGTAAAAACACTCAACAAATAAAATGAGCCCAAGTTTAGGGAAGCAATACACCCCTAACTCTGCCCCTTGAAGTATAAGCAGCATGTAAGCTAGAATTCCCTTTTCCTCCCCCAACCTAAAGCACCCAGCCCTTAGAGACATGTGGGTGTTTAACACTGAAACGTTTCAGGCCTGGATGCTCCTGGACTCAGCTGGTAATCAATTCACTTTGTAACTGGCTTTTCCAGCTCCATCATCGTTTCTAGGAAAAGCGAGACTTCTGGAGTAGGTGAGACCTCCAGCCTCGGGAACAGGAAATGCTGGCCGAGGCTGCTCTGCCCTGGACCCCTGGGCCACCCAGGCAGGTGCTGGCTCTGCGGCTCAGAAGGACAGGCACTCAAACTTCTGGGGGAACGAGGCTGGAGACAGGCAGGAGTTCAGCTCACAGAGGGCTACAGTTTCCACGCTGTCTTTGATGCAAAGGGGGACACGCTACAATGTCAATTCCCTTCCTCCACCAACATGTGAGCGTGAGCTCTGGGTTATTTTTATCTAGCTGGTTTAGCCTGCATCCTTCTGTAGAATCAGAGCCATTGGGAAATCAGTAAAGACCCCCAGGGCACCTACCTCCAGGGCCTACTCCACAGAGCCTCCCACACAAGGAGCCCTATTAACCCGCCTCCACAAGCCGGGATGCCAGCCACGGTGACCATCGACTTGTGGGTCTGATCTGAAACCACCCTCCGTTTTCTCTCACCGGGGACTGGATGTTGTGTCCCTCCAAAACTCAAGTGTGGAATCTAATCCCCAGTGCAATCCTGCCTTTGGCAGCTGATTAGGTCAGGAGGCTCTAATGGGACTTGAGTCTTATAAATTTATAAGAGGCTTGAAGGAGCCTTTTCTCCCTTCAAACATGTGAAGACACGCCAAGAAGAGACCATCTATGAAGCAGGGAGCCCTCATCAGACATCAGATCTATTGGCACCTTGATCTTGGAACCTCCCAGCCTTCAGACCTGTGAGTAATAAACTTCTGTTGTTGATAATTACCCAGTCTGAAGTATTTTGTTATAGCAACCAAACAGACTAACACAGGAACATAATTGAATCTCTCCCTGCCTGGACGCTAACAGGGTACCTCTTACTTCCCTACTGAAGTCACTTGGGAGGGTAATACATATTTTCTGTAACACACCCCTGTTCCCTCTAAACTAATTTCTCTAAAACAAGTTTGCAGAAGTAATTTTCTGTTTGATCCTTTCCCTTTCATAATTAAGCCATGAATGTACACACCCCTCCCCCCTGCATTATGTAAATTACTAATTACTAAGAGCATATTCCCCAGTCAAGTTTTACTTGAGTACATCCCCCCATCAAGTTTACAACAAAGTGTGGTCATGAGACTAAGTTTTGGCTAATGGAATTGGGTAGAAGTTCTGCCTCGGTGTTCCAAGAAGGATTCTTCCTATTGCCTTCCTCCAGCGGGAATTCAGATGCCATGGCTGGTACTCAAGCAGTCATCTTACTTGATGAGGTAGCAGAGAAACACATAAGAAAGCAAGCCTGAATCCCCAATGGCTAACTACTTCTAGCAGTTTCTGAAAATCACTCAACAGCCATAACATGTACCTGAGTAATGCAGTTTTTGTTTGTTGTTTGATATAGGGGATTGAATTCAGGGGTGCTTGACCACTGAGCCACATCCCCAGCCCTATTTATATTTTAATTATTTAGAGTCAGGGTCTCATTAAGCTGCTTAGGGCCTCACTGAGTTGCTGAGGCTGACTTTGAACTTGTGATCCTCCTGTCTCATGAGGTACTAAATTTCAGCTTGAGTTTCAACAGACCAATAACAATCCCCCAAAAGTTTATAAATATGTTCTCAGTATGCAAGTTTCCAAGACTCCAAGAAGAATTAAAAGCCAAAGCAGCACATACACACACACACACACACACAAACTTACCACACAACACAATTCAGCTAAAACAGACTCTTTGAGAAAGAGTAAATCTCATTTATTCCAACTTCATCTCAGATTCTTGAAAGTATTCTTCTCCAGCCCAACCAAAAGGAATTACTGGAGAGAACAGACTGTTGCTCACCTTGCCAGTCCCAAGGGCTAACCCAATGCCTGGATCTCAGTGAGCTGGATGTGAATGAAACCACATTCATCCACTGGCCCAGAAGACAGGGAAGTGAGGATGCAGGATATACCAACATCCCCCTCCCGACTGTCCACATTCCTGGGGAAACCCTCCTCCCCCATCTCCTTCCCAGGCACAATCTCCTCTGAGCACCCTCCACCCGCAGCCAGCGCCCATCACCAGCTGTGGGAGAACTGTCCTGCCCCACCAGCCAAAGTCCCTGCCTCCTCCTTCCCCCCAGGACACTGACCCTCTGCACCTAGGGAAGAGCTGGGCACACAGAACTTATCCCCACGACTGTGCCCACCCAGATGGCAGAGGGACTAGGATCTAACCACGTACACCTCCAAGTTCAAACTCGGCCCTGTGGCCACGCATAACAAGTTTAAAACACCACCTGGCAAGTGTGTGGCCCACGTCACCCCAGCCAGGCAGCCCCCGACTGAGACCATCCCTTTTCTGCTTCAGGACACAGTCCCAGCACCCTATTCTCCCAGGAAAAAGAGACCCCTCCACCAGCACCAGCCAGTTACCGCTGCCTGGTTCCAGAAAGGGTCCCCTTCATGGATGGCCCTGGGCCCCGTCCAGGCTCATGTGCTCTGAGAAACACCCAGTACCCTCAGGGCCACCAAAATGCTCCTTCTTGGCTTCACACCTTCCAGTTTTTTGGAAACTGCCCTGGGGCTCTCTCTTCCTGGCCAGTTCTCTGGCTCGGCCCCTCCTGCGTCCTTCCGTCAGGAATGGGGACACCATCCTACCCTGCAAAGCTCAGAGCCCAAGTGCACATCGCTAGCACTAGGCTTGCTGCTGTTTGTTTTAACTTTCTTTAACTCATCCCTTTTAAATTCCAGTTGAAATTCTCTCCACTCAGCAGGCCAATCAATCCATAACGACTTTTGGGAAAGGGAACGGTGGTGATTTTTTTTTTTTTTTTTGGCTGCAAACTGTGGGTAGCGAAATTGACTTACGGAAATGTGGGGAAAACAGAAAGAATGGAGAAAATACAGCTGCCGGCATTTCCAGCCTTCCTCCAGATGCCTCTTCTGCAGGCTCTTGTCCTGCCAGGAGGCGGCTACCCTGCCCGTCAGCACCTCCAACACATCCCTGCCCCTCCGGTGACCCGCTGCTTCCCACCAGGACAGTGTGCCCACGTGGAACCGCACGCCTGTCCTCAGTTACAGTCGTGGTGCATCCAGAAAGCCTAGTTACCCACATGAGCACGATCCCTCATAAAGCTCGGAACTTCAAGGCCAGGTGCACTGAAGCGAGGCTGTGAGCCTCCCCTGCGCCCAAGCAGTTCCTAGGTCCTCTCAGCCTGGAGACGTGAAGCCCTTGTATCAAGTTCAGCCAAGGAATGAAGCCAAAGGGCCTCGGTGAAATGAAGTCCACAGCCAGCCAGGGCCGGGCTCCAAGGCCAGGGACTCGGAAAGATGCGCTCAGCTGGACGGCACCCACTTCCCAACTCTCAGTGGGCTTCTCTCCCTCCTCCCTCCTGCGAAGCTGAGAGGTCCCAGCACACACAGAGACGCAAAGCCTAATTAAGACAGCGTTGCAGGATGACCCTCATGGCCCCTGCATGGTCTCTGCCTCCTGGCATGGTGCCCACAGGTGATCCTCTTCCCCCACATGTGGAGGGGACCTCCTTCTAATCGACAGGATAAGATAAATGTGACCAGATGGCCATACTGTGGTTCCCGCCACACTGGGGTCTTTCTTAAAGCTGACTTGATAAAAAAAGAGGCCCCACTGGGGACTCACAATAACAAGGAACTAGAGCAGCCTCCAGCTGACAGCCAGCAAGACAAGGAGGCCTTTAACCCAGAGGCTGCAAGGAAACCAACTCTGCCAACCACCTTCCTCAGGGCATCTTGATCTTGGCCTCCAGAGAGGTCACTAAGCAGCGCTCAGACTCCTGACCCAGAGACTATGATGATCAAATGTGCGCTGCCTGAACACACGAAGTTTGTGATGATATGGTCACACACCAATCAGATCAGTGAGCAAGAATGGGCCATTCAATGAATGATCAGAACAACGGAGTAGCCACCTGGGAAAAAAGATATCACCAGGTCCCTCACTCACACATAAAACCAAAATAATTCCAAATGGGTGAAAGACTTAAGTAGGAAAAGTAAATCAACGTTGCTTCTTCATATGTAATTTTTAATTTTTTTGTGTATAGATTTTTAGTCACAGGTGGACACAATATCTTTATGTAATTTTGGAGTAAGGAAGGCCTTCCTAACTGTGGTATGAAGTTCAGAAGCCATGAAAAAAAGGACTAATAAATCTGACTACAAAGGGAAAATAGCCTCTGCAACTCGTATCACAAAGGATTGATTTCCTTAATATGTAAGTAGCTCCTACAAATCAATAAGAATATGACTAATTACTCAGCAGAAAAAATAAGGAAAGGCTATAAGCAGCTTGTAGAAAAAAAAACTACAGTGGTTCCTGCTCTTCTTAAAAGATGCTCACTTGTTATAAGAGAAATACAATAGATACCTAGTAGGATCAAAATGTGTGATAACACAGTGGGTTGGAAAGCAGTGGGAAAACTGGCACATTAGGTACTGCTGGTGGGGGGTAAATTCATACAGCTTCCCTAGAGAACAATCAGGCAGCAATCATCCAAATTACAAATGCACTTAACTCCTCAAATCAACGATTCCATGTATTTAGAATGACATATGTATAAAGCCATCAAACAAAATAATGTTTGTCACAGCAAAGATGTGAACCACCTGTCTACTAACAGGAGACTGGTGCAACGATTTGTGGTATATCCTATCACAGAATACTATGGACCCCAAAACCCAGGATGAGGACGTTCTTTCTGTTCTGACAGAGATCTCTGAAATCCACTGAGTAAACAAACAAGCAACCCAAACAGAGCAAGGCTGAGGTGCCCGCAGGAAGGAGATTGGGGGGGCTGGATCAGAGCGAAAGGAGGACTTTTCATCCAGTGTTTGTGTGCATTTTAAATACTGAACCATCTGGTGTATTTCTTTTTTCAAAATAATAAAAATTCCAATCAATAAACACCTCTACTTACAGAACAACATGCGTGCTAGGCTACGAATTCTGCAAAGTTAAACTCAGATTCACACACACACTCATACATGAACAGCTACCACGGGAACCGTGTACACATCAGGGGGCAGTGTCCTCGGAGCTGGAGAACTGGTAACTGCTAACTTGCCAGAGAGGTGAGCAGGAATGAGGGAGGGAACCTCTTCCCTGTTTTCTTTCAGATTTCATAATATTGTATCTACCACAAATTTCTGTTTTTTAAATTTTTTGTATATATATTTTTATATATATACAACACCTTTATTTTATTTTTATGTGGTACTGAGGATGGAAGCCAGTACCTCATGCATGCCAGGCAAGTGCTCCACCACTGAGTCCCAGCCCCAGCTCCTCTACCACCAATTTCAAAACCTCCCATTAAAACAAAAAATGGCCAAGCCCCCGTGGCTCTGGGCCCTCCACTCTCCCTTGGAATCCCACAGCCCACTGATGGTTCCCAGCCTTTCCCCTGCCCAGCCTTGTCCCGATGCATCTCCAAACATTTCCCCGCGGCTCTCTGCTCCGGGCTCTGGTCTTCTCCTTTCTTAGCCTCCTCTGGAAGCACCTTCCCTTACTACCTGGGCTGTGCCGAGCTCAGCAAAGCTCCAGGTCCCCCACACGTGCTCTCCCTGGTGCCCCAGACCCACCTGTCACCCAGACGCTGGAGCTGGCCAGATCTCCACCCCTGCCAGATCTCTCCTCCCAGCTCCTAACACACAATCCCCCTGCCTCAGGCCATCTTCCCACCCTCAGCTCCTTGTCTTCCTCCCTAGGCCACCGGCTCCACCAGCGTCCCTGACACCCGGTGTGTGGAGCCAGCACCCATCAGGCAGGAACCTGGGGTCCTCCTGGATTGCTTCCCTGGCCCGTTCTAGTACCTGATTTCCGGGCCCTGTCTGCTCTACACATGTGAGACGTCCCCACTCACTAATGTCCAGTGTCACTCCATGGCCCCTGCTGCCAGATTCACCTTTCGAGTGTCTGTATTGGCTCCCTAGGGCTGCCCTAACACAGTGCCATAGTCTGGGTCACTTGAACAACAGAACTTTATTGTCTCTCAGTTTGGTGACTGGAAGTCCAAGATCAAGGTGTGGGCAGGGTTGATTTCTCCTGAAGACTGTCTGCTTGGCTTGCAGACAGACGGCCACCTTCTTGCTGTGTCCTCACATGACCTTTGCTCTGTAGGGAACACCCTGGTATCTCTCTACGTGCCCAATTTCCCTCTTCTTAGGAGGACACCAGTTACACAGGATTAGAGCCCTCCCACATGACCTCATTTTACCTGAATAACCTCTACCACCCACACTGGGGATAAAGCCTGGGGTGCTCTACCACTGAGCCACATCCCCAGCCCTTTTTATATTTTATTTTGAGACAGGGTCTTGCTAAGTTGCTGAGGCTGGCCTGGAACTTGCAATCTTCCTGGATTACAGGTGTACGTCACTGCACCCATCCTAAATAGCCTTTAAGAGGCTCTGTCTCCAAACAGAACCACATTCTGCTGGACTGGGGTGAGGGCTTCCACAAATGAATTCTGGGGGGACATAATTCAGCCCATAACAATTCCAAGAGGTGATGTCACTGCCCCCCAGCGTCCCAATGCTCTGGCACCTGCTAACTTCTGTTCCTCCCAGCTGTGGGGTGAGGGTAGCGGCAGGAGCAGAAAGATTAGAAAGAGATGGCTTCCTTTGGTTGTCACCTTCTGCAGCTACAGACTTGGGGCAGGCGGGCTGACTTCTCTAGCATGGGGCTTGGTCCTTGATCACCCCCATTCCTCATGGATGGGGAGAAATGGCATCAAACCTCCACCCCACACTTAGACCAGCTGGGCTGAAAGCAAAGCAGCCCATGTCCCCTCAGCGAACGCAAATGCTCCCCAGGTCACTTAGGGAAACTTCTGAGCGAATCCAGGAACTGGTGCAAATCTGCACTGCAACTGGGCAACCTCCCTCCCTGGGAGGCGACACTGCTCATGAAGGTGTCCTAGATAACTGGCATCAGAAATTTTCCACCTCGCCTGCTCAGTGGTACAGGTGAGAGCACACACTTGGTGGTGGCGACAGGATCTGTCTCCACTCGTGAGCTGAGAGAACTGAGGCAGGAAGCTTAGCCCCCTCTGAGCCTTGATTTGCACATCTGTAAAATGGGGTTAGTGCCCTTCTACATTGTCCTACCGAGATCTTTCCAAGGGCTGCCATAACAATTTCCACCAGAAATCCACAATTTTGCAGTTCTGGAGGCTGGGAATGCAAAGTCCAGGGATTGGCAGGACTGTTGTCCCTCTGAAAGTTCTGGGAGAGAATGATCCCTGGCCTCTCCAGCTTGGGGCTTCTGGTCATCCTTGGCATCCCGTGGCCTGTGTGTACAGCACTCCAGGCTCTTCCTCTGTCTTCAGGTGGTGTCTTCCCTGGGCCTGGGTCTGTATGGCTGCTCTCATTAAAAAGACACCCACGGTGGGCATCAGGGCCACCCTCATGCAGAATGATCATCTTAACCAGTGACACCCGAAAAGGCCCCACACCCAGGTCAGGTGGCATTCACAGGTGCCAGGGGCGAGGGCTTGCGTGAGTCTTTTGGGGAGACACCATTCCAAGTGCCACCCCTACCTGAGAGGACTCGGGAGACGATGGCAGGAAGGCACCCAGGCTGTGGGCCCTTCCCCCACATGGCTGCTTCGCTCCCAGAAGAGCAGGCTCAGCCAACCAGCCGGCATCCTCATGGCCGAGGTGTCGTTAAGGCTTTTAAAACAAACCATCCAGGACTTGCTTGGTACCAAGTCAGTGGTGTCGATATTTTATCAGGGCGTCTCGCTGAGAGACCTCCACCCGTGCACGTGGGCCCCAGTGCCCCGTCCCTGGAGGAGCTCGTTCTGCCAAGAAAGAACCCACGGGCTGCTCTGAAAGCAGAAAAGGGTTGACTCTGGGTGAGCAGCCCTGGTCCCACCACATGGCTGCCCGTCAGAGCAGAAACTTCCAGAAACCAAGCCCAGGAAACGGCACAGGCTACCCTAAGACCAGGAGTCCTTGCTGAGGCTGATCCCGAGCAGCCTCCACACCAGGGCTCCCAGGGGAGTCAGGCGAGCCACTCGGCCAAGGAAGTGATTAATAAATCATGGCCAAAGCCTTTCCCCTCCTCCCGCCGCGTGGAAACCAAACCCCATCCCGGCGATCAGAGCCGCTGCCCACAACCTGAGGATGCCTTTGACTGAGCTCATTAAGTCAAACACGAGCTTCTGCAGAGCGGATTTTCTCCATGGATAATGCCTGAAAATTAGGAAGTTCAGTGGCCTGGAGATCCGGGGACCCATTAACCAGCTAGTCAGTCAGCGCTTCCATCAGAAGAGGAAAACAGGGCTGAAAATCTGAAAACCGGCCTTGGGCAGCTGTTCAAAGGTTCCATTATGAGTGTTCAGGGAAGCCCCCTGGGGTTCACGCCACCGATCCGTGGTGGCCGCAGGAAGAGCCTGGGTGGACAAGGCCGGGGCCAGGGCTAGGAGCCTGGCCACACTTGCATCTGCTGCCCTCTTTCTGAGCCTCAGTTTCCCCAGGGGCAGAAACTCCCAGGTCTATGCCCTCCTCGAGGAAGCCGCACAGACTCCACGGTGCAGCTGGGTTGGGGACACTCGGGGGACACTCCAGATGCACTCTGGGAAAGACGGCTCATCAAATGCAGATCTGTACATGACGGAGGCCACTCTGCCACTGACCAGGAACCGAACCAACCACGATCGTCACAAGGCAACCAACTGCACGAGTTTCAAAGGGAAACACCGCAGCACCTAGACACGTCACTACTGTCACTCCGAATGAATCAAAGTTATTGAGAAAAAGCTGCAGGAGAGCACATCAGTGCCGCCCTAGGGTTAGGGTCCAGGCTGACAACGGCACCACGTGCCAGACTCGGTGTGAACCCCAACTCTGCGACTTGGTTGTGAAGAGATGCAGGCATGGAACACCCAGAGCTCTGGTTTCCCCCTCTGTGAAATGGAGAAATGTTGTCCCTGTGCCCAGAGATATTCTAGGAACATTCAGTGCCACTTCTCACCTAAGGCACACCTGGCAGGTGCTAAAGAAAAAAAAAAAGTAGGTCCACTCCTTTGACCTGTCTCCCCTTCTCCTTTCTCAGGCATTCTTCACTCCGAGACGTCACAGAGGTCTCCCCAGTTCCTCAACACACACCGGAGCCTCCCTGCTCTAGAAACCCGTCCCCTGAAGCCTAACTACCCACACACCTGGACACCACCTGCCCACATCCTCCCACCTGCCCAGAGCCTCCTCCCTCGCATCAGCCTCCGGGTGGAACAGTCTCTACCAGCGACGTCCCCATGTGTCCTACCAGAACACCCTGTCGGTGACGACGCCTTCACTGGTCAGCGACAGGGTAGAAAATGAGGGGCCGGTTAAGAGGGAGCGCTTCCCCGCACTGGCTGCGTTCCACGCAGAGAATGGCCTTGTCTTCTGGGGATGACCTGCCGCTCCACTGTCCTATTAAAACGTGATTTCTTTCATAAGATGGTGGTGAGAGCATAGAGAATAATGCTTTCCTCATGGCCTCATGGATCAAGTAAAAACAAGTGACCCAACGTCAGGAGCTCAACTTCTTGATTTCTCTTATTTTCAGTTTCCATTAGTTTTCTGGTCCACAGTAACCAAGCCTGGGAGCCCAGGGCCCCGGGAATGGGTTTCGCCTCGCTGCCTCCACTTCCTCCCCAGCCCCATTTCTCAACCCTCATTTGCATGCCCAGCTTCTATTCCTGGCCGCTCAAGTGAAACTGCTCTCCAAGGTCTCCAGATCCAGGCCCCACGTGCCTCCAGAGCCTGTGTGGTCCTCAGGCCAGGCCCTGGGGTCTACTCTGCCTCCCCAGGGAGGCTCTGCCCTGCTCATCACCACCCAGCACCAGAGCAGGGGCTGCTGGGAGCGGGAAAAGCCGAGGTTGACAGCCCAGCTCTTGCCCAAGTCCCAGCAAGCTGCTCAGTCTCTCTGAGACTCCGTCTCCTGTGGGGTCAAGTTATGATCTCGAGAGTCCCTGCCTTTTATGGATCTGGAAGGGGTTGGACAAAACCAGGCCTGGGATACAGTAAGTGCCTAATAATGGGAAACACCATTAGCAGGAAGAGTACTCACAGCCAAGTTATGTCCTCTTTCTATCTGCCTCCCTCTGTTTTGTAAGACTCTAGCAGAACTAACATACGGCTGTCAAACGCACACTTGCCCGGCCCTGGGACCATCCCGAGCCATCCTGGAATCCCTCACGCAGCACCTATCATACAGCACCCAGCTCTGACACCTGTGCCCTCATTTCCCCTCTCTTGACAAACTCTGAATTACTTAAGGTCCGGGGGAAACTCTGGACGTACAACCACACCTACCACATCACCTTACACAAGAGTAACAGCAATTGTTCTTTAAAACAAAACAGTGAGACAACCCCAGATAGAAGAGTGCAGTGTGAGGACCTCTCGGAGCCAGTGTTGAATTTCTTCCTAGGACCAGGGTATGCAGGTACACACACACACACACACACACCACAAATACGTTCATCCCCCCAATCTCAGGCAATGCAAGGAGACAGTAGTTAAAAAGGGATTCCAATGGAATTTCAGGCCCTCGTCCTTGATGCTGGCTTCCGGCCCCCCACAGTTCTGACCGCCTGTTCAGTGTATGACTCCACTCCCTTCTCCCTGGCTCTGAGATATTTTTTGATTAAGCCCTTTTTCGATTGAGTCTTTGCCACATTATTTCCATATCTTCACGCAGAGCACCGTTTCTGAGAGGCACCGGTTCTTAATACATTTTATGAAACCAGCCTCTCGCCCTGTTCGGTTCCCCGCCCACACTGAGTTCTTAATCCACCTACTGTCCTTCCTGTGGTGTCCTAGGATGCATGTCCTAGGAGTCTGAAGACATTTCCATTTCTTTCCATTCTGCTCCCACCCTCCACCTCTCCAGTGCACGAAACTGCACGACAGGAGAGGGAACCCTCAGTGTCTTCCCCTAAATATCCTTGGAGAAAGGGCACTTCCTGTGCAAATCTCCAAGGCTCCACAGTAGGAAGGCATTTGAGAGGAGGCACTGCAGAGAGCCCAGGATGCTTTCAGAGCCTCCCAGAGCAGCTAGGAGCCCCCTCACAGCCACATATGAAAAATTATCATGGGACACTTAGTCCTCATGGTGGCCACACAGGTTGGGCCTGTGGGTCATATGACCCTGTTCATCCAAAGTATAAGAAGAATACATTTTTTAAAGGCCATATGAAAACAAAGAGTCACAAAAAAAAATCTAATTTCAAGTTCATGGCTGGTGATTAGAAATTTCAAGACAAAGGTAAATCAACAGTCTTCATCTCTGCTTTAAGACCACAGTAGCAGTTCCTCATTAAAAATATTCTCAACCACTGAGCCACATTCCCAGCCGTTCTTAGTATTTTCCTTAGAGTTAGGGTCTCGGTAAGTTGCTTAAGACTTTATTTAATCGCTAAAGCCAGCTTTGAACTCCTGATCCTCCTGCCTCAGCCTCCTGAATTCTCAGTGCTCTTACAAGCTGTACAAACTGAAGCCAACTGAAGAGTCACTAAGTAGAAACTCACACAGTCATTCAACAAACATTTTCAGAGTACCCACCCCATTGCAGCACTGGGGATTCTGAAATTAATGCCACACCTAACCCTCAAGCCCAGGCTCAGAGCTCGGATTACAAAGCACACAGTGAGTGTTCACAAAGTGTCAGCACTGAGCGAAGCACCCTCCATGTGTAATCTCATCCCCTTGCACCCAAAATGCAATGAGCCTGGGATTAGACTTAACTTTCTTTTGCAGGTACAGCACACCCCTGAGGCACTGGCTTCTGCAACAGACCCAGGGTCACTCAGCCTGGCCTCCAGGTCCTGAGTCTGCCCTGAAACATCACTCCTCCACACCCCTGCTGGAAGCCAAGCAGGACCCCCATTGCTTTGCTGGCTTTCTCACAGTGGGGCACACTTCTTTCAGAGGCCTCCAAGTGCAACCCCAAAATCCACGTAAAAGGAAACCGTACCCCACCCCCCCGCCGCCCTAAGCTCCAGAGTTCAGGCTGGGAAATTCTTGCATAGCCCACACTGCAGCCACCACCTCTAACCTGCCTGTGCTCTGTGGTCTCGGTTTCCACCCGCATATCCACTTCCGGGGCCAGCCTGGCCTCAGCCTACCACATACCCCAGTTAGAAATCAGGGGGAGGCAAAAACTCAAACCACAGCAAGTCACCAGTGTGTACCTTGGGGAAACTAAATCAGAACTCCAATGCCCGAGGTTGGAAGAGATGCGGGGAGACAGGTGTTCTCCTAAACCACCAGTGGAGGATGGGAGTGCCAGGGGGTGGGACCGCCTCCTAGAGACGGCGACAGCACCTGCTCAGGTTGAAAACGCGCAGAGCCTTTGATCAGCAGATCCACTTTGAGAGTGATGATTATCCCAGAGAAAGTCCTGCTGCCGCGAACAGGGTTTTCACTGTCGTGTGGCTATAATAACCTAACCGTCTTGCGGAGAGGAGAATAAACGAACGAGGACATCCACACAGTTGGAATACTCCACCGTTAAAATAAACCACATCTCTGTGTGGCAACGGGATGGACCTCAGGCCTGTAAGACCAAGTGAGAAGTCCGTGCCAAAAATGCAGGCAGCGCGCTAGTTTTCTAAAGCATCACAGTTAAAATGGAATGCACTGGATGTAGGCGCACAGGTCAGTGGTAAAAGATCAAAAACATGGACAGAAAGGATACATACCAGCTTGAGGACAGTGGTGACCTCTAGGGTGGGATAGAAAGGAACGGGATCATGGCAAGTCTTTGACGGCATCAGCGATCCAATTTTCTTTTCAAAAGCAAATCTGAGTTTAAGCGGCACACGTTAAAAACCTAGTAGATCTGTGTTTGGCACATTCGAGTTTGTCACGGTATTCTCAGTTCTTTCGTGATCCTTGAAAAATTCCAGAATTTAAAGTAATTGAAAAGTATACTTTTGAAAGCACTTAGGTTACTTTTAGGATCGTTTAGGGTTTAATGGCCATTCAAATGTAGGGAACACCCATAAATAATTTCAAAACTGGGTGTTACACTCAACATGAAGGAATATAAGGTAGCCGCAGCTGTTTAAAAGCTGAGACTAATTCTGTACCGGGAGGGGAATATGTTAGGGCTGTTTTTAGAAAAGGAGACTCGCTGGCTGGGCTTTGAAGGGTGAATTGGGAGCTTTCCTGAGAAACTGTCTACAGACACAGCCAGACAGCAAACACCCCCCCTAAGGCTGCATTTAGCTGTGGGGAAGGACCAGGCTGGGAGAGAGCATTCCTTCCCAGCCCAGCCGGCCAGACTGTTTGCTAAATACCCAAAAAGAGACAAGGGGCCTCTTGATCTGGACACCAGACCAGGGTGCAGGAGGCCTCATGCTGCCAGGAGGGGCAGGTTGCCATGACACCCTCTTGTAGCGTCCACCAGGGCCTGCGGGCACTGGCAAATGGATGGGAGGAGTCAGGGAAGTTGCTGTTCGGTTTCCAGCCTTTGCCCACCTCAATTCCCAACCCACCGGAAGAGGGAGAGGGTAGAGCGGCTTCTTCTCCACCAACCCTTGAAAACTGCTGCCGTAAAATTCAGAGGAAAAGTGGTGGATTAAAGAGTTTGGAAACGTAAGAGCCAATGCTAGGCGATGGGCTTTGGAACAAAAAGCCATAATGACACCAACAACCAGCCTGGCACCCAGGAGTCCTGACAGAACCCACAGGAGAAGGAGGGGACTCAACCGCAGACTGAGCCCAAATCTCTACCTCGTGGTGTCTGGGGGACACCTACGGCCAAATTTGGCTGAATTTAGAAAAATAAAGAAATGGCAGGCTGTGTCCAAGCCCCATGGCGTGATTTATACTGCCTACACCTTACTAATTTGAACCATTCTGTTTCCTAAGAATCCTCTTTCCATGTAAGGTTTATTCTTCTAGGGCAATTCTGTCTGCTAGGACTTTCTGCAGTGATGGACACGCTCTCCATCTGTGCTATCCAATATGGTAGCCACTCCTGAGCACCTGAAATGGACCCCGTGTGGCTGAGAAACTGAAGTTTTCATTTTAATTTCATCTTAACTAAATTTAACTAACTACAGGTGGCTAGGGGCACCGTGTGACAGAGCATAGGTCTGCAGCCCCCTTCTCATGGCGTGTTCAGCACCTCACGACACTGATGAGGCAGCTCACCCCAGGAGTGAACGTTTTGTCAGCTCCCATGTTGTGCCACTCTAAACAATGAGGCCACAAAGACACCCACAGCTGAACCACTGTGTACATCCTAAACTACTTCCTTAGGAAGTGAAGTTGACAGGTAGAGTTGACAGGTAAATATGTCACTAGGTTCTTCCTACATTTTAATACAACCTGCTCTCGGCAACTGACATGGACAGCATTCTACCTTCTACCAGCTGTTTCCACATCCTGGTGACCATCCTCATGACCAGCCAGGCCAGGTAACACCACCCCCAAGGTACAGGCAAGGACATGATCCATGAGAATGCTTGTCCCTGGCTTGACTGGGTTGGCTTAGTTTCAGTGAATGACACACCACATACACAAAGATGGTTCCACAAGACCATGAGAGAGCGGAGAGATTTCCAGAGCCCAGTGACATGGACAGAGTACAACACATCACTCACCTGTCTGTGGTGGTGCTGGTATAAACAAACCCACAGGCCTGCACGTCACATACTGTATGGCAGACACACGATCAAGTACATCATCCCTGATGATGCCGACCAACGACTATGGGACACCACAGTCCCGTGGCTTAATGACCGGGGTACATGTTGAGGAACACGCTGTTCTGTGACCATCAGAGTGTACTTACACAAACCAAGATGGCTCTCAGGCCACGAGGTGATATGATTAATAGGGGGACCACTGCTGACTGAAATCTCACTGGGCAGTACATATCTGTACTATACCTTCTAACCTGTGTTTAAATGTTCTCCTCCTCCTTATGCACTAAATATTAAACACCTTTCTGTAAAACAGTATGCAGTGTTACACCCTCAGCAGCCTCCCACATGTCAAGTTACCGAATTCCTGACTACATCAGGAAACCCATCCAGTAACCCTCCCTTTCTGAGCCTGCCTGAGCTCTCTGTTCTGTTTGCATGCAACCCACCGACAGAGCCTTTCTCAGAACTCACCCCGTCATGAAGCAGCGCATGGCTCTATTTGTTCTCCCAGATTAATTTAATACAGAAAAATACTTATGCTATATTCATAAGTGATAAAAACAGACGTAAAATTATAGGCCATGTATGATCAAAACTACAAAAATCCAATACAACAGTAAACCAATATGTGAACAACCTCTGCGTTAGGCTACAAGTTAACGTGATTCTTTTATCCAAATTTTTATTGTACCTCTCATTACTACTAACAAATGACTAGCAGTTAGTGAGCAATGGTAAAAGCTAAGTGGCTCACATACAGTATCACATTTAAAATAGCTCTAAGGGATAAGGACCATCATTATCCCTACTGACCCATGAAGATGTAGAGGATTGGAAATGTTTGAGAAAGCTGCCCAAGGTCAAGGTGGGAGCTGGAATCTGAAGCCTGCCTGATCCATGCTAAAGCCTATGTTATCTGCCACCATGTCAGTCTCCTCCAACTTTACTGTGTTCCCCTGTCACTTGGGGATCTTGTTAAAATGCAGATTCTGATTCAGGAGATGCTGATGCTGTTGGTGGGTAGCCCACACAGCTCTCCAACCAATCCACACTCTATAATCTTAAAAACAAAACACACAAAAAAACAAAACACTCTACTTAGCTAGGAAATTGATTTCTAATAATCTAAATAATGTCAATGCTTAATAATAGAGAAGACCAAAAACAGACTTTCCTTCTCCAAGCCCTTCTTTCCCAACCATATATGAAGGCCCCGAGGGCTCCTGCCGGTTCCCACTAGCAGATCCACCCCTGGGCAGCCACTGGTTTCAGGCTGACCACACTCAACTCCACGCTTCATCAACCCCCTCATCTCATCAGCAGGGAGGATTTTATCCCCAAGGCTTCCCTGAACCAATTCCTTGCAGATCCAGAGAACAGGTGCATGGGGGAAAGACCCCTGGGGGCTCCCAGAGGAACCAGCCAGTTCCACTCCACACTCTCAACTGTAGACACATCAGTACCCTTTAGATCCCAGCATTTCTCTGTTCCCACAAGCCTTAAAAAATAAAAAAGCATTAAAACTATATTCTCTAAATACTTTAACCTTTAATTAGCATTAGCTAATTGTACACTTAAAGAACCTTCGACACTTCTATCATATTCACGATTCTTCCTGTCTGGTATGTGGGATGATCAGATGTTTGTTGTTTAATGAACCGTTTGCCATTTGCGATAACCCTGTTTATCTATATTAATGCTTAATGCTACGAAATTACTTATCTGATACCATGAAAGTAGCCTTTGTATAATAAGATTTTATTTTCCTAACTTTGCGTTCTCTTTACGTCTCTTGGTGTTTACTATGCCTCCCCAAAGAAACAGATAAATGTGGGTGGTTTTTTTTTTTAAATAAGGGTTAATGACATTTCGTTTTGCATTTAGTGTTATAATTGATGTATTTATATCACCCTCCATTTCCCTGAAAGATTGTATTTATTGATGTGCTTCCTTCCCGAAATCCATTTGTGCAGGTACACCAGCAAATTTTTATTTCCTTTTAAACTTGAGCAGAAGAATAAGTTCATTACTCTTCAATGTTTTAACGCTGGCATTTTATAAAACAGAACTATTTTCATTTTTCCTCCTAGTAAGTTCTTCCATTCACTCGGTCAACTATGTAAACTCCCTTCAAGTGGAATCAAGGTGCTCAGCCGTTTTCATTACGCTGTCAGAAACCTTCTTTATACGCCACATGTTAGCCTCATAATGTACCATCTAATTTATCACCCCATTTACAATTGCTATAATCCATTTCCCTCTCAAGGGCCTCTTTTTCTTTGTCTTTTTAAGCCAAGCATATCTCTTATAAAGATCTTTACAGGTCTTTGAAGATCAATGAGATTGTTCTAAAACCTAGAAGTGAGCAACACTTTGTCACCCGAGGGCAAAGTTAGCTTAGGTCAGGTAAATTTCATTCACCCAGGCTGTCTGACTCTGTCCTCAAGTCCTATTCTTCTTCAAAGTCACTCTCCCATGAGTAGCTAACCTCCATTGCTTCCTCCAGGAAACCTACAGGAAACCCTATTGTGTGGCTGACTCGATGCCAAACACTAAATCAGGTGAGGAGGCAGACATCAAAGGACACAAGAGACTCCACCTGCGTCAGGAACTTCCATCACAGGAGAAAGGAGAAGACAGCCTTTTTCTGTCCAGGATTGTTGCACTTCCTAGGTCCTTTCAAAAGATACTGATATGGCCCACCATTTCTGGGAGGTGATCTGTTTCCTGAATATATATTCCAACTTTTGATCATCTCTTTGCGCTGGTATGTTCAGTGTTCAAAAAAATGAACAACCTCTTTATCTCTTTATATATTCAACATCCGTTAGCTTTTCTTGCACAGTCATTATCATTGACTTGGGTCACATAAATGCATTTGGAAAACTCCAGATCTTTATCCTACCACATCACTGCTGCCTTCCACGGGCGCCACCAATGGCTGCAGTCTCTCAGTCACATCTGCAGGATTAGTTCCCTCTTTCACTGACACAGAATGTTCCACAGGCAAAAGTCATTGTTTACAGGGTTATCCCTTTGACAGCACTTAGCATCAATTCGTAGCAGTTCTAGTTCATTCCCTGCCAGCTGGGCTCACAAGTTAGTATCATACTTTTTTTTTTTTTTTTTGGATGGGGGATTGAACTCAGGGACATTTGACCTCGAAGCCACATCCCCAGTCCTATTTTGTATTTTACTTAGAGACAGGATCTCACTGAGTTGCTTAGCACCTCGCTTTTTGCTGAGGCTGGCTTTGAACTCGTGCCTCAGCCTCCTGAGCTGCTGGGATTACAGGCATGAGCTACCCACTGCACCTGTCCACTATACTTTTTAATCAAACTTATGATGATGCGTTTATACATGTGTTTTTGGAATCCCTTATGCAGTTTTGTTCTGGTTTCTCTTCCTTAGCAGCAACCATTTTTATGGCTTCAGTCCTGACGAAATGAAAACCCTGTGTTGTTAATCACTCTTCCATCTTCCCCAAACTCCCTCATCTTATAGTTAAAAAAAAAAAAAAAAAAGTTAAGTTTAGAACTTTCCAAACCATCAAGAGGCTTCTCTAACTATGGAATTTCAAGTGTGGCCAGGGCTCATTTTTCAGCCATTTCCAATTAGTTTAACGACTCCCAGAGAACACTGCTGTGTTTCAAGGCTAAGTCTGAAGGGAAATGCTCCAGCGATGCCATCAAAGACCATGCGCTTCGGACGCCCCCAACGCCAACCTCCCTGGGCCTTGTAATAAGGAGCCGGGATTTTTAACTCAATAAAATTAAACACCTTTTGTGCTTTCGTTTCTCTGTGCCAACACACACACACTAGTGTCCCACTGCCACCTGGAGCACTGGCACCTAGGGTTTGCGAGTCTTCTAAATCAAGTTATTCATAAATTCCACATCCCTCCGGCTTCCGGATGCCAAAGGCCTGTTCCAGAGTAAGCTAAATGGCTGCTCTCCGTCTTTGTGGCCGGTCTCCAGGAAGGAGACAGCCCCGTCTGCACACTGTGCTGCCTGTCAAAAATCACACTTGGACTTGGGTGCCAGCAAATGCGCCCACATTATCACCAGTCTCCTGATATCACAATGACTCATGAAAAGGAGAGTCTAGTTCCCAGTTCTCTGGAGAAATTCTGGGGTTCACTCCAGTGTGCCCATGGTGAATGACACTTGCTAGATGAGGAGTAATACTTCCCCACCAGGTACCACTGCCCACAAGAGCTCTCTGCTTTGAGGTATCAAGACAGGACGTGAAGCCCAGCGTCATCTTCAAGCTCTGCCTGAAATGCTTGCCTGCCCCAACACCTTTCATCAGATGGCAAAAACTTACCCCATGCAAGCTTCAGCTCAGGGTCAAAAAGGAATTTTTTTTAAGATTTTTAAATTTCTCTTTTTATATGAGGCATTATCATCCGCACTCTTAATTTTGCTTTAAAAATCTATTTCTAGACTTTGGAAACAGTGGGTCCTTCTCTATGGCACCCAGTACTCTTTGAGAAACATACTGACTACCAATAAATGGCTTTCGATTGCTCATTCCAACGAAATATTTCCATGAAAGGGGAAGAAAATTCTCTCCATCATTAATATATTCAAAGGCAATTCTTGTGGTGCTAAATAATTGGTTTATTGATGTTACTGTTTCTTTTAATAAATCAAGCCTCTGCAAAGGCCAATTTAAATGCCCATAAGGATAAGTTCTCCACATAGGGGGAATGGCAGAAAACCATTCTCAATCTACCAAAGATAGGCCACCGGAATAAAGTCAATTTTGGATCCCCCCCACTCCAATGGCTCTCTAACAGATCACTGCATCTCACTCAATACATCAATATGACAGCAGTATCCAATGGTGGAATTCTCTAGAACAATCCAGACAATACGCTTCCTCTTCTAACAACAAGAAACAACAAAGCAACAGAGCCAGCGGTTAAAAGCACAGATTTCAGGTTGTGCAGATGCAAGCACCAACTATGCAGCCACTGGTACTTGCTGAGGACTTGGGGAAAAAGCCTTCACCTTTTAGTTTCCTCATCTGCAAGATGGCAGAGCACTTGACCAGTTGAGTAAACTACATATCCCAGAAAGATGTTATTAAAGCTGCTTTCAAAAGAATGGAGATTCAGAAAAGCTAAAAGAAAGACAGCTAAGAAGACTCGCCTTTGATATTAACATCACCCACATCCAGATGTGCCTAATGGCCAACAGCATCTTCTGCCAGCACAGGGCAGAAGCTGCGTTACTGGTCACTGGTGGGGCTTGGGTGGACCTGGTCACAGCCATTTCTGTGTTATCACTTCTGTCAAGTTGGGAACACTGTTTGGCTGCCCTGGCTGGACACACTGCTGTTTAGAATGTCTACTTAAGGATGATGCTTAAATACGGCATGGAAATGAAAAATCACTGTGTAGGAAAATGGTCAACTTGATAATAGTGAAATAAATATCTATGACTGGATGAGTACAACTCCACCTCTTCTCGAAAAGCAGGAGCCAAGCACTGTAAGAGACCTAAAAGAGAAAGATACAAAGAGCTACGCTGTACCGCTGCTATTCCTGCCTCAGAAACACGCACGAGATAGAGACAGAAGGTGCACCATGCATGAGCCGAGCAGAACAGGCAAAGGTGAGAAACTGCTAAGTGCTCTGGAGTAACAGAGATATCTGAAAAACAGGGGCAGGTGACCCAGCCCTGTGGCTCAAGGAACAACTGATGAAATACAACAGTTCAGTTAAAAAAAAAACTACCACTGTGGACAGGTATGAGCTGATTGAATTATGACCCTCAATGTGCGTGTGTATTTACACATCCATCCATCTGAAGGCTGAAGTGAGATAGTGAGATAGATAGATAGATAGATAGATAGAAGGAGGGATGGATAAAAGAGGAGAGAAGTGTAAAAGGAAGAGAAAGTAAGATTTGTAATATTTTATCATCCTTTCTTCTGTTTTGTTTCAATTCTGTATAATGAGCGGGTACTCAGTGTACTATTTTGGTGGTGTTTTTAATTTGAGAAGATTACAACAAAATAATACCTGTACAGTGCTTGGCACTCTGCCAAACAGAGCAAACCTTCACTGAGAAGCGAGAAATGTGACACATACATTGAACACAGGATCCCAGCCCCCAAGAAGTGCACAATCTAGTGGGATCTGCACTAAGAGAGGTAAGAGCTTGTGTGTTTGTGTGTGTGTGTGTGTGTGTGTGTGTGTGTGTGTAAACCAGGGTAATACAGTCATCCTTCTGTATCTACCTGCAGGTTCCACACCTGTGGATTCAACCAACCACAGATCAAAATTATTGGGGAAAAAATTTCATCTGTACTGTACATATACAGACTTTTCTTGTCATTTTTCCCGAAAAAACATAGTGTTTATACACAGCATTTACATTGTGTTAGACATCATAGAGTCACGTAGAGATGATTTAAAGTATACGGGATAACGCACCTAGATTCTATGCAAATACCGTATCACTTTACACAAGGGAACGTGAGCATTCGTGGATTTTGGTATCCAAGGCAGATCCTGGAACCAATTCTCAAAGTAATGATGGGTGATGACTGTATACATACATACATAACATGTCTGACCATAAGTTAAAGAAGGCTGTCGTCCACATGCCACAGAAGAAATTACTCAAATCTCAGAAGTCTCAAGTCAGAAGACTTTCAGAATACCAACACACATACCTGGACATTTTATCTGGAAAGTTAAAGCAGCAAGCTAGGACCTGTGTTATCAGCTCCGGAACCTGTTCAAAAATGATGTATGGACTGAAAATCTGCAAACACCGGGGATCCATATGTACCGGGAATTGTGACATCTGTGTAGCTCTGTTCCCATCAAGGTCCTCAAGATTCTCACATTTAGAAATTCCTTCAAGGTACAGGGGTGGAGGGGGTGGGAAGCACCTCTACAATCCCCAGATAACCATAAAAGCCAGTAAACAATCTCACACCCATCAGTGGATCACTGGGTTCTTCCAGGGCAAAGATCAGGCTCTGCACAGGTTTGCACTTCTAGAGCACAACACAGGGCCTGGGTGGGGCAGAGCTGGTATCACACCAGAAGCAAGAGGGTTTAAGAAGAATTTTCAGCCAGGCCTGGTGGCACATGCCTGTAATCCCAGCGGCTCCGGAGGCTGAGGCAGGAGTTCAAAGCCAGCTTGCAACAACAAGGCACTAAGCAACTCAATGAGCCCCTGCTGGGGATGTGGCTCAGAGGTCCAGTACCCCTGAGATCAATCAACCAGTAACTGCCCCCCCCCCAAAAAAAGAATTTTCTAGTTACTCAAAAACAAAAAGGATAATGATAACCACATGTTTGGGAAGCCAGAGCTCCTCTTCAGAGAAGGCTTTTGGAAAGAGGCAAAGGCACCTGAACTGAGACCATGTTCCCCTCTTCCCATGAAGCCCAACGTCCCCCTCTGGGTCCTGCCTTGGGTTGACCTGCAAATTCATGCCCAAAGATGAAGGCGGCAGAGAAGAGAAAAGGAAGAGGAAAAAACTCAAGGAAGCCTGGGAGAGAACAAAGGCAGTGACCGCTGGAGGGCCCTGCGTCTTCGAGGAACCCAAGAGTTACAAAACAACACTTCAAAAAGACTTTAGAGACCGGAAGAGGAAAACGTCGAAAACCCAGCTTGCCGCTGGTGGGGACGACTTTCCCGCCACCTGCAGAACCCCGGCCTCCTACAGCCTTCTGATGACCTGGAAGAGGAATCCGCAGGGAAAGAACAATCACTGCTCTGTGGAGCCAAGGAAGGGGAACTTCCCAGGGAAAGATTTCAACACTCCAACTCCCAAGGCAAACTCTCAGGTAGCCTGTTCTCCTCTGGCCCCAGGCTGCGAGAACTTCCCAAGTTTAACATTCCGGGAGCCAGGTGGCTTCAGATGGCAGTGGCCACCTGCCTGTTACCTCTTTCCCAGCACATGTCTCTCTCAAGGGAACCAAACTGCAGGCAAAAATTCCAGAAGTTTTCACTACAGTACAAGGGAGAGCGGGGGGTGGGTGCTGAGGGCATTTCTAGTTAAGAATGTGTTTTCACCCTGAACTTGTGTGGCTGCAGATACAAAGCAAAGGCCTGATGGCCCCTTGGGAGTAGAGCACTATGTTGACCCACTGCACCCAGAAGGCAGTTTTAAGGACAGGCAGCAATGAATAGCAAGGAGGCTTGCCCCCACCATATGAGGGATTCTCAACCAGGGGTGAGATGGCAATGTCTGGGGACAATCTTGGTGGTCAAAACTGCAGGGAAGCAGGACTGCTATTGGCATCTAGAACCAGTGATGCTGGAGGAAATCCTACAATGCCCAGGCTGGCCCCACAGCAGGAACTCTGTAGTCCTAAATGTCAGCAGTTCCAAGGCTGAAAAACCCCACACTAGACGAACCCCCCCTCCCCGGCTCCTGCCACCATCGAAACAAATCCAACAATCCTACCTCAAAAGAAAACTTGCTGTCCCTCGGACTGAGCAGCTACCTTACCCGGGAGTCCACTTCTGGTAAGCAATATTCACCATCAAGCATCAAGCACCATCTTCAAAGTATCTGGCTGATCTCCTAAACACACTCATTTAAGGATACTCCCCAGTACCCAAGTGAGTAGATTCTTTTGAATCCAATGGAAGAAAGGAACGTGCACACACACGCAGGAGCCACCATCTCTTAAAAAATAATCTCCCTGGGTGTCAGGTAAAGGCACTGACCAAAAATAAAACTAAATAAATAAATAAATCAAACTACAGTTAGAATGGCTCAGACAGCTCCAACATAGTTCACAGAGAGAAAGAGAGAGAGAGAAACTTGATGAAAACCAAAAAATACATTTGTCCCTGGAGCCTTCCCATAGCTAAAAACAGTTCTGTTGCTCTAAGATGCTTCCATGGCATATAGTTATCTTTGATATTTATGTATAAAATGTAATAAACATATAACAAACGGAGAAATACCAATAGAGAGTTTGATGAATAAAAATGACCCCCTATGTAAGCACCACTGGGGTCCAGCAAGGGGACCTGGCGTGCAGTGTCTTTCCTCCGGGCTTTCCAACCATGGACACAGAAGAGAGCCCTCAGTTATTCTGACCAAGTTCCAACATGACTCAAGGACTGAGATTTATTTTATGTTCTTGCCATGCATACCAACATGTCCTCTGGAGAAAGCTTAGGCCTCAGTTGAATGTGTTCAGAGCAGCGACCTCAAAATGACCAGATTTGGGAGGACGGTGAGGACCATGTTAATTCATAAAGGCCTCTAGAAGACCAGGCCAGCAGAACCACACTGGAATCCTGGGAATGGTGGGGAAAGACCAGGTGGGGCCCAGAGAAGCCAGAGGAGTTAAAATCTAACTCAGCACTCACCTTCCCGTGGTGCTCTGGGAGTTATTGATTGCTCCAGAACCATCAAACATAGATAGTCCTGCTACGTGACCTCAGTGCAAAAACTCAGCAAGACAGTGTGTTTATGGTGGCAAGCAGAGCTTCTCACACACGGGAGATGCACCAAAAATACTGGGTTCCCTTTTCTCCCTTGCCCACGCAAACAGGCAAAGTTATAAAGGTCAGGACTTTCCAGTGAAATCATTTCATTATAAATATTCCTGATGCCTCAAAGTCTCTTAAGATGTTTTGGGAAGGTGACAATGCAAGCCCCCTGTCCACTTATCCTGTTCCAGACCCAGAATTTTACCACCCCACCCTCTCCTACTCACATCCCTGTCCCTCCCCCAACCTATGGCACAGCAAATGGCCCAGTGGGCTATCAGGAAAAAACACCTCACACCCCACTAGGAAGGCCCCGTCACACCTCTTTGAAGATGAAAAGCAGCAAGGTGTGTTTATTTGTACTCTGGGTGCACAGTCTCATCTACCCGGGTTGGGCTGTGCTGGGCCTTGTAACTACTTAGCTAGTTAAAAACTAAATCAAAATGACCCCTCATGCCATTAAGCGGCTCTTTCCAGGAGAAAAGGTCAATACCCACACTCCCGGGAGCACACACAGGGGGGGGGGGGGGGGGAAAGGGAGCCTTTTCACTGACAGAAGGGAAATGTCAGGGAGACTTGGCAAAGGTCACCCAGGAGGAGGCCGCCCATCCATCTGGCATGGCCACCATTAGAAATGGCTCGAGGCACACACTTAAACCCACCAAGTCCACACACATGCAGGAAAACTAGACATCAGACACTGTGACTGGGGCTGAGCTCTCTAGCAGGATACATTAAAATATAATAACCAAAATCAATGTTTCATTTCCCTAACACAAACAATTAAAACAAAGGAAGAAACAAACACACACACACACACACACACACACACAGACTATGCAAGTGTCTGAGAAGGTTCCTGAACAACAAAGGGTTCTAAATTGCTCCTGGAATGCATGTGGCCTTCCAGCCTCACAAAGACCCAGGGCTCAGACTAGGGCTCAACTTTGACCTCAACTTTCTTTTTACAGACTCTCAAAAGGAGGCAAAAATCCAAAGTCTGGCTTTTACAATCTCTCTTGTTTTATCAAATTCTCAGAAGAGCACTGAAGTATATGAGATAGGTTAGGGTATCTCGTCTGGCTATGAACCCCAACATTGGGAAAAATGACCAGCCCTGCTTCTGGCAACATGTGGGTCAAAATGGAACTCATGTTTAAAAGATGATGCTTAAAGTAAAATGAAAAATGCACACTCCAACCCACCTAGACGTTTCCTGTAAAATAGCAACCACACAGGTAATGCAGAGCCCACAGATAATGGACAACCTCCACCAAGGGACAGTTGGGCTGTTCCTTCCCTCCCCCTAGTACCCTCCCACTACAACTCTTTTATTTATTTTAGCTCTGTGCTATATGTACACACATACTACATAATCACTGCTGCCCAGGGAGGGACACAATTAACTTCCCAATGTTTTCTAGAGACATAGATTCAACTCAAGCAACCCAGTACCAACTGGAGAGGCAACAAATAACAGTGTCCACTGACACACAAGCTATACACACAGGAGAGTCCAGACTGTCCTTTGGTATTATCAAGAGATACGCCACAGCTGTGAGAATCAAGTATATGAATCCAGGCCTGTCTTCATATCTGAGATGCCCTGGAAATGGGTCTGATCTAATGGCCTCCAAATAATTCACACCTGCTGGCAGATGCCCAACACCCCTCAGAACTCTTTCCTCAGAGTGGCCAATAGCTCAGGAAAAACAGGGCACATTGACCCAAATCTGGTTTTAACCCACAGCAGCCACAGGAGGTCCAGCCCCTCACTGGAAGTGGAATAAACCCGCAGATGTCTAAATGGAGTCTCAGAGGAGTGGGGATGATGTCACAGGTGTGGGGCGGGGGTTCCAGGGCTGCCCAGCAGATTCTGATGATGGTCAGAGCCCAGGACTGCTAGGAAAGGCGCAGACTTCCCTTCAAAGCACTTACATCTCCAAGGGACAGCTCAGAATAGAGTGTCTTCCCCAACCAGCACATCACCACACACATCTCAACAGGCAAGTTGCTAGAAGCATTTGGTAAAAATCACATAAATTAGAGATGAGGATGGTACAAATGCTGGACGAGCAGATTTCTGCTTAAGAAAACTCCTGGGCCCTGTCACCCACTTTCCGGGCATCAGCTGCTCAGACATAAACATCAGGGGGCCAAAAGCGGGCGGGGCACCGAGGAGGGGCCGCTGACAGCTGAGGCAGGCGGGCAGGGGCTGAGGAGGAAGGGCTCCAAGCTGGAATTCGGAGCGTGCCCACATCAGCAGAAAAGTTCCTGGGAACAGCACGCTATCTGGGAGGAAAAGAGGCTCGCGGCTCTCCCGGCCAGAGCCCCGGGGGCAGAGGACTTAAATAAAGGTCGGGTTCCCAGGGTGAGTGGAGAGAACTAATAATTCCCAGGTCCGGCCCTGCTTCATCTCACTCGGCCCAAACCAAACACGGTCCCATGGAGGAGAGGGAGGAAGCGGCGATGGCCCGCGCGCGGTGCAAGTGGGTAGACTGAGGCACCGGTCCACGCCGGCGACTTCGGGAGAGGCCCTGGGGAGGGCAGTGCGGCACCGAGTGCCCGGGCGACGGGGAAGACGCGATCAGGGCAGAGTTCTCCCTTCCCCTCCCCTCCTCCGCTCCCCAACACACACGACACACTCACAGACACACTCGAGCTACGCCCAATCCGGGCGGCCGCCGGGCTCCCAGCGTGGGGCTGCACACAAAGCCCCGCCCGCGTACACCGACACACGCCACCCGGCGCGCTCGCCCACACAATAGCACCGAGCGCACCCCGCGCGGCCCCTCGGCGGGGTCCCGGCCAGCTCGGCGCCGGGGTCCGCCCTCCGCGCACACCCACGCCCGCAGCCACGGCCCGCGCGCGGGGAGGCGACGCGATCGCGGCCGGCCACCGGCCCGCGCCCCGCGGCAACTTCGCCGCGCGCCCCCCACTCACCCGCGGCGCTGCTCAGCAGCAGGCACAGCGGCCCCAGCAGCCACATGGCGAGGCCGCCGCTCCCGCTGCCCGGCGCCGTCGCTGCCCCCGCGGCCTCGGCGCTGACCCCGCCCCTCGCGCCGGCCCCGCCCTCTGCCGGCCCGCCCCCCGCCCCTCCGGCCAGGCTCCCAGAAGTTTTGCCAGCGCCGGGCTGCGCGTCGCAGCCCGCGTCCCGCCCGGTGTCCCCTCTCCAAGGGGCCGCGGAAGGGGCCCCGTAGGGTCCGACCTTTCGCTGCTCGCTGCCTCCGCCGTCTCATTGCGGG
Source organism: Marmota monax (assembly GCF_021218885.2). NCBI lineage: Eukaryota > Metazoa > Chordata > Mammalia > Rodentia > Sciuridae > Marmota > Marmota monax. The sequence continues at coordinate 2,766,725 of NW_026692072.1, read as the reverse complement.
TACCTCCCAACTGGCCTGGCTCTGCGCTCTGCTCGGGTTTCTCCCCCTTTCCTCCTCTTTTTTCCCTACATCTTCCGAGGATGCGGTGCTCGCCATCTCCCCAGACCCTCAACTTGAGTTCTTTACTCAACTACAAAAGAAGTGCACTCCAGGGAGGAAAAGAAAAAGTTGGAACAAAGAGCCAGTGCTTCTGAGAAAATATGTAGTTTATTTTTAGTAGCGGGTGTGGAATACAACCAGTGCTTTTCAAACTTTAAGATGCATCAGACACACACTCGGGGACTTAGTGGAAACGCTGACTCTGATTCAGTAAGTCTGGTGTAGGGTCTGAGATTTTGCATTTCTAATAAGCTCCCAAGTGATTCAGAGGCATATGGTGCTGGAGCCACAGGTGGAGTGAGAAGCTAAGACCCTGTGTACACAATGTGGCCACGTGGGTTATTTCACCAGCCTGGTGTCCATCTTGACCAGGGGAATGTTTGGGTCCGAATTTGCAGAAAAGGCAAACAACACAGATGCAAAAAGATCAGCTGCTCCAAGCAATTGGAGCTTTCAAATTGCACTGGTGAAAAGTCCCAAAGGATTTAGATGACAAGAATAAACAGGACAACACTTTGATGTTCCAGTCTCCTCCCACCCTAAAAAAGAAAGAAAAAGAAAAGAAGGAAAAGAACAAAGAAAAAAAAACTAGTGCAAATATTGTAATTGCCAAAAACTAAAAAAGCAACCCAAATGTCCATTAATCCCAAAGCAAATGGACTCATAAATTGCAGTATATCATTTAATGCAGCAATGTGATTGAATTGCAAAAGATGCTAAGAAGAATTCAGCCACAAAGAATTGCATCTTATATTTTATGTATAAGACATATGTGGGGGCCAAAAGAAACACAAAATTTGGAGGGCCAAAATCAGAACAATAGTTACCAGTGAGGTAGGGGGAGGGGCGAGTACAAAGGGACAGTGGGACTCTTCCATGTCTACATATTTGTGAAAACTTATATAACTGCATCCCTAAATTCCACCCCTAAAAAGGGTGAAATTTACTGTGTATAAATTGTCCCTGTCTGGAGGAGTCAAGAAGGTGTGGGTGCTGAGGCTTACTGATCACTTATGTGGCGCTTATAAAAGATTCCTGCATCCATTGCACTAGAGCAGCTTCAAGGATGCTGAGGCTCGATGACTTTATTTCTAATTGCCTGTTGTAGTGTGGAAATGTGAAGGCTAATGTAGATCAGGTCAAAATTTAAAAATATCAATGATGGCTCAAGGTTACAAGAAAATGTGATGTGATGTGGGAAAATTCAGCAAGTTTTATTTCACAAAGTAGTTTGTCAAGTATGAAAGACATAAATAAATTTTCCAAAAGTTTAACATTTGGAAGTTTTATCCTGGGACTGGTGAACACTAAGGAGACCATTCTGTGGGTTTCCAGGAATTTTATGCAAAATTTTGAGCATATGTGGGCATTTGCATTTTGCCAGAAAGGATATTGAGAGGAGGCCCCCCTCAACTTTGATAACAGTACCCAAGGAGGCAAGTAATTTCTCCTATTGCTGCTCATTTGCCTGCTAACATTAGGAATATGGGAAGTCAGTGGAGTTGATCCAGAGCTGTTCTTGCTTCCTTAGGTTCCTCTGAGCACAAGAACTCTGGGAACAATTTAGTGTGCCTGTCTCCACAGGCCCCCCACCATGTCTCCTTTGTCTTCCTCCCTCTCTGCCTTTCTCTCTCTCCTCTCTCACACATGCACACACCCACACACACACATACACACACACACTACACCATACTTCTTTTAAATATACTAGTTTCTTTGAAATAATTTATACAAATGTAAAGCCCTCTTTAAGTTCAATTGCTGTTTTTATACTAAATCATTCCTAACCTCCTCACCATATATATACCTGGCAGGAGGTATAACTATTATTATTTGGGGGGATCGGTAAGGGGGTGCCAGGGGCACTCGACCACTGAGCCACATCCCCAGCCCTATTTTGTATTTTATTTAGAGACAGGGTCTCACTGAGTTGCTTAGTGCCTCGCTTTTCCTGAGGCTGGCTTTGAACTCATGATCCTCCATTGTGTAGTATGTAAATCAGGGCAAACATATCTATCTCCTCAAACAACGATCATTTCTTTATGGTGAAAACATTCAAAATTCTTTCTTCGGGCTCTTCAAAAACACATATACAGTAAACTATCATTTGAAACCATCTTTTGTACAGGGTGAGTATCCCTAACCTGAAAGTTAAAATCTGAAATGTGTGTGTGGTGCTGGGGATTGAACCCAGGACCTTGTACATGTAAGGCAAGCACTCTACCAAGTAAGCTATACCCCGAGCCCCACACCAAAACTCTTTGAGTGCTGACATGATACCACCAGTGGAAAATTCCACAAATTATTTTAAAATATTGTATAAAACCACCTGTGGGCTCTGTGTATAAAGTATATATGAAGCAAGTAAATTTTGTGTTTAAACTTGGATCATATCCGCCAAGGTATCTCATTATGTACGTGCAAATATTCCAAAATCTAAAAAATTCTGAATCTCAGACACCTGTGGTACCAAGCATTTCAAATGCGCCATATCAACCTGTGCCTTATCACTCTCCTCTCTCCTCTTCCCTGGGTCTTTACAAGTCCATCAGAAGCACAAGACACTCAGTATCCAGGGAGTGTCATAGGTTCCAGTGCTAATTGTGTTCAGGTTCTTTGAGCTAATAGTCACCTTTTTTTAAGGTTGGTTTAATTAAAAAAAAAAAAAAAGCAGAATACTTCATGTCTCTTATTTACCAAAAGGCAGACACAGGGACCTTGACTGTGAGCTTCTAATGGCTCCCTGTCACCAAAGGAGGGAAAGAAGAATTTTCTCTCTCTGTGGTCTTCGATATAATGTTCTGTGGCTCCCTACATTTTCTCATTTATTCCTCAGAACAGCCCCAGTCACACTAGCCTTTCTGTAAAATGAGGATAACAAGAACACCTGGCCCTTAGGGGGGCTGTCAGAATAAAAAGAGATAGGGTATGTAACCTCTTTGGCACAGTGCCTTATGCACAGTAATTGCTCAAGAGAAATTAGCTGTTATTGTGGTATGACTCACCCTGCCAGAACCCCACTGTGATAGGCAGCCTCCAAGATGGCTCTCAAAGACCTTCCTGTGCTGAATGCAACTGTCCTATATGACCAATGGATACTGTGGAAAGAACAGTGGGTAACTTCTATGGCTGGGTCACAAAGGACATGGTGGTTTCTTCCTTGCTGTCTTTGATCACTTGCTCTGAAAGAAACCAGCCACCATACTATGGGGATGCTCAAGCAGCCCCGCGCACAGGTGTGCGTAAGAAGGAACTGATGTTCATGGCAGCTCCCCAGCCATCAGAGAGAACCATCTGGGCAATAGATCTCCAGGCCAGCCCAGCCTTCAGAAGACAACCCTCAGCCAACGTGTACCTGCCTTTCACGTGAGCTTTGATGGAACCCCCCTGTCCACCCCCAAATTCCTGATCCACAGGAACTAACAGATAATAAATGTTCAGTGTTGCTTTAGGTCACTAATTTTGGGGATAATTCTCCATGCAGCAGAAGCTAACTAGTAAATCTCCCTTCAAGGTCATCCATAGGGTCGACTTAAAGATTCACAGAACCTTTTAAATTAGTAAACAAATGGGAAACACTGAGACTTTTCCCCAGTGCATAGTAAGCCCTCCATAGATGCTAGTTTTGTTACTGTCATTTCCTCTCTTCCTAAGCACCTAAAACCCAGACCTTTCAAACTTTCAAACAAAAGCATTTTAAATTTGAAGAAGAAAATAGTAGAAATATATTGGCACTAACAAAAGAGCAAAAGGTGTGGGGACACTAAAAGGATCCAGGAAAAAAAAATGACAAAAACGTTATTAAAGATGAGTACCAGTACTTCATTTGCTTCATGAAGAGCAGGCAGAGAGACAGCAAAATGAGGACTCCCTCCCTCCTCTTCCTATCCCCCACATCTCACCAGGAAACCACAGAGTCAAGTGATGAAGAGAATGTGAGCTCTGAGGTGGCTAGTACACCTGAGCTCCTGAGTTCCGCCACTTACTAGCTGCCTGAGGCCGAGAAAGTCACTTTATCTCAGCATCTCACTGTCCTGTGAGAGGGCCATAATGACTGTACCCACATCCTAGATGTTTTAGTCAGCTTTTTCACTGCTTGACTAAAAGACCTCACCAGCACAACTGTACAGGAGGAAATTTTTCTTTAAGGACTCATGGTTTCAGAGGTCTCAATCCATAGACAGCAGGCTCCATTCCTCAGGCCTCAAGGCAAGGCTGAACATTATGGCGAAAGAGTGGCAGAGGGAAGTATCTCACAAGGCGATCAGGAAGCAGAGAGAGAGAGACTACTCTCGGGTACGAAATATATTCCGCACAGCCAGGACCCCGATGAACCACTTTCTCCAGCCACACTCCACCTGTCTCCAGTTACCACTCAGTTAATCCCACCAGGGATTAATTCACTGATTAGATTAAGGCTATAGCTCACGATCATTTCTCCTCCAAACCTGCTTTCATTGTCTCACACATGAGCTTTTGGGGGACACCACATCTAAAGAGAACTCTAGGTGAAGCAAAAAGACTCTTTCTCATTTTTTTATGTATTTGATGAACACTTATTCAGAAGGACTCTGTGCCAAACACTGTTGTAGGCTCTGGATTGGCTTGAACAAAACCAATTCCCTGTCCTCATGAGGCTCAGAGTCTAATTAGGAAGGTGGACAAATATTAAATTAACCAATAATGATGTTGTATAATGTCATAATGGCATATGACTTGATGGGGACCATGTGAACCATTTAGCAGAGTTCCCATATTTGTATAACAGACTCAGGACCTAGCTGTGAGACTGATAACAGGAAGCATGGAAGTCAACGCAGCAGAAGAAGCCAACAGCCTCCAAGATGGCCCCCTATGGCCCCCGTCTCAAATTACCTCCCCATTGAGCAATGCTCTCCTCTTGGGTGTTACTCAACTCAGGGACTCAGTTCTAGCAAATAGAATATGGCAAAGGTGACGCCATATCACTTCCAAGATTAACTTACCAGAAGACGTGGGCTTCTACCCTTGCACGCATGAACGGTCATACACACACACACATATACACACATACACACACACACACACACACCCCTGGCAGCTCCCACATTGTGCATTGCCCTATGGAAACAGTCACATAGCAAAGAACTGTAAAGGCCTCAATCCCACAGCTCACAAAGAACTGAACCTGCCCACAACCATTTATGTGAGCTTGGGAACAGCTCTTCCCCAGCCAAGCCTGCCGCTGAGACCACGGTCCTGGAGGCGGTGTGACTAAACCTCAAGAGAGACCTTAGGCAAATGCTTCAGCTTAGCTGTGTCCATTCTCCTGACCCCAGAAAAAAAATGTAAGATTGTATATGTCCATTTTTTAAAGCCACTAAGTCTTTAATAATTTGTTACATAGCAACAGGTATACATAGGTATACAACAGGTAATCCAAAGGCTTACAGCAAACAGTGAATCTGGGACACCTAACCTCTCTGAATCCTTTACCAGTCAGCCTGAGGAAGGCAGCGTGGGAAACGGTGATGAATCAAGCACCTGTTTCTGTCATTGTGCTTTTATGAACACATTTAATCTCCGCAACAATCTCTGAGGTAGATGCTACTGTCTCTTGAACATTGATGGGGAAACTGATGCTCAGAGTATTTAAGAACACAGTAAATAACTGAGATTTGAAGCCAAACCCTTCTAATTCCAAAAGAGTCCCACAGTACCATATCATATATATCACCCACTACAGCCCATCAATCCCCATTTCACAGAACACAGAAGGTACATGCAGCTTGAAAGATAATACATTCACTAGGCTACAACACTAATGGTGCTCAGGATGACAAACAGAACTTGGTTTACTGTGTAATACAATTCAACTCTCTGGAAAGTTTTCTGGATGCACTTAGTTGCTACAATCTCCACCCCCACAAAAATGCTGAGCATGAGAGTTCTCCTAGCTAGAAATTAAAGTCATCCCAGATGACTGCCAAATGTATTTATATATTTTTTAAATTGTCAGACTAATATTGCTGGGAACAACAGAGTTCTTGTAATTCATGTTTAATGTAGTCACAAGCTTTGCAGAAGAGAGATTTGCTGACAGTTATTAATGAAAATTTTGCACCACCTGAAATGATGACAGTTTTACCCCTTATCTTTTAAAATGTGCAGTTTGTTATTTATTTTAATGCCTCCGTTTTATAGCTCCTTGAATGAAATTGTCTATTCCTTTAAAAGGGTGATTTCTCATGTGACTAGTCTTAAAAACCAAGGAGCAATCGTATGAAGAATCTAACCTGCAGTTTATCAGGAAAGCCATTTGACCAGTTCTTTTGTTTTGTTTTATATTACCATAACTACATTTCTTTTTCTTTGCCAATTAGAAAGAAAAAACGCGGGACTGGGGATGTGGCTCAAGAGGTAGTGCGCTCGCCTGGTATGCGTGCTGCTCGGGGTTCGATCCTCAGCACCACAAACAAAGATGTTATGTCCACCGAAAAACTAAAAAGTAAATATTAAAAAAAAAATTCTCTCTCTCTCTCTTTAAAAAGAAAGAAAGAAAGAAAAAACCCTCCTCTTGGTCTATCAAATTGATGGGAAAATTGTCATTAAATCGCACAAATCTGCTGTATCTGATACTGTAGCCAGGAGCTACCTCTGGCTTGAAATCTAACTATTCTGAATGGGGACACACCCTAAGTATAACATACAAACTGGTTTCATAGAATTAATACAGAAGAAGAAGGAGAAGGGGAAGATCTCAATAGCATTTACATAGATCACTTGTTACAATATACTGTCAGGATGCAAGACTAAATATTAAGTTACTATCCCTGGTTTCTTTTTGCTTTTTTTAACGTAGCTGATAGAAAAAAAAAACCTGGCATTTCAGTATGTGGCTCACCTTTGGCACTCACAGCACTTTTCCATGAAAGGCACTGAAACAGATAAGATTCTATTTTGTGAGTGAGCCCTTCCTTGTGTCATAGTTGAAGTAAATCCTTTGAAAGTCACTGAATTTGGAAGTACTTAATTTTCCTCCCTATTACTCCATCTGTCTATTTCTTCTCAAAGCCTTCTTGACCTGGTACTCTAGACATCAAAGTCCACTGATAGGAAAGTGATTTCAATGTCCTAATTTCTATATTACAAATGCACCAAGGGATGGGGAGAATAAAATGAATGGGGAACAAAAAAGCCATCTTTTCTAGACAATGCAGCATTTGGATTCAGAAAAGAGCACAACACTGAATCAAATCTTTGGGGGAAATTTATACCCTAATTAACAAACAAGAAATCACAGGAGATATTCAGCTGGTGACAGAGACCAGACAGTGGATCCCACATACCTGGCCCCATCCCTTCCCCAAGTAGCTGTTCCTAAACCGACAGGTAAGCAGGAGGCCCTGATGGGAGCACTCTCAGAGCCCAGGTGGAAGATAAATAGATTACATTTTTAATCTGACATTATTGGAACATTTCCCCCGCACTGTGAAAACTCCGCTTTAATAATTTAAGTTGTTTTTCCCGGTGTGCCTCAGCCTACTTCTTTTAAACACCTCTTCATTTCGAGTTGAGTTCTTTGGGCTTGATTGATCTTAACGTTTAAAAGCTTAATTTCAGGTGCTGTTTCATTGTCTAATCCGGGACTGCTGCTGTGTGGGTTTGTAGTTGAGTTGGGGAAGGGGATGGGGGAGCTTACTGCCACACCCAGTGTGCAAGTGAGTGCAGGCAAGGGACAAGGAAAGAAACTCGTGCTGCAACTTCCAGGGCCTTCCACATGCATGGAATGGAAACACAGGAACATTATAAGCACGCTTTGCTTCTATTTGGCCTTCATAGCCATTCCTTCAAAATAGCTAGCAATGTGCCCTGTACCTTGTCGCAATCCAGAAATCTGGCTGTAAGTTTGGACTCATTGCTCTCTCTCCTCGACCTCCCACATCATCATTCACCACAATTTGTAGGCTCCACCTGCATAATGTCTCTCCTTCCCTCCTGTGTCTCCCTGAGTTCCAGCACCCAAGCACCTGTGTCCCTATCCCCAGTTGCTTCAAACACCTCAGAACAGATCTCCTCAGGTCTGGTCTTGCTCCCACTCAATCTGCCTAAAGCCTCCATTGCTCCCTATTGCCCATAGGAACAGTTCAGACTCCTTAACTGGTTATATTGTTCACGAGCGTCGTGGCAGTGGGAACTGAGAAGGGCATAAAGAGCGAAACCAGAGGGGCAGGCAGGACATGTGGGCATGTTAAAGAGTTGAGTCACTATCCAATGAACAATGGAGTCACAAATGGTCAGGTTCAAGCGGGGACATGGCATGAACAGATCAGCATAGAGGTTAAAAGCAAGGGTTCTGGAATCAAATTGATGTCTGACTGTGTGTCCTTGGACAAGTTACTCAATCTTTCTGAACCAGTTTCTTAATACTAAAAAAAAAAAAAAAAGGGTATTAAGACCCCTATGAGCCAGGCACAGTATGAGATCAAGATTCCCATTCCCACGTACACTGGTAACATCTTGCTCTTATCTATTATAAAACTGGGAGTCTATCTATGGGTGTTTTCACAAAGCTTCACGAAATGTTGAAGTGAAAGAATAAAAAGTTTTAGCTGGAAAAATTATAAGTGGCCAGAAATCTGCCCTGATCCTACCAGAAATAGCATTCCAGGAAATGGAGCTACACACACAGAAGCGGACATGCTCCAGGATACACACAATAAAGCCCCTTTGGCAAAACTGTTGCCCTCTGGGCCAAGCCAGAGGGGTGATTAAATTCAAAAGCGCCCTGGAAGGAGAATGTTTGCCCATATTAGTCCATCTGAAGAGGCGTGCCAGCCCGCCCACAACTATCAGATCCCTGCAGTATAACCATGAGTCTGATTACAGCAAAAATCCAGAGTGATTACAATGAAGACTTCCAAGGTGGAAGAGATCAGGCTGTGGAAACACTAGAAGCTGCCCACGTAGACCAGTTGGCTCAGATCTCCCAGCGCAGGGCCTGTGGGGCTGACGGTGGTACAGGCCAGCTGGCCTTCACTGGGGAAGGAAAAGTTCCATGGTCACTGGATGAGCAGAACTTTCCTCCCACTTTTTATTCTGCCCCTGCTCATGTGTTGGGGCAAAAAGGATCTAATGTTAATCTTGATGACCAGTTGTGACATGCAGACAGCACAGAACAACACATCAAAACAATAAAACACTTTCAGACCAGTCACCCCATCTGCCCAGCTCAGAGATCTCTGTGATTTGGTGTCTGCAGGGGGCCAGGTTCCCGTTGGCTGATGCCCTGCCCTTTGGCCAGAAATCAGATCATTTCTGATTGCAGCTACTAGAAAACAGCAAATAGCTTGCATTCATTCAATTATTCATTCACTGGACAATTCTTTATCGGGCACCTGTCACACTGATAACAGATCAACAGTGTGGTTTTCATGCAGAAAAGGGGTCTTCTTGATCTATAGACTGATGCTATGGCTTGAATATAGTTTATCCTCCTAAAGTCACATCAGCAGTGTTTAATCCCTACTGGGAGGTACTAAGAAGGTAAAAATTTGATCCAAGTATGGTGTGAAAAGGTGGAGCCGTGGACTGGGGCTGTAGCTTAGGCAGCGAGCTCACCTAGCATGTGTGAGGCACTGAGTTCGATCCTTAGCACCACGTAAAAATAAATAAAGGCATCTGTCCATCTACAACTACAAAAGGTGAGGCCTTCAGGAGGTGACTGGGTTAGATAAGGTCCTCAGGGTAGAGCCCCAGGGATTGAAAAACCAGGGGAGACACACATTGAATTCCCCTTCTCTCACCAAGGGACATCCTGCCTCACCTTAGGGCTCTGCTAGAAAGAAAGCATCACTGGATGCAGCCCATTGGCTGTGGATCTTCATGAGCCTCTTTTCTTATACAATGTACTTGGTATTGCAAAATAGACTAATACAACTGGTACCTACGAGCCTAATCCAGACAGAGATGTGCAGAGAGATCAATTGGACCCCCAGGTGGGAGGATTTGAGCAAAAGGTTTGGGGGGCATCTCAGTAGACCTTTCATCCCTGCATCATTCATTCAGAAAACAAATATTTATTAACTACTCCCGCCAGATGATTGAGATGAGCTGGGTTTAAAGGAGCTGGCTGCAGCAATAACTAAGAAAAACGGCGAAGAAACTGCGCAAAACACGAACGTGAGCTCCTAAGATTGAGGGCAGGATGGCTCTGCGACCTTAAGGGTCAGCACCACGCTGGACAATGCTGGAAAAAGGGGAAGAGAGCAAGAGCACCTGGAACCCCTCTATTTATTCGGGGAAAGACATTCGATAGAATATTCCACCCAAATAAGGCAAGGGATGGGGTTTTGAAAGGTGGAGTCTTGCTTTGTGATGTCTTGTGTTCAGCAGATTGATTGACATCTTGGCAAGTCACACCCATCTCAGGTTCTGTGTGGGATTACAGGCAGAATGAGAGGAAAGGCACACTTGTGTCGCACAGCCCAATCAGCAAGAGCAGTCCCCTCATATGGCTCAATGCACGTAGCTCACACACACAGCCCATGGATGGCTCGCGACAAACCACTTCTTCTATGCAGGGCCCTAAGCTGGATGCAAGGAGAGGTAGGAAGACAGATTAGACTCACACCCTCTTCCAATCTAGAGATGGAACAAAGGCCAACTCTGTATGTAACAACTGTGCAAGATCTGAGATGTGGCAGGAAAGACATAGAAGTACAGAAACCATGACTTTCCAGTTTGGGGTCAGCCTGATTTCATGGGATTTGCTGAATGAATAACTCAATGAGGCAATATTTCTCCATTTGTATGTTGTTGGTTTTTTTTTTTTTTTTTTGAGAGAGAGAGAGAGAATTTTTTTAATATTTATTTATTTATTTTAGTTATCAGCGGACACAACATCTTTGTTTGTATGTGGTGCTGAGGATCGAACCCGGGCTGCACGCATGCCAGGTGAGCGAGCTACCGCCTGAGCCACATCCCCAGCCCTGTATGTTTTTACATTTAAATAAAATGTTTTGCCTTTTGTTTCCAAAATTAATCTTCCAGGAATAAAGAAGTTTTTCCATTAAAATAATAAGGGCACATATTAACTGAGAGTCCTCTCCATTTGGGTTCCCCCAAACAGAGCTTGGGCCAAGGACTGGATGCAGATAGTTTATTGGGAGGTGATCCCAGGAGGCAGAAATGAGGGGCAATAACAGGAGGAGTCAGTGATGCATTTGTTGGACTGGTTGATGCCACCAGCAATGGAGACTCACCTCTGCTGTGGACACACCAGGATCTACGTAGACCACAGCTCAAATTATCCCTCAGAATTATGGATCAGGGAAGAGCCTTATCCATAGGCCCCCCAACTCCCACCCCTTCGATTAAACATCCAATCTCTGCACTTTCCTGGTTGCCCACTTTGGAAAAGACTCTAAGGCAGAAAAGCTGAGAAGACATGGTGGGTGCAAGAGGTAGGACCTGGTCACAGCGAGGGAAACCATTCCCTGCAGCCACCAAGTCCCACCCAAGCCAAGCATGAGGCTCCCAAAAGGCAGGTGTCACGTGTTGCATAGGTAGGTCCTAGTAACGCCCTCATTTTCTTTTTTCTTTTTTTTTTAATTTATTTTAGTTGTAGATGGACACAATATCTTTGTTTTATTTACTTATTTTTGTATGTGGTGCTGAGAATCGGACCCAGTGCCTCACGCATATGAGGCGAGCGCTCAGTCACTGAGCTACAGCCCCAGCCTCAACGCCCTCATTTTCAGCAGAAAAAAAAAAAAAAACTGAGAAAAGGGGAGGTAAAGGGCTTCCCTAAAGAGACAGGAGATGGCCGAAGATTCAGCTGGTGTTGTCGAAATCCTGTCTAGGCTTTAAGCCATGTTACAATCTGCCTCTACCAGGACGTTAGAAAAGAAACAGACAGACATGATGGGATTGAGGAAGAGACAGTATCAGGGAAGCTGGTACACACCCCCTTCCTATTTATGGAAATGCAGAGATGGCTAATCTGGTCTTAGACTGAGGGAGAAAAAAAAAAGAACTTTGGAAAAATATCTGGTAATGACTTGAGACAGAATCACAAACAATTCCCTCCTCCGAACACTCAAATTTAAGAGCACATGTGTTATCCATTATTTCAATAAAAACCCAATAGATACTGAGGCCACTTATGCCCGTGCCACAGTTCCAGAAGGACTGAGGGCCAAATTCTTAGCATAATTCTTATACTGTAATTCTTCCTGGCTTGGATTTTTGAGAAATTGAGACATAAATAAATAATTAAATAAAGCAGAGCTGATCAATTCACCATTCAATTGGTTTATCTATAATTAAAGTGAGTAAGAATCAAAATTTGGGGATGGATTCATTAACAGGACTAGAGAGGCTAGTAATGTTCTGTGGGTGACGTCCCAATCACCTACTCAGCCAGGCAAACCAACCATCAGAGCCTCAAATGCCTATTAAGTTCCAAACCAATGGTCTCCAAGAAGGCAAACAGAAACTTTTACAGGGAGAATTAAGTCCACTAAAATGACCTGGTTCCTCTTATTAGATCTCTTTTGGCCCTATGTGATCAGTGCTGTGCCCTGAGTGCATCATCAATTTGATTCCACTGGAAGGTTCTGTAAGTGAATTTGGAGCTTGGACTCATGCCTGGGACCTAGTTGGTTGCTCTCATTCTCTCCCCCTGAGCCCTTCTGCTCAACTTTTTTTCGAGTTTGGTGTCTGTCCTACTTTAAATGAGGTGACAGTGGGACATCTGCTACATTTCCTGTGGAGATTGTACCTCTGCTTGGTAATTCACATTTAGGAAGCTGATCTTCTAGTGGAAGAAAAAAAAAATAGAACCATTAGAAAAATGCTTCAAAGATCTGCAACACCAAAGCATAAGAGCTGCACAGGGTTGTAGTGGTAGGAAAAAATAGTATCATTCCCATCATGCAACCCTGTTGAAGCCATTACATCCTAAGGCCAGTCCCAAGGGGAAGGAACATTTAATAAAGCACAGTCCAAACAGACAAAAAGCAATTTACAAGGAGTTCTTAATTAGAGCCTCCTTGAAATTAAGAAGAACCTGATGCATACCCTCTCCCTCATACCTAGCATATCCTGAAGTCACTTTCTCTTTCTTTTCTTACATTGCCCCATTGAGTACTCTCCTCTTGCATATTGCTGGACACACTCATTATGATTATTTGTTCAACAAATATTCACTCTTTCCCCCTCCCTCTGTGGAAAGAGGAGACTTCCCGGACCACTGATGGCTGTGCAATGGACACCCCTTGGCCAATGGAATATTGCTACCTTCTAGGGGTGCTGGGTTCATTGTCTCCATTCAGCAGAGTCGAACAGGACACAGAGCAAGCAGCGGGTTTATTGCAAAGGCGTCAGTGATAGGGAGATAGAATTCTCCGAAGAGAAGGGACCCCAGAGTTGGGAATCCAGTGAGGGAGTTTTGGCCTGTTCTTTTTATGGTCTCTGGAATTTCCTCCTTTCATAATCTCCTCCCCTGTCCACATGCTCCTCACTGATATTGATTGGTGCCCACTCTGTCCACGTGTCTGTTTTAGTTTTTCTATTGGATCCCCCACTGAGGAGCAGAGTACAGAGTGTCTCTCTGACTGAGTCCCCTGTTTAGGTCTATGAGCACTTTTGTTAAGAAGGAAGTTGATCTCATCAGAAGACCCTGTCCACGCTCCTTTGTTCCGGCCCTGCCCCTGACCTCGTCACTCGCCATCTTGCCCTGGCTGCTACACCCCTCTAGATCTCCCTCTGGCCGCAGATGTCACAGGTATATAGGTCTTAAATTTGCTGGTGACTTTTGGCTTGACTTCCTGAGCTCCAGTGATCTACCGTGAGAATACGTGCTGAGTATCTTCTGCCCCATCAACAGGAACCCCACATTGAATACACATGGAACCCATCTGAACCCATTCGTTGCCCAGAGCCAAGTCAGGCCAGTCCACAGCATGCCCAGAACCGCTCAGCCCAACCGGCCCCCATCAGCCATATTGTAGCCAACAGCAGACCCACATGCAGAAGAATAAACTCTGTTATTAGCACCTGGGTGTTGGGTGGTCCATCCTAGCCAACGCGTGTCCTTGTCCTTCTCCTCTCTCATTCCTCCTCATTCTAATTCACAAAAGCATCCAAAATGGCAGCTGCAGAGGAGAGAGAAGGGAGAGAAAAAAGGTAAAGCAAAAATCAGGATCTTCTTTAACACACAGAAAAAGGAGGGAAGGCTGGAACTACTCACGTGTGGAATCATCTTTGAGTGATCACATCTGTGATTATTGCTATCATCTATTCATTCTGCGACAGGCACAATGTAAAATACTCCATGAACTTGAACGCATTTAATCCAACCAGTGCCCCAAGAAGTCAGAAAAAAAAAATAGCACCATTAGACAGGAAAGAAAACTGAAGCTTAGGGAGATGGCCCATTTTGTTAGAAGGTGCCAGAATTGAGATTAAAATACTCAGGTTTAGGCAAATCCCAGTCGTTATTGAGCAACACAGGCAGCGAACCAATCTTAAAATGAAATGCCATTCTTCAATGTAACAAATTGGCAAAGATTAGAAACACTCTAATGCTGAATATTGGCAAGAATACCAGAGATGCGTCCCATAAAATACAGGTGAGGGTGTTAATCGGTACTCACATTCTGGAAAGCAATCTGGCAATATTTATCAAGGGCTTGAACATTTGCATACCCCGTGAACCAGTAACCCTACTGCTCTGATTATATTCTAAGGACCTAATCAGAGATGCAGCCAAAGATTCATGTACAAAGTTGTTCTTCGAGACATTGCTTATCACAGTGAAAAACTGGAATCAACCGAAATGTAAAATAGTTGCAGAATGGTTCAGTAATTGGTATTGCTACAAGCTGGAAAAATATGCAACCATTAAAAAACATATTTAAATGATATGAGGAAATTTTTGCAATAACTCTAAATGGAAAGAAAGCAGGATATAAAACTGGATACACAACGTGACTCCAGTCTGGAGAAAAGACTATAAAATAATGCAATATGATAACAGTAGTTATTCATTATTTCTGCCTGATGATTATTGTTTTCTGTGAGTTTTTCTCTTTTTTTTTGGTATTTTTAAATACAGTTTTTCTATTTCTCAAATTTTAGTGAGTACTATTATTTTAACCAGAAATACATAACTTAAATGTTTTTTTTTCTTTCCAAGACAGCAGTGTTTGTCCCTGTACAATATAAGCACTATGAAGACAGAAGTCTTCTCTGCTTTGTTCATTGGGGAATCTCAGAATAGTGGCTGGCTCTCGATTTGTGCTCAGTAAATATTTGTTGACTGAATGAAAGTTATACCCAGTGGCAGTGCAAATTGATTACACATGTGTGTATTAATCAGTCTCCATCACTATAATGAAATACCTGAAATAGTTAACTTAAAAGAGAAAAAGTTTATTTCGGCTCACAGTTTTGGAAGTCCGGGCCATGATAGATTGGCCATGACTTTGAGCCTGTGGCAAGACAGTGCATTGTGTGTGTGTGTGTGGGGGGGGACATGGCCAAGTAAAACCACTCATCCTATCAGCCAGGAAACAAAAAGAAGAAGAAGACAAAGAAAGATAAAGGGATCAGGGTCCCACTGTTCCCTTCAGGGGCATACCACCAATGACTTAAGGGCCTCCCACTAGGCTCCATCTCCTCTCCCAACAGCATGGCCCTGGGGACCAAGCCTTTACCACACAGCTCTTTGGGGGAACATTCAAGATCTAAACGACGGCAGTGTGTTTAGGTGATCTGTGGTTCCGACACAGCTACCCTCAACACAGCCTCCATTTCAACAGGCTCGGACCTAGGTCCCAGGACTTGAGGCAGGGTGCAGTGAATGGCTTGTCTTGCTCCATGATGTCTGAGGCTTTAGTCAGAAAAGCATGTGCTTTGGTCGACTCTTGCCACTAAAAAAAAAATACCATAGATTGAGTCACTTAAACAATAGCACTTTATTTTCTCACTATTCTGGAGTCTGGAAGTCCATGACCAAGGACTCAACCAACTCGTTCCCTAGTGAGGGCTCCCTTCCTGGTTTGCGTATGGCCTCTCTGGCTGTGTCCTCATACAGTGAAGAAAGAGAGCAAGTGAGTTCTCTGCTGGCTCTTCTTATAAAAAAGCTCTTCTATCACCAGAGACCCCCCTCATGGGCTTCTCTAACCTCAACCCACACTCAAAGGTCTCATCTCCAAATACCACCACTTTGGGGGTTAGGGCTTCAGCATGGTTTTAGTGGAGACACGAACATCTGGTCCTCAATAGCATGAATAGCTGGATGTGACTTGGAATTTAGGGGTGGGGAACATCTGGAGGTTTTCTTCTTCACATGCCTGGTACCTGGGGTTGGGACTGAGGCTGAGGCTGGACTCCGTGGGGCTGTCATGAAATACTGACATGCCCCCTCCATCTGCCTGGGTCTTCCACAGTAGATTTTGCATGACTGAGAAATGAACCTTTACTCTGATAAGTCACTAATATTTCAGATATTCATTGCTGCGGTGCAGACCACCTTTCTCTGGACCAACCCAATGATTTTCCAATATATAACTATTCCATGTGTTGAGATAGAGCCCGATTTATCTGGACTTCTGGTCTCTTGGCCTAGAGGCCAATCTGGGGAATGCTTTCCTTTTCCATTATGTTTATTTGTTTTCTTTTTAGCTACTTTCTATTCCTACTTTATATCCCCCACCCTCCTCTTCCATCAGCTATGCAAGGCTGAGATTCTGCTTCCTAAGACACGTAAGATACACATAACAGGGACCAGAGTGCCCACCCTGCTGTTCCACTTGCAAGTAATATGGCTTCAGATAAATTACAGAATCAGTTTTCTCCTCTGCAAAATGGGGTGATGTTGATCATCATCGTCTCCGTGTTGTTGTAAGAATTAAATGAGATGAGGTGTCTATTATGTGGCACAGGACACAGCACAGTCACACAAGTTGTTAGTTGTTGTACTAGTTCTGTTACTATGCAGCCCTCATCTCCTGATGGCTAGGATGGTGTCAACCATGCCCAATTGTTTTTTGGGGGGTGGTGGTACTTGGAATTGAACTCAGGGGCACTCAACCACTGAGCCGCATCCCCAGCCCTATTTTATATTTTATTTAGAGACAGGGTCTCACTGAGTTGCTTAGCGCCTCACTTTTGCTGAGGCTGGCTTTGAACTCACGATCCTCCTGCCTCAGCCTCTTGAGCCCCTGGGATTACAAGCCTGCGCCACCGCACCCAGCAACTATGCACAATTTCTTTTAACAAAGGAGTCAGCACATCCGGGGAAGATATAGAACATTTCGGGTACAGTTCCTATTGAGGGATAAAGGGCACAAAGAGGGTCTTGAGCTCTTAAAGCTATAGATGAGAAGTGAGGTGAAAGATCTCCCTTCTAATAAATCTCTACTTATTTCTCTACCACCTGCTTCCATGCCGGGACAATTCAGTTCTTCTTCACTTGGAAGCAAAAACAGATGCTAAAACAAAGGCGGGAATATAAAGTAGAAATAGAAAATAGTTAAAAAAAAAAAAAAAAAACAAATAAACTTGTGGGGGGGGGCAGGGGGGCGGGGCAGGAACTTACTGCAGACTTTGGCTGTTAGCTAAACTTTCTGGTGGTTGCACAAGTCCTGGGCCTTGCCCAAAGCGGGTTCTTCTTCTCCATCCCCAGGGGAGAGGCTGGGAGGGAACCTGCTGTCCCAGGGGACTGGAGCAAGGCTGGGTATGTGCTTATTAGCACTATGCACTGTGGGCCCAATCACTCCAGAGGTACAGGGTGGGCCAGGTGGGGCAAGGGAGGAGGAGGAAAAGGAAAGAAGCCCAATTTTTGTTTTCATTGCCATCTCTCAAATTCAGAGGAGACAATGTCTGAAAAAATTCTCTCTGGCTTGCACTTTTGAGGCCTTTTAATTTTTGATTGTTAAGCAGGAACAATGAAATGGAGCCATTTCCTGTTTCTCAGCCCCAACCCCCCACTGGTGTGGAATTTGGGTTTAAACTGCCAGAGAGGAACATTTAAATTCTATAAAATTAGCTTCACTAAAGACGCTTAAGCGTTGATGAAAACATCCCCATTTTACACTCAGCTTTATAAAATCTTAAAGAAAAAAAATTATCCCAAAGTGCCATGGGAAGCCAAGCTGGCAGAGAGCAATCTGTTCAGGGCGAATATGCCCAGAGCTTTACAAATGAGGAATATGGGATCAGGATGAACAGACCATTTATCAGTGACAAAACGAAAATCCTTAGCCTCTGTACTCAGAGTCCAGGGAGACTCTCTCAGGCTAAATCCTGCTCTCAGAAGCAATATGCGTATTAACTCATTTATACCCACATTAATGCCAGTGGCAGGGAATCCCACTGGGCTCCAGCTCAGGTGCCCAAGAGAGCTATTTTGATGTAAATCAGAGTTTGGTTTCAGGGAAGACCTGAGTTTAAATCCCAGTTTCACTATTAACCAGCTAGTGACCTTGAACAACAGACTTAACCACTGGGACCCTCCGTTTTCTCCTCTGAAAACTAGGAACAGTAACGGGTAGGCATATAGTAAGGGAAACTCTTGATATTTGCACTTCTGGGCAAACAGAATAAAGGTAACAAAACTTATATATATATTTCCAAATAAATGTGTTTAGACACACATGCACCACCACTACACAAAAAGGGTGTGCCAAAGAAAGAGAGAAACTCCTGGTGGATAATTTTGACTCTTGATTTCATAGAAAATTTCCCTCAATGCTTTAAAAATCTGAGGCCTCCCTATCTCTTGCCCCCCGAACTCTAAAGAAACATGCAGCTCTCGGCACCCTCTGGACCCAGAGGCAGTGAGGCTCAGAGGAACAAGCACTGGGCTTCTCTGGCTGCTAGACCTCAGGTCCCATTTCATTCTGTAACTTCAGACCACAGAGACTAGGCCCCTTCTGAGAGGGGATTGGAACTGAGATGGAAATTCTTTTTGTGGTTGTTCCCTGGTGCTGATGGAGCCCAGGACCTTGCATATGCTAAGTACCTGCTCTCAACATCCAGCCCCAAATGGAAGTTCTTATTATGACTTATTAAAATACCGTAAGTTTTTTTCAGCTTGATTTGCATCTTTTCTGTCCATCAAAATTAAGTGGTCACTCAATGGATAAATACTGAAGCTATATTCCAAGCAGTACTTGGAGATTAGAATTTCCAAGGACGCATACCTGAAATAATAACAATCTCTGCCAACCTCCGTTATCGCTGTTTGCACAGTTTTACCTTTGATGTCACATTTATTTTCACGCCTTTTCCCTTTAGTCTCCCTGGACAATGGCTCAGTGGAAAGGAATTCTGGGTACCTGTGCTTGCCCAGTGATATGCTAGACTAACACTTTCCAGTAGAACTTTCCGGGATGTGAGTCTCCTGTATCTGTGCTGTATCTTCTTATCTGTATGATGGCTACTAGTCCCATATGGCAGTACAGCCTGAGTATCCCTTATCCAAATTGCTTGGGACCAGAAGTGTTTGAGATTTAAGAACTTTCCAGATCTTGGAACATTTGCCCATATATGATGAGATATTGTGGGGATGGAACCTAAGTCTAAACACAAAATTCATTCATGTTTCCTGCACGACTCCTACAGACAGCCTGAAGGTGATTTTATGCATTATTTTCAGTGTGCTTGTGTTTGATTGTGATGGATCACATGAGGTTAGGTGTGGAATTTTCCACTTGTGATGTCATTCAATGTTCAAATAGTTCTGGATTTTGGAGCATTTTGGATTTTCGAATTAGGGATGTCCAGCCTGTAGCTCTTGAAATGAGACTAGCACAACTAAGGAACTAAATTTATACTGTGTTTCATTTTTAATAATTTACATTTAAGAATACCTGCCATATGTGGCTGATTGCTTCTATGTCAGGCAGTGAAATGCTGAACAACTACCCACTCAGACCAGAGCTATGCAAAGAAATATTCTGTGAACCACAGAATATTTAAATTTAAATTTATGTAATTTAAATTTTTCTAGTAATCCCATTAAAGAGTGGTGATTAATATCAATTATTTTTTTAGGTAGCATATATTTTATTAGTTTGTACTAATACATTTTCATATTACAAAGGCAATTGAGTGGAAAATTATGTGTTTTATTGTTGACTATTCAAAATATTTTCATTTCAACACATGATCACTACAAATCAAATGCTGAGATATTTTACATTTCTTTTTTTTTATACTGAGGTCCTCAAAATTTGATGCATATTTTATAATTACAATGCATCTCAATTGGACTAGCCATATTTCAAGTGTTCAACAGCCCCAGGTGAATGTTGGCTACCATGTGAACAACACAACACAGACAGGAGCCATCCTAGGTCTAATTTTTCCATCTGTAACTTATGCCTCCCTACAACAACCATAGTCGAAAAATACTTTAGCTGAACAATGTTAACGCAAAGTGTTAAACGTAAACAGGAAACTCACTGTATTCATTTATATATGGAAGTCTACATGGTTATGCAAAATATTTGGTGTTTCCTTGTTTCTTGTTCTTTTGCTTTGAATTAAATTAATTAACTAATTTCACCAACATGTCAATATTTACTGCTAATTATGCAAGAACATCTACATCTTGAAGAAACACAATGCAATGGTGTATCACAGAATTCTTGAGCTCAATGCCTAGTAATTTCCATATCAATAATTTCCATTAGTGTAATGGGACACAATAGAAGCTGCTCCTGAAATAAAAATGTGTAATGAAAAAAAGCAATCATAGAGAATCATTTGGCAGCTAAGTAGGTAACCAATAAGCCAATAACCTGATCAATGAATGTTAGCTACATTAAATGCAAAAGATGATCCCAAAGTGTCCATTAGCAGAAATTCTAACAAATAAATTACATAAAAGCAATCAATACAGCCAGCTGAGAATGTAAGCAGAAGAGTGGATTCGGAAACAATTTCCACGATTTGCACTGCTTGCGTTTGATTGCCTTTTTGGGTTTTACATCGAAACTATACTTCCTCCTCCATCTTCAGGCCCCTCTTTAATGCTATTTCTAAATTAGTTTTTTTTGTTCATTCTTAATTGTGTTGCGAGTGAAAAATGGATCAAGGCAGTCATTCGGGTTTTCTGTCTCTCCAGGACACACCTTGAAAAAAAAAATGCTCAATGTTTGCTAATGGCTTTGGAGGCAAAGAGAGTGACTTCAGAGTCCTTGTTTTGGAAGGCAGAAAGAGGGGAGCCCTAGGGTGGTGGTCGTGGGAAAACAGATTAGGAGAATGCCTTTTAAGCCGGGGAGGGAAAGGTGTCCTGTAATGATTGTCCAAGAGGTCACCTTGGCTCCTGACTGGAAAGGGAAAACAGAGTACCATTGTGTGTGTCCTTGTGTGTAACCAGGTAGCTGGACAGAATAATTCCTTTTCCTCTCTAGGAGTTCATGTCGTTTGAAATTGTACACCCCATAGCATTTACACATCATGAGGTCAGCTGACTGGGAGGGGGCAGGGTAATGATCTCATAATTATGTATTATTTAACTGGTATTAAGCTTTCATGTGCTTCTCTGGCCGCAGAAGATTTTGCTTAGGGAAGGGATCCAGAGTGGGCTGTATGTGACTATGTGCACTGAAGGGCTGGCTCTGCCCCCAGATAGGTCCATCATCTGGGAGCCTTTAGAGGCCTCCTCTCTTCAGTCCTCCCAGTGAGGCTGGGAAGGGTACAGAGGGCTACCATTTACTAAAGACCCACTATGTATGTACTAGCCCCCATGCTAGGCATGGGGAGATAATACCTAATTTTATTGACATTTGTTTCTAATAAGTGCTATTAGTGATTTAAAAAGAGCATTTTGAACATGCAGAGGTGACAATTCTCTGCCCACCCTAGTAGCAATATCATGGAATATCAGGATTCCAAGAGGAAATGTTATCAGGAAACGCCAATATTATTTATTCATAACAAAGGCAATTAATCTAGGAATGGGTGTCTCTAATGCCAGTGCCATAGTAGTTGTGTTACTAAGTCTCAGGATTAACTCACTTAAAATGAGACCAGTAAGAGGCAAAAACATCATCTCTTCAAAGCAAGGAATAATATTAAGTCTCAAGAGCCAGAAGTCAAGTTCTTCTTTCGGTCAATTTATGGAAAAAGGAAAAGATCCTTTAGTTTTGCATGTAAAAAAAGTAAGCAACATGCCCATTGTTTTTAAGGAAAAGTATAAAGTAAATATGCATAGAAAGTTGATATTATAAAGTAATACTTTTAAAAGCAAAATCATGCATACAAATATAAAATGAATACATGTCAAATTTTTATTTAACTCTTTAATTAATGAGGAAACTAGTAAGATGTTACAACAGGTTCAAGGGCAAATTCAAAAAGCAGATATATAGGCATGTGGGCAATCAAAAATACTGACATAAATCTGCTTTAATAGATGCAAAACCCCTCTGAAGGAGGATAGGGGAGACAATTTTCGAATTCACTGACATGTCATTGAATTCTGAGATTCCTACCCCCCAGCGTGTAGGCCCTGAGGAAAGCAGCACTAGGAGCACAATGGATCTCATTGTCATGATCAGGAAACATTAGATGACACAGGTGACGGGATCTGAAGATGTAATTAAATCTTCAAGACAAATTAATCAAAAGGGAGATTATCCTGAATGGGTCTGACCTAATCAAGGAAGCCATTTGAAGCAGGAAGACTTCGGCAAGGCCTTTGAAAAGCAAGCTGTGGCAGGGCAACCTGGTGGGGAAAGGCAGGCAGACTCTCTCCACAGCTTCAGGGAAGCTGGGGACCTGGCCCTCAATCCTAGAGCTGCAAGATGAAGTTGGCTAACGGTGATCTTGGAAGAGGAGTCCCAGATGAGATTCCACCCAGAAACCCTGGTTTCTCCTGCTGAGACTCTAGGCAGAAGACCCAGGAAAACTGTGTGGGGACCCCAGACCCAGAGAAAATATAAGATAATAAGTGCATGGTATATTAAGTTGCTAAATTTGTGCTTATTAAACAGCAGTAGAGAATGAATACATCTGTTCATTGAGGATAACTTTTGTATTGCTAGGCACCAGTTAGCTAGGACATACAAAGTTGTAAATAGTTCAAGGGCACAAAGAAGCAGAGACTCCACAGAATCAAATGACCTGGAAGGGTGCCCAAGATAACACCTCGATTTCCATTGAATTAAAATAATTTATTTGGTCCATTTCAAAGTCCTTCCATACAGTGAGAAATGTTTTATTTGGTAAAGCGCCTGTTTGACAAACAATATTGCTTTATTCATTTTTATTTATTTAAAGAGAACCCCCCTTTTTTTCACTGCATGGATTTAGACTGTTTTGTTTTGTTTAGCTTTGTGGTGCTGGGGATCCAACCCAGGGGCTCTGATCCGATACACCCAGTCCTTTCATCTGTTTTTCTGGACTTGTAAGGAGGTGAGGGGTGGCTAGCTTCCAGAAATTACAGAGTGGAAACCCAGGACAGCTGCAGAAAGGTTGCACAGGTCTGAGCTTCACCACGCACCAGTCCCTGCTGAGGTTGAAATGGAGCTGGGAAAAACACAACCTGGACCCCCAGGTTGGTGTCCTACATGTGACTTAAGTGAAGGCAGATTTGACCTATCTATTTATTCACTCAACAAACAAATCCAGTGGCTACCCAGTTCTAGACAGAGATACACAGGTGAACAAAAAAAAACCAATGTCCCCAACCTCATAGGGTTTAGAATCTAATGGAAGGAAAATAACCCAGATTTTGAGCACTGTACTGTACTGCTAGAGTCATTCTTTAGTAATATAAGGACAGCTAACACAAACAAGCACTTGCTATGTTTAGCATTTAGTGATTGTTCTAAGTTCTTTACCCAGGATAACTTACAATGCCATAGTAACTCAGCGACATAGGTACCATTGTTATCCCCCCAATTGCAGGTGAGAAAACTGAGTCAAAGAAATGTTCAGGGACTTCCCCAAAGTCCCAGCTAGTGAATGCCAGAGCTGAGAGCCACAGCCAGACAGTCTGAGTCCTAGTTCTTAACCTAGTTCAAGTAGTATCATCTTTGCAAAAAGGAATCCTTTGAGCATGGGCACAAGCCACATCTGGAGGCAGTTCTGAGGTATGCTTTGCAATTTACTCCTATTACCCCAAAACATCAGTATCATCAATAATGAGACTATGGGAAACAATTTTTTTTTTTTTTACATTTTCCTATGTCCACTGTGGGTGGTTATGCTGATGGTACACAAAGTAAAACTAAGAGAGATTTTGCCAGTCTTGCAAATCTGATACCTATTTAAAAAGGATTCTTTGTCTATCTCTGAGCCTCATTTCTGCTCTGATTTTGATGAAGTCTATTTTCTCCTCTGGGTGCTGTGTCTTAGAAATGCATACTGCTCTTCTTCCATTAGAATCCCACCCCTGGGCACAAGCTCTGTGGTGGCAATACCCTGCAGCTGCCCATAAACAATAAGTCACACAAAGGATAACTGAGGGTTTCAAGTTTCCTGTTTACAACCTCCATCCAATGGGGACCTCTCTGCGAGAAATGTAAGACTGGCAACAGATTAACAAGGGTTTGGTTATTTTACAAGGGAGAACAATGGTTCCTCTGACCACCACTTTTGATTCATTCCATCTCTGGTTTCCATGGAGCATCATAAGAGGATCTATGTGTGTGTCCAGAGTGGAGGGAGAGAAGCAGCCCCAGGCACACCAGGGAGGAAGCAGCCCCGGATGAGCCTCCCTCCCAAAGAGAGTACTGTGTCAACACTTGGGATCCAGTTCCTGTGTGGGTGGTTTGCTCTCTTGGGGAACACCATGATAACAAGTCTCCACTGGGGCAGTCTCATTCTTCCCTTCTCGGGAGGGTGATCTTTGCCTGTGAGTTGTGTTCTGTTTTCAAGATTATGCTTATCTCAATCTTTGATTGTGGCTCATTGAAAAATCTGACTTGCCAGCTGCCAGGAAATCAGACCTGCCAGCTGAACTGCCTCTCTGTCGGTAACCAGTGAAGAATTTTCTGGAACTGCTCTGGAAGTTAGGGGGACAAGGGTTGAGCATCCCTTATCTAAAATGCTCAGGAGCAGAAATAATGTGGATTTCAGATTTTGGAGTGTTTGCATGAGACTCAAGTCTCAACACGAAAGTCATCTAGGTTTCATATTCACCTTATGCACACAGCTTGACGGTAATTTTACACAACATTTTTGATAAATCCGTACTCAAAACCAAGTTTGTGCACATCAACTGTCAGAATTGTGTCATCATGTTGAACCTTTTGGGAAAGGTTTGGGTTTTGGATCATTTTGGATTTCAGATTTTCAGAGTAGGAATATACTATGCAAGACATCTGTTGTTTTGGGGGTGTCTAGAATCAAATCCCTCTTTCTTCGCCTCTTGCACCATGGGTCCCCTGTTATTACACACCTGGCTCAGAGGTGGAGCCTGTGAGTTAGTCCTAAGCCAATCAGGGCCTTGTGTTTCCTTGGCTTCCTGTGATTGGTTCATTGGTAGTTGTGCCACCGTTAGAGCCAATCAGAAGAGCAGTGAGGCTTTTGCTGGGAATTCTGGGAAGGAGACTCGCTCAGTCCTGGCTGGACTCAAGAGGTGGGAGGTTGGAGCAGCTGTGGCCATCTTGCTGCCTGCAGAGAGCACCCGTCAGAGGACGCAGTCAAGCCAGGAAGAGGACGGCGGGGACCCTGGATCTTGGGCACAAGACAGTCTGAATCAGTGTCTGCAGCAAGCCCTGCTTCCAGACCCACAGTCTGTGATTCACTAAATTTCCTTGAAGCCCTACTTGGGCTGGGATTTCCTCTTTCTTGCAAGGCAAGAGCTATTTGCCCCTCGGGAAAGTTGAGGGGAAGCCTAAGAACAGGAGCGGAAGGGCAGTTCATAGCCCTTCAGTCAGGAAAGTGATTCTCATCTGAGGCTATTTGTCCCTTCACATTTATCATGAAAAGACAGAAACTGCAACATGTGCTTTTAGAGCCTATAGCTTGCTTTTCCATTTCCTATCTAAACTGACATTTTTATGGCGGGGGAATCTGTCCAATTTATTATTTAAGTGATGGCTGGTTATGTCTTAAAGTGAACACAGACACGAGTTGATTCCTCAGTAGAAGCCATGTATATCTGTTTTTGGTCACCCTGCCTTTTAAATGCATATGATGTCACTCTTTTCACCTGAGGGATGCTGTAGGAGGACCCTTGGCCACTAAGCCCCTCTCTCAGCCGATGTCCCCAGAGGGCCTTCAGCAGTGCTTTATTTTTTAAAGAGAGTATTCCTGCAAATCCATAATTCAAATTCAAGCCAGAGTGAGTGGACCTCATTGTTCTCCCTCTCATGTTCAAACCCAGTTCTCAGGTTTTACATTAGGCCTTCTGGTTCCGTGTCCTCTGACAATGGCTTGTGTGTAGTGGATCAGGGTTTTTTATTGTTCTTTAGTGTAGGCTGATTTTTTTTTTTTTTTTTTTGTACCAGGGATTGAACTCGGGTGCACTTAACCACTGAGCCACATCTCTAGCTTTTTTTGTATTTTACTTAGAGAAGGGGTCTCAGTGAGTTGATTAGGGCTTTGCTAAGTTGCTGAGGTTGGCTTTGAACTTTCAGTCCTCCTGCCTCAGCCTCCAGAGGTTATGGTTTTTAACATATATCAGGGAAGGGAAGAAAGGAATTTTGCCACTTTTGCCCAGAATATTGGCCAAGTGGTGGCTATCAGAGCCCTTTCAGTCTCAGTTAAGAATGAGAAACCTTCTTTCTGGTGAAAATATATGTGTTTTGTGAAAGTGTTAGAATATTTGAAATATGAAAATGATAGACTATTTCATGTCACTTTGTGACTAGATCTCTCTGTAATTCAATTCCTTCCCATTTCCTTCTCTCCAACATCTGAGATGGAATATTGTGTCATAGACACAAGGTCACTCAGATGTCAATTCAGAAGGATTCTGCCTACCTGAGACTTTCTCAGTACTATCTTGGAGAGAACAGGGACCTTAAAATCAGACAGTTTGAGGTTCTTGTCCTGGCTTTACCATTCTTTTCCTGTGAGTTAAGGTGAGATACTTAACTTCTCTGGGCCTCAGTTTCCTCTTCTTTGAAAGAGGTAAGTCCTGGCTTGCAGAATTATTGGGACAACTGCACACAATAAAATAGGTAAAAGGTGTTTTAAGAATGTCAGTACTTCTCAAAATAAGCCAATCCCAACAGACCAAAGGCCAAATGTTTTCTTCGATATGTGGATGTTGATTCATAATGGCAGGGGGGCAAGGGAAGAATAGAGGAACTTTGTTTTTTTTTTTTTTTACCATTTTATTTATTTTTTTATTGGTTGTTCAAAACATTACAAAGCTCTTGACATATCATATTTCATACATTAGATTCAAGTGGGTTATGAACTCCCATTTTTACCCCACATATAGATTGCAGAATCACATCGGTTACACATCCACATTTTTACATAATGCCCTATTAGTAACTGTTGTATTCTGCTACCTTTCCTATCCTCTACTATCCCCCCTCCTCTCCCCTCCCATCTTCTCTCTCTACCCCATCTACTGTAATTCATTTCTCTCCTTGTTTTTTTCCCATTCCCCTCACAACCTCTTATATGTAATTTTGGGTAACAATGAGGGTCTCCTTCCATTTCCATGCAATTTCCCTTTTCTCTCCCTTTCCCTCCCACCTCATGCCTCTGTTTAATGTTAATCTTTTCTTCCTGCTCTTCCTCCCTGCTCTGTTCTTAGTTGCTCTCATTATATCAAAGAAGACATTTGGCATTTGTTTTTTAGGGATTGGCTAGCTTCACTTAGCATAATCTGCTCTAATGCCATCCATTTCCCTGCAAATTCTATGATTTTGTCATTTTTTAGTGCAGAGTAATACTCCATTGTGTATAAATGCCACATTTTTTTTATCCATTCGTCTATTGAAGGGCATCTGGGTTGGTTCTACAGTCTAGCTATTGTGAATTGTGCTGCTGTGAACATCGATGTGGCAGTATCCCTGTAGTACCCTCTTTTAAGGTCTTCAGGGAATAGTCCAAGAAGGGCAATAGCTGGGTCAAATGGTGGTTCCATTCCCAGCTTTCCCAGGAATCTCCATACTGCTTTCCAAATTGGCCGCACCAATTTGCAGTCCCACCAGCAATGTACGAGGAACTTTGGATTGGGCAGAGGAGAATAAGGAGAGGAGAGAGGGCTTGGGGTTAGGAAAGATGGTGGAATGAGAGTGACATCATTACCCTAGGTACATGTACGATTGCTTGAATGATGGGACTCTACATCATGTACAACCAGAGAAATGAAAAGTTGTGCTCCATTTGTGTACAGTGAATCGAAGTGCATTCTTCTGTCGTGTATAACTAATTAGAACAACAATAAAAAAGAATGTGAGTGCTTCCGTCCTTTTCTCTTTCTGTCCTCAGTATGGGAATAAGCCCACAGGCACATGCAGGTGAAATAAGTGCAGTTCTGGTCTCCTGGCCAGGAGAACGGCTTCTGGATGAGTTTGGGCTGTGGTGCAATCTCTCTCTCTGCAGAGAGAGATCAGAATATTTTTAACTTTGCCAACAGGCCACGTGCAGGAGACACAAGCAGGCTGCTTTGAGTTACTAAAGCTGTTTAGAGAGAGAAGCAGCTCAGGGAGGCCTGCCTTCTGGGTCTGTCTCATTGACAAGGGGGTGGGCTTTTGACCTCTGTCTGTCATGTGATCTTTGTGGTTTCTGTCTGCCCTGACTTCAGTGGTCCATGTTATTCAGACTTGAAAGGAAATGACAAGGTCCAGTGAGCTAAGGGTACCTGGGGAGTTCATGTGTCTGTGACATGTCAGAAAGTAACTCAATTAACCAGTGGTACAGAGAGAAGAGAATCTGTGAATGTCTGTTTGAGAGCAGAGACAACTCGCCACTTCTATACCTGGGATACACACCAGCCCCTTGAAAATTAAAGGTTCACATGGGCTCCATGATTATGGGGCTCAACTGGCCAGGAAGGGTCTGGAGAGGGAATAACAACAAGCAATTCCTGGCATTTAAAATTTTATGCATCCAAAATAAGATAGATGAGATCTTAGGTATTTTAAATCCTGAACCTAACAGTTCAGAACCTGTAAAAATGCAATGTCAGCAGTAATAAACTCATATGTATAGTGCTTTTTAATATCCAAAACATTTTCATATAATATATTAAGGCTGATCCTTTCCATTTCCTGGGAGTACATAAGTTAGCTTTCTTGTTTGTCTTGATCAAAGGTCAGTTGGTGGCATGGAATTCAAACCCACTACAGGTACCAGTTGTATGTGTAATAGTCAGACTATCACTCTACCTTTCTAAGTGATAGAGCTCAGCACCTCAGTGATGTTTTTCTCCCCAGTGTTGCCTGGAGCTAAGACTTGGCTATCAGTTCTTGCTGCCAAGTTTGCACTACACTTGTAATTGTGTGAGCTCTGTGGCACTCTCGAGAAAAGGCAATCCACCTACCCCATCTTGCAGCCTGCCCTTAAATTCACAAGGACACATTCCTACATGGAGTCTCTGGATATTGTAATAAGATTGTCACAGGTCGTTAATGCAGTTTAGTTCTGCATCCTAACTGACTGGAAAAACTGATTCAATTGCAAACTTTTTTTTTTTTTTTTTTTTTGGCAACTGTATGAGCATCTTCCCAAAATATATTAGAGTTGCCACTGACAGATGGTGTGAGATGGGCCCAGGGATGCTGTTGACAGATATCTTGCAATGGATCTTATTACATTGACATATCTGAAGAATTCTCATGGGAAATGTCTTCACAGGCCTGAAGGCTGACAGAACAAGATGGAGGCCCTTCAAGACAACTGCCAATAAGGAAAGACGGAAAATGGGAACAACTTTCCAGAGATAATTTAGCAATATGTATAGAGCCTTGGGAATTACCCTTTGACCTAGGATTTGTCTTCTCAAGTTTTAGCTGCAAGAGTTGCTTAACCACGTGTGGAAAGATTTTGTATGGAGATCTTCTTTGCAACATAATATATATAATGGAAGAAACTGGAAATCTCCAAAAGTCCCATAATATCAGACAGAAATACACAAGTTAATAGTTGTCCCTCCCTATCTATGGGTTCCATATCCATGAATTCAACCAATTCATATCAGAGACGTAGTTGACCTATGATGGTTGCATCTGTGTTGAATATATATAGACTGCTTTTTCTTATAATTATTCCTTGAACAACACAATAAAATAATATTCGAGAAAGGTATTGGGTATTGTAAGTCATCTAGAGACAATTTAAAGTGTAGGAAGGGTGTGTGTAGGTTACAGGTAAATACTATGATATTTTACTTGTGACAATCCTTCTTAGATATCCATAGATAGCTGTATATTTATATTCATACTCACTATGATTTAAAAAGCAGGATAAAGAATAATTTATTTAGGATGATCTGTTTTGTAAAAGGAAAAAAAGACTGTTGACAGTGACCATCACTGGGTGGTGTTATCACAAGTGATTTGTCATCTGTTTTGTATTTTAAGTGAACAAGAAAGCTTCTTCAGGTAATAAAAAATATGTGCTACCGAAAATTTATGTAAACTCTAATCCATAGAAAACTTTGAATAGGAGAAAGCATTTGCTATAATCAATACAACTGTTCAATGCTAACTTTTATATACTAGCCTTTGTCTATGTACATGGAATTTTTTTTTCCAGCGCTGAGAATTGAATCCAGGGTCTCACATATGCACAACCACTGAATTCTAGCCTCAACCTGGAAATATTTTTATGTATTCAGAAATCATCTACAGTTTTGTGTTCCATTTTTTACAATCCAAGTAAAAATAATACATGCAAAACCTCTGATGAATCTGAAAAAATCTCAGTGTGCATACGCTTATTTGGTCCAAAATAGATATCATATGAATTATTAATTTGTGTCCATCAGTTCTCAGTTACTGTAACAAATACCTGATTTCACCAGTTTATAAAGATAGAGAGTTTATTTTGGGTCCTAGGTTTGGAGGTCTCAACCCTTGGTCAGTTGGTCCCATTGTTTGGGGCCTGTGGGGAGACAGAAATCAAGGAGGGAATACAGAGGGCAGAAAATCACTCCCCTCTTGGTGACTGGGAAGTAGAAGAGAGGGAGAAAGGGGAACTGGGGCCCTGCAATTCCCTTCAAGAGCACAATCCCAGTGACCCCACTTCTTAAAATTCCCACCACCTTCCAACAGTACCACACTGACAACCAAGCCTTCAACCTACGGGCCTTTGGGGAACATTCCAAATCCAAACTGTAGCATAACTGAATTGTTTGACATTTGACAATCAACATATATGGGTAACTTTCCTAATCCCAAAATCTGCTTCTCCAAAACAGTTTCAACTATCACCCCGTTCTATGGCAGAAATATTACCATAGGCTTGCAATCAGGCATCTATAACTTACTACCTGAATTTAACACATTTAACAGATATTTTTTTAAATACCCAAAATATCGTACAAGACATAAGATTTAAACTGAACTCACTGGAAAAAGGGAATAAATGGGCTTTAAAGAACAGTGAGTGAAAAAACATGGAACATTAGCCACAGCAGCAAAAATGATTTCGAGACAGATGCAAAAATGAAATTGAGAGAGACGGTACGACATGAGAGACTGTGCCTGAGACGTCGATTTGATGTCCATGATGACAATGACCTCCAGGGGAACTGAGTACAGTATGAAAATTCAGTACTTAAAAATCAAAATCAGGATCGAAGCAGAAAACAAATTTACTGCCTTCCAAAAACAACGCGGAACCTGTGGGTGTGTTATAACAAGGCCTGCCTCATGCAATTTAAGTCAAAATATGACTTTCATCAGAGAATTATTTTTGTTCTTCCATGAAATAGAGCAGGAAATATGTTATGAAATTATTTGCCAAGGTCAAGAAAACGTATAATCTTGATGACAGGGGGAGGGAAAATAAAAGAGAAATAACTGAACCCATGTCTAGACCAGTGATTCTCAACTGGGGGCAACTCTGTCCCTTGGAGGACGTCTGGCAATATCGGGAGACATTTTGGGTGGTCATGGTTAAGGAGGTGGGCGAGTGCTGCTGGCCTCCAAACAGTGGGAGCTGAGATGGTGTGGGTCCACAGCGCACAGAAGAGCTTCCTACAACAAAGAAACGTCATGGATGCTGAGGAGCCGGGTGCAGACAGTGACAACTGATCTGGGAAGAAATGACCAAATTCTGCTGATCTGCTCTCCAGTGGTGGTGGGGAAGGTGGCAGGTGGCTGAGGGAGGTGCTCACTTCTCCCAATTCTCCTGCACAGGCCATAGGAAGGATGGCTTCCAACTGCTGATGGCCAAAGCATTTATATAAAACTGTAAGTATGGGAAAATCTTGATTTAGCTGGAATTTATGCAGGCAAGGCACCAAGTCTCGCAGATGTTTTTCTCCCCCCTCTATACAAGGAGAAAGGAGCAAAATACAAAAGGAAAAGGCTCATTTCAGGGACATCGAAAACATGTCCGAGGGTGGCGTTCAAAGTCTCCTCAATCTCCTGTTTAGTTTTGGTTTGTTTTTTCTGGACAATGGGAATTGGGGTCCAGAATGCTTAACCCGTGATACAGCCTGACCCTCAACTGTCAGACGAACATTAAATTAATTTTGGAATAAACTGTGCTTCTTAAAGACAGGAAACCCAACTCATACTTTTCAGTAAGATTTCCAACGTCAAGAGTTGATGTGAAAAAGGTTTTCTCTGAAATAACCTGGAATCTCCCATTCCCTGGACATTTTGACTAATTGGAGTTTTCCTGTAGCTTACATTCTTTAACATAGCCTTGACATTGGCAAGTTTTACAGGAAGGGCTACTGACGGTATTTCAAATTCAACTCCAAATGTTCCCTTTCTGCATTTTACCTTGGTAATGTTGGAATGCATTAAAATAAGCAGGCAACATTCCTTTGTGATCAACAAATCAAGGTGAGGGCTTTAAAAAAATCTAAATAAAACAAAAACATTCATTAGATAAAGAAGAGTTGAGAGCATCAGAAGAGAAAAGTCTGGTTCCGATTTGCTTATTCCAGTTGGGAGCTTTATGCTGCACAGCTGTGTCCATTTTGAGGCGTTTGCAGAGTCTGATTTAAGCACTTGCATGATTTTTTTACTAGGTTCAAACCACATTGAGGTCCAAGGTTTTGCCTGGATCTTCCTAATCTCATTCTGTCCGGGCTGACTTCAGCCAACACCAGCTCTTCTCTAGACTTACTTGCTAACTGACAGCCGGCAGACAGTATGGTGTCCAAGGATGTGGGGCTGAGGGGAGGCAAAAGCCATGCTGACTCCAAAACTCCAATCACCTTTAATTAGTCAAGAAAGATCAACTGCTCCAGAATGTTCTTCTACTGAGACAGGCAGAGCCAGAAGGCCGCAGTGGGCTCCTGGGTCTGTCTGAAGATCTTGTGTTTCTCATTTACTTTCTTTGGCTTTTGTTTTTCCCACCTTTATAAATAAGGTGCTAAAAATTGCTATCCTAGTTCCTACTGGATATAGCAATGTTTTATTTAGAATATGCAGAAATGTTCCTAGTATGTCTGGAGCTGGGAGATCTCTCTGTCCCTGATTCTCTCCCTCAAGGTCGAGAATCTCCAGTATGATACAATTCTAAGAAAGTTAGAGTGAACTAGAATCTCCCTAGTGAACCAGAATCTCCCTAACAGGACATCCGGTCAAGGTGTGTTTTCCCCCCTGTGTAATAACATGGAAGAGTGAAAATAGCATCAAATTTGGTTCTCCACAGACCTGGGAGAACTGAACCTGGGTTTCAGCCACGTGACCTTAACAAAATCAATGTGCTTTTCTGAGATGCAGCTTCTTCAACGATAAAATGGTTTTATCAGGAGTACCAGTATGTGGTGGGGATTAAAGTAAACCATCCAGGAAAGGGAAACAGTTGGAACTCAATGTATGTGGGTCCCATCACCTACCCTTCCCAGATGCCACACAACACTCACACACACAGACCACAGTCATTTGTGGGCCCTGTGGATGCTTTGCTGAGTGCTTCTTAGGGGAAAGAGTTGAAGCATTGAAACTGAACCAATTGTGAAGACCGAAAGTGAACAAAGGCAATTCTTAGAGCAGCTTCTGAAATAAACTTATGACAGGTCTGACTCTTTGGTTTTCCACACAGTGTTCTGAATAATGAGAACTACGGGTTCTTCATGGAGACCCTAACATTCCACAAGATCCTCAGTCGTGACTGAAAAGGGACACTGTGTTCTCATGTGTTGGTTAGGACTCTTGTTGCTGGTTATATAAACTACCTCAAGCTGGTGTGTGTGTGTGTGTGTGTGTGTGTGTGTGTGTGGTGTAAGGGGATATATCAATGTGTCTTATGGAGCCAAAACTCGTGTCTACTTCTTTCTGTGTATCTATTTCATTTTTTACTTTCCCAAACACCAGCTTTTTCTTCACTTCTTAAATGACAGAAAACAACTGTCCCACAATTCCAGAGGTGGCGTTACAGGCCCAATCACTTGAAGAGCCTGGTGCAGGCAGCTGTTGCTCCCTTTCCAAACTCTTCAGAAGAGATGAGAACCCTTTAGGTACACCACCCACCTCACCTCTAATCAGCTTTGGCCAGGGGGACAGGATCCCGTTGTACAAAGATGGCTGCCGGAGGCTGTCTCTTGGGGTCCTGCAGATGCAGATAAAAGAAGAGATTTTGAAGGATGGGGGAAAGGAGGCAGCATTAGACATAGACACACCAGAGGGATCATTCCACTTTACACAGTAGGAAAGAAAGTGAGTTAATACATTTGGGAGTCGTTTTCAATAGCCAGGGGAACAATCTAAAAGAATTTTCACATATCCCACAGTTAAGCCAAAATTTTAATTAACCCAAACTTATTTTCCCCTGCATCCTCATTGTAGCCTATACAAAGGGGGTTGCCCACCCAGCCGCCTGTTCCCCTTCCTAGTTGTCAGGACTCCACATTTATTTGGGTATCTTGCTCCTTCCTGTCATAGCAGGGGATCCCAAGCCTGTGTTTAGAAATCATTGAGTCTGATGGCTGCATTGTGACCCCATTTGCCTTTCTAGTGATTGGTTTAGACAGGTATGTGACAATCCTGGCCAATAAAATATGATGGGGAATTTGTTGAGAATCCTTGGGCAAAATGTTTTTCTCCCAGATGAAAAGAAACCCACAGGATCACTTTCCTTCCTTCTAGACACTTGTGCATGGGTATGATGCCAGTCTTATGACCACGAGGAGCAGAAAGATCACAGACCTTAAGTCCCCGACAGCATCATTTGAGCGACTCAGGAGGCTAACCCACCTCAGACTGCTTTACCTCCAGGATTCTTGCTATTTGATTGAAAGAAATGTTCTTATTGTTCAAGGCGGTTGAGCTGATTATTAACTTTTAGCTACTTGCATCCCCAGACATCATAACTGACACACCTCCTAATTAATACAAGTCATGAAGGCACAAGTAAGACATGCTTTAATGAGAGTCGACTTAATAGCAGGAGAATAATCCTGCAAATGCTTAAGAGAAGATGTCCCATTGGCACCATTGATATCGGTAACCAAGAGATCGCAAATCACTTCTAAAGCCCCCGGAGGCTTATCAATATATAGCATTTTGCAAGCACAACCACATTATTTTTTTAAAATATTCATAAGAAGCACCTCTAAGGAATGATCTGTTTAGAGCAGCTTTTTTATGCTTCAAAGTCCTCACCCCTCTCGACAGGGAGTTGGACAAGTTTAAAGTGGTTTCATTGTGTGTTCTGCTTGCTTGAGTTTGATAAGATGTGTTCTCGTGACAGGTCTGTCCCTGCAGTGGGTGCCTGGGATGCTTTGATGTGGGCTGCGTTCGGACAGCCTAATACTTGGGGGAAAATGTGCTGAAATTGAACAAGATTGCTTTCTGCCCAGCTGTTCTCCAAAGGCCTAGACATTTTTAGCACTGAGCAAAGAAGCTTGTATTTGTTTTGACAGTCTTGGCAGGGAGAACAATGGTTGATTATCCCAGTACTTTACTAACAAATAAGACTGCCTCCAGCAGAGATAAAATATAGGTCTTGACTTGATTGCATTTCATGTCCAAGGGAATTATCTTCTATTCATTCTGATGCCCTTTTCATTATGCAGTGTAGCTTTTTCGTTCCTTATCCTTGCTCCTTAAAGTAACCCATGACTTCCACCCTGAGAAGGCAAATTCCCGAAATCACCACGGGCATGGGGGTTTGATTATCCTGTAAAACATGTATTTTTCACTTCTCCAATTGGATTCACAGGAAGCTATTTTTTGGTTGTTGTTGTTGTTTGCTTTTAGATCTCCGGACTGTATGGTTAGTTTCTTCTCTAATTTTCTGTCTGCTTGCTTTTGGTATTATTTATGTTGCTCCTACTATTTCAGCATATATAAGTCT
Source organism: Marmota monax (assembly GCF_021218885.2). Lineage (NCBI taxonomy): Eukaryota > Metazoa > Chordata > Mammalia > Rodentia > Sciuridae > Marmota > Marmota monax. Next base: position 2,730,227 of record NW_026692072.1, on the reverse strand, counting down.
TGGATTGTGCAGCATATCTATGTTTAAAAGGCTATCCTAGGTATTTTTCTTCCCCCATATAGAGGAATGTTGGACACAAAGGAACTTTTGATATTTTTAATATAAATACTTCTATTTCTCTATTCTCCACCTTCCAGAAGATTTTAAAAAGTAAATACTCTTGTAAGAATATCATATATACAGATTCACATACACAGCTCAGTGCATTTCCAGAAACTGAACACGTTTGTGTAATTATTGTCCTTCATGCCCCCTCCCTGTCACTTCCTGCCTTTTCCCAAAGATAAGCTCTGTTCTGGCTTCGAAGCCATTGGATGCCCTGTTCCTCTTTGCAGGGTATTGTGTCTGTCTGATTCAATAGGGTTGTCGTGTGTGGTGGTGGCTTCTTCACTGTTACTGTGGCATACTATTCGTCTCATAAAATCGCCATGATTTAGCAGTCACCATTTGGTTCATGCACATCTGGATGATTACACATAGCACTGGTACCACGTTTCTGTCTGTGTCTTTTGTTGAATATATGTCTGCGTTTTCCCCCCAGTTATATGGACCTAGAAGCAGAATTGCTGGGGGGTTAATTCTGCTTATCACTGTCAGCAGATGGTCCCAATTTACACTTCCACCAAAGGCTTATGAAAGTCCTCTATTAATCCACATCCTTGCCAGCACTTGGTATTATTCTCTTTTAATTACACCAGTTCTGTTAAGTGTGTGGCAGTGTCTCATGGTGGTTTTATTTTGCATATTCCTGATGATTAATGAAATTGCATATATCTTTTGCTTATTGGCATTTAGATATACTCTTCTGTGAAGTACCTTGAACAGATATATATATACACACACACACACATACACACACACATATATATATCATATGTGCACATGCCATTTGACATACACACAAACACACATATATGAATATCTTATTAATTAGTAAAATTTCTTTATATTTTACAGGAATGAGTTTTTTGTTGGTTATATGTATTGAAAATACTGTCTCCCCCTCTGTGATTGCCTTTTTACATCATCAAAGGGTCTTGACAAATAGAAAATTTGAAAGAGTTTTAAACTTAACAAATATAATACAGAGAATTTCTGTACACCCTTCATTCAGCTTCCTCTAATAGCAACATATTACATAACCACAATACAATTATTGAAACCAAAAAATTAATATTGTCACAATATTGTTAACTAATCCACAGACCTTAATCGTATTTTGTTATTTTCCACTAATATCTTTTTTTCAGTTCAGGATCCAATCTAAGATTCCCACATTGTTTTAAATTGTCTTGTATCCTTAGTCTCTTCTAACTGGGGACAGTTCTTCAAACTTTGTCTTTTATAACTTTGACACTTTTGAATAGTGATTTTGTAGAATGTTCCTTATTTTGGGTTTATCTGATGTTTTCTCAAGATTATCAACACTCTTCCAATCATTAGTAACTAGAAACATAAGGTTCTGGCTTAGAGTCTTTTTTTTTTTTTTAAAGTCAGGTGTTGTAAAATTTACAACTTCAATACACTACCATTCACCCTTTTTAGTGTGCAGTTCTGAATTTTTGACAAACATTTACAGTTATGCAACTACTACCAAGATCAACATATAGGACAGTTCCATCCTGCCCTAAAATTCCTTCATGCCCCTTTGAGATCAACCTCTTCCCTGGCCTTACCCCTTGGCAATTACCTATTATTAATTCGTCTAAGCTTTTTGTTTTTTGTCCAGAATTGTCATAAAGAATCATAGAATATATTGGGCTGGGGATGTGGCTCAAGTGGTAGCATGCTCGCCTGGCATGCATGCGGCCCGGGTTCGATCCTCAGCACCACATACAAAACCAAAGATGTTATTCCACTGAAAAAAACTAAAAAATAAATATTAAAATTCTCTCTCTCTCTTTCTCTTTTAAAAAAAAGAGAATCATAGAATATAGATCCCTTTGAGTCTGACTTCACTTAACATATGTGCATTTGAGATACATTCCTATTGTTCTATCAGTAGTTTTTTTAAAATTGCTAAGATATCTACTACTGTATGGACGTACCACAATTTGTTTATTCATTCACCAGTTGATGGGCTTTTGAATTATTTCCAGCTTAGGGAAAATATGAATCAAGCTGCCATAGAAGTGTGTCCACAGTTTTTTGTGTAGACAGAAGCATTCATGGATGTCAGGTATACACCTAGGTATGGAATTGCTAGGTCATGTGATAACTGCATGTTTAACTATATATACAATTTCCAAAACATTTTTCAAATGACCATGCCATTTGACATTCTCACCAGCAATGTATGAGAATTCTAGTTGTTCCACGTCCTTGTCAGGACTTGATACTGCTGTTTTTTTTCCATGAATAGATTGAGGTTGTTTTTGGTTTTTGTTTTTGACAAGAAAACCACTGATGTGACATTTTGCTCTTCTCAGTTCATCATATCTGAATATACATAATATTGAAATTATTACTTCAATATTTTGATTAAGTGGTGTGTACTAGAATTCTCTATAGCAAAGTTACTATTTTTACCTTTGCAACTATTAAGTGCCCTGTAGGGAGATTCTCTGAGACTATACAAATATCCTAGTTCTCATTACAGTTTCACACACTAATTTTACCATCTCTTGTTGACTGCTGCCTGCAGTGACTATTACTCCATTGTTGTCTAGTGGGTATTTTCCATAACTGTATTCCCAAGTGTGTTAATTGGAATTCTGCTCTGATGAAGTACTATCCTTTCATTCTCACTTATTTATTCAATTATATCAATATAGACCCTTGGGTATTTATTTTATTCTATGGTTTATAACCTACTTCTTTCATATTTATTTTGTTGCTCAACTTGCCCCAGATTTAACCATTGGCTGCTCTGTCAGGTTGGTCCCTATTAACGTCAGCTATCATTTTCTGGATACTTTCTTACTTTCTGATCTCCCAAGATTTTCCAGGTTCATCTTGTATTTTCCCTTTCCAGGACCTGGTGTCAATCATTTTCCCAGGGATCCCCAGTTTTTATCATAGGGTGATAGGTAATAGAAACCAATATCTTGGACTAAGGGTGCTCATTGTTACTGGGTATCATTGTTTCTAAGCTTCTCCAGCAGGAAAACTAGGGGTCTGGCGGTGTGGCTCAGAGGTAGAGCGCTCACCTAGCATGCATGAGGCACTGGGTTCGGTCCTCAGCAACAAAAATTTTTTTTAAAAAATTGGGAAAACTAGGAATTATGTGAAGTGTGTGAGAAGATGTGCAGCACACACACACATTTATTTCTACTCCTATGCCTTCTGGATGAATTTATATTAAAAACCATGAAAAATAAATAAAATAAAAGTCATGAAAAAAATAAATTAAAAAAAGTCATGAATTCATACTTTATTCTCTAATCCAATTTACTGCATGGCTCCTTTGATTCTTCAGTTACCATCATCTTTTATCTTCTTTCTTTGATATTGAAAAAGCTGGCTTCATTATCTACAATAGATTTATTTATTTGCATGAACTAGTATACACATAAAAATAATTTCAGAATTGCTCACCCATGCCCTTTATGAAAAACAACTTAACTTCACTAGTGTATAATAGTTCCATAGTTCTTTTACCTGTAGTTTTACAATATGTAACTAGGATCTGATTTTCTAAAGTGATTTAGTTAGTTTTTTCTTCTCCCAACATGTCAGTTGGTTATGTTAATCAAGAAGTTGCTAATCTTGTTAGTTGTTAGTTATATTTATCTATCCCCCTGGAACTGGTTTTTGTAAACTTTTATTGCAATATCATATACAAAGAGAAAACGTATCAGATGGCTTACCAATGCAGATCCATGGGGAACACCTAGTGCACAACATGGTGTATTTCCACAGACTCTACAGTCCCAGGAACCAGCACCTCCGAAGCCCTGTCCTACACACTTCAACCACTACCCACTCCTTATGGTCACCATCGTAATAATTTTCAGGGGTGATAGATGTGGGATGCTTTCTTGACTCTGCCTGGAGAAACTGTTAACCCAGAGTTTCTGTGAGTGTGCCACAGATGGCTTACCAGTGCAGATCCATGGGGAGCACGCAATGAATCGGAATCGCTGGGTGTGGACTGCGTCTGTATTCCTAACCTGCTCTCCAGGTGATCCCTCAGCCCCCCGGGGTTTAACCGCACAGCTCTCGAGGCTCCTTTGAATTATGGCAAAGCTCCACCATCTCAAGTACCAAAAGACAGTCTCACGCCACTTTCTCAGAGAAATGCAGGGAGAACCAGTGTTCATAGCTCACCGGGCGGCCATCTGGGCTGCTCATTTAAGTCACCGTTTATCTAGAAAGGAGACAGTTGACAGTTAAGATTCTCCACCCACAGAGAAGGGACTGGCAGGACAATGGGACACAATATAATTTTTTTTTCATTTCACAAATTGTCCTGGGGTTTTCATGACTTATCTACAAGGGTCCCTTTCTCTTGTGACTATCGGAGAGATCTTTCTCCCATCTCTGAATTCCTTGTGCATCCCAAGAAGCAGAGCCAAACCCAGGGGTGGGAATGTCACGGGCTCTAGTGCCTCTGGATTTACTGAACTCCTGCCGCTAAGCCAGCCAGCTGCGGCTCCTGCACCCTGTGTGTCCTGCCTGTTCCTCACATGTCCGCTCACTCTTTTACCCAACGCTACCAGTAGAGCACAGTGACACAGACTCACACAGGTTAACAGCTGCCAAGAGGTACCTGGGGACGTGTGAATTCGGGGCTGTCACCTTGTTCCTCATTTAGGCAGCTGGCCAGCACCTGGGAGATTTTTCTGGATTTACCAAACACACATCTGAAGCTGAGAGAAGGGAGAGGCTGGTGGGAACAGGGAACGGAGCTGAGCCCTGTGGAGAGAAGGCTTTGGGAGCAGCAGGCCTAGACTTAGAACCCATGCCTGCTACTTCCTGTGTTACTGTGGGCAAGTCACTTAACCTCCCTGAGCCTTTCTTCTGTTATCTTTAAAAGAGGAGACTTTGATCTATTCTTTGCAGGTTTGTGTAGTGTATTAAAAGACACAATGTTAAAAGTAGCTGTTAAAATTATGTTATATAGTAAGCTTTCATTTGTGTCATGGCCATTTTCCTAACATGAAAAACCTGCTTGGCAAGTTACCTAATTGCTCAGTGTCTCGGTTTCCTCATCTGTAAAGCAGGGACAATAATAGTATCTCACAGGGCGGTTATGAAGATTCAGTGAGTTAATCTCTGCCAGACGCTATAGAGCAGCGTTAAGCACATAGACAGAAACAGGACTGGTCTATGACATGCCAACTTAGGTTCACACTCATTTAGAGCCACCGGAGAGTTAAGAGGAGGCTGGAAATGTGGGATCCAAGATTGGTCCGGTTTCCCAGGAGACAAAACAAGTAACTGCTCTCTAAGTAGGTGCTGCTCTAACATAGACTGGGTGGCTTATAAATGATGGTACTTTATTTCTTACCTGCTATAAGGCTGCAAGTCCACGACTGGGGTGCCAGCATGGTTGGTTCTGGTGAGGACCCTCTTCCAGGCTGCCGACTGCCTACCCGCTTCTCCTTGTGTCTTCACAAGAGAGCTCAGGAGCATGGGTAGGGGGTCCTCTTATAAGGACCCTAATCCTCCAGGGCTGGGGGTGTAGCTCACTAGTAGATCACCTGCTTAGCATGCCAGCACCAAAAAGTGAAAAAAGAGAGAGAGAGAGAGAGAGAGAAAGGGACAGTATTTCATTCATGAGGACTCCACCCTTAGAACCTTAGCACAACCTGTACCCCTCCCCACCCCCAGGCTCCACCTCCCAATGTCACTCATCTGGGATTGAATTAAACTTAGGATTTGGGACACAAACCTCCAGTTCAGAACATGACCTTCTGGTTGCAGACCCGCTCTCCCCTCCTCTCTGGAACGAGGGAGCCTTTTCTTACAGAGGGGTCCCTGCTTTCTCCTTCTTTTCCTACATGAATTCAAGCACGCAGACAAATCATATTAATTATCTACTGCTATCTAATAAATTACCCTCAGAACTTAGTGGTTTAAAGCAAACATTTATTACCTACATTTTCTTGGGGGCCAGGAGTCTGGGAAGAGCTGGGCCCCGTGGCTGTGCTCGGGCTGTCTCAGGAGACAGTGGCCAAGGTTTGGCTGGGGCTGCGGTCATCTGGAGACTTGACGGGCCAATGGAGCCATTCCCAGGACAGTTGCTCATCCGTCTGCAGGCAGGAAGCCTCTGCTCCTGACCCTGTGGGTCTCTCTGTAGGTTGCTGGAATCATCATACAGCATGGTGGCTGGCTTCCCCCAGAGCAAGATGGAAGAGCCACAGAAACGACAGTATATTTGTTTTTTACCACCCAACCTCAAAATTAAAACATCATCATTTCTGCAACAGCCTGTTCTCTGGAAGCCAGCCATTAAGGCCAACCCTCATTCCAGGAGAGGAGAAGTAGGCATATTCTAAAATCAGGATGCCACCATGATAGATCCTCCATAGGTTAGGGAAGGAGGTCACTTCCCAAATGAGCCTTCTCTGTGTCTCTTTGATTACCCAGCTGATCCCTCCTGGAAAGAGATTAGAAATTTCAAATTCTCAGCAGAGTTGAAAATAGGACCAGAAATAAAACAGAAAATAGTGAGGGTTCACAACTTCCCCAGGCGAGGCCCCTGGCTGGGCCTTAGGAGGAGGGGAGAGAGACAGAAAGAGGAAGTCACACTGAAACAGGAAGAGGCCTCACTCCCCGCGGTGCCTTCCAGGCCCTTTCCTCTCCCAGAACTTATTCGCAATAAGTGGGTGAAGAATCCTGTAACTACAGCAAATGGTGGCACAGGAGGAGGGTGCCCACCCAGCCTTGCGGAAAGGGGGCCTCCCTGGGAGTAAAGCCGTGCTGGGGTGTGGACAGGGGCCTAGCGTAGTGTTCACACCCCCAGGAGCAACACCACAGCCCGAAGGAGGGTCCAGGGCATTCCTGAGCTGGGAACACCTCCACGTGCTGGAGCAGAGAAGGGGGCAGTTTCCTCTCCAAGGCTTGAGAGCAGGGGCTACAGGCCCCAGGAGCCAGGATCTAGAAGTTCTTTCTGGACCGGCACAAGTTGTTTCTGGACCACCTTCTGCAGAGTACACGGACCCCACTCCCGTCCCCCGGTGAGGGGCAGGTGCTCTATTCTGAGAGCAGGGGTGGGAGTAAGAGCCCGGCCTTCTCAGACCAGGAGGCAGGCCTCACCGCCTCCCCCACCCCAGCCCTGCACCGCCAGCAGCCCTCAGAGCTTGTGGAAAGCAAACCCAGCTCCTCCCAGGTTCTCTGGCGCCCTTTCAGGCACGGAGCTGGGGTGGGCTCCCAAGCCCCATTAGTAGAGCTCAGAGACTCTTCCATGATTCCAAAAACACATTTTTCCCGGCAACACAAGAAAACGTGCTGCTTCCTAGGATCTCCCCACTGGAATTATCCATGGAACATGCAGAACGTAACAGAAAAGCAGTTTTCTCTTGGAAACACATGGAAAACAGTTTGTTTGCTTGGAAGAAAATCATAACTTGTTGTCTCCCCCCCACCCCAGAGGAAAATTAAGACGTTCACATATTTAGTCTTTTCAATCCCTTGTTTGTCTAGAGCTTTTGAATCAAAATGCAAACCCGAGGAGAAAAGTGCTTGTGGAGGAAAGTGCTTGAAGAGGAAATTTTTGTTAAAAGTGAGTCCCACAGGCAAAACTCTAGGGATTCTGAACTCAAATCGCCCATCAGGGTCTGTAAGACAAGAATGGGGAGCCAGGCACGGTGGGGCCCACCTGTCATCATCCCAGCAGCTCTGGAGGCTGAGGCAGGAGGATCATGAGTTCAAAACCAGCCTCAGCAAAAGTGAGGCCCTAAGCAACTCAGTGAGACCCTGTCTTTAAATAAAATATAAAAAAGGGCTGGAGATATGGCTCAGTGGTAAAGCACCCCTGAGTTCAATCCCCAGTACCAAAAAAAACCAAGAAAGAAAGAATGGTGTTTTGGGCCACAAAGCCAAATGACACATCTTTCACAGAAGGGAGGATGGCATTGATGTGTGTGTGTGTGTGTGTGTGTGTGTGTGTTAAAGACGAGGTAGTCAGTCAATAGATAATGGCAAAGTGTGAAAAATCCTATCATAATCTCCAAAGCAGGCTTGAGGTAATCCTTCTTTTGGAGACCTGCTCTTCCCAGTCAGGACAAAAACAAAAGAAAATCGCCCACATTTCATTTTGTTCACTGGTCCAGAAAATGGGCCACGGAAGATAAGTCGGAACGGTTGTTGGAGGTGAATGCCAGCAGCTAGGAGGTGGTCACTGGGGGTTTCTTCCTCCTAAGAACATCCTCAGCCTGGAGCCTGCCCCTGGGTGGGGGGGACCCCCCTCCCCCACAGCTGCCTTCCTCCTCCCACTTCAAAAAGCTTTCGGAGGCTTCTTTCTTGGCAACATGAAGATCTACGTGCGTGCGTGCGTGTGTGCGGGGCTTCTGGAATCCGTTCTGAATGGTGATTTATGCTAAGTGGTTCACAGCCCCTCCCCCCACCCAGGATTCTTCCAGAGAGCATTTAGCTGATTTGGAAAAAAGTGTATCAGATCCCCCAGAGAACTGTGGATGAGTGTCATTCTGATCATTCTCTACATGCTCAAAGCTTTACAAACTGAATCCCGAGAATGCACCAAAAAGAAAAAGAAAGAAAAAAAAAAACCCAAACCAAACAAAACTAAAAACTGCTTGCTAACCTCTGAAGGGAAAACTGGTTACCCTTGAGGACAAGCTCGGTGTGGGTGAAGGAGATGGAGATCGATTCTCTGGGTGGGTCGTTTGAATAGCCTCCTGGGTATTTCCAGAAGTAGGACTTAAATGAGCCAAATTCATCACACCCTCCTCCTTTTAAAACACCTTACTAAGCACCTAATATGTGCCAAGAGCTTGGCTCGGTGCTTGTGAAAATTTACAAAAATGTAGCCAGTGAATCTTGAGCAAAGGAAGAACATGAGGCGAGCTGCACCTTTCCTCTTGATTTCTGCCGGTGACACTTTCTAAATGGCGACCCAGGAAATAGATCCCAACCGACAGCCGGAGTCTCCTGGGTGGAGTGACAGACTTCAGAGGCAGGTTGCCGCATGAGGGTTCTCTTCAGTCTTTGACCAGATAAAAGCTTGCACGGTGCACAGGACTCTGCACTGGCTGGCAGAGAACAGCTACCAAGGGACTGTAAGCTGGAGGGATTCTTGAGGTTCCACAGAGATGGAAGACATTGGATCTGTGGCAGCCGCAGTTTAGCCATCTCACTGAAGACTCTCAGCATTCAGCTGAGACTCAGGAAGGCCAATCCTCACTCTTGGCCTGCCATTCGGGCCACCCTTGACCCACTGTAACAACTTGATCCTCAGCAGGATCAAGTTGAGCCTTGATACCTGGATCGCTAAAGCAATGCTCAACACTCAAAATTGAGACAACATACTCCAGGTTCAACATTATAGCATTCCAATGTCCAGCATTCAATAAAAAAATTACTAGACACATAAAGTGGCAGAAAATATGACCTATAACCAGGAGAATAATAAATTCTAGTAAAAAGAGAATTTTTCCCAGAAATGACACATGTGGGCAACAGAAAATATGTTAAAGCATCCATAACAAAAATTCAAGGCTTAAAAGAAAAAGATGGCCATCGATACCTTAAAGGAGAAAGACTTCAAAAAGAGGCAACTGGAAATTACAGAACCGAAATATACGATCTATGAAGTGAAAAATTCATTCTATGCCTTTAACTTTGGATTGGACCCTGCAGAAGAAAAGATCAGTGAACTTGAAAACAGGTCAATAGCAATGATCTCAACTGAAGCAGAGAGAACAAAGAGGGACTAAGAAAACGAACAAAGGCTCAATAACCTTGGCAAAGCCTCAGGCAGTATAATAAATGTGTCTGTGGATTCCAAATAGGAATGAGGGGGAAAATGAGACTGGGAGGAAAATGGAAGAAATAACGGCCATTTTCCCCCCAAGAGGTCCACGTGTTAGAGGTGGGTTCCATAGATGTGCTACTGGAGGTGGTGGGAACGTTACGAGGTGGGCTTAGTGGGAGGTGTTCAGGTCATTGGAGGTGTCCTTGAAGGGATTTGTGGGACCCAGACTCTTACTCTCTCTTTCTTGCTTCCTCACCATGAGGTGAGTGGCTTTGCTCAGCCATGTACTCCCTCAATGATGAGCCACTTTGAGACAAGCCCCAAAGCAACAGACCAGTCAAGCATGGTCTGAAGCCTTCAAAACTACGAGTGAAAAATAAACCTTTTCTCTTTATAAGTTGATTGTTTCAGGTATTTGTTATAGTCATGAAAACTTGACTAACTTAACCATCAACTATAAGTAAAGGCCGTGAGACTTGAATAGCCACTTCTCAACAAAGACATAGAAGTAGTCAGTAAGCATGTGAAGAAGGTCTCAACATCATTAGTCATTAGGAAGAAGTAAACTAAAAAAAGGAGATTAAAACCACAATGATATACCACTACAGAGCTACTAGTGTGACTAAAATTAAAAAGTGTGATAATACTAAGTGTTGGTGAAGTGGAGGAATAAGTGGAACTCTCACACATTACTGGTAAGTGTGTTAAATGATACAAGCATTGTTACTAAAGAGGGAAAAACCAAGTCTTTCTATACTCTTATAATACTTCAAAGCTGACACCAAATGTGTGGCTTTTTTTACACTAACAAAAATTCTCCAACTCTCTAGACACCAAGTGGTTGTCCTGCAACTCAATTAAACCCTGAAGCTGTTTATACTCCACAGGTTAAAGGCTCAGTCCAACAGACTGCAGCCACTTCAGATGCCAACTACAAATTTCCACTTGTCACCTATATTTCTGGTCAACTAGTTTCAAAAAGTGAGGTTCCTATAGCCCAACCCCTTCCTTAGAATCAATAATCTACTAGAGTAGCTCACCAAACTCAGGGAAGTACTCACACTGACAGCCAGATGAAGAGACACATAGGCTGGGTCTGAGGGAAACCCAAGGGTAGGTGTTTCTGTCCTGTGGAGTTGGGATGAGCCACTCCTGGCACAGGGATGTGCTCACCAACCTGCAAGCCCTTTGAACTCTGGGTTTGGGGACATTCATCTAGGCTTCATCACAGAGGCATGAACAATCATTAACTCAACCTCCACTTGCTCTCCCTTCTCCAGAGGTGGGGAGTGAGGCTGAAGATTCTAGGCTTCCAGTTGTGGCTCGCTCCTTCCAGTGACCAGCCCCCATCCTGAAACCAGCCAGGACCCCACCGAGAGTCACCTCATTAATGAGAGATGCTCCTGTCCTTTAGGAGACGGCAAGGGATTTATTAGGTTTGTGTCAGGAACCAGTGTAAAAGAACAAATATTAAAATGAAAGATGTTCCTAGCATCCTATCACTCAGGAAATTGCGAGGGTTTTAGGAGCTCTGTGTCGGGGATCTGAAGATAAGAGCAGGCATATTTTTATTATTAGTTTTTTACGAAATTAAATATGCATCTACTCTGACCCAGCATTTCCACTCTTAGGTGTTTACCCAAGAGGAACAAAAACACATATCCACACAGAGACTTCCACGTGATGTTTGTAGGAGCTTTATTTCCAATGGCCCTAAAGTGGAGACAATTCAAATGTCCATCAGTAGGAAAACGAATGGAAAAAATGTCAGCCCTATTCAGACAAATGGAGGACCACTCGGCAATAACAAAGAACCACAGACCTAAAAGAACCTCCAGCATATTACGCTAAAAGAAAGAGGATGATACCCAAAGAGCCCATTATCTATTCAGGTGCAGCAGTGCACACCTGTAATTCCAGTGACCTGGGAGGCTGAAGCAGGAGGATCATGAGTTCAAAGTCAGCCTCAGCAACTGACTGAGGCCCTAAGCAACTTAGCAAGATCCTGTCTCAAAATAAAAAAAATAAAAAGGGCTGGGGATGTGGCTCAGTGGTTAAGCGCCCCTGGGTTAAATCCCCAGAACCAAACCAAACCAAACCAAACCAAACCAAAACAGCCCATTTTCTATAAATTCATTTGTACATAATATCACAACAGCAGTTACTGAAGGCTGAGGGTAAAGATTGACAGGGAAGAAAAACTTTGGGGTGATGGAAATACTTTGTATCTCGTTTCAGGTGTGGGTTACTCAGGTACATGTACCTGTTCAACTCTATCAATCTGTGCAAATGAGATCTGGGCATTTCCTCAAAAACAAATAAACAAAACAGAAGACAACAAACAAAACCCACATAGTATGATGATTCAGTCCTTGGTGTCAGATAGACCTGGGTTCAAGTTCAGCCTGCCATGGAGTGGTACCCTGACGTTGGTCAAAGTGTTCTCCTTTAAATTCAGTCTCCTCAGCATAAAAAGGGGAGCGAGAATTAAGTAGAATAACTTATGAAATCAGAGTGTAACACGTGCCCAATAAACTGTGGTATAATTTTATTATATAATAACCAAAATGATACGTGACCTTGTATAAAAATCATATAATTATAAAGAAAGAAAATAACCACATAATCCCATCCAGAGATAATCACTGTGAACCTTTAGGTATATTTCCTTGTATTTACATATGTACCGTTTTTTTCTATTCGTGTAGAGTTCATAATGAATATGCAATGTTGCTTTCTTGCGTACTCTTATATCATTAGAAAGACTTATAAGCAAAAACATTAAAAAACAAGGTTGGTAACTCCAGGGAATCTGTCTGTCTCTACCCTTGCCCCTTACAGACTGCCCACGGTGAGCTTATATACTGTTATTTTTTTTTTCCTGTGCAGAGTGAGTTTTTAAAAAGCAAATCTGATGGGACTTTGCAAACCTCCAACAGAGTGCACTGCCCTTACCATAGATTCAGCTTGGCATGTGACAGGCCCTGTTGGACTGGGGGTGGGTGATCTGGACCATCCTGGCCGAATGGCTCTCCCTGCAGATGCAGGTCTGAGGCTCCACTTGAAGGCTCTTCTCTGTGTGTCACTCATCCTTCCTTCTAGGACCTCTGGGTTGGCTGCCGTGTGCTCTCCTCGTGGCTGTGGCTCATGGAGGCTCATGGAACCCCCAACACCTGACACCTAAGCTCCTTAAATGCTCTTTGGATGGTCACACTAACCCTTCTACCAGGCCTTTTGGGCAAGCCAGAGCCAACAGGGAGAGAAGCTGTCCTTACTCTGGCCATCGCAAGGTTGAGGCTGCAGAGAGAGGTGAGGAACCGGGATGCGTGGGTCATCTACTCTAACCCTCTGCCCCAGGCCGACTGACGGCTCCCCCGAGGGATCACACAATCCCCCTCCCGCCTTCCCACCCTCTCTCTGCACACTGCCCACATGTCCCTCAGCCTGGACTCTCTCTTGGCCCTTCTGGAGTCAGGGTGAGGCCAGGTGTCCCTGCTCTGTGCTGCCATATGCTCTGCACCTCCCTGTCACAGCTCCTGCTGATGCTTTGTCCTCGGGTTCCCCTGTCCTTACCTCTTGAAGGTGGAGGTGAGCTTGTCCTTGATGTGGGAGGTGAGGAGGGAGAAATTTGGTTCCTGTGAACAATCTTTAGTTTCTGGAAATGGAGTCCTGGGTATGTCACACTTTGAGCTGAAAACCTTGGGAAGCGCAGGTGGGTAAAGCTCGCCCTTTCTTTGAGTCATAGACAGAAACTAAAACCTAGTGGGTGTCTATGGTCTTGGCCTGCTCACATACCTTTGGCACCAGTCCCCTTCTTAATAAGGCAGATGCTCTCTGGGGAATCATTCCCCACACAATGCATATAGGCTTCTGACCCTTGGGTTCTGCGTCTCCTGCCTTGTGTCCCCTGTCACCTGCGGGGACCAACGTTGACCTCATCAGATCTTCTCCCTCAGCACTTTGAACCAGGTGGAGCAGGTTGATGGGAAAATCATCCTTACAGAGGCTGTTTTGTTTGCGTAACTCCATTTTATTAATGTCTGCTACCCAGATTCCCAGAGATCCTGGGGTTCTTATTTAGTTTTTTCCCACAAATCTGCATACTGTCATATGTACTTTCAGTAAGTCCCTGCACTTTGTTTTTATTAAATGTACCAGAGTCGATTTTTTTTTAATTTGTTTTAATTAGTTACACATGTCAGTACAATGATCTTGACATATCATACATTTGAATCAGATGGGATATAATTTCTCATTTTTCTGAGTGTACAGGTTGCAGAATTACATTGGTCATGCAGTCAGGTATATACCCACAGCAATAATAATGTCTATTTTATTCTGCTGTCCTTCCAGAGTCGATTTCTATTACTTACTAAGATAAACCAACCCGCCACGGCTGATACCCCAACCAGGCGCTCAGCAACTTCAGACTCTGCCTCATGCTTTTCTCCTTCTGTTCTACCAGGAAATAGGTAGAAAGTTTGCCAGTTCTTATTTTGGATGAATTTGGCCTATGAGCTGTTGTAAAGTTCATTTTAAAAGAAAAATCCCTGGATAGTTCAAAAATGTCAGTCTCTGAGCATCTCTCTGTTCTTTGCAAAGGAGGGAGAGAAACTTCCTGTGGCTACTGAGTACCAGGTCCTGCAGGTTAAAAAGTTGCCCTTGTAATTACACTACAGAGTGTTATGGTTGGATGTGAGGTGTCCCCCAATGTCCCCAAAAGAAAGCCCAGAGAAGAAATGATTGAGTTACGAGAGCCTTAACCCAATCAGTGGATTAATCGCCTGATGGGATTAATTGCGTGGTAACTGAAGGTGGGGGTGAGGCTGGAGGAGGCGGGGCATTGAGGGCGTGGCTTTGGGGTATGTATTTGTGTCTGGCAAGTGGAGTCTCTCTCTGCTTCCTGATCATCATGTGGGCTGTTTCCCTCTACTACACACTCTGCCACGATGTTCAGCCTCAACTCAAGCCCCGAGGAATGGAGCCTGCTATCTGTGGACCTCTGAAACCCCATAAGTTCCCAAATAAACTTTTCCTCCCCTAAAATTATTCTGGTCAGAATCTTTTAGCCACAGCGGTGAAAAAGCGGACTAAAACACAGAGCTGGTCTTTGGAGAATTCTTAGAGCTTGAGGAACAGACTTGGTGGAAATTACCAGGGTTGGTGGGCTACAAAGGGGTATGGAAGCTGCCATTTTTTATGTCCAAATAAATCCTCTACTATTTATCTGCCTGTTATCTATCATCATCATCTATCTTCTATCTATCCATCTGTCATCTATCTTTTACCTATGACTGTCATCTTTTCTCTATCATTATTTCGACCTTCTATGATCATCTACGTGTGTGTCGGTCATCTGTTATCTATCATCTCTCTTCATCTTCTATGTACCTATCACGTATATATCTTCTACCTACGTGTCTATCATCTGTCTCCTGTCTGTCTGTCTGTCATCTGTCATCATCCAATGGCTAGACCTGAATGCACTTTCACAAGCCCTAGGCATCTTGGCATTGCATGTCAGCTAGCCAGCTGCAGCCAGCTACACTAACATGGTGGTTGGTTTGCTCACCAAACAGAGAGCCTGGGGCACAGCTCACTGTGTGCTGCTCCTCACTTTGGGATTAATCTCCCCCTGGCTGAGTAACGCTGGAAAACAAAAGCATTCATCCTGCCGGTTCCTGCATGCCAGAAACTTACTATATCCACAGAAAAACAGATTATGAAATCCTGTCCTAATTTGGGACACATGACACCTCTAGTTTATTCTGAATTGTCCCTCTATGCTAATTCTTCTTTTCTTTTCTAATTTGTCATATGAGAAAAATTAAATTAGCCTGAACATGTAGGAGCAGACTCTCCCGATTTGAGCTTCTCTCTTCCTTCCCTGAGGCGTTTAATCAGTTCTGTTTTTTGGACTAGATTTGTTTGGCAAGTCAAAGAGAAGATAACAAGATTCGGGGCTGGGGGAGGCAGTTTTTTAAAGATAGAATTACAAAAGGAGCTGCCATCTGAGGTCTCAAATTAGGATGGAAAGCACATTCTCCACAGCTATATCTTACCATAATTGAAAGTTTAAAACAGAGTGGATTTGATTTGAATCAAGAGGCTGCAATTAAATTTATTTTTCTAAGAAGTGCTCTCTTAGTCTATAATGCAGCCTTAATGGCTACTTTTCCCAACTAACTTGGAGAAAAGCGTATATTTCATTGTGAATATATTTTATTTGAAGGAGTGTATTTCATTTTAATATAAGGATTTTTGAGAGGCAACAAGGTACCATGGGGAATGCATTGGATTTTTGAGGACCCGGATCCTGGCTCCTCTTGCTGCATAGAACCCTTACTGGTCTGATCCTCTGTTTCTTCTTCCCTAAGTTAAAAACCTCTGTCCACCCTGCCTAACCTACAGGGCCACCATGCTTAACAAAAGGCAAGGAGTTTCATAAATGTGATAGACTCACAGGAATGTCAGTGGGGAGAGAGTCCACCACTCCCAACAGCCACCACACCAACTCCCACCTCGACAGGTTCAGGAAACCAAGCTGATCTGGAACCAAAGCCCCCGAGCCAACCAAGATGGACTTCCTGACTCCGGCTCCTGATGCACTTCACAGTGTATACAGTGGAGGCTATGCTGGCTCAGATTTCTGGAGGGCTTTCGGCATTCTCCAGAAATATTAATTGACTGTGCACCCTTGGCCCAGATTCACCTGTCTAGGAACCCATCTGCCAAGGGGTCTGCCCAAGATCCTAAGAAATAAACACCATTGTTACTGCTTCCTCCCGACGCCCAAGTTCTTGGTTCATTATAGATATTAATTCATTTAATCCTCACGATGACCCTCTGAGGCTTTTATCCCCACTTCATATGTGATGAAACTGAGGCCCAGAGAGGCTAAGTAAGCTGCCCAGATGACCCAGCTGTCACCTGAAGTTGTGCCGTGCGGTTCCAGACCCTGTGTGTTCACCTCCCACACAGGTGCAGTACCAAGTTGTGCAGAGACTGATGCTCATACAATTTTAAAGAGCCTCCTTAAATAACAGAAAATTACAAATACAACTCAGGCACAAAAAAATGAATATTGATTTATAGTGAGAAAAGAAACTACAAAAGCTACAAATTTTAAGCAGCTGACAAATACCACAAGCATCACAAAATTCAGAGAAAGAACAATGTTTTTATTAACTTACTGTCTGATGTGTTTTTATAATACTTTTTCCCCATTTTGGAGGGTGTGCTGCCTACGCTTTGATCACTTCTTATTCATATGACACTTATTTTGAAACATTTTTTAATAAAGAAAACAGGAAGATAGTGCAGTCTTCCCAATAGCATCGGTAAATCGAAATTTGTTTTTTATTATTGATAGCCGTGATGCATAAAACATGCCGCTTTGTACAGACACAGACTTGTTGTTTGAGGTACTGCTACAGGTTTGGCCCTGCAAAGACAGAAATCCTGATACATTCTATTCTCTACAGTTCCCATCAAAAAGGAAAAAACCCACACGGTCCATTTATAGTTTTGTATGCTGCATTATTAAGTATGTTTCTGGCAAAGTTTGATGAGAATCAAAACCTGGCCATACCTTTGACAATTGGAAGAACGTTCCGCGGATTAGCTCCGGGTGCCTTACCTTTCAAACTACTCTCCTCTCCTCCACCCCCACACAATTCCGTACTTGCTGTCCTTGGATGTGTTTTCACTGAAGCATGACTTATGGTCCTCTACCTTTGTAGGAGTATTTCTGGAAGCCTCTTTTATGCTGTGCACCTAGCCTTTACTCACCACATCCCACAAAAGCAAGTTAGATTATATTCCCCTGGAAAGGAGGCTGGACCGGAAATATGGGCTTCTTTAGCTCTCTGCATTTACAAAACTGTAAAAGACTGGTGCTCTCACAACTTGCTTTTAAGGATAAGGAAATGGGTGAGCTCAAATGGCTATCAGTCATGTTATAGAAGAGACTCCTTTACAGGTCTTAGGAAAAATGAAGCTAACATCTAGACGTGGATTAGGAAAGGTATTATTCGCCCTATGATAAAGAAGAACATACAAGGGAAATATGGGTAGTATGATTCTGTTTGTATATTTACAGTCTGCCATATTGAATGACCCGGCACCATGATACAACACCTGTAATCCCAGTGACCTGGGACACAGACAGATGATCACAAGTTCAAGTATAGATTGGGGAAAATATAATTTAGAAAAGGGCTAGGGATGTAGCTCAATGGTAGAGTGCTTGTGAGGCCCTGGATTCAATCCCAGTAACACACACACACACACTCACACACACACACACACACATACACACACGGTATATTTTTAAGTGCATGGACCTATTTTGGAAGCATATTCAAGGAACTGTGAGGAGTTTGTACTGAGACTTTGGAGATAAGAAGGGAAAGTTTTAATTTTCACTTTCTACCTTTTGGTCCCTTGAATTGTTTGATGTTGAATATATATTATTAGTATATGTACTCATTTGCAGGTGACAGGACTCCAACTCAAAACAGATTAAGAAAAGAAGTCATTATAATCTTTTTGACCCAGAGCATCAGGTAGGGCTACATCCAGGTGCTCAGAAGTTACCAGCATTTTGCCTTTACAATCTCTTGGCTCATCTTCCTTCCTCTCTCGTTTTATCCACAGACAGGCTCTCCCTTTACAATGGCAAATGGCTCCCAGCCACTCCAGACTTGAACTTTGATCAGTTCAGGGACCCCAGCCCTATCCAGTGGCACATACCTGTATTCCCAGTTTCTTGGATGATGAATGCAGGAGAATCACAAGTTTGAGGTCAGTTTGGGCAACTTAGACTCTGTCAAAAGAAATTATAAAAAGGGCTGGGAGTGTAGTTCAGTGGTAGAGCACTTGCCTAGCCTGCGCAAGGCCCTTGGTTCAATCCTAGCACATAAGAGAGGGTGGGGGGAGTGGGGCAGAGAGGGAGAGGGAGAGAGAATAGAGAACATTTTTCCTAAAGCTTCCAGGGAGAGTCACAGGTAGACTGGCTCTGGCTACAAGTCCATCCCCGAACCATCACTGAGGCCATAAGAGATGGCCTGGGTGAGTGACTGGCCAGACCTCGTGGTCACCCTGGGCCTGATGGTGAGGCTGGCTCCACACAAGCCACGTGGGCTGAGGGTTGCCGGAGAGGGAGGGGGGATTCCAGCAAGGAAGATGAGGAGCTGTCTCCTAAGATGAGGAATAGGTCACCGTGGAGTAAGAACGGCCACCTGGCACACACTTTCCATTCTCAGTTGTAATGGGAGAGAAATTTTGAAAGAAACAGTAAAGAGGGGAAAATCTCAGAGCAAGTCAAAAACTCACTCTTGCTAGCAAAGCAGAATAAAAACTATGGATGGTAACAATTGAGCCCAGAGTAGAGAACATTCCTTTCTGCTCTCTTTCAAAAGAACCTCAGGTTGCGTTTGTTTGCTGGAAAAAATAAGTCATAGTAAATGATGGGTTGAATCTTAAAATTGATACTATCTCCATGTAACGGGGAGTAAGCAGTCACTGCAGTGATACGGCAGATGAACATTGACATGGAAAACATTTTTCACAATTGCTTTGTGGGAAAAAATACAGGTTGCAAAACCATGTTTGTAATATGATCTCACTTTTATTTTTTAAATGTGTGTTTGTGAGATCATATAGTAAAAGATTCAAAATGATGGTGCCAGGATTTTATCAGCAGCTTTTCTGGATGGATACATTATGAAAGGCTTTTATTTTGTTCTCTTTCCTTATTTGTATTTTCTGAGCTTTATCTGAGGATGATTTATTGCCTCTTTAAATGTAGTTTTAATTTAATTAAGGATCTTACCTCATTTTTTTAAAAATATTTATTTATTTAGTTAGTTATTGGCAGACACAACATCTTTGTTTGTATGTGGTGCTGAGGATCGAACCCGGGCCGCACGCATGACAGGCGAGCGCGCTACCACTTGAGCCACATCCCCAGCCCGGATCTTACCTCATTTAGAAAGTAAAATATTCCCATAAAACTGACAGGAAATCCAGTGTCCTTTGCTCCTCTTCACCCAGCCCTTGCTCCCAGAGGCAACAGTGCTCAATGATTATCAAAGTTCCTTCCAACATTTACTTCTGTTTTTCTAAATAGCATGTTTAAGTTAATATTCTTGATTTTTCACATTTTTATGACATGTAGGGACTTTCTCATAAGGAAGGTGAAGATATACTCGTTAGAGCATCTTCTAACCTAGTCTCCTCTCCCATCTTCCCAAAGTGGGATAAATCACTTTTTTTTTTTTAATTACACTCGTAGTTGTCATTTTCTTGAGTGGAAGAACCATGTTCTCTGCCAAGTCAACTAGCCTACTTATATTTCCTTTCCTTATATGTATTCCTTAATATGTATTCTTTCAGTGGACTTTAATTTGATCCTGGAAATTCTATGGCTAAGTGAAAAGCCACTAAGTAAAATAAATAAATAAATAAATAAATAAATAAATAAATAAATAAATAAATAAAACTTTCACAAATTTTAATGGGGAAATATTTATGCATTTCAGCTCAACCCAAGATGCCCAAACCAATTTCTTAGGTAGAAGGAAACGTAAATATAAAATACTGAAAAGAAAATAAATAAGAACATGTTTAAATACATAAAGCACAACATGTTGAAGGTAGATACATAGTTTATGTGGATAAGATGATATCACATTCTGGCATCCCCCATGCCAGAAACAGCAGACATGAGCCAGCTGCTCTACTGCTGAGCCACAACCCCAGCCCAGAAGGTGTGTTCTTTTTAAAAAAAATTTTGTATTCTAATTTGTTATATATAACAGTGGAATGCATTACAATTCTTATTACACACACAGAGCACAATTTTCTACATCTCTGGTTGTATACAAAGTATATTCACACTATCTGTGATTTCATACATGTACTTTGGATAATGATGTCCATTTTCTTCTACCATCATTTCTAATCCCATGCCTTCTCTCCTTCCTTCCCACCCCTCTTCCCTATCTAGAATTCATCTATTTCTCCCATGCTCCCCTACTCTCTACCCCACTATGAATCTCCTTATATCAGAGAAAACATTTGACATTTGGTTTTTGGGGATTGGCTAACTTCACTTAGCAGTATCTTCTCTAACTTCATCCACTTTCCTGCAAATGCATGATTTTATTCTGTTTTATTGCTGAGTAATATTCCATTGTGTTTATATACTACTTTTTTATCCATTTATTTACTGAAGGGCATCTGGGTTGGTTCCACAGTTTAGCTATTGTGAATTGTGCTGCTGTATACATTGATGTGGCTGTGTCCCTGTAGTATGCTGTTTTTAAGTCCTTTGGGTATAGACCAAGGAGAGGGACAGCTGGGTCAAATGGTGGTTCCATTCCCAGTTTTCCAAGGAATCTCCAAACTGCTTTCCAGATTGGCTGCACCAATTTGCAGTCCCACCAGCAATGTATGAGTGTGCCCTTTTCCCCCACAACCTCGCCAACACTTATTGTTGTTTGTATTCTTAATAGCTGCCATTCTGACTGGAGTGAGATGAAATCTTGCAGTTTTGATTTGCATTTCTCTATTTGCTGGTGATATGATTCTGTACCTAGAAAACCCAAAAAGTTCCACCAGAAAACTTTTAGAACTAGTAAATGAATACAGCAAACTAACAGAATATAAAATCAACACCCATAAATCAAAGGTATTTCTGCATATCGGTGACTAATCCTCGAAAGGGAAAGGAGGAAAACAACCCCTTTTGGAATAGCCTAAAAAAAAAAAAAACTTGGGAATAAACTTAACGAAAGAGGTGAAAGATCTATACAATGAAAACTACAGAACTCTAAAGAAAGAAATCAAAGAAGACCTTAGAAGATGGAAAGATCTACCTTGTTCTTGGATGGACAGAATTAATATTATCAAAAGGACCATACTACCAAAAGCACTATACAGATTTAATGCAATTCCAATCAAAATCCCAATGGCATTCCTCATAGAAATAGAAAAAGCAGTCATGAAATTCATCTGGAAAAATAAGAGACCCAGAATAGCTAAAGCAATCCTTAGCAAGAAGAGTAAAGCAGGTGACATCACTATACCATCCTATATACTACAAACAGCATACTACAGGGACACAGCCACATCAATGTTTATAGCAGACCTTAAACTATACTATAGAGCAATTGTAACAAAGACAGCATGGTACTGGCACCAAAACAGACTGGTAGACCAAATGGTACAGAATAGAGGACACAGAGACTAACCCACAAAATTACAATTATCTTATATTACACAAAGGTGCCAAAAACATATATTGGAGAAAAGATATCCTCTTTAACAAATGGTGCTGTGAAAACTAGAAATCCATATGTAACAAAGTGAAATTAAACCCCTATCTCTCATCATGCACAAAACTCAACTCAAAATGGATCAAGGACCTAGGAATAAAACCAGAGACCCTGCATCTAATAGAAGAAAAAGTAGGCCCTAATCTCCATCATGTCGGATTATAACTTCCTTAATAAGACTCCTATATAGCACAAGAATTAAAATCAAGAATCAATAAATGGGATAGATTCAAACTAAAAAGTTTCTTCTCAGTAAAACAACCAATCTGTGAAGTGAATAGGCAGCCTACATCTAGGGAACAAATCTTTTCCCCTCACACAGCAGATAGAGCGCTAATCTCTAGAATACATAAAGACCTCAAAAAGCTACCTCCCCCCCCCAAAAAAAAAACCCAATCAATAAGTGGGCCAAGGACCTGAACAGGCACTTATTGGAAGGTGATATACAATCAATCAACAAATATATGAAAGAAATGTTCATCATCTCTAGCAATTAGAGGAAGATGTATTCTTATAGCACCTTTGTTCTTTATTTTCAAGGGGCACATCCTTCAGTAACTTCTTTAGAAAGAACTTCTTCAACGTTGTTGGGCTTCTTGTCTTTCACTCAGGCTGCACTTAGGAATATAGTTAGGAGTATGGAAATCCACCTTTAGAACCAAACTAAAGCCAAATATGAGAGTACTTCAAAACACATGGAAATAGCACCCCACCACCATCACCAATAAACTGAGATGTTACAGAGGTCTTCCTTTGTCATGTGTTTCTCACATACCAGAGCACCCTGAGCTCATCCGAACACCGCAATCAACTCAAATTTATCCAGTATCCTGGTCTCTGACAAGAAATGTTCAATCAATTGGTAAGTATGTCATTGCCTAAAATTATGATGTCAGATTATCATGTCTTAAAGCACATGTTGTATGTACTTCTGGGTGAAAATGTGTTATCCCTGAAATAAAAATAAAATTAAAAACAGGTAATAGTTGTCTGAAAAGTAGTATAATGTTTAAAGAGATGTCATGGCCGCTGTAATAATGCCTGATCATTCCGTGATGTTTCCTGTTCCCAGAACTTTTTATCATTTGAATCTCACAACTACCTCGTGGAATAGCAGTTGTTAACACCTTTATTTTCATTTTGCACACAGGACACTGACACTGAAAACAAGCTAAGTGAAGTGTACAAATATGCCTGATATGGCAGGCTTGGGGCTCAAGTCTGGTATTTGGAAATCTAAAATCTCTCTATATTTCCATGGTGCACCCATGTTGGCACTATATTATTTACTGTAATAATGGGAGGAACTTAGAAATTTCAAAACATTGCTTTCGAGTGGTGAGCAGTTTATTAAGGAAACATAGTTGGAATAGAAGATATTAGCAAGAAGAAGAGAGGGTTATTTTTGCTGCCCGTGAGTGTGGTCAAGGTAACCGACACTGTGAAATCCAGAAGGAACAATGTAAGAATCCCACAAGCCTTTCCGACAACTCTGCCCATACCATGTACTGAATAACTCTCGTTCTCATATCCTTAGCTTGTCTGTGATGGCCAGCCAGGATGGCTTTCTCTATATCCACTGCTGTAATTCATGTTGATGCTGGTACCAGACGTTTGATTCTTCCGTTTGTAATATATATTTTAATTTACATATAGCAAGTTTTCTCTCATTGTTCTAGGAGATTGATATGAAGGCTTTCCAAAATTAATTTTTCTTTAAAATATCATATCATACTTGCAAAAAAAAGAGAGATATTATGGAGAGAAGTTTTGAATAGTCCTTTTATGAAGTAATTATATATTTTTTGTACTTATATTTTTCAAAAATGTTTGGTGTTCTTCAAATTCCTGGTGAATCTTATGTACAACTACAGAATGCCTCCCCACACAGCCCAGCATGTCAAATAATCTACCATTTTCATTTTAAATCCTAGAGATGCCTCTCCTATCTCTTCTCTTTTGTGCTGGATTACTTGCTGATCCTCTTCCTTTTCCTCAATTTACTCCTTTATTTCCAGGGAGCATATCCTTCAGTAACTTCTTTAGAAAGGTATATGGGAGATAATGTTTGAAGACTCTGCCTTTCTGAAAACAGCTTTATCTTATATTCATTTTTAACCGATAGCTTGGCAGGCTATAGAATTCAATATAAGAAATAATTTTCCTTCTGAATTTTAAAAACATTGTCTTGTTTTCTTCGGATCTGGTGCCTTTTGGATCTCTTTTCCTCCCTGACAGCTCTCATGATCTTCCTTCTCTCTGGCAATCTGAAGTTCGGGATGCTAGGCTTTGAAAGGAGAATTTCTTCATCCTCCTAGGTTTTCTGAAAGCTTAATATCCCTCCATGCAGGACATGCTCTATGATTTCTCGGGTGTTTCTGTCCCTCTGTCTTCTCTCTTCTCTATTTGGACTTTGGGTCTCCAGGCAGGTCATCTCACTCTCATCTTCCCTCCCTGTTGGAATATGTCCTTCATGACACACTCTTAACTCTATCACCTTTTTGGTCCTGTTCTCCTGTGTTTAATTTCCTTGGGTTCTTTCTTGTCCTTTTCTTTATAACTTCATTCATTTTATATTTGTAACCCTTTCTTATTAATGTCCTCTCTTATTTCAGCTACTGATGATCATTTGGGGAAAAGTGCTCTTTTGCTTCCTGCTCTGGGTTCCTGTCTCAGCCTCCCTCCCTCCCTTCACTTTCTCCCTCTCACTTTTTCCTCACTGTTATTTTTAGTCATCCATATCACCCTCTGTCCCTTAGTATCTGATGGGCACCTGGGCGAGGTCTGAATTGCTCCAGGGCATGCGGGCGTGGCTCATCCAGCTGCTGACTATCTCTGGGCAGGTCTGGATGTTTCTCTGGGGATTCCCACTTGTTCACATTTTGAAGCCAGGATTCTGGGCTGATTGGAACTCTCCAGGCCCTTGTCTGGGGTGGGTGGGTTAAGTTTGTCTGCCAGCTGTACGGAGGGGATCCCGCCAGGGGCCATATGTTGAAGGGCTCAGTTTTTCAGATGCGAATCTTGTGTTTAAAAGGCAACTTCCCTCCCTCGGTTGTGCCCCAGGTCTAATGTTTGACCTCAGCAGAGAGTGACACTCCCATCTCTGCCTGAGTGGAGGAAGACCAGTGGAGGAAGACTCTGAGGGTCAAGGAGGAGCTCTGGGCTTTCAGGGGCTCCTTTTTATAGATCAACTATGTTTAGAAGGATATTGTAAATTGTTTAAATTTAAAAAAAAACATTTTTTTAATGGATAAGGGCAATTATGGGCCACTTAAATCAAATCTCACCTCATCTAAGAGCACGCTCCTCCTGACACTGCAAGATCACTCACCGAGAAAAAGCTCAGTAAGCAGAAAGCCATGAGTGACTTCTTAAACTCTGGGCTCTGTGAAATGATCCCTTGGCGACCCCATGCCCCCCCACCACTGAAGTCCCCTCGTGTTATGTGGCTACATTTCCCACTCTGGAACGGTCCTGCACCAAAGGCCACACAGGCCCTTCTGTGGACAAGTATGATTAATAAGCCTATTTTTTGCACATATTTATTCAGCATCTACTGTGTACATACAGAACACCATCTCATACCTTTGTTACCATGTAATTGGGTCATTTGTGCCCCACACAATTCTAGAGTCATCCTTGACTTTGTAGTTCATATCGATAGTCGCTCCTTAGATTTGTGCAGTGCACACTCTGAGCAGCAATACATAATGACTCCCAGCTTAAATCCTCCTGCCAATTCTACAGGGGAGTGCCGATCATTCAAAAGATGATAAAACCATGGTTCAGAGAAGCTTCATGTCTACCAAGTGTTAGAGCTGATACCCAAATGCCTGATTCTGAAGCTGATGGTCTTGCCAGGATACTACTTTTGCATGGCGGGGAGGGCATGATGGGGTGGGAGGTGGGCTGGGTCTCACCAGCTGATCTCAGCAGGTGCCGGTTTCATCTGGAAGCTGCCTCTGGTCTGGTCTTCAGGGTGCCTTGTAGGAAAGTCCTCCAGAAGGCCATTGCATTTTTCAGCTCTGGCTGTGTGATTCTCCAGCTCAGCATTACAACTTATCTCACTGGCACTGGGGACAGAGAGCTGAGCGTGGACCAGGGAAGGTGTCTAGTTGGGACTTGAGGGCCACCTGGCTGTGAGGCACCATTTCTCCCCCTAGTCCTCTGAGTCGGCCCCAGTGAAGCAGCTGCCTTGCTACGGATCCTCCCCTGAGGGACTTACGTGTCTAGGCTCAGGTGTGCACGTCTACGTGTGACTGTTTCCATGCATGTGAGAGCATGAGCACGTGTGTGTGCCGTTCACAACACGTGTGCACACCCAGACCTCCAAAACCAGAGTTGGAATAACAGTGATGGGGATGAAACACCACGAAGCCTGATGTCTACATGAATGGGACACACGTATGTGCACACACACGTGCACCCGCACGTGGATGTTGACGTGGCCTGTCCTCCTCGAACAGAAGGCTTTTTGGGCCTCTTTCCCCTCAATCTGGAATTTGGAGAAAGAGGGCTTCCTGTCCTGAAATGTCTTCTCTCTCTCTCCTGCATGTGCTTCTGCCATGACGCCCTCTGCCATGATGTGATGCAGCCAGGGGGTCTGTGCAGAGTCTGCACCATGTTGTTCAGTCCTTCAGCCACCAAAACCGTGAGCTAAATAAGCCTCTTTTCTTCCTAAGTACTCAGCCTCGGGTATTTAGAGTAACACCCTGTATAGGACGAATACAGGACGGGGTGACCAGAGAGAGCCTCACAGAGGACCAAAAGGAAGCGAGGTAGCAAGCCAGACAGTTATCAAGGGGAAGAGAATTCCAGGTAGGAGAACTAGGCAATGCAAAGGTCCCGCAGTATTTGTGAGGGAATAGCATCCATATCCAGAGACTCCCGAGGAAACCAGCACAGCTAGAGCAGAGGCCATGTGAGGGAGAGCAGTGGACACCAGGTTTCCTTTAGTGATGGAGCAAAAACCCATGTCTTAACAGCGCCGTACCCACATTGAGGTCTGACCTCTGACAAAGCATTCTCCCCAGACTCCCATTTCTCTATGCTCGGTATTCCTGACATCTTTCACTAAAGCCTGTAGGGGTGGGAGGCTGGGTTTTGTCCCTGGCAAAGGAGGGAATAAGCCTCTAGACACCCACGAATGTCTGCCTAAGCAAAGGAACCTGTGAGATTTGTGGGTACAGGGGCCCAGAGGGGACAGGAGCACCCGGCTCCATCCCTGCAGGGGAACACGCTGCTCTTCAGCAACTGGGCAGCCAACCTGGAAGCAGCCCGAAGGCGGGCACAAGGACACCCTGGGGCTGCCTTTCTCCTTTGTTTGGAGCCAAAAGAGAAGCTGATTCTTACTACATATATTTAGCTAAGGTGCTCTGGCCTGGGGGATGTTTTAGGAGGCATTTATCCAACTGGTCACCCTTCACTCCTTGATAGACTGGCCCCTAGAAGACCCCCTGCTGAGCAGCTCCTTGTTCCAGCAGGACCCAGGTCAGGGCTAGGGAAATGGCCCCTATCTGGGTTCCAGACAGAAGCCGAGGCCGGGGTTTGGGAGGTCTTGTGGAAAACAGGGCCAACCCAAACGCAATCAGGCGCAGAGAACAAAACAAATTGAATTTTTGGAGGAAATTGCTTTTTGCCTCTGATGTCTAACTCCCTTTTATTTAATTTGGGGGGTTCTATATGAGCTAGTTACAAACAATCAACTCAGTATTTTCCACCCATTAATCAATAAATATTAAATATTAGAGAATCCAATTTTTGGATGACTGGTGGAGCTGATTGACACGGTCCCAGGCTGTCGGCCACACTTGGCCTCCTCCTGGGGGATCCTCCTCTGAAACCCTCTCGTGGCACCTCACAACCCCACTCACTGGACACAGGGGATTGATCTCCTCTCCTAGGGACAGTCAATCTACACACTGACTGTCAATCTATGAGGTGGCCTTGGGCAAAAATTGGGTCCATATGGACAAGGCCATTTGGTTGGTATTTGGGCCATTTGAGTTCCCTCATGGGAAAATTTTGACCTTGGAAAGTAAGGACTTGAGTAGCTGGTCAGGGGCTAAAGGCAGAGAGACACAGAGATGGGGTAGCTGAAGTTTGGAGAGGGCGGAGGTCACACATGTGGGCTGGATCTTGGAGGGTAAATCTCTTCTCTCCGCCCTTCTCTTTCTTTCTTCCTCTCTAGTCCTTCTTTTCCATCTCTTTCTCTTCTCATATCCAAGCTCTGATTCTCTGAGTGTGTGACTTCATAGATTTCAGTGGCAAGATGGAGGGAGGACAGGAGGGCCATCTGGTCCCAGGCCACTTAGTCTGGAGGTCACATCACCCTACCCACTTATCTATCCATCCATCCATCCATCATCCATCCATCTATCATCCATCCATCCATCCATCTGTCCATCATCCATCCATCCAACCATTCTCCCTGAGGCTTGAACAAGGCCATGTGTTCCTGGGAGACACAGTCACACAGGGAAGTATAATGGTCCATGTGGTAGGGACATAGAGGAGAACGTCAGAGAAGGATTCAGGAAGGAGGTGACACTTGAGCTGAGGCTCACAGGATGAGGAGCTCCCAGACAGACCAAAGTAAACAGCAGGAACAAGGACAACTGCCCATTCCTGCCCTCCCTGGGACGAGAGCCAGTTGAGGTATTTCAATTTGCAGCAGATTGAGTGTGGGCTTCGTGGTGCACTTGAATAGATCTGTGGGAACTTGGACCTGAAGTGCTTTGCATGTTTTGCTAAGAGGCTAGATCTCCATTTCAAGGACAAGAAGGGGCCTGATCTGTGTAACCTGCATCTCCGTCCTCTAGGAGGACGGGACCATGCAAGTAAAGCAAAGGGACATGGAGAATCTCATTTCAGGGGCCCGAGGACACAGGCATTGAATAGTGTACTTACTATGGGCCGACCACTAAAAGGCCTGCTATGGTCTGACTATGCCACCACCTGCCCCCTCCCGCCCCAAGTTCATACGTTGGAAGGATTGCCAGGATTGGAGCCTGTAGGGGGTGATCATGACACAGAGGCCCCATGCAGGGGATTTGTGACCTTACAAAAAAGGTTAAAGGGGACCACGTGAGGATGCAGCAAGAGCAAAATCTATGAAGCAGGAAGCAGCCTTCAGCAGACCCAGACTGCTAGGCCTTGAGGATGGACTTCCCAAGCCTCCCAGACTGTGAGAAATCGATTTCCATTATTCACAAATTGCCCAATCTAAAGTATGTTGTTATAACAGCCTGAATGGACTAAGACAGGGCCTATGTTCACCAGGCCCTTCATTGTATTAACAAACGCCTACTGGGCAGGGAGATACTGAAGAGAGCGAGGCAGGCAGGTGTCTGGAGGACAGATGCACCCGTAGTTCTTCTATGGGGGCAGCCACTACTGTGCTCTAGTCAGTTGTTGCCCCGGAGAACCATGGTCTCTTGTTTGTACCACCTCCTGATTTTTTAAGAGAAGACAGAAATCCAGTTTTTAGGCAAAATTTTCTGAACTAAAAATGAGAGCAACTAATTCAAATGTTTTTGAAATAAACACGTAGGCAAAACACAATTCAAGCATGAACAGGACTTAGCTAGTCACTTAACCTTCCTACCTTCCCACTCATCACTAGATATCCACCTGCCCATACATCCACATATGTATATGTACATACATACATCTGTCCATCCATCCACACAGCAACCAACCCATTCACATGCATAACCATATATCTACCCACTTATCCATCCATCATCCATCCATCCATGCCTCTCTCCCTTCCTCCCTCCCTCTTCCACAGTGAGAGTACATTCCCTCTCAAACCTTCCCAGGACAGAAATATTCGTCATGCTCCATCTTTTCCAATTTCCCTTGAAAGTCCTATTTCCCTTCAAGTTCAAGCAAATTATAAATGTGTAAAGTGGTGCAAATATGAACGAGTTTGGACCTGACTCTTTCTACAGGGAAATTTTTGCTTTCTCTTGCTGTCCTTGCTGTGCTGCCTAAAGTAGGAGAGTATTTTTTCTCCCTTTGGATTTGAGCCTTCACAAGTGTTCCAGAACAAAATTAAACCAAATAGAGAATTAGATTCCCCTCCCTTTTCTTGGAAATATCTTGCCACTGGGCCATGCTCCCTGGGAATTAAATAACTCTTCAAAAGGAGACTAGAAATAGATTTCTCTGTAGGGTTTCTAGATGTCAGTAAATGGATTTATGGAAAATGGGTTAGGTTTGGTGAATTTAAAATTGCGAACAGGTGAATATGCTCTATCTGTGCAAATAACCCTTTTTAACTTTCTCCTTCTCCATATCCAATTGGGATTCTTCCTCTTACTATCCTACTTCAATTGTTCTTTTTTACCTTACCCTAATATCTTCCCCAGCTTGAAATGGGTTGGGAGGTGGGAGGGGCAGATAACTATGCTAAATTCTTGACATGTCATAACATTTATATTTCTGATCTCAGTGGCAGATATTCTGGCACGATCCAAAAATGAGGGTATTATTAGATGCATAAACTCTCTGAGGCTCAGTTCTCTCATCTGTCAAATGGTAGAAAGTGTCATATTCCCTTCTCCAACCAAATTGGAAATATCTCCAAAAAGTCTGCCAAGGTGTCTTCTAATCCAGGGGGTCTAGCCTCTGCAAAGGAATGAAAAGTTTGGTAAACTGTAAATGCACTCTGGGAGCTCTTCCCAGTGCCCTGCTGGTTTTAAGTATTATTCAAATATATTTGTGAGATTAGAAGTCCCAGAGGGTGTGAAACATGGAGTGGGGAGTCGAGGAGATTGGATGTGGGGAGGCGGTTTGCAGGGAAACTGGGAAGCAAGGGCCAGTCCTGAGTGTCTGAGCAGCCCTGGGAGCTTGTGGCACCTAAGGACATTCTGAATGCTGTCCTGGGAGCACAGGAAGAAAGAAAAGGATGCTCGCTCCCTCACCTCCACACCATTTGGCCTCCTGCTCTCTCAACCTCCCTGCTGTGAGATCTCCTGGTGGGACACCATCACAGAGGGACTGAGCACTTGGCATCTGGACCCTCAGTCTTCCTTTCTATTAAGGGGACTGGATTGCTGTGAGGGACTGAACAGGATAAAGGAAGCTAAGGTCTGAGTCTGGGTGAAGTCTGCCTCTCCTCCAAGGGGCTGAAGCAGCCCCAGCTCCATCAGTCTGAGGTTGGGACTCCCTTGATACCAGGATTTGTGAGGCAGAGAGAGGTCTGGCAGCTGGGAACAGGTGTGTGAGCCAGCCCTCAATCACCTGCAGACCTGTGAGGGAAGCCTTAGTGTTTATTTAGTACCAGGCACTTTGTAGATGTTATTTCACGTAACACTGTCAACAATTCCCTGGAGTAAGGCTGCAGTTGCCATGTTAGAATCGAGGAAACAGAGGCACTGCAGGGGCTGGGGCATGAAATAACATCCCCAGGGTGTAGCCAGTGGGTGGTCACAGACCTGTGGCCTGCAAGGCCTGGCATGTGGACCATCTTGGTTCTCACAGGAAGAGCATGCGTTAACTGCTGCTGCGGCCAACAGAGCCCCTGTCAGCATGGAGGATGGAGCTCAGCGTGGCCGCCCATTCCTCCCGCTCCTGAACCTCTGCTTCTGCTGCAGCCGCCCCACTGGCCACCCAGCTCCCGAGGTTTGGCCCTTGACTGTGCCATGCACCACCTCCCTGTGTTGCCTCCTTATTTTTCAGCTTCTGGAGAGATGGGAGTTTCTGGAAGGCTCAGAGCTTCCTAGTGATTAAGGGTCTGGTGGTTCAGGGAGGCTTCAATCCTGACTGACCAGCTGTGTGAACTTGCCCACTTCTCAATCCTTCTAGGCCTCAGTTTCATCTTTACAATGGGACTGCTGCACACGTATTCATCATTCTATCCTGTTCCTAGCTCAGCAGGCTGGGATGAAGTCTGGGCGACCCTTGTGTTGGGCTTGAGCAGGGATCCTGGGGCACGGGAAGGCCTTTTCTGAACTTGCTGACCCTTCAACCTTGAAGAGTGGTCCTCAAAAATCTCCTGACCCCCTGACCTTCTACCTCCCCTCACCCGGCTTTCTTTTCCTCCTTATTAGTCATTCCTATCTCTTGCTATGTGTGTATGTATTGTATATGTTCATACAGGTGTGCAGCGTACATGTGCCTTATTTATAAAATGGTCCCTTATTTATAAAATGGTGTCGTATTTGCATGTAAGCTACACACATCCTCTTAAATCAACTCTAGATGACTTATAACATCTAATACAACGTAAATTCTATGAAATTAGTTGCTATGGTATATCATTTAGGGATTAATGCCAAGAAAAAAGTCAGTACACAAATTTTTCCCGAATATTCTTCTTTTTTTTTAACTAGAGATTAATCCCAGGGGTGCTTAACCACTGAGCCACATCCCCCATCCTTTAACAAAGTTTTTTCTTTAGCGATAAGGTCTCACTAAATTACTGAGGGCCTTGCTAAGTTGCTATGGCTGGCTTTGAACTTGCAATCTTCCTTCCTCAGCTTCCTGAGCCACAGAGATTACAGGTGTGCATCATCATGCATGGCCCCAATATTCTTGACCTGCAGTTGGCTGAACCCCTGTCTGCAGAACCCACAGAGGGTCAACTGTAAGTATATGTGTAAGGCACAAGTGTCTACACACATATGTGAGCATCTGCTTCTCTTGCTCTCACCCTGCTGTCTTATTCATCACTCTATCCTGTTCCTAAAACGCCCCGCTGCTCCAATCGGGCACTTAATAAATGCTGGTTGAATGAATGAGTGAAATGATGGCAATTCCCATTTCTTGCCCATCCCTCTGACTACCCACCAATGCTTTCACTCCCAGGCTATGCTGGATGAAGAAAAGCATTCTAGATGCAGGTTCATAAGCATGTCCAGGATCGGGACCCTAAATAGAATGGGGGTCAAGATCTCATCTAAATAAAGGGCCCTCTCCCCACCCCGTGCCCTCTGGCTCGCCCTCACCTGGGTTTGCTTCCCTTCCAATGAGCTCATCCTCCTCATTTCCTCTCCCAGAGGCAGGTGAGTCGGGCAACAGCTGTGCTGCTGGCCAGCGCCACAGGCAGGGGAAATCCACGCAATTTCCTGAGCAACACACGTGGAGAGCAAGGTTCATAATGTCGAGGAAGGGGGGGGGCTGCTGGCAGTCCTTGGCCTCATTTCCTGGAGATCCCAGGAGTTGGCAGAGAAGGGGTACAGGGGGAGGGCTGTACTGACCCCGAAGGATCCTGCGTGAGAACTGATGACCGGCTCCACGATAGAGGCTCATGGAAACGTCTCTACCTTCTGTGAAGCTTGCCTTGGTTCCTGTGGTTCCCAGGGCTTCCCCCCAGACCATGTCTACAGAGGAAACGCCCCACCCAAACCTATTTCAGCTCTTGAAGCTCAGGGATTTTTCTAACTAACGCTTAAGCTGACAGGCTCCGGCAGGAGTTGTAGCCATGAATCTAAAAAAAAAAATTAATTGCATCTATACTGGACATGGAGACTCTTTTCCTCCTCATTCTCTAAACAACACAGTATGCCACTATTTAATAGCATTTACATTGTATTGGGATCATAAGTAGAGATGATTTAAAGTATATAGGAAGATGTGCACAGATTATATGCAAATACTGCATTATTTTATATAAAATAATTGCATACTTATAGATTTTAGTATCCAAAGCAGGGGCCTGGAACCCATTCCTGTGAATGCCAAGAGATGACCTTACTTTTTAATCCATAACAATGAAAAGAGTTTGATGCAAGTTTTTGGAAGTCATGGTTAGCCTCTATAAGTAAAACAAAAGCCTGTGTCTCTCTTATTTCTCACCTGCTGCTCTCTGATGTAGTGGGGTGTGTGGAGGTGCCACAGGAATGGCATCAGGAACAGTGGGTAGCCACCCAAATCCTTGATGGTCACTGATGAAGAACAGCTAGTATGAGCAACTCCTTGTTCTGAGCTAGCTGAAGGGTGACAGGTCCAAGCCTGGCCCCAGATGGTGGCCGCTGAACCCTGTGACTGATGTACTATGTCACCTGGCCCCTTTTGGCTGGATCAGTCCTAGGTGTGCTCCTGGCCTGGTCAGCCCCAACGAGGTTCTCACTCCTGAGCACCTGTCATGGCCTCCATCTTGGCCCTCACTGGAGACCAGCCACAGAGCCAAGAACCTGGTCCTGTCAACTTTACATTCCAAATCTGTCCTTTCCTTTTTTTAACGATTTTTTGATGGAAAATTTAAAACATATACTGTTTGAAACATACAATTTCAAGATATATTATCATTCTGTGCCTAACCAGAAAGGAGCAATACAGTCAAAAGACACTTAGCCAAAGAGGTGAATGGGGGGGGGGGACCAAGAAAGGTGTCATTAGGGTTAATAAAACCAGAGTGGGAAAGCATGGCACCCAGGAATTAGTGATAGTAGGAAGCTATTACCACCTTTGGGGCTCAAGGGACAGGGGCCATTGAGAAGTGAGTACTTGGAAAGGAGCTAAGGTACAGGAGCTATCATCAGAGGCAGGAGTTGGTGAACTGTGGCCCATGGGCCTGCCTCCTGTTTTCATGAATAAAGTTTTATTGGAACACACTCATTATTTACACATTAAGTACAGCTGCTTTGTGCTTCATCCACAGAGTTGAGTAGTGGTGGCAGAGACTGTATTGTCCACAAAGTCTTAAATATTTACTGTCTGATCTTTACAGAAAAGGTTTGTTGACCATTAACCATCCAAGAATCCATACATTAAAGTCCAAACTCCCTAGTACCTCAGAATGTGATTGCATTTGGAAATAGGATCATCAAGGTGAGCCCTAATTTGATATGCCTGGAATCCTTACAATAAGAGGAAGTTAGGACACTCACATACAAAGTGGGAAGACCATGTGAAGACACAGGGAGAAGATGATGGCCATCTACAAGACAAGGAGAGAGGCCTCCCGAGAAACCAACCTTGTCCATACCTTGACCTCAAGCTACCAGCCCCCAGAACTGTGAAAAAAACCCCCACACTTCTGATGTTTAAGGCACCCAGTCTATGGTACATGGTAGCCTTAGCAAACTAATCCAACAGCTGTAGCAGAACATAGGCTCTGTGAGAATACAGGAAGGCAGGGAGGGAATGAGAGGAATAAACACCCTGATCTTTCTCCTACTTCGGATCTAAGCTTAGTGATTGCCATTGGCTA
The DNA here is from genome assembly GCF_021218885.2 of Marmota monax. Classification (NCBI taxonomy): domain Eukaryota; kingdom Metazoa; phylum Chordata; class Mammalia; order Rodentia; family Sciuridae; genus Marmota; species Marmota monax. Next base: position 2,694,844 of record NW_026692072.1, on the reverse strand, counting down.
AACCCAAATGGAAACCTGCCAATCAAATTATCCGAGTGATTCAGTCAATAAAGGTTGGCCTCCCAGGGCGCAGAGCAAGGCAGAGGAGAGCAGAGGATGGACCAAGGGGCAAAAGGTAGATAACCAAACAGCACATACAAAAAAAAAAAAAAAAAGAGAGAGAAAGTCATGAACCATGTACCCATTCCCCTGTTATTTTTTCATATCTATCCTTCTCTCCCTTCCCTGATTTTTTTCCCTCAAATTTTTGGTTTTGATTTTGGGATTCTGTTGGTTTTTTATTTTGTGCAAGGCCTATGCATGCTGGGCAAGCCCTCTACCACTGAGCTCCACCCACAACACTCTTCTGAGGGTTTTTAAAAACAAATCTCAGAAAACATATCATTTCACCCCCAAATAGTTCCTATGCATCGATAATAGATAAGAACTTTAACAATAATGCCCTTATCATATCCAAGAAAAGGAACAAAAATTATTTAATAACATCTCATCCTGGGCTATGGTCAAATTTCCCTGTTGCCTAAAAAGATGACTAATGGTTGCTTTGTTCTAATCAGGAAATACATGAAGGTCAGATGACATATTTTATTTCTTGAAAAAACTGCTTTTGTGCCCTTTTATAGAATTCCACACTTTCTGGATTGGGCTGATCAACACATCATTGCAGTGTTGTTGAACTTGTTTCTCTATTCCCTAAATTTCCTGCACACTGTTGGGCAGAGTTGAAAGCTTGATTAGGCTCAAGGGTGGTGCCTTGTATCGCATCATTTCACAGAAACAGGCTACCTGCTTCTCCCACTTTCTGTAATACTGAGAATGATCAGTGGGTTCAGAAATGTTAGTCTGGTCTTGCCATTAACCAAATTCTCTATTAACTTCTTTCTAATGATGTGAGTGCTTGTCCATGACATTGCCAAGTCCTTTATTTCATTAGGGTTTGCAAAACCCTGATTTTCTCACCTATCATTCCTTCTGCATTTATTAAATAGAATTATCCTACAAAGAACTTTCCCTTATCAACCATTTGTGGAAAAGGCAAAATAGCTACATAGCCTTTTTCTTTGTATTCTTTCAGAGTACTGAGCCAGTAGACAAGTTAACAGATACTTTTTTTTTTCTTAGTGTTGTTAAGAACTCATAATTTAAAAAAATATATACTTAATGTATTTAAATTCACTGCTGTCAGTATTTCTTTGGATGCTAAGTTGTCCCATCTCTGGCTAGTGAGAGCCCCTTCAAATTGGCCTCTGTGTCCTTTTGCCTTGACACCATTAGTATTTCATTATTTCTTGCTTCCTGGTACAATATGATGGCCTGCATTTATCACATGTAATTCTTTCTCCAGAGCCACACTCAGCCCTGTGTCTTGATCCAGGTTCATTAGAAATAGAGACTGAGACAAAAACTATGTGCTCACACTTAACTGGCAAGAGTGCCATCCCAGGGAAGTAAAGAGACACTTAGATAAATAAATAAAGGCAGAGGGGGAACTAACTAACCACAGGGAGCTGTTCCTCCCAGGCTAGACTGCTTCACGATTAACACAGCCAATTGTTTGGATGCTCAGAGCCTCTTGAGAGGAGGTATGAAATGACTGCACCTTAGACTGCCTGACATCTGCTGCCTCACATGCCCTTACCTTCTCTGCCTTGCTTGGCATCTCTGGTTACAATTATGGGGAGATCAGTGTCTCCACGTGGCCAGTCCAACCAGTGTGTGGTCACAGTGGCCTCTCTTTAACATTCACCACTATGCATGGGGACCCCTCAGTGTGCACTATGAAAGTTGTGTGTGGGCACAACTTTCCAATCAGGGTAACAGTGTGAGTTATTGTTAGGGAGGCATTGACCCAGAAAGTGTCAGATGGCCAAGGCCCATTGGTACAGGTTGGCCATTGTCAATCTGGGGTGGTGCATTTACAAGATCTACTACACCCCGCTTTATGCGTCCCAGACTCTCAGACATGCCTCCATCCTCTTACAATATTCCGATCTCATAGGGACCAAACTGTCCACACTTCTTTCTATAAAGGGAGGTGCAAATCCAGTTCTTTCAAGGATGTGCCACTTGCAATTTTTTGGATGACCTGAAAGATTTAGCAAGTGAAACTACAGTGTCCATGGCCATAGCTGGGCCCAGTGGTCAAAATTTACATTCATCATCTCACATCTCCACTGCCTATTTTAGGTTCTACAACTTCTAGTTTATTAAAATCCTTACCATATACCTTGGTAAAATTATCCCTGCCTAGATACCAAGACCTTGAATCCAACAGAATCTATGGTGATGGAACAGGAAGCTAAAAATTTGCACATCTGTACTGGGAGTGACTGTGAAAAGATCAATTCTCCTTTCACTATGTGGTTTCTGGACCCATACATTTTAGCATCACAAACTGGGACTGGTTCAGTGAATGTGCCACACCTAGTATGGTGACCTGGCAAGGTGTCCCTAAGCTGGCTCTTCAGCTGTGACTTCACTAAGTCACTGAGTGGTGAGACATTGTTTCCTGGGATTTTTGAACACATATTTCATTGGTAGTAAAATGTACTCTTTGGTCGGTGACAAGGTAGTATAGGATATCATGTCAATAGATTGGGTCGTCTGTTATTCCTTAGATGGTGGTGCTGGTAGAGGCACTCAAGGAAAAGCAACAAAACTGCATTTTGAGTAGATGTTGATTCTGATGAGGAAGAATTGCTTTCTAGCCCAAAGTGGAAGGGCCTGATATAATCTATTGGCCACCAAAGGTGAGCTGGTGACCCTGAAATGGTCTGTATTGAGGACTCAGAATCAGTCCCTGCCGCTGCCATGTTGGTCACTCAGCTCAAAACTAGAGCAGCTTTGACAAAAAGAAATCCAGATTTGGACCCCTTCCGACCATGGCTACTTTGTTCATGGACCCATGTGCAAGGACTACATAGGCCAAAGAGAGGGGCTAGCTAATATCAACTGGATGGTTTGTGTCCACTCCCATAAGATAATTCACAGAGCTCATTCATCAGGCTTCCTTTCTCCTGATCTTATCCAGTGTCTTTCCAACTGTCTTAGTCCATTCTCTGCCGCTATAACAAAATACCCAAAAACTAAATAATTTAAAAACAATAGAAGTTATTTGGCTCATGGTTCTGGAGGCAGAGAAGTCCAAGACCATGGTGCTGGCATCTGGTGAGGGGCATTGTGTTGCATTGTCCCATGACAGAAGGACAAAGGGCAAGAGTATGTATGCACTCATGAATGGGTGGGGTAGAAGAAGGTCCCAACTTTTCTCTTTATAACTAACCCACTTTCTTGAGAATGGCTTTAATCTACTCATAAGGATGGTGCTCCATGACCTAATCACCTCTTGAAAGTCTCCTCTCAACTCTGTTGCATTGGGGATTGTTTCTGACACATGAATCTTGGTGTACACTTTCAAACCACAGCAACCACTATCAACCAACATTTAAGGGTCAACAAACTGGGTGATTCATCGTAGTGGAATCCTACACTCTATTATCACAGACTAAAACCCACCTTTTACTACTAAGCAGGTATGACACATAGGACTCAAAACCATAACATACAGTATTCCCCATGTACCTCATCACCTGGTAACTGGTTAAAAAAAATGGGACGTCCTGATTAAGTCTTACTGAAAAGGCCTGCTGGGAATGGCTTGCAGGGCGAGTACACTGGAAGAGGCATGTGCATTGTAATCTTTCTCTTTTGGCCCCTTACTAATAAGCCAGGCTATTCACTGCTGCCAAGGAGTTGGTATTGCTGAAACCACCAGTTATCCATGGCGAGTTCTGCTCCCTCACGTGTTGGAGTGTAACATTAGAGAAGCATGCGGGGTTTACTTAAAAAGGAGTAACATAGACTTCTCCGGGCAGGAAGAAGGGTGCCATAGCTGGTTTCCTGTTTCCCAAGAAGTGAGGGTGCTCTGCCTTTTTTATGTCTTAGGCTTCCTTTGTATTCCGGCTCCCTTCCCCTTGTCTCTCTCCTTCCTGCTTATATGACTAGGAAACTAGGAAATGCTCCGTGGGATGGCTGAAAGGTGAGAAGCAGATGGAGGAGAAGGGCCAGGTGGAGCAGCCCAGAGCACACCAATTAACAATTTTTATAACTCCCTGTAGGGAGGGACAATTCCTGGGCCAGGTTACCTGAGCAACAGGTTGGAGCAGGGGCAGGTCATCTTGATAAGGGTGGAGGAAGGGGGCTGAAGGCATTTCAGTCTCTCAGGGGGCAGTCTCCAACTTCCTGGTCTCACTCAAATTGGCCTTCTTGACCCAACCTGACTCGATTTACCTGTCTATACTGATTGCCCGTCTAATTCTGGCTTCATTGCCACACATTAAGCCAATGTGCCTCTGGAAGCTCTGCCCACAGGGAGAATTTTCTTCCACCACTATTTCTGGGGCCACTTCTTTTTTTTTCCCCCTTGTTTTTCTTGGTGCATTGTAGTTGTGAATAATGCTGGGATTTGTCACATATTCTTATGTGCACTCAATATAACAATCTAATCTGACCAATATCACTCCCCAGCACTTTCCCTCTCTTTCCCATACCTGGGGACCTTTCCTCTACTGATTTACCTTTGATTTCCATGATATCAGTCCCTATTTTCCTATTTCCTCTCTAACTTCTTCATATGAGACAAAATATATGTCCCTTAGCCTTCTGAATTTCAGTTACTTCACTTGATATAGTAGTCTCTAGGTCTATCCATTTCCCTGCAAACAACACAGTTTTGTTTTTCTTTATGGATAAATAGAACTTTATTGTGTATATATACCACATTTTCTTTATCCATTCATTTGTTGATGGGCACCTAGGCTGGGTCCATAATTTGGCTGTTGTGAATCGTGCTGCTATAAACATGGAGTGCATGTATCACTGTGGTGGGGTGACTTTAATTCTTTAGGATAAATACTGAGGAGTGGTATACCTGGTTCATACGGTTGTTCCATGCCTAGTCTTTTAAGGAAGGAAACTCCATACCGATTTCCAAAAGGGTTGTACTAATTTGCAATGCCACCAACAGTTTTAAAATGTCCCTTTTTCTCCACATCCTTTCAGCATTTATTATTTGTATTCTCGCTGACTGACATTCTGACTGGTATGAGATGAAATCTCAGCATAATTTTGATTTGCATTTCCCTAATTGCTAATGATGTAGAACATTTTTTCACATTTATTGGCCATTTGTATTTCTTTCTTTGAGAAGTGTCTGTTTAATTCATTTGCCCATTTATTAATTGGGTGTTTTTTTTTGGTGTGAAGTTTTTTGAGTTTTTTATATATTCTAGATATTAATCCTCTTTCAGGAGAGTAGGTAGCAAACATTTTCTCCCATCCTGTAGGTCCTCTGTTCATATTCCTAATTATCTCCTTGTTGTGCAGAAGCTTTTTAATTTGATGCCATCCCATTTATTAACTCTTGGCGTTATTTCCTGAGCTTTAGGGATCCTTTTGAGAAAGACATTGGCTGTGCCTGTGTACTGACGTGTTGGCCCTAGGTTTTCTTCTAGGAGTTGCATAGTTTTGGGTCTAATTTCTAGGTATTTGATCAATTTTGAGGTGTGTTGGTAGGGTGAGATAAGAGTCTAGTTTCATTCTTCTACATGTGGAGAACCAATTTTCTCTGGGGGCGACTTCTAAGGAGGAGTTGTTATGGTTTGGATATGAGATATCTCCCAATAAGCCCATGTGATAGTGCAGAAATGGACAGAAGTAAAATGATTAAATAGATCAATAGATCTATCCATTTGTGGATTAATAATTTCAATGAATTACTGTGTGGTAATAAGCAACTGAGGCATGGCTGGTGGAAGTGAGTCAATGGGGCATGCCTTTGGGGAATTAGAATTTGTCCCAGGCTCCTCTCTTTGCTTCCTGGACACCATGATCTGAGCATCTTTCTTCTGCTGTCCCCTTCTGCCATAATGTCCTGCCTAACTTTGAGCCCAAGAGCAATGGAGTCAATCAATGACCATGGACTGAACCTCTGAAATGGTTAGCCAAAATAAACTCTTCTTCTTCTGGGTTGTTCTTGTTATGTATTTTGACCACAGTGACAAAAAGTTGAATATCACAGGGACTTCAGTGTAACACAGTCCATTTGTGGGTGGAGTCAACATTCTATTGGTGCCTCTAGAGTCAGATTCAGTTCCTATTGGGTGAACTCAGAGGGATGCCAGTTTCAAGGAGTGCTCACAGCAAAGAAGGACTCTCCAGCATGTCCAGAAAGTAGCACAAACTCCTCTGCTATTTAGGATGTATCCCAGCAGATCTCATGTTACTACAAGTATCCCTGATAGATTATAATGCTGTGGAGTTTTTAACAAACTGCAATAAAAGAGATATAGCAGAGACCCCTAGGGTTATATAACAAGGTCATGCCTTGATTCTGGCATGTTCTTGAGCCTTACCAGAGACTAAATGCCTAGCCATGGGATGCCAAGTGACTACAGTGTACCAGATTTTTTAAATTGTGATCTGAGTATTACAGATCCTGTGAGTCATAAGGTTGGGTGGATAGAGCAGTAATCCACTGTGCAATAAAAATGACACATTCAGAATTTGGACTGACCAACTATAAAAGGCACAAGTGAGTGACATGAACAGGTGACCCAGACTCCCCACGGTACCTACCTCTTTTTCACTAATGCATCTCTCAACAGAGGAACAATGGAGATGCCTACTGCCAAGTAAAGAACTGCTTTTGACCTCCCTGTTATTAGGGAAAAAACTCACTATGTTGACAGCCACATATCAAATGTCAGACATACCACAACTGGCACAGCAGCTGTGCTGCAATTGGCGCTACCACCTGGTTGGGGTCACAGTGATATACCATCATCCTCCATGATGTGTCTGGTTCTTGCAAAGGCTAGAAAAGTAAATGGAATGGGGAAGTGATGGAAGCACAATCCCTGCATCTTTTAAGTCTTTGAAAGAAGTGCTACTCTGTAATTCCTCTTAGAATAAAGTATTATTCCTGATTTATTATCATGGCCAGGACTAAGGGTAGTTTCCACAGAGCCCTTCCAAAATTACTTTTCCCCTATAACCCATAGTACCAATACTAGGGATCTGTTATCTGTTAAGTATTTTCATCTCAATTTTACATTCTAATCATAGCGATAATTGAAAAACAGAAATAAACAAAGGGTGTGCTTTAGTTGACTTTTTCGTTGCTATGACAAAAAGACCTGTCAAGAACAACATAGGAGCTCACAGTTTCAGAGATCTCAGTCCATAGACAGCCAACACCACTGCTCTGGGCCTGAGGAGAACATCATGGTGGAAGGGTGCAGAGGAGGAAAGCAGCTCAGGACCTGGCCACCAGGAAGTAGAGAGAAACTAAGCTAGGCTAATCAGGGACAAAATATATACCCTAAGGCCTGCCCCCAATGACCCATCTCCTCCAACCTCACCCTACCTGCCTATAGTTACTACCAAGTTAATCCATGTCAGTAGGTAGATGCACTGATTGGATTAAGGCTTTTATAACTCAAATCATTTCACCTCTGAACTTTCTTGTATGATCTCACACATGAGCTTCTGAGGGGACACCTCCTATCTAAACCATAACAGAGTGGATCACTGGACTTTTTCCCCAGTGTATAATTACCCCCGCAAAAGACAACAGGTCACTTTGGGGAAAGATAAAATATGAAATCATATGGTATTTCACATTAAAATGCAAGATTACAGAGTCTTAACTCACTTGAGTTTTTACTTGTGTCTCTTGATTTTTGTTCTGAAAATCTTGGTCCATAATTATATTAACAAAAGTACTTATTTGTAGATCCTATCATATACATAGGTTGGCTTCAAAATGACAGTAGCAACAGTGCTACTCTCTGGAATAGACTGAATCATTGCTCTCATGTTTGGTAGCAATCTCTGTGGAGGATTCTATATCCCTGCCCTTTTGAACTTCAGCTGTGTGAAGTTTGGCTAATAAAATAGGAGTGGATTAAGAATGATGTTGGTCATTTCCAAGAAGAAGGTTTAAGCGCCTGAGTATCTTTTCTCTCTGCCTCAGTGACTGGCTTTAAATATCCCAGACGCTCTTCCCCAGCCTGGGTCACAGAGGGAAGACAGCACGGAGCCAAGCTGGAGCCCACATGCAATAAACAAGAGGCACGGGAGTTGTTGAAGCCACCGCGATTTGGGTTTATTTGTTACTACAACATAACATCATCTAGTCCTTTCTGATTTATATACCAGTGAATGCAGTTTAAGATTTCTTCATGGTTCTTTTCATCCTTAGGATATATATGCCATTAAGTATTTGCCATCAAAATACTATTATATGGAGTTGTTTGCAATAACTCTTATTTGTGTGGCCAAATCACCACTTGATACACAATTATTATCATTTCTTTCTGTTTTGACAACTTTTATAAATTCCTTTTCATTTTCATTTAATTTTCAGTTTTAAAACATCTACATAGTCCAAAGTTAAATACAAAACCAATTATGTGCAGTGAAGTCTGGGGTCCAACCCTCTTCCTTTCCTCTCCTTATATGTAACTATTTTTATTGCTTCCATTATTATTTTTTGGTAACATAAGCAAAGTTATTTGTATCTTCATCTATCCTTATTTCTTGAACAACCAGCACACTTGAGACGCTGTACCTTGCCTTTTTTGCTTAATACACTGTGAATCAAATTATGTAAGTAGATAGGATCTTTCCTATCCATTTGTAGAGCTGTGTAATAGTGGGTTGTTTGGTTTTTCAATCAATCCCCTATTGATGGATATTTGGATTGCTTCTATATTTTTACAATTATAATCACTTGCAATGAATGTCCTTGTACATATGTCATTTGGTCTTTTTGTCAGTTATTTTTAAGAAGACTCATAGATGTGGGATTGCTATGCCAGAGGTTAGATGAACTGATAATAGTTTTTTTTTTGTGTGTGGCAGATGGGGGGGCTAGGTGATCCAAGTTCCCCTCCATGAAGATTGTGTCCTTTTACATCTCCACCAGCAACTTCTGGGAGAATGCCTTCCCACAGCCTCGTCCCTAGAGTATGTTATCAGACTTTGGATATTTGTCAATCTGATAGGTGAGAAATGATATCTCAATATAGTTTCAACTTTCAATTTTCAGTTTTCATATTCTGACAATGTGGGTCTTCTCACCACATATTTAATGACAATTCGTACCCCTGACAGCCATTTGTATATTTTGCCCCTTTTTCCATTGAGTTGTTAGGGAATTTCTTATTAATGTTTAGAAAATTTTTATCCAGTAGGAATATGAACCTTTAGGTATATAATATAAAATGTACTCCAGAGAATACAAAATGGTATGACCCCCGTGCAAGGAAATGTAGGAACATCTAGCAAAATTACTAACGTATCTTTTCTTTGACCCAGAAACCCTCAGAGACTGGGCTTGATGTTGCTGAGCTGCTGAACCAGCAGCTGCCTATCTTGGGGCTTCTTGTTATGTGAGAAAAATCAGCTCTTAAGCTTAGGGTAGTCAGTGCTTTAGCTTGTTAGTTTTTGTTACTTGAAGAGGCCTTCCAATATGAATATATAAATACACAATACACACATACACACACACACACACACATATATATATATATATATATATATATGTGTGTGTGTGTGTGTATGTATGTATTTCTACATATCAAACAATTGTACTATTTCTTTCACTAGGCAGGTCAAGAACTTCTCTTCATTCTGTCTAATCTGCACCTGTCATTTTTCTCTTCCTCATTCATCTCTTACACCATCTTCCATTTCTCCCTCCACCATAACATTTTCCTTACCCACTGATTCAATTACTGAAAGGTAAATTCTGCAGTCTAAAGTGGGTTCCCCAGGATACAGCAAAATAGTTCCTGGGTGACAGTTTGAATGTATCTCTTAAAAGTTCATATATTGGGAACATGGGAGGAAAATGCCCTCATGATCCATTCATGGATGGATGAATTCATGGGTTATTGTGGAAGTGGCTTTGTTATAAAAGCAAGCTTTCTCTGGCACACTTGCTGCCTGACCCATTATATCCTCTGCCATTTTTATGATGCAGCAAGATGGCCCTCACCAGATGCCAGTGTCATGCTCCTAGACTTCCTAGCTTTCAGAACCATGAACCAAATGAACCTCTTTCCTTTATAAATTACCTAGTCCATGATATTCAGTCATAGCAACAGAAAACAGACTAAGATACTGGAGAAACAGAAAGGAAGATAAATGATTTCATTTCTTCCCCCTCTTTTCTCTTTGGAACAAGCTCACTGATACTAGAAGATAGACACCTTGTACTGGAAGCATCCTGGTTGCTATAACTGAATGCTCCAGAGAGGCCTAAGGAAACCACAGGAAAAAACCATACAGAGGCGGGGCCCTATCTAGCCTCCTCCTTCTGTGCCAGCCAAGGCCCCCTTGGCTGTGTGTCTTCTTTAGCTACCACCGCCTTGGCCATATAAATGGTGCATCTTCTCTCACTGACCGAGGGGGAGCTCACATATTTCAAGAGAGCCTTATGCTTTGGCTCAGCTTATAGCTGTGTTTATCATTTTGTATGGAGGCTTCCAGATTCAGCAAAGTCTGTAGACTGTATGTACTCTACAGAAACAAAAGTGCTAGTACCTAAGAATTTATATTCTAGAATATTTACTGCAATATCATTTGTAGAGCCAAAAGAAAGAAAGAAAGAGAGAGTGTGGATGCTTACCAATATAGCCAATAAAAGATGGCATATGCAGACAGGGGGCATCGTGCTGTTCCTTAAAAATCAGTCAGAGCTGGATCTATTGACCTCAGGTGAAGGCAAAATACAGTGCACTCCACAGCAGCTGGAGTGGAATGAACACTGTGTTCTTCTTTCTCTCCTCCTCTCTCTCTATTTTTTTAAGTGATTAAAGACAACTTCCTTTGTGTTACAGATTTGCTTAGGTTTCTGAATATTTTGTGTCTGTTGGGCCTCAGTTCATATAACTTCAGAATAACAACAGTGCTTCCTATATTATAGGGTTGGAAGAATTAAATGAGTGACAAGAGGTGATATGGTGAAAACAAGGCCCTTCTTTTTTTAATCTTTATTTTTTAGTTGTAGTTGAACACGATACCTTTATTTTATTTATTTATTTTTATGTGGTGCTGAGGATCAAACCTAGGGCCTCGCATGTGCTAGGCAAGTGCTCTACCACTGAGCCACAACCCCAGCCCCAAAAAGGCCCTTCTTGTAATATGTGCTAAATAAATATTTGCTGTTATAATTTTAGGTGAGCATGGATGGACTTGTAGAAGGTTGTTCTCAGACTGTTAATACTGTTCAGAGTACAGCAGAAGAGAAAAACAAAAGAGGGAGATAAACTAATTTTTTTTTTTTGCAAAATGAAAATATTATTTAGGTAAAAATTAAAGTGGAAATTAACATTCTAAATTTTAGCTATAGTATTATAATGAATATGGATAAAATATATAAGAGTATAAAAAAATTAAAATATTGATTTAATTAGATGACTGGAACTTGGGCAATTTTTATCTCAGATTCTGTGGCTATTCCAATAGCTTTTTCTAGCAACTATTTTAAAATAGGGCCCAGTATAGCTCCTGGCACATAGATGCTCAATAAATGTCAGCTATTGCTATGATAATTTTATTTTGAGAACTGCTTTCCTAGCAGCTTCCTATTCTTGGGCTCCCTCCAAACACCAAGGCTCCTCACAGCGGCCTTATTGACTCCTCTCTAACCACTGCACAGCGGCCTAACGTACCTGTTTGCAGAGTTGGTTTGGTCCCTCGACACTAGCCGTAAGGAGCCGTGGTGAGAAGGAGAGAGGTGGGTCCCAGGTGACAGGGAGGCAGGGGTCAGGGCTATGAGACAATGCAGTGTTGGACGCAGCCATGAACTGAGGTATCCAGGCACCTCCAGAACTTGGACAGGGAAAGCAGGGTCCACCTGGAACCTCCAGAAGCAACCCTAATACTATCTTGAGCCCCATACCACTCATTTCAGACTTTCGACCTCCAGAACTGAACGAGGATAAATGCGGGTTGTTTCAAGCCGCAAATTCTAGTAATCTGCTACATCACCAATAGGAAATTAATACAGGAACCTTGGCTAAAACATCTCTTAATACCTTGGCTTCCTGCGTAATCCCATTTTGCATGACTAGAGCTGAAAGAACATTGTTCTTTCTCTTTGAATTTTAGTGTGAACAAATCCTATCTCCCAGGCAGATGGATGCCTTGTCCAGGCCAAGGCCAGGATTTCTGCTTAGAAAGGCAGCGGTTTATCTGCATGTTACATATACATGAATGACAAAAGCAAGGAAACTGGAAGGGGATCTACTAAAATACTAACAACGGTGGAAATGCCAGCTTATTTCCTGCCTTGAATGTTCATAGATTTCCCCAGATATTTCTGCAAATAGACATTTCATTGATAAGAAAAAAACCCATGATTTTATGTGACTAGGTATGAGAATGGCTATGCATTTACACCTTTCTCTGGCTCTCAGGACATTTGCTTAAGAGCTGGAGGGGTCAGGGAAGACTTCTGAGGGAGCAGGAATCCAAGCCAGGCCTGGAAGGACAGGCATTTGAGAGGCAGAAGGTGTGCCTGGAAGGGGTCTGGTGTGAGGCAAGAAGAGTGTATTTTCCCAGGTTAATAAATAAATCCATTTGACTTAAAGGGAAGCTCTTCAGAGAATACAAGAGTAGTACAAATTAAAAAAATAATGTATTCAGCCTTTACTTCATGTATACTAAGCCTGTTGCTGTATTATCTCACTTAATCCTCCCACCAGTCTCATGAGAAAGATTCTAGAATTATCCTGAATAGATGAGATAATGGAAAAACACAGATGTGTAACTTGCCAACAAGTAGGAGAGTCCACAGCCACTCCAGAGCTCTTCTTCTTCTCCTTCTCCTTCTTTATTCTTCTTCCTCCTTCTCCTTCCTTCTCTTTCTCCTTCTTCTTTTTTGGTATTTGGGATTGAAACCAGGGGTGCTTTACCACTGAGCCACATTTGCCGTACACTTTTGATTTTTAAATTTTGAGACGATCTCCTTAAGTTGCTTAGAGTATCGTTAATTTGCTGAGGTTGGCCTCAAACTTGTGATCCTCCTGTCTCAGCCTCCCAAGTTGCTGGGATGATGGGCATGCACTACTGCACCTGGCTTCATCTGGCTTTCTCTCAAGGTCTCACAGGCTAAAATTGAGATATAGACCACACTAGGCACTTATCTAGAGTCTCTGAGGAAAAATTAACTCACTCATTCTTTGTGGGCCTAGGGCTGAGATTCCCATTTCCTTGCTGACTGTTGTTCAATCCTCCTCATGCTTCTAATTTCTAAATTCCTCTGCTATCAGCTGAAGAAAACTCTCTACCTTTAAAGGGCTCCTCTGATGTCGCCCACCTGGCTGCTCTCCCATTTGCTGTATAACATAAGTGGGGCAGGGACAGCTCCACCTGTGAACAGGTCTCATCACACTGGAGGGGAGCAGATGACACACGGAGGAGTCTGACCAGCTCATTCTTAAAATCTTATCCACGGCCACTGCTCTCGTCTTGGCAAAGAAGAATTGCTGGAGTTTTTATAAAGGGATGTGCCTTACTGAGTAGTGAGATTTGGAGAGATTGCTGGGCATTAGTGTAAGGTAGGGACTGAGATGAGCAAAGAGTGGACACGAGGAGCCGGAGAGCAGGGCAGGAGGCCGGAGAGGGTGGGCTCGCAGGAGCTGAGAGGAAGCCAGATGGGAAAGAAATCAAGACGGGAGACTTACTGGGGCCCCATGATTCATTCTGCAGGACTCTTGACCTTTTGGACCCTTTTCCCTCCAGTATTTCATCGGATCCTCATTACACACCTGTAAGGTAGACGTCATTTTCTCTCCATTTGACAAATGCGGACATTGGCAAGTCCCCGAACATCTGTTTCTCAAAGGCCACACTCTGGAGCCATGGCCCAGGCCACTGGACGCACCCCAAACTTCCTGGACCTCAGGAAAAAGGACACTACTACACAGGATAGATTTATGGCCTTGTTGTTACCAGCCACCACCCTTATTTCGGCCGTCCACCCTTGCCAGGTCCATGGGCAGTGAACCTGCTGGGGATCTGATTGACAGGTGCACTGCAGAGGAGGGGGGAAATTCCTCTCCCATCCCCAGACCTGCATCCTGAGGGAGGTGTGGAGAGAGGGGAAGGGAGGAAGGGGGCAGGGAGTTTCCTGTAAGGTGGGGAGGAGAGCAGAGAGGTTTTTTTTTTTTGTTGTTGTTGTTATTGTTGTTGTTTTTAAATTATCACACTGAAAAGGAAATGGAAAGAGTGATAGAGGATGAGGAGGGAGGAGGTGGGAGGGGTGTGGAGCAGCCCACCGACACCTGTGGACTCATGAGATCTGGTCTGTAGAAGAAAACGAGGCTCTGCAGAGATGCAAGAAGGGAATATGGCCACTCGGATGCCCACAGGCAGAGAGGGCTGCATTTGAGATTTGGAACCATGGTTTCCAGATTTTGTAGTTGGACGAATGCGTCCTATAGCAAGCACCTATTGTAACAGAATCTGCTTTTGTGGTTAATTCTGATGGCAATTGTCAGGAACGAACCCTGGGGCCAGTCAGTGGCCACACTCCGGGCAGATTCCTGCAGGGGCTGTTCCCAGTGACCAGTAGACAGGCAGCGGCAAGCCTAGAGAGCCCTTCCTGTCCAAGGAAGTGATCCCCAGCCTGCCTCAGGCTGTCTATTCTTTAGAAACAGAGCTCTCAGAAAAAAAGAAGAAAAAAAATCACTCCATTAAGTAATCTAGCCCAGTAATCTCAGCTCTCAGACTCTTGCTTTTTCTCCAACCTGCCTGAATAGGAGAGAAGCAGAAAGGAGAATTTAAAGTGGCATGTATTGATTGGCTTGGTTCACCAAAAGAAGGTTCTTTTACTAGCTTTCCAATTATAATTTATTCAATAGTGAAAAAGTAACTCAATTTGAGAGGGACACTCCTTAGGAGCTACCTTTTTTTTTTTTTAACCATGTAAATTATATCTTTACTAAGGGTTCACTTGTCATCCTCTGGAAGCTGCTGGGCAAAGCACAGTTCTTGGCACCTAGGAGGCAACCAGCACAGGTGATTGAATTAATGAGACTGTAACTGGCAGGGAAGTCCAGATTCAAAGTGGTAGGAAATGAGTTGAATTGGCAAGGCTTAGCCCCTTCAGCCGGTTTTAAGAAGATCACGGGGTTTAGAATGAACCTGCCCTGGGTTCCATAACTGCTCCTTTTTAGCTCTGTGAGTCCTTCACATCTCTGGGCCTTGGTTTCCCTGTCAAAGGGAGGAGCACTCCTTTTGCAAGTTCCTTGTGAGGATTCAAATAGATGTTCTCCTTCAAGTGCATCGACAATACCCTTGGAGAGTGGTGTCCCTAGATCTTGTTTTGCTGAGGGCAGCCAAGTTTGAGCCCATTAACATAATAATTGATTTTTTTTTTTTAAAAGATACCTTCCCTTTACTTCCCATTGCCTCCTTGCCTACAATTCCAGCAGCTGCCACCAGGGCCAGAGAGTCCACCTCTGGTGAGGACTCACCTCCGGATTCATTTTCCCCCACCTTTTCCTGTTTCCACTGTGGTGATAGGGGTCAGAGAGGTCTCCAGAGCTTTGTTTATCAGGGCACGAATCACATTCATGAGGGCTCCACCCTTATGACTTAGTCATCCACCAAAGACCCTGTGAGTAACCTTGAGTTCTTGGATCTAGAATTGTGGAAATGAATGCTGGACCTGGAAGGAATTTAAACACAGGTCAGGGCTCATTAAGGACGTCTGCTGGAGCCAGAGGGAGATGATGGAGCAACTCAGTGGTATTGTGACACAAGCCCTTTCTGTCTTTCTACATTGTCACCTTAGAGTACTTACTTGCTTTCATAGTATAAGATGGTCATGGTACCTCCAAGCATGACGTCTTTGTTCTAAGCAGGTAAAGGGCAAGAGAAAAAAAGAGAATATGAGTTTATGCCAGAGAAGCCTGTTTCAAATTATAAGAGAAGCAAGGGCTTCCCTGAGACTTATGCTCAGGTCTCATTAGCCAGGACTGTGCTTCCTGGCCACTCACCTGGCAGATGGCTACAAGTCTGTATGGGCGTTGGGTTAGCTAACCCATGGTGTTGGCTGCAAAAAGCCAACATTAATTCCTGCAGTTCTAAGGGAGCAGCCCTGGACCCTCTTACCATGGGAGCTCTGGCCTGTCAGTTGGTCTCATGGTGGTTTGCAAAGAGGTTGTCCACCTGGGAGAATGTTTCCCACATGATCCTCTGGGACTATAAATTCCATTAAAACACAAACATTAGCTTGCCCTTGGTTGGTTCTTCAGGATCTAGCTCAGGAGTTGGTGGATTATAGGTTCATGACAAACATTTGTGATTGAACTAATTTCCCATCCATGTGTTTGGACCTCAATGACCTGGGACATTCAGGGAATGTCATTTGGATAATTGAATTTTCTGGCAGCCTGAGGTAAAGCAGAAAAACTTAAGATCTCACATGAATTCCAACAACACTGCTGGAGTGGCTTCTGCATCCTAGGCTCCGAGATGAAAAAATATGATAACTATGTGTGTCATGGCCAGGGTCTCATAGAAACAGATGACATGATGAGGATAGGTGAGGAGCATTTAACCAGGGACCATTTATGAAGGTGTGGGAGGGGGAGGGGAAATGCATACTGTGTGGTAAGGTCTCCTAGGACCAGCAGGACTGGGGAGCTGTTTCCACCACTCTTTGGAAGGGGAAAGGGAGAAAATGGAAGCCAAAAGAAAAAGCTATAGCTGCATCTGGGTTGGGAGCTGAAGCTTGGTGAGGATCTGGGAGTGCGCTACTTGATAGGAACGGTGGTCTTCCATAGCACAGCCACTGGCCCCTGGGCCAGGCATGGAGGGCACTGGGAGAATAAACACTCCCATCTCTCTCTTCTTCTTCTGCGGATCACCTATTGGTGCATCTCATTTGCTGCATTGTACTGGAAACCAGAGGAGAATTGTCTCAGCTGTGCAGTCCACTGAGATCAGACTCCAGGGGAGAAGAGTGGTATCATGCTGTGATTTATAATAAGAGATACATGTTGGCTTTGTCCCCCTGCAAAAGCCCTCTGAATTTCCTACATGATACAAGGGATAAAGGTGACTGATATAATGAGTCCTGCTCAAGCGCACCTGAGTTTATGTTGATGAGGTGGCTTTGGAAAATCCCTAGGGATGGAAGACTGGCTGTCAAGGGAACCAAACACATCATTAGAAATCCAGCTTTCAGCCTCACCCACTGACCCCCAAAAGGGAGAGGGGCTGGATATTCACTTGGTCATCAATGGCTGATGATTTCATCAATGTGCCTGCCTAAAGAAACCTCCAAAGAAGCAAGGTTCAGAGGGCGTCCAGGTGGGAGAATGGGGAAGCACTGGGAGAGCAGCACACCCGGAGGAGCACAGAAGCTCCCCACCCTCCCCAGCCCTCGCCCCATGTGTCTGTTGGGACTCAGAGAACAATATCCTCCAAAAAGGGCAGAGTCTTGCATGCCGAGCAATTTGATCTAACAGAAATTTCAAGGGCTTAAAAGGTGGCTCAGAATCCAGGTCCCTCTGCTTTTCTTCTCTCTGTACTGCCCGGCACAGGGAAAGACTTTCTGCACAGTTACCCCTGACTAGATCTGCTCAAAGAGGAGCACTATGACCTTCATTTTCTTATTGAAATTTTTATTGATCAGAGAACACTAAACTTGTGTCATAAAAAGACTGAGCTCTGTCTACACACCTGGACAGACTTTTGTCACAAACATTGTCCTCCATTTCAGTTCCATAGAGAATCACTTACTCTGTTCTGTCTGTTCCAGGCCATTGTGTGTTCTCCAAACCCACTCATTCCCCTAAAAGTCATTTACCATTTTCCTGATACTCCCCATAGAAAGAGGGGTGGTATATTCGGCTCGTGGGTTTATCACAGTATATAATTTCCTCCAAGCAAGTAATAACCTTGTATGTCTTTTCTTCGAATAATATGTCTTTATCATTTTATTACAGTGATTCTTCAAAGGACAGAGGGAAAATTTCCCTTCACCAGTATTCATCTTTTCCATATGATGGTGTATTAGTTAGCTTTGTGTTACTGTAATGAAATACCTGAGATAATAAACTTAGAAAGAGAAAAGGTTTACTTTGGTCTTAGTCAATGGTCAGTTGGCCCCATTACTTTTGGGGCTGCAGCTAAGCAGTACATGATGGTGGGGCCACAAGACAGAGGAAGCTGCTCACTTCTTGGTGGCCAGGAAGCTAAAAGAGTGAGGAGGGGCTAAGGTCCCAACATCTCCTTGGAGGACATACTCTCCATATGACCAGAAGACTTCCAAGTAGACCATACTTCTTAAAGTTTCTACTACCTCCTGATAGCACGGAGTCTGGGAATCAAGCCTTTAACAGGTGAGTGGGCCTCTGGGGGACATTCTGGATCCAATTTATAACAGACTGTTCCTGAGTTTTATCTTTTTATAGTAAACTGGTAATCTAATAAGTAAGCTGTTCTGTGAGCTATTCTGGCAGATGATAAAACCCAAGGAGGGAGTCATGGGGACTTCTGATTTGTAGCCAGAAAGTCAGCAGCACAGGTGACAGCCTGGACTTGCACCTGGCTTCTGAAGTGAGACTGAGCCCTTGACCTGAGGGATTGATGTCCCTTCCGGGTAGACCGTGTTGGAATCCACTTAAATTGTAGGATCAGTTCATGCCCACCAAGAAGAAGTGGATCACCTGGTGTGGGACTACCTTCTCCCTGCCACACTTGGTCACAGGTTGTTGTGTGAAGTGTGGGCCTCAGGACTGAGAGGCTGGTGGAGAGAATCCAGCACACTGTATAACCTGAGATTCTCCAGGTTTCTCTCGAGGTAGATATCACTGTGCCCACTTTCCTGATGGCACAACAGAAGCCCAGAGTACATCAGCATTTGTCTAAGTCCACAGGACTGGTTGGTGGCAAAGCCAGGATTAAAGCTCAGACTGTCCGACTCCCATTCCAGGGCTCATCCCTTGTCCCATGGACCTCCCACACAACCTCCTAGGAAGAGAGTTGCTCATTCTTTCAGCTTCTGGATGCTTCTTGGGTCTGAGACTGTGATGGAAAAAATGGCCTTTCTGGATGGCAGAATGAAATCTGGGAAGTTCAGGATTTCAAGTTGGCTGCCAGGGATGGGGTTTAAGCCTTTTGAGAGTGGAAAGACAACATTGTTAGCAGTCAGCAGGCTGGGTTTGAAGAGGGCCTCCTCACTAGATAGTATTTATTGAGCTTCTGCTATGTGCCAGGCACTGTGTTAACTGCTTTATGAACTTCATCACTAACCTCCAGGAAGCCTATTATTTCCATTTCACTGGTCTAAAAGTGGAAATGCAGAGAGTTTAAATTACTTGTTAAAGGTAGAAATCGAGTTCAAAGTCAAGACCATATGGGCGCCAAAGTCTAGATATCTTACTGGTATTGAAAAATTGGAAGTTAGAAGCCCTCAGCCCACATTCTTAAAATGGCCATTGTTGTCTGAAACTGAATGGCAGTTGATCCCTTTAGATGGGAGATTTGCTGTCATTCTTGTCACAGTCCCCACTGCTCTCCATTGCACCCAATACTGAGGTTGAGAATCGGTTGCCATTTCTTATCCTGCCTGGACTGTTGGTTCTTTTTCACTCTGTCCACTCCACTTACTTATGGCCTGCTTGGCTATAGGAGTCACTTGCCCTGTGTCTCCAACAGACCCACTTCATTAATGGTGCAAGATGATATATTGGGGTGAGAGAAACAAGTATTGGGCCTTCTATTTATATATTTGACCTCCTTCCTTTTTAATGTTTACTTTCATGTTTTCTAACATACTGAATATATTAATATGGTAGCTATGTCTATAATTCATAAATAAATTATGTATACACATTGGAGATTGGAGGTATTTGCTTAAAATCATTTTTCTACACTCTGCGGAAGAGTTTGAAGATCATTGCTGCCAGTCCTCACCTTTATACTAGCTCTGAGATGTTGTGAAAATCCCTTCAACTTTCTGAGCCTTGATTTTTTTTTTTCATCTAGAAGATGGAAATATTGATACTGTTTACCTGGAAAAATTATTTCCAAATTCCAAACACCCAACAAACTATAAAATGTGAGCCACAAAAACAGAAAGCCAACCTAGGAGAGGTAAGTGACTACAGAATGTGGTCCCCTCACAGTCATGTGGCTCTGGAAGGGGGACTGGAAGGCTCCCTTAGGGCATGGAGTTGTAGAGGCTGTGGGCTGACCTTGCCCAATACCCTGAACAGCAGCAGGGATTGATGTTCAGGTTCATTGGTGCCACTGCTGTGCGCCTGGGGAAGACGATGGCCTTGCTCTCATTAAAGAGAAGCAGCGGCCCCATTTCTGTTCACCTTCTGCTCACCTCCAGCCTACACCTGGTCCCCTAGGAAGAACATTTCTGTTTCCTTAAACCCGACTGGCAGCCTTTGTCCTTGAGTTCATCCTAGCCTAGAAACAGTCAAGATTTAATGGAGATCAAACACAGGTGAGAGTGTCAGCCAAGTGTGGGGCCTACTGTGGTCAACAAGTCTCCCTCCACCCTAGTGGAAAAGACCCCGAGCCCAGGCTCCTGGTAACATCTTAAAGGCAGATCAGCTTGAGATGATCTGTGGGCCTTTTGTTATGTGTAGGAGATTAGTGTAGACCCCGAATTGGCTGAATCTCTGTGAGAGGGTGCTCTTTCATTCTGATTACCAAAAGATTTTAAAATTACTCAAATTCCCCAAGACTCTGAGACTTAAGGTTAGTCAGGATCACAGCTCATTAAGGAATGGAGTGAGGATTACCAAATGTCCTGCTCTATCCAGGATTAAGGACTTTCCATGCTAAAACTGGGATAGTCAGGGCAAGCATCGTTGGCTGGGCATCCTAGATGGAGCTGGAATTCCTAAATCCTGAAATCTGTCTGCAGGACTCACATGCTAAATTTTCCTCCACAGTTCTCTGTGTTATTTCTCTCTCTGTCTTGGGGTGAGGCAGGACAGAGTAGAGAGGGTTGTCCCAGGCCTACTCTCTTTGCAAGACAAGATTCCAATAGGGAGAGAGCCAGAGCCTATGCAGATCCCAAGAGATTCTTTTTATAGAGCATCTTTTCATTTATGACTTTAGTCCAAACCATTGTGAGGTAGGTTTTACAGATGGGGAACCTGCTGACTGTCCCCAGATGAAAGGGGTAGTGTCTGCACTTGACCTCATGACTGCTTGCTTCCAAGTGCCTATACTTTTAATCACTGGGCAACACTCTCTCTCCAAATGGACTTTAAAAAAATGTGAAATATTTTAAATCCTTATTATTGTTATTGTTGTTGTTATAGCTCAAGGAGCTGCACAGGAGGGTGGTTAGGGTGAACGCTTCATTCAATCCTTCTTGGCCTTTTGAACTTACTTGACTTTTCATTATTTGTTGATTGGGGGTAAGGCAGGGAGATGAGGCCAAACTTCAATGTCTCCTCTTTCCATCTTATTAACACCTGATCAGGAGAGAAGGTCAAAGCTGTCAAGTGTGATGGATTTGTGGATTTCAATTATCCACCAGAACCATCCACTCCCAGCTCAGACTGTCTATAGAAAAATCGATCCCAGAAGAAAGACAAAGAGAAGAGAGGCTGCTTGAACCCCATCAGGCCTTTGTGTGTGGAGTGGGGTGGGGGGACGGAGCTGGCACATTCTGGGTTTAATTCAATGGTGTTACTGATGGTTTAAAAAAATTAGACTTGCAGCACTACCTATGAACACACCAAAATTAAATCTTATTTAAAATACACGAGGGAGACCCACAGTCATTTAAATACTTAAAAGAGTGTAAGGCCCCACTGATCATAAAATACAACTTTTTTTGGGATATCTATTCCAAAGAAGACTTTTTTCCTTGGTCCTGAGAGTTTGCATAGTTTCAATCCTCTCATATCAGAGTAGAATCCATCCATCCATCCATTCATTTAGTCATTCCACACATATTTACTGAACATCTATCTCCCTTGGGCCAGGCACTGTGCTAGGTGCTGGGAGGATAGCAAGATGAGACCAACTAGAGTCCCTACTGGAGTCCACAGACATTGAAGGAGATAAAACACATGGAAAAACTAATATACTACTGGCTATACATGAAGACAGGTAGAAAACTCCAGGCAGAAAGATGGCCGAGCAAAGATCTAGAGTGAGTCAAACCAATATGCTTGGGAATGGAGAGGTGCCTCGTTTAGCTGACAGTGGGGAACAGAGGGACACAGAATGCAGCAGTGTGGAGGAAAGAAATATCCCCAATGAAACAGGTCCCAGGGAGACCTACTCGTCATTGACAAGCGTTAAATGTTGGTAAATTAAAACCCCCAAGAGCAACAGAAACATGGGAGTTGCCAAAGCTGGGGCACAAATGATGAGGCCAGAAGTTCAGGTAAGAACTGGGTTTGGGCTGCAGATCTAGAGCATTTCATGGACAGAACTTTCATGGAGTTCAACCTAGAGGTGGGCTCCAGAGGATGGAAAGAATGTCAGGGTTGGAGAGAAGAGCCGAGGACATCATGTTGGTCAGCCTTCCACTGCCAAACACCTGAGAAAAATCAAACTGTACAGTAACAAGGTTGATTCTGGCTCCTAGTTTTGGAGGTTTTTAGCCCATGATTGGCCCCACTGCTTCTGAGTCTGCGGCAAGGCCACACGTCATGGCAGGAACATGTGGCAGAGCAAAACTGCTCACTTCATGGCCAGGAGGCAAAAAAAGAGAGCAAGAGGAGGGGATGGGCTCCCCCTGTCCTGTTTAAGGGCACAGCCTAATGACCTAAGGCCCTCCCTACCATAGGCTTCGCCTCTTAGAGGCTTCACCGCCTCCCAATAGTGCTACTCCGGGGATGAAGTCTTTAACAAGTGGGCCTTGGAGACATTTAAGATTCAAACTAGAGAAGGCATTTTGAGTAGAAAGACTTGGCTGAAGAAGACAAGGGAGCAGAGAAGCAGAAGGTATGTCTTGATGGGTGAACCACAAGTGTCTTCGTGTTTAGCCAGTAGTATATTAGTTTTTACACTTGACCAATGTAAAGTGGTCATAATGGTGAGACCAAGAATAGCCTGGATTTTGGAAACAGATCTGGGTTGGGTTGAATTCCAGTTTATTTATTTGGTTATCTATTCTGTACCTTCCTCAGCCTCAGTTTCCTCACCTGCAGGAGGTTCCTTAGCAAGGCTTCCCCAGGGGAGTTTCTGTGAGGACTGCAGCCTTATGTCAGATGGCTTTGGGCACAAGTTGTATGGCCTTCTGCTTTTCAGCTGTAGGTAAGCTTCCTTCTCTGACCCTGAGGTCAGGTGGGGGTGCTGTTTGGGGAAGAAGGGAGGCTGGACTCTCTCATGGATTTTTTAGGAATGAGAAAACTTCACAGAAGCGCTTGCAGGTCTCAGGCTTACTTCTGAACCACTCATGACCAAAGGGGCAGGACTTCCCTCAGACCAGTCAGGTCAGCCCTGGGAACTGGAAAGCAGGGCCAGGTTATGGAGACCCTTAGGAAGGGGTTACCTGCACCCAGTGTTGCAAGAAGAGGGAGCAGATACCTGTTAGGCAGCCTGAAGTGCCAGTTTTAGGGGCAGTTTACAAAATGCTAGAACATAGTTCTCAGTCCAGGGGAATAACAAGAGGGTTTGGGCAAACAGCCATAGCCATCTCTGGTGTGCCAGTAGCCAGGCTCAAGGTACCTTTCCTTAGTTGTACTTGAAACTATTAAACTTAAATAAAAGGGAGGGAGGGGGAATGAGGTGATATTCTAAGATGACTGGACCAGCTTGGTGTGGTTGGTATCAAAATCATAACTTGTCTATAAAGTTATTCAAATATGTATGGACATATTTGAATCCTTATTGCATTTGACTTCTTTAAAAAACCTGTAACACAAATCCCTTATTCTCCAAGGTACAATAACATATTCTTTTTCATTTAGTCTTCATAACCACCTGGGATTCTTGTAGAGAAGTTCTACAGATCTTCCTAGGACATTTTCTGTGCCAGTCTTTGCACTCAGTATCTGCAGTGATTGTGAACCTGGTAGGGGATTGGGCTACCTGGGTACAAATCTCAGTTTGACCTTTACAGTTTTGTAAACTTGGGCAAGCTAGCCTCTCTGCACTAATTTCCCCATCTAGAAAAGTAATAATAGTTCTTTAAGCTTTTCAGATTGTGGAGATGATGAAAACAGTTGGGTTTTCTCTGATAACAGTAGTTTCTTGGAGTTGGAGACAATTTCTGTATTGGGGTAGATTGGATTCTCGCCAGTTCCTGCTACCTTACAGAGAGCAGGACTGTGTAAAGAGAAGGAATGTGTACTTAGTGAAAAGCATGCATCCATAATTCAAAAAAATGACAGGATTATTACTATCCATCTTAGCAACAAGATATAAATAGATGGTAATAAGTAAAATCAGGTTAATTGCTGAAAAAAAGTACAGTTCTGAACAGAGTTGCATTATGTAAACATTTGCACATGTAAAAGTCCTTTAATACATATGGACTTATTTTTTAAAATATTTTTAGTTGTGCATGGACACAATACCTTTACTTATTTATTTTTATGTGGTGCTGAGGATGGAACCCAGTGCCTCATATGTGTGAGGCAAGTGCTTTATTACTGAGCCACAATCCCAGCCTACATATGGACTTTAATTGCTACATTGGCATGGAAAATTGCCAGCTCTCCATTTACCAGCTGTGTGATTTCAGGGAACTCTCTTCACTTGTCTGAGCCTCAATTCACTGGCCATAAAACAAGACTAACAATTTCTTTCTTGCAAGAAAAGACCAGATGAGGTCATGTGTGTAAAAGAACTTTAAAAACTGGAAAGCGCAATGCTTTTCTTAGGTATTTAAGAATTGTTGTAACAAATAATCATCCACAATAATATATTCAGGGGTGATGTAAAGACTTGAGCTCACAAGTTTGAAATACCAACCTTAAGACAGACATACTAAACTCATGCTTTTCTTTATAATGGGGCCTAAAAGTTAGAGACATTTAATTTATTTTTAAAAACTCTTTCTTTTGTATTATACCACCTTTGGTCCTATGGTCATGGTATCTTCTTTATAGAGACCAAACAGAACTTGATGACTTGTTCCAGACACAAATCTGGATAGTCCAAGCTCTTGGACTAAGGTAACTCTTTATTAATATACTTTCTGAGTAAACATGAAAACTGGATTAAACCAAGTACTTCATTGTGGATAAGGAAAATCAATGCCCTGTGGGCTGGGCTGTTTATAGTCTTGCTACAAAAATGGATGCATTATTTATACCTATGAGTTCTGCTCTCTCAAGCCACAGCTATTAATGTCTCACATCAAGTTCATTCACCATTCACATCATCGCCAAGAGCTGGTCATTTTGGGTTAAAAGCAACTAATGTCGGACCCCTGCTGGCCTACTCTGGTACTGCATGGGGAACACACTCTCCAGTTCTTATTAATGGGGAAATTGGCTGTAGGGGCAAGAGCTGAGATGCCAAGGTTCAGTCTTGCCATCCTTCATTTCTTGGTGCCAATATGCATCAAAAAGTGTTCTGAAATAAGAACAAAGGTCAGTCTTGACTTACAAGAAAGAATGGTTCTTGAGGGCGAACTGCATCTCAGTCTCCCCTCAGGGTAGTTAGGCCTTGCACCTGCCTGTACCACAGCTCACTCTACCTTGCTTAACAGCTTGTCGTTGTAGCACTATGCTTTCACACTCACTGTTTATTGCACACTCTAGCCTCTAGGGGGTGCAGAAGCTTTCTCCTCACTTTTTTCATTCTTCCTCTCAAATACAAGGAGGGACTTTCAGTGAAGGGTCAATTGTAAATGGAGTGCTCAAGGATAGATGTAATAGGACCACTATCATAGGAGGAAGAGTTTGTAAGTATAAAGACTATCATTACTACAATTCTTTTCCTTCTTGTGGTTTTTCTTGAAACTATAATACAATGGGGCCAACACAAGTAATGCAAAACAGGGTCCAGGGAAAAAGAAGCACAGAGCAGGTCAGGGATAGCAAGAAGAACCCCAAACAAAGAAGAACCTCGGGTGAACAGAGCAAAGCTCTTTTTTTGGAGACAGGAATCGTGATTAGTGCTTCTGGTTGGTGGAAATCAAAGGCAGCAGAAACGAGGTTAGACAGTGGCTAAGGGCCCTGTCTCTACTCCTAATGCACTGCTTCCGTCTGCAATAAACAGGTAAACAAACCCCAGGAAACAGATCAAAGCATTGCAATTGGGGAGTCATGAAGGATGGGGAAAGTCGTGCCACTTCTCTGCTTGGACATGGCCTAGCAGATAACCTTTCCTCCTTTCTCCCACAGTAAAAAGCTCTAAGGAGGGTTACCAGTGGCCAAAAGTTAAGATCTTGACCATTTTCGTCCACCTTACCAGCCCCATGACTTAAAGGTCACAGTAACAATTTGGGGTTATACCAGGAAGCAGGGTATCTTTCAATCAAGCCATTCATACTCTTCTTCTTCAGGGCTTGTGCCTCTTCAGTTTGGCTTGAGTGACACAAATCCTCTCTTCCCAGTAAAACAAAATCATCTCATTAGCATCCTAGAGAATGTTCTGTGATTGCGGGAAGGAAAGCTGTGATTGCCAATCTAAACGAGGAGGCTACAGTGATTTCTAGAAGGCTCATAGGCTGGGCTGAGCAGGCAGTGGGAAGCCCACCCTTGATCTTCTGTAGAGTGTTCCTCTTCAGGGATGGACTCTGAAATACTTAGCTAGTCCCCTGTCAATGGGTATTTGGGTAATTAGCACATTTTTATTGTTAAAAACAATGCTATATGAACATTTTTATGTGAAAAGCTTGTATATATGTCGTATTTCTTTTAGTTGGAGGTTTCTAGAAATGGGACTGGATATCACCAAATTTCTCTTCAAAAAACCTATTTTGATACTTCATCAATCAAGTAATAATGCTGATGTTGATAATAATTGTTATAGTTCTTGAGGACTTACTATGTGCCAGGCACAGTGTTGAGCATTTTTCATTATCTTATTTGATCCCCATCAACCCAATTTGTTCAGTTCTATTATTGTTCCCATTTTTGAGACGAGAAACTGGAGACATGGGGCACACAAGTAACTTATTTAAAGTGACTTCATAAATGCAAGATCCAGGCTTTCCAATTCAGAATCTATGCTCCCGTTATTTCACTCAAAGAGAACACACCTCCATTTCAAGAGAGAGCGGTCCCTGGGCCTGATGAAGGTGGTCTCTTCACTTGGATGAGGAAGCCAACGGAAAGCTTATTGTTGGAAAAGTCACCATCTTAAGTCTTTAGTTTTAAAAAGTTTGAGTTCTCGGTTGATATAAAGATCTAAGTTCAAGGTCATGAAAGGATTTCACTCCAGCTGTGCATATGCAAGCTCTTTTTGAGTGCATAATTCAACCCACCCAGTAGTTCTTTTTAAGCTCTCCTGAACAGCTGGTTGCAGTGATATTTTTTTCCAATTAATTTAACTGGTTGTCTTGGTGTTCGGTCATGTCAGGGGAAGAGTAACATGAAATGGGATGGTGGGTTGATCCAACTCAAGGCTATACTTGGTGTTGCACATTTCTTAAAAATGGTCACCTGATAGGTGACAATTGGGGACCACTCAGGCAATTCCTTTGTAAGGCACTCTTATTGTCTGTGAATGACTTTGGATGATGCTCCTATGTCCCTGGAAGAGAGGGGTAGGAGGAGTCTGAGTGAAGGGTGAGAGGGAGGAGGCGGAGGAAAGACAGCTGTCCCAGCAAGTGGGGATATTTATTCCTTACCATTGCTAAAGCCTCCAGCTACATTCCAGTGGGTCTAACAATCCCCTAACAAAACACCACCCTGTGTCTCTTCTTACTTAGGAGTGTGAACTCTGTATGAGACAGCCCATGACCCCATGGGGTGTGCTGTGATCTGGGTGTCACACACACTTTCTATACCTTCTTACGAGCATCTCCCAACTGCATGCTGTTCACTAAATCCACTAAATCACCAGCCTGACACACATGTCCCCCATGCAGGACACACACACATGACCAGTCTGTCAGGCCGCTGGAACAGTGGTGCAGAAACTTCACTGAAATTGCAATAAAGTTGTGAAAACCAAAAACCGAACTTCCGAGATCTCTCTTCAGGGAAATGATTGTGTGGGGTGGAAGAAATACTTGGAAGAGGGTGGGGTGAGGCCCTGAAAAGGGTAAGCTGGAACAACAGATGGTCACTAAATATCTTCTAAAAAGGGGATAAGGGCTTTTGTTTCTGAGGTTGGAAAGCAGGTGGGGACACTGCTTCAAAGCCTTCCCCCACACTTGCCTCCAAGCTTTCCTTTAAATAAATGTTGACCTAATGATATTTAAAGACAGTTTCAGGACAGGGATGTATCTCAGTGGTAGAGTACTTGCTTAGTATGCATGAAGCCTGGGTTCCACCCTCAGTCATTGGAGGTGCACCAAGTCATCACCTTCCTGAAGGGGCCTAACTCCCCGTGGTGTTGCACATATACCTTTCTCACTAGCACCTCCCACCTGCATGCTGCTGCCTGCCACACTCATGTTCCCAAGGGCACCTGAAGTTTCTTTGGTGACCTCAGGGCTAACATCCAAGGGAATGAGCATGGTTCATGGTCAGCTCTGTTAGAGGACGGACGAAACTCCCATCTTCATGACGTTACACTTGAGGTTCCCAGTCCAGAAAACGCCTGTCAAACTCAACAAAACTTACTGAGCACCTTCATCCTGGTGTTTCCTAAAATTGCCTCGGGACCACCAGAAACCAGAACATTGTTACATCCAGAAACTCAGAAAAATTGTTACATTGAAGCTCCACATCACATATGCACATATAAAAAGCTCTGGGAAGTTCCATAGGGAGGAAGTGAGTTTAACTTTATTAGCTTACTGTTTGACTTCCCAACTTACTTGACTACTGTACATTTTTCCTGGCTTCTGCACATTAGGGGGAATGGTTGCTCTCCATATAATCTGTATATGAACCCAGTTCTCCTGCATCAAGTATACACATGCACACCTATGCACATATTCACACCTGTACACTACCCAACAACACACATATACACATATGTATGTGCCCATACATGGGCAGCAAAAAGAGAGGAAGCACCTTCACATTCCTGCTGTCACTTCTTACTCTGTCAAGATCTTACAGTATTAGAGCTGCAAGGGAACCGAGAAGCCTCCAACCTGTGTGTGGAGTATGGAGAGAAATAATGGCCTGCAGAAGCCTCCAAAGCCTGTGAGTGGCATAGCAGGGATGGTGCTCTCTTCTGGGACAAGCAGGTGACTTTTGTTAGTGCCACCTGCTTTGGATGCTCATGCTGGGGTAGATGTCGCCAAAGGCATCTTCCAGTTTTCTGCACCAAGATATAGTATCTGGAGTAATTCTGGATCTGAAAGCTAATCAGTAAGTCCACAAACATTTTTGAATAGCTACTCCATGTCAGGTGATTTTGTTGGCATTGGTAATACAACAGCAAACAATACAACCTTTAAAGAGTTACAGACATTAGCCTTATGAACAAATAAACTCACACCATAATTTGAGGTGATAATGGCTGATATGAAAATGTGTAACAGGGTCATGTAGTAGACAGGATCATGCAATAGCCTGGAGGAGGATCTAAAGACTCAGTAAGGGCAAGTTCCATCTACCACATCCCCAGGAGTTTTCCATTTTTTGATGGTCAAGTGTCAGCTTAATGAATAGGAATCACAATCTACCATTTTTAAGTGTTTCCTATAATGTCAGGCACTGTACTGAGTCCTGCAGATCATCTGGTCATCTAATTCCTCAGTTAGTAAAGAGCAGAGCCATACTAGAACCAAGTCTGTCTGCTCCTAATACTCAGTATGGAGAGAATGCTCATACCATTTTCTGAAGACAAAGGGTGCACATTGCTCCTTTTCCTAGAGATGCAACAGTAGGGTTAAGTGGTTCATAATGTTAACAGTTTCCTCCCTACAACTTGGGTCTAAATTTTATTTTTTGCTTCATTCCATTGCTCTTAAGTCTATCCTCAAGAGACCCTCTTCTTCCCACTAACACACGCAAAATCAATTACATCGTATTATCTGATGCCAGTTGTGTTTATACCATAGAAGGGAGAAAGTATGTTTTTATGAGTGGAGATTTTGTTTTTCCATTCTGTTCCTTCCCTGGGGGAGTCTGAATATTTTTCTGAGGTTAGACATTGTGTGTGGCTTTGGAACTGAGTTGACGAGAGGACGGATACACACCACACCTTATTTATTTTCTCTTCTGTGGAAGGGTCTCAGCTGTTTTTTCCCTCCCAAATTAAATTCTCTTACTCTTGAAGAATGACCCAAGCTGAGAAATTTCCCAAACATCTGAAATCTGAGAATCTGTGCCTGGAATCCATGAAGCTCATGGTTTCCAGATGGAGAAACCGGAAGAGTAGGCGGAGGAAGGAGGTGGAGGATGAAAGGCAGGGGAAGCCTGAACTCTGGATCACTTCTGACTGCTTTGTGAACTAGGCCAGGTCTTTTATTCGCTCTGACCATGCGCCAGGCCTGAGGACAGGAGGCAGTTATGTGTGTCCTCATGAGACCGTTCCAGTGATTAGTAGGAAGTAAGTCATTGTGAAATTGTCTTTTCTGAGGGCAGTGACGGACCTCAATAGCACAACATAAAAGAATATCTATATCTTGGCTATTAAGAGGGGCATAAACACTCCAGATGGATTTTCTCACCATCCCAGAAATGGCAAAAGACCTAATTCTTCCTCCACATTTTTGTCTTCATGCCAGACAAAGGGTAGAGGCATCCTTATTTGGAGCAAATAGGCAAGCATAGTTTGGCTACAAATAGGTTAGGTATAATCTCAAGAAGAATGTCTTTGTTTGACAAGACAGATCAGGATCTTCTAGGGGATGTGTGAGTTTGGGGAAAATAGGTCAGAATACACCTGTTGGCAAATGGGAAATGGTGTGCTAAGAAAATACCCATTTTTAATTGAGACATAACAGTATATATTCATGGGGTGATAATTTGATACTTGGTTTATATACACAATGAAATATTTTTAAAAAAATTTTTTTTAGTTGTCAGTGGACTTTATTTTATTTATATGTAGTGCTGAGAATCGAACCCAGTACCTCACACATGCTAGGCAAACGTTCTACCCCTGAGCTATATCCCCAGCCCCACAATGGAATATTATTGTCATAATACAGATAAAATTCTGTCATTTTGTACAATACGAATGGAACTAGACAGCATTATATTGTATTAAATATATCAGACACAGAAAGTCAAATACTGCATGATCTCATTCATAGGTGGAAACCAAAAATGTTGATCTCATAGAAGTAGAAAGGAGAATTGGTGGTCACTAGGCTAAGAAGGGCAGCAGAGAGAAGGGATAAAGAAGCTTGGATAATGGATATCAAAATACAGTTTTATTATATATATATATATATATATATATATATATGATTCTATAAGACTAAATTCTTGTCTTCTGTAGCAAAACAAGGTGACTACAGTTCACAACAATTGATTATATAGTCTGCAAACAGAAAAATACCCATTTCTATTGTTATTATTGGTTATCATTTTCCCTACCCAAAGCATCCCTGATGCTCCCACCACCACCACCAAGTCTAGGAGCAATCTTTTCTGCCTTTGTAGTTTTGCCCACTTGAAATAGGCTGAATTTGATACTAGGATTCAGCCATCCAGCTGGATCTAAAAGTTCTCAAAATGCGTGGGGAGAAATCAAATACAGAAAAATTACTTCCAATTAACACCTCTAATCTCCAGATGTCTTAATAAAAATGGTGCACAGCAAATGGCCACCCTCAAGCCAGATACTTGGATTCAAGTGTTTTCAAGAGCCAAGCAAAGCAGTCAATGCTTTAATCTGATCTCCTGGCCTTGAACACATAAATGTTTAACTATACTATGGCTTGGGGAAGAAAGCAAGAAGGGGTGAACATATCCTCTAATGGCGGGTCTTCAACAGACCACTCATGTCACCGTGAAGTGTGAAGAGACACTCCTGCCTCCCAAGTCTGAGCACTGCCTGGAATTTATGAACTTCTTTGGAGTGTGATACGAATCTGGGGCCTTAAGCCAGGCATTATCATCAGGAAAACATAGGTAATTTTCTTTCTCCCTCCCCCCTCCTTTTCCTATTACTGACTGTACAGTTCTGAAGTAAATTATGATTTAATCCCCTCTGCTATTAAGACTGTTACAAAATGTTAGTTGCAATGAAGTCATAATTAAAAGAAAGATGGATAGTCAGATAATGTTATAGCAAATGACAAAACTCATTACTACCAGCAAAAGGAAGACCGGCATGGAAAAATACTTGCCTGTATACCAAATGGAATGCAGCTGACTAAAGACTATTTCTATATATAATCAACTTGGCATGTGCTTTTGCAATCATTCAGAGTTGAAGTGCATCATGGGAGAAATGATAGTTTCTGTCACGTGCTTCTGGATTTTTATCTTAGGGTCATCAAATCAGGGCCAGGTTACCACAAAGTACTCAATGATCCATGAGAAATGAATCATGTCTTCATTCCAGGGCTTAATATGTACATTACATCACTATTACAAGCAAGCAACTCTTTGGTTAATGGCTCCAACACAGATTAGGGTCAAAAGTGGCCTTAGACACCAAATTCCCTAGTGAGAGGTTGCCATACAACTCCGTATTTGCTTTGCTTCTGAATTCCTTCTTCTCCTAGCAACAACTAACCATCAGCTTTCCATGCTAGTATTGTGTCAACATGAGTTTTATTCTTCTTGCAAGCAAAGAGCTGGGAAAATAAAAGTGAGAATCTGTTATTACAGGTTCAACTGTGTTACACCCAACTTGTGGGGAGGGTATAGTTTCTTTTTATTATACTGCAATTTTGTTGTAATGACTCTTGCCTAAAATAAATGGGCAATTGACAGGACTTAAAGATAACAGGGCTGCTTAAGTGATTTTTACAGTAGCAGTATTTGTTGTAACAGAATTTGACATGTATTCTGGTTATTAGTTTTATTCATCACAATGAAAACTTGGCACTTCCATTGTTCATGCCATTATATGCAAAGCACTGTAGCATGAAAGTCACTTACAGATATGTGAAAACACACACACACACACACACACACACACACACAAAACCCTTAAATAAAAGAGACTTGTGGAACAATGCAACCTCAGGTAAAGGGACACATATTTTGTTTAGCTGAATGTTCTATATTGTTAAGGGCTTATTCCTTTCAATCCCTAACAAGTCTTATCATTTATGATATATTTCTAAAATATTCACCCTACAAATTATTGCCTTCTTCCAGGCAGAATTTAGTTTTCTTGGGTGTGATGCTTATGGTCATCATGTTGAATATAATCATATTGTCCTGATACAGTGAGACTCTCTGGGATTGAGCTGTGTATGGAGCTGCTTAAGTCTTCTCCACACAAACAGGATTTCTGAAGCCCTTTAGTCGCTTCTTCTTTCTTGACCCAAGTTTTTCTGGAAGTCTGTTTCTCTCCCTTAATCTGCTATAGGCTTAGAAACTTTCCAAACATTTTGAATTGTGTATGAAGTAAGAATAAGTTCTGAGCAGGTGCCTGATGTACAGAGGTATGGCCTTTCTCTTATGTGTTTGCTTTACAGCATTTACTTCAACTGGTCAGGAGCCTTGTTTGCTTACTTCCTACTTTTGGCTCATTTTGAGTGTTGAACTTCTGCTGATTTTTCCAACTCTGTGTCAAGTTCTCATCGTCAAACCACCTGTTTGCATTTTAGGCTCAGGAAGTATGGATTGGTAGAGTTGTCAAGATGGCTGAGCCCTAGGTAAATGGGTTGCTATTGAATCCTAAAATGGCATGAAGACTGTCATTTTCATAAGGCAAATTGAATGCTGTGGCCCTGATGGCCAAACTCAGTAGGTGAACTTCTAAATAGATAGCTTTTTTTTCCCACCTATCTTTTTCCAAGAATATGAAGCTGGCCTTATGTCAAGCTGTTGGAGACACCTTCAAGATGTTTAATTAAATTACAGACTCAGTGTCAGAGTTAGCTGACTTTTAAGATTCTAGCACCATAGCAAAAAAAGGCACAGTGTTGCCTCTCTTGGTAATTTCATTTATGGCCTTAGAAGAAAATTCAAGTCTAATAGTTCTCTCCTTCCAAAAGGAGTTCCAGGATAAAGGAGGATTTCACTGCTATCCTTAGTCCTCCTTCCTTCACTGTACTCTCACTGAGCAAGGCCTAGCAAAGGGCCAATTCATTTGCCCCCAGGCCATAATGCAGGGGTAGTACTGGGAACGGGTAAGACATATTTCTCAATACAAGATAGAACAAGTACAGTAAGGAATGAAGAGATTAAGGGCTAGACTTGGGTTGAAATCCTGGCTCCCCACTCATTAGGGTATAACCTGAGCAATAAAATGAGAGATGGTATTAGTGCTGTGAGATGTAATGTGAAAAGCAACTTGGAGAGCGCCTGGCTCAGACAAGGAGCTCACTAAATGGTAGCTATTATTATTAACAAAAATGTTTTAAAGCTGGAGACTGCAGTATTTAACAAAGTACAGATGCTCAGCGCAGCCAGTTAATGACTTTGAGAAATTTTTGTTGTTCCTGTTTCCTTTGCTGTAATATCTTTTCCATTATAGACCAGAAGCCTTTCTGTTGGGTGCATCTCACTCTGGTACCTTGGTAAAGACCAGGAGATATTCCAGCCAAGCTGCAATTTTACCCTTTTATGTGTGCAAAGGAAACAAGGTTCTGTGAAGTTGCACCAAGAAAACATCAATTAAAAAGATATTTTAAAGAGTTGTAGGTTTCTGAGGGAAAGATAATAAAACGAGAAGGGCTGGGGCAATAGGATATGATGTTGAAGTTCTGGCACCAGGAAGTAGGGAAGAAAACCTCCAGATACATTGTGGTTAATAAACTGAAGACTCTCAAGTGCTACAGTGCTTGGTAAGGCCATCCCACCAGGCACAAGTAGTATCCTCAGCAATTGGGGAGGAAGTAGGGCCTAATGATTGCTATAGGAGACAGAGTCTATAGTCCTGAGCTTCAGTAGCCTGGCTTATTAGGTGACCTAGAGTGGCTTATCTTCCTACCTTGGACAATTTCCCCAAAGTTCTCATAGTGTACAATTAAAAGGATCAGTGAAGATAAAATGACAGAAGGAAATTCAGAGCAGGTTTGGCAAACTGAACCCCAACCCCCACCCCCAACACATCTGCTAGTGAGTTTTAGGATTTTTAAACACTCCATTTTAATGTCTTTAGGCAGAGCTTATTTTTATTTTTTAATTCACATGGTTCTACTATTTCCGTCCTTCACATGTGGCCCCTGAAAGTCTCTGAGTATATGACTTATGGTTTTAATGCAATTTCTGCTCTATTAGGAGATTAAAATTATTTAAAACTTAATTCCATCTCTTCATCAATTATATGCAAATATGTACTTCTCAAGTTCCACAAAGATGATTTTGCTGGCTGAGCTTTAATACATACATACATATATATATATATATATATATATATATATATACATACATATATATATATGTATATATATATATATATACACACACACACACACACACACATATTTACAAAATGGGGTAAGAATTAAAATTGGACTTTCTTCCTAATTAATACAAATTATAAAGCTTCAAATGTTATTTAAAACATCATTCAGGACCAAGTATTCTTTGTTATAATATACTTTGCTTGTAAAATTAACCTAGACATTCATTTTACTCAGAGGAGAAAACATGTCTCTAAATAACCATCTTTAGTCTGCCCTTTTGCCACTTCCCAGGGATCTCCTAAGACACTCTGGGGAAAGTCAGGAGTAAATTAGCCCCCCACATCTAATAACCCAAACACCATCTTCTCTAGCAGTACCAGTTAGATATGTAAATCTCCATGAATATTTACACCTAGCAGGGTCCTTTGTGCACAACTCCGAGAGACAAATGGTATTTCCAGTAATAGTTTATTGATTTCCAAATGCACAGGGGCGCCGAGTCTGAACATCCTGGGATAGCAGTAAATCTCTCTTACAAAATAATTTACAGTATGAAAATGATATACTGAAACATTAACTCAAATGTGTAATTCCCTTGAAAGACTGAGTGTTCCCTTATTTAGTGGAAGGGTGGAAGGGGAAGAAGAGATGTGACTGCACAGGAAAACAGGCAGAGTACAACAACGGGTTTGTTGGTTCTACTCACTCATGCAGTGTGGCCTGTCACTGTAAAAAAAGACTAGTCAGGTTTTACTCCCATCAAGTATAAATGTGCTGTCCCCTCATGGTCGTATCAAACCCAGCATGGGTTCTGTGGCCTTTTTTGTACCAGTGTACCTCCAGTGTCTTCATTTATTTTTATTTCCTGCTCTGTCCCTTCCTTGTTTTGGTGTGCTCAGTATTCCACACGAACCTGTCTTACCTGGCAGGTCCCCAATATTCCACATTGTACTATTGTCCCTCCCAGGAACTGCCTGGGTCTTATGGCTCTAGGAATGGGTTAGTTGGAGGTGGGGGTGGGGGTGCAGGTTAAAGAAACACTGCTAGGCAAAGAAAATATGAGACCTGGAGTCTCCTGTGTGAGACTTCTTTTTCTCTTAGGACTGGGGTGGACTTGATCCATAATGAGATTTTCAACTAAAAAGCATGTGTTGAACAGCCATTATATGAGGGCAGACTTGCAGGAATCAGGAGGAGGATATTTTCTACGTCGGGGGAAAGGACTTCCTAGGCTCTGCCACTACAACAAGGTTGTGAATTCTGCAATTGAGCCCGCAGGCCCCAGTAGAGTGACCAAAATGGCTTGGGTCACCAAATGGTCAGGCACACAAACACAATTATGGAGGAGAGCTGGAGTGAAATTTCCTTCAGGACTGTCACCTTGGCTCAGTGCTTTAGGAGCTGAAAACCTCCACCAGGGAGTTACTCTTCTTGGAAATGAACGTGTAAACTCCAATCATCTGGTGGGACTTGTAATCAGGCGGGAATAAGGTAGCGTGCAAAACAGTGAAGGGCTCCTTAGAGCTTCCCTTCATTCTTAAATTGTGTGTGCGTGTACATATATACACATAACATTTATCATTTAGATATCCACCCCCCCGCCCCAGGTATCAATAAGACAGTCTAGATTTACTGTGACTTTGAATTGGTTCACCTAATAAAGCACAGGAAGAGAGATTACCTTTACTAAAATACAAAGATTTCCTTTTCTGCAGGAATAAAGTAGTAGATGCTTTTAAATAAAGTTAGAGGAGAGAGCAGAACACCCATCACTTTTTCTATTTTGAAAAACACCTTATTTATGGGAAATGGCACTAAAAAGGAAAGGCTCCCTCAGGAGCAAGGGGCAGGCCCAAGTTAGCAATATGTACTTAAAGCGTCTGCTAAAGCAGAGGAATAAAGCAACTTTAATGTCATTTCTGAGCCCAAACTATAGCCATGAAGTGTCTTTTTGAGAAAAATTCAAATTAATGGTCAGAGTACAGCAAGAGAACCAGAAATCTTGACTCCCTCTGTATTTGTAGGTGTCCCGTGGGATGGGACAAAGGAATTTCTGGAAAGGCTGGAGAGCTGGATTCAAAACTGGCTCCAATATTTCCTAGCTGTGCAACATGAGACAATGACTTCCTGTTTTATCATCTAAGAATGAAGGTGTAGTAAGTACAAGGCCTGGCTCATAGTAAATCCCTAATATAGGCTACTCTCCGGAATTCCTGGGCAATAACCTGAGAGTTCAAGCACTTCTTAGGATTGTCCTGGATTTAATGATACCAAATCAAAGGACAAATCCCTCTCTGCATCCAGAAACCCAACATTTGGAAGGCAGCCAGGAACTGCTGTGAGTACCTGATTCATTCTGGAGACATCCGTTATCTGCATCCCTTGATGACTTCTCCCCAAAGATTTCTGCCTGCAACCAGTTAGGACACAATTCTGAGCACTCTCATTTCTACTGACCTGGTGGGAGGGAAGTCTCAGAATGCTGGGGCTTAAGGCCAAGCAGCATGCTCCAGCTCTGGGGGGAAGCTGGTGCCACTGCAGGAAGCATCCTAGTTTGTACATTGATAAACGCTGCCAGCAGGAACTTAGGAGCCTGGGCAGAAGCTGCTGCGCTGTTTAATGCTTCCCTGGTTAAAGTTTTATCAGGTGCTGAAGACAGCAGGAGCCCATAAAGCAAATCTGAGACCCTTTCTAAGTAAAAGCAAAAGTGCTTTCCTTGAGGATTACAGACACGATAATTTATTGAGACAAGTTGGCACATATTCCTACAATTCTGTTGGTATCTACTGCATAAATGTTTGGATTTTCCAATACTGACTTAAAGTAATAACATATGATCAGGTATGGAGAGCCAATGATGTTTCCACTGCTAATACCATTTGAAGATCAAACAATTTCCATTGCTAATACCATTTGAAGATCAAACAATGATTATTGGGGAAAGACAATACAAGTTTCCAAATCCTAGTCTTTTAAATCTTCTGATATTTTAAACTCTTTCAAGAGTGGCCATTGGTCCATCTTTTAGGTTGATTTTGTGGATATGGTTGGAGGTTGTTAACTAGCAGTATACTGAATTCTCCAGTCTTTACAGACAGATAAATGAAGCACCAAAATTATCTTAGCTACTTGTTGGACACCAGTTTGAGGTTTTTTTTTTTTTTTGGGTGAAAAACAGCTCAAACTCCTCCCAGTCCCAGTCTCCTTGCATATGCAGTGAGCTAGGATAACCCTAACTAGCAGCATATATGCTTGGTAGCTTCCTGGTCTCAAAGGAATTAAGTCATTTCATCACATGCACAGTGTTGAACAATGACATAAATACAAATGATATAAACAGGACTCCTACTATAAGCAAGTTGTGTTTCTGCCTCAAAACTATCCTGCACACACACTCAGCAGCTGGCCCCAAAGCTATCACACAGGTCACAGGCAGGCAAGCAGACAGGCAGGAATAAAGGGCTTTCCCTAAAGGCAGGCTCCTTGGCTCTGCCTCAGGGGTATTAGAAGTTTAGGACCTTGGGCAGGAACAATCCCAAGGGGCTTGGATATAGTTCCAATTGTGTTCCTCAGAAGTGAGCATGGAAACACCACTAAAGGCAGAGGGAGGGAACACACAGCCCATTTGCAAACAAGAATTATCTTCCAAGTCTCTCATTTTATCTTAACAGTTTATGTGTATGAACATTCTATTCCATAATATAACTGTCTTTGTTTTATATAAAAATAAGGTTATCCCCTGACTTCAAACCATTTGTTAAGGAAAACTGACATCTCGGGAAGAAAGCGTGCTTTTGAGCTTACAATTTTATATTTCACTAGCACATCACTGCTTCCCAGGGGGTATAATGCTATAAGAAATTGTGATTTGGAAATGGAGAAAGGCCAGGAAATCTAAGCTCCAGGGTATCTCTGCTCATGTTACTGAAGAGGAGAGAGCCAGGGTGCAAGAGATGACCTGAAGGTCTGTGGGTAGGGAGTGCCACGGGAAGGATTCCAATTAATGTAAAATAAAGGGATATTTGCTGGGAGATGGAACTGAATTCAGCAAGCTATAGAGTAGCAAGAATTCTCCCCATACTGCAATTAAGCCATATTAAACTAACCTGGCAGAGGGAACGGCAAAAATCTACACTGAAAGTTCCCATTTGGCAATACACATTTCCAGCCTTTCGTGTTGTGATAAGCCCATAAAACCTGCAGAACTCATCTAAACAATCCAGGTTTTATCAGAGTCTTTAGTGACTATTTTGGAAACTCAGGCAAGTTAAATTCAGAAATATTGATTTCAAATTTTAATCAGATTTCTTTGGTCCTCTTTTCTGTGTCCCACCCCCAGGTCATTTCCTTTCCACCTCTTCAATCATCTTTTTCATTTCCATAGCACTGAATTATGAATCTGAAGTCCTGGATAACCTCATATGCTAAAAATATCTGTGTCTTTCTAGCTTTTAACTCTTTCTCCAACCTCATTTTCAGGCCATCCATCCTAATTCACGGCACCACATTTCACAAAGGTAGAACTGGACTATTTAGAGACTGTGGACATGAGTCAATAAGGCCCCACTTTGTCCTCATGTGTTTCATGCTTCAGTATGAACAAAGTAGGTTTTTTGTTTGTAGGTAGGCAAAAAGCTCTGACTTCCTTTCATGATTAGTCCAGGTCCTTCCTAATGAAGTATACTGTTGACTTACACAATATTATAGGGGCTAGCTTTCCTGAGTCAGTTCAAAGCAGCCATTAAGGAGTTCCCTGAAAGACCCTTTTCAATTGCTCCTGGTTGATCAAAAGGGCTCTTTCCTTGACCTACTGCAACAAGAGAATGAGAAGTACATGGTAAGCATAAAACTGGTCATTCCTTGGAGAGATATGTGCCTGCTATGGATCTGGGGACATATCCAGTGGAAGTACATTTGTTGCTGGGCAGCCTTCACAGAAATCAGAAGCCATTACACACACGCTGTCACACACATACAAGGGAAGGGGTGATTTTCCACTCTGATGGCAAGCCTTCATGTGTCCTCTTCTTCACTGGCACCACTACAAAGGAAAAGGAGAAGCAGGTGAGTTAAGCCATCACAGGAAGGGAGTAACACAGTCTATTGGTTGATGGCACCAGCTTTGTTGTCAGACATACCTGGATTCGAGTTCTAACTACCATGACTGAGCAGTGTGGCCATATATGGGCAAGTGACTTGATTTCTTTGAATTCTGATTTCTGTATCTGACTACTGGGAGAATGATGATAACAAAACTTACTTTTTGGGTGACTAGAGAATTGAGAGAATACATATAAAATGCAAAAATGCACAGTGCCTATATACAGTTCATGAATAGCTATAAAAAGGAGAAGGGGAGGATCATAATCCTTGTAAACTTAATTGACAAAATAAAGTGATGGTGAAAATTAGGAGTTTGATTTCTTCAAAGGCTTAAATCACCTGTTGTTAGGAGAACAAGGAGAAGCTATCAATGGCATTCTGCACTTGGAATAAAATGCAGTGTTTCAATTCCTGCCACAGGTCAGTCCCTGGGTTTAAATATCGTCTCTTCAGAGAAGGCACTCTACTGAAATAGGATTCCCTGGTTATTCTCTATCTTATTTCTTTCACAGCCCTCACCACATTTTATACTTTATTTGTTATTTACTCTCTCTCTGCCCTACTAGAGCATGTAAGAGTAGTTAATATTTTATCAACTACTGTACATCCAGAAGTAGTACCATTTAAAGCACAGAGACGTGCTTAACAAACAAACTGCTTTTTAAAAAGGGAGTGAAATACAACAGGAAGAAAAGGAAGGAAGGACAGAGTTGGAAGGAATGGCTAGTCATTAATGCCCTAACCAGAGTATTCCAGATGTCTGTGATGTTTCTAGCAGCCAAAAAGTGAGTTGTAGAGTCCCAGAGGCATGGCTAGTACCTCAGCTGCTCAGTCAGAACATTTCTGGTCTGATCCTGACAAAGAGCACTGTCTAAACAGGGATAGGGTCAAGGAGAAGGCAGGGACAATGGAAACAAGATGGCAGGGATGCTCACCCGTAGAAGGGAAAAAGTAGCAAACTTGCCTAGAATCTCCTCATTCACTTCTAGAGTTACCGTGTCTTTAAAATACTAACAAAATCCAACCTGATTTAGTGCTTACTGTGGGCCAGGAATCTGAGCTTAGTGTTCTTCATCCATTTTTCCTATCCCTCCTCACACCAATCCTAAGATACAGGACTACTATTATCCCCATGAACCAGATGAGGAAAGTAAAGCTCTTAGAGATATAAAAATCCTATGGTTACACAGAAACGTTTGTGTCCTTAAAGCTTAAGGTTTACTTTTGGCCAGAGAAACGCTCAAGCAGTCAAGCTGGTAGACAAAGTTCCACGGTGCATCAGTTTCTTGCTATGACCTAAAAATTTTGCTTCTCACAAGATATTATCAATATCTACACAAAATCTGTGTCGTGTGTCTATCTGGGAAAGGCTTTAGGGGAAAATACCCTAGGCAACAGACTTCTAATACTTCCATTAAAGGTGAAAATATTTAAGACACGGGGCCTACAAATTACGTTACATACACACTGAAGTCCAAAAGAACCAACTAAGTCAACTTCCCTATCCAAACCTCTGCCCTAGTTCCACTTTGTTTTCTTGCTGGTTGTCCAATCATGGGATGGAGGATGCCAGTGAGCTGTCATTATATCAATATTTGATGACATCTGTTCTGATGGGAACAAAGGGTCTTTTATGAAAATTTCTCACAAGAATCAAGACATAGTTGAAACCAGCACTATATTCTCCCCCTTGGCATTATATTCAAAGCAAGCTCTTAATGTTACCTTGTCAGTTTTACTTCATACAAGAGGCTCAGCATGATGACGGTGCTCTTTCCATAGGTTGAAGTTCACTTTTTAGAATTCCTGAGATACATATTTTAAAGGGTTCATGAACCCACTGAAATTGTATACAGTGTTTTGTCTGTGTGTTCCTTTGTCTAAGAAAGGCCATAATTTTCATAATAGCCTCAAAGAGGTCCAAAACTACAAATCAGGAATATCAAATTATACATAAATTCTTTTCCAGTTGTCAAATTTTTTACTATCAGACTTGGAGAAAAGCATAGGGAAGAGGTGAGAAGTCTTGACTGATTGAAATTGTTTCTCATTACCCTAAAAGAGACTGTTCCTGCATCTGAAAGATAAAATTTATCTCACATTTTAAAACATAAGTCCTTGGGACTCTGTCAAATCATTTACTGTATTCTTGTCAATTACTAAATATTACTTGAGTATCAACCATGTGTTAGGCATAATTCTAGGCACAAAAGACTATGATGAACACAATACATGCCCTTACAGACTTTTACAGCTTAGTAGGTGAGACAAAAGGGTGTGGTGGTCATACTTTTTTTTTCTTTAAAACAGCATTTTCAAAAGATAAGTATCTTATTTGCATTATTAATAACCCATTTTTCACAATAACAACATATCATTGGTATGAGGCAGCATTTCCTCTCTGAAATACTCCTCCTTTACCTAGTATGCAAGCAAGTTTATGCTTGTAAGATTTTATCTGAAATAGTCTATAAAAGTCTTGAATATCCAGGTGAAGGAACACAGCCTTCCACTTAGGTATTCATTTCCCCTTTGAAAACATCTAAGAGCCAACACTTAGGATTTCTGCCTTGAGTGGCATTCAAGAGGTTATTGAGATTATTTTTTTTAATATTTATTTTTTGGTTGTAACTGGACACAATATCTTTATTTTATTTATTTATTTTTATGTGGTGCTGAGGATCGAACCCAGGGCCTCTCACGTGCTAGGTGAGTGCTCTACTGCTGAGCCACAATCCCAGCCCCTATTGAGATTCTTTTCAGTGCCTATTAATGCATTTGTGTGTGTGTGTGTGTGTGTATACGCCCGCGCGTGGGGGGGGGGCAGGCGGTACTGGGGATTGAACTCAGGGGCACTCAACACCTGCGAGCCACATCTCCAGCCACATTTTGTATTTTATTTAGAGACAGGGCCTCACTGAGTTGCTTAGCACCTCGTTTTTGCTGAGGGTGGCTTTGAACTCACAATCCTCCTGCCTCAGCCTCCTGAGCTACTGGGATTACAGACATGCACTACTGCACCTGGCTTGCCAATTTATTTTTAAGAAGACTCACAGATGTGGGATTGCTGTGTCAGAAGAATAGGCATAAAGCATTTATTTTTAATAAAATAGGATGTTAGGCAGATAGCATTCTATAAAGGTACTGGGGGGAGGTTCATTATATAATGGCTTTGGGATCACCAGACCAAACTAGATTGAAATCCATGTGTGAATTACTAGCCCTCTCAGAATCTCATTTTCCTCATGGTAACATTATTTAGCTTACAGTTTTGTTATAAAAGCTTTATGGAATTTCACAATACAAATGATAAAAAGTATTGACCTCCTTCCTTATGCTGAATTAAAAACTGCCTCCTCCTAACTTTCAATGTTTCTCATTCTGGCACCTGAAACATTACATTTCAAAATAATCATGTTCCTATCCCCAAATTCCCTTCAAATATTTAGAGACAAACAGTATCCTGTGTGGCTTGCTGGAAGCTTTCTTAATGACAACTCCAGACCTACTAAAATATAGGTACTGGACAGAAAGACTGAGTTCTATAGTGCTGATCCTTCTATGTGACAGTTCTCTAGAAAATTCTACCTCTGTGAAATGTTGATGAGGACAATTAACTGAGTGAAGTTTAGTTAACTTGTTCAGTCACTGACTGATCTAGTTTGGGGGTACTGTTGTATCTCAGAGTGGTGGTCTTAAAAGTGTAGCACACATACCTCTGGGGTACATAATGACTGTCCAAGGGGTGTCTGAATATGAGCAGTTCTAAGGAAACAAATGTGCAAATCCTTAACTTGTATATATAGTCTTTCCTAAAACCGCTGTTCCTAAGAACATATGTGCCTGTGGTCTATAAGTTCTTTTTTATCCACTCCCACTTTCAAAATCACCTTACTCCCACGTCAGAAAAAAAATGCACATTTCTCACTTTCCTGAAACCTACATGCAACAATTTTGCATGCCACTTCTACAAGGAGTCTAGGAGAGGAAACAATCTCTGATTTTACCCAGGCATATACTCTTTGGCATGGTTATACAACTTTCCTCTGTCTAGACACTGATCCAAGAACGTAAATTCAAAACTGAGATGGCAGTCATGAGTTGTGCACTGACATTTTATTCAAACTGAAAAAATAAAATCAGCTTGATATG
Organism: Marmota monax; assembly: GCF_021218885.2. NCBI lineage: Eukaryota > Metazoa > Chordata > Mammalia > Rodentia > Sciuridae > Marmota > Marmota monax. The sequence continues at coordinate 2,650,011 of NW_026692072.1, read as the reverse complement.
ACAGAAAGCAAGTCTGATTTTGCTAGATGGCTTGACTGTAAGAACTGGCTTTTCCAATTAAATTCTATAGTGAACCTTGTCTGTAAATTTAATAGGCTAAGGCCAAAGTGTCAAAGTTTTGACAAAAAGAGACATAAAAGTTTGTGTAAACTAAACAATATGTCAGCAGCCATATCTTTTGAAACTATCTAAACTTGATATATTTATATTTTTCAGGAGTTAACTTCAAATGGGCAAGGAGGCATATATTTTCCTAAATTCTTCTACAGAATAGAAAAATAAAAATTTTAGCTAAAGGAACTGGAAGTTCCTAAATTGGGAGGGTGATGTTAAACTTTATACCTCCCTAGTTGGGAATATAGTTTAGGGTGACAAAAATGGGATTAAGGAGTCCAGCCAGAAGAAGATTGTGTCCCCTATCTGAGTTAGGCACACACTGAGGAATCCTATCTGTTGTGCTGTGGTGCCTACAAAACTGAAGAGTTGTCAAAGGCATACCACAAGCCCTAGTCTCACTAAACCCTCCATACCTGCTGATAAAGTGATTATGATAGACAAGGTTTCACTGCCTGACAATTTTTTAGTTAGTCCATGCAGGTAGGCAGCTCAGCTTTTCAGTTCTGTCCTTAGAGTTTATACTCTAGCTAGGAGTGTAAGAAGAACAGGCATTCTAAATTTCTGAGTTTAATAGTCTCTTTTTGTAAGCATATAATACAACTTAATTTGATTTGGCATCAGTCATGTTTGCAGAATTCTTGGTATTTATTAATTATTGCTGTAAAAGGAATATTCAACTCAGGAGAATACAGAAATTAAGAGGTATTGACAAGGGAGGAAGGCTAGATTCAGTCAAGATCCAAAAAGATAGACTTAGCATTCTCCAAAAATTAAGCAACAAAGGCATTGTACAAGGTGCTAATTAAGAAACCTTGAGCTTTTAGTATTTTAAGAAGTGGCTGCCTAGTTTACAAGTATGTGATCAAGCCCCGCTGGGGAGATTGCACACTCAGATGATCAAGAGACCTTTCTCTCCTAGACACATTCATCTGCCTCAAAAGCCTGGCCTCAAAGCAAACAGGTTACTGTGTTGTAAAGGATCAAAACTCAAGTTAGCTGCAACCTGTGGAATGCCGTGAGGGATACCTACAGTGAGGTACAAATGTACTCAAGTTACCCTGGGTTAACTAAGAAAAACACAAGAAGACTAGCATTCCAGGCCTGGCTCTGCTATGTGACGCTGGGACTCCAAATCATATAAAAGTTAAGCTCCTTTCCCACTTCAGCACTTGCTGAGCTAATTAATTCACTCTCACTTTTAGTGTTTTCTCTTTGCTTCCTGTACCCCTCTAGTTATCCACTGTCTATCACCTCAACCTGAAGTGTGGCCTAAATGTTTCAAGTCTTTCACCTCTTTTTGGCTGAGTTCTAACACTGGGTTGAAAAATGGCATTGCTTGATTAGCACCTAGAACAGACAAAAGAATAAGCTCTGGTATGAGCAAAAGCCCTGAAATTCTTCATTTCTTTGTGTTTCTTAAAAAAGTGATTTGGCTTCTTCCTCACTGCATCTTCCTTCTCAAACCACAAGACAGACAAGGAGAAGGGCTCTGCTCTCAAGACTGCATTCTGCTTTATCCTAGGAGCCTTCTTTCCTTCAAAAATTGCCATTATTTACAAAGGACTTACTTAACATTTCACAACAGCACCAAGCAATTTCTACACAATCTCATGGTACCCTAACAATAGTTCTTGTATTACCTCAGATCTATGTGTAAGAAAACTGAGATAACGATTATAACTTCTGGTAGGTATTATTATCTCTGGAGAAGAGAAAGTTGAGGCCCAGGGAGGTTACATGACTTGCTCAAGATACACAGCTTGTAAATGGTAGATTTAGGTTAAGCAATCAGATTCTAGAGTCCTCAGAAATGAAACTGGACTTAACAAAGGTTTTTTGGTGAGATGGAAGATACCTGGCAAGTGCTTTTTTTAAACTGGGGGGGTGGAGGCAGATAAGACAGGTAAGAGGGAGGATTAATATGGAAGGAGAAGGAAATACGGACCAGAGTTTGCCACTTGATCCTCACAGCTGGTTCTGCCTCCTCGGATCTATTAAGGGGACTTTGAAAAGGCCTGATCTCCAGTATGACCTATGATTACAGTGCCAAGTTTAATCTCTGAATCCTCTACTAGACTATTTACCATTTTTAGAGATGGCCACCCTTCTTGCACTCAACAGCACCTGTGTGGGTGGTGGCCTGAGTTCATGGAAGATGACAGGCCTGCTTAGGCAGTGTCCTGCTATAGGGAGGTACCTGAACAGAAGTAAAAGGTGGGCTTCTCAGCCTTCCAATGTCTCATCTGCTCCCAAGACTCCCTTCTTCTGTACTGAATTCTTTGCTGCTATTACATTTAGCAAACAAGTTTCTAGTCTTTTTTTTTAATTCAAAAAGTAATGTTTTCCATTTTAGTTGCCTTTTATTTTCTACAAACAGGTACTGCTTCTATAAAGAGAATAAAAGATCACACAGTGTTATTCACCAGGGATAATCACCACGAACGCACTGAAATATATCTGCCCATATTCCTTGTCTATATATATAAAATACGTACTTATCTTTTATCATATTTCACAAGCTTGTTTTAATTTGCTTTTTCCAAACAACCATCAATCAAGAATTACTGAAATATATTTCTGTAAGGCTATGATTTGTGATTGAATTGTATGGACTTAGCATATCTAACATTGGACATTGATTTGTACTTTTTCACTACTACCCACAACACTGTTGACACATATCATTGTGGGTGAATCATCCTTAATTATTTCCAAAGAAAAATTCCAGAAGGGAAACTTCTGGGTCAAAAAGCATGTTTGTATTTTTTTTCCCTTCAATAGATTTTAATTTTTAGAATAACTTAATATTTTACTAAAAAAATTTAAAAAGATGGGCCAGTGGGTTCCCATACCCAGTTTCCCCTGTTATCAACAAGAAATGATTCAGAATATCTTAAGTTTTTTCCTAATGTTCTTTTCTTTTCCAGAATTCCACATTTAGTTATCATGACTCCTTAGCCCCACCTTAATAGTTTCTCAGACTTTTCTATTTGTGACAATCATGACTGTTTTGAGGGTACTGTACTGGTCAAATATTTTACAGAATGTCCTTCAATCAGGATTTTTCTGATGTTTTTCTTGTGATTAGGTCATGGTTATGAGCTTCTGGAAGGCAAACTACAAAGGTAAAGTGCCATTATCATTAAAATTATCAAGGAGTCAAGCTGAATATAATCTGCTACTATTGAAGCTCACCTTGACCAACCTGGTTGAGGTAGTGCTTGTCAGGTTTTTCCATGGTAAAGTTGCTTTGTTATGCCCTGCCTTCCCACAGTGCACTCTTCGGAAGGAAGCTACTCAGAGCACCTTATACTTAAAAGTGAGGAGCCGTGCTCCCTCTCCTTGAGGGTGGGGCATATACATAATTATTTGAAATACTCTGAAAATAAGATGTGTCTCCTTTATTTCTTCTATTGTTTATGTTTGTATGGGCTCATGAAAATTTATTTCATACTTTGGGTTATGATCTGAAACTACTTATTTTCTTGCCAAACTGTTCAGCTTTGGGAGCTCTTTTTGTTGGTTCCTGGGTCCCTTGACATATTCCCATCAGTGTGGGTTTTGATTTGCTTTTGAGTACTTCCTTACTTCACGGAACTACAAGATCTTTCAGGCTTAGCCTGAATATTTCCTGCCCCAGTTCTGGAATCAGGAATTTCTCTAAGGAGCATAGGATGTGCGTTTTTAAAGGCATTTGACACATTATTATTAATATGCCCTCCAAAAACCTTCTTATGCTGATTTACAATCATTACTCATGCAGGTATGAGAATGCTCATTTTCCCCACACCCTTGCCAGTAACAGGGCATTTTCAAAAAGCCTGTGGAAAGCTGACCTGGCATGAGATTGTGTGTGTGTAATGTCTCATCTGTTCTTTCTCTCTGAAATAACTTCCATTTACATGGCTTCCTACTGAACTTGGAGAGGAAAATGCCATGGTGGAGGTAAGTTTTTCCTTTTCTCCACTCTTTCCCAACCTCCTTTCCCTCCCATAGCAATACTGGATTTCATATCACTGAGGGTGTCCTGTGTTGAGGGCTGAAAAGAACCTATCTCATATCCTCCAATGGGGTCTGGCAGTTTAGGAGCTAGAAGCAGAAAATAGCCCAAAGGTTTACCTTTCCTGTTTTCCCACACCTTCAGGATAACACCTGACCCAGTTTCCCTATCTTCTCTTGGTATGTGAATAAGGGAAGCCAAATCTCTCTTAAGCAGTTTCCTTCCACTGAAATTTTAAATGTAAGATTTAATACAATGCAGGCCTTCAAATTTCCTGTTGCCTCAGCCGCTGTATAAGTTACCAAAGAGAGAGGGAGAAGGAATCAATAAATAAATACCCTCTTGATACTAATCTCTGATCACTATAAATAATGTGTTTGTGTGTGTAGCTTTCAAATTCCATGATGACCCTGAGAAGAGGTTCAGAAGTTGGAAGCATACCAACCCTTAATGACCTAGTGCTAATTTTCATATGGCAGAGGGTTAAGATTGTGGGTTTAAGAGTTAGAACCCCCTGGGTTTGAGTTACAGTTCCGTCATGTACTAGCTGTGGGATCTGAGTTCTGTATTTTTATCTGAAAATGGAGGACAATTTAGTAACTGCTTGGAAGAGGTCTCAAGAGGATTAAGTGAAATTAATGTATAGAGTGCTTGAGATATGTATAAAGAGCCTGGCATGGGGCCTGTCACATAGTAGGTGCCCAATATATTTGTAGTTAGTAACATCACATGAAGAAATCAAATTAAGGCTGAGGGAGGCCAACAGACATACTAATGAGCTGATGGTGGAGTGAGACTGCCTGCAAGTCAGGAGTTTCAGGCTCCTGAAAACACCACCTTGCAACCCCCACTGTCTCTCTAAGACTATTTATATGAAAGTGGGGTGGGAGGGAGCGAGAGGGAGATAGACAGTCAAATTGGTCACCCATTTTCACTGTAGACACCAGTCTGTCATTTGTTCAAGATTCTTTCTCAAACCTGTTCTCTTAGTGTTTGATAATAGGCCATTTGTTGGTAACACCATAACAGCTCTCAAATATTGAGTGCTTTCTATGTGCCAATCACTGTGCTCAAACCCTTAAGAATTGGTACCACCTCCCTATCCCAGTGAGCCCAACAGAAAGTCCTTCTGACTCACTGTGCACAACCTTTCCCATGTCCATCCATTTGTCTTCTCTACTGCCATCACCATCGATCACTTGAATTATTATAGTTGTCTAGACTGGTTTTCCTCTTTCTTTTTTTTTTTTCCTCCCAGTTTGGGAATTGAACCCAGTGCCTCATGAATACTAGGCAAATGTTCTACCACATCCCCAGCCCCTTTAGAAACATTTTTTGTTGTTGTTATAGTTATAGAACCCAGGGATGTGCTACCACTGAACTACAGCCTCAGCCCTTTATCTATTTATTATTATGAGACAGGGTCTCAGTTGATAAGGCTGGCCTCAAATTTGAGATCCTTCTGCCTCAGCCTCCCCAGTAGCTAAGACTGCAGATGTGTACCACTGTGCCTGGCTTCTACTTCTACTTTTAATTAACTATTGTATATTTACAGACTGCATTCACAGAGTTGTATTTTTTAAATGTACAAAAGGTATATCATTGCCCTACTTAAAAAAAAAAAAATCCTTCCATATAACCTTATTGCTCACAAATCTCTACTTGCTTTGGCCCCTGCCTGCCCTTACAACCTGATAAATGCCATATTCTAGCCACACTGGTTTTCCTTATGTTCTTTAAGTAAGTTGAGCTTGTTCCCACCTTAAGGTCTTTGCACTTGCCATTCTGTCTCAAAAGCTCCTCCTTTCAGATCTTAGAATGACTGACTCCTTAACATTTTGATTCCTTAACATTTTGGCCTTAGTTATAAAGTCACTTTCTCAGAGGCTGTCCCCAACCAAGCAAACCAAAATAGCCAACCCACCATCTCTGCAATATTATATCAGATTGTTGTATTGTCTTCTTTGCACTGACCACTATCTAAAATTTATTTTCAGGTGTCAAGGGTCTTTTAATGATTTGTTCCCTGATATATCTCTAGTATGTGGTAATGTGCTTGAGCATACTGAGGCAGGAAGATTGTGTGAGCTCAGGAGTTGCCCAAGGACCAGCTTGGGCTGAACAAAGTTAGACCCTGTCTCAAAAATTAAGCGAATACATGACTAACCAAAGCAACCCCATAAATAATTAAATGTTTTTAGAAACATTCCCAGGCAAACTGTGGGCTGCCTGCTGGTATTGAAGATACTGCTCAGGAATTTCACTTCTACAGGTGAACCTAGATTCCATTTTTTTTTTCTGATTGTCACTGGAATGAACTCACATATTTAACGACTAGTACCCTAGCCATTAAAATACTGTATCATAAACAATGATTACTCTAGCAAACAAGTAGGCCTTAGTGGTAAAGGACAGGTGTGGTTGACAGGCAGGGAATGCTTTTGTCACTAAAGACACAGCAGAAACAAGCTCATGTCTAACCTTCCCCAACAAGGAAATCTGAAGAACCAATTCATCGCCATGAGGAAATGTTCTCATCTGGCTTTCCTATAGAACAGCTGCTCAAGTGGCAACTTCCAATGCTCTGTGTTCTAGCTGTGAGCTATTCTCAAGGCAGGCTTGGATTTCATGATTTTAAGCCATCTATCCCACACATGGACATTTGTTAGAGGGAAAGAGATGAGGAAGGTATTAAGTCATCCAGGCCAAGGTAGACGTGAAGAGGTGCTTAATTCATCGCTTCCTTCATTCCACACTTTCCTTCTGATGACATGTCAGCTGAAGCCCAGATCCAGAAGTGGGAGAGCTGGGTTAGTAGTGTGGTGGTTGTGACTAATAGTAGAAAATATATACAACTAAACTTTGGCACATGCTGGCAGTATGACCTTGAGTGAGATACCTCTATAAAGTCTCCACAGCAGTAAAAAGACAATAATGACATAAGTACTCACTAAATGGATGCTGCTATTTATTAGATTCTGAACTAATCACTTAACCAAAATTTTTACATTCAGTTTTCATAATACTGTGCACTAATAAGACTGACACTCATTTTACAGATGAAGAAAACAAGGAGCAGAGAAATAAAGTGGTTCAAAGTCCCAGATAGGTAGGGCTGGAACTACAACCAAGGCATATACCTTATTTTTAACGCTGAGCAGGAGATTATGTTGAGTGGAGGTCATATGAGTGGAGTGTATAAAGTCAACTTGGCTGTATTTGTCCAGACAGGATACAGTATTGCCTCTTACAATTGATGCCAAGTATTAAATGAGACAACAAAGTGTTCAGCATACTGCCTAATGTGTAGTGAACATTCAAATTCAACTGTTTTCATATCATTACCATCCTGAAGTTAGTCATTTCTCTTTCACCTCACAGGGACTGAACTGAGCCCTATTAAATGCAAATGACAGTACACAAAAGGTGAATCAGAGTCTCTACCTTAAAGGACCTTGCATTCTGGCAAAGAATGTACTCCATGGGCTGACAGAGAAAGAAGTGGTGAGCTCCACCTACAGTGTCAGAAATGACTTTATCACTCGGTGTTGACACATGGATTGTTATTTTCCAGAAAGACAACAACAAGAGGGCATGCCAAGTGAAGGAAAAAGCTTGAGCAAACTTTTAAAGATGTGTACAGTTGGGCACATTCAGGGAATTATGAAGAATTCAGAAGGACTACAGATAAAGTATGAGAGGATAGACTGAGAGGAGAGTGACTCATCAGCAGCTCAAAATGCTAATGTTCATGGTTCATGCTTGAAGAATCTCATAAGACGGGGGATGTAGATGGAAAAGAATAGATGAGAAGGGTGTCAGGGCTCCATATGGTGTCTACCACACTGCCAGCTCTCAAAATGTGAACAAGGGCTATGTTTAAAATATACAGGCTGTGTTCTGTGCAACACTCCCCAAGGCAGCACAAACAGATGTTTCAGGAAAAAAAGAAAAACAAAATACCCAGTGGATCTCAATATAAAGCCTGTGTGGGGGCAGGCTGGCATCAGACTGCTTGCATGTGACTGTCCCATCAGTGCAGATCTGAGATTCAGTTTGGAATAGTGACACAGGTGTTAATGTGGTGATGCTGGGGGTCTGAAGTGAAAGAACACTAACTCCCAAATAGAGGTTAGGGTTCCTCTTTGCCAAAGCCAGCTTCACTTGTCCAATTTAAGACCCATGCTAGGGACAGTGAGAGTTCTGAGTTGGAAAAACAGTAACACGTTGAGATGTCTTAGAGTAGTAATTCAAGCATCTCTGCCAGCACATCTTCTCTGAGATGAGGGTAACTGTGGAGTAGATGTCTGTAGAAGGGAAGACAGGGTCCTTGTTCTATTGCCTGGTTCCCTGACTATTTACTACCCAGTCCTATCCCTCCCCTTGCAATCAACAGTCTTTTCCATTTCCCAGTCTCCCTGGGAAATGGAAAAGAAACCCATCCCCAACTATACTCCACCATATTACATATAATATATAACACACACACTATATACACACACACATATACACATACACACACATATGTATATATACACAATATACTCCATACTACGAAAGTTTATGATGCAGTCAACAGGTCTAGACCATAGAAACCTGCCCCTACTGGGAGGAAGGTTGTGGTATACAGTTGAGGAGATCCAGTTTACTTTCAGTCAGTCCAGAGGCTTTCTTGGGATGGCAGTTCAGTGCCATCAGATGAGTGAGAGCTTTAGTCTGGTCATCACTAGATAACCCAAACACATGAATACCCCAAACAGAAGAGTCAAATCTGAGAGGGGTAGGAACTGAAAACTGCAGCTTTTCATCCTTTGTATGTCCTACCCAATCTCAAGACTGAAGAAAGCCCATTGCTCTGAACTCAACTGTCCTATACTGGAAGAACTAATAGATAACCAACATGATAGCAAGTGAAAAAACAGCCAAGGCCTTCACCAATTTTCAAAAGATCTTCTCCCATACACTTTTGAGTCTAAAGTCCCCATTAAAGTTTATTATTTAGTCTAAGGTACTCTACTTAAAAAGTTCTTTCTGAAGCCCTAGAGTTAAAAATCAGTATATATTATAAGATGAGAGGAGGCCACAGGACCACCATAAGCCACTTGAGCACAGCAGAGCTCCTGAATGAGCCAAATGTCATCACAGAAGTTGATGGGATGAGGTGGTAGAATGGTAGGCCTTGCTGGGGAAAGAAAACTGATAATCTTTGAAGTATCAGAACTGGAGTGTTAAGTACAGGATTCTGAAAGGAGCAGATAAGGATTATTAAAGACACATTTTTCTCTCCTTCCAGTTTTTCCTGAAACCAGCTCTCTATGATACTCAAATGACATAATCTTTTCAATATCATTTCTTCTATATGCAGAAGAACCTGTTTATGTGTCAGAACATTTATTTATGATACCTGGAAAGCAACTGCTCTCTATTGGCCTAATTACAGGCCCAGTCAGAGAGGGTAGCCCAAATATCCCAAAGGACACTAGGGAAATATGCCCCTAAAAAATAAGTAAAGTCTAATCTGCATTTAAGATTGCCTAACTCATGGCTAGAGTCAACAATTTGGATGCCAGGGCTACCTGACGTCAAAACTCTCAACCATACCTTTCAGAAAGACAGAGAGAAGCAGAAAGCGCACAAAGAAATCAAAGTCTGAATATAGTATTTCCACCGATCAACTGGAAAATTTACTCCTGTGGGCCTCAGTTTCCTTACTTCAAGTCCCAGGTTATGAAAGTAAAAGCACATTGCACATGAGAAATGCTAGCAAGTGTTTATTTTTCTCATGAAATAGTATGCAAGACAGTGCCACACACACATTAGACTTCTACTACATATGGCTCTGTTCCCTTTTTCCTCCTTGGATTGAATGAATTTTTTTTTCTTTAATTGGTTGTTCAAAACATTACAAAGCTCATGACATATCATCTTTCATACATTTGATTCAAGTGGGTTATGAACTCCCATTTTTACCCCAAATACAAATGGATTGAATGAATTTTAAGGCTCTCACATTTTGAGTTCTAATCAAATTCAGGTTTACAAAACAATAAATATATTAGTTGGCTCTTTTACACCAGCCTGAGAAGTTAAAACAAAGTGCATAGATATTTAGCTTTTCCAACTCAGTCATTACTTGAAACACTGCATGGCAATATTCATTCTGCATAGCAGAAAAGGGTAGGAGGGAGGGAATAGTAACAAAATAAATATTTCAGCCAACTACTTTGGGGTAAAAGATGAGAAAATTCTTTTGAGAATTGCTTTTAAATTAAAAAACTATGAAAGAAAGAAAAAAAAAAGATACAAAGAAGAGTGACAATTCTGTGTATACAAGTTTAAGTAAAGCCTACGGAATTACTTGTTTCATGTTCAAATGCAGAGAAAGCTGTTTTCTTTCCCAAACTGTTTCTTCAGCTATCTTTCCTGGTCTGATTTCTGACAGTGCTGGGACCAATGCCTCTGAAGGCTAACCATATACCTCTTCCTGCCCACTAAAGAGGATGGGAAGATCAGACCTTAGAAATAGAGTCAAACTAACCTTGGGGGTCTGGCAACTAGTCCTGGGAGCTACTGTACTGGTCTATTTGAAAGGCAAGATGATCACCCACTTAGCTCTTGAGCAGAATGACTCCATGAATTCAACTGATATAACTCCTTACTAGAGGCTATATTTTCTTTCATTCCCCTTCCTTCCTCCCTGGTAAAGAGCAGTAATGGCACTGAAATCCATAGATAATCCTTAAATCTCTTTGACAGCTCCAGTTCTAAACTCCTCCTTCACAATGACAGTTTTAACAACTGTTAACAAGTCATAACAAGACCTCTCTTGCTCTAGTAAGGAATACAAATATTCTTTCTCTTTCCATCCCCAAATCATAACCAGCCTTAAAGTCTATATCTTCCAAAAAGACTGTGTGGACTACTCCAGCCTTTAGGAACTAACATCTCACACCCTCAGGTTCCCCGAATAAGAATCCTGCTGGGGGGCCACAGAGAATTCAGTGGTTAAACTATTCATGAGAAAGCAGAAGAACTGAAGGATACCAAAGACTTGTGAGCTAGAAAGTGGCTTGATCAAGAGAATATATACAAACACCTGCCAAAGAGGCAAGCTTGGCATAAAAACTGGCAAAGAATGGTGAAGTGAGTCATGTGCAAAGACAAGATAATAATTCAATGCAAAGACTAGAAAGTGGTACACAACATGAGGAGTTTTAAATGATGGCTGTGAACAGTGGTGAATACTGGAAGCATCTTTATAAAGTCCTGGCTTTGTGGTTTTAGATGAAGTGAGAAGGTTCAAGAGGGTCAAACAAGATTGGGTAAGAAGCACTTAATGTGAAATTAATTTGCCTGGCAATGATCACCTACTATTACAGGGTACTGGTGGTGATATTAACCTGGTATGAATACCTGGCTTTTCCTCCTCTAGACAGAGAGCTGCTGCTTGAGGGTATCTTTATTCATCACTTACAGCCTTGGTTGGCTATGTATCTAAGAAGAAATGTGGAATGAAGATACAAGGGATCTGCATTTTCCCCTTGGGGAAGACATACTTAAAAGGTTAAAAAGAAAAAATAAGTGGGTAACAGTCTAGGTCCCCAGGTGATAGGGCTGTGATATAATGGATGATTAACTCTAGTTGTATCTAGGGTGCTCCTAAGGATGCCATTTCTGTTCATGGTGGTAAAACAGACACTGAAAAAAATGTACTGCTAGCTGCCCTATGTTTATTATCTTTGTTTCTGTCTTGCTTTGTGCTTTTACTGGTACCATTTAAGAACTCTGAGTTCACCACAATTCTCTGCTGATTATACTTCCAGATACAATGGACCAAGGTGACAGAAGGTATGAGAGCAATCTTCAGAGCCACTCCTCCAGCTGCCTGCCAGCTGCTCAGAGACCCATCATCTCACTTTGCTGGAACCGAGTCTTGCTCCCTCCTCCAGTCCCAAGGCCCACCAGCATAGCTTTCCCAGAGGTCAGCCACAAATTCACATTAAGGAACAAGCAGCCTGTTGGGAATATCTTTCCAGTGTCAAGCAACCATTAAAAGCACTTAAGGAAATCACAAAAGGGAGGTGAGAGAATACTTCAAGAACTATAAGATGGGGAGGGCAGAAAGTAAATGCCCATTTCCTACCTTGGAGGAAAAAAAATTGACTTAAAAAGCTAAGTTGGTTCTAGAGAATGGATCAGCCTTTGGGAAACTGAAGAACACTATCTTCTAACCACTCTCCTGCTGGGGCCAAAATACTTTAGAGGATTGGGAAAACATTTGCTAACACAGAGCAAAATGACATTTCAAGCAACTATATATTTCTAAAAATTTATTCAAGGTGAATTCATTATCATCAATAATTACAGTCTCTTCTTTATCCAATTAAGACTGCATCTCTGTGAAGAAGGCATTTTGGTTCTGTTTTACAGATGTGGAAATAGGTTCAGAGAGGTGAATGACTTGGTTGTTGCTAAAATCTACATCTGATCAACTGTAAACCCATATTTTTACAGTGAAAGAAAGCTGGGTTGACTGTGAGTCCTTGCCAGCTCTGTATCACTCTGACTTGGTAATTAGTAGGAGTGTGAGGGTTCTGCAGAATGTGGTAGCTTCTTTGGTCTACCTGATATAAAGAAGCATCAACCCACCTATCTTAGTTGAATTAATACAAACTCTTTGATGGATCTATCTTCAATCTCCTAATTGTTAATAGCCACTGAAAAGAAAAGGACTGGAAACTGAGGTAGGGAAGGTCACTTCCCTCTCTGAGTTCTAGTATCCTCATCTGTAAAATGGGTCCAATAAAACCTTTTAACAGAGTAGTTGTGAACTAAATAGGAAGCCATGTTAAAGTCTGTTGAGAGCCACAGGATGGCGCCTGGCATTTTGCCAGAAGGAGTGGTTGAGAGGTGATACCAGGGAGCCATTAAGATGATGATAATTAAGTTAAGCTGTGTATAATTGCTGTGACTGGATGATGCTGTATTGAAACAGGCTGTGTATTCAGCTGTATCTAGACCCCTGCTGTCTGGCAATAGGGTGGCTCCTGCTGCCTCGGGCACCCGCTACTTTTCAGTTTTCGCAGAGTTCCCATTGAGTTCTCGAGGAGCCCGGTGGAGGGCTGGGAGAGTTACCGGGGAGTGCGCGCGTGTGTGCAGGTGAGAGTTCGGGCAATAAGTAGTTCCTGTTTGAACCTACAAGTGCCTCCTGGCGGCTCGGTTATTTGTGCCCAGCCAGACTGCGGCAAAAGTCCTTAACATTATACCTAGCAAAATTTGGATACTTTATAAAGCAAATAATCTGGGTCCAGGAAATAGGACACCACATTCTCTCTGGGGCTGGTCCTCTTCCATATGATTCAGTCACCTAGAGAAGACTAGAAGCAGAGCTATTTAGAGACTAGAAATTGTACTATATACCCAGATGGTAGGGAACCTTGAATGCTTTAGGGGGCCAAAGACATATATAGGATGAATTAATGCAAATGGCTCTGCTTCTAGTTATACAGTCCCCTAAAGGCACATTTGCTAAGAACTCTTAAAATGGGTGGCTCTTAAAATGGATGGCTCTTAAAATGGGTTAGTTCAATGCATAGATAGTAGTGAAGTGAAGGAGAATCAGGCTGTTATCCTGTTGTTGTCCCTGCTCCTCACTATAAAGGCCAATCTCAATACCAAAAGGGTCTTGGAGAACAGAGATTTTTCTTGGATTTTGGTCTCCTGCAGTTGTATCACAAAGCTGTTCTGCCTTCTGGTCCTCTGTCCACAGAAACCTGAAGCCAGCACTGCAGGAGGCAACTTCTATTTGCATCCTCACTTCTTTATCCTTTTCAAACAGGCTTTCCAGGCTGAAGGAAGACTAACCCTGCCGAGGGCAAAAATAAAATGTGCTTTAAATCACTGCTCCTGAGGAAATGGTGAACTGCAGAGCAGAGCGCCTAGATATGCAGTGCCTGAATGGTCTTACCCCCTGCTGTTTTCTTTTAGAGGATACAGCAGGCATCACTGCTAAATGAATTCACAAAATTGGGAAATATATGACTCAAAGATTCAACACAGAGTTAGAGTCATTTGCGTTTTAACTAATCCCCCCAAACAGTATTTTTGATTCTATAAAATTTCCTATAAACGAGTAAACTTTTCAGTATAGGTCAAACATTAGGAACTTTCTAGCATGAATTAATAATGTCTTTAAGGTTACTGCACCAGTTTTATCTAGGCTTATACTTCTAGATAGATTTGGGAAAACTAGTTCTTCCAAGTATGTCTTTCCTATTTTGACATAAGTCAGGTGATACACCATGTAAAAATTAAGGCTTGAGAGACTCAAAGAGGGAAAGGCACCTCCTATGAAACAGGAGAGATACTACAGATACTGAAATTGTACAAACTGAGTTCTTGATAGATTTTTAGCAGTAAAAACCTGGTGATAACTAAAAAAACTTAAAGATAGGGACATTTTACTTCTTCCCCAATTCAAATTTTAGAATGGATTTTGGCCTTTGGGACATGGGTGGAAGCAAAACAAACACTTCCAGACCCCTTAACATATGTTTACTGTATGTACATGTGTATATAAATGCATACACATAACTCATTCTAAATTCAGTTTGCAACCACTATTCTTGCTTTGATTTGCACTGTAATTACTGAGTCAGTAATTTTAAACTAAGTAGCCGATTTTTATTAAGGGACAACTCCTGCATATTTAAAAGACTCAGCTGGAAAAGATATGAGATAGACATGTAGTATTTCACAGGAACTTAGGATATTTTTATATTCTGTAAACTACCACCCTCCTTCTTTTTAATTTCCAGAATCCTTGAATGATGACTCATAATATTAGGTCTTACAAGTTGTCTTCCAAATCCCTTTAACTGCTGAGATCCCAAGACAAAGAAAGACATATATAAATATACCATACCAAGAATCCCCTATAGACTGCCTGAATGTCTACATAGGCCTGGAGAGGTATTTCTTGAAACACAAGGCCATTTATTGGATAGTTGAGTACCCTAGCTCCTCTCCACAATCCAGAGTGTGAGAGTCTGACTACTACCATCTTCTACGAAATGAGCCAGCTCTCACCATAAAGATCAATTCTCATAACTAATCTCAATCCCAGCACATTCTGCTTCCAAGTGGAACTGTCTCACTCTTCACCCCAACACTGAAGGTTATGTCACTGTTGGCTAATGAACAAGGTGAATGTTACACTCAGCCTATCAGCAACCTTTTTTGCCTGTGTACATGAAGGCAAGAGGATTTTGGTGTGCCCCAAACCTGGATTCCTAAAGAAGAGGAGTTTTTCCTTCTAACACAAAAATATGAGTACAATGTGTAGCTATTAAGTAGACCAAACCATTCACAAAGAAACCTGCTTGCACAGGTTTGCTAATGTGCACAGCAAATTACCTTCAATATGCCCTTCCAGGAAAGGCCTAGCCTCTCATTTCAGGCATACAATTCATTCTGACCAAAACATTCTATCTGCTCCATGAATGCAAAAACATATGCACACACACAGGGTGTCCCTCATTTCCTCTGGAGGAATGGGAGCCTGGGCAATACTTGAAGCACTCATTTTCTAACATAAATTAGAATGGAGCACTGAAAACGCCAGTGACATCTGCACAGAAACAAAATGTATTCATTATAGTTGGTGCCATTACGATGAAAGGAAATGCATTCATAATGGCAGGACATTTAAAATAATGTGTTGCTGGATTCTGTGTCCATAAAAGCAATAATGAAGAAAGAGGAGTGGGTCATGTAAATTAAAAGGAGTAACAGGGCATGGGGTAGCTTCAAGGGCTCTGGGCAATGTCAGTGAGATGGCACATTCCTGGATCCACAGGGGGAATTTTGATAATTAAAAGGCAGAAGAATCAAGAAGAGCATCAGGTTGGCATCGTGGAGAACTATGGTTTGAACCCTGTATCTGTTGTAGGCTAGTTTTGTGATGCTGGGAAAATTATGTCAATATCTGCCTATACCTCAGATATGTTACTTGGATACATCTATAAAATAAGGAGAACCTACTCATCCCCTGGACTGCAGGAGAAGGAAATGAGAGAACATATATAAAGTACTTAGATGCATAACAGGCATATATGTAAAATCAATAACTTTTGTTATCACTATAGTGGAGATAATAAAACTCACTCTCCCCACCTCACAAGCTTATTACAAGGAGCAAATGAAATGATATGTGTGATGGATACTACTAAATGGTTGACTCAGGAGTTACCCCCCTAACTTATTCTCCTGGCTACCTTCTGCTATGGAGGGTTGAAGAGCTAAATATTTGTGTATCCAGCCTACACTGCAGTTAGGGGTAGCCATGTAGTTCAGTTCATGTATGATAGTGTAGAAGCAGAGGGTCTTCCAGTTTGGTGGTGATAGGGTTGAGGGGTGTGTTTCTTGGGAAAGTGCTTACTTTCCTATTAACAGAGACATGGCCCTTCTTTTGATACCCTATTTATACTTGAACATGGATATAATGCTACAGTCCCTTTACAATCATAAAGTAAGAAGTCCAGGAAATCTTAAGAGACACATGGCAGCCCTGACACACACGAGCCACTGAACCATAGCCAGCAGTAGCCTTCCTCCAAATTTGTTCTGTGAAACAAACCAACCTTTATTTGTTTAAGCTACTTTAACCAGTTTTCTGTTATTGAAAGCTGAACATAATGCTAACTGATATAATGTATAAATACTCTGGAGAATTAAAAGCCCTATATATATTAAGTATGTGATCTTTTCTCTGCCAAGAATTTTATTCCCTTGGATCTAACTGGCTAATTTATATATGCCCTTTAAGACTGAGATTTAACAGTATCTCCTCTAGAAGTATCCTCCATAGGATTACAATTCTCCCCACCCCTTAGACTTCTTAGAGCACTCCATAAAAATCTCTACTGGTACATAATATATTCTTTTAAAATTATTTGTCTCTTAACCCTACTAGATTGTTAAAATGTCTCAGAAACAAAAATTCTTATTTTGGTAATTCAAAACATTTTCCACTACTTGACATACAACTAGATACAGTAGATAAATCATTAAAGATTTGTTGAAATACGGAACCAATAAAAGAATTATCTGAAAGGTCAATGATAGCCTGGATAGCCTTATTATTCAGTTTTATCTTTGAAACATAGCAAGCTACTTTCTAATTCCTAATTCTTATCATTTTAAAAGTTATTCTACTTTATCCCTATTTGCATTCACTACTCCCCAAATTATTTCATACCATATATTTAGTCTTTATACTCATCTATACAAAAATAATATTCTTTTGCTTTTATTTTAACATTTTTGTTTTCTTCTTTGTTGTTTTGTGATGATCAAAGGCATCTTGGATAACCCATTTGATATCAAAACAAATGCTCATATCATCCAGCAGCTCCTTTCTGAGATGTCTGAATTGTATCAGTATAACAAGAAATCTGAAGGTTTCCGAATGACGCGACCATATCTGGGTCCTGACCATCCGGGTTGCAGTGAACAGTAACTGAGGCTAACGACATTACATCAAAAAAGAAAAAAAATGTCTAAAAGGTGAAGGGGTTTGATGTGGATCTGAACTCTGTCCTTTTCTATAATGCTGTCCACATCCATTTTTGGTTGATTCCTTTTTTCAGCCAGGTTTCAGCTCAATATATACTACTTTGCCCATTTTGCACACCTTATCTACAATAGATTCCATTCTCCAGCCCTTTTGCCAATTTTCCCTGTTTATTTTTCTAAAAATTAGTTTGTTCATTTAGTGGTTTATTAATTTTTTTGTCAATTTCTTTCCACTACAATAACAGATTCAAATAACTAAGGAAGGTAAATGACCCACATAAGGTGACAGATGGGTGTGATCAGTGAATCTATGCCAAACCAGGGTTCTTTCCACAATTCACAAAATAGAGTTCACACAGCTATTGATTTACTAAAAAAAAAAAAAAAAATCAAATGGGTGCCTGTTATGGTCTACAGCACACAGGGTCTGTAAATGAGACAGCTTTCTATCTCACCTACTTCCTAGTGAGGAAGAAGGAAAACAATGAGTTAAAATATATGACACCTTTTCATGTGGTGACAAGTATATGCAGAAAACTGAAGCAGAGTAAGAAATAAAGGTGTGAAAGAATAATGTTTCAGCAGAGGACTGGATAAAATCAGAGAATGGGTCACATGAAGATCTGGAGATGAGCATTCATTCAGGCAGAAGGGCCCTGACACAGGAGGTAAGGGCACAAAGTCCCTGATGTAAGCAGGAACTCCAATCTGTATGAAGAAGAGTACGAAAGCAGTGTGGTTCATGTGAACAATGGGGTGAACCGGCAGCATGAGGACACAGAGGGAGACAAGACTTGTCTTGCATGGCTTTGTAGGCCCGCTTTCCCCTGGGTATTTCTGAAGCAAATTCTGGGTGTGATACAATTCAGAATTCAAGAATTACATGATCTTCTTTGTACCCTGAAATTTTGTTCCCTTGAGCTTCTATGTGAGAAATGGACTGGGAGCGGGGGTGGTGGGAAGGATGAGAAAAGTGGCAACAGGCAAAAGGCAGTAGGATCCTTGGAGAAATGATGTGGCTTGGACAAGGATGGAGGGATGGAGGTGGTAGGAAGTATTTTGATTAGCAGATTGACTGGAATATGAAAAACCTGAGAGAAGATGATGAGTGTGCCTCCTAGTTTACGGGTCTGAGACAGGATGAAGGCATTTTGGAAAGAGAGGAGAAAAGAAGGGTTGTGTTTTGAGCAAAGGTAGCAATGAGAACAAAGACATGGGATATAGATATAGAATAGAAGGCCTTCTTTAAGTCTTGCCTCTTGACACTTTCAGTTCTAACTGGGCAACCTTGGAAAAACCACTTACTGTCATTCAATCCCCTCATCTCCCTAATACAGAGACAGCAAAACCATCTATGAAAACTAACAGAATAAGGAAAGAAATGTCTGTGTACACCTGTAATAACAATAAAGGTACAGATTCAAGGCCAATTTTCTTGTTTCCTAGGTCATTTCTGGTAAATGATTGTTAAATAACTAATAATTGAACCTCAGCTGTAAACACAATTATACCTTTACAAATGCCATTACAAAAAGACCTAACTTTACATAACACAATCCTATTTCACCTCCAAAAGTTTTTTTTTTCTATTTCTTTCCACTAAAATTAAATTCTACCAGAGCAATGATCTCCTTTGACTTATTTACCCAGTATCCTTAGTATGAAGTGCTGTGTTTAGGTGCTTAATAAGAGCTGAAAGTGAATAAAAAGAGGGCAGTGTGTGTTCATTCAATAAAACCATCCTGCTAGCCTTGAATTTCTTTACGGGACTGTGTGGAAGTGGGGTTAACAGGCACTGTGTATGCTTAAGGGTGTTGAGGTTGGCTTTTGGAGGCTATGTAGAGTTGTAGAAAGAGCCAAGTTCTGGCTCAGTTATTTACAATGTCTGTGAGAAGTGGAATATATCCCTTTATCTCTCTAAGCTTCAGTTTCATAATCTGTATAGTCAACTATTTCAGAGAATCAGTGTACAATTAAATGAGACAGGGATGGCACAAAACTAAAGAGTTTAGTTCTTCTCTGCCTGGTCCTGAAGTCTGTAAAAAGAGGAAACAAACCAGGAGCCCCAGAAGGTGGTCTAATGCTTTTCCCTCTTCATAGCATTTGCTATGATTCTTCAGGGAGATAATCTCTAGCTGCTGTGTCAGGGAGTCTATCCCACAGAACAAGTTTGAAGACCTGAGTATATTTTCAAAACATTGAGCATGAGTCTACCTTGCAAGTATATCAGAGACTTATTTCTTTTTTTTTAACCTTATATCAACTTACATTAAATGTCTGATGCTATTCCACAGAGGTAAGATCATAAATCTATTTTAAAGAAATTTAGGTGCTGATTCTGCCACCAATGTGCTTCCTCTGGTCTCATCAAAACCAAGGAATTCAAAGTCATCAAACATCTGTGATCCCCAGGCCTACTGGAGACACTTTTGGTGACAACATCCCTTATAGCTACTTTACTGCTCAAACACATCTAACTCATACATTCAATTCATTGTACTGATTAGTCTGTTCATTTAATAAGCATCAAGTAAGTGCCAACTGCATGTCCAGCCAAAGTAAAGGAGTCACCAACACTAGTTGGTTATTAAATGTTATCATTGTAACTGAGCCCCTTATGACTAATAGGTCATTCAGTCCTCACGTAATATCATAAGCACTAATCATTTCCATTTTGCAGATAAGAAAATGGAAGCTGAAGAAACAGCTTACATAACTCCTAGTAAATAGTGGGGTTAGTAACCTAATCTAGGTCTCTCTGATGCCAAACCCCATACTGTTTGTCACTATACTCTAGTAAGTAAGTCCTGAGCATGTATTTGGCACCTATCAAGGGTTTAGATACTTTCATAAATTAAGAAGACATGAGGTTAGACTGTGACCTACCTCAAGGAAAATGAATGTTTATATGAAAGAAAAAATAATAAAGTGTCACAAAACCGTACAGGGCACTAAAGGTGTGAGTGAGTGTAATCAGGGAATGGTTTTCTTCTATAACTATGCTACAACATGAGCAAGTTGAACTAGCCTAAGACATCACAGATTCAAATGCTTATAGGGCCTGACAGGTAACATAAATGAATGGACTGGGCTAGAGGGAGGCTATGGTACACTAGAAGCACATTCTCCAACTAAGTAACAGTGCAGCTCCACCTGGTCACTATCATGGAGAAATGTGGATCCAGTATCGACAGAACTTTTTCAAAGAGGGTGAAAAGGCTGCTTTGTGATATGAAAATCTTTTAAATGCTATTCAAAAATTTAAATCTAAAAAAATAAAACAAAAGCCACACATATACACTTTAAGAATCAAACAACACCTCCTTTGACTTTAGTTTGTGTAGAGAGGAGCCAGGAGAGGGATGGAGTTATGGGGATAGGAAGGACAACAGAAATAGACAGACATTATTACCCTATATACACACATGTATGATTACACTAGTGGAGTGACTCTGAACCATGTACAGAGGAATGAGAAGTTGTGCACCATTTGTATACTATATGTCAAAATGCATTCTACTGTAAAATAAATACATAAATAAAAACAAACAAAAAACCCCATCTCCTTTGGCCAGATTTGACTGATGACTTATCAGTTTGCAGTATTTATATTCAATTATTATTTCATAGTCTTTTTACCATCAAGGACCCCTACTTACTCTCCATAGCCTTTAGAATTTAAAAGTCTTGACAGAAAAGTATTTTGGATTAGTTTTCTTATAAGAATTAAATGCATTATTAATAACTGAAAAATGAGGTCATGATGGGAGAAAACAAGTTAATATAAACTCTACCCTAAACAAAGAAACTTTGCATTTTTATTAA
Source organism: Marmota monax (assembly GCF_021218885.2). NCBI lineage: Eukaryota > Metazoa > Chordata > Mammalia > Rodentia > Sciuridae > Marmota > Marmota monax. The sequence continues at coordinate 2,628,494 of NW_026692072.1, read as the reverse complement.
CAAGTATAAACCCATTGCATCTAATGTTAAGATTTCCCATGAAATTTTTTGGAATACTGAAAACAGAGCATATACTTTGTTTCTATTTTCATGAATCCTCTTGGGATCTGAGAATCAGAGTTAGAAATTACTGGATTAAGCAAGAGGGCTCTAGGATTTGGTGGTAGATAGGCCTTGTAGGAAAAAAAGTAGGATTTGGAATCAGACAGAAATAGGTTGAAGCCTAGCCCTTAACTTACTAGCTATATGACCTTCAATGAATTATTTAGCTTCTTTTATTCATTTGCAAAATGAGAATAATCCCACCTATCTTGAAGGACTGAATAAGGAGTAAATTAAATCACATATGCAAGCTACTTGTAGGGTTCCTGCCACTCAGCAGGGGATTAAATAATGAGACTTCTTTAAATTCTGTTCTGTAGTCTACACCCAAAGTCTGAATCCACATTAAACAGTTTCTCTGGTCACCTACAATTAAATACTCATTTAATACTCATTCCTCACCTAAATTTCCTATTTTGCCTTTTCTCTGATGGGCCTTGAGCAACGTTCCTTCTCCCTGAAGCTCAATAAATACCATCCAGTGAATGCTATATTACAGCACAGGGTTGTGAGCAGCCTTAGAGATGGCCTTTGGTTTTAGAGAGAAGCCTTCCTACTGTGTGGTTAACATTTCTACTGTAGCTTCCATTTGATGATCAGCTGTTACCTGAATGTAAACCTGAAAAATCATGACTACAGGAAGCACTTAATGTTTTAGTCAGCTTTTTGCTGCTGTGACCAAATTGTTCTGACAAGAACCATTTTAGAGGAGGAAAAGTTTAGTTTGGCTCACAGTTTCAGAGATTCAGTCAAGGGTTGGAACTTCCTAGCTCTGGGCCCAACTGAGGAAGATTATCATGGCAGAAGGACATGATAGAACACGACAGAAGAAAGCAGCTCAGGACATGGCAACTAGGAAGCAGAGAAGAGTGCCCTGCTCAGCAGGGACAAAATACAAACTTCCTCATTGATGGACCTACTCTAGTCACATCCTACCTGCCTACAGTTACTACCCTCTTAATCCATATCTGGGAATTAATTCACTGATTAGGTGAAAGCTCTCATAACCCAATCATTTCACCTCTGAACTGTCTTACACATAAGCTTTTGGGGGACACTGTATATCTAAACTACAATAGGGAGTGTCTACGTGCTAGCCCTATTATAGAAGATCACATATCTGTACCATTATCTTTACTGTATAAGTGCAAAATGTGCAGTTCAAAGAGGTTATTTCCCAAGGTTATATCCATTAGCGACTAGTTAATGTGGTGTTTGAGTATTTGACTTTTGAATCCATGTTTAACTTCAAAGCTCATGGTGTTTCAATTACATCAAGTTGCTTCTCTTGAAATAATATATTTGTGGTAGTAAATTTTTAAATATATATGAATAATCTTCTTTCCCAAAGACAGAACATTAGGAGAATAACTTCAAGCATCATTCCCACAATAGCCCAGAGACATAACCATAGGAAATGCAAAGAAAGATTGCTAGCAGCGCCCCCCTCCCCCCGCCCCTAACATTACATCTCTCAGTAATTCTCCCTCCTGGAACAGAACAGCAGCACTAGGATTGTCTACTACAGATTCAACCTGTAACTGACAGAGGAGGTGACCTTGTATAGTGACAAGTCTGGTCTCTTTTTTTATCCACATATAAGTAAAGATTATCCTCAGTTAAATCACATTTATGGTTTTTTCCCCTATTATCACAATGTAACTAAGAGCTAATAGCCCATTTAGCACCATCATTATGATTAAAATAGTTCTCAAATAGAACAAAAGTTCCTCTATCTTATATGGGAGCCATTACAACATGCACATTGATGCAGGTGCTTACACCAACTGCCTTCCATTACATCTTCAGTCAAGGAACTCCAAGTGGTTGATGACAATCTGAGTGTTGGGGTTAGAGAACCAGAAACGTTGAGTTTATGAATCTTGTCTAAAGCCATGACTTGACATAGGTAAGCAGATATCAAAGGAGTTTTTCTTTAGTACCTCATGTGAACTGAAAAATAAAAATCAATTTTTGTTCCCATGTCTAATATAATTCACTAATAATTGAACTCATTTATACAATGCTATACTATTCACAAAATCATTCAACACCCATGTATCACGTGCCCATCATAAAGTCCCCAGGGAAGCTGGTGAGGCACAAAACAAGATTATTTTGCAAATCACAAAACAGAAGCTCTAAGAAGTTGGAATTTATTCCTGGTTACTGAATTAGTAAGAGATGGAACTAAACCAGTGACTCCAAATTCATGGTCCTCATATACTCTGATCTATAAAGAGGCAACAGTCAATGACAAGCAGAGATATGAGTCCTGTGTTGGTTGAATGGTCACTGTTTTTCTGTGAAACACTAAGTCTATAAGAAACGAAAACTTGTTTTGGGATGGACACTGAATGTGGGCAATTAGGGGCACCCTGTTGTTTACTTAAAACAAACAACAAACAAGTGTGTGTTAGATAAATTTAAACTGTCATCTTAGACTGTGTATCTTAGCCTCCTTAGAGAAGCGTAGCAGAATACCTTTCAATTTTGCCTTCCTTTCCCAATTTATCCTGCTCCACCTTGGAGAAGAGAAGCCCTAAAAACAAAATACTTCTTCCCACACCTATTTTTTTTTAACTGTAGCTGACTGGACTAGCTATGACCTCCTAACTCAAGAGCAGCTAATTAGCAGACAGATGAATTGGTAGATTTCCTTTTGAGACCCTGTGAGGTAATGGTGAAATCTACATCAGAAAATTCCTGTGGAGCAGAGTCAAGGGTATCCAGAAAAAGCTGAAATTACAGTGGAAAAAGGGGAGAGAGACAAGTAAACAGAGGAAGCTCCAGAAGAGAAGAGTAAAGCCAGAAAGAGAAAAAGACCAAAATGTGAGACACACACACACACACACACACCAAAAGAGCATTCTCCGGTCCTAACCACCACCCACTCCTACCTCCAGCAGGCACAGAAGTACTTACTTTGAGTCCTATGAAATGCAACATGTCCATTCTATACCCCTGTGCCTCAGGTCATCTGAACATTTAGGTGGATTTCTGTTTCTTACAATTAGACAGTTGTTGACTAATAAGAAACAAGAGAGTTGTAACAGAGAACTAAAAGATGATGTTAAAAGCTCTCTCCTTACAAAATAAAGCATGATGTTAACCAAAGACTAAAATTATATCTATTTTTCCCATTGCAAACCATGGTTCAAATTCCCCTTATAATGAACAATTACTATTGTGATGTCCATTCTCTATTCTCCACCAACCAATTTACTGCTGTACAGCTCTCTTCAGATCACTGGTCTGAGTATGTCAACATCTGTAAAATTTCCCCATTTCCCAGGAAGAACCAATCACTTTTTATTCTGCCTCCCATACCACTTAAGACATTTCTCTATGTGACCACTGATACTGGCATATAACAACTTTACGCTCACTGGACTACAAATGCCTCAAGAGCAGGGTCCAGTTCTTTATCTTTGTTGTGCCACATACTGTATCTGTTACATAGGCTTGTGGAATAAAGCAATGTCCATTAACTGTGTCTCGTGAAAAAAAAGTCCTAGAAAAAATAATAAAGATTTATTTTTTTTTCTGTAACAAATCAATTGGGCTGCAACTATATATACAAATGATTTAAGCATTTCAACCGAGTTAGCCTGTCATTTCAGTTGCAAAAAAAAAAAAGGACACTCTCCATCAATATCATGTCAGAATTAATTCAAAGTCTGCCAGTGAAAAGTTACATATCCCAACAATGGATGGGATAGGGTTGGGAATAAGTTTTATAAAAAGAACCCAAACTATTAAGTACAGTACAACCCTTGTCTTTAGGGATACCATACTAAGCAAGAAATTTAATACTGTAAAGTCAAAATAACAACTTCACTGAAAAGACCACTGGAAGAAAGTACCAAACCCAGCATTTTAGCTGAAAGAGTTAAAATGTCACGATATGGAGCTGGACTGAATTTTCTGGGAATACAATTTATGGGTTGTGATGGTTTACCCGAATTGTCTGAGAGACATTTATGAAAAACCTAGGATTAAAAGACTTTTAGATGTGTCTATGAGGGTGTTTTCAGAGACCACTGGCATGTGAGACAGCAAACTGAACAGTGAGACCTGTACTGTCCAACAGGCTGGGGGCCTGAGTGGAACAAAAAGCAAAAGAAAGAATATGCCACAGTGGATCCAAGCTGGATTATTCTTGAGCAGGTGTCTATAGCTGCTGTCACTGCCTGTGGATATCAAACTCCAGTTTTTTGGGTCTTCCAATGTGAATTCCCACCAGTGATTCTCAAAGGAGTAAGTTTCCAGGACTCAGTTTCAGATTGGGGCTATATCATTGGTCCCTCTTCTTATGAGGCTTCCAGCTTCTTGAAATGAGCAGTTACTGGTTCCTCAGAGCCAGCCATTGTGTGACTATCCAACTTCTGACTGTATAAGCCAATCTAATAAATCACCTTTTATAATTATATTTATGTGTGTATAATTACATATATATATAAAACACACACACACACACACACACACACACACCCTCTGAGCTGCTTCTATTCCTCTAAAGTACTCTAACTCATGAGTCAAGTAGACACTGGCTGAAGACAATTCAGATTCATAAAATACCCATGATGCAAAGTGAAACACAGTTTCCTCTTTGATAACTGTACTTTTTTTACTGGCAAAACTGAGGAAGAGTGACAGGAAGCCATTAATAACTGTGATGTGATGTTGAAAGGGCTCTGCTAAAGGTCACAGTATCACTTATTCACTATATCCTCCAATTTTAAACAGGAAGAACAAAAACTTAAGGAGCTTAATTGTGATCATGATACTACTTTTGCTGGAGACCCAGTTACTATAATGCTGACTTAGATGGACTAGTATCTGAGGACACAGTAGGTGCCTCCTGCCACCTCTCCTACTAATTGAAAGTTACCTAAATCCCAGAAAGGAAGTGCTGATTTACTTACCTACCCACAAGGATAAGTTAGACCAAAAACATATCTGAGTCTATCAGAAGCAATTTCTTCCTAATCTGCTTACTATAATGGAGATCAAAAAGTAGGAAAGGCCCACCCTGCCTGAACCAGGTGAGACAAGAAAACAAAAGAAGAGAGAAAGATATGAGCACAATGTCTTTTTAGCGCATGAACTGTTAGCACATTAATCCTGCACAATAGAGGGGCCAAATAATTGCTAGATTCTCACTGATCAGACTCTTCCCATGGGGAAGGAGCAATTAAAGGATAAAAGAGAGCGGTAAAAAGCATGCCCTTGAGGAGGGGAAAAGAACTGGCAAAGGTTTGATTCCATGGATATGTAGTAATAGGGTAAAATAAGGTCCTTCCCAGACTTCTAGGCTGACATTTGTGAAGATGTTATCATACCAGGATACTAAAAGATGTTGGAGAACAGAAAGCTACATTAGTCCAGCAAACTCAAGGCCCTTCACCTTGAAGATGAAGAATAAATTTTTCTCCTTTTTGGACTAACAACAGAGCCAAGGAGAAAGTGAGGGCTATGAGTAAAAGCAAAAAGGATAGGTACACACCCAAATATACTCAAATGCAAAATGGGGTTGTTATAACATCTTTTGTCTTTGAACTAAATTTCCCTCCCATAGCACCATTTCCACTAGTCTGAGGCCTTCCAGAAAAGAGTCCTTGGAGTTTTAGAGTCATAGATAGAGATGGAAGAAACCTTTTGAGCCACATCAAATTCAAGACTCTCATTTTGTAAATATTTAAACTTATGCCCAGAGAAATTCAAGGACTTTCCTGGGTTTATGTAACTAAGCAGTGCCAGAGCTAAGCTTATTCTTGAAGCTTGGGCTTTTGATTTAGCCACCCTTTTCCTTTATTATTCAAATACAGTCACTCATTAAGTCACTCTGTTTTCCCACCCTTGTTTGCACCACCTATTCTTTTCTCCCCATTGCTTCTATTCTTATCTAGATCTAGAACTTCAAAGTTTTTCACCTGAATCACTGCATTCAGGACTCTTCTCCCCTTCTAAGATCACCTCTCACTATGCCACAACAGTGAGTCCCTGCTCTATTGGAAGGAACTGTGTGATTCTGCCACTGTTCTTTTCCCTTTGCCAATATGCCCCATATAGGGCCTCTCCTTCAGCCTTCATATTAGAATAAAGGAGAAGGGAATGCAGCTAAAGCTGCAGATATGTAGTATGTGAAATAAGTTGTTTTAGTGCTTTTATGTCACTGAGACCAAAATACCCAATAAGAATAACTTAGAAGAGGGTAAGTTTATTTGCTCACAGTTGAAGAGTTAGCAGTCTATATAAGGCTGACTCCAATCATGGGTGAAGGGCCCAGAGAAGGAAAGCTGCTCAGCTCACCGCAAGGTGAGGAAGCAGAAAGCAAGAGATGGGAGAAGGAGCTGCAAGGGAAAAATAAACCTTCCAGGGCACACCCCAGTGATCTACCTCCTCTCCAAACACGCCCCACCTGCCTATAGTTACTACTCAGTCAGTCTATTCAAACCAGGGTGGACGGATTAGGTCATAGCTCTCATAATGTAATCATAAATTATACCTCTGAATATTCCTGCATTAACAAGAGCTTTTGGGGAACATCTCATATAACACAGCATAAACATTTGATGTTTCAGCACCATGTTCATATCCCGCACAAACAAGCTGATTTTTTAATTGAACAAATCATATCATTTAGGCCTCACATCAACCTTATTTTAGATACTATTATTGTCTTTCCATTTTACAAAAGAGAAATCCAAGACCTAGAAAGTTTAAACAGTGGGGCTAAAGTTACATAGCTAGTAGGCAGTAAAGCTAGAATTCAAACCTAGGACCTCTGGCTCCAAAGGCCATATTCTTTAACCAGTGTATCACACTGATTCTGAGAACAAAACTACTAGAGTGAAATACACATTTCACTTTTATAACCTGAACTCTTTTGCACCATTTCCCTATAAGCAAATTGAGAGCCAAAATTTCATCCTAACTTGAGCATCTGTCAAGGTTCAATAAAGACTTGTTCATTGACTGTGATTAGTTCAGGGCAAGACCTCATTCTTATTTCCAGTCCTCAGGAAGTCAGGAATCTGGCCTGGGCCCTTCTCACCTTGACTCAGAGCTCCAGAGGCAATTTTGAAACAGTTCTTTAGGGTCTGACAGAGATAAAACCTTTCAAGAAAAAGATAATTTCCTTCTTGCCAGATGTCAGCCCTGTCACTCAAAGACTAGGAAGAAGAAAAATGACTGTCTAGGAACACTGTTAAAAGAAGAATGGGGAAGTGTGGCCTCAGTTGGAAAAGCAGGAGTCAATACACAATCTGTTCATTTTGAGAAATGTTTCAGGACAATAAATTTGAGTTCACACTCTGCTTTTCCAGAGAGTAGCCTACACTACTGTTGGTTCAGACAGTCCACCATTCTCCAACCTCAACATCTATAAGACACAGGTCTGGGCTTGAAAGGGTAGCCACTGTCATGAAAGCACCTCTGTGGCCAGTAACTTGCCAAAGATAGGGAGAAGAACACTGCCCAAAGTTCTCTAGAAGGTCTCTTGCCACATTCCAGTACAGTTTACTCCTTCCAAAGCTCTCCTTGCTAAATCCCTCACCTTCCCTGAAGCCTCAAATAATCTTCAAAAGGCAAGTGAGGCTCTGGGGTTGTAGCTCAGTTGGTAGAGTGCTTACCTAGCACATGTGAGGCACTGGGTTCAATCTTCAGCACCACATAAAAATAAAATAAAGTTACTGTGTCCAACTACTATAAAAATATTTTTTAAAAAAGGCAAGTGAGTAGGCTTTAAATAAAAACAGCAAAGAAACCAGCCTTGAACAACTAGATTGAAATCCATCTTTAAAGAAGACATGATGGGAGTAGTTTTATTTATTTCAGCTCATGACTATAATGGTGATTGAACTCTGCAGCCAGATAGCTTCAGTTCAAACACCAGCCATACTCACTTATTAGTTGTGACTTTAGGTAAATTATTTAATCTTCCTATGTTTAATTTTTCTCATCTGGGGAATAGCGATAGTAACATTGTCTACTCCTATGAGGTTACTGTAAGAATTAAATGGAATTATGACATGTAACAGTCTAGCCCTCAATCAGTATTAGCTATTGGGGCCAGAATAATAATTGTATAGGGAACAGCCATAGGTTCAACAGTCTAAGTCAGTCATTTTTCAAGTTTAGAATATGGCAAAGTATTATTCACACAGTCAGCAAATAATACAACAGATCTATTACACATTACAGAGATTAAGAAAAACAACAACAAAACCCCCAAATACAAATGCTGCCTTTCAGGAGCTCATAGGGTAGATGTGATATAACAGACATATAATTCTAGAACAGAGAAGAAAGTGATAAGCCCAAAAAATGAACTATAAAGATTAGAGGACCAAAAAAGGATTCACAGACAAAGAGGCAACCAAGTTCAACTCTGAAGGAATGGTAGAAATTGCCATGGCAGAATGAGACAGCCAAATCTCCCTAACAGTAGAGCATTAGAGTGAGCAGCAGGCAACATACACGTTGGCTATCAACTTTGTACCAGATCAGTAATGATGTTTCCATGAGTCTGATAAGGAGGTTAAGATTATTCCCATTCCTCTTACAATAACTTCCCTTTAATTAAGATACTATTCATGTGCTTCTCTCTGATGCAACCACAACCAAAAGACAAGTAAAGATAATTCAATAAAAGGAAAAAATTACCTCCAATCATAGTCTCTAGACCCAAGCCAATATTCACATATGAAGTGTCCAGCACTTATTAGAAACTTACTAGGTATTGAGTGAGTGGATTCTATTATAATTTTTCTAATGTTATTATTCCCATTCATCACCTTAATAAACAATCACATTTGTAATTTGATTCAGTTCAGAAAGAAGAAAAGGACCAAACTGGAAGCTAGAAGGCATGATCTCAGCCCTACACCTGAGTCACCACCTCCTCAATGGAAACTCTTTAGGTACTATGATTTGTCTCATCCCTCCTGCTGTCTCCAGAAGCAGGTACCAATTCTTCCTCTTCATCACCCTCCTTCCCTTCACCCTGGGAGAAGAGGCAGCAGCAGGCAAAGCTCAAAGAACAGACCAGTTTTTCACATCAGGAAAAAATCCCTCCCATCATCCCTTGGTTTGAACAATAGCACATTAGTGATTAGACTTTACTTACTTGGTAGTGAGATACTAATGTGACTCCATTTTTGAGAAACCAGCCTCTACCTCAGAGCAAAGCCTGTCCAAGGAAGGGGGCGTGACCCTTGTCATTGGAAAAACCCACAGAGCACTCCTAAGCACATACCCACCCTGCTGAGTTGTTTACCTACAAATAACAGGGGAGATCTGCTGCATCAGGTGTCCCTGATTCAATTAGGCTAGGTGAGGACCCATAGCAACCACCAATCACCATGAGACAGGGAGAATACCTGGGATGCCAGATGATGTTCCCAGTAGTTTATGGTGGTTGATAACATGTTGGGAAACCATGTAGTTTAGCATGTACAACCCTTGTGGCTTAAACCAATCAGTTCAAAGGAATCCCCCTTTTTTACTAACCAATCACCCTTACCCAACTTGTTCCCGGCCAGTGAATGTGCTAATCAATGTTAAGAGTTGTTGTTTGACTTTCCCACAGTATGGAATGATTTGCTGTGTGATGTTGTGACGCACAGAGTATCCCCCCAAAACCTATAAAATCTCACTGAACAAAGGACCGGGACTCACTCCCTGGGACCGTTGCATTGGGAACGGTTGTGAGTCCAGGCTCGAGCTTGCAATAAAGACTCTTGTGTGATTGCATTGGATTTGGCTCCTGGAGGTCTAAATCTGGCATTACTATAGGAATTTCATTGCTACAAGATCCACACTCACAGTAATCAATACAACACATAGCAACCAGGACTTTATTGTATTACCTGTCAGTCTCTACTATCAAAAATAATGTTTTGAAACCATGGGTACTCACATTGGTCAGAGAGTAAGCAAGATGGCTTCTTAGGTGAAACACGGGGAGACAAGGACAGGAACTACTGAAATCACCACAGAGGCTGGATAGTTAGGGATAGAGGATAGCAAAGTCATGTATTTCTAAAGAGTCCTGCACATGTTGGGGCACACAATGCTTACAAAAAAGAGAGTCAATTCCTTTAAATTAATTTGGCAACTGCATAGATTGAACTTTCTCTTTGCAAAGAGCATTAGCTCAGATCTAGTTTGAGCAATATAAGCTTACTCATTTATAAGCATAATCTGGCATGTTTCTGAAACAAGATTGAGAATAATCAAGAAAATCTTCCCTATCATTTAGGTAGCCCAGGCTAAATTCCTAGATACTTTAACATTACTTGGTTCTTAGCAACAATTATGATGCATGCAACAATTATGATGCATAAGTATATTCTGCATAACTATCTGGGAACCATATGGCTTGGACCAGTTATTCTTTAGGCCAGAGTTTGAGGAAGAATGAAGACCCTGGGTTGGTATTTTAACACTGTCACCGTCAAGTTTCTGTCAAGCCACAGGGTACTGAGCTGCAGAGAAACACTGAAGATGTAGATTTATATAATCCCCCTTGTATAAGACCAATGCTTCCTAAAGGAGAACAGGCTGAGAGGAACACACAGGCTTTTTCTTTCATTTACCTTCCTTCTCTTTCATAAGACCTTGCTGTTTTCAAGTGAGTCATACATTTGCTCATGTAATCTCTCACCCAAGTTCTATAACTTTGTTATTGACATTTTATGGATAACAAAAATTCAGAAATAACTTCTGAAGGTAAATAACCTGTATGAGGTGACAGGGATGGGTGTGATAAGTGAATCTATGCCAAACCAGGGTTCTTTCCACAATTCACAAAATAGGGTTTACAAAGCAATTTATTTAAAAAAAAATCAAATGAGGGAAAAACTAACACACAGGTGTGGTGGTGCATGCCTGCAATCCCAGCGGCTCAGGAGGCTGAGGCAGGAGGATCGTGAGTTCAAAGCTAGCTTCAGCAAAAGCAAGGGTGCTAAGCAAATCAGTGAGACTGTGTCACTAAATAAAATACAAAATAGGGCTGGGGATGTGGCTCAGTGGTCAAATGCCCCTGAGTTCAATCCCTAGACACGCCCCCCCCCCAAAAAAAAAATCAAATGGGTGCCTGTTATGATCTATAGCATACAGGGTCTGTAAATGAGACAGCTTTTCACCTCATGACACCTATTTCCTAGTGAGGAAGAAGGAAAACAATGAGTTAAAATATATGACACCTTTTCATGTGGTGACAAGTATATGCAGAAAACTGAAGCAGAGTAAGAAATAAAGGTGTGAAAGAATAATGTTTCAGCAGAGGACTGGATAAAATCAGAGAATGGGTCACATGAAGATCTGGAGATGAGCATTCATTCAGGCAGAAGGGCCCTGACACAGGAGGTAAGGGCACAAAGTCCCTGATGTAAGCAGGAACTCCAATCTGTATGAAGAAGAGTACGAAAGCAGTGTGGTTCATGTGAGCAATGGGGTGAACCGGCAGCATGAGGACACAGAGGGAGACAAGACTTGTCTTGCATGGCTTTGTAGGCCCGCTTTCCCCTGGGTATTTCTGAAGCAAATTCTGGGTGTGATACAATTCAGAATTCAAGAATTACATGATCTTCTTTGTACCCTGAAATTTTGTTCCCTTGAGCTTCTATGTGAGAAATGGACTGGGAGCGGGGGTGGTGGGAAGGATGAGAAAAGTGGCAACAGGCAAAAGGCAGTAGGATCCTTGGAGAAATGATGTGGCTTGGACAAGGATGGAGGGATGGAGGTGGTAGGAAGTATTTTGATTAGCAGATTGACTGGAATATGAAAAAATGGAAAGAATATGATAAAGGTGCATCCTGGATTGGGGTTTGGACAGGATGATGCCGTTTGCAAAGTCAAGGATGAAAGCATTTTGGAAAGAGAGGAGAAAGCGAGGGTTGTTTTGAGCAAAGGTACTGATAAGAGCAAAGACATGGGATATAGAATAGAAGCCCTACTTTAAATCCTGCCTCTTGACACTTTCAGTTCTAACTGGGCAACCTTGGACAAGTCTCTTATTCTTATTCAATTCCCTCATCTGCATTATAAAAATGCAGAATCAAATGATTGTTTAAATAACTTATATTTGAACCTCAGCTGTAGACACAATTATATCGTCACAAATACCATTATAAGAAGACCTAACTCTATATAATACAATCCTATTTCACTTGTTTAACACTTCACATTTCTAAAGAGTACAGCACATCATTTACATTTCTTATTTTTTCATATACTCTCACATAAATTATCTCATGTGATCATTCACACAGAGTGGGTAATACCTCTGAGATTATTGATAAGAAAATTTAGAGACAGATAAGTTCTACTGAAGGCCTGAAATCCTAGTCTCATTGTTTCTGCTCTTGGCCTTTAAGTCAGAAAACTGAGATACTGTTGAAATTCCTGATACACTGAATGCTGAGCACTTCTATGATCATTTGTGGGAAACAAACAAACAAAAAACTCTATTCTTTAAATATAGTATTTAGCAGTTTGTACAATATTTTTATATATATTATTTTTCTTGGTTTCTTCCAACATGTGGTAAGTGGATAAGAGCTACTGGATGTAAGTGGCACTATTATGAGATAAGGATAAGCCCATTTTAATATACTGGCTCAAAACTAGAAACATGTCATTACTGTACACTGCTTTGTATTTAGTAATGTTTTTTGTGACTATCTCATTCAGTCCTTCAACCAGTGTTTAAGGGCGTACTCTGTGTTAGACATAATGTGCTAGATTTTTGGTGTTCAGTGGTATCACAATTTTGTTCTTGTTAAAAATATAAAGGAATTAAACTGTTAAGATTAAAACACAGAACAGGGCTGGGGATGTGGCTCAAGCAGTAGCGCTCGCCTGGCATGCGTGCGGCCGGGTTCGATCCTCAGCACCACATACAAACAAAGATGTGTGTCTGCCGAAAACTAAAAAATAAATATTAAAATTCTCTCATTCTGTCTCTCTCTCTTAAAAAAAAAAAAAAAAAAAAAAAAAAACACACACACACAGAACAGATGGAATTATGGATGACCAAGTTTGGTTGTTTTTAGGTTAAAATCTCAGTCTGGGGTTGTGGCTCAGTAGTCGCACACTTGCCTGGCACATGTGAGGCACTAGCTTCTCAGCACCACATATAAATAAATAAAATAAAGGTCTATCAAGAACTAAAAAAAGAAAAAAAAAAAACTTAAAAAATTAAAATCTCCACAGCCCTTTCTTTGCTAAAAAAACTTTAAAAAATTAAAACCTCCACAGCCCTTTCTTTCCTACAAATGTGCATTAGCTTCATTATTTGTACCCTTGATACTCTATTTATGGTAGAAATAAACCAGATCAATAATAGTATAAAATGGTATATGAGTCCCAGTTATTTGAACTAAAATATAAGGAGATTTCAAACTAAAGATAGATAATTTCTTCTATCATCTTTCTAGATGGCAAATCATTAGCAAATGGTACCAACATCTGGTACAGAATGAACAGCACTCTCCATATTATATTTTGAGGAACACCACTTCTAAAGGATATTTTAGTGAAAGGAGTTAAAAGAGTTTTCTGTTCAATAATTTTGGGAATACTGGGATAAACTAAGTAAACATTCCATTATCATAGGATACTCTCATAGGACTACTGTAAGTTTTTATTATACCATGGAGCATTTGGAACTCCCAAGAAGTAGGTAATAAGTAGCTTTTGCTCAACTTATTAGACCATGGAACCCTAGTTTAGAGAAGAGCCAATCTACAACTCAATTTCTTGTTGTCTCATATACTCAGGAAACCTTATATTGGTTTGATTTCCATTTATAGATGCATGTTATGTTCAACTTTTTAACAGAGTGCTGATTTCTTAAGTTAGCAGAGAGTTGCGCAAACACAAAATAAATGTATGCCCATGGAATGTGAAGGAGACCACTTGCTAAAGGGACTGCATTTGGTTTTGCTTTCTACTATAGCCCAACACCAAGCACTGCCTGGAATATTGTTGACCCTTGATAAAATGTGTTAAATACCTGGAAGAAGAATGGATCTTGCAGAAATGACTGAAGGCTTGTGGAGATTTCAAAGTGGATGGTGAATTTTTCTGACTTCATTGATTTTGATTTCTTTTTTTAGATTTCTAAACAATGCTGAATTTATTTTGTTGTAACAAAAGGCAGAATTCTTCCAACAGCATTTTGTATCATGACCCTGATCTAATCTAATAAAAGAAAGGTTATACACTTTTTATTGATGAGCAGCACATTAATGAGAGCTCCTTGAAATAATCCCATCTCCATTACCAGGCAAAATTACATTTTCCAGCATAATTATTATGTCAGTCAAAACTCCCAATTTTTTTTCTTTTTGGTGCTGGCGATTGAATCCAAGGCCTTGCTCATGCTAGGCAAGTACTCTACCAACTGAGCTATATCCCCAGCCCAAACTCAAATTTTGATATTATTTTGCTTGTACATCAACTTACTAATTTGACAAATGCCTAAAAATTGTGGGTAAGCTCAGAGTTTTAAGTAATGATTATCAATCTATGCTGGTCTCTTACTCTAATCTCTGTATATTTTCCTACCAGACAGAAGAACTGGGCAACTTTTATTTTCTATAAAGGGTCTTGAAGTGACCAATGAGTCTCCTAAAAATGTATTTTAAATTATATACACTACTTAAATTTCTAGACTCTTACTTGAAATTCTAGAACATAAACTCTTTGAGGACAGACACCTTGAATGTTTTGTTCACAACTGTATCCTTATTACCAAAGACAATGCTGGGACAAAGGTGTTCCATAAATATCGCTAAATGAATGTTACATTTCTCCTCCCACTAAGACCCATTGTTTTAAAGTAAAATCCCATCTTCCTTCTCTCTCTCATATACAAAGAAATTAAGGGGAGTTTTGTTACACATGATAGAATCTTTCTTATGAAAAATACATACATCATGGAATTTTGGTAAAAATAGATCATTCAGAATAATTATGGGCAGTTTCTCTTCATTGTGTAATGTCATGAAGTCACCAGCCATTAGCCTAGTCTGAGCCATAGAAAATGTTAGAAAAAAATCATGATCTGATCGAGCTAATTTCATCTGATCAGGGCTTGGGACATGGGGCTAATCTTGACCTATGAGCCTGACAGATTTCAAAAGCACAAGAGAATATTCTCTAATGTTACTCATTCAAGAACTTTTATTTTGTAGCTTATAGAATTTTATTAGAAAAAATATTATTTCCCTTTTTATTATAAATTGTCTGATTTTTTTTAATACTGGTACTATGATTTCCTTATAGAGTAGTATATATTCTATTTTATAAAAAAAAAATCAATAGGACAAGAGAATTCACTACAATATCTTATTAACCTTAGTTAAAGTATTGAGCATCTCTGTGTCTGCTATGAGAATAACAGTGTCTTCTTCCTAGGCTGTAGTACGGATTAAATGAGATAATCATACATTTGAGTGCTTTAGTACAATCTCTGAAGGACTGACAAGACTAGAAGTCATGATAATCAAGTACCTAAACAAGTTCATCACCTCTATAAGTCCTCCTTTTATTTTCTTCCTAATAAGCCACTCTTCCTCCATTTTCCCCATTCACAGAAGTATGTATGTTTTATGGGTCACATTTTATCCCCAAGCACAATTCTTCCTATAGAGTTTAGACAGCATTTCCGGATTGTTTCTGGCTGAGTAATGTCATTCATCTGGGCCCCTGCATTTCTTTTCACAATCTATGTAACATTCCTCTTTATTCATGTGGTTCCTAAAAGAGACTAGTTGGCTGGGGGGACTTGACACTTACTTTTAGTTTATCAAAAATTTCTAACCAGAAGGGATGAAAGCTGAATGCCAGGGGCATGCTGGGCTGGAGCATCTGTGCCTGGCCTTTTCATTTCATGCAACTTGCCAGTAATTGCTAAGTTTTCCCTCCTGCAACAATTATCCCCCATTTCTCTCCCCTCCCCCACCCCACCCCCAGTTAATTATCAGTTCTGGAATTAAACTGCTTGCTTTTCCTACTGTTGCTATGGCAACAGTTGGCCTGCACCTGCCACTGGGTGAACAGTGGCGCTTTCAGAAGAAGCAATAGCAGTTGCTGGCCCCACAAAAGCCAGGGAGTAAACTAATGTTTACCTGTCTGGGGAAAGAAGTTGCTGTTCATTCCACTTTAGACACTTGCCAGGCAAGCTACACCTCAACTTTCTTCTCAAAATGTTGATATTCAATAAAGAAACGAAAAAAAAAATCAAATAAAAATGCCAAATCCCTATTGACTTGTCACAATCCTATCCATCAGCTTTATTTATCTTCAGCCAAAAAGTTAGAAGATAAAAATTTTCCAGTTCCTGACAAAGGCATTACGGTATAATGGGTGAAAGTACAGAATTTTAAGCCTGATAGATCTGGGTTCTGATCCTAGCTGCATCACTTCCTAACTGTATGACCATAGTTTAATCACTTTTCTCTTATAGTATCAACTTCCTCAAATACAAAAAGGGGGTTAGAATAACCAAACTATATAGAGTTGTTTTAAAGCTTTGAAATAATATATGTAGGTCTAGCTCTGATTCATTCTTATTGCTGAGTAACTATTAATTTTGAACAACCCTGAAAGTTTAGACAAAGTTGGCATCTTGGTCAGTTTTAATCCTTGTTCAAATAATAATACCAATACCTCAGGTGAAATAAAATGACACACTGCTCACAGCATATAGACCAAGATGCATCTAGTAACCAGAGTGGATGAGAAATGCTTCTTTCTCTGATTCCATTGCAATTCTGTCAGCTCCTCTTTCTCTGCACTGTTTTTCTCATGCTTAATCTCACTTTCCTTTAAATAGAATTGATGGAACTAGAGTGTAAGAAGGAAGGAAAACAAATGCTCTGCATTTTACAACCACATTATAACCTATAGGGAACAACTGGCAGTAGTGCTAAGAAGCAGAGGGAGTGAGGCATTTATATAAGAAAATATTTTTCTTTCCTGAAACCCCAGCTTCTGATTAAGAAAATAATTCTTTCATGAACCTACAATGACTTATATGTAGGTCATGGGTACAAATAAGTACATTTTGGACCATCGCAAACACTTACCATTTAGGGTACCCCAGTTTTATCTCAGCCTTTGTTAATAATTCTTAAAAAGTTCTGAAGCCATCTTCTTATAATTCCAAACTGAAGAAAAACTGCACTTATTGACTAAAATTTAAAGCATCTTGAAAAGAAAAAAGAAAAGCAAAACCTGTTCCTAGCATCTGTTACAGATGCTTGCTGTAGGGTAAAAAGATGAATGCAGTTCAGCCATACAGAGCTTACAAAAAAGAAAGGAAGCTTGGGATTTTAATTGGAATCACATTGAATCTGTACAGCACTTCGGGAAGTATGGCCATTTTGACAATGTTAATTCTGTCCAAGAGCTTGGGAGATCTTTCAATCTTCTAAGGTCTTCTTTAATTTCTTTCTTTAGTGTTCTGTAGTTTTCATTGTAGAGGTCTTTTACCTCTTTTGTTAAGTTGATTCCCAAGTATTTTATTTTTTTTAAGGCTATTGTAAATGGGGTAGTTCTAATTTCTGTTTCAGAGGATTCATCATGAATGAATCATCTTTTGATTTATGGGTATCAATTTTATATCCTGCTACATTGATGAATTCATTATTAATTCTAGAAGTTTTCTGGTAGAATTTTTTGGATCCTGTAAGTATAGAATCATGTCGTTGGCAAAAATATATATATATAGTTTGAGTTCTTCTTTTCCTATTCATATCCCTTTTTAATTTCTTCTGTGTAATTGCTCTGGCTAGAGTTTCAAGAACTATATAAAAGAAGTGGTGAAAGAGGGCATCCGTGGAAGCTATGGAAAAATGGAATTATTAACATTTTGCCTGCCTTTTACTGGGAAGAAGCAAGAAGATGTTTGAGACTAGCAGATTTCTCCTAAAATGAAAAAGACACCACGAATAACAATTTTGCTATAACTGCCCACAGGTGAAGAGGCATAACCAAGGACATCAAATTTAGTTATTCTTAAAACACAGACTGGAATTTTGTGACTTCCTAAAATCTATTCTTAGTCCTTGCCAAAAACTGCTATGAAAACAAACAAGGAAGAAGTAGGCTGTGGCCAGACTCCTATTGGATCTATCTCAGGGACCAAAGTCATTCTTTCACATTAATTTAATTCTTTGACTAACTTTTAAGTAAAGCATCTATGGCCCTCTATTTGGAAAATGTTGTGCTTTAACATTGCTTCTCTCCATTAATCATAAGGAATTAGTTAACTATTTTCCAAATTTTATTTTAAATTAGAGGAAAACAAGAGATGTCAAAATAGGCATGTAAATAAAACACAAATCAAATGAACAATTTCCTTTTACAACTACGTTATCTCAGTTTCTTATTTTTCTATCTAAAATAATAAACCCAAAAGGAGAATATTTTCAATGCTTCATAGCATATTTGTCCTTTAAGTATAAGATGTGAGATTTTGATTGGGAAACTGAGGCACAAACAATTTACCTATAACAAATCATGACACATGACTATAGCAAGAAACTCTTAAGACCCAGAAGTCTGTCTGAATTTCTTGGGATAATGCTGCAGTCATGAAGTAAAGTATAACAGAAAATACTACAAACTTTTGATACCTCAGCATAGCATACCAGACTCATTATAAGCTGGATGCACCTACCTTTTAGTCTCATCTCCTGAACAGTCCAGTCTCAGAGTTACCCATTAGTTCCCACACGGCATATGCATTTTCACTCCTCTGAGCTTTTATACTCAGGATGACCTTTCTGTTCTATTTGAAAATGTCTGGCCCTACCTACCTGTCAAGTGCCAGAAGAAACGCCATCTGTTCTGAATTTTTTATTCTGAGTTAGCTAATCGACATATTTATTTTACAGAATTATTTATAGTGCAGTGATTAAAAGTTTGCACTCCAGAGTCAGACTACTTGAGTTGGGATGCTGACTCTACCAGTTTTTAGCCATGTGATATCCTTAATATGTAACCTTCTTGCAATGCAATATTTCCATCTCAGATGAAAAATAATGAAGGTAATGCAATCACTTACTAGGACTGTTGTAAGAAATAAATGATCTAATATATTTATGTTTAAAATATTTCCTCTCATATAGTTGGTATTCCATAAATGCTTTTTTCTAGTAATTATGACAATAATGATTATCCTATATGTAAATATAAAATTAAAATTAAACTTCTCTCTTCAACCTAGACTTTGAGATCTTTAAATGTAGGAACAAAATAAGCCTTAGTCATCCTCATGTCCCTGAGGCATAGTAGTGGGACTGGCACACAAAGATGTTTGCTAAACAAATTAATAAAGTCTTTTCAGTCTAAGAGGTTAAGGAATAGAGCTCCTACTGGAAAGTATTATCTTGATGAGCTCTGAGGTCAAGATTAACCTGATTAACAAGATTAAACAAGATTAACCTGCCAATCATGGTAACTACTGTACTGGATGGCAAATAAAAGTTGAACTGTGTAGGTGCAAAAATGTAAAATGACACCTAGGACCCTTTCTACTGGGCCTTCTCCTTAGAATTATGGAACCAGAAAAGGGCAGGCAGATGTATGGTAGAGTACAGGCTTCTCCTAGATAACATTTCTATTTGAAGGCAAATGCAGTAAATCAGAGGCACCTAGGTTGAATTTTCTAGCTGCGAATAGATTTTCTGGTTAATAAACCAACATGCACAATATAAAGTTGTGACTCTTAAAGGCAAATTTCTAAAAATCAAATACTTTAACAAGGAGGCTTGCATTTGACATCAACAAACTTAGGTGTTGGAACCTCACTCTGCATAAAATGCAGCCCTGCAAGTTATATTTCATGTCATCAATAATAGAGTCATTTTCTTTGGCTTCCAGATAAGGATTCTGAAATGAAGATGATGTTAAACAACTAAACCATAAGTTTGCAGTAAGACAACAGAAATTTAAGAGGATCACTGACTCAATTCTATTGTATTTCTATAACCTCTAGATAGTCAAAAAGAGAAATGTATATTCAAGAACATAAGGTTATTCATTTGAGGCGGGGAAAGAGTATCTAGCATACAGCCTCAAGATAATTTTTTCAAGAAACAAAATTGAGATTAAAAATCTACCAAATTATCTCATCTATAAGCAGATTTCTTCATATCTGATGCAAGACTTGTGTTCCTTATCACAATTACATTCCCCAAATGAGGAAGAAGTGGGAGTGGGAGAAATGAGGCTAAATTTACATGAAAATTAAACGACTTGCCTAAGGTCACACAGTTAGTTAGTCAGTCAGTCAGTCAGTCAGTCAGTGGCAGAATCAAGAATAGAAGCCAGGTTTGCTGACTCCTCTGGCTCTTACTTCTTCAGAATACATTTCCTGTTGGATCACAGAATCAGCATGGGTCACATTCATACTGATCTCAGCAGGAGATTTTGCCTGAATAACAGCCAAGTTTGAAGATGAAAAATTCTACAGAAGTTCCAAGAATGGCTGTTACTATTAAAAAGCCATTTTCCTCTTAGTTTAAAAAAAAAAAATCATAGAAAATCTCAATAGCAAATCAAAATTTAATCCTGATCTTGCTCATTCTCCTCTGAGCACAAGAGTTTAAGGGTCTTTCCCTCTGATTTCCTTCCTCTGCACAACTGTTTTCCCACCAGCAGATCATACTGCCATCCCTTCTCCTCCAATATATATTACTTCTCAGCAGGCTCTGGCTGGAGCAGGGAAGGAGCCAATCTGTAGAGGGAGCAAACACAAGATCTCCCATAATAGCATAGAGAAGACAAAAAATTGCTGCCAAAGTGTAAATTGCTTTTTTGCTTGAGGGAAAAAAATCACTCTGGGCTTCAAAGACACCCTATTATTGAGATGACTCCACTGCAGTTAATATCCATGTTCTACATATTAGGACTTTTGCTCCTCCAAGCCCTCCGAAAATCTTTGCTAGCTACATGAGTGTATGTCATGGATTTGAAGAGTAAATTATCACATGAAGAGCAACAGGCAGCAGCTGTTCTATGGGGTCAAAGGAAAGCTTGGTTAGCTGCTCCACAGAGAGGACCTCTTTTGCTGCTGAAGCTCAGAGGATATTATGTGAGGATGAGATAAAGAAATACACCTGTATAATGGTAGAGGATAAGGAGAGAAGTCGCTTGTAAAAACAAGAAGCCACAGCAATTCAATGTCAGAACAAGTTAAAAACTCACAGATTAAAGGAACCAGACCAAAGTGATCCTCTGAGTACTATGTGTGAATCCTCTTGGCTTTCATACAGGATCAGAGAGAAGTGTGCTGGTCTCTTGGAGATAGTCCAAAGAGTGGTTGAGTGTATGAGCCCTGAAACCAGACTAATTCAGGTCTTGCCTCTGGCTACTTACTGGTCTTATGAAGTAGGGCAAGTTAATTTCTCCAAATTTGACAAGTGGGTTAACTGCATCATAAACCTTACATGAGGATTAAATGAGAATATACAAAAGTACTTTAGACTTAATAAACTTTCAATAAGTAGTGGCTAAAATGATGATGATGGTGATGACGATAATAATTGTTAATTAACAGGACAGCTATACAATAATGCTCAGGGCCAGGAACAGACATGACCAAAAGCCCAGTATCTGTTCACCTCATATCAAATAGCTTAGGAAGTCAAAAGAAGGCAAGGAGACTCCAGCTGGCAGAAATGGAGGAAGATCTATTATAGGAAAATATATTTCCATAGGACAGGAATATTCCTTTGTTCCTTCCACTGATTGAAGACTGACTGAAATCTATTTTTCCCTCTACTCTGTAGAGAGTAAGAAGAGGTGGAAATAATGTCAGCAAAGGACACACAGGTATACTAATCCAAGCAGAATCTGAACTCAAGGTCTCCAGAGTCATTCTTCATCCATCTTCTGTGAAGAGAGACCCACATTTCTTATCTGCTACCCTTATGCATCAACTGTCAGTAATACAGAAGTTGCTAGAATAAAATTCTGTATGTCTTGTTGAAATGGTAAAGTACATATCATAAATGAGAAATTTCATATGAAAGGCAATCTGCCCTGAAGTGCTAATTGGTATAAATTGAGCCAAATGATAGTTAATACAAATAAACTGAATGGAACCAACAAGTATAAATTTAAAGGCTAACAAAATTTGACTCCTCTTCCCTCTTTCTGGTAAACTGGAACATGCTCTTCAAGAGCTCAATGTACCAAAATCCTAAAAGGGTTTTGTCAAGTCCCAGTCCAGAAGAAACCTGCTGACATCCATGGAAGCCCAGCTCAAGGAAGACAGCTTGACATTTTGGTTGCTAGTAATAAAACTCTATGGCTCACCACTGCCTTGTCAAAATGGCACGAAGGTATCTGCAATTAAACTCCAGAGTCAGTACTTCATACTAAATAGTATCTTTGAAGAGAGTTAGTCTCTTCTTAAGGTCCTTGTATTCTTTTAATCAATGTGGTCAGAAAGATGAATGTGTTCAGCCTAAGAAAGTTCTCTCATAACAAAAATGCCATTTGCATCCTGTGGAGCCTGTACATTACCTCTGCTGAAGTATTTTCTCTATTGTGGTCTTGTTTAAACTCTCTTTCTGGGGAAAGAAGATGAAGAGCTATGTTTGGCCTGGATTTCTAGATTTTAAGGAGCTAGAGCTATTCGGGACACAGAAGTACACGCCTGCAATATCACTGACTTGGGAGACTGAGGCAGAAGGATCACAAGTTTAAAGCCAGCCTCAGCAACATAGCAAGACCCTAAGCAATTCAGTGAGATCCTACCTCAAAACAAAAAGTAAAAAGGGCTGGGATGTGACTCAGTGGTTAAGTGCCCCTGGTACCCCCTCCCCCCAACAAAAAAAAAATAGGAGGTAGAGCTATTCTTGAAAATAGAAGAGGTGAATGCCAAGAAGAACCATACATCTACGCAAAATGGTAAAAACCTTGTCAATAACCAGAAGAGATACTGATTTAGGTTCCCATCATTGGTAGCTTAATGATGTAGTTTGGATGTAATTAGTCCTCCAATGGTTCATGGGCTGGACACTTGGTCCCCAGCGTGGTGATGTTGACAAGTGGTATAAACATTAAGGGGGAGGGCCTAATGAAGGATGATTAGGTTACAGGGGCACACCCTTAGAAGAAATTAATGCAGGCCTTATAAAGCTAGATATGTTCCCAGAAAATAGGTTGTTATAAAGGAGCTTGACACCTCCCCTGAATCTCTTCTACACATGCTCCCATCATTGTGATGCCATCTACTATGAGGCCCTCACCAGAGCCAATCAGATGATGTCCTTAAATCTCCAGAACTTGAGATTTTTTCTTTATAAAGTACTTAGCCTTAGGTAAATTGCTATAGAACACAAAATGTTAAATTAAGACACCTAGTCTACACCAGTCTCCTAGGTACCTGACCCACCTCCAATTCGTTTTCCATTCTGGAGGAAGTGTAGACTTTTAAAATGCAAACCTGCTCAAGTTAATTTTTGTTTAAAATATTCTTTAGTGGCTTTCTACTGACTTCAGGATAAAGCCCAATACCCGGCTTTATCCTGAAGTCCTAAATGATCTGGGCTCTGCTTTCTTTCTTCTATTCCTTTGTCTGTAACTTTTATACAAGTTTTTCTCTATCTACAACTGATCCATGCTCCTTCTTTGCCTGCTTTCTCATCATTCAGACCTCTGTTTATGTCTGGTAAGCTTCCCCTTTTCCTCCAAGATTGACCAGGAGCCATTCCTCAAGTAGTCTGTACTTTATCACTTCCCTGACAGTGTAAGTGCTTATTATATGCTCACCTTTCTGAACTCTGGATCCACACAAATAGGGATCTGCCTTATATGTCTATAGGGCCTGGACCATAACAAGGTCACAAATATATTTTAAATAGATAAACAGAAGGCAGGTGAGGAAACCACAACACGGAAGGAACATGTTCCTTAGGATAGCTGGAAGACTTAGAAGGGACTCACTGAGGCTCTGTAGGTTTAAAGCAGGGTACCTGTGGCTTTAGCTACAGCAGATAAGACACTAGATAGTTTCTTGCAGTACTAGAGTGGAGGTTGAGAACCAGAGTTTCCAATGGAAGGAAACACTAGGAAATGCAGATGTGGGATAACATTCAGCACTTTAAGAAAGGATTTAGGACGTGAGGAGGAATAAGAGAAAGAGATAAAGAATTGAATTTGTTGATTTGAAATAAAACTAAAAAGTCATATCCTTGCTAACGTCACTTAATCTTGGACAACTCGCTTAGCTTCTCTTAATGAGGGAACTGAACTACGTGATTTTCAAACTGAGTTCTGAGGAACCCTAGTCTCTGCAAAAGTCCCTCAGGATGAGATGAAGAAAGAGGTTCACTAATGGAAGTGGCCCTAACTTTAAATAGAGAAAAATAGTTCTACAACTTGAGGTCTTTCTTAAAAAGGGCATTTCTGCTAAAAATAGTTTAAATAGCAGTAGCTAGATGACCTTTCTGCTCTCAACCTTAAAAGTCCTTGAGCCTATGTTAATTTACGTGGTACAAATACCCCTAGATTGTGTTGATGGCACAGCTGTAGCACTTCCTAGTTTGTTTACATGACAGAAAAGGTAAGTAAACTAACATCTAGGTTTACTGCAAGGCTGAGTCAATCATGAAATCTACTTTTAAATTTTATCCAACTGTGGATACAGAAATAACAATGGCATTTTTTTTTTCCCTAAACAAAGTTTTTACACCTGTGTCCTAGAATTCAGAGACTTGGGTAAGATATAAAATTGTTATAGGTCAGAAATAAAGAATACTGGCTATAGATCCAGTATTCTTTATTAGAATAAAGAATTTTAAAGAATAAAACAATCCAATTCCAATCAAAAAAGAAATTCCAATCAAAAAAGAACAAGCAAAAGTTTATTTAGTGGATCCACCTAACCATTCAAATGTAGTGCCTGCGCTTAAAAGATATTCTGAATGTGCTAGAGAATAAAGGAAAGTCACTGTCATCACATACTTTTGAATCTACCTTTATCTGAAGGTTACAGGCAGGAAATGACACAGATGGGGAGAGAGACAGGAGTCTTACAAAATAAGGTCTTCAAAGCCCTGCCTGAAGATGGAGATCCCTTTGCCATTCCTTGGCTGTCCATATTTCATGGGGCATTAAAAGGCCACAAATGTCACTCTACTTGGTTTCTGAGAATAGACAACAACAGTAATGTGATCTTACCTGGGTCCTTCCTCGTCACCCTGAAAGACAAGAGAAAGAATAAGTATTAGAAATCATTATTGGCAGAGACCAATTTAGATTTTCTTTTCCCAACCTGAAAGCAAACATTGTGCATTTATTGTAACAAAGACAAACCAACAGATGTCCAAGGTCTAAGATAAGAGCTAATGTGATCCTATATTAAAACTGCCCAGGAGAAATGAACTGATAATTTGCTCTTGCAAGCAGAGAGATGAATGCATAGACCTAGGAGGCCTAAATAATGGCCTCGCCTTTTTATTTGTATGACCAGTAATATTTGATTCTGAGCAAACAGAGAGCCTCAAAATAGCAGCAGGTCATAGGCAAAAGCTGATCAGCTCCAAAAGCATCAAGCTGTTTCCTTCAAAGACTTTATTTCTGCCTTGGTCTAGCATTTTTTATCCAAACATGAACATAGAAACTCTAATATATAGGATGCTAAGGTAGAAAAGATACAGAAGTGGGACTCAGGAAATTGGGATTCTAGTCTGAGCTCTGAAACTTATTAACTATGCATCCTTGGGCAAGATAATGAATTAATCTAGACTTTGGTCTTCTCTGTAAGACAGTAGTTCTGGCATTTGATGAACCATATCAAACTTTAGCCAAAAAATAGCTTTCTTTTTCTTGTTCACTCTTTTGCAAAAATGTTTATTATTCTCTCAAGAATCACAGCTGCTTCCTTTGGGTCTTTATGACCAAATGAGATCGTTCAAATGATTCTTAAGCATTTCTCGAGAGAGCTCGCTTATTTTGGTGACAAAATATCTTTTATATCTCTTCTTTAGTCATTCAGTAATGGTCTCAATAGAGAATGTATCTTCTGGTGTACTTCCCAGAGAATGAATAAATGAAAATGAACGATTCCTAAAGACAATGAACTAGAGCCAGATGCCCTGGATCCAAATTTTGAGTTCATCACTTGCTTGTTTTGTTACTGTAGTTTGCCTCTCTTTTAACTTCAATTTTCGAATTTGTAAAATGGGGCAATAACTATCTCTGAATCACAAGGTGAGTACAAGGATTAAATAATGCCTAGAATTATTAAGCATAGTGCCTGAGACAAAGGATATACTTTATAAAGGTTATTTATGAATATCAGTAGCAATTCAGTATGATTTATTTAAAATTAACTGTATGTAGGTGCTAAGAATAAAAGATAAATAACCCATAATGATCCAACCTTCTAGAAGCTTCCAATCAGCAGAAAGGGAAACAGAAAATGAATTAAATGTTAGGGGCTCTTAAAAAGACATAAACACAATGCTTTAAGAGTCAAAAGTAAAGTAATAAACATTGCCTCTCCAAGAGAAGACTTCACAGGGAAAATGACACATGTATTGTCACTTAAGAGGTAAGTAGAATTTTTCCAGGCTGACAACAGAGAAAGATGGGAAGAACATTGGACTAGCAAGAGCAAAGGTGTTTTAAATACACACACACACAAACACACATGAATAAATAAATATACAGTTAAAAAATTTTGAGTTCTGTGTGTAACTTAAGAAAAGGGGAAGTGGGGGTAAGTTTGAGAGTATAACTGACACAAAAGGAGACTGCCGAGATAGGTGCAAGCCTATAAAGGACAGCTGTAGCCAGAATGCTGCGTTTAATCAGACTACCCACTGGAGGTTAAATAAGGGCAACTGAGCCACATCCCCAGCCTTTTTATTTTGAGACAGGGTCTCACTAAGTTGCTCAGGGACTCATTAAGCTGCTGAGGCTGGCTTTGAAATGGTGAATCTTCTGCCTTGGCTCCCAAGTAACAAGTTGCCACCACACCTGGCAAGAAGTCATCAGAGTATTATGGATTTAAAATATTGATAGGGGTGGTAATCATCTGTATTCACAATGAGAGGAAAGTGGGGTGAGTGGTGGAGGGCCAAATACAAGGACAATGAAAACTTTCTTTGTATTTTAATGCATTGGTATATCCCATAAAAACTGTAATACATCAAGAAAAGTTGTCATATAATTTAAATTTCTTATGAGTGACAAAACAATCTATGACAATTAAATCTCAACACATTTTTTCAATTATCTTTCGAAGTTTTAATTACTTATTTTTCTGGTATTGGGGATTGAACCCAGGGACTACTTTACAACTGAGGAACATCCTCAGTCCTTTTTTTTTTTTTTTTTTAATTTTAAAGATATGATCAACCTAAGTTATTAAGGCTTTCCTTCAACTTGCAATCCTCCTGCCTCAGCTTCCTAAGTTGCTGAAATTTCAGGTATATACCACTGCACTCATCTCTTAGGATGTTGAAACATAACTTATAAAAAAAAAATCTAAATTTTTTCCTTCTCACAATTTCACATCTTGATGCCAGGGTTAAGAAACTGGAATTATAAAAACATGGTCTCAAATTAATATCAATAGTTAAGCTTTTATCAATTTACTTAACTTATGCTTTCCTCATCTGCACATGGAGATTCTAACTCTTACCAAGGGTCAGTATATAGATTAAAAAAAATGAGAAAACCTGTGTAAAACTATAAATATGAGACTGCAACATTTTAAGTATTCAACAAATGGTGGCTGTTATTGTACTTTCTCTGAATTAGTGGGAAAGAACAGAGGACATAGGACATAATAATATCTAGTTGTTGGTTCATTCATTTCTTCTGCTTATAGATGCATACTTCTTTTCAGAAATAATGTTCACTATTGCAAAGCATGAGGAAGGCCAGAATGAGATTTTTTTTACCAATGAAGGGATGGATAAATGAGTGAAAGAACACACACACACATGAAATATAGGGCCATTTTGAATAGGGCAGCAGACATTCAAATGCCTGCTAACTTGCTAGCAAAGATGAGCACATGTTGTTCCTGCTATTCAAAATGTACATCTCTGTTCTGAAAGTCTAGTTATCCTAGCCATCCTGTAAGATCAATTCTTACTCAGAAACTTCTTCACTAATCGCTTGAGTCACATAATCCTCCTCTGTCCTTCATATCTGCATAGTTCATCCTCTAGGTTAGTACTTAGAAAAGAAAACCAACAGTGACAGCATCATAAAGTGTTTCCCTCTTTGGATGTCAACTCCGTGAGAATTCACTGCATCTAATACAGAACAAGACACATAATAAATATTTACTCAGGAAAAGGAGAAGGGGCAAGAAACTGTTGGATTTAAGATTAATTTCTACTGCTATTATGAGTTTACTCTGGTTTCAAAAATATTAGGAATGATAATCTGTTTTAACTTCCATTTAAAGGACTTGTTATATTAAGCCATGTTCCCAAATTCCTTCTTAAAACATCCTCAATGCTCTTGGTCGGCAGGCCACCCTCTAATGTAACCTTCCATTTCTACCTCACAGAGGCAAACAAACTTAATCCCAAACCTGCTTATTCAGCTGAGCTAGTAATTATAATGACACAATTAATTAACAAAACAATGAGTACAAGAGTGACAACTGTTGCTTCTACAAGTTGTTTTCATGAAAATTTGAATGCTTCAATAGAGGAATTAAAAAGTAGTGGCAGTTCTGGGCTGGGGATGTGGCTCAAGCGGTAGCGCGCTCGCCTGGCATGCGTGCGGCCCGGGTTCGATCCTCAGCACCACATACAAACAAAGATGTTGTGCCCGCCGAAAAATTTAAAAAATAAATATTAAAAAATTCTCTCTCTCTCTCTCTCTCTCTCTTGAAAAAAAATTAGTGGCAGTTCTGATTGTAGATGATGAATGCAAAATGCAAGAATAATTTTTAAAAACCTGATTTTGCATTCAGCTTGCTTTCAACATTATACCTTCCAGTATAAAGAGTGTAAAATCGAACATTTTAGATGGTACAGTATAGATGTGATTTATACCAGAAACATTACAATTAACTCCAATTAGCAAAATCATATTTTCAAAAATATGCCTTGACTCAGAATTTTAAAAGTGTACATAGTTTAAAATAAATGCTTAAGCTATACATATATCATTTTAAATGATGCTCCCATCTGAAACAACTTTTTTCTAGTATCATTTCATTGTAGTTCAGTACTCTTTTAAAAACTGTACAAAAGACAAAAATGCCCATAATATCTCCAGAATAAGCACGTATGATCGAAAGTGTTTCTCTACAACTAGACCTCCCTTTTCCCAGTCCTTTGGTTAGAGAGAGCTAGCTTTTCTTGGGAATTTGCTTTCTGTCTTTAGCATTAATGCTTCCAGTTTGTGGAGTACTCAGGACAGGACACATAAGAATCAAGGAAAACCCCAAAGTAATTCACTGCCTTGCCATTCCTTGAATCCCAAGTTTCCCAGTCATTATGCCATCTTTCTCCACCTTGAAAGTCTTCTGATAGGTGACTTTTGACAAGGACTTTTGCTATAATTAGTATAAGAAATAAAATGGAATGTGTTCATAGTTCTTCAGAACCAAAGTTCTATTTTGCTTTACAACTAAAAATAAAAAGGACTGATGAGTGGAAGGTTGAAAGTTGGCTAGAAATGCAATGAACCAAGATTGGCAAAATGTTAATGGATTAGAATCTAGATTGTTGGTATATGGGTGTAATCCATAAAATCCTTTAAACTTTGCTGTATGTTGGAGAAGAACAAAATGTTGAGAAGAATCTTTTGGTTAAATTCAAAATGCAGATGATTATTTTTTTTAAATACCACACTATGCAAAGGGAAGAAAAGAATTTCTCTGTTGAATAAAGGTACTAGATATTTGCTCTAACCAGTAAGTTATCAGATTTATTGGAACAAGAAGCTATTAGATTATCTAACAGCTCTAGCCAGCTGAATGCTACTTCTTATTTTTAATAGCTTATTTTGTCACAGCCTGATCTTTAAAGTCTTATCAGCTCCTGCATTCCTAAGAGTAATTCTGTCAGTTGAGGTTCTTAAAGGACAGATGATGATGAGATGGGCTAAATTCGTTATTTGAAATGAAACTAAGTGAAAGGGATGTCACAAAATCCAATCTTTAATTTTGAAGGAACGATCTAATCAACACACAGAATAAATATAAGGGTCCAATTTGAGACAATGATAAGCTATTGATCTCTTAAGTTAAATCTGGTTGAACTTTTTTATTTATTAAGATACAAAATGATCACTTCTACATGGTACAGTGTCTTAGGCATGCAAGAACACTGAATTCTAGTTTTTCCACAGATATAAATGGGATGCTTAGTGTTTATTCTGTGACATTACATACTAGGTGCATGTAACTTGCTTTTTTTTTTTCCTTTTTAAATTAGAGCTTTGTAGTTATACTTAGAAGTTGGGTTCATTCTGACATGTAACTTGCTTTTGATCTTTATAGGGGCTCAAAGCCAAGAATTTGCCTTGAGTCTCAGAAGACACTTTGGACTTGGATTTTTGGGCAAGGCATGAGCTGTTAAGACCATGGGAACTCTTGGAGAAGGAATCTTGAAGGCTGGAACTGTTAAGATTATAGGGACTTATGGATATAGACTCTTGAAGAAAAGAAGCACCACCAACTCATTAATATAGGGTATCTTGTTTTGCACTGAGATGTACATGAGATTTTGGATGCTAGGGCAGAATCATATGGCTGGGATATGAGGTGTCCCCCTGTGTTAATGCAGGAGGTAAATGGATTAAATCATGAGAGCCATAACCTAATCAGTGGATTAGTAATTTGAAAGGGCTACTGTACTGGGTAATAACTGTAGGCAGGTGGAACATGGCTAAAGAAAGTGGATCACTGGAGTCTCTGTTTCCTGGATACTATGAGGTGAGCAGCTTTTCTCCACCATGCCTTTTGCCAAGGTGCTTTGCCTCACACAAAGTGATAGAGTCAGCTGCTCATGAAATGAATCTCTGAACTATAAGCTCAAAATAACCTTTTTCTCCTCTAAGCTGTTCTGGCCAGGTATTTTCATCATAGCAACAAAAACACACCTAGCATCCAAAACATTCTAGGGAGAAAGCACAGGTGCTGGAATAGGACAAACTTAACTGAATCCTGGCTCTATTTTTTACTCACTAGATGACACTGGGTCAGACTCTCCACAGTTCTCTGCATCTCAATATACCATCTGTCAAATGGAGTTAATAAATGCTGATAGTAGAGTTAAAGGAAATGATGACTATAAAGTACTCTCTTGTCTATCTAGAAATTTATTTAGTGACATGCTTTCTTAATTCTAGGGAGGATGAAATTAAAATAAGAAGAAATACCCTTTTCATACACTGATGAAAATTAATCAAGAGCCTTGGATAGGTGACCAAATAATGGTCCAATTGTCTCTCCTATTTTCTGTCAGGTTGGATAATACCTGCAACCTGGATTACATCTTAACTCTTCCATTCACTGGTTTATTTTGAGGCCAAGTTCTCTTGCACAAACGCAAAACTCATTGGGCTGGGGATGTGGCTCAAGCGGTAGCGCGCTCGCCTGGCATGTGTGCGGCCCGGGTTCGATCCTCAGCACCACATACAAACAAAGATGTTGTGTCCGCCGAAAACTAAAAAGTAAATATTAAAAAAAAAAAAAAAATTCTCTCTCTCTCAAAACAAACAAACAAAAAACCGCAAAACTTACAGTAAAGGCTGAGCTCACTGAGTCAGCAGCAGTCCTGGAATGCCCACAGGACTCTTCTAGGTCTTCTTCTTCTGGAAGAAGCTACCCTCAATCTATCAGGTATATATTTGACCCAAAGCTTCACCTTAACACTATGAAATCTGAAGAACACTAGCTTTTCCCTAGAGGCTGAAATATAAACTTTGTTTTTTTTTAAAAATTGCCTTGAAATATTCTAAAAACAGTTCCTAAATGCTTAATATGCCTAAGACCATTTTAACCCTATTACAAAATAAATGGATACAGTATGTTTGGTGATTCAAATTTACCTTGTGTCTTTCATCCACATTTTTTAAAAAATTTTCTTTCTTTTTTTTTTTTTTTTTTTTTTTTTGTGGGGACAGGGTACTGGGGAATGAACCCAGGGATGTACTCACTGAGCTACATCCCAAGCTGCTGAAGGTCTCATCAAGTGGTTAAGGCTAGCCTCAACCTTATGATCCTCCTGCTTCAATATCCCAAGTCACTGGTATCACAGGCATGCACCCTCATGCCCAGCATTTTTTTTGTGTGTGTGTGTGTGTGTGTGTGTGTCACCTAATTTTCAGACAAGGTCTCACTAAGTTACCCAGGTTGTCTTGAATGCCTGGGCTTAAGTGATCCTCCTACCTCAGTATCCTGAGTATCTGAGACTACAAGCATGAGCCACAATGCCAGATCCATGCTGCCACTCAACCCAGCATTTATGACCCCAATGTATACAGCTGATTCCATATAAGATCCACCTTAAAGCACTCTTTCACTTATTCTCAGAGTGAGTCCAAATCTTTCATTCTGGCCTACTTCATGCTCTTCTTCCTAACTTGCTCTCATTTATAACCAAGTTCTCATCTCTACAGGGACTTTATTTATAGGCTCATTTCACAACTTGGGATGGGTCACTGATCCTTTCTCTGGTTCTGATTTCTGGCTTTTCTCCTTAACTGGGATTGTTAATTGCCCCACTGCTGGTAATTCTTTAAGTCATGGTGGATAAAAATTCTTTGCCAAACCCAGCCACTGGGTACAAGCGCTAGTGGTGAGTATTTCCACACTAGTTTACACATTGGTTAAAACATGTACACCTTATCCAAGCTATTATTTCATTTGTGTTCAGGGGCAACAAGGGGATACTTCCAGAGTTAATGAACATAGTGATCAGATTCCTCCTAGTTCTCTTGCTAGTAGTAATCATGGGCATTTTTATTTACCTCTGCCTTTGGCTCAGCTGATTCATTAGAGGTATCAAGTTGTTCCTTGGCCTGGGCCATTTGAGTCATCAGCCTATCCATATGGGACTGAATGTCTGCCAGTATCTCAGTTACATGAGCTGTGGCCATTGCCTCCTGGATATCCACTAGATGAAGTGCCTTCTGTTCCTCATCAGCAATCACTTTCTGAACTTTCTTAAATTCTTGTTGTATAAACACCTTCATCTGGTCCCGAGTTACCTGTAAAGCACAAACAAGTAAGAAGAATAAGGAGGACATACAAAGAATGGAAGGGTATAGTTATTGCTATAAAGTGCTTGGCAGCCCTGGCCAAACTATGGTTTCTATCTGATCCTGAAGTTTTGTAAATTTTATCTAAACAATGTTTCCCTAAATCCTTTGATAAATTTTATGCTAATATTTTTGCCTTTTTCATTATTCATGAATTCTTTATCCGTTCTTGCTTTTGGTTTTGTACATTTTTATACTAGTAATATATGACTACTTCTTTAATATTTAACACATAAGTATATATAGCAAAAAAAGGCAATTCCTCTTCTCTCCTCAATTAATGCTAACAGTTTGCTATGTATCCTCACCTATTTTTCTATACAGTTATATACATTTATGTATATAGATTAATTATGTAGTTTTTATATAAACGGATTCCAGTGAACATATGGCACCTGTGTCTTGCTTTTTCTCCTTAAAATATCTTAGTGCACACAGATCAGGATCATTCTTGGTATTATTTTTTCAATCTGTAAGATATGGAGTTATACATTATATCTTATTTAACAATTCCTCTTAATGGAAATACAGAATCTCCCTGAATTTTTACTATTACCAACAATACAGCAATGAACATCCTTGGTTATACCTCTTAAAATTTATATATGAGTTTCTTTAAAGACTTCTGAAATCACAGTCAATTTATACATACTGCCTTCCATAAAAGGTGTACCAATTATATTCCTATAACAATGTATAAAAATAATCATTTCCCTACATCCTTACTAATTTTGGATACTATCAAGTACGTTTTTACTATCTGAGGGTGAAAATATATTACTGTTTTATTTTACAACAACTGCAAACCAAATAAAAGATAACTGTAGGTTATATTTGACTAAGGCCAAAAAAAAAAAAAAAAAAAAAAAGCCAAACAAAGTGAGAAACTACCAAAATAAGAATTTCTGGATACTCTAAACGTTGCCAGCAACTACATTTATTGATGTTTCCTCACAACAGGGTTTATATTATAAAGGCTTTGTTTTGAGGTGCTGGGGATTGAACCCAGAGCCTTGTACATTCCAGGCAAGTGCTGTACCACTGAGCTACAACCCCAGCTTTTTAAGCAATTATACATATTATAACTAGCTGAGATAGAGAAGAGGTAGAACTATAGACAAAAGGAGAAAGGCCAGGAGAGATTTTTGGGTCTGAAAGAGATGGCAATCGTTATTTAATTGAGTACCATCTTCTATGAATAAGTGACACAGCTGTATACCTACAGGACAGGAAAGGACTCTATCCTTCACCATTTTTTTTTTTTTAACTTGGGATAGAACCCAAGAGCACTATAGTACTGAGCTACATCCCCAGCCCTTTTTCGCTTTTGAGGGGGGAGTCTTGCGAAGTTGCTGAGACTGCCCTGCCCTCAAATTTGAAATTCTCCTATCTCAGTCCCTGGAGTCAATGGGATTACAGGAATGAACCACAGCTCTAGGTTTCCAATCTTCTTGTTCTCGATCTAATGCTCTGTTAACATAATAGTCTGTAAGCAAAGAAATCAAAGTGGGAAAACCTAAGCAAAGAAACTGACGAATAGAAAGATCGAAGAAGGGGGAAAAGAGATGAAGTCATTTTTAATTAGCCACTTAAAAATTGAAAGAAGTTTGATACCTTCAACATAGCTTTTGTAACACTGCTATAACAACATCAATGCAAAAGAAGGTCTGTATGACATGGACAATGACTAAGTGATATAAGCCCTTAAGAATGCACATACTCTCTGCAGGTGCTCTCCCTGGTGCTGGAGAAAAGGGGGCAGTGGATGTTAAATATTATAATACCTTTGCATTTTCTGTATCAGATTGAGAACTATGATCTGTGATTATATAATTTTTAAATTTTTAGTGTATATGTGCTAGGGTTGTTATTGCCTTATCATGGTATTAATCAATGGATCCCTACCCTTGAAATAAATTAGGTCTTAAATGATCTAGGATCTTCTCTCATAGATCAAACTGGAGAGTTTTTACCCAGGGATGAACTTTTCTGACTGCCTAAGAATCTTTCTTAATAGTTCCAAGTGACTAAAAATGGAAACTATAATAAAAACTGACTGCAATCTATTTTATTAGACCTCATATACACAAGTGGTTCAAAGAAGCTGACATCACAGAAACATCGTGGACCAGACTGCAGCAGGTGAATGAATAATAGGCTTTAAAAATTAAATTCTTTTCCCCACTGCTTTACATGTAAGTTTTAAAACATGACACTTAATTTTATACAGAGCAAGCCACAAATAAGAATTGGAGGCAGAATAATCTACCCTATAAAACCTTTATGTGTTCTTCCCACTTGCATTTTCTATTAATTAACAGATAGATATTCTATGACCTAGTTCAAGACTGTAAAAACAGACTTCTGGTAACAGCATTCATTCAAATTTGGAGTCCAAAGAAGACACTCCCTAGGAAAGTGGACATGCAGAAGGATGAGTCCTGTGGAAAGGAACTCCTGCTTTCAAAACTGCCTCTCAGATTCTATTTCACTTTCTCCTCACCAAAGTTCTATCCTGCTTCAGGATAAAAACTTCACAGTTCTCCAAAGCCAGGTCTTTCATGTTGGTACCTGCTATTTGGAAATCTCCAACATTGTTTTTTAGTGAGTTTTTTGAGACTTCTTCAGTCTATCCTCAGTTCTTCCAAAGTGAGACAGATAGTCTTTATACTCTTAACTATAAATACACAAGATGTTACATAAAAAAACAATTCTATAAACTCGGAAAAGAGTGAGCTGGATTAACCACAGAAAGTGAAACACTAGTGAAGTGAAAGGTCCCCTTTCTACAGCACCTAACTAATAACTGCCAAAACTTTTTCAAGCCACAAACTTTCCTCACCCCACACAAAAACTTAGTCTGGAATTCCAAAAATGCAATAAAGCCAAAAGTGGAACTATTTGGAATAAAAGAACAATCTCTCACTCCTTGTTGAAGTACTTATCAGGGGCACTTAGTGTGTCTAAGAAAATCTCACCAAGGGACCTAGTTCTCAACACAAATGAAATCTTATAAAGGGCTTCCTCCCTTTGGTCAACTAGTCCCCAAGTTGTCAAAACCTTCAGTACCTAATTTACAAACAAGATGCTATATCTTTGTTTTAGTGGCATTATGGTGAAACGCTGTTATTACTTAAACAGAATTTTACTAAAATTACTTAAGCAAAGCATTTGTAATTTAGAAAAACTTATGGTTTGTTTGCATAAACTCAGAACATATTAGTGAATATCTTAGTCTAACCTCCTCATTTTATAGATGAAGGGACAAAAGAGCCCCCCAGGAAGGACAGTAATAAAGTCATGTTTAGAAATATCCCTCTGGGGCTGGGGTTGGAGCTCAATGGTAGAGTGCTTGACTAGCATGTGTGAGGTACTGGGTTCGATCCCCAGTACCACATAAAAATAAACAAATAAATAAAGGTATTGTGTCAAAAAAAAAAAACACCAAAAAACAGAAAAGTAATACCCCTCTGTTCCAGTCCACTATGTTTTCTGCCACAACATATTGCCTCTAATGATCCCTTTCTAACTGCTTCAGGTTCATTTTTTCCACTTCTTTCTAATAAAGATGCTTCCTCAGTGAACAGTACATTTGTTATTCCAACTGGGCTGTTATTCCCCCCAAGTAAATCGTGGGTTGAAGAATTTACAACTGAAGAGTTAAATCTTACTCCATGGCACTTTCTATATGCTCTATATTTCATATTCCCAAGAAAAACAAGACCCAAGCAGCAAGCAGACTGGCATTTACACATACATAATTAAAAACATAAAACCTTGAATTAAGAAGCCTGAACTTAAAAATATCACCCACTCAATGTATTTGACATGGGCTGGAAGCCATTAACGCCTAACTAGCTGGCCTATAAGAAATCTTCCCCCAGACTTAATTTTTTTTTCCCCTAAATTAGGAGCAAATTATAAAACAATAAGCATAATAGCTAAAAAGCATCATGGCTTAAGAAAGGTTTGTTCCAGAAAAGCATTGCTAAGATGAACTTGGATGGATCAGGGTCAGTAATAGGAAAAAAAAAAAAAAAGAGCATAAGGGTTGGGGTTGTGGCTCAGTGGCAGAGTGCTCGCCTGGCATGTGTGAGGTACTGGGTTCAATCCTCAGCACTAAATACATAAATAAATAAAGGTATTGAGTCCATCTACAATTTAAAAAGTAATTTTAAAAAAAGCCCAGCGAATGATTAAAAAAAAGAAAAAAAAGCATCCGAGTCTATGCTGATTAAAGAGTTCAGAAACATTTGTTCCATTAGCTAAATTTCCTTCAAGGATTAAAAGAGGTCACCCCAAAAAGACATTTTAAGAATTAGGGACTGCAAGAAATAAGAATGTGAAGATGTTAAATACCTCTCCTATCCAGATGCAGTGACACACACCTGTAATCCCAGCAACAGAAGTTGAAGCAGGAGGAT
This sequence comes from Marmota monax, assembly GCF_021218885.2. Classification (NCBI taxonomy): domain Eukaryota; kingdom Metazoa; phylum Chordata; class Mammalia; order Rodentia; family Sciuridae; genus Marmota; species Marmota monax. Next base: position 2,590,689 of record NW_026692072.1, on the reverse strand, counting down.
GATAAGCTCAAAGCCAGCCTTTGCAATTTAGCAAGGCCTTAAGCAACTTAGTGAGACCCTGTCTCAAAAATAAAAGCAAAAAGGGCTGGGAATGTAGCCCAATGATAAAGCATCCCTGGAATCAATCCCCAGAACCAAAAAATAAATACCTCTCCTAATACTCACAAACAGAAAAAAGAGATGGAAATCAAACTTTTTCAGATGCTGCAAAATGTCTCCACCCCCAAAGCACACAATATCCTTTCAACCTGCTAGGGTCCATGGAAATTTTGAAGTTGGGAAGCTTAAAGTTAGGGCGTCTGTATAGGTTCCAGCATTTATTTTGATATTTCACTCTGAGAGAGCTCCTTCCAAATTTCTGCCAGGCTTCAGAGAGGGCAGGCTAGGAAAAGTTTCATCATTAAGGACAAAGGCCTTTTGCAACCAATGGCAACATCTACCATGCCCTGTGTCTTGTGTATGACTGAAATAGTCACTGTTTGCAAATAAAACAACTGCACTCTTCCTAGATTAGGAAAATTATTAAGAAGCCTAGAAACACAGAGATGAATTCTGAACTACATTCCATCACGAACATGCTCAGTGACATCATTCTCAATGATCCTCAGTTACTGTCAGAAGTCTAACGTGGATGGGTTTTATAATGGGGTGTTGAGAATGACAAAGAAAAAAATGTACTTAAGTGAACATTTAAATTCTTCCTTAAACCATCTTTCTCATCTTCATTAAAGGCTCAGCCATGTGTATGCTCCTCATTTCCTTTCATTATCTCCATTAACAGAGCACCAAGAAACCTCTTCCTCAGATCCATGCAATGAAATAATAATGGTATTTACTGATGCTGTATTTCTATTTTAAAAGACAATTAAAATACACCAAAATGTTGCATAGTGATTATCTCTGAGTAGTAGAATTACAAGTATTTTGCTGTTAATTTTTTTTTTTTTTATGTGGGGGAGCCTGCTGGGGATTGAACCCAAGGCCTTATACATGCCACACACTTGCTCTATAACCAAACTTCACCCCTCCCTATTCCTTCAGCCCAAATTTTCTAAAATAATGTGTAATACTTATTTTTAAAAATATTTTTTAGTTGCTGATGGACTATATTTATTTATTTATTTATATGTGGTGCTAAGACTTAAAACCAGTGCCTCACACATTATACCCCGGCCCTGTAATACTTATTTTTTAACAATGATTTTTAAAAAGAAATGTGGCTTCAAGAAAAAATAAATCAACAAAGTATTATCAAGTCAATCAATATATAAATATAATTATATACTGAAACACAAATGTGGGATTTATATCAGGTGTTCAAGGACTGATTCAACATTTAAAATCAGTTAATATAATCCATTCACTTCAAAAGGCTAGAAATGAAAAATCCTATGATCAAATCAACAGATGGAGAATAAGCACTTAACAAAATCCAACACCCATTCTTGATAACAACTCTCAGCAAACTAGGAATGGAAGACCAAATTAGATATACCTTCTGTTTCAGTCAAACCCATTTCCCACTTAAAAATACAAGCAGTTAATGAGGTTTAGTGCTACTGTGGTTATACAAAATACTGAAGTAGATGCCCTTTTGGCTATATTGTGATGGTCTCTATTTCTCATTGATAAGCAAAAGTAAAAGGCTTCACGCTTTAGATAACTCATTGGATCAGGTAGTGAGATTTATCAGAATTTTTCCAGACACTAAAACCTGCCTTTCTGAAGGGCATCAAGATTACTGAGGTCCTTAAAGAACCTTCAAATAATAGGTTCAGTAAGTATTAAATAACATGGGCTTATGAATAATGATAATGAAAACAATATTAAGATCCACCATGTTTTAGGCAGTCTTCCAGCTACCATTATATGCATGTTTCTCATTTAATGCTGAGGCAGGCAACAAGAGTTTCATTCCATGTTAGGGAAAATCAAAGCCCAAGTTGGTTAAGTCACTAGTCCAGTGTTATGCAGTCCAGTGTTACGCAGCGGGTAAAGCAATAAGGCAGGTATTCAGCTCAGATTAGTCCTATTTCAAAGACAGTGCACCCACAACCACTCCATATAACATCCTGCTTTTCAAAAGGAAACTGAGCCTCTGAGAACTAGGACTAGACAGCTGATTGTTTGCAAAAACCAAGGTTGACTAAAATCCAGGGCCCCTTGACTTTTCATCTTGAACTTTCTTCTGTACTAGATTGCTAGTAGTAGATTGCTAGTACAGAACAAAGTTCAAGATGAAAAGTCAAGGGGCCCTGGATTTTAGTCAACCTTGGTTTTTGCAAACAATCAGCTGTGTCAAGTCACTGAATTCTTCAGGGCCTCATATTTTATGATAAAAAAATGTAAAGCCAAATTGTTTCCTTTTATCTCTAAAATGATACAACTGAATAAATTCTAGACTCTTGGAGGAATAATTCACCAGAATTATTAAACTCTGGAGTCAGCTTTATTTTCTACCCCCAGATAATAGGTCTTCTCGTTGTCTGGAAGAGAAATTGCCCATAATAGTGGGCAATGCATTATTATTATTATATTTGAGGGGACTGGGTATTGAACCCAGGGCCTCATGCACGCTAGGCAAGCACTCTATTACTGAGCTTATTTTGAGATAGGGTCTCACTAAGTTGAACAGGCTGGCTCTCAAACTTGCAACCCTTCTGCTTCAGCCTCTCCAGTACCTGGGAGTACAGTAGTGTCCCACCACGCCAGTTTGATCAACACATTATGAATGAATGACAAAAATCATCTCACACCTGCCCCTCTACTACCACCAGTCGCACTGAAGAAAATTCCCCCACATTTCTTAAAACCCCCCTTTTTTCTTTGCATTCCTTTCCACTACTCTCTACTAAACATGTAGACGTGTTCTACATGGCTCCATTTAAGCCCTGTCTGCCCATCACATCTAGGCTATTTAAACTTAGTCCCACTCTCCCCTATGCCAGTAACTTGCTGAAACAAAATTCTAAATCACAAAGACCTTCTGAGTGATTTGATGAAGTTGGTCAGGATCCGATTCCTACTTCCAGCTTCTTGAACAGCTTTTTCTCCCTTCTTGACTCCATTTGTCCCTTCTTATCTTTTTTTTTAAATATATATTTTTTTAGTTGTAGATGGACACAATACCTTTATTTTTACGTGGTGTTGAGGATCGAACCCAGTGCCTCACACATGCTAGGCAAGCACTCTACCACTGAGCCACAAACCCAGCCCCCTTCTTATCTCTTTTTTTCCCCTTCTTATCTCCATTTCTCATGTTGACTTCAAATCCTACCTTTGTTTCAGACTTAATGACTACATGTACCCCTCAATCCCTCTGCCTTGGTGATTAGCTTTGACTCAGATATTCTTTGGCTGAGTTTGCACCTTTGAATCCCAGAATCACACTCTCTTCAATAGTTCCAGTCAGAATACTCCATTCTTCCTATTTCTCCAAGAGTACTTCTTCCTGAGACTATAAATTTGACACTCTGAACCTAAGTATTATATTTTTTGCTTTGTTTTGTCTTGTTTTTCTCTTTCTTTTTTTCTTTCTTTCTTTTTTTCTTTTTTTGTTGTTGTTGTTGTGAGATTTGTTTTTGGCAGTGTTCAGGATTGAATCTAAGGCCTTTTGGATGCTCAGCAGACACTCTACCATTGAGCTATATCCCCACCAGTCCCTACTGTGTTTTTAAACATATGACCCCATACTTTTTCTGAATCTCTTTCCCTTTATGCTTTTCCCTTCTCAACATACAATCAAATATACATGCCCATGTAAACACATAGTACTAAGGGGTCCAGGACCATGTTCCAGAGAGGCTCTGTCTTGAAAGGGCCTAATAAGCACTTGAATTCAATCTGCTAAACAGTTATAAAGTATACAGCAACTGTGCACGCCAGTTACCTGAGAAAGACATATTCACAGTTGACTGACAAGCAGCCCTTAGTGGGAGAGCTAGAGATCTAACCACTATGGTAGTGGCACTGCTATGTAGCAGCCTTTCTTCACAGGGCTCCTTGTTCATGCTAACAGCTGCTCTATGCCTTTATTGCCAATGCAACTTGATATGCAACCCAGCAACATGGCACTGAACTGGATGTACCAGAAAGCAGTTCATCAGGGATGGCGGCTCACTATGACTTGACATTATTGCTTGCTCTCAGGATGTGTCTCCCTGACGCCAGGGTAGCAATGAAGAAAGCCATCACAAATTTTGGAGTTTTTTTTTTTTTTTTTTTTAATGAGTAGGAAAAATATTGAGTGACTAGCATTGTAGGAAGGTGAAAACAGTCCCCAGAGACATCCAGGACTGTATCAACCAAGGATAAGAGTGAGAGCTTCTACTCCATCTTGTTTTTCTGATTCTTTCAATCTAAAATTAGCTTCTGCTTCAGAAGCTGCTGTGTAGGAAGCAGGAGGTAGAAAATGACACTGAAAGTTTGAGGGGGCAACTACACAGAATTTACACTATTTTTAAGCCTGTTGCACCTGAATATACAAAGAAGACCTACTCTATCTGCTGAAAATAAAAGCAATTTAAAAACAAGACTCACTTCTCAACCTACATTCCAATTCTCTATCCAAATGCCTTCCGTGCAAATCAACAATTACTTGTACACTATGGAAACTACATTACCAATCATGAGGAATTGTGTATCATGAAGAACACTCAGAAAGGCTACTGGGATGCAGGCCTTATTATTTCTGAGTCTTCTTTGCTATAGAGGGTCACAATGGTAAAACCCATGGAATATGATGTGGACAGAAAGGGGTCTGAAGACTGAATCTGAAGCTCAGAAAGAGCTTGGGGCTGGGGATATACCTCAGGTGGTACAGTGCTTGCCTCTCATGCACAAAGCCCTGGTTTCAATCCCCAGCACCACAAAGGGGGGGGGGGCGGTGTTTAATATCTTTCTCATAAATATTTTTCAGAACTTCACATAAAATAATACATGTAAAGAACTATGTGTACCCTTCCAGGGACACAGGACTATCGGCAGAATGGTTCTGCTGAGAGATAATAGTAAGTGAACAGTTACTTACTATATACTTGTGCTTTTGGTGTGGTACTCACTAATCTCTCATAAACAGTCCCTTTAAATGAGCTTTCTGAAAGAGAGCCTCCACACTTGGGGAGTTCAGATTCAATTTTCCAAGGGAACACAGGAAAAAACTTTCTTATGTATCCTAGACATTGAGGAGTAAAAATATCAATATAGATATCAATATAGCTCCTTGCCTCAGTTCCAGTAACTGGCTGTAGGTTGTCAGGGAACCATAGACACCTTTCTAGCTTAACAAGACCTCACTCTATCTCAGATACAGTCTACCTCAGTGATAAGAGAAGGAAAGCACAGTGAGCACAGGAAAGATGGATTGGAAGAGCAGCTCCTGAACCTCACAGCCTGCCTCATCATATTTTCTTTCCTGTGCAGGATGAAATCCTACTCCTCTCCTTTGGGGAGCTTATCCGAGAACACCAGTGCTCACTAACTAGAGCTGCTAAAATGCTTTCCGGATCCCCAAATATTGTGATACTAAATGATCTTCTATTAATTCTCATTTCCTCAAAAGCTTTTATGTTGGAGGCTGAGAATATAGCTTAGTGGTAGAATGTCTGCCTAGCATGCACACGAAAGTTCAATTCCCAGCATTGCAAAATAAAATCTCCACTTTGTGAGTACTCATTAATAAAAAAAGAACTATGATTACTCCTACTTTATAGATGAAATTGAAGGCACAGATACACTGAGTGATAGTGAGTGATAATAAGTGTTATTATGTGGATTCTTGTCATCTAATGCCAATGTCTGTGTTCCTTCACTATAACTGAAATGAAAAGGAAAGGAGAAAAGAGCACGTCATACAAGAAAATTTTTTGCTCTGAAAGTCTGAGCAAACTATTAATTGCTGTAACATTTTCAATAGATAAAGTCACTAACTTCCTACAACTACTAATATTCCATATAAACATCACGTAGCAACTTTGTAGAATCATAAGCCCTGTAACCTTGAACAAGTCACTTTACCTCCTAAATCCTTACTTTTTCAACTATAATGAGAATTGTAATGTTTACCTAATTGGACTGAGTTGGGAATTAAAGACATATTACTGTAGAACTTATTTCACCTGCTACATAATTAGCAAAAGTGACACAAGGGGTGGCAGCAACTGATCACTGGGTTAAATGAAATCTCTCTTATAAAGGGAGAGAACTGATGAAGTTTGTCCTTTAGCTAAATTCAGACTAGATCAGGGAAGAAGCATTGTTCTCAAATAAATAAATATGTGTGTGTGTATATATATATTTACATACACACACAAACATATAGATGTGCATCTACATATAAACATTCAGTAAACTGAAAGTGGCACTTTGTAGACAGTCTTACGATATCAAAGAAGACACCTATTTTTTGCTGAGCAAACCTGAGTTTTATTTCCCATGAACGAGAGGTTGAACTAACAGGAAAAGGGGAGACGGGGGGATAGAAACAGGCCCTTAAATAAAAGTCTAGCTGGTTTTATCACTATTATCACAGTAAAGTTTTATATCTAGGTACCCAGACTCCTAAATTAAATGTCAAATACAATCCTGTACTGAGAATGAGAAGCACGGCTGCTATGGGAGAGCCCTGACAGCTCCACTCCCCTCTCCTGTTAGCTGCATAATCATAGCCCTTCAAGCTTTTGGCAGAGTATATTATCAAGTCTCCTGTAAGTACAGAGAGGAGCTGGAACAGGGAGAAAAGGACAACATAACATGTTAATTTTATTAAGTATTTAAAGCTCAATTCCTTTGCTTTCTAAAACAATGCTCCAGCATACCAGGCAACTCAAAAACCATGCATGCTTTAGTTTTAAGATGCCTGTAGTCAATGAAAGCAGTGGTTCAATAAGGAGCCTGGGGCCCCCAAAAGGAAGAACAGTGAAAGGGTAAAGTTCCAGTGAAAAGGAAAACAGGAAGCAGAAAGGAGACAAAGACTCTCAATGGTATTTACTTTAAAGTAGGGATATATCTCCTAATATCTCTCTTAAAGGCGACTTATTTATTTTAATTTGGCACCAGGCAGTTTTGCTATCTGGAGTGTTTGCTCTATAATAATAAACATAATTGCTTCTTGTTTTTATTGATAATACATGAACTCACAGCTGCATATTTCCAAGACAGAAACATCTGCCCTGACTTACACAAACAATAGAGCTATACTGAATTAATGCCAATTACTTGAAGGAGGTAAGGCCCAGAAAACAAGCAAGCAAGCAAGCCATTGAGCCAATCATCCAGTCACACCAAAGGAACCCAACTGTGGAGGTTCAACTCAATTTATTTGCATGTCATTATCACTCAAGGTATCAATGGCCTTTTAAAACCCATACTCTATAAGTGTCACTAATCCTGCGAAGTGTTAATTGATCAAAGTGTAGAATCTAGTTATTTATAAACAAGGCTTTTCTTAGGAAGGCTTGAAGGGTCTCCTGAACTTTGTAGCAGAGGTACTGCCCCCATATTTCCTTGTCCTTCTGCTAGAAATAGTGGTGGTTCTGAGGACTAGGAGAGGGTAGCAAGCAGTGACCATTTACAGAATAATGTGCTAAGCACCCAACATGGATCATCTCATGTAAAAGTCTAACAACCTATGAAGTAAGTACTATAATCCCCTATTGTGTAGATGAAAAAGCAAAAGCTTGAGAAATGGAGTTGAGCACAGGATGTGCCCAAAGCTGCAGAGCTGTCAATGCTGGAGTTGATGGGGTGGCATTGGGGTCTGATTCCAGAGCCTGAGCTTTCTAATAACTGCAATACACTACCTCTTTTTGCCAGAGGCTAACACCAGGTTTCTGACCTTCATCCTTGTTGAGAAGAAAAGAAAAAGCTACTCTCCACTGTTGATACTTCAAGTGAAGGGTCAAAAAAAGTGATTCAGGTAGTATTTTCCTTTTCATTCAATGGCTTGAGATATAATTCACATATCTTACAACTCACCTCCTTAAAGTATATAATTCAGTAGTTTTTAGTATATTCCCAGATCTGTATAAGCATCACAATCAATATTAGAGCATTTCCATCATCCCCAAAGAAAACGTGCACCCATTAACAGTCACCCACTCCCTTCCCCTCAATCATAAACACTGTGTCTATTTTTATCTCTATAAATAATTTGCCTAATATGGAATTTCATATGAAGTGTAATCATATAAATTCCATCTTTTAGAAATAGCTTCTTTCACTTATCTATGGGATTCAGGACATGATAACCCCCTAAATATGACCACAGGAGACCAGTATATGCCATCACAAAATGTGCCTCATTAGTGCTATTTGGACCTGATTTTTTTACACAAGGAAAATTACCCTTTTGTAAGGGAGGTTTACACCTATAAAGAAAATCTCTACTTGTAAGGGTGCCTCCCTGTGTGTACCAGAAAGAGAACGATGACCCTAAATAATCAGAAACAACTTAAATATGCATAACATACTGATCCTTGTTTACCAAGTTTTCCTGAGCATTCTCCCATAATCTATCAGTATTATTTCATATATATATATATATATTTTTTTTTTTTTAGTTGTCGATGGACCTTTATTTATTTTTTTTTTTAATGTGGTGCTGGGGATGGAACCCAGTGTCTCACACATGCTAGGCAAGTGCTCTACCACTGAGCTACAACCCCAGACCCATGCTTAACTTTTTGAGGAACGGCTTTTCCAAAATGACTGCACCATTTCATATTCCCACCATAAATATATGAGGGTTCCAATTTTTCTACATCCTCACTCTTACCAAGAAAACTGTAGAGTTGTAGCCCTGAAAACTGTCAACCTGATCTGGCTTTCTTACACTTTTGGCTTTCCCCCTGTTGGTATTTCCATTTCCTCATTTGTCAAGTGGTAGGACTAGGGCAGGTGGCCTCAGCTTTCCAACTGAGCCAGATTCAGTCACCATATGTAAGATATATTGAACAGTGGGAAGGCTGATGCTATGAAATTGGTAGTTACAGCTGGTTACAGGACTAGGTTACAGGACTAGGAATACAATTTTATAATAACAGTTTCCACTGTGCCTGAATTACTTTAGACCATTATTGCCAAGTCTACCAACAAAACAAACAAAAAAACTCTCACAGAATTTGCTTGTGACATTAAGAAAAAACCAGAAATGCCTTATTAAGTAAAAATTTCCATTTGACAGTAATGGCAGATTGGCCTTCAGGATTCTAGTTTTCTAACCAGGCTCAAAGATGGATGGAAGTAGATTCAGATTATTAAAATGTATGCATCTATAAGGAATGCTATTAGATTACAAAAGCAGATTTGAGGAATAAATAAAACCATATATGTGTTTTATGGTTTATAATATAGTTTATAATACAATTATTAAATAATACCATTTTCAGTCTGAAAGGCAAAGTAGCATAATATTATCCCATTTTTCACATATTTCTCAAAATGGGGTCACTGATTATGTGCATCACTATCATCTAACATCTCAAAACTACTGAATTATGTGCTCTAGTTGAGGTTCAAGAATCTACATTAAAAAACTCAAAGTCTATATAAACTGCAGCAGGTTGCAGAAGAACAGGAGCTTTTTTTCTCTTTACAACTATCTGTATTTTCCACATTTTTCCATAGAAAATATATATTATTTTTATAACTAAAGGATAGCAAGAGAGAGAAATTGTTTGGTTTTGTGTTGATAAAGGACTAGGAATGGGAAAGGAGGGAAAAGAGCTATTTCTCCTCTTTCTGATGCCCAGGTGTCTATAAAAGATGAAAAGATGCCACATTTGCTTCTGGGTAATTTCATGCCTCAGAGCCTAGATTGGACATAAGAAAGCCTGAATATTTTCCCCAAATGGTGTCCTTCATCCATCAGGTCAAACTGTTGAAGCACTTGCTTCAGTTTTTCATTTAACCAGGGTTAAATTCTCTAGGCGTTATTGTTCTTTTGCCATCTTCCCATGTTTTCTTTTGGAAAAGGCCATTCACCAGTCCTTGTGCTCTGGAATAAAGGAAGTTATAGCTGAAAGATCCCAGTAAAGCAAAGTAAAAGAAGAGTGTGAGGTAAAAATAAATTGTGAAAGGCGGTATCACTAGGAATGGCAGGCTATATGTATGTATGTCTGCTTGTTCACAGATTCAGCCCTAGTATGGGGGTAAAGAACATGCAATAGGACAAATCTGAAGCTAAGTTCTAATCTCACCACTTACGGGCAAGCTACTGAATCCCTTTAAGTTTCAGGCTGCTCATCCATAAAACAGGACGACTTTTTATTTTCATAAGGTTGTTGTAATACATAATGCAGAATAAGCATTACAGATACAAGATAAACACATGTTCTCCAAGATTCTCTCCTTATGATTTTTTTTTTTTTTTTACCAAAAGCACAGAAATAGGTCAGAAGTTCTAATAACCCTCAACCAAAGGAACACTGTTATATGTAACTATTACTTAGCCATCTCAATTCTTTGCTTCAGTTAGTTGAATAAACACTGCTCCAGTGAATGTTCCTGTCTTAATGGCAGGAAAGAAGCAGGATAAAGCCTAGCTTGGCTCTGTGAATAACAAAGAATATGAACACTAAATTAGGTTTTGCTTATATTCATTATCATTTGTAGATGCAAAACCTATAATTTTTGACATTCTGATTAGTATAGAAGAGTGAAGTCCTGGGCTATTCCATGCCAATATCATCAATAAATGAAAATGATTATAAAGTTATTTTGAAATTACAAATGCCATATAAATGTTAAATAAAAATAATAAAGAAATAAAACCTTTCTCAGGTCTATTTAAGTAATTTCATGTTGCTAGATAGTTCCTTGGTTTCATACTTCAGTAAGAACACCTCTAGAAGCTGGAGACAACAACAACAACAACAAAACTGCTATATTTTAGGCAGTCTTAGTATGACTAGATCCCATGTTCAATCCCACTCCAGTCAGAAAGAACAATGTAATCCACTTGGATGGAGTTTTAAGATGCTTCTTTTTTTTTGAAAATAATTTCTTTTAAGGTTGTATGAATCTGAGACATAACTGTGTATGTTTGCTTCAAGCCTATCAGTTATAGGAAACAACAGCACATTTTAGAGGAAGAAAAAGCAATCAATATATGGAAATAACATAGCAGCTGATATTAACTGCATAATAAGAGGTTAGTCTAATTGAACTTAGCATGTTATGTTTTTGGTTCAATGATTTCTGAGAACTGGGCAAGGGAAAGGATGGGAAGGGAATCAATGTGTTTTCAGAACATTGGTTTCCTCTGATAAACTATGAAAGATAATGGTCAGGAAAGTTGTGACCTTACATTTCTTAAAACTCCAGACATGTGTACACACATACAACCAAAATTAAATCTTTAATTTCCCTAAAGCTTAGCATAAACCTAAGAAATCTACAGATAAAAAGTCTGCCTTACAAAGAGATGCAGTGGCACGCACCTATAATCCCAGGGACTTGGGAGGCTGAGTCAGGAGGATCCCAAGTTCCAGGCTAACCTCAGCAACTTACAGAGGCCCTATCTCAAAAAAGAAAATAAAAAGGGCTGGGGATATAGTTCAGTATAACACCCCAAGGTTCAATCCCTAGTACCCCCTCCCCGCCAAAAACAGTCTTATGCAATAGATGTTTCTGAAAGTTTGGGTAGAAAAAAAAGTTTTTGTAAACTGAATCATGTCAAATACGTTTGGATAGTTTGCTATTTAAAAGACTACTTCCTAGTAATCTTTTTTTTAAAAACTAATGATTGTTATTAAAAGTAATCATCCACAATGAAGGAGATTCTAGATGCCTAGAGATACACCCCTTTAGAAAGGGCTCCAATAACATACCTGCACATGACTTCACTGGGTCCTTTGCCCATTACTCAACCACCACCAGTGGTTGGGATTCGATGTTTCCTGATATTCCTTTGATTTCAGGGGACTCAGTCTACTTCCAAATCATGACATACGCTTTGATCATCCTCTTAAATCCTGACCAGAACCCCATTCCCTCTTTTTGGCTTTGCTAGTCTTTTGAAAATAATGGTTTAAAGTAATCCTGTCCTCTTAGGCAGGCTGAGCTGACTTTCCAATCCATTTCCCTTTCCCATTAACTATTCTTTTGCTATCTCTGCTAGATTTATTTGTTTCACTAAGACTAAATTTTTATGTATTTCATTTTCTTGTAAATCAGTCTTATCCAGGTTCTGACTACTTGTTGAACGGAGTTTAAAAAGAAATCAAAATAAGAATGAAGGAATATAGCCATTGTCCAGCAGAATGGTTCCCAAAGTGTGGTCCCTGAACCCACAATATCAGCATTGCCTGGGGCGACAACAGAAATGAAAATTCTCTAGCCATCCCAGATTATGGGAATCAAAAACTCTGGGAATGGGCTCAACACTCTGTACTGTAATAAACCCTCTGGTGATTTTCATATACACTAAACTTTAAGAACCACTGGTCTGGAATAAATGAAGGGTCTGACAACTGTTTAAGATAAAGTGAGGTATCTCAATAAGAAGAATTAAGTCTATATTACTGATACAGAAGAATGTTTAAGATATTATGCATAATGTAAAATGCAATCACAAATTTACAGGTACAGTATGGCCTTTGTAAAAAAATTTTAAAAAGGAAAAATGTCTGCAAGATTATAGACCAAATTGTTAATGTGCTTAACTTGAGGGGAATTAATTTTACTTTTCCTTTAGGAATATTTGTATATTTTCATCTATAAGCATATATTGTTTTATAATTTTAAAAAATATTTAATCTAGGCATCTACCACTACTCTATGGAAAAACTCTAAGTTAAAAATTAACTCAGCCCCCAGCAGACTTCAGTGTCTGGACTAATCAAGCTCTGTGATGCTTTAGGCAATTTTAAAGAAAGTGATAGGGAGTGCTCAGTCCTCCATGACTCAATCAGTGTTTCTAAGTAATAAAGCCACTACACCTAGGAAATAATAGGACATAAAACCTGAGAGATTCTTTCCTTCTTAAATAGGCCAACTCAAAAAGGGTATGATAGGATGCTATGGGAAAACAGAACAGACCAAAAACTTAAGGGTTCTCTTAGAAGACACCAATTTATTTCCTCGGAAAATTTCATTGTTATAGAAATTATATACTTAAGTGTCCTATTTTTTACCCTCCTTCCTGACCTGACAGTCATTCTGCAATTAGGTTCACCATTCTTCAAGCTGGCTTCAAGTACATAAAGCACATATGTGACAGACTAAGAAGAGTCTTAAAGGTAAAAGGCTGGTATGTGTGTACACACATATCCAAAATCAAATCCGCTGCTTAAAATATCCTTTAGCTTATGGTGCACCACGGGGAATCTCTGAGGCTTCCACAGATTTCTCTCATCCTTCTACTTAATCATTTCAACGCTGGCAAGTGGGCCATTAGAAGCACTACATGTATTCTTAAAGGAAGCTAGAGCACTTTATCTATATCATCTTTCCCTCTTCACTACCCTGCTAATTATAAGCACATGGGTGTGGCAAAAACAGAAAATATACCTCTCTCAGCATAATGGTTCCCTCAGAATCCAGAGAAACATGTAAGAAAGGCTTTCAGTGAGCTTTAAAAATTAATTGGTTAAATCTGGAGTGGTGGTACACGCCTGTAATTCCAGTGGCTTGAGAGTCCAAGGCCGAAGAATCACAAGTTCAAAGCCAGTCTAAGCAACTTTACAAGACCCTAAACAACTCAGTGAAACCCTGTCTCAAAATAAAAGATAAAAATATGAAAAAGGGTTGGGGATGTGGCTTGGTGATAAAGTGCCCCTGGGTTGAATCAAAAGAAAGAAAGGAGGAAAGGAGGGAAGGAGGGAAGGAAGAAGGAGGGAAGGAAGGAAGGAAGGAAAGAAAAAGAAACAAACAAACAAAACAATTAATTGGTTCATGTTCACTAAAGAAAAAAAACTATTTATAGTACCTGCCCTTGAACACTGAGTTATTAGGAGAGTTGATAAAGTTTACTTAAATTTTTCTCTGTCAAAATATTCACTACCTCCAGAACCTTAACTACACCAGAAGACAAAAGATAGTATTAATGCCCCAATACTTTCAATGGCATATGAAAATAGAATTATTTTGTAGATTGGTGGCCACAGCTGCCTTCTGAAGATCCTGTCACTGTCTCTGTCTCATATCGTGTTTTAGCTTAGAAAAAAAAGGCACAATGTGAGTAAATACGAGAAGAGAGACAAAACCTAGTGCTTAGTTTGTGGCATACCATAAAACAAAGAATACAAGCATGGAGTCAGAATTTGAATTTCACCTCTACATCATACCACATTTAGGGCAAATGACTCCACCTCTCTAAGCCTCAGTGTCCTTATCGACAGACAAAACAGGGATAATAACTATTTTACAGGGTTGTTGCACTAATCTAAAGTATATAAGGGGGGCTGGGGCTGTAGCTCAGTGGTACAGCGCTTACCTAGCACATGTGAGGCACTGGGTTCCATCCTTAGCACACAGAAAAATAAACAAATAAAATAAAGGCATTCTGTCCATCTATAAGTACAAAAAAAAAATTTTTTTTTAAGTACGTAAGGGAAAAGGGGAATGAGAAATTAGTGTTTAATGGGCTCAGAGTTTCAGTTTGGGATAATAAAAAGATACTGGAGACATACAATGATGATGGATGCATAACAGTGTAAATGTACTTAATGCCACTGAACTGTACACTTAAAATGATTAAAATTTTGTGATTGCTGCTGCCTCTGATTTCTCTGCTTCCAGCCTGAGGTTGCCTGGAGGTCTTCTTTCTGGGCTGCTGCAGAAGCCACTGCTGTGCCCGAAGGTCTCTTCTCTGGGCACTGCCTTGGTAATCACAGATGTGATTTCCCAGGCTACCTCCAAGGTCACTGCCGCTGAAATGAGTCTCCTGTCAATCATGGCTGCCTCTGATTCCACTGCTGCCAGCCTGAGATCACGTGGAGGTCTTCTTTCTGGGTGCTGTTGCCACAGAAGAAACTGCTGCCCCGGATGCAACAGAAGCCAACACTGCTGCTGATACCTGAAGATCTCCTGGTGATGCAGTCTCCATAGCTGCAGTTGCAGCTGCCTCTACAGCCGCCACTACTGGTGACCCACTGCCTGCTGCCAACAACCTCTGCCACTACTGTTGCTACCATGGCCTAGAGGACTGCTCTGAAGGAGACTCCAGGTTTGGCTGCACATAGCTGCACCAATTTTGGGACACCAGTCAGGGCCTGGGCCCTGCGTGCTAGCAGGTTTACCACCAAAAGAGCCTCTGTCTGAGGATTCCAGCTGGGACCTGCAGACCCAGTATGGGGGTGACTGCCTGAGGTCTTCCTGCACAGAGTGCTGGTGGCTCTTGTCTTGCTGCTGTATCTTGGGGTTGCTCCTTTGCATGAGTGTATCCCTGGTGGTCTCTCTGCAAGTAGGAGCAGCACTGAGATCTTGGGACTGCAATGTGGCAGAGCCTGAAGAATCTGAAGCCCAGATCGGTGGGATAGAGACTGGGTCTGTGAGGGCTGATCTGGGTTTGGAGATACCAAGAGACGACAGAGACAGGGCTTAGAAACTGTTGAACACTGACAGAGACAGTTCAACTTTCCAGCAAGATTTATTTTATTTTATTTTTTGATTCACTAATCTCTCTACGATATTTGGAACAGGATGTTTTTTATGCATCAGCGTGTGGAGGACAATGATATATGAATGGTGTTTTGCATTTCTGTTGTATTCTTATGTCTTTATTTTTTTTCTCTTTGTTTGTATTCTTCCTGTTTCTATTTTCTTTCCAACTTTTTTTCCAAAAGTATATTTTCTTTCCAACTTTTCTCCAAACAACAGTCAATCTCTGTTGGCTCCTCTTCCACTCTTCCTGTGAATTTTTACTTCTAGTTTCTCTCTTCCTCCCTCGAGAATATTGCATACTACACTACCTCTGTTCTCTCACCTACCATCTGAAATTGTAAATAATTTTAACAAATTTTCTGTTTGTACTATAGATAGTTATTGAACTCATCATTTTGGTTTAATGCAAGAAAGCAGAAGATGCCTTAGTGGGGAGCTATTAGATTTAAGGCTATATAGTGTGTACACAGGGTGCTGTTGATATTGGTCTTACCAGTAAAGGTGAAGTGCTGGAAACCTTCAGGGACATTATAGGACTACAGGATAGAATTTATCCTGCCTTAGATCCATACTTTTAGATGGGCAAATGTGGGAGGCCATCCTCGCACATGATTTGAGTTACCTCCCTTGGCTGGGTGAGAGGCGCTTAGACACAGCTGTGTTAGAGCTTTCCCCACCCTTTCCCAGGTCCGAGGGCTTATCCGTGCAGAGGTGTGTCTGGCGGCTGACCTTGGGATGCTGCCCACCTTAACCTTCATTGGATGGGATTTTCCCTGGAATTTTTTGTTCCCCAATAAAAGCCTACTCCCTGGTGTGTTCTCTCTCTCTCTCTCTCTCTCTCTCTCTCTCTCTCATCTCTTCTGTAAACCTCGCCACCGCATTAGGTGGCTGGAGGCGGGAGCTAGGAGAAGCCATCCTGGAGCTGGTATTAAAGGTAATAAGAGTCTTGTCTCTTTAATTTAAAACTCCCTAGCAATTACTCATGAATCGAACCTTCTTTCATGAAGCCAGCGCTGGTCGCGTGGCAGAGGCAAACACACTAACAACATGAAAAAACGAGGGAATAAAGGGCCCCAAGCAAACCAAGATGCTTCAAGCAACAGAAGCCACTGATAACATGGTAGAAGAAATGTCCAAGAAGGAGTTCAGATTGTATATAGTTAAATTGATATATGAAGTAAAGGATAGTATGAGGAGTGAAATCAAAGAAAAAATACAGGAAGTGAAAGAACACTTCAATAGAGTTAGAGATCGTGGGGAAAAAAAAACAAGCAGAAATCCTCATAATGAAGAAATCAGTAAACCAACTTACAAATTCAATAGAAAGTATCACCAACAGACTAGACCACTTGGAAGACAGAACCTTAGACAATGAAGATAACATATATAATCTTGAAAGTAGAGCTGAACATGCGGTGAAGATGTAAGATACCATGAACAGAATATCCCAGAATTATGGGATAACATGAAAAGACCAAATTTAATAGTTATTGGAATAGATGAAGGAGCAGAGATACAAACCAAAGGAATGCACAATATTTTCAATGATATAATAGCAGAAAATTTCCCGAACCTAAAAAAATGAAATGGAAAATCAAATATAAGAGGCATTCAGGACCCCAAATGTACAATATTACAGCAGACCCAACCGAGACACATTATAATGAAAATGAGTGACACAGATAATAAAGATTAAAATCGTAAAGGCTATGAGAGAAAAAAAATCAAATAATATATAGAGGGAAATCAATTTGGATCTCAACTGATTTCTCAACCCAGAGCCTCAAAGCTAGGAGGTCCAATAATATATTTCAAGCTCTGAAAGAAAATGAATGCCAATCAAGAATTTCATATCCATCAAAATTAAGTTTCAGATTTGAAGATAAAATTAAAACATTCCATGATAAGCAAAAATTAAAAGAATTCACAACTAGAAAGCCTACTCTCAGAGCATTCTCAACAAAATATTCCATGAGGATGAAGTGAAACCAGCAAAGGGAGGATCTACACTAAAGGGACATTCAACCAAATGAGAAACTAAGACAAATCAAAAACCAGAAATAAATTAAAATGACAGGGAATACAAGTCATACCTCAATAATAACCTTGAATTTTAATGACCTAAACTTATCAATCAAAAGACATAGATTATCAGATTAGATTAAAAAGCAAGACCCAACAATGCTATCTTCAAGAGACTTACCTCATGGGCAAAGACAACCACCAGCTGAAGGTGAAAGGATGGGAAAAAAACTTATCACTCATATAGACTGTGTAAACAAGCAGGGGTTTCTATTCTCACCTCAGATAAAGTAGACTTCAAATCAAATCAGAAGAAACAAAGAAGGACATTTCATACTTCTTAAAGGAAGTATATATATATATGCAATTATAAATATTTTTGCCCCAAACAATGGAACCCCTATGTACATCAAACAAACCCTTCTCAATTTCAAGAGTCAAACAGACCCAATACAATAATACTGGGTGATTTTAACACACCTCTCTCATTACTAGACAGATCTTCCAAACAAAAATTAAATAATAAAACAATAGAACTAAATAATACAATCAATAATTTAGACTTAACAGACATATATAGAATATTTCATCCATCAACAAGAAAATATACTTTCTTCTTAGCAGCACATGGCTCCTTCTCTAAAATAGACCAAATATTATGCCACAAAACAACTTCTGGTAAATACAAAAAAAAAAAAAACAGAAATAATACCCTGCATTTTGTCAGACCACAATGGAATGAAATTAGAAACCAATGATGAAATAAAAAATCAAAGCTACTGTAACAAATAGAGACTAAATAATGCACAATTGAATGATGAATAAATAGTAGAAGAAATCATGGATGAAATTTTAAAAATTCTTAGAGGTAAATAAGAACACTGATACAACATATCAAAACTCTCTGGACACTATGAAGACAGTACTAAGAGGAAAGTTTATTGTATTGAGTGCATTCATTAGGAGAATAAAAAAGTCTGGGCTGGGGTGTAGCTCATTGGTAGAGCGCCCGCCTCACATAGGTGAGGCACTGAGTTCGATCCTCAGCACCACATAAAAATAAATAAAGATATTGTGTCCAACTACAACTAAAAAAATATTTTACAAAAAGAATAAAAAGTCAACAAGTAATGACCTAACACTACATCTCAAAGACCTAGAAAAAGAAGAATAAATCAACACCAAAAGCAGTAATAGACAGGAAATAGTCAAAACCAGAACTGAAATCAAATCAAAACAAAAGAAACAACGGAAAATATTGACAAAACAAAAAGTTGGTTCTTTGAAAAAATAAATAAAATAGATAACCCCCCCCCTGGCCATGTTAATGAAGAGAAAAAGAAAGAAAACTCAAATTACTAAAATACAAGATAAAGAAGGAAATATCACAAGGGACAAGTCTGAAATACAGAAGATAATTAGAAACTGTGTAAAAATTTATACTCTAAATAAAATAGAAAATATCAGAGAAATCAACAAATTTCTAGACATATGACATACCCAAACTGAATGAGATCATACATGATTTAAACAGATCAATTTCAAGTAGTGAAATAGAAAAGGCCATCAAAAGCCTACCAACCAAGAAAAGCCCAGGACCAGATGGATTCTCAGCTGAGTTCTACAAGACTTTCAAAACAAGAATTAAAACCAATACTCCTCAACAGTATTCCATGAAATAGAAAAGGAGGGAAGCATTCCAAACTCATTTTATGAAGCTAATATGACCCTGATACCAAAATCAGACAAAGACACATCAAGGAAAGAAAACTTCAGACCAATATCCCTGATAAACATAGATGCAAAAACTCTCAATAAAATTCTGGCAAATTGCATACAAAACATATTAAAAAGATAGTGCACCACGATCAAGTGGTGCATGCATGACTGGTTCAACAAATCAATAAATGTAATTCATCATATTAATACTTAAAAACAATAATCATATGATCATCTCAATAGATGCAGAAAAAGCATTTGACAAAATACAGTAAAAACACTAGAAAAACTAGGGATAGTAGGAACATACCACAACATTGTAAAAGCTATATATGCTAAACCCAAGGCCAGCATCATTCTAAATGGAGGAAAAACTGAAAGCATTCCCACTAAAAACTGGAACAAGACAAGGATGACTTCTTTCACCACTTCTAATCAACATCATTCTTAAAACTCTAGCCAGAACAATTAGACAAAAGAAAGAAATTAAATGGATACAAATAGGTAAAGGAGAACTCAAACTATCACTATTTGCTGATGACATGATTCTGTATCTAGAAGATCAAAAAATTCCACCAGAAAATTTCTAGAATAAATAAATTCAGCAAAGTAGCAGGATATAAAATCAACACCCATAAATCAAACACATTCCTATACATCAGCGATGAATCCACTGAAAGAGAAATTAGGATTAAAACAAACAAACAAAAAAAACCCCTGAGAATCATTCTAACAAAAGAGGTGAAAGACCTCTACAATGAAAACTACAGAACACTAAAGAAAGAATTTGAAGAAAACTTCAGAAGATGGAAAGATCTCCATGCTCCTGGATAGGCAGAATTAATATTGTCAAAATGGCCATACTACCAAAAGCATTACACAGATTTAATGCAATTCCTACTAAAATCCCAATGACATTCTTCATAGAAATAGAAAAGGCAATCATGAAATTTATTCGAAAAAATAAGAGACCCAGAATAGCTAAAGCCATCCTTAGCAAGAAAAGTGAAGCAGGAGGCATCACAATACCAGACCTTAAACTATACTACAGAGCAATAGTAACAAAAACAGCATGGTATTGGCACCAAAATAGACTTGTAGACCAATGGTACATAATAGAGGACACAGAGACAAACCCACATAAATATGGTTATCTATCTCATATTAGACAAGGGTGCCAAAAACATTCACTGGAGAAAAGACAGTGTCTTCAAAAAATGGTGCTGGCAAAAACTAGAAATTCGTATGTAGCAGAATGAAATTAAACCTCTATATCTCACCCTGCACAAAAATCAACTCAAAGTGGATCAAAGACTTAGGCACTAGAACAGAGACCCTGTGCCTAATAGAAGAAAAAATAGACCCAAATTTTCACATAAGCCTAACATCTGACTTCCTTAACAAGACTCCCAACGCTCAAGAAATAAAATCAAGAATCAATAAATGGGATGGATTCAAATTAAAAAGCTTCTTCTCAGCAAAGGAAACAATCGATAATGTGAGGACAGATTGGGAGAAAATCTTCACTACATGCACCTCTGATAAAGCATTAATCTCTAGGATATATAAATGCCTCAAAAAACCAAATAACCCAATCAATAAATGGGCTAAGGAACTCAACAGACACTTCAAAGAAGAAATACAACTGATCAACAAATACATGAAAAAATGTCAGTATCACTAGCTATTACAGAAATGCAAATCAAACTACTCTAAGATTTCATCTCTCTACTGTCAGAATGGCAATCATCAAGAATACAGGCAACAATAAATGTTGGCAAGGATGTGGTAAAAAAGGTACACTAATACATTGCTGGTGGGACAGAAAGCAATGTGGAGATTCCTCAGAAAGCTTGGAACGGAACCACCATTTTAAGTCCTTTGAGTATAAAGTCCTTTATACTCAAAGGACTTAAAAATCAGCAAACTACAGTAATGCAGCCACGTCAATGTTTATAGCAGCTCAATTCACAACAGCTAAACTATGGAACCAACCTAGGTATCCCTCAATAGATGAATGGATAAAGAAAATGTGGTATATACACTCAATGGAATATTATCCAGTTTTAAAGAAGAGTGAAATTATGGCATCTGCCAGTAAATGGATGGAGTTAGAGAATATCATGCTAAGCAAAATAAGCCAATCCCACAAAACCAAAGGCCAAATGTTTTCTCTAACATGTGGATGCTAATTCACAATAAGGTGGGGGCTAGGGAAGAACAGTGTTACTTTAGATTAGGTAGAGGGAAGTATTGGTAGGGGAGGGGATGTGAGGATAGGAAAGACAGTAGAAATAAACAGACATTATTACTTTATGTATATATGTGACTACCTGACCAATATGATTCTGCAACATGTACACTCAGAAAAAATGAGAAATTATATCCCATCTATGTATGACATATCAAAATGCATAAATGCATTTTACTGTCATGTAAAACTAATTAAAACAAATAAAAAAATTTAAAAATTTTTTGTTATGAATATTTTACAATAATTATGTAAGGTACCTAGCCCACTCTCAGTAGGTACTCAAGAAATGCTAGACCCATTCCCTTTATAAGGAATTCAGGGATAGGGTAAAGGAGACAGGGTAAAATAAACTAAGATCCTTTCCCTGTTTTATTGTGAGAGGCTTTGAGTCTCAGGCAGAGCCCAGCTGGTCCTAATACCAGGCAGTACCACATTAATTATCTCAGAAGGAAGGAGAAAGGAATCTGAGTTAGTTATAATCCCTGCAGCATGTTCTGTTCCCACTCCACCTCCACCTGGGTATGGCAAACCCTAGAATATCAACCCTCCAGCCCCCAACCCCCAAAAAAACTAGACACTTAAACCTCAAGGTCATGGGAACAAAAGGATATTCAGTGGCAGCTGGCTTCAGTACATGGGGGAGAGACAAGACTTCAGTACTGAACACCAACTGGATGGGTCCTGTATCCTGTTCCAGTCCCAAGCATTATACTGATCAGTATCTCAAATGCCTTCAGTTGGATTTATATACACGGTGGATAGAAATCTCAAAAGTCAAGTAAACAAATATTAAAAATGCACTTCTCTACAGTTATAATTAATGATTATGTATTGTTAAGTCATAAAATAAGAGGGAAAACATGACATATCTACAAGAATATCAGAATACTGATTTTGATGGGTAGGCTTAATTAGATCTTTTTTTTTGGTGGGGGAAGATATCGGGAAATGAACTCAAGGGCACTTGACCACTAAGCCACATCCCCAGCTCTATTGTGTATTCTATTTAGAGACAGGGTCTCACTGAGTTGCTTAACACCTCACCTTTGCTGAGGCTGGCTTTGAACTCACAATCCTCCTGCCTCATCCTCCCGAGCTACTAGGATTATAGGCATGTGCCACCGTGCCTGGCTTTAATTAGACCTTAATGTAATGTTCACAGAGATGATCATTAACATTCCTCAAACGTAGTAGCTCAAGGAGAACAAAATGCTTGAGGTACCAACATCCAATCAATTTCAAAACAATACTTACTTTAGGATCTGAGCTCTTGAACTTTAACCTTTCCACCAATTCTATCATGGCTGCCTTCAGTCCTCCTGAGTCTTTGCTCTAGAAGAAAGAAAAGTCAAGGGTCACTAGAGAGCATTTTGTTTTTCTCTTAAACAGAATTTCAGAGGACAATGAAATGGAAAGCAATTTTTTCTTCTTATCATCCAAGAGAACTGAACAACTTAGGGAGACCTGCACTGCACTGACCCCTTCCCCTTCTCTACAGACAAAGAGGGTTAGGACATAAATTGCCCAGTGACCTGAAAGAACTACTGGAATGAAAATTAAATGCAATTTGTACAGGCTGACTCACTGCTTCATCTCAGACTCAACTGTGCTGGTATTCACTGAAGGCCAAAGCCCTGCAAAAGAAATTTGCATCTTATGGCCTACTAATTTTTATTTTAAACTTTTATGTATCAGTGACAGAACTATGCAATATTAAATATTCTTACAAAAATAAAAGTGATGAAAACCATCCAAGACTTAACAGAAAACAGAATTACAATGTGCTGGTTAAGAGTACAAGGTTTTTGAGTCAGACAAATAGAGTTTCAAATCTGAGGTCTATCAATGACTAACCAAAGAAAATTACTGAATTTCTCAAAATCTTCTAAAAAACTGGGGAAAATAAATAGGTCATTATGAGGTTTAATTGAAACAGTGTTTGCACAGTATGTGGCACATAGTAAATGCTCCAAATGTCATCTGTTGTTACTACAGTGTAATGATTTATAGTAGAACAGTCCAACCGTTCTTGTTACAGAAATGTAACAAGAACCCTCACAGGTAAGCCTGTATATAATTTAAATTTTCTTGTGGCTACAATAAAAAAGTGAAAGTAATTTTAATGTATTTAATGTAACTCAATATGTCTAAAATATTATCATTTGCACTATGTAATTTCAATATATTACATTTTTTTCCACACTAAATCTTTGAAACCTTTTGTTTTTTTACACCTATAGCCCAATTCAATTTGGGCCACATTTCAAGTACTCCAAAGCCACACAAGGCTAGTGACTATCATGTTGGTCAACCCAAACTTAGAGTTCAGACTGTACAACCATATTGCCAGATTCAAATCTCAACTAGCTGTGTGATCTTAGGCACATCACTTAGCTTCCTTGTGTCTGTATTTCTTTACCTATAAATTGAAACTAACTACAGTAGTATCTATTTCATAGGTATGTAGTAAGATTAAATAGTTAATATGTCAAGATTCACAGAACAAGGCCTAGCACAGGGTAAACACAATAGGAGTATGAGATAGTTTTATTATTACTCTTTGTCTCTCTCTTGTTTTAAAAGTTCTTTAAAGGTAAGAACTACATCTTTTATATCTCTGTCTCCTGTGCCCAGCATAAGAAGGCATTGTAAAAAGCCTGCTGCACAAATGAACAAACTTAACCTTAAGACATGAATGTGCATTAATGATAACGTGTGTATGCACATGTGTCATTATCTGCAATTTTAAGAACTACTTTATTTTCTTATCTCAACAATTCTGTTGCACAGGGTATGACCACTCATTTTGCCAGTGAAGAAATGAAGGCATAAAGAAGTAAGAAGAGTCAGGTGTGGTGACACACATCTGTAATCCCAGCTACTTGGGAGGCTGAAGCAAGAGGATCCCAAACTCAAGCTTGCCAATTTCGCAAGAGCCTGTCTTAAAAGAAAAAAATGAAAAGGGCTGAGGATGTAGCTCAGTGGCAAATGCTCCTGAGCTTAATCCCAACACCACTGAAAAAAGGGTTGGGGGTAAGGTGGGCTGGATATGTAACTGAGAGTTAGAAACACTTGCCTAGTTTGTGCAAGGCCTTTGGTTTGATCTGTGGTACCACAAAAAAAAAAAAAAAAGATTGTCATTTTTATAGGGGAATAGATGATAATAAACAAACACTACAACTATCTCTTACTCAAAATTGGCCTTGGCCTCTAGATCAGTGAGGAGAGTTATAGAACTAATTTCAGTTACTCCAAAACAGGAAATACTTAGTAAGAACCACTGAAAGGATTAAAATACTTTATATGTTAAATCTTTCCCCTCCCAATCTACTCCTTCTCCCAAGTCTACATATGAAAGCAAAAGTCAAATGTAACATGACTATGACCAATATCTGCTTTAGATATGCTTTTTGAACAGATCACATTTCTATGCTAGCTATGGTTCTACATTGTACTAATTTCTACTTTTTAAAATGATTGTAGAAATTAGGGGAGTTATAAACAATCTTCAATCTCTATGGTCTCAGAAAAAGACAGCTGGGAAAAGGAATCTAGAAGTCACATATGAGGGAGTGAGAGAGATCTGAAGTACCTAAAAAAGGGTTAAGTTGTCAGACAATCCTGCTTTTACCAGATGATCAGACAATAAAGCCTGTCTAGTGATATCATTCCTTCTCATTGGTTGAACAAGCAGGTCATTTGTCCCTGGAAAGCTCTTTCACCCCATCCCAGCTGCCAGCACCCATTTTAAGCTCTTCAGCAAAAGCCTAATGTGTTATGACTTTCCCCATGGCTCTAAAAACAGAAAGGAATGTAGCAAACTGGGCCTTGAACCTTTCAGCAAAACAGAACTACGGAAGGAATTCCTAAGAAGCAGACAGTCTGTTTGCAGGCAGATGTGCCTTGTACAGAAAGATAAGGGAGCCCTTCACCTTCTTTCATAAAAATGCAGAGTGTCAGCAGAAGCCTTCCTCCTTTACACAAAGCACAGGCAGCTTGCCTTCGCCTAGGGACAGGCGGCGGCACCTGAAGAGAGCCTCCAATCAGGAAATTCACCCATTGGCCCCCCCAGCTGACTCTCTTGAGAATTATTCTCAAAGATTAATTGGGCTCTATGTTGAGAATGCTATACTCAGCCTCTAAATGAGTGGTGAAGAAAACCTTCCCCAATGGCTTTAAAAGAAAAAAAAAAAACATAAAAAAAGCAGCTGGTCAAAAGAGAAAGGCTCTTCTGGGCAGACCTGACCCTGACAGCTGCAGAGCTGGTATGGAGGATGCTGGTCCAAATCCTCCCTACCCAAACCCCTGCTTTCTTCCATTCTCCAGTCCCTTCCTGTACCCCAAGGAGCCTTGTACACAGGTGTTCAAGCTACTTACTGTCCAAGCTCTGAGAAGACACCTCTCAAACAGTCCCTTTAGCCACACCTGAAACCTAGGGATACATATATACCAGGGGTGGAGTTCAATGCCTTTGGTCCATCTGCAAGCAGATGAACTCAGGAAGAGTCTCCATAGGACCACAGAGCAGGCTCAGGACATTGTATCGGATAATTTTTGGAGCCTGGGTACTCGAGTAACAGGAAGGTGACGGGCATGGTCAAAGGAGGGGACTTCAAAAGCATGGAACACAGAACATGGGTCTATCTAGGTCTGCAGGTGGCATCCAAGTATAAGTATCAATCTTGAGGCAAGCATTATGACTAGAGAAGAAGTGGGACTTTCCTGATATCCACACTGCACCTTCATCCACCAATGCATTCCAACAACACAGTTCAATGTGAACATATCTTGTTTATGTACTATTTTCTTTCCCCAAAAAAGTACAGAATAAAGAGACAAGCACCATGCTGTGACACCTACCCCTGAGGAATTGATCAATTTGTGGAAGTTAAAAGGCTTCACAAAAGCCAGCTTCTAGAAGTGAGTCATGATAAAAAAATACCTTACATACTAAGTTATTTTTTATTCTCTGAAACATATTCATATGCTCTTTCATTGGCATTTCACAGTAACTCTAAAAGATAGTGTATTCTCACTTTACAGCTGAGAATAATATCTGGTAGAAATAAAATGAGGATTCCCAAAAATCACAGAGCTCATGCACCCTTTAATTGGCATTTCATGATAACACAATAAAAGGAGATACTGGAATCTCAATTGTTCCCCCAAATAAAAGCAGCAAAACCAGGATCAAAACGATGAAAAATAAAAAAAAAAAAATTATAACATGTACAACAGAAGAGATTAATCAAGAATATTAAAACAATTCCTGTAAATTAATAAGAAAAAGATAATTAAACCCCAAAGAAATCCCAACAAAAGGGCATGGACATAGAAGAAATGTAAAATGGTTAATAAATACATCCAAAGATGTTTAAAACTTACTCATAATTAAGATATCATTTCTTACCCATCAGACTGAAAAAAAAATGTAATCTAATAACAGCAGGTGTTAAGAGGCTTAAGGTAAACTGAGGGCTTCCATATATTGCTGACTGAAGTGTAAAATGGAAATGCTACTCTGAAGTCATATGCCTAGCAAGTCCACTTTTCCTTTCCTCTTGAGAAACATTGATTCATCTCTCAAGGGGGCATGCACAAAGATATTTATTGCAACATTACTTGTAATACTGAAAACTGTAAACACCCTAAGCATTCATACATAGAGAAAGGCTAAATAAACTATGTAATTTACAAACTAAGGAATACCTTATAGCAAATAAAAGGAATAAAGTAGATCCATACATACAGCAAGACATAGTGTAAAATTAAAAAAGAAAAAAATTGTAAAATAATATACATAATAAGTACATGTTCTATAGGTGATGTAAGTATGTAAAAGAAAAGTAATAACTACTGGGATTGGTATTAGGGATGATAGAAGAAGGGTTTTAGATTTAGTTCCATGTATTTGTGTTAGTTGCAGGACTTCCTGTCTAGGAGGAACAAGAATGGAATCTAGGCTTATCTCAGGATGTTACATTTCCAGCACTTTCTACAGTTAACTCTGAGAACTCTTAGCAAGAAAGAGGGAAAAAGTCAGGTCACCAAGGCTATTCTTGTTCCTCCTAGACAGAAAGTCCTACAACTCTTCAGCCAAGTGTGTCAAGCTTCCCCCAGGTATAAAACCCCAGATGGCATGTGATCTAAGGGTCTCAGCTTTATTATAGTATCCATCAGGCATGTGTAGATGAGATTCTATGCCTCCTGGGTTACTCCTGAGCCTTGCAGAAGCAGCTTCCACCTGGCAAATTGCAAGCCTTCAATAAATATATGTTGAATAAGTGAAGAGCTTAAAAGAAAAAAAATCATGTCATTAACTTCAAGTAACATACAAACATACCTTAAATAAATACTGTATGTGAAAAAACTGTAGTAAAAATTAAGTGAAATAATGTGTAAAAAGTTTATAGTACCAGCCAGGCATGACGGCACATGTCTACAATCCCAGGAACTTGGGGGATCACAAGTTCAAAGCCAGACTCAGCATTTAGGGATGCCCTAAGCAACTTTGCAAGACGTGTCTCAAAATAAAAAAATAAAAAGGGCTGGAGATGTGGCTCAGTGATAAGCACCTCTGGGTTCAATCTCTGGTACAAAAAAAAAAGTAAAAAGTTTTATAGTACAGAAGCTAGCACATGCTAAGTTCTCAATAAATTTTGGTAATGGTTATTTATTGTTAGTATTAATTGAATAATGATATATCATGACTGCTAAGTATCAGGTACTAAGCTACAGAAGCACTGAATAGAAAAAAAATGAACAAAACCATTTGTTAATAATCAAAATATACTGCAGAACAGCAAGGAAAAAATCTTCAAAGAAATGGGAAAAAAATGATTTTGGAATATTTACATAAAAAATGCCTTCATATAGATAGTAAACATCAAGAGAATATGTCAGTGCGACTTAGAAAGCTTAATGTGAGTGGCAATAATTGAGAGTATAGGCAAATGAGATGTGAGAAAGAATATATACTTCAAAGTCAGACTTGGATTCAAATCCAAGTCCTTCCACTGACAAGCTGGGTAACACCCACCCAAAGTTAACCTCTTTGAGTGTCAGTTTCCTCACCTATAAAATGGGAATCATAACATCACAGCTTAGTACAGAGTTATACTGAGGATCACATTAAATAATGTATGAAAAGCAACTGATCTCAAACTGCTCAATACTGAGGATCACATTAAGTAATGTATGAAAAGCAACTGATCTCAAACTGCTCAATAAATGACAGCTATTATTTTTTCTCATCTATAGAACATTCTCAAAATTCAACAGAAAAGTTTCTACTTGTCTCTTAGTGTCATAACCTCAGCCCAAGGTAAGCATTTCCAATCCTCAAAATCTACCACTCAATACAGGTTATACCCTACAAGAGTTCACTGGACCTAAAATACAAAGAGGAGAAGAGTAAGGGTGCCTATATAAACTTACCCTTACCTCTCTTCATAACTGCCTATGGGAGAGAAAATAGAGGATACTTTCTAACCCAAAAGTAGAGGGTAAATTACCCCTGCTGCCAAACTAACTTGTCTTGAACTGAACTCAGAGCAGAACCTTAGATGGCTCTTTAATGGAAATAAATTAAAAAAAAAAAAAAGGAGGTGACCTTCACTTTTCTGTTTGGAAAAACTGGCTGCACCTTCAGCAGTCATCTTGGTCCATAAGAAGGACTACACCCTAAGGATGACAAAGAGGAGCAGGAAAGAGTCTAAATACCTCTTAACTTCATGGTCCTTCCAACCTTATTAGACTTCTTACATTCAGCCTCCCATAGTCTTCTATAAAAATTTCCCACAGTTCAAAATGTAAAACAAAATCTAAAGAGGACAACCAGCAAGACTTGTGAACCTAAAATTAGACCTACCAACTGTGTTTTGTTTAGCTAATGCATAAGGTACCAGCAGAACACTGAAATATATTGGAGCTTCTTCTCTGAAGATGAGTTTTTCAACAGCCTATCAACTCACCAGATTAAAGCAGGCAGAAGCAGCAGAAGGAGAGGGGGCTGAACAGTTTTCACCCAAAGAAAACTTGGTGTCCAGAACATCTACTGCTGCCAGACTAACTTGTCTAGAACTGAACTCAGAACAGAACCTTAGATGGCTCTTTAATGGTAATAAAAAAGAGCCACAATTGCTAAGCATCTTTGTATACTGTAGGCACCATGTTAAGCTCCTTACAAGACCTGTGATCTTATTTCTCTTCACTATAACCCACTCATGATAAACAATTATGCCCATGTTACAGAATAAGAAACCACGACTCAGAGAGGCCAAAGGAATCACCCAACATGACACAGCTAGGAAGTACAAGTGCCAGGAATCAAACTCACAGACTGCAAAGACAACTGGGGCAAAGACTTTTTCTTTAGTAACAGAACCTCAGTTTTTAGCTGGACATACTGTGGGACAATTAACTGAAGTTAACTATCTTAAAAGTTTGGACATATTACAATGGATGTTTTCTATAATATTATTGAAGTTAAAAAAGATGATTACCTGAACTAAAATTACCTAATCTAACACATCTGAAGTGAGTTTACACATAATTAAACGTTCCATAGTGTCATAACCTCAGCCAAAGGTAAGCATTTTCAATCCTCAAAAATCTACCACTCAATATTGGTTATACCCTGCAAGGGTTCACTGGACCTAAAATACAAAGAGGAGAAGAGTAAGGGAGAGCTGCTGGAGAGCTTCCTTTAAAAAGAGGAGTGTGCCTTCACTTTTCTGATTTGGAAGAACTGGCTGCACCTTCAGCAGTCATCTTGGTCCATAAGAAGGACTACACCCTAAGGATGACAAACAAAGAGGAGCAGGAAAGAGTCTAAATACCTCTTAACTTCATGGTTCTTCCAATCTTATTAGACTTCTTTCATTCAGACTTGTTTTACATGAGAGAGAAATAAATAATATCTTGTTTGAGTTGCTGTTATTTTGAATTTTCCCAAGTTATTTCATTACTTTAGATGTATCTGAACTAAATTTCAATATAAATACTGATATGCTAAGCCACTATGCAAACTCTCAGCCTTCATTTATGTCCTAGGATTAAGATGAAATTATTAAACTTCATATCATACCATTTACTAAGTATTTCACATGTATCTAACTATTTAGCAGGCATTGTGCTAGGTGTCAGGAACACAAAGATCAATAACATATAGTCCTTAACCCATAGAGGACAGACATGGAAAGAGTTAATACTGAAACAGTTTACAATATTTTGTGGGACAAAAATGTGCACAAGGGGCTGGGCTTGTAGCTCAATAGTAGAGTACTTGCCTTGCATGTGGAAGGCACTGGGTTCGATCCTCAGCACCACATAAAAATAAAAATAAAGGCATGGTATCCATCTACTACTAAAAAAAAAAAAAATAGTGCACAAGCTGTTGCTATGGGAACAGAGAGAAGGGCTACCTGAACAGCCTCTATCTACCTTGTAAAATCCTGCCCATTTTTTACTTATTTATTTATTCCGTCTTTTAATCTTTTAGTACCAGGGATTAAACAAAGGGGCGCTTAACCACTGAGCAACATCCCCAGCCAGTTTTATTTTGAGACTGGGTCTCACAAAGTTGCTGAACACCTCCTTAAGTTGCTGAGGCTGGCCTCAAACTCATGATCCTCCTGCTTCAGGCTCCAAGCCGCCAGGATTTCAGGCATGTGCCACTGTGCCCAGCCCTACTCATCTCTTAAAGCCTATATCAAATACCACTTCTTCCAAGAAACCATTTCTGGTTCCATACCCTCCAACTAAAAATATTTTTTCTTTTCTGTAAAGTCACATATCATACTGTTGTGCCTCTCTTCTAATACTTAACACACAAAAAAAGACTCTCTTTCCTGCTGGGACACAAGCTTTCTAAAGTAAAAACCTCTTTTTATTCTTTTCAGTATGTGCTACACAGCTCACCAAAGTAAGTGCTCAAAAACAGAGATAAATAAAATTAACTTTAAAAAATAAAAGCCTCTGAAACTGAAGCTAACTATATGTTACAGTTTGGACATATTATAATGGAAGTTTTCTGTAATACCATTACTGAAGTTAAAAACAAATTACTAGCTGATTAAAAGAAAACTAGCTAAACACATCTGAAGTGAGTTTAATATATAATTAAATGTTCAATAAGAATTATCTAGCATACTAGAGTATACATCAAAGTCATTGCCATGTGCTTATTTGCTATAAATTATGGATTAAGCCTTTAATATATTTGGAGTATTTTGCTTTTTCATTCTTGATTAGTTCTGACATCTAAAAAAGGTATCAACTTTTACTCACCCTCACAATGCCATGTTGGCTTAATCCCTATCACAATGATACATATATACATACATACACATTTACACACACATGTAGTAGGATCCATCTCTCCAGGGCCAGGACTTCTCTCTATTCCATATAGCAGGGCTAAAGCTTTTGTTTCAGGTTCTTTGTCTATACTCTCCTTTTCTGAGAGGTCCATGAACATCTGTACTCCTTCCTACCACAAGTTTAGTCCCTGTTTTGGATATTAAAACAACCAATAGGAGTTAAGTGCATGAAACTGAGCTGTCATCCCAAATTGAACTGGGTACACTAATGGACAGGCATACAGGGAAAACTCCATGTAGTATGTTGTGGTTAAAAGGTTGGTGTCAAAGGTATACAGTCCTTTATTCCCAGAGGAACCCGATACATCAGCAACCTTATTCTGAAAATCAATTGTGTGACTGTATAAAATGCCTCTCAATTCATTCTATTTAATTGGAAGGTCAAGGAAGAGAAAAAGGAGATCACTGGAGTCTTGGGAGAAAAATCATGAAAAACCTGTACCTTTTCTCTAAAGGTGGGCTGTTCAAACCCTAGGCTAAGCTCTGCCAATTTCCAACTGTATGATCCTGGACAAGTATCTGACCTCTCTTATGCCTCAGTTTCCTCTTTTGTAAAGTAGATATAATAGAAGAATGTGCATTTGGGGTTGTCATGAGGATTACAAAAGTTAATATATACAAAGCACTTAAAAAATGCCTGCACACGATAGTATATAGGTGCTAGCTAGTTATATTATTTTTGAGGAGACAGAGAAAGAATTTTTTAATATTTATTTTTCAGTTTTTCAGTGGACACAACATCTTTATTTTATTTTTATGTGGCGCTGAGGATCAAACCCAGGGCCCTGCACATGCCAGGCAAGTGCGTTACCGCTTGAGCCACATCCCCAGCCCAAGTAATATTATTTTTAATCACTGTTCCTGAATTAGGCTGTGCTAAAAGAAAATAAAAGTGAATGAGGGAAAGGAAAAGATAAATTTTCAGCCTAGTGCAAGAGACACTAGCTGATCACTATTCACACGATACCACAGAAAAAGAGGGTCAGAAATTTCAGAACCTGAGAAGATCCCCTATCTCTCAGACACTGACAGTAAAAAGTCATGTTAATTGTATGAACCCTTACTACTGTGGTTGTCTTTCTAAAAATTTACAACCAGGCATGTAGCACACGCCTATAATCACAGTGACTGGGAGGCTGAAGCAAGAGGATCACAATTTCAAGACCAGCCTCAGCAACTTAGTGAGACTCTGCAACATGACAAGAGCCTGACACAAAAATTTAAAAAAAAAAAAAAAAATTAGAAAAGAGCTGAGGATGTAACTCAGTGGTAGAGCACACCTGGGTTCAATCCCCAGAACCAAAACATAATAATTAATAACCCAGAAGACATGGTGACTAAACATAATGTGGTATCCTAGGTGAACTCCTAGAACAGAAAAAGGACCCTGGGGTAAACTAAGGAAATATGAGTATATTATGAACTATGGTTAATAATGTATCAATACTGGTTCATTAACTGTAACAAATGTATCACATTAAAGTAAGATGTTAATAATAGGGGAAACAACATTCAGCATACAGGAATTCTCTTAAGCTATCTGTATAATTTTGCTGAAAATTAAAACAATACTAAAAGTTAGAAGTTTATTTAAATATACACACATATCCCTGGGCCCCATCTTGAGCGATTTTGATTTGATTGGCTAGGATGAAACTAATCACAGTTACTCTTTAAACAACCCCCACCCACAAGTGATTCAAATGTGGAATCAAGACAGAGAAACAGTTTACTTTGCAGACCTCACCTCCTATTCCTCTTTCACTCCACTTTATCCTATAATAGCTTTCTTGCTGCCCTCCCAACACTAAAGTTCATCTCTCTAGACTTCACATTCACCCTCCTTTCTGCCTTAACCTCTTTTCTCCCAGGCCTTTAAAAAATTTCTTAGATTATAAAATATAATGTTAAGAGTTAAGGTTGATGAAAGGGCTCAGTGATAGAGCACCTGCGTGGGTTCAAGCCCCAGCCAAGGGGGAAAAAAAAAAAAAGATTGTAGAAGAGTCCAAACACTTAACAAGACACAAATTATGGTGTGCTAAAAGAAAATAAAAGTGAATGAGGGAAAGGCAAAGAGACATTTTCAGACTAGTGTAAGAGACACTATCTGATCACTATTCACAGGATACCACAGAAAAGAGGGTATCCTACTCCACCTAACCCTGCAGAGGCCCTATAATCTCTCTAATAAAGTTCCATCACTGTTAATATCAAATTCCCTGAAAAATGGATCTCCATAAGCACAGATTCAGCCATAGAGTATTTCTATTTGTGCTAACACTGCATTACAATTGCTAGAACAATGTCAATCTCTCACTTCCAAAGCCAAATAATCCCTTCTAGGAAGTTTATGAACCAAACCAATTGTCTCTGCTATGACTTTGTAAGCACTACTGAATGATAACACAATAGAAGGTTTTCCTGATCTCTGCAAGATTTCATACTTCAGGTATGTGCCCAAATACTATATGGTCAGAGATGCCCTCCATACCCACCACACCACTGACTCTTTCATAACCATGACTTATTTTTTTTGTAGTACATATCATCATCCAAAACTACTTCACCCACACTAGAGTGTAAACTCTAAAAAATTAGGGCACTGCCTGTCCTGTTCATTTCTAAGACAGAACAGGTTAAGAAAGCGCATTTTGAACATTAGGCTAAAGTGGGAGTCCCAGAGAACCATTTAGGAGTGGCTCCAACTAATGATACCAAGCCATCTCCTTTACCTTAGATTTTTTTCTTATTTTGAATAAAAAGACACTTGTCAAACTACTGTGTAGCCAATTCTTCATGCTCTTATTAAAAAGTGTACTATATCCTTTCAGAAAATTAGAAGAAATAAAAATATATAAATAGGTACACTATAGTACACCTTTAACCTTCTTTTCCCTACCACAGGCAACACTGACCACTATGGAATACAACATGGCATCCCTCCACCTTCAGCCCATCTGGAGTCAGTTGTTCTGAGCATATACCTATTATCCTTCCAACCATCCTGCTACTGCTCCCAGTACCCCCTCAATTACTCCACTTCCCCCTACAGTTGTTCCCAATATCACTTACCTATTTCTCCCCAAATATGACTTAAAGGCAAACTCAAAGGCAAGAGGGTATGGCTTCCAAACCTTTGAAATTGTTCATAGCAAGGCCATGTTAAGAACTCTTCAGATGCTATATACCTGCTGAATTATGCCAACCACTTCTCCCTTTGCCATTTACTAAGACCCTTCCTTTTCTTCAGATTATTTTAGGGTGAACTAGACAAGTGTTTTTCAAACCACAGGACATGATCATAGTGTGCCATGAAATCAATGTAGTGGGAGGATCTAGAATTTTGAACAGAAATACAACACATCATAGGCAACCAAGTAAACAGTGTTTCATTTGAATTATCTAACGGGTATATTATATGTGTGCATAAGGGTATGAACAAGGTCACAATTAAAATACATTTTGCCTATTGTCGATTATATTCAAAATAATTTTTAAAACTACTGATCAAGAGGCTGGGGGTGTATGTAGCTCAGTGATACAGTGCTTGCCTAGCATGCCCAAAGCCTTGGGTTCAATCTCTAGCACCACAAAAAGGAAAAAAAAAAAAAAAAAGAAGAACCACCTACTGGTCAAGAGTACTGATTAACTATACTTTTGCTGCAACAAAAAATTCAATAAATGTACCTCTAAATGAAAATTCCCTTCACAATATGAGAACTTCCATATCAGGAAATCTATAAATTAGATGAAGTTCCTTTGTCTCAATGACTCAGAGCCAGAGATTATAAAGTAAGGGAAACCTGCATATTTGAGTTGAGAAATCATGATCAAGATGAGTGACAAGTATGCTGTGTAACTATTTTTCCAGTGTAAAGCTAGAGTCCAGGCTCAGTTCAATATTAGGCCCACAAAATTCTCCAGAGACTAAATCCAATGGAGTTGAACTGCAATATAGCAAAGACAAGGAGAAAAGAAAAACAGTGTTTCGGTGATGAAGGGTTGAGCCTCTTCACGGTGTTCACCTCTAACTATTTGGCCTAAGCAGGCTGCTTCTATACCTATTCCCCTCTTGATGTACAATAATTCTGGTTTTCTTCCAATTCTGGTATACTGTTATGTTTGTTTTTTTCCTAAATATCAGCAAACCTCAGCAAAAATGTGGCCTTATACCACCAATACCAGTCATTCACAGCCTGATTCAGTGCTGAGGTATTAAAACATGAATTGTACAAATTCCTCCCAACTCTAAATTTACATGCTTAAATAGCTTCTTCATATTAATAATAATAACTACTAATTCTCATGGAGGGCTAAAAATGGTATAGTCTCTTATCACCTGTTAAGTCATGTCACTCTCACACACACACACAAAAAAAATGTATTTTCTTTCTTATATCCATTTTAGACATGTGGAAACACAGTCAAACTGTTACATACCTTGTCCAAGGTCAAAAAGTAAGATGCAGAGCTAAGATAATTCCCATACCTTTCTAATTCCATTTTATACTTAATTTTTAAAATTTATAATACATAAATTTTTGCTTATTTTTTTCTTCTCTATTTACCTCTAATTCAATGAAACCTCCAGCAGAAGCAGGGACATCTTCCACTTTGTTCACTGCTATATCCCCAATTTTAGAGAGTACTATTCTCATCTAATGTATAATACTTATTGGACAAACAAATGAATGCAGTAAAACAACAATCTTCTTTTACCTATCATCACAATGAATCGCTTTTAATAATCCAAAAGACTTACTCTCTGGCTAACAGCAAATGTGCATTTCATTTAAAATATTTTAAACCAGAGGAGAACTGAAACAAAAGTTGCAATTAAGCTCCCACTATGTTCAAATCTTTATTGATTCAGAATGATCAGTCCCTCCCCAGTCTTAGTCCCTCCCCCACATCCAAGAGAGCAAATGATGTGCCTTTTCTGAAGAGAAAGAAAAAAAAAACAGTTATATGAGTTATATAGAAAAAAATATATGTGAAGCCCTAGGTTCAATTCTTAGTATGCATACAAACACACACAGGAAATAAAATAAAAAACAAAGAAAAAAATTATAACTTGTCTCTAAAAGTTCTTTTAAACACAATGTCTGGCATTAAATGAAAAATTATGAGACATGAAAAGAATCAGCAAAATATGACATATAATCAAGGAGATCAAAAAGATCCAGAAACAGATTTCTGAAAAGTAACCAAATCAATGTTGCAATGTTGAAAAGCATGGTATCTTAATTTAATGAATACATAATAAAGTATTTGCATCTGCAAGGGAGGGAGGGAAGTTGGGAGGAGTAAATCTTTGGAGTGATTTCTAGGAAACAGTGCTACAAAGCACAAAACGGTATTTAATATTCTTTCAAAAAACCCATGATTATAGTTTCACCAAAGAGAAAATATTAGACAAATCTGAATTAAGAAACATGCTACAAAATACCTGGCTAACACTCTCAAAACTAATAAGATCATCAAAAATTTTTAAATGTAATGTGAGGTCTTGGATAGGATCCTGAAATAGAACTCATCAGGGAAAAAATTGGTGAAATTCAATAAAATCTATAGTTTAGTTAGTAATAATGTTCCAATGTTAGAACAAACAGTTACAAGTAGTAGCCCTAGATCTGAAGATATTTATTAGTTCCCAGAAAATGGACTGCATTTGGCTGGGAGTGAAGGTGAGGTGGGAGGGGAGGAAGTGGTAAAAGAAAGCAAAGCTTATGGCCAGCTTGGACTGGGATATTTAAAGGAGATCCTTTTCATAATAGACTTGAGACTCTCCACCTTTCCAACCCTTGTCAAAGAGTAAAATCCAGAGTAAAGGCAAACTAAAAGTAAATTTGTCAGTATCTGAACCTCCAAGAACTGGAGGGAGTATTTTGAAGCTGTACAAAATAGAGAAGGAATGAGAATGAAAGAAAAATCTTTAAAAAGAGACTGTAACCCTGGGAAGGCCCTCATGAAAATCTGGCCCAAGAAACCTCTAAAAATTAATTTAGTTTAAGGGAGTTCTACATAAGTTGTATTCTCAGGCCTCAGCTTTAAAAGCAAGCCAAAATCTTCTATTGACAAATACAGCTTCATTCAAGTCTTCAAGAGCCTCCACAGTTTTTGGTGTTTTGTTTTGGTACTGGGGATTGAACCTAGGGGCACTTTACTACATTCCCAGTACTTTTTTATTTTGAGACAGTTTCACTATGTTGCTGAGAGTCTTGCTAAGTCACTGAGGCTGTCTTCAAACTTGCTATCCTCCTACCTCAGTTTCCTGAGTTGCTGGAATTATAGACATATGCCACCATATCCTGATATTTTAAAGGCAACTGAGTTACTCAGTCAAGCATAAAAGGTGTGTGTGTGTGTGTGAGAGAGAGAGAGAGAGAGAGAGACAGAGAGAGAGAGAAAGAGAGAGAAATAATTTCAAAGAAAAAAATCAAAACCACCAGCAGATAGAGCTCTATAAATGCTTCACACATTGGAATTATCAGAGGCAGATTACAAATCAACATGCCTACTGCTCTCAAAAGAAACAAAGGATAGCTACATATGAGAAAAGAATGGTCCTGATTGGGCTGGGGATTTAGCTAAGTGATAGAGCACTTGCCTAGCATGCTCTAGGCCCAGGGCTTGATCCCCAGTAGAGGAAGGAAGGGAGGGAAGGAGGGAGGGAGAGAAAAGAAGGTCCAGATAACATCCATGGTTAGTTCTATCAAATTTTAGGAAGAAATACCCAATCTTACAAAAATACTTCTGGAACATTGAGAGAACAGGACATGTCAGAAATATTATACCCTGTTTTAGACTATGAGGCCAGCATATCCTTGACAACAAAATCTCATGAGAACAGTACAAAAAAAGAACAACTGCCAGGGGCTTTGGCACCCATCTGTAATCCTAGTGAGCAGGAGGATCACAAGTTCCAGGCCAGCCTCTAAGACATAATTAGGCCCTACGCCCCTCTGAGGTCAATCCCCAGCATCCCCCCTCAACAAAAATTACAGGCAATTTGATAAATATAATGAAAAAGAAATACTGTATAAATTATTAATAAACCAAATACAAAAACATAGTGATACTTCATCATAACCAAGTTGGGTCAAATATATCCCAGAAATGCAAAGTTGATTTAATTATAAAACATACAAACATGAAGAGATGAAAATAAGGCCATATACATATGTACACACCTCTATTTACAAAACAAACAAACAAGCAAAAAAATAAAAAAAAACCCAAATAAGCAAAGAATTAATAAAAATGGTTACCAGCTAGTGGAAGAAGCAAAGAACAGAGGCTTCAGAGATACGTGAACATATTTCTGATTTTTAATTTAATCACAAAAAGTAAATCAATTCATCACATCAACACAGATCATTCCAACAAATGCAGAAAAATAGCTTGATATTCAATATCTAAGAAAAACTTAGCAAACTAGGACTAAAAGAGAATCTTCTTAATCTGATGAAACATATCTATTAAAAACTATAAAAATATATCATACTTCAAATAAATTATTAGGATATGTAAGAGAATTTAGCAGATAGCTTAATATAAAAACCAATATGGAGGCCAGACACAGTAGCGCACACCTGTAATCCCAATAGTTCAGAAGGCTGAGACAGGAGGATGGCAAGTTCAAAGCCAGCTTCAGCAATTTAGTGAGTTCCTAAGTAATTTAGTGAGATCCTGTCTCTAAATAAAATACAAAATAAGGCTGGGAATGTGACTCAGTGGTCGAGTATCCTGGAATTCAATCCCTGGTACGAAGAAAAAAAAAAAAAAAAACCCCAATATGGAAAATCTAATCAAATTCCTATATGTAATTAAAAAGCAAAAATTAAAAACATTTTTACAATATAAAATTATGAAATATATGAAAAAAACTTCACAAAGGATCTTTTAGGGAAACTATAACTGAAGCAATAAAACCTAAATAAATGGACCACAAGACTTTTTTTGTAATGGTATTAATTCTCCTTATATTGGTTTATAAATTCAATACAATACCCAAAAAACACCTCCAAAAAATCTTGAAAAAAATTTTTTTATAGGGCTGGTGTTGTGGCTCAGCAGTAGAGTGCTCGCCTAGGATGTGCAAGGTCCTGGGTTCGATCCTCGGCAACACATAAAAATAAATAAATAAAATAAAGGTATTGTGTCCAACTACAACTAATAAACAAATATTTTTTTTAAATATAGCATAATTCTACAAAATGTAAAGAATAAGGCTGGCTGAAACACTTGTAGAAGAACAAAGTAGAAGGACCTGCTCCACCAGATATTAAAAGCTATGGTAACTGAGAAAACATCTTGTTCACAGAAAAATATACTATAACAGTATGGAAAAGAAGAGTCAAGACACATGCTCACAAACACTTGATATATGACATGGAATAGCAGATCAGTATATAAAGGGCATTTTTTTTTTTTCTGGCAGTGCTGGGGACCGAATTCAGGGGTGTTCTACCTCTGAGTTAAAATCCCAGGCTTGTTTTAAATTTTTTGTTTTTTTTGAAACAAGGTCCAGCTAAGTTGCCCTGGCTGGCCTTGAACCTACAAATCTCCTGCCTTAGCCTTGGAAGTCACTGGGATTACAGGCATACCACACACACCTGGCAAAAGGTGTTCTTTTTCAATAAATGCTGTTAGAGCAACTGGTTATCTGTATGGGGGGCAAAAAATGAAACGGACCCCTACTTTCACTAAAAAAAATCATTACTAAGTGGAATAAGATCAAAAAAGCACAAACCATAAAGTATTGATAAATTATAGCTTGTTAAAATCTTTATTCAAGAACTTAAAAAAAAAAGAAAAAATACAAATTAGAAGATATTTGAAACCCATATAAAACAACAAAGAAGTCAAGAACAAATACATGGAAAATTCCTATAAATTAATGAGGAAAAAAAGATACACACTCCATTAGAAAATGTGCAAAAGATTTGATGGGGTACTCCACGAAAAGAGGAAATACAAAAGATACTCAAAGTCATAAGTAACCAGAGAAATGCAAATAAAAACTACAATAAGATACCATTCATTAAATGCCCATAAGATTGACAAAAATGAAAAACTCTAACAGCAAGCAGTGGTGAAAATATAGAGCAAGCGGAACTCATACTCTTCATGAAGGTGCAAACTGGTACGACCACTTTAGAAAACAGTTGGTAGCATCTGATATTACTGAAGATAGGCATAATCTGTGACCCAGCAATTTCACTCCCAGATTCATAATCTATTTAAAAACACAAGTAACCATATACCAGGACACATAAACAAGAATGTTTATACTGACACTGTAACAGTCCAAAGCTTCAAGAATATTCATTTATGACAGAATAAGTAACTTGTAGCATATTCATAAAATAGACTTCAATACAGCAACGAAAATGGATGAATCTTGCATTTAAAAACTGAAGCAAAACCCAAAAGAATGTATAATAAAAACATAATACCAATAGTGTCAAGTTCAAATAAATTTAGGAATGCATATATACGTGGTACAAGTATAAAGATAAGCAAGGAAACTACCCCAAAGTCAGCATAGTGGTTACCTATGGGGGAGAGACATGGTTGTAACTGAAAAAGTGTATAAGTGGTGTCAATATTGCTAGTAATATTCTACTTCTTACCTGGGTGGAAGTTATATCACTATTTGCTCTATAATTGTTACTGTGCATGTTTTTACATACTTTCTGAATGTGTACTTTACAATAATAATAGCAATAATAAAGGAAAAATGTCAATACAAGGGATTTTCATTATCAAAATATGCTATCCAGCTAGGTGCAATGGCATATACCTGCAATCCCAGACTCAGGAGACTGAGGCAGGAGG
The DNA here is from genome assembly GCF_021218885.2 of Marmota monax. NCBI lineage: Eukaryota > Metazoa > Chordata > Mammalia > Rodentia > Sciuridae > Marmota > Marmota monax. Next base: position 2,548,866 of record NW_026692072.1, on the reverse strand, counting down.
ATCACAAGTTAGAGGCCTGCCTCAGCAACTTAGCAAGACCCTCAGCAAAGTTCTGTCTCAAAATAAAAACATTAAAATATTGGGGGTGAGGCTCTTAGTAAAACTCCCCTGGATGCAATTCCCAGTACCAAAAAAATTTTTTGTTATCTCAATGCTAGCAACTGTAAGGTTACTTAGGGAGCAAAAGTTTTCATAATATGACATTTACTAATGTACTGATCACTTAATGCTGATCACACAAACTTCTCAACTTGATTAACATCAGTTTCTCTTGCTTGTTGTGAGCATCCAAAATACAAATACATTTGCAAATTCATTTTTTCAACAAATATTTACTAAATTCTACTACTTGCAAAACACTGTTCTTAGAGTACCAGCAAAGTCCAAGGTAAGTAAAAGCCCAGACAGAAAATCTGAGAACCTTCATTTCTACCCCCATTTGGCCTTGGCCCTCTTACACTCCCTTACCACTCTTACACTTCATGTGTGAAACTCTTACCAAGTTTCACACATGAAGAACCAAAAAGCAGCATCCAAGGCTCACATCAAGTAATTATGAAAATCACTACCCTAGGGAGTATTCCTGGCAGAGGAATCACTGCTTGGATTTATTTGACAAAATCATGGTTTCCTGTTTTTAAGGAAGCAGAGATCCCTCTATCAAAAACTCTCCGTCAAGGCACTAGTTTTGACAATGATGGTGCTTTGGAGATTGACCAAAGTGGGGGTCAAAAACTTTTAAGGAATGCTTTGCCTGGGATCCAGAGACAAGAGGCTTGCAATTTTTCAGAAATTATACACTAGATTTCATATGTACACATATGTTTTTTCAGGTTAATGGCCATACCTTCAAGTGATTCTCAAAGTTGTTCAACCAAAAAGGGTGAATAAGAACAGCTCCCAGGAAGTTGAATAGTCTAGCTTTTGAGGGACAAGTCAATGTAGTCACTGCGAGGTCATCTGAATTGAAACCCACCTGTCCTGACCCCTAGGCCTCTGCTCTTCAATACCCAATACTTACTCTCAATTCTTCGAAGGCTTCATCTAGAGTGGAGAGCTGGTGGCCCTGGTGAGCCCCAATGACTGGACACAGGACACAGATGAGCTGCCTATCTTCCTGGCAATAGGTGCTCAAATCCAGCCCATGGTCTGGACACTTCCTCTTGGCCACTCTCTCGGCTTCCATTTCTATTTCTGGGTCGAATTCGCTTTCTGCCTCGGTTTCCCCTTCTGCCTCCGACTCTCCTTCTTGGTTGTCTTCCTCCGCCTCGCTCTCTTGCTCATCCTCCATTTCTTCCTCACTGTCCTCGTCACTCTCTTCGTCGCTCTCGTCCTCGCTCTCTTCCTCCGTCTCGCTCTCTTCCTCCGACTCACTGTCCTCCGACTCGCTCTCTTCCCCCGCCTCGCTTTCTACCTCCCCGTCCTGCTCCACCTTGGCCCCGACCTCTTCCTTCCCGGCCCCCTCCCCGCCGGCTCGCGAGGTCCAGGCCTGGGCGCCATGGATGTACTCTGCCAGGTGGTGACTGAGGAACTTCTCCTTGTGCGCCTCGGCGTGGCGGCGACAGTAGCAGAAGCCGCATTCTCGGCACACTTCCTCGGCCCCCGGAGCCTCGTCGGGCTCGCACTCGTCACACGTGCCGTCGTGAGGCAGCTCCTCGAAGGCCGCGCCCACTCCGGAGGCCATGTGGGTGCTGTGACGCGGCCGAGGCCTCCGGGCCCGCGGGCTCGCCGCCTCCCCTCGGCGCGGCCTCCTCTCTTCCCTTCCCCCGGCGCCGGGGTCCCCTCCTCGGGAGTCGCCACTCGGCTGGGCCGTGCGGCGTCCGGGAGCGGGGCTTGGGGCCGCGGCCGCCCTCGCCGGGCCGCGAGCTCAAGGCCTCCCCTCCGGCTCGGCCTGCTCGCGCGGCGCTGCGCAGCGCTTCCTCTGCTGCCGGCACTTCCGGCGCGGCCGCTGGCGCCCCGTCGGCCCCCGCGCTGCGCCGCGCCGCTGCTCGACCTCCGCTGCCCGGGGAGACCGCGGCCGCCGCCGGCCCGCACCGCCCCGGTTCCACTTTCCTCTCACCGTCAGGCGTCCTCCTTTCACTTCCTGAGTCACTTAAAGTGGCAACGGCCCTTTTCTGCTTTTCCCGCGGGGCTCAGCTCCGCCACTCGGGATCGCAGCATCCCCGGCAAAACGAGGATGGATGCAGTCTCCCTCTCGCTGCGGGGGCGGACGTTGGGCCCCGCCTCCCCCGCTCCCTCCCTGGAGGTGTCAGTCTTCCCCATAAACCTCCTCTAGTATGGGGTCCGGGTGGACTTCGGTCTTTCAGCTGCTAGGTACAGTCCCAAGTGTTCTACAAGGTGCGAGGACCCTGTTGTTTACCATACTGAATCTGACCTCTCAGGATTTCCACCGGCCCCAGAAGGGCTATGTTTGTTCTCTCTCCTAGGCCCAGGGAATCTCAGAGTCAGGCTGTGCAAGCAAATGTTTCCCATCCTTAGCGGACTGAGCTTTGTCTGTTTGCAAAGTCTATTTGCATTCCTGCCTCCTAGGGGCCCAGACCCTTCCCCCCCCCCGCCCCCCCCCCCAGCCTAACTTGAGTTAGACTGAGATATCCAGAGTATTTGTCCAGTGAGAGTTCCAGTCTGACTCCTTCACTCCTTTATGGAAGGAGCCCCTCTAGATTCACATTAGGTTCCAAGAGAAAGGATTAAAGTGCCAAATCTTTGCATGACTCTTTAAAAGACTGGTGTTAGAAGACTTATTGCCCAGGGCTCCCAAATCCTAGGACCACTACTGAATCAGCATTGTGGTCACACTCAAGTTAATTCATCATTTTGTTTTCCATCTTTAAAAATAAATAAATAAACTTTGTAAAGTCAAACAATAGGAACACCTATCTCATGGGTTATTGTAAAGATGCCTGCACTGTTGAATGTTTTTAAGCTTTAAATATTACTTTTGCACAAATTATAGTTAGTGCTGGAAATGGCCCTTTAGAGGAGGTTTTGAAATGTATTTTAAATATATAGGGTATTTTTGTCTGGCTGCTTGTATTTAGACCACATTGATGTCTTTTCATTCACAGAAAAGCTTTTAAAGCTTTTTTTTTTTTTTTTTTTGTATTGAGAGAGGAGAGGAAAAGGGCCTTTTTACATAGGGGAGGGAATATGGTTGATGACAATGAAAGGGGTTGGAAAGGTGTCCGTTTTCCATTGATTTCCTTAGATAATTTTAAGCTAGAATTTCCAGATGATCTTCATAAAAATACTAGGGTACAAGGAGTGTCTCCATGGATAATGTATGGTTAATCTTTGAGCAATTTTGTTAGATGTTTATTTTTTAGAAACTTTGTTTTAAACCTCAGAACAATTCTAAAGAATTCTGAAGAGCATTAGGTTTGTTTTGTTCCAATTTCATATAGTTCTTTTTTCCTTCAGTTCATTTCTCTGAAAATTATTTCTGTGTCTGCATTGGAAACAAGGATTGATGCACCATTCTGAAAACAAAATGCAATCAATGCCAACTCAAACACCAACATTAGTATATTTAGTGAATAGTGTTTCTTACTTGGTTATTTCCACCTCCTTCCCTGGCGAAACAGGAAGCAATTTAGCCTTTAAAAACATGTTATTGCATTTAGGAATCTTTTTCCATTGAAAAAAAAAATGTTGTTTTTTTTGTTTGTTTGTTTTTGGTTTTTGAGACAGGGTCTCATTATTTTGTTAGGCTAGCCTTGAACTCCTGGGCTCAAGTAATCCTCTTACTTCAGCCTCCCAAAGGCTAGGACTCTGGAAATATGAGTATGTGCCACCTCACTTGGCTGAAACTATTTTTTCAATGTCTTTAAAGGACATTTGTGTATTTAGGATCTTTGGTGAGAGGAGGGAGAGGCTTGTTGTTATCATTATTATTATTTCTTCTTAATCATAACCTGACAGAGTTAAAATGTAATACTGTGCAGTTCAGTATCTGACACTTTACAATCTTTGAGCCTTGTGAAGACAGGGTTTGTGAGGCAGAAGCTGACAAAATTATTAGAAAGGGTTTTCATAAAGTTCTGGTTTCATAATGTGCCAGTGTCAATGAGGTGGATCTTCTGTACCCTCTACATGGAAATCAGAACCATTCAATTCCCTCTAGATTTGGAAGCTTTGGAAACATCCAGAGATAGACCCCTTGCATAGAAAATTTTCTCAGAATGTAGCAGTTTAAATCAAAATATTATCTCACACAGTTTCTGTGGTCCAGAAATCTGGGAGTAGTTCAACTGGGTATCTCTGTGTTTTAGTCAGCTTTTTCACCACTGTGACTAAAGGAACTGGCCAGAACAACTGTAGAGGAGGAAAAGTTTATTTGAGGGCTCACAATTTCAGAGGTTTTAGTCCATAGAAAGCTGGATTCTTTCCTCCTGGCTCGAGGTGAGGCTGAACATCATGGAGGAAGAGTGTGGCAGAAGGAAGCAGTTCATATGGTGATCAGAAAGCAGAGAGGTCTCTACTTGCCAGATACAAATACATACCTGAAATCCTTGCCCCCAATTCCCACCTCCTCCAGCCAGACCCTACACTTCAGTTACTACTCAATTAATCCCTATCAAGGGGTTAATTCACTGATTTCTCTTCTGAACCTTCTTACATTTTCTTAACATGTATGTGAGCGTTTGTGGGACATTTCACGTCCAAACCATAACACTCTGGCTTAGATCTCTCAAGAGATTTTAGTAAAGCTGTTGACTGGGCCATAGTTTCCTGAAGGCTAACCTATAAATATAGGATATGCTTCCAGCATGGTTCATACATGTGCTGTAGGCAGGGGGCTTCACCACCTCCTACAGTACTGTTGATTGTCCTAGTGACATAACGAATTCTCCCAAAGCCCTGGATGCAAGAGAGGACAAAATGGAAGATGCTATGTCCTGTATGACCTAAACTCCGAAATTACACACCATCATTTCCAACACAGCTTATTGATTGCCAAGATCAGCTCTATCCAGTGTGGGAAGAAATTACACAAAGGCACAAATACCAAGAGGTACAGAATCTTTGGAGCCACCTTTGCGGCTAGATATCACAGTCTGCCCTTTGATCTCCAACGATTCGTGTATCTCTTAATGCAATTACTTTCACTTCCCCAAAACCCAAAAAATCTTAACCCGTTATATTGTCAATCCAGAATCTTGTCACCTTAATTGGGTTTGAGTACAAATAAGTCTCCTGTATAGAAGTTCAACTCCTCAAGTGTAGTTCCTCTTCATATTTATAACTCATTTATAATCCCAAAACAATGATGGGGCAGGCTTCAGATGATTGGGAAAAACATTCTTATTCAAAAAAGAGGAAAGATAGGAGTATCTGAAGAGTTCCTCAGCCATAGCATCCTTAAATCCAGTTTGGTATCTGATGAATTTCCTTGATATAGTTCAGGTCTACTCTTGCATGGGAACAACTTTCTATGATTCTTGACTTCACCCTTTGGATTCTTTGGTCCATTCTCTGAGTCATCCTTTTATATTAAAAGTAGCACATGTTTGCAGCTGTATAGTTCTGTCGGTTTGCTTCCTTCCAGTAGAATTTAGGGAGCCCAAAGGTCACTTTGATTTTGTACTCTGTGTATCCATGTTAGCAGTGTTGTTGCCAATGTAATACCTTTAATGTTCTTTAAGTCTCCTGTAAATCTAATGGATTTCACTCTATTGGACAAAACTGATATCCACAAATCTCTTCAATCTACAGACCCTGGGCTCCATTCATAGCACTGCAAAAACTTCTTCAAGATAAGTTTTTCCTCTAATGGGGGAGTCCCTCTGTTGAAACTGCTAAGGTACAATACCCTAAGCCATCTTTGAAACCCTATGTTTGCATGCTCCCCTAAATCAATTCTTTAGACCTTTTTAAGGTTTAAACAAAGGGGTTTACAGCCATACTCTCACTTCATCATTTGGTGATGTTTTTCTGGTAGCATTCTGGAGTTAATCTGTGACTGGAAACAGTTTCTTTGTTTTAGCATCATTTGCCATATGGAAAAGCTGGGAATTTTAGAACCTAGCTATTTCTAGATTCTCTTTCTTTCTTTCCTTTTCTAAATCCTTCTTTAGATAATCCCTTTCTTTTCACATTTTGGTATATCTAGCTAGAAGATATTGCCAGAATTTTCAAGACTCTGCAGGAGGACTGGGGATGTAGCTCAATGGTTGAACTATTGCCTATCATACAGGAGACCCTGGGCTCCATTCATAGCACTGCAAAAACAAATAACGAAACCCCATTCTACCAGGAAATGTTCTTAGTACCACACATGTTCTTCTTTCCACATGACTGCAGTTAACAGTGTTACTAAGCTTCTGCCTCTACATAACAATCACCTCTTTCCTCCAGTTTTCAATAACATTTTTCCCATTTCCCATTAAATCCTTCCCCCTGTAACCTTCTCAAAGACCATCAGGGTTCCACTAACAGTTTCTTGAAGACTCTGGGCTTCCACTAACATTCTCCTCAAAGTCCCTCAACCTCTGCCTGCTGTCCAGTGCCAAAGCCATTCCAACACATCAGTGTTGTGGTATGAAGAACCTCACCCTGTAAGGAAATCTGTATTTGTGGTCTATTGCTGCATAACAAATTACCCCTGAACTTTGAGTCATCATGGGGCTGATCACCATGCTTGGCATTGGCATTGTCTTCTGGCTGTGCTTAGCCACATCTGTAAGGCATCTCCAGGATGCTCAGTGGGAAGCAGATGTGGAAGGTCAGGGCACTTTGCAGTTTTGACTAGTTTGTGAATGTAGGTGGGACTCTAAATTAAGAAGGGTCTGCTGTTATGTGGATATTAGCTCTTAAATTTTTAGACATTTGAACTCTGTTCAAATGAGGAATCGAATCGTATTTTCAGAGAGGTGAAGGAACTCATTTTAGGCTACCCATGCAGAAGGTAAGAGAGTTGGAATTCAAACTCAGGTTTCTCTGACTCTATCTTACCATATTCATTAGTGGGACAAATAGGTGGTACCCAGATTGCCAAACAGTTTACCAGCAACTTTACCCATCTTTCCCTTCCAGCTGTTAAATCAATTTTGATTTCCTTCACCTTTTCCAGAAAAGAGTTGAGTTTAGTGAGATTCACAACATAGTACAACTAATTTTAGGGGGGAAAAAAACGTGAGAAGTTGAACAGAGAACAGAATGGAATTTCAAAACCCACTGCTTTGGGAAAGGTATACGCACCGCCTCAGCCAATCCCATTCTTGTGTAATTATACTGTCACTTCAGTGACTGGTTTCATTTTCCCCAACAAGCCCCTGAGATCATCTAACTCTCATCTCATGCTGTTATCATATTAGCTAGCATCTTATCCTGTTATGTCAGTGCAGTGAAATATGATATCTCCCAGCCCATCCCAGCCCTGCCAAAATATAAAGAATGAAGCCTTTAAGGCTGGACCTGACTGTCTTCCTCAGAAGCCTGCTGGAGATGGATACACAAAATAATTCTTTGGCCCCACATTCTTCTAAACATGTTCATTCAGTGCTTATAAGTGACTGGTTCACTGCTTGGTAATATTATAAGCCTCTAAACACTTCCCCCTTCAAAAAATAAACGCCTGCAAAGATAACTCCAGATAAGCTCTGATCAAGATATTTCCATTACATTCAATCTGTTACTTGCTCGAGATACCTATTTTCATAATCACAAGAATTTTAAAGATTCTCTTGATACTTGTTTCAGTTTTCTTTGGATACATTCTACAAATTCCCTGCTAGTGGATGCTTCCACTTTACCAGTGTGAAAACTACAGGCAGGGGGAGAATTATTTAAAAGAACATCCAGTCAATTGTGAGTCAATCTCTGACTTCCTTCCTGGTCTTCAAGCCAGCTCCCTAACCTCCTGATGATGCTAATTCTTTTTGTCAAAATGATGGTTTTCAAACTGTCTCCTTGGAAATGCATTCTTAGGGGTGGTCTTGCCTTTTATCTGTGTGGGCTGAAAAGAATGAAGGCAGACACTTAAACATCTGTGAGATCAACACTCTTTGGGAGTGACTAAAATCGCCAAATTTGCCTCCAGTTGGAAATGCAGTCATCTCTGGACTGGAACTAATTAGAGACTTTGCATTTCAGAGGTTGGTGCGCTGCCCTTGTAAATCAGGGATTATGAGGGAAAATCTCCCTGAGGCTTGTTCCTTCTATTTATTTATTTATTTTGGAACTTTGGTACAGATAGGCCAGTGAATCATACCACTCAGATCATAATCTGTCCCTTGTTCATGAAAGACAACCCTCTTATTTTATTTCATTTAAGTTTTATTTTGTTTTATTTCTCCTTTATCTCCAAACCCCACTCCTATTCCCCCAACTTTTTCTCCCACAGAAACTATCTTTAATGTGTTTGATAAATGTATGTGTGTAACGTATGTATATGGGGTATGTCTTTTAATTTTTTTCTCTTGTTTATGCATGTGTTAAGCTTTGTGTAATTATGGCACTAAAGAATGTTTCTTGTTTTATTCATTTATTATTTATTTATTTATAGTACCAGAGATTGAACCCAGGGGTGCTTAATCACTGAGTCATATCCCCATCCCTTTTATAAATTTTGAGACAGAGTCTCACCAAGTTGCTTTGGATTTCACTAAATTTCTGAGCCTGGCTTTGAACTTGAGCACCTCCTGCCTTGGCCTCCTAAACCACTGGGATTACAGGCATGCCCAGTTCTGTTTTATTTTTTTACACAATGGTGTGATTGTTAAAATCTTGTATATCTGTCAGACATGGTGGTACACACCTGTAATTACAGCTACTTGGGAGGCTGAGGAAGGAAGATTGCAGATTCAAGGCCAGCCTGGGCAACTTAGTGAGACCCTGTCTCAATTTGAAAGGAAGGAAGGAAGGAAGAAAAGAAGGAAAGAAACAAAGAAACAAAGAAAGACAGATGGGCAGGCTAGAAATGTAGCTCAGTGATAGAGCACCCCGAGTTCAATCCCTAGTACTGAAAAAAAAAATCTTGAATATTCTCTCTTTAACAGCATTTGATATCATCTACCTTTTCAACTTTTCTGAATCTAATGGATATAAAATAAAAACTCATCATGGCATTATTTTTTAGTGTCTTTGCTTATTAATTAAGATGGACAACTGTTTCTTCTCTTATTATGTAAATAACTATTGATAATTTTTGCCTACTTTTAATTGAGTTCTCTGTTATTTTATTATTGTTCTTGCGGCGTTTTCTTGTACCTTCTAGATATAACTGTAGTCAGTTCTACACATTGAAAATATCTTCTTTCAATCTGTCACCTATTAACATTGTCTACAGTGATGTACTTTTTGAAAAGAGATGTTTGTTTTCATATAATCAAATCCATTCTGTTTAAAAAATCATTCTCCACCCCAAGATCATAAATACATGCTTTCAACATCTTTTATTTTAATATTTTTCACATTAAGGTTTGTCTTTATTTCATCTTGGTGTATGGTTTGAGGTAGGAATCCAACTTTGTTTTTCTCTTTGGATTGAGACCATTTTATCACTACCTGACTCAATTTAAAATCTCAACCATGAATGAAGAAGTTTATTTGATGAGAGGTACCATAATAACATAGTTAAGAGTGGAGATTGGGGTGGGGGTGACAAGCAACATATTCCCCCATTATGTTCTGTGAAATTATCACATTTCAAAAATAAAAAGGTTTTAAGAAAATAGGTTGCCATCATAGTAATTTAGACTGTGATGACCAGACATTAGAGGAGCAAAACTGAAGGAGGTAGCCATCCTGAAATTTCAAGTCAGCCTCTTCAGATGAGGTGGGATGAGGAAGAACAAGGAGTTTCAGGGTGGGCCATTCATTCACCCAGTAAGTATTGACTGCTTTCCTGGGGCCAGGTACTCTTGTAAACTCTGAGGATGAGCAAAACCAAAGAAGGGTTGCTAGCATATTTGTAATATCAGGATTAGTTGACCTTATTCCATCTCTGATTGGCCTTCTGTGTGTGATGTGGTGAGCTGTGTGTGTGTGTGTGTGTGTGTGTGTGTGTTTCACCCAAAGTTCCCGGCTCATAACACCTGTAGCTCTTTCCTAACTAGAACAACAAGGTTAAAGTATACTGTCTTTTTTCCTTGGTTCTATAGTAGCTTTGTAACAACTTGACATCCATGAAGTTGAAAGATAATCTTCTGTTAGAATGTTGGGGCTCTTTAGGCCTCACAAGTGGACCTTTTCCTGCCCTCCTTTCACCTGCTTCTTTTTCTCTGCAAGGTAGGCTTAGAAACTAGGCTTTCTCTGCACTTTGGCAGGGCATAAGAACTGAAAATATACCCTAATCTCCCCACTGCCTTTCTATCTTAGAGTTGGTGATAAAAAAATTCTTTGACTAAAATTATCTGATAGAGATCATAAACCACCCCCACCCCCCACTTCAGAAGGGATCTTGCCTCCTACCTGGAAGAGAATGCTGCCCAGAAATACCACGGAGAATCTGAACAGACAGGGCTTGCTGGGTCTCCCCACTCAGCCTTTTAGCATCAGATCATACCCTTTGGGCAGTCCTATTTCTCTTTCTCTCTTAGCTAATTTCATTTTCTTCCTTAAATGGTTATGATAGGATATGACTCAGTGGTTAAGTGCCCCTATGTTTATTTTATTTTTTTAAAAATTTTTAAAAGTAATTGTTTTTTTTTAGTTGTGTTGGACACAATACCTTTATTTTACTTATTTATTTTTATGTGGTGCTGAGGATCAAACCCAGGGTCTCAAACATGTGAGGCAAGGACTCTACCGCTGAGCCACAACCCCTGCCCCTATTTCTTTTATTTAAACTAAGGTAATCAGGTGGGCACTGTGGAACACTCCTATAATCCCAGCAGGTCAGGAGGCTGAGTCAGGAGGATCACAAATTCAAGGTGTGATCCTCCTGCTCAACAACTTATCGAGGCCCTACGCAACTTAGCGAGACCTTGTCTTAAAATTTAAAAAAAATAAAAAGGGCTGGGTATGTGGCTCAGACATTGCGTGCCCCTGGGTTCAATCCCTGGCATAAATAAGAAAGTAAGTAAGTAAATAAATAAATTATAAGTAGATCGCTTCATAAAATGAAGTCCTTTGGGAAAAAAAATCAAACATAAGATAACCCTTTTCTTAAAAATAACCTGGGGGCAGGCATCTTGCATTGCATCTGGGCATTGAGAGCCATAGTTACTATGCTTCCCTAAAACCAAGCCACCTTGCCACAACTGAGTTTGTGCTTGCCCCTCCCTCTCCTGTCATGGCTGCCTCATCTCTTCCCCTGCTCACTCCTACCACTGTGCCCTGCCATGCCTGCTGTTGTTGCTTCATAAATCAGAGAGCTATTATGTGCCTCCCCTACTGTATGGCGAGCTCCTTGGGAAAGGGGCTGTGTCTGTTGACCCCAGTGTCCTTGGCACTTATGATAGCATCTGGTACCAAGCTTTCTTCCTTGAAACCTGAGGTAGAAAGCTAAGAGTGAAACGGATTGACAGCATGGTCAAGGACTTGTCATCCAAATTGGGATACTCTGAGAATGAAAAGCGCACTATTGACCATAACCTCGGGACACTAACTGTAGACCAGAACCATTCTGTATAAACTGTCACGTACAGTCCTCCCTAGAGGGTGACAAGAGGCAGCCCTAGATTTCTAGTCCCCAAATAATCCTCCTAGATCAATATTTTACCTTTTGGGTGCCCAACTTCCTTTCTATTTACCCCTTCTTTTCCATTTCTCTTGCCTTCCTTTTTTGCCCCTTTCTCCTGCTCAGCAAGACAGTACAAATTTGCTAAACCACAACCCTACAATTCTCATCCTTTACTTCATGGGTAATTTAAGCATGAGAGGAGTCCATGAATCCTAATGTGGTGAGTGTGTGGGGGGAGGTGGGCAGTGTCTTGAATGTAGCCTTTCTGAGAGATGAAAATTCAAAAGACTTTTTTCACTTCCCTCCTCAGAAGGAGTCCTAGTGACTCAGAGCAAATGTTCAATAAAGAAAAAACTCTTTGAGTAATCCAAACAGATCTACTCTGGCTTCATCCTGAAATCTATATCTACCCTAAGGCACATTTAAGATGTGATGAGAGTTGGGCTGAGTGGAATCACTTCATCATGCAAGAAAGAAAAACTCCATCTGCTGTGAAAATGCCCTTGTGAGTCAGCGGAAGCTGTATATCATGGTGGCTAACATGCAAGCATTTCAGAACCTGCCACATCTGTATTTGAACCCTGGCTCCACAGCTACTTGGCCAGGAAACTCTAAACACATCATTTAAACCCTTTAATCTCAGCTATCTTATGTGAAAAATGTGGTGGTCTTATCAGACCTACATTACAGACTCATTGTGAGGATTAAATGAGATAATGTATTTAGCTCTGTGCCAAGCACATAATAAACACTCAGTATGATTTATTACTTTACATGCACATCAATTAAAGTTACAAGTGCACTCATTTTGTCTGCAAAAAAAAAAAATAATAATCATGCCAGGTGAAGGACCATGCAGTGGACTGAAAATACAGAAATTTCCTCCAAAAAAAAATACAGAAAGTTCCTCCCAAGCCCTTCCTGTGCTAACCTCTGTGGCTCTGCACAAGGCTTTAACTTTGCTGTCTCTTCAGCTGAGCACTGAGTGAACCGGAGTAGATGATTCCTGTTCCTGTTTTCCATTTCCATGCTACACACCACCCCAGCCTTTATTACCTCATTTGAAACAATGGCAATTCATCATTTCTCAGGATCTTGCTAATTGTCTGGGCTTGGCTGGGTGGTTCTTCTGCTCTGAATGGTGTTGGGTGGGGCCACTCATGCGGCTGCTTTCAACTGGGCCTAGAACATCCCAAAAGGTATCACTCAGATGCCTGGCAGCTGTGTTTGGCAGCTCAACCTTCCTCCCTCTGCCCTCACATCTTCTAGAGCTATTGTCTCACTGCATAGCCCCTGGAGCCAGAGACCCTACACTTCTTCAGTGGCAGCTGGCTTCCCAGAGGACAAGAAGGGAAGCTTCACAGTTTCTTAAGGCCTAGACCAGATGTTGCACATTATTACTTTCACTGTGGAGTACTTGTCAAAGCAAGCCAGAGTCCAGCCAAGATTCAAGGAAAGAGGGGAAGGCTCACCTCCTGCAGACTTTCAAAGTTTTGTTATAAAAAGACATGCAGGATGGGAGGGATGATTGGGGCCATTTTTTCAAAGCAGTTACCACAATCTGTGTGGTACATTCTGGTTCTGAGATTCCATATTTGAGCCTAAAGCTCTACATCAATCACAATTCTCCACTAGTTTCTGGACTGTGTGACTTCCTCATGCAGTGCCTACTATGTTCCAGTTCTTGACACCTTCTCTGTTCTCAGTTTAAACTCCAATAGACATTTTTTTTTGTTTCTGTCACCCCCAGTAGTGTCCACTCAGCCTCCTTCTGGTGACCAAACTTCCCAGTATCCCTCCAGACACACTGGTTACATACAACTCAACTGCCATTCCTCCTTCTTCCTTATGAACAGAACCCTGATTTATCTGTATATTTAGATATTAATCTTGTCAGTCCTAGGGCATGAACCATCCTAGAGTGAAGTAGCTCACGAGAATCCCATTCACTTTTGCCAGTAGTTGGTTTTGAGGTGCACATGTGACCTGCTCTGGCCAATGAAGCATCAGGGAAGTCTCATGGGGATCTCCTAGAAAATATTTTTCTTCCTGAACAAAAGAAAGAGACTTGTGCCAGGCATGGTGGCACACACCTGTAATCCCAGACGCTTGGGAGGCTGAGGCAGGAAAAGTTCAAAGCCAGCCTCAGTAATAGTCAGGTGCTAAGCAACTCAGACTCTCTCTAAATAAAATACAAACAATAGGACTGGGGATATGACTCAATGCTCAGGTACCTCTGAGTTCAATCCCCAGTTACCCCCTCCAAAAACAAAACAAAACAAAACAAAACAAAAACCAAAAAGAGACATGTAAGAAAGAAAGCCCCTCCCCAATTCCTTCCTCTGGCTTTAGAATCTTGTTGTGGGGAGCAAACTGTGAAAGCCATTTGTGACCACGGGGATAATCTAAAGGACTGCAAAGGAGTACTTAGACCACTGACAATATAAGCTTCAGATTTATCCAGTCCAGAACTGTCAGCCTCTGGGCTTTTTGTTATGGGAGATAATAAATCCCTGCAATAAAGCATCTTCCCCACACTCCCCTGACTCTGAGGTTCTAAGATGCCAGCTCCGCTCCTGACATCAGGAAAGTGCCTGTCACCCAGCGCTCAGTATCAGCCATGCATAACCTGACCACGGTGGCCACTTCAGAGATGGACCAGGGACTCCAGCAGAGCCAATGAGGTGCAATGATCCTCACCCCCATTTTTTTTCTGCTGGACCTGAAAGCTGAGAGGAGGTAGCAGCTGGAGCAGCTGGAGCCATTTTGTTATCATCTCGCTGACTTGAAGAGTCAAGAGGAAGAAAATTCTGAAGAAGGGAGACCCAAGAGGGAAAAAAAAAAATAATCGATTCTTGATGAGTTCACAAGTCCTTAATCTACCTGCCTGAGGCCCCAGCCTTTGTTTTTTCAGTTTAATTGAGCTACCCCCCTTTTTTGGGAAGCTATCCTGATAAGACTGTCTGTTACTTGCAAGGAAAATAATTTAAGTGGGTATTCACTATGAAAACCATCCACCAAACAGCCACTTTGATTTAAGGTATCCTGAACTTTTACTCAGAACCTTCATTCCTCATCCAAGTTCATCTGCTCCTATGGATATGCTTGCCACCTCTAATTATATAGTCTAGTCATCAAGAGGCTTGGAAATGGTCTTGGGTTCAAATCCCAATAGTGATCTTCTTATACAGGTCTTTTAAATTTTTGATGTCCTTGGCTTTGACATGTTTAAAATTAGGGCTCTAAGGGCTTCAGCTTTATTGGGTTATTGTGAAGATAAAAGCAGAGAAGACATGGAAAGTGCTTAGCCAGCAGTACCTGACTAGGCTCTCACAAATGCTTGCTATTATTAATAAAAATGTAACCTAGTATGGTAGATAGAGCATTGGCCCCACATGTCCCAGTCCTCAGAACCTATAGATAAGCTGCTATGGGCAAAGGGGAATTAAGGTTACTAGCCAGTTGGCCTTGTAATAGGAAGATTGTACAAGAATGTCCAGTGGGTCCAATGTAATCACAAGAGCTCTTAAAAATGGAAGAGGGAAGCAGAGGAGGTAGCCACAGTGTAAGAAGGACTCCCTCTGCTGTTCCTGACTTTAAGGATGGAAGAAGGAGTTCATGAGCAAGAAACAGATTCTCCCCTGGAGCCTCCAGAGAGAAATGCAGAACCTGGTGACACCTTGACTTTAGCCTGATGAGACCTGCTGCTGAGTAGTTCCCTGATTTGTCCTTGTGACTGACACCACAAAGTCTCAGCTGTGAATAAGAAGGCAGGGCCCTAACATGGAGTTTATGGGGAGCAACCAGGACTTTATAAAAGCCTTTTTGGTAAAGATTATAGACTTTTCCAAAGAGAATTGGAAGATATACGTCATGACAGTAACACAGAAGAGATGTGGAACAGAGATCTGTCTGAAGAAGGAAAGTGACAATAGAATATGGAGTGCTAATTGGTACAAAGACAAGCACAGATGTTTGCCATTCTATCTGAATTTTTGTATCCCCACAAGAATCATACACTGAGACCCTCATGTTCAGTGTGATGGGTTTAGGGGGTGGAAACTTCTGGCGGTGGAAAGGTCAGGAGGGTGGAGCCCTCACAAATGAGATTAGTGCCCTATAAAAAGAAAAACACAAGAACATGTTTCCCCTCTTTGCCATGTGAGCACGTAGCAAGAAGACATCTCTCTGCAACCAGGAAGCGGCTCTTAGCAGGTACTGGATCTACTCATTCCTTGATCTTGGACTTCCCAGGCCCCTGAGCTGTGAGAAATCAATTCCCACTGATATCTACCCAGTCTGTGGTGATTTGTCAGAGTAGCCTAGACTGCTGTTTCTGACAAGATGGAGGAGGAGGGAGGTCATGAGCAAGAAACAGATTCTCCCCTGGAGCCTCCAGAAAGGAATGCAGCCCTGGTGACACCTTGACTTTAGCCTGATGAGACCTGCTGGCATAGGAACCTCGGTTCCTACAGTGGAAATCTCAAGGTTAGAATGGACTGGCTCCTTTGTGTAAGGGGCTCAGGGAGATGGAGGGGGGGATCAGTTCTAGCAGCAGGGGACTACCAGAAGGGGACAGGGAGGACAAAAGCCACACCTCCTAGGTGACAACCCAAGAGCTGACTTGGCTGCTCCTCTTTACATAGTAATGTCCTCAATTTTCATCATGACCTTTTGAAAGATATTATTAGGTCTCCTTTACAGAGGAAGAAATGAAGACTCATAGAAATTAGTTTGGATATGTTGACACAATAACTAAATGATGAAATGAAATTTTTAGTTAGCTAATTAAATTTACTTTTTTTTTTTTTTTTTTTTTTTTGCCAACAAAGAAACGCAAATCCTCCCTGTATCTGGGCAGTGTTGACTTAGTTGTTTCAATGTTCTTTTTATACTGTCTGTCTAACATTTTAAATTATTTGGAGGCCAGAGCTGTCTGGGCTGATTTACTCAGAACAGTGCACCAAGATGCTTAATGCTTAATACTATATTTCATCAAATCTCCGATGTCATCAGTTGGAATATGTACCACCATTCCATACAGCACTAAGAAAGAAAAAATGCTAGGTATTGTAAGACTTCCTGATTTTAGAGATGTCAAAATGTGAAAAAATATGTATCTTAGAGTCCATAAAATAGAGTAGAAAAAAATTTTTTTGATGATGATGTTGATGAAGTGTCAAATCTCCATTTGCTGGTTCACTTCCAGGTTTACTTATGATTTAGGTGTCCTCCGTGTTACCCCAGACAGTTTTAAAATGTCTCAACTAAGTTCCCTTTGGACAATTCCTTTGAAGTTTTGTATTGTTCAAATCATGGTGTTTTTCATAAGTATATCCACAAGTATTAGTAATGATATATACCATTTATTATGCACTGGACACTAAGCTAAGTGCATTAAATGTCTCTCTTGATTTCTCCTGGCCTTCTTATGAATAACTAGGTGTTTACCATTGTCATATACACACAATACATTTGAGGCTCCTAGAAGTTTAGCTACTTGTCCAAGGCCACCAGTCAGCAAAGAGTAGTTACGACACTTGAGTTTCTGTGTGGAACTTTAGTGTTTGTGTCCTTAGTCACTCTTTCAACAAAAGACAGAAAAATCAAGGAGAAAATAAAGGCTCTTATTTCCTTTAATTTTTTTTTCCAGACCATAACCCTTTTGATCATATAATTAATGTATTTTTTTCCTTATTCTTTCTGAGCTACTTATCCTGTTATCCCTCCCAAAGTGTTTTTACCTCCCGGTACTTATTTGTTCTTATTCTTTTACAAATCTGTCTCCAGAATTTTAATCATTCTTGGCTCGCTTCTCTGACAGCCTAACCAGAGATGTGTGCTGCAATTGCAGTCAAGAAGTGCCCTGAAAACTTAAAAAAAAAAAAAAAAAAAAAAAAAACCAACAACAACCAAAAAACCATGCTTTTATAGTCCATCTGATCTATACAGGAAATTAGAAAACACCACATACTTAACTGGAAAAATACTTGAAGTGAAATGAAAAGTGAGATTTACTGTTATTTAGATTTTGATTAAAAAATGTTTATCCCTTATCTAAGGCTCGGGGACACTGGAAATGAAGGAGCCTGAATGTTCACTTTAGAGAACTTTAATGATCTTCTCTTATTTTGTTATATTACTGTTTCCTAAGCCTGTGGTCAAATGCAATAGCTTTATTAAAGCTGTGACTCAGTTAAAAAGAGGAGTGAATTTTTCTGCCATAGGAGTGCTGGTGAGGGATGTGAGAACAGGATGGAGCTGTTGGGCAAAGAATCCTTCAACAAATGCAGGATGGACATCGGTGGCTCCCTTGCTGGGGGATATTCTTCCCCTAGGAGCTTTCTCGGAAGGAGTCACTGCTAAACAGCCCAGGGTTATTTTGCCTCTGGTCCAGTTGGAAAAGGAAAACCAAAAACCAAACAAAACAGAAAGGAGGGGCTAGGTTCAAGTTTGGACCCAGGATAACGTTTGTTTATGTCTTGTCCCAAATTCTTACATGGCACAGATAACGATGAATGCTCACATTGTCAAGCTGTCACAGTGGACCAGCCGCTGCTCCGAGCCTGACCCATTTCTTCCATCACTTAATCCTATAAAGAATCCCAAGAAGCGGATATGATTATCTCTTCCATTTTAAAGATGAGGAAATGGAGGCAGAGAGAGTAACTTACCCAACTGTACATAAGAGGTGGAGCCAGGATCTAAACCCCTATTTTGATTCCAGGGCCCATGCATACAGCCCTGATATTATGTGGCTAAATACCCACCTCTTTTTTCCAGCAGGTCATGTGCCCCCGTGGCTACTTAGGAGTGGGGGAGGGAGAGGCTTTCTGAGAACAAGAAATTCAATCTGAAAAAAAAGAGGGATTTGGAAGGAAATTGTTGTGGGGCCTCCTAACTGAAGCAGGGCTGGCTCCCTTTGAAGGGAGAGAAATGAAGCAATTTCAAAGAGTCGGGAAAGGTTAGAGGTCAAGACTAAGCCACTGTAGCTAAGCGTTGCAGAAAGGCAAGCCTGTCATTGCTAAAGTGACAAAATAGAATATCAGGACACATTCAAAACAACCTCACATAATTACTATGGAAATTAACTGTTGCTATTTCTGAGACATTTTTACCGGCTGTGTGCGGGACATATGACATCATGAACAATTACTGATGAAATAGAGGATGAGGAATTAAGACTTGGCTAGGTTGCTTAACCTCTCTTCCAGGTTACTCAGCCTCAGTTCCTTCATTTATAAAATGGAAATACTAATAGCATCTACCTCTTAGTGTTCTTGCAAGGATTAAATGATGGTAATGTTTGGCACCAAAGCACCTTACACAGAAAGTGCCCAATATATGTTAATTCTCCCTTTTCCCTTCCTGCCAGTTCCACCTGCTATAAAACTGGGTTCCATTTGTCTAGAGGGAAATACATTATTTACCCATGAAGATGGACTTTGAATACCAATCATTTAATGCATATTTATTGAGCATTCTCCCTATCCCAAGGAGGAATGCTACGTGCTGGAGATACAGGGTTATGTTCTTTGGGCCTTATACAGCTTGCAGTCTGGTGGAAGTTGAGCACTGAAAAGAATTAAGTCCAAAATAAAAATATAAGATGCAACAGAAATATGTAGCAGGGAGTCAGATGTATACTAGGAGTTCAGAAAATATCCCTCTGAGGAAGGAACTGGTTAATGACTGCTTTCGGGGTGAATGTCAGGTGGTTGAGGGGGTAGGCACCCAAGAGCAAGAGAGCCCCAGCATAAGGGAATGAATTAATGTCAGGACTTGGTGTCAATGCAGAACAAGGCATGGGAAAGAGCCCAAAGTAAAGATGGTCCACCTCAACTGGACCTAGAGAACCAGGGCTGATTGTTGGTGTTGGGTGAAGTCAGAGTAAGAGCCAGAGGCAGGATTACAGAGGTTTTAAGCTCTGTTGCTGAAACCAGTTCCTCAAGTGAGACCCAGAATTTAGCTGTAGTCTCATGGCACCACGGAATTTTAGACATTAGGCCCCAGAACTGTGGAATTCTTGTGCGAGTCTTTATATTACTCTACTTTGTCAGGATTCATTAGCAAAAACAAAGTACACTCCATGTATTCTAAGAGTGAAGGCTGATGATACAGGGAATTCCAAACTTGGGTTAAGGAAGGTAGCTGGGGGATTGAAAGTCAGAGAAGCAACTCTGACCCTCTGGTCCAGCAGCCCCAAAGAAAGGGACTGTTGAGGATCTGCTAGAAGCCACTGGGATCTCACACCTTCCCATGCCTCTGCTTTGTAACCACAGAAGAAAACGGCTTCTCCTGTCCTGCCTTCCAAATATCACACTGAGGACTTGTGATCGGCTCATCTTGAGTCTGAAACCATGCAGTGGGGGAGGTGGGGGGGGGGGGTCAGGAAAGCCTGGCTTCTCCTGTGTAAGGCAGAGGGAGAGAGAGAAAGCAAAACATGCCACAGTAGAGAAATGTAACGTGCTTTTATCAAGCCTAAGACACACCAACATCTGACGTACTCCTAAGGGGGAACAATGCTGCCAATTAAGCCAACGCCACATTTTTCTATCAACAGTCAGACACGTCCCCATTTCACAGATGTAAAAAAGGTGTGTATGCATGTTGGGGGAGGTGTCTCTGACAACTGGTAAAAACAAACCAGCAAACAAAAAAAAAACAACAATGATTTTTTCTTTCTGATTTCTTACATTCCAAAAGAATGTTCACCTTTGGGAAACTGAGGCAGTCCTAGAGCCTGGAGCCTGACTTCTTGTCAGCACTGAGAAGCCACCTTGGAATGGGAGCAAAAAGGCCTGTCTTGCTTCTGCCCTGTGTTGTCTGACTTTGTTGTTGTTGTCTTCAGTGCTGGGGATCAAAACCAGGGCCTCACACATACTAGGTAAGTGCACTTCCACTGAGTTCCAACCACAAAGAGGCTGCAAGGAAACTGTAGTTTCTAATGGAATAAAGAGTCACCCTTGCTTGCTTACAAGACAACCTTAAGGTTTTTTAAACTGTGTGTGTGTGTGTGTGCGCACACACACACACATGCTGTGAAGTATATCACACAAACAGAAATGTAGACAATAATTTCATTAAAAAATGGAGCATCACCAGCATCACCCAAAGCCCCCTCTTGTGTCTGTGGCCAAAGTTCTTTCCCTTTTTCCCTAAAGGCAGTCATTACCCTGACTACAGTCACCGCAGATTAGCATGGCCTACTTTTAAACTGAGTACAAACAGAATCATTCAATATGCCCCCATTTGGGGGCCTGACTTTCTTCCTCCACATTTCTTGCAAGATTCTCCGTTGTGTCCATTGTTCATTCATCCTCATTGCTCTAGATTATTCCATTGTAATGTTGGGCATTTGGGCAATTTCCAGTTTAGGGCTATAATGAATGGATCTATTATGAACATTCTGGTATGTGTCTTTGTGAAAATAGGGGCACGTTTCTGTTGGGTGTAGTCCTACTGAATGTATATTTGGCTTTAGGAAAAACTGTGTAGCCTCTCTTAGGGATCACAACAGCATTGCTCAGGAGCTTCTTCAGAGAAACTTCCAGACAAAGACTTGAACCCTGGAAATATTCCATGGAGAAGAAAATGACTCTCATAACAGCATATGAGGAAAGATGGAGCAGACACATTCTCTCCAGGAAGAGTATGGAGCTGGTGAATCTACTGCTGCTCAGTTGCAGTGGAAGAACTTTTGGGAGGGTCACTTCTTTCTCTGCCTCATATAGGCCCCTGGTTACCTGGGCAGATCCAAAGTTATTAGCTCCAGCAACCTCTATATACACCGTTGGATTTTGCATCCATGGCAACACATGTTTTACATACCATTTTATTTCAAACAATGGGAAATTAAACATTTGATGTGAAGCAATGTCAGGTTTCAAGTTGGAGGGTGGGGGAGGGCTTAAGACTGTCTCCAAGTGGCACCTTGTCAGGCGGAATGCCTAATGCAATGCACTTAAGGAAAGGTGTTGATAGAAAGTCCCTCTGTTCTGCAGTGTGCATAAAAATGTTTCTCACTGCCCGTTTCCCTCAGCCCTCCCTGCCTTCGCATACTGATTGCATCTCAGGATGCAAAACACATGCATGCACACACACACACACACATATACTCATACACACACACACTCATACATGCACTCACACATGCAAACATCAGTTCTAGGAATGAAGCAGAAATATGTTTTTTTTTAAAAATCCACCTATCTTTAGAACACAGGACTTTTCTTTTGGTGGCTCACTAGCAGGAACAGGGTGGTAGGTACTCACCAAATATTTGGTTAATAAATAAATGATTGAATGCAGCCTCGAACTCCTCAGCAGAGGAAGGGTGACATTGGGGACTATGTTTCGTTTTGCACACCTTATTATGACTCTTAATGACTTAATTCTGTGATTATCTTTATGTCCTAATAAAAGCGCTTTTAACAATTAAGGGTTGTCTCTCTGAAGTTGTATTTTAAATTAATTAGGCTGTGTATTTAACAGCCTCTACTGTCTGTCGACATGCACAGGAGTGGCGGGTGGAGGGGTAGGGTCCTGTTTACAGTGACAGTTGCTGCCTATCTCTTTGGTGTTGTTTGCTTTTTATTTTTCTTTTTGTTTTCTTTACCTATCAACATCAGAAAAGAAGGATGACAGGCTGGTGGAACTGCCAGGACAAGAAATCAACTTCAATGGTGAAAAGTAAACAAATAGTATGGTCTTTCCTTTTTGTCTCCCTTCATGTCGAAGTCGCAGGCATCTGTCTCAGGCACAGAGCAGCCGCCGCTTTATGGGCGCAACAGATAGGAAGCCACGCTCTCTTCTTGGCAGCATTTGGTGGAGAAGCAGAAGGTCTCAACTCCTTGTTACTTGCAAGGCGTGTTCCATTTTGGGATGGGTTTTTGTTTATCTGATAAACACACATAAACACACAGGCACCCACCAACGCGTGAATGCCTGGTATTTAGAAAGTGAAGTCTGGCAGGTGGAAATGAGCCTCTTTGACACATCTCTATTTATTGTGTTATTTCACCAACAAAGGCTCACATGCTAACTAGCTTTGTGAATAATTTGTGGATGGGAATGTGGTCATTTTTCTAAGTCAGTTGGTGGGCTCAGTTCATTGCACTCCCCACCTAAAAATAAATTCTCTGGCTGACTGTGAACATACCGATACTTGCTGCAAGTGAAGCAAACTTATGGGCACCATTAAAGTGCCAGGGCATTGGAAAATAACAGTGAAGTGAATGCTGATTTGCATTTATGTCATAAAATAACTTGTCACCTTCAATTTATCACAGTAATTGGTACCAGAGGAGAATGTGTGATGCTTATACTTGGTTCAAAGCCACCTTTCCTCACCTCCCAATCTCTGCCTCTCCCTCTCCTGAATTAGGAGTGGGTGCACCTCTAAGGAGAAACAGTCTCAGCCCCATTCCATAGCACTGGAATTTGGGAAATGAGATGCATCACTGTATTCAAAGAAATTAAATAAGAATGCCTAATGTACAATGTATGTTTAAGACAGGCATCACCTGACTGCTATTAAATCTCACAATGCAATGAATTGTGTGCTATTATTGTTCCCATATCACACATGAAGAAACCGAGGCACAGAAAAGTGAAGTAACTTGGCTAAACTCATATACCAGAATGTGCTAGAGACAGGATTTGTGACCAGGAGATGACACCCCAGAGGCTATGAGCTTAAACACTATGCTGAATTGCCAGTTTAGACAGTAATACACATCCTAATATAAATATTGAGAGTGTCACCACCTGGGAGTACCTCTTCAATATCTTCAAATCTATTTTTTTAAAAAAGAACTTAGTGGGAATGATACATGATTACCTTTTTCTAACCAAGAAAAAGACCTTTCCAATGATAAGTAAGTTATTCCAACCAGGGTTAGAAAAATAACCAGTGGTCTGGGGTTATCACCAGTGCAGTGGAAGGATGGTTTTCTCAATTATAGAGTGTTTTGGATCCTATGATTCTATTTATATAAGTCAACCAAAGCCACACATGACAGATAGTTGCATCTTTATTAGGGAAATTCTCCTGGTCTCTCTTCATTTAGCTATTCTCAGAGCAGACAGTATATTTTAGTTCTATGAATTGCAAGTTGTCTCCTACTGATGAATTCTAGCATATTTCTCAGGTCTCTCATGTTTCAGAGAGAGGACAATTTGGCTTCATCTGACTGTCTGCCATAGGAACACCCTGAACAAGGGGTACTTGTTCAGGCACATTGGGGCATGTAAATTGTAGTGCATTTAATGATAGGCAGATCAAGGTTTGACTCTTCTTTCTACCACTGCAATGGAACCTGGCCAACTTACTCTACCTCTCTGAACTTTGATTTCCTCCTTTGTCAAAAGAAACTGATGACACCTCCTGGAAGAATCAGTAAGGCAAGACAAATGTGCACATTCAGCTGACATTTGTAGGGCACATGTTAGATTATAAGTACCCAAAGTGTGTTTCACTGGGTTCATGTTTTGCAAGGACTCTGACTACATACACTGTGCTAGGTGTCTTTAAAAATATAGTAAAATATGAAGAACATAAATTTTACCATTTCAACTATTTTTAAATGTACAGTTCAGTGGCATTAAGTATGTTCACATTATTGGACAACCACCACTAACACCCCTCTCGGGAACATTTTCATCATCCCAAACTGAAGCTCTGAATTTATTAACCCATTAACCAATAAAGCCCCATTTTCCCCATCTCCCTTCTCTGGCAACCACCATTCTACCTTCTGTCTCTCTGAGTTTGACTACTCTGTGTTACTTCATGTGGGTGGAGTCACACAATCTAGGCTGAGCATCCCGAACCCAAAGATCCAAAATATGAAATGTTTCAAAATCTGAAACTGTTTGAGTGCCAACAGGATGCCACCTGTGGAGAATTCCATGCCACAAAACTTTATTTCATGCTCAAAATTGCTTAAAATATTGTATAAAATTACCTTCAGGCTATGTATATGAAACATAAATGAATTTCATTTTTGCTTTTTGGTCCTATCCCCAAGATATCTCATTACATGCATGAGAACATTCACTCCAAAATCCATTTCTGGTCCCAAGCATTAACAGATAAGGAATACCCAACCCACATTTGTCTTTTTGCATCTGGCTTATTTAACTTAGCATAAAGTCTTCAAGATTCACTCATGTTGTAACATGTGTCAAGAAGTCACTCCTTCTTAGTGCTGAATTATATTCTGCCTTGTATGTATGGTTTATCCATTTATGTCTTGGTGGGATTTGGATTATTTCCATCTTTTGGCTATGGTGAATAATACTGCTATAGGTATTGGTGTGCAAATATCTATTCAAGTCCTGTTTTCAGTTCTTTGGGGGATATGTCCAGATGTGGGATTGTTGATCATATGGTAATTCTGTGTTTAATTTTTTTATGTTTAATTGTCTCAGGCGGAGTGTCTTTTGTATATCATATTTGGAGTAGAAGGGATCTTGAGAGGTACTCTGGGGATTCTCAGGTGTTCCTGCAGGACTGCCCCATCATCAGTCCCCTAATTGGGTCAAAGACCTATAAGGCAGCTCTATAAAAACAAGCTACTCAGTCAACTCTTTAGGCTCTCTCTAATGATTGCCTCTCCTCCTCAGTTACAGGTGACAGATTGCCAAAGGAGAAAGTAATCTCAAAGATATTAGTATGCAAGCCAGAACGGAGAGCAATATGGCTTAAAACTGTTTCTCCGCTGTTTTGCTATGGATATGTGTCTGAATATGGCACTTATCCCACCCCCAGCCCACCTCCTTCTCTCTCTCTCTGCTGGAAGAGCTAAGGCAGACACATTGGGATGTGTTAACCCTTACAGAATCAGCATCAATGACTTCCTTAAAGTATTTGATGTTTCAGTAGCCCTGCCTCTGAGCAGTAAGTTAGCCGGGAAGCTGCCAGTCACTTGATGACGTCAATTGTTCCGTAACTGACAGACACTGAAAAGTCTCATTATCACCAATAACTGGAGCACCTCATCCATATCTCACCTGTCAAGGCAGTCATATTGGGTCGTGTATGGATCTGGCAAAAGCTGGCTGTAGCTTTATACACAAGGTGAATCCTGCATTTCGGTGATATACCTCACCCACCTAGCCCGGTCCCCAGAGGGGAGTTACAGAAGATCAGATGTAACCACAATTCAGAAGCCAAACTCATTCTTTTGATGTTACTTTTAACCTGTTGCTGATCTTAGCAAAAAAAGGAGAGTATTTTGGAGAAAGATGTGGTGTGGACTTTGTAGATAAGGAACAAGTGGCAGGAGGTTAGGAGAGAGCCCTCGAAACTGAAAAATTGCAGTTGGCCCTTCAGTGGTCACTTGGCAGAGTCATCATCCTGAGTGGCCCAGGCAGGGCTTTCTAGGAAAATCACTTTTGGCTGCAGTATTCGGGGGCCTGCTTGGAGAGAGAAGTCACTGGGTGTGGCATGAAGATCATGGGTTTTGGCAGCAGATGAACTGAGGTTTGCATCAGCCCTAATTAACTCTGTCACACGGGACAAGTTTCTTAACCTTTCTCTTTCTGGTTTTCCATCAATGAAATAAAGAGGGTTTAAAAAAATTCACCTTGCGTTGGTTACTTATTAGTTGTATTGGCTTTGGTAGATCAGCTTTCAATGAGCCTTAGTTTCTTGATCTCCAAAATGGGCAGGACAACTCCTCTCTGTAAAGGAGTGTTCTGAGGATGAGATAAACTATAAATGGCGCTCAGTAGGTACTTGATAATTGTTAGAGATGACTGTTTTAAGGTATCTCCCATCCTTTTCACGATAGTCGGGACACAAATGATAAGAATGTACATACAGAAATTAAAATTTAGATTCAAATAGAAAACATCTGTGTTGAATTTACCTGAGGACATTGTTACGGTCATTTCTGCCAGGATGTTTGAGTCTGATACCACCTCTCACAGCTCAGAAGGCAGAAACCTTGCATAATCTAATTCTGTCTATCAGCATAGTACTGTGATTAGGCAAGTCAGTCCTAGAGTCCGTTGCCAGGATCAGATCACGTACATCCACTTCGGAGCCTTACTATTTTGAACAATTTCTCTCTCTCTCTCTCTCTCTCTCTCTCTCTCTCTCTCTCTCTCTCTCTCTGTTGTTGTTGTTCTTCTGTTTCCTGATCTCTAGGATAGGGGCAATAATTATATTTGCCCCAAAGGTGAGGTTTAATTAGATGAGATAATGTGCCTAGCATGGTACCTGGAGCAAGGTAAAGGATCTAATAAAAGCTAGGCACTATAACTAGCTGGAATATTCCCTGTGCAACTGCCTCAGGTAGAGGGAAGAGGCAGTGGGTGTGTTGGAGGCTGCTAATACCGGCTCAGGAGAGCTGATCGTGTGTACGTCTTTCCAAGTCTACATGTACTGATATCACATTGGTAGCTTGAAATTGGCCACAATGGGAATGTTTATACCATGGAAATGGGGAAAACATGACAAATCACACCCTCTCACCTCTTTCTACCCAAACCCAATTGTTAAACAGGCACCAACACACACACACACACGCACACACACACACACACAGAGCTAGGTAAGAACAGGGCTCCTGGCCAGGTCAAAGGCTGGCACCACATCAAGCAGATGGGGAGAGGCTGTTCCTCTTCCTCTGAATTAGATAAAATATCTTCTTTCAGGGGATAATCTCTTCAGTTATTTCACTTCTAGCCCTCTCACTTTTTGAATGCTTCCTAAGTCAAAGTTCTTTACCTGTAAGCAACAAAAACAAACTCCGGCAAACGTAAGCAAAATGGGAATTAACGGCAGGAAGTAGGAGCCCTCACAGGGTTGGCAGGAAGTGTGAGGTAAGTGGCTTGAAACACACAGGTCCCAGGCAGCTGCAGAAACTTCTGGTAGTAGAACCCTCCCCCGCCCAAACTATCTCCCAGTTGGAATAATTAAGAAGCAAAGTCTTAAGAAGGAACACTCAGTTTGCTGAGTTCAGATCACACACTCTTTGGCGGTGTGGGG
The DNA here is from genome assembly GCF_021218885.2 of Marmota monax. Classification (NCBI taxonomy): domain Eukaryota; kingdom Metazoa; phylum Chordata; class Mammalia; order Rodentia; family Sciuridae; genus Marmota; species Marmota monax. The sequence continues at coordinate 2,521,243 of NW_026692072.1, read as the reverse complement.
GTAACTAGAATTAACCACAGTTGGATATATTCCCAAGGCAAGCCAGATGTTCTTGAAGACATGGATGTCGGGTAGCTACAACCATGATAAATGGTCACTCTACCTTCTTAGTTCCCACGGTGGGAGAGGTTTTTGTGGGCTCTTTCTGCAAAGGGGATAGTCATGTGAACAAAACCTCACTTGCATGGTCCGAACAAAACCTCACTTGCATGGTCTTTCACAGAATGGGTTGGCAGCATGGTCATGTGTAAAAACTCCAAGGCCCACCAGATTGCTGGGGAAAAAAAAAATGACCTCAAGGGAAGACATCAAGCCTTTAGCCTGAATAATCCCAGAGTTTATTGAGTTCATGGGAGTGCGCTTCTCAGAGCCATCTCCAAGTGGCATTCTCTGGGGAAAGCCTGAAGAACTCAATCCGCCCTTTTCACTTCCAATTTCTCCTGTTCTTGCCCAAGGTGATTAATGCAATGATGGCTTTGATGACAGCCCCACAGAATCCCCAGGGATCTGTAATCTTGGGATGGCATCATAGGACAATTTGTTTCCTCCCAGGCCCCCCACATGTTTCTACAGGCACCGGCTAAGCACTGGGGGAAAGTCTTTTGTAAGCCTGTCAGAAGTGCTGCTGGTCCTGAGAGTGTTCTGCTACTTTGAATCTCTTGTTTACTTCTAGTCCACATGGTGATCAATTTCGGTGGTTTTAACCTCTTTGATGCATCCTTCTTTTATTTTGTTTTTGCTTTTGACAGCTCTGTGCATGATGGCCTTGTTTCTTTGACACTATCTGGACACAACAGAAGTTTTCTGTGGCCTTTTTTTATTTGTTTATTTTTGAAGGAATCTGCTAGGAGATTGATACAGGGAAGATTCAGTAGAAAACCTCCAAAGACATATGGAATCTGCTTTGGACAGAATGGGCCATGGGAGGGGATCAATAAATAAGCTTCTCCTGGGCTACTGATGTAACAATGTAGCGGTCGTGGCTATTTTAAATGGGATTATTTAACTCAGTTTATTTTACTACATAACCACCTTTGGATTGGGTGAACATGGGTGGAAAAGAAGCCATTTAATCTGGCTGTGCTTCTACTTCTATCTTGGGTCCTAGTGATTAATATCTAATATTTACTGAGTCCTTACTAGGTGCTAGGCATTGTTCTAAGTGCTTTATATGTGTTGACCTATAAAAGATAATTTTTATTGTCCTATTTTCAGATGAGGAAACTGAGGGTCGGAGAGCTTAAGTAACTTGCCCAAGGTCACAGGGTTAGAAATCAGAAGAGCTAGGGTTTGAACCCAGAGATGCTCCCCTAGAACTCAGCTGCTTATCACCGTGCTATGGTGTCTTCCTAAGGGACCCTCTGTGCCTGGCACTTCGTACCTGCTGAACTTTGCAGCCTCAGACCCTGCCATTCTTCTCCTGGCCCACATTGTCTGGTTGAACTTGCCTTCTTCCATTTCTGAACAGCAGGCTCCTTCTCTCAGGCTCTCATACATGTCATTCTTCTGATTGAAATGCTCTGCACTCCCTCTTCTCCCTCTATGCTGGTGACTTTTGCTCATTGCTCTGGTCTTTGTTTAAATGCCACATCCTTCAACCTCCATGTGAGGTTGTCCCCTATTAACGCTCTTATGGGGCCATGTATTTTCCTGTCATGCCATTTATTACAGGAATGATTTGCTTAATGTCTGCCTTCTTTACCAGACTACACTCTAGAAGATCAGAAATCATGTTTTTCTGGTTAACTGACTTTTCCCCTCGACCTAACACAGTGCTGGGCCCAAAGTAGGCAGCTAGGAAATATTTGGGCAAAGCTGTGGCAGTTTTTCATTGTTTGCTCAGGAAAGGAAGGCTCTGAATAAAGCAAAAGAACCAAAGATAGGGCTTAGGACGTCAACTCCACTGTTGCATGGATTCATGCCATTATACCATATACCCAAGGGATGCTGTTCCAATCATATAAGAAGAAACCAGAAATTACTGTTGATCTTATGCTGGGGAACTGGCCCAAGAAACTTCCTACAATGACAGGTATTGTTAGCTGTTAGATCATGGGATGGAGTTGGGAAGGAGGGGTTTGTTCAGGAGAGGGATTGGAGAGGTTGGTAAAGTGAAAGAGGCACTTTGGTGACTTGGAGTAGTAGTAGATATTTATCAAATGAGTGGAAGTATTTCAATAGCCTAATAGCCAACGTAACTGTATTTGTACATGTAACACATAACCGGGCCATGAGTAATCACTTGAAAATAACCCAACAGGGATTTCAAACAGAGCGCCAACTTCTGAATTGCTAATCAGAATCATTACAATAATTTTTGTGGCATGAGTCATGCATCCAGGATCATAGTGTCAGAAAAGACACATACTTTATATAGAGTTGGGTCATGAATATTATATCACAGGGAGACTTTGGATGAGTCCCAACAATGAACAGGTGGAGAAGAAGGAGCCCACACAGCAACATTTTTTTGGACATCTTTTATTAGCTCAATGCCTTGAGAAGCCAAAGATGCTTAACCTCTTTTTCATTAGCATTTTTTTTCCCTAATAGGTCACTAGAGATGGCCTCACTAAATAATGAAACCCAGGGTGCTGCCTGTGGAAATGCAAGGTTGAGTTCAGTGTGTGATGGCAAAAGCTTTGTTTTCTTTGAAAGGTTGGCAGAGGGTGGTCTTCCATGTCAAGGAGCCAAAGATCAAGTGGTGATGGCTAGACTTGGCATCGTTGGGAGCTGCCAGAGGCAGGAAGCTGACTGTAAATGAAAAGTAGTTTTCCCTGGAGTTACTTGACCTTTCTTTAATCCTAAATGTAACCTGCAGAGGCAATGGCTCTTTTCTCGACAATGTGGCATCATTTTGTGGGCTCTGATGCTGATTGAGGGTCAAGTTGAGGGCTCTCTGCACCAGAGGCAAAGGCTGCTCCTTTGCCACTCTCCCACATGTGATTCTTTTTAACCATCCCTCCCCTTTCCTCTGGTTCCCAATCTTTTCCTTTTAATCATTTTCCTGGATCATACTTCAAATTTGCTAGTGGCAAACAGAACAGAATTTGTTATTGACTCCCAGGTCACTTGTTTCATGGATTACTTCAGGTCAAATCCTATTAGAGTAAATGTCTCCACTGTGGGGAAATCTCTGAATAATCAAACAGGGCATCTAATCCTCAAGTAAGGGCCAGTTTATTGAAAACAGGGGTTTGAGAGCAGTGTTAGAAGGCGCTCAGGTGGACTTTGTTTCTAGCAATAAGGCAAACAACATGACCTAAAAACCTTCCCTCTGTAAAATACCTACAAATGTTTTATAAAATATAACAAACATCTTTTTAAATGCATAGCTGAGCTCATAAAAATGTAGGAAAATCCCCAGGGGCCCCAAACAAAGAGAGAACCAAAAAGCAGATTGATAGGTGCTAACTGAAACTGGGGCTGCCCTGGTGTGTTTGTGTGGGGGGAGGGGAACACCTGATTTTAGAAATCAGACTGAATTTAATGTACCCCAGCTGGAGGGAAAGTTGGATCTTTCTAAGACCCTCCATAAACCCAGGACCATCAAAGGAAAAAGCTGTCCTCCAGCAAAGAGAGATGTGAGAGGAGATTGCTTTTCTTAGTCTGGACTCTGGTAGGGGAAAAATGGAGGGGAGGGGAAGGGGAAATAGGAAGGGCAGCGGAATAAAATAGACACTAGTATTGCTGTATGTATATATGTGTTTGTATAATCAATGTGATTCTGCAACCTGTACACTCAGAAAAATGAGAAATTATACCCCATTTGATTCAAATGTATGATATGTCAAGATCATTGTATTGTCATGTGCAACTAATAAAAAAAAAACCACGTACCATTTAATTTTGAAATAGTTGACATGTCGGGGTGGGGTTCTATATATGTTAAGATAATTGATTTCTAATGTAATAAATCATGCAGGTAACACAGTCTGCATGATTTCAAATTTAATAAAAGTATCAGAAATGCTTTTTTATATTGATTTTATTGGTTACATACATGTCAAATTGATCAAATTGCATACTTCAAATATGTGCTTTTTATTTTTCTTTAATTTTATCTCAATAAAGCTATGAGAAAATTGTAAAAAAATATTTAGAATTCCTTAACAGCATTAAAATGAGATGATCTCATTTTTATGTTAGTCTTTGTTTTAGTTTCTATGGTAAATAAAATATATAAATGCCTAAAAAAAAAAGTACTGGGAAGCTTCTTCCTTTGTTATTATTCCTCCACATTTGTTATTTAAATTTATATTACCTACTAGGACTCAACTTCCAGGCAAAATGATTAATATACAAGTGAGCCAGTTTGGGCTTTAATGATGAGGCCCCTGACTCAAGAAATGAGTACCTTTTGGGAAGGGCATATTTTCAACCCAAACAAAATGGGGCTTGCACAGATAAAATCCTGCCTGACCAGGAGTTGACAAACTACAAAGTCTCCATGAACCAGGTTGCTCTATTTAGGGGGAAAAGAAAAAAAAAAAAAACAAACAAAACAAAATAGGATACCCAGTTAATTTTGGATTTCGATAAATAACAATTTTCTAATGTAAGCACATCCCAAATATTGCATGTAACACGCATGTACTAAATTTTCTTCCATTGTGTATCTGAAATTCCATGTTGACTGGGTGTCCTGTACTTTATGTAGTAGGATTAGACTATTCCAGAACTTCAGATACCAGGGTAATCAGATACACACTTGTAAATGAACTCATTAAGGAAAGTCTTGAAAATATGGAAAAAGGAGAAGACAGTATAAAAAATGACCAGGAAGTCTTGGCAAAAAAGAACCAAATAGGACTTTTGGAAATGAAAAATGTCATTAAGTTTAAACACACAAACAAAGTAAAACTTCAGGAATGGATTACCTAATCGCTAAGATACTTGGAGAGAGAACTGGTCAACCAGAAGACAGATCTGAGCATCCAAAGGGCAATTCAGAGCGATACAGAGATGGAAAATATGTGAGAGAGGTGGGCCACAGAGGACAGAAAGACGATCTAGCATATGCCCAATACTATTTCTAGAAAGAAGGAATAGAAAGAATAAGAAAGAGAAAGTAACTGATAGGACAATGACTGAGAATGTGTCTAAAGTGAAAAAAAGAATGAATTCTTGGATTTAAGAAATACATTACTTTAATTTTTTTTTTTTGTGTGTGGTGCTGGGGATTGAACCCGGGGCCTTATGCATGCGAGGCAAGCACTCTACCAACTGAGCTATATCCCCAGCCCCAGAAATACATTACTTTCCTATCAGAAATAAAAAAAAAACAACACTAAAACCCATGCATAAATACTTCATAATGAAGTTACAGAATGACAAAGACAAGATCTGGAAAAAAGAAAAATTAGAAAAGATTAATATTTAAAAAAAGGAAAAAAATACAGAAAGAAAGGAAGGTAAGGGAGAAAAAAATCTCACCTACTCTGGTACTAGACATATCTGACAGATGTGTCTTGAAGTCACAGCCCCACTTCTTCTAGCCATAGGTGCAGTTGACTTAATCCCTGTGAGCCTTAGTTTCCACATCTGTAAAAGAAACATTCAGTCTATAAATAGCAATGCTTATCCTCATAACAACCTACAAAATGCCTAAAACAAAGCCTTGTTTGTTAGTGTGTATGCAGCAAAAGAAGATATTAATATTATTGACAGAACTAATTTCCTCGTGAATTTAATTCCTACCATACACTCCCCATGCAACCAATCTCAGGATGATTAATATTTAAACATTTGTCATGCTGCAGAAAAATAACATCCTTGCTGGAACTACTTAAATCTACCACTATCCCCTCAGCTCTCCAAAACAAGCTATGGAGAGCCTGCCTCTCAGCAATCTCCTCAGCAGAACATCCACAGGTTATTCAAGGGAACTACTTACTGCAAAATAGCTCTTTTTGTACCTTCCTTGTCTTCAAGATTTTCCTAAAAGTTGAGAATAAACACAGGCCAATTTGTCAGCCTTGATTTTTTTTTTTTTCAGATAAACTTAAAAAGTCAGTCCTACTAAAAGGTCCCATCGCACTTTCCTCCCATGGGTTGCATTTATCACACTTTGCTTCTGCTGGATAACTTTCTGACTTCCCACTGGCCACCATTTTCCACAGGGGCAAGCTCCTTTCCTATCTGGCTCACTCATGAATCCACAGTGCTGAACTCAAGGCCTGGGACTTCAGTAGGAGGCACTGAAAAGGTTACTGAATCTACAACCAGAGAAATAAAACTGGAAGTTAGGGATAGAATGCATCTGTGTAGATACTGTACATAATAATACAGCATCTTTCTAGAGTTGAAAAGGGCTCTAGAGATCATGTAGATGTTCCACGGCTTTTCCAGATGAGGGAAATTCAAAGTTCATCCATTTGTCTGAAGGGCTGGGGCTATTAAAGTGTGGAAATCAGATTCAAATTCAGTTCTGCCAGTTTCCAAACAATATTGCTTTTCCCTCCTCCATGTGGCTCCTTGACCAGTCCACGGCCACGGAAGGCAGAGAAACTAGACACGAAAGGACACATACTGTGTGATTCCACTGAAATGCAATATCCAGAATAGGCAATTTTATAGAGACCGAAAACAGATTAGAGGCTAGGGGAGGGAGAGATGGGGAGTTATTACTTACTGATGAGAGTATTTTGGGGGAATGATAACAAAGTTTGGATATCCAGTGGTATTATTGCCCAACATTGTGAGTATCCTTAATGCCACTGAATCCTACACTTAAAAAGATTAAAAAAATAAATTTTGTGTTACATCTATTTTACCCAACTTAAAAAAATATAAAAGGATCATAGTAGCTGTGGTATTCTCTTACTTAACTCTCCAGGCCATTTGTGGAATGGGGATAGGGTCTTTAATGGAACACATTTTTAAGAAGTCATTGTAAGAAAGGTGTAAAAACAGGCAGAAACAAATGCATGACATGGCACCATCAAATTAACAGTGACACGTCTCTATTATTAACCCACAATTTCTCAGCAAATTAAAATCTATAAGCTGGTACTGGAAAAATGCCAGTTTCTATAAGCTACTTAACTTTTCTGCAGAGGGTGTAAAATAACTGTGAAAACCATAAAGGATACCATATGGCACCCAAGAAAGGGGAAAACGGAGTTCTTTTTTTGTGTTTGTTGTTACTCAATGAACAATTAGTCCTCTGTTCTCCTAAAAAATAATAATAAAGTGCCATTAGAGAAAAATTCCAAAAATCTCAAGAAGACATATCCAAAATGGAAATAATGTGAAAAGATAAATAAAATAAGCATTCATTTGCTATATTTGGTGGAATCCTGCAGAGAGAAGAATTCCAGCTAGGCAGCATTGAGACATAGTTTATTAATGCAGTTTCCCCCACAGCAGGACACAGAAAGAGAAACTGGTAAAACAGTCACATTAAAAAATTATGACTCTTACGTCTGATCTTTATGAATACACAGAAAAGAAACTGTCCTCTTGAGTCGTCCTTGGGCTGTGTTGAAGCTGAGATACAAAGAATTATTATTATTATTTTACTATAAAGCATTAGTTGCCCACATGTGGTTGGAACAGACTGAACGTTACTTCCCATATTTAAGGTATTTTTAGAGTATTTGTAAAAAGACTCTATTTTCCAGTACCAGCTTATAGATTCTCCCAATTACATTTTGAATAACACACTTTAGTCTTGTTTTCAGAGTATACAAAATCGAACCCTGTTTGTAGTCTCTTTAGAGAAAAATTGTCGTGGGTGGTAAACTGGTTGTAAATGGAATTTCCCTAGAGCCTGAGAGCTGGAAGGGAGCTCGCTGATTATCTGACCCAGTGTTTTGCATAGTATAGGCTGTGCCCCACTGATGAATTATTAGTCAATTTGTAGGGTCACCATTAGCATTAGGAAGTAGAGGAAGAGCTGGAATAGAGTAAAATTGGATAAAAGAACAAGTGTGTAACACACACATTTGTTTCAATTATGTGAGTGTGCATGTCCTGGGTTACAATGTAAAGTATGTTTCTTACTGTGGGTTCTGGCCTAAAAATTGGAAATTACCAATCTAATCAAACACCTTCCTTTCCCAGGTGGGACAACTGGAGCCAGAGAAGGGAAGTGAATGACTTTTGCATCATATAATTAGTCAGAAGTAGCCTGGGTCTCAGGCTCCCAGTATCCTTTCCACCATACTCTATTCTTCACAATAAGCTTGGAGGTGGATGTCTACCCTTGCCTTGGGGGTTTCTTTACCACATTGGCAGTAGTATTCTATTCTATTTTGGAGCATTTCCTGTCCTTCCGAATCTACTGGGCTCCCTTTCCTCCTTCTCTAGTGCTCCTACCACCCTTCTACCATTTTGGAATCAGTGGTTCTGTGGAATGGAACAAGTGTGTAGAGGGGGCAAATGATCAGTGCCCAGGTTTGGATGATCCGTGACTCATGGATAACTCACAATGGCTCAGGAGGTTGCAAAATTCCATAGCTCACTGCTCCCTGAAGCTGTTGAACTTCATGAGAATGAGAATTACAACCTCCCTGTGAAAAAGAGGGTGGTATGTAGAGGACTCCCATAAAGGGCATTTTCAGAAACAAGACAACCAGCTGACAACTTTAGGATCTAGGTAATTCTTGCCAGATCCACCCACACACTCTGGCTGGTCTTCCTGAGCCAAAACAGAAGCCTGGAGAAAGTGTTCTATAACGGCAGTGATAGAGCTGGATTGTGAAAGAGGATCCTGCCTGGAACTCCAGGTGCCTCTGGTTTTGACTTAGGGGAGAAATGATCTGTCCCACCAATAAATATTTATATTGTATCTACCATGTGCCAGGCACTATTTTGAGAATAATTATAAATATTTACTCATTTAATCCATATAATCAACCTCTAGGTTTTAGAGGACTTGCCTAGCAGCAGTTGTAGCCAGAAGGTTGAAAAGTGTTGAGATGTGTTAAAATAATTTGTTTTTCTTTCTGATTTGAAGACAGGAGGGTGAGCATGTTTAATAGAGTTTAGAACTGTGTCATTGACAGAGGGAATTAATCAACAGTCAAATCCAGGGAGAAAAGGTCAACTGCCTACTTTCTCTTGGCAGAAGGAATTAGGAAGAGGATTGTTCTTGCAAAGATTCATCACTTTTTGATGCTTTCCAGAAGTGGTGATGGATTTGCAAGGAACCATCTCCTTTTTTTTCCTTCTCTCTCTCTCTCTCTTAAATCTCCCTCATATATTTGTAGTATAGCTGCCCAGTGCTTGGGGTCTGGTTGGGTTCTGAAACCACCCACGTAAGCCAGTGTGGAAATCAAACCTGTTCCCTTGGCTTAATGAACCAGTCCCTTCCATAATTCGGGAAGAAGGTCCTTAATAAATACTTTATTGGATTAATTTATTAATATAGGTCTAAAGCTGATTCTGGTCTTAGAAACAGCTAGATTTGGTTTTGATGAAGAACATTAGTAGAAGTTTATTGAACTGTAAGAAGAGCAAGAATTTAAAGAGGAATCTGAAGTGGTTCTTTTTTTATGCATCTATTATGCTCTTGTATGTTTTATATATTAACATTTAAATCCCACAATACTCTGATCGAATCTACATTTCACAGATGAGGGAACTAAGTTAAATGACCTGCTGAAGGTAAATACGTGAGGGACAGAATTCAGAATATAATCCGCCTGCAGAACCCATTACTCTTCACAATTCATGCTGCAGCCTGAAAGATTTGGGGTTTTTTTTTTTTCCTTTGAAAAATGATTTGTCCCCAACAGCATTCACTGACCATGGCAAACTTTAATTGATCTTTCCATGCCACAGCCTACCTATTATCCACAAGGAATAGCAATAGTTAAAAACCCTTCTTTGTAATTAGGTCTTGGTTCCCTTAACAACTCCACCATGTAATTAAACTTATTTCTCCAACAGGCAGATATGGTTCACTAAAGAATCTGAGAGGAGTTTTTTCAAATTATGCTGTTTCTTGTTCATGGTTAACCATGGTCAAGTCTGGGCTTGGAACTGAAGGATAGGAAGAATGTAGAGAATGCTGCTGGTCCAGAACTCACCAGAGCTGGAGCTGTATGAGGTGCCTTTCCTGTGCAACACGTGAAACTTCTAACTTATTTCTGCTCATTGTTTTCCTCGATGAATGTGTTGGGTAAAAACACAGGTTGCTGAAAATTTCTTTTTTCTTGGAGCAGCCTCTATTAATGTAGGCAGCAAATCTCATAGTTATTAATCATCAGAAATGGAAAGTGTTTCTTTTTGAAAGGTGTAATTATCAGAGGTCTCATGTCTTAAATAAGATATATTTGCCATTATCAGTACATTCTGTGACTATCCTGTGGGGGGAAAAAATTTCCTTACACAGTAGCTTAGGGACTATGTTTTTTTTTTTTTTTTTTTTCCCCTTCAGCTAAAATTTAGCTTAGCACAAGGCACTGAAAACATAGGGTAATATTAAATAGTTACATTATATACTCAGTTATAGCACAGAGAAGGGGACCCCTCCAGAAATTTAATATCTTTGTGAATCTATAAAACTCTAAATTTACAAATTCCAGTCAAATAAAAAACAAAGTTGTAACTAAAAGTTCCTTTGAGTTAAGTCATTTAACAAAAAGAAGATAATAGGCAAGATCACTTGGGTCCAGAAACCAAATAAAATGCCAAAATAGAACACCAATGGGTTATAAAACAAACAAAACCTAATCCTCTCCCCCATAGGTCAAACAATCCAAAAACATTCTCTTAAGTTTGCTAAAAGCAAGGATCCAAATGTCAGGTACGAAGTACTGTGCACTTTCTTAACCTTACAATGGCTGCTCTGAAGGGACCCTATAGTAAGTACCAGGAAATCAGCACAACCTCTTTAAGAACGGGATGGGTCCAGATGTTGAAGATTATGGTCTCCTGAATGCAATGGAATTTATGCCAGGAGATTAAAGAGAAGAATTAATTTATGACTTTCTCTACCTGTTTGCAATATGTGCTCAGCTTATTATCTGAACACGTTGTGATGCACAGTAATTACAACGCTGAAAATAATGTGCAGCATGTGACTGGTTAAGTTTAAGAAGGGGGCATTTGCCATATTTTAGTTCACACATCTGGTTCTATCATGTTTACCAATCGATTCATATAGGAATATATTACAGTGAAATCCTTTCATATCAGTTTTATTTACTAGGAAATAGAACACCTTTCCTTCATCTCTCTCCCAACCTCTCCCTGAACTCAAAATTCCAGCACTGGGTTCATCTGAGTGAGGAGAGAGAATGAGCCCTTCTTGTCTTTGTTGAATTCTGTAAGTTTCAGTCACAAATGGAGTGGATATGCATCCTTTGTTTTAAAAGCACATCCACAAGGGAAATAGCTTAAAGCTTATTCTGAAAGCAGATGGGGCATCAGATACCTCAAACATATAAAACCACAGAAATTAAAATTCTAAATTTTAAACTCCCTTTTATTGAAATATAAGTTTGTTTAGTATATTTACACCACAATTTATGCACATATATACATAGAAGGCAAATTCTATCAAATAAAAAAAGTTTTTCTTAATAAAAAATTAAAATAAAACAAAGTAAAGTGCATGGAACTGTTTTTTCTTCTGGTGAACATCGTCATTGTCAAAATTTTGGTCAGTTGGGAGGGGCAGGAAGAAGCAATTCGTATTTGACTCAGTGCATTCATAGCCTTCAGGCCAAAACAGATTTCAGAAATGAGTCAGACAAATTGTCAGGGTCTCCAGGACTCCCCAGGGTGTGGAGGTCTTGCTCTCTTTGTCCTATCGGGAGGGAGCTGTCCCCCTTCTCTGAACAGTGATCTCACCATCGCTGCGCTGGAACAAAGGCAGAACACAGGAAGGGGGCTCCACCAGCCAATGTCACAGCCTTGCTCTGGGGCCACCAGCACAGCGTTTGGTAGGAAATTGAAGAATTAGCTCAACCGCTCAAACGGAAGTTTTCCTTTTTTTGGAAAGGGAGGGGGGGATGTCCAAGAATGGGGTTCATCTCCCACAGAGACCGTCACCCGGGGAACAAACCCCAGCAGCCAGTTTCTTCGGATCCAGTCTCCGCTCCGGCACAGGAAAGAATCCTTTTATAAGCTGGGTGGAGGGAATGTTACACTTCTCGCCTCGGTGAGTTCGCCCTCTTAGAACTTTGAAAGGAAAAAAGCGAGGGATAAAAAAAAAAAAAAAAAAAAAAAAAAAGGGCAGATGGGTGAAGCATTAGTTTTTAAACACCTTTGCGCTCAGGTCACTGCCTGGGCGTTGGCCCAGCTGGTCCCAGGCGGTGGCAGGGGCGACAGCCCTTCCCCCATTCATCCACACCCCAGTCCCGGTTGTTCCTCTTTTCCTCAGGGTGACGCTAAGTCCCCGGCCGGCGGCCGTACTTGGCCTTGCAGTGCAAAATGTGCTTGGCGAGGAAGTCGAGGCGGCGCTGCAGTAGCTGAGCGTGGGGGTCGGCAAGCGCGGCCAGCTCCGGGAAGCGAGGCTCGTGGCGCCGGTAGAGGCGCAGTAGCCGGGCCGCCGCGTCCTGACCGCGGTGCAGCTCCAGGACGCGCCTCGCGGTCCGCTCGCGGAACACACACACCGACTGCAACAGCGGTTCGTTATACTTGTCCCACATGCCTGCCACCCGGTAGCCATGTACTAAGCCCGCCTCATTGTCCAGAAAGACCAGCGCCCCTCCAGGACCGCGGTGCAGGTTGCTCGTGGCGCGCTGCATAACGCGTGGGTCCCATTGCAGGCTGAAGAGGTTGCTTACAAGTCGGTCGAAGTTGGCCGTCAGGTAGTCGAAGAGGATCAGGTCGGTCCATTGCACCAGGTCCACCAGCTCCGCTTGGCTGAGGTTGGCCAGCTCGCCCCCCGCGTCGCGCAGGGGCCGCAGACGGCCGTCCTCTGAGCGCCAGGGCGCTGGCACCACCACGTCTGTGAGGTTGGGCAGCCAGCGCGTCAGGCTCACCACGCTGCCTTCCGCCCAGTGCGCGGCGCGCAGTTCCTCCTGCACCTGCGCCCACTGAGCGCCCCGAGCCTCCACCCGAGCTAGTGCCAGTGGTGGCACGTGGCTCTGGAGGCCCAGAAGGCGCGCCAGGTAGTAGGACAGGGCCTCGCCCTGGATCTGCTCGGGGTTTATGCCATAGCGCACGCAGGCTCGGGTGCCGTCGGCAAAACGCGCCAGTCTGTTCGAACTGCGTCCGCAGCCCCCGCGCTCCAGGGCCACCACCCGGGCGCCGCGCGCAGCCTCCAACCACGCCGCCGCTTGGGCCTCGGAAAAGCCCCGGGGCACCTGCTCCTCCAGGCCTCGGCTCCAGAAGACACCCTCGTGCACCGCTGCGCGCTCCGCCAGCCCGGGCCGCCCAGCGGGCACGTGCCGCCTAGCGGGCACGTGCCGCCTGCGCTCGCCAGGGTGCCGCCGGGGCGGGCCGTCCGCGCCGGCCGCCAGGGTGAGCAGCGCCCTGAAAGTTTTCAGGGAGCCGCCGCGGGCGTCCCACGCCAGGGGCGGGGGCAGAGGAAAGCGAGGCACGGGCGCGGGGCCGCCTCTCCGGGCCGGACGCTGGGGGAGTCCGTCTTCGGGCGGCCGGGAGTCTGGCAGCTCAGTCCGCGGCGGCAGGAGCCCGCCCCACAGCGCTAGCAGCGAGCCCAGCGCCAGCAGCCAGAGCCCCGCGGTGGCGGCGGCGCTCCGCATCCTCCTCCCCATGCTCCCGCGGCCGCGCCGGTGCCGCCGCCGCCGCCGCTTCAAGCCGAGCCCCGGCGCCCGGGTCGGGGCGGCGAGGCGGGCCCGGCAGCTTGTTGGCTCCGGGGCTTTGGGCGCCTGAGCCCCATCGCGGCCGCGGGGCGCTGCGGGGCTCTGTCCGGCGCTCTGCCCTGCGCTGGGAACTCGCCTCGCCGCTGCTTCCCAGCTGCTTTTGTATTTCGCTGTGAGACCCTCCGGCGGGCGCGATTCACAGGCGCCCGGACCACGTGGGAGCGAGGGGGATCCCCCTCCCCCTCCTCCGCCGCCGCTCCCCGCCCCCCGCTCCCCCGCCCCTTCCTCTCTTCTTCCCCTTAAAGCGGCGATGGATCCTTCCAGGAGGGAGAGGTGGCCCCACACTTGGTCGGGTGTTAGGGGCCGGGAGGAAGCTGGGTTGGCGGAGCCCGCGCGGGGGCGTCGGAGCCGGCGGCGCTAAGCCTGACTCTTTGCTGGGCTGGAGGGACCCGCCCCGTGCCCTGGCTGGGGGGTGGGGGGGAGGAGGGTGAACGCCCAGTCCCTTCGCATGGGGCAGCGCCTGATCCACAAACTTAACACAGACCCCCACCGCGCCCCGGGCGCTGCCAGGCGAGGATCAGGGCGGGTCCCTGTGCTTTCTTCAGGATGATTCACGCTGCCTTATGTAAATTCCCGGGAATCTGTCGGAGCCACTGAGTATGTGACTCCAGCCAGGAGCGGAATCTTTTTGTAGCACACAACTTTCAACCGACATCCCCTCTCTCACCCCACGCTCACCCCACCGGTCACTGCGGGCTAGAGTTCTGAGGTTGCCTGCTTTGCCTTTCCAAGGGACTCCGGGAATCAAACCTCTTGGTGCACCTAGATCACTGTGGCCAGTTCCCGTTCACTTCTGCATCCACTCAACAAAGCCATTGTCCTCGGTTCTGGTCTGGAGCGGTAAAGTCCACAGATCCGGGTCTCCGTTAAGTGAGAATTAACGCCTCATAACCTGGATATCACCTTCGTGCTGGGGAGAGAGGTGTCAGGAATGGCTTCTCTGAAGAAATGAGACTGCTTTGCCTACTAGGGAACTGAGGCACTGAGAAGGGATGGGGCTTCCTCAGGATTTAACAGTTAGCAAAGTGGAGACACTAAAAAGCAAACCTAGGTCTCTGGGCTGTATGCCATTTGATTTTCTCTGCTTTAAGAAAATTATGCATTTAACTTTATTATATGTATATATAACTTATTCTATATTATATATATTATTTTATATTTCACCTCACTGCCATTTTAATCTGTCGCTTTATTCCCCCGCTATAATTTTCAGTTAAACAAATGAAAACCAAACAAGAACACCAGTTTGCATTTGACCTACCAGTTTTGATCATTTAAAGGGAAAAGTAATGGTAGGGAGTTTGGGTTCAACCCACCAGGAATTCTCTTAGAAGCAAACTGGCCTTCTCCCTTCCCTCTTTGCATCATCCCAATGCATCCAGAATCTACGCTTTAGAAATTCCCAAATTAGACACCTGGTTGAGTTTATGGGGGTGGAATCCGCCTCCTGAAAGCCAAAGTTTTAAAATGTTTCCTTACAAGTGTTTCTTTTCCTCTTTTCATTCCCCCATCAGGTGTTCTTGGGGAACTTTCAACTGTACTACCTCATCAGCTGGCAGCATATATATTTTATTCTCCAAAGAATAAATGCCCTTGAGTTGTAGGACAGAGACTCTAATATTTGTGGCTCATCATAGGCATCAAAAAAGCTATATCTGGAGAGGTAAAGTCCACAGATCTGAGTCTCATGCTCATATAACATCTGGGCCTTCCAGCCCTGACCTAGTGCTATGCTTTTGAGTGTTTCGACAGGTGTGGTAAGTACATATGACTGAAGTATGGATCTTTGTTGAACCTGTTCTGAACCACGGTCATGCCTTTTTATGGCTCTTATCTGATGAAGGGATTACAATAGCTCCCCTATGGATACATCAAATATATTAATTCATTAAAAGATGTTATATTCCTTCCTTGTTCAAGCTCCCTTCTCTCAAGTTTTCCTAGAGGGTAGGGACTCTCTTATCATTTTTTTTCTCTTACCACATAACATAGTATACTACACTAAATAACTGCTCAGTAAATTGAATTTAATTTTTTGTCTTTTGGTTTAACTTCAACTGGGAATGTATTTTTCATACCGTGCTTTCAGCCTGAAACTATAAGCAAGATCTCCACCTTGTGGACATAAGTAGAACATCATCTAATTAAAGAAAAGTACATTTTAACTGGATGATTAATTAACTTAAACTGTGAGAGTATTAAATGGCTACTGGGGCCCAAACCATGTCCTGGAGGCCATGGAGGGAAATCCAGTGTAGTTGGTGGCTCTGCCTTTTGGCCATTAACACAAGGTATAAGTAAATAACTACCAGGAAGCCTTCATTGTCTGTATGGGGAATATCTCTTGTCCATTATTTTAGGGCCGCCTGGGCACAATGCCTGGCACTTAGAAGGTGTTCAATAATAATTTGCTGAATAAATAATTGGAATGCCAATGAGATGAAACTTTGCAAGTAGCATGTATTGAGTTTTTTTTTTTTAAACACCTTACCACTAAAGGACACAAAATAAGAACTTAATCTCCCCCCACCCCCCACACAAATTCTTTATTGGTACATTACAATCTTACACAATGATGGGATTTTTTGTTACATATTTATGGGTATACACAATATAACAATATAATTTGGCCAATGCCATTCCCAGCACTTAAGAACTTGATCTTAAAAGGAAAAAATATTGTTGAGGGCTTTGCATAAAGGATATGGGCAGAAGCACATGATTTTCAGCCTGGGATGAATAGCTTCAGAGCTAGACAAATTCCAGGGTCTCCTAATCTTATTATGGGTACTGATGAAGAAACAGAAGCTTAAAAACTTGATTAAGGGGCTGGGGTTGTGGCTTAGTGGTAGTGTGCTCACCTAGCATGTTTGAGGCACTGGGTTTGATCCTCAGCACCACATATAAATAAATAAAAGATATTGTTTTCACCTACTACTAAAAATATTTTTAAAAAAGAAAAATTGGTTAAGATCTATACCTTAAAAGTTGGGCTGACTTTATCACTGAGTGGCCTTTTGTCTCAGTCCCAGGACTAAATGCACCATGGAGCAGAACTGAGTGTACTAATAGAAACTTCAACAAGTGCATTGAAATGCAGAATTACAGAAAACCAATGGAATAAACCCCACCATATGTACTTAGCCCTGCCACTTACCAAGTGTGACCTTAGGTGTGTTACCCAACCCTAAAGTGCAAAACAGATTTAAAAGGGTGTTTGATTTATGTTAGATGGTGTTTAAAGACATCCTCTCCTTTGCCTGTTGGACAAAGGAAAGGATTCTTTACTTCCCAGCCTGAATATACCCAGCAGAGGCCAAGCCTTGGTGGCTAGGATATACAGATCACCACAGAGTGTAATCTCAGTCCTTCCTTCCCTCTGGCTGTTGCTTGGGAATGAGGTGCTGCTTGCCTGTCCCTAAACAGGGAACTTATTTGCACCTTTAAGACTTTCTTAATACTCCTCAAGATTTTCTCCCCAAGCCTAGACCTCCAATATCTTCACACTTGCCTGCAGTCTTGTGTGAAAAATGATCTGGCTCATATAACCGTGCCTCCCAGGGAAGGGGTGGGGGTGGCGATTAAGTGCTAGGAGCCGGGAAGAAGGCTTGAAGCTGGAAGATTTTCCAAGTCTGGCCTTTTCATTTTCTGGCATGTTCCTTGGGCTAGTTTTTTACCTGCTATGAGTTTCAATTTCTGAACCTGAGAAATGAGGATAATAAATCCTACCTAAGTCATGGGATTGTTATGCAGCTCAAATGAAATATTAATAGTAACCATAACAACGGTGGCAGCAAACACCTATTCAGTGTTCATTATGGGATGGGTGTGGGGCTAAATCCCGCATGTGTTGTATCCCATTTAACCCTATCCACAAGTGGTAGTATTGTCCCCACTTTACAGGTGGGAAAACTGGAGCTTAGCAGTGACAAACCTGAGGTCATAGAGTGCTAACTGACAGGTTGAGGTTCTAGAATCCTTTGTAAATTATGAACTACTTAGGACAGTGCCAAATATAAAAGTATTGCATTTAATCAAAGCAGATTAAACTCAGATGGAATTTTGCTTTATGATGTGCTCTAGGGCTGCTATTAAATGAAATGGTGAAGAGAATGAACTCTTAAACCAGATTACTGGGTTTAAAAATCTAACCCTGCCACTTACCAGTAGTGTGACGATGGGTGTGTTTCTTAACCTCTCTGTGTCTCAATGTACTCAACTATAAAATCAGTCATTATAGTACTATTAACATTATCAATAATAAACATGATATCTTTTTTATTCTCTAGATTTTGTTTTTATTTAATTTTAATTTGTTATATATGACAACAGAATGCATTACAAATCATACTACATATAGAGAGCACAATTTTTCATATCTCTGGTTGTACACAAAGTAGAGTCACATCCTTTGGGTCTTCATACATGTACTTAGGGTAATGATGACCATCACATTCCACCATATTTTCTACCCCTATGCCCTCCCCTTTTCCCCTTTGCCCTATTTAGAGTTCATTTAACCCCCTCCCCTACCACCACAGCATATTATGAATTAGCACCCTTAAATCAGAGAAATCATTCGGCATTTGTTATTTTGGGATTGGCTAATTTCACTTAGCATTATATTCTCCCGCTCCATCCATTTACCTGTAAATGCCGTGATTTTATTCTCTTTTAATGCTGAATAATATTCCATTGTATGTATGTATGTATGTATGTATGTATGTATATATATACACACCACATTTTCTTTATCCATTATTCATCTACGGACGGGCATCTAGGTTGGTTCCACAATTTAGCTATTGTGAATTGTGCTGCTATAAACATTGATGTGGTTGTGTCCCTGTAGTATGCTGTTTTAGGAGTGGGATAGCTGGGTCAAATGGTGGCTGCATTCCCAGTTTTCCAAGGATTCTCCAATAAACATGACATCTAATGGTCAATAGTAATTAACAGTGACAAATATTATGGATTATCATGTTGATTAAATTAGTCCCCGGATTAAAGTGCTTAAAAAGTGACCTGATGTTCAATGTTTTTATGTTTTCTTTTTTCCTTATCTCGCTGTTCCATTGTCCAGTTGGAGAACGTCTTCTCTTCTTCTGTTGTATTTACTAAGCCTCATTGGGTCTAGGGAGGCCTAACTGAGTTGCGATTCCAGCCCACTGCACCTTCTTTATGCCCCAGTTGACATCTTCCCAGATGATGTTGTGACTCTCCATGGAGCTGGATCATCTGGGCTCTACTGGGTCCCCAGGACAACTCTTGTTAACAGCCCAGAGACTCCAGCCAGCCTCAGGCAGCCAGCTTCTAGTTCCTTCTCACTAGTCTTCCTTCTTCATCCTGACCTGTTCTGAGTCTCCCAAAGATGGAGGTTGCCAAGAACATCCTTCTCAAGGCTTTACAACAGGGAAGAGAGAGAAGGGATGCCAGGAGGAGTACTATATTTCTTCCCACCAACTATGATGTCTTGGACCATTCTCTGACCCTCTGGGCTACAGTTCCATTATTTATGGCTTCCTATTGTGGATGGAATGTTTGTGTCCCCTCCAAGTTCCTATGTTCAAATCTAACCCCCATTGTGATGGTTTTAGGAGATGGGGCCTTCGAGAAGTGATCAAGGTTAGTGTCCTAATAAAGGAAGCCCCGTAAGCTCTCTACCATGTGAGGATGCAGCAAGAAGACTGTGGTCTATGAATCTGGAAGAGTACCCTCAAAAGGCACAGAATCTGCTGGTACCTTGATCTTGGACTCCCCAGCCTCCATAACTGTGAGAAATAATTATTTGTTTGTTTAAGTCACCCAGGCTGTAATATCCTGTTATAGCAGGCTGAACTAAAGTAGTCCCTATTTTTCATTTTCTCTTCCAGTAGGGTATATTGTTTTATGCTTGGGGATCATTTTTCTTTTTTTGGTGTCTCTATTTGACCATAATCTGGGTTGTCTAAGAATTGCTTAACTGATCTCATGTCATATGTGGCCTTTAAGGAGTATGTGTGTGTGTGTGTGTGTGTGTTGGTCCCCCCTATACATAGGGGACATGTTCCAAGATTCCCAGTAGATGCCTGAAACCCTGGGTAGTACTGAATCCCATATATACAATGTATTTCTCTGTATGCTTTGCTGTGTTGCAACTTCGTATCAGAGTTAATCATGTTTATGCCCTGGATTATGCTAATCCATGTTTTATCGCTTGGTGCCTCCTTTGCATCACTATTCATGAGCTTTGGAGTCATTATTAAGTAAAATAAGAGTTATTTGAACATAAGCACTACTGTGACTGTTAATCTGAGAACTGAGAAAGCTACTTTTAGGTGGGTAACATATAAAGCATGGATACACTGGACAAAAAGAGGATTCATATCCCAGGTGGGAAAGCATGAGATTTCATCAGACTACTCAGAATGGCACACAATTTAAAATGTATGAATTATTTATTTATGTAATTTTCCAATTAATATTTTCAGACTGTGGTTTATTGAGTAAAAATGAAACCATGGAATGTGAAACTACAGATAAGAGGAGACTACTGCGCATGCCTGGATCCAGCTAAATCCTTTGGGTAGCTAGAAGGAGGTCAGGAAATGTAAGAGTCTTTGAATGCAATTAACCTATCTGCTTGAATGAATCCCACATTGTGTTTCTGGAAAGAATGTCAAGGTTGACAAGAACCCTTTCAATTATGGTGAGACTAACATTTTCAATTCTATTTATTCCATGTAGCTCTCTTATAGACCTGCTTTTGAAGAAAGTCCTTGCAGTCATTAGTGTTAGAGACTAGAATCTGGAGACTGAAGCATTGGTGAATTAATTTTGCAAATTCAAGAGAAAGTTGCCAACACATATTTGAGCCCTCGTTACACAAAATGATGGTAAGAATTCTAGACTGTGCATTGGAGACATGGATTTCTTTCTGTATCATAATTTAGTTCAACAGACATTTCTTGTTCCCATGCTAAAGGCCAGAGGTTGGGACAGAAATTGATGGGGAATGCCATCAATTGTCCTTAGTGTCTGTATCAGGAAACATTGTTTGGCCTCTCTTCTTTCTCTACCTACCCTTTTTCCTTCTTGGCACCTCTCCATCTCCCTCTCCTGAGCCTTGTGCTTGAAGGGAAGCTAAGTCCTTATTGGGCTAAACCAGTCATAGTGCTTTCAGTCTCTTGTCAGTAATTAGTTAAGGCAGAGGCACGTGTCTCCGTTCTGACCAGTGAGACATGAAAGGAAATTCAATGGGAAGTTCCTGGAAGAGATGTTCTACTACTATAGAGACACCAGAAAAAAGATGGCCATTCAGGTCTGGGTGAAAGACCTGGAATTAGGGCAGTTACCCTGTAACTGAAAGGTGAACCTAAGTTCACACTTTCAGGATGGCAGAGCAGAAAGATGGAAGGAGCCAGAGTCCTTGGTGTCATGCCCCCAAATTGATCAACTCAGAAGCCACCCTTCCTCTGGACTTTGTGGTTTAACCCACCCTGAGTTGGAACTTCCCTTGTTTGTAGCCAAAATGTTTCTAAATGCTATACCCCCTCACGGGGGATCTTACAAACTAGAGAGGGAGGCAGACAGGTAGACATCTCTTCCGTCACAGTGGGGCTTCTGAGATGGCAGTATAGGTTAGTCTTCTGGAACTGTGGCCAGGTTGAATCTTGCACTTATGATCTGTGCCATTTGGGGACAGTTACTTAACTTCTCTGAGCCTGTTAACTCATCTGTGAAGTGGAAATGATAACTGTGCCTGCCTCATTATCATGTGGATGAGATGTACTGTAAATGCTCAATAAATTTTATCGACGGCTGTAGCTGTGATGGAAATAGAAAGCAAAAAGGGCACAGAAGAGGGAGGTCCTGATTCTACCAGAGAAATCCAGGAGGCATCACCAAGGAGGCGCATGATAAGATGAGTCTTGAAGGGCAAGTTGAGGTTTGCAGGTCTGAATTAGAGTGGGAAGGACATTTGGGCAAGCAAAGATGGAACAGAATGTAAGCTTCGCAGCCGGGCATCCACAGGCAGAGGACCACATCTTGGAGGAGCTCAGTTTTTTCATCCTTGAATGCACTTGAGGATTGGATTAATTTAATCCTTCTTGATTAAAAAAAAAAAAAATCTCAGGTCCTCTTTCCAGATTGGGAGGCACCAGACCAGATAGATCAGAGACTCTTGCCACAGTTCCTTTATCGCTCACCTGTGATTGCTGTCTCAGCCCGCTCTGAAGAAATTCACTCAACAAACATTTCCCATGAAAAGAAGCAACTCTCGATGGCTCTGTTGATTTTGTTCTTCATTGCTGCCTGGAGCTTTATCCAGTGCACAATTAGCGATTCTGTGCTTCTTCAGCTTCCCCAGGCCCCACACCTCTCATCAGTCAGATAGATGCTGAAGCTTAATTAAGCTTGTAAAGCTTTCTGATTTCCTCCGATGAAAGGTGGCCCATAAGCACCAGGTTTTATTTTGGTGGCTCCTGCCAAGGGTTATTATAAATAGGCCTTAGTGCGACATGGCTGAGCTCTTAGGGTGATAATGTGTCAAGACCAATCGAGGCTGCAGAGAGCAGAGATATTATCATAATGGTTCCATCATCGGCGGTGGGTGTTAATGGAAGCAGATGTGGGGGAAAAAAAAAAAGGTACTGCAGGCAGCAAAGCCGGGATAGAGGTGGCTACGAGTGAAATATGGCTGCTCCTGGGATCTCCATCATAATCATTAACTATATTAGCCTCCGAGCCATTCTTCTGCCATCTCTCTAGATCAGACTCAAACTCAAATAAAAAATGGATGCTTTAACTCCAAATGAAAATATATTCCTTTGCTGCTTTTTAAAATCCATTTACATTAAAATGATGGCCAGTAGGTAAGTAATTTATAACTGGGGGCTCACCGCAGTGCAGATGAGTGGCCTCTGAATCGTGAGCAGCCTAAATGGGAGACCGAGGGACTCGTGGACCCAAGAAGAGAATGATATTGGACTGAAAAGGGGCAGGCAAGAATATGAAAAGGCAAAAGGGAACTAACTTATGGACACTCGATGGCAGGGCATGGTGAACACAGAGGTAGCCTTGTATCTCCACGGGGAGGTGGGGAAAAGCCTGCTGGTGGCTCCCCAGGAATGCAGCTTCATCACCTGCCACCAGTTTTCTGCATACTGTGGGCAGAGTCAGAAAACCTTCATGATAACAAGGAGCTTGAGAATGGTACAGCCCTCTTGTTAGGTGGAGCCTCCCTATTCTTTCCCGAGCCAGTTAGACTGAACCCAGATTCCTATTCCATGGCCCAGGAGGGTCCAAAGCCTTTCTCTGTTCTGAGAGTCCCTGGAGCTTTGTCCTTCACGCTGGTCTCTCTGCCTTCACTTCCTTTCTCCCACACCCATGAACATGGGTGTGCAGTTCCACACCTGGTCCACACCTCTCCCACCACCTCCTTTGGACCAGAGGCAGCATGAGTGTAATGACTTCGCTGAAGTTCTGAGGGGCTTCTTGGGGGGGGTCACATTACCCCCCCTTCATCCACTTAGTTGTCCTCTCCTTCCTCTCTCCCCCCACCCCATGTTTGTGGAGAAATGGGTGAAATTTCCTTCTTTCATCCTGTAAAACAGGGCTACTCCACTGGGGCCTCCCAGGATCTCAGCTTCGACCTCAGCTCGACAGACTGTTGAGATTCCTCCAGATGCGGCATGCTGAGTTCCAGTGGACCCCTTGAACAGTTCCACTGTACACTTTTTACACACCTTGCAGGGTGCTGAAAGCTTTCCAAGCACTGTCTTTCACACCGGCTTCTCATCCCTGGAGATGGTGTTCCCCCATTTCATTGATGGGAGAATAGGAATGTTCTGAGAGCGAGACTTGGCCCAGGAGACTTCTGCTGTGCAACAGAAGAGGAACTCCAACTAAGAGCCCAGTTAGTTAACCACCATATAGGCAGGATATCCCTAATCCAAAATGCTCCAAAATCCAAAACGTTTTGAGCACTGACAGGACACTTCAAATGGAAACTTCCACACCTGACCTCATGTGACTGGACATATTAAAAAAGGGGGAGGGGGCAGCAAAAATGGTGCATTAAATTACCTTCAGGCTATACAAGTAAGATGTACATGAAACAAATTAATTTCGTGTTCAGACTGGTTCCATCTCCAAGGTAGCTCATTAGGTATATGCAAATACTCCAAAATCTGAAGCACTTCTGGTGCCAAGCATTTTGGATAAGGGATATTCAACCTTCACTACATGTCTTCCTGGGGCTGGACGCACCCACCCTGGTGAGTTAGCAAAGGGGACCCTTACATGGGGTTTCTCTCTCTTTGGTACTGGTGCCTCCAAACATGTTTAAAGAGTTACTACTTTCATTTCTTCTCCCTTCTGCTGAGTGATTGAGCCCAGGGCCATCTACAGGGAAGTATCTTGCAGAATAGGAGTCCTCCTGGGGTTAATGTCTAGGGGTGGGGATGAGTGGTTGGAAGAAGTCCTGACCATCCTGGGGACAGCATTATCTCTGATTTGGGACTGGATTGGCCTGGTAAGGATGGCAGCATGAGAACACCCATTGTCATTTCTCTTCTGGTTTTGCTCTCCCAGGAACCAGCTCTGACCTTGCCACAGGAAGCCTGTGGGTCCTCTGTAGGGCCAACATGTTGGTTATGTGCCATGTGCTGAGACCCACTCTTGAATATCTCCAGTTCATTTCACCCAAGGAAACAAGAAAGAAAGAAACCTCAGAGGCCATTTCTTGCCACCTGAGTTTAAAGAGTGGCTACAGTGGACCATGTGAGCCTGAGGAGCAGTGAGACAGAGGCTGAAGAATAAGGATAGTGACATATTTATATACTTCCTTGCAGTTTTGCTGAGCACTTTCACACGCCAGTCTCGGTGAATTTTCACAACCACCTGCAAGGGAGGGCTAGCAGGGCAAGGATGAGTTACTGTTTCTATTTAATGAAGGAAAAAGCTGAGCTTCAGAAAATTGGGTGATAAACCTTAGGTTCAC
Organism: Marmota monax; assembly: GCF_021218885.2. Classification (NCBI taxonomy): domain Eukaryota; kingdom Metazoa; phylum Chordata; class Mammalia; order Rodentia; family Sciuridae; genus Marmota; species Marmota monax. Next base: position 2,496,475 of record NW_026692072.1, on the reverse strand, counting down.
AGCTATTTCCTGTAAGACTTGGAACTTGAACCCACTTTACCTGACTTCCACCTCAGAGGTTTCACATACACTCCCTCTTTGCTCAGTGCTCTTCACATCCGCAGAGCACTATCTCTGGTTTTCCACATACTACATGTACATGATGCATGTATGTTACGATGTCCACTCAAACTCCAGGATTGGGGACAGAGAAAGAAATCCAAGAATTGTTTAAAAGCTGGAATATTTAAAACGTCCTCTCTCATTCAGTGGTGGTTTCTTTCTTGCTTATCAGCACCTATGATTAAAAAAAGGAGGAAGCAAAGAAAAACCAAAAGCAAAAAGGTTGAGAAAAAACACAGTAAGAGATTATTTTGAAATCTTTTTTCTTTGCCTGTCTGTTTCTGATGGTAAAAAGGTAGAGAAAATAATCAGAGGGAGTCAGAGAGAGAGGGAAGAAGAGGAGATAATCACTGATTATTAATTTCTATTCTGAGTGAATTAGTTTTTATTAAAAAATTTTAAAATAGCTCTAAGATGATTAAGAGGAATGGTAAGAAACAAAAAGCTTCCTCTCATTTTTCTTCTCCCATGCTCGATACCCTGGCTTCACACAGCCAGCAAATGGAGTGTGGTGCTTGACCATCTCGTCCTTCCCACTGAGAGGGGCATTCAGTTAGGGACAATGGCAGACCAACATGGCCCTAGGATCTGTGAGAGCAGCTGGACTATGTAGATGTCTTCCCATCTTGGTTTTCTGGTTTGTAAAATGGAACATTAATCTTGCCTCATAGGAGTGTTGTGAGAATTAAAGGAGATTATGAGACTAGATAAAATATAGCAGGTGAAAAGATTTAATGCAGCTCCTGGCAAATAGTAGTTTAAATAAACACTGAAAACCACACACCCCGCTGCATAGAAAAATATCTGAGAGGACACATGCTAACCTGTTATTAGTTGTGTTAGGCAGCTTTTCTTTACTGAGATAAAATGCTTGATGTGAACAACTTAAAAGGAAGAGAGGTTTGTTTGGGCTCATGGTTCGTGGGCTCCATTGTATCTTTGTGCTGACAAAGATACAATGTCATGGCAGAGGGGTGTGGCAGCTCCCCTCATGGTGGCCAGGAAGCAAAGGGAGAGAGCCAGGGCTGGGGACCAGAAATACCCTTCCAGTGCATGTCTCCAGTGGCCTACGTTCCCCAATAGGCCCCATCTCCTGCAGTTGCCACCACCTCCCCATAATGCTGTCAGTTCTGTACTTTATCCACTGTTGAGGTCAGAGCCCTTATGAGCCAATCATCTCCCCAAAGCCCCGGCTCTGACCACTGCTCAACACATGAGCCATTGAGGGAGATTCCAGACCCAAATTATAAACAACAGCATCACTCCTCAGGAAGTCTGCACGTAGTAGAAGCACTTTTACTTTTCCACTGTGTGCATATCAATTTGTATTGCATAGAGCATTGTGGGAATGGTGTGTGTGTACTAATGGATGTGTGTGGTGGCTCAAGTTAAAAGTAAGAACAGATACACGGAGATAAAGAATGCGTCATTTTCAATGCCTGTCTGTGCGATTGTGAAGTCTGTACTCATCTCAATGGAATCATAGAGGTTCCTCTGGTGGCAAGTGATGGCATCCACGGAAGAACGGATGCTCTTGGGCATGGGCAAGCAGGAGAATTGAGCAGCGTGGGTACATAAGCAGGAGGCCTTCTACAATTGTGATCAGAAGATGTGAGCTGGGGTTGTGGCTCAGTGGTAAAGTGCTTGCCTAGCACGTGTGAGGCACTGGGTTCAATTCTTAGCACCACATCAAAATAAATAAAGATAAAGGTATTATATCTATCTACCACTAAAAATATATTTAAAAGAAAAAAAAAAGATCAGAAGATGTGGAAGATGTCTCAGCTACAGTTGCCTTCCCATCAGGGTTTTACACTCCAGGAAGGGGAACCTGACTGATCCAAGTGGGGCCAACACTTCTTTGTTGTTTGATGTTTTAAAAAATTAGACTCTTGTGTCACTCTTAAAATAATAATGAAAAAATCTCTAGCCATGAATACAACAAGTGGAGCTGTATTGTAAGATCTCAACAAAAAGTCTTTTGTGCATCTTTTACAGAGAGCCAATGAAAATCAAAACCAAGCAGCGTGATCTGTCATCTGCATGGTAATACATTACAAAGTGACACATCCGCCTTGGGTCTGAATAAATGTTGATTATGATAGCAAACACCCACACGACAAATAACAACACTAGTCTTTCGGATTCCGACAGTTAACAGATCCAAAATTTCCATAAATTTGTTTAGTGCTGACTCCCCCATCAGGAAGGGAGTTGGAGACCTTGATTAGGGATAAAGGAAAGTAATAGGGCATTTCCTAATTCTTCTACCATTAGTTGGCATTTTACAGTGATTTGGGCATAGGGAGTCTAAAGCACATAGAAGGTATGCAGAGTATTCCGTGTGTATGTGTGTGTGTGTGTGTGTGTGTGTGTGTGTGTGTGTGTGAGAGAGAGAGAGAGAGAGAGAGAGAGAGAGAGAGAGAGAGAGACATGGAGAGAGAAAGAAGAGAGAGACAAAAGAGAGAGTCAGAGATGCAGGGTGGGGAGGGAAAACATTGCATTGCCCCTGGGCAGAATGAGGGCTTGTCTTAGGCCTGCTTGGATTCAAACTGCATTTTCTGTGCTGACCATCTGTGTTTCCTAGGAAAGAGGAGCCCAGCCAGGGCCTGAGAGGTTGAGGAAAAAGTGAGAAGCAGGGAGCCTGGCCAGCCCGGGTGGGGCTGGGGGATGCTTTGTGTTCTCAGTAATGCCTCCTGGCAACATCTTTGCCACAGAGGACTTGCTTGGCCACCTCCCCTCCTGGCAGCACCTAAGCGTCCTTCCCAGGGTCAACAATCCCCCTCTCGGCTACCCACCCCTTTCCTGTGGTGTGTTTTGTTTGGAGGATGAGCTGAAGTTGCTGGGGAAATGATCAGAAATTACTTAGGCGAAGGCAGAAGCCATGTCTGTTAACAACCAGGGATGCACTAGTAACCATTCCATTTCCTAAGTCTTGACACCTGCTTGGGAGCTCATGTCTCCCTGCAAATCCTTTTAGGTGTGCTTTATAACTCCCATGTACAGAGGAGCAAACTAAGATTCAGAGTTTAAGTGAATCATTTAAGTTGACAGAACTCTTAAATGGTAGAGCCAAGTTTGAACCTAGGCCAGTGTGTCTCCAGGTACCTGATTCTAACCCCTCCTCCATGTCTGGAAGCTCCATGTCACAAGGACCCAAGAACTTGAAGCTCTGAAGCACTTCCTGGGTGCTCTGGGACCAGTCACAGAAGGGCTGAGAATCTTCAACAAATGGGGAACCTGGTATAATGTTGGTTCCCCAAGCCAGCACTGTGGTAGTATATTTATAAGCCACGCCTTTACATCTATTATGTGGGTCATGGTTGGGAGACCAAGGAACCTGAACCCTCAGGAGTTCAAACCCAGCATACCCAGAGAGGAGGGATGGGGACTGAACCAAGGGCCACTCCCCAGGGGCAACAGCTCAGCTCTTTTCATTTTGTTTTAAGATAATGTCTTGCTAAATTGTGAGATTGGCCTTGAACTTGGGATCCTCCCACCATATCCTCCTGAGTGGCCAGGATTACAGGAGTGTCCGGTGTGAGGAGGCCTCTTTCTAAAGATCAAAAGCATTTATCTTGTGTGCAGCTTGAGATGCTGGGTGTTCTATCTTTTAAAGTTGCGGAAACAGGACCATTGGCCTGAATAGTTTTATTGGAATTAAAAATATTGTGAATTGTGCTAACTGCCTCTGGCTATAACTGGAATGAAAATGACATTGCTTCAGACAATATCGTGCACTAATTAAACCAGTGGAGAATGAAACAACAGAAGCAAAACAGCAACAAAAATTGGAGTCCTGGGCTTCAGCACACTCCCCAAGCAGGGCAGTTGAATTCAAATTTCCATTATTTTGAGTGAATGTGGCCCTGAGGAACCATGTAGGGATGGTTTTTTTTAATGTGATTCCAGGGAAGTCCCTCTCTTGCAGTATAGTAACTTTTATAAAGCCCTACCATGCATTGTTGAAAAAGAAAAGTACAAAATATATGTATTCCTGGTAAAAAGTCCAGGAGATACATACCTAAATGTTAACAATGGGTTTCCTTGGGGAAAGGAAATTTGAAGAAAAAAATTTCCGTTTTCCTTTCTTTAAAATTTTTAAAAATATGGCCAGGCTCAGTGGCACACACCTGTAATCCCAGTGGCTCGGGAGGTAGAGGCAGGATGATTGTGAGTTCAAAGCCAGCCTCAGCAGAAGCGAGGCGCTAAGCAACTCAGTGAGACCCTGTCTCTAAATAAAATACAAAACAGGACTTGGGAGGTAGCTCAGTGGTTATGTGCACCTGAGTTCAATCCCTGGTACCTCTCCCACCAAATTAAAAATATGTTCCTGTAATGTTTATTTTATTTTTTGGTATTGGGGATTGAACCTAGGGGTGCTTTATAACTGAGATACATCCCCAGTCCTTTTTTTTTTTTTTTTTTTTAGACAAGGTATTGCCAAGTTGCTGAGGCTGGCCTTAAACTTGTGATCTCAGCCTCTCAAGTCACTCAGATATCAGGCATATGCCAATGCACCAGGCTCCTATAAATTCTTTATATCCACAATATACTTTTGAGCAGAACGGAATAATCAAGGGAATTCTTGATGCCTGGATGAATCATGCTTCATAGCACCAGATTGTCAAAAAGAAGATTGGACAGGTGACCATTAAGAAGCTGCCCCAGTGGACCAGGAATCAAGGTGGGAAGCATCTGAGTTTAGGAGGCAGCCATGGAGATGGAAAAGAAAGTGAGTATCATTGAAACCAGGAGGCCTGTAATCCCAGCTACTCAGGAGGCTGAGGCAGGAGCATCACAAGGTCAAGGTCAGCCTTGCAATTTAGCAAGATCTTGTTTTATAAGAAAATTAATTTTCTCCTAGAAGGTTCTTGAAAAATCTCTTGATTTGAAAAATCTGGAGACGTAGCTCTGTGTAGAGCTCTTGCCTAGTATGTGAGAGGCCTTGGATATAATCCCTAGTACTGTAAAATACAGAAGAAAATACACAAACAAAACAAACAAAAAACAAAAGAGTGAGGTGTATCCCCTGAATTGGCTTCAGGCTTTCAAAATGCCATTGCCATGATCCATGGAGTCTAAGCTGATGATGCTGAGGGATGGAGGGACCCACTGCAGCTGGCCTGCCAATTCTCCGTGCATGGCTGGGTGGGAGACGGGTGGACACATGAATGTGTTTCCTCACTTCAGTCTTTTTAAAAAAAAATTTTTTTGTAATTGTAGATGGACAGAATGCATTTATTTTATTTGTTTATTTTCACATGGTGCTAAGGATTGAACCTAGTGCCTCATATGTGCTAGGCAAGTGCTCTACCACTCAGCCCCAGCCCCAGCCCCATTTAAATCTGTTGCTTTGGGTTCTTGCTGGCTTCTGTTAGAAGTCGAATTATCTTCAAGTGAAGTCAATATTTCACATATTCCTCCCCTGGTCTGGGCTGTCATCCCCCTTCCCCCTCAACCAGGGAGAGTGAAGCCCTTTCGAGGGTTTATACCACTTCTTATGCCTTGTTGGGTTACTTGAGTCTCCTTTTGTTCTAACTTTGAGAAACCCACCTCCAAATGGCTTAAACAATAACAGAGATCATTTAAGGCATAATTAATTAGAAGATCTTCTGGGTTGGCTTGATGGAGGAGGGGCTTACCAATGCCACCAAATGCTGGTTCCTTTCCAAGGTTTCTGTTCTGTTTTTCACCCAACATCAGTCTAGCTTCTCATGGTAACAAAATGGATGCGACAATTCTAGGCTTTACCTCCCCACATCTAGAAGGACATTGAGAAAACTTATTTTCTCCTAGAAGCTTCTTGAAAAATCTCTTGATGGTATTCTTCTCTCTCTTTCTGTTTCAGAATTCAACCCAGAGCCTCATGCACCCTCGGCCAAGTGCTCTACCACTGTCTTTTGGACCAGGGAACGCTGATTGGCTGACTGGCTCGTTTCCTGAGCCAATCACATTTATGGCATGGTAATAAGGACTACCCACCCTCGCTCTCCCATACGGTAGCTGCATAACAGGGGAAAGGTGGAAGGCATATCAGGGGGCCATTAGGCTCTAGTCTGGAGCAATGAAACAAGAATAGAGGAATAGCTCCTATCAGTGAGTGTGTGGGGCGTGGATAGAATTGAAGTAAGATAATGTCAATAAGTAAGGGTGACAGAGGATTTCTGAAGCTGAGAAGCAGGACAGTGAGGGTGGGCTCTACTCAGGGTAGCTTAGGTTTCCTGAGCCAATCACACTTATGGGGCAGAGTAGCCCTCAGAGGTGCTGTACCTCTGGGGCTATGGGACAGGGGCTGTCAGGGAGGATGGTTGTGGGGGGTGCCTGTGAGACCTGGTCCTGGAGTTCTGGACAGGGGCGTCTAGGGCTTTTCTTGGTTCTGAGGGAGGCCAGTGGAGGAGATATCCTCCTGTGGCTATGTTGGCATGAGCAGGGAGCTGGTGAGTGGTATCCATGGCAGCATGGAGCAGTGGCACTGGACATGTGGCAAGCCACAGACCCTGAGTGGTTCAGACGTCATTCCTGACCACTGTTACAATAGTGAGCCCCAGTAGTAGTATTTTACTACTTGTTCTGAAGTAGTGAGAAGCAGTATCAGCAAAGGAAATGGGAAACTAAAGGACTGGGGACTGCCCTATGCTCAAAAGTGGTAATTTGGGGACCCTCCCGTTTGGACTGCAGAGGCCCTGGGGAAGGGATGTCTTGAAAGTGTGATAACTGGGCTTCCTCCAATCTGATGGATGGGAGCTTGAGCAACTTCCTTTTTTCTTTTTTTTAAAGAAATAAAGACCTATGGCATTATTTGTGTCACTAGAGCATGGCGCAGTTTGTACATACAGAACCATAAAATTATGTGCAAATGTAGCTTACATACATTATCTCATTCCATCCTCACAACACCCTACAAGGTAGTCAGTGTCATCCCCACTTGATAGGGGAGGAAACCCCAGACTGGAGGTATGAAGTCCATGGCCCAAGGTCCTGAGCTTAAACATGGCGGGCTAGGCCTTTGAATCCAGCATCCACTCCTACGACCTTTCTTTCACTTTCCTAACATAACATAAATGTGGCCAGCTCTCCCACCCTCCCCCAGGAAGCCATATACATCAAGAAATATGATCTCATCCTTACCTCCAGAGGGGAGGTTGATTTTTCCACTTGATCTAACTATACCGGCGGGATTCTGAGTTTTCTCTCTTCTAAGGGAGAGCTTCTCTCCTTTTTTGCCTCCAGATGGGTTATTTGGGACAGTTACCAGCCACTTGCTGTCAAATCTGAGAATGAGCCCAATACTCAAGATGGCAGAATGGAGATAGAGAAAAACTGGGTTCTTGACACTGGAGTTGAGTACTAAATAACACATCCCAGAAGCCTCTAGTAGAAGAAACTCCTGGTTACCTTTCTAGTGCTTTCACTTCTTCCTCCTAAATAACAGAAAATCTATACTGATGAGCGTAGTGATGTTCTCAGATATAGAGTCACATTTTCCAGACTCTCTTGTGAATGAGGCTAGCCAATGAAAGTTAAGTGGTCCTTTGCTTCAGCCCTCTTTACCTTCCTATTTCTTGGAATCTGGGCACCATGATTAGAGCTGTGGCAGTCAAAATGTGATCATGAGGCTAACTTAAAGTTGGAAGTCATGTGCTAAAGAAATTGTGGGTCCTTGATGACTTTGGATACCAGTTAATTTCTGGGCTTCTTTTAAGTGAGAGAAATAGGAATCTCTATCTTATATAAACCACCGATATTTGTACTTTCTCTTATATGCAGCTGAGTTCGATCCCAACTGAGAAACTTATATATATTTCTGGGTTTCCTGCTGGGTGAGAATTAATTTCCTTAATGTGTACACTGTTTGGAGTTGGGGTTCCTTTTATGTGCAATCAATACCATCCTAATTGTTTCTTCTCCAAAACCCATACTGTTCACATTTATACCGTGTAGGCAACTACAGCTCAGGCTGTATTCTTCAATTCTCCATTATATTTGGATCAATTCTCCATTATTCTTGGTGCAAAAGATTCTAACATGAGGATTACCTCTTTCCACACATTTTCTGCCTTTAAGCCCTGTCTTTGGGTCATAAAGAGCCTAAAAAAAAAGCTCAAAGGAAAAAGCAAACGTAACTGGTAGCTGCAATGGATGAGGCTGGTCCAATGCTGGTGGGGGAACCCAGGTGGTTTCTTTGTCACCTACTGCAGCTATTTTTTAAAAAATATTTTTTAATTGCAGTTGGACACAATACCTTTATTTCACTTATTTATTTTTTATGTGGTGCTGAGGATCAAACCCAGGGTTTCGCACATGCGAGGGGAGTGCTGTACCGCTGAGCCACAACCCCAGCCCTACTGCAGACTATTATAGTAACAAAACCGCCTGAGCAGAGGCTAGGCTTCGAGCAGCTTCCCGCATGCCCCTTCATTCCTCTCACCTGCTCCTGACTTCCTCTGCCCAATCCTGTGGTTGGCCCCTGCACAGAAATCCTCAGGGAGAGGAGTTTTAATAACTGGCGAAACAACTATTGACTCAGGTTTTGTTTGTTCGCCACTAGGTTAGCATTGAATAAGTGCAGGGCTCTTGGCTTAATAGGCCAGTTATTGTGTATTACCAGAATGGCAAATTAATTATTAAAAGCTGTGCTTGAGATATACCAGAGATCTAATCAAAGCAGCCTCTTTTGTTCCTAATTTGCAGTAAACAGCGCATTTCTAGCCAGTCGGTATTTAGTTCAAGTGTAACAGCTAGCTTGTTAAATCCAATCTATTAAATCTAAATGAAGTCCAGGAATTAGTATTGGAGAGTGTGGGGGGGGAGACTTTGTCAGCCTACATACCAAACATCCAAGCCAGCAGCTTTGTCACTGCCATCCATGAGGATGCCAGAGCCAGTTCATAAAGCACTAGTAGTTGTTCATTCTCCAGGGACAAAACCATCCACCTTCCTTGGCCCAAGCACCTTTCCTTTGGATGTAGACATGCAATGTCATGATTGTAAAGACAGCTACCATTTACATGTAACTTGTGCTTGAGGTCCATAATCTCCAATTCTCAACAGCAATCTAATTTAAAGAAGGAAAAGCTGAGACTTAGAGGGGTTAAATCATCTGCCTGATGTGTGTGTGTGTGTGTGTGTGTGTGTGTGTGTGTGTTAGAAGAGCTAGGATTCAAATTCAAGTCATGTAGATTCTACGGCCATCCTCTCTCCAGTTGCCAGGGTTCTGAGACTATGGAATGAGAAATTTCTTTCCTTGCCTCTTGGCTTAGAACCTGATAAGCAGAGCAGTCTATTTTAGTCCCTGTCCCTTCCCAGCGAAGCCCCAGACTTGCTTCACTGTTCATAGGCATGCGCACTTCCTCCCTGTCTCACATCTTCTCACTGCCACGGAGAGGTGGTGATCCTGACCCACCTTTGAGCATTCAGTCCCTTCTTCATCCTTCTGCACAGCCCGGCAAGGTTTATCATCAAACTCAAATATGAAGGAAAACAATTTCCAAGGAGAAAAAACCATTTCTAATGGATCTAAGTTGGTTTTCTCCTTTTCCCTGCTTTGTGAGCCCCTCTGAACCCCTTCAGCGCAGGTCTTTGGCTTACAGATGAGAGCCAACAGCTAGAAAATGGAGAAAATAAAAGGCAGGCACAACCCACTGCCTGGGGCTTCATTACAGCTCACAGCTTAGGATGAGGAGCCTAGTTTAGCCGGGGGCCTGACCCACGATGTTGCTGAGCAGCCAGGTGTCACCTGGTTCAAACCAACAAGCTGATAGAGGGAGATTCTGGGGAGTCCCTCATTCATTTCTTTTAGGAAGTCTGGTCATTCATTTCTGTTGGCCTCCCTTGGAGGCCTCCCTCAGGTCCTGCGGTAAAGCATGAGGTCTTTGACTTAACAGGAAACGTGCTGGAATCCCAGAGGCAGGGTAGAAGAGGCAACACTGGTCAGAGAAGACTTGGGTTTGAGTTAGGGTGACCAACTCTCTTGGTGGGGCCTGGGACTTCTGGAGTTAGCACTGGATGTCCTGTGTACTGAGAAACCCCTCGGCACCCAGTTTCCCTAGTTTGAGTTCCAGCTCTTCCCTAATCATGGGTACCTGTTTTGTGCCAGGCAGTAGGCAAAGAAGAAGAGTCCCTGTGACCTGAGAGCCTCTTGCTGTAGGAGTGTACAACTCAGGAAAACACAAATAAGATGATTTTCAATGAGTCTAAGTGTCGTCAAGAAGATCAGGTAGGTATTGAGGCAGAGAATGACTGCATCGTGGAAGGGGCTAACACAGAGAAGATCTGCTGCGAGGCGTATGTGTGACATTGAATAGAGACCTTAGAGAGGAGAAGGAGGCCAAATACAGATCTTGTAGGGAAGTTTCTCAAGAAGAAGGATCATCAAGAGTAAAGGCCCCAAGGTGGGAACATACATGGTGGGTTTGAGGGTTGGAAGGAGGTTTAGTATGATGAGAACAGTGGAAGAGGGAGAGAGAGGGAAAGGAAAGAAGGGGTTGGAGAAGTTTGTGGGGACCCGATGATAAGAGGGGCTTGGGTTCCAATCTAGACACACCCATGTGGACTATCATCGTCAGAGGAGGAAACAAAGGTTCAGAGAAGTTGGTTGGGGCTAGTCAACATACTTCAGGACCAATGTGAGAACTCACAACTTTCTCCATTAACCTGTTTTTTCTTTGCTGGGTTTTCTATCCTTACAAGAGTTTCACCATTCGTGGAGTTGTGTAGGTTCAGAATCTCAGTGTTGCCTGGTTTGCCCCTCCACCTCTTCCCCATTTAGTTACCTTCCCAATCTCATCAATTCAGCCTCCCTCTGGACCTCACATTGCCCTTCTTTTCTCTATCTTTCCTGACACTGCTCTGGCATCATCTTTCACCATCCCTTACCTGGAGCAGGATCCTGATTGGTCCTCTTGACATTAGTTTCTTTCCCACACTGAAATGTGTTGCTGGAACCGTTTCTTTGTTTTTTGTTTTGGGGGGCACTAGACCACTAAGCCACATCCCCAGCTCTATTTTTTTTTGTATTTTATTTAGAAACAGGGTCTCACCGAGTTGCTTAGCACCTCACTTTTGATGAGGCTGGCTTTGAACTTTAGATCCTCCTGCCTCAGCCTCCCAAGCCACTGGGATTACAGGTGTGCACCACCGTGCCCAGCTGCTGAAACACTTTCTAAGACATGAATCAATTCAGGTCCCTCCCTTGCTTAAGCCGATCACACTAGCATGTTTTTCTTAGATCAAGATTCCCAGAAGCAGATTTGGAAATTGAGATTTCTATACTGGAAGTTCATGGCAGGGACATTCTCTTGTTTGTTGATATGGTGAATTATATTCAATGATTTTCTAATGTTGAACTAACCTGCATTCCTTGGATAAAATCCACTTGGTTTTGATGTATCATATTTTCATTTTGGTGTACTCACTGTGCTAATATTTGGCTGAGGATTTTTGCACTTATATTCATGGTTTTTGTTTTGTATAATGTGTTTGTCTGGTTTTGGAAGGAGTGTAATGCTGGCTTCATACAATAAGGAGAGGTTGGATTAGTGGGCAGGACATAGATTTCTATTTTTAATATTAAGATTTTTTAGCAGTATCTGAATCTTAACTATTTTTGCTTTGGTACATGAAAATCAATTTCTTAAAACATGAAAACAATTTAAAAAAACAAATTGAAAGTTAAGGTTTTTCATGACTCAATATTTTTTTCTTGGAGTGGGCTTGGAGAAAGAACTGAGCTGGCTGCAATTGGGCTGGGTAACAGGTAACAGGATTAGGTAGGCCTGGACCTGGCAAGGTAATCATCACCACGTTTAGGGCACTTTCAAGGTGTCAGGAACTCTGCTGAGCACTTCACATTATCTCCTCTGATCCTGACAAGAGCCAGTAAACTATTTCTATATAACAAATCATCCCCAAAGTTGGTGGTCTAAAACAACAACTGTTTTATTTGTGTGTGTGTGTGTGTGTGTGTGTGTGTGTGATTCTACAATTTGGGTTGCACAATTGTTCTTTGGTCCTTCTGAGGCCACTCATGTGACTGTAGTCATCTAGTGATGTGGCTAAATTAGAATAGAATGGTCCAATATGGTGACCATCTCATGATTATAATGTATCTGGTATTGATCTGGGGATGCCACCTGGGGTATCGTATATGGGTGGTAGTCTTTCCACCAAGCTATCTTGGATTTCTTAGATGGCGATGGCAGTACTCCAAGAGGGCAATGTGCCAGCAACATCAGCTTCAGCCGATTGGTCAAAGAAAATCATGTGGATACATGGACAAGCCTAGCACCAACGAGGGAGGGTAATAGCAAGGGCATATGGGAGATGGGATTCACTGAGGCAGTTGAGGGACCAGCATGCTGCAGGGGGCTATGAACAGACATTTACTCTTATCCTCATTTGATAGATAAGAGAGCCAGGGACCAGCATGCTGCAGGGGGCTATGAACAGACATTTACTCTTATCCTCATTTGATAGATAAGAGAGCCATGTTAACAGCCTACCAAGGTCTCACTCATGTCTGGCAAGAGGGTGGTGGAACTGGGTCTTGCACTTTCTCCTCTCTCTGACCTCAAAGCCCATACGGTAACCACCGTGGGTCTGGCACTCTGCGTTGGCATTGATTCTCTGGCATAGTTCATTGTCCAGTTATCCTGATGGACATAACAAGCCACCTACTCTCAGGTCTGCTGCTGGTCTCTTATGCATTTGCTCTTAACCATCCATCCAACACACACACACACACACACACACACACGCGCGCACGCATATACACACAAAGGAGCAGCATTAGCATGTTTGACCCATGTTCTCCTTTTGCACACACTCCCTAGAGGTACCACATGATACTTCTCACTCTTATTTCCATCACATTGTAGAGATGACTCTTTCTGCCATTCGGTGGGTGTGGTGAGGCCATGCACCTACGTGGTACAAATTTTTCTCTCTTTATTCATTTTTTCAGCACCCAAGTACAAGAAGAAAATGGCCAAGCGGGCAGAAAAGTTGTCTGTTCTTTCATCCATCCATCTCCTTCTCTGGCTTCCGGCAGAGGAACTGCTGTGCTACTTCTCTCCCACCACTCAGGAGACTGATGGAAATGGGGCAGGCGGCTGCTCTCCCCATCAATGGCCATCAGAAATCTTGTAGCATCTGACAGGCCGAGACAGATTGCCTCTCACTCAGTGAGGCCTGCATTGTCGATAGGGTCCAGCCTGAAGGCCCCAAGCGCTGTTTCAGTGTTGTTATTGCCAACATGATTGAGAGGGAAGCCTGCAGTCTGTCAACTTGGCCTTCACGGAACTATTAGAGTGAAGCAAGAGATAGAATGTATTTTGTTTTCAACAAGGTTCCTCTTCTGTCCTGAATGATCGACTCCAAAATATACCATAAAAAATGGCTTATTATCTCTACTTTTAGGATATCCAGGAATTGTCTGGAGGAGTGCAAGAACTGAGTGTTGATCTTCACTGAATGCTGTGGTACTACTTTTTCCGAGATTACTATTTGTGGTAGTCAGAATAATACCCCCTGCCTTCTATAGAGGACCAGGTCCCAATCTCTGGAGCCTGTGAGTAGGTTATATTACATGGCAAAGGGAAATTCAGCTGTTGATGGATTTAAGGTTGCTAACCAGCTGATTTTAAAATAGGGAGAATAACCTGAGTTATCCAGTGGACTTGAACTAATCAAGAATCATTAAATATGTGTTATGGTTTAGAAGTGAGGTGTCCCCCAAAAGCTCATATGTGAGACAATGCAAGGGGGGGTTAGAGAAGAAATGATTGAGTTAAGAGGGCCTTAACCCAAGTGGTGAATTAATCACCTGATGGAATTAATTGAGTAGTAGTAACTGAAGGCTGGTAGGGTGTGGATGGAGGAGGTGGGGTATCGGGGGCGTGGCTTTGGGGTACATACTTGTATCTGGCAAGTGGAGTCTCTGTTTCTTGATCATGTGAGCTGCTTCCCTCTGCCACATTCTTCTCCATGTTGTTTTGCCTCACCTGGAGCCCTGAGGAATAAAGCCAGCTGTCTATGCACTGAGACCTCCAAAACCATGAGCCTCAAATAAACTGTCCTCCTCTACAGTTGTTCTGTTTGGGTCCTTCAGTCACAGCAGTGAAAAAGCTGACTAAAACAATATGGAAGAGTGAGGTCACAAATCAGAGCTGCTGAGAAAGCAATTTGCCACTGCTGGCTTTGAACGTGGAAGAGGGTCATAAGCCAAGGAGTGTGCATGCAGTGGCTCTAGAGGCTGGAAAACTGTCACCCCTAGAACTTCCACCAGGGCTGCTGACACCTTGATTTTAGCCCACGGAGACCCATTTTGGACTTTTGAGCTCTAGAAGATAATCACTTCGTTTCATTTTAAGCCACAACGCTTGTGGTAATTTGCTACAGCAAGAATAGAATCTAATGGAATAGATCTAATGAAACTACTTTTCATTTGATCCTTGAATAGTAGTCCATGTTTTAAGTGACGTCATTGCATTTATGGAAGGCTTTAGCCTACCCATAGTGGCAGAATTCATAACTTTTGTGTGGGGTACTTCCCTACTCCTCATACCCTATACGAAATGGGATTAGAGCCCTTCTTCCCGTGTATCCTTCTGCTGGGACTTATCTGACTGATGAGGCTGAAGAACATGCTGAGCCTGCTGTGTTCATGCACTGTTTTATTTGCTCAAGATTCTGTGGGCTGGCAATTTGGACAGGAATCAACTGAAATTGATTCCGGTTCACTCTTATGCATGTGGTCAGTGGCATGTTGATTGGTTTCCTGACCCCGTGTGATGTCACTCACAGGTCCAGCTGTTGACTGAGGTTTTTTTTTTTTTTTTTTTGTCTGGGGCCCTTTGGTTTTTCGCTCACATGGCCTTTCTACTGGTGTAGCTCCATTGGGCACTGGGTTCTGAAAGGTAGAATGCAGAGGTCTCTTGACTCAGGTCTTGGCACAGACGTTGTGTACATCATTCTATCACTTGCCATTGGCCAAGGCAATCACCAGGGTGACACCGATTTAGCAAATAAAAAAACAGACTCCTCTATGGGAGCAAGGGCAATTTACACTGCATGGATGGGAAGAATTCACCGCTACGTTTTTCCCTTTCCTGTGGCAGATGTCCTGAAGTTAGAATAAACTCTTCCTTCTGTTCCCACCTCTTCCAAGAGGTGAGTTCACCAGGGCAGGCTCTGCCCTTGAGGGGAGAAACTTGAGGCTGTCCAGCTGCCATGACCATGCTGAGCTGTTTCAGGGTAATTCAGAGGGGAAGTGACCAAAAACTCATTCAGGCAGCAAGCAGCAGAACTATTCTTAGGATCTATGTTTGATCCCTTTGTGTATATCTCAATTGCTTCACAATATGAAGGTCAGAAAGGTCTGATTGTAATGATTTGGAGGAGACAGAGAAATAAATAATGACAAGAGGGAAAAAGTTCAGTAAGGACAAAACCAGGGCATAGTTCTCAAAGTCAAGGTACAAATTCCACCAACATGAGCAAGAAACCAGGATACAGAATGGAAATGGCTTTTGTCATCTTTGTGGACCAACTATAAAATGTCCAGCAATCAGGACGTTTAAAAAGTGCTGACAAAATTCTAGAAACTGTTGGCTGGTTTTGCATTTCCTTTCTGATTATGTCACTTTCACACGATGGCTGGTATCTGGAGAGTTCTCGGGACCGCAATGGGATATGAAATAAACTGGCACATAGCATTCAAATATTTCAGTTCTCTCTAGTTCTTCTTTTTCACAGAAAACCCAGAGGAGTATATATTGAACATACATATGCCCAGACTCGTTTTCACTATTGATGCAATTGATAATGGGACACAAGAAATGAAGGGTGTCTGTGGGTAGGCGAGAGTTTTTCAGTTAGCATTTAATCCAAAAATCATTCTCTTCCCACAAAAATGTCAGGGGAAAATCAGAGTTATGGAGGAGCTCTTTTGCAACAGCAGGAGCTGCAGCATAGTGAGAAGGCTCGGATGTGTGAACACAGGCAGGTTAGAGCTGTTGTGGGAAGCAGTGCACCGTGGTGGAATGAGTACAGGCTTTGGTCAAAGATAAGTCAGGGTTTGAACTCCTGGATTTGCAAATGACCCACTTTGAAACCTTGGTAAGATTCTTTTACCTTTCTCCATCTCTGTTTCCTCTGTGTAACGGGGCTCGTCATACTCAGCTCAGGACTCTTATAAGGATTAAATGAGATATATTTCAAATATCTATTCCTGTGCCTTCTAAGCACATTGTAGATGCACAATACTAATGGCCTTCTGGAATCAAACTCGGAGAATTAGTGAGTGGCATTGTGTTTCAAGGCCTTGCTTGGGTCTGTGCAGTCGCTAGCAAGAACAGAAGTAGCTAGGGTAATAGAGTTGGGGTTGAAGGAAGCTCCGTGTTTTAAGGGATGTGATTTTAGCAACTACATAGTTAGAGATAGTATTAGAATGAACCTCCTTTTCAAAGAATTTACAAAGAAATAATGGGTTTGGAATGAAAAGCCATGGCCCAGTGTGACAGGGATAGGGGAATACAAGGTTGATGTAGAATAAGATGACCACAAAATAAGCAAAGCTGAAGAGTGGGCAGGCTGGTACCCATTGCAGAGGCAGAGCTTTGGTGCCCACCCATTGGCTGCCTGCCAATCTTTCATCTCATCAACTTGGTGAGGCTGATTGCTTTTCTGAAAGCATCCTCTCCAACTGCTCTTGGAATATTCTGGTGTAACAAGTAAGTAAATTGACCAAAAAAAAATTAAAAAAAAATATATGGAAGGGCACACCCTCCCAGCTGAGCCGCTTAGCCCACCTGTCAGCAGCTGGGAAAAGCCGTTTCCTTGCTCTTTCACCCATGCACCAGGCTTCCTGGTGCCCCTCCCTGCTTCTTCCTGCAACCTGCTATAGCAATAAGCTGAGGGATTCATTCAAACTGCCCTTCGAAAATTAATCCTCATATTTCTGGCTGCCTCGTGATCATGGTGATGGCTCCCTAGGGGCAGTAAGCCACACGTGGAAAGTAACTGGGGTCCTTGGGGGTATTCCTGAGTTTCCCTATGGGGTGGGGGGAGAGCAGTCTCCTTCTTAGGCCTAGAGACAAGAAAAGTAGAGGCTGCTCCTTCTTGATCCTTATCCTGGGGACAAGCTTTACACACTAGAGCTCAAGTGTGCAAAACCAGAAAGAAATTTTCTTTATTTTGATAACTGATCTCCTTTGGCTCTGAAGCTCCTGTTAGAGTGTGGGGGTGGGGTTGGGGGAACATAAACAAAACAGATGCCAGTGACAGAGAACAGAGTTCCTTCCAGTTTTAAGCAGTCCCCCTGTGCGTACATGTGCTAAAGTCTGTTTCCTATCAGGTGTGTTTTCTCTTTTCCAGAAGTTGTTCTCTGCTCTTTTCCCAGATGGCATCTGAGGTGGAAGATGGCGGTGGGAGGAGGCTCCAGGTATCCTCCAGGGAGAGGGGAGGAGTGCTTTGTCTGTGTGTGGTCCTCTGGGGCTTAGCTTCTGGCCCCAGTCTGTACTGTGTCAGGGTGCACTGCTGGGGCACCTGGTGAATGTTCCAGAATCTATGGAAAACAAGCACAGCCGTCTGCCCTGTTGATTCCAGCCCACCTGAGGTTGTGCTAGTGATGTTGGTTCTTCAAGACGTGATCATGTGCCATATCAGTTCCCCAGGGCTGGCAGACCTCCCTGTGGTGACTGCTGCAGGATTTCCCTATCCTGTGTCTCAGGGAACCCCAGTAGGCAGGCTTCTCTGTTCTTAATTCTCAGCTACCTTCATCACCCCTTTCACTGAGAACTTTCTAGATCCTCTTTGTGCTCTGCTAAAGCCAAGAGAGACACTGGCAGGGCTGGCCTGAGGCTGTCCCAGGCCCAGCCCATACAGGCACCTTGTACCCAGGTGCCTGATGGCACTCACACTCAATGAGCATGATGCCCCCTGGAAATGCAGATTTCTCCCCCAGGTTTGAGGTGCTCTTGAGCTGTCCTAGTCATGGCCTTTTTAGATTTCATGATGTGAATGTTCACACCCAACCCCGCCTGGAAGGTGTGACCTGGACAGGGCGGGGAGTGACTCTGGGTCTCACTCTTTCTCTCTTATCCTTCTTCTCAGCTCCTCCCTCCTCCCAAAGCATGCTCTTTTTCCCACTTGGGATTGACAGGAACTATCCCCTTATCTTCCTTGTTCCCAATTCTTTGGCCTTTGCCTTCCCCTCCCCAGGTCCAAGATGGCAGAAGCCTTACAGGGAAAGTAATTAGATATTATTTTTTACTTATTCATTCTAATTAGGTATATATAACAGCAGAATGCATTTTGATTCATTGCATACAAACAGAGCCCAACTTTTCATTTCTCTGGTTGTACATGATGTGGAGTTGCACCATATATGCAGTCACACATGTACCTAGGGTAATGATGTCCATCTCATTCCACCATCTTTCCTGCCCCCATGGCCCTTTCCCTCCCTTCCCTCCACTTTGCCCAAAGTTCCTCCATTCTTCCCATGCCCCCACCCCACCATGATGGATCAACATCCACTTATCTGAGACAACATTCAGCTTTTGGTTTTGGGGGGGATTGGGTTACTTCCCTTAGCATGATATTCTCCAACTCCATCCATTTACCTGAAAATACCATGATTTTATTCTCTTTTAATGCTGAGTAATATACCATTGTATATAGATGCCACAGTTTCTTTATCCATTCATCTACTGAAGGGCATCTAGGTGGGTTCCACAGCTTAGCTATTGTGAATTGAGCTGCTATAAATATTGATGTGGCTGTGTCCCTGTAGTTTGCTGATTTTAAGTCCTTTGGGTAAAGACCAAGGAGTGGGATAGCTGGGTCAAATGGTGGCTCCATTACAAGAAATTAGATTTCTAATAAGGGAGATATGGAAAGAAAGATGACTACCACCTACATACAGCTGTGTGTTCCAAGGCCTGCTGAAGGCCAATGGAGCAAACAGTGACTCACCTTTGGTCTAGATGTTATGAAACCTTTGTGGATTTTGAAGTCAGAAGAACCTTTAGGAACCTTTCACCATAATCTAGAAGGAGGCTCAGAGAAGTGAAGTGACTTGCTCAAGTAATTACACCACTAAATACTTGAATGGTGTCCAGCATAGAGTTCATTCCACTTTGCCAAGTGACTGTCAGCTAATATTAATACTAACACACCACCAAAAAATACAGGGCAGGATTAGTAACAAAATAGCCAGAGACCTGATGCTGTGTGGATGAGGAGGGATGTATTTTGTCAAGGTTCTCCAGCTGGTTTATTCGAGAGAAAGAGAATGAACAGTGTGTGTGTGTATGTGTGTGTGTGTGTGTACATGTATGTGTATGATATATATCTGCATTATCTATAATATGCCTATCTTATGTATAGATCTCTGGCTCTCAATATTTATTTCAAGGAATTGGTTCATGCGTCATGGAGACTTGGCAAGTTCAAAATCCCCAAATCTGATGGCCGCAGGGCAAGCTGGAGACTCAGGGAAGAGTCCTCCTTCCTGCTGGGGGAGGCTTCCATCCTTGTTGGATGAGGTCCACTCCCATTAAGGAGTGTAATCTGTCTTTCTCAAAGTCTATCTTATCTAAAAAAATGCCTTCACAGAAATAGAATAATGCACCAAATATCTGGGCACTGTGGTCCAGACAAGTAGACCTGTAAAATTAACAGTCACAAGGGATTTATGGGGTTTCATTATGAACTGGGAAAATATTGCCAAAAAAAGGATCCACAATCCCATCTCGGCAGGTGAAGTTTCCAAAGAGTTAGTGATTACATCTGGGTTTGGGTTTTAAATAGCCAACTTGGCTCCCAGACCCTCCATTAAGAAAAGGAGGGAGGTACATGATGTTGAAGAAGTGAACAGGGAAGAGGTGTTTCCACACCTGATTTGCTTAGATCATGTTTGTAAGTAGCAATAACCCGTTCAACATGGAGGAAACACAATCTGCAAAGACTATAAACTATGTGATTCCAACTCTTTGACATTCTGAAAAAAGGCACAACTATGGAGACAGTAAAGAAATCTGTGGGGGCCAGGGGTTAGCAGGCGGGAGGCAGGAATAGGCAGAACCCTGCGAAAATATTCTGCATGATACCATGGTGGTGGACACAGGTCATCAGGCATTTGTCCAAACCTGCAGAATGTGCAATTCCAAGAGTGAACCCTGGATTTGAAAGCTGGCTTGTAATGATGTAATGATGAGTGCACGTAGGTGTATCAATTGTCACAAATGAGCCCTTCTGGAGGAGGATGTTCATAATGGGGGAGGCTATGCAAGGGTGGAGAAAAGGAGTATAGGGGGAATTTCCAGATCTGTCTTTCAATTTTGTTGTGAACATGAAACTGCTCTTAAAAAATAATAAAATCTTCATAAAGAAGCAAACCACTTCAAACTTACTTTGTCTGAAGGGGGCAGTTTATTATAAAGACAACAGGAAGGAAACAGGGCTGGGAAAGAACTATGATCAGGACCAGAACAGGAGCTCCATTCATTCTGGGTCTCTTGTCTCTGATCTCATTTTCTCCAGCTTACTTCATCTCTGGAGGTTTGCTTCCTCTTCTTCCTGGTTTGTTCGGTGGCTGAAATATATCCTTATGCAGGTCTGGCCATCAGAACAAAGTCAGACTCTGTTTTTCCATTTCCAGTTCCTGGGGGAGCTTTGTTCAACTCAACTTGGGTAAATTGCTCACCTCTGGGGCTCACTGCTTTACGTGGGGAGGAGCTGAAGGGTTTCAATGTGAACCGGGTAGATATTACCAAAAATGATCCCCTCCTCCATCTCAGTGGGTGGCTCCAGGAAGTTCAAGTTCATACCCATGGAACATAGTGGGCTGCCTACCTCTGTGCCACCGGTGCTTTCTGCATCCTCCCTTCGCAGGACATAGGCCTCTGTGACATTTCTGAGTAGGCGGAGGCAGCAAAAGCATCCTCTGCAAAATGCCAGCCTCCCCTGGTCCCTTCAGCAGAGGGCAGATTGGGGCTTGTTGCTGTTAACAGCATGTGAGGAACCGAGGGTCATGCCATCGAACTGCCTGAAACAAAATCTCATTCACAATTCAGTTCATGGTCCAAGAAACAAAAATAATATTTAATGAGCAAAATCTTCTTTGTTTAATTATGGTAAATGTCAAGGTTGAATCCAAGTGCTTTGCTTAAGGTCAACTGCTCAGTGCTATCAAAAAGCATTTAAACCAAAGCTGATGGGCTATTAAAGGCCAGGCTAGTTAAAATCAGGCACCGTCCTTCCTGGGTGATTTATTTCCTCCTATTGGAAGCAGTAATGTTGGAGCTGAAACAACCTACCAGCAGCTTCTGTCTTGCTCTTCTCTGTAGCTCTTTTTTTGACTGATGAGGGATTCCTTGATGATATCAATGCCTCAAGTCTCCCAAAGAGTTACCTCCAAGGCTCAGGAATTTAGTTTCCATGATGTTAGTGATTTAAAAAGGTACTGACCTCTTTCCCAGAGCTTCTGACTTAATTGTTGTAGGGTGAGTCCTGGGCCTTGGTATTTTGTTAAGGTTCCCAAGTGAAGTATTTCTAATTTGTATTGGGAATGGGAACAACTGGGATAAATGCTTGAGTTAGTTAATTAAAATAAGAGACATGGAGAGCTAAAGCCCTTGAGTCCGAACTTTCCTCCATACTCTCTGTCCTTTCTCACCATTTGCATTCAATTCAAATTTATATTAGTCTCTGGTGCCTCTTATTCTTGGAGCCCAGAAGTGTCTCCTAAGACACAGAAGGAAGATCCAGAAAGGGCAAAGTTGTAATACCAAGCTTTCCTTGTACTGGGTAGTGAACAGGATGGGACTCACCCCCAGACTTCCCTAGCCTTCGATCACATGGATTAGTGAAGGTCAGTTTTGAAGGCTCTAAGAGAGATGAGAATTCAGACTCCATCCTGGGCCCCTCCAGGTAGTCTGAAAGGAACAGGACAGTGGACCTTTTCTGCACAGTGAGGAAATCTTTCTCCTGTTATTTATGTACGTGGCTTTACTGTTCCTTCTTTCTTTCTTGTCATACAATAGAAATAATGATCTTGGTACTGGACCCTGTGCTGCGCCAGGACAATTAATCACCCACCAAGTCATTTATTTCTTCCTATTCTAGTCCACCAGGACCATTATCCTGTAGGTAAACAGAGGCGCCAGTAAATCACAGACAGAACACCAGTCAGGGGGAGAATAGTTGATTAAGCGTCTCTATAACTTATCATTACATAGCACCTCTCATCCCAAAGGATCTCCAAGCACCAGACAGACTGATGTATGCACCGCCACCCAGCCCCTATATATGTCATTTTCTACACCGTTGCCTTAAGGGGGTGGAATGTTTATTGCTCTTGTCACATAGTTACCCTCGACACTGCAGTCATGGGTTGGATAGGAAGCAAAGTAGGGAACTTTTTTACTTCCATGTCCTTCCAGGAATCCGTCAGCGATCGGAGGGCATCCTGCTTACCCTCTTGGGCAAAATTCCTTTTGTTCGTAAAATGCCGAAAATATAAAAAGTCCATATTTATTCTTCTTCTAAAGTTGGCAGAAAGTGAGCAGACCTGGAGGTGGAGTGTGAGCCAGGATGAGATGGAAAGCAAGTACTGCCAGGGCAAACATGTTTAGGATTTGCTCGATTCATAGTCTAGAAGGGAGTCACAACAAGGACATTCATGACCAGCCCACTCCTTAAACTTCAGTGGCACGTGGACCTCTTTGAAAGGAAAAGGAAAAGCAACTTCTACTTTCCTTCCACTGTTCACTTCAACCATTTGATTATAATGCTATTTTCAGACTTATCCTCATGGCTCTGATATATGTATAAAACCCCAAACAAGTTCAATTCAATTCAGTAAGAGTTCAAGTCAAACAAAACAGCACAGCCAATGTGATTCAAGTTAACGACATTAATTTAATGGGCAGGATGATGCTCTTTTGCTGAAACCAAATTACCTCTCAAAGGGGAGTATGATATTGACTGCTGTCTCGTTAATTCTTTTAGGTTTAGCATGCCTGTGTTACCAGGTGCTGAGTGATGACCCAATTTCCCACAATTTCTCTCTATCTGAACTGCTATGGAAACTCCCTTTGTGAAGTATACTATATTAACTTATTTGGCCTTAATTTGGGCAAATGTACCATTTGTGTGCAAGGTCTACATCTGTGCCACTGGAACAAACAAGGCCCCTGGGATCCCATGGTAGGATTTGATTACCAGGCGTGAGGAGAATGATGCACAGGATGGCAAAATTCAATTTTAAGACTGCAGTCAAAAGGAAAACCCTCAATTAAAAAAATCCTCATAAAATTTTTTAAGACATTACTGGGAGTCCCTAGAGCCACAGACCCCCATACTGAAACACATGTCCAAAGTAACTAGGTTAGGCCAATTGTGAGTTTAAAGCTGGAATCAATAAAGAAAAAATCTGAGTAATAAAAGCAAAATAAGATTAAAAAAGGGCTGGGGATGTAGCTCATTGGTAAAGCACTTGCCAAGCACGCATGATGCCCTAGGTTCGATCCCCAGCACTGCCCCTTCCCCCAAATGTAACACAACAGTAAAATTCATTCCTTAATAGAATCATGAGCCTGAGTATGGAATCTTATTATAGGCATGGCAGAGACTGCTAAATGTCCAAGGGTGTCTGTTCTCTCTCCCTTTAATTATGAAGAGAATTCCCCCATTCACAGCTAATCACATCAGCCACATTCCCAGCTTCCCCTGAAGCTTCTTATGACTGAGTGATCAGATTCTTGTGTGCAATGGGAGCAGAAGTCCATCTTCCACATCACTCCCTGAAAAGGAAATGGTCTGCTGTCCATTCTGGCTGGTACTTGGATGTCCACAGCACCAACCATGAAGCACTATCCTAAAAAGACCCAGAAAAAAGAAATAGAAGGAACGTGGGCCTCAGAATAACCTCACGGAGGAGAGCCACCCATCTCCCTCGCTTGCCACCGTTTTTCAGAGACACCAAACTTTTTGATATAGTCATTGTATTTTGGGGTCTTTTGTTACAGCCTCTCATCTAAACTCTAGCTGATACAGAAACTAGTAGCTCACAACCCTGTTTCATTCATTCAATACTATCTATTTTGGACTTCTTCAGTGCCAGGCTCCAGAGTGGAAGGGATTAATTTGAGATTGTACATTTAGTTAACGGTAGCTCTGGGGCCAAGTACAGCTCTTCTGACTTCTAGAACAACTCTCTTGCCACTTCACGCTTCTTCCTTATCCAGCTGTGTGTTAATGCTCCAACCTCTGCAATTAATTACCGATGGCTAAGTGTTCCCAGAACCCAGTGTGACCTGGTAGGTTTTACCTCTCACATGGCTTGGTTGATCCTTGCTGTTTGGGGTTTTATATTTTGAAGGGGAAAATAATAACAGTCTGAGCCAAATCAGAGGAGTTACTAACCTAGAAGAAATGTTTATTCATCACCGCAAGACGAACCCTATCTCCTGTGTATTCAGGGATGCACAGGGAAGCTCACAGTGTCTCAGCACCACCTGCCAGCAATGACGTTGTTACCAGGAGGCAGAGGTAGTCATGCACAGTGTAAGCCAATGTTTATGCCAGGGAAGGAAATAAACTGGAGTCAAGTTAGGTCTATCCACCTCCACGTTCCAAACGCAGCCTGAAGGGTGAGAAAGGAAAGTGGCAGAACACAGGATGAAACAATACAGGTCCTCTTCTGCCCCCTCCTTCAAAGTCATTTTTTATTGCGGCATCCTGTTTTATTTTCCTTAAGGTAGTATAATGCTTACAAATCTTCTTCTGTGTTTTTTTTGTTCACACTTTTATGGTCCATTTTCCCTAAAACAAGATATTTCCATGGCTGTCTTATTTACCATTGATTCTCTAGTGACCAGAAGAGTGAGGCTCTCAAAAGCTTTGTTGCGTGAATAAAAGAAGAAATGAATGAATGCATGAATAGGAAATGTGATGACAAAGAAAATGAGCCACATAAATCATGAAACATAACACAGCTCGGCTTATCGGGTGACATTGAAAAGATTGTATTTTTCAATAAAGACAAAGAAATACTATGCCCTTACCTCTTAGAGAGATGCAATCATTCCAGAACACCCCTCCCCTGCTTTTGCCACAGTGCCTTGACATATACCTCTGTGGTGGGCCTTAAGTGTTGTATTAATTTCACATTTTAATGAAATACCTGGTGCGGGCTCCTTTGGTAGAAAAGAGGTTTATTTAGCTTTCAGGTTTTAGAGGCCGAAAATCAGACAGCATATTAATGGCCCTGGTGGGGACCCCATGGTGGATGGCAGAGCATAGCGGGAGGAGAGATGACGTCTTTAAACAGGAAGCCCAGATACACTTAGCCTGGCTTCTACAACAACTCACTCTCAGGAGAACTCACTGTAGGAGATCAACATTTCCTTCCAAGGACATCCCCCCAGAGACCTAAGGACCACCTGCTAGGCTCCACCTCACAAAGATTCAACGCCACCTACTAATATTGCCACTCTGGGACCAAGCTCCTATCATGTGAACCTTGGGGCAGGGTGGGAGACAAACAAGACCCAAACCATAGCTGATGTGCTCCCTGCAGACCTCTACTACAAGAGTGTGATTGACAAGGGCCCTGGTGGCTGCTGGACTCTGAAATCAATATTGCATCATTTGCTATTGTATTAGGGTTCTCTAGAGGAACAGAACAGGATGTGTAATTATAGAATGGGGATTTATCAGGTTGGCTTATGTGACTAGAAGCTGGATAGTCCACAGTGTTCATCTGCAGACTGGAGAGCTGAAAGGAACCAGTAGCTGCACAGTCCAAAAGGCTGAAGGCCCAGAACAAGGGGGATCAACCGTGCTACCCTTGTCTGAGACTGAAGGCTTCTGGAAACTCCCTGGAGAATCACTGGCAAGTCAGCTTTGGAAGAGTGAAGAAGTGAGAATCTGATATCCTTAGGGGATTGCGATGGCAGCAGCAATCAAGAACCTGTTCAAGAAGAATGGAGCTTGCATCTGCTGCTGCTTCCTTGTTCTTCCAACTTTTATTCCATCCAAGCCATCATCCTATTGGACAGTGCTGCCCACACTTAGGGAGGGTCTCCACTTCAGTTGCTATCCCACATGCCAATCATTCCTGACACACCCTCATTGACACATCCAGAAGCTTCTTAATCCTTGGCATCTCTTAATCTAATCAAGTTGACAATTGAAATTAACTATTACAGCTATGGTCTGCTTCCAGCCCTGGGTGGTGCTGCAGGGAGATGAAGGAAGACCTTTTTTTTTTTTTTTTTTTTTAGGAGTCACAGGACTCCTCTGACAGGTGATGTTGTCTTGAGAGCTTTGTAGAATTCTCCTTGGGCCATCAAGTGACACTGGAAGCTTCTGATGGCTTCCTGCTCTCCTTCACTCTCTCACAGAGCAGTCTGGTGACTCTCAGCCTCCAGGTTCCCTCTGGCTTCCTCTCATAAGTGTTTCCCCTCCCAAGTCCTTGCATATTTAATCTCATGCTGGAGTCTGGGACCTCTGTTGGTTGGAAGGGTGGCTAAGCCCTGCACCATCCCACTTTGAATCTGGCACCTGCTCTCACACAGCCTCCTTCCAGATCGCCTTCCATTCTCCAATGCAGTCCAAATTTGCAAACCCTAATGGAAAAACCCAAGGCATAAGGCAAATCCTATTTATTAGCCCTTGCTCTAGATAATTAGCACAACAGGAAGAATAAACGGCAGGAGGATAGAAAGTTGAGACGTAAAAATCTCTTTTGAAGGACTGGGGTTGTGGCTCAGTGGCAGAGTACTTGCCTAGCATGTGTGAGGCACTGTGTTCGATTCTCAGCACCACATATAAATAAATAAATAAATGTCCATCAGCAACTAAAAAAAAATCTCTTTTGAGTTCAGAGTCTTCTTCACTGTGAGAGAAGATGTCAGCTTTGACATTCAGCCTGCTTATTGATTTTTTCAAAGTAAAAAGTGAGATACTTGAGAACTTAAAAAGATAGCAGCAGCCCTTGGGATAGAGGCACTTCAACATACAACTTGCTGGCTTTGTGTCATTACAGAATTTTAATGGAGGTGATTTTAGTGGAGGTAATTGAATACAGCATGTCAAAAACTAAATCTCACGGTATGTTTTGAAGAAAAACAGAGGATGTGGATATTAGTTTGTAAGGAATAGATTTCTCTAGTCTCAACCTGCCACATCCTCTGGAGGACCCTCAGCCTGGCAAAGCACAGATTTTATTATAGTGATATGATTTATTAACCTGTAACATGACAACCGAAAGTGTATTGGTTATCTATCACCATATAACAAATGACCCCAAAAGGTAGTGGTATCAAATAACAACTTAAAAAAAAAACAAAAATAAACTTCCAGTTTCAGTGGGTGGGGAATATGAGGCAGCTTTACTAGTCTCTGGTTTAAGGTCTCTTACAGACTGTAATCAAGATGTCATCTGGCCTACTGTCACTTCAAGACTCAATGGGGAAGGATCCACTGCCATCTGGTTGTTGGAGAGATCCATTTCCTCATGGGCTGTTGCTCTGAGGGCCTCAGTTTCTGCATGGCTTTGGCTGGAGGCTGCCTTCCATTTCTTGTCAGGCTTATGTCTCTGGGTGGCAGCTCACAGTGTCACAGTGTTAGCTTTGGAGTCCAGCAGAGGAAGCAAGTGAGAGAGCCAGAGATAGAACGCAAGATAGAAGTCAGTCCTTTATAGTCTTGGACCATTTGGGCTGCTATAAGAAATATGAAAACTAGGTGGCTGATAATTTATTTCTTACAGTTTTGGAGGCTGGAAAGTCCAAGATCAAGACAGTGTAAGATTCCCTGAATGATGAGGACCTGTTTCCTGGTCATAGGTAGCAAGCACCTTCTTGCCATGTTCTCATATGGTGCAGGGGACAAAGGGTCTCTCTGGACTCTTTCATAAGGACACTAGTCCCATGAGTAATGGCTCTGACCTCATGATCTCATATTTCAACATAGGAAAATTGGGAGGACACAGACCTTGAGACCATGGTAATCTAACCTTGGATCTGACATCCCTTCCTTTCATCATGCTTTATTCATCAGATAGATGCAAGTTACCAGGTACAGCCCACTCTCAAGGGAAGTGGATTACACTCCCCTCGGGCATGAACGACAAGGGGAACCCTCTCAGAAGCTGCCCACCACATGAACAAAACTGAAGCCCAAACAAATGTGAACACTGCTGGAGGGCACCATGGAAAGATGACACAAAGTGAGAAGATGAAACCACTCTCCTGGGAATGTGATCCTTTTCTGGGCATCACTGGTTTTTGTGGAGGACACATGGTGGGTGGACTTCTGAATAACACCAAAGTACTGATGATGATAAAGGTACCCACGGAACCCAAAACAGGTTGGTGGCAAAAGAACATTTCTTGAAGTTCCTTCTTGTAACCTTTAGGAGTATGGTTAAGGAAGTCAGTTCCTAAGCCGACATGGTGAAGATTTGGGCCTACATTTTCTTCTATTAGGCGAAGGGTCTCTGTTCTAGTTCCTAAATTTTGGTTCTCTTTGAATTGGGTTTTGTGCAGGATGGGAGATAGAGGTTTCATTGCTGCATATGGATTTCCAGTTTTCCCGGCACCATTTGTTGAAGAGGCTATCCTTTCTCTAATGTATGTTTTTGGTGCCTTTGTCTAATATGAGGTAATCGTATTTATGTGGGTTTGTCTCTGTGTCTTCTATTCTGTTTTACTGATCTATTTGTCTGTTTTGGTGCCAATACCATGCCATTTTTGTTGTTGTTGGTGGTGGTGGTGTTACTATGGCGGTGAAGTGTAGTTTAAGGTCTGATATATTGTGGTGCCTCCTGCTTCACTTTTCTTGCTAAGGGTTGCTTTGGCTATTCTGGGTCTCTTATTTTTCCAAATGAATTTCATAATTCCTTTTTCTATTTCTATGGAAAATGTAATTGGGGTTTTAATAAGAATAGCATTAAATCTGTATAGCACTTTTGGTAGTATGGCCATTTTGGCAATGTTAATTCTGCCCATCTAAGAGCATAGGAGATCTTTCCATCTTCTAAGGTCTTCTTCAATTTCTTTCTTTAGTGTTCTGTAGTTTTCATTTTAGAGGTCTTTCACATCTTTTGTTAGATTGATTCCCAAGTATTTTATTTATTTTTTTGAAGCTATTGTTAATGGAGTGGTTTTCCTAATTTCTCTTTCAGTGGACTCATCACTGATGTATAGGAACACATTTGGTTTATGGGTGTTGATTTTATATCCAGCTATTTTGCTGAATTCAATTATTAGTTCTAGAAGTTTTCTGGATCTTCTAAATATAGAATCATGTCATCAGCAAATAGTGATAGTTTGAGTTCTTATTTACCAATTTGTATCCCTTTAATTTCTGTCTAATTGCTGTGGCTAGAGTTTCGAGAATTATGTTAAAATAGAAGTGGTGATAGAGGGCATCCTTGTCTTGTTCCAGTTTTTAGAGAAAATGCTTTCAATTTTTCTCCATTTAGAATGATGTTGGCCTTGGGTTTAGCATAGATAGCTTTTACAATGTTGAAGTGTTTTGAACATGAAGGGGCGCTGTATTTTGTAAAATCAAGAATCAATAAATGGGATGGAGTTAAACTAGAAAGGTTCTTCTCAGCAAAGGAAACAATCAATAATGTGAAGACAGAGCCTACAGAATGGGAGAAAATCTTTATTACATGCACTTCAGGTAGAGCATTTATCTCTAGGATATTATAAAAACTCAAAAAATTCAACACCAAAACAACAACAAACAAACAAATAACCCAATCAATAAATGGGCTAAGGAACTGTAAAGGTTAATTTGAATTGTCAACTTAATTGGATCAAGAGATGCCAAGGAGTAAGAGGCTTCTGGATGTGTCAATGAGGGTGTGTCAGGAATGATTGGCATGTGGGATAGCAACTGAAGTGGAGACCCTCCCTAAGTGTGGGCAGCACTGTCCAATAGGATGGTGGCTTGGATGGAATAAAAGTTGGAAAAATAAGAAGCAGCAGCAGATGCAAGCTCCATTCTTCTTGATTGCTGCTGCCATTGCAATCCCCTGAGGATATCAGATTCTTGCTTCTTCACTCTTCTAAAGCGGACTTGCCAGTGATTCTCCAGGGAGTTTCCAGAAGCCTTCAGTCTAGGGCTAAGGTAGCACGGTTGATCCCTCTTGTTCTGGGGCTTCAGGATCTTGGACTGTGCAGCTACTGGTTCTTCCAGCTCTCCAGTTTGCAGATGGTGATTTGGGCTATCCAGCTTCTGGTCACATAAACCAATCTAATAAATCTTTTTCTTATAATAATACTTCCTTTTGATTCTGTTCCTCTAGAGAACCCTAATACAGAACACACTTCACATAAGAAGAAATATAATTGATAAACAAATATGTGAAAGAATTTCCAACATCTCTAGCAATTAGATAAATGCAGATCAAAACTAAGATTTCATCTCACTCCAATAAGAATGGCAATTATCAAGAATACAAGCAAAAATAAATGTTGGCAAGGATGTGGGGGAAAGAGTTCGCTCATCCATTGCTGGTGGTACTACAAATTGGTGCAATCATTGTGGAAAGCAGTATGGAGATTCCTCAGAAAACTTGGAATGGAATCACCATTTTACCCAGCTATCCCACTCCTTGGTTTTTACCTAAAGGACTCAAAATTAGCATACTACAGTGATGCAGCTACATCAATGTTTATAGTAGCTCAATTCACAACAGTCAAACTATGGAAACAACATAGATGCCTCTCATCAGATAAATGGCTAAAGAAAATGTGGCATATGTACACAATGGAATATTACTCAGTCTTAAAGAGAATGAAATTATGGCATTTGCAGTTAAATGGATGGAGAATATCATGCTAAGCGAAATAAACCAATCCCAAAAAATCAAAGGCCAAATATTTTCTCTGATATTCGGATGTGAGTTCACAATAGGGAAATAGGAGCTGGAGAACAGCAGGCTGGGGAAAAATAGAGGTATTTTGGATTAGACAGAGGGGAGTGAAGGCGGGGGTGGTATGGGAAGGATAGTAGAAAGAATTGGATATTATTACTCTAGGTTCACATATGATTACATAACTAGTGTGATACCACATCGTGTATGACTGGAAGAATGAGAAGTTATACTCCATTTGTGTATGTTGTGTCAGAATGCATTCTAGTGTTATGCATGACTGATTAGAACAAATTACAAAAGTAAATCATAAAAAAGAACATTTCTTTCAGTTTTCTGCTCTATTTCAAAAGTTCCCGTGAACTTTCTAGGCTATCACATGTGTGACTGCTTGAATAACAAAGTATAAAAATTACTTATCATGGAGGAAAATTGCTTTTCTAGGGCGAGGCACCATGTGGATTTAGTTTGGAGAGCTTAAAGTTTCATAGGACCAATTCCCTTTCGATGGGTCATCTCTGTTGAGTCATTGATGCTTATTTCCTCTGTGACATGGGGAAACTTTCATCATTTGCTAACAGAAAAGAAAAAAAATGAAAGGTCTTGCAACATCTGTTTATTTTTCATGTTTTCTTTTCTCTTCCTCTTTCTCTCTCTTATGTTCCTTTCCTTCCTTCCTTCTTTTCTTTCATGCTGAGAGTTGTGCATCCGAGGCAAATGCTCCACCACTGAGCTACATCCTTGGCCCTGTTTTCTGTTTTTAAAGGAGTTTCTCCTCCCCCCTTGCTAATCCTTGTGTGGTCCACACACCGGCCATGTTAAACAAGCGTTTGCTCTTCCTGAGCAGAGCAGCTCTTTCTCCTCTTGGGCTGTGTGAAACAGGCATCCTCTCGGCCTGGACTGTGTTTTCCTGCCCAAGTCTCCCACAGTGATCCCTCCTTGTCCTCTGACCTCAGCCTGGGGTGTCCTGGAAGGACTCAGAGAAACAAGGACACCTGCTCTGAGTTTCAGAATCCACCCTGTGGGCCCTCAGTTGAGCACATTCATTTGAGAAACGAGGCACATACACCTGCAGTAACCATATGATATTTCAACCTCTCCCCTAGATGTGAGCTCCCTAAGGACAAGGACTCTGACTTTTCTCCTTTATACCCCATCTGGGAATATCAAGTGCCCACCATTTGGCATATAATAGTCATTCGAAAAATAGTGATCAATCACATCCACAGGTCTCAGAGGCAAGCGCTCTGTCACTGAGCCACAACCCCAGACCAAGCCTTTTGGTC
The DNA here is from genome assembly GCF_021218885.2 of Marmota monax. Taxonomy (NCBI): domain Eukaryota; kingdom Metazoa; phylum Chordata; class Mammalia; order Rodentia; family Sciuridae; genus Marmota; species Marmota monax. The sequence goes on along the minus strand of NW_026692072.1, from coordinate 2,464,186 downwards.
TTAAGACCTTAAAATTTATCAACACCTCCAACAGAGTTTTTGTTTATGTGGGTGATATCTAGGAATATTTATTATATTAGAAATTAACTCTGAATAATAAATCATGTATATTCATTGTTATTAATTCACTTAAAATAACAACAAAACCACCATGTGTTAACTAAATAACATTTTTCATAGTTTTTTTTTCCAAAATAGAAACTAATTTAGTCCTAAGAATGGAATTGCTTTACATTTTTGCAATCTCTTTAATGTCTGGCTTAATAAAAGTTAGATGGATCCTCATATCTGCTTCTGCAATTAATATGTTCTAATATGTTGTTTTGGTTGGAGTGTGTGAAGAAAATCTGCCTCACCCAGATATATAGTTGGAAAAGGGAAAGGTGTTGTGACTGAACTTTTAGATATGCATATATATTTTTTTGATACTATACCAAAAATTTTTAAGTGGTGGCTTTTTTTTCTTTCTTTACTTTTTCTTGAGGTGCTGGGGAGTTTCTTAATTATTTCAGTATAGAATGAAAAATTATACCAATTAACTTTTCATACTCTTTCACCCTAAATTCTGTTGGTCTGACTTGAAATCTAAATGGATCTTTTATTCATGCATGGAAAATGTTGGCTCACAGAGGTTATGCCTGTCTTCTAAACATTGTCACGTTTCATCATATAAGATCAAAAAATTGTATTTGTCACTATCACCACTGATCTCATCAGAAAAGTCCTTACCTATTAGGAAGCTGTCGAGCTCATAATGGTGGATACCACTTTTTCCAAATTCTAATTTTCAGTTGAAAGCTTAAATTTTATCATTGGTGACATAGACTGTCAGTTGCTTTCCTTGAAGTGACAAGGCTTATTTCATTTATTTGTGATAAAAAATGAGCTAAGTTCTTAAGTTTAAATAACTGAAATTTATCTGCATTTGTGGGCCGAATGATATTCCCCTCAAATTCATATCTCTAAGTCCCATCCCCTAGCACCTCAAACGTGACTTTATTTGTACACAGGACCTTTATAGAAGCGATTAAGTTAAACAAGGTTGTTAGGGGTAGGCCCTAATCCAACCTGGTTAGTACCTTATAATAAGGGGAAATTCGGATGCACAGAGAGACAACAAGGATGTGTGCATGTAGAGGAAAGATCTACTTTAGTTCTACTGGGGCTTCCATGATCCAAAATAGCTAGAACCAAAGGCATAGTTATGTAACATGATATAAACAGTTTCCCCGGGATGGGGAGGGTGGAGAAGATGAGCCAAATGGAAGGTCTTTGGACACTGCTGTACTTTCTTATCATTGTGCTTATTTAGAACCCCAAATTTTAGAGTTGGAAGGAATCTTAGAAATCTTGTCATTTAAGTAACTTGAGGTTAAATTCTCTCGCTTTACAGAAAAGAACCGCTAACATTTATTGATCACTTATTAAATATGATGAAATACTAAGTATACTTAGTAAGTGTCTCATATGGATAATCTGACTTAACCCTTAAGAATAATCCCCTTATTGAAGGAAAACAATACTTTGTAAATATTAACAGATGTTGCCACCTATCCCTGGAACCCCTTTTTTCTTAGGCTTCTTTGCCCTCTCTCCTCCATGTCCATCTCTCCCATCCAAGCTGCTGGGCTGTTCTGTGACCTCAGAAGGGGAATGAGACTGCAGAGAATAGGGAGGAAATATTTTTCCTGATTTTTCCATTTCAAAAGCCTGAGACTTTAGAGGAACCTAAATTTCCTACGGCAGAGATAAAGGATCTGGGAGAAAACTTTCCAAATGCAAAGCAACTGTTCTCCAGGAGTTCTTGCAGAAAAAGATTTCCGGGGTCAGAGTGGTGGGTTTTAAGGAAGTAGATGGATTGTTGAAGCACTGAAAAGGAGGGTAAAGGGTTTGGAGGGTTATCACTGGAAGAACAGACAGTGTCCTGGGACAAAGGCTCTGATGTGGCACTTGCTCTTCAGTCTTTTCTGTGATAGGAATTTAATCTTCCTTGGTCAATGACATTTCATTAAGAGGATTGAAGAACACCGTGGTCCTCTTTGGTGAGTTGCTGCTTAGAAAGATAAGGGGACTTCAGAAAAAGCCCCTCTCTGTGCCTCCGGAGAGAAAGAGATTGAGACCAGGAATGGAGGAGGGCAGGTCAGAGAGACCCGGAGGATGCTTCTTTAGTTCCTCATGTCAAATGGCCACACTTTATGGTGTCATTATATGAGCCCCCACACCATGAACTGTGTGGCTTATAAACAAAAGAAACTTCTTGTGCATAGTTTTGGAGGTTGGTAAGTCCAAGGTCCAAGCTTCATCAGATTAAGTATCTGTTAAGAGCTCACCTTGTTTGTAGGCAGCCATTTTCTCCCTGTGTCTTCCTATGGTGCAAGGGGACTTATAAGGACACTTGTCTCATTCTTGAGGGCTCTGTTCTCATGATGGTATCACCTCCCAAGGCCCTCACTCCTAGTACCATCACCTTGTGGGTTAAGATGTTCACATGTGAATTTCGAGGAGACACAAGCATTCAGATCAGAGCTCCCAGTCTAACCATGAGAAAAGCACCAGATAGATCCCAGTTGGTGGACATTCTACAGCATACCTGGCTACTTTCCCTCACAATTGTCAAGGTCATCAAAAACAAGAAAAATTGGAGAAATTATCATGGGCAAGAGAAGCCTAAGAAGATGACTGTAAGTAATTTGGTAGCCTTGGAAGAGCAACATTAGGGAAAAACTAAGGAAATCTCAATGAAGTATGCACCTTAGTTAATACTAATAACAACATTTCTATATTAGGAGATTACTGTGAAAAATGTGCCATTCTAATACCAGATATTAATAATGTGAAACAGAGCATATAGGAATTCTCTTTGTAATATCTTTGTAATTTTGCTGTGAATCTAAAACTATTCTAAAATAAGAGAGTTTATTTTTTTAAAGGAAAAAAGGAATGCATAAGTGAGAAAATAACTTTGCAAAGAAGTATACTTGAATATGCTTACTTTTAAAAAAAAAGAAAAATTACCTTACTTAATTGTAGTTTTTTTTAGTAACAAAGCATCAGTGACATACCCTGCGTCAAGAAATTTGGATGGTAGGGCTGGGGCTGGGGCTCAGCGGTAGAGCGCTCGCCTAACGTGCAGGGCCCTGGGCTCGATCCTCAGCACCACATAAAAATAAACAAATAAATAAAATAAAGGTATTGTGTCCAATTACAACTAAAAAATAAATATTAAAAAAAATTTGGGTGGCAAAGTCCTGCGATCAATGGTGCCTATAAAATGCTTTTTGGCAACTCCATTCTCTTGCTTCAGATTGTTAGTGACTCAGGTTTCTTCCTCAATATCTAGTATAATATCTAGTATTCAACTAGTTAATATCTAGTATTCAACTCCAGGTGCACCTGAACATTAGCTTCCTGGGAAGGCTCAAAAATTGTTGAAAGCATTATTTTAATTAACCCAACACATCCAAATTCTAATTTCAACATGTAGCAACAAAAATCTAATGGGATCATTTGCATTCCTTTTTTATACTAAGTATTGAAATATGGTGTGTATTGTACACTTATAGCACATCTCCATGTGTTCTAGTCACACATCATGTGCTCAGTAGCCACACGAGATCCTATACCATCAATTGGCATCAGAGAGGACGGGATGACACAAGCATACACAAACGATCATAATCTCCAAATGTCTTAAAGTGAGGAAATGTAGTTGGATAAAAAAATGGATTACCTTGCCCTTATTCATGAATGTGCTTGAGGACCATGGGTTTCAGACAGGTGTTGGGACTTCAATACAGTTGGGATGTGTGGAGATGTGTAATGGTGTCAAGGACTGTCATGCCCACACCAGACTTGGCTCCTTCTTTCCTTCATTGACCAGATATTATTGAAAGTCTCCACTGTGCTGTGCTTTGCTAGGTGTGGAAGGTTAAATGTTGAGAGTGAAAAGCAGGTGAGTCCTCTGCCTTCATGGAGCTTCCAGTCTACACAAATGGAAGGGTAAGTACCATTACTGAGGGAGTGTATTATCTGACAAGCATTGAAAAACAGTCATAAAACTGAAAGTTGTTCTGCATTTTATTATCACCATGCACCTGTGATTTTAAGCCTGGTTTGTGGTAAAATACTTGAAGGGTTCCAGAACACATCACTGTAACATATTTTGAGCTTTGGCATTGGATTCCTGAAATCCTTTATCTGCCTAGAAGCAGAGCCTCCCAAAAGAACTCAACTACCACAGATCACCTTCCCTGGGAGCATCCGGGAAGACTGACTCTTAATACTGGAGATGAGAAGTCAGTGCCACACCCAAACACCCTACAGACATTGTCCTCAAACTACTATAGCTCCCATCTGCTCTTGAAGAGCTTACTAATCTTTCCAAAAAGTCATCTTTTGGCATCAAGAATCCTTTATCTCCCCTTTTCCTATTGAGATTGTATACATCCCCCAAATTCTAACCACCTCCTTGAGTCACATTTCATGGGGAACATCAGTAAATGTGTGATTAAGTTTGTCTCTTCTCTTGCTGATCTATCGCCAGTTTAATTTACAGAAGCTAAAAGGATTGATTAAAAAAAGTTTTGCCTTCCTGACAAACTCACAGGAAGACTTTTAGGCATTCAAATTCCTGTACCCCACTCTGACCTGCTATCCCAGGACCTCCAAGAGGTCCCAGCTCCTCAGCTGAGTCTGAAGTCCATTCAGGTTAGGGAATGCTTGATCAAAACAGGGATAACAGGGTTCTTCTGCCATGCTGGTTGGGAAGGACTTTGAGCCCTTGATGGAAACAAGTCTTAACATCCCTGGTTCGTGATGTCACCCAAGGACAGCATGGTGAGGGCTGGGCCGAGGTGGCTGGGGGAAAGCATTTGCCATAGGGCCATGTGTTTGCCATTCCTATAATTCTTTAAGCTATTAACAACTTCTGTTTTTTATTTCCTTGGATCTTCTCTTTTTCTTTTCTGGAATTGTAGTTTTGATCTCTTTTAGCAAGTCCTAAAAGAACTTTATATCCTTCCTCTCCAATTGCACATCTCCAATTTCAGAGCAGATGCTCAAGAGCCAAGAATCACTCCACAGTGCCCATTGGGCTTTTCCTTTTGGCTTATCTTGTTTTTTCCATTCCTTCTTCTTTGGAGTTCTGGAAAAAGCTTGGGAGTGATTCATTAGTCATGTGTTCGAACTTTAAAAGAAAAGAATTTGTAGCCTTGGCAATAAAAGAAGATGGTTAACATGTGATATTATTGCATTCCTTTTCCTTCTCATTCATTCAGCTGTTCTTTTGGAGCACATTCTAGGGCTCAGTCCCCACGCTGCTCTGTATTTGGGAGACAAAGAAGACAAAATCCCTCTCTTTGGGAAGTTCCAAGTCAGATGTGAAAGCCAGCTTTCAATTCCAGTAATTACAACATGTTAAGTCTGTGACAGGAGGTGCTCTGGGAGCACAGAGCAGGGAGAGCACATTTCTATTTGGAGAGGAAGATTGAGGGTTTTCAGAGGTGCTAATCAGCTCTTTACCCCCACGGGTTCATTCATTTGTTAAACTCATAACTATTGAGCACCTCCTATGTGCCAGGCTCTGATCCAGGCATTTGGAATATGTCAGTGAATAAAATAAGAATCTCTGCTCTTGCAAAGCATGCATGGAAACAGAAGGACCAAATGAGAAGTAATTGAGTTGTCAGATGGGGATCAACATGTCAGATATATTAGCTGGTAAAATTGGATGGGAGAACATGGTTCGACTGGAATTGGATTCCTTTCCTCCCACCATCTGCAGGCAGGTGGAACTTGCCTCATCCTGCCAACTCAGACGGATCTACCTTCGAAAAGTAGGTTCTGGCCCCTGAGCTGAATGTGCTTACTTCAAAGGAGAAGCAGGCATCGGGTTACCTTGAAAAAGAGAGTTTTCCCTAGTCTCACAGATCAGACACCATTCTTTCTCACTAGAACAGGGTTCAGGGTTCTAGATGGAGAGGTCAGAAGTTGCTGGTTTAGAGCCTGGAGGAAGGCAGGGAAAGAGCAAGGAGTCTCCTGCACTAGATCAGAAAGTTCAGGAAGGAAACAATTAGATGATGAGGAATTATTCATCAGGGAGACAGGGAAAGAAGGGGTTTCTATCCAAGGAATAGCCCATGCTCAAGCAAAGGTTCTGCAAATAAAGCCCAGATAATGTTAAGTGTTTTCACCTCTGTTGCGGGCCCAGATAACAATGCATTTGAAAGTTCTTAATTGGCTTTGTTTTTATTCTAGAATTGGACACTTCATTCCATAAAAGAGAGTAAGTGTTCCAATGAGCCAATCAGAGGCAGCTGATTTTAGAGAGGAGAAATGCTGAAGAAAGCAAAAACAAGATTGTTCATTTCAAAGTTACCTTTCTTGCAAGGTGGGGACAGGGAGACAGAACGACAGAGAAATAACTGATTGGATGACATCGGGTTGTGTTTTTTTTTTTTTTTTTTTTTTTGCACAAGAATTAAGGATAGCGGGAACCTCATTATGCTGATTGAAACTGGTTTTCTTTGGCAAATTTGGGCTGTTATCTGTCCTGATTTTGTGGAGTTCAGATAAATGGCTTAGTTCAGTTTGGTGCTGTGGAACTTTAGCATAGCTGAATCCATTTTAATTTGTATTCCAGTCTGTTGGGGCCTAGTGCAGGAGCCTAGTCCAAAACATTGACGTCCTGTCGTGTTTATTTAACACTCCATGACACAGACAAGGAACCTGCATTGAACCCTGTCTTGTGCCCTGCCTCACGTCCTCTTGGCTACCATTTGTTCCAGCCATTGCTGCAGCTTCCATTCTCCCATCCCATCTCACACCTCCTATACACAGCACTTCACTTCTCCTGCTCTCTGCCTCAGGACTATCTAACATATAAAGAAGGCAGGAACAATTTGGTATTTATGTATGCATGACCTGAGAGTAGTTATGTCTATGGGGAGAATGGAGCCAATCTGTCCCCTCTTCTGTCCTTGGGGCATTCAACATAACCTTCCGAGGTCCTTGCTTAGTTACCTACAGTGGTGGCCAACTCCAGGATATCCCCTTGTATTGGCTTCCTCTCTTTTCTATTTTTACTTTTTCAGTTCATAATTCAGATAGTTTCCAAACTACCTGCTTGAAAGCTCTTGACCAGGCTCTGCTTTCTGGGGGAACCCAGTCCAAGTCAGAAATTGCTGTTCAGAAAGGGTGTCAGGATGCTACAGATAGTAGATGGTAGGAGAGGAATTCAAAGCTCATGCAAAAAAAATTTTTTTTCATGCAAAAACAGGTCCTTTCCTTCTCCTGCTAGCATGTCTTTCTTCTGTGCATGTTGTTAGTTGCTAAAATACGTTTGCACTCACTGGGTCTTCTAGGAAAAAAGCTAAAATAGCTAAGAGTGGAAAAAATAGATATTTCATAAAGTTTGAGCCCATGAAACTTAGATTTTTGTCATTGGTTTCTTTGGAATTTCCAGTCATTGTCATCAATGGTTAAATTTGGAAAGTTTTTTCAAAATACTGGTTTTGGAATGACTTCCTTAACATTATTTGATTTGGAGTCTATTTCATGTGGTTTTTATAACACATAAGCATTTTTTTTAAGACACTGCATGCCTGTTTGGTTTCAAACTGTTTTGAAACCAGATTACTTAGGCAAAATATTTTTGTAACTTTTGTACTATTTAAAAATTAAAGAATTTTTATTCTAAACAATTTAAAACTCTTTAGCAACCTATTTATCTGAGTACTAAGATTTCTGGATAAGTTTCACTTTATTTAACTTCAAAGCAATTAGTCAAATTATCCTGGATCCCAGACAGATTTCAAAGCTGTGTATTCTCAAAATGGCTCATCTAAATAACATGCAAAGATATATGGACCATTTTATCGTCTCAAACATTGGTTTCCCATCATATAAATATGAGTCTGGGCAGCAAGTTCACATTCTTGCAAAATCAGCTACATACTTTTAAAATTAAAATATCTGTATAATGGGCAATTAGGTTGAGATGTTTTCTTTATCAATAATAAGGAAATGATTTTGCAAAACTTTTAACCCTGTCCCTTTTCTCTCTCTCATAGGATTAAATTTGTGTGGATTGTGGATTTTTGAATATAACTAACACTTTATGGATTAGCCTAATACTTGCTCTTCTATTATTGTTTGTAATTCTCACAATAATGTTCTGTGGTGTATACTGATTTATCCCTTTTAGAAAAGAACATCTAGGGTCATGTCTGGTATTCATATACCTCATGTCAGGTATTCATAATTTTAACTTCAGGAATCTTGTCTGGATATATCCCCTCATCTATCCTCTGTTTCAGTAAATCCCAACCAAAGAATCACTATGTACCTGATATCAGGTGCCAATACATTATAAGTAATTTACCACTGATAATAAAACAGATCTGAGCAACTGATTTAGGTTGAGAAATTAGAGCTGATTTGGGATTATCTGAAGAGTTCTGTTACCCCCACACATTTCTATCCATATATTCTTCTTTGGTAGGGGACAAGGTGCAATTGGAGAATAAGAAATTTTATTACCCAGATGAAATGAAGCATCTTTAACATTCTGTAGAATGAGAATGGTCCTTGGCTAAAGAATCAACATTCCCCTCACTTGTGGCTACACTAGCCTGGGCTGGAGCTGAGGGGAGGAATTTAGACAGACATTGCGTATTGCTGACTGTGGCCTGAGGGACAGGGTTTAAAAAGCCAGAGGGTTAGGAGTGGGGGCAAAGGGGAGGAGATAAAACTCCTGCATAGTAGCAGGAAAGATTGACTTCTTTTTTTTGTGAGAGATAACTACATAAATTGAAAATTATGGGGAGAAATAAAATATTATTATTTGACTGTTCTGACTGTGACATTGATGCTTGTCTTTGCAAATGTGAGTGGTTGTGTTTGATTTTAATAGTTATGAGCTGGACGATATGGAAAAGTAGGAGATTTTTCTCTAATTTCCAGTTGTGGACCCATTTCGAAGCATGGCAAAATAGTCTGGTTCCTGAAGTATGACAGGGCAGGCTGAATCTAGCTGTAGCTCTCCTGAACCTCAGTCAGACAGAATGAATTTGACTCGATATTGATTACTGGGGGAGGGATGAGGGATCCTGGGACAAGACCCAGTTCTTTGTACTGGGGTAGGGTAGCTCCAAAGCTTGGGAGAGAACTTTCCAGAAGAGAGTATCAGTGGTTACTTTCATTATGAATCACAGATCCCCAAAGCAGAAAATGAAGAGAAGACCTGGGGTGTGCTTACAGGGCAAGTAGAAGTTTTAGAACAGGACACTTGAGAAAACTCAGTGGTTTTCTTGTGAATCCATGACATTTGCCCTGATAGTTCAGGAAAATAAGTCCTTATTCCCAAATTGGACCCTGATTAAAATGATTTTTCAGGGACATATACATCCTAACTGCTGGTTAGAGCTTAGCTACCAAAATTAAACCATTTGCCTCTGACTTAGTAAAATGTGTTAAAGTGAAGAATTAAGACAATCATGAAAATAATTTAGCCTTCCAAAGTAGTTTTCCCTGAAAAATTCATCTAATTAAGGACTTTTTTTTTTTAACTTGAATTTTCTCCAACTGCTTTTGGGTTCTGTTAATTGAGCCATTACCTGTGAGAGGAAATACCACTGGCAGGAGGAGGGTGCTGGGATTTCTGGGTAGTGAGAAAATATTATAATTGAATAAATAAAATGGCTGCATTTCTCCATTCCAGGGGAAGGGCTAGTTCAATATTTTAAATTTCGCTTTATTTATATTTAATTTAGCTTTAAAAGTGGGGGCTCTTCTGTGCAGCGATTCACCTTCATGAATCGCTGATAAACCTTTTGGATTGAGAATGGTAAGACCCCTTGGCTGAATCTGAAAGGGCAACGGTAAAATTTAAAGTCCGAAGAATGGGAGTCAGGGAGCCCACAGCTGGAGCAGAGTGGAGAACATCTGCCGAGAAAGGAGGATGCAAAGAAGAAGGAAACAGATACTACCTTTCAGGAATTCCCCATTGCAGAGAATAGCTGATCGATTTTGGAGGAGAGATGCCAGATACAAATCTATGGAAGTGTATAATTATACATATCTTGGTTTTTGTAAAGGAATTATAGAGATTAGAAATGCAAACAATATAATAGAATCCAGGGTAAAAAGTGTCCTGTTCTCAAGTGTCCTGTTCTAAAGCTTCTACTTGCCCTGTAAGCACACCCCAGGTCTTCTCTTCATTTTCTGCTTTGGGGATCTATGATTCATAATGAAAGTAACCACTGATACTCTCTTCTGGAAAGTTCTCTCCCAAGCTTTGGAGCTACCCTACCCCAGTCCAAAGAACTGGGTCTTGTCCCAGGATCCCTCATCCCTCCCCCAGTAATCAATATCCTGAGTCAAATTCATTCAGACTGACTGGGGTTCGGGAGAGCTACAGCTCGATTCAGCCTGCCCTGTCATACTTCAGGACCCATGGATTATTCCAGACTATTTTGCCATGTTTTGAAATAGGTCCACAACTGGAAATTAGAGAAAAATCTCCTACTTTTCCATATCGTCCAGCTCCTAACTATTAAAATCAAGATGTTGATTCAGGAGCTGGACTGCCTTCATTTAAACATTGGGCCCAACACCTTTGGTTGCACAATCCTGGGTGGGCCAGTTCCTTGACCTTTCTGGGCTTCATATCCCCCAGCTACAATATTAGGATAATGGTGGCACCCACTTTATCGAGTTCTCCAGGGGAATGACTGTGTTAGTATCTGCAAAGAGTTGAGAGCGGTAGCTGGCCTATCGTAAGCACTATATTTGCATTATTCTCATTAAACATCTTCGAGGAGCTACTCTCAACCCCACTTTGTCCCATGGTTACTACTTTTATTTCTTCTACCATGCCGTGGAAAACAGCCCTCCTTAGGGGTAAGGGATAAACACCTTCCATGGGAAATATAACAGCCAAGCTACCCTCAGTCGTATGGAGTTAACAGCTACACCAGAAACTAGGAGTTAAAAGGTGAATTAATTTTCAAGGCTATGGGAATAAGATAACAAACCAGGAGATGGGAGGCTGGGAAAGCCGGCTCAGCCTCTGGACACCATGTTGTGGTCAGTAGAACCGTCAGCTACAACCAGGCGAAGCAGGGTGCTGGGTTTCTGTTCTCGTGACTAAAAGGCTCAGGGGTCACTCCAGTTAAACTGGGCTAACTAGGCTGCACGAAATAACCACACAAGAGACACAAATACCTTTTTCTTTGGGGTTGCTGTGACGGCTCCTCTGACCTTAAGGGTCCGCAGAAAGAGAGAGAGAGCGAGAACACGTGCTGACCCCTTTTATTAAGGAGAAGCTATTCAAATGAGGCAAGGGATCAGGTTTCAGGGGGTGAATCTATCTTCATGATGTCCACTGTCAGCAGGTTGACTGACACCTGGGTAGGCCACACCCAAGGACACAGTAAGAGGAGGGGACACACACAAGGCACTTCCATGGAAGATTCTATCCTAAACAGGGCAAGGGGTTATATTACAAAGGAACAGGTGAGCATAGTTTCACCCATGGGGCTGTAGCAAGACACACCCATGCATGAGGCACCCACCCTCAAACCCAAGAAGGGTGGGGAAAGCTCTGCCACATTTCTGTGCCTGAGCACCTCAGCACCCAGCCGGGGAGTGTGACTCAGTCCCGTGTAAGGTTGGTCTCCCACAGCAGGGTCAGTGCTATTTGGAAGATACTAATATCAGAGATTTTCCCAGATGATGCAGCACAACTCCAGGTGTGAGGAACAAGTGGATGTGCCAAAGAGCCATCAAAGTAACCCACAGCTACCATTACCTTATTGGCAAAGTAAAAGCCACTCCCATGGGCAGTAACAAGTCAAGAAACACAGGAAGGGGCATGATGAGGAGAGCAGTCCTCATGTGATGACATCAAGGGACCAAACTCCTGACACCCCATAGATGCCATAAAAGCTGTTTCTCTTTGGTCTTTGCTTGAGCCAGCCTGGGGTCTCTGTCCCCCAGGTGCTGTCTCCCGGACTCTAGCAGAGTCCTTAATAAAGCCTTATCTGTACTTGAATTCCTTCTAGGTCTAGTGTTCGTCTCTACAAGTCTGGATGAGAACGTCTCTCTTAGATTCCAGACTCAGGTATTAGCTACTGCCTCGATCTCTCCACCTGGGTGTCCAGTCGACCTCCCCACATTAACAGTTTCAAGATTTATCTTTTAAAGTGCTTTCCCCAAACTACTCTGCCCACAGTCTTCTTCTTCTTTGTTTTCCTCAAACAGAAAATTCTGATATACCAAAATAAATCCAGAATCTACCAGCAACTTGGTGGGGCCATCCTCTGAATGACCGTAGTTGCCTTCTGATGGAGCTCCCAGCTGTGGCCTTGCCCTGCGGTGGTCTCTCTGTAACCCAGCAGCCTGAGTGTGCCTGCCAATGCACAAGTCTGGTCACATCCCTTCTCTCCTCAACACCCTCCATGGCTCCCTGTCTTACACAGGGAAAACCCTAAGGTCCTGATCATGGCCTTCCAGGCCCTACTTTTCTGGCCCCTGTCCTTATTCTACCCTTCCCATTCACTCTACTTTGACCACTCTGGCCTCCGTGCTGTTCCCTGTCCCTGGAAGTCTTTCCCTCCATGTGTCTTCATGGCTCCTTCTCTCGCCTCCTCCAAGTCTTTGCTCACATGCCACCTTCTCCATGAGGCCTTCTTGTCCACCTATTGCAACTGTAACTCTCTCATCCCTTGCACTTCTGAGCTCCTTAGCTGCTTCTATTTTTCCACAGCACTTAGTATCATTTAGTCTATTCTATAGTTAACTTATTTATTTGTCGTTTATTTTGCCTCCCCTGGTGAAATAAAAACCTGAGGACAGCACTTTTTGTGGTTTTGTTCACTAGTGTATCCCAAGTGCCTAGAAACTTTTGCAACACACCTGAGGTACTCCATCAACATGCGCAGAGCAGATGCGATGAGAGTCTCCCTACCATGCCTGACTCCATGTTCCGAGTAGCTGATGTTGCCAGGTGTGTTCAATGCTACTACAAACATATGACATGAAAATTGAAGCCAGTCCTTACATTCTGCTAAACTGTAATGCTGATTAAACCTTCAGTGAAAGTCTGCTATACCCAACTTTAGGGTAGTTGGAGGAGTGGAGCGAGTGGGGGGTGTTGTTTGTGTGTGTTAAATGGAAAGACCAGATTCAAAGGAAGTAGATCATGGAACCAAAAGAAATAATTCAATGGAAATGCAAAATCAGTGTAAGAGGAGACCGGAAGACACGTAAGAATTCTCTGAGTTATTGGGCTCAGGTTGCTCTTTATCTGATTGATAAATGATTGATGGCCAGTCCCATCCCACTGAAGCTAGGAGAACTGGCCATCTCTAGACAGAAGTTACCCGGATGAGAATTGAAGAACGGTCGGTCCTGCTTCTTCATTTCATTATGCTAATGTGAATACAAGCAAGGTTGAGCTCCCAGCTCGTCTCTAGTTTTCTATTTGTCTCTTGCTATTATGGAGACCATCTCAACTCTGACAGCTGGGTCCACAAGTGCCACTACGGCCACTAGGGTAGAGGAGGAGGAGGAGAGACCCTGGGATTGGATGAAATTCTTTAGGATCCTAGGGGTGCCGGGTCCAGAGACAGCTCCACTGTTCCTTCCTCCTTTCTGTAAGTGATCGAAAATGCTGGGACTTGGAATCCAAAGCAGGGACACCATCTCAGTTGATTTTATAGAGCCAGAGGATAGTCTCTTCTGGTTAGAGTGTGTGGGATGGCTGGTCTGGAACATGTGTTAGTGGAGAAACATCCAGGGAGAAAAGCATGATAACATGGAAACACTGACTGCTATGGCAACAGGTGCAATAATAGACACGGTCTTCTTTCCTAGCAAAAATCTTAGTGTTTGGACTTGGGGCAGCATTTGGAAGGGAAACATGTAACACAACAGTTAGATCTCGTGTCTGGCTTGATTTCTTTTTTTTTTTTTTCTTTCCCCACCCATCCTGGGTTGAAGAGATTTGCTAAGTGCCTTATTGGGCAAATGGAATCAATTACATATCATTCGAAAACTCATGTATTTCTAGAGAATTTTTAAAACAAAAGTAACTTAGGGGCTGGGGTTGTGGCTCAGTGGTAGAGCGCTTGCCTAGCGTGGCTGAGGCACTGGGTTCGATTCTTGGCATCAAGATAAATAAATAAAATAAAGGTCCATTGATAACTAAAAAACAAAACAAAAGTAACTTAGAATGTGTGACTTGAAAAGTCGAAAATCACCCCCCTGTTCTCACATTTACATTTCTGGGGTAACCACTACTAAAGGAACCATCATAGAATTTCTATATACATTTGAATGAATTAATAAATGGTTTTGAGTTTTGGTTTTTTTTGTTGTTGTTGAGTAGGTGAGGCTTAATAGGGTACAATTTTTTCCCCAATGCTTACTTTATATATGCAACAATGGTTTTATATTCAAAAGGCCTCTTGGATAGCCTCATAACTCTCTGTTCATGGTTGGGTATTAAAAATCTACTCTGGTATAATTAAGTCTTCAATCTCTCATCTAATTCAGAGTTTCTTTCTCCACTGCCCCCACCCAAACTTCTGACCCCCAGAAAGGTCCTAAAACCTGTTGTTGGTAATATGCTTTTTTCTTTCAAGCTTCTTGTACCCTGATGTCCTTTTGGCTTTTGGTTCAATCTGGCTAAGGAAGAGGGAATTATAAAAAAAAAAAAAGAGGGATGTCTTATCCAGCTTGCACTGTTGTAACCTGTGTGTCAGGTGACCAAATGGTGGTTCTTTGGGAAAAATCTCCTCTAAACTCCCTAATAAATATATTGCTTCCCAAATCTGTATCCTACCACTAAGGATCTACCATGGGGTCTCTTGGTCTTATTCACCTTCCAGAAAGCTCATTGGTCCAGTATTCCCTTGACTTGGGAAAGAAGGGAACCATCCTTGAACCTACCCATGAGGACCCTGATCTTCTTGTCTTCTTTTCTCTGTGGCCCTCTGGATGAGCATTCAGCCATCCATAAGGACGTTCCCACCTGGAACTCAATTTGCTCTGCTAGACCTCATTTTGGATGACAGGACTCCAAAATTCTTTGCCTAAATGGCCCCAGCTTCCAAGGCCTTTGTGGGGTTCTCCCCGATGTTCACAAGAGCCTCATTGCAGAGATATACACCCCCAGGACCAAAGGGTGCTGCTTGCTGGAGATGTGGAAGGAACACCTGTGTGTGTGTGTGTGTGTGTGTGTGTGTGTGTGTGCTGGAGCAGGGACTCAGGACTGGAACAGGAGAGGAAGATTGGAAGGGCCAACTGTCGCTATGTTTCTGCATTCAAGCATGCACCCAAGGGTTATGAGGATCCTCTACTTGAACCCAGCTCTCCAGGTCATTATGAAGGTTTCTTTCTCAGGGTAGGATGATAGAGCATGTTTTATTTAGCTTGATTTATACTTTGACACTATGTAGACATGGGTTTCCATTAGCAATCCTGATGTGGGCCCTGGGAATGTTAGTGGTAGACAGGACTCACCCAAAGGAGAACTTAAGCCTCTTCCACCAGCCCAGCCTTGCCAGTACTGGTGGGTTCTGCCACTGCCCTGGCTGCTCTCTCCAGCTTCACAGGTAGCCTCTACCAGCCTCTCCACTTTTCACTTCTTCAGTCTGGAGGTGGGCATTTCTCTCTCCTGTCCACACCTCTCCAACTATTGATGCTATAGTGGAGATTCTCCCAGAACTCTTCCATGCTCTGTTCAGTAGCCGCACCAGGTGTTGGTCTTATGAATCATCTTCAGAATACATCAAGCTGAAGAGTAAGCTCTTCTAGCAGACTATCTTCCAAAGCTTGAGTGGCTTTCTTGGATAGCATCTCCCATAGCCTGAGGGGCATGGGGGTGGAGGGACATGACTGTGCTCTGCATTCCTGAATGTCCTCCAAAAAAATCTGCTGCATGATCTGAATCTTTTCCATTATTACCTGGAGGTGGGCAGGAGACCTAATAGTGAAGGGCCTTTGCGGGTGGGGAATCTAGGACCTGTCTTTCAAATGGCACTTCTAGTTTTTAGCTTTGGGCTTTAACAGAATTCAAAGACAATAGGAAAAGTGCCTCTTAGTAATCTGTTACACATCCACATAGCACTAGACTTTAGTACCAAATTTGCCTTTTTCATTTGGAGGGCACTTGGTAAAGTCCAACAGCTGCATATATTTCCTGTGGTACATGAGCATGTACATTGATCTTTCTCATATTTATAGCTATTACTTCAACAAATAACCTTTAACATATATCCTTGAGCCAGTATGTAAATATTCCTGGAAGTTTCATTGCTAAGCCAAAGGGTACATATATTTCATATTTTGAAAAGAAGCACATTTTGTGTTTTGATAGGTGGAACCAAATTACTATTCCAAAAATTGTAGCAATTTATACTTATACTAAAAGTATCCAGGGGTGTTGTTTCCCCCAAACACTTACTCACAGTTAATATTGTCAAACTAAGCTACCCATATCTGTTCTAGTCTAATTGATGAAAAATTAAGTCATTGCTATTTTAATTTGCATTTCCCAGATCATTAGTGAGGTTGAACATCTTTTCCTACATTTACTAGTCATTTATAATTTTGTGAATTATGCTTGTATCCTTTGATAATTTTTCTTGTTTTATAATTAAAACTTGTGTTCTTTAGCTATAATAAGTGCTTGACTATAAGATATATTGAAAATATCTTCTCACCATCTGTTAATCTCAAGATGCTTTCATGATAAATAGATTCCTGAGTCAAAGGACTGTTCTGTCTTGAATCGACTTTAGGTTATTGTCTTTGGAAAACAAAGTAATGAATTGCATGAGTCAAAGTAGATTAGCTGCTGTAACAAATTACCCAACATTTCTATAGCTTTAATCAGGAAGTTTATTTTTCACTCTTGAAACATTTGACATGGGTGTTCATGGCTAGCTCTTTTCCAAGTTGTGACTCATGGACCCAGGATCCTTTTAGCTTGTGGCTCTAGATTCTTAAAAGTCTTTTCCATCAATTAGTAGATGAGAGAGAGGTGGGGGAGAGAGAAGAGAAAGAGAGCTGGCAGAGGATTTTATGGGGTGTTTCATGGGCCAGGCTTGGAAGAAGGATACGTCACTTCCCACGTCTTCCCCATTTCTTTTGGCCAGAGCATGATCCTATGTCAAGGGGGACTGGAAATGAAATCTACTGAGGAGCCCCCAGGAGAGGAACACACAGCAACCCCTGCCACACGCAGGCTGACAACTTCTCCAGGCCTCATTATGTTTCTGAGGAAGCCTAGAGGCTCTTGGGAAGAACACATAGGATGGTCCCTGAGAAAGAATCCTGGAAGCACAGAAGCTCATTTAAATGCCAAGAATCATGAGTCCATTAGTCTGAAGTCCTGCCTATGTCCGTTCCTTGTAGCATAATATTTAAAGACTTCAAAGAGACATGGCTTCCCTCACACTATTCTATAGGAGTAAATGACAGTCTCTCAACTCTAAAACAAAAAAAAACAAAACGAAACCTTCTAGAAGTTTCTCTGCCCTTCTCAGAAGTTTTGAGACAGAGGGAAAGTGGGATGATTAGGTAGAAGAGCTGGGAACAGGCAGCCCTTGTGAGGTTTGGGGCTAAAGGTCATAGAGGTGGGGAGGCCATTGGCTGAGAGCCCACAACCAAGCTAGAGCTGGGGTGGAGTTGAAGTCAACAGGTGTCTGTGGCTTGAGTGTGGCTTGGGTGAGTTTTGGGAATGTGACTCCTAGAAGGACGACATTGATAAAAGACAGATTAGGACATAGGGAGGAGAAAGACAATGGTAGATACAGCAAGAGTTTCTGACCCCGTCCAACATGGGAGGCAGAGAGAGAGGTAAAGGCCCAGACTGGCGATAGAAACAGTAACCAGAATTGCCCCCCAGAAGTGGCATGTGGGTTTCCAGACAAACGAAGCATTATATTATCTGTGTGTCACATTCTCAGCTGATATCCTCTCCACTCTGACCTGGTCTTAGTTTCTTCCACGCTATAAGGGGACATCTGGGAGAGAAAAATGAACTTAGCAACCCAGAGAGACACCTGTGGGAGAGAAGCTCACCTATGCCAGACATCGTCTTCTAGCAGAACGTTTTCATTCCAGGGAAACTACCTGGGCTGTGCACCTTCAGGGAAGGGTCCATGTTTTATTCATCACTGTTTTTGGTTCATGCTGAGCAACAGCATCTGGAATGAGTGGGTGGAGCTGGGGCTGCCCACTGGTAGGCACTGAGGATGCTCTGGGTGAGTGAAGTCCTCAGGGACCACTCCACCATTTGGCATATGCTATTTTATTTTGTTGTGTTCTAAATCTTACCTTGTGCTAAGTTTTGGATATGAGGTGTCCCTCCAAAATCTCTTGTGAATGCAGAAATATTCAGAGGTAAGATGATTAGGTTGTGAGAGCAGTAACCTAACCACCAATGCATCCTAGTTTGAATGGACTGATTGGGTGCTAACTGTAGGTAAGTGGGGCATGATTGGAAAAAGTGGGTCACTACGAGCATGTTCTTCCTATGCCCCACCCCCCTCTCTGCTTCCTGACCTCCTTGTGAGCTGGGCAAGTTTCCTCTGTGAGGCCTTCCCCCAGAATGTGCTCTCTCTCTCATCTTAGACCCAGCCATGGGGTCAGCTGTCTATGGACTGAGATCTCTGAAACTGTGAGCACCCAATAAACTTCCCCTCGTCTAAGTTGTGCTTGTGGAGTACTTTAGTCGCAACTACAAAAAAAAAAAAAAAAAAAAAAAAAAACCTAAAAAAAAAAAACACCCAACAAAACAAAACTAACTAAAAAATACCTTGTTTCATTTTTTTAGTTGATTAAAAAAAATAAATGACAGCAAAATGCATTACAATTCTTGTTACACATATACAGCATAATTTTTCCTATCTCTGGTTGTATATAAAGTATGTTGACACCAATTCGGGTCCTCATACATGTACTTTGGATGATGATATCTATCACATTCCACCATCATTGCTAACCCCCTTTCCCCTCCCTTCCCCTTCAACCCCTCTGCCCTATCTAGAGTTCATCTATTCCTCCCATGCTCCCCCTCCCTACTCCACTATGAATTAGCCTCCTTTTAACAGAGAAAACATTCAGCATTTGTTTTTTTGGGATAGGCTAAATTCACCTAGCATTATCTTCTCCAACTCCATCCATTTACCTACAAATGCCCTGATTTTATTCTCTTTTATTGCTGAGTAATATTCCATTGTGTATATATGCCACATTTATTTTTAAATTTTTAATTTACTTTTTTAAAGAGAGAGAGAGAGAGAGAGAGAGAGAGAGAGAGAGAGAGAGAGAGAGAGAAATTTTTTAAATATTTATTTTTAGTTTTTGGTGGACACAACACCTTTATTTTATTTTTGTGTGTTGCTGAGGATCAAACCCCACGCCCTGGCATGCCAGGCGAGCGTGCTACCGCTTGAGCCACATCCCCAGCTCAACACATTTTTTTAATCCATTCATCTACTGAAGGGCATCTAGGTTGGCTCCACAGTTTAGTTATTATGGTTTTTAGCTATGTGTGACTTTAAGTCCTTTGGGTATAGACTGAGGAGAGGTATAGCTGGGTCAAATGGTGGTTCCATTCCCGGATCCAAGGAATCTCCATACAGCTTTCCATAATAGATGCACCAATTTGCAGACCTACCAGCAATGTATGAGTGTACCTTTTTCCCCCACATCCTCGTCAACTCTTATTATTGTTTATCTTCATAATAGCTGCCATTCTGATTGGAGTGAGATGATATCTTAAAGTAGTTTTGATTTGCATTTTTCTAATTGCTACAGATGATGAACATTTTTTCATATATTTGTTGATTGATTGTTTATCCTCTTCTGAGAAGTGTCTGTTCAGGTCCTTGGTCCATTTATTGATTGGGTTATTATTATTATTATTATTATTGGTGTTTAGCTTTTTGAGTTCTTTATATACCTAGAGATTAATGTTCTATCTGATGTGTGAGGGGTAATCATTTGCTCCCAAGATATAGGCTCTCTATTCATCTCACAGATTGTTTCTTTTGATGAGAAGAAACTTTTTAGTTTGAGTCCATCCCATTTATTGATTCTTGAAACACTGGCCAGAGCAATTAGACATACGAAAGAAATTAAAGGGATATGTATAGGAAAAGAAAAACTTAAATTAGCACTATTTGCTGACGATATGATTCTATACCTAAAAGACCCAAAAGCTCCACCAGAACTAGTAAATGAATTCAGCAAAGTAGCAGGACATAAAATCAACACCCATAAATCAAAGGCATTTTTGTATATCAGTGACAAATCCTCTGAGAAGGAAATGAGGAAAACTACCCCATTTACAATAACCTCAAAAAACAAAAAATACTTGGGAATCAACTTAACCTTGATTCTTTTTTCATTTGACATGATTTTTGAGATCTATTCCCAATCCTAGGTATAAATTTATTTCTGACTGCTCTATAATATTTCACTATTTATACCAAACTCACTAGAGGTAAAACTGATTGTTTCTGGTAACTAACTCCGGTTGCTAGCTATCACTTCACTTAAAGTATGTTCTTGTACTTGCTTTCAAAAGTGCAATTTTTTTTTACTTGTTTAGTGTTTACTAAAATGGTTTTAAGTATTAATTCACTGCCTTCTTAACTAGTTTTTAGTTTTCTCTTAAGCAGATAATAATAGAATCTACCTCATAGGGTGGTAGTGGGTATAAATGAGATCATGTATATGAAGTGCTTAGCACATTATCTGGCAAACTGGCAATTCTCAATAGATGGTATAAGCTCTCCAGAGCCTAGAATACATTAGGATTTTAATAAATACCAATTACAGTAATGAATGTTTGATTACCTCTGGTGATCTGGGATCTACTTCTCCATAATGTTAGGTCCCAGACCACTTGAAACATGAAGTATTCGGGAGATAGTAATTGCAACAGTCACCATTAATCTTTCCAAATTATTCCCCTTTTACAGATGATGAAACTGAAACTCAGAGAGGTTATGCGTCTTGCTTATGATCATTCAGTATAGTTGGTGGCAGAATTGGGGCTCAAACTCCAGAGTGACTCCAGGCATTCACTTTTAGCTATTCTGCTGTAATATCACCTAGGAGAAGTGTGCTCAGATTATTGATACTTCAGCAAAAATAATTTTCATTTTCTCTCTGTGTAGATAATAAAAAAAATTCAAGATTTGATTAATGTTTACTGAATCCTAACATTCAAGCTCTGCCAGAACTATTTTTAGGTTATATTTGTGCAAGCCCTTTTTGGGTGGCACAGTCGTGTATACACAGCTCGGGCAGCACAAGCTAAATGGGAATCCATCTTCCACTTGTTCCCTCATCTGGGCACCTGTACTCAATACACAGACAGCCCAGGCGATTTAAGTGTCTTGGAAATTTGTTTGGAGTATGTTTCCACAGTCCTGTGTACAATCCTATTTCATAGAAGAAAAGACTGAGGTTCAGAGTTACAACAATTCCAAGGCTTCCCAAGTTTCAAGGTTCAAATTGGACTCTTTTGACTTCAGATTCAGAGACTGATAAATATAAAGCAGAATGATTTTAGTGGGGTCTCACTGGAGGGAAGATTGGCCTAGAATTCACAAATCACTGCATAGAATCTGCTAAGTTTGACAACTACTCTTCTCCTGACCCTCTTGTTTGGATGTGGCCTCTCTGGTGAGGGAGGGATGTGGTTGTTCCTCTGTATTCTAGAAGAGGCAACATTCTAGGCAGGCAAAGCTCATTGCTGAGCCAGGGGCCAGGGCCAGAACAAAGGAGCACGGAGAGGGTCTTCTAATGAGATCAACTTCCTGGTTGATAAAAGGGCTCCTGGACACGAGTGTTGTGGGGGACCCAATCCGACAGACAATTCTGCGCTTGTGTTCCTAAGCAGGGGATCCAATAGAAAAACTAAAACAGATACGTGGACAGAGAAGGCACCAATCAATAAGAGCGAGGAGAGTGTGGACAGGGGAGGAGATATGGAAAGGAGGAAGTCCCAGAGATTAAAAAAAAGAACAAGCCAGAACTCCCCCACTGGATTTCAGCTCTGGGGCCCCCTCTCTTTGGAGAAGTCTGTCGCTTTTGCAATAAACCTGCTGCTTGCTTGCTATCTCTGTGTCCTGTTCTTCAATTCTTTGCTGAACAGAGTGAACAAACCCAGCACCCCTAGACAGCAACATGGGGGCTGGGGAATGTGGGTGTTTGGAGGATGTTCTGAGCTCCTGGCAAAGCAGGGTTTCAGGTTTAGAGCACACACCGTGCTGCTTCTATGCAGGGTCCTGAAGACACGCTTCATTTACAGGGGCCCATGCTTGCCCCAGAGGCAGAAGATCATGCAAGTGGCTGAGTGGGGACAGACTGTTCAGAGCTGTGGTTCAGATGCTGGGCTCCACAGAAAGTCAGGCTGGAGTTACCACCTGACTTGGCCATGACCAGCAAACCTCTTAATGCCTGTTTTCTCACCTCTTTCCTTATGTTTCTATGACTTTTCTAGCCCTTTGGAAAATCGAGTTTATGATTTCCTTAAAAAGTCCTGAAGTCAGTGAATGGTGTGAATATACTTTGTATACAACCAGAGATACGAAGAATTGTGCTCTATATGTGTAACATGAATCGCAATGCATTCTGCTGTCATATGTAACAGATTAGAATAAAAAAGAATGCATAATAAAAAATAAATAAACACAGATATAAAGATATATTAAATGAAAAAAAGTCCTGAAGTCAAATCTGGACTTCTGGTTTTAGAATGTTATATAAAGCTCGGGGGATTTTTCTATCGACTGGTTGTAGGTACTTGCTAGGAACACTTTTTTGCTCAAAAGACTGTACTATGTGTTAGAAATAGCAAGGTAATATTTCCTTCTTGAGGGAGTTTCCATCTAAAGGGAAAGAGAACTAAGAAACAAGAATTTCTTATCCAATATAATGAGAGGGGTCAGACAGATGTGAATGGTGGGAACACAAGGTTAAGAGAATAATTCTACAAAGTGGGCCCACTGTGTTGACCCCACATGTTTTCTTTCCAAGAAGCCATTAACCTGCAGCCCTGCCTGGCCTAAGTGGACAGGATGTGTCACATTCCTCAGCAAACGACCTGTTATTTGCAGGAGAAATGCAGGCCTGAAATAATGCCAGTAAGAGGAACCCAAGTTACCCTGAAGGGGGAGACTTTCGAAACCCTTTTCATAGACCAGATCCTGAAACTCAGGGAGATAAGGATAATCTCTCCTAAGCATAAAATCTGTAAGAATTTATGGTTAAGAA
This sequence comes from Marmota monax, assembly GCF_021218885.2. Taxonomy (NCBI): domain Eukaryota; kingdom Metazoa; phylum Chordata; class Mammalia; order Rodentia; family Sciuridae; genus Marmota; species Marmota monax. Next base: position 2,440,885 of record NW_026692072.1, on the reverse strand, counting down.
TCCAGTAAGAACTGGTCTCAGCATGGGACAAAGTGACCTAAAGTTGTCATGGCAATGGGAACTTGAAAGTGTGATGTCATCCTGCTGTCAGTCAAAAGTCAATCTAGAATATATAAAGAGCTCACAAAACTTTACACCAAAAATAATCAAATAACCCAATTAGTAAGTTGGAAAAAGACACTTCTCAAAAGAAGAAATACAAATGGTCAACAAATGTACAACAAAATATTCAACATCTGTCATTAGGGAAATGCAAATCAAAACTACATTGAGATTTCATCTTACACCAGTCAGAATGGCAGTCATCAAGAATGCAAATAATAATATGTGCTGGAGAGAATGTGGAGAAAAACGAACACTTTGACACTGTTGGTGGGACTGTAAATTTGTACAACCATTATGGAAATAATGAATATGGAGTTTCCTCAAAAGACTAGGCATGGAACCACCACATGACCCAGCTATACCACTCCTCTGTATTTATCTGGAAGAATTAAAGTCCTCAAACTACTGCGATACATGCACACCCGTGTTTATAGCAGCACCATTCACAATAGCCAAACTATGGAACCAGCCTCAGTGTCCATCAATGGATGAATGGATATATATACAATGGAGGTTTATTCAGCCATAAAGAAAAGTGAAATTATGGCATTTGCAGGAAAACGGGTGGAACCAGGGACCATCATGTTAAGCAAAATAAGTCAAACTCAGAAGGTTAAGGGTTATGTGTTTTCTCTCAAATACAGAAGCTAGAGAAGAAAAAGGAAAGTAAAGTTGGGGTGGATCTCATGGAAATCAAAGAAAGATCAATAGAGGCAAGAGACCAAGAGGGAAAGAGAGGGGAAGAGAGCGGAGAAGTACTGGGGAGTCATGTTAGCTGCGTGCACGTACACATATGTAACATTATCTACATCTATAATGCACCAATTTAAAAATATGGAGGAAATGGGAAAAGGGGAGAAAAAAGGTCAAGAGGTGGATAGGGGCAGGACTCTCTGGAAACTTCTCTGGGATCCTCAGTAAAGTTGGAGTGCAGGAGAGGCACGCTGACCCTCTCCTGCCTGAGAAGGCCTACTTGAGAATGGGACTTAAGAGTGTCCCCTTTGCCTTTTCCTGTCCCTTCAATACACTCACTGCCTGTTACTCTGAGTGACAGGTTTGAAATCTTTCTGACCTGATAGCAAGAATTGGGGTATGAAAGGCGGGTCTTCTTGCTGCCTCAGTTTCCTGGAAGGCCCCAGCTAAAATAGGCGCTCACACACTTGGGGGAATCAGAGAAGGCTCCCGGAGCAAATGGTGCCTAACCTGAGCCCTGAAGGATTAGTGAGAAAGTGGAGCAGGAAGAGAATTTCGGGAGGAAGAAGCAGGCAGCTGGTGCAGAGGCCCAGGAAAAGTCAAAGTCAGCTTTTTTGAGAAACAGAAAGGCTGGGAGACAAAAGGCCGAGGCCACAGGGGATTTTAGCTATGTTAATGCATTTGGGCCACAATCCTGGGGACAATAGGAGGCCTGGAAGGATTTAGATTGGGAGGATTGAGGATTAACTGCTCCACAGTTGAGAAGAAAAGATCTGGTCCTTCGGAGAAGGAATGGGGGTGGGGCTGAGGCAGCCGGCTGGGAGACCAGTTGTAGGAGTCAGATGTGAGATTATTTCAATGAACCTAAAATCAAAGTCTAGTAGTGCCTACTGAGGGAGAAACCTCTCTCCCTCCACCCTTGGTAGCTGGCCTGGGCTTATCTATCTCTGGAGTCAGTTCCTGCCGCAGAAAAGAACTCCATTCCCCTGGCTCCGGTCCTGAGGTCCCCTGTCCCTTTCTCTTGGTGTCTGCAGAGGACTGGTTTCAGGACTCCTACCCCGACCCCAGGATACCAAGATGCTGGATGCATATATAATATTTGCACATAATCTATGAGCATCCTCCCCAATACTTTAAATCAACTGTAGATTACTCGAAATACCTAATATAATGTAAATACTTTGCAAATAGTTGTTATACTGCATTATTTGGGGCATCATGATGGAGAAGAAAAGTCTATATATGTTTGGTACAGATGCAAAATTTTTTTTCCAGATATTGGGGCTGGGATTGTAGCTCCGTGGTAGAGCACTTGCCTTGTACATGTGAGGCCCTGGGTTTGATCCTCAGCACCACATAAAAACCAGTAAATAAAATAAAGGTATTGTGTTTATCTACAACTAAAAAAGATTAAAAATATTTTTTTCCAAATATTTTCCATCTGGGGCTGATTGAATGGAAGGATGCAGAACTGTGGACAGAGAGGACCTCTGCCATCCTTCCCTCCTCCAGTTCATCCCCCTTCCAACACCCCAGAGGCCTCCAGACTGATCACCATGTATTTCATCCGTGCCCCCTCATTTCCCTCCTGACTCCCCTCTGATATCTCGACGTCCCAGTGGCAATTGTAGACATAAATCTGTGGGCTTTCTGGCTGGGGTGCTAGGAAGCTGGGTCTTCTTTCTGGCTCTGACCTGATATTCTCCCTGAGCTCAGCAGGGCAGAGACAGCAGCTTCATCCTGGCCAGGGACAGGGTAGGGCAGCAGTGAGGAGATCGGTTTGTTGGAAGGTCTTGTAGACTTGAAGCAGGAAAGGGACGAGTTCTGTCTTATCTGTCAGCTGTCAGCTGTCTGCTGTCTGATGTCTCCTTGGTTCTCAACCCTCAATCACCTCAGGGCTTTGCTTGTTTGTTTTAAGTGCTTGCTTCCTACTCCTATAGATCCTGATTTAATGGCTAGAGGAAGAATCCAGAGCTCCTTTATTTAGTTCTCAAAGCTGCCCTGGTGGTTGTAATGTGTAGACAGGATGGAGACCCACAGCTTTGTTAGCACCAGGATTCGGAGATATGCCGCCGTGTGACAGGGTGTCCGAGCAGGAGTCTCAGCTACGTCAGCTATGGCTGTCTTGCTGGGTTGACTGTGGACAGATCGTAGCTTCTTTGAGTCTCATCTGTTTATTCCCTTGTAAAATTCAAGGGTTAACAGCACCTACCTCTTAGGAGGGTCAGTGTCAAGCACGCACTTGTGTCACCTGGTACCTAGTGCCTGCTAGAGTTTGGAGTGTCCTCAGAAGCCTGGAGTGTCCTCAGAAGTCCAGGTCTTAAAGGCTTGATCTTCAGCTGTGTTTTAAGGGGAGGTGATGAGCTGGGCATGGTGACCCTCGCCTGTAATCCTAGCAGCTCAGGAGGCTGAGGCAGGAGGATTGTGAGTTCAGAGCCAGCCTTAGGAACATCGAGGCACTAAGCAACTCAGTCCCTCAGTTCAATCCCTGGTAACCCCACCCAAAAAAAGTAGGGGGAGGTGGTGAAATGTAAAGAGGCGGGGAGTAGTGAGAGGTTTGAGGCCATTGGGGGTGTGCTATTGAAGGTGATTAGTGGGACCCCGTCTCCTCCCTGTCCTTCTTCTCTTTTTCTCTCATAGCCATGAGGTGAACAGTCTTCCTCAACCACGTTTTCCCACCATGATGTTCTGCTTCACCACAGGCCCCAAAGTAATGGGGCTAAATAATCAGCCATGATCTGAAACTAGGAACCTAAATAAACCTTTCTTCTTTATAAGTTGATTATTTCCTGGTGTTTGTTACAGTATCGGAAAGCTGACTGACACCGAGCCTGGCCATGTGCACTGAGTGGTTATTTTTCTTCTTATGTTTTCAACTCAAGCCTTGCTCTGTCCTTCCAGTGCTCTTTTCACACCCAGCTGCTTTGGTCTGAGGTACATGATCAGATTTCTTACACTGGTCTGTGAGAGGACATGCTCTAAATAAGGGGGAAGGTACAGGGTTAAAACTTTTACAAAGTGATAAAACAGAGTAAATTTGTCTCCAGGATATTTCCTCTTCCTATGCGCTAAGGTTTATAGACAGGATTTGAGGCCAATGGAAGTACTTCGGTACCAAGCAGGCAGCCCTAGGGAAAATGGAGAGAGAATTCTTCTGGAAAAAATTTTCCTTTAATAAGTGCCTTCAACCCCATTGTGAAGTCAGACTTTCTGCAGCTTTCCTGTTGGAGTGGGTTCCACAGGCGCTTGCATGGTCCTGGGGCCCTGTGTGGTCTTCTTCTAGGAGTACGCTGGGTCACTGCTGCTTTTCTTCTCGCTTCCTCTGGGTGTGATTAAGGAGGTTAATGATATCCACCATGCCAGGAGGTGAGCGATTCCTCCCCCTCACAGCTCTGCCAAGAACTCCAGCCCCATATTCCCAATCTTGCAGATGTGTTTTGCTGGGCACAGTGGAAATGTCAGCAGAGAATGGAAAAGCCAGTGCACACTCACCACCACTCCAGGAAAAATAGCTTGCGACATACTTTCGTGGTGAAAAGAACGGCATGTATGTGTCTCTCTCTCTCTCTCTCTAAAGATCTGGGACTCAGCTGGGTGTGGTGGCACATGCCTGCAATCCCAGCTACTTGGGAGGCTGGGGAAGGAGGATCACCAGCTTTGGCAATTTAATGAGACCTTGCCTCAAAAAAAAAAAAAAAAAAAAAAAAAAAAAAAAAGAAAGAAAAAAAGGGCAGAGGATGTAACTGGGTGGTAGAGTGCTCGCCTAGCGTTTGTGAGACCCCAGGTTCAATCCTTAGTATTTGAAAAAAAAATGGAAGTCTCTATGAGACAGGATGCAGTGCTTTAGGACTGCTTCAATAGAGCCCAGAGAGAGGCTCAGAGAACCAAGTGATGGTGGATGGGGGAAGCCCAAACCCTCACAGCAGCTGCAATAGAATTCTAACCCAGAGAATCTTGAGGTGCCTTTTGTGAAGATGGGCTCTCCATCAAGACAGAAAATAAACAAGGGTTTCAAAGATGAGCCCTAAAGGGATAAGTCAAAGAATCTAGCAGCAATTCAATTTCTGAAAGTTAACACTGTTTTAAGAAGCAATACAATTATCCCAAATTTTAAATGCTGTGACAGCACCTGGAAATTCTACACATTGAATCACTTAATTCAACAAATGACAGCCGTCCGAATCAGCATCTGTTACGGTTGGAATATGAGGTGTCCCCCAAAAGCTCACATGTGAGACAAGGCAAGAAGGCTTGGAGGAGAAATGATTGGGCTCTTGCTTTAATCTAATCAGCTAGTCTAATCCCTGATGGGATTAATTGAGCGGTGGCTGGAGGAAGCTGGTTTTGGCTGGAGGGAGACTTTCATTGGGGGGCGTTACTATGGGTATGAATCTGAATCTGTTGAGTGCTGTGTCTCTGCTCTGCTGCTTCCTGATCATCATGTGAGCTGCTTCCTTCTGCTGTCTATGGGTGGAGACCTCTGAAACCATGAGCCCCTGAATAAATCTTTCTCCTCTACAATTGTGCTGGTTGGATCCTTAGGTTGTGGCAGCAACAAAGCTGAGTAAAATAGCATCTATTTATCACGTTTCACCACTAATCAAAGGGCAGACCTCGAGCATTACAGCGTTGATTGATGATTAAATCACTCCTCACTTTATGTAGGAGACTTTATGTAGCATGATCCAGGGCAGGTAGCCTCAGGGATTTAACTGGGTGTCCTGGTGAGTTGAATGACCTGTTCACTCTACAAAGAAGATTTATTGCAAAATTAAAAGCTATCATAGCTTCATATTAATAATATTAACAATTATAAAAATTATTCCAACTTTAACATTAATTTTTATTGTTTCCATTAAACTTTATTTAACAATGGTTAATCATCTTTCCTGACCCAATCTGGCAACACAGTGAATGAGATAAAAGATGTCAAGTGTTAAGCACAGTGTCAAATGTTTAGAAAGCAGACTAGAAACAATGGTCTTCATTTTATCATGGGGAAACTATGGTTTTCCCAAAAGACAAAAGCATTTGAAAAAACTTAATTTTTCCCAAAGAGGAATAAAGATGGAGTTAGCGTTATGGTTTGTTGTGATTATCTGGGGAGGAAAATAATGACAGTATCCATGAAGTCCAGGTTTAGATAATCATTGGCACTGTTGTCTCTGATTGGTTTTGTTCTTCCATGAATGAATAATATCAGCAGCCACTGCTGAAACTATTATTAGAAATATGAGTACTGGTAGGAATAGTGGTAGGACTGACTGTAATTAGAGTTGGCATGAGTTGTTCCGGCTTGCCCAAGGTCCCAGCCCCCTGCTTTTGGTAATAGCTAGATTTTCTTTTGGATAATTGTTCCCCTCACTGGATCTGGTCTTGGTAGGCATGTGGAAGTGTACACCTTCCTCTGGTGAATGACTAACACATCTCCCTGATGGAGCTGATGTTTCCTAAGAATCACATTGTGAAGATAACATCATTAGTTCCTGAGATGTATAGCTGGGGCCATTCAGCTCACTCCCTGATTCTATCAGCTATCTGAGTCACTCAATAAATTTTCTTTTTTTCCTAAGTTACCGGAGGTGATCTGCTTTGCTTAGTAGTCAAAGAACCCTAAGTAGTACTTGGGAGGTAACATTAGTCAGAGTAGCTATAATTGTCTTTGTTCTCATTTTCAAAGCCACAGAAGTACTAACTTTAGTATTTATCATGAGATGGGCATATTCTAAGCATATCTTACTGCATCCTCCTAAAACCCCTGTGAGGTACCAGACAGACACACATCATGACCCCCCTCCACTTTTTTTTTTTTGGTACTAGGGATTGAACTCAGGGAAACTTAACCACTGAGCCACATCCCCAGCCCTTTTGTGTTTTTTTTTTTTTTTTTTTTTTTAAGAGACAGGGTCTCACTGAGTTGCTTAGCGCCTTGCTAAGTTGCTGAGGCTGACTTTGAACTCCCAATCCTCCTGCTTCAGCCTCCCGAGCCTTGGGATTACAGACATGCGCCACTGCACCCAGTTTATCTCCCCCTTTTGCAGATGAGAAAACTGAAGCTTAGGAAGATCAAGTAACTTACCTGTAGCTGGTAAAAGATGAAGCCCAAACTCAAATATAGCATCTCCAACTGTGGTCCTTACGTTCTCAATCACACAACTGCTTCTCTATTAAATGATGCGATGCAACATGTCTGGCCAGGTGCTAGTCACCTTACACCGGTCATCTTGTTTACTTTTCACAAAAACAACTAAGTTTTGGTATGAGATCAGATTGCATCCGTGCAAATGAGGAAACCGGCTCAGGTGGGTTAGGTTCTTTGGGCAGGTTCACTCGGCTACTAACATGCCCCTTGAAGCCATCAAGCCCAGAAAGGTCTGAGCCTGGCAGGAGAGGAGAGGATGAAGAAAAGGGCCTGGTCTGCTCAGTCTTAACCTCACTCACTTTGTAGAAGAAAAGAAACTTTAAAAGATGCGGTGAATCCGGCTTCCCTTGGAAGATTCCCAGGAGGCTTCTGCAGAGAGGGAAAACTTCCTTGTACTGAGATAACTTTGAAAACCTTGTATCTAGGCCAGCATTTTCTTTTTTTTTTTTTTTTTTTTTTGCTTCTTCTTCTTTCTCTCTTTCTACTTTGAGAATTCCAGGCCTGATTAGGTCATGCTCTGGACTTGAGTCGGCCAAGGGCCATGGTTTCAATCACTGTGCTCCCAATGACCTTACAAGAACATCTTAAGAGGATAAATCTATTTGTTTTACACTGAGATAATGGAAAATAAGGCTACTCCTGCTCTGCTCCGGGAGACCTTGCCTGCCAAGCGGGTTTTCATAACATACTTCTACAGCTGATTTATCTTCTCTGAAAAGTGAGACTTCAAAACCAAAAAATAAGAAACATTTAGTAGTACTCATGCCAAAAATAATGATGAGAGCCATGAGTGTTGTCTCAGACCCTGTTACCAAAATAAGCAGCTGATATGTTTCCAGACATGGGGACAAAGACCCCAGATTCCAAGAAGTCTGGAGGAACTTTCAGTCACCATATTTATAGGTCTTTGTTAGGAAATGAATGATTGGAAGTCACTTCTGTGGCTGCTGTTTGGCCTCCACCCTCCCCATCAAATCCCACTGGTATTTTTGGTTCCCACCTCCAAACCCCTTGGTCAAGCGGAGTTGGAAATTGGAAGTTTGGACCCAGGAGGTGGACAGGGCCATTTGAGAGATTATCTGGCCAGGATGGTTGTCTAGAGGACGCTGATGGGGGCGGTGTGATGTACAATCAAGGAGATGGCAGAAGAGTTATGTGGTTACTGCCTGGTCCTTTGTAGACATTATTTATAGACTGAAACTTTTTTTTTTTTAACAGTGTTTAGAAGCATAGAAGAGTGCAATTGTCATTAACTCTTATTCTGTTCTGTAAAATGGGGCAACCTAGTGCTTCCCTCAGGTTAGAAGGAGAATTACATGAGATTACATGCATGCAAAGTGCCTGGCTTAGGGTTAAGTGGTCAATATTTTCACCTTATTCCCAGATGCCACCATCTCTACACACTGGTCTGCCTTCAGGGACTAATGCCCTATTGGTATTATTTCTAAATTCTTTCCTGCACTACCATTCTATTACCTAGTAGGAAATTCAATTCTGTTGCTACTCTTATGTATTAAGTATCTATTGCTGCATTAGAAATTACCCTAAAACATAGTACCTCAAAACAATAAAGGTGTATTGCCACACATGGGTTCTGAGAGTCAGAGATCTGAAAGTGGCTTAGCTCTATAGTTCTTTTACAGGCTTTCTCATGAGGTTGCAGCGGAAGGTGTTGCCTGGGGCTATGGCTTCTGAAGACTTGAACCAGGGCTGGAGGATCCATTTCCAAGATGCTTCTCAATGGCAGCAGAATATGCCACTCTGAACCTGCCACTCTGAACCTGCCACTTTGGCATATGAATCATTTTGAGCTGAAGGCAATTGAGAAACAGAACTCTGTGCCCTCCCCTATTTGCCTAAAAGCAGGACACAAATTTGCAAAGTTGTCCTCCAGCTCCTCTCTACTAAAGAGACATAAATTAATCACCAGAGACAACTCCAGACTTTTATCGGTCTGGATGGCAAGCAGAGGAATCTACATAGCAAAACTTATTAGCCCTTAGCTCTCATTAGCTTCTCCTCTATATTTGTCTTTCTACAATCTTCTACCACTGGAAACTCAAAAGTTCTTTTCCTTTGTCTTGCCACTTCTCTACAAATATGTTATGCTCCAGATATGAGGTGGCCCCCCAAGGCTCCTGTGTTAATGAATGTATATTCAGAGGTACAAATATTACTTTATGAGGACTGTAACTTAATCAGTTCATCCTAGTTGGAATGGGCTAACTGAGTGCTAACTGTAGGCAGGTGGAGTGTGGTTAGGAGGAGTTGGGTCACTGGGGGTATATCCTGGAAGCGTGCATCTTCCCAGGGGCTCTTTCCCCTTTCTCTCTCTGTTTCTTGGCTGCCATGAGTACAGCAGCCTTCCTTCCCTGAGTCCTTGTGCCATGATGTACTACCTCTCCTTGGGCCCAGAGGAATGGAGTTGGCTGACCAGGGACTGAGCCTCTGAAACGGTAAGCCAAAACGAACTCTCCCCCCTCTAAGTTGTTATTGTATTTTGGTCACAGCAGTGACAAACACAAAATGCCAATGAACACAAGATGGTAGAGGGAGGACAGCTTTTTTATCCCCTCCAATTTACTTGCCTGGCGGCTTTCAGGTGGCTCTAGTTCCTGGTGAGTCATGGTGAGTCTTTCCACACGGCTGTTTGGGACATGAAGACCCCAGTGTGCATGTGATCTGAGAGCACCGATGGAGGTGGCAGTGTCTTTCATAATGTAATTTCAGAAGTCCTGTGCATCTCTGTGCAACTCTGTGACTGGCAGGAGATGGAGATCATGGGACACCACCTGGCAAGCTAGGGATCACACCCTCTCAAGTTATACCAGGTCCTTAACATGCCTAAGAGGCCTGCTTACTTCCTCAGCCTCAACGCTGCATAAGATACTCCCTACTGACCTCCAGCTTCAGTTGACACTGGTTTTGTCTTCATTTCATCCTCTGTACCTTGTTCCTTCCCAGCATGCCTTTCAACCATTGCTCTCTGTACCTAGACACTCATGTCTCATTCAATGAGTCTCGTCACCCACTGTATTATCTCATGGATTCTTCTTGTTTGTATAAAGCTCAGCTCTGCCAACACTTCATCCAGGAAGACTTCCTGGTTCCCTAAAATGGGAATGGGTCCAGACTTCTGATCACATGGGCTGTGTTGGTGACATCTGACACATCTGCTATTAAGCAGATGCCTCCCTTAGAGGAGTGCATGTTCTGACGCCCTCTCTCGGGGTTGCCAGCAGGGAGCAGAGACCATAAAGTTAGCCTCAGATTTCAAGTTTCTTCACTCAGAATTCTGGATCCAGACTCTTCTTCATTGTCACCACCCCCTCCTCCTTCTCATCTTTTTTTATTTTTAACTGAGGATGGAACCCAGGGGGCACTGTCTTGGTCACTTTTTTATTGCTGTGACCAAAATACTTGAAAAGAACAACTTAAAATTGAAAAAACAAAAACAAAAAACTTTGGCTCATGGTTTCAGAGGTCTCAGTTCATGGTCAGCCAACTTCGTCACTCTGGGCCCAAGTAAGTCAGAACGTCATTGTGGAAGGCCATCGTGAAGGAGCACTGCTCTGCTCATGGAAGACCCAACAGAGAAACCCAAGGGCACACGCCCTGTGACCCACTTTCTCCAGTCATGCCTCACCTGCCTACGGTTAGTCCATCTGAATTAATCCATCAAATGGATAAGTCCACTGACTAGCTTACAGCTCTCATAATCCAATCACTTCATCCCTGGACATTCCTGAGTTAACACAGGAGCTTTTGAGGGACATCTCATATTCAAACCATTAACAGGCCCTTTACCACTGAGTTACATCCCCAGCCCTTTTAATTTTTTTATTTTGAGACAGGGTCATGCTAATTTGTCTGGGCTGGCCTTGAACTTGCAATCCTCCTGCCTCAGCTTCCCGATTCACTGGGATTATAGGAGTGCACCACAGTGCCTGGCTAGGGTCCAGACTCTGAATAACCACCTTTTACTCTTCATTCCTAGAGGGAGAAAAATAGCTGTTATTGTGCCTTGTGCTTATACAAGGCGCTTTTGATTAGTTCTAAAAATAGGATCAGACACATTTTCCAGACTGAGCATCTAGCCTATAATTTTGCTTCCAGGCACCCTACATTGATTACCAGAAAGCCCTCTTTATTACTTTTTCCCTCATCAGTTTGATTTCTTTCTTTTTTTTTCTTTTTCTCTTTCTTTCTTTTTTAATAGTAAGCACAGAAGTTTAAAAGTCACCAGCAACACTATTTGTCACAGGTTTTCTTTGACAATTGAGATCTGCTTCTAGAATTCATTGGGGGAAAGAATTGGGGAGAGACATTCTTATTTTTACCTGGAGCTGTGGTTGGCATACCAAAGGAGCTGCTCGGAGTTCAGCTCTTATTCAGTCCTCTCCTCTTCTCCCCCACTCAATGCATATTTGCCACCCACCTCTCTCTCTCTCTCTCTCTCTCTCTCTCTCTCTCTCATACTCACACACATTATTTTGATGCATTGGCTGCAGTGGTGTGAATTACAGTTCATAGATATATGTGTGCTTGTATATATGTTGGGGGGCTGTGGAAAAGTCTTAGCTTGAGCCTAAAATGGAATTCCCATCTGTAGAAGTGGCAGGGGGACCATCAGGAGGTGATTTGCAGGAAGGCTCTCCCATCCCCCTAGCTGAGAGAAACGAGAGGGCCTGGACCAGCAATGAAGTCAGCCTCGCAATGCACCTGAGTCCTGTAAAAAGGAGGCTTGTGGGGGAGAAAATGAGAAAGTCTTTGTACCAAAGACTGGGATCCTTGAAGGCACAAGTCTGGACAATCCCATGTGGGGAAGAGGGACAATTTCCCCCTTCTGAATGGACCAGAGAAACCTCATGGCATCTGGTGGCCCAGCAGCTGTGGGAGTAGGGCAGGCAGCACCCTGACTGTGGACTCTGGCACAATAGAGATGGACTGGAGCCAGCAGCAGCTGGGAGCACACATTGTGAACTTTAGCTGTAGGCGACATGGGTGAGTGGGGTGGGAGAAGATAAAAGCCAGTGACTGTCTTGTGTCTGTGGTGACTGGTGGTTGATGATCCCTGGGGGATCAGACATAGATCTCATGGCATGTTGGTGTTCTCTGGGATCCTATAGGAGAAAGAGCCAATGGCATGTGGGAATGGCTGTGATGGGCCACTGGTTTCTAGGTTTCTATCTACCAGATCAGAAAAACCTGAGAAACTCAGGTGTACACACACATATACACACACACACACATGGTGAACAGACTCAGGCAGTACCTGAGATCAATGGTTCACTTCACTCCTTTCCTTTACTTTACAGGAAGGATGAAGCAGGAGCCCAGACAGAAGGGCTGATTTTCCCAAGGGAGACAGATGGAGATCTCTCAGATGAAGATCTGAGCTCTATCCTTGCTACTCCTGGTACCTAGGAGAGTCTGGGGGAACTTACATGTATCACTGACATTTCTTCAACCCACTGTGACCGAGGGTGGATTGATGCTAAAAAACAAAAACAAACAAACAAACAAAAAAAAAACAAAAAAACAGGGTACCAGGTTGGCTTGGCTGACTACATGTGGTGTGACCAGAGGACAGAAGGAAGTCAGCCCACCTGAGACGCTCCCCTGAGGGCTCACCCTGGACTCAGGCATGCTTTCCACCAAAGGTATCTTTTGGTCTGAAGCTGTGTACTTAGCGATTATCCTTAGCAAAGAAGGAGCACTCCCAGGAACTGGGTTCCTCGTGAGAGCCTGGGAGGGAGGTTGGAGATGGGGCTGGAGTTTACAGCACTTTCAAAGATGGCGTCAACTCAGATTGGGAGAGGACTAGAGGGGAGGCCCCTGGGATGGCAAGAAAGGTGAGCAAATGCTGAAGTGAGGACGGAGAGAAAGTGGAAGGCAGTGAAAACATGGGCCACTTCCCAGTTTTACCTGGAGGTCCCAGCATATGTCCCATGCTTCCTTCAGGTCGGGGACCCTGGTTTCAGATGGTCTTATGGGCATCAGTTATGTGCTCAAAAATCCCCTTTTCCTGTTTAGTGACGTTCTTGTCTGACCTCATGTTTAGATTCTAGACCTTGGTTCCCTGTAGAAAGTAGAGGGGAAGAGGAGAAGGGGAAGAAGGGGGTTAGGGGTGACCAAAGGAAAAGAAAAGGGGAAGAGAGAATGAGAGAGGGGAGAAGAGGAGAGGAGAGGAGGGAAGAGAGACAAATATGTGAAAGAAATTGAGAAACAAACACACGCACACACAGAGGGAAGCACAGACCTGCAAAGAGAAAGAGCGGGCGAGGGCAGTAAATTGCTTCCAGGGCGTAAGGAACCAAATACACCCACTTTAAAGACCTTCTGGGGCCACTGTTTAACAGCCTCCAGCCTTCTGGCTGCAGGTGGGCCTCTTACCTAACTCCCAGGAGAGCTCCTTGCCTCTGGAAACCAGCATGATTTATCAGCCCCCCTGGGCGCCTGGCCAGACGGCCACCCTGCAACCACCGCATACAGAATGACCCCAAGTTGCCCTCCTTTGTGCACATGGCCCAGCAGGTGGATCTGAATTTCTAATGACCACAGGCACCTGCATTTCCCTGAAGCACTTGCCGGGATGATGGAGAACAGACTCAGGCGGTACCCAGGAGGAAGGGCCCGCGGAGGAAATGGGAGAGACGGACTTGGAGGCATGAAATATCATGGAAAGTGTAGACCTTGTTAAATTTCATTGACTGTTTACATTTCCCTGGCTGCATTCCACTGGTTACCTGCCCAGAAACGGGATTGGAAACACAAACCTTAAATGAGATCAGATTTTCCAATGAAATATGATAAGGGGGAAAAAAAGAGTCCAGAGGCAAATCACAGGTAAATGGATCCGGTCCACTGGGGGACATTCACGAGGAGCCCGATGTCAACACTGCCCTGGTCCCGTCTGACTTATGGGCCTCCTGAGGTTCTGGGGAGTCCACTGTGAAGGAGGAGGGGCAAAGGAGGTTTGAAAAACCCAAGGGAGGCACGTACAGAGTTGGATTTATGGGAACCCCTGCCGGATCCCTCCTGACCTCTAACTCCTTTGGAGAATGGCACACTTCCCTGGTGACAGTCCTGTTGCAGGTCATGGAGACTCAAGATTGAAAGTTTCAGGTCCATGATCCAGCCAGCAGGCAGAGGGAGAAGAGAAGAGGGCTACAAATCCTAAAGCCCTCAAGAGGCAACACTGCTCCTGCTGCTCCTGCTAAGCTGTCTAGCAGAGGGTAACCATTTCCTTCCCAAGGAGCAGGCCTTGAAATCTTCCTGAGTAACCAGGTCCGACTACGGATGCCACCTCCCAAGGGTCTCTTGTTGCTGCTTGAAGGAAACACTGTTCCCTGCTAAAACTCTTCAGAATTCTCCTTTAGAGCCCATTGAAAGACTTTTCCTCTCTATTAATATTTCAGCCTGTGACTTTACAGAAAGTGACATCTGTTCCACTCAGTCCTTACTGTTCAAAAGGGAGTCCACAGACCAACATCATTGGCACCATTTGGAAGCTTGTTAGAAGGACAGATTCTGTGGTCCTCATCCTCTCATGACTACGTGGCTGACTGGGAGCTGTGGCTAGCTGCCACCGCCCAGCGTCACAAGAGAGTATCTTACTGCATATCGCCAGCACAGGAGAAGATCCAAATTCAAAATTTGAAGTTTGGTGTCTACTGAATTCACATCACTTTCACATCATCATAAAGTCAAAATGTTGTGAGTCGAAACATCCTAGTTCAGGGGCCATCTGTCCTTGGCTGTTCAGTGCCTCCTTCAGGAAGGCTGCTTTCTTTCTACCACTATCGAAGCGTTCTTTGGCCTCACTTGGTGCCCACTCCCATCTGCTTCTACTCCCATCCACATTCCTCTTCTCAAATCTTCTTGCCTCCAACCATTCAATTCATTGCAGGCTCCTGATCAGCCAGCAAGGCCCCTCACCACTGCCCAAATGCCTTTATGCCTATCTTGCCTTAAGCCACTTCTTCTACTCAAAGTGAGTAATGAGGGGCACCTCTTAAAGCCACACCCATTGGACTTGCCCTCAGCACTGTCTTCCAGCCCATTCTGAACGTGACTGTAATGCACCTGCCATCCATCGCAGCTGGCACTCACAAACTCACGCCTAACCCTTAAGCCAAGCTTGGGGTTTGCCTCCTTCAGCTGGTTGTATTGGGAACTCCCCAGTCGTATCATCATAGGTCCCAGCTGAGATCAGGGCTCTGGAAAACATGGAGGATGGCCTGGGCCAAGGGTTTCTGCTTATGAAATTTGACTGTGCCATCTGGTCCTGCTTAGGCTCAATTCTGGATGGACCATTTCTATCTAAGGATGGACTACTTACTGTGGGTCTGTGTTAATTTTATGACATGGAGAATCTTCTGGAACTCAGTTCATGATGGGAAGTTCCATACCTATGGTCACCTGATATCCAGTGTCAAGGTTACACCAGTGCCAGGAGCCATCTATGAGCTCTGGGTAAACTGAGCGATTTTGGAGCCATTAGTCAGGGAAGCCTGGTATCAGGAACTCCAGGAACCCCCTAGTTCGAAGATGCCTGATTCATGTGGTGCCCTGCCTAGCTCACTGCTCAAGTTCTAACACAGCCTCCTGGAGACGGGTGTGTCTTACCAAAATGCTAATCCACCTGTTTGCTGCTAGACTTCTGCTACACCGAGAAGCAAGCACGGAACCGAGACTCCTCCGGCTGAACCATTATCTCTGCCTTTGATATACTCCCCCTTAAATAAAGAATCAGAGCCATTGTTAAGTTGTTCAGTTCAAGCTCATATCAGGACTTGAAGAACTACCAGATGCTCCTCTTTTTATATCTAATTTCTAGCTCTGTCTTTATTTTTTACTGATTATTACACACTTTTTAGTTTTCCCAAGCAACTCACCTCCTGGGCAGGAACCTGCTTTGTTGGGGTGTTGGACACCTTGATATACACCAGGGTCCAATAACATTCCAAGATTTGTTCCTCAAAAGGCATATAATTCTGCACGGCAGAGGGCATGACCTTGGTCCCGAACTTCAGGTGCTCATGTTGATTCTCCCACTGGAACTTTCCATAAGATCCATACTGCATCTCTCCCTATCATTGACACTTTCAGTGCCAAATAGTTTTCCCAAGCACATGTTCCAAGTAGCAGGCTATCTTGTACTTCAGCCTGGACAGATCAGGTCCAAGTTCCACACAAAGTTGAAACCTTTCTTGCTCTAGGTCCCACACAAAGTTGCAACCTTTTCCTCAAATAAGGGTCAGAGTAACATTGTTAGGCATAAAAAAAGTGTGTTTCTTCCAGAACCCAGTTCAAAGAGGTCTGAGACTTTGTACTTTGTTCTTTGTGATGGAAGATGCAAGTTACAGCAATTTATCTTTTACTTTGAACAGGATTTCACATCATGCTCCCAATCACTCAATCCCTAATAATTGTGTAATTGTGTCAGTGTGCTGTGCTCCTGCATCCTCATAGGATTTGTCTTCACCATCTGAAGTGAATTGTTTTACTCCAGTGTGTCAGCCACCTCTCTCACCACCATCCTTCTGGAATATGATCCTGTTTTTGTTTGTTTGTTTGTTTGTTTCTATTACTGGGGATTGAACCCAGGGAACTCTAACACTGAAATACATCCCTATCCCTTTTTATTTTATTTTGAGACAGGATCTTGCTAAGTTGCTGAGGCTGGCCTCAAAATTGTGATTCTTCTGCCTCAGTCTCCTGAGTTGCTGGGATTACAGGTGTGTTCCATCTGGGGTGATATTGGTTTTGATTCACTATTTTGGGGAGGGAATGACAGTTTCATAGGTTTTTACACTGTACCCTCACTGACGGGGCTGGGGTTGGGGGGTGAGGGGTGGGGTGGGGTGGGGGCTGCCTGGGAAGAATGTGGCCTCAGCTTAAAGGCAGGAGTTAGGTCTCTTTGGCGTTGGCTTCAGAGGGTTCACACACACCTTGGAATTGTAAGCAAAAATTAGTGTGGAGTATTTCTCTAGAATCCATAGCTGCTCACTAAATTCTCAGGTGGTTCTCTGATGCCCCCAAGGTGATGTTGCACTTGATATGCAGCTTCACTGATCTTCCAGCGTTTCTCCCCTTGGCATTCTCTCTTGCTTAAAGGATTGTCGATGATGCACTTGTGTGCCAGCTACTCTGGCCTCCTTTGTGATCCTCAAGCACACCAAAGCCATTCAGGCTCAGGGTCTTTGCATGTCTGTCCCCTAGGCCTGGAATGCATCCTTCTCAGAAGCCCCAGTGGCTGTCTTTTTTTTTTTTTAACCTCAGGTTTCAGTTTATTTGTCACCTTCTCAGAGAGGCCTGCCCTGATTCCACAAGTTATAGGATTCCATCACCTTCCAGTTTTCACCTGCACTGTCCCCCAGAGGTCCACGTGTTGAAGGCTTGATCTTCACGCAGCATGGTGTTAATGGGAGGTGGTGGAGCCTTTAAGAGGTGGAGCCTAGGGGGAGGAAATTAGGTCATTGTGAGTGTTCCCTTGAAGGAGATGGTGGGACCCCATCCCTTTCTTTTCTCTGTTTCCTAGCCACCATAAGGTGAATAGTTCTCCTCTTTCACATGTTCCTGCCATGTTATACTGCACTATCACAGGCTCAAAGCAACAAGACATACTTGTCCAAGTGACCATGAACTGAAACCTCTGACACTGTGAGCCAAAATAAACTTTACCTCCTTGTAAGTTGATTTACCTCAGGCATTTGTTACAGTAACAGAAAGCTGACTAATACACCCTGTTTCATTTCTAACATGGCACTTTGACCATCCCATCTGTCTTTGCTATGTATCTTTGTCCAGTAGTGTGTAAGCACCATGAAAACAAGAACCATTCTGCCTTTTTCACCATGCTATTCCCACTGCCTAGAAGAGGGCCTGGCACATGGTAAATACTCAAAATATTTACTTTAATACATGAATAAGTGCTTGTCTTCTCTACCCATTGCAAAATATTTTCCCTTACATATCCCTCTTACATCTTCTTTATAGCCTTATAAAATGTAGACAATCCAAACATACAAAAATGTTCAGACAATGATCTATGTACATGCCTCCAAGATGAAACAGAGGTTAAAATTTTGCTTCAGTAACTTCAGATTTATCCTTTGTTTCTTTTATATTTTAACTAAAATTTCATACTCTGTGTTTAGCTCTGTCCTTTCCTTTCAGTGGTAGCTGCTATCTTGAAGGTGAAGAATGCCATTTTAAAATATGTTTTAATAGTTAAACGACATGTTGTTTTCAAAAACCATAAATGTGATTTTTCTTTGTTCCTAGATTTTGGATAAAATCTTGCATGCAGTTTATGTCCTTTTGGTAATTTGGTCTTGGGTATTGAACAGTGTTGCTGAATCATAGAATTAAACAATGCTGGGAGCAACCTACCTACTTACAGTTATAGGACATAATAAAGTTACTTGTTATTTCAACCACGGAATTGGATTTGCTGTTATGTATAGTTGGAAGCCTCCTAACTGTGATAGTCTCACTCTACTAACATTTCCCAGTGTTGAGTCCTTAGCTGTGGCCAGGCTTGCAGTTTTGATTTGACCGTAGGTCTACCCAGGTATAGACAATTTTCTTTTCTCTTCTTCCACATTTCCCAGTTCAGAAGCTTTTGTATTTGTAATTTGTTGCTGTGTGCTATGATCTGACAGTTTGTGCCCCTTTACATATTGAAGTGGTTTTAATGAGATGGTAGGAGGAGGTAGAGATTTGGGGAAGTGATTAGGTCATGAAGGTGGAGCCCTCATGAGTGGGATTAGTGCCCTTATAAGGATTGTTTTGTTCCATTTGGACTGATAAAACAAACACACCTTAGCCTGGGTAGTTTTTAAACAATAGAAAAAATTTGTTATCCAAAGGGCTGAAGGCTGGGAAGTTGAAGATCAAAGTGGCAATAGGCTCATGGCCTGGTGGGGCCCACTCTCTGCTGAGACAGTGAAAAAGCCCCCTCAGGCTCTTTTGAGAGGGCATCGATCTATTCAGGAAGGCTCTGCTTTCAAGACCTCATCATGCGCAAAGGCCCCAGCTCTTTATACCACCACCACATTGGAAATCAGGTTTCAACCTAAGAAACCTAATTTAGGAGGAAACAAACACTCAGACCATAACAGGGGTTGAAGAGATCAGACTTCTTCCCTTCTGCTGCGTGAGGAAATACCTAGAGGGGACCAGCCATGAACCAGATGTAAGCACTCATCAAACATTAAATCTTGATGTTGGCCTTCCTAGCCTTTGGGACTGTAAGAAACAAATTTCTGTTGTTTATAAGTCAACCTATTTATGGTATTTTGTTCTTGCAACCTAATGGACTAAGACACTGTAACAAATTTTAGTGGCATAAAATAAAGTGGATGATCTCACCCAGTTTCTGAGGATCAGGAATCTAGGAGCATTGTAGCTGCATGGTTCTGGCTAAGCAATCTCTCATGAAGTATGTTGCTGGCTAGAGCCATGGCACATGGTCATTCATGTGACAGCTTTCAGGAGAGTTCAATTCCTTCCCATAGGGCAGCTCACACAACGTGGAAGCTGGCTTTCCCCAGAGCATGTCACTGTGCACCCGCCCACACCCATGTGACCATCACACTGGGAGGTGTCTAAAATGACTCTCACTGTCATGTTCCACAGTGCCCCTCAGATCAAGTCACTTCTGCCCACCCTATTGGATGGAGGATGCAGAGGGGGCTCAGCCCCCAGTACAATCTATACCCACCACTGTCTGCCCCTCAGATTGCTTCTCATGGCCCTTAGAATAAAGTTACTGTTTTCAAGGTTTGCATATATCATGAGCCCATCTCCAGAACATGTTCTATTCTAATTCTTTATTCTCTGCTCTCTTCCCTTTGTTTTTCTTTAGGTCTGAAGTTCAATGTCCCTTTCTCAGGGAAGCTTTTCTGACCCTCACACCCTGTTACCACCTTCCAGAATGTTCTTTCCTCTCTTGTGTTACTTGTCACATTTGCTTGATGTGTTATTCCCATCTTGTCTACAAGGTAAGGGATCATGTAGATTGTATTCAGAGCCCTATCCCCAGGACCTGAAATGATGCACACAGTAGGCATGCAGTAAATTATACTAAGTGAAGATGAATGACGTTTACCTGATTAATGTTTTTCTCAGTGTCCTTTACTTCCTTCCATAGATAGAGAAAAGTTGCTTTATATGCAAACCCTTCTTACTCCATGGAACCAGACATTCAATGTGAGATCCCCTCAGGGGATTTTCTGGATCCTGGGCAGCTTCCAATTGGAACAGGCCTCTCAGTTTTGTCCTCAAGTAAATTCCCCCCTCTGCCTCTGGACATCCAGCTGGAAGCATAACTGTCTAAGGCAATATATTTTTTAGATGTGCATTTGCCTCAAATCAATATAGAAACATAACCTAACTTAATTTGCAATATCTAGTTTAATTTTGGCCAACTACTTGAAGGGAGGGTATTTTTGAAAACCCCAAGATAAGATGTTCATAGATAACAGTAATAGTCAACATTGATGGAGCTCCTCCTGTATATACCAGCCTCATTTTAATCTTTTCACCAAAATGATAAGATGGCTACTATCCTTTTTATGGATGATGGAGCTGGGACCCAGAGTGCCAGTGAATTTGCCTCAGTTCACATGTCCAGTAGGGAGTAGAGCCCTGATCCATACTGCGTCTGGGACTACAGGGTCCTTTATTGTATCACCACCCCCACCCCCACAGCATTGCCTTCTCTGGGAGTTATTTTATTTTTTATTTCCTTCCCTCCCCCTGATGGATCACCTGGTTTTAACTCTTGGGCTTGCCACTTGGCTCACGAACAAACTTTTTGCCAGTGTTATTTATAAAACTGTGCAGTTCAGTTGCATAACAGATAGTTTTTTTTTTAAAAAAATGAAGTTTATAAATATCCATATGGAAGCCAAGACCAGGTTTCCCCTGGCGATTCAGGAGCACATTGACTGTGAAGCATAGAAGCTCCCAGACTTTTAGCAATTTGCATGAAGAATGACACACAGTCAGAAGAATGTGGCCAGAGAAAGAACCACAGACATCCTTACCCCTTTGCATGGTTCCCCAGTGGAAAGAGAGTAGAGCTGAGCCAGACCTGGAGGCAGAACATGGTTGCCTGTTGTGTAGGTGAACAGCAGGGATTCATTAGGGCTGGAGACTACCTCCGTGGGGCCAGCTAGGGCAGGCTGTGGTGGAAGGGCCACAGCCCTTCTGTCTTTTTCACAGTGCCACCCTTCTCTGTCCCTGGCCCTGCTTGACTTGAGCTTTGTGTTTTGTGTTGCTGGTGAAAACCGAACTTAATTACCAGACGTCTGGGACGCCTCTCAGTTCACAGACCCCTCTACCCAGACTCTTGCCTCTGGCTCTCCCAGTGTGCGGTTGCTGCTAGCTGCTGATCTGCAGAAGTTACAGCTTGGGAACGGTTGGCATCCACAAAGACCGCCTTCTCTGCTGTTCTCCCTGTAAAGCCACATGCTACCAGCCTCCCTGGTGGCAATGGAAAAGAGGACAGATTTTTGTCAAAGAGTCTCATCCTTTCAAGTGAAAATTAGTGCGTATTATAACTTGAATTAAATGGGTGCCCTGACTCCATCGACTGCAGAAATTGTTGGTTTCTTGATGCTGATTGTAAGGGATAATTCTTAATTCCAGGTATCAGTCTCTACTTCCCAGCATGGTTCTTGGCCTTTCCCACCCATAGGCTTTCATGTGATTTACTCTTCCCTGGAGTGTTTGTAGGAGGTAAAGGGAGGAGGAGGAGATCAGCATCAGGGAAACAGCTAACATTTACTGAATATCTATTCTATTTTAGGTACTGTTCTGAGCTCTTTACTCCAACCTTATACAGGCAGGTACCCTTATTTTTCCCACTTAGCAAATGAAAAAACTAAGGCCATCATAGGTGAAATAACATGCCCAGGTGTTCCTAAGTGGTAAGGGGTCTGTCTGGATTCAGAACTAGCTAGCATATGCTAACTCAGCATTCAGGAGAGTCCTGCAAGTGTGCACGGTGCAGGTTATAGCTTAGAGTCAACAACTGTGCATATGTACAAAATCATTTCCCCAAATCTAAGAAATACTTGGTCAATTTTTCAATTTTATCTTATGAAAATGAATGAATCTATAAGAGTTGGGAGTTTGCAAGTGAGACTTCCAACAAGGCTAGGGGATGCCTCTGACTCCACAAACTGCAGGCAAAAATGTTGCATATAATTTTGAGAAGTTCAAAGTCCCTCTAAAGTACTTCTTCTAAGGGACCCCATGGAACTCCCAGATTAAGAAACTGTGACTTGGAGCAATATTAAATTTGATCAATATGAGAAACTGATTTGATATAATAGCAACAGAGGAAGCTAAACTCAGGTAGGAAAATAGAAATTTGTGTAGGATTATATGGCCTCAGGTGGACTTTCTTGTTTCAGAGTCATAGCTTCCCTGACCTTCTCCCAGCTCAGGGTTTATTGTGGATTTCTACAAAGTAATACTAGATCACTGCTTTGAGTTCTTTGAAGAGATGAGTCCACTCCTTTGTAGAGTCTCTTTCTGACAGTTTCCAGGTTGCCTAACCCTAGAAAATTTGCAAACTCAAATTAGTGACACAAATAGCAAGCAGACTCCTGTGGAGATTCCAGGAACACAGGAAGGGCCTGTTTTTAGGTCTCTGAACCTGGGACTTTCTTAGCCAATCAGCTTTATAGGGGAGGAAAAAAAGAATCTTTAAACATCTGTGGTTTATTGGAATCCTGTAAATTAGACTAGCAAAAGACAGATTAACAAGAGAAAAAAATGAAAGACATTAATTTAGAGAGAAACAAGACTTTTATGCATGGGAACAAGTACTGATGAATAACTTAAAAGGGTGGTGAGGATTTGGGGTAGCACCTTAGCTTAACAATAGCATCTTAACAAAAGAACAACATTTGTAGAGACGTGGTAAGAGAAAGGAAAAGGATTTTGAACTTCCTGACAAATATATGGAGAACTCTTGGAAAATAAGTGCTAGTCAATAAGGTTTGCTGTGTAGATTCTTCGTGGGCTGATAAAAGGTCCAGAGTTGTCTCTGGTGATTAACTTTGTTTCTTCCTAGCGGAGACAGAAGGTGCAGGACACCTTTATAAATGATGCTCTAATTTTAAGCAAACAGGGAAAATACAAAGGCTTCTTCTTAATTGGCTTCTGCTCAAAAGAATTCTAAAGCCAAAGTGGCATGTTTTGAGTGACATGTTCTGCTGCCCTTCGGCAGAAGCCACCCTGTCAGGGGAACGATTGCCCCAGGGATGAGGCTGCTGGGCACTGATGCCAAGAGGCGGTGTGTGGAGGAGGTGGGAGAAGGAAGCAATGCTCTCAGATTGTGGTAGAGTCCTGAGAGACTGTAAGTCCCACAGTGTTTGGAAACAAAGTCACCTCCACATCACTGCCATCACCAAACCCAGAAACGTTGGCCAGAAATAAATGACCCTTTATCTCAGCTGCACCCCTTAGATGCCTTGTCTTTGCTATTTTCCTTTTTTTGAAGGCTACTCTTTGTGCTTATTTTATACAAATTTCCCCTGGACAAGTAATTTGAAGGTGAGTGTTATGGTATGGATGTGAGGTGTCCCCCAAAGCTCACATGTGAGACAATGCAAGAAGGTTCAGAGGAGAAATGATTGGGTTGTAAGAGTCTTAACCCAATTAGTGAATTAATTCCCTGACAGGGATTCATTAGTAACTGAAGTGGTAGGGTATGGCTGGAGGACGTGGGAATTGGGGTGTGGCTTTGGAGTATATATTTGTAACTGGCGAGTGGAGTTTCTCTCTGCTTACTGATCCTGATGTGAGCTGCTTCCCTCTGCCACTCTCTTCCACCATGATGTCCTGCCTCACCTCCAGCCCCGAGGAATGGAGCCTGTTGTTTATGTATTGAAACTGTGAGTCCCTAAACTTTTCTTCCCCTAAAATTACTCTGGTTGGGTCCATTAGTCACAGCAGCGAAATAGCTGACTAAAACAGTGAGGGTTTTCTCTGGGCATCCTTAGGACAGATAATACAGATGACAGTTAATATTTATTGTGATGGCACATGCCACAATCCTAGGGACTCAAGAGACTGAGGTAGGAGGATTGCAAGTTTGAGCTGAGTCTTGGTAATGTATCAAGATTCTGTTTGAAAATAAAAAATAAAAATGGCTGGGGGTCTAGCTCTGTGGTAGAGCAGCCCTGGGTTTAGTTCCCAGTCGTGGAAAAAAAAAATTGTGCAGCTAGAATGTACTAGGCACTGTGCTACAGGCCTTCCATGCATAAACTCATTTAACCCTTCCAGTGGCCAAGAAAGTGGGTTTGATTATTATTTCCATTTTGTAGAGAAGAACACAGATTCAGAGTTAGTGAGCTTGCTTGAAGTCATGCTGTCAGAAAGTGGGGACTTAAGGATTTGAACCCAGGGCTCTGAGTGCTGAATGCTCGCTTCTGGTCACTTCATTGCAGGGTGCTCCTAGCAGGACTGGGAGTTTAGCAACTCCTCCTTAATGAAGCATTTGCATCAGGGTTCCCACCTTTCCAAACCTGCCCAGAGCTCTGGGCTTTCACGCTCCCTCAGGTTTTTCTCACTTTCTTTTCCCTTCCACTTCAAACGCTTACTCTTTATTTCTGGCCTTCAACAATAGTTGGGGATCACTTACCTTCTTGGGGGGCTTGCCTTGGGCTCAGCACCCTCTAATCCTAAATCATCAGCACCCTCCAACAGCTTAAAGAATAAAATTGAAACACTCTGGTGGCACTCAGAATCTTCAGCCTCTACATCCATTTGTCTCTAATCTTCAGTTGGCCTTTGTCTATGGTTGGTTTTGTTCTGTATGCCTCTATATAACTGTCTTCTATCATCTGTCTGTCTCCTCTATTTATCAAAATTGCTTAAAAGGCATTTTAGTGGTATGTCTTGCCATGGATCTTTTGGGGGAAAGTACAAATGCAAATTATGACCTACACATATAAACACCCACCATTTCCTATGGCATCAGCCAAGTTCCTGGATAGTCCTTTTTTACTCCCCTCTCTGGCTTGTGATAGGTCTTTCTTAGACTTCAGGCCAAGCCTCTCTGCTCTAGGAAGCTTTCTTACTAGTCCTGGCTTGAAATGGTCACCTGCTTCTCCTGATTTGGGCTTTTAAATCTGGTAGTACAAACTGGGAGGAGCTATGGTCCAAGGCCAATTCCACGTTAGACCTGGGCATATCTTGCTTTGCCATGTCCAGCTGAGTGATATTGAGCAGGTCAGTTAATCCTCTCAGTCTCCATTTTTGCATCCATAATATATAATATACTACCTACTGTACATCATGACTATAATGATTAAATACAATTCTGTATAGACAGAAGTGTACCTAAAATATTTAAATACAATTTTATAAGGGCAACATTGTAAGAGTCTGTATAGCCTAGTGGCTTGGACAACAGCCTCTGGATCTGGTCGCCCTGCGCGTTCCTATCCTAGCTCTACCCCTTACTGTGTGACCTCGCAGTGTGTTATCGAACTCAGTGGCTCAATTTTCCTATTTTTGTAGGAAAGGAGAAGATAGGTTTACTGTGAAAAGACAGGAGGTAAGGCACCTGGCACAGAGAAGCTGATAAAAATCAGACATCTTGTAAGCCATTCTTTTTACTCACTTCAAGATGTGGTTTGCAGTGCAGGTACCTAAACTGAGCTCCCTCACAGTACAGTGTCCCCAAGCTCCATGACCGGCCTGACATGTGCTCAGGAGTCATTTATACTCACCATCATAAGAAGATGAGCAACTGCCCCCTGCAGCCTACAGATCCAGAGAAAACTGTTTCCAAACTAGGATCCTTAGAGCAGAGGGAGGGGAAAGAACTTAGAGGTAAGAGTGTTGGGAGGGAAGGGGGGGTGGGCGCCTCTTCTCCCATCACGGATTCCCTCTCCCGAGGCCATCGGGTTCCACGTGTGCCGTGAGGGCAGCCGCAGCCAACCCGCGTGCCAGGCGTCCACGGCGGCGGGGCAGTGGGGTGAGAAACCACCCCTGCCTCACCTGAGTGGCCCCGCCTACCTGGATACCGGTCCAGGTGCTGCGGGCCCGCACCCTCCACCCAGGTGCGGGATATCTGGAGCCCAGAGGACCCGCAGCGTCCCCGCCCGCCCCTGTCCCCGGCCTCGGGGCACCGCCACACCTTCCCGGGCTCCGCAAGGGTTAAGGCAGCGGAGAGCCGAGGTTTGGGCTGACGTCGCTCTGGCTGAAGGTGGTTTCCCTGGGATGAGGATGGGAGAGCCCGGCGGCGAGCTGAAACCCGAGCTGCCGCTCAGCTGGGGCTTGGGGAGGTCCCTGGAAGAGCCGCCAGCCCGCCGGCCTCCCGCGTCCCTCCTCTTGCTCCCCCGCAGTCGCTGGGCTCGGCACCACCGCGGGAAAGATGGAGCTGGACCGGTGGACGCAGCTGGGACTCACGTTCCTGCAGCTCCTTCTCATCTCGTCTTTGCCAAGAGGTACTGTCACCCATAGGGTCCTGGATGCCTCGAGAAGGGGGCATTTCCCTCCAGGGGGCTGACCCGGAGCAGGACCGGGAGTCTGGGCGGGGACTTTTTCTCTGGTGATAATCTCGGGGCTTTATTGGTGTCCCTGGAGAGTCTGTTGCCTTCGCTTAGAAGGGGATACAGTTTTGTCATCCGTAATTGTGGGACTGGACTGCCTCAGGAAGGGGGACGAGCTCCAGTATGATTTGCCCATTTTTAGTTTATCTGCTTTAAAGCATGAAATTACCTTGGGGAATCAATTCAGAGTGAGTTGCAAGCTTTGATTTGCAAAAGCAAAGTTTCCCCTGGAAAGAGCTCCCGCAGAGGTGAGCTGGAAAGAGAGGGGAATAAAGAGCAGGGCTTGCCTGGGTGTTCCTCTTGGTGAATCTTGCTTAATGCTGTCTGACAACAATGTATCTGAACAGAATTCCAACACAAGAGATTTCTTCATCCAGCATAGACACACTTTCTGATAAGAAAGAGAAAGGAGAGAAAGAAAGCTGGGGTTAAAAGTGCAAGCTGTTTCTGGGGATGTTTGTTTTGAAGGAATTTTGGTTTCTTTGTTTTTCACATGCCATTTTTCTGAGCCACAATTCCCAGGTCAAATGGGCTTCCAGGACAAGTGAGGTTGGGACATGACTCAGAGCTCCTGGAAGCCTGTTGACCTAGCAAAGGACAAAAGCCAGGGAGTGGAGGGTCTTCTAATGGCTTGCTGCCAGGCAGGGAAGCAGGGGCTTCTTAGGAGCTTCTGTCCTTATATGGCTCCAGGGATGAGGTGTCACATCAGGTGTGACTTAATGAGGTCAAGGCTTGAGATGTACAGATGTGACAAAATAGGGCAGCTTTGTGCAGGAGCAGGTATTGTGAACCTGGCTGCCTGTTCCCTGTGCTCCATCTCTGCAGGTGGCCCGAGTCCCAGACAGGATAAGTGGGGTGGTGAGGATGCTGAGTGCTATGGTCTGCTGTAGGGAGGGGGACACAGCCTAAGAAACATCCCTCATTATCAACAAAAAGCCTCTCCCCCACTTGGGCTGATCCTTTTCATTTACTTTGAGCCAGCCTGCCCCCAGGTAAATCTTCCTTAGTGATGTATCATCAAAATGGTGAGAGTGTTTCATTTGGATTTTACCTCCAAACTATCTGGAGCAGCCCAAAGACTAATGAAGGAAGGAGGAGACCTTCAACAGTAGCTGATAACCCATAAGCCTAAACACTTGACCAGGGGTAAGTTGAGGACTCCTCCCTCCTCCATCTCCAAACTTCCAGGCTGTGGTAGCCTGGAAGTAGTTAGACCAACTCCAGAGGACCCTGGTTCTTGTCTGAGTGCCAGGGCTTGGTGGATGAGATTGCTCATTAAACAAACAAACAAACAAACAAAACAAAACAAAGCTCAGCTGCCCACGATCTGAAAAACCCATTTCTTACTGACCTGAGAATCTCTTTTACCTTTTGCTATGGAGAAGCATTGGGGAGGGTGTGTGATTTGTTGTCAGCCAAGCTGTTGATGGAACCGGAGAACTGTTCCATGTGTTTAACAAGGGTATTTCAGTTGTCAAATGTTCACATTTGGAGGGAAGGCAGAGGAATAGAGTGGAGAAGGAAAATATTTCTTCATGTAGTGAACGAGTCCACTCCCTGCTGGAATTTTGAATCTGGCCCCTGACAAGAAAAGCTTGGAAGCGTATTTGTTCTAATTCCTTTGCTAAAAAGAGTGTCGGATAAAACGTAAACATCCACTGGGATGGGATGGGTGATTGTTGTTGCTCATGAGCATGTGATACATGTTGGAGGATGAGAATCCAGACACTGGGCCAAGTGATAAACCTAACATAAACAGCATGTGAGAAGGGAAACCCAACTCCAGTGACTTCACCAACAGCAGTAGCTCTGCCAGAGTGACTCTGCCTAAGAGGAAAACCTCATTTAAAATATGGGTCTCTTGGGAAATGAAACCTTAATATGGATAACTTCACAAGTGTTACTTCCAACAGACATTAGCTTGTGGGGAATGAACACAAACATCAGTGGGGGAGATAATTTGAAGCGCAGATATTCAGTGGGTAGGAACAGTCAGCTGAGAAGGGGAATGTGGAGAGGAAGCTAGGGAGAAGGAGTGGTAAGAAAAAATGAGATGTTAGTCTATAATGGGATGTGTTAGCACATTCCAGGGTCAGAGCTAGGAAAACTGGGCCTTCTT
Organism: Marmota monax; assembly: GCF_021218885.2. Taxonomy (NCBI): domain Eukaryota; kingdom Metazoa; phylum Chordata; class Mammalia; order Rodentia; family Sciuridae; genus Marmota; species Marmota monax. The sequence goes on along the minus strand of NW_026692072.1, from coordinate 2,412,237 downwards.
GGCAGGGGTGGATTTTTGTAGGGACCAGGAAGAGGGTGTTCACCCCAATATACTCTGAAAGTTTCTGGCATCCCAAAAGGAAAATACTTTTGTGGTGGGATCATAGATTTTTGGAGCTGAGAGTGACTTTAGTGGTCAGTTTAGTTTGGGTCCTTTGTTTCCAAAGACAAGGAGACTGGACATCTAGCTGACATCTAGTGACATTTATGATCCAAAGGCTTTAGTGCATTAATTATGAGATTCCCCCACTTGATAAAGTAAGGTATTATTGCCATCCCTGCTTTACAGATGAAGTTCAAAGAGGCTCTGTGATTGGTTCAAGGATACACAAGCATGATTCTTCAAAAAATTAAACCTAGAATTGCCATTTGATCTAGTGATTCCACTTCTGGGCATATACACAAAAGAATTGAAAGCAGAGACTTGAACAGATATTTGCAAACTGATGGTCCTAGTATATTACTCCCCAAAGTCAAAAGATGGAAACAACCCAATGTTGGTTGGTGGATAAATAAAATGTGCTATAGGCATAAAATAAGATATCATTCATGTTTAAAAATGAAGGAAACTTTGATACATAGTATAACATGGCTGAACCTTGAGAATAATATACTATATGAAAGAAATCAGACACAAAAAAGACAAACATCACGTGATTCCATTTATGTGAGGCACCTAGAATAGTCAAATTCATAGAGACAGTGGGATGGGAGTTGTCAGGGGCAGTGGAGAAGAAGGAATAGATGTTATTGTGCAGAATTTCAGATGTAAAAATTCTAGAGATAGATATGGGTGACCATTGTACAACTGTGTAAATGTATTTTTAAAAAATTTATTTTAGTTGGGTGTAATACCTTCGTTTCATTTATTTATTTTTATGTAGAGCTGAGGACGGAACCCAGTGCCTCACATAGGCTTGGCAAGCACTCTACCCACTGACCTCAACCTCAGCCCCTGTGTGAATGTATTTAAGGCTACTAAACTATGTATATAAACTATATATATAAACATAGTTGGAAAGATGGTTTTATGTTATATACATGTTGCCACAAAAAAAAATTAAAGTCTACGTAAGCAGATTAGGGGAGCCTATGGTGAACCCCACTGTCCAGTGTCTGAGCCCAAGTTTGCCTGTTAGCTGATTGACTTACACTCACACATTTAGCATGTGGGTAGATGGTGCTTATGCACATCTAACCTTGACAAAGTTCCAGGACACACAGGAAGCAGGGGAAAAGCCCTTGCTAGCTCCTGTTGCTCTGTCTTGGCTTACTGTGGCAAAGAGGAATGTTTCAGAGCTGAGAACTGCGAACTGGCAAGCTTCAGGTCACATGGCCTGCAGAAGTGTTTAGCAGGACACCGTGCTTAGAAATGTGTGAACCCTTGATATAAGGAGAGTAACTAAGAACAGAGTAGGGAGGAAGAGCAGGAGAAGAAGATTAACATTAAACAGGGATGAGAGGTGGGAGGGAAAGGGAGAGAGAAGGGAAATTGCATGGAAATGGAAGGAGACCCTCAGGGTTATACAAAATTACATACAAGAGGAAGTGAGGGGAAAGGGAAAAATAATACAAGAAATGAATGACAGTAGAGGGGGTAGACAGAGAGAAGAGGGGAGGGGAGGGGAGGGGAGGGGGATAGTAGAGGATAGGAAAGGCAGCAGAATACAACAGACACTAGTATGGCAATATGTAAATCAATGGATGTGTAACTGATGTGATTCTGCAATTTGTATACGGGGTAAAAATGGGAGTTCATAACCCACTTGAATCAAAGTGTGAAATATGATATATCAAGAACTATGTAATGTTTTGAACAGCCAACAATAAAAATTAAAAAAAAAAAAGAAATGTGTGAACCTGAATGCCTTGAGGGAGGTTGGATCCTCTCTATGGCCTAACACTCATCTGCTAGTCTCCACTGGCACTTAAGTTTATGACCTCCATTCCTGAGAGGAACGGGGTGGAAGGCCGCATGCTAAATGGAGACATCGTGCAAGTGAATAAAACTGCTTAGGAATAATTGACCAACAGGACTTTTTAAAGCATCTTCTACAGGAGATTTTTATAAGACCGGAATATATTTGAACTTGTGTGTTTCGTGAAATGTAATCTCAGCTCTCTCTGTGACCTCCTATTCAATGCTTTATTCTCATGAATGACTATCAGTGTGACCTTTTGGTGGAAACTGAGGACAAAGCTGGGTGCTATAACTGGGCTTCATAAACTATGAGTCAAGCACTTTTGGACATGGAAGCCCAGAAGCAAAGGTGTCTTAGAGTACGTAAGTCCTTTGGAAATACCCAGAAGTCCTGGGGAGGTCTTTGGAATGTCACTGGCACAGAATGTGGGTTTGATCTAATCTTCCCTACATCTGGGTTGCACTGAGGAGTTAGAACTGGCCGAGATAATAATGTCTGGGAGACCTAATGACTGGCCTTGAGTCAGAAAATGATTTCCATCTGCCTCAGTGAGGGTGAACAATCCTGATACAGTAGAAAACTTCTCCCCTGATACCAACTCTAGAAATGGCAGTTGATTTGAGGCATGTGCACATTGGGGAAACTGTCATTTCCATGATAAATGAGGGAAGGTGTGCACCTCCCTTGTCCTCCAAGGGAGAGGGGCGAGCAAGGGAACTGTCAACCTCACCATATGGATATTTGAAAGTCACAAGCCCCTCCCTTTTTATTTTAATTTAAAGAGGAGAGAAATACTGTGTTTATACTTTCCAGTTCCTGAATTCCAGGGCAGAGGACCCAGAAGCCAGCTGGAACATTGAATGCTACCAGATCAGTGGCAGAACGTCTACCAGATTCCAAGCCTGGTCTATGTTTAAGGAAATCTGTTTGTCAGCCTTCACAAGATGTAGGCCAAAACCATACGTTTAGAACAGAGAGAAAGAAGTAAAAAAATGCAGGACAGATCAGGTTTCGTAACTGTGAACAAAATGACTCAAAGAAGGCAGGGGATTAAGAGTTGGCTGGAGATGGGCCACTCTCTGAGGAACTGAGACTTTCTGCCTTCTCCCCAGGTTTATTTCTTATATTTTTTTTATGTTACAATTACATGTGTGGCCCAGACTCAGTGCCCATGTGGGTTGAGAGGGACGTAGGTAGGGGTCGCACATCAAATTCTTCACGTCCATGATAGAAATTCCAAAGGTAGAAGCACACCTTAATGATCTAATCCCAAGACTGGTTACAAAGATAGTTAGTTGATGGAATTGTGATAAGTGCCAAGCATTCTTCTATATGCCTTACATGCAATTACTTATAGATCTAGGAGGTAAGTACTGTTATCATGAGCTCCAGGTCACACACAAAAGCACTTAGGCAAAGATTCAGTACTTATCAGGTCACATGCCAGATGTTTGTGTTTTAAGTCCAGGCAGCCTGACTCCATAAGACATGTCCTGATACTCTGTACAATACTGCCACAGTAAGTGGCTGGACCAATTGTGGCAGATATGCCGGCTGTATTTTGGCTAAATATGACCTCAGTATAAGTAGAAAAGTTTGATTATCTCTTTGACATTCCAGGTGCTCAGATTGGCCTATGTAAGGTTATGTTTGCCATTATGGGGGGGCGGGTGCTGGTTGATGCCCAGAAGGAACAGAAACAGTAGCCCTAGTGGGGCCATGTGGAGCTTAACAGGAGACATTCGCTTGAGAAAACCAAGGTGCTAAGCAGACCCCAAATCCAACCAGTCTCTGGGATAACTGTCCAGTATCATACATCTCACTTTGATTAAACTCTGGACAAAGAAAGTTCTTTGTCCTATGGTCAACTTTTATAATCCAAGTCACGTGTCCGTTTGCATAGGAACAGAATTAAGGATGAGACATATTTGAAGTCTGGCCATGACACTACGTATCACTGCTCCTTTATGGATTTGTTCTGTCAAGTTCATCAATGTGTGCACTTTTAAGCCATGGGATTGCGGGGAACAGGTCTGGAATGAATAAGAGAAAACTCTCCCCTTCCTTCTTTTTTTGGCATATTGATGGATATTGCAGAGAACCGACTTGGTCTCCCTTCATTAGTACTAGGATGGGTTTTAACCAATTCATTTCAACCTTGAATGAGGACCTAGTATCTGCAGATACCAATGACCTGGGTCTTATATCAAGTAGGTAAGATCAGTGCCACCCTTGGCTGAGTGGTGAGTGAAGATGCCTCTTTTTGCCACCCTTTGGCCTCTGGAGTTGGCTCAATGCCTCAGTTCCTGCAGGCTTGGAGTTTTGATCACCGCCTCTCTGAGGTTCTGGCTGTCTCAGTGTTGAGTTAGTGGTTTGGCAGCCTGCATCTGGGTAAGTAGCAGTCTGGTCAGTTGGTTTGGTGATTGGAAAACCAGGACGGCTGCTGTCAGAACACAGTGAGGAACACATACTGCCAAGTTGAGCTCATGGGGAGATTGCAATTTTCCTCATAAGCTGAAATCACATTTGGTTAAAAAAAAAAATCACAGCCATTTTAGCACCAAAACTCTGAATGGTGGGATGCATGTGTGTGTGTGTGTGTGTGTTGGGGGGATGTTGGCTGCATTTACTTCAGATCAAATGAATTGTTTGGGGACTCTGACAAACTAAACTGTCAGTGTTTTTCAAACTCAGTTCCCCTTGCATGTACTTGAAAGGATTCCATTGCAAGTTATCAATAAGCCCCAGCATCATGGGGTCGCTCCTCAGGAGTTGACAATGATGGTGGAGAACACCTAAAGTGTCCTAGGACAAGTTTTCTGAGCTGAACTTTTAGTTGGAAACATCTGCTCCCATGTTTCCCAACATGCTCCTGGCTCACCTGGATGCTCCTGGCTCACCTGGATGCCCCAGAAGGGAAGATACTGCTGGTGATCAAGAGTATCTGATCTGGTCTGGTTTTCTGCCACTAGGGGGTGAACTGCTTGCTTCCAAATGGTGTTCAGCCTCCTTTAGGGCAAGCCTGGCTCCTGGGGAATCCAGTGGTAGAACAGAGTGGGTAGGTCCTGAGTCCTTGTGGAAATGAGCTACAAACTGCAGTAAACAAAAATATCCAGCAATAATGGACCTCAAGGTCTGCCCACACTGCACACTTGAGACTGAAAAGCCACAGCAAGAGAGGATGCTCACACGTCTCAGTCTTTGTCACACACAGGTAGCCTTCACCTTGGCTTCACATGCCTCCCAAGTCCATGTCCAGGTATCTACGCAGCAGTATTTATCAAGCACCTGTCAGGTGCTCCTCTTGTTTCCAGGGACTGCACTGCCTTGGTGAAAAGAAGACAAAGTCCTTTTCCTTAAGCCCCTGCAATCAATTGAGAGAACTTAAGGCCCAGCCTGGCATCTCCCTCCCAAAGTGGGCCTTGAGGATTGCTAATCCTGGGAGATTTTAATCAAAAACAAACAGAAAACAGGATGTAATGATGAAATAAGTCTGGGAGATGTGGAGATTGACTATACACAAAGCATATATAGATCTGCAAAGTCCTGCAATAAAGAAAGCTGTAATTAGCATTTTACAAAGATATTTGATCACAGAGTCTTTCTTTTTCCTTTTCTTTCCTTCTTTTTTTACATAAGACTTTGTACTTTCTAGTGGAATTAGTGCTCCATGGAACAAGGTTTTACAAACTCTTGTCTCTTGCTCTGAATAAAGCATTGAAGAATACCTCAAAGACACAGGATTGGATAAGAAGGGCATTTGGGAATCTGCAAAACATGAGCTTCTCTTCAGACATTTGCTGAGAGATGGGCAGGAAGTCTGCTGTCCTTGTCATTCAGTACTCGCTAAGATATTGGAAAGACCCTAGAGACGATGGCTCATCCCTGTTGCTGTGCACGTGCAAGCCCTCAACAGCACTGACCTGCGTGTGTCATTGAGAAGACTCATTTCCTGTTTTCAAGTTGCTTATAGTAACATGATTGTCCTGGGACCATTGGGCAGATGAAATTGTGACCGATAAAGTGTGCTCATGGTGACATGGCCATTCTAAGGCAAGAGCTGTGCCCTGACTTCCCAATTAGATATATCCTCTCTTCGAAAATGAGGACAATATTTGATCATCCTTCTAATCCCTGGGGACACTGAGTCCAAGGTCCTTTATCACCAACTAACCCCCTCCCCCTACACACACAGGCTTGTCTCTAATCTCATGTTATTTATTCTGTCAGTTCTGGTGTAGCTCAGTCACCACGACCCTGATTTGCACAACCTAGAAATGGTCTGTATCGCATAGAGGTGTGCATGAGTTTAAGTCGAGGGCTGGGGATGCAGCTTGGTGGCAAACTGCTTGTGTAGCATGCATGAGGCCCTGGGTTCAATTCCTAGTGCTGAAAAAAAAGAGTTGTTCAGTGAGCCCTTGTTTGCTCTCTCTGGGACCCGCTTTCTTCCTGCCTTTACTAATATCATTCCATTGTCACACATCACAGTTTCTCTCTTGGCCATCGCATTTGGCCTGCCTTGTGTCTCTGTCCAGTCTTATTTCAGATAGAATGAGTACAGTGACCGTGAGTGAAGAATAAAACCAGCAGTTTCTATGAAGGACGTTCTGACTATGTAGAATATGGGAACCCAAGATCTTCTCTGCAAAGATTCAGCCCTACTTTCCCTATGTGTGGGATCTGTCTTGGATGTGATCTCTTGGTATGGATGTAATCGTGTTTACATGTGCAGGAGAATACAGGTGCACATTCGAACGTGTACATATTGGGCGTATGTATGAATGTGTGTGTGCATGGGGTATAGAGGACTGGGACAGGCCAGGGTTTGAATCCTACCTGTCTTTTGTGGAGAGTTTTCTCTGGCAAATTGATTGACCTCTCTAATGTAGCCTTATCACATTCCAATCTGCAGGCTGAGTCGATTCGTGTTTACATCACAGGTTTATTGAAGGCACTAAATGAGGCAATTCATTTAGAATACTTAGCTTGATGGAAAGGGAGTATTCAGGAAATTAAAGTCTCCTACTCTCCTTCCTTCTTCTGTTTTTTCCTACGAGCACGTTTCACGAGGAATTTGAGCAGCAGCATTACTGGGAGTTTCATCCACAGGAGAATGGACTTGACCTTGAGGCTTACTTCATCAGTCCAGGGTCCCATCCTATCGACAACCCTCAAGATTCACCTTGTGCTTATCCCTCAAGGCTTACTCCCTTCCCTTGGTTACGTCATTCATCCGCCTTCCAGCCTTAGAGGAAATGCTTTCCACCTGCTGTGTTTGAGATAGGGCTGGTGGCAGGCTTTTGCAGTCTCCCGTGGGACAGTGGAGGTGATCTGGGACAGTAAAGTTGCAGCCTGAACACTGAGGCCCACTTAAAAGCCTGCAGAGGAGAATGTTGTTAATGATGGTGCCCTTGTGCTTCAAGGGTGGAGCCAGCAGAAATCTTTGTGAAAGGAAGTTCCCCTTCATCCTGACCTAGCCTGCAGAGCTGGGGGAGGTAATAGTGGGGAAGACTCGCCTGCCCTAAGATGCCACCAGTCCAGGGATTAGGGACCCAACGGACATATCATTGCAAGTGCATAGCCCTTGCTGAGCATTCCTTCACACTTGACATCTGTTGTGGCCAGCTGCCTTCAGGAGAAGGAGAATCTGGTTTCTGCTTGGCATCAGTGGATCTGGATGTGAAAGCAGTGCTAACTCTGGAAGCTCTTGGCAGAAGTCGTCTCTGGTAGACTCAGGCCACAGTGAAGCCTTATGTACTCTGACTCAGAGGACATTCGAGTGTGGAAGACTGGGAACATGTGGGATGATCTGCAGACTGCCTGGGCCTGAGAACATCTAGGTTGGGTGTTTAATGTTAAGAGTGGTCTTATTTTAAGTGTAACCATTCTTTGTTTGGTGCAATGTTTGCTGGGTTCTCTTGTCACGTACGTGGAGATGCATTATTCGATTATTTTCTCAGCAGCTAGTGCTGGTAAAAATAAGATCTATTAAGTTCATGTTCTCGTATTTGAAATAACTCACAAACAGCTGTTCTTCAAGGATTTTCAGTGCCACAGCTGTCAAAGAAAATAGCAACTGGGGGCTCCTCCATGACACTAGAGTTTGAGTTTTGTTCCCCTTGGCTACTGATGTGGTGTGTCTATTTCTGAAGAGAAGCAGCAGGAGGTGAGGTATGTCCTACTAAATGGTGTCAGAAGAGGAAGTGCTAAGGTTTGAGCCCCTCTTCCCCCAATTTTAAGTGTTGGAAACTTAATCCCCAAATGCATAGTCAGGTGGCAGTGGGACTTTGGAAGGTGATTGGCTCTGCCCTCATGAATGTATCCATCTATTCATGGATTAATTGATTGATGGGGTATGGAGAGAGCAACTTTGTTTTAAAGGTGAGTTCTCTTTGGCACACTTATTCTGTCCTACCTCGTGATGCCCTCCACCACATCATGCAGCAAGAAGGCTCAGATACTGAGCACCAAAAGCTTGCTCTTGAACTTCCCAGCCTCTAGAACCAGGAGCTCAATAAGTATCCATTCTTTATAAATTACCTGGTCTCAGGTATTTTGTTATAGCAACAGTAAACAGACTAAGATAGGATGGATTAAAGAAAAGAAATTAGAACCCCGAAGAACAAATGGGAAGAACCCAGAATTTCACCATAGCAACACAAACAGCCTACCTGAAAATTCTCTGGATATATGGGCCACTGAGGACACATTATTGCTCATCCCCCCCCCCTTTTTTTTTAGCCATCTGCATCTTAGCCAAAGATGTGATTTAAAAGAAAAAAAAAATCTGATGAGAATAATGGTCTCTGCTGAAAATAATGCCTGACAAACAGGGAGTCTTTCTTCCAAAGACCTTTATGGTTATTGTCATCTTCAAATGCAGCAGCAGCAATGATCTTATCACTGTGTCTCCTTCCTCTTGAGGTTTTGGGGAAATACCGTGTCAAGGTGTCTTGTCTAGGGTTCTCTGGAAGCATCAGAGAGGGACGGATTCCCATGTGGGTCCAGAGTATAGCCCAGAAGGTCAGAGTACCTTTCAGAGCCGCTAAGAGGGCAGCGAGTTATTAAGTGGGAAGGGAGAACCAAGCAAAGCCCAGCTTCCCAGGGCCGGGAGGGCGGCTGACTTAAGCTGCAGGACAGGACTGTGCTCCTCAAAGGAGGATGCTTGCTCAGAAGGCAGAGACTTAGCCTCCAGCAGCAGGGATTCTAAGGGAATAGGCTCATTAACAAGCATCTCAGGTGGTTTCCATACAGGTGGTGATCTAGAGGAGAACATGGGCTTCTGATGTACACAGTTTCAGCTCGACCACTTACTGTGCAAATTGATCAAGATATTGACCTTTCCGTGCCTCAGTTACAGAATGCACATTCCTAATGCCATTGTGAATTAAAACACCACCACCACCACCACCACGTTGGAACGTATGGGAAACACTCGGCGTGGTGCCACTCAGAGCAAGCTCCCAGGGTGTTTATGGATGTTGTTGCCAATTAGAATTACCAGTGATATTCCTGAGAACAAGGCCAGGATGATGGTTAATGCTCTGATTGTGGAAACAGATGGCCTCAATTTGATTCCTGTCTCTACAATTTACTACCTGTGCAGTCTTGGGCATATTCCTTACCCTCTCTGTACCTCAGTTTCCTCATCTATAAAATAGAGGCAGGAATTGTCCCTATACTATCAGATCATTGTAAGCTCTTGGGTTCCATGGAGAAGTACAACTCTAGAGAAGTACCATCAGTGCCCACATTTCCCAAATGAGGAACCTGAGACAAAGAAATTCGGTGGCTCATCCAAAGTCACATGGTTACTGCTGGAGCCAGGGTTCAAATTCAGGGAATCTGATGCTCAAATATTTTTATTTCGTGGGTGCCACTTTCTTCTTACAAGTCGGAAGTGTGAACCCTGGTACATGATACAAGTGCCCTTCCTTGCATTGGTAAGAACAAGGCTTTTGCCCCAGTAAGAGCTGGGTTCTGATCGTTCTTCTTTTACCCGAAAGCTGTGTGACCTGGATTCATTTGTTTTACTCTGTTTCCTCATTAATTAAATGAAGAAAATAATAACCCACTTCCAACTGGTTGTGAGGATCCAATGAGCTGGACACCAATACGGTTGGGACTCAGAGACAGCCCTCGGAGACGGAGGTGGGATCAGAGAGCAGAGGCGCGTGACGCAGAGTCACCCCGCGCAGTGTGCTTGGTAAAGGAGGAAGGAGAAAGGAAGTCACAAATCTATTTTTGTTCCCCTTGCCATCCTCTTTGTACAGGATGTTTAACACCAGATATTTAAGGAATCCAATGACAGTCCTGGTGTCTAAAGTGGGGTGACAAGGTCTTTGCTTTCTAGTTGTCATTATTTTGCTAAAATAATAATTGGCAAGACTGAGATCACCCAGGGGTGAGAACCAGCCAGGCTGGGGCTGAGGGTCTCTTGGTGACAGGATGGCTCTCAAAGGCTCAGTGGGGAGGATGGAGGATGGGCCCCCAGTAAGCATGCCATCACCTCTGACTCAAGTCTTTTTTGTGTGTGTGTCCTGGGCTTTGTGTGTTCATTAGTCCTTCGAGCTGGTGGTCAGACCCTCCAGCAGTGAGGACCGCTGTATGCTGTTGGAGATCAATACAGTGAGTTCAGATGGCTCAGGAGGAGGGGCGGGGGGAGCAGGGATGAGTGAGGAGCTCAAGCTGCCTAATTATATATCCCTCTGATTCTTGCCTCTTTTTTTTTCTCTCCCTCTGGTCTCAGAAGACTTATAAAATGCAAGATAGTTTAAAAAAGAAAAAAAATCCCTCAGTAGAAATTCTAATTAAATGAGGTTAAGTGGGAGGGCTGTGGGGTTTTGGGTGGATTCAAAAGCAGAGTCTAACATCAAGGAAGAGGATCTGGTACATGATACAAGGGCCCTTCTTTGCCACCTTCTGGGGTGGTCTTGACTTGGGCCTTTGCTCTGGCAAGTGATGTTTCGATCAGGTATGGAACAGGCTGCCCCTTGTTCTCATAGAGAATCCCGAGTCTTCCAGCTGGACACTACTGGCCATCACGGCAGTATGTTTCTTAATATATAATATTGAAGACCTTGGGCTTGGAGACCATGCTAAGGGGCACAGAGGCACCTCCTGCCCCTGCCTCGGTGAGCCCCCTGTTGGAGGCACTGTCCCTCCATCCTCTGAACAATTGAAACAGACCAGGGCCAGAGAGCCTTGAAGTGAACTGCCTGCATGTCCCTGGGTGGTTAAACTATGTGCAAAATAATGACAGTGACGGCAAATACGACAGTCAACCTTCTTTCTCTCCCTCGTTCATTCATTCTTCAAGTACATGAAACCCGTGCCCATTCGTTGGCATGTCTCCTTGACTTGGTATTCTCATTGATAAGACTGGGCTAAGAGGTTAAGTGATTTACATTTTTTTTCAAAGTGAATTCTGGAAGAACCAGGACTGGACTGATGTAACTGGATTCCCAGTTCTGGATAGAGAGATACCAGGATGGCTGCTCCTGAGCATGGAAGTCAGGGCTTGGGTGAAGCTTATGGTGCCCCAAATGCTCTCGATTATTTGCTTACCCTGATTTAAAAAATAAAATAAGTGGGAGAGGGGAGTTTAGGGGAGCCCTCGCATGTACAGGGTAATTATATAGCAATTTAGAATGACTGACTTTTGCCGGGCACAATAGTGCACACCTGTAATCCCAGTGGCTCGGGAGGCGGAGACAGGAGGATCTCGAGTTCAAAGCCAGCCTCAGCAAAAGTGAGGTGCTAAGCTACTCCGTGAGACCCTGTTTCTAAATAAAATACAAAATAGGGCTGGGGATGTGGCTCAGTGGCTGAGTGCCCCTGAGTTCAATCCCTGGTACCCAATCCTCTCTGCAAAAAAAGAAAAAAAAAAGACTTTTGAAAACCTTTCCAATTCAAGAGAAAATAACCTATGATGAAAGTGAAGGGGGAAGAAAAGCACAATTTCTAAAACAAAACATGTTACCAATTTTGAGAGGCTGGAAGACTCTGGGTTGACACATCCATTGATACTCACAGATAAATATTATGTCCACTGGAAACAGAAGACTTGAGGTTAGATGCTAAAATGCTATTTTTGTGAATACTTTTTATTCCCTTATTTATGCTTTTCTTCATTTTCCAAAGCTTTCAAAAATAACTCTTTTTTTTTTAAAATTCTTTCTTCACCTCCTCCTCCTCCTTTATCTCTCGCTTTTCCTCCTCCTCCTCCTCAAAAAGTGCATTGCTTTGGTTGGGTAAGAGGCACAGGCAGAACACACAGGATTTCTGAGGCAGTGAATGTACTCTGTGTGATACTGTAATGGTGGACACGTGCCACATACCCGTGTCCAATCCCACAGAATGTGCACCTCTGGGGTTGAAGCCTAATAGCTGTGACCTTGGGGTGAAAACTTTGTGTGGCTCCAGGTTCATCAATGGTAACAACCACACCACTGTGGAGGGGGCTGCTGGTAACGGAGGAGGTTGCCCATGGATGGGGACAGAGCGTGTATTGGAAGTCTCTCTGCCTTCCACTTAATTTTGTTACAAACCTAAAATGGCTCTGCTAGTGAGGTCTTAGAGTGTTTGATAAAGAAGAAATACATATTTTATCCAATGGAGAAGTCGGCAAGGAATCGACTGTGCGGCACCCAGCACTCCCTCCGTAAGCTTGATTTTGCTACATGATCACAGCCTGTGCTTCATCGCCCAGTGCCTCAGTTTATCCTAGGGTGAGGTTCATGGGCTTTTGTGTTTCATTTATGCTCGTTTTACTGGAAGCACTGACAGTAGAAGGCTCACCAGCAGCTTTTGTAAGGCTGTTTTATTTTTATTTTTTAATTGATTTTATTTTTTAAATACATGACATCAGAATGCATTACAATTCTTATTACACATATACAGCACAATTTTTCATATCTGCTTGTATATATAGTATGTTCACACCAATTCGTGTCTTCATACATGTACTTTGGATAATGATGTCCATCACATTCCACCATCATTTCACCCCATACCCCTTCTCTTCTTCTCCCACCCCTCTGTCCTATCTAGAGTTTGTCTATTCCTCCCATGCTCCCCGTCCCTACCCCACTATGAATCAGCCTCCTTACATCAGAGAGAACATTCAGCATTTGTTTTTTTGGGATTGGTTAACTTCACTTAACATTATCTTCTCCAACTCCATCCATTTACCTGAAAATGCCATGATTTTATTCTCTTTTATTGCTGAGTAATATTCCATTGTGTATATATGCCACATTTTCTTTATCCATTATTCTACTGAAGGGCATCTGGGTTGGTTCCACAGTTTAGCTATTGTGAATTGTGCTGCTATAAACATCGATGCGGCTGTGTCCCTGTAGTATGCTGTGTTTCAGTCTGTAAGGCTGTTTTTAAATGTGGAAAGCAAAGCAAGTTTGCTTGGCTCCTGTGGCTGGCAGAACTGGAGGCTGGTCTAGCCTCTTCTCTGCCAGGAGCAAGCTTGTTCACCTCCCCACATCCCTGGAATTCTGGGGACCACTTTTTTTTCCCCTCAGAATTAATTCCCTCAAAAAGATTGGCATTTCTCTTTGCCTCCACTAAAAAAAAAAAAAAAAAAAAAGTCCAGCTCTTTCCTACTTAGCTCTTTTCCTCACTGGTAAAGTGAAGGGGTCTGAGTAAATGCTTTTAATGGGGAAGAAAATGTATTACCAACCTCATTGGATCATTTTGAAGATGAAATTGCACAAAGAATACAAAGTACTTTCTCTACTGAAACATTAAAGTGCTTTAGCATACATTTCAGAAAACATTCCATAACTTTTACAGCTGTTGTTGTTTCTCTCGGTCTTAGTTTCTGGAACTGGCCCTTAGCACCATATTGAAATTCCCTGAAATTTGTACAGCTGAAGCCAAATGGCCAACGTGCCCTTTCCACAAATGTAATTCTAATAAATGGTGGGGGGAAAAAAGTCCAGAATGTTGCTCTTGTCTGCTTATTGCATTTTAAAATCTCTTTAGCTTGTCAATTTGAAACATTTCTCATGGGGTATTTTATGTGTCTATTTATTTCTTACACGTCCGTTTTGGGGACACTTTCCTGTCAAGTTCAAGCTGGGGGAGTAGGAAGGGTGATGGGCTTGTCAGACCAGAGGGGAAAAGGCCAAGTCAAAAAATCATCAAAACCATCATCCTTCCCCATCATCACCACATTCCTGGAAGTGGTCTTATTTTTGCCAATGGATCAATTTCTTCCTGCAATTTTTATTTAAACCTCTCCAACCCTGTGATGTCAGAAGATTCGATGCTAATATCCTTTATGACTATTCATCATTCTCACAGCATCCTACACTTTCCCTACTTCAGTTTGTGATTTTGTATTTGTGGGGCCATTTAACAAATGTCTGTTCCTCTACTAAGCTGTGAACTCCAGGAGGTCAGGATTGGTGTTTGCCTCTCCATTGTATTCCAGCGTCCAGCCTCCTACCTGGGACACAGTGGATAGTAAATACTTGTGGAATGAAAGAATAAGTTCATCGGTTCACCCACATTTTTGGAGCTGTGTTCAGTGGAGGAAATGAGGAACAGAATGTCTAGATGGCTTCTGTGGGTCAGTCTTTCTTTTGAGAACACAGTTAGTGTTAGTATCTTATTGATGCTGTAACAAGTTGACCACAAATGTAGTGACTTAAGAGCATACATTGATTCCCTTCTAGTTCTTCTAGTTCTAGAGGTCAGAAGTCAGATATGAGTTCTACTAGGCCAGAATCAAGGGGTTGGCAGGGCTGCATTCCTTCCTGGGACCGAGGGGAGCATGTTTCCTGGTCTTTTCAAGCTTCTGGAGACTGCGCACATACCCTGGGTCATGATCCCTGCCTCTGTCTTCAAAGCACATCACTCCAAACTCTGCTTCTGTCTTGACATCTCCTTCCCTAACTCCAGCCCTCTCTTATAAGGGTCTTCGTCATGAAGGTTGGTCTTCCCATCCTGGGTAATACAGTGTAATTCCTCCCGTCTCAAGAGTCTTTAATCAGTCCCGTGTGCAAAGTCCCTTCTGACAGGCGTTCTTGGGCTCATTTCCTTAGGCTGAGATGGATCCTAACTAGAAAGTTAATAGCATAGTCTCAAGAGGGCAGAGGTGGTCTTGCTCATTGAAGTAAAGAGACCTATCAATAAAAGTATTTTAGGGAGGTTGATTCTTGGGTAAAAGACAGGCTGTGGGTATTGTGCAGACTGGCTGGGGGTGAACAAATCTGCTTCTGGGGGAGGGCGGGGGTGGGGACTAGACTTCAGTTGCTCCAGCAGAGCACACTTACTTGGCCTTCCATGCTGAGGTTAAATGTTTAATAAAAGTTGCAAATGAGTTTTATTCTGTAGTGAGCCCCTTCAAGAAGTTATTAATATTTATAAATTCCTAGAAAACCTAGAAGGATATAGTGTTTGCCTCCAAATGAATAAAGGGAGAAGGGAAGGCCCGAGCCACACCCTCTGGGTGTATTTGCTATTTGGAGAGTGGAGGAAGCATACTGTGGGGCAAGGCAGGGGCTGGAGGGGAGGAATACGGTTCCAGGCAGCCTGGACCCCCAACAGTTCCAAGCACTTCACAAAGGGAAGAAAGTGCCCTCCTTCTGACATCAGCAAATCAAGGGCAAAGCCAGCTCTCCCGCCTCCTAGCTCCCCACTGGGTCCAAGGGATGGAATATTTGACTCTCAAAGGGAGGGTAGCTCTAGAGTTAAGACCAGATTCATCCAACAAGGAATTTATTCAGCATCTCTTATGTGCCTGGCCCTGTACCTGCCTCTGTGGTTTAGTGGTGGTTCCTACTGATTTGTGGTCACACAAGAGAGACAGACAATGAGCAAGTACGTCAGCCCCTCAGTATCAGAAGTCGAGGGGTCCCGGGACCTTCTGCAGATATGACAATCTGCCTAGGTTCAAACCCCTTATGTAAAGTGGTATAATATTTGCAAACAACCCCCACGCATCTAATTGATCTCTAAATAACTTACAATACCCAATACAATGTAAATGGTTGCCGTGCTATTTAGGAAATCATGAGAAACTGGACAAGCACAGTATAAAAACTATTTTTAATCTGAAGTTGATTGAGGATGCAGGACCTTGTGGGTGTGGAGGATGATAGTCAAGGAACACAGAAAATGATGGTCCGTTATGATAAGGCGACAAGACTGTGAATAGGATGTTATAACAGAGACCACGGGTCGGGGGTGTGCGGTGTGCATTTCAGAAGAGAAGGCCAGGGAGGCCCTCTCTGAACAGGTATTATTTATGCTGAGGGCCCAACAGCTGGGACAGAGGCTGTGGCTAAGCAAATGCTTTTGCCTCGGGCAGGCAAAAGCTTGGTGGGTTGAGAAGCTGATAGAAAGTGGGAAACAGTGGCCAAGAGAAAGTTGGAGCAGAGGGGAGGGAGCAGGCTCTGCAAACACACACACACACACACACACACACACACACACACGGTGCCACCTTATCCATTTTAAGTGTGTGATTCAGTTGCATTAATTATATTCATGCTATTGTACAAACATCACACCTAGTTCCAAAATGTTTCCATCACCCCAAGTAGAAACTCTCTATTAAGCAATAATTCTCCCTTTCCCCCCTGATCCCCCAATCTAATTCCCCTCTAATATACTTTGTCTCTTTGAATTTGCTTATTATAAATATTTCATATAAATAGAATCAGACAATATTTGGCCTTTTGTGTGTGGCTTCTTTCACTTGGCTGAATGGTTTCAAGTTCTTCTATGTTGCAGTGTGTACATACTGCATTCCTTTTTTGTGGCTGAATAATAGTCCATTGGCTACATGTACCTCATTTTGTTTCTCCATTCATTTCTTGGTGAACCCTTGGGTTGTTTTTACCTTTTGACTGTTGTGAATAAATATCAGCATGCTAGTATATTTGAGTCCCTGTTTTCACTGTTTTAGATAAATACCTTGCAGTAGAATTGCTGGGTCATGTAGTGATTTAACTTTTAACGGAACCACTACATTGTTTTCCGCAGCAATCGGATCATTGACATTTCTATCAGCAATATAGGAGAGTTTTAGTATCTCTATGTCTTTGCCAACACTTCAAAAAATTTTTTTTGGATTATGGCCATCACAGTAAGTACTATCTCATTGTGGCATTGATTTGCATTTTCTAAATGACCTGTTAAGTTTGAACATCTTCTTCTGGGCTGGTTTACCCCTTGTATCTCTGTTCAAGCCACTTGTCCATTTTTAAATTGGCCTCTTTGTGGCTGAGTTGTAAAAATTGTTTTTGCAATGTTCTGAATGCTAAACTTATCGTATAAATGATCTGCAAATATTTTCTCTTGTTCTGTGGTCAGTCTTTTCACTTTCTCGGTAATGTCTTTGATGCTAAAGGGGTTTTAATTTTGATGAAGTTGAATTTATCTATTTTGTTGTTGTTGTTGTTCATGCTTTCTGTGTCATTTCCAAAAACCCATTGACAAATCTAGACTCATGGGTACTCACATCTATGCTTTTATTCTGTTTTCTCTCTTTTAAACATTCAGTTCTTGTCTAGATTTTAGAGGTCAGCCACTTTGGCAGGTAACAAAGCCTGTAAGCTAGCTAGTAAGTCACAGGGGACTCTCTGAAGTTGCTCATGGACTGGAGAAGGAAGTAAAACCTCAACAGTGACCAGGCTATGGTGACCTGTGCCAATCTAAAGCCAGGGTGAGGGTCATTGCTGGTTCAATGATATTTGTCCAAAATGATGAAAGAAAGTAAATTTTTCATAAAACTAGATTTATACAATTTAAGAAACTGTCCATCATCTGGGTGGTTCCTTTTCATGCTATTAGAAACTTCTTATGACCCGAGACTGAGGATAGATGGTGATAGTTTCTTTAAGCGGTTGCACTTGGCAGACTTAGGAGTGATCAACCTTGTGTCAGAATACCAAGTTTAGGGGAGGAAAATAGAAAACTAAACTATGGAGTCAAGGGTTTAGAGGTCCCCACAGACACTAGGGTTTGTTTTTATGGGCCTGTGAAG
Source organism: Marmota monax (assembly GCF_021218885.2). Taxonomy (NCBI): domain Eukaryota; kingdom Metazoa; phylum Chordata; class Mammalia; order Rodentia; family Sciuridae; genus Marmota; species Marmota monax. Next base: position 2,394,304 of record NW_026692072.1, on the reverse strand, counting down.
CATCTCGGGGATCTCTGCCTGATCCTTCTGTGGAAGGCTTCACAGGACCTTGCCCATATTCACTATCTTCCCCAAATATCTGATCCATTTCTGCTTTAATCATCATCTTTGTGCGAGGATTTTTTTTTTTTTTTTTTTAGAAATGGAGAGTGGGGAACAAAGCAAATCAAAGCTAGAAGGTTTTTGTCTGACTTCCTCTGCACAACCTCCAACCGACTTCTCTGAAAGATTTTTCCAGATGGTTTTCTTTTTTACTTAAGGTATATAAATATCAAAAAAGAAAATAAAAAACAAGAAAGGAAAAAAAAATCCTACCCCAAAAGAGAACATTGCTTTCTCACGGGAAAGAATGCTCAGTTGTACTCGGGGAATTGAATGAAGTTGGGTTAATGAGTTCACCCTTGTAAAACATTGAAATTCTCCCAAACATACTAATTAAGGTACTTTTGTCTTTTCTGTTGGTTTAAGCTTTGAAGATACTACAAACTTGGCATGCTGCAAAATGGAAGAGCCAAGTTTGGAAGCAATAACATAGTCTGTACTTGGCCATCAGCCTTGCACTTGAACGGCCTCATCTACACTGTAGTCCCTGAACTTTTTTTGATGGCACCATGACTGCGCTGCATCCTATAGTTCTGCAGTTGAATGATTTCCCCTGGAGTTGTTCAGTGCACAATCTATGCAACCATAAAAATACTCCAACAAAAATAGAAACGAGGTGTAGCTCAGTGGGTAGAGAGCTTTCCCAGCATGCATGAGGCCCCGGGGTTCCATCCCCAGCACTGACAAAATAAATAAATAAATAAAATGAACACAGACACCTAAGAAATGTGTATGTTTTTGTAAATTGCATACATGTCCTACTGTCAATATATTTAGATTATATATTGCTGAACATGATTTTTTGAAATAAAAATTCTATAAAAATAACCAGGCACAGTGGTCCACACCTATAATCCCCGCAGATGGGGAGGCTGAGGCAGGAGGATCACAAGTTCAAAGCCAGCCTTAGCAACTCAGTGAGACCCTGTCTTTGAATAAAATAAAAAAAAAAGGGCTGGGGATGCGGCTCAGTGTTTGAGTCTCCCTGAGTTCAATCCCCAGTACCCTGTTCCCCGCCCCCGTTCTATCAGAACAGTTGATTAGCAGTTATAGCAAGTTTCCTCTGTGTTGAGTGCATGGCTCTGAACACCCCTGGGGCAGGTGGTCTCACTTCCAAGACTCTGGCCCCGAAGAATCCCACGGTCTTCTCGCACACAGGACACGGTGGCCTCCTGACAGCCGAGTGTTCCCAGGTCTGTCCCTTCCTGCCAGGACCCACGGTCGCCCGTTGGTTTTCCATTTCAGAATACACGGTCATCAACGAAGCCTGCCCTGGAGCCGAGTGGAACATCATGTGTCGCGAGTGCTGCGAATACGACCAGATCGAGTGCGTCTGCCCCGGGAAGAAGGAGGTCGTGGGCTACACCATCCCCTGCTGCAGGAACGAGGAGAACGAGTGTGACTCCTGCCTCATCCACCCAGGTGAGTGCCCAGCCAGAGCTCAGGCGGCCTTCGGGGTCCTGCAGGCGGCCCTCGGTGGTGCCAGGATTATTAAAAGGGACACAAGTCAGCCCGTTCTCACTACGGGCAAGGGAGTAGAGGGGTGTGTACTCTTCTCAGTGTTAGCGTTGTGCATCTGTGAACGCAACCTCCACTCTATCTACCAGGTCAGTTACCGGAAATAGAGATTAAAAACAGAAAAGATGTGTTCTAGCATTTCCAGAACTCAGATGGGGGAGATGGAGGACAGGCAGCTACATTACTGTGCTGTCTAAGTGCCACACAAGTGCCATGATAGAGATGCCCAGGGGACTGTGGCAGCATGTCCCTTCCTAGAGGGAAGATCAGGGAAGACTTATTAGAGGAAGTGATGAGTACGCTGAGGATGGAAGTGACAAAATGCAAAGGGCCTAGGGGATTGGGTAGAGCATGTGCCAAGGCCCTGGGGCAAGAACAAGCATGAGGTTTTAGGAATTGCAATTAGCTCCGCCAGCCAGGAGAAACCATGTGTGATGGGAGATGTGGAGAGAGGGAGAGAGACAGACAACAAGAGGAGAAAGCAATCTGAAGGAAGAAATGGGGGCCCAAATCCAGAAGGGTTTTGCAAGCCATGCTATGAATTTTAGGCTAAATCCTGAAGATATTTTGCTAAGTGTGTGTGTGTGTGTGTGTGTGTGTGTGTGTGTTGGGGGATGCCAGGGATTGAACCTGGGGTGCTTTACCACTAAGCTACAGCCACAATTAATATTAATAATAAGAAAAGAGAACATTTTAAAAATTTTGAGATGGGTCCTCACTAAGTTGCTGAGGTTGGCCTCAAACTCATGATCCTCCTGACTCAGCTCTCTAAGTCTCTGGGATTATAGGCTTGCACCACTGCTCCTGACCAGCCTTGGAGATCTTTTAAAGAAGAGGTGGGATATGACTTGAGGCAGGAGAGAAATAAGAGGACCTTAACAAAGGTAAAAGTCGGATGGGTAGAGAGAGGTGGAGGGATTTGGGTCATCCTGGGTTGGCTGGGTAGAGAAGGAGAGAGGGGAAGGAAAGAGCAGAAGTCAAGGAGGATGCTCTTAGCTCTGAGTGGGACAGCTTGGAAGTGGTCCAGTCACAGGAGAGTGTCTTTGGGTGGGATGGGACCTTCCCAGGCCCTTCTGTACCCCCCCCCCATTTTTTGCCTTTATATAAAGCTGAACCTGACTTTTGTACCACCACTCTCCTGCCCCCACCATAGAGGGGACTTAATGCTCTTTTTTTTTTGTTTGTTCTATTTAGATGTACCCGACAGTAGAGTGTACTTTGACATATCCGTACATGGAGTATGACTTCCCAATCTTGTGGCAGTACATGATGGAGTTTCACTGGTCGTGTATTCATATGTGAACATAGAAAAGTTATGTCAAATTCATTCTGCTGTCTTTCCTATTCCTTTCCCCTCCCTTCTCTTCATTCCTCTTGAATTTTTATTCCAATGAGCTTCTATTTCCCACTTCTCTTATTGGGTGTTAGCATCCGTAGTATCAGAGAGAACATTTGGTCTTTGGTCTTTGTTTTTTTTTGGGGGGGGGTTGGCTTATTTTACTTAGCATGATCGTCTCCAGTTCCATCCATTTACTGGCAAATGCCATAATTTTAGTTTTCTTTATGGCTGTGTGATGTTCTTTTTAACGGTTATAGATTTGATAACTGCATTGAAGTTCTCAGCTGGGTAGGGGCCAAGGTGGACTGAAAGTCATAGTGCATAATGTTTCTGATGTGATTGGCAACTCATTGAGCATTTTCCCGATGCTTGAAAAGCAAGGAAGTATTGCTGCCTTATGCTTCTGACACCTCCCAGAGTCTCACCTTTCCCTGTTTAGGCCAGGTCAGAAGAAGGACATTGAGATTTTTCTTTTCTATTTTTTTTAATTTTAGTTGTAGATGGACACAATACCTTTATTTGTTTTTATTTTTATGTGGTGCTGGGGATGGAACCCACTGCCTCACACATGCTGGGCAAGCGCTGTACCACTGAGCCACACCCCAACTTGGACATTGAGATTTTCAAATGAGCTTTCCAAAGGCTGATGAATGCAAGGATAAAAAAAAAAAAGGGCTTTGGGAATTTCTCTCATTTCTCTCTTTTCCACTTCTTTCAAAAACAGAGAATGATGCCCATTTCTGCCAGGGACTTTGTTTTATGCAAAGCTATGAAAGAGGAAAGAAAATGGGGCTCAAGTCTGCAAATGATCCTTTTAAGTCCTTTCTCCTTGGAAGAGAGTCATGCTGGGCTTTAAATTAGGAGTGACTTCAGCATAACTTTTGTATATTTGTTTCCAGAAAAGAAATCCACTGCCCCAATTTCCTGATGGGTGAGTGTGGTTTGCAGGGAAATGGTTGAGTAATGCCTTCCAATTTTCTTGGAAAATTTGAGAGTAAAGCCTGGGTCTCTCTACTAGGTGTCCTTGGCAATGATATGGGAGTCTTTGAACAATTTTCAGTATTTTCAAAATCCTTGTGGTTACTATTGGCTAACCACTAGCACAGACTCTGCTGTTACAAGATGACCTGAGGTCAGCCGTCTGATAGGCAAGAGAACCGCATAGATGGTGCAGGGGGGCTCCTGACCCATCATGTAGGAGGCACCCAAATCTGCAACCATGACGCTGGGACTGATCACTGGTTCTAGCCAATGAAAGACTATCCAAATTAACTATTTGGTTACCCTGAAAGGAAAGGCAAGATAAAGAAGAAAGGCCGTCTTTTAAAACTAAATTATAGAAGAGTGAGTGCGGATGCCCTCAGCAGTCACCATTGATGAAAGGGGATTCTCTGTGGGTCATTAAGAAAGTCTCCATTTTTATTTATATGTGCAATTGAATCATTGTCAGTCAGTATCCATTTTAACCCATGCACCTCCAGTCTTAGGATACTGGGCGCTCCCTCATGTCCTTCTGTGTGCTTCTGACATGACCACACTTGTTGTAGGCTTCTTTGATTCTCCCAAGACAAGGCATTTCAGACTTGTACATTTTCTGCCCAGGTCTGGAATTAGTCATTTCTTCAAGGAACTCTGACCCGAGACCACAGTCTGGGACCTCAGGAGTGTTTCTGATAATTGGATTGTCATTGTTAATAGGTGGGTTTTTTTCCCCTCAGTGGATGGAGCTAACAAATCTGCTTTTTTTTTTTTAATATTTTTTAGTTGTTGATGGACCTTTTTATTTATTTATTTGTATGTGGTGCTGAGAATCGAACCCAGTGTGTCATGCATGCTAGGCAAGCGTGTTACCAGTGAGCCACAACCCCAGCCCTGACAAATATGTTTTTTAAAAAATCGATCTATGTGAGGGGCTAGGGCTGTGGTTCAGTGGTAGAGTGTTTATCCAGCACATGTGAAGCACTGAGTTTGATCCTCAGCGCCACATAAAAATATTGTGTCCACCTAAAACTAAAAAATAAATAAATAAATGAATCTGTGATATTCAAGATTATTTATGTCTTTAATTTTTTTCTCATCTTAAGACTTATTTCTTATTGATACTAACCTAATTACTTATTGGCTTTATCTTATGATAATAGAATTGTGCAAAGTTAACAATAGCACTATTAATACTAACAATAGGACCACCGAATGAAATTATGATTTCTTTATGGTTACTATTGACCTTAGACTATGTCCCATGAGGTATGTGCTGTGAAAATACTACATTTAAAAATCTATGTTGGGTTTGGGATTGTAGCTTGGTGGTGCTTGCCTAGCATGTCCGAGGCCCTGGGTTCAATCTCTAGATGCCCTCCCAATCAAAATCAATTGATGTGGCTAGGCGTGGTGGGGCGTGCCTGTATTCCCAGCTACTTGGGAGGCAGAGAAAAGACAATCACAAGTTTGAAGCCAGCCTGGGCAACTTAGCAAGACCCTGTCCCATAAAATAAAAAAGGGGCTCAGGGTGTAGCTCAGTGGTAGAGCCTTAGCCTAGCATGCCTGAAGCTGTCCTGGCTGTCCTGGGTTCAATCCCTAGTACCACCACCTATTTGATGTATAGAGTGGCTTACTGTTTTCCATGTTTGAAAAAACAAGCAATTGTGTGAATATATATATATATATATATATATATATATATATATATAGTGTGTGTGTATCTATATCTATCTATCTATCTATCTATCTATCTATCTATCTATCTATCTATCTATATCTTTCCCCATTTCACACAAAAGATATTTTACCATAAACAATGCTATCTTCCTTTTCTCATGAAAAGCTAGAGATTACTCCATATCAATATAAAGCCATCTTCACTTTTCTTTTCTTTCTTTCTTTTTCTTTCTTTTTCACAGTTGCTGTAACTGCGTTGTATGGGTGACCATCATTTATGAACTTTTGGGTTGTTCCTAACCTTTTGTTATTATAAGTTGTATATCCCTTCTCCAAAACCCTTGGGACCAGAAGTATTTTCGATTTGTTTCGATTTTGCAATGCTTGGGTCTACACGATGAGATATCTTGAACATGATTTAAATTTGAACATGAGGCAGCAGAATACAACAGACACTAGTATGGCAGTATGTAAAAAAGTGGATGTGGAACCGATGTGAATCTGCAATCTGTATACGGGGTAAAAATGGGAGTTCATAATCTGCTTGAATCAAATGTATGAAATATGATATGTCAAGAGCTTTGTAATGTTTTGAACAACTAATAATAATAAAAAAATAAATTTGAACATGAAATTCATTTATGTTTTGTATACACCCTTTACCCAGCCTGAAGGTAATGTTACAAAATATTTTCAGTATGCCCACATTTTGGCTGCTGCCTGTCACAGGAGGTCAGATGTGGAATTTTCTGCTTGTGGTGTCATGTCAAAGCATAAACATTTTGGATTTTAGTGCAGTTTGGACCTCAGTTTCAGATTAGGGATGGTCACTGTATGGGCAGTGAATACACTTCGCACACATCAGTTAGTATTTTGTAAGTGTATCTTGGAGGTATGATGCTAGCAGAGGGGTCAGTGGGTCCCTTGGGAGTGCATATGTCATTTTCCGGCCTTTGCCCAATAGTTTTCTGTACATTTGGCCTTCACTCCAGCAGTGTATGAGGGTGCTGTTTTTTTTTTTTTCCAAAGCCTTACAACAAAATGTGTCATTTTGGACTTTTGCCAGTCTCATAGGTGGAACACGGAATCCAGTGTGGCTTTAGTTGGCATTTCTACTGTTATGGTAGACAGTGAGCATCTCTCTGCTGCTGGTGGTGGTTGAGGACCATAAAGGTCAAGGGACACCAATGACAGGGATGGCAGTGTGACATCCAGCAGCATCTAGCAGCACCATGGTCCTCAGTGGGCCGATGTAGTTCTAGGCTGGGCAGCCCTGCAGCGGGTCCTGTGGCAATCTGTGTGCTACCTCCTGTCTTTGATCATGGCCTTGTTCATGTTAATCACTAGATTGGTTTTTGGGGCTTGTATCTTAAGGACCTTGACTTGCTGTGCCAAGAAATAGACTTGGCAGGGCCACTGAGGGAGGGAGGTTCTGAGTCCATTTACCTCCTCTGTAGCATGGTGAATAGGGATTTAAAGAGGAGCTTGGCACGTGATGGGGGGTTGGCTTTTGGAAGGCACAGTGATACCCATGGGACTCCGTCATGTGCCATATGACTTACTGGAATTTGATGAATCATATTAGCAATTCGTCTTCTCCAGAAGGAGGGAAAGGAAACTCAGCATAGTGTAGAAAGAGGGCTACAAGTCTCTTCTGTGGAACACACGCACACACACACACACATTAAGGTCAATAAAAACCTAATTTCAGTTGACAGCAAAGAAGCTCACGGATGCTGAAAGACTTGCTGGCTATCGGGAGCAGTTCATGAGACATTCATTTGTTCACTCAGCCACTCAAGTAATATTTATTGAGTACTTGCTAGGTGCCAGCACTGTATTAGGTGCTGAGGATATGATTTTGAGCAAGATATGATCTTGAGTTGAGTCTGTTATAGGAAGACGGGTCACAGGAAGAGAAAATTAAGCCTGACATGGGCCATAACAGGGATAAGCCAGGTGGGGTCACGGGGAAGCAGAATAGTAACAGTCTCACCTCGAGAGTTCTTACTGTATGCCAGGCACTTTACCTGTGCTCATTTACTTTTAAACAGTTCTAAGAGGCAGATACAGTTTTTAATCCCAGTTTGACAGATGAGGGCTCTAAGGCCTGAGGACCTTAAAGAATTGGCTCCAGAACCCCAAACTGGACAATGGCAGACTCAGAAATTAGCTCTGTTTTTGATAAATGGGTAGGAATTATTTATACCTTTCCTCATTATCCCTAGCCACTCAAGAGGCCATAATTTTGAAAGATTTATGCCTGGGAATTGCTCAGCCCCTGAGCTGCGGCTTGCTGGTGGGGCTGCCTGGCACTTTTGAGGGTAAGAATTATGTCAGGCCTTGGGGTGTTTCCAGGGGCAAACTCTGGGTATAGAAAGATAGAAGAAAGAGTGTCTAATGGCACAAGAAGACATTTACTATCTGTTATTCAATTAAAAGGGAGTTATAAAAAGAGAATGGACAGTATGTAGTTACAAGTTTAGCTTTTAAAATGATGTATGTGTATGCATGCAGAGAAAGTATTAGCGGTAGAATTCTCTAAGTCACAGGATATTTGTGTGTGTATATTTGTGTGTGTGTGTGTGTGTGTGTGTGGATGTGGGTGTTTTGTTGGGATTAAACCAAGAGGCACTTTGCCACTAAGCTATATCCATCAGCTCTCTTAGTAATTTTTATTTTTATTTTTTTGGACTGGGGATTGAACCCAGGTGTGTTTAACCCCTGAGCAACATCCCCAGTTCTTTTAAAAAATATTTTATTTAGAGACTTTTATTTAGAGGTTTTGAACTCGCCATCTTCCTGCCTCAGCCTCTGGAGCAGCTGGGATTATAAGCATATGCTGCCACCATGCCTGGCTCCCTGAGTCACACTAAATTGCTGAGGTTAGCCTTGAACTTGTGATCCTCCTGCCTCAGCCTCCTGAGTTGTTGGGATTATAGACATGTGCCATTGCACCTGGCTAGATGTTAGGATTTTAAGGTTTTTTTTTTTATTATTAGTATTGAATTCTTTTTGCTTATCATAATTTTCTAAATATTTCACAGTAAACGTGAAATATTTATATAAGGACAAAAAATAACACTATATTGATTGATTCTCTTTTACTCTAAGCGATTTCATGTTACTTTAAACATCAGCCACTAACTGGGAAGATGGTTCGGATCACTCCTAAACTCTCTAGTTAAATCCTGATAAACCTGGCATTTTCCAGTTTTTCCTAAGGACTGTGCTACTTTTCTCTGTCCTGATGCCCCACTAGAGCCAGGTGCAGGTGTATCTCTCAAGCGGACCATCAGAACCTGCAAGCATGGAGACTGAGAATCTTCTTGGAAATGTTTCAGGTTGTACCATTTTTGAAAACTGCAAGAGCTGCCGGAATGGCTCGTGGGGGGGCACCCTGGACGACTTCTACGTGAAGGGCTTCTACTGTGCAGAATGCAGAGCCGGCTGGTATGGAGGAGACTGCATGCGTAAGTAGACCCGGAACCAGTTCTGTCACTAATGCACACGGTTTTACAGTTTCACTGTACAAGGGACTAAAGTTCATCTTGTTGGAATCTGAGTTTTGGAAGGTGTGGGGCCAGCGGGCTTTCTAGGCAAGACTATAAAGCAAAGCTATGTTTCCATCTGCTGGGTTGTGGACATCTGTTCATTCCGGATTGTTGGCCCCGGGAGGTTTCTATCCGCCCTTTGAGCTCGCCTCTCTCCTGGATGAAGCCCAGGTCATCCACACACAGTGTGACCCATGTCCCTTCCAGAGGCAGTGGTGGTGGCAATGGCCAGCAAATGTGAATAAGCCTTCAAAAATGTTGTGTTTGCTGGGTGCGGTGGTGCACGCCTGTAATCCCAATGGCTTGGGAGGCTGAGGCAGGAGGATTGTGAGTTCAAAGCCAGCCTCAGCAACTATGCAAGGCCCTCAGCAACTAGCGAGACCCTGTCTCAAAGGGCTGGAGATGTGGCTCAGTGCCCTTGCGTTCAATCCCTGGTACCAAAAAAAAAAATGTTATCTGTAATGCATTTTATTTTTTGGGGGGGGGATCCAACTCATGGGCTCTCAACCTCTGAGCCACATCCAGCCCTATTTTGTATTTTATTTAGAGTCAAGAGCTTACGGAGTTGCTTAGAACCTGGCTTTTGCTGAGGCTGGCTTTGAATTTGTGATCCTCCTGCTTCAGCCTCCCAAGCTGCTGGGATTACAGGCATGCACCATTTTGTCTGACTGTAATGCGTTTTATTTTATTTTATTAAGTTGATTTTTTAAAAATAAATGGCAGCTGAATGCATTACAATTTTTATTACACACATACAACACAATTTTTCATTTCTCTGATTGTATATAAAGTATGTTCACACTAATTTGTGTCTTCATACGTGTACTTTGGATAATGATGTCCATCACATTCTACCATCCTTGCTAACCCCCTGCCCCCTCCCTTCCCCTCCCATTCCTCTGTCCTATCTAGAGTTCGTCTGTTGCTCCCACACTCCCCCTCCCTACCCCATCATGAATCAGCCTCCTTATATCAGAGAGAACATTTGGCATTTGGTTTTTTTGGGATTGGCTAACTTCAGTTAGCATTATTTTCTCCAATGCCATCCATTTACTTGCAAATGCCATGATTTTATTCTCTTTTATCACCGAGTAATATTCCATTGTGTATATATGCCATATTTTAAAAAAATCCATTCATCTACTGAAGGGCATCTAGGTTGGTTCCTCACTTTAGCTATTGTGAATTGTGCTGCTATAAACATTGATGTGGCTGTGTCCCTGTAGTATGATGTTTTTAAGTCCTTTGAGTATAGACTGAGAAGAGGGATGGCTATATGTCTCTCCGTTAGTAAATTTTTTGAATCCCAAGCTAAATTCTTGAAATATACCAACAAATTGCCAGTATAATATTTGTCCTAATAAAGGGATTCTTTCTGGAAGAGACTTGATCTCAAAGAATTACTTAATATTTATTAGAGTTCCCTCTGAGTTTCAATAATTCTTTGAAAATAGATTGGAAATCTAGCCTCTCTCTCTGTCTAAAATTCCCTCTGTGGTGCTCTTAGCTGAACGTCCCTCTAAGAGTCTGTATCTGGAACAATGTGCACATTACTTCCATTGAGCCTGTTTTTTGTGCTACCTATTTGAATCAGAAGCAGTTAGGATGGTCTTACCTTTTGAGTAGTTTTACTTCTAGGACTTATATTCCCTGTTTATAGAGATGCTGGTTGGAGTGGGATTGATATTTTTTGCCCGATCCCACCTGTAGTAGGATACTATGTGTTTCAAGTGTCTAGGGCAAAGGTTGAAGTATGCCGTCTGTGGCTGAAAAATTCAATCACAGTCAGAAGAAAAGGGCTTGGTCAGAATGTCAGGGTGAATTTGGGAATTCCAGAATATGGGTAACTTTTGAAGTGCTGGTCTCTCAGTCCATACAACAGAATTGAGACTTCCAAGGGAGGCTAAGGACCAGCATATGTGAATGTCACAATGAACCCCACTATTTTGCATAATTATAGTGCACAAATAAAAACATAAAAAAATTAATTTAAAAAAGTGAAATTCTGAAAAAAAACAAAAACAAAACAAAACAAAACAAAAAAAACCCAAACCAAAGTGCTATTTAATCTCAGGTGCAGGTTTAAAACTTAGAAGCCATTTTAGGTGGTTTTAGGAAACTTGATTTTGGAGTTGGTAGACTATCTTCCAGGTAGGTTAGCTGTGAGATTTAACCCTGGTCTTCCTCTGCCAGCTGCTCTGGGTGTGTACGTAGAACATCCATCAGAGCCCAAGATCTGAATGACACAGACCTGGGCTTAAGTAGTAGCCTTGCTTATACTAAGTGGCCTTGGCAAGTCATTTAACCTTGCTAATAGCAATGTCCTCCCTAAAAATGGGAATTAATAGGGCTGGTTGAAGGATTCAATGAGACAGATGCATGTGAAACATTAGTTGTCTTCCTAGCAATAGGAAAAACTCCATGAATACAATGTACTTATCATTATTTTCCATATGCTCCTTAGTTATTGAGTTAATAGGAGGTCTAAAATAAAAATACTTTCAAAAGGAGTTTAAGAAAGAGTTATAGTGCATGGCTTTTGATTTTCTGTTGATCTTTGGAGTCTATAAGAACTTCAGGACTTTCCTTGCTTTGGATCCCATAGAAGACTGCTCTTTGTCTTTGTGCATGAATGGGATAGGAGGATGGGAAGGAGCTGAGGTGATCACCGGTGGTCCAATCATACATGGCCTTGTAGGGACAAAAGTTAGGTAAAGAATTTAAATGTTGTTCAGATGCAGTTGGAAGCCTAGGAAGAGGTGTGAAGGAGGCTTGAATTAAGGGCTCTGAAAAAATAAGAGAACAATTAACCACAGGCAGTGAGGGGCGGGGAAAGCTCTGGGCTATGCCTTTGCCCAGGGGCTGGCAGAAGGGACAACACTGCAGACAGAGGGAGCTGCATGGTCAGGGTGTGGAAATGAGTCTTCAGGGAAGTGTGTGACGTCAGGTGTGCCTAGATCTGTGTGGCAGTATGAGGGAGTGGTGGGAAGTGAGACTGGCAAGGTAGGTGAGACCAGATGCAAAGGGCATAGGATGCTGGATTCAGACCTCGGAGCTCATTGTGAGGATGGCGGGTGGTGTGCATTGAATGGTTTGACCTGGAAGTGACATTGGAGCACATGGTGGTTTCATGGGGTGGAGTCAAGAGCATGTCAAAGGTGGTGGTTAGCAGTGCTATTTCAGTAGTTCTGGACATGGGGTGTTGGGGGGGGGCAAGATGTGAGAGAAGCTTAAAGGAAGAAGTAACAGGACTCACTGACACACTGAGAGAGGAGTGGGGCACCTCGATGGGACATGAGTTTCCTAGTCTGAGCAACTCTGTAGAAGTGGGTGCTGTTGAGTGGGTAATAGAGGAGAAGAGGTGTGTGGGGGAGAGAAGGGGAGTCCCACTTGAGATCAGTGGGAATCTGAGCATCTGTAAGAGACCCCACAGGCACTTGGAAACAGGTTTCTGGAGCTTAAGAGAACTGTGGAGGGTGAAGACACACTCATGGGAGTTAGCTGAGATCCCCCAGGGAGCCTGGAGCCTCAGACAGCAGAGAGCCATTGACAGAGGAAAGAGAGACCAACGGAAGGGAAATAAGAAGAGGTGAGAAAGAACAGCCAGAAAGGTGGGAGAAGCAAGAGGGAGCCGTGTTTTGGAAGCTGGGAGAAGAGTTTCCAAATAAGACAGAAGGAGAGCAGGACATGGATAGGAAAGAGGTTTTTGTATTTGACAGCTGGCAGGTGACTGGGGACCTTACCAGGAGCGACTTGGGAATGGGAGGAAATGTAGGCCAGAGGTAGAGACAGCTTTTAAATAAGTTTTACAATCGTTTTTTAAAACTTTTAAAATAAGGGGCTGGGGTCGTGGCTCAGTGGTAGAGCGCTTGCCTAGCATGTGCGAGGCGCTGGGTTCAATTCTCAGCATCACATATAAATAAATGAATAAAATAAAGATCCATATCTTAAAAAAAATTAAAAAGCAACTTTAAAAATAATAAGGTAGAGATGGGAGATAAAAAGCCACAGTCACAGTGCTTATGGAACATTTCCATGAAGCACTGGGATGGTCACCAAGTAATATGATGAACTCTTAAGGAATGTATAATCCATCCATGGAAACCTAAGAAGGTCGACCCCAAGAAGACATCAGTGTGATAAGGTTATGAGGTTCTTACGGGCACTGCATAAGTATGAGAATTCATAGGAAGATGTTATTCATTTCACTATTTGTTGAATGTCTGCCTGGGGCTGGGCATTGTGGTGCCTTCTGTGTTAAAGACAACTGAGCACGTGGGTGACTCATGGCTCAGTCACAGTGAGGATCACATGGCAATACAAGCATTTGACCAGTAGATGGCGCCCAAGCAATCCTTTCAAGCCTCTCTTTAGCCTGAAGAAGGAAGATTTATTTTTGTTTAATTTTTAAAAATATTTTTTAATTGGTGCATTTTAATTATACATAGCAGTGGGATATGTTGTGACATAATCATAAAGGCACACAACATAATTTGGTCAATTCTATTTCCCGGTAACAAGGAGGTGGGCTCCTTGCTGAGGTCTACCTGTAGGGCTCTGACATTTTTTCCCCTGAGTACCATTTAGAGCCTCACTTACTAAGAAGGAGGAGCAACAGACAAGAGCCAGATAGGATCACAGGTTATACTGGAGTTTCAGAGCCTGTGGCATGGAACAGATGCGGTAGTTTGCTCACTGTCTTGACGATGTTTATGACAGTATTAGCCTACCTCCCCGACAGTCTTAACTCATGTTCTGGTAACCCCCGGGGAGCTTGTATTATTCAAGGAAATGGGCAGAGTTCCTGAGGCCAGAGCCCAGCAGAAGACCATTCACATCTTCTCACCCAGCAAAGGTGGGTTGAGTGATCTCAAAACACCCAGGAGCTGGAGATATTTTATTATCACAAGAAAGAACTGTTTTTTCTTTCCTTTCCAAATGTTTTCATTTGAAAAATTTCCTATCTACAGAGAGATTCCAGGAAGGTATACATCCATACACTCTATCTGGATTCATGTATGATTATCATGTTTTCAAGGTATGGTTTTCTTTTTTATTATACCATATTTTTCTACGTTTCATCATGTTATCATGATTTTGTCTTGATGTTCAAATTGTCCCAGATTTGGCCAGTGAAGACCCTCCAAGTCGGCTCAACCACATCATTCTTTGAGCACATCCCTGTTTTCTTGTTCCCTGGAAATGCAAGTTCATCTTTTCCCCTGTTTCCCAGCTTCTGGGAAATTTCCCAGCCATTTCCCCATGAAATCTGGGCTCCTGAGTCTGTGATCCAGATGTGGCTGTTAGAGATACCAGTCTCTGAAGTCAAAACCAAGGCTTCTTCTTAGTGCTTCCTAAGCTGGAAAGTTGAGTTCTTAAGTGAACCCCTCTGCTGACCTCCACTGCTGACCCCTGGAGGGGTGTTTATTTAACTTGGCCTTCAGGCTGAGTTCCTTAGCCACAGAAGAGATGGGCAGGGTGAGGGCCCAGGGCCACCCAGGATGCTGCACTCACAGCTTGCATCCTGTGGTCCCAATCGTTCAGTCCCTGAAGGATGTTGGGGACCTAAGAAGGTTAGGAAAGCAACCCAGATGAGAAGGGATTTAGGGGGAGAGATTACAGGGCCCTTAATACGTTTATCTTCTTAGTCATATTTTGGACAGAGGGAGAGGAGCAAGAGGAATTGGCTGTAAGCCAAACCCCCAAATGTTTGTGTCGTTAGAATATCAGAGAAGATGATTTGTGCCAGCTGCCACCTGGGGAAGGATGAAGAGCCAATTTGAGAAGGGAAGGGAGGGCTAAAGGCTCAGGGAGTGGTGTGTCCCAGACCTAAGGGGCTGTCCTCCAGGGAGACGGTGGAACCACCTGGGTGAAGTCAGGCAGACCGGTTCATGTCACTCCAGCCTTTTGTGACCTGATTTCTAGGAAAAGAATAATACAGAGTTGGGTCCAAATTGAGGATGATAATATGTGGTCATTGGCTGCCTGGGCGTGGAATCATAGGGCCTGCATTTGAATCTCTATGCCTTCTGTGACTTTGGACGAACTTACTAAGTCTTTGTCAGTCTCAATTTCCTCCTTTGAAGGATGGGGATGATCATAGTGGCCCCCACAGAGGGTTTCTGTGAGGTCTAGAAGAAGTGCTGTCTATAAGTCTCCCAGTAGGGGGTCTGGTGTGGAGTGAGACTACCTATTAAATAGGCTGAACGAATGGTGAATTCTATTCTTATTACCAAAACAGAGCTGCTCTTTTGTTGTTGGTGTGTGAGTTTTATCTCAAGGGGTGGGGGATGGAAAAATTAATGTAGGGCTGGACAGGAAGGATAGGAAAAGACAACTACCTAAGGGAGAAAAAATAAATATGAACATGATGAGGTAGTCTTCCCAGGACAAGTATTATATGGTAAGTGATACCTTGTTTTCTGTCTGAGAAACTCTTTGACTCCAGGGAATTAATGTTTGGACCTTTGTAGATTTTATGTTATCAAAGAATTCCTGGGTCAAAACCCAGTTTCTGGGGAGGGTATAGAGGCATGACAGACCCCTCCTGCTCCAATAGTAAGAAATCACTACATAAACCAAAGAAAAACCACAATTTTCTTTAAAACCATCAAATATCTGTGAATATGGAATCAGAAAGAACCTAAAATCCAGGGGTGTGTGTCCTTCCTAGGTGAGTGAGGGAGCAAGATGGTTCCTCCCTGCTTAGTTGCTGCGGTTCAGCAGCAGCAGGACAGGGGAAGGAGGGCACCTCCCAGCAGAGAAGCCAGTGGACTTTCGCTGCCCCTCTGGCCTGGCCTGTTGAACTGAAATCTAGAGGAAACCCACAGCAAAGCCATCCTTTCCACCAAGTACTTTCTGAAATGGGATCTTTCTGAGCAAGCAGAGGTGGGGGCAAGACTAGAAAGCAGGTCTTGGGTTTGGCATAAAGACTATCTTACAGCTTCAAGAACTTGTGGCCCCACAGTTTTGTAATCTCAAAAGCTCGCCATTTCCAAGTCCTGTAGTCCTGGAGTGCAGGAAGTTGCAGAGAGGAGAAGTTGAAAGTCAGAGATGCATTTTTTACTGTGAAAAAGCAAGACAATATAATCCACAGCCCAGAAAACAGTCCAAAGAAATAGACCCTCTGTGACCAAATGCTGGAATTTTCAGACAAAAGCTTTTAGATAACTAAATATACGAAAGAATCTCTAGGAAAAGAGGAATATAATGAATGAAGGCACAATGAATTTCAGGAGAGATTTGGAAAGTATTATAAAGAACCAAATGGAAATCCTAGAACTGATAGATATATGACCTGAGATTTAAAAAAAAATGGAAAGGATTAAGAACCTATTGGTTACCAAAGAAGAAAGGATCAGAAAACTAAAGACAGGGTAATAGAAATCAGCCAAGTTAAAGCCTAGCAAAGAGACTGCAAGTAGTCAGCAGACTAGACATTTTGTACCACCTTTGCCTAGACCCTGTCTTTTGAGCTGGATTAGCAGAGCTGTCTTAGTGTGCATTTGTGTGTGTGTGTGTGTGTGTGTGTATGTGCGAAGACACTTAGGGGAGTAAATACTTTCTGCGGCAGAGTGGTAGACACTATTCTTGGTGGACATTTGTTTCAATTGAATGGATGGATCATTTGACATAGGGAAGAGGGGCTTTAAAAATGGTTCACTTGGTAGCGACCTGAGAGGCTGAGGCAGGAGGACTGCAAATTTAAGGCCAGCCTCTGCCACTTGGTGAGACCCTGTCTCAAAGTAAAATAAAAAAAAAATAATAATAATAAGGGCTGGGGTGTAGCTCAGTGGTAAAGTGCTTCTGGGTTCAGTTAAAAAAAAAGGTTTGATTGCAGGGAGATCTTTATTTGGTACAGTTATTCATTCAATCAACAATTGAAACAACAGCTTAATGCATACATATATTTGAACAAGACAATGTCCCTGATCTCACAAGAACTGTGTCATGGGGGAGGCAAACAATTTAATAATCAGTCACTATAAAGAATCAACTGATTGAGGTTCAGGCCAAGCCTTGAGTGAGCCTTTTACTGTGTCACTCTGGGACCTCTGCTAGTTCCCTGCAAGGAACTGGTAAGAGCTGTCACTTGGCACTCGCTGGGAACTGAGCATGGTTCACGTACCTTCCCTACTGACTCAGTTAACCCTCCCTGCAGCCCCCATCAGAGCCTGTTAACAATGGTGACACTGTGACACTGGGGCTGAGTGACATTCCTGCTGTCACACAGCTTGTAAGCATCAGGGCCGAGGTGTTCATTTAGAGGCTGAGCCCTGGCTCCTCTCTGCCCTCCCAGTGGGACCACCCCTAGGTCACTTGGAGTGCCTGTCTCAGGGCTGGCAGGTCATGGGAGGACGAGCCAAACCATGTGGAAGGGCAGGCTTCCATCCTGCTCCTGGCCCCGTGCAGGGGACAATCCCACGTCATTGTCCGGGCCTTGGCTTCACCAGCACTGTCTGGGCGGTGGGGCCAGATGGGTTTAGGCCTCCAGCCAGAGATGAGGTGTAGCTCTGAAGAGGCCTGGGCAGTGACCATCCCCTTTGATTCCTGTGCCAAAATCGTCTGAGTCTCCGATCAAGACTCAAGAAAAATAACAATATTTGTTGTCCTTTATTGAGCATTCAGTGGGAGGTGCTTTAAATAGAGCATCTTCTTTAATCCTTAAGACAAGCAAATAAGGCCACGTGGCAGAGACCTACTGTTATTCTCATTTCCAAATGAAACACCTTGGCTCAAAAAAAAAAAAAAAAAAAAAAAATCCCAGTGAACTCATCTAGGGTCACACAGCTAGGAAACAACGGCCTGAGGTTTAGCCCCTGTCTGGCTTCATAGACTGAATGTGCTTCCTGAGTCATCTTTGAAAGAGGACAGAAAATGCAAATGGCTCTCCCTTTGAATGGCTTTTTAAAGTCCTTCTTTTCTTTCTAAGAGAGATTCAAGAAAAACAAACCCAAACCACTTCTCAGAAGCATGGGGTGCCTCTCTCCTGCCATCCCCTCCCAACTCCTGATGCTGGAGATAACAAGATTTGTGGGTGAAGGCGGAGGCAGGGGATGGGGGGGGTGGCTTCATTTTTCTTGGGAACCTTCCAGCTCTCTTATTAGTTTAGAAATTAATGAAGATTATGAAGATTTCCTTTCAACTCTGTAGAAGCAGGCTTCATCTAGCTAGCCCTCCTGTTTGGTCCTGTAGCAAAAGAATAGGAGACGAGTCCTGGACTTGAGGACCCCGGGGGATAGTCTGGATTGATGGACAGATCCCCTTGTGCATGCATGTGTGTGCTCGTGGACACACACACACACACACACACACACCCCTTTCCCTGTAGCAAGACTGTTTTGGGGAATCCAAGCACGTCTTCTGGGCCCTTTGCCTGCTCAGGACCACCTGCTTGGTTGGCCAGCAGCATTTCCTTGGCAGGGACATTGGGCTGTGTTCACTGTTCTGCCCTGGACAGAGAGGTGCAGTGAGCCTTCTCTGCACCCAGGCCCGCCAATTCCCCCAGTAGAGGCAGGAGTGGAGGGGAGGGGAGTCTTAAGGAGTTCCTTGATGTGGGGAACAGGGGGCTGCCTCCTCCTCTGTCTTTGGGCCCAATACCCCTTCCTCCAAGCCCATTTCCAAGAAGTGGCCTCTTTGTCCCCGGTTGGTTGGAAGCCGTTCCCCATCTCAGGGCCAACTCTGCCCTCCTCTTCAGACTGAGAAGAAACGATATGATGAAGCACCGAGGTGCAGCCTGTGTTCTAGAATCCCGGCTGCTTCTGAAGGACAACCTCTGTGCTTGCAGGGACAAGTGGTCCAGCCTTTCACTTGGCCGGCTCCCAGGTGGGGCTGGGGGCTCTGAGCCCTCCAGAGACAGCACAGAACCCTGGAACCGAGCCCAATGGACTTGCCAAGGAGACCTGAATGGGATGGCCACCAGCTTCTCTTAGATTTGGGGAGGGACCCAGGGACATGGCTAACTGATTCCAGCTCCCATATGGAGGGAAGAAACCGGAAGCAGACTGGCAGCACTGGCTGCTGGTTCTAACTTGGGGTTCTCAGCAGGAGGTTTGCTTGGGGTGGGGGCTGTAATTTAACACCTTGCCGCCAGGGAAGCTGCCAGTCCTGGAGGGGCGGGGGCTGTGCGGGAGGACTTCTTTTTTCGTCTCTCACACCCTGCGTAGCACTTCCGTAGCCCTGCAGCAGATGGGCAGATGTGGGCGATGAAACGCGTGAGGTGTGCAGGAAGAAGCAGAAGCCGGGAGGGTGAAGATTTCATGTGTCTCTTTTAGAAAGAGGAGGAAAAATCTTCCTGCTTCCCAGTGGAGAGGGAGAGGGCTGGTCAGCAAGTCCCTGAGACAGCTCATTGTACCAGCCAAGACCCAGCATCAGGACCAGACAGAGCAAGGTTCAGCCCCCTGCTCTGCACCCTGTAGCAAAAGCTAACATTTACTGATTTTTCTATAATGGGTTTTTCATGCATATTCTGATTCAAGCCTTGCAAATCATGTGAAAGTAGGTGCCACTTCAATTCACATGTGACTCAGGTGAGATTCTGAGAGGTAGAATAATTTGCCTAAGGCTGCACAGCTAGTGGAGAGAAAGCTGGGCTTCAAACCGAGGGTGGTGTTTTAATAAGCTTTGTTGCTGCTGGGACCAAAAGGAACTGACAAGAACAATTAGAGGAGGAAAGGTTTATTGGGGAACTCATGATTTCAGAGGTCACAGTCCAAAAATGGCTGACTTGATTCCTCGGGACTTGAGATGAAGCTGAATATCATGGCGGAAGATATTGGAAGGTGGAGGAAAGTGGCTTAGGACGTGGCCATCATGAAGCAGAGAGAGAAAGTCTAAGCTCACAAAATATATATCCCAAAGGCATGTCCCCCATGACCACCTCCTCCAACTACACCCTACCACCTATAGTCACAATGCAGTTAATCTCTATCAGGGGATTAATTCATTGATTAGGTTAAGGCTCTCAGAATCCAACATTTCACCACTAAACTTTCTTGCATTGTCTCACACGTGAGCTTTCGGGGGACAGACACCTTATATGTAAACCATAACAGATAGACTCCAAAGATTCTGATCTTCACTTTACAACGAGTGCAGCAATTTATAGAATCTTCTGACTTCTTGGCCATCTGAATTTGGGGAAGTCCCCTAACTTCTCTGTCCTTAGTGTTCTGCACCTGGGAAATGGGGAGACGAATGTTGTTTTCCCAGGTTTCTAAGGAGGATTAAATGAAATGACGTTGGTAAAGATTTTAGCCAGTGAATGGCTTATAATAAGATCATCACTCATTCATTCAATAAATATTTATTGAACACCTGTTATATGCCAGGTACCAGGCTAGGTATACAAGCTAGAACATGTCTCAGCTCTACCAAAGGATGTAAGAAAATAGTCTCAAATAATTTCGGCTAGTGATGTGTGTTGAAAAGAAAACACAAGGGGTCAGGAGGGCGACTGTAGAACCTGGAGGACCTACCTCAGCTGGAAGTGCAAGGAAGGTCTCATTGAAGAAGTGGCAGTGAGTTTAATTCCCAGAGGGAGGGGAGGTGGAAGAGCATGAGTCTTCTAGTTTAAGGGAAGAGCAAGTTCAAGGCCTGAGACTGGGACCAGAAAGAAGGCTGGCGTGATGGGAGCAGAGCAAGTAAGTGGGTAGTAGACAGGACTGAGCCCAGCGTGGGTCTGGGTAGCCCGTGGGGCAGGGCAGTGGATAGTGTGGGAAGTCGTTTGGAGAACTTGGATCAAGAGAGCATGATGCCACCTGATTCATTTAATTATCTTACATGCAGCTTTTGCAGCTATGTAGGGAATAGAATTGGGGGGCAAGGATTGATGCCAGGAGATCAGGATTATAGGGATAGATGGGCAGGCTAGAGCCAGAAGAGAGTAGTAAAACCACACTTCTCTAAATGCACACTTTGGTTTCAGATTTTTTTAAATTATTTTTTTTAATTTTAATTAATTTTTTATTTATATATGACAGGCAGAATGCATTACAATTCTTATTACACATATAGAGCACATTTTTTCCTATCTCTGGTTGTACACCAAGTATGTTCACACCAATTCCTGTCTTCATACATGTACTTTGGATAATAATGTCCATCACATTCCATCATCATTTCTAACCCCATACCCCTTCCCTTCCCTCCCACCCCTCTGTCCAATCTAGGAGTTTGTCTATTGCTCCCATGCTCCCCCTCCCTACCCCACCATGAATTAGCCTCCTTATATCAGAGAAAACATTCAACATTTGGTTTGGGGGGATTGGCTAACTTCACTTAGCATTATCTTCTCCAACTCCATTCATTTACCTGAAAATGCCATGATTTTATTCTCTTTTATTGCTGAGTAAAATTCCATCGTGGATATATGCCACATTTTTTAAATCCATTCATCTATTGAAGGGCATCTAGGTTGGTTCCACAGTTTAGCTATTGTATTATGCAACCTAGTGGAAGTTTTCGCAGAAGTCCCAAGCCTCAGGGCTTCAACTTGCCAAAAGTGGAGTGTGCTCTCTGCCTGACACTGTGGGCATGTTTCTTCTGTCATCTTGTCATGGAGCAATGTCCACTGATATTAACAGTCTTCTTTTTAGCTATGAGATTTTATACCTTTTTGAGGAAGGGTGGGGATATAACTGCACATCTCTATTTTATGATATCGGTCTGGATTTCTATATAGACCCGGGGTAGATAAACTGTTTTTGGTAATTGTCTAGATAAAAAAAAAGAGTATTTTTGTGGGCCTCCTTCCTTTTGACACAAGTACTCAGCTCTGCTGCTGTAAAGCAAAAGCAGCCATAAGCAATACATGAATGAATGGATATTCTATATTCCAATAAAACTTTATTTATAAAACATTATTACAAAAACAGGCAGTAGGCCAGATTTGACCCCTCACAGTTTGCCAACCTCAGGTAAGGAATACAATTTACGTGCATGACCCAAATAATTTTTTCCTATAAAATCACTTGAAGACATTTCCCCCACTCTTTTGTAAAAATAGAGTGCATCATCCATATTTGTGCTTATCTGAATACAGAAAATAATGTTTGAAAATCAATATTTTTCAAATCTTAAGGATTCCTTTGGAGGTAATTCAGAAGACTAGAGGAGGTGAGGGTGGAGGGCCTAGGGACCCCGCTTCTTCTTAAGCCAGGAGCCCTTCTTTGATCCATGTTTTCAATGTTCATTTTTAAAATTGGTGTTCTTCAGAAGAGTTTGAGCAAAAGTACTTGGGAGCGAGAAAAACCAGCCTGAAAACCATCAATCCTGTCCAAGTGGTTGCAGATCATCTCTCCCTCCACACGTCCATTACAGAGGCACTTGTTACATAAGTGGTCATAGGAGAGGTTCACAGAGATTTTCTAACTGGATGGCATGGGGCAAGGGAGAGGAGTAGAGGGAGAGTCTACTTTTTGAAGCGGAGGCAGCTAGGCGGTAGGTCGGGCTAGTCTTGGAGAGGTTGGACCATATAGTGGCTTGGACTTTATATTCAATTAGAGTTGAGTTTCTACTCTGTCACCTACAGACTAGATTAGTGATTGATTTAACTCTCTGATGATCTTCTCCAACTCCATTCATTTACATGCAAATGCCATGATTTTATTCTCTTTCATTGCTGAGTAATAATGATGATAGCACTTCCCTTCCCAAGCTGTTGGGTGGATTAAATGAATTGATTTTATGCAAACGGCCTCATACATGGATAGATGCATAAAAAAATATTGGTTTCCTTCTCCCTTCTCCCTCTTTGTTCTGTTCTAAGGGGTGTGGGATGAGTTTGAAGACTCCTTCTCCCATCTCTTTTGTGTTGACCCCAATCTCCCCATCCCAATCCTTTTTCTCTTCTCAGGATGTGGCCAGGTTCTTCGAGTCCCAAAGGGTCAGATTTTGTTGGAGAGTTACCCCTTAAATGCTCACTGCGAGTGGACCATTCATGCCAAACCCGGGTTTATCATCCAACTGAGGTAAGGGTTGGGGTCAGAATCGAGGAGCATCAAGGAGACCACAGTGGCATGGACCAAGCTCACCATTAACACTTTACTCTTCACCCCTGAAAAATACCTCCCTCTTTTCTTCCAGGGCAGCAGAGTGGCTACATCAGCCCTAAGATTTCCACTGAGTTTTTCCCTTTCCTAGCTGTGGTGAGGCCAGAGCTGATTGAGATTCCTGATCCTGTAGGGTACAACTTTCAACAAACATTTTCTGGGGGGATGAATATACCCTGAGGTTCCCAGAGGCCAGCTCTGCCCTCCAGGAGGAGCAACATGGTACCCTGAATTGGAAGGATCCAGTAAAACCTTCTCCATCCTTATCAAAGCAGGCCTTGGTAGCTGGTGTCCCACACCGTGAGGACCTGGGGTTGGAAGTGAGGCTGATTAATTGGGCTTTCTCAGGGGAGGGCTGGTTCTAGGAGAAACTTAGGGGGTCACAGTCTTCTGCTTAATGGGCTCAGGACTGGGTCTCCAGGATGCTAAGGCAGGTGTTAAATGCTGCATATTAACATTTCAGCAGCTGAGGGACCAAGATAGATGTTCTCTCAGAGACTCCAAAAAGCTTCTCTCAGATCCAGGAGAAGATCCAAAAAGAAATAGCCCCCAAAATAAAATGGTGAAGGATTAAGAAGCACATTACCAGCCCAGGAAAGAGGCCTGATTTGTTTCCATATTTAAAGTTGGGCCTTCTGGTCCCAAGTAATGATAGTCATGAAAACACTTGGAAGCATATACACAATATTTAGCTTAAAAGCTCATCAGTCATTCCCTTTCTGTCACCTGCCAGGCTACCACAAAATCTATTTTCTTGCCTGTAAAATGATCTCAAGGCCACCCATGTCCCTCTGTCCCCAGAGCCCCCCTTCTACTCAGACCATGTGTCTCACTGGGATTCTGTCCAGGCTCCTGACTGGGGTTCCTGCTTCTGCTTCTGCCTGCTCTACCTTCTCCTCCTCTCAGAGTGGCTAGAGTGGTCATTTAAGGTCCTACATCCCAACAGCACCTTCATGTTGAAACCTTCTAGCGGCTTCCTGTTGAGCTTGGAATCAAATCTGAACCCCTCACCAGGCAGCACGCTACTGTCCCCTTCACTCAAGGATGTCCCCTGGCGGTATCCTGGATTCTCCTTCAGTCCCTCGTGCCAAGTGCACTCACAGATTCCCCTGCTGGGCCACTCTTAGGCAGGACATTTACAGGTCTAGCTTCATCACATTGCTTCATCTCTACTAGGGTCTACTAAGTCCCTTGGAAAGGTTTTCCTTGACCACAGTGTCAGAGACGAGACTCTCACTTCATGCTCTTATCTGGTTCATTGTATTCATGGCTCTTAGCATTCACTGGATTTGCCTTTTTTGTTTGTTTGTTTGTTTGTTTTTTCTCCTCTCTCATTGCTTATTGTCTGTCTTCCAAAGCAGAGATCCATCTCCATAAAGGCAGGTCTTGAAGAGGCCCCAGGATCTTAGCACTGCCCAGGGCACACCTGTTTCTTCTGTCACCCTCTCCACCCACAGGTTTGTCATGTTGAGCCTGGAGTTTGACTACATGTGCCAGTACGACTATGTCGAGGTCCGTGATGGAGACAGCCGCGACAGCCCCATCATCAAGCGTTTCTGTGGCAACGAGCGGCCGGCTCCCATCAGGAGCATGGGCTCCTCGCTCCATATCCTCTTCCATTCGGATGGCTCCAAGAATTTCGATGGCTTCCATGCCATCTTCGAGGAGATCACAGGTAAAGACCACAGAGACAACTGTAGCGTTTTATGGTTTGCTCCAGTAAAATCTGCTCTGGGTAAGTCCTTTCTCCCTGCACAGACTTATTAAAACCTAGCATGTTGCATTCTTGGAAGCAACCTACACACTGAGAAAAAAAAGGGAGAGAGAGAAATGGCAAGGCGTATTTCAGAACCAGAACTAGAAATTTTTATCTTCTTCATATAAATAAGGTGGGTAGAGCACAGAGAGGCTGTATAATATGTCCAGGTCACACAGCTATAATGGTGCAATCAGCAATTTGTACGCAAGCAGTTTGCGTACGCTAGAGCTTACATGGGGGGCCACTATGGTAAAGAGTATTGTCCTTGGATCCTTGGCAGATCCAGTTGTGTGACTTTGGGAAAATTCTTCTCTCTCTTTCTGGGCCTCTGTTTCCTAATTATTGTTAAGGAGATGATAATAGATGCTGGTCCTTAAAAAGACTCTAGAATAGAGGAAGTGGTTTGCACAGGGTAATGCACAGTAAGCACTCAGTAGCTGCCAACCCAAGTGTACCCTTGGCCTCCATTAGCCATCTGTAAAATAGATCTCGAGAGCCTTAAACTACATTGGCAAATGTCATGCACTTGATGAGGAACTCAAGCCTGACTTTAAATCCTGCTCTCTTTGGCGTATTTGGAAGTAGGATTTGGCCAAGATGCAGTACTCAGTCCTAAGGAATCAGCCTGGTTCTCATTGTTCTGAGGTCGGATTGCAGCAGGTTTCACAAAATAAGCTCAGGTTCAAAGGTCAAGTTTTTAAAAATACTGAATAATAATAAAAACAAACTAGCAATGGCCTTCTCCTCATCATGGCTCCCTTAGGAGGAAGGTCTGATGTGAGTCTTAGGAAAGCGGGGGTGGGGTGGGGTGGGGTAGTGGGGGGGGTGGAAGGGGGTGGGGTGGGGTGGGGTAGTGGGGGGTGGAGGGGGGTGGGGTGGGGTGGGGTGGGGGGTGGGGTGGAGGGTGGAGGGGGGTGGGGTGGGGTGGGGTAGTGGGGGGGGTGGAAGGGGGTGGGGTGGGGTGGGGTAGTGGGGGGTGGAGGGGGTGGGGTGGGGGGTGGAGGGGGGTGGGGTGGGGTGGGGTAGTGGGGGGTGGAGGGGGGTGGGGTGGGGTGGGGTGGGGTGGGGGGGTGGGGGGTAGTGGTAGTGGTGGTAGAGTCAGGGTTTCTGCAGTCCCCTCCATTCATCTGCTTGTCCCTTAGCAGGATGCCCACAGCAGCTCTCAGCAGTTGTCCCTGTCTCCAGTCCATGCTGGGCCCCATGGGGCTGTGCAGGGCCTGGGAGTTCCAGATGCTTTGCTGCCGTGGGTGGTCAGTCCTTGTCCCTGAGGACACCCTGCTGGTCCCCTGTGGGGTGGTCTGTCAGGCAGAACCAGCTGTCAGGGAGGCTGGTTGGGGACAGTGGTGGCTCACCGACCTGTGTGCCTGTGATGGAGGGAGGGTCTCCCTCTTATGAAATGGGCTCCTCGACTCCCCGCTCCCCTGAGAATCTAGGAAACACTAGCCTGCCCTGGCAAAGAGCCAGCACCATTTCTGCTCCTCACACACCCCATTCGTCAGTTTCTATCCATTATTGCCTCTGGCTAGGGTCACCTGTCTCAAACCTGCATATCACAACCCATGCTTCAGAATCCCTATCACCTTGTCCATCCTTGGCTAAACCCTTTCTCTTGCTCCAGTGAGCTGTGACTTTGCCCTTTTGTGACCGCTCTGTAGCACTTTCTCTTCTTTTTTGATAATACACTAACTGCACCGTGCTTTGGGTTACAGTTGTATATTTTTCTCTACATCACCTTGACCTGGTAAATAGAATCTCCTATTTCTCTTTGTGTCTCTCCGGTACCTTTCACAGAGCAAGTTCTCAGTACAGATTTGTTCCGCTGAATCAAGGGATGCATTTCTTCCACGAACGTAGGAATGGTGATGTCTGTTTGTAGAAAATATGGTCCTTAAGATGCTCTGTAAAGAGCAGGTTATGAGGTCAGAGAAGCTTGGGGAAGACTGAATGTTATGTGCATTCTCAGAACTTCATAATGCATAGGGCGTTAAACTGAGAGGTTCTACAGCAAAGCAGTTTGGTTAATTACCGTTAATGCCAGGAGCAGTTCCCCAGTACATCTGAGGCCAGAACCCTTATTGAGTTGAACTTATATCAACATCACAAGGACTAATGGCTACAGAACATATGTTTGGAGATTCTCAAGTACACCTTTAGTGGTGTCATAAAGATTATCTTCCAGTGACTCTCTTTTTTTTTTTTAAGGGTGATCTAAAGCTACCCAAGGATGCTTACCCATCCAAGGATGCAAGCATGATTCTGCTTTCATCTATTTAATGCTCCAGTTTATTTTTTTGGTACCAGGTATTGAACCCAAGAGTGCTTGACCACTGAGCCCCATCCCCAGCCCCTTTTGTATTTTATCTTGAGACAGGGTCTTGCTAAGTTGCTGAGGCTGGCTTTGAACTTGGGGATCCTCCTGCCTCAGCCTCCTTAGTCACTGGGCTTGCACCACAGAACCCAGTGCTCCTGTTTATTTTTTGGCTTATGTACCTCAGACTAGCATTGCCTTCTGGGGGCCTCAGAAAGATCGAATAATAGCAGCAACCTCCGACATGTAACGAGTACCTGCCTGTTTTAGGGTAACATGAATTCCGTAAAAGGAATAGAAAACCACCAAGAAGTCAAGAAGCCTCCAGGCCTGGAGAGGAGGCACTTAGGGAGGCACAGTGGCACTTAGGGAGGCCTTTTCTCTTCCAGCCTGCTCCTCGTCCCCTTGTTTCCATGACGGCACCTGCCTCCCTGACAAAGCTGGATCTTATAAGTGTGCCTGCCTGGCAGGCTATACCGGGCAGCGCTGTGAAAACCGTGAGTATGCCCCCTGGGTGGAGCCGAGGAGCCTCGCGGGCGGGCCTGGGAGGGCTTTGGGGCTCTCGGGGTTGCTGTTTCTGGGTGTCTAGGACTCTCTGTCCAAGATGGCGCAGGGTGTGGATACAACTGAGTGGTTTCAGAAGGGCAGGGCTGCTGGAACTACCAACGTTTGCCCCTTGACATTTCTAGCCCAAACCTATTTCAAATACCCCTCAAAAAAGACACAGCAGTCTCACATAATATTCAGAGCTCGAGAACACCGAGGAAACAGTCAGCTGTAGAAAGCCACCGTTGTCAGCTCTCCTGCGGTTCAGAGTTTGAGCTTCCTGTCCATCCTAAGGTCTGAAGTTTGGAGTTGTCCTCCAGGGCACCGATGTGGTGTGGGATAGTCTGAAACCCTACATGGAACATGGTCAATATGTAAGGTGACCACAAGCCCCAGTTTTCTGGGGACAGTCTCAGTGTTTGCATTTTGTCTAAATATAATAACATCCTCACTCACACTCAAAGCTTCCTGAATTGGGCGACAAATAACATGGGTATCCTATAAGGATGAGATGAGGTTTGTTGAGGCACAAGCTAACGTTTTCTGAAGGACTGCTGTGCATTGGGAGTGTGAAGATGCAGGGAAAGAGGACGCCTTGTCTTTCTCTGAAGCAGCTTCCCCCGAGTTGGTGAGACCCATTTCATCCTCCTTTAGTAGTTCTTGGGCAGGCCTGGAATGAAACGGGGTGCAGGGGGTGGGACATAAGAGAGGAGGATCCAGCTGGTCATCTCCAGGACAGCTCTCCTTGTTCTCAACCATTCAAGCCCTGGCCCAACCTTCTGCCTGAGCCAAACTCATTCCATCCCCTTCTCCTTCCCCTTCCCCTCCCTTCCCTTTTGTTTTAGGATCAAACCTGGGGTCTCCTGCATGCTAAGGATGCAATTTACCACTGAGCTATACTCCCAGTCCCTGAGTCATGTCATGACTGTAACGTTGAACTACTCAAGTTCTCTAGTCTTATAGCTGTGCAATCATAACCCTCAGTCATCCAAACAGCAGAAACCAACTCAAGCAAATAATTCACTCCAAAAACAGGAAAGCAGCATGTGATTTTCCTCCACTATTAGACCCAAGAAGAGAGAAGAGAGACTTGAATGTGCTGCGTGTGAACAAGCCTCTGACAGATCTAATCCTTGTCCTTAGGAAGCGTTATGCTGACGGCTGCACATGGTGGCACCATGAACGTCCAGCCCCTCTGTGTGGTGCCAAGGACTGTGACATTGGCAAAGAGGAATTTTAACCCAGTAACCAGAAATAATTGGTCGGGGTATCTGATAACTAAAACCATGTGTCTGTCCTGTGTGCTAATAGAAGTTTGAGACCCAAAATCGGTGTCATGCACTGAAACCATCACCCTGGGATGAGAGGTGAAGAACAAGAAAAGTCAAAATTTGGGGAAGAGCTGAAGGAGTACAGTTTGTACCCTGGGCAGGGTTCCTCCAAGCAGATCCTGAGACGGGAATGAGTGTACAAGTGAGGCTTCAAGGTCAAGCTCCCTAGAGAAGCTCATAAGGGAGGGGGACAAGGAATCAGGAAGGGAATGAAGCTAAGTAAGTGTGAGGTTTCAGGTGAAATCCCATCCCCAGTGTTGAGTGGTAGTGAGATCTGGAATATAAAGGAAGTGCAGGCTAGGGGACTGGGCTGTCCTATCCATAAGACAGTGAGTCATTGGCTAAATTCCACGTGGAACTAGGGGACATGAACTGGGCATGCTGGCTTTCTGTGCAGGTGGATAATGTGGTTCTCATCCCTGTGGGCAGTTCTCTGAAAGTAGCAGGTGCAGACAATATTGCAGAATGGGGAGGGGTCCCTGACTATGCCACTGAGTTCTGCTGAAAGCATCCCTTGCTCTGGAGTGGCACGGCTGGTTTGAGTGGGACTCTGGGAGAGGCTTAGAAAATGATGCTCTGTGGTCCCCGCCTCATTTGAGTCTGCTGTGTTGTGTACAGGCAAATCAAGGAACCATGGCTTTCTCTTTGCATCAAGAAATTGTATGTGGTGTGATTCTTCTCACGGCAGTTCTGGACCTTGACCCTGTAGATTCAAAGGGACATGGTGGCAGCTATAGTAGCTTAAAGGGAATGTTTAATGAACTCAAGGACTGACTGTACAATATGAGGGCTTTGATAAACACGTAAAATTGCAAAGAAGTGAAACATCACCAAATAAGACCAGATGCCTTTAAGAAGCTGTTTTAAATCAGGAGAGGAAAATAATCCTTCCCAAAGTTATGACTAAAATGTGCATGGATAGCGTGTGAATCAAATATGGATTTCTCAGCATGATTATTCCACCAAGAAAAAATAAACATCATGAAAAATGAATGTAAAATAAGGCATTTTTGTACTGATTTGTAACTTGATTCATACAGTATCTGAAATCACTTTAAAACACCAGCATAGATGGGCAAGAGAATTCTCCCCTGCCAGTTTATATATATATAGTTCGAAAACCATAATTCCTCAGTACCGTGCAGTTACAGCTGGGTGAAGATATTCGCGGTGGAAATCTGATATGTCATTTGCTAGCATCCTTATGGGGGTCTGAATGTTTATTATTTTCTATAAGATGCAGGTTTATTTTTTTCCTGTTAGGAAGTTTGGCATGAGTTCTAATGCATTCCGTGGGGGAAATATCACAAAAATTAGCTGTGGCAGTTTACCTTATGATTTTTGAACAGATCTTCGTCATTTTTTTTTTTCAGAGCAATCTGTCAGTTAGAAAAGCAGAAAAGAGAAAAAAATATTAATTCCGTTTTCCTCATGAGGATATCAATGTACTGGAACAATCTCTCTAGAAGGAATTCTTTCAAAATGAAGAAGAAACCCAAGCACTCGCAGCTTCCCCCAAACTCTCAAATGCCCAAATTGAAATGGGCAATTATTTTTAAAAATTAGTTTTAAGAGCACCGAGCTCAGGATGCACAAGATTTCTGTCTTTGATTTATGTGATATCAAATTTGATTATAAAAGGAAACCACTTCTAGATGCTGCACTCAAGTCTTTGTGGAAAATTAGATGCTCCTTTTTGCATATGAAAGATTCAAAGCAGAGGATGAAAAATGCCATTCCTCATCAGATCCAAAGCCAGAAGTGAGAACTGCACATTTCCCATGTAGCTCACCATGTCTCATGGTGGCTCTTGCAGCGTGGCTTGGTAGGACTCCGGGTGATTGAGTGGTGAGCTCTGGTGACCACTGTGTCCCGTGATCAAGTCCTTTCAAAGGTCTTTCCTTCCTGATATGGCTCATCAGTCTCTCTATTCTCAGGAAAGTCCTTGATACAAGCTAACTTTATACATGTGCATGTCCCTAAGTAGGGTCCAATAGAAATAGATTTTCTACTTCCTTGCAGAAGAAACCAAAAATCAAATAATACAGAGGTGTGTGAAATAAAAAGAGAATACTATTTTCCCTGACCAGTCCTGGTTTCCAGGGGAACCACTGGTAGAAAACTGTGGACTTCTTTCTATGTTGCTCCAACCTAAGTCGATTTCATATATCCTTATTTTAAGCCAGTGGCTTTGAGCTGGGGGTAATTTTGCCTTTCCTCTCCACCCCTGGGTGGCACTTGGCAATGCCTTAATCAATGCTGGTGGTTATAACTGTGGGTGAATGGGG
Source organism: Marmota monax (assembly GCF_021218885.2). Lineage (NCBI taxonomy): Eukaryota > Metazoa > Chordata > Mammalia > Rodentia > Sciuridae > Marmota > Marmota monax. The sequence continues at coordinate 2,362,850 of NW_026692072.1, read as the reverse complement.
CAATTCTGGCCTCTAATACATGGAGACCAGGATGTTGCTAAACATCCTACAAGGGGCAGGACAGCCCCACCACAGTTATCTAGCCCAGAGCCAGTGGTGCCAAGGTCAAGAGTTTTACCAAAGTGGATTCAAGTATACATACAATCATTCAACTCATTTTCAATACCCATGTCATGGATATTTTTTCCAGATGGGTCCATGAAATGACTCCTGAGTATTTCATTGTATGCATGAATGCGCTATCATATATTCATCACATCCTCAAGATGGATTTGATATTGTTTAAAATATTTTTTGCTATTATGATGAGAACTGCAGTGGATATCCTATCATATTATTTTGTTCATATGTAGACATATTTTTGTAAGATAAATTTCTAGATGTTGAACTGTTGGTTCAAAGGGTACATGTATTTATTTAATTATTTGTTCTTTTTAGATATACTTGACAATAGAATGTATTTTGACATATTATACATACATGAAGTACAATTTTCCATTCTTGTGGTTGTACATAATATGGAGTTACACTGGTCATGTGTTCGAATATGAACATGGGAAAGTTATGTCTGATTCGTTTTACTTTCTTTCCAATTCTCATTTCCTCTTCCTTCCTCCATTCCCCTTTGTCTAATCCTATAAACTTCTATTCTCCCCTTCCACCCGCCTTATTATGTTTTAGCATCTGCCTATCAGAGTAAACATTTTGGACTTTGGTTTTGGGGGTTTGGCCTATTTCACTTAGCATGATAGTTTTCAGTTCCATCCATTTACCGCAAATGCCATAATTTCATTCTTCTTTATGGTTGAATAATATTTCATTGTGTACATAAACCACACTTTCTTTATCCATTCATCTGGTGAAGGGCACCTAGGTTGGTTCCGTAGCTTGGCTATTGTGAATTGAGCTGCTATAAACATTGATGTGGCTGCATCATTATAGTATGCTTCCTTTAAGTCCTTTAGGTATATGCCGAGGAGTGGTATAACTGGGTCGAATGGTGGTTCCATTCCAGGCTTTCTGAGAATCTCCATACTGCTTTCCAGAGTGGTTTTTACCAATTTGCAGTCCCATCAGCAATGTATGAGTGGGGGTACATGTATTTAAAGATTTGAGAATGATTGCCAAGAAGGTCATGTAAAGGCTTTACTGATCTACGAGATGAGCCATTCATTATAAGCACCAGACCTAGAAATAAGAATTGGGATCTGCATTTCAGAAACAAAGGTCTACTCTTGTCAAAATGGAAATGGGTGTGTTTTCAGGAGGTTCCACTGGTCTGAGGAGAGAGAGTTCTTGTTCAGACTTTGGGAAGTGGTGGATTAAAGGAGAAACAATCAGCAAGGTTTGGCCTCGTCCCAGTGGTCAAGAGGGTGTGAAAGGCCTGGGACACTCATCAAGGGCTACTACACCCCCACCCCCCAACTTCAGCTTCCCTAAAATGTTTTCCAAGGAGGTAAAACTTTCCTCTGCTCTTGAGTGACCTCCCCAGAACCCTGACAAGGGGAGTGGCCCTTCCTCAGCCTTGAGGCCAGACTCACCCCCTGCCAATACCCTCAGTGACCTCCAGCCTCCCTGGGCCACCATGTAAGAAACTGAGACCCCTTCTTTCCTCTGAAGTTTCCTGTTTCTTTGTATGGAACACAACGACAAAATAAGTCCTCAAGAAAATGGTCAGAGTCTTGTTTTGAAAAAGTGGAGAGCAAGGGATTCATCGCCTGCTCCAGTTTCCATGTTGTCTTTGTTCCTCTGGCCCAGTTGACGAGGCCAGGCTTTCCCCTGTGCATCCTAATGAAGGACGATGAAACGGGCTAAATCTTGGGGGCACAATGCTCACACTGCAGGCTCTGACGCGCCTTTGAACAAAACAAACCAGGCTCCACCAATTAAGGGAAAATGGTGAATCTGGATTCATTTGGGTTTTGGAGACCCAAAAGGTTTCCCACTGGCCTGTCCCAAGGACTGAGAAGAAAGGAGCCCAGGATGAGAGGCACACTGTCTCCTTGTGCTTCAAAGAGGTGCCCCGCATTTCTCATCGGAATAAGTGTTTAGGAACTTTGAGATTTTCATGGAAACATTAATGCTGATGCAAGTGAGATTGTTTGGAGACCCCTAGTGGGTAGCAATCATCTCTCCCACGACTGACAGGTAAAGAAGGTACTGTGTGCTCACTGGATTAATGCAGACGGTTCTGACATTTTTCCAATAAGGTATTGAAAAACTGCCTTTGTCTCAGGTCCAAAGACCTCTCTTAGCCTCAGTATCTGGAAGACAGGTGCATCTCTGACTTCTGCAAGATGGTGCTTGGAATGTGTAGTCAGAAAGATCTTGGATTGACACCGAATCTGAAATTGACCAGCCAGATGGTCTTAAACAAGTCATTTAACTTCCATGAGCCTCAATTTCCCCCATTTACAAAGTTTAGCAAAATAATACCAAATACCTATTAGGGTGTTTGTGGGACCCACAAAAGGCAGAGTTGAGGAATAAGAGCTGTGAATCTTATGACTGCTTCTGGCCCTGTCTTAAAGTTGTTTGAAAGTCTGGCAGAAAGCAGAGGATTCTCCAGATAAGGCATTATGGCAACAACACTAGTTTCTACAAGATGATGATTATGACTTTTTCAGGGTTCCATGGTTTAAGAAAATTCCCTTAAGACTTTCTGAGTTTCCTCTTGAGTTGACATTCACGGGTCATTGCTGGACCCTAAATATTGCTACCACTGCATCAGCCCACAGGCAAGAAAGACCTGGTTTTAAAAGGACAAGTAGATGTTGCTGGTGTTATTGTCATAAGAAATCCTGGGTCCCAGGGGAAGATATGCCCATTGAGTGTGATGACTGGGGAGCCTTTGCCACCAGGACAGCCTGGAGAGGGGGTTTTCAGACATGATAAATGCAATAATGTCATGAAGGAACTGGATTTGGATACTCCGGGCAAGGTCACCCAAAGCATTGTGTTATCTGACCAGCCTCTGTTCTCTCATGGGGTTTTGGTAGTCACTCATTTAACACACGGTGGGATGTGTGCCTGTCCCTGGTGGTTATTTTGGAGACCTGGGTTTTAGAGCATCAGTTTTGTATCTTGTTAGAGGGATGGGAAAGAAAAAGGAAATGAATAACCTGACATAAGAGGGTATAAGAGATGAGTGTAATTCCATGGAGAAGAGTCTCAGGGATCCATAGTTATTATTCACAAGCACTTAATGATCCAAAGCCTTCAGACTGGAGGAGCCCCAGGAAGACTATTAGCTGATAGACTGCTGACTTCATACACAGTACCTGGGGCTCCCACCCACTCATTCTTCCTGACAAGGCAATGAACCTCTGAACTCCTCTTGGTATATTCAGAGGGACACCATCCATTTGGATTTAGATCCAAAACACAAGAACTGTTACTGAACACAGTAGACGCTGCCCTTTAACAATTGTCAAGGTGTGTGTGTGTGTGTGTGTGTGTGTGTGTGTAGCTCAGAGGGAAAGTTTTCTTTTTTTTTGGATCAATGCTTGTTCCTAAGTCTACACAGACCAAGTGACATCTAAGTTATGAACTCTCCTGGGCTGCAGAGACTCTGTGGCCTCTTAACCAAAGCATTGCTGTTGCATGCAGGGTAAGGTGCTTGGGGTTGTCTTGTCAAGGGTGCATTTGGCTATCACTGTAGCATAGCAGCATTTCTCCCAAATAACAAGAAGGCAGGAGAGGCCATGTAAACTGTTCTCTAGCCTGCATGCCTCTCAGAGCATGGGAGGGAGCCCCCTGGAGCATGGAAGGGCCAGAGCCTCCATAATTCTACTCAGTTTTGTGTTCATCAGCTGCTCCTGGTCAAGGCCCTCTTGGCTTTGCTTTAGCAGATGAGGTCACTGAGGCAGAGCTTAATGGAGGAGGCCGATTTTATTTGGGTCCCAGGCTAAGAGGTAATCCATTAGAGCTGGGAGGGGCTGTGTGCCCACCGCAGGCTGGGAAGAGGGCACAAGTTATAGATGAAGGATGAGAGCATTGCAGAATTAACTTCTGATGGAAACAAATATCCTGCTTTAATTATTTTTTTGCCACTGGGACTATAAGACCCAGCCAGCTCAATTGTAGAAGAGAAGAAGTTTATTTGGGGGCTCACAATTTCAGAAGTCTCAGTCCATAGACAGCTAGCTCCATTTCTACAGGCTTGAGGTGAGGCGGAACAACATGGAGGAAGAGTGTGGTGGAAGGAAGCAGCTCACATGATGACCAGAAAGGGGAGGGGGGGGGGGAGAGAGAGAGAGAGAGAGAGAGAGAGAGATCGCCATTTGCCAATACAAATATATACCCCAAAGCCAAGTCCCAAATACCCCACCTCCTCCAGCCACACCCCACCTGCCTTCAGTCACTGCTCAGTTAATCCCATCAGGTGATTAATTCATGGATTGGGTTATGACTCTCACAACCCAATCATCTTTCCTTTGAACCTTCTTTAATTTCTCTCACACATGAGCTTTTGGGGGACACCTCACATCCAAACCATAACACATCCCAGTCATCATTGGCCCTAAGATGAACCCCAGCCCTTTGACAGAGGCTAGGGATCCCCCAGTTTTCCTTAAAGGCTCCTGCCTCCTGGATCCTTCACTACTTCTCTCTCCCTTGCTCCCGAAGGCGAAAGCTTCCTCTTCTTTAAGAACAGGACGTTCTTGCTGGTATCCACATACAAAGAACAGCAATAGTCATTTTTCTCTCCATTCCTAATATAGACCAGGCTCCGTCCGTGCTTCATGGGACATTGCCCCCTTAGTTTGTCAACTTCCTGCATGGTAGGTACTTCTGTCATCTCCACTGTACAGATGCATCCAGCCAAACACTTCTGAGTGTCCATGAAGTGTACCAGGTACTGGGGAAACATGGCAGAGCTGCATGGCCTATATTTTCTCTGCCTTTGGGCAAAGCCATAGAACAAGCCTAATCTTAGCCCATTTTTAGTACAGGAAAGGGTCACATGTTGCATAGTTTCTGGCTACAACTTCCTGCAGTGAAGGCCTTTGGTGGTGGCAACTGGGGTGGTAAGGATTACTAAGTGCATCTTTTATGCCGGACATTGGGAAGAATCAAAGGACTTGGATGTGCCCAGCAGCCGAGGAACCTCAAATTGAAATAGAGTTGTGTAGCTCAGGCCATTTTTTTTCTTTTTTTTAGTTGTAGTTGGACACAATGCCTTTATTTATTTATTTATTTTTATGTGGTGCTGAGGATTGAACCCAGAGCCTCACGCGTGCCAGGCAAGCGCCCTATCACTGAGCCACAACCATTTCCATAGCGAACATTTCTTATATTTCAAAAAGTTAACTATGATTACCACAGGGGGACATTTCTTCCGGTAGTTGCCCTCTACCTTTCAGAGTTGCCCTCTACCCTGGAGCTGACTCAGAAACCTTCTGAGATTTGAAGAAACCCCAGGAACACTATTATTACCATAGCAGATATAGTAGGTGGAGAACCACTTAGGTATGTTACCTATCCTACCCATTCACTCTATCAAACAGGGATGTGCCAGGTTGACTGGGACCAAGGAATTAAATGACTAGAGCTTTCTGAAAAGTCGTCAAAGTTGACCTATCTCTTAGGCACAGGCAGTGTTAGCTATCCAATTAAATAGGCCATCCAAACACCGGAAAAGTAGTGGTCGAAAGACACAGTGTACCAGAGGCCCAAGACAATACTGATTAAGATCAAATAGCTAATTGTAAGCCTCAGCCTCCAAATTGCTGCCGGATGAATAAATAGCAGTGTGTGCAATCCAAGCATAATTTCACATGGGTAGTGTCTCATTCACACCCGCAGAGGGCTGGAAAGCAACACAGAGGCAGAATGCCATTGGCTGGAAAGGGATGAAAAGAGATTTCAGTGCAGATGACATCATCAGTGGGTGTCATTATTCCTCGTTGGTGAAGACCTTCTTTGAGTAAAAAAGTATTTGGTTTTGTCTAGATACAATTTGAACTCAAATATAGTTTGAACAGGAGAAAGTGAGGAAGAGTTAAAAGGCCATCTGAAGGTTGTCTCTGAGCACTGGCCTCATGTTCAATCAGGTTTCCAGAGAGGACAAAGCCCCAATGAGAAAGTTAATGCCTTTTCCAAACAGAACCAAAATTCTGTCACAAGTGGTTCCCTTGATTGTGGTGATGAGTGAGAATGAGTAGATCCCAAGAGTATGCTAAGAATAGAGACGAATGTCCCTCCGTCCCTGGCCCCTGCCACCAGCTCCATCATGGGGTGATGGGCTCCGTTGACTTTGGCCCTGTTTCCCTTGCTAATTCTCAGATAATCTTACAGCTCAGAAACTCAGCTCTTTCTAAAAAGGCAGAATAGGATCATGACTTACTTTTTCCGCTCAGCTGGTTATCAGGCTGACATGAATATTTCATTAACATACAATTTGCCAACAGAAATGTGTGCTTTTTACTCACAGTTTCGTAAATCGCTGCAAACCATCTCCAAAATCCAAGAGGACATAAGCAATCATAACTAGGTTAAAATTATTTAGAAGCAGAAATAGGACAATCCCAAAGAGAAGACCAGCAGATGGAATAGAGATTGAAAGAAAGCAAACACAGGCCCCTTTAGAGTTGCAAAGATTGTTAATTTTATTCTGAACTCTCCCTTGCTCTCCTGTGTCTAAGGGTGAGAACTGGGGAAATGTTGAACATTTCTTTTTTGTAAATTATAAAAATATTAATATGCTTTGTTACTAGATATTTCTAAAAACTAGATCCTTCCCCTTCTCATACAAAAAAAAAAGTGACTGGTCCTGTTTACGCTTGCACTATTCCAGTGTGTGCCAACTCAACTGACTCCTGCCCTCATGTTCCTTCAACCCTGTCTGAGACCTTCTCCAGCTGTGAAGACCCTCTGGCCTATGGACATCCCGGAGGCATGTAGAGTTAGTACTTATCCCATCATCCTTCAACAAAGGATTGATGGTGCTCCATAGGTGAGAACTGGTATCTTGCTCCTTGAGTGGGATAACAATGAGGCATGTCCCATTGTTTCCCAGAGTTGCTAAATGGCACTGATTCTCAGTTTCCCCCCAGTGATACCTTGCTTGATAACTTAAGAAATTCACGGTCTTTATTTTCCCTAGTCCACTGTTGGCCCTTCCTGGGATTGCCACCAAGATAAACTGCTTCCACTCAAAACCTAGTCTCACGTGCTACTGCTGGGGGAACTTAACCTCAAACACCTCTCTGAAAGTGTATTTCTTGAAGAGCTAACTTAGTAGAGCCTAGAGAGCTATGTTAGCCCTGGTTCTCCAGAGAAGTAGAACCAATAGGAGATTCATCTATGTATAGGCTCACCTGACTATGGAGGCTGAGAACCCCCATAACTGAGACGCAGGAGAGCTAGTAATTTGAAGGCTCTAATGTAGAGAGTCAGTGGTGTAGATTCCAGTTCAGGCATGAAGGCCTGGGAATCAGGAGTCCTGAGGACCGAGTGTGGATATCCTGCTCAGCCAGCCAAGCAGAGAGAGAACACAATGTTCCCTTCCTCCATCTCATCCCTTTGTTCTATTCAGGCCCTCAGTGAATTGCATGCTGCCTACCCACATTGGAGAGGGTAAGCCCTGTACTCATTATACCAGTTCAAACACTGGTCTCTTCTGGAAACACCTTGGGAGACATGTCCAGATATAATGCTGAGGCAGGTGTTGGGGAGCCCAGAATCTAGTCATGTTCTCCCAGAATATCAGCGATCACATTCAGCTAAATCACTATTTGGTGGCTTCTCTAAAGTTTTAGATAAATCTTTGATCAATGATGAATAACATAAATTTTAGGGGTTAGCCTTATCTGAAGGTTTCTCAAAGTATGAATCATCTGCATTGCTGATTAAAAAAAACAGTATTAGACTCAGGAATTTATATAATTCATATAATTTATATAATTTTATTCTGACCTCTCCTTTACTCTCCTGTGTCTAAGGGTGAATACTGGGGAAATGTTGGAATTTATAATCTGTATACACCCCTCCCCCTCCACACACACACCTCTTCTTTAGGGTCAGGGAGTGAGTGGAGATACCAGTGATGTTTGGAGAGAGCCAATAATAAAGATTTGTTTGAATGCTCATTTAGCCCATTTAGGCAGCAATTGGAGCATGGCTGCTTCCATCACGAAGAAGCATCTCTCTTCTAATTGTCTCATCTTTGGCTTTATGCCCTGATGTACTGGCCACACTGCCATAGCTTCACCATGTGCCCTGGTTGAGTGGTGATCTCTGTCTAGTGACTGAGGGAGAACACAAATGTGATAAAACTGGGAACTCCAATTCCAACAAGGCCCCTGTGGTTAATCTCAGCAGAAGCGTCTAGATTAGAACCTGGTTCCACTTCACCCGGCTTCCTATCTATAGATAAGTGGTTTTCTGTCACACAACACAGCAGGCTCAGACAGTTCAATCAATCACACCCAGGGACATCTTCACTGCAACCAAGGCCACAGTCAAATTTCACGCTTGACTAGTATTTGCTGAGACCCCCCCCTCCCTTACCCTATTTTAATTTATTTAAGGACTCTGTGATCACCTTTATTTTATTCCTTGGTTAGGGTCCTATCTTCTGATGTACTTTTAGAAGCACAGGTAAGAAAGGCACTAGTTAGGATAAATTAATGCTAATGAAAAACATTATGTACATTCCCCACCCCCACCCTGTGGGTTCTCTCTTTTTTTGGGTGTGTCAGAGTGAGTTGAGTCAGCCTGAGGAAATAAAACTGGATTTCTTATAATAACATTCCTTAAAATTCTAATTAAATGATGAGGAATTTATTTGATTAAGATTTATTTTTTGGACCAGGGATTGAACCCGGGGTGCTCAACCACTGAGCCACATCCCCAGCCTGTTTTATCTTTTTATTTTAAGACAAGGTCTCACTAAGTTGCTTAGGGCCTCACTAAGTTGCTGAAGCTGACTTTGAATTTGTGATCTTCCTGCCTCAGCCTCCTGAGCTGCTGGGATTACAGGTGTCACCACCATACCTGGCTGATTGAGAAAGATTGTCTGGTAAGATTCTGATCTGAGGAATAAGTTGCTGGAAGGAAAGTATCCAACCATTTTTGTCTATAACTGCCTACAGGAGGCCAAGGAAAGCCTTGAGATATCTAAAGTACTTTAGGGTAATCATCCTGGACCGATGTCACTTATATTTCTGGGTTTAAATGAAAAAGTCCTATGTTCAAGATAAAGAAAAACCTCTTCCCATGTCCTGTTCTGCCGGGAATAGAGGAGGTATTCATTAAACATTTCATGTGAAGGCAAAGGGATCAGTCAAATCAATAGGCAGCAGCACCTCCCCAGTCCTTCTCTGAAAGGTGGACATGCTGGCTTCCAAAAGGCAAAGCAGCAACTGGATTCTTTAGTTCCTAAGGGGTTATAAACAGCTCCTGTCTCCAAATATGATCTTACAGCTTGCAGACCTAAGTAAAAGGAGAAAACAAATATGCATGGGGTGGGGCTAGTGTATCATATTAAGATTTTAGATTCATTTAGGAAAATGTATCACTTTTATGGACGGGAATATACTGGTGAACAGAGATATCATGGAAAAAGACGTCTATTGTCTTTCCACAGCCAGAAGGTGTGTCCACTCCCTGGGTTAGGGATGAAGAATGTGGACTTCCTTTTGTCACATTCAATATTACTTTTCTGACTAGAGGGAACAGAGAAGCTAAATTATTAGTGTGCCCTGAAGAACCACTTTTCCTGAAGACATCTGCATGTTGATCTGATAGACTTTCTGAGGTCTCCATCGCCATGTCCCCTGCTCGCAGACCTCTGGACCTAGCCATCTCCACTTGGTGCCTTTGTAACAGGTATTGCTGTCACTGTTCCATTCAGGGGAGAAAAGGATAACATTTTATTTGCTTTAAATCATCTTAAATCCAACTCTAAGCCCCATAATTCAGGGAATCAAGAGAAATTCAATTTCAATCATTGTTGAGTCCTCTTTGGTACCCCAGGATTGTGAAAAGAGTCTTGTACATGGACCATGCCAAATCCTCAAGGAGACTCCTCTGATGGTAGATTCTGGTCTGCACTGTTTGCTCTGAGGAATCTCATTGCCTCAGATCACCTGTTCCCTTCAGGTACAGCAGATTGGCTGCTGTGGGGCTGGGCTGGAGCCCAGGAGCAAGCATGGAGACTGAGTGCAGTCTTAAGGACCAGCCTGTAGCTGCCTGGCCCAACAGCCTTCTCAAGGCTTCGTCACCACCCAGGAATGCTGAAAGGCATGTAGGCACCACATCCGGGCTGAGCCCACTGCCCCTCTGGGGCCTCATCACAGACACCAGTGCCATGGAGAAGAAACCTGAGAGGCCCTGATGCCCAGCTAAGAAATCGATAGAGCTTTGCTGGGTTAGTTTCTCCCCCAAACAGAACCTGAGTCAAGCCTATGGGCCCAGGCGATTCACTAAAGGGATTACTCCTGTGATTAACCAGCAAGGAGTTGAAGAATCAAGATAAGAAAGAGGAAGACATCAAGCAAGAATATTTTCAAGTAATCTTCTACTCAGCCCATCCCCCTTGGGGGTTCTGGGAATGTAAATCAAACCTCAAAGAACAGGGATTGGGTTCTTCTATTTCCACATATTGGCTACAGGTGAGCCTGGGGTGGGCATGGGAGGAGGACAGAACTCTAGGTATTGTTTTTAGCCCTCCCTCTGGATAAGCGGATGGCCATGCCCAAGGGCACCCTCTGAAGGCTGCAGGCCCCAGCTGTCACATGTCGAAGGTGAGGGATGGGTGACTTGTGAGTCTAAGGGGACGTGGCTAGGACACCAGTGATGGTGATGACAAGAGCCATCACAAAACCTTCACGTGAGCAGTCAGGTGTGAAATCACATGGGAAGTGAACTCACAGCGAACTCCCTCATTCCGTGGCCCTGGGAAAGAAAACAGGGAGAGAGAAGGCTTTCTTGAAATGCTTACTTGAAACAAGACCCCAGAGAAATGTACCTCTGATGACTGCTGTTGTTCATGCAGTGGCATGTGGGGGCATGCTAAACTTAGTGTGTTAATGTCCCCAGGCTGAGTTCCAAAAGTAACAGGGAAATGTGCTATTTATTACTAATCATGCAATCTTTTATTTAACAAAGCAGGAGTTTGGTGCTCCTTCAGGCCAGGGATGCAGATATTTTAAATTCTCAATTGGCTTTGCCTGAAAATATCCATCCCACTGAGGAGAAATGAAACCTAAAGTCCTTGAAAAATCAAACAGAAAGAATCATGAATCTGTTCAATGGGGAGATACAAAGGTTTCTAAAAAGAGAACACATAGGGGGGAAAATCATTTTGAAACCTATCCACAGGGAGGAGCTCTGATGAGATGCAGATAGTCTATGTACCCACCAGGTAGATGTCAACTGGGAGAGAGAAGGAAGGATGGAGAAAGTTTTAGAATTCTCTTCAAAAAACATCACAAGGGAGTATGCAAGCTTTGGAAAGTACAGAAAATGAAAGAGAAAGAATAACACTCAGGGGCTGTTTGATATAGGAATATAATTTTAAGGCTTTATTGTGTAAGATTAAACAAAATAAATGAACAGACACCCTGGTTGGTACCCAGAAGTCTGAATCAACACAGTTTTGGAAGTTCATCACGGGTAAACATTACCAAAAGCCCAGGAAATAGAGCGGAAGGCTGTGTTGTGCTTGAATAGGTCTAATAATGAGCTATTAAGATTTCTCTCTGGAGTGCTCTTTAAGGTGTATTAAATTTGGGGAACTGGCTTTTAAAGGCATTGAGTGCTTTGTAAACAAAGGCATATGAGGGAAAAGGAAACTTTGTGTTATTTCTGTGACTCCTCAAAACCAGCCCAGCCAGGTAAGTGTCATTATTTTGTTTTATAGTTAAGAAAAGCAATGGTTGGGGAGGTTTAATGGTTCCCAGCTCTTAGTTTCTTAAGTACAAGATTGAAAAACTTTCACTCTTTGTTTCTTCTACCCCTAACAACTATTTAATAAGTGCCTGCTGTTGTAGACTCTGGGGAACCAGATGAATATTTGAACTCATATCTATCTGATCCTAGAGGCCAGTATTTTTTCTACCAGAGTCTAGTTACAAGACTTATTTAAGAGATTTCATGCAAAATTGTATAATGTGATTATACAAAATATTAAAGAGATTTGCATGGACTGAGAGACAGTTGGACCAAAAAACAAGGCATAAAACACTGTATGCTAGATTTAGATGTTTAATGGAGAGCACTCAAAAATATTTTGTTTGATTTTTTAAAACAATAATAACCGGGGCTTGGGTTGTGGCTCAGCGGTAGAGCGCTTGCCTAGTATGTGTGAGGTCCTGGGTTCGATCCTCCACACCACATAAAAATAAATAAATGAATAAATAATAAATAAAATAAAGGTATTTTGTCCAACTATAACTAAAAAATAAAATATTTAAAAAATAATAAAAACAGAAACAACAATAAAAATGATAAAAAACAAACTTTTATGATTTTACTTTATGATTGTAAAACTTGAAAAAAAGTATAAAGAAGCAAAATCATTCTTAATGTTATCAGTAAAGATAATGACTACAATTGTTATTTTATTTAAATTTTCACTTTTTTGGGGACTAGAGATTTAACCTAGGGGTGCTTTACCACTGAGCTACATTGCTAGCCACCCCCCCCCCCTTCCCTTTTTAAAAATTTTGAGACAGGGTCTTGCTAAGTTAATTTGGGCCTCACTAAGTTGCTGAGCCAATGATCCTCCTGCCTCAGCCTTCTGAGTCTCTGGGATTACACGTGTGTGCCATCATGCCCAGCAATGACTGCAAGTATCGGAAAGTATGGTTTTCAAATCCCTTGGTCTGTCTCCACTTTGGTTGCTTTAAAACATTCCCATGTATCTATTTTTTCATTTTTGTCTGGTTTGGGGCTTTATGAATCTGTAGGTCAAATTCTTCCATGAGTACAGGAAAGTTTTCGTCTATTATCTCCTAGCACATTGTTTCTGACCATTGTCATCTCTCTTCCTCCTCCTCCATCTTCTTCTTCCTCTTCCCCTTCTTCTCCTTCTCCTCCTCCTCCTCTTCTTCTTCTTTTTCTTCTTCCTCCCTCCTGCTCTCCCTCCCTCCCTCTCCCCCCCCCACCTCCCTCTCCCCTCTGTCTCCTTTCCTGGAATGTTAATTATGTATTTCTTTACCTTCTCACTGTGTCCTATGAACCTCTTAGATTTTCGAGTACATTTTCACCTTCTTGTCTCTTTCAACTTCATTCTGAAAGTTTTCTTATAAGCTGTCTTTCAGTTCTATTTAGTTTACTATTAAATCCATCCACTGAGTTCTGTTACTAAATTTTTCAGTTTTTGATTTTTTTCTTAGGTTATTTTTTTTTTCCAGCATTTCTGGTTTTCTGCTGAAGTTCTCAATCTTGTCATTTATTGCTGGAATGTATTCAGTGGAGTTATTTATTTTTTGCATTTTTTTAATTCATTTTTTTCATTTATATATGACAGTGAAATGCGTTACCATTCTTATTACACATATAGAGCACCATTTTTCATATTCCTGGTTGTATACAAAGTATATTCTTAAGTAGTGTCAGATGACCACTTTGCTGGACCCTTTATAAATCTGATTCTGTTGTCTATATTTCCCTTGATTTTCAGCCGTAGTCTTGCCTTCTGTCTTTGTCAGTTGGGGCTGCTACAAGACAATACCGTAGACTGAGTGATTTAAACAACAAACATTTATTTCTCACAGTTCTGGAGGCTGGGAAGTCCAAGATCAAGGCGCTGGAAGATTCACTGTCTGGTGAGGGCTGCTTTCTGGTTCATAGATGGCTGTCTTCTTGCTGTATCCTCACATGGAGGAGGAGGGAGAGAGAACTCTCTGAGTTGCCTTCAATAAGGGCAAAAATCTCACACACCAGGGCTCCGTCCTCATGATCTGATGACTTCCCAAAGACTCCCTCTCCCTAATACCATGATATCGGGGCTTAGGATTTCGACATATGAATTTGAGGGGGAAACAAGCATTCAGTCCCCTGAACACTCCATTGGATCCTAACATAGAAGCATTACTTGCTCTATCCTAATGATGACATTCCACAAGCAATAACTTAAAACCAAATAATAGTTGTCATAGTTCTCCATTCTAAGATATTGAATTTAAGTTGTACAGAAATCTCGGTGTGAAAACAACACTTATGACCTGATTTCAAAAATGTCAAGTTATAAAATTGTATGCATTTAAGAATTGCAGATGTTTAGTGACATCCTTTACCCTTGAACAGAGGTATTTGTGTATTCCAAGTTAATTTCTCTTTAAGACTTCTTTTATAGCCTCCTGAGTGAGAGAAACAAAGGACCTGGATTGTCCTAAATCTTTATCTCCAAGGGCTCAAGAACTTTCCAAAGTTCCTAGTATTTAAGCCCACATTAAATACTGTGTGTGTGTGTGTGTGTGTGTGTGTGTTCCATGAGAACCCTGCTGTGGCAGCCCAGGGCATGGGAGACTAGCAAACCATGGAAGAGCTTCCTTTCAAGGGGAAGACAACCCCACTATCAGGCTCACCTATCAAAACCATCAGTAGAAAAGACTTATCTTTTGCTGAGGGTGATGTAGCTGCAGTCTCGTTCATTTTCTCCCAGTATTCCAGCAATGGCCTTAAATATCACCCAATCTTTTTTGACCACGAGCTGTAGTAAAGCTCAAAACAAATAAACAAGGACCTACACTTGAACTGCATAAATCATAGCCTCTCGATAGGCAACTGGCCATAGATTCAAACACTTGCCAGAGCCAGGCAGCCTGGTGAAGAATGCGCCTCCCAGGTGAACAGAGAGCCATTTCTCAGCTCCAGATGATTGTCGCTCTGGGGGAGGCAGGCTGGGAGACTGAAGATCTGAATTGTGTGAGAACCCAGTGAGACCTATTTTTGTGTGAATTCTCCCAAGTTTTATGTTGGCAACTAGTTCCATTATTTTAAACGTACAGGCAGGATACACTACGTTTTTTATTGTGGTCTCTGAGCCCCAGTGGTCACCCTCTGGGATATATGTTCAGACTGAATGCATCTACTAAAAGAAGCTGGCGCCATCACGGAGGTGACATGTACTGCTTCCTCTCCCTCCCCCTCCCATCAGAGAGGGATTCCTGAAAATACAAGCACTAGGGTTTTCTGAGACCACTTGAAGCATAAAAAAGCCACATTGCCCTCTTTATACCATTTTAGTATTTTAAACAGTCTCGCTCAGTGAGGTCCCTTTTTTTTAACACTTAAAATAGGAGTTTTGGATTCACCCACCAGGGAAATCACTCATATTACATAATCCCCAAAGCACACAGAGTGTTATTGATCATCTGCCACATGGGCTATGGATAATCCTAGAGGAGACAAACCAGTCAGTTGGCTAATTGCAGCAATCTTGCCAAGTTGCACCCGGTAAAGTTGTTTATTTTTAATTCTTGAATGTTTTAAAAGCGCTATTTAAAAGAAGATTCTTTTCTTGCCTGGAGACAAGCAAGTAAGTTGCTTGGAAGATAATTGGGACAGTTATGGGAAGGAAAGTACGTCAAATGCATAACTGCATTACACGAGAACTGTTTTATAGGAATGAGCCTGTGTCTTAGAAGAAATTATTAAAAAGAAACCAGGGAAAATGATAGATTAGTGCCCAAATTCAGTTGAATTCTTTGGAGGACTCACTCTCTTTCCTTAGACAGGTCATATTCAGTATTGTGCCATTATCTGTATGAGAAAAATATGTTACTTATCTATTAGAATTTTTGCAAATTAAACCTAAATCCTGTTCAGTGCTCAGAATGGCTGGGGATGCCTTTTTACTTTAAGTCATTAAGAATATTAAGAATATTAAGTATACAGATAAAAAGTTACATTTGGGCATCAGGGGGAATTTGTAATATTTTTGCAATGATATTGTCCTCTAGTAGTTTTAACTAAAACTTGAAACACTTTTTTCTTGATATGAAATACAAGATCTAAATTTATTTCATATATGTATTTTTGTTGTTAAGCAGTTCTACTTTTTTGTATACAACATAAATAGGAAACTGAACAGTCTAATTTAATTGCTCAAGCAATAGGAAATGAGGGAGATAATACAACACTGAAAACTAATAATGCCTGTATCCTGATCATAAAATCTAGGTGAAATATTTTTCTTGTCCAGTCTTGCCCAGCTCCTATAATTTGAAAAAAAAAAAAGAAGAAGATCATAAGAGTCAGATTTGTGTCAAAGTTGTTTACATTTAGAATGAAATATTTCTCCATCTAAGAATAAATCATTAAAACAAGGAAAGACGTGTCTAATACATGCATTTGCTATTATGAGATTTCTCTTGGTAAGTCTTTTGCGCACACTGTTAGCAGGCTTGTTATCACTGTATTTTTAAATTCAATGAAATAATGAAAAGATTCTATTCCAAAGTTAAATGACTCAGACTTTTAACAGTTCTTCTTTTCTCTTGTTTTTCACTTTTAGTCCTTGAAGAAAGAAACTGCTCAGATCTTGGGGGACCAGTCAATGGGTACAAGAAAATAACAGGAGGTCCTGGACTGCTCAATGGGCGATATGTAAAAATCGGCACTGTGGTGTCATTCTTTTGTAATAACTCCTATGTTCTTAGTGGGAATGAGAAAAGAACTTGCCAACAGAATGGAGAGTGGTCAGGGAAACAGCCCATCTGCATAAAAGGTAACTTATGGGTGTTTCAGGATCCTATAGGGGTAGATGGAGTTACTGTGCTTTTTGATAGCTTTAATGCATTATTTTAAGCCCCTGTGTGTGTGTGTGTTGGAGGGTGGGGGGGTCCCTTTCTCTCTTAAGTTTTCTCCAGAACCACATTATCTATTAGATTGGAAACCATCCCTAAAAATATTTGCTTCATTTTTCTGGACTTAGGGAAGACCTGCTTACTGTAATCACAGCATCTTGAGTTGATGGAGGAGAGTGACATAGTTATCAGAACAGTTCAGGAAAAAACAATAGGGCTGAGGTTTATATATGCAGATCCAAGGTCAAAACTGAATGGACTCATCTTCCCTGGCTGCCTATGTTGGGATCGGTGAGACCAGTTAAGATGTTTCAAGACAAACATAGTAGATCTTTGAACATTCAACAGACAGCTGTAGGAACTAAATGGATAGTTCAGGAAAAGGAGAGAGGGAATTTCTTGAAATAGAGATAATTGCATGAAGCAGGTAGAATTGGGGCCTGTCTGGAAAGCTGGGGAGGATTTGTAGATGTGAAGAGGAGTCGGGATGACATTTCAGATGGAAGACAGAGGGAAATTACAGAGGTGTAACTTACCAGGCATTGGTAAATGCAAAGGGAGGCAACCCAGGCAGTAAACTGCAAAATGTAAGTTGGAGCCAGAGAAATGAAATGTTATAGAGAGCGGTTGGAACCATTTCTGTTGCAGTGGGGGTGCATAGTTTCCAGCTGATTCTGGTTAACGGCACCTCTGTTTTGGGGGACAGTCACAATGATCTGGCTGTTTACTGGGAAGAAAAGCGTGTTCTTGTCCTAGATTATCCAGATAATTGCCTCAGTCCTCTACTTTCCCTTCTGGGTGTTTGTCAACAACCTGAATCATGGGAAAAGGAATGAAAGGGAATGATTTGTGAAAGGAATAAATCACTTTAGACTTTAGCCAGAAACGACTTTCATCCCCACCAGCATAGATTTCTGATGTTTTATTTCATTAAGTATGGGAACGGCGTTACATATGTCCTTGGAGATTTTTGTCAACTCTTCTCTTACAAATTAATACAACTAAAGTACTCTAAGTCGCTAATTGGACAAGTGTTGGCTGCTCTTGATTGGGAAAGTGAGATGGGAAGGACTCCTTTTCACTTGTGGAAAAAAAAAAAGGAGACTTCAGAAAAATTAAACTGAGCTTTGAGTTGTCTCCTAAAAATTTTTTGGGGTCCTTAATAGCGAGAAAGGACATGGAAAAAAATCAATTACACAAGACTTATCTATGATTGACATTGCTGCCTGGTTTTAAATGAGAACCTTCTAATTCCCAGTATGGGCTGTATATTAGGACTCCATTTGAATTTTATTCCATTCTGATCAAGTGTGCTAATGCTAGACGCATAAGCAGATAGTCCTATCTATTAATCGTCAAGGCCCCAAATCACCTAGGTGGAGGAGTTTTTCAGAGGCATCAGAGTTCTTCAGAGAAAGCTGTCAATTTAGGAGAAAGGCAGCATGCTTTTTTGCTAAGCGAACTATTCAAGCTTGGCTGACATGTCTTGCTTCTGAGTCTGGGGAATGAGTACTTGGTATCCAGAAAGAGGGTTAGGGATGGGTCTGAACTGAGCCATGTGAACAGTGAGTCTGAAAACAGATGATGCGACCCTGTCTGTTTTTTTTTTTTCCCAGCCTGCCGAGAGCCAAAGGTCTCAGACCTGGTGAGAAGGAGAGTTCTTCCAATGCAGGTCCAGTCAAGGTGAGACTGAAATACCTGCACTCTGTTAGGAAGGGTAATGGAGATTTCCTCTCCCATTCCCTTTCTCTACTTTGTGTTGGGGTTTCTTAGGGACATTTAGTGCTAAATGGTCATGAAAGAATAGGGCTTGTTCCCTGGAAGCTCATTAGCCAGCTGCCTTTGGCCAAGAGGTAGCAATGGTTGGAAGATGGACAAATTTTATTGGATCGTGGGAAAGTAGATGATTGGTGAGAAGCAAGACACTCAGATGGTCTTTGAGGAACTGGGTTGTCATATGTGAGTCTTCCCTAAATTACTGTGTATGCATTGTGGCAGCTTCTAGGTGCTAGCATCAGGAAGACCACCTTCCTAAACCCCAGCTGGCAGTCAGAGGTTCTTGTCATGGAGAGAGGGGATGGTGGAGTCCAGAAACTAGAGATGCATGGCCAGTCGCCATCAGGGATGTGAGCTCTGGAAGACAGAGGTGAAGACCACCTTGGGGGGCGGGGACAGTAGGCCCAGTTCTATTCATCTCTTTTTCACTGTGTCTGCTCCAATAAGGAAGGCTTCCTCTCTCTCCCCAAGCACAGTTCTGCTGTACGACTTTATTCTTGTGCCTCCTTTGGTCTGGAAACTTCTTCCACAGGATCCCATTGAGGCTCACTGCCTCCCTTCTTTCAGTTCTCTGCTCAGTTTTCACCTGACAGAGAGGCCTCCCTTGACTGTCCTTTTAAAACTAGCCAAGCTTACCACCCCCGACTGCCCACCGACTCCTTTACCTGGTGTTCTCTGGCCTTGTTCATCTCAGCTCCCTCTCTACCAGTTGTCTTGGTTTACGTGTTCAATTTCTGTCTCCCCATTCCAAATACAGAAGTTACAAGCACAGGGGCATTATGTGCTTTGTTCTAGTGCCTGAGACAGTGCCTGCCATGTGGAAGACACTCAATAAATATTTACTGAATGAATACATTGGAGTGACTGATAGTCAAGGGTTCCTGACCTGGTTCTGCCCCTGTTTAGTTCTAGGTATGCCTAGGAAAGTTCCTAAACTTGCTGAGCCTTTTATTTTTTTCCTTCTCTTGAAATGCAGGAATAATCATAGCAGTCTCTGGGAATTGTTGTAAGGATTAAATCCAACACGAATAGCTAACGCTTATTGCATGTTTTCTATGTAGAGCTGCTCTTCTGAGTACTTTACATGTCTTGGCTCATTGAATTCTCACTGTAGCCTCTGAGGAAGGCATTGTTCTTTTTATTACGGGTTTTTTATTACCGTTTTTATTATGGATGGGTAAACTGAGGCTCAGAGAAGTAAAGTAACTTGCCCCCGGTCACACTGCTAGAAGTGGCAAAACCAGGATATAAATTCAGCATCTGGCTCCAGGGTCTGCTCCCTTATGCACTAGACTAACTCTTAGCAAAGCACCTTGCACATACAAGCACCTGTTAAAGGCAGCTATTGTTAGGGTTAGTGATAATGAGTTCCAGTGACCAGGCTCGCCCTGGAGTGTTCCTTGGTGAGGATGCCCGTCAGCCTCTGACCCTTCCTCTTTCTCTCTCAAGTCTTTTCCTTTTAGGGAAGACATTTCCTTTGGAATGGTGGCAATGGAATTCAAACTCGGCCCTGTCTCCAGGTCTCTGTGATTCCCTGGGCTGGACTCTCCAATAAGTGGAATCCACCTGTTCTTCCCAAAGAGACATCCTGAGGAGGAACCCCTCTCAAAAAGAACACAGTTTTTAAGACAATTTTAATGGGAGGTTAGGTGGCAAAGTGCCTGCTGTCTCACGTAAATGAGAAGCAAACCTGAAATTTGGTTTTTCAGTATCTTTCTGGAAGGCAGGCTGCTGAAGTGGGGGGTGGGGGTTCTGCCTATCTCCAACAGCCAGGCTCACCTGGGGAGCCCCCAAAGGCAGTGTGAACCTTCAGTGGCCTAGAGATAAGCTTGTTAGCAAGTGCAGAAGCTCCCAGAATTACAGACCTGGTTAGAACCATAAAGGGATTTCAGCTTGTCACTCAGTGGGCACCAATATAAAACAAACACAAAGCAGAACAATGTGTGTATATCTCCCCCAAGAACCCCAGAGTGGTCTCTGGGGCCTTCACCTTTAGGGATCATGTAATATCCCTTTCCACATTTACACACAACAGTTCATATTTCTCCCAATCAATGTGCCCTGAGAGAAATTTCTATTCTCCGAGGTGAACTAATTACATCTGCTAATTGCTAAATCAAGCTACTGTATCAACACAGTTTAGTTCAAGTCAATTCCTAATATTGCCCCATTATGATAATGTTTGGAGGGGAAAAAAAAAGTACTCCTGCATGCTCTCATTCAAATTAACTCCCTTTTCTATTTAGTTTCGCAGTTAAATTTGTGTGTGTGCGTGTGTAGTGTCTTTGCATAGCAGCTATTATGTCAGATGTAGTTCTCTTTGGTTAAAATCCGAGGCAGTTGGAAGCATGCCAGAAATGGAAATGGAGGAATGAAAAGATTGAGGCGTACAAGAGAATTTGCTCAGTGGTAGAGGTGAAGGGTACAGTGTGTGTGTGTGTGTGTGTGTGTGTGTGTGTGTGTATGAGAGAGAGAGAGAGAGAGAGAGAGAGAGAGAGAGAGAGAGAGAGAGAGAGAGAGAGAGAGAAGAGAAAGGAAGCGAAAGAACAGAGATATAGAGACAGAGACAGGACATTTTCCTCTTCTTCTGTAACCACATATCTACATGGGACCTGGCATGGGTGCTAAAAGGACCACGGTGACAGTCTCTTGCCCTTCCCTTTCTCTGGCCCCATGTGCTCTGACCCAGGGAGACGCCATTACACCAGCTGTATTCATCAGCCTTCAGCAAGGAGAAGATGCAGGGTGCCCCTACCAAGAAGCCAGCCCTTCCCTTTGGAGACCTGCCCCCTGGGTACCAGCACCTGCACACCCAGCTCCAGTATGAGTGCTTCTCACCCTTCTACCGCCGCCTGGGCAGCAGCCGGAGGACGTGTCTGAGGACCGGGAAGTGGAGTGGGCGGGCCCCATCCTGCATCCCTAGTGAGTCAAGGCTCATCTTCCAGTTTCCAAAGCGTCCTGTATAAAGCCATTCACCTTGATGAAGATGTCTGGGGAGAGTCCCATTGTCCAAAGGAATGGTCTTGCATGGCTTTCCCTAGTTTGGTGATACCTGGAACTCCTTGGTTAGAAGTGTCTTCCTTTGGTTTGAACTTACTTCCCAGGAAAAGCGGAGTCATGAACTCCTAGGGGCATACTTTCTGTGGATAACTCTATCATGTTTACTGGGAGAAGAGGAAGAGAGCAGGAACTAAACAGAAAGTGGGGAGGGGTTAGAGGTGCTAGGCCGCCTCTAGTTACGTCATCTTGGCTACCCTAAGCTCCATTTCACAGCCACCCTGCAGTGATTTTAATTAGGTAATTGTTATTAATTAATTAAATATTAATTACCTCCTCTGTTAAGATGGTGATTACTGAGATAATATATGGAAGTGTCTAGAACAGGACCCAGCTCCTCTCTCCATTCTCCCCTTGTGAAAGGAGAACAGCGTGGTTTAGTTCATGGCGGTCACATTTATCATGACGGTCATGATATTTTTGAGGGTCTGTATACATCATCTCATTCAGTCTTCTGGAACCCTATGAGACCATTATTATTGCTCTGTCCATTTTACAGGTGAGGAAACTGAGGCTCTAAAAGATTAGGTCACTTGACCAAAGTCCTGTTGATAGTAAGTGCCTGGGATCACAATTTGGGTTTCATTTTACTATAAAATCTCCAATTTTAACCTTCGACTTTATAACCAATTGCGTCTAGATTAATATTTAAAGGAAGAAGAAAACCAGGTGAGATGGCTTAGTGGTCATTGGACCCATGGGACCACCTTTCCTGTTGGTGCTCTCCTGGTAGAGAGATGCATTCCCCTTTGGATGGAAATATCTAAGTTGGTATTACTGAACTGGTGCTTTCTCCATAGTCTGTGGGAAAATCGAGAACATCACTTCTCTGAAGACCCAAGGGACGCGCTGGCCATGGCAAGCAGCCATCTACAGGAGGACCAGTGGGGTGCACGATGGTGGCCTGCACAAGGGCGCATGGTTTCTGGTCTGCAGCGGCGCCCTGGTGAACGAGCGCACCGTGGTGGTGGCCGCCCACTGTGTTACTGACCTGGGGAAGGTCACCGTCATCAAGACAGCAGATCTCAAAATCGTCTTGGGGAAGTTTTACCGGGATGACGACCGGGATGAGAAGACCATCCAGAGCTTACGGGTGAGAGAGGAGGGCTCAACTTGGAAACCGGGGCTTTGGCTCAACTAGTTCTAAGCACAGGAGAGCAGGACCATGTCAGCCCTGTCAACTTGGCATGTCAGTACCAGTCCCGGGCCTGGCACATGCCAGGGGCTTGGTGTTACATATCGACAGGTACTGGAAAGGGGCATTTAGAAGGGCCATCCTGTCCTTCCCCGATTTGCTTCTTTTAAAAGTAAGAGACAAGCTCCATCTATCATCATGGTTATCAAAAGTCAATTACTGGGCTGGGGATATGGCTCACTGGCAGAGCATTCACCTACCACGTGTGAGGCCCTGAGTTCAAGCCTCAGCACCACATAAAAATAAATAAATAAATAAAGGTATTGTGTCCAACTACAACTAAAAAAATAAATATTTAAAAAAGAATTTAAGTACCTCCAAGTAAAATACACATATAATTTGTCTAGTAGCTCGTAACAAATTAAAAGTTAGTGAAATTATTTGTTTAATACCTGGCTTGGCCTAAAACCATCTACTCCATAAGCATTCTATGTCACCGGACCCTCACAGCCTAGCACAGAGCCAGGTTCAAAGTACATTAACAAATAGTTTGTGATCACAATCTGGGTTTCACCTAATACATTTGGGCGCTATCCTGGTAGGCTTTGAGGATAGACAAATCCTATCCAAGACATTCCTCATCAATTTACAGAATGCTTTGCTCTTTCCTGCGTCCCTCCCTGCCTTCAATTCACCCATCTCTCTGTCCATCCATCCATCCATCCATCCATCTATCCACCTACCCATCTGTCTATCAATCCATCCATCTCTCGTCCTATCCTTCTATCTGTCCATCCATCTATTTGGGGGATACCACAATGTGCCTTTCACTGAAACTAGATGCAAAAATAACAAAGAGTGGTTTTCACTCTGAAGAGTCCAGGCTAGTGGGAGAGAGACCCATATATCATGATGAGTGTGACATAAAAGAAACCTCAAGGAAATGTGCTCAAACACAGTTCCAGTAACAGAACATAAACATTAAAAATTATAAGGTATCACAGATGGGAGCTCTTAGAGGGCTCTGTCAAAGTGGGTGATCAGCAAGACTGGGGAACATCAGGGAAGAGTGTGAAAAAGTCTATGATATATTCTGAGAATGTTCTTATGGGGAAAGTATTATGGGATGTTGTTACAAAACATGGCTCTATCTTGCTGGCATGTAGGCACATGAAATGTTACAGAGGTAGCTTTTGGGCTTTATGTGTTGATGATGCTGATGTATGTTTTCTTCATTAGTTACTTACCACCATTAAAAAATTAAGATGTTTCAATTAAAGATCTGGAGTCCATGCTCTGGCAAATTTAAAATGTTGGCCCATTTCTGTACAGCAGTGATCAGCTGGAATGAAGAGGCCTCTGCCCACTTATTTTATTTATTTATTTATTTAATTTTTAGTTGTAGATGAACAC
Organism: Marmota monax; assembly: GCF_021218885.2. Lineage (NCBI taxonomy): Eukaryota > Metazoa > Chordata > Mammalia > Rodentia > Sciuridae > Marmota > Marmota monax. Next base: position 2,338,706 of record NW_026692072.1, on the reverse strand, counting down.
AGTACCTTTATTTTATTGAATTTATGGTGCTGAGGATCGAACCCAGGGCCTCTTATGTACTAGGCGAGTGCTCTACTGCTGAGCCATAACCCCAGCCCTATTTTATTATTTATTTATTTATTTATATTGGGGATTGAACCCAGTGATATTTTACCACCCAAATACATTCTAAGTCCTTTCAATTTTTTATTTGGAGACAGGTCTTGCTAAGTGGCTGAGGCTGACCTTGAATTTGCAATCCTCCTGCCTCAGCCTCCTGAATTCTCTGTAGCTTCACCTGAATACTCCACTTATTTAATGTCATCTACCAGACTCCAGTAGTCATTTCAATTTGCAGTCCTGGAAACAGAGCAATTCCTTTCTAAGATTTCTTGAGCAAAGTATGTCAAATAATGGTACCTGGTTTTTGAACAATTTCTCCTAATAATTTAGCCCCCAAACTTGACTGTCCTTGTCTGCCATGGATGCTCACCATTGCTGTCCATTCCTTGTATTGGTAGATTTCTGCCATCATTCTGCATCCCAACTACGACCCCATACTGCTGGACGCTGACATCGCCATCTTGAAGCTCCTGGACAAGGCCCGCATCAGCACCCGTGTCCAGCCCATCTGCCTCGCTGCCACTAGGGACCTCAGCATCTCCTTCCAGGAGTCCCACCTCACTGTGGCTGGCTGGAACATCCTGGCAGATGTGAGGAGCCCTGGCTTCAAGAACGACACGCTGCGCTCTGGGGTGGTCAGGGTGGTGGACTCACTGCTGTGTGAGGAGCAGCATGAAGACCGTGGCATCCCCGTGAGTGTCACCGACAACATGTTCTGTGCCAGCCAGGACTCCAGTGCCCCTTCGGACATCTGCACGGCAGAGACAGGGGGCATTGCAGCTATGTCCTTCCCTGGCCGGGCATCACCTGAGCCACGATGGCATCTGGTGGGGCTGGTCAGCTGGAGCTATGACAGATCTTGTAGTCATAGCCTCTCCACAGCGTTTACCAAGGTGCTGCCTTTCAAAGACTGGATCGAGAGGAACATGAAGTGAGCCAGCTGCAGGCCTGTCGGGGAGCTTTTCCATGCACCTGTCTGCACCTGGGCTACAGGACGCAGTGTGGATCTGAAGTGTGGATTTTGCCCATGAACTTGGCTCTGCCAGGGCTTCTGATTTCATGGACACAACTCAGTGGGGGGCGAGTAGAACTCAGTTTCTGGTAGCCACTGCCTTCTTCCCGCCTGCTTGGAAACCACTGGGAAGATCCTAGAGCTTTCAAGACCTGAGTTTCTTCAAAGAACACCTTCCTGTTTGACTGGCCTGGTGGCCTTCCCCACCTTTCAGTGAGGTGGATGTCAAGGTCACCTCTGGTTGAGGGTTGACCTCAGGAGTTCTGGGCTTCACAAAGCCTCTGTGGAGCCTGCAGCCAAACCAAGTTCCAAAGAGCTGCCTGCAGGACGTCTGGCACGGTTGAGGTAGGATGTGGCACATGCTTTGTCCCTTGCCACAGTGCATTCTGGTCCTTTTCTTTTCCAATCTCCTGTACACATTTCAATAAAACAAGGGTTGGCTACTGACCTACAAAACAGGTGTGCTCTGTTCTCATTCCTGCGTACTGTGTCTCTGGGCTACATGTATCTAGAGCCATGTCTCCCTGTAGTCCTTTAATATAGAACTAAGGGTACCAAATAATGTGTGTGCCAAAGACCATGCTGTCTTTTCAACACCAACTCTTGGAGCTTGGTGAGTCATCGATTAGGAGAAAAAAGACAGAGGTGCCATCAGGTGACACAAACAGGAAAATACCAGGGACTAGCTGATTTACATGTGCCCTTGGTTCTCATGTTCTAGATCCAGTCTAAAACCCTTCTTTGTAAATAAAATAAATCTTTGTAGTATGTTTTAGAGCAGTTGGATTGAAGCCACATGTTCGCTTACATCAGATTTAGGTATGCCAAGGACCTGTAGCCTCCCTGTTTTCCATAATACATGGGTGTTTCCTCCTAAGCCCCAGACCTGCTTCCCACTGGATAAGGAAGGAAAAAGATGAATTCAATCCTGTAAATTCTTTTTTAAAAATTTTTATTGATTTTATTTTTTTTAAATACATGACAGCAGTGGAATGCATTACAATTCTTATTACAAATACAGAGCACAATTTTTCATATTTCTGTATATAAAGGATATTCACACCAATTGATGCCTTTATACATGTACTTTGTTGTTTTTTTGCATTATAATTCTTTTTTAAAAAATTTTTGTTGTTGGTTGTTCAAAACATTACATAGTTCTTGATATATCATATTTCACACTTTGATTCAAGTGGGTTATGAACTCCCATTTTTACCCCATATACAGATTGCAGAATCACATCAGTTACACATCCATTGATTTACATATTGCCATACTAGTGTCTGTTGTATTCTGCTGCCTTTCCTATCCCCTACTATCCCCCCTCCCCTCCCCTCCCCTCCCCTCTTCTCTCTCTACCCCCTCTACTGTCATTCATTTCTCCCCCTTGTATTATTTTTCCCTTTCCCCTCACTTCCTCTTGTATGTACTTTTGTATAACCCTGAGGGTCTCCTTCCATTTCCATGCAATTTCCCTTCTCTCTCCCTTTCCCTCCCACCCCTCATCCCTGTTTAATGTTAATCTTCTTCTCATGCTCTTCGTTCCTACTCTGTTCTTAGTTACTCTCCTTATATCAAAGAAGACATTTGGCATTTGTTTTTTAGGGATTGGCTAGCTTCACTTAGCATAATCTGCTCTAATGCCATCCATTTCCCTGCAAATTCTATGATTTTGTCATTTTTTAATGCAGAGTAATACTCCATTGTGTATAAATGCCACATTTTTTTTTATCCATTCGTCTATTGAAGGGCATCTAGGTTGGTTCCACAGTCTTGCTATTGTGAATTGTGCTGCTATGAACATCCATGTAGCAGTGTCCCTGTAGCATGCTCTTTTTAGGTCTTTAGGGAATAGACCGAGAAGGGGAATAGCTGGGTCAAATGGTGGTTCCATTCCCAGCTTTCCAAGAAATATCCATAGTGCTTTCCAAATTGGCTGCACCAATTTGCAGTCCCACCAGCAATGTACAAGTGTACCCTTTTCCCCACATCCTCGCCAGCACTTGTTGTTGTTTGACTTCATAATGGCTGCCAATCTTACTGGAGTGAGATGGTATCTTAGGGTGGTTTTGATTTGCATTTCTCTGACTGCTAGAGATGGTGAGCATTTTTTCATGTACTTGTTGATTGATTGTATGTCCTCCTCTGAGAAGTGTCTGTTCAGGTCCTTGGCCCATTTGTTGATTGGGTTATTTGTTATCTTACTGTCTAATTTTTTGAGTTCTTTGTATACTCTGGATATTAGGGCTCTATCTGAAGTGTGAGGAGTAAAGATTTGTTCCCAGGATGCAGGCTCCCTATTTACCTCTCTTATTGTTTCTTTTGCTGAGAAAAAACTTTTTAGTTTGAGTAAGTCCCATTTGTTGATTCTAGTTATTAACTTTTGTGCTATGGGTGTCCTATTGAGGAATTTGGAGCCCGACCCCACAGTATGTAGATCGTAGCCAACTTTTTCTTCTATCAAACGGCATGTCTCTGATTTGATATCAAGCTCCTTGATCCATTTTGAATTAACTTTTGTGCATGGCGAGAGAAAGGGATTCAGTTTCATTTTGTTGCATATGGATTTCCAGTTTTCCCAGCACCATTTGTTGAAGATGCTATCCTTCCTCCATTGCATGCTTTTAGCCCCTTTATCAAATATAAGATAGTTGTAGTTTTGTGGATTGGTTTCTGTGTCCTCTATTCTGTACCATTGGTCCACCCGCCTGTTTTGGTACCAGTACCATGCTGTTTTTGTTACGATTGCTCTGTAGTATAGTTTGAAGTCTGGTATCGCTATACCGCCTGATTCACACTTCCTGATTAGCATCGTTTTTGCTATTCTGGGTCTTTAATTTTTCCATATGAATTTCATGATTGCTTTCTCTATTTCTACAAGAAATGCCTTTGGGCTTTTGATTGGCATTGCATTAAACCTATAGAGAACTTTTGGTAATATCGCCATTTTGATGATGTTAGTTCTGCCTATCCATGAACAGGATATATTTTTCCATCTTCTAAGATCTTCTATTTCTCTCTTTAGGGTTCTGTAGTTTTCATTGTATAAGTCTTTCACCTCTTTTGTTAGGTTGATTCCCAAGTATTTTATTTTTTTTGAGGATATTGTGAATGGAGTGGTTGTCCTCATTTCCATTTCAGAGGATTTGTCGCTGATACACAGGAATGCCTTTGATTTATGCATGTTGATTTTATATCCTGCCAGTTTGCTGAATTCATTTATTAGCTCTAATAGTTTCTTTGTAGAGCCTTTTGGGTCTGCTAGGTATAGAATCATGTCATTTGCAAATAGTGATAATTTAAGTTCTTCTTTTCCGATTTTTATGCCTTTAATTTCTTTCATCTGTCTAATTGCTGTGGCCAGTGTTTTGAGAACTATGTTGAACAGAAGTGGTGAGAGAGAGCATCCCTGTCTTGTTCCAGATTTTAGAGGGAATGCCTTCAATTTTTCTCCATTCAGAATGATGCTAGCCTGAGGCTTAGCATAGATTGCTTTTACAATATTGAGGTATGTTCCTGTTATCCCTAGTTTTTCTAGAGTTTTGAACATAAAGGGATGCTGTACTTTGTCGAATGCTTTTTCCGAATCTATCGAGATGATCATATGGTTCTTATTTTTAAGTCTATTGATGTGGTGAATAACATTTATTGATTTCCGTATATTGAACCAGCCTTGCATCCCAGGGATGAATCCTACTTGATCATGGTGCACAATCTTTTTGATATGTTTTTGTATCCGATTCGCCAGAATTTTATTGAGGATTTTTGCATCTAGGTTCATTAGAGATATTGGTCTGTAGTTTTCTTTCTTTGAAGTGTCTTTGTCTGGTTTAGGAATCAGGGTGATGTTGGCCTCGTAGAATGAATTTGGAAGTTCTCCCTCTTTTTCTATTTCCTGAAATAGCTTGAAAAGTATTGGTATTAGTTCCTCTTTAAAGGTTTTGTAAAACTCTGCTGTATACCCATCCGGTCCTGGGCTTTTCTTAGTTGGTAGTCTTTTGATGGTTTCTTCTATTTCCTCAATTGATATTGGTCTGTTTAGGTTGTCTATATCATCCTGACTCAATCTGGGCAGATCATATGACTTAAGAAATTTATCGATGCCTTCACTATCTTCTATTTTATTGGAGTATAAGGATTCAAAATAATTTCTGATTATCTTCTGTATTTCTGAAGTGTCTGTTGTGATATTGCCTTTTTCATCTCGTATGCTAGTAATTTGAGTTCTCTCTCTTCTTCTCTTCGTTAGCATGGCTAAGGGTCTGTCGATTTTATTTATTTTTTCAAAGAACCAACTTTTAGTTTTGTCAATTTTTTCAATTGTTTCTTTTGTTTCGATTTCATTAATTTCAGCTCTGATTTTAATTATTTCTTGCCTTCTACTTCTTTTGCTGTTGTTTTGCTCTTCTTTTTCTAGGATTTTGAGATGAAGTATGAGATCATTTATTTGTTGGTTTTTTCTTTTTTTAAGGAATGAACTCCAAGCAATGAATTTTCCTCTTAGAACTGCTTTCAATGTGTCCCATAGATTCCGATATGTTCTGTCTGTGTTTTCAATTATCTCTAAGAATTTTTTAATTTCCTCCTTGATGTCTTCTATAACCCATTGATCATTCAGTAACCTATTGTTCATTCTCCAAGTGATGCATGATTTTTCCTTCCTTCTTTTTTCGTTGATTTTCAGTTTCATTCCATTATGATCAGATAAGATGCATGGTATTATCTCTACTCCTTTATATTGTCTAAGAGTTGCCCTGTGACATAATATATGATCTATTTTTGAGAAGGATCCATGTGCTGCTGAGAATAAAGTGTAACTGCTTGATGTTGGGTGGTATATTCTATATATGTCAATTAAGTCTAGGTTATTAATTGTGTTATTGAGTTCTATAGTTTCCTTATTCAACTTTTGTTTGGAAGATCTGTCCAGTGGCGAGAGAGGTGTGTTGAAGTCTCCCATGATTATTGTATGGTGCTCTATTAGACTCTTGAACTTCAGAAGAGTTTGTTTGATGAACATAGCTGCACCATTGTTAGGGGCATATATATTTATGATTGTTATGTCTTGTTGGTGTATGGTTCCCTTGAGCAGTATGTAGTTCCCTCTTTATCCCTTTTGATAACTTTGGCTCGAAATCTATTTTATTTGATATGAGTATGGACACTCCTGCTTGTTTCCGAAGTCCATATGAGTGATATGATTTTTCCCAACCTTTCACCTTCAGCCTATGTATGTCTTTTCCTATCAAATGCGTCTCCTGTAGGCAGCATATTGTTGGGTCTTGTTTTGTGATCCATTCTACTAGCCTGTGTCTCTTGATTGGTGAGTTTAAGCCATTAACATTTAGGGTTATTATTGAGATATGGGTTGTTCTTCCAGCCATATTTGTTTATTTATGTTACTAAACATGGTTTGTTTTCCTCTTTGATTATTTTTCCCCCCTTTACTGTCCTACCTCCCACTGTTGGTTTTCATTGTTATTTTCCATTTCCTCTTCCTGTAATGTTTTGCCGAGGATGTTTTGAAGAGATGGTTTTCTAGCTTTCAGAGTCTGTGTTGAAAGATCAGCTGTTATCCTGATTGGTTTACCCCTAAATGTAATCTGCTTCCTTTCTCTTGTAGCTTTTAAAATTCTCTCCTTATTCTGTATTTTGGGCATCTTCATTATAATGTGTCTAGGTGTGGATCTCTTATGATTTTGCACATTCGGCGTCCTGTAGGCTTCTAGGATTTGGGGTTCAGTCTCATTCTTCATGTCTGGGAAGTTTTCTCCTATTATTTCATTGAATAGATTGCTCATTCCTTTGGTTTGGACCTCTATACCTTCCTGTATCCCAATGACTCTTAAGTTTGGTCTCTTTATGTTATCCCATATTTCTTGGATATTCTGCTCATGGTTTCTTAACAGTCTTGCTGAGCTGTCTATGTTCTTTTCAAGTTGAAATACTTTGTCTTCATTGTCTGATGTTCTATCTTCTAAGTGTTCTACTCTGCTGGTAGTATTCTCAATTGAGTTTTTAAGTTGGTTTATTGCTTCCTGCATTTCTAGGATTTCTGTTTGTTTGTTTTTTATAACCTCTATCTCCCTGTATAGTTGATCTTTTGCTTCTTGGATTTGCTTATGTAATTCATTGTCGAAGTGATCTTTCATTGTCTGATTTTGCTGTCTAATGTCTTCCTTGAGACTCCAGATCATCTGAAGCATGTGTATCCTGAATTCTTTATCTGACATTCCATCTGCTGCAGCTGTTACCTCTTCTAAAGTTGAGTTGACCTGCATTGCTTGTGGTCCTTTCTTTCCTTGTCTTTTCATACTGCTCGCGTTTCTTTCTGCTTGGTGAAACTATTGTGTTTTTGAAATTTTCCCCCTATATATTTATGCTGCTCTTGTATAGTTGAAAAGTCTCCCTTGTAGGGGCGGGCGGCGGCTGTGCTCCTCCTCCAATTGGGGTGATCTGTCTACCACGCTGACGGGCCGCTGGGCCTGTTCTTCCGGTCGGTCGCAGGTCTGCCTACCTTGCGGGCGTGGGCGGCGGCTCTGCTCTCCCCCTACTCCAATTGGGGTGACCCTGTAAATTCTTTATGTGATCTTCCCATTAACATCCTTCTTTTTGGGGTGACTTACTCTTTTATCTTTTCTCCTTGTTATGATTTGGATCTTAAATGTCTCCTCAAAGGCTCATGTGTTAAAGGCTTGGTCCCCCATGGGTGATGGACTGGAAGGAGGCAATAATGTTTGGATTTGGGGTCTAGTTGGAGAAAACAGGTCACTGGGGTCATGACTTTGAAGGGTTTATTTTGTTTCTGGCCCCTTCCTTCCCTATCTCCTTCTGGCTACCATAAGGTACACAATTTTACTCCACAATGTCATTCCACCATGATATTCTGCTTCACCACAGGCCCATAGCCATTGAGTCAGCTGACTATGGACTGAAAACCAGAACCAAATAAATTTTTCCTCTTTAAGCTAATTTCCTCAGGATTTTTTGTCACAGCAACAGAAAGCTAACTAGCACACTCCTCCTTGCCAATTTTCTCTTCTACAAGATGGTGACTTGGAACTCAAATGCCTTTGAGCATTGGGACCATTGAGGGGACTCCTGAGTTCATGCTGGTTCCTGGATGCATGTGGCATGTGTTTCCCATCCTGGGTATTTTGTTGATATTTAGTGCTAGGATCTATAACTAGCTTAACTTGTGCTCTGTTCTCCTGCTTCCATGGAGGCTCAGAGGTTCTGCTGATTGGCTCCTCCTCAGCTCTGTGGGGACTGGCACTCCTGAGATCTGGTGGTGATTCCTATTTGACCCTGGCTTGGATTACTTGGCCTCATGGCCACAGTGATGATTTCTATGGTGATTGCCCAGCTAGACTCCTAGTGACCCTTTCTTCCTCCCTTGGGGGGCTTGTGGGAACTTCTCAGTCTTTTCTATATCACATGAGAATGGGGAACCCAGACCTGTTACAGGGCATCTGAGGAGATGGTCTCTGCCTGAACTTTACTGTTCTTTCAACTTGTCTCAGAGAACTTCAGCCTAAAGGACTTTAGCCCCAAGGTTGGAATAGAGGACATATTTGCCTCCCAAACTGCCTCCCTATCTTTGTTTTTACATAACCCCTTCAGTCAGAAGGGAGTTACTTCTACTTTGTCTTTTGGTTGGTGTTCCTAGGGCTTTCTCTGAGTCACACTCTCTTCCTTTCACCACCCCCACCTCCATCCTGATGGCTTCATATAAGAGCAATACATTATCCATTGTTGAGTACAAATTACCCAATACTTAATGGCTTAAAACAATACATATTTATTCTCTCACAGTTTCGGTGGAATTAGAGGCTTGATCTGAGGTTTGATTGAGGCCAGAAGATTTGATTCTACAGATATTTATCAGGTCACCCAAAGACTTTGTTCTAAGCCTAGAAGTCTTGGACCTTATTTTTTTTTAAAGAGAGAATGAGGAGAGAGAGAGAGAGAGAGAGAGAGAGAGAGAGAGAGAGAATTTTAATATTTTTTAATTTTTTTTTTTTAGTTTTCGGCAGACACAACATCTTTGTTTGTATGTGGTGCTGAGGATCGAACCCGGGCCGCACGCATGCCAGACGGGTGCGCTACTGCTTGAGCCACATCCCCAGCCCAAGACTTAGACCTTAAAAGTTGTAATGGAAGTTGAATCAAAGAGATCTGAATTCAAATTCCTGTCTTTCAACATTTTTTTTTCTCAGTGATCTTGGGCAAATTGCTTAAGCCTCACTCCCTCCCCTTCAGCAGGTGTTAAATTGGTATGATGAGGTCCTGGGATTTTATCTTGGTAGCTGCAAGATAAGGAGACACTGTAGAAACCAATGGACTCATACATGGGTGAGTCCATTGGCTCACATGTTAAATGCTTGGCCACCAGCCTACGGCACTGTTGGGAGGTGGTGTGGGAGGACGTTAGGTCATTGAAGGCAATATTAGAATCCTGGATCCTCCTCTCCTCTCTCTGTTTCCCCAGCTTTCATACCATTATAAAGTGAGCAGCTTTCTCTGCCATGTGCTTATGCCATGATGTGCCATGCTGTCATGACCAAAGCATGGTAATAGTAATTATTATTATTAATATAATATAATACATTATAATAATACATATAATAATAATAAAATTATACAGGGCCAACTGATCATGACTAAAACCTCTGAAACAGGAGCCAAAATAAATCTTTCCTCCTTAGGGGCCATCTATCTCAGGTATTTTATCAGAATGATGGAAAACTGATTAACACACATGGCATGTGATTGGGTGCCCACAATACTGCAAGGTCCTGGGTTATCCAGCTGAGCACAGCACCCCAAAGCCTCCACATCTGCCTCCATGGGCACTGCACACATGGGGGTCCATTCTCACATTCTCCTGCCTGACTGTTCTGACTCCCCACCTAACCATCATGCTCCCCACTTTTTTTTTTGACACCTTCTTCACTTGCATAGCATCATTTTTCCATTCTTGCCTTACCACTCAGTTCTGGTTCGCATGACTGTCATCTCTGCCATGACTTGGATGTTCTTAGATGCTTCATCTGGCCCCAAATCCTGGGAATGTGGTTAATAGCCCCATAGCCATTTGCTACGACCCCTAGATCTTCCTACCCCAGCCATGAGTATTGTATCTCATAAGACACAAGTCAGAATAAAAGAATCAGATAATGGGCCAGTCCCTTGGCTGTTTCTGGATGCTGTTGGAATGTTCTCCATCTCTCTTTATAAATCCACCCTGCATTCTAGGATTGGACTCACAGCTGGAAATCTGGTGTGTACATCAGCCAGAGGTCTGTCAGACAACCAGAACTCTTAAGAGTCACAGAGAGTAAGGGATTATACTCACCACATAACACTAGGCACTTGTGGAGAAGACTTTGCTCCAGGTTGGACCTGAATCAACCAGGCCAGCAGTTGGGAATGAAAACTGGATGTGAACTTGACAGAGCAAGGACAAACTAGAACCTGTGAGGACAAACAGAAACCCATGTGTGTCTCTTGCTGCCCCCAACCTCATTGGTGTGAGTGACCTGCAGAAGTTGGTACCCTTAGCATGTGGCCGAATGCTCACCTGATTCAAATTCAGAAAAGCCAGAACAGGATGCTGGAAAAGCTGTGGGTTTTGTTGCTGTCCCATCCCAGCAGAGGGAGTGATATGGAGTGACGTTGTGTATGAACTGCCATGGTGTTGGATGAGCTCTATCAACTTCCAGAGTGTGAAAAGAGCTGTTATTTCACTTTCCATTCCAAATCTCACGAGAGTTTTTTCTTGTCTCCCCACCCCCTAATCCAGAACCATATTGGGTTCTAAGTTGACATGGAAGAAATCATTGCAAGTGCTGGGAAAGTGGTTGTCCATTGAGGAGGCCTTTGGGGAGATTCAGAGACTCTGAATAGGTGCCATCAGGTGACACAGCAGGAAAATACCAGGGACTAGCTGCTTGTGCTTCATCTAGAGGAGTTTGTTTAAAATTCCTTTTGTGGGTTTTTTTTTTTTTTCATATGTACACTTGTGGCCCCTGACAAGTGACATTCTATCAGCTAGGCTCTGGTGTTTAGGTGTCCATGGTAGGCCTAGTTAGGCTGTGGTGTTCTCCTCTTGAAGGTAAATACTTTCACAGATATTAGTATTCATTTGCAAACATTCATTCATGCCAATATCCTTCTGGGTCATTCTGTGACTGGGATTGATCAAGACACAAAGAATACCACTTTCATATATTGTGTAACCACGATGCAAACTTCACAAATACCAATTCTGTCCCTTTCCAGGGAGTTAACATGAGTCACTGCTCCTTCTCTGTCCATTACAGCTTTGGTCTCAGTCTTCTATTAAAATGGCCAATTCTAGAAGTACCCCTACTTTCTGACAGCTTCCAATCCAGAACTGAGCCCCACTCCTCCTTCGAACCTCCCCCAAATCATTTAGAAGTCAAAATCCTGCAAGTTCTTTCCAAGATACTTTTGATGAGATCCCTCTCAGTTCTCTATGATGCACACTGTCCCTCACTGTACGGACGGAGAAGCTCATTCAACCACAGGGGTTTCTAGTGGTCTTTGAATGGAGGCTGTTTACATATATATGTACATAAATGTCCTCCCTAAATCATGTAGATTTTACTTATATTTTGTGTACCATATGATCCAATTTAAATGACACCTAAAATTTAGATAAACTACAATTTAAGCAAGACCTTCACTTTCCTTGGGAATGGATAGGTTTTATAACTGAGGTGGTCTTTATCTTTAATGGGTAGTAGAGGAACCAACTCGCACTGTGTTCATAAATGACAACAGAATCGAGAGGAAGGGACTAAGAAGACAGAATCTTTAGTCCACTTTTTATTTGCAGTGTCTCCCGAAGACAGTACAGTTAAAACTTCAAATCTCCGGAGTGGCAGACAGGAAGGTAGTGTAAGTAAGGATAGAACTTGGGAAATCAAGCATAAAGGGGGCTGTGTTGGAAAGGGACTAATCATTCTGCACCATGAAACCTTCATCACAGCGACAGGTCAGGCCTGTCAGTCAAGGCAAGGCCCGTCAAAGTGGGAGGCCATTGGTAGTGGATCTCACAAGCTAGGATTAATAACGTGGCTTCTTATTGCTCATTTGTGAACATTCAGCTCATGTTGTCAGGACAATGAAAAAATGGAAATGGAATTCTAAAAGGAGTTCAGGAGGACTGTATTGGACATATGGCAGCAGTCAGAAAACCCAGCCTGAGCTCAAGTCTCCGCTCTGTCACTACCCCACTGTGTCTATCCCACAGTTGGTCCTCATCTGCAAATGGAGTGCAATGATGTGACGCTCCAGCAGGACCATGCACCTGATAGCCAAGCCTGGCCCACACACTCTGCTGGCTGCTGTGTGTGGTGCTCTCCTGTTGTTCTCCAGGAGGGGAAGACAAGAGATCAAGAGCCAGTTATAAGAAATGTTATGAGGAGTAGGGAGAGAAAAGAGAGTTCTAGAATGTTGTTCAGGTCCAAGCCTATAGAAATAAGTTTGGAGTGCAGTTAGCCATAGGAAAGGATGGGCACAGAAAAATGGGGACCAAGGGTTAAAAAAACCAAGAACATTAAGAGCAAGGAGCAATGGGATTGTGTGAGAGTCATCTGGAAACATTTCTGAGACAAAGAGACAGGGCCTATGTGACTTTTAAAATATATTTTTCCTATCTGCACTTGAGTGGGATGGGGCAAGGGTGGTACAGGTTGAACTTATCAAAAAGGACCAGGCTCAGCTGAACAAGTAGGATATTTATAGCCTTTAATCCTTCCTCATAGTGCAGTATCCATTATACCATGGAGTTGTGAGTTTAGGGTTTGAATATGAATCTTCCAATCCTTTGGGATTTAAGGATTTTCATATTGTCAAATTCATCATCTGCTCAAAACTTAATGACCTTCCACATTGACTTTGCGTATCAGAAAGTTAGTTGATAAAAATTTCTCCCATCCTGAATTTAACCAAGAATTGTGATTTCATTGACTTTCCACCTGCTTGTCATTCACTCATCAACAAAAATTGAGTGCTGTCTGTGCACCAAGGACTGGGGACGTTGAAGGTGGCCAACAACATAAGCAGGTGCTTGCAATCAGTCACAGAATTCCAGATTTAGTTCGGAGTTAGAAAGCATGGTAAGTACTGGGGAGAAAAGTAGAGTATGCCTAAAGAATGTATCCCAGGGGAACTGACTTAATCTGAAGGGAATGCACATGGTTTGTTCCCTGAAGAGGTGATGGCTGAGTTGGGGAGTTAACTACTAGAGCAAGGGTGTGAAGTGAGGAAGAACATTCCAGACAGAGGGAAGAGCATGTGCAAAGATCTTGAGAAGGAGGGCTCCTGGCATGTCTGAGGATCATCTAGAAAACCAGTATGGCGGGGCTGGGGTTGTGGCTCAGCAGTAGAGCACTTGCCTAGCGTGTGTGAAGCCCTGGGTTCAATCCTCAGCACCACATAAAAATAAATAAATAAATAAATGAATAAATAAATAAAACAAAGGTATTGTGTCCAACTACAACTAAAAACTAAATATTAAAAAAAAGAAAGAAAGAAAACTAGTAAGGCTGTGGGGTAAAATGTGATCTCCTCAGTGGACTGAAGTTGGAGATGGAGCCACTGGTGAAGAGCCAGGTTAGAAGCTGGGAAAACCAAATGAGAAGGCACGACTAGGACTACACTGTGCATATCAAACCCTGTGAATTCCTAGAATGTCACTAGGAATTATTAGTGAGGCCATCAAGTCACCAAGGATAGCCCTTGGCTTTGACCTTGGGTTTTGCTGTTGTCTAACCTGGAACACGAATGAAGACCACCAAGACTCCTTGCATCAACCCAAATGCATGTTGTTCTAACAGGGAATTATCTTAAATGAAGCAGAGAGGAGAGACAGGATGAAAGCCAATGGTCAATGTCAGATGCAAAGTAAGACACTTATCTTCACTCCTGCCTGCATTTTTTTTTCTCCTTCTTTAGGATCCTGTGAAAATTTTGAGTGAAATACTTTGAATCCCTAGGGCTTGGGGAAGTTTATCTTTTCAGGGCTGTTGGAAAGATGAGAACATTTTGGAGTGATTTGGTAGCAATTTGTGGTCTCTCTTTGCTTTTCTTGGCAGCAGGGCTTGCTTTCCCTGGCAGGGCTCTGCCCGGATGTGCAGCGGAGGCCCAGCATTTTAAGAAGACTGTCTCAATGGCTAAGTTTTTAGGGCTCACTTCACGTTTGTATCCCCATTCAATCAGTGTTTATCCAGTTGCGTGGGCTAGGTTTGATGGAGACCTTTGTCAATTAAAAAAAAAAAGAATCAGTAGATAAAATTAGGGAACAGCTTCTCAGGTGAAGAATAAAATGAAAGACTGAATTATGGCGGACACAAAAACTGCTGTTATATTCCTGCACTTAGGGCTTCTAGAACCAGGTGATTTCAAACAAAAGAGAAAGAATGCTATTAATCTTTAAATATGCCCAGTTCAGGAAAAGCTGTTTATTTTTAGTGGAAAGGGAGTCAGAGCATTACAAATAAACTACTGTTCAGGTGCTAATAAATGATACTTTGAAGTGAATTGGGATAAGTTCCTACTTACTGGGATAAATTCCTATTTACATAACTATTTACTGTAGTTATGTAAATACAAGCTTCAATTCTTCAGCCTTTGATTGAAAAAGAATCTCTGATTCTATAATCTCAATTCAGAACTAAATTGACTGGCTTCTCCCTCTGTTTCTTATTAAAGAAAATAACTATATAAGGATGATCCTTTTGGGATTGGATACATAATCTCTCTGGATATCACCAAGTCATCTTATAAAGAAGTGAACAGAGAAAGAACAAGGATCATGTCATTGGTTTTTCTGAGGTCATCAGAGCCTGGTTTGGGTCCTTGATTCAGTCTTCTATCCAAATATCCTAGCATTTAACAGTGAGCTGATGTCAAGCAAAGGAATCCCCCCCACCCCGAAGATAAACCATCCACCCTTTTGTTCATCATGAGGATGTCACTAACAAATATTGTGATGTTCCGAGGGGACAAAGGGAAGAGGAAGGAAGGATGCTTAGCTAATAATGGTTGCTATGATGAGGAGGAAATAGGGGTACTTATTAAAATGTCAGCAACCACTCTCATCCCACATTATGTAAGAATTAAGCTACTGTAAAAGAGACACTCTAATTCAAAATGCTGTGGTTTTTTTATGGCGGGCTTAAAGAATTTGCGTTAACCCTGACTTCAAACCTCAAGCCATCTTGTACTAGAAATGCTGACGGATGGAATGATCGGCTGAGAACTCACAATTCATCTTTTCCCATTGTCTCCTCTCCTCCCTCATCTAAACCGAGTAAATGAAACGAATCCACACTCTATTAGAATTAATCAGCCACTAAGCGTAACAATCGAATGTTTCAACGTTCTGGAGCTCTCTGCTTAATGAGATGGTTTCTGCCTGAAGAGATTATATTTAGACCCAGTTCTCAGTCTGAATTGAGATTTCTATGAAGTAACATCTCTTTTTTTTTCATCACTTAGAGAGTGGGGTAAAAATAGAACATCCTTACTTTTCTTTTGCTAATGCATCTTAACAAGAAAAGAGTGAATGAACTCACCTTATATCTTAAAGCTCCAAACACACATGACGTGGATGATTTCCTTTATTCCTATTCAGTGACCACAAGCAGACAAATGGGTAAAGGCTGGCTAATGCCTAGCTGTACTATGTGGTTGTGAGCAAAGCAGTGCCACCAGTCATCTGAGAGAGGGTGGTGGCAACCAGAAAGCTGACATAGTGAAGGTGGTGGTAAGTATCACATGTACCAGGAACTGTGCTAAATGCCTTGGGTGACATTGCCTTATTTAGTTCTTTTAGGATCCCAGTGGACAGGGTCATTACTGTACTCACGGATGCCCAGAGGATCAAATGACTTATTCAAGGTCCTGCAAAATGGAAAGAGAGAATGATGAAGTCAGCTTGAATCTCATTGTTCCACACATGGTTAAGCTGGTTGTTCTCAGGGTGGACTAATTCTGAAAATCATATTATAACTTCTGTGTCCACCTGAGCATCCTGAATATGATGATGATGGTGTCACCACTTAAAATTCTCCTACTCATTATCATTCTGAACTCTTTTCTCTTTCTAAATTCTTTTCACTTTCAGCTTAATTTCAGGCATATCCAGATTCTCTCTTGCATGCTCTTGGCTTCAGAGCTAATGCTATCTGAGAATAGTTCAGTATCTTTCCTCTAAAACAGCAACACTGTACTATAATTTTCATTCATGTATTTCATGCATCCCAAAATGATTTCAGATATTTTAAAATTAGCACACTTACGTCAATTGTCTTATGAAAGAGCTCCTGCAGTTCCCTCTGTTGGGGGTGGGGGAAGGTGTCTAGTCTTGTAGTCCAGGTGACCAGGTGACTGGGTCAAAGTTTTAAAGACAGATCCAGACACAGAGCTTATAGATTCTCAATTCTTTGGGAAGGCCAGAGCACAGATCTTTAGTATGCCCAAACTATATGTTAGGTTCCATGATGTCTGCTTTACAGATGTAAGTTTCAAAGCTATAAGAATTATTTCCATTTTACAGAGGAGGGAGTTTAGGATCAATGGGATTTGGTGATCCATTCAATATCACTTGTGCAGGAGTTGGGATTCAATATTGAACTGCTTAGACTCCAAAGCCCAGGCTTGCTTTCCAGGACACCTGCTGGGATGGAAACTGGGAAAAGACTTAATTTGCTCCCTGGATGGTTCTGACTTTGCAAAGAAGAACCACAAACATGGATGTCTTAACTAATGAGCTGATGGTGGGTGATTTTCTCATTACTGAGTTCTGGAGAATGACTGTCATCTTGAAGAGCAAGGCAGATGAAACAGTAATTGCAGCTAGAGGGAAAAGTCAAATTTGTATTTCTCAGACATTACAAATGACAGTCCCTTCTGAGCGGGTAACCCTGGGGTCACTTGGCCGTTAACTTCTCTCTCTAGGTCATTTTCTTCTGATAAATTTTGAACATTGAAACATTTCTCCTCTGTTGTCATCACAAGGGGGGAAATGGTCTTTTTTAGCAGCCTTTTATGGGAAAGCAGTGTAGGGCTTTTCCCCCTTGCTATATTAGGAGTCCCCCAACTCCTTCCCCTATCTCAAGCCATCTGAGGGAGAACCAAGGCAGGGCATGGATTTGAAACAATGGAAGAAGAGAGAGATTTTGTCTCCTCTTTGGTTTAACTAGGTTCCCATAATAATTGGAGAAGAATACTGAGAATTACAGAATTTAGAACTGGAACTTCAGACACCACCTAGTCACTTCTTCTGTGGTCTAAATAAATCCTTTTCTGATCTCTGGTAAGTGTCCTGACCAAGTCTGTTTCTCTGCCAGAGCACCCCATGGTGGAGAGGTTCCTGCATGTTATGGGGCCAACGTCTTCCAATATTGACGACATTAGTATCTCTGTAGGTTACACAGTGGAAAGGTTAAAAGCAAGGTCCTGCAGGAAGGTGGCCTGCACTTGAACCCTGGTCTCTGTTATAGGCCCTAGAGTCCCCTTCCCCACTGTTTCCCATCCTGGTGTATTTCCAGTAAGGGGAGTTGCAAGGGCCACCTGTGGATTGTTTCAATGGGTTTTCAGTCCTTCAGCCTCCAGCTGGGTTTGACCAGTAGGGAACCCCGGAGGGCAAAGAACAGGAGGAAACTGGGATTATGGTACTTGCGGGTTCCCTTCCACTGGGTTGCTTTGGCCATAAAGGTCTCAGCTCATGTTATAAGAATTCTGCATACAGGACCCCCTCTGGGTTCCTATAACTTCCCTTCAGGTCCAGGCTGGGTACTGGGGCTCACTGTTAACAAATCAGGAAGTCTGCCCTATCCCTTAGGGTTTCCCCACATCTTTTTCATATTCTTCTAAATGGTCACTTTATTACATTTATCACAATTGAATAGACCTGATTGATAAACCACTATTTGTGTGGCCTTGATCAAATTTCTTAATCTCCCTTAGCCTCAGTTTTCTCCTCTGTAAACTGGAATAATAAGTTTGTTCTAAGAGTCAAACAGGGTGAAGTATATAAGGTTCATTGTACACATAGGGAGCATTCAGTGAATGTTATGGTAATACTACAAATCCACAAAGTTGCTTAAACACTACTTTGGCTCTATAGAACTTCCTCCTCCTCCTCTCTTCCTACACCCCCCACCCCTTTCTTCTTCTCCTTCTCCTTCTTCAGAGATTGAATTCAGAGGTGCATAACCACTGAGCCACATCCTCAGCCCTTTTTATGGTTTATTTTGAGACAGGGTCTCATCACTAAGTTGCTTGGGGCTTCACTAACTTGCTGAGGGTGGCTTTGATCTTATGATCCTCCTGCCTCAGCCTCCCAAGCTGCTGGGATTATAGGCATGCACCATTCCTTAGAACTTTTAACTTGGGTTGGGTGTTAAGTCGACAATCAATAAGACAAAAAAGAAAAAAGTTCCCTAAGGTCAAATTCATTTTAAAAATCCTATCAGATTATAGTATATTGACTTTTTGGTATTCAGTCCTGCGGAGTAGTTCTAATTCAAGCTGATGTTTGAGAACCAGTGAGCTAGATTTAGGTAAATGCGTGCAAATGTCAGAATACCTTACCTCTTCCGCTTTTGCCATAAGTGTTCCTAGAGGAGACTAAGAGAGGCTAGAAAGCTCAAAAGCACAAAGGTGGCCTCTTACTGTTGTCACATCCACTTACTGCTGCCTGGGAGACTCAAAGTTTATTGTGAGGATTGGAAGGAGACAGCGGGGTCATACTTCAGGTAGGAAGGCTAGTGGCTAGAAAAGTGGTAGATAAGTTGGGTGCATGCTGCAGTGCCCATGTGTCCACGGTGGCCTTCATTGAGCACTCATGTCATGCCAGGCAATATATTAGCTCAACATTTCCCATGTTATTCTGTTAAATCCTCATGACAACAATTGTTATCTTCTCCAGTTTCAGAATGAGGAAGCTGAGAATCTGAAATGTCCAGACTAATGTGACACAGAGTCTAATCCATGGCAGGGGGTGATTTAAGGCAGGTATGTCTAACCCAGAGCTGAGTCTTACCCAGCGGCTTACACTTCATGTTCCGTGGGCTCATAAGAAGAAAGGGCTGTGTTTTTATAGCTTTGCATATTAGTTGTCTAGAATAACACACAAGTGTTGGACTGAAAAGATTTTAACAGCTTGTATATGAAGACAAGAGGTTCAGCTTGGTAGCATATCTTTCTAAGTTTTCTCTTTTCGAAGGCTAAATACCAACTTGCTCCAACTATTTTTTTTTTTTTGGAGTCCTATTTCTGGACTCTTCTCCAACTTACTGAAGTGCTTCTAGTCTAACCATTCCTGACTTTAGCTGCATCATAGAATTAATCACCTGGGGATATTTTAAAAAAACACCCAAGCCAGAATCCCTCCGATGGTGTAGAAATCTCTAGCAGAAAGCCTTTGCCTTGTTACATATCTAAAAAACTCTCTCAGAATATTTTAATGGGCAGCCAGTTTTGGAAATCATTGCTCCATTCTGCGTTAAAAATGAGCTGGTGTGAACCATCGACGGCAGGAGCCCTCTGGGACCAAGAAAGAATTTCTTCTTAGACAGAGTTGTTTGTGGCGTGTAGTCCATATGATTTAATAAACCAGGTCCCCCAGGGCAGCTGAATGCAAATGTCTCTTCCATGTAGGAGGTGATGTCAGGGTTCCCAAACACTGTCATTTATAGAGAAGGTGGCAAACTGATATTTCTACTCCCATCTATATCTGAATTCCCTCAAACATGGAAAATGTAATTGAGTGGGTTTCAACGGGATGTTTTAAAAATTGAAAACAGCTCCAACATCTTCCTTTTCTGTCCTTTTCCTTACCCGGGGTTTACGTGGCCTTAGGAGCCTTGCTGTGGGCAGGGAGTACTAATGAATGGCACCGCTCTGCCCTTTGCTGATGCAGATACTGAAGGATTACACGGCTCAATTTAAAGGAGGTGCTGGTAACAGAGTAGTGCTGCTGGGGTCATTAATATCTAGGCCTCCTGGGAGAGATCCTCATGGCTTTGTTCTCCAGCTGCCACCTCAGCAGAAAGGGAAGGAAAATCCCGAAATGGTGAAGGGAGAATGACAGGTTGTACACGTGACAACTTCAGATACAAAGTCACACATCTATAGGCTTTATGGGAAGGCAACTGTCAAGCATAATAACCAAGGTGCAAGAAGCCCTTTTCATTTACAAATTATTTTTAAGAAACACATTGACTAAACAATACCTAAATTCTTTGGGAGAGGAAAGTACCCAAAATTAAATGCTCAAGGATAAAGACGTGGTTAAAGCACTCTTTTCCCCCTTGAAAGACAATGCAGAGTTCGAAGAATTCTGAAAAGTCCGAGACTGAATGTGATGCAGAAAGAAAAGAGAAGAGGGGAGGAAAGATGGAGGAAGATTTTTGGACCCAGATTATGGGAAGGGAGGTGAAGAAAAGAGGTACATGGAGAGATATATTTATTTTTAACTTCTGTAAAGCTTCTCCCCTTCCTTTTCTTGTTATTTCCCCCACTTGTCTATTCATCCTTGGATGTTTTGCCCAAGAAAATGATTCTCCAAGGACCCTTAGAATTCACTGAACATTTTTTTTTTTTGACTTTTACTGGGCGCCAGGTTCTAGTTTAAAGAGATTTTCGTGTCGCCTACATTTCATTTAGTTAGTTCTCCTGCTCACTGCTAGGCTGGGGATGATCTCCCTATTTTGCAGAAAGGCAGAAGTGAGATCAAGGAATTTTTTCCCAGATTACTGGGGGAAGATGAAGATTACTGGGAGATGGTGAAGAACTCAAGCTCTCAGATACCAGCGCCTGACAGTTAACCACTAAACGGTAGTGCGGGGGACCCTGTCTTCCCAAACACCATCTCCAGGGCCCGCTAGCAAGTTTCCACGTGGTCCTCGGCAGTCCATTTTATAATCGGTTCAGCACAATGGGGCACCAAGGAGTTCCTCCTCTCGGCAAGAAGATTAAAAGCGACGGGTGCAGAGGACCGCCACCAGGGCGGTAGAGTTTTGAGGTCTCTTCTGGAGGAGCCTGGCAGGTCCCAAGCGACAGGCTTACTCCGCTCACATCTTCCAAACCCGTTTACACGTTGCAAATCTCTTTTTCACAGTCTGTTTAATTCTCACCGCGGCCCTGCAAAAGGGGTTATTTTGAGTCCCATTGTCCAGCTGAGGAAATTGAGCCTTTGCCTTCCCGCCGGTCACGGGGCCCGCAGGTGGCAGAGCTGTAGACTAGTGCTGTGTCCCTGTCCCAGAGATAATAAAAGCTGCACGGGTCTCCTCATTATTATGCAAAGCCGGCCAGGAGGCTTGGACCCTCCCTTGAGCGAGCCCATCTGTCTCTGCGCGCCTCCCCCGGGCTCAGAAGCCGACTGAGTGCAGAGTCGAGGGGGTGGAGGCACGTCCCCAGCATCTAGCCACGACAATCTCTCCGCGCCTTTCTAGCCTGCGCCCCCCCCCCCCCGCCCCAGGCCGACCTTTTTCGGTTAAAACAAACAAACAAACAACAACAACAACAAAACTATAGCTTTCCCTTCACCCCGCCCTTCGCCCTCAGGGAGCTGTATTAATATTAATCTTGATGAATAATTAAAGCCCAGAGATTTATGCGGGCCCCAGCTGGGGAAGGCGCGAAGCGGGGCAGTGTTTCGGTCGCGCAGCGTGCGGGTTTGCGCAGTTGGAGTTCTGTGAGGCTCCATACCGCAGACGTGGGAGGATGAGGGTGGGTGTGCTCGCCGGTGGAGGGTGATTTGGGGTCGAGTGTGAGCTGGAACAGAGATGTATCAGCGAGTGAGGGTGAGCGTCGAGGCTGCTCCAGGGATTGGGGACGGAGGGGCATCCCGGGTCTCTGTGCTGCCGCCGGCGCTTCGCCCAGCTTGGGGTGACTTGGGGCCACGAGGACTTGAGGGGAAACAATAGCTACTCCTTAGATTCTGGGCTCCTGCCACGGGCTGCCCAAGCCTTCCGGATGACCGGCGGGCTTCTTTTCTTATTTGGCTAATTTATGGCGAGAGGCTAAGGGGCGGGATGGCAGAGGAGGGACCGCGTCTCGAGATGGGGGCTGGGGGTGGCGGTTAAAGGAGTCGCTCCAGGCTGCGGCGCGGTGATGTCAGCTTTCGACGAAAATAGAGAGGGATCGCCTGTAAATCCTCAGCTCCGGAGGGGCTAAACCTTGCGATCCCTCCCCGGCAGGCGCCGAGCCAGGGCGCCGAGGCCTCTACCACCTGCCCCGGCGCGCACACACCGGCACACGCGCACACGCACGCACACACTCCCCCGTACAGACATTCTCTGTCCTCCCCCCTGCCACCACTCTCCGTGCCCGCCACTCGGCACGCCAGCCTGCCCCGCAGCAAAGCACAGGTGGTAGCGGCGGCGGCGGGGGCGCAGCGTTGTTGCGCGCGCTCCGGTAGCCCCCGGGACAGCGCTGTCTTTGGGAAACCATTCTCCGAACCCTCCAAACCCCCCAGCGCCCAGCCAAGCGCTACTGCAACCTGCGTAGGGGAGCGCGGGACGCGCGCAGTGGAGAGCTAGGACGTGGATTAGCGCCCGCAGGAGCCTCCAGCGCGCGTCGAGGCGCTAAAGGGCTTACCCGGGAGGGGGGTGGAAGGGCGGAGAGAGGCTCCCCCTTAAATACCGCTCCCCCGCACACACGCGCTCACCCCAGCGCCGGCTCGCTCCCTCGCTAGCTGCTGCCGGACTGTGCTGAAGAGGAGGGGGCGTTCCCCAGACCATGGCATCCACTGAAGGGTGAGAGGGCCTTTCTCTATCCTGGAAGGGAAGTGGGAGCCGCTCGCGGGGTGGTGCCCCCCTATCAGGGATGGGGACCGAGAGATATCAGCGCCGGGCCTCTGAGATGGTGGCTGAGCTGTGGCTTGGCTGTAGGTGGGATGATGGGGAGGGGGTTGATTTTCTTTCGTGGAGCTTGCTGCTTAACGCTTTGAGGAAGCCTGGGACAGAGGGTGGTTTTAATTAAAAGGGATAAGATATGATGGAGGTGTGAAAAAGTAAGAAGAAAAAATTCTCTTGGGGTTACTTTTGAGATTTAAAAACAATGAGTGGTCGGCCGCGGTGTGAGCAGACACTGGCTGGACAGGCAGCCGACGAACGCCACTGGGGAGCGCGACGGGGGCTGGAAGGTGGGGACCAGCCGGAATGAATGAGCCCGGACTGGGACCGGGGCGGGGCGAGGATCAGCGCGCGCGGCCTTGAACTCCAGATTTGCAGTCTCGGCGGAGGTGCTGGGACCCCTCGGATCACTCCTTGTCTCTGGATACCGGAATCTCCCTGGCCAGCTCTAAGGAAGAGTGGAAAGATTTGGGTGATTCCCGGGGAAGGCGGGAAAACCTGTGGTTTGGGGCAGAGCAGGAGTCCCCAGACTCTCTCCGGATCAATGTTGGTTTTTCTATTCTGCCTGCAGCCCTGGAGTCTCCCCTTGTCTCTTGAGGCTACATGTGCCTGGAGGAAGCTTCCAGTGATAAATAAGGGCAGTTGTCTTTCCTGTGAGAGAGATGGGGCTGCAAGGGACAGAAGGGCCTGTTAACTACACGTCAAAGGAAGGGTCTTGAATCTTTATCTCCCAGGAAACTTTTGAGGTTTGCTGGAGTCCAAGTGGGAATAAAAAGACTAGTTGGGGAACTCAGCCCTTGGATTAATTTAAAAAAAAAATGGTACCAGCCACTTGCAAGAGATCACTGGATCCATATTATGTAAAAAGAAAATATCAGGGGCTCCTTTGGACCCAAGTGGAAAAGACATTGGTGCTGGTCCTTTTCAGAGTTTCTGTAATAAATCTAACCAACTTGGCAATCTCATTTTGGGCAATGGATCTCTAAGCAGAAGTGAAAAGCTGGTGTCCAAAGACAGATCTCTAGACTCCAATGAAAAGAAAATATTTCTAAAACTGTCGGTCGGTGTCCAGGGGAAGGAATTCACCCTTTTTCTGTCCTTTGGAGTTCTTCCAAAGGGGTCTGGCATCTTGCACGGCATGACGTTTTTTCTTTCTTTCTTTTTTTTTTTCTAAAGGTATAACAGCATAGATGACTTCTCCTCCTCCTCCTCCTCCTCCTCCTTCTCCTCCTTCTTCTTATTGTCATCTTCCTCATCATTATTATTTTGCTAAAAAGATGCTTTGGAAAGACACCTGTGTACAAGAAGGGTGGATCTCGTACTAAAATATATTTCTTGAATTAAATATTAAGAGCCTGTATCATTCAACATCAGTGCCTCCCCATGTTTAATTTAA
Organism: Marmota monax; assembly: GCF_021218885.2. Lineage (NCBI taxonomy): Eukaryota > Metazoa > Chordata > Mammalia > Rodentia > Sciuridae > Marmota > Marmota monax. The sequence continues at coordinate 2,314,296 of NW_026692072.1, read as the reverse complement.
AAGGTTTTCATATTAGAAAAGCTGTGAAGGTATTTCTGGCTGCCTCCAGGGGCCCTTTAGACTTACCCCTGCTTCTAAAGGTCAGGTTGGAAGATACCTGGGATGATATTGGTAGTAGGTGGGTGATGGTAGTCTTCTGAATCCTGCTCTCTTCTAGTTTTGATGGCCAGATAGAAGAGATAGAGGTTAAGGTAACAACAAAACTCCCCAAACTAAGGGTGATTATCTCTCCTATGTCAGCTCTCCTATGAGAGCTGCCAAATGATTGTACATTAAATATAGAGCAGAAGAGATTTTTAGCATTAAAAAATGATATATAACAAATGTTATCTTTATGCATTGTGTGTATTTAAGAAAAGATTGGCTAAAGGTACTTGTATGTAAGAAGTGAAAGAATTGAAAAAATAATCGGAAAGGCTCTGGGAAACAAATGTAGAAATATCTATGATCCATTGTTATTTAAGAGCAGTAACTGATAGGCAGGAGACATTCTCAAAGTCCTTCTGCTTTATTCTAGGAGCATTTCCTGAGTCCTTCATGTTAGAACATACACCCTAGGATCTCTGGGGGTGGGGGAGGGGGACACAGATATAAACAGACCGGGAGCTGGCTTATAGAAGGTTGGTTCCAGCAGAGGACTTTCAGTACTAAATTGTTCATGAGGAGTGATGCAATTCTTTCCTCCTCCTGATACATTTGGTTAATGCATTTGTAAAGGAAAATTCAGGAAGAATCCCTGGGCTGGTCTCCTTTGTTAGCTTTTGCCCTCTAACAATATTAAAGCTATTTCCTTGAAACACACATTGCTGAGAAGGAGGCGAAAATAGCGATATAATTATACGCTTTCAATGTATGTATTTTCAGTTCAACTCTAACCCGGAATGCATGGGGAATTTAACGCTTAGGTGTTGATGTAGTTGCCATCAACAACATAAGTTGATTACTAAATTTTAAAGACTTATTAGCCAATGACATCTAATGTTTATCACTCCACTTTCAAAGATCATTCATGTACATCATCGTGTTTGATTCTTCTAATAACTCTATGAAGTAGGTAGTCCAAAGAAAATAGAATAAAACTATATGGAATATAATGCCATCTTTCCAGGAAGATTCTAGGATGTGGCAGAGCTTTGGAGTTATCATCTGGAATATTATCTTCAAATGTTTTCCTTAAGGAGTTTGTAGGCATGGCTGTGCTAATTATTGGCTTTCTATCAAATCTTTGGCATGCATGTCCTGTGAGTTGTCTTTTAGAATGTTCTTTTTATAACTTGCACTTATCTTTTGGGGAACATCCTCACCACTGTCTGGTAATTCAAGTTTTCTGATTATTTGGAATTGAGATTTTTTTTTTTTTAGCATCTAGTGTCTATAAAAACTAACAGTGACTCTTTGGACTCTTTGATGGCACTAAGAAGTGCTTTCCTACATAGCATGGTCTAATTTGATAGTTTAACTTTTTTTTTTTTCTCCCTGAGTCCCCTGTCATGGTTAGAATTACTGAGATGGCTTTTAGGTCCCTGACCCAAATTGCAAAGAGATTACAAGTAGTTGGTGGCAGACAGGCTCAAGTCCTTTATTGACTGGGTCACAGTGGAGTGTTCAGATGCTGAAGAGACAGGCATTTTAGAAATACATTCTTAGGAGTGGGGGACAGCTAGGTCACTACATATATCAGAGACTCAACGCGATCTGTCTTCTGATCAGCTCCCAGGAGCCAAGGGGTCAGGGCAAAAGACAGTCTCGAGGGCTTGGGTTTCAGTTTGACTCAGAGAGCAAGTGAAACAGAAAACTGCTGATAGCAAAGACCCTGGTGGAGGAGACCCCTGAATTTATTATTTGAAGCAAAAGAAAACAAAATGTAACAGTTGCTTTCTCCCTTTTTCCCTGGGGAATGAAGTTGAGGTCAGCTGGGGGAAGAGCCCATGGAGTGGGCTTATTTCGGGGGTGAGTAGAGGACATGGGGCTTCAGTTCTAGAGGGGTTTCCATATTGTATGCCTCAGGCTGTACTGGGATTTCATTTCTCATTTTAGAAATATAGAAATTGGTCTCCTTGGGTAAAACAGATATTAGTAGAGCTATAAGAAAGCCATTTCATGTTTACCAAGACAGTCTCTTGTGAGCAATCGAAAGCTTAATTCTCAAGAAATAATTTCTAAATCCAAATGAAACTTGCAAAGTGTAAACACCAGGTTATTAAAAACCAAAACACATGTCTGCACATTAATATCAATGGTTGCTTCTTTTCCTCTTTTATGCAACACAATTAGATGTCTTCTGTTTGGCTTTAGTTTTGAGGGATGTGTAAGACAAGGAGAAGTCCTCTAGAGATGACACTTTGGCTTCGAAAATAAGCAACATTTAACAGCCAAGTGTGAGATTTCTGGGTCAGTATGCCATAAATCCTACAGTTCCAGAATTGCAAATCTCTTTCACAGTCTGAAGCTCAACACAGGTTGAATTCAATGAAAATTCCCTTCTGACATTTCCCTCATGGCTGTACCCACACAATGCCCACATGTCTGTTTTCTTCCTTTTACAGGAAAACTAAATTGTTCTCCATATCGAATTTTCTTTCCCAATGGACTGGCTTGCCTCTCAGAATGAACCAAATCTCCTCTTTATTTCAGTCACCTGCTATAATTATTTTAATCTAATAAAGCACTAATAATTTAAAATCCTCTAGCAATCATAGACATCATTCTCAAGGTAAAATTTTAGTTTTGTTTGCATTTTAAGAACTTGTCCTCACAGTCTGGAAAAATAATTCCAAAAAATAACAAAAGCCAGACATCATCTTCCTTGCAATTTTTGCTTTCATGCCCTTAACAGCTTGTTGGGGGCAGACAGGATGCTTCATAGAAAGGGTTTTAGAATCCAGATTATGGCAAATCTCTTTATTTACCAGGATTGTAAGCTTGCTCTCCTTCCCTCTGTCCGCCCCTCACCCTGCAATACTCCAAACGCCAAGTCCTTGGGATGAATTAATTAATTTAAAAATATTAATTAATTCATAATTTAAAAATATCTCATTGCTCCATCTCCATGTGCCCCATCATTGATTGGAGGCAGATGGCTGCATATTCACTAGTAGAATAGAAAAGAACTGGCAATGCATTATAAACCTGTCTGTTTGACTTTAAGTAATGGCAGAAAAGACAATGGATCAACAGTATTAATGGAGAACGAAGGGTAGACATTTAGTCTTTTAAAGAGAAGAACTCGTTTTCTTAATGCTCTGTGTGTGTGTGTGTGGGGGTGCATTTTCAAGGTGTTTTTCAACAATGTTGATATTTACTCATTTTTTCTTTCATTTATTTACTTAATGTCTCACTTAGATGGGCAGCTGTGACTGCTGCCTGCTGATCCACTGTCTGGTGTCTCGGTAACCTTGCCAGCTGCTGTGGATTACAGACTTGTTGAGCAAGAACTGTCCTTCGAAAATGGAAGGAAGGAAATGAATGCCATTTTGGCAGATAGACTTGATCTGTGTCAATATGGTTCCTGTCTAGGATGGATGATGGCAAATGTTAAAGACCTTGAATGAAGTCCATGGGGACAGAGATGGAGACATTGTCCCCATACTCCACTGGATATTGTGGACTTCATTTAAATTGTGGAGAGTGCTCTCTTCTGTTACATTTGGCCAGGAGGGCCATCTGTCACTGGCTGTTTGCAATTTGGCATTTCCATCAGGTGCTCCTGCTACTCCTAATTCTCAGCCACTGTGCTCTTGGGATCCCATTGCTGGCGACAAAGTTGGAAGGCGGGGGGGGGGGGGCTGAGACCTGTCTGTCACCCCAAGCTTTGCTCTGTGAACAGCATTGGTGTTGAGCTCCTGTGGACTTTATGTGGCCCACAGGAACATTCTTTTTTTAAAATTTTAATTTAATTTAATTTATTTTTTATTTTTTTGGCTTTCAGAAGATTTTGAAAATGTTCAAATTATTTACTAACTTAAAAATGTTTCACCTAAAAAGAAATTCTGATTCTGGATTTTCTTAAAAATTGGGACAATTGAGGACCAAGAACCTGCCTTTTTGTCTCAGTACCATTTATTGAGTAATTACACAGCCCAGGATCTTTAAAAGTACAATGCATGCATTAATTTATTTAGTCCCAGCAGCAGTGCGAAACAGCAAGTGCTATTATTAGTCCCATTTACAGGAATAGAAACCAAGGCACAGACTGATTAAGTAGCTTACTCAAGATTTCACAGCCAGTGAGTGGTAAAGTCTGGCCTTTAACTCTGGATGCTGACTGCTGGGATTATGCTTCTAACCACTGGCTGTGCCTTTTAGTTCCATGGAGCAGCATGTAGCTGAGGCTAAGGAGTAGGTGTGTCCGGAGGCAGGGCACAACTTTCCAGGTTGGGCACCGTCACTGGGACCATTCCAGCTGTGTTTCTTCAAGGCAGATATTCTGAGAGCTTGGATTCCATGCTTAGGGTATGCCACTGCCTGGTGGTTTTAGATTGAAGACTTATTCAAAACCCCATTTCTATGTAATGAAAGGTTAATTCGTGCAACTTTTTATTTGTATCCTTGTAACCACTTCTTGTTATTTCCTTTATCTTTGTTGTGGGTTGTTCTTAATAGAGAGTTCTTTCATAATTATTGATTGCCAGGAAGCTAATAGCATTGTCTCATCTTGATGTAGTGTTTTTAAACAGGCCAGGGCCTGACCACATGGGCCAGTCTTTGGAATATTGACTTGTGGGTATGTATTCTTGGTGGCAAATGTGGCTGGGAATACAGCCGCCCCTGGAACTTATGCTTTTGCAGTCTTCAAGTGCAGCTCTTTAGGGTTGTGATTTAACTTACCCATCCTTCTGAAACAGCTACTGACCCTGTCCTTCTGGGAGTTGGGCTGATATTGTTTGTTTTATAACAGATGCAAACAGTGATGACCTAAGGATACCTTTTGAATGGGGGAAGAAATCTTTCAGAGGCCATATTTGTCTATTGAAGAGTAGCACAGTTTGCTGACCACCCAACAGGGGGCAGTAAAGGTGGGCACCGGTGGTCTGACATTTTTAGGGAATCCCAGTTTCCACAGCATTTTTTTTAAATAATTTTTTTTTGTTTTTTTTTTCTCACCAAATATGTAATTTGGAAATAGTAAGATAATTGCAGTACATCAACAGTATTCATTACTATCACCATGCACAGATATAAATAGGACCATTTATTTGAACTTATGCCAAGGATATGTGACAATACATATGTGACATCACTCAATTCTTGGAAAACTCCTAGGGGATATTATGCTCGTTTTATAGATGGAGAGACTGAAACATAGAGTCTTTGTTTTGATTTTGTGCCATCACTGGGTTCTTTACTTTTCTGTGCCATCTAATCCTATGGTCCTTCATTCTTATTGTGTACGTTTTGCAATTTATCCTCATTTCCTGAAACTCTCACAGACCTTTCTTTTATTTTTGTTGTCTTTGCTCCAGTGAGTGCCTCCAATCATTTTGATCAGAGAAGGCAAGATAGCCTGTCCTTGGTGAGAAAAGGGTATGAGGAATTGAAGAGGTGGCATATAAGATGGAAAGCAATGGCTACAGAAGGAAGTTAATCTTTGAACAGAGATGGGACATTGAAAAGAAAATGCCACCAAAAAAAAAAAAAAAAGAAAGAAAAGAAAAAAGAAAGAAAAAGAAAAAGAAAAAAAGGTGGAGTAAGTTTAGGCAACTGAGAGGGATTGTCATTGCTCAGTTTGTTGACTTCAAATCAGAGAACTTCAGATGGAAGGATCAGCTGTGCATGAAGGAGAACAAGGAAAAGGAGGACAGATAAAACAAGAGATGCATTCTTCTCTATTAGTGTCAGGGAAAACCCACTGTTACAGACCAACCTGGTTTTTTGTTTTCACCTTGGTCTTGACTTAAAAGGACAGTTGGGATCTGACAGCCAGCTTCATTGAGAGAGTGGATGGAACTCAACATGAACTTGCACACCTGTGAAATGGATGGGCATTGACTGACAGCACTCACCTTCACACCCCGAAGGGACTGATGGTCCCCAGGGGATTGGTTTAGCTGTTATTTTTTTATACTTATATGCAACCCATATGGCCTAGAAAAAGTGTCAAAAATAAATATTGGTCTAATTTCTAAGAATGGATTAGAGAGTAATGCAATCATAGACGGAATCTATTTCCCCAGTGTCTTTCTGGAATTCAGAGTCATCAATCAGCACACATTTGTAAAATCATTATGGAATTATAGCACTGAAAGAATCATTGAGTTTTAGATCATGATTAATTGCTAACATTTCAAATGAAGAGCTAATCGTTTGTAGGAGTTTATCCATCTGAGAACATTCAGATTTGGATTCTTTTTTGTAGACATTAATACATTGGGCTGGGGCATTATGGCTGGTTGATTTCAGGAAACTTGATTCTGAAATGAAGACTTGTGTGTATGAAGTGTCTTGACAGTTTATGCACTCGGCATAAAGTGCTGCGAAGGAGGGAAGGAAGCAGTGGTGGACAGTCACAGCAAGGGCCACAACCCACCCACTGTAAGACCTGGAGCAAGGATGGTTCTTCAGATGGTGCCTGTAGAGGAAAAGTGTGTGGCCTTTCTACCCTTGTTTTTACCAGCCATTGGATGCAGCTCTGCTCAGGCAGGGGCTGTGGCCTGAGTGAGTATAGGGCAAGGATTTGGAGAGGAGAGTTCTTAAGAGCTGTCACTTACTAACACTCCCAGCCATGAAGCCAGTGATTCTTTCTGTCATAAGTGTGGAGGTTTGGGATTCTAGGCAGCCTACCTACCACACCATCCACAGACTCCAAATTCAGTGTTTGCAAGACAACAAAATAAGGAATACAGTTGCCTTCCATCTGAATAGGAGGCTGCCACAAAGTTACCATCTGTAACAAGTACTATACCTTATGATTTAGAGGATACAAAATTTCAGTTAGATGGCCTATTGTACAACCAGGGATTATAGTTAATAATAACATGTTATATACTTGAACATGCTAGAGAGTACATTTTAAGTGTTGTTTACACACACACACACACACACACACACACTGTATTCAAGGTAATAGATATATTAATTATCTTGATTTGGCTATTCCACACTGTATACATATATTGAAACATTGTGTTGTATATCAGAAATACATAGAACTATCTATTATACATTAATAATAAATAAGGCTATACCTTAAAATAATGGTGTTGTATGAAAAAAATGAAAAGGGAAGTAAGATTCTTGTGGGCAAGAGGGGAAGAATTAGGGATTACCATCTTCCTCCAGTTTAGTTGTGACTCACAGAGCCAATAAGGACAGGTGACAGAAGCCCTTCTTTCTGCTTCAGTCCTTCTGAGGATGCCTGGTCTAAAAGAGAAGATGGTTTTAACCTTAGGGAGTAAAGTCAACTCCTGATTTCTATCTGGTGTGGTGAAATTAATGGGAGGGGTCAGAAAGTCCAGGAGATAAATACAAGGGAATCAGACCATAGGTATTATTGATATTTCCAGTGTCCAAAGCACCTGTTTTTATATTCCAGCTGTATTTATATTCCAGTATTATTTCCCAAGGAATCCTTACTTGGGAGGAAAGTGGGCAATGACTGGATGGCCTTTTCTGGAATATCTATTTTATTGTTCTATGATCCGAGAAGTCAGGCATTCTGTCAACCTCTGGCCAATGGTGGTCTCGCATGTTGACATTTCTATGCTCTATTTCATTGGTAAATATTAAGGTATGTTCAGAGATGAAAGAACACTTTTGTACCTAATCCAAGGCCTTGTAGATCATAATTCTTTACGTTCTTTCACCTCATTTTCTTTTGTCACTTTAGTCTGCTTTCTGAGACTAGGTCACTAATTACTGTTGTTTGTGTTTTTATTAGCACAATATAATTCAAGAGGCTCAGGTACAGAAATAGAAGATAAAGCAAGCGAACCAAAGTTTCATTAAAATTTCTTTCCTTTCTTTACTAGTTTTAATAATTGAAATATGTTATTGTTTTAGCAGATGAATATTGTGCTTATTTCCAGTATTTGTATAACAATATTACTGATTATTTTCAATTGTATTTAGAAAATACATTTTGCATGTAGAATATAACTGTCAGCCAACTAAAAAACTCTAAAGGATTTGTTATTCACTGTAAAAAAAATTGTTAACAAAAGTTTTAACCTTATGTCTTTTAGACCAGTGGCTCTTTCCATAACACAAAACATAGCATTGTTTAAAATAAAAATATAAACCTATTACATTATGGAATGGCACAAAGAAGTAAAAGACTATCTCCTGCCATACACAATAGTGCACACTTGTAATTCCAGTGACTGTGGAAGTGGAGGTGGGGGGATTGCTTAGTTCTGGCAACTAAGCAAGACCCTGTCTCAAAATAAAAAATAAAAAAATGGGCTGGAAGTGTAGATCAGTGGTAGAATGTGCCTGAGTTCCATCCCCAGTACCACAGGTACCATACACACCCACAGTCTCCCACTAGGACCTCTTCGGAAATCCTGTTCTTGTTTTGTCTGCACTTTGAAACATTTTTCTATGCACATGTAAACATTGTAATCTCAATATGCAAATTGCACCTTCCAATAGACTACCCTAACAATTTGCCTTTCACTTAATACTTTTATGTATATAAGCATGTGGCATAAATATGTACATAAATATTTAAACATATATTTTATATAGAACTTGTAACACCTAAAACATATATGTATGGGTGTATTATAATTGATTCAAAGAGTTCGTGATTGACTTAATTAGTCCTTGATTTAAGTTATCACCGAGTCTTCGTTATTATAATGATGTTGGGTAGAATATGGATGGAGAGGGGGTGGGGTGCAGATGTTCCAAAGATAGCAGCAATAATTTAACTGCAAGTTAGTGGTATGAACTAGAGCACAGTGACCAACATGCATTACCAGATATCAGGGGTATTAGAAGGATTCAGAGCCCAAGAGCATGTGGGGTGAGCAGGAGGAAGGGAGTAGCATCATCTCACAGGTTGCTGGCTCAAGTAAATAGGGGGTGAGGTGAGTGCAGAAAAATAATTCTGGAGCAAAATGGCATCTTTGAAGAAGAAAGAGATAATGGATTTGGCCCAGTAGGCTGGGTTGGGATTTTTGTGTATGTGGGATAGGAGGTGGAGATGTTCATGTGAGAGGCTGGAGTGTTTGTAGAATGGCAGTTATAACTGTAGAAGAAAATGAGCTCACTCAGACAAATCATGAAGGCTGGAAGAAAGAACTGGGCTGAGGGAAGGCTCCAGGGGAGCTCTGTGGCCATGAAGATGAGCAGAGGGAGTGAGTCAGGATGTGTAGCATACGGAGACATAAGAAGGAGAGTCAGAACAGAGCAGGTGTCCTGGAGTGGCTGCCGGTGCCACATGATATAGAGAGAGTAAAAAATGTCTGTGTTGTAAAATGATCATTGGATTCATCAATTTTAAGGCCATTATTGGCCTTTCTCAGAGCAGGGTCAGCAAAAACGATGGCTTCTGTCACCATGTTGGTATAGATTCAGAAGTGGGTGGAGAGAAAATGAAAATAGTTTTTTTTTTTAAATTTATTTTATTGGTGCATTGTAATTGTACATAATAGTGGGATGCATTATGTCATATTTGTACATGTGCATGTACATGTACAATTCTTCAAATGTGGTGGCCTTGCCCAGCTCAGGGCTGTTGTCTTTCCTGTACATTTCCTAGGACTCAAGTAGTCAAGGGCAGGATGGGGATAGGAAATTAGATACAGGGGACACCAGGATTACATTTTGGTTTATTTTTCTTAGTTTTAGGATGTGTGTGTGTGTGTGTGTGTGTGGGTGTGTGATCTAAGCACATTCATATGCTGAGGGGAAGGCTGGATTAATAAAACTGAGGTCTTGAATACTCTGTGGAAGATGCCGATGAAGGAAATAATGGGAACCAGAGGTAACTCATTGTTTGCTTTGATGGTTCCTGAAGGGGAGGGCGGGGCAGCAGGCAACACTTGTCCAAAGCATCTTGCAGTCTTCCTCTTTGATGCCACAGTGTTGGGAAAGACATCTCAGAATGCAGAGGAAGGGAAAGGTCACCTGCCCAGTTGCCAGATCCACACTGTCAATGCTGCTGATCCATAGAGTGACAGACGGGGCAGTCCGCTCTTCTTACATCTCTAGCCTCATTAGTTGGCAAGCTAGAGTTGGGTATAGTTCCATGGTGGCTGCTATTTTCTTTAAGATTCACCTTCCTCCGGCTTCCTGTGTCTCCCTGGCTGAAATTCTTCCCTCTCCCCCTTTAACCCTTTTGTGTTGCTCTGTAGCTTGTGAAACTTCCCTGGACTGTCTTTCTCTCAATCTCCTTTTGGCCTCTACTTTCTCTTTGGATCCTTTCCTGGGCATTTACACCCCACATGTGTCCTGATAACTCTCAAACGTGCATCTCTAGCTCAGGTCTCTTTTTATACCTCAAGATCAATAAATCCTATGGCCTAATCAATGTCTCCGTTTGTTCCAGTGGTGACCTTAAAATTGACTAATCCATTATCACTTTGCAATACTTCATCATTGGATCTCTGTATAGAACGGGTCATCCTTACTTCCTCCCAAGTTTTCCCTATCTTAGTAAGTGGCGCTGCCATCTATCTAGATATTCAAAGTCAGAAATATAAATATCGGTCCTGGCTTTTTTGCCCTCCCATTTGCCCCACCTACAAGTCTTTTTCAGTCCTCTCTCCATAGGATTCCTCATGTCTGGCCCTTTCTATTGCCACAGCCACCACGTTAGCCCAGGCAACTGTTAATGCTCTCCTGGAAGCCACACAGCTTTCAGTTCTTCAAATGTGGGGGTCTTGCCCAGCTCAGGGCCTGTTGTCTTTCCTGAATCTTTCCTGTTCTCCATCTCTCACCATTCTTCAGATGGCTAGTGTCCTCTTGTCACAGCGTCCTTCCCTTCTCAGCTTACATGTCACTTCTCAGAGAGGCCGTCTCTCCCCACTCCATCTAAATAGGTCTCCCTTTCTTAATCCTACCACGTTCCCCTTATTTGCACCAATGGCAGCTTTTAAATATTTTCCTTGTTTATCCTTTTATTCATCTCCTCCCTCGCTGGAATCTGAGCACTTTGAGGGCCAGTTCACCATGGCAGAAACCCCTGCCTCCCATCCAACAGGCTATACTCAGTAAACATTTGCCAATTGAATTCTCAGCCCTCAGCCTAGGGAAGGAGGGATGGAGTCTCAAAAGAGGTGACATTTGTCCCTACTCTGTTCTTAGTTACTCTCCTTATATCAAAGAAGACATTTGGCATTTGTTTTTTAGGGATTGGCTAGCTTCACTTAGCATAATCTGCTCTAGTGCCATCCATTTCCCTGCAAATTCTATGATTTTGTCATTTATTGCATGGAAATGGAAGGAGACCCTCAGGGTTATACAAAAGAACATACAAGAGGAAATGAGGGGAAAGGGAAAAATAATACAAGGGGGAGAAATGAAGGTCAGTAGAGGGGGCAGAGAGAGAAGAGGGGAGGGGAGGGGAGGGGAGGGGGGATAGTAGAGGATAGGAAAGGTAGCAGAACACGACAGTCACTAGTATGGCAATATGTAAATCAATGGATGTGTAATTGATGTGATTCTGCAATCTGTATATGGGCTAAAAATGGGAGTTCATAACCCACTTGAAGCAAAGTGTGAAAGATGATATATCAAGAACTATGTAATGTTTTGAACAACCAACAATAAAAAAAAAGAAAAAAATAAATTCCTTATGTAAAATGGCACAATATTTGTATATAACTCAACAAAAAAAAAAAAAAAAGAGGTGACATTTGAGCTGGACCTCTTCCAGGGAGTCTGTCCTCATTACGCTTTGTTCAGACCTCTCTTTCAGTACTTCATTAGAATAGAGGGTGCTAAGTGTTATTGTGTCTGTGCCCTGTTCTGGTATCTCTCTGAGGATCAGAACTACAGTAATTTATTTGTGCCTCAACTTATTATCATTGTTACAATGAATGTGAGTGTAATTGGATTGTCTACTTTATGAAGAGACAAAGAAGGGCACAGAGAGGACAGAGGGAACAGGTTTAAGCAGGCAGTATGGCCAAAATTGAGAAAACATATTCTGATGCTTTTGGGGACATGGTCATCTTTATAAGGTTCTGGTGGCCAGTGGAACATTTCTGCCCATAGTCAGTATCCAGCTTTTTGTTCAAATAAAATTTTTTTTTTGGTTGTAGATGGACACAATACCTTTGTTTATTTATTTATTTTTATGTGGTACTGAGGATTGAACCCAGTGCCTCACATGTGCTAGGCAAGCGCTCTACCACTGTGCTACAATCTCAGCCCTAGTAACCAGATTTTTTGATTGCTAAGTGTTAACAGGATTCAAGGAAGTTATAAGAGCAATCAGTTGGGTGACAACTCCTCTTGTGAAGCCAAACATGCAGTTGTCATAATCCATCATGTCCCCGTCCTGCTGCCTGAGAAAGATTTCCAACTCCTATACCTGTGGTTCTTTTAAAATGCAAAGAAGCATAATCAATCAGATGTGCATCTCTGAGCCCCCCAGCTTTCCCAAGACCACTTGCCTCCTCCCAGAATCACCTCTCTCTATTTTTTTCCTTGTTCTTTGTTTAAAAAATAAATAAATAAGTGAGGAGATGCTAGAATGGATTTGACATTCAATTACAAAAGAAGCAATCTAAGTCAAAGATGATTTTCACATTGCATCAGTGAATAAAACCCAGGACTTGACAGTTTAACGACTTATAAAAACTGATTTAGAAAAAGAAAAGTTGCCAGGAGCTGACAACATTGTTTTTAAATCTTTGCTTTTAACGATTAAAGAGGATTTTTAGTGCATTGAATCATTCCCAATAGAGTCCCCTTACTGTGGCTTTCTATAGGTCTAGGAGTAATGTCTGGAAGTTGGTGTGTGTGTTTTCTGGTAACCAAAATAAAAAATGATAGATACTTCTATTTTTTGAAGAAGGGAAGTCCCCTCCCCCTGCCCCCCATAGTTTTCTGGTGACTGAACATGACTGGGGAGGTACTTGTTGGGTTCTGTTGGGATGAGAGAATAAAACAATGTCAGATATTCTCCTTTTGGACTCTGAGGCCCTTACTGTGTGGGTCCTATGCAGGGAAGAAAGGCCAGTGTATGGCACCCCCTTCCTGAGCTTATAGCCAGTCCTCTTGGATTGAGAATCCAGGCACTCACACTGCTATATTTGAAGGAAAAAGTAGACTCAAAGCCGAGATTCTGCATTGTCTAGTATACTCCGTTATCAATGTCATTGGCAGTGATGTCCTTCAAGAGTGATGGCTTACACGATTTTGTTGGTACTTCCTTTGCTTTCTCCCTCCCTCTGAAGACTCTCCGTGGGCTTCTCCAGGGGCTCCAGATCTCAACACAATGCATATGTGATTGTTCAGCAATGGGGAAGGCCTAACCAATTGCTCCAGCAGGGGGCGCAGTGGAGCCACAGTCTACCAGCAGCTGGGCAATGGGGATTTTTTTTTTGGTGCAGCTCTGAAGCAAGAGCCAGTGGGTGAATCGTTCTTTCCCAGACCAGCACCAGCTGTTGCCTGGAATTTTAAGAAGGGAAGCCCTACCACTTTGATTATTTACATACCAAGTGACCTGGAGTTGTTACATCAACCAGAGGCCAAGGCCACACTGGGACACCTGGGCCAAGTGAGGCTGGATGTGCGGGTAGACAGCAGTTACCACCTTAGCCCTGGAACCTCTTCCTCAGCCTTGTCCTCCTGTTCCTCCTGGCCTTTCCCTGGGAGTCAGCAGCAAGGTTGGAGCAAGATTTGCTGGTTCTGGAGCTCAGGTAGGTCCAAACTGGTTTCATGTGGATTATTGACAAACTTTTTAAGGTGAAGGGACAACCACGGGATAGGTGGGGGGACTTTAAAAGCAGGAGGGAAAGGTACTTGAGGGATTAAAGAGAATATTATGAAAGGGCTGGAAGAGCCCCAGAATAAACACACAAGAATGGAAGCAGGAAAACAGATATTCTTTTCAAAAACACCAACCAGCCACCCTAGAAGTGCAGCTTGTGTTTCAATCCAATTGGCAACAAAATTAAAATAGGCAGGAAAATGCCACGTGTTTGTTAAAGGACACTGGTCCTCAGGATTTCGGGGTTGAGTTACGTGTCCATATGTTTGTCCAAGGAGGTCTTTTCTCTTCGCCTTGAGCTAACCTGCTATGGCATGTGCGTTTTCAGGGAGCAGAGAAATCGTGATTCTGTCCAACTGTGGTTTCGGTGCTTCACCAGGAGGCATTTTAAAATTAACCTTGGAGGTTCTCAGCGTCACTGGATCACAGGTTATTATTTGTTCAAGAGCTCACTGGATGAGTTCTTTACCAGAAGAGTTTCTGGTTTCTCCTTCAAGACAGTCTTAGATTATTTGGGCATAAACAGAGGAACACGTGGAACACAGTGATGTCTTCATGGGCATGTGACTTAGGCAGTCTGTGGTTTAATGTTTGGCTGTTGTCCTGTTGGAATTTTTCGTAACAAGAGGCTTTGAGTTTTCATTTTGCACATGACCACAAAAATTATGTGGCTGCTTCTATTGCAAAGCCACACATGAATGAAATAGTCTGGTGACTATGAACTTGATAAAGATGAGATGACCTTGAGAATATGTGCACTAGAATGTTCCAGTAGTGAGCTGCTTAGCACAAAACAGCTTCTGAAAACCAGTGTTGCACAGACGTTAAAAGGATGTGTTGTATATTCAGAAGACCCAAACACACACTTCCTGTTCTGTCATTCACTAGCTGTATGACTTCAGAGAAGTTAAATGGCCTCCCTGAGACTCAGTTTCCTTGTTAAACATGAACACTAATCATCTACCTGACAGGATTTTGGAAGGAATTAAGCAAGACAGGTGTGAAGCTCTCAGCATAGTTCCTGGACAGGGAAGGTTCCCTGTGATGGTGACTGTCATTCTTGGAATTGCACTGCTGTGTTCCTTTTAGTTGGCTGAACTGGGGTTGGTTTTTCATGAGCCTCATGACTGTGCAAATTAGGTTGCTTGGTGCATACCGAGAGGTATGTTTGCTCAGTCTCTCTCATAGAGCCGCAGGCGATAAGATTAGAAAGGAGCTCCTAGCTGCCTTTGGTCATATGAGTGATGTCTTTGCATTAGTGAAGGGCTGTTCCAAGATTCTTATGTGCTTTTAGCCACTCAACTGTTTTTGAATTGCCATACTTCTGACTTCAAATAAATGGGATTCCCCCACTCCCCCAACACCAGAAAGGTATCCTACATCTCAAATTTCCTTCAGGCATTAGATACCTGGAATTAGCATCTGCTCTCACAAATTCAGGGCTCAGTCCCACAAGTCTGTTCCCACTTCAGATGCTAGTCCAAAGTCACAGGACGTCTCTGGTTCTTCTGACTGTCACGCTCTAAATCAGGGGTTCCCAGGACTCCTCTCCTCGTGTTCCATAAGTCAGGAGAACAGCTCACAGAATGGACTGAAATGCTCTACCTGTGTTTGATAGTTGATTCTAAGGGTTACAAACTCAGGAACAGTCTAGGAGAGATGCACAGAGCAAAGAATGGGGGAAGGGAGCAGGTCTTACTTAGAAACCCCTCAAACCTCATCATTTAGAGATTTTTGGGAGGTTACAACACGCAGGCATGACGGATTAAATCATTGGCCATTGGTGACTGACTAACCCCATATCTAGCCCTTCTTTCCTCCCTGGAGAATTTGGGGTGGGGCTGAAAGTTTCAACCCTTGATTTTTTTGTGGTGACCAGTCCCCATTCTGAAACTTTCTGCAGACCTCCAGCCACTGGTCATCTCATTAGCATACAAACCAGCTATCAGTATCCAAATGGGTGACACTCTTATCAGTTCAGTGGGATTCCAAGGACTTTAGGAGCTGCGTGCGGTGCCAGGAACGTGGGACTAAAACCAAATATTTAGTCTTGATTAGATTGTAAGCCTGTAATATCAGGTTTCCCCAAGCAAGGAGTTCCCTCTGCCCCACTCGTTCATTCATTCCTAGACTAAAAATACAACTGATTGTAATAGGGAGAGGTTGGGTAGAGGGACAAGGAACAGAAGAGTTACATTCAGGCTTTGGTCAGGTGGCCATGAGGCAGGGGCACCATAGAGGGACCCAAGCCTTGGGAGGAGATGGCTTGAATGACTCTTGTTTTTAACACTGAAGGGCTACGGCTTCCTTTCTGTGAAGTTACCACCACCTATCTCAATAGGTTCAAGATTTCCAACACCTTAATGTACCTCAAGGGATATTTGCTTAGCAATTCCAGTGAGATAACTGAGTTTAACTGAGAAACCTGAGTGTTACAGTTACCAAGTAATTAGGGCATGGGGATCGGTGGAACCTGTGTGTCTTTAGAAAAAGAATGCTTGTCTTTCTTAAAGCATAAAAAGTAGCAAGCAGGTAGGCACTGAAAGATTTCTAGACCACTATTTTTTCAGAGAAATCAAGTAGTTAGAAAGACATCTGCTTTTGCTGTTATTATTCTCATTTTCAATGTTATCTCTCAGCTAAATTTTATGATACTCTGATTTTTTTAAGGGTTGTACCTATATATCACAGGGATAAGTCATATTAAGGAATATTTTATAAAGGTGGAGAGTTTATCCATATTCAGTTTTAAGGTAGACATATTAAGTAGATATAACCAAGATTTTAAAAGCCTTAACACTAACTACCTTGCTAACCAGCAAATAAATATCTTTAATATTGGAATATTTCAATAGTGATGCATATTTAAATATTGATACTTTTTATATAAAAATAGGAGTATAGCTTACAAATTGTCTTATAACCTCATTTTTTTCACTTGACATGAATGTGTTGTGAACACAGGTTAATAAATTAATCTATATGCTTGCTTAATGGCCACACAGGCTATTCATTTTGTTTTCCTATTGTTGGATATTTAGCTTGTTTCTAATCTTTCTCTATTATAAACATCTTATATACCTATGGTAGCCCGTCTCATTATCTCCCTAGGGCTTATTGCTAGAAGTGAAATCATTGCACACATTTCTCATTTTGACACATATTGTCCAATTATGCAGAGCCTGAGGGTCTGGAGGTTCCCAGATGCAATTGCTTTTTGGGTCCACTCACTGCAGTGAATTGCAAAATGGAATGGCTGTGGGGGTTAACTTTGAATTCTTCATCATGTGGCAAAAACCTGAGCCAGGTTTAGGCTAAGTAATGTGTTTCCCTAAACTTGGTAAGTTTGGGTTTTTTCCTATGCTGACCTCATATTTTACATATCCTCTCTGACATCCCGTATCAGTTTCAATTGAAACTGATGGTCACATCCTTCTGAATGGGGATTTTGTACAAACTGTGGGACATTCTCTGAAGTATTTATCTGTAATTATGTAGCGATTACACTGTATTCTAAGGGTTTGCTCTCTTCTATTGAGTGCTTGCTGTGAAAAAAAAAAAGAAGTGTATTAGTCCATTTTGTGTTGCTGTTAATAAAATACGTAAAGATGGGTAACTAACAAAGTAGTTTGTTTGGCTCATGAGTCTGTTAGTTGGAGGTTCCAAAGAGCCTAGCACCAATGCTTTGACAAGTGCTCCATTGGCTGCCTTATTCCATGTTGAATTGGGAAGGGAAATGATGGCATGCTGCAGAGACCAGGCATGGAGGGTGGGTTTGTTTTATAGCAATCTGTTCTTGAGAGACCTGTCTCTCCAGGGCCAACCCTACTCTGAAGCCAGTATTAATCCATTGGTGAGGGTGGAACCCCCCCATGACCTAATGACCTTCAGGCCCTGCCTCTTGAAGTTTCCACCATCTCCACACCACCACACTGAGAACCAAACCTCTGGTACACGAACCTTTTTTTTTTTTTTTTTTAAATAGTATTTAGTTGTCAATGGGCCTGTATTTTATTTATTTATATGCGGTGCTGAGAATCGAACCCAATGCCTCACACATGCTAGGCAAGTGCTCTACCGCTGAGACACTATTCCAACCCTATAGGAACTTTTGGGGGACAAACCTCACCCAAACCAGAGCAGAGCAGCTCCTGACTTATTCAGGGCTGGGTCCTTCCTTTTGACCCTATCTTTTTGCTACAGATGGAAAGAACTGAGCATCCTCTTTATTTGGAGTAGGAATGGGTTATCTAACAGGCTACATGCAACTGGAAAAGGTATCTTGGCTGCTGGGTTTGCTTCTCTTGTTCATAACCATCTTGTGTCAAGACCTAGTCCTGCCCTGCCCCAGGGCACCTCACTACCTGCTGCGATGGTCATCCAGAGTGTATACAGAGTGTATATCTGAGCTCTCCGGTGGTGCCATCTACACCGTGAAGGGAGACGGAGAATTGAGGGCTCTTCTGGATAAACTGAACAGGGAAAATCATCCAGTCTGGCTTAATTGTCTGTGTAGTTCAAAGGGAAGGTGTTTGGAACAAGTGATTAAAGGTACCTGCTGTAATTTCTCATATGAGTTAGGAGGTGATTACAGGGAGTCAAGTCTCTGTTTAAAGTCACACTTGACTATCCTGGGGAGAAAGGAGAGCTAAACTGGGCAGATGGCAAGATGGGGGTGGGGCAAGGGGAGGAGGAAGAAGAGCACTCAGGACATGCTAAAGGAAAGTGTGGATAGGAACAGATTGCAAGCCAAACATTTTTATTCTGGAAGTAACTTGTGGGCTGATGCAAATAAACTCAAATGAACTATGTCCCAGCATGGACTGGTGGCCTGGCTGTGGGCAGGTGATGCAGTGCCTTCCCAAACAGGAGGCTGCTTATGGGCTCCTCTGAAACGCCCCCTTCCTGTCCCACAGTGCAGACAGTTGGTATGTAAAGAGGAGAGGCTAAGCCTTCTGCAGCTTAGGGTAAGATTTTGCCTGTATTTAGCACTCCTAAGATTAAGTAACTCATATCATCTTTCTGACCCAGTCAGGCCGTGGCTTACTTTCTATTTCCAGGTAAACTGGGGACCCCAAATATCTGTGTGAGCAGCCTTAAGGTAAAGCAGGATGGTGCAGCTGTAGGCTTAACATCTTTAAATGGACTATACGATGTGGGTAGGGCTTCAAATTCGGGCTGTGTTTCCTTGGACAAGCTCAGACCATCTTTCTGTTTTTTTTACCCTTCAAAAAAGAGTGATCAGGGGATGAAAGTTGGAAAAGAATGCCAAACTGGCATGCAGTGTTATTTTAGGGATAATATGGTGTTTCTGCTTGTCACCGTGGATGCAGAATGTTCCAGGACATTTGGCCCAGCCCCCCCATTATTCCTGAGGTCCAAGATTGAAATGAGTAGAGAGTCTGGGTTTTAATTCTAGCTCTGGTCAGTGGTCGCTGGACCAGAATTCCTTCTACTGTATCTCAAACTATGCTCTGGGAGTTTGAAAGACTGGAAGAAAGACAGAAAAGAGGTTCACCTTGTCTTAGGCCATTTGTGCTCCTATAACAGAGGTCTATACACTGGGTGGCTTATAATAATAGAAACTTATTTTTCTCAGTTCTGGAGGCTGGGAAGTTCATGATCCAAGTAGTGGCAGATTCAGTGTCTGGGGAGGGCGGGTGTCATCTCCAGTGGAAAGGGAGAGAGAGCTGCCTTGGCCTCTTTGATGAGTGCCGCAGTCTGGCTGGGCACAATCAGGAGCCACTTGTCAAAAGAAACTAACTTTATTTTTAGAACCACACACGCCAAACAAAACAGCCTCTCAGGAAAAACCCTCAGAGCCTCAACTGCCACCACCGGCTTTCCACAAGCCTCTCTCTCCCACACAAGTTTCTCTCCACCTCCCACAATCCTCCTGCTCTTGAGGCCGATTGGCTGGGTCACGTGGGCGGAGCCAAAAAAGTCCCCCAATGAGCAGCTCGGTGGTCTGAAAGGTCAGGGAAACAGCCCAATGAGCATCACCGCAGAGGAGCCAATCAGCTAGATGTTGCTGGGGCCGCTGTGAGCCAATCATCAGCCGGCAGCTGGAAGTTTGCTGGCAGCTGGAAGTTTGCTGGGGCCCCTTTGGCTGTGGCTCTCAACAGATGAGGACACTGATCCCACTCCCAAAGGCTCTAGCCAGAGGTAAGAATCATTTCTCAAAGACCCACCTCCCGACACCATCACCTTGGGGGTTAGGATTTCAACATGAGAACTGTAGAAGGACACAAGTCTGATGACCCTGGCCATCCAGCCTAAGTCCCAAGACTCTGGCTCCGGCATGTTACAAGCTTTCCCTCTTTCTGCCCATGACATGTGCTTTACAAGACATATCACCTACTTGACCTGGGACCTGGACTTCACCTTGGACAACCCCTTCCCAGATTCTGGCTGGGCTGGAGCCTCTGGGGTTCACCATGGCTTGCTGCTGCTCCCCCTGCTCCTTCCATGGAATGTCTAGTGGCTCTTGGTGGTGGGGAGAGGCGGGGAAAGGCAAACGTCCCTTTGCTGCCCTGTCCTCGAGTTTTCCAGAGCTTCGCACATAAAAGGAGGAGGTCACTGTTCGGACTTGATCAAAGACTAAAAAAAAATTAAAATTGAAAATTAACCATAAAATGGCTACACTCCGGGTTTGACAAGAGATCTCATGAGAGGAAACTCCGTCCAGGTGCCTGGCTCTACGTAGGCTGTCTTCCTCAGAGGAAGCACTTCTCTTTCAGTCCTTCACTGGGCAAATCACATGCTGCCCACAGGGAAGTGGCATGACCCCTGGAGCCCCTCCCTGCACAAGGATAGCCTGTAGTCGCTCACCGTGAGGCGTTCTTGAAGTCAGAACTCGTCACTGTGGACAGCACGGTCAGGGGCACCCCCGGAACAATGCTGTCTCGACCGCCGTGAGAGCCCCCTTCCTCCTGGTCTCTGGGATCCTTTGGGTAACTGTAGCCCATGACTGTCACTCAGCACAGGGAGTGCCCAGGCTCTGAGGACAGTTGGCCGAGGCAGCTCTCTCTCCCCTTCCATTGGAGAAGACCTCCATACCTACCAAGGAGAGAAAAAATTTTCTCAAAAACAGTATGATTGTCATCTGTATCCTCCATCGGTCACAGGGAGAACCCTGGACTTGATTGTGCACAGCCTTCTCCTCGTCTTCCAGTTTCCATGGAACGTCTAGTGGCTCAGCCATGAAACAGGAAGGGGATTCAGTCCTCTGCCTCCTCTAGATCCAGGGCCATACATTGCTACTCAGTCCTACTAGCTAGATGAGATCTACAGCCTTCAGTTGACCTTGGTTGGCATCCTCTTTGGCTGGTAGAATGGGGGTCTTGCAGCTGTGAAGGAGGAGCTGAAGGTAAGGCCATACAGTGAACGCTCCATAGAAAAGCAGAAGGGCATGGGCCCCTGGCTTGTCCTGGCTCTTTCTGCTGTGTCACCTAGAAATTTTCTGAAGGCCAAAGTTCATGTTCGTTCCTTGTTGTGAAGTTAGGGAATTTTCTTTTTCTATCAGGAGAGTTAAATTAGCTATTTGCTCTTCCATATATTGGAAAAGTGACCTTTTACTCCAGCTTGTTCAGGGCAGGCTGAAGGTCCACCACCCTTGGGCATCAATGGCACAAATGCCCAGAGAGTGGAGCAGTTTCTTGACCTGAGCTGCAGGTTGAGGCTTTGGAGACTCAGATGGACATGTCTCTGGTCCCTCCACACCTGGCCAAAGACACACTGGGGGACAGGGTGTGGATCTCAGATGTAGGCTGCAGCTTCTTGAGAAAACTAAGATGGGAGGCCTCTTGTAGCAGAGATGGGTGGGAGTTTACCTTTTAGAAATGTTCGACCCTGGGATGGGGTAATGTTTGTTCCAGGGGCAGGAGAAGGTGGTAGAGAGTGAACTGGAAGGAGCTGAGGTATGTGAGGGGGTGGGGCTGGCAGTCTGGCTTCCTTTCCGATTGGACTGGAGGATAATCCATCACTGCTACAAGAGCCCATGGGAGCTCTTCCAGCCATTTCCAAGAGAAGAAAGCCAGGAAGAGGAAATGTGTGAAAGCTGTTCTCTTCTGTCCTTTAAAACCTGGGCATTTGGGGTAAACATTGTCCCCAACACAATGATTTTTGACTTACGACTTTTTGACTTTCTGATGGTGTGGGCACCTGTACAACCAGCCTGCTACTCGCTTTCAGTATAATATTCAGTAAATTGCATGAGGTTTCCAACTACTTATTATACAATTGGCTTTGTGTTCGATGAGTTCTGAGCATGTTTAAGGTAAGCTAAACTAAGCTAGGCTCTTTCATAGGTTAGGTGTATTAAATATTTTTTTTTCAAATTACAGCGTTTTCAATTTACTAGGGGTTTGTTAGGGGGTAATTCCATTGTAAGTTGAAGATCATCTGAAATGTCCCTTTGATGTCCACGTGTTAGTTAATGATGCTTACTTTCTTCACATTTTTAATGTTTTTATTTGGTTATTTCCCTAAAGGAGACACAAAACCACAGAAGGAAATTTTCAAAGCTCAGAGGCAAATTGGTTGGCGAGTTTATTTTCCACATTTGTGAAATGTCCTTGCACATTGATCTGAATGTCTCTTGCTAGTTGCCAAATCCTAGTTTTGAGTCAAGGCTCGGTAATGGATACCAGTTTGGGAATTATTTTGCCATCTCTGCCCAGGACAGCAAGACAGCAGAAAGAACTGAAGGGTGGGTGTCAACTCATGGGGGATGTGGCTGCTGTGATTCATTTGCAGCCATCTGTCCTTGAAATGACCAGGGAAGGGACTCCTATATTAACTGGGGTGGGGAGAGGGTAGAGATCGGTGACTGGGCTGGCCTCTGTCTTCAACGTGGCAGTTCTAGAATTCAGAGGAGTCTCCTGGAATGTCATGTGGCAGCTCATTTTATTGCCAATTGGCAATAAAACATGGTGCCAGTCATTCATTTAGCAGATGCTTACAGAATGGCTGGCTCTCTGTTGGGCATTAGGACAGCCCTCTGGGAGACAGACACAGCCACCTTCTGGCAGCCACCCAGAGCCCAGCAGCCTAGTGCCCTGGGCCTCTGCTACCTGATGGCATCACACGCTGACCAAAACCTTGGTACAGGACTTGTGGCACTAATAAGGAACCCAGAGATGCTTGAATCTAGAACCAGCTACTTACTGGACAAATGCCTTGGCCTCTGGGAGCTTAGGTCCCTTACTATTCCTGCTGTAAATGGAGGATAAGAACATCTACCTTGGAGGGTTGTGATCGTGGTCATCTATCATTTGACGGAGACTGGGACATTTGGTGCTCCACAAAAGTTGGCTAATTTAAAACCTTTTACCATTTGAGCTCAGTTGTGCTTCTGGCTCCCTGGAGCATCTAAAATTGGGCCTTCTAGAAGTAGAATAATTTCAAAATGTTCCATTTATGCACCTCTCTCCCTCCCAACATGCACACGCACCTCGCTGCTGTTGCCTTCCAAGAAAAGGAGGTCCTGAGGATGCCAAGGCTGGATGAGCCCTGGGGGGCTCAGGGCTCCCCCCGGTGGGCTTTCTCAGGACCCTCTGCTCCCTTGGGAACAAGAGTGTGGGAACCTGGGGCCCTTTCTCTAGGCCGCCAAGAGTGGGCCTTGGGAGCCCCAGCTCTCTCAAATTTCTGTTCTGGCAAGAAGGAGTATGAATAACAAAGTCAATAAGCATTTAATTGCTGTTTGGCCCTGGGAATTCCTAATAGTCTGTAAGGAATTGCCCAGCAAGGCCCCTGCCCCTGAGGAGCAAAGAAGTCAACTTCTTCTCCCTGTTCCTGTGATTTCCATTGTCCCGGACACAGGGAGGCGCTGCAGCTCCACTTTTGCTGGAAAGACAGTAGGATGCCCTCCCCGTCTAACCCAACCCTAAAAGATCACCGTTTTCTATTGTACTCGCATGAGGTCACATTCTGTGTGTCTTCCCATGTGGAAATCAGTGGAAGGTTGACAGTGACTTAAGGAAACAAAACAATGTGCCTGTCTTCTTCAACCAGGAACAGAAAATGACTCAAGTAATGCATTTGTCACTTATACAAAACTTTAAAAATCAGTATAAGCAAAAAGACCCCCATACACCCTCCACTGGGCCATCATAGAAGTAGAATAATTTCAAAACGTTCCATTTATGCACCTCTCTCCCTCCCAACATGCACACGCACCTCGCTACTGTTGCCTTCCAAGAAAAGGAGGTCCTGAGGATGCCAAGGCTGGATGAGCCCTGAGGGGCTCAGGGCTATATACACCCTGTATACACGTGTGTGAGCATGAGCCACATGCACGGAGTAGAACTGTTGTGATATTTATTTATTTTCCAAGGTAATGTGTCACTCGACAAACTACTTTGTTAAGTGCTCTTTCACTTAAAAATAGCCCCAGTGAGCTTTTTTCCACATATTTTTCCCAAAGTGACTTTGGATATCTGAGATTTTCAAATTCTGGATTGGAAGCCCTAAGGTTTGAGGGTTGAAAATGAAAAACAAGACATCTCCATGGAAAGTCCTAATGGAAGTGGGAAAGGTGCAAACTGTTCTCATTTGGGCCACTCC
This sequence comes from Marmota monax, assembly GCF_021218885.2. NCBI lineage: Eukaryota > Metazoa > Chordata > Mammalia > Rodentia > Sciuridae > Marmota > Marmota monax. The sequence goes on along the minus strand of NW_026692072.1, from coordinate 2,289,845 downwards.
AGGAACAGCATCTGAACAGTAGTTTTTTTGCCTGGTGGGTAGAAGGCAGGTCATTTTCCCTAAGATGAGAAGAGGTGTTAACACCGGTCCATATCCCCAGGATGCCTTCTTCCCCAATCCTGCTGTGTACTTTATACTTAGGGCACACTTCCTATTTCCTTCTGGGCTGGTTGGCAGTCATGTGGGGGTGGGTTCTCCCAGCAACTCAGGTGGAACTTGGAACTCTCTCTAGGTACTAGGTGTTTGTGGGAAGGGGAGGGGACATGCAAAGTAGAAATGGTGGTGTGTGTTTTGTTACAAGACTGATGAGGCTTCAAATTTCAGCTCTGTTACTTGCTACTCAGCAGGGTGACCTCAGACAAATTACTTTGAGCATCATTTGTAAGATGTGGTAATAAAACTCCTCTGGCAGGATTGTCATCAGTAGGAAGTCTCTAGCACATGCAATCAGCCCTCTTAATCTGGGGGCTTCACATCCATGGATTCAGTCAATTGCAGATCTAAACTATTCAAGAAAAAAGTTGGGTCTGTAATGAGCATGTATAGACTGTTTCTTATCTTTATTCCCACAATAATATAGCACAGCACCTATTCACATGGCATTTACATTGTTTTAGGCATTGCAAGTAACGTAGAGATGATTTAAAGTACACTGGAGTATGTGTGTTGGTTATGCCAAGTGCTAACCCATTTGATATAAGGAACTTGTGCATCCACTGATCTTGGCATCCATGGGACTCTTAGAACCAGGGTCTTGAAGTCACAGAGAGATGACTGGATGACCTGGCACAGTGACTGACAATAAAAAGTACTCATGCTCTATTATGGGCTGCCTCTTTTTTTTCCCCCAAGAGTTAGATGGTGAATATTTTAAAGTTCTCAGGTAGTACTGTCTGTTGCAACTATTCAGCTCTGCCCCTGCAGCATGAAGGCAGCCACGGACAATATGTGAATGATTCTACGTGGATACATTTCAGTAAAACTCTACATACAGAAACAGAGGGTGTGCTGGATTTTACCTGTGGCTGCAGCAGGTCCACACTGCTCTCAGTCTGCATTGCCCAAGAGAGACATACTGGGAATCACATCATAACAATCCAATTTCTCACAGTCACACTAAAGAAGGAAGGAGAAACAGGGTATAGTTTGTTTATTTCAGTGTATTCAAACTATTATTGCTCCAACATGTAATTGATATGAAAAATCTTTACTGAGGCATTTAATGTTATTTTTGGCATTATTTTCAAAATTTGCTGTATAGTTTATACTTAGGGCACATTGCAGTTCAGGCTCAATAACAGCGTGGGATACAGAGCTCTAGTTAGTGCTTCTCAAAGTGCAGGACCTAGCTATTCAGTTGGCTGGGACATCCATTTATGAGAAAAAGGGCTGATTTTTAAAATGGAAAGGAGGGCTGGGGCTGTAGCTCAGTGGTAGAGCACCTGCCTTGCACGTGTGAGGACCTGGGTTCGATCCTCAGCACCACATAAAAATAAATAAATAAAGATATTGTGTCCATCTACAACTAAAAAAAAAAATTTAAAAATGGAATGGGAGGGGGGATAGTAGAGGATAGGAAAGGCAGCAGAATACAACAGACACTAGTATGGCAATATGTAAATCAATGGATGTGTAACTGATGTGATTCTGCAATTTGTATATGGGGTAAAAATGGGAGTTCATAACCCACTTGAATCAAAGTGTGAAATATGATATATCAAGAACTATGTAATGTTTTGAACAACCAACAATAAAAAAATTAAAAAAAAAATGGAATGGAGACAAATAGAAATTCAGAATACAAGAATTCCCCCCTTATTTGGGTTTTGCTCTCTGTGCTTTGTTACCTGTGGTCAACCAGAAGGAGGGTGACTGTAGTATCATCTTTTGAGAGAGAGAAAAAAAAATGGTTAGATTCGCATAACTGTTATTATAGTATATTATTACAGTTCTGTTTTATTATTAGTTTCTATTGCTAATCTTACTGTGCAAAGTCTATAAATTAGACTTTAACACAGGTACATATATGAGAGAAAATACAGTACCTACAGGACGCTGAATGTATTCAGTATATACGGTGCCACCTGTATCCATCAGGGATCTTGGAGATGTGCCCCTTAGATCAGGGAAACCATTGCACACTGTGTGCAGAAAGGATATAGATTTGTTTCCTGTGGTTCTTTTTGTGTGTACATGCTAGTGTGTGCATCTGAGTGTGCATGTGTGTGTGTATATGTGTGTGTGTGCACGCTGGGTCTTGACAAGAAACAGAAGACAAATCTTTCTTCCTGCAGGGGATGGTCAAATATATTTGAAATTCACGGCTTGTGCTCGCAAGTCAAGGAATTTCTTTTCTTTGGTTTTTGTGTTTTAAATCAGGCTGAGGTGCTTCACTTCTTCCTTGCACAGGCTGTGCTGATGCTATGCCAGAGTTATCTATTGACCAACTGACTGTCTAAAACCAGCCAAACCAGTTACTGAATCATGGTGACACCTGAGCAATACAAATTGAAATTGCAAACTTTAAACTTCATTCTCTCTATATGGGGTCTGGGGGAACCCTCATTTTACAGAGAGCAAACTGAAACCTGGAGAGGTGAAAGGCTTTATGAAGACCCGGAGATCTGGGAAGGAGCATTGGGAGAAGGATGAGGAACTGTGTGCGTGCACCTTGGGGAAAGCCACTGGCTGGCACTCTCTACCTGTACATGTGAATGGGAAACTGGGTCAGTGGTTTAGTTGTCATGAGTCAGTGTTGCTTGGAATATATGAATGCGTGAGACCAAAGTTAAAGAGGTATTGCTTTAAATCATTCATTCTCTTATGGATTCTTCTACAAATATTTCTGAGTATCCGAGAGTCTCTGTGCTGGAAAGACATGTACTGTGGGCCCTGGGTGTCCTGTGCTGTGGGTACAGAAGGCAGTCTACACTCAGATGGGTCCCAGAACACAGGGGACGGCTGGGTCTGAATCCTGCCTCCAACATGTTCTGAGATCAGCTTCCTCGACTACAAAATGGGATGATAATGTTGACTTCAGAAGGGTGCAGTCAAGATTAAATTGGAGAACATGTGTTAAGAGTGTTTAATGTGCAGATTGCTTTATTATATGAGTTATCAATATGAGTAAGTTTTCATAATAACAGGCTACAGAGTCTAGACATGGGATGAGTATTCTTCATTTCCTCTTCCTTCCAGAAGGGTGCAGTGTGAGGACGAGAAAGGCACTTGGTTTCCCTGATTTCAATGTCCTGATTTTTAAGATTCACAGACTGCATTTTTAAGATATTTTTCCTTCGCCCATTCACGTCTCACTCCTACACATATACAGTATCTGTCAGGAATTCAATATTCACGGAAAAAAAAATGGCCCAGACACATTTAAAAAACAAACAAACAAATAGGCCCTTCAGTGGTTACCATGGCAGCAAAACCCTCTCTTGTGAATTATTCAGAAGTGAATTATTAATGAGCTTTGTCCATCAACACACCCATTGTTCTCCAGGGGAAGGTAATGTGTCTTTCACAGCAAGGAGGTCACAGTGCTGGATGTGTTCTTGCTGCTTCGTCCAGTGTGGGAAAGACCCGACCAAGCCAGACATTCACATGGGTCCTCTTTGCTGGCCAAAGACCCGATTTCCCTGGCATTTTGGGATTGTGCAAAAGGCTGGGCCTCTCTCTGAGTCACTCTTCCAGAGACAGGATGCTAAGGCTGGCCTTTTCTTCCTGTCAGAAAGATTTGACCCATTCCTGTTTGGATAATCCTCTTGCACAAATTGAGGCTGTCGTTTCCAGTGATGGGTTGACCAGATGGAGTCACACACCAGTTCTGAAAGAGGGTGGAGGAGGCCAACGGAAGTCAAGACCGTTGGATGTATTTCTGTAACTTACTGAAATACAGATTCCTGCCCTTCATTTAAATTTAATAAAAAGCACTGCAGGTGAGTCGTGGACAAGCTTCTCAGACAAGGCCATTTTAAGGCAATTTACTCAACCTCTCTGAGCCTCAGTGATGACATATGCAATATGGGTTTAAACAATAGCATGAAATTGTGAAGGCAGACACGTGTGTATGGCGAAATTCCCACCATGTGGCAAATTCCTTATATGTTAATGGTTGCTGTCAAAATGATTTATCCCTAGACTCTATGTCAATATTTCTCAACATTGAATCTCCTGAAATCTGTTGTGATATTCAAAATACTGTCTTTTAAAGCTGACATTTTTTTCTATCTTCAAAACTAAAACTTGATTTCCTTTGCTTTTTTCCAAAGGAACATGCTTGAAACTGCCATCCAAGCTGGGTACAGTAGAGCACACCTATTATCCCAGCAACTCGGGAGGCTGATGCAGGAGGATTGCAAGTTCAAGATCAGCCTCAGAAACTTACTGAGAGGCCCTAAGCAACTTAGTGAGATGTTGTTTCCAAAAATAAAAAATAAAAGGGACTGGGAATACAGCTCAGTGGTTAAGCAGCCCTGAATTCAATCCTTAGTACCAAAAAAAAAAAAAAAAAAAAAAAAAGAAGAAAAAAGAAATTGCTTTTCAAGTAGTGACATATTAATGTCTTTTCTTCAACATTTCTCTTCAGTGTTCAGTTTTGATTTACATTGACATCCCTGAATGTCACTGCCATATGTCTGAAGGTATCTGTTAATGTGAGTGAGTGAGTGAGTGAGAGTGAGAGTGTGAGTGTATGTGTTATACACAGAAAGAATGAGGGATGAGCAGAGACAAAATGGGCCTAAGTATTTAGAAATTCCATTGAGGAGACAAACTTGGTGTTGTAAAAGTTATATAGCAGGGAACATGGCTGAGATCCAGAGAAAATAAAAATGTCATTATTTTTAAAGACTAATTTTGCTCCTTGCTTATAGCTCCTCTGGCTAAATTGTTCTGTGATGAGACAAATTCCACTCAAAACTCCAAACAGAGACTTGTTGGGCTCAAGAGTTTTGTTTTTTTTTTTTAATCACTAAATCATTATATAAGATTGATTAGAGATACTGAGGAGAATCTAAGAAACCAGAGAGAAATAAAAGTAAAGTTCTGTGTCTTTGAAGAAACACACCTTATTGAACCATGAAGTAGGAAGAGATGACTGGCTTGGCTCACTGTGGAGCTGGCGTTCTGAAATAACTCACAGGCCCTGAAGAGTGCATCTTTAAGATTTTCTTAAAAGAACACTTTAATCCCACCCATAACCCTCCTCAGGGCCTTCTGCCTGGGGAGCATAGAAGGCAAAGCACTGCAAAACCTGTAGGCTTTAGAACCAGACAGGCATGCTCTGTGACCTTTAGGAAATTGTGTAGTTTCTTTGAGCCCCAGTCCACCTATTAAAAGAAAGGTAAATTATACTGTTTCCTTACAGGGCCAACATAAGGATAAAGCAAGATGTGTTTGTCATGTTGGAGAGTCTTAACACCTCTTAGCTCTCCTCTTTATGCTGAAAACCTGTTTCCCTAATTCATAGAGGAAGGAAGGGCAGAGGTGGTTTGAGCTGGGAGACTTACTGGCCTTTCTAAGTCACAATCTAGAAAGGAACATAGGGAGGGCTTTTATTTTTGCACATTTCTACTTTATCACTCGTTCACTCTGGGGCCTCTAGGAATTGTATTCTCCAGATGGAGTCTGATCTTGACATTCAGCAAGTGGGTAGATTTTCATCGCTATACTTTGTTTTTCCTTCTATACAATCCCTTGTATATATTTCCAGGAAATTTGCCCAAGTGCCTCTGTACAAGTGGTGCCATATTTAGGCAGGTGATTCCCTATTGGGTTCACCGCTGCATGGGGAAGACCATCTACTAAGACTGTGAGACCACAGGCATCCTGGACTTGCCAGCGCCCTCCCTCTTTAGGTTCCAGTCAAGTGAAGGTTGGGTTTCTAGGATCCTTTTAAAACTCCCGAGGTCTGTGCTTAAAGTCTCTGCATAATAGAACAAGCACAGAAGTGACCTAACTTCTAGGATGACGTTCTTTCCTCTAGAGCTGGTGAGCCTCCTGAAAGTTTGGAAATGGGGCCATTGATGAGTAGTCCACCATGGCAGATGGGTGGTCACCTCCACTAGCAGGTGGGCTTCTCGGGTGACTCAGTCTCCTCCCATCCCGTAGGCTTAGAGCTGAAGCTGTCTGGGACTCATTTTGAATTCTTGGATCTAGTGTGTACTCGTCATTTTGGATTGTGGCCATGTGCTCTGCAGGTGGCCTCTGAGTTGGTTTTCCTCGGTGAAGAAGGAGGAGGGTCATATTGAGTATCTGTACCTTACTTTTCTAAGCCTCGTGGAATTCAAAGGATGAGATCAGAACTCAGACCATCAAGAAGCAGCCTACATGATGACCGCAGTCACCTTCTGTGTTCCATGTGGAATCTGAGCTCATCCAGAGTTCAGCCAAGGCATATTTTTTTTGCACATTTAAAATAGTTGTAATATTATGATATCATTTCTACAAAATCCTCTCCAGGCCTAACTGCTTTTGTCAATCCACCACCCAACCATAGGTTCAAACTGCATTTGACAAGAAAGCCCTATTATGATCTTGTTTCTTGTTGTTGGATTTCATAAGATATTCATACTTAGTTATAGAAAACGCTCCTCTTTTATTTGCATGAGTGTATTTTCCTCTCTCAAACAATGAAAGAAAGTCCTGACTAAGACAGAGGCTGATAAGGCAGGCCAGTGCTTAACTTTGTTGTGCTATAGCAATGCAAATTCTCAACTGTCCCCTTTATCTTATTAACTACCAGGGCTCCCAGCAGGCAGTAGGACAAGCACTGGCCCTTCAGTACTAAGAAGCTCATGGAAAGGGTCTGGAGGGAGAAGTCATGCAATGTTCGTACCAACCACATGGCAGCCTGGTGGCCACTGCTCAAGACATCAGTGTTGCCCCCAGAATCCACTGGGAACCAGGCAATAGACATTTATCAGGCACCTACTGCAAGTTGGGTCCTTTGGAAGGTGTGGAAATATGGCAATGAGTAAGATAAGGTGGTTGGCCTAGAGTGGTTTATATCATAATCATAGCAACAACTTAAGTCTGTGCCAGGCATTTAAACATGCTCATGTGATTAGCATGAAATTCAGGTTAATCACAGGTGTTAGCTCTTGTGATCTTAAGAACACTCCGTGGGATAAATACTGTTGCACTCATCTCCCTTTATCTGTGGGGAATATGTTCCAAGATCCACAGTGCATTCCTAAACTGTGGTTAGTACCAAATCCCGTGGAGTATGCTTTTTTCTTATACATGCATACCTATGATGAAGGCATGCATGTATAAATTAGGTATTCATGTACAAATTTATAAATTAGGCAAGTAAGAGATTAACAACTAATAAAAGAATAGAACAATTATAGCAATGCACTATAATAAAACAATCCAGCATCATTGGAATACCATGTAAAACTAATAACCAAAATGGCTACTAAAGTGACTACAGGGAGGGTAGTATCTACAGCATGTATACACTGGACAAAAGGATGATTCATATCCAGGCGGGATAGAACTATATGGTGCAAGACTCTGTCCTGATATTCAGAATGGTACCCAATTCAAAACTTATAATTGCTTTTAGAACTTACAATTTAATATTTTGGGCCTCAGTTAACTATAGGTAATCGAAACTATGGAAGGTAAAACTATGACTGTGGGAGAGAGACAACTGAATTATCATTCTTATTTTATACACAGGGAAACTGAGGCACAGAGATGCTGGATAATTTGCCCAGTTACATAGCTAGCTAATAGCAGAACCAGTATCCAAACCATAGCAGCTGACTCCAGGGTTTGGGCTCCTCCCCTGGCTTGTACTTTCCTTTTCTCTTATGTCACAGTAACATCATCTCCTTAAGCTCCTTAAGCCTGGTAGCATTGTCTTAGGCTTGTTTCTTTCATAACAGCCATTGTGCAAATAATGCTGCTCAAATCAAAACAAACAATAGCAGCAAAAATGTTCAACCAAAAAGGATGACAAGACAACAACAAGAAATTCACCCAGACTCCCTCTACTGTTGTCAGTTGAGTTTATGTTGGAAATCTATGTCCTTGTTGTTTGTGTAGAACTAGACATAATGTTGTGAAGCCTGTTTTTCCATTTAGGATATTTTCCCCACTCTATTCTTCCTTGATGTAACTTCTAATGACTCGATCAACATGCATGTTTTAAAATCACAGTTACCTCATACAACTCAAAACAAATCCCTCATTCTTGGACACTTAGATTACTTCTAACATTTCATTGTCATAAACAACATTGTAGTGAATATCTTTGTGTATGTGTTTTTTTTCCCCCCTCAATATCTGACAACTTCCTTAGGTTGGTTATAGATTTTATGTTTTGTAGTGTCCAGTTGGAGAATGCAGAATCAGATTCAAAACAACCATTTATGTTCCTTTCCCTCCTGAAGATCTAGAAACAATAATACCTTGAGTGTCTGAAGCATGAGCCAAATCACTCACCTTCTGCATTTCAGGAGGAATGTTAAAACTTTAGATTTGTGCTTTTTACTTCATCATGTCCCATAAACAAAATTTAACTGGTCTGGTTGCTCTTTCTTAATCTCCTTGAAAAATCACCCTATGGAATGATGGAGAATCAAACATGAGAGGTCAAGAAGACATGGAATAGTTTGACAGGAACTCTCTAGGTGAAATGATGAAAGGGTGACAAGGACAGGAAGAAAAACTCAGTGTGAAATAATGGCAAGTAAGGATCCTCCAAGCAGTGGGTGATTGAGTAGCAAGAGGGTATTGCCTACTGGTTGAACACAGACTTTATAGGTACAGTGGTTGAATTTGAAGCCTGACTTCACTTCTTAGTTCTGTTCTAATTTTGTACAAGTGGTTAAATCCTTAAAATAATTGGGGTGTCTAAGGATCCAGGGCTGTTCTCTCGACTCTTCTTGTCCCGTCTCTTGGCTGGTCTTCTTCTGGGCTGTCTTTGTTTTAGGCAATGACAGCTTCTAGCAGCTCAAGATTTACAGCATCCTCAAGCTTAATGACCCCAGCAAAGAAAGGCGCCTCTTTTCTGAGACTTCCAGGAAGAGGGCCAGGGAGGAGTCTCATTGGCTGGATTTCAGCCCCGCCCACTCCTGGTCTGACCACTGAGGAAAGGGCTGCTGTGATTGGCCGGGTCTGGATCTTTGTGTTCCCAGTCTGTGGAACAGATGGAGAAGGGTGGTACCCCAGAGAGGTTTTGGAAAGACTAAAAGAAAAGAAGGATGGAAGGAAGGGAGGGAAATACGTGTGGCCACTACAGATTCCTAAAAATCTCATAATTAGGTAACTTAAACCTCAGCCCAGAACTTCTTTGCAGCTTAGTTGTCAAGATTTTCTCCCTTTCCGCCACTTCCATGTATGTGCAAGTTTTAAGTTAAGCGTTGTTTCTTCTCACCTGAAGCTTTAGCAGTCGCGTGAATCCTGTTTCTTTAAGCTTAGCGTGTCATTAACAGCATAACAGCCACCCTGTGCTACTTAACCTCTCCCCACAGATTCTAAAAATACCCAGAGGACTTCAGAACAAGCAGGGAGCCCTGTGTGTGCTATGCAGACTCGGCCTCTAGTTCCTTAGCACTGTCTCTGTGGAGAGAGTCCTCAGCTCGCTCGGCTCTCTATTTCTTTATTTTTGGTTCCCCTATACCTCTGTTGACACTAAAGAGGAAGGGGTTGAGGGATGGAACAGCATTGACTAGAAGAGAGAAAAAGAGGGAAACTCATGCCCTCTCTTTTTCCATCTCTCTATAAAACTGAAAAGATGTATCAAGAGATCAGACCAGTCCAGGGAGCAGCACAGATTAGCTGGGATTTAAAATAAAACTCTTTACCAAGAGATCACCTAGAATAACTCTCCCGTATGTATCCATGAAGAGACCCAAGGACCACAGGTTAGTGCTCACGGAGAACAGGGCTACAGCCTGGCTTATTTTTCAAAGATAAAACAAAGATCAAGCCCCTTTCTGGGGAATCTTTAGGTGGTGTTGATACATACCAGGGACCAGGGACTTCTTAATTCGAGGTCACGTTTTGTTTTATGGACCTGAGGGGCTGAGGGTATTGGCAGCCTAGACTGTGCATCTGCAGTTTCAGAACCAGCTCAGTGTTGGTTGTGTTATCAAACTAGTGAGCAACAGGGTTTTACAAAAGCTGCCCAAGGGATTAAATGATAATAAGAGACAAGTTATGGAAATATGTGAGTCATAACAGATCTGACCTTTTATATACTGCCTGGAAGCCTCGGATGTCTGCTTATTTGGATAATGAACCTGACCTAGTGTAAGCATGCAGAGCAATGCCTTTTGCTGGTGGTGGTCAAATAGTATCTATTAGATGTTGCTAGAGATGATCATGGAAAAGAGAAAAAGAGGCCATAATGTCTTACCAACTCTGTGGATGTCTGGACCTCATGGAACATCTGTGTCAGCCATTGGGAATTGCCACGCGATTAATAGATTGCCCAGAAGTTGTTCTCAGAGCAACCTTTCAGTTGGCCGGTTTAAGCAGAATCCTGGGATTTAAATTAAAAAGTTAAACTTTAAAGGATAAGCATGAGTAAGTTCTTGGGACAGAATGTGCTTAGCATTGTTTCCATCCATACGTGAGTGGAGGAAGCTCATGTTCCCTGGACATATGCTTCTCATTGGAAAATGCGATCAAATGTCTCTGTCTCTCTAGACCGGTTCTCATGGAAAGTCCTTGGCATCTTCTCAAGCTTCAAATAAAGGCTTCTGAGCTCCCAGATTGCTAGGTGGTCACTCCCAGGGAACGTGTCAGAGGCAGGGGTGCTTTGCTCTTTGTGGGTGGGAGTTTGCTACTCTAGTTTTTCATGTCTACCTTTAAGAGGAAAAAAAAATCTGCATTGCCTGTATAAATTGCATCACCTAAGTGTAGCAAAGGATTTAGAATAGTTTATGAGTCAGGGCAGCCTATTAATAATATTAGTAGTAACAGCAGACACAACTCAGTAAGATCTAGCACAGCGCTTCTGTGTGGGCCAGCTGCTATTCTATGTGTTGCAAAATGCAGTGCAATTAATCCAGAGACAACGGATTTTGGATTTATTCCTCTACCTTCTCCTTCCCTTTCTCAGAGCTAAGATTAGCCCCGTTTGGCTATGCACCCTTTCTAAACCAACTTTACTGCATCTTTGCAGCCTTGCCTTTGAGTAGAATCTAATTGAAGACAGCTATGGGTTATGTACTTGTTTACAAATTCCTTGTCTTTCACACTCTTGTTGATCTCATGGCCAGTAAATTCAAAGCACAGGACTCATCGTTCCAGTGGAGAGATTCAGTTACAAGGACCCAGTTCCCCTGCCCCTTTTTAGTCCACACATTAGAAATGTTCTTAATTTCATGCTGGTGGTTCTTAGTTTTCATTAAAAGGAGGTACAGTGGATGTTCAGAGTTGCTCAGAGAACACCGATTGCTGATGTGACTGAAAAGGGAAACTCTTTGGGAGATAAAGATTTTAACAAGTCAGTCTAGGCTTGTGACAGCTTTAAATGGCTTCAGATCAGCCAGGCCTAATGTTGGTTCTTTTTTTGCCTTTGGTGAAAGATGTACCCTATGCTGCAGGGAGTGGCTCTAGTGTCTTCCCAGGAGGCAGAGCCCAGGCTCTCTGGTGTCATCACCCAAACAACCGTCCAGGGAGTCCCTAAGGCATTGTTTTGTAAAGGCATCCATCCAGCTGTTCCCACTTGAGCCTGACGATTGGATCTGGGGGTTCTGCTGTTTCCAAATTTGCATATTGACTTCCTTTTTCAGAATTTGGAACCCTGAGCTGTGATTGGGCTTTGGGGATGGGCTGAAGGGGTTTTGTTCACATTTTCAAGTGTAAAACCAGTGGACTGGGCCTGGCTTTGTGAAGCTCCTCTGGTTCAGTCTGGCTTTATTCTGATCTAAAGGACTAAAGGGACTTCCAAATTCCTTTACTATGCTGGTTCCCTTTACAAGGTCCAAGTGTTTTCATTTAGCTGTGGCAATTTACTGATATGGGTTTCGAGTCTTATAGAAAAACTCATGTTGGAAGGAAGGACAGGGGTGTTTGCAATTTTCTAGGTAAATTAGAACATAGGTATCTAAAATAGGTGACTTAGGCCCCTAAAGCAAAACAAACCAATGGAAGCTCTTTCTATTTGCTTAGGGTCTGAGTTACCTGGAGTTGATAAGCCTGAAAGGTGACATTAATTGGATGATGGCCAAGTCAGCATGATTCTGCTAGGCTTTCTAGGGCTACTTCTCAGGGTCCGCTGGGGTTCACTTCCTGGTATCTGCTTAATGATTTTGGCACCTTGAAAGCCTTCACACAGTGGAGGGAGCACGGGCTTTTGCTCTGGGGAATGTGTGGGTTTAAGCCACTAAGCTGTCTGGTTGATGGACAAGTTACTCAAGCTTTTGGAGTTCCTGGCTCCCCATTCAAAGGACCGAAGGGAATGATGAATGGGGAGCACCTGTTCCCTGGTTGTGCTCTGTGGCTTTTATCTGGTTCCCTCCATGTCCCACTCTTGGAGTTGAAGACAAACCAGGGGATGATTTGGCAAAGATTGCAAGTCCAATATTGATTGGAAGAAAGAGATGCCTACAGTCTCTGGAGACACATGGTTTCCAGGTTCTAACCCCAGCTCACTGCTGACTTGCTGTGTGGCCTAAACCCTCTCATCAGTCTCCTAATTGGTATGATAATAATGCCTTCTCCCTCCTAAAGCAGGGATGAGTTTTAAAGAAGTGAATGCAGGAGAGGGTTTTACCTTGTGTAGGAGGGAGACTGCTAACTCCATTTCTCCTTTATCCTTCTGGCTCTCAGTCATCCTGACCCTTGTGAGGACACTTGGGTCTCCCTACCTTTCTCATTCCTCAGTGTGTAGAGTCCTGTTGCATTTCTGGAGCTTCACGCCTGCCCACGTGTGACCTTTTACCTCCGGAGGATGTAGCCCTTCCTAGCAGCGGCCATCAGTGTGTTTGGATGGAGTAGATTGGCTGGGAACATGAGCCAAAGGGAGATGGTAGATTTGCACAGCAAAGCCTGTGGGAGTGTGCTGTTCTGCTGAATCAGGTCCAGCTTGCTCAATGTAAGCATCGCCAGCGTAAAAAAAAAAAAAAAAAAGAAACTATTATTCACAATTTAAAACACATTTAATGTTAAATCAAGATGAGCACACATTTGCATGCATATGTAGAAACAAGGTAATCTGATTATAATTGCAAAACAAGCATGTTAGTTTATACACTGGGAAGGACAGTGGCTTTAGGACTTTTTTGTCATTTGAATGTAACAATTATTTTTATTTTGAGATAGTTTTATACTTGTGGAAGAACTGCAAAAATAATATATAGAATTCCCATATTCTCTCCGCCCAACTGCCTGTAATGCCATCTTACCTAACCATAGAACCTTGATCAAAGCTAAGAAATTAGCCTGCTGCTGATACTGCTGCTTAGAGCTTATGTGGATGCCACCCGTGTTCCCACGAAGGGCCTTTGTCTGCTCCTCCACTTGTACTTAGCTGCCCTGTCTCCATCGTCCCTCCACACTGCCTCCATGGAGGTTCCTTGGTGTCTCCATATCTTCATGACCTTGACACTTTCAAAGAGGACTGATCAGTTATTTTGTAGAAACATTTCCTCAATTTGGGATTGTCCGATTACTTTCCCAATTTTCAGCTTTTTAATTGCCTGCACTCCACACATTTTACTGCTCAAGGATCCAGTGACAAGTGGAAGTTATTAGTCCTAGTTATCTAGCTATTTCTGAGACTAGTCTGACTGAGCATTATAGATCCTAGAGGGTAGGAGTATGGATTCTGGAGCCAGACAACTTGGGTTCTGTTCATGGCTCTGTGACTTATCTGCTGTGTGATCCTGTGAATATTACTTGACTTTTCTGTGCCTTGATGTCATCTGCAGAACGGGAATGACAGTATAGCTGACAAAGCACAGAGAACAGTGGCTCACGGGTAGCCATCTGCACTAGGTCTTCCCTGTTGCCAGCACCCTCCCCCATCGCCCCCTCCTGTGCAGGTGCAGTGATACACTGATGTCATACCTCAGCTCTGCAGGTTGTGCTGGCACTGATGGCTTTGCAGCAAGCCCTGGGGTGTACAAGCACGGCTCTCGTGTCCTAGCTGGAGTAGCTGCTTCAACCAGAGAGCCCGCGCCCTGGGTCTGGCACCTTGTTGGGGCTCAGTATCCAGGCCCACTAGCTGCCCTCTCTCCAGCACTGCCCAGCAGCCCTGAGATCTGCTTGGAAACAGCTCCAGGCTCCCCTTTCCTGCCCTCCTTTCCTGACCCCCTTGTGTGTCTCTTGGGCTTCCTACCTGGGCCCTCTCTTCACCTTGCTGCTCTGGGTGGAGGGGAAGGGTGGGCGTGGTGGCTGGCTGGGTTTGCTTCTAGCCCTGCTTCTTAAGAAGCACTGAAGTCTCTGTTCTTCCCCTTCGTGGTATCCAACAGTGGCTGGTGAAAGCAATCACTGTTAAAGTTACTGAGGTTTCTTCTCTAAATGGTACCACTGTTATTTTAATGAATCTTCATCATGACTATAAATGCTAATGACATAAATACTAAGTCAATCCCAGGAAGAAATTGCAAAACAACGTTTAGGTAACTTGTCCAAGATCACACAGCTAAGACATGGAGGAAGCAGGACTCAAACCCGACCTGATTTGGGAGCCCACGTTCTCACCCACTGTCTATGAGGGATAACTAAGATCATCTACCCGGAGCATTTAGCAAAGTGCCTGGCTCAGAGTTAATGCTTTAAATTTTAGCTTTTATTAATCCCATGATCTGATTTTGGTGGCCTCTGGCTCCTAGGGGAATCTGACTCTGGGATGCTGTTTCTAGTGTTTGCTAGTCCCTGATCTGTGCCCATTTCCCACACAAGTGTGCCCCCTGCCTGTGCTGCAGTAGCTCTGCAAGCCCCCACCCAGGAGATGGGATCACTGATGGCTGTTCGGTTCACCTTGATACAGCTCAGCCTGCAGTCCTCCACCTGTTTTAGACCAACTCAATTTCTCGTGTCTTCACCCCACTTCTATTTAGTTTCACTTTGTACCTTGACCTTGGTTCTGCTTCTCTGACCAATTATTCTGTTTTTCCTCCCTCACCCACAGCCTGGCCTCACCTCCTGCCGGGGTCAGCTGCTTCCTTGCTCCTTGCTTGGTCTCTGTGGCCGGCCATGGGCACAGTCTTGGGCAGATCCTCATGGGTGGTGATCCTGCTGGGCTTGCCCAACTCATGAGGGGCCCAACCCTACTAAGGAAAGAGCTGCATTTGGCCCTGGGCCTGGAAGTCTGAAGGAAGGTCTTCAAAGTAGGAGGGACTGTGAGAGGAAGCTGCAGGAGGGACAGGAGGCAGGAGGTGGCCTGCATTTCAGATGTGACACTTCACTCCCTGGTCCCAGGATGCCCCTTTCCTCACTCGGTGACTGGAGGCCCTTTGTGCTCTCTGGGCTGTCACGTCACCCTCCCTGAAAAGACGTAGCTCAGCCCTGCTTTGTGGCCTCAGAGCTTCTGAATTTGGAGCCCTGAGCTGCACACAGGCCCAAGCCTCTGACCATGATCATATAGTGGGCAGAGCCCAGATGCCCCAGGCAGATGTGCTAAACAAGCTCTGGCAAGTTTCTGAAATCCCGCTGTGCCTCAGTTTCTCCATCTGTAAAATGGAGATACTGCCAACTGCACAAAATTAAGGATTAAATAAATTAACACAAGTAAAAGGCTTAAGATAGCACTGGCATCTGGTAAGCACTCCAGAAGGGTTATAGACCAAAATAATTACTATAACTGGCAATTTCTGGAGGCCACTTAAAGCGTCGTTCTTGTTTTTGGGGATGGTCCTGGCTTAGATCCTTCCTGGTTATTGAGAATAGGTTTGCAATAAGCACTTGAGGATTTGAGTCTAAATATCTCAAATAAATTGCAGGACGTGTGTGCTGGGAGATGCTAGAAGAAGTAGAAGAGTTACCGTCTCGCTCAGGGAGTTTTAACGTGTGCCCCTGCTTGGCCTCCACTGGGTACGTGCAGACAGTCCTCACCTCTCACATCGCCACTCCTGTGAGCCCTTCCCTCCTCTCATGGGTCTGGGTTGGAGAGCTTAGAAGGCAGACTCTGCTTGTTGGAATTCTCTCCTAATCCATCAATTCCACCTGTCAGGCTCCAGAGTTTGCCATGACTTGGGCCTGCTTCTTCCTCAGCTGGTGAGGAAGGTGGTTTACCGCAACTCAGCACGGTCCTTGCCCACCTAGATGCATCCTGCAGGCCACTAAAGGTCAGTAGGAAAGGGCGGAGGAATGTCCTGTGGTCAGCCTCATCCCCATCACTTTCTCTGAGGGCCTGGCTAGGTTCCTGGAGCGATCATTCGTTTGACCTTCAGCAAGGTCAAGCTCATTTTCCTTCATCTGAAAATTGAGGCTAATAATGCTGTATTCTTATCGAGGTGCTGTGCAGAAGAAAGTGGGTGCTCTAAACTAGCCTTTGCCCAGCCGGTGGCTTAAGCACATCGTAAGCATTAGTGATGAGTGAGGCTGACATCTGACCTGCGGCCTAATTATAGGTAGCATGTACTTTCTCTTCCCAGCCTTCGCCCAAGCTGCTCCTTCTGCCTCCCCTCAGTGTCCTCTCCTCTCACCCTCACTTGCTATGAGTCTGTTGAAATACTGCCTTACTTAGCTGGGCATGGTGGTGCACGCCTGTAATCCCAGCAGCTCGGGAGGCTGAGGCAAGGAGGATAGTGCGTTTGAATCCAGACTCACTAAAAGCAAGGTGCTAAGCAACTCAATGAGATACTGTCTGTAAATAAAATACAAAATAGGGCTGGAGATGTGGCTTAGTGTTCGAGTGCTTCTGAGTTCAATCCCTGGTCCAAAAAAAGAAAAAAATTACCTTACTTATCTCTAATTCTTATTTTCAAGAATCAGATTCTGCATTAAAGGCCTGGATGGGCATTCTCAGGAGTCTCCCATGAGTCTTCCAGATACTGTATTTCCATATGGACCACTTCTTGCTTTGCTGGCTGGAGCTTCGTATCATGTTCTGAGTTTTGTTGGCATTAGTGCCATTCATTCTTTTCTGGCCAAGCTCCACCATCTGTAGTCTCCCCACAACAGCAACCAGGCCTGAGCTGACTCACTGAAGCCCACACAGCTCAGGGTCAGACCCAGCAGTCCATAGGTGCTCATCAACTCTCCAGCACTGCACAAGGCACAGTGAGTTATAGAGACTCACAAAGGGAAGGAAGTAAATAATTGTCTCCTAACTCTAGGAGCTGACAGGGTTCTGCTGTCTGATTTTGCTCTAAGAAGAATGTCATTGGGGACCTAAGTAGCACAGGATTACTATAAATGAGTTAGTTAAGAAGGTTCCCAAGAATTGAGAAGCTATTAGTCAGCTTTTATCAGGTTATGCTGCAGTAACAACCATCCCCAAATTTTAGTAGTTTCCAACAATAAAATTTTGCTTATTATTTCTGTTACTTATTGGTTACAGGTCAACTATAGATGTTCCCCATGTCTCCTTCTGATGGGACCCAGGTGGAAGAAACAGCCCCCTACTTGGTTGGTGCCTCTCTTATAGCAGAGGGGAAAAAGAGTAATGTCAGAACCATGGAAGGTTCTTAATACTTCTGCTTGGAAGTGACAAGGGTGACTTGGATTCTGTATTGGTTTGGGTTCCTAGGAGATGCTTCTAGGACAAGGGTTCAGGCATATGTAGCTCATTTAGGAGGATTAGAAACACCAGAGGGGAAGTGAGACAGGAAGGGAAGCCAGCCAGGAGAACGTGGGTTAAAAAGTTACCTATACTCCACAGCAAACTTGAGTTAAATCCCATTTCCCATGGGCAAATTCTGGAAAACAGGTAAATCAGAGTTATCCTCTCAGGGATCGAGGGAGCTGGATATTTACACATCCAAACCTGTCAGTCATTGGTTGAGAGTTACTTCTAGGGGCTTTGATTCCCCAGCACTGATGGCCTGTGTGGACACAGGCAGAACAGTCATCTAGCTTCTAGAAAGGCCTCAAACACAAGATAGGCATAAGCAGCTGGAAGTTGGCCTAGGAGTGATGAGGTGAAGGGACTTCATTGGCCAAAGAATCACATGGCAAAGCAAATCTTCAGGGATGGGGAGTGTCATCCTCCCATTGAGCTTCCAAATTCCCAGATATTTGAGAACAAAAACATTTTGCAACATGTCCTGAGCCCTGATGTATGAAGTCGGCAGAGTTGACCATGGCACCTTGATCTTGGCACTGCTGGCATTTGGGCTGGATAGCTCTGCACCGTAGAGGGCTGTCCTGTGCACTCTAGGATATTTAGCGGTGTCCTTGGCCTCTCACCCACCAGATTCCTGCAGCTTCCCTCCTCTCTGTCTCCCATGTGTTAATAACCAAAAATGTCCTCAGATATTGCCAAATGTTCTGTGGGGGCAAAATCACCCTTTCACCCCAAAAACCAGTGAGGTACACCATACATGCATGGCTAATTCTCAAGGAATTGCAATAAAGAGTAGGTGGCTGGATGGAGGAGGTAACAGCCTAATGGGAGAGACTAACGGACACATAGCCTACAATGTCAAGTCACCCTGTGTTACAACAATTTGAAATAGTTTCAAATATGAAGAAGAAATTGTTCAGGAGTGGGAAACATTAGTTCTGTTAAGGGTTGGAAGTGGTCAAAGAAGGCTTTACAGATGTGAGATAGCTGAGCAAGTTTTGAAGGATGTAGAGGGGTTTTCCAGATGAGCAATACCACATGTGGAATTTAAGTGTAATCTCTGGGAATTCCGACCATAGCTCGGGAATGCTATACTAATTGAACTTGGATATGCTGACCTCGGAGTCTTCTTATACCAAGAAAGGCCAGTTGTGCGGCTATACTTGAACCAGCTTTACCAAATGATCAACATTGTGTGCAGAGCAATGTCAAGGGCTGTGGGGGACGGTCAGATGAGTTGCCCTAACAGTATGGATGCAGCCCAGCCTCAGAGAAACCAGGAATGCCCTTTCTCTATGATGTTTAGTTCAGGGAGAAGGCCAGGTAATTCCGTGGGCTTCTCAGAACCATTTCCTGATCGATCTGCTTTGATGTTTGTGACATGATGTTGCACAAAGAATACTGGATACAGTTTCATCATTTATCATCTCTTGCTTGAGTTACTTTACCTGTGAGGGAGGGATCAGAGGGCTCTCTCTCTCTCTCTTTCTCTCTCTCTCTCTCTCTCTCTCTCTCTCTCTCTCTCCAGCTTCGTAGTCTTGTTCTAACCACACAATGAGAGCATAAGCATTAACTGCACACTCAGGTGGTCTTGGTCCCAGGACAGTTCTGCCATCAGTCAGGTGTGGACTTCTGATTCCCCACTTTCTCATCTATAAAATGGATGTGGTGCTTGTCTCATGAGGCTATCTTATAGACGGAGTCATGAGAAGTTGTTGAGCTCTGAGCCCTGCACCAACACACACACAGAGGAATAGATGCCTGTGTATTGTTACCATGACAACATAGGTTGTGAGCACAGTGGTAGCTGAGTTCTCTTGAGTGCGTATGGTATTCTGGGCATGGTCATGAGGCTCTGCCTGTATCAATCTATGTCTGCTGGAGTCATTATAGTTCTCTGCATTTTACAGATGAAGAAACTGAGGCGCGGAGGCGTCTGATCGCCTGCCTGCTGTGCACGGCTAGCGGGTGGTACTCAGACTCCAGCTGACTGTCCCAGTGAGTCATCACTTTGCTGGATTGTGTAGTACCCAGTGTTTCCCCAAAACTCTGGGGGAAAACAATCAAGGGCTTAGAGAGTCCTAAAGCCACTGTGGCCACTTCTGGGTAAATGAGGTTTCCTTGTCATGGACTGAAGGCCCTTAATACATTCACATAATATTAATGAGCAGGGATATATTATTAACTACAGTATCTGAGCTGGCCCAAAACTGACCCCTTCCAGAAACGTCTGTGAGAGCAACACAAAGGGAAACCTCGAGTGGCTTACCTCTCCCTGCACCCCCACCCCCACCCCCACCCTGCACCACGCTATTGAAATAAAACTGGAGAGATTGTTCGCCAGTGTCTGGACACCACCTCCGGAACAGTGGGGAGTTTGTCTTCTCTGCCTTTGTGGCAGGGACCCATATGGTGTTTTTTGGGCTACAGGGGACAGATTCTGTTCCAAGAGCTGCCTTAAATGTTGCCTCTGTACTCAGAGTGGCAGCAATAAAAAGCCGAGCAGGGCCCTCTGGCCAAGGGGCACCTCGTCCTGCCCATTTTCCTGCCTGTGCGGGGGCACCTATTCTTGTCTGTCCTCTGATACCTTGGACAACCTCGCCTAGCTAGGAACAGAAAGTACAGCTGAGCGCGCCTGGTCTGGTCTCTCTGGTGCAGCTGGGCGTCCCTGCCCCTGGCTGGGCCTCCAGAGAGAAGGAGTCAGTGGATGACAGGTGGAAACGCCCACTCCTGCTCCAACTGCACCTGCCGTGTAGGGGGCGGACCGTGTATGGGGGGGCAATTCTTTCCCTTCTTTGTCTCATTCTTGGTCACAGTTCTTGTCAGTCACATGTCTCTGAGGCAAGTGGCTTTCTCTCTCTACCTTATTTTGGGCAGAGGGTTGCAGGAAGGACTCAGGGAAGCACCTGCCAGACAGGAAGTGCCCTGGCCTTAGTTCTTCTCTTTGTCATTTCCAGATAGAGTCAGATGAGTTGGAGATGTCCCCGGAGAACCTGCTTCCTGCAAGTCCACAGCCTGATGGGCTCTTAGGCACCTCTGGTTCTGAATCCCAAATGCATTTGTGGCCCTCTGATGAGCTCCCTGTTTCACAGATACAGAATCCTCTGGCAACCCAGAAGAGGCATGTGTAGCGGCTTCACTCCTTTGCTGTGTCCTAGGCTTCAGGCTGTCCCCTGGCCCCCATCCTTCATTGCTGCCAGACAGCAGCTTGCTGTGGCCTCCTATTCAGATGTCCAAGGTCTGGAGCAACCCGGCACTGTCTGCTGGGGCTGAATGTCAGCCTGGGCTCTGCTGAGCCTGACTAATTGATTAACGGACTGTTTTCTCTACACAACACCCAAAGATGGTTTGACTTTCTGTGCCTTGCCTGGTGTCTCCAACATCCTATTTTTTCTTATGCATTCCTACTGGAGAGACGGCAAACACCTCCAGTGAGAGAGAGGCAGAGTGTGTAATGGTTTCGTGCACAGGGTCAGGAATCAGACTTGAAGGGTCTACTGTGTGAACTTGGGCAAGTTACTTGACTTCTCTGTGCCTTCTCCTTGTCTACAAATAGGGATAACAGTATGCCTGCCTTATAACATTACTGAAAGATTTCAACAAGCCAAAAACATGTAAAGCACTTAGAATATGCGTGGCACATAGAAGGCCTCCTGTGAAGGTTAGCTAGTATCAATATCCAGAAGTGACCCATGTCAGCAAAACAGGAAGTAGATATCATAATTAGAATTCAAACGCAGTCAAAGCTGCCAAGGAGATATGAGACCAGAAAATCTAGTTTCCTGTGGATCTGCTATGATTCCAATGGCAATTTCAATAGCAAAATTGCTCATAAGAATTTAAGGATTCATGAGGCAATGGTTATTTTTGCCTAAGAAATATTAATGTAATGAATAAATCCTGATGATGAGAATAAAAATTAGCCTGTGTTACATTTGTTCCAGGCACTTTTATACATATTGACTGATGTAATTTTCACAACAGTCCCATGCACTGCTATTATTATCATTGTTACTACTATTATAAGCATCCCTTTTATAATGAGGTATTTAAGTTCATAGTTGTCAGGCCCAAGGTCACGCAGCTCAGCAGTGGTGGAAGTAGGATGGAAATCTCAGGTGGAGTCCTAAAGATGTCCACTGCAGGCTCCAGTACTCCTCATTCTGGTATATTTACTTAAAGCTGCAACTAGGAACCAACTTCTATACGATCCTTTCTCAGGGCAGGTTCTCCTATGAAAATTTCTGATTGGGACTGAAATGGGCCACCCATGGGGCCTGAGACAACTTGTACAAAGAGCCACCCAAATGGCGAGAACTCTAGTGGATCAGATCCTCTGGGTTGGAGGATCAGGCAAAGCCTCCACTTTGGGGGTTCCCCTTCAGGTCACCTGCAAAATATCTCCGACACCTGCCGTCTAGGGTGGATGATGGTTCCCATATTTCCTGGCCTCTTTCTTATCAACACCCGTCCTGGTTGAGCACTGAGCTCCATTCTCTGTGCTAACTTTGGTCGGATTAATCATTCTACAGGGCAATCTGAATCTTAGCAATTTTTGACAAAAGCCTTTAGTTAGATGTAGATCCAACTAGGTCCTTCACCCCACTTACCCTTCCCTCAACCTGCAAGATTGTCCCAATACGGGGTTTCTGATGGCTGGCAAGGGATGGGGGAAACAGAGACCAGGAGATAATGATGAGGCAGATGCTGAGGAGGCCGGACCCTTGCTACGTTAAGGAGCTCCGTCTTTATATGGCAGATACTGCTTCAGAGTGTGACCCTGGATCATTGAACCTATAACATGCACACAGTGCTTATGTATGAAAGTAAAACAAAAGGAAACAGGTTGTGGGTCCCAATAACCTTGGGTCTGGCTTGGTTAAATGAAGTTGGTGAGTTTCTTCACGGTGGGGCTTCTTAGAACCTTTCATGCATTAATGCACATTACTCTAAGGGTGAGGGGTGCTTTCCAATCTTATTTGACACCCTTTAGTTTGGGGTCCAGGAGCCCTTTGTGGGATTAATAATCTGAGGGACACATTTCTGAGAGATGATGTGTGCTTCCACAGGGAAGACTTTGAAGGTGACACAGGAAGGCCTGGTGTCCAGACCTGTCTTGAACAAGTGGGATTTGCATTTTACATTTAATTAGAGGTCCTTAAATTTTACATTTAAACAGGGGTCCTTCAACCAAATCCATGGATAAATTAAAGCTAGAATTTTAGCACAGAAGATGAGAAGCTGGCTCATTTCTGGGTCTTAACAGGAGTCAGTTTCTTTTATTTACACTGGGGATTATAAATGAAAGACTCCCTACAGTAGGGCTGAATGTCAAGAGCAAGGCTTCCCCGGATTGCATGGTTAATGATCATGGTGGTTGGAGGGACAGGGTTAGAGAAATGGTAGCAGGTGCCATGGAAGATTTTCTGGGAACAGAGCAGCTGAATCCGGGGCTTAGCACTGAGCTGTTTGGATAGCAAGTGGAAATTCACAAAACCTGGGAAGGAAACAGCCCTGTTTCTTGCTCAAGGAGAGGAGAGGGACATCAAAGCCCAGAAATAATCCTGATGAGGTCTTTTTCTCCCATAATTTCACAATGTCCAAACAAACGCTGGGCAACCTTGGGATCTGAAGCCAAATATCAACCATCAATAGGACAGTTTGTGACTTCTTTGACATCAAAACACTGATTGGGTAAACTTAGAGCACCTGACACGTTTCCCCCAGGGTACAGGGGGCCATGATGGAAGATGGCATTCATTCCAGCACTCTACGGTCCCCGCATCCCTGGAACTGCAAGAATGAGGTCAGGAGTCTTGGGTGGGCAGGGATGGGCTGTGAGGGGTGAGGAGAAGGGAGGAAGCACTTTACATTCAGGAGAAAGAGGAGACATGACCAGGGAGGAAGGACCAGCTGAGGTTACTATAAGGCAACCATGAAAGTGCCTGTGGCATGTGGCAAATCACTTGGTTTGCCCAGGGGCTGAGTGACTTGAGCTTCCATCAACATAGAAGATCTTCCTTAGGAACATAGAGAATCAGAGAAAGAAGGCATGGAGGTTTGGAAGCACCATCTGTTTATGCTTCTGTAGACAATAGGCCTCTGATCCCAGGATGGTGTACAAAATGCATATGTCCCTGGACTCTGGTGCCTGACCATGAGCCAGGCACATGGTACCTTTGGAGTGAATGTATATTGAAAGGATCAGTGATGTTTGTGTCTTCCCACCTGGGATTTTTCCTCTTTAAGTGACTGCTTAAATGATGCATTAATAATACATCCAATGGTGGATTAGAAAAAAGTTGTATATGTTACAAAACCATCACCCAGGGTCATATCTCATAAAACTTAAGCACCCAGAGGTACGTGACACCATCCTTAATGAGAACGTTTTCTACACTGAGTTACAAGTTCTTTCTAGAGGTTGAAAGGTTAGCATCTTCATCAATTGCTGCTGAGGAAATGGGTCTAGATAAAAATCCATGATTTGCAGATCTGCCTGTTGTTTCCATTTATAAAGACAAGGTGAAGTGAATGACTTAATATTTTGTCAACTGGTTATCCTGTTGCAAAGCTCTGCAGGCCAAAAATTCAAAGCAAAAGTGTGAGTGATATCATACTCTTCCTGCAGTTGGTGTGGTGGGAAAACCAGCAGGTTTGGTTTTGATGGTGGAAAAAGTAGTTTCTAGTATTACTACATCCATAAGGTCAAATGATATCCTCAGGACCCTATAAAATATTTCTCAGAGTGTGGGTATAAAAAGTCCACCAGCTCCCTCTTGCCTTTAAGTTACTCTTCAGATTCCTCTTCCTTCTCCTCCATGGTTAGAAAAAAAAATGGCCTTGATCATTTAGTCCCTCAACAAAATCTATTGAATGTATGCGAGGTTCTAGGCACACTCTGAGGATTTACCAGAATTGGAGCAATGTTCAAGTGTTCTATCCTTTTACACATTGGCTTCCATTTTCAGAAGTCCAATAAGATGACACACAAAAATGTCATCAGTGAGGAAGAATCTGCTGATAGCAATGACTCAGGAAACCAAAAAGCACAGAGAGTATGGAAAAGCTGGACTCCGAAAGAGGGCTTTCTGTAGTGGCTTGGCCTTGGGTGATGCAAAATTGTGAGAAATCTAATATTTTTTATAACAATATAAATGACTTGTTTAGCTTCTATTTTGTCTATTTAAAACAGATTCCTTAATGTTGATTTTTTCAGTTTCATTTAAAAAAAGATATTGATACCATGATTATAAAAATTCTATATGTTCATTTCAGTGAATTGTTAACATATGCAGAAGTGTAAATCAGGGGGAAAATCATTTGCAACTTCTTCAACCAGAGATAAACATGGTCAAAATATAGATGCATCGCTTTCTCATTATATTATACAACAGGTATTTAGGATCATCTTATGTGGCTTTAGTCCCATATCTGATTTTTAGGCGACCTCTCTCTCTCTCTCTCTCTCTCTCTCTTTTTTTTTTTTTTTTAAGAAAAAGAACTTTAACTGTTTACTGTGCAATCCTGTTCTAAACTCCCTCTAATCTGGGTATTGTTTTTCTGTCTGTAGATAAATTGTGTGTGGACCAGATCTAGAATCTGCTCTGTGCTCAGCTCTGTGGACACTCAGTTGCCACACAGGAATATGACATGAGAATATGGATGACAAATGACATCTTTTAATGGATCTATCTCCTGCACAATTGCTGTCATTTATTTAACTTTTTGTCAGTGGTTGAACTGGACTGCTTTGAGTTTTCTCATTTTTATGAGATAGGGCTGCAGTGACTATCTTTGTCTCTATTGCATTTATTTTTCTTGGAGATTGTTCCACGTACCATATTCCCAAAATGGGGTCATCAGGCCTGGGTGCGCAAACAGATTTATAATACTTCCTATCCATTTCCCCAAAGACAAAATCTGGTTAATACTGCTACCCTGATGGCCAAATGCACTTTTTTTTGTACAAAAAACACTTCTTTCGGCTTTAAATAATTTAGATTTTCTGCTTTAGTAGGGATATAAAATTAACTTAAATATAGGTTGAATTTAGTTTTTAAAACTCATACCTTTTTTATAAAAAGATAATATTACAATAAAATGTGCAATTGAATGAATAAAAAGTTAATTTTGCCTGAGTAAACAATACTTTATATATATATATATATATATATATATATATATATATATATATATATATATATATATATATATTTGAAGAATAATTTCTACATTTTTATGTAATAAAGTGAACAGTGGTTTTCCTGGGGAAAGTTTTGAAAGAACAAAAGCTGTTTTATCCTCATTTCTCCTCAGTTTTCATCTCCTCTCCAAATTGTCAGAAAACTTGCATCTTCTCAGTGCTAGTTACTTA
Source organism: Marmota monax (assembly GCF_021218885.2). Lineage (NCBI taxonomy): Eukaryota > Metazoa > Chordata > Mammalia > Rodentia > Sciuridae > Marmota > Marmota monax. The sequence continues at coordinate 2,263,764 of NW_026692072.1, read as the reverse complement.
CCCTACATGTTTTAAGACCAGCCTAAGCCATAAGAATAAAGTGACATTATAGTTCCTGAAGTGATTGAGAAGTGTCCTTGGATTTTCTTCTCCAGAGAGAAAAGACACATTATGTTCCTAACCCAAAGTACTGTCTTTGAATGCACCCCTCCCATCCCCACCAAAGGCATTCGGGCAGGGCTCTAGGTGAGCCCTGGGGTGCCCTGAGTCTCAGCAGTCTTAGGTACTGCACGGCCACAGTGCTTGGCCAGAAAAGCACAGAAACGTGAGTGAATTTTCTCCAGTTAAGCCTTTCTGTAATCCAGGGACACCAGTGGTTTAAGAATAACCTTATCCCCTGAAATCTGATAGACCAAAGCAGCACATTTCCACAATATTTCTGTTAAAAGTCAATTTTTAGTGATATTATGTGCATTGATGATAGGCTCATGAGGATAAAGTTGGAGAAAAAAAAATCATGGAGGTCCCCATCCAGGTGTATTCAGTGGCATTTCATCTGCTCAGGAACTCCTGCAGCGTGGCTGAGGACAGTGCTACAGGGTCTTTGGAATCATGGTGGCCGGGTATCTTACAGAGTCTGCTCTGGAGACCAAGCCAACGGTTAAGGGCAGTGGACCATGCACTGTGTATGCTGCATGATTATTTTGTTTATATTTAAAGATAAAAAACAGCACTTGGTGGAAAGCGTCACAACCTTTCATACAGAGAACCCAGGCCCACAGTGGCCTAATTTGTCCAAGCAGACAGTGAGAGAGGGTGTTAGCCTGGACCTGTGACCGGCTTGCCTCCAAAGCCCGTGTGCAAGCAGGATCCATGGTGCATCTTCCCCGGTGAGCCTCAGTCTGCCCCAAGTGCTGCCCACCTGAATTGGTGTCAGTTAAAGCAAAAAAAGGGATAGGGAGTGTAAATGTGGGGAGAAGGGTCAGAGGAAGGAGACCAGGGCCCATGATGCTGAGGTTTTAAAAGTAAGCCCCCATGGCTTCATTCCGAGGGTAAAGTCTTATCCTGAGGGTAAAGTCTATGCTTAAAGCCTTTCTATCAACAAGGCCGAAAAATAAGAACTCAATTGGCTGAAGGAGCCTGCGAAAGGGAGGAATTCTTTGAAGGCCTGTGTTATCCTTGGGAATCAAACAGATTTTGTATCATTCTCCATCATCTTTGTGTGTTTATTCCTAGGTAACCATTATGTTTCATACTATATAACATGTAATCACCTCTAAGAGGTTCCATTGACTTCAGGACAGCATTCTTCCCCCCACTTTTTTTAAGGAAACTACATTAATTATAAGACATCCTACAATTTCAGAAATGTTAAAATATGAGAAGAATATATATCTTAGGCTAAAATAGTCCTCAGAAGATGTGTGGTGTTTCTGGTGAGGCCTGTCTTCTGGCAGGTATTTGTTTACAGGTGGGATTGGACAAACACCTAGGTAGGTGGCACACAGTCTCAGATGTGAGGCTGAGTGGCAAGTGTGAGGTAGTCAGGGGAGAGGTGGGAGGAATTGCCCAGGGTCTGTTCATGGTCTTTCTGCCTCCTCTGACATCTGTTAGGGCAGGATTTCTCTCTGTTGGCACTGTTGACATTTGTTGTGGGGGATGATTAGCAGCATCCTGGTTAATACCCACCAGTATAATTTCTTCCCCCAGTTGTAACAACTAAAAATGCCTCCAGTTATTTCCAAGGGTTTCTAGTTGTGAAGTTGTTCTCAGTGGTTGATAGGATCATGGGGTTTTAGAGAACACTAATAATAAGTAGCATTCTGCTAATACCCCTGTCTGTTGAACTCTTCCTTCCCTAAAGTTTAAAAGGTGTTTTAGTTTTGCCCTAAATGCTGTGGTCATGTTCTTTATCTACTTAATATCCTTTTACATGAGGCTTTGGTTTGTAATTCAAAAAGGAGCAAGAAAGAGTCATCAGGAGCTCACAGGGCAAAAAGCACAAATAATAGTAAATGCCTAAATATTATTTAACATGCAGTTAAGTGTCAACATGGCTCAGTGATGGTAGGCAGATGACAAGACTTTCTCCTTTTCTGAAGGTCTAGTTCATGCCCACCATTGCACTTGGCTATGTTTGTTAAGGATGATTGAAAAACTTATGATCATTGGAGTGGAAATCAAACATTTATCTTCTGTCTATTAGAGACTTACATTTATTCATGTAGCAAGAATTTATTGAAGTTTCTATTGTGTTCTTAGACAGTAATGTAGCAGTGAGGGAAAAATGGTCCCATTCTGGCCTCATGGTGGGTACAGTCTACTGGGGGGCAGAGATGATATCACACAGAGTAACAGGGGAGTTAAGTTAAGTTCAGGTAAGCCAGAAAGCCTTCCTGGGAGAGGCAGTGTTTGGTCACCCTGGAGGATGCGCAGGTGGGCACATTGCTTCTGTGCATTTCCATGAACAGCTGGGACAGTGGCAGCTTTACTATCTGGGAGACACAGGAAGGAGGAAATCAGGGCAGCCTCATCTGTTTCTCTCAGGAGATTCTTCAATGAATTTGCCCCATACTAAATCACCCTTGATTGTAAGTTGTGCTTGAATTTCAATAATAGTTTTTTGGAATTAAAAAAAGAAACACTTTATTGGATGTATATTGAACATAATATACATCACAATCTCAGCAATGTTAAAAGCAAAAAAAAAAACCCAAAAAACAAAAAACAAGAAAAGAAACCCCCAAACAAAAAACAAACTGCCTTGAAATCAAGGAGATAAGATATTAAAATTTAAAGAACAGGGGCTGGGGATATAGCTCAGTTGGTAGAGTGCTTGCCTCACAAGCACAAGGCCCTGGGTTCAATCCCCAGCACTACAAATAAATAAATAAATTTAGGGTCAGTCTCAAAATGGTTATTGTTGTTTGTTGTTATTATTATTATTGACATCCCTTGGTCATGCCACCAGCTGGGATAGTTTCCACTGGGCATCTTTGCCATCAGGAAGCCACCTACCTCCCCACCATGTTGACAGGACCTCTTGCTCCCTGGTCATTTCCCTCCTCTCTCCTCCCCATGTCACTCATCCCAGGCCCCAAGTTCTCATTTATTTCTCATGCAGGGTAGTTTAGCCATGCAGGATCTCAGTTGCAGCCATCTCAGTCTACACCACGTAGTGAAACGTGCCCACAAGGTGAGTTACAGGATAAGTGCAGCCCTCTCTGCTTGCAGGCAGCACCCGAGACAGCTGCAATCCCAGAGGGGGTGAGAATGTTAGGAGGGGAATTGTGTGTCCTCTGGAGAAGGGAGCTGTGCCTGGGCTGGCTCCTGGGGACACAGCTTTGGAATGGCTTTTAGAAAGCTTGGCTTGGCTCTATGACAGGATGAAAATGCCTTCTCTCCATGATCTCCATGACCTTTGAGGCTTGGCCAAGGCAGAAGAGTTGACCGGCCCTGCCTGCCAGCCAGGAATAGTGTGGGCTGCTCCCAGAGCTTTCGCTAATGAAGCCTTCCCTCTGTGGAAGGCTGTGGCCTGGGCTGGAAAGGGCCGTGGGTGTGTGGAGGGGCCTCATTCCCAACTCTGACAGCCTCCTGCTACTCTCAGAAGTTGGCTTGAAAACCCACAAGTGCAGGTGGAGGTGGACATTCACAGCCAGGGCTCCACGTGTGCACTGTGAGAGGGGAACATGTGACAGTGAGGTCACTTCCAGATTAGGTTGTTCTTTGTTGTTACTCCAGGTCACCTAGACTCTGTGTGTGCGTGTGCTCAGTCAACTTATTGTAGAAACTTTTGTTTTTTTTTTGTTGTTGTTGTTGTTTATAGAGCTGAATTCATATTTATTGTAGAAAGTTTGAACATAAAGGCGAGACTCAATAAGGAAAAACAAAGCAATACCTTCCCAACATTCACAAATAGCCTCTGGGATCTTTTATGTCTTTTTTTTTTCCCTCAGTGCAATATATGGTTTTTAAAAATGTTTAGATTATGATTTTTCTGTCTTGTCTTTGAATAGACCTTAACATACTCCCAATGATATTTTGTATCTTGGGTCATTAAATATTACTTGGAAATCCGACTGTTTTTAGCTTCAGACCTCCGTAGGGTGCCCACTGAGTTGTGGACAGGCTGGGTGAACTCATGTTGGTAGGAGAGCCCTCTGCTCTCGAGTGATCTTCAGGCAGAGTCCATAGTTGCAGGAGAAATCCAGTTGCCTTCTGGGAGAGCAGAGGTGTGTGGTCAGTCATTCGGGAGGTGAGCAGGAATGGGAGCTCCCAACCTCCCTGGAGAGAGTCTCACTCAGAGGACAGAGCATAGGCTCCCAGGAAAGCCTTCCAGGTTGGGATTCTGCCTCCACTACTTCCTGGTTATTGGATCTTGATTAACCAGCTAACCACCTCCCCCTCACCAAACCTCTGTTTTCTTGTCTATGAAGTGAAACTAATGATCATCTGTTTCTCTGGGTTACTGAAGGATAGTAACCCAGCACTCAATACCTGTCAACCATCATTATTTATTACTTAGTTGAAGACCTGATCAACTGATTTCATGGGACAAGGATAGTGTATAGGTGGGTTCCATCTTTAAGTTATTCTCTCTAAAGAAGTGAAAATATTGGCAGGCTCTAGTGTATTCTCTTGGAGAGGTGGTGGGTTTAAGGTTTAGGGTGCTCAAAAGAATGGAATCTTCAGACTCCCTCCCTGACATGCTGGCCGTGAGTCCAGGGGGCGTCGGTGCCTGGAGAAGAAGCCAAGTCTCAGCCTAGGCATCTGCCTGTCTCCATCAAGCTTGAGTGACTCATCAAAGGATTCATTACCTCATCCAGGCTTTCTTGAGGCCTAAATTGAAAAGCTCAGATAAAATCTTATCTCAGTGAGTGTTCTGGAAGGATCCCCAGGATCTGGGGTTCAGGCCTGGCTCCAGTCAGGAGCTAAGAAGGAGCATGAGGTGGTTGGAGAAACCTGGGTTTGGATCTCATCTTTGCTGTTTATCAGCTGCTGTGTGACTTTGGGGACGTTTTATACCTCAGCTTCTATTATTTTTCTCAGTTAATGTGAGGCAAACATTTGTACCTCTTGGGTTCTCAGGGGGATTAGAGGAGACACGGTCTATGACATGCTGCTAGGATTTGGGTCTGGACTCTCCCCCAGGAGCTCATGTGTGAGGCAGTGCTGCCATGTTCAGAGGTGACATGATTGGCTCATAAGGGCTCTGACCTAATAGTGGATTCATCCATTTGGTGGATTAATAATTTCAATGAGCTACTGGTAAAAATTAGGCAGGTGGGGCATGGCTAGAGGAAGCAAGTCACCAGGGACATGGCCTCGGGGACTATTTCTGTCCCTGGCCCCTTCCTGTCTCTGTTCCCAGGCTGACGTGAAATGAGTACCTTTCCTCTACCATGCCCTTTGACCATGGTGGTCTGCTTTGCCTCAGGCCCAGAGCCGTGGAGGCTGCTGACCATGGTCGGAAACCTCGGAAACCATGAGCCAAAATAAGTCTTTCTTTAAGTTGTTGATATGAGGGATTTTGGTCACAGCAATAAAAAGCACCACACTTTTTCACTAAGTGTCGATACCATCTTCAGCTTCCCACATCCTGCAAGAGAAAACAAAGGAGAATATGAGAGTCTCTTTGTTTCTTCCTCTATAAATAAGGAAATGGAACAAGAAGAACTAAAGGAAGAGGCTCACACGACCTCCAGGGTCAGGGAGACGATGTCTTGTGATTTGATCATCAGTGCACGTTACCTAAAAAACAGTAGTGGGCCCCCCACTCCCTCCTGGTACATCTCAGATGATAGTCATTGAGGTGCCTGGCGCTGTACCGAGCCCTTTGGATGGGTGATCTCCCCCTTCAGTGCTCTCCTTTCTCAGATGGGAAAAACTGAGACTCAGGGACATTAAGAAACTCACCCCCAATTTTTTTAACCGTTGAAAGGTGAAGCTAGAATTTGTACCTAGATCTCTCTAGAGCTCAGGTTCACAACTACTCTGAATGCATGGATCTCGCACTATGTAAGACTTCTGCCCCCTGCTGGAAAAGTAAGTGCAATGCAGACTAAGATGACCTTTCAGCTGGTTTATCTTAAGCCCCCTGAGCCCAGAACTGTGAGCTACCTTCTCTATCCTCTCCCAGGCTTTCAGCCACTAAGGAACCATGGAGGCACATGCTGGAAATAGAAGATCTGGGCCAGATGTCCCCAGAGGGGCAAGCACCTGATTTCCTATATCCTGAGTTCAGCAGATGCTTAGCATTGCTTGGGGGGAGACCAGGATTTCTCAGATCCTGGATGGCTGCCCAGAGTGAAGAGAACCTGGAGGGGAAGGCCCTTCTCTCTGGTTATCACATCTCCAAGTGAAGGGAGTAAATGACCCAGGAAGGGTAGCTGAGAAGAGCAAGACAGCTCCTCGGGTTTCATGAGAGAGGGCATCTGAATTACTGGTTTCCAGGCCCTGAATGTTTGCTGGATGAGGCTTGGGGGCGTCTGTAGACTACATCAAGAATCCAGGTCTGTTGGATTCGTAGAGAATTGCCACCCATCTGTAATCTCCTTTTATTTTTTGTTCCCCGAAATCTGTTGGCCTTTGATTTTTTTTTTTTTTTTTTTTTTTTGCAACTTTGAGTCCTGCCCGATCCTCCCTTTGGATTTGGCCCTAGTTTTTATCTTTATTTCAATCTGTAGAGTGCATACCTTAATTTGGAACGCAAACCTCACTGCCTACATTCCTGCAGTACCTGCCTCTCCATTCATAGATTGGTGTCCCTGCTTCTGGCCTTGCCACGGCTGCTCCAGCTTCACCCCTGGGTCCTGCCTGTGTCCCATCTTGCTTTTCCTGCCTTGGAGTGTTTGCTCCGGGTTTCCCCTGCCTGATCTGTCTCTCCCTTTCTGCCTCCCTACCAAAAGTCTGTCCATGGCCTTCAAATCCTTCTCTTTGTGAATGTTTCAATTGATTCCTTCAGTCTCTGCCTCTTTCCTCCCTCCCTCCCTCCCTCCCTCCCTCCCTCTCTCTCTCTCTCTCTCTCTCCCTCTTCCTCCCCTCCCCTCCCCTCCCCTTCCTTCCTTCCTTCCTTCCTTCCTTCCTTCCTTCCTTCCTTCCTTCCTTCCTTCCTTCCCAGGGATTTCACCCAGGGACGCTTAACCAATGAGCCACATCCCCAGCCCTTTTTTAAAAAGAAAATTATTTATTTAGAGACAGGGTCTTGCTAAATTGCTCAGGGCCTCTCTAAATTGTTGAGGCTGGCTTTGAACTCACGATGATCCTCCTGCCTCAGCCTCTTGAGCCACTGGAATTACAGGCGTGTGCCACTGCACCTGGCAGTCTGTGTCTTCTTAATTCCAGAAGCACTGACATGTGTCTCTGTTGGTCCGTTTGGTACTTGATCATGTGCTTCCTCCTGACCCTCTTTGAGATTCACTTGCTTCTTAGAGCAGAATTTCTCACCTGTTTGTCTTCCTTTCTACCTATGCTGGGAATTACTTAAATTTAACATTCCTGACTTTTCCATTGGACATCTTCTACATGCAAGTGCCTATGGAGGCTTGAGAGACAAGAAAGAGGAAATACAGGGTTTGCTCATCAATACATCCTTGAGGGGAGACCTCCAGAAATGTGTGTCCTTCAACCCAGCCCAATTCTAGACAGTTCTCTCACCGTCAACAGGAGAGGCCAAATGCACTCCATATGCCTTTGTACCTCATCTCTCTTATATAAAAACCAGACGCTCAAAAAACACTTTGGGGATATCTCCAGTTGCCAGGCTTGATCCGAGGGAGGCTCTGCCCATCAGTTCCAGGATTCGTTAGCTGTGTTAGTAACAATTCCTGCAGGGCCAAGGCTTGGTGGGATCTGTTTGGGTTCAGTCCACAGAAAAAGAGCTGCCTGAGTTCATCCAAGGTGGAGCATGGACCTTCACAGGGATTTGACCCTAGGCAAGGTCGGCATGAAAAGTGACTTCAAAGCAAGAGGTCTTTCCTGCCACCTGTGCATTCCAAAAGCTCGCAGCAACCAGCTTCTTTGCCTTTGTTTTTCTTAGGGACAAATGAGTTTGCTCATTCACTTAACAAACATTGGCTGAGCAGTTTGCACAGTGCTTACCTGGCACAGGGCCTGGCACAAAGGTAAACATGACTATCTCTGCTCTAAATGAGCCTCTAGCTAAGAACTAAAGGGAATGCAAGTGACCTAAAGCAAGCATGGCAAAGAGGGGCACCTATGTGACCATGTCTCTATTTTGTGTTCGAGGCAGATATTGCTAGTCAATCACAGATCTCATTCTCTATTTTGAGGGGGGAAGGGTGCTGGGGATTGAACCTGGGGTGCTTTACCACTGAGCTACATACCCTGCCTCTCATTTTTGAGACAGGGTCTCACTAAGTTGCTTAGGGTCTCATGTCGAGCTTCATTCTCTTTGAATTTGGATTAAGCCTCAGAATCCTTCTCAACACATTGCTCCAAGCAGCCACTAATAGTGAATTGGACTTTGTACATGAAAAGAAATCTGCTTGTAATCCCTTTTTGTCTTTAAAGTGGTCTAAAGGCCTGGAGATAGAGGAAAGGGGGCTCAAAATAGCCATCAGTGTACTTGTCAGTAAGTCTGGCTAGGGCAGACCAGGAGAGTCACTTACTGGTGTGTTCAAAAGCCCTGGAAAATTGTTCTGTAAGACGCCTTCATGCGGCTGCTCTGTCTCGTGGCTCCTTCCTGTCTGACTTTGTGGATTCTTCTTTCCCTTAGAAGTGGCTGTTTCTGTAAGATTTAGACTTCATCCCTCTTGTCTGTATTCTCAGTTGGAGAGCTAATCTCTCTTCTCAGCCTTTACTAAAGCCTTGAAGTAGCTAACTCCCAAGTCTATATCTTTTTCCAAGTTTCAACTCCTTCCTTTGGTGCATGGGCAGTTCTGCCATCTGACACTAAGTATCTTTCCAGCCTGGCCCCTGCCTTCAGAGATTCTTCTGTGACCACACAGTCTCCCTCCATCCTGGGTCACTGGCAGTGGGGAGACCTGTCCCGTGTCTTGGCTTGAACATCACCCCTCTTCTCTGCTGTGTCCAGTCACAGCCAGCCCAGAGTCTCAGCTTTGCTGTTACTTCACCAAGAAAGTTATTCCTCACTTATTTATGACAGAGAAGAGGGGCCATGGCTGATCTCACACTTTCATTCACTCAACATTCACTGCATGTCTCCTATGAATCCAGGAAATGCAGTGAGACCCTTCCCTCAAGGGGCCTAGAGTCTGGTCTGGTCCTGTCTCTCTTACCATTGTTTATATGTCTCATCTCTGCCTCTAGATTAAACCCCTTGCTGTCAATCATTGCGTCCCCTCAGCCCTGTGCACATGATAGATGCTCATCACAGCCCGAGTTGTGTGAAAATTGGTGTTCTTCTCTGCCAGGTGAGCGGTCAACCTATGAGTGTATGGCGCTCAGGGAAGCCCCCTTCTCCTGGAAAGCTGTCAGGAGAAGGAAAAACCCAAGGAACCAAAGAATGGAGATGTCATTGCTGTGTGCTCGAGCGGCTGGACAGGGATGGAAGTGGATGTGTTGAGTGGAAAGTGATTGTGGGGGTGAAGACTCGTCAGGAACACGGGGCTGTCTGAGTTCTAGCTCCTTTGCGTAACAATTGTGAGACCTTAATAATTGTAAAGTACTTACTTTCTCTGTGTATTCTCAGCTACAAAATGGGTCTTAAAATAATGTCCACCCTATTGAATGGTTGGGAGGTTTAAGTGAATAAATGAGTTTAAATAAGTATGAACATTGAAAACAATCCTTGGTCCAAACGCTGGCTATTACTTCAACTTTCCCAGCTATGAGATTGACTCGTGCTTTTCATTTTTTTTTAATTTATTCTTTCTGCAAACAAAATGCACATTATCTATGTAATCTGGAAAACATACGCTACAACGATCTCTCATTCTCTCTCTCTTTTAAGAGATAAGGACAGAATCTGGTGGGTGAGGAGGGTCTAGCTGACCTTGCTGGCAGTGGTCCCTTGCAACAGTATGGGAAATTTCATGGTGCACAGGGTGAGGTAACCTTCAGCCCCCCTTCGCCCCTGCCTGCCGCTATCCTGGTCCCCCTGCCAGTTAGCAGAGACTCCAGCCGGCCTCGATGGTGTCACATTGGTGCCTGTAGAACTAGGGATGAAGTCACCTGGCGTTTCCTCTGCAGAGAGTACAGGGGCAGGCCAGGGGGCCCAGGCTTTCTCAGGACTCTTAGAACAGAGGGTTCTAAGAGCTGGGAAGTGCTTCCCAGAGCCAAGGGGAGAAAGGAGGGAGGCGTGGCCCGGTTTGCAAAAGCAGGAGCAAGGTCCACACGTTTTATGAAGTGTTTTATGGGGCAGCTGTAATGGGAAGGCTGGTACTTAGCAAGAGTTATTAGGTGTGATGGTCTTAACACTGAGAGCCCCGTGGTGGTGTGCGCGACGCTGGCATGAGAAGCAGGCCAAGGTCGGGGGGTGGGTTGCTTGGACCCAGTATGCTCCTTAAATCAGCCTGTGCATGGTGCTTAAAATAACTACTATTATTATGATTATTTCACTCTTGGGACATTCAAAGCTCAACTTAGAGGCAAACCAAAAATACATGTCAGTTATTCACTCCCTGTGAGAAGCAGAGCTGCCAAGCCTGATCTAAAAGGCCCAGTTCTCTTAGTACCTCTGGGGACCAAAAGCGCCTTGAGGTCACTTCCAACCCAGAGTGCAGTAGATTCTGATCCTTCAGGGTGCTCAGGACTCCAGATGCCTCTTCCATGTCCCTGTGAGTGGGCGAGGTCTGTGCTCTTCATCACCCCAGGTTAATTTCTCAAGCCCAGGTAGCAAAAAAGATCTCCCATTCTTTTAGAAATTCCAAAAAGAGGTTTGATTTCTCTTTTGGTCTTGCTTTTGCCCCATGAGGGATGGCAGCCAGGATTACACCTTTTTTTTTTTTTTTTTTGTATCAGAGATTGAATGCAGGGGTGCTTAACCACTGAGCCATATCCCCAGCCCTTTTTTATATTTTATTTAGAGATAGGGTCTTGCTGAGTTGCTCAGGGCCTGAGTTGCTGAGGCTGACTTTGAACTTGAGATCCTCCTGCCTCAGCCCCCTGAGCTGCTGGGATTACAAGTGTGGTGACCCCGTGCCCGGCAGGATTTGGTCTTTTTGAGCCATGGGATCATGTCACATGCAAAAAGTGGTTAGAGTAGAACAAGAGAGGATCTTAACCAGGAGCTGTGGGTGAGGGTCTGCAGGGATCTGAAGTTGTAAGAACAGTTTGCCTGAATGTGAGTTTGGGGAGAGTCCCTTATCCCCATTAGCCTGTGTTCACAGAATTTTGCCTGTGTACCTCATGGTGATGAAATCCTCCTTTCTATTTCTAGAATTTGCCCAAATTTCTTTCAGTTTCCTCTCTGAATATTTTCCCTATGAGCCCACTCTCACTTTCTCTAAGTCACTGACTAAACGTCCCCTCCTGGCTACCTTACATTAAACATACCCTGTTACTATCCTACTCACTGTGACATGGATTCATGGTTCTTTGCAGTACTTATTCCCAAAGGGCTGTAACCACTTGTTTGTTTATGATCTCCTCCCTTGATATGGACGCCTCTGTGGTGTTCGCAGCGGGACCTGCAGCATGTAAACAGAGCCAAGCCCAGAGCAGATGCTCAGAAAATATCTGTTAATGGGCCAGTGAATGAACATATTAATAACTTTCTTCATATCTGGGCTTCAGATGGAAAAATAATAATAATAATTGTTTTTTTTTTAACTGATGGAAAAAGAGACCTGAGTTCTCAGTGGGGCTCGGCTACATGCTTTTAGTCCCCTAGATATTTCATACCCCATGAAATGGTCACCTGGTCATCTGGGCACTGCAACAGATGTTTAAGGCAGAGGTTGCCGAGAGATTTCACAATATTTGTGAATTTCATCAATTCTCCAAACATACCCTGTGTGTGTGTGTGTGTGTGTGTGTGTGTGTGTGTGTGTAATACAGAGGCTGGGTCCTAGTGCAGAGTAATGGCTGTCCCCATTTGAAGATGGGATACCACCACTATTGACACAGCACATAGCTCTCGCACCTTGTCTGGGGCTGTGTGTATGAGAGCAGGACAATGGTGGAAGTCCTATTTGTAACCTCACTCTGGAGTCATGATTATTCCATTCCAGAAAGGACATCCCAGGGATTGAACATCAGTGACCAGAATCAGCCCGAGGCCAGAATTTTCCAATGTATGAACTCCAGTGTGAATGAGGTGTGACTGCCTCTTATTGAGTAAGAGATGGATTTTCTCTAACTTTAAAGGAGATAATAAAAAGTGCCATTCTAGAAATCAATATCAATCAATTTTTTAACTTCGTTAAAAAAAAGAAAAAGAAAGAAAAGAAGAAAGAAAAAATGGTAGCTACTCCATTGAGGGGAGCATTCCCTCTAAGGCAGAGAAACCTCTTCTCTTCTGGACAAATTGTTTGCTTTGATTGTCAGGCATAAACCTCAGAATCATTAGGGACAAAAGGTTATCTTTTGTCAATATCTGTAGCAGGTAAGCTTGGAGGTAAATTCATCACTCAGAGCTTATCACATTGCTGGAAACATCCTTTGTAAATGATAGCTTCTTAGAATCATATTTTAAAATATTAATATTTTCCTGTAGTAAAAAACAAAATACCATTCTCTTCCATTTTAGATGGCTGATTTACCATTTCTCCTAAGTAGTTTTAACTAGGCATTGCAATATGTGAACAGCATTGTTTTAAAAGTAAAACATACCAAAATAAAAAACCACCTATAAAATAAATAAAAAGCTCCCTTTACACATCTGCCTTCAAAATCTTCTTCCAGTCTCAGAGGTAACCCTGACAATTTTTTTTACTTCTCTTTCCTTGCAGTATAATGTTCACATGCACACCGGTTTTCACCATACACTTGAAGATGAGTCTTGGATATTTTTCTGTGACAGCTCATACAGTGTAACTTCAATCATTTAAACAAGTCCATAGTCTTTCATGGCATCAAAATGTGTCAGGATTTATTTAACCACCCCTATTGATGATATAGGGGTGGTTGAATAAAAGTATAATTACTCATAATAAGCAGAATTCTTTAAAGAATTGTTTGTAACAGTAATAATTTCTCTAGAATAAATATTAAGAAAACTGGTTTTGAGCATCAAAGCATATCATATACTTTACATTTTGATAGAAACTACCAGATTCCCCCCACTCCCAGTACCAGTTTGGACTCCTTATTTAAAAACTTTATATTTTTACCCATCATAGGTGTTATCAATTTTTAAAAAATACTTTGTCAATTTGATGTGCAAAAATTGATGTTTTCAGTGGTTGGGGGAATGCAGTTCAGGGGTAGGGCACTCACCTAGAGTGCATGAGGCCCTGGGTTTTATCCCCAGTGCTGCAAAAAAAAAAAAAAAAAAAAAATTTCCCTTGATTTCTGAGATGGTTGAGCGGGTTTTTGTTGGTTGCTAGTGGTGTTCTCTATGTGTGAGTTTTTAACATAGTTTCAAACATTTTTGTTGATAAAACTATTTCAGAAGGACTTTTCTTCCAGGACTGATGTGCAGCTAGTAGTAGAAATGTTTTCATTTATTGGTATTGACAGTTAACAAATGATTGATGCTTGTTGGTACAGTACCCCAGCTCAATCTTTGCCAAGGTCAAGTCAGTGCCCTCTGTCCTCTGCTCTGCCCTCTGGCTTCAGTCCCACACCTGCCGAGGAGGCAGTGAGGAAGAGGTTAAAATGCAGCGCTTCAGGCCTACTCAGGAGCAGGCCAGCCTCTATTCAGATAATTTGGCATCCCGACGTACCATTTCAAAGGCATTTCTGCAGTGCCCTCCCAATAAAACATACTCAGCTCCTTCTTCACATAAGCTTCTGGCCTCTGAGAAATCCACAGTAACATACTGCTGGTTCGCTTCTTGAATGGGTCCCTGCTTTGTCTGCCAATTTCTTAGGATTATGCTTACATAATTTCCCTTTGATCTTAGCCTCCACACCGTAATCCAAGAGGGCAAGTGGGGGGACTAAGATGACCCTTATGTAACTCGTTACGTAAGAGTCCAGAGATGCCCAGGGTCACTTGAGGGTTGGCGGGGTTTTCTAGGAAGTCTGAAAGTTCATTTTGACCGAGTTTTGTGTGATCTCTTTTCTTCAGTGAAGTCTTTAAAAAACATTCCTTCATTCTGAGATGGCCAAAGGGAAGAAGGAATGAAGAGAGGGTAGTACTGACTGCTACTAAGAAGTAGACACTTAATAAAAGTTATTGCATCTATTTTACTCCTCTCTAGGTCTTCTTCCCAAGTACAGATAAGGAAACTGAGACTCTCAAGGATTCAAGTGAGTGGCCAAGGATCGTATAGCTAAGGAGTGGTAGAACTTGGCTTTAAAGCAAGACTGAAATCTTCCTATAGTGTGTGTGTGTGTGTGTGTGTGTGTGTGTGTGTGTGTGTGTCTGTGTCTCCAGGACTGTGGAGTGCTGAGAAATCCAGAATCATGCTGACCAGTTCTGTGTTATGTTCCACTCTCTTGAAGTCTTAAACTTGATCCATTGGCTGTAGCAAAGCAGACAGGGAGCTCAGGCCATTCCAAGGACTTCGAGCTCCCTGGAGACCAGTTGTGATCAACTCTTTGATCTCTGTGCCAAGATGCCTGCCCTGTCCTGTCTGTGCCCAGATGGATAGTGGGGCCTTTGGAGCTGGAACTTTGGACTCCCTTATGACCCCCCTTCTCTTCCTGTCTGGTCTGCCATTGAGCTAGGGCATTCCCCCAAAGCAACAGGCCCTGTGTAACATGTGTGCCTAGCACAAGCTGGCGTCTTCTCTGTCCTTAGGGAAGTGACACATGGAGCAGAGAGCTCATGTCCACATTGAGTGTCTGCAATGGCTGCTGTCACCAAGCCTCTGAGGAGAAAGCCCAACCAGAAGGCCTGAGGACACGGGGTTCTGGTTGTTGAATTTTTAGGGTCATTGAGACATGATCAAACCCCAACAGGGTTGTGTCATTAGATACATTTTTTGCTAATTTCTTTTTATTTTTAATCCTGACTTTGAAAAGTATTGAGCTTGTGTGGGAAAATGTTCAAACAGTGCTAAAAAGTATGTAATGATTAGTGAGTCACCCTGTTATTTGAGAAACCCAGGTCCGCAATCTCCCTGGAGGCCACTGTCATTAACTCTGTTCTGCAGTCCTTCCAGACATATTGCTTGCAATCCTTGTATATGTAACAAGTGTGTAATTTTTATCTTTACTATCAATTTTCCATCTCTCTCTCTCTAATCTATCTAATCACCCATCCATCTAACCAACTTACACTTAACTCTCATGGTTGAATTCATTCTCCTGAGCTTGAATTCTTTCTCTGGTCTTGACTTGGTGTGCTGAGATCAGTATACCCATGATAGAGAGTCTTTGTGTCTCTAAGATGTCTCACTGGCCCCAGACCTCATTAAAGAGTCCTTCAATGGATTAAGGTTAGCTGTATAGCAATCAAAGATCTCTTTGTGAGGTCTCCTCTTAGATTCTGTCTTTCTCTTCAAAACAGAATATAAGAAGATGCTCTGGGAGATGTGTGGTTCCAGTTAGAAGTGATTTCATAGAAACCGTGCTTGAGCAAGGTCCACCCTAACTCAGTCCTTGCTACAGAAAGATCTCAACCCACAGCCTTTGTCCCCACATTGAGGCTGCCTGGTTATATATGTTACTCGCTGGGTGACCAAACGTCCCAACAGAAGAAGTCACCTTTCTCCCCAGCACTTTTTTATTTTGGCAGTTACATGGCAAGAGTAAAGGGCTGGGAAGTATTGGGCACCACTCTTTATTATAACTCCTCCTGAATTACCACATGAGAAGCCAGTACTCTACTGGGCCTTGTCATGGGACAGTCACAAGTAGAAAACAGGATGATCCCCAAAGAACTGCCCTCTGGAGAGGAGTGATGTGATTTGGAAGGCTTCTTCTTCAAAGGCAGAAAAATAACCTGCTGGCTCTGTTCCTGGTCCTAGCCAGGTCTCAATGCTGGCCCTTTCATCTCATAGAGCGCCATGGGTCTCAGATTCTATCACTCACTAGCTATGTGACTTTGAGCAGGCAAGTCTTAGTAGGGAAAATAATTATGTATATTTCAAAGGGTTATTATGTTTTAGTTGCTTGCAAGTGACAGATGCCTAACTTAATCTGGCTTAAATAAAAAATGTATTAGTTTATTAACTGAAAAGTGTAGGTGTAACTGGATCTAGAGGCTAAGGTCTTATCATCAGGACTTATTCTCTCTCCAGGTCTCTTTGTCTTCAAACATAGGCAGGTTATTTCCATGCAGGCTCCAGGGAGCTCTGGACTTCTAGTAGCTCAGAAACATCAGCAAAAGAGAGCTTCTCCTTCTTATCTATTTCTAGAAAATATCTTAGAATTTCTCATTAGATCAATGTGTTCTAAGTATCCGGTTATGATTGTGGTCATGGGATGGAGTATTCTGATTCTCTCCAGGCCTGAGATGGGCAGCAATTCAGCTCCACCCAAACCAGGGGAACCAGAGTGGAAGAGGGAAAGTCAGGAGACTGGAACCAAAGGAGCAGTGAGCAGATACTAGGTAGGCGAGGGCTTCAGGTTGCAATGCAGGGTCTCAGTGAGGGGGTCAGCTGTTTTTCTGTAAAGGACCAGATAAATACTTTAGAGTTTCTGTTACAACTCTTCAGCTCTGCTCTTAGAGTGAAAGAGCAACCTCAGAGAGTAGGTAAAGCAACAGACTTGGCTGTGTCCTAATAAGACTTTGCCAGAACAGGCCTGGACTGGGTTTAGCTTATGTAGAACAGAGTCTTCTTCCCATATATTCTAGAGATTTCAACCAATAAGATCTGTCACATACAAAGAATTCAGCACGTGTTGGCAGTTATTATTATTATCATCTTTGCCATAAGTAAGAGTAATGACAGTGATAATATTGGTGGAAATTACAAGAACACTAATTGAATAAGGAGCCTTAATGAATTATGAGTCAGATGTCAGCAATGTATTTCAGGATCGTTTTCACACTGTTGTTGGAGCTTTCTCTCCACATGCTCATTGAGCTGGAAGACACAGCAGAAGTATCCAACTCACCCTCTTTTATAGGTGAACCTATAAAAGAGGTGGCAGCTCTTTTATAGGTTCAGCTAAGAGATGGCACAGGCCCAAGTTCACACAGTAAGTTGGGGCAGTTTTGGAATCTAGAGCTCTGTCCTCCTGTCTTTATGTAGCCTTGAAGGACTCTTCCTTACTGCATCTGGTATGCCTCATACTTTTGAGCACATAGTTATAATCAGATAAATATTCATGCTTGAATCCAAACTGGGTAGGGTAATAATGGTATTGGTTAGATTCTTGGTATGTCATTGAGCTGGTGGAAAGATCTGATTTGGGACCAGCAGGTGTTATGTGACTCATGAGAACCCCCTGCTGCTAAGATGACTCATGTCTGTGTTCCACAAAGATTACCCAACACCCCCCACTACATTGAAGACAATGAGTAAGATGGGCTGCTCCTCACTCCTCCATGACTACCCTCTTTGTCACTATCTCTGCTGGCTTAGCATGCTGGCAGCTACCCGGCTAGACTTGAGTTTGGCCATGTGCCGGTGAGAGGATTCCCCTCAAATCCCCCATCACTGTGGACAGAGAAAGATCTGTGGGCATTCTCGTCTGCACTCAGTGTAGATCCATTCGCCAAATTCTTCTTGACTCCGGAAGAACCCTCCCTGGATTTTGGTTAACCAGCAGCTCCACCACAATCCAGGTGGCGGATATTTTAGGACCACAACTCCTTAGCTCTTGTTTTTCCTTTTTCCCAAATTTATTTCCAACTGTCATCACTCAGAGCCATTTACATGAACCAATGCAAAGAAAGGTTTTCATGAGTCAAAAAAAAAAAAAAAAAGCCGTAGAATCTTCTGGTGCAAGTACTACAGAGATCTCAGTGGGGATGGAATGGGAAATTGGGGATTTGGTTTACTGTCCCTCTTAGCTGAGGATTAGCCAAGTTTTTCTGTAAAAATCCAGATAGTAAATATTTTACGATGGGCCGTGATTCACAATCCCTGCCGCGAGTGTTGGTAAGTTTAAACATAAGACCAAAAGATGGAGTGTTTGAATTAGTTTCCCAGACACTTGAGTAGTCTCTGAAAACTAGGGCTTTGGAATTGGGTGGATGTAGGTTTGGCTTTCAGTCCAACTACCTACTAAGTGATTTTAGGCACTTTGGTTCCTTAGTTGCTTATTTTATTTTTGTAAAATTGAGCTCAGGGGCACCCAACTACCACTGAGCTACATCCCCAGCCCTATTTTGTATTTTATTTAGAGACAGGGTCTCACTGAGTTGCTTAGAGTCTTGCTTTTGCTAAGTCTGGCTTTGAACTTGCTATCCTTCTGTCTCAGCCTCTAGAGCTGCTTGGATTACAGGCGTGTGCCACCACTCCCAATTTAATTGCTTTTTTTTATAAATTGAAAATAATGGCAGTACTGAACTCACCCCCTCCCCAAGCTGCCCACAGAGCTGTTGTCAAAATGATCAAGCACAGTCAGTCACCTACCCCAGAGCTGGGATGCTCTGTAAACAACAATAGTAGAATCGATACTGCTAACCAAGCTCATGGGGCGAAAGCAACATTTCCAAGAGCATAGATAAGATAATGCACTATATATTAAAAAAAAAAATAGGTGAAAAGATTTCGAATGTTTTAGCCATAAAGAAATGATAAATGTTGGTGGAGATAGATATGTTTAACCTGTTTTAAACGTTAAACAATGTATATCAAAATATCACATGGAACCCCATAAATACGTACAACTTTTATGTTTTTATGTACCAGTTAAAAAAATCCTTTCAAAGGGATTTGGGTAGAGAACATCAATAAACCTTTCCCCAGCATTGTCTTTGGGGAAAGTCTGAAGGGATTGATGGGATTTTGCTTATCATTGTTGCTATATCCTGGTGCTAACTTGTGACAAAATGTAGTTGTGTCTCAAAAAAAAAAAAAAAAATGATGCTTTGCAGTATTCAGAGGAAAATTTTTACATTAAATAAACATCCTTTCCAGAACATTCCCTTCAGCCACCGAGTTAAGCTAAATAGCATGCGTGGGGTCAGGATTGTCAGGATGGTCGGAAACCATGGTGAGGAGCGATTACAGGCCAGAGGAGCTGGATACTTCAGCTAATTAGTTCCTAGTGACCTCATCTTGATGCCTTCGTGGCTACTATGGCTACCACTGGAGTCTGAAAGGACTTGGTCTAAAGCCACCTACATGTCTGACATATGTTGCTTTCCGTAAGTAAGCTTTGTGGATATTTGTGAAGAATTAGCAGCTTTGAGGTTGAGGATGGGTATGTTGGTAAGACTGTAGAATGAGAAGTTCGCTTGAATAAACAAATAAAAAAAAATACAAAGCACCAGTCCCCCTTTCTACAACACACACACACACACACACATACACACACACACTAATTGGGACAATTGAAAGTCATTCATATTAAAGTCCCAGGCCCGTGTTGCCACCCTGTCGTATAAAAAGCAACTGTGCTTAAATGAAGACAGACACAAGAGAGTATGATTCCCAGTTCTGTGCTTTCCTAGCTACTTGACAATGGGCAAGTTACCTAACCCTGCTTCCTCATCTGTATAATGACTAAGAATCATTTCTTACGGTGTGCAAACTGTTTGTCTTAAAAGAGGCTACAAAATGCTCCTGTCTGGCCAGCCTTTACGGGCTGAGTCCAACTCCGCCATCTGCACACTCTATAAACTTGTAAAGAAGAGGCTGAAGTCATGTCTTAGTGCCTTAGCACATATTGAGTCATTACTCCAGAGGGTTCTAATCTTGGGACCATTGATAAGGAGACAGGCAGAGAGGAGGATGAAACCTACTCCATCCCCGATGAAACCTACTCAGTCCCCGTAATCTGTAAGAATCAGAGTCAGTCGTTGATTTCTCTTCCTGCTCGGCCTCTGCCTGCTTTTAGGGAGGTGAGATCACAGTTAATTTACTTCTCTGCTCACACTTGTCCCCAGGGAAACTGCTCCAAGTTGTAAATTATGTGACAGATTTAGTGGTGACAACATGATTCACTCTGTTAAACCACACCATACCTACTTTGTAGCTGGGTGAAGAAATATACATTCCTTGTTGGGGATTTTGTTTTGAGCATATGGAGAAAGCTCCCATCTGTACAATATGAGGTACAGTGGGGAGGGGGCTGTTCACATAACAGAGGCCAGGCAGGTGTGTACAGGGAATCAGGATAGTTTACTTTCCTCTTAACACTTCTTTCAGATAAAGAGCAGTGGAAGCCTGATGATAAATAATTGACACTTAGTGTTGGTGTCAAGGATTACAATAGGGACTCGTGGGGACTGTAGCATGCTGGAAAACTCATGCCTGACTAAAGGACAGTCACTTCTCAGTTCTAGCTGATGTTTGCTACTCAGGAATGTAGATTCCAGAGCAGCTATATTTTCTAGTACTTTATAAGAGAAGGGTGAAATCTGGATTTTAATGCTAAATCAACCAGCTTTTAAATGCTGTTAAAATTAGAATTTAAAAAGCAACAACATGGGCAGCCCTGGACTACTCTTGAGTTTATAAGCACTCTTAATGATAGCATGGGAAAGTCGTGTGGGGAATGGTAGTGTAGGCGAGTGCTCTTCAAATTGTAGGTGGCATTTACCATAAAAGCCTCTCCTCAGAAGCAGCTTGCCTATTTATTCAAGTTTTTTTTTTTAAATATATTTTTTAGTTGTAGTTGACATAATACCTTTATTTTATTTATTTATTTGAGGATCGAACCCAGGGCCTTGCATGTGCTAGGCAAGTGCTCCACTGCTGAGCCACATCCCCAGCCCTCAAGTTTTATCCTGTCCTTAAACTCCATTTATCAAGGAAGGAAAGTAGACAGACACCTTTAGTTTCTTTCAATTACAGGGTTATTTGCTAGAATTTGCTAGAATTTACCATTGTAAATGAAAAGGTTTTAGAATTCATTCCAAACGCTTTATCATTAACATTGTTAACATTACTGCTTATTAAGCTTAGAAAGGAAAAAAAAAAGGAATCCTGACTTAAAAGATATTAGGCACCTTGCTGGCCCTCCAGACCCAAGGATCTGGATTCAACCAGCCACAGACAAAAAATTATTTGGAAAACAAATTGCATCTGTATTGAACAGCCAGACTCCTTTTGCCTTGTCATTTCTAAACACAGTGTAGCAACTGTTTACATGGCATTCTCATTGTGTTAAGTATGGTAAGTGATTTAGAGATGATTTAAACATCAGGAGGGTGTGTACAGATTGTGATGCAAAAATGACATGCCATTTTATATAAGGGACTTTTGCATCCTCAGGGGTCCTGGAACCAACCTCTCATGCATGCCAAGATCAGTTGTGTGCATTGGCTCAGGGTAGATATACTGTCCTTAATTCTAGGTCTAGTGGGACAGGCATTCAGACCAGAAGCCAACCTTATGAAGGGAATGAACCATGCAACCTGAGATCACAGAGGCATGAAAAATAGATTGGTGGCCCGGGAGAGGATTATTCAAACTAAGAACACTGAAGAATCCACTGAGATTTCGGTTCTCATGGGTGAAGTCATATAGTCCCCAGACACCATGAATGAATAACGGAAGAGGACACAGCCCACTTGTGGATGATGCCATTGGACCGGTGCAGAGCTCTGTGAGCCAGCCTCTCGATAAGCTACCAATGTGGGAGACACATGTTCTCTGTCAGAGGTGCCTGTCTGGGGTGACGATTCCCCTTCTGGATGACACAGTCTATAACTTGTAAAATTAGCATATCAGACTAGTTAAGCCCCGTGGGTAGTCAGTAAGCTGAATTGACTGGTGGAATCAGCAGGGACTGAATATTTAGTGACTGATCAATAGCCACAAATTTAATGGTTCATTAGAAGAAAACCAAAGTAAGCAAAGGCACAAACCCTTTGGGAGGCCTTGGAATGCTTCTGTCTGCAGTAGGAGTCATTTGGGGCTTGGGGTTTTTAAGCCTTTTAAACAGGTTATTGGCCAAGGAGAGAAAGATGTATCTTTATTCTGTGTTTAGCTAAGGGCCTTCCTCAAAGCAGGAAGCAGAGAAGAAGGGCAGATCTAGAAGATGCCTGCTGGCATCTCAGGGGGCTGGGAAGCCGGTGTCTGGTGCATACTGCCTCTCTGAACAGATTCCTAGAAGGAGCGATGAGTGGGTTTTGACAGGAAGCCGTCTCCCACCTCAACTCACAGGCTTATTGCAAACGTCAAGATAACGTACGGAACACTTAGCACAGGGTCTGGTACCACATCAGTTTTATGTTGTTCCTGTGACAAATTGCCATAAATGCAGAGGCTTAACTTAAGACCAATTTATCTTACAGTGGCCTGGGAGAGGATTATTCAACTATCTTACAGTTCTGGAGGTCAGAGATCTGACCAGGTTCTCACTGGGTGTCAGCAGGGATGTATTCTTTTCTGGAGGCTTTAAGGAAGAATCAGTGTTCTTGCCTTTGCCAGCTTCTAGAAGCTTCCCACACCCCCTGGCTCGTGGCTCCTTTATCTTTAGAGCCAGCAATAGAGAGCTGAGTGTTTCTCATGCTACTGTCTTTCTGGCTTCCCTCTCTCTCTGGCTTCCCTCGTCTACTTAGAAGAAACTTGTGATGACTTTGGGCCCATCTGGATACTCTGCCCATCTCAAGGTCAGCTGCCTAGTAACCTTGGAGCCACTTGCAAACTTGTTCCCCTTATGCCATGTAAGTGACATGTCTACAGGTTCTAGGGATTCAGTTGTGGACATTTGTTGAAAGGGACCATTATTCTGCACATCATGGTACATAACACGAAGCCAACAAATGGTCTCTACTCATTAAGCTCCACCCAGACATGCTGAATGGGGATGGGGCTTTTTTTTTTAATTTGTTTTATTTGTTTAGTAAACTCTTTTTGGTTTTGAATTTTTTATTGGTACATAATAATCACACAAAATAGTGGGCCTTTATTTTTTTTTAGAGTAGTTTTAGGTCCACAGCAAAATTGAACAGAAAGATATATCTATCTCCTGTCCCCACACATCCACCACCTGCCACCACTGTTCACATCCCCTACCAGAGTGGTACGTTACATACAGCTGATGAATCTACACTTCACTATCGTATGAAGACCGTAGTTTATATTAGGAGTTGTCTTGGTGTTGTACATTCTATGGGTTTGGATAAATCTGGAATGGCAAGTGTCTGCCATTTTAGTATCATAAAGAGTATTTTCACTGCTCTAAAGAGTCCTCTGTGCTCTGATTATTTATTTCCACCCTCAACCCCTGGCAAGCACTGACCCCTTACTGTCACCATAGTTTTGTTTTCCAGACTGTCACGTAGTTGGAATCATACCATATGTAGACTTTCAGATGGGCTTCCTGCACTTAGTAATGGGCATGTATTTATTTCCTTTTATTTGACTTGCATGTATAGTTTAGGCCAAGATTCATGTCATGGGGTTCTTCCAGCAAATCCTGGTCTTAAGGAGGGATTGAGAAGCTCCTTTGAGCTGGGGTGACAATGAATGGGTTGTTTTTTCCATATGGCTTTGACTTAAATCGGAGTCCTCTATTGGACTAGAAAGGGACAGGGCTTCAAGGAGAAATTCCAAGCCCCTGGGAGCTGCAAGGCCTTTGGGTGAACTCCGAGGAAGGCTTAAACATGCCTTAAAAAGCACAGTGTGGCCAGCCCTGGGAATCCTCACGATTCCCATGGTCATGATGGTGACTTGCCTTCTTACTTGAGACAGCGCTGCTTTGCTCAGTCTAGAAAGAAGAGAAAAGGCACAGAGACCAATGGCTGTGCTTGAAGAAGGGAGAGCACTCCAGTGAAGAAAAGCGATCATAAGGCATCCCTGAGACACTGAGAAGATCCCAGTGACTGAATACCCTGCCCAGCTCTGTCTGGTGCCCAAGGGAACTGCAGTTAATTTAGCCATTTCCTGGTCAGCATCCCAGCTATACTCCCATCTGGGAGACCAATTGGGAAAACTCAGCTTGGAAAAAAACTCGAGAAGAAGCAGCTCCCCAGCCTGAGGGCCAAATCTAGAGCTCTTAGCCAAAGTGCTCCCCAAAACAGGATCTGTTGATTCTTGGAAAGGGAGCAAATGCTCATTTTTCTGGAGGTTGAAGAACCACATTTCGGAGGGTCTACATTTAGAGATGTTGATGCTTTATGATTGGGTCCTAAGAAACTCTTCAGGGACCAGGGCATCTTCTTGTGTCCTCACTAGTTTCCTCCAAAGGCCTGGATACCTGAGCCTAGACTGACTGGTTCCTGGCGCCATCTTTGAGAGTGCTGGGAGCACTGGGACTGTCATGCCTTGAGCAGGTCAGCAGGACCAAAGTCACCAGCAGAGAAGGACCAGCCTTGCCCTGGTGCTCACCTGCCACTTTCTGTCACTTGCTGATTTTTCTAATGCACATGTTTCTTGCATCTTGCAGGATGGGACTTTCTCACTTGTCATTTCTGATCTCCCTGCTTTTATTTCTCCCTTTTCATGTTTCTTAAGCTTTTGGACCACAGCTCTTTAAAACTGAGTGTCATATAGAACCTATGACTTGGATATATTTTTTATCTAATCATCCATCCATCCATCCATTCATTCATTCAACACACAGTCATTGAACATCCAAATGCTAGGAATGATGCTAGGTGTGTGGGGAGGGAGAGTTAAATAAGACAGTCTTATTCCTAAGAGTTTACATTCTAAAGGGGAAGACAGGTGAACTGTGAGAGACATCTAGAGAACATAGGTGATATGGTCACCTGCAGAGGGAGCATCCTTGCAGGTCAAGGAAGGCTTCCTGAGGGAACTCATGCATGAGTATTGAAGGAGAAATAGAAATTAGTGTTAGCATACTGGGCCAGAGGGAGGGTAGGGAAGACATTCAGCTGGGAGAGACTGATTCAAAGCAATCTGCCTTATTCATATGGAAGTGAATAATTTTTCTGTGGCTCAAAACCCAAGTGCATTCCACCCAAGTCTCCCCAGTTTATTGGAGTTGTGTGAAGTTTCAGATGAAGTTTCATGTTGTTCCATGAACCAGAGGTGGGTAGCAATTACTTCAGAAGTGACATGTCTTTGGGGACTGGGCTGTCCAGCCAGTGTGCTCCTGGGTCATGGCATAATCTTTATTTTTAGAAGTGATTTCCAACTGGGGATGATTGAACACCCCACCCAGTCTCTCACCAGGTCCAAAAGACTCACTCTTCCTTGGTGTCTTATTTCTGTTGCGGTGGTGAGTATTTATGGAAATGGGCCAATGTGTTGGGTCAAGGCTGGCTTAAGTCTGTCCTTTGGGAGTGTTTCCCAGAGTCCAGACGTTTTATGTGGAAGGTTGTATTCCTGATCTTCTCTGTGAGAATGTCCAGGCATTCCATTGTCTGGGACATAATGGCAGTGGGGACTTCTTAGGCCCCATGCCAGCCCTTCTGGAACTTTCTTCTAGTAAAAATGACAAGCACCACTATATTGACAAAGAGGTTTAGTTAAATTCAACTGAAGATAAACTGTCTTAGCAATCATTGTGTACTATTTTAGGTATGTAAGTCAAAGAAAGGAAATTAAAATGGAATATCCACTGTATATCAGATACTCTATTGGCCCTTTCCTAAATTTTATTCTCAAAGGACTCTCTAATGACCCAAGGAGTTGAATGTTATTAAGTGTCTTATCCAGCCATAGCTGGAAGGGGAAATTTAACTAAGAATCCAATGGCAATGTAATTATGTAATTACCTTCTGCCAAGTTGCCTTCTACAGGCTGCTGATCAGAGCAGGTGTTTTAACTTCTGTTTTTGGGCAAAATGCATGCTATTTTTATGCATCCTTTTAGAATTTTGTCTTCTACTCCTTTTTTGCCTATTGGGTGAGGACACCCAAAGGCCCAACCGGCTCTTTTCCTCAATATGAGGGGAAGAGTCCTCCCTCTCAATCTTCATCTCGATTGTTTCTGTGAGTGCCATCTGTCCAACTCCATAGGAATTGAATGATGTTGGTGTTCTTCTAATGATTTAGTGGTGAGTTGGTTTGTCCCAGTGAGTATGTTTACCTGAGTATGTTCCTAAGATGCTGACCTGACCATCTTAGAAATATGGACTGTGAATTGCTCAAGGATGATGAAGGGTCAAGATGATGCTTATATCTGAATTCTAGCTTTACTGGCACTAGAAGGGCACGCTTCTGTAGCAGAGAGAGAAGGGGCAGAATTGGAGGCCAAGACCTAAAGAAATGGTGGTTGTCAGTTTGCTATGCTCTCTTAAGTCACCCTCTGCCTTTCTCTGTGCTTGATATGATGCAGCCTCTGGGCTGTGCTCTTGTGGGATCCTGTGTCCTAGATGGAATCTACCTCTGTGGAAGTGAGTTTTAGTAACATCTTTTCCCAGTTAAAGAATCACAGAACGTTAGAACATTAAAGGATTTCTAATCTAACCAGTTTATTTTACAGATTAAGAGCCTATGATCTCAAACATATAAATGGGCCAAAATCCAAACCTACATCCTGTTGATATTTCACATTAGGAGCGTGTTTGTAACCATCCACAGTGCTGTATCCTTCTATCTATTATCAGGGGCAAGTGACTTTATGTCCATTTTATCTTGCACTATTTCTGAGACAACCAGTCAGAGGCAGCCCTGGAATTGGAACCCCAACCCCCTGACTTCTACTTTTGCTGGGTTTTATTTAGCTTTCCAGGTCTAAGCCCCTCATGATCTGGGGTAGCTGAAAACTGTGCTCTTTAGCTGAGCCTTGGATGTTCAGGAGGAAGCTATAGGAAAGACGTATTATACATGAAGTTAGTGGGACCTTTTCAGAAATTATTTTTGTGGTTTTGCAAATGGACACAGTGACAGAAAATGAACAGAAGGGATTGAAGAGAATTTGGAGGCTGTGGCTCTTTCCCTTTCATTTGCAGGAACTGTGAGGATGCAGTAGCTGTCAGAAGAGAGACTTCTCAGCCAATAAACTCCTCTGTATGGTTAAGCCAGGGCTTATGGGATCTAGCAAGGGTGGCAGAGCTGGCAGGCTGTCTTAGAGTTCCAGGCCCTATTACTGCAAAGATGGTGTTTTTAGGGAGCTGGGGAAATCCTGGATGCGGGACAATAATAGCTGTAATCACTGTCACGGGCTGCTAGGTGTTCGGAGCTGATACCATTAGTATTTCCTGCATTCTTGACCAAACACATCCGCTATCTCAGGGGAAAGCCCCTGAACAAGCATTATTTTTGTTGCTGACCTAGTATCTCCCAAGAGCGTGATTTCTGGACATCTGTGTGACACTGCCAGCCTGTCTGTAGAAGGGCCTCATTCCCAGGAACATCTGGACATCTGTGTCCTCCTCAAGTCCTCAACCTAGTGGGTGGGGAATCGTCCTTGTGCAGTGCAGGGGTGGGTGAGTGGCATCATTGCAGACCGCCATTGTCCTCTGGGCAAAACACACCAGTTGCTTTTAGGCTCCCCGGGGGAGTGTTCCGTTGCCACCTCACGGAGCCAGTGAAGGAGGAAAAAAGAATTGGTGCCAGATGAGGCTAAGCTGGAGTGTGCAGCAGGAAATCTGAATCCAATACCACCTCTAATGAGCCTGTTATTAGAGGCTCTTGGCAGAGCGAGGAAAATTGAATGCTAATGAAAAGCAGTTTCTGGGAATAGTTTAAAACTTAGCATCAACCCCATTACCTGCTCCCTTTGTGTCACGGAGGAGGAGGATGATTCGCACACGAGCCGGGCTTGCCACTGAAACGGGGACTCACGTGGATTTGCATGTGAAAGAACTGGGCAAGGATCGCAAAATTAACAGCTGTTTAAATAATTTGATGCAGAGGCTAAGGCTGAAGGAAATTGTAGGTTCATTGTTCAAGTTTTTAATTATCTCAACAGCTGGCCCTCAAATAGCCTGACTGTGCTGTCGGGTAGTGGAAGCCGTTGGAGAGATCTGGGTGAGTGGGACCACTGAAACCTGCAGTGTAAAGGAATTTCATTGCTAAGTACATCCCGGATGTACTCAAGTTGAAACAGAGGTGACCAACGGTGTTGGAGAGTGTTTGGTTCTGTGGAGCTGTTGTACCCAGCCCTCCCTGGCTGATCCAATTCTCTATTGCTTTGTTCCATCTCCACTGTCAGGGGATGTAGAAGGGCAGCATTAACAAAGGGATAAGCGCCCACCCTTGCACTGACTTGCTGTGTTCATCCAGTAGTCCTACCCAGACCAAGTCTTGCCCTTTCTGCTCATTGCCCCAGAAGCAAACCCTCAGGCTATCAGGATCTCAGGACTTCCATCTGTGCCCAACTCAGCTCCCTGTCTCTGGGATCTGGGACAGACATTGAAGCTCCAGAATATTCATGATGGCAATAGGACCCAGCAGTACTTATTTGACATTCATTTGAATCAGTGCCTGGGCTAAAATCCCACATGTGGACAGCAGAGGTTGCATCTGCAGGGAGCTATAGGCTCTGGGATGGGTACATCGATTTCCATATCCTGTGCATTCCATTTATTTGCTAAGCTTTGGACAAATTTCATTTATAATTTGAGTAGATCCCTCATTTCTTCCAGGTCTATGTTTAAATGTCCCCTTATCACAGAAACCTCCCTTTGGCCACTTGAAATAAAATCATACTGCCTTCTCACGTGTTACTCTCCATCTCCTCCGACCCTCCACTTGTCCTTACTACCACTTGCAATAGATTCGTCCACTGATTTGTTCTCCCACTACAATGTCCACTCTTGAGAGTAAGGGCTCTGTCTCTTTTGCTTATTGCACTATCGTTAGCATGTCCAACATGTGAGGCCTTTAGTATGTGCCCAGTATAAATATGTGGGATAAAAGCAAGACTGGGATGAGCTTGCTCGTTGGCACACTGCCAGCCTGTCTGTAGAAGGGCCTCATTCCCAGGAGAGAGCAAGGCACCCATTAGGGTTACTTTTCAATTCCTGATTTCTTTAGCCAACATTTATCGAGAACTCAGTATTAGGTGTTGAAGAGCTCCATCCTACTCTCTCAAGGCATATCAACTGGTGGAGGATGCAGACATTTAAATTAAATCCATTTTTAAGATCCACTTCAGAAATCAGTCACTCCTGGGGGCCTTTCTTGAACATCCCTCCTGCCTCTCCAAACCTGGGTTAGGCATTCTTCTTATGATTTTTCATGGCATCTGTGAAGAGCTTTGTCATGGTCCATTTGGAAACCAGCAAGCACAGTGCAGTATGCTTTCTAAGCCTTTCCTTATCAGTAAAGGCTTCATCAGAAGGATTGTTCCTTACTCATTATTGAATATAAATGCCTGATAGATAAACAATAGTCAATAAATATGAGTCAGCTATTATTACTGCTGCCTCTGTATGCATTCAGTAGCCAGTATTTATTTAGCTGTGTGTGTGAATGCATTTTAATAGTACCTGTTCTTCTGAAGGTATGCAGGCTTAGAAACAGCTTTATATTATGTTTCGTTCTATCTTGCTATTCTCTATAATATTCTCCATTTCGGGCTCTCTTTGTGTTCTGGGAGATGCAGTCATTCAACTGGTATAGAATTTTCGCAAAGAATTTTCAGGGGACTCCTTGTGTCCCCAGCTGTGAGTTGGAGCTCTGATTTATTTAAAAAAATTTTTTTTGATGTGCATATGTCAGGAACTCTTAGAAGCATGGAGTATCTGTTTATTCCAAGAAGGGCAGTTATGGGAATTCTCTCAATAAATACTTGTGGGTTCATGATATTTTGATGCTGCCACTTTGATGTGGCTGTTTTGATTCAGGGACATTTTGTCATGGCCTCGAAAGCAAACCCTTAGACATGCAGCAATTTTGTGTAGCTAAGAAATGTACACAACAGGCATCCAGCCACATCCCAGGGCTCAGGGTCGGGTGTGTATGTTAACCTAATATTTGTGTTTTTTCATCTTGATGTGGCTGTTTCGATGCCTGAGGCTTTCATTACATCATATGGATCTTACCAGAATGTTTGCTTTAAATATTTGCTTGTCTCACTTGAATACCGACCATGTGCCTGATTCTAATTTCCATGGCAGGAGGGATGCAAGTGAAGCAGAAGGCAAGGGGATCAACAATCTCAAGGGGACCCCGAGTTTTGCCAAGGGCTGGCTGAGGGAGCACATTCGCCATCGCAGAACGCATGCTACCTCTGTTCTTGTGGGCTGTTTCCTGGTTTAGAGCTTCACATTACAGTACTGGCTGGAGAAATGTTTAAGAATGGAAAAAAAGATCCCAATGCAAACGCAGAAATATGGTCTCTCCATGTTAAACAGATCATTTTGATCATTTGCTCCTGCTGTCTTGCAAAAGTACTTTTCCTTCTGTTTCCCATGGTGATGGGAGGATGTGGTATTCACTACTCACTGATCAGAAAGGCTCTGGGCCGCAGGCTGGGAGAACCATGCCCTATTTTCTTCTTTAGGTGATATGAGGGATCATTAAATACATATGCCAGGGGTCAAAGTTTGCCTCAGACCTCGACTAGATGACTAGAAACAGAGGCCATGAAGGGGAGATTGAGAAGTGTTTGTTCTGACCAATGTTTTTATCTGAGTTTTCTACCAGATCATGCAACATTATTTCCAACTTTAAAACATTTTGGTAGCAAGTATATTAAGTGGCCTGTTATTAAAAAAAAAAAAAACAACCTAAGTCATCATCTTTGGGTCCCGGATCTTAACTCTGGGACTGGAAACTCAGTTCTTGGTGTCTTGATGGAATGTGGTACCACTGCATAAGTTGCCCAAATTTATATGTCACCTTTGCCATGAACTTGTTGAGAATGGTCTCTTCCTCACGTTCCCTAGAGAAAGGAACTCCTAGATGACGTACCATAAAGCATGCCTGTGCCTAATTTTCACAAGGTGTAGGTACCAGGCCCTTCTTGCCACACTCCACACAGTGAGTGAGTGACAGAGTCAGGATTTTAAGCCACAGCGCTCTGACCCTGAACCCTCGCTCTTCCCGTTATTACCAGTCTATAGATTGTCATGGGCTCCAAATGAGGGTCTGTCCAGTCTGTGGTGAGACTATCTGGGGTGGGAGTAACACTCTGGTGTCTTGGAAGGCACTGTCCTGCCATCTATTGTCATCTATTCAGAGATGGAGGCCTATCCTTCTAGGTATTGAGGATCCCCCAGCCCCTCTTGTCAAATGAGGTGGTTGTAAATGGCAGTTGCAGAAATGTATTAAGTTGTTACGTCAAAGTAAAAAAACTGTCACCCCTCGTGCCAATGCCCAGGCTTAATTGTGGAATAGCATGGGCCTGGGCCTGTCAAAGGTGGGCAAGGAGCAGCTGCAAGGGCAACCTGGGTCCACCTGGGGTTTTGCAGCCACAGATGGAAGGGACCAAAGTGCCTCTTAGATCCCTACATATTTCACTCTGTGTGGCATTGGCCTGTGGCCAGTTTGACAGTCCTCATTATACAAGTGACCTTCTAAAAGCCCCAGTAGACTGAACTTTCTTTTAGCTGGATAAGCTAGCTTTTCCTACGGGGTGTGGTGGGGTAAGGCTTGGGTTATCAGCCTCTGTAACTTTTCTGTGTCCAGGATGTGGAAGGCTAGAGCTTGGAGGCATTTTCATCTTGGCCTAACTCAGGCCGTGACGCTCCTGAAATCACCATTTGGCTCTTATTTAAAGAATGAAAGAGCGATTGTATATCTTCTTCTGCGAAGTGTCTGTTTAGTTCAGATATTCAACTTCTCTAGTAATTAGAGAAATGCAAATCAAAACGACTCTAAGATTTCATCTCACTCAAGTCAGAATGGCAATTATCGAGAATACAAGCAATAATTAATGCTGGTGAGGATGCAGGGAAAAAGGCACACACATACATTGCTGGTGGGACTGCAAGTTGTTGCACCCACTATGGAAAGCAGTATGGAAATTCCTTAGGAAACTTAAATTGGAACCACCATTTGACCTAGCTATCTCATTCCTCAATCTATACCCAAGGGACTTAAAATCAGCCTACTATAGTGACACAGCCACATCAATGTTCATAGCAGCCTAATTCACAATAGATAAACTGTGGACCCAACCTAGATGCCCTTCAACAGATGAATGGATAAAGAAACTGTGAGATACACACACACACACACACACACACACTAGAATATTACTCAGCATTAAAAGAGAATAAAATTATAGCATTTTCAGGTAAATGGATGGAGTTGGAGAAGATCATGCTAAGTGAAGTTAGCCAATCCCCCAAAACCAAAGGCTGAATGTTCTCTCTGATAAGTGGATGCTGATCCATAATGGGGGAGTGGGGGCATGGGGAGAATGGAGGAACTTTGGGCAAAGGGGAGGAAGAGTGGGGAAGGGGGCATGGGGGTATGAAAGATGGTGGAATGAGATGAACATCACTACCCTAGATACATGTATGACTGCACATGTGGTGCGACTCTACATTGTGTACAACTGGAGAAATGAAAAGTCGAGTTCCATTTGTGTACAATGAAGTGAAATGCATTCTGTTATCACGTATAACTATTTAGAACAACAGCAACAAAAAAGAATGAAAGAGCTCAGGTTTTAGATCCAGACTATCTGGATTGGCATCTCCATTTCCTTTAGGCTTTGCAACCTTAGGCAAGTTAGTCTTTGTAAAATGGAATGGGGAATGCTTCTCCCCCACCCACAGGATGCATGGTGGGGTCTCTTGAAAACCTGACCACAGCTTGCGGTCTTCTTTTCTCTACTGCAAGGACCCAAGGAAATGGGAGTAAAAGCATCACTCACATAAGTGCTCCAGGTGTCCTACTGTCCTGCTTATAGGTGAACTGGAACTCAGCATGCCCTGCGTCACTCTTTTTTGGGAGGAGGGGGTGGTTACTGAGGATTGAACTCAGGGGCACTAGACCACTGAGCCACACCGAGTTGCTTAGAGCCTCACCTTTGCTGAGGCTGGCTTTGAACTCGAGATCCTCCTGCCTCGGCCTCCTGAGTCACCGGGATCACAGGCGTGTGCCACCACGCCCAGCCTGCATCACTCTTGTTTTTATATGCCCAGCTGTGCCTGGGGGAGACCCCTTTACCTGAGCCTCTGAAGCTGCACAGGGAGGTGCCCGCTGACTCCACTCACCACCGTCCCTTCTGTTGCAGTGCCAACAATATGCCCAAGCAGGTGGAAGTACGGATGCTTGACAGCCACCTCAGCTCAGAGGAGCCGAAGCACCGATCTCTGTGCCTGCGCTTGTGTGACAAGCTGGGGAAGAATCTCCTGCTCACACTGACGGTGTTCGGTAGGTGCCAGATGCCATGTCACTCTCTCTTCTCGGGGGCTCTCCTGGCTCTGCAGCCAGCACTCTTACAAGAAAGGGAACTGCGTGCTCTGCCCAAGGCCTGTGGCCTAGGCAAAATCTTTCCCATCACCTACTCTAGCCATTTGTTCTGCTTTGGACTCCAGTAATCCTCAAGTGTCAGGCATAGGCTTGTCCTATGGGTGTGTTAGCACGCAGATTCCCAGGCTACACTCATGGAGACCATCTGAAGTGAGGCCCTAGACTCTGCACCTTAGCAAACCTTCTAGGCGATTCCAAAGAAGGTGGTCAGTAGATCACATTACCTGCATCAAGGCCAATGGCTGCAGGAAACCCCACTAGAAGGGCTCCCAGGCACCTTCTGCAGATCATTAACTTAGGTTCACTGGGCACGTCAGCCAATGAGAGCAGCGTGCAAGAAGCACATGGTGAAGCATTGATCTGCTTCCTCTTCCTCCTGGCTTCAGGCCACATGCTGGGGTTGTTCTTCTGTGTGGACGGTTGCTAAAATCTTGGTCTTCAGGTTTCCAACCAGGGTTTTTTAAAAACGGGGATAAATGGCAGTTTCTTGCAGTGACAGCCACATCATTTCTCTTTGAAATCCCTCCCTTGTTCTCCAGCCCTCACTTAGCAACACAGAGAGGCGATGATGGCTCATCCTCCCCACCCCTCACACCCACCCACACACCCTCCATCTGTGGCCCAGCCTGTGAGCCAGTCATCCTGGATGCCAGTGGACCAGGGTCAGGATGCGGAATTTGCCATGGCTCATTTCACTTAATAATAGGAAAACCATAAGTGTGGTTGGATTTTCCAAGGATTTCCCTCCATGTAAGCAGATCTCATTCATCCTAGGACTTCAAGTTGGACAGTACCATTTCTACCTGTAGAAGAAAATGTGACCAGGCCTTCAGCCTCATTGCTCTGCCCACATTCTGGAATTTACTCCCAAAACCTCACACCTGGAAATGCCTCCCCTCCCTTCCAGCCTGAGGTGCTGTGACCTCACTTGTGGGTTCCACAGCAGTGTGTAGGGTTGGCCACCCTTGTCAGGGGTCTGAAGTTTTGCTTGGGGGGATCTGTGGGTTTGTGAGGCTAAAGCCTCCTGCCAGCATCTCTGCTGGATGGGGTTCCTCCCACAGTCTATATTTTCAGTGTCCTTGAGCTCCCATAAGACCAGCAAGTTCAAGGATCAAGTAAAAGGGCAAACATGGAGGGTGAGCTATGGGGAAGTTATTGGAAGCCCCCTGCCCCCCACCCCCTGCCCCACCAGGGGACAAAAAAGGAACGCATAGTATTTTGGTCAGTCATGTTCATCTTATCTGGCCTTTGGTTAAGAAGGAAGACACATGCTTCGTGCCAAGTTTTGTGGCCAGACCTGGGCTGGGAGGAGAAGCCATATGGGGCACTGTGAGTTGTTTCTATTCATGAACAGTCAATATCTTCAAAGATGGTGGAACCAGGTCTTTTTTTTTAGCTTGCATA
This sequence comes from Marmota monax, assembly GCF_021218885.2. Taxonomy (NCBI): domain Eukaryota; kingdom Metazoa; phylum Chordata; class Mammalia; order Rodentia; family Sciuridae; genus Marmota; species Marmota monax. Next base: position 2,229,029 of record NW_026692072.1, on the reverse strand, counting down.
AAGCCTTGAGAAGGCTCTCCTGCCTCTCCTGGAGCTGCCTGTGGGAACAGTTAGCGCTCCCCAAGGGTCTCTTGCTAATTGTCAAAATTAACTTCACTTACCTTGTGCTTTTATTACATTTTATTCATCTTCTAGTAAGGCGGAGCATGAGAATGTTGAGTAGCATTGAAGTAAGTCCTAGAACTATTTATTTGACTGTGGCAAACAATAAACCCAGACTGTCCCCTTCCTCCTTTCCTTCCTCCCAGGTGTCATCCTGGGGGCAGTGTGTGGAGGGCTGCTTCGCCTGGTGTCTCCCATCCACCCCGATGTGGTCATGTTGATAGCCTTCCCAGGGGATATCCTCATGAGGATGCTAAAGATGCTCATTCTCCCTCTCATCATCTCCAGCTTAATCACAGGTAAGCCCCTCTCCCTGCTGCTGGACAATGGAGATTTTGAATTGACTGAAGAATCACAGTTTGGTTGAGTGAGCAAATGCCTGTGTCATTTCACTTTAGAGCCTCCTTTTCCCGGTCTCTAAAATGGAGATAAGCAATCCTAAAAAAAGAAAGTGCTTGCTATTTGTGTTGGTGGACCCAACTTTCCCTGTAACAAGACAAGAAGGAAACAACTGCGTGTTCAAAGGGGTGATATCTCTAGTGATTTTAAGTCTTGACATGCACTTTTCTCAATTTTCTAAATTGCATTTTGTTCAGAAACTGATAAAAGTGAGGGATGGGAAAGGACACTGTATTATTTAATTGGCATGGACGAAGGTGCGCATTAAAAATAAATGAAATACTAGATATGAAAGCCCTTTGAGTTTCTCAGAACAAAGATATCCTTAATGGATGTCATCATGATTGCTTTTTGTTTTTGGCTAAAAGAATTCATGACTTTATTTGAGAGAATTATTTTCCCCCCTCCGTGGGCTTATACTGATTGTTTCCTCCTGCCACGTCCTGTTGTTCAAGCAGGGAATATGTTAGTGTTTAAGACTTGCTCTGAGTGAGGGTGGGCAACTGGGCCTTCATCCAGGTGACCTTGAGGAGTTGCCCTTCTTTCTGGACTGTGCGCCTTACGAAGGGAATGAGGCTCCAGCAGCTCCAAGAGATTCAGATGCTAAGCCAGTCTTGCAGCGGGTTGACCAGTGAGCCCACTGGGCAGGAGGGCTGGGGTTTGGGATTGCATGCTCAGAAGCTAACCAGGGTCTCATCATTCAGCCCTGGATTAAGTGAATCTGTTTTTTACCTCCAATGTTTTCCAACAAACCAAGAAAATTATTTTAAAAAAAAATGTTCTCTGCTAACAGATGACCAGCCTGGTAAGGAAACCTGGCCTCCATCGCCCAGAATTGGACTGTAGGTTGTAAAGAGAAGTAGGTCGTATGTGGGTCAACTCAATTCAGAGAAGTTCGCATCAGTGACTTCCTCCCCCACAGCAAAAAGAACGGATCCCCAGAAAAGGGCTCCATCCTCTGCCTAGCAAAAGCAGGAACTGAAACCAGGAAATGGACAGTTTGAAGAAACAACTAGAAAAAAACCCAGTGAAGGCTGGAGTTTTTGTGACTGGCTTGGAATTTTCTCTCACCTCCCTTCGTAGAGCTGAGGGCCACAGCTGGTGGCTGCTTTGCCAAATGCTCTTCAAGTCCCACGAGGCGGGGGGATGAGGACCATCAGCCTGCACCTCAGGGAGATGAGAGGGCTGTGCTCAATCCCTGTTCTCCTCTCTGTGTCGATGGCCAGTAATGTATTCAAAAGACACTTCGAGTATAGCATGGGTCGACCAACTTCTTATTTTCCTAAATAAGGACCTTAAATAATAATAAAGTGAAACACTGGCAGGTACCAGCACCATCACTCCACAGAAAGGAACCTTAAGGCCACAGAGTAGAAAGGGCAGAGTGTCAGAATTTAAGATGGAATAGATTCAACTTTAACTCACGACTGTAGACCAATAAACATGTCGTGACCGGCCACTTGCAAACTCTGAACTGTATGATCCCTTACTCTCTCCAGTTCTCCAAGAATCTCAAAAATATCCTTGGAAAATAGAATTGTAAATTGTAGGCTAGGTCAGATGTGTAGTGGTTGGGGTGTAGTTGACCCCTGATGCGTATGAGTAACGGGGAGCCAAGGCTTAGAGACGTGCAGACGTGGAGCCTTAGCAGAAGCCTGGCAGCATTAATCCTTCTGGATTTCTTTTCCTCCCAGGGTTGTCGGGCCTGGATGCTAAAGCTAGCGGGCGCTTAGGCACGAGGGCCATGGTGTACTACATGTCCACAACCATCATCGCCGCCGTGCTGGGGGTCATCCTGGTCTTGGCCATCCACCCTGGCAATCCCAAACTCAAGAAGCAGCTGGGGCCGGGGAAGAAGAACGACGAGGTGTCCAGCCTGGACGCCTTCCTGGATCTTATTCGAAATCTCTTCCCAGAAAACCTGGTCCAAGCCTGTTTCCAACAGGTAACCTGAGGTTCTGATTTTCTCTCTTCTCCAAACTTCTGAGTTATCAAGGAATGTCGAGAGAGGCCATTTCCAATGAACCAACTCTGGGTAGCAATTTTCTTAATATTTAATTATCTCTCTCCAGGCCCAGGAATTGGATGAAGTGGTCTGGGGCAGGATCTTAGGATTGGAGTCTCATGTTTTTTGGTTTTTTTTTTTTAATCTTCCCTTTTCTCCTGCTCTCTTTGTGTGTGTGTGTGTGTGTGTGTGTGTGTGTGTTGGTTTCTTCTTTTGTCTCTTCCTTTCTTTTCTGCTCCATCTCTGAATTGTGCCTGACATATTTTAATCAGTCTTGTTTACAACCCTCTGAAGCTTAGTAGTTCTCAATCTTGGCAGTATAACAAAACCCCGTGTGGCACTTTAAAAAAAGTTCAACCACCCTGCAAAATCAGAATTTTAAATCCATCTTTAAGATGGATGGGTGGCTCGGGTATTTTTTTTAAAGCTGTGGAAATAGCACATGCATGGATTGTGAAAAGTTTAAACAGTATAAGAGGGAGATAAAATAAAAACTAGAAGATCCCCTCCCCCACTCTAGAGCCACTTAGGTTGAAATTTGTTTCTTTCCATATATATATATATATATATTTTTTTTTTTGCCACATATGCATGTGTGCCTGCACTTAGAAGTGCAACCCAAGTGCAGTGTGTTACATGCACCTCTTTCTTTTTCACAATTGTATAATATTTCTATGGTGTAAGTTCCTAGAAGTGAAAATGCGCTGCCAGAAATCTTGGTACTTCGAATTGGCTGGATATTGCAAAGTAACCTTACAGAAAAGGGTTGAACTATGTATTCCTGCTGACAGCACACATGAATGTTTTTTTTAAAAAACTGTGACTTTTAAAAACAGTTGATTCTGCCAAGTAGAACCACTGAATAACCACTGAATCAGCTGCCTAGACTCTATTGGCTTATTTTCTGTCCCCAAGGCCAGAAACTTAGGTTAGAACTTACCGGAGTTCCCAGCAGCCCAGGGAGGGGCGAGGTGACAGCCATTGAGCCTCTGTCAACCATTTCCAGGGAATCACAAAAGAAGGAACTTAGGAGACAGAAGGGAAGTCTGTGTCCCCAGTTGACCCCAAGATGCAGTTGCCAACCTCTGCTGAATCCAGAACACATGTGTTCTCTGATCTTAGATGCTATTTTACAAAGAAATGATAAATATTTGAGTGACAGATATGCCCACTATCTTGACTTGATGATTACACAGTGTGTACATATATTAAAACATCACATTGTAGCCCATAAATATTATAATAATTATGTTAACTAAAAACAAAGTAAAACTAAAAAAATGCTAGTTTGGTAGTACATGCAGCATGGACCTGTATCCGAGGAAATCATTCCAAGAGGAGAAGTATAATGGGAACCACTAGAATTAGACTGGAGAAGAGGGTGCTTTCTGTGCCCACCCCCCCCCCACCCCCTGCCATTGTGTCATGTGCTTGCCCAGCCGCCAGCCAGCTTAGAAAGATGAAATTACTTGCTTTGGAGTGACAGACGCAATTGGCTGCCAAGTCTGTTCTTAAGATTTTGGAAGGAGCCCTCTGGAACTTCTGGAAGTGTGGCTCCTGGGAGCTGAGCTAGGAGGAGACTCTGGAGGGTCGGAGCGTGGGAGGCCCTGGGAAGGACACAGCTGGGCCTCCCTCCCTCCTGTGCCTGCTGCTGTGCCTCCAGATGCACTTCCTCTCAGTCTGGAAGGCAGGCCCACGAAGCAGTCAAGCCCTTGGAGCTGTGGTTCCGATCTTAAAATGAATTTCTGTGATGTCCGCTGGGCTCATATTCAGGGACCTCTCTGGCTGATAGACAGTCTTTGCAGATAGCTGTCCATGGCAAAGGCCACCGTCTGTGACCCTGAAATAGAGGAATGCACTATTCTCTGCCTCACCCTGGCTTGGTCCTACCCTCCAGTGACCAAAGTCGTATGAGAACTGAGCTTTAGTCTCTAACTCAACCCAGGATTAGAGTTCCTTTCTGTTGGGACGACCTGAGGAATAATAGTGTAGACTCCTTTACCTCATGGAGCAGATTCCTTTAGCCTGAGTAGGAGGAGGGCCTTGGAGGAGAGGAGGCCATCAGGCCCTGGGTCTCTGAGAGCAGGGAGGCTTCTGGCTTGGTGTTTAGGACTGACCGGACCAAGGTGAGGTTTCCAAGGGAGCAACTGGCTGTGACGTGTAGCCTGACAGCACAGCTCCAGTCCAGCAAGAGGCGACGCAGGATCTTTTCTTCCAGGGAACTCAGCCAATGCCTGTGGGCCCTCTGCTCAGCATCAGATGCCACAGGAATGAGAGAGGAGGGCGCAGCTCCAGGGCTTATGCATATCCAGGGGGAGGGAGAGAGCCCCAAACACGTGTCAGGTGAATACACAGGATAGGTGCCTTCTGAGGGCCGGATGACGTGGGCTGAGTAGTCACTAGGGGAGATATTTGAACTGAACCGATAGGAAATCAGAATGAGCTGGGCCTGTGGGAGGCTGGGAAGAGAGCCTTCCGAGCTGAGGCAGAGGCCAGTGGGTGGTGTTTAGAAAGGAGAAGGGAGGCCAGTGTGAGGCCACTGTGTAGGGAAAGAGTAGGAGAAAGCCCAGCACAGAGGGACCTGTAGGCCAAAGGCAGATGTGGGTTCTTCTAAGAGGGCTTGAGCCAGGGAGGTGACTGGTTTTCTATTTAAAATCACAAGAAGAATAAAATAATGAATCTGGCAGATATGGAACTATAGGCAGCTATAACCGTAGATGGTAGGTAGACAAGAAGGAAGGTGAGTGAGTGAGTCAGGAGGGGTGTGTGTGTGTGTGTGTGTGTGTGTGTGTATACTGGGGATTGGACCCAGGGCACTTTACCTCTATACTACACCCCCAGTCTTTTTTTTTTTTTTTTTTTTTTTGAGACAGAGTCCCACTAACTTTCTGAGGCTGGCCTTGAACCTGGGATCTTCCTTCCCCAGCCTCCCGAGTTGCTGGAATTCAAGGCGTGCACTGCCACACCGGGTGATTCTGCAGCTCTTAAGCTGGGAGGTGAGGGTGACCTGGACTCAGGTCGACTAGAGCTGGCACCCATGTGGGGTTGTCCACCCCAGACAGGCTCTGTGTCTCCGGGACTCAGGCAGAGGATTAGGCCTGTGTTTCAGTGTTCCCGTGTCCTCAACTTCAACTTCAGTTCCTGGCCTGTCTATTTGGAAGCTGGATTTTGGAGTCAAGCATAATACCTTTTGACCCTTGCTTCTGTCACTAACTAGCAATCCGCTCTGGGGTTGGCCACTGACAGGGGCAGTAGGTGTCAAACCTGGAGCGCCTGGCCTTCTACCTGATCCCTGCAGCCACCGTATGCTGGGCCAATGACCATGGCTGCCTCTAACACGAGCCCTGGCTTCCTTTTGCCTCCTCAAGACAGGCTGTCAGTTTTCTTTCCTGGGAGCCTGATTCCGCTATGTGGAGGCTTCCCCTCTGACCAGTCCTGTGTCTCTCTTTCCTACCACCGCCTCCCGGAGCAAGGGGCCAGCGGGCTGCCTCTTCTCTCCTTGCACAGCCTGTCCCTGCCCTAGCGCCTGGGCCAGGCTGAGAACAGAGCACCCGACTCATCTCAGAGAATGCTGGCCTCCCTCTCTCCCATTTTTATCATCTGGTCAACTCAGCGCTGTCGGGCCCAGCCGCAGGATTGGGTCCGCCTAGTCCAACGTGCAGCACAGGTAGAAGGAGCGACCTCAATGATGGTCAGGCCATTTGAGCTGAAGTCCCAGTTCTGCTAGTGACGATGACGTCTGAAGATCACTTGGCTTCTCCATGCGTCCTCTTTCATATCTATTCAGGTTCAGCCATCTGTCACCTTCTGCATGCCAGCTCTGACATTCTAGGATTCTGCCTGAGTTCTATTTTAATATCCTTGGAGGTGGTGCTTTTGGGGGCTCAGATGTGAGTTTTCACAGCGGTCTGTGTGCAAGGTGCCTGACACCTTTAAAAATAGGGCCGCTGCCCGGATATCGAGGAACGGCATGGGAGGTTCCTTGGGGGCCATCTGCGTGTAGTGACGTAGGGAGCACTGAGCTAAGGACAGTGGCCAGTACTGCCCAGAAAGAGCAGGTTTTCTCTCACCGAACACTACATTCAAAATACAAGCACATGCTCCTGCCATGGTGGCTGCAGGCAGCTGTCACACCTGGGGTCCTGATGGACACCCTGGTTCTGGAAGGAATCCAAAGTGAGAGTTGGCTTTTGATGACTGTCCGACGGGCAGGGAGAACCACCTCGCTGGGTCTCCAGCTGGACATTTGATGTTGTCCCTGAGGCCCAGAGGTGCAATCATGGTAAAGAAAGACACCCATCCCCGACTTTCAGCTTGCGTTCTGTCGCACAGGACAAGCTAATTAACCAATCCTGTAATTATCTTGAGATAAAGACAGTTGTATCCCACGGTATGTGTGTAATAAAATATCATTTCTTAAATACAAACATATAAAATAGTCTCCAATTCTCATAACCTTGTTTTGGCATTTCTTCATTATTTTTAACATAAGGGACCCTTAAAATATATGAGTGGCGGGGCTTTTTGTGACCTTTCAGATCAAGTCTTATCTGTGTGCTTTTTTTGTTTTGTTTTGTTTTGTTTTGTTTGTTCCTCCATTAGATTCAAACAGTGACAAAGAAAGTCCTGGTGGCACCTGAGTCAGAGGAGACCAATGCAACCAACGCTGTTGTCTCCCTGTTGAACGAGACTGTGATGGAGGCTCCCGAGGAAACTCAGATGGTTATCAAAAAGGGCCTGGAGTTCAAGGATGGGATGAATGTCTTAGGTAGGCAAACTGATTATGAGGGGGTTCCTGGCCCAGGGAGGCGCCTCTGCTGGCTGGACACAGCCTTTCCTGCGGTTCAAACTCCTCCTCTCAGCAGCTCCACCTCCCTCACACCTTTTCAGAAAATTAACTCTGCTGACCTCTAGGTGGAGCAGGAGGCTCTCTCTGGGGAGCAACCTGAGTCTCTCTGGGACTGGAAGCTGATAAGAGCAAGGGGAACCGGGCTAGCAGTCAGGTATGGGAAAGAGGAGGGGGCTGACATTCACCGGGCACATTCCCTGCCTCTCTGATGTTGGCAAGTGATCTTATCCGAATCTCCATGTTATTCCGTGACACATGCATTTCTTTCGCTGCCTAAGTGTTGTTTGGTGCTGCCTGTCTGTACCAGTGCTGTGCTAGACAAGGTGTCCTCCCGTCTGTAAACAAACGCAAAGCTACCAGTATCTTGGAGTATTGGAGTAGGGCCCCAGGGGCTTTGCAGACGATCTGTTTAACTTCCTGGGATTCCAGGGAGCGCTTACCGCCAGCCAGGTGCCTTCTTAGCATTCCACCCCGGGAGTTCTTTGCAGCTGGCCAGACCTGGGTTTGGACCCTTTGTGGACCGGTCACGAGTTCTCTGACTTGGCACAAGTAGCTCCACTTTTCTGAGCCTCTGTTGTAAAATGGAGATGGGATTGTCATCTCCTTTGTGGATCCTTGTCAGGGTCACATGAGATTGTATATATAATACACAATAGTGCCTGCATGTGCTCCATTCAGATGGACTATGATCATTAATAAAAGTGGCTGAAGCCGGGTGTGGAGGCACACACTTGTGGTCCTAGCAGTTTGGGAAGCTGAGGCAGGAGGATAGCAAGTTCAAAGCCAGCTTCAACAACTTAGTGAGGCCCTAGCAACTTAGTGGGACCCTGTCTGTAAATAAAAAAATAACAAGGACTGGGGGTGTAGCTCAGTGGTAAAGCACCCTGGGTTAAACTCCCAGTACCACAACCCCTATAAGTGGCTAAAGAGCTGGGGAGCTCAATCAAATGCACCCCCACAGAGATCTCCCTCACGTTGTAGTTACACTTTGACCAGTTTACTCTGCACTCCCCCACATTATGGGGGCACGCTCCCCTTCATAATCTCCACCCACCACTAGAATGGAGTCCCTAAGACAAGAAAGAGGAACATTTATTCATAAGAGAAATAGGGAATCTGGTTTTCTGAGCCAGATCTTCCAAAGGACACTTTGAAGAACTCAGCTGACAGCATTTTAGATCTCAGCTATCTAAGGGGGCAAATGCTCCGTCTCCTTGGTTGGGTTGCCAAGTTGAAATACAGGGTACTCAATTAAATTTGAATTTTAGATAAATAATAAGTAACTTTAAAATGTAAGTATGTCCCAAATATTGCAGGGGATGTACAAATACCAAACAACAACAACAAAAAGTCACTGTGTATCTGACATTCAGAATGTAATTGGGGGGTCCCGTTTTTATTCTAACTCTTCTAACTTTGATATCCCTACTGCTCACCAATCAAGACTATTGAAAGGTAGTGTGAGCAGGACCTCCCAGTTACTGAGAAATGGAAGTGGGATCTCTTTTATTTGGCCTGGCAGGTAGCAGGTTGGGTAAGTGATTGAGGGAACAGATAAGCTGACTAGGTTGCCAGGCAACAGGAATATCAATAAACATTGTTGATCATCAGTGGGAGGGGAGGGGTGGAAGGAGAGAGGAGAAAGTGGGAGAGTTCTGAGAAGGAGGCTTTGCAAATATCCTTGGCCTGTGAGCAGCTTCCTCCAATTGCCCAGATATCCATGGCCCTTTCAGGACCTTCCCAGTGTCCCCTGGTTTCTTCTGACAGGTCATAACTGGAGACCTAACTCTTTAAAAAAAAAAAAATTTTTTTCAGTAGTAGGTGAACATAATATCTTTATTTCATTTTTATGTGGTGCTGAGGATGGAACCCAGTGCCTCATACGTGCTAGGCGAGCACTGTACCACTGAGTCACAACCCTAGCCCCAAGACCCAAATCTTTGTCACAGTGTCTGCCCCCAACTCTGGAGAAGGTGGAGGTCCTGAATAACGAGGGGTCAAGGTTTTGGAGTGAATCATTCAGAGTCTTGGTGGAAAGTCACATGACCTGGGAGTTTCAACACAACTTGCAACCCTCCCAACCCCAGTGACCGCGCATCTAAGAGGGCTTTGTTCAAGTGAAACTCGCCAGTCCCAGTGAGTGATTTCAATTAGGCAATGTTTACCCAGGGAAACGACAAGTTGTATATGGGTTTCCATCCAAGTGCAGATCAAGGCTCTGGAAGCCAAAGGAAGTTAGGCTATTGAGAAACTTCCCATGTACCAATCATGGTCGAAATAAGGTTCTTTCCATGATCTTCCAGGGGTGGAGATGGAGCCTTTTTTGGTTTGGTTTTGTTTTTCCTTCTTTCTGCTCTTTGGCTTTGGAAAGTCCCAAGGATCCAGCACATCAATAAATGAAGATACAGCCCTGGCTCTGCCTCACACTCCTTTAAGGACCTGTTTCTCTCCTTTAAAAACAAAACAAAAAAAATCTGAGCTCCATCTTAATCCCAACTGCTTAAATCAACTCCAATAGCTCTTTTTAAAATCTGTCTTCTGACTCATACATACAGTCCCTGTTCACTGACCCAGGGGGCAGCTTTTTCATTCCAATTCTTCGGGACCTTGAGACCCCATGCATTTTTCTCTTGAAGTTTTCAAATGGCATTAACCAAGTAAAACTGGGTATTCTCGGCCAGAATATCCACAGATTTATTATTTTTCACTCAGAAAACTGCTTTCCCTGGGCTTGAGAGAAGGGTTTAGGAGTAGCCTGAGATTGATCTTATACATTATTTAGAACTAGTCTGCTGGGTTCTGGATCCAATCTTCCCTAAGCCCTTGTCTTTCTTGGGTGAATAACTCACATGTGAAGTCACTAGTTAAACCTTATGGCCAAAAGCTAAAAGTGGAGATATTAAATGTTAAACATTAGCAATTTAGAAAGCATAAGAGTTGGATTCTTTTTGCTGGAGAGAGAGAGAGAGAGAGAGAGAGAGAGAGAGAGAGAGAGAGAGAGAGAGAGATTCCCACAAAGGTTAGCTAAACAATTTGGGTAGAGATTCAATGACAGAACTTGACTAAGAAAGTCAAGTTATAATGCTATAATTTACCTGACATAGGTCAGAATTCCAAGCATAACTGCACACAATAGGAAACTGGATATAATGGGGAGAGACTGGAAATAAGGGCTGCCAAACTGGGACAGGGTTGGTGTGGAGATAGAGAATAGAGGGAAGGGGGTAGAAGATGGACCATGCTTCATGGTCAGGGTCAAAACCACAGGACAAGCAAAGCCTGAACCAAAGGTATAACAAGATTTATACATAGTTCACGCAAATAGTCAGAAATAGTCCCCAAACCGGGAATAATGAGTCAGAGGTTGGGGAACCCATAGCAATTGGCAATCAGAAATCCAGATCAGCCTCAGGAGGTACTGGGGATGTCTGTGGGCCATGTGTGTGCCCCAGTCCCACCAGGTTGGGGTGAAATTCTGAGGGGGAGAGTGGAAAGGATTAACTGGAGTGGCAGAGGGAATCTTCTAGGGAGGGAAAACCAGGATCAGCCTTGGAGGAATTAAACTTCAGGGCAGATTCCCAGGACCTCAGGCGCAGGTGATGAGGCAAAAACTAACACAGAAATAAGACCCAAGGTCGAGAGTTGGACTTAGTCCAGGACTTAGTCAATTGCATGCTGACTGACATCAAGAGGGTGGGGACCCAACTTCTCAAATCCTTCCCGCCTGGGATTAGGATTGACCCTGGAGGCTGGCATGGGCTAAACTAGGATGTGAAGTGAATGGAGGAGAGGGGAGAGGGGCTAGGGACTAGCAAAATCTGACAGTGAAATCTACATTCAGCCTTTATGATCTTGAAAAAGATAGATAAAAAGAAGGTGTTCTAACCATTTAATCATGAAAATAATTATGACAAATTAGAACATAAATAACAGGTTGAATTCAAACAAGATAAATTGGGGTTTCCCAATTGGCTTTGGATTTCTTAATACTTTCCATTTGAATTTTCAACATTCTTCCTCCTTTTCACATTAGGTAAAAAGAATAGAAAGAATAGAATATACAAGAATAGAAAAATAATTTTATCTCTAGGGTTTTCCAAGAGTGAAACATGCCAACCATTTATTATGTGGGGAATAAGACCCAAATAATCTAGACATAACCCTAGCAAAGACTTTATTAACTAATTGGTCTCTGCTGTTCCAATATTGGCTGCAAAGTTTGCATGATAATCTCCAAGTCCCAACAAGTCTTTCTTCATTAATCTATGTAATAATGGAATCTGCTTACACGTGGTTTCACAGGATTTCACAAGTGAGGAGGGAAAGAAGAGAGCACTTTTTTTTTTTTTTTTTTAGCTAGAAATGAAAATGAATTAATTTTCTTTAAGGAACTGACACTTAAACTACTTGGAGTTTAACCTGCTGATGTGGAAAGTGTTAAGGAAAGTTGTGATTATCCAGGGAGAAAATACTTTCAGTGTGAAATATGATGGTTTTGTCTCTTGATTCCCAGGGTAAATGGCTCCCTCCCCTACATTGGGAATGGTAAAGACAGAGGGAAAAGAAGCACATGGTTTATAATTTGCCCTTATGTGTAATGTGATTCCCCCAACAGGTCTGATAGGATTTTTCATTGCCTTCGGCATCGCCATGGGGAAGATGGGTGAGCAAGCCAAGCTGATGGTGGAGTTCTTCAACATTTTGAATGAGATTGTAATGAAGTTAGTGATCATGATCATGTGGTAAGTTGTGTGTTCTTTATCGTAGTGGGGAATGCCAAGGCCTAGGGGTCCCCAGAGGATACTGGACCCTCCCTGCAGGAAAGAGTGGGTATGCACTGTCAAGTGGCTTTCTAGAAAGACCTTGAGAAAAGATGGAAATATTTTCTTGAGCTTCCCCTAGAACAGGGGCCAATATATAGTGACGGTGGAGTCAAATCTGATATATCACTTATTTTGTAGGTCTCATAAGCTGAGGATAGGTTTAACTGTTTTAAGTGTCTGTCTTAGTTCAGGCTGCTGTAACAAAGTACTGAGTAGTTCATCCATGACAAAGATTTGTTGTGCAGAGTTCTGGAGGCTGGCATTCTGAGATCCGGGTGCCAGCATGGTTGGGTTCTGGTGAGGGCCCTCTTCTAGGTTGTAGATGACCAACTTCTCACTGGATCTTCACTTGGTGAAAAGAGAGTTAGAAACCCTCTTATATCCTTTATAAGGACATTCTTTCAGTTCATTCCAGCTGCTATAAAAAATGCCTTAGACTGGGTAAATTATGAAGAATAGAAATCGACTGCTCATAGTTCTATAGATTAGGAAGCCCAAAATTAAGGCATTAACAGCCTTGGTGTCTGGTGAGAGCCTTTTCCTCATAGACGATTCCTTCTATATGTAGAAGGGGCAAGCAGGCCTCCTCAAGCCTTTTTGATAAGGACACTAACCCCCTTCTTGAGGACTCTCCTCCTGAATGGCCCACTTGCCAACACTCTGCATGAGAAATTAAGTTTCAATGTATGAATTTTGGGGGGAAACACAAACATTCAAAATGTAGCAGGCACTAACCCCACTTAGTAGAGCTTCACTATCATAATCTAATCACATCCAAACAACCCCCACCGCCTAATATCATCACATTGGCAGCTACAATTTCAACACATGAATGGAGAGGGGCACAAATGTTCAGCTGATTGCAATGCTTAAAAAGCAAAGAAAATCAAAAGAATGGTGTTCCATGACACATGAAAATTATGTGGAATTCACATTCAGTGTCCATAAACAAAGTTTTATTGGAACACAGCCATGCCCATTTGTTTTTACACATTTCCTGTGGCTGCTTGCTTATTATAACAGCAGAGTTTAATAGTTGCCACTGTGACTGTAGATTTCCCCCAAACTAAAGTATATACTGCCTGGCTCGTCACATAAAAAGTCTGCTGATCCCTACACTGGAAGAAAAAGGAACAAGACTGAAAAACCACAACCAGTAATACTACAGATGAACCGTATCAGAGATGTAAGACCAACCCAAGATACCAGAGACAAGGCCTGATCCAAGGATTGTGGAGATTCTGATCCAATATTCTAAACTCCAAAAGTAATGTCTTCCACCCGGGTCACTCGTGATTCGTACAGAAGAGGAAAGAGGCAGTTGTCAGCCATGTGGGCAACAGTGAGGTTGCAGAGGTTGTGCTAAAACCGGACGTGCTCTTAGAAATCTGGTCCCACCCACTGGTTTCCCAACTCTGCTGAGTGTTTACTGAGCAATACTACATAAAGCAGAATAGGCCTCTCACCTACATATTAGAATCTGCTCTTGTTCCCTAGAATTCACAGCACAAGGTACATCCTTGTTCTAAAGACACAGTTTATATTTCTGAATATGATGCCAACCATGTGGATAATGTATAAAAATTGTGTTCATCTATACCAACATCATTTCTACTGAACCCTTGCAGAAAATAGAATCTTCTAGGCAATCTGATGAGTCAGGGGGATAGAGCATAGTCTCCCTTCTCCTCATGGGTGAAGGGTGGTGTGGATTAAGAAGAAGTTTCCCATTCATTGAAACCAAAACTCTTGTAGATTTAACCTCGTTCTCTGGGAGATGAAGGGCCATTGTGAGGCATGATTCCTGACAGCTGTCTGGTTGCCTCATCTAGGTAGTCAGGAGGGTGTTCTACATATGAGGGCCAATTCTACACATTCTATTCATTCTTTAGCCACCTCATCAGCATCATCATTTGATAATGACGTAGTTGTGAGAAGGCTCTGGGAAAACAGCCAACTACCCTTTAACTGACCCCTCAAGTTAAAATCATCAGAGTTCTTTTGTATTCTTCTCTATGTAATAGTAAAAGTTTGAAATAGTAGCAAAACATAGCATTGAAAAACTAATAATAGTAATTATTAACTTTTAACAGTTGTTAAATTCTTGCTATTTGTTAATTATTATTGTGATTACTGTATATGTATTAACCCATCTATTATTGAGGAAATTATAGTTATTATTGTTAAATCACAGTTAAGATTTACCAAATTCCTGCTATATGCTTGATATAGTTCTATTTATTTTACATGCCTTAACTCACTCATTCCTCACAATAGTAACTAGATACTTAATAGATACATAAATAGATACTTCTTTTAGCCCATTTTCCAGGTGAGAAAACTAAGCACCAAGGTTGACTTTCCCAAGTTCTTTGGAGCTATATGAGCTACCTAACTCAATTTCTTTCTGTCTTCAGATCAGATTGAATCTGAGATCCTCCTGTTACAGGCTGTGTGAACTTAGGCAGGTTAGACACATTCTAAAACCCAGTATCTTCACTGTAAAATGAGATGATTGTAGAATTCGTGTCATTGGGTTGCTACGAGAATTAGATGAGACTGTGAAACAGTCCTGGAACATTTCCTGTGTGTCAGGAACTATCTGAGTGCTTTGCACAAATTAGTATCAAAATGGTAATTTTGAGATTAGCGTCATTATCATCAATTTGAGCCGTGTCTTGCGTATTTCTGTGTTCAGGAATTCTCTACAAAGCCTGAAACACCCTTCATTTTGGTGTGATTTTTTTCATATCCTCTTTTTTTCTTTTTTGGAAAATCTGAAAAACTTAAGTAGAAGGTAAAACTCTCATAATCTTCTACTCTGAAAACAAAAAGGAGTAAGTAAAATCTCTATGCACCCTTCTAATTCTTTCTCCCACTTAACCACTGCCTTCCACCAACCGTCCACACTGTTAAAACGAAACTTCTTAGTGATACTTGTTAAGAAAATGAGGAAGGCATTATTCAGGACCATCTTGAGGTCTGGGGACCGTGGCAATGGATGATGCTGTGGGGGAGAGAGAATAGGCTCCACCTCTAGTACAGCTGGGCAAGTGGGGAATTGGGAGCCAAGGAGCAGGCTGGAGGTCAGTGGAGGGAAAATTTCTAAGTGGTCATCAGGAGTGAGAGATTGTGGCTAAACTGACTTAATGGGATTCTGGCTACAGACAGGTCAGGGTGAAGACATCAGCTGGGAGATGGAGGATGAGGAACCTGATCAGATATGCACAGTGATGAGAAGTGAGGATGGGATTCCTGCTAAGTGACTCAGAAGGGCTCTTTCAGGAAGTACAGGGGTGGACCTAGAAGGTGGAGGAGCCCCACTAAGTTTAGTCAGCCCGTCTATTCTCTCATTCAGTACATATCTCTTCTGTCTATCATGGCGAATAAGACAGAGGAAATTCTCTGCCCTCATGAAGCTTACGTTCTAGGGAAAGGAGAGAAGAGAGAACAAACGGAAACACATAATTCAAATAGTAATAAGTTCTACCAAGACAATAAAGCAGGGATGTGGGATAGAGTGATATGGGGGTGAGGGTGAGGGGCCAGGCAGGGCTCTCCTGAGGGGAAGGCAACGCCATGAAGACCTGAAGAGTGGGAGGGTTTTGAAAATCAGGACAAAGGTCTCCAGTGGCCAGAGTGTGGTCAGTTGGTGAGACAGGGATAGAAGGCAAGGGAGGTGGACAGGCAGATAGATAGTAGGCAGAACAGGAAGACCCTGCAGGCCAGCTGATGGACTGGGGTCTATTTACTTGTGAAACTAAATCCATGGGGTTCCCCCCACCCTTTTTTTTTGGAGGGGTGGGGAGGTGGGCAACAACCCTGGAGTCTATATGAACTGAATTTTACTCTTTCCAGATAAAAGTTCTAATCTACATGTGGTCTCTCTCAACAAAAATTCCTCTTGGGTAACTGAAATAACTATCCCTACCTGGGAAAAAATTGAGGTTTGGAGCTTTTCTGAGCCTGAGTCCAGACAGCACTTTGAATCAACTCTTGGGATGTGGGGTTACCTCTTTATTGATGGTCTCTTTTAATTCTGAATTCTCTTGAGATCCATCCCAAACTGTCACATGGGGGTTGCTACTGGAAACTATGGGACAGAACCAGAGGGAGTTTAGAGCAGGACTGAGAAAGTCCCTTGGCTTACCTCCATTCCCAGAGACTATCCTACCATCTGTCCCAAGCTTGAAAGTCCCAAATTTATCATTTTAGTGGGTTGGACGTCAAAGGTCTTGAGTAAATTGGAGCTAAGGTAAATGGTCTCCAAAGGCTAACCAAGTTCTATTTGCAGTTCCTCATTGGCCGATGAGATGTCTGTTCCTTGAAACAGTGGTTTCCAAACACATCAGGCCAGCTTTAGGTGGTGAGTTTTGGGAACACACACTGTTAAGACAGCCGGGCAGTGGTGACGCAGGTGGCCCATGAGTGCAGACACTGGTAGGTTGAGTGCTGGGGATGAGTTTGTGGAGTGGAGACCACGGGAAGGGGTATCTTTCTGGGCAAGTGGGGAATTGGGAGAACTGAGGTTCTTAGTGGGTAGAGGCTGGAGTGGATGTCATAGCAGTAAGAACAAGACTCAGGCCAGCTCTTGATGATTAGTGGCCTTGACACAATGAACAGAACTGAGAATATCACCAGCTGAGGGTGGCATGGGAGTGAATTCACACCTGCAGCTCAGGGCTCATGTCCTTCTAACTTAGAAACAGGCCCAAGAATGACTGGACATCACTTTTTACTTTTCTACAGAACTCTCAGTTGGTCATGTAGCCTCTTGACTTTGTTGGTTTGTGACTTTCTTGGCTTCGTCTCAGAAACTTTGAGTGGTGACTGACTTTAGACCCTGGGCGTAGACCCTATCTTTTCCATGGAATGTCATTTTCAATGAGATGATTCGTTGATCTGGAAGCCAGGAACTCAGAATCTCAGCTTCTGAGTGAAGACTTGGTACTTGTTTTAAAAACAGTTGCAGGGAAGTAACAGCCCCTAACCTTAACCCAGAACAAAGGCTCTTTTCTTGTCCTAATCAATGCTCATACGAGTCCTGGACACAAGGTGTTTGGTAAACAAGGGCTCCTGCATTCCATGTTTATTGACCAGAACACTTCACCTTCTGTCCCTTGACTAACACTCTCCATTTACACTGGGAGGTCCTGCTTTCCCCGTGAGCAGAGGGCTCCAGAGGTAAACTCCTGCCTCTCTCTAGTCCATTTGGCTCTGGCTCAAATGAGCTCTCCAGGGCACTCCAATAGCTGGTCTTCCTTGGCAAAGAGCCTTGAAAACATTTTCTCTCCATTCTACAAACTGCTTGACCCAGATTGGGAGAGGGAGGGGGAATGGAACGGTACCCCAAACAGCTCATGTCTGTGTTTTTTTTCTGGACTTTGTTAAAGGGTGATTGGTGCTTGGGAAAGAATTGATCTCTTGGTTTATGAAGATAAACACATTCTGGCTTTATAAGAAGGTGCGTTTCTGCTTAGTTATTTACAATGAGACTACCCTGCTGACTTATGAGTTGTTGTGACCATGGATACAGCAGGAGAATGTAAGACAGCGGGAAAGACAACGCATCAATGTCGTGACAGAGGTTTCAGCCTTTCTAATGTTTAGGAAAGTAGGCCTCAATCATGGCCAGACTGTGCCCCAGGAAAAGGATCATAAGGGCCAGGCTGGATGGTCTTCAGGAAAGAGAGGGGCTATGCTCCTGTTCTATCTCATTACTGTCAGTTACTATCCTGGCTCACCCAGGATAAACTTCCTCTTGAGATAATATTTTGCTCATAAAAGCATCTGCCATTGGGTGGCCTGCGAGATGTCTTAGGAAGCCTCGTTAATTCTGAGTTGACTCATTAAGCATTGACGATGAGGGGACACTGGGTATACGTGTGACCCCAGAGCCTCTGAGGGATTCCTGTGTCAGGAGTCAGAGAACTAACGGTCCTGGCAGGCACGGAGGAGGAGATTGAGTTTCAGCCATGCGTTCGTATGCGTGTTCAAAAGTTTCAAACTCACATCACCAGGTGAGGTTGGAGTCAGTCTCCGTACACCTGGACAGCCGTGTCTGTAAAATGGGAACCAAGGTCACATAGTGGTGACGCAGGTGGCCCATGAGTGCAAGGTCACATAGCTGACAGGTGGCTGGACCAGCCTTGTGTCTTCTGCTGTTGCCTGTGTGACTCGCACCTGCTCTTCTGTAACCCAGGGAAGGACTTGGTCCAGGTGCAACTGAAAAACACAAGTTCCTTGAGGCAAGTGCTTTCTTTCCAGACTCCCTGCCCCTGCGGGGAGCCTTATGTGGGGGCTCCATCCACCACATGGTCTTTCTCACAAATATGTTTATCATTTTAAATAACATATCAACCTTCCTACAAATATGTTCATTTCAGCCAGAAACTATCACAGGCCGAACAAATTCATGTCCCAGCAACACCACATGGGATAAAAGAGAAGAAGAAGGAAAAACAGGATGTTGCCAACACACAGAGAATAAGCTCAAGATGAGAGAGAAAACGGTTGGCTTTCCCAAGGGTGGGAACCAAATCAGTTCCCAAGCTCTCCATAAAACAACGATAAGCTAGGGATAGACGATAAGCTTATAGGGCAGATGGGGATGCGGTGGGTTGTCTGCTTATCTTCTAATAACTGGGATTCCTCACTAAAGGGAAGTCACTTGGCTTGAGAGAGGAAAACCCCTGGGTCGTGGAGATCCACAGACCTGAGTTGTTCTTTTACTTCCTGGTCTTGTGGCTCTTAGGCTGCTTATTGAACTTCCCCAAACTACAGTTTCTTCACTTGCCATATGAGAATAACAATGTCTAGATTTTAGTGTTGTGGTGAGAATTAAATGAGGCTCTAAGCCGGGTGCGGTGGTGCATGCCTGTAGTCCCAGCAGCTAGAGAGGCTAAGGCAGGAGGACAGAGAGTTCAAAGCCAGCCTCAGCAAAAGTGAAGCCCTAAGCAACTCAGTGAGACCCTGTCTCTAAATAAAATATAAAATGGGGATAAGGCTGTGGCTCAGCGGTTGAGTTCCCTGGTCAATCCCCAGTAAAAATAGATAAACAAACAAACAAATAAATAAATAAAGGAGGCTGAGTGTCCCTTTCTCACCAGGATGCTTGAAAACACAACGAACAGTGGTCAGCTTTATTGTTAAGGAAGAAGTAGTTTCAGGCTTAGAAGTAGTAAAACCACACTTCTCTAAATGCACACTTTGGTTTCAGGTGGTTTTCTTATTTTGGTAGTGTTTCTCTCTCTCTCTCTCTCTCTCTCTCTCTCTCTCTCTCTGTTTGAATATATATATATATATATATTCCCTGCCTTCCAAACAAAGCAATGCAAATTTACAAACCCCAGTTTATAAATTTCTGAAAAGCTCTAAAAGTTATCCCCAATGTCTAAGAAGGAGCTGCAGGGCACAAAAATCCAACAAGTCAGTTTCCCAGAGATAGAACCCTCACCTCTCACTTTTTCACTTGGCGACTCAAGAAAGACGGTTGAGGTGAAAGGTGATAAGGCGAGTCCCTCTTATTCCCCAAACACACCTCAGCAGCACAGTGTGCCTTTGGACTCTTCGTCAGAGCAGGCGTCACTAGGTGCATAAACCAGACTTCAGTTAAAGCCGTTAATCCAGAGGAAAAACAACATCCATTGAATCTCATGACCCCTTTTCTGAGCAGAACTCTTTTTGTGCGGAAAATGAACGGTTTCCCTGAGGGTGAAGCACATAGGAGGGCCCAGATTTGAGTTCTGAATCCCCTAATGATCTCTTCGATGCTCTTTCTTTCCTGTGTGTTTTTCAGGTACTCTCCCCTGGGTATCGCCTGCCTAATCTGTGGGAAGATCATTGCCATCAAGGACTTAGAAGTGGTTGCTAGGCAACTGGGGATGTACATGGTCACCGTGATCGTGGGCCTCATCATCCACGGGGGCATCTTTCTCCCTTTGATTTACTTTCTGGTGACCAGGAAAAACCCGTTCTCCTTTTTTGCTGGCATTTTTCAAGCTTGGATCACTGCCCTGGGCACTGCTTCCAGGTAGAGAATATGAGAAATCACCTTTCTTTCTGTTTCGTCCTTTGCCCCATTGGCCACTTCCCGTTTCTCAAAATCCTCCGGTTGCAAAGTTCAATGAGAACACTTTTCACAAATTATTAAAATCCTTTAGGAAAGGTGAACACTTCAAACTTTTGGCCTTTTTCTAGGAACCTCCAAGCCTTCTGATGAACATTTTTGTTGCTGGGCAACTGAATTGGAAACATGATATTATATTATATTTTTAAACGAATGCACACTATCAATTTGCATGCCTAACTTGCTACATAAATCATTGATTCAGTTTGGTTTTATGTCTTTTCCAGAAGGGTGTTACAGGATGTTGTTCAATAACATCCCACCTATGATTTGGAAAAATGATATAAAAAAGTTTCACTCTTGAGATTTGGGGAAACAATTTTTCAAAAGGAGGAGGGCTTTTACAGGGTGAATGGTACATTAAGTGAGATTTTTCCAACAAAATGAGCCAAGCCTCAAAGCCAAGCCTTTGCCCTCAACATGAACCTTTAATGGGCCATTCCGCCCCAGCTTAATTTTTTTTTTCTCAAAATCAAATTGACTTGACTTGACCTTGACATAGAGTCAGATCCTCCATGACCTCATGCCAGTGCCTAGGGAGCCAAGGAGCATCGCAAATATCTGCAAGGAAAATAATTTTTTAAAATATAATCTTGGAGCCCAATTAGCAAAAGCAACACATAATTAAAAAAATAAAGAAATAGGAATACATAAGAAATGCCTGGTTATTTAGAATTTCAAAGACTAAAAGAGTTTTATTACTTCAGGATTCTATAGTTGTTTTATTTTTGCCTCTGTGTCCGTAGGTCACAAAATTAAGTCTGAGATCATGAAACAGATGGCAGTGAGGGCCAGCAAACTCTGAATCCCACAGCTTGAAGCCAGATCCTGGTTGCTAAGCCCACACACCGCTGGTGAGGTGGCACCTCTGTGACACAGGTGTGGCCAAGCTAACCTAAGGCTACTGAGCAGGCCGTCAGTTTTTCCTGAAGTGACCTACCAGGCCCAAAGTGGTAACCACCTGGGAAGCCAAATTATATTTCCATCTTGAAAATCAATGAGAATTTGGCATTAACAGAACACAGGCTTTCATAAAAAGCTAAAATATATACATACCATCCTGGGGACCCAGATTCAGCATCCTATTTCCTAAGATGAAGGGAAACACTTTAAAATTTGCTTTTTCCTACTTGGTCCTATAAATTATCTGTGACTAAGTATCTCTATCTATAAAGACCCTCTCCCTTTAGAGGAAAAGTAAATCTTTTTTTTTCAAAACTATAAACAACCTTACTCGATTTTATTTTTGATTACTAATTATGAGTGTGGTATTTGCTCATAGTGATAAAGTTCAGATAGTGAATAAAATTTTGAATAACATAATGAACATGACAAGTTAGTTATTTTATCCCCAAGTGATGATTGCTAATAACTTTTTCGTTAATCTTTATAGTTACATATATCTGTCCAGGCTTACTATGTATATGTATTGATTTGGAAACTGCTATTTTTCACTGATCAACATATAATAAAAAATGATGTTCATTCATAGATTTTTTTTACTACTATTTTGTAAAGTACTATATGTACTATGGTACAAACTCCATCCCTTTCCACCCCCAGTAATATACATTTAAAGCCTGTCTATTAAAGGGGGCTGTGACAAGAATCCTTATAGGTATATCTCTGCAAGTTTGTCTAATGATCTGCGGAGGACATACGTCTAGAAGTGAAACTCCTGAGTCAAATGGTGTACATATTGACAGTTTTGAAACATATCACCCAATTGCAATTCAGAAGAGTACACTATTTTATGTTTGCACTAACTAGAGTGAGCCCTTCCCTTCCTACATGCCAGGAAGGCCAGATATTCTGAATAAGTGTCAGTCACTTTAACACATTCCATTCTCATTGGTGAAAAGCTATCTCATTGAATCTGTATATCTTGGAGTACTAACAAGGGGAAACATCTTTTCCTGTGTTTATTGATCCTTCTCCCCTCCCTGCCCACCCTGCACTACTCTCCCCACCTTTTGAATTGTATGTGAACCAGCTCGTTTTTTGTTTCGTTTTGTTTTGTTTTTTAAATCCTCTTCTGCTCTGTTTTCAAGCTTTTTTTGTGTGTCCTGTGCCACATGTTGCAATGATGCCCCTCCCACTTGACTTGGCCAAAAAAATTCACAGTGCTCTTTTGCCACCAAAAGTTTTAAATTTGTCCCTTGTCAAAACTGTAAACATTTCCCTTACTATAAGGAATTTCAGTTTTGCTCAAGCATATGTTTCTATTCACAATTTCAAAATATTGCTTTATGTTTTCTTCTAGTACCCTTATGATTTTTATCTTTAAATGGTTTCAAAAATATACATATTTTTTTCTTTTGAATGAGCAGACCATTATTCCAGTGCTTTTTAGGATGAGATAAGTCAAGGCATATCCTCGTATTTAAATCAAAGATAAATGCTTGGACCAAGACTGCAAATATTAGAATTATTTCTCCCTTTACCCCTGCATTTCATTTGAACAAAACATATGGTTTTAATCTTCCCCTAAAAACATAATTTTTGCCTGGATGTTGAGTTTCCTTTTTGAAAAAGGCAATGTGGCAGGAATCATATACCAAAAATTAATTGAGAATTTCTTTGTCATAATGGACACAAGGGAGATTAAAAAAAAAAATCTCAGGGACAGTCTGTTAAATACACTTTCTGCTTCTTTGGACCTTATTCTGAATGAGGTCATTGAAAGTGGTTGATTTGCTCTTCTGGATGGGTACAGAGTCTGGTGACAAGGAAGACAGATGGAGGGGTGTGGCCCAGATCAGACCTCTGTGCATCCCTGGGACTTCAGTGTATGCCATTAAAACTCATCTGGAAAGCAGGAAGACTCTCCAGAATCTGACATTATTATTAGCAACATTTGAAGACAGTCCTATGGCCTTTGAGGCAGGAGCCAAAAAGCAGTGCCAGAATGCCAGCCTGTCGACACAGGAAAGCATTGACATTCTCAAGTTCTGGTTTGGATTGATTGGGTCTTTGCGGATTTTCAAGACACAAATATAAAGTCTGTCCAGTGGAGAAATAGAGAATATTTTCATGCCTTACCAATATTTTTTCCATTTTTTTTAATTGTCTAAAGACCCTTTGATGACATTTTGGGAAAATGAATAATAAATATTATGCAATAATAAAAATTAATATATTCCAGTGATCCAGAAGTTTGCTTAGGGCCATGTGATAGAGGATCCAGCTGCCAGCCATGACTGAGCAGCCCTTTTAGACCAGCTATGGTGTCCTGGCAACCCTTTGAAACAGTCCCAGGAAATGATGGGGGTAAAGGGTGAGAGAGATAAAGAGACACTAATTTCTCATTAAAACATCTGGGCAGCAAGCCAGGTACAATGGCATCTTATGCATGCAAAAAAACAGCAAAACAATGTTTCTACTGGGCTTATAATGTTTTAGTAATGGGATAACCCCAGATATACATTTCTTTTTCTTATGATGAGGCATTATATAGACCTCTGACTTATAATCACAAAGGATGTTCTGGCAAGATGATTCTGAGCCCCCTAAGGTTATTATTATTAGCTTGTAAGTCTGTTTAAGATGCATATCAGACCTGTAATCCCAGCGGTTTGGGAGGCTGAGGCAGGATGATCGTAAGTTCAAGGCCAGCCTCAGTAACTAAGCAAGGCCTTAATCAATTTAGCAAGACCCTGTCTCAAAATTAAGAAAGAAAGAAAGAAAGAAAGAAAGAAAGAGGGCTAGGAATGTGACTTGGTGGTTAAACAGCCCTAGATTCAATCTCTAGTACCAAAAAAAAAAAAAAGTGCAGATTTGGATGTCTCTAATTTTAGAGCTTCTGGGTTCCCTGGTCCTGAACAGTACCTGGGATCTGCACTTCACTTAGATGTTGGTCTTCTCTCACTCTGAGAAACCTGGATTTTTGTTATCTGTCTCTAGCCTATTTGGAGCCCCAATTCTGACTTGTAGAAAGTAGTGATTATGACTGAGGCTCTAAGTGCAAGAGAGTAGACATTTCCAAATGCTCTCTGCATTCAGGGTTTTCCAATGCACTGTGCTAAGATTTGAATAGGAAACAATTCAAAAGAGAATGAGCCACGAAGCACACTCATGCCATTTGAGTGTTCTACATTGCTTTCCATATTACTTAAACTTTGACGCAAATCTGCCCAACCACCTATGCACTTTTCCACAAGGAAATCATATTCTGGCCTTCAGCAGCCTTTGTTCTAAGAAGTCTCTATTTTAGAAGCTATATGGAGATGCCAGGATTCTAGGCTTTGACGCTGGGTCATATGGTTTAATCTCCAACCCACACCTGGGAGGAGTGTGAGTGAAGTCACTCCATATTGTCTTTGATTAGCTACAGATCATATGCCTTACTGCCCCAAGTCATTGTAGAGATTTAGAGTTGGCTGATGGCCATATATCAGGGAGTTGGACTCTATGTGAGGTTCCCCCAGCTTGAAGCTTGGGTTCATGCTGAAGAGTAACTTGACATTTTTGTCCTGCATTCTCTAAATTAGCAGGCCAAGCTCAGGGCAATTCCCAGGGGCTGGATGCAATTCATGTAGTCATTTTGTTGGAAACAGTCTTTCTAGCATGAAATTATGGGTCATTCAAAAATTCCTCAGTCCATTTTACTGTTGACAGCTGATTCTTTCTCAGCCTTTTTTTTTTTTTTTTTGCAGCCCAATTCGTGTAGGCAATCAGATGTGCTTCAGTATTTAATCCAAGATGGAAATAGTGACCAAAAGAAAAAGAGAACTTGAAGCTCTGAGTAGACCTCAAAACCAAAACCAACAAAAATATTTTTCTGCCTATTAGCATCTTAATAAGATTGAAGTTGAGCCTCTAACTCACTGGTTTTTAATTTGGCTCCAGAAACTGCTTTTCTGCATGTCACATTGCCTGATGAGAACAAAAGAACAAAAAATTTGCAGTGTCATTCCATTTGTTCTTTGTCCTAATTCTCCAAAGCAGACATAACCCTCTTTCTCTCTGTTTCTTTCTGTCCCCCAGTGCTGGAACTTTGCCTGTTACCTTCCGTTGCCTAGAAGAAAATCTAGGGATCGATAAGCGCGTGACCAGATTTGTCCTCCCAGTTGGAGCAACCATTAACATGGATGGTACAGCCCTTTATGAAGCGGTGGCTGCCATCTTTATTGCCCAAATGAATGGTGTCATTTTGGATGGAGGCCAGATTGTGACTGTGAGGTGAGAAAGTGGATGGGGGCAGGGCGAAGGGGGATGAGGACAGCAGAGTGACAACCTTCTACCCTGTTGCATCTCCACACTAACTCCATTTGACAGAAGCTACTTGAATTTCAGTTTTCCTAGTGGATGAAGGAAATAACAGAGGAGGAATTGTTGGCCACCTTCAAGGGGAAAGGTTGTGACAGAAAAGCAGCAGACTCATATGAATCCCTTCTGTTTGTATTACACATATTGACTCTATCCAGCAATTGAATATTATTTGATTATTGACAATCTTGTGGTACAGGCAGGACAATTATTTCTATGCCTATTTAATAAATAAGGAAACTCAGGCTACAGGAAGCATGGATATTTGTCCGAGGTTACACCACTAGTCAGTCCTGAGTCGGCAAGGCTTTAACTGGGGCTGACATCGGCTGATTCTGGATCTAATTTTTCTTTCATTAAATATTCTTCCTTTAGTATTCCAGGCAGTGATGGCAGAAATTATGAAATGCTGGAAGAAACGATTCCTCAATATGACATATAACATTTTATTACAAATAAAGAGCACATATTTTTGTTTTTACTAAAGCTATTTAAAAAAATTCAGAACACTCGCAAGAGGTCATTAAAAATGCATTGCTTCTCTACAAACTTAAAGATCACATTTACTAGCCAGGCCAACTTTTTAGCTTCTTGCTTAGATGTTATTTAAAACATCAGTCTTCAAATGGTTCCTTGTATAGACATTATAGCATGAAATAAAACTCTTTGCAATCATCATTTTAAGATTATCATTCCCAGTCCAACTAAGAGTTCAGATAAGTTAGAAGACAATTTTTGGCTTTGATTAAAGTCAAACTAAACAAGACAAAAATAATGAGCTGGCTACTGGTCTTATTCATGTCCTGTTTCTACTCCTAGATTCTCCTTATCTGCAAATAAGGAAGATATTCAGAATTAGGGACTGTAAATTGGTAGTTCATGGGCTGAAGCCCGCTCAGAGTCTCACTTTGTCTGCCCTACAGTATGTTGTAAAAAGTTAGAATTTTACTGTCTTGTAAGATGGGTTCTTTCCAGTTCTCAACAGCCTCCCCTGCTCCCTGTTATTTGTACCTGGTCCTTGTCACCTACACCACTGTTTGGCTCTTTAAGACAGTTGAGTTTGTGACCTTTGGATTCTATGATTTACGTTTTCTTTCCTCCTCTGAGATTCCACGAGATCAGTAAATGCAGGGGACAGGAGGATCAGTTCTGTGCAACAAATGCACTTAGAGAAGGAAAATTTCAAAACCTGTGACATCCAAGTCCCAGGCCCAGTCTGAGAAAAACAATTAAGTAGATACTGAAACATACTTTTAGTCCCTAAAATGAGAGTAACTCCACTCTTTTGGAACTTCTGAGGTGGCAGTCTCTTTACATATGTCACCTTGAATGTTTCCAATAATCCTGGAGAGAAGCATAGTCACCATCTCCATTTTTCAGAATAGTGAAGTGAGGCTCAGAGTATTTATATGACAAACCTAAGTCTCTATGGGTGCCAGAGGCAGGAGGCAAATCAACTCCATGGCCAACTTTTTTCTGACTCATCATCCCTGCTTTCTGACTTTGACACAAAGGAAAATGCTAGAATCATTATTTGTTGCTTCCCCCTCCACTGGATGGTCAGAAGAGGCAGAGGCCTTTTGTTAAGATTAAGCTTTTTCCAAACCCTAGATAACACTGTCAACCTTTACTTCAGAAATGCTGGTGATAATCAGGTGTCTGGTTGGCCCACTATTTATTTGACAGATCATTCTCTGGGAGACCTTTAGTGGCCTATGGGTCACTTCAGGAGACTTCTCCTAAGAGATGGGGGCCATTCATGTCTGATTTCTCTACAGGCTGTGCTTCTTGAACACTCCAAACGCAAGGGCTGACCAATGTCTACAGTAATACTGGAATTTGTGTGTTCTGCTGGCTAATATTGCAATGGAACCATGTGTCAGAACTTGGCTTGATCTCTCCAGCTCTGAGGTGTTTAAGAAGCCCAGGGACATTTTTATTGGCTCACCCATTTCTCATCTCCCCTTATGACTATTCCAAAAGATTTGTTAAATATCCCATATGCATCTGAGCTCAGTTTGGCAATGAAATCAGAAAACAGAGAAGAGGAAAACTTACATGTGCAACACACAATATGAAAACATAAATAAAAATCAGATTTATTTTCTCAGCAAGAATGCAACAGCTGAAAAGTTTCCTAGAAGCTGTCTTATCAAATGCCTTTCATCTAGTAGATAAGGAAAGGGAGGCTCAGAGAATAGGTCACACAAAACCAGATAGAGGAATCTTCAAATGCAGGTTTCCCTGAATTATGTGGGCCTCCATTTATTGAGAATGTTAACTTGTGTTTGTAGAAATAGACCTGGAAAATAGGTGTTGGGTTTTATATTTTGCAGATGGAGAAAATGAAGTGCAGGAAAGTGAAATAACTTGTCTAATGGAAGTGGTAAAAATGGGATTTGAATCCAGGTCATCCACCTCTGGGGTCTGGCCTTTAACCACCGCACACAGTACCCACACTATTCTAAACTGTTGGTTTGCATATGTTAATTTATCTAATCCTTACAACCACTTCATGATGTATGCCCTATAGAGGGACCTCAGTTTCCTCATCTCTGCAATGAGGACGACAATCACACACTCCAGGGTGTTTGAGAGCATTGTACTGGTGTATAGTATAGTCAGCCGTCAATACACATGAGCTGTTAGAATTGTTACTATTAAAATACAACAGGACTCCTGTAATATTTAAAAAAAAATGTGGCAGTGACATAGTGAGTGCTATGAGTTTTCTCACGATGGAAACTTTGCTTCAGGTCAGATTCTGAAGCCTTCTACATCATGTCCTAACAGAGAGCATGTGAGACTGCCAACTCCCTTACTTTAAAACTCCAAGGGCTTAAACCCTTTACCAAGTAAAAATGGTTTCTGGTCCCTTGATTCCTGGTCTTGACGCAACCCTGGCTCCCCATCAAGTTCATTCTGTCAGGAATTAAGAGATGGGAGAATGAATCAGTGACTAAGTGACTCGATTGTGCTGGAAGGTTTCAATTTTATCTATGTAGCGTTTATATTAATAATGATAGTGCTGAGAATTTTCACTCAGGAAAGGATAAGGTTGGCCGTGTATATTCAAATATCTGGTCTCTGGCAAGTGCTGCCAAATCTACCTTAATGGTAGATACCACAAGGGCTGCCTCTGTGGGACCTGTATAAAGTGTGTGCAGTTCACTGCTGGAAATTTATTTGGAGAAAAATAACCAAGTCCAGCTTTATGCTGTTACCAAGTAAATCCTTCATGCTTTCCTTCCAAGGATCCCAGCATATTCATTAGGTCATAGAACTTCCAGGATGGGGGTGGGAATCAGAGACATTAAGAGCCAGCAGGGATTTGGAATCAAGCTGACGAATGTTCAAATCCCAGCAGATCATGTTCCAGCTGTGTTACCCTGACTTTCTCCGTCTAGCTAGTCCACTGTTTCCTCATGATGAAGCCAAGTATTACCACACATGTATCTTGCAAGATGACTGGGAGGTTCTGCTTTATGTTGTGTATATGGCACCCAGCACAGTCTCCAGAACTGGCCATAAAGAAGTGAGTGGAAGGCCCAGCAAAGCAGAAAGGGTAGAGGGGCAGTATTGCCTAAGGAGACTTTGCAGCTGTTGCTTGGAATTACACAGACGCTGTGCCCATGGGAAGATGAAGGTATCACTGGGGCGAAGGAACTGACTCCCAGGAAGAACTTTCTTTATAGGATTTGTCTCACACAACCAAAAATAAGCCAGATAAAATGGCTACAGTGCAAAGGATGTGTAGAGTGATTCATAACAGAAGAAACTGATGCTGTAAATAAAATTCAGAGGCCAAGATCACTGGAACTTGGAAACATTCCCTTCCCTGCTATTCTGTGTTTCTTGGGGGAAATGGTTGAGAATTCCCACCTTCCAGCTCTGGGGCTTTTGGGAAGTTTCCATTGCAAAGCAGTCTTGCCCTTCCCCTGATAAAAATGACAATTCAGTTTTCCCAAGGAGGTACAGTGTGACTGGCCTTTTCAAAATGCATCTATCCTCATTAGTTCCTGAAAGCTTCTGGCTATCCTGTGCATGAGATACCATTATTACCTCAATTTTTAAGATGAGAAAATCAAGGCACAAAGAAGTTAGGGTACCCAGAGTCATGGGGTTAATAAGAGGGTTGGGATTTGAACCTGGGTTGTTGAAGTGCAGAACTTTGAGACTCGGTACACACTGTGTCTGCTGATGCAGATGAGTTCAAAGAAGATGTAGTTTTCTAAACCCAGATACCAGATTCATATTAATGAAAGGGGAGGGGCAGAGCACAGAAGGGAACAGATGCCCAAGACAGGTATCTGCACTGACTGCGAGGGATGGCATCATGAAAAACTCAGCTCAACTCACGAAATCTCCAGGGGCCTTCATTTCCTTCAGGGTAGGATTAGGTTAATCCCTGTCCCTTCCCGCTCCCTGTAAAATCCCAGGGTTCTGTTCTCAAAGATGACCTAGGCTGGCTCTCATTCTGGAGGACAAGTGTCTACTCCGAAATTTTATAACCATAAAGAAAACAAACTCCCTTTTCTTTACAGTAATTGCAAAAATCAAGTTGGGCATCCTTCATTTTAGAAACACCCCTCCTTTAGAAATGACAGCTTTTATAAATGGCATCCATAAAAGACACTGCTCTTTGCTGGGCTTCAGAGACCCCCCTGGTGTCTAGACAGAGCACTTGAACCCTAGGTTAACCTCCCAGAGACAGACCTGGAAATGGCCTTGCTTGGAAAGAAGACAATGGGATATTTCGTAATGAAAGCTTTTCTTTATTCCATTATCGTTGCTTGGCACCTTCTTTCCGAATAATATATTTTCCAGCCCGTGGACAAGCATCCAGGCAACTGAAGCTTAATGTCATTTGAAATCTGTGATTTCTTCCCCTGATGTCCACTCAGTTGGGTCTGGATATTTCCTATTCTGAGTTCTCATGTTAACATTGGCAATGACCTTCTCAGACTCTTGCCACATAGTCCAAGCGACTCTGGTGCTTGTGGAGACATAAAGGCGTAAGCAGAAATGAATGCAGTTGTGTTCCCGTGGGAGGGTTAGGGTGATTTATTTTTCTTCCTTAATATTTCCTTGCCTGCTTTTAGAGCTATAGTTACCTTATTTGAGCCCTGTGATCGATTAGGCTAACTGGATACCATGATGAGAATAGGCTTTAATCCATAAACTTATAAGCTTCTATCACAGTTGAGCAGAATCCAAAAGAGACCCTAATTCCTCCTTTGGACTTCTGTGTTCCTCGGGGAGGAGAAGCGATTTTTTGGCTGGAGGAAAATTGGAATTGAAGATTTCCAGGGATGGTTTTGCCAAGACTCTTCTTCCCATGACCTGGCCTTCTCTGTTCTCACAGCCTCACGGCCACGTTGGCAAGTGTTGGTGCAGCCAGTATTCCCAGCGCCGGGCTGGTCACCATGCTCCTCATTCTGACAGCTGTGGGCCTGCCGACAGAAGACATCAGCCTGCTGGTGGCTGTGGACTGGCTGCTGTAAGTGCCTGCAGAGGGGCTTCTGCTGGGGGTTGTGAGTGCTGTCTTCCAGGGGTGGACAGGTGGCAAGGATACAATGGAGACTTTAGCTAATCCCATGGCACCCCCTCCTCCCTGGCTGCCTCCCCCCTTTCCTCTAACATTTACTGAGTGTCCACTTAGAAACCAGAGAAGAAAAAGAGGAAACTCTGAGGGCCTCACAATCTACTGGAGGAACCAGATAAACTGCAATACCAGGTTAAAAGTGAGTAGTAAGGAACAGACAAAAAAATCTCCAATCATGTATACAAAGCCAGATAGAAAGGAGCACATACCACATGATTCTATTTACATGAAGTTCTAGGAAAAGATGATATAATCTTAGCACTAAAAAGAGGTCAGGATTGTCTGAGTTTTGGGGTCGAGGTGTAGAGATGAACTGGGAAGGGGCACAAGGGAACCTAGGGAGTGATAAAAATATTCCATAGGCACAGATGTCTGCATTTGTCAAACCCACATCAAACCACACACTGAAAATGAGTATGTTCTATTGTATATAAATTACACCATAAAAACATATTAAAAATAGCACACACAAAAAAGCATAGTGGTGGAGAGAGACATCCATTCCAGTCTAGGATGCAGAGGCACAGTGGAGAAGGTCAGAAAATAGTGAAAATGGTTCCTGAATTTGAGTGCCCGCTCTGTGCTTGTATGTCCTCTTTTAACAATTGTGAAAGATTGGGGTTATTATTTTCATATTATAGACGAGGGAACTGAGGCTCAGAAAGGTAAAATAATTTGGAAATGAACAGAGATTTGACCTTAGGCGTACTGGGTTCTGGAGTCTGCCATGTTCTTGTTCATGGCCATATTCAAGCTTTAAAATGCAATGATAGCTGAGCTGAATCATACTTGACAGGTAGAAATTACCCAAGAATATGTAGTGGAGGGAAACAGAACATTCCAGTCAAGGCCAGCCTGTGCTGAGGTACAGAGGCTACTAACAGTGTACCTAGACTGTGAGGACCTATAAACGAGAAAGGCGAGGCAAGATGGACAGCCTTGAAGCTCTGCAGGGAAACTTGGACTTGACCTTGGACGTGTAGCCCAGCTACATTTCTGATGAAAGACGTTTTCTGGCCACGCTTGAAGGTAGACAAGTCTAGCCAGGTGGTCCCCAATAGGGAATTTGGAATGGACTTTCTCTATAGTCCATTTCTCACATCTGGGCACTGCTGCTCTGTGAGAAGTACTCTGATACCTCCTGTCCAGTTGTGGGGTTAAATGGTAGCGATGCCTTGGGTTTTAGTGTCAGAGGTGCAGAGTGACAAATGCTGGCACAGAGGTCTGAGGCTAAAGTGCCCACATTGGCTTTTTTGAACAGCCTTATACACCAGTGGCAATGGTCCTGACATTTATTTGCATGAATTTTAAGAGCCAGAAGCCACATTTTATGGATTCGAGTTTGTACTTCCTCCCTACTTCCATTCTCCCAAAGAGAGAAAAAAAAAAGCAAGAGACTGACAGGAAGAAGTACATCCAGGAAGGTAGAAGAAAGCCTGGTTTCTCCATAAAACGTGCCTGCTGGTGGTGCAGGCAGGGGGTTTACGTTAGAAGAAAGAAGGGGCTCTCAGGAGGAGTCATGTTATCTTCCTAACTGGCTCTTTCCTCATCAGAGAAATGGGTTGGAAATGGGAAGGTGAAGAGCAAACTAAATCATCTCAGGTCTGTGTCTGTGCAGCTCTCAGGAAGTGGGGGCTCCACCCTGCTAACTCGCCCTGTGTGGGCACCAAGGGGCAGACTTGCTCATGGTCTCCCTTCAGACAATGGCTGGAAGGTGCCCTTCCACCTTCCATTGTGATGCAGCTGACAGTCCATGGTGGGGTCTGGGTGGAAGGGTTGGGATGAAGGAGACAAAGAGTGGGGTCGGATTTAGGTGGGGAGGAGGCAAAAGAGAAATGAAGACCTTTGCAGTGGTTGCGGGGTTGAGCAGGAGCTCGGTACGTGTGTGCTGACCTTGACCACAGATGCTGTGTGGCCCTCAGGGTCTTTCCACACAGAAGACAGGGAAGCGCTCGGATTCCGCTCCCTTCTTCCATGACTTGCTGCTTCTTTACACCCTGGCCTCCTTGTCTGTTGAGTCCCTCTACTCATGTTGTCCTCCAAGGTCCCTTGCCTGTTGTGATTACTTTGCCTGGTCTCTTCTCGATCTTGTTTCTGAGGCCTGAAGTCCACCGGGAAGAGATTGATCTTTTATAAGGCTGCACCCCATCAGAATGCAAATGCCTTTGGGTTGAAAAACATTCAATAATATTTTCAAGAATGAGGAAAAGGAGCTGACATCCGGTGGGGACTGCAGTGCCTTTCCATCTGCTTTCATTTATTCCTTAAAGAGCTCCATGTTATATTTCACAGATGAGAAATGGGCAATCAGGAGGGTCAGTCTCTTGCAGAGGACCATGTGTGGCCAGGTCAGAGCCCTTTACCCCACCCAGGCTGTTTCCTCATTTGAATCAAGCAGTTTACTGGTGGAGAAGAGGACCACAGAGGTCCAGAGCTGGTGAGGCTAGGGAAGACATAACTACTAAGGTCCCTCGTGCTTTGGTTTGGATGGCTTCCAAAACTCATGTTGAAATTTAATTTTTATTGTATCATGCTGAAATTAAATTATATTCTCAGAATTAAGAGGTGGGAGCTTTACAAGTTGATTGGGCCACTAGAGGTGGGATTGGTGCCATTGTGAAAGGGTGACTTTAGCTCCCTTCTGTCTTTGCCCTTCCACCTGCCATCATGTGATGACGCAGCAAAGGGTCCCTGGCCAGATTCTGATGTCTTTATCTTTCTGTTCTCCAGAACTGTGAGAAAATAATTTCTGTTCTTCGTAATTACCCAGTCTCAGTAAGTGTTACAGCAGCATAAATGGACAGAACCATCCCTGGTTCTTCATCATAACCAAAGATTTTTTTGGTTTGACCTGTTTTCGCCTCCTTTCTCAGCATTAAAACAAAACAAGGAGCCTAAATGGGGACAAATGGGGCATGCTCAAGGCCTCACTTAGAACTCAAGTCCTCTGGCCCCAGTAGGTCTGACATTGTGGACCCTGTCTTGCTGGCAGGCATTTGCTCTCAGTTCTATTGGATGAGCGTGACTTCATGAAACATTCAAGACCCTGCCTACTTCTGACCTAAATGTTAGCAAATGGAACCGGAGGGCTGGGTCCTCTGGGATCACCTGATGCAGGTGATCACATGCTCACGCTTGCACAGAAAAGCAGGGCTGACACATGGGGGCAGAAGGGAGTTGGCTGAATAACAACTATAAAAAAAACTGACGATATATTTGGATTATCTATATTGAAGAAATCATAAGAGAAAACTATCCTCTTTTCAAACTAGAAAGAAAAGAGCACATGAAGAGCTCTTCTCTACTTCTGGGGTTCTGATCCCAGATGCGGGGAGAGGAAGGCATGTGGTTGAGGGAAAACAAGGCCAAGGGGCAGGAGACCTGGCTCTGAGCTCTGTACTTACCGTCTATGGGACTGGAGCAAATTTCTCACTCTCTGGGCCTCAGCTTTGCCGTGTACGAAATAAAACAATGACTTTGGCCTGAATGCAGGAATCTAAACCCAATATCTTCGGGTACCTTCTGGTTGTGAGTCCTGATGTTAAGATTCTGCTGGTGAAGGATGTTTGTATACAAATAAACATGAGTATTCCATTTAAGAAGGAAAGCAAAAGGGAGGGTTGGGGGTACTGGGAAGATAGGCATCTGAGCCCGTAGCTGGGTCAGGTCTGCTTTGAATTAGTAATGGTGCCACATTCTTTCTCACCAGCTAGAGGAGTTCTGGAAACGAGCTCTTAGGGTAGGCTCCATGGTGTTTGGGTGCTGGTCAATGTGTAGGTTGGGGTGGGTGTTGAGTTGAGGTGGGGGCAAGGGGGAGGCTGAGAGAGTTTCTCAGAAAAGTAGTTGGTAGAGGAAAAGCAAAGAAAAAGATGGGGGAATTTTTGTCCTCTTTAGGCAAAGTCTGTACGCTTTTATAACTCTAGCAATTTTTCAGTCTAAAACCAAACAAAGCTTCATGAAGTGACATTTAATGTGTCACAGTGCTTGCCAGCCGCTGGACACCAGCCAGCCTCATTACTGCCTGCGAAGCCCTGGATACTTTTCAATGGGCAGGCTTAGCTGATCTGTAAATGTCATGGTGAAATCCAAGATTCCAGAGCCCTGAAAAGTGCCCGAGTCCTAGAACAACAGATAGGCAGGACTGGTTAAAAGCAGAACCTTCCCCTGGATCAAGGAAGCCATTTGTGTGGGGGAAACCCTTGGCAGATATTTATAAGAGAGCTCACTGACACCCCCACTACAGAGACAGGATGGAGTAAAAACTTGGAGCCCATATTAGGGAGAGGTAGTAAGTAATTCGGTCTGGCTATAGGTTGAAAAGAAATCTAAACCCAATATCTTTGGGTGCCTTCTGGTTGGGAGTCCTGATGTTAAGATTCTGCTGGTGATGGATGTTTGTATACAAATAAACATGAGCATTCCATTTAAGAAGGAAAGAAAAAGGGAGGGTAGGGGATGCTGAGCCTCTCTTCCACACTCACATTTGATAGTGTTGGGGCAGGTACAGTTGAGATGGCCCACGAAGAGCCCTCATCCTGCAGGACAGACTCTGAAGCTCCTCTGAAGCCTCTCTGGAGGGAATAGAGTTTTGGTTCTCAAACTTGAGTGTGCACCAAAATCTGTTGCAGAATCTGTGTTGGGGCTCAGTAATTGTCACTTCTAACAAGTTCCCAGATGATGCCCATGATCAGTCCAGGGACCTCACTTCCAGAAGCAAGGAACTAGAGATCCTGATAAGAGTTCCTAAGAGTGGGCATATAAGCTCCTCTGCTCTTTTTTGAGAAAGTGTTCAAAGTTTCTGCTCCATTCAATAAAAATACCTCAAAAGGACACAGAATGCTAAGAGCTAATGTTCGATGAGTGTCCTTAACTGTTACACATTGCTCTAAGCACTTGACATGAATTTGTTTAAAAGTGATAGTACACAATTAGGCAGCTGATAGTATTGACTTATCCCAGTTTAGTGGATATTAAATGTGTGAACTTGGATTCAGACCCAGATGACCTGATTGGGTCACCCCCATGGCTTGGGGGTTCCAGGTCTGCCAATGTGCATTCGTACACACACAGACACACTCTCACACAACTGACTTAAACTCCACTCCATGCCTGATTGAAAAGAAAACTAATTCCCACATCTATCTTATCTTTGAAGATTCCAGGCCCGTCTGTTGATCTTAGTCTTTGATTTCAGCACATACACTGAATTCTCCTCATTTCTACCTCCTGCCTTATCTCTACTCTCTGTCCAACCTCACTGTGAAAGGTAACCCCTATCCCACTGAGTCCTTCCCCCTCCACTAATGTGTCCCTGCCTTGGGGCAGTACAACTACAGATCAAGGAGACAGAGTAGGGGGTAGCTCTATACAGCAAAATCATTTTTAACATATTACAAAAGAAATGTGTGTTCACAGAAAGGGGAGAGAGCAAATCTCTGGAGAGTGAGAAAATGAAAAAGTTTCCTGTACCTGCCATTGAATCTCAGCTGCTGATTCTCTGAAGTACTGTAGTCACCATTAATAATGTCATGTAGCACAGGAATTAAAATTTTAATATTAGGCATCCCTTTTCTTAAAATCAACAACAACAACAAACCTTTTTATGTTCCCAGCCTCTGAGCATCTCCCTGCCCTGTTTCCACCTTTCTTGGTCTCTCACTGTCTTGCTGGATCTCCGCGATCCCCATCTGTTTGGTTCTTCCCCCAGCTCTCTGGATGCCTCTCTTATTTTCAGTTGCAAAACAGTTTGGGCTGTCTGCATCTCCCTCCACCTCCAAGGTTATGCCCTTTTCACATCCAAAATTTCCAGCCAGACATCTTAATAAATAAAAATCAGTTCTCTAGTCTCTAGAGTTCCCAAAGTAAAAGTCCATCCCATCTTACTTCCTTCATATACCCATCTCCCAACTTTCCCCACACCATCCCGGGCCTGAAGGAACAGTCATTGGTTTCTACATCCTCAGATTCAACCAAGAGTGGACATAAAAAAAAAAAAAAGAAAAAAAAAACTGTATCCGACTGAACACATACAGTTGTTTTTCTTGCCATCACCCACTAAACAGTACAGCAAAACAACAGTCATAGCATTTCTGGTGTTTTAGTTACTCTAAGCAACCTAGAGATGATTTAAAGTATACGGAAGGATCTGTGTAGGTTATATGCAAACACCAAGCCATTTTGTGAAAGGAACTTTCACAAAGTTCCTCTATGAACATCTATGCATTGGAGATCCACGTGGAGTCCAAGAATCAATCTCCCACAGATCCTGAAAACTATAAAATATGGTCGCAGCTCAAAGAGTTTATAGTCTAGTACTGAAGTTAAAAAAAAAATCCCAAGAGATGTGGTCAAGAAATTCCAACAGCATATGCTAGTTGCTAAAAGAGGAGTGTGCATAAGATTTGGTTGGGGAATTAAGGAGGAAGTGATCTCATTTGCTTTTTACTTGAAGTAATAATAGTAACACGCTGAGCAGTTGATGGCTGGCACCTACTTTGTGCCACGTAAGCCTTTCATGCAGAGGGTTTGTGGAGCACCTCTCAGATGGTGATGATGATTGTTTTGTCCTGTGTCTGGAGCTGGGTATTGATTTCCACATTTTGCAAGTGAGAAACGTGAGTGGGAAAGGTTAAGTAACTCACCTTGATGGATCCAGGGTTGCAGCTCAGTCCGAGATCCAAAGTTCACACTCTTGACCCAAGGTCAGAGGGGAGTCTCCTTCCCTTCCTTAACCTCACATGGCTTTAGCCCTTTATTTTCCCCCAGGCCTGGGGTTTTAGGTGACCTCTCTGCCACACGGTACCCTCATGACAGTCCCTTAGCACCCTGCCTTCTGAGAGCAGGCACTGTAGTTTGTTTTCAGTAAGTTGAATCATATGAAACTGCCAATATTTGGCCTCTTTAGAATTACAAAAATGGCAATTTCTATGGTATGACCTAATACAAAGGATCAGAGGAATCATGTGCAAGCCAACCCCCTCAGCTCTGTTTTTCTTTGAGAAACAGGCTTTTCTGACAATCCCACTTCTTTCTTGCCAAAGGATTTAGACCAGGAGATAGAGAAGAAACAGAGCACCTTGGCAATTATTTTTCTTCCCATGAGCAGACCCAGTGACTGTGCAATCACTGTCAAGCCCCCCTTCCATCTTTGGTTCCTGGCAGCCCCCAAAGGACAGCTGTGTCATCTAGTGAGTCCACTAAATGCAAGATTCTTCTCTCACCTCTGTCTTCTTCTTGCAATCCAATCACACAGCATCCAGACCCAAAGACAGGGTCTATACCTCTATTTTTTTTTTTTTTAATCTGGACAACCTAAAAGTTGCTGAGGTCAACATAAAAGACACAGTTCCCTGAGAGGCCAGGGGTGATCATGAAGGAAAATGAAAGTACTTGCTTGTGGAGAAACTTTCCAGATGTGCACCATAAATTCCCACATCCTGCTTTGGACTTCCCCTGAGTTGGTCAGACATTCCCCTAGGTCCTCTGTGATGCTGTTTGTCAGTACATTCAGAAAGAAAGATCCAGACAGAGGAGCCACGATGGACCTCCTGGCCTGGGCATCCTGTGAATTTTCCCAGTATACTTTGTGGCAGAGAAACCTGGCCCTGACAGGGCTCTAATAGCATCGCGTAATCCAAATTTGCAAATTTGCATCTTGCTCTTCACCAGATCTCCTTTCGCTGTTGCCATTTCACTTAGACATCTGCATAAACTTACTGTTCACTCCCTCTCTTCCGTAGAGGTGGGACAGAGTCCTTCTGCCAAAGACATGACCATCATCCCCACTTTGGAGCCCATCCTCTCAAATCTCCCTAGGGGCCCAACTCTGTACATGATCCCCTCTTCTCTATACCTTTAGTTCCTCTTCCACCAATTCCTTCTCGTTAGAATTTAAACATGTTCAAATATTCCACATCTTAAAATAAAAGCAAACCAAAAATTCTTCGTCA
This sequence comes from Marmota monax, assembly GCF_021218885.2. Classification (NCBI taxonomy): domain Eukaryota; kingdom Metazoa; phylum Chordata; class Mammalia; order Rodentia; family Sciuridae; genus Marmota; species Marmota monax. The sequence goes on along the minus strand of NW_026692072.1, from coordinate 2,189,901 downwards.
AACATTCCTTCTCCTCATCTTCATAATAAATCTTCTGGAATAAAATGATTACGTATAATGTCCCCCAATTCTTCACTTCACGATTATTTACCTATAGTGAACCGACTTCTGTCCCTACCTCCATATAGAAACTGCCCTTAGCACATCAACAACAGGGGCATCTTTATGGCTGAAACCAAGAGACACTTCTCCTTGACCTCTAGGCAGTACTTGGCATTGTCCACGGCACCCTTCTTTTTAGAACATACTTCTTTTTATTCCTTTGCTCATTCCTTAAATGTCAGTTGCCCTCAGTGATCTAGTCTGCTGTGTCTGCTCTTCTCCCTCTACATTCTCTCTGAGGGTAAACCAACACTCCTGTGGCATTTATGGTTAAGTCTATATAATGATCCTAATTTATGTCCTGCATCCCAGGTGTGTCTGGTGACCATCAGTATATATTCCTAGTCACCTGTGGTACATCACCTCTTGACTAAGTCACACGCACCACGCTCAATGTGTTCAAACTGAAATGAGAACCCTTCCCACCCCAGTTGGTCATGCCCCCAATGCTTGACTGTTCTTCTTCTGTATTCCTTACAACCAACTAGTCCTCTCAAGTTCTTTAATTCTATATCCTAAATCTCCATCTAATTCATCTGTCTGTATACCTACTACATCCTCATTAACTGGTCCCTCTCTCAGTCTAGTCCTTATTTAGCCCATAAACATGATCTTTCCCTTAAATGGCTCCTAACTACACTTTGGGTAAAGTCCTAGCTGTCTGAATTTGACTCTTAAGGCCATTTGTGACTTAAGTTAATTCTTATTTTCTGCTTCTTTTACTCTATTCAGCCATCTTGAATTCTTTGGAGTGCTCCTTTCTCTTAGATTTCATGTTTATTTCTCGTCTCTCCAAAGCTCTATTTTTTGGACTCATCCTTTGGGCCCAACTCAAGATATGTCTACTGGAATCTTTTCCTGTGCCCCATGTGTAATAGAGTATCCCACCTCTATAACCCTATAGCCCTCAGTACTCATTCCTATTAAAACATTGATTTCACTCTCATGTGGAAGACAAGAAAGTGAGGTTCTTGGGAAAAAGGAAGGATTGGCAGGGTCTTGTTTTATTCTTTGCTGTCCTGAACACCCTGCACACACTAATATGCTCATTGGCATCTGTTGAAGGAATGAATTCATTAACAAACAAACTCAGCAAGTATTGGTGTTGATGGTTTCTTCTTTTTACTTAGCTATTGAGAGAATGTTTGCAGAATGTTAAAAAGAATGTTTGCAGGTTCATGGGTTCTTGCAACCTGTAATGAGTACTTCAGACATACTGAGTGTTTCTCTGATCATATTGAACCCTCACAGCCTCCTGTGAGGTTGGGAATAGCTTCATTCCCTACTTCCCGCTCAGGTGAGAAGTGATTTTCTCAGGTGTGTCAGAAGATGTGGGCTAAGGCTCCAACCCCAGGTCCAGGGCCCTTTCTATTTTGATTTTGGCAGCTACATCAGTCTGCTTTAATTCTACTCAACTCTGTCTTCCATCCATTCCTGTCCTGATGGCTGTTTCCAAGAACTGATGGAATTAAAGACAGATGACTGTACAACCGTGGGAAAGCTCATCCAGAAATCCTATTCCAAAAACTTGACTCAGTGGCTGCTTTAGGTGAGAAGAAATCTGGTGTCAAAAGTTAAGGGTTGAAGAAACAGGAGTCTGTGAACTTTTGAGTGAATGTGCCTTTATTAAACAGAGAAGTCATGAACTTTGAGCTTAGTATTTTATGCTGTTGTCCACATAATGGTGAATGGGGGTTATACACAAAGGGAAAGGAGCCAGGATATATTGAGTATAAACTCTGGGTCATGAACTGACTTTATCTTTCCCAAATCCTATGAAATAGATATTCGGGCTGTATGAGGAAAATTCTGGCTGAGCAAGTGTTTTAGCCCATTCAGGGTGCTGTAACAGTATGCCATGAAATAGGTGGCTTATAAGTAAGGGAGGTTATTTCTCACCATTCTGAAAGCTGAGCAGTCCAAGACGGAGGAACTGGCAAATGCCGTGTCTTGTAGAGCTCGCTTTCTCGCAGATAGTTATGTTCTCACTGTAATCTCACATGGTCTATGGGGAAAGGGATCTCTGATGGGCATATTTTATAAAGGCATTAATCCCATTCTTGAGGGCCCCACCCTCATGAATTTATCATCTCCCAAAGGCTTCTCCTGCTAATACTATCATTATGGGGACTAGGTTCAATATATAACTTTTGGAGGGATGTAGATATTTGGACGATAGCAGCAAATCATCCAAATCACATGGTTATTAAGTGACTGAGCTAGATTCAAAATCAGGGCTGTGTATCTATGAGTTTCTTTGCAACATGTGTCAGGCAGTGGATTCTGGAATCATACTGTGTGTGTTAAATTTGGCTCTATGAGTTTCCTATGACTGGCACTTTGGGAAGCCACTTGATCTCCTCAGAATTCACTTTTTTTCATGTATTAAATGTGAATAACAGGACCTCCTATGTTTTTGTAGTTATGTTAAGTATGATTTAAGGTACTATCAGTAAAGTATATTCCTATACCTGGTCAGTGTGACATAATCATCGTCATCATCTTAGTCATTATTACCCCATTACCTCTTGCCCATCTATTCTCCAATAAAGCAGGTACTCCTGGATCATGGGATCGATGGGTACTCAGAGAGTTGTTTTTGAAGACTTTATCATTCTTTGGAATTTAACATTTGGTCAAAGGTACCGGACACTTGCCAAGGAGGAATTCAATATCTCTTATCTGAAATATTTGGGACCATAAGTGTTTCAGAGTTCAGTTTTTTTTTTTTTTATTTTTAAATAGTTGCCCTATACACAATGAGATATCTTTGGGATGGACCCCAAGTCAAAAGACCAAATTCATTTGTTTCATGTAACATGCACACATACATGCACACACACGTATGTCTATATCAGATGAAGGTGATTTTATACAATATTTTTAGTGAACCTACATTTTTTTTTTCTGTGACCTGTCACATGAGGTGATGTGTGAAATGTTCCACTTATGGCATCATATTGGTACTCAAAACTTTTGGATTTGGGGGCATTTCCGATTTTTGGATTATAGGGTTCACTACTTCCTCAGCAGACCACACTAGATGATGGCCAGATAACACAACAAGTTAGTTGGGAGAGCTGTCAGAGTGCCGCAGTCTGGCTGGGCACAAAATCACGAGCCACTCAAGCAGGAACAAACTTTATTTTTTGAAACTGCCTCCAATGTCCGGTATGCGCCCGGGAAGATCACACACGGCGTTCTCCCGGAACCGCCAGAGGAAGTTCCTCCCTCGGAACTCCCTCCTACTGTACTTCCCCAACCAAAGGGAACGCTCCAGGAGTCCAATATCCATATGAATGCAAATCTTAACATAATCATATCATCTCAATGGCTAGCTGGCGTCACCTTTCAACCAAAAATGCCATGCATCATATACTTGGCTCTTAGCATCAGAGGAATTTGCCTATAAGTGAAGTTAGTGTTTTTAGGGGGAGATAGCAGCTTAGCCAGGTATGTTTGGATGTTCTACCAAGGAACTACCAAAAATACATTTGAATTTACCTGATAAAATTTAGAGTAATATTGAAAGTACACATATGTTAAATAATGTCTTTTGGGTCCAGACTAAATGGAAGTCTAAACACTTTGCTATGTTATTTGATCTTCACAAGAACCCTTTTTATTTGGCTGTACTGGTTATTCAGTTTTATAGCTGAGACAACTACAGCTCACAAATGCTAACATGACCAGGGTTGCCCAACATGGAAGGGGCAAATATAGCATTTGAATCCAAGTCAGTCTGCCTCTAGAATCCATGCTTTTTTCTTTTTCTTACTTTGTTCTTTCGAATTTTATTTTAAACTGATACATCAAAACAGAATCATACATATTAACAAGGTAACTAATATTTCAATACACGTATGCACGTTACATGTTTAAATCAGGTTAAAGATATCTGTCTCATTAAAAATTAATCATTTCTTTATGGTGAAAACTTCCAAATCCTTTCCTCTAGCTTTTTGAAATGTGCAATACATTGCTGCTTGCATAGCCACCTATAGTGCACAAGTACACGAGAGCTTCATATTCCTCCCGTCACCATGCATTTCTTAACTACTGTCATATATTGCTCCTCATACCCTTGTACTGGGGCTTCCTAGTAATCTACTTCAAGTGTTGATTTGGTGGATTACCTCAAGACCTTGTCTTCATTTATATACAGACTTTATCACCCTCAGGCAGATTCTCCAGAGCAGAAGAAGGCAAGAACATTCCAAGATGGAGAGATGCTCCTGAGAGTTCAGAGTCAACCCTGATTTTGCCCCCACCCCATGGGCAGCATCTTCCTGCTTGAAATCAGGACAGCTGGTTTATACTTTTCAAACAACTGGCTTTCAAGGGAGCCAGGATAGACTTCTCAAAGTACAGCTTTATTATTATTCTTTCCTGGATGTAGGTTTGAGCACAGGAAATAGAATTTATTTTATACCTGTGTTCCAAGAAAAAAAAAAACACTAAAGTTTACACTTTGCTTGGAACTAATCATAGTACTCATTATTTGAATGGAAGGCTAGAATGTCCTGAACTAAGAATTTCTCAGCAGCATCTTTACCTAATTTCCTTTCTTTTATTTTTTTGTGTTGTTTACTTATTTACAAACTTGCTTAGTAGTTTTCCAGAATCCTTCTCTTTAGGACTTTGAATACCTAGTAAACATGCTAAAAGGATTTTTCACAATTATTTGGTTCATACTTACAGATGGGAGGACATTACTTACTCTTAGAAACTCACTTAACCTTCCTGGCATGGATCTCCTAAGAGGAAGAGTTGTATATCAACCATCGTATATTTCAAGTTAGAATCTGCAACACATGACTAGAAGAAGGGCATTCTTAGTACTTTATGGTTCCAGAAACAGTATGGAAGATTCATTTTTTTTTAGGTTAATAGAAAAAAGAAGATACACTATTTTTATTTTTCTGGGGCACACAGGCACAACCCATATTTGAGAAAATTGTGGCTGGTTTCCTATCCAACAGCAATCTCTGCAGGGTTGGGGGGTGGCAAGCTGGGGGAAAGGGCAGGCTTAGTTTACACCCTTAAAAAAAAAGATGGGTTTTCTATTACGGAAAAGTTCACAGCTCCTTAGTTGTTTTTAGTAGAATTAATAAAACAAAATCAGCAGAGGTAGTATGGAATCCTTGAAGAACAGTTTGAAAGGATACAATGTCGGGCACAATTAGGTGTGTCTGGAGCCTAGATACCAGTTTTGAGACCGGGACACATTTCTCTCTAATTCTTTCTTCTCCTCTTTTCCTTGGCTGTTTCTTATTGGTTCTTTACCATTCATTGGGCATTTTTTGCTAAGCACTTTACCTACGGTATTTCATTTAGTTCTCACACAAGCCTATAAGAGAAGTGGAAATCAAGGTCCATAAAGGTTAAATAAGTTGGCCCCGTCAGACAGAGGGAAAAGGTGGAGTCAGAACTCAACCCCAAATCTCTCTTGCTCTAGACCTTGACCTTTCAACCATCACATCACAATGCTTCCTCATTAAACTTCTTCTGTTCTTTATCCCAGGGACAGGATGAGAACTTCAGTCAATGTCGTGGGTGACTCTTTTGGGGCAGGGATTGTCTATCACCTCTCCAAGTCTGAGCTGGATACAATTGACTCCCAACACCGAGTGCATGAAGACATTGAAATGACCAAGACTCAGTCCATTTACGATGACATGAAGAACCACAGGGAAAGCAACTCTAATCAATGTGTCTATGCCGCACACAACTCTGTCATAGTAGATGAGTGCAAGGTACCTTTTTCATTCCTGGATATCGAGACTTGTATATAGTAGTGCATGCTCGACTTCTTTAAAGAACAAAAAACCCCTGCATCCATTACTGACATGTTTTGTTTTTTTTTTTAAAAAACCATGTAACCTAAGCTTCTATGAATCCCAGCTCATCTAACTCTGTGTCTAACATGGCAGGAAATCAAGTCTGACACTAAAAGAACCAATCTGTTGCTTGTTTCATCTATGTGATGTGTTACAAGCGTTCTCATTCCGGCATCAACCTACTCTACTAATTGGTTAGCCTTCTTGACTATTTTACCCAAGAATGTGGAGATTGCTAGAGCTCTTCTGGCTTCTCAATCTTCTATTCCTTGAATGGAACATTGAGAAAATACCACTCAATTGATACCGCATGAGTGTTCCTCTTTGTTGTATATAAAATTGGTAAAAAGTGTGCCCATAGAACTTTGCTTTCTCTTAATTATTTTTTTTGTGGGAAGGGTAAGTTTTGACCTGGCAGTACTTTGCTCCCAAAATAGGGAAGCAATTTCAAATGAAGAAAAACTATCCTTCAGAACAATTATCCAAATAAGTCTTTTAAAAACACTGTATCTCACATACTACCTAGCAGCGCCATCTTTTTCTACAGCGTGGATGTACTGGGTTCTTCTCCAGGCTGTTGGGGGCCAAGTCTTCAAGCGTGATGGGCTCTGCCTAGCCTTCATTGTAGCTAACTGGACCTTGTTAAAGACAGAGTGTTATGACCAGAGTAAAGCAAACTTGGAGAAACCCTGGCAGGTGGGCAGAGTCAACTTGGGTCTGGTTTGCTAAAATGATTCCATGAAGCAACTGAGGACAATCTGGTCCCACCACAGATCTCTGGTACCTTTTTAGCTTTATTTATTTATTTATCTGGTACTGGGGATTGAACCCAGAGGTGCTTAATCACTGAGCCACATGCCCTCTCTGGTACCCTTTTGATTCCTGTTGATATAATCACATTAAATCTTTGATTCTTTCCTGTGTTATATCTGAGCCATTCCAAATACATACCCTGATTTGTGACAGACATCTAAGGAAGCAATTCTCTTCACTGGACTGTGTCATAGGTCTGGAATTCTAGTGGACCAGGCACAGTCTTCTGTTTATCTCCTCTGCATCAGGTACATGGGTGGGTGAGCAGGGGCTCTGATACAAATCAGAGAAGAAACCTACCCACCAAGAAGCCATTGCATGAATTATTGGACTCAGTGAAAATAATTTAAATTTTTTAAAATTCACATCTACCTAAAGGGCATGATCCATTCATTGGAATTAGTGTTTTTCAGAAGTGAAAACACTATTCCCCATTGAAATGTTCGTCAAGGGTCCACATTCTCATGGAATGGATTTATATTCTATTATATTTCACAAATACTTATCATGTGCCTTGTAAGGTTTAGTTGAGTGTCCCCACCTCATGTCTGGGACATCCTGCATTTTGATCTTTAATCAAGTTTTTACTGACAAACCCCTTAATTAGGCACTAGAGGACAGTGAACGGAATGTACAGTGTTGTAGAGAAGATAGGACTTGAACTCAAATTATTGACATGTAAGAAAAAATTGCACGAGACAAAATGGCAATAATCATATATTTTTTTTAAATTTCACAGTCATATGTATGAGGAATCCTAGTGGTTAATTGCCTGTGTCATAGCCCTTTTGGAATGTTTCAAGAGGTTTCTTAATATTGTCAAGAACGTGTTTTGAAAAAAAAAAATAAAGGTGTATGTGCATGGAGATGTCTTTACAGTTAAAGCTTCCTGATTTTTTTTTCTTAAAGGACACCAGGAGAAATTTGCTTCATTTTTAAGCAAAATATTTCAAACTCTAAAAGGAGATGGTTGTGAATTATTCCTGTCCCTAAGAAGTAAGCTTATGAACAGTAGAATTTTGTCCCTATTCATCACTACCATGTCCCCAACTTCTAAAACAGTGTCTGGCATGTTATATATAGGTACTCTGTAAATATTTGTTGAATGTATCCTCTTGTCATCTTGACTCCATGCTATATTTAATGTAACCTTTTTGATGGACAGTTTCATACAAATGGATCAGTCTGAGATGGACCATAGAGATTGACATAGCTCAATCTCTTCTCAGTTGACTATTCAACCAGCCACCTGTAGATGTGTTCATTTGTTAGCATTTAAATGGTCAATGACCCAACAGAGCAGGTCATGAAGATGATGACAATAGAATCATTGGCTTAATAACTATTTCAGCTGTTTGCATTTTTAGTAAAGTGACTGGGTTCAGCTTAGAGAAGACGAGATGGTCCTCAGCCTTTGGTGGGATGGGCAAGTTGGCTCCTCTCTCTCCAGGTCAGTTAATTGTGTTAACACTGACATAGAAGCAGGTAGTCAGAGCGATGGGGATGAGTGAACACCATTTTTCACAATATCTGGGCCATACTTATTCATTCCTTTGAAATTTCTTCTAGTCAGTTTCAGTCTCCTCAGTTTTTAAGCCAGCATGGGAAAAATAAATGTTTCCTGCCAAAACTCTCCCCTTTTTCTTTTCTATCCTCAAGTGATTGGACCACAGATGGGTAAAATGGGTTAGGGAGTCAAGTCCCAACTTTCATTAGTTTAGCCAGGAAAGGAAATGCCAGAAAAAAATCCTTTCCCAGCTCCTCTTGAAGCATAGGCAACAAACATACAAACATAAAACAAACATAAAAACAAAACAAAAAACCCCACCTCCTCCAAGTTCTGTGTGATCCTTACAAAGGCACCACACTGTGATTGACAATTTTGCACTGCTATTGATCTTGTTCAGCACTAAGAACCAAATGAGCACATTCAAGGTCACAGTGAACAGCCAGCTTTGTCCAGTCTGTCCCTGGCAGACTTTCTTGACAGTTCACTGAAGGGGAAACCAATTTGCTGTAGCTCTGGTCAAAACTTTAACCACTTCAAGTATTGTTATGTCATGTTGGTCTATTTTCAACTCTTGCCTGGTCATAGTAGCTTGAAGTTATGTGATAGCTTTTACATTTTAATCAGAATAACTGCATGTGGCCTAGTCATTGCTAACTGCATGGACTTCCTAAACAAAATGGTAGGGGGTGGCTAATAGGGATGGGAGGAATGAATGGCTTTTATTTTTATTTGCTTGGTTTGCAAAGGGCGCTTGGTTCTCTGTTCTCAGCATGCTGCATGCTCATGATGCATGCATTTCATTTCCACTTGGGTAAGAAGGTCAGATTTCTTTCAAACATTGCTGCATTTGTCATGTCTCCATATTCTAATGCTTCCATAAATCCAGTCTCTCCATTATGTGGAATATCAGTCGTGGGTTTAAGTTTGCACATGACGTTGAGGACAGACAGAAGGTAAGCTAGGAAAACTGCTTAGTAGTGGAGGGGAGAACCTCCCGTTCTGCATAAGGGTTCAGTTTGCTTTGAGCCAGGAAAGTATAATATAGATGGTCTAATAATTATATTTGATTAATTAAATGTCTGCACTGAAATAATTTGAATTATTATGACTGACCTCAGGCTTTGAATCCTCCCCCCTCTCCTTAAAACAATTTTTTAAATGTAAAGATAGCTTATTTGGTAGAGCCAAATCATGATGATTTCTGATTTTTAAAATGAGCAGAGACTGGGAATTTAGCTTAGTGGCAGATCACTTGCCTGGCACGTGTAAAGCCTTGGGTTCTATCCTCATCACCACAAAATGAATAAGTTATTTAATTAATTAAAAAACCAAAATTGTACCTGTGTGAAATATACCTGGCATCATTGTAACTGAACTTTTCACATGCATGAGTAGAACTAGCTGTCTAGTTCTGGAATTTTCTCTCTGTGATTGTATGGAGTAGCACATGGCACTCACTGTATTTTTAAAATTATGTTACTGTGTGATGGGTCTGCGGATAGCAAGACACCCCACAATCCTAAAACTGTATTAGGAGCTATCCCCCAAATTGCAAAACATCCGTAATCCCTAAATACTTGTGATATTTTAACTCTCAAATCACTTCTGAATGCCAAGACAGGTTCAAAAATCAATTTGGAAGGAACTCTTTTTAAAAACAATACTCAGTTGTATATTACAACCTTGGATCTAGTGCTTCTCCATATAACCACCCCCCCCTTTTTTTTTCTGGTTCTTGGCCTGTAAGCTGGATGCTGATGATAATTATTTTCAGGTAACTCTGGCAACCAATGGAAAGTCAGCTGACTGCAGTGTTGAGGAAGAACCCTGGAAACGTGAAAAATAAGGATATGATTCTCAGCAAATTCTTGACTAAGCTCCCCAGCGTACCTTATGGTAAAGATGATATCAACAAGCTTTCTTTTAAAAGGAAAAAAAAATGCATATATTTCTATGTTACTTAATCTGTTAGCTGAGGCTTAAAGGAGCTGTTGTGAGTCATGCTGACAGGCAGGGTGCTGTGTCTTTGCCAAATAACGCTTCATAAACGTCTGATTTGCTCACTTGTATTATTATTGTTTGAATGGATGCTGCTGGAGGAATCACACTGAATTGAAGACACATTCTTGCAGGTTCTTTTTTTTTTTTTTCCTCTCAAGATGCATAACTGTGGAAATTCTTTTCCCAGGGGATATGACAAAAGCAGTGTGGTACATTCCAGGGATTTGGGACAACGAACGCACATGGTGTGTTATTCCTTAAAGTGTTCATACCTTGCCTTGTTAAGCACAAGAGATTCAGCTAGAAGCCTCTAGAAGTAACTCCCCTTCAATGTCTTGTAGAGTTTGCACATGTTGAGACTAAAAGCAAATATCTCTTAGGGAACTTGGACAATTTATCTTTCAGCACCCTTTAAGTTAAATGTTTCCTGAATTTTAGTGGAAGCCACACGGCTTCAGTGTGGCTGATCATGGAACCCATTGCCTCTCCATCCCATGCAATTTGGAGATTCTAGAACGCCTGTAAGAATAATAGTTGAAATTTCAATATATATGTCATAATTCTAAGCTTGATAATGGATTAGAAAGCATCTTGTGCATAACCACTGCATCTATTGACAAAATCAAGGGAGCACAGTTGCCATGGATTTTAATCAGATTTAACTATTGAAATTCATTTATGTTTGGTCTGCACTCACCTGACACAGTGAAATCGAGTGAGATTGTTCCATCTGTGTTTTGCTTTCTTTGTTTTTCCCATAAGGTTCTCATTTGGGATTTTAACCAGAAAGGTAGTTTCCATTCCCAAACTGTTCCTATCACATTCACCCAGCTGGCCTCTCATTTTGTCCTCCTGGCACACAGAGGATGCTTGTGTTGGCCATGCCCCTTTCCATACCATATCTTGGTACTTATATCTAATATGTAGAAAGCTTATTGTTGTATCAAAGCACATAAAGCCAGTTACAGGACACGGTTGGAAGCAGAGCCTGTCTTCCTCTTCAGTGGGAATGGAACAGAAAACAAAGAGCCACGCACAACCCTGTACAGGTGGCATTCCTATGGCAGAGTCCAGGCAGCCTTGAACCACAGAGTGGCAACAAAGGAGGCTCCACACAGCTTCCCAGATGGAATCTCTTTCAAGGCTGTGGGAGTCTGAAGGAATCCATAATCTAATTGGCATAGCCCAGTGCCTTGCCTGTGGTAGGTAGCCAACATGACCTTAAGGACTGGTTATGCGAGCTGAAGGCTGAATGCCTCTGCTACTGTCTCCTACCGAGTCACCCACAGTATTCCTCTAAGGTGGCTGGGTTTGGGAGTTAGCTGGGGACTTGAGTTATTAAGTAAAGCACATTTGACTCTAAGGAGAAGGTGAACCTTGGTCCACAGGCGGGAGTAGGGTGTGTCATCCGAGGCCAGCAGAGGGCTATGGTAGTTCTAGAACCCCAATTCTCTGAGGAGAAGGTGGTTTTGGAATCACCTACCCTTAGTAATCGACTGCTTGTAACTTCTGTCTCCCAAATAGGACAGCTTTGGAACCTACAAAAGATATGAGATTCTACCTGTCTTGTCTCTTAAACCCTATTTTTTAAAAATAAAGATCACTATGGAGCAGTATTAGCAGATTTTTAAAAAATGATGTAGGTCTTCATTTTCATTAAATGACCAGTTAACAGGGTGGCCAAGGACATGCTCAAATGTAGTAGTGGACTGTACCTCCTTTATAGCAGATGTCCCGTAGGCCGGTAGCCAATGGGACAGTCCCAGGGTTTAGCTGTGAAACTGTTTAGGATTGTCTCTAAGTGGTAATCCCAAGAGCTTTTTTTACACCAAGTAGAAGAATCCAGGCGAGGCCTCTAAGAGCTTGCTGTTTTTTTGCTGTAGAGGGCCAATGTGTCACTGGTACAGGCTAACGAGGTTTTTCAAAGCATTGGTCACAGGATTGTCGTCTCAAGGTCCTGCCCGAAAATCAATCTGGTTTCTTTTGTCCTCAGCTTTTTTCTTGCTATCCTGTTTAACCGATGAATAGATAAGGGGATAATGTGTTCAGAAGAAACAAGATGCAGCCTTACAAAGCAGGCTTTTCTGGTTTGAGGCTGTATGCATTGTCTCATGAGAATATACTCAGGAGATCACACTTATCTGTAAATTCAATAAATCATTAAAAGTAAACAATGGACCAAATTCAAGACTAGCCTGAATTTCCAGGATGTATGTAAAGTTGACATGTGACTATATCCTGTGGTGTTTTAGGCCTCATTCATTCTTCCCATGCCTTGCCCATTAGGGATTCTCTTGCCTAGAATATGTGCCATAAATAGTGCAAACAGATCCAGAGTATACCTCTAATAGCCTTTATCTAAATGGGATACCTGTCAGTTAGATGTATAGATTTATTCTAATAGAGCCATCACAGATGAATGCATATAATAGTCTGTTAATGTTTGATGAAGCATAAATGTTACATAGCCACAAATTGACATAGCAGGACAGGGACATATACCACATCCTGTAAAGTTTGTGAGTCAGAGCTTTGGCAACAGCATTTGTTGTAGGGTCATTTGATCTTTGCCGGAATCAGAATTATTTCAGGAGAAAACCACCCACGTAGACATCAATCCTTCTTTTTCTCAGTTTACCCTTTGGGAAACCCAAGTAGAATCATCACCTAATGATTAACTATAATTCAGGAGATCCAAATCAGTTAATGAGAAGGATGGCTTATCTTTCAGGCTAATGTTTGACCCTAGATTTTTTCAAGATTGTGCTCCTGACCTATGAAAAAAAATAAAATAAGGAAATCTGCATCTAAGAGCACAGTTCCTTGATAAAGGACATTAAGTGACTTTAGGAAGCTATTGAATTCTATTTTGAAAAAAATTCCTATTGGATACAGAAGCAGGCTGTGATGTCCTTGCCTGTAGCAGTTACCATTTCCCATAAAAGACAAATATTTATTTTCCCCTCCTACCCACTAGTCAGCCTGGTTATTCACAAAAGCTTAAAGAAAACATGCCAAAATGCCTGCCTCCTGGATTTAGACTTGTGGATGCTGAGAAGGGCTTGGGAGGAATTCTGTTCATGGGGAAATTCCTGGTAGGTGTTGCCAGGAATCCCAATGACGGGTTGATTGGGTCTCAGGTCATTTCCACTCATGCATGGAGAACGATGTCATTTGCAAGTACTTCTAGTCAGGAGGCCCTTTCGGAATTGAGTGGTTGGGAAACTTCTCTATTGGGTCCCCCAAAGAAAAACGATCCCTGTCATATTTTTTGCAAATATCACACTTCCCTTTGAAAGTTTGTTATAATTTTTCACCTTTGTCAGAATTAAGGCTTCTGCCTTTGCAATATTTTCCCATGGAGTACAGCAATAAATCCATGTAGGTATGCACATGCTCAGAGATAATTCTCCTTGGTTCTCACTCTTAAAAAACAAGTCTCGACAGCTTTTGCCTGATTTGATGACTAAAAGTGCACAGCAGTTACACCCTGGGGGAGGGTGGTTCTTCCCACTTTGCTGCTCTTGAACTCTGAGGACCAGTTAGTTGTCTGGGTTGCTGGTTTTGCTTTGTATAATGTCCAGCTGAACTCATTCCAGGCAAAGATAAAGCACCAAATGGGATTTTCAGTTATTGTAATACTCACTCTTTGAATAAGGATCCTAGATCTAGGGGCATAAGAAGATTAATTGAAAGCAAAGACTCAAGTGAGAGTTTTATAAATCTAGTTGTCAGAGAAGATTAATAGTTTCAGCATCTGTGGGAGTTTCTGGCTAGCTCTAGAAGAAGGGTCACTGTGTGCCAGTCAGGTAGGTGGCACTAGAGTCTCCTTGAGTGGAGTGAGTTCAAAGACACTCATGAAACATTAGCTTATGATTTTCCCTAAAAGAAAACCCAGTTTTCCCTCTTCCTCATCTTTCCTCTTATTTCGATGCTTATGAAACAATTAAGTGACCATATATACAGGTTAGTATAAAGATTGGTTTTCAAGCAGATAACAGGGAATCTTAATTGAATAGTATCTAATTTCATAGCATAAAATAACTAATTTCAGGCAATGACATAGAGATGAGCGAAACGACATGATTTGGTAGAGGAAATATTTAATTTAGACTCTGTCCATCTTTAGCTGAATGTCTTACACAAGCTACTTTATGCCCAAGCTTCATTTTCTCCCATATGAAAAGTGAAGGGGTTGGATTAAATGATTTAAATCCCCTTTCAATCCTACAAATCCACGGTATTACAATCTCTGCTTTATTTTCTTCTTTCACAAGAGGCTTACTACTATAAAATATTACGTATTTATACTCTAAGTCAGGGGGGCCCATGATAATGAAGAATCTAGATTTTTCTTATCCCCTTTGGGAGAAATTGAATTCATTTTATGCTTTCCTACAAGCTTGGAAGGTGGCCAGGTCAATCTGCAGTTTGATTTTTTGAGACCCTGATAAACATCTTTTGTAAAAGGTCCCTTTAGCTAAACTCACTTTCCTAGTAGCAGTAGGGATTCAGCTCAGGGAACATGCTGCCATCATCGGCAGGAGGGACCGGACCTGTCTCCAGCTGTACCCAAGCTCTTGCATCATCCCTGCTGTAGCAACAGAGCCCACTCCAAATACCCAAACCACATAGTTTTCTCCAGACAGTCCTAATTGCCAACCCAGTATGGGAATTTGGGAGCCTTTGGCAAAATAAACTTGAACACCCATGAAATTTGGTGCAAGACTTACACAATCACAGCGACTGTCTCTAAATACCTTGCCTGCTCTGCGTGGGTGCAGACACGCACATCCATTCACAAGAAAGTGGGGCTAAGTCTTTTCTCTGGAGGGATGTGCAGGGAGATTTTATTGAATTCATTTTCAAATTTTCTTCTTGGTTTGCTTTCCCCGCGGGCATCACCACAGTCGAGAAGCTCTAACTTCACAGACCATTATTACCCTTTTGGATGCCTGCAGAGTTTCTGAGTGGATGGGGTATGGTGCATGGTCTGCAAGGTACATGCCACAAGCCACGACCTTTAAGCAACCTCTTGCACTTTTTTGCTATTGTTGCAGTGGGCCACTGCTTGCATCTTTGCCCTTTGTCCAAACTCTGCTAATACAGAGTAGGGTTTGTATTTCTTGTGTGGTGACTTACCTTTATGGACAGAAAAAGCTTCAATTCTCCATATTTGGAGGAGACAGACATAAAGCTGGGACTGAAAGGATTGAGTATTTTTGTTATTATCATTTGCTTTGATTTTTTTTTTCCATTAACATGGAAGACCTGATGCAAAAGCAGCAAGATAAACAGTTTTTTAATCAACCCATTTAAGAAACTGTAAAAAAAGTGAAAGAAGCCCTTCAGGTCTTATTCCATTCATTCTAAATAACATCCTGAATAATTACTAATCAGGTTCTGTCTCTATGTCCAGCCTTGCTTCACCTTCTACCCTTGAGCCAAGTATCTGTTTTGATATTCTTTAAAAGTCCTGGTTATTATTCAGGGACTTTTTTTGTGCTGATAATGAAAGCTACTACTGGAACAGACCTTGCTGCTTTGCAGAGTCAGCACTTGATCTAGACAATGTGTACCAACACGTCCCAGGCTCCTTGGAGACATCCACCATCCCTGGGTGAGGGTTGGAACCCTTATCACCTTTCCCTGTGGAGATGGATATGATGCAGTCAGAGTCTTGCTACTTCTGGGTCACGGTTTCTTCTCCCAGGTACCAGTTAGCCTGCCTGGAAATAGCCCCTGGTAGGGGGCAGATACACTCACCAGTCAAGGAAGTTTGTCCAGCACATCTCTGAGGTTCCTCCCGCATGGGGCAGATAGATCCTCTGAGATGTACAATGGTCTCTCGGGTGGCTTACCACTCCATGAGGGTTGCTTTCCTGAGCAGGAACTCATCCTTTGGCATCTAGATTCTTCTACAGATTCCCTTCACTCCCTCTTGTCCTCCTCTCCCTGGAAGAGCTTAGCATTCCATCTCCATGTTGCACAACTCAGATCAGATTATCTGATCACTAGAGAGATTTGTATATAAAAAAGCTACTTTTTTTGAGAATTTTTGTATATTCCTTTTCTATTTGTTTTCTACAGTTTGAGGAAAGAGCTGGCACAATGTGAATCTAGTTTTATCTTGCTGCCAGCGGATATATTTTGTCTTCCTGGTAAGAATCTATGGTACCAGGGACAATATATTGTCCTCTCATCAGTATTGCACCCCAAAAACTACAAATCACTTTAGCTCAGTCTTGCATTTTTTTTTCTTAAACAAATCCCCATGCCTCTTTGCTATTATTTATAAAAGCACGAGAAAATGTATTTATAGTCATGGAAATTATATGTTTAATATTAATTTAGCCTTCCATAATGCTATACATTTGTATCTATTCAGAAATCATAAAGAACTCAGTATAGACTGAAGTAATCTATTTAGTATCTGTAATTTTGCAGACAGATATTTTCTTATGGTATTTTCTATATAACCACATATATAGAATTATAACTAGAGCACAAGAAGTTTCTACAGCAATTTAGAGCTATCAATTCTTTCCTGAGTATATCACCACATTTCAAAAATCGAAGGACCCATTCTTAGCAATGCAATGAACACGTCCATGAAGAACAAAGAATTACTCAAATGCCTTAGATTGTTAGGACGTGCATCTAAACAATCTTTCTAACTCAAGGAATGGTGCTGATTTTGAATTTTTGACACCAGGCCTTGTTTTTCCAGCTAAGCATTCTAATTTTGATGGTCTTTAAGATGATCAAAGGCAAGATGATAATAGCAGGATCATTTTTATATCAGAATCTCCCCTACCTCTAAATGTTTATATGAAATTTGGCTTAGGAAAACTTTGAGTAGCAAAGACTGAGTACTAGGAAGGAAATTGGAAAGCTATTTGTTGCAGTTAATTCTTGCTAAGGGAAATGCTAGTAAATATCACATTGTTGTATGAATTGAGCACATATTTTTAAGGAAAATTTGAAAACTTTTTTTTTAAATACTGACAATGAAGCAATGCTGTGTCACTGGGGGCTGTAGGTGGGAGCTTAGAGTCACACTGAAACTGTTTAGAAAAAGCCCAGGTAGATTTTTGTCCTCAGGTGAATAACAAACTATGTAACTTTCCCAAAAGGGAAGTGGTAAATTACTAGCCACTGAAAAGATGAGGTGTCTTTCCTCTGCCAAACATACTTTCTGATAGGGTGGTAGGATTAGTTTTTTTTTTCCTCCCATTTTAAAAAGTAGCCAGTTACATAGAAAGCATACTAGTGTGTAGTTGAACCTGCTCCTCATTAAGCACACAGATTAGATGTGTCCTCAACTGGCTAAGATTGTATCTGTTTTCAAGTACAGCTAGCTGTCAAAGCATGAAGTTCTTGTGTGTACACGCTGATACTTGGTTCACGCATGAAGAACAGTGCCTAAGCACTTTGTGTAGCTATAATGTAGGTATCTAAGTGTAATTTCAGTGAAATGGTGTATAGATGTGTTGTAATTTAATTTAAATATTATTTTTGGCTGTTCATCTAAATGCAATTAGACACGTTGATTTGTGTTTCAAAAACCCTTCTTTTCTTCTTAGAAGCTAGAAGCAGTGAGTTATTTCTCCTCTCAATGTCATTTGAGGATATATATGAATGAAGAACTTCTCTATGAATCCTTTCTAGTAATGATTGTGTGAAGGTCTGTGGGTGTCCAGCACCTCTGTCAATACACTTTTCAGAGCAGGGGTGGGTCAGATGTGTGGTCTGGTTCTTAGGGAAGGTCATGTGATATCGGCATAATACACGGTGAATGCAACGGGGGAGCTTTTGATTATCTTGGCTTAGGTAGGTTCAGAATGAGGACACTCACCTGCAGGTCCTCCTGCATCTGGTGGATCAGGCTCATTGAGACAAAAGGTCAGTAGGCTCCCAAGCATGTGAGCATCGTGTCTTTAGGGAAGAATCATTCTCTCTGGTTGCCAAATACTCCGTCACGATGCACATGCTCTGAAGGTTCTGAAGAGCCTAGTCTCCCTTGGCCTTTTGATTGAGGATAGTGGGAAACACATTTTCTGACTAACTGCCATTCAGGTGAAACCCCACAAAAGCACAGTTTGGGCATCAAACAGCACAGTTTTAGAAAGAGAGTGCCCTAGAAGCACAGGGTCAGTCAGTTTGCAGTCTTGGGGACTGCTGAGGGGCAACTTCCCATATATATGTGAAGGGAGTTTGACCTCTACCCAGTATGCTTCATGTGTATGCTTGGAATGACTGAAGATGAGATTACTGAATGCAATTATACCTTTGTCTCTGAAAACACACATTCTGTCTAATTTCCACTAAATGCCATGCTATGAGTTCTGTAGTTCCTCTAATCCCTTTCTCCTCCCTAATAACAGAGAAGAAACAGCAATGTGCTGTGGGGAACACTGAGTGCTCTCTCTTTTCTCAAGGGACTGAGACCTGAGCTCACAAGGGCATGGAAGCACATTAATTTGCAGTGTTTTCTGCAGATAAGTGGAGTGAGGGGATACGGTGGTTGGACAGATTTTTTTTTTCTTTGAAAATGTGGCTTCTTCCAATTCAGATTGAAAACTTGCAGAAAGAAACAAGCCTTGAGCCAGGATTGTCTTTGAAGATTCTTGTAACTCCAAGACAAGAATCATAGTTTCCCTCATGTTCACAATCCCCGTTGGTCTGAAGTCATGTAGCATACAACATCTATAGCACATGGTACTAATGAATGCAAAAAGATAAAACTTCAACTAATTTTGGGATTGTTTGTTACGTATGGTATTAGGAAATGCCTTGTTGGCAAAGCACATTTTGGGGATTTGAGGTCTTACATTTTCGCCTTTAGCTTTCCAAGCTTTCTTTTGGAGTGGACTGATTAATGTAACATTTCATGTGTAAAACAACTGGATATTCTTTATATGCTGGAAATAACCTGTGAATCCAATATTTCACTAAGTGTTTTAACTTTTGTGTATATATCTCTCATCAATAAATGTGGACTTCAATTTCTCTTGGTGGTTGCTTCTTCTTCAATTCCCACTTTAGTTTCTTGTTGGATACATAGAATGGGTCTTTCTGAAGATATGCATGGACCGAAGGCTATAATATGCTGAATGTTTTCTTGGAAGCTTAGAATACATGGTGGGGTTACATATAATTATCTGAAGTTAGTAGTTTGGGGAAAAAATGGCATATAATCAGTGAACGAGCTAGTATGGGCTAGCTCAACAAATCTCAGGGGCTTAAAACAACCAAAATTTATTTTTTACTCAAGTAACATATCTCCACCAGTAAGCCGGGCAATATCTGCTCTTTGATATCCCCAGGGAATGTCTTAGTCCATTTTGTGTTGCTACAATAAAATACCAGAGATTGTGTACCTTATAAGAAAAAGAGGTTTGTTTTGCCTCATGGTTTTAGAGGCTGAAATGTCCAAGTTTGGGTGTCCACATCTAGCAAGGGCCTCATGATGCATCATAACATGGCAGATGGCATCACATTGAGGAAATACATGCAAGAGTGACCAGGGGAACCTGGGGAAGAGGCCAAACATGTGCTTTATAACAACATATTCTCATGAAAACTACTCAAGTTGGAGGTGGGCATTAATCCCTTCTGAAGGTGATTTCCCCATTGACCTAATTACCTCCCACTAGGTTCCACCTCTTAAAAAGTCCATCCCCTCTCAAAAACCTACACTTGGAACAACTCTACCAGCACATGAACTTTTTTTTGGGGGGGTGGGGGTGGGGTGGGGTAGGATGGGGTGGGGAAGAAGAACACACCCAAACTGTGGCCAGAAGTATAAGGGAGGCTCCATCTCCATGCTCCTGCAGTTACCAACACAGGAAAAAAGGAACATGAGGAACCTTGACTGAATCTTAGAGCTTCCCGTGTACCTCACTTCTGCTCATATTTCAATGGCAAAAGCAAGTCACACAGCTCTACCTGACCTCAAGGGGCCGAGGAAGTGAAACCTTCCCAGATGTCTAGGAAGAAAGCTGGAGGTAGCAGGCAAATGGCTCTAGTGGCTATCAGGCCATGAAAATTCCTTACAACATTCATAAAAGATAATTCACAAAACATGGTTCCTTAGTAGGTCCAGCACAGCCCGCTTTCCTCCAGTATGGGGGAAATTATAGTTATGGAATTGAGTGGCAAGCATGGAAACATTGTGTTAGAGAAATGAAATGCATGGTCTTCAACAGCGGGATCCCCTCAGCATGGCGAGATGAGCATGTGGTGAATGCAGGCCCACTGGGAGATCCCTTTCCACATTTCAGGGTACCCACTGCAGATGGCCTAGACTCATTAAATTGTTCTCTAGAACAATCTTTTTTGGGGGGGAGGTAGAGGAAAGGAGGCAAGTATTTGATTTTAAGTAAAATACATAAATGTGTTACATCATCAATTTTTTTTTTCCAATTAATGGCAACAGTTTATTTAAATTAGTGGTGGGAATGATCACTTCATTTGAACAGACATTTTTCTCTTCCCTGGAAGGCCAAGTCTGACTCACATCCACATTTCAAAATGCTGGTCAAATCTTAATCACAGAAAACATACTTAACCGTACGAGTCCAGGCTGCCATTTTATTTCAAGAAAGCAAAGAGCCACGAATGAAGTCCACTTCTAAACACTTTAGTATGGATGCATCTTGGTCAAAATCAGCCAGTCCTTGCAAAGATGACTTACCCAGGAAGAAACTTGATTTTGCTGGGACCATGAAGTCTGGGACCATGACTCCTCTTCGCCTGGATCAGAGGTGTTAAATCCATCCGCTGTGCGGGCCAGGTAAGTGTTGCTTTGTTCCCAAAGAAGAAGAGGAAGGGGAAGAAGGAGAAGGTCAAGAGGAAGAAGAGAAGAAAGAAGAGGAAGGAGAAAAAATATTTTGGAGGGTGAGTATGAAAAGAGCAGTTGTGGACTGAGTAATGTCACATAGAAGTTCTCATCTCCACTGAGTCATTCAAGACTTCTGCACATGTGGCTATGCTAATCAGCTTTCTATTACTGGGGGAAAAAAATGCCTGCAATAAATAAACTTATAAAGAGAAAAGATTTATGTTGGCTCATAGTTTGGAGGTTTCTGTCCATGGTCTGTTGACCCCGGTTGCTTTTTAGGTCTGTGGTGAGACAACTTATGAGGGTAGGAAGTGCCTGGCAAAGCAAATAGCCACCCACCTCATGGTCAGGATGTGAAGGAGAAAGAAGGTGAGACCAGAGTCCCACAGTCTCTTCCACAGCACGTCCTCAGTGACCTAAAACCTCCCAGTGGGCCTCTTAAAGATTCCACTAAACCACCCAATAGCACCAAGCTGAGGATCAAGGCTTTAACACGAGGGCCCTTGGGGGAACATTCCAGATTCAAACCAGAGCAGTGGCCAATTCTCTTTGGAAGTATATAAAATTAGGGCTTTGAGTTAGATAATTTCTGGTCTTTTGAACACTGAAATTTGAATTATCTTGCCCAGGTAAATCGGCATGACTACAGATATTTATTTATTTATTTGTTGATCTTATTAACATAATATCTCATTATTATTCTATTATTAACATAATAGAATACATGTAACCCAGATCTAAGTCATAATGTCACATGGACTATAATCTCACAAACCCATTGCCCAGGGCAGGAACTCTGGTGCTTCTCCCATACTATATTCTTTTGCTTAATTTGGGTATATAATTTCCTTGCTTTTTAAAGAATGGTTTCATCCACATATATGCATTCCTAAATAAGCTTTGCTTATATCGGTCTTTCTAAATACTACTGCATGTAAGTTTTTTATTTTTTTTATTTTTTTTTTTTAATTTTTTATTGTGGGTTGTTCAAAACATTACAAATTTCTTGACATATCATATTCCACACTTTGATTCAAGTGGGTTATGAACTCCCACCTTCACCCCATACACAGATTGCAGATTCACATCAGTTACACATCCATTGATTTACAAATTGCCATACTAGTGTCTGTTGTGCTCCGCTGCCTTTCCCATCCTCCACCCTCCCCCTTATTTTTTAATTCTATTTTTTATTTCTTTCTTTTCTTTTTTTTTTCTTACACTATTGGGGGCTGAATACAGGGCACTCTGCAACTGAGCTACACCCCCAGCCCTTCTTACTTTTTACTCTTTAGTTTACAGAGAGGGTCTTGCTAAGTTGCTGAGGCTGACCTCAAACTTAAGATCCTCCTGCCTTGGCCTCCTGAGTTTCTGGGATTGCAGCTATCCACCAATACACTGGGCTGCATGTAGTCTTTTTGAACATGCCTTTATTTTTTCCTATCAGATGTTGTACTTCTCCGTTCATCCATGTTGTTTCAAGTAGCTGTGTCTGATTAATTTTCACTGCTGTATCATAATATGTGAAATATGACACATTTTGTCGATTCATTTTCTAGCCAAAAAGCTTTGTCTTATTTCTAGTTTTCTTTTCTGTTTCCTATATGTATAACCTAGCATGCATTCTTAGGTGAAATAATAAAAATAATAATATCATGTGTATGTGAGTGAAAATTTCCTATACTGCCTACCTTTTTGTCCACAGTCTTCTCACTGGGCCCCACTGTGCACCACCCATGATAGCCCTGGTATCCATAAAATGCCACCTGTTTCATGGAGTCCCCTTCTCTAATGAGAGCACTGAGGCAAGCAAGGGACATTTCTAGGAGGAGAGTTCAAGGTTAAAAATGGAGGCCTTCTTTCCTGAGGCTCACACGGTCAGGCCTTTGAGCCCAGGTGTGATGGTAGCTGGGCAGGGCCCACTTGGTCCTCAGTGTCTTGTTTGAGCAACAGCCTGTGAGGCCCAGCAGGCTCCTCCAAAAGCAGCTGGTTGCTTGCTGTGATGTTCATTTCTGTCATTTGACAGAGGTTACAGGAAGTCCCAGAAAACCCCTCAACCTACCCAAGAACTGCTTGTAGCTCCTTCAGCTACACCCTTGTCTTCATCAGTTCTGGCTGCGATAACAAAGTACCATAGACTAGGTACTTTATAAACTAGAAATATTTATTTTTCACAGTTTAGAGGCTCAAACTCTGAGATTGGAGGCGGCATGGTCGGGTTCTAGTGAGAGCCCTCCTCTTGGTTGCAGAAAGAGGGCAACAAAGATCTCTGGGGTTCCTTTTACCAGAGCACTTATTCCTCCATGGGGTCCCATGCTCATGGCCTAATTGCTTCTCAAAGGCCCCACGTCCTAATACCATCCACTTGGGGGTGAGGATTTTAACATGTGAATTGCCAGGGGTGGTGGCTCATGCCTGTAATCCCAGCAGCTGGAGGCCGAGGCAGTAGGATCATGAGTTCAAAGCCAGCTTCAGCAAAAAGCGAGGCCTTAAGCAACTGAGCAAGACTCTGTCTCAAAATAAAACAAATAAAAAGGGCTCAGTTGATAAGTGGCCCTGAGTTCAATACCCAGTTCAGGAAAAAAAAAAAAGAAAAAGAAAGAAAGAAAAAGAAAATGTAGATTTGAAGGTGACACAAACATTCTGTTCATTACCCCATGATGGAGGACCGCAGGACCATAAACCGCAGCATCTCTGAAGAGGATGTGCTTGTGGCTCCCACCTAAGGCACTGAACCTTGTGGGTACCTTCTTTCCAGGCACAGTGACATAAACAGGAAGCCAGTGCTCTGCATATCAAAGAGCCACAGGTGAGAGAAGTTTCAGCCACTTCCAGGCAATGGGTCTCCTTCCCACTTGTCAGCCCAGACAGGAAGGTGGGGGTGGAGATGTTGCCCACATTTGACGTGGATCACGCTAGAGACCATGGAGTCCCTGGCAAGAACACAAATGTTTCTAGTTTAATGCTTTTTTTTCCTGGTAGTTTTCTAAGTTTAGTTAATCATGGCTCCCAACGAGGCACTGAGGAACCATATTTAGTTTCCATGTTGTTGTAAGAAAAATCGAGCCACAGCGAAGTTCCAGTTCAGGAGTGCCGATTATATCTGCATAGCTTGTCCAAAAAGAGTACAAATCCACCCAATAGGAATATGGTTTTACTTTCAAACATTTTAAAGCACTGAGTTTCAATTTTCATGGATACCATTAAGTGGATGAGTAAAGCATTATTCTATTGTCCCCCCCACACCCCCGCTTCCCTGAGTCATAAGAAATATGCACAACCTCAAAATCTTTGTCTGTTATTTAGGATAATTAGATTTTAACTTTCCAAATATTGTCCGGAAAAATCTAGTTTCTTCCAGTTAAGGGGAAAAAGGCAAATATAGAACTGCCGTTGTCTGTACTACCCTCTTTCTGTTGCATGACCTGGCTCTGTTGGAATTCTCCAACGGTTCCTGTCACCTCTCAGATATTTCCCAGGCCTGGAGAGCACCCTGATCACAGGGGGAGGAGCTGTGGAATTTCCCAGTTGCCTTCATCTGAGTGAAAGGTCCAGCTGGAACTGTCCTCCTTCTCCACCTGGTCCCACACTTTCATGTTGGTGAGGACAGGGATCCTTCCAGAATGCGAGACTATGGAGCATCTCAGAGGGAGACTATTTCAAGTTTAGCCCATGCCTTTTTGCAGATGAGAAAATGGATACTCTAATTTAAATGAACTAGAGATAACTCAGTGCCAAACCAAGGTTACCTCCTGGTCCCCTCCCTAGCTATGGTCCATTGGATTATTTTTTGGCTTCACTCTCCTCCTCTGTGATATGGTGCTCATTATGCCTTTAATATAATGGACTTGATGAGAGAACGTCGATAAAGCAGTTAACATAGTACTTGGCACATAGTAAGGGTTTAATCAATGATAGCTATCAACATCATCCTCCTCATCATTCTGAGTGCTGTCGATCACAGCTTCTTAGTGACTAAGCTGGAGGAAGTCATGTATCCTTTCTCCTGGGTTGACCTTTTTCCCAGTCATATCACATGGACATCAGCATGTAACCCACAGTTCAACTGCCCTCCCCCAAATCTGAGCTTTAGTGACGGATCCTTTTCTCTTCTGACTGAGCAAGGGATACCCATCCTCTACTCTAGGGAAGCTTCTTGGTCATTATAAAGTGGTGTTATTTTGATGCCTTCTCTTGGTCTGATGCTTGGCCACAAGAAGCACAGAATTCCTTCAGGGAGATGTCAGTCTCAGCCTGGCCAAAGTGCTCTCTCACTGAGATGGGAGCTTGAGCTGGCCCTACCAACAGGAAACAGGACATTCAGAAATGAAGCAAGTCTTTTCCTCGCTGGAAAAGTCCCTTGGGGAGTCCTTAGTTCCCAGAGTTGCATGCACTCCTAGAGACCAATGTCATGAGAAAGGCCATTTCTGTGGAATGTGCCCAACCTAGCAGAACCATCCAGAACTCCCCTGGCTGGGTCTATTCCCAGCAGCTGCCTTACCCATCATAATGTGTGTCACCCACACATTATGTTTGCTTTCTCCCCAATAGTTCCAGGCAGAGATTGAGAGGAAATTTTTGAGAGCTTTTTGACTGGGGGAGTTCATCCACAGCTATGCCAGGATCTTCTCAGAATGATGGCCCTTAATGGTTTTTAGCAACTTCAGGTCAGCCTCACAGTCTTAAGGGTCTACTACTTGTTATTAATAATAAAGTATTAATTGATCACCATATTAATAACAATAACATAGTTATTAATTGTCTTAAGTTGGGATTCCTAGAAGCATAGTCTGAGGCAGGATTCCAGTTCAAATAATTTTTTTGAGAGTGTAGTTTTTAGGAAGACTTGCGAGGGTATGGGGAATCCATGCATGGAATGGAGAATATTGAACAAGCAGTTAGGTTTGGAAGAAGTCTGTGAATTTCTCCTCTCAAGGAAAGAAAGCTTTTCTCTGAGCAACCATATCAGTCAGACACGGGCTACAAATGGGAGGGAGCAGCTGTTAGTGATTAACTGTCAACACAGCAGTTAAGGGAGGAGCGCTCCAGCCTGGAAAGGGGACCCGGGCAGAGCACCAATGGCATCTCCTGAAGCTTCATCCCCTATGTGCCTTCCACGTGGCAGGCTCACTCTCAGTCATTTGGTTGTGTACCTCAGTCATTTGGTTATGACCACAACTCTGTAAGGTAGATGCTATCACTTTCCCTATTTTATAGATAAGGAAATTGATACTCACAGGGGGAAATGTGCACACCTAGAAAGAAGCTGGCCCAGAGGTCTTTCTAGATTCACTGCTTCCCTGGATTTGTTCCGTTTCCCCGAACAACCTGGTGAGTACAGTGCCAATGGTACCCATTCCTTATAGTGTATGGACCTCTGTGCCGAGTGCAACCCCCTTTGGTGTCTAATCCTGAAGTCCAGTTAAACATGACTTCAGGACACTCAAGGAGGACTGGTCTTGCTGGTCATGCCATAGGGTTATATATCACCTATACAATTGCCTTCTGGAATCATGAAACCCAGGGTTGGTTAAGAGGTTGTCTCAAAGGATACCTGGAGTCTCTAGGTGCACCTGTAATAGTTGCTCTCACTAATTCGAGCAAATCATTCTCTTCCCTAAACCTCTGAAAGTCAATGGGCCAATGAGAGTCAATCTTGAATGTCAACTCTCATCTACCGAGAGTGAGGAGGATTCTCAGACACTCTCCAGGATGTCCAGGAAAGAATCAAAATTGATTATCATTAACTGTAAAGGAAGAAGGAAAGAGAAGTGATTGACATTTGTCTTACATCTGCCATCTTTCTCAGGATGGGCTGAGTCGTGCTGTTGGTGAATAATACAGAAATCTCAGTGACCTCCACAAGATAAATTTATTATCGGCTCATACCATGGTTCCACTGCAGGTCTGTAGATGACTCACTCATTGTCATTGTTCAGAGAACTTATGTGACAAACTAGCCGCTCTCTTTTTTTTTAATGCCTCTTATTTTTTATTAGTATTTATTTTTTATTAGGAAAGAAAAATAATTTGAACTTACTTATTTAGCCATTTGCATTTTTGTGTTTTGTTCTTCCATGTTTTTATTGGTACATAATAATTGTATATAATGGTGGGATTTGTTGTTAACTATTCATAGAACATATAACATAATTTGGCCAATATCATTCCCCAGTATTTCCCTTTTCTCTCTCCTCCTCCCTCCCTCCATCCCTTGACTCTATTGCTCTCCCTTCAAATTTCATGAGATACCCCCCTCACTTTTCTTTTCCTTTTTCCTCTCTACCTTCCACATATGAGAGAAAACATATGACCCTTGACCTCAGAAGAGTTTGGCTTATTTTGCTTAACCTGATGTTCTTGAGTTTCATCCATTTTTCTACAAATGATATATCATTTTTCTTTATGATTGAATAAAACTCCACTGTGCATATATACCACATTTTCTTTAGCCATTCATCTATTGATGGACACCTGCACTGGTTCCGTAGTTTATCTGTTGTGAACCATGCTACTATAAACATGGGCATGCATGAACCACTATAGTAGAATGAGTTTCATTCTTTAGGATAAATCCTGAGGAGTGATATGGCTGGATCATATGGTGGTTCCATGCCCCATCTTTGGAGAAACCTCCATACTGAATTCCATAGTGGTTGTACTAATTTACAATCCCACCAGGAGTGTAGAAGTGTTCGTTTTTCTCCACATCCTCTCTAGCATTTATTTGTTTGTATTCCTGATGGCTGCCATTCTGACTGGTGTGAGATGAAATCTCAGGGTAGTTTTGATTTGCATTTCCCTAATTGCTAATGATGGTGAACATTTTTTCATATATTTGTTGACTATCTGTATTTCTTCTTTTGAAAAGCATCTGTTTATTTCAGTTGCCACCTATTAATTGGGTTAAAGTTTTTTTTAGTTTTTATATATTCTAGATATTAATCCTCTGTCAGAAGAGTAGTTAGCAAAGATTTTTTTTCCCATTCTGGAGATTCTCTCTTCACACTCTTAATTGTTTCCTTTGCTGTGCAGAAGCTTTTAAATTTGATGTCATTCCATTTATTAACTCTTGACATAATTTCCTGAGCTTTGGGGATCCTATTGAGAGAGTTGTTTCCTGTGCCTGTGTGTTGGAGTATTGACCCTATGTTTTCTTCTAGGAGTTACAAAATTTCTTATCTAATTCCTGGGTCTTTGATTTGTTTTGAGTTGATTTTCATGCAGGGTGAGAAATAAGGGTCTAGTCCCATTGTCTACATATAGATAAACAGTTTTTCCAGCTCCATTTGTTTAAAAGGACACTTTCTCCAATGTATGTTTTTGGCACCTTTGTCGAGGACCAGGTGACTATCTCTGTGTGTTTGTCTCTGTGTCTTCTACTCTGTATCATTGGTTTGTGTGTCTGTTTTTAGGCCAGCACCATGCAGTTTTTGTTACTATAGCTCTGTAGTATAATTTGAAGTCAGGTATTGTCTCTAGTGTTGCTTTTTTGACCAGTCACTATCTTAAGCAGGCTTTTGTTGCCACACCAGTAGGGAAAAGAGCTCTAGGGAGAGCCTCACATGGAGGTTAAATGTCATCCCATCTCATAACCTATTGGCCAAAACTAGCCACGTACTTCCATCTGGCTCCAAGAGAGAATGAAATATCATACCACCATATTTTCAGAACAGGAAGGGGAGGGGAGATCCAGAAACATTTGGTAAACGGCATACATACATAACCCTGTTCCACTTCTCTGGTCACCTAATATTTGATACACTCTGTTCCCCACATACAAAGTGCACTCAGCTGTTTCTGAAGGGAGATACACAAAAGTCTCATCCAGTCATGGCATCAGGTTCAGAGTCCAGGATGTCAGTGTGCTGTGCGGAAGTTCCTAGGTATTGTCCAGATGTAGATCCCAATGACAGTGGAGTCATACGGATGTTCTGCAGCTCTTCCCGTCCGCTCCATCCTAAGCACACACACTGCCATTTGGAACAGAGATAGGTCAGGCCCTGCAGACACTCCCATCTGGAAATGGACCACTGGAAGACTTACAAGTCACTGTGTTTTTTTCTTTTCAGATGCGGGGAGTTCTCTTTACCCAGTTTGGACTTAAACTCCTGGGCTGAGCCATCCCTTTTCAGAAATCTTGATGGGCAGACATTAGAGGGCCCCTGCACTATAGATAAGGACATTTTCTTGATTAGATCCTGATCTGGCTCCTTGAGAGGACTTCTCCAGTCCATTACCCACCACTCACCCCAGAGCCCTTCATTCTATTTTCTAGAAAGTCATTTTCCACCGTACCCCATTGCTGTTGCTCCTTTAGCAACACGCTCTATTTTCTGCTCACCAAAAGTTAGAGCTTAGGGTTTCTTTTAAGTCTTGAACAGGACTGAGGGTATAGCTCTGTGATCGAATTCTTGCCTAACATACTCAAGGTCCTGGGTTTGATCCCTGGAATTGGGTTGGGGGGTGGAAATCTGAACAGTTAAGAATTTCATAGGTAAAGTCTGTGGTTTCCTTGACATTACATCTCTTAAAAGTCTCTGCTAGTGATAGTCTAATGCCAACAGCCTCATATTCCAACAGCCATGGCCTCAGCACTTCAGAAGCACGCCCCTGTCTCATTACTGTGGGAACTTTGAGCCCAGGCTTATGGCAGAGAACCACATCCTTGCATTTGTTTTTCCCAAGCCATTTTTCAAATGAAAGAATAAACCAGATGCCATCCATGCAGGGGATTCAGCAATAGAGAGGATGATCAGGCCCTGGAATTGCCTTTGCCCATGAAGCTAAAGTGGTTTTATTGCACGAAGCATCTATCTTATCTCGGGCTGTTTGAGATTGAGAAGCAGCTGGGTCTTCCAATTCTGTGTTTTCGCACTTGTAGAATCTCCTTTTCCCTCTAGAAGGAAATAGAAACATTGGAGATGGAAACTGTGCCATTAGTCAGTGTCTCTGAGCAACTAAGATGACAGAGCCGGCCTGGGACCTGTGATGAGCATTCAGCACCAATGAGCAATAAACCTTGTGTTCCAGGCCACCGGGAGCCTGCAGTTGTGTGAAGTGCAAACAATTGCCTGGCAAATTTATCTTCTGTGGGGATTTTTCAGCTTAGATGTTTCCTCCCTGGTGTAGCCTCATTTGAAAACAAAATAAAATGCTTCTTTGGTGCCAGTAGCAAATGATGCCTATGAAAATGATATGTGTTTAACTGTTCCCAGAGAATGGGGAGCTCAGTCCCCCAGACTCCCTTCTAAGGCAGGATGGAGGGGAAGGCAGGATAGATAAAGTCAGCTTCTAATGTGATACTGAAGTTGCTTTCCTAAGATTGAGGCGATACGGTATTGGGATCTCTCAAAAAAAATTCTTTTCTGTATTAATTTCAACAAAAAGAGATTATTTTAAACACTGATATTATGGGAAGCTAAAACAATGGTTCGTTTGATTTAAAAAATGACCAAACACTGATGTTGCACCTTTATTTCTGCCCATGTAGGATAGGCAGCTAATCCCTAAAGAGACAGAAGTCTTCTTTGTCCAGCTGGATTCTTCCCGAGGGGAAATGCCCAGTAAAACAGACAGAGGATGCTCTTGATCAAAATTTATTGATCGTGTGCCAAGCCCCAGTCTGTGTACATCTTCTGATATATCCACTCTTTGAATCCTTATAAGTCAATAGCATGGTACCTTCACTGACTCCACTGGACAGGCAATAAAACTGAGCCCCAAATGTATTAAGAGGTCCTCAGTCATAAATTCCAATGAGTAAGTTGGAGATTGGGGAGAAAAGGATGCCCCTTTTTTTCTTTTTTCTTGGAAACTTGGAGTCTGGATGCAGCTGCCACAGAGGCAGAGAGGGAATCTGCCTACCGGACACAGCTGTGTGTTGCTCTTGCTGTCACTTTGCTTCTGTCGTCTGCAAGTCCCATTTGCTCAAGATTCAAAGTCCTGGGCAGGAGGACCCTCTGAGTTCCTCACCCCCATCTCTGCCCTCTCGGGGCCTCCAGTTCATAAACATCTCCAGGGCTGTTCTGGGATAAGCAGCCCCATCTCAAGGTGCCCTTTCTGCCCACATCTTAGGTTACCGCTTCCTGCACCAGCAAAAGAAGAGACTCCTGGGCTATGTTCTTTCTCTCCTCCAAAATCTATTTGTCTCTTATTCTGCTAGAGTCCCTTCATTTCCTCTTTTTTTTTTTTTTTTAGTGGCTCTTCCCTCTTTGGATTCGGTACCATGATCTAAGCGTGTCTTAGGGACGAAAATACAAAATCGAGTGTATTCAATCTGTGGACTTTAATAGAAAACCCAGGATGGACCATCTGTTCTCACACAGGAGCCACAGTGCATATTGTCTCGGTGCCCTTGGGTTCCCCGGGAGTGAGCACTTACATCCGGGAACTGGAGGGAATGGAAAAAGAAACATCTGGAGATATTGCCTCCCTGGGTTGCAGCTGGGTTTCTCCCGGACTACCTAAAACTAAGCATCGCTCAACACCTCCAGGATTAATTTCTGTCAGAAACCCCCTGTTCTGACTTAGACAACAAATACCATTTTCTCCCACTCGTTTTGACATCTCTCCTAGCAGAATTAGTACCTGGGGAGTATTGTATACTAACAGAATATTCACTCCCATCTTGCCTCTGAGGTAATCGAACTGTTATCTGACAAGAAAGAAAGAATATCCTGACTGAATCACATTTCCCTAAACCCCGGAGGCAGAGAGGGAATCTCAGTTCATTCAGCTTCACTGATACTATCTAAAGTGTAGCCCGTTTGCACAATATGTTCATAAGCTTAGAGGACGCTTTTTGGAACAGAAAACTCTTCCAGAATAAAATTTCTGGGAACAAAGAATTTTCCAAAGAATACATGTGTGACTGCTTAATTATCTTTTTATGGGAATGGAGTAGACTGTTACTTATACGTTTTTAATATTAAATTCTTTTCAAAGAACAATAAAAGGCAATCAATAAATCAATTTCTTTGGGTGACAGTCCCACACTATTTTGTTTTAAATAAAAACGTTTAGTGAAAAGGATAATTTCAAATGAAAATCCAGAGCCAAAAGTTGGCACAGTATTGACCTCAACCTCAAACACCAGACAGACACTTGATCTGTGATTTACCTAGAATCTACAAGTGAAGGCAAAACCTTTTTTACTTATTTATTTTTTTTAACTTCCTTAAAATTCTATTTATCTATCTATTTATTTATTTATTTTAGGGGTAATGTGCTTAGTGGGCTTATTTATTTTTTAATCGCTTTTACTTTTTAAATACATAACCGTGGAATGCATCACAATTCTTATTACACCTAGAGAACACAATTTTTCATATCTCTGTATATAAAGTGTGTTCACACCAATTCGTGGCTTCATCCATGTACTTTGGATAATGATGTCCATCACATCCCGCCATCACTGCTAACTCCCTGCCCCCTCCCTTCCCCTCCTACCCCTCTGCCCCATCTACAGTTCATCTATTCCTCCCATGCTCCCTCTCCCTACCCCACTATGAATCAGTCACCTTATATCAGAGAAAACATTCGCCACTTGTGTTTTTTAAGCAAAACCTGTTTTAAAGCCTTGATTCTCTTTTGGTCATTTCAAAACTCATTCAATAGCTTGTGCATGCTGACACCATTCCTCCTCAGGAACTGAAAGAAGAATATCCCTATTCAAAGGACCAGTATTTCCAGGCAGAAGCAGTGTGGCATGGAAGGCAACTGAGTGTGTTTGGGCCCCAGGTTGTTCATGGAGCATCCTTTCCCCACTTACTAGTGCAGTGACTGTGTTTCCTGTGTCTTGGTTTCCCCATCTACAGGATGAACACAAGATGGAACTTCCTCTCATGGAGTTGTGCTGGGTCTCATTCAGTTGTCTTGCTTTAGCATGGCCTTCTTTGGTGTTCTCTGCTTGGCACTGTCTTGAGATCTCTAACAGATTGCCTCGTTTAGTTTTGGTAACTTGGTGAGCTATGTTCCATTATCTATAATCCACCACATGGAGGATGAATAACTAAACTGAGCAATACAACATGTTCAAGACAGTGCCCAGTGTCAGCTGTCATGGATCAACAATCTCGTGTGCATCCCTCTGTCATGGCAGGTGCTTGACTGCGGTGATTGGGGACCTCAGACAAGGCTGTGTAGTGCAGCATATAGCAGAGTGGCCAAAGTACAGTAGATACTCAGTAAACAAGAGTTAAATTGCAACTCATTAATGTTTCCTTTCCTTCATGACCCATGGGTCCTTTTCAAAACACAAAATGTTGATTAAAAAGAAAATATTGGGTCATCGGTTGTAACCTGACCCCTTTTCCCACCCAGGCAACCTGGTTCGACTCCTCCACACCAAGCTTTTAGTGCAAAGAACCCCAACTTTACTTTATGATTTTTAAAATTATTTATTTTTCATTTGTTCTTTTTAGTTATACATGATAGTAGAGTATACATTTGATCTATTTATATAAGCATGGAATACATCTTATTCTAATTTGGATCCCAGTCTTATATGATGTGGAACTGTGGTGTGTTCATATATGTACATAGGAAAGTTAAGTCAGATTCATTCCATTCTTTCCTATTCCTGTCCCCCCATCCATGCCCTGCATTCTCCTTTGTCTAATCTACTGAATTTCTATTCTTCCCTCCCCAACCCCTATTGTGTGTTAGCATCCACATATCAGGGAGAACATTTGACCTTCGTTTTGTGGGGATTATCTTATTTCACTTCCCATAATAATCTGAAGATCAATCCATTTACCGGCAAATGTCATAAAGTCATTCTTTTTTATGGCTGAGTAATATTCAATTGTGTATATATACCACAATTTCTTTATCCATTCACTTGTTGTAGGGCACCTAGCTTGGTTCCATAGTTTAGCTATTGTGAATTTAGGTGCTATAAAATTTTGATGTGTCGTCTCTGTAGTATGCTGTTTTAAAGTCCTTTGGGTATATGTCAAGGAGTGGGATAACTGGGTCAAACGGTGATTCCATAGACCAGAAACCCTACATCTACTAGAAGAAAATATAGAACCAACACTCCACCATATCAGCTTAGGAACTGACTTTCTCAAACAGACTCCTAAAGCAGAAGAAGCAAAATTGAGAATCAATAAGTGGGATGGTATCAAACTAAAAAGCTTCTCCAAGCAAAGGAAACAATCAAGAACATGAAGAGAGGGCCTACAGAATGGGAGAGAAATCTTTGCCACCTGTACCTCAGATTAAGCATTAATCTCCAGGGTATATAAAGAACTCAAAAAACTTAAACAGCAAAAACCCAAATAACTCAATCAATAAATGGCCAAAGGAACCCAACAGAAACTTCACAGAAGAAATATGAAGAGTCAATAAATACATGAAAAAATGTTCAACATCTGTAGCAGTTAGAGAAATGCAAATTAAAACTACACTGAGATTCCATCTCACTTCAGTCAGAATGGCAATTATCAATAATACAAGTAAACAATAAATGTTGGCAAGGATGTGGGGGAAATGTCACACTCATACATTTCTGGTGGGACTGAAAATGGGTGCAACCACTCTGGAAAACAGTGTGGAGATTCTTTCTGTTTTTTCCTTGAGGATCCAAGGACCGAAGTCCAGCAGGACTCAACTTCCAGGTAGACCAAGGGGAAGAGCTGAAGCAGCCACTAGGGGGCGCATTATCAGCAGGCCATAGAAAGCCAACAAGGTGATTGGGAACAGTAGAGAAAACATTAGTTCTGGAAAGAATGTGAATCAGGATGGGATGACTCCCATTGTGTTCTACCTTGGCTTGTCCTATGAACACATAGGACTTTTCCCAGCTTTACACACAAAGCTCTACCTTTTTTCCAAGGGGAAGTGATACAAAATAAGGGGTCAGAGATTCCTTGCCAATTAAATGGAATCCCAATATGGTACAGCCCAGAGACAGAGCCTGGCATTGCCATTGACTTTGTAGCTCAGGTCGGATTGTATTTCTGAGCTGTGCTCCCCACCCGCCCAAACCCAGCACCAGTGGCTCCAGTGGGTGGAAGAGGGGCCAAAGTGTGGCCAGTCCATCCTGCCCTGGAAATGTAACTGACAAGCCCAGCTGAGAAGGAGAGGAGAGAGACATTGGGGAGATTTCTTTATGCCTATTATGATTTATCTATCAGCTCTATGCGTAGCTGAGACTTAATAAGTAGCTACTAAATTCAGTTCTTTCCAAACACTTGTTCGAAGTCTTGTTCTTCTTTCCTTTCTTCTAACTAATTTTACCCTTCTGACAGCTTTTCCTGACTTGTTTTTTCTTCAGTTCATAATGAGACTTAAAGAATCCTAGGAGGAGGAAAAAAAAAAAACAATAAAGCTCTTACCGAACTCCAGTAACCCAACCTGAAGTTTGAATTGCCCTTAAGCCTTGGTTGCTGAAAACCTGTCTCTCCACTTCTGCATGGACAAGTTTCCAAGGCCTAGGATCATCACAGAGCCAAGCCCTGGAATTTCACCCCCTTTCCTCTCTCTCCCTGTCTAGGAGCCACCCTGAAGCTTGACTCTGGCGAGGGCTTTGTGTAATAAGATATTGACAATAACAAACCTGCATATTTCACCATTCCGTCCCCCCCCCACACCCCACAAAAAAACAGGAACCCCCTTCTCTTCCTCCTAGTGGTTATTTGAAATCTCAGTGGGGAGGGCATAAGTTTTCAGAACCCACATTCTCGGGAGAGTTTGGGAAAGGCTCAGAAGTTCTCAGAACATCCTGAATCGTGGTTCAGATTCTATCCAGGTCCCTACTTTATATTCTCAACCTTTCTGGTAGAAATTATTATTCCCATGTTATAGATGAGGAAACCCAGGCACAGGGCTGTGAAATAACTTATGTAAATTTACACATAAGTAAATAACAAGGGTTGGGTATGAACAAAGAGTCTAGTGGTAAAGACCATCATTTGAAAACTAGACTTTGGCTCCCTGGTCTGGTGTTCTTGCCATTCCTCTTTAGGGATCGAGGAAGGAGAAAGTGGTTTGGATGAGACTTGTGGAAAATAGTAGTCACCGCACGATGAGGTCAGCGGTCTGAAAGCCTGAGTGGGCGGGATTGAGGAGGTGGGTTATGGGGAGCCCTGACAAGCAAACTACTGGTGTTGAAGACCGGATGTCAGCACAGGCCAGGAATGGGGCTTGTGGCTACGCTGTTCAGCCAGACTTTTTCCCCCACTGACCCTTCGCCTGGGGCATCATGGCAAAAAATCATAGTTCCACATGACCTGATCCTTTCCCTTCCAATAAACACAGCATCTATGAGGTTGTTTATGGATTCCTGAATTCGTTCCTTTGCCAACATGGCCCACGGTGCATCTATTTAGCTTACTCATCTCCAAACCTCCCCAGTGGCTTCTAGAGATTTCCTTTGGCTGCACCAGGCACAGAGAGCTCTGGGTTCTTTGCAACATCTGGAGATGATCCCTCAATGTCAACAAATTCAATCCACCAAGCTTCTGAAAATAGGCAGTAAGACATGTGTAGTCAGAGAGTTTGGACAGAGTGGGGCTCCATGCAGGTTCTACCGCTTTCTACCGATGTGGTTTGGGGACCACAATGAATTTCTCTGTACCTGCAGCTAAAAGTGGAATAGGAATTTCTTCCTTATGGGTAGTAGTGAAAATTAAAAGATGTGAATTTTTGTAAACCTCAATATCTGTAAGTGATCGATAGCGGATGGTCACTTTGGAGGCCATGATTGAGCTGGGACTGCTGTTGTGCTTTGGAGATACAAAGCCAGATCTTGCTTTCAGAAGTGAATGGAGCAGGCCTTTGTCAGAAATTAGTGAAATTGCCAGGTAAGAACTACATCAGTGATAGACAAGGTCAAGAGATGATGGCAAGAAGAGAGAAATGAGCTCATCTGGGCAGAGATGGAGTGAGATGACTTCCTAGAGGTGATAATCAAAGCTATGGATGGATGCCCAATTTTGGTTAATGTGCAGTTACAACTCAGAGGACCAAGAGCTTACCAAGGGGTGGTGGCTGCCTGTTAGCTGCCTGGCCTCCTTGCTCTTGGCTTAATAGCAAAAGCCTTTCCATAATAATTAAATGACAAAGAGGTGCCATGGATCCTGAAATAATCTGGCTCTAACTTAATAGCAACACACAATTAAACACTGATTTAGAATCCAGGGGACTAGAGGAAATAAATCAAGTACCTACTGTGCACATGTGGAATTTGGCCAGTAGAAATTAATATTTTTGATCAAATAATATAATTCAGTCAGAATTACACAAACTATCTCATGGAATTCTCCTATCAATCCTATAAGGGTTTAACTGTTCCTCTTTTACTAAGACTCAAATTATCTAAGTTGTGCAAGCAGTATTTTTCACGATTAAGCAATGGCAAGATCATTTTTAAAACCCCCGTGACATGTCTGATTCCAAAGCTCATGATCCTTCTGCAATCTCGAAAACATATGTTTACACATAACTGCTCCTTCTTTTTCCAATAAGCACTGCATTTATGCAGTTATTTATGTTTTTTTTAAAAATTAATGTTATTGTCTACATAGACCAAATTGTGAGTATATTTTGCATGTAAACATGAAGGTACCCTTGAGGCACAAGATTCTTTCACATACCTGACATACATAGATTGCACTTGTGGCCCTCATAATTGACCTTTTTGTGGCTTCACTTTTTGCAATGTGACTTTGTAACTCCTCCCACTGGGAGGTAGAACTTATGTCCCTTCCTTTAAATCTGGACTGTTTCTTGTGATTTTCTTTGACCAATAGAATACTGTGGAATGGCAGAGCGCTAGTACCCTAGGCCTCCAGAAGCGGTCAGGGCATCAGTTCTCCCTGGGATTCCTACCAGGTCTGGACTGGCCAGAGGGGAGCATGTGATAGACACATGGACAGAGAGGCTTCAGGCCACCAAGATCAAGCCATCCTAGATCAGACAGCTTCCAGCTGACCAGTGGGTTAACTACACACACGTGTGAGTCAGCTGAGTTCTGCCCAGATCAGCAGAGGCAGCCAACCAACTAGTCGACTCATGAGAAATAAATAGATGTTTGTTGTTTTAAGCTACTAATTTTGAAGTGGCTTTTAGTGCATCAATAGTTAACTGATAACAACAAAAACATAATTTTATTTTTAACTAGAAGGCAATAAAGGCAAAACTTGCATTGTTTCAATTATTAGTCAGTACCCCAATTTGGACTCATTGTTCCCTAGACCTGTTGGGCAACTATCTTCTTGGTATCCCCCTTTATCATTTTAGGAATTCCCTTTAGTTTGTTTTCTGAAACTCATGTCTTCCCCTTTCTTGGTAACTCCCTTGTTTTGGTGGAGTACATCCTTTGGCAGTCACATGTGAATGGGTGCATAGGCTTAGAGACTAGGCATATCTGAAATATCTTTGTTCTAGCCTTATTCTTAATTTGAGATTTTGATAAGATAGAATTCTAGCTTGGAGAAAGTTCCCTCAGAATTTTGAAGGTACTGTTTCATGGCCTTTCACCTTCCAATGTGGCAGCTGAGAAGTATGATTCTATTTTGATTCTCAATCCTCTATTTTGTTGCCTCTATGAATTTTTAAGATAATATGGCTTAGCATGGGTCTGTTTTCCTCCATTAAGTACTCCCTTGCCCTTAGTCAAGATATTCATGTTCTTAAGTTCTGGGAAATTTTCTTGATTTATTTCTTGGATGATTTCTTCCTCTCCATTTTGTGTTTTCTCTTTCTACATCTCCTATAATTACATGTTGATCTTGTAGCCTGGGTCTCAATTCATTGTCAGATATAGTTAACTCCATTTTAGGAGGGGGGGGGTTACCAGGGATTGAACTCGGGGACACTCAGCCACTGAGTTACATCCCCAGCCCTATTTTGTATTTTATTTAGAGACAGGGTCTCACTGAGTTGCTTAACTCGTCACTGTTGCTGAGGCCGGCTTTGAACTTGAGATCCTCCTGCCTCAGCCCCGCCCAGGCCTCTAGGATTACAGGCATGTGCACCAGGCCAGGTGATAACCCCATTCTTAGTATCAATTTAATTTTAGTCAGCTTTCGATTATTGGGATAATATTCCTGGGAAAATAAAGGGAAGAAAGATTTAGTTTTGCTCATTGTTTCAGAGGTTTAGGTCCCAGTTTGTGACCATTGAAAACAGAACATGATGGTGTGGAGTACACCTTGGTGCAGGGGGTAGAACATTGCCTCTCACTTTGTGGTGGCTAGAAAGCAGACAGAGATAAAGATAGAGGAAAGAAAGGTCCCAGGACAAAATATGTCCTCCAAAGACACGGACTCAGTGACCTTCTTCCTCCAACTAGTGTCTACCTCCTAAAATTTCCACCATCTTCCCATAGCCTATTAAACTGTGAATCCCTCAATGGATTAATTGATTGATGAGGTCAGAACCCTCATGATCCAGTCCCCTCTTGAAGGCCCTACCTCTGATCACTGCTGCATTGGAGACCAAGTATACAACACACGTGCTTTGGGGAGGCATTTCAGGTCCAAATCATAAAACCTTGACTCAACCAGGGACTATTTTTAGACCAGAATAAACTTCTGGTCTTCTGCTGGGATTGAGATAGAACAGTTCTTAGCTGCACGGAGTGGGGAAGGGGGTCTGGAGTTCTGACTGCTTCCTAAATAGACTTTAAGCCTCTCCACCTAATCTCCACCGTCCCCACCACTTTCAGAGTAGTTAATGCTGCCAATTCCTGAACTTTTGGGGATTCTGCTGCATGAATTTGTTTCTTAACTTTCCCCACTGCGACTTAGGGGTTAGCTCTTCCAGGTTTGTTCAGTCAGTGACCAATTGACTATTATTTTCTAGCTTCAATTTTTTGTTTGTTTGTTCTAATTAGTTATACATGACAGTGGAAATGACATGTGGAAATGACATGCTGTCATGTCATACAGGACAGCACTTATACATTGCTGGTGGAACTGCAAATTGGTGCAACCACTATGGAAAGCAGTATGGAGATTCCTCAGAAAACATGGAATGGAACTATCGTTTGACCCAGCTATCCCACTCCTCGGTTTATGCTCAAAGGACTTAAAATCAGTATACTACAGTGATGCAGACACATCAATGTTTATAGCAGCTCAACTCACAATAGCTAAACTATGGGACCAACTTAAGTGCCCTTCAACAGATGAATGGATAAAGAAAATATATACACAATGGAATGTTACTCAGCCTTAAATAAGAATGAAATTATGGCATTTGCAGGTAAATGGATGGAGCTGGAGAATACCATGCTAATGAAATAAGCCAATCCTCAAAACCAAAGGCTGAATGTTTTCTCTGATCTAGTTTCAAATTTTTATTGCTATCATCTCTTCTTCCAATCTCTGATTTGCTTTATCCTTTAGTCAGTATCTCTTCATTGTCTTTATTTAGAGGCCTACTTAAGGGCATGGAGGTGAAAGGAATACTCAGTGGCACAGAGGATAGGTTCACCTTCTTCTCTTCAATGGGGAGTCCAAGAATAGCTATTTGCTTTTAAAGAATGAACATGTCACAGAATCTCACTTAGTTTGAAAAATGTAGGCTACACACCTCCTATGAAAAGAAAATCAAACTTTCTTCAATAAAAGACTCTTGAGTGTTGGAAACCATGTCGTTTTTCCTTTTAGAAAAAAAAAAAAAAAAAAAAAACAAGATGAGTATGAGGCTTCAACCACCTCAGAAACCTTTGACTTTGTGCTTCCATTTT
Source organism: Marmota monax (assembly GCF_021218885.2). Classification (NCBI taxonomy): domain Eukaryota; kingdom Metazoa; phylum Chordata; class Mammalia; order Rodentia; family Sciuridae; genus Marmota; species Marmota monax. The sequence goes on along the minus strand of NW_026692072.1, from coordinate 2,149,084 downwards.
ACCCAGAGAGACAACCACAGCTCGTCCCTCCCAGCCTCCCATTTCCCTTGAATTAGAGACTTCTGAGTCCATTTCCTTTTGCCTTTTAATGTTAGCCTTTTAATATTTTCCAATAAGTGCTTTCAACCGGGCAGAATACATGTCATGCTTTCCTCATTATTATTGGTCCATCAATAAATATACAAAAACCAGAGGAAGGGTATGCTCTGAAAAATCCAAGTAGCAATAGCAATGATCATTGTACAAACATGAACAATGGGCCAGTCTTTGCTAACTCCACACCGAGGACTTACAACAAGACACACCTAGGACAAAAGCCAATGAACCTGTTCTTCTTGTTCTTAAGGACATTTCATTCTTCCAGAGAAGTTGGATATTTCCTCTCTTCTACTGCTCTGCTGTGACATCATTGAGTGAATGTTGACACAAAACTGATTCTTGATGTTATGGGCTTCAGTGCAAAACCTTTTGAGAGGTTCTGCTGGAAGAATACATGTTGACAGGCTAGAACCTGCAAAATGGGGAGTTGGAGGTATCTTTTGCCTCATTTGATTTTTTCACCCAGAGCTAATTTAAGGAAGGCCCTCAGGAGACATAAAAGATTGACAATTGCGGGGAAAATTATGCCTTAAGCTCTCGGGTTGCTTTGTGATATAGTTAAATGGTGGCCCCTTACTTTTGTAACAAGGGCCCAGTTTAATGACTTAGTCCAGGCCACCTGGCATGTCATTGGTGGGAATGACATGTGGTCAAATTATGCTTTCAGAGTCATGGCCATTATGTCAAATCATTTCCTACCCCGCCTGTTTGTTGGAAAATGTCTAGAACGGGCGGGAAATCATCTCTAGCTGTGAGACTTGACTCTCCAATGTGCCCCCAAAAGAATCTGGGGGACAGGTGGAGCCTGGCAGGGCCCTCTTAAAGCCGATCCCAGAGTGGCTTGTGGCATTCAGGTTAAAGAGCCTGAGGGAGCCTGTCTGGGTGTGTGGCAGAGCCAAGAAATCCCTTAGAAAAAAGGGGAATTTTTAAATACTGGTGGGAGTGACAACCCAGAGAAAACTGATGTCCATTTTCTTTCAACTTGAAAAGGAAAATAAAAAAGAAAACCAGGTATCTGAACATGCAAGTAGCCAAAAACATTCATAGAAGGAGAGAAAGGAGTTTTCCTTTTTAAGATTGTGGCCAGAGCGGAGGGAGAAGGTCAGAGCGGGTAGGAAGAGCAGCGGTTGGGAAGGAGTGGAAAGTTTGCATCTCTCCCTTAAATATACCCTTCCTGTCAACTCTTTGTACAAACCAGTCCTCATTTTTAAGTAGGGATTTTTTCCCCCCTTCTTCTCCTATTTTTGACTTGAAAAACATTGCCTGTGAAGCACAGCAGTTCAGGCAATGAACGACTTTTCTGGAAGCCTAAAAAGGGAGAACCCTTACTTGAGAGCGTCAACCTTATCGGTCATGAGTAGCCCCTGGAAGTTCCAGGACCAATGGCACATCCTGAATGATGAAGAGGTGCCCCAAAGGACTTGCCAAGTTGGAAAAACACAGGACAGAGGATAAAGCCATTATTCTCTTGTTTAGCCATAAACCTGCTTTTCTGGTGATAAGATTCCAGTGGTGAGAAACCCTGTAACCTTTTGAGGGATTCCCCAGGAACTTAACTCATCCCAGTCAGAAACTGCATGGGGGGGGGGCAGACAAACAAATATGCCATAAAACAGTGGAATAAGATCTATACCACATACCCCCCCCACCCACCAACCTATGCCAATCAGTTGGCCACTGACCATACTTTTTCATTTATAATCATGAGAGGTCAAAAGGCATAATGATATGTTTTTTTGGAAATCACCACTAGGGTCAGCATCTATGAAATGGGACCCCACAAATGGCAGGTGATAAAAATGGAATATGATTTCTCAAAACCCTTCAAGGGGACAGAAAGGTGGCCATTAAAACCCCAAAGCGGCTGAAGCTCTTCTGCTCACAATTCTGACTCCAGAATCCAAGAGAAAGCTTTTGAACAGCCTCAGAAATCAAACAGTGCTGCCTTCCTTGATCTGTGAGGTTTGGCTGAGGGATCCTGAGTGGGAGTCCAGGGACTCTGAGATGAGTTTAAGGAGGACCATTCTCAGATTATCCCAATGAGCTCTAGAGACCCAGGCGTTGCTGGTTTTAGAGACAGAAGGATCACAGCACAAAGGGTTAAAATGGAAGAAGTACAGATATTTATTATGTATCAGCTGAAACCCTTTTATGCCTCTGACAAAGTAACCTAAAAAAAAATCATACTGATCAAAGGACCACCAGGGTTTAATATTTCAAAAACACAGATAAATAGCTTACTACAGATAAATAGCTTCACCCTTTGGGTGTCTCCCAGAAGCATCTGAAAAATTTCCAGGGGGGTCTGTTTGTTAAAAGGGATGTATAACCAGTACACCCCAAACCCCTACCCTCACTGGAGAGCAATGCCCAGGGATGGGCTGCTGGAGGGACAATATGGGCCCATTCAGATTTTCTCCCAGGGACCAATCTCTTTTAGCCTCCGGGAATGTCCTTAGCTGGTGACTGTTAGCTGGGAGGTAGGGTATGGAGAAGGTTGGGAATCAGACACATGTATTTGTGGTCTTTGTTAGAAGCCATCTTTAGCACACCCTGAAGGGGTGAAGGCCTCTAGTGGGGAACTGGAACTGTCAGATTCTTGTGGATTATTAACTGAGTCCTAATGTCAGAAAGCAATGCTGTTTTTATAAATTGGACCTGACTTTTAAAAACAAAACAAAACAAAAAAACCACAAAAAAACAAAAAAGAGTAGAAAATTTTATGCTAAAAAAAAGTCCCCAATAAAACAATCAGTAGCACATTGCATCTGTGAAGTGTCCCAGCTCCCTGTAATGGTTATATTTCAAACTGTGGTTTCTTTTCAAGTTAATGGTGTAGATGTTACACCCCGATCTTCATGTCCACATTCTGCAGGTTCCGTGTCTCGTCGGCTGTCATAAATTGGTCTGGGGTCTCCGATGACTCCTTGTTCACCAAATGCACCATTTCCTGAGACTTGCTGGCTTCACCATTGAGTCCACTTGGCTTTCTGTCATCCACGGTCCCATTGCCATTGTTGATCACCAGCTTTTTCTTCTGCCCACACCTAATCATTTGTAAAACATCGAGAGAAAGGGTAAAATGAGCATGGGTTGCTGGCCTTTTGACTAAGATAAAGTGGAGACAGGGTCAAATGACTCAATCACCGTCTTCATGACCATCATCACTGTTCAGTCATGACCATGACCATCACCACAGTTTATAATGACCTGAAAGCACTGAGCTTGATACCTTCTCTACTTTATCTTATCAACTCTTAACAACCAGCATTTCTCAAAGTGAGGTCCCTGGACCAACAGCAAAAGCATCATTTTGGAACTTGTTAGAAATGGGAATTCTCAGTGAATCAGAAAACTCTAGGGTTGGGGCCCAGGACATGAGGTATAACAAGCCTGTGAGGGCTTCTGATGCATGGTCGGGTTGGAGAATCCGTGATCAACACTCTGGGAACCCAGCGCTATTATTATCATCCTGTCACAGGAAGAATTGGAGATCTGAACATTTAGTATTTTTCCCAAAATATTTAACAAGCAGTAAAAGAGTCAGGATTCAAACCCTGGTCGGTCTGACTCCCAAGCTCTAATTCTTCTCCTACCACACCATGCAATGGAAATGTTGACTTTTGTGAACACTGCAGCAGTTCCTGCAGACTCAGGTGAACCGTCAACATGACGATTGTAAATCATTCTGATTTGTGTGTTCAAGAAAGTCGCACTACTTGCTCTCCCCGTCAACATTTGTTGGCCTTGTCAGTGTTATTACTGCTTGCACAGAGAAGAATAAAACAACATTGTTCTAGAAATAGAGGCCATATTTTTGATTTTCCCTAACATTGGTTCACTCATGTATAACCCTGGGTAGAAGATAAATTATTCTCTGTTACTTTAAGGTTTCTTCATCACATTACTTAAGACTCAAATGCAGAAGAAGGTTTTCTACAAATGAGCATGAGACTGTCCTGCTATTGTCATAGCGTTGCCTCACCCTCCCGGCCTGGTGCAGGGCTTCCTCTTTCCTGTAACATGATCACAGCTACACACAGAGCAGTTAGAAAATGGTGCTTAACGGAAGCAAAGTTGCACAGTTTCACAACTACCAGGAGGGCAGGGAAGAGGAGAGAAGGACTAGCATTCGTTAAATACTTTCTGAACTCCAGACTCTTCGCAAATAATTTTCTATGATCCTTATAATAGTCCCACAAAGCAGCAATCGTCCCCATTATACAGCAGTGGAAACTGGGGCCCAGAGAAGTTTAATAACTTTCTTGAGGTCACCTAAGGGATAAGACTGACAGAGTCAATATTCAAATCTAGACTTTTATGACCAAAAGCCCAGCCCTGCTTGGCTCTTATCAGTGCTGCCAACCATCTGGATATCTGGAAACAGTATGAAGTCGGAATTGTTCACTTTGCCGCTGGATATTTGAGTTATAGAGACAAAGCCTCTATTATTCATGATCACAGGCCATTCCCTGTAGGACTGCCAAGGCTATAAACTTTAATCTCTTGTTTGGGGAAATAGAAATTATACCTCCTCCACAGGAGGTGGATCTTATATCCTCTGGCATGAGGCTTGGTGAAGGGTAGAGGGAAAGATGCTTGAACTACGGAGCAAAGTTACGAGGACAGGGGGCGTGGATAAAGCCCACAGAGTAGGGTGCATGGTCAAGAGCAGGGTTTGGGAGGCTGGGCTGGGAGACCTTGCAGCTGTGTGACCTGGAGCTATTCAACCTCTCTGAGCTTCAGTTTTGGGTACTTGTGAAATGAGGCAATGGAGAGTTATCAGCCTCACAAGAGAATGGAGAGACCTCAACACAGATCCTGGTACTCAATGAAAGAGTCTATTATTGTTATTATTTATTGCTTTTTTGAACAATGTGGGTTGAGGACACTAAGCACTTAGACGGGTATCCGGAATTCAGGAAGCGATCAAGAAGAGGCTGGCTGTAATTGCTGGCATAACGAGAGGCATGTGAAATGGACTAGGCTGATTTCCTCTGGCTGCCTCCTCCTCCCATCATGTTTTATGTACTATTAAAAGGGTTTAAAGGGCTACAACTAGACTGCCACTTGCATGATTCTAAATTCTCAGGTGGTATTCTGTGTTCTTTGGAGGAAAGTTGCCTCATTAAAGTAATTTCTATTTGCCTGCCCATTGGATGGGTGAGCAGGGGAATGAAGTACTGTGGCAAAGTGATTTGTAAGCATAAAAACCAAAAATCTGTCTCTGCATGCAGGGGCGGGGACGAACACGTTATTAATCTAAATGAAGCTAATTTTGGAAGTAAATAGCACTTGACCTTAGAACACAGGAATACTACACTTGACCTCTGGCTGGCTCCTCTCCTCTTTGGATTTATGTATCTCCATTATCTGTCTGAGCTCTTGGAGGAGGGTAAGACGATTCTCGTAAATAACTCAGTCCAATATTGAGTGATCTAGGTGCTTAATAAATAGTTTCAAAAGATAAGGGCTAAATTTTCCATTTTCCTTAGTTCTAGGAATGAAGGAGGAACAGCAGCTGAAGAGACCTTAGGGATCATCCAGCTCAACTCCTTTTTATGTAAACTGAACACTGAGTCCAGAGGTCACGGGTATTGTCCAGAGTCACATTGCCAGAGTCACAGCTTAGACCTTATGACTCCCAAGGCCGGGGATCCTTGCTGACTTGTGTTTTGCCTTTGTCTTCTCTCATGGAAAGGTCCTGCTGTGACCAAGCACAGTGACCACCAGATGGAGGGCTCACCAGGAGGGGGCAGGGCAGGCTGGATGGGCTTTAATATCCAGGTAACGAACTTTTAGGACATGGTGGAATTTATCTCAAAAGGCTTCGTTGGCAACTAACTTAACAACTGATTCACGTCTCTTCTACCTGAAAAATCTTTAAAAGATATTTAGGAATTTATTTTGCGTTGTTTTAGAACTGTGCCATCTAACACAAGTAACCACCAGCCACAGGTGTAAGTGTCAACTAAATTTAAACAAAATGAGTAAAATTTAAAATTATTATTTTATTTTGGGGGCTACTGAGGATTGAACTAGGGACACTCGACAGGGTCTCACTGAGTTGCTTAGCACCTGGCTTTTGCTGAGGCTGGCTTTGAACTCGAGATCCTCCTACCTCAGTCTCCTGAGCCACTGGGATTAAAATTCACTACTTTGGTGGAACTAGCCGTGTTTTAAGTGCTCATGAGCCACAGGTGGCTAGTGGCTATGGACAAACAGTACAGATGCAGCATGTGTCCATCACTCAGAAAGTGTGATTGAATAGCACTGTTGTAACCAGCAGGATCCCAGCAAGCTAGACAGTGGAAATAGACCGGGAAGACATTTCTAAATTATGGAGATTTATGGAGGGGACCTACCAAGAAGAGGATGGGTAACTGCCTTCTGGGTTCACAGAAAATATGATTATTCCCATAAGAGCAGAGACCTGCGGAGGTCTTTTCTGCACAATCAGTCTAGAAATGTCCTTAAATCCCTCCTGTCTTGGAAAGTCTTCTCTGACAATGTCCTCAGGTCTTTTTTCCTCTTCAGACACATTGGAAAAATTCTTTAAGGGAAAGATGCCTGCAGGCTGCTTCTCTTGGGCTTCATCCAATATCTACCACCCCAATTGACTCCTGAAATGATGTGCTCTTAGTGGGGGTAAATCAAGTCCATTTCCCCTTGGGGAGCTGTCATTCAATAAGGCTGGTTTCAAAAAGAACATCAACGAAAGCAATTTTGGAATATGGCGGGGGGTGGGGAAAGTTGAAGAAGTCATGGAACACCCTACGTCAGTGTCTCACAGAGCACTTTGTCATGGTCAATCCTGTGCGTCAACATCAGCCACTAACATCTTTCCTCTTTCAACCATAATCCCTATACAATGGCTGGCACTGAGGGTGTTCTCCACAAATAATAAGTGACTCAAATCTGACAGGCTTATACAACCACTAAAACTCAGGATTCTTCTATGGAAGGAACAGCACGCTTCATTTTTTCTCTTCCTTCTCACCAGTGCTGATGGTCACGGGAGCCACCCAAAAGATATTCGCTGAGCTGGTCATGGTGGCACATACCTATAATCTCAGCAGCACAGGAGGCTGAGGCATGAGGATCAGACCTCAAAGCCAGCCTCAGCAACTTAGCAAGGCCCTAAGCAACTCAGCGAAACTTTATCTCTATATAAAATATAAAAAAGGGCTGGGTATGTGGCTCAGTGATAAAGTGCTCCTGGGTTTAATGCCCGGTACCAAAATAAAATTAAAAAAGATGTTTGCTGAATGAATAAGTCTGCTTTGAGGTCCTATTTTCAACCAAACGTTCTTTGATGAAAATAGGATTCTGCATCACTCTTCAGTGTTAACACCCAAAGCAGAAAGGCCCCAGCCTTCTAACAGGATTAGAAATGGGCTGTTGGCTTTAGGAATGCAGTAAACATTCAGGGTCTGTGCAGCCGTTAACCATCCTTTAGCTGAGTGGCAAATCTGTTTTCAATTATCAAATTGGGACACAGTAATTTATGGCGTTCACACAGCTACTTTCCCAGTGAGATACTTGCTCTGTTGGGTCCTGTGTGTCCCTGTTTGCCTGTTGCTATGGTGACTGCTGGTCTTGGGAGGAGAGGACCCGGGATCATGAGGCCCTGTCCTCTCTGTTGCTGCTGACAAGACAGGGAGCTAACCCTCCACGATGTACAGACCCCAGCTGCTCTTGGGGACAGCTGAGCTGCTTCTCAGAGGGCTCCCCACGTCGACAGCATGCAGGCCAAGGTCTCCATGGTGACATGTGCAAAACTTATGGACTGTATATGTGAACATTAGGGGTACATTCTAGGGCCTGCGACAAAAGGACTGATTTCAAACAATGGGAAATTCATATTTAATTGAGCAACAGTAATCCAAGGGAAGACAAGGAAGCCGGGGGAAGTATAAAGATTCTTTGTCACATTATTTAGATTCATATTTTTTAAAAAATCCCTTTTCATTAATAGGAGCACATAGGTTTTTTAGACCCCTGGTTCTTGTTCCTTGTGTGACTGATTTTTTTTTTTTAATGCTCTCAAAAGTATATAGAGAAACACAGCTATTGACTTTAATATAGTACTTTTTTTTTGGTAGTGTGGACTGAACCCAGGGGCACCAAAATATACTACTTTTATTAACTTGTACCAGTATAAATTTGGTACTATTGATTTCCTCAGATAATTGGAGACTACAAAGGTTATGCACAACATGGTATTAGTTGTTTAGTGTTTTCTAAAAGTGAACAACCAAGAGTCTATAATTCCTCTCTAGGTCTTCTCCCAAACTAAGGGGCATTTTCTGGCCTGTGAGATGATTCAGAGGCACAATGCAGGCAGCCCTACCTGAAAATAAGATTCTCTTACTTTAGAAGCAATCCCAGGGGACATCTACGAACGGTTTAATATTACAAAGGTTTCATAATGAGTCTTTAAAGAGTCTTGGGCAGAAAATTTCCACTTATATAAAAGTACACCTTTATTTTAAAGTCTGCCTGGTTAATGCTCATTTCCTCTGTTGCAAGAATTATTATTGTCCTCCTGTTCACCCTGGGTAGCATTATTTCTGGTGCCTGCTTGTGGCTTAACTATGTGTATGTGCCATGCAAATAATCTTCAAACTGCTAAGCCCCGGTTGAGGTAGGAAGAGAGAGGGGCCTCTAAGGACAGGCAAAGAGAACACTTGCCCATTCTCTCTAGGTCTTCTCTGTCTTTATCCACCTGAGTACTCTGTCTTTACCCACTCTCCTAAGGAAAGTTCTTTATTGTTCCATAGATCTCAATGTTAGCAAGTTTTCCTAGGCTATAACCTGAATTCTTGTAACTGCAGCTTCCAGAAAATAGAAAACATTATTACAAAAAAAAAAAAAAAAAAAAGACACACAAAGCTAATTCATGCTTCAGGCAAGGGTTCTGGAAGGTTCCATGGACGTCAGGCTAAAGATCCCTGAATCTTTCCATATTTTGTGGATCCTCAAAGCACTTAATAAATGTTTATTTAACAAATCAATGAATGAATCTTTACTTTGTTGTGCATTCCCTGTGAGCTATTTCATAACTTTTATGAGAGAGAGTCTTCATTGGGTTTAACTCTGCAAAAATTAAGAACCATGAGATTCAATAACCATTTAAAAGTGGGGGTCCAACTAATCACCAATGTCTCCTTTCTCTAAAGAATGGGACAGGAGGGTTTCTTAAACTGTGCCATGCCCACCAAGCCCTGGGATCTTGTTAAAGCCCAAACTCTAAAATAGGAGGTCTGGGGTTGGGACTAAGATTCTGCGTTTCTAACAAGCTTCCAGGAAGCCAAGGCTGCTGGTCACAGGAACTACACTCTGAGCAGCAAGGACATAAAGCCTCAGTTTATTGATGCCTCCCCCAAGTCGCAGGCCCCAAGGGGCAGCCTCTTACCTTCTCCGACTGTTGACAGCAATGCAGACTGCAAGAATCAAAGCCAGGGCCAAGAGGGAGGCCAAGATGATGAGCCACTCTGGTGTGAAGGAACCAAAGGACACGCATGAGCTTTGGAAATGTACTTTGTAAAACCAAAAATGCAGTTTAAAAATCAACCTGTTTCAAATAAGAACCACAGTCAGCACCGAGAGCCCTCCAACCAAAAGGTTCAGCCACCAGGCAGGTCATTGTAAAATAAGAATTTTTCTGTAGCTGCTTGTCCAACAGGCCTCCTGAATGAATCTTTTATCATCAGTCAGCATTTTCAAGTCCTACCACGAGAAATCTCTTTCCAAAAACATCTAGGGTGACTTGTTGAGACTTGTAGATGCCTTTGGTGCAGTATTATTAAATAGGTTAAAAGAAATTTATGCTTCTTTTGAAAGAAACATTCTAAACAAAAATGAAGGTCACATTCTAGTGAGTGTGGCAAAGGACCCTGCTTGGGAGGTAGAAAGCGGGCGAATCTGTGCACACGTAATGAGGGTCATTTGGCTCCATTTGCAAGAGTTTTCAAAATATTCATGCTTTTGATCCCATAGTTATACTTCCTGGAACTTATAGAATCTCAAAATTAGCTGTAAAGATGCACTTTACTGTGCTGTTTCTAATATTAAAAGTTAGGAACAACCCAATATCTAATGGTAGGGGATTGGTTAAATAAATTAGGATATATCCATTGTATATATCCAAAAAGAAAATAGTAAACTATGTGAAAAAGCTGTGGTCAACCACCAGGAATGGTTGACCAGACCACACGCACCATACAGTTCTATTTTTGTTCATAAATTACATTGAAAGACAACAGGAAGAATACAGATGAAAATAGTAACCATGGAGCTTCTGAATGGTGAGATATTTTTGTCCATTTGTTTAGTTATATTTTTGAAAATCTCTTTGATACCATGTATGACTGTGCCCTATTGAAATACTATACACTTGTTTTAAGGTCAGGCTTTGATAGGATTAAGGTAGGACTTGGCAAGTGCAAGTTTTATATGCTTGCAATGAACCAGGGCTTGAGAAAGAAGAAAAATGGAAAGTCATTCATTGTCCACTTTCTTGAGAAGTCTTGGTTTCCTCCTATTTCCTGCTGGGTACCACCTTTGGCTCATCTCAAATAGGTGGGGAGGCTGACGGGAGTGTACTATTTCTCCAGCCTACGCTGCACCTTGGCCCTGGTCTCTCGTCCTGAGATGTTCCACATTCACTCTCACTTGAGCTGGGAAGACACCTACTGCCAGTCACAGCTTCCTGCATTTCCCTTCTCCTTCCCTGTCCTCCCTGGCAGCCCATCCCCTCTCTCCAGAGGCTCTGCCTTCAAGTGTGCTCAGACAAGCTGAGGCAGAGGAGCCAGGCATACACCACATTCTTCTCTTTTCCCACGAGTGGCTCAGTTTGGAGCCCTCCAAAGAGGGGAGAATTAAAAGGGTAATTTACTATGCTGGGAGAGCTCTTCCTCTCTGTAATCGCCCTTTACCAATGGTCAGTTCTGATCCTGAGCCAAATAAAGAACTGGCTTCAGATGTCTCAAATCTTGACACTCTTAAAAGTCAGGTGTCCACCCCCATCACTACTTGCACATATAATATTTTCTGAAAAGTTTTTTTTTTTTTTGACTGGATCAGTGGATTGACCCTCATGAAAAAAGTAATGAAGGGAAAAGAAGAATGCTTTGCTCCACCCAACACAGATGGTCCTTATATCTCCTCCTTATTTGCAATGCAAAAAAAAAAAAAAAATCCAGCCCAAGAAATAAAGGGGACAGTTGGTGGGAATAGGAAGGTCCTAGGAGAGCTCGGGTAATCACTCATTTGTGAAGAAAACTTTAGTAAATAACATAGCACTTCTCTGAGACAGGCCAGGGGATCTGAATGTGAGCTCAGCCCACCTAGGTGACCCAGGGGACCAAGGAAACAAGAGTGTTCCATCCTTTTCTTCCAAGAAGCATGGTACTCTCATTCATTCTTAAACTTTCAAAAGAGAAGCCATCAGGTTCAGGGGACCTTAATTTAGGAGAATGGGCATTTGATTGGGTTTCTTCTTCTTCCTGGAACATTCTGAGAAACTTTCTTTTTTTTTTTTTAACTCACCTGGAATGTGGGGTTTCCTTATAGGCCCAGAAGTCGTGGTTGCCCCACCTTCTTGACTCCCACTTGAATGTCCTAAGGGGAAAAGCAACAAGATCTCTTAGCTCAAGTTTGGAATGCATAACCAGGAGTTCTTTCCAGAGCAACACGTGGGGCCAAGTTCCAAGGTCTGCATCACTAAGAAACTATTTATAGATTGAAGCCACAGACATTTATGGTGTTATGTAAAAGACATTGCAAGACAATCCACCCCCCTCAAGAGTTCCATGCAATTAAGGGGAAGGCTCAGAAACATTATTTTGTGTCGAGAAACATGAAAATTCTTAGAAGCTGTGTGGTGCAGTGGTTAAGACTTTGGGCTCTAGCTGGGCAGCCTCGGATTCCAGTCCTACATCTGCCTCTTGCTAACAATGTGGGCTGGGCAAATTACCCTCCTTAAGTCTTGGTTTTCTCACTTATGAAATGGGGATGATAATAATAGAATCTACTTAATCATCATTTCACAGAGACTTAAAGAACTATGCAGTCATGGTAGTTGTGTGTAGTTATTAATCTCTATGTTTAATTTAGGACCTTGTTCCTCCAAGTGTGGCCCCTGGGCTGGCAGCATAGCCATCACTTGGGAGCTCGCCAGGAATGCAGAATGTCAGCCCTTCCTACAAACCTACCGAAGCAGAGTCTTCATTTTAACAAGATCTCTAGGGGATGCAATGGTCAGTTCTGGTCCTGAGCCAAATAAAGAATTGGCTTCAGATGTCTCAAATCTTGACACTCTTAAAAGTCAGGTGTCCACCCCCCTCACTGCTTGCACATGTAATGTCCAAACTGAATCTAAAGATCACATCTAATATCATCACAGAAGCCCAAACAAACACCAAATAATAAGGATCTGGGAGCGATGACCTTTTCTGTCACTGAAAAAATCACCCTAGTAGATTCCTTACCCATGTATTAGTGGAACACACCTTTGTTGGAAAAATGAACATTTTCTATCACTAAATATTGTAATAATAAGGAAATGATCCCAAAGTCCCAAATGGGAGGGAAGCATTGCAAGACATACAATCCACAAGTCAAAACAATAGGTGGCTTATCAAAATGAGAAGAGCATTATATTAAAATTAAAACAACAACAACAACAAAACCCCTCTAAGACACCTTGCTAAGAGACTTACCTAAATTAAAGCTTCATGAATTTTGTGTTTGTTTTTGCCTTTTGATACTTCCTATACTACCTGAGAGCAAAACTTGAAAATGTCCTACTACAATGAGCTTTTTCCTGTAGCAAATGGGAACCTGCCATAATCTACTGAAGGCCACTGAGGAGAGAAAACTCAGATGTTTAGCCAGTCAGCAGGGACTTAAATTAATAGCTTTTCTTAGAGAGTCAGACTTTGGAATCTGCAGAACAGACCCTGAAATCTTGATTACAATGATTATTTGGGGTAGGAAGACTCCTATTTATATAATTCAATGTTTTTGTTAAAACTCATAATAGAGCAAATTCTTACCAGATGTCTTACTGTTTCAACATACTCCAGCCCATTTTGACAATGGCCTTTTACTCCACAAACCTCTAAAGTATCCAAAGCATTTACCCTAAGTGCCTGCCAGGGTCCTTGGCCATTGGCAGGTCTTCACCTGCACAAGTTGTGGGATAGTGGCCATCTAAGTTGGAGATCTTTGGCCTTGGAAACCACCTAAGGTACAGTCACTCTCTCTGGTCTTTTTTTTTTTTTTTTCCCTGACTCACAGCAGCCTTTGATATTTGAAAGGGAGACCATTAATAGATCATAATCTCTTTATTTTGATTTTCCAAAAAGTGCTCCCAGCAAGGAAAGATCTGGGTGTGTACACAACAACATGAAACCTCCTGTTTGAACAATAGACACCTGCACAGGAGCCAAACAAAGAGACCAGCTCCCGCCCACCAGATTCTCACTTCAAGCAAAAGCTGAAGAGGATGGACAAGAGACAGCAGGCTCCCCTGAGCCAGAGTGTTCCACAAATCCATCTAGGGTAGGACTGGCAGGGAGAGCAAGTTCTGTAAAGAGGGGCACCGGGCACCCTTGTTGGGAGGTGAGACTCAACCTGAGACATGGGCAGAGAGCCTTCATTTGGCTTCAGCTGTGAGAAAGGCAGTGGAGGAGAGAGCTTCTCAAACTTTGACTTCTACACAAACCACCTGGGGGGTGTTAAAATGCAAATGCTAATCCAGTCTGTCTGCGTTGGCCAGAGATTCTGCATTTCTAGCCAGCTCCTCAGTGGTGTCTCTGCTGCGGGTCCAAGGACCACACTTCAGAGTAGCTGGAGTCTTTTGGTTTCAAAGAGCAGGACTTTTAATAATATCTCCCTACTGTTTCCAAAATACTTGCACATTCCTGACACCTTGTGCTCCTCATAAAAACTCTAGGGGGTAACCGAGGCTGGTTGATCTGCTCCGCTCTTTACTAATAAGGATCTGAGGCTGGGAAAGGTCAAGGGCCCTACCCAAGGAACCTTCAACTTCTGTCTTTACTTCAGAAGTATTTCAAATGAGCCCTACATTCCCATGCTCTTCCATAAAGGGTTATTATCAAAGCCATCATGTAACTATCCATTTTCAGATTGGCTTTAAATCTGTAGGCAATCCTTGCCCCAACTTGGGCATGAAGGGGAGGATGATAATTTACATGGATTAACTGGTTTGTGTGAGGTCACCTGGATTTGCAATGCTAAAGGGGAGCCACAGTAGGCAGCAATGGCAGAGCCTCTCGCTAGCCCCAGCATGAGAGATCAGCTGCCTCATGTCAAACTTTTGCTGCCAGAAGTACTGTTTTCAGGGATGAGATCTGAGAGCAAACAGGAATCTATTTAATAATGTGTGCCTGGCAGTAACTATGGTTATAATGGATTGCTTTCTCTATACTGTGCTTATGAGAGGCAATGAATCTCTGGGTTCAACACCTGACTCTGTCACTCAATGGTCATGCCAATTTGGCCAGGTTACTTACTTAACCTTCTTTGAGCCTTAGTTTCCTCATCTGGAACATGGGACTAAAAAATGGTCCTTATGTATGACACAGGGTTTGTAGTCTAATTAAATGAATTAATATTAGATGAACTTTGAATTTGGTGATATTGATAATTATTGCCCTATAGAAATAGAAGAAATAGCAGTCGCATATGGTCTAACCTCTGAAGTGTTTTGAACAACGCTGCTAACACTCAGTAAACTCTTAAATGCTAGCCATCGTATCATGTGACTTTAAATCAATGCCCTGTAACAAATTATCGCAAATTTATTAGTTAGGAAACTGAATCTCCAACCCTTTGTGTATCTTTCTTGGTTAGTGTGTAGAGGAACTGGGATCAGGATATTTCTCTTTCAGACTCACACTCTTAGTCATTCTGGCAGATGGCAAATGTTAACAAGCAGCCCTGCTTGAATTCTCGCTGATCCTTTCAGATGGAAGACTTTCCTCCAGAGCAGTAGTTCTCAAAGTGTGGTCCCTGTCCCAGAAGCATCAGCATTACCAGGGAATTTATTAGAAGTACAAATACTTGGGCTGCACCCCAGACCTACTGAATCAGAAACTTTCAGGGTGGGGCCCCAGCAATGTGACTTCATTCACCCTCCCTTCGATTGTAATGCATGCTAAAAATGTGTGAACAACTTCTCAGGAGACACTGACTCATACTTCATTAGTAATCTTCAGGTTCAACGATTATAACAGTAAATGACTACAGCAGTTTCAAACTCACCAGCCGATCCAGATCCATGTGTGGTATGGGACCTCCCACCTGCGTCTTGGTCTCCTGTCATGGGCAATGATGGAAGGTCAGTATGGTGCACTTGCATTTTCATACAACCCGTCACTGGGTTTAATCTTTTAAAGGTAAGCAAGGAATGATGGGAAGAGACTGGAATGGGTCCATGATATTAATGACTGCTCACTGCTTGGTGCAATGATGAGTGCACTAGAACTTTAATCAGAATTAAGGGAGCTGATGTAGCATAGGTCCTCAAGGATGCCCCTAGGAGATGTGCTTTTGGTAGAAATCCAAGAACTGTGGCAAAGAACTCTCCCACAAAAATATGATGCCCTCACAGGTCTGAGGTTGGGACTGGACATTGTGTATTTTAAATAAAGACAGTAAAAATTGGATTATGAGACTTCTGGTCACTGTGTACTCTGGCTCAGGGCATGGAACACTTAAAGAGATTTATTGAAGGCAGGAAATGAATTAAAATAAAAAAATCTTGTGATGGAATGATTTAAAGATTCAAAAAGAAAAGTCAACCACCTATTTAGGGGAAAGGGGGTAAAAAAAAGTGAAAAAAGAAATTGTGAGATGATAACATGTGAGCAATGTGTATCCAGGTATTAGAATTAGTTCCTAATGAGTTTTCAAAAGTCAAGTCTATATTTTCAATACCAATAGTTGATATAATCCCATCTTCTCAAAAATCCATTACTATGAAGCTTAATCTTAGACCAACTCAAGAATTGCTAAAATCTATATCTACAGGTTGAATCCCGGATTTAGCCTATGAAAATTTCCTGTCTTCTCCACCCCACAACAACACCATATTTCAAAAAAAAAAAAAATACTAATCATACTAGAATCTTGTTTTTAAAAAAATCACGACAATGGTATCATAAAGTGGCTGTAGTCATCCATTGAGAAGGTACCTGGAAAGAAAACAGTAACCTGATCATCTTCATTTCCCTGATGAGGAAAGGTGATCACCCTCATAATTATATTAGATAGATTGCTTTGTTCCTTGGTTGATGGTTAGAATAACAGATGGCAGCACTTGCTGAAATGCCCCATTGTAATCCCCGATACCAAAAGCACCACCAATATCACCAAAACCATCACCAGCACTGTCACCACGGTTCTGAATGTGTTAGTTCCTAGCCATAAACATAGAGACTGAGAAAAATGTATGGGCAGAAATACACTTGGATGAGTGTTTGAATGAAAACCAAGGATGGGAATCAGACTATTCACTAATCATGGTTACCACCTCTTGTACACTCCATAGAAGGGATCAGTAACTGGGAATACAGATTGTATAGAAGGCCTTTTATCACCAAGGTTTTGTAAACCTTATAGGATACTGTAACTATTAAAATTGCTGTTTAAAATTTAAATCCATTAGGTTGCACAACAGGCCTTATTTTGCCAAGAGAAACTAAGCAGTACTTTTTTTTTTTTTTTTGTACTAGGGATTATACTCAGGGGCACTCAACCACTGAGCCACATCCCCAGCCCTATTTTATATTTTATTTAGAGACAGGGTCTCACTGAGTTGCTTAGTGCCTCGCTTTTGCTAAGGCTGACTTTGAATTCATGATCCTCCTGTCTCGGCCTCCAGAGCTGCTGAGATTACAGGGGTGCTCCCAGCTGGCAGTACTTATAACATTCACTTGTCCAGAAGAAATCCAACAATGGTTCTTGGAGTTTTTTAGCAAGGAAGAATAGAACCGTGCTAAATGGAAAAACAAAAAAACAAGAAATGTGAGGGGGATCTGTCCTGCCAGTATTGCTGAAGTCAGTATTTTTTAAACTGTTTTCTTTGAAATCCTGGCGTGGGCAGCCCAAAAGAAAGGCCAAACAAGTGACCTTCTAGAATTTCTTTTCCTACATCAGGCATAGCATCACATAGCCACCTGTTTTATGTATTAGGTTTCATATTTTTTTTCTTCTTTTGGGAGGAAGGGTTGTGGAGGGAGGGTCTCTGTTATAAAAAAAAAAGTATATTTAAATTCACTAATTTTTAATACGTTAATGAGCCATAGGAAGTACTCAAATAGCTGATACTAGGAAGAGGGAATTTGTTTTTAGTTTCCTGGCTAGAGTGAATGTTTTCTAGTTCCCCCTTTTTACTGTGAATTTCTTAATGCACAGTGAGAAACAAACAAAAGAATAATTAGAGAACTGCTTATTTGAGAAGAAAAGTCTCATTCCAAGTGCATATCAAACTTAATTGAATAAGTCATTTCTTTGCCATTACAATAAAAGAAGTGGTTTCTATTCATTAATAGTAGATTGGATCATAAAGCTTTTAGTGCGTCATAACTAGAAGAGATTAGCCACCAGCCCATCACCAAAGGTAAAATTGATCAATCCATCACCAATAAAAGATAATAGAGGAAATTACTCACACGTTTGGGTAAACTATACCAAATAGGCAGCATATATTAGTTGAATCAAATGAAATTGCCAATATTCAATTATTTCCACAAAACCATTAATTTCATATGGTTCAACTTGATAGATCACCAGATGAGGGAGAAGACAAAGAAAGAAATCTCACCATAACAACCAAGTCACACACACACACACACACACAAATAGAAAGTGCACTGGTAAATGGAAGCATTATTTTTATCCTAAATAAACCTGAGTTTACTGACAGTAGAGTTGATGTCCAGGATGAAAGTCACAAAGTTGCCTAATCACAGCGTACGTAGAAAATAGCCCTTTAATAGGAAAAAAGTGCATGTGGTTTCTCTCTGTAAAGAAAGCAACCAGATAACAAGTGGCCAAATTACCTGGTAAAGAGCCATCAACATTAGAGGTGAAATCTCCAACAGGAACTTCAGTAACTCCAAAGACCCCAGGCTGAGCAGGGGTCACTGGGATGAGGGTCCTGTTTTCCCTTGTGTCTGGGTAGTGGGAGGTTTTACCTTCCAATGAGGTAGTGGAGTCTTCAGGAGGATTTCCACCTCTTCTTCCACCTCTGCCATCATTCCTATCTGTGTGGAGGTGGAATCAATGAAAATCCCACATGTGTAAGATCACTACCCTCCACGTGCTTCTTTTCAGAGCATTCGATTGCTACAAAAGCCTTCCTCTTGTTATCCAAGAACAAAAGCAAAAGACAGGGAAGTTGGTCACACTATTGAACAAAACTGATATTTTTCAATAGATGCCACTTGGACGGCACTCAACAGAAGTGATTGTAATACCCAGAAGAAGCATTTGTTGAAACATCTGCCTGAGCTGTTAAGGTAAGGCTTAGGCCGAGACAGCTGTGGCCTTGAAGTCAGCTTAGATACGAGACAATTTTGCGCTCTTTCTCAGCGGAATCCACCTTCAAAGATCTAGAAGGAACACCGCATTGAAAAGCAAAGAGTGAAAGATAAAATTATGCTGCCTGCAAGTGAAATAGAAAACGCAAGTTTTCAAAGACCTAAGGCTACTAACTTAACTCTTCCTTCCTTTTCCAGGAGGGCACTGCTTCTTGGTCACCAGCACCACAGAGTTGCGTTCCAGAGGTCAAATGGCAAAATAACGTTGTTAATGTAAAGAATGTAAAGTGATAGAATCAGACTTTTACAGCAATCGCAAATAGTAAGGAAGCAATACATTGTTTTTAAACTAAGTCACCAACTCTAGAGCTTGAGAAGTATAGCCTTAGAGATTAAGCAACACAGTTCACATTTAATGTACAATGGCTTCTAAGAGGTCTACAGAGCAGAAAATGCAGAGACCACCACCAGATGCACCTTTGGATCAAAAGAAGCAGTGTAGCAACAGCCAGCTAAGGTCCCTCCACCAAAGACATGGAAAAAGCACCCTTAAAATAGTGGTGTTTATCAACAGCTGAAGCCAACTGAGCTTTATTATCCTTACTGCTAGATGTGATAGTAGAAATGGTTGTTTGCTCTTTATCTTCTTCCAGTTCTCCATGTGACGTAGAGAAGCTCTGGGAATGACTGTGCTCTGTTTCAATGAGGGATGAAGCCAGTGTTATTTTGAACCATAATACAAGTCCTCTGAGATCTGCTAACAGGAAGGATCTACGGACAGGTGCATGGGGAGAACGAGATGTGCCACACCACAGGGAGAAGTATGCAGAAGAATTCCATTTTGTCTCTACCTTCTTCCCCTTTGTCTCTGGGTATAACCCATCAAGGTCAAGTGCCAAGGTGAAGCCTGAACCAGAACTCCCCACCCACCATGGATCAGCCCAGTTCCCACTATAGCACGGCACCCAGACCCTCAAGAAAACCAGAGAACATGGAGACATGGAAAAGGAATATTTAAATTTTAGTGTTCCTATCAGTAGACAAAAGCAGCTAATTGCGGGTCAACAAACATGACTGTAGGAAAAAAATAACACTATGTAGGATACCTGTAACCACAGAAGAGAAAAGATCCCATTTAGGATGACCTGCTTGAGTAACTCAAATCAAATTTATACAAGGAAATACATAACTCCCTTCTAAAAACCATTAAGTGAAAGATACCATTTCATTCTATTATTGGTTTTTTGATCTCGTCTGTGGACAGGGATTCTCATCACTGCACCAAGGAAATGGTTCCCTGGGCAAACACAGGACCCTCAGTGTTCTGAGGTTGAACCGTTGCCCATAACTGAAATCACTTTGAGTGTTTTGAATTCATTTCATTTGCATTCTTCTAGGAAAGGTACTGACCTTTGAGTTGCAGGTGCAAGCACTCCATAAAACACACCCATCAGCCATGACCACCGCCAAATAAACATTACCAAGAGACAGACATCCACCAAATCCCAAACCCAACATCAGAACAAAAGCCAGAAGAAACATAAAATGGAAATACAAGCTCTTCATTGGCAGAAGCCAGTTCATAGGCTTATTTACCAGCTCCTTTGATGCTTCACACTGTGCTATTTATATGGCCGACAATCAACACATGCTTGCTGATCTTTTGCTGGGCCTCAAGGGCTCATATAAAAGACTCTCCCCATTATGAGTAGCAAGCAGTAAAATGAGACCCTCTCAATTCTGGATTTCCTTCATATTCTGCCAAGAAATTATGAATGACTTCAGCCTGATCTCTAGGATCTGCCTGTACATATGGTGAAGAATAAGGCTACTTGAAGTTTAATGCTGCTTCCTACTGAATGCTTAGTGATTAAAAAAAAAGGGGGGGCATTGGCAAATGTTCCTTTCTTTTGTCCAGGTCCTCGGGGACCCTGCCACCTTTGTCAATTGTCCACAATGTGCCTTGCCCCTCCTCTGTGGGTGAAAGTGATTTCCCTCCTCTGACAATCTGGCTCCCAAAAATGTCTTTTCACAACCATGAAAGCAATCTGTCTGCCTCTACTGAAGCAAGGCTGGGAGTCCAAGGAGGTGGTCAGTTAAAACAAAGAGAAACCTCTGTCCTCTCTGAGGTCTTGGGTGTCCCTGATATGAGTACCTAGAATGCATTTGGACACCCATTTTTATCTTCTTCCTTCCTTCCTCATCATTCCTTTCTCCTTTGTTTTTTCTTCCTCCCTTTCTCTCCTTCCTTCTTATTTTCCCTCTTTCTTCCTCTTTTCCTTCCTTCCTTTATTTTTCCCCCCTTCAGAAAGTCATTGAATCTGGAAGGCACCAAAAATAAAGGTAACGTCAGGTTTCAACGACCCACAAGAAATATAGACAACGAAGACAGCGTAACACCCTGGGCTGAGCAGAGCCACGTAGCAAAAAAAAAAAAATGCACGATTCCACCACCAAACATGGCATCTTGACCAACATGGGAAAGAGCCGAAGCAGGAAGAGAGGTCAACAAACAAGGCTGAGTGTCATCATCCTTACGAGTTGTCACTGAAATAGGTCCTGTCCCGTTGACGTCTTCCACCGAATCTGTGTTTGGATCGACAGGAGGCTGAAGCGTTGTACTATGACTGGAGTCCACATCTGAAGGAATTAAATCAGTGTTATTGCTTTATTTCCTAAACCACCGCCTAAGGGTCATTTATGTTCTGTAGCCAAGTTCGTTTTATATTTGAAACCGGTCAGAGGAAAGAAAGCACGTAACTGATTTCAGAGCTCCAGAGTGGGGATAATTGTTGTTTCTCAGAATGTCACAAGAAGTAACCAGCTTTCACTGGAGGGCGGAGTGGTCTCAAAATCATGATTTTGGTTTGTTTTTGCTGAGTCTAGAAAGATGCTACATGAGCACAGGATGGGACTCCCGAGCCTTGCAGAGGCAGAAACATAACCCATGTTAGTCCCATTCTGTGCCCATGGCCTTTCTTAGACATGCAGAATCACCTCCCACCTAGTAGGCAAAATAACTCTTTAACACCCTTCTTCCCTCATTGAGTCCTTTTTTGTTTCACAAAGTGATCATGTAAATAAAACTGAAAAAAAAAAATCATTACACAATACTACCTAGGCAGAGGCCACAGGAAGTAGCAGGGACAAGAAACAAGAAGCAGTGGATGTCACTGAGTCCCTCCCCAAGAAGCACAAATACGAGGCATCTTTGAAGTTTACTCTCTATAGTGATGAGTGGTGCAGAAACTTAGCACTAAAGTGTTTGAGATCCTATTTTTAATAGTTATCACAGGTCTATTCTGCTGAAAAAACAAATCCTGAGTGAAACAGAGGCCGAAGGTTGAGTCAATCCACCCACACTATTGCCTCTGGGGAAATGTAATCAGTTCCAAATGTCTCCAGAGGAAAGTGCTGAAATACTGGGCTCCCGCATCTGCACGGAAGTCTTCACAATCTAAAAGAAAAGATCATCAAGATCTTTGTAGGATAGAAATGTATGGCCGACTCTACTATCTCAGATTTCAAAGAAGAGGAAAGGCCAACTAACTCAAATTAAAATTCCTAGTAGATATTCTTGTTCATTTTCCTTTTTATTCATAGACTCCTTCAAGAGGTAGTATGCTCCTCTTCAGTTGAAGCCAAGTGCATTGTCCTTACATGCTCACCATGTAATGGGATCCATTTCTCTGCCTCAGTTTGAAGACCCTTTAGTTTGATTCTGAGGATCTTTTACTGCCTTTCTTTTCTACTGGATGTCATCAGAGCCCCCAGGAGCCATGTTGCACTAAAATGTGTGCAGAGGCTGCATGAGGCACTACAGGAACTCAACGCAATGGCCCCAACCTAGCCATTCAACTCTTCTTCCCTATGACAAGGGGCCCACCAGTCTGACATAGTTATTTCTTGGCTTTTCTTCTTTTGTGGCCTTCCTTATGTGAATCTCCTTTTGTTAAAAAGAAAATCTTTTACTTCCTTTCTCTAAATACCCAAGTTTTTTTTTTTTCCATTTTCCCCAAAACAGATCCAATCCATCTTCCTCTAATGCTCTCTGGAGTGTGTGGGATGCTCTGAATTTATTGAGCAATTACTGTTGGCAATAGTGACTTCACATCTCTTTCTGCTTCACATTGTTAGGTCTATTTTGATGCTAAATGCTTTCTTTTGCCAGCTAAAGAGCATGGGCTATGGATTATTCAACTTATTTACTACTGATAAAAGAGGAGCACTACATACTATCAATTCTTGAAGTTTCTCCCAAGCAAACTGTCACTTGTTATGATGAAGAAAAATTCCTTTTAAGCATACAAGTTGATAGGATCAATTCGCAATATTCTAATCTTGCAGAATGATAACTACTATCTTTTTCTCTCTCTTTTTGAATTGCTCATAGGTAAATAAGAAAGAAGGGTATTTAAGAAGTCAGGAATTCCATCTCATTTAAAAGTTGTTCACCCATTAAATTCATGAACATTCACTGAAAGCCAAGAAGAGTCTAAATTCCAAATCACTAAATACCATATTATCTCTAAATGTGACAAGAATAATCAAGTTTTCTGAGCCTTTTAGTTACTTTTTTGGTATAACTGCTCATCAACTCTTTAACCTCTCTGATTTTTCTGCCAAAGACAAGTTATTTCTT
The DNA here is from genome assembly GCF_021218885.2 of Marmota monax. Lineage (NCBI taxonomy): Eukaryota > Metazoa > Chordata > Mammalia > Rodentia > Sciuridae > Marmota > Marmota monax. The sequence continues at coordinate 2,125,768 of NW_026692072.1, read as the reverse complement.
AGATTGCAATGGAAATAGTCACTGACTCCATAACCTTGTTCTTTTGAAAACCTTGGGTTAGAAGTAAATGGAAGAGGGCTGGGATTGTGGCTCAGCGGTAGAGCGCTGCCTAGGACGTGCGGGGCCCTGGGTTTGATCCTCAGCACCACTATTTAAAATAAATAAATAAATAAAAGTATTGTATCCAACTACAACTAAAACTTAAAAAAAAAAAAGTAAATGGAAGAGCAATCTTGGGACTAACCCCTCCACATGAGAAAAGACTTCCACTTTCACAATATATAAATAATAATCCTTTAATGCTCTTGCAAAATTATTTATTCTAATATCAGGACTTCATATTTGGATGAATGTGTCTATTTCTCCTACCAAGAAAACTGAGTTCTGAAGAAATTCCAAGTTCCCAGGGAAAGTAGATTGGCCTAAAACCCAGGACATATTGCTAAGAGAAATAACTGCAAGATTTTAAAAACATAATATATTCATTAATGATGGTGGAATGTGACGATCATTATTATCCAAAGTACAGGTTTGAAGACACGAATTGGTGTGAATATACTATGTATACAACCAGAGATATGAAAAATTGTGCTCTAAATGTGTAATAAGAATTGTAATGCATTCTGCTGTTACATATATATATATATAAAATTCAAATGTTCAGACTATTACCCATGGTTCTTTCTGTCTGATGACCTCGTCCCATTGGATGTGAGATTGGGTCAAAGTGATCAGTCCAGAAATCGTCCTCTTGACTCTGTGTTGTCATTCTTTGATCTGGATGGCCGTCGTGGGCTGAAGCTTCTATGACCATGCAGTTCAAGCAATTGTCAAAATGTTAATTGAAATTTGTCCAGGGGCACACTGATATTTTTCAAAAGATTCTCTAGACCAAACATTACAACTCTCTTTCTAGTACACAGGGCAAAGAGATTTCATGTACAGAATGTTTTAGCAGGTTTGGGTTCATTCATGCTCATTTTCTTGGCAACTGGCATGTGAACTAGAGGACACAAGGCAGTAACGATTTCTGCAGTGGATGCAGAATGAGTTATAGGCATCAAGGGAAGATGAAGAAACAGCTCTTGATCCGTGCCGTGTCAATCCCCTTAAGGGGAAAGTACAAGCACCCAAGTGCATGATGTCATGCAGAGAACACCACATTCCAGTGAAATACACAAAAGATTGTTAGTGATCTAGAGAAGGAATCAGATAGATAACAGATTTAAAAAAGCTCACAACAGTATCTCCCCAGCAACAACCATAACCACATAGCCAGTCACTGAATCCCTTGCTCTACTAGGAATTCATTCAAAAGTTGCCATGCACTGGAAAGATATTCTGCATTATATTCTATATTGCAAATGGAAACATGGGGCTATTTTTCACTGATAGCAATAAGAATGTGAAATTCACATTCTTTACAAAGCAGGGTGTATTTCAATACTTCAGTCACACAGACCAAAGAGTCATGCACAAGAGCTTGCAGAACTAAGTGATCTGGAATCACTTAGAACTATATGACTTGAGTCCAATTTCTACAGTCCCACGATTCAAGAATAGAGGAGGTGACTTGGTTATAAATATGAGGAAAACAATTGTACACTCAAGGAGAAATCACCAAACAGATATGCACAAAAGCCCAAATGATGTCAGCTAGGTGTCATTTTTCTCATAATATCGGGTTCTGCTTCTTTCTACTCTAGGGTTCTAACAACATTCTTTCTCAGAAGCCTAGTATTTCGCACGACCATATTATAAAGATGGGCCCACATTAGAGAGTAGATTTCTTTACAAAAGGAAGCATTTTATAAGCTTGGTGTCTCTGTTATAATCTTACTAGGGGATGCCCAAAGCTAGATCTGAAAGTGACATTCTCGAGGACATATTCCCTGTGTTTGCTTTGTGTGCGTGTAGCTATTCTGTTCAGGTGATTTTTAGGAGCCTTTAATGGTTTGCCTCTGTGTTCACCACAACATGACTTTTTCAGAAACCTAACAGGACCTTTCCTTCATTATTCTTGTGTCCGGTGTCCTCAGTGCTCAGTATTTAACTCAAAAGGAAGTTCCCACTCAAGTTTGCTTATTAAACCATCCATTACCAGTTGTCCCTGCTGTTGAATGAGATTCTTCTCTTGGTGTTTGGTGATATCCCCCATGCCATCCATTCCCAAACCACTGTTCTCTCTGCGTGGCTGTTTCTTCTGTTGTACTACTAGAAGTTTCCCAGGCTGTGAGAAGAATGTCAATTGTGAGCCGTTGTGGTCCCATTTCCTCATCAATAGCTCCTATACTTTAAGGGCACAGACTCATGAGGAGAGACAGTAGAAAAGGAAGACAACGAGGAGATACACCACTAATATTCAGAAAGGAACATTAGAAATGAAATGGCCCCATCCTTTAATTCTTCAGCTGAGAAAACTAGGATCCAAAGAAATTTTAATTGGTTCAAAATCATGTGGCTGGATTGGTGCAAAGTTAAGGCCAGGCCCTAGCCTGTGAGTTTCCAGGACTATTCTTATCTTACTGTGGTGGGTGACCTCACATATCCTGTCTAAGAGAACTGTTCAAAGAATAAACTCTTTGCTGACTTTGGAGAAAGAGTATAACAACTTATGAGTATAGTCCGACAACTCACATGAGTCACGTTCCCTATAGCACACTCAACAAAAATGTACCAGCAATGGCTTTACCCATCGTGAAAGCTGTTACAATGTCTAGGGCGTTACAACACTGACCTATAACCCTATGGCAATGTCCCCAAACCCTATGGCAATGTCCCCAAACCACTACCTTCTGACATTAGGCTCATTAATCCAGGTCTCTTAGGACGTGTTCTGCTTCAGTAAAAAATGTTTAGAATAACTTCTAAGATACACTATTAGAGCACAAAGGGGACTATAGACTTCCTCTCTCTTCCTTTTCCTATTAGAACTCTTCTTTGTTAACCCAGCTCACAACCATTATGTATATATCAAATATATTAGGCTGAGAAATCACATGTGAGCCTGTTGGACATGTTCAGTACAATGTGCAGGACTTATTGAACTGTGTCCTAAATTTTTCTTTGGTTGTCTGGGATCCCTCAGCTGAGTGATTCCCAAAAGCTCCTTTAGCCTCTAAGTCACTGTTTAGTACATGTCCCCTACAGGGGTATTCAAGGTTGTGAGAGTGGTAGTTGAACCACAGTTTCAAAAATGCTACAAACTGTTATCTATAAAAAAAAAAAAGGCTTACTTTATTCCAAATAAGGTAGGCATCTCTCAGAGTTACAAATCTGAAAGAAGAGAACATACTTTTTAACTTTTTCTCTTTTTGTTTTCATCCTATTTTGATAGTCAAGCGGTGAGACTGGAGATTCTTTTAGAAAACCTGAGGTGTTTGTGCATAAAGAGAAATGACAGTGAGAGTATCAAAGCATCCCTCAAGTTCCCCTGGGTTTGGAAACAGAAAAAGAGCAGTTGTAGAATTCAAATGCAGACCATGTATATTACTGACTTTTCCCCAAGAGTTCAAGGGATGCCATTTTGTGGAAGGAAGAGAACATGAAACAGAAAGTGGGTTTATCACACATCCTCACAGAGAAGAAGTATTCCAAAGATCCTTCTGTTTGTCAAATTTTCCTTCCAGATCCTCCACTAAGCACTCAAAGAACGCACTCTTCACCATAAATTTCCATAAACACACACAAATCACCCACATGGGACCTCTGGGAATTTTTAACACAAAATTCTATCTCAGATATAGAATTTATCTCAGATAAACATTTTGGCCTTTCATGCAACCTGACAAGTTTTCTTCCAGTTTCTAAAAATTGTGTGTATATTTGGCCCCTTTTCATCCTCTGCAGAGATAATGACTGTTCAGAGACACAGAGTATGGCCAATGTCTAAAAAATGTCTTCCCTAGCCCCCGGAATGTCTTTATTAACTCCCATAACCAGAGCTGCCAACCGCCATCCTTACTTGTGCTTGTTGAATGTGGGGCCTCCTCTTCATCCTGATGCTCATGGTGAGTGAGAGGAGGCTGTGGTTCCTGGGTCCGGTTTTCTCCATGAGCATTGGAGCCATTTTTGTCTACATCTGTTATGGTGAGGTTATACATGCTGTGATTTTTTTTTTATCAATCAACTTTTATTGGTTTTCTTCTTCCATTTATGTACATGCTATCTAAAGGTGTTATATCTGAACACTACTTCTGAGCATCCACTCTCATAAATTTGAATGATTTCACTAATTTGTCCCAAGAAAAAAAAATGAATGGGCGTGAAATTTCTTCACGATTACTTGGTATTCCACCATAAACACCTTGTCAGAGATGGTGCCATAAACCATTCAAAGGTATTCATTTTATAATAAGGCCACAAAAAATACCTTGTGCCCAGATGGTATGACTGATATCTGACTCCTAAATGGAATTGAGCATCTTTATGAAAGTTCACTGAGAATTTGTGATGCGACATTAACTAAATTTTCCACTGTGTCCTAAGGGTTGACAATTGCAGCATCATAGACTTTGAAGGAAAAATATCTTTCGTTAATTACATATAACCCATTACCAGTTATTCTTGTGGTTGTCTCAAGTGGTGCTTCTGGATTTGAATGGCTTGGCCTCCATTGGTTCCAGTCCTGGTTCTGTTCTGTGTGGTCAGAAACCCGTGGAGTGGTTGAAACTGTGATAACGATGATTGAAGCAATTAGGAAAATGTTATTTCTTGAGCCTTCACAAATTGTACTGCACATTTACTCCTTCTGTAGTCTATACAATGAGTCATCTATACCAGGTTGTATAGATGGTTGCATGGAAACGGAGAGAAAGTGGAGAGAGAGCCTTCAGCTTGATCCACCATATTGTGAAGCATCTCAATGTCCTTTGCATTCTGTCATAGAATACGTTGGGGTTCAGAACATGAGATCTTCTTGGAGAAAGCAGCCAAAGAAACTGTGGTAGCAGAAAGAACAGCTTTGAATACACCAGCCCTCCACCGAGGATCACCAGAGATGACAGAGCTTTGCCCATCCATGCAGATTTGTAGGTGGCCCTCTGCACTTGAAAGGCCAAAGAATTGGTATCGCTGGCATGTTTGCTACCTCAGACGGAAGAGGCAGGTGATTGAAAATTATACCACAATGATCACTATTTTGTTAGTAATTTTTCTGGAGAAACAAATACCCTGAGCAGCCAGAGCTTTCCTGTAGATGGTTCTGAGAAAGAACATCTACCTAAAATAGCAATATGGTTTAGCTACATAACTCTGAATGTTTCTCAGACACCCACGGTAATTCTCATCAAATACAAACTATATAATGAGCAAGCCATTCATAGCCAATGAAAGAAAAACAAGATGCATTACAGTCAATAGAAAAAGTCCAGAAGTAACCCATCACCATCAGAAAAGTGCATTGAAAAAAAAAAAGAGGTATATATCCATATAACAGTTCCCTGATATTGTCATAAAAAATATTAGCATAAACATCTAACAGAAGGATCATGACAAAATTAGAATGTCTTTTTATGAAAAGGCTATTTGCAAATCCATCTTCTTTCAAAGCTTATTTTGATACCCAAATAACACAAAACTATTTCACAAGTTAAGAAAATAATGTCTAGAATTATGAAACACATTCTCAATAGGCATGAAAAATGGTAGTTATCCCTCCCCTCCAAAAGGAAAAGGGTATCCTGTTGAATCACAGGCATAGACACTCAGCAAAAAAGTGAATGGAAATTGAAAAATATGCTATAGAGATGAAGAAATAGTGAAGGAAGTTTTCTCCTGCAGTCTGATCATACAGTTTATTTGCAGGTTGATCTTTTGGGGTCACCATCCAAGGGATTTTGGTTTCTCAAGTATCAAAACCATATTTTTTACAGATGGACCTACCCAAGACTGGGCCACATCCTGAACCCAGGAGACAGTGTACTCATAAAGCTCCAGTGATTTTGGTTATTTGATTTTCTTTCTGAAGGTATTAAAAAGAGCATAGAGGGGCTGGGGTTGTAGCTCAGTGGTAGAGCGCTTGCTTAGCATGTGTGAGGCCCTGGGTTCCATCCTCAGTACCACATAAAGATAAATAAATTAAATAAAGGTATTGTATCCATCTACAACTACAAAAAAACATTTTTAAAAAATTAAAAAAGAAAGAGTATTAAAATTAAAAAAGACTAAGCTCTGCAGAGATATCCAGTCTAAGGAATATATATTTTAAAGTTATAAAATAAAGAATGGAGTTCATTTGTTGTATGGCTGCCATATGCTCAGATGCTTTCAAAATCTGGGCTATTCTTTTAGATCCCCTCCTCCCTGGGTGCTATTCATTTGGGGATGAAACTCTGAAGTTTCAACAGGACAGACAGAAATTCAGTGACCTGGGAGAGCTCATGTAACACCCCAAGAGCCTTATCTCTAAGGAAAAGCAAAGCTGTGATGGAGTTACTTTCAAGATTCTCATTCTGTCCAGCAAAACCATAGGTCATCACAGGTTCATGTGAGAAACTCAGTCATCTGGCAGAATATTTGACCAAACTTGGTATATTTTAATTTTTAAAGAATATTCTTTTCAACTCAATTTTCATGTCTTAGTTCTCAAAAAGTTTTATAATGGTCACAAATTTGTATACTATTAAGCAGTTTCACTATTTGCTTTTAATAACTAGCACTGCCTTGTTTAAGTGAGCTAATATTCACCCTTCTTTTCAATGTCTTTTAATTCCATGTTTGTTAAAATTCTAGGTTTGTTCCTTTGACTTCAACCAGGTTTTGATTAAGACAACTCTTGAGTTCTCACTCCCCTGTTTTAAGCCTTTCTAGGCCCTTCTAAAAGCCTTCAATTCAGGGTCATTGGCAATTTTGAATTAATACTCTCTTAACCACTCTTCAAAAGCAAGGGCTTTTTTCATCCACATATTCCCAGCACCCAGCAGAGTAGGTACACAATGAGCATTTGTTGTGATGTTTTCACATGTCATTCTCTGACAAACCTCGATAACTCAAAGAGAATCTATAGTAGCCAATCTCACCGATAAACAAAATAGGAAGAACCTAAGGCATTTGGTTCACTTCTCCAAATATATTTAGGTTGTCATTAAAAAAAAAAAAAGAAATTGTATCTTATTTCTTCCTCCACAATCATATGAGGATATAACTAAGGGATCATCATAAGTCCACCCATTTTTCACATTGACTGTTTTCCAAGAGAAATACTGTCAGGTGTCACTTAGGTTAATTAGTAAAACTTGCATAACTGGTTCTACTGGAATTGATCATTCTTACTGGTGCTGGAGACAAAGTCTTCATCATCATCAATGCCTGATCCAGAAAAACTGACGTGTTTGTCTCTTTCATCTTCGTTCTCTTCATTTGGCTCCCAGCCTGTTGAAATGGCATTTGGATCCGTACCTGTTATGGTGACTTGCATTAGTGGTGGAGCTGGATGCCAAGTAACCCATTCGACAGAGGAAGAAAGTCAGGTACAGCAGGTGGAATGGATTTCCCAAGATTTCAAGAGGAAAGGGAGAGGGTTCTTGCGGACTTGCATCTGAATCTAATCTATAGATCTCAAAACAATTGCTATGATCTTTACAACAGAACCTTCACTTTAAGAAAGAATAAATATGGACACCGCTCCACCAAAGAAGTAAAAACAGAACACAGCAAACTAAAAGCAATGAAAAGATAGTCAAAAACTCCCCTGTGCTTTCAGATGCAGTTCTTAATAACTCATTATTCACATTCTTTAAAAGTTTGAGTTCCAAGAAAAGGGTGGAAAGGTTTCACATATGCCTATTTGCTTTACCAAGACACCTTCAGGAAAACTTTGAAATCATGTCAATCATTTCTAAAAGGTTACAGTGGCATTCATAATTTTCTAATTTATTTTTTTTAAATCTTTAGCATCAGATTATGTATCTCTCTAAATTCAAATGGAAGTAATGCTGTAATTCCCAACAGTACTTTGGCAGACAGAGAGGGGGGGAAAAAAAAGTCAATTAACAGAGAAATAATGTCTGGCATTTTATTAGTCAACCAGAAGAGACGATGAAAGTGGACTCCAGTCTAAATTCTTAGAACTTTTCCTTCTTTTCTTTTGGAATCAATCATAGAAAAGGAGATGGAAACTTTCAGCTTCTCAGTGGTTACTGCAAAAGACCTCTTTTTTTTTTTTTTTTTTTTTTTTTTTTTACTAAAAAGAGGTTTTCTGTATTCTGAATGAGGCTCAGGCTGTCTTATGAAATGACCATTTGCTTTGCATACCATTAGTGTCCATCCCAATAACGCAATTGAAGGAGGTTTTCTATATTTTCCTATCTCAGCTAGGTTATTTCATTTTCTCATAAAAAAAAGTTACAAGCTTTTATGACTTCAATAATTTTGGAGTAGGCATAAGCATTCTTTCAAAGTTATAATTTTGTTCTATCCTCAAGACAACCTGCCCCTGTTCATAGCTCCTCTACTATCCTCCTCCTAGGAGTTAGAAATCCCACAGAGAAGAAAGAAGAAAACTGCATATTAGTTCCATGTAATCAAAGATACCGATCTCAGAACTCATAGTCCTTCCAAAATCATCACAAATATTTGTGTGAACAGAATGGACTTTAGACTTGAACATTATCCCATATGGCAATGAAAATCATTAAAGATGGTCAAGAAAATATATAAGATAACCATAACTTATTACCAGACATTGTTGTTGAAAGAAGATGATTCCTGGACTCTGATGGTTGAAACAACCATGAAAGCCAGTCCTGGGCCTCTTGCTTCTTGGTTGCTGTTTCAGGAGCCGTAGCACTAGTGCTCATCAAAGCTGTGGTAACCATGACCGAACGGATTGTTGAAAAGTGAATTGTGAGTTCCTAAGAAATAGCATTGTGTATGCTTTCACTAATTTTTTTCCCTACTCAAGAGAATGAATCATCTATACTCAATAGATGGAAAGGTGGAAAGAAAGGGAAAAGGCCAAGAAGTTCCATTTCTTTCAGAGGTCTAGACTAGAATTCATAGAATGTCAGAGATGGAAGGACCTTGAATATTATCTGGCTCAAGCTCTTCATCTTAAAGATGAAAAAATAAAAGTGCTGGAAAAATTTGCTGACTTGTGTGAAGTCAGAAAGCTAATTAGCAACAGAGACACCTCAGAGCATGAGAGCTCTGAATTCTAAAAGTTTACAATGTGAAATGGGGAGGGAAATTTTGTCTCCTCTGCCATGATGCCGAACAAGGACCAGTGGTAAATATTTCAGGGAGATGGGTGTTCTTCCAACACCCATGCTACAGCTTCCTTTAGATTTAATGGAATAATATGAACTATCCAACAATGAACTTCTTTAAGAGGAGCTTTGTTCCCCATGATAAGGAAGATCACTTGGCAGGAAAGTTGTGTAAGTAATTAAATGATTAGAAATGCTGATTGAACCAGACTATTTAAGCTCCTCTCCAAATCTGAGCGTTTATGATTCTACACCCCAGGTCTTTAGAGTCCTAGCCCCTTAATCTTCCATACACTCTATCTTGGCTAACTAATATCATTCTCCAAGAATTTAGGGTATGATATTTCTGCCAGATATAATCCCAGGAATCCAAAACACAGGAAAAGAGAACATGTAAAGTAGGAGACTGAAGAAGATGTCTTTCCACTTTCTCCATGGAGACTCCAAATCCCCTAGGAACCTTGCCCAGAGTCATTTATTTTATATCAACACTATTATTTCACAAAGCAGAACAGTCCAGTTTTAGTCCCATTTGAATTGAAAATAGTATAGCAACACAGGAAAAGAGACAAAGTGACCCACTGATAAAACCAGAAGCAAGAATCTTGACTTGAAAATTTCCAAAGACTGACATTTCTGCCACCGTGACGTGCAACGGAAGAATATTGGATAAGAGGCGACAAAAAATTGAGAACAAGTTCAAGCAGAGAGGCTGAAACCATCATTAAAATCCCAAATACAAAAGACAAGTGAGATTTCTTTTTTCAGATTTCAAGAAAGCCCAGAAATGATCCCAAAAGAAACACAGCCAAAGAAGACCTTTTCCTTCACACTATTTTTTTTTCTGCAAAGGTCAACACTGTAAACATTCAAAAATGGCCTTTTCAGTGTGCTGCAATCTCTTTCCCACCTGACCCCAACATATCCTAATCAGTGTGTCATGGAACCATAACATAATAACATAACATAGCACGGTTGTCATAAGTGATTATTTATAGAAGTAAAAGATATAGTTTATTCTGTCTTAAAAGCAAATGTGAAGTATCATCTTTCTATTTTTATTTCTTCCCTTTTGCGGAGAGGATGTCTGCTTATTTTGAAATATGATCATATTCTCCATCAGCAAAAACTAATAAATGGAGATATGCTTCTAAACCCCCACCATTGTTATAGACAAAACCTTTCTCCCTGAAGCTCCCACTTTAAAATACTTTGCAGGAATTTAGAAATCATAGGCAAACCTCCAAGAACCTGTAGGCGACCTAGACTCTGATGTAGAACCACATCATTTTCTACCTTACAGTAAAGGTTTGAAGTATCCAAACAAGTGTCCAGGGCCTGCCCTTTCCAGGTGTAAATCATGGTTCCCTCTTTTACTACTAACTGTGATAACTGGGTCAGCAGGAAATAAAGGTGTGCATCTTCCAATAGACTTTTTTCCTAGAAGATATTTTTCTCAATGAATTGCATAATCAAAGCATCTGAAGGAAAAATAATTTTGATTCCACATACATGATGCCATAAAAAGAACAAATTAGGTATTTAGGGGATCTTGTCATATCCCCAGAGCTATTGGCTTCTGTGACAAGGGAAACAGCAGCAGATCCTGCTCTCACTAGTGATGCTGAGGGACCCTCAGTGGGACACTTGGGCATGATAATGGATATTTTTTTTCTTATCATTAAAAGACCTGGCATTCAAGACTATCTATGAGCAAAAGACAGCGATTTACCTGTGGCTGCTGTTGTTGTGAGATCCTGAGTCTTAGGCTATGAATTACCAAACCAGGACCATATCCAATTACTTCTCTTCTGAGCTGATGCACGGCTGTTTGAGTGCACAGTGGAGGTAACTGGATCGATTATGAAAACATTGTTGAGTGAGATTCTCTCTGTCAGAGTTTACTCTCCATTCTATATCAAACATCTGTATCTCTTATAGAATGAAGATTAAAGAAGAGATATTGAGGTGTTTTTTTTTTTATCTTTCTGGCCTTCTTTCTAACATCTCCCAACATCTTAGAACAACATCAGAAATGCAAATTTGTATGGGTATCAATCCAGTGCTTCTCAATCTCCCAATTGAACCTCCTATAATAATGATTAGAGCAAAAATCAAGCCACAGCTTAATACTGCAATGGCAGGAGATTTGTTTTTTTCTTGACTGAGTGACTGGACCATGCAATATGCTAGAAGGTCTTCAATGCAGCATGACATAAAGTTGCTTTCATTCATTCACCTTTGGAGTATCTTTGGAGATGCTTGCATATATCATTTGGATCTATCTAGCAACACACCCAGCTTGTGACAACAACTGGGACTTCAAAGCTCTACCCATACACATCAAACTCAGACCACACTTTATACTTGAGCAAGAATATCACGAAGGGTGTGTGTTCCAAGTATTGAAATCACATCAAACTTTCTCAAGTATCCACTCATCACTTTCTGTCACTTTGGATTCAATTCAGTCCGTGTTTCCAGACAAGAAGCAAAAATGTCAAAGTTAAAGATTTTGAACTCTACTCAAATTAGAAAAAGGATAACAGTAGCATTTTGTAATTTAAAAATCTCTCACTTGACTCTCAACTTGGACTTGAGTCCAAAATGTTTCTCCATAAAAACAGAAAGGTAAAAATCATCAGGACAAATACATAAACCAGCTGAGATTATTAAGACATATTTCAAAAGTTGAAAATGTGATACAAATTAAGGCCTCTTCCTTCAAAAAAGTGACCCTATACATAAACACTCAACATTTTGTGCGTTGTTTCAAGTGGTTCCTGAATATCTTCTCATTATAAACTTTGGCGTTATACATGCCAAATTCCTATAACAGGCACAACATGGTCCATGCTATAAAGGACACATTAGTTCAGAACAGAAAGCAGAGAGATAAGAGCCAATTTCCCTTATTAGGTCCCCAGTAAACCTGAGCATCCCTTAGAAAGCCCATAGACACCCTGTTCTCACCTCAGTAACTTTATGAAAATAGCTTAGTGCCTGCCACTTTCACCCTACAGTACACCAGGAAAAAAATAGCAACAAAGGAAATGAATATACAAGAGCAAGATAGAAATAGGCATTATTTTCATCTTCCTGAAAGGAGTCGTATGAGAGGGAAAGATGAAAAAAACTACAGCCTCGCCAGCACTTTCCAATTTGCCCCACCCAAGTACGCCATGCCAAACTAAAAGAAAAAAAAATTACTTGTTTGACACCCAGAAGACAAGGAAATTGAGACTTCCAAAGCAGGAGTTGGCTTCCTGGATTAGTTTTGGTTTCTTGATTCCAGAAAGTTCCAATCACCAATAGGAAGGCACCGATTGACACATCTCCAGGAGGGCTCTTCCAAAAATAACAATTATGATAAACAGCCCACGGGAAGTCCAGAGCCGTGTAAATGGTTGGTCTTGTTAGCTTTCCCTTTGCCACCCACTAAGGACCCTTAAGAAGGAATGAAGCAGTCAAGCCAAAGACAAGCAGCTTCAGCCAGCCCTCCTCTTGACCTCTGCCTCCCTGCATGCATTAGGGAGGATCTGCAGACACTGCCTCTGGCTATGGCCCAGCTCAGTCCAACGGTGATAAGGCCAGGGAATCTCCTTCCTGGACTCAGAAAATCTGATTCTACTTAGGAGCTCAGCATTGTTAACTCTTCCCAGTATGCCACAAGCTGCATTCAAGTTTCCACCCGGCTTTTGTTTGTTCTGTTTTCTTGTCTTTGTTTTGATATCCTTCTTTGCATGGATTAATCTCTTGGAGCTGCCGTTGGCCTTAGTGAATCCTAGAACACTTCAATAATTCTCCACTTAGCTCTGGACTCACCCACATGGACAAATTGGTTTCTCTCTTCTGTCCTGAACTATTAAAAGAAACAGCTAAGTGCTCTGTAAGGAGGAAAACATAATTATTCTCTTAAGTATGTTTTTCTTTTCCTTAATATCTGAACTAGCATGTTGCATCCATCAAGGAAGGACTAACATTGAGCCCCAGTAACCAAAGCAGTGTCTGGCGCAGACTCCAAATCTTGGTTGAATAAATGAAAATCTCACTCAAACTTATTCTTTTCAATATTACTTTCTAGGGTTTTTACCATTGGATCCCAAGCATTAGAATAGACACTGCACATAGTAGGTCCTCAAAACACATTTGCTGACTGAGTAACTTAGAAAAGATGCTAATAAAAATGTGATAATTGCCTTTTCTAAAGCCCAAGGGGGTGGGGGGCTCATCTCATCCCCACAAGATGTATTTTGTCAGGATTTTCTTCTTTGGTGGGAAATAGGACTTTAGAACTATTCTACTTCCTGCTGACACCCCTAATTATTGTATTTGCCAGTGTCTAACAGAACTGTGCACCGTAACAACAAAGTGATGTTAAAAAGGCCAGCAACCAGCCTGGTGCTGGGCGAGTGCCTGTGATCCCCTACTCCAGAGGCTAGAACAGGAGGATTGCAAGTTCAAGGCCAGCCTCAGCAACTTAGCAAGATCCTGTCTCAAAAGAAAAAAAAAATTAAAAGAGCTGGGGGTGTAGCTTGGTTGGTGTAGTGTCCCTGAGTTCAATCCCCAGTGCTAAAAAAATATTAAAATAAAGGCAAGGCACCCAGGAAGCATCAGGCAGCCCGTGGCACTATGGTTTCCAGATGTTTGTCTTGAGAAGTGTTGCCCATAGAACCACAAACAAAACCACAGGAAAAACATACTTAAGAAGATGGGTGCCATCTTCAGAGAGCCCAGGCCCAGGAACACATGGGAAATTTGAATAGATGCACTTTTTGAGATGCTTCAAAGAATCTGCCGGGAATAACCAGAACCCCAGACCTACTTGCATCATTCTCTCATCAAGTTTCTAACAGAAATTTAAAAATGCCATTGAGCAAATAACCTTAAATTAAATCAGAGCCATGTGGAAACTTCCCTGGCCTCTGGGTGATAAGGGATAGAAAAGACCTCATCTTGAGTATTGACAAACAAGTATATTTCTGCCACACTGTCTGGAGGCGGGAGTGTCACCCCTCAAGAGCTGAAGCCAGGAAAAGAGAAATCAATTGGCACCATATTAGGAAATCCACCCAAGACCCAGTTGCACTATTTAAGTATGAATAATTCCCACAGGAGCAGAGCCCATCTGGAAACCTGCTGAAAACAAATCAGAGGGGGACAGAGGAAAGTGAAAAACGAGAGAGAGGATGTGCAATAGAACTGCAGCCAATGGCATGAGACCAGAGCCACCAAATGCAGCACTTGCATCTGTCCTCTCTTACGGTCTTAAGTAATGAACGACCCACACACCAGGTAAGCATTAAGGACCTTCCCCGCAGGCTGGCATCTAAACTCTGAAGCTGATATAATTTGATCATAAAACTCCTCCTTAGACCCAAAGCAAAGGAATTGTTTAGCAAATCACAATTGATGATTACGAATTAATATCACACCATGAATGACTGTAAATATGATATACATTTAGGTAGAAAAAGGAGCCTATGGAATGGTATTCGTTCTCGGCACGCCCACCTTTATGGAAACAATCGTATCTACAGTGAGTAAGAAGAAAGAAGCAAAACCAAAAGTTGTTTCTGTATCGGGTTTGAACCCTAACTATATCCCCAGAGATCAGAGCATCAGGGAGGGTGGTGGGGGGTCTTCTAAAACACTTCCCGTGGCACTTCTTACTCCAAGGTAAGAAACACACAGTTGTAGACAGACAGACAATTGCAGGCCGTGGTTGTCGAGGCATATAGAGCATGGACCAGCACGGCCACCCACCACCCCAATGACGTCACCACCGCCTCCACATCTGAGACAAAAGAAAATCAAAACTCAAGGGAATATGGCTCAGGAGATCCCAGGTGTGTTGCCAAGGAATTGCTACTGGGAAGCAGAAGGGCTCCTCCTCCTTACTGGTGGTGGGGTTGTTCTCGGAGACCCCGGCGTCCTCTTGGTCTGTGGACGGTTGTGAAGTGGGCAGGTGGGTGTGGAAGATGGTGTAACCCCCCGAAGTGCTCCTTTCGCTGGAGGAGCCGCTGCTCATGTCCTCGTCCATAGGTTGGCTGGGGTTGATGTCTTCCTCGTGCGTCCTGTATTCGCCTTTCTTGCTGTAGCGGGTCCCATCGCGGTTGACAATGGCTTGGGAGAGAGAAGGGCACTTTGAGAACTTTACAGCTGATATTTTTTGAGTCTTGAAGAAAGACTGAATTGTCATATAGCACAGTGGCTTTGAAACTCTTCTTCTGTAGGATGGATACCTTTCTATCTGGTGAGGAGACATGGGGGGTTGCACCCAGAAAGTACATTCTTCTCTGCTCTCCCTGCACCCCATCCCACACAGCCTGGAAATGAGCAGGAGAAAGAAGAGGTTCTGGGGAACCCTCATATTTGAATCCCAGCTTCATGTAGCTCTGGATGAGGCACAATTGTGAGCTTAAGTCCTCATTTCTAAAGCAAGTGCAATGTCACCTTCTGGATAGAATTATCACGAGCCTTATGACATTGTGAGTAAAGCATTCAGCACAGTATTCAAAATAAATGAATGCTCTATAAATGATAATTCCCTACCTGGTTCCTGACTCTGCCTTCTGAAGGTTGTGTATAGTGTGTTGTTATTAACTCTATCCATTTCCAGAAAAGATTTGAAGTAGCAGACTAGTAACCTCCACAAGGAAGGCATGGTTGCAAACCCATGAAGGAACAGATTTTCTTTCTAAAGGGCAAATTTTGTCAGTTGAAGCAAACCTCCACTCTAAGCTAGGAAATCAGTGTGTCTAAATATTGACAGAGGCTCTGCCATCCTCTGTGAAATTTGACCTTGATGTTAACAAACACGGATGTACATAAAGATCTAAATCTTTGGTTTAAACAAGTAAATGGCTAGAATGGACTAGAGGGGGGAAAAGTTCAGATGAATTTATTCATTGTTCCTGCTTTAAATATGTGCTGCCTTCAAGTCTGGGCCACTCACTACATGCATGTGAATTTAGCAGAAATTATTTTCTGCTGAATTGCATCAGTGCAACTGAAGTTTCCTTTTGTCCACTATCTAGCTTGCTCAAGTGGAACTATGAAAAAAAAAAAAAAATTCCCAAATCTCAGTCTCCCTGATAATCTCTGTAGATGATCTGAGGAAATACGAAGACCATCTAAGGCCATTTTCTGTAACTGTAACAAGATACTTCAGAACAGGTAATTCATAAAGAATAGAAGATTATTTGGCTCACAGTTCTAAAGGCTAGGAAGTCCATGTTCATGAATATGAACATGGTTCACAGCATCTTGTGAGGGGCTTCTTCTTGTATCCTAATATGGCAAAGGGTATTACCCAGTAATGATTCAGAGCAGTGTGCTTGCTCAGGTCTCTCTTCCTGTTCTTATAAAACTATCGAGGCCTCACCTTCATGGGGGCCCATTCTCTTGACCCCCTCCATCTAATCCTAATTATTTCTCAAAGACTCCATCTCCAAATACCATTAACATATAAATTTGGGGGTTGTTTCCCACATGTGAACTTTTGAGGGGACATATTCAAATATACCACTGATCAAACATGTACAAATCTGGGCTTTGAAAGGGATCTGTGGGAATCAAGGTATTTATTGTGCATTTACTATGGACCAGGCACACAATAAATGTATTTCTTAAGTTTTATGACCATCTTTGCATGTCATTCGATTATACATAAGAGAAAATTGAGGCTCAGAAAAAGTAAGGCATTCCTCTATTGTCAGCCAGGTGGTTAAGGAAGTAAGATGTCAAACTGGCCCAATTGATCTAACACATCTCACATTGTACTATTGCTGTGTGAGGCTACCCTTCCTGCAGCAAGGCACAGGCCAAAGACAGATTCTTTACATAACAGGGGAGGCTGAATTTGTATGGTCCAGGAAGATGCCCATCACCCACCACTACTACCACCAAGCCCAAGCACCGTGGCTCTGAGCAAGCAGAAAGCAGATTTCCTCAACACTGTGCTACTTACCAAAGAAATGAATCCCAGGTACAGTATGATCAGGGTTAATGGGTTGAGATATTAAAAAGTTCTGGTTAAGATTTTTTTTTGCTTTTAAAAATCCCATATACATACTTCTGCAGATAATCAAGATGATTGGGAGTGGGCATGGTATAAATAATGCCACAACACATATCAGGAAGTTTTAACCCTTTATAATTATCTTTCAAAACTTGAGTGATAGTGAACATAAAATTTACATTTTGGAGCCCGAATGCCCCTGTCCTTGACACTTCTTAATCCTTCTTTATAAGAGAAGGATTCGGGTGTCAGCAGCTGGAACTTTAAAATATTATTTAATGTTACTTATGTTTAAATTTATTTTTAAGGTTATCTTCTATTTATGACAAGTGGTGTGAGTTTTCCATTTGCTAACTAGCTTTTATTCTTTTTAAATAAATAAATTTATTTTTAAATAAATAAATACAAATATATTTTAAGTAGAAGAGAATAGGTCAAATAAATTAAAAAAATATATATCAGGTAAAGTGAGAGTGCTGTGTAGTACTTAGAGATATGCGTCCAGAATGTGAAAGTGGTTTCCAAATGACTGAAGATTGAGGAACACTGCTTCAGGATAAACCAAAAGGGGAAGGAACCCTGAATCAGAGCCAACCTTCCCCAGCCCTAGGGAAATGACTAATATTCTATTCAAATATAAACCATAGAGAACACACCGGATGCCCTTCCCAAGAAAGAGAAAACTCAAGATGAGAAGAGAGACTTACTTATGGTAACTATGCCATCAAAGGAATTGGGCAGGTCTGTGACTGATGTACAATCTTCGTCGAGTGGAGCTGGGAAGTAGGGGGGAAAAAAAAAGCATGAAAATTCTAAAAAGTCACTAGTAAAATTGACTCCATTTCTATATAGTAAGAATGGGATTTTATTAAATTTATCCTAAGTGATTTTCTTTTTGTGAAACTTGGTATTTTGCTAGAAAGTTCTCTGCCCTTTGTGGTGCACTTTCCATTTTTGTTTAATTTCATAAGGTCCTGAAAACTTATTACCTCTCTCCAACAATTTTATTTATTAAAAAAATCTGTGTTTTCTGTATCAGCCACTATGGAAGGCTGAGGGTTTAATTGTGAACAAGACAGACATGGGTCCTTCTCTAGTGATATATATACTAAAGAAGATTTTAAAATTTTTCTACTGTAAAAGTAATGTGGGATCCTGTAAAAGTTTTTAAAAAACAAAGAAACATATAAACTATCATGAGAAAATTATTTGTAATCTCAGGCACCAATAGAAATGATGGAAAAACATGGCAGACATACGGTTAGCATGAACACCACGTTGATCTGCAGATTAAAAGAGTCAATAGGGAAATTGCCTGATCAAAATATTTTAAAACCAATTAATTTCTAGTCTTGGTATTAATTATTATTAATATACTAATTACTTTATTAATTAAGTACTTTATTACTTCATTAATTTAACTGGTCTTCCTAAGTACCTAATCCGTATAGACTGCGTCTCAGCTGAGGTCAGCCATCTTGGACATAGGCACCCAGAATAACTCTTATGAATATTGTCTTGGCATATCTCATCATGGGCACCCCTGAATTGTTTTTCTTTTGTTCTCCATTTATCTTCTCCTTTCCCAACCCTTCTTCAAGATTTCTGGGCTGTCTGATCATCCACAGATATTGCTGGGAAACCCTCTGAACAGCATTGTCTGAAACCTTTGGAAAACAGGCATTGAAGTTCTACCTGCATGCCATCCCTGGAGTCCTATAAGCAGGCTGCAGAGAGCCTAACCCACCATCCCACTCATGCATGTCATGCCTTGTATTGGCCCCTAAAAATTCAGAGAGCTTTGAACTGGTTTTGCTGTTAAAGGAAGCTTGGATTTATTTGTGCATTACAGCTTTCATAGTATGTGTGTGTGTGTCTGTATGCATGTGTGTGTGTTTGAGCACACATGCATTTGCTTAAATGTAATATGGCAGTATATCTGTATGGTTGGTTTCTTCTGGAGTTGCTTCTTGACAAACAAGAAGGAAAAGGGAGAGAGGGAGGGATGGATGGATGGATGGATGCATGCATGCATGCATGCATTTGTGCATGGGGGAATGGAGGTAGACAGACTGCTGTCACAAGGAGAGCTGCTATCACAAGCATTTTAAGTATCTTGCCATAAGTTGTTGGATACTCAGCATTGCTAGGCAAAACAGGAGTTGGTTGCTTCCCAGTATCTCTGACATCCTTTTCCCACAAGTAAAGGGAATATCTTTTACCTGACCATATCTTTGGTCTCATCGTGAAAATAACTAGCAGATTCTTCAAAGGGAAAGGTCACCTCCTTGGTAGGGTCATTCCTTACCAACTAATTTAAACCAGCCTTTCGTCACTTCCACACACCCCAACGTGTATCATCTTGCTTTAATTTATTCTTCTTGTTCACCATTGTCTAAAATTATCTCTCTCGTTTTACCTGATGGCAGTCCATGGTGGATCTTACCATGGCCCCTATCTCCTGCTACCACTGCCCATAGGAATTTATAAGCTCCAAAAGATGACTAGTAAGTGTGGGGGTGGGGGGGGGGCGTCGCTGCAGATGGAACCCAGGGTCTCGTACATGTTAGGTAAGTACTTTACCACTGAGCCACACTCCCATCCTGAGGATTAATCTCATCTATTGGCCAAAATAGTTATGTGTGATGGGAACAGAAAAGCACTTAATAAATTTTTGATCAATTAATAAAAAAAGGCAAAAACCACCAATATAATTTCCCAAAGGCCCATTCTCCCAGGAAGCATACCAAAGATGGTAACTCCCCCAAATGGTTTGCAAATATGAGCAGGTCAAGAAGTGTGTAGATATACTCTGAATGGTATGCCATAAGAAATGTTAAAGGAAATTACAGGTACAGGTGTTCATTAATTATTTGTCAGTATTTGCTTGACACTTCTATGCCAAGGCATTTAAAAAAATATGGAGATAAAAGAACAAACGAACACATTTCTGTCCCTTTTCCTGAGCAATTCACAAAGTTATAGGAGAAGATAGTACTATTTCTTTAGCTCTTTACAATATGAAAAAAATCCTCCAAAATTTTCTTATTTGAAAACACGATCATGTAGCCAACTTGGGCGATTTGTGGGGCTTCCATCCTGTTTATCTTGGAGATGCTGCCAGAGAATGGTCCCATCTTTGGGATGATTTTGGTATTTGTATGCTGCAGATGCCCAGAAATGGGTTTTGGATTATGGATGTTTTATGCCAGGGATGCAGCATCCTCCCCTCAATTCAGACACAATGGCAGATGAGAGGGGCACACTGAGAATCTCCTAGAGATACATTGAAATGGGATGGGGCACGTCAAGACCACTAACCATTCTGTGAATGGTGACAGCGTGTGCTCACACAGACCCCCTTCATGCTCCATTTCACCTAAACTTTGATAAAGAACATCAACTCTAGCAAGTATACTGTGATGGATGGTGACCTAAATGTCCAATTAATATATTCATGCTCCCATGTCAGATCATGGGACCTCATTAGACAGCTTTTCATTCTGCTTAATGAGCTCTGCTCGGCTGGGAGAGTTAGCCGCTGAGGTGTCCCTGAACCCAGGGATTTGTTAGACACTAAGGTGGGCTTCCTGGTGGGCTTTTTCAAGTGAATTAACATCCCTCTCTCTAAGGAGAGAAAAGCTAATCAATGCTATTGACCCTGGCTTTGGGAATGAACCCAACATCGTGGGCAAAATTAAAGGCAAGGAGAAAAGCCTCATCCATCTCTGCCTACAGGGCTTTGATTCCAGACCCAGAAAACAGCATGAGCTTTTGCCTTTTTGAATGAAGAGTCTCAAAACCTTAACCAAGGCGACATGGACTTGTAAAACAGGCAAGAGAAAATGAAACACAACTACATACTTCACTAAATACATTTCCTGGTCACAGCAAGGAGAAGCAGCAAGCAGTGCCCAGAGGCTTGGAGTCTGCAGGCCCATGCCAGCCCTTACACTTGACCAGTCCCTTTATCTCACTTCTCATGCCAAGATGGATCAAGCAGTCCCCACGTTGGCTGGGCATGGAGCTCCTATTTATCCCCATGTGGTCGTGTTCATTAGGATAGCCTTAGACATTCCAGGCATGGGCCACATACTGTCTAGCCTCCATTGGACTTTTCCCCTTTTGATCAAACTCTTTTTGGGTCCTCTATCCATGCAACAGAGAGGAGCCAATGTTCTACAGCTTTCTTCTCATCGTTTTGAGTGTCTCTCCATAGTTGTAGTAACCTACATTGTAGTTGTAGTAACCTATATAGGCAGAATTCACCAACTTCACATACTCTGTTTTTACTACCCACTGTGTATTTTTTCCTTTCCCCTAAATTCTAGATTTCCTCTCTGAATCCTCATGCGGATCCTTCAAGGTCCTGCAATAATAGGTGGGTGGCACAGCCTGATGCCAGCCCCTGATGCAACCCCACAATGACTGCAATGGCCCTTAAAATTTCATGCAGATTTTATATTCTACTACCGTAGATGATATCTATATTTTTTCATATAGTTTATGTTTTAAGTCACTTTAGAGCTAATTTAGCATCCCCTTCTCACCTTTATAGAAAACTGACACTTCATGAAGATGTGTCATGTTTACCTTGAAGCTTCACCTTTTCCTTTAATGTAGCTTCAAACCTTCAGGTGGAACAGAAGGCTCAGTTTGAGAAGTCAGACTTCTGATTGTTGGCATTGAAATATTTGACATTTATGGAAATGATCCTTCTCAAAAGACCCTGAGGACTCATAATACATAGAATTGTTCGATTTTTCTGGGGCTTGAATTAGATGTGTGAGCACGAATTTCTGGGCTAGGGGTTGGAAGAGTTGCATAGATGGGGAGCCGACCAGCATCTACACCTTCATTTAACTTTCTTATTCTCTAGTTGTGTAGTTGTGTCAACTGTTGGGTAAGTGACATTCAAGAAGGTGGATGGTCAATCATGCACTCTCTTAGCTTCCTCTCAGTCCCATATATAATAAATATTATCAGCTAAACCATTTGGCTTGCACCCCACTATTAGATCAATGACTTTCCCTTTACACTGAATGAATCACCCTTCGTGAGCTGGCCCCTGCCGACCCCTCCGACTGTATTCCCTGGCATTCACCCTTCCGATCACTGGACTTTAGCCACCTTGGCCTCCTCGATGTCCTTGGAACAGGACAGGCTGCTCCTGCATACCTGGCTTTGCACTGGCTGCCCCTTCTGACAATGGCTTCATGCATCACTTTGATCAGGGCTCCTAAATGCACCTACTCGGTTAAAAAAAAATAAATAAAAGCATTCCTATCACTTTTTAACCTTTTATTTTACTTTGCTTTCTTTTTGAGCACTTACAGCATTCTGCGTTCATAGTAAGTATTTAATATTTATGTGTTCATTATTTGCCTCCCCAACTTAGCACCTTCTCTCTGCTGTAGAGATAGTCAGTGAGCGCCTGCTAGATGATAGAAGCTACATAAATCCCCACATATGGTGACACTGAACTGCTGTCATCCAACCATGCTGCCACAGGCCACACAGAGACGGTGCACGTAGAACCAACCTGAAGCGTTGAAGCAATACGTGTCATAGTGAGAGGTGTTGGAGGTGAGGATGTACACTCCTGTGTTGTTTGCTGCACAGATGGCATTGGGATGGATCCGGGGAATCACCACATGGCCTTGTATGAACCCGTACCTTCCACGGAAAAGCAAGAGGTTACTGGCCTGCATGGCTGCTGTGGGAATTTCATAATATCCCATCAAATGACATTTAATGCAGTGTAGCATTTCTTTCAATTCAACCCTAGGGATGTTAGAGGTTTCAACAACTGAGTTATGTGAAATCCCATAATAACATCACAGTAGAGTAAAAGAGATCAACCAGACTAACAGAAACAAAGTTATCTTATTTACAGATCCATGAACAGCCTTTACTTTTTCTTTTTCTGTTTTCTTTTTTTTTGGACCAGGGATTGAACCCAGGGATGTTTTACCACTGAACCACATCCCCAGCCCTTTTATAAATTTTATTTAAAGACAGGGTCTCACTGAGTTGCTTAGGGCCTTGCTAAGTTGCTGACACTGGCTTTGAACTCACAATCCTCCTGCCTCAGCCTCCTGAGCTGCTGAGATTACAGGCATGTGCACCATCCCCAGCTATTTTTCTTTCCAAATAAATAAAATTCATGAAAGAAAAAAAATAAGCAGTAGTTCCAAACAAAACTTGTGGTCAAGTTGGTTGGAACAAGCAGAAGGAAACTGAGTCACAGAAAAGTGATGAGAGATTCACTCTGGCACTCGATGACCATTATATTTTTCAGACAAGACCTAAGAATACCACTCCTATGATACAGGAAGGGTTGGCTCTTCCTTTCAGGGCACAGATTTCATATCTGCCTTACTTCCTCTCCACCATTCTTCTTTCCCAGCTTACCTTATTCTGGGAGTCCCTCACTTCACACTCCATTATTCTAAACATAAACCCTTGTTCATATGCCAGGTGCATAGCATATGGTCTCCTGAGGATCCTGTGCACAATTCCATTGCCAGTGGAAATAAATTGACCACCATTAAAATGAGAGAAAGAGCAATTAAGGAAGTAGGTAGCAATGGCTCATTTAGTTAGAGAACATTTCAACACAGCAAAGGGGTGGTGGTGGGAGGGGATGTTTAACCCTTCTCCCCCTTCCAAGGTGTCTCTGGAAGCATGTTATGTGCTGCTGGAGGCCCTTTCATTACAGCATGCAGTGCCCAGCCTCTTCTAGCAACATGCTAGTGGCTACATACTCATGACACAAGTTCCCCCCCCCCCCAAATAGCAAATGACTCAAAAAATGAGAACATGCCATTTTCAAGGGAGGGGATGATGGCAGCGGGAGGGCAGAGAGGGAGAAGCTAAATCCAGCAGGTTTCTGAAAATGCAGCGCTGACTAAAAGGTTCTGTGCAGATCCTTTAATCTTTCCTGCCAGGGGCAACAGCACAGAGTGCGTGGCCCTGCAAGATCCATGGAAATGTGTGTGAGTTGGAAGTTTCTAAGCACACAGAGCTCATTACGTCTATGTTGTAACGATAGCTCAGATGACTAATTCCTCCTCTGAACCAACAGACTGATTTTCCCAAAGTTTTCTTAGCTGGGGGGGGGGGAGTGTCACAATTAAATGTTAATAGGTTTTCATGTATCTGAGTGTTGCTACTGATCAGGGCGGGGCAAGTGAAAGAAGAGTAGCTGCTGAGGTTTTATTCTTACCCGTGAGACTCTGCTATCTGTCCTGTGGCAGGTGTCTGATTCAGAGCTATCTGAGTGAAATTATGGAAAGGAGTTTTGCAACACTTAATACTAGTGACAGGTGAAATGATCTATTTCTTTGGCTTGGTTTTACTTTTTTATTTTTGCTAAATAATACTCCTTGGTGAACCTACCTCCCCACTCACCCTACCGCATCATGTCACATTGACAAGGAAGTACAACACTAATGTTCTAGAACACACACTTGCTTTGTAAATTATTACTGATATTTTCTCATATCATGTTGTCTGTGATTTTTTTTTTTTTGGTACTGGGGATTGAACTCAGCGGTGCTTAACCACCGAGTCACATCCCCAGCCCTTTTTGTATTTTATTTAGAGACAGGGTCTCACTAAATTGATTAAGTTGCTGATGCTGACTTTGAACTTGCAATCCTCCTGCCTCAGCCTCCTGAGCTGCTGGGATTACAGGCATGCACCACCATGCCTGGCTATCTGTGATTTTTATGTGGTGCACTATATACAAGCTGAGGATATTAAAATTGGTGTGTGTGTGTGTGTGTGTGTGTGTGAAAGAGAGAGAGAGAGAGAGAGATGCACAAGGAGGAAAGAAATGTTCAGCAAATCAGTACAGCATACTTAACTCCCCTCTTCCCCTCAGGAAAGCTTGATCACTAAAATCTTGTCCTGGGCTCAGACTAAGGAGACCAAATCCTGACTCCTGTGCAAGCTGTGTGATTTAGGAAAAGCTGAGGAATTTACCTAAGCCTCAGTTCTTTATTCATAAAGATGGGTAGTAAAATCAATCCACAGCATGGTTTAAAGACTAAGTGGAAGATGTAGCAGGGCTCCCAGCACCTTGGCACTCCCTGATGGCCCTGACAACAAGATCTCCTCTTGGTTTCAGCATATGAGACCACCTCTCCGTCTCTCAAAAGACTTGTCTATATTTCACAGTCAAAGTGCAACTTACTAAATCCACTTTCTTAGCCTAGTGGCCTAGTCAAAGCCAAATTCAAACAATTAACCTTGGGTATCCAATAAATGGATTTTCTAATTGGTCTTCTTTCATCTCAGTTTCCGTAGGTACAGGAGAAATCTTCCTCCCTCTGCTCCTTTTACATTCTCCAGACTTAGCTCTGTATAGACACAGAGATGTCAAATACATCTGCTCTTTGTTTCAGAGTGTTACTGCTTGAGAGTACTTTCTTCCCTGATGCAAATGTTCTGCATATAATTTGTGTCCTTCAATACAACAACCACTTGCCATTTGTGGCTAGTTGAGCATTTGAAATGTAGCCAGAGTCACTCAAGTTTTCATATTTTTTAATTTTAATTAATATAAGTAGAAATCAGCACATGTGGTTAATGGCTACCATATGAGAACCTTCATAGACTAAAGATTTTCCCCTTCCATTTTAGGAAAAGAATCTCAGCTACCTCTCATGAGGTGAATGCATGACTGTACCCAAGGGCAGGGGACAGCAGCATTTAACTTACACTTAGTAGTTTTCATAAAAAGTGCTGTAGCTTGACTTTGCAAAAGCAGCCTGTGTGTATGTGTGTGCATTGAAGAGAAAGGGGACCCACTTTTCCAGAACCACAAGCTAGAGTGGAAACTTCAGAGGGTTTACTAACATTACCCTGACCTCCTGTAGTGAAATTAAACCAAACCAGGCACTCCGCTGTGGTTGTCACCATGGCTTGCTCTTTGTGTGCAACTTTGCCATAATAATTTTAAAAATAAGGCCCCTGCCTGTTGTGATTACCTTAGAACAAACGAACAAACTGATTTGAGGAAAGCTCTACAGAGCACTGGGATCCCTGAGGCATATAATGATGTATCTTAATGGAACATATGCTAAACTATTTCATGGCTATTTATTGACTTTTTCAAACCAAAGCAACATAAACACACACACACACACACACACACACATACATACACGTTTGCAAAACATGCTTTGGGCCAAGTTTGCAGGGCCAAGACTCAACCAGCCACATATTTATTTTAAACACTGTTATTTGGTTTAAGTTTTCTTGTGGTTCCGACAATGATATTGCATGCTTCTTCAAAGCCAGGAGAGCGCTGTGGAAGCACATTACCCAAGAGGATTCCAACCGATATGACCCTTCACGTCTTCCTCAGGCCTCCCTCTCTATGACTCACAAAAGTGTCTTTAGCTGACTTGAAATTCCAGTTGTCAGGCTGGTTTCACATGGACTTGGCCAAATTAATAGGTGGGGCTGACTGGTTAGGTAATAATCCATTCAGCTGCCGGGGAGGGGCCTTCGGTTCTAAGCCCCGTCCCCTGGACCCAGACCACTGGCTTTCCCAGTGGTGGGTGCTGGTCCCTTACCTGCAGGTCTCAAATCCCTTGGCTAGAGCCTGTTGCATCTGGGCCATGGTGGGCAGGGTACTGTTGAAAGCCTTGCAGAGGTCAGGTGCCTCCGTCCGAGAGATGCTGTAGCGACCGTTTTTCTCCACATGGAATACACCTGCGTAGCGGCAGGTTATATTCAGATCTGTAGGATGAAACAGAAACGTCAGTTCTTTTGCAGACTATACTTTGCATCAAAATAGATGAACAATAGGAAGCTTCATTTTAGGGAAGACTCAGGAAATATTCAAATAAACATCTCTACTGACCAGAGCCTTCAAGATTCACTCAGGCACATCAAAGGAACATTCCATAAGTTCAAATTTGAGATGAGACATGGTAAATAAAGCACATCATGCTTACGGTCCCCATTGGTTACTACCCAAAAGAGTTTTTTTTTTTTTAAAAAGCATCTGATTTAAAGTAACACAAACTCATGGAAACCTTACAAAATTGAGGAAAATAATGAAGAAAAACAAGAGTACCACTGAGAAAGCCAGAGCCTTTTGCTGTATGAACACACACCCCACATGGAACACCTATGCGTATGTATATGTACACACATATGGCTGCACAGTGGAAATAGTACTAGATACACAGTCCTATATTTGGGAATCTTGTTTCACCTTAACCTTCAGAGCATTATTGCACACTGGAGTGTGATTGTCTCCTCACCCATAACCTCCAATGCCTTCTGGCTGTACCCAGAACAAAGGTCCTCATCATGGCAAGACCAAAGCACTCTGGCTCCTGTCTCCTTCTCCAGCCTCAACATGGCTTGCTCTGCTCTAAGCATAAAGCTTTCCATCAATTCCCTCAGGTACTTTGGCTCCTTAGAACACACACCTGCTTTCCCTCTGCCGGGAAAGTTCCATCCTCAGTGATTCACATGGGTGGTTCATGTTTATCATTCAGGATTTCAACTTTATGACCCCTTCCTTTGGAGTCCTTCCCTGATCACTCTTACCAGCCCCCAGCTTCTCCCTCTCCTTCCACTGGCTTTTGGGGTCTGCATAACAACATGCTCATCCATTTGGACATTTGGCCCTTTGTCTGCCTGAAGTGACAGTCTAAAAAGCAAAGGCCTTTCACTTGTTTGCAGCTGTATCTCTAGCATCTATAACAGTGCCCAACAGAGAGCGGAGGCTCCTCAGCTATCTGTCAAATGAATGAACGACTCCTTGAAATTTCTTCAAAAACACATCTTTAATATAGCGACAGATCCATGGCCTGCTATTTGTTCCCAAGAATTAATGGCATTGAAAATGAAGCTCAAGGGGCTGGGGATGTGGCTCAAGTGGTAGCGCGCTCGCCTGGCATGCGTGCGGCCCGGGTTCGATCCTCAGCACCACATACAAACAAAGATGTTGTGTCCACCGAAAAATAAATAAATAAATATTAAAAAAAAAAAGAAAAAAAAAAAGAAAATGAAGCTCAACTGCTCTCCAGTGGGTAAATGACTGTTTAACATGAAGAATTCTGTGAGTTTTTGTAGACATTGCTCTGAAATCTCAGTCAGGAGCTGGAAATCATCCTGGTTCTGCATGATTCTGTAACAATCTCAAAAGACTTCAAAGGCCTTAATTGAAAACTCATTACTCTTTTGGAAGTCTATTATCCCCAGTCTGCATGTGAGTAAACTCCACCCAGAAAAATGAAGTCATTGGAATTGGCCTGGTGAGGTTCCATTCCTTCTGAGCACTTCCTTGAGACTCAGGGCCTGTCCTTCTCTAGGAGACAATGGACAAACGCCCAGGTGCCACGTAGGGCAGCATTCTGTTAGTTAAGACATAGAATAACAAGGTTGGCTTCAAGCCAGACTCCAGGCTTTCCCCTTGGGCAAGTCCAAAGAAAGTTGGGAAAATTCTACTTATTTATCAATAAGAAAATTGAGGTTCAGATAAATGAGTTGCCTAATAAAATGAATATTTCCATCTAGAATCATAGGCTTCTCCTGAATCCCAGTTGCTTTATCCTGCCTTTCTGAGCTGACAGCTGTGGAAGAGATCTTTCACAGCAGTATCCTTAGGTCCCCAGCTCCTTTGGGGCTGTGTTGCCTCAACTTCAGCAGAACTCTGAGAGGTGAGTTTTATGTATTATTTATGTATTATTTATAGGTGAAGAAACCAAAGCTCAGAAAAATTGAACAGCTTCCCCAAATCACCCAGCTACTAAATGTTAGAGCTAGAAAACAATCCCAGGTGTGTTTAGCACCAAATGCATGCTTTGAACTGCTTTGTGGAGGTCCTTTTATGTCACTAGACCAGCTATAGGAAAGGGAGAGGCACATGTGAATGGTTGCTTCATGATGAGAAGGATAAGGTCATTCTTATGGAGTTGCATAGGTGACAACTAACTGCTCTCCCTGCTAGAGCCGAAAAGAGGTTCCAAACTCTAGAAATCAGTGTTCAGCAAATTAAAAACAGGAGAACTATTAAAATTCTACATTATCTTTTCTTATTCTGAAAATAGTAAAAGAAATAAGAAGTGGCACTTGAAAAGACATAAGCCAACGTCAACTGTGTTTTCTTTTGTTTGTGTCATTAGGAAGTGGGTGCTTAAAGGAAAAAACATCAGGGCTGGGGTTGTGGCTCAGTGGTAGAGCACTCACCTAGCAGATACGAGACTCTGAATTCGATCCTTAGCACCACATAAAAAAAAAATGAATAAATAAAATAAAGATATTGTGTCCAACTACAACTAAAAAATAAATATTTTTAAAAAATCAGAATCAGCAAAATACAAAATATGCTCTTGTGCAGAGTGTTCCTTATCAGGTTTGATGGGTCCTCCTAGACCACTCCTGCAACACTTGGCTAATGAGGCAATGAGAATGAGGAGGAAGGAAATGCACAGGCCCTTTTGAAATACTATTTGTTTTTACTGACATTTTCACCTTGAGTCTCAGTTGGCCAATCTCACAAAGGGAACCTGTCACTCTGTAACCTTTCCGGGGCCTTTCCTTGTCCAGCATGCAAAAGAAAAACAAAACATCCCAATCAGCTTCTTGGAGGGGAGGCTGCCAGGGGAGGCCTCCGTCAGATGCCAGGAGAGACAAACTACCTGCTCCTGGCCCAGGTGGCTGCTGTCATTCCCAGGTTAAAAATAAAGTCTGAGGCTAGACAGTGGTTTGGAGCTGAATGGCAATTTCTTGCTTATCAAAATCAATTCTAGCTTGCCACCTGGCAGACAGAATATGTGAATGTAAGAGAAATCAATGCAGGCTGAGATTTTTGAGTAAAATCCCTTGAGTTCCATATGTAGCACCCGATGTAACTTTATAGACAGTACCGGCATGCATTGGGCGAGCATGCTGATATGCGTGTAAGCGAGTATGTAGGCTTGTGGCCAGCCGAGACAGGATGAAACAGAGAACCTCAACCTTCAATTCTGCAAGACTCTGAGGCTTAAACAGGGCCTGATACATTGTAGGTATCCATACAGAGCTACTGAATGCAGGAAGAAATTCTTGGCAAAGTGAAAAATCCCACAGCTTGCATTTATGTTAACTCACCAGAAGTTTCCACTCCTAACTCTGATGGCATTCAAACCTTTAGGAATTGTAAAAATGAAGTCAACTATCATGAACATTCACAGTCCCTTTCCTGTAAGTCCCTCTTGCCTTAAAAAGGGACCAAGCCTTCGGGGCTGTGTATCACACAAGCCCTGACAATTTAGGAAGATGTTCCAACAGGCTTCTTTAACACTTATGAAAACCCAAATTATCACCCTAAAGGATGTTCACAATACCAACAGCAATAATCATAGCTAATACTTATTATTCACTTATTACATACATACCAGGCACTTTTGTAAGCATTTTACAAGTACTAATTCATCTTATCCTTAAACAACCCTATGAGGTGGTCGATATTTACATCATCACTTTTCAGATACAGAAACTAAGGCACAGAGCAGGGAAGCTATTAAAAAACAAAACAAACAAACAAAAAAAACACACCTAAGTTCACAGAGGTTAATAAGAGTGGCGCCAAGACCAAATCTAACCAGCCTGAGCTCCAGGTGCCCACAAACTTTGCCACTGCCCACTCCTCTAACCTTGAGCTAGGCCATTTTTTTAAAAAACCCTGACCTCACCAAGGCATAGCTGACAATAGTCCCAAGACTTAAGTAGCATTAAAGTAAGGGTAACATTTGAGCCTCATGGATCACAGAACACCTCTGGATAGGGTGGCAGTGTCCACGGCAATGGTGCGAGCCATGCTGCCAACACGGCAAGAAGGACTCCTGAGATATTTTCATGTGTCTTCTGAGAAACAAAGAGTGGATTCAGGATCCACTCTGACTCAAGAAATGAATGTTAAGTGGCTGATTGCATCTCTCCAACAAGCCTCTGCAACTGGAAATAAAGTTAGGTTTTCCATTGAACCCTCTAGTCTCCAATAAATCTTTTGTATCATGTAAGGAATAAACTGTCCCAAGCCCCCCTTCCTCCACACACACTCTGAGAGATGGAATAGGCCCAATGGAAAACATTGACTCTTTGAGGCCACTTTCAGATTCAGAGGGAAGGCTCCACAATGACACCCAACCTGCAGAATGCTCATTACAAGGAGTCTCATCCACCCAGGTGGGCTTGTGACCTGTCAGGAAGACCAAGGGAAGGAGCTCTTCCAGACTCCACAGCCTATAGAGCCCAATTCCAGCACTGAACCCACTGAGGGTTGATGGTTCAGTTTACTTGGGACCTGGCCAAAGCTGCTTTGGGCTCAGATCTTTCCTTCACAGCTAGTTTGTTACGTAACGCCTCAGATGCTCAGCCTCCTCTTTGATGGAATGACAATACCAACCTCTCAGTGTTTGAGGGACTATTTCGTGACATATGTCAAACACTTGATATGGGGCTTGGCACTTAATAAACAGAGCCAATGGATATTGCAACTTATTATCTGCCTTAAGTACTTTAGCTAACTCAAATATCATAAAAATTCTATGAGGTAGGCACTACTCTCAAATCCATTTTTAGGAAAGGAGGAAATTGAGCCCCAAAGTGGTAAAGTAAATCGTCCCAAAGTCATCCAAGTGGGAGAGCTGGAACTCTATCCTGGCTCCTGTTTAAATTTATCATCACTTGATAAGCCACAGATGACCAGTAACACCACTAATCTTATACATAGCTTCCCCTAAGCTTCAGAACAAGAAAAATAAATCTCACTAATAAAATCACCCACACACATTTCAAAACTTTGCCTACATTGTGGAGCCTGTGAGAAATAGGCTTCTTGGTCCCGTCTAGTCATTTCCCAAGTGGTAGAAAATCACAAGCAACATCTTCGAGGAGGAAATAATTATTGTGTAATTTTCACTCAGGTTGCTATTATCTACATCTTTCCAAACTTGCTTAAGAAGCAAGTGGAAGTATTCACACAGCTAGAGAGTGACAGAGCTGGGTGACAAGAGGTGTTCCACCTGGAATCCAGAGGCTGGTCTTCAAGGGCTCTGTGAACCCGTGAGACTGTGTGTAAGACTGGGTGTGTGTGAACTCATGGGCACAGGTGATTTGATGGCGTACTGTCCCTGGGTCTCAGGAGTTTCTCAAAGAAGTCTGTGACGGAACCCAGTAAAAGAGTATAACAAATTGTTATCTTTGGTCATCAGGAATTCAAGGATTCTGGAATTTTGCAAATCCCTGCGGGCTTCACAACAGCTAGGACTATCTCTCTCTTCCTACCGTTATCTACCCAGTACTCCATATAGCTGTCTGGGGCAAGCAAATGAGAACAAATGAATGAATAGATGAGTGAGTGAATGAATGAATATGAATGAATGCCCCACCCCTGCCCCCGCCACAAACACACAGGACAAGCAGACTTAGGAGGCAAAGAAGGATGCCTCTCTGGTCCCTTCCCTACATATATCTAGTGCAAGCCCTATGAAGACCTCAGGAAGAAGACATGCCACCATACTGTGCCCAAAGAGAGAAGGTGACTTCTCCAAACCTCACTTCTCTTAGTAGTCCTAAATGAAGGATTTTTTTCTCTAAGGAGTCAACCAAATGTGCCTGGTCCCTGTCTGTCATCTCCACAGGAGGGATGAGGTAGAATTAGGTATCTTCCTCCTAATTTGGTTGTGGAATCAGCTCTGTGTGTGGAGATGAGGTGTTGCTTTATTTTGAAGGTGAGAGTCAGACCCGTTCTGGCGACTCAATGACTTGTCTAATTCCCATGCTCACTTATCACAGACCAGGAGTGATAACATCAGTAGGTGTAGACATTATCTACTCTGGTTTGAAAGTTTTCAACATTTTACACTAAATAACTCATTTTATTCCCGTGAAGACATAGTGGGCACTTTTATTATCTCCATTTTTCTTTTGAGTTAACCTATTCATGGAGAAGTCACAAGTTAGGTCCCTGGTAGAGTCGGGTTTCAGACCAGGCTGGTCTGGCTGATCCCTTCATAAGTGTTCAATGGCAGCTCATGCATGGGACAGATTCTAAAACTAGAAGAACCCCACCTATTCTCCACGTGGTTTTTAAAGTGTTGGGAGGTGATCATTAAAAGAGAGCTCAAGAGAGAACAACTTGAGCTTATTGAATATCATTTAAAAACAGACTTCCCTTGATTCTGGATCATAAGGCTTCAAGGGCAGGGCCTTCGCCCCAGGGCCTGGTGAGGCATCAGTGGAAAACAACTTCACTAACGGAACGTCCACCCTCTCCCAGGGGGAGAAGTTCTACAGTCCTATGTTCACTGGCTTTCCCGACAGTAAGTCAGCTACCTTGCTCTGTTCCTGCCCTTTGCCCTTCCCATGGTGTCTTTGGGAATTGAGAGTCCAATCCTAGCTACAGCCCTCAAGCCACTTGCCATTTACAGCCTAAGTGCTCTAGTCACAGTCAGGCAGAGCTATGGGGAGAGGACCCTGGGATTCAGAGTGAGCCCAGCGCTGGGTTGCCACACCATGTTACCCTTGTGACATTTTGAGATGTCTACTGCCCAACCCAAAGGTCTAGACAGATCAAGTTTACGCTCCAGGCTGATCGAGCTGGAACCTGGCACCCAACTTTAGGCTGACTGCATCCAACTTGATGGGACTCCTGGGAGTCAAGCCACACCAACCTCTTGGGCAGTGGCAGCCCCAGGCACTGGTGAGCTCGCCACATTTTTCACTTTTATAGGAGTGATCATTAAAAAGCCAGGATTCTGTTTCTGTCTTCTGATTTGTTGAACTTGTGTCCAAAATGGAAGATGATGCAACTCAGAAACCTAAGTGAGCTGATTCTGATTAGACGTGGGGAGGGAAAGGGCCAAATATGTTTTAAAGCATTATTGCTACTTAGATCTTCCATGTTTAGAGCCAGGAAGAACAATAGAGAGACAAGAGAAAATTAAATCAAGAATGACTGAGCATGGTTTCCCACATAGTTATGAGAAAAGCAGAACCTCAGGGGACCATAACTGCAGACTCCTGACTCCTTGCCAGGGCTCTTGCCACCAAAATCTCTGTTATAAGAGGTTCGAGCAAGTTGATCCCAATAAAGCCACAGCCCTGCTGTCTTAACAGGACATGAAGAAGTCTTTCTGTTCTTCATCTGTTTGATGTCTTCAAAGTCCAGAGGTCTCCCTCTGGGAATCTTTTGACTCTTTCAAGCTATTACAGCCCCTGCTGCCACCCAGGCCTGCCAGTCCAGGAGGCTGGCAGCCTTTCTGCTGCCTCCATGTCACTTGCTCCCATCTCCTGACGCCCATGTGATGGGCACTTAGTGAAAGGAGATATTGTTCAGCATCTGCTTCCAAATGAGGCCAAAATCACACTTGGTGGCCGAGTCGCCTTTGGCTGTCCAGTGCAGACCATGAGTCTCGAGTGACTCAGTCTCTCCCGGAATTGCCCTGGAGGTGGATGAGGGTTTTAATGAGCAGAGAAAACAGTCATACACAATCATACCAGGGGAATTTCCTCCAGAATGTGTTCTGGGTTGCTTTCAACTGAGCCATTCATCTCCTGGTACTTAGAGAAGAAAGTCGCCCCAACTTCTTGGCTAAAGCCCCAGGTCTCTTGGCCTCTTGTCTGTGGAGCACGGAAACTGTTGTGGCAGCCAAATCTGTACGGGTAGGGCCCACCATATCTCCACTCTATCAGAGAACTTTCCAAAGGGTTCTCTCAACTGTTTCCCTAGTGTTCCCCTAGCTCTTCAGCCAAGGCCTCCACAGAACCAAACTAACACATAATCTAGAAAAATATTGGGTTGCTTTCCTCGCCTCAAGTGCAATTATGGGACTTGGATACTGAAAGCCTGCTGAGGTCCCCACTCCTGAGCCTGAGTCCACAGTCTTCCCGGCAAAGGACATTAGGTGCCCTGAATGGTTGCCTCCGTGCACAAGAATTCTGTAAGGCTAAGTGGTCCTTACAGAGCAAATCTCCAGGAAGACAGATGACAGAAAGAAACCACAGTGTGTACCTTGTGTGTTGCCATGGCAATCAGGAAATCCACTGTCGTCAAAACCTTTGTTTTCTTCTTTTTTGGATCTTATTGATTTAGCAAATTGACTAGCACAAACCCAGGATGTGGTCAATAATCTCAGAAGGCATCTCAGGGACCACATAGGGGTTTTCCTGTTCTACATAGAAAAAGGATCGTTCCCCTTTTTTATAATTATATATATTTTTTTCTGGGTAGTTACAGCAACTGCCACATCATCTAATTTGTATCCAGTTTCTTTTCAGGTCTGCAGCCAGAACTTTAAAGAAATAGTTAACTTTAGATGGAGAGAAGTACCTTGTGAGAGTCGAGAAAAAGGAGAAACTATTACTCACAGGTAATAACTGCATTTCAGGGGTGATTAATAGGTCACCGACGTGCTGATGAGCCAGGGGCTCTATCTGGGAGTAGGATGCACTGATTCTAGCCTAAATCCTGTTAATTATAATCTACATGACCTCGAGTAACTCACAGTAGCTCCTCTGGGCACACCTAATCTTCCTGCCTCCCAGGATGAAATAAGAAGTTAGGAAATCCTTGGAGCTTGTAGGAAAAAATGGGGAGGGTAACTATGCATGCTTGGGACAGTATGAAATCTCAGAAAGCTTCTCAAAAATCACATATGAATTGAGACCCATTTAAGTCTCACCCTCTGCTGAATGGAACGGATCAAAGTGTGGCAGATAGTCTTGCCATGTCGGAGTTTCCTTTGCCAATTATGAAGCACTTTCATACCCAAAAGAAGCCTTATAAAATCCAGAGAGTAGAAGCAACGGACTCATTTTACAAATGGAAAAATAGGATTAGGAGACTTAATGTCTTACAGAGTTTGAAGAACCCAGGTGTCAATGCAGATTCCCCAGGTCCCCTGGGTTTCCCCATTACCTCCTGGGGCTGCTGCCCTTTTGCCTTGGTTTGTCCACAGGCTAAAGGGAGCAGTAACTGCACTCAGAGAGGACAGTGACAGTTTTCAGACTTTCTTCCCCTCCCCACCATGATGTATCCGGCAGAACTACATGATGTATCAGGCTGATCCACCAGCTACTCATTCTCCCCCAGTGCCCACATTACCCACCGAGGTCTGGCTATTCCCTAGGATGCAACATGGACCAATCTAGAAATCAGTGCAGTAGGGACCAATCATAGCCATGATGATGATTATCAGGAAGTCCTGCAATGCACCAGGAGGGTCAGTCACCCATGTCATGGCTATGAAAAGAGATGGTCAAGCAATTTAATTTGTACAGGGTCCTATGGTCAAAGGTAGCAGCTCACAGGAAATGCATCCTGCAAACATGCTGTGGGGGTGATGTAGGCTTAGCATTATTATTTTTATATTTTTCCTCACCATATCAGCATAAAAATACTTTGCAACTTACAGTTATAAAGATAAAGATTATCCTTTGTTCACTGGGCAGAGAGGAGAGAGCCAAGTCTGAATTTCCAATCTACTCTATGGGAACTAGACCTGGGTGAACAGTGGGCTTGACAAGATTTATAGAATCAGAAACTCAAGTGAGCCATTTGTCCTTTAAGACAGAGCTACGCCATTGGAGGGGAGAAAGGCCACCCCTAGTTCCCACAGAGCCCAGCTTTATCACACAGTCCACAGCATCTCCAATCTCAATTGTCTTTCCTCTTGCCTTTCTTTTAGTCTCTTTTCCAGTGAGAAAGAGAGGATTCTGGAATGTATGGAGCTGCTCCTGTGTGGCAATGTGGTCCAGGCATCTAACCAGATGTTATTCCACATAATTCTCAGAGCAGCCTTGAGAGACCCAATTATCATTCCCACTTCACAGACGAACTGAGTGAGGTTCACAGCACAACTGGCCCAGGATCCCACTAGGAAAGTGGCCAAAGGCAGGAGTCAGACTCCAGAACGACACACGATCTCTGACAGGAGTCAGTCAAGACTTGGTTTATCAAAGCCACAGCTGTCTGCTTGGCAAGCACAGAAGCTCACACTGGGGACTTGAAATCTAAGAGACCTACAGGGCAAAAGGTATGATTGGGACACTGGGGTCCTGACAGCTCCTACAGTGAGCCCTGGCTCGGTTTCTTAGTCACATTAATACTAATGGAGCATCAACTATGCATCAGGCTCTCGGCAAGGGACACCTCATATTATCTAATTCAAACCCCATAATAGTTGTATGAGGTAAACACGATTCTATCACTAATTCTTTTTACAAGTGACAAAACTGAGGCTGAGAGAGGCTAAGAAAACTGTCCAAAGTTGCACTGTAGGGGGTCAGGAGACTCCCCCCTTCCTTTTTAGCCACTACATGTCAACACCTCTATTAACTGCTGCAATTTGAACAGTGTTGAGTTAATATTCCAATAACAGACAATACAACTGATTACTACCTTCTCCTTCCAGCGGGTAGCTAAGGGACCAAAAGAGATAGGGAGACTTTCCTAGAAAATGTCAGCCCTGCATTGGGACTTGAGGCCTGTGCCCAAATAGGGTTGACTCTCTAGGGACCTAGATAAGAGCTTGATGAATGGATTGGATTTCTGTCTGGCTGGGGTAGTGGACCAGTCAACGTCTCTGCTCTTCTCATGACAGACGGGATCTAGTTCAGATATTCCTCAGACTGATGCTTTTTAAGCCTCTACCCCCCACTTCCATCACTTCAACTTATAGGTAGGACAATATCAGTCATTCTCCATTGGGTACTAGATGCCTATCATCCAAGTGGCCTCTTTGCCTATCACTCAAAAAGGCTCATCCTAACGCAAGTGAAATAACTTTTTATAGAAATAACCACGATTTCGTTTCAGGTTATAAGAAAACTAAGTCATTCATAAACCTTGACACTGGGTTGCCAATAGGACTTTATCTATAGTTTACTGATAACCAATTCTGAGTTACAGATGGGTTAAAAAAGAACAAAATTCATGTTTTTGGGTTATCCCTTTTCCTCTTCAATTATGTCAATGGGGAAGTGATGTGGCTACAAAAATATTTACTTGACTTGCAACAACAGAGCATTTCAAGTGGCTAAGTGGAGTTCTAGATTTTCATTGATTCTGAACTTGGAAGCTCAGAAAGTGCCAGGTGATATTTTAATAACCCAATCTTTCACTTCTCATTTTCTGTCAAGTGCTTCAGTGAACAGGTATATGTGTGTGTGTGTGTGTGTGTGCGCGCGCGCATGCAGCACATATATACATGTGTGCACACACATGAGAAGCAAGAGCTCTGTTCCCAGTGCAATGACTCTGCTGTTGCTCGTTGCTCAGCTGTTTTCGAGAGATACACAAACATTTCAAAGCAGGAGAGCCTGGATTGTGGGAATAGTTCAAAAATCTGGGCCAAAAGATTTCCAGGATTAGTACAGTTCCAATTGCCCTGTGCACGAAGAGCATGTAATTCATACCTCTTCCTGAGCTTTCAATCTGTGACATCCTATCTGTAACAGCAGATGCCAGTCTCAAATGCCAAGCTTCAGAGAACTTGTTGCTGACAAGCTTTTAAATACAGCTCTAGTTATTGGGTTTGGACCAAAGTCTTTACCGTTTATTGCATGCTCAGCTCGAGTGGGTCAAACATAACTTCCTGATTTTAAGGAACATGACTTCAAATGATCCTTCTATGAAGCTCTTGAAGAAAATAAGGTGTTGATTTGCCTTCAAATAAATGGCCATGAACATGACAAGGGACCACACCCAGTAATGGCTCATTCTTTCACCACACTGGAACTGAGTTCTAGAAATCTCTGGGTGAGGACAAATGGGCTTCTTCCTGTGAAATCTGTGCCTCCAGAAGCATCAGGAGCCCACTAGGCGTGGTGTAAGGTGTCAAGTCACACCATCTTCCATATGTGTGCTATGAGCCAGCTATGACCCTAGATGCTGGGGACACAGATACCATCCCTGCCCTCAAAGGGCGAGGACATAGACAGTAAACAGACAAGTGGCCAATCTGTGAATGAGGTCATTTCTGGTACTGATGTGACAGAGAATGACACGGACTGCATGGATAGGTGGTCAGTGTGGTCTGATGCTCACTCTTCTGGGAAATTAAGGGCATATTTTATTTATTTATTATGGGGTTTTGGGTGGATCAGGTATCTGGTAAAAGGAGCCCCGCCCCCATACACAGATTAAATGAGATTTGGAAGTCACCTTTGCCTTGCACATAAAGAGATGTCCTTGGAGTTTGAGCTCAGCAGGGTAGACAAGCAAGAATTGGAAATAAAAGACTATGACAACTAAATGGACTGACCTTGGGGACAAGAGTTTCATTTGAATCATATGCTGAGTACAGTGAGTGAAAGGAGGGCTGTGTCTGCCCATTCTGGTCTTAGCCTGAAAGTCAAGGCTATTCCATTCAGGCAGAGAGTTCCCAAAGAGCCCAACAGGGTGAAACTGTGATGTGTCACTCCCAAGCCCTCTAAAGCCTTCCAAGGACCTCTTGGGCCCTGGGCATCTGTGCCATTCAGTTTTTCACAGTAACTGGCGACTGCAGTGTTACCTGCATGGTATTTATTGTGAGATCATAACGTCTGAGGTCGTCTTTGGAAAGATGGGTCCTAGACTCAGCTCTGGGATGTTAAGCATGCCGTGATTTCTTAGCCTTTAAGTTTCAGTTTCTTCATCGGGAAAGGGAAAGTAATGCCTTTCTCTCCTGGGTTGCTTTAAGGATTAAATGAAGAAATGCATCTAAAGCCCTTGGCAAAGTATCTGAATCTTAGAAAAGCACTTGGTACTTGATAGCTATTAGCCAACCATCTCAAAGATTAAAGGGTACTCAAGGCAGCCTGGATGGGGAGTGCCTCTCAGGCTAACTTAATTCTTGATTAACTGGTTGGTTGCTTACTGTATCCTTGGTAACAGCCCTTGGAGACCTCTAGCACTCCAGCTAACTAGGATTCAGGAGCCTAACTTTCCAGATGAGTCTATATAATATGTGAAAGAGACAGATTGATAGAGACAATACGACAAATTAGAGGGAGATGCATAAAACGTCTACCTATAAAACTCAAGGAAAGACCTGCCACAAGTGGATTTAACCCATGGAACTAAAGCAGGTCCCCTTGGGACCAAGACTTATTCACCTTCACATCCCAGAGTCCCACACACAGTATGATACCCAATAAATGTCTTTTTTTTTTAAGTGGGAAAAATATTAATTTGAAATTCCAGTGGCATGGGGTTTGGTACCAAGCTGCTTACTGAGAAGCTGCAAGCACTTGGAGAAGTCATTTCGCCTCCCTGGGTCTCAGTTTCTTCATCAGACAAGCCAGCGGTTGGATTTGATGGCCTCTAGGTCTCAACCTACCTCCCTGCCTCTGAGAGAAGCCTGTGTTTCCTCCTAACTTACCCTCGAAATACTACAGGAACCCAAATGGCTCCCTCTTACCCGTGGGACAGTGGCATTTCACTGTATCGAGGTGGCTATGGCACAGAGGATAGCCAGGCAGGGTATTCTGGCCAGTAAAAAGAAAGAATAGACGAAACGAGAGAGAGAGAGCGCGCCTTGCTCTCAGATGACACCAAACAAAGCTTCTGAGCACAGAGGCCTACTGCTGGCCTCCTGGATGCTGGAGGGAACGAATGGTTTCTATTAAGAGGCGGGCACACAGTGACTGATTTCCTTAGAGAGGCTCTTTCTCAATTACTGCAAACATCACCAGTGCTCCTTGTGGTGCATTTCAGCATTTTGGGCCAATTCAAAGCATTCTTCCTTCCTGAGACAGTCCTCAGGCGCTGCTGAGCAGATGGCCCCTCCAATGGCTCCCTGATCTTTGGTGGTCTTGGAGGCCCCACAGCCCTGGGAAGAGTCTGGAGAGGGAAGTTCCCATCACCTCCTATCCCAAAGACGCTGACCAGTTTACATTATGTCAAGTCTCTTAATTCTCTAGGAGCCAAGAAAAAGAAAATCAAAATTCTTAGAAAAAGAGATCCTTAAGTTTTCAAGGCCTCCAAGTTCTGGGATTGAAAGATGAGTTTTAGCCCCATAAAGCTGAGTAGGAACTTGTAGTGTAATGTTAACAGGGAGAAGGTCACCCTGAATTCAATTCCAGGCCTGTACACAAGAGCTGAGCCATCTGAGGCAAGCACTTCCCCTCTATGAGCCTAAGTAGCTCAGCCTGTAAAAGTGGCTTGTATGAAATTCAGTCACTCATCCATTCCAGATATATTTGCTCAAAAAGAAGTGAAAAGGAGTTAGATAATATATGTTAAGAATCAGTATGCAGTAGGCATCATAGCAGGTACTCCATAGATGTCAATCTTTTCCTTCTCCCACCAGAAGATAAAACTTTGAGCAACCAGCCTTAGCGCTCCCAAATACTGAGAGGACCCTTAGGTTCTAAATTTATAATATATTTATGCCATCAAAAATCACTTACACTTTGACTATCTGCTATTTCGTGCCAAGCAACAGCCTAAAGCCACACTCATGAAATTAAAAGCAAGATGAGAACCTGCCTTAGATGCAAACACTCCCATTAAAAAGTGCAAAAGTCTTACTCACTTCAGAGGTGTGGCCTAGAGTGGTCGGACCCTCCTTCCTCTAGAGGGGAGCAGAACTAAGCAGTTAAAGAAAAATGAAGTGTTCTTGGAGATAAGAGAACTGAACTACCTAATGATTGACAGGACTTTTAGGTACTCAGAAGTGGCCCCCTCCCCATGGGCAACCCACAGATTCCAAGCTGGGGCTCTAGGGGAGGAAGTAGGTTCCGGAAAAGTCCAGAATTCCCAGTATGAGAAGGAAGCTACCAAGTTAAACCACCTCTAAGGGCTCTTCTGTCTTCTGAGGCCGGGGAGAGCACTGTCAAGAAACACCTCCTCCCCAGAGGGAGGAAACTGCTATCTCCTCCTCCAGCCCCACCACCAACTGCCAAGACAGAAGGCAGGAAAGGCTTGATCCTGCTGAGACAAGCAGCCTGGGAGGTTGACTGTAATTGTGCAAGTAAAGACAGGACCTGGAGTGTGCGCCTTCATCTGCCTTCACCAGCTCCAGCAAAGCTTCCTGGAACATCCCGGCCTACCTTATCTGCTCTGCAGCAGTGGTTCCAGTAAGCACATGTGTGTGTCAGCACTCTGGGGTGCCCGCCCCAACAAATTAAAGGAGATTTTATTAGCAAACGTTATGCCCAGAAACAGAACGGAAATCTGTCAAAGGCAGCTGGAAGCCTTCTCAAGTGTGGCGGGAGCACAGTCAGGGGTGAATGGTGAAGGGAGAGGCCTATGATTGTTATGATCATAACAACCATCATAATTATTACTGTTGAGTGCTTATTCCCTGCCAGAAATTCTATCAAGGGCTTCATGGACCCCCTCACATCAGTCCTAATACGATCCTAAGCTATAGGTACTATAATTCTGTTTTAAAGATGAGAAAATCAGGGCACTGAGCAGGTAAATGAATTGCTTAAAGAGACATAATTGTTGAGTGACAGCACTCGAATGTGGCTGTCACTACAGGGTCCACAGTGCTTTCTGAGCACCCAGGACATCAGAGGATCGCCAATAGCCCAGAGACTCAACTATGTAGGCTGGAGTA
This sequence comes from Marmota monax, assembly GCF_021218885.2. NCBI lineage: Eukaryota > Metazoa > Chordata > Mammalia > Rodentia > Sciuridae > Marmota > Marmota monax. Next base: position 2,082,974 of record NW_026692072.1, on the reverse strand, counting down.
ATTGTGCTCAGTTCTAGCCTTTAGAAGAAGATAGAGACCTGGTTTTGAAACACTGTTTCCTGTGCCTGTTTAAAGAGGGGCCTGTTTCCTGACCATATCCCAGGAGGTCTGGAAAGCTCTTTGGGGGAAGAAACCAGGTGGGTTTTTCAAAGTTTTCAACAATGCAAGCAATGCGGAACACAAAAGTGGCTGTTGACTTTAACCATCCAAACAATAAAAAAACAGAAAGCTCCAACAGGCTTCAAAAGGATGGAGGAGCCTGTGAGCTACCTGATGGTGCTTGTTGGAAGGGAGAAGGAGCTGCCACATGTCCCAGGAGGGACCTGCAGGGAGCTCCTCTCTCGGCCCCCAGTAAAGAAGGAGCCTGGTTTGCTTCCCTGAACCTTGTCTCAACTTTCTCCTTTCGAAACAGAGTTTCCCCCTTGTCCTTTACATCCATCCTACGTGATGAGATGTTGCATGTATTCGGCTTCCCTTGTGGGGCCCTTGCGGGAAGCCATGGGAGACGCTATTCTTAGACAGTGCCACTTAACAAAGCTGGCGAGAGAAGTGGGGAGGCACACAGCCCGGAGGAAGAAGGAGGAGAGAGAGGTGGCCTGCTGGCTGGCCCTCCCTCGCTCTTTACACACTTGTCTCTTATTGCAATAGGAATAAATAGAAGAGAGATGATGGAGAAATGGGTAATAGAGATGATAGAGATAGATAATAGATGATAGAGATTAATAGATATAAAGTTATTTATTGGGGGGGGGTTACCAGGGACTGAACTCAGGGCACTCAACCACTGAGCCACATCCCCAGCCCTATTTTGTATTATTTAGAGACAGGGTCTCACTGAATTGCTTAGTGCCTTGCTGTTGCTGAGGCTGGCTTTGAAATTTTGATCCTCCTGCCTCAGCCTCCTGAGCTGCTGGGATTACAGGCAAGGGCCACTGCACCTGGCCGATCAAGTTATTATTAAAAGTTGAATTTGGAACCCCTAACCTGAATCCATCATGGTAAAACACAATCTCACCCAAACCTCCCCAACACTGAAGTGGATACAGGCCTTCCAAAAGAGAACCCCAATTCCAACCTTGTTCATTCAGCAAGGTTCTGTCCAGTGCCTCCATGTGCTGGACATGTGCTAGTAGGACCAGGGCTTCAGATAAGGCAGACAAGGTCACGGTAACATAAAGTTACAGTTCAGTGGGGAAGACAGATGTTAAACAAGTCAACCCCACAGCACGACAAGTATTCTAGCAGAAATGCCTGCTGCAGTAGAAAGCTTCTTATAATCGGAAGCCTTTCCTCTCCAGGGCCCTTGCTGTCCCCGTGGGAAGCCTCCCTTAGGAAATGCACTACAGCTTAGGACTGAAGGGTGGATTTAGAACTAGCTGGCCAGGCTAATGCTCAACAAGGCTCCCAGTCTGGAAATTCAGCCTCAAAATAAAGCATAAGTCATTTTGGCTTAATAGAATCCATTTCTTCTAGCTCTTCATGGTTAGATACTAAGAAGAACTGGCTTCCTTCCTGTGCAAGAAACAACCACATCTGTGAGAACCATCTTTAAACACATGTGAATAGAGTCATCATAAATCCTTTAACTTTGTTTAAGTGTTAAAAAAAAGTGAAAATCACAAAAAAAAATTCCTGAAGGCCTCCCCCAGGATGTTACATTCATGTGCTAAGTGTATAGAAGCTGGGGACTGGCCCAGAAAACCCTCCTGTTAATTTTTGGGTGTGTTAAAAGGCCGAGATGTTGGACTCTTTGAGTTTTGAACTCAAAGAAACTATTAGGAAGGATTCTGCCTTTGAAAGACCAATTAATCCAAAATTCAATAGCCAATTCCAGACTCCTAAAAACCAAATAAGATCCACGGGGAGCCAATGTTGTGTGGTGACATGAACATCAGCTCTGGGGTTCAAATCTCCAATCTGTCCTAATTAGCTATGACCTTGACTTGTAATGACCTTGGGAAAGTCATTAAGTTTCCCTCCCATACAAAAGAATGATAATGCCAACCACAAAATTAATGTAAAGACCAGATTAGATAATGGAGCAGAAAACACTTCACACCCATTAAAACACTCCAGTAGAAAAGTGTAATAGAAAAGGGAAGGCAGCCATATCTCTTGGGGGTCCTCATTTCATAATTTACAGGATGAGATGCTCATCCAAGGCCATGGTGATTGGTTGTTAATGGATCATAATAGTAGTCCTGGGGTGTGGTGCTATTCCAACAGTGCTGAAATGGCCTATTAAATACTGAGTTTCTAATAATAAAGTGCTCAAGTATGCAAAAGATAGACTATTGTTTGGAATTATAACAAACTTAAGGTTATTTCCTGAAGTTATTTCCTTTTATGGGAGAAAAGAAAGGATAAAGTTGTGACTACTATGACTGAGAATAAGCCAAAGACCATGTAAGCCTCAAATTATATTGTGTCTCCATGTGGATTCTATCCATTAAGTGTGTCTTCTCAGAAAAAAAGAAGTGGAGGATGTGGCTCAGGAAAGCAAGAACTTAGTTGTACCTTTTTTCTTTGGCCCAGATAGAGTTTCAAACCACAACTCCACCAAGTGGCTCTTACTGACTCTAATGCACATTGTTATCACTGCAACATGGTTTTCTTCTGACTAACCCAACTTTTGTCTGGAAACCCTCAACTTGTGCTTTGGGGGCGGGGGGCGGGGGAGAAGCCCAGACTCCTAGCTCCAGTGGACAGTTTATGATTGACCTTGGTCAAGCATTAAGGTCCAGTTTCTCCTCATCAGGGACTAGTTAGAGAATGTGATCCCACTTGTCCAATAAGAAGTAAATAGAAGTCAATCAAGCACTTCTGGAAAAACCATTCCTCCAATATCAATATCAATATCACTGAACTCCCGGAATGGTCTTATCCCAGACTTCTTGTTGTGGAAGATAATACTTTAGGAGAGCTGATTGCTCTGTTACTTACACTGCACTGATAGCTGCAAACCAAGACCCAAAGGATAGCAATCTCATAGTTTGATGCATAGATGGATCGCAGCTTCTCTTTAGTCATGGGAGTTATAACCCTCACTCTCCTATCCAAGAAAGTATATCTGACTCAATGTGGTGAGACAGATATTTGTGCCGTTAGTGGGGGATAACCTTGAATCTGTTCTCACTTACCAGACACAGTTGTTGACCATTGATCATTTGGATTAGTTGTTGCCTACACTCTACCAACTGTTACATATCTTTATCATTAACTGTGCATACATTTGACAGGATCTTAAATAATGCCACATCCGTATCACTGTTTTGAAAGAATCTGCTCTTGTCATCTCCCAAGAAGTCACCAGCAGCAAAGGAGATAAAACTCGGAGGCCCTTTTAGCCAGATGCTGAACATCCATATCCCAGAGTTCCTGCCTTTCCTCCTGCCTGGACACACGAGATGCACCTGCAGAGCCACCAGAAGTCATTCTGCAACACCCTCCCCCTGCACACATATGCTAAGTAAACCCTGGTTCCAAGCTTCAGCTACAAGACCAAGAAAGTGTCAAGCAAATGGATGAGATTTAACCCTAAGCCAAAATTTAACACTCAAGATCCTAAGTCAGTTAGGACACGCTCCCCTTTCCCTGCCTAAAATGACTTCCAAACCACATGGCCCCCCTTTTCTCTCTTTCTCTAGAATTTGGGTTCCTATGCTCTTCCACCATCTGCTTCTAAAATCCGGAGTCGGCTTGGAGGGTCCCATGGTTCTCAACTCATCGTTGTCTGTTGCAGAGCAGATAGGGCAAACCAGTAGCAGAATTTTTGAGGAGTGAAACTTTGTTTTTCTTGCTTTCTTACTCAGAGGACCCAATTGTGAGGCAGTCAGGAGAGGGGACAGTCTAGTTAGAGCTGCCGTGGGAAGCTTTGATCCCATCCTCAAACTGAGAGTTGAAAGGGTTCTGGGAAATCCAACAAGTGGGGTCCTCCAGGAACTATGGGGACCCGGCAAACACAGTTGATGCTCTTCACCCCGAGGTTCCAAGAGGCCCGGATTGGATGGGATCTCCCTGTTACATGCTTTCACAAGATCTTGTGTTTCTCCTTCACAACACTTACACAGTATAATTAAATAGGGCTTATTAGCTGTTTACGGTCTGTCTCGGCCATGGACTGTAAGCTTATCACGGAAGTGGCCGTGCCTCTCTGGTTTCAAGTTGTACCCCAATGCCTAGCAGAGCAGAACAGACACTGGTGTTCCATCCACGCACGTTGAGTGAAAAACAGAATCATTTGAAAACCCCTGGTTGTTGATCCAACTCATAGAACTGCTCAGAGAGGCTGAGCAGAACCCAGTCCAGGTTGCTCTTGGGCCCTTTGGATCCAAAGGTTCATTAAGGCAAAAAGGATCAAAACAAATACCAAATAAGGACATGCAAGATAGTCACAGGAAACCAGGTCCAGCGCTGGGAGGGCTCCAGCGGAGGGGAATCACCTCACCGTTTCCCATTGTGTCACCAACACAGTTCATTGAGTCTTCCTCTGTTTGTGAACTTCAGGTCTCCTTGGGGGAAGTTTCAGCCCATTGTCCTCTTGCTCAATGCCCTCTCCTCTGTCATTTCAGAGGACAAAATGGAAAGGTCCGGGAGTCAGATAGTTTTGCTACTGAATAGTTGTGTGACCTCAAGCCAGTCCCTTGAAATCCTTGAGGCTCTGTTTCCTTGTCTAGTCCAGTAAAACAATTTCTACCACCCTTTCCACTCTGACATGCCACCATCTTTGACTTTTGGTCACCAGGCCAGGCTAACTTCGCACAGAGGGCCCTTCCTCTCTTTCTCTACTTCTGAGTGCTACTGTGTAGGCTCCATTCAACCTGAGCCTCCAAGCTGACCCATCAACCCTAGCAAAGCATCTGAGAAGCATCCCACCGAGTGCTTCTATGGAGTTACCCCCCAAAAGGCATTGAGACCCATCTTGGCAGAGTACCTGGTCCCCTGCCAGCCTGAATGAATTTTCATGCCTCAGGAAATGGCCACAACCAAGATGTCTGAGCCAGGACTGGGCCCTCCTAGATAAGCAGGGGATGGCAGGCAGCTCCCAGAAGGTGGGTGAGCATTCCGAAGAATACAGTTTCAATGATTGGGGTCATCCAGCGACAGGAGCCATAGATAAAGGCAAAATTCACCTCAGGTAATAATAGCACCTTGTAGTTTTACATCACGTGCTCCTGCCTACCAGCACAAAACACTTTCACACCAGGAGGCCAAGGTGGAGAGGTCTGGGGGAGGCAGAGGGATTATTATCCCCTGGTGGTTCACACAGTATATTGAAGCATTAGACTCGGGCCAATAGCCCAAGGTCACACAATTAGGCTTTCACAGGGTGGGAACTAGAGCAGAGTGTCCTAATCTTACCCAGGGGCTATTTCTAGTAGACTCTTGATGGAGCCTTTTGTTTATACCTTGGTTCTATCTTATCTTACCTGCCCAGGTAGGGAGACTATTTTTTTTTCCCCTTGGGGATGAGTAGTAGGAAACTTGAGTGGCCCAAAGTTGGCTGGCCAGCCTGAGTTCAGAATCCAGATTTCTTGACTTTGGATGCTACAAGTAGGACCCAGTGGGGCCCGTCCACGGGAAGCTGCTATTTTTTTGCATTTGGGAGGCACAAGCAGAGCTCCTGTGGCAGCTGAGAATGCAGAAGCTCCAGGGCTGATAAAAGTTGTAATTAACATGCAACGTACAGTACAACCCTTTCATCTTCAAAGGCTTTTTCCCCATTAGCTTGTTATTCCTCCTATCACCCCCATGGGCGAGGCGTCATTTTTTGTCTTCTCGGTTTGCAGATGGAGAAGGCGATGAGGAGAAGGCGCCCTTTGCCAGGAAGCCTGGCCCTTGTTCAGAGGAGATTCCTGACTCCCAGCAACTAACTGCACTTGGGGTGATGGGAAAACAGAATGGGGGTGAATCATAAGAGAAGGCCCAAGCAACTCTCAGTAAGACTGTTTTTAGACTGCTCTGAAAGGAGGTGGGGCTGACAGCGTGGCTAGTTGGCTAGCTTCAGGAATGGCTGAACTTCCAGAGCATTCTATACTAACGATCAGAAGCATAAGCTGGAGAAAGCTGTTGCTCTACTATGGTGATAGCCCAGTGATATCACCTGGGGGTCAAATCTTCCTTTTTTTTTTTTGCCCATGGCAGACATCACTAATGGATCACAGCACTCTCTGTAGCTGAGTCAAGGTTTGACTTCTTAGTACAGCACTTCAGAAAGCCTCTGGGAGTCAGTGGGAAATGTCACAAGAGCTGACTTCTACTTGCTATGGCTGCTGAGGACTGTTTGGGATTCACTTAAACTGCCACTTTCTAACCCAGCTCACGTTGTCAGGGTTCTCTCTCGACCGATACTGAAGCTGTCTTGCTTTGAAACTCTGTTAGCGCTGACAGATGAGTCATGAGACTTCTGCGTTAGGGAAGTTAGTAATGCAGTGCCACTATTAACCAATTACCTAGAATCAGTCTAACGCTATCCCTCACTGCTCTTCAACGTGGACTTTCTTCTTCTTCGTTTTTTTTTTGAATATTTTTATTTGTGGATGGACACAATATCTTTATTGTACTTATCTTTATGCAGTGCTGAGGATAGAACCCAGTGCCTCACACATGCTAAGGGAGTGCTCTACCACTGAGCCCCAGCCCCAGCCCCAACATGGACTTTCTTATCCAGGCAGGCTGACCCCTCTTCTGTCCCTGATTCGGTCATATTAATTTCTCCTGCTTTAAACTTTTGGTTCATGCTTTATCCTGTCCTGGGGTTTCTCTCCCCTTCTGTATCCATCTTCTTTCCACATTCAAGTCATCCTCAAATTCTTGAAGCCTTCCCATATAGTCCCAGCTCAGGAAGATGTCTGTTTTTGTTTGTTTGTTTGTTTGTTTCTAATCTACCAACACTTGGTTATTTGCTCTTAGGTACAACTCTTTCACCTACTAAACTTCTCTTCTACTAAACTGTAAAATTCTGAGGAAACTAGCTCTTCTACCTCCCCCACTTCTTTCCACAGTACCAATCACACCATACACTCTAATAAACTAAAGGGGTCCGTTTGTCACCATTTTACAACTGGGGAAAGAGAAACAACCAATAAGGGAAGGACCTTGCCCTTGTCATCCTATGTCTAAGGGAGAAATGCTAGACCTTGGCTGGGTATGTGTGGGTTCTCAATTCTCCTAAAATAATACTTGTGTCTGAATGATGAGCTGGAGATCCAGATGGCTCAACCACATTCAACCCTAATTGAGGGCATTGTATGTGACATGAGACCTGAACCCATCTGGAATTTAATTTCAACCCAAACCCATGGTCAAAGGATTCATGATGGGTGTGAATTGGGAACAATCAGAATAGGCTGTAATCTGACCAGGATTTTCAGAGACTGATAGAAGACTGGAACCAGACAGAGGATTTAGCCTCTGACCCATTTAGACAAACTCCTCAGTAATGAAGTCTTTAGATTCCTTTTTTTTTTCCTCTGCCCACTTAGATCAAGAGTTTCTCTGGCTTCCTGGGAAAACAAACAAACTTAGAGGGAGTCTGGGAGACTCTCAGTAGAAGCAGCAGCTCACCAACACACAGACCTGTCTAACTCAGAGCCTTGACTAAATTTTATATGTAGGTAGTATATATGTGCATACATGGGTTTGTACTTTTTTCTTTTCCGTTTTTTTCTTTAAGATTCTCATATTGTTTTTCCATAAGATACTAAAGCTCATCCTCTAAGTTGAGCTTTGGCTGAGTGTTGTGGTTCACGTTGCAAGGTTCCTTTAGGGAAGCTGAGAATTCAAAGGTGTTCCTGGAGCTTTAAGAGTGAAGACACCATCTTTTCTTTCCTTTATGAGCTGGCTGTTCTGACTTGGAGCAATGTTTTTGGAAGGACAGTTTAAAGGACCTTGCATTTAGAACCTGCAGGTAACTCAACGCCTGGATTCCTGGAGTGTCAGCTGTGTGGGCGGGACATGTCAACTTCTCTGACCTGAGCTTCTTCATCTGACCACTCCCCAGGCGATTAGAGTAGAGGATTCTGGGCAATGTGCCTTCTCCCTCGGAGTCATTCTGGCTTATTGGCATTTATACGGTAACTGGGTCCATATGCTCGTTTCTGGCATGGACCAATAATTCACTTCTGACACTTAATATAAACCAGACATCACATTTTTTGGTACTGCATTATAATAGTGTTATTCTTTCCATTAAGTTTTATGAAGCTGAGGTATTAGTGGGCCCACAGAATGGTAAATTTATAGAACACGAGGCCTGGAAAAGAACTTGAGAGATCAATTAGAATCCAGCCCTCTCGTTTTAAACATGGAAAAATGGTGGTAAAGTTGGGTTAAAAAAGATTTTCTGAGCTTCACATAATGAATCAGTACTCAGAACTAAAATAGCACAATCATTTCTATTCTTGGGGTACTTTCTTTTATTTTTAGTTGTAAATGAACACAATACCTTTATTTTGTTTATTTATTTTTTTATGTGGTGCTGAGGATCAAACCCAGGGCCTCACATGTGCAAGGCAAGCGCTCTACCACTGAGCCCAAACCACAGACCCTTGGGGTACTTTCTATGTGCTAGACACATAGCTTTAGAATGATGAACAAAATATCATTCTTGAAGCTTAACAGTGCGACTGCCTGAGCTCATACTGCTTCCACGTGGGAGAGAGGGGAATAAACTGAAGTCTTATTTTGTAACCCTAACACTTCCATGCACCCTCCCACAAGGCCTGGCCTCCTCCTTTGGGCTATGCAGTTATATGGAGGTGATCCTTGGTTTGGAAGATTTTTAAATCATCAATTGAAAGAACCAACACTTTTTATTTTTTCCTTTTAATGTAAAAAAGGAAACAAAAAAGACAACATATTTTCTCTGAGTATACTGAGAGTATGATTATGAGAGTCAGAGTTCATGATACATTAGACCAGATTTAAAAATAAAAACTGAGGCATAGAAGGAGCCAGACTTAAAGGAAACGAATGAGCTCTAAACTTCCCCTATATTGCCTGATATATCAAGCCTCAAGAAGGATCCACTAAAACCTGAGAGAGTGCTGAGAAAAGATATTTCAAGGTTTGAGATTCATTACTAGAGGCATTAGAAAAAATATTTTTCCCCTGTAGAACAAAGAGGGGGAAAAAAGATGAAAAAGAATTAGACCGAACCTATAAAAATCACAAATGGTAAATGATGGGGATTGCTTTGCTAGTCAAATCTAGAAATGTTATTCATTCAACCATCTAAGTATTTATTTAGCACTTACTATAATTGGGGGGATATGCCAACAGCTGGGAGCTCTAGTTGTACAAAAATGTACCCAAGGCATGGGCTTTCCCCTAAGGGACTTTAGAGTCATTACACAGCTAAGAGGCATCCTTCGAACCTCTTTTTAACTGAAGGCATACCACAGAGTCTTTATAAATTATCAGGGGGAACAACTGGAAGATCATAAAGGAAAGTGAAAGTTACTTAAGGTGCCTAAAGGGATGAACCTGACCTCTAAGGCTGACATATGAAAACAGCTAGTCCCAGCACAGAGGATCCAGTGCAAAGGCAGTCTCCTGGGCAAGAGATTTCTTCTTCAGACTCTTGTCTGCATCTGTATGTTCCGGGCTCCTGTCCTCCCTCCAAGGTGTGGAGCCTGCAACTCCCTAGTGGCTACAGGGCTGGTCTTCTGAAGGCTGCAAGATGGTGCTCAGGTCTGCTGGACTCTGGGTTTTGAACTGGGAACATTCAGCATTGGCAACATTTGTGGCTGACATATAGGAGACACTCATTTAATACTTTCGTAGTTTACAAAGTGTGGGGCGAGAGGTATGGGTGAAAACAACACTCTAGGTCAGAGGCTGCATGGAACTGTTCATTAGTCCCTGGCACCTTAATTTTCATAGTATGAACACCTGTGAAGAGGCATTACGGTCATCACCCATGTCTTCAAGAGATGAAGTACAACAAAGTGCTGCTTAATTCTCTGACTGGTGCATGGGTCCTTCCAGAAGACACAAAGACCCGCTTGAGTGCACCAAAACCAAAACCGATGGGGAACCTTGGACGCATCCCCGTTCCCAGGCTAAATGCCTGAACTCTGTCTTGCAAAGTAAATCAGATGTCCCCAAGGGGCTTTGCCTCCTGTATTCCTGGGTGGCTTGTTTTTCATCCAGGGCTATACGGAGAAAATTCACTTGCTCCATGATGTGATGTTCACCTACTGGGTCAAACTTGGCTTGGGCTGAATTCTTTGTGCCCTGGATGCAGGGAGCCTGACTCCTGAGAGCCTCCTCCCTACCAATTCAAAGTGGTAGAAAGAAGACCCTCGAACCTAGGGCCTTTAAACAGGCCGACATTTTGCTGCTATTTGGTTGGTTCATTTCCATTTTGCCCAATCTTGCAAGAATCATGGTCCTAGCTGATGGAGAAATACCAATCAAGAGCCTTCACTTTTCATCCTGGTGAGAAATACTGATATAACAGTGAACTCAACTCACCATCTTCTCCAGTCCTATACCCTCCCCAACATCCCATCAGTAGAGGAGTGTAGAACTTCCATTCAAGGATTGGAATGAACGAGCCACTCATAGTATGAATGGGAAGAGTTTTCATGATGACTTCTTCCCCCTTCATTTTTGCAATTCCAATTATCTCCTCTGACATTGTGTTTGAAAAGGAAAAGCAAAACCAGCTCTGTGGGCATTACGATTCCACGCACAACCAGATTCCCAAATAGTTTTTGGAAACAACCAGAATACTCCCAGGTAAAATCATCCAGGTTTGGGGGATGCCCTGAAATCATAATATACCAAGAAAATCACCACCATTTTACCGAGAGCATGAACTCTGTAGCCAGACCAGCTGGGTCTGAATCCCAGCTCCATCAAATTCCAATTGTGTGGCCTTTGGCCCAGTTACTTAAATTCCCCGTGCCTCAGTTTCCTCATATGTATAAGAAGAATAACAACAGCATCACCTTCATGAGGCTGGTGTGTGGTGAGTTAGCGTACAGGAAGCAACTGGTATGTGCTAGCACATCGTCAGCACCCCGTGTTTGCTATTATTACCAACGGTGATGATGGTATCTCAGAAACATAGAACCAGCCACAAAAAAAGCAAGTGCAGAAGATACAAGAACTCTAAAACAACAACATGAAATTTCAGCCACTACCAGAAAAGACTTGCAGTGACACCATAGTAAATACTCAAAATGACTGGTGATGAGCACACCCACACACACATACCAAGTCTTGCAATTAACTTTTACTCTCAAAAGGTCGAGACCCTACTGAGGTCTGAATTAGAACAACATATATTCCATGTTTGTATAATTATGTCAAAATGGACTCTACTGTCATGCAGAACTAAAAAGAACCAATAGAAAATATTTTTAGTAAAAAAAAAAAAAAATAGAAAGAAAAATTTTAAAAAGGTGAAGACCCAAGGAAGGTTTTAAGGATCTGAGTTTTGCAAAGCGGTTGGTGACTCAGCCCCTCCACACCCACCTGAGACCCATCTGCCCACACTTGCCCTTACAAAGGACACTTGCTTCAGGAGGACACACCCAGGCTGCCAGTGCACCCCAAACTCGGGGAAATCTGGTTCCATGAGTTTCTGTCCCCTGTAATACCCATGCACTCATTTTGTGCCTGAGTTCCCGTCTGAGTCTCATGGAGCAGGGGACCCACGGGAAGGCAGGACTTGGCCCAGTTGTGGACAACTTCCCACTTGGCAAACTGGGAAGAGGAGGTCAGTGTGGCTCTCTGCCAGGGGTCAGGTTTCCCTGCACACGGGCCTCTTTCCTGCAGCACCATCATGTTGGAAGGCAGCTTGATAATTCTCTCTCTTCCAGAGAGCCCCACAGGAGACAGCCAGAATCCTCTGTGAAGCCCTCCTGCTTCTCTCTCAGCCACCACCACCTTTCAGAAGCAGGCGTGGGGGTTAGGTTGGCCTCTCACCTGTGGATTCCATCCTCGGCATGGAGGCTCCCAAATGGCCAGACCTCCACGCCGGGCACTGCTGGGGAGTGTTATATTTTGAGGCTTCAGTTTGGGGTTGGTGTCATCCTCTCCCTTTCCCTTCTTGGCCTAACCATCTATACAACCCTGCCCTCCCCAGCCACAGCAAGCAGCCACTAAAGCCACAAGCAGATGAGTGAGCTCTCTGCTCGGGCTGACCAAACATGAGCCCTGTGGCAGGCAGGTGCCCCTCAGCCCTGCCCAGAGCCAAGCCAGCCAGCCCCCCTGATGGCACGTACACATGAATGCACCAGCCTCTTAAGCAGACCAGCCAACCAGCCAGCTAGCATTCCTATGGAGAAGTAGGTCTATATTCTAGAACTTCCATTCAGTTCAACAAACAGTTTCTGGTCACAAACGTGTACCAGCTCTAGGGTCTGGAACTCCAAAAATCGAAGGAGATATGATCCCTGATATCAGAGCTGTAGAAGACAGATAAGAGAAATACCCCTTCTATTCCTCTTGGCGGATGGGGCTGGCTTCTCAGACCCAGTTTGGGGGAGTGTTTTAAGAAAAATTTCATCTGCTCCATGAGTGGAGAGTAGGGTTTAAATTTCAAATGGGAGGAACCAGTTCTCCCTAAAGAACACTCGTGTCCTCTTTCAAGCGGAGACACAACGGAAATTGAGTCACTGGCATCTCACTGTGCAAACCCCCAGGATTTCTCTCTGGGGCCCAAAAGATCCCCTTTGAAAAGGACGCTGTGGGAGGCAGCCTCCGCCACCTGCTTCAACTCCATCTTTCACAAGAATCACTTCCCTTTCAGGGTCTGGGTGGAGCTGACTAAAACAGAGGTGCTGGGGAAACAACCACAGCTAATCTCTTCCTCAGCCCCTGGCTGGGCTGCTGGGGAGGCCCCGCTCGCCTCCCGCTACCTCCTGACCATCAGCAGACTCCAGGCTGATTCACCATCTCTTGGGTGGCCCCATGTCACCTAGCATTCCACACTGGTTTTGGCTCAAAATCCTTGACTTTTGCAGAGAACCATGTCAGCCCAAGAGGGAACCAAGACTTCCCCTTACCAGGGGCAGGTATAACCTGCTAATGAGCATGTGACAAGGGCCCCTGCGGGTTGCTGCATAAGAAGCGCCTGTAAGGTCAGTGTGAGAGCATCTGCAGGGCCTCTTTCTCAATTTCAGGAGAGGCCTTTGCCCTGACTTGTCTCTTAGGGAGCAACCTCTCCATTTTTTCCAAGCTTGCAAATGAGAGCATGTCTAGAAGGGCAGCTGGACTCTGATAAGGGAATCAACTGACTTATTTTAGCAACAACTAAGAAGGCTGACATCTCTGACAGCTGCGGCCAGGCCTGCAGAGTGCCGAGTCAGGACAGGGCAGGGCAGGGCAGGGTATTCGAGAATCCACAACCAGCCCGAGGGTGGAGGGCAAAGCCATTCATGCCAGGCTGTGCTGGCCTCGGAAGACAGGAGGATGGGAGGATCACACACAGTTTCCAAAGTTCTCCAAAGGCAAGTAATGAATGGACGGAGCAGAGGCCCTGAGGTTCAACCTGGGGGGGATTTGAGACCATGGGGGAATCATGACTCTACCACTGTATCCTTGGGCAAGTCAAATTAGGATATGTTAGAATGTACTCCAGGATGGGCAAAGTTGGAGCCTCAAATTCTTTATCAAGAAAATGGAGTGAAGAACGCACTCATGCATAGGGCTGCTGTGAGGCTTACGTAAGAGACTCATGGCAAACCCCGGCTCAATGTTTAGCATAGAATTGGTGCTTAGTGAGTGCTATTTTCCTAGAAACTTAGGACCCTGTTTTGCATAGAACCATCTGGTACAATAGCAAAGTGCCAGGTTTTAAAACCGGCATCCACAGATGTCTCAGGAGGCAACAGAGGCCCCAGGACAAGGCAGAATTGTTCTTGAGCATGAACTTGCTTTACCATAATATACATATATGTGTGTGTGTGTGTGCGTGTGTGTATATATATATATATATAAGGGAATATATTATATACATATATTATGGAATAGGAACATATATGAACATGATCATACATAATAATGGATTCAATTCTTTGTTACATATTTGTACATGTACATGTTGTGGCCATAAAATTTGGTCACTATTCTCCCCCAGTGTTTCCCTCCTCCTCCCCTGCCTCCCTTCTTATTATCACTCTTTATGAAGCTCAAACAGAACTACTGCGGAGGCAAACTACAGACTTGGAATGAGTGGCAAGACAGTATTTAAGGTGTTAAACAAGCGCTCGGCAGGGTTGGGGCGGCCTCCTACAGACTTCTAAGATAGAGGTATTTTAGAGACCGAATGTATGAAAGGCCCCCTGCCCTAATCAGTCTCAGAGGGCAAGTGACTAGTCCCTCTCTTTCATGGTCTACTTCCTCCTTGGGAAAAAGAAGGGATTTTTTGGTGTGAGTGTGTGTGTGTGTTTCCCTAAATGATGCTTAGAGTCCCCCTCTCTGAGTTTATGACAATGAATCAGGGAATATTTCTTGAATGAATGGAAGGGGTTGTGTCATAAACTAGGAATTTCATGTGGTCCAGCATCCCCTCCCACGTGGGAAGATTTGGAAGAAAATAGACCCTTCTTCTGCAGGCTGCAGCCTCCAACACACGTACTCACACCAAACGCGTTCAGGATGCCCCGTGTGTGCCAGGGGAATCACTGAATTAATTGGTGCTAACCCCCGAGGGGATGCAGCTCTGCTTCCTGGTTTCCTCTCATGGGAACACAGCCAAAGCCCTGGCTCCCAGCAAGGGGAGGCGTCTCTAAGCCCCAGTGGGAGCAGAAGGGTACCGGCCATCCCCAGGCAGCAGGGTTCTCAGAGGCGCCCCTCTTTCTCAAAACCAGGGGTACAGTTCCCTAGCACTGACCTTTCACCACAGAGGAAAGGCGATGGGTGTACAGAGGACTCCTCCGCCTCTAAGGCCACTTTCTTCTCCCCACACCTCATTCAAGGCACCTGTTCTCCAACTCTGAGTTTCTAGATTCAAAGGTGCTTAAAGGAGCTTTGACCATTGCTATGCTTTTTGATTTCTGATACAGAGTTTGGACCTTTCTTTCCTCTGTTCAAAGCCTTGCCCCTTTCCATTTTCATGGTCTTCCAGAGTCTTCCACACCCAAGAATGGGCCATGGCGGTGCCTTTCCATTCCTCTCCCTTCCTTCTTCTTCCCCCTCTGCCTACCCAGCCCTGGGTCTGCCGTTAAGTCCTGTCTCCTTTTCAAGTCTCAGTTCCTTTTAAACAACTTCACAAGCACACGGAAGTCAGGACCCAGGTGCTCATTGCAGCTGGCACTTCTCGTGCCTTCTGTGGATGATGCACGCCAAGAAACCAGGGAAACGTGAGGTAGGAGTGAGCCTGCTGGTCTCTGGGAGAACCCCCAAGGGTCAGGAGTGTTTGAGGATGGGGCCCTTTAGAAGGAGTCAGGCTGAGAAGAATCAAGATACTCAGAGACAAAACAGAAGACACCACCGGTGGGTAACATGCCAGCAACCTTCCCTGGAAGCCTCAGGGAAGCTCCCCGGCCTCTGTTCTCCAAGGCTGGGCCCAGGGCTCCTGCCCTCTCCCCTCCCATACTGAACATTTCTGCCTTTCAAAGGTCCCTTGGAGCTCCAGTTCCCTGTGGCCTCTGGTCTATTCCTGCCCCAAATCCTACCCAACTTCTCCCATCCTGGAGTACATTCTAACATATTCTAAGCCTAAGCTTCAGAACTCAATGAACCTGAGTTCATATTCACTACCACCTGTGGCTGTGTAACCTCTAGCAAGTCACCTAACCTCTCTGAGCCTCTGTTTTCCTCCTATGGGCCTAATAACAGGGTACTTCTCACCAGGCTATTGCAAGGGTAAAATGAGATAACACATGTAAAGGATTTAACACAGTCAAAGTGTACAACAGTGACTAGTGCTACCACAGTGCTATTATTGTTGTTATCATTATTTGCATTGCTTCTGTTCCAGGAATCAAAATTCTAGATCCCACCTAATCAAAATTCTAGATCCACCTAATCAAAATTCTAGATCCCACCTAATCAAAATTCTAGATCCCACAGGTTGGGTTGTGTCTTTTGCTTTCTTGGTATTCCTAAGAACTGGGTTTAATAAGTATTTGCTGAGTAGAATTAACTGTAGGCTGAGCTGTCTCTGTGACCCAGCTGGCACTACTTGAAAGAAAAATTAATTTTGCTGGTGATAAGCAAATCGGTCATGTAAAAATTATCTGTTCATATATAGACAAAGAGAGGGAACACTTGGAGTTGAGCCATGCTAGAATACCTCAAAGCCCCTCCCCTCTACAGCCACCAAAAGCCCCCAACCTCCTCTGGATGGGATACTGGAACCTTAGCCTCTGGGTCCCTGATGTTACCCTGATATCCAAGCTTCCTCCAGCTCCGAGGCTACCAGGCAGGGAACAGGAGCCCTATCCGTGTCTGGATTTTCCCTGACTGATTGGCAGAACCAGGAGGTTGCAGCTGGCCCAGTCATTGCCTCTCCTATGCAGTCTCCATGCCGCTGCCCAGCTGCCGGGGCTGGACCCTCACAGATATCCAGACCTGGCCTCAGAGCTGGTTCAAGTTTCCACAAGAGTTATGGTGGTCAGTGACTGGAGGGGTGATAAGGGCTTGGGAAACCAGATTCAGTGGGGAGCCACCCTCACTTTCTCAGTTGTCTTTCTGGAAAGCTCATTGCCAAGGGCTTCTAAGTGCGTGGCCACCTCACCCAGGCACCTACCCCTTCCTGTCCCAGTGCCAGCACCTGCCTCAGCTCCTGCCCCTGCCCTGCCTAGCTCTGCCCGGTCAACCACAGCCTGCGGGGCTCAGAGAGCCCTTGGGCGCAGGAGCCTGCTAGTCCAGACACCAGCTAAGCATCCAGGAGTACAGTTAA
Organism: Marmota monax; assembly: GCF_021218885.2. Classification (NCBI taxonomy): domain Eukaryota; kingdom Metazoa; phylum Chordata; class Mammalia; order Rodentia; family Sciuridae; genus Marmota; species Marmota monax. The sequence continues at coordinate 2,066,110 of NW_026692072.1, read as the reverse complement.
CTTGCGGCCATGTGCTCCAGCCCTAAGGACCTCACCCAAAACTGCGCGCGGGCAGCCTGCCCAGCGAAGCCTCCTCTCTCTTTCCCGTTCTTCTCAACACAAGGTGCTTCCCACCAGCAAAGTCTACGGCAGTTCAGCGCCAATCCCAGCCCTGCTTTCCAGAACCCAATCCAAGTCGCTCGCCTTCCGCTGGACTACAGTCCCCCAGGGCCACTCTGCCCGCGGAGCTCCCGCGGCGCCGTCCTGGGTTCCCACTCCGCTGGCCCCGACGGCCGCGGTCACTCACCGATCTGCAACTGCGCCAGGCTCAGCTGCACGAGGCAGAGTCCCCAGGCTGCGCGCCACCAGAGCTTGTCCATGGTGTGTGTGCGCGAACCGCGAGAGCAAGCAAGTGGAGCTGGGGGGTCCCGGGGCGAGGGGCGGGGTGCTGGCCGAGGACGCGGCGACGAGGGCGGACCGGACCTGTCAGAGGCTGGGGGCCGCTGGGCAATGAGGCCGCCTCGGAAGTTGGCTGCAGTTTTTATTCCAGGGTTGAGAGAGTGACCTAAGAGGGAGGGAGCGAGTGAAGGACACACCCAAGCGAGGGGCTGTGACTAAGCAGCCAGCAGCGGTTTAAAGACGTACCAGCCCTCCTCGGCCCTGGCCCTCCGCCCCCGCCCGGTTCTTAATGGAAGTTGTAAATCGGAGCTGCCGGGAAGGGACCGTGGCAGCGCCTGGAGGCGCCCACCCGCCGGACGCGCCGCCGGGTTCTCCCACCAGCTCGCCCCCCGCTGGAGGATGACTGAGTCCTAAAACCTCCCCGCTGAGTTCTGCCTCTGGCCTCTCCTTTCCCGCTAAATTTCTCTGAGTCAGGCTGGGAAGGATTCTCTGGTTTTCCCCGGCGGGCGGGCGGCTGGAGATCCTGGGAGAGGAGCTGGGGCAGTGGCGAGATCCTGCCCAGATGGCGCTTCCAGGGCCATAGTGAGGAGTGAGGGGAGGGAGCGCTCATCCTTCTTCCCCTAAGAGAGTAGTGAAGTCCGTGTTGCTCAGATGGGTCAGGGGCAGCTAGTGATGGCCAGCCACGGGGCTGGAATTTGCCTCCCCAAATCCATGTGTTGTTCATCCTCAGGTCCCAGGATGATACCTCAGTCCTTCCACTCACCTACACACTCATTCATCCTCCCAAGTAGTTTTTCATCCACCCATCCATCAATCTACCAATCTTTCTTTACATCCTCCCATCTATCCTTCTGTCCATCCAGTATCCACCCATGTTCATCCGTCTTCCCAACACCCACTAGACCAACCACACATCCAACCACTAGTTCTTCCACTCATCCACCATACAACTTATCCATCACTCCATACATCTTTTTCCACATTTCTTCATGAACCTGCATCCCTCCACCATCCTCTTCTCCATCATCCACCCATGTATGAATTCCTCCACTCATGTGCCATCCATCAACATAACCACCCATCATTTTATCCATCCTCTCATTCATCCACCCATTCACCCATTCTTTCTTGCTTCTACATATCCTGCTTCTGCAAATCTTAATCCACTTTCCCCCCTTATCCTGGCCAATAAATCTCAAAGAGGGACAGAGATTATCATATTCTTCCCAGGAGGCATTTCAAGTTGGAAAACATGAAAAATCATATTTTTAATCCATACCTACCCATAATATACTATGGATTAATATTGGGAAAGCAAAAGCAGGAATTTTTGCCTGATGAGATACACAGAAAAACGCAAGTGATTATCAGTGGCTGTGTAAGAACCTAAAGGAACCATGCCAGAACTTCTGAGGGAAGGTAAGATTTTATAATTTATTAAAGGAAAATGAAAAATGGAGAGAAATGCACCTAATTATCCACTTGTCCACTCATTCATCATACATGCAGTGAGCACCCAAGGACTTCAAGATAAATAAGACCTGGCCTTGTGTTCAGAGGCCTCACACTCTAGTAGGGAGCCAAACTCAGCAGCCTGCCACCCACAATATGAAGTATCCTGCCAAATACAGTTGACTATCTGTATCTGTGGATTGAAGATATTCTCATTGTTCCTTAAACAATACATCCAGTACCATTTGCATAGCATTTACATTAGTTTTTGTAAGATATCTAGAGATGATTTACAGCATATGGGAAGATTGTATGATATATACAGACATGACACCATTCTATATGAGGGACTTCAGCGTCTAAGGAGTTTGCTATCCATGCGAGGGGAGTATCATGAAAATAATCCCCTATGAATACCAAGGGATGACTGTATGTGTGTTCAGAGTGCTGTCAGTCTTACAGTCCTAGAGAAAGAAGTCACCCACTTTCCTAACTTCCCAGGGGAGGTGATATTTGAGCCAGGTCTAGAAGGAGGAAGAGAAATTCTTCTCATAAAATTGTAAGGACAGGTCATTCACAGGTAGTAGTCTTGTAGTGAGGAATTCTACTGGTTCAGGAACAAATCATCCAAGTTCAAATCCCATCTGGGCTGCTTGACCTTGAATAAGACAATGAGCCTGTATGTAGCTCAGTTTCCTTAAATATAAAGTGAGCTTTATAATAATATCTACTTCATAGAATTGATGAGGATTAAATGATTCAAAATTCCTGCATCTGTTAAGTACCAGATAAATGTAAGTGTGTGTGTGTGTGTGTGTGTTATGTGTGTGTGTGTATGTATGTATATATATATATATATATATATATATATATCAAGCACCATGTATGTGGAATAACTTGAATATTAGATCAAATGAAGAGATGGAGTGGGGGGCAGCAAGACCTGAAGCTAGAGAGGTAGAAAGAGTCCAGATTTTAAATTAGGCCAGTGAGTTTGAACTTGATCCTGTAGGAACTAAAGAGCAGTGTATGTTTTTAAGATTATTATTATTATGTTAAAATATGTACAATATAAAGCTTGCCATCTTACCTTCAAGTGTGTAATTCAGTGGCATTCAGTGCATTCACCATATTTCCCAGCCCTCACCACCATCTAGTCTAACTGAAGCTTTCCAGTTGGGGAGAGCCTTACATTTTCTTGCATTTTCAGAGAGAACATTTGGGGCTGAAAAAATCACAGTGGTGGGGCATTCCACATCTGAAATGAAGATGGTACCTCTGAGCCCTCGCCTGAAGAGGCTGCCATAGCAGGAAAGGGCTGTCCCTGCTACTGTCTGTGACCAAGACATTGCTTGCCTGAAAAGCCTGGGGCAGGCTGGCTCCCAGGTAGAGCTTCTGGCTATAACCCTGTGAGAGGACAGCCCTGGTGGGTTCCTGGACGAGAATGGCTTTTAAACCTGATGTCACCTCCAAGGGCTTTCAGCATTCCCTTCTAGAAGGAGGTGGGGAGTGAAAGGAGTTGTCACTAGGAAGAATGTTGGTTTTGTGCAGGTTTTTTTTTTTTCCCTGGGGGTTCCTTGGAGACATAGTGGTCAGAGCAAAGGTTTAAGAGTGGACTGTGCCCCTTCCCTGTCCCCTCCCACCATAGAAATTCCATTTGCATCAGTTTAAATACTAGAGCCCTGAGAGAGATTTCATTTTGATGAAGGATTTTACTTTTAAAAATATAGAAAAACCCACCAAACTAGGTAAGTGTGAGCCCTGTTCCCTTTTGCAACTAGTCCAGTAAACAACACCAGTTAATGAAAAAACTGGGTCTGAAAGTGCTTTGCAAACTGTAGAGGGGCATGCAAATTCTAGCAATTATTATTAGGATTATTCTCTCAGAGGGGAATATTTTGGCTGCTGGCTTCCCGATAGTTTAGAGAAGGACTGAGGCTGCTTGCCATCGTGCCCCCAAATGACTCATTTCAAATAACTGGCCTGGTGACTTACTGAGTCAGGGCCATCCCTTGGGAATTCCTGGATCACCTTTCCCAGCAACCCTGCTATCCACTTTCCACCCCAAACACAACCTACCCACACCACTAGTCACACAAAGTCCAGGCTAGCATCTCCTCTGAGCCTCTATCAAGGTTGAAATCCTTAGAGCAATTCATTTGAAACGTTCAGTATCTGTTGTGTGATGCACCAGCCACCTACCTAGGCTGAACCAGGGCACGTGGGAAACTGGGAAGGAGAGCTTGAATTGATCTGGGTTGACATGAGATCACACTATTTGGAAAGAATCCAGAATGCAATCAGCGGTCTTGGCATTCAAAGGCTAGAGTCTGAGCATCGTCTCTCCTCTTATCAGTTGAGTGACTTAACCTCTGGGAGTTTCGGGTACAAAATTAGGGTGATACGCTTTCTCTCATAGTTTATGAGCAGTAAGCGAAATAAGCCATGAGGACTCTTTTCTTGCCTTATGGAGGGGTCAGTGATCTACCACCTTCAAAGCTACTTGAGAACTGGGACAAGCCCGTGTTGGGCACCAGTACAGACTCGGTCTCAGTGTCTGATACATCCCAGCCTCTGGCATATCTCTCCATATCTCTCTGGCTCCATAAATAAGCATTACACAAATGCATGAATTACTGTTCTTCTTTTCCTTCCCATCACTGCAGCCGGAGGTGTTTCAGGAATCACATGGGCTAATAGGTGGAAGCACTTAGACAACTTGAAAATTTCTGAATAGATGCAAGCAGCAGTTCCATATCTGGGGATACTGGTTTAGTGAGAGTGAGGTGGGGCCGCATCATTGCTCACTCTGGCAGACTAGGGGTTTTTGCTGAAATACTGGGACCTAATGGCTTCTGAGTAGTAATATATAAATCTTGCTCTTCTTAAGCAAAGTCAAATCTCAACCAAATGTGAATAGGAGTATGAGGAGCAAGGCTGGGGACTTGGGGCTGAATTCAAGGACTGTAAATGCAACAGGTCATGGATTCTTTTAAAGGGACAATGTTCCATTCTTTCACAGAGCTGTTTCCCAGAAAAGGAGCAATCCATCAAAGTAAAGAAAGAGTGCTATTCCAGTTAAACTTGAACTCCCCAAGAAATCCATTCTTGGTTCACACTCACGGGGGTGAATGGTACACATGCAAATGAGTACTGGTGAGAAATTTTTAAAAAGTTCATAAAATAAATATTACTAAAATAGTCCAAATAAATAGGTAACTAGGAAGCAACCTTCCTGATAAATAAGTGACTTTGAATGATTGGTCTCAAGCTAACCAAGTGTGATCATGGAGCTAAGCCTTTAGGATTAGCAGGGCTTTCAAACTGTGGTCAATAAAGTAGTGGGTGTGGCTGGAAATGCCCAGGGAACAGGTGCCCCTCGATTCTAGATGTGCTCATGTCAGTCACAAAATGGGTTTACACAAAACTTGGGAGGTCAAAAATGGTATATGAATAGAACAATTTCCACAGTCACACAGTAGCAAATTTAGAAACGTGATATTTGAAGATATAATTGGAATTAATGGTGAGCATAATAAGGTCTTTGTAAGGAAGACAACGAAAAAGTCTGTTTTATTCACTATTATTTTTTTCTTTTTAAAAATTTGTTCTAATTCATTGTACATGGCAGTAGAATGTATGTTGATACATCATACATAAAAGGAGTATAACTTTTCATTTTTCTATTGTACGTGGCATAGAATCACACTGGTCATGTAGTCATATACGCACATAGGGTAAAAATGTCCAATTCATTCTACCATTCTTTCTACCCCATATCCCCTCCTCTTCTCCTCCCCTCTGCCCAATCCAAAGTACCCCTGTTTTTCCCTAGCATCCCACCGTTGTGTTTTAGCATCCCTATAGCAAAGAAAACATTGGGCCTTTTGTTTGGGGGGGATTGGCTTATTTTGCTTAGCATGATATTCTCTAGCTCCATCCATTTACTAGCAAGGGCCATAATTTCATTCTTCTTTGAAGCTGAGTAATATTCCATTGTGTATATATATCATATTTTCTTTATCCATTCATCTGTTGAAGGGCACCTAGATTGGTTTCATAGCTTGGCTATTGTGAATTGAGCAGCTATGAACATTGACGCGGCTGGGTCACTGTAATATGCTGATTTTAAGTCCTTTGGGTAATTATTGAGGAATGGGATAGCTGGGGTTAAATGGTGGTTCCATTCCCAGTTTTCTGAGGAATCTCCATACTGCTTTCCACAGTGGTTGCACCAATTTAGAGTCCCAGCAGCAATGTAGGAGTGTAACTTTTTCTTTACATCCTCACCAACATGTATTATTGCTTGTATTTTTGATAATTGTGCACTATTATTTCAAATAAACGTAAAAAAAACTTTATTCCTTTTAAGTGCATATAGTAACTAAAATTCTCTTTTCTCATTTCATGCAGAACAATTTGGTAAACATCTACTGCATGGCTTATGTTGGTCAGATCTATGATTGATACATAGGTGGTGACTGGTACACTTGGAAACATTTGTCTTCTTCATTTATTTAGTATGTGACCATTACCTATTGGGCAAACTGTATGCATTCTTGGTTTTTTTCGTAATTAATGACCACAGCTCCTCCACTGACATTACCACCATCATGACCCACCATTTCCACCATCACCACCAGCATCATCCATTATCACCTCTAGCATTAGCACTACCATCACCACAACCACCATTGTCTTCAACAATAATAACCAGAATTTACTACCTGTCAGGGCTAGTGTCCTTTAAGTATCACAAAAATCCTGTGAAAAGGTATTCCTTCTCTACAAATCAGGAAAAAACGGAGATAAGTTAGGTGACTATTCCACATCTTCATTTTACTTAGCAAATCTTTCCTGTCATTCAGAGTCATAAGGATAGAAAAGTTTTCTTCCTTCCTGATTCTTGATCTGGAAAGAGTGCTCAATCAATGGAGTTCAAGTTAGACTTCACCAAGCTTGATTCTAGTCAGTTCCTTTTAAGAAGGAAAAAGTCTCCTTTGGAATCTTTTGTTGGAGCTGGGGAGGTGGAATGGGGTTGCTAAGGTAGAAGACAGAGTATGCAGATTCCCACAGCTCCCTAAAAATTAGAATCCTACAATACAACTACTTTGAGTGCATAGACTCAGGCATTGAAAATTGATTGGAAAATCTGGGATTTGCAAAGTGCTAGACCTTTATTCCCTAGAGATTCATCATGAGATGTCTGTGTGCTCTGTTTAGAAATGAACACCATTTTGTGTATAGAACCTGAGAGTTCACTCAGAGACTGTCCTTCTCATGAGACCCTTTGGATTTGAGGGCAGCCCACAAGTTAGAGTTCCTTCTCTGATCTTGATAAGTAGCTCCCGGCAGCCATAAGTTCACTGTGTAACCCCAACCTCTGTCCCATGACTGACTGGATCCAGTGGTTGACACAAGCCTGGCCAATCAGAGTTGTTCCTGAAATTTGGGATTGAACTATGGTCGAAAATATGTGACACAAATTTAGAAGCTGTGGGGTAGCTATATACCTCCCTCCATATGAAGTAGGAGAGTAGGCAAAATAAGAAGAAGGCAGAAGTTCGGAGAAAAACAGAAGTATAAAATATTTCTAAAGTCTGGGCACTTTGCAGTTTCCTTGGTTGCTGTGGGATATCCTTGTGTCCTTATAATGCATTCCTTTCATTCTTAGTTAGCCTAAGGTGGTTTCTTTGCAACCCAAAGGACTTGAAGATGCAGGAGTTCATTCCCCTGTTCTACAGACAGGTAAAACAGAGGCTCATGTGGACAGTATATATGCCTACTACTAGGTCTTGAATTCAGGATTTAACTAGAAATCTCAAGTCTTCCAAGTTCTATGCTCTTTTTTTACCAGTTACCCTCACTTAGGACCCCTCCCCAACATCATCTCATTCTATCCAAAGAATGCATCAATCTCTCCTTTTCTGTGGCAGAAACTAGGCATCCCAGATGATTTGCCCATGGTGGCATAGAAATCCAGATGAGTGGCAGGTCTTCTGAGTCGTGCCATCTCAGGCCTTTGTGGGGAGCTCCTTTCTGCCTGAACGTGCCTCACAGCCCACCTGAAAGGCAAAAATCTTTGAGTTGGCAGATGGCAACATTTTCTAAACACCCATGGGGTAAGACTTCTGGGCTCCAGTGTTCAGGCAAAAGGCTCCAGCCAAGTCTTGACTGGGCTCAGCATCAACACTTGCAGAAAAGATGTACGTATGGAACCCAGAGGTGAAGCCAGGTCAAAATCAAGTTCATTGATGGATACTGTTCCTCAACCACAGAAGACTGCTATTCCAGACAGCACTGTGTGGGTGAGAAAGAGACTTGTTGAACTGAACTTAATTAGAGGAGGATGTGGGGAGGGAGGGAAAAGGAGAAAGAAGAAAGAGGCATCTTGATAGAGTGTAGGGAGGTTAAAAGACAAAACCCAGGCATGAATCCACCAGGATACGAAGGAAAATAAAAGTTTCTAATCATCAAGGAACTTGATAGATACCTTTTGTATACACGGCATGGCCTAAGCACAGAGGAAAAGCCAATAATGAACAGGACATGCCCTCACTCCTCAAAGAGATTACGGTCTAGTTCAGGGTTGGCAGATCCACTGCCCATTAGTTCAGGCAGGATTAAGGAAGCACCTCTGTGTCCCAGGCACTACCTGGGATACTAAGGATACAACAGCGCAGAAAGACAGATTCATAGTTCGTTATCACTGAGGAAGTGGGAAGAAGGTGCAGGGTGGTCAGGGAAAGTCTGCATAAAGAGAAGAAGTGACATTTAAGCCAATCTAGAACAAATCTGAGATTTTTTAAAAAGACAGCAAAAGTAAAGTCTCAAGAATTCTTGGTGGTTTTGAGGAACAGAAATGGTTAATATGTCTGACACAGAGTGAACAGAAAAACAAAGAGCAGGAAATGAGATTGAAGAGGGGGGTAAGATCAGCTCTTGAGCAGTCTTATAGGCCTTGGTAAGAAGTTTGAATTTTATGCTGAGGCAATGGAATGATTTTAGTGGGTTTCACTTAATAATTACTAGTGAAAATTTAGGTTTACTGTGATAAGACTCCAACAATTTACAGCTTATTGGGTAAAAGCCCTTGATGAATTAATAATCTATATAGTGTTTTCAGGATGAAGAAATGATGAGAAGGAGTAGGGATGTAGCTAGCACACAATAAGCCCTGAGTTTGATTCCCAGCACCACCAAAAAGAAAAAAGAAATAATAATAATAATAATTAATATTTGATATCTCTGATCATAATGGAGGATTAATTTGTATGGGACAGGATGGTCTGGATTATGCTGCAGTACAATCAACAGTTTAGCACAACTACTCAGATGATTTCTTGCTATGTTAAGTCAGCTGTGGGTCCAGGTCACTCTCCAAGACAATCCTTTCCTATGCAGTAGTTCACTGGCTTGGTGGGGGGAAGTTTACCAAAAATAATAAAAAACAATTGATTCAATAATGTGCAATGATAAATATGTAGAAAATTGGCAGGGGGTGGGAGGGAGTCATCTAGTTTTGTGGAAAATAACCCAGCCATTTGGAAAGAAGTAGGAAGCAGAGATAGATAAAATGGGTCATGAGTTTCTGCACAGATGAATGGTGGGGCAGGATGGAGAATTCCGGCTGATGAAAGTTCTGTAATTTTCAACACATGACTTCCAAGTGTTGTGGGGTCATTTCCATTCAGTTGGTGGAAAGGAAAGAAGCATGGAAGAGTACACTTTGGGAGGCCAGGCCCGTTTAGGGGACCGTCATTTCCACTTCCACACTATCAATTGGAACCCTATGTGCAAGGAAAGCTGGGAAATGTAGTCTACCTGTGAGTCCAGGGGAAAGGGGAGAACAGAGTTTAGTAAACTGCTATCTTTTGATACACATCTCACTCCATCCCTGGCTCCTCCTTGGGCCCTTTCCCCCATCTCTTCTTCTTAATATGTGCTGGTCCTTCACTTATTTCCTAGACTGATGCTGCCCGCTATGCCACAATTAATGGTGGAAAGGGGACACTTGACTGATCCTCATTCAATACACCTTCCAAAAGTTCCAATTCACTCTTCTCTTCATCCTCCACCAGAACAATAGGTTTGTGCAACCCAAGACATTGGGAAAGGGTTTTGGGCAGAAAGAAGGTGAGCAGGGTACCAACGTGGGTTTGATTGCCAGTTCAGCCATCTGGGAAACTGGACACAGTTTACAGGTGATAAAACGGTCCAAGTAGTCTTGGACTGTAAACTTGTGTCTTTCTCTGAGAACTCACTGGGACATTGTGAGATTAATTTTAACGTTATTTACAAAATGCTTTGAACCATTTCCTCAAATGTTAATTATCAAGGGCTATTAATATAAGAGGCTATTGATAAGAGGCTTTCTTAGGTGGTTTTTTTTTTTTTGGCAGGGGGCGGTAACACCAGGTAAACAGGCTAACAGGTTTCTTTGCTATGGAGCTAGTCCTTAATTTTTTCACCTCTCAATCACTTATTGAGTGCTGGCTGCTGCCAGGCCCTAAATTAGACACTGGGTCAGTGGGGAGCAAGCCCACCTGGTCCCTGCTCGCCAGGACAGGAGCGCTGTACATAGTAAGCAGCTTTTTCCAAGATCATTTGATCATAGACATGCTCTTTTTTTGAGGACTATCTCAAGAATTTAGAACCAAACATGAATTGAAATTCCTGAAATAGAATGTGAAACACATTAATATTGACCAAAGAAATATGACCTTATTTTCAATACATCAAACAAACAATGAAGAATGTAATTTCTCAGTCTCTTTTCACATTTATCTATAGAAAAAGGACTGAAAGAAGATGGGGTGGTTAAGGGAAGGAGACCTCTGATACAAAAGGAAGACAAAATTCTCTTTTAAAAAACACTTTGACTATTGAAAAGGTAGAGAGAAAATTATAATGAATTGCCACGTGACCAGCCCCCAGCTTCCACACATGGGCCATTTTATCTATCTCTGCTTCCTACTTCTTTCCCCATTGCTGGGTTATTTTGAAATAAATGCCATCGTATCCTTTCACCTGTAAATATTTCAGTATGTATCTCTAAAAGATAAAGACTCTTTAGAATAACATAGCCCAAATACCATAACCTTATTGATAATTTAAAATTTCTTCCATTAGAGGTTTCACGTATGTGTGATTAAAATATACTTACGACTTTATCTAACAATCTTATTATTGAAGCACATTAAGACGCAGTACAGGTAATTGGCGTGTTCACGTGCTTGGGCACGCGCACATGCACGTACTCTGAGTAGCTCTGACGTCATCTCTCGGGAAACGCCCTGCTCCGGAGGGCACTCTCGACCCCTTGCCAGCTGCGCCGGGTCTTGGTTCTGCCTGCGGGAAAACCGAGAAGGAAGCCCCGCCCATCCTCACCTGAGTCCTGTGAGACACACGGTGTGAGGGCTCCCTGGCCCAGATTTACATGCAGCTCACAGCACAATCATTGTGAGCAGCCAATCAAATGTCCTCTGCAAAAATGATGCTGGGGAGATGACCCAGCCTCCGAAGAAGGATGCGGGCCACCATCTGATGTCCTTCTGAGAAGACCCTACCGGCCCCTCTTTTGCTGGTTGATGCCTCCAGGTTCACCATCTGAACTTTCAAATCCCTTTTGCTTTGGGGTCAGTGAATTTAGAAGATCTGTCTTCATCAGCCAAGTTTGGTCCAGGGTCAAGGGCATGAGAAATCTGAGCACTAGAGGGAAGACCCAGAAAGACAAATTTGGCTTTAGTCCCAACTGCAACCAAGTCTGGCCTTCCCAGAAGAAATCCCTGTCCCCTCTCCCAGTCCACATGAGGCTCTGCCAAGGGTAATTGGCACTGTTCCCACCATTGCTTGCTGTTTTGCACGGATGGAAAACTGTCTTTATCCTGGCACCAATGGCATTGCCATTGCCTCATCTGATGGAGAAATAGTCGTACATCCGGGAAAACAGAGCTGCCCCACCAGGCCGTGTTCATAATGCACGGGGGTGGGGGTGGGGGGTGTTTCATTGGGCTCCATGGTGCTGAGGAATGGTGGGGACTCTCAGGTGGTGCTGGTCCTTCTCACCACCCCTTCTTCCTTTTTTAAACTTCTGTCTTTCTCCTGCCTTGTCTCCCTTTCTCGTTTCCCCCTCTTTTCCTCACTTCTTCATTTCTCTTCGAGGGCCCAATTCATCATGCAGAAACCCCTTCCTGCCATCCAACAGGCTATACTCAGTAAACATTTGCCAATTGAATTCTCAGCCCATCAGCCTCCCCCGGTCACACACTGGGTACACTTAGGAACGTCGTAAGTGTATTTCACTTGTTTAAATTCACTCTCTCTTCTCTACCCTGGGTCTTCCTGCTGCTTGCCACCTCCTCAGTCTGGGTTTGTCCCTTTCTCTTCCCCCACCCACAGAATGCGGGCTCTGGGTGGCCTCCTTCAGGCCTTTCAAGGTTATGTTTCCAGGTTCAACACTCACCATCTGGAAACTCACCCCCAGAGCTAGGGGTAGCTCTGGAGTGCAGCCCTCAGGGCATCTCCCCTTCCCATCTCTTTAAGGAAAGCCATGGCTGGCTTCTCTGGCCCTTGCTGGAGAAGAAGGGAGAATGATTGACAGTTATCTCATAGTGTGGGCCTAGGGGTCCAGGTAATGCTTGGCTGCCTGGGGTTAAGTCTGGAGCTAAGCCTACACTGGAGATGATTTTAGAGATCCCCATTTCAATGATAAGAAAAATTTGGACAGACACTGGGAGAAGGGCTGTCTCAGGACATCTCACTTAATTCTGTGCTGGGGACTGGCTACTTTCACTTAAAGAACTTGAGAATCAGAGAGGTTAAGTGCTTGTCTGCACAGACACAGCTAGGAACCAATAAAGGCAGAGATGGCAGCTGGTTTCATGCCAAAGCCCTGTTCATTCCACAGTAACAAAGGCTTCTGGGAATGGAGAAGAGGAGGGTGCCAGCCTGCTATACTGCCCTTCTTTGGGCTAACCATCTGAGAAAGTCTCTCTCTTACCATCCAACACCTTAGCATGTGTTTCTCTCTTCCTACTCATTTGCATCTCACTTCCTCTAGAAAATTTTATGGTGTGTGTGTGTCTTTGCATCTCTGCCCACACCTTGATGATGTCACCAGCATCTTGATCAAGCTCCAGAAAATCCTCCCCACCCCATGGAGCTTCAGGATTCAGACTGTCTGGAGTTAGAGCCAAAGTTTCCTTCTCTGTAGGGTGCTTGTAGGGACCTATGCTCAGGACTCCACTTTCTACTTCAGATTGAAAAGAAAGCCGGGATCAGCAGGGGGGAATCCCAACTGGCTTCAGCCTTCTGGAAGGTCAGGCTGATATTTGCAGGTCAGGTGAAGTTGAGCCACGTCTGAGCCAGGACCATGCTCCCAGACATATATGTACCCAGTGGCCTTTCTCCCACCAGTGAACTAGCTGGTACACACAGGTGATTCTGCTGCCATATCGCCCCTAGCAGATCTGTTCTGCTCTTCTTCACAATTTAATGCCTCTACAATGTTGAAAGCATCTTTGATAGAATGCAGGGTGGGGGAAGTTCACCTATAATCCCACTTATTATTAAGTTGTAGTTTTGTTTGGCATATTTCTGTTCAGTGTTCACTCATGATCATGTGTGCACAGATTTTTTTTTTTTTAACATTCTGCCTTCATGGTGCACACCTCATTTTCTACTTTGATTCTTTATTGCTCGTTTTTCAATGTAAGTTTGAGAGTTATTATTTTTTAAAATAATGTTTATATTAGACTCACTTCTCCCAACCCCACCCCTTGCAAATCTGCTTCCTGTTTCTTCACTTGCCACAGAGTGGGTTGTAGCCCAGAGTGGACCCTCACTGTGGGGGGGCGTATCTGGAAGAGAAGGGGACGGAGGTGCCTGGTGAATAATGTTCAGCTTTTCTCCAAACCCACAGTCAGTCAAGAGAGTTCTCCACTTGGGACAAAGAGGGTAAAGAATGGCCAGAAAATCCAGGCATGTTTTAGTTGAAGTTTCTCATCTAGCATTCCATTCATGGGATATGGCATAATTTATTCAAAATTTCCCTGATGTCCATCTAAGTTGCTTCCTTTGGTGATATAAAACACTCCGATGGAAATTTTTGTGCATGTAGTCTTTGTCTCATTGAATTACTTTCTCAGAGGCTCAATCAGGAACAGAAACAGTTATGAGCAGTTTGATTGCAATAAGAAGTTAGTATTAAGAGTGTTCCAGTGACTTTTTTAAATTTATTTTTTATTTTTTAAATTTTTTTTTAGTTGTAGTTGGACACAATATCTTCACTTTATTTATTTATTTTTATGTGGTGCTGAGGATTGAACCCAGGGCCTCACACGTGCTAGGCAAGCGCTCTACCACTGAGCCACAACCCCAGCCTCCAATGACTTGTTTAAAAACCCATATTTGAGCACTTTCTAGCTTGTACCTTGAACAACATGTGTGTGTGTGTGTGTGTGTGTGTATGATGTGAGTATTTGTTACTGGGAATAGAACCCAGGGGTACTCTACTATACCAAGCTACACCCCTAGCCTTTTGAATTTTTTATTTTTTATTTTGAGACAGGTTCTTAATAAGTTGCCCAGGCTGGCCTTGAACTTGTAATCCTCCTGCCTCAGCCTCCCAAGTGACTGGGATCATAGGTATGTGTCACTACAGGCCCTTCTTGGACAAACCTCATAATCTCTCTAAACTTGCATTGCATTAAATGTCAAATAGGACTATATATATGGAGTCATAGTGAGGCTGAATATAATAGTGTATATCATACTATTTTAGTTAATAGTGACATGACTGCTGCTATAATTCCTCTGACGCTCATTTTCTTTCCTTTAGAGGAGGCTGACGCAACACCACGCGCCTGAAATTCAAAATGTTTCTAGAGGCCGCTCTGCAGCCTGGTTTGCAGTCATCCAGCAGGTCAAATTATTTTAATCTTCTTCCTCCCACTCACATCTCTCATCCACCATAGGTCAAAGACTTCATTTAAAACTCACATCCTAGCCCATCTCTTTTAAGGCTCTTTAAAGGCCAGGTCTCTGAATTTTGGAAATCACCTCCAGATCTCCCCCTGCCCCACATATACCCTATAGGAAATAAAATTACAATTATTTTATATAATAAAATTATGTAAGAGCAGTAGGCTAGTAGCGGTGATATAATGTTCCAACATCATGAGATTATTCGTATTTTTATTTTCATTTTCTTGATACCAATTTTGATTTTGTAGGTTTGGGTTAGGATTTAGGGATCCAGTGAATCATGCCTTCTACCTACTCTCCTGAGTTTAGAACCAAATACACTCAGGAGGTTCCGAGATGCAGATCAGTATCCACTTTATTGTTAGGAAAAACTGAAGAAAGGAATGTAGCTTCACTTGGTAGCCTCTTCCCTGGCCAAAACCCAACCAACCAAACAAAAAAACCCTAACCCACTTCTGGATTCTCCACTTGCCAGAGTGGGCTGCAGCCTAGAATGGACCCTCACTGCAGGGGCCTTATTTGGAAGAGAAGGGGTAGGAGGTGCCCAGTGAAAAGTGGCAGCTATTTTCCAAACTCACTGTCAGTCAAGAGTGTTCTCTCTGCCTCTCAAGGGAAGGAGTGGGTAAAGAATGGCCAGAGAGGCCAGTTCCTCAACATGAAAATATCAGGCCCAAATAGGATCAGTTTCTTCTCAGACCCAATATCTCCTCCTGGATTAATGCTTTGGGCATGGTGACAAGTTCATTCTCACTATTTGGACCTTTGGTGCTGCTCACAGCCATGTTCGAACCCACCCTGTCCTTTCTTCTCGCCTGGCTCTTCCCTGGTCCAGTCCCTGAGCGGGCTCCAGGTTGACCTATTAACCAGCACCCCCAAGATGGGGAAGCAAGGCTGTGACATTTGTGTTTTTTTTTTTAGGTGGGGGAGAGAGAGAGAGAGAGAATTTCTTTTTTAATATTTATTTTTTAGTTTTCGGCGGACATAACATCTTTATTTGTATGTGGTGCTGAGGATCGAACCCAGGCGAGCACGTTACCGCTTGAGCCACATCCCCAGCCTCAACATTTGTGCTTTTGAATCAAGTTTTCACACTGCTTTCCCATCAGTTTAGGATTCATCCACCATTTAACGGGATCAATTTTATTGCAAATAACAATCATCTCTAAAACCATCACAATCCAAATTGAGTTCAGCAAGCAGGAAATTTATTAGTTCATACCAGGAGAAGTAAGGAGAAACCCAGGGTGTTATTATAGAGAACACAATGGTATTGGAGCCAGGTTCTTCTTTCTGTTCCTGGGCTTCCTCCTTAGACTGATCCCCTAAGATAGATGCTGCGATTCTGGGCATCCCACGTAGGAACCACATTATATTAGCCACTGCAACACCAATCTCCAGGCAAGTGATGCAGCTGCCATTATTGTCTTAGGCATATTCTTGGAGCTATGAGCAGGGAGGGTAAAGAACAAACCCAAGGCTCTGATGAGAGGCCAAATGGAGAACGGATGTGGGGCTGGGAGGCAGCCCTGTCTGTCATGTATCACCTGTCACTTGTGTCCGTGCCTATGATTTTGAAGGGCCAATCTCCTTCCATTTCTGTCTTCTCATCTCTGAACCTCAATTTCCTCATCTGCCTTCTGCACCTTGCAAGGCTGCACTGATGAGCAAGTGAGATAATATCTATAAACTACAAACTGCTGTGTAAACCTTGCATCTGAAGAGTACAATGCCCTGCCTGTGAGCACTCCCTACCCTGCCATGGTGTAGCTTGTTCCGGACCTGAGCAGTTGTTTGCAGAGTTGATCAGTGGGAACTGGAAGCACCTCTCACTGGGATAAGAGTTTCTCCTTGACCTCTACATATGATGGAAAAATGCAAAAAAAAAAAAAAAAAAATTGAAGCACAGCAGGCCAACAAACTTATGAACAGATGCTCAACATAAGAAGTCATTTAAGAAAATGCAAATCAAAATCACAGTGAGATACAACCTCACACCCATTGGCATGTATGAAACAGTTCATATGTGAATCTGTGTCAGGCACATAGTAAACACACACACATACATACTGTGCTAGACACATAATACATATGTATCAGTGTATGCATATATACATGTGTGTTCATTTACTCCTTCAACAATCCTGTTCTTAATTGGAGCACAGAGTAAGCAATCAAAGTCACACAACTGATTAAGCAGATAAGGTGGAATAAAATCCAAGCTGTCTGACTTAGGGCCCCATGGTTTTAGACTTTAAAATAATAGCTAACATTTATTATGTGATGGTACTCTATATACCTCTTCTTTAATCCTGAAGAATCAATTCTGTAAAATGGATAGTATTCTCTTTGTTTGAGAGATAAGGAATCTGAGAAACAGAGAGGATAAGACATTTAATCCAGAGGCACACAGCTGGCAGGTCACAGAAAGCATGGCCCCAAAACACTCAGTCTTAAAAGTGGATTTATTGCGATATAGACATACATGCACATAGCACCATTCGATCAATTTCATTCCACTTTTATGCCTAGCTACAGTGTATCTATTTAAACAATAGTAATTAGAAGGAAAGTCTGCAGGGTAGAGGAAGGAGCTTGGGATAGGGAGGGGAAGGAAAAGGGAAGAACTGGGGATTGAAATGGAACAAATTATGTTATATGCATTTATGAACATGTCAAAAGGAACCCCACACTGTTATGTGGGAGCACAATGCACCGATGGAAACATTTTTAAAATTATTATTTCCAGAATGCCCTGAAAAGACAAATGCATTCTAGAACCATGGGATCTGTATCTTTTGTCTCATCAATGAAATACTAAACTCCTAGCGTTTGCAGACCAAGGCTTACACATTTTTACATACACCATTGCAGAGTATGAGATCCAGCACATAGATGCTTGGAAATGATAAGTTCTGAAGCCTCCAGGAATTTCTGCATTTAAGGAAAAGCCAAAGTCACAGTGGTAGATTCCCAATGGAATCATGAAGCATGCAGCTTCAAGTAGGTGGAAGGATAGGGTCCGTAAGAGACCGAGCTCAGGGACAGACAGGTCCTGAGTCTGTGTTGTGGCACTAGAACTCATTACTGGGAATCCTTGGGAGTTTTCATGTCCTTGCCTGTGAAATGGAGATAATACTGTTGGACTTCACTATGCACAGTGAATTAGACAAAGTTGCTTATGAATAAGAAAGCTGTCTAATGAATAGAGAAAGCTAGTAAAACACCCAGCCCATTGCCCAGCATATGCCCAGTAGCTGTAATACGGAAGCTGTATTGGTCTTATTGCTGTTGTTTCTACTCGAAATTTGGAGGGTAAGCTGCCCAAGCTCTAGGAGAAGGATCGTGCTGCTCATATTTCATGACAGTCCTACCCCTTGAAGCCTCCATCAACAGCTGCCTTGGCCTCCAAGTTTCATGGCAAGACTCTTCAAAGTATACTGACAAAATCCCAGCTTTTGCTTCTGAAGGGGAGATGATTAAAGAAGGCCTGCCCACCCAAGGAAGCAAGGCCCAGGCCCTTCTCAGATCCCCAGGACCCTCAGCCCTCTAGCTCCCCAGGCCTTTGCCTTGGCCCTGCCCGAGGCTGTGCTCTCTCTCTCTGCCCAGTCACATGGTTTGCATCTCAGATTGTAACCAGCAGCTGTTGGCCTCTGGCTCGGGCTGCTAATACCATGACCCAGAGGCAGAGGAGCTGTGAGCTCAGTCTGGCACTGGGACTACAACTTCCCTCTCCGCAGGGGTGGGGAACCGGAAGCTGGAGAGAGCCAGTGACCCCGCAGAGCCCTGGGGGCCATCGCTGACACAGGGCACTGATAACCCCAAAGGGGTTTTAGTTTCCCCACCAACACCCCCCAGCCCCTCCGTCTGCCTTGAGCTGGAAGCCGGCCTACCCACCGGGGAGAAGCAACGTCCCCTGGGTAGCTAATGCTGCCAGAATCTTCTGTGAGCCCGTAAGTGCTTAGTCATGGAACATGAGGGCTGGCAAAACCCTCCTGAGCATCCCGTTTTATAGATAAGGAAACTGAGGCCCAGAGGGAAGGAGTGACTAGTCTAAGATGGTACCGTGAGTCAGGTAGGGCTGGGGCAGGAACACCTGGCTGCCAACAGTGAGCCCGGGGCTTCTCCATTGTGCAGAACCACAGAGCCTGCCCCAGGACTGTTACTGAGAAAGGCTAAACCCCATAAACCACTTGGGATCTATGGCCCCAGTACATAGCCAGCCCCCTTCAAGTCCTACCCACCTTTGAGGGAGGGCCTATCAGAACTCTCACATGGAAAGATATTTACCCTACAGCGCTAAATGAAAAAGAAAGAGATTTCAAAGCAGAATGGATCCTGTGGCCTCCATTTGGATAAGGAGCCTACACAGGCATAGATGAAGGCTGAGAAGAAACGCAGGGACTTCCGGGAAGAGTCAGGATCCTGGAGGGCTCTCATTTCCTTCTTCTTTTGCCTTCAACCTACCTTCTAAATTCTCTATCTGGAGACATTTAATCCTGAAACATTGATTTTCAAAGAATACAAAATAAATCGGTGAAGTGCCAGGGTCTGCTGTCACCCTGGCCCAGACAGGCCCGGTTTGCTGCAGCTCCTGGGTAGACTGCACCCACTGCGGGAGGGAGGCGGGGGTGGTTTCCCTTCCTGTGGAGCTAGACAAGCTCAGACCTGCGGGCAGGCGGCTACGACAGCAGTCTTGCTGCCATCTGGGAGCAGCAGCTCCCGCTCAGGGCACTCCTGGGTCTCCAGGGGAAGGGCTGGGTGCCAGACCCCCGCCTCACCACCGGCTCAGCTGAGAGCGGGCCTGGCCGTTGCAGGCAGAGGCCAAGCCTGATTTCTGAGATGTGGGATGTGGGGAGGAAGGAGATCAGCTCAGAGGGCCCTCCCTGAGAACTCTCCCAGCCCCAGGCCACACCCTCCAGGAAACTTCAGAGCCCAGTTTGATGTTTCAAACAGGTACATCTCACCCACCTCTGGCTGCCACTTGCCCAATATGATGCCAAGATCCTCAAGACGGGCCCACCTCTCTAGGCTCTCCCAAGAGGGTTACCTGCCAGGTGGGAGTCTCCCAGCCTTCCTGCTGACTGCAGATCGGGCACTGTAGTTTGGGTCTAAAATGCCCCCCAAGGCCTATGTGTCTAAGGGTGGGCTCCCACTTTGGTGCTATTGGGAGGAAGTGAAACTCTAAGAAGTGGGTGCTAGTGGGAAGTCTTTGGGTTATTGGGGATGTCCTTAAAGGAGATAGTGGGATTTCAGTCTCCTCCTCTCCTTCCTCTTTCGTGTCCATGTCCTGGTGGGAAGGGTTTGCTCCACTAACATTCCCGCCATGATATGCTACACGCCCCTACACCCCAGAAGCCTAAAAGCAATAGGCCCACCTGATCATGTTCGGACACCTCCAAAACTCTGAGCAAAAGTAAACCTTTCTCCTAAACTGATTATTCCAAGCATTTGATACAGTAACGGAAAGTTAACTAACCTAATGGTAGATGACGGGACTTGTCACCGTTGCCACAGAGCTCAGGGAAAGTTTGTTTTGACGGAATCATTGCCCCATCCCACATAGCAAGCCATGACTCTGGTCCCCAGATGAGATCTATCGTTTCCTCCAGCATTGTATCCTCAATGTTGGCCAATTCATGCTCCTTCTCCAAAGGCCTGTTTGTAGGAAATGCTGTCATCACACATCAGAGGGGGTAACCTCCATTAGGGCAGCTTCTCCTAAGGGCGGGTCCTACACACTCTGCACATGGTGGTGACGGACTTGGGTGGAACTTGAGCAACCAGATCCAAGGGCACTGGAGCCCATCGGAAGAGGAAGTGAATCCCAACTCTGCTTCTCTCTACTCTGTGCTCTTGGGCTGACCAGGAAACCCCCTAACCCTCAGTTTTCCTCTGTGTAAAATGAGTCTGGCAGTACTGGCAGGATCAAATGAATTTAAACCTGTACGGCAGGGATCAGCACACTGTAGCCCTTCAGGGTCTGAAATTTTTATGTGTGTGTGTGTGTGTGTGTGTGTGTGTGTGTGTGTGGTGCTAGGGATGGAACCCAGGGACTTGTGCTGGCTGGGCAAGTGCTTTATCATCGAATCACACCCTCTCGTTTTTACTGGGTTTTACATGTTTTAAATGGTTGGTAGGAATCAGGAAGTGAGGAGTATTTCACAGTTTATAAAATGTAATATGATTTTACCTGATTTGAATTTCGGCTTCCACAGTCAAGTTTCATGGGAATACGACCCTGCTTGTTTGTTTACACTTCACCTGTGGCTGTCTCAGTGCTGGAACAGCAGAGCTGAGTGGTTGCCATGGAGACCAGATGGTCCCACAAAGGCTGAGATAATCACTGTCTTGTCCTTATAGGGAAAGGCCTTGCTAACCCGTGTTCTGAATGGATGGTCGCATGGTAGGATGTTAGCAAACATTGCTTTCCCTTCTCCTGGGGTCCTCATCCCCTTCTTAAGTACCCTCCACCAGGTACCTTTTTGTCTCGTCTTATTTTTTTTTTAAGGTCTTGACAGAGTGTCACTGTTTGGAAAGCTGAAGGAGAAGGGGTTCCTTCTCACCCTGGTCATCAGGTAGGAAGTTGGAGGGTTTAGTTACAGACATTAGATCTTCTTTCTGCCACCAACTGGTTGCATGACCTGGGAAAATCATTTCACCTTACCAAGCCTCAGTCTCCCTCACCTATAAAAGGTGATCATGGCAATAGCAGATGTTTACATCCTAATTTGTTGGATATTGTTACTTACATCAGTAACTTATCCAATCTAGCAGTTCTTTGAGTACCATTGTCACCCTGTTGATAGGCAGAGAAAGCTGGAGCACAGGGAAGGTGGGTGGGTTGCCCAGTTTCATAGCTAGTCAGAGGTGGGATTCAAACCCAGCCTGACTCCATCACTTGGATATTTAAACAACCGCATTATAGGGCCCTGCATACCTCAAAGAGATTCCAATAAGGATTCCAAATACTTCATTTTTTAATTGACAAATAAAAATAGCATACAGTTATGGTGTACAACACAATATTTTGATACATGTATACATTTAGAATGGTTTAATTAAACTATTAAATATATGCATTGCCTCCCCTACTGTTTTTGTGGTGAGAACACTTACAATTCCTCTCTCAGCAATATTCAAGAGCACAGTATATTGTTATTAACTATGGTAACCATGTTTCAAAATAGATCTCTTGAACTTATTCCTCCTAACGTGAAACCTGTGGCCTCTGATCAACATTTCTCCAGTTCTCTCTTTGGTAGCCACCATTTTACTTTCTGTTTCCATGAGTTCAACTTCTTTTGTTGTTGTGATAGAGGGGAAACGTAATCTTAAAATTAACTAGCTGGACTCAGTTCAGATGAATCTAAAAAAATTTGATCTCATCTGATGGAGAGAAGGCATATGTTCAGCTGACTCCTGATCATGATGCTTTGGCAACCAAAAGCATGCCTTCTCTTCATCAGGTGAGATCAGATTTTTTAAAATTCCACTTGTGAGATCATGGGGTATTTGTCTTTCTGTGCTTTGGTGGTTTATTTCAATGAATATATTGTCCTTTACAATCATCCATGTTGTTGCAAATGATAAGATTTCCCTTTTTCCAAGGTAGAGCAATATTCCATAGTGTGTGTACATGGCGTTTTCTTTATCCACCCATCCAATGATGGACACGACACTTGAATCCATACCTTGGCTGTTGTGAATATTGCCTCAGTGAACATGGGAGTGAAGATGTGTTTTCAACATGCCAACTTCCTATCCTTTGGATATATAGTGGATATATTGCTGGATCCTGATAGTTCATTTTTAATTTTGGGGGGAACTTCTATGCTATTTTCCAGAGACATGAACACTTATTACCGGCCTGTCAACTTGTATAGCTGTGCAAACACAAGTTGAAAGAAAGAGAAGTGGTACGTTTTCGAATCTCTTGCTAATGACAGCATTTCAGAATGGAGAGGACACATTTGTGAAGTGACAGCCTATCCTTCTTAGATGGTTTCTACTTCCTTGCTGTCATAGGAGAAGAGAAATAGTCCTGTTCTATTTCCAAAACAGCACCTCCTTCAGATCTGTTCTCAGTCAACCCTTCATTGTTGAACAGGAATCTCCTTTCTCCCATGTGGTCAGGAAGCTGGTGCTATCTTGGTGTCTGCCCTCCTCCCAGCCACTGTACCCTGCCCCATCTTGATAAGATGTCGGGTGAAGAGCCCATGTTCCTCTGAGCACTCATGTGACCCCCGAGTTCAATTGGAGCCAGTGCTTTTGGTGGTTTCATTTCCGAGAAGTCCTGAAATGATGGCTAAGTCCATCTCAGTCCATCCAAATATCTTCTTAGAAGAACCCTGAAATGGATTGTCCACATTGTCCCTCCCTCCTGTGTTAGTCAATTTTCTGAGACTGTGACAAAATACCTGAACAAATCAACTTAAGGAGGAAAGATTTATTTTGGCTAATGATTTTAGAGGTTTCAGTTCATGTTCAATTGGTTCCGTTGCTTCCGATGAGGCAGAATATCATGGCAGAAGGGAATGGTGAGGGAAAGCTGCTCATCTCATTGCAGCCAGAAAACAGAGGGGTGGGGAAGTCTAGGAACATACATAGCCTCCAAAGGACACCTCCAGTTATCTACCTCCTCCAACTAGGACTTACCTTCTCAAGTTTCCAACCACCCAATACATGAGCCTTTGGGGTAAAATTCTAGATACAAAAAAATTGTAACTGCTCCCCTCTGTTCCCACCCTCCCATCAGCTGAGGGTGCTGCTCCTGTGTCCTCTCAGGCTGGGGTAGATACATGTTTTCTGTGGAAGTCCTTCCTAACCCACTCTCCACTTCAGTCCTCCACTCCTTCCCTGCCTCTCACACCCACGTTCACATTCAGATGCTAATTGACTGTTGAGGGTTGGGGCAGGCTCCGTCTTGCCTTTTTGTCTAATTGATCCACACCAGGACGTCTTGCCCATGCTGCAGGCTCCTGTGTGGCTGGGAGGGCGGGGAGGTGGCAGTAAAGCACACCATGCACGACATTTGATGAATGGCTTGAGCTCTGGGTGTGAAATTCCTCTCTCATGTCCTAGCTGTGGGGCCTGGAGCAAGCTAGCTGACCTTCCCGTACCTGTTTTATCAAGAGCAAAATGGAGAGAGCTTCTACCTCATGGATTATTGTGAGGATTCAAGGAGACAATCCGTGCATATATTAAGTGTTCAAAAAACAAGCGATCATTTATTTCCCTTTGAGTAAGCCTCCCAGCTTAAGGCCCCTCAAGGATGTGACACAAGCTTTCCCACACGTTTCCATCGAGTTCTATATCAGAATGTGTCCTTGATTTACCCACTAGGTACTGAGGGCCTACTTAGTGCCGGGCACCATGGGAAGGCGAGGTCTCCCTGTGAAGGGGAGGGAGGAGAAAGGCATATTAACAGATGCCTAAGACGAGCCAGGAGCAGAGTGCCTGAGGCCTGGGGGCCTGGGAGGATCCTCCAGCTCTGGGAGGCTGTGGCAGAGGGACCAGGGGGCAGAAAGACCAGCCAGTGGAAATAACCCTGTGGTGAGTTCAGAGTCATCCACAGGCCCCTCAGGCCGGCCAGAGCAGGAACACCTTCCCAGGCAGCAGGCACAGTGGTGTGGAGTCACAGAGCAGCAACATGTGGGAAGCGTGAGTTCCTTTTAGCCTGTAATGTTAAGGCCGTGGCTGCCCACGACAGGGCAGAAGGAAGGGGATTCTGCTACGGTCACAGCTGGGAAGGAAAAGTCAAAGTGCAGGAGAGAAAGGCCAGGGCCTCTTCCTCCCCAAGGAGTCCAGAGACTGTGTGAAGACTCCAACCTGGACCAAGCCACAGTGCCCCCTGGCAACCCTGAAAGCCCTGCAGGAATTAAGCCACCTTCCCAGTCCTCACATGGAGGGAAGGGAACAAGCCAAGACTGGGAGAAAAAAAAAGAGCGCTATTCCATGAGCACTGTCCCAGCCGGCCAAGAATGGAACTTTTTCCTCAAGCCCCTGACTGTGCTAGAAAGCCACCACCTTTTCCTCCTGTAAGAAACGGACAAGACCAGAATGGTCTCAGACCTCCTGGCTGAGACCACAGCGGGCTGCTGTAATGTCTGAGACCAAAGCGCTTCCTCTTTCTCCACTGCTGCCTCTCCCTGGGCCAAGGCTACATGTAACAAGTCTCAGTATCCACATGTGGCTCTGAAGAGGAGGATGCGTTAGATTCAGAAGCAGAAGCCCGTGGGGTCCTCCTCCAGTCTTTTTCTTTGGCCAGCAGTGTGAATTGCACAAGATTGAGCTCTCGCTGGACTTTCGTTTCCTCATCTGTATGATGGTACCACACACTTGCTTTCCTAAACAGTTGCTTTGGAGAATTAAATAGGATGCACAAACACTGCGATGTTCTCACTGGGCATGGTGGTGTCATCTGACTTCCTCATTAAGTGTGATTTCTCTGGAAGTGGGGAATCTTTGTTCTGGTTTGTTGTTCCACATGGACCTCCAACACACACCTCCAGCATGGTTGGAGGTAGTTCTACCTGCCATAGTGGGAGTAGAAGGAAATGATTCTCAGCCTTCGGTGTGTCCCTCTTCCCTAGTCCAGCGTCCACAATGCCAGAGGGAGGTTTGGTTCAGAGCTGTACAAGGAACACCTGGGCCACAGAAGGGTACTGAGGAATCGGGTGCTCACTTCCTCTGTCTATTCTTATTCCTAGGGACAGTTACAATTGTCTCCCAGGAGTCATTTTTCTTCTTCCTGAATATTAGAAATCTGGTTCAGTCTATTTGGCAATGTTTAGGGACCAAAGCTACATTTCTCACCACCCTTGCATCCAGAATAGCCATGGGACAGAGTTGTGGCCAAAACAAATAAGATGACTTTGGGCTGAGAGTCTGGAAAATGCCTGACAGGTTTGTCTAGCATTTTTCCATTTGTTCTTCATCTTGTTCCTGCCTAGAAGATAGGATCCAGGTCCTGGAACTTTAGGAACCATTTTGTAACCATTAGGACAGGAATGATATGCTATAAACGAGCACAGGCTCTGACAGCCTATTTAAGCTGCCTCATAACCATGGACCACCTACCTCCTGAAATATAAAATTCCCAATTGTAAAGCCATTGTTTATATTGGGGGGTGGGTTAGGATGGGTGATGGAATCTGTTATTTGCAGACAGGCACAATTATAACTAATGTACTCTTTCCTCCAAAGACTAGGTCAGTTCCACCTTGGCTCCTCTATGACCCCACCAAAGGACTTATCACTCTGCATTGTAAAAGGCAGTTAGCTACTCATGTGTCCCCTCCACCAGATTGCAAGTGCAGTTCATGGGCAACTGTACATTCTGTGTTGATTGGCGTTGCAACTATGGTGTTGAGCACCATAGTCTCTGGCAAATATTAACTGCTTGATGTGCTTTTCTTGAACCACTGAATGAAAGAAGACTTTGAGTCCTGATCTTAGGAGGTTTAGCTAATGCCCTTAGACCCAAGAACCATCACCTGGCCAATTTTGAAATCTCTATTGATACATGAAAAAGTCAAATTTTAGAAGATTCACCTAAAATGCCCAAAGCCATGGTACATGAACTTTGTAAATAATTCTCCCGGCCTCTCACAGAACCTCCCACAGCCCATCATGGCTGCCCCAAACTTGCCACTACATGACCTGGAGGGAAATGCACATAAACCCCTGGCAGATTCTGGTGCCAAGTGTGCTGAGGAACAGCACCTCCCACACAGGTGGAGAGCCCGATTGCTAATACGTAAATGTCTAAGTGGAAACATTCACGGACATTTTGTCAGGTCATTTCCCCATCCTAAACATCTCAGTGATTTTAAGACTTGTAAAATCACTTCTTCCATGACTTCTGAAAGGGTCTAACAATCCCCTCTTCCTTCCCAGGGACCTCCTCAAAAATTGCTGTTTTTAATATTTCCCTAAGTCATTCACATTTTTTATGCACCCAGCTTGGATGTAACTCCTTCCTATTTGATCCTTTGGAAAAACACAGGGGTGGGAGGAGTCAAAAGTTATCAATGAGAATGCGAAGGCCATATATTTTCAATGAACTTTGAGTTCCTTTATTCAAGATGCTTGTTGATAGTCATTTGAAGAAAATCAGATGACACAGGAGGGGTGCCTGCTGATGCCTCTCAGTTTCTTCTTTCAGGGTTCAACCTCTTCTGGTGTTAGATGAGATAATCTCTTTTCATCTATCCGCTGAATAAGGGAGACATCAAGAATATAGAGAAGGATGTAGCCACAACATGGAAGGGGTTTGGGTCTCTTGAGTGACTGCAAGAAGCAGAGATCTGTGGACTGCACCAGTTACAAGAGCAAGAATGAATTTTATAGTTTTAATTTTCCAGTGTTTGGAAGCTTGCTATAGCAATTAGAATTATTAGCAGATTATTTTTTACTTACTCATAGCCCTGTTTCAGTGTCTGTGCTCTAAAATGCTTTCACAACTTGCTGTGTATTAGAGCTACTCATTCATGACTGTATTCAATGTGAGAGTTTAGACTGGTGGTAGTAGTCTACCTTATACAATAGGAGCTTAAAAAAAAAAATTCCAATGCTTGGGCCAAACCCCCAGAGATTCAATTGATTAATGGTGGAATCTAATCTTTGTTATATTTTCAAATTCCCCAATTGAGTTTTAATGGCAACCAAAGTTTAAAAAAAAACAAAAAACAGTTTCAGAGCAAGGATTCTCAAACTTGACTGTACATATTGTACATCAGAATACTTGTAGGGCTTGCCAAAACACAGATTTTTGGACCTTATTGCTAGAGTTTCTGATTCTGTGTACCTTGAGTGCAGCTTGGTAATTTGAATTTCTAATAAGTTTGCAGATGAGGCTCATGTTGTTGGTTCAGGGGCCATAATTTATCAAGCAGGGATTCAAATATTGAAATTTTTCTCAGTGACAACAGTAGCTGGTGTAATACTTGAAAAAAAAACCAACGAAAAAAACCCCACTATTCACTCAATAATTGAGTATATAGTTGAGCTAAAAATAAAAATACACAGGCCTTTATAATTGACCCCTCCTTTATTTTCCACCCCCCTCCTTTGTTTGTCAATAGATTCGAGTTGAGTTTGCTTAGTTGTGCAATCTAGTTAAGACACTCTAGAGAAACAGGAAGAGGGGACAATAGACAGGGATGGATTTAACACTTGGGTTTGAGCTGGCATGTGGGAGTAAATATTTATTAAGCACCTTGTGTAGACAGAGCACCATGTGATCTTTCCCTATTTTTACCTTTAATTATGGGAGAATTCCAGAAGAGGGTGAGAATTCTATACACCTGTGACTGTGAGCAGTGGAACTCAATGGAATGGAGGGAGGAGCATAGCAGGAGAAATGACCTCTCTCTCTCTCTCTCTCTCTCTCTCTCTCTCTCTCTCTCTCTTTCACACACACACACACACACACACACAGGATTTACAGCCGTGGTAGAGCTGCATTTCGGATCTCAAGGGGGCACAGTGGATGCATATAAGGAAGTCTACTCATCCAATCATCATCACCTTTGACTCTGATCTCTTACAGCAGCCTCAATCAGAGCTCTCAGTGAAATACTTCCCATGGCCTATAATCTTCTTTCACACAGGCCATGGTAGACCGTGATTTTATATTTATGATAAATGTACCCCCACACCTCCACACGCATACACACATATATACATACAAACCTGTGATACAAATGATTGATTTGGCAGTAAAGTCTTTAAGATTTAGTAGAACTGACAACTTTGTACTCAGCATTGATACTGTTACTTTATTGTTACTCTTATTAATCACACTTCTAATCCCACTAAGTATTTTTATAGAATTCCATGTAACTGTAAAGTACTATCAACGCATAGATCCTGCTTAGTACATACTACTAATTTGTAAAATACAGATACTGATTCTGGCAGTGATATTAGAAAAGGTAGGAAAGGGGGATTTGTTAAAAGACGTTGATTGATTAGCTTATGAAACTCTGCTAGGGCTGATGAACCAGGATTAGAATCTGCAGAGCCAAGGATGACTTCCAAAATCATGCCCAGACTGGTCCTGACCAGATCCCTCCACTCCGCCCCTGAGCATTTCCATGGCTTCTGCCCCCACCGCCGGGCATGGGGCATTGCTGCTGCTTTGAGGAATTTGCAGCGACGTCAAGCACATTTGAGGCACTGCTCATCTTTTCTGCTTGGGTTTTCTCCAAAATGGAAAAAGACTACTTAGCCAGAACAGGTAAAATGCAGAAATTAATAGAATTGAGGTCTACAGGGACAACTTCAGTGTTTAAGGGACAGATGCCCCAGACTCTTCGGCCTACAGGGAAATTATTCCGAGCACACAGTAACAGTTACTCAGAGAGTCCCCAAAGTGATGACCCTCCCATTGCCCATGACAATGTCCAGATCGTTCATAATTTCTATCGATTTTCCTCCCTTCCTTCTGCTTCCAGGAGTCAATTCCCAAGTCACCTTACTAAGACTCAAGTTCTTTTTTTAGATAGCACTTTCAAGGAAAGCAAAACTTAGGAAGCCAAACTTAGGCAGAGAAACAATTGCTGCCGATCTGCAGCTTGGTGTGGAAGGAGCAGGAAGAATAAATAACCCTACCTATCTCCTTCCCCATTTGATGTCCTGCCCACCCCTTCTGGAAAGATCAGTTTCCCAGGGCATGAAGACGGAGAGGGCAGAGTAGACGGGGAGAAGCAAATTGCAACCACTCATTCTAGCTGCCTCCCTTCATCTCTCAGCCTCTGTGAAGTCCCTCAACCACTGGGTCATGTCAGGGCGATAAATTCACTTATACTGCCACTTGAGATACAAATTCGGTCACCACCTGTACTCTTCTGAGAAGGTAGTGGGAGACAAGGAGGCAAAGAAACAATTAACATAAATTACAGTTTCTACAGACCCCACTTCCCTACCTAATCATTAGGCTGAAGGTGATAACTACAGTTTCCTTCTTTAACCACCCAATTCTGTGCTTCCTGTACCCTCTGCCAGCACCATGGTCGGATGGGGTTCTTTTCCTGTTGTGACACAAATCTTCAGAGCAACAGCATCTGAGTCCTCTTCATTTGAATGCCATGGTTTCCCAGTGATCAGGACTACAAGGCAAAGAATACAGGGAGATGCCCCTGGTCTTGCATGTTTGAAATCCCCCAAGTTTCAAGCATAGTCTTTCTTGCTGCCCTTGAGTGACAGCAACCCCATCCTCCCTTAGTAATATAGTAATTCTTGTCTCTGTTACTTGGCTCAGGGTATATGAGGTGCCTACAATGGCCAGCAGCTGGGTCACCTTATGATTTATTAGGACCATTGCTGTGGTCCCCAGAGGAAGCATTCTATGAGGCATTAGGACCTCCAAACCCATTGAGTTCAAAGACATAAGGAAGAGAGGTGACAATTTTCAGAGTACATTATTTCTTGCAATCGTTGACTCTAAGTTACAGCCACCTAGCTAAAGGAACATTTCTATCACCACCTGTTTTTCTGGTCTGTGCACTCTCCAGATGGTGGAGATGGTACCATTCTTTGGCTATTAACCATAGATTCCAGGTAGAGGCGTAACTGAGACTTCAGCAGGCTTTCTTATCGTTATTTCCAGGATGATAGATAGCCTCTAAAATGGCTCCCAGAGATGCCTGCTTCTGGATATTCTCGGTCACGTGTTTTCCCTTCCTTTTGAATGTGAGCTGAACCAGGTGGCTTGTTTATAACGAAAAGAATAGAGCAAAATGATAGGATGCCACTTTAGATTACAAAAGGTCTCTAGCATCTATCTTGTCTGCTCTCTCTCACTGTCTGCTTTCCTTGCTTTGATGGAATCCAGCTGCTCTGTTGCGAGTTGTTCTCTGGGGAGATCCACATGACGAGAAACTGACATCTCCAGCCAATAGCCAGCAGAGACCTGGGGCCTGCCAACAGCCATGTAAGTGGGAGTAGTTCCTCCCCTAAGTCAAGTCTTGAGATGCCTATGGTTCTTGCCAATGCTTTGCCCAAGGCATTTGCCAAAGATTCTAAGTTAGAGGCACCTAGCTAAAGCCATGCCCACTGAGTGCATTTGTTAGACAGCAACAGAAAACTAATATATCCATCCAGCTCCTCTGGATGAGAAGATATATAGAAACACCAGAGAATCCTGCAGTCTTCAGACACAAGGATATGCTTTTGTTGTTGTTATGACAACCTAGAGCCACTGTTATGTGGAATACCATGGCAATAGTTAAAGATTTCCATACAGCCCCTAAAGACAGTGCTAACCGAGGCACTATCACAGTAGAAAATTCCAGACCTCTTTGTCACCAATCTTCTGGTTCTGCTCTTTCCAAGCCCTGAATTTCCAAACATTCTAACCACAGAGGATTTCTCATCAGAGCTACCCTTTAGGCTCACCCCAGGTCAGGTCTGTAAGCAGTGGCCAGCATTCCTGGTTTGTCCTAGAATATCCTGTAGACCCATCTGTAAACAGGTCTGTCACTGTCTTTTCTTTTTTAACTTGACCTGAGAAAGCCCCCTGAAGCCACAGGCATTCCCTCAAGGAGAAGGAGTAAATGCCCCGAGAGTCTGAGCTGCCTGCTACATAGGTTAGAATGACTAAAGACCAAAGACCGTTGGCCACTAAACACAAAACATAATACTCCCCATGTGATCATGAGGCTGCCACAGACCACAGGAACCCGTGCTACTCCCTATCTCACGAGACAATTGCACGTGTGCTTAATGAATGTGTGAGCACCCCAAGCCCAGAAATCCCATTTTGAGGGGCTGTTTCTTTGGACTGCTTCTGGTACCAGTTATTCTTAGTGTCCTGGTGGGAAACACATGATGTTTTGAAAAAGGGAATGAAGAGAGTCTAATGAGGGCATTACTTACAGGAGTGTGACTGGTATAGCAAAGCACTCTGAGGCTAGTAGGTGAGGAAGATGCCTGAGTCTAAGGGGTAAGAGGATGGAGAACCTAGAGGGCCATCATCTGGAGAGGACAGGCAGCCTCTGGGGAGGATAGCCACTGCCAACCTGAGGTCTGCAGGGAGGGACCTGGGGAAATGAACAACCTGACTTCGCTCTCATCCCTTCCTCCAGTTACCTCCTTTGTTTCCATTGACCAGACCCAACCAGAAGTCAGAGGGCAAGGAAGACAGGTGGTACAGTAACAGATGTCAGCTGCAAGGACAGGTGATGCAGTAACAGATGTCAGCTGCAAGGACATAGAGCGTGTGGAAAAGTGTGGCAGGTGGATCTGGAGGGGCAGAAAGAGACCATGCAGCTCATTCCTACCTAATCCCCTTGTGGAGTAGTTCGTCCTTCCAAGAAGGCAGGAATGGAGCTGGTCTACAGGACAGGATGCTGCAGTTCTATGGCAGCCTTGGTTTCCTCATCTATTAAGGGAGGACTAGATTAGACTCCATGCTTTCTGAGTTCTTTTAGTATCACTGGGAGCTTAGGCACAAGCAGGAGTGGGCAAACAATGGATACGAACCACAATTTTTGCTTGAAAACTTTTGCTTTGAAAAAAAAAACATTATTTCTTTTAAAATATGTTTCGAAATAAAATATATGGTTAGCGGAGTATGGTGGCACAGGCCTGCAACCCCAATGACTTGGGGAGGCTGAGGCAGGAGGATCATAAATTTGAGACCAATCTCAGCAACTTAGCAAGGCTCTATGCAACTTAGTGAGAACCTGTCTCAATAATAATAATAATAATAATAATAATAATAAGCTGGGGATATGGCTCAGTGGTAAAGCATCCATGGGTTCTATTCCCAGTATTTATTTATATATATATATTTTTATATATATTTATATATATTTATATTTATAAATGTTTATATATATAAATAAAATTTATTATACATCATATATAATTATAGATGAAAATTTTCATTTATATTTAAAATAATTATGATGGTTCACATATCATATATAATGTTATAATTAATTATTGAAATAATATAAAATTTCATATAAAATTATAAATATATTATACATAATATATAATTGTAAATAATTTTTCTTTATTATATATAATATTATAATTAATTATTGAAAGAAGAAGAACTAGAGATGTATAGCTTTTGACTCCATTTCCACCTGGAGAAATGTGTCACTCTCACCTGCCTTTAGGTGGGCTGTGGCAGGGAAGTTTGAGAAGCATTACTTCGATTTTGATTCCTAAAAGCTTTTCCATAACTGGCTCTCAGGGTTTCTTATAGTCAAATTCTTTCTGGACACTGAGATTCATCCCCTGAGACTCATTTTTTAAATAGCCCCAAATCAAAAAGTGCAAGTTGGGAAAGTATGAGGCTCCCTCAAAAATGTGTCTGAGTTTATGGGTCCATCACACCCTCCAGCCCTGCCCATAAAAGCCTGAGAGGAATGCAACGTTGCCTTGGTTGGCTTTGTAGCAATGAGCTGCTCCCTAGAGGGCCGCTGGCTTCAGTGAAGACCAAGAGCTGGGGGTGTGGGGAGAAGGCAGAGTGGAGACAAGAAGACAGGGAGCTGGGAGTGTTGGACGCAAACTGAGAAAGGAATGAAACAAGGGTAAGAGATTGGAACAGAGAAGATCTTGACAATTGGTCATAGGGATATGGTAAGAACTGTTAATTTAAGATGCATATCCAACTTTATTGTTGCTTCTATGAAGCAAAAAGAAATAGACCTAAATCCATCTGATCTACCATCATTGGTTTCCTGGCAATCTAACAAAATAACCCAGATCAAGATAGATGGGTTCCTATTTTGGAAGGCAGTATGGAGATTCCTCAAAAAGACTAGGAATGGAGTCATCTTATGGGAAGGGAACCAGCCATCCCACTCCTTGGTATTTATTCAAAAGAACTAAAAGCAGCATGTTATAAGAACGCAGCCACTTCAATGTTTATCACAGCAGAATTCACAGTAGCCAAGTTATGAAATCAGCCCCGGCGCCCACCAACAGATGAATGGATAAAGAAAATGTAGTATATATACACCACAGAGTTTTACTTGGCCGTATAGAAGAATGAAATTATGGCATTTGTTGGTAAATGGATGGAACTGAAGAACATTATGCTAAATGAAATAAGTCAGACTCAGAAAGTCAAGGATCGGATGTTTTCTCTCATATGCAGAAGTCAAAACAAAGTAAGGGGAAGAAAGGAGATGGATACCATGAAAATAGAAGGGAGGTCAGTGGATAGAGGAAGGGGATTGAGGGGGAGAGGAGAGGGATGGGAAAAGGGAGGGAATACAGAATGAAATTGAACAAATTATGCTAGTGCATATATGACTATACCACAGTGAGTTCCATATATATATATATATATATATATATATATATATATATGACATTGACTAAAGAATAAATAAATAGAAGGAAGACCAGTAGGGTAGAGGGAAAGGTAACAAAGGGAGGGAAAAAGGGAGAAGAGAAAGCACTGGAGATTGAAATGGAGCAAATTATATTCCATACATGTATGATTATGTCAAAA
The DNA here is from genome assembly GCF_021218885.2 of Marmota monax. Classification (NCBI taxonomy): domain Eukaryota; kingdom Metazoa; phylum Chordata; class Mammalia; order Rodentia; family Sciuridae; genus Marmota; species Marmota monax. The sequence goes on along the minus strand of NW_026692072.1, from coordinate 2,031,813 downwards.
TAAACCTCCAATATGTATGACTATAATGCACAAATAAAAACATTTTTTTAAAAAATAGATGGCTTCCTCAACTTACAGGCATTTAAACATTGTAGTCAGGGGAGAAAAATAAAAATGAGGCAGCAGATACGGATATGGATATGGGGTGTGAAGAAATGAGGCTATGAGACAGACTAAAGTTGGTAAAACTTTTCTGTAAAGGCCAGATGGTAAACGATTTCAGCTTTGCAGGCTGTACAATTTCTGTTGCTACTACTCATACTGCTGTGTAGCATAAAAGTATCCATAGATAATAGATGTGACTCACGGGCCATAATTTTTCATCCCCTAGAAAAGAACAAGCTGCAGGGAGGATACCAAGGAAGGCACCCAGGAGACCTGAATGATGTGAAGGGGCTGATGGAGAGCTACCCCGGGAAAGAGCCTTCCTGGTAGGACAACAAACACTTGCAAAATCCCTGGTGTAAAGGTGCTCAGCGTGTTCCAGCCACAGAATGAAGGCTGGTGCATCTGGGGTGTGTTAACCAAATGCAAGAGAGTCTGGGCGTGAGTGTTCTTGCACTGGTTGCTGGCTGAAGAACCATGTCAAGACTCCCTCAAAGGGGGCCCCAAGGTGGATGAGAGGAAAATGGCAGGTACAAAATGGAAATGACCAGGGCTTTTTTAAGAACATATTTGACACATTTCTAAGAGTGCTCAGAAATACTTGAGTGACACTTTGAGAAGAGCCAAAGTAACTGACAGCAGATGGGACTGGGGGGTCACTGCTGTCCACTGCCACCCGGCCTGGAGGATGCTCAGGAGATGCAGAGTTATATTTCAAATTTCAAATTATATCAGAATCTATGGCCCCTGACCCTGTCCAGTCACCATGTGAAGTATCTCTCTACTGCTTCTTCCAAAGCACTGGTTATTCTGGGAGCTAATACAAATAGCATTGAAGACTCTGGGACTGTATCAAAAGTAAAAAACTTAAAAAATCATTTATTATTATTATTTTTACATGATAGTATATTTTGAAACATTATACATACATAGAATAAGTACAATTTGTTCCAGTTGGGATCCCATTATTGTGGCTGTACTTGATATTTACAATGGTCATGTGTTTATATAGGAAAGATACATCCAGTTCATTCTACTGTCTTTCCTATTACTGTCCCCCCTCCCTTCCCCTCATTCCCCTTTGTCTAGTCCAATGAACTTCTATTCTTCCCCTCCCTGGTTGTGAGTTAGTGCAATTCCCATTAGAATTCCAATGGCATTCTTCATAGAAATAGAAAAGGCAGTCATGAAACTCATTTGAAAAAATAAGAGGCCCAGAATAGCCAAAGCACTGCTTAGAGAGAAAAGTGATGCAGGAGGCATCACAATACCAGATCTTAAATTATATTACAGAGCTATAGTAACAAAAACGGCATGGTAGTGGCACAAAAACAGACAGGAAGATCAATGGAAGTGATCAGAAGACTAGAGACAAACTCTTATAAATACAGTTATCTCATACTAGACACAGGTACCATAAGCATACGTGGGAGAAAAGATAGCCTCTTCAACAAATGGTGCTGGGAAAACTGGAAATCTATATGTAGTAGAGTGAAGCTGAACCTCTCTCTCTCTCTCACCTGCACAAAAGCAAGCTTTGACTACCTAGCACACTGATCTGGGTAGGAGAGTAAGAGACAGAAGGATCATGCTTTTCATGGGAAATAGAGCTGGACTGGGCAGCAGAAAGGCCTTGCTCAAGGCTCTGGAAGTCAGATATCAAGAGAAGGTTCCTTTCCAAGGAGGGAAGGATCACTAAGTGCAGTTGAACCAGACGGGCTAACTGTCTTCTCATACTTGGTCCAGGACCCCCAAAATGCTGCCTCTTATGTATTAAAGCTAAGCTACCATTCTATTTTTAGGAGAAAAAAACCACTTCTATTGATTATACTTTCCAATTTCAGGGATCTTTCCTGATCAGCCTCCATTTCTAGTAACCAACTAAAAAAAGATGGCTCATTCTTCATGTGCCCACTTGAAATCTAGCCAGTGGTTTCAGAGTCCACTCCCCTGAAGAGGGTTAGCAAGAAAGAATCAGTTCCAAACAATGACGGGGCTGTGCTTTTAGGAGAATGTCATCCTGTACTTTGCAGAGAGGATGTTAACCTCCATATGCCAATCCCATCACCTTTAGCCACAGGGAAATTTGAATCATGTGTTGTTTGTCTCAGAGTTTCAATTATAGCCTTGGGTTTTCTGCTAATGGAGAGTATGAAACCTTAGGTCATATAAATAAGAAAAGTCAAGATTCCAAGAAAAGAATGTTGGCCCTTCAGAACTGTCTCCCGGCCAGTCCCATTACCAGTAGCAATTACCAATATTAGAGGGGCTTAGTGCTTACTGTGAACAAAACTGGACATGAGATGTGCTGAGAGGGACAGAATTACTTCCACTCCAAGGGATCTAAGCTCACAAAGGGCAAGGGTGGAAGAAAGACATGGAAAGTGCCATCAGTTGAGACATTAGGACATGGTCTTCACACTGGGACTGAAGATTCCAACACAGTTAAAGGGTGTTGGTTCCATTGGCCTAATGTGACAGTTTTGTGCCACACAGACACAACCACAGAACACTTCGGTATGGTTGAGAGTGATGTGGGGGAGGGGCTTGAGGAATCCCAGTTAGGGCAGGATTGTGGCACATTGATCACACAAACAGTGGCAGAGCCTCTGCAACCAGTCCCCAGGAGTGTCAGAGTAAGCAGCTCTGTCTGAGGTGAATCTTATTGGACACTCTCAGGCGCATCCCTGAGGGGTGGTTTGGCCATGTCTCTAGTAGAGAGCTCAGCACTTGGGATCTTCTAGAATTTTCAATTTTCCCTTAAATTCCTCTGCCTGAGCTAGCTAGAATTGGACCCTCATTGTCAACCAGGAACTGTAACTGACATATGTGAATAGAATCTCATCCAAGATCCACATGACTTGAAAATAAGATGTCAGTGAAATTTCACACTCAGATTGGGCAGTTGAGGAGATTTTTTTAAAAATTCTTTTTAGGTAATCAGAGGCATTTTTGGTGAAAACATGAAATTTCTGGCCTAAGGTTTAGGTATGGAAAAAAGGCAATAAGAGAAAAATAGGAAATAAATAAGACAAAGGAAAAAGAAGAACACGGAGAGAGAAAGACAGATGAACAAATGAAATATTTGTGCATGTAACTGCCTGCCTTCAAAAAGTCAAGACACGCATTATTTCACATCATCCTCATGTCAAATTCGTGACTTCCCACTTTTCAGGTATGGAATTTGAGGCTGCACAGGGAGACCAGGAGATTTTTCTAAGAACACATAGGCCAGAGGCTTCAGAAGGCGAGAATTGAAACTGAGCCCCGTCCTTCAAATTCTATGCTTTTCCCGCCTTCTCATGCAATGGCGCAGGTGCTCTGTCTTCTGGTTTTGTTTTTCTAAAGAGAAAATAAAGCTGAGAGAACAAGAACCAGAGTACTTCTTTTCTTCCTCCCTCTTCAGTGTAACAGCTCTTTAAGATTTACTAAGGAGTGAAAGGAACCAAATGGTGTGATATGCATGTACCAATTCACCAGAATGAAACCCACCATTCTGTGGAATTAATCTGCACCAATATAAGAAGTCTTATTCCTACCACCCTGTCCAGAGCAGGCTGACAGATGTGACTGCACTTGTGCCATGTGGCTTCCGGTCTGGTCAGCAGATGCTGGCTGTTATTGGTAGTGTAAATAGCCCTTGGCCAGAAGCAGTTTGGATGCTGTTGGCTTTGGCTGGAACATCCCTGTTTTCCCCTGTCCACCCCTCTCATTATGCAGTGTCACAATGACCTGGGTCTCACACGCATGCTGGGCTTTGTCTGGAATGACACATGCCAAGAGAAACTGGAAATGGGAGCTGGGTTGCTGAGAAAACAGCATCTCCTCTTGGAGCCTGTGCACCACCACATGGCCTGTGGCCACGGGCCTGCTGAGGCAGAGCTGGGGGAAGGAGAAAAGGAGAGACTCTGGCCTGGTCAGAGCCCACGCCAGAGCTGCCAGCCAAGGGGAGTTAGAATCCAGCTCTCTCGGTCTGTTCCACCTGCTCTAACATTATCTGGGTGGCTCATCAGCAATAGAAATGTGTTTCTCTTAGTTCTAGAGTTTGAGAAGCCTGAGACCAAGGTGCAGCATGATGTCCATCATGGATTGCACACTTACTGGGCACCAGACTTGGTGCTGAATACTTCACGTGCTCATTCAGTCTTCACAAAAACCCTGAGACAAGTACCATTATTTCAAATTTTCAGAGCCCAAAGTCATATAAAGTAAAACTGACCAGAGCAGAACTTTGACAACAGGCCTTGAAGATAACAGAATAGATGTTCAATTATTCATCTATGTTCACCATTTTGAGTTCTAGTTGGCTCATAAAACAAACTGATCTTCCAGAACAGAGTACTACCATAAGTGTTAAATCTTTTCCTTTTATTTTTTTATTAACACGTATTAATTGTACACATTAATGCAATGCATGGTAATATTTCAACTCGTGCATACAGTGTGCACTGATATAATCAGAGTAATCTGCATTTCCTTTCCCTTATCAGTTCATGTTTGAAGCCTTCAAGCTCCTCTATCTCAGATCTTTATAAAATATGTAATAGGTTATTGTGAATTATCGTCATCTCCCTGTGCTGTGGGACACCAGAACTTATTCCTTCTACCTAGCTATGTTTTGGTCCCCATTGTCCAATATCCCTTTATCCATTCTCTTCTCTCCCCTCTTCCAATCTCTGGTAATCACTATTCTACCCTTAGGTCAACTTGGGTTTTTTTTTTTTTTTTTCTTTTAGCTCCCACATAAGAGATAGAACATATGGTATTTGTCTTTCTGTGTTTGGCCTATTTCAGTTAACATTGCGATCTCCAGTTCCATCTGTTTTGTGGCAAAGGACAGGATTTCATTCTTCTTCAATGGCTGAAGAATATTTCATTGTATATCTGCACCCCATTCTCCTTATCCTCTCATCCTGGATGAGCTCACTTTCCCACAGTCGAATGAGTATTGCGAATCAGTGAGGCGACTGAGAGACATGCACAATGTTTATTAAATGTCACTGAGAGTTGTGCCTATCACTTTCCAGGTCTTTTGAGCTCCCCAGCCTGTCAACAGATTAACCACACTCGTACTAGATAAATACAAGAAACCTGACTGGTTGGATTTTCTTCATTTCATTGCCCATTTGGTGCCATGTCGGTAGAAGCTGGCACCACGTCAGTAGGCGCTGGCACCATGTCAGTGCTTACCTTTAAGGCTGGGTTGTAGTCTCCCACACCTCCAAACCCTTTGTCACCCTTCTGCATGTGAGTTTCCCCTTCCACACCATCCTGTGCCACTCCCTGTTCTGAGGAGCATCTTTCTGGTTTCTAGAGGAGGCACAGAAATGCATATGGAAAAAATATCATGCTTCTTTGTGGGAAAAGAAGAATGTCAAGTCAGAGCCACAGGATTAGTTCATTCATTTGTCACTGAGCCTCGGAAGAGGAAATGGGAGAGGGATTTTCCATATAATCCATGTAAGTGATCCTGGTTCATTAATCTATGACTGAATGCTATTTATGGATCAGGACATAAACCCAGAACACCAGGATTACAATTTGTTATCAAAGCCGTCATTACTAATCAATCACAGCATTCATCTGGACCAGGATATGGCCTCTTCTAAGTTCCTCAAAAGAGTACTCTAGGCAACCATGACCAATTGGTCAGAGCATACAAGCTAGACCTATTTTTAAAGTGAACCACTCTCTGAGCTCCTTAAGGGCATGAACCCTACCTTATGAATGCATTTGCCTCCCCTCAGCATAACATAACACTGTGTAATCAGAATAGCCCTTAAAGTTTGTTGAAGGATATGATGAATTGGGGTAAGTATTTAGACAAATGTGACTGAGTCTTCTTCTTTGGGCACCACTTTCTTCCTGCTGACCACCGGCTTTGACTAAGGTGCTGGTATCTTCAGGTGCCCAACGTGTATTTTGTTCAGAGATCCTCTCCTGCTTTCTTAGTTCTACAGTCCTTTACACTGATCTTCAAGTTAGGATGCTTGTGCCACAATGTCCTACATAGCTGTTAGTGAAATCGTCCTTTCTACCTACACCTTCCTTGTACCTTCACAGGAATTCACTGAGCCTAAGCCAGGAGATCCATTTGAATGACAGACACTGGATTCTCTCTGACTCTGATGACTAAGTCTTTGTTCTCAGACCAACTTCTACTTGACTTGGGATGAGTTCTCCCCTTGGGGGCATCACATGCAAACAGTCTTCTAACAGATCTTTCCTCTCTGCCTCTCAGAGTTTCCAAGTCATGACTGAATTCCAGCAGTGGACACAGCCCAAGGTCAGTCTATGACCCTCCCTCTTCAACCCAGCACGAGGGAGACATTTGCATTAGTTAGTTAATGATACTTAAACAAACCACCCCCAAATTTAGTGACAAACCACCACCATTCCTTATTCCTCATAATTATTCCCCCTAAATTCTACTGGTCATCTGGTGGTTCTTCTAATTTGGGTTGGGCTTGGCTGATGTCAGCTGGACTGACTCATGTGCTTGCGGTCAGTTTTCTAGTTGACAGGGGATGACTGGTCTAGAATGGTCTTGGTTGGGTGACGTGGTTATCTTCCATGTGCCTCTGACTTATCTCTAGTAGACCAGCCTGGGCATGGTCTCACAGTGCTGGTTGGGGTCAAGGACTGCCGGGTTTCTGTTTTGGCGACTAAAAGGCTCAGGGGTCACTCTAGTTAAACTGGGATAACTGGGCTGCACGAAATAACCACACAAGAGACACAAATACCTTTTTCTTTGGGGTTGCTGTGACGGCTCCTCTGACCTTAAGGGTCCGCAGAAAGAGAGAGAGCGAGAGCACGCGCTGACCCCTTTTATTGAGGAGAAGCTATTCAAATGAGGCAAGAGGTCAGGTTTCAGGGGGCTGAGTCTATCTTCATGATGTCCACTGTCAGCAGGTTGACTGACACCTGGGTAGGCCACACCCAAGGGCACAGTAAGAGGAGGGGACACACACAAGGCATTTCCATGGAAGATTCTATCCTAAACAGGACAAGGGGTAAGATTACAAAGGAACAGGTGAGCATAGCTTCACCCATGGGGCTGTAGCAAGACACACCCATTACTGTGATTGAGCGCCTCAGCACCCAGCTGGGGAGCGTAACTCAGTCACCCATAAGGTTGGCCTCCCACAAAGGACGACAAGTGATTTTGATGCAGTAGCTGGAGACACATTAAGTTACATGTCTAAATGAAGAATCCATGTGGGAGAGTGCTACCAAAGGGGTAGATTTTCAGGGAAGAATGAAACCCGGGGTCGGTATTGCAATCGGCCTACCACCTGTGGAAGAGAAAATGTAGCTTCACCTGTGGGAAACAGAGCCTTGGTGCCCCCCTGCCTTATAATTGGGAAAGTGTCAAGCCAGTGAAAATTATGCTTCAGATAAATGCCTAAAGATCAAAGCCCTAATTTGAATCTCCTCTAGTCATAGGTAGGCTTAGCTTTGGTCAGTCTACCAAGTTTCCCTCAAGAGTCCCCGGAGATGAAACAAGAATGAAGGACTTCTCTGAACGGTCCCAGGTGCCTCTAAGGTTCCCAGCTACTTCCCCTTACTGGGGCTTGAAACTACTTCCTTTATATCCACAGTGACCCAGACAGCTGGTTTCCCACTATTCCTAATCTCTCAGTGCCTAGGCCAAACTTGGCTAGTCAAGCTGGACATCCCCACACTTGCTTAGATTTCCACAGCAGCTGTCACCATCTGGTGGTTTTGATGATGGAGGTGTCAACACTGGGAGCTGGGAATTTATTTTGGATGCTTCCAGAAGCTCACTTTTCCAGCTCCAAATTCTTCAGTGAAAGAGAGAGTCCTAGGCCTCCACCTCAACAGAAAAAAAACTTTCAGAAACCCAGATGATTCTGTCTTCCTAAATGTTCAATTTCCTTAGAATAAAATTCCCACCCGGAATAACCAAGTCCTACTGGAGACTGGATCCTTCTCTGGGATAGGTTTCATGTTCCCTCAAGGATTATTGTCTGTTCAAGACTGCAAATTGGCAATCACCTTTTGAGAACCACCTCAATTGGAGAGATATAGAAAAAGAAGTTATTTTGGAAGTTTTTCACTTTTTGCTTCAAGGATGAGCTGTGGGATGTTCAAGTCTCTTGTTCCTTGGGTGGGTTGACACATGACAAACTCCTATGTCTTCTATCCTGTACCCAAGACAAAACAAAAATTCCAAACCAATTTCAGCCACCTTTCCTACTAATCCTGGAAATTAGTTCATGACCCTTCTGTACACAACACTCCAGCCGATCACTAGAATTGATCAGAACCGTCCAACAAAATGAAAACTATTTACCATCTTGAACAAGAATGCACCAAGGAATGAGTAAAGCATATTGTTTATGGGTTGAATCATGTTCCTCCCAAATCCATGGTTTGAAGTTCTACCACAAATATCTTAGAATATGACCTTATTTTGAAATAGAGTCTTTGCAAATGTAACTCATTAAGATGAGGTTATATAGTTAGAATGAATTTATACAGTGGTGGGGTGGACCCCCGATCCAATAGATTAGTGACCTTATAAAAAGGGGAACTTTGGACATGGACACACAGAGGTGAACAGCCTGTGAACATGTGGGCAAGCAATGTCAGATGGCCACCAAACCATCAAATAGGGGAGAGGCATGGAACTGATTCTTCCTCAAGCGCTCAGAAGGAACCCACCTGCTGACATTTTGATCCCTATCCTTGAGAACCATGAGACAATAGATCACCCAGTGTGTAGCATTTCGTCATAGCATCCTTAGAAAACTAATAATATATAAAAGAGAAACTTGCCTATGGAATACAGATTCTTTGTAGGAGATTCAAAGACTCAGGGAATTTTAACACAGGCAACTTAGAGACAAGATAGACAACTTCTCTTCCCTGCCAGCCATAAACCTGTTTTACAATTAAAGAAAGCAAAGCCTAAAGAAGATGTAGGGCTTGATGAAAGTCATTTCCAGAGTCAGAGATGAAATTTAAACAACTTTTGCCTCTTCCTTCCTCATGCCCAATTTCTAGACATTTTATTTATTTGCTTCCATATGGAGCTTTTCTAATTTACTGTGATGCCTTGAGAACAGGGACTCGGGCCTGCAATCTAGCATGGTGCCTCACATACAGCAAGTGCTCAATGTCTGTTAATAATATTTCCAAGGCCTACCACAGGGGTAATCTTCATGTTCATACAAAAAATATGCTGCTTTTTCCAAGAGCAACTTCTCGAGTAAAAATGAAAAGCAAACCTCTGTATGTGTCAGGCTGTGGACAGCAACTCCCAGTGGACTACAAGTAATCAAGCTCTGTGCACAGTTAACCCCGGGCCAAGCAGACTTCTGCTGACAGTATGGTACTCAGGGGGAGTAAGTCACTGAGCGAGGCCTGCCAGCCACGCATGAGTTCTTGGCCTTCTCCTTCGGCAGCTGTAGATTTATATCTCCTGCCCTGCTGAGGGTCTCTTATGCAGCAGGTAACCATCTAATTTATTTCTATATTTTTCATATTACCTGGAGCTCAGGGTTGTCTCATATCATGGCAGATGCCCCATGGATGTGTATTAGCTTGGACCAAACTCCTATGGAGTTGCCTAGCTGCTGAGCAAAAAGAGGGGGCAATTTACAAGGTATTGAATTGTTAAAAATATAGCTTTTGGGAAATCTCATGCCTTGTTATTTGTAACTCTTTCCTTCCAAAGCTGGATGAGTGTTGAAGGGAAATCACCCATAAGATGACCCTAAAATGGCTGCCTGAGGTTAGAGAACAAAGTCTCAATCAATCCAGTCGCTCTAGGAAAATGTCCCATAAGACACAGTTGTGATGTAAATTTTATACTGTGCTCGATATGATTATGTCTGCATGCATGATAAGCAGAAGAGCCACGTACAAGCTTAGGTGAGGGGCATATTCACTACAGATAGTTAAATTCCAAATATCAGGATTATCTTAAATGTATCTAGTGAGATGACTTCTCAATACTCAGATCAGAACCAATTGGGCATTTTTATGGTTGAAATGGGTTCTAAGGGACAGAATAGGATTTAAAACACAATGGAACAGGTAAGAAACCAGGATGAGCTCTCTCTGGCTTCACTCAGGACAACTGTTCAAGACCTGCTTAGACGGAAAGGAAGGAGTCACCGGAGCACATTTGATCCAGGACCACAGCTGGCTGCATAATAGTGGAGCTGTTTTACTCAGCCTTTTTGCTGCTGTGACCAAAAGATGTGACAAGAACAAAGTTAAGGAGGCAAAGTTTATTTGAGGACTCACTATTTCAGAGGTCTCAGTTCAAAGACAAACAGCTCCTATCCTCAGGTCTTGAAGTGAGGCCAGACGTCATGGCGGAAGGCGAACGCAAGTGACACAGGACACAATGAGGAAGCAGAGAGGGTCTAAACTCAGCTCACAAAATATGTACCCCCACCATTGACCCACCTCCTCCAGCCACACCCTACCACCTACAGTCACCACTCAGTTAATCCCTACCAGGGGATGCATGTGCTGATTGGGTTAAGGCTCACATTACCCAATCATTTCACCTCTAAACCTTCTTGTATTGTTTTGCACACGAGGAGCTTTTGGAGTACACATCAAATCTAGACCCTTACAGGGACCTAAATGCAAAATGAAAATATGACCAGCTGAAGATGGAAAATCAATCTGTCCTTCTCATAGCCTGTTGCCTCAACCCATGGTGCCTGCTCTACCAAGGGATTGAAACCTCCCTGACAAACATGCTAGTTATATGGATGGTGGTGAATGAGAGGGTCCCACTCAGTTGCTGTCATATGCACAAGCTCAGAGCAGGAATGGCACTGCTGCAATCCTCCCCAAGGTGCCATGGGATGCATGACCACCTAAGACCCTCCCCATACCCTCTCCTAAGCTGCTATATGGGGTGAAGGGTGGGGATAGAATACTGCCTTCCTGCCTGCCAACCTGACTCAGTAGCCACCCCAGGTGGAGGGTGGTAGGAAGCCTGCAGAGGGGTAGGGAAGAGTCAGAGTGGGGACTTGGAGACTGAATACCAAATGGGACAGAGCAAATGGAGGGTGTGCAGGACCATGAGTGAGCTCCATTATCCTGTGAGACTGCTTACAGAACACAAATTGAAAGACAAATTAAGAAATGCAGGGCTGGGGATGTGGCTCAAGCAGTGGCGTGCTCGCCTGGCGTGCGTGCGGCCCGGGTTCGATCCTCAGCACCACATACAAAACAAAAATGTTGTGTCCGCCAAAAGCTACAAAATAAATGTTAAAAAATTCTCTCTCTCTCTCTCTCTCTTTAAAAAAAAAAGAAAAAAAAAAGAAATGCAAAGCAGTAATGGCCGTACATTAAACAAAAAGCAAGATCTTCTGAGTGTGGGTTCCTGAGCCACTGTACTGACTGCCTCCCAGTGAATCCAGCCCCCACCCCCCCAGGACATTTCCATAGGGGATAAGTTTTTCATGTGGGCTTCAAAATATTATGTGTTGGTCATGTGTTAAGTGTGCAATTCTTGGTTGAATGCTATAGAAGAGCTTAGTTCTTATATTGTAAGATCTTTGGGGCAATGGGGGTGGTCAGAAATGCTTTTTCTTGTTTATCCCAAAGCACTTAGAAAGGTATGTCAGACATACAGTGCACTAACAACTACCCACAAATCCCATAGTATAAGTCACATATTGAGAGGCTGAGAGATAAACATTCTGCTGCACATATGTGGAGTTGAGTCACAGTTTTAGTTCCATGGCAATATAGACTTTCTCTCTGACCAAAAAGCTTCATGTGGCATTTGAGGGTCTGTGATAGAATGGGTAACTTCAAGGGGCAACGTGGGAAAAGGGATTGAAGAGGGAGGTTTCTGAGAAAGATGTTGTTTGCTGGCTCAGAGCCTCAGCTCACATCATCGATACATACACATCATAAAGCAATTTAGATTCTTCAGGGAGAATTAGGTAATGATGTACATTTGGAAATTATAAGAAAAATGGAGCCACACCTTAAACTTTGTGGTTAAAAGCTAGAAACCACAACCTCTCAGCCCCTTATGATTGAGACTTCTTAATAACAAAAATCCTCTCCTGACTCCTTGAATAATTACCTGGAAGCAGGAGCTGGACATGAGGCCCTTCCATTCTTTGTGGTTCCTTATACCTACTGGGTAGATTCACTGGCTCTCTGCATTTTTGAATCCTTCACGCTTAATGACTGCTGGAAGTCATGAAGCCAATGGATGGAAATAGCCTTGCCCTCTGGGAGAAAAGAGGATCTTGGAGGGCTCTTTTCTCATCCTCTTACAAATACCGATGAGGCATTTTTGCATCTCTGCCAGTTGCCATAGAGACCAAGTAGAGAACACATGTAAATATTGGGCATGCGTGAGACACGCTGAGGTCCTCCCGTGCAATGTGGTTCCTCTTTTCCTTGGCTTTTCCCTTTCTGGCTTGGAGCAGCAGTTTGCAGCCACATCAGTGAGGACTGCGGTTTTAGGCCTCAGGCCCCCGTGCAGCTCATTTTTAAGGAACTTCTCTATCATAAGCGACTGAGGAGCATCCTATGTGGAGGGTCATGAGACCTGGATTTGAAATGCTTTTCTGCTACTTTTTTTTTTTTTTTTTTTTTGGTAGCAGAAAATTACTTCAGCTCCCAGAGCCTCCATCTTTCCATCTGTAAAATGGAGAAAAAGGGGGAAAAATGAGCAGCGACTCGCATGTGAAGGAGGAGAGTGCAGTGGGCAGGACAGGCTTTGCGAAGATGAAAGCAGTGTTATGTAAGTGCTCTGTATTCCCCAAGGCTTGTCAGATCCTGGTCCTGTCTGAGCAGAGGCACGTGGAAACCCTGCTGGCTCATTTCTGGAGTGAACGGTGAAAGGCACTGGCCTCTCCTTTGGTGTGGGTGCTTCCGCGCTCTGCTCTTTGTTCCACTGAAGGCAGGTGAGCTTAGAGGAATCCAGGCCTTGGAGCCTTGCTCCTGGCTCCTTTCCTTCCAATTTGCCCAGCCTCCAGGTGAGAGGCCACATCTCACAGCCTTACATTCTCAAGAGAGCAGAAGAGCTTTGTTGTCAATCTCTTCTAACTCTCTTCGAAACAAACAAAAAACCCTGCCATTTCCTGTACAACCACAGAGCTAAGCAGCCAGCGGATCCAGCACCTAGAACCTCCTGAAAGAGGAGCCCAGGACCAGAGAGTACCCCCCCCCCTGCAAGCGCTAGTTTGAATTCCAAAGGTGGCCCCGGTCGCTCCAGCTCCTTGTGTGGCTTTTTTTGGGGTGTGGGAGAAGGGGCGGAGCCAAGGATCCGGGTGTCGTCCTTGCTGATTGTCTGCTGCCACCCACGCTCTGGGGAGGTCTCACCAGAATGTTCCTCCCGTCTCCTTGGTAACCCGACTGGGTGCTGTGGTGACTGGCGGACACCGAGCAAACAGTGCGCAGGGCGGGGCGGGGCCTCTCCGACTCCCTCCACCGATCACTCCATTCCGGAGTTCTAGGTTTGTGCGTGTGATTGACGTTTCAGTGGAACCGAACAGCGACTCCACAGGCTGCGCTGGGAAGCAGCAGCGCAGCACGTGTTGCCGGTGCTACGCAATCACGGAGGGGAGGCCGGCCACGCTGAGCCCTGGGGCTCTGCCCATCCAGCCCAGACGTTCCAACCCGCGGAGGGCTCACCAGGCAGGAATGTGAGGATGAGTGCGTGGCAAGGGGTGGGAGTGGGTGAAAGGGGCTGGGACCAAGGGAGAGCCCTGACCAGGTCAAGAATTCCCCGAATTCTCTTCCTTTGACACCTTGACCAGCCACACCTTCAACTACCCATCCGGAAGGGGCGGAATATATGCAGAAAACATACCTCTCAGAATTTCCATGAAAAGGGAGCCGTTGGTTGCATCTTGCAATTTTGTGTTTTGTGTTTGCCAGGAAAAGGAGGAGGACTGAAAGGGAGGCTAGAGGGAGGGAGGCCACGTTGTAGTCAGTACAAGAAGGGGTAAAGGAAGCTGGGAACTTCATTCATTCATTTTGAATGTAAGCAAGCAATCACTGCATACCCAGGCCCTATTTCAGGTGTTGGGGAGACGGCAGTGTTCTGGGCAGAAGTTCTGGAGCTCGTGGAGAGGAGCTTACCATCTAGTAAGAGAGGTAGGCAATAAAAATGACACATTTATTTTTTAAAATGACAACAGAATTACAAATAAGTAAACTATATCGTGCCACACACATACATGAAGCACAGCAGCAGGGTAGGGAGTGTACATACAGTGGAATTGAAATTCAAGATGGGAAATCCAGAGTAGTCCTCACTGCCAAGGTGGCACATGGTCAAGTCCTGACAGATAATGCGAGCTGTGGGTGGTAGCTTGGGAAAGAACATTCCCTCACCAGTCAGGAGGCTGCTGTCGCTGAAGCAGTGAGTGAGGGGTACAAGCTGGGTGAGGCAGGAGTGAGAACTGTCAGATCAGGAGGCTTGAGGGCCACTGAGGAACTTGGGCTTTTCTTCTTTTGAGTCAAATGAGGAACCATTGGAGGTCTTAAGTGGAGAAGTGACATGATTTGACTTCTCCTGAGGAGAAGCATGCAGGAAGACTGCTGCACAGAGAACAGGTTGAGATGTGTGTGTGTAAGAGGGGAGGCTTCTGGTAGCCTGAGTCTAAAGTTGGCTCCCGCTATTAAAAGGGGAATTGGAAAGTGCTAGAGAGGTTAAAAGCATGAATACTATCAAAACTTTCTGATATGATTGTGACTGAAAGAAACTAAAAAAGGGACAATTTGAGGAATGCAATGTTAATTAATAGTGTTCACATAGCACCTAAAATCATCTTGGCTCTTGCCAGAGGCTCATCTCCCACTCCTTGGAAAATGTGATCTCCAGAGAAGCCAAAATTCCCCACTCAGAGCAGCTATCATTTACTCAGGCCATAGAGGTTCTTGGCAGACAGCTGTGTTCAGATACGACTTAAGAGATCTTGATCTCCTTCTTCCTTAACTCTTTAGCCCATAGCTTGAATTACAAAATTAAGATATTTCATCAAGTGCAATGGGGTGTCCATTCATTCACTACACTTGAATGTGCAAATCACACAACTCCTTTGTTTTCTGTGACTGATCAAATCTTCTGTGCGCTCCCTCAAACCACTGCAGTATGGAAGAAAATACCAGACTTACACTGTTGGTCAGCATATCTTTGTCTCTAGTAGCCTCTCATCCTTTGATGTTGGCACCTGCATCTGTGGTTAGTGGAAGTGGCATCACCATGTGGCTATGGGTGTAGTAATCAGCATGTGACCTCTGGTCTTCATAAACTCCTCTGCTGGGTATCTGGCTTAATTCCAGTCCGGTGCTAGTCCCCCCCAAAGGGTTTCTGGTCCAGTTTGTCCACTGGCATGCAATGGTGTCCTCGGCCATGTGACACTGGCATTCCCATTGCCCATACACATCAAAGTGCATGAACTCAGTAGGATCCACTTTCAAACCTTAGGCTTTTGCATTTCCAGTGGTCCCTCTTCCACCTCTGACCTTCACATTGCTATCTATGAAGGTCCTTCTGTTGATGCTACACTATCTCATTCACACCATGTTAGATGAGGTACCAGAACAAATGTGGGGCTTCCCTAAGTGCCATCAGCCTCTTTCACAATCAGTTCTTAATTTCAGTCTCTTTTTAAATATGTCTATAGCTTCCTTGACCCTAAGGTGGAGGGGGAGGAAAGACCCTGATATTTGAAGGTCTTACCAGATGGAGGCTCACTTCCTTTCTTTCTTAGATAGGAAATAATTAACTTGCCCTTTCCACCTTTCCTTTCTGATAAGAATTTGATTTCCAAAATACCCTTCCTCTTGATTAAAGGGCACCTCTCCTGGCCAGCTCCCTGGGGGCCATGATGATTGTGTCAAATATGTCCTCTAGGAAGGAGACACTGAGGCAGTATTGAGAATGCTACAGGTTTACCTGAGGCTTTGGTTCCTTTGGGCTGCTACACAGAGACCCATACTGGGTGAGTTAAACAGCAGAAGTTTGTTTTCCCCAGTTCCAGAGGCTGGAAGTTCAAAATCATGGTGGCCTCATGGTTCTCTGGGTTTCTGGTTGCAGACTCCAGCTTCTCACGGTATCCTCACCCTGTGGAAAGAGTGAAGGAGCTCCCTGGGGTCTCTTTTAGGATCCTGGGCTCCACCCTCATGACCTTTCCTAAAGACCTCACCTCTGAATATCCACCTGGGGGTTGGGATTTCCACGTAAGAATCTGGGCTGGAGGGTGGGACACTCAGTCCACTGTCATGGGGAATAACACCTGTGAAGATAAAGTGGGGAGGAAATAGGACTGGTCAGGTAGAGCCTCAGACCACGGTACAGACCTGAAAAAGTTTTGGCCAACCCAACGGGGAATTCCAGAACAATGACTGCTCATTTGAGGAGCTCTGTGTTGTAAAGAAATGGCCAGGTCCTGCCACACCCTAGGGGCTGCCTGGGAAGAGGATGGCCTCAACTAAAAGGCAAAGTGATGCTAAAGTGCTAACAGCCCGGGATGGCAGCTAGCCACACCCTCCTGCAGCTGAACAGCAGCTTCTTTCTGGGAGGGAAATCAAACGCCCACCTCCAATACTGCTACAATGGCGGAAAGGTTGCTAGAGAATGATTGACAGGGGGAAAAATAACATTAAAATCATATTAGTTAATACTTTTCTAAATATTTACATATTACCCACGTTCTTAAAGTCACAACTGTACATAATCTTAGCCCACATCCTCTTCACTGCAGGTGAGGTTTATCCACTGTGACCACAGTAGAGAGCAAATTACACAGATTTGACTTCCCTTGGACTTTTCCCAAGAATCTTCATACAATATAGTCTGGCATGATGTTTCAAAACCATTAGCATGACCCTCACAGAGGCAGGCTGTTTTTCTAAGAGGTTTTCTGTAAAACCCCAAAATGTCCATTTTAAGGCAATGTTTAGAACCAATAAATACCGAGCAGTTAATCTAAACCCAAGTTTTAACCAAGACAACATTTGAGTGCTGCCGGGGAAATTTCAGTGGTTTGTTGATAGCAAACTAACGTTAGTGTCACTGGTGGTGATAGACAGCTGCGAATCTCTAGCAAAGAAATCTCTAGTGAGTCAGAAGCCAATCATCCAACTGTCTGCTCACCAGGTTTCCTTCCTGTGAGTCACTTTAAGAAGCTCAACTTCTTCTTTTTTTGTTTCCAGCCCTTCTCTGGCTTAACCAGTGGAGGTAAGAGCCACATTACAATTCTTGGAAACGTGGATATATGCAACGGGCCCCTCTCCTGTATAGCTGGTGAAATGGAAGTGGTAGAGAAGAGATGAAAGTAGGTGAGAAAGGTGGTAAGTGGAGGGAGAAGTAAAAAGAGCTATGAGTCTAGAAAATTTCTTGCTGCCCTGTGAGTCAAAATGTTGTTTAATTTAATCATAATTTATGACAAAGTTGTCCAGTTACCAGGGAATAGTTCCAAAATATAGGGAAAGAATTTCAATTTTATTTTTTTTCAGGCAAAATGCAGAACTCCCAGTGAAATTTGAATTTTGAATAATGAATAATTTTTAGTATAATAATGTCCAATGCAATATTGCAGATATACTTAATGTTAGGGTTTTTTTAAAATTTTTTTTACCCGAAGTTCAAATTTAACTGTATTTTCTATATTTTTACTTGCTAAATCTGGTAACCCTACCTGGGAGTTCTTTCAGTTTCAAGGTCATCCCCTTTCCTGGTTGAGAGTAATGAGCTTCCACAATGAATGGTAAATAGAGTGGATAGCACATCCTCCTATTATCTAGCAGAAGATTCAGATTATTTGGATTTGATAATTTGTTCCTTCTGGGGCAGGTTCTGCCTTCCAAGCTCTGCTCAGCACTGAGCTGTTGAGATTGACCACTGGCACAAAGCCACCAGACGATCACTAAAATTGAATTTGCTGTCCCTGCCTTTATATATTCCACGGCAACATGAACTCAAATCCACAAGCCTCCTGATCCTTATTCTTGGTCCTGTCAATAGAACTGATCTTTTGCTTGGTCTCTGCCTATACCCGAGGTCCTGAACTCTAGAGTATTCAGTGTGGTCTTGATATCCTGCCTAGACCTTGCTATTTCTGTCTTTTCAGAGGCTCCCTCAGCCCATGCCCAGGTGTCTCTGCAATCCAGACTCATCACTGGCACTGGAGTGATGACTTCAACCTCACCATCTTCTAGAACAGAGGTCACAAACATGTTCTGTAAAGGGCCAGGTAGAGTTTTGGTGTTGCAAACCCTGCAAGACCGATTGCAACTACTCATTCTGCCATGGGAAGATATGAACAGACATGTGTTCCAATACATCTTTATTTACAAAAACAAGTCATAGGATGTCTGGCCCAAGAATTATAGATTGCTGACCCCAGTTCCAGATGATCTTGTGATCTTGCTCTTCCTGCCAAAAGGTTCCACTTAGAGATGCTGGTTCATGGAAGCCACACGTTTCTCCTGATGTCTTAATATAGCTTCTTCATACTCCCACAAGAAGCTAGTACTTTTCTACCATCTTGACACCTCGGTCTTAAGCTTGGCATTTCCCATTTTCTTCTCTTCTCCTCTACCAGCCTCTGAGGTTGAAACACCAGCCTGGTTTGAGGAATAGCACACTTGTGTAAGTAAGCCAATGTGTGCTTTTGTTCCAGGCTATAACTGGGATCCATCCTCTCTTTCTTTCCACAAATACTACCTTAATTTGGGACTTGATTTGCTCATGCTTTGGTTTGGTTCTCTCTGGTCTTTGGACTTTTATCTGAGGAATCATCATTTGTCTTTCACCGTGGATGTGATTTCCTTTGCATAGTAAATGTCTGAGACTACCCACCAGCGCTAGAAATGGTTTTCCCTGTAATAGGTAAGGATTTAAAGAAAACCCTTGTCGCTTAGATGAGTAAAACAACTTTGCAGAACTAAGCAAAGACAGCTAATGAATGACTTCAAGGCTATGCATAAAGTGCGTTAGCATGAAGAAAAATCAACCTAATGAACTGTATTGAAGCTGGTATTTTTCCCCCCAGCTAGAGACTAAACCCAGGAGTGCTCTACCATTAAACTACAACCTCAGCCCTTTTTATTTCTTATTTTGAGACAGGGCCTCACCAAATTTCCAATGCTAGCTTCGAATTAACAATCCTTCTGCCTCAGCCTCCTGAGTCACTGGGATTACAGGCATATGCCACTCTGCTTGCTTGAGGCTGTTTTTAACAGTAATCATATGACTTTAGAAAAAGCACCCGTTTTTATTACAGTGTGAAAATGCAAAGCAGATTTTACAAGCAATATGCGTAAATACGGGAAACTAATTAATAAGTTTAAATAAGAAAGTATTACATTAGAAACATTTTTGAAACAGCCTCAGACGATTCTTTTAAAATCACATCGGATGACAATAGCTACTGCTGTAGGTCAATGTGGTCACCTCAATTCTACACATCTCTTTTATTTTATGGGATGAGTATTTCTCTCAAAATTTTAGTGCAATTAAAAGCTTTATAACCAAATTCCATTATTTTAAATAGAGAAATCTCACTCTAATTTTGAAGCCTTTTTTCCTTCATTTAAAAAATTATTTTCTTTCATCATAATAGATTTTCCAATAACCGTTATAACTTTCATTTGAAACTCTCTGTGATTGCTTCAGAAAAAAATAGTTTTTTAATTATGTGAACTATCTCAAATCAGTTAACTACTATAATTTAATTATAATGACTTTGGAAGAAATCTAAAATCATCAGGTTCTAGGTGACTGCCATTTTGTGGGTGCCAGTCGCTGTTAGGTGCCCATTAAATACTGAGATAAATGGTTCTGTGACAATTGTGATCAGTGACCAAAAGTTGATATAATCGTTTTACAATAGCCTGGACATACTTAAAGCATACAATCTGATCCATTTTAACATATATATAAACATGTGGAAACATCATTACCATCAATATAATGAACATATCCGAAACCCTGAAAATGCCTCAATTCCTTGTAATCCTTCCCTCTTGGGGCTTCCCTCCCTTCTATCCTCATGCAGCCACAGATCTGCTGTCTCTACAGATTAATTTGCATTTCCTGGAATTTTACATACAAGAAATCATATACCATGTATAATTTTTCTTGTCTGGCTTCCTTCATTTGGCAAAATTATTTTCAAATTTCTCCATGTAGTATAATTACATGTCAGTAATTCATTCTTTTTTATTGATGAGTAATATTTCAATTTATTTTGTAAGGGTTTAAAAATAGTTTATCCATTCACCTGCTGTTGGACATTGGGATTGTTTCCGGTTTGGGGGCTATTAAAAATAAAGCTGCTGTGAACCTTCATAAATAGGTTTCCTGGGCTGATATGTTAGGTGTATTTTAAACTTTGTAAGACACAGCTGAATTATTTGACAAGCTAGATGCCCTGTTCTATAACCCCACCAGTCATGTCGGAGACCTTCAGTCTCTCCACTTCCTCATTCATATTATGTAGCGTATACTTGTAAATTCCACCATTCTATATGAGTGTGGTGCTATCTCATATTCTGTATGTGTGTGGTACTATGTCATTATCATTTAATTTGCATTTCCTTAATGGCTGATAATGCTGAAGTGATTTCACGTGCTTATTTGACATCTGATATTTGGTGAAATATCTGCTCAAATATTATATTTTTTAAGTTTTTTTCTTATAGGGGGTTTTGGGAATTCTTCACATATTGTGGATCCAAATCATATCATAAGTACATAATGTGAAGATAATTTCCCTCAGTCTGAGCTTGTTTTTGTTTTCATTCTCTTAAAAGATCTTTTTTTATAAAAAAATATTTATGTTTTAGTTGTTTTTTTTTTTTAGGTGGACACGATATCTTTATTTTTATGTGGTACTGAGAATAGAACCCAGTGCCTCACGCATGCTAGGCGAGCATGCTACCACTTGAGCCACATCCCCAGCCCCTTAAAAAGATGTTTTATGGAAGAAAATTTTCTTCATTTTTGGTGAAGTCTGATGTTTCAATTTTTCCTTCAATGTATAGTGCTTTGTTTGTCTGGTTTGAAAAATTCTTTGCCTAGTTTTAGATCTTGGAGATTTTTCTCTTTTGTTTTATTTTCCCCTGAAGTTTTACATGTAACCCCATAATCCATTTTTCCTTAATTATTGCATGAGCCCTGAGACTTAAGACAAGTTTTCATTATTGTCGTTTTGCTCACAGATGTCCAATTGCTCTTGTTATTGAGAGGACTGTCCCTCTGTTGGCGGGCCTTCATAACACTGCCAAAAATCAGCTGGGCATATCTGGTCTCTTTATGGGTTCTGTTTCTTTGGTCCATATGTCAGGCCCTCTTGCAATATCACACAGTCTTGATCACTGTAGCCACATAAGTCTTGAGATGAGGCAGAATAATTTCTGCCACTTCTTTTTAGATACAGTTTTAATTATTTTATTAGCTTTTTATATAATTTTTAGAATTATCTCTATTCACAAAGTGTCTTGCAGATCTTTTGAGAGGAGCTGTATTAAACCTATATGTCAATTTGGGGAGAATTAACATCTTTCCTACGCTGAGTTTCCCAATCCATGGGCAAGGTGTCCCTCTGTTTACTTATGTTATCCTGATTACTTTCGTCATCATTTTATGGGTTTTCAACATACAAGTCCTGCACATGTTTTCTTAGATTTTCATTTAAGTACTTCTCTTCTGAAGTGTTTATAAATAATAATTTTTAATTTTGTTATCCACATGTTCATCATAAGTATATAAAAATTGACTTCTCCGTTTTATCTTGCATCCTGTGACCTTGTTGAACTCATTTATTAGATTTAGGAAATTTTTTGTGGGTTCTTTGGCATTTTCTATATACATACTCATGTCATCAGCAAATAAGAAAATTGTATGCTTTCTTTTCCAGTACGTATGCCTTATGTTTCCTTTTCTTGTCTTAATGTGCTGGCTAGACCTCGCCATGCAATGTTGTATAAGGTAATGCTGAATAAGGTGCACATCCTTGCTTTGTACCAGTTTTAGGGGTATTCAGTCTCTTGACATTAAATCAAATGTAAGCTTTAGACTTTTTGTAGATATTCTATTATAAAGTTGAAGAAATACTCTGCTTCTATTTTTCTGAGTCTGTTTTTAAACACGAATGGATGTTCATTTTTTTTTTTTTTTTTTTTTTTTGTACCAGGGATTGAACCCAAGGGCACTTAACCTTCTGAGTCACATCCCCAGTCCTTTCTATATTTTATCTAGAGACAAGGTCTTAATAAGTTGCTTAGGGCCTTACTAAGTTTCTGAGGCTGGCTTTGAACTTACAATCCTCCCACCTTAGCCTCCCGAGCTACTGGGATTATAAGCATGGAACAATATGCCCGTCTTGGATATTGAATTTTGACAAATATTTTTTCAGCTACAAATATTTTTTGCTGTCATCATGTGGATTTTTTTCTTCTTTAGCCTGTTCATATGGAGATTACATAGACTGATTTTTAAATATTGAAGCAGATTTGGATCTCTGCAATAAATTCCAATTAGTCATGATGTTTATTTTTTATATACTGCTGAATTCTATTTGCTAGTATTTTTAAAGTGTATTTGCATTGATATGCCCTAGAGATGTTGGTCTGTACATTCTGTTTCTGTACTGTCTTCATCTGGTTTATTA
Organism: Marmota monax; assembly: GCF_021218885.2. Classification (NCBI taxonomy): domain Eukaryota; kingdom Metazoa; phylum Chordata; class Mammalia; order Rodentia; family Sciuridae; genus Marmota; species Marmota monax. The sequence goes on along the minus strand of NW_026692072.1, from coordinate 2,009,062 downwards.
TCAGGGTAACACTAGCTTCAGAAAATGAATGGGGAAGTGGCTTCTACCTCCACTTCTATTTTCTGTAAGACATTGTATAGAATTAATATTCTTTCTTTCTCAAATGTTTGGTAGAATTCTTCAGTTCTAACACCATTGGTGTGTGAAAATTTCTTTGGGGGAGGAGTTTTTGTTTCAATTGTATTTCAGTTTCCTTAATATTTATTTGATTCTTAAATTTTCTGTTTCACAGTGGGCAGTTGTAGTGGTTTGTTTTGCTTTGCTGTTGTTCATAGGAATTGTTCTAGTCCATCTAAGTTGCTGACTTTAAATGTGTACTGTTACTCATAGTTTTCCCTTATTGTCATTTTAAGTCTTCAGGGTTTACAGCAATACCCCGTTTCATCATTTATATTGGTTATTTGTGTCTATTCTCTTTTTTTCATCGTCAATCTTTCTAGAAGCTTGTCTGTTTTATTAATCTTTCCAAAGAACAAAGTCTTCATTATGTTGATTTTCTTCACTTTTTTATTTCATTGATTTATGCTCTTATCTCTCTTATTCCCTTCCTTCTGCTTGTATAACATTTATTTTTGCCCTTCTTTTTCCAGAATATTAACTTGAGAATGTTTTTTTTTCTAAGTGTGCTTCTAGTGCTATAAATTTTTCTCCTAGGACAGCTTTAGTATTTTGATATTTTGTATAAAGTTCAGTGTATTTTTTATTTTCTTGAGTTTCCAAATGTTTGGAGAATTTTCTGTAATTTCCTAGCATTAAATTCTAGAATACATTGTATGATTTCAGTTCTTTAAAATGTGTTAAGTTTTTGTTTTGTTTTTAGAGACCAGGATATGATTTATTTTGGTATACATTCTGTGTGCACTTGAAAAGGATGTGCACTCTGCCACCATTCAACAGAGTGCTCTAGAAATGTCAATTCGATTCTCTTGGTTAGTGGTGTTGAATTTTTCTATATCCTTGCATTCTATACCCTTGTCAATTTTGTATCTGTTTTATTTTATCAATTTTTTTTATCAATTGTTGTGAGGGAGATGCTATGGTATTCAACTATAATTGTAGTTTTACTTCTCCATTCAGTCCTATCGGTTTTGCTTCACATATTTTGCAGCTTTTTTGTTTAGTGTGTGTGTGTATATATATATATATATATATATATATATATATATATATATATAAAATATACAAATATATATTTATATATTATATATTTATATATGTGTGTATATATATATGTGCATATATATAAACACACACATATATATATACACATAACATATCTATGTGTATGCATGTGTGTATATATGCATTAAGAAATATATGCATTAAGGTACTTTTTCAGTGGATTAAATTTTTATCACTATATAATGGCCTCTGTCTCTGATGATTTTTGTTGCTCTAAAATTGACTATATATACCATTATTATATTCTGTCCTTTGTTTCCCTTTTAGTGTTTGTATGTATGTCTTTTTGTTGTTGTTGTTGTTGTTTTCAGCTTGCTTATATCATATTTAAGAAGCATTTTCTTGTGGACAGCGTATAGTTGGGTCATGTTTTTTAACTGTCAATTTCTGTCTTTTGATATATTTAGATCATTTATATTTAATGCAATTATTGATATGTTCAGGCTTAAAGTCTATTATTGTGCATTTTGTTTTCTGTTTCTTTTGTTTTCATATCTCCATTTTCTTTTTCCTTCTTTCCTGTGGTTACTTGAACATTTTTATTTATTTGTAGTGTTTTTTAGTAAATCTCTTTTTATAGTATTTTTAGTGTATGATATTATATATACATAATTTACCAGTCTACTGATTTTAGCAGTTCAAGGGAAACATAGCAACTTTACCTCTCTTTACTTCCCTATACCACCCCACCTTTATAATCATAAATATATTAAATATTTACAAGTATAACATGTTAAATATTTACAAGTATAATATTAAATAGTTTCTCTACATGGCGAATGATGTTAAGAATTTGCTTCAGCTATTATGTGTGATTTTAAAAATTCAAGAGAAGAGGGAACGTTTTCAGTATTTACCCATATTTTGGCTTACCGTATTCATTTTTCCTTCCTGATATTCCACAATTCCTTTTCCTTTCATAACACATTTCCTGTTTAGAGATTCATTTATCTGGGAGAGCTCTGCTGGTGACAGTTCTTTTGCGTTCCTTCATCTGAGAATGTCTCAATTTCTTCTTCATTTCAGAACATTTTTCCTAAGTATAATTCTGAGTTGACATTTCTTTTCTTCCATCACTTGACAAAATACTTGTCTCTCTATTTTGGCCTTCATAGCTTCTGAGGAGAAGTCCATCGTCATTTGAATTGGTTTTCCCCTAACAGGTAAGTTATTCTTTCTCTCTCACTACTTTCAATATTCTCTGTCCTTAGTTGTCAGAAGTTTGACTATAGTATAACTTGGTCTGGATTTATTTGTTTAAAACCTCTTTGAAGACTTTCTCAAATTCTCAAATCTATAGATTTAATGTTCTTTGCCAACTTTGGGAAATTTTCATTCATTTTTTTTCCTTCTAGTACTCTCCCTCCTGCCATATCTCTTATCTTCTAGTACTCTGATGACACAAATATCAGATCTTTTGCAATAGTCTCACTGATACTTGAGGCTTTACCCAGTTTTCCCCCAGGGTATGTCTCTCCATTGTTCAAGACCGGTGATTTCTATTACTTCATCTCCCAGTTCACTGATTTTTTTTCTTCTGTCCCCTCATTTCCGCTGGTTAGGACATCCAGTGAGTTTTTATTTCCATTATTGTATTTGTCAATTCTAGAATTCCCATTTGGTAATCTGTACTTTCTATTTTTTTGATGGGACTTTCTATTACTTCGCTGAGCCATTCTATTTTTACATTTTTTTCAAGGATGTTAAGAACTGCTCCTTGAAACATTTTTTTTTTAATGATGACTGCACAAATTATCACCAAACAACTCAGACATCTCAGTGATCTCAGTGAGGGTACCTGTTGTTTTTCTTATTTCAGTTTGAGATCTTCCTGGTTCCTGGTATAATAAGTGATTTTTTTTTAATAGAAATCTGAACTTCTGGAGTATCATGCTGTGAGATTATGGATCTCATTTAAATCTGTTTAAGCTGTCTTCTTCTGACATCACTCTTACTTGGGAAATAGGATCATCACCCTAGTACTGCCAAGTCAAGATAGAAGTCCATAGTCTATACTTAACCTCTCTTAACAACGAAAGAATCTCCTCTTTCCTGCTGGCTGGGAAAAGGGGTTTTGGCTTCCCAGTAGATCTCCACCCAAACTTTTCCTGGATGGAAGGAGTAGGAATGCCTCACATGTGGCCTCCATGGGTGCCATGGGGAGGGTGGTCACACTACTGCCATGGTGAAGGTCCTGACTTTCTATTAGGCCTCCTCTGTCACCCTACCAGTTGGGGGAGGAGAGAAAGAGGAGAAAGGGGAGAAGAAAGGTTGTGATACCTTTTTACAGGCTCCTCCGTGGTCTCCACTGATTCTGGGGAGGGAGTACTGATTACCACTTGGAAGGAATAGAGCCTTGGTTCCTGCCTCAGCACCTGCTGGCACCACGCTGGGGAAATGGAGGAGGTGAGGGGCAGTGTTACAGCCTGGTTAGGGTGGAACTCCAGACTCCTCATTAGGCTTCTCCTGGCATGGGTAGGGGTGAGACCATAATTTTTTCTATGTTGTTTAGATGAATTAGAGAGAAGTTATAGTCTAAAATTCCTTTGTCTTATTAGGCTATTCACTCTGCTTCCTTGACAAGAGAGAGACTTTTTGCCAAGGCTTCCCCGCCCCCATCTGTGATTACTGGCATTTCTCTGTTGCTAGTTTCTTTATTTACAGAATATGTGAGGAACGCAACACTGTTGTGTTTCACGGATCCCAAAGTTTCCCAGTCATTTACCTTACTCTGTTCCCTGTAGAGTCTTGTCATGTTTGTTCCATAGATAATGTGCAGGATTTTCCGTTGTATGTAGTAGGAAGAACAGGGGAAAGTGCATCTGCTACACTTCCTTGGAAGCAGAATTACCCATTCTGTTGTTGTTTTAGTTATTCTCAGATTTAATTGTGAAACATAACATGTCCTAACAGATAATATTTCGGTGTCAAATGTAAAAGAATTACACATGGCTTTTTTTTTTTTTTTAAGCCATATCCACTGCTTCTGAAAAGAAAGTTCTTTCAATGACAGTAGACAGTACGAAGTCATTTAACAACTGCATAATCATCGCCCAAGAAATTTTACATGACAGCTGGTGTTCCAACATGGGTGCATCCCTAAAGGTAGCCAACGGCTTCAACGTGAGAATCTAGGTGAGACACTAGATGAGTAAGAGAATCTAGGGAGCATTTCTAGTAAGACACACAGATGCTGCACAGTGAAGCACTTGTCTTCCCCATTGGACTGGCCATTGAAGTCACTGACTGCCCTGCTATCTACAATGCCCTGTGAGTTCTCTCCTCATGTGTTCTAACCACAGAGCTTATCAGCCCAAGCCTATTCTAACCACTTCTACTTTGTTCTCACTCCTGGAGGCAGGTTAAACTTTGGGACCAGATAGATTTAAATTTGAGTTGTGTGATTGGTTTCACTCCTACTCTTGTGGCTGGAGGATGGCTAGACCCTGTGACTGAGTGAGATGGGGGTGGGAGGATGGAGTGGTTTCTCTCTAACAAAGGGTTGTGAGCAGATAAATACAAAAGTCCATTTTGCATTAGGTTGGAGGGAGAAGGTTAGTGAGTCTGAGATGAAGAGTGGGTGGGGTGAGGACCAAATTAGTTTACAGGGGGATTCCCAAGACAGGACTGGTAGTGTAGCAAAGGTGGTGAGAAGATGCTAGTGATGAAAACCAGTTCAGGGTCTGCTACAGTTGGAAGGTGTCTTCCAAAGGTCATGGGTTGGAAACTAGAGGCGTGTGTTAATTGTGTTTGAGAGGTGGGATTTCTGGGAGGTGAATGGGTCATGAGGGCTCTGCCATGGAGATTAATCCATTTGTGGATTAATGGATTAGTGGATTAATGGATTATTGTAGATGTGGCTTGCTTGCTCTGTCTTGCTATGTGATGCCATGTGCCACCTGGGAACTCTAGAGAGTCCCCATCAGTAAGGCCTTAAAAAGATGTGGCCCCCTTGACCTCAAACTTCCCAACCTCCAGAACTATAATACATAATTTTATTATTTAAATAAGTACAAATGATTTTTTCCTTCTCTATAAGTTATGCATTCTCAGGTATCCAGTTATAGCAACATGCTAAGACAAGGATTAACTTTACAAACACCACTGAGCCCAGTGGCATTCCTATCGTGCTTAGCCGGATGTGCTTTGTTAGAGAAACCACCACCATTCACATCTGCCAACCATGACTAGAGGAAAGGGGAAGTGCTAGAGCAGGTCAGCAAGTCCCATGCAAAAGGGATTTGAGTCAGCCTGGGTCAAGCAAGGGTGTAGAGCTTAACCTGAGAGCTAAGGGGAGGACGGAAAGCAAAGGAAAGTGAGTCACAGAGGCACGGCAGATCTGGAAGGGACGGAGAAGGCCTGGCGACTGAGGCTGGAGAACCAGGCGGGGTGGAATTCAAATGGAAGCAGATTGAGAACCAGACACTGGGGTCATGATCAAATCATCTAAGCATCAGGGGGTTGCAATCTATGGACAAGTAGGAGTAGGGATGTGGTTTGGGCTGGTGGGACAGTTTTAAGGACCAGAAAAAAGAGGAAAAAGGTGGTACTTTTAGAGACCATCTTCCTACTGTAATACAGGAGAGTTTTAGTTTGACTTTCTTGCCCTGATTTATCACAAGATCAGTTCGGTGCTTGCATGGAAGGGATGCATACGCTTGCTGTTGATCTAAAAGGAAGTCAGGTTTAGATGAAGTCTTTGAAGGGGCCTTTGTCAAGCTGAGGACTGACCATGGGGAGGTCCCATTGGGAAGCTTAGGGGAGCGCCACCAGGGCTACTTGTCTGGGTTACCACCCAAGAGGATTTGTGGCTTGGGGTTCTATTAAGACAAACTGACAATCATAGGCCCAACAGACACTTCATTCTCTTCCTCTTCTTACTTCAAGCAACTTAGGTAGGACAAGCATCAACCCACATCGCTTCCTCTGGACCTCTATCCTTCATCTCTCTCAAGGAGGTGACTTGATCCACTTTTCCCCCAAACAAGCGCCCAATGGTGAGCTTTAGACCCCTCCCCCAGGGCCAGTATCACACAGAACTCCCTAGACAACATACAAGAAAATGAAAAGGTGACAGAGCAGGCAGAGGACCGCTGGCGGGTGGAGCAGTGGTGCCCAACACAGAGGCGATCGGGGTGTTCCTTTATTTCCCTCAGAGAGGCAACCCACATCATTTGAAAGGCATTTTGGGGGATGTGATCTGTCTTCATGAGATCATGGGTATTATTGCTGTCCTAGCTCAGGGGCCAGCAATTCCATTTTAAAATCCTGCTGTGAGTCTCCAAAAAACATTTCCTAAGTTACATATAAAAGTAAGTCATAAAAAAATGCAACTTGCTCCTATTTCTATGTTTAGCCTCCAGTTCATTAAACCTCACCCTCTGGGCTAGCAGCCCACAAATATCTCATAGCTCTTATTTAAAATGTGTCATGATCTGATGGATTTGTTTGTTTATTTCTTTGCCTTTCCCACTGCCTTTACTGTAAGATCCGCTGTTTGCTCGCTATTTTATCTGATGCATGTGGCACCAAACCTGGGACACAGTAGTGAATCCATAAAAAGGTGTGGAATAAGTGAATGAATGAAAATCTTGCTCGGGTAAGCTTCCTGTCTTCAATGGATGAGTCAAATCTTTGGAGCAGAAAAGGCACTTAGAACTATCAATGTCTCCACTAAATTTTTATCGAGCACTAAAGCTTGTTTTTAACACTTCCCTTTGTGGGTCCTGCTGAAGAGTCCCTGAAGTCCTACAGGAAGCATCAGGAGAGGGGACCAGGAAAGGAGCCATTTCTGCTGACTCCCATCACGGTCGGCCTGTAGGGTTTAGTTACAGCAGATACCATAGTCATCTCACCAGCTCCAAGAAGCAGGGAGTGAATTGTAAATGACGTTTGTGTTCTGGGACCCTGGTTGAAAGTAAGAGAAAGGAGCCGTGTCTTTCCAACTCTCCAGGGATCTCAAACTGCCCATTTTTTAATTGCTGTATGTCATGATGGTCCCAGAGGAGATTCATCCTGAAACAGGTGGGCCCTGGCTGCATGAACACTACCCTGGCTTTCAGAGGTGAGATCCTTAGACCATTTTCCCTGCTAAGAGGTTAAGCAAACTAGAGTGTCTGGTGAAGATGGGAGGAGGGAGGGAGTGAAGGAAGGCTTCAGATAGATACCAGCCAACCAAGGCTTTGAAGACCATGGTATCATTGCTCATTACTCATTTACCACAAAGAGAAAGAGCAGAAGAACAGGATCAAGCCGGCAGTGGAAGGGAGTGGGTAGGGATGTCCAGTATGTGGAAGAATCATTGCAAAGAATGGCAACTTAGGTCTCTGGAAGGTGGGCTGGGCTGCTGGAACGTGCAGGGCAAGAAACATTAGTCCTGCTCTCATTTCTCCAACGTCTCTCCCCCTCTGTGGGTGCTTTCAGTGACTGAGATTCCCTCGGACACATCCTGGCGAGCCCAAGTGGTGACAGAAAGGAAGGGAGAAAACTGGGAAACGTTTCAAGGGCTTCTTCCCCTGTGTTCCCTTGTAATCTGGTTGTAGAGATAAAGATCAGTGGTGGGGAGGATTTCTGACTGCAACCCTTTCGCGGCCTCAGCCTCCTCTTCTCTTTGCTTAAATCATAAAATCATGCATGGTTTTTATTAACTTCCCAGCATGGATCCTGCTCATTTGATGATTCATTATAAGGAGAACGGAAAAATGTTAGGAGAGATTTTCAGCTAATGAGTAAAATGTGTGGGACAGCCCCTGTCCAGGCCCTTGCTGTCTTGAGGGCTACTGTCCTCCAGCCCTGGGTCTCTGGCCCAGTGTGGAAAGGATGCCCTACTTGCCCAGGGGCTGCACTCTTGCAGAGGAGCAGACTGCCCTGGGCTGGACTCAGAGTTGCAAAGAACACTGGGAAGGAGGGAGACTGTGCGTGCTTGGAGAGCCAGTTCTATGATGGGCACTCCAAGTTGCTAGTTCAAATCCTACCTGAGTGGGAATGGAGAGAGCAGGGGATACTGATTGAGGATGCTTGCTCATTTCTACAGAAGGGAGGTCTCCACGGAGGTCCAGTTTCCAGGACCCGGTGTTGTTTCACTGTCTTCACACCTGTAACTAATCAGTCATCTGGCACAAAACCCAATGGGCCCATTCCTCCAAGATGAGGCTATCCCCTTCCTGCAGCGGAAGACAGATCTAGGGCAGGGCTGATCTCAGAGGGCCCTTTCTTGGATGACTTCTCTTTTCTGTCTATATCCTCTCCCAAGGTGATCTCATCCAGCCTTATGTCTTTAAACACCAACACCCAAATTTATATCTACAGTCCTGACTTCTCTTTTGAAGTCAGCCTGATTATGTCCAACTACCTCCTTATCATCTCCATTTGGAATATCTAATAGACATCTCACCCTAGCAAGTGCAAACAGCGTCTGGAACCTTCCATCCACACCTCCTCTACCCACGCTCAGTTGACAAGAATTCCATTCCTCCAGTTGCCTCCTCTCTTTGTCTCACAAGCCACCTCCAGATGGCACATCCTGTTTTTCTCTGCCGCACAATGCATGGGTTCTCACCATCTCCGCTGCGATTGCCCTGGTTGGAGACACCACTACCTCTTGCCTGTACCACTGTCGTGAGGTCCTAATGGTCTTCTTCTGCACCGACTCCTGTTCTGTGTCTTCTTACCATGCTGCCTATGTGACTCTTAAATTTTAGTCAGATTGTTTCATTCTTTCCATTCAAAAAAAACCCCTCCTGTGCCTCCCATAATCCTCAGAGGAAAAGCCAAACCCTGACTGTGGCCTCCAGGCTCCTATGACGGGCTGGCGCCATTCCCTCTCTGACTTCCCCTCCCGCTGATCTGGCCTTGGCTTCCATCTTCCCACCACACTGGCTCCTGGCTCTTCTCCAGATTCTCACACACTCAACCCCTCCTTTCCTTCAGGTTTCTCGCTGCTGGGTGAGGCCTTTCCTGACACCCTCCATGCAACAGCAAAGCCTTGCCCCTGGAATCTGCTGTCCCTTGCCACCAGGAGGACTCCCCCCAGCATTGGCTAGTTCCGCTGTGTATTCTTTCATGTGACCGTTGGTCAGGTGTGGACACAAGAAGAGACACAGGAAAGGTCCAGGAAAACAGATTTATTAACCTCACAGGACTTAGAGGCAAGAGGCACAGCATAACAAACAGGGCCACATAGTAAAGCACCAGGGTGGTCGGCAGCAAGGGGAAGCAGGAAACCAGAGCCTTTGTTGGGGTTCCCATGGGAAAACCAAGGCAGGGCAGGGTCCACAGTTCAGGGTTGGCCAGGCTGAATAATTTTTTTGCAGGCTCCAAGCTCATTGGAGTGGACCCCAGTTGCCTGGTACCTGGTCCTGGGATGACTAAGGATATTGCCTTTTGGGGTGTCCGGGCCAAATAGAGGAGGTGTAGCTCTGGATTTCTTGGTTCACGTATCAAAGACATGTCCCTGGCTGGGTCCTTTATTGTCTCTAAGAATCAGCCAGCCCTGGGACAGACAGTCTGTCCTCAACTAGAAATAGTCTTTTAAAACAAAAATCTCCAAATTTAAAAATATTTGCAATAAGTGTATTTCCTATCTCTACTATAAATTCCATGAGAACAGGGTCTTTTTCTCTTTTGTTCACCTCTCTATCAACAGTGCCTAGAATACTGCCCAAGATACAGTAGGTGTTTAATAAATGTTCATCAAATGAGTGAGTAGATTTTGAATTCTCTGCACCCTCTGATCCCACGATCAGAATAGATCTTGAACCTACCATTCCAGTTTCCTTAACCATGAAGGGAAGGAGGAAGGTTTAATGGTTTAATCTGAAAAAAAAAAAAAGATTTTTTAAAATGATTTTACAAGGAAGACATTGAATTTTTAGATTAAAAAAGAAATCTGTTAATGGTGGCACCTGCCTGTAATCCCAGTGGTTTGGGACCTGAGGCAGGAGGATCACAAGTTCAAAGCCAGCCTCAGAACTTAGCAAGGGGGACTGGTAAGTGAATCAGTGGTTAAGTGTTCCTGGGTTCAATCCCAAGTACCAAAAACAAGTGAATGGAAAAAAAAAAGTCTGTTGAAATCCATTATTATTATTATTATTCATTTTGACTGACACATTTGGTGAGAACAAGTTTACGTACCTGGGAAATTTGGATGGGGTAGCAGTGTCAGAAGCAGGGAGGGAGAAACACATCACTTATTTAAAGGAGCATTCATTTATTTAAACTTTTTTTCCTTTAAGTGGAGCATACTGTATGAAAAAAGAGCATGGAATCTCTTAAGGGAACTATTGATGAATTCTTGCAAAGTCAACACACCCAGGTCCAGATCACCCAGGTCAAGAAATGGAATGTTACCAACACCCAGCGCTCTGTCCTCGCGCCTCACTTCTGCTTCCTCCTTCCTCCTGAAAGGGACCACCAGGTGAATTGTGACACCACAGATTAATTTTGCTTGATTTTGAACTTTATATGAATGGAATCAGACCAACATGTGTTCTTTTGTAACTGGCTTCTTTCATTCCACGTTATATTGAGAGACTCATCAAGATCGTAGGTAGCAGTGGTTGATCCATTTTCATTGCACCCTGTATTCTACCCTATGAATATGCCACCATTAATACATAGGCTCTACTTCTGATGGACATTTGGGTTGTTTCTATCTGGGGATATGGTGAATATTGCTGCAGTGCATGTCTTTGAGGAATATATGTTTTCATTTCTGCCAGATGCATGCCCAGGAATGGACTTGACAGATTTTACACACACTCTGTTTAGGTTTAATAGATAATGCTGAATTTTGTCCCAAATGACTGTACCCTGTTAAATTCTCTCCATCAATGCATCCCTGTTGCTCCCTCTCCTTGCCAACCTTTAGTATATTGTGTTAATTTGTGTTTGTGGGTGTTCAGTAACATCTCAATATCTTTGTATTTCCCTGATGACTGACGAGAGTGAACACCTTTTCATGTGTTCCTTGACCATTTTATTTTCATGAGGTGCCTATTGAGATCTTTTTGCCTATGTGTTTTCAACCGGGCTATGTCTTCTTTTGCAGGAGTTCTTTATGTATTCAGAATGTGATTCCTTTTTTTGTGCTGTGTCTTTTCTTGTTGTAACTTGTCCTTTTTTTAACCTTCTTAATGGTAAAAAAAATTTAAAGGAATTTAATTTATAAATATTCTTTGTGGCTAGTACTTTTGTGTTCTATTTAGTAGTATTTGCCTACCTCAAGGTCAAGAAGGTATTCTCCTCTATTTTCCTTTTCCACCCACTCATTCCTCTTCCCCTCTCTATCCTAAAGCACCCAGTATTTCCATCAGTCTTTCATCTAAGTCTAAAGAGGTCCAGTGCTGCTGAGCTTCAGAGATGAAGCACATTCATGGTGGTCTTACTGGGGACTCCTCTATATTATCTTCTAAGAAGCTTTTATATTTAAACTACGGACAATTCCGAAGTATTTTTAATTAATTATTTATTTTTTTGGCTATGGTACGTGATGGGGGTTGAATTTTATTCTTGTTTTTCAAGTCCGGTGTCCATTTGGCCCAGCACCATCTGTTGATAAGATGGTTCTTTCCCCGGTATTCTGTGGTGCTACCTTTTTCATAAATCAAGTGCTTATACATGTATGAGTCTGTTCATGGATTCTTTCTGTTCCATTGGTTTCTTTGCTTATATCAATGTCACACTGTCTTAATTACTGTGGCTTTATGATAAGCCTTGATATCTGCTCATATAAATTCTTTGGCTTTGTTCTTCCTTTAGGTTTTCTTGGTTATGCTCTGCGCTTTGTATCATGACCTTGCTTTTATATGACATGGAAAGCATCTTTAAAAGTGAAATGTCTTCCCATTTTGGAGAGCCTTCCCATCATCCTAGCCACAAACTCTGGGCTGACATCATGAAGTCACCCTATACCTCATTCTACAAGTTGCTTCTAGGTGGTCCTCATTGCCACAGGAGGCACTGCCTGGGCCAGGTCCTTCCATCATCTCCAGCTGCCACTTTCTTATGTGCAGCAGATCAGATCCGTGCTCCCCAATATCCTGCAAGTTTCGACTACTAAGACTGCCTCCATTTTTATAGGAATACAGTATATTGTGCTCTGACCATTTCACCAGGCGTGGAGTTAAGTGTTTTGCATGCACTACCTTATTTAATCTTTGCCACTATCCTAAGAAGTAAGGACCCTTTTTCTGACCTTTTAAGGTCGGAACCCTAATTTCCCCTTTCATTTTTTTCTTCTTTTAACTTCAAAGTCTCCACAGAACATAACTTTTCTGAGCTAGAAGGGACCTGAGGGACATTTGATTTGACAAATGAGGATGAATGATAACAGAGGGAAATGACTTACTCAGGGCCCTCTCCGCTGGTTAGTGGAAGAGAAAGCATTAGACCTCAGCTCTCTGGACTCCGTGACACTTTGAATCTCCTATACGTGTTTCACGGTTGCAGCACCTAGCAGACAGCCCCGCAGCTTCCTCATTTACTTCCTTCCTGAGTCCAGAATTTAAACAGAATTTCCTCAAAGACTTGTCTATGATGTTAGCTCTTTCCACTTCCTCATCTCCTTTTCCCTCCTCCACCCACTCTGGTCTTTCTTCCTCAATGACACTGAACTTACCCAGGCCACCCACGACTTCCATGTTGGCAACTGTTACAGTCTGGATCCAAGTGTCTCCCAAAGGCTCACATGGGAAATATCAGAAGTTAAAGGCTTTGTCCACACTGTGGCACTATTGAGGGCTGTGGACCCTTTGGGAGGTGGGACCTAGTGGAAGGAAGTGAGGTCATCAGGGTGTGCCCCTGAAGGGGATATTGGGGACCCCACTGTTTCCTATCTCTCTTTGCTTTCCAGTTGCCATGAGGTGAGCAGCTTTGCTCTCTACTGTGTGCCCCCCCCACCATGATGTTTTGCTTTGCCACAGGTCCCAAGTGACAAAGCCAAGTAACTGTGAACCCAAACCTGAAACTGTGAACCAAAATAAATCTTTCTTCCTCTTAAGTTAATATCTCAAGTATAGACTTTTTGGGGTCTCTCTCTCTCTCCCCCCCCCCCATAACTTTGACACCCCTGTCATGTCCCCATCTGTTTTGGGACTCTCTCTCCTTCTTTTTTCTCTATGATCACACCCCCTCAACTTTTCTTCTACCTTGTTGACTATTCTTTCTCAATTCCCCTTTGCTGTGTCCAGGCCCCTCTGCCGCAGTCTGGCTGGGCACAATCAGGAGCCACTTGTCAAAAGAAACTAACTTTATTTTTAGAACCACACACGCCAAACAAAACAGCTCCTCAGGAAAAACCCTCAGAGCCCCAACTGCCACCACCGGCTTCCCACAAGCCTCTCTCTCAACCACAAGCCTCCCCACCTCCCCCCATCCTCCTGCTCTTGAGGCCGATTGGCTGGGTCGTGTGGGCGGAGCCAAAAAAGTCCCCCAATGAGCAGCTCCGTGGTCTGAAAGGGCAGGGAAACAGCCCAACGAGCATCACCGCAGAGGAGCCAATCAGCTAGATGTTGCTGGGGCCGCTGTGAGCCAATCATCAGCTGGCAGTCTGAAAGGGCGGGGAAACAGCTCAATGAGCATCTCCAATGAGCATCACTGCAGAGGAGCCAATCAGCTAGATGTTGCTGGGGCCACCGTGAGCCGGCAGCTGGAAGTTTGCTGGCAGCTGGAAGTTTGCTGGGGCCCCTTCGGCTGTGGCTCTCAACATCTCCCCCTCTCTGTTTAAACAACAAGCATGTGGCTTAGGGACCGTGCCTGCCTTAGGTTGTCCAATAGTACATATGGTCCTTACCCGTTAGGTTGGTACCATTGCAATTGGATCTTACCCGTCACTGACTACCGGTCCAGTATACAGCCACACCTGTGGAGAGGTCTTTGTACCAGCAGGGGGGTGAGGTTCTTTGATGAATGATCATGACAAGCAGAAGGGAGGAAGATACACCAAGCCAATTGACGGCTCCTTTTGGAAAAATTGTACCACCGATGACATCATCAGCAAAAATACCCCAACACTACCACAAGTCGCTGCACCAACAGATAGTTCACAATGCATACAGGTGAGTTCACAATGTGTCCAGGCAAGTTCTGCAAGCAGTTCAGTGATGGCTATTGCAGAAGCTGTAAATTGGTTTTATCTTTGTCTTCACCAGCACTGGGATGAAGATAGGAATTCTGGCAATAATGGCTAAAGAAAAAATTATGTAACATTCCAGAAGGCACTAAAAGAAAACAATTTTCTTAACAATTTACATTGTCTTCACCTGCACTGGGATGAAGATAGGAATTCTGGCAATAATGGCTAAAGAAAAAATTATGTAACATTCCAGAAGGCACTAAAAGAAAACAATTTTCTGAACAATTTATATTATCTTGAACAGAATTATTAAATATAATGAAAAGGAAAGGTGAAAGTAAACAAACAGATCTGTTAACCTCCTTTTTTGTTCACATATTAAAACAATCCTCAACAGCTGTTTACCCAATTTAAATTAAACCATTTAAATCATGTGAATAAAAAAAACAATATTTGGATCCATTTTTTCATGAGCGCTCATCATATGTGATATATGGACATACGTACATACAAACATACAACACAAAACACAAGTATGCACACATAATATAATACATACAACACATAACATAATATTAAAGGCCTTATAACTTTTTACAGGTGAAATCTCCATTGCAATGTTCAAAAACTCTATAGTCAAAAAATAGAACTGATCAGCAAAACATTAACCTAGGTCTGTATGAGCTCAAAAAACAAAATAGAACTTCATGATGTGGGGAAGGGTAATAATAAAATAGATATTGAAAAAGGCATCCTGGTTCTGTCACAGATGTAAGGATAGCCAAACTGGAGTTTTGGATATCAGCTGTTATGGATTTGAGCCAAATCATCTTCTTTTTGGTCTGTAGAAATCGTTTTAGTTAATCTCTCTGGAATCCAAATCGGCTGCTGTTCTCCCTGTGGAAACACACAAACAGACCCCCGACTCCAGACAATCACTGGGTCAGGACCTTAGTTAATCTCTCTGGAATCCAAATTGGCTGCTGTTCTCCCTCTACGGCATCGTGGGCAAATACCCGGTATTCTACCCCTTTGATACCTAGTATTGTTAAACCCTCCTTCTATGGGGGCAATTCCTTTTAAAATGTCCTGTTTGTTCACAATTATAGCATGTTTTTGGCCTGGCATCTAAAACCTGTTGTACTGCAACTGCCAAGACTTGCCCCTGTTCATTAATGTCTCTACATAATTTAATATATGTGTTTAAATCTTCATGTTTCCATGGTCTAATGATATCTCTGCACCAACGATTTGCTTGCTCATAAGCCAGTTGTTTTATTAATGGCATTGCTTGTTCTGTATTCCCCAAAACTCTGGTAGGTGTTTGAATAAGCCTATCTACAAATTCAGCGTAAGGTTCATTAGCTCCTTGTATTACCTTAGATAATTGACCTTGTAAACCTCCATGTCCTTGTAAAGTCTTCCATGCCCTAAATGCATCTACAGCAATTTGTGCGTATACACCAGGATCATATGCAATTTGTAGCTGCTGATCCTCATAAGGTCCCTTTCCTAACAACATATCTAGATTTCTCTGAGGATAACCAGCTGCTGCATTTCGCCTAGCTGTCTCCTTGCAAAATTCCTCATTGGCAACCTTCCATAACAGGTATTTTCCTCCATTTAGCACAGCTTTACACATATTAGCCCAATCTGCTGGCGTCATGTTCAAGTTGTTAATGGATTTGACCATGCTTACAGTGAAGGGTGCTTGAGGACCATAGGTTGTTACAGCCTCTTTTAGCTGCTTCACTGTTTTGAAATCTAAAACATGGTGAATTCGTTGCCCTCCTGACTGTTCAAATACAGAGCATGCTGATCTTTGAGGTCCTGTCTCAGGATCCCATCTATTAACTATAGAGGTTGGAGGCCTCCCAGCATATGGAGGTGGCACTGTTGCTTGGACACTTACACCCTCTGGTGATAGAAAGGTGTTAGTAGCAGTCTCCTGTTGTAACTTTCCCCCTGATGGCTTTTTCTGTTTTACACTTTCTTTCTCTGTCTGACTAGCTTGAGAGGCCTTCTCTTTTACTTGAATTTTTTCCTCTGTCTGACTAGTTCGAGAGACCTTCTCTTTTACTTGAATGTTTTCCTCTGTCTGACTAGTTCGAGAGACCTTCTCTTTTACTTGAATGTTTTCCTCTGTCTGACTAGCTCGAGAGACCTTCTCTTTTACTTGAATTTTTTCCTCTGTCTGACTAACTTGAGAGACCTTCTCTTTTACTTGAATCATTTCCTCTGTCTGACTAACTTGAGAGACCTTCTCTTTTACTTGAATCAATATGTCTTCTCCTTCCTCTACCATTGTCTGAACTGAAGGCTTTGGACTAAGCAAACAAGATATGAACGTCCACAATGACAATGTGCCAACTGGCAGAGTCCCTGGGCTTTTCTTTTCTATTCTTTTTAAATCTTCACCATGATGGTTCCATTGTGATGTATTTAACAACTCCTCCTTAAAAAGCCATGGGCTACATTTTTGTATTGTATCAACATATGCCCTGACTGCTCTTGATTTTACTGGGATGCCTCCTTCCTCTAACAATTTACTTAACACTCTTTCGGTTTGTTTTTTACTAATTTCTGATCCCATATTTCTAGTATAATACAACCCAACAAGATAACACCAAACAAAACCGAGACAGAATGAAATAAAAATGGAACAACAAAAAATCATTATAGCCTTTCTCCCTATCTGTTCCTCAGACGCAAATAGTTTTTCCTCAGATGTGAGCGGTTTTTCTTCCGTCTCACTCATCTCCAGGGACAGGCAACTTAAAACAAAAGTGAAGCAAAACAAAAGAGGAATCTTAAAATGGCTACCCATCCTCTCGCCCTGCCCTCAGGGGCGAGCAGTTTACCTTATCACTTACCCTCAGTCGCTCCCCGTGCGAGCCACCAAATGCAGCAGTCTGGCTGGGCACAATCAGGAGCCACTTGTCAAAAGAAACTAACTTTATTTTTAGAACCACACACGCCAAACAAAACAGCCTCTCAGGAAAAACCCTCAGAGCCCCAACTGCCACCACCGGCTTTCCACAAGCCTCTCTCTCAACCACAAGCCTCCCCACCTCCCCCCATCCTCCTGCTCTTGAGGCCGATTGGCTGGGTCGTGTGGGCGGAGCCAAAAAAGTCCCCCAATGAGCAGCTCCGTGGTCTGAAAGGGCAGGGAAACAGCCCAATGAGCATCACCGCAGAGGAGCCAATCAGCTAGATGTTGCTGGGGCCGCTGTGAGCCAATCATCAGCTGGCAGTCTGAAAGGGCGGGGAAATAGCTCAATGAGCATCTCCAATGAGCATCACTGCAGAGGAGCCAATCAGCTAGATGTTGCTGGGGCCACCGTGAGCCGGCAGCTGGAAGTTTGCTGGCAGCTGGAAGTTTGCTGGGGCCCCTTTGGCTGTGGCTCTCAACACCCCTCAACACACACACTTGAAAATGAGACATTAGAGCACCCTAGATTCATTCCTTGGTCCATATTTCCATCCATACAGTTTCTACACCTCCAGCTCCCAGACCCATGGTCTTCAATACTATATATCTTCAGATGTTTACCAAGTTAATAGTTTTGATCCTGATTTCTCACCTGAGTTCTAGACATTTAACTTCTCATTTCACCTCTCTATTTCCTGTCATGCTTATTGGATTCTTTCTAAAACAGAGCCTGAGGCAAGCATTAATATACACTTTAAGTGGGAGATGCAAGTCCAAGGTACTGGGAGAGGGAGGCAAGAGAGGGTGAGACATAATGCGGTGAGCTACATTATCATCCTGCCTGACTCTTCAGGCAGCAGCCAAGAGACCCAGCAGGACACTCAGAAATTGGGTTCACTAAGTGTGCAGGACTTCTCTGGAACCTTCTTGAAGATATTGTACCTTGGAGTGATACCTAGGAGAAAGGAAGATGAAGGACTTCCTGGATCCATATTATCTCCCAGAAATCAGCTTGTTATGTGTGTCCCCTCTGTAACGAACACTCCATTCAGGTACTGAAGTCTGTTACCTGTCTCCCTATAGCCACAGCTCCTGGTACAGGAGGGGCTTCAAAGTGTGTGTTGAATGAATGAAGGACCATAAGTAGATAGAAGAATTATCTGTGTGGCAAGAAATGGATCCTTCTGTTTAACTTTGCATCTGATTGGGTCTTTCTACAAATAAAAATTATTTTAGTACAGAAAATATGGGAAAATTGAAGGGTTTTATTTAGATCCTGCTGAAGTTTAGGATGAGGTTAGGGATCAGTTAATAGCATTTCTCCTGCCCCATTTTTTTAAGTTAAACTTTCATCTTGAGATAATTATAGATTCACACCCAGTTTTAAGAAACGGTATAGAAAAATTTAGTTGTAAGAACTGGATGCCCGTTTTCCCAGTGGTAAATCTTATTTTAAAACAAAACAAAACAAACCACCATCACCAACAAAACACTATGATCCAATATCACAACCAGGATGTTGGCATTGACACAGTCAAGGTACAGTACTTTCCATCACTTTGGGATTCTCCATGTTACTTTTTTTATGGCCACAGTTTCTTCTCTCCTGCACCCACCACCTCAATCTCTGGAAACCTCTAACCTGCTCTCTATTTCTATTATATTCTTATTTATAGAATATGGCATAGCCTTTTAAGATTTGCCTTTCCCTCAGCACAATTATCTGGAAATGTATCCAGGTTGTATCAACATTATTCTTTTTCTTGCACAAGAACATTTCACATTGTTGGGAGTGGTGAATGCATTATGGTCCTTGAGCTGTCCAGTCACAGAAGCAATGCCCCTTCTGGGAACTCTCAGCACAAAGACATCAATTTGAGACCCCCCAGTTGCTGCGGTGACACCCTGTTCCAAAGGAGGTTCTGGCTGGGTGCAGTGGTGCAAGCCTGTAATCCCAGCGGTGGAGGAGGCTGAGGCAGGAGGATCGCTAGTTCAAAGCCAGCCCCAGCAATTTAGTGAGGCATTAAGCAACTCAGTGAGACCCTGTCTCTAAATAAAATCAAAATAGGGCTGGGGATGTGGCTCAGGGGTCAAGTGCCCCTGAGTTCAATCCTGGTACCCAAAACAAAACACAACAAAAGGAGGTTCTGTGCCAGACCCAGAATTATCAGTTCAAATGCCAGCTGCCCCCAGGGTAGAGAATTGTGGGTGCAATCTGATATTTTGAATTGAGCTATTTATACCCTCATACTCCTCGGTTCTGTTTATCTTGAAGAAACTTCCTCACGATAAATCCTTTTAATGTTAAAACCTATATAATAATTCATAGTCACTGCTTTCCTACCAGAGTTGTTAGTGAACCACTAGGACCCGTCTTTTTCTCTATTTGTGTGTCTGTCTGTCTTTTCTTCACCCTCTCACCACCCGGTTCAGTTACCTGAATTAATGGCCTTGCAGGTCATGGCACCATAGTTTGGATGTGCCACCATTTGCCTAGCCATTCATTCATTCATGGAAGGACACCTGAATTGTTTACAATTTGGAGCTCTTGAGATTAAAGCTGCTAAAAATTCATGTACAGGTTTGTGTATGAACATAGATTTCCCTTTTTCTGGGATAAATGGCCAAGAGAGCAATTGCCAGTGTGTAGTCATTGTATATATATTTTTGAAAAGCCACACATTGTTTTCCGTGGTGGCGGTACCATTTTACATACTACCGGGAACACAGAAATGGCCTAGTTTGTCCACTACCTGTCCCATTTGGAAAAGTTGAGGAGTATTATTTAGATTCAGCTAGAGGTTCAGGTGTTTGTGGATTCTTTAACAGAATTTCTTCTTCCTTCACTTTGTAAAACACTGATATTCTGTGTGCTGGGATAGGGGGTGACATTAGTGATAAAAGACAACTGCCATCCAAATAAAACAGCCTACCACGTTTTTCCCTCTAGAATGACAAGAAAGGAAACCATATACTTGCTGGACTTCCTACTCAGTTTTAAACAATATCAGAAAAGATGAGGCATCCCTGGGGCTTCTGAGTGGTGTGTGACAGGATTCAGGCTGCGACCTTGATCGGCCATGGGAACCACACACGTGGGACAAACCAGGAGGTAGGCGACGCCTTCACCAGGCTTCTCGGGATCGTCACCTGCAGAGATTCTGTATGTTGTCTTGTCTGAACCCAACTTGGATTAAAATCTGCCTCTAAGAGGGAGAAACTTGGCTTTAATGTTTGTGACCTCAGTCATTCTGCAATTCTCATTCTTCAAAACAAAACTGAGAAGTAGGAAAGTTGTCTTCAGTCCCCCGTGATTGCCCATAGTGTCTTAACCTTGTTTCCACCTCTTCCAGAGGCCCAGTGCCTCCTCAGCTCTCCCTCTCCTCTTCAGCCTTGCCTTTCAAGAACATCAAAATCACCTATTGTCTAGCGCCTTAATTATTCATGTTTTACTTAACATATGTTTATATAGTGCTTACCATTTGTTAGGCATTGTCTTGTGAGTTTATACATAGGAACTCCATTAAAACTCACAATTGATCCGAGAGTTAGGAATTATTAGGGCCTCAACTTCTCAGATGAAGGAACTTAGGCACAGAGCAGTCAGGTAACTTGCCCGAGGTCCCACAGCTCGTAAGTGACAGAGGTGAGATACAAGCATGAGGTTGACTCCAGAATCCATGTTCTCCATTGTCACATGAAGATGACTTTCCATTATTGACAAATATGCCTGAAACTTTTATTGTTCTCAAGGCCCTTGATTCCAAAGGACAGAAACCTTCAGGTAAAGAAATGAAATATTTGGTGTGCAAGTGACATGTATAGAGGGGCACAACTGCCTTAATCATATCCGATCCCGTCACTCAGGACCCCCACAAGCAAGAATTTAGTGCATGTAACAGCTCTGTCTCATGCAGATTCTTTCAGAGAATTGCAACTAACATTTCGGAAAAAGAATTACTATGGGCCAGAGAATGTGCTGGAATTGCATTTTATCAACAACAGGGTGGGGCAGGCAGGAGTGAGCATTTTTAGAGGTTAGCAAATGGAAGCATCAGGTGGCTACATAATTCATTAAGTCACACAACTCCAAAACAGAGGTCCCAGTTCCATCTGAACCCAGTACTTCGTCTCTTTTTACTACACAAAATTGACTTAAAGGAAGGTCAAAGCTTCTGGTTTTTTGTGTTCTTTATTTTTGGTCCGAGCGTCAGTTTGGCAAATGGCAAAGTAAGAATAGAAGCTTCCATTTCCTCACCCGTGAGTCAGTTACTCCCCCAGATTTTCTCATCTTAGAACAGGCCACCACCCTCACCTCAGGTGCCGGGATCAATAACCCAGGACTTTGGCCTTTTATTTCTTCCTTTTGCCATCTCTGGTTTGCAATTTGCCAATTCCTCTCATTCTGCTTCCAAAATGCGTCATGGGGCTGGGGTTACAGGCACACACCACTGCACCCACCATAATACACATTTTTAAAAGCAGTGTCTAGACCTGTCTGATAGATTTTCCTAAATGGTTTTGGCCCTTTAAGATTTTTTTTTCCTATAAATTAGCAACAAGTACCTAAAATAGTTTGTCCTCCTTTTAATTTTCTAATCTCCTTACTAACAAGATAGGGAATAGCTTCCACAGACGTAAAAAGAAGAAGAGGAAAGATCATTGGGTCCAAAACCTGTGATCTGGATCATTAGATGGTGTCCCTTTAAGATATGCCTTTTCACAGAGAGGCAGGGGACAGCCACAGGTCTCCCACTCCATAGGGTTCAAGGCTGGACTCTTCTTCCACAAAAGGTGCCCTGATGTGTGCACAGAGATACCATCACAGCATCATTGCAATATTTCAAGGACAATGCCAGGGGCCTGGGTCACAACACCCAAAAACAGACATTTGATGGGAATATCATGATGCCATTAAAATAACAGTAGCAAAAAAAAAAAAAAAAATGTTAAAACCCAGGGAAACCAGGATGCTATAAGAGTAAGTGTATACAGACGGCCTCCAATTGACGTGCACTAGAATGTGACACCATATGTGCTGCCCTCTTGAAGCTTACCTTAGTTCAGGAATCATTCCTGATTGAGACAGACGAGAATCCTGGGACCAGACAGGACCTCTTTCTTGATCTATGGCACCATGCTATTGATCCATCCCTAAGCTCTTCTTCCTGATCTAACATCCTTTCTACAGGGTAGAAAGGACAGTGAAGTGAATCAATGAATTGGAAACACACCAAAATATTAATATCGTTTATCATTGCAGGATTTTTTTTTATTCCTCTTTGTTTTGTAAATATTCTAACATTTTTTTTAAATGAATACAGTTATGGCTGGGGATGTAGCTCAGTGACACAGTGCTTGTTTACCATGCCTGAATCCCTGCGTACAGCCCTCAATACTGAAAAGTAAAAAATCCAGAGTTCTTGGGCTGGAGATGTAACTCAGTGGTAGAGCATGTTAGGCCCTGGGTTTGCTCCCCAGCACCACCAAATCAAATAAAATAAATAAAACATAAAAACATAAACCCCACCATTATTCTTTTTTAAAGTTTCCCTGGGAACTTTAAAAAGACAGCGGCTGTGGGCCCACACCTTCCGCCCTGCCCTCGCAAAGGTGTAAATAAAGAACCACTCGGCGGGTGCCTTCCTTTTGTTGCTTGCTCAACTTTCCCTGTGGGACTATGCTCTGACCGGAAGTCTGTGGGTGGGGTGCTGCTCTGTTTTTTGTTGCTGTTGTAGCTTCTTTGGGCTGATAAACTAGCACTTAAATGTTTCCCTTTTCCAAACCCCCAAATGACAAGTGTCTTTGTGGTGAGGCGACAGCCCAACTGTCACTGCCAATACGAACAGTCCTGGGGACACTTATTTTTAGTTTACTGTCTAAGCAAGTCCTGGGCTGGGTAATGAGGACCTCAGGGTCCAAAGCCCCAGGATCCTGTGCAGGGAGCATTTAAGGAAAAGGAAAGGTGGAGTGACCAGAGCTCTTCTCCAGGTAGACCAGAAAGAAAACCAGAGACCAACAATCCTCCTTTTACGTGGCTTAATGTTATTGAACATGCTGTAAACAGAAACATGCTGAGATTATTTGAATAAACGTAAACCCAGGTAGCCTTGGGGAGCTAATTATAGCAACAAGGTTGAGGATAACTCCCAGGGACTGTGGCAGACAGCTGCTACTATGACCTGCTCAGCCACCTGTTTCCCCTTCAGCTAACAGAACCTTGGAATTCGCTGGAGAGCTGCTGATCTCTTGGCCTACATGGGCCTCTGAAGCAAGGCTCTCACCTTCTGCCAGTTAACATTTCCCAGGGAAGGGAATGCCACGCGAAGTGACACAAGAGAGCCTTACCCAGTGAGTGATCCGTTGGTGTCTCCTACCTAGGGGCCCTAAAGTCAGATCCTTTAGCTTTTTGTTTGATTCTGTGAGCTACCTTGTAGCCTTCTAATATGTATGTGTGTGGGGTATGATGTGTGTGTTTGGCGGGGGATGGGGTGTGTGAATTTAATTTAATTATTTATTTGCTTAAATTAGCTAATATTGTTTTCTTTTGCTTGAAACCAGAGAACTGTGCCTAAAATGAGACTCAAAACATACTTCATTACATATACAAATCTCTGACAGCTCTGGACAGAAGTGCTAGCCTCAGATATTTTCAACTAAGAGAAAATGGCATTTTCCTCCTCAAACAGGAACCATGACATGCTCGGTTTGATGAAAGTGGGTGATTTTTTTTTCCTTCCCTTTTCCATGAATGCAAGCTTCATAATATTTCTTAGCCAGAAGCAAATAAATAACTCCTGCCCAAGGGGAACCCCTCAGACAGAAGAGAGAGCCAAGAACTCCCCATCGTCTTAGTGGACAGAGTATGGGTCCTGACTTTTCTCATGGCTCTTGACTTGGAAACCAGGCTCCAGAATGACCCCTCGGACATCGACAACTCCTGACAGAAGAATCTGACTCCATGATGGAAGTATGAGGTGTCATAGAGCAACGTTTGCATTATCCCTGTGTTCTGTGAAATACAGCTCCCTAAGAGCTGGCTCCCACCCCACCCCCAGTCAACATGGCTCCTTATCCCAGTCACACACAGACAGCAGCGGTGTGAATGCGGAGAGGATGGCATTGGCACTACTGCCACCACGACCTTACTGCTGAGACTTAGGCAGTATGGACGCCATGTTTGTGTTCTCCCCAGATTCACATGGAAGAACTCTGTTCCCAAGGCAATGGTCCTAGGAGCCAGGGGGAGGTGATCAGTGCCATTATAAAAAAAAGGCCCCAGCACTGCCCTGTCCCATCTGCCACATGAAGACACAGTGAGAAGGAGCCATCTGTGAGAAGGCTGGCCCTCACCAGACACTGAATCTGTAGACACCTTGATCTGGGACTTTCCAGTCTCTAGGACCCAAGAGAAATACCTTTCTGTTGTTTGTAAGCCATTTGGTCTATGGTATTTGTTACAGCATCCCAAATATATTAAGGCAATGAATAATATCTCATGTGTCCATAATGCAAATTTATTTTTCAAGGACTCTCCTATTCCATTTGATGCATATCATAATCCAGCAATATTAAGGGCCAGTGACATTAGTCCCATTTATTGGTACAGAAACAGTACACTTCAGTATTAGAGTGTTAAGACTTGTAGTGTTATTACTGAAAATAACACTGGTCGTCATAGATTGAAATCATCATCAACAGATGAATGAATAAAGAAAATGTGGTATATATACACAATAGAATGTTACTCATCCTTAAAGAAGATTGAAATTATGGCATTTGCCGGTAAATGGATGGAGCTGGAGAATATCACACTAAGTAAAATAAGCTGATCCCAAAGAACCAAAGGCCCAATGTTTTCTTTGATATGCAGATGCTAATTCACAATAAGGGGGGTGGTGGTTAGGGAAAAATAGATTATCTAAATCTATTTAAAATAGATTATCTAAATACTTTGGATTAGACAGAGGATAGTGAAGAAAGGGGAGGGGGGTTTGGTGGTGGAAAGGACAGTGGAATGAATCAGACATTATTACCCTATGTGTATAAACAATTACATAACTGGTATAATTCTACATCATGTACAACCAGAAGAATGAGAAGTTATATTCCATTTATGTCTGATATCTCCAAATGCATTGTACTGTCATGTATGACTAATTAGGACAAATAAAAAATAAATAAATAAAAATGTGAAAAAAAAAAAGAAATTATCAGACATCTCCCCAAGAATCTCTTCAGAGAACAATAAAAGCAAAATACTTAATATTTATTGCATGTTCCCTTCAAATTATGTGCTTCAAATTTATTGAAGTAGATACAATTGCCCATATTTCAAAATTGAAGAAACTGAAGCTCAGAGATTAGGTACTCTGACCCTAAAGATCGGATACACTGGGCTTGTGAACTTGTCTTTGTTAACCCATTTTGAAGAAAGACTCCATCAGAGTAAGTCGACAAGACCCTTATTCCTTGTTCTGTTCTCACCTAATTCCCTTCTGGTAAATACTTCTTAATCTGAGGGTAACTATCTCTTATCCACTAGAAGTAAAACCAGCTCTTCACTAATATTTTCAGCTCAGAGTGAAAGGGTGGAAGAATTAAAAGAAAAGGGTGTCCAAAGTCCAGCTCATAGGCCCAGATGGTCTAAAGGACCTGGGTAAGCGCTCAGCCCTAAGATACTAACAAAGTGCCCCGACTTGACGGGTGATCTCACCAGGGTGTGCCAGGCCAACGGAAGCAGTAGTCTGGAAAATGTCGAGGGTCTGATAATTCAATTAATGCTAACCTCACACTTGACTTCCTTCTGCAGTGGGTATCTCTGATCTTAGCCTCCACAGCGCTGCAGGTACCCAGTCTAGGCTGCCAACTTATTTTCAAAGGAGGGCTGGGGTCTGGGGAGGGAAGGCAGATTGAAGATTGACATAAGATCAAAGGTTTGACAAAACTTGCCACCATTCAAATGAGACCCACAGACATTTCAAACGTGGTTTGTTCATGGGCAGCGTAAGGTGAAATGATGGATCCAAGGGCCATGGTCAAGGGCAGCCTCCACCTCTTTCAGCATATTCTTCCCTTGGAAAGTTCACTCACCACCCTCAACCATCCATCTCCAGAGCTGAGGCCCTGAAAGTGGCTCCCACAACTGTCTGGCCTGACCAAGTCTCTGGGTTGGCTTCATTTTATTAGAGAAGGTACTTTAAAGTATATTTTCCCCCCTAACTGTTCACTCCTTCTAAGTATTAGTAACTAAACTAAAATCAGTCAATTAATTCACAATTTATATACTATTTAGCAACAATGTCTTAATAACTTAAGACTCTCAGAGGACTTTTGCAATTTGCCCTAACATTTCTAATGGAATTTTTTTGGCCCTCTGGGAGGCTATTGAGTGTTTAATGCTTACTTTTATCCCATTCTCCTCTCCTCTTAGAAAGGTCACATGACTGTGGCCTGGGCATCACCTGCAAACCTTGGCATTTAACTGCCATTGAGTGACCCTCCAGTATGCTCCCCTCTATTTTGACAGGTGGAGTCATTTGTTGAAATGAAAGTGTCATAAGATTAAGAAACCTGGATCCCTGAGGTACCCTGTGAAGGGCAGGTGTCCTAGAGAATCATCCAGACCTACAAAGGGCTTTGGGTGAAATGGTAATAAAGTCCTTTGTGATAATCCACTAATGTGTTTGTGATTTTTTTTTTGTGTGTGTGTGTGTATAGAAACACAATCTGGCATATCTGATAGATACAGCTAGTAACTTTTGAACACCTGAAATCACAACCATAGTTTGATTCCTATCGACTGTTAAGAGAAACATGTGTGGCTTATTAGCTAAGTGACTTTGACCAGGTTGTTATACTCCCTGAGGATGAGTCTCAGTTTCCTCTGTAGGAAAAGGTCGTTGGTCTCCTTTGAGTATAATATCTACATAAGTGTCAATCCAAAATTGTAGGGGACCTACTCCCAAAGGTAACTATTGTATGCCAAGGCAAAGCAATTTGTCTTAAATCCAATGGGGATGTTGAACCTGAGCCACTTTTTACCTACTCATCTGTGAACAGAAACCTCAGTCTACTAAGCACAAGTTTTAGGAGGTTTTTTGTTTTGTTTTTGTTTTTTGATATTGGGGATTGAACCCAGGGGCGCTTAGCCACTGAGCCACATTCCCAGTCTTTTTCTTATATTTTATTTAGAGACAGTGCCTTGCTAAGTTGCTTAGTGCCTCGATAAGTTATTGAGGCTGGCTTTGAACTCCTGATCCTACTGCCTCAGCCTCCTGAGCTGCTGGGATTACAGGCATGGGCCACCACACCCTGCTAGGAGGTTTGAAATTGTACTCAGGACTCATAACATCTCATTATCCTCCAGAATTGGTCATTCAAGCACTTCTCAGTTATCAATATTTATCAAACACAGCTGCTTGATGTGAGAATCAGGCAGATTTTCTGTTATTGTTTGTTTGCTTTCTCTTTGGGAAAATTCCCATTTAACGTATGAAGAAGATAAAGCCACATCATCCAAAACAGTGGCTTGCAGGCCTTTTCACTTGAGAACATCTCTTCAAAGCAAAAACAGCCCCTGGATCTGTGTGTGTCTGGTGTGTGTGTGTGTGTGTGTGTGTGTGTGTGTTTACACTATCAGTGCCCACCGATCTAAAAATTCACCTATAAAAAACTGTTTCAGTGATTGTCATTCATAATATTTAGACATATTATGCATTCGGGTTTCAGGCAACGCTGGGCATGGATGTATATTTGCAGACCTCTTGCAGTAACTCCAAGGTTCCTAGGAGCTACTCATACTCACAGGCTAGAAATGTGAACTGAAGGAATCTAGAAGCACACTGAAACCTCTAATGGGTTCTTGTCCCCCCCACCCCCCACCTTGCTGCCTGGGAAGCAGATGCTTAAACAGAATTAGCAGTACATAAAGTTTGGGGGAAAGAAACACCTGTGGAAAAAAATGGGAGGAAGGAGCAGGACTGTGTATGGGGGAGCTGTGCAATGAGGACACAGTCTTTGATGGCCCAACAGGGTTGCGTGTGGGAGCTGAATGCTCATCAGACAGAGGTGGTAAAGGTCCCTATTCCATGGCCGTGCTCAGTCATTGACTGGGACCATTCTGAGCAGAGTGTGTGGGGTCTGGAATTGTTAACAGGGGTAGACCAACAGCTGAGCAGGGGGTACTTTATTGAAGGGGGATCTGAGCCATGTATCTCATCGGCCACACCCCGCTTTTTCTCTTAATTCTACATGGTAAGCTTTGCCCTTAATGTTATTCGCTGGGATCACATAACCCTGTTAGTGGCAATGTGAAGTGCCCTTGGGAAATAGGCCACCTCTTAACCAGATAGAAAACCATGACCACATGGAAACATAGTTGCAACTGTCTAAGGGGAAAGGTACCCCTAGGGCATGGGTTGCATTTAATTTAAGCAGAGTCTCCTTCTGTAGAGGGAACTAATAGCAAATCTGAAATAA
The DNA here is from genome assembly GCF_021218885.2 of Marmota monax. Lineage (NCBI taxonomy): Eukaryota > Metazoa > Chordata > Mammalia > Rodentia > Sciuridae > Marmota > Marmota monax. Next base: position 1,980,395 of record NW_026692072.1, on the reverse strand, counting down.
GATTAGAGAAATGGTTGCCACAGGAGTCTGGTTATGATCTGAAATACACACAGTCATGAGCATTGACCATTCTCGGTGGGAAAGCAAACGGTGCTGAAGAAAATGAAGCAGGAGATGACTTCCCCAGGAGGAGGAAGGAGTCTCTTCTAAGTGTCAGGCCTGAGCAGCTACAGCTCCTTCTGGTAGCCTGGGCTGTGAGGCTGTGTTCAGCACATGGCTTGAAGAAGAGGCAGGAGGGACCCAGCTAGTGGGAAACATCTATAAGACCTAATCTAAGAAGGGAGTTTGGTCTGGTTTCAAGCATTGAATCTGTTAATCTCCAAAAAAATGCATCGTTTGGAGCTACCATAGTGGTTTTCAAACAGGAGTTCATACTGACCAAGGGGGGCTGAGCAGAGAAAGGGGGACCTAGAGGGCTGGCCCGTCCCCTACCCCCAGCATCCAGCCCTCCTGCAAAGGAGCAGCCCATCTTCACTTCTTTTCAGGTTAGTATTTAGTGTACAGTTACCCTGAAGAAAAGATTATTTAGTGAAAATAAATTGGTGAGATAACTACAGTTTCTTAGCTCTCCCTTGCAAACCTGCTGGAGGGGGCAGAGACTCTATCCGGACTGTGCACTTCTAAAGAAGCTGCTCAGTGTACCTCCTGAGAGAAGGATGGTTAGAGAAGTGACAGATGTAGTGGAGGGAGGGAGAGGGAAGGACAGACGGGAACAGAGAGAATGGCTAGATAATATACATTTGCCAATATACTAATATGTGATGCATATTGTAACATATATGCAAAGATAGAAAATTTGAAAGGATGAGCCAAAAAATTAAATTGAACAAAGGCTCTAATACTTTCTCTGGTATCCAAAGGATCATCTTGATTTCCCTGTCTGTAGACACTCCTCCATTGCAGAATTCTCATAGTTTTGTTTATGATGAAAGTGTGGAGGATGAGGGAATATCCTACCATTTCTTACAGAAGTAGACCCATCCCACTATTTTTCAGAGGTGTCAGAGCCTCTGAGATAGTTGGTGCTCCCCAATCCTAGCCTAGTTCTTCCTCTCTCCCAGGGCTGGGGGCTAGGATAGAATGGATAGTTATTTCAGTTGATTGCTAAGCTGGGAAGAGAGTTCCTATCTGTTTCCAAGTCAGACAGATTCTTCTCCTTTCCCTTGAAGCACAAATGAAATCCAATTTAAGCACAGGTGAGATTTTTGAAGATGATCCCTAATCAAATAGTTAATGGAAGGCCCTGGACCTCAACTCCACAAGTCCATCATAAAACAAAGTCACTGATATCTGGGAGATTAAATGATAAACGTCCCTTCTGAGAACATTGGACAGAGAAGAGACTTCAAGGTCTGAGCAAGCAAAGGCAAACATCACCAACACCCCCGGGGGATAAGGAGGTATAAGACAGAAACCAGAGATGTTTGTGTCACCTCTGTGACTCAGCTTTTATTTTAGCTACTGACAAATAAAGGACCATTTCCAGGTATGCTATGTTTGGTTAAACCCTAAACTTGGACATTAAGTATAACTCTAAGGTTACCAAAACTGCATTGCTCTAAGCCACAATTATTTCACACATGTTGAATTGAAAAAAAAAATTAAAATTAGAAGCAAAAAAATAAAATAAAATGAACGACTGTGAATTTCCCACACAATCTGCAAATCTCCCTTCTCTATCAATGTGACACGAGAGTTCTGCTTCTGTTTTGACAGCTCTTTTTGCCTTGGAGACCCACTTTCAGAACTGTTTCCCCAATGTGTTTCCCCACCTTTCCTTCATTCACATCTCACCCCCACACACACTCCTTTCTTCTGAATTCCCATCTGCCAATCTGTCTTTCCAACCCCACCCCCAGATGCACGTACAGGCTTTGCCCCGAAGCCTCCCCAGTGAGCAATATCTTTTTCTGGGGATCGTAAGCCCTGACTCATTGCCTCCTTCCTACCACAGTTTCCAAAACACAGTCCTATTTCGCGCCTGTCTCTATGCAGATCTCAGTCTGAGCCACCATGTATGTAAACAGACTCTCAGTGAGGGGATCCCTCCTCATCTTCCCAATGCTCTCTCACTCTCTATCTTCCAATGCCCACCTTCCAAAACTCCTGAAGGAAGCAGAGCATAAGGCATGTGAAACTTCCAGATCTGTTCTTCTCTGCATCTCAAACTTTTGGTCCACAAAGGAAAAAAACACTTCTGCTATTAAAATGAAACTTTAAGACCCGAGGACAAATGGCATTGAAAAAGCAGACAATAGTGCAGTCCATTCTATCTTATCTTCTCCATTCAGGCAGGAAAAAGACATCGTCAAGAGGAGCCAAGACATTCTTTGACTCAGGCAGCTGAGTGAATTCTATCCCTGTCCTCCCAGCCTCCTTAAAAAGCAGTAAGAGAGTTAAATACGGGCACGGAAGGAGTGGAGTAGCTTATAACCTTGAATAGGAAGTACATGAAGACTCAAAATATTATGTTAAATGTAAGTATATTTATTCCCCTACCAGATTTCTGCAAGGCAGCGTCTTTAAACATGGCAAATTAAGAGTCATTAATTGGAGTGTGGTGTGTTACAAACAAGAAAGATGCAGTTCAGCAAATCGATCAGATTGCCATCTGAACTGTCCCTAAATTCCTATCTCTGGTTGCTCTAATCGTATCTTCCGACCTCCAGATACTCTCCTTTCTCTGGATTGATTGTTAGATCCTTCCCCTTCTGGAACATCAGTCTCCTGGTGACTCAGGTGAGCCTGCAGCGCTCCCTCACACCCCTGCCTTTCTGATCAAGACCCGCCTGTTCCATACTGATTCCTAACAATGACCCCAGCATGCTCCCAGCTTTCATCCCTACCAAGATGTGCATGGCCTTTGGACCCAGAGCAGAGGGAAGTACCTGGAGCAGCCTTTGCTCTCACAGAGGTGATGTGTAGGAATGCATCAGCTTTCATGAAGGATTACGTTGAGAAATCCTTTAGTCCATCACATCCTCACTTTCCAGAGGAGGAAATACCTTCCTGTCTTCTGACACTTCACTATATCTTGGCTTAGAATTTAGAGAAAATTTTAGCTACGGAATTTATGAAAGAATTCACATTTATGCCTTTCAGAAGACCACTGAAATAAAATCAACCAAACAAGAGGGTGCCTGAAGCAATGCTGTGAATGGAATGGAGACGTTTCACCTAAAACAATGCTGTGGGTCTACGGTTGGGACAGGGCCCCTGGAGACAGCTTGCTTATCCAAACACCAGGTCTCACAGAAGGACTTGCATTCCACGTGGCTTCCACATGATTTCTAGAAGGTGTTCTGCAGATCATCTAAGGGCCTTTCTCAACATGACCAATCATGTTAGGGCATTAGCTCTGACTCTGGGGAGTACAGAGCCTGTTTCACATAGACCCATATCTATTACCTAAGCTCAGTGTTAGACAACCACAGAGGTCAAATAACAGAGGCAAATCAACCCCTCTTCCAGAACATTGAAGGAAGCAGAGCTTCAAGGGTCAGACCCTGCAGGATTCAATGTCTTTTGCATTTCAAGACAGTTATCACATAAAGAAAGAGTGATTTTGTTAAATAAGATTCTCAGGCTCTTACTTAAGTGGCATCTAGAAAAGACCTAGAGAAATACATGCCATCACTTCCAACATATGTTCTTCACCCTGGCAGGACACTCAAAGATGAGTCAAGTTTTGTCTAAAGAAACATTTCATTCATTTATTCAATTAACATTATTTATGTGTTCACGCAGATCTAAAGAGACAGTCATTGATATTTCCAACTCCTCTCATCTCCTTAGAGAGCATGGATCATAACAAGCACTTTTCCACTTTTCCAACACATTTTTCCCCCAAAAAAGATTACTTAAGTGTACCATTGAGAATTCTAGTGTCCAACTAGCACAACTTTGGAGAGAGTTAATTTACCTCATCTACATGGTATGTCCCAGAGTGTTTAAGCACAAATCACAAAAATCAACTGTAGGTTAACTACAGCAGAAAATAAATTTATTGGAAAATTTTAGGGAGATTCACAGAATAAACACTAAGGCAGAAGAGTGAAGATGAGAAAATGAAAAAACAACAACAACAAAAACAGAACATCTCCAGATATGTGAGGAACAACATGCATGAACAAGATCACTTCTTAAAGCCAGACGGGTGGCGCATGCCTGCAATCCCAGCTGCTCAGGGGGCTGAGGCAGGAGGACTCTGAGTTTGAGGCCAACCTGAGCAAAATAGCCAACTCTTTCTCAAAATAAAATTTAAAAGGGGCAGGAGGAACTGGAGATATCGCTCATAATAGAACACTTGAGGATGAGCAGAGCCCTGGGTTTGATCATCAGAGTCAGGAAAAAAAAAATCATCATTTCTTGGGAAAAACTTGTTTAAGATATGCTATGGAAGCTGCCATTGCTGTAGATATCACCTCCTGCTGCTGTCACCACGATGACTGCTGAATCATTACTACTGCAATGTCCTATTTCTATGTGCACCTCCATCCTTGTGTCACATTCAAGATCCCAACACTCACATGAGAGCATCCAACTGGGTAAGTATAGCATCATCCCATATTTCCATCTTGCCCCCCAAGCCAGCTCTATGCTCCATTCCTTATATAGCTCTAACTCCCTCCCTCTTGTAAAGACATGGACTTGTGCATAAGTGAAACCCTTAGCTTGCGGGACCCAGTTTTGAGCTGTATGGTCCTTACTTCTCACAGTATTTGATCTTCTTTAGAAAATTCGGTCATCGTAAAAATGTGGTTTGCGCTCACATCTCTTTTTACCCAGATAATAGGAACATTTGTCAATTCATTCCAAGAAGGATTTGAAGCAGCTCACAGAATTTAATACACTCTAAAACACTCCAATGCAAAATGAAAGCAGAACAGTTTGGGCCCCTGAGAAACACACTGGAGCTCTATGTGATGGCCCCTCCTCTTAGGATTCCTGGGCTGGGGAGGCAGACCAAGAAGGTGGGTCAACCTAGGTTCTTGGATACTGTCCATGGGCCAAGGGGGTGTTTTGCTGACAGAGGAGTATGTATGTATGTATGTGTTTATTTATTTATTTATATTTTGGTACCAGGGATTGAACCAGGGGCGCTTAATTATTGAACCACATCCTCAGTCCCCTTTTTATATTTTATGTAGAGACAAGGTCTCGCTGAGCTGCTTAGGGCCTTATTAAGCTGCTGAGACTGGCTCTGAACTCGCGATCCTCCTGCTCCAGCCTCCCCAGCTGCTGGGATTACAGGTGTGCACCACCATGCCCGGCGACAGGGGAGATTTTAGGAAATCAGTTGATGGCTTTGCTGGATCTACAGGTGATGAGCATGGCTTGTATGTTTCACGACAGGTAAAAATTGGCCAGTAAAGGGCTCTGGAGTCAAAGTAGGGATTGACCAGGTGGTCTGACTGGTGGATGACCGGTAGTCTGCAAGTCACAGATGACACCAAAGAAACCCAAAGGATAGAAGTGTAAGGGCTGCACTGTGGGCAGAGGAAAAGACTGGGGTTTTATTAGACATCTGAGTGGTGCTGGCTTCTCTGGGAAGGGAAGCAGGAAATGGTCCTTCTAAGGTTTCATAGAACCCAGAATACCAGAATGGCAGTTCTGGATTTTCATCTAAAAATCACTCTTTAATCAGAAAAAAAAAAATCAAACATTATTTTGAAATGAGCCTTCCAGACAATGAGGGATGGTAGAAGGAGGCCCAATTTTTGTTTGAAGCCCTCTGTTCTTTAACTAGCTGTGTGACGACGGGCGAGCCAGCTTCCCAGGGCCTCTCCCTCCTTCCATGAAATGAGAAGATTGGGCCAAGTGTTGCCTGAAGGTTTTGCACTGCAGAAATGACTGGACCATCTCTAGCTCCTCTGTGCATGCGCTAGTCACACATGAAGCAGGATGGACACTGCGAGACTGTTCCAGGGAGAAAGCCACAGAGCGCTGTCCTCGCTGTGCCTCTCCTTTGCCTGAAGCTGGCTCTGGGAGAGGAAAACTTCCTCAAAAGAAAAAAAAAAATACACACACAGCTGTTGAAACGGCCCAAAGAGAGTTATACTTGATTCCTGTTTCTTAACATCCTGAATGTGGAGCCCAGCCGAACTGATAATGGGGGCACTTCCCGCAAATGACAACCACAAACTGAAATGGGGAAAACCAGGCTACCGAAGGGCTTATCCAGTAGTGGGTAACTATGAGCAGAAATAACAGGCCTGCCCTGGGACCAACCTGGTCACAGCTCAAGAAGGCACGGTGGCAGACCAAGGAGGATTTCCTTTTTTTTTTCTTTTTTTCCAAGACAAACCACACTGACTGATGAAACACCCGGTTATGCCCCAATTTCCCTCTTTCTTCATATCGTTCTCCCCCAGACTGCATTCCATCATTGGCTGTTTGTTATTTGTAAATCTTGGAAATTATTCAGCCATTCTAAGTGACGTGCCATCGTCAGCCTCCTCATGGAGCAACTTATTGAGCAGTTAGGCTGAAAGCTGTGTTCCACATGTCAGGGACCCTGCAGTGAGCGAGACAGGCGAGATCATGCCTATCTGGAGATGGATGGGGGTAAAAGGAAGCATATTTGGAGAGCATGATTAGAAAATGTCTCCCCATGAAAGTGGCACTAAAGCTGAGACCTGAAGAATATTAAGGAGCCGGTTTTGTGAAGGGAGGCGGGTGGAACAGGGTGTGTGTGCGCGCGCCTGTGTGCAGAGTGGGACAGGTAAATTTCGTGACAGAGGGAAGAATAAGTTGATGGAAATTCCAGCTGATTTCAGGGATGAAAGAAGTCTCAGCTGAGTGAAGCCAAGGAGAAAATGATATGAGTTGAGTGGTGAATCTGGCAAAGACTGTGAAAATCTGATAATTTTTCCATAAGTTTTTTTCCTAACTCCAATAGGAAAGCATTAAGATATTTTAGACAGAGGAATAGCAGAATCTTTTTTCCATATTCCATCTGTTTTATGTACAATAAAAAAGTAGGAATAAAATCAAAAGCAAGAAGACCAGAGAGTAGACTATGGTTGTGGTTTTAAGGCAAGAAATTCTGAGAGCTGGGGTTTTAAGGGAGTGGTGCTCGATCCCCCAGGGACACTTGACAATGCCTGGAAACAGTTTTGATGGTTACATCTAGTGAATGCTGCTTGCATCCCCTGAGCAGAGGCAAGGGATACTGGTAAGCAACAAAGAATTACCCAGCCCCCAATGTCAGTAGTGCTAAGGTTGAAAAACTTTGGATTCGATGATGGCAGGAGAAATGGAAAGAAGTAATTGAACTCAAGGTGCATTGTGAAGCTGAAATGAACAGGCATTCCAAAGACATTAAATGTGGACAGTGAGGGAAAGAAAAGACCCAAAGATCACTTTCAGATTTCTGTCTGAAGAAATACGCCATGAGCACATGTTGGATGGTATTTGAAATTTCCATCTAGGAGACAGAATCAACTGCAGTTTCAAATTCCACATCTGCCCTTGACCAGTTGTGGTTTCCAAGCCACACAACCATGCTGGGAGTCAGTGTCCCTGTCTACAAAAGGGAGATGACAATGTACCACCATGATGAGGTTCAGTTCCTCAGCCATGTGAAGTGCTTCAGGTTGGCCTGGCATGTGGCGTGTTGGTTACTTTTTGTGGTTTCCTCTTCTTAGTACAGTGGGGTCAAAAGAACTGTCAGGGTTGGACATATAAATCTGGGAGCCATCAGCATTCAGTTGGTACATCAATAGCATCTAGAGCTTGGAGATGAGGGTATAGACAGAGGAGAGAAAATGTGCAGGACTGAATCTTGGGCACTCTACTGTTAGGGTATAGAGGAAATGAGAACCAACCACCAAAGAGACTGAGAAGAACCAGTCAGTGAGGTAAGAGGAAACCGACCAAATGGAAGCATTTTAAGGAGGAGTGCTTAGCTGGGTTGACTTAGAAGAGGATGAAAAGTATCTCCTGAATTCCAAAGTCGTTGGTAACTTTGTCAAAAGCAATGTCAGTTAAGAGATGGAGATGGAAGCCCATCTGGAAGGAGTTGAAGATTAAATGCGAGAAGAGATGGAAACCGAAATGAAAACTTCTTCATTTTGGCTGAGAAGGGCAGAATGGATAGAGGACTGTTAATGAGGCAGAATGGGTAGAGGACTGTTAATTTCTTTTTGTTTTGTGTTTTAAGATAAATATTACATAGTATTTACATATTGATGAGAATATTATGGTAGAAAGAGAAAAAAATAGTTACATAGGAGGGAAGGGAGATGGGTAAATTCCTGTAATCTTTCACAGGAAATGAGGAGAGAGGAGAGACTGGCTGGCCATTGGTTGGAGGAGAGACACTTTGTGCTTTGAAACAGGAAGCAAGAGATGGGGCCTGCTGTGTAGAGAGGTCTGTCGTTTTTGTGTTGGGGAAATGCAAGCAGTGATAAGTCTTTCCTCCTTTATCTTCTTAGTGAAGTAAGCAGGGAGGGACCCTCAGAGGTAAGTACAGGAAGACAGTAGTGTTTTGAGTAGAGACAGTCGCCTTGGAAAGTGGGAAGCAGAGCATGTTAGTCGGATTTTTGTCATTGTGAAAGATACCTGAGGAAAATGATTAAAGGAGGAAAGATTTATTGTGGCTCATAGTTCCAGAGGTTTTAGTCTGTGATCGGCTGTGTTGATTGCTCTGGGCGTGAGGTGAGGCAGAACATCAAGGTGGAGGCTGTAGCAGAGGAAAGCCTCGCGGCTCAGGGGTAGAGCACTCGCCTAGCACATGCGAGGCCCTGGGTTCGATCCTCAGCACCACATATAAAATAATAATAATAATAATAATAAAGGTATTGTATCCAACTACAGTTAAAAAATAAATATTAAAAAAAGAAGGGATCAGGGACAAGATACAGTTCCCAAGGGCACATCCCCCAAGAACCCAGTCATGAGGTCAGAGCCCTCATGACCCAATCACTTCCCAAGAGCCCACCTCTGAACATTGCTGCATTGCAGATCAACACATGTTTTGGGGGAACACTTCATATCCAAACCATGACACATAGATTTCTAGAGAAAAATGGTGGAATTGTTGATCATCTTTTGAGACTTGGAGTCATAAATTTTAAGTGAAACCAGTGAACTTCATTTTTATCTATCTATCTATTTATTTTTTGGTACTGGGGATTGAACTCAAGGGCACTTGGCCACTGAATCATATCCCTAACCCCATTTTGTGTTTTGTTTAGAGAGAGGGTCTCAATGAGTTGCTTAGTGCCTCACTTTTGCTGAGGCTGGCTTTGAACTTGCAATCCTCCTGTCTCAGCCTCCGGAGCTGCTGGGATTATGGGCAAGTGACACCATGCCTGGCTCTATATTTTAATTCACATTTAGTAATTATACATACTTCTAGGGCACAGTAGGACATTTTGATTTGTGTATACAATGTGTAATGAACAGATCTGGGCAACTGGCATTTTCTTCCAATGTCCAGCTATTCAGAGTAGAGGATAGAGACTTCTCATTGGATTCATTGAAGAGCTGGAATTTGGCCATGTCAACAGGACACGGGCTGAGCCAAGGAGGTTGAGGGTATTTGCAAGAGTATGGTAATAACAGTAGGCCATAAAAATCTAAGATGGGATGTAAATAAAGAAGAGCCCATATGTGGGAGAAAAAGGCAGAGAAATCACAGAATTGGTCGTGAGTTAAAGCAGAATGAAAGAGGTGAGTTGGGTGGTAGGGAGCCTGGGTCAAAAAGGGGCATTGTAATCTAGATTTCAAAGGTGGAGTAACGTCCTGAGATGGAATGTCCAGAATATGAACTGAAGTGTGGGTGGCTGTGGAGGTGTGGAGTGGGACGAGTGTCCATGAGGGAACCAGGGGACCAAGGAACTAGGGTGCTAGCCACTGACTGTCCACTTGGAAGTGGAGTCACTGAGCAGGACAGTAGGATCTCGCCTAGAGAGGAAGATAGGCTTAAGTGCTCAGAGAATGAGGTGTGGCCTCGCTAGGGACTGAGGATGGAAAGGAGAGGAAGGTTGGTAAGGGAACAAGCACCCAAAGGGACAGTAGGGGGAGAGATGAAAGACGGTGCTTCCACACCCTGACCCTGAAGTATGTGGACTGTGAGAAAATGAAGAGCATCGGACTGGGAGACCTCTAGGTGAACGGTAGACCTACGGTTACCAGGTCCCTGTTAGGGCAGCAAGGTGCAGTTCTGAGAAAAGGTCACACCATCTCCGACCCCCACTGGCTCAGCAGTCAGTCACACACTGCAAAACGTGAGCCTGTTTGGAACCTCTTTTGCTCCTATTCCCTTGGATCCCTTCACCATCCCTACTTCCAGTGAAAAGCAAGGATTATCCGATGTTTGCAGACTAAAAATAACCACAGGGCAAGCTAATTAAGTGGTTTAAATAAAAGCCCACACTTAGGTCAAAGTGGATTAGGTGGAGGCTGTTTTTAATGTAATCCACATTGTTCTGAGAGCATCCCCCCTGGCATTCAGGTTCAAAACATACAAGCTTTGTTTTAAATACTTTAGACTCAAAAGGTCCTCTATGTATTATTAGAAAAAGCGAAGTTGCCCAATTAATGCAAAGTTCACTATGGCATTTTAAATCCCATCCTCAGCCTTACATAATACAGACACTCCAAAGCTGTTTATGGCAAGAGTCTAAGATCAGGAGCATCCCTGTCATAACAGTTAATATTTATTAAGAGCTGACTGTGTCTCAGACCTTTCTGTAAGCAACATTCCCACATTATTGCATTTAATACTCACGAAGCCCATGTGGGTTTTTATTCCACTTTACAAATTGAAAAAAATAAATCATTGAAGAGTTCAGTGACTTTTCCAAAATCACTAACCACAAGGGGTAGACATCGGATCACCTGAAGAGCTTGCACTTTTATCAGTGGTCATTCTATTGTACATGTAGTATGTGTACCTTTACTCTCCCTTCTTCATCCAGAGCAGACAACACTAGTCTATCACAGAGCAATCCTACCAAGCTTAATCACTAATCCATTGCTCTGGGAGCACCTCCCAGTTGATGAGTGCTGGCACTAGAAGTCACTCTGCCATTCCTACCCAGCCCTCCTCCCTTGCTTGCTTTTAACTTCCCTCAAATCTTGTGTCTGTTCAAATCCAGAGACTGGTTCTACTTTGAGTCTGGCCCTCTGCACATGGCCTAGAGTCTTGACCTCCAAATTTGACCTAGGCTGACTTTGCTCCAGGCCCTCTTGCCCTTGTCCTGGTCTCCTTCTAGTCCATCCATCCCATCTTTATCATGAACCGACTCTGTGTTCAGTGTTGACAAGGACCTCAGGCACAGAGGTAAAGTCATGGCAACGGGCAGGACAGAGAAAGAAGGCTCAGTAGCAATTTCACCCTCAGAGTCCTGAGCTTTGAGCCATCTATAAAAATTTCTGTGTGAACAGCATAGGTAGAGAACTATAGAGGTGATAGCACCTTCTCACACAGTTGGAAACATACCACTGAATGAGGCTGACATCTTTTAAAATGAAAGAAAAGGGGCTAGGGTGGTGGCTCAGCAGTAGAGCACTTGCTTAGCCCATGCGAGGCCCTGGGTTCGATCCTCAGCACCACATAAAAATAAGTAAAAAAAATAAATAAATAAAGGCATTGTGTCCAACTACAAATAAAAATAAGCAAATAAATAAATAACAATAAAATGAAAGAAAAAAGGCACCTCAATTTTAATCAACTGAATCATCATTATAACAATAATCCTGGAGGAATGATTTAGATATTTGCTGTGAAACACAGATGGTAGGTTAGAGATTAAAAAGTGGTGACTTCTGAGTAGCTGTGTAAGTCTGGAGAGTCACTGAGCCACTCTGAGCTGTGGTTGGTGTGTAAAACTTTATCAATTAATCCAGGAGCTCAGGCCCCCGGCAGTCCCAGCATGCTGGGTTGAGGTAACTCACATTTCAGAAGCTGAACCTCTGTCTGATTTCCCATCTGGAAGTCCCCAGGGGTGCCCATGGGCATTCGTGGGGTCTTTTCAGTTTCCACAGGTCATGTAGAAAATTTATATTTTAAGTCATCCTATCTCTTATCTCATCTCTCTGACCCTGCCCCCTGTTTTGCCCACTGCTATTGTTTATGGGGTCCCCTGGAAGCAGGTTCCGTAGGGTCTGATGTCCATCACCCATTGCCACAACCACAGCCAGGGGGCACTAACGTCCTCGAAGTGCCCAAGCTCTTTCAGGATTGTACACTGTGGTGTTGGAACCCAAAGCTGGGCTGCCAAACTCTACTGCTCTCGGCAGAACCTGAGGCCACTTGCTCAGAGGCTTGTTAAGTTGCCATGAAAACTTTCAGAGTATCCACTCAAATTCTCAACGTTAGTCCCTTCTCTATTTCCACAAAGAGCCATGTGAGCTGGCTGAACACCTGAGACCCACAAAATACAGGACTGATCTAATCTGTCCCTGGAAACCATTGAGACAAACCCATTATCTGAGAAGCCAGGACAAGTTATAATTAGAAGCCGATGAGTCACAGCTCATGGGAGTTAGCTTAGAGGTTCTCACTCATAAAGTGAAGCACCAGTTTGACGTCTGCTGAGATTCGTCTGGGCGTCAGGATTCAGCCTTTTACGAGGACAAAGGGAATCTGTTAGGAGGAGGAGCACAGGATGGGCCCAGCCACACCGTGAAGATAGCTCCATCTGACACAGGAAGTCCAGACAAAGCGATAAAATTTTGTACTAGAAAAAAAAAATTCCCTTCACCACAAACAATTTCTCTTTAATTTTTCTTAAGGTGGTGCAATTGCTAATTTAAGCTCTTCATATACTTTCCCAGCAGCGACGCGAATTTATGATTTGACTGCACATCCTCCCAGGCCCGGTGGGTTGAGAAGGAGCATGGGTTTTCACATCTCAGCACCACTACCTACCAACTGTGACCAAGAGCAAGCCTGTCAACCTGTTAAAAGCTGAATTCCTTTATTTATAAACTGGAGGATTCAAAAATAGTAATATATATATACAACGTCCTGGTGCTGGATCCCATACATGACTGGTGAGCAGCACCCATGAGCCTTCCTAGAAGGCATCAGAGGAGACTAACTCCAGGTTTTCTATCAGACACTGAACACACCTTTCAAAGTGCTAAGGCTGTTTCAGCTGGGCAGACACCTCATCTCAGAAAAGCCATTAGAAACCCCCAAAGTACTATATTTTTCTCCTGGTAAGTACAGTAGCTTACCTCCCACAATTTCTCATCACTTTGCATTAAGTGAGCCCAACAAATGAATCATGCAACTTACAGAAGCAAATTTGGGAGCCACACCCAAACAGAGGACCCTTGGTTCCTCCAGAGAAGCTGTCAGTACCACCACAAAAAGAAAAAAAAAAAAGAATGAAAGACTTACAGGACCCAGAGTTTGAGAACCAAGCTCCCAAGCTACCTCCAGAGTCACATGCAAACCAGAGAGGTGACTTCATTTGTTTTTTCAGTGAATTTCTATCCATAGCATTCAATGACAGCCAAGAGTCACTGCTTGGCCGTTTAGAAGGCAAATATTTATTTTTAGAAAATGTCTATTATGGCATTTAAATGATGACTATGATCTTCATGAAAAATTTCAAGAATTTGTCCATTCTATAAAAATAGACATACCTTTCTTTAGATCAGCCCTTTTTTGGCCACAGGCAGAAAGGGAGAAAGTTCTTGGGGTTACAATCATAAGACCAGTATTTACACACTAGTTTTGTCACTTACTTATGGTATGATATAGGGCAAGTTTCTGAGCCTCAGAGTTCTCTATCATACGGACAGAATACTTACTCTACATGACATGTCTATTCTGAAATAATAAAATATATGATAGCATGTGGGAAAGCATAATGCAATATAAAAATGTTGGATCGTTTTAGAAAACAATTATTAATCCTTTACATTTGCCCGATAGTCCAGGTACTAATTCCTGGAATTAATTTTGTTGGTCTATCTCTGCAGCCTTCTAAATCAATGTATGTCTTTAAAAGCTATAGCCTTTCGGAGTAAATGGGGAACTCTATGTTTTAGTCAGATTTTTCACTGCTGCATTGAAAAGACCTGACTGGAACAATTTTAGGGAAAAAAAGTTTCTTTGGGGCTCACAGTTTCAGAGATATCAAAGTCCATTCATAGACAGTGGCTCCATTCCTCAGGGCTCGAGGTGAGGCAGACCGTCATGGCAAAAAAGTGTGGCAGAGGGGAGCAGCTCATATGATGATCAGAAAGCAGAGATCCACTCACCAGATATCAAATATATACACCAAAGACATGGCCCCAATGCCCACCTCCTCCAGCCACACCCCACCTGCCTTCAGTTACTACTCAGTTAATCCCTATTAGGGGATTAAATTACTGATTGGGTTAACTCAATTATTTCATCTCTAAGCCTTCCTGCATTCTCTTACACATGAGCTTTTAGGGAACACCTCCTAGCCTAACCATAACACTCTACATTCAAGATTGAATGAAGATTGTTAAATAGTATTTAATAATTTCATATCTAAAGTTATAAATGGCATGGGATATAAATGTCAATTATAGAAAATTTTAGACATATTAGCCAGCAAAAATAAGAATATATATAAAAATTGCTGGTGGTATTATTGCCCTCCAGAAGTACTTATGATTCACTTTTTGACGTATATTCCTTAGATATATTTCATATGCATGTATATATACATACATAGATATGTATTTTGTTCATACTATGTATACATGTGTGCATTTATATTTTTGTATATGTGATACACACACATACAATAAAATCTGTTCTGCAAAAGAGATCTATTTTCTTTTTTTTCATATTATACATATAAAGCACAATTTTTCATATCTCTGGTTATACATAAATTACAGTCACATCCTTTGTGTCTTTTTACATGTACTTAGGGTAATGATGACCATCGCATTCCACCACCTTTCCTACCCCTATGCACCCTCCCTTCTGCTCCCTCCCCTTTTCCCCTTTGCCCTATCTAGAGTTCATTTAATTCTTCCATCACTTCCCCCCACACAGCATATTATGAATCAGCATCCTTAAATCAGAGAAATCATAAGCATTTGGTTTTTTGGGATTGGCTAATTTCACTTAGCAATATATTCTCCAGCTTCATCCATTTACCTGCGAATGCCATGATTTTATTCTCTTTTAATGCTGAATAATATTCCATTGTTTAGCTATACCATATTTTCTTTATTCATTCATTTACTGAAGGGCATCTAGGTTGGTTCTACAGTTTAGCTATTGTGAATTGTGCTGCTATGAACATTGATGTGGCTGTGTCCCTGTAGTATGCTGTTTTTAGGTCCTTTGGGTATAGACGGGACATAGTGGGACAGTTGGGTCAAATGGTGGCTCCATTACCAGTTTTCCAAGGAATGTCCATACTGCTTTCCAGATTGGTTGCACCAATTTGCAGTCCCACCAGCAGTGTATGAGTGTACCTTTCCCCCCACATCCTCACCAAGACTTATTGTTGTTTGTATTCTTGATAGCTGCCATTCTGACTGGAGTAAGATGAAATCTTAGAGTAGTTTTGATTTGCATTTCTCTAATTGCTAGATGTTTGACATTTTTTCATATATTGTAGATTGATTGTATATCCTCTTCTGAGAAGTGTCTGATGAGTTCCTTGGCCCATTTATTGACTGGGTTATTTGGGAATCAACTTAACAAAAGAGGTGAAAGACCTCTACAATGAAAACTACAGGAACTTAAATAAAAAAATCAAAGAAGACCTTAGAAGATGGAAAGATCTACCTTGTTTTTGGATAGGCAGAATTAATATTGTCAAAATGACTATACTACCAAAAACACTATAAGATTTAATGCAATTCCAATCAACATCCCAATGACATTCCTCATACAAATAGAAAAAGGAATGTCCATACATTATGTCCATACATATTCATCTGGAAAAATAAGAGACCAGAATAGCTAAAGCAATCCTTAGCAAGAAGAGTGAAGCAGGTGGCATCACTATACCAGACCTTAAACTATACTACAGAACAATAGTAACAAAAACAGCATGGTATTGGCACCAAAATAGACTTGTAGACCAATGGTACAGAATAGAAGACACAGAGACAAACTCACATAATTACAATTATATTATATCTGACAAAGGCACCAAAAATGTACATTGGAGAAAAGATAGCCTCTTCAACAAATGGTGCTGGGAAAATTGGAAATCCATATGCAACAAAATGAAATCAAACTCCTAT
Source organism: Marmota monax (assembly GCF_021218885.2). Classification (NCBI taxonomy): domain Eukaryota; kingdom Metazoa; phylum Chordata; class Mammalia; order Rodentia; family Sciuridae; genus Marmota; species Marmota monax. The sequence continues at coordinate 1,964,183 of NW_026692072.1, read as the reverse complement.
CCCTCACCATGCACAAAACTCAACTCAACGTGGATCAAGGACCTAGGAATTAAACCAGAGATACTGCATCTATTAGAAGAAAAAGTAGGCCCAAATCTTTGTTATGTGGGATTAGGCCCCAACTTCCTCAATAAGACTCCTATGGTGCAAGAATTAATATCAAAAATCAATAAGTGGGATGGATTCAAAATAAAAAGTTTCTTCTCAGCCAAAAAAACAATCAGTGAGGTGAATAGAGAGCCTATTAATTGGGAACCAATTCTTACCACACGTACATCAGATGGAGCACCAATCTCTAGAATATATGAAGAACTCAAGAAATCTATTTTCAAAGTGAAAAAACATCAGATTCTTACCTGTCTGCACTGTCCTTGTCATCCTATTTTTTGTAGTCCCAGTAATGTGATGTTACCTGTATTTATGCTGACATTCCACACAGATGCAAAGATAATATCACCAATGAGAATGGTTATTCAGGGGCAGAGACCAGAGACAGGGGTACTCTGTGGGACACTGTACACAGGAAGCCTGCTTTATCCCCAGAATTTCTCTATGGATATTTTCAAACAGTAACTTTGAAATAACTTCATAATACTCACCACCCACTTCCTGCTATTAAGATTTTATTATGTTTATTTTATCCATACTTCTCTCCATCCAATACACCTTATTTTAAAAATTCATTTCAGAGTAAATTGCAGATGTCAATACATATCACTCTAAACATCCCAGCATGTTTATTGTCAAATTGTGCTAATATTTAAGTTTTTTCTTTCATGATAAGGTTTAGTACAACGAAATACACAAATCTTAAGTGTACATTCATTGAGATTGGACAAATGCATACCACAGTTTAACCCAACCCCCATCAAGCTATAGTACACTGCCATCACTCCAGAAAGTTCCCTGCTACATCCTCCAATCACTCTGCCCAGAGGCAACAACTGTTCCGATTTTTGTGCACCATAGATCAGTTTTGCCTTCTGTAGGATTTCATTTAAATGGAACCATGCTTTCCCTAGCATCCCTCTCATTCATGAGCTTAGGTAGAAGAGTGTAGGGACAATTTACTCCCTTCTGGAATTCTCCTGGTGGAACACCTACTAGATGCTGCTGCCACCTTTGCTGGCCACTTGATGCAGCAGCTAGTTATCTGTGGGTCTTTGACGAAAATGCCAGCTGCCATTGAATACAGTCAGAGGGAAATGGAAATTGGAATCAGATCTTTACAGAATATGACAAAGAAATAGGACAGAGAAACTGATGAGTTCTACTGTACCACATATAGAGAATTGTCTGAATAGTTTTACACATGATTTGTATGGTATAAATTTACAACTATTTGTCTATTTTACTGTTCAACAGCACTCTTATTTTACAACAAATCCTTTAGGCAACAATGAACCAAAACAAATTAACTATATTAAAAGTGTATGTCTAGTGAAAAATTAAATATGAAACTTCAGTATCTCAAAACAACTAAGAATATATATATATATATGTGTTGCCATCCAGTAGCTAAATATGAGAGGTGTTACAGTGGCATCACTGATCACAAAAACTAGAAGGTACAAATTTGCTGCAGAGAAAACCTCCGGATCTATTTAAAACTTGGGGAGTATTTAAAGAAGAATGTGCCCATAGGCAACGACTGCAGATAACGAATGTGCATTTACATGCCACTTTATAAAGCAACACGTTTCATTGAGATCGCTGGAATTTTCTCTTAAGTTAATTTTGCTTGTTTTCAAGTTCAAGTTCATTGCACATATTCAGAAAGGGAAGTGGACCCACCTTACCTCTACTACCCCAAGCCAGAGGTTCTGTGTGCACCCACCATCCGGCAAGATGCTGTGTAAGCAGAGTTGACATGGGCAGGGTGGCCAGGGTCAGGCGTGGGCTGCTGCTTGTGGCGCTGCCCAAACCCGTCAGATTTATTCAAATCAAAACACCGTGATAACACTTTCCAGTAACTCCTCCCAGAGTACCTCAGCTGCCCCAGTCCAGATAAAATCACCACCAAGGCAGGTGGCTGTGCCCTGCGGTCAACAGTTTCCATGAGACTTTATTTCCCTTGTGCATCTCTACTATGAGGCCAAGAAGCATCTCCACTTCCCCACTTTCAAACCCAATTCAAATGGCATCTACAAATCCAGCGAGGTAAGGGAAAAACAGGGCTTCATCAAATCTTCTAATTCCACCCCTTATTTTACCAAAGCAGAAAATGTTGAGAATCCTAAATGTGATTGTTTTGAAGAAGACGTGAATGGTTTGACTGGAAGATGAGTGCCAATATTAAATCCAGAGTTTCCTGTAGAATATCCAATATTAGTTTAGAAATAATTTCCTTAAATGTGGCTTAAGAAATATGGACACTTAAAACTCTACCTTGAAACTAAAATTTACCTCATCTAGAGATAAAGGGTGGGATGTGGAATGGAGATTCAGTTTTCATTTGGTTCATTGAATCTATAAGGTCATAAAACAGTAATCTAAAAGGCTTCTATGATTCTACTTATACATAAATTAGAAGGGATTAGTCCTGCTTCTGCAGTACTAATTTAATGCTAATATACTCTACTCTAGATAACATTTTATATTTTCATTTATCACTGTTCTCTTGGGAACTGGAGTCTCTCTGAGACATTGGATTTGACATTGCATTTGATTTTTTATGTCACAATTGACATGTTCCAGGGCAATGATGGATTGGAATCTATTCCAAATCCAAGAATAATGACTAACTCTTGCTTGTCTACATATAAAGTTCAACAACAGACATTTTCCAGTTCCTATTCCCACTCAACGAGAGTGTTCGATTTATTGAGCTCAACTGATTTTAAAGAGAATTGCATTAACTTTAATTTTAAAATGAAGAGTTTTATTTCTTCGTTTGTTGAATATTTTTTAAAGTTAAAAAAAAAAAACTGCTTTGAAGGCAAAGTTGGTAAATCTTAAAATAAAAAAAGACCAATACAATATATAAAGGAGCCACAACTATAAATCAAGGACTTGAAAAGTGGCCTGGAACCTAACTTGCATTAAATTTACAAAAACCTGTATGCATTTTGTAAATATATTTTTAATAAAAATGTTATAAATCAGAATAACCTTATTTAGAATATTTTGTTAAAAGTCAGTGTTTTTATATAGTCAGAACCTGGTCCCAAGCCTCCTGTGAGCTTGGTTCTGGAAAGTAAATCGTTTACAAATGCCTTGAGACTCAGGAACCTATTAAAAAAAAAAAAAATCAGCTTTCCCTGAAGTCTTTTGCTGGCATGGCCACACATGGATGCTGAGATGTTCAAGTGTCTGATACAGCTGCAGTGGTCCTGATACTCTGAGAAATTTTCCCATCTTTAGAAATCTTTCATAAAACACACTGGTTCAGCACACCTGAAACTCCATGTGTTTAAATGAACACTCCCTGTGCTTCACACCTGAGTGCTGCACATCTATTCCACATGTGTATCATGTTTGTATATGTATGCTCTGATTTATAGTAAATTCTCATGTTATGGAATTGATATTTACTGAAAAAAATTGTAAATAAAAAGTGATAAATAGCTAAGAATTCTAAAAAACAGTGAAAGCAGTAGTTATTAGCCAATTGGCTTTATTACTAAAAGTTACAGTTAAATAAATGCCAGTGTATGTATGTACCACAGCTACTTGGTTCCTAAAATAGAAAATCAGTTTAGTTATTTTCTGAAATTGGATTACTGTATTGCAGTTCTTAGACCCAAGAAAAGCCTCAGGATTTCATCCTATCCTTGACTTTATTCTGAATGCTGTCACACATTCAATTAAAATGTTTAACAATAATGATAAACTTATTTGCATTTGCATTGATAATGTAAATAAATATTTTGGTGAAGCACACATCAAGTAAAAACAATGCTCTTTCTGAGAGAAAATAGCCTATGGAGTATACTCAGAATTGGTTAGGTACACACAAAAGCCATCACATACAAAAACGCTACTATCGTCTCCAGTAAAAATAGAAGCTATAGTTGTCAAATTTTGAGAGAGGAGAGAGAGAGAGAGAGAGAGAGAGAGAGAGAGAGAGAGAGAGAACACCCCCCTAAACTACCAAACATTTTTGAAAAGGCTAATGCTGAATTTTGTAAAATCTTGGCATGGTGATGAGGTTTATATCTTTATTTTCCATAATCAATCCAATATTAAAACATTTTAAACTTTCAAATTGCTTTCAATAAACCTAAGTGTCTTACAATGAATTGAATGTTTACTTATTTACTCATTTAGAGAAAAGTGTTCTATAATTGATGGATTTTAATTTAAAATCAGTTGGAAATCTTTAAGGTAGTTTACAATACATGGCAATCTCTAATGGGCAGCTTCTGAAGCTTTTGGAGAAATGCCACCAGTTAAAAAAAAAAATTAAACAAACAAAAAAAAAGCTTACAAATAAGCAGATGTTGAAGTATATCAAAGCGAAGGTGAACCTAAACAAATAAAGGAATGATAACTCAAACAGTAAACAGTATAGGAGATTTGATCTGGAAACTTGGTAATTGAGCTTGGAGTATCAACATCTAGGAAAGCTGTTTGGATGGGAATTCTATTTGTAATCATTCTTTGCTGGAATGACATATAATTCAGAAGACCTATAATTTTTCAGCGTCTAAATTTGGCAAAGTTAAACAGAATAACAGAAAATATTTCTGGTAAATTTTATTTTTAAAAAACACTTGTCCAAAAGATTTACTCTGAATGGAAGCTGAAAATAGTATTCATGAATTAGTTATTTAATTTAAAAATAGAACTGAAAATATCCTTCATCTAACATAAATTGCTTTGGATTTTACCATTACCACAGTATTGTAAAACAGGATATTTTCTCAGTATTTTTTTTGAGATTTTAAATATTTTAAAATATATATTTTTTTTGTCCAAAGAAAAGTCAATCCATGTCAAGAATTTCACATTAATTAACCATAAATTATAACTTTTTAAAAGTCTTAGGAATTTTATAAAAAGGACACAAAATAATTAAAATACACTGGACAATAATATTCTTCAGAAATATTAGTGCCATAGTATTAGAGTTTAAAATGGCTGAGAATGAACAGGCAGAGCACAGAGAATTTTGAGGCAGTGAAACTGCTTTCTTTGAGTAGATACAAGTCATGGCGGATATGTGTCATTATTCATTCGTCCACACCCATAGAATGCACAACGCCAAGAGAACCCTCGGGTGCATTCTGGACTTGGGTGAAATGACACTCAATGCACATATATCAATTGCAACAAACCCACCACTCTGAGATGGGATGTTGATAATGGAGAAGGCTGTGCAGAGGTCAGAGGCGGGAGCATGTGGGAAAATCTCTGTCCCTGACACTCTATCTTGCTGTGAACCTAAAAATGCACTAAAAAAAAAAAAAAAAAACTACTAAAAATATTAAAGCACAAAAACAAAGTTGTTGAAGGTACAATGACCTAATAAATTTACTTGCAGAAATGCAAGCCAGAAAATTTTTATGATCAGTCAAGATATCACATTAATAAAACATTATCATTTAAAAATAATTTTTTAAGTTGTAGTTGGACACAATACCTTTATTTTATTTATTTATTTTTATGCGGTGCTGAGGATAAATCTGGTGCCTCATCATGTGCTAGGTGAGCGCTCTACCGTTGAGCCCCAGCCCCAGCCGCTCATTTCTTATATAAAATTCTGACACCAAATTAATTTTCTAAGCTTGCTTTGCTACTTTTGTATCACAATTTCACATATTATGTTTTACAAGCAGTGAAATACTTTTAAATGAAGAAAATACTTTTGTATCACAATTTCACATATTATGTTTTACAAGCAATAAAATACTTTCAAATGAAGAAATGCCTAAGAAACTAAAGAACAAGAGAAGTTATTCTGATTGCTATTTTTAATAGTCATACTATCAGTATATAAACATTATAATTTTTTGCACCAATATACAAGGATACGTGTTGAGTTTATTAGAAATAATTTTTAGAAATATTTTAAAAGAATAATAGCTTTTAGTACTCCACCAATATAATAAAACCTTTTTTGGTCAACAGATATTTCAGAAACATATAACAAATTATTTTATCACTCTTTTCTCCTCTCAGAAGTGTGCTGTTAACCTATTTTTTTAAAGAATAGTTAAAAGAATCCCATGTGTCCTGAAAACAGTGTAAAAAAGGGGTCACACCATGTTTTGAGCATGGAAATTTTTTTGTGTTGTGCTGGGGATCAAGCCCAGGGCCTCAGCATGCTAAGCACATGCTCTACCACTAAGCTACACCCTTGACCCCAGTCATGCAATTTCCAAAGGGAGACGCTTGAACAGAGGCATCTCATTTAGAGTACCCAGCATGTGAAAAAGTCAACTCTACTGACCCAGTTCCTTTGTCTGTAAAAGGAAAGTTTGCTCTAAAGTGGATACCACACAGCAGTCTGTGGAAATCACCTGGGAGCTTTTAACACTGAACCCAAATTTCTGAGTGAAACCCAGAGTCCTTATTTTGAAAGGCTCCCCAGAAGATTGATGGGGAACCCATGAGCCTACTGAACCAGGTGACTGCTAAACTCTGTTGGAGACTTTCTGACTCCACAAGCTCAGCTCTCTGGTGTGCTTTAGAGCTGAGGTCCAGCTCTGCCGCAGCACCTTCTCTGTGTGAGACTGCAGGCTGTGCTCCCCTGTGTGGTGAGCAGAGATGGTTTTTGTGGATTTACCTGTAACCTTCTCTCCTTTCCTAATGAAGCTGCCACTCACCCAAGTCTTCCTTGGGGAGGAAAATGTGCCCAGATTCCTCTGCTGTAGAAGGTGGAGAACTGTCTGGGACCTCCTGCCCACCACGGTGACCTCACAGGAAGTCCTGAGTTTCTCATTTGCAAAGTGAGGATCGAAGCGTGAGACATTTCCATCACTAGGGACGGTCTGTTTGTAGCATGCAGATGTGTGTTCATTTTTCCCTCTTTCCCCAACCCTTAAACAGTTCTTGTACTTTTTCTTCCTGTTAAGCGAGGCTATATGGGCTTGATCTAGAAAAGTATGAAAACACAAAAAAGGATAAAAGAAAATTAACTAGAAATTATCTAAAACATCAACTTGAAGAGAAAGGGAAAATTAACAATTGAACACTTTGATATAACTCTTGTTTTTTTTTTTTTCTTAAAACAGAAGTGGAATTATATTGCATATACAGCTTTAATATCTTAAAAATTAATATTGTGAACCTGACCAAGGGGTGTTTCTTAAACTGTTCTATCTAGAACTACTTTTATTGGAGACTAAGATCTCAAAGTTGATTTTTTTTTTTTTTTTTTTTTTTTGGTCCTGATGGTTAAACCCAGGGGTACTTGACCACTAAGCTACAACCCCAGTCATTTTTATTTTTATTTATTTAGTTATTTAGTTTTGGTACCGGGGATTGAACTCAGGGGCACTCGACCACTGAACCATGTCCTCAGCCCTATTTTGTGTTTTATTTAGAGTCAGTGTCTCACTGAGTGGCTTAGTGCCTTAACATTGCTGAGGCTGGCTTTGAACTAGTGATCCTCCTGCTTCAGCCTCCCTAGTTGCTGGGATTACAGATGTGCACCACCATGCCCAGCTTGTTTTTGTTTTATTTTTACAGCAGAGGGAGAATTGAGATGTCTTATTAAAATTTGCTGACTCCCATCATATGCCTTATTTATATAAGCAGCTTCCCTAAAGTCAAGACTCCTTCTAACAGGACACAGACATTTGTGCCCCACAGCACATACATGGTTGAGATAAACATCTCTTTCTTCCTTCTGTGAGGCACACATGTCAAACTCTGGCTGAGATGTGTCAGCTGTCTTGAGGGGAAAGAAGAACAAATGAAGTTTCACTGATACATTTTCATGAACCCAGAATCAAAACAAAGAGCAACCTTCCGTGTCACATTGAACTTGGGAGGAAAGTGTAAATAAGATATACCCTGCTTTGAACAAAAGCTGGTTGGTTCTAGAAGACTCTTCTTGTAGCTAAGGATTGGCTTCAGGGTTCACTCAAAAACTGAATATCGGGTTTCCTAGGTTTGAGCATCTCCACTGCAACAACTCCAGCTCGAGAACACCAATATTATGTTGAAAAACAGTACACCTACAACCGGCATTGCACAAAAAACTAATGTCTTTTTCTAGTAGAGTGCCCTGCTGGCTAATCGAGCTCAGTCATTAAATTGCAAGTGAGACACTGGGGAGAATATTTCCGAGGGCCACATAGCAACAGAGCACAGAGAACTGCGTGACTTAATTATTTCTCACATTTCTTTTTCCTTTGTAGTTAACTAACAAACGTTGCTTTCTTCACCTTATCTCTTTGTTGAGGTCATATCAGCAATTATCTTCCCTCCAGTTTATGTAAAACTACCTGAATTATTCATCACAGGAAAACTTTATCACCTTTCTTCCATATCCTATCACCCAAGAATAATCAGCAATAAATTATTTCAAATACACAGAAAGAGAAGTCAACAAAACCACCCAGAATTCTCAAAGGTTAACCTTCTACCATATGTGCTTAGTTTATTTTTTAATAAAATACTTGAGTCATTACTGTGTATTCTTGTGTGTAGGTGTTTTATATATTTCTCTGAGGTGGTTGCATATCTGTCAGCTGTCTGGTCTTTATTGTTCCAATATGGCCCCCTCCACAGGAGGGCATGAGACCAAGGGCTGATGTGGCTGTAGCATGGCTTTGAAGCCACAGATCTGAGTTCTAATCCCTGCCTACCTCGTGGGAAAATGTGGGCAAGTGTCTGAGTCTAGTTTCTCACTTACAAAGCAGGGATAACAATACCTACCTTGTTGAGAGGCTGTGATCAAGCAGAGTAGACCTATCTCACACCTGGTGAGTGGTTTCTGTCAGAGCACGTGTCTGTCTTACATGCGGAACAGCCCTCATAAAGCTTGGGTCCATTTCCCTGCAAAACTGTATGTGCTGGGAGCCAGTCACTCACCATCCAGAAAATGAATGACTCCTTATTTGTGGATTTACCAGTACATGCCGTTTTTCATCTGTGAGGCCAGATTGAGTGCAGTGAAATGGCAGTCTGCTTTTTTTTTTTTTAAAACATCTGGAGGTGACCTTTCTTCATGTCTCAGATTCCAAAAACACGATAGAATTTTACAGTTTTATAGCACTTTATGTAAAGTCAAATGAACCCATGAGATAAGAGAGCAGCTGGTCTTCACCATGAAGCAAGCCCCTTGATGAACGTGGACATTATTCCGCTGCCTTCTTTTCTGTGAGCATCTTCTCTTCCTATCCTTATGTCCTATATTGTCATTAAAGCAAATTGCTTTTAAAAGATCACATTGCCTCAGAGGTTCTCAACAGAGTTGGGCTTCAAAACTCACCTGGGGTGTTGAACACACACACACACACACACACACGGTCCCATCCAGGACATTCTGAGACTCTCTGGGAGTGATGGAATGCACAGGATGAACGTGGGAGGGGTCGATGGAGAGGAGGTTATGGATCCAGGGTTGAGAAGCCTGCTGGGTGAGCCACTTGGAATGGTGTCTCCCCAAAAGACAGTTGAAGATTTTAGAATTAATCAGGAAGTCACTGGAAAATTTTTTTTTTTTTTTTTTTGCAGGCATGATGCTGCTATTCCAAGTTGTCTGCTGCAAATTATGTCTTCCATAGGAATGAAGCATAGGATGATCGGCTTAAGCACCTAGTAAATCAAAACACATGTCCATAGCTGGAACCACAGCATGAGGACCATCTGACTGGATTCCACTGGAATGAGTCGTGTGACACCATGCTGAAGTAACTGTAAATAATCACTCAAAGAAAGCTACATGAAGGATAGCCAAGAAACAAAAAACCATCGGATTGAACTCAGTTTTCTGAATAATAGTATAATGTGCACACTCCATAGTTTTGTGAACAAACAGCACCAAATGTTAGACACTGGACTCAGAGGACCTCAACACGAAGCCCACGCTTCCCTTGACCAGAGCTTCTGATTCTTTCCTTCCCTTCTTCATCCCCAGTAGCTATTTCCTCTTCAGGTGAGGGGCAGGGAGGAGCATTTTGACTGGTCTTGAAGCCACAATGCATCTAAAGCTGGAGACCTTTCAAAAATCTTGCTCCTCTTTATTTACTAGTTTCCATGGCAAGAGGAAAACAAAAGGCAACTGTGTTTAAAAGTAACAGCCATAAAAGGAGCCACAGAACTCAAAGCTGGGTCAAGTTACACCGCCCTGTGTGGACAATGCTGTGGACCTTTCCCCATCCGCGGGGTGGGGGGACTCTTAGCTCTGGCTCTGCCAAGAGCCAAACTAAGACCAAGAAGCTACTCTTAGAAGGTGCTAAATTTTGCATTTTCTTTTAGACTTATGCTGCCATTAATTAGTTAGTTTCTCTTTCAGTTGGCCTCCAGATATCAGACAGTGAAATCTATGGGGTTTTCTGAGCCACATAATTCAAAGTAATCAGGAACCAATGCAGGTCAGAATGCTGGCTAATGACTTCTTTACCAAACAGGAAACTGGAATTTGGGTCCCTGAGAGATTAAACCAGTTCTATCCCCGAGGACAGAGTCAGCAGACACAATGCCTTAGACCCTCTCTGGTGTCTGTGGCAGGCAACTTTGGAGCTGGGTCCCCCTCCCTCTGAGACATCAGGGACACCACCTTGAACTTCTAACATAGTCATGTACTTCCCCAGGGCAGCCTCGGTCCTTACTCTGCCCACCTGTGACTTACATTCCAGAGTATCTCGGCCCCTGTGGATCTAGCACTTTGCTTTCCTTTTTCTGTAGATGCTCCAAGTACAAAGTGCTCAGTCTCTACAACTGTCAAACCCCAAGACAGTATCTCCGGGATTAACCTCTAATGGCTCTCCTCAGAAGACAGCGAAGAAATGGAGATAGAAAGAAATTTGAAAGCAGTCGTTTCTGATATTTTTTTTTTCCTAAGAGAGGGGAATTCCCTCAGTGGATTTACTTTGAGCAAAAATGGTATCTGTGTTGGACTTGCCTCTGCTGGTATTTTTCATTTAACTTTTTATAGTAGGTAGGTTTCCCCTCTACCTAAAAACCAAGGGGGAAACCCCAGTTCTTTAGTTTGCTCACATCCCACCATGCTACTTTAGGCTTTCCATTTTCATATCAAGCCTCATCTTCAGCTACCACATCCTGGTTTGAAGGAAAGTGGGGACAGGTCGATTAGGAGGTGCCCTGACCTCAAGGCAGGAGAACTCCCAGGTGCCTTGTCCCTACAGCCATAGGCTGTTTGACATGGTGGAAGGAAACACCACTTCTTTCCCAATCTGTCTGGGCTCAGTGAAATATAAACAACAAATTGATTATTTCACAAAATCTGGTAACTCTCTGTACCCGAGAACCCAAGAGATAAGCAGTATGAGGTTATTTTCAACCTTTAGGGGCATGAAGAGACGTTCTTGATGTAACAAAAATAAAGGAATGAGGTTCCTGGTTCCACAAGAAAAGCTCAAACCTTTGGGATGGTTTTGTCCTAAGGATGATGTTTAGTTCTTTTCTTCTTGTCAGGGCAGTTCATATTGTGTCTTGTCCCAGCCTTTGCATTGAGGTTAAATGACACTTCAATGAACTTTGTCATTTAAGGAGGCACCACAACTGGGGAAGGAGGGAAAAAGAGCAAGCAATACACACCTGTAATCCCAGAGACTTGGGAGGCTGAGGCAGGAGGATGGCAAGTTTGAGGCCAGCTTCAGCAATTCTGCAAGGACCTGTCTCAAGACAAAAAAAGATAAAAGGGCTAAAGGATATAACTCAGTGATAAAGTACCCCTGGGTTCAATCTCTAGTACAAAAAAAAAAAAAAAAAAAAGCCATGATGCTTATTTTGGCTAATAAGAACGGTCATGATTTTGGGGAAGGGACGGCGGGAAGGGATTGTACAGATAATATGTGAGACACAACTATAAAATACAGGTATCACTTTATTGCCTGTATGGTGAAACCACCCAACTTCTTTACTCTACTGTCACACTGAATGTATATAAGCCTTTTATTTTATCTTTTTATTTTTACATTTTTTTAAGCTCCAGCTGATAAATCCATGCCCTGCTCCAAATCTCTCTCCCGTTCTTCCTAGGCAGCCTCCTTAAATCACTATCCACCTATCACCTACCACCAGAGTGAAGTTCTATGGCCCTTGAAATATGGGAGCTCTCATTGATTTGCTCTCTAAAATTTTGCCATCTGAGATTCTTCCCTTCTGAATTTATGCACTTAGAATTTGGTAAGATATAAACTACAAAGTCTTCTATTTTATGTCCAGCCAGAAAGCCAAGCAAACCAGACTAGTTAATCTAGAAAAAGGCCAATTTAGTTTGATCATCTCATCGCCCAGAGAACTATGGACCTCTTGGAAAAGTTGCCTCAAATGAGAGGGAGCCCAAGTGCTAGTCTTGCTCGCTTCCTAATAGCCATATGACTTTGAGAAAAGACTCTTTGCTCTGGACTTGAGTTTTCTTCTCTCCTGCATAAAAATATGAGAAGCTGGCTGGCTAGCTCATCAGCACTGTCTCTTCCAGCTACGTGCTCTACGCTGCAAAGTTAAAGATCCGAGAACTTGTACTTGCCAAAGGGGCTTAAAAATATTAGTACCTAACACTTAAGCACTTTATATGTATTAACTCATTTAATCCTCTTAATAACCCTATGAGGTAAAAATTATAATTGTGACCCCTATATTTTAAATGACAAAAAATAAGGCAGAGAGAGAGACCTGTGTCTTAGAGTATTGTGGAACTGAGGTGTGTGCTTTTAATCACCATGTGTATGGGAGGATAAGCAGATCGGAGGATTAAGCTCCCTTGACATTTGCATGCTTAGAAGGTAGAAAGGGAGTGTGAGAATCAGTTCATCTGTCAATCAACAGCATTTCAGAGAAGCAAAACCAGGGCTAGTGTGTGCCCTCTCTGCTTCTTGCTGGACTCTCTTGCATTATTTAGTTCTCAACATTACTTTAGAAAGACACATGAACTTCATGGAAATGGTATAAATTAGGGTGCTTCTGGCACCAAAGCCTAGACTCACTCAAAGACAAAACGATCAGCTTGGGATCTCTTTGCCACCTACTGACCCACCTGCCAATGTATTGAAGTGGGAAATATTAAAATGATATTGGATGAGAGAGTAGAGGCCAGGCAGACAGAGTGACTCTTGAGACAAACTTGGAGACATAGGCTATATTCAGGGGTCTTTAAAATAGCCACTGAGGTTCACTGCCTTATTCTGATCTCCAACATGAGACTCCTGGGAAGCAAGTGCCTTTCACTGAGCCTGACCGTAGCAGAGCAGGAGCTTTGCAGAAGGAAGGACAGCATGCTTAGGCATTTCAAAATGGGTGCACTAAGAACCCTCAAATCAAACAAGACTACTGGGAAAGTTACTCCTCAGTCTACTACTACAGAAAGGCAGAATTAGAACTCGTAGTTCTGTTCTAAGTTCATTGATTCCAAGTTCTCTTCCTGATTTTTACATTCCATAAAAAAGCTTTACAAAATTATTCAGTGTCATTTAGTTCTGTTCCTTTCAGTTTTTTTCCCCCATCAGTAATCCTTTGGGAGCAGGGTGGAGTTGCTGGGTACAATGTCATATAATTGGTCCTCATATGACCCGCATACCTACAAGTGAACACCACCTTTTGGGGGGAAAATCAACAAAATAGTACCTTTTGATAGGGTCTAGGCTGCTAGTGGTCACTGATACATACTACCTGAAACTTGGGAAAAAAATTCTATATATTGATACTCTTCACCAAATTGCTACCTGGCATATATACTATTGTGCTAAATGAAATATGTTTCTTTCCCTTGAGCTGAAAGCACCCCCTATTAAGCTGCAGATTTGTTACTACTGTGCCATTGATTTACCTACTGTACTTTGTAACCAAGGAGAGCTATGAATCATCTTCCCTAACCCTTCAGCTTGAAAAAACAAGATCATTTTTGATACAATCTCTTCTTTATCTAGATTTGTGTGTGCTAAATCCTGATACATTCTGAGGGCATTATTTCTTACTGAAGACAGCCTGCCCTCAGTGTTTGTTTAATGATAATTTTTCTTTTGAGCTCTTCCTGTCTGCTTGCTCCCTTTCAATGCTTTGTATTCATAGCGATCTCTGAGTCACATGCGGTCAGATTTCCAGCCTTCAGAAATCACAGGCAGAGGCATATTTTTCGGCCTTTCTCCTCTTCCATGGGTCACTAAACACTCTTAAAATTGATTTCTTTAAGAGTGGAGCTCAGAGATAATCTTCCCATCTTCTTATTCATTAATTTTCACGTCCAAGTAATGTCACAGATTTCATTCATACATATTTACTGTATGCTGGGGATCCGAGATGAAGAATCATGATGTGTTCTCAGAAGCTTACAGTATGGTGAATGAGATAAGAAAGGTCATGATTAAACAAAGTCGGAAGTGCTCTAAGGAAAAGTAAACAGGGCATTTGCAGACACGCAGAGCAGCGATTGACAGAATCTGGCAGATCCCAGAAAAACCCATTCAAGAGCCAAGAGGAGGTTATGCTTTGAGGTAGCAGTCATGGAGGGGGTGCACCAAAAAAATGGATGGTTGATGTGGATGTAGCAAAGGGGCATCATTAAAGGGGAGGCTGAGAAGGGTGATGGTCAGAGCATGAAGGGCTTTGTCCCTTGAGCAAAGAAATTTGAACTTTCTTAAAGTAGAAAGGTGTTACCAAGGGGAGAGACATCAGAATTGTAATATAGCACAATATAGCAGGACAAAAATCCCTGCTAAATTCATAAAAGTTAGTAAGATTTTGTGTGTTCGCTTCATCTGACATTGCTTCTTGGTCCCAGTGACAGCATTCTAGTACAGTAGCACAGGGAGACCAGTCCAGGCTTAGTGCCAAATCCCAGAGCCAGTCTACCTTTCCTGAAGCTGCAGTGATGACCTTCTTTAAGCTCTTACAGAGTTTCTGGTCTGCAGGAGGTCAGAGGTGAGTGATCAACCTGGAACAGGATCTGTGCACAGGGTCATGACGTGAGGGACCCAGAGAAAGAGAACAGTGCAAATGACCCTTAGGGAAGGTAACATGTGAGGAGGCGACACACAAGTCACATCCAGTAGAGGGAGCAAGGGGGAGGGGTGGGAGAGGAACAAGGGATCAGAAATGCCAGCGGTTCCCTTTGTTCCATGGAAACATTGTTGCACAGAATATTACTGCCATTTCCAAGTTGGAGAAACTAAGGAACAAAGAAACAAATTTAACTGAATAAGGGAGAAAGAGAAGAGGTGGCACATTAATGAAATAAACAACTCCTTTGTTTCCAATCTCTTTTCCATGCCCAAGAGCAGCCAGTCTTATCAAGTCACACATTCCTCCTTTGAAATCAGGCATTCTCTCAAGCAAGGTTTCAAATGGAAATGTCCTAAACCTCAAGTAATGCCCTAATCATCTCCTATTGTCACTGCGAACTGTAACATGGCTCATGTGAACCTAAGTACTTAGGTCTCATCCTAGGACTTGGAACCTGCTCAAGCAAACAATTGCATTCCTAGTGATCCCTGGAAAATTCTTCTTATTTGTTCCTCTGGTCCTTGACCTGTTCATTTTTCATTAGAAATTTGGGGTCAATAAATAAATATACTAGAATTTCCTGACTGCATGGTACCTTTGGTTTATCTGATTTCATGGCACATTTGCTTCCTGGTTTCTCAACAACCTATAATCTTTTCCCTCACAAAAACGTGTATGATGGACTTTTCAGGCAAGTTTAAAACTTTCACTTAAGCTAAGGTGCTTGAGTGACTTTTTATTGGTGACTTCACTGGCCAGGATATATTACAGGGATTACCAAAGCAGTTTCAAAATGACTGGCTCAGTCTTGTGTTGCCCAAGTGACTTTTAGCCCAGCCAAAAAAAGTCTTCATGTTGTTAACTGTCCTGAACACACTCTCATGCTAGTATATAACTCCTCAGTCCTTCCCTTTGGGTCACATTTCCTATTTTATAGTCGAAGCAAGTTGTGGATGCTATACAATTAATATAGATTTAATGTAATATGTACAATTCTGTAAACATGCACTAATGAGGATTTTGTAAGTACCATTTAAAATTATCTGAGGAGGATTTTCAAAGAAACTTTCTATGAATCTGTTTATAATGCAAAAACCCTTTGAAAAAAATAACATCTCTCCCTAAACCATGTGTAATAATATCATGTATTAATTTTACACAATTGTGGAGGTCACCATTCTTTTTTGTTCATTGAGCAAGCTCCACACCAACACAAGAGTCAACCATGCTTTCCCCTTAAGCTTTACTAAATAATATTTGAAAATGTGGGCCACTGAGACAGAAACTTCCCCCATGAGTCAGTAAATAAGCCCAGCAAAAGATCTCATGGTTCCAACTAACTAGACCACAGCCTTTTATATTCAGTTCTGCTTTCTCAGTAGTCTCTGTGTCTAATTTCTAGTTAGGAACTGAGAAATTGGGTTAATTTCTACTTCCGTAGGACTAGCTAAGACATCTCATGCTAACAATGGTAGAAAAGCCGCAGAATCCCAGGACCTGGGTACTCTTTCCCACTTTCTCTCCCCCACCCCCAGACTCCATGAGGTCCTAAGGGAGTAGAGAACAAGACCAGGCAAAGAAAGAGACACTGCTAATGGGATCTTACCTCAAACCCTGATGAAGTGGGCCCTGGTGAGCTGGCCTGGGCCAAAGCACTCCATTTGCTAGAGGAATTGTTCCTAAATCCGGTTGCACATCCCAACCTCCTGGGAGATTTGTGTTTCTTTTTGCACTAGAGTTACAAGTTTTACCCAGATTTATCTGCAGGGGTGGGCCCTGGATTCTGTTTTAAAAACATGGGGTATTAGCATATGTCATGGTGCCCACCAGCTGTCTCCCAGTCTTAGGGAACCTCCAATCTAAGTTAAAAAGTTGTGATTTGCTGCAGCTGAATAGTACCAGCTTGTGGAGCCAATGGTTAAATTTTCAGGAATTTTGCAAGTGAGTTGCTAAACATAGCCATTACTAAATGCTGAATTTTATAAGCTTGCAAATAAAAATTCTATCCAAAACAAATACCCAAAGCTCATCACTTCCTAATCATTTACTATTATCCATGTTCTTGAGATTTTTGTCTTTCGAATCTTAATGGTGGAAATGATATGCAATGATGCACTAATCTGCATCTTTTCCCAATTTCCCATTCAGTGACACCACATGGATGCTTCAAATCAGAACACTTTATAGCATGGAAACGAACCACCGTAACAAATCAGGGCTTGATATTGTGACTGTCTCTAGACTTACAAAACTGATGGAGAAAATATAATAAAATGTAAATAATAAGGATTAAATTTAAAATGTCATGTGTAAAAAAATTAAAAAAAAAACAAGAAGTCATGTCTATTGCTAGTACATTGTAAGCAGAACGAAATCTGAGGAAATATTCTCCTAGTATTTGAAAATTATCTGATTCAGTAAGACAGTACTTTCTTCATTGACAAGCAAGTAAAATTACATTTAAGTCCTTTTTGTTTCTGGTAGAAGAAAACATAACTTTCATGTTGGGAGCTACACTTATCAACTGCAACTCTGACTGAGCTACAGTAAAAGAGTCTGTAAAAATTAGACAGAGCATTCTGTGAGAATTACATACATAAATTTAAAATAAGGAATATTGCATATTCTAGTATTTATCAATTATGTATCTTATTAATTGTGAGTAAAGTTTATAGTAGACTTACATTTGGTTATACATACACATTTCTTCCTTGGAGAGCTGGTTGTTAAACATTTCCAGCACACCACTGACTAAACCAAGAACAGAAACAGTGTGCTTCCTCCTTGGCTTCTATTCTCCAGGTCTACACTCTTCAGTTTACCATTCTGTCAAGAAAAGTACAAAGGAGGGGTTGGGGGTTGTGGCTCAGTGTGAGAGCACTCACTTAGCACGTGTGAGGCACTGGGTTGGATCCTCAGTACCATATAAAAATAAATAAAATAAAGGAATTGTGTCCAATTAAAAAAAAAAGTACAAAGGATTATACAGTTACATCAAAAGGAAAAGAAATTGTCCTTAAGATCCAAAGCAGAGAATTTAATGGTCCTAATCAAGTCCTTGGTAAGACAGCTGCCTGACCATACCTGCCAAGTGGAGAAAAAGAGTGAATCCTAACAAAGGGCACTCTTGGAACCAGAGCCTGATAAGCACCTTCCCCCTTGAGGAGTCCACATCCACATCAGATGCTGGCTTCTAGGGGACAGGAGTTTGAATTTCCTGGCCAAATTTGGCACATAACAAAGAACATTTCTACCTTCCAGCAAATGAAGTACAGGTGAATACCACAGCTTCTTTCGCATTTATTTCAAAATCATCATCACTTGTGATTTGGAAATGTCTTCATAAAGGTGAAGTAAAACACAATTAGCAAAGTACAGGAATTTTCTAAAATCATGTTACCCAATAGTCTTGTTTGGTAACTTTAAGCAAATTACAATAACCAACATTAAGTATTAAATGAGTTTTCTTCAGTGTGGGGGTGGGGATGGGAGCAATGAAACCTGTTTTTTTTGTTTTTTTTTTTTTTAATGGCAAGTCCTGTATTTAATCAAATCAGGTCACTGACTGTCCATGTTATTCTTAAATCCTTGTCCATGTGACTATTCAATTTTTTACATTCAGTAAAAAATATAATTGTTTTTCCACATTTTTCATGACTATTTTTTTCCATTTTGTCTTATTCCACCCATCTTATCTTCTCCTTCATGATTTTTTTCCTTTAAGGTATGGGGGGAGGGAAGCAAAAGTCCACCAAGTATCTCTTGTCATTATCTGACATGAGGCAGAAACCTTTGCTGAAAGCTCACCCTCCAATAAAACGGGAGTGAAATATTTCTTTTATGTAAAAAAACACAACTGTTCCAAGAGACTCTTTACGTAAATTACTATTCACAGTTGCAAAAAGTCAACATGCAGAAAGACTTCTCTGGCCTCCACACTCAAGATGAGTCAATACCAGCACCTTAAAATGTTCACTATTGACCCCAAATAAAAGCGAAACTGGCTTTAGAACATTTTACAAAATGCATGTTATGGGGTAGACTTCAACATTAACAGTGCCTTTACTTAACTGTTTCTGAAAGCTAGGCACAGAACTGCTCCAAGGAGACTCCCTCAGTCCCTCTTAAAAAAAAAATAAAAAAAGGAATGTTTGGTGAAGGTTCAAGTGTCCCCGATGGGGTCCCCTGAGGAGAGAGGAGAAACCCAATCAGCCGGGCACCCTACAAAGTAGAAGCCTCGTGTCAACACTTAACCAACTAATACCTATGGTATGATAATACATCCTGGGAGGAGTGATATACTGGATATGAAAGCATATCCAAGAAACTTAAAATCAACTTGAGAACCTACTAAACTCTGGTATCTACATAGAAGAAACAAGTATTTTTTGTGGTTAAAGACGTTTCGTTTTAAAAAATTGTCAGACATTTCTTTTTCTGTAACTTATTATCCCAGAGGAAAATTTAAAAAACTCTTTGGTCATTACCCACTGGCTCTCTAAGTAAGATGCAGAGGTGGTGTTTTCCCATTTGACCCTTAATTATTAATCCACGTCAGCTTATCCCTTTCAGAAGGCTAAAGAAATACATCACTTATCAATATTAAAATCCAGAAGAAACTAAAATGTCAGATTTCTGTGTTTTCAGCCACAGATTTACTTCTATGATATGTGTAATAACTATAGAAGATGCTACTGGGAAGCTTATCAAGATATTTCCACTATACCAAAACAGCAGTGTGTCCCCAGCTAATGAGTCCTGTTAATGTGCTAAACTCTATAATTTTGTTTGATCTTGGACAAGGTTGTGACAAGGGCTTTTGACTTAATAACACATGCAGAGTATTTGCAACAATGCTTGGAACACAGTAAGCCAGCTATTAGAACTGTATTATTCTATTTTCATGGGTAGCATACGAAGTTTGAAGGTTTGTAGATACTAGTGAGAACTAAGTAATTGGGTAAGTGAAAAAATTATATAGAAGTCCTGTAATTTCCAAATAAAATGACATTTTTGACACTTTTGTTTTTGATGAATCCAAACTTACTTTACCAGTTTTTCCATTTTTAAGACTTTTTTTTTTTAAACAAAGCTATTCCTCTTGATATTTTCCAAAGTTGCAATGGTTCATTCTAGAGAAGAAAAAATATGCAAAACCCCTATACCCTATCCCTATTGAATATTGCACTTCCATTTTGCCCAAAATTCATAAGCTCCTATAGCAAAGAACATTTTCTGAGTAGTAAAATGCAAAGCTCTTTTTGTCCAAGCAACTCCCTATATGAGCACATTTCCTTCTAACTTAAAATTTCTTATTGTAGTGATATGTACATGTACTGAGTCAAGGTCTTGGAAATAAACTGGGAGCCCCAAAATTTGGTTACTGAAATCACAACAACAACAATAACAAAAATAGGATGGGAGTTGGTTTTAATAGCAATTTAAAAACATGGTTAAAAATGTTACCTTCTCTACATCTTGGGAGCAAATTTTTACCCCTTACACATCAGATAGAGCACTAATCTCTAGGGGATATAAAGAATTCAAAAAGCTAAACACTAGAAAAACAAATAATCCAATCAGTAAATGGGCCAAGGACATGAATAGACACTTCTCAAAAGAGGATATACAATCAATCAAGAAATATATGAAAAAATGTTCATCATATCTAGCAATTAGAGAAATGCAAATCAAAACTACTCCAAGATACCATCTCACTCCAGTCAGAATGGCAGCTATTATGAAGACAAACAATAGTGAGTGTTGGTGCGGATGTAGGGAAAAAGGTACAGTCACACATTGCTGGTGGGACTGCAAACTGGTGCAGCCAATATGGAAAGCAGTATAGAGATTCCTTGGAAAACTTGGAATGGAACCACCATTTAACCCAGCTATCCCTCTCCCAGCATACTACAGGGACACAGCCACATCAATGTTTATAGCAGCACAATTCACAATAGCTAAACTGTAGAACCAACCTAGTTGACTTTCAGTAAATGAATGGACAAAGAAACTGTGGTATATATACACAATGGAATATTATTCAGCAATAAAAGAGAATAAAATCATGGCATTTGCAGGTAAATGGATGCAGTTGGAGAAGATAATGCTAAGTGAAGTTAGCCAATCCCCCCAAAAAACAAATGGCATGTTTTCTGATATAAGGTGACTGACTCATAGTGGGGTAAGGAGAGGGAGTATAGGAAGAATAGAGGAACTCTAGATAGGGCATGGAGGGGGAGGAGAAGGGAGGGGCCGGGGGTTAGCAATGATGGTGGAATGTGATGGACATCATTATCCAAAGTACATGTATGAAGACACAAATTGGTGTGAACATACTTTATATACAGAGATATAAAAAATGTGTTCTATATGTGTAATAAGAATTGTGATGCATTCCGCTATCATGTATTTAAAAAATAAAAGGAATTGAAAAATGTCACCTCCTCTGTGAAGTCTATTGTTGAAATGTATTCAGGCACATAAATATCCTTTATCTAGTTTAGGCCAATTGCAGTTAAGGGCTCTTAGCTATGTATAATAGGTGTTCACAATTGTTGAATGAATATCTTTCAATATTTTATTTAAAAATAAATGTCTCTTCCAGCGAATCAGGTAATTTATTTGAAATGGAGTGACAATATTTTCTGAATACCTGTAACTGGACAGATTTCTACCCACAAAAGAGGTCTACCATGGTTTGCTATACAAAATGTCTTAACATTTCTTCTTATTCTAAATAATGAAATGTACACTTTACTTCCCATGTTCTCACAATCTCTTGTGCCAGTTATTAACTTAATTTCTTGAAGATTAAAAAATACCCTTTGAGGCCAGTTCTACTACAATAAAGACCATTTTAAAAAACATTTCTCCTTTACAGCAAGCACACTGTTCAGCTTCCTCAGTGGAAGACACTGATAGTTCTGCTCATGCATAGCTGGTCAGCAGCTGTAGAACACCTAGTGATGATCTGGCCCTACTTTGAGTACAGAATGGCAGCCTCAGTTGGTGTGAGGATCACCTTCCCATGTCCCTAACATAGACACCATGTGTTCCAGACTCCCACCCTCAGTGGCATCCAAATTCCAGTACACCAGCTGAGGGTTCCTTGTGTCCTGGAGACTGGCTCCCTGTTTGCTTGGTGATCATGGACAAATCTGGCCTAGGCAACCCAATGAACTTCTCTGCCATCACCCATTGGTCCTGATTGAGAGGATGCTGACAGTTAATAGAAGCCTGGAATCTCTGAAATAAAAGATAAGTTAACTTTTAGCTTTGAACTTGGACCAGATTCAAAACTATTTACAAAAGATAAAATGTTCTATATATTTATTCTTACAGGCATTATAACACTCATTTTTTTTTTAGCTTCTATTTTTCTAAGCCTTCCATTAAAAGTATAAGGGGCTGGGGTTGTGGCTCAGTGGTAGAGCACTTGCCTAGTATGTGTGAGGCACTGGGTTCGATTCCAGGCACTGCATGTAAAATAAAATAAAGGACCATCGACAACTTAAAAAAAAAATAGAAAAAAAAAGAGTGTGAGTCAAAGCACTTAACTTTAGCATTTCAGATTAATAGTAGTTGTTTATAATGAAAACAACAAAAACCCCTTAGTACTTCTTATATACTTTCATCAGAAAGAGAAAGAAAATATGAAGGTGTGGTCATGTAATAAACATACTAGTGTTATCACTGAAGAACAAGACCTTCAGTAGAACCATCTCACCTGCAGTATCACAGCTCAGAAAGAAACATTTTGCAGCATGGCAATTTGACCTTTTGTACCATAGAACTGAACTCAAACCCCAGTTGTGGAACCTGTGAGCTTTGGCCCATTTGTGTAACCTCCGAGTATGTGTGTGTAATCTCTGACATTCTATGAAGGAGGTGTATCATTGCAAAACAGAATATACTTCCCACATAGAATGGAGGCAATTAAACAGGATAAGCTACCAGTACAATGACTCTTCCTTGTATCTTCATTTTATAGGTCAAAATACAGAAATAAGTTTTTTTGCCAAGAGCACAGCAATTTATAGATAAAGCTGAAATTAAAATCCTCTTGATTTATGAGTATACAAACTTGGGAAGAAAAGAAAATCTTAAGATTTAAGTAAGTAGTTCTATTGGGAATGATGATAATTTATTACTATCCTGTATCTCCTGATACATAGCATTCCTTAGCAGGCTGATGATGAGGCAATGATATCAAGTATAATGTTAAACTTTATATAATCAAAGAAACAAAAAAAGCCGCTACTGAAAGAGGCTAATAGTTATATTTCAAAATGCATCTGTATACTATCTTATAATTTCAATTAAATGGTGTCTTCAATATTGTAATAGTAGACAAATCATACTTTCCCTCTAGCCCTGTTTCCATCTCCCAACACCATTAGACACTAGAAAAAAATTAAAAAACCCCCAACTATTTAAAATGACTTCATTGAAAAAAACGATTGCTTTTTCTAATGACAAAAAGTTTAAATGTCAACTGAAATATCATCTGCTATACGTAACTTATCAGCTTACTCTTTTTGATATTGGCAAATGTGAGCCAAGGGGGGCTGTGCTTTGGACAGGAAAGGACACCACTGCTGCTGTACTGTCTGATCAAATACACCCAGCCCATGTGTTCACAGCACACCACAGCATCCCTCTTTAAAGACACTGACCTATAGCAGATCTTAATCAGTGACTGCTTTCACTAGAGCAAAAACTTCTAGCAGATTCCTGCTGACTGGTGTCCTCTCCCCATTTTTACAAAAATTGCATATTAAGGCTGAATGAATCTTGAAAAATTTTTAACTCTGAATTGTTACTTCCTCCTTCAAAAATCCAAAGCTTCCCATTAAAAACATCGTGTTTAAATTAATGGCTAATTCTTACCCAGAGCACACTTGATTCTTTCATTTTGCTTTACCTGAGACAAAGCCCATCAGGATGCAATGTGTAATGAGGACACATTTTCCTTGGGAACTAAGATTTAAGTGCCATTTTAATTCTTCTTGCATATTCTCACTATAATATACATTAACTCACAGCACCACCTATCTGTCAATGAAATAGTAGAAAACAAGGTTTACTTTCCACATAATGGCCACATAGCTGGTCTATACAATTTATTGTGAAATTAAGTCCAAAGCTTAAAAAAGAAGATAATCTAAAAATAGAAGTTCCATTTGACATTTTATAAAATACCTTCTAATGGTACATACAAATGTCTTGGTCATGTTTTAAGTAAAAGTCTGGTCAGCAGGATTCATATGATTTTAATCTAGCACAAAACAATGAATAAAAAAATATTAACTAGAAATTGCAATTAGGGAGAAGCAGACTTATAAATCCCAATAATCATGGGTATTTTCATGCCTAAGTGTTAGCTGGAATGTGTGTGGCTTTTCCTTAGAAATATCTTAGTCATTTCCTGTTTAACTAGGAAACAAGGAAGACAGTTACAGCATTTCATTTTTCTATCTTTTCTGTGTTTTGCTTTTGTTTTTGCAGTGCCAGGGATTGAACCCAGGGCCTCATGGGTACTAAGCTAATGCTCTACCCCTGGGCTACATTCCCAGCCCTATCCTTGCTGTGTGATACCTATATTAGAACTAAATCAGACCAGCTGTGTTGTCCACAAAGAATTAAAATGTCTTCACCTGACACCACATGTGTGTGCAGTTCACAATAGTTCTACAAGACAGGTTGAGCTGGGCATCACCACCCATCTCAACTACAGGGAAATGATACACGCTGTTTATGGACATTAGTCCATGGAAAACAGAACTCCAAGTCAAAGATTATTTACGGCTGTTTCATGCTCTAATGCTCAAAACAACCAGGAAAAAAAAATAATCCCTCCAAATAATTTCCGCAAAACTGACTCTGGAGCTGGGTGCAGTGGCACATGCCTGTAATTCCATTGACTCAGGAGGCTGAGACAAAATGATTGCAAGGTCAAGGCCAGCCTCAGCAACTTGGCAAGACCTTGTCTCAACAAACAATCAGAAACACAAAAAGAGCTGGGGATGTGGCTCAGTGGTAAAGCACCCATAGGTCATATCCCCAGTACCAACAAAATGCCACACCAAACCAACGATGACAAAAAACTGACCTTGAAAATAATGTAATTTATAAAAGTTATTTTGAAAATTGCATTTGGTTACAAATTTCAGAAAGTTAATATGACAAAAGTTTCAAAGACTATTTTTAAAAATGGCTATTAAAATTGAGTAACTAAATTAGGGATTTTCTTAGCAATTGATACACTGAGGCACTAATTATTTTAGAAGACTCTTCTGTTAGGTCTTAATAGTTCATCATGTCATACCTAATGTAACTTGTACCATACAGTCTTTCTTCTGGTGATTTATGCCAGTAGATACTAGTGGGAGCCTTTCTGTGACTGGTGAATTAAATTACCATTCATTACCATCCAATTTAAATACAGTTATCTCACCAGCATAGCAGAGTTGCCAAACCAGAGAAGCTCTTCTAACATTGATAATGCATCTGTTCTTCTTGAATATTCTCTTCTACTCCTTCCAAAGTTTAACATTCCTTATCAGCTACTTTTCTAATATTATTCTATTTCAATTCCTCCTTTCCTCCTGTAGAGTTCCTTTTAATATGTTCCTGAGAACTTACTAGTCTACTTCAAGGTTTTACTTAGACTTCTGTCCTAATATTCAAAGTAAAATAGAAATTTTTATACTTTCTCACATTTTATTGCACAATACAAACTTGATTAAAATGTACTAAGAAACAATATTTATGTTTAAGTCAATATTAACTTAAAGTGTATGGTAGGAGACAACAATTTATTTAAATATATTTCAACTCAGCATGAAGGTGAGCATTTACTTATGAAAGTTTAAATGAAGAAAGGTCTTTCACTGAATCAACCAACTTTTTTAGTTTCTCTTTCTCCATTTTTGTGCCTTTTATCTTCTTAAAAGTTCACAGTGTTACAGAAGTGAAAAATAAGACTGATAGAAACATATATGGCTAAAACACTTACGGCTTTATATACATCAAAAATTTAATAATGTTGCCACAACCCCTGATACAGTGTGATCCTTATTTATTTACTACTATGCAGAATAAACTTCTGTACATATTAAATTGTTCAAGTATATCTACATCAGTGTTTTGTAAAAAAAGAGGTCCCACTGCTAACTCAGCAGAAATCTCTTTGAAGACTACTTCTAACTCCAACACAACTAAGGCAGAATGTTATTTTCGAATGTACAACATATTGTACATTCTAAAATATCCCAAAATGTTCAAATGAGCCAAACGTAAACTATGATTTTTACCTAGTTTAATACCCCTTCTGTACAGCACCAGAGGTTAAAAATGGATCTGGCTAAGTAATGTTCTTTTTTCTTTATTAGGAACAGTTTATCTCTACTTATTTCTACAACAATAAACCCAAATTGAAAATAAAGACAACTTGGATCAAATGCTTTCCCCTTAAATAAATAACATTTACGTTCTTTCATACTTAAATACTTAATTATTTTCTTGGTAAAAGCTATTCAATTAGCCTCTTGATTTAGAGGATTAGGCAAGCCGGATAGGATTCTCTAGGTTTGCTTTAAAACTTTCTAGAAACTTGGTAGCCAGTTCGTCATCGACCACTCGACTGTCACTTGACATTGTGACTGTTATGAGTTGGTGCTGCTGCAGTTTGGCATTCCCCTCTTCATCTTCAGTGAGCTTGAGGACAGGTCGGAATCTCCCAACAGCCAAAATGCAGGCCTGTGGAGGGTTGATCACTGCAGTGAATTCATCGATGCCGAACATCCCCAGGTTGGAAATACTAGAGAGGGAAAAGGCAACAGAAGGTGGTGCGAATGCAGCCAAAATGTTTTCCTTGAAGCATCTTTTTTTTATTTTACTAAAAAACAGTACCTGTGCTACTGAACCTTCTATCGAGCTATTCAAAGACCTAAAGGATATGTACTGGCATGCATGTGAACATTATATCTATTATCCAACATTTAGCATTGAACTGGAGGTCCTAGGCAGTGAAATATGGCAAGAAAAAGAAAAGGTATAAATACTAGAAAAAAAAAAAAAAAAAGGAATCGCTATAACTTGATTATGTACATGGAAAATTGAAGGTTCTAAAGATAAATTATTATTAAGTGAATTTAAGTCACTAGATAAAAACATAATTATATATGTTACAATGATTAGATCATGAAATTGAAAAAATTGCCATTTATAATGGTATTAAATACCAAATATCAAGAAATACATTTAATGAAATAACATGAGATCTCTACAAAGAAAATTATAAAATATAACTGAAAGGACTCAGAAAACTCAACAAGACTTAATACTTGGAAGATGATAATTTTCCTCCAGTCAGTCAAGAGTTAATGGAATCAAAATACGACCAGGGTGGGGAGTATGTACATGTGTGCTGTATGTATGTATAAAATATGTCAAATTGATTTTAAAATTTATTTGGAATATGAAAAGCTAGAAAAGACAATCTTAAGAGTAAAAACAAAATTGAAAAATTTTCCTGAACATATATCAAAGCTATTATAGTTTAGTTATAACAGAACAAGAGACAGAAAACACAATAATTAAGCATACCAATACATACATGGTCATGTTCTCAATGCTATGGAGGAGAAATTAAATTTCAATATATGTTGGGTTCAATTAATATCCATATGAGGGAGGTAAAGAAAACCCTGACTTCTTCTTCATTATCATGTAAAAATCCAATTTCAGATGACTATGATCTACATGTGAAAAGTAAAAATAGAGTGCTTCACAATGATCACATAGAAGAATTAACTTCATGACTATTGGTCAGGCAAAAAGTTCCCAACAAAATAAATAGTGCCAAACAAATGAACAAACAAAAAACTGATAAGTAGAAATCATTAAAATTCAGAACTTCTGTTCATTAAAAAAAAAAAAAAAATCACCAAGGAAGACAAAAGGCAAGCCACATGGGAAAAGGTATCTGAATTAGTACCTATCCTACAAAGGCCTGTGTATCTGGAAATAACAATAACTCCTACAAATAACTTTCAAATCTGGATGCAAGACTTCAACAGCACTTTATCTGATGAGTTACAAGATACCCAAATGGCTGAAAAATGCAAAAGTACTCAACCTTATTAACTGGCATTTCCCTGACAATAAAGAGCACCACTACACCCTGGAAGAATCATTAAAATTTAAAAGATAACATTAAAATGTTGGCAAGAATGTAGAGCACTGGGAATTCTGAAGTACTGCTGAAGGAAGTATAAATTTGTATAACCATTTTGGAAGATTATTTGGCAGTATCTATTAAAGCTTTTAATTCAAGAATTCTACCTTTGGGTCCATAGTGTCTATAAAGCAAAAATGTCATATAGTTACCATAATACACTAGTAAGAACACCCATTGTATCATTATTTTCAATAGTACCAATCTGGAAACATAATACCTATCAAGAGGAAAATGGACACTAGCACTTTTATACAACAGAATGCTATATTCTACAATAAGGAATAAATGGCTGCTTCACATAACAATCTGGTGAATCTCTCAGACATTAGTGATGAGTGAAAAAAAAAATAACATCAGGCAATAAAGAATACATAGCATTTACATAAAACCCAAAACCAGCACAGTGGTTACCTTTGTGGGGGGGGGGGGATGATAAAAGGAGGCTTCTAGGATATTAGTGATGTTTTCTATCTTTCTTTGGGTGATTACTCAAGTTTCTTTACTTTATAAAATATTCAAGGTATGCTCAGTGCATTTTACTGTATGAGACACTTAAAAATACAGCTGATAATAACTAACACAGAGATCATAAATAGAAAGAAAATAGCTGAGGTTTATAAATGTATTGTATTTATAAATTCATTTAAAATAAAAGTTCATTATTTAAAATAAGATTTTAAGAACCTGAATGTCATTTCGTGCTGGTCACTGTCCATTCAAAAGAATGCTTAGTTCAATGCTAATAGGTTCTTATAACTAATAGGTTCTTATAGCTAATAGGTTCTTATAACATGACTAGTCTAAAAAATATTTTTACATATTCTGTTATCTAAATAAATTATGTAATATTTTGCTTAAATTAAAAAAATTTTTCAGATAAATAAATAAAACAGGTTGACATGGACTTCATAAATTATATCTATTACTTTGATGCTACTGATAATTAAGAATTTAAATCTTACCTAAAAGATCCTCCTTGGTATTCTTCAGGTAACAATTTTCCATCTCTTGCTTTCTTTGATAATGCCTGAGAAAAACAAAAAGTGAAGCATGACAACACAAGAATGTTATATATTTAATCATGTCACTTGAAATATTTGTACAGGCTACACTCTTACCTTTACTCTCACAACTTTACAACTTGTTAGATATATATACTTTTCTTTAATACAATTTTAAGGACAAACAAGTTACAGATAACCCAAGGAGCTAAAGTTCAGCAAGTCCTTAATTTTTTTTCAAATAACCCTGTACATCAATAATATGCATAATGTTTCAGTATCTTCTATATACACAAAAATTTTCCTTGTAAGACAAAAATTCTAATCAATACATCCGCCAAAATTTACTTAATCATTTTCCTAGTGTTGTAATTTGGTTCACTGATTTCTTCTGAACTATTCCAGATAAATTTTCAGAAGTGGAATTATAGTACACCTCAGAGAATGGCTTTTTTTAAGTTCTGGAAACCATAGGTGAAACATTTCCTGAATGAACCAGTCACAAGGAATATAAAAATTACTAGTTTCACATCACACTTTTTATACTGATTTCTAAAAACTGAGGGAAATGCCAGATGACACAGGCATTTAGAAAACTAGTTAAAGTTTCCTCACACTTGCACTTGAAATTAACTGTAGTTCTGTCAACCTTTATTTCTCAATGCTTCAAAAGCAAAGGACAGAGGTTGAGTCATTATACACAAAAATTAATAATTAATTTATGAGGGGAAGGGTAGAAAAAAAAGTAAAGTCAGTCATTTGGGTAGATGAAATAAATTTGGGGCTTACTTAATACTTTGTATTACTTAGCCAACATTACAATTACAGTTGAGAACTATTTAATTTTAAACCATTAACAACTTTTAAGTCCAAAAGTGATCAACACATTATTGTGACTTACTGCTAACTGAAACAATTAGAAATTTGGATAGAGTTACTTATAATTCTACATGAATTTAAAGCGAAAATGAAGATAAGCTTTGACTTGTATAATGCTTGGAACATTAGAACAATTTACAAACATATTATCTTTGGCCTTTAAGCAATATAATTATGCACATGGTTTGAACAAACATGTATCACATGAACTTTGAAAGACTTTTTTTTTTTAAAGGCAGATGATCTCAACAGATTCTAGTGAATTATCAAGCAGGAATAAATAAATTCATTTATTTATTTATTTTTTCACGAGCTCTATTATTATTATTATTTTTTGCATTACAATTCTTAATACACCTTTATACCACAATTTATCATATCTCTGTATACAAGTCTCTGTAGATCATCTATCAGCAGGATATATCTGTCAATGAACTTTAATAAGAGACCAAAATATGTATAAAGTCTGCTGGTTCTGAAACTTTGTAATTCTAACTGGGATCTCCTGGGAATACCTGAAGAATCCAGCTGAAAGGAAAAGAGGCTAGCAAATATTTCTACAATAGTTCATAACCTTTGCTAATTCATTCAAAAAAATTCACTGGGTCCTTATGAGGTAAACTTTGTCTCTGCCTTTCAAAACTTTACAATTAATGAAGAATTAAACTTAGCATGGGATCTAGGGCTTTCTACTATGTTACTTTATTCATGGAATTACACAGTTGAACTTGGCTGGCACCTGCAGTTACTGATGGTCAAAAAGTGCACAGGTAGCACAGGTGTCTTTAATGAGGGATCCACAGATCTACAAACTCTTCAAAAATTATCAACAAAAGTTTTTATTGAAAAAAAAACTTAAATAAGTTCATTGAGAAACACCAAAGCACAGGAGAGTGCAATTATTACTGAAAGAAAAAATGCAGCTATACTTGGATACCCAGGCAGATGCTGTTTTCTGCAGAGCAGGACAGATCCATTATGATCTTGCTTGATTTGCATTGATCCCCAATCTTTATTGGATATGAAGGACACACACACACATACACTCACTCTCTCTCTCTTTTTAGGTTTCTAATATAAACTCTAGTTCATATATTAAAACAGACACATGCATATAGACACACACACACTCTTTCTCTTTCTCTCTCTCTAGGTTTCTAATATAAACTCTAATTCATATATTGAAAGAGACGCATTCACATGCACATGCATATAGTCACAAACATATGCTCAAGGTTTCTAATTGTTGCATAAATGCTTTTTAATGACTGCTATTTCACAGCAGCTAAATGAACATTATCCTTGTGAAAAAGACATTAAACACATAGTTTTGAAGCCATAGTTACAACAATACCACCCCAAACTTATTTATTTTTTAAAAAATCATGTTTATATCTTCTAAACCATTTCAGCAAGAAGCTAATTTTGGAAAAAATCAGGTCTCTCGCTCTGTACACTAAAGAACTGCTATGCTAATATACCAAGCATGGTGCCTGCTTCTCATGAAAAGCCTCAGGGTGTCTCCAAGCCGCCTTATTCCTGATTGGAACCAGGGGTGATTATATGGATAAAGTTTGTTATGCTTTGTTACCATGTGATCCATGGGCCTGGCATGAGACATGACCAGCAAAAGTGCTCCACACAAGAATGTATGGGGTAGACCAATCAAATCCAATTTTTGGCAACTAGGAGCAAGAGAAAGAAAAAGTGGTGCCAAACAAGGAGAATTGGGAAAGTAAATAAATAAAAACAAAGTAAACAGTAAGAAGGAAGAGAGAGGTAGTATGGTGTAGACGTGATTAAGGACGAGTTCTAGGATCAAACTGGCTAGGTTTAAATAAATCCTCACTGCTACCATTACATCACCCTGGGCTAATGGGATTAAATAAAATACTTAGCCCAGTGCCTGGCACATCAGAGGATCAAGGGAGGAATGTTGATCACAGACAGCAGGGTGGGAAAGAAGCAGGTAGAATGGAAAGCACAGAGGAGTACTCAAAGCTTAGCAAGCCTTAGAGGTGCCAAGTACCAGGAAATGCTCAAGGACTACCAGGGACCATTATATTCCAAAGGTTCTGACTGCCTTCCCACTGCAGTCAGGCCCCGCTGGAGGCTGCTCAGAGTGCCTCACTACCTCTAAAACAGGCTTTCAGACTCAAGGAAAGAGAATGCTGATATAACTGTTTTACATATTACAGTTGCTAAACTGCTACATTGCCCAGAAACAAAGAAACCATACACATGGTTCATTTTTAAAATCTAATGAAGGGCTGGGGATGTGGCTCAAGCGGTAGCACACTCGCCTAGCATGAGGGGGTCGCTGGTTTCGATCCTCAGCACCACATAAAAATAAAGATGTTGTGTTCACCGAAAACTAAAAAATAAATATTAAAAAATTCTCTCTCTCTCTCTGTTAAAAAAATAAATAAAATCTAATGAATATAAAAGTAAATCTCTAGGTCTATTGTTAAGGTCGATAACTAACATTTAGAAGTACCTTATACTTCACGTGTAATCAACACTTAATCTCATTTGAACTTCACAACAATACTGAAATGCATGTATTCTCAGTGCTGCTGAGAAACTTTGATGAATAAAAGGCATGTATACAGCCCCTGTATTTGCTGATTCACTTTCCACAGCTTCAGTTAGTTACCCATGGTCAACCTCAGTCTGCAAATATTAAATGGAAAATTTGAGACATAAACAGTAAGTTTTCAACTGTCTGCTGTTCTGAATAGCAGGATAAAATCTTGAACCAACCATCCTGCCCAGGGCATGAATCATCCCTTTGTCTAGTACATGTACACTACATATACGTACCTCCCCACCAGTCACTCAGCTTATCTTGGTACTAGATCAACTGTCCCAGTATCACAGTGCTTATATTCAAATAATTCTTATTTTACTGAAAAATGGAGGCCCTAGGGGCAAGAATAGTGATGCTGGCCATTTTATAATAATATACTATTGTAACTATTCTACTTCATTATTAGTTGTTAATCTCTTACCATGCCTAATTTATAAATTAAACTTTATCATGGGTATGTAGGTATAGGAAAAAAAAACCCCAGCATATTTAGGGTTGTTTCATGCATCCACTGGAATACATTCCCATGTGGGATAAAGGGAAATCACTGTACAATGTCTCAGTAAATCAATCTATTACTTTGACTCTTGACTTGGACAAATTAATATGACCCTTCAATTAAGAAAAAGTTGCATTTTCACCCATGCACACATACTCTGCAAATCTTCAAAAGAGGAAAAAACACCTTAAAATATCAACTACATTGAGTTTACCTTTAATTACATCTAAGTCTAAAATTCAAGTAAGCTCAACATTTAGGGGTATGCATTTAAAACCAAAATAACTTCCATCCACTTATTTATTTTGGTCAAAGAGTCTTACACATTTATACTGTCAGCTCAAATAAGTCTTATCTTCTTTTTATTCATCTTATAACTTGTTCTACCACTAAACATATAATAGGTCCTTACTAGATGGATAAAGAAAATAAATCAGCTACTCAAACGAATCTGAAGATTTCAATATAAACACTTCAAGACCTATGATACTTCAGCCAAGAGATACCCTTGCAAATTACTGAGGCTGGAAAGGCTGACCTACTGCCTGTATTCCTGCTTATTCAACAAGATTTTTAGTGGAATCAGATTCCTCCATATTGAAGCTAAAAAAGAAAACTGCTTTTCGAGATATAGGAAAAACAAAGTACCTTGCTTCTGGAATGCTAAGTACTTTTACTGGTCTCAATTTTAAAGAGGAAATGAATAAAATAAACTTTACGAATGGAATATTGTTAATACTTAGGTCTGGCTATGATTATTTCATAGAAATGTAGTTTCAGCTTTATTTCAACTTTAAATAACCTAATACTATCTTAAGCAGCATCTTTTTTTTTAAAATTTTTTATTGTGGGTTGTTCAAAACATTACAAATTTCTTGACATATCATATTCCACACTTTGATTCAAGTGGGTTATGAACTCCCACCTTCACCCCATACACAGATTGCAGATTCACATCAGTTACACATCCATTGATTTACAAATTGCCATACTAGTGTCTGTTGTGCTCCGCTGCCTTTCCCATCATCCACCCTCCCCCCTCCCCACCTCTCCCCTCCCCTCCCCTCCTCTCTCTCTACCCCCTCCACTGTATAACCCTGAGGGTCTCCTTCCATTACCGTGCAATTTCCCTTCTCTCTCCCTTTCCCTCCCACCTCTCATCCCTGTTAAATGTTAATCATCTTCTCCTGTTAAGCAGCATCTTTAGAATTGAATTCTGGATTCTGTGAAATAAAGCTTGTATCTGGAACTTTTTAATAAAGTAGCCTTCTTATTTATCTGTATTTTACTTCTGAGTTTTTGATTATTAAATTTTCTTAAATTGGGTCATATCTGAATAAAAACTTAAACGTTTATAATTCACAGATGAGAATCATTTGAAATATCCCCTCCCCCACAAATTACGGTGTAACCAGAATGTTAAGACTTTATTGGAAAGGAATTAAGTGAAAGGATCTGCTAACAATTTGAAAGCACAGTATTTGTAAGACATACCTTTACAGAGTCAGCAATTTCCTGTATACCTTTAGCAGCAGCATCTTTTATGATTGGTGTAATCAAACCTTTATCTGTTGCCACAGCCACTGAAATGTCAATAGAGGGCAGTTGCTTCGGGCCCTCTCCATCCCAGCTTACATTTACTCCTGGCATTTGCTGAAGTAGAAAAAAACATGTTATTAAAACTTTAGACTGAGGTGATTACAGAAAAATAATTAATGTTTTATCTATTTTCCAAAGTGAATATAGTTGGATAGAAGAAAATACATAACATGGTTCCAATCTCTATGTTGTTTATTATTTATGTTTAAGAAAAATAATTAAACACATATTTTTTGAAGTAAGCTTGAGGAAATCCTGATGGTGTATGTTCTGATCTTTTTACATCATGGCTAAAAAAGGGTTTCCTTTATTAAAACTAATTGCCAGAAGGCAGTTAATGATCATTATGCTTCCTACCTCATGATACGCAATATGACCTTGAGGAGGAGAGGGGAGCAGAAAGGGTTAGTGATATTCAACTACATTCCTTTGGCATAAAGGAAGCCTGACTTTTTAGCACAGCTCTGGAGTATATATTAGCAAACCCTCAATAAATGACTACCCAATTTAAAGAGGTTTCCTAAGCTTCATAAGATACATACTACATACGAGCACGTACACATTTAACATACAAACAACTATATTGAAAGATGGGGGGAAAAACAGATGGGATGAATATATGCATGGAAACAGTGCATTGTTGTCAAATATCACAAGATGAGAAATGAAAATAGACATAAAAAGCTAATTTCTCATCCCTGAAATTCTTTTTTTTAAATGTATTTTTAGTTGTCAACAGATTTTTATTTTAGTTATTTATATGTGGTGCTGAGAATCAAACCCAGGGCCCCATACATGTCAGTCAAGTGCTGTGCCAGTGAGCCACAACCCCAACACTCATCCCCAAAACTCTTTGCTTTCTACAGAATAAGATCCAAGCTGTTCACTATGTCATTTAAGCACGGCGGTGCACAATTTTGATTCCACTGTACTGATGTCACTTTACTTGTGTTGACTTCCCTAAGATGAATTCTCTCTTGGTCCAACCTCTCACTGCCATGCTGGGCTTGTGCACATTTCAGGATGGCCTTCACATCATTTCTTCATTGCTCTTTACATTTCTCCATCTTTTAAGGCTCAGATTATTCATTGATTCAACAATGAGATAATGTCAAAAGAATAAAAAATGAGGTTCAAACCCCTGTAAGATTTTTAAATTCTGACAACACTAAAGTAAAACTAAAACCCAAGCCAAATCAAAAACCCCTCACAAATGAAGACTATCTGGCAAATAAATTCAATTAGGAAATTATGTAATAAAAAACCATGGGACACGGTCTAAGTTGCAGTCAAAGCAAAATTTATTATAATCTTAAGCCTTGTTAATAAAAATAGAATTAAAATGAATTACACATTCAGTTTTCTAACCAAATATTTCTAACCAAAATGAGGCTAAGAAAATAAAGGAAAAAATGCAAAATAAAATAAACTGAAAACACAAAACATGCAATTATAGAAGCAATACAGAGTTTCAAATAGCTTTGGACAATGAGGACATTTAAATAATTATAAGAAATAAATTTAAATGATGCTAAGCTAATAAGTTTGAGAATATAGATGCAAAAGTTGATTTTTCTGGGAACATACAAGTTTTCGGCGGACACAACAATTTTTTGGTTTTTGGCAGACACAACATGGGAACATACAAGTTTTCATAATTGGTTTAAGATAAAATTAAAAATTAAAGAGATCAATAACTATAGGGGAAAAACATAGAAAAACAGCCAGGATGCCCTCCTCAAAATAGAACTAGGTTCAAAATTTCACTGGTGAGTTCTATAAAACTTTAAGAAATAAAAATCCTTATTGAAATGAGCACACAGAAAACAAATAAAAGAAAGACCTGACAAAGCTAGTATAAAATTTAAATCACAATTACTTATAGTTTCTGATATACAAAAGAAACATTAGCAAACAGCTAATGACCACTAGAGAGTCATTTTTAGGGAATATAAAAATAATTCGTGATTAGAAAAGTCATTACTATAGTTCAAAATATTTGGTTAAGAGAAAAGCCATATGACATTAAAAAAATGTTGAAAAGGCTTGCCTTCAAAGTTCTCCATTATTGTATTTTTTAAGAAATAAAAATGAATCCATTTTAAGTGCAATTCAAATACATTATTAAACAAGTAGCAACTTAGAAAACAGCCTCATTACAGAGAGAAGGCAGGATGGAAAATGGCATTGAGTGGGAAGGCAGGAAGCTGGGATCTAGATTACATCTCCAGCCAGCCACCTCCACTCCACCTGTCTTCCTGCTATCTACACTGCAACACCTATTAGGCTCCTCAAACTTAATACACCCAAAAGCAAACTAGAGACTCCCTACCTCAAACTTGCTTCTCTCCCCGTTTTCCCAGTCTTAGTAATGGAGTAAGTCTACCCCTCCCACTGCTTGAAAAGAACTCCTCATTTTTTCCTCCCATGTCCCATATCAAATCCATTAGTAAGTGCTGTTGCCTCTACTTCTGAAATGTAACCAAAACCTCCCTTCACTGCAGCTCCTGCTACCCCGAGTCGGAGCCACGGTCATCTTCTGCGGCCTCCTCACTGGCTACAGCCACACATGACCAGAGCGGCCCCCCACCTTTAAAAGTAAGTCTGATCACATTAGTCCTTTGCTTAAAACTTCCAAAAGCATCTTTCTCATTCATAATAAAAGCACTCGTCTTCACCACGGCTGAGAAGGCCTCAAGGAGGCCTTTGGTTTCCCTTTGAATCCTTCTTTTTTGCTTCTTTAAAAATCTCTCCACTCTGTCCACTCTTGACACACTACACCCTCAGTACACCCTCAGGGCCGTGACTCTGGATAACACAACCCAGTCCTCGGAGCCTCTGGGTTGCTGCTCCCTTGTCTGGAGTGCTCCTCCACCACATACCTATTTTGCTCACTCCCCCTCTTTTGTTGATTCCTGCCTCTGTTATCTGTAGCCTTGCCAGAGAGGCTTTCCTTAACTCTTAAAAAACAGCACCTAGTATTTTGGCTCTTTACCCTGCTTTCTTTTTCTCCTTAACATTTTCACCACCTGACATGTTTACTAGACCCCCTCTAGACTATCATACCCATGAGAGCAGAAACTACATAGGCTTTTGTTCATTACTCTCTAATGCTTAAATGCTTAAAATATATTTAGCATAAGATAGTGGTTCAATTAGTATTTGTTTTTTGATACTTGGGATTTAACCCAGGACCCTTTAACCACTGAGCCATATTTATTTTATTTTTATTTTGAGATAGGGTATCACTAAGTTTTTTAGGGCCTTGCTAAATTGCTGAGCCTGGCCTCGAACTTGTGATCCTCCTGCCTCAGCCTCCCAAGTAGCTGGGATTATAGGTGTGCACCACCATACCCGGTTCTTCAATTAGTATTTGTTGATTAAATGGTCTTTAAACTGCTAATATTAGTTTGTGAGCCCCTTTGATTTTCAATTTCTTCATCTGTAAAACAAGGGAGTGAGATT
This sequence comes from Marmota monax, assembly GCF_021218885.2. Lineage (NCBI taxonomy): Eukaryota > Metazoa > Chordata > Mammalia > Rodentia > Sciuridae > Marmota > Marmota monax. Next base: position 1,925,826 of record NW_026692072.1, on the reverse strand, counting down.
AAATTATAGGATATTTCTAGCAATAAAATCATAAAATTTTTATTAAAAATGAGTTTTATTCTTTTTTTTTTTTTATAAAAATCTCAAGACATGAGACTATTTTAGAAGCCAAAATTATTTTGGGGTTTGTCACTTACTTTAAGAGTAACAGCTGCTGCCTTGATGATAAAGTCATTTACTGACACTTTAATGTCATCTGAAAGAAAAATAAACATTAAAATTAGTATTCACATTAAAACTTCTACCACTGACCTTTACAATGTCAAACTTGTAAATTATGAACTGCTCTGACAAACAATGATAAAAAATATCATAGATGTTTATTTTCTGGTTTAGTTAATAAATTTCCCCTAATGAGAAAAACTTATGTTTATATGATTCCTAGATAAAGAATAAATGTAAAAGCTCACTTCTAGGGACTGAGGGTGTATCTTAGAGATAGATCAATATAGGCCTAGCATGCTCAAAACCTTTGATTCAATTCCCAGCACCCCCTCCCCCCAGGCCACACACACATATAACATCATTTCTGGATCTTTATTACAATTTTTAAAAAGTACTTGGATATTATGCACGAGAAGTTTAAGGATATATAACAACTATAATTAGAAAGAAAGGAACCAACTCCCATATCTCTAAAAAGACAAACGTTCTCTCTGTGTTGTTTGTAACCAGGAAGTTTACAAGATGATTCTTTTTTTTTCCTTTCTCTTCAAATGTCCTTATTCTGTGCATGCTTTGTAATATATTAACTATATAGAAGAGCAGTATATGTAAATGCTTTAGATAAACAATTATATGTATTTATAGGGTATGTTGAAAAATTACTTTTTACTAATGGGGGTAAAAAGAATTTAGGATGGCCACAATATTAAACAAGAGCTTCTTTTAAACTCAACACGACAGGATATGGCAAATGCCAAAGATGAAGCAATGTTGGCACAGGTCCTAGTGCAATGAATAAAATGAGGTTCTCTGTCTAGATTTATGGTGAATCCATTTGAATTTATTTCCTCCCAGTATACATAATGATTTTAAGATAAAGCTGGGGTCCCCTCCCTTTCCACAGAACTGATCAGAGCTAAAGTATTTGCTTTATACCTCTGCTTTTGCAATGGTATGAAGGTGTTGGAAAATATAAACCACACCCAATTCTTTCTTGCAAGAGATTCTAGAAAAAAATCTAGTCAATGGTATGTGGCAAGACACACATATCCTCTTAATATAGTATCATGGAATTTTATATGAACAATCGTTCTTTTTGGAAGTATGCTGGAGATTTTAGAAAGAGATTAACTGCCAGGAACTGAAATACTGACAAACTGTCATAGTAAATGTTGGCTCCACGAGAGTATAGCTCATCTAATTCAGATACCCAGAAACATACGAACATTCTGGTTTGTTTGTTTATAACCCCTCTAGGAGTAGAAATATAAATAAATTTTCAGTGTTCAGAGACTTTTAATAGTAACACCACACAAAAGATTTGGCCTGAAAAATTCAAAATACATGCACATGTTTTACGAGTTCATTCCACTTCCTTGCACACCTCTCCCAGTCTCTTTCTCACTTCACCTACTCTCTGTAAGCATAGAGTGAAACTCTATAGCCACCTAGCTGCTGCTGACTCCCAAATCTACTGGCTAAGCCCACAGTTCTCACCTGGAGTTCTGTCCTCACCATATTCCAACACTTACTTGTAAGCATTCTTGAGTTGATCAATTTCTTCACTTTGAAACACTTTCACTTACTACTTCCTGTGTCACCATTCTCTCATGGGTTTCTTCACTGTCTACTCACTCAGTCCCTCCTTTTAATGTTGGCATCACCCAAACAGAAACTTTTGGTTTCATGGTTTTGATACCATTTATATGATGCTGAATCCTCCAAATACTATTTCTATCCTAAGCTATTTGCATCTTCAGACTTGTACATCTAATGTCTCATGTGCTATTTCTACCTACATGGCTAACAGGCATCTGAATTCTAACATGTACAAAGGAGATTCTCCTCAAGTTCTTCTGTTTTTAACTTGTTGTTATTATAGAAATTTTGAACACTAATGACACTTACTGAATAGGAAACAGTTTGTAATGATGTACTAATAATGAAAAACAAATGTTTTCGTTGGCATATTGTTGTTAAAAAAGTAAAACAACGAACAAACTTTACAGATATTATAACCTTATATGAGAAAGAGGAATACAGATAATGTGGGTTCTCTGAAGACTCATGAGAAAATCCTTAATTTATCAAACTATGTAAAGATACTAAGTTAATCCGTACCTCCATTGAAATATTACTGCTTCTTGACTCAGGAAGAAAACAGGAAAATAATTTATGACTAAGAAAGTATGATTGGAGATATGAGGACTGCTTCCATAGTTAATTTTTTTGTTTTGTTTTGTTTTAATTGGTTACACATGACAGTACAATGATCTTGACATATCATACATTTGAATCAGATGGGATATAATTTCTCATTTTTCCAAGTGTACAGGTTGCAGAATTACATTGGTCAGATAGTCACGTATATACCCACAGCTTTTTCAAAAGGTATCCCTTTCTATCGAATGGCCTTCTGTTTGGTTCCTTAACCTTTAAACAGCAGTCAGTCTGTCTTCATATGAAATGCTGAAAGTCTGAATACAAACTGACTTATCTTATCACTCCTGCTTTTAGTCACAGTGTAGAAAGCTGCAAGAAAGTCATTCCCACCCTAACAGGGTGGAGAAAAAAGCAGGATAAATTACAAAACCCTAACTTTTCTGAGCCCTTTTTTTGGTCAACTTTTATAGACTAAACATAGCAGAGAAAAGAATCTGAATTTCAAGTTACATAAATAAAAATTATCCAAACCGAAGCATCTAACATGTTCAGATAATCCAGTCTAACACTATAACTTGAATCTCAAAGAGAAAACACACAAAGTAGAAGATACAGTTAATAATTCTGGAAATTTTCCAAAATTAGGGTTAAAGACAATAAACAAGAAGCCAAGAAAAATCCAAACAGGATAAATATAATCAAGTGGGGGAGAAATCCTAGGTATTTAATAGTCAAATAGCTAATAGAGAAAATCTTAAAGAAAACAAGAAGGGGTAAAAGCATACACCGGGGAACAAAGATTAATAATAGCAGCAGACATTTTGCAAGCCAGAGGACAGTGGATGATATCTTTAAAAGTTTTGAAACAAAAGACCCTTAACTCAAAAGTTTACACCTAGCAAAATTACGTTTCAAAAATTAAGGTGACATATCCACCAGGATATTCTTTTTTAATCTAAAAAATTACAAAATAACAAGCGTTGGTATGGATGGGAAGAAATTAGAACCCTCACACACACTGTTGACAGGAATGCAAAATGGTGAACCATACCTGGGCAACCAGGTTCTTCTGCAATTCTGCTACTGGGGACATTTCCAAAAGATTTAAAAGTAGGAATTCAGAGATATATGTGCATTCATGGCAGCCCCATTCACAACAACAAAAGGTAGAAAAACAATCCATGTATTTACCAACAGATGAGTGGATGAACAAAATATACTGTGTACACACAATGACTTAAAAAGGAAGGAAATTTGGATCTGTGCCAGTTCAAAATGAACCTTGAAAACATTACATTAAGTAAAATGATAAGCCAGTAAAACACCAAGTACTTTATGATTCCACTTCATGTGAGGTGCTTACAGTAATCAAATTCAGAAAGCAGGACCAGGCACAGCCACACCTATAATCTCAGCAGCTCCTGAGGCTGAGGCAGGAGGATTGTGAGTTCAAAAACCAGCCTCAGCAAAAGCGAGGTGCTAAGCGACTCAATGAGACCCTGTCTCTAAATAAAATACAAAATAGGGCTGGGGATATGACTCAGAGGTTAAGCATTACTGGGTCCAATCCTTGGTACCAAAAAAAAAAAAAAATCAGAAAGTACAATGGTGGTTGTCAGGGGTTAGGAGAAGAGAGGAATGGGGAGTTAGTGTTTAATATGAATGTACCTAATACCACTGAAATAACATTTAAACATGAAACAATCTAAAGAAAATTCTTTATAGAGAGGAAGAATGATAGCAGACAGCACTTTAGAGTTACACAAAGAAATGAAGACTGTCAGAAATGGAAAAACTATGCATATACAAAGAGACACCCCCCCCCCATTTTAAAACTCTTTTTTAAAGAGTTGATTTGCTATGGAAAAAAATCAATAAACATGTATCCTATGCTGGCACCACACAAAGAAACAAAGGATGACAATAACAGCACAAAATATAGGACAGAAAAAATGTAAGTAAATGGTTGTAAGGCTCTTATACATAAAATATTGTGATAAAAGTTGAAGGCAGACTGGGATAAGTTAAAGAATTAGATTATAAATTCTAAGGGAGCCATTTCAAAGAGAGGAAATGGGGGCGGGAATAAAATAGAAATAAAATACAATCATAAAAAAAAGGGACTCTAAAAGGAGATAAGAGGTGAAAAAAGGAAGAAGAGATAGAACTAAAAGTCAAAAGAACAAAATGGTAGATTTAAATCCAACCATTACATCAAATGTGAATGGTCTAAACACCTTAATTATAATAGAGATTGCAAAATTGCATAAAAAATGCAAGAACCAACCATATACTATCGCAAGAAACCTATTTAAATATAAGGACACAGATTAAAAGGTTATTCTATAAAAATACAAATCAAAGTATTCTTGAGTGGCTAGTAAAAGTAGAAGTCAATGAAATTAAAATCACAGAAACAACTGAGAAAGTTAATAAAATCAAAGAAAACTGATAAACCTCTATCTGACAAAGGCAAGAGAAGACTCAAATTACTAACATTGAAAACAAGTTATCACTTCAGATTATAGAGGTGTTATAATAAGATGTTATCATGAACAACTTTATGCCAATAAATTTGCTAACTCATATAAATGATAAAAATACAATCCCTAAAACACATATAATATAAAACGCTGAAAACAAAATCTCTGTATCTGGTTTTAAAAATTGAATTTGTAGTTAAAAGCTCTATCCAGAAAAAGATCCCAGGCCTAGACAGCTTCACAGCTTCTGCCCAACAATTAAAAAATACAAATCCTACCAAAACTCTTCCAGAAAATGAAGGAGGAGGAAACATTCCCCAACCTATCTAATAAATCTGATAACCCAGAAAAATAATCGCAAGGAAAGACAACTGCAAGCCAGTATTTCTCATAGGCAAGATTCTCAAGAAAATTTTAGAAAATGAAATCAAACGAATATGAGTAAGTTAATGACTGAATGGTTTCATATGTGGACTATCAATTCATTCCATGTGTGAAGTTCAGTCAACAATAACATCAGGGAAAAAGAAAGATTACATCAAAAGATGCACAGAAAACATCTAACAACATTCAACGTCTCTGGAAACGAGGAATAGGAATTTCCTCAATCTGATAAAAGAGCATCTACAAAACTTACTTTTAATGTTAAAGACTAAATGCTTTCCCCCACATCAAGAATTTCTGCTTTTACTACTTATATTCATTATTGCACCAAAAACCTCAACCACTGCAATAAGAAAACAAAACAAAAGGAAAAAGTTTGGAAAGAGAACTAAAACCATCACGCTAAAAATCATTGTCTCTAGGCAACTTCGTTATTAGTTGATTTTTTGGGAGGAGCATTACGAATTTAATAACCTAAAAAAGCATTTTGAAGAAATATAAAATTAAAATTTGTGAAAAAAGAATGACAGATATATTTACAATCAAAAATATTCTTTAAATCAGTTTTTAATTTTAATTTTAAGCTTGCTAAAAATGTTCTGCTCAGATGTCATTATCAAAAAGTATTCAAAATAAAAACAACCATCTAGCTTAAGCAAGTCATGCATGTGTCCTTACAAAAACATTAACCTATGTGTAAGTGAAAGCGTATTAAAAAATTAAGTCAATTTTTACAAACAAAACAAAACAAAAAACCCAACAACATACCCAACCCACCAAACCATAACACTATTTACAGGGCTAGAATGCGGCACAGAGCTGGACTCAACAACTGCATGCCAAATGAATGCACCTTATTGAAGTATCAAAACAGATTCTGTAATAAGCAACACAGAACAGAAATCCTTATTCTGCACAAAGGTAACACATCCGTGATTTATTCATAATAATGTAATATGTAATAAGCTATGGAAATAATTTATTACACATAAGGAAACATAATCAATTCTTTTCTCTAGTACTAAAATATACCTAGAGTGCAATTAGATTATGAAACTGAATTTAAAAGTTACATAAATGTGAATTTTAAAAATAAAGGATTCCATGATGATTAGGTTAGCACATGTATTTATTGCATTAAGTAAATTCAACTTAACTAACCTTTGACCAGATCTTGTCTAACTTTTAAAACTGCTCCAAGGTCACAATCAGCAGTAGCATATGCATGAGGTACAGTACTTTTAGATTCAGTTAACCTCTTGGCAATAACTCTTCGTATATTGCTAGCAGGAATTTCAGTGAATGTGCCCTGAAAACAAAAACAAATAAACAAAACCACAGGAATTTGTCCATTAAACCATAAGTAGAATAGAAAAATATAAAATGACTTTCCATCTGAAATCCAGTCTGTGACCCAATTAATGATACTGATCAAAGATTAATATAGAACTGGGAATGTAGCTCAGTTGATCGAGTGCCTGCACTGCATGCACAAGGCCATGGGTTCAATCCCCAGCACCACACACACACCCACACACACACACACACAGATAAATATAGGAAAAGTACTATTAATAACTCTTTGTATAAAGGAAAGGGGAATGTAATAAATCTAGAAGTTTTAGGCTTTAGTATACAACTTTAGGAAAAAGTTGTAAAATTCAAGTCTCAGTTGTAAATAGGATATCTTATGTTACTATGTTTAAGATAATTCAAAAACACATATCAAATGATTAATTCCCCACAGGTGCATGTGATGAGTAAATCTATACATATATATCAGATATTATACATGCATACTCTATACACACACACACATACACATACATATAGAAACATGTATGTGGATTGTAAGCAGCTTTTGTTACAAATTTCATTTAATAAAACTCAAAGCAGCCAATAAAACAACAATCCAACTACAGGAAATTCTTATAAAAAATGGCATAGAAAAGAAAAAGATAATCCAATATAATGGATAGTCTCTCAAATTATTTCTGTTTTGATTTGCAATTTGAAACAAAACCATGAGTATCTTATTCCTAGGAATTAAAAATATAAAGTATGAATAAGATAATAAAATCTTTCTATAACTTTACTATAACTTTTCCATTCTGTTCTTGAACCTCACACAAATGAATGATGGACTTCAAATTACATCTAATCCCTTCCTTTTCCCTTCACTCCATTCCAGGACAGAACTACAATCACCTTAGGATAATATAATGCAACCAAAAACACAGCTGATTTCTTTTTTTTATATATCATCTCTTATAAAATTAAACATCTATGTTAGCAAAGCATTTGACCAAGTAGAATAAAAGCTCTCTACATTATGTAAGTATCTGAAAGACTTATCTTTTTCATGTGAACAATCTGCTTTAAAAAAAAAAAAACTGGATTTAACTATGAACAAAGTTTTGCATATGCAGTCATGAATCATCAATGTACATTAAAAAATCTGTCTCATAAACTTGTACTGTTTTCATCTCTTTTCAAAAATTATAATGAAATGTATTTCTCCATAAGTAAGAACAGTACAGGTATTTATTCTTTTTATTTTTTTAAGTGCCTATTCAATTTTTAATCTAATTGTCCTGCATTTCTTTGACAGCAAGAGAAGGAATACAGAAAGGAAAAATCTGAAAACAAAACATATAGCTGTTCAACTGCATGTATCTGAGAAGGCAAGTATGATTAGTTATATGATTCAGTCTGCACAGTTTTTCATAGTGAGTTTATCAATTCTCTAGCCAAGAATTAAAACATATCCATAAAAGGAGCCAGGGTCAGCTACAAATTATTATTACATCCAAGAAAAAAAAAGAAAAGACATAGAGTATCATGATTGTAGAGCATACGTATGGTACTAAGGTTGTGGAACTTACAAATTTAAGCTGAATCATAGTTCTAAAGTTCTACATAGAAGTCGGCACAAATTCAGTTTGTGCTAGGAAATCTGCAAGAAAAGCACTGGGAGCATTTTTTTTTTCTTCATAACTTTAAACTATTACTAAAATGGATTGATAAAAATACTCATAAAACATAGCAATTGTCCTAGTTTTCCCTCCCACTTATCTACAAAATGAAAACCTTACTCAGAGTACATTACCACAGCATTGGGTTGTCCAGGAATTGATACTGCTGGGATCATTGGCCGGGGATAAGATGGTCCAGGTGTGGCTTTTGGGGGCAAAGGTGCTATGGGAGTGGTTGGAGGAGCTGGGGCTGGTCTGGATTCAGTAATCTTGCCCGTCTGTTTCAACTGGACCAGGTTGAGAGCATCTCTGGAGATAAGAAGAAATCAGATAACTGTGATTAGCAACAAGATATATAAGACAGTTTTTATAAAATAGAGGCAATATGTGAAAGGAAGTTACAGAAATATAAAGACTAAAATATAATGCAAATCAATTATTTGAGCTAGAAAAGTAAATTCATTTGCTACATATTCTACAGTTTATTATTATTTGTCCAATGGCTACATGTATATTTTCAAAAACCAAATAATAATTAGAATTTTATCAAAGTATCACCTTTAGATATTAATTTTTAAAAATCGAATTAGTCTTTCATTGGAAGGAATCACTTGGTAGATGACCAATTCACTAATTAAAACATGTCCTCATTCTTTATACTTGTGAAATAATTTTTACATAGTGTTCAGAAAATTTCAAGTTATTATATGTGTGGCTAAAATACTTACTAAATCATTATTATTCTAGTGTAAATAATATTGTTTATGGCCAGGAAATCATATTATTTCAAATTTGTTCAATAAGCACAATCTAGTGTAATAAATGTAACACAGCATCATTTAAAACAAAAAATAACTAGTTACAGATTCTGTTTGTATCACTCTGTAATACAAATTTGTTTTTAAAAGGATATAACTAGACTACTGAAAATGCCAAGACCTCAATTCAGTGTGTTAAGTTATAGCATGTAAAAAGTAATGTACAAAACCAATACCTTGTTTGAAAAATTTAATACCTGAATTAAGAAATATTTTTCCAATTTAAGTAAAACTGTTTTCCTTAATATAAAACAACTTCAGTATGACATGAATCTAAAGATTTGAGGGACACCCCTAACACACACCGGAACATTTGGCAGGAAAGAGGATCGTTCCATGCTTTACGTTAGATCCAGAAAGGGGTTCATAAACTTATCTTTAAGTGCAGCTAACTTCCTTATTTAAAAAAATTAAAGAACTAACTTTTTAAATGAGAGGTCATATTGACAAGGAAATCTAAATTGGTACATCGTCTTGGATTCCTAAAAATGGGGGTAAAAGTGGAAATATGAGTCTATAATGTGGGAGGTAAGTGCTTGTGTTATTAATCTTATACCAGTCTTGTGGAAAGGTGTTATTAATCCTCATTTACAGATGAGTAGACTCAAAAAGGTTAAACCCTATGTCTATGTCAGTATTTCTTAGGTACTTACAGAATTCTGGATGTTAGGGGATGCAATGCTAAGCAAGATACTTCCCATCAAGGAGCTTTATTCTATAGGGGTAGTCATACAATAATCACATAAATTAGAATGACAGTGATGAATCTAACATAAAGAAAACAAAGCTGAGCAATAAGTTAGAGAGTGATGGACAAGAAGAGGGGTTATTTTAAAACAGAATGATCAGGGAAGATCTGAACAGATAATATTTGTGCTGAATGATGCAAAGGACAAAGACTCAAGAGTTGGGAAAATTACATTTCTAGGCAGAAGGAAGAACAAGTATAAAGGCAGAAAAAATGTGCTTCTTTTACTAACAGAGGAGGGTTAGTAGTGAACAAAGGGTTAGTGGTGAACAAAGTAGAGGATTAAAAGATAAAGGATTAAAAGTCAGAGAGGGAGACAGCTAAGAGCTGCCAGGGCTGAGGTCGAACTAAGGTATGGCCAACTCTAAAGCCTACACATCTCCTACCATTTTTTCAGTATCTATGGATATATAGCACAAGTTAAACATAAACTAGGACAGAGTTTTCTCATAAGAATAGAGAAGCAGAGAAGTTAAGTGTATCTAAGTTCAACAGCAATCCTGGGATTGAATAAAGAAATGGAATCTATCTAATCTAAAGCTATAAGTAGGACTTCCAGGTATTTGCTTTCTTAAAGACAGTCACATGTAGAAGCGAAGTAAAGTTTATATGCTTTTATACAACATATATTTAGAGCAATATGTTTGCTTAAATGTTAAATTAAAACTGACACCTATGATCTTCTCCAAAATGCCATGGGCGACAGGCACTTCCTCAGCAGTTGTAACTAACCGTTGTATCCTACTTACACTTGCAGTAGACAAGGTATGGAAGAAAGACATCCTCACCATTTTTAGAAGGTGTGCTAAGATATTTTGAGGCAGCTTATGCCAAAGCCTGCAAGTTTTCAATCATTTACGATGACCTTTCTGTAGATGAAACCAGGCCAAAATTTTTGCCAAAGCTCACCTTAGGATTAAACTTAAAACACAGGTACTTTTAGTAGCATATAACACCAAAAATCCTCAATAATGCATGAAGAATCCATTTTTCTCCTGAAACTTTTTATAAATTTTGTATTTGGACAACCAAAGGTTGACTTCCATTTTTTTAAAAAAAAATATATATGTATATGTATTTTTTTTAGTTGTTGATGGAACTTTATTTTCTATACAGTGTTAAGAATCAAACTTAGTGCCTCATACATGCTAGGCAAGCGCTCTACCACTGAGCTACAACACCAGCCCAATTGACCTCCTTATGGTTAAGGAACAACTTGGGAAGAGAACTGAATAAAAAAACTGGCAAAAATATTAAAAGGATATTTCTTCAATATTGCTTTCTTAGGCTATTCAGAAGATAAAAGCATTTATGCTCCTCTTAGGAAATATGACGATAATGTTATGATTTTCAATGTAGGTTTAAAAAAAAATTTTAGGATATCTATACAAATTATATATATTAAGTATAGCTAGGAGAAAAAAGAAAAGAAGAAAACTTTATTTCTTTACTCCACTACTGTCACACTGCTGACCTGCTTCCCATAAGGTCAGCTAACCACCAAGTTCAAGGACCTTTTCTTAGATTCGACCCTTATTTTCATCTATATCCCAGAGGTCTCCCAATACAAGAATTTAGCCTTTTAAATAATTTAGCTCCTGATGATCTAAATGACAATTACTGCTTTATTATCTACCAAACCTACCTCTCTAATCCCAACCTATCTTCTTTGATATATCTTTATCCCACTGCTCCTAACTGGAAAGCTTCTAAGTGCTGACAATAAGCTTCAAATAATACTTACTTCACCAAGACAAAAGCTTTCCCAAACCCCTTACTTTCATTTCCAGAGCCAACATTTTCATCATCCACACCAGAATACCAAATCCACTCGTGGATTTGTTGCTGTCCTGGGCTGTGCGCCACATTCAGCCTTTCACAAAGGCTTCTGTACTCTACCCTCATGCTGTCTGCATCAGAGTTTCTTTTAATTCCTCTACCCACATGCAAGCACAATATTCATCATCTCTTACCTGGATTACCTATGAGCCAGCAAATCTCAACTTTCTCTTTACCTCATGTCTTTGCCCAAACTCAACTCACACAAACCTGCAGAACCAATCCTTTTAAAGCCATAATTATTTTGCATTTCACTAAATCTTTCAATGATTAATGAATTAAACATAATCTCTTCATCTAATCCCTTAAAATTATAGGCAAAGCAAGTCTATTTTGTTATGAAGATAGTTGTTTTATTCCATTTTTATGGGCAGATCTACTAAGCATAGATCTAAAGTTAAGATATTAATAGTATTTACTGAATGAAGGTTGATATGGGGAGAAAACCAGGCTTAAATGCTATCAGGATTCTTAATTTTAGTGTTTTATGGCTAAGTGAAACCTTCAAGTCCTTTAACTAAAAATTCCACAATCTAGGATGTTGCCATTCAGTAGGTTCTCAGGAAAGCTGATTTCCAACTCAGTGTATGTAATGGACCCATATACACATTTAGATAACATGAATCAGTAAGATCATAATATAGATAAATGAGAACACTTAAGAAATAAAGCCTTTCTATTTTCAATAAAAGAAACACTCAAAAGTAATCCAATATTCTAATGAATAGTAAACTAGTGAAAATAAGTCAAGTCACCTTGTTCAGCATTTATTTTATAACCTTTACTCTATTTCTACTTACAAAAATTTCGCCCAGAATTATTTATTAATATTAAAGATGGAATGAGCATATTGCTTTAAAACACTAACTCAATTTGAAATGTTTAATGTGACTGCCTAGACAAATGTGGCACATATCCACTACAGTGGTTTTACATTATTAGTTTCATAAACCTACTTGTTTATTCTTTGTCTTCTCAGAATGAGTCCCAACAGAAAAGGGGCCATCTATTTAAATAACTCTTGAAAGACTTACAAATTGAAACAAATGGAAAGACACACCAGTTTCTTGAGAAGATTCATCATCATAAAGATGCCAGCTCTTAATAAATTAATTTAGTACAATTACATAAAAATACCATAGCACCCCCACCCCACATGGAGCTAAAAGAGTTGTTTAAAATTCATGGGGGTGGGGTACTGGGATTGTGTCTCATGGTAAAGTGCTTGCCCAGTATGTGTGAAGCACTGGGTTCGATTCTCAGCATGTATATAAATAAATGAATACAACAAAGCCCATCAACAACTAAAAATATATATAAAAAAATTCACTTGGGAGAATAAAACAAGAACATACCAATAAAACCAGTTTATTGAAAAAGAAGACCAATGGAAAAAATATGATTTCTCTATCAGCTTTTAAGGCATAACTATAAAATCCTTTTAATTGTAAGTATGGTGCTAAAAATGTATGGTACCAACTTACGGAAAAACATCAATGGACTAGAAATGAAAATACAAAAGGAAAAATGCTTTGTAACCAATTAATAAATCTGAAATACATAAAAATCAAATTGTTTAAAAAATGTATTTCCACATTTTACAAGTTAATTGTGATTGGGTGACAGTTTAACACAAACTTGAAACAATATAGTTTTACTGTTCTACACTTAATTTTCTGCATTTATCATTACTTCTAAGAATCTGTTTAGTTGCTAAATTAGAACTGTTTTTCAGTTATGTTGCAATTATTCAGAAAACTATCCTTGTTCAGACCACAATTTAGTGACAAAAGCAATTAAAAGCACAAAAGAACAATGTACCTCCTTTTTAATGTTAACTCATTAAAAAGGCTTTTAAATTCTTTCAGAAAAAAAAAAGAAAAGATAAATAATGGACTTGATTATTATAGAAAGCACACACATACTCTTTAGTGAATATCCCCCGAGGGCCAGTAGCTGTACCCTGGCTAGCATTCAGTGCATGTTTCTCCAGAATATTTCGAGCAGCTGGACTTAAACGGAACCTAAGAAGACAATATGAAGATTAATTGAACTAATTAAGACTTATATTGTTTCAAATACATCTAAATGTCAACAGCTTTGCTGATAATTAGAAAAACAAAATCTTATACTAAAACTAAAATGACTCCCGTAGATGGACTTAGTCAGATAAATCTTTATCAATCTAGTTTATTTTATTATCAAACATTCTTGTAAAAATTTAGTTACTATTTCAAACTATTTATTTAATAAGAGTAAATAATCTAGTGAAAAGAGCTTCAATTCTGACTACGTTTCACATGGCTCCTGCCTTTTTTTTTTTTTTACTATAATAAACAATACATAAAACTTACCATCTTAAGCATTAGGTGTAAAGTTGAGTGGCATTAAGTACAATCCCACTGTTGGGGAACCATTATCAATCCCCAGAACTTTCTCAGCTGCCCAAATCAAAATTCTGTATATATTGAACAGTAACTGTTCATCTCTCCCTCCCCTCAAAACCCGACAACCACTGTTCTATTTCTCTCTACCAATCTGACTACTCTGAGCGTTTCTTCATTTAAGTGTAGTCACATAATATCTGTCTTTTAGTGATGGCTTATTTTATTCATCATAATGTCTTCAGAGTTCATCTATGTTGTATTATGTGTCAGAATGTTCTTCCTTTTCAGACTGAATAACATTTCAAGGTATGTACACAGCATTTTAGACACGAGTCATTGCTACCATTTTTCTACTGTGAATAATGATGCATAAACCTGGATATTCAAACACTGAGAGTCTGCTTTAAATTCTTTAGAGCATATACCCAGAAGTAGAACTGCTGAGTGATAAGGTAATCCTCTTTTTTTGAGGAAATGCCACATTGTTTTCTATAAGCAGCTGTGCCATTTTACATGCTCATCCGCATTGCATACAGTTTCAATTTTTTGCACATCCTCACCAACACTTGTTATATTCTGAGGTGGTTTTTTTGTTTGTTTGTTCTTGTTTTTTGGATATCAGCCATACTGATCAATGTGCTGTCTCATTCTGGTGGTTTCATTTTGCACTTCTCTAATGATTAGTGCAGTGAGCAACTTTTCATGTGCCTACTAGCCATTTGTTTATTTAAATTTCTGTGCCATTTTCAATTCTGGTTGTTTCATTGTTACTGAACTATATCCTTAATATAATTTTTAAAGTCCTTAGTATTACCTGAAAATGCTTCTATTTTTACATATACTCCAGAAGAATAAGAGAGGGGAAAAATAACTCATTGATTTCATGAGCTAGTAAGCCCATAGTCATATGACTAGTAAGCACCTACTTTTTAATTAAGGACTTTAAGCAAAGTAGCAAATGTAAATAACTACATAATCTCATGAAGAAAATGAGTAAAACAGGCTGGGTCTGAAAGTTTAAAACTGACAAATGGAGAACATTTTAATGTATTTGCTACTGTAAATACATCTACTTGATATGGGCCTACTGTCATCAAATTTTTAGATTTTTTCCAAGAGAAAGTGAAGTTTTAGATTATTGAATAAGATTAATCAGTAACCAATTAAAAAAAAATTTTTAAATCACTGCATGAACTAATAACACACAAGTTTATAGGCCATTTGGTGTTTAAGAGAATACATAGTGGGACTTCAGATTCATGAGTCTCTAATGAAGTTTGGTATATTGAGTGCCACTCTGGAATTCTAAAACCTAATTCAAATTCAATGTGAAAACAGACTTTTTGTTCTCTATTGGGCAAGCAGAGTCTTCAGAGCACCTGGAACGTAACAGGTATTCAGTATCTATTGCTGAATGAACAATGATGGTAAAATAAAATAACTTCCCTTATTTCTCAGTGTCCTCGAGAAATAAGGGAAGTTCAGTAACTTTCTACATAATGTACAAAGATGCTTTAAATAAGATAATAATTAAAACCATAAGAGGGCCATAACAATTTTTTTTAATTAACATTATCATTCAAATAAACATACTCACTGCGGTGTCCCTGCTGTGTGTTCCTTCTTAACAGGGAGAGAAATCTGTGGTTCTGATGAGGGGTGAGGCACTGATGGTTTTGAAACTGATGGTGGAGGACCTACATCTTTGGGAATTTCAACTTGTTTCCAATCTTGTCCTTCTTCAACCATCAAACCAATTAGTGAACCTAGTCGTATGTTTTTAATTCCCTCTTCAACCTGTATTTTAAAAACAAACAAACAAAAAAAGTAGAGATAGAAAGGCTCATCAATGTCAAGTAGTTTATGCCTTGATGGGTAATCAAGGAAAGATCTCTTAATTTGAACTGAGAGTCTCAACCTCCTACCTTCTTTCCCTTCTGCTTTCCACTCATGCCCTCCTTCACCAGTCTTCCTCTCCCATTTATTAATAATACTTCCTGAGATGAAGGAAAAATCTAGAATCTCTCATTTTCATGGCAGCCTTCAAATATGTGAGTTACCATTGGTTTACTGTTTTTGATGTCAACTAACACAAATCTAAAACAGGAGACTATGGTTACATATCTCAATTATTTTGTCTTTCTCAGACAATTTCTATACATTGTCTTTCTCAATTTTTACACATTTCAAGAGCTCATATGGGCTTAATCCCCCCATTAGTCCTATCTACTAAAATTAATTTAAAATAAAATCTTTTCAGTAAACTTAGTCTCTGTGGGAAGGCCAGGGAAGAATGTTCCATTGTATAGATAGTAATTGAACTACTGAACTATTGTATTGATAGTATTGAACTGGCTAACTATTCTGGTTAATGTTAAGAATATTTAACTTTAGTATTTAATTCTTCCCCTGAATATCTACTTATAGAATCTGAAAAATAAAATAAAATTATGAGTTTTTAAAAGTTTATCAATAACATTAAGGTGTCCTACTTAACCAGTTTTTCAGATAATATTTACCAACTAAAAACCTAAGATCAAAGATGATTTTTTTTAAATTAAGAAAAATAATTTTAAGCATATCAGCAGTATTAACTTATAAATGAAAGGCTGATTCTGATTTACTTATTAAATGAAGTCCCTAGAAAACCTGTAGATAACAATATTTGGAGGCTTAGTATTGGAAGAAAATGTCATTCCTTTAAAATTTTCTATTATTTCCTTTCAATTACTCTAAATAATGCTCATCACAGATGTATCTAATGAATAGCAGAATTATAGGCTGTAGGACATTCATTAATACAATAATTATAAGGAAAAGCATAATACCTAGCATGGGTTTGACATTTCAGAGTTACACTGATTCTGATGTATATTAGTATGTGCATTATTCTTAAAACAATAAAACATAAATTCTGAGAACTAGAAAGCCTTCTAAATTTACTAATTACCGATGGGGAATAAAAGGAACAATACTTTAATGAAGCACATGTATATATACACGTATACATTTATATACAGATAAATGGACATATGAAACTAATTAAGAATAAACAATGAATTATAAGCTGTGGGAAAAGACCAAACAATCCAAGAAAAATTTAGTTGCAAAAGTTTTACTTCTGCAAACTATTCATTTTTCATGTCAAAAGATGAGTTAAGATTATTATTAGGTTAACATTTTCTCCATCTAAAAGTGTTTAATTAGCTGTTTATGAGATGCCTACTAAAAATCACAAAGTAAACGAGTAATTCTTTAAAAACTCATAGAAATAAGAAGCATTAAATGATATGAAGTCCACTTGATAATTCCTTTCAAGACTGAATCAGCCGTAAGATCAGTATCCAAGTACAAAGAATATGATTCAAATGTAAACCATTCCCTTGTAGGGGAAAATTTTGTTTTAAAAATATCAATAGATTTCTGAAATGTGAGTCAGATACTGTACTAAATTTGAAACTGAAATCTCCTTTTCTAATTTACTGTAAATCATATATATGATTCCACATATATCCTACCAACATGACATTAACATTTTCAAAGAGGCAGTAACAAGTTTTTATTATCATTTCACTTTTTACTGTATCTAAATATCAAACAATATTTAAAGTACTCACATTTTTTCCCATGCTAGAGAGAGAGAGAGAGAGAGAGAGAGAGAAAGTGCACGAAACATAAATATTTAAAAGTGGGGTAGACTTAGTACATAGGAGTAAATTATACTTTGCAAAACTGTGTTTAGAAACCAAAGAGGCCTTTGGCACTGTTGTGTCTCCTCTGTCCAAATCAACACCATAAATGCATGCTGTTCTACCAAAGTACTGGAGCTTTAGGACACCTGAAACATACAGGGTACACCTTTGGCTTACTTGATCAAAGCCTTCTATTACTCTTGTGCCATTGACTTCTAAATATGAAATGAAAAAATTTTACACTTTGCCCTATAAACTTATAGCTTATTAATAGTAAAATTTTGAATTAAGTCCGTCATTCAAAGTACTAGCGTTCCTTCCCAGTTTTGTATAGACTTCCTGGGTTTCAATGCTGAAACTCCATTAATTACTAGTTATATGGTCTTAGGTTTGTCTATTTCACCATGCCGATTTCTTTAAAATAAAAACCAGTAACAACAGGTATGTGTGGTTGTTATGAGGAATAAATGAGTTACATGTGAGGCACTTAGAAGAACATGTCACTTACCATAAATATTAAAGATATTACTTTTAAATCAAGAAATACTATCAACAGGATCAAAATTGGAGTGCACCTTGATAAGGGCTGGAAATTCCTGCCTAATGGCCCAGCATGTGGCTGGTAGCACTAGAGGGCAAATAGCAACATATAAAAGGTGGTAAGGCCTGAGATAAATTCTTAATAACACTGATAGGCTAAATTTCATCCCTCTACCTGTACCAGAGATGTTCCCAAGCAGTGACATTAAACATCTGCAACTATACCAAATAGAGCTCACCTATGTTTATCAGTGTACCCAAAAGTATGGAATGCTGAAATCAAGGCACAAAGTAAAATTAAAGTGTGCTAAGTATTATTTTACATTTAAAATATAATTCAGATGCAAAACTAAAAGAGTATTTAGAAAGCCAAACTGTGAAGATAAAATACAAAACCTCTTAAATTTCTAAGAGTAAAATGTACTATGATTTCTAAGCCTTTCAAATATGTGTGCTCAAAATTGACATTAGAGTTGCAGTACTTATTTTCAGTGTTCAGTTTAATTTTATTATCATCCCTTGGCTTTTAATAAGCTCAATTATCCAACTCTTTGATTCCGAAAGCAGAAGTCTCTTAAATGTATTACTCCTGTAAAAATCATGTTATTTTGTTTGGAAAAATGAGAATTATTCCATAGCGAAAAAGATGGGTACAACTCTTGCTGGTGGTGATGGTGGTGAGGGTTGAAGCAGGAGAGAAGACAAAACCAAAAGGCACTAGTGAGCCCACCTTAATTTGTTCCCTCTGTGAAACTGTATAACATTGTGACATGAATATACTTCCACTACCATCGTCCAAAAAGCATGTAGAATAATAATAAAAATACAAAGCCCTAAAACACACAATCTTTTCTTTGGCAGGAATACCCTCCTAAACCTTTCAGAGCATTAGGGACCATATGAATAGGCACTCCTGACCCACTGACATAGTTAGCCATTTGAAATGCATTACTAAGCAGTTAAGTGGAAAATGCTATAAATTCTGAGAGACTTTTTCAGCCAAGCAATTCAGAACTAGGGCCAAAGGCACAGCCTGTCAAAAGCACACCCAATAAAATGCAAACTGGGTTTATTACATATGGCAATTTAAGCAATCTTTCTCTTCCTCAAAATACTACATAAATTAGTCAAATTATTTTTGGTAAGTATATTTTTTTATTTTCTCAGTTATAAAGGTAAACATTTTAATCTTCAATTCAGACTTCCTCTGAGGAAGTTAACTATATTTTAAACAACGTGCTTCAATCATAGACAGATGTTTGATATAATAAGATGTCAGGAATAAAGCAAGTGGTTAGAAAATATACACATAAAAGGCAGTGGCACATGCCTGTAATCCCAGCGGCTTGGGAGGCTGAGGTAGGAGAATCTGTAGTTCAGAGCCAGCCTCAGCAACAGCAAGGCACTAAGCAACTTATTGAGTTGCTAATAAAAAACAAAATAGGGCTGGGGATATGGCTTAGTGGTCGAGTGCCCCCAAGTTCAATTCCTGGTACCACCTCCAAAGGACCTTCTAGTAAGAAACACTAATTTAAAAGTTATAAGATCTATATCTAATTAGAGTATAACATTCCAAGGTATGGCCTTTGGACCAAATAGACAATGGAAGGTGTTATATCCATCCTAAATGCAGAGATGAGCTGGTGGCTCAGAACTAAAAACATATCGACAAGGGACTACCATTAGAGGTATGTCTTACCAGTACAAATCAAACTATAGAGGCATAAATGAATATTTATTGGTCAGTCACAAACAACTGATACAAATGCTTAGACTCATATAGAATGACATGGGAGTCATTTGTATATTTTCTCACTTAAATTTCCCTAATATCCCATGGTTTGTTATAATCTTCTCTACTTTATTATGAAGCAAAGGATAAAGAATTTGCTTCTCATTATGCAGTTATAACTGCAGAAGAAGACTTTAGCTACATGATTCAGGTGGCACTGTGACTCCCAGAAACCACAGTCTTAGCTGCTATTCTATACTATCTGGCAAATGTTCTGGAAATGAAGAAACAACACATTGATTGGCTACATCAGTAGAAAAGTATTTTACCATATGCAAATTTACGCATTTTATTTTACTTTTCTCATGAGTTTTAAAATTCCATCTAAAAATAACATATGCATTATAGAAAATTTAGAAAATACAAAAAACACAATTCGAATTAAAAATGTACTATGTAAAAGATAATACAACAATATAAATAAAGAGGTAACTTTCTTTCAAAAACTTTACATTTAAGAAATCTTCATCCTACCAATTAATGTCACATCATGTACAACCAGAAGAATGTGAATAATATATCAAAATACATTCTACTGTCATGTATTAAAAATAAAAAAAAAGAAATCTTCATCCTATAGAAGATAATCCAAATGAAAACTTACCACTATTTTGGCCAAGATGCCGTCATCACTTGCATCTAAGGTAACCACAGCTTTGTCAGTCTCAATTTCACATAATGCATCTCCAGCACTCACAGCTTCACCTACAAAACAACACTGGGTTTGTTTTGTTTTTTTAAAATATGAATATCTGTAGATGTGTGTAAAACATAATTAACAACAAAATACTCTATAGTTACTTCTGGGTTGTGAAATTATAAACAGTTCTAATCTCACGTGTGTGTGTTTGTGTGTGTGTGTGTATGCTTTGTTGTATTTTCTGAAAGCTTTATTAGGGGTATAATTATATTTGTTGTAATAAAAAGCTATTGCTAAGATTACTGAACAAATATTAAAAGTAAAATCACACTGAGACAATAGCAACAAATGAATATTCTCTCCAGGACAAATCAATTTCAGACCCCGTATCTCTTTTTCTTTTAACAGTGCTAAGGATCACACCCAGGGCCTCATCATGCTAGGAAAAAGCTCTATCCCTGAGTTAAACTCCCAACCCTATCTCCTGCTAATTTGACTATTACTCTATAGAGAGAAGTTTCATAATTAATAGTACTTTTTGGTTTACATCTTAGGGCAAGTTCAGAAATCCTATCTGTACCACACAGCATAAATGAATAAAGCATACACAGCATAAAAAAGAGAAAATCAACATGGCTGATGTCAAATTAAGGACCAGTTCTGTGCAATAGAAAAGATATGAAAACTTAAAAACCCGAGCAGGAACTGACATTACAGACATGCTGGTTTCTGGATCAAAAAGTAGGTTTGTGGTGGGGAGGAGAGAAGAGATAGATTTCCTTTAGGAAGTACAGGGAACTAAAAGTGGCCTTGTGGAGCCAGGGGACTCAAATCAGCTTTACCACTTGAAGCTAGGGCTAAGTCAGGCTGACGAAATGAGCCATCAAAACCTGACTGAGACTAAGGCTTTATTCAGAAACTGTGGGTGTAGGAGATGGGGGACAAAAATACTGCCCCAATATCAGAAACCAAGTCAAACAACCTTCTGGCTCCAGGACTGCATCTGTCAATATTCTCAGTATCCATAGCAAAATACAGGGGCTAAGGGTAAGATAAGGGATGGGCAAGAGGGAAGACATTTGAGAAAAACAGAAAAACCTTCCATTCAAAAGTAAACCATAAAACAAGGTCCTGAAACATTAAGAAACCTAATGCTAAGAAAGCAAGTCACAAAATCAATAACTGGAACAGAAACAGATTTGAGAAGCAATTCTTTAGTGCAATCTGCCAAAGATTTTAAAATAAGTATCTGGAGGATGTTAAAAATATAAGTGAAGATAAAACAGCCATCACAAGGACAATAATTTTTTTTAAAAAATGTACAGAAATGAAACAAAACAGCATCAAGTAGAAAGGAAAAAAGCTAATCAGAAATATTGGAAATAAAAAAATTAAGTCATCAAAATTTAAAAAAAAGGTATATATTCTAGAGTGGACATAGCAGAAGAGTGATATTGAAAGCTAGCACCAAGAAACTATCCAGTAGTTAACACATGCAGATAAAAAAATTTTTTTTTTAAATAGAAAGGAAAAGAAAAGAGGCAGCTAAATGACATAGACTGAGGCTGCAATGTTTGTCTTATGGACTTCCTGGGGAAGACTTGGGGGGCTGGTGGAGAAGCAATACCTGAAGAAATAATTGCCAAAATTTTTTCCAGAACTAGAGATGTATACCTTCATAATATTAAGAGTTTGAAATACCCATTGTTGACTGAGAGGGGGCACAAGAGAGCCTTGTGGCATGTGAGGAATGTCCTAAATCTTGTAGGTAGAGGTACATATAAATATTGAGATTACATTCTATGCAAGTTAAAACGGTGACAAAATTTTAACAGGAAAAAGAGTATTAGAGCATGTAAACATAATCCACATTAGATACACTGTAGAGAAACTGCACACTATCAACAATAAAAAACGTAATTTTAAAAGCTATCAGAGGAAAAAAAAAACATTACCTCAATGGAATGACAGACTGAGAGCACACTTCTCAGCAGCTGCAATAGAGGTCAGAAGACAATGAAGCAATATCTTCAAAAAGCTGAGGAAAAATAACTGTCTAGAATTTTACATGCAGCCAAACCATCAATTAAGAATGACAGAAAGTATTGTTTAGACATATCAAAGCTAGAAAATTTACCATTATTGGCAATCACTTCAAAGAGCTCATACAAGATTGTCATCAAGAAGAAAAGTAGACACAGAAAGGACCCACGAGACACAAGAAAAAAGTTACCACAAAAGCTGCTATAATGCTAACCATTTATCACTTAAAAGGCCATGTTTGAAGGTCAAAAAGTAAAAACTCAAAAACTAAAAATCAATAAGATGAATAAGGGAATGTTTAGGTGATGTGAACCATACTGAACTTTGATACAATTAGGAAAAAATACTGAATAACTACATTTTTTGACAAAATTTAAGAATTTAAAAATAGAAATATAATCTATATCAATTAAAAAATCAGCAAAATGATCACTTAACAGAAAGTATGCCCATGAAAAGAAAAGGAAGAGAATAAAAACAGAAATGCACAAAAAACAGCAAAAATAAATTCAAATGTATAAATAACCACAATAATTGTAAACGGATTAAAACTACATATAAAAGTAGTGGTTATGAAAATACAGAAATAAAATCTTGGTAAAAATAGCTTAGAAGAGACAGACCTAAACCCTAAATAGAAAAATAAAATAAAGGGATAGAAAATATAAGTCATACAAATACACCCCCATCTCTTCACATATACACCCAAATAGCTGAAATAGCAATATTTACAGGTGAATACAATGAGAAAATGTGAAAGAAAATCTAAAATACTAGTAAGTTAATAAGTGTGCTCTGAAAGTTTCCTTAGAATGAATCTCATCTGAGCCTGAGAAGATGAGGAGATAAATAAAGGATAATGATTCAGGCAGAAGGCGGCATACCCAGAGGCCTGGGAGCAAAGAAAACACGCCACTTTGGGGGAACTAGCAAACAGTACATGAGAGAAGCAATGAAAGATTAGGCTGGTGAGATATGCAGGAACAGACCAAAAAGGACCATTGTATGTCATACAGAGAATGTCCCAGTGTCATATTATACATTTTATCTTACGTACTTCTTTATACAGCAGATGTTTTAGTTAAAATAGATCATACTTCAAAAGGAAAAATAAAAAAGCACTATTCTGTTTCTGTAGTAACCATGGGAGAGATCACTGAATTATGCAACCTACCATAAAACCACTTCTTTGATGGCTGGAAAATAAATTCTGGCCTTAAGAAACCAAGTAAAATGAAACTATATCATTGTGCTCATCCAAGTTCAAATTTCAACCACTCTTTAAGAACTATCTATTCTTCTGCTTCAGCTATGTAACTTTCTCTTGGCACTTCAACTGACAAGTTTTTGTTTCTATTCCTGAATTCCTGTAACAGTTATAACTAATTTGAAAAGAACCACAAATTACAATATAAAATGTTATATTGCTATTACTAATTACTTTTTAAAAATTGTATTTTTCTCTACTTACTAGAAAATACTGTGAGCTTTTCCACAATAGAAACAGGGCACATTAGAGATGTTTTATATCACTCCCATTCCTCAGATCTCAGGCCAGTGCCCCATGTGTGATGCACTTCAGATTAAATGCTTTACAAAAAAACTGTAATAACTTAACATATCCTTATTTCCTTATGAGGTACACATCAAACTGTCCTTTGCGTGTCTTTTCATTCTCCCATTTGATTTGTAGAATGTTTCTAATTTTAAATAGACATGTAACCCCGTTTCTTATGTTCTTTAAACAATACCCACATCTTGCCACATAACATAGGCACATATGTCAGCTAAATAAGAATGCTGAGAGAAACAGACAAAAACTACTGTGTATAAAGAGCTTTGTCCATAAACTACAGTAACATTTAAAACATTATACTTTCATATAAAGAAGCATTACCCCTAACTTATTATGAAACTAGATTCTATCTATTGATAATCAAATACAATGTAAATGCCAAAAGAAAATTTTGAGACTAAATGCCACAAAGATGCAAGTCTGATAAGTTTCAGCTTTGATCAACAAGTTAGCACTATATTGAGAAAGACTGCTTGGCAGAGAAGTTAAAAGGAACCTCTCCCAAGTCAGACATGTCAGATATGAGTTTCATTTGAAGGCTGTACACTTAGTAGTGATCTAGTCACTTCATCTTAATCTCTTTGACTCTCAGGAAGAGATTATTAAAAAAAAAAAAATCACAGACTTGGAAGTCACTTCACTTACACCTTTACATAACACTTCACATCTTCAGATAGAACTAAAGACAAAATATTAGGTATAGCTAGTAACAACGATTAAAACTCAAGATCCATTATTCGCTCCTCTTCCAGTCTATTATTTCAAACAGATCATTCAACAAACATTAATGTATAAGACATTGTAGTAAGCACTGAGTACAAAAACAACAAGATATGGTTCTATTTGTAAAGAGTTTATAGTCTAGTGGAAAAGACTGAGCAGCCAGGACAGAGGCTCATGGACGATCTGAGGGACAGAAGGCTTCTCAGTTGTCACGTTGATGGCTGACTGGCTGCAGAAGATGGCAGCCCTGGAGTGTTCCTGAGCCATCTTCTTGAAGTCGGTGTCAGTGGCGTAGGTGGAGCGGGCCCGGAGCGAGAGTGCGGGCCCCAGGAGGGGCCAGACCAGAGGCCCGCCCGGGGGCCGCTCCCCAGCACCGACGCCAGCATCATATCCTGTTCCTTTGTCCAGATGAGCAGCTGTCAGAGCTGAGGATGGAAGTATACAGAGGCTTCCCTCTGTCTTAGTAAATTCTAGGCATGAAATAGTGTCTCAGTCAAACACGGTTTATATTATTAACCAAACACATCCTGTGGTTTTTACAAAATACTTTTGTCCTGCCAAAAATTTAAGACTAAGTATTTCCAAGGTGTATGATGGTAGAGGGCTACTTGTTGTCTGAAAGACCAAGTAAATCAGATCTACATAAACATGAAAGAGAAAAACCTCTTCTTATTGCTATGTTGAGAGATATTAATGTATTTGCTCAGCAAACATCTACAAGTTGCCCCTATATGAATGACACTGTATAAGACACCATGGTTAACAATAATAAGATAGAAATGCTACAAGAAGTTCCTAATCAGAACCAGCTGACAATGCCAATCCCACCCAATTAGTACACAACAGAATGGTAATAGAGAAGAGGGATCCCTAATCACAGTCTGTCAATGCTTATCACTTCATCATAATTAAAAGGATGATATTTGCATGGACCCATGACCTGAGGCAGCCTGGCTGCTAGGCCAGTCAAATCCTGCTGACAGCATGAGTGGTAGTTTGAGAAGGAGACTGTCACATCAGGTTAAATTCCCATACATCCCTCTGGTCTCTTCTTTACCTGATTAGTGGCTACTGTATTGAACAGTTTGGCAAAGTACATTTTTATTGCCACACAGAGTTCCATTGATTAATACTGTAATCTACAATTCATTCACCAATTTTACAATTTTGATCTAATATAAATGTTAGCAATAACTGTAAAAAAGCACAATGATAAAAGCAATTCAGCAACAAAAGTAACGAACTTGCTAATACTTGTTACAACATGGATGATCTCAACTATGCTAAATGAAAACTCTATATTATGATGACTATTTACATGAAATGTCTAGAAAAGGCAAAATTTTAGAGACAGAAACCAGATCAAAGTTGTCTAAAGCCAGGGATGGGAGACGAAAGCAACTGCAATCACGCAGCACAGAACATTTCGGGATGACAGAAGTGTTCTAAAAATGGACTATGGTAAGTTTACTAAAAATAATTGGATTGTGCACATAAAATTGGTGACTGTGTAAATTATATTTCAAAAAAGCTGTTAAAATAGTAGTATACCAAAAAAACACTGAGGCTATTTGTGAAATGTACTTTTCCCAAATTTTCCAGTTTAGCACCACAAACATATTCCCAGAAATAGAAACCAAAGCCTCTTCTACAGTAGAATCCAGAATCTTTGTGTAATTCTCCAATTGTACCTAGTGGTACAGGATAAAGTCCCCATCAGAACAGTTTTACTCTCAAACACTAAGTTTGAGACAGTCCGAATTACACAAAAGCTGTGTGGAATAGTCAAAATTCCCAGTTATACAACATAAGAAAGGCTCACTAAGAATGACAGCCCCTGGATTGAAGAATCACACCTAGAGCAGCAGAGGACATCACTTGCTAAGCACATGTCTGCTCCAGACACCATGTGCTAAGTATGTCACACAATTGTTCTAGTGTGGTTTTGTTTCATAGTGCTTCTTGGCAGAGCGCAAATCTAAAATATTAATCTCAAGGAAAAAAATATTTTTCATATGTGTAAATATTCTCTCATGAAAGGGGAACAAATATTTCTTTTTGTTGTTTTAACAGATTTGACTTTTCAACTGATGAAAAAATAAACTATGGCCACTTTAATAAACAGAAATTACCTGAAGTATACTTTCTTTACCACAACCCCACCCTCCTAAACACCTGTAATAAAGATGGAGAATTACAGTTCAACTTACCTTTCAAGATTATTTTGAAATTGTGTGTTATTTAGCACTTTCAAAATATTTTCTCTACTGTTTTATTTTATTAGCAGTACAGAAGACTGAACCCAGGGCCTTGTGCACACAAGATAAGTGCTCTACTATTAAGCTACATACCTAGGCCTTTTATTTTTATTTTTTGAGCCTAGGTCTTGCTAAATTCCTCAGGCTGGACTCCAACTTGTGATCCTTCTGCTTCAGCCTCTCAAGTAGCTGTGTGATTATAGTGTGCACCACCACACTCAGCTTCTACTAATTTTATGATGCATACTTTTAATTCAATCCTCAGACTAAATAAGCATCCTATTACTTATTATTAAACTAGTGTCCTAAGATTCATTAGCTCAAAAAGATGAAAATAATTTACATGCTATTATTGCACATAACTCAGAATATAAAAACAAATTATGATTGAATTTGAAGCTATGATATACCTCTTTTCTTTGTATTTTGTTTTAGTTGTAGTTGGACACAATATATTTTATTTTTATGGGGTGCTGAGGATTGAACCCAGCGCCCCACACATGCTAGGCAAGCACTCTACCACTAAGCCACAACCCCCAGCCTCTATGATATACCTTTGATTTTATCTAACTTGACTCACTCCAGGTAGTTCTCATGGCAACATAGAAACTCCAAAGGGCAAATCATGATTCTTTTATTGCACCCTTACCTCCCTAGCTTAAAACACGCATTAATAAAAGTAGCTGTGAATTAGAGTCTCAGATTTTCAAGAAACCTTAAAAGTTTATATAACCGAACTGCTATCCACAGGCTATTGGATCATTATCTAGTCTTTGCTTAAAAATAAATTAGATTGATAACTAGATACAACAGCACTCTTTTTCATTAAAAATTTTCAATATTCTTAATGTTTTAAATTCCATTAACCTTACATTAATAAAGATCTCAATATAAAAAAAGCATAGCTAATGAGAAGTATATAAAAAAGGGAATATGTTTTCAATAAATTTATAATCTAATAGTCCCTTTTTGAATGAGCCAAGTGTCACCATCAACATATCAAGCACCAAGCGTACCAAACTGCCGGGTCTGTTCCAATTACTGCATTAACCATAACAGGGACGCATTAACACATTTGGACACATTCCCTGCTATGGAAGAGAATTTAGTAATGCTTCCAATCACACAGGTCAATCCTAACCAGGCACAGTCATCTGGACAGCCTCACTGTGTTACATCTCCTAGGTTACTCCCTTATGGATACCTGCCTAATCCATAGGACCAAGCTTCTGCTCTGAGGCCCATTCTGTTATCTATCTTCTTGTTTTTCCTAGCACTCCAGAATCCCTCAAAGAATGGCAGCCTTGCCCCAAACTCCCAAGCTTATTTGGCAGATATTGTCAAATAAGTACTTGCCGGCCCTCTTCCCAAGCCCCATACGTGTCATCATTGGCAAAAGTTATACCACGAGTGGCTAGACCTCCGAGTGGCTAGACCTCCTGGAATAACAACAGAACTCTGCCACACTCTCAATTCTTACCTGTGACTTAAACTCTCCAGATGCTCTTTTATAATTACTTTCTGGATGACACAAGACCAGAATTTGCCTTAGCAAAATCTGTGCCTACTGAATCACAAATGGAAACCCCGGAAGTCCTTGCCAGGGCTAGCCACTTGCTTGGTTTTCGTTTTTTTGTACCAGGGAATGAACTCAGGGGTGCTTAACTATTGAGCCATATCCCCACCCCTTTTTATTTTTTTTATTTTGAGATAAAGTCTCATCAAGTTGCTCAGGACCTCGCTAAGTTGCTGAGGCTGGCTTTGAACTTGTGATCCTCCTACTGCCTCAGCTTCCTAAGTCACTGGGATTGTAGGAGTGTGCCACTGCACCGAGTACGCATTTATTTTTAATTGGTTCTTTCTAGATATATATGACAGTACAGTGTATTTGACAAATTACACATACATAGAGTATATACTAGTCTAAACAGGATCCCATTCTTGCAGTTCTTTTAAAACACCAACCCCACCATTTTAATTATATAGGCTTAATAATATGTTTCAATAACTAGAAGTCTACTGCCCTTCTCTACTGCTCTTCTTTTGAGGCTTTTCCTTATTATTCTTACTTATTTGCCCTCTTATAATCAACTTCCCTAGCTCCAGGAAAATAGGCAGTCACACAGTCATGATAGAGTTATAAACTAAGGGTTTTGATAAAAGCATGAGGTTGAAAGACTGAAAATTGAAAAAAAAAAAAAAAAAAAACCCTTAAAATATTTTAAAATTCAGTGCGTGTGGAAACACACAGGATGAACCCAGAAAACTTTGCTACATTAACATGGGAAATTTTTATTTAAACAAATCTATATTAGTAGCAAAGAAACACAGGTTACTTCATTTACATTATGTACTGTGTAATACAACTGATTAGAAAAAAGCCAAAATAACCAGGAAGAGTGATCAACAAAGCACAGTAGACACCAGTGATGTTCTTAACTCACCTTCCTTTTTCAGCCATTTGACAATGTTTCCCTCTTCCATTGTAGGTGACAGAGATGGCATTAGAACCTTAATAGGATCAACTGAAAGTGGAAAAAAAGAAAAGATTAGCCTCTCCCAAAAAAGTACTAACAAGGAATTAATATCAATTCAAATAAATTACTATCAAATTCTATGGAGAAAGAGGGTACTCCAAAGACAATTCCCAGATGACAAATAAAGTGTCTAGTAAATACTATGGAAACATAACATTCTCAACTGTGAATATTTTTATAAAACTTTTTTTTAAATACTTGACTACTTTCATAATTAGGTGCTTACAAGTTAAAAAAGAAAAATTGATTTAAGTTTCATCTCCTTTCCCTTTTGTCTCTGCAAAAAATATTTTAGGTACAATGATCACAAGAAAAGATAAGAAAAAATAACATCAAAACAGGATTCTGGGGGCTGGGGTTGGGGCTCACTGGTAGTGCACTTGCCTGGCACGTGTACGGCACTGGGTTTGGTTCTCAGCATCACATATAAATAAATAAAATAAAGGTCTTTCAACAACTAAAGAAAAAAAAAAGTTAACAACAACAAAAAAAACAGGACTCTAATGACCTGGAGCAGATTAATCAAGATCAGACTTTAAGAAATTGGTTGTTGTAATGCACCGCTAAACCTACACTACACAATATTCAAAGGTATAATATTATACTTTTCAATATTCAATATTCAAATAGTATATTATATTACTCAATATTCAACTGTAGGTGACAGAGATAGCATTTCAATTTTTTTAAGACTGAAAGGAAAAGTTTATCTAGTCAAGGTTGATCAGGCAAGAAACTAAGCAGTTGAACTGATCTCAGATTTTGTTCCCTACCACAATTAAACTGGGGATTCAAAAAGGCTGACCTTAAACCTGAGACACCTCTCACTGAAGCAAATTATTTTTTCCTTAGACACCAAAAAAGGAGACAGTATGTATCTGTCCTGCTCTACTTCCCAATAATTACCCACCGTCCAGGACTATATTCAAAGAGCACACAGCTTTTGATTAAAATTTATATAAAGGTTATACTAATAAACTACCGTAACAACAAATTACATTCCCTGAAGTCTTTCACAGAACCATTCTCTTCTCAGATATTCAACACTCAAGACTCAAACAAGCAAAATACTGCAGCACAGCTAACATATTTCAAATGTGGAAGAGGAGAGAACGGAGTTTACTCCCCATTAATGTATTAGGATTAACAGTAAGGAAATTTAGCACTCATGTTAAATGGGGTTAAATAAAATGAGGTTTCCTTAGGGAAATGGAACTAATTTTACAGTGACTTTTGGAGAATTCCGATGGCTTCATGTTAAAGGTACTTCCAAGAATATTAAGAAGAAAGGTTCTATCTGTTCTCTACTTCTTCACTCCTCTGTAAAGGACTGGGAAAAAGCATGTCTACCTGCCTCAGCTTTGTCCTCATTTTCTTTTAAGACCTTCCTGTCTATAGGGAACCTACATTTTCCTCTGAGCTCTTCCATGGCCCTGCATGGCCCTGCATGAATGAACCTGCCTTTGAAAGACAGATCCAGGGCTGGGGATGTGGCTCAAGCAGTAGCACGCTCGCCTGGCATGTGTGTGGCCCGCGTTCGATCCTCAGCACCACATACAAACAAAGATGTTGTGTCCGCTGAAAACTAAAAAATAAATATTAAAAAAAAAAATTCTCTCTCTCTCTAAAAAAAAAAAAAAAAAAAAAAAAAAAAAAAAAGAAAGGAAGACAGATCCATAGCCTCACCTCTCCCTGTTCCCATCATCAGGGCTCATTGGGTGTGAGGCGACAATCCATGTATGTTTGCTTTGTATACACAAACTCTCTCCCTCAAACAAAAAGCCAAACTTTAAATAAGGGGTTGTACTGGAAAGTCCAATTGTGGAAGGCCTCAGCTCTGCATCACATTCTCTAATCCAGCCTATCAGCATTAAGACTCCACCCACCCACTTGATCCTCATACCTGACTCCTTTCCTCTCTTACATCTGGTACAAATTCTAAGACAGCTAGAATTATCACTTCTAAAGGCCCCAAAATGATAGAGTCCAAACTAAATTCAAAGTGAGCATGATCATTTCACCAATATGAAGACCACAGTTCAGATTAAGGGAGCTGTCCGCTTAGCTCTCTCGGCTGTCCTTTATTAGACTGTGTTACTTTTTTCTCATGTTCCTTACAAATACTGATCATCAGTTGATTGCTGATTATTTATAGGGCTGGTGATGTAGCTCAGCTGTAATGCATTCTTAGGTTTAATCCCCAGCACACATACAGTTATTTTGGAAAGGACTGCAGAATACTGGCCATCAAACTCCTGTCACTTATGACTCTCAATAATTATTGTTGCAGGTTGCATTTAATTCCCAAGCTACCTCTAATTGAAAGACAAATTACAGAGTATAGCTTCCTAAATTTTTGCACTTTTTCTAGTAAAATAAGTCCATAAACAGGCACATTCAGACATTACTCAGGTAGAAAACAATGCAAACTACTATGCCCAACCTTAATGCATGGAATCTATAAAACAGTGAAATGCTAAATTTTTGAATGAAGTAAAATCAGGGAAGCACACTTGGGAAAAACACTCACACAGATCAAATCCAAATCACAACAATCCTACACTTGAAAATGAAAGAATTTTCAAGTGCTAAAGCTTAATACATTAAACATATTTGGAAATAATAAACTGAACTTTCTAATCTCCTAGATTATTTTGTCTGCTGCCTTGAGTCTCCTCCCTTTTTCTTTTTTTTTCACATGGCTCGATGGAAAAAACATTTGCCTAAAAAATGTAGAGCCAACTCAACCTTCAGCATTTGTTTTTTTAAGCTGGTAATGACAAACGTGCTTTTTGTTTAAAAAAAAAAAAAGCCAGACCAGTGGCTTTAATCATGCCTGTAATTCCAGTGGCTGAGGAGGAGGATCATGAGTTCAAAGCCAGCCTCAGCAATGGCAAGGTTCTTTTAGCCATTTAGTGAGACCCTGTCTCTAAATAAAATACAAAACACGGCTGGGGATGTGGCTCAGGGGTCTAGCGACCATGAGTTCAATCCCCAGTACTCAAAAAAAGGGCAAAACCCCTTAACTTCTAAACAGCATCATGGAAAGAAGCACAACTTAAAAAAAAAAGAATCCCAATGTGCTGACTCTATCAACAAGTTTAAGCCTGGCATTATGAGACTGAATACTTATATATATATATATATATATATATGAATATATGAATCCATCAAATAAAGTTCCACTTCGAGGCACAAAATAAATGGACCTCAATAATTCCACATTCAGATTCCAATTTATGACAAATACTAAATCAATTCTCTCAAAACAAAGTCTCTCTTCAATATTTTTATACTTTGGTTCAGTTGCCATGATAAAATTCATATTTATTTTATGATTCTATCTCCTATGATAATTTCTCACCTAGAGACCTTCATATTTGCATTATTCCTGACATTAAGGACTATTTTATGAAATGTCTGCATTAAGTATTTTTTCCAAAGCACAACATCAAGCACCTCAAACACTTTCATGTTTTAAAATTTTTTAAAAAAATCATTTTTCAGTCACCCTTCATGGATGAACTGAAATTGCTTCTCTGAATAATGATAATAAAATATAAAAATTCTATAATAGATCACTATCCTTATTCTGCAATGAAGGTGACATAAATGGAAGAAAGATTTTGACATCTCCATTATTCAGTACCATCTCTTGATTGATTATACTGGCTTATTATGGAATAAAAAGTGTAATATATTCTCTGACTACTGTAACCAATCAATCCTATGACTTTAACGGTAGAAAAAACATTTCAAAATAAAAGAATTAATTTATTAGTAAGAGTCCATATTTCATTCTAGTTCCTTCTTTGGACTGAAATATTACATACATTTTCCAAATGTATTTTTCTGATGGGAAAGTAATTATATAATATCAGCTTTGAGTGTCAAGGTTGCACATAATTAATATCTACCCTTTAGGTTGCTGTCAACTGTCTTAAGATAGTGGAGGCTTTTCTAGACTCCCTTGGAATAGAAATACCCTACACATACATTATTTAGTTTTCATTAGAAATTAATGACAGCCCCCTCTTCATTTCAGAAAGCAGTACATTCCACCATTATTCTGTTAAATTGCAGAAGCCTTGAAATGTGCACCCATTATATTTCCTACTAATACCAACTGGCACAACTACAGGTAAGAAAAAAGGAAATGTGATCTTTCTAAACTGGTTATACAGGTTTTTTTAAATTAGAACTTAAAAATACTTGAAAATTAGAATCTAACCCATTTGTAGTAATTTATTGTTCTGTTCCTTTCTACAAAACTATCAAATGATGCCTAATTTTCTTATAAAGTCTGCCATTCTGTAATAGTTATAAAACATTAAAAATTCATAAGATGACTCTGGTAATGTATATTTCCAGCAATTTAAATTCACATATACTGATTTTAAAAGCAAATATCTCACAAATCATTATAACTATCTTTATCTCTTAATGTTTTTTGCCTCAACAGAATGACACAATAAATTAAACAGCTTAGTTTACTGCTGCTTTCCCTGCCATATCAACCACATGATCAATCTATCAATCACTGAATTTTATAGAAGCTTCTCTAAGCAATTTTTGTTTCTTTGAATTTGTTCTTCCAATTTTTCTACAACATATATCTGACTTTGATTTGAAATACTGTACACTGACCTAATTCTAACTTATTAGTTCTTTTACACTAAAAATAAAACTCATATTCCAACAAAATCAATTATACTAAATATCTTAAGCCAATGATATACAAGAATTGTAAAAGGCGTCTGGATTAAAAAAGAATATATGCAAACTCTTAAAATATAAATGCAGAACAAATTGCTTTGTGGTTAATGGGAAGCAGATCTAAGCTCCATTACTTTGACTAAAGTAATTAAGGAAACTCAGCAGTTTACATACGGTACATTTTAGAGTCATGCTCTGGTCCATTTATGGGGCTATAACCTAAGCACACAAAAACTGTGAAATAGATAAGACCAAATGAAGAAGTAAATTACCCAGTAGTTTCTTAGTGTGGTTCCCTGTCCCTAACATTAATTTGCTTCTTCTTTAATAGGCAGAGAGATCACTCATTTAATTACTTCTCATTGCAATGCAAGAACTTACTGAATAAATTGAACCTTTAAAATTGCTGTTAAAATAAAACAATTCTGCCATCTGCAGGCTGAATGAAATAAAGCAGAATGAAGAGCAGGCAATTTAAAAATCAGCACCAGGGCACAGAATATTAAAAGTGGATCTTTGAATAAAGATAGCTGTGGCACTTTTTTTTTTTAATGAGTGCTTATCACTTAAGTTTTCTGTGTTCAACGTTATTTTGATGTGGGTAGTGATCTAAAAATAGACAAAATACCTATAGCACACAACAGAAATTAATGTACAACAGTTTGTGTGAAAATAGCATTTAGAGGTCTTGACTAGCATGCTAACAAACAGATAAAGGTAACCTACCAACTGTATATGAGACATAATCCAATTTCTATCTAGCCAGCTTGCACATACACAAAGATTAAAAGGACATACTCCAAAATGACAGCAGTAGTTACCTCTAGCTAATGGTATTATTTCAGTTATTTATATTTGTTTCTTTTAAACAAAGTTTATACAATTTCACTCCCTCCCCAAAACTTAACTCAATATAAAAGTGTGCTTTTAGTTTTTGTTATTTTTAAACAGAAACCATCAAGGACATGAAGTGAGAAC
Organism: Marmota monax; assembly: GCF_021218885.2. Classification (NCBI taxonomy): domain Eukaryota; kingdom Metazoa; phylum Chordata; class Mammalia; order Rodentia; family Sciuridae; genus Marmota; species Marmota monax. The sequence continues at coordinate 1,890,369 of NW_026692072.1, read as the reverse complement.
AATGGCACAGAACTTTGAAAATAAAAAAGTAAACAGCTAAGTAGTAACTAACTAAAGGGATCCTAGAAAGCTGAATCCTATGCCAGAGAGGATTGGGTAAACACTGAGAAGCAGTTAGTGCCTCGGTACCTTGGTCCAGTGCTTAGGTAACAACTCTACCCTCATTCAATACAAGACTGGAGGTTGTTCTCTCTGGAAGACTAACAAGAAGACCTTCCTACAGAGGTTTAACCTACATAGCCGCAGACAAATAAAAACTACAAAATTAACTGAAAAATGAGCTGATATGACTAACATAACAGAAAATTCTCTGTAGATACTATTAGGTGGTATAAGATAGTTACACAGAAAACCAAACAATTTTAAAAGGCGATAATTACCACAGATAAAGACAAACCAAAAGCAACAAGCAAAATATGGGACAATATCAGACAATCCTCAGTAGTGCACAATATTTGTTTACTATTAATAATAAATACAAATTTAGCCAAGAATTACAAAATAACTACATGGATAAGGGAAAACAGGAAGGATAGCACTGACCAAACGTCGCCCACAGATAATGTCTGAAACACAGACGTGGGTAAATGCCAGAAGAAATTGAGACAGAGACTAACCATATGGTTATAAACCTTTTAGAATTAGTTCATTACTTAAATTCTATGCATGTATTACTGTGCTAATAAAATATTTAATAAACATTTAACCTTCCCAACCTAAACTTGAAACTGCCTTTTTATTCTCTCCTGTACCCAGCCTTGTCCTTATGGCTGATGTTCACTCACTCTTAATTTCTATTCTAACTGCATTTCATATTTGAAAAGCAAACTATCATTAGAATCACTAGCAAATATTCCACTTTAGATTCAGTTATACTATCCACAACCAGAGCTCAAAGCCAAAGTAAGCATTCGACAAATGTCTACAACATGTCTATTATCTTAGCCTAGACCTAGACATAATCAGTTTCAAAAGGATTATAATTTAGATGGGAAGATAAATACATAAGTACTTGACAGTATAAATAAAAGTGCTATGAGACCATAGAAGAATTAAGAGCTGAGATTCTAGCTTATCAAGAAACAAACAAAACCTGGACTAGTTCTACTTATTAATTATTAGGATGGGTACAGTAACAAAACAAAAACAGAGAATGAATGTTGGTGAGGACATAAAGAAATTAGAACCCTATGCACTGTTGGTGTAAATGTAAAATGGTGTACTCACTGTGGAAAATAATAGAGCAATTTCTCAAAAAAAAATTATACAAAGGATTATTATGTGATGCCGCAATTGTACTTCTAGGTATATACCCGTCCAAATTGAAATCACGGACTGGAACAGATACTTGCATACCCTTGTTCATAACAGTGTTACTCAAAAAGCCAAAAGATTGAAACAACTCTGATGTATACCAGAATAAAAATGTTGGCAATATGATTGACCCATAAAAATGAAATACCTGCCATTATAAAATGTCAGACGTGAAAGTTCAAATATTGTATGACCCCACATACAATATTTCTACAAGGTATGTAGAATAAGCAAACTCAGAGACAGAATAGCTGCTGCCACATACTGGAGAAGGGAACTGGGGATTATGGTTTAATGGACAGAGTTTCAGTACGAAATGATAAAAGAGCTCTGTGATGGCTGCACAATGATATAAACACCAGGGAAACGGTATACTTAAAAATGGTTAAAATGATGTAATTTATATTTTTTACCATGATATAAAATTACCTTTTAAAAAATCTGTGCTAGGTAAACAGAACAAGGGAAGAAGAAGAGCAGACATTCCAGGTAATAGAAGCATTTCTATGCAGAGAATTAGGTGGCAATTGTTGCTTAGCTTTGCTGAGGAATAGAATATAATAAAAATGAACAGTGAGCCATGTAAGGAAGACAAGAATGTTGCGACTACTTTACAGTCATCTGTAGTAAATTCTAACACACATGACCTTAAGGTATTCTATAAACCCAATTATTTTTGGTATTATTTAAATAGAAATGAGAAGCCAGGAAAAATTTTCTTGAGCAAGTTAACAACAAAAACTAGACTTATTTGCAATTCCATATATATGGTTAATATTCCCAAATTATAAACTACAAAAAAATACATATATACAAAAATATGTATATATAAGTGTATATATACATATACATACATATACATATATATATATGTATGTATGTATATATATATATATATACACACACACACACATAAAATTTAAACCCATTAAACCCTGCACATCATTCTGAGATGGTCACAATTATAAATCCTGCAGAGAAACTAAATTAACAAGCCTTCAGATTTTAAGTAAAAAATAAAGATACCCACAGATGTGCTGCCTGTTTTCACTCATGCAGGTCATTTGACCTGAGACTAAAAAGGCATGCATGTAGGGTCCACATATTAAGGTCTAACACATTTTGCCCCATCACCTCATAAATGGAACACCCATAAAATCTTAAACTGAGCAACAAAATATGCCACTTATGGTAACTCCAAAACAACTATTCTGCTTTCAAATGTCTTTTATGAAACTAGGTGAATAATTAGTATTTGAAAATATTTTTAAAATGTATTCTGAAAAAGTTGGAGTAGTGTTCTTTGAAGATGGTGAGAAGGGCCAAGATTCAAGCAATGCAGTTGGCTTCTGGAAGCTAGAAATGGCAAGGAAATATTCTCTCCCACAGAGCCTCTAAAAGGAATATTTCCCTACCAGGGTCTTAATTTTAGGTCTTCTGACCTCCACTACCATCAAAATATTAAACCTATGTTGTTTTCAGTCACTCAATTTGTAGTGCTTTATCACAGCTTCAACAGGAAAGTAATATACATGTCTTATGAAAAAATTATATTGCATTTTATCAGTTACCTATGATTAAAGCTGTAAGATAACTCAAAAAGCAATGTGTGTTATAGACTCTGTCCTCCTTGAAGCCTTATTGCCCAGTGTGACTGTATTTAAAAATGGGTTTTCTAAGGAATTGATTTTAAATGAGATCACATGAGGCCTGATGCAACAGGATTAATGTCCTTGTCAGAGTAGACAGTAGGCCACTCATGTTTATGCTCATGTGCACAGTGTTTCTCCTCTTCTCCCCTTCGCATAAAAGCACTGAGGAAAGGTCACGGGAGGACACAGAAGATGGCCATCTCTAAGCCAGGAGGATAGCCTTCACTGGAAATGAAATCAGCCAGAACTTTGGTCTTGGACTTAAAGCCTCCAGAACTGTGAATAAATAAATTTAGTTTAAACCAAAAAAAAAGATTATTGTGAAAATGGCAAACTTTGCTGTGAAAGTTATTTCTACTATATGTTCAACTGAACTATATGTTCAACTGAACAAAATAGTACATGTATGACTGACATGTAATATAAAAATGCATAAACAATTTTCTACAACTAGGAAGTCATTTTAAGAGAATGCACTGTAATTCAAATTACCGGTGGCGGAAAAGAGCTATTTATAGGATAACCTGTATTTTCATTCTTAACAATAATAAAGGATATATAAGTTCTAGATTATAATTTACAACTTATTTTAAAGTACCTGTAACAATTTTGTTGATCTATTCTCAGAACTGAAAACTTGGGACTAATGAGTTAAAGCCAGAAAGTAGCATCCTCTGATATACATTCTGGAAGATTATTTCATGACACAGGAGTAGAGTGGAGTAAAAAGGCTAATGATGAGATCTGCTTTTTCATTTATTCATTTATTTATTTAGCAAATATTTCTAATTAGCCAGAAGCTAATTAGGTATTCTTCTAGTGTTAAATACATCAAAGTGAATAGAAACAGACAAAAATCCCTATTTTCATGAAGCTTTCATTCTGAAGTAGAGGGAGAAGAAATAAAACTTCTGAATAGTGATATAAACTAAAAAATTAAATAATGGCATAGAGACAACACGACAGGGGAGGAACAATTTTGTTAGTTGATCATAGAAGTTCTCTTCAAAAGGGTGTGTTAGCTTCTCATCCTTATGACCAAAATACCTAAAAAGATCAACTTAGAGAAGTTTATTTTGGGCTCACAGTTTTCAGAGGTTCAGCCCATTATGGCAGAAGGGTATATAGCAGAGGAAAGTTGCTCAGTTCATGGCAGCCAGGAAGCAGAGAGTGAGGGAGCAAGCAAGGAGCCAGGGAAAAGACAGTCCAAGGCCACGTGCCCAGGGACCTACTTCCTCCAGTTACCACGTAGTCCATTCCAATTATTACAATCAAATGAATTCATCTACTTACAGCTCTCATAATTCAATCTCTTCACCTGTGAACATTACTACATTGCCTAATACACAAAATCTTTAGGGAATATTTTTAGATCCAAACCTTAAGGGTAAGCTGAGCTGGATGGGGGAAGCCATGCATATATCTAATGAAAAATCCTCTGAACGTGGATAACAGCAAGCACAAAGAATGAGGAGAAAGTGCTTGTCATGTCCAAAACATCCCAAGCAAGTCAGTCAGTCAGTTGCTGGAGTGGGAGTGAGTGAGGAGGGGCGAGGGAAAAGGTGAGATGGGGGGGGGGGGGCGCGGGGCGGGATTCAATTCCCTGGCCTTGTAAATCATGGTAAGGAATTCCAATTTTCTTCTGAGGAAAATGGGAAGCTCTTGGAAGGTATTCAGCAGAAAACTGACAAGATCTGACTTCCAATTTAATAGCAGCACTATGAAAGCTGTGTAGCTTGTGGGGAAGACCTCCCTGGGGAAGAATCTGTGTGCCCTGCAGTGAAGTATGCAGCCAGCCCCAGGTGACCCCACAGGAGGGAAAGAGTCCAGGAAGAAAGTCCTGACCAAATTCCTGTCTCCCTTCATTCTCCTTCCTGTGCTGCCCACTGACAGAACCCAAGTGAAAGCCATTTGAAAGAAAGCCAGGTGATATAGGCCACAAGGTAGTGTGGGGAAGGGCAAATGAAAACATCCATCCCTACCTGAATCATCCCCATCAGTCATGACACTTTGTTTCCACCTCAGTTTGAGCACTTAAACTGTCAGGCATTGTATTGTGTGTCTTTGTGGTAGACTATACTGGGGCAAAAATGGTAGTGAGGACACATACTGGACCGCTGCTTGCAATCTAGATTGGTGATGGCGACTGCATGGATCAATGGCTGATAGGAGCAGTATAGTTGGGAATGTTCAGATTACATTTAAAAGGTAAAACCAACGGAATTAATGATAGACCAGATGTGGAATATGAAAGTAAGGAGTAAAAAATGACTCTTGTTAGGAGCACAAGTGAAAAGAACAAAATGCAAAGTTAGATGTCATGGCTCCAAATGAAAAATATTTCTTCCTATAAAAATTGCCCAAAAAGCCTTGTAAACTACAAACTTACTTCTTATTCAACTATATAAATGAAAAACAAAACAAAACAAAAAATCATTAAAAGTCAGTCTAAAAGATTCTGAGGTAGAGTACCAAACTGGCACCCATCAGTCTCCAGCACCACAAAAAACCAAAGTAAAATAAAATAATAAAATATATCGTGCAAGTCACTAGCCTACAGGCACAATCCAGAGAAATGACTTGATTTTTCCAAATGTAGAAATTATACTTGATCTCTTCCCTTCTCTTAGCATGAGAACTACCTCCACACACTCACACACCCACACTACAGTGCTTGACAGTTTAAGTGCTCAAACTGAGGTAGAAACAAAGTATCTCGACTGATGGGAATGAGTCAGCTGGGGGTGGGTGGCTTCCATTTGCCCTTCCCCTCACTACTCTTGGGGGGTGGGTGGCTTCCATTTGCCCTTCCCCTCACTACTCTATCTCCTGGCTTCCTAGCATTCTGCTTTCAACTTGTGTTGCCAATGGGCATGGCAGGCAGAAGGAAGGGAGAGAGGAGTCTGGTTAGAGCACTTCTTCCCTGGCTCCCTTTCTCCTGTGGGGTCACTGGAGATGGCTGCAACCTCCATTGCAGGACACATAGCTTGCCTCCCCTTGGAGGGCCTCCTAGCAGGGTCACTCCTTTCCAGTTCTGGTGACTGTCCCCTTCCCATGTCCCTTGAAGTCTCCTGGTAGTGAAGATTGTACCTTCTTCCAAATAGACCCATAGTATAAGCACTGTCTTTACACCCTGCATTCACAAAACTGGTCACTTATTAAATTCTCCACAAATTAACATTTCGAGACTTTTTCCTGCCTAGACTCCCTGGATTTCATGGAAAGAATTGGGAGGGTGGCTGCTAAATGAGAAAGATGTCAAACCATAAGGAGGGTCAGTCCATTTAAAGGAACAGTACAAGCGTAAGAAAGAACAAAGAAGCACAGATGTTTTGGGAAAGGTGAATGGTCCTGATAAAGCCTAAATGCACAAGCAAAATTAACCCACATCCAGATCTGAAGAAAGAGTTCCATATTGCTGGTTTTGTTGTAGTCACATTTTACATGTATCCACTACTTATGTTGAAACCTCTATATTAAAACACAACTTCCTTGTTCTCAAATACATTAAATATTCTTGTAAAGTAGCACAACTAATGCCAGAATGTTTATGGATATAGGCTGGAAATGAGGTAGTATATTATGGCTAATTTATATGGGGGATATGAGTCCCTTGGAATCACATAAAAATCTGCATGTAAGCATTTTTCTGAGGAAGTGGTATAAGTTTTTGAAATCGGTTTTCAAGTAGATTTGTGCCTCTCTAAAAACCAGTGCTAGCAAACTGTCCTGAATGATACATCTGTCAATCCCAATTCTTCCCTAGAAATATTTCATATAATAAGAAAGGTCTTTATACAGTTAAAGAAATGTACCAAGTAGATCACTACCTACAGTAAATATACTGCCTACAAAAAAAAAAAAAAGAGAAAAAAAATGACCATACACATATTTTGTTAGAGACTGTTGAGATTATATATATATATATATACACACACATATATGTGTGTGTGTGTGTGTGTGTGTGTGTGTATATATATATATATATATATTTGTACATTTTCATGTTGTATTCACTGGCACATTTAAAAGGGGACTGACTGGAATTATTGCCAGTATATCACTAGTATGTATTTCCTCTGAGTGAAGAGGTTTCAGTTTGCAGAACAGGTCTTCTTGGTTCTAAACCATATTAAAATTACACATGAATTCCTGTTTATTTTGCAATTCTAGAACAAAGGCAAAAAGAAAGTATCACTCCATTTAATCTAGGAAAGATCTATGCAAATGTGATAATTGGGGGCATTGACACATTATAAAAAAATAAAGAAAGCTCATGATAATAAAAAGGCACATTAAGAGTATACCATCTTAGAAACTAAGACAGCAAGAAGTTACATATTTTTTTCTCTTACATAGTCCTGCTACCTTATACAGTCTAGAATTTTAGTACTTTAAATTGTGTTAAAACAAGAGCAGCATGACAACCATTACTGAAATACTATTTCACAATGTGGTTATTATTAAAAATACATCTCACTTCATAAAACAAAAAAGCAGAAATGTTCACTTGTAAAATATATATAGTCAATAAAACTCCAGCATGCTGACGCTGTTCTGCTGGCATCTATAACAAGTCACTTGATACTACAGCTGACTGTGTTTTAGGTAACAGGCTTTGGTGTCCAGCAGATGTGGTTGAAGCTGGAACTCTACCCCCAGAGCACAGCATTAGCTGTGAACAGAAAATGAGTTAATTCATGTAAAGTGCTTTGAGGGGTGCATGGTACAAAGTAAGTTCTCAAAACACACTATTTATTATTCCAAAACCCACTCCCTTCAACTTCTTTCTTGCTGCCAGAGGCCCACTTTTACTCAGCTATCTGTTTTTCTTGTGACCAAGTGCTCAAGGTTAGTGACTCCATCACCCAACTCCTACATTAACCAAAGCCAATCCATTTGTCCCATCAGTAAAGTCAAGTTAGCAATTGGCTTAGGAAAGAGAACATGATCTAATTCTAGTCTATACAATAAGGGAATTCTGTTGCCTTACCACATAAAGATACTTCCTAGTTTTGCAAAAGAGGGATCCAAGAAGAAAGACTCTATTCACTTCTACTAGGCATCATCAAGCACACAATTCCAAAGTAACCATCCATTTACATTCTATTTTTAGTCGAATTATTAAAACCTCTTTGAATCTCTACATACCACTACAATTTGATTAACCCTTTTAGTGTTCTTATGATTACAAGTAATGTAAATAAATGAAGCCTGACAAATAGTGAGTATCCTGTTTGTGACAGCTACTACTAATGCCCCACTTTCACAAACAATGAAATGTTCTAAAGCAAACACGAAGAAAGTATACTTAAGAATCCAGACCTTAGTTTCCCATGTTGCTACTTCTACTCATTTAACCTCCTTTACTCTTTGCCTACTTTCCTTGGAAGCCCATATATCACAACCACTGAGTGGCCTATAACTACTTTGTTTGGATGATTTTACTTGGTAGTAACTCAGCCTAAAATAAACAACTACTACATGGTGGTCTTGTTTTCATCAGACTGCAATAGCAGAGATGCCAGTCATTGATTCACAACTCATATTTCCTTCTTAAGATAGTGTCCAAACTTCAGCCTTTGAAAGAAAGCTCTTGAGTGTTCCATGCCACAACAAACCTATACTAGGTTGATCAGCCTCTTTTTTCAAAAAAAAAAAAAAAAAAAAAAAAATTGGAATCAGATCACAAAACTGAAAGAGCATGGAAAAAAAAGGACTGACTCAGCATTAAGGCAAGGTAAGATGACATCATAAAGGAAGAAAACTGAATAAGTAGACTGGCAAGACTGCAGAGAAAAGCAAAGTACCCAAGAGAAACAAACAAACAGTAGGAGCCCTAGAAGACATAGATGAAACTGTAATGGTTCCCCCCATGTGGTCTGCATCATTTCATATTTGTGGTGTTGTATCCCTTCAATAAATCCCACTTTCACTTCAGCTGTTCTGTTTTTGTTTCCACAGTTAAATGAAAATTTGAGAAAGACTATCAATCTCATCAGTATTAGTCCTAAAAGAGCATCCATGTTCTGGCAGAAATACCACACCAGCAACTTTGTTATCAAAGAAAAGATGTTGTCTCCTTGTTATAGAAGCTGCTGTCAAAAACAGGTGCCTAGAGTAAACAGGTAGGTGAGAGAAGGAGGCTGGCACCTTTAGGTTCTCTTCTTCTTCTTTAGACACGTTTATTTTCATATTAACTGGATAAAATTTTTCCTTCTTCAAAAACACATTCATTTGCTCTCTCCCATTTTTCTTGGATTACCTTTTATTTTCTGCGTTCCACAAAGATGAGAGTATGTCTTAGTCCATTTCTCTTACTATATCACAATACCTGAGACTTAGTAATTTATAAAGAACAGAGATTTATTTAGCTCAAGGTTTGGAGACTGGGAGTCCAAAAGCATAGTGCCAGTATCTGGTAAGTGCCTTCCTGTTCATTTATAACCCCCAAACAAAGCATTAAAACTTTGAATTACAAGCATCACATGGCAAGGCAGAATAAATATGCTGCATAAGCTTGGATTTATCTTTCTCTTCTTATAAAGCCACTAAGGCCATCATGGGTACCCCACCCTCACAACTTCACCTAATCCTCATTACCTCCCAAAGGCTCCACCCCTATTATATCATTAAATATGAATTTGGGGATTAAGTTTCCAAAACAAATCTGGAAGGGCATATTCAAATCATAGCAGGATACATGAAAAGAAAGACTAGAGGTGATGGTACATATCAAGGGACATTCAGCCTTGCTGACTAAGAGGTTATAGAGGAGGGTGGTAATGGTAAAGTAGGAAGACATTTTCTACAAAAACAAAACAAAACAAAAAAATCATTACTGAGTCTCCGGCAACTATCACCATTATATGGTCTAACCTGAAATTTACAAGAGAAGACAACAATCTAGATTTTTATGTAAAGTCTCCTAGTTGTAAAATGTTAATAAATTAATTTTCTTCTACAATAAAGTGGGTCAGTTCACTGGCTGTTGAATTACAATTCTATTGTAGACTTTAGCATCATTTAAAACTTCCTATATTTCTAGCTTCCCTAAAGTATGTTTAACATCTATAATATGAAAAGCCTTCGACTATGTATTAGGCAAATCACTATCAAAGTTGAACCTCATGTATTTTTCTAGGCACATGATTTAAAATTGAATGTTGTTCCTCAGCAACAACTTAAAACAAGTCTTAATTAACATTAAATGCCAAATCACACTACCTACTCTAACAGGACAGCAACACAAACTCTTCATAGTTCACTACCTAGAGTAGGTTGAAAAACCACTTGCATATGCTGTCAGTTCCTTAAATATCACACTGCGCCCTTCTTCCACAATATACAACTTCCTTATCATCCTGAACTTAACCCTCAGAACTCACTGCACACTACTGAAATCATGTCTTTATTGTTTTTCTCTCCAAGCAGACTATAAATACCTTAAGGATAAGGTCTAAATCCTTGGGACTGTATATCTGGAGCTAAATATAAAAAAAAAATGGACCATGTGGTAGAACACTGAAAGTATTGTTTAGTAGACCACCTTTGATCCAAGGAGGCTACCATGTACCAGGCACCTAACAGATGCTCATTCCTTTACTCAAATAATATTAGTGAAGTGGTGAATAACATAGATTCATCCTTCTCAATAAACATTTCAGTTAAAAGAATGAAATAAATGAGGGGGGATTTGCTAGACATAAATAAATGTACATATGTCCTCTAGTTCACTAACATTAAAGATGTACAGCTTAATGCAATTAATTTAGTATTTTTATCCAACCAAATAAGGACAATACCAAATTTACTAGGTTGTTGTGAAAAGTGAATAAAAGGCAGTCATAATTCATAAAAATGCTGCCAAAAAAAACATCTTTTAGGGAAACCAAAACTCTAAAAATACTTCCAAATGACAAATTTTTAAATCTCAGATGTGCGAAAGAGGAAACAGTTCAATAATTATTGCTTAATTTATACAGTTTACAGTTATCCAAATAGTTGTTTAGCTTTATAAATCATAGGGTTTTGTTTTGTTTTTAATCAAACTCTAAAAAACCCTGTCTATATATAAAGAAAAACACCATTGGAAATTCATGTTTGCTATGCAAGTATTCATCACAGCAAAACAAAAACTTGTAAATGTTAATATATTAGGAGATATATTTGGGCTCAGTGTTTGGAAAAAAAAAAAAAGTGTGCAAATTTTCCAAATAACAGACCAATCTAACAACACAACTTCAAATGTAGAATAAAACTCCCCTCCTCAGAATTAAGGTTGCTAATCAACTGACTTGAAAATGAAGAGATTATGGTGGCTTATCCAGGTAGGCCCTGGAAGAAGGAAAGCAGGAGGGAGTGGCAAGAGAGATGTAATGTGAAAAATAATGGACCAGCCATTGGTGACTTTGAAGATGGAGGAGAGCCATGAGTCAAAGAATCTGAAAGGCCTTAAGAAGCTGAAAAAAATCAAGGAAACAATTCTCTCCCAGAGCCTCCAGAAAAGAATAGACTCTGCCTGATGTTAGGCTTACTGAGATCCATTTTGCATTCTGACCTCCCAAACTATAAGATAATGATTTGTCTGTGGCAGTAGCAACAACAGGAAATTAATTCAGTTTGCCTTGGAATGTAGTACTCTTTCCCTTACAGATGATGTTAGACAACTCTGGTGTTGTTCATGGTGCACCTCTGTTGGGTGGGGGTAGGGGTAGGGGTAGGAGAGTGGTGAGTAGGTAAAACAGTGAAGATACATCAGATAAACACTGCCTAAGTGAAATTGTGAAAGCAGAAGGAATTAAATTGGTTCTAAGGAAAACGTCTAAAACTGCATGCACATTCATGTAAGTTCTTTTCTTTGTAGTCTGGAGCATTCAAAGATTTTAAAAAGGATTTTTTATAAGCAAGAGTAAGCACCTTTCTAGATTATTTCCAACAGGTGGCTTTTAACATTCCATGATTTTCTAAGGCAGTAAGTCTCAATCTGTAGACCATCTAACCCCCAAACAAAGCATTAAAACTCACTTAAGGTTGTTAGTAAAATGCAGAGTCCCAAACTCCACCTGAAACAGAATCTGAGAGCTGTAGGAAAGCTCAATTCTTTTAACAAACTGAGAGATGGGGGACAGAATAATATACACAATAAAAGAACCACTGCTCTAAGGAATGTTGTACAAAACATTAGAGATTGAAATAGATTGTTTCCATCACCCAATCTTTAAGAACCTCAGTCATTTTGCTGATTATTGTAAGTCGTTATTTTTTCTGAACCTCAGGCAGCCGAGGTAGACAATTCCACCTAATTTTTTAGATGAAAATTCATTCTGTAGAGTGCCAAGAACGATGACTAGTAGGTAATACTATCAAACTAAAAAAACGTTAAGTTTTATCTTCCAATACTTCACTCCAAACCCCTATTCCAGACTCCTGGTTTAAGAAAGAATAATGCCTGGCATGCATTTTACATACTGTCCTGCTAAATACTGGAAGAATTATGTTTTTGTGCCAATATCATTACTAGTCAATTTTCTATAATCCACTTAGTTTCCCGTCCTAAATTTTCATTTTTCAAGCGAATGTTTTACTTGAAACATTCTCCTAATCATCCCAAGTTAAATCTTATAAATTACGTATCATCAGGTGGGGCTGTAAGACAGGCAGCCAAGACCTCAAATCTCCTAAAAGGGACAGGCCCTGAGAATGAATAAGAACAGCTAGTAGCGGCCTTAAAATCTAAGCAACCTTACGCAGTTTTTCTCGGTCAGAGATTCTTGACAACAGTAAAGGTATCTGAGATGTGAATAGGAAGGGGTCCTAGAGAAGGACGTTTAAAGCAAACCTCTCTCGGTGCCTCACAAACAGACCAAATTCCAAAGCAAGGTCATAGAGAAACCATGCCAGCCAGGATGCGGGAGTCCAGCTCTCTCAGCTCCCAAGACATCCCTTTGCGGCACGCATTAGACCCAGCCAGCAGACCCCTCTCAGAAGGGGATAAGGCACCTTCATACCCAGACCGAGGCCTTGAAGCAAGAATGCGTTCAGGCCCATTGCTCAGCTCCAGAGAAAATGAGCGAGCCTCGGCCACTCACCCCGCAGCCAGTGACTGCTGTGAAACCATCTCCAGCTAGCTCCACGGCCGACAGACCACCCGGCAGCGGCCCCGGCCATCCCCATGCTTCGACGGCAGCCGAGGCCAAGAAGGTAACGAAGAAGCGGAGGGTCACAGCCCAGCTTCCAGGAGGCCGCCATCTTCCCGGCTTTCCCCCCGGCTGCCCGCAGCACAGCCTGATCGCCAGCCTCAGGGCCCTCCCAGGCCCCGCCTTCTCCCGCTGGTCACGCCCCCTCGACGCCCGCCTAGCGAGTGGATCTCGCTGGCTAGCCCTCTTAGCCCCGCCTCCAGCCTCGTTGGCCACGCCTCCCGGCCGGGCAGCAACACTAAAGCCTCTCCCAACCCGCGAGGCCCTCCCAGATTCCGCCTCCCTACTTGTACGCTCCGCCCCCGAGATGCCCCTGTCGCCGCCTGATTGCACTGTGGCCTGGCCGCGGTAGACCGGGCGGAGCGCTGGGTGCAGAACCGTGTGGAGGCTGGAAATCGTGGGTGCCCCTCGTCCGGACCATGTCTGGCTGCCACGGTCCGGAGGGAGACTGCTGCTCACGGCAATGCGTCGCGCAGGTAGGGGCGGGGCCGCCGGCGCCGCTCTTCCTAGGCGGCAGGGCGCTGGCGCGGGGTCGCGAGCCGCAGGGTCGTGGGCGGGGCTTCCGCGGGTGCGAGCGCGGCCCTGCGGCCTGGCTGCGCTCTTGACTGCGGGAGCTGGGCCGCAGACTGAAAAAGGAAGAGTGACAGTGAGGAACGCATTTGGGCCACTGTCGCATGCATATCGGGATGACAGACCTAAGGAGTCTTGAGGCACTGGAGTGGAACTGGAGCGAAAGCGGAGCTCCTCGAGCTTCTTTTCTGCGCCTGGCGACCAGCTCCACGATGCTGAACTGCAGCTGGGCCTCCGGAGCCTGCACCCTTTAGTAGAGTTGCTCCTTACTCACTGTTTAGATGAATAACGGGGTGATTCTGCCTAACGATTCTTCCTTGAGCAGAAGTCAGGCTGCAGGTTTATCATTCACTTATACACAACCAACAATCTTACTGGAAGCCTTAATGAACGCCTCTGAGTGTCCAGAGAGTGGTGAACATGACAGATGGCCCGGAGTCTAGAGGAGAACTAGACCAATTAACAAATTCAGTATAATGCATAAGAGGCAGGAAAAGCCCCCTAAGCTTAGTTCTCTGATCAAAGGGCTGAAGGTCTCACTGGGAAGATTTTATTACTAAGCATTTGTAAACCGTTATGTTGTTTTGAGTAAGTGACTTCTCCCAAATTAGCAAACACGACAGGTTAGAATGCTGGATAGACATGATTGTATGAGGAAGATGATGATCTTGGATACAGGACAGATCACTGGAGATCATTTTGAGACAGATGGGTTTGGAGAATAAGGAAAGTGAAAGCAGTCCATTAGAAGAAACATTGCTAAGACATTTTAGCACATGTGTACATGCCCCCAGTAATTAGATCTTTGGCAGTGTCTAAGAGAGCAGCATGTCTAAGCTTCAAAGAGCCTAAAACAAGAAAACTAAGAATAAACTAAGATTCTTAAACCAAAAATGGCCACAGGACAACATGTAGAACAGGCATCTTTTATTTGCTTCAGTCAGTGGTCATGAAAAATGTGAGCTACTTTTTCAGAGTCCAGAACAATCTTGGCTTCTATTGAAATTTAAGAGCATTTGGTGTGACTGGACCCTTATTTCTTCATGGGGTCTGGATTGAACTGACAAATAGTTACTTATTTAACCCAAGGCATGTGCTTCCACTCCTCAAACTAGATTTGCATGTACATTTAAATACATTAACCCCACTAAACATTTTTGTTTACCTTGTGTTACAAAAATAAATGAGAACAGCAATAAGAAAAGCTTTGAGGCATAAAATTTCAATGCAGTTTTAGAGGGTGCAACCGAAAGAGTTTATCCTTAAGGAAGAGGAGTGTTCAATTGTGATTGTTTCAGCAAATATTGAAGAGGGCCTACTATGTGCCAGACACTGTGAATTTAACATAATGCAAGTTACTTCTAATTTCTTCCCCCATAGAGAGTGCTGTGTAGTGGGAGAAACAGTAAAGAGACAGTATGACAATATAATAGCACCACTATGGGAAAGTTCGGGGTGCAGTAGGGTTTGAAAATGCCTCTGGAGGAAATAAAGGAATCAACTGAAGCCTAAAGGATCAGGAAGACCACAGTAAGAAATGAAGCTGAGTTTTCTAATTTCAGGCTTACCCTGGAGATATTTCAGGTTACATCACAATAAAGTCACACAAAAGCTGTAGTTTCCTAGTGCATATAAAAGTTATGTTTACACTATAGTCTATTAAGTGTACAATAGCATTATGTCTAGAAAATAAACACAATTTTAAAATATTTATTGCTAAAAAATGGTTATGATGATCTGAACTATTGGAAATAATGATACTACTGATAGGTTTACAAAGCTCAGGGTTGCCACAAACCCTCAATTCATAAAAAATGCAGTATCCAAAGTACAATGACATAAAGCACAGTAAAGGTAAGCCTGTAGAAAGAGTAGCATGCACAGAGTCTTAGAAAAAAGGGCATTGTGTGTTCTCATATCAAAAGAATCTTGGTGTTATGGGAACAAAGTAGGGGACAGGGACTTGGGAAAATGATGAAGCTAAAAAGATGAATACTAGGACCCAAACTAGAGGGCTCTTTAAGCCATCTTAGGAATACAGATTTTTATTTTAAGGGCAATGAGATAATAAGAAAGATGGCTGAAGGAAGCGTATGGGGTGACAGGCTGTGGTTGTAGCTCAGTGGTTGAGCGCTTGCCTCGCATGGGTAAGGCACTGGGTTTGATCCTCAGCACCACATAAAAAAAAAATAAATAAAACAAAGATATTTTTAAAAAAAGAAAGAAAGAAAATGTATGGGGTGCTGACTGGATTGGAATCTGGAGGCTTAGATACAAACCAGGAAGCTGTAGCAGTAACCCAGGCAAGAAATGCCAGTGCCCTCAGTGAGGGATTTAGGTGGTAAAGTCTAGAGGACGTGATGTTGATTCGATGGGGATGGTGAAAAAAGGTGCCAGGAATGACTTAGGTTTCTGAGGGAGTGATTGGGACCTGGTGAACTCTCAGAAAGAACACGGGAGGAAGAAACAGTTGATGATAAGCCCATCATAGACATAACAAATATGAGGTCCCTGGTTGGAGTGAGATATTAAAAGCTGGGTATTTGTGGCTCTCAAGCTCAAGAAAGAGAGCTGGATTAGAGATGAAGTTTTGGAAAACTTGGTCACCAAAGCCTTCCCTCTTGAATTAATTGATCTTTATTTGATGGACACCCTCTCCCTAAACCCCTATTAGATTAATTGCCTTCCTCTGTAGGCTTTTCAATAATATTATTTTATCATGCTTGCCTGTAACTTTTAAGTTGTTTGTTTCATGGACTAGTATTGCAAAGATTTCTCAGGCACTGAGTATATTATTTTCAGGATAGATTCAGCTTATTATACAAGTAATGTCTAGGCTGATTTTACAGTCCAAAAATTCAATCCCAAATGACCTCTGATACTTGGACTAAATTTTTCTAGTATCAAAAAGTCAAGGGGGTTGGGCTGGGGTTGTAGCTCAGTGGTAGAGTGTTTGTTTGCCTGTGTTAGATCCTCAGCACTACATAAAAATAAATTTAAAAAAATGTTGTGTCCATCTACGACTAAAAAATAAAAATTAAAAAAAAAAGTCAAGGGGTATTTCCCTACGAGAGAAAGTGTTTACTTAGAAACTGTGTATTAACAAAGTCCAGATTCTAAAAGTACTAACATGAATAAATCACTATTCTCTGTTCTTGGGAAATTAAGGCAGTTATAAATGCATACCAGTAACTAATATACTATATAACAGAATTGGGCAGTGGAAGGAAGAGGAGAAGACTAAATTCTTAAGGAATTTTTGCAAATGCAGAAAGAGGAAAGATAATTGGAAACAGCAATTCATGTAAGGCTTT
This sequence comes from Marmota monax, assembly GCF_021218885.2. NCBI lineage: Eukaryota > Metazoa > Chordata > Mammalia > Rodentia > Sciuridae > Marmota > Marmota monax. The sequence goes on along the minus strand of NW_026692072.1, from coordinate 1,873,320 downwards.
ATGGAGAATTTTGGATGGGCTCATGGTTCTAGAGGGACACGAAAAAGAAGTTCCTTAGGGTGACCATATGCCCTATTTTAAGAGTTCACAATACATAACTCTGACTTTTTTTTTGCTGGGGGAAAAAAATCTGTTGTTTTTTTGTTTTTGTTTTTTTTTAGGGAAACCAGAAACTGGGATTTTGTATGAAATCAATAATTTTCAAAATTTTAAAATGTCAACTCAGATTCTAAGCATTATACAGACCAAATTAATTACTTCCTGGAAGTCTGATGAAATCCACAAGTCAATTTGTGACTTCTATAATATATTCTTGAATGTAAGATATATGATCTTAATTCATCCAGTATTTATTAAGCCAAGCACTGCGGTAGGAGTAACTTAGAAAGAGCATGTTGCCTACCCTTTAGTGAGCTGGGCACAGTTGGGGAGAAAAAACAGGTAGGCACTGTTTTTACTTTTTTTGGAGGGGAGTTACCAGGGATTGAACTCAGGGGCACTTGACCACTGAGCTACATCACCAGCCCTATTTTGTATTTTATTTAGAGACAGGGTCTCACTAAGTTGCTTAGCAGCCTCACTTTTGCTGAGACTGGCTTTGAACTCACGATCCTCCTGTCTCAGCCTCCCCAGCTGCTGGGATTGCAGTCGTGCGTCACTCTGGTTTGTTTCTACTTTTTTTGTTGTTATTTGTTTATGTGTCATAGTGTTTCTGAACAAATATTTGTTCTTTGATATTTCTACAAAACAAGGCTATTTGTTTTCCTTGACCTCAACAGTTCCGTGGAAGCAACCCAGTCTCATGATCATAAACTCCCTGCCCAACTACTACCCCTTCACCACACAGATATTTGGGGTGAAGGAATTTTTCGTTCTGTGGTCCCTTCTGTGTGCCCTGTATCAGAGGATCCTCCACATTCTATCATAAATAGGTACCTTTATGGAAGGCCCCCCCCCACTAGGTCTGCTGAGAATGTTCCCAGGGAAGGGATGGAATCACTCACTGTACGAGATGATGTCTCTACAAATATCACGGGGTCTTACCACAGCTAGCCCACCTTCTTTGTTCCTTCACTAGCCCCTGAACATTCCTGAGGAATATTCCTCAACTGTGCTGTGTGGACTCACTTCAGACTCATGGTTTCAACCTCATACTTCCAGCAATGCTCCTGTGTCCTACAGTAGTGCCCACTCCCTAGTACCCTCTCCCCAGAGGACTGTTTTATACCTTTATTCTCTTGTTATGCCTCTCAGACCATCCCCACACTCTCAGCTGATGACTGCATTGATACTTAAGAAAACAAAAGTCACTAGATGTGAACTTCCTCACCTTCCCACCATAAAACCTACAGATATGCCTGAAAATGAACCCAGCTTCCTTTCATTTCATAAAATGGAAGCAGCCCAGTTCTTCCACCAGTCTCAGGTCTCCAGGCCTTTCACCTTCTGAAGTTATTTCTCTCCCTCTCCCTGTCTTACCATCAATCATTTCCTCCCTGGGAGGACTGTGCTCATCAGCAGGGCTTTCAGATCCCTACATGATCTGGTCCCTGCGGTCATTTTCCACCACTTTCAGCACTTTATCACCCTGCCCTAGCCAGCTGGTCTTCCTCGTGCCAAGGGTTTTCTCACTCCGGACCTTCACATCTGTCCTTTCCTCTGCCTGGAGTCACCTGCCTCTCCCCAGCACAAAACTACCTGTGCACACACACGAGTTTTTCACACACCAGTTTAAGATTAAGTGCCACTGTTTAAGCCTTACCAACCTGATTAAAGTTGATCCCTGCTATTTTTCTCCAAGTCCCTATTTGTTTCTTACCACTTATTACAATTTATTTATCCTTTCATTTTACTCTTTTAAAACTCTAGCCTGGGGTGTAAATTCTTTTAGGGAAAGACTTTGTCTTGTTTGTGGATGAATTTCCAGGGTCTAGAGAAGTGCTGTGCACATAGTAAGCCCTTAGTAAATGTTTATGGCTGACATCCCAGAGAACGGTATTCCTCCCCACCCAGCTGCTCTGCCAGCCAGAATGTGGAAGTGTTCTTCCCTTCAGTTTTCTCACCCAGAATTCTTTCTTTCTGTTTAACTTTCCAAATCCACTTCTGCCCTCACTACCTCACCAATTCATTTCCAAATCTCAGCAGTCTCTTAATGCTCTGGTCTTTATCTTAACCACCCTTCAGCCTCTTCTGTTCACTGACACGATAGAACATTTCACGGACAAAATCTGATCATCTTAGATTTAAACTCCTCAGTGGTTTTGAGTTTTCTATAAAATAAATCCCAAACTTCTGTGCACACCACGAAAGATCCTTTATATGCTGCTTCCCTCCCACCTCCACCCCACCAAACCACCAATTTGTAACCACTTCCAGCCACTGGGAGTTCTCTCCAATTTAAGTGTCCTTTCTCTTTAAATGACCAGTGTCCTCCACTGTGCTTCAAGACTGACTTTAGTCACAGTTCATTTGTGAAACGTTTCCCAGTTCCTGTTCCCTTCTATCAGTACCTTCTGATCCCATAGTGCCCTAGACTATCTTGCTGAGGAGCTCAACCTAGTAAAGAAATTGTTTTCATTTTATAGCAATTTCTTTACTAGGTTGAGCTCCTCAGTGGTAAGGATTTTTATCTTATATTTGTTTCTTCAGGGCTTGTCACAGAACCTAGCACTCAGTAAGGGTGCATTGAATGTGAGTATGTGATAAACACACAAGAAAAGTGAAGAGAACAAATGTCAAGGCACAGTATTGGAGGAAGAGTGACCACTTCCCACTGGGAGATGAGTGAAGGCATCATAAGTGAGCAGGGAGCCTGGTGTAAAGACTCTTAAGGAGGAGTTTGATGGAGTCATAGGAATTAGAGATTCAGCCTGAGCAGTTTAAGAGCCCAAAGAAAATTTAAAAATATGTATCCTTGGCTGGTAAGAAATCATGTCTTAGTTATTTATTGCTGCATAGCAGATGACCTTGTAGCTTGGTAACTGAAATCACAAAACAGTGATTGTGGCCCATAATTTGCAAGGATTAGGAACCCAAGAGCAGCTGTGCTCACATTCTGGCTCAGCATCTCATGAGATGGCGATTGGGCTGTCGGTGGGTTGACAGTCAACTCAGGGCTTGATTACAGCCGTAGGATCTGCTTCTAAGATCACTCAAGCGAGTTTGGCAGGCCTTAGTTTCTCATTGGCCATTGGCCTTGAACCTCAGTTCCTTGCCAAATGGCCATCTTCCTGGGCTTTCTGATTACTCTTATGCTTCAGCAGCTGTCTTTCCCACAAAGCCAATGATCTGCAGAGAGAAAGATCAATCAAGATAGAAGCTACACTCTTCCATGACCTAATCTCAGAACTGACATACTGTTGCCTCTGCCATAGTTTCTTGGTCACACAGATCAACTTGGGTAAAATGGAATGGGGTCATCAGGAGGAACGAGCGTGACTAGAACTGAGAGATTTGTATAAATACAGAAAGAACCTAGCAGACCAAGGAGCATTTGAGCATTAGATGATTTGAAGAATGGAGTTCGTGATCAGTATAGTATTAGTTTATGATTCATATTAGAGGATAAGCTGGAATAGAAGGAGGAATTGTAGCAAGGAGACCAAATAAAAGATTACCTCCATACTCCCAAATGTCAGTCCCTAAGAGAGTTTTTACTACAACTATATATAGCAAAGTAATAAAAATGAAGACAGTGAAACATGAATTTCACTAAATTTAATTGAATGCAATTTAAAAGACTAGTTTTTATTCTGAGGTTATCCTCCTATTCTTTTTATGTTAAAAATGTGCTTCTTTTTTGAAGAAGGTGATAGTGGATAGTTAAATGTAATTCATGTCATAACCTGACAATCTTAGGTCATTTCCTAAAATCAAAAGGAAAAAAATAGAAAAGTAAAACTGCTGTTGAAATTCACAAGTCTGGAAATCACTGATCCAGATTATTAATATGAGGAAACTGATACCAGAAAGTGTCACTGACTTGCCTTAGGGCACACAGCTAGTGGTGTCAAAGCTGAAACCAGATTCTTTGTCTTTAATTTCTATTCAACACTTAACTGAAATGCAGAGGAAAGAGAAGAATTTTTAGTGTGGCAAGAGGAAGAAGAGAGGGCTTCTGAGTGAAGGTGATATTGGAAAGCAAAGCAACATGCACAGAGAGGAGAATAGAATAAATGTGTAGAAAGACACAAAGACCAAGCACAGAGAGAAAATCTTGACAACTACTGCACAAATATATCAGTCCCTTCCTGAAGACAGTGTCAGAAAAAATTGTGAAAACTTTGAAATGAGTAAAATAAAATTACTAGGTGTTTTGGGATTATCTTTTAGCTATTTTATAAGTATGTAAATTACAGAATACTGACAGTAATGCACATGACTTGTTTATGACAATAAACTGTGTTCAATAGACATTCGATTTATAGTTACCCTATGGATATTGTCCAATTGTGCCTTCTTTGTGAATTCAGGATTCTTGATTACTTTTTTTTGGAGAGGTATATTTGGGATAAACCTGGGGGTGCTTTACCACTGAACTTCATCCCCAGTAGTTTTTTGTGTTGGTTTTTTTTTTTTTTTGGTATATTTTGTTTTATTTTATTGTATTTTTTTAATTTTGAGAGTGAGTTTCCCAAAGGAGGACCTGATCCTCCTGCCTCAGCCTCCTGAGCCACTGGGATTATAGGCATGTGCCACTGCCCAGTTAAGATTCCTGATTACTCCTATACAAGTATACTGAATTCTCCTTTGAATGGTTCTAACATCTTACGGTTTCCTTATTAATTAATGAGCTAAGTGTTATTTTTTATGTTATCATCATCATCATCATTTTTGGTGCTGAAGATTGAACCCAAGGCCTTGCACATGCTAGACATGCACTGTGCCACTGAACTATACCTCCATCCTGACAAATCTAAAATAATTTGTCTGAGTCTCCCAGGAAAATTATCTTTGAATAACAAGTGCCTGGATTTAATTTTTTTCTTATACCATGAATTGAACCTAGAGGCACTCAACCACTGAACCACATCCTCAGCCCTTTCTTATATATATTTTTTTTACAGATGGGATCTCACTAAATTGCTTAGGGTCTCGCTAAGTTGCTGAGGCTGACTTTGAACTTGAGATCCTCCTGCCTCAGCCTCCTGAGCTGCTGGGATAAGAGGTGTGTGCCACTGCACCAAACTGGAGCCTGGATTTTCTTAAATTGAAAGAAAATAATAAGTTGTTAAAAATTTTTTAAAAAGGAGAAATCGTTGGGAATTAGAGCCATTATTGGCTATGAATAGGTATCTCAGTAACAAGTCTGATTTCCTTAAAATAACTAGATTAATAATTTGAAAAAATAAAATACTGAATCAAAAAACATTCTAGGCTTTAGTATTTTTCATATATACTAAATACTGTTAAATGTGTTTCTGTCTCAAAATAGAACCTCTATTTTATTTTTTTCTTATTTTTATTGTTTTTTTAAATAAATGACAGCAGAATACATTACAATTTTTATTACACATAGAGAGCACAGTTTTTCATATCTCTGGTTGTATATAAAGTATGTTCACACCAATTTGTGTCTTCATACATGTACTTTGGATAATGATGTCCATCACATTCCACCATCATTGCTAACCCCCTGCCCCCTCACTTTCCCTCCCACCCCTCTGCTCTATCTAGAGTTCGTCTATTCCTCCCATGCTCCCCCTCCCTACCCCACTATGAGTCAGTCACCTTATATCAGAGAAACATTTGGCATTTGTTTTCTTTTGGGGATTGGCTAACTTCACTTAGCATTATATTCTCCAACTCCATCCATTTATCTGCAAATGCCATGATTTTATTTTCTTTTATTGCTGAGTAATATTCCATTGTGTATATATGCCACATTTTTTTTATCATTCATCTACTGAAGGGCATTTAGTTGGTTCCACAGCTTAGCTATTGTGAATTGTACTGCTGTATACATTGATGTGGCTGTGTCTCTGTAGTATGCTGTTTTTAAGTCCTTTGGGTATAGACCGAGGAGAGGGACAGCTGGGTCAAATGGTGGTTCCAGTCCCAATTTTCCAAGGAATCTCCATACTGCTTTCCATATTATTGGCTGCACCAATTTGCAGTCCCACCAGCAATATATGAGTGTGCCTTTTTTCCCACATCCTCACCAACACTTATTGTTGTATTCTTAATAGCTGCCATTCTGATTGGAGTGAGATGATATCTTAGAGTAGTTTTGATTTGCATTTCTCTAATTGCTAGAGATGATGAACATTTTAAATAGTTGATTATAATGAATATTTAGATACATATTTTAAATTTAATAATTGAATTGAAATCCAGATCTAACAACAGGAAAGTAATACTATTGACATTCAAAAGAGAACTAGATACTAACTAAACCTTTCTTTCTTGTTAATTCTTTTTAAAATATATATTCTGATTTTTAGTATCTTATCTGGACAGTTTTCTAGGACTGCATTTTTCACCAAATGTATCTCTGTCGGTGACTATTAACTGATCATGTTGCTTTAATTGAAATTTTACATGTCTGAATGACTGTATGAAAATGCACTAACAGCATCTGCCTGATTCTTATTCCTGTAAGCATGAAGCTTACTAATTGCTGTAATACCTAAGTATTGGAAAAGACAAAGAGAAGAGGGAGACCCATAATAACAGACCATTTTCAATAATGTTTGCAATTTGTTCTGCCAGTTTGCTTTTAAGGATTGGAAAACTGCAGGAGTCTTCCTGTTAACTCTACTTTAATATGTAATTAAAATATCATTTATGTTCCTAAAAAAGGAAATAGTGACTTATACAGGGCATGGATAATTTTGGCTAGATTTCTTAAGAACAGACAAGAAATATCTTTTATTTTAAGTAATAGTGAAATTAATTTTAATTCAAGAATTTTTAACTGTTTTAAAACAGGATTTAAATCACACATTGTGCCGGGTGCTTCATATGCGTTGCATCTCTCACAGCATGCTCATTCTGTGAATGAGTAAACTGAACCACAAAGTCACGTAAGCAGTGAGTGATGTAATGTGGATTTGACTTAATGCCTGCTAACTCATGAGCCCGTTGCATCAAAACTTTAAAAAAGTTTCTAGTTTCCCATATTCCTGATATTATATTTTGAAAGCTACTCCATCAGTATCATTCATAATACTTTCCTAAAATGAAATGTGTATATAAAACATTAGCAGGAAATTGGGGGAAACACCATAATTGCAGGTATCCAATTAAGTAGCTGAGACTTTAGACCATTATGTAATGGTTCTTCTTTTGACTCAAAGGTGTTTTTCTCCTTTACACAGGACCAAGATCAGTAAAGGCAAGCTTGCTTGCCTGTGCTCTTCTGCATAGTACGTCTGTTTCTTGTTTGCCCTTTCCTGAAGGGTACAGCCCCTTAGGTTCTCAAGCTTATATGGGGGATTTTAAGCAAGCCTTAGGTTGTACGTCATATTTCTAATGGTTTATATAGCCATCTGAATTGAAGCTCAGTGTCATCAGGTTTTTTCAAATACCTTCAGGAAAAATTCTGGCTTTAGGCTCCCAGGTTTCTAACCCAGATAGTCTCACTCTCATTTCTCTATGGCCCCTCTGAATCCTTACTTTCTTGACAGTGTGGCAACTTATTTTGAAATATTTGTAAAAATAATTTACTTAGCATTTTAGCTTGATTTCAAGGTAAGGATTGTATATCATACTTCATACTGCCAAAAATGAAATTCATTGTATTTCTATTTATTTTTGTTTTTAATAAATTGTTAAAAATTTTTAAAAAGGAGAAATCATTGGTATGTTTTTTTCTAAAGAAGTCATTATTGGACTTATAGGTAAGGTTTGATATTTATTTCAGCATTTATGCATATACTCATATAAACACCTATCTTCATAAAAATGGGTTTAGCAGGTTTTGTAATTGTTTCTGAGTGTTTTTAATACTCTTTGCTTGATTTAATTTTCCATAATGAGTATATATTACTTTATAATAATAATAAGAGAAACATTAAAATTATTTTGGAAAAAAAGAGGATAATTTTTAAGTAAAAACAAAACTGAACAGTCTGTGTTGAACATGTAGCTATCATGATATCTCATATATATCCTGCCTTAATTGAACAAGGTTTTTTTGTAATAATGTGTTTATAAATAAATGTTCTTGGCAGACAGAAGCATGTTCCTTTAAGCACCAGATTTTATTTCTTTCAGTCATTTCATTGGACCTTGTAATACATACTGGGCATCCTACCTTGTTCCTAAAGCCTGTTAGTGATGAACTGTACGGCCCCATACCGAATACTCCCAGATTGCCAAATAATATAGTAAATCTACTTCATGAACAAAATATGTTTGTAATAGTTTTCTTCCTCTCTGTCCTGTCTCTGTAGTAGATTTTCTTAAGTTTCCTTAAATGAGCTTCATATTAGAAATACCAGCTGGAATAGTTATTTGATAAAATAATGCCTACTTTAAAAATTATTATTTTCTTTTTAAGGACAATGAACATCCAAGATACCTGATTCCAGAACTTTGCAAGCAGTTTTACCATTTGGGTTGGGTCACTGGAACTGGAGGAGGAATTAGCTTGAAGCATGGGTAAGTTTCTGGCTGGCTCATCTCTGGGAATTTTCCATATGAGTAGAACACAGGGAGCCTAATGTGGTATGTCCAAAGAACAGCTAATGATAAGTTCTATGTGATAGTGAAGGTATTTCATTTCTAAATTATCAAATGGCTATTTGCATAACTAAATGGAGCTGGTGTGCAGAAATAGTTATAATAAATACCTAAGGATTTATGAACTGCAGTTTCTAATCAATTTTTTGTCCTCAATCCTTGGAGTACCAAAATTAGATTATGTTTTGCAAGTATGTTCATATGTCTGGAATTATAAAAAATACTTTCTAGGTAGACAAGATTTGTTTCATATGTTCAGATACTTATTTTTAAATCACTTAAATACAGATTATTAACCATTAAAATTCTAAAGGTTATGCTTTATTGAGTCAAAAGAAAGACCACATGCTAGTCTATGTATCATTATTAATGGAACATAGCACTTGCTGGTCTTTATTCCTCAAGAAGTATTGGACTTATCAAATATTGGGCAAAATAAGAGGTATTAGACTTACCAAAACAGAAAGAATAAATAGTTCATTAGATTGTTCATTAGATTTATTCAGTGTCTTTCCTCCAGAAAGATGAAGAATAAATACCTTACTAACAATGAAAATAAAGATTGTGGCACCTAATTTCTTTCACAGGTTTCTAAAATAGGATTAATATTTTCCTCTGAAATATTACTATCTGGAGACAAAATGCTAAGCTGAGTAATTTTTTATCCTAATTCACTTTCTTTAACAAAATTGGATTGTTAAAACATTGCTATGCTATTGAGTGAAGATAGATAGATGGATAGATAGATAGATAGATAGAAAGAAAGAAAGAAAGAAAGGAAGAAAAAGAAAGAAATGCCCCCCCCCCCCAAGGAGGCTGCATGGCATAATAAGAAACAAGATATAAAATAAATCAGAACATTTTGGACAAAAAGGATTTTATAGCATACCACAAGATGATGCCATTATAATTTCATCTTCTTCAAATTACCAAGTATAAAATATTAATATTAGTAATATCAATAGTATTAATTATTAATAATAATAATATTCAGAATGCACTCTTTTAGAGTCCAGTAAAACCATGTTCCACGTGGTAGCTCTGTATATCCATCTGTGCTGCCCTGTCACTATCACCCCAGTTGCTAATGTGTCAATTCAGCATTGTGCAAGATTTCAGATTATTTTGCCAAACTTTTAAGTTGTTCTGTTACAGCAGACTCAATGCTAACAACAATTTTTTCATCTCACTTATCCATTTAGAAGCTTAGTCACAGTAATTTGGTCTTCCCATCATACTATGTATAATAAATCATATTCTAAATGTTGCCTTTAATTAACTACTGTTTGCATGTGTGAAAAGTTTTTGTACACACAAAACAAAGCTGTCTCTCAAAATGAACTGAAATAACCATTTCTAATTGCCTCTTAAAAAATAGTAGAGCTAAAAATGAGGAGAATACAGAACTCAAGAGGGATTTATTTATTTTTTAAAATATTTATTTTTTGTGCGAGGCGAGTGCTCTATTGCTGAGCCACAACCGCAAGGCTAAGAGGGATTTATTTTAACCACGTCATAAAGACTTTTCTTTCTAGCAGAATTTTACTAATCCATGTAACTGTGGCTGTATGTGGCCACCATAAAACACTTATTGGCACATCTTTTAAAATTAAATAGCTTTCATAGCACTACAATCAATTTATAGGAAAGTTGCATCATGTGTAGAATACTTTTTCTGTAGATTCTTACTGGGTGAGGAGCTCCTCCTGGAGGTCACAGATAGAAAGAGCCACATCTTATGGCACTGTTTGGAACTGTAATACATTTCAGCCTTACAGACTGAAATAGGTATTTTGTGGTAAAAAGTTGAATTTTGCTTCTGATATTTAAACGACTTCATGAGCCCACATCACTTATTTTGTCAAGAATATCATTCTCATGTTGTCAGTGATAGTTGGTTTTCTTTTTCTGGCTCTTAGGGCAAATAAATTTGGAATGTGTTTTTAGAATAATACTGGCAATAAGCTCTTTGGGAATACAGAATTGTTGACTGATTATAAGGTTTGGCTAATGTTATTCCAGCTTACACCAATGGTGTGTGATATGAAAAGATGTATATAAGAGGTAGCCTAGGACAGACACAAGAGTTAAATGAGAAGGAAAAAATGGAGGACTAAGAAAACAACAGTAATGTGGGTAATCACAGGATACTCTTCCACTGTTGTGTTTAGATTGAGTCCTCACCATTCAAATTTAACATTTCCTATTTTCACAGTATAGTATTGATTGGTGTAAGACATACTAATCCTGTTGCTCACTAGTAGGATTGCAATTTATAAATCCACATCAGAGATGAGATCATTGAGTCATAGTAATATCTTAATGATTTTTTGTGAACAGAGAATAAATAAAAATAGAAGTAAGTGAGCATGATCTATTATGAATTCTTGGAGTTTGTTTCTCTGTTTATCATACAGTGAAAAATCAGGGAGTAGAGAGAAGTAAATTCCAAAACTTAATAACTTAAAATTCAAGATGCTTTTCATGTGTGGCTTATAGTACCAAGTAAACACTCACTGACTGTTTTGCGTGCTTCTCTTCTAAAATAAAAGTTCTGTCACCTTTGTATTTATCCAAATATCTCTTTCTTTGTAGATGTTAATATGTTTTTGTCTAAAACCTGTTTAGCTAATTGCCCAAAGTTGATCAAAGTCTATAAATTGATTTCCATTTTACAAAGGCAGTAGTAAAGACAGACTTAGCTTGACAAATCACTTAAATAAACAGAATAAATGCCCTGGGTTTTCCTATGTCATTGATGGATTTTGTTTACTAGCAGGCCATATTGTACTTTATTTTGGTCTGTTCCCAGGACTGCATAAAATTCTTCCTGCACCAAAGATCTATGAATCCACTTACCTGTGGACTCATCTCCTTACCTGTGCAAGGGAGTAGATGGCATATTACCCATGATTCTAGATTTCTTTTGTGTTACACAAAGACAAAGGTTTTAGATAACTGTTATTTGTAAAAGGCCCCTTTTAACAGTGATTCCGGAAGAGTGCCCTCTGTGTCATCCTGAGCAGCAGAGCTCTAGAACAGTAGCTGCTTCATGAAAGCTAATGCATATGTGCAGCTTACTGTGCATAGGACTTCACTCAGATTATCAGGCATTGATTTTCTAGACTTAAATTTACCAGTGGAGCCCTAATTTCACCGTACATTTTCGTTAGTTTCAAATCAACAGGTCATCATAGACCCTCATCCTCACTATGAAGCATTTAATATTCATTGAGTGTCCATATGTCTGTTCCTTAGTAGCAGAAGCATCAGGTGCTGGCATTTCTTTGGTTTGCATTTATGTGGCAGCTCATTAACACTCTCCAGCAGCAATTGAAACTGGCAAGTGAGCCAAAGAACTATTGTATAGTGTGGAAGGAATGTAAAGAAGATTTTGAAATTAATTTGCAAATCAAATTTGAGAGTTTCTTGTGGACATTCTCAAAGTCTAAATTGATTTCCATGCATGTGTGCAGCTTACTGCTACACTATCTATCCTTACCACCGCATCCTGTAGTAGAGATCTCTGCATGAAGCCATTCTTATATTTTTAACCTTTTGCATTTGTTTTAGCTTCATTACCAATTATTTTCCAAGATGCATGTGCTTTTCAAATAGAATACGGTTCTATCCAAGAAACTGTTATACTGTAATTTAATAACCTGCCCAGCAGAGGTCTCTGAACTTCATGGTTTGTAATAAGCATTTCAAGCAATAATATTAAACTTGCTTCTTTGCATGCAGAAATCTCCTGTTGAGTGTATTTTCCTCTGATTGTATTTTAAAATGACTGTATTTCACATATGATAGTATGAACTCTACTGACACCTTAAGATGTTGAAAACTTATATGTTCAGATTATTTCTTCCAACTAGATAAAAGCCTGGTCAACATTGATTTTACATCATAAAAAGAAATAAATGTATATGACAAAAAGCAAGTACTAGTCTTGGGTTAAGCTACCAGCATTACCAAGGCATTAAAGTAATTTGGTTATTCTTTCTATGCATCCTAAATCTTTAATTAAGCCAAGAAACTATAAAACTTAATTTATAAATAACATTAATGATTGTACTGCAAAGATATTTTTTGTACATAAAATTAAATAAATACCCAATTTCTATATTTCGTGTTCCCAGCAATGAAATCTACATTGCTCCTTCAGGAGTGCAAAAGGAACGAATTCAGGTATGGTAAATGGATCCTTCTTTAACCCAAATGTCTTATCTTTCATTCTTGACTATTGTTTTATGAAACGATTATGTTAGTTTTGAAGGGTAGTTATACTGTGATAATTTAAATAACAAATCAACAAACATTTGATGAGTAATAAATATTTATTGAATAATTTAATTTTTTTCAGGTGGTAAGTATCTTCCATGCAACCAATGTATGAATCTTATTAAGTAGGTAGAGGGAAAAAGTGAATAGTGCTACTGTAAATCATAATAAAAGTAGTTATAATTTTGTAGCCTTATCATGCTATCTCTATCAAGTTAGTTGGGGTAATCAGATTAATGGTCTCAGATGGCCCAAATGGATTCATATTTCATATTAGCGAAACTATTTCAATTTAAAGTTATTAAACTTTATTTTGAATTTTTGAGTTTTATTTTATATTAATACTAGAATAAAATCCAAAATCTAGTTAAGACAAACATGTAATACTTCAAAGGCAAAGGGAAAAAAAAGCTGCTTTATTAACAAAACATTTTTATTGTGGTTTATAAGCCCTGAGATACAAAAGTTACAGATCAGAAATACACATGCATTACTAAGAAAAGCCTGCAGATCTATATGCTTCCTTAAAACTTGAAGTACAAGCCAAGTATGGTGGCACACCCCATAATCTCAGCTGCTCAGGAGGCTGAAACAGGAGGATCCCAAGGCCAGCCTGGTCAACATAGCAAGATCTTGTCTCAAAATATTTTAAAAAGGGAACTGGAGTTGTAGCTCATGGTAGAGTGCTTGCCTAGCACACTGGAGGCCCTGGATTTGGTCTCCAATATTAAAAAACAAACAAAAAAACCCACACACTTTAAAAAATAATATTCCTTATTGAAATCAACCTTTCTGAATGCCAATTAAATTTCTCAGGAGATAGAGAATTTTTACTATAAAATTGTCCTCTGTGTGGGGAAAAAGCTACACTCATACATTGCTGGTGGGACTGCAAATTGGTGCAACCACTCTGGAAAGCAGAAAACTTGAAATGGAACAAAAATTTGACCCAGTTATCCCACTCCTCAGTATATACCCAAAGGACTTAAAATCAGCATAATAGTGACATAGCCACATCAATGTTTATAGCAGCTCAATTCACAATAGCTAAGCTATGGAACTAACCTAGGTGCTATTCAACAGATGAATGGATAAAGAAAATGTGGTATATATACATGATGGAATATTACTCAAGAATGACTTTATGACATTTGCCGGTAAATGGATGGAACTAGAGATTATCATACTAAGTGAAATAAGCCAATCCCCCAAATCAAAGATCATATATTCTCTCTGATATTTAAATGCTGACTCACAATAGGCAGGGGTGGGTTCACCAGATTGGACAGGATGAAGTAGGGAGAGGGAATGGGAATAGAAAATACAGTAGAATGATTCAGACATAACTTTTCTATGTTCATATAGGAATACAAGACCAGTATAACTCCACACCATGTATAACCACAAAAATGGGAAGATATATAAATATAATATGTCTAAATACATTTTACTGCCATGTATAATTAAAAAGAATAAATAAAAAATTTAAAATAAAAAGAAATAAAATTATCCTCTAAAATTTTCTTCTTATTTTATGAAATGTTAAAAAAAAAAATGGTAACACCTGTCTGGGAATGTTGTTTTCTTTATTTAGTCTTCCCAAAATATAGTTGTGAAATTACAGGGCCAAGTTAAGCTAAATGAATGAAATGATATCAGCATCATTACGTATGTCAATTTTCTTCTTCACATTCTATTTTTAAACTCTCAAGAATATTTTTTTAGTAGAGAACTTTTTTATATCTCAGTGGCATTTCTAATTGATATTTTGTAAGTCATCTTTTTTTCTTTCTTTCCTTCTCTAAGTAGCCAGAAGATATGTTTGTTTGTGATATAAATGAGCAGGATATAAGTGGACCTCCAGCATCTAAGAAGCTAAAAAAAAGCCAGTGCACTCCCCTTTTCATGAATGCGTACACAATGAGAGGTATGCTGGAAATGCCTTTGACACCAGGGATATTTGCAGAGCGCGCTCCCCTAAGTAATAATAGTTATTATTTTAGTTAACATTTCTTGCATATCTGTCATGCACAAGAATATTAATTCATTTGGTTCTCACATCAGGCTTTGAAGAATGTCCATTATTACCCCACTTACCCTCCTACCTATTTCATGTCAGAAAAAATAAGTCCATAGTTTGTCTGTGTGTGTGTGTGTGTGTGTGTGTGTGTGTGTGTGTGAAGCTATAATTTATCTTCACCAAGCATGAGACTTTATTCTTCCTCCTTCAGGAGCAGGCGCAGTGATTCATACCCACTCTAAAGCTGCTGTCATGGCTACTCTCCTCTTTCCAGGACGAGAATTTAAAATCACACATCAAGAGATGATCAAAGGAATAAGGAAATGTACCTCAGGAGGCTATTTTAGGTATTATTGCTGTCGTGTTTTTTTTTTCTTAAATAATTTGAAAGTATTTTTCCTTCTTTGATAAATAGGATACTGATCTTTTATGCGTATAATGAAATGCTGTGGGATCTATGCTGAATAACACCCCACTTAATCTTGCCCTTCCAGATCTATTCGCAATGACACAAATCCTCCTCCACTCTTCCTCAGCCAGGTCTTGGTAAAGCACTAGCAACATGAATAATGAAATGTTCATTAGAGTGAAATGAAAAAAAAAAATCTTGGCTGTGATTTCTATGGAGGTAGAAAAATTCTGTCCCTACATTGAAGCACCCAAACAGCAAGATCTACCCACCTTCACTTTGTGTGCAGGAGGCCTAAATCGCCACTAGAGTCTAGAATTCATGTTGATCCAGTTTAGTATTTCTAGAATATTGTCATTTTTTAAAAAAACGTTTTCTAATCATTTTAATTAAGAAGGACTCTATATTTTAGAATTTTTCAGTGTGGAAGCTGGCCTGGACTGTAAGTATAGAACAGTGACCTTCTAGATAGGTTTAAGTAAATCCTCCAGCCCACAAAAATGTCGTCATTATTCATAAATCTAGAATATTATGGCATGAAGAAGCATGTTCTTGGTGCCCAGGCACCAGCCACACCTTGCCTTTAAATTTAGTGGCATCTTCCTGGGATGTCACCCTTCTTAATTCCCTAAGGGCTTGATAGCTGTTTGTTTGGAGGAAGCAGTGCCAGTTTTACTGAAGTGTTCTTCCAGCAGTATCTTCTGTTACCGTGTGTAGTAGAAGGTACACTATTAAACTGGTGAATTGAGAACTTAATTTGATTTCAGTTAATATTTATTGTGTGCCTAAAGCATTCCTCAGCACCCTGAAAAACCTATTTACAAAAGTTAAATATTTAAATTATGAAAAGGGGACATATTGGAGAAAGGATAGCCTGTGTTGCCTTTTTTGTCTCTGGGGCTTAAAGGAGAAGCCATATGGGTGCTATCAGTTTCATATGCATTTGATTACTTTGTTGAACAAATAAAGTTAAGACAGAACAATGTGGGGAACTGTGAGTTAGAATCAAAGCATAATAGAGAGCCTTTCGAATTTTGTGGAGAAAAGAATGATATCAATGAAAAGATGCTATTTGTTATGTATAACATATATTTATATATATTTACAGTGTGTCAGAATTTAAAGAATAAAAATATGTGTGTGTGTGTGTGTATGTGTGTGTGTGTATTTGTTGCTAGGGGATTGAACCCAGGGCCTTGCATTGAGTTATACCCCCAGCCTAAAACTGTTTTAAGATGTAATTCTATTTTGGCTTTGTTGGGAAATGAGGTAGTGATATTTTATCTGAATTTAGGGAGAATCCTAAGCTGGGAGGAAGAGGAAAGAAAGAAGTTTTGACATTCTCTAGTCTTATTTTTATTGGAAGTCACCCTTAAAAAAAAAAAGGAACAGATTTAAAATACTTAGTTTTTACCAGAGGTAGTTAACATGTGTCAGTATAATTGTCCTCCCTGTTGGAAGCAACATGGCTGGTAAAGTGAAAAGAACACCTTGGTCAAAGGACTACCCAGCTGTCTCCTGTTTAACCTGTCTGTGAAATGGGGGGACTAGCTTGAATTAGCTTTCAAGTCTTATTTTGCTGTGAAATTATTTTGCACCTGGAAATATTTCTGATCAGTGTATACTAGAAGAAAATATAAGTTTGTGGTTCTCCTAGCCAGTGTTAGGAAAGATTTTGAACTAGCTACTCGTTCCTTCCATGTTACTTCTGTCTTCACTAATGTTAAACAACATTGGGCAACTCCAAATTATTAATGATAATTGTTCATCACGCAATTAATCACATGACAGGTACTTAATCTATACCTACCCTAAAGCAGTAATTTCTGGTACCAGTTTAGGTAGAACTTTTTTTGTTGATAAGTTACACACTACAGAGATGGGAAAAGGCAGATATTATATTAACAACATAACAGAAATTCATGTGAAAAGGAAAACTAGTCTGAGCTTTGTTTGTTTCTAAGTGACCTCAAAAATAGACTTAATTGAATTAGTAACTATATATTTTTTTTTTTTGGTTGAACATTGATCTCATCACATGTATTTACTGAGAATAAAGTGGAAATAAAAGAAGTTACAGATTTGAGAATATTCTGGAAGCATCATCATACCTTTAGTAGTTATCTCTAGAAAGTTCTTGCTTTCCTACCGCCACAAACCATACCTATATTTATCGATTTATCTGTCCAAGACATTTTGCAGTCCTACAGAGATAAAACACAATGATCTTAGATTATTGGGAAATTCCTACTTAATTCACTTTTTAATCCTATCAACACTTTTGATTCTAAGATTTCCCGTCTCTTATTAAAAATATTATGATTGTCTCTGCTTCAAGGAAATACTTGTGTGATCTTGATGATTTCTTTGTTAGATTTTGGGATACTATACAAATTTCTGCCACATATACTTAGGATTGTCTGCCAAATTCCCAAGGTGTCTTTTGATACAGATATTTATGCAAGATACACAGAGTAACATGCAACATCTTGTTCATAATTTGGAGTGGTTTGCAAATAAAAAGAGAATATTTAACTGGTTATTTGTCAAAATTACTATATATGTTTGTTTTAATAGAAAAAATGGCTCATTTTGTCTTTATAGATATGATGATATGTTAGTGGTACCTATTATTGAGAACACACCTGAAGAAAAAGACCTCAAAGAACGAATGGCCCGTGCAATGAATGAGTACCCTGACTCCTGTGCAGTCCTGGTCAGGCGCCATGGAGTGTACGTGTGGGGAGAAACATGGGAGAAGGCTAAAACCATGTAAGTGTAAAAACATTTGGGATAAGTCATCACACCCTGAATGTGAAAATGAACAAAAAATGTCTCATCAATTTAAAATGAAGGATGATTGTCATGTTTCATTAGTCAAATAGGCTTAAATTTAAAGGGTTTATCATTATATCCAGATATTTGATTTTTACTATGTATTGATTCATTGAGAACTCTTTATTGGATGAGCCATTATTTGGGAAGGCTCTGTGGACAGAAGAGGAAGGAGTCGCAGATCCTAAATATATTTTATTTCAAAAAATAGCACACAGTATAAATTTGTGTAAGTAGTATGTTTAAAAATCTCTTTTATTTCCTGAGAACTATATGACATGGTTGCCTGATTCAATATGATTCCTTTACATGTTTTTAAATTGTTGTTTTAAAATAGTTTTTTAAATGTTCTTATTTTGCCCTCAAACTGATAGGGAAAATATGCAGGTACTAGGAAGAAAGCAGAGTTAACTGGACAGAAAGGAGAGATGTGGTTATTTAGGTTTGGAGAACTCCATTTCAAGTAAACACCTTCATTTTTTCTTTTTTCTTTTTCTCTTACAGGTGTGAATGTTATGACTATTTATTTGATATTGCTGTATCAATGAAGAAAGTAGGACTTGATCCCACACAGCTCCCAGTTGGAGAAAATGGAATTGTATAAGCCAAACAAAAGTTTAATTATACAGAGATTAAACTAAACTTAATAATTATTTAAGTGAAACAATTATTTTTTAAATAAATTGAAATTTTCCAAAAACACCATTGATTTATCACTAAATGCTACAGATGATCGCATTTAATCTCTTCTGACATTGAATGATATTTGCTCATATTCTTGTAATTTAAATGACAGGACAGTGGAATAAAAAATTTTTACTCAGTATTTTTTATGTTTAAAATTTGTGACAGCAAAATATTTGTCTATAAATTAATGCCTTTTATATGCATTCAGAGAATTCCTTTTAATATTTAAAGCTGCTGGTGATATCAGAATTCATAGTAAATTTCCATTTAATTATGAAATGAGCATTTTCTTGATTTAATGTTGGTATATAAAATTTATGTGAAACATTAAGACCTAATATATCCCCCATATTTGATGTCAAGACAGTTTTATAGATCTCACCCATAAACTTGAGCATTTTACTATACAGGCTCAGCAGCCATAATCAGAAAATCCAAAATCCAAAACTTTTTGAGCACAGACATTTACCAGAGGTGAGAAGTTCTATAACTGATCTCCTGTGACTGGTCATGGTCTAAACACAGGTGCACTAAAAATACTAAAAACACTGTATAAAATTGCCTTCAGGACAAATTGTATATGAAACATAAATCAATTGTGTGTTTAAACTTGGGTCCCATCCCCAAGACATCTCATTATGTATATGCAAATATTCTAAAGTCCAAAATACTTCTGGTCCCAAGCATTTCAATTAAGGATAGTCAGCCTGTAATAGAATATAGGACACCCTTTTATATTAAGAACAATTATGAAATTCAAGTCAGATGACATTAAGTCCAGTTTTTTACCAAACAAACCCTGACAAAACCACAGATGCAATTAATCAGAAAATGCCCCCCCTTTTTTAATGGTGCCAGAAGGAATATTAACTTGATTATAAAGGTCTTATTTGGTTAATACTTTTTACATTTAAGGGAGAAATGTCGTATTCTCACTGCTCCCCATGATTATCTCCCACCCCTCAAAGATTGTTTACCCAGATCTTCCTAGCCAGCCGTTCTCTAACCTCACAGATGCCCAGTCCTTGCTTTTACCGTTTTTCATTACCCTTTACTCTTTTCATGTCCTTGCTTCCTTCCTTGTGAGGCACCCAGTATTCACACCACTTCACTGAGGACACTCCAAGCCCCTTGTATCCTGCTTCCTCAATCATATTCACCTGGAGAAGACCTCAGTCTTTGTTAAGCCACTTATTTAGCACCTGTACCCATGTAGCAAGGCCCGATGGGGGAAATTACATAACCATGATAACTGATTTCACATCAGATTCAAGACCACAGAGGGGGGCACTGGATACCATAAACTGTTGAGAGCCACAGGCGAAGGGGCCCCAGCAAACATCCAGCTGCCGGCTGATGATTGGCTCACAGCGGCCCCAGCAACATCTAGGTGATTGGCTCCTCTGTGGTGATGCTCATTGGGCTGTTTCCCTGCCCTTTCAGACCACGGAGCTGCTCACTGGGGGACTTTTTGGCTCCGCCCATGTGACCCAGCCAATCGGCCTCAAGAGCAGGAGGATTGGGGGAGGTGGAAAGAGGCTTGTGTTGGAGAGAGAGGCTTGTGGAAAGCCGGTGGTGGCAGTTGGGGCTCTGAGGGTTTTTCCTGAGAGGCTGTTTTGTTTGGCGTGTGTGGTTCTAAAAATAAAGTTAGTTTCTTTTGACAAGTGGCTCCTGATTGTGCCCAGCCAGACTGCGGCATTTGGTGGCTCGCACGGGGAGCGACTGAGGGTAAGTGATAAGGTAAACTGCTCGCCCCTGAGGGCAGGGCGAGAGGATGGGTAGCCATTTTAAGATTCCTCTTTTGTTTTGCTTCACTTTTGTTTTAAGTTGCCTGTCCCTGGAGATGTGTAAGACGGAAGAAAAACCGCTCACATCTGAGGAAAAACTATTTGCGTCTGAGGAACAGATAGGGAGAAAGGTTATAATGATTTTTTGTTGTTCCATTTTTATTTCATTCTGTCTCGGTTTTGTTTGGTGTTATCTTGTTGGGTTGTATTATAGTAGAAATATGGGATCAGAAATTAGTAAAAAACAAACCGAAAGAGTGTTAAGTAAATTGTTAGAGGAAGGAGGCATCCCAGTAAAATCAAGAGCAGTCAGGGCATATGTTGATACAATACAAAAATGTAGCCCATGGCTTTTTAAGGAGGAGTTGTTAAATATATCACAATGGAACCATCATGGTGAAGATTTAAAAAGAATAGAAAAGAAAAGCCCAGGGACTCTGCCAGTTGGCACATTGCCATTGTGGACGTTCGTATCTTGTTTGCTTAGTCCAAAGCCTTCAGTTCAGACAATGGTAGAGGAAGGAGAAGACATATTGATTCAAGTAAAAGAGAAGGTCTCTCAAGTTAGAGGAAAAGATTCAAGTAAAAGAGAAGGTCTCTCAAGTTAGAGGAAAAGATTCAAGTAAAAGAGAAGGTCTCTCGAGCTAGTCAGACAGAGGAAAAAATTCAAGTAAAAGAGAAGGCCTCTCAAGCTAGTCAGACAGAGAAAGAGTGTAAAAGAGAAAAAGCCATCAGGGGGAAAGTTACAACAGGAGACTGCTACTAACACCTTTCTATCACCAGAGGGTGTAAGTGTCCAACCAACAGCACCACCTCTACAGGAGACTGCTACTAACACCTTTCTATCACCAGAGGACGTAAGTGTCCAACTAACAAGGCCACCTCCATATGCTGGGAGGCCCCCAACCCCCACAGTTGATAGTTGGGATCCTGAGACAAGGTCTCAAATATTAACATGCCCTGTATTTGAGGCAGGAGGGCAGCGAGTTTACCATGTTTTAAATATCAAAACAGTGAAGCAGCTAAAAGAGGCTGTAACAACCTATGGTCCTCAAGCACCCTTCACTGTAAGCATGGTCGAATCCATTAACAACTTAAACATGACGCCAGCAGATTGGGCTAATATGTGTAAAGCTGTGCTAAATGGAGGACAATACCTGTTATGGAAGGTTGCCAATGAGGAATTTTGCAAGGAGACGGATAGGCGAAATGCAGCAGCTGGTTATCCTCAGAGAAATCTAGATATGTTGTTAGGAAAGGGACCTTATGAGGATCAGCAGCAACAAATTGCATATGATCCTGGTGTATATGCACAAATTGCTGTAGATGCAATTAAGGCATGGAAGACTTTACAAGGACATGGAGGTTTACAAGGTCAATTATCTAAGGTAATACAAGGAGCTAATGAACCTTATGCTGAATTTGTAGATAGGCTTATTCAAACAGCTACCAGAGTTTTGGGGAATACAGAACAAGCAATGCCATTACTAAAACAACTGGCTTATGAGCAAGCGAATCGTTGGTGCAGAGATATCATTAGACCATGGAAACATGAAGATTTAAACACATATATTAAATTATGTAGAGACATTAATGAACAAGAGCAAGTCGTGGCAGCTGCAGTAAAACAGGCTTTAGATGCCAGAGACATTAATGAACAAGGGCAAATTGTGGCAGCTGCAGTAAAACAGGCTTTAGATGCCAGGCCAAGAACATGCTACAATTGTGAACAAATAGGACATTTTAAAAGGAATTGCCCCATTGGAGGAGGGTTTAACAAAACTAGGTATCAAAGGAGTAGAATACCAGGTATTTGCCCACGATGCCGTAGAGGGAGACATTGGGCTAATGAATGCCGTTCTCAAACCACCATAGAGGGTACTCCATTATCAAAAAATGAACAAGGACCAGGTGTTTATCCACGATATCGTGGAGAAAGGCATCAGGCTCCATTGCCAAAAAATGGACAGGGGGGCCCAATGCTCCGGGGCCCAAAACCACAAATATACGGAGCACTGGAGGAACCCAGCAACTCCATCAGGGTAGTGCCCAGGACACATTGTCCATCAGATCCCTCATCAGACAAACCAGAGGGAGCGCAGGGTTGGACATCTGCGCCTCCGCCAGAGCAGTACTAACTCCAGAGATGGGAGTTCAAATCATTCCCACAGGGGTGAAAGGACCTCTTCCCAAAGGAACAGTAGGCTTATTATTGGGACGCAGCTCTTCTACTCTAAAAGGACTTATGATAAGTCCTGGGGTAATTGATCCCGATTATGAAGGTGAAATAAAAATTATAGCCAGTTCTCCAAAGGGTATATCAGTAATTTCACCAGGAGATAGAATAGCACAGTTACTATTAATACCCAGCCTACATGATAAATTTTCCAGTCGTACTGTAGAAAGAGGTTCCAAGGGATTAGGCTCCACAGGTGTAGATTGGGCTATGCTTTCTTTAAATTTAGATTCTCGCCCCATGCTAAAACTAAATATTCAAGGACATGAATTTAATGGGCTACTGGATACAGGTGCAGACCTTAGCATCATCTCTCGTCAAGAATGGCCAAAACATTGGCCATTACAACAAGCCACTCAAACGCTTCGAGGCCTAGGAGTGGCGACTAATCCCCATAGAAGTGCAATGGTATTAGATTGGAAGGATCCTGAAGGATGTGAAGGAACTATACAGCCATATGTATTGGATCATCTTCCCGTAAATTTACGGGGACGAGATGTCCTAGATCAATTAGGTTTGACATTAACAAATAACATCAACCAAAATGCACCCACTATTATGACTAGACAAGGTTTTAGGAAAGGAAAAAGATTAGAAAAACAAGAACAAGGTATAGCAGCACCAATACAAATAGATCAAGGAACAGACAGACATGGGTTGGATTTTCAGAAAGGGCCACTGAGACAATAAAAATTACTTGGAAACCAGAAAGACCAGTATGGGTTCCTCAGTGGCCCCTGACTAAAGAAAAGATACAAGCAGCCCATGACCTGGTCAAACAACAATTAGCAGAAGGACATATACAACCTTCTGTATCTCCCCATAATACTCCCATTTTTGTCATCAAAAAGAAATCTGGTAAATGGAGATTATTGCAAGATTTAAGAGCCATTTATAATGAGATGGTTATTATAGGACCTGCTCAATCGGGGATTCCTCAGTTGTCTGCTTTGCCAAAAACCTGGTATGCTTTAGTTATAGATATTAAAGATTGTTTTTTTTTTCAATTCCAATTCATCCTGAGGATAGTCCACGTTTTGCATTTACTATCCCTGCACTGAATCATGAAGGTCCTGATCAGAGATATGAATGGAAAGTACTCCCTCAAGGGATGGCTAACAGCCCAACTATGTGTCAAATTTATGTTAACAAAGTAATCCAGCCACTTAGAAATCAAAATCCTGAACTACAAATATTTCACTATATGGATGATGTATTATTAGCACACAAAGCTAAAAACACATTGCTAGAATGTTATGCCACACTTACAAACTTATTAAAAAATTATAATCTAGAGATAGCAATAGATAAAATACAATTAAATTTTCCAATTAATTATTTAGGAGTTCTATTATCCTCAACCATGGTCCGTCCACCAAAAATTCAAATACGAGTAGATCAACTCAAATCACTTAACGACTTTCAAAAGTTATTAGGAGACATAAATTGGATAAGGCCTTATCTAGGTATACCAACAGGAGAGTTGGGACCTTTATTTGATATCCTAAAAGGTCCATCAGATCCAAATTCACCCCGCATGTTAACGCCTGATGCAAGAAAGGCATTAAAAACCATTGAAACATATATGGAAAATATGCATTTGGATAGAATTGATATAAGTTTGCCTTTATTATTTATTGTACTACCAACAAAAAATATTCCTACAGGAGTATTTTGGCAAGAAGGTCCATTATTATGGATACATTTATCTTATTCTCCTAACACTATTCTTACTAGGTATCCTGAGGCTGTAGGACAATTAATACTCAAAGGAATAAAAGCAGCAAAGGGAGTGTTTGGAATTTCTCCCAATAAAATTATTACTCCATATACTATGAATCAAATTGATGAGTTAGCTAATGAGTTAAATACTTGGGCAATAATCATGTGCAAATCTAATGTTTCATTTGATAACCACTTACCATCTAATCCTTTATTGTCTTTTTGGTCATCGCATCCTGTAATTTTTCCAAAAATGACAAGAAAAACACCTATCATGAATGCTCCAAATATATTCACTGATGGATCAAATAATGGTACAGCAGCAGTAGTTACACCTGATCAAACTTTTACATTTTTAGTACCCAAACAATCAGCTCAAAAGGTAGAGCTTAATGCAGTATTACAAGCTTTTGTGATGTTTAAAGATTCTGTATTTAATTTATTTTCCGATAGTCAGTATATAGTTAATGCTATAGTATCCCTTGAAGATGCTGGTAGGATTTCCCCTTCCTCTACTGTTTTCTCTTTGTTTTCCACTATACAAAGTCTAATCTGGGACAGAAAAGAACCTCACCCCCCCGCTGGTACAAAGACCGCTCCACAGGTGTGGCTGTATACTGGACCGGTAGTCAGTGACGGGTAAGATCCAATTGCAATGGTACCAACCTAACGGGTAAGGACCATATGTATTATTGGACAACCTAAGGCAGGCACGGTCCCTAAGCCACATGCTTGTTGTTTAAACAGAGAGGGGGAGATGTTGAGAGCCACAGCCGAAGGGGCCCCAGCAAACTTCCAGCTGCCAGCAAACTTCCAGCTGCCAGCAAACTTCCAGCTGCAGGCTGATGATTGGCTCACAGCGGCCCCAGCAACATCTAGCTGATTGGCTCCTCTGCGGTGATGCTCATTAGGCTGTTTCCCTGCCCTTTCAGACCATGGAGCTGCTCATTGGGGGACTTTTTTGGCTCCGCCCATGTGACCCAGCCAATCGGCCTCAAGAGCAGGAGGATTGGGGGAGGTGGAAAGAGGCTTGTGTTGGAGAGAGAGGCTTGTGGAAAGCCGGTGGTGGCAGTTGGGGCTCTGAGGGTTTTTCCTGAGAGGCTGTTTTGTTTGGCGTGTGTGGTTCTAAAAATAAAGTTAGTTTCTTTTGACAAGTGGCTCCTGATTGTGCCCAGCCAGACTGCGGCAATAAACAAATCTACCACAATTCCCTACTGAATTCATTTGCCCAGTCTGTTGACTATTTGTCTTTACCTTTCCTTTTCTTTAGTCCAGTCTCCCAACATTCTCTCACACCAACTCTTAGGTGACAACTTCACCTTATATTTGAAGAGGTGAAATAGGTTCATTCCGAGGGAACTAACTCATTGCCCCACTTCACAGTTCTGCCACCCTTCCTGCCTGCAGCCACCATTGCCAATTTCCTTCCACAGGTTTGGTTCTAAGGTTCATTCTTCCACTTATGCCTTGGTCCCTTTGTCTTTAGATTTTTTTCAAGGGATTTGCTTCAGTCAAGATCTCTACATTTATCTCTATCTCTACATTATTCTCTTTTGTATTGTCAGGTATTTTCCCCCAACTGTGTCTTTTTTCAGTTTACATAAAAACTTGCTCTTAATGTCTTCCACTTTAAAATACATCCAAGTTTTGCCTTCTACCCCAGCAATTTTATTTTACAACAAAGTTTTTAAAAATAATGTTCCCTCCTACAAATTTGTTTGCCCCTACTTGGTCCTTGATCTTCTCCAAATAGGCCTCTAATCTCCACTGAAACAGCTCTTACGAAGAGAAACCAAATCTCCCACATTCTCATGTTTCCCCTAAAGACAGTTTCCCTTGAGGATGAAGTGGCTGTTTCCACTTCTTCCTTTACCACTGGGCCTGGGGCTGAGATGAATGAATTCTTTGAGTGCTAAATGTCTCCTTTCCCTTGTTCCACTGTACTCCACAAAACTCTCATTCATAGTTCCAGCTGTTTTCTGACTCCACACTTGGACATATGTATCTTGATGTATTGGCTGGGGGGAAAAAAACCTATGTTAATGTCAAGCGGATCTTAAATGCTGCCAGGGAATTTTACCTTACTGCCCTTGTCTAGTCTCATTCTCCATTTTTTTTTTAGGCAACTGTTTCTCGATTTTCAACTTGAAATACCTCCCTGCATACTCAATCTGGGCTGATGATCTTGACTGCTGTTTCACTTTCAAAAAAAAAAAGTCATCAGATGAGAACTTCTACAGGCTTCCCACCTCTGCATGTGCCATGCAGCACAGGTGAGCTGTCCTCGCTGCCCACTGAGGCCAGACTCCCCCTCTCCTGTTCAAAGACATCATTGCGGCAATTTCTTCCTCCTCACGTATCATCAGTTCTGTTCTCTCGATCTTGTTTTTCCTTTAGTGTATTAAGTATGTTGTCCTCCAAAGTCTCAAACCCACTTTCTAGATATGGCCTCATTTCTCTGCTTTTGTCTCCATAGTTTCTTGAAGGAGTCACTATAATATTGTGTCCTATTCTTCTATCCTACTCTTGAATTCACTCCAGTCAGACTTTTGCCTGAACCACTCTACTGTGACTGTCATCACGGCCTCTGACAATGATTACATTGCCTGATCCAGTGACAAGTTCTGTCCTCTACTTAACCTATCGGCATTTGGCCTTACCAAATCACGACACTGGTTTTCTACACAGTGCTAGTGCTACAAAGTCAAGGGTGTCTCATGCTTTAGCCATTGTGTAACTTTTCTCCATCCTCACTTGATGATCTCATCTAGTTTCATGGACCTAAACACAATCTGTGCTCTGGCAACTCTTAGTGAATGTATCTTTAGCCAATAGTTTTCCCAATCTCCAAAGTAGCTTTTTTTTTTTAATGTCATCAGAGGAATGTTCAATAGACATCTTAATACATATATAAAACCAGTTCCCATTTCCTGAAGCCTTTCCTTGGCTCAGTTAATGGTAACCATCTTTATAATCACTCATGGTTAACAATCTTGGTGTAATGCTTAATGTTTTTTCACACACTATAGCCAGCTATTCAGCATACTCTTTCAGTTTTACATTCAAAATACATTTGATCGATAAAGTTTTTAGTGCATTCACTGTTACTACTTGGGCCAAAACCCTCCGTTTTTCACTTAAATTATGCCAGTTGTCTCCTAATCAATTTCTATGCTTCAGCCCTTGTCCCACCACCCCTGCTCCCAGTAGTCCGTCATCAACACCAATCTACATGATCCTGTTACCATGGAGGTCAGCCAGTGTCACTTCTCCGCTCCAAACCCTGGCTTCCTGTCTCTGAGCAAAGACTCAACCGTCTTCCCCCCTCTCCTATTGCTTCATTCAGTTACCTTCCTCATTTACTCTACCCTGAGTACTCTGAAAGCCTGAATCTTCACACTTTCCAGGCATTTTTTGCACATTTCCTTCCATTTTTTAAATGCTCTTCATCCAAACACCCATGTAGCTCCCTCCCTACTCATTCATATCTTCAAATGCACTCGACTGCCATATTTGAAATCACAACTCCTGCCCACACAAAACTCTCCTTCCCTGCTTTTGTTTTCCATAGCCAACTAACATACTATTATTTGTGTCTTTTCCCTTTCAATAGAAAGGGAAATGCTAATCCCATGAAGGTAGGACTCTTGTGTTTGTTCAGTGTGTATCCATCCCTACTCCCTCAGGTAGTGTTTGGATGGAGGTCAGCCAGTGTCACTTTGTTGGAACTCAACAAATATTTGTTGAATGAAAGACCACATTTTTGTCCAAGAACAGGAGTCAGTTCTCTATATTCTGCTCAATTTTTCAGCTGTATTACTAGTGATTACTCTTTCCTGCAAATGTTTCTCTCCATGTTTCCATGACTCCAAACTCCAATTTTCTACTTACATTACTGGTCACTTCTGTGAGTTTTTCCTTGACTGTTTCTCTTTTATCAGACCTTGAAATGTAGAGGTCCTCAGGATCTGTCCTTGACCATGTTCACTATACTTTTTTTTCCTAGTGCTTTTAAATACCACCTCTGTGTTGGTGATTCATGTATCTCTGACCTACATGCCTTCTCCACATTCCAGTTATTCCCAGCTCTTACTCTGCATTTTTCTTTGGATATCTAATATCTACCATCTTAAACTTACCATGGTCAAAACAGCACAATTGATTTTTCTTCCCTATAAGCCATTACTTCACCCCACCTCCAAACACTTTCTAGATGATTATGCCAAAAATTTCTCTGAGACAGACTTCATCTTGTTCACTACAACCAACAAAAATGCCTGCCACCATTGTAACAACTCAATAAAAATGTTTATTTTCTGGATACTTAGTGGAAGTTCCTCTACTAGGGAAAAATAATTTGGATTATTCCTGTTTTGACTTCATTTTCCTTATTTTTAAAGCTAAGAATGAGATAAAATATGTGAAAAGACAAACCATAATATTTGGGTCATGGTAGGTGTTCAATAAATCTTAGTTAACTTCCTTTCTATAAATTCCATTCAATCTTCATGATCATTCTTAAGATTAGATTAAGAGGAACTTCACATAATTATCTTGTGGGATCATTAGAGTCTTTTGATGTAGGTATTATTATCATTTTTTAAGATGAGGAAATTGAAGCTCAGAGCAGGATAATTATGTAGAATTTAAATAAGGGGAAGCATCTGAACTTTTTAATACAATACCTGTCTTATGGTAGGTATGCAATCCAAATATAAGCTTCCTTTCCTAAGAACTCCTTGCTGGGTTATCCTCGAGTCGCTGTTATTCACAGAAATCATTTAAGCCACATTGCAACAGCACATCTCCACTGTATATTTCTTCATCACAAGGAATGCAGAAAAGATTCGCAAATCTGGTCTAGAGATAGGAGGACAGTGAGTGGAACCCCGTATTCCTGAGTTGGTATTCTTTTTTTTTTTTTTTTTAATAATATGATCCCTCTTGCGTGGTTGCAAGGAACTAAGTTCCAAAGGTGAATCCAAACACAACCTGGGAGAGCTAATTCCAAGTGGTTGGCACATAGGTGTTCAGTGACTGTGGGAGAGAGCAACAGGCATTCTTTGCATGTCCTTGTGACTCTTGTTCTCTCCATTACTCCTACTCTTTAAAATAAGAGAGAAAGGTTGGTTATAAATGAAGGGATTAAACTGGTAAACGATCTAGAGCAAACAGATTTTTTTTTTATTAAGTGCAGGACATGCTATTCATGCTCACATTAAACAAGGGATCAACACATTTAATCAAGAGATTGTCATTAGTTTCTCAAATGATTTTAGAGCACTTTGGTCCCACCCAATTCTTTTGTGAGAGATCCTTTAAAGTAATACAGTTCCCCTCAGAGAATGTTCCAAACAATCAGAAAGGTAAGTCATAGTCTGAAGGAGTGTTTTCATCTTACATTCCAGTTTGTTCAAATACTTTTGAAAAAGAAAACTTTGCCAGGTCTCACCAGCACCTCTAGGCAAGGTGGTCCGATGTGGGACTAACAATAAAGCAATTAGAATTCTCCCACTAAGAACTCACTAAAACAAGACTGCAAGACTGTTTGGGGTCCATTCTGCTGATCTGTAAACTGTGAAGCTTCAAGTCTTGAAGACAATCACTGAAATAAGTATTCTCTTATGATTATTAGTAATAAGTCATATTCATTGCTTTGTCACAGTTCTAACTATATGATTTTGATGGCTTGAATGTATATTTTCTGAAAATTAGACCTGAGTTAAGAAAAAAAAATTTCCTCCATTTATTACTTCTTTGTTCTATAAATTTTTAGTTACTGGCCTTTTTGAAGCCAAAAAATAAGCAATTCAATTTTCATTACAGTTGCTGTCATCATCTCTATCATTGTCCTTGAAGCTTTCTGATTTAGAGGAAGTTCAGGCTGTGGGGATAAGATGAATTTACATGTGTTGTCATTAGAACAGCACCCAGAACAGGTCAACTGAAATTGTAATGATCACACAGACTTTTCTTATTAGGAACCCAGGCATTGTGCTAAAGATCTAATACATACAATACATTCATTTCTTATAATAACCTTGGAAGGCATTATTACTTTACTTTCCACATAAAGAAAATGAAATTCATAAGTTAAGTGACCCAAACAAAAAATGTACCAAAGTCACCCAGTAAGCCCTTTCTACTTCCCACACTTCCTCTGGGTTATCAATATAATACTAATTGCTCTTATGAGTGTAAAGAAAGTTAATAACACATTTCAAAAGGCAATTACTATTCTCCTAACAAAGTTCTTTTTAAAACAGAACTACAAAAGAAGAGTTTTTGATTTCCACATCACTGGTTTATAATCTATAAGCATTGAACCATCAAGTTTTGAATGATGATTACTGAAATAAGTATTCTTTTGTAATAAGAAGCTGTAAACACAACTATGCTCTTAAATTGTATATACCTTCTGATATAGGTATGGAGGACTTAGAGTTCTAACAGATATTTACATATGTTCACAAAGAAGCATCTTTGCCTTTGGGCCTAATATTTTCAAAAATTTCTTTTTGTAGTATTTATTGAAGATGGGTTTTCATTTATCATTCAATATATGATTAATATTTATCCTTTTAAATATAAATATAGTGTTATCTTTCTTCTATTATTTTCCTTATATTTTCAGTAAGTACCTTTTGCTCACCCTACTTAATATTTATTGTTGCAATAAAGATCATATTTTTACAAATGAAACCAGAGAATTGTTTCTTTTCATAGCTGCATCTTAGGTTGGAAAGCTGAGTAAAGTGAAAAATCTCCAATAGTCAAAATTACTATAAAATTTTCTTTAATTTTTTTTGTAAAGTACTATACATATGATATGTGAATTTAATCTAGGTTCTCTTATTCATTCAGTAGTGTTTATCCATGGTCCTCCACTAATCACACTTTATTTCCTTTCTTGAAGATATTGATCTAACCATCACAATCATTTACTACTTAGACAATGTGTTTTAAAATCATTCACAAATTTTCCCAGTGATTTAACAAATGTTCATTGTTGATTTCAGGTTTAATTGCATCCGTTGTAAGCACAGAAAAAGAGAAATTGTCCTATAATTTAAAACTTAAAAATGATTTATTATCACTATAATGAGAACACACTAACTAGTATTTGCTCCTTCCTCAAGCATGGTCGAACTTTCCTATTAATAAGCATTTTTATTCATGCTCTAAAAGTAAAAAGATCATATGTTTGTGTGTACTCTTACGCATATTTAGGTTTGCATTATTTCACAAGAACTGAGTGAAAAAAATACCCTAGATAAGGAATTGCCACGTGTGAAGTCTTCTGTTGTGTTGGTATCAAATATAAGGCTCTCAGTCTAAGCCCTGATGGCCGTCTATAAGTATATAGGTTTGATATAATTGGACACCTCAAGAAAGGTACAACAAGCAAGAGAATGGGCATAGACCTCCTCAGAGCACTGAATGTTCCTGCCCATGACAGGAAATGATTTTGCTGTAAGCCTTGTCAGTCAATATCACCTCTCCAAAGAATCAAATTAGTAAGTAGATGTCAGTAAATGTTGAATAATGACTCTTGGTCCTCCAAAAACATTACAGCAAATGGAAATGAGGAGTAAAATGAAATCACCACCTCACTTCCTCCTCCCAATTTCACTGTGAGAGAATTGAGCCTAAGAAAAATAAATGTCACGTTAAATTTATTGCACAAAATGACAAATTGTCATTATATGTAATGACATAATTGGCCATTGTAGTTAATGGAGTAGGACTGGAAAAGTCTCAAATCCCTGTTTGGGACAGAATTGGGAGGGAGAATTATAAAAACAAATCAGTAACATATTTCCTCTTGAAGGAATTTGGAGTAACAGGGTTATAAAATCTTGATCCAACAAAGCTTGTCTAATATCTCTGTATTCAGTGTCTTTAATTTTTATTGGTCTTCCCATTAACTTTATACATTATACATTATTGTGTTTAATAATGATTGCATACAATATTATAGTTTAGCAAACACTTTCTCTCTTGCAGTCATCTTCTCAACAATACAGTGATTTTCAGTGGTGTCCCCATCTACTAAAGAATATAAGCTTCTGGCCAACTGGGGCCATGTCCTATCTATTTCCATAGTCCTGTGTCCACTCATGGTAGACATTCAAAAAAAAATTATCTTTTTGGATAAATACCAAAGAAAGACACAGGTTCAGAAAGGTTAATTTACTGGAGACCTGTAAACCATAGAGCTGGGAATTTGTTCTAGGTCTTTAGCTCTAAATTTTTTTTTAATTTGTTCTTTTTAGATACAACAACAGTAGAATGCATTTTGATGTGTTATACATACATAGAGTATAACTTATTCTAACTAGGATCTCATTCTTGTGGTTGTACGTGATATGGAGTTTCATTGGTTGTATATTCTCTATATGAACATGGAAAGTTATGTCCAATCCATTCTACTGTCTTTCTTATTCTTATCCCCATTCCCTTCCCTTCATTCCTCATTGTCTAATCCACTGAAATTCTATTCTCCCTGTGACCCCCTCCCCCAGTTGTGCGTTAGCATCCACATGTCAGACAGAACATTTGACCTTTGGATTTGGGGGATTGGCTTATTTCACTTAGAATAATAGTCTCCAGTTTTCATCCATTTACAGAAGAAGTCATAAAGTAATTCTTTTTATGGCTGAGTAATATTCCATTATGTAAATATATACCACATTGTCTTAATTCATTCATCTGTTGAAGGCACCTAGGTTGTTTCCACAGTTTAGCTATTGTGAATAGAGATGCTATAAACATTGATGTGGCTGCATCACTGTAGTATGCTGATTTTAAGTCCTTTGGAGTGATATGACTGGGTAAAATGGTGCTTCCATCCATTCTAAGTTTTCTGAGGAGTCTCCATACTGCTTCCCAGAGTGGTTGCACCAATTTGCAGTCCCACTAGCAATGTACAAGTGTACCTTTTTTTCCCACATCCTCACCAGCATTTATTGTAACTTGTATTCTTAATAATTGCCATTCTGACTGGAGTGAGATGGAGTCTCAGTGCAGTTTTAATTCGCATTTCTCTAATTGCTAGAGTTGTTGAACATTTTTTCATATACATGTTGACCATTTCTTCTTCTGTGAAGTGCCTGCTCAGTTCTTTAGCTCATTTATTGATTGGGTTATTTGGTTTTTTGATGTTAAGTCTTTTGAGCTCTTTATATATCCTGGAGATTAATGCTCTATCTGAGGCGTAGGTGACCAAGATTTTCTCCCATTCTGTAGGCTCTCTCTTCACACTCTTGATTGTTTCCTGTGCTGTGAAGAACTTTTTAGTTTGATACCATCCCATTTATTGATTCTTGAACTCTAAATTCTATGTCATTTGCTCAACATGGTTAAACAGATATCTCTTAGCAAATGCATATATCTTTGCATTTGATTCATGCTTTTCAAAATTGTTTAAGATAATATACATAGGGATAGTTTCAGGTTGATTTGTCTGTTTTTTTTCCTCATGTAAATTTCAGGAATATTCTCTTTGATATCTTAGTAAAACTGCACAATTATTTTAATAATATTTGTAAAGATGATTACCCTCAAAATGTTAGAATATTAGGATATTATCAAAGATAACAACTATTTCCCTCTACAGTTTTTAAGAATAAACCTAAATAAACTGATAAATCTGCACATTTCTGTTCTTTCCACTTTGTTGGAGTAGCTGTCAGGGGAAATGAGGATCTTGATAATCTCTGTCGCATGTAGCTTGGAAATGTATTGATTCTGTTTTAAATTCAAGCCTGTAAGAGTTTTGCCCCCTAGGAATGCTTTCCAAAGGGACTTTCAAAGTCATTTACAGGATGTGAGCTTCAATTCTGCCCTTTAAACTTCGCTGTTTTCTAGCAATTATTGCAGTTAATTTAATTGTGTGGCATCTTGAACTAGTGCTCTTGTCACACAATAAAATGAATTAACTCATTTCCATCAACATCCATCAATGTCATAACAGCAATCATGTGAGCTTTTACAGCAATCCTCTGAAAGGGACTTCTTTTCTTTCTTTTCCTCACAATCCTTTATGATTTTTCTACTTTGCCTCTTTTCATTCAGAGAGCTAAGCTGAACTCTTTTTTTTAAATCTTTATAATCCACCAAATAAATTCTTATATGGATAAAATACTTTTCTTCAAAAGATAGGGTTTCTTGAAAAAAGATTAAACATTTTGAGTAAAAGCAATAGTTTTGGTAATGCTAGTACTCTATGCCTTCATTTTCAAATGAGGCAGTCATACTGAAGAAATAGGAACTTTGATTATAATTTTATGTTTTAAAATATGTATCAAGCCATAGATGGTCTTGAGACAAAGAAGGTGAAATTGAAGTACACCTAAATCAAACTTCACACAGGATTTCACTTTCCAGCTCTCAATTCTTCTGTCTTCCTCCCATCTGAGCACACACATCTTTTACTCTGCGCTCTGGATAATCATGGCTGGTAAAGCTTTGTCCCTGGAAGGAATTCCATGAACCATTTTCTGTCTTCAGCAGAATCTGGACATAGTTGTCACTTCTTCTTTACTGAAATTCAGTATCTCTTGTTCTGATGAAGACTGTCAAGATTGACTAATCCAGAATGATTTCTTCTCTTTTTTTAAATTACAACAGCACTTAGTATCTATACAAATTTTTATTACTCACTCATTGATTTCAACATAACTCTATTTCTTCATAATTGTTCCCAAGTTTTTTATGCCGTGGTAAATATCCTCAAAATTAATAATTTAGTTTAGTGCCCATTTCATTAAACAAACATTGTCAAGCAACCCAAAGAAGTAATTGAGTGACAAGCGATAGACAATTTGATATTGTAGAATTTTCCTTTTTCTTTTGTAGATAACTAAGAAGTGACTGCAAAATAAAAGGGAATTTCTAGCATACTATTCTATTCAAGCAAAGTGGCTTCAATTTAATAACTGCAGCTCCAAAGTACACATCCTTGACCTTTGCCATTTCTGTGTGTGTACACCTGGTTATAGTGGATAACTGGAAATAATTCTTCTCTCAATTTGGTCTTCTGTTAGGTCTTTATAGTCTTTTTTTTAAATTTTTTATTGTTGGTTGTTCAAAACATTACATAGTTCTTGATATATCATATTTCACACTTTGATTCAAGTGGGTTATGAACTCCCATTTTTACCCCGTATACAAATTGCAGAATCACATCAGTTACACATCCATTGATTTACGTATTGCCATACTAGTGTCTGTTGTGTTCTGCTGCCTTTCCTAACCTCTACTATCCCCCCTCCCCTCCCCTCCCCTCTTCTCTCTCTACCCCCTCTACTGTCATTCATTTCTCCCCCTTGTATTATTTTCCCCTTTCCCCTCACTTCCTCTTGTATGAAATTTTGTATAACCCTGAGGGTCTCATGCAATTTCCCTTCTCTCTCCCTTTCCCTCCCACCTCTCATCCCAGTTTAATGTTAATCTTCTTCTCATGCTCTTGATTGTTGATTTCCTTTCCCAACCAAGAGTGACATGGTTTTTAAAAACCTTGTGGTGTTGCGAAAGCTGGCAATTTAAAGGAAATTACTTTTGCCTGGGGTAGTTGGTAAGAATTGCCATTTACCATCTACAATGATCCTGACTCATCAAACGTACAAATGACTGTGATTTTAAGCAAAAGCCTTAACTACTTCTAGCTGTTAATCTTTAATCATTCAATGCCATTCACACGTTCTTTGGGCATGTTTCCTACTTAAGACACAAATTGCCACTTATCATTCCAATATGAAATGAAACTGTACTGTGAAACACATTCATAATGTATCTATTATCACTCATAATCTTTGTTAATGCTTTTACACCCTGGGACTCAAATTCCTACTAGCATTCTTTTCTTCTGTCCATTTTATTTATTCCCCACCTCCATACTTTTTATTTGTTTGTTACACTGAGAACTGAACCCAGGGGCTTGTGTGTGTCAGGCAAATCTTTTGCCATTGATCTGCATCTTCATGCATCTCCCTGTTGTTTTTTAATAAGGGAAATTTATTTACTGGATTTTGGGTTTGTTTGTTTGCCTTTTTCTTATTACTCTTCATTTTTATTCTTTAAATATGAATCTTTTATTTTATTTTTATTACCATCTTGACTTACTCTTTCTCTCCTGACACCTATTTTCTTAGTATATGTGTTAATATTTTTGATACGTTTACATTGACTTTAAGCAGAATCATTTTACTTTTTTTTTTGGTTTGCATTTTCTAAGAATTTTTTAAACATCTAATTTCAGCAAATCCTGTTTAACAGTCAGACTACTTCAATACTCAGGCACTGGTATATATGCACTGGTAAGCTATGGCTGGTGTCAACCCAGTCTCCCTCGGCCTCCACCCCCTATTTCATGAAGTTCTGGAATGATTTCAGTCTTGGTGTCCTGCCTGCCCTCTGGCATGAACGTGACCCAGGTATAAGCAGGTGATGCAGGCCTGACCAAATATGGCACATCATTTTCCAGT
The DNA here is from genome assembly GCF_021218885.2 of Marmota monax. Lineage (NCBI taxonomy): Eukaryota > Metazoa > Chordata > Mammalia > Rodentia > Sciuridae > Marmota > Marmota monax. Next base: position 1,836,170 of record NW_026692072.1, on the reverse strand, counting down.
CCACAGAGATCATTCCAAATATTAGGCTCCTGACTCAAGGAGAGATATTAGGGCCCATATTCCCTGCCCCACAGGGAAAACCTGTTAGTGATTGAAGAGAATGAAACCAAGACACAAAGAGAAGCATTAAAAAAAAAGAGAGAGAGAGTCAAGGTATAGACACAGAGCTGTAGCCACAGGGTGTCAGTCCTGAGATTCAGCAGGCCCTTTGGATTTGCCTTCAGTCTTTAAGTGAGAAGGAATGTTTCTTTTTTAAAAAATTTATTTTGAGATGATTTCTTTCATAACAAAGTCTTAACTAATATAATACCTAATACTAAATCAAACCAAATGTTAGGCAATATTAGGAGATAAAAGGCTAACTCACATTGATGTGAAGGAAAATGGTCTTTTATGCACAGTACAGACAGAATTGGTAAATCAAGGAATGATGTTGGTAACTGGCATAATATGGAAGCTATGCAGGGTCATCTATGACTTTTATTAGCACATTATTTAAAGCAGTGAGAACAATATTTCTTATATTAACAAGAAGCTTTAGAAATATTTGAAAACTTTATAGGAAAAAAAGCTGAAAATCTGCAGAAGTTCATTTTTATGGAAAAAAGAAAAGCTGATATTTTTTGTTTTTTGGTGTGTGGTGGGTACTGGGGATTAAACCCAGGGGCCCTTAACCAGGGGCTAGGAAAGCTGATTTTTGAAGAATGAGGAAGCTTCAGCATTCCCATCTGTCACATTACCTGCAGCAGGCATGGACGAAGACAGTAGGAAGAGGCTTTCACTCACATAAGTGATTGGTTAATGAGGAAGGCTACTGACTTGAGCAGATTTCCAAATCTGACCCTTTTAGAAGCAGATGCCCTCTAATATCTTAAAGAAGGAAGCACCACCTAGGGAATTACAAGGAAGGAAGTGATCCACAGTGGTGCATACTGGAAGAGAGCTAACCGCACTGGCATTTTTATTAGTAATATTTTTATTACTGTTACATGGTTCCATATAAATATTTAGTGCCTGCCCCTACCTTGTCTATCCAAGTTGGCTTATTATTTTAGATGGATATTTATCTATTATTTTATATGAATTTTCCAGGAATATATATCTATGTAATATTAGAGCATTTGTATCCCATTTGTATACAAACCTAAAAAGGCTGAGGACTACATAAAAATTTACATAATAAGATGATCTGGAGTAAAAGGGAAGAAAAGGAAGAAACAGAACCAGAAATATGTTGAAGGGTAAGGTTAAGGCAGAAACAAAATGATTGGTGTAGAGTCCTTAGTTAGTTTATGTGCTATTCAAATTTTGTATAAAATAAGGTGACAATTCCATAACAAATCAGATTATTAACATTCTTGCTCTTATGCTACCAAGTTGGCTATGTTGGTTAGACTAAAAAATGGGGGAATAATTGAAGAATAATTTGAATAATTTTACCCACTTTGTTAATTAGACACAGAGTAGACATATAGGTGCATTAGAAAAGAGATTTTGTCCATTTTTCACTTTGGGATCTCTAGGATCCTGACACATGATAGATGCTCAATAAATACTAATTTATTAATCAAATTTTTAAGAAAATGGTTTATATGCTTAAGTTCTAATTTATTTTTAATTTTATTCTTATTTCCATATATACTTATTTGTTAAATAGATTTTCAATTTAAACTCATGTCTGCAATTCATACATATATTTAACATGGTTTTTCAAAATTCAAAACATACAAAGGAGTATATCATTAGAGAATCCTTCCCCTACCCTATTCTGGCCACCCACTTCCTCTATTTAGAGGCAGCCACTGTTACAAGTTTCTTGGGCTTCCCTGTATGGATGGTCCACGTGAATATAAGAGTATGACCACCTACATCCATATTGGGCTCAGCGATACACCACTTAGATTTTCAAAGGCGAATTTTTTTTTGTACCACGTCATAAGAGTATTGTCAGCAAGCAGTCTGTTAGCTCATTTTAACCCCACTCAGAGGTCTTCTTAGCAGCACATTTGCTCTTCCAAGGCCACAAACTTCCCAGGACAGTGCACAACCAATGACAGAAAGAGCAGGGACATAAAGTCCCAGCCATGTCAGTCTGATGCTAGACATGTCCAGTGGGCCAATTCAATTACAGAGTTCTTCATGGGTCAGCTGAGGCCATCAAGTCTGTTTTGACTTCTCTTTGGTTAAATCCTGCTTCTGCACTGGCCTTTCCACAGATAGCACTCCCAACAGTCCCCGTTCCCAGAATGCTGGATTTTTCAGTGGTAAAACTAAGGCTGTTCCAGGAAAAACTGACAAATAGGTCATCCTGTCCATAAGTGTTGATCCAAGGACACCAGCTAATAAATATCCCGAACACTGAACTCAGTCTCATCAACAGCTTCCAGGGGAACTTGGCCTGTGACAATAGCAAGAGTGGCCTGGAAAAGTAGGTGATTTGGTAGAGTTCAGAGATGAATCTCTTACCACCAAGTTGGCATTGAGCACCCCATCTTATGGTAAGTGGAACAGGTAGACCCTGACACAAGGTGATGGCCCAATTGTTGACACTTTCACTAATGATAAAGTTGGATCATTCACAAAGGAATGAAAATTGCTAGCACATGCAGCCTAGTAGGAATTTGAAAATTATGGAGGAGAGTCACTTTAAGGACAGGGATTGGATATACTGTGATTGTTGCTCTATTAAAGATAACAAAAGGCTGAGAGTGATTCATGGGCAATTAAAAGCTAAGTGTGAAAGCCAGAAGGCTTCCTTGGAAGCCAAGAGACTCTTAATTCCTGCAGTGGGAGGGCAAAGAAAGCTGAAGAATATGCTCAGGTTTTGATCATCAGAATATCTGGGAGTCAAAGACGTTAACCTCCCAACTGAGGCAGGTCTGCCTTGACAAGGTTATGGCCCTGTTGGGAAAAGATAGAACCCTGACCCTTTGGATGGACAAATTAGCATTGATGGCCTTGAAAATCTTTGAGTCCCAGATTCCCTGAACTTTCTGAGCCCATGGAAGTGAATTTCGCTCCTCTTAAGGGTTGGCACTCCTCTCGTATTTCTTCCAATCCTTCCCCTGCCCTCCTGACCACTAGATGCATAACTGAGGTTAAATTAAAGAATAACCCACCCAGGGTTGCACAAGGCCCAATAAGTGAGGAAAAGGACCCCAAAAGAGCTGAAACCTGCAGCTGTCATGTACTGGCAAAAGCAAGGGGAGTGCCATAGGAGTGAATTCCAAGGGTGCTTGGTCAAAAAGCCTGAGATATAAGACTGGTTATGGGAGAGTTTATTTATTTTCCTGAGGTACATTATACTCTGACTACGTTCCCAACAGATAGGGCCAACATAAGCATTAGCTACTAAATAATAATTCAGTCAGATACCACCTCACCCCAGGAAGAATGGCTGTTATTGAAAAACAATATAATAAATGCTGGTGAGGATATGGGGGGAAAAGGAACTCTAATATACACTGCTGTTGGGAATGTAAGAGAATAGAGCCATCATGGGTACAGAATGGAGGTGCCTCAGAAATTAAAATAGAGCTGCCATATGATCCAGCTATCCCAGTTTCAGATATGTATCCAAAGGAAATGAAATCATCACACTAAAGAGATACCTGAATGCCCATGTTTATTGCAGCACTATTCATAATACTTGAGTTATGGAATCAGTCTAAGTACCCATCAACAGATGAATGAATGAAGAAAATGTTGTATACATAAACAATGGAAGATTATTCAACCACAAAGAAGAATGACATCTTGTCCTTTGCGGCAAAGTAACTAAAGGACATTATGTTAAGTGAAATAAGCCAGACACAGAAAGAGAGGTATCACATGTTCTCTCTCAAATGTAGAAGCTGAAAAAAGCCAATATGAATGTTGAATAGTAATTAACAGATGGGGGGGTGTGTGAATAAAGGGAGTTTGGATTTGATCAGTGCATGCCATATGCATGTCAGAAAGAGCACACTGAACCCCATTAATATATGCTATTAGTACATATTCATTGAAAATAAAAATTCATATTCTTGGAGAACTACAAATTAATATCACACTTGAGGATTTAAAGGAGGCAGGGGAAGAGAGCCATATTTTATTTCTACTTAATTTACCATCTTGGGCCCATGCAGATATTAGATAGATAGATCTCCTGGATGGTGAGAGTGGACTACCTCAAACCCAACGCATCTGCCGTACCAGGTATGGCATCTCCACTGGAGCAGATTAACCTGGCCTCAGGTGCATGGTATGGAACCATCAATCTCTCTCAGTAAAGAGGATCAGATACAGTTCACCTTCATGAGGATAGGCAACAATTACAGTTCTCCTAAGGACTGTATTAGTTCTTATTCTTGTAATACAGTCTGAGATTGTTTGGACTTTCTGTATACTTCACAGAACATCATATTGATCCACTATCTTTATGACATTAGGCTAAATGGTCTCAATAATCAAAAAGGGACTAGCATCTGCCCTAGTGGGTAGTAGGTAACTTATGAAGATTCATGGTCTTGACACATCAGCAAAAAATTCAAAGGTCCAATGGTCCGGGGCATGCTGGGGTATCCAATCCAAAGTAAAAAATTATTACATCTTGTACTTCCCACTAGGAAGAAGGAAGTACAACACCTTAAAGTGTTGGCCTCTTTGGGTTCTGAAGTTAGTACACTTCACCCATGGTACTATTCCTCCAGTCCCATACACTGGGTGTCTTGAAAGGCTGTCCTTTAAGTGCGATTCAGAGCAGGAAGAGCTCCACAGCAACTCCCTGGCATTTGAGCTAGACGACCCAGAAGACCCTGTGACATTTGAGAATCCATAGTGGGAAAAGATGTCATGTGTGGTTTTTGGTAAATCCCAGTAAGGAGTCATTATGCAGGTCCCAAGGCCCCTGGATCAAGGCCATGCTATCAGTGGAGAATTATTTTTGTTTTTGGAAACCCCTAGTGTGCTTCTGGTCCCTGACAGAGAGGGAATCTTCTCATGAGAACCAAGGGAGTGATGGTTAACTTTATGTGCCAACTTAGCTAGGCTCTCGTGCCCAGATGTTTGGTTGAATACCACAATAGATTTTGCTCCAAAGCTACTTTTCAGATGCAATCAACATTTCAATCAGTAGACTTTGAATAAAGCAGATTATCTTCCATGAAATGAATGTGCATCATCTGATTCAAAGGGAAGGCCTTAAGGGGTAAATAAAGGAAAAGACTGACATCCCTTGAGAAGGAAGAAATTCAACTTCAGACTGACTTTGGACCCAAGTTTTACCTGTCTCCATCTGCCTCCTGCTCTGCCAATTGTGGACATGCCAGCCACCACAGTCACATGAACCAATTCTTTAAAATAAATCTCTTTCACTCTTCTTCCCAATATATATAAAGATGCACACACATATATATGTGTATATACTGAAATACCAATGCTCCTCAACTTACAATGAAGTTATGCCTTGTGAACCCATCAAAAACTAACAAGTTCATAAATTGAAAATACTCTCAATCTATTGAACATCACCTTAAACACGCCCAACCCACCTTAAACACGCTTGGAGCACTTATAGTAACCTGCAGATCAGCAAAATCATTTACCACAAAGCCTATTTTATAGTCAAGTATTGAAAACCTCATGTAATTTATTAACTATAGAGTACTATAGAGTTCAGTATTGGTTGTTTCCCCTCAGGATCATGCACCTGACTGGGAGCTATGGCTGCCTGCTGCTGCTCAGAATCACAAGAGAGTGTCATGCCACATATCACTAGTCTGGGAAAACATCAAAATTGGAACGATGGTTTCTGTTAAATATGTATCATTTTTACACTATGACGGGGTGGACCAGCACCCCAACAGAGCAGGTTCCTGCTCAGGAGGTGTGAGCCGCCTAGGAAAATAAAAAGTCTGAAATAATCAGTAAAAAAATAAGACAAAGCCAAAGATAGATTTTAAAAGTGGAGCACCTGATGGGTCTTCCAGCCCTGATAGGAACTGGAACTGAACAACTAAAAAAGGCCCAGATTCTTTATTTAACGGGGAACGCATCAAAGGAAGGGATAAGGTTTCAGTGAGAGGAGTCTTGTTTCCCTGCTTGCTTCTCAGTGTGGCAGGGGTCTTGCAGTAGACAGGTTGATTGGCGTTGAGCAAGCCACACCCATCTCCGGGAGGCCCTTTGGCTCTAGCACGTTATTCCTCTCAGGAGCTGAGCTTGAACTTGAGTGGTGAGCTAGGACAGGGTGCTGGGTGTGAATCAGGCTTTCTCAAACAGGTGGATTCCAACTGGGAGTTCCCAAAACTGGGCTTCCCTGCCTAATGGCTCAGACGTCACTCAGTTCACACACAGTTCATGGATGGCTTCCAGAATCACACCATCGTAAAGTCAAAAATTCCTTAGTCAAACCATCGTAAGTCAGGGACCATCTCTATGTATGCATAGATTAAAAATCCTAGTGGATCTGTTTTTTTTTTTTTTCCTGAAAAACCCTGACTAATATACCAAGTGACCATGCATTCCAGATATCTAATCACCATAAGCTGGGTTTTGTCAGACCCAACAAGTCAAGTTCAGACAGGCCCAGCCACAGTACCTCATAAACAGAAGCAATACACCTGGGGCCAGGCATAAGCTAGGCCAGAGGTCCCGAGCATGTTGCAGCAGCAGGTATCCTGGGTTTCCATGCCATTCATTATGTTACCCCAGCTCCTCTCATTTAGCTCCTGTGATCACATTGGAGAGTTCCTTACAAACAGCTGACAGAGGAGGAAAGAACCTTCGCTTAGTGTGTGGACTGGTCAGCTCAGTATGTGGGTGCAAGTTAAAAATGGCCAGAAGCTGCACTGCACACCCCCTTAAGGGTGGCTTTGAAAGATCATGGTGAGGGAAAACTTCTTCCAGTGGAGAGAGTTTCAGGTGATGAATCAGGCCACCCACTTTGTATGAACAAAAGAAATTGCCCGAGGTTAAAATAGAATCAGAATTTTTAGCAGCAGAAAATGGTCTGGCTGGCTGATCTGAAGTCTGGAAGGAGGAAGATTGGAAAATTGGGATCAAATCAGTCTGGGATAGAAGCATGAGAACAGGTACCATGGCGGGCATGAAGTGTTGATGATCTTTGAATCAGGTGTCAGTGCCCACCAGAAGGCACATGCTGCAGAACTGGTATGAAACGACAGGTGGACAGCTGACTCAGCCAGCAGATGTCATCCAGCCTCTAAGTCTCTGATAATCCCTCCCATAAAAAGTCATTTGATTAATTATTTCGGACTGAACAAATCCTCAGTGGACCACACCCCTAGTAACTAAAGACAACCTTGGCCTTCACAGCCAAGTTTTATGGGCATATTTGAGGACTCACAGTAGGAGTAGGCAAGCAAAAAAAAAAGATCTGGAAGGCCTGATAGGATCATGACTCTTCATGGCTATGAGCTCATTATTCTTCCATGTCTAGACTTGACCTGGAATTAAGTCTCCTCTGTGCTCTCAACATTAGGACACATTTACCAAATGAATATGGTGATATTATCAACTTCAAGTGAGCCACCAGGTGTTGCAGATCTATCTGTCCTCTTTCCATGTCTACTTAGTAAAGACCACACAGTTGCTGCACAGGAACCCAAACCCATGGCATTGGAAGAATCAAGCTGTTCTTCTCTACTATGGAAGATCTGTATCCCACCTTGGTAAATGGTTACCTCGTCTGGGAAAATGATGACAAAAGTCCAAATAATATTGCAGCCCCAGTAAATTTTGAAACCCTCAATGGATACATTAAACTCTTACTACTGTTTTATAGCAATGGTGGGACTCTAATATATCTAGTAGGTAAGAGTCTTTACTTTGAGCAAAAAGAATATATAAGAATATTTGGCAGATCAGTGATTCACCCATCCATTCAGCCATTTATTTTTCCAATAATATTTATTGAATACCTACCATATGTCAGTCATTTTTCAAGATACTAGGGTTTTGCCAGTGAATTGAGAGTGATCTGGTCTCTGTTGTTCTAGAATTTAGAGTCTGGTGAGATCATGGAAGTGTTAACTGAAGCCAAGGGTGTGAAGAAACACTAAGCTTTGGGGCACATTTTGGAGTATAAGAGAGAAAAGAGGAAGTAGCAGAGGAAATAGAGAAAGAGGAAGTATGGACATATGTGGAGAACTAGATGAAGAGAGCATTTAGTTTAAGATGTGAGAGTTTTAAAAGGGAGAGAAAAGGTAAAATATCATTGATGGCTAAAAAGTCAAAAATAAGATGGAGAAAACAAAGCATAGTACTGTGTTAAGAACATGGGCTCTAGCTTCAGAAAAACCTAATTTTGAGTCCTACTCCACCATTGATTAGTGAGTTGAACTTGGACAAGTCTCTTTTAGTATGAGTTAAGGGTTGTATAAATGAGATAATGTATGCCAAGTGTCAAGTATGCTGGTTAATACATGATTTATGTGTTTTTTAGTTTTGTTTTGAATTTGGCAAAAAGGAGAATTGGAAAGACAATTTGCCTGAAGTTCTTAAACTTTAAAATATAGTATGCTCTTCCTTACAGCACTTTCCAGTGTCTTCCACTATGTGTCCCTCTGATAAAATGTGGGAAGAAGGGCTTTTGTGACAATAATTTAGGGCCACCATTTGGCATTCCAATGCCTTGACCTCTTAGCTTGGAGGATGTGGTCAGTCAGAAATCAGGAAGTTTAAACCAAGAATACATCTTGGCTTTCACAACTCAGAACTGTAGTACATGAATAAATCAAGCAGCAGAATCACTCCAAGTTAGAAATATTTTTCTCTTGCCTGTGTTTGGACTTTGGAAATAAGGACAAGAGCAGAGAACCAGTAGGGAGAGCAACAGAGACAACCATAGTAAGTACCAACAACCCAGATCCAAGGGGGGAGATGGCCCAGCTCCGGGAAGACAAGGAAAAAAATAAAAGCCAGAAGTCAGATGTTAAGGAGACGGTGCCCTAAAGCACATACATAGACCACTCTTTGAAGAAGTTTGGTAGTGATGACAGAGACATGGGGAATTCTGGCTGGACCACTACCAATTGCAACCCCAGCTTAGACCAATTATTTAAGCTAAGTCCTGTTTGATGAGGTAATTTCACAAGCAAGCCTTCTGTCTCAGCTATTTCCCAGGGCCTGGCCGTCTCTTGTCTCATAAGCAGAGAGGATCTTAAATCCCTGCTGAAATGTCAGTGAGGCAGACTCTACTTTCTAGCACGCCCCAAGATAATGATCTTGATTAGAAGGTTGCAAGGTAGTTAAGGTGTCAGGTCACCCCGTCCTTATTTCAGTGGTGGAAAGATCACTCTTCCTATGTGTTCTTTATGGAAGTAAAGCAATCAGTGGAAGTGCGATTCCCTGCAAGGAATTCGAGTCCTGCCCGGGAATGCAGGTAGGGCAGAATCTAGTTAGTCAGCGTGGATTTGGCCTTTGTAAGACATTGGTGGTCTATGGATTAATTTTAGGGTCAGATCATTTTATCTGAAGGACTATCTGGCAGTGACAGCAGGTAGAGGTTCTGATTTGTCTCAAAAAATCTTAAGATATTTGTTCCAGAGCACCTTCTGTTATGCTCAGTTGGTCCTATCTTTGACACAAAGTATACAAACTCCTCTGGCCCTGATGAATTGAGGGAGACTGGACCTTGTAGAATTCTGCCCCTCTCTCTTCCAGCTCCTGCCTCTGTAGGCTGAAGTGGATCTTCTAGCAAGCATTAGAATGGCTGGATTTACTACAGGGCCTTCCTGTGGCTCAGAAAACATGGTGATGGCTTTTAAAACCCCCCTAAAGCTTATGATACAAGTGTTAATTTTCTCTACATGATGGTTTCATGGTCATACAAGGGAAGCTCTTGCCAGGGCTGTCTCCTAAGTACCTTAATACCTGGCATAGGTCATTTGTTGACATGGGACAGGTGAGCTTCTTAAATCTCCTAAAATGGGAATATTTCCTACGAATTTTCATTGTTTAATTTAAATTTAAATAAAATATTCTGACATTAGGTTCAATGGATGGGGTAAATCGGAATAAATGAGAACATCTACTGCAATTTTTTTTCAATCATTTAAAAAAAATTTTAAGTTGTACATGGAAACAATACCTTTATTTTTATTCATTTTTATGTGGGGCTGAGGATTGAACCCAGGGCCTGACACGTGTTAGGTGAAGGCTTCATCACTGAGACACAACCCTAGCCCTTCACTCATTTCTTAACACATATTTAGTGAGCACCTACTATATGGCAGACACTGTGCTGAATTCTCAAGGTGTGCATGAGCCAAACCAGCCAGGTTCCTGTCCCCAGGGGATTAGGAGAGGTCTAATAATCTTACAAGCAAGGGCAAAGGTGTAAGTGCTTCAAAGGATGCTATGGGGTGCTACGAAAATGTATGTTAAAGAAACTGAACCTGGTTTTGGTGACGGAACTGGTGGTTAGGAAGGAATATTTTGAAATTTAATTGCCAAGGACACAGGGGCGTTAACAACCCGTCATCTTTGTAGCCTCGGGACACTTAGCTATGGTGAACCCCCTGTATTTTTATCCAGTGTGGCACAATTCCTTCTGGATGGAAAAGAAAGAGTAGAAAGTATTATTATGAGTTTAGGGGGTAGGGTTTGGATAAAGAAATAGTCCCATAAGTTATGGAACATAATTTCTTAATTTACCAAATTCAAGGCTGAGTACTATAATTGAAAACTTGCAAATTAAAAAATAGCAGGTAGAACCATAAGAAACTTTATTATATTCAGGGTTTTTTTGACTCATAAAAGCAGCAATTTCACCTAGTTCAGGTTGCCTAAATAAGAGGCTTCTGATCAAGAACTGTAAAGTGCTGATACTGAAGAATGAGTTGACCTTGAACCATAGATCAAGCAGCAGCAGCACCAAAACAGGGGTTTGGGGGTGGTTGTTTGGTTGTTTGGTTGGTTGGGTAGGTGGGTGGGTGGATGGGTAATTGTCTTGTAATACAAATGTCAACAAAACTCTGTGGAAGCCAAAGGAGTGGCAGAAAGACCAGACTGGGTGCCAGGACACCTTGATTCTATCCCCAGCAAGGCCACTGACATTTACTCTGTTTTGCATGAGTGGCTTTCTGTCTCTAAGGCAATAGCTCCTCACCTGGGGAAAGGATTGGACTTGACCCATGTTATTTAAGTGTCTATCCCTTCAAGACTCTTTTCTTGCTCCTTGATACTATAAGACGGCTGGACTTAGAGGAACACACTTCTATAATCCCCAGATCAGAATACAACCATTTCTCATTTCCAGTGCCTCACAGTGTGGACAGGTGCAGCCAAACAGCAATGCGACTCATATCTGTCTGTCAATCACGTGTGCTAGGCTCCATGTGGACCAAGATAGAACTAGGATTTCCCTTTCTTGGTCAGATGATTTGTGACTTAAGGACTCAGATTTGGATCTGAGCTAGAATTAATCATTCACTACCTGGGTAGCTTATTTCCACTTTCTTATTTCCACTCTATTTGCTACTGTAGAATGGGGATAACATTCGTCACTTCTCAGGATTGCCATGTATCTGGCATATATAATAAACATAGGCAGAATGAATTTGTGGTTACATGCTAAAATACCGGAGTCCTATTTCACATCCACCACTGACCAGCCCAGTGCCCTGGTCACTCTACTCTCCCCCCCCGCCATGTTTCACTTTCCATTCTATAAAGAGGGCATGATAATTATACATATTATATATCAGACATGCAAACATTCAGTGGGAAACTATTAATGAGCCTATCACTCAAATCATCAGAAAAATAATCTAACAATCAGCCTCAGTAAATGTAAATTAATTACTAAGCATTTTACATTTTCCCCTTCTTGAAAATAGAGATGATATTACTCAGGGCTTAGAAGCCAAGTTCAAAGGAATTGGAAAGGAAATGCTTTCCCAGGTCCAGCTTGGTCTGTGATACTAGTCATCTTCATGCTACTGACCAGCGTGACCATGTGCCAGGACCCAAAGCTTTGCCCCTCCCAACAGAAGGGCAAGTTGCAGCCACAGGGATTTTAGGCCAGCAAAGAGTGGCTGTCTGTGTGTGAAGTCATGATTCAGGGCTTTGACTCTCGAACAGTGCTGACAAAAACACAACTCTTTTCCCTGACAGTACAGAGTCATATTACTGCACAGGCAAGTGTCTCACACCTGGGAAAGATGAAATTACACTGAGCTTAATCCTCCAAAACCAGCTCAACAAGAAGTCACTTAAACATTTAGGACAGGAGTTGTCTTCTGGTAAAGAAAATATTGCAAGACAACTGGGCAGTTCTCACTAATTTGAAGGGCCTGAGCTTGTCAGTTGAAATGATCTTCGATCCTTGATTCCCTTTATTAGTTACACCTTGAGCCGTCCAAGCACAGTCTCTTCTACAGGAACACTTAGGTTCTTCACACTCATCCTTATTAATTGAGGAAATGATCTTTTGTGAGGTGACATAAGCATATTAAGCCCAAGCAGAGCTATTCCAGATATTAAAAAAAAAAGATGTAGAAATGCATCCCTTTGCTCTAATTCAGGTCAGTGAGGATTGCTTCTACATTGGGACGTGTCAGCAAACACATCCTGAGTTGTCACCCAAATTGAGGCCAGATAAGAGTTTCACAACCTTCGTCTCTGGTTTTCACTAACCAGAAAGCCAGCATTTGGAAAAGTGTGTGAAGAGAATGCTCCCAGGAGCTCTGCTGCATGCCTTTCCCTACATGCACATTGTCTCACCTGCCCATCCTGCAGGGAAGCCAGTGACTTGGCTGCACTCCAGAAGGTGGGCAGAAGCAGCGGCCTCCCCAGCCATCTGCAACTGTGGCTCCTGAGTGCTGTGGCCAAGCTCTTCACTCTGCTCCCTCCTGCAGGAAGCTAACTCGGTTTGGAGTTCTATAGCAAGTTAAATCCATGAAGCATGTATTAGATTGACCCTCCTACCAAATGAAGGACGATGCAATAAGGGTCAGTCAACATTTTCAAACGGCAATTAAAATCCAGAGAATAAATGGTGAGATAAAAAAATCAAAACAGGCAATACATGGCCAAATTCTCAGAAGATCCAGAAATCATACAACAAATAGATGGTCACCATCCCTTTCTCCTCAGCAAGTTTCCTTCCCTAGAGACAATCAGTTGTAACAGGTTCTTAGGATTATTCCAGAAGTCTTTAATGCATTTTTTAACCTCTATGTATCTATTTCTTTAAACACACATACATTCGTGTGTGTGTGTGTGTGTGTGTGTGTGTGTGTGTGAGAGAGAGAGAGAAAGAGAGAGAGAGAGAAAGAGAGAGAGAGAGAGAGAGATATTACAAATCAAAGCTGCTATTATGTAGCCTTGTATTTTTCATCATCTGTAGGTGATTCTGCCACTCAGATACACATAAAAACAGACTTATTCTTTTTAAAGTCAGTAAAGAATTCCAGGTTAAAGATGCACTGTAATGGACTTAACCAGTTCCTTACTGGACATTTAGTTTTTTTCCCTCAATCTTTTGCATACATGTTCTTATATATACAACACCACATTGCATGAATCTACCTGCAGGACAAATTCCCAGGAATGGAATTGTTAGGTTGAAAATTATACATATAAATAATTTCCACAGATAATTGCCCTCATAGAGATCGTGCCTGTTCACCCTCATGCAAGCAGTGTTTGAGAATGGCTGTTTCTCTTAACACAGCTTAGGTCAATGTATCATCAAACTTTTTGAACTTTGCCAAACCAACAGTGACAATGATCTCTCACTCTTGTTTTCATTTGCATGTCCCTTATAAGTACCCAGAACACCTTCACAAATGTTTGATTCCTTTCTATAAACTGTTCACCGCCTCTTTGATTTGTTGGACTTTGGTTCCCTTCTATGCTTGCTTGTTTGTTTTCGTATAATTTTTGGAGACTTGCTTTCATGGTCTTGAAGGTAGAGCCAGTTCTCATTAAACTAACCAAAGTCAAAACTGACCCAAAGCAAAACTCCTCATAATGATCAGTAAGGTTCTATTTTCCTTGGTTCCCTTTCAAGTCCCGTATCGGTAATCCTCTATGCAAACTGAATTCCAGTCATCTAAACTGTTCGCATCTCTCAGAACAAATCACGGTATCTGTTTTATCCTTACAGATTATGGCCTCGGCTGTTCTTTCTGCTTGGAACACCTTTTGGGATCCTGTACTCTACCCATGCCTGTAGGCCAGATTCCTGTTTCATAAAAAACAACTCAAATATCACCTCCTTTGTGACGATCTGACTATTTTATTCTACCTATGCCTAATCAGCCATGTGGCATTTTCTACAAATCCTACTGTTACCAACTCTGAACTAGTCCAGTTCAGACTTTGGAAGCAGAAACTGGGCTCTGGAACCAGGCTGTCTGGGCTCAAATCTCAGTTCTGCTGATTATCTGTTATGTGACTGACCTTGCACTTCAAGGACCTGCTCTGTAAAATGTGGTAATAATAATAATAATGCCCAATAATACTATTTTGAGATTTAAATGGGTTAATATTTGTAAAAGTATTAAAATACCATCTGTGTTCAATAGTACTGGACACACAGACACACTTATTAAATAAATAAAAACATATTGAGCCCAATGCAAGTCTCAGCCTCAGCATGCAAGTCTTGACCTTCCTGCTCATCTTGTTTAATAGAGGCTGAACATCTTGAAGAAGGGGGTAAATATTGTTTTACTCAACTTTGTATCCCAAGCACCTGACACACGGTAGTCTTGTTGAATAAATAAATGTATGAATAAAGGCTTCCCTTTTGAGGTCTTCACTTTAGTTAAAGTATCACATAAATACATAAAATGGATTTGGGCTTCCAAAATAAAAACATAGGGATGAAATGTGTCTGTAATAAGCAAATACAAAGTCTTCATTTGCTGAGGAAAGAGTCACATAGACTAATAGAGTAGAATAAAGAAGAGAATAAAGAGAAGTTCTTTTATAGATGTAAAGTGGAGAAAGGGCAGAAATTGTAGAGGAAATTAGTGGGTATCCCACTCGGGGCTGCTGGAGGATCCCTAAGTCCGAGCTAGGCAGTTTCCCTCAATTCTTACCAAACATATTCAAATGTACCCACATTCAATATAATTTGGGGACCAAAAAAAAAAGAAAGAGAGAGAGAGAAAGTATTTTCCAAATTGGCTCTTGAAATTCTTTTTGTATTAGTAACTCCTTGGATTCATAATTGGTATGATTTCATATAATTAAATTTTTAAGTATTTAAATTATTTGATAATTGGTTAATGATTTTATTTTAGCAATCATTGGATATCCATGAGAGATTTTAAGTGAGAAAATCAAATTCACAAATTGTTTTTAACTATGTTTCTGAATATTGAATTTAATAACGCAGTTGATGTGTTATAATTTAGCTATGTCACTACACACTTTCAAATTCTGATATCACAGCATTCAACAGAACCAAAACATTTCTTTCTCTTTCTCCCCACCCTGGGTCTCGGGTATTTTAGTCGGCTCTTGAAACGTTCCTGAGCCCTTGCCTGGGCACTCTGCCTATAGTGCCTCATGGAGAAGGCAGCTCTGCTTTGTTCAAAGGCCTGAAGGCGAGTGCTATCAAGCTTTCTGCTGAATATGGCAAACCTCTTCTCTTTGTTGAAGCCAAGTATCTGTGTGGAGGATTAGCTGGACGCATACTTCTTAAGGGAACTAGCTGTTTACGTAAGTAAAGGCAGACAGTAAGAACAAACAAACCGATTTAGGCCGAGGAGTATGGGGGACACGACCATTTCCAATCACTTGCCAGGAACACCTTGCCTTCATTTCATCTCAACACCAGACACACGATCTGAAATCTGAAATGCTATTTTCCATGACAAAGCTATTTCTCACATCTTTTTCATAACAAATGTTCCAGCCTCTTTAGAGCACCTTAGAAACTTCTTAACCCGCTTGCCCAGCCTTTATTATGACAAATATTACACATCATAATCATTAGCATTGGATGAAAGATCCCATCTTTAAAGAACAGGAAAAAATAAAAACAGGTTGAGGGTGAAACAATCATTTCACTTGAGCCAGGAAGTGGGAAAGGAATGCGAGAATGGAATACCTAACTAGACATGGACATCACGTTTGGAAAGCAGTTTATGAATGGCCCCGGGATAAAGCAACCAGTGCAGATGTTTTGCCCACCTCTAAGGGCAACATTTAACCATGTTCCATGGCCACAGTCTTCCCTGGAGTTCTGTAAACTTGTGGGCCTGAAAGCCACATTCACCTGTCTCTCATTTCCAGGGAGCAAAATGGCCCAGGAGAGAAGAAAGCCCGTATTAGCAAGTTGCAGGTAAACTACAAACAGTTCCCAAACTACAGTTGATGTCATGCCCAACTCTTGCTACACCTGAGATTTGCATAACCCATTGCTGGGGAGATTTGGGGGGAAAACCAGAATTCCAGCCCTGAAGTCAAGCCAAACTTTTGGTGACTAGAGACTGGGAAAGCTGCCTTTTTCAAATGTAATCTCTCTCGTTTCTCTTTCCCAATAGCATTTAAAGGACAGACGTGTTCTGTTCTGCAGCCCTGGAACTCATTCTTCTTCGTGGTTAAGTTGTTACCTGTGAGGACTTTATAAGGGTTATTGGAAGTTTAGCTTTACAGTAAGTGGAGTATAATTTACACAATAAAATGCAGTACTTGGCTTAATTACTTGCTTCACCTATTGAGAGCATTTCTCACTTCTTGGGTCAAGGTTTGACTTAGGGCCATAACTATAAGGTTGGCGTTGCTATGAAACACTTTGGAACCCCTTAGAATGAAGACTTCTTGTCTACACCTAAAGAGCAACTCACCCAAAACAATGAATGGTGTTTCACAATCAGAGTGGGTGTAGCTCACTAACTAATATGTAAATAAAGGAGTGACAAAGGTAGCAGCCCAGAGGGGCCTCTCAAAAAAAGTTTGACTGCTAGAAATGAAGGGCAACTTCACTCTAATCCTGGGACACTGTGTGAAAAAGTTGTTTGACAAGGACAAAAGTCTCCTCTCTCTCTCTTTGGAGCTCCACCCACGTCCAAAGAAATGGGGCACCAGGAGGCAGGACTTCACACCCATGCAGTTATTATTTCAATCCCCCACCCCCATTTAAAGCCACCAGAGAATTAAAGAGCAGAAAAAAAAAATCAATGTTGCATATGAGGGTTGACTTCCGGCTTGCCACAAGCAAAAGTCCAGCTGACATTTGTAGCCTAAGGGAGCACAACCACACAGACCCGACCAGACAAAGGAAACAGGGACCCTGCAAAAGGAAAAAGAATATTTGTGGGTATTGATGGCATCACGACAGCTGTGTCAGTAGCTACCTATGTCAGCTTGGAACTCCAACCCTCGTAAATTCTGCCCCCCTCCCAGGGCTTTCGGGCTGAGCCCAGGTGATGTTTCAGAAGGATTTGCAAATATCCCTGTTATTTCCCACCCTGGATTCTGTGCGCTCATATTCAGTGTCCCAATTTCCCTCTATATCCCTCCCCTAACCCGGACAATTCTGGAATCTGGGCTAAGGCTGTTATCTCTTGGTGCTTTCAGAGCTGTTAACCCCAAAGGAACTTAACTGATATCGTCTTCCTCCCTGGGCACCAGAGCATCCCAGTTCTCACAGCTCCTTTGGCTTCTCCTGTGTTCCTATATCTTTCTGGGAGGGTCACACAGGAGTTCTGACAGATGGGACTAATTCACTTGGGAGCTGACATCTGAAATAAATATGATTATTTTTTTTTGTCTCCACTCATCCCTTTCCCTACCCTTTATTCCCCTAGCCCTCCCTCCACCTATTCTGTTTTAAAATATCAAATAAAACCCAAATAATTTACTTTTGTAAGCTCCTCAGGGGTTCAGATACCACCTTCTGAGAAGCAACTCTGTGGTCATTAAAAGGTTATCTACAGCCTTGTGACTAAGGCTGTAAAGTCAGACCTGGATCTGATTAGAGCTCCTCTTACCATGTCCTTGAGCAAGTGACTTAACCTCTCTGTGGCCTGGTCTCCTCAATTACCAATGGAGATAACAAAGAACTTAGCTCATAGGGTTGTGGTTAGAATTCCAGGAGATCATTCACTTATGTCTTCTTTTTTAAAAATACTTTATTGAGGACCTAGAATGTTCCATCCACATACTGCTCTAGATGTTATAGATACAACATAGAACAAAAGACACAAGACTTCTGTCCTCTTGGAGCTTAAATTTCAGTTGGGGATAAAGACAACACACAGGGGAATAATAGAATATGATGTTGAGTAGTGACAAATTCTAAAAAGCAGAAATCCTGATTAGGTATATAGAGAGACAAGAAGGTCTTTGAGATGATATCGTTAGAAAGACTTCTTTGAAGAGTTGGCACGTAAGCAAAGATCTGAATATAAAATATTTAGTATAGCTCAGGCATAAAATGTTTAATAATCGGAACATTAATATTACTTTCCAGGTTCTCATCTTCAAAATGTTCATGGGCTATGAACCTGGAGATGTGGTAAGTGCTTCAATTTATTTTTCAAAGTACATCTCTAAACAACATCTTTTAAAATTCATCTCATTTCACAAACACAACAGGTTTCAACTTAATTATTGTATCTCTGTAATATGATTCTTAGTCTTTCACTCTGGCCACCTTACTACTTAGTGCCAGAGGAAGGTCCAGAACTGGATGTTTTGGCCACTGGTCCATTGAGCCCACAAAGAGTCTGTTAGTACAAGACAGGGGCAGCAAAACACTGCCTATGGTGGAGCCATTGTTTATTCACTTTGGTGGAATCTGGGGAAGGAAAGAATGAGGAAGGAAGGAACATTTAGTAGATGATCCTGTGTATCACGAGCATGATTCTCTTGGTGGTGGGTAGGACAGAATGGATGGTATCACTATAGAACTGCTCAGGAACCACTGCAAACTTGTATTACTATAAGGCCAGCTTTTCCAAAGGGTGTTCCTTGAATCATTTGTTCTACAGGGTTCCATGTTGTTCACAATCCTGGGAAAATACTGCAAACCAAATTTCTTTGCTGGAAATTCATAGGTATATTAACAGATTTGGTTAATGGACTTGAGAATTTCCGCAGCAAAAATATCTGATTAACCTTAATCCAGCCACACTTTTTTGACTACAGAACCTTTTTCTACCTTGATGCTTGCCGCAGTCCGGCTGCAGCAAAATAACCGAGGGGTGACGAACAACTTGTGTACATTGATACAGCAGGAGTGGGAGCCGTTTATTGTAGGACAGGAGGGGTATATATACATTCTATATAGCTTATCTTAATTAACATAAACTAGATACAGCAGTCAACCAATAAGGAATCTCCACACTTAATGGCTCACTGGCGTTACTTCACAAACCACTCCCTCTGCAAAATGCCAGGCGCCATCTTGACTTGTTTATAGCGTCTAACAGATGCTTGCTAGCCTGAACTTTTTTTGAAAAGCTACTGTAAGGGAAGGGCCCTAAATTATCATCCATTCACTACATCTTAGAACCCTAAAATCTCAGAAATAGGCAATGAGTCTATATGGGGTGAGTGACCGAATGAAGTTTCTATCAGGGACAGCCTCAGCTTGTTCTCAAGCTTGTATATAAAAGCAGTGTACCTCTTTCAAGTGTCACGGTGGCTTTGAATTATATAAATATTTCAGAACTTCTTGGGGAAGAGTTGTTTTTAGAATCTGGAAGTTTAGAAGTAAAAAAGTTATCTTAAAAAAACATTTTTAACTATCAGTTTTGAATCATGTTGTCAAAGCACACCTATCGTGGGATTTGTTCAGAGCAATTTTTAAAAACACATCAAAGTTTGACAGATTATGAATGATACTCAAACCAACAGATTAGGTTATCCCTATCATATTATCCAACTTTTACCCTTTGCTTTCCAGTTTCCACTCTTGAATAGGAACAGAGGGTGGAGTTAGAGGCTGCCTGCTGGGAACTGCACATACTGTGCATCTCTCCTGTGGGTCCAAGGGGCACACCCTTGGGAGTGTGTCATGCGTGTAAATCTTATCTGTCATGTCTGATATCTGATGAGAGAAGGTTAAGAAATGCTGAACCAACACAAGCACCATGTTTTACACTTGAGAAGATGGAGAACTAGAAAGAGAAAATAGCATACCTGGATCATTCAACTAGAGGGGAAACTCTGTAGAACGAAGACCCAAGTGTTCCATCTCCTGACTCTGAATAATCTGGTCTCTTCTGAAGTGCTTGTCTGACGTTCCTTGACAGCAGAGCCTGAGATGGGAATGCTAGTTTAAGAGATATCCTGGAGGAACTTCCTGGACCCCACTCTAGCTGAGATTCTTCTATGTTGCCCCACAAAAGGGTCAATATTCCATATTGGAATACTGGCCTCCTAAACCCAAAGACATCTGTCAAGTATTGTGCTCATTTCTTAATTGTATAAAGTACAAAATACAAAAGCTTTTTAGATAGGATAACCTGGCACTCCCCAGGTCACTGGCCTCCTGAGAACTTCACCAAGGTGACAAGCATTTATTTCCTACCCCTTGAAGTGTACGCACCTTGACAAGGCATCGAGAGGATCTGCCACTTCTCCACTTCTCCTTTGGCTTGATTACCGCATCAACAATGTAGCAAAGCTGTGTGATGTTCTGCATAATTTTCAGGGGGTCCAGGTCTCTTTGGTCTGTGGAGTGACAGAGAGAGGGAAACAAACCCAGCCCTGAGGCAAAACTGTGAACATCTATTTTTTATCACGTCCGCCTGTCAAGTGCTTTGGAACTTTTTTTTTTTTTAGGTCCTGGGGATAGAACCTAGGGCCTCACACGTAGGAGGTAAGTTCCCCTAACGCTGAGCTACACTCCCATTCTTCTTTCTGATGGGAATTTGAAATATTTGCGAGATAATGGCTAAATACCATACATATGAGGACGTGGTAATCTTCTCTAGTGAAACATAGCTGCAGTTCTGTTAAAATTTGCAGCAGTACACTGTGTTTCTCCTGATCCAGTTTTTTGGGGGCCCAACTGATAAATTAAATGAGACTGTTATAAGAGCTACCATCCCTACATTTTTTCTGTCTTCAAGGATGGCAACATTTTGCCATTACCCCAGGATACAGAGGGTTTTGATATGCTATCTTGACCAATAAAAGAGAGCAACTTGGGGGATTTCCTCATGGCCTTTTGTACCACAATTGCTTTCACTCTGGTCACAAAACCAACTAAGTGTTCTTCCAAATGTTCACAGCATCTGTCCCATTTATACATGTGAGAGTTGGGGAGATGGCCATTTGGATAGATCCACAGACACAGTTCTATCAAACATGAGGGACTTAGTCAGGACTTCATTTATTGCCTGAAGGCACTTTGAGTTCTCAAGCATTAGGATCACCTTTAATCTCGTATCCAACATCTCTTGAAACAACTAGGATTCCAGTTTCCTTTGCAAATGTTCGTGGTTCCCTTTGGTGAAGGACTGGGAACTGTGATGCTTCAGTATTTTCTCATGCAAGGAACCAACCCCTTTTGCAGTCAATGGGTTCTGGATCTGCAAATGGTCTCAGGTCTGGAAACTGGGCAAGAGATCCTAGTGTTCTATTAAAATGTCTGACTTCAGCCTTCTGTTCCACCATTCTTGAACTCATTTGAATTTGTTTAGCAAATATTCATATTAGCCATAATCTATTTTCCCTCTAGGAACAACATGACTTGTGGGTCACTTTCATAAGATACCTTTGAGCCAGACCTCCCCGGGTGCTATTCCAGTGTTGCTGTCCTTTAGAGTCATTAGTCCACATTGCTTCTCATAATGGAGCGTTACCAGCCCAGCGGAGTGTTGCACGCCTGTAATCCCAGCGGCTCAGGAGGCTGAGATAGGAGGATTGTGAGCAAAAAGCGAGGCGCTAAACAACTCAGTTAGACCCTATCTCTAAAAAAAATACAAAATGGGGCTGGGGATGTGGCTCAGTGGTTGAGTGTCCCTAAGTATAATCCCTAGTACCAAAAAAAAAAAAAAAATGAAGTGTTACCACCTGGCCTCTGGTATCTGGGACATCATGTTCTCATTGATACTGGGGAACCAGTTCTGGAATAGCGTCTTCTATTGTCAGTCCCAGCCTCAAGGAAACAGCCTCTATAGAGTTTCTTGGTAGCTCTGGTACCACCCTCAGCCTTTTGCAGTGCGTTCCTCTTCACCTTGGTAAATGGAGGAGCATTGTTAGCTGGTGGGTTTTCCAGTCTTACACAACCAACCACTGAAGCACAGTCAGTTCTCTGTGACTTTTACCCCTTCCTATGCAATAATTCCACAATCTATTACACAGATTGGCACCTCTACCTCATTTAATGAAACCAATCACTTTTTCTAAACTACTAGTCTATCCCAGTAGTATATTAGATGTGTCTCCAAAGGCTCTGGATCCCATTTTTTTGGGGGGGTACCAGGAATTGAACTCAGCGGCACCCAACCACTGAGCCACATCCCCAGACCAATTTTTGTATTTTATTAGAGACAGGGTCTCACTGAGTAGCTTAGCACCTCACTTTTGCTGAGACTGGCTTTGAGCTCACGATCCTCCTGTCTCAGTCTCCTAAGCTGCTGGGATTCCAGGAGTGCGCCACCGCGCCCAGCCTCTGAACCCCATTTTGGGACACAATACCTTATCCTCCCAACTCTGTTCAGCACTCTCATGTCCCATTCACCCAGTCCCTGTACTCCCTTTGGCATATAATTCCTCTCTTTGCAGGCCTGGTACTTTCCTAGTATCAATTGATATTTGGCCATAATGATACATCTGAAGGCGAGGAGGGAATGTGAGGGGTGATCCTAAGAACAGCAAGCATTATCTTATAAGGCACCTGTCTCATTTGAGGCCAGTATTTCTTCAAGAAAAGAAACAGGGGGTTACTCTTCAACCAAAGAGGAGGGGACCATTTATGCATGCCAGGAGGATTCAGGGAAATCTGAAATCTGATTCTCAAGTGCATCTTCCCAGATATCTGGATGCCAATCTTAGGGTGCCACTGTTTTCCCTTTCGTTGGCCTAGGGTATTTGCCTAAGCTGAGAATTGTCTGCTGTGAAGTTCTGCTTTCCTTACAATCAGGTTTAGCTCTGTCTGCTATCTGCCTGCAGGAGATGAGTGCCTCTAAGTGATATCAAGGTGTCTCTCTGCTTTGAATTGCTGATAAATTTGAACCTGTGTTTTTCTCTCCTCAATGAATCAATGACCCTTAGCAGCAGTCTCCCCATCCCACTGTCTTCAGCTGATTATTTGTTCTTATTTCTCAAATGCCAGAGACACTACACTAACTAGTGCATCCCCTCCACCTGAATCCTGTTCCAGTTCAATACAGGTATGGCTCTCAGTCATCGTGCTACTATAGCAGGGCAGAGATGATGAACACTTTACCTGTGTCCAGGTAGGGTCCTTGTGGCCATCCATCAGTGAGTGATCCACATCCTGCATCCCATCCTTACACTTCACTTTCTACAACCTCTGTGGGCACCAACTGTCTTTGCAAAGCCTAAGCTGGGGATTCTTTTGGAAGTAACTTATTGAAAAATTGCTTTCAGGGGGCGGGAATTGAGGGAAGCAGATCAAGCAGAGCAGGAAAAAAAAAAGAAAAAAGAAAGAAAACACATAAACTAAGCAAATATATAGTCTCAGCTGAAGACCAGCATCTGTCTGGTTCCACAGAATTTCTGGTACACAAATTGGACCAGATTGTTGTGCCCCTTTGAGGCACATCAGCCTTTGGAACATCTGTGTCATTCATTGGCTGCTGGCTGCCCTGGGGTATGAGAGGTCAGTCACCTATGAGGGAAATCTGGGGAATGAGTGCGAGACCAATGGAAAAGAATCTAGGCAGGGCACCAATGGTGTCCACTACAGATAACTGCTGTAACAAAAACTCTAGTCCCTTGAGTGTAAATTGATATTAGCAGACAGCCAAAAAATTATTTGGATCCAACTTGGTAAATAAGGTTAGTAAGCAATACAGTATTATATTTTTTAAATTCAAGTAACATTTCTTAAAGATGATAATAATGCTTCATACAAAGTATTTCCTACATTACTTATTTTGCATGCAAATTATCATAAAGGAGTTCCAAATATTTTTCATCAAATGATATTGTCATTAAGCATCTCATTGATCACTCTTGTGGGGACAAAACTCACTTTGAGACACAAGCCTCAAAGGTTCTCAAAAGAGTGGCCCTGAGTCTGCATCATATTCTTGAAAATCATTAAGGAAATTTGGTTTGTGTGAGTTACATCTATCAATTTTCACTGTGTTCAGAATTAAAATTTGAAAATTTAAAAGCAGAAAGGCACAAGCACATGGCTGTTAGAGCTATGAGGTCATCACAGGTCAGATAGCTTCTGGAAACTCCAGTGTACTCTCATAAAAAAAAAAAAAAAACCAGAATGAACAGAGATAAAGGCTTAGTATTGTTATGAAAAGAATTCTGGCTTTGTGAACCCCCCAAAGATCTTAGGGACCGCTAGAGGATCTTTGGATCACACTTTGATAATGCTGCATTAAAACACAAAGTATTAGTATAAGTAATTTATATACTTTATTGTCTTCTATATCTTTCAGCCTTTCTAGAATAAGCATTTATGATTTTATAATCCCACAAAATAGTGAAAATTAACCAATGTGCCTTATTGTCTTATAGTCACACCATATATACACACGTTCAGTTGGATCAGAGTTTCTTTTACCTAAACACAGTCCTACATTTTCTTGAACTCCAAGAAGAGTGCTCCTCAATGATTTTTTGAGACTGCCAAGAAGATAGGAATAATGGGTGTGACACTTATTTTGGAGATTTTTCATAGACTAGATCCCCAATGAGAGAGAATCCTCCAGAATCATCTGGAAGAAGCCAGATAAGGGTGGGGAGAGTTGCTGATGGGCAATCTTTTTCTGAGGGTACTTATCCTTCACAGCATAGAGATATCGCCCCTCAAAAGCAACTTAGCCATGAGTTCAAACATGCCTGTTTCTCTCACTCTAAATTGATCCCAGGATCCCAGCCCACACTTGTGTTCTCACCTGACACACAGTAGTGATTCATTACTTGTCAATTGACTGAGCAAGAGAAGCCTGAAAGCTGGCCAAGGGCACTGTGCTAAAAGTCCATGCCGAGTACTTTACGTGCATGGGCCCATCTCAACCCCCTGCACCTCTCAGAGCGGGTACTATTATCCCTGCTTTGCAGACGAGCACACAGAAGTACAGAGAGCTCCAGTTACTTGGCTGAGGTCACCTTTGCCACTCTGAGTGGCAGAATCTATTAGCCTAACTCTATATCATGCCACCTCCTTAGTAGGTTGGTTTGAGTTCAGAGGAGCCAGAGGAGGCCCCCATCCCAGGACCTGCTGGGGCAAAGATTACCTGGAACTCTGATGTTCAAGTCTCACCCTTAGAAATTCCTGCCTCTGACTGAAAACCTGTAAGATGGAATTTTCTAAATATAGGTAACCACGTGGAGGGGATGGTGGAAGAGAGAGAGGGAAGAAGACTAGTGGAAGTAAAAAAAAATAAAAATAGAGTGGTTGGGACCCCATTCAGCATGGGGAAAGCCCACGGTAGCATACACCTGGGGGAACTGAGGGTCTACCCCTTAGGTGTCCTGGAAACTGGAGCCGGGGAACCAGAAAGGAAGCGAAGCTCCCTAGGGGCTGAGTTGACACTCCAGCTGCCTGAGAACCATGCTTGGGAAGGATGGAGGAAGCAGGTGGCCTAGGCCTCCTCAAGGAGCCAAAGTCTCTGCAGAGTCCTGAAGGCTTTCTTCCTCCAACACCTCAGCAGAACCCTGAGCAGTACAAATATTCACGTGATTTGGGAATGAGGAAAAAATGGAGTCTTGGGAATGAAAAGGGGGTGGTGGGGGGAATAGTGGGCAGGGTTGGAAGCAGAAGCCCGAGGCAGGAGAAAAAGAGAAGAATTGGACCAACAAACCAAATGACCAGAAAGGCTTTTACAGCCATCGTGGGAGAAGAATACATTTATTTGGTGAAAAGTGTTTACTATCTGTGTTAGAATGCTGCACTGAGCCCATCCCTGTAGAGTATGTGGCTGGAATGTTACATTGGCCCTGTCGCTGGACCTTTGCACATGTTGTCCCTTGCAACCTTTAACTGTCTATCAAAAACTCACTCTAACTCTCAGCTCAGAGACTGTTCCCTCCAGGAAGCCACCCAGGATTCTTCCTCCTCCCTCACTCACCCCTTCATTTCCTAGCCAGATATGAATTATGATGCTATGGATCCATAATGTCCTGTGCTATGCAGCTTTGTCCTAAATAAACTGACCTGAAACAATCTGTGTCGATGATTATCTCTCTGGCTAAATCGACATTCCTTGAAGGGCTGTGTCTTATTCATCTTTGCATCCCCCATGCCTGGCACTTAGTAGATGCTCAGTAAATATCTGTTGCATCAATTTTGTTGATTTTCTATTCCCCCACTCCCCACACCATTGGTTACTCACATGCATTCAATGAAAGACACATTCTTTATCTAATAGGAGAAAGAATACACTATCAGAATCAGACCCAAGTTTTAGTCCTGGCCCTACCACTTTCTAGATCAGTAAGTAGCCTGGGGTAAGTTACTCAAACTCTGAGCTTTAGTTTCCTTCTTTATAAAATGGAGCTAAAATTCTCCGAATAACAGAGCTGTTTTAATAATCTAAGGAACCATTTAAGCCCCTGGTGCAGTTTCTGGAAGAATAGATGCCTATTAATTAACACGAGTTAACTATTAATTTCTTTTGCCTCTAGTGATACATTATTGAAAAGGTCACACAGGGTTGGCAGGGCTTGGTCATTTGGCCCTGATAAGGAATAAAGTGGACTGCCCTCTGGGGGCTGCCTGAGTAACATGGACCTTCCCAGCGTCATATTCAGAGCTCCCAGTAGGAGTCCTACCTGGTCCACCGAGAGGGAAGTGGGGAACCTGACCTAGGGTAAATTAAGAACCCACCACTACCTCCTTCTGCGGCAGGCACACACAAAAGGGAAGGAGGAGCTGCAGGAAGCAGACCCATCTGTCTGTCTCACAGATGTCTGGCTGGCTGGTGGTCAGCCTCTCCTGTCCTGAAACCCAGGCCCCCTAAGGCCTCTCCATGTTGAACCAGGACAAATGACCACAACACTGGAAAGTCAGAGGAAAGGGCATGACGGAAGCAAGCTTAATGGGAGGGAAAAGGTCAGGTGAAGAAGAACAAATAGAAGAATTAAGGCAGGCCAGGGGCCCAAAGGGTCTGTGAGATCAGAAAACCCCTCTCCTTGGAAGAGAGAGGTTCCCTGAGGGGCCAGAGGGGCAGATGCCTTTCTGGATTCTGTACCAAAGGTACTTACTGCTCCAAGTTGGTCCATTGCAGCCCATGGGAAGGAGCAGAGCTGGAGGTCCATCTGAATTCAACGTGAGTTATTAGGGACACACTGTTGGTAATGGGTTGGGCCTTCCTGGCCTTCCTATCCTTCTGATGTTAAGAGCAAAGCCAGACCATTTGGCAGAGACCGCTAACTGTTCTCTGATACACTCTGCCCTTCCTCAGCAATAGACCTTCCTCCATATTTTATCTCAACATGTGGCTGTCTGCCCAGAACAAAGACTACATTTACCAGCCTCCTTTGCAGTGAAAGATGGGCATGAGACCAACTTCTGGTCCATAAGAGGGATGCAGAAACGGGTGTGCAACTTTCATGAAATGTTCTCAAAGGTAGAGGGTATCTCCTCCTCCTTCCAGCTGGCTGGATGCCTGAGACGATATCTGGGGCTGGAGAAGCTATCCTGGACCATGAGGCAGGATCTTCACATTGAAGATAACTCAGCAAAAAGCCAACATTCTTGGTCTTGGAAGTCTGTGGAGTTTCCATACCAGTTGGCCACACCTTATCATAACTAATACCAGGGGCTCTATGTTAGTTTCAAAAATCCAAATCTTCCATTTCCCTGGGGGAAAAAAAAAACCATGTAAGCTAATAATGTTGAGTAACATCTACTGAATGCTTACTGTGTCTCAGTCCCTGTCTTAAACACTTTACATGCATTAGTTCATTTAATCCTCACAATAATCCTGTGAAGTAAGTGCTGTGTTATCCTTTATAGATGAGGAAACAAGTGTGAGGTAAAACAGCAAGCTTATTTGAGTTCAAGGAGTAAGTAGTAAAACTGGTATCTAGTAGAGATCACCAGGCTCCAAAGAGACGCTTAACTATCACATTAACTAAGATGCAGTCATCTCAAAATTCCATATCAGATTATATCTGGTTGTTCCCGTCCAGCTGTCTACCATCCAGAGTTGCTTTTGTCTTTCATTGATTTCAAAACAAGGGAATAAATGCATTACTTATTATAGCCGCTTGGGACGACCTTTTTTGAAACATGGGGTCCATGATGGAAATGGAAGTGTAGGTGTGAAATGATAAAAAGGGGTTCTTTTATTAAATTGGGTACCCCACTCTAAATTGGGAGTCCCCAAACTTTCTGGATGGCGTACCCCATCAACATAAGAATCTGAGGTATAAAATCTTCAAAGTGTGGGCTGGCGTTGTGGCTCATCGGTAGAGCGCTCACCTAGCATGTGCGAGGCCCTGGGTTCAATCCTCAGCATCACATAAAAATAAATAAATAAAAAAGTATTGTGTCAAACTACAACTGAAAGAATTAAAAGAAAATCATCAAAGTGTGTGCGTTTGTGTGTGTATGTGTGTGTGCATGTGTGAAACCCACATGGATTTCTGTAGGAATGGATTATTTTTTATTAGTTCTTTTTAGTTACACATAATATTAGGATCCTTTTTTTGCATGATTATGAAAGCATGGAATCCAAATTGCTGTAATTCAGTCCCCAGTACTTCCCCTTTCCCTCCCCCATTCCTCCCCCCACCCAGTGCCCTTCCCTCTACTCTACTGATCTTTCTGCTATTTATAGACTTTTTTACATTAGTGCCATGTGGATACACATACAAGTGGGATTCACTGAGATTTATTCATATATGTACATATTCATGTATATGCACATGAGATTCATTCCACTCTTCTTCCCTTTTCCTGTCCCTCCTGACACCCCCTCTATTTCCTTCCTTTACTCCGCTGATTTCTATTTTGATGGAATCCACCCCTCTTATCTTTCTTTTTTCCCCTTACTTTGGACTAACATCCACATATCAGAGAAAACATTTGACCTTTGACTTTCTGGGCCTGGCTTATCTCACTTAGGTCTCCAGTTCCTTCCATTTACTAGCAAATGCCATAATTTTATTTTTCTTTATGGCTGCATAACAATCCATTGTCTGTAGACACCACATTTTTTTTTTATACGTTCATCGGTCAATGGGCACCTGGGCTGGTTCCACAGTTTGGCTGTTGGGAATTGTGCTGCTATAAACAGCTTTGTTCTGTATCCCTATAGTAGGCTGATTGTAAATGTTTTGGATGTATTTCAAAGAGTGGTATAGCAAGGTCATATGGTGGTTCCAAGGCAGGGTTTCTTGTGGTGAACACAATGGTGCTCTGTTGAGACCCCCTCTGTACAGAAGGCTCCTCTATCTCCCAGCAGCTGGAAATTAGTTGCGGATGCCTCGTGGATGTATTCCTGATTGAAAACTGCCCTTGACAACAGGAAACTACTCACCCAAGGTCATGCCCTCTCAGTAAGTGGCTCATAGACTGATGGGGGTATAAGTCCTTTGCTTCAATTCTGGATCACTCCAAAGGCTATCCAAGCCCCAGAGCTCCCTCTAGGGTTGGCTGAGGCCTCTCTTTCCTGTGCATGTAAGGCAGCTTCTCCTCTGCCCACTCCCACCTGCCTCACTTTCACGCAGGTGTGTCACTCTGGCCCTGACCACTCCCCAGTGGACCCACCCACAGCTCTCTTTTTCTGCATCTGCTTCTAAGGGCCCCATTTTACAGATTGTAAAACATATACCCAAAGAAAAAGGGTGAGGTGAAAACAAATAAAATGAGCTCTAATAGCTTCTATTCATATCCCAACTGTTGCCTGTGTACCCCTAAATTATGCCTACCTGCTATAGAGGTGACTTCCCAAAATTTACACCTGAGCACACACTTCACATTAAGCCCAGCCCTGCGATGGGAGGCAGAGGCCAAGGAGGAAGACCACAAGGAGCAGGAAGGAGAAAAAGGAGACCTTCCTTGGCTCTTCCCACTCACCCAAGTTTAGATTCCCCTGACATGTGGTCCCACAGTCCTAGTCCTTCCTTTTGGGACCTCCATCATATTTGCAATAACTTGTTTGACGACCATCTTTTCAAAAGACTGAAGATTGATGAAGTCAAGTTCTGTGTCCATCTTGTGTGTGATTGTGTATTTGATACCTAATAGTCCCCAGGATGCAGTAGGTGCCCCAAAAAATCTTTGAGAGAGGGTTAGGGGAGTTACTCACAGACAGATACTTGAGAATAGACAAGGTCCCTGACTTTGTTCATCTTCGATCAACGGGGTAAATATTATCAAACCTGAGCAGAGACATAATGACTAATGTAAGTATCCTGAAGGAAAGACGAGATGTGCTTTGAAATGGCTTAGTCAGCTGGGCATTGGGGTAGTGGAGGTGGGGAGCTGAGGACGGCAAAAAAGTGTAGGAAGAACCCACCTCCCTGGAGGAGGGAGTGATGCTTGAGCTTCAGTAGATGGATCTGGTTATCTGGACTCATTCCTCAACCCCACACTATTGACACTTTGGGCTGGATAATTCTTTGTTGAGGACAGGGGATGAGGGGAGGCGGTCCTACATATTGTAGAATCTTTAGCAGCACTCTTGACCTCCTACCCACTAGATGCCAGTAGCACCCCTACCAAGCTCCAGTTGGACAGCCATTCTCTGTGTGGACATGTTCCCTGCAAGGCAAAAGCCAGTTGCAAATCACTGAGCAGAGGGTAGAAGTCAGGTGGCTGGGAGTGGAGAAGGGCAGAAGGAGAATGATAGATGAGAAACATCTGCAGAGGCCACAGGATGGGAGAGCTGTGCTGCTGGAGGTCAGGAGAAGGCTGTTGAGAAATGGCCATGACTTTGAGGGCTAGCCAGTACCAGACCCTGCAGGATGAGAAAAAAGGAAATGCGTTGAATGCTGCAGGAAGCTGAGATCCAAAGGTTAACTTTGGAGGTCCCTAGTGGTTAGCCAATGAATTAATGACACAATGTGTAGGATCTCAATGGCCAGGTAAGGATGCATGTCTACTTCCTGGTAAAGAAAACAGAACATGCAGAGAGAGGGTGGGAGCTAAAGGAATAATGTCAGGATCTCATGACTCTAATTATTGGGATCCAAAAATTGAGAATAAGCCTCCATAAATTCAGAGCCCTGAGACAGTATTAATGGAACTTGGTTAGCACACGTAGCCTGTGCACCCCGGCTGGCTCCCAGGGCTGAGGAGGGGATGACAGATGAATCCAATGGGGCAGAAGGAAGAGCCAAAGGCTTCATTCAATAAATCAGCGAACACTCCCCTGTATTTGCATTGTTAATGGCACTACCTCAACCTCAGTATTGCTGCAGAAACTTGTCAGGCAGCTGCCTCCCCATCAGTAACTTCCCAAGCAAGTTGGCAAAGGGTAACAGAACGCTGAGTGGTTGGGTCTGAAACCATTTTAAAATCAGCCTGCAACTGGAAGCTAGGTAAAATGTCCAAAATATCTGGCAGCAGAAGTGTAGGTGTGGAGGGTTGAGATTCTGATGAATGCTTCCAAGTGTGGGTAAGAGAGCCCCTGAGGCAGAGCTGACACTAGGGCCTCCAATTCCCAAATGCATTCGTGCCTGGCCATTGAGCCATTAATTCACATTCTGCCATTAATTTATGGGACAACCAGTGGTGACCTCCAACATTAACCTCTTTGAAACTCAGGTTCCTGAAGACCTAATAAATATTGAAATAATTCTTTTCTTTTGGTATAAGGGTGGAATGCTGATATAGAATGATCTTGGCAGCTTATTCAATATACACCTCCCTACCCATCCACGCCTGAGTCCCATATGTTCTCAAGGGAGAGGGGTTTTGTCCTTCAGGGTCAGTGCTACTGGTGTTTTCCTCTTGCCTCAGGATTTATTGTGGTTTTTGATAGGACACTGTCCCTGATATTCTCCTTATTTAAAAATTTGATATTTTTTTCCTCGTGAACTTCTTTTTTGCATTCAATTTTGATCTTTTAAAATATTGCACTCAAATATCATCTATCTGGATGACTGGTTTTTTGTTTTACTTTTTAGTGCCCTTTAAATCTTATCTTTTTTTTTTTTGAATTGTGATAGAATACACAAAACGTAAACTTTGCCATCGTAATCATTTTTGCATGTATAATTCAGGGGCATTAAGTTTTGCAAACATTGACTCATCCATCTCCAGAACTCTTCATCTTCCCAAAACGAAACTCTACACTCACTCTTCCACAACTTCCTAGCACCCCTCCTTGGATTCGCTGCAAACCACAATGCTATTTTCCATCTGTATGAATATGACAACTAGGTACCTCACAAAAGTGGAATCATACAGTATTTGTTTTGTGATTGGCTCATTTCATTCACTATATATTCTCAATGTTTATCCATAATGTAGCATCATGTGTCAGCGTTTCCTTCCTTTTTAAGGCCAAATAATATTTTAGTGTGTGTGTGTGTGTGTGCGCGTGCACACGCATACATCCTTTGGTTATTGTTCTTTGATCCATCTGTGAATACTTGGGTTGCTTATACCTTCTGGCTACTGCCAATAATACTGTTATGATCATGAATATACAAACATCTGTTTGAGATTCTGCTTTGGATTCCTTTTGGCATAGAGCAAGAAGTAGAATTGCTAGATTTACGATAGCTTTATTTCCAGTTTCTTCAGGAACCACCATACTGTTTTTCATAACAGTTGCACCATTTTGCATTCTTACGTACTATGCACAAGGATTCCAGTTTCTCCACATTTTTGCCAATACTTGTTATTTTCTGTTCTGCTTTGATTTTGACAGTAGCCATCCTAATGGGAGTGAGGAGGTAATAGCCCCTTCAATTTTGCAGTCAGGAATGAGTCTTGATTGATTCATTAGAGGCCCAACCTTGCCCCTAGATACAGATCATCATCCAGTGAGCCTCTGGTCCCAAAACATGTTCTTACATCCCTCATTGGGTGTGATGTACGAAAAAATACTGTGATTTGGATGAAGAGCTTGGCTGCACCATTTAGTAGCTGTGTGACCTCAGCCAAGATGTAACTTTCCAGTGCTTTAGTTTTCTAGTAAATACAAGAAAGACAACAATTTTATTTACCTGACAGAATTGTCATAAGTAAACGAATTGTGTTTACAAAGCTCTTAGATATCATATGCTCCATCTCTGTTTAAATGCTGACTACTATTACAAATCTCCCCTGCAGATCCAACTGCTTTTACTTTTTAATAAACTTATGACTTTGGAATGGTTTCTATTTATAAAAAGTTGCAAAGATAGTATTTCACTTAACTTTCTCTAATACTAGTGTGTCACACAAGCATTTACATTTGTCAAAATAAGAAATTGACATTGTACGTTAGTTAAACTATAGGCTTTGCATTTCATTGATTGTTGCAGTATGTCACTCTTCTATTCCAGGTCCTTTATGGACTTGGACTTGATTTAAAAAACTTAAGTGAGATTGTTCCCCTAATTTCGATTTGTGTTCTTACTTGTGGGTGGAGCTTACCTGATACCTCTGATTTCAGCCACACAAATACCCGTGCCATCACCCTGTGCCTTTCTTGATAGCACAGTTAGACAATAGAATGGATCAGAGGACCTCACTGTGAGTCCCGGCTTCACCACTAATTGGCTGAGTTACTCAACCTCTTTGTGTCTTACCTTCACCTGTCAAATGGGGATAATTGCAGCACCTGCATCCCAAGTGTACCCCATTGGATTTGGGGTATAGCTCTTTTTATTTGTTTTGCTTCGTGTTTGTTATTTACCTGAGATTGCTTTTAGGAAATGGAAGTTGAATGCCTTTCAATGGGGCATGGTTTTCCATTCTGCCACCATGAGGATTGTCATGAATTTGTTTCACACATGTACATTTATGTGCCTGTCCCAGGAGGCATGTGAATCTGCAACCCTGGATTAGGTGATGGCTTAGTCTCTTGCCCTTGGAGAGACAGTGCTTTCATGATCAATTTTTCTGGGTTTCCCCAAATCCCCCATTAAAATGTGAATCCTCATCTCAGGTAGCTACTTCAAGAAGCCAATTCACAGCTAAATGTCTTACTACAAACTGGTTGACTGTGTGGAGGTTCCCATGGAGTCGTTGGTAAAGAAGTAACTGGAGGTGTGAGGCCAACGTGGGGATGGAGAGTTACCTGCAGGAAAGGCTGCCAGGTGCTAATGCTGGACTTTTCTGCCTTGTGTTTCAGGAGTTCCTGCCTGAGTCAGGCCCTGACTCTGATTGCTGGGTTCTGTGCTCCCTGCCCTCATGGACTCTGAGCTTGCTGGAGCCTACTGGGTTCTACCGTTGTCTTACGTCATCCCCTTGGCTTTGCCTCCTCCCTTTACGGAATGTGTGTAACTCAACCCCTTAGTGATGAGTGAGAAAGAAAGATAAAGAACTGAACCACTTACAACTATTCATTAGGGACCTTCTCTCTTCTCATAGCAATGCAAACTTCTATACAGGGACTTAAAAAGAAAGACCTGGCATCTAAATGACAGCAGCAGTATTTTCTGGTTTTTGTCCATCACGTGGCTTATTTTTATCCATCTGGATACACACATCCAGAATTTAAATCTTAGAGCTGCTTCTTTCATATCTGACTATTTCGAGAATTCTACCAGGGACTAATAGCATGGATGCCCAGAAAAAGAGGAGAGGCTTGATTTAAAAACCATAAGTGAGATTGTTCCCCTAATTTCGATTTGTGTTCTTACATGTGGGTGGAGCTTACCTGATACCTCTGATTTCAGCCACACAAATACCGGTGCCACCACCCTGTGCCTTTCTTGATGCTATAGCACAGTTAGACAATAGAATGGATCAGCAGGGCCTCACTGTGAGTCCCGGCTTCACCACTAATTGGCTGTATGAACTTGGGCAAGTTACTCAACCTCTTTGTGTCTTACCTCCACCTGTCAATGGGGATAATTGCAGCACCTGCATCCCAAGGTTGTTGTGAGGTTAAATAAAAGGCCGATGAGGCAACACAGGCAAAGCACTTAGTGCAATGTCTGGCGTGTACCAAGCCCTTCAGGACTCGAGCTCCTGCTATTCAGAATGTTCAGGTGATGGCCGCAGAATCATTACCAAAAATGGCAGCCACAGTGGATGTAGGAAGAGGACACAAGAATGAAAAAGGAGAGTCCATATGATAGCCCAGCAATCACACAGCACAAAGCATTGTCTATGTGGCCTTGAAATGGTACAGAGGTATAGTGAGAAGTGTGAAGCCCAGTGTCAGGATGCCCGAGGAGAAGTCCTGCCTATCTGCCACCTCAGACTAGCTATGCAGAAGGGGAGAATCAGTGCCTCAGTGACCTCAAACTGTCCCTGGTTTGTTATGTTGCTATGGAAGCCCTAGAGAACAAATGGGAGTAATCATTTGTATCTCACAAGATTATTGTAGAGACTAAATGAGAGAGAGAGAAAGGGAGGGGGGAGAGAAGCCGAGCAACACATTAGTCTATACTGGTCTTCATGAGTGTGTCAGAAGCAAACAAGTAAGCTGGAAACCTGGACCCTTGGAGTCTCCTGCTCCTTGAAGACAGAACTGAGAGAAACATTTTTTCCTTTAACCCCACTTTACAGATGAGGAAAGTAAGCCCATGGAAATGGAAATGGATTTTTTTATTATTGTTGTTTTTTTAGGTTAGGAAACTAAATTAGGAGGAAGAGGGTTTTTGTTTTTTTTTCAAAAGCACCTAACAAAAATGTCAAAGAGACATAGCATCGGGGCCAGATGGAATAGGAGATGGACAGCATGTCCACAGCGATGTGAAGGCTGAGAAGGTTAACACAACAGTGATGTCATTTCTGACAGATAGCCAGAAAGAACCAAGCCAGCTGTCCAGCACCTCCAGGGCCACCACAGCCTACCCACAGGCCTGCGGCAGTCCTGCCGGGGTGCTGCCTACGCTCTGTGTTCCTTTAAACCCAGCTCAGCCACACCTGGGGACATTTCCAATAAGTCCCTGGAGGAGATTTGCTCTGTTGCTCCCATTTTGGGCTGGCTCCCTGCTTGGCTCCCAACTTCAGTCACCTGCTCCTGGGCAGACCAATGAAGTCAGGGTGTTCAGAACGGGCTGCCGGACAAAGATCACCCAGAAGGCTGGGAGCCAGAGAAGAGCATGTGCTATCACACACGTGGGATCCTTCTGCTCCCACCACTGGCCAAGCCATTCTCTTTTGACCCGTAGTCAGTGGGCTGCAGAACGGCTATGAGTCAGCCAGTGGCAAGGTAGGACAGGTAAGAATGCTCAGGGCCAAGAGGAGCTGCCAGGGGCAGGGGAAGGGGAGAGGCTCCGAGGTTTGTTATCTTTGGCCCCTTTGAACACTTTTCCTCCCTAGTGAGACAACAGCAGTGTCTAACCTACACCCCCCCACATGGAGAGAGTGTGGCAGGCTCACCTGCCCGGTCCCCTCCCAGGAGGATGAGGTCACCTCCTGAGTTCTTTCCTGTGTATCTGAGTGTAGCTGGCAGACTCTTTGATCTCCTGTCTCCCTCTCTTGCAGGTGACCTCCAAGTGGCCCCAGGTAGGGGCTGAGAGGACAGAAGCTCTGGGCAAAATGTGTAGCTTCTGCCCACAGGGAACGGAGCCCAGCCCCAGCTTACCCCAGCAGGTCCCAAACCAGATCTCCCCAGCTGGCCCTCACTCTGTGTGACTTCATCCCGATCAAGAGAGGCAGTTTATTAAACATCCCCTTCTGTGTGATGGGATCTTTATGCTTTGATGGAACAGATGGAATAGTTGCTCACAGGTACACTCGCGTGGCTGAGAAGCTGTGCTGCTCCAGGGTTCTGAATGACAATCCCTTATCCTCATGGATGCCTAGAATGTTCCATGTGGTCAGAGAAAACCAGAAAGGGTCATCTTTTGAAGGAGACCAGAGTAATGTTTTTTTATTTTTATTTTTTGTCTTTTTTAAATTGATTTTTTAAAAAAATACACAACAGTGGAATGCATTACAAGCCTTACTACTCATATAGAGCACAATTTTTCGTTTTGAAGAAAAATTTCAAAGACTTGCTTTATTTTTTCAAAGTTTTCAAAAATTAGGTTACATGTAGCAAAATTTACCCTTTGTAGTGTACAGCTTTATGCTTTTTCATGAAATCATGCATACACGAAGCCACAACCTCAATTAAGATATAAAAGGACATTTCCAGTTTCAAACCATTTCCTTATGCCTCTGTTATGGGTTGAATAGTGTCACCCAAATTTGTATGTTAACGTTTTAACCCCCCAGAGACACAGAATGTGATCTTATTTGGAGATAGGATCTTTACAGAGGTAATCAAATTAAAAATGAAGTCACAAGGGTGTGCCTTACTCCAACCCGACAGGTATCCTCAATAACAGGGCAAGCCTGGAGACAGACACTTGCAGGGAAGACTCAAGTGACATGAAGACAGCCATCTGCAAGCCAAGGAGAGAGGCCTGGAATGACAACTTCTCTCCCAGTCCAGCAGGGGAACCAACCCATCCCGATTTCAGAATCCTTGTCTTTAGAACTGGGAGACCATCAATTCCTGCTCTTAAAGCCACCTGGTTTGTGGGGCTTTGTTTCGACAGCCCTAGGACACTAAAATAACACCCTTAGACTTGATCACATCCCTCTACCTCGACCTGGCAATCACTGAACTGACTTTTGTTACTGTAGTTTGTTTTTCCCCCCAAATGTCATGCGAATGGAATCCCAGACATGAGCCTTAATCCAGCTTAATGCAGCATAATGCTTTTGAGGTTCATCCATGTTTCTTTCTTTCTTTTTTTTTATTGATTTTTATCACTTAGTAGTAACCCATTGTATGGATATACAGTTTGTTTATTCATTCACTGGTTGAAAGATGCTTGGATTATTTCCAGGTTTTGGTTATTCTAACTAATGCCTCTGTAAATGCTCATAGATGCAAGTTTGGGTGTGAACATGTGTTTTGATTTCTCTTGGGTAAATACATGGGGTAGGATTTCTGGGTCAGATGATAAGTATATGTATAAACTAATAAGAAACTACCATCATTTTCAAAGTGACTGCTCCATTTTTGCATTTCCACCAGCAATCCGTGAATGTTTAGGTGGTTCACGTCCCTACAGCACATGGTATCAGTTTTCTGTTTTTGCCTACCTCTTAGGTATACCCAGCTATCTCATTCCAGTTTTGTTTTGTTTTTTTGGTACCAGGGATTGACCCAGGGATGCTTCACCATTGAGCCACATCCCTTATCCCCAGCCCTTTTTTATTTATCTATTTTTTTTTTAATTTTGAGACAGGGTCTCGCTAAATTGCTTAGGGCCTTGCTAAGTTTCTGAGGCTGGCCTTGAACTTGTGATCCTCCTGCCTCAGATTCCCAAATCACTGGGATTATAGATATGCCCTACCATGACCAGCTCACTGCAGTTTAAATTTGCATTTTCTAATAACTAAAGATGTTAAGCATCTTTTCATGAGTATTTGCCATTCATATAACTAACTTCTTTTGTGAAGTATCTATTCAGATCTGTTCCCCATTTTTACTTATATTTTTGAATTGGTGCATTATAATCATAATAATAGTTGAATTCATTGTTATGTATTTATACACGCACACAATTTAACAATATAACTTAGTCAGTTTTGTTCCCCACTACTTCCCCTTACCCTCCTCTCTTCTCCCCAATTTTTAACTGGATTGTTTGATTTATTATTGAGTTTTATGAAGGTGAAAATCCTTTATCAAATGTGCATTTTATAAATATTTTCTAACAGTCTGTGACCTACCTTTTGCTTTTGAAGAGTAAGTTTTAAGCTTTTATTAAAAAAAAATTTGTCAATTTTTTTAGCACATTTTCCCTTCCTTTCTTCCTTTCTTTTAGTAGAGATCAAATACAGAGGTGTTTTACCTTTGAACTCCATTCCAAGCTTGTATGACTTTTTGTTTTGGGACAGGGTCTCTCAAAGTTGCTGAGACTGGCCTTGAACTTAATATCCTCCTGCTTTGATCTCCAGTTACTGTGATTACAGTTATGTAAAACTGTGCCTGGCAAGCACATTTTCAACTTTGATGTAGACTAATTTATAATTTTTTAATGCTTTTGGTGTCAGATCTAAGAAATCTTTGCTTCATCCAAAGTCACAAAGATATTTCAAAATGTCTGCTGTCCATCCTGACTGAGGAGTCAATTCTGATCATTCATCTTTATTTATCCTTAGTCAATCCCTCTGTGAAAAGCAGATATTGAAATAGATGTTTTTCATACTTCTAGAAAGCAAGGGACCTACTTTTCACTGAGACCATGCCTGGTACCCCCATATATAAAACAGATAAAAGGACCCCTGGGGCCCTTCCCTCTAGAGGTCTCCAGAAGAGTCCATCCCTTCCTTTTATACATACACAAATCTCTTAAGGACCACTTGAAAATGCAAATTCTGATTTGCAGGACTGGATATAAGGTTGAAACTCTGCACTTCTAACAAGTCCTAGGTGATAACCACTGCTTTTCAGGGGCCCTCACTTTGAAAGGCTAAGCTCCAGAATCCTCTCAAGGCCAAGGTGGGAAATCTTTATTCATCAATATAATACTCTAGATTTCTACAGCATGTTTCTTCCAAGGAAATTAAAGATCCCCCACATCAGTTAATTCTCTTTTCCTCCCTCCTAAGTGCTCCAACATAACCTCCACTTAACTGGTGGGTACACCAAGGTCAAGGTGTGAGTCAAGTTCACTGGAACCTGAAGAATGGGGGGAAAGAAGAATGCTGCCAACAGCAGGGGACTAGATCTATTGTGAACCGTAAAATGAAGTCGTTGTGATGCCAAGAACTTGGTGTTGTATCATAAACCCAAACTGGCATACAGGGGGAGTTGGTAGAACTTTTTGGCTGGTGTAATTAAAAACGTCTGAGGTTACGCTGCCTTGGGTATAGTTATATCTCCTTGTCTGAATGATATCACTAGAAATATCTCTCTCTCTCAAAGTTCTATCTCTGTACTCTTTAGCTTGGTTTCGCTCCCAGGCAGTCTTCCCATATGCTGTGGTAAGAAGACCACTAGCTGTCTGGACATACATCAGCTTAGCACCACCAGCAGAAAGACAGCTCCCCTTTCCCATTGGCTGGCCTCAGCCCACCTGCCTGTTCATGTTCACCATGACTTTGGTTAGCCAGACTCTGGGATGCAGTGATTTGATGGACCAGACCTAGATGATGTCTGGAGCCTGGAGGTGAAGTCAGCTTCACCTGAACCACATGAAGCCAAAGAAATGGAAGAAAAAAGTGTCCAAAGGAAAGGAGAATACCATTTGGTTGGTGGGCAAATCACAGCCTCTAGTCACAGTCATTATGAATCTATGTCCATGAAAGGCTATGTTTTCATTGTGGTTATGTTTTTAAATTTTATTTATTCTAATTTGTTATATATGATGGCAGAATGCAATTCAGTTCATATTACACAAATGGAGCGTGATTTTTCATGTCTCTGGTTGTACACAAAGTAGAGTCACACCATTGGTGTCTTCATACATGTACTTAGGGTAATGATGTCTGTCTCATTGCACCATCTTTCCTACCCCCATGTCCCCTCCCATCCCCTCCCTCCCCTTTGCCCTATCTAAAGTTTCTCTATTTCTCCCATGCTCCCCCACCACCTCCATTATGGATCAGCATCCTTATATCAGAGAAAACACTTGGTATTTGGGTTTTTTTTTTGGATTGGCTAACTTCACTTAGCATTATATTCTCCAAATCCATCAATTTACCTGCAAATGCCATGATTTTATTCCATTGTGTATATATACCACATTTTCCATTGTGTATATATACCACATTTTCTTTATCCATTCATCTAATGAAGGGCATTTAGGTTGGTTCCATAGCTTAGCTATTGTGAATTGTGCTGCTATAAAGATTGATGTGGCTGTGTCCCTGTATTATGCTGTTTTTAAGTC
Organism: Marmota monax; assembly: GCF_021218885.2. Taxonomy (NCBI): domain Eukaryota; kingdom Metazoa; phylum Chordata; class Mammalia; order Rodentia; family Sciuridae; genus Marmota; species Marmota monax. The sequence continues at coordinate 1,795,082 of NW_026692072.1, read as the reverse complement.
CTTTGGATATAAACTAAGGAGAGGGATAGCTGGGTCAAATGGTAGTTCCATTCCCAATTTTCCAAGAAATCTCCATACTGCTTTCCATATTGGCTGCACCAATTTGCACTCCCACCAGCAATATATGAGTGTACCTTCTTCCCCACATCCTCGCCAACACTTATTGTTGTTTGTATTCTTAATAGCTGCCATTATGACTGGAGTGAGATGAAATCTTAGAGTAGTTTTGATTTGCATTTCTCTAATTTCTAAAGGTGTTGAACAATTTTTCATATATTTGTTGATTGATTGCAATATCTTCTGAGAAGTGCGGTTCAGTTCCTTGGCCCATTTATTGATTGGGTTATTTGTTTTATTGGTGTTAATTTTTTTTGAGTCCTTTATACATCCTAAAGATTAGTGTTCTATCAAAAAGTTGTTGTTGTTGTTTAAAAGGAAGAGAAAACAAGAATCTTTAACTCAGGCAACACAGGAAACACTGCCATTGTGTCTTTGAAATCACATTTTTTTCTTTTATTTTTTTTCTGGAATGAAAACCATCATTTTAATTTTTTAAATTAAATTATTTTATTTATATATAACAGTGGAATGCATTAAAATTCTTATTATACATATAGAGCACAATATTTCATATCTCTGGTTGTATACAAAGTATATTCACACCAATTCCTGTCTTTATACATGTACTTTGGATAATAATGTTCATCACATTCCACCATCATTTCTAACCCCATTCCCCCTCCCTTCCCTTCTCACCCCTCTACCCTATCTAGAGTTCATCTATTCCTCCCATGGTCCCCCTCCCTACCCTACTATGAATCAACCTCCTCATATCAGAGAAAACATTCAGCATTTAATTTTTTGGGATTGGCTCACTTCACTTAGTATTATCTTCTCTAACTCCATCCATTCAAAGAGGTAAGCACCAAAAAAACCAAATAATCCAATCAATAAATGGGCCAAGAACCAGAACAGACACTTCTCAGATGATGATAATCAGAAGATCAATCAACAAATATATGAAAAAATGTTCATCATCGCTAACAGAGAAATGAAAATCAAAATTACTCTAAGATTTCATCTCACTCCAGTCAGAATGGCAGTTATTATGAAGACAAACAACAGTGAGTGTTGGTGAGGATGAGAGGAAAAAGGTACACTCATACACTGCTGGTGGGACTGAAAATTGGTGCAGCCAATATAGAAAACAGTATGGAGATTCCTTGGAAAACTGGGAATGGAACCACCATTTGACCCAGCTATCCCTCTCCTTGGTTTATACCCAAAGAACTTAAAAACAGCATAATACAGAGACACAGCCTCACAATTCACAATAGCTAAACTGTGGAACCAACCTAGATGTTCTTCAATAGATGAATGGATCAAAAAAAAATGTGGCATATATGCACAATGGAATATTACTCAGCAATAAAAGAGAACAATTTTTTCTTAGTACTTAACCTCTTCTCCATCTCTTTGGACTCCCTTCTGCCATTTTTAGGGCCACTCCCTCATCCCCAACGCCCAGGATTCTCATGCATTCTTTCCCAATCAAGTAAATGAATTCACCTTTCCATGCTAGGGACTCATATTAGCACTCTTCCAGGGTTATCTGGACTCCAAATGAGAATGACCACAACGGATGGTGCTGGACATAAAATAAATGTGTACCAAAGATGGCGTTCTTGGGACTTGGGGAATTTTTTTCCCCTAGGAGAAGAGGATCTCCTTCGTCTTATCAAATCACAGGGCCAAGGTCATAGCCTTTTAGCCCTAGAGCAATCCTCTCTGCCTGGAGGTGGCAATAGAAACCGGTGGAGTCACAGCTGGCTGATGAAAGGCCGCGTCATGTCTGTCCTGGGAGGAACCTCTAAATAGGAGTCCAGGTGGCAAACCTTGCTCAATTATCAATGTGAAAAGCCTGTAAAGCGAGACCTCAGGAGGGGAACGTACCAGCTTTGTCTCTGGCAGACAGAAGAGGCTGGTTGGAGCCTGAGAGCCATCGAGTACAGTCATTCAGGGGCTTAGCGACACCCCCCAACTGTCAGCCCACAGGACTCCCCAGCTGGAGGAGGGTGGCTCTGGCTATGAAAGAACCAGTTCTGGCCAGTTTGTGGGATCTCATTGATGTTCTGTGATGTCAGGTTAGGCTGATAGGGTATTTTATTGAATGACACAAATTCCAGCTTCAGTAACAGTACCCCAGTGTCAATAGTGAATGTAAATAGATTGTCTTGTAAAATGAGAAAATATGCACACTGTTTCCCAGCCTCCCCTCTCCTGAGCAGACAAGCTATGAGACCACACTTGGCACCTGGAGGTTCCTCTCACTTTTTCACCCAAAGCACACAATGACCCCCTTTATGTGCTGCCTGCCAGGCTCCATGGGAAGGGCACTTGGTGTGTGCAGCTTGACTACAGTACTACTGTACGCGGTAATCATTAACCTGAAATGGCATTTACGATGAGGAGATGGTGGTGTGTGCTCCTCTCCCTCGTCCCTCCAGCAAACAGAATGTCCTGACTCTGAAACAGGTAGGACCAGTTGCTGCCAGCCCGTCAAAGACACAGTGTTCTGCTGTGGAATTAGCCATGCATAATGGGCCCATTGACTTGGGCAGCGGGTGCTTTCCTCTCCAGGCAGGAGCTGGACCTAGACCCCGGGGACCGGTGGGGAGGTTTGTGTTTCTAAGTGGGCTTTGTGCACTCACTGGAAGAGGAGTCTCCCAGGCTGAGCTAATCTTGAACTGAGCTGAGAGCTTCAAATGGACCCCTTCATTTGGAGGTCAGGGCCCAATACTGCCTTTGGTGGCTGCATAACCCAAACAAGGTTTTATCACCTTAGGGCCTTTTTGCCCAGTGGCTTGGTAAGTAGGGGCAGGTTGGGATTAGAGAGCGGCTATGGTAGAGGTGAGGCAAAAGGCACAGAGGAATTAGGTAGTGTTCATTAGCACAATTACAGAGCCAGCCTGGGCTGGGACAGCAAGCAACACAGGCCTCCTGAATTTTGTCTTCTGGCATGTTTAGAGGATGCAGGAACTAGTAGCCCTGCTTGGTGGCTCAGTCCTAAGAAAGGTTCTTCCCATGAGGAATCCAGGCATCACTGTTGTCTGTCCATTTTTTTTTTTTTTTTTTGTACCAGGGATTGAACTCAGGGGCACCTCACTGAGCCACGTCTTCAGCCCTTTTTATTTTTAATTTGAAGACAGGGTCTCGCTAAGTTGCTCAGGATGTAAGTTGCTGAGGCTGGCCTCAAACTTTCTGTACTCCTGCCTCAGCCGCCCGAGCTGCTGAGATTACAGGCATGTGCCACCACACCCGGCCACGTCACTCCTTCCTTGTGCCCCTCATATGTACTTGGATGGAGCAGGAGAATATGGCAAACTTAGAATTGGAGAAAGTGGGTCTCTGTCCAGCTCTGTGACCCCTCGCAGTGCCGTGTCAGGTAGATCCATTCATGTCCTAGAAGCTCATTTCCCTCATCTGCAGAGAGAGCCAGGAGTGGTGGTCTCCAGGGTTGGCCACTGCTCCACCATGAGCAGGAGCTCTTCCTCTCCCAGCAGCCCCTGGGAGAGCACTGGGTGAGGAGGGGTGAGGGTGAGGATGCAAGGAGGGAAAAGGAAGCCCCTTCAAAAGCCCACCGCTGATTTGGAGCTTATATCTTCTTCCCAGTGAATCATTTGAATCCTCCTGGGAAATGACAAAGTGCTAGTCAAAAATCTGAAGTTTCTTTTATTTGACTCTTGTCATCCCCAACCCCTGGTTTTCAGATCGAGTGACTTGCCCCTGGTTCACAGGGAGAACTGGTGGGAGATCTGCTTCCGGGTGAGAGTTCATTCCCCTAATTATGCAGCCGCTGGTCTTCAGTAGCTGGTGACTGGACCACCCCTCAGTTGGTAGTAGTAGCTTCTGTGGACCTCTAGTAGTGATGTGATATCAAGGATGCGCTGAGACACTGTGCAATGCACATTAGCGTCATCAGTTCATGGATTCCCCCCCCCCTTTTTTTAAAATTACAAACCTGTGACATGTGTGCTCTCCTCAGCTCCATCTGATGACATGGGAAGTAAAAGTGAGACTTCGAGAAAGTCAAGAGTTTTGAAGTTGGAATCTGAGAGGCCTGGAAGCAGAATCCATCCACTTACCCGGTACACCCCACTGTTTTGCTAAGGTGGCAATGTGGGGGCTGTGGGCTCCGGTTCCAGGTCATGGAAATAGTCTACAAAAATGGCCTCAGAATTTCTGATTAGAAAACCAGCCAGCCAAGCACCAGCTCTTCTCTGGGGCTGACCTTGGTACACTGGGCCAGGGCCCTGGAGACAAAGCCCCCACTGTCCCCTGCTGTCTTCTCTAGCTCCCCCTTCCCAAAAGAACTTCCTGTCTTTCTGCAGAGTTGCCTGGCCAGCAGTGCTCTTGACCTGGCCATTGGGAGCTCTCCCCCACAGTGAGCATTTGTCAAGAAGCTTCCCAAGCGGAAGAAAACACTATCATCCCTCTCTGGCTCCTGATGCTATGGCCAACAAGACATCAGCCCCAAGATCCTGGAAACTTTGGCCTGATGCAGATCATGTGTCTTCATGTGACAGTTGGTGGGAGGGAGGGGTGGTGGAGGACAGAAAAACCAGAGTCATCAGTCTTGGCAGTTCTTACCTGGATGCTATTGTCACTTTCAAAATGACCAGACCATCTGCCCGTGATTATCACTATCTCATACAGAAGAGCCTTGTTCCTGACACAATCTTCCGAATTAATAAGTGGGGAATATGCCTATTACTAATTGGATAGGCCAAATCTGGCCCTAAGAGACTAAGCAATGGGGTATTCTGTCCTAGAACCTGGGGGTTGGAGCAAAGAGACCCAATTCCCTGATGTGTAGCCAAGTGCCTCCTTCACTCTGGGTTAACATGACACCAGGTCATAGAATGTGCCTCCCTGTGATATTCAATTCTAAGAAAAATGCTTGGCTCTGTTAAAGAGAGCTAGCTGACCTCGGGAGAGAGTACACCCTGAGCCACGTGGCCCCTGTGGCAGACGCAAGGTAGTCACTTGAGTTTTACAAGCAACTGACTGGAGTCTGTGGAGTCAAAGTTCATAAAACAGCCCACGAGGCTACAATTTGTCTTAGATTGTGCCCTCCCCAAGCGCCAAGGCCAAATGCCTCTTCCTTCAGGCAAGCCTTCCCATAACCTCACATTAAGACTGGGACCCCTGTGATTTTATTTTTGTGGTTCTCCCTAGAAGCTTATATCAAAAGAGTGATTTAAGTTTATGCTTCTATTTATTCAGTAGCAGTCATCTCATTCAAGCTGTCAGAGCCACAGAGGAGGTTCATGGCTGGGCCTCTTGTTAGGGTCTGGTACAGAGCTGGCCACTTGTAAGCCCTCAACACATGTTTGTTGGAGAAAGGAGAAGTGGATATAGAGAATATTACACTTAAAAATGGGCAGGAAAATGTTAGAACTAGAAATTTCCTCACGTTTATTTTACCCTGGAAAGCAAGGGTTGGAGTAATAGTGACGTGTTCAGGGTCACATCGTTGGTGATAAGAGACCAAGAACTAAATCCAAGACTCGTTAGTCCATTCATTGAGGGGTTACCTTTAGTTTCTGCTTGCTATGGCTCAAGTATGGGTAGTGTCCCATGAAGTCCCATGTGTTAAAGGCTGTGGTCTAGAGGGAGGTCAGAGGGAGGTCCTCAGCTCATTGGAGCCATGCCCAAGGGGGATAGGGGACCTAGCCTGTCCTCTTGCTCTCTGCTGTCTGGCTCATGATGTGAGTGGTTTGTTCCAACTCATGCTTGCTGTTGCTGCCATTCAGCACCTTCACCAGAGGCCCAAAGTGATGGGACCACCCAACTGTGGATTGGAGCCTCTGAAACTGAGGTCAACAAACTTCTTTTATCTATAAATAAATTGCCCCAGGTATTTCATTATAGTAACTGCTCTTGGCTGAAACTATACAACATACTAGTTCTTCCATGGTCTCTCCCCATCCTTCTGCCTTCTTCAGTTATAGCATCACTATTAATTATGACTATAGGCCAAACCCCTATCATCTCTTGCCTGGAATTCTAGAGTTTTCCAGTCTCTCCATTGCTCCCCTGTTTTCTCCAGCCCTTCTACCCACATGAGCTGCAGGGATCTCTTTCAAGTGGCCATGAGAGCACAGAATTCCCCTGCGTTAAGCCATCAATGGTGACCTAGACACCCTACATCGTTTGACCCCCTGCACCCCTTAAAGCCCCTCCACACTCTTGCCCTCACTAGCTGTGTTCCCCCCATACAGACTTCATTTTTCTATTCAAACATTTCAAATTCGCTGTCTCTTCTGTCTGGAATACTTTCTGGCAGGGCTGCACATACTTTTAAAATAATGTCACGTCCTCTGACCATCCTGAATAAAGTAGCCCTTCCACACCACAGAACACATGTTCTCTCATGTTTTCCCATTTTTCTGACTTCATATCACATATTGCTTTCTGAAATAATTTGCTTTTCTTTCCTTTTTTTAAAAATTCTGGTTGGACACAAGACCTTTATTTTTATTTATTTATTTGTATGTGGTGCTGAGGATCGAACCCAGCACCTTCCACGTGCTAGGTGAGAGCTGTACCATGAGCCACAACCCAGCCCCTGAAATAATTTTCTTTCTTTGTTTTCTTGCATATTATTTGTCAAATCACATGACAATGAAGGTGGCATGAAAATGGGGACTTTGTCTGGTATACCATTATGTGCCGAGCACTGAAAAGCCCTGTGCATATATTTATTCAGTTTTCTTATATTTATTAGATGAATTAGATATTGTAAACACTTTCAGTTGGGGGCCACTGATTTGTGAAGATGGTGAAAAAGAGAAAAACCACATTGAAAAACCAAAACAACAACAACAAAAAAACTAGAGTTTGTGCTTGGAGAGTGAAGGCTCTTGAATAGTCAGATACTTGCCAAATTGGCCAACATCAGACTTCCCAGGAGAGTTGGTTCTTGGGAATCACCCAGTGTCCGTGGGGATCCAACATCCAGGACTGGGCCAGGAAACTGCTGGCTATTGGCAGAAAGTGGACTAGTTTGGAAAACTAGTAGGTGATAGGATTCAGAGCCAAGTACCTGTTCTTACCTTTGACCTTGTATCTGCACTTCAGGGAAATGATCCTAACCACAGAAAAGACTTGGTGTGCAAAGATATTTATCTTATCTATTTTTATTAAAGTGAAAATTTACAAATAACATAAATGTCCTAAAGTAGCAGAAGTGATTAAGAAAACCACGATGTGGTTACTGGATGGACATTTAAAAAAATACTTGTATGTTTCTACATGGAAAAGCACTTGTATTTTCATACTAGATTGTAAAATGGTCTGTTTAGCATGATACACTTAAATGCACAACCCATATTGGATGTTAACGACATGGACTGAAATTCTTACCTTGACCACGTGTTTGATCTTGGGCAAGTTATTACTTTTCTCTGTGCTTCAGTTTTCTCACCTCTAAAGTGGAGTTCGTCACAACTTGGGACTAAAGGAGTTACTGTAAGGATTAAATGAGCTAATGTATCAACATTTAAGCCCTCCACCAATAGCAGATATTATTACTGTATGTGTACATATAAGTGAGAAAGACTAGAAGAAATAATATTAAAACTCTAAGAGCAATGGTGCTAAACTTGTTGGATATGAATGATTTTTCTTTTCTCCAACAGGAAGTTCTGTTTTCTCTGTACATTATTTGGTAGTAGACTTGGTGATAGCCAGGTCTCCAGAATTGGAGTGACATTGAAAGCAGAAAGAAGGCAAATGAACCAAAGAATCTTTGCAAATACAAAATTTTACATTAAAATATAAAATGTGTTTGGGGCTGGGGATGTGGCTCAAGCGGTAGCGCGCTCACCTGGCATGTGTGCGGCCCGGGTTCGATCCTCAGCACCACATACAAACAAAGATGTTGTGTCCACCGAAAACTGAAAAATGAATATTAAAAACATTCTCTCTGTCTCTCTCTCTCACTCTCACTCTCTCTTAAAAAAATTTAAAAAATTAAAAATTAAAAAGAATATATAAAATGTGAAGTATATAAAAATTATAGCAATCCCTTACACAGCACTTATTCACGCACGCCTGTAGCCAGCTGCTAAGTGGCCGGGCTATATTTATGATCTGGAATACTCGGACTCCAGAGTACATGCTCCTTGTTCTGAACCACATCCTCTCTCCAAAAATATTTTTACATCTCCTGTTCTCTCTCCTCATAGGTCAGTCCAATCAGGTGGCTTTCAACAATCCATGTATTTATTTAAATACTTATCAAATGCCTCCTTGCAAGGGAACAATTCTGCCCTAGCTTCCTGGCCACTGTCCACATGTTCACAGAGGCCACTCAGGCAGAGGCTTGGACTGTAGCTTATCTAAGTCTTGGTAAAATGGCTTGTGGTCCTCTTAGAACCCCAGAACAGGGCTTGTGAAAAGCTATTCTGAGACCATCTCCCACTCAAACCAGGCAGGATATCTTAAGAACATTTCTCGTCAGCTCCTAGATCCTAATGAGGTATGGGGCTTTCTGCCCCACACTTCCCAAAATAGTGCTGTAGAATATAAACCACTAGCCACATTCTAAAATCACCTGGCTCCTCAGCGGCAGGGCATCCCATAAGTCACACTACAGTCATCCGATGACCTGAATTTCAGTGTTGTTCCTTTTGATGTGTAGACAAGGATCACGGGAAGCTGGTACCTTTGGCTTCTTCTTTTCATTGTCTGTGTACGTAGTAAACTGTGTGAATCTAAAAATGGCTGGTGGCATCTTTCCCTGTCAGATCACTCAGCCATTGTCCGTGGTCTTTCCTTTTCTCGTTGGCTGCATCCATGAATAAAAGAGATGAAGTTCCTTCTCTCTGGGAGCTTCCATTCCTGTGGGGTTCAGACTGCAGAAACATGGGCACAATAAATAAGTGAAATCTGTGTGACAGAAGGTTGCACGGGAAACAGAGAAGGCAGGAAAAGGGAAGGGGGTCAGCAATCCAGGCTCAGGGGACAGATTGCTCAGAAGGGTGGACAATGGACACCTCACCTTGAACATGAGAACTGGAGGGAGCCGAGGGCCTTAGCCAGGGGATGGCTAGGCAGAGGAAAGGGCTCCAGCAATATGCCTGGAACATTCGAGGAGCAAGGGACAACTCTGACCAGGGCAGGGTAAAGAAAAGCAGTATAGGCAGCAGTAAGTGAGCCAGCAGAGGAGGGGCTGAAGAGGAAAGGGTGGGCCGGGTCTGCTAAGGCCTTGGGAAAGGTTTTGAGTTCTGCTTTCGACTGAGAGGCTATATGAGCTACTATCACAGAGTTTTGGTTTTTAAGTTTTTTATTGAAAAACACACTTATTTTACACTTAGCAAAGCAGCTTAGAGAAATATGGAGACCTATACTCTGAACCACCTCCAAGATCAAAAATTAAATTTGCCATGTACCCCACCCAGAGATCTTCCCCCAGGCTGGGTCCCCGTCAGAGCTCCCTACCTCTGTCCAAATGTGACCACTGTCCAGACTTTTATATAAGTCACTTCCTTGGTTTCTGTGTCTTCGGCCACCCAGTTTGCATCTCTAGTTTAATGGTGATATGTCTTTTAACTCTCCTTTCACCCACAGGCTCTCCTTCATTTCTTTCTTTTTCCTATAAATTATCTATTCAAGTCTGCAATTTGACCTCTAGCGTTTCTAATGCTGGATTTTGTAAAGCCGTCGCATATCCTTGGGCACAGGAGTGACATAATCCAAGTCAGATTTTTTTTTTCTTTTTTTTTCTTTTTGTGGGGAAGAATATCAGGGTTTGAACTCAGGCCACTTGACCACTGAGCCACATCCCCAGCTCTATTTTGTATTTTATTTAGAGACAGGGTCTCACTGAGTTGCTTAACATCTCACTTTTGCTGAGGCTGGCTTTGAACTCACCATTCTCCTGCCTTAGCCTCCCGAGCCTCTGGGATTACAGGCCTGCTCCACTGTGCCTGGCTCCAGGTTAGATTTTAAAAGTCACAGTGCGGGGGTTTATATGTTGCTGGATTCAGTTAAGGGAGCTTTTATTAAAGTGCAGCCTTTTTTCTTGTGATGGTTTTGTCTAGCTTTAGTATCAGGGCGACCCTGGCCTCAGGGTATGAATTGGAAGATGCCCCCCTCTCATATATCTATTTTTTTGGAATATTTGATGTGAAATAGAATTAATTTATGAAGCCAGGCATTTGCTTTTCAAATTGTCTATTTCTTCTTGATTCAGTTGTCATTAGTTTGTGACATTCTAAGTGTTTATCCATTTTATCTAAGTGATCTCATTTGTTGGCACACAGTGGCTCATGGTAATCTGTTATAATCTTTTTTTATTTCTGTACGATCAATAATTTCTCGATCCTCAGCACCACATACAAAAAATAAATAAAACAAAGATATTGTTAGCAAATCCCCCCAAAAAACAAATGCCGAATGTCTTCTCTGATATAAGGAGGTTGACTCATAGTAGGGTAGGGAGGAAGAACATGGGAGGATTAGATTAATTCTAGATATGGAACAGGGGTGGGAGGGAAAAGGAGGGATTAGCAAGGATGGTGGAATGTGATAGGCATCATTATACAAAGTACATGTATGAAGACTTAAATTGGGTGTCAAGATACTTTATATACAAACAGAGATATGAAAATTGTGTTATATATGTTTATTAAGAATTGTAATGCAAAAAAACCCTCAACAAAGTACATGTATAAAGGCATAAATTGGTGTGAACGTACTTTATATACAGAGATACGAAAAATTGTGCTCTATATGTGTAATAAGAATTGTAATGCATTCCACTGCTGTCGTGTATTTAAAAAAATAATAAAAATCAATAAAAGATAAAAAAAATACAACAAAATAATGAAGGCACTTAAGGCTACAAATTTTCCCTCTCAGCACTCTTCCATGAGTTTTGTTATATTGTGCTTCATTTTAATTCACCTCAAACGATTTTTAAATTCCTTTGTAATCGTTTTCTTCATCCCATTGGCTATTTTGTGTTATGTTGTTTGATTTTCTCATATTTGTGAATTCCCTTTTATTTACTTCTAAATTATATCGTAGTCAGAGAACATCTGTTTTATGATTTCAATTCCTTTAGATTTATTAAGGTTTGCTTTATGATTTTATATATGGTCTACCCTGGAGGAAGATGTGTTTTTTGCTGTTGCTAGTTGCAATGTTCTAGAGATGTCTGTGAGATACATTTGGTTCTAGCATTTTGCAAGTCTATTTTTGTGTTGGTCTTCTTTTTAGTTGTTTTTTCCATTACTGAAGTGTTACATTGGAATTTCAACTGCTATTGTTAAAATACCTATTTATCCGTTCAGTTTTGTCAGGTTTTATTTCCAGCTTTATTGCAGTATGTTTTGATATTTGATTATAAAATGATTGCCACATTGAATTGATTAGTGTATCTATTGCTGTATATATTTCTGTAAGTTTTTGCTTTATGCATTTGAGACTCCATTGTTAAGTGCATATATGTTCATAATTATAATATCTTCTTGATGGATTCACACTTTTATTTCATATTGATTATTCCTTATCTGAAATGCTTGGGATGAGAAGCAATTAGGATATCAGATGTTTTCAGATTTGCAAATATATAACAAGTTATCTTGGGAAAAGAACACAAGCCTAAACATAGAATTTATTTATGTTTCATGTAAACCTTTCTTATATATCTTGCCTAAAGGTAATTTTATGCATATTCTTAGAGTATCTGCATTTTGATGGTGACCCATCTTATGAAGGCAGGTATGAAATTTTCCACTTGTGGCATCATGACTCAGAAAGTTTTGGATTTTAGAGCATTTTAAGATTTTGGATTTTCATATTATGGATATTCACCTTGTGTTTTGAAATAGCTTTTTTTAATTTCTAGTAACAATTTTTGTATTGGTGTCTATTTTGTGTGACATTAGTATAGCCACTCCATCTCTCTTTTGGTTACTGCTTATATATATTTTACATCCTTTTACTTTTATCATATTTGAAATGTAAGGTAGATTTTTGTGTGGATAGTACATAATCATATCATTTTTCCATCAATTCTGTAATATCTGCTTTTTATATGGAATGAAATGCTTAATCCATTGATATTTAGTGCAATTATTGATAAGGGAAGACTTATGAATATCATTTTACTATTTTTTTCATGTCATATCTCTTTTTTGTGCCTTTCTTCTCAATTACTTGTTTCTCTTACATAAAATAAATATTTACTGCTATACCACTTTTATTGCCTTGCTGCTTCTTTTATATTTTATACAATATTACATATCATGTTACATTTATATATATAATATACATTACATATTTTCTTAGTAGTCACCATGGAAATTGCAATTAATATCTTAAAACAATCTACTTTAAAGTAAAACTAACTTAATTTCAATAGAACACAAAAGTTTTGCTCGATAGACCTCCATCCCCAACCTCTTCCTTTGTTTATACAAATTGCATCTTTATTTCTTATAAGCCCATCACCACAGTTTTATAATTATTGCTTTACCTTTTAAATTGGATACAAGAAGAAAAGAGCTACAAACAAAATGCGTAACTATATAATCTTGTGTATTTACCTGTGTAGCTAACTTTAATCAGTGCTCATTTCTTTGTGCTTTCACATCACCATTTATATACTTTCCCTTCAGCTTGAAGGATTTTCTCCTTCCATTTGAAGGATTTCTCCTTCCATTTAAAGGAAAGTTTTGGTTGACAGCCTTTCTCTTTCCGTGTTAAAAATGTCATTGCACTGTACTATGGCCTGCATGGATAATTACTATTAATGTTGACCTCAACTCAACCTCCCCATGCTATCAGACAGAAGAAAAGAGTGCCCATTTTCAGGTGTAAATACTAAACTTACTGTTTATTCTGTTTAGGCACAGTTTGAAAGGAAGGAAACGAAAATATTATTTAAAAACTTGTACTCTGAAGCTAAAGCAGTTCATAGTGTCGAATTTACAACATCAAAAGCTTACATTAGGGAAAGAGATTTAATATTGTCATTCTAAGCTATTCTTTAAGTAACCAGAGAAAGAATAAATCAAATCCAAAGCAGATAGAAAGAAAGAAAAAGTTAAAGACAGAAATCAATGAAATAGATGGTAGAAAAACAATAGAGAAAAATCAATGAGACCGAAACCTAGTTCTTTCAAAATATCAATAAAATTAATGAGCTTTCAGTCTGATTAAGAGAGTGCATTACAACATATTCTACAGACATCAGCAGGATAATAAGATAATGTCATACACGCCTTGAGAACAATGCAATTCAGAAAGTTAGATAAAATGAGTTCCTCAAATGATATAAATGAACATAGACTGCATATGAAGAAATGTGTAATCTGAACAGTCACTTCATTTGTTAAGGAACTTGGATTCGCTATTAAAGATCTTTTCCAAAGACAACTTCAAGATCAAATGGTTTTTGTTGGTAAAATCTCCTACTAAACTTTTAAGAAAGAGATCAAATCAATTCTTCACAAACACTTCCAGGAAATAGAAGAGGGAGGAGCATGTCAGGAAGCACTGTATGAAGCCAGCATTATCCTGCTGCCAAAACCAGGAAAAAAAATATGGTGAGAATTGATAATTAAAGGCCAAGGGAATACAAAAACCCTCAAAAATTTTTAGCAAATCAAATCCAGAAAATATAAAATAAAATATATTAAGGCTAATATGTGTATATCCATAAACTGCAAAGTTGACTTGACATATTCTAAAAATCAATTGATCAATCAATTGACAACATGAATGTGAAAAACATATGATCATCCCAATAGATGATTTAATAAAACTTATGTTTGAAAGACTCAGTAAACTAAGAATAAGAGAACAGAAAGATGTTTTCTCCTCTTGGTAAACGGCATCTATTAAGTACCTATAGCTAATACTACACTTAATGATGAATGAGTAAGTATTGGTTTTATTTCTTTCTTATATACTAGGTAGATTTCATCAGCAAAACCATTTGAGCATGGAATTTTCTTTGTAGAAAGGTTTCAAACAATGAATTCGAAATTTTAATAGATATGGGAGTAAAGCAATGATATTTTCCCTCACTTTTACTTAACATTTTTTCTGGAGATTCTGAGCAGTGAAATAAGAAAAGAAAAATTTAAAAGACACACAGGTTTAAAAAAAAAGAAAGAAATTTTATTTTTATGTACCAAGAACATCTACAAATTAAAGTTAATACTTCCGAGATCAGAGGAGATCGGGCGCGTTCAGGGTGGTATGGCCCTATTGCACGGTAATGGAAGGAGACCCTCAGGGTTATACAGTGGAGGGGGTAGAGAGAGAGGAGGGGAGGGGAGGGGAGAGGTGGGGAGGGGGGAGGGTGGATGATGGGAAAGGCAGCGGAGCACAACAGACACTAGTATGGCAATTTGTAAATCAATGGATGTGTAACTGATGTGAATCTGCAATCTGTGTATGGGGTGAAGGTGGGAGTTCATAACCCACTAGAATCAAAGTGTGGAATATGATATGTCAAGAAATTTGTAATGTTTTGAACAACCCACAATAAAAAATTAAAAAAAAAAAAAAAAAAAAATTAAAGTTAATACACCATATTGCTTATAATAACATCAAAAAATTAAAATACTTATATTAGTATTTAATAAAATATGTACAAAATTTATGTGCTGCAAACTAGGAAACATTTCTGAGAGGAATTAGATAAGATCCTATGTAAACACAGAGATGGTCCATGTTCATGGATTGAAAGACACATTATCATTATAATACTAATTCTAATTGTATCTATGGATTCAATGAAATACCAGTGAATATTCAACAGGCTATTTTTATACAAAGTGATAATTTGATTCTAAAATTCATGTTAAGTAGCAAAGGATCTAGAATTGCTGAAGCAATTTTAAAAATTAAAAACCTGGAGGTCTCACATTGCCTGACTTCAAGATTTTCTATAAAACTATAGTAAGTGTAGCCAGAACAATGTGTTCTTGACATAAAGATAGAGAAAAAATAATACAGAATAGAGGATCCAGAAATAGACTCACATATCTATGGAAAACTGATTTTGACAAAAGTTCCAAAGTGATTTTGGGGAAAAGAATAATGTTTTCATCATAGGGGAAGGAACTGTTTATCTGTTGAAAATCCACATGCAAAATCATTGATTTCCCCCAACCTTTACTACTATGTACTATATACCAAAAATTAATTTTGAATGGATCATAGTCATAAATGTCAGATTTAAAATCATACCATTTCTAGAATAAAATAGAGCTCTTTGTGATGTTACCAAAAAAGTCTTAGATATGTTACACAAAGAAAGCAAACTATAAAGTTGATAAATTGAACTTTCAAATTAAAACTTTTTCCCTTTGAAAAATAGTGTTAGGAAAATAAAAAATGCAAGCCACAGGGAAATGTTTGTGTATGCTTTATTCATAATTGCTTTCAACTGGAAACAACTGAAATATCTATTAACTGGTGAATGGATAAACAAATTGTTTCACATCCATACATTTGGATACAATTCAATAATGTATAGGAATAAGCTAATGCTTATTATGCAACAAATATGGAGGAGCACTGTGTGAAGAAAATGTGCCACTTACAAAGTTCTGGGGGACTATAGGAATCCGTTTATATGACACTTTGGAAAAGGCCAAAAATATGGAGACAAGTATCAGATCATTGGTCAATAGGGATAGAGTTGGGTGAAGGGACTGATTGTTAAAAGTTCCCAGGGAACATATTGCAGTAATGAGTATGTCATATACTATGATTATAGTGGTAGCCTCATAACCAATAATATTTTTCCCAAAAATATGCTTAAAAGGGTAAAATTTTCTGTTTATATATTATACTTTAAAATGCCCAAGCAAAGAAAAAGTAAATGGTGGGCAAGGGATTGTAGACATCAAAGACAGCCAACTCTCTCAAGGAGTTGGATGAAAATCGGAGCGATGAAGTGGGTCATTTGCTGGTGAGGGAAGTCAAGTCAAAGTGCAATGAAGATTTTAAAATTTATTTTGCAATTTTTTTTTTGATGATGGAAGCAAGAGCAGTGAGTCTGTGGATGGGAATCATCTAATGGTGAGAGAGAAGAATTACTGGAACAATAGGACTGAAATGGTGAGAGAAGATGGGATTTAGAGTGGAGGCACTGACTTCAGGTTGGAGCAAGGACAATTCTCCAATGATACCAAGCGGGAGGGAATAACATGTGGGTCTTGATGCTGACAGTCGGTAGATGCTGAGGTGGGAATCTGAAGTTCTCTTCTGATTGCTTTTATTTTCTCCATTTGGTAGAAAGCGAAGTCATCAGTTGAAGGAAATTCATTCTCTTAAGTGACTACTTCGCTGACCTGAACTTGACCACTTCTCTTCATCTCCACCAGCTATTGGCAGGAATGAAGAGTGCTTTGCATATGACTGTATCACCAGGGGATTCTTCAGGTGGGGATTCTTCAGATACAGCTAATAGAGCAGGTAATTGAGCCACATAATTTTGAGTGATTCCATTTTTTTGTTGTTGTTGCTCTTGATGTTTTACAAACTCTGTATGGTTTGAACGTGAAGTGTCCCCCAAAAGCTCATGTGTGAGACAATGCGAGAAAGTTTAAGAGGAGAAATGAGTCAACCCAATCAGTGAATTAATCCCCCGGTGGGATTAACTGAGTGGTAACTGAAGGTGGGTAGGGAGTGGCAGGAGACTTTAGGGTAATATTTTGTATCTGGCCAGAGGAGTCTCTCTCTCTCTACTTTCTGATCATCATGTGAGCTGCTTCTTCCCACCACACTCTTCTGCCATGATATTCAGCCTCATCTTAATCCCTGAGGAACAGAGCCAGCTGTCTATGGATTGAGCTGTCTGAAAGGGTGAGCTCCCAAATAAACGTTTTCTCCTCTACAACTTTTTCTGGTTGGGTCTTTTAGTCACAGCAGTGATAAAACTGACTAAAACACTAATTTGGTTAGTTATTTTGTGTCCAGTTATTTCTATAGTTCTTGTCTTTGTTGTCTCTTCTTTTTTTAATTTAATTTTATTTTTTTATTGGTTGTTCAAAACATTGCAAAAGGTGTGAGGTCTCTGGCATTTAAACATGTCCTGCCTCCTATCTGCATGTGACTTTTATTAGACCGGTGTCCTTTTCAATACCTAAAATAAACTTGATTTCCCTCCACCCTGAATAACCTTATAGCAGGCTGGCTTCCTGGATTGTTGGTTACAGATAAGATACTGATGGATGGATGGATGCAAACTCAAAATCATTAGTTATATGGTCAATTCCACCTTAGTTATTTTGCTCAAGTCAATAACTTTGGAATCATTGTCTCCTCCATTGAACCCCATCTCCCTTGGCCTCCACTTTCAGGCCATCAACAGTTACTCTTTGTCCTTTCTTCAGGACATCCAAGCCACCACCACCCTCTTCACTGGAACAACTGCAACATGCTTCCTTAATGTTCCCTCTGAGGCAATGCCCTGCTCCCATGGAACCTGTTCTCCACCATGGCGGACAAAGTTCTGCCTGACCTGAGTCTGGACCACTTCTCAATCCTCACATCATGGCCGCTTCCTTGGCTTCCTACTGGTTAACTGCATGGATCTTTCATTTCTTTGGACCTACGGTGTTCTCTCCAGCTCAGAGTATTTTCTCTGTCCCCTTATCCTGAAATGTTCTTCCTCTGGTCCTCGAATGGCTAGCTCTTCTCATCTTTAAGAAGACCACAGAATTGTCACCTCCTCAAAGAGGCTTTCTTTGATTATTTTATCCAAAGATTTGTCTAGCCCAACTGCCATTGTCCCTATAATGATCTAATCATCTTTCTTGTTTTGTACCTGTTCCCCATAACCTCTTTTCCTTTTTTTTTTTTTTTGCCTTAGACTAAGAAGAACCAGGCCATTTATAAAAACAGAACTCTGACCCACTACCAGCCCTATTCTTAGGAAACCAACACCCTTATCGGTAACAAACAATCCAGGAAGCTAGCCTGCTGTAAGTTAGACTTTCAGGAACTCAGATTGCTATCTCTAGTGACAATCTAGGAAGCTAAACAATAACTTGTATAAAGCAATTGTCCCCAAATGGCCAGGAATTGATTAATAACTGAGAGCTTCCCTAATTTTTGTCCTTACTTCCAACTTAAGACCAAACAGAGAAGACCAAATATTCATCTGGAACAAATCACACAGTTTTAACTATCCTACCTACAGCTTCCTAGTCCTACAGCCTCCAATCAAGGGGCAGTCAGACTTAAGACTTCCTTTTTTTCTACTGTTAAATCTTCACTATTCTTTGTACCAATAAAATGCAAAGGAAAGAGACTCATTCCCTTGCAAGGCAAGCTCAGAATAAGTAGGTTTTGCTTTTCTTATTTGGTTGGTTTTCCTTTATTTCCACAAAACCAGAAAATAGGAATGAATCATACCTTGCTTACGATCATATCCCCAAGACAACAATGCCTAGAATCACAGTAGTCTCTCAATAAATACTGCAAAATGAACGAATGGACGGATGATGGATGGATGAATGCAAACTTAAAATCATTAGTTATACGGTCAATTCCTCTCCTGCCTGGCTTCAAATTTATCCCTCACTGTATCTACTCCTACATCTTCCAAGCACATTCTTCTCAACAAAATCTCCCTGCCTGTGCCCATCATACATTCTTTCCTATAACACAACTAACGACTTTTCTTCTCCACAAAACTGTTAAT
The DNA here is from genome assembly GCF_021218885.2 of Marmota monax. Taxonomy (NCBI): domain Eukaryota; kingdom Metazoa; phylum Chordata; class Mammalia; order Rodentia; family Sciuridae; genus Marmota; species Marmota monax. Next base: position 1,776,340 of record NW_026692072.1, on the reverse strand, counting down.
TGATGATGGGTCTTTTTTTTTTTTAAACTCTTCATAGTGGCTAACACCTTCTGCAGTAATTTACTCTTATTAAAACCCTGGAGGGTATATACTGTTATTTTCCCCATTTTACAGATGGGGAAATTATAGAAAAAAGGCACAGAAACGAACCCTCTTGCCTAAAGTAATGAGTTAGTAGGAGGTAGAGCTGAGGTTTGAATTCACTTCTGCCCAACTTATATAGGATGTATGCCCCAAATTATATACCACTTGAGGTAGATAACAGTAACTTTTGTACAGTGTGCACAATAGTGATTCTGAAATTAATGAAATAATCAAAGTTCAAAAGTTGCATAAACAAAATAGAGAAGGGAGCAGAGCCATTTATAGAGGACATGGTGACTAGAGGAGTTCAATTATCAAGCCCCAAATTCTACATTTTAGCCCTCATCTCCTGCTTTGGCCCAGGGGTAAGCCCTTCTGTCTCCAGGGCTTCTTCACCCATCTCATTATTACGTTGTTTCTTTGACTTGCCTTTAGTCTGGTTCTGGAGATGGGACCAGACAGTGGCTGAGAGATATCTGATGACAAGAGCAGGCAGTTCTTTTCTTGGTTGTGTATATCACCAGAATACATCAATTTAACCATTTTTTCCTTCTTTTGCCATACTGGGGATCAAACCCAGGGCCTTGTGCATGCTCGCCAAACTTTCTACCATTACACTGCATTCCCAGCCCTCAACCACCCTTTTTGAGGTGTGGTGCTGAGTATGAAGGAGGATGCCAACACTAGCCAGATGCAGAGGATATCCTCCACTAGTTTGTAATAAACAATCATGAAAGTGCAATTCAATGAAGACAGACCGTATACAGCCCTGCTACATCAGAGCTAGGATCAATCACTATTATACGTGATACAGTTTCCCTTCATTGGGCAGAAGGGTTTGGAAAAATTTTGACTGGCTAAACATGAGATGTTCTAATACCTACAAAGTGGTCAAGAGATTAGCTCAGAAAAGATTTGAAAGCTGTTAGGAAAAAGAGTGTTGGATGAAGCAAATATAAATATAAGATTTCTTCAGGAATGTGTCTTTGAGAAGGTCTAGGTAGCATTGTATCTGTCCTGGAAGCCCAGAAGTTATGTGTAGTAAGTATAAACTCATGAACTGTTGCAAGGAAGTCCAAATTACCAGAGCAGCTGCCACAGGAAATCACCCAGAGTCACTAACCCTGGACAGCATTCCTCATCTCAGCCCTATTATGTTGGCAATAAGCTTCACTTCATGAGACATTAACAAAAGCAATGTGTGGATGTGTCACCATTGAATTCTTGAGAACTTCAGCCCCAGTAGTATCTCTACTACTTGATAAGTAGGTAAGTATTATATGTATATGTTATCACACACACACGTACATACTCATACCAAATTGTTAAGGGGAGATCCAAAACCAGAAATCTGGGTACATGTAATTTTAATTTTCCCTTTTTCCCTGTTTTTATGTCTTATTCAAGTTTTCTGTCATGTACATGAATTATTTTAAAGTTGGGGAAAACATACTTATCATATTATGTACATATTGCCAGAGAAGGGACAATTTCTGAGAGTAGCTTCTGATAAATATTCTCTTTAGTATCCTATGGATTTCAAAGCCGGTAGATTTAAAATGTATCTTAAGAGTTGCACCTGCATACTTGGCCAGCAGCTCCCAGTTCAAGACCTGGTTGGAAGGCTGACAGTCTTTTCTTTATTTTAGAGGTATGGGAAGTTACACCTTGTGCTCGGAAAGTGTTGTCAATGGGTTTGGCAGTGCACATCAATATCTCTGTGTCTGTTGCTTTCCGTGTCCGTGTTTGATTACTAGTCTCTCTCTCTCTCTCTCTCTCTCTCTCTCTCTCTCTCTCTCTCCTCCCACTCCCCATCTCTCTCTGCTGGGCAGAAGCAGAGGAAGGAGGGGCCAGGGAAAAAAATAAAACTCAGGAAGAGAGAAGGCACAGGGATGATTATTTAAACTAAAGTGTCCTAACCAAAAGCTGTTGAAAACTGCCAGATTTGAGGAGCTGTCACTGGGAAGGGCTTTTAATATTAAGCTGTCCTGAAGTCCCAAAGTTTTATCCCATTGATATCATATACCAAAGGATGTGTTAGCCAAAAAGAATTTTAATTCACGTCTGGGATAAAGCCAGGGTTAGCCTAAGTGGCAATAACTGATACAGTAAGAGGCACTGAAGGAGGCACCTGTTAAAATTCAAATAGATTTATTGAAACTTAGACTTTTAAAGTAAACTTGGGAAATATCCAGTCCAAACCTTCTACTTACAAAGGGCAAAGAAAGCGCAAAGAAGCTGTTTTGGCTGAGGTCACACAACTGATTTTTATAGAGCTGTCCCTCGCACCACAGTTTTGAACATTCTGATCTTTCAAACATACAATGCTTCCTAGCGTCCCTGAGTTAATATTTCTTTTTTTATTAGTGCATCTTAATTATATAGACTAGTGGGTTTCATTGTGTCATATGCATATATCGAAGTTAATATATCTATGAAAAAACTGATCTTATAGATTTAATTTTGTAAGTGATTCTTTTGTTGCTCTTTATTTATAGCTAGTAGTTTTATTAAAAAATATTTCTGTGGGAAATAAGCAATGGAAAATGAATGGCTATAATCTGAATTTCACTCATCTGATGTACCCGACTGAATAGTGTAGGTCAGGAGGCACCATGGATGAAGGTACCCAATTTCATCTAAAAGCAGAGCACTCAGTTCATCAAATTTTGCTTCTGCTGATTGATGAATAACCCATTTGAAATTCAGATTTACAAACTGTTACCATAGTCATCACTAACAGGTGTCACTCTGGAGTTTTAGAGTTTGGGGAAAGAGTTACTGTTTTATTTGGCACGCGATTAAGAGAATTGAGGAGAGATGTGTTTTCTTTGGCAGAAATTAAGAGACAGTGGCCTTCATCATATTCCAACGGCCAAGGATTGAATTATTTCCTGTGTTTTAGGGTCCCATCTAAGGGAAATGCTAATGATGCTGAATGTTTTTTTTTTGTTGTTTGACCTTTACTGAGAGTAATACGGATATAAATGTCCATTGATCAAACTGGGAAAGAGGCAGAAATAGGAGTGGAGGGGTGTGTGTGTGTGTGTGTGTGTGTGTGTGTGTGTGTGTTAGGGGATGGGGATAGTGGCTTCAGGTTTTTTACTTTTCTCAGTCATGTCCCTCCTCAGTGGCCTTACTGTGGTCACATGCCAAATCAAGTTTGGCAATTTGTCTTTTACTCTTTGATGGTTGGGAACAGGAAGAAAAAAAAATCATTTTCTGTTGTTTTGATTCAGAAACCTGAACAGTCCTAGTTGAATCTTGAGACACTTCTTGGAATTCTGACTACCAAAGTGCCCACTGAACACCCTTGCCTTGCCCATGTGGTTACTGATTAGATTTGGAAAAGCTGAAGGAGATGAGGAAGAGAAACTAAAGGGCATAGACTTGGCCATTGTCTGGTCTCACACCTCTTGGTCATGTGGAAGTCCTTATCTTCTCTGGGACCAAAAAAAAAAATGACTCTACCTTTCTGCTCATTTAGACTTGAAGGTATCCTAGAATGACTTATGATGAGGAAAATGAGTATTACCATTATGACCCAGTGTAGGAAAAAAATCTTACCTTGCTTACCAAGCAAGTTCATGTGTAGTTTTCCTAGCTTAAGACTACTTTCCATATTTCTCTCCCTATCAGCTGGAGCACAGCAGTTTAGCTTTGTGAATTTACTTTTAAAAAGCCAAACCCAGTCTTAGGAATCAAATCCAAGAGTTACAGAGTATGAGTCTTGAAAGGGAACTGAAAACTGATCGACTCTGGCTGGTGGAGCTGAGTGGCCCAGCCACGCTCACATGATCTTTCAAAGCACACCAACAGGACTCTCCAAGCTTCTAGTTTGGTTCTCTAATGATGACAACACTAATACCATTAATGTAAAAACTCAGATATTTTCCTGACATTTCCAGGCTGATCAGAACCTTGAACTGCTGCCTCGACTTGTTGGTTAGTCAATAACCTTGAGGCATAAATACAAACCGGGGAAGCTCAAGTGGACCAGTTTAACCTGAAGACATTAGAAAATCCTTCGGCAGAAGCAGAGACTATCAAATTATTCAAGCCTCCCTGCAAGTTCCAACGTGCCATGCTTATCTGTGTTTTCTCCTGTTGAAAATGTCATATCTCCAAAGACAGAAGTAGTCAGGGCCAGTGGCTCTAATGAGTTATTAAGAAGAGCTCATGAGGTCAATGTCTTAGGTATAAATGACACCTATGAAATCTCATGATACCATGGAGACCTTTCCCAACAGGCACCTGCAGAAACAGTGGACAAATGTTGCTTGAGAAATTGCTGTTCCCTTTGAGCCCCTAATGTCCTATAACAAGTCTAGGACACAGAGCGGAGCTTCCATCATAGAGCCCCTGGCCAGTAGGCCCTCAGTACATACTTGTCAAGGGAAGGAATAAGCCTCTCATTTTACTTCACACGTTTGGTAGTCCATCAAAGATCAAGAGAGTTAAGAGGACAGAACAAAGTTTTAAAATTCTATTTTGACCGGAAAAGAAGTAAACTGAACAGGGTTCTTAACGAATAACCACTGGTTCTGGCTCCTGGCTTAGAGACTTAAGTGGACTTTTTTTCTTCGAGCCAATTCCTTGAACTTTCTTCATGATCCCCCTGAACTTTAGTGTCTTCATCTGAAAGATGGAACCGGTACAGTCCATACTCTATGGGGTTGCTGTGAGCCATGAGGGAGAGAATTTAGATGAAAAAAGTCTCAGGTTTTTAGTGAACACTCTCGAGACATTATTCCATAAACTTCCTAACACCCTCCTCTGTAAAACAGGGAGAAGAGGAATCCTTACCATTGAAGTTGGATGTACAGAAGAAGTAATAACAGAAGCTAACACGTGAGTTCTTCCTCTAGGCAAAACATTATTCTATCACTCTGCATTTATTTATTTTTAAAATATATATATATATTTAAAATATATAAATTTATATTTATTATTATTTAAAATATAATATATATGTATATATATGTATATGTATATATATACATATATATGTATATATATATACATATATATATTTTTTTTAGTTATACATGGGCACAATATATTTATTTTGATGTGGTGCTGAGGGTCGAACCCAGTGCCTCACAGATGCGAGGCAAGTGCTCTGTCACTGAGCCACAACCCCAGCCCTCACTTTGCATTTAGTACTGATCCATTATAACCATTTTTTGGAGTCAGGTATCATTATTGTCCTCATATCTCAAATGAGAAAATTGTGTCCAGATGGGGCAAGTACCTGTTCAAGGTCACACAGCTAGTAGAAAACAGAACCAGGATTGGGACCCAAGCAATTAATTTCAGAGCATTAACCACAGGTCTATGCTGCAAGTAAAGCACTTAGCACAGTATCTGGTGTCTCTCTGCTGTGTTATTGTGTTCAATACACGTTACCAAGAAATGATGATAGACATAGCAATTTATTTGTATTTACTACTGAATGGAGTATATGCTTATTTATATTTTTAATCATAACTATGGTGGCATTAGGAAATACTGCATCTGTTATCCCTTTAGTGTTGCTATGTTTAGTGTCCCTTTAGCTACAGGAAAGCACAAACTTTGCAAAGAAATTCTCACCTTGATAATCATAGTAGGATAACATTACACATGCATTTAACCCATGTGAATTCAACTACTCATGCTTTACAAAAATATCAAAATGCTGTGAGGAGTTGTAAAAGCAAATTTTGTACACACACACACACATATATTTATATGTACATATATATTAACTATAAACTTACAAATGCATTATAAATTCTATATACATACATATTGATTTATAGGTTATAAGCACGAAATCAAGTACACAGTTCTCTGAGGAGATTGGGAGGTACTTTCTTTCTTTTTTTTTTTTTTTTGTTTTGTTTTTTGGTACCAGGTACTGAACCCAGGGGTACTTAACCACTGAGCCACATATCCAGCCCTTTTTATATATTTTATATTTTGAGATATGGCCTCACTAAGTTGCTTAAGCTGGCTTTGAATTTGTGATCCCCCTCCTCAGCCTTCCAAGCCCCTGGGAATAGAGGTGTGTACCACCATACCTGGCTGGGAGGTATTTTCAAGGGTAGCTGATTTTCACCTTTGGAACCCAACCTCTGTACAGAGCAAGGGTCTCCTTGATATACAGTATCAGTCACAAGTGCAATGAATGGAAGAGGAGGGAGAGGTAGTGGCAACTTCTTCCCACTATTAGTAATAACAAATCATAGATTGTATTTATTTAGTTCTTTCTATGTGTCAGGAACCATGTTAAGCACTGAGCATGGATAATCTCATTTAATACTCACAAAAGGCTTGTAATGTAGATACAGTGGAAATCATCCTTCTTTTACAGATTAGTAGAGTGAAGCACAGAGGCATCAGATAAATTGTTCCAGATCATGCCTCCAGCAAGGGGCAGAGCTGAGATTCAGATTCAGGTGGCATGTCTTTTGAAATGAGCTTCCATTCACTCTAACTTACTGCCACTCTATTTGGGAAGCACTTTAGGGAAATTCTCCCTAAAAAACAACACTGATTTCCTTTTTCTCCTTACAGTATATTAGTAAAAACTCAAATACTATAAGTAGAAGAATGTATGTCAAGATAATGAGAGGAACCATTATTGAAAGCCTATTATGCAGCCAGCACATACATATCTTATCTCTGTTTTCATCAGAACCCTGCAAGGCAGGTAATTATTATCCTCATTTCACAGGTAGGAAAATGGAAATTCATAGGGTTAGGTAAGTTGCTCAAGGTCACAAAGCTGGTGAGTGGCTGAGTCAAGACTGGAATGCAAAATTGGAGCTCCTTGCACCACACGGCCATCTCTTTGCATGGTACCAGGTCTGTGCAAGAAGATGCATTTCATCTGCTTTTGGTTCTCCGGTGAGCACAATGACACATAGGCTTTATCAGCAGTAATGATGTCAATCTGACCTCCCTCTGTCTTCTGGTGTTTCTCCTGGTTGGTGCCTCCTCCTGAGAGTTTTATGAAGATCATCATAAAATGTACAAATTGCTCTGACATTCTTGAAAACAAGATTTAAAGTAAGCCCCTGGATGACCCTGGCTTCAGCCCTAGCACAAGCCATTAGTTATTTGCTCGAAGCCCTGGGAGTTACTACACAGTGAGACACTGCCTTTTCTCATTCTGTTCTACTTGATTGGCTTGTTTTCTACTCAAAAAGCCTTGAGGCAGGGCTGAGGGTATAGCGTAGTGATGAAGCACTTTACCTACATGCCCTAGGCCCTGGGTTTGATCTCCAGCACTGCAAAACAAAAGAAGAAAGCAGAAAACCATGCTATGGGCAGAGAGAGAAATGGGAAAGTCTTTTTATTCTCAATAGAAGGCCATAACTGATTGCAAAAGGCAGAACCTAAGAACCTTCTGCCCCTTTCACCTGGTCGGTCAACTCATCATCTACCTCCAGACCATCCATGTTCTTCCCTGGAATGCTGTCCCATAATTCAAGACATCATCCTGCCTTGCCTGGAGAATTGAATAAATTATCCCAGTTCCCCTGGGACTTTCTGTGTGTTAGTACTGCAAGATCTGCCCTCAGGGAACTGCTCAGTTTTAGGCAAACCAGGATGAAAGGTCACCCATGGCCTGGTCTTTCATAAAAGTCTCCTAGAATGATTCTCAGTTCCCAGGTTTGCTCACCTTTATATTATTATAGCTCATGTTGTGACTTTAACATCCCAGTTCTTATGCTATTTTCCACACTTAAAATCCTGTCTTTTAAGAAACACCTTAGCATGGCTTATGAGGTACTGTGTGATTTGGTCCTTCGCTATTTCTCCAATCTCAGCCCATTTCCTGTTCCTCCTTCAGTATTCCATCTATGCCAGGCTCTCCTCCCTAGGACCTTTTTCCTTAGGTGGTAAATTCTTTGCATGAAATGTGCTTTCTCCAACTCTTTGTATGTTGGCATTTGTAATCATATAGATGTGCATGTCACTCTTTGATTAACATCTATCCCTGAGCATTGAAGCTCTTGGACTCCCTAGTTCATCTCTTAATCCCTAGAGCTTAACACTGGAGCTGGAACCTATTAAGGTCCCATGAAATATTTACTGAATGATTTAATGACTGAGCGAACAAACTGACAAATGCATATGGGTTTGCGAATGGAATTGCTAGTGGAATTTGTGACTGAGATTTCATGACCTGAAAGGCCAGGTTGCTAGGATACAATGAGCAAATCCCAGAGTTGAATGGGAGGCATGGACCCTGCCAAGGAGATGGGACACTGACCAAAGGATAACAGGGAGCCTTTAAGAGATTTTGATCCAGGGAGTGATATAATTCCTATTTACATTTTTAAAAACTGAGGTTGAAGAGGTAGGTAGGGGCCCACTTGGCAAGAAGTCCCTTCATCCTGGGCAGGCACAGGAATTAGGGTATGTGTTTACAGTGAGTCTTAGAGAGCCAACAGGGCAACATTTCTCTCCTGGGTAATATTTTGGAAACAATCAGCCAATTATAAATTAAAGATCTCTATAGCTCCTGCTCATAACTAATCGTATTTTAAAAATGTGTTTAATCACAAGCTAGAGATTATGTAAAGAGCCTAACTGATGTCAAGGTTGACTTACTTCCAGGGACTGGGGTTGTGGCTCGGTGATAGAGTGCTTTCTTGGCACATGTGAGAGGCAATGGGTTCAATCCTCAGCGCCACATAAAAATAAGTAAATAAAATAAAGGTATTGTGCTGTCTACAACTAAAAAAATATAAATAAATAAAAAAGAAAAAGATTGACTTCCAGTGGGACCGAGTCCTGAGTGCCATTTGTCTGAAGTTGAATTTTATAGTATATTGCACGGGGCTCACACTGAGGGAGGCAGACCCCTGCTCACTCTGAGAACCTTGCAGCAGGAGTTTCTTACATCAAAGGGGTTTGGAAAAGCAGGTGTAGGGGGCAAATGAGTGTTAACTATGGTGAATATGAAAAAGTTTTGCTGCCACAGAAATCATACTAGATAGAGACAAAGTCTGGGTCAGGGCATCAGAGTTAGGATCAAATAGCTCAGCATTCTCAGAAATCAATCGAAATTATTGAATAGCTGTGCAATCTTGAGCAAGTGACATGAATTCTCTGAAACTTGTTTCCTTGTCTGTAGAATGAATGGGCTGTTCATTCTACACGGTCTGTGGGTTGCAGTCTCTCTCCTTCCTTGGTGCTCGTTTTCCTGTTTTGAATGTGCACTCTAAGCTGCCCTTCTTTTCATTTGTGACCTCCTGTGTTACTGTAGTTGTCTAGCTGTCTGTGTCTCCACTATTAGCTTGGAGCTCCTTAAAGTCGGGCACTATGTTTTCTCATTTTTTAAAAAATTCTTCTATGTTAAGTTGCACAAGATTTTTGACATAGTAAGTGCCTAATGAATACCTTCTGAATCTATTCAGGGTTCATTGCATCTCCAAAAGTCTATAATCACATGACTTGAAGCCCAAATCATATGCATAGGGCTCGTAGTATGGTGCTTTTTAGACACCCGGGACATCCTCAAACTCCAAAAGCACCCGCTGGCCACGGTTCCCATCTAAGCTAAGGGGTTTTCAAAAGGTTAGCTATGGCTTGGGTCTCTATCTCTTCTCTCTGCTAGACTGGGCCAGGAGCTCCTCCTCTGGGATTCTACAGCATGATCTGAACACCCTTGTCATCCCACTAACCCCATCATATCGAATTTCTAATGCGGTTGTCTATTTCTCCTGCTAGGTCCTCGCCTCAGTGCGCTATAAGGTTTGGCATAGTGTGAGCTTCCAAAGATGATAATTCTGGGGAGTTCTGCCTCCACTGCTACTTGTGGTTACCATAGTGTCATAACTAAGCCTGTGGCATAATTTGTTGCAGTGCTCATGCAGTACACTCAGGTGGCTCTCCACCCTTCCTCCTGTCCATCTCCCTGCTGGGAATCTCCCTTCACTTTTCCCAGTAGAATTTCAGAATCTATCTTCACACTGACCCTCCCCCTTTCCCCTCTGAAACCTGTTTGTCACTTTGCTAAAGATATCGCCATGGAAATATATCACTGGTTTCAAGATTTGCCTTTGAAAACAGCCTCCTGTAACCCCGTTTTGTCTTGACAATTACGGGTTTTGAGTTTATCCTTACAATGTCTTCCACTTGTCCTGGTTTCTCTCTTCCCACTGTCCTAGTCCAAGCCTATTATTTATTTTTAACCCATTACATTGGAAAATTTCAAACAAAATAAACAGAATAGTAAAATGAACCTCCATGAATAATGTATAATGAACATTATATGGTATAACGTATATAGAATAATGAACCCATCACTCAACTTCTATAATTATTGGAATTATGACACTCTCCTTCCCCTGACAAATCATTGTCATTATTATTATTTTACAGATATTTTCTGAGTGAGGACGCAGCACAGATCTTTCTTGGATGAATTTGACAAAACGGTGGCGCTCATTTAATCCACACACATTTTTATGATGATCTGGAACATTTTAACTCCCAGTCTGTGTTCCTACCCAGTTAATCTCTCCCATTCCCCAAGGGGTGTTCTGTTCTGATCTTTCATCCTGGATTAGTTTGGCTGCTTTAGAAATTCAAGTAAATGGAAGTGTACGGAGTGTCCTCTTTGGTGTCCAGCGCGTTCTCTCAGCGTCTTGTCTGTGACACTCCTCCTTGTTGTCTTGTGCATCCGTAGTTCATTTTTTAAATATTGCTGAGTTGTGTTCCCCTGTGTTAATAGGTCACAATTAGTTCATTCATTGTCCTACCGATGGACATTTATTTGGGTTGTTTCTGTTTGGGGCCATTATGAACATTTATGTGCCACGTTTTTACAAGCCTATGTTTTCATTTCTGTTTGATGAATCCTAGGTGTACCATTGCTGGACCACCACATTCACGTTTGTCTGGATGGCTATGATCATCTCTTGGCTCCCTTTTTTGCACCTGGTATCAGCCTCTAAATCTGGGCACTACACCATGATCCTCTTCCCAAAGCTGACCTCTATCCATGTCAAAAAATAGAGTTGAAGAAACTCTAGTGATTCCTACGTTGTCTTTGGGGTGAAGTCAAGCCTGAATGGCCTGGCATTTGTGATCCCCCACAACTCCTCATCAAACCTTAGTCCCCATGTTAATTTCTTGCCTCTCCCTGATGCTTTGGGACCTGACCACTGGTCTCTTTGATCCTGGGATCCTGAAGAACAGTTGCCTACAGAGCACCATCCTCTTGGCTCTGACCAGTGGCAGTGCCTGGCTCACAGGGGGGCTCACAGGGGGACTCACGATGCTGGCTGAATGTTGGGTCCATGCTCTGTGATGTAGAGCTCACAGCTCTAAACACAGACACAGGAAAGGGCTTGTGAAACCCAGAAGTCCTTACTCCAGCTTCTACCAGAAGATAGATGAGCTCTCTTGGATGCCATGATTCTATCATTCTGTGAATTTTACCAACTTCATTAGGTCCAGAAGTCCCACATGGATTATCACAATCAGTGATAGGGGTGTGAGGGGCAATAAGGGAAAGAGCACAAGAATAGGAGTCGTTTGTCCCAAGTTCTAGTCTCACTTTCGCCCTTTCCTGTGTATCCCTGAGTAGATCTGTCCTCTGAATCTCCACCGCCCCTTTTGGGGCACCAGGAATTCAGATGAAGGGTGACTGATGATTCAACATAACATCACCCTGTGAGATTGGGTTTCACAAAATATCAAGTTAGATCTACTGTTTCTTTTGTCGTTGGAAGAACTTCCACCTATTTTTATTGTCCTCTTGGTGCATTCAAGGCTGCCTAAATGCAACTCAAACATTACTCCTTTCCCCTAACCATCCATGCCAGCAGCTGAAAGACAGTTGGAACAATGAGTACCTGCCATGGGGCCTCACCCTGTGGCAGTAAGAGTTAGTCTCTAGCAACATGTTTGATTAAATTAGACACATCTGCTTGAGATTACACCATCAGTACTCTGCTGATGTGGACTCTCCACCCAGCACACAATGGTTACAACATTGGCAAGAGTCGCACGGCATCTTTCCACAAAGGGAACGCAATCTCTAGCTCCATCTCAGATGTTTAATTTTTCTTTGCCTCTATTTGCTCATGCATAAAATGAGAATAATAAGATGTCTATCTCACAGGCTTTTCCAAAAAAAGAGTAAAAACAATAACGTGTAGAATGATGCTTATGTACTAGGAAAGCTCAATTAAAAAATTAGATAATATTATTCTCCTTAAATCTATTCTCTACATCTTAGGGGGCTCAGATAAGTTGGAGGGATATGAATCTCACACTCTATTTTACAAGGTTTTATGATGCTTGCTATGTTTACCAAATTATTTCATTTCCTCATCCTTAAAAACATGTTCAAAATGGAAGTGCCTCTAAGTAGCCTTTGTTCTCTGTTTTCTTGGAAACAGAATTTGTAAACTAGAAGGCCCGTCTCTTTGAGTCTCCTACCCCTTAGGTCTCCTCCATGGATGTCCTCTATGGGTGACAGCAGACATGGGCGGTGAGCCCTTTGTACCATCTTGAGAGGCCCAGATTGATCTGGGAAGCTCTTGGAAGGACATAAGCTCAATGCTCAGGCAAGTGCCCTTCACAATAAGTGAAGAAGAGCAAAGAGAAGGAGAGAATGGCCCTAAACAAAAGCAGGAATTGTTTGAGAAATGGACCCTTTTCAGAAGGCTTCAAAGCCACCCTTTCACAAAGTCTGGCAGGAACACAGTATCGAGACTGGGAGAAAGCCAACCATGGCCTTAATTTATTATTGTCCAACTGTTTGTTGTCTTTATTTGCCAAGACTTACTAATTGAACTTTTGTTGGTCTGGTTAACCCTCCAGAGAATAGAAGCCATTGTTATCTGCGCCCTGAGTCCTTTGGGTGGAAGGTGCCAAAGAATTGACCCAAGTTGTAGCTGATTTCCCTTCCTGGTTCAAGTTGCTCTCTTTCAAGCATGTTTTTATATATTTTTGTTGTTGTTTTGTTTTATTCTGTTTTGTTTCAGTTCCAACCTTGAGTAGGTGTTTGCACTGAACCAGAATGAAGTTCACTGACCCAAGGGGAAAGATTTCTGTTGAGAAATCAGAAAGGTCCCCCAAAAGGCCTGCAAAGGGGATCCCTTCTTTCACCTTCCTCCCATGATGCCTCAGTGAAAGATGCCCACTCTCAGCTTCTGCTGAATAGGGAAGGTAAACACTAGACTCATGGTTCTCGAGGTCTGTTTAGGAGCAGCATCAGCGTCACCTGGGGATTTCTTTGAAATGAAAATTCTTGGGCCCTGCTTCAGAAGCTACCAAATCAGCAATCTGTGTTTTAACAAGTCTTCTGATGTACACTAACATTTGAAGTTGGTGCTCTGTACCACGGTTTCTCAATCTTGGCACAATTGACATTCAGGGATGGATGATTTCTTTGTCGTGGGGGTTGTCCTATACACTGTGAGGGGGTTTAGTTGTAACCTTGATCTGTATTCACTAGATGCCAGGATCCCCCCATTCCCACATTCAACTGTGACAATCAAAAATGTCTCCAGTCATTGCCAAATGTCTCAGGGTGAAGGACACCCCTGAGATAATGGACAAATGACTTGTTGTTGCTCTGGGCTCTGAGCTTTTGCTCTCTGTCATATTGACAAACAACTTCCAGCCTGCCCGGGTGTCTCTTAAGCACATGATAATGATGAGCGCAAGAAGATATAACCATAAGGCAGCTTCTGAAAAACAGATGGAGCTTTTCCATCTTGATAAATCTCTTCTTTGAATCTAGCCTCAGGCAAGTGCACATCACTTTGATTTTAAGAGCTAATTCTTTTGCTCAGTTTACTTGAATATTCAAACAAAAAGCATTTAGAGTTTGCCTTCCTCTCATCCTCTTATTTGTTCCTACCCTCAGGAGAGAAGAGACTTGAGTTCACAAGCTCAGGTGACGCACCCACAATACAGAGAGATGCGCTGGCTGCACCTGCTAATCTTCCCTCTCAACATCAGCATGGAAAGTGTTCTGTGCATTTCAGAGCAAATGTTTCCTAAAGCTCATTCTATAGTGTTTCCACCATTGAGTTCTTAGTGTTGTTGTGTTTGACCAGGAAATTTGCTTAAAAGCTTTATTCTTACCATTGTAAGTTCAGAATTTTGATAAAGCTCCCACCCCAGGAAGCTGGACATAGCAAAAATCCACTTGGATGGACTCAGCCAAACATAACTCAGTTGCTTGTAGAAATGCCAACTGAAAGTTACAATGCATGTGCTCATTCGGTAGGAATTGGTTGAGCATTGTTCCAGTTGCTCAGGATGTGAGAAAGAAGAACCTCTGCCTTTGGGGAGCTTATTGTCAAACAAAGACAGAAATCATTTCAAATAGAACGCAGAGCCCTTGAAGGAAGAGGCATTGACATCTCAGTGCCTGGCCCATGGTAGGGGTTCAACAAATATTTGTTGAATGATCTTAGAATCATTCACAGTCTGAGAAGATTAAAAAAATATAGGTTAAGGAAATATTACTTATATTTTCAAGGGAAAAGCAAGAGTTAGATAAGCAGGGAAGAGTGGAAGGGTTATCTCAGACAGAAAGTAGCAGGCGCAGGGACAGGGAGATGGGAATACATGTGATAGTTTTGGATAGACTACAAGAAAGACTGAATGAATTGTTTGAAGAAATAGTCTCCTGGTTGTCTTTGGTTGTCTAGCAAATGGTCCCTGAAACATGGTGATGGTAAAACAACCATTTTCTTTTTATTGTAATTTTGTGGGTAAGGAATGTGAATGGATCATCTCTCAGATGGTGCAGCGAGAGCTACTTCGGAGATGGCTTCTTCACGGACATCTCTGGTGCCTTGGTGTTCCCTTGGCTTTGCTCTCTCTTCACGTGGTGGTGACTCATCATCTAGCACTCCTCCATGAGACTGGCATTGCTCACAGTATGTCAGTCTCAGGGCAGTTGGGCTTCCAACATGGCAGCCAGTTTCCCACAGAGCAAGTGTTCCAAAAAGCCCTGGTAGAAACAAACACAGCTTCTTATGACCTTGTTTTGGATGTTTCATAACATATTTCTGGTGCATCCTAATGATCAAGCAAGTCACTTTAGCTGGCCCAGATCCAAGGTGAGAGGATTGGCCCTTTCCCTTAATGGGGGAATGGTTTGCACACAGAAGGAGGGAAAAAAATTGATGGCAACTGTTAGTGGAGCAAAGCACCCTCAAACCCAAGTAATTCAGGGTTTGAAGAAGTTGTGATTGGAGGGTCAGGCCTGAAGACCTTGGAGAAGCAAACCCAGGGGTGAACAATGTGCCCTGAATTCTGTGAGAAGTTGCAAAACTATTTAAGCATAGAAGTGGTCTGATTGGATTCAGCTTTGAATTAACTACCTCTGGCAGCTGTAGAGAAGGAGGTGAAGTGGGACAGGACTAGAGGCAGGAGGTAAGCTCTGAGAGAGCAAGGGTGATGGGTGAAGGGAGGACACTCAGGCTACTTGAAGGTTTCTAACACCTCTCCCCCATTTTCCCTTCACAACAGAGAAGAAAGCTTTCTATTCTGGGAACTGAATGGGAGGTAAATAGCAGCTGGCAACCAAGCCTGCCCTGGGAGGCTTAATGGCCACACTTCCCAGTTTGTTAGGACTCGACTGGGGCAAACAAACAGGACTGGTGTGAAGACCATTAGAAAGTCTCTCCGAACAAAGACTCCATTTGGCAGCTGTTGCTCAGAGCCCAGTCAAAGAAACAAAAGAGTTTGTTGAGCAAACATGAAAGGAGCCTAATTGATGCAATTAAGGTGAAATTAAATAAAGGAAGGTTTTTTAGCCCAAAGTTCATGGAAAATTTTCCCAGGGGAGTCACTGGAATAGTCATTTGGTGCTTTTAAATAAAAGGAAGCACAGGATGTGGGAAATTAGCCTACTTGACCCTTTGGAGTCAAATCTAACATGGTGACGTGGAATACACGTGTGAAATTATTTGGCCCTGGTTGCCCAGTCTTGGGCAGGGCAGAGGCTGGGGTTGGGTATGACAGGGGAGGGGGAGTTGGGTATGAGGACACAGGCAGGCACAAGGGAAACAACCCCAGCAAGAGCTCAGCCTCTAGTTATCCCATCATCCATCTTATTTGCTTCATAATAGCCATCTGAGATGATCTCACTGTTGCAGGCGCACTAGTTCTCTGTCTATCCCCAACACACACATCCATACATCCATATATGTGCCGACATGTACATGCACATGCTACGGAATGCTGGTTCTCCTTGGAGCAGAGCTTCTGGGGTGCCTATTGTCTGTGTTGAGACCCACAACCCAGAAGCAAACCTCTGTACCTTACACACATTCCCAAGCACTGCTCCAAAAGCTCAAAATGACCCCGTGGGACACAGATGCCTGAAATCAACCTGAACAGGCACCTGTATTTTAACACATAGTTACATGGTACTTACCAGATGCCAGGTACTCTTCTAAGTACGTGACAGATATTAATCCCCTCGATCCCCATAAGGACCCCATAAAGTAGGAATACTCCAGTCTACATTTTGAAGATGTGGAACAGGGATAGAGAAGTCCAAGAGTTTGTCCAAGCCACTGAGTGGGAGAAGCCAGGGTTTGAACTCAGGTATGTGGGCTCCAGAGGTTGCACACTTTCCTGCTAGATGAGGCCCCCTTGAGTTGTAGCTAAAGGCTCATGGAGTGAGTTGACGATGTCCACTGGGAGCAGTGCAGCAAGTGAGGAAGCATCGCTGGTGGTGGTCGCTAGGTACATCCAGTTCCACAGTCTCCATCACCAAGCACAGGGCTCACCTCCTGTGTTGGCCAGCTTTTCGTCTCTATGACCAAAATATCCAACACAAACAACTTAGAGAAGGAAAGATTTACTTTAGCTCATGCTTTCAGAGGTTTCTGTTCACGGTTGGCTGGCTTAAAGGCAGAAACATGATAAGGTAGAGGAAAGTTGCTCAGCTCACGGCATCCAGGAAACAGAGACAGAGAGACAGACAGACAGACAGAAACATAGAAAGAGGAAGGGATCAGGGACAAGATATAGTCCCCAAGGGCATGTCCTCAGTGATATAACTTCCTCCAGCCGTGCTGCCCACCCCCTACAATTTCCACTTCCTCTCAGTAGTCCATTCAAATTATTAATCCACCAAGTGGATTAATCCAGTGACGTTACAGCCCTCATGATCCCATTCCCCAAATCCCCACCTCTGGACATTGCTGCAGAGGGGACCAAGTCTTCACACCTGAGCTTTTGGGGGGACATTCCTGATCCATACCATAGCATCTACTGCCCTAAGGGTGGATAAGAGGACACATTTAGAAAAGCTGAAAGCACACATGGATGAGCTGATGTATAGATAGACAATGGTTAGAACGTGGCCTTTCAGGAGAGGGATGAATGCACTGTGAGCAGGATTCAACCTTTCCCAGGAAGTGAACACAAATTAAAAAATCTGATCAGAGGAAAATCGGAGTTTAAGCAATGGGGAATATAGGGGGTAAAAGAAAAAGGCATAAAAATTATAAATTAAATACAATTTCAGAAATAACTTTCATGTAATTTCCTCATTTCACAATATAGCTGATAATAGCTCTTAAACACTCACCAGAGATTATGAATGGGTAAATACCTAACTCGTGAACACTGGAGTGAGGATCAGGGATATTTTACTGATGGATTTAAAGACAGGAGTCTGTCCCTAGGTGATTCGGATGCAGGTGGTTATGGACCACTTTTTGCAATACTCCTACCTAGAGAAGAAGAGAGACTGTTGAAACCTCATTCCTGCCAGTGGTAGTTTTCCTCCACCTGCAGATCCACTTTCGTACCATCTTTTGAACACCTTTTATGCATCCAAAGTCACCTTGGTATGTTAGTAACATAATCTCTATTATTTATAATATTGTGATTGTACATAGTACATGTGAACCAGTTAGCACATCTTCTTGTTTAATTCTTTTAAAAAAATGTTTAATACTTAACATCTAGGAGCACAAAGTACTGAACTTCAAGGAAATAGATATTAAGTGTAATGAGTAGCAGCAAAAATGGGAGACAGAAGCCATGGGGACACATGTTGAAGGCATATCCACCGACCTATCTAAACTCTCACTGAATGAGTCTGGTCAGGGAAGGGTCTATTTTCAGAAATGGGGTAAAGACAAAATAGTAGCCCCAAACTCAAGTAATACAATTCATTCCTTTAAAAACTTCATTGAAAATCATTTTTGTTTTTAAAAACCTTACTGAGATAGAATTTACATACCACATAATTTATTGGAAGCAGACATTTCAATGAGCTTTAGTACATTTATAAAATTATGCACAACCATCCAGTTTAAAATGCTTCAATTACCCCCAAAGTTTTCTTGTGCTCATTTGTATTAGATCCTCGTGGTCACTGCCAGCAGCAGGCAACTATTGATTTTTTTCTGTCTCTATAACTTTTCCTTTTCTAGAAACTTCATGTACATGGAACTCATACAATATGTAGTCTTTGTATGTGGTTTATTTTGTTTAACATAATGTTTTGGTGTGTCATACCTAGTTATTGCTAAGTACAACAATTCTTCAGATATTCCAGAAACATGTTCATTTATAAGATAAACTTGCTAAGATTTGCTTAATTTTCTCCCAGTCTATAACTTATCTTTTCATTTTCTTAAGTGGTATATTTTGAAATGCGAAAGTTTTTGATTTTTATGAAGTCCAATTTATATTTTTTTTTCTTTATAAGTTATGGTTTTATGTGTAATAAAAATTTGCCTAACTCAATGTCACAAAGGGGTTTTCCCTCCATTTTGCTCTATAAATATTATGGTTTTAGCTTTCACATTTAGGTGTGTGATCCATTGTTTAAAAGTATTTTAAAGAATTTAAAATATGTGCAGATTTAAGTGTACATGTTTATGGGTACATTGTGACATTTCAGATTTAAGTGTACATGTTTATGGGTACATTGTGACATTTCAATGTATCTCTACAATGTATAATATTCAGACCAAGGTAATTGGCCTATCAATCACCTGAAACATTTATCGTTTCTTTGTGTTGGGAACATTCATAATACTGTCTACTAGCTATTTTGAAATATGCAATTAATAGTTGTCAGCCATAGCTATTCCTATATGCTACAGAACATTAGAAGTGGTTCTCCCTATCTAAGTGCTCCTCTGAACCTGTCTTCATCCTCTCTTTCCCAGCCTCTGGCACCCTATACGTTTTAATTCTATGAGATCCAATTTTTAGCTTCCATATATAAGTGAGAACATGCAGTTCTTGTTTTTCTGTGCGTGACTCCTTTCACTTAGCATAATGTTCCTCACACAGCTCTCTATGTTGCTGCATGTGATCCATCTTAATTAATATGCACAGAGTGGGAGACCCTAAGTTCATTTTGTTGTATATGGATATCCAATTACTCTAGCTTAATTTTGGCTTAATTTTTTGAAAAGGTTCTTTCTCTCACTGACTTACTTTGGCACCCTTGTTGAAAAATCAAAGGATCACAAACATGGGAGTTTATTTTTTAACTATTCTGTTCCATTGATCTATGTGTGTATGCTAATGACACTGTCTTGATTACTGTAGAATTATGTACATTTTAAAATCAAGTAGGATAAATCTCCCAACTTAGTCCTTCTTTCTCAAAATTGTTTTGGATATTCTAGGTTGCTTGCATTTTCATACTAACTTTGCATCAGCGTATCAATTTATGCAAATAAGTCTGTTGAGATTTTGTAAGATTTGTGTTGAATGTATAAATCAATTTTAGGACAATTTTTCTTTTGAAAATATTGAGTTCTCCAATCTATGAAGAGAGTACAGGTTTCCATTTATTTAGATCTCTAGTTTCTCTAGGCAATACTTGGTTGGTTTCAGTATCTTTCCCTATTTATGCTACATTATTGCTAAGTATTATATTCTTTTTGATGCTATTTTATTTGATAAATTAAATTTTTGGATATTGATCTTGTATCCTGTGACTTTACCCATTCTCAGTAGTTGGCATAGTTGTTTTTGTTGGAGATTCCTTAGGATTTTCCACATACAAAGTCACCTGTGCAACTAGAGGCCATTTTACTTTTTTCTGTCCAATCTATATGACTTTAATTTCCGATTCTTGACTTAATGCACTGAACAGAATCCTCAGTACAATGTTGAAAAGAAATGGTAAAGGTAGATACCCTTACCTTGATCCCCATTCTAGAGGAAAAGAATTCAGTCTTCCACCATTGATTATGTTAGCTGTAGATTTTTGTAAAAGCCCCTTATTTGGCCAAGGAAGTTTCCTGTTATTCCCAGTTTGTTGAGATTTTTATCACAAATTAATGTTGTATTTTGTCAAATGCTTTTTCTAAGTCCATTGCAATCCAGATTTTTTGTCCTTTATTTTATTAATATAATATGTTGCATTTGTTGATTTTCAGATGTTCAATTGACCCTGCATTCTGGGGTAAATTCTACTTGGTCATGATACATAATCTTTTTGATTATGTACTGTAATTAAAATTTGCTAATATTTTCTTTGCATAAGGATTATGTTTATGAAAGATTGGTTTGCAGATTTTCCTTTCAGGCAACCTCTTTAAGATCAGGATAATATATGTCCCATAAAATAAGTTGGTAAGTGTTTTTTGTTCCTCTATTTTCTGATACTTTGTGTTAGATTGATATTACTATGATTTTAAATATTAAAGAGAATTCACTAGTGAAGCTATCTCTCTGATGTTTTTGTGGGGGAAGATTTTTAATTATTAATTCAATTCCTTTCCTTAATATTAACTACTTAGATTGAGTAATTCTCCTTGTGGCAATATTGATTATGTATTTTTAGGAATTTTTCCACTACTTCTGTATTGTCCAATTTATTGGCAAAAAGTTCTTCATAATACTTCTTATGTTGTCTCAATTTCTGCAGGTTGTGTAGGGATAGAGTGCAGTGGGTTTTTTTTTTTTTTAGATCTTAATAACTTGTGTCTTCTCTGTTTTTTCACCTTCACAAATCTAGTGTAAGGCTTATTAATTTGGTTGATCTTTACAAAGAATCAACTTTTGGCGTGATCGATTTTTTTCTATTGTTTTTTGTATTATGATTTCCATGCTAAACTTTATTTGTTCTTCCTTTTAATTAATTTGAATTTTATTTCTTCTTCTTTCTTATGCTTCTTGGGACATAAACTTAGATTATTGATATTTGAACTTCAGTCTTTATCATATAATCTATAAACATCCCTCTAAGCACTGCTTTAACCATAGACCATGAATTTTGATGTGCTGTGTTTTCATTTTCTTTCAGCTCAAGTTATTTTCTAATTTCCTTTGTGATTCCTTGGTGTACCTATGGGCTATTTGAAATATATTCACTTCCAAATAGTTGGAGGTTTCCAATACTTCCTTCTTTCCTTAATTTATCACTTCATTCCATGGTGGACAGAAAACATGTCTAATGATTTTGATTCTTTTACATTTATTGACACCTGTTTTATGGTCTAGAATATAATCTACACTGGAGATGCTCCATGGGTACATATAAAGATTAAGTGCTCTGATGCCATTGGCTGGGGTCTCTACAAGTTGAGGGAAAAATAAAATGATGAGTAAAGACATAATTCTTCTTGCCCTTTTAAAATTTAATTCTTACAGAGCAGTGATTCTCAGCCCAGGACAATCTTGTTCCCCAAATGGAATTTGGAATGTGACAATTTTCTATGAAGGCACCTGCTATTGGCATTTGGTGGATAGAAAATGTCAAAACATCCTACAATGCACAGGATTCCCCTTCACACAACAAAGAATCATCTGTCTTAACATGCCAACAGGGCTAAAGTATAGGATCTCTGTTGTAGGGAATATAAAGGACACTATGCTATAATTCAAGGCTTCAGACAGTAATTCTCATGCCATGGCAATTACTGCACTGTGGCTTACATTGATCAATCCTGGAGCAATTGCCATGCCTCCCACATGTTTATTTGTCTACCTTTCTCACTAGACTGTGAACCTCATGATCACTGGGACTCACCCAAATACTTATGGTGGTGAAAACACAGGGACGGACTTAGATTTCAATTCTATTTCTACACACTAGGTGTGTGAGGCTGTGGTCTAGTTACTTGACCTCTCTCAACCTCAGTTGTCTCAGATGTATAATATGATAAGTATTGTGAAAATCAATGGTAGTATTGTGAAAATCAAACAAACTCATCAAGCTAGGCATTTGACGGAGTCTTGGCATATGGAGTCATTATTTTCTTATCGTTATTGTTATATCCATTACCTAGCCCAGTGCCCTGCAAATATGTGCAAATAAACCAATGAGTAATTGAGTCAGCTTCTCCCACTTTTCTCACCTCTACAATGGTCTTGAGCTTTACAGAGCAATCCCAACTTGGATGAAACCTGACCCTTCTTATACCTGGCCCTAACTTTCCAGAGAAGAGGTCATCTATACCTACAAGGGATGGACAGGAGCCTAAATAAGTCAAACAAGTATAAGACAAATAGAGGTTGACCTCAATTGCACCCTTGGGTCTCCTACTACCCTGATATGAAATGGTTACTCAGGAGGTAGCAAAGTTCATGCCCCAAGAAGTTTCATGATATTGTTCACCTACTATCACTCTGGGCCAACGTAGTCACTTGTGCTTCAGAGAAACAATTGTTTCTTCTTAATGGCAGAAGCCTGCCACGATATACTTCCCACCCTGTTCTTGAGTCTCAGGTACTTCTTCCACAATGGGATCCTCTCCCAGAGATTCCTTCTGCCTGTTAGGCAACTCTTTTGATCAATATTAAAAGCCTTTGGACCTCTCCCTAGGTAGTTCACCTCCTCTCCTTGTCTACTTCTGAGCCACCTGGAAAAGATCACACCCGTGCAGCACTTTCCTAGCTTTGAAAGTAGAGGGTGAGGGCAAAGCTTTGCCAGCCTGGCATCTTACTACATTTGCTTTTGAGGCATGAGTACTTAATAGAGCCCCTTGGTGTATAAAGCAGGAGTCACACAGTGCCAGAGGACCAGTAAGCAACCAGCAAGACATAGTGGGCAAGGCGACCTTTACAAGAGGGAGTGGCTAGGACAGACTCCATTCCACTATTGGGTCCCCACTCTTGCCTGAGGGGAGCGAACATCAGAAGTCACAAACAAGTCATAGATAAGATTCTTCCTTATTGAAATTTATTTATGGGGTCATGCACTGATGTCTTCAGTCAACATAACCAAAAAGAAGCCATTGTTGCCTTTGTGGAATGTCTCTGTGTATTTACTTAGAAGCTTGCCTTTCCCTGGTGATAGGAGACAGCAGAAATCAAGGCCAGGTGAAAACAAAGTGATCTGGACCTAGAGAAGAAAAAGGAATGAGCAGCAGAGAGCATTGGGGACAGAGCATTAGCCTTATTTTTAAACAAACGTGGAAAGTGAAAGAATGATCAAGGCTTGCCATTGGAGAAAATGCCCTTTTATTGAGGAACAGCTCTGCATATTTATAGAGCCGGGGGTGGTTTGACAGTTGGCATGGGGTGCTTTTTTATTGGTGGGTAAGGATCAGGTGAGCCAGCAGGGCTAGTCTGATTGGTGGGTAAGGATCAGGTGAGCCAGCAGGGCTCACCATTGGACAGCTCTTCTTGAGGGATGGGGAAGTTAGTCTTTGGAGCTGGGGCAACTCCCAACAGAAAGGATATCTTATTTTCTCATGTTTTAATGTTAAAGACCAAACAAACATTTCTACTTCATTGAACTCCAACCATAACAGTGAAAATAGTCATGACATTTGTAATGAACATGTGATGGACACTTTTCTAAATACTTTCCACCTATATATTAATTTCATTCTTTTGTGTCACAAATATTTCTTGACCCTGTCTTAGGACTATCGACCTGCATACCAATCAGAGGGAGAATCTCTAGAGAATACTGATATTTATTTGGGCATAAGCAGTGATCATTGCAATACAGACCATGCATGTCATGGAACCCATGGGCACGCTCAAGGGGGACAAGGTTAAGTGAAACTGTTCAAGACAGAATGAGGAGAGTTACATCATTTATTTTGAAACACTAATCCTTGGCTGCAAGGGTGATCAAGGATCAATAACAACAGTTGTGCCAGTCCAAGTTTCAACAGATATTGGACAGATGACCTTGTAGGAGGATTTTCTGCAAAAAGTTGCAGTGACCTTTGTGCAAGTTTGTGGTTCTGGCAGAGTCTGATGTGATAGTTCTTGTTATTAGATATGTGCGCATGATATCTCCTTCTTCGTAATCTTCTGGCTTTATTTATCATTATTTTATTTTGCTAGGACTTGACACAAGTGACTCCATTTTGATGATGACAGCTTTCCTAAGAGCTTGGCACTACTCTATATTCCAGGGATATAGAAGTGAAATCCTTCATGGTTCTATGCTCTTACATTTCCTTGAGAGAGTCATTAAACAGACAAATAAGCAAATTAAATTGAATGTTAAAAAGCAAAAATTATTATTATAGAGAAAAATAAAGATATGTGGGGGTAGAGACTATTGGCTGTGGGAGATATTGTAATTCTCAATCTAGCACTTAGAGAGTACTTCACTGAGAGGCTGCCATTTGCCCTAAGATTTGGAGGAATTATGACAAGGAATAAAACCTAAGAAAAAACACAATGTTGCTGTTGTTTTTTTTTTTCTTTTTTAATTTTTATGTGTTCTTTTTAAATATAAATGACAGCAGAGTATATTTTGACATATAATGTATACATAGAGTATAACTTAGGTTTCCATTCTTTTTTTATGTATATATGACAGCAGAATGCATTACAATTCCTAGTACACATATAGAGCATAATATTTCATATCTCTGGTTGTATACAAAGTATATTCACACCAATTCATGTCTTCATACATGTCCTTTGGAAAATAATGATCATCATGTTGCTATTGGTTTTTATACTAAATCGTGGGCCAATACCCTAAACCCTTAGCAAATCCATGTGAATCTTCACATTTTGAAAAACTGAGCAGAGTCCTGGTACCAAATGAGCTGAGCTTCAAGTCAACCCCTGTCATTGGCACTGCTCTGTGGAATGGAGGAACTGGAGATGTGCCCTTGAGGGGGACAATGACATTCTCAGCTTTGGGAAGGGTTTTCTCTAGACATTCCTTCCCCAGATGAATCACAGTGTATTTCTTCCTGTCCTGTAGTTGCTTAATTCTCTAGAATTAGACTTTCTCTCCTATAGATCTGGATGTTAATACCCAGCGTTTCCTTGTATGGGGAAAGAATCACAGGGGGACTATTGGGGGTCCCAATCCCTGAAGCTGTGAATGGCTCCTGACAGCTCTGCAAATTCATCCACCTTCAACATAAGCTGCTGTTTTCTGAGTTCTTTCAAACCTCTTTCCCCAAGTCTCACAGCTCTCTCTCCTCCACTTCACTGTTCTGCCCCAAGTCAAACCAGCTTTAAAAGATGTGATGTCATCAGTCATGCACACCTTAGTGTGATTTGCAATCTAAGGATTCTCTCTTCTTAGAGCTGATTGTATTTTAAGGTTTACTTTGAACGGTGAGAGGAATTCCAGTTATCAATTTTCAAGAAGCCAGGGAGCAATTGGGAAAGTATTTGGGGTGGACATCTCTTCGAAGGCTCTGGAATTCTTTCCATGAGGCACATCCCAAAGGAGGCCTGCCTTCTTCAATTTGCAGGATGAAGTGTCTTCCCTATGATGAATTGTAGGAGCCTCCAAATACCCTGATCCTTTGCAGAATCATGGTTCTGGAAGGGCCTTGTTTAGAAAGCGGCTGAGTGGTGCTTTGCAAACTCACTTTTATCTTTCATAGCTCTGTGAGTCAGAATCAAGTTCAGTTCTTAGTCTTTCCACCAATGAGTACCCTTTAATTTTTCCCCATTCTTTTTTATTTAGATATTCCATATAAAACATTTATTCAGTAATAATTATATTACAAATTCTTGTCATGGAATAAATAACAAATACCTCAGTATGACAGTTACCTCTTCTTTTGGTCTTCTCAGTGTCTTTCTTTCTGAGAACTATACCATCTTATATAATAGTCAATGGTTCACTTCTCCTCCCCAAGATGGTCATCTGATCAGGATGACCAACCAGGTACCTGATCTCTCTGGCTCAATAATTGGTTTGGAGGGGGTCATTTAACTCAGGGAAGGTCAACAGTCAGTCTCAGAAATTTGGAACTGTTAAAATATAAGCACTTTTTCTTTTCTGAGATAATTAGTCATAAAGATCATTCAAATCTAGAGCTGCCTATGGTTATCTTTGCTGTCATGTCAGAGCCTACCTGAGAATTTAAACCAGCAGTTAGCACCAAAAAAATGAAGAGAAACAACTGGTGACCACATATCCTGGTTTTCCCAGGACTAGGGGGATTTTTTAATACAGGGGACTTTTAGTGCTAAAAACCTATAAAATTCCAAGCAAACCAGAATGATTGGTCCCCCTAGGATGGAGCCCTGCTGATGTCATTTGAACACTTGGCTTTGCAAGGGTCAAAGACAGTCTGTCTTTGTGTTGCTTAGGCAAGGGAACCAATAAATTAACTTTTTTTTTTTGCTTCAGCAAGTTGAATAAGATTTCTACCACTTGCAACTTTTCACTCCCTCCCAAATAAAAGTTGACATTTTCATTAATCTGTGTTCTTATAATTTCTATCAGATTGAAAGCTGATATCCCAAAGCTCAAAGATCACCATTGTTTCGAAAACTCAGACATCCCAGCTGGGCAGCCACTAAAATAGTTTCATCTGAGTTCTATTCTAGCTCTGATTCTTGTCATTTAAACTCCACGCTCATTTCCCAACTTAAAAAAAAAAAAAAGAAGAGGATAGAAAAAGAATTGTGTAAGGTTTCCACAAACACATCTGGGAATAGAAGCCCAAAGCATTATTTTGAAGAAGGACTTTGGAAATGAAAATGGACTGGTGATATTTCAAACTTTCCTTCAAAATAGACATTAATGACCTATTCATCAAATGTTTAGCAGATGCAACCATGTGCAAGGTGCTGTGCCCAAGGCACAAATGTTAAAGTCCTGATGGGTCCAGTTCAAAGCAAATTAATAGGGAGGGATTTGAGGAATGTGGTCTCCACCCCAGGGCCTTACCATCATTTCATTGCTCTTCAGCCTTTATTATAACTGCTGAGCACTGCTGATTATTTGGCTATTTCCCTAGGTGGGGCAAATATTTCAACAGATGTGAGCTATGCCAACTGTCACCTACAGGGAAGGAGATTATAGAGGAAAGAACATCTGAGAGGAATTATGGGGAAAAAATAACAAACAAATGGTAAGTCGGAGAGGGGAGAGCCATCAGGGAGTTCATTTGTTTGTTGGAAATGGATCATCTTGTGTCTCAAGGTTTTAAAGACTCCCCTGCACTAAAGTCTACCCGCTCATTTTCTGGATCCCAGAGGAGTGCCCAGCAGCATGTTAGCGATTGTGGGGAAACGGAAATGAAGAGATGGTCTCCTGTCACCTGAAAGTGTAGAGCTGATCGAAAAAGAAATTGAGGGCAGAAGGTAAATAGACCCAAGTCTTCCAGTGCTCGGTCCTACCACTTGGAACAAATCAGTTGTCAGTGATAGGGAGTCAGATTGGAAATGCACTATCCCCTAGAACAAAACTTTCAACAAAAATTATGATGAAAAAAAATCATTCATTGATTCCACAAATATGAATTCGATACCTGCTGTGTTCCACGCACTGCTAAGTTCAGGGACTATGAGAAGCAAGAGAGGCACCATCCTTTCCCATGTGAAGCTTAGAGTTTGGGAGAGGATGCCTAGCCGTGAGCCACAAACATGATGTGTGTGTGTGTGTGAGTGTGTGTGTGTGTGTGTGCGTGTGTGTGTGTGTGTGGTGAAGGCACAAGGATCCTGGGGAGAGAAAGGAGAGCTTCTCAGAGGAAGGAACATTGCATCTGAGAACCCCCGAATGTGTCGGAGTTAGCCAGTGAGATGGCAGTGAGGTGGACCGGCAGGACATTTGTGTGGGTGGAGAAGGTGATGGAAAAACTTGATGGAAGGAGAGAGAGATTGACAAGTTAAGGGGAAGTGGTCAACCAAATCTTCCCTAAGTCGCTTCTAGAGGTCACTGTCATTCTCATGTGATAATCCCAAGCTACACATCTGTGTGACAGAGGCTGCCAAGCCTCCCTCATAGCACTCAGAGTTTTCACACTCAGTATCTGCACCTGCATCTGAAGGTGCTTTTCTTCAAACACTCTGGCGGAAGGGTAGAGATGTCAAGGAATCAACACCTCATGTAGAATTTCTTTTCTTTTTTTGGTACTGGGGATTGAACCCAGGGGTGCTGAACCACTGAGCCACATACCCAGCACTATTTTATCTTTTATGTAGAGACAGGGTCTTGCTGAGCTGCTGAGTGCCTCTCTAACCTGCTGAGGCTGGCTTTGAACTTGGGATCCTCCTGCCTCAGCCCCCCGAGTTTCTGGAATTACAGGTATGTGCCGCCATGCCTGGCACATGTAGAATAATTTTGAGCAAAGTTTCCTTGCAAGATTAAGCTTCCATTGCTCTTTGGAGAGCTGACTTAATAGTATACCCTCAATTGGCTGCTGTCCCTTCCCTTTGTTACCTCCCTGTCTTTCTGCTTACGTCCCCTGCATTTTCCAAATAAACTTATTAGTGCTCAAATTCTTATCACAGTGTTTGTTTCTGGGAGAACCCAAACTAAGACACGTACCAAGTGGTGCATCTGGCTGGAAAGTCGATTGTCAAACTTAGTTCCTCGGCTTATCAACTGTGCAATGTTAGGCAGGCTTCTTAACCTCTCTGAGCCACAGTTTTCTCTACAAAATAAGGATGCTAATAGTAACTGCCTATAAATTGCATAAATAGTAAATACAAAGGTATAGTAGCATAGTGCCTCTTTGTCTTGTTATATGTTATTGTTATTATTATTTTCAATGTTTACTATAAATGAATGACAATAAGCAGGAAATTGGTGAAGGTTTGTGGATTCTGAACTGAGAAGACCTCTGTTAAATGGCTGGCAAAGTCTTCGAGGACCAAGATTTCTTTCCTCATGCACTGGGGAAAAAATGTTTATAAAAGGAAGAGGTTTTGCCATTGATCTGAAGCCAGCAGAACTTCCCAGGTGCGGAAGGCAGATTTCCTCTGAGCTTCTCCCATTCCTCATCCCGATACAGGCTGTTGGGCCCGTCCCTGAGGCTTCCAGTTTTGGCCTCAACACCCCAGCCATGGTACTCGAGCAGATTCACCAGACTGTGCAGGATGCCAAGCCTCAGGATTCTCTCTGCACTATATCAGTTGCTGTGTACTTGAGCAGGGTGTGGTGCCTTGGAGGTGCACAGAGCATCTCAGGGAAGGAGGTTTCCACTTGGAGCATTATCTCCATGTATCATTTGAGATTTCCCTGAACTTTCTAGACGGTGCGTACACATCTCTCAGAATTGTTCCTTGATCCTCATGTTCCACGTCCAGCCCCACGGCCACGGGACATTGCAATCTAGGGTGGAATAAGTTGTCTCACGCCTGTTAGTGGGTGTTGTAAGGTTTATGACCTATTAGATTATATGTTTTATGACCTAGATTTTTCTTATAATCCAAGATTTTTCCCCCTCTTGATTACATTTGGTGTGTGTGTGTGTGTGTATTAACTTTTGTTATTCAAGCTTTAGTGATTCAAAGTTGATGACTTCACTTATTTAACCCTTTACTCACTTATTCAATGAGAAGTATTTATTGAGGCGAGGCCATTTATGGGCATGGTTTGAGCCATAGGGCCAGCCAAAAAAGGGGGGCTACTCAGGTAGAAGCGAGGCAGGACCCACACACCTTGTTCTGGAATGAAACGGTTTGCAGTAGATCAACTCTGCCACTAAGAAGAGTAAAAAAAGTCGGATTAAAAACACAAAACAGTATTTGGTTGAATTCATCACCCAGGTGATGAGGGTTCAAAGGCTAAACCGGAAGAGAGTGGAGAAAGGTGGAAAGTCATGCCCTCCGTGACAGTCACTTTTCCCTGGAGGACTTGAGCCAGAGACTAAAGACTGAGAAACCAAGCTTTTTCCAGACAAAGATTTTCTGCTGCAGAACCGGAAGCCAGCAAAGTCTGTGGCCATCAGCATTCTGAAGGGTTTGAGTGACAACTGTGAAATTAAGAAAACTCAAATATTGTCCAATTTTTCCCTTATGACCTGTGTTGACTTGTTAAGCTGTGTGGATTCAGGCTAAACCACAGAGGCAGAAACTCTGGAGCAGAATGAAGTTTTATCAAGTAACTTAATGTTTCAGAGAAAAAGATTCAAGTTCTGGGCCATGTTAACAGAGAAATCCCAATGACAAAGACCATCTCAGTGACTACGTGGGCTAGTCCCAAGGAAGAAGAATAAATAAGAGAAATCAAGTTTCACCAAAGTTGTAGCCAAGCTTGACTTAGATGCCGAGTAGATTTAGGTAAACGAAAGTTCCACTGTATCTGCTTGGGGGGGGCAGAAAAGAAAATCTCTCTCTCTGGAGCATCTACCATTTTTATGTACGTCGGGATATGTCAAGGAATAGGACCAAGAGACTAAAGGGCTAAACAAACAGCAAGGGCAAAGCCAAGGAAATAGAACCGCAGATGGTCCATATATTAGAGTTGGCATGTGAGAGTGCGAATAACTGATTTATGTGTTTTAAACAATAGAGGGGAAATAGAGAGAAATAAGTGAGAAGATAGAAAATTTCATTCAAGATTTAAAATCTAAAAAAATCCTTGTTCATGGATAGGCAGAACTAACATCATCAAAATGGCGATATTACCCAAAGTTCTCTACAGGTTTAATGCAATGCCAATCAAAATCCCAACGGCATTTCTTGTAGAAATAGATAAAGCAATCATGAAATTCATATGGAAAAACAAAATACCCAGAATAGCAAAAGCAATTCTAAGCAGGAAGTGTGAATCTGGAGGTATAGCGATACCAGATTTCAAACTGTACTACAGAGCAATAGTAACAAAAACAGCGTGGTACTGGTACCAAAACAGGCAGGTGGACCAATGGTACAGAATAGAGGACACAGAGACCAATCCACAAAATTACAACTTTCTTATATTTGATAAAGGGGCTAAAAGCATGCAATGGAGGAAGGATAGCATCTTCAACAAATGGTGCTGGGAAAACTGGAAATCCATATGCAACAAAATGAAGCTGAACCCCTTTCTCTTGCCATGCACAAAAGTTAACTCAAAATGGATCAAAGAGCTTGATATCAAATCAGAGACTCTGCGCCTGATAGAAGAAAAAGTTGGCTCCGATCTACATATTGTGGGGTCGGGCTCCAAATTCCTTAATAGGACGCCCATAGCCCAAGAGTTAAGAACAAGAATAAACAAATGGGACTTACTTAAACTAAAAAGTTTTTTCTCAGCAAAAGAAACAATAAGAGAGGTAAATAGGGAACCTATATCCTGGGAACAAATTTTTATTCCTCACACTTCAGATAGAGCCCTAATATCCAGAATATAAAAAGAACTCAAAAAATTAAACAATAAGATAACAAATAACCCAATCAACAAATGGGCCAAGGACCTGAACAGACACTTCACAGAGGAGGACATACAATCAATCAACAAGTATATGAAAAAATGCTCACCATCTCTAGCAGTCAGAGAAATGCAAATCAAAACCACCCTAAGATACCATCTCACTCCAGTAAGATTGGCAGCCATTATGAAGTCAAACAACAATAAGTGCTGGCGAGGATGTGGGGAAAAGGGTACACTTGTACATTGCTGGTGGGACTGCAAATTGGTGCTGCCAATTTGGAAAGCAGTATGGAGATTCCTGGGAAAGCTGGGAATGGAACCACCATTTGACCCAGCTATCGCCCTTCTCGGACTATTCCCTGAGGACCTTAAAAGAGCGTGGGATACTGCCACATCAATGATCATAGCAGCACAATTCACAATAGCTAGACTGTGGAACCAACCTAGATGCCCTTCAATAGATGAATAGATAAAAAAATGTGGCATTTATACACAATGGAGTATTACACAGCACTAAAAAATGACAAATTCATGGAATTTGCAGGGAAATGGATGGCATTAGAGCAGATTATGCTAAGTGAAGCTAGCCAATCCTTAAAAAACAAATGCCAAATGTCTTCTTTGATATAAGGAGAGTAACTAAGAACAGAGCAGGGAGGAAGAGCATGAGGAAAAGATTAACATTAGACAGAGACGAGTGGTGGGAGGGAAAGGGAGAGAGAAGGGAAATTGTATGGAAATGGAAGGAGACCCTCAATGTTACACAAAATTACATATAAGAGGTTGTGAGGGGAAAGGGGGGGGAACAAGGGACAGAATTGAACAACAGCAGATGAGGTAGACAGGGAAGATGGAAGGGGAGGGGAGGGGGGATAGTAGGGGGTAGGAAAGGTAGCAGAATACAACAGTCACTAATATGGCATTATGTAAAAATGTGGATGTGTAACCGATGTGATCCTGCAATTTGTATTTGGGGTAAAAATGGGAGTTCATAACCCACTTGAATCAAATGTATGAAAGATGATATGTCACGAGCTTTGTAATGTTTTGAACAACCAATAAAAAAATAAAATAAAATCTAAAAAAATAATAATTAAATGGAAACCTTAGAATTAAAATATAAAATGTCTGTTTAGATATGAGGCATCCCCCAAAAGCTCATGTGTGAGACAGTGCAAGAAAGTTTGGAGGTGAAATGATCGGGTTATGAGAACCTTCACCTAATCAGGGTGCCAATCCACTTAAATGGATGAACTGGGTGGTACTGTAGGCAGGTGGCTGTGACTGGAGGAGGTGGGTCACTGCAGGTGTGCCTTTGGGGTGTATATTTTGTCCCTGATGAGGAGAGTCTCTCTCTCTGCTTCCAGATTGTCACGTTCTGAGCTGTTTAACTCTACCATGCCCCTCTCCCTTGATATTTTGCCTTCTTTGAACAGAGCAAAGAAGTCAGCTATCTATGGACTCAGACCTCTGAAACTATAAGCCCCAAATAAACTTTTCCTCCTCTAAAATTATTCTTATTGGGTCTTTTGATCACAGCAGCGAAAAAGCTGACTAATACATTATCCAACACAGCATAGACTGGAGAAATGAAAAGTTCATCAATAAGAAGTAGTCACAAATTAAATCAAAAAGATCAAGATGGAAAGTATAGAATGGAACATAAAAGAAATATGGATTGTTATGAAAAAGGCCAACATATATGCAATTGCTATCCCAGAAAGAACAAAAGGAGATTTCACAAATAGATGTTTGGAGAGACAATGGTTAAGAATTTAACAAAACTTGGAAAAGGTAGCAACTGACAGATTGAAGAAGCTCAATGGATACTAGACCCAATACCTTTTTTAAATGGCATTCAGATATATCATAATAAAACTACCAAAAGCCGAAGACAAAGAGAAGAATTTCTAAAAGACGCAATAAAAAAGAGACTGTCTTCAAAGGAACAACAATAAAATGGACAGTTAACCTCTCAATCAGAAATGAGGGAAAATAGGAAATAATGGAATGACTTCAAAGTACTAATAGAAAAAAATAGGTAATGTAGAATATTTTGCCCAATAAAGCTTCTCTCAATAAAAGAAGATGAAGTAAAGACATTTTAATGCAAAACATGAGAGAATTTTTGACTATCAAAGCTTCCTTGGGGCTGGGGTTGTGGCTCAGTGGTAGAGCACTTGCCTAGCACTTGTGAGGCCCTGGGTTCAATCCTCAGCACCACATAAAAATAAATAAATAAAGTATTGTGTCCATCTATAACTAAAATATTTTTTAAAAAGCCAAAACTTCCTTAAGAAAATATACTAAAGGGAGTTCTTCAGGAAAGAGGAAAATAATTCTGGATAGATATAACCTGACATATGTCAGTAATTAAACTAAATATAAATAACCACACACTCAAAATATAAAGGTTGTGAGGATGTACTAAAAAAAAACCCCACAAAACCCAACTATATTATGCTTATAATAAACACAGCTTATGTGAATGAACTGAAAGTTTGAAGGCAAAATGACAAGATACACCATGCAAATACTATCCAAAATAAAATAACACTACAAAATCAGGCAGAGTTGATTCTAAAGCAATAGCAATATTAGGGGGGAAAATGAGGGACACTTCACAATGATAATGGGGTTAATCCACCAAAGGTATCACAATCTAATTCTGAATGCATCAATAACATTGCTTTAAAAATATAAATAAAATCAAAAGAAGATAAAATAGAATATATTCACCATGGTGGGAGACTTTAATGCTGTTATGTCAATAGATAATAGAACAATTGCGATGGAAATGATGTGTAAGTTTGATCTAATAAATCAAACTTATATGACATATTGTACCCAGTGACCACAGCATACACATTCATTTCACACATTCACATGACCATTTACCAAAAATGACCCTATGATCATCCATAAAGCAATGACTGAACTAGTACGGAATGTTTACTGACCACAGCAGAAGTAAGCTTATACATTTTTTAATGGAAAAGAAAATTTAATAAATAAAATGCCCAAACATTTGGAAACCAAGCAATACCCTTCTGAATAGCTCATGAAACAGAAAATATGTCACAGCAGAAATTATAAAACAATTTAAATGAAAGGATAATGAAAACAACTTGTTAAAATGTATGTTGATTTGCTTAAAAAGCAGTTAAGGAAATGTATTTCTTA
This sequence comes from Marmota monax, assembly GCF_021218885.2. Taxonomy (NCBI): domain Eukaryota; kingdom Metazoa; phylum Chordata; class Mammalia; order Rodentia; family Sciuridae; genus Marmota; species Marmota monax. The sequence continues at coordinate 1,741,575 of NW_026692072.1, read as the reverse complement.
ACAAATAGTATAGAATGTAGATTGGCTAAAAAACAGGAATCTAATTTTTCATTTCAAGCAACTAGGGAAAATAATTAAAACCAAAGAAAGCAGAGAGGAGGAAATAAAATAATCCAAAAATCAAAGATGCAGAAAACAATGCACAATGGAGAAAATCAGTACAGTCAAAAGTGAGTTTTAAAAAGATTAGTCAACTGGTATACTCTTAACAAACTAATCAAAAATACAAGAGATAAAACATAAATTGTCATAATCAGGATTGAAAAGGGGGGGATTACTACAGACATAGAAAGAAAATAACAGCATTTTGTGAAAATATTTAAATAAATTTGGCAATTAGGATGAGATTGAAAAGATAATTACAGAAACTAGAAGAGTAAATAAAAGTGTTAATAATTCCATATTATAAAGAAGTTAGCTCAATTATGGAAATCCTTCCCATAAAGAAAACCTTGTTTTGATCAAATTGGTTTAGTATGTTCTTCCAAATATTTAAAAAATAAGCCAACTTACAGAAGTTCCTTCAGACAGTAACAAAAGAAGAAAGAGTTCTTGCCTCTTTTTAGTTAGGATAGCCTTAAAACCCAAATAGGAATTTATTACAATGGAAAAATTATGGATCACTTTCTCTCTTGAACATGATTGGAATATTCTGAATCAACATTGTGTATTAGAACCTAATATTATTGTGTAGTATCACCAAATGGGGTTTACCCCAGAATACATGTATCCTTTAACACTTGAATATCAATCCTATAATTTACCACACTAATGGAAAAAGGAGGAAAAAAATCATGTGATTATATTAAAAATAAAAAAGGCTTTTATACAATATAAAACCAATTTCTGATTTTAAAGGAAAAAACTTCAGCAAACTAAGAATGAAGGAGATCTTTTTTTCTGATTTGTAAAGAACATGTAAAAGCTGACAGAGAACAACATTACCATAATGTTTAATGATGAAACATCAAAAACATTCCTTGTAATAAAACAAGAAAGAGACAAAAATACCTATTAAAATTTCTATTTAACATTGTACAGGAGATACTAGTCAGGGCAGTTGAATTTCCATATGCTAGCCACAAATTCAAGGTGATGCTTAAAAATCATACCACTGATAATAGCATAAAAAATCAAGTACCTACAAATAAATCTAACGATAAGTGTATAAGACATCTATGCTGAATTATAAATCATTGAGAGAAATCAAATAAGACATATATGAAGGAACATATATTATAGAGATGTCGGTTCACCTCTAACTGACCTATAGGTTAAATATAATTCCAATGCAAACACAAAACTCATTCTTAATTTTAAACAGAAATACAATGGGCCAAGAATAAATTAGGGAAGCTTAAAGAAGAATAAATATGGAAAACCAGATACACTGGTGCATGTCTGTAATCCCAGTGACTTGGGAGGCTAAGGCAGAGGAATTGCAAGTACAAAGCCAGCCTCAGCAACTTAGTGAGACCCTGTCTCAAAATTAAAAAAAAAAAAAAATAGAAAGGGTTGGGGATGTAGCTCATTGGTAAATCATCCCTGGTTTCAACTCCCAGCACCAAAACATAATTTTTAAAAATTTTTAATATTGAAGACTTACCTACTAAGACACAGTATTAAGGTGGATTTATATTTGTACAAGGACAGACAAAGAAGGGAAAACAATAAAGAATCTAGAAATAAACTGACATAATTAGTCAAATATGACAAAGGTGATAGGGCAATGCAGAGAGGGGAAAAATGGTCTTTTCCAAAAAATCATGTCAAGTCAGCTAGGCGGTGAGATAGATAAAAATGGATCTTAAATGCTGGGGACACAGGGGTCCCTATAATCCCAGCTCCTCAGGAGGCTGAGGCGGGAGGATCACAACTTCAAGACCAAACTAAGTAGCTTAGTAAGACCCTGTCTCAAAATAAAATAAAAAAGGGCTGGAGATCACAGATGTAACTCAGTGATAGAATGCTCCTTGGTTCAACCGAGGACCAAAACAACAAAATAAAACAAAACCCAACTTGACCTCTCCATCTCCTCAAACCACACACAAAAACCAATTATAGATACAGATTTAAATCTAGGACTTGAACCGTGTTTTAAACCACCTTGACCTACCAGATACATAACTTTCTATCCAACAGCAGTAGAACACATATTCTTCTCAGTTGTGCACAGAACATTTTCCAGACAGGTTCACAAAACAAGTATTAAAAATGTTTAAGATTGAAATAGCATCAAATATCTTTTCCAACAATGATTTGTCAGTATTACATTAGAAAAGAATTAGAGTCATTTTGGAAAGTTCACAAATATGTGGAAATTAAGCAGAAAGGTCTTCATAACCTGAGAATTAAAGAAGAAAATAAGAGGAAAATTAAACAAATCTCAAGGCAAACAAAAGTGAAAGCACAACGTATCAAAATTTGGGAAATGCAGCCAATGCAGTTCTAAAAGGAAAGTTTATAGTAAGAAGTGGGGTGGGGCGCTAGGGAAGAGCAGCGTTACCTTAGATTAGGTAAAGGGAAGGAATGGGAGGGGAAAGGAGGGGATGTGGGGAAAGATAGTAGAAGGAAACAGACATTATTACTGTATGTATATATGTGGCTGCATGACCAATATGACTCTGCAACATGTACACTCAGAAAAATGAGAAATTATATCCCATCTATGTATGATATATCAAATGTATTCTACTGTCATGTAAAACTAATTAAAACAAATAAAAAATTTTTAAAAGCACCTACATAAAAGAGAAGAAATATCCCAAATAAACAATCTAATGTTACACTTCAAGGAACTAGAAAAAGAAAAACAAACTAAGCTCAAAGTTAATATAAGGAAGGAAATAATAAAGATCAAAGGATAAATAAATGAAATAGAGACTAGAAAAACAATAGATTTAAGATTGAAATAACATCAAGTATCTTTTCAACAAACCTTCAACTAGACTAAGAAAAAAAGAAAGAAGACTCAAATAAAGCAAACCAGAGGTGAAAACTGATAGCACAGAAGGATCACAAGAGATGACGATGAACAATTATATGACAATAAATTGGATAACCTAGAAGAAACGGATAAATTCCTAGACACATACAACTAACCAAGACTAAATCACAAAGAAGTAGACAATCTGAATAGACCAACAATGACTAAGGAGATTGAATCACTAATCAAAAGTTTCTCATGGAAGACACTTCCAGGACTGATGACTTTGCTGCTAAATTCTACCAAGCTTATATTTAAAGAAATAATACCAATTCTTCTCAAATTCTCCCAAAAGATTGAAGGAGTACTTCCAAACTCATTTTATTAAGCTGGTACTAGTCTGATTCCAAATCCATTAAAAATACTACAGAAAAGGATTACAAGCTAATATCCATGATGAATACAGATACAAAAATCTCCAACAAAGTATTAGCAAGCTGAATTCAAAGCACATTAAAAGGGTCATCTGCCACTATCAAGTGGAATGCATCCCTGGAATACAAGGATTCCATGTGTGCTAATCAATAATGTGATACACCACATTAATAAAATGTAGGGCAAAACCCAAAATCATATAAAAATCTCAGTAGATTCAGAAAAATATTTGATAAAATTCAACATCCTTTCCTGATTAAAAAAAAACTCTCAACAAATTAGGTATAGAAAGAATATACATCAACGCAACAAAAGTTATATATAACAAGCACACAGCTAATGTCATACTCAACAGTGAAAAATTTAAACCTTTTCTCTCAGAACAGTTTCTTTGTGAACAAAACACTCATTCTCATCGCCTCTATTCAATATGGTACTGGAAGTCCTAGACAAAGCAATTACACAAGAGAGAGAGAAATAAAAAGTATTTATATAAATTCATTTTCTGTTACTGTAATGAATACCTGTATGTGGGTATTTTATAAAGAAAAGGGGTTTATAATGATATAATATTATATCATCCATTAAAAAAAATGCCAAATGTTTTCTCTGATACAAGGAGGTTGACTCATAGTGGGGTAGGGAGGGAGAGCTTGGGAGGATTAGATTAATTCTAGATAGGGCAGAGGGGTGGGAGGGAAAAGGAGGGGGTCGGGGGATTAGCAAGGATGGTGGAATGTGATGGACATCATTATACAAAGTACATGTATGAAGACTTGAATTGGTGTCAACATACTTTATAAACAAACAGAGATATGAAAAGTTGTGTTATATATGTGTCTTAAGAATCGTAATGCAAAAAACAAAAACAAAGTGCATGTATAAAGGCATAAATTGGTGTGAACATACTTTATATACAGAGATAAGAAAAAGTATGCTCTATTTGTGCAATAAGAATTGTAATGCATTCCACTGCTGTCGTGTATTTAAAAAAATAATACAGTAAAAAAAAAAAAAAGAAAAGGGGTTTATTTGGCTCATAGCTCTGAAGGTTCAAGGAATAGCACTGACATCAGTTCGGTTCTGTCTGATGAAAGCCTCATGGCTGATGGCATCACAGTGATGTCAACACATGTGAGAGGAAACGATCCTTTCCACCAAGACTGGAAGCCAGAGTGAGGGGAGACTAGAGTAGCATCCAAACTGAAAAGGAAGTTAAATTGTGGGGTTTTTTAATGGATGATATAATACTATATATAGAAAAACCCTAAAGATTCTATTGAAAGTGACTGGAACTAATAAATTCAGTAAAGTTGTAGGACACAAAATCAACATACAAAATTCAGTATCATTTCTATATACTAACAATGAACTATCTGAAAAAAAAACTATCTGAAAAAAAATCCTATTTATATTACTTATAACAAAAACTTCCCGAGGAATAAATTTAACCAAGGAGGCAAAACATCTGTATGCTAAAAACTATAAACTATTGATGACAGAAATGAAAGAAAACACACATAAGAATTCCATGCTCACAGATTGAATAAATTAATAGTTAAAATGTGCATATTCCCTAAAGTGAGTCAAAGATTCAATGTAATTCTTATTGAAATTTCAATGACTTTTTTTTTCACATTAAAAAAAATCATATGGAATCCCAAAAGACCCCAAAAGGGCAAAGCAATTTTGAGCAAAAAGAACACAGCCAGACCCATCATGTTGGCTGATTTCAAAATTGACTACAAAGCTAGAATAACCAAAACAAGATGGTATTAACATCAAAGTAGACACACAGGCCAAGGAAACAGAACAGCGAGCCTAGAAATGAACCCGCACATTGGCTGTCAGTTGATTTTCCACAAGAACACGCAATGGGAAAGGGATTGTCTCTTTGATAAATTTTGCTGGGAAAACTAGAAATCTATAGGCAGAGGATCAAATGAGACCTTCAGCCTACATCATATACAAAAATAAACTCAAAATAGATGAAGAAAACTATAGATTAAGGACTTACATGTAAGTCCCAGACGATAAAAGTATTAGGAGAAAAAAGTGGGGAAAAATTCCATGACATTGTTCTCGCCAATGATTTCTTTGGATATGACCTCAAAAAGCACAGAAGCTGGAGATGAAAGATTGGGGAAATGTTGGGCAAAGAACACATAATACCAAATAGATGGGATGGATAAGTTCAAGAGATCTATTGAATGTCATGGTGACTATATATGTCATGGTGACATACATAAAACATATTGTACACTTGGAAGTCACTTAGAGTAGATTTTGAATGGTCTCATCACACACACAAAACAAATAGAAGTAGGTGAGGAAATATATATTCAATAGCTTGATTTAGCCTCCCACATTGTATACATAAATCAAAATAAAATGCTGTATACTACAAATATATGTGTTTTTAAAATTTAAATAATTAATTTATAAAATTTTAAACATTTACATGCGAAATGCAAAACAATAATGTTTTTGGAAGAAATCATGATGATTGTTAGAGTCTGTAAACAAGTCAGGATGGCACCTGGAAAATGTTAAAGTCTGTAAACAAGTCTGGATGGCGCCTGGCAAAATGCCAGAGGGAAGTGGTTTGTGAAGTAATGCCAGCAAGCCATTAAGTGTGGAGATTCCTTGTTGGTTGACTGATGTATCTAGTTTATGCTAATTAAGATAAGCTGTGCAAAATGTATAAATACCTCTGTTGTCCTACAATAAACGGCTTCCACTCCTGCTGTATCAACGTACACAAGTTATTCGTCACCCCCCGGTTATTTTGCCCAGCTAGCCGGGCAGCGGCAGATGATATCTTTAGGACTTTGGGATAAGCAAGATTTCTTAAATAAAAAAAATTGCCAATATATAAAAGAAAGATTTTATAAATTAAGGTCTTATTCAACAAAAGACAACACAGAGAGACTATATTGGCAAAAAACAGTGAGAGAGGGATTTGATACACACAGTTCATAAATACGTATGTTTAATGAAGTCCTCATAATCAGAAAATCATTTTTGACTTCTATAAATTTATTTTAAAAGGCAAATAGAACAGGCTTGAATAGATGATTCTTGAAAAATCTATCAAAATGGCTAATAAGCATATTAAAAATGTGTTCCACTCCATTACTCACTGAGAAAGTGTGACTAAAACACAATGTGCTGTCAGTACATGCCACCCTCAGGGGTGGCTTCCTAAGCATAGGAGACTGCTGTCACACAGGGGGCTCACACTTAGAAGAACCTGCCGTTGCTATCTTGGAAATTCTTAATAATTCTTAAATGACTTCCATGTTTTCCTGGGCACTGTTTCCCACAGTTATTTGGGCAGTTCTGCTCTTCAGAATGGCTACCATGAGCAGACAGGCAATAGAAAATGCTGGTGAGGGTGTGAAGGAACTGGAATGTCCGCATGAGGCTGGTGGGTGTGGAAAGTGGTCCAACTACTTTGGAAATGGAGCAATATCTATAAAGTGAATATTGGTATAACAAGCAACCCATCGCTTCCATTCCTAAGTGTATATTAAAAATTTGTATTTATGCTCATCGAAAGATATGTAGAAGAATGTTTGTAGTAATAGTATTCATTATAGCCCCAAACCAGAAACAACCAAAAGGTCAAACAAGGGTAGAATGGATAAATACACTTTGTCAAATGGAAGGAGATACCATACATTGCTGAGAGTAGAATATAATATGAATGGATCTCATCACACAAACTGAGTAAAAGAAGCCAGACACATGAGTAGATGAAAAGTCCAAATCAGAAAAAGTCCAATCACAAAAAGTGAGATGGTGGTTTTAGAAGTCAACATAGTCCTGTATGGGGAGTGGAGACTGGAAGGGAATTTTGGAGGAGTTCAGAGTGCTGGCCCTGCTTGGAAGGAACGACGCTCATCTCATAAGACTGCTGGGAGGATTAAAGGAGATACCATGTGTATGGTGTTCAGAACAAGGCAAGGCTTAATAAACATGCATTGCTGCTGTTGTTGCTACTTTTGCTCAACTCTCTTCAGGCATTGGTGATTCTTTCTTGAGGAAATGGAAATAAGAAATCACAGTACATTTAAAAATACCATCTTGCTGCATCCTTAGAATCCAAGACTTGGTTTTTACTAAGTCCTTTGGCCTCAGGTGCTTTGCACATACTAATACTCAAGCAGAAAGAAAACCAGAGGTAGGAAGCTCATGGTCTGAGAGAAGCTCCTTACATCAATCAAACTCTGTATCAGAATCAAGTGTGTTTCCAAATGGTCTCTTCTTCAGAATTAGCATTTGGTAGGTCATCAGAAGGAAGGACCTTTCCAGTCCTCAGTCCAAGGGCCTCAACGGTACAGTATTTTTGCTGGAATATTTCAGGCTCCTTTCTGGCCCTTTCTCTGCTCTACCTTTGGGAATTCTAACACTGCAAAAGCTAGTTCTGTGCTTGTTTTCTTGGCTATTTGCCAAGCTAATCTACCAACATTTGAAGAACATTATGAATTTAATCTGTATGAAAAGAAATAATAATTTTGCTCTACCTGTAAGGCTTAGGGTTAGTACTGCCTTTATAAATTTGTGTGTGTGTGTGTGTTTTTTTTTTGGCAGGTGCCAAATAATAGTTTTTCTATTCACCATGATTTCCCCCTCGAATTACTACACTGTTGAACTATTTATTCTGTTAAGTTGGCCGAGGAACGGTGCCAGAAACTGCTATTGGGAAATCAATCTTACTTACCCCCAAGTAATGAAAGGATTCTTAAAGGGTGGTTTTCTCTGACTTTTTTTTTTAGCCTTAAAAAACTTCTCCCTTTTGCTTCTCTTGTTGAATTGAGATAAGGAAACAAAGTTCCAAAGAGATGAAGTCATTCGGTTATAGTAGGTGATGGGAACAGAACTGGGATCCACCATAGTTCTATCAATCAGATTTTAAGGTTTGAATTGAAGTTAAAAATGATGAGGTAAATGAAGAGCTGAGGGCTGAGGTCTATATTACTTACAACTCAGGCAGAGTAACTGTTATCTTGTGAATCTGCAGCAGGCCAGTTGTAGGGAAAAGAATATAGGCTCTGCTTCCTGTGAATCAGCCTCTAAGCAGCCAAGATGAGAATGGGGACCATCAATGCCTGATATGGGAAGAAGTGATCCCTAAGGAGCTTTAATCACCAATGCCAAGTCCTTTCATTTTTATTCATCTTCAAAAGCTAAGAAGGTTAATAAGGATGAAGCTTCAGGGGTCAGATTGGAGTGGAGATTCCCTGGGCTTGCCAACGAGAAGTTGTTCGTAATTTCAATAATTTGATGAGCATGCCCTAGAGACTTTGGAATGGCAGAGTCGATAGCACAAGGGTGGAGGGAGGGACAGCTTTTCTCACCAGTATGGGCTATTGATGTCATGCCAGTTTTGGTGACTCAGTTTCCCTATATCCAACCACCTTCTTTTCTTCTCTCCTGAGAAAATATTTTTCTTTCCTTTAATCCTGTTCATTTCCAGTTCTTTGTCTATTGAAAAATATCCAGAAGGTTCTCTTCTCCAATAAACCCATACTTCTTTTCAAGTCTTAGAGTGAATAGATTTTCCTAAAATTAATAGGGGGAAATGAAGCAGATCTTTTGGATCTTTTAGGGGTTACCACCACTTGCCCATAAAATTTGCAGAATGAGGATTGTCGATTTCTGTTGTTCAACCAGCCATTTTTCTGCGTGGTAGAGGAGGACGGATGAACTAATGTCACATAGGGAATCAAGATGAATGCTAGAACATGAGCTCCAAGGTAGAGGGAGTCAGATTCATCACAACACGTGAAATTTTCAGCAAGCAACACCTAGCAACCTAGCTTGCTCACCTGCAAAATGGATAAGATAATAGTAATCCCTGATTATTGTGAGGAATAAGTGAAAACATGGATATAGGCCATGAGGGAGTTCAATGACTGTGTGTGCTCATCAGTTTATCACAGCCATTGCTGTGTGATTATGAATCCTTCCTGGGGTGATTGGATGGCAGAGGAATGGAAATATTTCCACTTGACAAGGTGTAATAAACTGTATTAGAGGAAAGCAATTCCCATCAACAGGCCAATTTAGCCCCACATCACGAGAGAGAGCTCACGTCTGTCTCCAACTTCTTCATCTTTCTCTTTGACGTGAAGCCAAATCCTATCTGGAGCTTACCATCTTGCTAATGACAGCTCCAATCCAAGTTCCCCAAGGGCCCAACTCAACTGCTTCTCAGCTCTGAAACCAGATCACATTCTTCATTTATGTTTTTGTTTTTTTTTTCCACTGAACCAAAATCTGCTGTTATTTCTCCTGGGAGTTGGCAAGATCTGTTTTTAAGTAGTTCTCCTGTGATGAAAAGGACACTGGCCTGTGGAATTAATGTCCTGGGCCTCCCTCTGAGAGGCAGCATGACAAAGGGTCTGGAAGCACTTATAGGGTACCTTGTAATCTACTTTGCCCAGGATGTCCCCTGCAGGGATGGAGTTACAGGCTAATTGTTATCAGCACCACTTTTTACTCTGAAAACTGTCCCAGTTTGGGTTTTAATTTATATGGTCACACTAACCCTGGAATCAGAATACCTGGAATCAAATCCCAGGTCTATTTTGTACTATTTGCCCACCAACCCACTCTACCTCTCTGGGCTTATTCCTTCTGCTATAAATGGAGATAATAATAATAGAAATCGCCCTTTGGATTGTTCTGAGGTTCTTCTATGTGTTAATACCTGCAAAGTGCTCAGAATAGTGTCTGTCACCTAGCACTTACTATGCCAGGACAAGCCAATACTGTTATTCTCTTATCAGAAAAATCAATGGATTTTCCAATCCCATGGGTTTCATTTATACTTTTGTTAAATGAGAACTTGCCACAGTCTGGCTGGGCACAATCAGGAGCCACTTGTCAAAAGAAACTAACTTTATTTTTAGAACCACACACGACAAACAAAATAGTCTCTCAGGAAAAACCCTCAGAGCCTCAACTGCCACCACCGGCTTTCCCCAAGCCTCTCTCTCCCACACAAGCTTCTCTCCACCTCCCACAATCCTCCTGCTCTTGAGGCCGATTGGCTGGGTCACGTGGGCGGAGCCAAAAAAGTCCCCCAATGAGCAGCTCCGTGGTCTGAAAGGGCAGGGAAACAGTCCAATGAGCATCACCGCAGAGGAGCCAATCAGCTAGATGTTGCTGGGGCTGCTGTGAGCCAATCGTCAGCCGGCAGCTGGAAGTTTGCTGGCAGCTGGAAGTTTGCTGGGGCCCCTTCGGCTGTGGCTCTCAACATCTCCCCCTCTCTGTTTAAACAACAAGCATGTGGCTTAGGGACCGTGCCTGTTAGGCAGTCCAATTCAACATATGGTCCTTACCCGTCATCGGATGAACTGACCTCTAGGCGTCAGCCTCCTGTCTTAGGTTGGTACCACTGCAATTGGATCATACCCGTCACTGACTACCGGTCCAGCATACAGCCATACTTGTGGATAGGCCTTTGCACCAGTGGGGGGGTGAGGTTCTTTGCCTCACCTCTGTTGGCCCCCAAATTTTAGACCATCACTAGTAGAGGAGGATGCAAAATGCCATGACATTAAGCCAATTGAGGGCTCCTAAATTGTACCACCGGTGACACCATCAGCAAAAATACTCCAGCACTACCACAATTCGCTGTACCAACAGATAGTTCACAATGCATACAGGTGAGCTCACAATGTGTCCAGGCAAGTTCTGCAAGCAGTTCAGTGATGGCTATTGTAGAAGCTGTAGATTGGTTTTATCTTTCACTTCACCAGCACTGGGATGAAGATAGGAATTCTGGCAATAATGGCTAAAGAAAAAATTATGTAACATTCCAGAAGGCACTAAAAGAAAACAATTTTCTTAACAATTTACATTGTCTTCACCGGCACTGGGATGAAGATAGGAATTCTGGCAATAATGGCTAAAGAAAAAATTATGTAACACTACAGAAGGCACTAAAAGAAAACAATTTTCTTAACAATTTACATTATCTTTAAGAGAATTATTAAATATAATGAAAAGGAAAGGTAAAAGTAAACAAACAGATCTGTTAACCTTCTTTTTTGTTTACATATTAAAACAATCCTCAACAGTTGTTTACCCAATTTAAATTAAACCATATAAATCACGTGAAAAAAAAATATTTGGATCCATTTTATCATGAGCGCTCATCATATATGATATATGGACATACGTACATTCAAACATATAACACAAAACACAAGTGTGCACACATAATATAATACATACAACACATAACATTATAGTAAAGGCCTTATAACTTTTTACAGGTGAAATCTCCATTGCAATGTTTAAAAACTCTATAGTCAAAAAATAGAACTGATCAGCAAAACATTAACCTAGGTCTGTATGAGCTCAAAAAACAAAATAGAACTTCATGATATGGCAAAGGGCAATAATAAAATAGATATTGAAAAAAGCATCCTGGTTCTGTTGCAGATGTAAGAATAGCCAAACTGGAGTTTTGGATATCAGTTGTTATGGATTTGAGCCAAATCATCTTCTTTTTGGTCTGTAGAAATCGCTTTAGTTAATCTTTCTGGAATCCAAATCGGCTGCTGTTCTCCCTGTGGAAACACATAAACAGACCCCCGACTCCAGACAATCACTGGGTCAGGACCTTGGTTAATCTCTCTGGAATCCAAATCGGCTGCTGTTCTCCCTGTGGAAACACACAAACAGACCCCCGACTCCAGACAATTACTGGGTCAGGACCTTTCCATTGTCCTGTTAGAATATCCTTCCAAAGTACCTTGGGCTTATGTACATTTTTTGGACACATATGCCTTTCTGCAGCACTAAGTCCTGATGAATCCAAATTTAAAAAGTTTAGAGTAAAAAGGGTTATTTTAAGTTTATCTTTGGGGAATATATACCCCTTCCCAATTCCTTCTTTTTGCTTTAATAAGTACATTTTAATAGTTTGATGAGCTCTTTCAACTATGCCTTGTCCCTGTGGATTGTATGGGATTCCTGTTATATGAGTAATGCCAAATGTTGAGCAAAATTGTTTAAAAGAGGTAGAAGTATAACCAGGGGCATTATCTGTTTTTAACTGTTTTGGAACACCCACAGTGGCAAAATTTTGTAAGCAATGAGCTATAACATCTTTAGTTTTTTCTCCGGCATGAAGGGAGCCCATCAAAAATCCAGAAGAAGTATCAACTGTAACATGCAAATATTTTAATTTTCCAAATTCTGGCAAGTGTGTGACGTCCATCTGCCAAATATGGTTAGGTATCAATCCTCTAGGATTGACTCCAAGATTAACTTGTGGTAAAAAGGTCACACAATTTTGACATTGTTTTATTATTTGTCTAGCTTGTTCCTTAGTTATTTTAAAACGCTTTTGTAAAGTATTAGCATTGACATGGAACTTTTTATGAAAATTTATAGCTTCTTCTAGTGTAGAGAAAATATGTATGTCATGTGTAGTTTTATCTGCTAAATCATTGCCCAAACTAAGGGCTCCAGGCAATCCTGTATGTGCCCTGATATGTCCTATAAAGAATGGATCTTTTCTGTCCCAGATTAGACTTTGTATAGTGGAAAGCAAAGAGAAAACAGTAGAAGAAGGGGAAATCCTACCAGCATCTTCAAGAGATACTATAGCATTAACTACATACTGACTATCAGAAAATAAATTAAATACAGAATCTTTAAACATCACAAAAGCTTGTAAAACTGCATTAAGCTCTACCTTTTGAGCTGATTGTTTGGGTACTAAAAATGTAAAAGTTTGATCAGGGGTAACTACTGCTGCTGTACCATTATTTGACCCATCAGTGAATATATTTGGAGCATTCATGATAGGTGTTTTTCTTGTCATTTTTGGAAAAATTACAGGATGCAATGACCAAAAAGACAATAAAGGATTAGATGGTAAGTGGTTATCAAATGAAACATTAGATTTACACATGATTATTGCCCAAGTATTTAACTCATTAGCTAACTCATCAATTTGATTCATAGTATATGGAGTAATAATTTTATTGGGAGAAATTCCAAACACTCCCTTTGCTGCTTTTATTCCTTTGAGTATTAATTGTCCTACAGCCTCAGGATACCTAGTAAGAATAGTGTTAGGAGAATAAGATAAATGTATCCATAATAATGGACCTTCTTGCCAAAATACTCCTGTAGGAATATTTTTTGTTGGTAGTACAATAAATAATAAAGGCAAACTTATATCAATTCTATCCAAATGCATATTTTCCATATATGTTTCAATGATTTTTAATGCCTTTCTTGCTTCAGGCGTTAACATTCGGGGTGAATTTGGATCTGATGGACCTTTTAGGATATCAAATAAAGGTCCCAACTCTCCTGTTGGTATACCTAAATAAGGCCTTATCCAATTTATGTCTCCTAATAACTTTTGAAAGTCATTAAGTGATTTGAGTTGATCTACTCGTATTTGAATTTTTGGTGGACGGACCATGGTTGAGGATAATAGAACTCCTAAATAATTAATTGGAAAATTTAATTGTACTTTATCTATTGCTATCTCTAGATTATAATTTTTTAATAAGTTTGTAAGTGTGGCATAACATTCTAGCAATGTGTTTTTATCTTTGTGTGCTAATAATACATCATCCATATAGTGAAATATTTGTAGTTCAGGATTTTGATTTCTAAGTGGCTGGATTACTTTGTTAACATAAATTTGACACATAGTTGGGCTGTTAGCCATCCCTTGAGGGAGTACTTTCCATTCATATCTCTGATCAGGACCTTCATGATTCAGTGCAGGGATAGTAAATGCAAAACGTGGACTATCCTCAGGATGAATTGGAATTGAAAAAAAACAATCTTTAATATCTATAACTAAAACATACCAGGTTTTTGGCAAAGCAGACAACTGAGGAATCCCTGATTGAGCAGGTCCCATAATAACCATCTCATTATTAATGGCTCTTAAATCTTGCAATAATCTCCATTTACCAGATTTCTTTTTGATGACAAAAATGGGAGTATTATGGGGAGATACAGAAGGTTGTATATGTCCTTCTGCTAATTGTTGTTTGACCAGGTCATGGGCTGCTTGTATCTTTTCTTTAGTCAGGGGCCACTGAGGAACCCATACTGGTCTTTCTGATTTCCAAGTAATTTTTATTGTCTCAGTGGCCCTTTCTGAAAATCCAACCCATGTCTGTCTGTTCCTTGATCTATTTGTATTGGTGCTGCTATACCTTGTTCTTGTTTTTCTAATCTTTTTCCTTTCCTAAAACCTTGTCTAGTCATAATAGTGGGTGCATTTTGGTTGATGTTATTTGTTAATGTCAAACCTAATTGATCTAGGACATCTCGTCCCCATAAATTTACGGGAAGATGATCCAATACATATGGCTGTATAGTTCCTTCACATCCTTCAGGATCCTTCCAATCTAATACCATTGCACTTCTATGGGGATTAGTCGCCACTCCTAGGCCTCGAAGCGTTTGAGTGGCTTGTTGTAATGGCCAATGTTTTGGCCATTCTTGACGAGAGATGATGCTAAGGTCTGCACCTGTATCCAGTAGCCCATTAAATTCATGTCCTTGAATATTTAGTTTTAGCATGGGGCGAGAATCTAAATTTAAAGAAAGCATAGCCCAATCTACACCTGTGGAGCCTAATCCCTTGGAACCTCTTTCTACAGTACGACTGGAAAATTTATCATGTAGGCTGGGTATTATTAGTAACTGTGCTATTCTATCTCCTGGTGAAATTACTGATATACCCTTTGGAGAACTGGCTATAATTTTTATTTCACCTTCATAATCGGGATCAATTACCCCAGGACTTATCATAAGTCCTTTTAGAGTAGAAGAGCTGCGTCCCAATAATAAGCCTACTGTTCCTTTGGGAAGAGGTCCTTTCACCCCTGTGGGAATGATTTGAACTCCCATCTCTGGAGTTAGTACTGCTCTGGCGGAGGCGCAGATGTCCAACCCTGCGCTCCCTCTGGTTTGTCTGATGAGGGATCTGATGGACAATGTGTCCTGGGCACTACCCTGATGGGGTTGCTGGGTTCCTCCAGTGCTCCGTATATTTGTGGTTTTGGGCCCCGGAGCATTGGGCCCCCCTGTCCGTTTTTTGGCAATGGAGCCCGATGCCTTTCTCCACGATATCGTGGATAAACACCTGGTCCTTGTTCGTTTTTTGATAATGGAGTACCCTCTATGGTGGTTTGAGAACGGCATTCATTAGCCCAATGTCTCCCTCTACGGCATCGTGGGCAAATACCTGGTATTCTACTCCTTTGATACCTAGTTTTGTTAAACCCTCCTCCAATGGGGCAATTCCTTTTAAAATGTCCTGTTTGTTCACAATTGTAGCATGTTCTTGGCCTGGCATCTAAAGCCTGTTTTACTGCAGCTGCCACAATTTGCCCTTGTTCATTAATGTCTCTGGCATCTAAAGCCTGTTTTACTGCAGCTGCCACGACTTGCTCTTGTTCATTAATGTCTCTACATAATTTAATATATGTGTTTAAATCTTCATGTTTCCATGGTCTAATGATATCTCTGCACCAACGATTCGCTTGCTCATAAGCCAGGTGTTTTAGTAATGGCATTGCTTGTTCTGTATTCCCAAAAACTCTGGTAGCTGTTTGAATAAGCCTATCTACAAATTCAGCATAAGGTTCATTAGCTCCTTGTATTACCTTAGATAATTGACCTTGTAAACCTCCATGTCCTTGTAAAGTCTTCCATGCCTTAATTGCATCTGCAGCAATTTGTGCGTATACGCCAGGATCATATGCAATTTGTTGCTGCTGATCCTCATAAGGTCCCTTTCCTAACAACATATCTAGATTTCTCTGAGGATAACCAGCTGCTGCATTTCGCCTAGCCGTCTCCTTGCAAAATTCCTCATTGGCAACCTTCCATAACAGGTATTGTCCTCCATTTAGCACAGCTTTACACATATTAGCCCAATCTGCTGGCGTCATGTTCAAGTTGTTAATGGATTCGACCAAGCTTACAGTGAAGGGTGCTTGAGGACCATAGGTTGTTACAGCCTCTTTTAGCTGCTTCACTGTTTTGAAATTTAAAACTTGGTAAAATCGCTGCCCTCCTGCCTCAAATACAGGGCATGTTAATATTTGAGACCTTGTCTCAGGATCCCAACTATCAACTGCGGGGGTTGGGGGCCTCCCAGCATATGGAGGTGGCGCTGTTGGTTGGACACTTACGCCCTCTGGTGATAGAAAGGTGTTAGTAGCAGTCTCCTGTAGAGGTGGTGCTGTTGGTTGGACACTTACACCCTCTGGTGATAGAAAGGTGTTAGTAGCAGTCTCCTGTTGTAACTTTCCCCCTGATGGCTTTTTCTGTTTTACACTTTCTTTCTCTGTCTGACTAGCTTGAGAGGCCTTCTCTTTTACTTGAATCTTTTCCTCTGTCTGACTAACTTGAGAGACCTTCTCTTTTACTTGAATCATTATGTCTTCTCCTTCCTCTACCATTGTCTGAACTGAAGGCTTTGGACTAAGCAAACAAGATACGAATGTCCACAATGGCAATGTGCCAACTGGCAGAGTCCCTGGGCTTTTCTTTTCTATTCTTTTTAAATCTTCACCATGATGGTTCCATTGTGATATATTCAACAACTCCTCCTTAAAAAGCCATGGGCTACATTTTTGTATTGTATCAACGTATGCCCTGATTGTTCTTGATTTTACTGAGATGCCTCCTTCCTCTAACAATTTACTTAACACTCTTTCAGTTTGTTTTTTACTAATTTCTGATCCCGTATTTCTACTATAATACAACCCAACAAGATAACGCCTAACAAAACTGAAACTGAGTGAAACAAAATTGGAACAACACAAAATCATTATAATAGCCTCCTGAAATGTCCATCCGTCCTTTCTCCCTATCTGTTCCTCAAATGTGAGCGGTTTTTCTTCCATCTTACACATCTCCAGGGACAGGCAACTTAAAACAAAAGTGAAACAAAATAACAAAAGAAGAATCTTAAAATGGCTACCCATCCTCTCGCCTGCCCTCAGGGGCGAGCAGTTCACTTACCCTCAGTCGCTCCCCGTGCGAGCCACCAAATGCCACAGTCTGGCTGGGCACAATCAGGAGCCACTTGTCAAAAGAAACTAACTTTATTTTTAGAACCACACACGACAAACAAAATAGTCTCTCAGGAAAAACCCTCAGAGCCTCAACTGCCACCACCGGCTTTCCCCAAGCCTCTCTCTCCCACACAAGCTTCTCTCCACCTCCCACAATCCTCCTGCTCTTGAGGCCGATTGGCTGGGTCACGTGGGCGGAGCCAAAAAAGTCCCCCAATGAGCAGCTCCGTGGTCTGAAAGGGCAGGGAAACAGTCCAATGAGCATCACCGCAGAGGAGCCAATCAGCTAGATGTTGCTGGGGCTGCTGTGAGCCAATCGTCAGCCGGCAGCTGGAAGTTTGCTGGCAGCTGGAAGTTTGCTGGGGCCCCTTCGGCTGTGGCTCTCAACAAGAACTGCCACAAATGCCTTTCTTATTTTATAGGTTTTTTTTTTTTTTGTTTTTTTTTTTTTTTAGGATTCATAGGAGATAATGTTAAAACATATAAAATAAATTATGATTTAGGATTTTATTGGTGTTATTCTGGCCAAGAGCTTTGCAGTAAAAACTCAGTTCACAGGTCCCTGTGTTAATTTTGCTGCTATAATAAAAAATAAACACAAAACAGCTTGCTAGTTTTTCCAGTCTATTTAGTTTAAAGTGATACCTTATTGCTTTAACTTTTATTTACTGACTACTAATTATTTTGAGCACTTCTACATGTCTCCATTAATTTTTAAGTTTTCCTCTGTAATTATCCATGAGATACTCTTTTTCCCATAGGAATTACTCTTTCCTTCTAGTTGAGTAGCAAGAGTTCATTTATGCTATATATAAATGACATTGCAAAAATCTTTATCATTTCTATCATCTATGTAGTAGCTCTATCCATAATGTTCTTTGTTTAAAAAAAAAAAGTCTGTGCTTTTGTTCATGGATTCTTTTCCTGCCCCTGGGTCACACACACACAAAATTCCCCTAATAACTTGATATTTTCTCTTTCATACTCAGATCTTCATTTACCTGGGCTCTCCTTTGATATGGATCCTGTTGTATTTAGTCATTTTCCTCTAAATAGTGAAGCAGTTTCCCCTACTCCATCTGCTAAATAATCTGGCATTTCCTTAGAGAATTACAAGGACATCTATTGACATTTAGTCTGACTCTTGCTTCTCTGCTGTTCCAGGGATCCATCTTTGTGTTCTTGCAGTGATACCAAACTGTTTTTTATTACCATCTCCCTTTAATGCTCCTCAATAACTAGTAAGGCAGATCTCCCTTCTTCTTTTCTAAAGTCCAATTAGCTATCCATGGCTGTCTCCTACTGCACAATTTAGGATGCATTGTTTAAGTACCTCAAAGCCCCAAGTGGGATCTAACCACTTGTAATTATGGATAAACATGGGAAAAATTATTACCATTGTAATATAAGGTTGCCTATTCAAGAGCTTGAAATATCTCCACTTAATCAGGTCATTTTTAGACTATTTCATTAGAATTTTTAAGTTTCTCTCATAGAAGTCATGTGTATTCTCCGTTAAACAATTTCTAGGTACTCTGTGATTTTTGGTAGTCTCTAAATTTGGTTAAGACATAGGCTCTAGAATAGTAAGCATTCAATACATATTTCCAATCAGACCTATTTAACATGGAAGAAATGGAAGCTCAGAGAGGTGAAATTCCTTGCCCAGGCTCACACAGATACAAGTGGCTAGATTAGGGTATTAGAAGCACCAAAACCTTCAGAAGAAACATCAGGCCTATAACCCCTGAGGATTTAAGTGACCAGTGCAGAAATGTTAGCCATCTTGGCTGTTGGAGCTTGTGCCATACTCCTGAATACCAGGGTTCACGAGTAACATCCAGGGCTTCATTGTGCCTGTGGCTGCTCGAGTTTCCCTCAGCTCTAGCCGGCCTGCATTTGCTCCTGTTGAACATGGCTTTTCCTAGAAGTCCGCTGCCTGATAGTGGAGTCAGATAACAGCCCAGGAAGGCAGCCTGGTATTCACAGGACAGGAAGTGGGTGTCATCAAGCCAGCTGGGTGAGAACCAGTGCCTTTCTCAGCCTGCATGTGGAGAGTGAGGTGGGGACAGTGAAAAGCTTGTCTCTCTTCTCTCCTAAGCAGCCAGGGCAGAAGAGGTCAGTGAGAACTCAGTCTGTAGCCAGATAGAAAGGAATGTTAGAGCTACTGATGGGTCTTCCTGCTCGCAGATTCTAAGCCCTCGGCCAAGCCGTTTCCACCTGCAAGGGAGAGGAATCCAACCCCAGCTAGCTTAACTGAAAAGTGGAAGTGTTACTAGCTTAAGCAGCTCATAGAGAAGAGACGGGTTTAGGTAAATTGAATTCAGGATGTCAGAATGATTTCTCCAGCCTTCTCCCCATCTCCCTCCCTGCCCACCTGCTCCATTGCTTAAACCATCTTGGAAGGAGGAAAATGTAACCACAGGCACTCCAGGTTTACGTATTCCGCAGGACAGTCTCTCTTTCAGCATCCATATCCATTGCTATAAAGGACTTTGATTGATTCTGCTTGGGCCAGAGGTTCACACTTAGAAAATGGACATCTGGGCCATGTGATTGGTAAGCTTGCGAAATACAAAAAGAGTCTTTCCCCAAAGAGGGAGTTGCAGAAAGAAACACAAAGTAGTAGGTGTCTACTTGCCTTCCTATGCTATTGTCCCCAGAATAGGTGGGTGCGGACAGCCCTCCTCACCCCCGTGTCCTCTTTGGCACCATTTCCTACTATTCCCATTGTCCCGGCATCTGGCACCAGAACATATGCTGTTCAAACCGTAATACCCTTTTCTTCACGTCTCTAGACCTCGGTGCTGCTGTTTCTCTACCCAAATGCCTTTAAGAAGGTTCCTTCTTAGAACTTTCTCTAGCAAATTAAGTGCCTTCCTGCATCAGTATACCTTCCTTACCCTATTGCATAATAGTTTGTTTTTTTTTTTTGAGAAGTTCATATCTGTCTCCATGCTAGACTTGAGGTGATTGAGAGCAGAAGTTCACTCTTGTCCTATTAGTCTCTCTATGAGTAAATGTGATTCTCTAGAAGATACTATTTGTTGACCCAATGTCCTCCTGTTATCTTGCTCCTGATCCCTGACTTGGAGTCATGTGTACACAGCTAAGTGCTGACTTTCTCCTCGCAGTCAGTGATGCGCAGATGGCACAGTTCCCAGCCTACAAGATGCAACTGGACATCCTCTGGGGTGAGGGGCAGTCCCTGAAACAGCTTTTGCTTTCTAGTTAGAAGAGATCAAATGAGGTTGGCATAACCCTCTCCTTCTTCCTTCCTGCTTTGTATGTGCTCTTGCTATTTGAGAGTATAGCAGTCTTCTTGCAAACACAAGGAAAAGGTCAAGAGAATCACTTGACTCCTTGACATAATTGAAGGGCTGAAGCAATGCCTGCAGCCTCCTGCTGGTAGGTGTTCATTTGAGACAGTCTTTCCTATTTCTGCTCCTCCATGCAGGGAGGCTTAGGTGGCATAACAATCCCAGTCTTGCAAAAGCCATGTAGAATAGTGTCATCCAATCTGCTTAGAATTAATTTTTTTTTCTTCCTCCAATGTAAGGGAATTATTTTTTTTCTAGGAGCTACTGCGTTTTTAACACATAAATGTTAATTAGGTTGAATGGACTTAACTACTTGATAATATAACTATGAGACATTTCTTTTAGCTTAGGACCCTGTGAAGAGTTTACTGAGATATGAAGGGTGCCTTTAACTGAGGAAGTTTGGGAAACTCTGATTTGAGATGAATAGACATCCGAGGTAGGTTTACGTATGCAGAACAGAATGAGGAGGCCATTGGAGGAACAGCAGAAGAATTCTCTTTGGCTCTTCTTTTTAAAAAGAAGAGTCCTCTAAATAAGGGAATCCTGGAAACATCTCTTTTCTTAAAATGCTAGGTCATAGTTGCCACATGTCTAGTCACTGTGTTTGTATGACCATGAATTTCTGCTGCAGTTTCTGCATTGAAAATACTTCTAGGCAGGGCAGTGTCATCCCAGTGACTCTGGAGGCCGAGGCAGGAGGATCACAAGTTCAAAGCCAGCCTCAGCAACTTGGCACAGCCCTACACAACTTAGTGAAACTTATTGAAACCCTGTCTCAAAATAAAAAAAATAAAATAAAAGGTCTAGAAGTGGGGGTGGCTCAGTGGTTAAGAGCCCCTGGGTTCCATCCCTAATACCAAAAAAAAAAAGAAGATATGATCTAGCTTCAGGAGGCCTCACCTTCCCCCCACCTCTGAGGAGACACCTCATCAAGATGCCTCTTCGACCAAGAGCAAGCTCTGCAATCTCGCACCTTCTTCTCACCTTCTGAAACTCAGGAAGCCCCGCTCTGCAGGAGCAGGAAGGACAGGCTGGTGAGCTCAGGTGGTACTGGTGACCTTGGCTCCCCGTGTGTTTTTCCACCTCTCTAGCATAGGGGTCTTTGTTTCAGGCTGTAAACTCCTGGCTTGGGTTCCAAATCCTAGCTCAGCCCTTGAAGCCTCGTTTCCCTCACTTGGAAGAGGAATTCTGGAGCTTCAGAAGACTATTGTGAGGATTAACTCACATAACATGCACATAGTGAACTCTCGGCCCCTGGGAAAGACCCCGTAAATGTTGGAAATTATCCTCATTATTGATTTGAATCTAAAACAAAATACACTAGGGGCCTTTTGTGGGCAGAATTAATTCAAGATAGCCGCATAATCCTCTGTCTGGTGAGAGTCATCTGTCTGACGAGAGCACTCCAGGACAGCACATAGTAAGTGTCCAATAATTCTTACCTTCTCATAGCTCTTCTATGTTCTAGAACGTGTTCACAACTGAATTTCACTTCAGTTCTAGTGATGATTGTAACAGAAGGAAAATAAGAAGGCCTAATCCTCAGGGAGTTATTATGATCAGATCTTTGGAACTGGGCTTTACATGCATTATTTCATGAATATTCAACACAGGCTTTGAGCTCCCTTCTATAGATAAGGAAACCGAGGCTTCATGGGGCTAAGCTACTTACTCAAGGTTAGCTGACTAGTAAGTTACTGAACCAGGATTCTCCATTCAGCAAAAAAAACTCACTCAGATCCTATTATGTGACAGCCAGAAATAAGGGTGGAGAAATTCAGGATGCAGGGCACAGCAATGCCCCCTTAAGGAACATGTGAATGTTTTTCTTGACCAAGGTTTTTTGTTGTAGCTGAAACATTTTCTGGGTCAAACTTGAAAATGAAAAGAGGAGGAGGAGGTACAGGTGGTGGAGGAGGAGGAGTTCAAGGTCTTTGCATAATGTCTTGGGGCTCCATAAAACTAACATCATGATTGTACAATGCGGTGAAATGAACTAACAAATGAAATATTTAGGCAAGACTGCTAAGTGGTTTGAACCAAGAGCCGTGGCTACAGATGTGGAAGTGTAGGGAGCTGAATAAGTCACAATCGCTAGAATCAAGCTGGCTGGGCTTGAGTTCTGGGTCCGCTGCTTATAAGCTCGGGGGAGTCACTTAACCAGCCTGGGACTTAGTTTCCTGTTATAAAATGTGGGATAATAAAAGTGAGTTATTCACAGCATGTATGAATCTCAACAGTATGACAGGAAATAAAAGAAACCAGAACAAAAGGCCACACACTCTATGTCTATGACATTCAGTGGTAGCCTGGGGGTGGGAGGATGGGATAACTTTAAAGGGGCATAAGGTTACTTTGGGGAGTAATGGGAATAGTCTATATTTGGGCTCTGGTGTGGTTACATGACTATGTATATTTGGCAGGACTCTTCATCGTGTATGCCTAAAAATGATGAGTATCTTCATAAAATGACTCAAGAAGAATAAATAGTTCCAGGAGAGTAAGCCCTCACTGGGAATCTGTTCTTGTCACCATGTCAGCTCATTCCATTTTACACATCTCTGTTGAGAGCCACAGCCAAAGGAGCCCCAGCAAACTTCCAGCCGCCAGCTGATGATTGGCTCACAGCGGCCCCAGCAAATTTCTAGCTGCCAACTGATTGGCTCCTCTGTGGTGATGCTCACTGGGCTGTTTCCCCGCCCTTTCAGACCACGGAGCTGCTCATTGGGGGACTTTTTTGGCTCCGCCCACGCGACCCAGCCAATCGGCCTCAAGAGCAGGAGGAGTGGGGGAGGTCGAGAGGCTTGTGGGAAGCCGGTGGTGGCAGTTGGGCTCTGCAGGTTTTTCCTGAGGAGCTGTGTGGTGTGGTGTGTGTGGTTCTAAAAATAAAGTTCGTTTCTTTTGACAAGTGGCTCCTGAATTGTGCCCAGCCAGACTGCGGCATATCTCTGGAAGCCAACAAGAATCTTCAGAATATTGGATGAGAAAAAGTTCATATGAATCTCTAAACAATGGATTTCTCACTTGATGGAGGATGATGAAGGAAAGCTCAAGTTCACCAGAATAGAAGTGTAACCTTCTAACGCACCATTAAAAGTCCAACAAATATCACCAATGTGAAAAAACAGAGGTGGGTATAGAAGAAAAATGTAGTTTAAAAATCTTGCATTCTCTAGCTGTGCACACATCCATATTTGAGTGTAAAAAGCTACACAGTCCAGTCAGTTTCAGGCTAGTCTTTCTCACCCCTTTCCAAGAATCAGCATGATTTCTGAAAATTGGGGAATCTTTGAAAGTTGTGTCTGTCTCAAAACTTTGGCCTTTGCCACTCCAAGCACACAAGCCCAACTCAAAGACTACATGTCCTGGGTCCTGCTCTGTATGTACACAGTTGTCCTCAGCCTGCCCGTCACAGGGTTGAACTCCTGGGCTTAAGATTGAATCTTAAGCTTCCAGAAACTTCTGGGCAACCTGGGACAAGGTTCCTGTGTCTCTGTGCTTCAATTTCCTTGCCTTTGAAGTCAAAGAGAAGGACTAAGGGATCTAGAAAACATAACAATCCAACTTTAAGAATTCAACAACCTCTCTCAAGGAGACATGCTTTAATCCTATTCTCAGTGTCTATCAACGAGGACGCTCTTCTGGGCCACACATTTCTTGTCTGTACGGTGAATAATAATACCGATTTCCACAGGCTGTTTGGGACAAGCAAATGAAATAGTATCTGAAAGCACCTGATGTAATTTCTGGTCCAATACTTTGATCTCCTTTCCTCTCTCCTTCTATCCTTCTCATCCTCATTACCTCCTTTTCTTCCTCCCTGTGAGCACAGTGGATTCTCCCATCGTTTTAAAAACTCATATTTTTGACCCATCTGTTTAGAAAACACATCTGGTGGTGAAGCTGCCTATTTACAGAGCCATCTGTCATCTACTATAACCTGGTGAGGTGCTAATGATTCATTAGAACACAGTTTAAATAGATTTGCACAGACAACAAAGGTAAAATATATCTTAGAAAGTGAAAATCGACCTTTTGATTTTTCTTTTTCTTTTTAGCTGTCTCAGTAGATCCTCTGAAATTGTATAAACTCCTATAATTGGCTTCATTCATTCACTTATTTGTTCAACTGGGAACTTCTGAGCCACTGTATGGGACCAGCATAGGATTAGGTACTAGGGATACAGAAATGAGTCGAATTTGTCTCTAAGCTCAAAAAGCCTCCTGGAAGATGGAAGGAGGCACAGAGACTATGATAGGAGCCCAACAAGGGTAAACCAGGGGCCTCTGGGTGCAGTGGGGTCTTCCCAGACAGAATCAGCAGAGGCCGCCCAGAGGACATGAGCCAGACTTTGAGTCAAGGGAGGTGAGTAGCTGCTCACCAGACAGCAGAGGTAAAGAGAGGATCTGTCACAGAGCGCAGCCAGATAGGAAGAATAGCACAACAGGAGCTGTTGGTGACAATTAATTGTATATTTCAACGTAGCTAGGGGAGAAGATTCTGAATGTTCCCAACATAAAGAAATGAAGAATGTTTGAGGTGACGTATATGCCAGTTACTCTAATCTGATCACTCCACATTGTATAAAGCATCAAAAGATCATGCATACATTTTACATAAATAAGCACAATTATTATGTGCATTAATTAAATTAAAATAAGGTTTTGAAAAGGGAGAGAACTAGATACAGCAGGTCCTGGGCATATGCAAGAGTCTTGGATAACATTGAAAGGGCACTTAGGTCAATGTGGGATAGAGAGGTGGACCCAGTTGAGACAAAGAGCCATAAATTTGAGTTAGCAGGTACTTAAGCAAATGCTGACCTGCTCAGGAAAGGAGGACATCAATGTTGCGCA
This sequence comes from Marmota monax, assembly GCF_021218885.2. Classification (NCBI taxonomy): domain Eukaryota; kingdom Metazoa; phylum Chordata; class Mammalia; order Rodentia; family Sciuridae; genus Marmota; species Marmota monax. The sequence continues at coordinate 1,715,944 of NW_026692072.1, read as the reverse complement.
CTCGTTGGTGACAACAGAAGAGAAATTCACAAGTCCCAACTCAACTGCCAGCCATGCACATTGGCAGGTCACAGCTCTGTGGCCCATGTTGGGACTGGGCACAGTTCCCCAGAGTTCTTCAGGGACTCAACCACTGTTAGATCAGTTTCTTTCAAGGTCAAGTCATAAGCCTTAGAGACGGCACCAGGTGGAAAGCATTTGTTTGAATTCCAATGCTTTGATTTTTTCTCATAAACAGAGCCATTTTGTTGTTGTTGTTGTTGTTTGTTTGTTTGTTTGTGGTGCTGGGGATTGAACCCAAGGCCTTGTGCATTCGAGGCAAGCACTCTACCAACTGAGCTACATCCTCAGCCTCAGAGCCATTTTTTTTTTTCTGTCTCTAAGTTCAGTTCATTGCTCAGGCGCAAGATTGAAGAGTAAATTTTTTGTTTATAAGATAATGACCCATGATTCTCTAGTAGAGTAAGATGAATTGTGGATAAGGGAATCAAAAAAGCACCTAAAGTGTGTTAGACGCTTTTTTTTTTTTTTAACCTTCTCAAAACCCTGTGTGACATTCATATCTTTAACTCTGTGATTCCAAACTCATACTCCTTCCACAGACCACTTTGCCTCTGAGGACTATTCTCCAAGAGCCTTGGGTAGAGCTTAGTGTTTTGCCTCTAAGGATCCAAAAAAAAAAAAAGGTGGTGGGGGGGGGGAGGTGGACTCCTATCTCAGGAGCCCACTGACCAACCACACACCCAGAGTTCCAGGTTCAGATTTAGGTGGGAAAGTCTTGGATCTAATGAAGGAGCATTGCTAAACTATTCTGGCAATCAACAAAATCGGAAAAAGCACCTCAGATATTTGGTAACCTAGTCATAAGTGGAAAGAAGGAGAGATAAAGGTAGTCAGCAAAGATTTGGAACAAAAGGGGACAGGAAAAGAAGCAACACGGAGCAGAGACTGTCCCTATTTTGCCAAGAGAGTTTTCTCCCATTCAATGCCATTGTGTTCTTTTTTCTTTTTTTTTTTTAAAGAGAGAGTGAGAGACGGAGAGAGAGAGAGAATTTTTTAATATTTATTTTTTAGTTCTCGGCGGACACAACATCTTTGTATGTGGTGCTGAGGATCGAACCCGGGCCGCACGCATGCCAGGCGAGCGCGCTACCGCTTGAGCCACGTCCCAGCCCCATTGTGTTCTCTCTTTCCCTACATTCTCCCGTTTCTTCCTACCTTCCTCTATCCTCCCTTCAATTTTTTTTCTTTTCCCCCCTCTTTTTCTTTCTTGCTCCTTCCATCTCCTTCTTAAAGTTCAAATGAAAATACCAACCTTAATCCCTGAGAAGCCGCTCTGTTTTCTCGGCCTCGGCATTGCACAACTTGTGGTATGGCTCCGTGCCACAGTGAGCTATGCAATGAGGTTTTACGTGGCCAAGGAACGTCTTGTACAATGCCACTTTTTATCAGAACCAAATAGCATAACAATGCATACAGGGCCTCATTCACATCAACCTCCTAAGATTTCGCTATGATAAAAACAATGAAACTGAAATATAAAATCCGGCTCTATTTGAAAAGAGATGACCCGCTGCCTCTCCCTGCCCTCCCCAGCCTCCCCAGGGCCCCGTCTGAAGCCCCCACTCCTCCACTTGCTCACCTCCCCACCCTCTTGTCATCAAGTGTTTCCTCTGGTCTCCAACTGTTCAGGTTTCACCAGTCTGGTGACCCATTAGGACAGGGTTGCACCACACCGGGGTGGAGCTGCAGGAGAGGGCGGGGAGAGGGTTTGAGTCCAAAGCCCCACTGAAGCTGGGCTTGACTCCCCTAAGATCACGGTCTCCACAGGCCTGGCCAAGCAGGAATGCCTTAGAGATGAGTATTTTCATCGCGGGGATCAGGACAAGAGATCAGGGAGGAACATCTACAGAGCAGAGAAGCTTCAGTCCCTAGTTTAAGAGGTGCTTGGCCCTGCGCATCAGCTTAGAGAAGTCCTTAGCCAGCAGCCTTCAAGGAGAGGAAAACGAGAAAGAAAGCACAGATCTGAGAGCCCAAGATTGAGGCTTGGGCCAGGTTGGCACAGTATTAGATGCCAGAGGGCACCCATGAAGGATCGCCTTTACCCCCACCAACCTCTCCCAAGTGATCCCCAACAGTAGGGCTTCAGAGGATTCAGATCTCTTTGTGCCTTGGGAAATTCCTGGCTTTAATACCTCAGAAGAGCCACAGGGCTCCCAAAAGAGACGCTTCACACTGTCTCCCCAGCATGGAACAGGGCCTTCAATGCCAGGAAGGCAGGAGGGGGACAGGTGAAGGAGGTGACTTGCTGAAGGTCCATGAACACTGGCCCAGTGGGAAGGCCCACGTTCTCCCTCCAATACCAGGGCCCCAGGGCTGAGCCTCCCACCTGCATTGTTGGAAGGTATCATTTGTTCATTCAAGAAGCACTCACTAGGTAGCCACTGTCTCTCAGCACAACTCTAAGCTGTAGGAGTAAGGAAATTTCTAGAAGACAAAGCCCCTGCTTTCATGGCATACAATGAGTAAATAAGTAAAGTAAAATAAATAAATGCATAAATTCAGCAAATGATCAGCAAATGATCAGCACTGATAAAGAGCTTTTCTTGTCTGTTTTGTTTTGGTAATAAGATGTGGGAGAGAAATGAGTCTGGAAAGTTCTGGTGGTCAGGATGGTTTTCCTGCAGGGACAACCTGGAGTGGAGACCCCGCATGGAACCAGGAGGCAGGGAACAGCATTCCTGACAGAGGGAAGGCAAGTGCAAAGCCTCTGAAGTAGGTCCAAGCCAGGCATGTTGGAGAACGTCAAAGAAGCTTCCTTGAGGCTGGAGCGGAGCACAGGGGAGTGGAGGGCCTGCGCTGAGGTGGTGGAGGCAGGCTGGCCTCAGCCCGGCCTCCCTCCTCCCCCAAGCCCCAGGCCATCCACATCACTCACTCAGCGGCTGGGTAGATCCAGTTACAGGATATCTGGGCTGGTTTGTAGAGTCTGGTTCTGCCAAGCGGAGGGGCCTCTTGTTCCCTGTATCCTCCCAGGAGATCCCCAGCCCCCGCCTCTCTTCCCAAGCACCAAGCGCAGAGATTAGTGAGCAATTTCTCTGGGTGCCAGCCACGGGGCGTGAGACTTAGTTTCTTAATTCCAAACCATTACCACATGGGTATCCGATTGCTGCCGATGGTTTCAAATGGTTTGCTGTTTTTGCCAGACGTGTTGTCAATGAAGGATTTCTCTCTCGGCTTGGGTTTTGAGGGAGTCTGGTGTTTGTTGAAACTCCAACTTACTTAAAAACAAACCAGACAGGTGAGACAATGAAAAGGGCATAGAATACCTCCATGAGAGCCTCCAGGAAGGGGTTTCAGGACTCATTTAAGGAAAAGGTGCAGTCAGGTGTGGGTAGCGGAGGGGGACAGGAAAGGCAGGCTGTAGAGTGTGAGCGCTGGACACAGGCTGCTTATGTTCAAATCCTTACCTTGCACGCACTAGCTCTGTGACTCTGGGCCTGTTACTCACCATCTCTGTGCCTCCGATTCCTCATCTATAAAATGCAAAGAGGAACAGTAGTACCTTTAGTGCTCTGATGGTTAAAGGAGATAATCCACCAGGGAATACTTAAAGCAGTGTCTGCCCACTCGTAAAGGCCTTAGGCCTGCTCACCTTCATTGCTAAAGATGACTTGTAGCATGGACGTGGCCTGGGGTTGTGTTCACAGTGGATTGGTTCAGAGGGGCAGAACAGGGAGATATTAAGGCTAAGACTGTGAGTTCAGGGCTACAGAGGTCCGTTTGTTGCTTGAGCTCTCCCTAGCATCATACCCTGCTCCCAGATTCTAAACTCATAGACCAGGTCTTTGGTCCCAGCAGGGACTAAACAAAAAGAGGTAGACAGGGCATTGCAGATCTCTTCTTTCTGAGGCTACGGTGGTGGGAGAGGGATGCTTCTTCAGCATGAATGTTGCCTTGCACCTCATAGGAAGCCCCTGGCTGGTACACTGGCCACTGTGCTCCTAAGAGAAATCTAATCCCTAAAAAGTTATGTCTAGGCTACGCTTTCACACTTAAAAACAAACACAGCCCTTTCACTCAAATGAAATCTCACCAGGAACTCCAACACATAAAATAAATGCAAGTGTCCAAGAGCCCCCCTTGGTGATCCCCTTTCTCTTTGTGACTGTCCCTGAAGCAATGTCCAGGGAATGATTTTTTTTAAAAGAGTGAATACTGACTTAGCTATCAAGACCCCAAGAGAAGAACTGGGTATCTATGCTTCACCTGCCCAACCTCCAGTACTTGGGGGATTAATGTAATTAAAAATAATATATGTACATAGTTCTAAAGAGTCAAAGTCTCATCTAAAAAATAGTAGTCCTTGCTCTATTTTTCCTGCTCTTAAGCCAGTCCCGCAAAAGACAACAACTTTTAACCTTTAAGCTATTTATTTGGATTTACCTCTTTATCTTTAAATAACATGTTCCTAATGGTAGTTTTTGTTTTGTTTTGCTTTGGGGATTTTTGTGCCAGGGATTGCACCCAGGGGTACTTAAACACTGAGCCACATCCCCAGCCCTTTTTTATATTTTATTTAGGGACAGGGTCTCACTCAGTTGCTTAGGGACTTGCTAAGTTGCTGAGGCTGGCTTTGAACTCACAATCCTCTGGCCTCAGCCTCCTGAGTTGCTGAGATTACAAGCGTGCACTTCCGCTCCCGGCCATACTGCTAGATCTTGACTTTTCAATCTTGACGCTTGTCTCTTGACTTCCCATAGTGGAGGATAAGGATTTAGCTCTTCATATCCCCTCTCTTTGGTTCTTCCTGTAGCCTCTCACAAGCTGCCCCTTCCCTTTTCACTCACATGAAACTGTATAAAATTTTGTTAATTCAGTTCACACGAACATATGTGAAAATATTGTTCACAGATGAACCAAATGACATGCAGTGTTTATATTTTCTTTACTGTATATTTTCCCAGCAGTTAACAGTTGTCTCATTTTTCCTTTTCTTGGTGTTGGGTGCCTAATTTTTTTTTAACGAAGTTCAATGGTATGATAGAGTTTTAAATGCACAATTTTTTTTTAGTTGTTAATGGACCTTTATTTTATTTGTTTGTTTATATTCGGTGCTGAGAATCGAACCCAGCGCTTCACACATGATAGGCAAAAGCTCTGCCACTGAGCCACAGCCACAGGGCCCTGTGTGCCTACAGTTAATTCATTTCCCACAGCCTCACACCGGGCTCTAGGACTCCCAGTGACGACAAAGCCATTTTTTTCTTGGGGAGTGTTCTCCTGAAGGCCCTGGGTCTTTCTCCTACGATGTGGGCTGGTGGCTCTGGGGGCCCACTGTGCTATTATTCTGGTCTTAACTTTTGTCACCATCCTAAGAATTTCCTGAGTCCTCTTCAGAGTTAGATAGATCCCTGGATCCTGGATTCTATGATTTGGTTTATTTCACCCCAATCTCCCCCTGCCCCCCCCCACCTTTTTTCTTCTTTAGCGAAAAGCAACTTCTGGTATTTTCCCAGGAAAGGCTGCCCATTGGAAAGTGACCTCACTTGATGTTTGTTTTTCTTCCTCCTCCTCCTAGTTCTCTAGTCATAGCTTTACATTGTATTTCCATCTTCAAATTGCCTCTTCTTTGCTTAGTGCATTATAGTCATACATAGCATTGGGGTTCATGTGGACATAATCAGACAAGCATGGAATATAATCTGTTCCACTTCAGTCATGGAAGTGACCTTTGTGAGACCATGTGTACCTGAAAATATTTTTATTATATGCTCACACTTCGTTTGTATTTGACTGGTCAAACTTCTCTATTAGAAACTCCACAGCACTTGTTACACCCACGCATTTGGGGCTTTGTCTGTCCAAGAGTTGAAGAATAGGTGTGTATTTAACCTTGCATACGAAGCGTGCTCCTCCATCTCTCTTGTGAAAGTCTTCCTGGAGACATACCGGCTGTGGGTGCAGGACAGCCTTCTACAGTGAGATAAGGCCAGAGATAACTCACACCCTCCTTCACCTGCCATCCCTCTTTTTACTTAACAGATACTTGCAGAATGCCCGTACTATGTGCCATGTTCAGTGCCCAGTGCTGGGACTTGTTTTGATTTGGGATGATTAATATATACATATATATATATTTACTTGGACAGGCTCACCTGGAGCCCTCGGGCCATATGGCAGCACTAAGACTTTTCTTTCAAGCTGCTCTCGCCTCTACTAGGTCAGCTTCCCTTATTTTAGTCAGCAGAAGCCAAACTCAATAGATGAGCCTGCCAAGAAAAGGGCATGACAATGAACACCAGATTCTTGCAGGTGTCACTGGGCAGGCAGGATAGAAGACCTATTGTCTAGCGTCGAGGGGCTCTGAGGGGTCAGGTAAAGCTCAGCCTCACCTACTTAGAGAATGTACCAGAACTGTTCTGCTCCATGAACAGCGAACAGAGCTCCCGGAAAATGACACCCTCCCGGCTTGTGAGAGCATCTGTGGGGGCTCTCAAAGCGGGACAGGAATACAGAAGGTCAGAGCAAAGCAACAACAACAATCTTCATCATCACTGTTGTTATTGTTGCTGCTGAATCGAGGAGTGCAAAACCCCTTTAGTATGACTAACTGGAACACTACCCTGTGCTAGGGACTCGGTGGCATTAAGACATGACACTCACCACTGCTTCGGTTCTCAGAGATGTGTTTCATTATCTATCAGTAAAATTCCACAAGACGAATTCAACCAAAAGTAAGGATTGCTACCCTAAAAACATTTTTCCTTTCTAACCCTACAACACTGCTGTGGGAATTTAGTCCAAGGAACTAATGAAACATGAGCTATTACTGCTAGAAATGATGAGCTGGTGGAAGATCTGAGAAAAGATAGAGTGATGCTGGAATACTACTGTATAATCAAAACGTGAACATTGCCTAAATAACTTCCTGATGAAAAATTTGGGCAGTGCCCTCATTCAAGAGAAGACAAGTCCGTTTGTGATATGTGATTATGTGATAGAAATGTATTCACTGATGTAGAAAGATGTTTATAATATGTTACATATTATTTTTGTACATGTGTATGTGTATGGACATATGTAGGCACATGCCTATATATTCAGAAAAAATATCAGATAGGAAAAACACCAAGGCATTAAGAGGAGTTATCTCTGGGTTGGTAGAATCTGGGTTTGTTTATTTATATACATGCTTATCTGTATCTTTCATAACAGTCCTATCTTGCCTTTGTAATAAGAAAAAACAATAAAGAAGTAGTGCCTAGGATAAAGAAGAAAGGAAGGGCTTCCATGAGCAATGGTGAATCTTTAAAGGAGGCTTCCCCAAGGTGCGCGGCTCCTCGCTCCATCAGAATATGGTTTCTGGCTCTCTGCAACACAGGCTTGAGCAGACCTGACTGCAGGTGGTGAGGAGATTAAGTCTTGGCTGCAGCCACAAGGGTCCCAGCCGCCCACATAGGTTGGTGAGTCAGGGCTTGCTCTGTGCTTGCAAGAAGCATCCAAGCATCAAACCTGGAGGTCACAGGGAGGTCATCTCTCATCAGAAACCTTACAAAGATGCTGATCCAGTAGAAGAAGCCCTTCTGTAAGGCAGGTTCTGGAAACTGCCCTATAGGGTTGAGCTGCATTTCATCTGCTCTCCAGTCAGCTCAGAGCTTAGGTGAGGCCATACCCAGGTTTGCGCCACCTGCCCCAAACTAACTGCCCGTTCTCTGAATGAGACACTGACTTCCCTGCAGTCTGGTTTGCCTACTGTGCTCCAGATTCGAGCTAGCCTTTCCCAGTCCTCGCTATTCTACGGGCTTGATGTTATCACCTTCATTTTTCAAAGGAAGAAATTGAGCTCAACAATTTTCCCAGCACCACATAGGAATTTGGAGCTCAACACGTGCCCACCAGTCAATGGGATCACTTACTCTCTAGTGCAACTCTGCATATGCCTTGTTTCCCTCCCCCAAAGAATTTTAGAACCTGAAAGGCAGATGGGCAAAATTAAGCAGTGGTAACCACCTCAAAATCTGAGATGCTTAAACAAAAAGAAGACTCTTCATTTTCTCTAGTGGACCATTCTACAATCAGATAGCAGGTTCTGCACAGCATAATCCCCAGGAGATGCAAACTTCCAGATCTCCAGCATCTCGAACATCACTGGGCAGCATACTGGAGAGAAAAGAGAGACAGAAAGCATGTATTCATAGCTCTTGGCCAAAGCAGGGCACATAGCCAGCCACATCCAAGTTTAAGTGCACCGAGAAGTACAGCTTTCTTGTGTGCTTGGTAGGAGTGAGAGCCCAGATACCTGTGAAGGGCTCCACCAACCCTCCCGCTGTGCTCCTGAGTTGGTACTGTGCACATTGATTACTCAGGCAATAGAGCTGACTTAACGCAATGCTAGGAATGGAAAAACGTGACCTCGGTGCTGTGACCTTGAGGAATTGAATCCCATCAGCAATCTGGACCAGAGGGTTCTAGTCCTTGAGAAAGGGCACCAGTGAGCCAGCACCCTGATTTCAGTGCATTGAGACCTATGTCGGGATTCAGACCTACAGATTGTAGTAAAATGATTAATTCCTGTTCTCAGTCCCTAAAGCAGCCTCCTCCTTCCCCAAGTCAGTAGTGGTGGCTCAAGTTCTTCTGTCACATCTCCCGGCCCACTCTTCTGTCTTCCCCTTCTACTTTTAAAGGCTCAGAGATCGGATTCAGACCCTGGATCACCCAGGATAATGTCCTCACCTCCAGGTTCTTAAGCCACCTCTGCACAATCCCTTTCGTTAAGGAAGGCCACATAGTTTTGGGTTCCAGGGATTAGGGCACAGAAACCTTTGGGGGAATGGCACCATTATCCTGCTTTACTTAAAAATGATATGTACATATGTAGATATAAAAATATAACATGCTTATGTCATCTATACCTGTATAAGTTTCACTTATTTACTTACATATCTATTCACCATTCATTGTGACTGAGCCTGGGAAGGCCAGGGGAGACTTGGTCTGGGACAGATGGATAAATAAACTCAGAGAAGCAAGAAGGGGAAATGGGATCACATGTTGGTGCCCGAGAGGACAATGAGTCCCCATCTGGGGCCTGCAGTGGGCTTAGGGGGTCTGGGGGACATGAGACAGGACAGGGGGCAGAGGTGGGTTGACTGGGTGTGTTTGATGAGGTAGCTTGTCCCTAGAGACTTTAAGAGGGTGGAGGCCATGGAGTCAGACAGACTTGGGTTTGAGTCTTGGCTCTGCCACTCAGCAGCGTGACTACAGGCAAGTCACTTACCCTCTGTGAGTCTCACTGCCAAGTGAGGGGGCTGACAGCGGCACCTGTCTCATGGGATGTTGGGAAGCTTCATTGAGGCCACATGGAAAGTGCTAAAAATTTACCTGAGAATGCAGTTACGATTATTACCAGCCTTTCTGGTCTGAGATGGGATCACGAGCAATGAGGGAACAGAATCCTGGAGGATCAGACAGGTGGACTGTGGGAGAATTCTGCCAGCTTGCTGACCCTCCAACGTCAACCCCAGGGATTCCATGAGTGTCCCACAATCAGAAACCCTGAACGGGAGAGGTTGGCCTGGTTTAGTACAAAATTCCTTCCTCTGCCTGTCTTGAACTTGCCTTGGCATTGTGTTTAGATGTAGGGGACACAGGTCTAGACCAAGATTAGTGCTCAAACAAAATCATGTTCTCTTCTCCTGAGAGGGTGTCTGGGCCACCCTCTCTTCAATCCCAAGATGTTTTAACAGATACAAGTCAGTGAGTTTGCTCTATCTGGGCCTTCACTTACCAGTCTACAAATTCTGAGCCCTAAAAATACACATTGATGTCTCACACATTCAGAATTTGCCTTCAGAGGAGTGGGAGAAGGGTACAAATATGTATACGCATATATGTGTAAATAAATAAAGCAAAGATGTTTTGCTAAATTACTGATTTTGATATACTTTTCATACACTTTTTTTTAATCATCCTAAGCTGAAGAGCAAATGAAATGGGGAAAACACATCAGAATTAACCAGGAAGTGTCCAATTCTGGATTTTCTCTGTAGAGCTATAGGGTTAGCAGAGCCCTAAGTGATCAGAACAGGGATGGCCCCAGTAGAGGCCAGAGGCAGGTGGGAGCAATGCCTTCACCTCTCTACCAACACCCTCCACCCACTATAATTTTTTTTGTACCACCAAAGTAATAAGTAGTCATTTTAGAAAATACAGATTACTACACAGGAAAAACAATTAAGTTCATGTACAGACCCACCTCCTAGATAAAACCATAATTAATATTTTGTAATGTCCTTTTCATTTTATTTCCACACAAATTCTTTTCAGTTTAACCCAAATGGAATTGCATTGCACATACTCGCTTGAGAAAACGAGTATTTATTAGGCATAAGTTATCTCACCCCTCTACCCCAGTCCTAGTTTCCTGCTCTATCTCTCACAAGTTACTTGCAAAATAGTAACATAAACATAAACTGGCATATAGTAAGTATTCAACACATGTTAACAATTATCATTATCATAAACAACAACCATAATTATTATCTCGCTTAAGCATCACTGAAACTCTGCCAAATTATTACAGGTGAAAAAACTGAGGCTCAGAGAATTATTATTTGCCCAACCCACACAACTTGTAAGAGGTGAATTCAGAATTTGAAAAGGTGAACAAAAAGGACAGAAAGCAAATTTTTCATAGGAGATTTTACCTTGAAAATCTTCACCAAGTACTTAAGCACATTACTGAGAAAAGTCCAAGATAAGACGGTTTGTTCCAGAATCTTCTCACTGCATCAGCTAAACTGATTTGTGGCTGATTGTTTCCACCCAGATTAATTGCTCCTAAACTCCCCTTTGGATAGATAAGGAGCAGCCACACAGTAGCAACTATTCAAGATGACTTTCCCAAGTCCTGGAGACCTCCAGACTGTGTCTTTTTATTTCCAATCCTAACCTATTTTAAATAACAACAGCTCAAGCACAAATAACAAGTCATCCAGGTTTCTCTTAAACCCTTGTAAAGACTTTGGGATTAGGCACTACATCCCTGTGCCTTCTGAGCCCTTCATTAGAATGTGTCCTTGAGAAAATAAAATTAGACTTTCCTTGTCATCCATCTGCACTTTATCAGACTTCATTCACTGGATTCCCACAGGTCTCCCAGCTAGAGTGGCTTGGGCAGGATTCATTCCATGTGGTCACCTTTGCTCCTCTGCTTCACACGCAGGCATACATATGTACCCATGTGCACTCTGATCATCTGTGCATGCTGAGCTGCTATGAGTCATGTGCTTATGGATCTCAAATATGGTACCATGAACTGGCCAGCCCAAATCACATCAGGGCAAAGGTGGGCTTGGCACACAGTTCCATTGTCTGAGGGAATATGGATTCAGACAAAATTAATCAAGGGAGAACCAACTTTTGGCTCTTAATTCTTTTGCTGCACCTGCATCCAAGTTCTCTGCTTCTCTCCAGCTCTTAGAGGGTGAATAAGACAAGGGGCATGAGGGGAGACCCAGCAACATGTTCAAGATCACATGACCTGCACGGTAATGTGCAGAACTCCTCCCCAAAGACCCCACTGCTAATGCTCATGTGCCGATGGTGACAAATGCCTAGAATTCTACCATTAAAATGTCATCCTTGTGGGTTCAAGTTGTGCAGTTGCAAAAGACCCCCTGTTAAAATGCACATACTCCAGGAGAAATAAATGGAGACATGTTAATCAGGCATACATTAATGCCAATTACTGTATTGGACTCCCTCCTGCTGTCTACCTGGCCCTTAGGGCGCCAGGACATGTGAGTTTGGATGGCAGGCTTTATCCATGGCAGGTAGAATGGGATGCAAGGCTGTGGGAGCCCTGGATCCTCAGGAGGAAGGTGCCGAGGACAGGCTTGACTTTACAATCTTGATAACCCCCGGCTGGTGGGGTGACTGGGCTGCAGAAGCTGCTGGGTGAACTTAGGCAGCTCCCTGGCCTATCTTGGTGACTCAGCCACACCCCAAAGGTGATCAAGGTGACCTACAGCTCCAGGCAGTCGGGTGCAGAATTAATTAATGACTGTGAGGGAGCCTGAAAACTTGAGGCCTGTTGAGATGCGAGGCGTGATTACTAAGTCATTAGGAGGACGGGCTAATTAGGGTTTCTAAAGTTGCAGGTAGAAAGAGGCAGCTCTCCCTCGCTTGAGATGGGGGAAACCTCAAGAGCTGTGGAAAAAGAGAACAAGGAGGGAAAGGGACACGGGTCCACCCCTCATGGCTTGCTCTCCGCTGGGAAGCTGGGTCATTCAGCATCCTGAGGAACCAACCTGTGGGGCGTGTTTTAGGATATATAATAAGGAGCAGCATCTTTGATGGGGTTTTCTGGGCTGCTGGCTGGCACTACCTGCCAATTTTCCCTAGGAATTGGAACACAAACATTAAAGAAGAACTGACCTGCGTTGACTCCTATTGTACTTTCTTGGGTGGTCCAGATGGTAGGAGTGAACTAGTGCTTTAAAGATCAGGTAGGAAAGAAGGAGCACAAGAAAGTCTTGGCCAAACTCAGCCAGTGGACAGTGTGAAACCTTGGGCCAGCAGGTTGCTTAACCTTCTGGGTGCCATATTTTTCCTCTACAACACTGGGAGTCACCAACTCCGTCCCTGTTTTCTCCTCCCAGGGAGAGTGCCAAGATTGAGATTTATATGCACCCTTAAATGCTGTTTGGATGATATTTCTGTTACTCCAGATGCTTCCAGGATGTCATTCAGGAAAACCTTTGTTCAACCCAGTAGCTGTCACCCAATAGTCCTCCATAGTACCTAAAAGGGGGAGCAGTTGTCAGTACTTTCACTAGGGGATTAACTGTGGTTAACTGTGGTTAACTTTGAGGATAAGCATTAAAGATTCATCCTTAACATGCAGACATAATAATCAACATAAAAACAAGATGGGGTACAGCAGGCAAATCCATGATTATCCATGGGTAGATGAGGATATCAGTCCATCAGATCAGCCAGTTCTCTAGCAAGATCCTGGGGATATGGGATCTGGAATGGCTAACTTTTTTTATTTGTTCTAATTAGTTATACATGACCGTAGAATGCATTTTGACACAGCATATATAAAGGGAGTATAACTTCTCATTCTTCTTGTTGTACATGATGTAGAATCTCACCAGTAATGTAATCCTATATGCACGTAGAGCAATAATGTCCAATTCACTTTACTATCCTTCCTACCCCCATAACCCCTCCCCTTCTTTCACTCCCCTCTGTCTAATCCAAAGTACCTCTATTCTTCCCTATCCCTCCCACCACCTTATTATGAATTAACATCCATATGAGAGAAAATATTTGGCCTTTGGTTTTTGGGGATTGGCTTATTTCACTTAGCATAATATTCTCCAGTTCCATCCATTTACCTGCAAATGCCATAATTTCATTCTTCTTTAAGGCTGAGTAATAGTTCATTATGCATTTATACCACATTTTTTTTATCCATTCATCTTTTGAAGGGCACCTAGGCTGGTTCCATAGTTTAGCTGTTGTGAGTTGAACTGCTATAAACATTGATGTGGCTGTGTCACTGTAGGATACTGATTTTAAGTCCTTTGGGTATAAACCGAGGAGTGGGATAGCTGGGTCAAATGGTGGTTCCATTCCAAGTTTTCTGGGATGGGTAACTTTTGATGAATATGAAGGAGAACTCAAGGAAATGGGAGCCGTAGAACCAACAACACAATATTGGGTGCCAAAAAGGCACAGGCAGGGTATTTTGTGAAGAGGAGGGTGAAAAATAAAATCAAAACTCTTTAACTATTAAGACTTTTGTATGGCTTTTTGAAGATTATAGTTTTTTTGTGTGTTTTCTCTCCTAATACTCACAGCAGCCTGGAACATTATTATTTCCTTTTTACATAGAATAAACGGAGACCTAGAGAATTGAAACGACTCGCCCAATGTTGCAGGTCCAACATGAGGTGGAGGCAGGTGTCAGAGGCTGATCCTGAATCTCTCAGTCTTGTGCTCTTTTTACCATGACCTCATACCCATCCTACATTTTACTGCATGGAATATTCTTTTCTCATTTGAATTTGCCAGCTCTAAAGGTTTTATCTTTCCTCTTCTTGAAGAGTAACAGAGACACTGGAGTAAGTAGATGGCCACTTTCTTCTTTCTTCTGTTCATAACGGGTCACTGTCTACACTGTTCAATGGAGCAGTAATAACATTTGGCATTTATGGAGCATTGTTAATACCGGTGTTTTGCAGATAATATGCTTACTTCTCACACAGCCTAAAAATGAGGCTTATATTCTCAGTCTATGGAGACAAAGGTCATAGATTTGAGGGTATAAACAGGCCAAGGGACATGCTGCTGGTAAATGGATATGCCAGGATTCCACCGAGATTTGCCTGTATTTAAAACCCATGTCGGGGAGGTGAAGAATAGAAGTTCAGTGGATTAGAAAAAGGGGAATGACGGGAAGGGAGGGTGGTTAGGAACAGGAAATTCAGTAGAATGAATCTGACATAACTTTCTTAGGTACGTAATATGGAGTACACCACCATGAATCTCAACATCGCGTACGCCCACAAGGCTAGGATCCCAATTGGAATAAGATGAACTCCATGTTTGTAGAAATACGTCAAGGAAGACTCTACAGTCATGTATAATTAAAAAAGAGCAAATTAAAAAAATAAAACCCATGGAAAAGGCATTGTTGACGATCATCAAAACACAAATCTGTAAAGAGGTGTTTTCTTTTTTTTTTAAGAAAAGCTAGCTTCCAATTCCCATTTGTATAAGTCCTAGACTCTTAGAAGCCACATTTACCCATAAATAATTTTATTCATGTGTTCTTGAAGCCCATAAGCAAGAGTTTCTGTGTATTTATAAACCTGGAAGTAGGATCTCTTGTTTCTTTTTTGACTGTACTGGGTAAAGTGGGTCAATTTACACCACCACCTGTGCATGGGTCAGTTTCTATTGCTCTATTTCCTAGCCAGTACCTGGCATTGTGAAAGTTTTTGGGTTTTTTTAGTAGTGTGAAATCATATCTCACTGTGGTTTTCATTGCATTCCTGGTAACTAATCAGGTTGGGAAACTTTCTGTAGCTCATTGGCCATTTATGGTACCTCTTTAGTGAAATATCTATTCATAGCTCCAGCTGTTTATGTTTTGGATTATCTTCTTTTATTGGTTTCTAGTCATTCTTTGTATATTAAAGACTCTGGATACAAATTAGTTTTAGGATGTATGTATAACATGTATTTTATCCTGATTTTTAGTTATAAAATGACTCTCATTCCATAATGCCCTTTGGTGAACAAATTTCAGTTTTAATGAGTTGATCAGTGTAAAAATGTTCTATTTACATTGGATTCACCCAGATAATCCAGGATCATCCCTCATCTAGAGCTCTCCTTAATTTAATCACATGTGAAAAATCCCTTTTGCCATGAAAGGCAACAATATTCACAGATTTGGAAGAATAGAGAACATGGGCATTGTTGGAGGGATGGATAGGGAGAAGCATATTCTGCCTACCCAATGTGGCTCTTGACAGGGGAGAGGCAAACCTGTCATCCTGACCAAACCACACCCTTCCATTACTCTGAGTTCAGGATGGGGAGGCAGCTAGTCATAAATAAAGTACCACATCTTCTCACCATTTTTTTTGAGATTTAGTAAATCAATTTATTGAAATAATGTCTCCTTATTTGCTCTATGACCTTCAGACGATTTCCAGAGATGATACATTATATCTCCTCCTGTCCTCATTCTCAATCTCTCAGTCATGTTCTTGAACTCAGTTTTGCTGAGTATCTAAGTCAAGGTTGATATTTATTTCCTGTTAGTACTTAAAAGCCATTCCTTGTATTTTTCTCTTCCATCATTACTTTTCAGAAATTTAATCCCAGCTTAATGTTTTGTAGACCACCTGTCTTTATAAATTACCTGAGTTTCCTCTTCTTCCTGGGTGCTGTGCCATCCACTACAATGCTTTTAACTGTTGAGTTTCTTGATGCTCGTTTTGCTCTTGATTTCCAAATCTAATTGGCATATTTCTTAAAAATCCAGAAAATTGTTATAATAGTATATATCTCAATTTCTTTCTTCTAATCTATTCTTCTCTTTAACTTTATCTGGTGGGACACTGGCTAAGCTTTTCTCAGTGTATCATCTACCCAGTTTCTCCCTTTTGTCCTACGTTTCTTAATAATTCCTTTACATTTTCTATGTCTTCATCTCTGAATGCTCCATCTGGGTAATTTCTTCAGATCCATCTTCAAGTTAAACCATTAACTCCTTAGCTGGAAGATTTTAATTTCCGTAAGGATTTTGAGTTCCATGACTGCATTTCTCATTTCTAGAAGTTCAACCTGATTATTATCTAAATCTGGGTGGTCATATTCTTTCATTGAAATTTTCATGTTTAATTTTTATTCTGTATCTGTGAGTCAAGTATCATCAGGGTTTGTGGGCTTGTTCTCTCATGTTTATTGTGATTCTACTTGTGTGATCATTAAAACGTCACCTGAAGTATTCTTTCCAGTTGGTTTTCTATGGAAATTTACCAGAGAAGGTTAAAGATTGCTCCTCCTGCCAGTTACTTGAACTAACTCAGGAACCACTTCTGATGTTTGGTTGAGGAATTTTGCATCATGGAGGCAGGGCAAATTTGAATCCAGCTGCAAGGAGGACTTTCATGTAGAGATGAACTCTTGGGGAAAATAGCTTTTCCCTCCAACCTGAGCCACACCTGAGGGACATCTTCCCGTTGCCAGACTTTATGGGTATCTCTTCTTTTCCCAGACACTATGGCCCTCTCGGGGTTTTAATTTCATGTGAGAATCTCTATTCTGATTCCCCACTCTGAGCATTCTCAAGTTCACGTGTGTTGTCTTCATTTGTTACAAGTGAGACTATCAAAAAACAAACACACAGCCTGGCGCCGTGGTGCACACCTGTAATCCCAGTCGCTTTGGAGGCTGAGGCAGGAGGATCTCGAGTTCAAAGCCAGCCTCAGCTACAGCAAGACACTAAGCAACTCAGTGAAGCTCTGTCTCTAAATAAAATACAAAAAAGGGCTGAGGATATGGCTTGGTGGTTGAGTGTCCCTAAGTTCAATCCCTGGACCACCACCATGCCCTCACCCCACCGTCAGTCAAACACACACACACACACACACACAAATCTAGAATATGGATTTTGGAGAAGCTGCCAGACTTAGTGATTCCCTTCTCCCTGTGGGTTTGTGTTTAACTTTGGGCTTACCATCCAAGGGGTTTCCTCCTTTGCCTGCAATATTAGCTATGTTGCTTAAAGTTTTACTTTATAGTTTATCCAGCATTATTTTTTTCCATCTGGTTTTCTTCTTTTCTGAAGAATTTTTTTATACTGTCAGGCTTCTATGGAGTTGAAAATAGAAATTTGTTTTTTTGTTTTTTGTTTTTTTTTTTTTTTTGCTCCTTTTTCCCTACCTGGAAAATACTCGTCAACTTTACATGAGATGTCATCTCTACTGGGACGCTCATTGTCCCACTCTCTCCAAGAGCAGAATAGATTAGTGCTTTGTCTGTGTCCTCACATACGTGGAATCTATCTCTACTTAAGATCTCCCACAATTTTATTATAGTTATTTGCTTATCTGCTTCCTCCTACTATTCTGCAAGATCCTGGCAGAGTATTCTAATTATCATTTTATGTTTGGGATTTAACACTGTGCCTGACACAAAATAAATACTTAAGTGGATATTTATTTGAGGTTGAATAAAGAAATGAATAAAACATCATTGTTTGCCAAATGAAGTTCAAACTCATTAGGAGGTCAATCAGGCATCTTTACATTCTAACTTCGACCTACTCTTACAGCCTTATCAATCAATTAAAGACTCATTAATTAATGCATATGTTATTAAGTCATTCATTCATACTCTAATTCATCATCCAAGTGTTCTTTGAATGCTTATCATGTACAAAACTCCATGCTGAGTAATAGGAATATCTCCATGAACAAAATAATTGTGATCTTGGTCTTCATGGAATATATATATATATATATATATATATATATATATATATGCACAAATGTATATATACACACATAAATGTATATATATATATATATATACATATGCAAATACATATGCAAATGTTAACAAGTAATTATATCATGAATTATTTAATTACATTGTGATAACTGTTACAAAGGAGAGAAAGAAATCCCACTAAGCAAACTATTGTGTCCACCTGGGCAAGGAAATGGAATAGTTACAGGAAGGCCCTGAAGCAAGAAAGAGCAGGGGAATTCACGCCCTCTTTGCTCTCACTTTGCAACAACAGCATTGGTACAATGGTCCTTCCCTGAGCAGCTCCACAGTGATGCCTGGGCTCAACTGTTCCTCCATTCTGACTTGTCTTTATCACTCTCCTATCCCCCTCACTTCTGTCTGTCAAAATGTCAAGATCCCATGTCTTTCCCAAAGGTTTTATCTGTGGAGTCTCCCTTGGTTTGGAAGTCACTGCCCTTTGTATTTCCATTATAGCATTTATCTCACCGTTCAATTGTGTGTGTGAGAGAGAGCTATCTAAGGGCAAGGGGGATATATTTTGTTCAACTTGATACACCTCTGCCATGTAGAATCTCAGTTTGGCCACAGTTTACTCGTGTGGCAAAGTTACAACCAAATTGTGCCAGACCAGAAACCGCAATGACGTCAGAGAAAACTTCAAACTGGTTTACCAGGAGCATAGTTTTTGAAAAATCAGCCATGCCAAACCACAAGTTCACAGGGTTTTGGACAGATAGCCAAGACCCTTTTTAAACTTCCTTAGCACTGTCAACCCACTCGTTTGGCATGAAGTAAAATTCCCTGGACTGCACAACTTGACGTGGCCACTTTGGATAACAACAACTGTTGAGATCTGCGGGCACAGAGTCACTGTGGTATGATTAACTGCTTCCCTTCTCTTGCCATAGGGAATAGATTTCAAAGACTATCTGCCCCATGGAAGGTCTCAGGACAAGGAGTCTGGGGTAGGAGGATACTCAGGTATGCTCCAAGCAAGAGTTAAAATGAAGGGCTATATACCATAATTCTAAATATTTATATTTGTAAGTAAATCTCATCTAATACTATTAAATGAAATATGTTCCATACACCACCTTGACAACAATAGACCTTGAAAACAACATGGAAGATTCGATTACAATTTGGAATTCTCTAGTACCTTGCAACACAATGGAAGAACCAGTCCTGCTATTCTCTGGGAACACTTTTTCTTCTCTTCCTATCCTCAGCTTCATCCTATACACACACAAATATGGGGATATTCCAGCTCATACATCCAAGTTCCATCTCAACTCTCAAAAATCAGTGCTTCTTGGCCACCTCTTCCAGAGGTCCACTCCATCCTCAGGAACACAGACCTAGGGAGAGGTTTCTGCAGGTCTGTGAGCAGGTTCAAGACCATATGAGCAGAAAATCACTATATCTAGAATCAGGGTCTTGAAGGAAGGATATGGGCTTCAGGCAAGTTCCTTCTTTGGTCCCATGGAACTTTCACTTTATAGGGGGGGTCATAGCTACAGAAAGGCCAAAGGATCTTCTGAATTAAAGGTCCTAATCAGGAACCCTTCTTACCTGGATCTAAGGGCACTATCCTGGGAAGGACTAGAGGTCTTTGTGTACTAAACAGAGGTAACAACATTGGTATACATACCATAGTAATGTATGGGTACCAGTGTTTGTAGCAGTGCAAGTGACAATAGAATACTTCAAGCTTCCAATACTTCATGATTCTAAAACCAAGACCAACATGTCTTAAAACATCTGAAGATATATAGATAGGGTAGCTGTGTTGTCCTGGTGGAGAAAAGTCATCTTCTCTTCTAAATAGTGATCCCAATCCCAGGTGATTTATGGTCAGTGGGGTTCAGACCTAGCAATATTGTCTCCCAGAATTTGCCTCATCTTCCAAATTGTCCCTAATAGTACGAAGAGATTACTTTCTTTGACACATAATATGAAATCCAAAATCATTGGAAATACTTTAAAATTAAAATTCTTAACTATCTTGTTCCTCTGTAGACTTATCTGATAGATCCCACAATATCCCCTACCCCTTATTGATCAAATTAATTTATTTTCAAAACTTTTATATAATAATTCATGAAATTTCCAATTATAAAATCCAGAGGTCTTGACCGGTCAGACCACAGAGGAAGCCAGCGGCCACCATCTTGGAGAGCTGACTTCACCATCCCTGTTTTCGACTGATCGCATCTCATTCAGCCATAGAACAGGTAATTTCAGGCTGCCATTCGCCTGCGGCTCGCAGACAACTTACTCAGGCTCAGTGCTAATTAACCTGCGGAAACTGCTTCTGGGAGCCTGCTCCTATCAGAACATACACTGAGCACGGAGCGGCCGAAATCCAGCTCCCGGAACTGCTCTGGCCCAGGGCTAAAGAATCCGCGGAAACTGCTTCTCAGTCCGGGTCCTGCTGAATACTGTGGAGGTAAATACCAACCGAGCCTTCATAGGCAGTGGCAACAGGACTGAGATGGGGCTTGTGAGGGCCGGTCAGGACTCACCCGTTGCTTTGGTCACCCGGCAAAGGGAACGAAATGCTGCCATTCGCATGGGATACCAACATGGCAGAGATCTGATGTCATCAGAAAGCGGCAGAGGAGAGAACTTCATCGATACCAGCGGCGACAGAAACAGTTGGTCTCCTGGTAAAGAAAGTGAGTCACAAACACCCGAGTCTCTCTCACTTTATCATCAAGCCAGAGGGGCAGAGCAGAGCCACCGCCCGCGCCCGGAACAGGACCAGCGGCCCACCAGCGTGACCCCAATTGGAGTAGGGGCAGAGCAGAGCCGCCACCCGCGCCCACAAGGTAGGCAGACCTGAGACCGACCGGCAGAACAGGACCAGTGGTCCGCGGGCATGGTAGGAGGGGCAGGGCAGAGCCGCCGCCTGCGCCTGCAAGGTAGGCAGGCCTGCAACAGACCGGCGGACCAGGCCCAGCGGCCTGCCAGTGTGGTACACACATCACCCCAACTGGAGTAGGGGTAGAGCAGAGCCTTTGCCTGCGCCCGGATCAGGCCCAGCGGCCCGCCGGTGTGGTAGTCACGTAACCCCAATTGGAGTAGGGGCAGGGCAGAGCCGCCGCCTGCGCCTGCAAGGTAGGCAGACCTGCGACCGACCAGAGGAACGGGCCCAGTGGCCTGCCGGCGCGACAGACACATCACCCCATTTGGAGTAGGGGCAGAGCAGAGCCGCCGCCCGTTCCCGCAAGGTAGGCAGACCTGCGACCAACCGGTGGAACAGGCCCAGCGGCCGGCCGGGGTGGTAGGCACGTCACCCCAATTGGAGTAGGAGCAGAGCAGAGCCTTCGCCCGCGCCCGGAACAGGCCCAGCGGTCCGCGGGTGTGGTAGACAAGTCACACCAATTGGAGGAGGGGCAGAGCAGAGCCGCCGCCCGCGCCTGCAAGTTAGGCAGACCTGCAACCGACCGGCAGATCTGCAACCGACCGGCAGATCAGGCCCGGTGGCCTGCCAGCATGGTACACACGTCACCCCAATTGGAGTAGGGGCAGAGCAGAGCCGCCGCCCGCGCCTGCAAGGTAGGCAGACCGCCGCCCAACCCTGCAAGGGAGACTTTTCAACTATACAAGAGCAATATAAATATATAGGGGGAAAAATTTTTCAAAAACACAACAGTTTCACCAAGCAGAAAGAAACGCAAGCAATATGAAAAGACAAGGAAAGAAAGGACCACAAGCAATGCAGGTCAACTCAACTTTAGAAGAGGTAACAGCTGCAGCAGATGGAATGTCAGATAAAGAATTCAGGATATACATGCTTCAGATGATCTGGACTATCAGGGAAGACATTAGACAGCAAAATCAGACAATGAAAGATCACTTCGACGATGAATTACACAAACAAATCCAGGCAGCAAAAGATCAACTATACAGGGAGATAGAGGTTATAAAAAACAAACAAACAGAAATCCTAGAAATGCAGGAAGCAATAAACCAAGTTAAAAACTCAATGGAGAATACTACCAGCAGAGTAGAACACTTAGAAGATAGAACATCAGACAATGAAGACAAAGTATTTCAACTTGAAAAGAACATAGACAGCTCAGCAAGACTGTTAAGAAACCATGAGCAGAACATCCAAGAAATATGGGATACCATAAAGAGACCAAACTTAAGAGTCATTGGGATACAGGAAGGTATAGAGGTCCAAACCAAAGGAATGAGCAATCTATTCAATGAAATAATAGGAGAAAACTTCCCAGACTTGAAGAATGAGACAGAATCCCAAATCCTAGAAGCCTACAGGACGCCGAATGTGCAAAATCATAAGAGATCCACACCTAGACACATTATAATGAAGATGCCCAACATACAGAATAAGGAGAGAATTTTAAAAGCTACAAGAGAAAGGAAGCAGATTACATTTAGGGGTAAGCCAATCAGGATAACAGCTAATCTTTCAACACAGACTCTGAAAGCTAGAAGATCCTGGAATAACATATTTCAAACACTGAAAGAAAATGGGTTCCAACCAAGAATTGTGTATCCAGCGAAATTAAGCTTCAGGATGGAAGATGAAATTAAAACCTTCTACGATAAACAAAAGTTAAAAGAATTTGCAGCTAGAAAACCATCTCTTCAAAACATCCTCGGCAAAACATTACAAGAAGAGGAAATGGAAAATAACAAAGAAAACCAACAGTGGGAGGTAGGACAGTAAAGGGGGGAAAAATAATCAAAGAGGAAAACAAACCATGTTAAGTAACATAAATAAACAAATATGGCTGGAAGAACAACCCATATCTCAATAATAACCCTAAATGTTAATGGCTTAAACTCACCAATCAAGAGACACAGGCTATTAGAATGGATCACAAAACAAGACCCAGCAATATGCTGCCTACAGGAGACGCATTTGATAGGAAAAGACATACATAGGCTGAAGGTGAAAGGTTGGGAAAAATCATATCACTCATATGGACTTCGGAAACAAGCAGGTGTGTCCCTACTCATATCAAATAAAATAGATTTCAAGCCCAAGTTAATCAAAAGGGATAAAGAGGGACACTACATACTGCTCAAGGGAACCATACACCAACAAGACATAACAATCATAAATATATATGCCCCTAACAATGGTGCAGCTATGTTCATGAAACAAACTCTTCTCAAGTTCAAGAGTCTAATAGACCACCATACAATAATCATGGGAGACTTCAACACACCTCTCTCACCAATGGACAGATCTTCCAAACAAAAGTTGAATAAGGAAACTATAGAACTCAATAACACAATTAGTAACCTAGACTTAATTGACATATATAGAATATACTACCCAACATCAAGCAGTTACACTTTTTTCTCAGCAGCACATGGATCCTTCTCAAAAATAGATCATATATTATGTCATAGGGCAACTCTTAGACAATATAAAGGAGTAGAGATAATACCATGCATCTTATCTGATCATAATGGAATGAAACTGAAAATCAACGATAAAAGAAGGAAGAAAAAAATCATGCATCACTTGGAGAATGAACAATAGGTTACTGAATGATCAATGGGTTATAGAAGACATCAAGGAGGAAATTAAAAAATTCTTAGAGATAAATGAAAACACAGACACAACATATCAGAATCTATGGGACACATTGAAAGCAGTTCTAAGAGGAAAATTCATTGCTTGGAGTTCATTCCTTAAAAAAAGAAAAAACCAACAAATAAATGATCTCATACTTCATCTCAAAATCCTAGAAAAAGAAGAGCAAAACAACAGCAAAAGAAGTAGAAGGCAAGAAATAATTAAAATCAGAGCTGAAATTAATGAAATCGAAACAAAAGAAACAATTGAAAAAATTGACAAAACTAAAAGTTGGTTCTTTGAAAAAATAAATAAAATCGACAGACCCTTAGCCATGCTAACGAAGAGAAGAAGAGAGAGTACTCAGATTACTCTCATACAGGATGAAAAAGGCAATATCACAACAGACACTTCAGAAATACAGAAGATAATCAGAAATTATTTTGAATCCTTATACTCCAATAAATTAGAAGATAGTGAAGGCATCGATAAATTTCTTAAGTCATATGATCTGCCCAGATTGAGTCAGGAGGATATAGACAACCTAAATAGACCAATATCAATTGAGGAAATAGAAGAAACCATCAAAAGACTACCAACTAAGAAAAGCCCAGGACCAGATGGGTATACAGCAGAGTTTTACAAAACCTTTAAAGAGGAACTAATACCAATACTTTTCAAGCTACTTCAGGAAATAGAAAAAGAGGGAGAACTTCCAAATTCATTCTACGAGGCCAACATCACCCTGATACCTAAACCAGACAAAGACAATTCAAAGAAAGAAAACTACAGACCAATATCTCTAATGAACCTAGATGCAAAAATCCTCAATAAAATTCTGGCGAATCGGATACAAAAACATATCAAAAAAATTGTGCACCATGATCAAGTAGGATTCATCCCTGGGATGCAAGGCTGGTTCAATATACGGAAATCAATAAATGTTATTCACCACATCAATAGACTTAAAAATAAGAACCATATGATCATCTCGATAGACGCGGAAAAAGCATTCGACAAAGTACAGCATCCCTTTATGTTCAAAACTCTAGAAAAACTAGGGATAACAGGAACATACCTCAATATTGTAAAAGCAATCTATGCTAAGCCTCAGGCTAGCATCATTCTGAATGGAGAAAAATTGAAGGCATTCCCTCTAAAATCTGGAACAAGACAGGGATGCCCTCTCTCACCACTTCTGTTCACATAGTTCTCGAAACACTGGCCAGAGCAATTAGACAGATGAAAGAAATTAAAGGCACAAAAATAGGAAAAGAAGAACTTAAATTATCACTATTTGCAGATGATATGATTCTATACCTAGCAGACCCAAAAGGGTCTACAAAGAAACTATTAGAGCTAATAAATGAATTCAGCAAAGTGGCAGGCTATAAAATCAACACGCACAGATCAAAGGCATTCCTGTATATCAGCGACAAATCCTCTGAAATGGAAATGAGGACAACCACTCCATTCACAACATCCTCAAAAAAATAAAATACTTGGGAATCAACCTAACAAAAGAGGTGAAAGACTTATACAATGAAATCTACAGAACCCTAAAGAGAGAAATAGAAGAAGATCTTAGAAGATGGAAAAATATACCCTGTTCATGGATAGGCAGAACTAACATCATCAAAATGGCGATATTACCAAAAGTTCTCTATAGGTTTAATGCAATGCCAATCAAAATCCCAACGGCATTTCTTATAGAAATAGAGAAAGCAATCATGAAATTCATATGGAAAAATAAAAGACCCAGAGTAGCAAAAACAATGCTAAGCAGGAAGTGTGAATCTGGAGGTATAGCGATACCAGACTTCAAACTATACTACAGAGCAATAGTAACAAAAACAGCATGGTACTGGTACCAAAACAGGCGGGTGGACCAATGGTACAGAATAGAGGACACAGAAACCAATCCACAAAACTACAACTACCTTATATTTGATAAAGGGGCTAAAAGCATGCAATGGAGGAAGGATAGCATCTTCAACAAATGGTGCTGGGAAAACTGGAAATCCATATGCAACAAAATGAAACTGAATCCCTTTCTCTCGCCATGCACAAAAGTGAATTCAAAATGGATCAAGGAGCTTGATATCAAATCAGAGACACACTGTCTGATAGAAGAAAAAGTTGGCTACGATCTACATACTGTGGGGTCGGGCTCCAAATTCCTCAATAGGACACCCATAGCACAAAAGTTAATAACTAGAATCAACAAATGGGACTTACTCAAACTAAAAAGTTTTTTCTCAGCAAAAGAAACAATAAGAGAGGTAAATAGGGAGCCTACATCCTGGGAACAAATCTTTACTCCTCACACTTCAGATAGAGCCCTAATATCCAGAGTATACAAAGAACTCAAAAAATTAGACAATAAGAGAACAAACAACCCAATCAACAAATGGGCCAAGGACCTGAACAGACACTTCTCAGAGGAGGACATACAATCAATCAACAAGTACATGAAAAAATGCTCACCATCTCTAGCAGTCAGAGAAATGCAAATCAAAACCACCCTAAGATACCGTCTCACTCCAGTAAGATTGGCAGCCATTATGAAGTCAAACAACAACAAGTGCTGGCGAGGATGTGGGGAAAAGGGTACACTTGTACATTGCTGATGGGACTGCAAATTGTTGCAGCCAATTTGGAAAGCAGTATGGAGATTTCTTGGAAAGCTGGGAATGGAACCACCATTTGACCCAGCTATTCCCCTTCTCGGTCTATTCCCTAAAGACCTAAAAAGAGCATACTACAGGGACACTGCTACATCGATGTTCATAGCAGCACAATTCACAATAGCAAGACTGTGGAACCAACCTAGATGCCCTTCAATAGACGAATGGATAAAAAAAATGTGGCATTTATACACAATGGAGTATTACTCTGCATTAAAAAATGACAAAATCATAGAATTTGCAGGGAAATGGATGGCATTAGAGCAGATTATGCTAAGTGAAGCTAGCCAATCCCTAAAAACAAATGCCAAATGTCTTCTTTGATATAAGGAGAGTAACTGGGAACAGAGTAGGGACGAAGAGCATGAGAAGAAGATTAACATTAAACAGGGATGAGAGGTGGGAGGGAAAGGGAGAGAGAAGGGAAATTGCATGGAAATGGAAGGAGACCCTCAAGGTTATACAAAATTACATACAAGAGGAAGTGAGGGGAAAGAGAAAAATAATACAAGGGGGAGAAATGAATGACAGTAGAGGGGGTAGAGAGAGAAGAGGGGAGGGGGGATAGTAGAGGATAGGAAAGGCAGAAGAATACAACAGACACTAGTATGGCAACATGTAAATTAATGGATGTGTAACTGATATGATTCTGCAATCTGTATACGGGGTAAAAATGGGAGTTCATAACCCACTTGAATCAAAGTGTGAAATATGATATGTCAAGAACTATGTAATGTTTTGAACAACCAACAATAAAAAATTAAAAATAAATAAATAAATACAAATAAAATCCAGAGGTCTTTCTGAATATATCAAAAGCCAAAAAAGTGGCAAGGTCTTTAACCCAGAAATTCCACTTTTAGAAAGTTATCCTAAGAAAATAACTAAGAATAGGAATAAAGATTTTGCTACCAGGATTATCATTACAGTGTTGTTTAAAATATCCTTATTAACTCAAAGTGGATCAAAGACCAGACACACTGCAACCAGTAGAAGAAACCAGAGTGAGCACCCCAACACATTGGCACAGGCACCAACTTCCTTAGCAAGATTTCTAAAGCTTAAGAAATAAAACCGTATGATATGTCAAGAACATTGTATTGTCATGAGCAACTAATAAAAAAAACAGATACAAAAAATAATAAAATAAAATAAAATAAAAAGAAATAAAACCAAGAATCAGTCAAGAGGGACAGCATCAAATTTAAAAAGCTTCTGCACAACAAAGGAAACAAGGGTGTGAAGAGAGAACCTACAGAATGTAAGAAGATCTTTGCCTGCTACTCTTCAGACAGGGAATTAATATCCAGAATACATTTAAAATTCAAAAACTTAACAACCCCCCAAGAATCCCCAAATAACCCAACCAAATGAACTAAACAGACCTCTCTCAAAAGAAGAACTACAAATGGACAACAAATATATGCAAATATGTTCAACATCCTGAGGAATACACATCCAAACTACACTGAGATTTCATCTCACTACAATTAGAATGGCAGTCATCAAGAGCATAAACAATGGTCAAGGGTGGCAAGGATGTGAGGAAAAAGGTCCACTTACATCTTGTTGGTGGAACTCAAAATTAGTACAATCATTTTGGAAAGCAATGTGGAGACTAGTTGTGGAACTAGCGTATGACCCAGCTATCCCACTTCTTAGTATTTATGCAAACAAAACAAAACAAAAAACTAAGATCAGCATATCACAGAGATGTATGCTTACCAATGTTTATAGCAATTTACAGAGCCAAGTTGTGGGATGAGCCTAAGTTCCCATCAACAGACCAATGGATAAATAAAATGTTTTACACACACACACACACACACACATGTAATATATACACACACAGAATTTTATTCAGTCTTAAAGAAAAATGAAATTATGTTAATTGGTGGTAATTGGATGCAACTGGAGAACATCATGCTAAATGAAATAAGTTCAGACTCACAAAGTGAAGACTTGATTTTTTCCCCCCATATGTGGAAGCTAGAGAGAGAAAGAGAAGGAATAAAATAGGGGAGGAAGGGACCTCATGAAAATAGAAGGGAGGCCAATGGAAGAGAGGAAAGGAATAGAGAGGCAGGGAGAGGGAAGGGTATGGGGAAGTATCCGATTAGGTTATATCCATGTATGAATACACTAAAATCAATCTTGTTTCTCTGTCTGTGTGTGTGATTATGATGCATGAATTGAAATAATCGTGGAAGAGAGATGAGAAGAGTAGAACAAGCTGATCAGGGGTAGGAGGAAGGAAGGGAAAGGGAAGGTCCTGGGGGTTGAGACTGATCGTGTTACATGACGCACAGGTACCAATATGACCTAATGAATCCTACTCACTATTAGGTATATTTATAATGTTGCAACAAAAAAAAATTCAATTAAATTAGATGCCCTTATTGACCTGGGAGAAAAAGAACCTTTTCTCATGCCATTTCTTTTTTTTCTAGGATACTCTTCACTGCCTAGAAAATGTTGTCCCTACATGAAGACTTGGTCAAGTGACAGCACAGTTATCACTCCCACTTCGATGTTCCCAGAGTACTTTGTTGAAATCTCCATTTTCCTACTCGACATGGAAGTAACTGTCGGTGTCTTTTTTCCCCCTAGATTTGAGCTCTGGGAAGAGGCCTCTTCTCATGCATTCTTAGCTCACCCTCACTCTCAGCTCATGATCTTCCTTCCTGCTTCACAAAGAGAAGTGTTTGGAGGGGAGCTTCCACGTGTTCCCACCCCCTCCAGCCATCTTGGTCTGAACCAACCTTGACTTTCTTTTTGTTCCCAGTGATGAACTTCCGTGTTCTCACAGGAGGCTGTGTGTGTGTCCTCCATTTCACACGTTAGGCCTCCACCCTCACCTCTCAAGGACTCCCCTCTTCCACATTACCAAATCTGCCCTCTCCTGGACTCTGCCATCAGTTTCAAACCTATTGTCTACCTCTGTTTCCTGGACCCATGTCCCTCTTCAGTCTCTAGCCCATGATCTTCTTTACAGCAGAGCCTACACTGTCCCTGATTCTCTCTTTCTGCTCTCTCTCTCTCTCTCTCTCTCTCTCTCTCTCTGGCTGCTGTCTCGTATCAAGGTCACCAGTCACCACCATGTTAGTAAATCTGTGCTCAGTTCCCATCCTCACTCCAGCAATAGTACTAGACATGCATGACCAGCCTTTCCACATGAAGCCATCTCCCCTCGATTATCACATTTGCCAATTTCTCTTCTGATCTCTTTCCTGGTTCTTGCAGATCAACCTCGCCCTTGCAAAGGCTGAGCAACTAGGACTTCCTCCTTAGGCTTCTCTTGTATTTTCAATGATCCTTCAAACGGTCTCATCTAGTTTTATAACTGTCCTTATCATCATATGCTAACTACCAAGTATGTATCAGCAGCTCACATTTCTCTGAGTGACCCACTTACTGTCTCCACTTGAACGAATAATAGGCATCCGTCTCATTCATGTCCAAACCTGAGCTCCTTGATTTTCCTCTGAAGCTGTCCTCAGATCTTCCTCATCTGATAACTCCCTCCTTTCATTTTCTCAGGCTAAAATCCTTATCACCCTTCACTCCAATTTTTCCCATATCCAGCAACAAATTGTGACATTTTTACCTTCAGTACATATCCAGAATCTGATTACGTGCCTGATCATCCATCACCACCTTCCCTGAAGACCCTCCTGGTTCACACCACCATCCTCTTCCTAGTATTACCGCAGTAGCCCCAGGCAGACCTCATGTCTGCCCCTGGACTCCCCATTTCCTCATTCCCTCCAGCACCTGTCTTTTGTCTACAGAGCTGCCAGAAGTCAGCCTTTAAAACCTTACATTATGTCACTCCTCTGCTCAAAATAGGGCTTCGTATGTCATTCAGAGTGAAAGTTCACAATGGCCTCCAGAACTGTGGAACTGGCCCTGCCCCTCCTCTGCCTTCATCCCTACTGTCCCTCTGCCTCTCCTCCCCTGCTCCTGTCAAACCAGCCTCCTTCTGTCTGAACACATCTAGAGAGTCCCATTGTGGCTTCTCCACTCCCTGCAGGGTGCTGCTGAGATGTCACTCTATCACCAAGACCTTCCCGGAAAGTCGATGTAAACCAGTAGCCTCCACACCTGCATGAACCACCCTTCTCCGCAGCTCTTTCCCTTCTCCTTGCTTGATTCCCCCAATAATCATTGTCACTATCTGACTTGTTGTATATTTTTGTTTCAAAAATCAGCTTATTATCTGTCTCTCCCCAACTAAAATGCTAGCTCCACCTGGGGAAGGATTTCGTTTATTTCACTCATTGCTCTGTTACTGGTTTCCTGAAGGGTACTTGGCATACAGTAGACATTTAATAAAGATTTATTGAATGAATAACTTGTGCCTAGGACAACATATGCCATCAGGTGAGTTTCAATGTACAGAAAGGAGAAATAATTTGACAGTAGATATTCATATATTCAAATATTGGATTATACCATTAGAGTATCCATTTATATTTACTTTCGTCCATCAATCCCTCTTATTTTTTGACACATTTCAAGGTCAAAATTAAAAATAACTGTCCACGTTCCTCAAATTATTTTTAGCATGCTTATCATGACCTAGAGATGCATTTATTTATAGTATTTTCCCGTGGAAGTAAAAGTTACATACAATGAAATGTCCAAACTCTTTTTTTTTCTTGCTATATTAACCTTTTTTTCTTTTTTAAAATTTATTTGTTCTAATTAGTTATACATAACAGTAGAATACATTTTTAATTTGTTTTCTTTAGTCATACATGACAGTAGAATGCATTTTGACACATCATATAAACAAAGTATAACTGCTTACTTTTCTAGCTGTACATGATGTAGAGTCACACTAGTTGTGTAATCATATATGCACATACGGTAATAATGTCCAACTTATTCTATTGTCCTTCCTATCCCTGTATCCCCTTCCCTCTCTTTACTTGCTCTGTCAACCCAAAGTACCTCTATTCTTCCCTAGCCCCCATCTCCTTATAGTGAATTAGCATCCTCATATTAGAGAAAACATTCAGCCTTTGGTATTTTGGGATTGGCTTATTTCATTTAGCATGGTATTCTCCAGCTCCATCCATTTACTTGTAAATGCCATAATTTCATTCTTCTTGAAGGCTGAGTAATATTCCATTGGGTGTATATACCACATTTTCTTTATCCATTCATCTGTTGAAGGGCATCTAAGTTGGTTCCATAGTTTGGCTATTGTGAATTATAAACGGTTATAATATGGGTGTGTGCATGTATCACTATAGTAAGATGACTTTAGCTCTTTAAGGTAAATACTGAGGAGTGGTATAGCTGGGTCATATGGTGGTCCCATGCCCAGTCTTTTGAAGAGCCTCCATACTGATTTTCATAGTGGTTGTACTATTTACAATTCAACCAACAGTGTCAAAATATTCCTTTCTCTCCACATCCTCTCCAGTAATTTTGCCTATTTTAGAGGTTCATTAACTGGAGTAATACAATTTGTGCTCTCTTATATAAGGCTTCTTTCATACAACATCCTTTTGCAATTCACCCATATTCTTACATGTAGCAATGTTTTGCTTCTTTTTATAGCAAAGTAATAAGGATGTAGTATTTTTTTTTAATTTTTTTTTATTGGTTGTTCAAAACATTGTAGTATTTTATAGTATGTTTTCAGTTCAATTTCTTAGTTCATTCTCCTATTGGCAGATACTTGGTCTATCACTAATATTTAGCTATTATGAATAAATTTGCTATGAACATTCTTGTATGAGGGTTCACATGATAATCTAGTTATTCCAGTACCATGTGTTTAGTAGGAGGTTCTTTCTTGATAGAAATTGTATTGCTTTAGTACCTTCATTGAAAAATAGGACAACTATATAATTGGAAGTCTACTTTGGGGCTCTCTATTTTGTACCATTGATCAATTTGTTGATTCTTGTTATAGTTTGAATTGTAGTCCCCAAAATGGCATATTAGAGTCATAACCTTAATCCCCCAGCACTTCAAAATGTGACTTATTGAAAAGAGTCCTTGAAGATACAACTAAGAAAGGTGATGCCATACTTGTTAATCCAAAACAATTGGTATCCTTATAGAGAAGATGGTGTGTGAAGACACAGCAAGCTAACCGAAGCTCTGTGATGATAGGCAGGTATCGGAGTGATGCAGCTACAAGCCAAGGGACACCAGAGTTGCTGACAACCACCAAAAGCAGGTTGGAAGCGGTAAGAAAGATACTCCATGAGCGCCGTTAGAGGCAGCATGGCCCTATGGGCACTTTGATTTCAGACTTCCAGCCTCTGGAACCATGAGGTATTAAATTTCTGGTGTTTTAAACCAACCAATTTATGCTACTTTTTGTTATATAGCCCCAGGAAATTAATCCAATCCTTATCCATACCACTAGTCTTAATTACTGTAGCTTTTCAAGAAGTCTTCTAACTTTGAGTTTGTCCTTGCAAGGTTGATCTCTTGTATTGTTGTTTTGGACATTCCAAATCATTTGCATTCTCTGTACATATTTAGAGTTACCTTGTGAATTTTTACCCAAAACAAACCTACAACCAAAAAATGCCTACTCAGACTCAACTGGGATTGCATGCAATGTACAGATTAGTTTGGAGAAGATTAAATCTTAGTAGCAGAATTTTCCAAACTATTAATGGTCTATATTCTTCCCCTTACTTTTCTTTGATTTCTCTCAGCAGTGTGTGGGGTTTTCAGTGGAGAGGATTTACACAGCTTTTTTTCAATTTAATTATAAGAATTTTGTGATTACTGCTATCATTCATGACCTTGTTTTTAAACTTGTATTCTCCAATTCTTTGATTTTTTTGCTTTATACATTTTTTAAATTAATAAATTATTTGTTCTAATTTGTTATACATGGCAGCAGAATGCATTTCGATTTGTAGTGCACATATGGAGCACAACTTTTCATTACTCTGGTTGTACACAAAGTAGAGTCACACCATTCATGTCTTCATACATGTACCTAGGGTAATGATGTCCATCTCCTTCCACCATTTTTCCTACCCCTATTCCCCTCCCTTCCCTTCACTTCCCTTCCCTCCCCTTTATCCTATCCAAAGTTCCCCCATTCCTCCCATGCACCCCCACCCCGATCCCCATTATGGATCAGCATCTACTTATCAGAGAAAACATTTGTCCTTTGGATTTTGGGGATTGGCTTACTTCACTTAGTATGATATTCTCCAATTCCATCCGTTTACCTGCAAAAGCCATGATTTTATTCTTTTTTAATGCTGAGTAATATTCCATTGTGTATAAGTACCATAGTTTCTTTATCCATTCATCTATTAAAGGGCATCTAGGCTGGTTCCACAATTTAGCTACTGTAAACTGTGCTGCTAATAAACATTGACATGGCGTGGGATAGCTGAGTCAAATTGTGGTTTAATTCCAAGTTTTCTGAGGAATCTTCATACTGCTTTCCATACTGGTTGCACCAATTTGCAGTCCCACCAGCAATGTAAGAGTGTGCCTTTTCCCCCACATCCTCACCAACACTTATTATTGCTTGTATTCTTAATAAATGCCATTCTGACTGGAGTGAGATGAAATCTTAGAGTAGTTTTGATTTGCATTTCTCTAATTTCTAGAAATGTTGAACATTTTTTCATATATTTGTTGTTCCATTGTATATCATCTTCTGAGAATGGTCTGTTCAGTTCCTTAGCCCATTTATTGATTGGGGTTTATTTTATTTTATTTTATTTTATTTGGTATTAAGTTTTTTGAGTTCTTTATATATCCTTGAGATTAGTGCTTTACCTGACGTGTGTGTGATAAAAATTTGTTCCCATTATGTAGACTCTCTCTTCACCTCACTGATTGAATTTTTCTTTTGTTGAGAAGCTTTTCAGTTTGAATCTCTCATTTATTGATTCTTGATTTTATTTCTTGCATTATAGGAGTCTTGTTAAAGAAGTCAGGGCCTAATCTGACATGATGAAGATTTGAACCTACTTTTTCTTCTATTAGGTGCAGGGTCTCTGGTCTAATTTGGAACATATCTCAACATTGTCAAAGCACTCTATGCTAAGCCCAAGGTCAACATCACTCTAAATGGAGAAAAATTGAAAGCATTCCCTATAAAAACTGGAATAAGACAGGAATGCCCTATTTAACCACTTCTATTTAACATAGTCCTTGAAACTCTAGCCAGAACAATTAGACAGATGAAAGAAAGTAAAGGGATACGGATAGGAAAAGAAGAACTCAAACTATCACTATTTGCTGATGACATGATTCTATACTTAGAGAATGCAAAAAATTTCACCGGAAAACTTATAGAACTAATAAATGAATTCATCAACATAGCAGGATATAAAATCAACACCCACATATCAAATGCATTTCTGTACATCAGTGACAGATCCTTTGAAAGAGAAACTAGGAAAACTACCTCATTTACAATAGCTTTAAAAAAATAAATAAATAAAAATAGTTGGGAATCAACAAAAGAAGTGAAAAACTTTCACAATGAAAACTACAGAACACTAAATAAAGAAATTAAAGAAGACCTCCAAAGATGGAAAGATCTTCCTTGTTCTTGGATAAGCAGAATTAATATTGTCAAAATGACCATACTACCAAAAGCACTATACAGACTTGATGCAATTTCAGTTAAAATCCCAATGACATTCCTCACAGAAATAGAAAAAGCAGTCATGAAATTCATCTGGAAAAATAAGAGACCCAGAATAGCCAAAGCAATCCATAGCAAGAAGAGTGAAGCAGGAGGCATCACAATACCAGACATTAAACTATACTACAGAGCAATAGTAACAAAAACGTCATTGTGTTGGCACCAAAATAGACTTGTAGACCAATGATACAGAATAGAGGACACAAGACAAACCCAGATAAATACAGTTATCTCATACTCGACAAAGACACCAAAAACATATATTGGAGAAAAGACAGCCTTTTCAACAAATGGTGCTGGGAAAACTGGAAATCCATATGCAGCAAAGTGAAATTAAGCCCCTATCTCTCACCATGCACAAAACTCAAAGTGGATCAAGGACCAATTATTTGATTTTAATGTATAAAATTGCTGAGAGCCACAGCCGAGTCGGAATGGCCCCTGGCATTTTGCCAACAGTATTGGTTGAGAGGCGAGCCATTACTATCTGTCTTGGCCTGCTACTTTGGAGTTCTCTCGCTACTTTGGAGTTCTCCTGGGGATTCCTGGAGAGTTCGCATTGGTTGGGGAAGTGCCGGAGGAGGGAGTTCCGGTTGGTGGTTCCTGGAGGAGCGTTGTGGTGTTCAGGAGAGTTCCCGGGGAGCTTGTGTGGAGTGTGCTGGTGGAGTTCAGAAATAAAGTTTGTTCCTGCTTGAGTGGCTCATGATTTGTGCCCAGCCAGACTGCAGCATAAAATACAAGTAATTTTTGTATATTAACCTTGTACCTTACAAATTTGCTAACTTCACATATCAGTTATCAATGGTCATAATAGATTTCTCAGGATTTCCTCTGCAGTTTTTCATCTGAAATGTAAACAGCTTTAATCTTCTTTTCTAATATGCAGTGTGTATGTGTGTGTGTGTGTGTGTGTGTGTGTCTGTTCACTATATGTGTTCACTATATGTGTTCGAGATAATCAAACATTCTCTCAGCTCAGTGTGGGATCTTGCAAGATGGCCACTGCTCATGAACTTACCTGCTTTCCACCATGTCTTGAGATTCTGCAGAGACAGGCAGGACCTGCTTCTTTCTTGGTATTTCACATTACTTTCCCTCAGCTGCCTTACCATGGTCTCATTTTGCCTCACTCTAAATGAGGGGCTCATCATGAAAACCCTCAGGAAATTGTCTGCTCACATTCTTTTCTCCAGCATCAGTTTTCTAGGGTGAGACTAAGGATGATACTAAACTGACTCATAATTTTCTCCTTCTTTTTTTGTTCTAGTCTTTTGAAGTGGCATCATATACTCTTTGTGTGTGTGTGTGTGTGTGTAACAAAAAAAAACTTGTCTTGCTTCATTTAAAGTTCCTTTTATTCATTTTGCTAGGTAGTTGCAGGAGGATAGTCTTCTGATGTGGCTTTATTTTGCTATCTTTATCAGTAAGTTCTGTGTTTAATCTTTAGATTAGCGATCTCAAACTCAAATACCAAGCAGTCGAAGAGATAACACAGATGACGAAAAGACGGGGTGGGGACTGTGGAATACGGAGATCATGGGTTTGTTTGGAGGAAGGAGTCACTATTCTACTGCCATAAAAGCTGCCATATGGGAGAGTGGCCAG
Organism: Marmota monax; assembly: GCF_021218885.2. Classification (NCBI taxonomy): domain Eukaryota; kingdom Metazoa; phylum Chordata; class Mammalia; order Rodentia; family Sciuridae; genus Marmota; species Marmota monax. The sequence continues at coordinate 1,679,370 of NW_026692072.1, read as the reverse complement.
GTCTCATGATTGAGGAGAATCTGGAACCAGATTTTTTAAATGTAAAATATCTCTAATTTTGAATGTTGACAACTAGCTGAAATTTCATCTCTCTCTCTCTCTCTGTATGTGTGTGTACATATGTATAGATAGATAAATAGTTTTCCCCTGTACTTGAAAACAGCATATCACTCTAATCCTCCAGTACTACCTCCTTTGGATGGCTTTAAAGGAGGGTCTGAAAGCCCACTCTTGCTCTTTTGTGATTTACCCATTGTTATGGTTTGTATCTTAAATGCCCCCAAAAGCTCCTGGGTGCAGCAGTTTCAGAAGTGGAGCCTTTGAGAGATGATTGAACATGAGAACTCTGACCTCATGAATGAGCAAACCCACTGGTGGTTTCACAGCTCAGCGGGGTTCAGGGGAGGGACTTTGTTATAAAACCAAGCTCTGTTTCCTGACTACCACAAAGTGAGCAGCTTTGCTTCACCACAGGCTCTCCTCCATGCTCTTTGCCTCACTGTAGGTCCAAATGACAGGGCCAAGTGATCATGGGCTGAAATCCCTGAAACCAGGAGCCAAGTAAACCTTTTCTTCTTTAAGTTGCTTTCTGTGAGTATTTTGTCACAGTGATAGAAAACTGACACACACACATCCAGTCACAGTATCCATCAGAATTGGTTTCATGAGAATTGTGGATAAAGAAGAGCACACGTGGCTTTCTCAAAGCTGTGTGTGAGCCAAATTGTTGACTCTATGAGATTAGTGTATACTCTGAAAAAGGACCAAGAGAAAGTACATGATAGTGAACAGGCACTTGTGTACCTGGATACTCATCCATATAGCCACCTCTTCTGTACATGTAGCTTCCTATCCATTCATTCTTTTCATCCATCACTCTACTCACCCGAGTCTCCTTCAAAATAGCAAATTGGAAAAAACAGCAAATTGAAAACCTTCTGTATTACCAACTTTTCAAAACAAAGTACATAAGATTTATACTGAGACACTGAATAATTTCCTCTCGGTGCAAATTACTAGCAAACTGTACAAAACATATGAAACCATTGGTTACCGATTTGTTTTATCATAGGCAGTGAATAACTGTGCTACCTGAGAGAAGGGAAGCCAAAAATGGTGCCTATGAGTGTTGCATATTTCTTTCTTGGTAGACATTCTAGACCACAAGCAGGAAGATGGAATTCCAGGGGAGTGCAGGGGTCTTGATGTATTCTTGATATTGGCATTCTATAGAACTGAGGTGGCTAGAAATTACTGATTGGAGTTATGAAGAGAAGAGTTATATGGGAAAGGAGCCTCAAAAATATAAATAGGTGTCCTCTTGAATATTTCATGAACACTAGAATTCACATCATAGGGTTAAACTCCAAGACATAAGGCAAAGAGTGACTAAGAATCTATGAGCAGAACGGTTCCCAGAGCTTTCATAGGTATGATAAAGTTTCCAACTCCAGCCAGAGTGGAGAGCCCTCATTGATCACTTAGTATATTCAGTAAATACCCTAAAATAACTCCAACTTATTAGTGATCATTAATCACGGAGGATACTCAGTAAAGACAGCTTTTTAGTGAGGCTACAACTGACTTGAAATCAAACTATCCTTAAAGTAAAACCTACCATAATAAGCTTAAAACCAAGGCTAGAAATGATCCCACTGAATGACAAGGAGTATTACTTCTTATCAGAACACATCTTACTTTTTAAAAGAAAACAAAAAAATCCATGCATTTAAGAACGTATGTATCATAATACCCAATATCAAACCAAAAATTTCTTAGACATTATGACAAAACAGGATAATGTGATCCACAACCAGGAGAAAAAAACAGACCCATGAATGACAAAAGTGATATAATTAGCAGAAAAGAAATAAAGCCACTATTACTAGTAAAAGTTAAAATATTTAAAGAAAAACATAAAACAGTAAATACAGAAATGTAAAATATTTTTAAACAATCAAATGAGAATTTTAGACATTAAAAACACTATCTGCAATGAAAGATTCATTGGATAATATTAAGAGTAGATTAGATATTTCAGAAGGAAATATTAGAGAACTAGGTGTGGCAATTGAAATTATCCAAAATGAATCACACATAAAGAAAAGACTAAAAAGAATTAAAATTCTCCTTAATACGTCATATTTACTTAATATTTTAAGTGGTCTAACATTTAAGTATTCGGAGTGTTATAAAGAAATCAGAGAAAAGGTTAAAGTGTTTTTTAAGAAATGTGGCCAAAATATTTACAAATGTCTAAGTCCCATGATCAAAAAACTTCAATGAGAACCAGAAAGACAAGTACAAACAAAGCAATATAAAAACGTGTTACAAACAAATCACTGAAAACTAAAGATGACTTGGAAACTCTTAAAATTACCCAAAGAAATACACGTATCATACACCAATAACAGGAATAGTAGTAATCTTCTGATGGGAACTTACAAGTTAGCAGACAATGAAATAGTGCTTTTAATTTCTGAAATCATTTTGTCAACGTAAAATTCTGTGACCAATATAAACAAGTTTTACATGTGAAAGTGAAGTAAGTATGTTTCAGTCAAATCAGGACTGAATGAATTTATTCTCCTTACAAGGAAACAAGAGTGTGAAGAGAGAAACTACAGGATGGGAGAAGATCTTCTCCAGCTACTCTGTCAGGCGCTTAACAACCAGAGTACAGAGAGAACTAAAAAAATAAATAGATAATTAAATCAGATTAAAACCTACATAACCCAACTGACAAAAGACCAAATTAACCAAATAGATAATTCTTAAAAGAACAAATGCAAATGGCCACAACTATATGAAAAAAACGCTCAACGTCCTTCGAAATCAGAGAAATGCAAATAAAATCCATACTGAGATTTCATCTCACTCTAGTTAGAATGGTTATTGTAAAAAACACGAATAAGTACTGGTGTGGATGTAGAGGGAAAGGTCCATGTATAAATTGCCAATGGGACTGAAAAAATACAACTGCTTTATAAATCACTATGGAGATTCTTGAAAAGACCAGGAATACAGCCACCGTATGACCCAGCTGTCCCACTCCTTGATATTTACCCCAAAGAAATAAAATCAACATACTATCATGATAGAGGCACATCAATGTTTACAGCAGCATAATTCACAAGAGCCAAGTTATGGAACCAGCCCAACAGATGAATGGATTAAAAAAATGTGGCGTATATGAACAATGGAGTTTTATTTAATCATAAAGGAAAATGAAATGATATCATTTGCTGGTTAATGGGTAGAACTAGAGAACATTATGTAAGTGAAATAAGCCAGACCTAGAAGTCCAGGGTCAAATGTTTTATTTTATATGCAGAAGCTAGAAAGAAACAGGAATTTTTTAAAAGCGGAGCCTCTCATGAAAGTAGAAGGAGAACAGTAGAATAGAGAGAGTGGAACAAGGAGGAAGGAGGAGAGTGGAAAGGAAGGAACAATGGAATGAAATTAACCGACTGTGACATGTGCATGTGTGAACATATCACAATTAATTTCACTTTCATGTACAACTATAATGTACCAATCAAAAAATAAATCATTAAGTGAAATTTTAAAACTGCCATTACATTTGCACTATAATAATTCATAAAGGAAGTCTTTCAAATTCATGAACACTAAAGCCAGAAGGAAATGTGGGTCTAAAATAGGGAATAAAGAGAATTGGAAATTATAAATAAGCAGGCAAATAAAATGTTTTCTCTCATTTTTTAAAATTTTGTTAAAAAAGTGTTTAAATAGGGCTGGGGATGTGGCTCAAGCGGTAGTGCGCTCGCCTGGCATGCGTGCAGCCCTGGTTCGATCCTCAGCACCACATACAAACAAAGATGTTGTGTCTGCCGAGAACTAAAAAAAATAAAAAAATAAATATTAAAAATTCTCTCTCTCTCTTTAAAAAAAAGTGTTTAAATCAAAATAATAACAGTGTGTTGTGGGGCTTATTACAAACAAATTCTATGACAGTCACACAAAAACAGTAGGAAAGACTTTTAAGACTATAATAACAAATTATAGAGCAACCAGTGAGAATGCTATAAATTGTAAGACAGTATTAGAGATAAGATTAAATTGATCTCTAGATAAAATATAATTTATTGACTCAGATTGATTTGAAATGAACTTAATGTTGTGCAGCAATTTGATAAATACTTTCAAATAAATCTCCAGATCCTCAAATGGAGAAACAAGGAAGAGTAAAAACTTAGGTAACAAAAATGTAAGTGAACCAAGAAGAGTAGGAGGATGAAAAAGAAATAGTGATAAATATTGGATATGAAAACACAATCACAATGGAAAGAAATGCAGAAACATAGGACTCACTTTAAATTAAATGAAAAGAGAATTTGTGAATTGCAATGTTGTCCTGGCAAATTTACCCAAAACACAGCGTAGACAAAGATGTGGTGGTGGAATTAAGACAGCAACAAAGAAACATAAAGGTTTAATTGTCAAGGCTCCAAAAATTCATCTAATAAGATCTCCAGGAAAGAAAAGAAGTAAAGGTGGAAAAGTGATATTTGAAGGGGAAAAAAATATACCTGAGAATTTTCTAGAATTCAAGAAGAAGCTAAATCCTCAGATTTGAAGTGCAGTCTGAATATCAAACAGATAAATAAAGATCTGTATTTAGACAAAATGTGGTAAAATTTCGTAATAATAAAGGGAAGTGATATGAAAAGCTATTGGAAAAAAATGCCCACAGGCTGCCTGCTAAGAAATGACTAATATTTATGGCAATAATCTCTTTAGCAATCTCAGTTCCCAGAAATAATAATTTCTTCAAATTAATGATGTAAAATACCTGTCAATTAAGATTTATACCCATTTTTTTCAAGAGTGAGGGTAAAAAAAAGACTTCTTAAAAAAAACTACAGTATCAAGAGAAATTACTTCACAGACTCTAAAAAAAAATATCGAAGGGTATATTTTAGTAAGGAAAGTGAACCCCAAGATATGGGGTTCATATTTTAAAGGGGAAAATTAAAACTTCAGACAACACAGAGAAGATGAAAAATATACATGGACAATTTTAACATGTTTTAAGTTGCAATTTGCGTATATGAAAAGGAGGGTGTTCGATGTGTTGACTAACTTTGGACTATATTTTCTTAAATGTGTTTATGTATATGAGGCAAGTTACAAAGCTCTGCAGCATATTTTCTGCCTCTTTTGAAGTTACCTTTTCTTTATAATAATACTACTTCTAATGTGTGCTAGTCAGCTTTCCATTGCTGTGACAAAATGCCTGAAATAAACAATTCGAATGGAGGAAGTATTTATTCTGGCCCACAGTTTCAGAGGTTTCAGTTCATAGTCATTTTGCTCCATTGTTTTTGGCCCTGTGATGAGGCAGAACATCATGATGGGAAGTGTGTGGTGGAGGAAAGCTGCTGACCTCATGGCAATCAGGAAGCAAAGAGAAAGAGAGGAAGGTGCCAGGGTCCCAATATCCCCTTTAAGGGCATGCCTCCAATTACCTAACTTCCTTCCACTAGGCCCCACCTCTTAAAGGTTCCACCATCCCCAATAGCTTCACAGGCTGATACCAAGCTCATGGGCCCTTGGAGGACACTTATGATCTAAACCACAGCATGATTATCATTAAGCTTGGACATTTGAAATATAAATGGAATAAATTGTGTTTCATCCGAATGAAAGCTTTCAAAGCCAGTAGTACTTTACCGTGATCTCTATTCCAGCTATGTTCAGATTAGAGTTGCCAGATACCCAGTTAAATGCAAGACATCTGTTAAATTTGGATTTTGATAACTAAGTAATTTTAATATAAATATGTCTTGTGCAATATTTGTGACATATTTACATTAAGATATTCATGGTTTAACTGAAATTCAAACTGAACTGAGAATTCTGTATTTTTATGTGCTAACTCTGGAATTCTAACCTAGCTTAACAACAGCAACAGGAAGCAGAGATGTAACCAATCCATGACGGACATGTAATCTCAGCAAGGAATAAATCTTTGTTGTTTGAGTCACTAATATTTTGGGATCATAAATACTCCTGTAAAATTTAGACAAAGATAATTAATTTAGTATGTATATTAAACATGAAAGAATAAACATTAAAAGAATAAAAAACAATTTATTGCTTCCAGACAAGCAAGGGAAAACAATGGAATATATAATATGTCAATCATACAAAAGGAAGGAGGGTAGGAATAAAGAGGGGGGAAATGTGGCCCAGGGGAACACAGAGAGGTTCAAATGCAAGTATACTCAGAAGTGAGATAAATGGATTTATTGACCCTGAAAGAACAGATCATCACGGGTTTGTTTTTGTTTTTGTTTTGTTTTGTTTTTTTGGTTTTAGCTTTTGTTTTTTTAATTTTTTTTTACAGCTATGTACCATTTACAGGAAACAAGCAAAACAACAAATAACAATGAAAAAGAGCACTTAAAAAGTTATAGTTTTCAAATATTAGCCAAGAGAAACCTATCTTCACAATATCATAAACCTACATAAGATTTACAGGAAAAAAGTATTGGGACCAAATTGTATAATTACATGCCAGGTGTGGTGATGCATGCCTATAATTCCAGTTGCTCAGGGGGCTGTTGGGAGGCTGTTGCAGGAGTATCATGAGTTCAAATTCAGCTTCAGCAACTTAGTGAGGCCCTAAGCAACTCAGCAAGATCCTGTCTCAAAATAAAATATAAGAAAGGGCTGGGGATGTGTGGCTCAGTAGTTAAGTGGCTCTGGGTTCAATTGCTGGTACCAAAAAATAAAGAAAGAAAATACAATTGTACATTATATAATGAAATTTTTGTTTTGTATAGTGTAAATAATATACTATAAAAACACAAATTATGAATTTATTTGCACTTACCAATTAATCTTCAATCTATGTAAAGCAATGATCTAATTATAAAAAGAAGTTGGCCAAGTCATAATCATTATATTTAGCATAATCCTATAAATATATAAAATATGGTGAATTCAAATACTAAAATCTGTTCTTATAACTTAGTTCTATATACCAATCTATAAAAATTTCCACCTAACAAAGCTTATATACATATATTTGTTAACTTATAGTAATATAAATAAACATGTATCTTTTATATCTAAATATATATTGGTATAAATATAAAATATATATATTTATAATTTTCAGTATACATGATTACAAAAAGTGACCACACAATGTGTCCCTAGTGAAGATTCAAAAACTTACAAAGAATCAATATTATATCAGTCATGTTCTCTGATAATAAACTGATATTTAAGGAAATTTTTTTAATTATATTTAGCTCCTTAAAAAAAGGAATTCAAAGTAAATCATCAATTCAATCTTGAATTACAATGGAAATTACCAAATGAATCTAAACAAATGATTCCAAAGATTTATAATATTAAAACCTGTTTACTACAGCTAATGCAAAATTTGGAGGAAAATTTAGAGATTTTTTTTTCAACTCTGAAAACTGACCTACTATAAAAATCTTTTTATTTCATAATTTTGATTTAATGTTTATTTTTAATTTTTAATTTGTTTTAATTAGATATACATGACAGTACAATACATTTATGCACTTTGATATATCAGACATAGATGGGATATAATTTCTCATTTTTCTGAGTGTACATGTTCTAGAATCACATTGGTCATGCAGTCATATATAAACATAAAGTAAAATGTCTATTTAGTTCTACTGTCCTTCCTATTCCCACATCTCCTCCCCTCCCTTACCCTCCCTTCACTTCCCTCTACCTAATCTAAAGTATCTCTATTCTTCTCTAGTGACCCCTGCTTATTGTGAATTAGCATCCTCATATTAGAGAGAACATTCAGCCTTTGGTTTTTTGGGGATTGGCTTATTTCACTTAGCGTTATATTCTCCAACTCCATCCATTTACCAGCAAATGCCAAAATTTCATTCTTCTTTAAAGCTGAGTAATATTCCATTGAATATATATTCCACATTTTCTTTATCCATTCACCTATTGAAGGACACCTAGGTTGGTTCCATAGGTTAGTAATTGTAAATTGAGCTGCTATAAACATTGATGTGGCTGCATCACTGTAGTATGCTGCTTTTAAGTCCTTTGGGTACAAACTGAGGAGTAGGATAGCTGGGTCAAATGGTAGTTCCATTCCAAGTTTTCTGAGGAGTCCCCATATTGCTCCATAGTGGTTGTACCAATTTGCAGTTCCATCAGCAATGTATGAGTGTACCTTTTTCCCCACATCCTCACCAACATTTATTGTTGCCTGTATTCTTGATGATTGCCATTCTGACTGAACTGAGATGCAATCTTAGTAGTTTTGATTTGTATTTCTCTAATTGCTAGAAATATTGAACATTTTTTCATTTATTTGTTGATCGGTTTTATTTCTTCTTCTGTGAAGTGTCTGTTCAGTTCCTTAGCCATTTATTGATTGGGTTATTTGTTGTTTTGGTGTGGAGTTTTTTGAGTTCTTTATATAACCTACAGATTAGTGCTTTATCAGAGGTGCCTGTGGTAAAGATTTTCTTCCAATCTGTAGACTCTCTCCTCACATTAGTGATTGTTTCCTTTGCTAAGAAAAAGCTTTTTAGTTTGAATCCATCCCATTTATTGAATCTTGATTTCACTTCTTGTGCTTTAGGGATCTTGTTAAGGAAGTCAGATCCTAGGCTGACTTGGTGAAGATTTGGGCTTACTTTTTCTTCTATTAGGCACAGGGTCTCTGTTCTAGTGCCTAAGTCTTTGATCCACTTTGACTGGTTTTTGTGCAGGGTGAGAGAAGTTTGATTTCATTTTGCTACATATGGATTTCCAGTTTTTCCAGCACCATTTGTTGAATAGGCTATCTTTTCTTCAATGAATGTTTTTGGCACTTTGTCTAGTATGAGATAATTGTATTTGTGTGAGTTTGTCTCTGTGTCTTCTAGTCTGTGCCATTGGTCTACATGTCTATTTTGGTGCTAATACCATGACGTTTTTGTTACTATAGCTCTTCAGTATAGTTTAAGCTCTGGTATCGTGATGCCTCCTGCTTCATTTTCTTGCTAAAGATTTCTTTAAAATTGAAGACAAATCTGTTCTTATTTTCAGAAGATATGACTGAACATTTTTTCATATAAATTTTGACCATTTTTATTTCTTCTGTGAAGTTCCTCTTCAATTCCTTTGCCCATTTATTGATTGGGTTATTTGTGGGGTTTTTTTTTTTGGTGTTAAGTTTTTTGGTGTTAAGTTTTTTGAGTTCTTTATAATCCTGGAGATTAATGCTCTATCTGGGGTGCAGGTGACAAACATTTTCTCCCATTCTGTAGGCTCTTTGTTCACTTTCTTGATTGTTTCCTTTGCAGTGAAGAAGCTTTTTAATTTGATACCATCTGTCTTATTGATTCTTGATTCTACTTCTTGTGCTTTAGGAGCCTCATTGAAGAAGTTTGTTCCTAAGTAGACATGTTGGAGATTTAGGTCTACCCTTTCTTCTAGTAATTGCAGGGTCTCTGGTGTAAAGCCTAGATCCTTGATCCACTTAAGTTTTGTGTAGGGTGAGAGACAGGGGTTCAATTTCATTCTACTACATATGGATTTCCAGTTTTCCCAAAACCATATGTTAAAGAGGCTATGTTTTCTTCAATATATGAAAAAAATATTCAACAACTATAGCAATTAGAAAAATGCAAATCAAAACTACACTGAGAACATCTCACTCCAGTCAGAAAGGCAATTTTAAAGAATACAAGTAACAATAAATGTTGGTGAGGATGTGAGAAGAAAGATACACTCAAACATTGCTGGTGGGACTGCAAATTGGCACAATCATTGTGGAAAGCAGTATGGAGATTCCTTAGAAAACTTGGAATGGAACCACCACTTGTCCCAATTATCCCATTCCTTGGCATATAACCAAAGGACTTAAAATCAGCATACTAAGTGATGCAGCCATGACAATGTTTATAGCAGCTCAATTCACAATAGCTAAACTGTTGCTCTTTCGTATGATTTCTAGGATCAAATTGTGAAATTGAATGAAAACCCTACCAGAAGTGTTTTTAGAAAAATGCAAATCAAAACTACACTGAGAACAGTGTACATGAACTATGCTTCATGTACAACCACCAGAATAGGATCCTAATTAGAATAAGTTATATTCCATGTATCCATGTATGTATAATATGCCAAAATACATTCTATAGTCATGTAAAACTAAAAAGAACAAATAAAAAAATTTTTAAAAGCGCTCTTTGGAGATATGCTGTGACTTGAACTTCTCAAAAAAAAAGAGAGAAAGAAAAAGATACGACTGAATTACATGGAAAACATAAAAGTTTTTTTTAAAAAATTGTTAAAACTAATAACAATTCAGCAAGACTATTGAACATTAGGCTAACATATCAAAAACCAGTTTACTCATAACTAAGTAATAGCAATTAGAAAATGCTACAGGAAAATCCCATTTATAGAGCTATAAAAGTTGCACAGCATTTAGGAATAGAGCTAACAAGTATGAAAAGCCTTCATGATAAAAATTGTGAAACATTAATCAAAGGTGAAAAGAGACCTAAATAAATGCAGATATTCCCCATAGTTACATAGAAGAAGCACAAAATCATAAAATTGTCAATTATCCCCAAATTAATTTAAAAAAAATCACTGTCATTCAAAAAAAAACCACTTCTGGTAAGGTTTTCATTCAATTTCACAATTTGATCCTAGAAATCATACAAAAGAGCAAAGGATTAAGGATAGAAGAAAAAAGATAGATAATTTATAAAATGAGCAACTGACACAGGAACAGACCCAAAAATGTATGCCTGTAATCCCAACTACCTGGGAGGCTGAGGCAGGGAACTGAAGGCCCAAGGCCAGCCTAGGCAACTTGGTGAGACACTTCAGAAGAAAACAGATCTAGTCCCATTGTGAAATATACTATAGATGGTGTCATCAAGAAGAACAGAAGAATGGATTATTTAATAAATGTTGCTAGGACAGTTGATTGTATATGTGAAAAGAAGAAATTGAAAATGACTCCCTATCTCACACCATACACAAAAATATTCTGGATGAATTAAAAATCTAAATGTGAAAAGCAAAATCTATAAAATTTCATAATTAGCAAGAATGTATTTATAACCTAAGCATAGAAAATATTCGTATTTAAGCCAGGCATGGTGGCACATGCCTATAATCCTAGCGGCTCAGGAGGCTGAGACAGGAGATTGCAAGTTCAAAGCCAGCCTCAGTAAATTAGTGAAACCCTGTCTCAAAATAAAAGTCTTGGGGATGTGACTCAATGGTTAAGTGCCCCTGGGTTCAATCCCTAGTACCTGTGTGTGTGTGTGTGTGTGTGCCTAGTACCTGTGTGTGTGTGTGTGTATGTATGTATGTTTGTATATATATATATATATATATATATATATATATATATATATATATAATTATCTATGTGACATAAGCCATAAAAGAAAAGATAAACAAATAAACCAATCTAATGCACTAAAATTATCACCTTCTGTAGAACATAAGACAAGCTAGGTACTGAGTATAGATACTTGCAAATTATGTAACCATACAGGTTCATATGCAGATTATAAAAAAATTTTCTATACATTAATGAGAAAAAAAATCAACTCCATGAATAATAGAACAAGATTATGAGTAGAATATTCACATGAAGTGGAAATGTACCCAACCTCATTAATATTCATAATATGCAAATTGTAACAGTAATTAGATACCATTTTACATCCACCATATTCATAAAAATTCAAAATTATGAAAACATCAAGTGCCAGTGAGGACATGGAATCTATGGTAATATTGACGAATGCTGGTGAGGGAGAGTACATTGAATCTACCCCTTGGAAAACAATTTGGTATTATGCAGGAACTCCAAAGATGTTCAGATTCTCCAGAATAGTGCCCTGGAGAAACTTGAACACGTGTGTTCAAGAAAACATGTGCATAAATATTTATGGCAGTTTTCTTTTTTTTGATTGATTAATTAATTTATTTGTTCTAATTTGTTATACACAACAGCAGAATGCATTTTGATTTATAGTACACAAAAGGAGCACAATTTATCATTTCTTTGGTTGTACACAAAGTAGAGTTCACACCATTCGTGGCTTCATGCATGTACCTAGGGTAATGATATCCATCTCACTCCACCACTTTCGTACCCCATTTCCCCTCCCTTCTCCTCCCTACCCTTTGCCCTATCCAAAGTCCCTCCATGCCTCCCATGCTCACCCCCCATCCCCATTATAGATCAGCATCCACTTATCAGAGAAAACATTTGGCTTTTGGATTTGGGGGGAAGGCATTACTTCACTTAGCATGTTTTCTCTAACTCCATCAATTTACCTGGAAATACCATGATTTTATTCTCTTTTAATGCTCAGTAATATTCCATTATGTACATATACCACAGTTTCTTTATTACTTGATCTATTGAAGTACATGTAGGTTGGTTCCACAATTTAGCTATTGTGAGTTGTGTTGCTATAAACACTGATGTGGCTGTCTTACTACAGTATGCTGTTTTTAAGTCCTTTGGGTATAAACCAAGGAGTGGGATAGCTGGGTCAAATGGTGGTTCCATTCCAAGTTTTCTAAGGAAACTCCCTACTGCTTTCCAGGTTGATTGCACCAATTTGCAGTCCCACCAGCAATGTATGAGTGTGCCTCTTTCCCCACATACTCACCAACACTTACTGTTGCTTATATTCTTAATAGCTGCCATTCTGAATGGAGTGAGATGAAATCTTATAGTAGTTTTGATTTGAATTTCTGTAATTTCTAGAGACGTTGAACATTTTTTCATATATTTGTTGATAGATTGTATATCTTCTTATGAGAGTTGTCTGTTCATTTCCTTAGCCCATTTATTGAGTGAGTTATTTGTTTTTTTGGTGTTAAATTTTTTGAGTTATTTGTATACCCTAGAGATTAGTGCTCTATCTGATGTGTGTGTGGTAAAAATTTGCTCCCATTCTGTAGGCTCTCTATTCACCTCACTGATTGTTTTTTATTGTTGTTGTTTTTAATTTTTTTTTAAATTTTCATTTATTTATTTGCTGAGAAGAAGCTTTTCTGTTTGATTACATCCCATTTGTTTTTTCTTGTATGGCAACTTTCTGATTGGGGCAAAAAAAATGAAAATCATCTCACTATCTATCAATAGAAATGGATAAATTGTGATTTTGTATATAGTTGAATATTCATGTATTTTATATACATAAAATTGGCAAGAGAGTGGCATGTATCTGTACTAATAGAACTGATCTCAGAAATGATACGACCAGCCTTTATACAACCATATAAAGTCTTAAAAGGCCCAAAAGTTTGCTATTTTCAGTTTTGAGGTGCATATGTAGTAGAAGTATAAAAGCAAGCATGATAGTTCATGACACTAGTTATCTCTCAGAAGAGAAGCAAGAGAACAGGATGAGGGCTGGGGACCCTGTGGTTGCCACCTGCATCTGTCAAGTTACCCTTTGTTTCTCAAAAGGAAAGAAAACTCCATATAATTTCTCACAATTTTATATATATATATATATATATATAATATATATGTATATACATATATACATATAAAATATATATGTATTTATATATTTTTCATAAGTATATATTTATATATGTATGTATTTAATAAATATGTATATAATATGTCACAATTATTTTCAAAAACCCAAAAAGAAAAGCAAAATCAAGGCTTTCACTCTGATCATTTCTGGGCATGTGGATTTATTTTGCTATTATTTGTTTGAGAATGTCTTCTCCTTTTTCGTCTTTGTTATTCTGAAAGCCAATTTTTTAAATGTGAAACAATTGAGATTTTTCTTCATCAGAGTAGCATGTGCAAGGGTGAGCGTGTGAGTGTGTGGTTTGTTGGGGTGTAGCACATACTTCTTTAGGAAGAGCAAACAATAAGAGTTAACACAATGGGACACCTTTCTTTCTTCATCAATCGCTTAGAATATTTGGTGAGAAAGTGACTTTTCCGAATTGTGAGGATAACAATCTTATAAAGGTCTCGGCATGCGTAGGCATGAGCTCATCCATGTTAGTTTCCAGGGTTTGGATGGGAACCAGTTTCTGGCTATTTCGCCACCTCAAGAGCAGTGAGAGGTGTTGCTCCAGGGGGCACCGTCAGCAGCGCTTCCACCTGAAAGTCCCTGCCCAGCCATGCCATCATTTCTGAAACCAACAAGATCAGCACTTTTCAGGATGAAACCATGAGTCATCCCTATCGGCAGAGATTTCCAGGAGCCCGAGGAGTGCCTTGAAGTGCTGGCTTCACCAGATGTGCTGGCATCACCAACCCTTCTTCTAATGCAGGGTGCCACATCTGGCCCGTTGCCAAGGGTCACAAGGTCACCAACAGACAAAATCCTCTTGTGCTCCAGGTGTACAATTAATGGAATCCCAATTAAAATTCCAGGTGGATTGTTTTTGAGGAAGTCGATCATCTGAAATTTATATTGGCTCACGAATGACCAACACAGCATTCATTTTAAGATGTTCTAGAAGATCAATTATGGTAAGTATGGTATTGGTTCAGAAATAGACAAATCTGTCAATGGGAGAGAAATTGGCGTCAGGCAGAAACAGATAAGTAGACTCACCATAGATTCTTGGAGAAAGACACTTGTGATTTAAGTAATATTGGTAAACTAGAAAACTGACTGATATGAAGAAAATTAGATCCCTATCTAACTCCATAAACAAGGGAATATTCTAGACGGATGAAGTACCAAAATATGAGCAGTTACACTATTAAACAAATAAAAGAAAATGTAGACTACCATGTGAGCTCTGAATTGGTGCAGGAAGGAGTTAATAAAACTTCCCCAGCATAGAACCTATGGCAAAAGAATGAAAATCATGTAACTATAACAAAATGACAGAGTTTTTTTCATTGAAGGGCATACAAAAAATAACGGATAAATGACAGCACTGAAGATAAAGGGGAGAGAAGCCTTCAGCAAAGACACTTGCCATCTCTAAAACCGGCATCTAAAATAGTCGAGAAAATTTACTACAATACCCCTCAATAGAGAAATGGACAGAGGTTGGAAAGATGATTTACAGAAAAGGAAACACAAAATTATTTGGTATATGAAAAACTCAAAATTATCAGTAATCAGAGGAAAACTACTTTTAATTTCCTTCCTTTCTTCCTTCTTTTCATTCTACCTTTCTTTCTGCGGTACCTGCGATCAAACCCAGGTCACTGTGAATGCTAGACAAACACTTCACCCCTGATCTACACCAAGCCTTTAATTTTTAAAAAAATATTTTTGTAGTTGTAGATGGACCCAATACCTTTCTTTTATTCATTTCTTTTTATGTGGTGCTGAGGATTGAACCCAGTGCCTCATATGTGTGAGGCAAGGTCTCTGTCACTGAGCCACAATCTCAGCCTAAGCCTTTAATTTTTAATTTAGTTTTTAAATGGCAAATAAATTTGTATGTATTCATGGTGTATAACACGATGTTCTAAAAACTGCATGCATAGGGAAAGTGGCTAAATTGAGCAAATTATTGTGCATCCCCAGATATATTTACTATTTATTCAATTTGTTGAGAACATTTAAAATCTATGCTCTGCCGTTTTCAAGTGTACAGTACATTTTTGCTAGCAATAGTCACCATGTGGTAGAGAAAAGCAATTTAAAACAAAGTGGTATCTTCCTATTGGGCTGGTAGTGATCGAAATGAGCCAAGCACCGTGGCCCATGCATGTAATCCAAGTGGTTTGGGAAGCTGAGGTAGGAGGATTGCCTCAAAGTTCAAAGACAAGTTCAGCAACTTAACCAGGTCCTAAGGGCTGCTGGGGATGTGGCTCAGTAGTTAAGCATCCCTGGGTTCAATCCCTGGTACAAAAAAAAAGAAAGGAAGGAAGGAAGGAAGGAAGGAAGGAAGGAAGGAAGGAAGGAAGGAAGGAAGGAAGGAAGAAAGAAAGGAAGAAAAAGAAAACAAAACAAAAAAAACCTGGACAATGGAAATGTTGGTGAGATTAAGGAGTCACAAGAACCTTCATGCACCGTGAGTGTGAGTCTAGACCCATAATAGAATCCTATGTATGCAGTCCCAGGGAGTTCTTTACCCAACCGCACAAGAGACCACATACAAAAGTGCTTGCTGCAGTGCGTTTAGTGGTGGCAGAGCACTGGAGGCAAGCAGCGTGTTTGTCAGGAGGAAAGGAAAGAGACACATAGCAGGAGACACCTTGGCTTTTATGCAACAATAAGAAGAATTTGGTGCAAATAAAGTAATACGAAGAGATCTTCAAAAATGTTCTACTTAGAAGTAAAAGTTAAAAAAAAAAAAGACATGCAACCAAATGCAATTTGCCTATAATTACAACAAAGCATATTCAAACAACATGTATTCAAAAAGATCTAAATGTGAGCCACCACAACAAACCCACTCGTTATCTGAGAATGGTTGTCCATGGGGGACATGGGCAGTGGGAGTGGGCATGAAAATAAGGACAGCAAATAAGTAAAATGAAAAGGACTCCCTTAGGAACCAGAACCAATTATAGTTCATAAACTGTGATCAAATCTGCAACTGAGTATATTCTTTCCCTCTAAGAGTCCATTGCTCCACAGAGAAGAAGATACTATAAGTAAGGAGTTCATGTGGTTTCTGGCAAAGAAGAGACATTTAATATACAGATGCTGCTAGTAAGTCAGACAGACTGTGGCAAACACCATAATATAGTGACCAGCATCTTTTCTATTGATACTGAACTCCTCAGATTTCTTCTTTTAGAGGTATCCATTTTTTTTTATGGTGCTGGGAATTGAACTCAGGTCCTTGTGCATGCGAGGCGAGCACTCTACCAACTAAGCCATATCCCCAGCCCTAGAGGTATTCTTTTGCTTTGTTTTTGGTTCCAGGGATTGAACCCAGGGGCTCTTAACCACTGAGCCACAAACCACTGAGCCCTGAGCCATAACCTCAGTCCTGTTTTTAAAAAATATATTTTATTTAGAGACAGGGTCACACTGAGTTGCTTAGGACCTCCCTAAGTTGCTGAGGCTGGCTTTGAACTCTTGATCCTCCTGCCTCAGCCTCCTGAGCCACTGGGATTACAGGCATTCGCTTCTGGAGGTATCTTAGCAACACAGTTTATTCAAGGAAAATCTAGGCACAAATTATCTGATGCAACACATCATGCATGTATAAATAGGAGCTTAAGGAAATGTATTACAAGTATGCGTTCTTCATCAGCACTTTGCAATCTTCATCAGCACTTTGAACTATGATGATAAAGGATAACACGGTGAATGTGTCATCTATTGTGTATAATAGCAACAAAACATCTATTACGGATATTTGCCTACATTTCTAGGTTTTATGACCACCTGTAGAGGAACATAGGACCAAGAAAAAGTGAACAATTTCTCATTGTTTTTTCACCCTCATCTCTAGAGTTTCCATCATCTTCTAATGCCTGATTCTATCTCACTAAGCATGGTAAAAGCATTGAAATAACAGAAATGGCCCATAAGTAGGGAACACTCAAGTCAAACATTTTTGACTGTTTGAAGGAATGCTATATATTCCTGAAAAATCATGTTAAAGAAGAAGATTTGGAGCATCAAGGAGGGGACAATGTGTCTGAACGGGAAGGCAGGTCCAGGAGCAGAGCTCGGTTCCTTACTGGTGAGTGGTGTGAGCTGGCATCTCCGGCTTTCAGTCTCATCTGCATTACAGAATGTCTAATTAACAGATTCTACAACTCTACCAATCCATCGGAAATTCAGACTATTTGTTGCTGACACTAGCAAGTCAGGTATAGAGAAAAAGATAACAATTTTTTTTGAAGATGGACTGAGGACATAGATATTTGTAGATGTATAATGAGTAATCCTCGTATAATGTGGCTAAATTTCATCTACGCTAAGATGTCATTAATTGTAAGATGCTTCATATCTCATGCATCATTAAGTAAGGAAAAATACTGTCAATTAAATTATACCTCAATGCTGTTCTTTGAAAACAGTAATACATGTTCAATAGCCTGATAAAACTAAGTTTATATCTCAACCTTTACATGTTTAACTGTGTGGCTGTCAATAGGTGAACTAACCTCTCTTAGCCTCAGTGTCAGCTTTGGTACTATAAAAACAGTAATGGAAGCTACTCATTTATGTGGAGATTAAATGAGATAGCAAGTGCAAAGTGTTTAGCATGTGATCTAGCACATAAAGTGTACTGTAATTCAATCTTAATTATGTTTTGTTTTTAAATTAATGCATAGGAAAAATGCAGGAAGAAACACAGTTGGCTCTCTGTATCCCTGGGTTACACATTTGCAGATTCAATAGCAGATCAAAAATATAGAGAGGGGCGCTGCAGTGATGGCTCAGTGTAGAGCACTTGCCTTGCATGTGTGAGGCATTGGGTTTGATTCTCTGCATATAAATAAATGAATAAAAGAAAGGTCCATCAACAACTAAAAAACAATTTTTTAAAATATATAGAAGAAAATCTACTTTTTCTGGTCATTATTCCATAAACAAAAAAGTCTTACAACTCTGTACATAGCATTTCCACTGTATTAGGTAGCATAAGCAATCCAGAGATGATTTAAAGAATACAAGAGGAGATGCTTATGGCCATATGAAAATAGCATGCTGTATTATATAAAAGACTGAAGATTCCAAGGATTTGAGTATCTGAGGGGGTTCCTGGAATCAATTCTCCATGAATACCAATGGACAACTCTATACCAAAATATTAATATGTATGTTCACACATACATACACACACACACACACACATACATATATATATATGGAGAGTGAAACTATGAATGCTTTCTTTTACTTATTTTTATTTTTTCTAGTTTCATAGCTTCTCTATAATATTAATTATAATTATAAAAAGCATCTTGATCACTTTTATGAATTATTTTATTTTATTTTATTTTATTGTTTACCAAAGATTGAAACCAAGAGTGCTTAACCACTGAGCCACATCCTCAGCCCTTTTTTGTGTTTTATTTAGAGACAGTCTACTGAGTTGCTTGGTGCCCCATAAGGCTGGCTTTGAACTTGCAATCCATCTCAGCCTCCCAAGTCGCTGGAATTACAGGCATGCAGCACTGAATCCCCTCACTCTAGACTTCACTCTTCACTTCCTTAATCTACCCCATCAGCATAGGTGGCTGACATGTGAACTAATTTTCCCAGGGTCCAGGGAGACAAAAGAGGTGGTCAGTACCATGTCATGCCCTTGCTTTGGAAAGCCACTAGAAATGAGTGATGGGTGGGTCATGCAATGGTGTCATTCTGTTTGTTTATAGGGACCAAAGCTACCATTTCTGTTTAGGCTTAAAGATTCAGAGAAGTCGTGTCAGGAGCTAAGCAGAGGCTTGAGTGACTTCAATTACCTGCAAAAGGTAGGTAGGTAAGTTGCATGCTGTTGGAAGTATTATAGCCTTGAAACTCCAAGAAAAGTAGTGGGCATCTGTCCCCAGTGTGTGAGCAGTTTGCAAAAGATGTTTATCTATTAAGAGACCAAAGAAAAAAAGGAGATACACAATCTATATACAAGCACACAGCTTCTATATAGCCGGAGGAAGAAATAAGAGGCAGTCAAAAGGTAGCCTTTGGGATTATTGGTAGGATAAGATGGGAGAGACATAGGACCTGGCTTCAGAATCCTGTCTTCAAGTTCTGCTTCTGTCCTTTACTGGCAGTGAGATCTTGGGTAAGTCTCTCAACCTCCGTGAGCTTTCATTTTTGTCATCTGTAAAATGGTGACAATAATTATAAGGTGTAGAAATGAACAATGGAGACAATTTCTATGCATCTCCTGATCTGTAGTAAGTGCTCAGTAGACACTCTTTCTACCCACTTATTTCAGATATGGAACTTTAGGCTGAAAGAGGCACAATGATTCCCTAAAGTTTTCCCATGTCGATAGCAAATGACAGCCATCCCTTCTTTGTCTGAAAACTTATTCTAGTTTTCTGATTTGAAATCGAATGCAGTTTCTGAAAGATTCTTTTTACCTTCTTACCCACTAATGCCAGCTGAGGTCAGGGAGGCTGGCTCAGACAGGGGCCAAGGAGGGCAGCACAAGTTCTTCAGGCCAGGAGAGAAGAAAACTCAACAGGAAGAACTCATTAAGAAACTCCTTAGCACCAGGGAGGGGTGCTAAGTCTCTGTGGCCAGAGACTCAGGTGAAGGCAGCAGAGGGGGGAGTTTCAGCCTAGCATCATTGCTTGTGGGCACTCACTGGAGTACCCAGCACAGCTGACCCAACACATGTCACTGTAACAGCTATAGTAATAATGGTCACTCCAACTCACTGATCCCTTTTTATGCATGCCGTCAAGGTCAAGTATACCCCCTGAGTGGGCTGATGTCAAAGTGCACTTAGACAATGTCTATACAACCTCAGCAGACCACATGCTGGTAGTAAGTGCTCAAAAAATGGTAGCCACTGGTTTCATTGCATCTTTGTAGCAACTTTATGAGATGGTCTTTACTATGGTCTCTATCCAGTGAGGGTGCTGAGGCTTAGAAAAATAGAGGAATTTACCCCAATGAAAAATCTAGCATGCAGTCAAAGTTGGAACATGACCTACCTAGTCTCTCTGAGTCAAGAGCCTTGACTTTCAACCACTGGAATAGACTGGCCCACCCTGGTGTTAGCAAGACTGCAATATGCTGAGTCCTCTCAGTTTTATACTGCCTGGGTTTCCCCTCCCCCTCATTATCTCACGGAGAGTCCAAACCCTGAAACTGAGCCTGGCTGGAAAGAAGTGCTGCTGTATTGTACTAAAGGAGGTCTGACTCTGTGCTCACTCTCCATTTCCAGGAGCCTGAGGCTGAAGGAAATGGCTCAGAGAGGAAGTAACTGGAGTGGGATTTCATAGTAGGGACCCACGAGGTTACCCAGTCATCAATATCAGCGGACTCCTTCATTTGTTCCAGTTGGATTTGGTTTGGTTTTCCTCTGGAACACTTTGTTCAAATGAAATTTTATAGGAAAGCCCAAAATGTAAAGCCAAGAAAGTGGAACCATTCTGTTGATAATAAATGGACAGCCCAGGGCTACTCCTTTACTGAGGAGGCCGGACATCTGCATGACTTCTTTTTTTTTTTTAACCATACGATTTATTTTTATTTTTTTTTTAGTCATACATGACAGCAGAATGTATTTTGACATATAATACATACATGGAATGTACATACATCAATCATATTGTCTATTCTATTCTGCTGCCCTTCCTATCCTCCCTACTCCTCCCCTCCTCTCCCATCCTTTCTCTCTATCCAATCTAATGTGACACACTTTTTTTTTCTTTTTCTCATTACAACATCATATATGTATTCTGTATAACAATGAGGTTCTCCTTGGGCTGGCCATGGAGCTGGAGACCAGAGGACCACGCTACCAGCAGGTGAATGGACACAGTATGGGCAGTGGAAAGTGCATGGGGCTGGGAAATTAGACCCAGGTTCAAATTTCATCTCTGCTCTTTTTGGAGCGTGTGCTTTGGGGAAGGAAGGCAGCCTTTCTGAAAGAATGGGCCTCTGATCTGAACTCGAGAAGGAAAAAAAATTGCAATAATAGATGAAAATAACTTCAGACAGTAGATGACACGAAGAAGAAAGTGAATGACTATTGGTTATTAGCTAATCAGCCTGAGTTTTTGTTTTGCTTTTGTAGTTTGGTCTTGTTTTTGTGATTTGTTCTGTTTTGTGGAAGGAGGAAGAGACTTTTAAGTGTTAAAATGAGTAAGAAAAGTAAATCTTGGGCTTTGGTTGTGGCTCAGAGACAGAGCACTTGCCTAGCATACGTGAGGCACTGGGTTCAATCCTCAGCACCACATAAAAATAAAATGAAGATATTGTGTCTACCTAAAACTAAAGTAAAAAATAACTATTTTTTTAAAAAAGTAAATCTTAAAATAATCATATAATCACAGAAGCTGAAAAATGCACATCTTTACATTCATTCAACATTGACTATATGCCCAGAAGTGTGTGGTAGTGGGATTGAACAAGAAATGTGACCTAGTACCTGCCTGAAGTCCAGAGCACATAGCAATCACACACACACACACACACACACACACACAGTGGGTGGGGGCAGAGAGAAAGTTTGAAACTCTTCCCAGTGAGGGACATTATAGTAATGTAGCAACATGACATGTGACATCCTGGATGCTGGGAAGCCCTTTCCTGGTTATAATCACAGCAAGATAAGCACTAAAGCGTGTTCACATGAGTCAGGCTTTATCTCAGGTCTCAACAGCTCAGAGCATAGATCATCTTCTGGGATCTGGTTTGACCCTGAGATTCATTATCAACCTCTACCTTGATGTTTCTATTCCTGCTATCACAGGATAACATGAAAACTACATCCCTACAGCCCTGAACTGACTCTCCGGAAAGAAGTAAGATGATCACACTGCAACAATTTTAAA
This sequence comes from Marmota monax, assembly GCF_021218885.2. Lineage (NCBI taxonomy): Eukaryota > Metazoa > Chordata > Mammalia > Rodentia > Sciuridae > Marmota > Marmota monax. Next base: position 1,656,929 of record NW_026692072.1, on the reverse strand, counting down.
ATGACATTTTCCTCCTGGGCTCAGATAAAAGCTTTCTTAGTTAATGTATTGAAATGTGTAGATAAGACAGACCCAACAGGAAAATAAATGTTCCCTGGCTTCCATGATACGGCCAGGATTATTATCTCTTGAAAACAGGCCTAGTCACGATGGGTAGGGAGGGACCGACCCAAGTCCAGGACCTCAGAGGTTAACCCTCTTGCCCATCTGGCTGAGGGCAGGATGTGAGAAGGAGAAATTCCTCAGAGGCATCGTAATTAGGAAGGCAGAAGGTGGTTCACTGGCAGGTGTGGGATCTTGGGAAAATTACTTAATATCTTGAATTAACATAAGAAACCAAGCACAGATGTACTAACTTATTCCACTGATGTTTATTGAGTACCTGTACTGAGCATGTTAGTATATATTACTACGTAACTTATTATCCCAACACTCAGAATCTTGAAATAACAAACATTTATTTTCTCACACAGTTTCTGAGCATCAGGAGAATGAGAACTGTTCTTGCAGGTGGGTCTGGCTGAAGGTCTCCCATAAAGTTATGGTCAACTAAAAATGGATTGATGTAAATTTAAGACCTGAAACTTTAAAATTACTAGGAAAAAAAATATAGGGGGATTCCATGAAATTGACCTGGGTAATTAATTTTTCAGATAGAATCCTAAAAATAGAGGCAACAAGAGCAAAAATAGAGAAATCAACATATCAAACACATACCTGTACTCCCATGTTTATTGTAGCGTTATTCACAAAAGTCAAGACATGGAACCAACTAAGGTATGCATTCACCAATGAATGAATTTTAAAAATTTGGAAAATATAGGTACAATAGAATGTTTTCCAGCCTTTGAAATCCTGTCATTAGCAGCAACAAAAATCTATCCAACTATGTTTTGTTAATTACTATTGAGCTTCTAGCCCCTTTGTCCCTATCCTTCCTAGTCTTTACTGACCAATATTCTACTCTCTTCTTCTATAAGATTAACTTTTTCAGCTAAAAAGGTTTTTTGTTTTTGGTTTTTTGTTTGTTTGTTTGTTTGTTGGGTTTTTTGTTTGTTTGTTTGTTTGTTTGTTTTTTGGGTTTTTTGTTTGTTTGTTTGTTTGTTTGTTTGTTTGTTTTAGTGAGAACACGTGCTCCTGTCTTTCTGTGCCTGACTTATTTCACCTAACACAATTCCCTCTGGCTCCGTTCTTGCTCCTTTGGCATTGCAATGACCAAAAATTTCATTCTGTTTCACAGAATCCAAATTTATCAGTCTCCTACCCCAAGCATCTTCAGAATTTGTCAAATATTAAGGGTGAGAAATCTGATGTGCTATTGGGATCCATTATGTAGCCCTCTCTTCTCACCAGTATTCTGACCCTTCAAACATCTTATTTTTCTTTCTTCAGTCTATCAAAATCTTCACAGGTTTCTCAACCTTTTAGTAGCTGTCTCCTGCCCTTTATTCAAAAATTCAAAATGGAAAAATAACCTGAGATTTTTTTAAATGACAGCCCTCCCGTTTCTGCATGATTCCCTGTTCCTTGGGATCTTGTCTGTTCAAGTCCTGATTGCCTTAGCAACTCTCAATACTTTCAAACGTTTTTTGTTGTTTTGCTAGGAGGTACTATATTGTTGCTGGTTTCCCTTATAGTAGAATTCTATAGTACTCTTTAAAATTCCAAGAGTGTTTTGATTTTATGGGACTACTACTTATTTATTTTTATGAAATGTAAGAATGGGAAATACAGTAGAAGAGTTTGAAAAACAGTTGAAGAGTTTGACCCTTAAGATAACTGGAATATTTTGAAGGTCAGAGATGGCATAGCCAGAACTGTGTACTATGTGGGTTATGTTGGGAACAACACATGGAATAGAACAAATAGAGGCATAAAATAGGGAGCCCAGAGATGATTTCTTCTACTTCTTCTTACTTGAGACATAACCCAAACTTTCAGATTCCCTGAACCTTGCTCTGGAAAAACCAGATTTAAAAAAAAAAAAAAAAAAAGGTCACCCTGCAACAGTGAGCTTATGGGAAACAGCTCACAACAGAAATGATAAAAGGTAGCTCAGGGGTAAAAGTAGGTCTATTTGGTTTAAACCCTATCCTGATACTAAGTAACTGTATAAATTTGATAAGATCAAAAGTATTCTGAACCTCCTTTATTTATCTGTAAAATGCAAATCCTAACACCACATGGTTATTGCACAGGTTAGAGGTGATTTTGGAATTACGATTGAGCCAAGATTCAGACTCATGCAATCTGGTCCTGAAGCCAAATAATTCAATACTGTAATACACTGCCTGTCAGAGAGTCAGAGGCTATTGATGACATTTCCTCAGTTACATTCCCAAAGACTACTGTAAAGTTCCCCTCTGTACGGGAGCTTGAGGTTAGTAGAGATCGTTTAAAGGTCACCCAAGTCTTGCCCTGGCACATTGCTTCTTCCACATCAGGGGCTGGTGGCTCCTGAAAACTGGACCCTTTCAGGAGATTGCAGAAGAGGTCTTTATCCCATAGACAGAAAACTGCAGTCAGAATTCAAATAAAAAGCAGTTGCCTTCATTAGTACGATTTCAGGTTTCTCTTACTCAGAATTCTGTCTCCATTTGTCCCAGGACAGCTTGAGACCCAATGCCTTAAAACGTTCTACCAGAGAATAAAATAACCTTCATCTATTTGCCAGGATAAGCTCCTCCCTCATCTCCCAACTCTCCTCAGGGTTCCTCTTGGCTCCCATGAATTTTCCTAGCCCCTGGTAAAATACTTCTGTAGGGAAGTGACTTAAACTATCATAGATGAGCTATTACCATAATGTTCTATTCCTGCTAAACACGAATAAGGCCCCACGTAACATGAGAAAAACGTTAAACTCCTAAAAACTACATCACATGCCCTTGGTTCTGTGGCCTCTGAGGCTTTGTTCATGATATTTTCTCTACAAGAATACGCTTTCCATAACCCCCTGTCATCAGGTACCTTCACAACTGCATTAACTAGTGCTCCTTATTTTGCAAGCAACACAGAACTCATGCTATCTAAAGTAAGGATGCATTGACTTCTCTAACTGAAAAACCTAGAAACAGGGAGTGCTTCAAGTTCAGGTGCAACTTGGTCCAGGTGTTCACGATATCATCAGGGATGCAGCAGTTGTTCTCTGAAATTTGATTTATTCTGTCCTCGCTGTGTGTGTTGACTTTATCCTCAGGCTAACTTCCCTTATGGAAGGAAAAAAAAAATAGTTGCATTACTACTACAACTCCCAGGATTCAAATCCTCATACCATACAATCTTGAGGAAGAGACTTCTGTCTGAACGTTCCTAGCAAGAAGTGCTGAGGTTCATTCTGATTGCACCATCCTGGGTCATATGAACACCCTCACCAAGGACGTAGAATACTGGGATTTGCTTAGCATGGCCATATGATACATGGCTGGGGTTGAAGGAAAAGCTAGTTTTCTCAGAGTTATGTGAATTCCCGATGGAAACTGAGACTATTAGAATAGAAGACTGTAATCAACAGGAATTCAGTACATCAGGGAATCCAGCCAAGCAACAAGGGAATCTAGAAGATAGGACAACCAACAACAACAACAACAAAAAAAAAAAAACAGTGCTAAACATTGAACACAGTTCAATTTACATCAAAGACTAAACTACTTTGGGATTTTGTAAAGAAAAAGAGTAATCTTTAAACCTCAGCAACATAAAAAATAAAAGGACTCAAACCCTGATTGCTAAGTAGAAGAGAAATGGAAAAAAAAAAAACAACACAAGAGTTAATGTTATCATCTTTTGCAGCAATGAGTCAATCCAGTCTAAATGAAAACATGTGGTTTTCAAAAGTATTTACTCCCATGTCAATATTTATTTTATTTATTTATTTAATTTTTTTTTTAAAGATAGAGTGAGAGAGGGAGGGGGAGAGAGAGAGAGAGAGAGAGAGAGAGAGAGAGAATTTTTAATATTTATTTTTTAGTTTTCGGCGGACACAACATCTTTGTTTGTATGTGGTGCTGAGGATCGAACCCGGGCCGCACGCATGCCAGGCGAGCACGCTACCGCTTGAGCCACATCCCCAGCCCCATCAATATTTATTTTAATGAATGTAAAGGTTTCTTCTTTAAACTAATATACTTTATATTAAAGAAAAGTATATTTGAATTTAATGATTTCCTCCATTTATTTTTCTTCAAATTGAGTTCAAGTCAAATTGAATTGTTCTTAAATTCTGACTAAAGACTGTATTTTTGTAAGATTATTTCTATCAATGTGTCTATATATTATTCTTTTTATTTAATAAGTAATAACATTGGTATGGTTCAGATGTAAAGTTTTACGGTGAAGTCTTGCTTTCATTATATCTCCCCATGTCCCCAGTTCCCAGCTCTCAATCCATCTATCCTTTTATTATTCAAGAAGTCTGATAAAGTGTCAAAAAATATATGTAAAGATTATTGTAAGTGATGGGATTTGGGGTGTTTTTTAAGCTTTCTTTGTGTCTTTCTATATTTCTTAAGTTTTTTTTTTTCAAATAATGATTAGACATCACTTTTTAAAAGTCATCAGAACAGAAATGAAAATACTTTCCCTTCTCCAATGACAATTAAATCCTTACTCTGGGGAAGCCCTTGTCAGGACTGGAGATGACCCTTCCTCTCTCTGGAATCCTGTATCCTTACACTGCATCCTGGCACAAGCCCTCTGAGACCGAGGTGACCTGGGTGCCCGTCATGGAGTCCTGCTGCAGGGGCTCATGGGAGTCTCGGTTCTATCACCAGCATTGCTGAGGCTGGACTCTTCAGAATCAGGGAAAGGCAACATCCCTCATGAGTTTTGAATTTCAAATTATACTCGACGTCACAGGGACATGTTTATTTTTGTTTTGGGCAAAACTCAATTTCCTGTTTCTAAGAAAGTAGACTCAAAGAAAGAAGAGTCATCACTTGGCCATTCAAACCACAGATAGTGCTTCTGTGAGCACTCATGTAAAAGGTAGGGCAGTTCCTGGGAGCTGAGTTCATCAGCTGAGTCGGCCATCTGGGAAAAGGGTATAATCATCCTGAACCTCAGCGTCCTTGTCCCAATGGAAAGACAGTCGTAACGACAGCACCTTTCTCATGGAGTTAAATGAAATCATACAGGAAATGTGCAGTGTTCTGTCTGACGCAAAGTAAATACCAAATAAATATCAACCATCAACGTTACCTGTGAACCATGACCCTGGGGAGCAGCTCTACCCTTGGGAGATGCAATCTTCAGATTCAAAAGAGCAGCTTCCCCTGGAACTGACTGCATATATCCAGGGATCCAGGCTCTGCTGATTTTGTTTCCACTCCCCTCTCACCTCCACCATCTACAATCTCACCAGAGAACAACTCAGTGTTCACCTTAGTTCCCTAATCCATCCCAGGGAGATGAGGGAAGTGATTTCTCAATAGTTTAGCTGAATGGAAAAAAATTTAAATGAATGTTGGACTAGAGTCAAACTTATTTTCATAAATTCCTGGAACTTGCTATTTGGAATGACCTCAAAGATCATCTAGTCCAACCTGTTGATTTGCAGGTGAAGAAACGAAGGTAAGAGAGTTTGAGAACCTTGCCTAAGGGCCTGTGGCTAGTTAGTGTTGGGGCCCTGACTGGAACCCGGGGGCTGGTGTCCTGTCTCCCTGCAGTCCCTTGTTCTTGATCACACTGCAGTGTAACATCTGTTAGTTGTTTATCTCCCTGACAAACTAGAAGCTCCAACTTAGAACTCTCTGCTGGCTCATTAGGAAGTGGAGGTTTAGAAAGGTCCAGTTGCCTAGGGTCACCCTGTATAGAAGCAAAGATATGAGAATTGGAAGGGGGATTGTTCCAACTCAAAGTCTAGTGCATTTTACTCGGTTAACCTGCTTTCCAGGCCTGGTGATTGAAAGATATCTCCTTCCCAAGGAATTAATGGTTGCCAACAGAGACAGAGTGGTGGGGTAGATCTGGAAGTCAGGTGGGCTCTGACACTGGGATACTGGGTAAACTTGGGCCAGCCACTTTTAAAAAAGTATTTTTTATTAGTGTATTATACTTATATGTAATATTGGGGTTTATTTGGCACAATTATACAAGCACGGAATATAATTTGCTCCTATTCAGTCCCTGAACTTCCCCTTCCCCTCCCATCCTCCCTCTCCCTGTTCCTTTTCCTCTACTCCACTGGTCTTTTTTATTTATTTCTTTTTAATCAGGGTGCATTGGCTATGTATAAAGGTGAAATCCACTGTCATATGTTCGTACATGTCCTTAGGAGAGTTTGGGCAGATTCATTCCACTGTTCCTTCTTTCTCCCATCCCTCCCCAAGTCCCCTTCCTCTCCTCCACTGACCTCTCTTCCATTCTCATGGGATTTCCTGGGCTTTGGTCATGCAGTGCCTGTCACCCTGCTTGTCATCAGTAAGTAGTTGAAATAAGAATGAAAATTAAGTATGAAATAAGTTGAAATTCGGCATGTTATTGAGTAAGTGAAGCACTTTTTTTCCTCACATCATGAAACCGTGTCCTTCCCTCTTGCTTCCCCCTCCAAGGAGCTTCAGTGGAGACTCCAGCGTGGCCCAGAGTCCCGCGCATCCCCAGGCAGGTGAGACGTGTCCCCGGGTCAAACTTAAGAAACGGCTTCTGTTTTCACGGCTCCGGCAGGGATCACCGACTCCGGCTGGTGTGAATGCCCTGTTTGTTTTCCTCCTCTCTCTGTTTGCCATTGGAAAAGTCCATTAGTGTTGAGTGACGTGACTAAACAGTGAAGGAGAACAGTAGATGTGTTAATAACGCTTAGGTAAATACCATTTGTTATTGTCACCTCTAAGACTTTCAGAGAGGTGGCACCATTCCTGGTCCTGGACCGTCCTTTCTTTGGCTCTGTCTTTCGGCACCTGGAAAGACAGGTTTGGAGAGGACTCTGAAGGGGATTGGTGAGCAAGAGGAAGGAGGGTCTGGGAAGGAGAGAAACAGGGATTCTGAACAAGAGAGAGCAGGGGAGCCACCCACACTCAGGTGCACACACGCGCACGTACATGCACACACACGCAAAGAAGCAGACGAGGGAGATGGACAAAGGGCAGAGGATTACAGGATCCCTTGCCGGAGCGCACACTCTCTAGGGCTTCTGACTCTGCATTTGTTATTTCTTAGCAGCTCCAACTTGGACCTTCTGGTCACACATCTGCTCTTCCACCGACATCTAGGATGTGCAGCCTCACTGCCTGTGACTCAGAGGGGAGGTGATGTCAGCTAGATAAAGAGAATCAGCAGAAAAGGGTTTCACAGCATCACTATGGAGGCCAGGGGTGGGGACGGGGGGAGGAGCTTCCCTGTGGCTGTCTCCACGTTGCAATGCACTGACCCTGTGATTGTGGGGACGTGGTAGGAGGATGGGACGTGACCATGAAGGTTCACATTTGATTGGAAAACATTTGTGAACTGGCTTCCTTTCTTGGCTAAGAGGCTCGGTGACCCCCAGCCTGACTTTTCGCACAGGAGTTTGTGCCAACTGGTTGTTCCGTCTAAGCATCTTTGGGGTCATGATTTTAAGGCAAGTGAGACACCAACTTTTCTTCGAATCTCCGTCTCTAGCTAGAATGGTCATGCATGACTTTAATGTGGGGTCAATGACTCGAAGACACCAAGTTGGCTAAATCTATTGCATGCCCTGGCTGGACACTCAAAGTACTCCCCTATGGGTCATACATCCTGAAATAAGTCCTTTCCTTTGTTCCATGTGCAATTATTTTCACAATGCTTTCAAAGAGAGACCATAAAGCATCATGATTAAGACTTGAACTCTGCTGTCGACCAGGGGAGAGGTTCTAGAAGGAAATCAGGCAAGAGCTTCACCTCTGTGGGCCTCAGTTTCCTCATCTATAAAATGGAAATTACAGTGGAACTTTTATCAAGGGATTAGAATAAGGATTAAAATAAAATATGAAAGCCAAACATTTAGCACAATGTCTGTATGAATAACCAACCGTTCATCATTAATAAAATGACCAGATGTTAGCATCTGTTTTCTTGGTTCCCACCACCACTGGGAAGGAGAGGTATCTCTCCATTCAATGAAGAAGAAAATAAGGAATGAGAAATTACAGTGACATGTCCACAACACTTAGAACTGAAGCCAGGACCAGAAAGAAAACATCCTGTGCCTCCCTCACCCCATGACGAAGCCTCTGAGGCTGGGCTTTCTCGAGGCTAAGCTCTGAAAGACGGAATGTGAAGAGAGAAGAGGTCTGGGGATCCAACCTCACGGAATACCCAAGGTTTGGTGGATGAGAAGAGTAAGGAGTGAAGAATGAGTTCTCGGGAAAGGAGAAGAGCAAGAATTTCACTGTTGCAGAAAACAAGGAAGATCTTTTCCAAAAGAACCGGGGGAGCGAATCAGCAGGGTCAAAACTCAGGAAGTCAGAAGAAAGGACTTGGAATCGGAAAATAAGAAGGTCCTTTATTTGTTCAACAAATATTGACAGAGCCAGGTGCATACATCTGGCGCATCCTGGTTCTGGGACTCTGTGGGTGAACGTGCAAGGCCAGGCCCCTACTCCCCGAGAGCTTATGTCCTGGAAGGAAAAATAAGCACAATAAAAGCGAATTAATAAAGTCAAGATCTCGTTTCAGGTGCTGTAATTTCTGAGAAGATTAAAAGTATTATGTCATAGGAGGCGATTTGGGGGTAGGTGGGCTGCTGAAGCTCCTTTGATTAGGGGAGGTGACTTTTTGAATGGAGACCTAGAAGGAGCCAGCCAGGGGAAGATGAAAAGATCAAAAGATGCATTGCAGGAGGAGGGAGATACTGAAGCAAAGTCCCTGGGGCAGGAACGAGTTTGACTGTGACGTCCCATAGGGCACTGTCACAGTGATATGGACGGGCAGACTGTGCTAGCTAATGGAGGAGAGCTGACTTGCAAGGCAAGAGAGAGCCTAAAGCTACGCTACCAGAGTCTCTATTGAAAAGAGGAAATGAAGTGGTAGAAGGGCCGCTTAGTGGCAGCTGTTCTTTTCGGGGGGACTTTTCATTTCTTTTCCTATTGCAGTGACCCCTCCTCAATGCCAACATTCCCAACCAGAAAGCCACATCTTTAGGATGCCCGCTTACAATTGTGCTGAGTATGTGGGGTTCGGAGATAGGAATAATCAAATCCTCCCCCCTCTGAGCCTCTGCTGACAGCATCAAACGTGTCCATACTGGAAAATTCTGTCACTCGTTCAGCAAACACAAGGCTATTTGCTTCAGATCCTTTTTTTATTGTTGTTCTCTAGAATCTCCAGCACCTTTGGTTCCTAAGGTTCCCTAGAACTCATCTCACTGTTGGTCACTCGCCTCATTCCCCAGCCCGCCCAACCCCACCACCCCAGGTCAGATCCCAGAGCAGCGTGGACCAACAGAATCTTCTCCAGCGATGGAGATATTCTGCATCTGTCCCGTCCAGTACGGTAACCACTAGTGATAAGTACTCAGCACGTGATCAGTGGCCCATGTGATAAAGGCATATTTAATTGACACAATTTTAACTATTTTAAGCTGAGTCACATGTGGCCTAGAGTTTTGAATATTCCAAAGAGTGAAAATTCAGGAGGGTTTATTGATTCCTGTCACTTTGCAAGTTCTTGTTATCACAAAGACATGCAGCAACACAAATCAATAATGCCCAGGTCGGTCAGTGAGAGGATTTCTACCCACAGAAGGAAAAAATGGCACATATCCAAAGTTGGCCAAGTTTGACAGGCTGGAGTAACATCAACATGCAAATACTGCCTCTCCTGTCTGAGAACTTATCTCTAAAGGTTGTTATCTCTCCCTGTGTGTTCTAAGCAGTGTGGGTTTCTTGAGGTCTTTGATGGGAAGCTCATCATCATCATGCTTGGGAACTTCAGTACACATTTTCCCTTCCCTTGTAGATTCACAATGTATGGCATCATAGTAAAGACTCTGAGAATTTCTACAGCATGTAGCTCTGGAAAACACTGTTCAGCTTAGTATTTCTCCAACATATTTTTTTTTTTTTTAGAGAGAGGAGAGAGAGAATTTTTTTTTAATATTTATTTTTTAGCTTTTGGCAGACACAACATCTTTGTTTGTATGTGGTGCTGAGGATCGAACCCGGGACGCACGCATGGCAGACGAGCTGCTACCGCTTGAGCCACATCCCCAGCCCTCTCCAACATATTTAATCATAGAAATGTGTGTGTCTGCATGTGTACTTCAGGGGTGGAAGAAGAAGGACCTGAGTATCCAAGACCATCTACTACTTATTACTAGCTGTGTGACCTTGGGAAAGTCACTTAATCTTTCTGAACTTCATTTCCATAATTTGAAAAATATTGACTCTATCTGTGTATCACAGGCTTTCATGAGGATTAAATTTAAAAACACGTATAAGGTATACATAGCAGTTCTTGAATTTTCCCTCAATGGTTAGCTGTTATTATTTTTATTTATAAAGTGAAGTGACTAAATGACAGACTTTCTGGGCCCAGGGAGAAATGCATAATGAACAGGCAGAACTCATTTGCTGCCTAGAACAAATTTAATATTGTATTAGAAACCTGGATGGGAGAGTGATCTTTTCAGCCCCACTTTGTTCATCCTTTACTGAAAACATCAACCCAGTGGCCTATGCTTTCCTGCAATCCATTCTCAACACAACAGCTAGATGGAAACTTTGGAACCAAAAGTTGGAGTGTGTCATTCCTTTAAGGCCTCTCATCTTGTACAAGGAAAAATTCGCACTTCCATAAGGACCTCCAAGTTCTATGTGGTCTGATATCAAAGTGTCTCAATTCCTACTATTGCAAGTCTGCTCAGGCAAACAGACTTTCTTGCTATTCCTTGGAATGGACAGGCACACACACAAACACACCCCAGGACCTTTGCACTTGCATAGATCACTTCTCCAGTTATCTGCAAGGCTTTTCCCACACATCCTTCAGTCCTTTACTGAATGTTTCCCCCTTCATCATACCTAAACTGCAATACACCCCAACATGCTCCACACTCTCTGTCCTTCCTTGCTTTACGTGTTTTTACTCCACATTTGATATGCTACTTTGTTAGCATTTTTTTTTCTTATCTGTTTCTACCCCATAAAGCAAACAGCATGAGAGCCAAGTATTTTTGTCTCTCATTTTCTGCCATAGCTCAGTGCCTAGGATGGTGTCTGGCACCTAGGAGATGCTTAATAAGGGCTTATCGAGTGAGTGAATAAGCTGTGTGTGTTCTGCTCCTACAGACCAGGTCCGTTTTCTCTAAGCCTGGTTGGGGGTGGCCCTGTTGAAGAACAAAGAACACATTTACAGACTGGTCTCTGTGGCTTTTATTAGTGTTTTCTGGGACCCATCAAATGAACAAACAAAAACAAATCCACATGTTGAAAAACAGTAATTCTCTCATAGAACAGAAACACTCAGTTTGAATTTAACGCAGTTTAAAGGGAAGGAGTTCTGATTTTTAAAACAATAGTGGCAGTACGGTTGTTTAAAAAAAAAATGTCAACCCAGAAGGCAGATGGCAAGAAAAGCATGAATTATGCAGATAGCTACAGACAGATTAATCCCAATTCAGCTAAACATGTGAAGGCCTGCGTATTCCAATTTTATAAGACACAGTTTCAACGGATTTTTTTCTTCTTAAAAGGCTTTATCTCTTATCCCAGAAACTGAATCCTGAGACCCAAAGCTGAGCATAATTCAGCTCTGATACTGTGATCACCATGACACTGTTTCATTCATAACAGTAAGGATTCCTCAAACAGCTACATGTCAAGAAACTATCATAGCAAATATAATCAGGCAAGCTCCTCACATAGGGTTCCACACTGTGCACATAGTAGGAGCTCAACAAATGCTTGTTTTTTAACTATAGAAGAATGATATAATTGCTTTTCCCTCTGTTTTACCTTTTCTTATGTTTTCTGTAACTGAAAAACAACACGCTTGCAAAACTAATATCTAATAGGCATTACTAACCTTATCAAAAGATCCCTTGGTATTTTTTTTCCAAAAGAAAAAAAATAAAATAGAATAAAAACCAACCCCCAAATACTAAAACTTAAAACTGTTTTACGCTTAAATAGCCACTGACATCATATAAACACATTCATAATCTTCATGGGTTAAAATAGGTCAAGGATTCATTTACTGGCGTCTTGAACCAGATAGGTCTCACAGCTCCAAGGAAGGCAACAGAATCCTCAGCCAACATATGTTGACTGGTGGGACTAAAAAAACCTGCTTGGGTTTCATTTCAGCCCAGGTGAGAAAGCAAAGTAAGGAGTGTCACAGTAAATTGTTCATCATAGATAATATGTCCTCGAAGATTTGGCTGCCATGTTCTTATTCCAGTGAAGAAATTATTCATGTCCCAATTAAAGATCGGGCCTCCCCATCGAAGGAATCTTCCAGAAGACGTTCGCTCATTCATCCAGCAAGTATTAATTGTCTACCTGTTTCTTGCCAGGTACCAGGAAAACAATAGTGATGAGACTTTGTCCCTGCCCTCAAAGAGCTTACAGTCTAGCAAGACAAAAACCAGTGTATGCAAAGGAAGGCTCATAACCTGGATCTGCTTTTCTCAGGTGGCACTTTCAAGATGCTGTGGGATGTCCCTGAGAGCCACCGGCCTTGCTCAAGTTTTATCAAGTCAAAGAGGCGCCTAGGATGATCTAAGTCTTGGGAAGACTAAGCAGTGTATTGCCTGACTTAATACCTACTGAGAGGGCTAGAGCCCTTGGCTTACAGAGGGTTCCAAGAGACCATGTTTAGTGCCCAGGTGGACATCCATCACAGATGAGCTCCTCCAGTGAGAAGCTGCTTGGCCCCCAAAGAAAGGGGAGCTTCTCTACAGGACTTGGCTGTATCTTTCAACATTACAGTGGGAAATACTCTGTTCACACCCCAAATTGGCAGGACTCGGTTACCTTAAGTTCTCCAAGTCACGAACAGCACATAGAAAAGGCAGCAAAGTCAAGCTGAGACAATAGCGATATGCCGAGAACTTAATACTTCAGCCTATTTAGACAGGCACTGGGTGCCAAGAAACTGTCACTTTCGACAAATAACACAATCTGCTATTTATCTGCAGAACTGCTCCAGTTGCTACTCCCCAGACAAAGATTGCTCTTTAATGGAAAAGTCGCACAAAGAACCAAAGCCCATTGGGAGGAATTTACAGATATGAGGAAGGATGAACTCAGAGAGGGATCTAGACACCTTCAATGAGGAGCAAAGCCAGGAAAGGAATAGCAGAGAGAATTGGCAGATGCCCCTAATAATTCCACACAATTCAGACATGCACAGACACACAAATATTAATGTATTACACCACTTCAAAAACCCGGATGTCTAATTCATTCTGTGCAATTTATAGTCAAATGCTGGGAAGGCCCCGTGGTTCTTCAGCCTTGAAAAACAAGGTGTGTCTTTTGTGCAGTAAGATCGGGTTGCACAGTCAAGGTCCTTGCTGTTCCATTATTATTTTTCTCAGCCCCTTCAGTAACTTTCACTTGTAACACAAAGTAAAACCTTTGTACAGGTGACCAAGTCAGGCAGAAATGAAATGAACTCGGTTGTCCCTTCAGAAGGTCACTCAAGGGTGTTCCAAGGTCACCATGCTTAATGGTCCTCATTATAATTAGGATATTAATTCTTCTTACATCTAGATCTTTGAATACATTATAAGCACTTAGCAACCCTTCGGTATGAACTTCTCAGCTCCCTGGTCAGGAAGGACACAATGACAGGGGCTCTATTTGTTGCTAAAGGTCACTCCTATAGATGCATATCTTCATTCCTGTCCCATTGCTCATGATAGAGGCAGAGCAGAGGAGAAAGTCAAGGGCATGAGGGGGTCAAAAAGAAAAATTGCAAAAAGAATCTGGTTCTGATCCATTTTCAAGGTACCTACAGACTCATATCCCTCCCAGCTTGCATGATCCAAAATCTATCTTCAAGTATTCCAGAATAATCCCTTGATGGAAGTCGTTTCCAACTCCTTGCTCCTGAGCTGCACTTTATGTTTATCTCTTCCATTCTTCCTCTCTTTTTCTTTTAAAACATTTCTGTGAATGCAAATCTATGCAATAATCCTTTCACTTTGGGATGAGTTCAGAGGAGACAGGAAAGAGATGATCCCAAATAAGAAAGATTATAAGAAAGATGCCTACAAAGAGGGCTTTCCCTAAAGATCTCTCTCTCTCTTTCTCTTTTTCACACACACACACACACACACACACACACACACACACACATTTCCTTTTGCATTATAATTTTTTACTCTGCTTTAAAATTCCAGTGCACGGGTGTAGTATTATAGCTTTTCCTGCATTATGACATTTTATTCATCTGACTTTGGCTCTCATCTGGAGTTCTGAAAAGAAATTCCTCTCAATATTTCAATTCCTTATCCCTAACAGTTTAAAACATAAAGATAAGTTAATTTTAGAGACTTGCTTTCATTTTAGGAACTAAAAGAACTTAACAAATCTTTTTGTTCTGAGAATAAATCACCGTCTTCATCTTGGCTGGCTAAATCAGTGGTTCTCAATGAGGGGGTCAATGTGTTCCTCTGGGGGACATCTGGTGATGTCTGGGGACATTTTGAGTTGTCATAGCTGAGGACTGCTATTGGTATCTATGGGGTAGAGGTAAGGAATTCTTCTATACATCTTGCAACGCACAGGAGAGCCCTTCTCACAAAGCATGATCCCGCCTGAAATGTTAACTGTGCCAATTGAGAACTACAGAGACCCAAGAGCAAACGCCTTAGTCATTTTCCTACCAACACCTCCTTTTTCCCATTTTTCTATTTTTAATCATCAAGAATAAAAATAACCAAGACTTGCCTCTCTCTCTTAAGTAACTAGAAGTGAACAGATGTAGCAATTGACATTTCTTCACCAACCATCTGAGGGAAAGGGGGAATAGGTAAATCATTCCTGAATGAGTATAAAACCCTTCACCATTATTCTTCTTGCCCAGAGACATTCCAAGTCAGGTGATCCTAAGTGATTGCAGCCCACCCTGGATTTTGGGAGTCTCCAATCTCTGCTCACTGGGCCCTAACAGGTTAAACTTCCTGGCATCCTTCTGGTTTATCCTGTCCTTCTGAGACCCTGGACTTCATCCTGACAGCCATATCCACCTCTCTTGGCAAGGTCCTGTAGATGCTGATGTGTGGAAGACTCCTCATCTTTTACCTAAATCATTTTGCACACACCTGAAAACATTTAATGCCCTTTGATTTTTCTTTCTCTCAGCAAGAAGCGCAAGGCTACACCCCTTGTTATTCTCGTGGCAGGAAAGAACTTCACAATAGAGGCAAAAAGAAATCACAACCACATACAGCGTCGTATTTCACAGAAAACTGTGTACGTTGGTTCCCCATATAGGACATACTTCAAAGTAACAAAATAATCTTTTATCAACCGTAGTGTTCCTTCTTCCCGTTCGAAGTAGATATATATATATATTTTTTTTTTTCCACTCGTGGTACATAAATATCAGAGAAAAATAGTCTTTGAAATATTTACGTCCAGGAGTCCTTGGCTGGCTATGAGTCATTCCGTGTGTTTTGGATTGTGCTTGGGGGCCGATGCTCAGTTTTCATTTTCTCTCCAACCACGAGCATTCTTCCCAAATTTATATACCAGCCTTCGTCCGTCCACCCGTTCCAGAATTTCTCTCTTGTAGTAGTATCTGTAACCAAGGACACCCCATGAGGCAGCCATTCAGACTAAGGCTGTCGGGGAGGGAATGGGTCCCGTGGCCCCATCAATTTGGGAGACAGGCAACTCCTCACCTCATGGCCCGGCTGAGCTTCTCGTAGGTCATGCTGCTGTTGTTCTTCTTTTTGCCCCAGAGCTGAGCCACGGCCTCTGATTTCAAGAACCTGAAGATGCCCTCAGACCGGTCTTCCCACTTAATCAACCCCGGGTTCTTGTCTGGATTCAGGAGGATGTCGCGAATGAATTCCCATAAGTGAGTTCCTCTGGGGTCTGGGGAGGAGAGAAGGGGGCTGAGGAATGGCCTCAGGGACATCACAGCACAAGGACAGCAGAAGGAGCACTGAGTCCCACTTCCTCTTTTAAGCAGGAGAGACTCAATGCTCCTGGGGAGGAAGGGTCACCCCACCACCAAATACTGGACATAAAAAATGAACAATGAGCTGGGTATGGGGCGCATGCCTATAATCCCAGTGACTTGGGAGGCTGAGGCAGGAGGACTGTAAATTCAAAGCCAGCCTCAGCAACTTAGCGAGGCCCTTAGCAACTCAGTGTCTCTAATAAAATATAAAAAAAGGGCTGGGGATGTGGCTCAGTGGTCGAGTGCCCAGGAGTTCAATCCTTGATACCCTCCCCCTGCAAAAAAAAATGAACAATGAGCACATTTTTAGTTACAAATTGGGAAACTGAGGCACAGAAAATTTAAGTGAGTTGACCAAGGTCACACAGTCAACTATGGGCAAAGCCAAGGCTAAGAAATAGGTGTTAGGTCTCCTTGGCTGGGGGAGTTTCTTCCAGTTTTGCACAGATGGCTTGGCCTTCACTTCAGCTAGTCACTTCTTCCCCAGAGAGTGACTTCAACCTCTTACCTAGTACCTCTTCCAATTAAATAGCTCCACCCCAGGAACTGTGCTGCAGCCAAATGCAAAGCAGAGAAGGCTCCAGAATTTTAACTCTTAGAATATACTGGGGTGGGGGAATATGTTAGGTATTTTTCACAAAATACAAAATTGAATATAACAATATATATACAGGAGTGGGGGAAGGGCTCTTGAAAATGAAGCAGCTACTGAAAGGAGATGAGCAACCAAATTCAGTTTTCCTCCCGCTGGATTTGTGACACCTCCCTCCAGTGTGCCATTGGAGGGACCACGTAAGACCATTCTTATGGCATGGCCTGGAATAGCAAATGGTAAAGAGACAGCGATTCCTTGTAAAAAAAGATTCTATGGTGTTCTTTTCTCCCTAAGCCCCCCTCAGTTCTGTGTCTCTGATAGCTCACTGTGTTCATAAGGTTTTGTGATTGGGGGAAATCCAATTCCAAAGAGCAGTGTTAAGTCTCCTGAATAATCAGCCTCTTCTCTTCGAACAATAACTCCACGAGGGCGAGTGTCAGCATCCAGCCAGAGAAGGAGGCTACCTCTCAGCCATCTCTCCTCATCTTTTCCAGGGAGGGAGGGACATGGCTAACCTCTTGCCTGCAAGAAGTTCTTATTCCATGAATACAGTTTTAGAATAAACTGGAAATGGCCGCAGGCCCCACTTTGAGGAGCACTGCACTGAGAGTACTTAGCCAGTAAGTGGTGTCTCCGTTTTCTCTCTCAGCCCAGCTGGAGGTGAAGACCCGGAGACAGCGGGTGGAGGCAATGTTTGCTAAGACCTAGTGGCTTCTGGTTAGTGCAACGAGAAGGGAAGGGCCAAGAGACAGGCCAGCACTCACTGTGCTTCTTGGTGTGGGACTTTGTAGGGTGCTCTGGCTCCTTCTTCATGTCAGGCGAGTCTGCTCGGGAGAAAAACGAGAGCTTTTTAGTTTACCTGTGTCTCCAGTTATCCTTTTCATTCATGCCTGTACTCATTGAACCAGTACTGATTGAGCACCTCCTGCAAGACTTGCACTGTTTGATTATATGGTAGCTAGTGAAACAGATGATAAACACTATAGAGAAAAATGATGCAGGGTAAAAAATTGGGCTAGAAGCATGGAGGTGGGAATCATTTGTACTTTCATATCAAGGAGAAAACCTTTCTGGTAAAGAAACCCGAGGGAGGTGCCCAGAGCTTGTGGAGGAGCCTTCCATGGACGAGTACAGTAAGTGCAAAAGTCCTGAGGCTGATGTGCACAAAGAAGGAAGACAGTGTAGCCGAGAGCAAGGAGGAGAGCTGCAGGAGCCGAGTTCCCAGTCATTAGTGACTTTTTAGGACTTTTTAAGAACTTTGCTCTGAGAGAAAATAGATTTAGGTCACTAGAAAGATTTTTTTTTTTCACATCATACAAAAATGTAAACATTCCTAACAAAGAAAAATGGCTTTTAAGCTAGAGGAGTGCCATTTTTTTTGGCGTGCAAAGTTACATTTTAATCACCCTGACAAAGGGGCCATTGAGTGGCCTGAACTCAGTACAGAGGGCCACCGTGGACTAGGGAAACACAGGTTAGTTTAACCAGTGACTCATTATGGCAACTCTTCAATTGTCACCAAAGAGGAGGAGGCAGAGGCGGATCTATGAAGTAAAAATTCTTAGAAAAATAAATAAAACAGCCAATATTGCACGTTCTCTGTCATATGTAGAACGTGGGAGGCAGAGGGTAGAATATTGACCACCAGGGTCTAGGAAGTGGGAAGGACAAGGACCAGGACAGACAGGGAGCAAGACGTAGTCAGGGAGGAGGGTACAGTTCCTGTGCCTCTCCCCCCCCCCAGCACAGGGGGCTGACTACAGTCCACAGCAATTGACGACATACTTTGTAAAGAACTCGAAGAGAAAGGTGTGATGTTTCCAAACACCAAGCAACGAGAAAAGTTTAAGGAGAAGGAAATGCTGCTTACCCCGATTTGATATTGTACCTTGTGCACAGGCATCAAATTAGCGTATGGTACCCCAGAAGTATGTTCAACCATTATGTCAATTAAAAAGAAAGTGAAAAACAAACACTCAAGCTGTGTGCCTGTGTATGAAAAAGACAGAGACAGACTGACAGACAAAGACAGACAGACAAACAAAGGGACCTAAACACAAGTCACTCCTCGGCCAGAAAAGTCTCTTCAGTGCATATTTCATCTGGGCTTCCTAACCTAGGGTTCACTGACCCACATGAAGCCTTCGAGGTCATTCTGGACTAAAACTGCACATAAAGGAAAGGAGTCCATAGCATTCTTTTTTTTTGTCAAGGGTAGTCTAGTGTTTGCTGGGTGCCATGGTGCACGCCTGTAATCCCAGCAGCTCAGGAGGCTGAGGCAGGAGGATTACCCAGACTCAGCAATTTAGCAAAGCCCTAAGCAACTCAGTGAGACCCTGTCTCTAAATTGAAAACGAAAAGGGATGGAGATGTGACTCAGTGGTTAAGCGTTCGTGGGTATAATCCCTGGTACAAAAAAAGTGGTCCAGTATTCAAAAAGAGTTCATGGACCCAGACTAGCTCCTAATTAGAATGGTTAAAAAGACAATGGATACTGTTTTGGGGGTACTTTCTTTGTACCTGTCACTGTCACTGTACTAAGTTATATGAATCACTTTAGGTGATTCTTACAGTAACTCTGAGTACTATTATGAGTACCCTGTGAGGCACTATCCTAGTCCAGAATTTACAGCTATGGAGGCTCTGAGAAACAGAGAGTTCAAATGACGTGTGTGTAGTCACACAGCCTGAAAGCGGAGTCAGGCTGTGAACACAACAGATTGAATCCAGAGGTTTTACTTATAAGCTCTGTTCTGAGCCATTTCCACAGATGACAACCTACTTTGGCACACAACAGATTTCTCAAAGTCTATCCTGCCAAGAGTCAGATTCACTTTTATAACGCCTCTATTAGTTGAGAATATAATTCCAATCTAGGGATTCCATATTTCCCAGGGCACAGGCCCATCCATCTATCTGATCACCCGGGTTGTGAGGACCCAGTGTTCCTAGCAGGTTCTCCAAAATCCAGGGCAGGACAGAGAACATGGATCGAATAAAAGTGGAGAAGAAGAAAACCTTCTCACTGTGGTTGAGAACCTCTCTCCAGGTGTTGTCCCCAGGAGGGTCTGCACCTGACTTGGGTTTCTCTGAAATCGAGAAAGATCAATTCTCGGGAAACACAGGAGACTTCACTCTCCCTCCCTGCAGGCTGCAGGGCCAGGTTGCAACATCCCATCAGGATGTGACAACATTCAACAGGTCTGGCACCCACCCCGGTTTCCAAGTGATACATCACTCTGACAGGGCCACGTTGTCCTGTAGACAAAGAGTGGCATTTACCCAACAGGCCACAAGCAGAGCTCTCTTTCAAATGGCATCCAGGAGGGATGCAAGGCTATTATTTCAGAGCCAGGGTTGAACCCAGAAAAACCCAAGTGTCTCTCCTTGTACTCTCCTCAATCACTGTGAGTTACGACCTGACGCCCAATCAATTACTCAGGCCTGAGTTACCTCCGTGAATAGGAAGAAAACCCTGGACACTCTCCTCAGGAAAAAAAAAGAAAAAAAATACGCACATACGTGTACAGTTATGGAATTTGGTCAATCATTTCAGAGGTCTGTGGCCCTCTTCAGAGTTTGTGGACTCTAGATTAAAAAGCCCCAGGTGAGATAAACCACGAGGAAATTTTTCTGTTGGAGATGTCAGCCATGTACCCAGGCTAGGCCTCCATCCAGCTTAGAAAAGATTAAAAAAGAAACAAACAAAAACTAATAAAATTGTTCCCTTCCTCACAGGGATGACTGACACGAAGCCTTCGAGGTCATTCTGGACTCACAGGGAGGAATAAGCAGCCCAAGGCAAAAGAAAAATCGAATTTCTTCCAGTCCCCTCTTGCTGTTCCAATATGCAGGGGCCATGGGGGAGATCTCTGAGCCACCTCAGCACCCCGATCGTTTGATGTACCTCCTCCATACCACCAGCCTCTCCCCCTGGGTCCTCCCCAGTGGCGCAAAATAAAAGTCAAGGCCTTTGAAGTTAGCCATGTGGTTAAGTGATTCACGGTAATAAAATAATGGCTTGCTCTGGGGAGGCTGTCCAGCCTGGCTTTCTCTCGGCTCCCCTCCCAGGCACTCCGGGGCAAGGTCCGTCGGGTCCAGGCAGGGGCAGCCACCAGCCACCCGTTTATGATGCCAGTGTGAGAACATGACTTGAGCTTCGCTGCTTCGCAAGAAGCAGAGATTAGGGGTATTTGCATATGATTCAGCGGTGAGCCATTTCTTTACGGGATATACAAATTTCAGCGTTCTAATAGACCATGCCACCCTAGCTCCAGGCTCGACAAGTCAGTAGATAAACACATCAAGCCCGGGTTGGCATGGCTGGCTGCAGGATTATCGGGCGGATCAGAACACTGGCGGCGGCCATTTTATGAAATGGCAGATGACACAGAAATCAAAACAAAGCCTGCTTGCTTCCCCACCTGCCTTTATCACAGAGGCCATCAGTTTACAGGGAGCCTCGCCTTGGCTCAGCTGGTGACTTGCATTCAGACGCAGAGAGATCTGTAGCTGCACTGGATTGCATGGCAGCTGGAAAGATACAGACTCTGCCCATGGCAGAGGTCTTAGGGTTGGTGGGGGGGCGGTTCTGGATCCATCCAGCAGAGACCAAACTCTTCTGAAAGAACTGATCTGTGCAAAATTGGGCTTAATAACCTACTTGGAGGGCTATTCTTCCTAAGAGTGCCAGCTGCAGACACTGAATGGATTCTTTAGGTAGCAATTCGGAGAGAGGTTTTTGTCTGTTCATCTCACTGTCTAGCCTATTATAACAGCAGAATAGGTGGGGGGGCAGGGCTGGGGACAGGGATCAGGGAGGTGAGGGAGAGCAGATTCATAAAACCCGTTTTAAGAAGAAGTATCCAAAAATATAACAGGTGGCTCAAGAGGTGGCACATTTCCTGTCACGGCAAAAGTGCAAACACAAACTGGCCCCCAGCCCCTTTGGCTCTGAGGTTCTAGAAGCAGAGAGCAGAGTCACAAAAGGGGAAGGAGGACGGGGCTGCGAGGCAGCAGAGCTGAGATTGTGGCTCTCAGGTTTCCCAGAAGCCCTGCGACCTGACAACCCCTGAGGCGTGGAAAGTGGTTGGTTCAACTTTATTCTTAGTTGGAATCTCTTGCCATAAGTCAAAGACCCAACCGGAAGGACGTGGAAGGTGCCACCTCGGGAAGTTTGAGAGGAAACCCAAGGGTGACTGGGGTGGTGTCCTCAGCCTGAAGCCCTTAGTCTTGACTGGGTGGCAGCGATTGCCACAGAGACTGCACCCCCACGGGCTGCTCCTCCAGAGTGGCACATGCGCTGCCCGCCTTCCCGTGTTTGCTCTGACTTCCTAATTTCAACAAATAACTTCCAGTGACACATAATACTAAGGGCTGTTGGAGGGAGAGGAAGTAGAGAAATGAATTGGCTTCAATTCTCAACCTCAATTCCAGAAGCATTTATACTGGCTCCCGGCCCTGTCTCACTCAAGGGGTTTGACCCGAACAAAACCTCAGACCAAAAGCTTTCGTTATTTCAGTTCTCAAAAATACACACTCAACAAAAGAAGGGGGAAAAAAAGAGTAAGGTTTGTTGTTTAATTTCATGCTTTCTTTCACAAAGCAACTAAATCCCAGTCATGAAGTTAACCCAAATTCAATTCTTGCAGGAGGGCACTTATCTTGCAACTGATGTCCACACTCTATATTTTATAGACCCAAAGATATGCAGAAGCTTGTCCCCAGGTCAAGGGACAGCAAAATATCTTTTGTTCAACTGATTCATACTCTGTACATGCTAATGTACCTATATGTGGGGGGGGGGGGGGGGTTGTCATCTGAAAGCCCTTCTTCCAGAATCCCCACATGCCAACCCTCTCACTTGGTATACCTTGTCTAGGAGACATGGATAAACCCCATTGCATCCAATCTTAACCAAATGCAACCAATGTGAACATAATTGACAGGGCTCTGACATATCACAGAGAACTGCAGGGTGAAACTAAAAAACTGAGAAAAACGCATGATCATTGGGATTCTGGAAATTTCCAATGCCTACTCCTCCACACAGAGACCACCACCACAAATTCAAAGGACTCTGGATTCCTTGGTTAGATATTCTTCCCCTAAAGCCAGCTGCAGTTTGAAACAAATGTTCAAATGTAGTTGAGAATTAATCATAGCCTTCTCTCTCATAAATATAAATAATTTTATCAGATATATCCCAAGAGCAGATTTATGTTAAAAATGGAGGAAAGCATGAACAACTTTTGTTGTCATATGAGTGACTGGTGTCACGGAAGACAAACATTTTTCCTATAGGAATCCCTACTGGTCCTCTTCAATGCATGCAAATTGCCTCAAAAGCAGATCTGCCTTTATAAAAGCCCACTCAATTCCTTTCTCAGCCTTTTCACGAGCAAGACTCCAGCAAAGTGGAAATGGAGGATGTTGGTCATTCTCACTAATTCTCTGTTAGCACTTGCATGTCCAGCCTCCGATGTCAGGAGAACTTACCAACAGGAAGGTGACCAGTGGTTGTCATGGAGATCTGGGCCCTGCAGAAAGTTTTGCTGTCCAACAAGTCTGCAGCAATGAAAAAATAAAGGGCATTAATACCCCCCTTCTTACAACACCACAGCGTGTGGCCACTGGACCATCAAACTAAGAATGTCAAAGGGCCTTCCGTGTTGGGGAGTTAGTTACCTACTGTGCTACCATAGTTGGTGTCGTATAAATAGTTTTCTTCTTTCCAAGTGTTCATGATGGAAGGGTCTAGAAAGAATAGAAAATGGGGGAAGATCAACAACCCTTATTCCCAGGGTGAAGAACCTGCCCCTTCCAAGTCACTGCCCTTCAGAGAGGCATGGGAAGAAGGGTATCCCCCCAAGAAAAAGGCAACAGTGTGCTTCAGCTACACATCGCTTTTTAAATGATGCCATCCCACAGTTCATCGGGCGCCATATGTGAACAGCCTTGCTAGGGTGCCCTCCATGTGATCCACACCTGTCCTTGACCAACGCTCTGATTTCCTTAGACTATTTCCAGCCTCCCCTGGCTTAGTCTTACACTCTACTATATAATCCCCAGAATATTTTTACCCTGGGGAGGAGGGAAAGCCTGGTTCGGGACAAATAAATGTATAATAAGTGAGCAGTGAGCTCATTTTTTCCTGTGGATATCTTCCTGGGTGAATGTGTCTTTCAGTAAAGGTCTGATCAGCCTTATCAGGGTCTCTTCATGACTAAAATCCAGAGAGAATCCCCTTCACATTAGGTGTCAACTGACTTCCTTTAGGTCTCTCCAGTTAGCTTAAGTGGTGACATGATGTTTAAAAAAAAAGAAGAAGAAGGGCTGCCCAGCAACCTGTCCTTCTCCTGCACGCCAGGGAAGCGCATCTCTCTCCGAATATTCTCCAGAGTTCCTATTCGAAGGAAACTCTCCTCTCCTTGCCCCAGATGAAGCCCAGCTCCCACCCAGCCCCCATAACCAGGCTGGTCTTCAACACAAGCATTCCCTTTCGAAGTTGGTCAAGATTCTTCCCCTTATTCTCCCCACCCACCCAAGTTTCCTGATTTCCTTTCCCTGCATTTGCAGGCTGCCCTCCACTCCCCTCCTGGCCAGGTTCTGAGTTGTAGGGCTGGGGTGGTAAGCCACTGGCCGAGTTTCATTTTGTTTTTATAGCATAAATGGTATAAAACCTGACTCACCGGCTAAGTCCTCCTGTTTACGACATAGGGATTTAGCTGGTGTTTGAACTAATAGCTACGTGTTTGGGCACCCCAAGCCCAATCTCTTGGGGTTACACCCTCTCTCCTTGTTGGGTCACCTCATACACCTGTTGTTGTCTCTGAAAACAAACTGAACCAAAGAGGTTTGGGGGTGTTGGCCCCTCCAGGAGCCTCTCATCCCCTCCTCCCAGGGTGGACCTTCTCCACCCTTCAGCTCAGCTTTTCTGAACTGGCAGCACAAGAATGGCTGGGTGGCCAGGGAGGGGTGGCCAAGTTCTTGGGACGTCTCCAATATACCCTGTCTCCTCTAGAGGGGTCATCAGTAGGGTCAAGTGCATTTGCAAGGGATCTTCTTAGCCACGCCCTGCGTCATCTCTGGGGCTAGGGCAGACCTATAAAGCACAGACCATTCGGGAACCCCTCCCCCAGTCTGTAGAGAGAGGGCGGGGCTAAGGAGGCCTAATTAACATGCTTAGCAGCTATTGTTTTTTTTCTTTAATAATGGTAGACCAGTCCCCTTATAAAAGAGTAAATAACTGCATGGGCTAATTTTGGTGCCAAGTGACTCACAAATCACCCCCAGGTCAAATTCTGTCCTTGGTGACTAGCACGCAACCCTCAGGGAGGCCTGTGTCAAACTTGGTCAGCCCACGTGGCTCGCAATCTCCCTGATGTGGACATAGGGAGTGACCTGGGAGCAGTGGCACCTGCACTGTTTTATCATGGTGGCAGACTGTGGGGAAAGCTCTGGGAGAGAGATTTAGGACAGAGGAAAGGGGACCAAAATGAACATGGATATTAGAGGACTGTAGACTCTGCTCAGAGCCCAGGGCATCTCTCCTGTGAAAATGTCGTTAAGGCAGGAGGTGGGCTCCACAGTGCCTTTGGCCGTCCCCAGGGAAGCTCCCTAGGGCCAGAAACTACACTAACCACAATGCCAACTCAGCATCCCCTCCAACCCTTCCTGGTGAACAGACTCCCATTTAGGGAGGAGGGGGAGAAGAGGAGACATTGACCCTTCCTCTTTCCTCACCTTGCTTTTCTGAACTTTCCAAGTCTAATCCCCTTACTCTTTTTCTGGGGAGGAAGCCCATCTTAGAATCTGCCCTCTCCCAGCTACCAGGCTGACCTGCAGAAGGAAGCAGAGAAGTCTGGGCAGAAAGGAGGCCCAGAAAGCGTGGGTGATCGCTGGTCCCAGGGCACGGATATGAGGCTCCTGGAAAGGTGGTCCACTGGAGACAGGCAGGAAAGTGGCTTCTCTGGGTCTCCTGCCTACACCTCCTCCCACACTCTCTCCGGTGTTCCCTCCCCATTTTTCTTCCCAGGGCTTTGTCTAGCCAACTTGGCTCCCGGAATCTCCTACCACTCACCGGTCTGTTCAGTCTTGACAATGACATTGTGTGTGGACTGGAACAGGTCACTGCTGCACTGGCCTGTGAAGGACAGAATGCGAAAGTCAGAGGGGACCCAGATGAAGCCAAAACTTGATGCTTAAATAAGGACAGGCTGGCTTCTCTGAAGAGCTTCTGCCGTTTTCCTGCCTGACCACCTAGGTTTGCTCATGGTAGGGGGCTTCCCTCTCGGCCTCTACATACTCCAGTCTGGAGTCTGTCCCTAGCCCCATAAATCATCAGCCTAGGTAACCCATTATCTAATTGAATTATTTGGCATTGTAGAGAGAAGACATCTAGTATGGTGGACCTAGAATTTCAGAAGTCACAAGACCAGTTTTTCCATTCCCAGGTGGAAGGCATTCACTTCTTTTGGTCTCAGGTTTCTCATCATGAATTTAGGGAATTTTACTAGATAGAGTCCATCGATGACCTCTAAGATATTTTCCCATACTAAGATATGACATGAAACGGAAAGGAGAATATAGATCAAGTCATTTTGATTTAACCAGCTTGATTCTTCAATTCATCTGGATAAAATGCAGTGAATTTTCCCTTGTTTATGCCTCCAGCATGTGGACAAGTGGGGCCCACCACCTAGTCCTGTGTTTGTTTGAAACCCCTCTCATGCTATACGGTATATAAAAGCACACATACATGCAGGTGAATCTAGAATTTTTCTCCTCTCCAGATAGATTGTGACTATCTCAGGAGTACAGGTCAAGCCTCTAACTTCTCTGACCTTCAGATTTCCCATCTAAAATATGGCTACAATATTTAGTTTGTCCTAAGGTCACTCGATGAGTGCCTAATATAAATAAATACTCAATAAATGTAAGTAAAACATCTGCAAAAAAGCAAACAACAAAACAAGGGGGAGACATCTGTCCATTAGGCTCTCAGAAGTGACAGCAGCCTGTGGGAGACCAAGCAAGTCACAGAAGGTCAAAGACGGAAGGTCAAAGGTGGCCACAACACCTCCCAGGTCTCCCTGCCTCAGGCTTCAATCAGAGCAAAGCTTTAAAGGAGTGGACTTAATTGGAGGTGGGGAGGTAAATATTTTTAATTCTTCAATTATAAGCCTGCTCTTTCTGAAGACTCCTGGGGGTTATTTATAGAGCCTTGTTTGGTTTGATTCTAGTAAAAGAAACATGAGCAACCAGCGCCATGAGGTGGGTGAGAAGAAGGGAGTGCCGGGGCCCGGGATGAGGTCATCCGCAATGGCCGCCCCAGCTGCCAGCCGCACAGCTGGACTCGGGCTGCGCTCAGTGTGGATGGCAGCTGTCAGGGTCTGCCTCTGCCTCAAGTTCTGGAACTCACATTTCCTGAGCCCTAATAACTTGCAAATACAGGTTCTCCTAAGACATAAGTACTCTTTCCCGTGTGGACGGGCCAGATCACTAGCTTTTAGTAATCAATGCAACATGTCCCAGTTCTCAGAGGGGCTGGTTTTTTACAGCCACTATTAGAAGAACTTCATGCCAGTGTCAAAGCATTCTGCAAGAGGAGTTGTCTGTCCTGCTGGGTCTTACAAGTCAGTGTAGAATATGCATGTGTGGACAAGCCACCACCAGTGGGTAGCTTTTGGAGTGGTGGCCTCTCGGTGTGCAAGATGACATTGGGAGAGACACTTGAGGCTGTAGGGCAGCATCATTGCAGAAATAATTCATTCTAACTTTTTTTCATTCTTTTTTTTCTTTTATGTTACAGAATTTTTAAGAATCTGCTGAAATACAGTGAAACTTCTCTCCTCCCAAACATGCAGATCTCATTTCATATATCTTCTTACTATTCTAGGCCCCTATTTTAAGAACTCAAGTAAAAGGGTTTTTATTTCTTGGTTTGTTAAGTAATCGTGATCATCTTTAACAAGCAAATAGTTGGTAACTAAACTGCTGACCTCTGTTAAAAAAAGGTAAAAGAAAAGTTTGTCTAGGGGTAGTAAGTATTCCATGAGCACCCAGCCAACCCTTGTCTCCCTGAAAATTAATATAAGGAGAGAATTAAATTACATCATGTTTAGAAGGGATTAGACATGATTTGTACCCTAGGCTTCACTCCTGTCCTCTCACCTCCCGTCTAATTTCCTGTCTTGGGAAATGACAGTTTGGAGGTGAGACCATGCTTTGTTGTCTCCACAAGAACCCAGCCAGCCGCGGAGCCCCTGCGCTTCCCAGCTGCCTCCCAGCAGGGTAGGAAGAGGGGTAGTCACCATTCCACTTGAGATGCTGCAGGTTGCTGTAGAGCAGCTGCCCCGCGGTGCCCGCCGCCCGGGTGAACTCCTGCAAGCTCATGCTGCAGAGGTGCTCTCCATTGATGTCGAACTCCTGGAACGGGATGCAACTGGCATCCAGCTGGTTGGTGTCCAGCAGGTGCTGAAGCCACTCCCACACCTGGTACTTGGTCCAGTACTGAGGATGGATTTCATGCCACTGGCCTCCGAAAAACCCACTGGATACTGAAAAACAAGAGGTGGCCCTGTGAGTGGCCCCTGGTTGCTCCAGGGCACAGGCTCAGACACAGGGATGCTGGCTGGCAGATGTCTTGGGAACATGACCCAAGCCCTTGTGCATCAGCAAGGGCGTCGGAACATGCAATGGGTTCTGCACAGGAGGCTTGCAAAATGTGGTTCTTCCCAACTGTGGCGGGGCGATCATTTAGCCTCTGTGACTTCATGTAGATAAGAATATGAGACCTCAAATGCTCTGAGCTCACTCCCCACCCACCCCCAAAAATGCTACAAAAGTTTAAACATTGCTATAGTTTCAGCAACTTATTAGCTTATTATCCACACACTTTTGTCTCTCTGTATCCCTGGGAAATTGGTGCCAGGGCTCCTAATGGATACTCCAATCCCTCATATAAAATGCTATGATATTTGCAGATGACCTACACAATTCCTCCCACATATTTTAAGTCATCTCTAGATTACTTAGAATCCATCATACAACATAAATACTACATAAATAATTGTTATAGCATGTTCCCTAGGAAACGAGGAGAAGACAAGTCTGTATATATGCAGTAAAGACACACTTTTAATCTAAGGTTAGTTGAATCTGCAAATGCAGAACCCTCAGATTTAGAGGGTCAACTATAGTCCCCCCACCTTTTTTCTCTTGCATACATTCATACAGGCATGTACAAATACACCTCCAACCCCAGACCATTTTAAACCATCAATGAAGCTAGAAGTTAAGGTTCTTTTCTCTATGATGCCTTTGCTTCTCCCACAAGTGGTCCCCATCATTTATCTGCTAATGTGCTGACATCTTTATTGCCTCACACTGGTTACAGTAGCTGCTGTCATGTTACTTCCCTGCTCAGTTACCCTCAATTACCTCCAGTTTCCACCGTACTTAGGTATAAAACTAGCAAGCCAGGCATTGAGGATCTTCACTACTTTTCAAGAGACCTTTGACTCTCATTTTTTTTCTGTACCATTCTCTCAGTCCCCTTTGCATTCTACTCTTATTCCTGTTGGATTCCCATCTTTGAAACTCTGATCACCCACAAAGCCATCAGTGTCCCTGCAACTTGCATCAGGGGCTCACTGTCCTCTGGGCCTCCAGGAGACATGCTTGGTGTTTCGCTAAATGGCATTTGTCATGTTCTGCTCTTCTTCATAGTTCTCTAAGTTCTGTCTTAGTCCTCTTTGTAAACTGTACGCCGAAGGTCATGAACTCTGCTCTCCCCAATTCATATCTCCTATGAAAACTGCCTCAGACCCCTTTCCATAGAAAATGTTCACTATATATTTATTCAGTGGGATTTTTGCCAGAAGAAGAAATAATGTAGGAATTGGAAGCATTGTCAGGTATAGGTAAAGATGACTAGTCCAGATACAGTGAAGCAGTGAAGTTCATTCAGGTCAATAAATATGGCTGAGCCTGTCATGTGCTAAACATCTAGGTATGTGACTCTGTCCTGCTCACTTAAGAGAACATCACGTAGTTGACCCAAAGTTTTTGGGGGTTGGAGAACAGAGAGCCAGCTCTGGGGCCATGTTACAGGGCTGAGAGATTGTATGGTCCTCTTGAAAATGGAGGCAAAGAGGAGGCTATCTCTTTCAAGAAAAGCAAGGAAGGGCAGCAGCCAGGGACAGATGCTATTATATCTCTCTAATCTGAAGAAGGGGAAATCCAACTGACAATGACACGAACTCAAGACATGAACTAATAAAGAAAAATGCATTTGTAAAGAAACTGCCTCTAACTGTTCCTTCAAAGCCATGTGGATCAATCCTTCTCACTTTTTTTTTTTTTTTGGTACTGAACTCAGGACACTTGGCCACTGAGCCATATCCCCAGTCTTATTGTATTTTGTTTATAGACAGAGTCTCACTGAGTTGCTTAGCACCTCACTTTTGCTGAGACTGGCTTTGAACTCAGGATCCTCCTGCCTCAGCCTCCCCAGCTGTTGGGATTACAGGTGTGGGCCACTGCACCTGGCCCTTCTCAAAATTTAATGTGATCACGAATCATGGGGAACTCTGCTCAAATGCAGATTCTCATTCAGTCGATCTGGGGTAAGGCCTGAGTTTCTGCATCTTAACAAACTTCCCCATGCTGCTGCTGCTGGTGCTGGTCTGTGTAATGACAAGGTGACACAGTGCTCCAAAAGGCTTGATCTCTGTAACAACCATGGCCTACCCCCAGCACCCCCCAGAGGACAAACCAAAGGGGGAATGTTCCAACTCAATCCCACTTTTTCTCATCCTGCTCAGAATTCACCCTTTGTTTTC
This sequence comes from Marmota monax, assembly GCF_021218885.2. Classification (NCBI taxonomy): domain Eukaryota; kingdom Metazoa; phylum Chordata; class Mammalia; order Rodentia; family Sciuridae; genus Marmota; species Marmota monax. The sequence continues at coordinate 1,626,395 of NW_026692072.1, read as the reverse complement.
TGATCTCTGAAGCAACAAGAGCAGAAGGTCAAGATCATTTAGGGCACAAGGTAACTAACATTGGTAATATCTGCCACCTCCAAGATGAGCTTCACTCCTCATGTTTCACAGCCAAACAAATGCAGAGCTAGACCCTCAGCTTGGGCCCTAAACAGGAGGCCAACCATGGGGGTAAGAGTGAAGATGGGAAAAATTCTAGTCCAAAAATTTGGTTATATAGAACTCTTCCCAAATGTACAAAAACAGAGAATTTAGACCAGATGTTTCCTTGTTCCCCAATTATTTTGGTGTCTCACAAACTCAGTTGTTTAAGGATAGGATATATATTTTTTGTAGCTCTCTAAACATATGACCTTTTTTTTTCCCCCTAAAATAATTGTGTGGCTCTCACAGCACAGGATTGGATTTGCCAACAAAAGCAACAATTTTCCATCACCAAGTGACAGACCTGGAATAATCTCTTCTGCAAACTTAATAGGGTCTAGTGTAAAGAAGAAGGCTAACATTGCATCCTGTTCAAACTTGAGAGAATCCAAGAATTTTGTCTGAAGTTGTCTGGGAAGATACATAGACAACCAGAGAATTCATCAGATTCCTGAATTTCAGGAGAAAAACTGAAAATCCATTGAGTTCTGATCTTCCCTGTCACTCAGCTGTCTCCTTCTTCCTCTCTCTTTCAATGCTCCTTGGAGTCTCTGGAGCTTAAGAAATAAAAAGCAATCCCCAAATTCTACACCCTGTTCAAACATTGCTCCAGTTTTCTCCCAAGCAAACGGGAGGACATTCTGTCCTAATCAAGGATCCAGGGACCTGGAGATGTCATATTTGGGACCTTTCTTCCAGGTCCCCACAGGGGATCTAAAACCTGCAACAGAAAAAAGTATCACTGCCAGGAAAGGCAGCAGTTTGGTGGGACTAGCCATCAAACCAGAAGGACACCTGTTGGTGCTTTCTAACATGTTTGGCTGGGATTCCAAATTAAAAGAGGTGGAGCTCCACATGGACCAGCTGCTTCTGAGAGACTGTCACTCCCTCCCCATTACCTTCCCACTCCCGCTTCTCAGACTACGCTTTACGGACAGGCTCTGTCCATGTTCCAAGGCAAACCAGCCGCAGAGCCTCTGGTGGGGAGATTAGCAACAGGTATGGGGTGGGTTAAGCCCCAGAGCCTCATAAGTCCAGCACCTCTGGCTGCCCCATGGCCTGCCTCAACTGAACGCCCGTACTGCAGGATGTGAGGTCTTTCATTCAGCAGGTATGTTCTGTCCAGATTCCACCGTAAGCCACAGGCTTGACCACCACACCCTCTACCAGCCTAACCATCAGGTTCTCCCTCTGTCAATCAATGTGTGCTAGACTAAATCACTAAAGGAGGGCACCTGGTTCCTAAGCAATTTCTCTCCCCTTAATCAGCAAGGCGACTGGAAGGTGAACTAAAAGACAAACCGCTATAATCCCCTCATCCCTGACCTCCATGCTTCTCCCACTACACACACACACACTTCCCCCTTCCTATCTTGCTATCCCAACCAAACACTGTTGAACTTCAACAAGGAGTCTTCCCTTTGGGCAGTTCTTCTAGCACCATCACTGCCAGGCTGCCAACCTGGAACCCTGCATTCTGGGAGGAGACAGTGGAATATCTCAAATGCGCTTTTCTCTGGAGCTCTGAGAACCTACAGAGAACTGCAGTATTAAGAGTTTTCTCAGGGCTGGGGATGGGAGAGTGCAAGCTTAGCATGCAGAAGGGCCTGGATTCCATCCCCAATACATCACACACAGAAAGGGTTTTCTCCATTCCTTCTGTTCCCCATGGCCTCTGCTGAAGGAAATCTGCAGTTTTCAAATATCAGGTTGGGGGATTCAAGCAAAAGGAGAATGCCCTTGAGCAGTGACCCCCAAACCCACATGGCCCCTTACCATTGCACGTGGGGTAGCTGTCTGTCCAGGCCGGCTGCTGGTGGAGGAGGCTATTGCTGGGGTTGAGATTCATTACACCACTTCCTTCCAGAATCATGATCTGTAAGGGGAGCAGAGAGCCCATTCAGACAGTGACTCTTGGACAAATGTCATTGGAGGGTGCAGATCAGAGAGTTAATTTAGGAAGAAAAAGAAAAAAAAGGAAAGAATGTGTCCTCCCACCCACTGCCACAGCCCTTTCCGTAAAAGCAAAACTCATGGCAATTAAAAATTTCCAGGTTCAATTTTCATATGCATGAGGCAAGTTTTTACAGCCACCCATTCATAAATGAATAATCTCTGATCAGGAATGAAACAGGAGGAAAAGCAATACCTGCTCCCAGGGCAAGTCTGGACAGCATCCAAGGTTTTTTGTTTTTTTTTTTTTAAGAGTGAAAATGCTCCAAAAGAGCCTTAAGAGATTTTATTTAAAGCTGAATTTCAATCGGTGAAATTTCAGACCCAGCACCTATGCAGGAACTCTGTCTGCAACCGGACATTCGCAGGTCCCCACACACCTAAGCAGCCTGCACCTGGAGACCCAGAAATGTTCATTGCCTTAGTACAGATACCTGCTGAGGTCCAAGGGCCTCCGTCATATTTTAGTAGAGATCCTTAAATATTTTGCCTTTGAGATAATATCGGAAATCATTTGGTTTATCTAATAGGTACAGCCCATTTCTGGTAAAGAACATTATTTTTTTTCCCTTCTCTCTGGTAGAAGTTCTGACTTGCTCTTCTCCTGTTAGAGATCTGGAGAATTCAATAGGCTTTCAAGCCGACCTCAGGGTGACTTCCTAAGCCCATGGACTCATTTTCTCAGTTAAAGGACCCAGGAAAAGAGTTTTCCTCCATGGGCCTTTAAACCATGTAAGAATTTTATACTTTAAAAATATTGCCTTCAATTGTCCTGCATTTGTGACATCCCTGCCCCAAAGTTGGGCACCCTCCCCATCACAGACCAAAGCCCCAGGGTGTGTGCAATAATTCAAAGGAAGAGCAGGCTGTTTCCAGAAAGTTATTGAGCACTCCCAGAGGCTGTAAAAGTCACTTGCTCTTTAGAAAACGTTGAGGTGGGGACAGGAGTTGATTACTTCACATCATGGAAATGTTTCTGATGGTTTGGGGGAAACTTTGCATCCTCAGATTGGAGTTGTGGACCCAGGGTCATTCTAGCCTTGCCATCCCCAGGCCCCAATTGAACTTCACTCCTCTGCTTTGATGTAGGGCCTTCGGGGGTGGGGGGGAGGGTAGAAAAGGGGCCTGGACAAAGCAGAAAGATGTGTTCATGTATTCATTGATTCAACAAATATTTATCAAATCAGTGAAGAGCTGGGCACTCACTGTCCTAGGCACCAGGGACAGAGCATTGATTAAGGGTTGAACTAGGCTGCACGCAAACACTTGTGAGGATTATTAGCATCATCATCTTTGTTACTTGATAAATAATTAGGCTTGAATCCAGCCTAAGTGGAAGGTGGAGACAGAAAGATAAGCCAGGAATGATGGGTATTGTAATTCAAAGGGACCACGGGGTGGGAAGACGACAGGGGAGCTGGCTTCTATGTCTGAGAAGAGTTTTGAGTCAACCCAGGATATGTGGAGTTGATTCCACCTCTCCCTCCTACTAGCTCATATTAGCACTACTTCACACAAATTTCCTAACTTCCCTGAACCCCAGTTTCCTCATAGGTAAAGTGCAGATGATTCTATCTAACCTGGACATTGGTTGGAGAACAAATGAGTTTCTGTACCTCAAGCACTTGGCACAGAAGTAGGCCACTATTAAGTAGGACAGGTGTTATGATGCGGAGAGTCACTACCTCTCTGGATAACCTGAACCAGAAACAACGCTGGGCCTGTTTCCCCATCTGGAAATTTCAATAAGATGACTATACCAATTCTTAAGTTCTTTCTAGAAAACTCTTTGATGCTCACCTTCAGAGAAGGAAAACCAACTCAGGCCAAACCTTCCTCTTTCTTTTTCTTTTTTTTTTTTTCTTTTTTATTTTTTACAATAACTGGGCATTTTCTCACCCCACTTTCTAGACCAATTGCCCTAAAGGTGAAAAAATCAGTCTGGGGACTTCAAGGCAAAAGAAAACCTTCAAGTCCCCAGAAGGGGTGGCTGGGGGGAGGGAGGGAAGGGCACAGGGCCCTGGCTGTTGTTTGCTCAAGGCTGGGCTTACTCCTTGGCAGCATTTGCTCAACCACAAGCAGCGGAAAGGTTACTGTTTAACCCTGAAAGAGCCAGAGCTCCCAGCCCCGCCCATTTGCAGGGATCCACTGGCCTTCCAGGTGGGGGGAGACTTCCCTGAAATTCTTTCATGAGGATTCACCTGCAGGGCCGTTTCCAAGTGGCCATTTCAGCAGGAGCAAGACCTGCCCAGGTCATCTGTGAGCCACGTCCTCAGCCAGCTCAGGGTATATTCACTGCTTCCTAACCAGCAGAAGGCAGGCTGTATAGGGGGCAAAGCACCCCGGCAACAGCTACAGAGTCAGGAGATGCAGGCTTAGAATCCAGGTCCCTGCTAACTACAGATGACCCTGTGTTCCAATCTGTCTAGCCCAAAACCTTCTGATCCTCACTTTTCCTGCTTGAAAAAAAGTGAGAACATATTCAAAATGTAACCAGACAAGCACACAAGCTGGTTATGTAGAGAACTTGTCAGGTAATTAGAAAAAAAAAAAAAAAGAATTACTAAGTGTCTCAAGTCAGTTCTCAGCTTCTAGCCTGATGCCCACAGGCTCCTGTCTTCAGAGTAGGTGGCATTTCTCACCATAAGCTTCTGGAAGCATCCAGAACTACACCTACCTCACAGAAAAGCCTTCAGAACTATAGGGTCAGAGCCGCCCTGTTGCCACCCCCACCCCCAAGGCTGACCTGACCTGTGGGCACAGACCCTGCTCCATGCCAGCCCCACTTTCCAAGGGAAAGCAGCAGCGTGGTGAGGGGCCCTGTTTTACAGGGCACTTTAAATGGTTACCACTCATAAAAGAGTTTATGTGGCTTAACCCTTAGTGAGTCAGGGTTCACTTGAGCTCCCCCAGGCTTGTGAGCAAAGAAGGTCAGCATCTGCAACCGAGCAAGGAACTGCAGGGAGCGCCCTCAGGGTGGGCTGGTTCCACTGAGGACCCTGGCCCAGTCTTACCCCCCTCCAAGGGCCAGTTTTTCCAGGTATAAAATGAGGACATGTGTCCTCCAACAGCCTCCCAGGACGGTTGAGGAGATCAAATGAGATCATGGACAATAAATGTTCCTTGAGAACTGTAAAAAAAAAAAGTCCCATTATCCCCAACACCCCCTCACCCTATATACCACTCCAGACTTTCTATGGTGTGCAGTGAGAACCTTATGGGATATAAAAGGCAACCCTCTTCATTAAAAAGCAGGAGGGTTATTTAATGCTCTATTTTCAGGTCCCCACTTTACCATCAGCATAGCTTTCCTTATTTCCCTAACAGATGGATCAAGTATGTACAGTGGGGCCTGGAATCCAAGAGACCCATCCAGGTGCCATCTTGCAGCCATGTGACCCAAGCATGTTAACCTTTCTGAGCCTCAGTTTCCTCACAGATTTAAAGAGAGGAAGATGAGGGGTGGTAACGCTGATTTCCTTTAAGGCTAAGGGTTGTTTCGAAGGATAAATAATAGAGTGGGTTTAAAGTCCAGAGCCTGGTCCCCAATAAAAGTCCCTTTTCTCACAGTGCTCCTTTAACATATCCTCCTTCTTTTAGGACTGGGTCCTTAATTCAGAGCCTAAGGAAGAACAAGTGCTCCTGCATATCACCAGGGAGCTGGGGAAGGACCCATTTCTCTCCATCCTCAATCAGAAGGGGGAAGCCGGGGACTGGGGGGACCCTCACCCATGCCAGGAAGTGGTTAAAAGCCGAGTTTCTCAATGTCTCCACGAGTAAAATTGGAGACTCAATTATTCTTTAAAAAATTTTTTTAATTAACACAGAACATTCGTACCTGTGTGTGGGGTACATATAATATAATAATTTAATACATGTACACAATGTGTAATGATCAAATCAGGATAATTAGTATTTCCATTTTACCCCCCTGTGCTTCAAAACACTAGGGCAAGTTCCTCCTAGCTAACTGCATGTGGGTGTTTCTCTTCTCGAGTCCCTCATCTCCCTACCTTCCCAGCCTCCCGTGACCACCATCCTGCTCTACATCTTTAGCTTCCACAACTGACTGAGAACATGGAGTATTTGCCTGGCTTATCTCACTTAAAACAATATCCTCCAGTTCCATCCACATTGCCACAAACGACAGGACTTTTCATTCTTTTTTTCTGGCTGAATAGCCTTCCATCATGGATATAAACCACATTTTCCTCATCCATTCATCCATCAATGGATAGCTCCGTTGGTCTCATATCTTGGCTGTTGTAACATGGGAGGCTCAGTAAACATGGGAGGGCAGTTGGGGATGGGAAGTCTTTTGCTCTGGAGGTGGGTGCATCATGGGGTGCTCAGCAGCATCCACAGCCCATACCCACTACATGCCAGTAGCACCTCTCTCCCCAGATGTCCCCTGGAGAAAAACCACCCCAGGTTGAGAACAGGGATTAAAACCCAAGTCAATGGAGGCAGACACCTTGGGCTTTGCTCTTATGATGTGGCCGCCTTGGGCTGACTCGTAGCCTTCCTAAGCTGCTATTTCCTCTCCTGGAAACAGAAGGCATTAGTCCCTGCCACGGAGACTTGCTGAGGATTAAACAAGGCCTTAGAGTCCGCACACAGCCTGGTGCCTGGTGCACGGAGAGCGATTGCCTAACCAGTGGAGGTTTCAGAAAATATACTGGGTATCGACCTCTGTCGATCCCCAGGTAGTATGTATTCTAGAAATAGAGTATAAATTATTAGTTGGGTATTAATGATCGCACATAAATAAACTAAATTTTATTCAAAACCAAAGAGCCGAATCGAATGAGGATTATCCAGGGATTCTTTTCATTATTCTTTCCCCTCTACCCACATCATAGGTAGACATAATCATGCATGGTCCAGACTTTCATATTTGCCCAAAACTTTATCCATTTGTGCAGAAGTTCACAGAGTGACAGTACAGGGGACAGAAGTCTGCACTCTGTTTGAAGAGGAGAAGCCAGACATGCTACCCGACAGAGAAAGTCACAGACAAGCACTTGGTGTCAGGCTTCCAGCCAGGACCTATCCAACCATATGCAGTGACTCCCCCACCCAAATGATGAGCCACAAGCTCCCCTTCAAAATACGGGCCACCAGGTCTTGACCAATCCAAGACTGACTTTTGTGCAAGAAAACGTGTCACACTGAGTAGCCACAGCCTGAGTCTGGTGGGAAAGATACCCCTCACCCCTCACTTTTTGAATCCATGGTTTCGAGTGCCCATCAGCTCCCCAGTGCCCTAAGGACTTGGACCACTCCTGTGCCAGTCACCACAGAGACAACCGCAGCCCCCCCCCCGCGAGCCCACTGCTCTTCAGGCTTTCATCAAAGACTTGCTTCCCTCCCAGAGGAGCATCAGCCAGGCCACCGGCACACATCAGCCAGGCCACTGGCATACATCAGCTGGGCCACCGGCACACATCAGCTGGGCCAGAGTGGGGAGGAGGGTGATGAACGAAGCACTTGGCTTGGTCCTAAAGTTTCAAAGCATCTCAAGTTTTGCTGCTGGTCAGTGGCAAATTTGCCCACAGGAGAGGATAAAGCATAGAGACAGAGACAGCACCACAGAGATCTGAGCCTCCAGGACATATGGAGGGTGTCAGGAGGCTCCAACTCAGCCTCCCCATTGCTGTTTGCCTCAAGGACAACTCTAAGCAGCCATGAGGCTGAAAGCAAGGGTTGAAAATGTGGTGCTGCACCTCAACGGCTGCACCAACCTTGGAGAAGCTGTATCCTGCCTACAGCCTCAGTTTCCCCATAGGACCAAAAACGGAACAACATGGAAGTGAATGGAATGTTTATAAAGCACTCAGCACCTTACCTCTTGTGTGGCAAGTGCTGAATCAATGTTCGCTCTTAGGTTAAGATATGCCCCAGAGTTTCAAAGCTTGGCTTTGGGGACACTTTTGGAGTAGGAGTAGACTCTTCAGAGGCAGGAGAGTGTAATGGCTGAGGAATTCTGGGTTCTGGGGTCGGGCAGCCACAGTTCAAACCCTGGCTTTGCCAATTTGCTAATTAGGGCAAGTTTGGACAAGTTATTTAACTTCTTTAGAAGTTACAAAATCATTTACAAAATGATTATGATTTGAAATGGGGTTGCTGAGAAACAAAAATGAAATGATAGCTGTAAGGTGCTTGGAAAAACATTTGACACTTGAACATAGTAAGTACTTGATAAATGCTAGCTGGTGTTTATAGTAATATTAATCATTGCTGCTGTTATTATGTCTTTGAGCCTCCAAGGAGAAGACTGAAGGCCAAGTTCATTTCAAGCCAAACTTCAAACTTCCCTCATCTGCACAGCATTCTGCAATCCCAGCTGCCTGGCACAGTCAAACAAGGACCAGCTCTCCTGCCCTTCCATCTCCCATTCTGGGGGTAGTGCTGTGGATGCACCATTATGATCAAACTATGAACAGCAGGTCCTGGGCCCTGCTCACAGAATCCAGGATATTCCCCTCTGGGCACAGTTCTTGCCAAAGGGAATGAAGCTATCCCTCCTACTCCCCTTCCTCTCACCAGACCCACCATGCCTGAGGCTCCCAAGAGCCGTGGGAGAGCATGCATCCCCGGGCTCCAGGTAACCACAGGCTTTGCATTCCCACACACTATGGCTGGTGTGCAGGTACAGGGAAAGCTAGGCAGAGCGGTCCCTCTGCAACGCGAGCCCAGCAGTGTGACCAAGACGACTCTTTCCTACAGGGGCCGTTCTCATAAGGAATGCTCAGTTGCTCCACAGAGTAGAGTCTGTGATTTGAGTTAATAGTGATAGAAAAGCAATGCAAAGGAGACACTCCTGAGACTCTGACAGGGGTTGGAGCCTTGGATCTCAAACCTAGGTGGCTTTGCCAGGCATCGGGACTCATAACCAGACCAACAACTGCTCGCTGCCCTCTCTTCTGAAATATACAGAGAGCCTCCCAGCAGAAAGCAATGCAGCCCCGACCTTGGGTCCACTCAGCTGAAAGAAGGGATTTCTTTTGCTCGGTGGTGGAACTACTGAGACTCTGAAAATAATAAGGCTTAATTGAATAGCGTCAAAATAATAATAAGGCTTATTGAACACTTACAATGTATCAGTTCTGTGCCAATGATTTTAAAACACATTATCTCATGCAATGCTCGCAATAACTTTGTGAGATGTTATGTCATTTAACAGATGGCCTTTCTGAGGATCAGAGAGTTTAGGTAACTTAATCAAGATCACACTGTTTAGGGGTGGGGTTGTGACTTAGTGATAGAGTGCTTGACTAGCAATGTGTGAGGCACTGTGTTTGATCCTCAGCCCTGCATATAAATAAAGTAAAGGTCCATTAACAATGAAAAAAAATTTAAAAAGATCACACAGCTTAGCAAGAACTGGAGCTAGCAGAGAATTCAAACTTAGACTATCCAGCAACAAACCCTGGGGACTTACCTACTCTGCTGAGAAGAGTGTGATTTTTCCAGTGGAGAGGAAAAAAACTGTCTTCAACTCATCCTGATCACCACTCCCATTTTATCTGTGGTCACAGCATCTCTCTGAACTGTTAGTCACATCTTTATCAAGCTTATATCCAAATACACACACACACACACACGATACATATAAACACATACATATATATACCATGCACATGCTCCCCCTATGATTCCATGAAGTTATTTTAATTTTATATTTGAGAAATAAACTGGTCCATAGCTATTTGGGCTGTACCTGGATTAGACCTCAGGCCAAAGAGCACAGTCTTCTCCTACTGCAAGAGTGAAGTGCACTGGGAACCAGTGTCACAGATAGAACTGAGTAGAGTTGGTGTCTGCATCCCTCCTCCCCCGCCAGGGGACTGAGCAGAGACCACCACATGCCTTCTTCCTTGTCTCCAAACTGCCACAGAACTAGCTGCTATGGGACGTTTTTCCTCCTCAAGCCAGAAGAGCAATTAGGCCTTTTAAATAATTACTTTTGCTATAATGGTGACATCCACACCATTCTCAGTCCTTTATCAAAGTTCCTGGCAGGTGAATTCACAGCATTTGTCCTAAGGGTGTTGCAACAGCTTACTAACTTCCTGTTTCAATATGACTGTCATTTCAAAGGACTCTCCCAAGTAAGAGAAGAGAAAATTCTTGAACGTGGGAAATGTAACTGAATATAACACCGGCAATAATTGTGCTTTTACAAATGAATCAAAATATGAATCAAGCTTGGGGAATGCATTTGTTCCTTTGGGATTGCATCACAGGTCATTTTCTACCTTCATAATGTGTTTTGAAAGACATTTCATGTTCCCAGGGGCAACATTGGACATATGATTCTTGGGGTTTTGAGCATTTTCAGGATCAATAATGCAATTCTGGGTTGACGGGTCTGGATCCATTATAGGTACACCTTATTAACTGTGAGCCATTCGGAAACATGCATAATACGCTGATCTTTATCCTTCTTGGTGCCAGAACCAGACAAAACGAAACCTTCTGACAGCGGCAGGCACCAAATTGATCAAAAGACAAGATTGCTTTCAATCATCTGCTTATCAATCCTGTTCAGATAGGACAACTGAGAATAGGACAAGCTTTGAATCTGAAAAGGTCACAGAGCCTTGTGAGACCTCAAAAGAAGCGATGGCCCTGTCCTTCTACCAAGAAGGCACGTCCACTTTCAGTTTGCATGTATTCTGTGGGTCCCAACGCCTCTAAAGATCACCATTGGCCCCTGAAGATCTATGGATGCCAAGGAGGGTAAAGAAATCTCTCTTGCACTCGAGTTAGATTGGAATTTTAAAAGTTTGACACAGACACAGGGTTGGGAGACATGAGAAAGATTTCAATCCTGCTTTCTTACCTGGCGTGGGTGTGGCCTATTTTCCTATACTAAGACCAGGGCAGCAGCAGTTGAAGCAGGAGCTATACTATTCTAAAAGCAAGTGACCATAATATAAAGACGACATAGCAAAACCACAGGCTTCCTTTCTTATTACACCTGTGGGTCTTTGTGGGTCTTGATTAAGGCACAGATGTGGAGATGGAAGCATCGTGGATGATTTGTGTGATGTTTTCTTTCTACTTGGCTAAAGAGGCCACATACCTATTTCTTGGTTAGGTCCACAGGCCACTGAACCATCACCACCTAAGGAAGGGCTAAGCTTGAAGCTTTCTAGGGTTCCACCCCAGACCTAAGAATCAGAGTCCACATTTCCAAGAACCTGCCTTAAAAAAATTCTTGAGCAGTCTCCGTCCGAGTTGACAATTTGGGACCCGTAGGTTTGTTCACTTGCTTCCCCTCAATTTCCCATCTCAAGATAACTAACTCCGGGAGTTAGTTGAAGGAAATGTCCATCAACACAAGAAAATCCTTATATAGTCAGAGACAAAAGATTCAATTAGGAGAATTCCAGCCCCCATCCACCTGTGGAGAACCTATCATGGTATTATTTGTCCGTTTAGAATAAAAAGTTCCTAATGGTCAGTACCCCCAAACTGTTAAATTCAGAAATGTTTGATTACTCACAGATATGCACCTCTCAAGGCGGAATACACAACCTGGCCCAGAACAGTGTTCATAAAGGATTTCTATGATGATTCCTCCATCTAGAGAATCCCATGGCTGGTTGGTTGGCTTAACCCCAGCCCCATCCAACCCCCACCTTAGTCCTTCAAAAGATTATTTAATGAATATAAATTTGTTTTGTTTGATTAAATTAGCTTATTCCTTTTAAAAAAATTATTCAACCACTTGGATGAGGGGCCTCATACCCAAGAAAATTGACATCTCAGCCTTTAGAGGACATAAAGTATGCCTAAGAAATGCTGTCTGTCTATTACAAATATTTATTTTTTCTCTCCAGTTTACACACACACATATGTGTATATATATGTGTGTGTGTGTGTGTATAAATATCCATATATATATGTATACATATATATACATACACACATCTATATATAAACTGTCTACTAGATGCTCAGCATCACGCTAGATGCTAGAGAGACTATAGTGTACAGAACACAGACACAGCCCCGTCCTGATGGACCTTTAGCAAGGACACACTTCCAAAACAATAGCAGCTCTTTCCAAAGCCGTGCAAGCTCATCCCCACCTCCAACTGAGGACAAATGCAGCCAGAGCAGAGAGCTCAGGGCCACCCACTCTGGCATGTGGACCTAACCAACCTTGCAAAGAATTTTGATAGGTTTAAAAAGCAGGACTGGTCCTCTCCTCTGCAGCCACCCCATGGCCTTGCCTTCACAGAATGCCCTTGCTAAGACGCGGAGTTGGCAGACCACATGATACTTGCGAGTTTCACAAAACAACCTCAGCCAAAACCAATCTCCACTCAGAGCAGCATAAAGCAGTTGGTTGTCTGGGTGGCTGGATGTCTTGTCCCAGGACAATGGTGTGTTTATGTGTCTGGGGGTTAGGAGCAGGTTGTTAACACAAAACCCACCGTCAACAGAGCTGTTAATTCGGTTGCTGGCAGGGGCTTCTGTTATCTTCTGAATACCTCCCAGAGGGTAGAAGCCCTACCTTTTCATTTGAGTTGGCAGCAGGGTTATTTTTTTGCACCTGTTGCTCTGCTCTGATAACAACACAGTTAAGCATTGATTTGTTGGAAAATAAACAGAAAAAAAGCAAAGAAAGGCATCTGCCCAAACAGCCTGAGCTGGTTTTACTGAGCATTCATGCCAATTTGTTTTTCCTATTAAAAAAACCAAAGAAAAACCTGCGCTTTCAGTTTGGATGCTATCCTCCCACTCAGAATGAAAGGAGGTATCAAACAGGCCCGCAGGAGCTGGCAGGGTCAAGAAGTCAGAAGACCTTGTACTTTTCCATTGGCTGGTTCCAGGAGGGCACTGAGGGGTGTCCAAGGTCTGCAGAGTGATATGGCCAGCCTCCAACCAGCCCAGCCTCAGATCACGGATCAGATTAACAAGGGCAGAGAAGGGGTTGCTGGGATGTGATCGAAACCCAAACCACGCTCTTCCAAATGGTTGACTTCCGAAAGTCAATATGCTTTAGGGAGTAGGTGTGGTCCACGGTTACCTCCCAAAGCGGAGACTCAGCAGTACCACCCCCCCCCTCCTTTGGTGTCAGTCTAACCTCTCTCACACATGTCCTGTGTCCAACCCTGGGCAAAGAGCATACATTGAAAACCACCAGTCCCTGGAACATAGCTTTCTCATCTCAGGAAGAAAGGTACCCACACCTACCTCAAAAGCAGGCTGTATAGACTCACTCATGTTCTACCAGGGGATCTGAGGTCCCAGGAGGAACGGCCTGAGAAGTTTGAGGGGTGATTTCTGTCCTAATCCAAGCATCGTGGTGTTCCTATTTCTCATGAGTTTGTCAGTATCACATGATGAGCGAAGGTCCAAAAGGGCCACAAAGAGCCAAACCAATCACTCAAATGGAGATCGTGAACAACACCAATTGAGCAATGGCATCATCGCCCAGCCATCAACAAGCAAAGTCAGAGGAAGCTTCTGAACATCTCTTTTTTTAAACTGGAGAAGACAGCAGTCAGAAACAATCTCCGACGTTCCCCCAGAAAACCACTTTCCACTCACTTCTCTCAGCCATGGGGCCTTCATTACCACCAGACCACTAGCTTATTAATGGGAGTGTCACGGCCGTGGGGAAAGGGCGCCGAAGGCAGCTTCTCCAGCAGCATTAAGAACAGGGTGATCCAACAAGGGAGGGATATGGCTGGCTGAACTCTCCCAAGCATTCTTGTCAGGAGCAGGGCAGGGAGTGGAGTGCCTGGAACCAAATCAGGCAACAAAAAGAGAAAAGATTTAACAACACCCTTAGTTGACTGAAAAATAAATAAGACCAACTGTGCAGGAATGCGGGAAGGGTGGAGAGAGGCCAGGGGTGGGGATCAGAGCCAGGGAGGGGTGGGATGGAACAAGGCAACTGATTTGACCATTTTGAGAGTCAAATTTCCTCCCAGGAAAAGACTGGGTTGTTCAAGTCAAGGGAAGATCCACAGCCACAGATCTGGAATCCCACAAACTGTATAATTACAAGACAACAACAAAACTATGACAGGGAGGTGGTTCCTGTTTGCTGTTTACCCTTTGCTACGAACTGAGCTAGGCTTTACGTGAATTACCTCACTCAATCCTCAGGAGAACCCTAAACATCATGCACGAATGTCCCCATTTTACAGATGAGGAGGCACAGAGAAGTTAAACAACTCACCCAAGACACAGATCTGGTAAATGGACTGGATGTATTTTTTTGCCCACACTTTTAAATGGGTGTCTTATAGTCATCCATACTGATAGGATTTGTTGATACACATTCGTACATGCACACAACACAAAATATACCAATATAATTTGGCCAAGATCATTCCCCGGCGCTTCCCTGTCTCTCCCCACCTCCCACCACTAGGTTCCTTCCCTCCCCTGATTTTGGACTGGATATATTTTCAGTGTTTGGGGGACAGGTGGGAAAAGCAATATCCTTCTTTATAGCTTTGAAAATAGATCCTTCCATTGCTAAAGAGGAGAAGTTGTGTCTTGGAACCCTGTACTTTTGACAGTCAAGATCCTTTAAGGGGGGCTTTCATAACTTTTTCCCTCCATGTGAGTAGAAGGTATGCTGTTCATCCTGGTGCCCTAATACAAAAGTTTTTGTTGAGTGCACATTAGTCCAGATGCTACCAAAGGACATTTGAACATAGCCTTTGAACTCATCCATCAAAATTTCAGTCTGGGGGTCCTGGGATGCAGCTTGGTACTAGAGCATGTGCATAGCAGGCACAAGTTCAATCCCCAGCACCAAAATCGAAAAAAAATCAGAAAACCTCAGTCCAACCTCTGGTGAAAGCCCCAGGTGGACTCAAGGGATGAGGTGGCTTCAGGCAGCCACCTCAGACTTTAGTCATGAAAAAAGAGCAGTAGTAACAGCAGGAGGAAAAAAAAAATCTGCTGAAAATTAGGGAGATTATGACTCTTTTAGAAGGCACTTGATAACTAAGCATGGCACACAGGTCCTGAGGGCAGATCGGCTTGTGCTGGGAACACCACACAGACCAGAGAGAGACTACAAAGTGTCACTCAGGGAGCCTGCATTTTGTCACTGAAAGGAATCAAGCAAAGTTCTCCCCCTCTTCCACCCTCACTGTGCTATGCCCAAGGCCCTGTTTCAGACCTTGGAACAGTTTGTGAAAATTTAGCTGTAAAAAAATGGATGGGACGATGTAAGGCTTATTCCATTATCCTCTTTGCAGCTTAAGAAGCAAATAACATCTGGATTTTCCCACAAATTAAGAGTGACTCCTCTTAGCAAAAATAAGGTCTTCTCCTTGTTCAGATAATCATTAATGTCAGTAGGCAAGAAAGCCAGTCTCTGTTTTAGTGCCTTTCCATAAGAACGAGAGACGAGGCACCCCGACTCTCGTTTTTCCTTCGGGAACAGACAGAAGCAACTTCTCTGAACCTACTGGTCTACACAGCAAGCTCTCTGGATAATAAAAAATGAACACTCATCAGGAAGGTCAGCAACTCACTAATCAGAAATGTAATTCAAAGAATCAGATCCCCTCCAGCCTATGATTTGGCCCCTGGCTGTTACAGAAGACACCTTTGGAGTTCAAACAAAACTGCAAAATTCACCAATTCAAAAGCCAATTCTCCCTCCTCAAAGGGCCTCAGCTTTCCACCGGTGGTTGGTTAGATGGGCAAGGAAGGAACGTGCAGGGGGCTTTTCACAGCAGCTTCGCAGACTCCCAGCATCGGGAACTGTCAACAATCAAACAATCCCACAACTGTCACATATTCAAACAGCTACATATGCAGGACTCAGAGCAGAAATACAATGCAGAGCCCCATGTTAGAAACTTGTTAGGACTTCCAAGACAATAACAGCCGAGTCTACCTAGCTGTGCAAGTCAAGCACCCCTCTCCGACTCTAGCCTTTGCTGTACCAAGGCTCTATCACCACTGTGGCTGGAGACATCTCTTCTATCTCTGACTGCTCCGTGACCTGCCTTCTCAGAAGGGGGGAGAGGAGTAAAACAAAATATGACACTGAACATGCTAGTAACCACCTGGCCGGCAGCAGGCGCCAAGCAATATTAGCTCTTCTAATCATTCCTACTATTATTATCATCTTCTCTGTGCCAAGGTTCCTCCACAACCCCAAGACTTCCCAGAAGCAGGAAGAACACATTTCCCCATATGACAGAGAAGATCAGCTAATGCTCTTCAGTAGTTACTTCATTAGCCCCATGCAAGAGAATGCTGTAAATTAGGGTTTCCAAGACTTTTATTTGTACTATGAACTCATCTTACAATCTATAGGCCCTTTCTCAATTACCTCAATTATCAAATACTTTTTAAGACAAATGTAATATAGTAGCATAGGCTTCTTTTGTATGAAGACACAAATTGATGTGAATATGCTTTGTATACAACCAGAGATATGAAAAATTGTACTCCATATGTGTAAGAAGAATTGTAATGCATTCCACTGTCATAGATAAATACAAAGAATTAATAAAAAAAAGAATATATCTAATAACCTATGAGATGTCAAACGTCAATATTTTAATAAATCTGCTATAAGTATAATGCAACAGAAAAATGCTTGTAATTTCTCTTGGTAACTAATTGCAACTAATACTAATGTGGAATTTTGCCTAAATTTATACTGAGAGAAAATAGCAAATTTTAATTAGAGGTTATTGCAATTAGTAATCTAGTTTTTCACATCCAAATTCATAGGTGTCCTGAATTCTCTCCATGGACACTGAGAAACTCTTGGATGCCAGGTTAGGAACTCTGGCTATATTACTAACAGCAAGGACTACTTGTTCAACTCAGTCGCTTGAAACCACTTCCCTATGGTCAGAACATTTGAACAATTTACTAAGAAGCAGACCTTACACTATCCAGGCAAAATGCTCAAGGTTAATGCTTTCTACAGCCGTGGTTAGTGGATGTCTGGAGAGGAAACAAGAATTTTAGTGGTGGACAATGTTACACAAAGTTGCACTTAGTCATGTGAGCTGCCTGGAGCAGACATGGGGCTAGGAACATTCTGCATGGTCCCAGGACCACCACGGGTTGTGGTCTGCAACCAGCTTAAAACAAGACTCGACTTGAAGGGTTCCCATTACCATGATCATCACATTTCCCTGCTGCTCGCTGTCCCTGGTGAAGAAAAAAAAGTAATAACCAACAGCATTTCTTTCCCAAGATCACAATACAAAACCAAAGTTGATCATACAGGAGAAAAAAAAATTCCCAGAATTTAAATTTAATTTATCTACTCTTACCCAAAGAGATTCACTGCAAGTGCTTAAACTGAATATTTCTCCTTGACTTCCATTCTGAAATTATTTACTCACAAGCATTTTTCCAGGTACTTTCACATTCTTTGTTTGATTGAATTCTTTCAATAGCCCTGTGAAATCGGTTAACTCCATTTTCCAGATGAAGAAATTTAGATGCTTACATAAGTCAACCAAAGTCACTCAAATACCCAGTGGCAGAGTCAAATTTGAACGCAGGGGTTCTGACTCTAAATCTGGTGCTCTTGATACCACCTCTCAGCTGCTCTCAAGCTACAAGGAGGCATAGCGTCCCACCCCTCCAGACACACAGCAGACCATGCCTGCTCTTCACAGGTGTTCTGCAACTTACAGCCTCTGGCCAGTGGAGTCAAGATGGCAGAACAGAGACTGGGTGCCCTCTGACTTTCTACGTGGACAAAGCTGAGACAGAGGCTGAACTTTTCAGACCCTGAAAAGATGACCCAAGTTTTGTCAGGAGTCACCACAAAAACAGAACTGAAAATAGCTCTTGGCCTTCACACTCTGGTCACCTCATACCCTAGAACATGCCATCAGCTCTACTGAGAATTGTTATTTAAGGCTCCTAAGAGGGATCCTGGAAGAATCTCTACAAGATGGTCATTTTCTTCAAGTTCTGTTGTCATATACAAAAAAGTGAAAGAACCTCCTATTCCAAGAAAGGCTCAAACAAGTTTGGGAGGAAGTTTGCATTACACCTAGAAAGAACTAATGGAGTGACAGAAATTTATCAAATCCACAGTTGGGCCATTAAGGGCTCAGCCCCCAAGATCACTTATTGTGTCTATGATGTTGAGTAAGGAAGACGTAAGGTGAATATAATGTAGAGTAAGGTGAATATAATTTATATTTTTTTTCTGTATAGGGATTGAACAAGAGTCTTGTATATACTCGGTAAGTACCCCACCTCTGAGTTACATTCCCAACTCTTTTTTTTTCTTTTTATTTTGAGACAGTGCCTCACGAAGTTGTCAAGGCTGACCTTGAACTTGATTCTTCTTTCTCCATTTCTCAAGTAGCTGGGATTATAGGTATGCACCAGTTTAGATGTGATATTTTAACTTCACCACAATTACAACATCAAAGACAGTATACATCTAGACAAGGTCATGCAAAAGTAAAAATAAGCATTTAAGTTAAAATAGTGTGGTTAATGAGGTGGTCTATTAGTCTAACAACCAAATATGATAACAGGTACTTTTTATTTTTAGACTTTGTTTCATCACAAAGCGTGTCTTGAATGCACCCATACTGGTCATATCCTAAACAGATATTCAAGTGCCCTTACCAACAATTAAGATGCTTCTGAGAAAGTAAGTGAGGAAGGTTCTGAGGGCCAGGTTGTAGGGGGAAGCTGGAGGAGAGAGACTGTGAATCCAATGAACCAGAATAAGGGGCTCAGACCCAGACAGCAAATGGAAAAGAAAATATGGTTAGGTGCTAGTGAAATCATGTTCAAAGGAATGTTTTACAGGATGTCTCTTTTAAAACAAGGCCAATTAATACCCTATGATCCTCTTTAAATTGGACACCCTGCTTGACTCTGTGGCAAGCCCTGTTGCTCCCGATACAGAGCTGAGGCCCTCTGGGATCACCAGGGGCTCCGGGGAGGGGGCTTCCCAGTGACTGGGCCAGTCTTATTGTCCTTATGATTGCCCATGGTGTGTTCCTATAGAAGTTAATCCACATCTGTCTCATTTACCCAGGAATTCGCAGGCAATCCACCCCATGAGCTCATGAGGACCCACATAAACAGAGCCGATGGCCCTGGGGCCTGTGTGCTCCCTTCTCAGGAGAACGCCTTGGTGTTTTATGGAAGATGGCATAAAACGATCACGTCCATTGGCTCTGCCCCGTGGTCACCAGCCGTCTGCTCCATCCCCTTGCACACTCTCACCAGCTTTGGACACATGAACCAAACTGGGAAAGACCGGATCTTATGTGGGTGTGAACTGACACCCCAAATAAAGGCTCCAAGTGTCTGGTCTTAGTACCTCGGCCAGCTGTGTGCCTTAGCCAAGATTCAGAAGACCCTAAGGAAGCCAACTAGGGCACCTGCTTATCTTCCTTCCTGTCTTGTCCTAGGAGGGCATCTCCTGCCCTTTCTCAGCTTTCAGACCCAGGCCAATCCTACTGAACAACCCCTGCCCAGGCAGCACTGCCTGATCCCCCACCTGGTCACAACACAGAATCAGAGGGTTGAAATACATCTTAAGGATGATCAGGTTTGTGTAGAAGAGGAAACTAAAAGCCCAGAGAGGTGAAGTGTGTTGCCGTGGACCACACAGCTTTGCCAGGTCTCCTGACTGCCCACCTTCTGCTCTCCTCGCACTGGGCTCCAGGAATGGAGTCTGACCTTTCTCAAGGAAGATTCTTAAAGAAAAATCTTTTACCCTTCCCTAATCCAGCAAAGTTTTTATCAGATAACTCCAAAAGATCCATGGAAATGTCTTCTCCTGAGCATCCTGGCTTCCTTGCCTCAATGCCCTTTGGCTGGAAAGTCTGTCCCATCCTAAGACGAGGTGCTGTGAGGAGCATTCCAACCCCCCCCCTCCATACATACCGCTGAGTCCCCGCACAGCTCAACAATCTGTCACTTTAAAACCCCATCTGATTTAAAGAAACTTAACAATGATTAATAAAAGCCCAACTGCCCACTTCTTAGAACAACTCATATTATTTAAAATTCATTTTATTAAAATAAAGACATGAAAATGTTAAATAAATCCAATTATCCACCCTCTCCCTTCAGTTACTCAGAAACAAATTTAAGAGAACCTGGGCAAGATGTGGCTGCCCCCTGCCTCTGTCTTCGGAGGCTGATCCCCACCACAAAATCGGTTTACGGAGCTGACAGCCACCGCGACTAGCTCAGTTACCCAGTAACACAGGCAGGGTGAGAACGTGTGGTCTCCAAACACCAAGCCGATGCCTCCCAACCGGGGCCTCACCCACAACAGAAAAGGTTGTCGCTTCAGCTCTACCAGGGAGCAATCTGAACCAGGGAAATTGGCTGAACTGGCAGCAAAATGGTGTCACTGAATTTATATCTGCTTCCTCAAACCCGTGGCATCGCTTCCCGAGGGTGTGAGCAGATTCTTGGTTTCCACTCCACCCCTCTCCCAGAGGTGGTTCGAAATCACATCTGTTTGAAAGAACCTGGGGGGACTCTGGGGGGAAGATCCAGGAACTCTTCAATGATCTGTACAAGCCTCAATGACAGTGCTTGCTACTGCAACATGAAACAGGGCTCTTACCCTGGGCTTTGGGAAAAGCCAGAGTCTAATGAACACAATCCAGTGCTCAAGTGCAAGTTCCCAAATTCAGGGAGAGGTGGAGGAGATAAGAAGGAAATAAAACTTTGTTAGATTCCAGAAAGCTAAATTCCACTTCCTTGGAAATGAACTTTGACCCAAAGCACTCACATTCTGACCTGAGACCTCAATATGAGCTCCTTCCAGTTTCCAACTGGCATTAGCGAGTACAGTGGTGAACACCGTTTAACCTTTCAATTTCCATCTAGTCTCAGACCCTTAAGGAGTCAAAAAGATATTGAAAGAGGATCAAGGGAAAGTTGGCTGATGAATGGGGGCACTTTCCGATGCCTGCAAACATGGAATCATGTGAGTGAAGGGCTTGTCAGAGATGGGGGAAAGCCCAGAGTACTTCCATTTGGAAATGACAATACAGTAATGTGTTAAGAAATGAAATAAATAAATAAAGCTAAAAAAAAAGTTTATGTGAATTTAACCAATAGTAAATGTTTACTACAAAGTAATAAATAAAATTGAGAGCTTTCAAATAAATGAGACCCGGATCAAACACACCGATTGCCCAAACACACCGATTGCCCACAATCTCCCTTATGAACGTCCTAACCAAGCACCATCTCAAGGTAACCCAACAGAACTCCAAGCACAGCCGTTTCTTTCCCTCGAGGTTGCTTTCTTAAAATGACTCTGTAAAATATTTTGGAATTAAGAAGGATCGTGTATAGGATATTTATTATTTTTTAAGTGTGGTTATATTTCAAAATGACTCTCATTTTTGTGTTCCACCACGGTTTTGAAATACCATTAGCCTTTGACGGGGAAACTACAGGGTCCTACCCCACTCCATATTATAAGAAGGTGGCATTGAAAAGTTATACCACAGCCCCAGAATTTCAGGTCACAAAAAGAGGTCAAGAAGGACCTTCTTCAAGCTCCAAATGCAGTTATTATAGTCATCGTCTAAATCTCCTGTTCTGATAGCATCTCTTAACCATGAAATTCTTCCCAATAACATGCCTTCATCTCTCCTGTTAGAAGTTGACTCTCCCCTTGACCTCAGTGGAGGTAGCACACAGCCATCCGTGAGCCCCAACTTCCCTTTTGCACATTGAAAGTCACTATCTGACACATCTTCACACCCACACCTACAAATCAAAGTCTGCCCTAGACCTTCCACCAGAAAGCTCTCAGATCTGAACCCTCGCTGGCTTCCCCCTGCCACTGAGGTCAGTGCAGACATCAGCGGAGACACCTGTGAACCTGGGCTCAGGGGACCTTGCACTTGGCCTCAGAAACACAGTAGTACTTGGAGTAAGCAGAGTTGACAAAGAAGGTTGTTGAAAACTGTGACTTTGCCGCCCGGGTACTGTTATGGACCCACAAGATGAATTCCCTACTGTTCCCAGTTCTGTCCATGCTGAAGCCAACCCTTCTTGTCCAAACAAAATCAAAAGAGTCCCTGTTCCCAAGGGGTTTGTCACTGCTGAGTCACATCTGCCTGTCTGGTCTCAGGATCCCATTATGGAGTGAACAAAGGGTTAGTTTGTCCCCTTGAGATATGGTAAAGCCTTCTGCCTAAATTGATTTTCCTTTTTTTAAAATTTTTTTTCTGGATGGAGTCATTTTTAAATGCTCAGCTCTCCTCAGGACCCTGCCTACCTTGGCTGCCTGACCAATATTTCCAGTGTGGATGTGAATTTCCTTGCCATGTCCAACAGTGGGAGATACTACAGAGGAATCGACCTTCCCTTATAGTTCATGAGTCAGAAAAATTACCAGCAGAAGACATCTCTAGAAAGGGAGACCATGTGCTCTGAACCCCAATAGCTACCTCACCGACCAGCTCTCTGCTGAGCTGTATCAGAGCCACCTATCTTTTTGTGCCTGTTGGTTTCAGAACAATCTGACCCAGGGACATGGCTTTGCCACACTGATAGAGGGAAGCCAGGGGGCTTTTAAATTCATGGTGATTGGAAGTCCAGACAATGCAGGAAATTCACAGATAACATCCAAAGTCGCCCAGCTTCCTCTGAAAATAAAATCCTACCAAGACCCAGTGAGGTATGCCCTGGAAAGCAAGCTTCACCCCCTGCCAGCTGCCGGCAGCGCCTGCTTTATTTTCTTCTGTCTGAATCCGGGCAGGCTTCTCTTTCCACGCAGGTGTTTGAATTCCAGATTCAAAAGAAGGCTTAAAAATTAAGACTTACCTCATTTACCTAAAGATTCTGGGTGGGAAATCCAATAGCTCTGGCTAATGGAGGGGAGGCAGCAGGCAGCTATCTCTCCAGCTCCTACGGGGATGGGCCACCACAGGTGTTATCACGCCGGAGCCCTCATCAGAGTGAAGATAAATGCATATGACAATAATTTAAAATCATTTTGTAGGATGTTAAGCAATAAGCCACCAACCGGGAATTCCCTAAGTCACTTCCCCCTCTTGTGATTGGCTACCCAGCCCTTTAAAAAAATAAAATAAAGGATTACAAACATTGGCTCATTTGCATTTGGCCAACTCACAGGTTAGTGTTCAAACAAAACAGGTCTAACCAGGTTATGCCTGTGTCTCAAGTACAGAGACAACCTGTTAATGGATGAGGAATTGATTTGGTGGTGACTGTTCTTTTCAGCTCAGAAGTAGTTTCAGGTGAAAAGTACTGTGCTCCCCAAAGACACCCTCAGGGAGGGAGACCATATAAGGGCAAAGGGAGCAGAAGTCAGAATCTGGCAGGGATGATGGGAAAGGGGCACGGGGGGCCCCCTTTAGCATCTGTCTCATTTTCTAATCTGTAGTTGGTCTACCCTGCTTTGGAATCAAGATCTTTACCTTGGCTGTACAGGTACCAGGTTCTAAAGGAGCTCCCAGCCAGGTCTCCCTTCAAGCATCACAAACTGCCTCGTTGACAGTGACTCTTGGCAATTCCAATGGACTTTGAAAAGCCAGGTAAGAGCCTTAGAAGACGTCTGGAAAGGCAGGCTCCTGAGGAGGAGGAACCCCTGTGAAATGTTCAGATCCAGCAGTCAACTCTCAACAATGCAAGGGCTGATTTGCTGGATTATCTGGCTCCTCACTTCCTCTGGACACCTCACATGACCCTGACTACTGTTATTAACACTCCCCATAGGTACTCCAGAAGTAAAGGCCAAGATACTGAAATTGGAAATTAATCAATGCAGTCTGGGCAAGAAGAGGTAAAATGTTGGGGAGGACCGTGGATTTCAACTACCCATGCAACCCTGCCCTGGGGCCCAGGGCATATCAGGGGTTGCCTGCTCCTTCCCTGGCTCACGGATGTTCCTCCTGGTACAGGTGAGAAAATCCCCTGGCAAGGAAAAATACCATCTCCTAACCATTAACTTTCTCTCTTGGGTCTTCCTGGACACTGCCTGGCTGGGCATGAGCCAAGGATCCAAGCAGCTTTCTTGAGCTGCCGGGACTCCCCTATGAGGGAGAAGAGAGGGGAATTGAGTTTTGACAATGAGAAAATGATTTTATGATCAAAACCAAATAGTTCCTATGTAAAAATGAAAGTTCTGCCTATGACCAAAGGCTGACTGGAAAGAGAACAAAAAGCAAGCGGTGATTGTATTATTAAGGCAGGAGGGCTTGTTTTATTTATTTGTGCATCATGAATGCAGAGGGTTTTATAAGTAGCAGGGCGGGGCGGGGGCAGGGGCTTGGGGGGAGTTGGAACTCAGATCTTAAAGCAGGTCTTGAAGGTTTGGGTGGTGTGCTTTTGGGCAGCCCAGTAAAGCCCCTCTGCCTCTTAACCCACACCAAACCCTCCCATCCTTCCCTCCTGTTCATCTAGTGCCCTTGCCAAGGGCCCTGTTAACCGGCAGATGTATGCCCTGCACCTGATAAAAACAGTAAATGTCATTATTGCCCATTATCACATTAGCTCTAATTAGTTTATCAGCTCCAGATCTGAGAGCAGAGCCCTGAGGGAACAGCCTGCTGGAATTTTGCTTGAGAGATGAATCAGGAGCAGCTTGAAGGAGCTCCGCCCTCTACAGGGCAAGTGATAGCGGGGAGATGGGGGGGGGGGCATTAATGCCAGCAG
Organism: Marmota monax; assembly: GCF_021218885.2. Taxonomy (NCBI): domain Eukaryota; kingdom Metazoa; phylum Chordata; class Mammalia; order Rodentia; family Sciuridae; genus Marmota; species Marmota monax. The sequence continues at coordinate 1,601,636 of NW_026692072.1, read as the reverse complement.
GACTCTAGGAAGGCAAACTTGGCCTTCTTTACACTTTCACCTGAGGTTGAAGGGAGCCAGCCCAGCAGCGGTGAGTAGTGGGTAGGTGGTGTGAGGTCCTGAGGTCGTGAACTTCAAATGGAACTCCTACAGGATGCGACTCTCTGGCCCAATCCCAACCACCTTTAATTATAGGCCCTTTAATTCCCAGCTAAAGATGTCCGGTTATGTCCCATTCCTTTATCCACTCTCATTCTGATCATTCCAGATGGGAAGACTACTCCGTTAAGGCACTCCTGAGAAAACTCATTTGGATGGTGGAGATCATGGGGAAGGGGGCAGAGAGATATCATCAAATACACATAAGCCACTGTATTTGTAAATTTTTGTGTATATGAAGTACCTAACAATGTGTCTGGTACTTAGTGGGTACTTAGTACGCATTGATTCTTTTATTTACTCGGGACTTGGTTGAACCTCCAAGAAGAAAAACAGTACCTCCCCCTTCCCGGAAAAAAAAATCAGATTTTTAGGCATTTTATATATTTAAAGAAACTCTTTTGGAGTATGAATTCTTTTACCCTAAGATCAACTTGAAGAAGAAGCACTGCCATCAAATTAGACAGATAGATAGACAGACAGACAGACAGACATGATGGGATAGATGTCCTGGTTTTTAGCTGAGAATACTGTAAACTGGAATTGATGATGAGGATTCTTACTGCAAAAGTCTCACATGTATCAAGTAAGTCCCTCGTGAATACGAAGTTCAAAACTGAGACCATGAAAACATCAAACACAGTAGATACTTCATACAGACACATTGTAAGTTCTCAGGGAGAAATCAGGCAAGAGTCTCATTCATCATCACTGGAGAGTTCCATCATTTGTTTTATGCTACCAAAATTCTCTGATAAAGACATGGGATAGTAGAATAATGAGATCAAATCAAGATCCAGATAATACTAGGAACTAAAACCAACTCTAGAGGCAAAGGTCTGGAGACCCAAGTACTTAGCATTAAAATCTTCCTGGTCTTCTCTGTAGGTGAAGCCCTGGTTGCTGTCTCAGGTCTGTGCCAAGGCACAGAGCTTTAGAGTCAATTCCTGATGCTGATTCCCCGGAGAAAAGAGGACAAAGCAAAACAAACCAAAGTGTTGCAGTGGCCTGGAGACCCTGAGTTCAGTCAGACTGGGTATTAGATCTTCATTACAGAACTAAGGAACCCCAGGGACTTTCATTGCTAAACCGAGGCCAATACAAAGAATCTCTCTAAGCCACATGTATCAAGCAAGCCCTAAGGAGCCTTGAGTCTTCACGCCAACGCAGGTTGTGGTTACAAGGTCAACAGAGGTACAAGCTTGCTTTGCAAGAAAGAGGATGCTCACTTACTTTACCCAGCATCTTTTAACTAGAGGCCCTATATTTGTTTTTGAAAACGTGTGTGTGTGTGTGTGTGTGTTTCTGTCTGTCATCCCCTTCTAAAGACTCAGAGCTATCTCCAAAATGTGAGACCCACACAGAAATCTTAACAAAGTCCTGACAGGAACAGGAAACTCTCTCTGGTCCTGTGAAACTTACAGGGGTAAGAGTCAAATAGAGTAGAATATCATTTATTACCTGGAGATAGTAAAATAAGGAACTGAGGTTAATAAATATCATCTTGCCTCAGACCTTAAGCCCCTCTAAAGGCCATATTTGCAAAATCTTTTGATTTAGGATGAGATTAGTTTCCAGGGGATATTCCTGTCCTCTGTGGAGAAGCTCCCTGGGCTCTGAAGGCAGCGCCTCCCCTCTCTTTGGAAGGTCTCATGCTGACAGCTGTCCCAGTAGATTTGTGTGGAACACTCTGAGCAAGGCTTGTTGTCACATCTGAGTCCCACATGCTGAGTAAAACCCTCTGCCAATGGCATGTACACTCTAACTGCTGAGACGGGGGACAACCCTGTTGATGGAAAGAATGACAGATTGTGCACATCACACACACACACACACACACACACACACACCCTCAGGCATCTAAATATGTTGCCAATCTTACCTAAGCACTGAAGATGAAATTCCTGAACTCCCCCTTTATCTTTTAATTATTCTTAGGACGACTCCATTCTTGCAGAAGGTGACTTGTGTCTGTGCCGTTCCTTCTGCCTCACCTGTATCTTATTAATCTTTCTGCCCCTATCTTGCCTCATAAATAGCTTTCCACGGTTCTCTGACTTAAGGCAACTTTACTTCTGGGATAAGCACCTTGATTCTTGATCAAACTACTTGGAGTTTCCCCATTGTATTTCCATCGCCAAGAAACCTCAATTCTCAGTCTAAGAGAGTGGTGACAGTTGGCCACTTCCAGACCATCTTCTGGTGGCCAGAGTCTTATTTTTGTGTAGGTTAGGTAAGACTTTCTTATAATTATAGCAGTTGGGTTTTCTCCCTTTGTTATTAGTCTTTTTTGTTGACAAACACACTTAGGGTACACATCATACCATAATATGGAATACATATTGTTTTGATATCTGTATACATTGCAAAATGGCTAAAACAAACCAATTAATGAATGCATTACCTCAGACACCATTTTTTTGGGTAATGGTACTACTCACTTAGCAATTTTCAGGTCACAATGCATTGCTATTTACTGTGGTCATAATGTTGTACAATTTACAGGTGTGTGTGTGTGTGTGTATTAAATTTTGCCATAAGAATTCCTTTTCCACTATTATGGAACCCCAAAAGATGAAACATATTAAAGAATTGCTGCTAATGTAGGGCAGCTAATGCCCTGGCAGCTTGGCTCCCCTTTGCTGGGCTCACAGGAATCCATTCTGTCTCTGCTACATAGCCCTCCCTACTATGTGCTTGCTTGAAGCCAATGGACCACCAGAGTCCCCTTTACAAATCCAGTCTCCTGAATATCTCTTCACATCTACCAAATCAGCAAGTACCTCCAAGGGTGGGTGACAGCAGAGGAGATCATCTGCTTTGTATTTATCATCGTCCACTTTTATTTTGTGGACACCTTCATTGTTCCATGGATGACAAACAGGAAAATTTTGTTCCTGTTGTCCAAGAGGACATTTTAGTGGAGTCTACCTTGGGTAAAATTCTCAGTACCTGTCTCTTTCACTCAGTGACCAAGATGGACCAAAATCTCAGACCCAAGTAAAAAATGTACAGAATTTCCTACCAGGTGAATAAATACCTAGTAGAACCAGTGGTGTCAGAAGACCAGGGTCTGAGCACCTATCCCCTCAGCCTTAAAAACTCAAGTGACGGAGATTTCTCAGAAGCAGATTGGTGTGGTGACAAAGACATAGTTTCTGGAGTCTGGCAAACTAGGACATACCTAGTTCAACTTCAGGTGTGCGTTTCCCCATCTGTTTGTGGGAATATTAAGGTTCTTGATGAGCTGCTTGGGAAGATAATGAGAAATCATAAAGCTTAAGAAGGTGCCTGGCACTTGGTGAACTCTTGGAAAATGCTTGCTGTTCCCCCCAATAAGTATGGAATTTAAATTCCAAAAGTTCCCCTTAGCAAGAGAGGAAGCTACGAATGGAGGATCAGATAGTTAACTCTCCATGATCCTAAGGAAAAGTGGAGATGAAGCCGGAGAAGCATGGGGTATGGGGTGGGGGGAGGAAAAGAATCATGAATATTCACATTTATTAGGTTTTAATCATGTTCCAGTGACTAGACTAGAATCTGATTTCATTACCTCATTTAATCCTCACAAAACTCCATCAGAAAGGTACTGTTACCATTCTTACTTTGCAGATGAGGAAGCCGAGCCTCATAAACTTGATAAGGTAACTTGGCAAAGCCACTCAGTGAAGCAAGTAGCTGGAGCTCAGACCCATCCATGTCACTCCAAAACAAGATCTCTTAACCACAGCCCTCTCCAGAGAAGTGAAGCTTAGCAGTCTGCTGAGATCTGGATTTTAAATATCTTCTCTAGACATGAAAAGTCAAGATCAGTTCTAGAAGACCACTGGAAATGAGAGTATCCCTGAGAAGAGTGAAAATGAAAGGTTGAAGTGAGTATGAGATACACGAATAGGTCTAGCTATTCAGAGGCCAGTCTTCAGCACCTTCCCGTCAATACCAAATATTTTAAAAGCTAAATGTTCAGAATAAAAATTGAGGGGAAACCCACTGGAAAAGCTGTGACTTGTTCACGTCTGGGAAGTCATGTGGCTCTTTTGAAATAAAGGTCACTCTGCCACTCGACAAGCTTAGTGACACTGGGCAGGCTAAATACCCCATGAGAAGTCCTTAGACATCTGGATCCAGAAATACAGGAACAGAGCAGAGAACCGCAGTATTGAGGAGAGCATGAAATATGGGTGTTGAGAGCCGAGGTGAAGCCTAATTGGGGCTGGGGGTCACTATCACTTTCTCCATTCTCATTCTTCATAAGCAATTTAGAATGTCTCAGAGTTACCGACCAGACTGCTGTCCCTAAATGCCTTCCAGATAGAAATTAGGTATTCTGGACCCACCCATGCCCTTGGAGAGAAAGAAAGCATCTAGAAACCTCCTGAAAGTGATATCAGAGAGGTGACAGGCACATCCACTGGAACTATGCAAAAACTCATTTGCATAAATAAGTTATCTATTCAGTCCATTCAAAACATATGCACCTGCACATCGGTGGAATGTTATGAAAGAAAGCCTTTGGAATTATTTCTGAACAATTTCGTATTTGGGGAATATCTAAGTGAAATCTCCCTACTTCTAGGACAGCATATCTCTGATTTTTCTCCCCACTCCTATTCTGAGCAACCACATGTCAGTTCAGGGTTTGAAATTAGTCAGTCTCTCTTTCTGGACAAGGACAGTCTATCACATTGTCCTATTTTGAGACTCAGTTTCTTTTATGACAATGCCCCAGGAAAGTTTTATGAGAGTCCTGATTTAAGGTTGGAGGTTAATCGCTCTGAAATTCTGAGAACCAAAAAATATTGTGTAGGTGGGTGTACAGTAAAACTGAAAACAGGAAGTCTCCCGTACACTGAACCCAAATCTGCATCATCAGTACATCTGAAAACTTCTCTTGGGAGGAGAGTCCTGCTGTGCATGGGACCAGCCACCCTCTGCTCACTTCCTTGTGATGGAGGCCTTTGAGCTCTGGGGAAGAATGGAATAAGAAGGGCCAGGGGCAGAAGTCACCATGACCGGGTGAGTGTGAAAGAAAGCCATGTCTCGCTTGCTGTGGACTCTCTCCGTCAACACCAAAACACTTCCAAGTCGACTCCAGGTTTACAGTCCTCAAATTCATCAGTCCGTGGTTCTCCGGGAGTTGCCAGGACCACCAGGGCAGAAAATCTCAGGGAGTCCAATCTGGGATCTCACAATTGTGAGTAGGGGAGCAGAGCGCTTGACAAATACCTGGTTTTTGCTAATCCATTTTTTTCCCCAGCTTGGCAGGTCACCTTAACTTGAGGACTGAATGCACAGCTGGGAAAATATGCTTCTTATTAGGGATCGGGCCAGTGCTCTGTGAACTTGAGCCTTGGCTGGGGGTAACATTCTTTGAACAACCAGGTAAGACGAGCCTAGAAAGCCACAGCACCTTGCCAAGTAGAGACGTTAATACCAAGCACCAAGACCCCAAGGGGTCACCACACAGCCCACTTGGAGGAGACCCACTCATTCCTCTACGATCTCTCTCCCTGCCTTAGAGTTGTTGGCAGCAAACACTGGGCAGAGGGCAGAGGTGCTGGGAAAGAGGATAAAGTAAGAAGGAGAAGGAAAGAGGAGAGACAGAGAAATTGCCGTGTGGTTTATCTGGATGATCAGAGAGAAATTTTCAAATGCCCCCCAAAACTCACCTTGGTAAAATGTCTTAACATGTTAGACACAATTGTACCCAAATTTTATACACTCATACCCCATTCTGTATTTTCTCAGGCTTGTGAATTTTTGAAAAAGTTGGGGCAATGGGGAAAATGTTAGTCAAAGTGTACAAAATTTCAGTTAGGAGAATTACATTGGTAGTGAGAGATTGCATGTAGTAATTAACTACAACCAATAATAATGAATTGTGTATTTCAAAATTGCTGAAATGATAGAGTTTAAATGTTTCCATGACATATAAGTATGTGAAGTCATGTATATATTAATGACTTAATCATCCCACATAGCGTGAGAATATTAAAACACCATACTTTCCCTACAAGCATATAGAACTATTATTTCTCATTTAAAAATAAAGTTAAATTAAGACATAATAAGATATCCCTCCATGCTCATCAGGTGGGTTTGTTTGTGTATATAAAAATAAAATAATAATTTAAAAAACCAGAAAATAACAAGTGTTGGTGAGGATGTAGCAGAATATGTGGAGAAATGGGAAACCTGTGTACTGCTGCTGAGATTGTAAAATGGAGAGGCTATGGAAAACAGTAGAGCAATTCCTCAAAACATAAAAGTGGAATTGCCACGTGATACAGGTTCTACTTCTGAGTATATACCCAAAATCTGTGAAATAAGGGACTCAAATAGATATTTGTACATCCAGAATCATAGCAGATTATTCACAATAGCCAAAAGGCAGAACCAACTCAAGTATCCATAGATAGGTGAATTGATAAACAAAATGTGGGAGATATATATTATAGTTTGGGAAAAGGTATTTGCAAACCGTTCAACTGATAAAGGGCTAATATCCAAAATATATATTTAAAAACTCCTTAATACATTATATATTATATATATCGTTCTTCCCTTTAAAAAAGAGAAATTGTGACATATGCCACAAAATGTTAAACCTTGAAGTTATCCTAAGTGAAATAAGAACAAATGTGGTATAATTTCATTTAAGAGTACCTAGAAGAATCAAGTGCACAGAGAGAGGGAATATGGATACAGGGGAGGGGAGGTGGACAGAAGTGTTTGGGAGTGACATTGGCCAAATTATATTGTTACATCGTGTGCATGTACACATATGTAACAAGAAATCCCATCATTATGTTCAACTATAATGTGAATTTGTGCAATCTTTTTAAAGGTTACATAACAATGAGAATCTACATAAAGTCTACTAATAATAGACTTAAAGTGATATTTTATGTATGTTACATTTCTTCTAAAATAAAAAAAAAATTAACAACAACAGAAAAAAAAAGCAACTAGAATATTTCCTTAATGAAAAAAAAAATCTTAGTCAGTTGGGCACAGTGGCACACACCTGTAATCCCAGCAATCTGGGAGGGTAAGGCAGGAGAGTTGCAAGTTCAAGTTCAACCTCTACAGCTTAGCAAGACCTTGTCTCAAAAAAAAAAAAAAAAAAAAATGGCCTGGAAATGTAGCTCAGTGGTAAAGCACACCTGGTTCAATCCCTGGTATCTCACACACACACACACACACACACACACACACACTTCTGCTAGTTCCCCGTTCCCTGGAGCCATGTTTCTCAGAGGGAAAGACACCTGCCTCAGGTAAGAGGCAAGATGATCTTAAGTGCAAATGATGATGTTTATTTTAACAGTTATTTTAGTTATTTGGTTTTGATATGAAAACAAATTCAGCAAAGTAAAAGTCAACTTAAGGGAAATTATTAGGTAAATATTTGATGAGTGCAGAGACATGGCAAAAATGGTGACAAGGAAATGAGAGTGACTGAAATTTGGTGGAAATGGTTTAGAGACCGACAGTCCAAACTGCCTAAGGGAGCCATATGCACCCTCTCCACCACCTGGTGGCCTCCGGTTTCCAGTCCTACATCCCTTGGTCTCTAATACTGCTCACAGGGCACATCCCAGGCACAGTGGCCCCAAGCCACTCCCACACAAGCAAGCTGTGCTTCCCTGCTTCCTGTAGTCCCACCACATGGACAGGACAAAGATGGGCACCACCCATTTTCTGGTGCCATTTCCATTCAGCTTTCCCCAACTGCCTTCAAGTTTAAATTTCCCAGGGCCTATGTTTGTACTTGGAATCATTCAATATCTGACATTTAATGAATGTTTGTGAAACTTCTACCACGGACCTGGAACTCTGCTGGGCAGGAGATAAGGAAAAGTTTCTGCCATCCTGGAACATAGATTCCAAAGACGTGAGGTGACAGCCCAAGTGGGGCAGCTTTTTCTAGCCAGTGTGGCTAATCTGTGCAGACAGAGTCCTCTTCATGGTCATATCCCCAAAAGGTCTGACAAAACTCTAGCCAGTAGCAGGGCATTCAACCCGACTTGTTGAATTGAATCACATGGCAGAGGTTGAAATCCTAGAGCTGGGGCCCTGGTCCCTAGACACAGTAGCATCCCCCACAGACCTTGTGTGTTTCTAGTACTTGAGAAACTGTTTCCTCTATAGCATCTCATTAGTTCTCCCACAATATCCCTGAGACGGGTAATGCAGACAAGATGGTTGACATGAGGTCATCGGTTTGGTGACTTTCCAGAGGTCATGCTGTTGGTACATGGAAGGAAGGGGCCAGAGGTCAAGTTCATGATTCCCAGTGGCTGCTTTGAGATCCATGAAAGCTCTCTTCAAATTTCAGGGTGAGGCACCTCCAGGCACAGACAACTCTAATTCCCATAGGAATCAAACCCACAGAAGGTACTGAGCACTTAGTACCTGTAGAAAAGAGGATACCCAGGAGCACCGGTAGGATTGGGAGAAGCCCCAGATGTCTTTGCAATAACAGTTCAGAGCCATCTCACCCTGCCATTCCCCTCTCTGTATCTCCTCTTCTCTTTTCCACCTCCATTCCTTTTCCAGAACTACTGCCAAGTCTCAGCTTCCCACGCCAAATCATACAAGACCTTTCCCGTCTTAACACTAAATGCCCCACATCCGAGGAAATGCTATGCTTTCATGCAAACCAGAAAAAAATATCACACAGACATGCTCCAACGGCTCTATGTCCTTGGGCAGTTCCCCCATATCTCTGAGCCCCTATTATCTATAAGTGGAGATATCTGTAAATGGAGATTCCCCCCAGGAATGCTGCTAAGAATAAGGAATGATGTATGTTTAGGGGATCACCAGTGTGAAGTCAATGGCTGCAATGATTAGCACCTCTGGAGATGGGCTGAGAGCAGTGTAAAAAGGGAATATTGTGGCTGCATCAAAGAACCTATGAACTGGTTAACGCTGGCCAGGCAGGCACCTCTTTCTTTAGAGGCTGATGTGCCAAGGAGCTGGGGTCTTGGTGCCTACGCACAGTAGTATCACCCACAAAAGGCATGGTCTCACCAGGGGTCTCTGAATAGCAGACACCAAGAGACCTTCTTGCAAAGTACTTGTAAACCAAATCCTCAATCTATCCCACTCTGTCATTTTTTTCTAATAGGGGCTCACTCTATGCCAGAAACTAAAGTCCCCATAATGTAACACCACAATCCCCTCTTTGAAGGATGAGGAAACTGGGGCTGGGAAATTAAGTAACTTGCCCAAGGTCACACTGCTGGGAAGGACAGATGAACACCAGTTCTGCTTGACCTCAGAGCCTCTGCCCCTAGCTACCACCTAACAGTGCATAAGCAATAGCCTCTCCCCAGCAGGGGCTGAGAGCTTTTCTCCCCTCCAAGAAAAAGGACATTGGCATTTTACTATGTACTGAGCAATTTGATCAGTCTTGGAAAGAAAGAGAATTAACAGGCAAGCCCTTGCTTGCTGGGAGATGGCTTAGCCTGCAACCCTGATGGGTTTCCCGGAATGCTGAGTAAATATTTACAGGCTCCTTAATCTTGCTCTCCAGCTTCAGACTGAGGAGAAAAACGTAGAACCCCCTCTGGGACAACCTACCATTGTAGTTTGAGATGGTGTCTCAGTCCACAACAAACCCACATACAGACTCATTCCTGTATGATAAAGGAAAGGGTTTCTGACTTGGAAACAGACTGGGGTTCTCTTCCCAAGTCTACTACTTACCATCTATGTCACTCTGGACAACTTAAGGCTCAGTTCTCCCATCTGTAAAATGGGTATAATTTGGTCCCATCATCATCACCACCACCACCACCACCACCTCACTCTCAGTGCTTATGGTTTGCTGAGCACTACACCTGCATCTTTTATCAAGTCCTCTTAAAAGTCCTGTGATGCAGTTACTATTTTTATCCCATTTGAGAAAATCCAAGTTCAGAGAAGTTAAAGATTGGGTCAAGGTCATCCCTCCGGTCAAGTGGCAGAGCAAAGACTGAGCCAAGATCCTTGCTCTTTATCCATGTGCACTCTCTTGGAACCTGCACTATGAACCTATCAGACAGCATGAGTGAGTGGGTGAGCCCAGCTCACTGGTCTGCTGCCACAGCATCCTCTGCAGCCCAATTCTTATCCACTGTTCTTTACAAAGAAGGTGGGGGGGCCCTTCTGGGGAGCACCCTCTCCATGGCAGCACCTCCTCCTTCCCAATGGAACTGCATCGCCCTCCAACATGATGGCAAATGACTCACCAGTTTGGATGAGCACACGGGAGCTTGAGAGTGACTCAGGAACCCAAAGGGACCGAGAAAGGAGCATCTAACTGCAGAACAAAGCCAGGCCTCCACTTGTGGCAAAGATAATTACAGGCTGGAGCAGCAACACTAAGGCCAAGGGCAGTCTAGTTTATAAGGTAATAAATCAGAACCTCAAAGACTTCGAGGAGGTCTAGAGTCTCCACCAAGGCACTGGGGACCCAACTAGATCTTAAAAACAAAAAGCCTCCCCCGTTGCTCCTACCACACTGCATAAGCTCCTTGCCTTTCCCTCCATGGCCCCCTCTAGCCCAATATTCTCAAAAAAGTGGGGAGAGGACATAGGATGGGGAGTGTGAGAGACCTGTCAAATATACACAGCTGTACAATGTCAGTGACACAGTGGAAGTCCTCGTTCTTCATGTCATCCTGCAACAGGGTAGAAATAACTCATTTTCCAGCAACATATAAAATGAAAACCTACCGCCCCCCTACGCAGCAGTGGATGATGCCTTCCTCAACCTCCACATTGAACCTCCATGCTGAACTAGAAGCCATATGCACCATTTTGGTTTGGAGTCAGTTGGGCCTACATTTGTGTTTTGGTTAGGCCCCTGTGGCTGGATGACACTGGCCAAGTGACTTGATTTCACTATAGCAGAAGCTTCCTCCTCTTTAAAGTGCAGATCCTCGCAGCACTCACTCTTAAGGGGTTCTTAAGGGGACAAAATTAGATAATGCATGTGAATGACCAAGGCTACTTGGTCGTTTATTTTATCTCTTGATCCTGAGTTCTGCCTCCTCTTTCCCCAGCACATGGCCACGCAGTTTCCGTTCACCACCTTCTCCCCATGGTCCTTTTGGCTTGACACCCAGACCTTGTAACGATGGTTTTAAAATGGAGCCAGTTGGGCTGGGGACCAAGCCCAGTCTCAGGTTCCTAACTCTTGGAGTATCCCAGACATGTCACGGGTGGGGCCTGTGTTGTCAGTAATTGGGCCTCAGAACTTTCCAGTGGCCCATTGGTTTAGATTTCAGAGGCTGCAGAGGCCCCTTCTCACCTTCTGCCCTCTGGCCGTCCCCCTTCCCAGTGTCCACTCCCTCACCTGCTCACAACACCAGGTCACGGGCTTTTTCCATGGAATTGCTATTTGGTTACCAGGTATTTTGCATTATGCCACACCAAAGGCCCCTAACACCTAGTCATGTGACCAGAACTTGAATCTGGCTACAGCTCAACAATGACAAAGACTTCTTAAAACTCCCACCTCAGCCTCCTCATACCTGCCATCCCTTCAACCCAAACCAAGATCTGAGTGTCAGAACCTTTCATAATAAGAGAATCAATAATGATCACTTCCTGTATCAGATACAATGCTGGGCGCTTAAAGTACATTACCCCATTGCTTCTGAACATTACCTTTGGAAATGTGGATGTTCTATTTAATCTTTAAAGCCAGCTTTCCAAACACCCTGTGGCCTGCTTCCAACCATTGATTGGGAAACCATTTCTCAGATGCCCATACTGGTGTCATGGAGGACCAGGCTGGTCAGGCAGAGGAGCAGTGAGGTGGGGTTGGTCAGCGTCCAAATAGCCAGTCAAAGGAGGAGAAAGACTCTGTGGTTTCAAAAACCACAACAGAACTGGTAATCCCCATGGTTGGGTCAGGACGGGGAGGCAGGCACTTTGCTTGTGAAAGGGTATTTTTGCACAATCTTTTGGAGAGCAATTTGGTTTTAACTATCACAGTATAAAATGTTCAGCTCCTTTGACTTAGCAACTCCATTTCTAGAAATTTCTCCCATAGGTATATGCACAAAAAGGTCACAAAATATGTGAAAAGAAGTTGAAAATAAATTCAGTGTTTGTCAATAGGAGAAGGCTTAAGTAAATCATGGTCCATCTATACCATGAAGTAATATCAAGAAGACAGGTTTACATGCCATGATATTAAAAGATGTCCATGGAAAGAAAAATAAACTAAAAAGAACAGCTTATGGATATATTTCCTTAAAAAATACACATATTTCATGCCTGTCTAGAAGCATATGCAACAAACAATTAATATTTGCTCCTAGCAGGTGGGATCTAGCATTGGGGGGGGGGGGCGGGGGACAGAGTTTGCATTCTTTGTTTTGATTTTATGACATGAATATTCACATGACAAAAAAAAAATCCCAACACAATAGTTCTCTCAATTTCTTTCCTCGCTAACTTGGTGGTAGATTTCTTCAGAAAAACAATGCAAAATCCAAAACAAACATGTATTGGACCTAAAATTGCAGCTCAAAAAGCAATTTCACAAATAAAACCTCATAAAAATCTCATATCATCCCCATGAGACTTCCCCATTTAGAGTTGAGGAAGCAGAGGCTCAGAGAGAAAGACTCAGAGAAAAGGGGGTCCTGTCCCATGTCATTTGGCTGGTGCCTGGTGGAGCCAGGACTGGACGCCCAGGGGGTCCATCTCCGGTACCAGGAAACTTTTCAGCCCTTGCCTCAGCTGATACTTGCAATATTTTCTTCCATGACCAAAATCCTATATCTCTCTCTGGCACAAATGTAAACCAGAATTCTTGGGCATAGCTACCAATGCTGAAGGTGGAAGGAAGAAGAGTGGAGAGATAAGGGGAGGTCAAGGGCGTGGTAGAGAAGAGAGAATAGGAAGGGTTGGGAAGGCACCAGAGGCTTGGCATCCTGTTCTTTAATTAAATCTGTAGGCCATCAGCAAAGCAGAGAAGCAAGACTCTAACGTGTCACCTTCTCATGTCAGCTATGTTGTTTAGAAATGAGTTATTTGTCACCATCTTGCTGTAAGCTGTATGTGAGCTAAGCCTAAACCCCAATCCTGTCCTAAGTATGGCACATGAATTTCTGCCCAAGAGTGTCTCATGGAGCTGTCCCCTTAGCCACAGGTAGAAGAGAGGAGATCTCAGAGGACTTCAAAATATTCCTCTGATTACTAATGACTCCCATGCCCTATGGAATGGAGCCCAGCCTCTAAAACACAATTCAGGAGAACCTTTGTGGTCTGGCATCTGCTTATTTCCCCAGCCTCCTCTCCAGGTATTTCTCACCTGGCTTTCCACATAATGCCTCCTTTTAGTGTCTGTGTAGATGAAACAAATTCAGTTTCTCCTACTATACACTGACAACATGGAATCCTTCTGTGGCCAAAGGCATGGGTTTCACCACACACCAAGTCAACAATGTTATAGTGGACATACCAGCTGGGTGTCCTCTAGTGAATCCTGACACTGACCACCTGGGATCCCTAAATCCCTCCTTGAGGTTTGACTAATTTGCTAGAGTAGCTTACAGAACTCATAGAGAAAAAAAGAGCTTACTTAGGTTTACGAGTTTATTAGAAAAGATATTTAAAAGGATAAAAATGAACAGCCAGATGAAGAGCTATACAGGAAAAGTTGTGGAAGGGTTTTAAGCATCTTCATGGAGTTGGGATACACTACTCTCCAGGTATGTGAGTGAGTTCTTGTTCACCTTCCTGGAATCCCCAGGACTCTGTCCTTTTGGGGGTTTTATGGAGGCTTCATTACTTAAGCATGACTGATTAAATCATCAGCCACTGGTGACCAGGTCAACTTCCAATTCCCTCCTCGCCTCAGAGGTATGGGCAAATCCTTTGAGTGTATGGTTGGTTTTCCCATGGACCAGCCTGCATCCTAAAGGCTACTAGAAGTGGCCAGCCATCAGTCAACCCATTAGTGTCCTTGTAGACATTCATCCCTTTGGAGATACCAAGGACTTTAAGAATTGTATGCCAGGAAACTGGATGAAGCTATTTATTTCATAATATCACAGTAACCCAAATGGGCAGGTCATTGTCCCTGCCTGCCACCAAACCATTGCATATGCTGTCCATACCCAGAGCACAATTAATCCTTCTCCCCCTGTCTATCTGATACTCATCCTTCTCATCTCAACCCAAACACTGCTTCCTTCAGGGAGCCTTTCCTGATAGGATCTCTTGACACCAATCAGTCCCCAGCTGAATCGTCGCCTTCCCTCTTCTTGATTCTCCGCCCCCTAGCACTTGCCACATTGCATTGTGGGTGTTTGCTTGTCTCTCTTCCTGGCTAGATTAGCACCTTGGCTGGCTCGTTCTAGGAATCTGTAACTATGTGTTTAATGAATGGGGAATGGCACGGTATGGAAGTAACCCCACGGCAGACGGCAGGAATCAGACTTTGGAATGGCACTTAGCCTCACCAGCTTGGCAAGTGTCACTTAAATTCCAAAGCCTTCCTCCAGCCAGTTCTTCTCTGTCACCACCCAGGAAACTTTAAGTCTTGAACAACAGGTATGTTATAAAGGGCGATGACCATTGGGAGGTGCATCGTGAGATATTTTTAGCAGATTCTAACCACAACTCCTTAGGGGTAAATACAAAACACCCTCAGGTTTACAAGGTGGTAATAGAACCAAAGGGCTGAGATCAGACTCAAAAGGTCAATGAATCCATTCCTCTGCCTCCGGGCAACCTGGCTCAATCACACAAAAGTGGGTGTTTCCTCGTATTATTAGTAGGAGTAGTATTGATGTTAATATTAGTAGCAGTTTAATAATGGTTCTGCTAAAAATAAACAGAGCCTCCTGGGTCTGCCTTCCCAACAGAAGTGGAACACAAAATCTGTTCTCAACAATGTCAGAGTGATCCCTCCATGATAAGAGCGGCAAGCAGGTGTGCTTTTAAAAGTAGGCAAAGAAAATGTTCTAGGGTCAGGCTTTGGAGGAACTCTCAGAGCAGCTGAAGCATGCACAATGTCATGGGAACAAAATCAGGCATTTCCTGTGCTGTGTACAATCAATTCAACCTTTTTCTAAGTGCACAGGGCATTTAGGGTGCTTGCCCATCCATGATTTCTTCTGATCCTCCAACAGCATGGTAGCCTGTACATCCAAGGATGGAGAAGAAGCCGAGGCTAGAACAGGCTGTAGAATTCTTAGACCTAAGTTGAGTGGCTGAGTTCCAATGCAGTGACCAAGACATTTGATGGGCAGTTGGACACTCCTCCTGTTTTAAATTTAGCTTCTCAGTCTGCAAAGAAAATAAGAGATAGGATAGTCAGACCCATATGCCCCATGATCCACATCTCCCACATACACGTAGGCACCTGCTCCCTTACAGGCACCCATCCAGGGTCTGGGAATATAGCAGTGAGCCATCATATCTTTACAAAAATACAGAAAAAAATGCCTTGCCACCCTGGAGCTTACAATCTGTTGCTGTGGAATTTATTAGTATCTGTGAGTGAATATCCGTGGACCTGAAGTTAAACAGTATTGAGTCATAGAGTGAGAAATGTGTACCATTTTCAATGACTTTTCAGTCCTTCAGAGACCTCAAAGGAGGGCTCAACCGTTCTGACAACTCCTTTCCACCAAAGCTCAAGCTGCTGGATCAATGGAAGATTAATTCCATTTTCGGGCTTTATCCTGTTCGTTAACAGTCCATGTCCATGTAGGGCCAGTGAGCCTCAGTTCCCTTTGGAGATAGTGATATGGTCACTTTGTAAATGCATGCAAATTCTTTTTTTTTATTGACATAAAATAATCGTGCATATTTATGGAGTAGATAGTTTAATACATGTGTCCAAGGTGTAATGATCAAATCGGGGTGATTAGTATTCCTAATTTTTTGTGAAAAAAAAGAAATATTTATCATTTCTTGGTGTTGGGGACCTTCAGACTCCTCTCTTCTGGTTCATTTTGACATGTGTAATGAATTCTCATGAACTGTCATCACCCGACTGTGCTATAGAACATTAGAACTTTAATATTTGATTTAAAAAAAAAAAGACTTGTGAGGCTAATAGAACAGATAGTACACATAGCAAAACCCGAAATGCTTAGCAGGGTGGTGAGGCTAGGAGTCACCAAGAGCAACTCTGAAGACCAGACAAACTAAAGTTTGGGCTTTAAGGAACCACAGCAGGATGACCCAAAGGTTCACTGCTTAATGCTTTAATTAATCCCACACCTGTCACCCTCCCTCCCCCTGCCACCCCTGGACTCAGGGTTCAATGTACCTGCTCCAGGAGGGAAGCCTCAGAGCTAAGTGGAGCCCAACCTCCTGCTGCCCACACTTTTTCTCCCTTATCTTGATCTCCACACTTTCACAGAGGGCAAAGATCACTCACAGGAAGCTCCCTCAAAGTTAATGACTCTTCATTCTCAGGAGCTAGTGGCCTTCTACTGGGAAAGAGGAAATGACCAGTCCCATGGAGCCCAGTTCTCTCCAAGGTGATGGGTCCCCTGCAGACTCAGCTCCAGTCACCTGGGGGCTTTAACAAAATACCAAAACGGCTTGCTGACTATGACAGAGTCATAGTCACTTAAAGGTGGGCCAGGAAAGCTGTGTTTTGTCCCCCTTGGGGAGCTGTTGAGGGCCACAGCCCAGTCGGATGACGCATGGCATTTTTGCCAGAACGAGTGGTTGAGAGGTGACGACAGCAAGCCATTGAGATGATGATGGTTATGTTAAGCTGTGTATTCAATTGTATATTAGACCCCTGCTGTCCGCCTGGGCCTGCTGCTTTGGAGTTCTCGGGCTACTTTGGAGTTCTCTCGGGATTCCTGGAGGATTCGCATTGGTTGGGGAAGTTCCGGAGGAGGGATTTCCGGTTGGTGTGGTGTGTCCCGGGAGAAGGCCGCATGCGTATCGTTTGCGGGAGTTCGGAAATAAAGTTTGTTCCTGCTTCAGTGGCTCTTGATTTGTGTCCAGCCAGACTGCGGCAGGGAGCAAGATGTTAGCCTTATTGTTATGGTCTTGGTTGGAGTTGCTTTCTCAATAGACTTACTCCTTGGCCAAGTGACAGTCCACGGTCATCAAGGCGGTGAGTGCAGTGGCTTAGTACATTGGCTATGGAATTGAACAAACCTGGATTCATATCCTGGTTCCATCACAAGGAAGTGGTTGAATGGCTTCAGGCGCCTCACCGCTCTGAGCCTCAGTGTCTCAGCTGTAAAGTGGGGGTAACAATGGTGACTACACCCCATCAGATTGTTTGAAAGATTCAGTGATAACACGGAACAAAAGCACATAGGGCAGGGACCCGCTTGGAGCAAGAACAAAGAACATACTCATCATGATGGATGTACAATTGGATTGATCTTGGTCACCAGAGAGGTCAAAGTAGTTTGGAGATAAGAGAAGAGGAAGGAGGAAAGCGAGAAGGAGGAGGAGACAAAACCATCCTCGATGTCCAGATCTTATTTACCCTCTTTCCCTTTATCACATGAGGTCCTAGGGTTGGAGGCCAAGATTCTAGATCATTCCCACCACCCACTCCATCCTTTTCTGATTTTAACCCTTTCTGGAGGCATGGCCAAATTGCTGAGTGACCCACAGATGTAAGGCAGATGTTTACCAAGAAAAATAAACTGAGCAGACAGAGGAAAACAGTGCCATAATTAAGAGGTCTGGGAAAGCCCCACTCCTTCAGAAGAGATTCTCCTCTGTCTCCCCCACCCCAGCATGCTTCCTTTTTCCTCTTGGAAATGGAGGGGGGGGCTTCTTGTGGAAGATGATCAGGTCACTTATTAAGTGGTCCTCTATTTCATCAGATCCCCTTGAATGCCTGTTGGGTGCCCACCGTGCTCAAGGAACACATTGTGTGCTGGATCACCTGCTTTGTTTCACAGGTGAGGAACCCGAGACCCAGGAAGATGCAATGACTCAGCTTCCTTCTCACAGCCAGAGGGTGGTGGCACTAGGATTTGGATCCAAGCATCCTGGCTGGCACCACCTTGCCCCATTCCCCACACTGCCTTCCTGGAGGGCACAGCCAGAAGTCTCATGAAGACAGTTGTCTTTGCCTCTGTCACCTGCCCAGCACAATGTCTGGAGCTTGGGGATATTTGGCTGATTGAATGAACACAATAGCTTGGGCACAAAATGCACTACCCCCCCCCCAGTTGAGCAGTGTCATGCAATGGGAGGGGGGAGGTGGCAGTGCTTCTCAAACTGTGACGGCCATCCATCGCCAAAGGATCGTGATAAAATAAAAATGCTGATTCAGGGAGTTTGGGGCAGGCTGGGAATTCCGCATCGCTTGCAGGCTTCCAGTGGTCCATACCTGGTCCCAGACCGTCATCTGAACCGTGTACAGCACCCCGGGGCCAACATGTGTGGATTCAAAGTCCAACTCTCCTCTCTTGCCATGTGGGCTTGAGCATTTTGCTTAAACTTGCTGTGCAGGATTAGTGAGTTAAGATCTATGGAGCACTTTGCCTGGTTTCACTTGCACATGTGAATTTGAAATTTGACTGTTATTAGAGGCAGAAAGAGAGGCTTCCTTATCTAAATGGTAAGGCAGCCTTCTTGCCCTGTCCTGGACCTCTGCCCAGGAGGTACGTGCCATTCTTCTCTAGAATCTAGCTAGTCTTGGTTCAAACCATCCTTGAACAGCCCGTACCCCCTCCCCCCAAAAAATGCCAACAGGATGGCCAACAGAGCCCAGGGTGCCCCACGCTGCAGCTGCCTGCCACCATGAGCAGAGCAGAGGCAGAATTCCAGCTGGCAATCTTTTTGTCAATTTTTCCTAAAAGCTTCTCAGAGCTTTCAGGAGGCAGTTTTTATCTCCAAGATCCTGAAGAGACAGGAGGTAACTCTGCCAAGTCCTGCAGATACCATCAGAAAGAAGGTAGGCGCACTTAAGGGGAGTTCTCAGAAGTCATAAATTACAAGTCCTTTGGGGTTATCAGGGTGTCGAGGTCTTCAGAAAAAATGGGAACCAGGTGCCTCATGTGGATTATTTTTTTTTTCCGTTTTCTCTGCCACTGACCATCATTCATACCCAGGCATGAATGGCTGTCAGCAGCTTGAATGGAAGGCAAGTACTTTTGTTTTCTCCAGAATCCAAGTCTTGGCTGAAGGGAACACCCTCCACTGAGAACTGCAGCCATGGGAGAGGGGAAGGGAAGCTGGGTGGTTTTAAGGTCAGAAAGACCTGGGCTGGATTTCAGCACTAGGACCTGGGTAGCCTTGAACAAGCCACCAGATTCTTTCCTGGTAAAGTGGGGTTAATACCTCCCAGGCAGGGGGGTTGTGGGATTGGAGATAACTTACAGGCACCTCCTAGGCTAAAGCCTGACCCTGGCAGCCCTGTGATTATGACCTGCTGGGTGCCCCTTTCCTGACCTGCCCAGGTAGGACTGAACCCTTCTCCTTTGATCTCAGCCTGTCTACTCCTCCACCATCTTATCCTGTAGGCCTTCTGTCTGTCTCTGCTTCTTCCCACTGTAACCCAGTGCGGGCAGGCCCCCTGTCTGATTTATCTGGGCTCTCTGTGTCCCACACAGAGCTGCAGTAGTAAATAGAAAAAGCTGGATTCCAGTACCTGACTTTTACAGATGAGGGGCAACTGTCTCAGCAGCCTAAGCAACTGCCCCTGTTCATCCTGGGAGTCGAGACTCAGTTGAAAGAAATGGCCAGAGAGGTAAAAGGACAGCGGCGGCCATCAGCCCCCCAGAGACTGCAGGTCGCTCTCTCTAGCGAACAATCTCAGTGTGATCCCAGGCTTCCCTGGGCGGGCCAGGTCCTGGCATGTGCGGGCAGGGAAGCACTAAGCTCTGGGTTGGGCATTTTCTCAATTGTTTCATTCTCTTATCTGCAGCAAGTTAGTGATTAACTGCTCTTTGAAAGTTTCCCAGCCTCCCCCGAGCTCCCCAGGTGGCCACTGGGTTGGAGCAGGAGAACCTGAGTCAGGGTCCAGTTCTCACCACAAGAGAGGGGACACCTGAGGCACAGCCCCTGGTCACAAGCACCATCTGATATAAGGCTGAGAGGTTTGGCACTGTGCTGATTGACAGAGGTTGCTGGGATCGGCACCAAGGACCCATGTGTGCAGGAGCTGGTTCCTATGTCTGTTTTGGGGGGATGGGAATAACTACAGGGACCTGGGAGAGATACCCCACTCCCAAGAGCTTTCTGCACAGACCTGACCCTGAGCGGCTTCCATCAGATTAGAGCTCCATTTACAGAGGCTCCTAAGTCTGAAGGAATCACTTCCCACCCCTCCTACAAGCCCCGCCTAGCTGGGCCATTCTGCAGAGGAAGCAGCTGACTAACCAAGCAAGCATCATCCAGAACTGTCCAGGGGACACAAAGACCATTTCCTCTCAGTGTGGGCTCTTCTGTCTTTTACTTTCTGTAACTCAAGGAAGTTTGGTCTTCCAGTGAGGGACTTTCAGGGAAACCCAGGAATCCTTAAAACTACCAACCAATAAGCTGTTTTTAAATCCTTGGGGTATAAATCGAGGAGTGGGATAACTGGGTCAAATGGTGGTTTCATTCCAAGTTTCTAAGGAATCTCCATACTGCTTTCCAGAGTGGTTGCACCAATTTACAGTCCCACCACAAACATGTGACGCAGCCACATCCGTGTTTATAGCAGCTCAACTAACAATAGCTAAGCTATGGAACCAACCTAGGTGCTCTTCAACAGATGAATGGATAAAGAAAACATGGTGTATATACACAATAGAATATTACTCAGCCATAAAGAAGAATGAAATGATGGTATTTGCTAGTAAATGGATGGAACTAGAGACAATCATGCTAAGTGAAATAAGCCAATCCCCAAACACCAAAGGCCAAATGTTCTCTCTGATTTGTGGACACTAACCCAAAACAAGGAAGGTCAGGAAGGGGAATAATAGAAAACCATTGGATTAGACAAAGGGAAACGAAGGGAAGGGAGAGGGAGGAGAATAGGAAAGACAATAGAATTAATCGGTCATAACTTTCTTGGCCTTGTATTTGTATATATGACCAAGGTAACTCCACGTCAAGTACAACCACAAGAATAGGATCCTAAATAGAATAAGTCACACTCTACATATATATAATCTGCCAAAATACATTCTACTATCATGTATAAATAAAAAGAACAGGTAAAAAAATACCAACCATAAGAAAAATGTTTGGGGGCATGTATCTACATGCATTTTTCTGGAGACGGGTTTCTATACTCAGCCAAAGTGACTCAGACCTCTTTACTCACTTCCTGCTTGTTTCATTGCTTTTAATGGGGGACAAACCTTTATCAGGATGCAGGAGACCCTGCCTGCCTCCGTCACCTTCTCCTTGGGTCCAGTCCTGGGTCCTGGTGCTCAGGAAGGAGGCCTTCACCCTTGCTATTCCCTCTGCACACCTCCAGCTTGCCCCTGCCCTCTATTCACATTCCAGGATCTAGTCCCAGGGGTCACTGTCCCTGAGGCCTGCCCTGACTTTTCAGGCTGAATCCACCTCACCAGCTTCCCAGTCCCACCTCCCCACAGCACCCCATCATAATGTGACTCACTTTGCTGGCTCTTTATTTAGTGTATAGAATGCAAGCTCCCTGAGGGCAGGACTTGGTGTTGTTCAGGTAGCTCCAGCAGCAAGCCAGAACACCTGGAGCGCAAGGAAACCTCAAAAACATCTGTAGGATGAGTGAATGAATGTGCAGCTTTCCGTGCATTCTCAGAGTCTTGGTTGCCAACCTCAAAATTTAAAAACTATTGCTGTAACTTGGGGACCAGCAAACCACAGCCTTTGGACAAAAATCCAATTGCTGTCTGCTTTTGTACAACCAGTGATCTAAGAATGTTTTGTGTATGTGTGTGTGTGTGTGTGTTGTTTTATTTTTGTTCTTGTTTTGTTGTTTAAACATGTTTAAGAGATTGGAAAGAAAATCAAAACAGGAATAATATTAGCAAATGTGAAAATTATATGAAATTCAGATTTCAGTACCCACAGCTGAAGTTATATCAGAGCAAAGCCAACGAAGTTTTATGTATTCTCTGTGGCTGCTCATGTACCACAGCAGGATTCAGTAGGAGGGACACTTTGGCCTGCGAAGCCGAAAATATTGACACCTTTACAGAACACATTGGCTCAACTCCTGCTCTAAGAGAGGTGGGGTGGAATCCAGTTAGACACAGAAAAGCATGTAGGAAGCAAAAAGAAGAAAAATTTTTAAGAGAAAGAAGAAAGGAAAAGAGAAACAGGAAGAACATTTTATCCAGCACTTTGTACCATATTTGATCATTTTCCTACTTTATTTCTCAGCTCTAGATAAACTTTCAATAGAGGGAAAATATTTGATCATGAACCCTCCACCCCTATACTCTAGGCTTCCTCTGGCCCCTGTTGCCTCTGACCATCCAGCCTGCTGTCCTGTCTTAGAGCATCCAAGGCTGACTTTCCCTGCCCTCCTCATCCCCCCATAGCATATCCTGTTCCGGACATTTACGTCTGCAGGGATCCAAGTTTGCTTGTCCATCTTTCTCACTTAATGTCCTGCTACATGACAGCAGGAATGAAGACAAGTTTCCTCTGTATTATTTCTACCTACCGCCCCGGTCCCATTCATGCCATCCAGTGCAGAATCTGGCCAATAAGAGGAACTCAATAAATATTTGCTGAGTGACTGAATTAGAAGACCAACCACACAAACTTAGCTCAGTTAGCCATGGCTTTTCAGGGCAAAAAGTCCCAGTGGTGGGGGAGGGAGGAGATCTGCAGAAAAGATCCTCGGCCACAGGGAGGCCTTTCTCAGCTATATCACAGTCCACCCAGAGACTGTTCCACAAAGACCTGAGGACTCTCAGCTGCCCCCTCCTGCACTTCCACCTCTCCTATGGAGCTGCCCAGAGCTCGGCCCCGAAGACCTGTCTTCTCTGCCTCTCTTTTCTATTCTGTCCACAGCATCACTGCTCTTGGCTGGTCCTGAGGAAAAGCAAGTCATTAGGAGGATGGTGGACAGGTCACAGTGGAAAGGGAGGACTGCATTTAGAAACTATACTCCCCTTGTGGTCACCGCAAGACAGGAATAGGAAAAACCAAGCCAGAAGGCTCTGCCAGAAAACATCCCAGCCTGGTCTCCCTGTGAGGGCTGATAACTCCCACTCTTGTGTCTGGTTTGAGCCAGAGGACAGGCTCCCTTATAACAGAGAAGAACGATAAATTCAAGACCTGGGAATCCACAGAGGGCAGGGTGGGGGATGGGAACTGATTACTTTCACAAGTGTGACCAAAGCCCCAGTGAAAGGGACCCCGGGAGACCTGGGCAACGCGTGTCTAGTTCCTTTGTTGTGTTTCTTTGTCTCTGATGATACCATTGGCTAAGGACTTGCCATCTCTTTGTAACTTCCCCATGTTTGTGGCTTCCAAGGGTAACTACCAGTAACTCCCAGGAGACCTCATGACTGAACGAGAGGCAAAGACTCTCCGTCATGAAGTAAGCACCAAGAAGAGCCAGAGATAGAAAAGCACATAGAAACTCAGAAAAAACAGGTAGATCCGGCCTCAGAACCCAGAAGAGAAGAGACAGTGGGCTGGGTGGGCTCCCCTGACTTTCAGGTGCGTTCCCCTGACTTGCAGGTGTGGCCTTGCATCTCCAGGGGTACAGCAGGATCTTTCTAAGGATCATCCATCTGCATTTCAGTTTGCAAAATACCACTGTGTCTTCTAGGACTGAGCAACCACTTTTATGCCAGCAAAATTCAGAAAGCACACATTTGCACAATTTTCTTTCATTCAAATAAAAATAGCTTAATTGGTTTAAGTCCCAGGTTGAAAGAAATATATTCTTATGATGCAAATTCACTGCTAGAGGAAAAAGCACAAGAGAAAAATCAATAAGAATAAGCATCGTGGGGCTGGGGTTGTGGTTCAGTGGTAGAGTGCTTGCCTAGTATACATGAGGCACCAGGTTCAGTCCTCAGCACCACATGGAAAAATAAATTGAATAAAGGTATTGTGTCCAACTACAACTAAAAAAGAAATCTAAAAAAAAAAAAGACTAAGCATCATTAAACACATAAAAACAGCCAGGCAGGTGGTAGTACATTCCTGTAATCCCTGCGGCTCAGGAGGCTGAGGCAGGAAGATCAAGAGTTTAAAGCCGGCCTCAGTGACTTAGCAAGGCACTTAGCTACTCAGTGAGACCCTAAATAAAATATTAAGAAGGGCTGGTGGTTAAGCACCCTTGGGTTCAATCCTCAGTACTTAAATAAATACATAAATATATAAAAATGATGTTCAACCTCACCCATAATCAGAGAAGCACAAACTAATACACAAACTACCAGGTCATTTAAACTGGCCAAATGAAAAGGCCTGATGGTAACAAACATTAGCAAAGACACACGTTGAAGAGGGAATCCTTACCCACTGCTAGCTTAGGAGCGTGAATTGATGCAAACATGTCGGAGAGTGAGTTGTTAATGTTAAGAAAGAGGAAGACGTAATGCCCATGACCAGCAAATCCGTGACAAGACATGAGCCCTGGGAAACTATCACATCACAAGGTGGCAGTGCACACCATCGCATCATTGTTTTTAAAATAAATAACTGGAAGCAACCTAAACAGGAGCAGAGAGAAATACACTGTGACAGCATCTTCACTGGTGGCTTCATTCATTCTATCATTCACTTTTCATTCAATAAATCCCCATGAGTGTGTGTGTGTGTGTGTGTGTGAACATGTGTGAGAATCACCAGGGAAGACAGTTAGAAAGCAGAATTCCCGGCCCCACCCTCAGAGAGTCCTGAGTCTTAAATCAGAGAAGGCATCTGAGGAATGGGACCTTTTTATGAGAATGTGGGAGGCCCGTGCCTGTGGTCTTTGAGTCACACCATCTCTGATGGCTCATTCTGACCTTAGATGACAAGTTGGATTACAAAACTAGGTAGATCTCATGTGGTCCCTGGTTACTCATCACTCACTAGGTGGAGAACCCTGAGTTACCTGGATTGGTGGGACACGGGAGCCAGAGAAAGTCCTGCAGCCTCAGGCATCAGATGGAAAGGAAAAAGAGCAGATGAGAGATAAATGAGTGCCAGGAGAGGAGAAAGGGGAGAGAATGGATCTGAGGAGAAAGAAGCCCAGAACACACTCTTCTGATCCGCCTGGACGCAGTTCCACTCACAAATCTTTGTTAATGAAATTTGCTTCGGAACTAACAGGGCTACCCTTCTCCATCCTATACCTCAGAAGCACTTAATGACTCAATTCAAAAGTTTAAAATTAAAAAAAAAAAGTCCCAAAGGTTAAGGTTGTAAAGATCTGGGTCACTGCCTTCACAATGACCAAGATTCATGAGAAAAGAAATGGCATTGAACCAAGTTTTTTTATCGGAAACTTTAGTCAATATTATGTTTCCTTGTCCAGGGAAGTAAGTATTTATAGGGAATTTAGCCAACCTTTACCTAACCCTTACTCAGTTAAACACCAGAAAAATAGTCATCACCTTTCCCAAGTTTCATAACTATTATATCTACCATGCACGTGTTATTCAAGACTTCAAAACTCCATGATCTACATGCCATTAGGACATGGTCTCTAAGCATAATGTTATGCTTCTTTGGTGAAAATGTTTTGGGAGTATGAAGAGGCCACATAGGCATTTTAGGAGCTGCAAGTGCCAGTTCAGAGAGAGTTCTGGTTAATACAGAGGCTGCTGTAGAGAGAGGTGGGCTTGAAAAGCGATGCTCACTTACTGGGCAGCACACCCCCGCAGGGACAGAATCCAAGAAGTGAGAAATCGAAGGGAAAACTACGCCAGCCTCTGATCCTTGTCTTGCACATGAGGGGACTGTGCTCCATAGAGGAGAAACACTCTCCTGGGTTCAGCCAATGGCGGTGCCAGCTGGAGACCGGATGGAGGAGTGAGAAGCTGGGTATTCTCTGCTCCTTCTCTGCCCTGGGCCCACGGAGTACCACTCTCATTTTACAGACTAGGGAACAGATCTATAGATGCTAAAGTGACATACCAGTGCCACACAGCTGGCTACTGGGCAGGAGCCAGGAGCCAGGTGTCTTGTGGCGGTGTTAATTTCCCTATGCTGTTCAGACTCTTCTCTCTGCCTTCAGTCCTTACCACCAGAAGACATTCTTCCTGGGTCACAGGAAAGATTCATTTGGGTCTCATTTGCACCTGATGAAAAGGTGCTATAACTATGCAAATGGCACACCCAAAAGAGTTTGAGGGAGTATTCATTTCTATTCTGGTCTTTAAAAGAATACTTTGCATTTGAGTCAACCAGGCTTTGTTGGTATTCTTAAATCCTAGGACAGCATTGCTCAAGTCAGAATTACCTGAGAGGACTTGGGGAAGGTGCCTTAGTCCATTTGGACTGCTATTAAACCAAGCTTACAAACAACAGAAATTTCTTTCTGTTCTAGAGACTAGCAGGCACCAGCAGAATCTGTGTCTGGAGAAAGCCAGCTTCCTCATTCACAGATGGCCATCTTCGCATGTGTCTTCCCAGGGTGAAAGGGGTAAGGGGACTTTGTATAAAGGCACTCCCCATGCACAAGATATTGGGTCTCATGACCTGATTACCAACCAAAGGCTCCTAATACCATCACATTGGGCATTAGCATTGTAACATATGAATTTGAGGAGGGAGGACACCTACCGTCAGTCCACAGTAGTGGGTATTCTGGTAAAAACACGGATTTCTGGACGCTAATATCATTTACTGAAATAGAAGATCTGGGAAATGGAAATTTGGATGGTGTGATTTTAATTAGCAACCCAGATGATTGTTATGAAAACAAATTTTGAGGTCCACTGTTCCATGAAACAGAAAAACATTGTCTGTGCCCACAAAAAGGAAAGATCCTAAGGTGACTAGGGAGCTGATTTCTGACCAGCTTCCAAACCCAGTACGGGGAACCACGTAGTAGGTGCTGGGCCTAGTCCGAGGTACTGACAGTACATGATTACTGTACTCTTTAAAGCAATGCTGTGATATAGTTAGTATAATTCCCATTTTACAGAGGCAAAGTCAAAGACTCAGATTAAATAACTATCTCTAGGTTACTCCACTCTGACCCAAATTCCAGTCAAGTTCTGCTTGACTCTGAAATCAGGCTCTTGTCTGTCCCATCACCCAATCCATAATGAAGCCCATTTCCATCTCCAGATGACCTTGGAGACAATTGTACACAAGACTAGCTCTGTGTAGGGCATCCTCATTCTGTTCTCCAGAGAGCTCAGCATTTCCTTCCTGCTTTCTCTTAAATGGAGCTTTAGTGAAGCAGCAAAGGGTCCAGGTGAATGCTGTTCTAATTCCCTCTTCCAAACCTCCAGGATGGGATCCTGGTACCTGCAGCTTCCAGGAGTCCTTTGATTGTCCTTCTCTCTCTCTCTCCCAGGGTTCTTGGAAGCTCTTCCTCCCCTGCACTTGGCTCAGAAACTTGGCTTTGGAAAGTCTGAGCCTACATCAATTCATCTAGAGAGGTCCCGAGGGCAGCAGCCCATCTGTTGGGCTTATCAGAAATGTTAAAAAAAATTAATAGCATGAACGAACATGTGTGTGATCACAGCGCTTGACATCTGAATGATCTTGCATCACCTGAGCGGCTTTTTATTTTTTTCCCTCTGATACTTTGCTCGATATATCTGGTCATCATTTTTCTGCTGACACTGCTGTTTCAAACCACAACCAGAGAGGCTGACTAAGGCAGGAGCAGGCTCGGGGATTCTCATATCAAACTGATCCTTTGAGGGATCAAAAGAGGACGGCAACCCGTAAGAGAGTGCTGGATGCTACCCCATGGGTTCAGTGTTCTCTCCTTACCCTTCCCAATAGTTTTTGGCCCCCTGCCTGCCTGTTTTAGTTTTATATGCATGTCTTAGTAGGCATTTGTCAGGTATGTGATGCTGACCTGGCAGCTTAACATAGCACAGACTTATGTTTAAATCGAAATCAGTCATTCAGTAGCTGTGTCTCCTTGAGAATGTTAACATAATCTCTCTGAGCCAAAGCTCATTCATCAATAAAATAAAGATGATAATAGCTTTTTAAATTGTAAAGGGATGGAGAGAAATTAATTTTATATAAATCAATGATCTCAGGACAGTTTAGTTATCTCAGGACCTAGCTTAACACTTCTTCTTTCATACATCATATACTATCAATCTCCTGTCTATCCATCCGCTCAGTATCCATCTATCCTTCCATCCAGCCACCCATCCATCCAATATTCATCTACATTCATCCAAAATCCATCCACTCATTAAATGTCCACCATTTGCAAACCATCCACACTTCAAGGTACCAGAGATCATAATAATAAAAGAGAATAAAATCATGGCATTTGCAGGTAAATGGATGGCATTGTAGAAGATAATGCTAAGTGAAGTTAGAAAATCCCCAAAAAAACAAATGCCGAATGTCTTCTCTGATATAAGGAGTCTGAGAGCATGGGAGGAATAAATGAACTCTAGATAGGACAGAGGGTTGGGAGGGGAAGGGAAGGGGCAGGGGGTTAGCAATGATGGTGGAATGTGATGGACATCATTATCCAAAGTACATGTATGAAGACATGAATTGGTGTGAACATACTTTATATACAAACAGAATAATGCATTCTGCTGTCATGCATTTAAAAAATAAAATCAATTAAATAAAACAACAACAACAAAACAAACAAAAAACCCCCGCAAACCAAAAAAATAAGTCCCTGCCCTCCAAGAACTTATGAACTAGTGATAGATGCATATAATAAGCAAACAAAGGCATTTATAGTATATTGTTATGTAGTGATGAACAGGAACAATAAGGCAGAGTGAGGTGAAAGAATGGCAGAGGGGACAGGGAATAGCACTGTCATGGGAAAGGTGGCTAGAGAAGATCTCTATGTAGAAGTCACACCGAAGACAAGATGTGGACGAGATGAGAGATTAAAACAGATGGATAACTGGGGGAGGAATGTTCCAGGCAGAAGGAAAAGCAAGTGCAGTGACCTTGAGGTCATTATCCTTCTTTATTTGGGAACAGGAAGGAAACCTTGGTGCCTTGAACACAGGGAGCCATGCAGAGGCAGCAGTAATGGCGGCTAGGGAAGAAATCAAGAGGCAAAAGACATAAGTGAAAGGTGGGAAGGAAGATAGATATTCACTTATTCATAATGTTTCCATATCATAGTCAGAACTCTGAAGGGTACTATGACAGACAGAAAGAGGGCCGAGCCAGAGAATTTATCATTGATAAACCCTAAACCATTAGACTTGTCGAGGAGGAAAGTATCTAAATAATGAGATAAGAAAATAACTGATGTCATAAAAGAAACGTGGGTAAGTTTTATAGGAGCCTGAAAGGGAGAATCTTTGCCTCTCGTAGCCACTCCTGCTCCCAGCAACTTGGGAAGATGAATGAAAGGGATAATGTTCACACAGAGACGGGACACTACTGTGCTCAGGGATGCACTTGACTTACAGGATTTCGGCAATGAGCTGAAACAAAATCATCAGACACTTGAGAAAGGAAACAAACAGAAATTCTAGCATCCTTTCATTTTAAACCCCAACAACAAAAATGAAAAACTCACCAGATGGTTTGGACAGTGAAGCCAACATAGGTGGAGGAGAATTCGCCAACTTTGCTCCGTCAGAAGAGACTTCCCTGGGGAAAAACAGAGAGAGGCAACAGGACAGAAAATATAAAGATGAAATGTGCATTGAGCAAACTCACTTGTTTTAGGAGTCCTAAGAGAAGGAAAAAGAACAACAAAAGAATATTCCAGAGTTAGGGAAGGAAACAAGCAAAAAAAAAGCAAAAACTATTAAGAAAGAGAAAAAATAGAATGGACAGGATTTAATTGGTCAAAATTGGGTTCCGTGAAATGACTGATAAAGTTGATAAACTTCTGCTAAGACAGATCAAGACAAAAAGTGATGAAAGTGCAGATAATGCTAGTAATGAAAGAAGAATATCATTAGTGTCACCGATGTGAGCAAGGTAGGAGAGAATGTTCAAAGAAACTGTCAACAAATTTCAAAATTAGATGAAATAGGCAAACTCCTACTAACCAAAATTAACAAAAGAAGAAATAGAAAATCTGAATAATCCTATAACTATTAAAATGATGGATTTTTAGTTAAAAATAAACTTGTTAAAATGTGGAGGTTTGTTGGCTTCAAGCAAATTTTCTTTAATGGTTCAAGATTTAATGTTAACCTTACACAAACTCTTTCAGAAAACACAATAAGAGAGCACACTACCCATTTTATTTTGTGAAGCTAGAGTAATACCAAAGCCTAGTAAGAACAGCATAAGAAAGAAAACCACAGGCTAATTTTGCTGGTGAATATAAGTTCAAAAAGAGTAAACAAAATACTTATGAGTCAATACATTATGAGCAATATATAAAAAGACAAGCCCATCATGTCCAAATTGGGCTGTTTCCAGGCTGTTAGTTTAAATTCTGGTATAAAGGCTGCTTCATCATCAAAAAACCAGTGCCAACACGCACAATGGCACACGCCTGTAATCCCAGCAGCTCGGGAGGCTGAGGCAGGAGGATCTCGAGTTCACAGCCAGCCTCAACAAAAGTGAGGCACTAAGCAACTCAGTGAGACCCTGTCTCTAAATGAAATACAAAATAGGACTGGGGATGTGGCTCAGTGGTCGAGTGCCCCTAAGTTTCATTCCCGATACCCCACTTCAAAAAATATCAGTGCCATTCACCATTTTACCAAAGGAACAAAATCACATGAATGCTTTGACTTAGGATTTTTTTTTTTTTTACTTTAGAATGGTGTAAATGTGATACACATTTAGTGGAAACTGTACTTAAAATTTTGCATTTTGATCTTTCCTTGGGGTAGTAATATGCAGTATGATACTCTCTCAAGATGCTGGAGAGCAGCAGTGAGCCACAGCCCCAGGCAGCCCTGGGACCACAAGCGGAAACCACCTACATGGTGTGTTACTCTGTGCCGCTAAGCTATGATGTGTGTGTATGTATGTGTGTTGTGTGTGTGTGTGTGTGTGTGTGGTGCTGAGGACAGAACCCAGGGCCTTGTGCATGTGAGGCAAGCATTCTACCAAGTGAGCTATATCCCCAATCCATTAATGCATTCTTGACTCATTATTTTCAACTTATAATGGATTTACCAGGACATAACCCCATTGGAAGTCTATGAACATCAGGTACCATCTCAACATATGCAGGAAAAAGCATTTGCTAAAATTCTACATCTATTTATTCTTAAAAACTAGGCACATAAATAATCTGGTGAAGGTTATCTGCAATAAAATCTGTGATGGCCAATATATTAAAGTGAAACCTTGAAAATGTTCCCTGTGAAAATGTTCACACCTGTTCAGCACTATCTACCTGTCCCATAAGGGTAAAGGCAAGAAAGAGAAATAAAGACACAAGGATGAAAAAAGGAAGAAATAGAATTGTTGTGGATTATGTGATTACCTACATGGGAAGCTACAGATGATTTGTAGGATTTAGCAGAGTTTCACAAGGTTGCTGTATATAAAGTCGATATAGAAAAATGTATTAAATTACAACATACCAACCATATGGTATGTTGTAATTGAATACATTTTGGATTTTTTTTCTTTTTTTATTAATAGATTTAAATTAATGGATTGGGAAACTCACTATTTTAAATGTCAATTCTCCTTAGATGGAGTTATGGCAGTCCCAACAGAAATTTTAAAGGACTTGAATGATTTCTAAAATTTAAATTCCCAAGGTTCAAGACCAGCCAAGACCTTCTTAAAGAAGAAGCATAGAGTTGAAGGACTTGTTCTTCCAGGTGTGGAGTCTCCCTATTAACCTGCTATAATTAAGACTGTCATTTTTATTCAGGGAGAGATAAATAGAGGTAGACATTACCAGTATTTTCCAATATCTGAGTAACCTCCCCTCCTGGCGCATGGCAGGCAACACATCACATCCCTTTGCAGGTGGGTGGAGCACTCTGGTCCTGGCCAATGAGCTGTAAGAGGAAGGGGATGATGGGTGATGTTTTCAGGGTGAGTCAATAAGAACCTCATGGACCATTTCCCAATCTCTCTTCTCCAGATGGAGAACATCCCATGGGGCAGATACCTCGCCTTGGGAAGGACAGTTGTCTTGATGCATCTCCTACATCCCCAGTGACCTTAGTGCGAAAAAGAAATAACTCTGATTTATTCATCCTTGAAATATTGAAGCTGTCTGTTACCCAAAAGAAAGCATAGCCTGTCCATTTCTGTCCAACATACAGATAGACCAGTGGAACACAGGATTAACCAGAAAGAGATCCACCCATTTGTGGACTTGAGTTTTCCACAAAGAATGAAACTGCAGTGTAGTAGGGAAGAGATAGTTTGGTTACTCCAGGATCTCCATTCAAAAATAGAATAGGACTTATACCTACTGCATGTCACACCAAAATCAATTCTAGGTGAATTATTAACCACCCAGGGCCAAAATGTACAAAGATTTTAGAAGAAAATACAGGGAATTCTTTATGACTCAGAAAAAATTCTAGATAAGAACAAAAATCATTACAAAGAAAAAGACAGTTGAATTTTATATTGTCAAGTTTTATAAGGAAAAATATTTTGTTTAGAAAGGAAACAGCACAGGGCATACGTACATTTTAATAGTAGTTATCTTTAGATGATTCGATTCCAGAATGAATTTATTTTCTTAATTTATCACTTTTTTTCCCAAATGTTCTGTGATGAATATAAATCTCTTTTATAATAAGAGAGAGAGAGAGAGAGAGAGAGAGAGAGAAGCACTGTCTCTTTCTCCCCAACCCCATGCCTCAGGACACAGCAAGAAGGTAGCCATCTGTAAACCAAGAGCAGATCATGCTGGTGCCTTGATCTTGGACTCCCACAGCCTCCAGAACTATTTAATGAGCACCAAAGGGACAAGAGTGGCTGCTAGGGAGAGAGAACTTAAAATGCCATCCCTGTTGGTGAAGAACTCACAGCCCAAGGGGAAGCCAGATGGGTGAACAACCCATGGTCATGCCTACTCCAGTTAACCCTCCTAGATACCTAGTCATCATATCATCAGAGTCAGGTGGAAACATTCCAGAGTACAAGTTTTCACGGGGTTAAAGCAACAATTCACCTACGGGGATGGGTCTGAATCACTTCCATGGCATTTTCTTGGAAACTCCATCACCTGGGAGCTGAAGGATCCAGCAGCTGCTGGTTTTGTCCCTGACCTCATGGGGCCAGAACCTACAGGAGCAGTGATCTGCTTCTCCTCCATCAACACTTTACCATAAGAGACACAGTAAAATCAGACACGTATTTTAAACACTGGCTTGTATTTTATATATCATCATATCACGAGATTTAAATAAATTTTCTGTCTTGGTGTTTTAAAAAAATATTAGCTAAGAACAACATAATATAATGAAAGATGAAATACACTCAAATATTAGTTACAAATGCACTTATTTGTCCATATTTTAGATTTATTTTCCCTATTAATTGCAGAGGAAATGTGAATATGGTAGAAAATAAGGATAAAACAAAAAAAAAAGTAAAAAGGAAGAGGAAAACCGAATGCTACCCACCAATGTTACTATTTTTCTTAATTTGTTTTTTAATTGATTCATAAACACATAAAATTTTACATATAATGAGCATCAGCCAATGTTACTCTTTTGAGATATTTCCTTTTAGAAATTTTTGTATAGTTGTCATTAAAGTCATTGAATCCAGGGAAAAAGAAAAAAGAAAAAAAGAAAGGGTTGTTAGTTTTTGTTCATATTTATAATCAAGAAGAGGTGACTCAAAAAGCTGAAGGTATAGAATAAGAGCTTTCCAGACCCTGCTCTTACCTGGTGGTTAATCCAGAGGAGGGGGGGAATCCTAATGTGGAATTTCAGACCATGAGACAGTTGGTCATAGGGTCCTTCCTTGTGGCTTTTTTCTATTCAGGTGCCAGAACGTCATCAAGGCAGCTGTCTGTCACTTTTTCAAAGACTTTCTGTTTTGGATTTAGAGTTCCTCCTTCTGGAAGAAGGTGGCCTTGGGGTTTTTCTCCTCCTTCCTCCCTCTTCCATTTCTGGCCTCCTCTCTTTGATAGGACCTTTTGACTAGAGTGGCTTTCATGGTGTTGATCAGACCCGGCGATATGTGGCCACAGGCCTTGCCCCAGAGGACTGTCTACCTGACCTCTAGTGATGGACACTGGAACCCTGCTTCTCTGGCCACACCATCCCAAGCTCTTTGTAAAATCTTTATTAGACACACATTTGGCTCTGAGTAGCCTGGATACAAAGGCCTATTAAGCTCTAAAGTGCATGTAAGGAAACTTTGTTTTTGCTTTTGGTTTTTATAGTTATATTGACTTTTATTTATTCACTAACATTTATTGGGCACAGGTAATAAATTCATCCTAGCCCATAGCTCCTCAAATCCTGAGGATTTACTGCCTATATTCTGGAGTCTGGGAAAACATGGAGTAGGGCAGGAAGGATGGGAGAGAAATAAGAGTCAACAGGCAGAAATGCCAGGCTCTGGAGGTTAGGTACAGAGATTCGAAATGCTTCACGACAGGCAGAAAGAAGAATCTTTCTTCTTTCTGCATAAGGGTGGGCGTTAGTAGCCACCATCCTCATCAGCACCATTACTTCATGACAACTTCATGCCACACATTACATCCAGCCGGGCATGCCATTTAATACAACCACCTTGGGACACATATATCATATTTTCCCATTTTGGAAGATGAGGAAATTGAGGCTCAGAAAAGACAAGGTAATTTGCCTGAGGTCACAGGGTTAGCAGGGGGTGGTGTTGAGCCGGAATCCAATCTGTCAGACTGGAAATCCTGACTCTATTCCTATGACAGTGACTATTGCTCTGGGCACTGATGGTTGTCTACATCTTCATGTCTCCATGTCAGTTTCACACCCTTTTGAGGTAAAACAGGAACCTTGATTTCTAAAGACCATTTTATCTGGCATTCTTTTCTTTTTTCTTTCCTGCATTTGTGACATGGCTCCTCACCTCAGATGAAGACAGAGCAGTCCCCACTGAAGCAGCAGGGGTGAGGCCCAGAGAAGATCGTGCCCCCAAGACACTTCCTTCGGAGACTGGCATGGAGGAAACCCTCAGAACACCAGCTTCCGCCTCTGTTATTGCTCTCACGGTCTCCAGGGCTACCTGCTCCTCCTGACTTCTGCAGGTGAGGGTCTTGTCCAAGCAGGCATGGATTCCAATTTTTTTCTTGGATCCCAGCAGTCATTTGCAGGAGCACTGCTGGTAGTCCCACAGGTTCACATTCTGAGTGTCCTGTCGGTGTGACAGTGACGTCACCAAGTTTCCAGGCTCTGAGCCTTCTCACCAACATGGAGCCTTCATGTCACAACAGGAAAATGATGAGCACCAGGTGACTGGTGCTCCAGAAAGAAACTCTGATCAGTTTCTACATCGGATTCTATAAATGGGAGAAAGTGTCATAGAAAAACAGCACAGTGTGGATGCTGAAAGATCAATCTGGAGTTAAGCAAATCAGGGTGTGAATATTGACTCTATTCCTTCTAGTTGTGTGACCTTAGGCAAGTTTTTAACCTCTCTGAGCCTCCATTGCATCTGTAAAGCAGAGAGAATAATAGCTATCTAACAGCTTCTTCAGGAAGATTACATGGTACAATGATGTTAGGTAATTAACACAGAACTTGTTGCACAGGAGACACTAAATAAATGTTTGTTGTTGTTATATTATTATTAAATGCAAAAAAATCCTGCTACAAGATTTGTTTTGCAAGTTAATAAACAATTACTTGACATGACTTTTCTCCCCTACTAAGCCAATCCACTGTGGAGCCTCATCCAGGATAGCATGCCCTGCTGGGCAGAGATGCGAGGGCTTGGCAAAACCAAGGCCAGAGGCTTAATAAGTTGCATTAGCGGAGCATATCACATGAGACCCTGGAAAAGTCATTTGAAATGTTGAGTTACAAAGTAAATTGCCAAGGAGATAGAATCGCAAGTGTTGACTCTCTCTGGGCTTCAGTTTCCCCATCTGCAGGAGGGGAGGGCTGGACTTCATGTTGCTCTTGCATCTCTGACCTTCACAGTGCAGAAGTCTGATCTTGCTAGGACTGTCTGAACAGCCTTGCACATGCATCAGCAATTCCTAGTTTTGCATGGCCAGGAAACACTTGGTGTCTGATGCCCCTCTCTGGGTAGTTTTGCAGGGCTCCCACAGCCTACCAGCTAAGGCATATCTCCACAACCGGAACCTCCCTAGGACCCAATTCCTACACCTCCCAGCTCCTGTGGTATGCCGCCACAGAGGACATCTGGAGTTCCCAGTCCCCATGGAAAGCAAAGAAATCTTCTCCAGAGTCCTGTCTCCAGCATAAACTGTCCGACGTGTTTAAAAGGAATGTTCTTTCTTCCTTCTTCAGCTTTGAAGAATCATTCTTTTGCACGTTCAGGGGATAAAATGTTGGCAATGAAGCCTGGCTTTTTTCCAAGAGTGAAAACTTGTATTGGGGTAAAGGAAACATCGCCATCGGGTGGCAGGACACAGAAATAACTAGACTCAGAGTGATGGGCTTCTAGTCTAAATCAAGTGGAGTCACAGAATTCCCAGCAGAAAGAGCAAGAAAGGTCCTGAATGTTCGAATGGAATCCCCTGACTTCACTGAATAATGTCAATGTTGTAGAGAGAGGCTTTGTGAAAGTCAATACTAAAACCCGATCCACTGACCCTTGATGTAATTCAGCTCTCTCCCCTGACCCACCATATGTACACCCCGTTCTTTAGCCTAAAATGTTCTAATAATCAAGGCTGATGGGATCAGGGTTGCTTTCATCCAGCATGTTCCCACCTGCTTTTTATCAACTTCGTGGGAGGCAGAAGAGAAAGATCAGAGGCATTTCCACAGGGCAACTGGCTAAAGGGTTCACAAAGATAAGGAGGAGGCAGATCAGAAATCAGAGGAAGAGAGTGTGGATTGACTTGGGAACGGAAAATTCTGCTTTGAGTTTGCAGCCTGGGAGATAGTGGGGCTTGCTTTAATTCTCTGGGCCAACAAGAAATATTTGACCTGATAGTGAAGGTTGCTGTCTGGAGATTTTGGATGCTGAAGATACTGGGTTGCTTGAGCTGAGTATAGAAACACACATTATTTATGCAAAGTGTGAAAACCCATTCTGCATCAATGGAGCCTTATGGCAACAGGCAGTCATTCTTGTCCCAGATTTGCATATCACTTTGCAGTTCACTACATGCTTTAATGTATTTAAAATGACTCGATCTTTACCAAAATCCTGTGGTAGGAATTATTAGTCATTACCATGGAAGAAACAGAGGCTCAGAGAAGTTAAGCAACTTTCCTCAAGTCACACAACTATCAGTGGCAGCATTGAGACTTGAAAGAAGGAGGAAACCTTCATATTTAATGTGCAGCTGTCTAGGTGAGTTGCAAAATGTTTCTGGGGAAACACTCCATAGAGTCTCCCATTGAGGAGTAGCCAGAGATCATTCCCTCACTCCTCATTCTTCCAGCCTGACAGCTTCAGAAGCCCCCACTCTTCCTACAGCCCACCACATCCTATTGCTGCTTGCATGACTGTAGAACATTCTAGAAATCCATAGGACATATGTTGTCATTTAAAATTGACTTGGAGAAATTCAACCAAATATTACAATCTCTTCTCTGAGACACAGTGATCAGCCGGATTCATCACCCAACAGCTAAACCACTTCCAAACACCCTGTGTAAATGCCCTGATGAAGCCAATTCTCCATGCCTTCTTGTTGTATAGATACTGGATTCCTTGGCTTGTTCCTTCTTTTTAAATGTTGGGTCCTGAAGCCCAGATCAGCCTCTTCCACATCCAACCTCCTCTATAGGTGGGATAACTGGGCTTCATGCCTTTAAGGGCTCTCTCTATAGCAATGATTCCTAAACTGATACCCACTGGCAGCTTCTACTCACCATCTGCATGTGGGCAGTCCATACCCAGTCCATATGCAACCTCCTGGTTGTCTCCACCTTCTAATGCCTCCTTTCACAACCTCTGAGTCTCAGTAAATGGAAGCTCTATTCCTCCACTTCTTCAAGCCAAAAACTTTGGAGCCACCTCCAGAGTCCTCTTTTCTCTCACCTCCCATGGCCAGCCTATCTGGAAATCCTGCCAGCTCTGCCTTTGTAGCAGATCTAGAACTTGCTACTTCTTGTCACCTCCAGTACCCAGCCATCTTCATCTGAACTGGTGCAATAGCTTCTGGTGTCCTCTCCCCATGTAGCACCCAGAGTTTTCCTCTTCAGATGCAAGTCGGAACTTAACCAGCCCTTGCTCAAACCCTTCGGGGAGATTCCTGCCTTGCCTCTGTGCTTGCTCAGTAATCCAGCACCCTCCCCCTCTAACCTGTCCTCCTACCACTCTTCCCGCACTCCCTGCTCTTGCCATATTGCTGTCTTCTGCTCCTCCCCACTAAAAATACAAGGGACATAAGAAGAAGAGCTTCATTTTATTCTATACTTTAGCCCAGTGCCTAGACAAGGTCTGGAACATAGAGGATGCTCAACAAATCTTCGCTGAATCACACATGTTTTTTTCCCTAAGTCTTTGCCCTTCATTTATACCACCAGTCCAGAGTCTGACCTGCTTGCCTCCTCCTGTGTTTTCACCCTGGATTTTGTTAAACTCTGCTGCATGGCAAAGGAGTCCTTGAACCCCAGGGTTTTGCCCTGTCTCCTCCTGCTGTAGAAGGAAGTTATAGAGTTTAAATGTCTGGTAATGTTGCAAGGTGTAAGGGGCATCTTTGGAATTCTTAGTCACCCCAAGGAGGTTACTGTTTTCTCCAAAGGAATGACCCAGCCCGATCTTGTTTCTGGGTGACTCTGATTTCTCCTGAAAACCTTTTCCCCTTCTCATCTTTACCTTTAGTTCCTTCTCTTCCCTGCATTTCCCCTTTATTTCAACCTCACAGTTGTAGCTAAGGTGGGGCAGCTGGTACATGCACTAGTGGGGAAGGAGACGAAGGAGGTGTTCAGCAGTTTGCACTTATCTAGAACTGCCAGTGCCTGACTCGTGTGGTTTTGGCTGATGCCGAGCACATGGGGTGCATCACCAGAACTGGTGTGTTCCAGGTTCCTGGTTGGCTCTGCCATCTGGCACCATGAAGGGTGGGGAAGGGCGGGCAGGACTGCCAATGGGAAGATGGCCTGGTCATGGAGAAACCATCGGTGAAGGGAAGACTGGGCAGCCGAAAAGCATGCTTTGGTGTCAACAAGAATCCTTTTATAAAATGCAAGCGACACCGTGACTGCCCAGACCAGATATTAAGTATCTTCAACTTTGTACCCAATCTCCATCCAACCCATTCAACACTGACATAAAACATCAAAGCAGCCCTAGATGATATGTAAAACAAACCAGCACAGCTGTGTCCTAACACCGTGTATTTACAAAGATAGGGGGAGACAGATCTGGCGCCTGGACCATAATTTTCCTAATCCCTGGTCTAGAATTTTAAAAAGTGATGGAGAAATGTTAATAATGCAGATTAAATTCCAAAATGTACCTGTAGCC
This sequence comes from Marmota monax, assembly GCF_021218885.2. Taxonomy (NCBI): domain Eukaryota; kingdom Metazoa; phylum Chordata; class Mammalia; order Rodentia; family Sciuridae; genus Marmota; species Marmota monax. The sequence goes on along the minus strand of NW_026692072.1, from coordinate 1,561,919 downwards.
AATGGATGGCAATTAACAACAACAACAAAAAAAAGTGAGGAAATGTTCTTCCAGCCTTTGGAAACCAGCCCTTGATTCATCTAAGAAATTGTTTGCATCGTTGGCAAATGATGGAAGGTTGGTGTGTAACTTGTCACTCCACTTGGACCCTCGTTTACATAAAGGGAAATATCAATCCACGTATTTGTTGGAAATACACTTGTTCATCAAGGGCAGTCCTAGATTGGCTGCACTATGGGGTTTAAGATCCTGAAGCAAAAATCAACAAAAAGCGTGAGGAGTAAAGATTTGTTCCCAGGATGTAGGCTCCCTATTTACCGCTCTTATTGTTTCTTTTGCTGAGAAAAAACTTTTTAGTTTGAGTAAGTCCCATTCATTGATTCTAGTTATTAACTCTTGTGCTATGGGTGTCCTATTGAGGAATTTGGAGCCGACCCCACAGTATGTAGATCGTAGCCAACTTTTTCTTCTATCAGACAGCGCGTCTCTGATTTGATATCAAGCTCCTTGATCCATTTTGAATTCACTTTTGTGCATGGCGAGAGAAAGGGATTCAGTTTCATTTTGTTGCATACGGATTTCCAGTTTTCCCAGCACCATTTGTTGAAGATGCTATCCTTCCTCCATTGCATGCTTTTAGCCCCTTTATCAAATATAAGATAGTTGTAGTTTTGTGGATTGGTTTCTGTGTCCTCTATTCTGTACCATTGGTCCACCCGCCTGTTTTGGTACCAGTACCATGCTGTTTTTGTTACTATTGCTCTGTAGTATAGTTTGAAGTCTGGTATCACTATACCACCTGATTCACACTTCCTGCTTAGCATTGTCTTTACTCCTCACACTTCAGATAGAGCCCTAATATCCAGAGTATACAAAGAACTCAAAAAATTAGACAATAAGATAACAAACAACCCAATCAACAAATGGGCCAAGGACCTGAACAGACACTTCTCAGAGGAGGACATACAGTCAATCAACAAGTACATGAAAAAATGCTCACCATCTCTAGCAGTCAGAGAAATGCAAATCAAAACCACCCTAAGATACCATCTCACTCCAGTAAGATTGGCAGCCATTATGAAGTCAAACAACAACAAGTGCTGGCGAGGATGTGGGGAAAAGGGTACACTTGTACATTGCTGGTGGGACTGCAAATTGGTGCAGCCAATTTGGAAAGCAGTATGGAGATTTCTTGGAAAGCTGGGAATGGAACCACCATTTGACCCAGCTATTCCCCTTCTCGGTCTATTCCCTAAAGACCTAAAAAGAGCATGCTACAGGGACACTGCTACATCGATGTTCATAGCAGCACAATTCACAATAGCAAGACTGTGGAACCAACCTAGATGCCCTTCAATAGACGAATGGATAAAAAAATGTGGCATTTATACACAATGGAGTATTACTCTGCATTAAAAATGACAAAATCATAGAATTTACAGGGAAATGGATGGCATTAGAGCAGATTATGCTAAGTGAAGCTAGCCAATCCCTAAAAAACAAATGCCAAATGTCTTCTTTGATATAAGGAGAGTAACTAAGAACAGAGTAGGGATGAAGAGCATGAGAAGAAGATTAACATTAAACAGGGATGAGAGGTGGGAGGGAAAGGGAGAGAGAAGGGAAATTGTATGGAAATGGAAGGAGACCCTCAGGGTTATACAAAAGTACATACAAGAGGAAGTGAGGGGAAAGGGAAAAATAATACAAGGGGGAGAAATGAATGACAGTAGAGGGGGTAGAGAGAGAAGAGGAGAGGGGAGGGGAGGGGAGGGGGGATAGTAGAGGATAGGAAAGGCAGCAGAACACAACAGACACTAGTATGGCAATATGTAAATCAATGGATGTGTAACTGATGTGATTCTGCAATCTGTATATGGGGTAAAAATGGGAGTTCATAACCCACTTGAATCAAAGTGTGAAATATGATATGTCAAGAAATATGTAATGTTTTGAACAACCAACAATAAAAAATTTTAAAAAAATGAAAAAAAATCAACAAAAAGCATTCTGTTGGGGACCAATTGGCTATCAAGAATTCACAAGAAAGAGAACTGTATATTTTAGTGTCATTTCTAAATTGGGTTTACATGATCTTCATTTCAATCCGTACTTACCAACTGTTTTAGTCAGCTTTTTCGCTGCTGTGATTAAAGGACCTGACCAGCACAATTGTAGAGGAGGAAGAGTTTATTTGAGGGCTCACGGTTTCAGAGGTCTTGGTCCATAAGAAGGATGGCTCCATTCCTCAGGGCTCCAGGTGAGGTTGAACATCATGGCGGGAAAGGGTGGCTGAGGGAAGCAGCTCACCTCAAGGTGTTCAGGAAGCAGAGAGAGACTCCACTTGCCTGATAGAAATATATCCCCAAAGCCATGCCCCAATTCCCACCTCCTCCAGCCACACCCCACCACTTCAGTTATCACTGGGTTAATTCCTATCAGGGGATTAAATCATTGTCTGGGTTAAGACTCTTACAACCCAGTCATTTCTCCTCTGAAACTTCTTGCACTGTCTTATATATGAGGTTTGGGGGACACCTGACATCCAATTCATAACACCAACACACCCTCTGTTCAGGGCTTTTCTTGTGTACTTTGAACCACTTTGTTAAGGCCTGGGCCAGGTAACATAGGGCTTCACAACCGTTGAGAACAAATCACTTTAGTTCTCAGCATTTGTTCTTTTTTCATCTTTCAGCCTCTGCCTGTCCAAGGAACACAGCTGGAGTCCCCAGGAACCCATAGCCTAGAAGCCATGGGCTCTACAGAGTCCTGCGCTCTCTTCAAGTTGAACCCCAAAGTTTCCCCGGGAAACACTCTCCTTCAAGTCCCTACTCACTGCTCCTGGGAGGTAAATCCTATTTTCAAACCAAAATTAGGTCCATGTTCTAATGAAAGGGTTACACCATTGAATAAACGCTGTAGGAAATCTAGGCCATGTGGTCTCATTCTTGACTTGCAGAATTTCTGACCCCATGACCAAGAAATTCATTCAAGTTTTAAAACATTGGCCAAAACCCATAAAGATCAATTATTTAGCAGAACTATTTGAACTTAGAAAAGAAAGACAATTTCAATAGTATTGCCCTTGTTCTGAGTTTCAGGACCATTAAAGATACTGCTGCCAGGCTGGGGTTGTGGCTCAGTGGTAGCGCACTTGCCTCGAAAGTATCAGGCACTGGGTTCGATCCTCAGCATCACATGAAAATAAACAAAATAAAGGTATTGTGTCCATCTATAACTTTAAAAATATTTTTAAAAAAAACAAAAAGATACTGCTGCGTATTCCATAGTCAGTCGAAAATGACAGCCCCCAAATTATGGCCCCAAGAACTGCATAAGATTCTACAACTTCCATAACTCACTCTATAATCCTGTTGACATTCCCATTGTCTTTTTTAGGCTGTGTGCTATTACAGGGAGCTGACCGTGTTTGGTTCCCATATCCCCGTGATTGACACATTGCACAGCATTAGGTAGAGGCCTTTTCGTGGCACAGGAAGGACTCGGGTTCTTCCTAGCTATTAGAGCGTAACTTAGCATCCTCAAACACTGCCTGGAGAGGCAAAGATTGTGCTGGTGCCCTGTCAGTCTGGCTCAGAGAAAGAAGCTGATTTCATGTCCCAGAAAGAACAATGGCCTTATCACCACAAGAGCTAGGATCAGATCCTGGCTCTGGCCTGTGTGACGTTGAACAAGCCGCTTGCCTGTGTACCTCCTGCATCCCTCCATTCCCTCTACCCCCGCCACCTCCACAGGTACCCCTCTTGAGCAGTCATCACTTCCAATAGTGGCTCTGGAACAGCCTTCTCTGGGATCTTCCCAGGTCTCTTTCATTCCCTCCAATGTCCTCTGCACAACTATAAGGAAAAGTGCTTACCAAATAAAGCCCACCATTTCTCTCCATTATGCCAAACTTTTCAGCACCTCCTTCAACTCCAGCAAGATAACACGTGTATTCTTTAACCCAGTGCAGGAACCTCATAAGTCTGCTCCCTGACTGGTCTCTCTCTGTAGGACCACATTCCTACTTTGTTCAGGCTACTCTGGCCTTTGAGTTCCTCACTTATGCACAGCCCCTACCTGCCTCTGGGCCTTTGCTTACGTTCTTCTTCCCTTCTCTCCCTTCTTAGACCTCATTTCATCTGGATAAGTCTTCCTTATTTTACAGACTTCATGCCCTGCCTCCAGAAAACCATCTCTAACTCCCCAGACTAGAACAAGTTGCTTCCTGTACACATTCCCATAAAATCTTGCACTTATTTTTCATGGCAGTTGTCCCAAATATATTTAAGAAATTGTCTGTGAAATTATTTGTTTGATGTCTGTCCCCATGGGTGGGACTGGCAGCTCCAAGAGGCCATGGACACACGAGTCCACCTTGTGGGTACTCTCATCTAGCCGACAGTAGCTGCACCATAAGTGTGATGAGAGATTATCTTTATCTCTCTAAAACTACTTCCTCATTTACAAATGACCATAGTGCCCCCTTCACAGGACTATTGGGAAGATTAAATCAGATAACCCATGTGAAAGCCCTTGCATGGTGTCTTGTATATGGTAGGCAATAAATGCTCGTTGAATGATTATAAGCCGTATAGCTTCTAAGATGCCACCTTTTTAAATGAGTCTAGCATGAGGACTAAGTTAGTAATTAGCACTTGTGAAGGTTTCTTTATTAGGTGATTAATGCAACTTAAACCTTAAGTGTTGAGGCTAAGGTATTATTAAGACAAGTGTTGATTGGCATTTGCTGGGCATAGGCAGGTGCCTCATGCCAGACCAGGACACAGTGAAGTGTTGTCCTGGGGGATGGGTTCACCATAAGTTAGGGAGACAGAAAGGAGCCGTCTACAGCTGGAAAGTGCAAGGGGATCCAGACTTGCTGATGAAGGCACAGAGGTGCTTCTGAGCTGCTGACTTCAAGATTCAGCCAGGACCCAAAAAAACCCACAAAAATGTAGCTTTCTTTCACTCTTCCTTAGGGAGTTCATAGGTAGTGTGCTCAATCAAAGCAAGAGAAGAAAAGAAAAAAAAACAACAGGAAGACCTGGGCTCTCAGAGACACTGGACCCAGCACAGGAAATGGGAGGCTGGAATTCCCAGATTAATGAAGATGAGAAAACCCAGGAAGACAACTGAGCAGGTGGGAGGGCTCAGGGAGGGGGTCAACAGGGGAAAAGATAGAGTGATGAAGACAAGGGTCGGAGAAAGAGTGGGGAGAAAAGCTGGAGGTAGGTATTTAGAAAACCAAGCAAAAGAAGGGCAAGTGAACTCCAGTGAGGTGGGAGTGGGAACTAGAAGAAGAAGAGGAGAAGCAGTAAAAGACAGAAAATATCACCCTAACACATTATGCAATCATATTTATACAGTTATAAATACTGACCTCTGACTTAAGCAAAATGGTAATCTCACTACCTGCAGGATGGGGGCGGGTGTCATGTACGTAGGTGGGTACGGTGGGCCCTATATGAGGATCCTAGGGGTGAACTTATCCTTATTTTTAATGGGAATAGACTCAATAAGTAATCAACAAATAATGCAGAAAACCAGAAAAGTTGTTGAAGCATGTTATTGAGAAATATGGGGGAAAAAAAACAAAAAAACAGAAGCATTGGCACCAGGGGCTAGGAGAAGGGAAGTTATTCCCCGCTGTTGGTTGCAAAATTATAGTACTACGTGAGTGTTTAAACTCTAAATGTGTGTTTCTTTGATTAAAAAGTAATTAAAATAAATTTAAAGAAAACCAAGGAGGAGTTGTGATCATGTTTGAGTGATTTTTTTTCTTTCTCCATATTTCTCAATTTTAAAAAATGTCCACCTTTATAGTTTATGTGGGAGAAAACATAAAATCAACTTTTTAAAACCTAAACTAGAACATTATCAGCCGTAAAACAGAAAAATCATGGAAAATTATGGCATGGAGAGAATCTTAGAAGGGTAAGGAGGTTTTGTTGGTGACAGACTGGGCACAGGTGATTAACCATCTGCCTGAGCGGAGTGTGTGGTCCAGGAGAATACCTGACCTGTTCTGGCATCCCTACCCACCACCACTCCATCCATCCCAAATCACTTTAACATCCGCAATTACAGGGCCCCAAGTGCCATCTGCACCCTCGCCCCTTCACGGTATGCTAGCTGGAAATCAGTGGGCAATGTGTGTGTGCTTTCCCCCAGCCCCAATCTTTTAAAATTGTGCTAACATCCAAACGAAATGCAATTTACCATCTTAACCATTTTAAGCCTACTAATCAGTACTGTTAAATACATTCACAATGTTGTGCGACACTTCTGCCATCCATCTACAGAATCTTTTCATCTTCGTAAAACTGAAACCCTGAACCTATTACACAGTAACTCCTATCTCCACTCTCTGTGGCCATTATTCTGTTCTCTGTCTCTATGATTTCAACTGCTGTAAGTATCTTGTGTAAGTGGAATCATACAATATCTGTCATTTTATGTGGGGCTTTTTAAATATATATATATATATATATATATATATATATATATATATATATATATATTAGTTGTAGTTGGACACAATACCTTTATTTCACTTATTTATTTTTATGTGGTGCTGAGGATCGAACTCGGGATCGCACGTGCAAGGCCAGTGCTCTACCACTGAGCCATAACCCCAGCCCCTGTTGGGCTTTTTTCACACAGCATTTCTTCAAGCAGACGTCTCTGTTGCAGCATGCGTCAAAATCTCCTTCCTTTTTTACACTAAAAGTCCTCTGTATGTTTATGGTACCTTTTGCTCATAATTCATCTATGGACACTTGGCTTGCTTCCATGTTTTAGCTATTGTGAATAATGCTACAATGATCATGGATGCACAAATATCTCTCCAAGATCCTACTCTCCATTTGTAGGGGCGATATATTCCCCAAGTGAAATTGCTAGATCACATGGTAAATCTATTTTTAATTTTTTGAGGAACTGCCATACTATTTTTCATACTGACTGAAACATTTTCCAATCCTACACACAGCATGCAAGAGTTCCAATCATTCCACAACCTCACCATCACTTGTTATTTTCTGGCTATAATAGTAGCCATCGGACTAGGTTTGAGGTAGTATCTCTTTGTAGTTTTGATTTGCATGTTCCAAATGATTAGTGGCATTGAAGATCATTTCATGGGTCTATTAGCCTTTATTTTTTATATATTGCTGTCAACCAGAGTCAAGGCACTCATTGTTTCTGGGTAATCCCCCTTCAAAGCCGCCCTCCTCCCGCACAGAGCATGGGCAATTAGGTATATTATTATCTATATTCTGAATTAGGTATATTATTATCTATATTCTGAATTTCTATACATCTCCCTCCATTGCCACCTAAGTGCAGAGGGTAGGTAGCAAAAACTGCACAATGAGCACATGGGTTTGGGGGACTCTTAGAGTTGGTTTGACTCCTACTTTCACACTGCAGGCTGCTGGCAATAGGACCCTGGGCAAGTTAAATCCTTCTCTGGGTTTCTTGTTCTGTAAAAATGAGGGGAGTACAAGAGCCTCACAGGGTTTGTTGTGAGGATCAACTGAGATTCTGTGGAGTGGCACATCTTAAATGCCCAATAAATGCCAGCAATTTTAATAATCTGCACTCATTTAGGATACACATACAAGGAAGTCACCCCATCAATCACTCTTGGCACGTATGCCATTGAATCATTCAACACTGGCACATATTTTTAATTAATTGTAATTTTAACTATCTACTTCTAAAATCTTGAGACATGTTGAAAATTTAAATTTTTTTAAAAATTTCAACATTGTTGAAAATATAGTTAATGGTTCTGAAAGACTTATCAGAAACACCCTCCAAAAACATAAACAAAATCCAGCTGGCCCCTATTCTCCTACTGTCACATCCCAGATCTATTTCTAGAGGTAAGCACCTTCACATCTTTTAATTCTTCTTCTGATGTTTGCATCTGTGTTTTAAAATAATGGGTTTATGTTGCTGTTATTGGGCATCTCAGTTTTAGACATGATGGTAAATGAAATTTAATTCTCTTACCCCACCGCCCTACCTCTTCCTCCAAATGTCACACAACCTTGGGGAAAAAAATCAGTGTTGTAATTTTAGTAACTATGTATATCTTTATTTTTCACTCATTAGTCAAGTTGTACATCATGATCCTCTTTCCTTTTCTTGAAAGCTTGTTTTTATCTTTCTAGGAGGTAGCCTTGCCATGATTATTTTTCATGCATTTGGTTTTCTTTGAGTACTTTACTTGTTTTAAAACAAATGTAACAACGTATCTGTTACACACATTGTTAAGGCTACTTTACAAATGATTCAACCAATCAGACATTTCTTTTGTTTCTCCCTGGGATGGTCCATTTAGAGTTGTCCACCGCTGATTTCCCTGGATACATTTTCTCTGAGACCCCTCTGTATTGTGTGGTGTCCCTGCTTGCCAAACCCTGTGTCTTCCCGTCTTGATTTCTGTGCTTGTTCTGATGAAGCACATCTTCTAATGATTCCTGAGGCTGGGTACACAGGGGGTAAAGCTTTAGGGTCCTTATCTAAATACTTACCTGATACTTTAAGTCCTCCTTCACATCAGGTTTTTATTGAGCTGGATATAGAAGGCCAGAAAAAAAAAATCATTTTCTCTTAGAAATTCTAAGGCATGTTTATTTTTTAGTATTCAAGATTGCTATAAAGAAGTCTAATGCCTCTCTGAGTTCAATACCTTTCTAAATGACCCATTTCCCCCCCTTTGGCTCTTTAGAACTTTCTTGTTATAAAATTTCACAGAAATGGCTTTCAATGAGTGCGTGCGTGTGTGTGTGTGTGTGTGTGTGTGTGTGTATGTGTGTGTGTGTGTTTAAACCCATTCCCTGGGTGTGAGATGTTTCTTTTCAATCTGGAAATCCCTGACCTTTTATCATGAAATTTTTTTTTCTTATACTATTCTTCCCCTACTTTTCCCTTTTATTTTTCTGAAACAACTTCTAATCACACATAACTTTCTACATTGATTATCGGTTGTTATTTTCAAAATCTAAAGTTTTGTTATTTCAACAGTAATCTTTTAAACTTCTGTTTAATTTTTTAAAATGTTTATCTTTCGTGTTTTTAATTTCCGGGAGCTCTTTCTTCTTTCTCTTCACTAAAGAATCTCCTTTTATGGTAACTTAAACTTGCTTTAAGAATGTGATACCTTTATTTCCCTGACATTTCTCTTCTGTCGACACTACCAAGTTTCTTCTTTCTCTTTATCTTATTCTCTCTTTTCTGTTGGAAGTTTCATCAAAAGTGATCTTTTGATCAGTAAGACTGGGGCAGAAGCTCTGGGTTCCTGGGAGGGCCTGATCCGGGGCCATCACTAGATCAGGGGGTGAGCTCTATTTCTCACCTGGGGCTCCCAAACATGTTCTTTTGGATTTGCCATTTCTCCAGAAAGGGAGCGTCTGGTCTTCTGCCAGAGGCAGGGTACGGGGGCTGGTGTAAGTCTGGCTCCCAGCATTCCAGGAAGAGAGGTGGAGTCTCACCTGTGGACTTGCTCATCTTCATTTCCTGGATGGTGTTGCGTACTCCACTCTGTTGTTTCCATGTCTCTTTAGCTCAGAGCATCACACAGTCTCCTGGCTGCTTGGCACGGGGGACAGGTCCCAACATCCTAATATGGAAATTCTATATTCTGAATTTCTATACATCTCCCTCCACGGCCACCTAAGGTAGCACATGCTGTCCTCACACCTCAGCCTTTCCATGGTTCCTTCTGGTAAAGTGGCTTGTTTCTCATTGGTACCAACTGTTTACCCTGATTCCTCTCAATCATGTAAGGCTACTGCTTCCCCCACTTTGGTAATCCAATTGCTGCTTCTCCAGATATTTTTTATACTTTAAAATTTGTTGAAATCTCCTCTTCTCTCTTTCCCTCAGTGTTTGCCTGTTTCTACTTTTTTTTTTAATTAATTCACCTAATATAAAATTTTCCATTCTAGATAACCCATGACAATGAGCTCAACACAATGTTGTACAGCCATCAACTCTATCTAGTTCCAAACCTTTTATCACCCCAAAAGGAAACCCTGTGTGCATTAGGAGGCCACTCCCCATCCCACCTCCTCTTAGCACCTAGAGATACCAATCTGCTTTCTGTCTCTGTGGATTTGCCTGTTCTATGTTTTTCCAATAAGTTAAATCATTCAATCAGACATTTTGTATCTGGACTTTCACTTAGCATGATATTTTTGAAGGTCAAACATGTGTAGCATTTATTTCATTCTTCATTATGGCTAAGGAGCCATTTTTTATATGTAGATGCCACATTTTGATTATCCATTTAGCACTTGATGAATATATTTCTAGTCCTTTTTTTTATTTCCTATAAGGGGTTGGAGCTGGGGAGGGGAGGTACTAGATAATGTTGAGTGGTGAATCTGATGTGTTTAGCCAAAATGATGCTTCCAAGAATTAATGTAAGCTCCATCTTGTCAACCAGAGGGCAACCAGACTCATTTTTACCTCTGTTAGAAAACTGGCTTTGTGACCAGTGCTCATCAGAGTCACCATGAAAAGGACAGAATCAGCTCATCAAATAAAAATCTCTTTCTCTTCCCTGTCCTGGGGTTTCCAACATGGAAGAAACTGAGAAGAAAACTGCAATCCCAAATTGAAATAGCATGATTCTTTGCATATTAGATAACCCAAAGATTAGATTGACCCAAAGCATATTTACAATTAAGTCTAGAACCAATCAATTATTTCAAGCCCATAGAATAATGTTTTGTGTTGAAGAATTATTCATGGGTAGTTAGTGTTTTAAAAACATAAAATCTCATTCTACAAAATCTCATACATTAAGCCTGGAATTGGAGTCAAATAGCTTGAAACATGAGCAACACCCCAAATAGAGATTTAGCATAAAGAGATAAAAGTATGTTCGTAGGTATCACTGCTCAGAGTATCCTACAATGTGATCTACAGAAAAAAAAATAAGGGGTGAGAGGCTCCCATGTCAGAATTTGCTTAAAAGGTCTATTTCCTCAGGTCAATACCTAGAATGAGAATTTGGAGAGGTTACATCAAAGTGTCCCTGATTCCTGAATGTATTAAAAACATAAAACATGAGCCACTCCTGGAAAAGGTGGTGCATATTTCCTCAAAATCCAACCAAGAAGGGGTGGAAAAATTCCAGCCCACAGAAAGAGCTTAAGGCAGGTTGGTATTTTCAGCTATTCCTCTTGCCTCTACTGGGCACAATTTTAGCCTTCCTTTGTCCTGATCTTGGAAAAAAAAAGGAAGTCCTTCCTCTGCAGTTTTCTTTGGATCCCCAGGCCAGTGGATATTCAGCCTTTCCTTGGAGGCCTGGGAGAATTCCTGGACATGCACAGGCCAGCTGCCTCCTCTGCCTGGGTTTGGGCATTAGGCCCAGGTGTGAACACGAACAAGAGCTTGCTCTCTACAACATCTTCCCTCTCTCCTGACGGCAAAGACATGGGCCACGGCATGAACAAAGCCACAGAGGGCCATGCTTCGTAGGTTTCTAGCACTCTACCCACAGTTGTGACTTCCTTGAGGGGAGTATCAACTGCTACTGGAAGATGAAGGCTGCCCTAAGCAGAGATTTTTGTCTAGGAACCCACATGCAGCAAGCATGGTACCAGGCTCTACAGAGGGCCAGAGATCCAGCAGCACGGGAGGAGGGCACACCAGCAAAACAGATCCACAAGCAGAAAGGCCGAGTCGGGAGACAGGACACACAAGTTAGTCAGCATATTTGCCGGGTGGCTCGGAAAGGCGGGTGCAAGCATTGGTGACGTGGTGCGTGTAAGGGACTATAAAGGTTGCCACTTCTGGTCATGCTCATCACCCTCAATGTGACCATCCCTTTAACCATTATCCTGCCAATGCCATCATCACCAATTCAAATAAATGGAGCGAGTGACATTATGCACATCATGCCATTCATCACGCCCAACATGGCCAGGCCTATAACTACCATTGCAGCCAACTGCTGTCCACGTTTTAAGTTTCATAACATCTTAAAACAGGCGAAATGTAAAAAAAGAAAAAAAATGTTACAATTTGCTTTTTTTTTCCAAGTGAGCAGGGTCAGAACCCATATCTCAGTTGAGAAAGGAGGATGATGGAAGGGATTTCACAGGAATTGCAGTGTGTTCTTGCACCCCTTCGTGAAACCCAGTAAGTGTTCACCTTGGTAAATGAGCACATGCCCTTTGCTAGTGTGACAGGATTAACCTCGCCCTGCAAAAGGTCAAGCAGGAAAAGGAGGATCCAATCAAAATCATTCTATTAACTCTACCTAGAAAACTTGGAGCAAGAAATGAATCCCACACTTCAGTGAAATGAATTTTTCAGCTGATGTTGTTGGTGTGGGTAGAAATGATAGGATTTCTCACACACAGTCATTGATACTCTCTCCCTCATACTGTGGGTTCTGAAGGCTAGGACGGTTGGCTTCAAATCTGGTTGGAATATGATTGTCATTACTCAGGGCATAAAGCCATTTGAGGGACCCCAGATACATCTCAAGGGAAACAGTGAGATGCACACCAAGGTTCCCAAAGTGACAAGAAGAACCAACAAATTGTCCAAATTGCCACCGCTCTGTCTTCAGGATTAACCCAAGCAGCAATTCACCCACATAGTCATCAAATAGAGTGGAGAAGGCAGGAAACCTCAGGGTTGCCATGGCCCTTAGCTACTGAAAAAGCAGGAACTCTCTCCCTCAGGGAACACCCACCCGGTGGCCATCCCACCGCTCCAAGAAACAAGAGCCATCCCTGCCAAGAGGCCTCCGGGAAGAGTCCTGGTGAAGTTCAGCCTCCAACACTCTTCCACCCTTTTGTGTTCTAAGAATTTCTGCACGGAGAACCCAATTCCAGTTACACCCCAAGATAGCATCAAAATGATAGGTAAATGTAGCCCAGCTTTCTGGCCCCGCAGCCAAAGCACAGTGCCACAGGGTAGAAAATGGGCTGATTCCGATCTCTCGTGGCTGTGACGTCTTCTTAGCAGCCGAAGGCAGCTGGGTGTGGCGCTGCTCAGGCTGTGCTGCCAAGAAAGCACTGGGGAGAAGCTCAGGACTGCTCACTGTGACCTGGGCAAGGGAGAGATCGGGGCTCCCACTGGGTGACATTTGAATGAGCCAAGCCTATGTGAAACATTGGGGTTTTGGGGTCCAACGGGTGATCTGTACTGCGGGAGAGTCCTGGAATCAAAAACTCAGAGGCGGGAGAACATCGCCTCTTCCCCAAGTAGAGGAGCCCAGGGTGGTTTGGGGGGAGAGTTTAGACTCTCTGCAATCATCAGCAAATCTCCAAGTCGCCCCCAATACTCACAATATAAAGGGGGAAAATGGTGCTAGACCTGCATGTGTTGCTTCAAGGAAAATTAGGGCCTTCCTTAAGACATGGGCACCCTAAGTCTCTCCTCCATGGGAGTTTTGGAACTCCACATTCTTACTTCCTCCCTAGACATTTGGTGCCCTCCCAACCCTACGAGTGGTCAGCATCCCTGCAGAATCAAAATAAAATGATATAAACACTGGATTTGATAAAGTTCAGGCATCTAAAATGATGTTCATACAGAGAGAACAGCAATTCAAAAGGATCTTGTGATGTCAGAATGTTGAGGAAAAGAAATCAGGACACTAAATTCAATATTCACTAGACTCCATTCATATTTTTTAAGAAAATCTATTTATAAAAAAAAATACCTAGAAGTGCTGGATACAGTAGCTCACGCCTATAATCCCAGCGACTCAGGAGGTTGAGGCAGGAGGATCGTGAGTTCAAAGCCAGCCTCAGGAATTTAGAGAGGCCCTAGGCAACTCAGTGAGACCCTGTCTCTAAATAAAATATTAAAAAGGGCTGGGGATGTGGCTCAGTGGTTGAGTGCCCCTGGATTCAATCCCTGGTACCACCACCTATCCCCCCCAAGAAAATGCCTAGAAGTGATTCCACTTCCACAGGACACCTGGAAGCCCAGTTCACAGAAACAGAAGGTAAAGCAGTGGTTGCCAAGACTGGTGGTGGGGGAGGGGGTTGCTGTCTAATGGGTGCAGAGTTTGGGTTTGGGAAGATGCCTGGTGGTGGCTATACCACAGTATAAAAGGGTGAATCCACTCAACCCTTAAAACTGGTTAAAATGGTAAATTTTATGTTATGTATATTTCACCACAATTTTAAAAATGCACCACAAAAATGGCTAGTAGGAAATAAACCAAACATTAAGAGTACTTGTATTTGGGAAGACTTTGTGTGATTCTTTTCCTCTCATTTTTTTTTTTTTTTGTGTGTGTGTATTCTCTCAAATGTATGCAAGAAATATATTTAATTGATCATGGAAGTGTCAACAAAAAAAATTGTTTTTAAAAACAAGTTTCAACACAACATGGAATAAAACTATGTCTAATGTCTTTCTATGTATTTTTCATACATTTTTCTCACTTAATTGTCTTGCCAGGCTGAACTACCCTGCCTGGTTTACAGAAGAGGAAACTGAGGCTCACAGAGGTTCCCTAACATCCTGGATCTGAGTATGTTGGCAGGGACAGTAGTTATAATGCCCCTTGAGACCTCAGGTCATTTTCACTGCATGTGGTTGGCACAGGCCACCAGGGTCTGACATTCATTTTGCCTTCAGACACACATTTCCCTAAGATGGAGAAGGACACCATCCATTCACTAGTATTCCAACCAGCCTCTACCTTCCACTGTTTTCTTAGCTTTTGTGAGAAAGAAAGGTGACTTTAAAAATAAAAAACTTAATCAATTAATTAAAAATCTTGCATTAATAAAAAAAGACAATTTCTCTCTTTTTTTGGTATTTTTTCATTTTTTTTTTTTTGGTTCATGTTAGTTAAACATAACGTGGGGATTCATTTTGACATAATGATAAATGCACAGAAAATAATTTGCTTCAATTGAGTCCCCAGTACTTCCTCTTATCCTTTCCCTGTGTTCTCTTTACTGATCATTGTGCTTTTTACTTACAGTTGTTTTTCTTTAATTGGATATACATAATGCTGAGAGTTATTGTAGGATGTTCCTATATGTACATAGGAAAGTTAGGTCAAATTCTTTCCACTCTTTTCCTCCTATCCTGTCCCTCTTCCCTCCCCCTCAATCCCCTTCTTCGATTCCCTGATCTTCCCTTTATTTTGATGGAATCCCCACCCCACCCCATTTCTTCTCTCTCTCTGGTTTCCTTATTTTATACTGGCTTCTGCATATCAGAAAAAAAACATTTGACCTATGACTTTCAGGGTCTGAGCCTGGCTTATTTCACTTAGCATAATAGTCTCCAGTTCCATCCATTTACTGGCGAATGTCACAAAGTCATTCTTTTTTATGGCTGAGTAATATTCCATTGTGTATATAGGCCACATTTTCTTCATCCATTCACCTGTTGAAGGTCACCTAAGTTGGCTCCATAGCTTAGCTATGGTGAATTGTGCTGTTATAAACATTGATGTGGTTGCATCCTTATATATAGTATGCTAATCTCACAAAATAAAAATTTCTTGATAGATTCTATAGCCAGCAGATAAATTTCAGCAAAGTTCCCCCAATTTTTATGTCTCAGGATTAGAAACCTTGGGCCTTGGAACTTCAGTTCCAAGGCTCAGTTAGGTTGAGGAGAGAGAATATCTTGAGGTAGGAAACTTGAGGTAGAATATCTTTAAAGGCTCAGTTAGGTTGAGGAGAGAGAATATTTTGAGGTAGGAAACTGAGATCGCCTGTTTTGGAATTTTTTTTTTTAAAGCCAGGGCTATTAGTGATTTAATATGATAATTTCATTTGTTTTCATCAGTTATAACATTAAATTGCCTCAAGCACTTATTTCTCCCACTTTCTGGTTCTTTTTTATTTTCAGTGAGTCAGTCACGTACCCCGAGGACCTGTGCCACAGAATCCGAACAACACAATGATAAAGACAAATTCCACACCTGCAGATGTCCTGGGTATCACTTGGTCTAACCTCCCTCCACCCCGATCCCCAGCTCAATTAATTGGCCCCAATTCCCAGATCAGTGACCTTTGCACTCCTAAAAAATGAAAAAAATCAAGCAGCGAATGTCAAACTCAAGAAATATTCGTAAGTCCTTTGCTAAATCCTCTGAAACAAAGGAAAGCACTTCTGGTATCCAGCACCTCCTAATTAAGGAACAACGCCTCGTTAGTAATAGAGGGAATCTGGGGTAATGGGAGGGCCCAGCCAGTGCTCCTGCTGAGCCCCGAGAACCAGCTGGGTCAGTACAGGAGACAAAGAGACCCATGAGTCAGTCAGATCTGGTATACCCTGAAAGCCATCGAATCCAGAGGCCTCCTGTGAATCCACAACACAGAACTGTCCTCTCTGGGGTTCCAAGCTCTGTCCAAGTCACAGCGAGATGGGGTGCTCCTGAAGAGAGGCAACTAGAGGGAATTCCCAGCAAAACACCTTCAACAGGCCCAGGAAATGGGCTTTGCTACCAGTGTCACCTCTGACTGTTGAAGCTGCCCTGGAGGCTGTGTTGAGAAGGATCCACACCTACAGTCCCAGTGAGAAGGACAAGTAGGCTCTGTCTTCTGTGAGCTGGGGACACAGGAGCATGGCAGTGTCTGTGCCAGGCATTTATTTGCCACCCCTGTCCTAAATTCTCTCTTCTCCAAAAAGAGGTGACCCAGGCAATGCAGGTCTTAGGCAAAATTTGAGAGGAAGAGAAGATGGCTTTGAGCACACCTAGCTTCCCTCGGCCTTCCCACCCCCAATGTCTCTGGCACCCAGGTAACTTCCTGTTTTCTCTCTGATATCCCAGACTCCCATTTTCCCCTAGGGAGCTGACAGCAGATGACAGTTTAAAGGATGGAATCAACATGTCTATCTAAGGAGCTGGTGAGTAGGATCTGGGTCTGCTGGTTCCAGGAGAGGGAGAGAGGGATTCTACAACCTACTCCTGCAAGTGGAAATGAACTCTGGTCCCGGTGAATGAAAACCCCTAATGCAGGTTCGCCCAGGAATGGGAGAAGGAAGACACAGCTGAAGAGCAGTAAGAAGGACAAGCAGGGGCCATCTTCCTTCCTCATCCACACAGAAGCTCCAACAAAAGGCAGAAATTTTTAAACAAGCCACTCCTCCTTTCGTGTCTGAGGTCCCACCATGTCCAACCAAAAGCCAGACTCAAGTTCACTGCTAGGAAAACAAATTCAACCCTCGTAGGGTGAGCTCCCCAGAGGACAGGGCAGTCTCTGCTCTTGCTACACATGCTCCCTTTATTCAGTAAACCAACCCAAGGGCATCACCCACAGGTGATTGGAAGCTGTGCACGCAAACCTCCAAGTCCCTTGACCTACTTCTCTGTCCCCAGAACACAGTCAGAACGTTTAATAAACGATAAATAAACCAATAACTGACTATGGTCCCTCAAGACCATGAGGTCTACCCAGAGATAGACATCTTTGAATGAGCCTTCAACTAGTGACGATAAATGGCCAATCTTCCCAGGCTTTCCATGGAGGTAACTGCTCCCATGGAGACTCTCATGAGTCTTACCTAGAGATGCTGGTACCTTGCAACCAGACCTCGTCCACCCAGCAAGACATGGTACCTCCTCCAGGACAGACAACCCAGCTCCCTCCTTCCTGAGCCCACCAGGGAATGAGCGCATGGTAGGTACAGAAAACAGGTGAATCATAAGGGCTTTGGGTCAAGCTAACTGTGGTGTAAATCACATCAAAGTCATTTTTAGCAGGAAACCCTTGGCGGAGTTACTTAACCCTATGTCTCCATCTCCCCTCAGTAATGGAGGACACATACTCACTGGTACCTCGCTACCTTCACTAGAATGTCTCACTGAGAGGGGCAGCTGGCTGCCCCACACAAGGGCATTCCAGTGACACGGTGGCCCATGAGTATGGCGTCCCCTAGAGTTGTGTGTCGTTAATTGCATAGAGTAACCCTGCCATGAGCACAGGGGATTTGTCTATCCTGCCCTTGATCTGCCCTAAGTACCTAGAATAGTACCTGACTCGGAGTAGGACCTCAATAAATAGGGTTGGGTGAATGAACAGGGCTTTCATAAGGATCTAACTAAATGGGGTACGTCAGGGCCTGGCTCTTGAGTCAATGCTCAGCACATGGTAGTAGTGATCACCTTTGTTGACGTTGTCATTAAGTTAATGGGAAAAGCTCATCGCCCTCTCCCCAGCCTGGCTTTTATAAGTCCATGGGTTATGGACTTGACCAAGCCTCCAGCTCCAGAGGAGGAGAGCTCCTCTCATATTCTCCCCCAGGTCACCTGCTTGGCCTGGCCTGGCCCCTTCCTGTGCCTGGTCCAGCTCTGACCCCGTTCTGACCCCAAGGCTACTGCAGAACCACAGCACTGCCATCTGGCTGCCAAGAGGGCGGCTGTCTCACCCTCCTGTCCACACCAGGACTTTTCTCTTCCCCGCCCTTTCTTGGCTGCCTCATTTGGCACGGGGACCCCTAGGCAGGAGCCCAGTTCTACTCAAAGGCCTCAGCTCCTTCTTGGAAATGGCACAAGGACCTGGAAACAAGGGGCTCAAACAGCTTTGCCAACCGGGACATTGTGTAAGGACAGCACCGTGTCCTGGGTGGAGGGAACCCGGTTTCAGAGAGGAGGGCAGGGGTTTTTCCAGTTGCTCAGAGAGTCTGGGTAGGTTTTGAAGCTGCTGCTCCTTTGAAGGAACAGATTGGGTTTTGGAAAGAAGACAAGCCTGGCCTCAGCCTAGATGTGCCTCTGCTTCCCCACCATCACCACGCCCAGATGGACAACCTCCTTTCGGGGGACAATAGGCGGCCTCCTCCTCTATATAATATGAAGGGGTGTCAGGAAGGAACCCACCCCAGAAATGCCTGAGATTCCACTATTACTGATTCATTCCTCTGAGCTCAGCACCACCCACTCCTTGACTGCCTTGGAAAACACAGATTCTCCTGGGAGGGCCAACACACTAAGTTCCTAACACCTTGAGTGAGTAAATCCATCAGACATTCTATTTCCTCCTGACAGCGGAGAGATCTGGGTGCTCAGCCCATGGGGTTGGGTGGGTCTCGCAGGAATCAGAGAGGAGGGAAGGCTTTGATGTCAAATTTGTTAGCATCACCAGATTTCCTAGAGCCAGGCCTGCGTACCTCCTCCAAAGACAGCTGGCTCTGGAGCTGTTTATTTCCATGAGTTAATCACCGAAGGATTAACAGAGGCAACACATCCATTCACGTGACAGATGCCCCACAGATGCCGGTCTCTCCTACCTCTCCCGGGAGTGGAAAGAATAGATGTGTCTTTGGGGCAGAGCCGACCCCTCATCTTCAGGGTAAGGGCAAGTTAAAGAACATGGGTTTCTTCTCTCCTCCACTGTAGAGTGTGAGAACTCCCCTAGCCAACCAGCCCCTCTGGCTCATGCCCCCTTGCCACTGCAGAAGAGAAAGAGAGGGCCAGGTGCAGAACTTCAGTGACTGCTGGCTGGGGCCCTGAGATTGGGTTTCCTGGATCCTGGGGTCTCAGGGGTCTGAGAGTCTCTTGCCAGGCATTGATTAGGCTCTGCTTCCTTGCTCTGCAAAGTCCGCCAAAATACAGAGGGAGCCCTGCTCTGTGTCTCAATAGGAGACCACATTGCTAACTCCTTTTGCCCTCTGGCTTCTAGAGTCAGCCAATAGGGGACCCCAGCAGGACGCTGGAAGGCAACCCAAGAGGGAGGTGAGCTTTGGCCTTCCCTGACTCCCTCCTACTGGGCTAGTGATGGGGTAACAGCACCCTCCTAGCTCTGGCCACAGCTCCTGGGAGGCAGCCCCTCACCATAGTGCTGGTACTGGTTGCTCCTGCGGTTCACCTGGTGAACCTCAGAGGTAGAAGTGCCTTCCTGCTCCGGCGGGCTCCCAGATGCTTGCAGCTCTTAAAATTCACCAACTCTGTGCCTTCCCCACACGGGTCCTTGCAAGAACCAAATAAGATGACAAAAGTGATTTCTCCACAAGGACTGCTGAAACATCAAATACCCATAAGAAAAAGCTTCCCCTAGGGAGCAGCCATATTAAATCAGCACCAAAGTAAACCTGGGGGATCGCCCTGTCTACGCTCAGCCACTCTGTTCTCCAGGGACCCGGGCTCACCCTGGGCATCTGGCTCCTCCCTCCCAATCTGCAGTCACACTTCTTTCATCTGTGTCGCTGGGGATTTTAAGGAAGATTTCTTCCTTTTGGTTTCTTATGGTCATTTTTAGTCATTCTTCTGGGCAGTGGGAATTTCCCCTGGAAGTCCCCAAGTTGGTCAAGCCAATGATCATTTGATCAAAAGATGTTCTGTTTTCCCAAATAAGGATAAAAAATATACATATATAAACAGAAACAAGCTTGACCCTTTTTGCCCCTTCCTTTTTTTGAGTGTGAAATTGGAGCCTCCATATGAAAAAAAAAAAATCTGAGCGGAAAGGACCTATATAGTACAACATGGAGTCCAGCAGGCCCCATCTTCAGGAGTTGAAAGGGACCTTCCCAATGCTGCCAAACCTGGACCAGATGACTTCCTATCACTCCAAGAACACAGGGCACACAACCCCCATTAATGCCATTAGGGCCTTTATCCTAATGAATTTACTTATCTGTTATCCTACAAGACTGTAACCCCTAGGAGGGCAGGAACCAAGCCCCCAACCTTTGCTTCTATACGTGGAACAGCAATTCTGTCTTGAATGAGTCAATATTCTGTGTGCACATCTCTGTTTTTTCAGATACCACTTAACACGTACTCCATCCCCCCAGCCCTCTTCTGTTAGCATCAGTTAGGAGACTGCTTAAAATCACAAGCCCTCAGGGCAAAAACCCAAGACTAGGCCTGTGCAAACCTCACTGCGGCTCACCCCCTGAGATTTGTATACAGGATAAATTTGAGTCCAGTGAAAATCTAGAAAAGTTTCAAAAAGAAATCAGTGGACAGAAGTTGCCCCTAGGACCAGCGTGGTGGGTCTATTTTTCCTGGAGGATGGTCTCAGACCAGTTATAACAGCTGCCTCGATTAGTATTGCGGCTGCCTACCAATTCCGTGTTGCCTCTCTACCGGCATCATCTCAGTGGAGCTGTAGAAACATTGTATGAGAAAGGCATTATGTTTCCTGGCTTGTAGATGAAGAAACTCAGGCTCAGAGAGGTTAAGCAATTCACCCACATTCCCACTTGCACATATGCCACATTCTACTTCACCAGGACCTTCCTAAAACATCAACTTGTGAGGCCTCCTGCCCTCCCCTACCCCTTAGGCAACCCCACTCCAGCTCAGAGTTGGCATTAGTGAAAAGGAGGAGAAGTTTGTGAGCACAGGGGTCAAGGCAATGTGTTTTGCTCTGAAGGTGGCTTTGAGCCAACAAGGGGCTGGAGGCTGGGGGGTGGCAGTTTGCAAGGAATGGGATGTGCCTAGCTGTCAGGACTCGCCTCTTTCTTTCATCTACAAAACACTATCTGAACTCGCAGTCACAGAGCATACAAAACCCTTCAATCCATCATATCATTCAAGCCATTCAACAACTCTACAGATCACTGTCATCAGTTTAAGATGAGGAAACGACAACTTGAGGAAGTTAAGTCATTTGTCTGGGTCACCCAGCTAGTAAGTGGAGGACATAGATTCAGTTCTCATCCCCAGCACTGAGCCTGGGGAAGAGACGTGAGGGACACAGACTCGATGAAAGCAAAGCAGCCTTGGCCTTCTCCCAACCTGCTCCCAACCACAACCTCAGCCTCCACCACTGAGTTTTATGGGATGACTTAATTACCCTTTGTTAACCCCAGGCAAGATGGCTGCCAAGCTCGGGACACACCTGCTGGTTCTGCACCTTGCTGCCCAAGGGCATTCTGGGAATGGCCGGTGGCCTTTGCTGGCAGGGTCTGGAAGACGAGCAGAGGTTTCTTCTGCCAATAGAAAGTTGTGCCTTAGGCACACGGGCTGGCCACAGGGAAGAGCTGGGACAACACTTTACTGACTCCGGGAGCCTGAGGACAAGTGTGCACACAGCATCCTACAGCAAGTCTCATGGATGCTAGATGTCTGGAGGACACGGAGGAAGATAAAGAGAGGGAAATAGAGGCAACTGGTCAATCCATGGTACCAGTCCTGTAGCAGTCAGCCTGGTTCGGAGAAAGGGTATTGTTTGGGTTCGAATCACAGCAACATCGTTTCCTGGCTCAGACCTGTCTGACTGTGTTTTCTCATCTCTCACAAGGTTGCTGGGTAGATCGGAGATACTGTATGCAAACACAGCTTCGAGTATCTACTGTATTTCAGGTACTCAGTGCTGGTATTGCTTAGCTCCTTTCATCTTAAGGACTCTGTGAGGTGGAGACTCTTTCATCTCTAATTTATGATGAGGACACTGTCTCAGAGACGGTGAGTAACTAGCCCAAGGCACATAGCCAAAAGTGCTGCTGCTGGGGGTGAAAAATGTCAGCCAATAGTAACAATGCTAGGAGGATAGCAGGGACTTGAGTTGGGCTTTTATAAATTATGAAATATTATGAAAATTCGAATGCAAACATATGAAAGCACATAACGTGAAAAATGCCCATGTAACACAACTTAAAAAACAGGATGTTAAGATGGCAGTCTTGCTGGGTACGGTGGTGTACACCTGTAATCCCAGTGGCTTGGGAGGCTGGAGCCGGAGGTTCGCCAGTTCAAAGCCAGCCTCAGCAACAGCAGGGAATTAAGCAGCTCAGTGAGACCCTGTCTCTAAATAAAATACAAAATAGAGCTGAGGACTTGGCTCAGTGGTCAAGCACCCAGAGTTCAATCTCTGGTACCACCCCACAAAAGAAAAAAAGAAAAGAAAAAAAAGAGAAAGAGAGAACTATCATTCTATTAGACATAGTTGTATCAATAAATGCGTGGAGCTGAATTGTGAACACAATTCTTCCTAAGAAGAGATAAGACAAGGAATTCTCACTTGTCCCACACAATCTCCTTTTAAATGGGCTTCTCAGTCATGGGGGAGCTATTGGGAAGGCTTTTGGGGACTGATACTGCAACCCATCCTGACCAAGATTTAGCAAAGATAATAATAATAATAATAATAATAATAATAATAATAGTACAGTGATAAAAGTCTAGCTTTATATATGTATAGTGTGTTGACCTTTTGTTTTTTTGGTAGCAGGAACTAAACCCAGAGGTGCTTAACCATTAAGCCACATCCTCATCCCCATTATTTTTCATTTTGAGAAAAGTTCTTGCTAAGTTGCTTATGGCCCCACTTAGGTGCTAACTTGCAATCCTCGTGCCTCAGCCTCCTGAGTTGCTCCACCGTGCCTGGCATGTGTGTTGACATTTTTAAGGCATTTTCCTAAACACTACTGCTTCTTGGGATTATAATGTATTAATAAGTAGATATTTTGAGGATCAGCAGGTCCAGAGGAATTACAGAGATTATTCTAGCAGCAGAAAGTTTTTTCCCCCCAAACAACCTTACCTAGGACAGAATCCAGATGCTTTTCAGCCTCCTGGTCACCTCCTCTGTCCTTTGAGAAAACTGTGGAGACCTGTGACTCTGGAGGAAGCTCTGGAGTGGACCTTTTATTTTGCAGAGAGTGAGATCAGGGTAAGCAGGAAAGGGGACCAGAGCTTGGGTCTACCAAGTCCCTACTATGCATTATCTCTTTTAGTCTTACCCACAGAGACACAGAAATGTCATGCAAGTTATCCAGGATGGCACAGCTGTATTTTACAAGTCCACAGAAATCTCAGTAGTAGGTGGCAGAATCAGGATTTCAGATCCATCTTCCAACTCCAAGTCCAGAGCAGCTGACCCCTGGACAAAGCAGAATATTCAGGCATTATATTTCAGACCTGCTTCTCTTCACTACGGTCTAGTTGGATGGATCTTTTTGAGAGTGTCTTCCAAAAACAGGCTCAAGCCAAAGAGGAAACGTGACTTAACTGGGTGTAGTTGGGTGCATCTTCCTGGGATCCCCCAGCAGGTTAGGGCCTTAGCAAAGGTGTGATGTGTAGAATCTGCCTGAAGCCCTCTGCTCCTCTTCCTGTCTGTGCCCTTCCAGGACCCTGCACTACATCCTCAGGACCCTCTTACTGATCCAGCAGGTCTACTGATACATAATTTCCTTTCTCAGCCCCCAGACTCAGACTTCAGTCCATTTACTACCATAGACTTCTCCCTGAAAATGCTCCAGCATAAGAGAACACTTATTGCCTAACCTATATGAATATGCGTATCTGTAAAGTAGCTCACAACGACTTCTGTGTGCTCCTAACTCCTTGAGTTGAATCCCCCTCTGCAGGAAATACTTAGAGTGGTGTCGGTTGCCTTCACTGATCTCTGACTATATCCTGTTGTTTCAAAAGTCTGACACCTCTCATATACAACCAGAGAAATGAAAAGTTGTGCTGCAATTGTGTACAATGAATCAAAATGCATAGGTGTATCATATACCTGATTAAAATAAATAAATTTTAAAAATAATATATCAATACGTAGAATTTCAAAATATAGAAAACACATGATACCACATATATCTCCATTAAAAAAAAAAAAGTCTGAAACTCTTTGAAAAAGACAACGTACCAACATGTGGGATGACAGGGAGCATTCCAAAGGCTCAAACCCAAGACAAGGTCATTCTCCAAGACCTCATAAGTTTGGAAGAAAAGTAGTAGACTTTTCACAAAACCAGGAGTTTAATTTAAAAACATAACATCCTGATTTCACGCCAATCATCCACATTACAATCAAAGATCTAGAGGAGGCCAGCTGAAGTCTGCTCTCGAATATGGCACAACCAGTTAAGGAAGAGACTTCACTCAAATTGAGATCTCCTGAGATGTTCCCCAAGGCTCCTTCTTCTGCCATATAATGCCAGATTCAAGACTTGATTTAAAAAAAAAAAGGTTAGGTCACCTCTCTGGACCATTGGGGAGCCACCTGAGTAATATAGAGGACTATATGTGCAACCGGCTACTCAGATCAGGTGAGCATCTGCAACACTGTCACAGTATTTAAGATTGTGCAAGACGTGTTTGAAATGAAATCTAATGATTGGTGTTCACTTTTATGGCATCGTTTATAAAAATATACAGTTCTCATAAAATGTACCATGGCCAACCAAAAGCCTGTTAAGTGCCTAGAGCTTTTATTTCAGAGCTAACCATCTGAGTTCCTCCCATGTCCCCACTAATGATGCCCCACATGACCTCAAGCCCCTGGCTTAAATTTCTTGTGCCTCATTTTCTGTGTCTGTAAAAGGGAGATAATGACACTAGCCACTGGACCAAGTTGGCAACATGCTTGGAGATCCCCAGATCAAAGGTGCACAGCCTGGACCAAGCAAGCTGATGACAGTGCTTACCATCATTAGTGTTGTTATTGTTGTTGTTGTTGTTTGGAGTGGCCGTGGCGCAGTCCAGGAAGGCCACTCCAAACAGACGTGACTCCCAGGGCTGATTCAGCACCAGGGATGATTGAGGAAGCATTTTTTTTTTCTGCAGAAGCCACTGTTGTAGAAGCCGTCTCTTTTGTTGACATCACATGGTGTCACATTCCTAGACTTCCCATGTGGCACAAAGCATATGGGACCAGTCCTCAAGCATCTCCAAGATACAAACTTCTGTGTTTGGGAGAAGGAGGCCACAGAGGAAGACCCCCTTATGATCACACAGTGAATGAGCAAACCTAAGGATCACAGCTAGCAAGCTTTCGATTCCAATCCCAGCTCCACCACCTTGTGACCTTGACATGAGCAGTCATTTCTCAGGGTCATCATTTCCTGATTGTAAAATAAGGATGTTATTTTAGTGGTTATAAAACAGCGATCATTACTGTGATCCCTCTGTCTCCTAGGCCTGATATTTATAGTCACCCTAAAAAATCACAGCAGGGGACTCTGCCCAGACAAGGTCTTGCCTGGTGTGTTCCTTTATAGTTTAGTGACATTATCAGTCACTGCTCTTCCAACTGATTGTTGGCCCCTTGCCACACTTGAGCAGTAATGTTCCAAGTCTGGGACAAGAAAATGTACTGAGCTTGTTTTAGAATTTACCAGTAAACTGGGGACTCAAAATGGAACCTCAAATCCTTCGTACTGGTAAACACTTATGGTTTTCAAAGTGCATTCACGTGGGACCATCACTTGTCTTTGCGTGAACTCTATACCAAAGATCACCATCTGGGAGGACGAATTTGAAAAGAAACTTCCTCTGGGTGCTTGCTGCTCTGTGAAGCAAATGAACACAGCTCTCGGGCAGAACCCAAGTCTTGATAAGTAGAAAATGGGCTAGATTTCAACACCCATGGGGCAACTTGGCCCATAAATTTGTGCAGGGTGCACATTGAACAACCAAATAGGATGGTCCTAGATCTGCTGACTACTAGACCTACTGACAGAAGCCCCTTTGTGTAGCTCAGAGAGTTGATACGAAGCCTCGTCCACACCCCAGCAACTGGTTTCTACAAGAGTTACATGTTATTCCCCAAACTTGAAAATCTTCATTTGGACAAAAGGGGATTTTTTTAAATGCTTGATAACCACTGTACATATATTAAATAAAAGGAGTATTTGTTTGGAAATATGTAAAAAATTATATATTTTCTTAGGCCCTGGTGGTTAAAAGAAGTGTAAAAATTTTTAGTCAATGAGAAGACTACAAAAGTTCATTCCATAGGCTGGGGTTGTGGCTCAGAGGTAGAGCGCTTGCCTAGCATGTGTGAGACACTGGGTTCCATCCTCAGCACCACATTAAAAAATAATAATAATAAAATAAAGGTGTTGTATCCATCTACAACAAAAAAAATAATTTTAAAAAAATTCATTCCTCTCTCTTTCTCCCCACTCCCTCTATTGGATAGACTTTCTTTCTGTTCTGGTCCATGTAAAATCATCAATCTAGTTACTTTCAAGTAAATTAAGTGAACAGCAGTGCTTTTTAATCCCCGTTTCTGCTGTGTGTGTGCGCATGTGTGTATGTGTGTGTAACAGGAGGGTCCCATGTGCGATGAAGGAAGGGATCTACCTCTATTTCAGTGCCACACTCACCTCTGCCTTCAAATGTAACTCTTCCCACCCTGACCTTGCTCCTGCTGCAGGCTAGCAAGTTGGGGTGCTGCTGTGTCCTCAGGTGCTGGAAACTTGGCCCATCCACCCTCCACTCTCATCTCAGCAGGGAGCCTCTCTGGGCCTCCCAGCTCTGGGTTCTTTGCTCTCTCTTCTCTCTTCTTCCTTCTCTGCCTCCTGTCCCTCTCCCTCTCCCTCTCCCTGTCATCCTCTGTACACCAGCTGCAGGGCCAATCAGATGCCCAGGGCTGTGCATTCTGAGGCTATGGGGGACAGGAAGGCTTCCCCTGTCTACATACTATACACCCATTTATACACTATGCAGGCCTTTCTAGATGAGGAAGGAAGTTCTAGTGTGGAACTTACCTGAAGCCTGGGGACTCCCCCAGACTCCCTGGGAAGCTTGTCGCAGGGTCCCCCTTGACTTAAAGCAGTTCCTACCTTGCCTCCCTAGATAGGTTACATCTTGGAAGATGGGAGATCTTACATCTGTAACTTCAAACACTTGAAATTAAAGACATCTGCCACCTCTGTTTGGAAGTTGCACCATGCCATGGCTAGAGAAAGGCCCTCCGGATGCAAGTGAGTGGAATATGGGAGATGCAGCAATGGTTGACATGTTTTGTCACACTACAAGCTAGCATTTGTAGACAGAGAAGAAGAAGGGACACTATTAATGCTCTGGATGTGATCACTCAGGAGCCCAATGAGCTCTAAGAAATAGAGCCAGGACCAAAGCAGAATGGGAAGGCTATGTAAAGATATGTATCAAATGCTTATTTTTCCAAAAATGTGTGTCCCCTACAGCCAAGCAAGTCTTTCTAGGGGTTATCTTAAGACAATCAGAGAAGTACACCGTGGCTATCTACAAAGAAGTTCCATGCAGAATTGTCTACAATGAAAATAACTGGAAATAATCTCCATGTTCTACAGTAGGGAACAGATACTTAAATAACTATGTTCTTGCAATGGAATATTATGTAATTATTAAAAAGAGATGTTCTTAAACTGTATTGGAGTAGAAAGATATTAAGATATCTGATTAGGTGAAAAAGCAGGTTACTAAATCAAAAGTACAGCATAGTCATATTTTTATTGCAAAGATAAAGAATATATTATATTTATGTCATGCATATGCGTGTGTGTGTGCGTGTGTGTGTGTTTGTGTGTGTGTGTGTGTGTTTTCAGTCATCTCTTGGTATCTGCAGGCTATTAGTTCCAAGATCCACTCTCCTATGCCAAAGTCCAAGAATGCTCAAATCCCTTATATAATTTGCATATCCTCTTGGATGCTTTAAATCATCTCTAGATTACTTATAATACCTACATAATATAAATAGGTAAACAGTTATTATACTATATTGTTTATGGGATCAAGACAAGAAAGAAGTTTGTATGTGTTCATTACAGTCAATTTTTTTTCAAATATTTTCTACCCATGATATGTTGAATCCATAGATATGGAACCCATGGGTATGGAGAGCTGACTGTACAAGATATAATATCTATGTGCCTGTGTGCGGTATATAAATATTCATATTTGGTATATAATATTTATATATGTAAATATTTATATGTGGTATGTAAATATTGGCAGTAGCTATCCTGATATTGGATGTGCTCTGTTTTCATTATCTATATGTTTTCAATTTTCTACAAATAATAAGTTTTACTTTTGCAGTTAAAAAAAAAATAATGAAAAAATTTTGGTTGTGTTCAGAAGATAATCTGTGTGTTTTGGAGAAAATATAGAAAAACCACTCATTGAGAAAGCAGAGAGCTACAGCTTCTGGAAACATTGAAAAAGACTAAGGTGCCCAGCTTCAGGGGACAGCTGTTCTCTGCCCCTGCTCTTCGCAAAAGGTTGGTGCACTAATTGGGGTTCTTTGTTGCAAACAATAGAGCTCAATATGGCAAGTTCCAACATTATTCAAAGATGTTAGGACTTCTGTTTCTGGAAAGATGCGGATGTACTTCCTGCTTTCTCTCCCACTGCGTATATCTATTGAGACCCAGGAGGTAAGTTTTCTGAGTTGGTTGTTGGTTTCATATATTTCAGATTTGAATAAAGCTTACATTCTGTAACTGAGAAATGCAGATGAGCACAGACATTAAAAGCCCCCAAAGAAAGTGATTCTCAGTCCAGGAGCAGGAAAGGGGCTTGGTAGGAAGAAAGAAGTTTTTAGACTCTCATCACTCTACTCCAGACAAACACCACAGGAAAAAACTGTGCCTGACCACACCCAGGCCACCAAAGGCTAACTGGGGCACTACCTAGACTCCCACATTGGCCAGGCTGTAACTGAGGCTCCCAAACACCCCCACCACTGTGGTGTCAGAGAAGGCCAAATGGGGAGTGGGGACCTTCAAATGGCAGCAAGCACCCTCCCACCACAGTGACCAGGAGCCCTCAAGAGGAACCTGGACTTCCACCCGCACCCAATAGTGTCAAGTTTTCCTTCCTCCCCACACCAGGTGCTGTCAAAGGAGGCCTCAGGAGAAGTCAGGGCTTCACCACCACCCGGAGATAACGAGGCCACCTCCCTTTACTGTTGTGTCATGGAGGACCCGTGACAATCAGTAATAAGGCACTCCGATACTTCTAGCCTGGGTGACATTAGTGAAATCCAAGTAGGAAACTGGGACTCTGGTTTCTGTCCTAGAAAAGGCAAAAATCTTTCCTCCACCCAAGTATCAGCAGATACCAAATGGGGAGCCTGGACTTCTACCCAAGCTGACAGTGACAAGTAGCACCTTCCTTTCCCCTGTCAGAGCACTGTCCGAAAAAGCCAGCTAAAGCAGAAGGTGTAACCTAATAATCCAAATGTCCAGTTTCAATAGAAAATAACTTCCCACATCAAAAATCAAGAATGTTTATATAAAAGAGAGTCACTAGGTTTCTAATACCAATATGGCAGAAACCTTAAAATTATCTGAAAATATTTTCAAGAAGTTATCATAAATACTTCAATGTACATTTTTAACATTGTTGAAGCAAATGAAAAAAAAATGGAACCTTTTATCAATGAAATAGAATGTCTTGATAAAGAGAAGATATAAAGGAGAACTAAATAGAATTTTAGAGCTGAATAAATGAAAAAAAAAATAATAGCAAAGTGTAAACACACACACTTTAGTGACTGAGCTGAACAGCAGACTGGAAGGAGGAGAGGAAAGAATCAGTGGACTTAGAAAGCATAGAACTAACCCAACCTGAATAACGGAGAGAGCACAGTCTGGATTGAAAGAATTAACAGAGACTCAAGAACTTATGGAACTTTAACAAAAGACACAACTTCATATCAATGGAGTTGCAGAGGAGAGGAGAAAGAGGAAAGGGCTGAAGAAGTAATCGAACACATAATAGCTGAAAATTCCTAAATTTGCAAAAGATATATAGATTCAAAAAAACTGAGCAACAAACTCCAAACAAGATTAAGCTAAAGAAATTAATTCGAAGGAACATTACAGTCATTGTTCTATAAACTAAAGACAAAAAAAATTTGAAGCATCTATGGAGAAACACCACCTTGCCTATTAACTAAAAACAATTTGAATGACAGTGACTTTCTACTCAGAAACGATGAAGGCCAAACGGGAATGGAGCAATAGTTGTTCAAATGCTCAAAGAAAGGACCTATCCATCCAGAATCCAATTTCCAACAGAAATTTCCTTCAGGAATGAACATGAAATCAAGACATTCTCACATGAGGGACACTAAGAGAATCTGTCACCAACAGACTTTCCCCAAAAGAATGGGTAAAGGAAGTTTTATAAATAGAAAGAAAAATAACAAAAGAGGGAATCTTAGAACATGAAGAGAAAAAAAAAACTATGGTAAGAGCAAAACTGAGTAAAATCAAATGAAAAAGTCTTTCTTTTTCATCTTGAGTTTCTTAAATTATTTGACAGGTGAAACAAAAAATTATAATATTGGCTGATGTGATTCTCAATACATTTAGAGGAAATATTTAATATAATGGTATGACAAATGGCGGCAGTGAAGGTACATAAATGGAGATAACTCTGTAGTTCCCTTGAACTGGTAAATGTCAGCACCTATAGACTATGAAGATATGAATGTATCTCTAGAACCATCCCTACAGTAGCTATCAGAAACACAGAAAAATCATTGTGATTCTAAAAATGTTTTAGTAACCCACATAAAGGCAGATAAAATGAAATAGGGAAACAAAAGAGAGAGAGAGCAAAACAAAACAAAACAAAAAAACCCTGCATATTTAAGGTCTAAGATACTATTAATTACATTAAATGTAAGTGGTCTTGGACTGGGGTTGTAGCTCAGCGGCAGAGCGCTCGCCTAGCACGTGCGAGGTCCTGGGTTCGATCCTCAGCACCACATAAAAATAAATAAATAAAACAAAGGTATTATGTCCAACTACAACTAAAAAATAAATATTTTTAAAAATTTAAATGGTCTAGGTGTAAGATTAAACACAGAGATTAAAAGACAGAGATTGTCAGAGTGTGTTCAAAAATATGACTCTATTGGTTGCTATCTTACCTCAAGTATAATGACATAGATAGATTGAAAGTAAAGAGGTTGGAATTAAAAAAAGCAAGGTGGCTATATGAATATTGGATAAAGCAAATTTCAGAGCAAAGAAAATTACAGAGGCAGAAAGTATATCACATAGTGACTGAAAAGAGTCAATCATCCAAAAGACACAGGAACCCTGAATGGGTATGCACCAAATGACGGAGCTCCAAAATAGGCAAAGCAAAAACCAATAGAAGTTAAAAGGAAAAATAGACAAAACTGTAAGTATAGTCAAAGACTTTAACACTTCTGCCTCAACAATTGATGAAACGACTGGACAGAATATTATCATGAAATAGAAGAACTCCATAACACCATCAACCAACAGAGTCTAACGTTTGTAGAGCACACCACCCAGCCACAGCACAATAGGCACCTTTGAAAGCATCTAAGGAACAAACACCAAGATTGACCAGGCCATTAAACGAACATCAACCAATTTCAACAATGCTGGGTGGCTCACAGGTCTCCAGGAGGGTCAGAGAGTCACACTTGGGAATTTTGCCCCTGTAGTGATTTGGATGTGATGAGTTCCCCAAGGATTCATGTGTCAGAAGCTTGGTCCTCAGTGTGGTGGCTGGAAGTGGTAGAACTTTTGAGAGTTGTGGTATAGGTTAAGGTGACTGTCATTGTGGACACTACCCTCAAAAGATATTAATGTAGTTCTCAGGGGACCCCGATTAGTTCTCTCAAGAAAGTTGTTGTAAAAGAGAAGGAATGGCTGCTCCCTAGTCTCCCTCTGACTTCTTTTCCCACCATGTGATGTTCTCCCGTGGGTTCTCACCATGAACCTATTGACCATCATGTGACTGATTTAGCTGGTCGAGGGAGGAGGTCACCAAAGCCAGAAGCAGCAAAGATAACTTTATGCCTACAAAACTGTGAGCTCAATAAACCTTTTTTCTTTATAGAGAACCCAGCCTCCAGTATTTTGTTACAGCAGCAGAAAATCGACTGATACAGCCACCAAGAATAACACCTAGACCCCACATGCTTTTTCAGAGATGCCTCTGCCACCAACACTAGGCAAAAGTATCACATCTCGACAGTGCCATCCCAACCCTGCCAGGACTCTGACCCACTGCCACCCATGGGAATGAACCCCTCTCAGGGACAGCTTCCTCACATTTTCCCCTTCAAAATCAAAATCTTGGAAGAGACATCTTGAAGGATCCTAAGTCCCATTATGTCTCTGATTTGTAAGTGGAGCTGAGACACCAGAGCCTGCCCCTTCCATTGAGGAATCAAGACTCAAAAACGCAGAAACAGCTCCAAGAAGAGCGTCCAAAACAACTAGCCGCCACAGCCCGGGCTCTGCCTATTCCAGGACCAACGGCCCCCGAGGCCTGTCCCAGCAGCCCCAGCCCCTCTCTGCAACCAGCTGAGAGACTGGGCTCCTGAGCATTTGCAGCAAGGAGACCTCAGCTCTCCGTAAAGAACCTGGATGCTTTCCCAGCTTCCCCTTCACACCACCCCAGCCTGGGACTTGCTTCTCCTACCTTTGAACTCCCAGGTGGAAAAAAGTCACCACAGTATCTCGCCCTTCCATCTCGCCAGAGCGGACTCTTATTTTCAGGTCGGATTGTTTTTCACTAGAATTGAATCAAATTGAGGCCGCCCAGGCCCAGCTATCTATCAGGAGGAGCAAGTGAGGGTAGGCGGGACACACGTGGGACACACATTCACACTTGACCCTCACTCCTGTCGAGCTGAGGGAGCAAGAGCAGTGACTTATTCACACCCAGCTCCAGACTAACTGCAGGATCCCCTGTCCCCAGCTGGGGGGCTCACAGGGCACACAGCAGGGGACACAGGGCAACTGGAGTGGCTGCCCTTCTTCTCCAGATGGCCTGAGCTCTCCCACCCCTGGGGAGTTTGGGGCTGCAGTGCAAAGGGAGGGAAGACAGCAAGACGTGGGATGTCACCCGGGGAAATTGCTGGGAACTGGGGTGTCAGGCGGACCCAGCTCCAAGCCCATCTTGGCTGCTTCTCACCATGAGGTTTGGTGCTCACAGTCTCTCCCTCCACACTGGTGGTGTGCTCTGCAACTGTGTTAACAAGACCAGAGACGCACAAGGGGTCTCCAGCCCCCATGAGTCAGGGACACAGAGGCCACCTGAGGAGCAGGGGGTGGTATGAGAACAAGACAACAAGAAATCACAGGAGACCCACATCCTTGGAAGGAAGTCTTCCCCCCTCCATTAAAGGAGGACAGAACTCTCAGAGGACAGAGGAGCACAGGTAGGCCTGAGTGAGCAGAGCAGGTCAGAGCCAAGGTAAACTGAGACCAAGCCCACAGACATCCAAGAATGAAGGGGTCAGAGCCCGCTCAGATTTACTCTGAATCCCCACACACCAGGAAGAACCATTTCCTCAAAATACAGTCAAAGAAGACTCATTCCCCAGGGCCCATGCCCTCAGGAACACCTCTGATGGTAACTGTCAACAGGGCACCAGCTCAGGAGGGGCAACCGCCACAGCAACTGCTTCCTGCAAGTTCTGCCAAGGGACAACTCAATTCCAATCCCAGATCCGCCATGACTAGCTGTGTGACTCTGGGCAAGTTGCTCACATGATCTGAGCCAGAGTTTGCCATCTACTGAAACGGGGAGAATGATGATCCCAACTGAACAGGATGTGGTGGAATTAAGCGAGTTTTTACCTGTCAAGTTTGCACAACAGTGTCCAGAACACATTGAGCACTCAGAACACCATGCTCAGTGGGGTGTGGACGGCTCAAGCTTCTACCATCTGGGTTTGGTAGAAATAATTTGGTTTACTAGATGGTTTAAACTCAGCTGCACACTGAAATTGCCTGGAGAGTTTTAGAAAATACTGATGCTCAGGATCTCGCTGTCAGGGATTCCGGTTGACATGGCCCACAGCCTGGGAAGTGGGAATTTTTTATAGCTTCTCGGGTGATTTTGATGGAAAACCAAGTTTGAGAACCACTGGGCTCAGGGGCAAGGACTACGTTTTACCCACCATTATGATAATTATTGTTATTGCTGTTATTATTCACATTAGTTAATAATACTCTCCCCCGCCCCAACCTGACCACCCAGGAAACCACTCTTCTTAATTTTTGTGGGACCTGGGAGTAGAGATGAAATCCACCAAGAAGTGAGAAGTGAAATGGAGAATGTGACTTCATTCCTTAGGGTCAACACCGGGCAGCTGTTTCTCAGGCCAGACAAACATTGGTTCCGAGACAATGCTACTCTGCGATCTTTCTCGGAGCTTCTGCATTCTCATTCTCAGCACAAGGAATGGATCCTCCTTTGCAGATTTATTCCTGTGGATTAAATTGCGCCCATAAAGATTTCCACGTGCCTCACACATACTTGGACCCCAGTAACTACCTGGGTTCCCTTCCCCTCATCCCAATATAGTCCTCGATTTCTGGCTTAAAGGTCATGGTTCTGTGTTCAACCTCCACAAGGTCATAGGAAAAATCTTCCCTACCCCGGATGTCATCATTTCTCCCCTTCCCTCTGAATTCCCAACAACATCCGGCAAAATATGACAGTTAACACAGCAGAAAGCCTGAGCTCGAAGTCCAGCTCCTTTGATGGCTCTGGGACACTGGACACATGACTTCCTTCCCCTGGCCTTTGGTATCCTCATTTACAGACCACAGATAACAGCCTACGACATATGGTTTGGTGGTTTAGTTCCATGGATTTAATTGTACATGATACATAAGAAGGCCTTAGCTCATTAGACCTCGGCACATAATTAATGCCCCACATTTTGCATACATTATGTCATTTGATTCTCACAACAATCCTATATCCCCAGCCTGAAACTAAGGCTCAGAGAGGTTCCTCCACCAACTCCAATTCTCACAGCTATTTCTGGTGCCCTTTCTCGGTTTACCTGGGAGTTGCCAGAGGTCAGGCTTTTGGTCAAACAGGCAGAGAAGGCAGAGAAGAGGAATTCCAGGAAGGCCCAGCAAGGGCCTTGGAGGCCTGCCTGCTGCAGCTCTCCCCCCCCCCCGGGGGAGGGGGCGCATCAGAGCAGCCCCTGGCTCTCAGGGAGTCTCCCACACAACGTGGGGCCCCTGTAGCTCCAGGTGTCGGTGTCCATGGTTCATTTTCAAAGCCAGGAGCATGCCGGTTTCACAAAGAGATTGTTGGCAGTCCTGTGGTCTCTGTTACTAGAGACTGAATAGCCAGTGAAAGGGACCCATTGTTCGGCCTCTGCATAAAGAATACTCCATTTAGAGAAAGAACTGGTTTCTCACAGAGAAAGAAGACAGCCCCAGTCAAGAGAGAACAATGCAGATCATTCACTAAATTTTTACTTAATGTCTGAGTCCCGTGACCAACCAGGTTAAGGGCCACACATGTATGCAGAAAGGGAGACTCAGGCTGAGGTTCTAACGGAGGCCCCCTCCACTGTCCACCAAGGCCAAATTAACTCTGGACCCTTATGGACAAAATGAGGGGTGTGGATGGACTTCTACCATTTGGATTTAGCAGAAATACTTTGGTTTGCTACACAGCTGTGCACTGAAATTACCTGGAGAGTTTTAAGAAAATACTGATATTTGCTGCCAGGGATTCTAATGGACATGGCCCACAGCCTGGGCACTGGGAGTTTTTTAAAGCTCCTCAGGTGATTTTAATAAGCAACCAAGATTGAGAACCAGTCAGTCCAGGGGCAGAGATTGTTTTGTCCACAGTTACATCTAGAGCCGAGAGCACAGGACTTGACTCGTATTTGATGCCAATAAATATTCGTGAGCTGAGCGGGTACCTGGCTGACTCTGAGAAGCTATCAACCTCGGCTTCCCTGGTGGAGTTCTGTCTGTGTTGATCACTTTACCCTCCGTTGGGATTGAGCACAAGTTTTGGTTATTTTTTT
This sequence comes from Marmota monax, assembly GCF_021218885.2. Lineage (NCBI taxonomy): Eukaryota > Metazoa > Chordata > Mammalia > Rodentia > Sciuridae > Marmota > Marmota monax. The sequence continues at coordinate 1,525,446 of NW_026692072.1, read as the reverse complement.
TTGTTAAAGGGTTGTCTCCTTTAAGCACTTTTTTAAAAAACCACTGGACCATAAAATCTCTTAAGATTCTTTCCAACTCTAAAGCACACCGACTCCAAGACCATAAATCCCTTCTTGCCCTTTGAGAGCAGCGATGTTTTAAGATAAATTATCAGGGCAGGCAGGTCCTGGGAAGGGCCCCTGGGAAAGCCACTTGACCTCCCATCTGGTCCCTTGCTGGTCCCTGGCTCTTAGAGCTGAGCCCTTTCTGCTCTGGGTGATTGACATCTCCAACTTCCATTCTCGTAACTTCTCCTACTGGTTTACACTCAGTCCCTGAGTGAACTGAGTCGCTCCCAAAGTTTTGATTCTGATTTAGAAGATGGAGTTTTCCAAATCGAGATCTCTAGCTCTGCCCTTTCTCCTGAGCCCTGGACTCAGCTATCCAACTGCCTGCCAGGCATCTCCACTTCAATTTCCCTTAAGCATCTCAAATTCAATCTGTCATCGCCTTTCCCCACCCAAACCTGCTCCTCCTCCCGCCTCCCCTATCTGGATGAACAACATCACATCCACCCAGTTGCCCAAGTCAAGAAACCCCAGAACCACCTTCGACTTCTCCCTCTCCCTGCCTCACACCCCACCCTCTGAACAAGCCATTATTTCATTCTTTTGTTTTGTTGGTTCTGTTCAGATCTATGTGACCTTAGAGTGTGTTTTGACATATCACACATACATGGAGCATACCTCCCCATTCTTTTGGTTGTACAGGATGTGGAGCTTCACTGGTCATGCATTCATATATGAACATAGGAAATCGATGTCCGATTCATTCTACCGTCTTTCCTATTCCCGTCCCCTCTCCTTCACGCCCCTTTGCACCACCCCCTACCCCCCACACCCTCACCCCATCCCCCACCCCCCATTGTGTGTCAGCACCTGCACATTGGAGAGAACATTCAGCCTTTGGTTTGGGGGGACTGGCTTATTTCACTTAGCATGATTTTTCTTCTGAGTTCTTTATCCCCACAGCACTGCCAGGGGACCTAAAACAGGTTCAAAAATATCACTGGGAATAAAGTTTTGGCTCCTTAGAAAGAAGGAGAGATGGATAGTCTATATCGGGGCACTGGGCACTTCCCCCACTCCCAGTTGCTTCTGGTCATCTCCTTCCTGCCCTTATGTTCTGACCGTATTGGCTCAACCGGGACATATTTGCTGCACCCTGTGCATCCTTTGTACAACCTCCAGGTCAGGTCAGGTGCTGTGCATAGGATCCTTACCCTCCTTTTCACTTCTAACTAAAATGTCCTGCCCCTCTCTACACAGCAAATATACTTATTCTTCAAAATCCACTTTTTTTTTTTTTAATTTTTTATTGTTGGTTGTTCAAAACATTACAAATTTCTTGACATATCATATTCCACACTTTGATTCAAGTGGGTTATGAACTCCCACCTTCACCCCATACACAGATTGCAGAATCACATCAGTTACACATCCATTGATTTACATATTGCCATACTAGTGTCTGTTGTGCTCCGCTGCCTTTCCCATCCTCCACCATCCCCCCTCCCCACCTCTCCCCTCCCCTCCCCTCCTTTCTCTCTACCCCCTCCACTGTATAACCCTGAGGGTCTCCTTCCATTTCCATACAATTTCCCTTCTCTCTCCCTTTCCCTCCCACCTCTCATCCCTGTTAAATGTTAATCTTCTTCTCCTGCTCTTCGTCCCTACTCTGATCTTAGTTACTCTCCTTATATCAAAGAAGACATTTGGCATTTGTTTTTTAGGGATTGGCTAGCTTCACTTAGCATAATCTGCTCTAATGCCATCCATTTCCCTGCAAATTCTATGATTTTGTCATTTTTTAATGCAGAGTAATACTCCATTGTGTATAAATGCCACATTTTTTTTATCCATTCGTCTATTGAAGCGCATCTAGGTTGGTTCCACAGTCTTGCTATTGTGAATTGTGCTGCTATGAACATCGATGTAGCAGTGTCCCTGTAGCATGCTCTTTTTAGGTCTTTAGGGAATAGACCAAGAAGGGGAATAGCTGGGTCAAATTGTGGCTCCATTCCCAGCTTTCCAAGAAATCTCCATACTGCTTTCCAAATTGGCTGCACCAATCTGCAGTCCCACCAGCAATGTACAAGTGTACCCTTTTCCCCACATCCTCGCCAACACTTGTTGTTCTTTGACTTCATAATGGCTGCCAATCTTACTGGAATGAGATGGTATCTTAGGGTGGTTTTGATTTGCATTTCTCTGACTGCTAGAGATGGTGAGCATTTTTTCATGTACTTGTTGATTGACTGTATGTCCTCCTCTGAGAAGTGTCTGTTCAGGTCCTTGGCCCATTTGTTGATTGGGTTGTTTGTTCTCTTGTTGTCTAATTTTTTGAGTTCTTTGTATACTCTGGATATTAGGGCTCTATCTGAAGTGTGAGGAGTAAAGATTTGTTCCCAGGGTGTAGGCTCCCTATTTACCTCTCTTATTGTTTCTTTTGCTGAGAAAAAACTTTTTAGTTTGAGTAAGTCCCATTTGTTGATTCTAGTTATTAACTTTTGTGCTATGGGTGTCCTATTGAGGAATTTGGAGCCCGACCCCACCGAATGTAGATCGTAGCCAACTTTTTCTTCTATCAGACGGTGTGTCTCTGATTTGATATCAAGCTCCTTGATCCATTTTGAATTCACTTTTGTGCATGGCGAGAGAAAGGGATTCAGTTTCATTTTGTTGCATATGGATTTCCAGTTTTCCCAGCACCATTTGTTGAAGATGCTATCCTTCCTCCATTGCATGCTTTTAGCCCCTTTATCAAATATAAGATAGTTGTAGTTTTGTGGATTGGTTTCTGTGTCCTCTATTCTGTACCATTGGTCCACCCGCCTGTTTTGGTACCAGTACCATGCTGTTTTTGTTACTATTGCTCTGTAGTATAGTTTGAAGTCTGGTATCGCTATACCGCCTGATTCACACTTCCTGCTTAGCATTGTTTTTGCTATTCTGGGTCTTTTATTTTTCCATATGAATTTCATGATTGCTTTCTCTATTTCTACAAGAAATGCCATTGGGATTTTGATTGGCATTGCATTAAACCTATAGAGAACTTTTGGTAATATCACCATTTTGATGATGTTAGTTCTGCCTATCCATGAACAGGGTATATTTTTCCATCTTCTAAGATGATCTTCTGTTTCTCTCTTTAGGGTTCTGTAGTTTTCATTGTATAAGTCTTTCACCTCTTTTGTTAGGTTGATTCCCAAGTATTTTATTTTTTTTGAAGATATTGTGAATGGAGTAGTTGTCCTCATTTCCATTTCAGAGGATTTGTCGCTGATATACAGGAATGCCTTTGATTTATGCGTGTTGATTTTATATCCTGCCACTTTGCTGAATTCATTTATTAGCTCTAATAGTTTCTTTGTAGAGCCTTTTGGGTCTGCTAGGTATAGAACCATATCATCTGCAAATAGTGATAATTTAAGTTCTTCTTTTCCTATTTTTATGCCTTTAATTTCTTTCGTCTGTCTAATTGCTCTGGCCAGTGTTTCGAGAACTATGTTGAACAGAAGTGGAGAGAGAGGGCATCCCTGTCTTGTTCCAGATTTTAGAGGGAATGCCTTCAATTTTTCTCCATTCAGAATGATGCTAGCCTGAGGCTTAGCATAGATTGCTTTTACAATATTGAGGTATGTTCCTGTTATCCCTAGTTTTTCTAGAGTTTTGAACATAAAGGGATGCTGTACTTTGTCAAATGCTTTTTCCGCATCTATCGAGATGATCATATGGTTCTTATTTTTAAGTCTATTGATGTGGTGAATAACATTTATTGATTTCCGTATATTGAACCAGCCTTGCATCCCAGGGATGAATCCTACTTGATCATGGTGTACAATTTTTTTGATATGTTTTTGTATCCGAGTGGCCAGAATTTTATTGAGGATTTTTGCATCTAGGTTCATTAGAGATATTGGTCTGTAGTTTTCTTTCTTTGAAGTGTCTTTGTCTGGTTTAGGTATCAGGGTGATGTTGGCCTCGTAGAATGAATTTGGAAGTTCTCCCTCTTTTTCTATTTCCTGAAGTAGCTTGAAAAGTATTGGTATTAGTTCGTCTTTAAAGGTTTTGTAAAACTCTGCTGTATACCCATCCGGTCCTGGGCTTTTCTTAGTTGGTAGTCTTTTGATGGTTTCTTCTATTTCCTCAATTGATATTGGTCTGTTTAGGTTGTCTATATCCTCCTGACTCAATCTGGGCAGATCATATGACTTAAGAAATTTATCTATGCCTTCACTATCTTCTAATTTATTGGAGTATAAGGATTCAAAATAGTTTTTGATTATCTTCTGTATTTCTGAAGTGTCTGTTGTGATATTGCCTTTTTCATCCCGTATGCTGGTAATTTGAGTTCTCTCTCTTCTTCTCTTCGCTAGCATGGCTAAGGGTCTGTCGATTTTGTTTATTTTTTCAAAGAACCAACTTTTAGTTTTGTCAATTTTTTCAATTGTTTCTTTTGTTTCGATTTCATTAATTTCAGCTCTGATTTTAATTATTTCTTGCCTTCTGCTTCTTTTGCTGTTGTTTTGCTCTTCTTTTTCAAGGATTTTGAGATGAAGTATGAGATCATTTATTTGTTGGTTTTTTCTTTTTTTAAGGAATGAACTCCAAGCAATGAATTTTCCTCTTAGAACTGCTTTCAATGTGTCCCATAGATTCCGATATGTTGTGTCTGTGTTTTCATTTATCTCTAAGAATTTTTTAATTTCCTCCTTGATGTCTTCTATAACCCATTGATCATTCAGTAACCTATTGTTCATTCTCCAAGTGATGTATGCTTTTTCCTTCCTTCTTTTATCGTTGATTTTCAGTTTCATTCCATTATGATCAGATAAGATGCATGGTATTATCTCTACTCCTTTATATTGTCTAAGAGTTGCCCTGTGACATAATATATGATCTATTTTTGAGAAGGATCCATGTGCTGCTGAGAAAAAAGTGTAACTGCTTGATGTTGGGTGGTATACTCTATATATGTCAATTAAGTCTAGGTTATTAATTGTGTTATTGAGTTCTATAGTTTCCTTATTCAACTTTTGTTTGGAAGATCTGTCCAGTGGCGAGAGAGGTGTGTTGAAGTCTCCCATGATTATTGTATGGTGGTCTATTAGACTCTTGAACTTGAGAAGAGTTTGTTTGACGAACATAGCTGCACCATTGTTTGGGGCATAAATATTTATGATTGCTATGTCTTGTTGGTGTATGGTTCCCTTAAGCAGTATGTAGTGTCCCTCTTTATCCCTTTTGATTAACTTTGGCTTGAAATCTATTTTATTTGATATGAGTATGGACACTCCTGCTTGTTTCCGAAGTCCATATGAGTGATATGATTTTTCCCAACCTTTCACCTTCAGCCTATGTATGTCTTTTCCTATCAAATGCATCTCCTGTAGGCAGCATATTGTTGGGTCTTGTTTTGTGATCCATTCTACTAGCCTGTGTCTCTTACAAAATCCACTTTTCAAAGCTTTGCCTCCCTCCTCCCAGGGCCTGCTTGGACAAGAAATTTCTTTTCTTTTTTTTCTTTTAAGTGTTAAATACTATTTATTTGCTCAGTGCTAGGCAATTTTCTAAGTACCTGACATCTTTAAACCAACTGAATTATCACCACAACCCAGGGAGACAGGAATTGTGACTAACCCCATCTTACAAATAGGGTATGAGAAGTATAGCCCAGAACCTGGGATTCAAGTTCCCTTGGATAAAGCCCTTCATACCTGCCTCCTAAGAGCAAGTATCTGGGTACCCGTATCACAGGCTGTAAGAAAACAGCATGCTATTTAGATGAGGACTCTTTCCTTCAAATCAGACCTTACCCTAACACCCAAGCTGTTGCAGTGGAAACAGGAGGCTGAGCCCAGCAGGCGGAGAGACCAAGCTCCCATGCCTCCCACCCCTAGCATCAGTGTGCAAGAGCGTGGTAAGGGAGCCCAGTTCCTAAGATTTCTTTCATTTGTCATTCTGATGTTCACGGTAAGATGGCCTTCCTACCCAGATGCAGCTGTGAAATTGCAGACCTACCTCCAGGGCAGCAACTCAGTTTTTGTGTTTAAAATGTCCATGTGCATCTTTCTTAATGAACGAAGCCACATATCATTTCTGAATGGCTAGAGCTTATCCCATAAAAAACCCGAGAGGCTTCAAAGCTTTCTGTAGCAAAGTACTTCTGTTGCATGTCCTTGCGGGTTGTGGCCAGTTGTGTGGGAACGTTCCTTGCTGCCTAAAGTGTCCCCTGTGCTCCAAGTGAGCCCAGACTAGCATCCTATTGTGTGCTTTATCCTGTTCTCGTCCCTGCAAGGGTCAGGCTTACCTTCAGCAGCCTCTCTTCTGTGCTCTTCTTAACCTGTTCTTTCCACCCAGCCACTGATTTTTTTAAAAAAATAAATCTTGTTTAAATTGTGCCTGAAATAGGAACAAATAGGATTAGAGAAGTTCTCAGTAAAATAAATGTCCTTCAGGACAATATCTTGTGACTTCTCCCATCTTCATTCATTTAACATTCACAAAGCACTTATGCACCAAAAACACTGGGTGTCAAGAACAAAATCATGGGTAAATTAGAGCCACTGCCCTCAAGGAATCACATTTAGGAAGAGAGATGGACAAAAGGAAATAATGATACCTCTATAGGTTAAAAATGTTATCTGCAAAATGCAGCATGTACACATATACATACACATGTGCGCGCAAACACACACACACACACACACACACACAGATTTAACTCTCCCTTGAGGAGTAGCAGTGGTCTGTCAAGGCTTCCTGGAGGAGGAGGCATTTGAATCAATTCCTGAAGCAGATCGCTCCAAATGCTCAAAGAAAAGATAATGCAAATTTTGCAGTGCAGATTAATAATTAACTTCACTACACCCATGTGGAATCAATGAGCCAAGTCAACTTGCTGCAGGGAGACAGAAATAACTAGCGTTGTACAATTCCCATTTTCCCAACACTGCTGGAAGTGCTTTCCACATATCAGCTCATTTAATCATTGCAACCATCTTATGAGGCGGGAATTCATGTCACAAGGAAACACAAGGGAACAGAAGCAAGGAGAAGGTGAGCAGCTTTCCTGAGGACACACAGTAAGAAAAGGCCATCCAAGTGTTGAGCGAGGACCTTAGCCCTTTGGCATCCTTGGAGTAGAAGTCAGTGACCTGGCGAGGACCAAGAGCTAAGGTATGAAGAAGAAAAGGAGATCGGGGGGAAGAGAGAGGGAAGAGAGGAAGAACAAGAGCATGCATGAGAGACAGCAAGAGAGAGAGTGAAGTGCAGAGCTGGAGTCAAGGAGGAAAGCAGGAACCTCACCAGTGATCCCCGGGCAGATCCCTGAGCTGCAGTCTAGAGATGGGGGCCCCCCCCACCCGGAAAACCAAGAGACTCCACCAAGCCCAGGACTCCCCAAGTGCCAGCCTCACAGGTGAGAAAGGAGCTGACCAGCAGCCAGAGTGTAGGCAGGGGACAGAAACAGAAGCTTTCCACCTCTAACCAACCCTCCCCCCCCCAAAAAAAAAACCAAAAAAAAAAAAAAAACAGTAAAGGAAATGGGTCCAAAGACTTCCGGGCTGGAAGAGCCCTAGAGAGCGGCCAGTGCAGACCCCAATTTGATAGCTGATGCAACCCAGAAAGGTTGCGTGATTTGTCCACAGCACTGTCCTTGTGTGCTTTGGCTCTCTTTGCCTAAAACTACTCCACTGGAAAGGAAGGAGGCAGGACTGAAATCCAGGGCTCCTGATAGACTGCAGTCCAAATGTGTGTCACTATCCCCTGCTTCCTGCAGAAGCAATTGCTCACTGGAAGCACCACCCTGCCAAAGAACGGGGGTTCAAGGGGCAGGAGCAATGGGGGTAGTGTTCCAAACCATGGTTGAACTCTTGAGGAACAGGCATGGGGGATTACTCCCATGAAGTACAAGAAGAACCCCAATTCTTTATCACTTGTTTCTTGAATAATCTGGCTTCCATTAACTGATCAAGGAGAAGAGGGCCTTCTGGAAAAATAAGTGATGAAAGACTGAACTCCAGAAAAGCACCTGGGATAACCCTTTGGAAGTGCTAGGGATTGAACCCAGGAGTGCTCTCCCACTGAGCTACATCCGGGGCCTCTTGGTTTTGTTTGTTTTTTTTTAAGAGAGAGGAAGGGAGAGAGATTTTTTTGATATTTATTTTTTTAGTTTTCAGTGGACACAACATCTTTATTTTACTTTTATGTGGTGCTGAGGATCGAACCCAGCGCCCCGCGCATGCCAGGCGAGCGCGCTACTGCTTGAGCCACAGCCCCAGCCCCAGGCCTCTTGGTTTTATTTCAAGACAGGGTCTCACTAAGTGCCCAGGCTGATCTCAAACTTACGATCCTCCTGCCTCAGACTCCCAAGTAGCTGGGATTACAGGTGTGCACCACCATACCTGTCCAGAAGGGAACCTTCTATGAAGATTTAACAGGGTGTCCTGAAAATGTTCTGTCCTGTGCTCTGCAGAACAGTCACTCAACATTCAGATGCGTATTCTAGTGTTAACCTTGTTAAAATTGTTGACAAATAAGTGATATCCTTCACTCTTCCCTGCTTCTCTGACACCTATCCCTGAAATGTCCCATGACCAACAAATAAATGCTGATGTTCCAGCACCAGGGGTGCCCTAATATTCAGGGTGATTCCTGATTGGTCAGTATTAATCCAAATACAATTTGTTAAATAATTTGAATATCACATCTACTCATAAGAAAAGCTCTGTAGTTCAGTTTGAATATATATATATAGTCTTTCCATCAAACCAGCACAGTATCTCTTGAGAACCTACCAGGTCAAGGTCAGGGAATAAATCTGGCATGAGTCTACGCCCAGTTCATAGCTTTCAGTCTTCCAGTCCAGTCGGGAAGGGCCTATGCTTAACTCCATGCCACTGTCAAACAAGAAGACCTGCAGTGTTCACTGATGGTTCTTAGGTAGGGGTGGTGCAGTCCCTCTGTGGAGTTTCTAGAAATGAGGGAGGTATTTTTAGTTGATGTGATAACTGGCTTGTAGCAGGAATTCAATGGGCAGTCTCACCAAAAAAAAAAAAAAAAAAAGAAAGAAGAAGAAGAAGAATCCTCCCCCCAAATGCTAATAGCACCCTGATTTCATAGAAAAATATAAGCAATCAACATGGAATCCATCAGACAAAGCATTTTGCATGCTGAACTGCTGCCTCCCAGGTTTCACATGGTGCCTGCCATTTAACCATTGGGCGGAATCTATGGGGGGATGAAGTTCTAAGAATCTAAGAGGCAAAAAGGAATTTAAGGGGGGAATGTTCTGTTTACAGAACCCTACCTTTCTATGTGGCACAGAGCTAGTGCCCCTTCTCCTGAAATGAGGCAAATGTTCTATATTCTGAACACAGTACCACCAAGACTCCCCCTGTCCAAAAAAAAAAAAAAAAAAAAAGTTTAATGAATGCTATATTCATGCTAGCCTAAAACCATGGATCTGGAATACTGAACTTGAGCCAGTACATAAACAGTTAAACCATTTCTTGCTCCTGTTTTTGTTTTTTCGTGTTTTTCATGTGCAATGCACCTCCTAATCCTACTGGTTTCATTCCTATGAAATGAAAGTATTGTCTGAACCAATACACTCCTCTCCTAAGCTTCCTTTACAGTCCCTCTGTTTCAGAAATAGCAGAAACAGGAGTATTATTTACACCCTTAGAATTCCACTCGAAAGAAGCAAAGGATCTCTTGTCCCTGACCACAGAGCCGAGAGCTGGTAAAGCAAATTCTAGTGAAGAAATAAGTCGTGTAGAAAACTAATCCATCCTTCAGCCAAAACTACAACATATTTTCCCAACATTAATCCGGATTCCCATAACACGGACTGTGAGAGCTAGAGTAGCTTAAATATCGTGGCTGTGTAGTAGACAGGCACTGGAGATCTGCCTAGCATAAGAATGAGATGATGAAACTATGTACATTGTGGGAGGCAAGGTCCAGATGCTGCCCGGAGCTGCCAAGAGGTCAAGTCCATGGGAAGTTCAGAGGCTGGAACCTAAAGTTCTGCCCTGACTTCTACTAAGTATTCAACAGCTTTTCATGGATTTATAACAGCAGCCACAGCTGATCATGACTAGGTTTCTCTCGCGTGACAGTCGCTGCATCATTATACTTAATCCTCCCAGCAATGCCGAGCAGTGGGGTTCGTCATTATCCCCATTCTACAGATAAGGAAAGTGAGGTAATGAGAAATTGAAGTACATGGCCAAGGACACACTGCTAAAGGAAGCAACACAGCAGGTTTCCAGTCCTGATCTCTGATCAGGTCAGCCACTCTGCCCTCTGGGATGGGAGGGGAGTGAGTTCCTGACTTTCAATTATCTGGAGCCTGTAGGATTTCAAAATGTCCCATCTGGCAGATTTTAGAAAAATGGGAGTGGACGGAGCTACTTCTGAACACCAGAGCATCACCACCAAGGACCTAAGGAGACTGTGCCAGATGTTGTGCCCCAAAACTCATTAACAAAAGGATGTCTAAAGAGTTCTGGAGGCTCCGGGGCTAGAAGAACAGAACAGACCAGAGGGCAGAAGCAGGTTCAGGGCTGCGTTCCCAGAAAGACCTCTGACAAAGCTGGAAGAAGAATGGGCTTAAGAGAAAAGAGACACAGAGGGAAGAACATTTCAAACAGAGGGAACAGCATGTCCCAAAGCACTGCCTCCAACCTCACCATGTCCTGCCAATGAAAGGAGAAGAGAGATTCACCTGGAAGAATTTTTTTTCTCCCGCCTCCTCAAACCTGCTGTCAAGACCCAGGGGCCAGGTCTCAGCATACTAAGATTAACCAGCACAAACCACGAATCAAATCTCTGGGGGAATTGCTAAGAAGGCATTTGCAGGGTGATAGAAAAGAGCCCGGAGCAGGCCACCACCCTGCAAAGGAGTTCTGCACATGCCAAGAACCCAAGGGGCCAGAGTGTGTATGCTCACATCAAAAGAGCCTGCCCCTTTGAATTTAGGGGATCTTACAATAGAAGCATGCACATCTGTCTAGAGCTTCAGCTTTCACAGGATCCTTTAATTACTCCAAATTGGAACTGAATCCCGATTTATTTATTCATGCAAACTCTAGAACTTCTCAGACAACAGCAGAGTTCCCAGGTAAACTTGGGGCTCTGTTCAAGATGAGTCACTCAGAAGAATTAAGGGGACCTCTGAGATGGGCCAGGTCTGTCTTCAGCAAGAATTGCTGGGAGCCCATATAGGATAAGTACCCTGGAACAAGGGCACCTGGGAAACCAAGAGTGATAGGAGAAGAGGGCAGAAGCACCTGATGAGGGTATCTAGAGCATTTTGGATGTGTTCATTAAGAGCAATTAGTGGACATGGCTTCTCGGCTTCTCACGGTTATTCTTAGGGGAGTCAGATTTGCACTGAACAGTTTCAAAGAGTAGGTTTTTAGACACTGTGCTGCTAAGATTATTGTAGCTCTTCTGATATGACAGAGATTCAACTCAAATAGCTTTAAAAAAAAGACAGAGGATGGTTATTAACTTATCTAGCTGAAACTTGAAGGAAAATACAGGCATGGCTGGGTCACAGGTCCAAACAATAAACAGGACTTGGTCTCTCTCTGTGCAAACTCTGTATGTGGGTAACACATCATATAGCCCCAGAAGGTGTCAGTTTACAGCTCCCAGCTGCACACAGAAGAAAAATTCCTTTTAATCACTTTTAAAAAGAACCCAAGATAAAGTCTTCACAGTAGAGTGGCTGGATTCTAAACAAGCATCTCAAGGAGCCCCATAGTATCATGGTTCTACCCAGATTCAATGAGAGGGAAAAATAGAACCCAGCTCTCTGAGAAAAGCATGTCAATGTTACACTGTAAAAATAGCATGTGTAGTCCGATACATTATTGCAGCCATGTTTGGAGACTATGATCTGAAGGTGATTGATAGGCACTTTCCAGTTAGAGAAGGCTTGCGCTACAATTTCTGGCTCACTGCTGACTGGGTAATTTGCTTTCCAGTTCCTAATATGTACAACAACAAAACATGCATAGTGTACATCATTTATATCATAAATGCTACCTCAGTGTACACACAGCAAATAGGAAAGCATGGGCTATTTTCTAAGTAATGTCCTATTGTCACTCATCTAGTCACTGAGGGAGTATATTTAAGGTGTCAAATTAATGGACAAGGCATGGTTCTAGGAATGAAGTGATAACAAGATGATGCAGCTCCTAGTTTTGTGAAGCTTCAATCCAGCAGAGAAGACTTCATCGAGTAATTGCAAGTATAAAGGATATAATGATGAAAAAAGTCAAGGGGCCCAGGAATTTAAAGCAGGGAACACTCACCCAGTCCAGGGCTTCCTCCCATACCTCATGAGAAGAAGCCAGCTGGTCTCATTAGAATTTGCAACACAAAGCCCCACCGACCTGCACAACCTACCCACTTCCTGGATTTATTTTTCTCTAGAGCTCTTCTCTTTATCTGACATAAAATGTTTTATGCATTTATGCTTCTATATTGTCTGTCTGCCCCTTGGGGAGCTCCCCAAAGGATGAAATTCATGTCTTTTGTTCACTGTATAACCCCAGCATCTGTTTGAGTACCTGGCATAACTAGCACTGGATGGATTCAGGATGTTCCAGACAGGGGGATTAGCACAAGCAAAGGTCCTGGGGAGAGAAAGGGTGGAGAATCCCATTGAAAGAAGAAGGGCACCAAAGCTGAAACATTGAAGGAGAAGTATTTGGATATGGCCCTTGAGGTAATTGGGTTTAGATGAAGTCATAAGGATGGGGCCCTCACCATGGGGTTAGTGCCCTTGTAAATGGAGACAAAAGAACATTCTCCATCCATCTCCATCACTCTTCTGCTCTCAGACTCAGTTCTCTTTGCACATTGGTCCCCTTTCCTTATGCTGTTGATGGCTTCCTCCATGTAATGAAGGAAAATGTCCCCCAGATCACCAGGATCATTGTCCTTGCAGTCCTTATCCCAGAGAAAGACAGATGTTCTCTTTCTCTGGATGCAACTCTACGCTCAGTGAGAACTCTGGTTGTTTCTGTTTGAGGTGCAGGAGGCTGGAGACCTCTCTAAATGGCCAGCCTGGTCAAGGTCTAAAAAATGCCTGGGAGGAGGGAAGAGGGACTTTAATAAAGGAAAAACAAGCTGCTTTTAACCAGAAAAAGAGAAAAAGGAATAGTGGCCAGTCAAAAATAACAGGAGTCCTCCACATTACCACGGGATACTTGCCAAAAACAAGAACAAAAGGGCTGGACTCATGTCCCCTCTGAGATCAAGATGTCACTGCAAATAATAGTTTCATCAATTCTTCTCCCTCTGTCCTCCCCCAGTAGCCAGACACTACCAAACCTTCAGCTTTAATCCAAATGTTACTGCTTCTGCAAGGTCCTACCTGATTTCCACTATCAAAAGTGTTCATCCTGCTCACCATTGTTGGGCACTCCCTGTGTGCCCAGAACAGAGCCCAACATGACGTTAATACCATGTCATCTCATCGTCACACCTCATGAAATGAGTATACTATTGCCCCCTAGGTTAGTTTGCTAGGGCTGCCAGAACAAAACTCCATCACCTGGGTGGCTTAAACAATAGCAATTTATTCTTTCATACTTTTGGAGCCTAGAAATCCATATCAGGGCATTAGCCCAGGTGGTTCCGTCTGAGGCTGGGAGGGAGAATCAGTTCCATGCAGGAGCTGCTGGTAGCCCCACACATTCTTGGCGTGCAGATAGCTATCTTCTCCCATTTCCCCCACATCTTCCATCCTCTGTATGTGTCTGTCTCTGTGTCCAAATTTCCCTTTTCCATAAGGACACAATCATATTGAAATAGGACAGACCTTAATGATTTCATCTTAACTTGATCATCTGCAAAGACCGTATTTCCAAACACATTCATGGGTGTGGAAGTTTAAAACTTCCCTGTCTTTTGGGAGCGTACAACTTGACCAATAATACTTCCCTTTTACTTCTCACATGAGGAGACTGAGTCTTGGGGAATTTATGTAATCTACCAGGGTCACACAGCCAGTAAGAGACTCCAGTCTCTTAAGGTCCAGGGTCTTAAGAACCTTACTCTGTTTCTCTTCTTATTCTTCTCCAGAAATTTCATCTCTCTTCAGGACACTATTTATGGAATTTGTTTACAGTATTGCCTCACCCCCTTCTAGACCAAGACCTCCTTATGAGCAGAGGTGGATCATATGTATTGTTATTTCTCCCAACCACCCATCAAGGGCTCAGCCAATAGCTCTCAGATGAAAAGAGGTAGACATCAAGATCAGGCAAAACCTAACCAATGTTCTTCAGAGATGATTTCATTTGCGAACCAGAGATTTGTCTTGAAGAGTTAAAAAAAAAAAAAAAAAAAAAAACTTTTCACTTGCTTCTCTGGTTTGTTTTGGCAAATGTTTAATGAGTCCCTCCTTTGAGTTGAGCACAGTTCTAGGTACCCAGGACATAGACATAAATCAGAAAGAGCCCACACCCTACCCACTTAGTGCTTATAACCTGGTGGACAAGACAGATGAGTCAATAAATCCTTTTAATACCATCTCAGGAAGCATTTGACTTCTCGAGTAAAGACTATTTTAGTGTGGGGAGTCTTCCAAAAACCGACGAAAGCAGGCATTCTAGAACTTTCTCAACCTCTCAGAAGTTGGAGAAGAGTTCCTATGAGCCAGGGCCCATCTTAACACAGAGAACTAGAATATAAGACGAACACTGGCAAATCATCCCCCCACCACGATACAGAGGAGAGTCAGACTGAAACAAGTATTCTTAAGAAACTGTGCAGAAACTTGGACTAAGCCATAGAAAAATGTCTTGTGGCTTTCTAATCCAGGCAGATCTGAGTTCAAATGTAGATTCTGCTGCTCATTAGCTGTGTGCAAATCTCTCAACCTCTGAGTTTCTTTTTCTATCAAAAGGGAAAATAACAAATGGAGCTGCTAGGTGGGTTACATGGAACAAACACCCAAGCACCCCCACCCACCCCACCACCCCCTACCCCTGTAGTAGCAGAGATCCTGGAAATGTAGTTAAGGCAGACTCTGGGCATGTTGGATGTAGGTTGAAATTCCAGCTCTGAAGCCACCTTGGGGAGTTACTATTCCTCTCTAAACCTGGAGTCCCTCCTTCTAAAATAGGAAGAGTAATCATGGAGGTGTGTGAGGTTCACAAGATAGCTATCAAGGTGCTTAGCAGGGTCTGGTCTGTGACAGATTGGAGTAGTTCCACTCTTCTTGTGAACATGGCCCTTTGGCTCTACCTATAACCTTATGTTCTTTTCCTACCTTTTGTCCCAGGATACCTTTACTTTGTCTCTTATTGTGGTAAGATAGACATAACATAAAATTTACCATTTTAGCCATTTTCAGGTGTGCAGCTCAGTGACATTAAGAATACTCCCAATGTTACGCCACTATCACCCCCATCTACCTTCAGAACTTTGTCATCTTCCCCAACTGAAACTCGGTACCTGTTAAGTACCCAACCCGGCCCCAGTCCCCGTCAGCGACCACCACTGAAGTGTTCCAGGTACCTCATGGAAGTGGAGTCCTGCAATCTTTTGTTTCTGGCTTATTTCATTTGGCATCACATCTTCAAGTTCCGTGCATGCTGTAGCAGGCGTCAGAATGTCATTCTCTGACCCATTCGTTTTAAGCTCAAGTTCAAGTTTTGTTCCTTCCTCCAACTCAGGCCACCTTCAGAGACACAATAACATTCAAGACGGTAACGACAAGAAAGAAGCACAAATTATCTTTTTCCTCATTGCAAATACACTTGTGCTGAGCACTGTGGCGCACGCCTGTAATCCCAGCAGCTCAGGAGCCTAAGGCAGGAGGATTGTGAGTTCAAAGCCAGCCTCAGCAACTTAGCGAGTCCCTGTCTCTAAATAAAATATTTTTTTTTAAGGGCTGGGTATGTGGCTCAGTGTTTGACCAAATAATAGCAATGCCTATTCTTTTCCACGGGACATCAGAGGACAGCTCAAAACTCCTTTAAAGGCCACGTGGTCACCCATGGCTTTGTGGAGAAGGGATGTGTTTCATGCAAGAAATGGCTTCTTGGCACTTCAGCCCCTGGGGTGGGGCATGGCTGAAGGACAGGCAGCTTCTCGCCAGTGTTTACTCCACACAGTACCATTATGTGTCCATAAATCTATGCTCGCCTCTGTCTCCTATCTCTGGATCCAAAGTTGAAAAAGCCCTACGGTTCTCCTCAGTAGGAGCATAAATCTCTGCTTAATCCTACTCATTTAAGACAAGAAGAAATACTGTGGGTTGTGAAGCCACTCCTTCATGCTAATAAGCTTGACCTGGCCTGGCCTGGGCCTCTGCCTCCCTCCAAGACTCTCGCCCATCACTGACAAAGGGCTGGGCTTTGGGAGGCTCAGTGTGCACCACACGGGAGGTGCTCTACCCCACTCCACCCCCTGAGCTACCATCAAAAACATCCTGTAATGGTGTTTGTGATGGTGGAAAATTGAACACAACCAAACCGTCTAACACAGCCATGCAAACGCTGGAGGTCGTGAAGAGCACAGTGAAGAACACAAAGGTGTGGGAAGGTGCAAGTGTGTGCATGTGTGTGTGTGTGTGTGTGTACAAGTGCTTCAGCTCATGTGAGGAGCAGTGACTTTGACTGTTCTTCTTCAGACTTCTCTGCATGTTCTGGAGAGGACATAGATTCTTTTGTGTGTTCAATTCTGAAGGTTGCCATAACATATCACCACCATTGGGTGACTTACAAAAACAGAAATTTATGCTCTCACGGTTCTGGAGGTCAGAAGTTCTATGTCGAAGTACCAGCATGGCCATTCCTCTGGCACAGTACAGGGGAGATCCGTTCCTGGCTGTTTCTTGTTTCCAGTGCTGCTGGCCTTCCCCGGCTGGGGGTCCTCAGCACTCCTCTCTCTGCCCCCTCACCTTCTCTTCCATGCCCCTGTGTTTAACTCCGCCTCTCATAAAGATATGTGTGATGGCGATTAAGACACACTCTGCCTCTCAGGACCCTGCCCTACACACACTATTCACTCCCGACTACGTAATCTGGGAAACTGGAACTTGGGTCTGTCTTTGGAGAGTCACTTTTCAGCCCAGTATACTCAGGTTTTCCTTTTAGGTGCTGCAACTTTGTATGTTACTTTAACCCCAGTGCCCAGTGCCTGGCTCATGACAGGCTCTAAGTAAATTTTGTTTTGTTTTATTTTGTTTTGTTTTGTTTCGTTGAAGAGATGAAAGGCCCAGAGAAGGTACCGAGTTCAGGATGGAAAATTGGGATGACTTCTTTTCTCTTTCTTTTATTGTTACTACTGATTTTGGATGTCATTTCCTTCTTTTTAAAACCTAGATTTGGATATTTGTTCCTCTAAAACCAGGAACCTAAAAGCCTCCTCTAGTCCAATACCACAGCACAGAAGCAGCTGGAGGTTTCTCGACGACGCCATCTCTGTCCTAAAGCCTGTGAGTGACGAACTCCCACCCTGTGCCCTCCTGGCCCATTCTTTTGGGCAGCCCCCTCCCCACAAAGCACACGAAGCTCTCAAGACATTGAGAAAGGCTCCTTCCTGTCCCTGTGCCCTCTCCTTTCTAACACCAGGAACACTAATGAGAACACACACAGAAGCTGGGCCCCCAGGGTCTAGTGCCTAGTGTCCTGCTGAAACTCCTTTCGCCCGCCACCTCTTAATTCCACCGACATTATTCACACTGAGCCTCCACAGGTTCTAGCTTAGGGATGGCAAATAGATTACGAAAGCATGGAATATACTTTGTTCTAACTTAGTTCCCAGTGCTTCCTCTTTTCCCCTCCCCTCCCCTGGTTCCTTCCTCTGCCTGCCACACACAGCAGGCACAGAAACACGGTTCATGATGTGGATTCTGCACACAAAGCATCGGGATCCTCCTCAACACCACTCCTCGGGTAGCCAAGCCAGCCGTCCAATGTGGCACATGAGATGAAAGCCATGTGCCATTCTTCATCCGGCCTGTGGTGAGGAATATGTCTTCATCACCAACATCAGATGTGGATGGTGCTCCTAATGTACGCAGGGGTCTGTAATCCAGGTGTGGTTTGGGGAAAGATATAAAAGAGTCACAAGGCACTGCCAGGCAGCCTGGGTAAGAGTCAAAAGACACCATGCAGTCGACATGCTGGAGGAGCTGAGATGACAGCAGAGACCCAGGAGGGCTCCAAGTAAGCTGCTTGAGGGAATCCAAGTCAGTGGGACCATAACAGGAAGAATACTAGGTGCCCTCCAGCAGATGAATGGATACAGGAAATGTGGTATACATACACAATGGAGTATTACTCAGCCATAAAGAAGAATGACTTTATGGCATTTGCCCAGTAGATGGATGGAACTGGAAACTGTCCTGCTAAGTGAAATAAGCCAGTCCCCAAAAGTCAAAGGTCAAATGTTTTCTCTGATATATAGAAGCTAATCCAAAATAGGTGGGGGATAAAAAAAAAAAAGATGAAAGATCAGTGGAGTAGATAAAAGAGAAAGAATGGAAGGGAGGAGAGATGGGATAGGGAAAGACAGTGGAATGAACCTGATCTAACTTTCCTATGTACATATATGACTATGCCATAGTGGGTCTCACCATCTGTGCATCCACAGGACACTAATTTAAAAAAAAAAACTATAAGTAAATAGCAGAAAAATCAGCAGAGTAGGGGGAAGGAGCCAGGGGAGGGGAGGGGGAAAGAGGAAGCACTGGGAACTAAGTTAGAACAAAGTATATTCCATGCTTTCGTAATTATGTCAAAATGAATCCTAATGTTACGTATAACTAAAAAGAACCAACAACAAGACAGAAAAAAAAAATCAACTTTAAAGAGAGTGTGGTCTAAAGCTCAGGGACACACAGGAATGGGTGAGATGTCTTCAGGAACCAGAAGTCAATGAATAGAGTTACTCCCAAAGTCATTTAGGAATGGTATCCCCTCAGAGAGGCCTTTCCTGATAAGCTAAACATGACCAAAACCTAGACTGGGAACCCTACTAAGATAGGAACCTGTCTGCTTTGTTCTTCACGGGGCTCCATGACAGGGACTGTTCAGAAAATATCTTGGAAGGGGTGGATGGACCCAGGTGCCTGCTGGGGATCTTGCAGGACCTGAATATGGAGAAAGACGCAGGCGCAGTTGTTTACCGTCTTTGGATGTCAAACCCAGGCACGTGGCCTACTGGAAATCTTTTCCAAGTATTTCCCGCCCAACCCCACCAGATGTACGAGGGCACAACGGCCATGCCACGAGCAAGTGCGGTTGGGGAACACTGAATTAAACAAAGTGGAGCATGTGTCTTTCCGGTCCATCTTTCTTACACCTTTACCATGTCCTTGTGGCTTTCCAAGTGTCCCCGAGGATTCACTCTCAGGGTTCTTTTCATTCTTTATTCTTCCTCTTCCTCTCTTTCTTATTTATCTTCTTCACAATTACTCTGGACTTAGTGCCTCCCTGAAGGCACTTTGGGAAATGGAGCTACAGGAGGTGGAAGCTGGAAAGACTCTGGAGGAGAGGCGCATGCAGACACCATGGTAGGTTAGAGGATCAACCCGGGAGCGGGGATTAGCAGAGGTAAGAGCCGAGAAAGGCAGAGCCCAGCTTGGAGGATGTCGCAGGAATCCTTCCTCCATCATCACGTCATAAAGAGGATGGGACAGGCACTATCCTGGACAAAAGGGATAGAGAGAGACAACTCCAACGAGCCATCCCTCATGGACGGGGGGGAGCACATGTTCTGGTTTCCCCCACATACCTATTAGAAAGTACCATATTTACTCTCAAAATTGTCTTGGTCTGGATAATAACTGGCCACTCAATGTATGCACCATATTTGTTTTCAAAACTATCTTGGTTTGGATAACAAATGGCCAGCCAATTCATGCCTCTTACCTATTACAGAAGAGACTGTGAAGCCAGCCCACAAGACACCTTTGTACAAAGGTGACATGGCCCACAGATTCCTATTGGGACAAGTAGCTATCTCCCTTGTGAGCATTAAATAAAGGTGTTTTTGTGGGATGATGCTGTTCCTTCCAGCACACTCAGCTGGGCAGGTGGCGCTCGGGGTGGATTTCTGCCTCCACTCCCTCGCTGTGGGCAGAGATTTGCAATCCAGGTGTGGATTCAGGAATGAAGCGAAAAGACACAGGCCCTGTCTGCCCCAGCCCTCTTGTGCCAGGGAACAGCCTGCATAACAATTAGTTGACATCTTGAAGATGATCGGTGGCCAGTAAATATAAACACAGTGCCCAAGAGTGGAAAGTACTGCAAAGAAAACTAAAGAGAAGGGGAATGAGAGTCGTGGAGACGAACACGGTGCACAAGTCCAGAAAGCACCAGTGGCTTTGTGGTCTATGGCAATGGCGCCCCCTGGGGTCGAGTAGCATGGCCTCCCTGACAGGAGGTGCTATTTTAGAGAGGGTGGTCAGGAAAGGCCTCTCTGGGGAAGTGGTAGATAATCTGGTGCTGACTGTAAGGAAAGAGGGACAAACATGAAGGAAACAGTCTCCACGACATGGTTGGTGACTGGCTTCATGCAAGGGCTTTGGGGAACAAGCGTTCCAGGTAACTTTGAACTTCATGCTGAAAACTAGGGAAATGAAGGTGCCACTCAGGTTCACCCAACACACCAAGCCTACCACCAGTGGGCAGAACAGGGAACACACTGGCAAAAGAGGAGCAGTCCCTTGTCCTGGGGAGGTGACCAGCTCAGTCAGAATTTCCCAACATGTATCGGGTAGAGCCCTAGGTGGGTGGTCTGCTAGTGAGTGTTACTAGAAAAAAAACTTACCAAAGAAGTAGAGGAAACGCTGGGTTTAGCAAAATCAGACAGGTTTCTCAGAGCTTTTCCTAAGCTCATACACTTTGTGAATGCCACACAGCTTCTCCCTAACCCAGCTGCCCAAGGAAAGTCGGGGTCCCACAGTGTCTCAGGCGCTGCCCCCTGGGGGGGGTGCTGGACAAATGCCAAATGCGCCAGACTGGAAAGCAGAGGTAGATAAGGGCAGGAAGGAGACCGAGCTGGCAGAGATAAGGAAGCCTCCTGCTCAGCCCCAAGGAGGGCAGGGGGTTCCCACAAGTGTCAGACCCCCAGCTGCCATCCAGCAGAGCTGCCTGTGGCTGTCCCCAAAGGCCTGGCTTCACCCAAGCTCCAGTGGTAACCTCTGAGTCAGCTCCCCTTGGGGCCAAGTTTAGCCTCTGACTGACTGGCTAAAGTGGTTGTCTGACTTCCTGGGCCTCCACTTACCCTTCTATAAAATGGGGATAAAAATATTGCCCTCCCTCTCCTGGGTGGCACGAGGCTTTGATAATTACTATTTGGCAGGGTGCTGAGGTGCTGACAAGCTCAGTCTGACACATTTCTCCCTGGCTCCTCTGGACGCCGAGCCTCGCCTCCCTGGAGACCTCAAGCCCGGGCAACGTGCAGCCAGAGCCCGGCATCCGTCTCTGGCTCCCCATCTCATTCTCTCTCATGACGCTCCCGTCAAAGCAAGCGCCTCGCCTCACCCTCTGCTGACATCTGGGCATTGTGGAGGTGGAAGAGCCAGACGCCAGCTGCCATTCCAGGACCCTGCTGCACCTGGGAGGCTGCTCAGGGCCGGGACACCCAGAGGAGGTGTCACCTGCCTGGAGGCAGCCATGCGGTGTCCTCACTGAGGAGGAGGGGCCCATGCAGCCGGGGCCGTCACAGGCCACGGTGATGACAACATCGGAGGACCTGAGTCCAGCCCAGCCTGGTGGGACAAATGAGCTGAGGTGGGTGACCAAGTGTGCATGGTGCCCTGGGGGCGGAAGGGACACAGGTGTTCAGTGGACAGTTTGCCTCAGTGCTAACCAGCCCCGTGACCACTCTGAAGGGGCAGAGCACCATGGTCTTCTGGGGCTGCTTCCCCTCCAGGTTGACTGTGAGCTTCATGGTTACCCAATCTCAACCAAATAAGGGGTGGTGGGGCGTCTGCCAAGCTGCACCTGGTGTCTGAGCTTGGGCTGGACTCCCTTGGAGACAGCTCTGCCTGGTGTAAGTGGCCTAGGCCAAGCTAGGAGGATGGACGAGGAGGAGCCGTTGGGCCTCTTTGTGTGACTTTCAGACTGGTGTGCCCATCTGCAGGATGGGGTTGTGACGTTGGCTGGCCTCAGAACTCATTCCCGTGCGTTGGGCATTTCACTGATGCAGTGCCACCTTGCGTATCTGCACAGACATGCCTTCTGCTTGGCCCCAAAGCATCGCTTGGGGAGTGAGTTTTCATTTTCTCCCTTGGCTAAATTCAGCTGCTGGAAAATGGGATCCATGGGAATGTGGTTGGAAACCTCTAGACCCCCGACCTTGAATGGCAGTTTTAAAATCGAGATCTCTTAATTCCTGGAACCTGGGAGGACCAGAGAGGGACTAGGTTAGAGAAGACGGTAGAGGTCTGCGTGGCTCAGTTTCCAGTCCCTGCCTTGTTTAAAAACAGTCACCGTCTTTAGCCCTAGCATGTTACCAAGTGACTTGTCAATGTCAGAGGAGTCACGCAAAGAATCTCTGGCACGTCGTTAACCTCGTTCCAACATGTAATTAGCCCAAAAGGCCTCCTCATGGCCTCCATACAGCCTGACATCATAAAGAAGCAGATATTTTACTATTCACCGAGCACTGTGAAGACTTGAAAGAGTTAATTATGGCTCACTGGAGTCTGTCCCCAAAAGCCCGGGACCCAGGAATGAAACTGTCTATTTTTGAGTGTCCCGTCTTCAAGAGAGGAACTCAGAGCCGTTTTCTCCATGAGTCTGAGAGTGAGCCTGGTTTGAAAGTAGACCCACGGAGGTCCCGGATGGAGGGCTGGAGGTTGGACTTGGATGGGGGCCTTCCTCCTGGTTGGGGCCATGTATTTTAAGAGATATCATCTGTACAACCCCGGGAGAGAAAAGAGGAGCCAGGAGAACTGGAATTCCACTTACCCTCCTGGTTCCATGGGGTGAATCCACCTAGAGCCGCTTGCAATCTCTGAGCTGGAGAGACCAGGAGTGTGGCCAGAGTTCAAAGGGAGTTCAGTCCTAATCTGGATGTTACAATCTAACCAGCAGGCTCTCAGGACATTATTATCAGTCAAGTGTAATTATAGATAAAATAGTTTTATTAATCAGCTTCCTAAGGGGACTGTGTTTATCTGATGATTGTGTGTAGAATGTGTGCATGGGGGAGGAGGAGGGAGGAATCTGCTGTGTGGTCTATGTGATGGAGGGGGGGACGGGGTCCAAGGACAGAATGACACACATGTGGCTGGGAGTAACGTCTACATGCTAAGTAAACTCTGTGTGAGAGAGGCAGGACTGTGTGTGGTAGCAGAATGGTGTGTGTGTGTGTGTGTGTGTGTGTGTGTGTGTTTACCCAAGTTCTTGTTTCTCCACTAGACCTTGGATCTCCACTAGACCTTTTCTCCCAACCCCCCAGAAAAGGGCTTTCCTATATTCAGACTTAGGTGGGGGACCACAGAGCTCCCTGTTTGCAAATTCCACCTGCAGTTATCCTCTTTGGTCATGCTCGGCCACATTTTCAAATCTTGTCTTCAGATCCAACTTGGCTTGTCTTAGGTGTCCATCACCATAAGTCACTTTGTCAGTTCTGAGGGATCCTGAACAGGCAGGGATCCCCCTCCATATTGTATGGACTGACCCCAAAGTCAACTCCACTCACCCCTGAGTAGGAGAAATGAACTTTGTGGGATTCAGATGCTGGAGCTCTCTGTGGAAGTCTGCAGGTCTAACTTCGACTTTATGAAGCATCAGAGGTGAGATGGGTGTTGGGTGACACTCCAAGGCTGGGGCCCCTAAAGTGAGGCTGAAGGCTAGGCAGCTGCCTGTGGAACAGGCACAGAGCCGGTCTGGTCACCCTGCCCTTCCCCTGCAACCTACTCGAAGCATTAGGTGCCTTCTCGGGAAATGCCCCATGTCTGCTGGCTCATGCAACTCACCGTTCATGTGGCCTGGAACATTTGACCAGAATTGTGCCCCCAACACCACTACCTCCCATCAGAGGCCCTGGTGCAAATTCTGCCCTCTGTCTTGAACTTTGCTTGAAGTGACAGCTGTAACCTGGGGGTGGACACAACCTGAAAGCCAGAAAGCCCAAGTGGCTGTTTTCTTTCCCGTCGAGGCAGGTGGCCCACATTCTCCCATGGGGACTTCAGAAAGGTGACCCCACCAAAGTCCCACCCCCAGGGCCTGTGCAGAGAGATGCAGGTGGTGCCATCTGGATTGGTTGCGACCAAGAGGCAGTTCTGTTGGCAGGTCTGTGGTGACCCCTTGGATTCCTGGACCTTCTTTGCTCCCAAAAGGGCACTTTGAAGTCGGGAGGGGGGAGTTGGGTGAAGGAATGAATGTTGTATGAAAACCTTGTTCCATTTAAGCTACTTAAGGACAATTGGCCAGATATAGTGACCTCCTTACCCAGGTTCATCATTTTTTTGATGAGTTCCAGGAAAGAAACTAAAAATGAACAAATGGATATATGAGTACCTAATTATGTGCCAGATGTATACACTCATATTGTTTTGGTTGGATCTAGGGAGCAGCTAACATTGTTCTCATTTTGCTGATTAGGAAACTGAGACTTGGATTGGGTTAATAATAATTGTATTATGATGATGATGATATAATAATTTGCTGAGTATTTAATAGGTGCCAGGCACTGGGCTAAGTAGTTCTTATGTTATATTATCTCACTTAACAGTCAGCAAAACTTTTTGGAGGGATCATTTATTTTCAGAAGAGGACACTGAGGCTCAGAAAGATAAGTGATTTGGCTAAAGATGGAGATCTGAAATCCAAACCCACATCTATCCGACTTAAAGTCTTATTAGTTCTTTCTAACACTGGCTGTTCCTTAGTGGTCTTTGCATCTGGTTTTTACTCTTAGCAACACCATGGTAACCTGTTTAATTACGTTGTTCCAAGGGGAGCCACAGGGCCAGCTGTCAACTCCAAGAGAAGTATTGTTCCACCCATCTGCCTTCACACACCGAGAAGGAATTAAAACGTAGTTATAATAAAAAGGGATGTGGGTGAGAGTGAAGTTAGGACTTTGAAGACACCTGTCTTCACTTGAACTCCCTGGGCTCAATGATAACACCAAGGCTGTGGACCCTGGGCACGTATCTTGGGGGTAGTCAGTTCCTAAGAGGAGCCTCCCTTGGTCTGCAAGCTCAAGACACAAGTGAGTCCATGTTGATGGTGAGACTGGGAAGCTTCCCAGCCTGAGGGCTGTCCCCTCAGACCTACCAGGAACCATTGGATTCCTCATGGGACATAATGGCAAACTTTGTATTAAAGTAATAAACCAAAAACACAAGATTTTCATTAAAAAAAAAAAAAAGAATTCCTACCTTCATACACGACTCTGTTTTCCATGGAGACTGGTTCTCCAAATGAGTTTCTGATCAGAACCAACCTTAGGAAATTTTAGAGTGTAATTTATTCCTTTGAACTTGTGGTGGTGGGGGTGGTGGTATTGTTTTTGGTACTGGGAATTGGACACGGGGACATTTAAACACTGAGCCACAGCCCCACCATTTTGTATTTTCTTTAATTTTAGAGACAGGTCTCACTAAGTTGCTTGGGGCCTTGCTAAGATTCTGAGGCTGACTTTGAACTCAGAATCCTCCTGCCTCAATTTCCAGAGCCATCGGGATTAAGGCATGCGCCACGGCGCCCAGCTTTTCATGACAAATGAAACTGTGGAAGGCGGCAAAATATTGCAAAGCCACTATTAAAAAAAAAAAAACTATTAGCTCAGAGCTGACGGAAGAAGAAAACCAAGCAAGAACCCATAAGAAACATCAGTATGACTCTCAGTAAAGCAAGAAAGTAAGGCAAGAGTAAGAACAGACCTAAAGTTTGTGGTCGAGTCTCCACTTATTGCCCTGCACAAGGTTGCCCCTGCAGAGTGACAAAATCCGAGGTTTCCTCAAGGATGAGGTCCCATCCATGGGCTAGAGGCCGCTTGTTCATAAGGCCGGGGCTGCCAGGTGGGGACAGGTGAGGCTAAGCCGACCCTTGCTGAGTAGGCATCTGGGTAGCCACACTCCTCCCCTCCTCCCCTGCACCTCCAAGCTCCCTTCCGTGGAAAGAGCCTCCCCTCTGGTCACCCCAGGCACCACGCAGCACAGTGAGTGGTCAGTAGCCTGGACTTTGAGTCAGGTGACCCCAGAATTGAATCCTGGTACAGCTGCTTAGGTGATAACCCTGAGCAAATGACTGAAGCCCTTTGAGCCTCAGTTTCCTCATCTGTAAAATGGGGATAATGATAGCCCCTACTGCTGCTGTTGTTGAGTCTGGCCCATAATAAGCATCCGTTTTTAGTAGGTTATCCCAACCCTTCCTCACTCAGCTCAAATACCAAATCCCACAAGAAGTTGTTGTTGTTGTTTTTCAGATGGCCCCAGACCTTATTAGCCTCTTCTCCCCCAAAGTCCTATAAGTTCCTGCCTCTTGAAATTATTAAATATTTCCTCTTGAGTTCTGTGTTAAGGTATCTGTTCCTCAAAGGCCATATCTAGGTTTTACTCTTTTTTATATTGCTCTTATTTATAAATATAATGCTACCTTGTTGCATTTATTGGGGTTTTTATGACTATATTTACCAAATTCAAATATTTGATATATACTTCTGTAATCAAGATAAGCTTCCTAAGCCGGACGCTATGGCACACACCTATAATCCCAGAGGCTTGGGAGGCAGAGGCAGGAAGATCACGAGTTCAAAGCCAGCCTCAGCAACTTATCGAGGACCTGAGCAACTCAGTGAGCTCTGTCTCTAACTAAAAATACAAAAAAAAAGGTGGGGGGTAGGGTGGCTGGGAATGTGGCTCAGTGGTTGAGTGCCCCTGGGTTCAATACCTGGTATAAAAAGAAAAAAAAAAAAAAAGATAAGTTTCCTAATCCATCTGTACATTTAACAGTGTGTTCCCTCCCCAAGATTATTATTTAAGTAAATAAACATGGTAAAGAATATCATCCACAGAATCTTAGAGATAATGTTTGGTTAATCAATGAGGATAGATCCACATGGATCCAATCGTAAATTCCCCACCATCCCTCCTCAACTGCCACCCTCTGTCCCCAGGCCCTTCCACCCCCATGCCTTTGTATGGTGACTGACAGGAGAGAGGAGTTTGGTCTGGGGATAGGAAAACCAGCGTGGTCACACACTGGCTACCTGTCAGGCTACCTGAGTGCTCATTCCCACTCAGCAGGTGAGCAAACGGGTTCAGAAAGTCAAGTTCACCCTGCAAGTTCAGGGCTAGCCTGCCTGTGGGAAGATCCAGGCTTTAATGAATGGTTGAGGCTGGGAATCATGGCACATGCCTGTAATCCTAGCAGTTCAGGAAGCTGAGGCAGGAGGATCTTGAGTTCAAAGCCAGCCTCAGTAATGGCGAGGCACTAAGCAACTCAGTGAGACCCTGTCTCTAAATAAAATACAAAATAGGGCTGGGGATGTGGCTCAGGGGCCTAGTGCCCAAATTCAATCCCCGGTACCCACCCCGTGGCAAAAAAAAAATGAATGTTGGATTATCCGTTGTTGACCTTCATTAGTGAGGCTCCAGATGAATTGAGCTCCTTAATCATGTTTGCAGGGACAGGCTCACTCGCTATGGGGATTTCAATGGTGGCGCCACTGGTCCCAACTCACCCTCTAACCGGCAGCATGGAGTGGCTCTAGAAGTCAGGGCCACCTTTTCTCAAATGGTCACCCCCAAAAATCTCAGAATGCAAGCTCGTGCCTGCCGAGGCACTGGGGTTCAATAGGAAGACAAAGGAAAAGGCTGCTTCAACAGCCCTCCCCTGAGAAGGGTCACCTCCCCTACCCTCTCAGATCTATGCTCTCTCGGAGCCAGATTCAAATTTCTGATCCAAACCCTGGAAATCCTCAATAGGTTGACTTCCCATACTGAAAGAAAGGGGGAGAGGAAATCGAGCCAGGAAGCTGTGCCAACTCTTTCCCAAACATCAGAATTAAACTTTAGGAAATCACTCTTTTTCCGTGATGCATCTTAACAAAATCAGCTTCTGCTATTTTTCATTAGTAGTTTTCATTTTCCTTAAGTTTCTGCCAACCATCGTCTTTGCCAGAGTTTGACCTCCGTGATGCCTTCTCTGCTGGAGATCCATATAGATGCCTTCTATGCTTCCGGAAGGTTCATAGCCAAGGAAGGGTTCCTAAATTAGGGAGCCACCTCACTGTTGTTCTCAACTGAATTGGGGCTCCTGGTCAGGAGGATGGACAGTGTGGAGAACTAAAGAGTGAGCTAGACACAGGAGGATACCCAAAAAGAAAACAAGAAAGAAATCTGAGCGTGTACAATCCAGAATTGCTGAAGCATCTATTTGTCCTCAGGTCCATGCCTAGTATTTAAGGGCACAAAAGGTCTCCAACTCTTGTCTTTGCTCTCAAGGGCCCTGCCAGCCATCTGGGGGTACCCCAAAACATTGGTAGGTCTTCAGCCTACATTCTGCCTCCCCGAGAAGTACCAAATGATAGCATAATGGCCTACCTCAGCTCAAATCCAGCCCCAGCTGTGTGACATTGGGCGAGTTACTTGAACTCTCAGAACCCGTATCCTCATCAACAAATTTCAGGTGGTGATAATGATACTTACCTTGTAGGAATGCTGTAAGAATTAAATGACTGAATACACACAGCCTGCAGGGACCCTGCCGGGACAGTTCCTGGCACCCAGGAAAGGCTAGCAAACGGCAGCTGGTAGGATTATTCCCTGTGGCAAAGCAACGTCGCCCTATTTGGTACGGTAATCTCAAAGGTTGGGATCTCAATCAACATCGGCATCTCTCTCCATGGCCCGTTATCACAACTGCCATTACTAAAGTCCACTGTGTACCAGGAGTGATCACAGACAAGGTCCTGATAAGGAAACTGAGACCCAAGACATGGGGGGGGGGGGCTCACCTAATGTTTTGCAGGCAGCAGGTGCCAGGAGTTTGCTGTCCACACATCCAGGGACAGAAAACTTTGTTCTTAAGTATTTGAGCCAACAGAGCATAGAAAATATACAACTGTTCCAGTAGGTTCCTTTCTAAAATGACATCGGGAGATGGAACCAAACAGCATCTGCCACGGTTTACTTAAACCTTTCTTTTGTTTCACTTTGGTTTTGAGCCGCCTCTTGCAGGGGAGGTCAATGTGGCAGGTTTGGGGGAAGAGGAAACACTGGCGTGGAGGGAAGGTTCTAGAAGTGGCAGAGACATGGAGCCCCTTGCATCCAGCAGAGAACTGGGTGGGACATTCGATGGGACCCCACCCTGTCCCATAGCGACACGTCCCTTGAACACAGGATTCCTTGATGTGAGTCTGTACCCAGTGTCTTTTTTGTTCCAAGAACCGTGCAGGCACAAGATCCCATGAGGTCCCAGGATTTCCACCCCAAGTAAGAGACAGACTGTGCTGGCAATGACCGTGAGACACGGGACCTCAGGCCAATGGAGAGGGAGGGGTCCAGAGAGGCAAGTGCCAAGGCCAGTGCAGAAGCAGAGAAGCCAGCTCCTGTTTCCACAGTCCAGTTTTAACACTTGGGTAGGCTTGAGGTCGACCCAGGGCTGGTCACCAACCAGCTGGGTGGCCCTCAATAAGCACGTTACTTCTGTTTCCTCCTCTTAAAAAGGAAATGATAGCTACTCTCCAGTATTTCAGTAAAAATGACCAAGATAAGACAGATGAGCCAGCCAGCATGATATTTGGCTTGGTAGACACTCCATACCTACGTGATCCCCCCCCCACCACCAAAGAACTAGCCCAGGAGCACCCAGAAACTGGTAGGCCATGCAGTGGAGAGGATGGGCTCTGGAAGTAGGCAGTCTAGAATAAAATACTTGTTCTACCACTTGTTCACCATGTGACCATGAACAAGTTACTTAACCTCTCTGTGCCTCAGTTTCCTCATCTGTAAAATGGAGATGTTCCAACCTTGTTGAAGATCCGTGAAAATTTAATGTTAGGAATGTCACAAGACAAAACACAGATAAGCCACACTCAGGGCTCTCGGCACTCCCCGTGTTTTAAATCGTTAAGCTACACAACCAGCCTACAGCTGATGGGTTCCCCACTTTGCAGATGAGGCAACTGGAATTCTGAAATGCTCCATCTGCTTCCCAGGTGTACCCCGCCAGCAATGGCTGAGCAGGGATTCAAACCCGGGGAGTCTCCCTCCAGAGTCAGCTTGTTTAATCACTCTGTTATGAGATTAAGCCCCAGGAATGTTCCCTGTTATTGCTACATGGTGACACCAGAACAGGCTGGGGAATCTGAATGCCCCATTCCGGCCTCTGCAGGCCTTCGCCCTCCTCCTCCTCCTCCTCCTCCCCAAGCCCCATCTCTTTTCTGCATCCGACATTCGTCACGCAGTTGTGAGAAGTGTAGTATTTGAGATCACCCAAGATCTCCATTCCAATCAAATTTAGATTACGTATGATGCTTAAACTTTAATTAGAGTTCAATTCCTCTTTTATTTTGGTTTTATCTTAATCATCCCTTTTATCCACTGGTCAGAAGCCTGTAATTTCACACAGTCACCCAGAGATGCTGCCTTGTGCGTTCAGGACTCTGAGATGGTCGGTTGCCATCAGACACGTCCTCTGCCAGAGAACTGCTTCCTGGAGAATAATCGAGCCCAGAGAGTGTAGAAAAAATGTGATTTCTCCAAAAGGCTCTTTTCTAAAAATACTATCACACTAATATGTTTTCCCCGATAACATCTCCACTGTGAAAAATGAACACATAGCGACACGGAGAAGATGGGACAGTGCTCAGCAGGAAGGACTGAGAGAGGGCCCTAGAGACCAAGCAGGAAAGAGAAGTCTCAGGGCTTTAGAGCTTACAGGAATCCCAAGACCATCTAATCCAGTTATTTGCAAAGTCCTTTTAAGTGCAGATTCTTTTGTTCAAGTGAAATCTTACCCAGAAGATTTATAGAAAAGCTGAGATGCTCTTACTGAGTCACAAGGGTGGTGGGGGGGGGGGTGGCATTCAGAATCCAACCCCACTCCACACCCTTCCTCTCACCCCTTATGAGGGCTCTGGGGAACCCCTAGGGTTCCTCAGGACTCAGTTTGAAAATCACTATCTTAATCCCCCTTCCTCCCTCTACCATGGAGAGAATGAAGCCCAGAGAAGCTGCCTGACTTGCCCGAGGTCACAGAGCCAAGCCCGCAGCCCAGGTTGTCCCCTTATCTTTCTTTAGCAACTTTTCCATGATGACACCTAAATCCTTGAATGAACTGCCTTTTGTTTGCTCCAGCTCCAGTGTGAGTTTGCATGTTTGTGCCCATGCCCAGTGTTCCCAAGAAAACCTAACAAACCAGTCCCTCGCTTTCCCTTTAAAGCTGGGAGCCTGCAGTTTGGACACAATGTCTTGGCCGCCAGGAGCCCGCTGGGAAGGCAGAGGTTGTAAACCTCGCCCTGCAGCTGACCTGGGGCTGTTTCACCATCTAAATTAGGTTGAGTTTCTGCTCCCCAGGGAAGGCCTGAAAATGCCTTAAGTTCTCAGAGAGACACCCGAGAAGAGAAAGCCGGCAGCCAGGTCAGGGCCCCTGGCCCACCCGCTGAGGACACATGACTGTCCTCTTGGGGAACAGGGCATGGGCGAGGAGCCACGTGGTGGCTCCGTGTGTCCAGATGTGGACACGTTGAATAAATTCATGTGGTTGATAATCGCACTGGTGCTCACAGTGGAAAAGCCCAGTGAAGGTCTCTCAAGCCACCTGTGCCCTTTACCTGGCCGAAAGGGGTAGGTTGGAAGAAATGGTAAAGAAGGGGGGACTCAGATCAATGTGCCGGGTAAAGGAAGTACTGGGAGCATAGCAGCTAAGGACATTATCTTAGATGGCCCTCCCAGCAGCCCAAGAACAGAGGTCATTCCTTGCATTGACTGATGTCGCTCAGACAGGCTCATTAACTTATTCTGAGTGGCACAGCCAGAAAATGGATTCAAATTCTGAGTCCCTCCAAAGCATCTCACTGCAGAACTGGCATCCTTAACCACTACCCCACACTGCCCCACCCTTCCTTCCTATCACACAGGAAAAAGGGCAAATGATAGGACATACTAAGGCATAGGATTCAGCCAGCCCCAGGGGAGAGGTGACACAGACAGGCACTAGGGCTGGATTTCTGAGTTTCCCCCCTCCAGCTTTGCCCCAAGAATTCCCCAGCACACGCTGGATCTTACGAATCTCCCAGAGGCAAGAATTCTCTGCTTGTTTACTGAATCCCCTGGACCAGGGGGTGAGTGAGCTGGGTACAAAGCAGGATAAAGGTAAACTTTCTGCATGTGAGCACCATCCCCCCCCCTCCAAGGAGCATGTCACACTGTATGTCACCGTCATCAAAGGGGCTGTGCATAAACCTGAAAAACCAAACGAACCTGTCTGTAGGTGTCACTTATATCACAAGGCTACAGGTGCCTTTTTTCCAAGGTCTGCTGGTGCCGGGAGCGCCTGCCTTCACTTGTCTCTGGACCTACAACCGCTGTCCTCACGTAAGCACTTTTCTTTACTCTCTTGGATGAACCTTAAGGGGCATCAGGGCTCAGAGGCTATGCCCAGGACCTGGGTCTGTTTCTCAGTCTCCAGTTCCAGCGCCAGCCCACTGTGACTAGGCGGTCACAGTGCCTCCCGGGAGCTGTTTGACTCAGATGCCACTGCCTGCCTGAGAGGGACATTTTTCCCTCCCCAGGCTATGGGGCCACCCACCCCCTCTCTCCAGCCCCTGTTCCCCTGGATCACTTGATAGAAGTAGAGGGAACTGAGAGTGAATGCTGACAGGGGCTCCACCCTCCACCCTTCCTAAAGCTGTCTGTACACAGACAAAAATTCAGCTTCAAGCTGAGCCCCCCACCCCATACCTGCACTGGACTCCTCAGATCCCCCATTGGCCTGCCCCCACCCTCAGACACAGAGGACTGCCTTGTTACAGTTTGGGGCATTTTTTAGGAATTTTTCTGTACAAAAGAGTTTAAAGGAATCCCACTTCACCCTCTCACACCCCATTAGAGTAGTATATTTCCAGAAAGGCAATGGTGAAGGTTTTTTTCCACTGTCTTCCCTGGGGTATGTGGGTTTCCTGTGTTTCTCCCCCTGCTGGCAGCAACTGGTAGCGCATGCTCCCTCCTGACACAAGCTGGGGACCCGCATCCATATCTGCATGAACATGCTGAGAATTTCATGAACTGGAAAGGAAGGGTGTCACAGATCATTAGGTAGGACTTCTTCATTTCACAGCTGAGAGAACTGAAGTCCCCAAAGGCTCCGTGATTTAGGAAGACAGCTTTGTGGTTTGGTCTAAAGATTCAGGAAAATGGGTTATTTGCTTATCCGAGTGAAAGCTGGGTTTTGTGGTCTTCGTGTCCTCTGTGAGAATCTTTCTTCATGAGTCAAGGTGTATTTGACAGGAGTTTCCTGTGCCATTGTCTTCTTCTCTCTGACATTGCCAAAGTAGCGATTTTTCGGTATGTTGACGGTGGTTGATTTTTCTCTCTGGGACAGGAATGGATGCAGATATTATGCCAGTCTTCGAGTGAGCATAATATATTAACTCATTTTATTAAATCCTTAGGACATTCTAAGGATTTCATGTGAAAATTCCCATTTTAAGGGTGAGGGAACAGGAGCTCGGGGATGGTCGTGAATGTTGATATAGCACAGCGGTATGAAAATACAAACCAAGAATTTGAGCAGATGGAGTAGTAGGAAATGGGATCTGTGTCTCCTGCCTCGTGAGTGGCCGAGGTAGAATTAAATGCCCCCCCCCCCCCCGCGCCAATGCAAAACAGGTGGACTTTGTGTTGAAGCCCCACAGCAAACGATATGGCGTACCTTCTATGGGTCTATGCTGCACCTTCCAAAAAACAGCTAAAAACAAACAACCAAACTCCCTAAGCAAGTTGAAGAAAAATGAGGACTCGCTTGATAAGCCGCCAGCTTGGCTCTCAGGGTGGCTGTGGTTTCTCCCAGAGCAAACACTCATGTGCCCAACCCACAATCTTTCACAGCAACTGTTGAAATATCCCACTCAATTTTCCCCCTTCCCACTGAAGAGTGGGAAGTTGACTCCGCCTCCCCCACAAGGCTCAGGACCCAGTGGACACTCAGGTGTCCCAGGGGTTTGGGAGGAAGAAAATATTTTTCTTCCCAGCCACACTGCCCAGATGGTCGGATTGGGGAAGGTCCTCTCAGCCCCCTTTGGTCCGCGGTTTGCACCTGCGTGGCCTTGTTCTATCCGGCGATGTTTTGATACATAAACAGCCAATGTGTAGGTGCTTAATTGGGTAGATTTTTGGTCACATGTCCGGAGCAAAGTTGATGATCCCCGCCAGGGTCAGGAAGGAATTTTCCTCCTCTGGTAAACTGGCCAAGGCTGGGTGGTTTTCTCCTTCGCCTCTCTCTGGAAGGCTGAGCAGAGGTGCCTGGGTGCTGAGGCCATGGGCCCTGCACCTGTTATTGCTGCCTCTGGTCCGCGAGGGGGTGAGAAGCACACAGGCCTGTCCTGACTGGGTGGACCCTCTGTGCGGGCCGTCGGTGTGTAAGCTGGCTCCGAGACAGGCTAGGAAGCCACCAGAGGCATCAGGGGACCTCAGCTTGCATACCATCGCTGTCTCACTCCCAAAGGTACCTGACGCCGGTCTTTCTCATGCCTGATTCTTCCACCTTGTGTTAATCGTGTTTAATCCTTTTCTACTGACCCGGCAGCTAGAACAGTAACTAATACTGGGGGAAACTGATTCCCACCACAGTGTGTCTGTTTGTGGGCAGTAAGTGAGAGTCTAGAGCAGGCAGAGCACCCTGCTACCCCGGAGAAAGACTCCAACCGTCCTGAGATTCCCAGACTGGGGCAGAAGGTAAAGGGCTTCTATTTTCCTTCCATAATTATTTCTTGCATTTCAGAAGAAAATAGAGAGAAGGGGGAAGAAGTCATCAGAGGGCTTTTTCAGAGCTATGAATCTAACCTGTGGTTGTACTAGTCAGACTTTACCCCCATTTGGTGAGTAAAGTCCAACCACAGTATCCAAATATTCTCAATCTACATCCAGATGCAGGTGGGAGGGTGTGCATACACCCCAAGTTTGGATGTGTTGGCTCAGTCAGGTGGAGGCTGCAGACTATCACAAACGTGGGGTCGTCTGGAAGTCTACCCACCAGAACTAAGTCTACCAGAACTAAGTCTACCAGAACTAAGGTTTGGAAAAGTGCAAGGGGCAGAATCATGAGTCCAAGTTCAAGGCTCAGTCCAGGATGACAATCAGCCTCAGAAAGCAAAGCGTTGCTAGACCTACGGGTCAAAGAATTTTCTAGACCTTCCATTCTTGTTCTGAGTGGTCATTAGGTCTACATAACCTAGTGCTTCTTGACCTTCTTTTCACTCCGTCCACTAGTCTTTTCTCACCATCCCTCCTGGAGAATGGCTAATCTAACCTCAGGCCTGGGCTTGCATATCACTGGGCCTCAGATGTCCTCACTGAGAAAGGGGGCCCCACACCTGCTCCTTCTCACCCAACCCACTCCACTGCCATTAGAAAGTCTATAAGAGCCAAAATGTCCAATTACTGCAAGGACCTTAGAGGGCCTACAGAGAGGAGGTGCTCAACAAAGCAGGCATTATCGCTGAGCTTGCCCACCTGGTACATGCTGGTTAAGAAGCCGAGGTCTTTTGTGCTGAGCTGAGACTCAATAGCACCTCCTCCTACTGCAACAGCAAAAAAGGAAGAAGAGGGGGGGTGGGGGGGTACTTTGCTGCAGTCATAAAAGACATTTTCTTCCAAAATGCAAGAAATAATTATGGAAGGAAAATCGCATGTTGTGCACTTGAGAGAGCCCTTTAAGAAAACTTAATGGGTCTAATTTGCCATAGAAGGAATTACCATAGGGAATCAGATACGGCGTGTGCACAGCGCTGGAGAGATTACAGATCAAGTCTAGTGGGCTGGACTAGAAAGGGGAAAATCCTTAAAGGAGGTAAATACCCTATTGATCCAAAAAGTCCCTAATATTTTTATGATTAAATTCAACTTACCTAATGACTTAAAAAGAAAGAAAGAAAGAAAGAAAATACCAATGCTACTTGTCAGGCATTGACTGGGAAGATCTCACTTGAAGTTGTGGTCAAATTCTGTATTTGGAGGACGCCCTGTGGACATTGAGGGCCTGGGGACTGTGTTCTGTTCTCTTGCCTTTGGGGTCCTCCTCTCCTTGCTCCACACTCAATGAAGGTCATGGCAGAGGGCTGCCAACTTTCTCTGCAGTTTTCTGAGCCTTCTGGCCCAAGAGTGAAGGGGCATGTTTTCATCCTTAACCTTCACTTAGAAGAACTTTTCTGAAGTCTCGTCCAGAAAGCAGAAATGACTTTGGATTCCAGGGGCCCTTCCCTCTCATCCTTCTTCACCCTGCCCTCCAACACCCGCTCACACTCCACCTTCACTTAGGATATAAAATGGGCCAATCCGTGGGAACATCGGAGTTCCAAACCCTGGCAGCCTTGACTTGTGTTTGATAGGCTCCCCGGGGAGATCCATGGTCATCCTTCCAGGCCCATGACCCTGTCCAGGCATAGGAGAGAAGTCTTCCTACTGGGGTCTGGGGACTCGTGGGTACTGGCCCAGAAAGGGTATCCAAGCTCGGTTCTTCGTTTATGTGCAGAACGCAGGTCTTTGTATGATGCAGGTGGCGACGATGGTGATGATGGTGGCAGATTTGTGAACATCCCCAAGGATTTGGTGCCAGATTCACACAATCCCAGCCCTTCTTAGTATTGCTATGAAACTGTTTTTAGCAAGGAAGCAGATACGTCAAGAGTCCGAAAACATAGGGCCTCCCACCTTCTTAACTCTCCCATCTCTTGCTGTGTGACCTTGAGAAAGTTATACACATTCCGTGGGGCTTCAACCTCCTTCCCTGAAAAGTGGCAGGTGAGAGGAGAGATTAGACAAATGTACTATGTTCCAATGTTGGTACTCACACCACCGACAAGATGATTCTGGCCAGAGGTTGGCAGACTCATTCTCAAAGATCCAAATAGCAAAGGTTTTAGGATTTACGGGCCAGTCAACAAAATTAATGATATTATGATAATATGGGTACTTATTTTAAAATACAAAATCATTTTTGGCTGCATTTAAAAGTAAGTGGGAGGTTGGATTTGTCCTGCCGGCTATAGTTTGCTAACCTCTGACCTAGGAGGTGCGTGAATGAGCAATTCCTATTTAAATGCTTATGTATTATTTTATGTACATTGAAAGAACACTAACTTTCCATTTATGGTAAGTAAACATTTATGTTAAAACAAAAAGGGAGTGGATTTTTTTTAAAATATTTTAAGTAAATAATGGTGCTTAGAAGTATATAGATGGAGTGAAATTATCATAGTAGCAAATGCCTAAAGAGTGGACTGAAGACATTGGATTAGATGATGGATAAAACCTAACTGTCTTAGAATTCCATCTTTCCTTATCCAAGGACTTGGAATCTAGTCTTTTCCCTGATGTTGACCAGTGCAGTGATCCCGAGCTGCTGTGCCCTCTGTACACGTGGAAAGGGACTGTCGCATTAACATTATTTCAAGAATCAGAGAAGTTGAGTGAATACATTTTTTTTTAAAGAGAGAGAGAGAATTTTTTTAATATTTATTTTTCAGTTTTTCGGTGGACACAATATCTTTATTTTATTTTTATGTGGTGCTGAGGATCCTTTGCCTACCAGTTGGCTGATTCTGCCCTTGCTGCCCGAAATCTCAGCGCCTCTACCCCTCAGCTCACACACCCCACTTCCAGGTCCTAGCTCAGAGTAGTTGTTCTGAGGAGGCCAGGAGTCATGAAGCTAAAACGCTAATGTACCCAAAGTGCATGGAGCCCAAAGTGTGGTGTTTGTGACAGTGACACATGCTCTTCTCCAAGACCTGGGGGTCAGATGTGCTGCAGAATTCAGAAGCCTTCAGGTCTTAGGTAATGCAGTGCACACACCCCAGAATGCAGATCACCCTTCAGGGACTCAGACGCCTCCAACACATTCATAACTCTGCAGTGAATCCTAGTCACTACATGGATGGAATAAATAAAACTGTTACTGGTTCTAGAATCATATGACAAATAGTTTTATACACTGTTACATATGTGCACATGCACATGTGTGTTTATACAAACACACATAAAAATATGTACCACCAATTCAGTGGTGTTTTGCTGGAGAATAAGTGTACCAAATACACATGTGCTTGTGCCCCCCCCACACACACACACACACTCACACACTCACACATACACACTCACACTCATACACTCACACACACTTTCAGTTGTCAAACTTAAGGATTTCAGAATTTGGGATATAATCCTACATAGCAATTCTTGCACTATACTCAGGAGCATATTGCTAGCCAGCATATGTCAGAGTTCCGAGGGTCAGCCAAGGTCACTAAGAGGCAGGATGGCACAGCAAGAGCCTCCATCCCCAAGTCCCAGCTTTGCCACTTTCTAGTTCTGTTTCTCGGGCGATTATCTCCACCCCTGTCCCTCAGTTTTCTCATCTACAAAATGGGGATAAACAGGATGTGGAGAGGATTAAAGAGCACCACTGTGACCAGCAGTTAGAGGGGTGCCTGGCCAGTGTCATTTTCAAAAACCAAAGGTTGCCCTGCTGGGAGCTCCCACCTGGTGTGGCTTCCAGAGCCCACCCCCTGCACCTCCTCACAGCCTCTCTGCCATTGCAGGGTGATGTTGGACTCGGTGACACACAGCACCTTCCTGCCCAACACGTCCTTCTGTGACCCCCTGATGTCGTGGACCGATCTGTTCAGCAATGAAGAGTATTATCCTGCCTTTGAGCATCAGACAGGTACGTACACCTGGAGGGGACCGTTTGAGACAGCTGGGAGGGGCTCCAGAAGGGGGTGCTGGCCTTGGGCAGACGACAATGCTGTGTTGGGGCCTCGAAATGGCAGTGTTTGGGATGGAGGCTGGGATGGGGAGGCCCAGGTGGAAGGACAGGCAGCCTCTTGCAGAAAGGAAACACTAGAATCCTCACCCGAAACTCTCCCAAGTCCTGTGTGGAATATCAGGTGCTCAGTCCACTTGCGTCCCTCTGCTGTTCCCAGGCCTTCCTCCTCACCCTTCCTCCTCTCTCTCTCAGCCCATTTTTCTCCACCTGAGAAGAAACCATGAGAACTTGCCCAAATCTCATGCCAGAGGGAGGCCAACTGAGCTTTGCCCCAGAAACTCTCTGAGGGCCTCTGTCCCTGAGTGCTTGGATGACTGCACATCACAGCAACCCTGGCCGAATGCTGGCCCGGCAGGTGCACACCCCAGGCAGTGATGCAAGCCCTCACCAAGTGTCAGTCCTCAGTGAGACTTAACCCTGCAAACGCCGGCCTAGTGGAGTCCAACCTGGTGTCCAGAGGCAGTGCCCAGAAGGGGCCAAGCCTCCAAGTCTGCAACACAGTGTCCACCACCACAGGGAAGCCCCCACCTCTGGGACCACAGGCCAGGGCTGCACACACACAATTAGGAACTCACCCACACCATGCAGTCCTATACCCACCCCATGCACACACTCACAAAATCTCTCGCCATCTTCAGAAAGATCTAGATCGTTGCATTTGGACTTGAATCATTCAGACACATAACACAGTTCTTCCTCAAGCCTAAGAAGCACATGGTTTCCCAGAAACACAGTGAGAAATGTACTCCACCTCCTTCCCCTGAAATTGGGGTAAGAGGTTAAATCTAAAGGGGAAAGTGACAGCTGTCAGGTCCCCATTCCCCCACGTGTCCCACCTAGGCATAAGGCCAGCCCTCATGTCACCCTGACCTGAGGGTGACAGGCCATTGCAGGACCTCCCTCCCTGCCTGTTCTCCTGGGTGGCAGCTGGGGCGTCAGCAGGGGGAACAACCTCAATGACCTGCAGGCACCATGCCCAGGCTCTGGGCTTCACGTTCCATGGTCATCGAGATCCAGGTGCTCTCAATATGAGGTCTGGCTTTGACACTCTCTCGCCCTCTCATGCCCCAAACCTCCCACCAGCCCCATGGGGATCACAGGTGCCTACCTAGTAGGGTGGTGATGAGCCTGAAATGAGTTAATATTTGTGGAGCATTTGGGCTGTGGTCTGGCACGTGGCCAGCACATGTAGTGTTTACAAGACGGGTCATTCGTTCCAGTTTGGGATGATGAGAAAGTTCTAGAGCTAGATGGTGCTGATGGTTGTGCAACAATGTGAACTTATTTGATGTCACCAACCTGTACACTTAAAAAGGGTTAAAATGGTAAGTTTCCTGTTCTGTTTATTTTTCCCCAATTTTTTTAAAAATGAAGAATCAAAAAGGAGTAAGTCACCCATGAAATTGCCAGTGTGGCTTAAATCTGTCCAAGTCTTGGATTCTCAGACACGGCCTTCCCCATGGAGGCCTTTGCATTTTTATGAGTGTAATAGAAGGTAAGGCCAGGTCATGGCTAGGATTCCTTCCAGAAGCTTCTCTAAATCCTGCATCTAGCAACATCACATTCATAGCCTTCTCTTTCCCCCACTCTTAAGAGAATAGAAATTTCCACAAGGTGTGAGGCCAACGTCAACACAATGTCCTTCAGGAGTGGCCTGGGTCCTAACATTCCCTGCCGACACACATGGCTTTTGATAAGTCACCGGGCCCTCTGTATTTCAGAAGCTGACCTCCTAAAGGTCAAAGCTGGGCATGAAAGCTCAGTCTGAGTGGACACCTCTCCGAGCTGCCCAGAGCCAGGTGAGCCTCACGGTCTCTGGCTCTCCTCGGGGTCCCCATGGTGGGAAGAATACCTGGAGGTACATTCCTGTCCTCTTCTGACAAGGACATTGCCACCCAGAGAGGTGGTGCACTGGTCCAAGTTTCCACAAAAGCACTTTCTACCAGGGAAGCATCAAGGACAGCACATTTGCCCCTGGGCACCTCTGCAAACTTTCAGTGCTGTGTGGCTCTGAGGCATCTCTCCGAGGTCCTCGCCCACCTCACAGGGACCTCTGTCTTGAATCAGAGCTTGCGTTGGTGTGGACCTAATGGCAGCTTCCTGTGCAAGTCTGGCTTCAAGTCCTGGCACTGCTGTTCACCAGCCCCGTGTCTTGCAACAAGTTTTTTGAGATATATTTTCCTTTGCTGAAAGAATAATTGCCTCCTAGCCTTGGGAGGAGGGAATGAGATTTCTGATGTTTAGCAAGGTGACAGCACTCGGTGAGGGCTTGCCATAGGAGGAACGTTTCTTAGTCCCCAGGTAGGTGCAGGGACAGCCAGCCGTCTCTCACCTCTCCTCACTCTTCACGTTGGACAAAAGCCACACCGGTCTCCATCGCAACCTTCCCAATTCAGAATTTTTGACAGAGTAGGTACATTGCAACCAAAGGGAGGGAAAGCCAGAGAGAAATGATGTTCCCCTAGATCGATGATGTCTAGGAGAGGACGGGGAGGAAAATACCCCAAATGGTTTCAGCAGATACAGCTGAAACTGTGCCCCGATGAGCTGCCCACAAAGGATTCCAACTCGCTCTTTGAAGGGAACTTTCATGCAACTGCACCACAGGCTGAAAGGGAGACAATCACAAATTGCAAAATTCCCTAGAATTGCATAACTCACCCTGACCTTGAATTTGGCTTTTTCAAAATAAAGAATTATCAATAGTGAAAATGTATTCAAGTTGAAGAGGCGCGTACATTTCACATGCGTACACTATTTTTTAAATTTTTTTTTAGTTCTAGGTGGACACAATATCTTTATTATATATATATGTGTGTGTGTGTGTGTTGCTGAGGATCGAACCCAGTGCCTCACGCATGCTAGGTGAGCACTCTGTCACTGAGCCATAATCCCAGCCCCAACATACACTATTTTTAAAAGATTTTTTTTCTCCAAGTTCCAGGAGTCAGTCCTGTGATGAGTCATTGAGTATTCTAGCCTAGTCCTGACTTCCTAGAGCTCTAACCTAGACCTCCACATCCCACATACCTGTCCCCTGACTGCCAAGGTGGCTGTGCCTACACCAGGGACCTCCTGGGCTTTGGAATCTCACTTTGTCTGTAGCAGAGGTTTCCAGGCTGGGGCATTTCTAGGGGTTCTCAGTACCTCAGGGCACACCCTAGAAGAGAGCTAGGTCCCAATGACAACTGGACTCATGCTCCACCCTCTCCACCCCCATCCTCCAGCAGTTTCCTCCACTTGACTTCTAAAGACAGTAAAGCACAGTGGGTATCGAGGTTTGGCTGCAGGAGTTAGAACACACCTATAGGACCCACTCCTAGCTCTACCCTTCACCAAAAAGTCACCTGAAGACTTCCTTTCTTCATTTGTGACATGTAACCGTAGAAGACTTCATAGCATGTGGGGAGTATAACATGAGAAAACACAGGGCTTAGCATGACAGGCATAGGTGAAGCACACAATAAATATGTTAGCTATCATAATCAAATGTGAGATTTTATTTTAAGAAAGAACTTTTAAAAAGAAAAAAAAAAAGTAAAATCACTGAGCCAGAAAATCAGGGAGAGAGGCATTTGGATCCCACACAGGCTTTTCTTAACAAGATTCATGTGCTTGGGTAGAGATGTTTGAGAGCAGATAAGATACAAAGGTTAAGAGTCTCAGAACTTCTATATCAAAACCGTATAATCAAACACAAAATCATCTGGAAGTCTGGGGCGCCCTGTGGCAGCAGTCACATCCCAGGGGACCTTGCTTCTGCTTCCTCCTCTACACATCTGAGCCTCTGGGTAGCGTGGCCCCGACACCCCCCAGGCTTGGCCCTCTCTGCACCTCCCTAACTCACCCTGACAAGCCATGGCCCTTGGCAGATCCCAGCCGGCT
Source organism: Marmota monax (assembly GCF_021218885.2). Classification (NCBI taxonomy): domain Eukaryota; kingdom Metazoa; phylum Chordata; class Mammalia; order Rodentia; family Sciuridae; genus Marmota; species Marmota monax. Next base: position 1,482,526 of record NW_026692072.1, on the reverse strand, counting down.
CTCCTCCTCTTTCCTGCATCCCATTTCCTACACTGCTCCTGGGCTTTCTTTTTCCCATCTCATGGTCTGAGTCATTCCAGAGGTTGGGATGGGGAAGCCAAGACAGCCCACTGGATGGGCCTAGCCTGGCTCCAGGAGGAATCTGGAAGCAGTTTACCTATCAGTGCCGGTTTTCCCTCATAAAGTCCTTCTTGCAGTGACAAAGCTACAATTGATGGTGCCCCTCCTCGCTGCCCAGTTCACCCACCACCGCTCTTTAGGGCCGCCTGGGGCAAAACACTTTCCCAACTCCCTATGCTAATACATCATGCTAATTATGGGCTGCAGTTGCCTGGCTCAGGCCTCCTCTGAGGCAGACTGTCTGCCTCCCCCTCACCAAGCCCTCTGCTGACTTTGTTCTGGTGTCCCTCAGCTAGACCGAGGAAAACCTCCCTTCCCTGAGAACAAACGTCATCCTGCAAGGGGAGTTGAATAGCAACGGTCCCCTTTCCAGTTCCCAGTGTCCCCAGGGGGGCCACTTCAGGCATGGATGTTACCTGCCAATGCTGTGAGCACTGGAGAACACCAGCTCAGCCCTGACAGAGCTCAAGTCCTTCAGAATTTAAATACCTCCCAGGATATGTTACCACCATGAGAGTTCCCCCAGAATTGCCAAAACTCCCTCTAGCTCCCCAACGTCCCTCCCTTTGCACCTGGCCCTCAAGGTGTCCTGACCCACTTCCGACTTCAAAGGAGCTGACACAGCCTGCTACTTAATAGTGGCCTTTGGACACAGGCTGCTGGCCAGCCTCAACCGGAGACACAGCAGGAGGGCCGCAGAGCTCAGTTTCCCCACCAAGTTTAGCTGATGTTTTAGGATGATAGTTTCATTAAGGAAAACTCTAGGCATTCTAAAATACACTTGCTTAAAGGTGATAGATGTGCGGATGTACGAATTCATCCTTTATCTTCCCTGAATTCTTTTCTTCCAAGTAGCAGAAGGGTCTTCTTTATGTCATTCGCTGGGGTTGGAAATACTGGCATCACCATCTCTCCATCCGCTTTCTGATTTTTCAAATCTAGACTAGACAGACAGACAGACAGATCTTTCTCCTTCTTGACCCAAATCTTATTTTAGTCATTCTTTGAGGTAGGCACTGCCCTTGGTTGGCGTGGGCCCAGTGTCCCTTACTGACCACACCGTGACCTTAGGGGGATAGAGAACCTCAGTCTCCTCATCTGGAACAGGAGGTGATAATCACTGGTCACCCTGTTACACCAGCTGTGGTCTGGGTCAGGCTCCCCGTACCCCCAATTCAGGGTGGGCAGAGTCCAAGGTCTGGGGAGGGAGGTGCTGTGAGTCCTCTGAGCACTTCTGAGAAGGGCGCCTGAGGGGAGGGGAAGAGCGGGGATTATGCTAGAGATGGCAGAAGGGGACGAGAAGCACCTGTGGAAAGGCCATGGAGCAACCTGAAGGAATGGACGGGCTGTGACAGGGAACGCAGGGTGGCAGGGGTGGATAGGGCGGGCCTTCTCACCTCCCTCAGCCTCCCCAAGGATGGGACCATGGAAACACACCACCACCAAAACCACCCCTGGGTGTTGGCCCTGTGGCCCTCCTTCATGTCCCCGAGGACAACCGCCTTCCTCTCAGCTCTGGGCTGTGGGAGGCTGTGCTGACGAGGAGCCAGCCACTCTTGGCTCTGGCCCCCAGCTGCCCGCCAGGGCCCAAGCTGCACACAAAGCCTGCTCTGTGGCTGAGCCTGCCTCCCAGAGCAGCCGAGAACAGGGAGCCAGGCCAGCAACACCTGCCTAGTGTCAGCATCCACCCCCACCCGGGCACTTCTCCGAATCCTTGAGGCCCTCTTGGCTTCCAGAAACAATATGGTCCCCTTTGAGTGCCAAAGAAAATAGCAAGGTGGTAGAAGTGGAGAAGGGAAGAGAAGAGCGACTCGGTGGAACCTTCCCATGAGCAGAAAAGTAGGCTGTGGCCTCCCACGGTCACACACCGATAGCCATCTCAGCCAGCAGGGCCCAGCGGGACCAGCGTCTGAAGAATGTCAAGGCTCATAAACATCTCTCATCAGGAAACCAGGAACGTCCAAAGGCCCCTCAGATTTACTCAAGCCAGAAATCAGTAGATGAAAGCACAGAACTGACTTGGGCTTGGCCCCTGTTATCCCAGGAGCTCCTGCACGCGTGTGGTGACCGCCATGTGCCTGACAGGCCGGCCCCAGCCAGCAGCCAGGGAGCAAGAGCAGGGGAGGGGGGACTCTCAGCCCTCCTGGCCACCTCACGCTTCTCACCCACCAGGTAGAAGCAATGACATCAGCCTTCACCAGCCTGGAGGAATATTGACTCCTTCATTGACATGCGTGTGAAATTCTGGTTAAAATTTTTAAATAAATCAAAACAAATCTACTGCCCCTCAAACTACTTCATGATGAGAAAAGAAGTTTCTGGAAGGACTTTGAATTTTAAGGAGAGCCTCAGTTTCCACCTCTGTGAAACAGCCCCATCTCACCTACTTGGTAGGGTTATTGGGAGAATTTGAGAGACTTGAGATAGTGTCACCAAGGACATGTGGCACCTTCGTGACATGCAGTGGGTGCTTGGTGAGCAGTAGCCCCTGGAAGGTCAGGGAGACCATTCCCTCACTGGTTCAGAAGTGCCACAGCTGTGTTGGGGCCAATGGCAGTGGATGTAGGATTGAAAGTGGAAATAGCAGTAGCACTAATTTGCTGTGGAATCTAACTCAAGGGACCCTTCCTGTCATCCACACAGCCTGAACCAGACACCTTCGCTGTCCTCTGCTCTCTGCCTTCCCCCTTAGCCATCTCCTGCTCTCTAGCTCTGTCTGCCTCTCTTCTCATTTTCTGTCTCTTCTCTGTGTTGACCCTCTGAGGACCAGTATGATTGGATGGGAAGGGCAGGGAGTGACTTCCATGTTCAGACTGGGATTCAGATCCCAGCTTTGCCACACACTGGCCAGGGTATCTTATGACATTTCTCATTGACCCTGAAGTTCCTCATCTGTGGCCTCCTAAGAGACAGGGACTAAACCTGCCTTAGCTACCACGTATTCCTAACACAGATTTTGTTGCATCACATAAAGTAGGGACACAATGATAAAGTTAAGAATAGTATCGAAATCATCCAGGCTCTGTCCTAAGTACTTTTAAGTATATTAACCCATCCAATCTGCAAAACAATCCTATAATATCGGTGCTATAATTATCCCATTTCACCAATGAAGAAACTGAAGCTGTCATTTATTGAATGGATGGATGGGTGGATGGATGGATGGATAATACCATTAGATTACAGGAATTATTTACATCAAAGTTAGACCTAATATCTGATACCTCACCTCTTACCCCTGTCTGCCACTCTCCATTTTTCCTTGGGACACTAGGACAGAGATGCTGAATTTCTAGTTTCTGCCCCTGTGCCAGGTACTGCCATTTCCCAGCCTCCCAGACAAGATGGCACCCACAATTGCCTGGTGTATATGCAGCTTATTTGGAGGAATGAGGGGCTCTGATCTCAGAATAGAAAATTCTCAAAACACCACCAAAAAACACAAGAACACCAACAACAAATTCTCCCATGTCCTGCTTCCTCTAGAGACACTAGCTATCATGGTCCAAGCTCTGTTAGACTCTAGGCAATGTCTAAACATCCCGAGCCCTTGGCGGGAGATGGCCAGAGACTGCACCAGCAGGTAGCCGTCATGGACTGCCCGTCCATGAGAACTGAAAGAATCAATCCAGCTTCAATGGATTGATGTGTTCAAATGTTTCAAATGTGTCTGGTACACAGTAGGTGTTTAACAACTGTTGAATTGCTTGGTCATGGTCTCTGCACCAGTCTACATACATTAATCTCCTGTGAGTCAATCATATTGTCCTCATTTTACAGAGAAGGAGACAGAAACTTAAATGGCTACAGACTTTGCCCAAGTGAAAAGCAGCCAAATCAGGATCTGAACCCAAGCCTCTTGGGCTCCTGAGCTTGCCCTCTTGATACCGTGTTGTGTGAAACCAAATAGCTGAGGAGCATTTGGGTTTTCCTCCTTCATTGGATCCCTCTTTCTAAATACCAGAATGAGGTCTGGTTATCTTCCTTCTCTGGCCCTAAAGTCCATCTGCAGGACCCAGTCCCTCTGGTTTTCTCTGCAAAGTAGGAGGTGGCCTGGGACCCTGCAGGACACCACAGGGCTGGAAGACCTTTCAACCCACTGAGTGAGGGATGGGGATGTTACAACTGGGGGCCTTGGAGATCCTTGTCCCTCACTTCTCTCTCCTCTGGTGCAGCCTGTGACTCCTACTGGACTTCAGTCCCCCCTGAATACTGGACCAAGCGCCACGTCTGGGAATGGCTCCAGTTCTGCTGTGACCAGTACAAGTTGGACGCCAACTGCATCTCCTTCTGCCACTTCAACATTAGTGGCCTGCAGCTGTGCAGCATGACACAGGAGGAGTTTGTGGAGGCCGCTGGCATCTGTGGGGAGTACCTGTACTTCATCCTCCAGAACATCCGCACACAAGGTCAGGTCAGGGTCAGAGTGCTTGGGGTGGGACCAGATGCCCTCTAGGGTCCTTCCCTTCCATGGGCCTTGCAATGCAAAAGTTAGCTGGAACTCTCAGACAAAAACTCTCAATAAACAGAAGCTACGTTTGGGAACTTCAAGTAAAAGGGAGTAAGTTATGAGAAAGCAAGTTGAGCATACTTTTAGAAAGAAAAGCTAAAAACGCATTGCAGGATTGCCCAGGAATCAGACCAATGTTCATGAAGATATGAAACTACTTGGGGTAGACAAAAAGATATTTCTGCTTTATCTCACATTAGTCATAAGGGGAAAATATCAAATAGACCCTTTTCTGTTTGAAGAGGAATCCAAATATTTGGCATTTCATTTTTATCACCTTTCTGATGGTCATGCACTGAATGGCCAGAAGGTGGCGCCATTAACAGGATTTGACTTGAACATCCTCTGAGAGCAGGATGTTGCTGAGAACTGTTTTTTTCAAACGTGAAAGGTTTTTTGAAAACATCTAATTCTGTGTAGCAATGTCGTAGATAATGGAACTGCTGTCCTGAGTAGTTAAGCGACCTCCCCAAAGTCGCACAGCAAACATGGCTGATTCACTGCACAGCCTTGATCTCCAGTCTCTTTACTGGGAGGATGATACACACCTCCAACGGGCTTCCTGAGAGGATTTAGTGAAATACCACCTGGCACAGCACACGAGGAAGCCAGTGCAGTAGATGGAGCTATCTTCACCATCTTTCATATCACCAAGAGGCAGAGATTTTAACAGCAAAGGAAGACCACCTCAGCTCAATTTTAACAAAGCTCCTTCTATGAGTTGGCACCTTCTCTTGGAAAGGCTACATCAGGAGGCACAGGAGGAAGGAAGGTCCCATCTCTGGAGATGATCAAACAGTCAAGCCCCTATTGAAGGAGGTGCTTTGTCAAGGATTCCTATTTCCACAGAAAGACCACACCAGACCTTCCAGCTCTGATTCTTTGGTCTTTATTTGCTCCTCTCCAACGCAAGGGCAAGAGGGCAGGAAAGCCAAGGAGGGCCAACTGGACCCTTGTGAGCCTGTGCCCTGAGCTGGGACCGTGGCCTGTATTAGAGTGTGCATTCCCTGACAGGGGACAAGCATCTCTGGGAGAAGTTGTTCAGGGCTCCACTCAGGATCTCCTGAGGGAACCGCCTTGCATGAGAATCCCAGGACCATGGAGAGGAGCATACTTCATCCTGGAAGAAACAGCAGCCTGGCACTGCCAGTTTGGCCAAATGCCAAGTGTGTCCAGGCACCAAACTGTCCCTGGGCTGGGGCCATCTATCATTAACACCTCCTATCTCTGGCAATTGTTATATCCAAAAATACCTATTTCTGGTCCCATTAGCTCAGGGATCTGGGCGAGATGGATGAACTAAAAGCTGATTGCTTTTTAATAAGTCATTGGTAGCTTATTTTTTTCTAAGGGACCCATGGTGACATGTAAGGCATTCTCCAGGCCAGGAGGGCTTCTCATGGAGCAGTAGAAATCTATTCCACCAACCTGCTCCTTTCTAAAGTCCCTCCTCCAGTGTTTCTCCAGAAGGTCTGTGTACATATGTATTGTGACCAAAGTTTACACAGTCCCAATTGTCCCAGGACATTGTTCTCATCTATTGTCCTGAAATAATTATTATTAGTGATGCCTTTCATTCTCAAAAGCATTTCCATTTGGACAATAAATTTGAGGTCATTATTTATTTTATGCTTTGTGTTACCACCATAAATTAGGGAATAGGACAGATGAGGGAGTTTGGGACAGGAGAGGAGCTAGAAGGGGAGGTCTAGGGCCCAGAGAACCACAGTAGGATTTAAGGACCCAGAACCATGAGGGTGTGGTCACTGGAAGGAGAGGTCAGTGGGAAAGACGGAAGGCAAGAAAGCAAGTTGAGCATATTTTTAGAAAGAAAAGAAAAGCTTAAAAACACATTGCAAGGACTGCCCAGAACCAGACCAATAACAACCATATAACACAGGATGTTTGTTGAGAGCCACAGCCGAAGGGGCCCCAGCAAACTTCCAGCTGCCAGCAAACTTCCAGCTGCCGGCTGATGATTGGCTCACAGCAGCCCCAGCAACATCTAGCTGATTGGCTCCTCGGCCCCAGCAACATCTAGCTGATTGGCTCCTCTGCATTGATGCTCATTGGGCTGTTTCCCTGCCCTTTCAGACCGCGGAGCTGCTCATTGGGGGACTTTTTTGGCTCCGCCCACGTGACCCAGCCAATCGGCCTCAAGAGCAGGAGGATAGGGAGGTGGAGAGAAGCTGGTGGGGGAGAGAGAGGCTTGTGGAAAGCCGGTGGTGGCAGTTGAGGCTCTGAGGGTTTTTCCTGAGAGGCTATTTTGTTTGGCGTGTGTGGTTCTAAAAATAAAGTTAGTTTCTTTTGACAAGTGGCTCCTGATTGTGCCCAGCCAGACTGCGGCAGATGTTCATGAAGACGTGTGGGAGAAGATGAGTCCTGTCCATCCCCCATTCTATTCTGGTCTGTGCTTTGGGTGGAGTCATCTGAGGGGCCATGGCTAACCAAAACAAATGAGGACACGGCACCAGGAAAGAACAACCACATACGTGCCCTGTTCCCCATCTCCTCCGTGAATAGAAAACAGAGTCAGGAAGCAGTCAGTCCTCGTGTTGGGCACCAACTTGAAAATGTGATCTGAAACTCCCAACTCAAGCCCAGCCCACCCCAGGCTGCAGAGTAGGGAAGCAAGGCCCTGGTCTTCCAAATCCTGGGTGAACTTGGCACTCAGGTCGGGTTTTATGCCCCTTTTGGCCTCTTGTGCCCATGCTCCCCTTTGATCACCACTTTTAATCTCAGGGGATTATAATACCGCATCAGAGGTCATAGACACAGAACCAAAGGGGAGCTGAGTGGGTGCTTTGTTTCAGGTCACCATTGACAACAACCAGTGACCCCAGACACCACCTGACTGGCAAGGCCACATGGGGTTCAGTGGTCCCGACCCGCTCAGAGCCCAGCCCTCTGAGTCCCCAGCCCGGGCTCCCTCCCAGTGCCCACTCAGAAGGTCCACAGAGCCTGCTGGGACGCTTGGCTCTAGTTGCTCCTTCCAAGTGACCTTGAGAAGGAGATTGTTACCTCTGAGAGGTGGCTTCAGGGTGTTCTATAAGGACCAGATGGTCCCGGAGCTTCCTTCTGAAATATATCACCCTCCGAGGGAGCTGTTTCTCCCCTCCCCGCAACACGTCCTCTCCTGCAAACCCGGACTGAATGGTATGGTTTCTGTGTTTCTTTTTCTTTCCCAGGTTACTCCTTTTTCAATGACACTGAAGAGACCAAGGCCACCATCAAAGACTGTAAGTAATCAAGCTCAAGCTGCCCAGGGCTATGCCATGGCTGGGTGGGGGCACGTGGGCTTGATGGGGCTAGAAGGTTGGTGACTGAAACAAGCCAAGACCTGGAGAAGAGAGTGGGAAGGGGCGTGGCGGGGAGAGCGAGGATGTGGCTCTTGGGGCCACGGCTCAGGTCTGCGGAGTATCCATCCTCCCTGAGACTTTGTCTCCCTGTCTAAGAATGTCAGGACCCTGTGGGGTTGTGGTGAGTTCGACAAAAGTGCCAGGTATGTGCCAGCAGTGTGGATGCTCCAAAAACTGGTATCCATTAGCTGACATGCTAATGATCACTCAGCGTTAGAGGCCTCGTGTCAGTACCATTTCAAAACAACCTGAGCTCACCAAGTAGGTTGAATTCCTAATTATGAGATAATGAAGGATCTCAGAGGGTCTCACTCATCCTGAAGATCAGCTCCCCATTTCACTTTTTCAGACAGAGAAGATTCTGGAAAGGGCACTTTTGGAGCTTCCGTATTTTAAAGATGATGATGATCATTGCCATGAGTTATTAAGTCTCACCACAAAGGTTCTGGCCCAGGGACCTGGAGGAGAGGTGGTTCTGGGGAAACTCCTTCTCCCCGTGGACTCCCGCTCAGTCACCTGCAAAGAGGGCCAGAGCCTTTGTGTGACTTCCAAGGCCCCTGAGAGGTGTGAGCCAGCTGGGCAACACACAGGGACCATTTCTTATGATTTATTTCTTCTTTCTCTAAGGTCCCTATCAGTTTGTTTAACTCCTGGTTAACGAGAATTTAGGGTAATTTTGTTGTTTGTTTCTTGGAGCTCTACCACAAGAATAGCCACATCCAGGAGCCATGCTGTGGCTTCAGCAGCCCTCCCCTTTCTCACTCTGCTCCACAGAACCTGCTCCCCTCCCAGGAGAGAGGAAAGAAAAGGTTACCAGGAATAAATGGCAAGTGTAGAGGCCCCGAGGTGGGACGAATCTTGATCCCTGAGAAACGATCCAAGAAGACCAGGGGTCTCGCATTAACTTGTCTAGGCTGGTAGTCACTCACCACATGTGGCTATCTAAATTAATTAAAACTAAATAATACCAAAATCCAGCTCCTTAGTAGCACTAGCCATATTGTAAGTGCTCAGTAGCCACAGGTGGCCGCCATATTGGATTGCTCAGATTTTACCATCACCGGGTTCTCTCAGACAGCGTTGGTAAAGCATTGAGCCTCACCAGCACCAGCAGCAGGAAGGAAAAGACCTGAGGCAGAGAGTAGGGCAGGGCACATTTATGGGAAGCAGAATTTGGTTCAATCTGAGCAGGTGGGCAAGCTGCTAAAGGGTTATAAGCATGGAAATGGTAAGATCCCACCTGCATTTTAAGATCCCTCAGCTACTGTGTCTGGGGCAGAAAGGAGTGTGGCCAGGAGGCCTCAGTCCAGGACATAAGTGGTGATGGCCCAGACCAGTGATGGGGAAGAGATGGAGAGAGGTTTCTGAAGGTAGAAGTGGTAGGCCAAGGGCTGGTGGTTAGCATCTCTGGAGCATACACTCATGGAGACAAGTCATCCTCTCCTGGCGGCTGCCTTCAGCTCTGCCTAGTGTGCTCCCGTCAGTACACATGATTTCTAGACTGACTCAGGGGTAAGGCATCGGATGAGCCCACCTGAACACCAGCTTCACAGTCTCACCATGGCCCAGACACCAAAGCCTTCCCAGGGACCTCTGAGGCCTAGGTCTGTACTTCCGCAGCCCTGATGACCCACAAAACAGAAGCCCTAAGGTATAGTTTGAAGGGTACAAGATAAGTATAAAGGCAACACTCTGGTAGCTTATACAGTGAGCCCCTTCCAGAAATCCAGGACATACGGCCACAGAACCTATAGCCCAGGTGGCATTTCATGGTCTCTCACAGCCAAGAAACGAGAGGCTGCCTTTCAATGTTGATGTGCCAACCAGAGACCAACTCAGTACCCACCAAAAGTGCCAAGGCCCAGCAAGCTATGAAACCATCAGGACTGGCCAAAGCGAAGCCCCCAGCCCCTCTTGGCTTTGTCTTTTCTCTCCACCTGCCCCCACCCACCCATGCTGCCCAAACACCCCCGGGGGCTCCATGTACCCAGGAGCAAGTCCTGCAGTCCCGGGTCCTCTGCTGGTACCTCCTTGCTCTGATCCTCGGGGCATCCCCACATCGTCCCAGCATGCAGTTCAGACCTCATGGCTGGACTGCTAGCACCATAGCCTGGGATGGGCTTGATCTGGAAACCCCACCCCACGCCTCAGGACCCCAGCCCAGCTCCTGGAGAACACTTGACTATGATTTCAGTCAACAAATGAGAGAAAACCCTTCGGCCACATTTTAAGTTTCCAGACTCAAGGTCACCAAGCCTCTCCAACTCACAGTCAGCTGAGAACCCCGGGCCATGCCTCCACTCACCCCACACCAGGGACACAGCTGAGATTAACCAGCTGCAAGGCAGAGAGACCTGCACCCCTAAACACCACTGGCATTTGCAGAGAAATCTAGAGGGTTCGGGTGCCACTGAAGACGCACCAGCAGGGCTTGATGTGAGAACCTACCTCAATGTCGACACCGCAGTAATGACGTCAGCCCCTCTGCTCCTGCCACCACCACCACAATTGACACATCAGCCAATTGAGGCCTGAATCTAGTCAACCCATGAGTAACTTCAGAGCCACCACCAAATCAGACAGAACAGGACGGCCTCTGGCCAGTCCAACCATCCCCTGACCCCCACCACTGGTACCATCCCACTTCACCAAGACCTGCATTGTCTTCATGCCATCAGGCCGAATGCCCTTCTTCCAAAACACCAGGCAAAATCATTCAAGTTAGAAGGGTGACTTTTTCCTTCTCGTTTTGCCATTCTGGATCTCAATGAAAGCTTATTTTCTATTCATAATTAGTAATGCACCTTTGCCTATCTTTACGGGTCCATTTGTTTTCTTTCTTTCTAAAAGTTGAAGTCAAAACAAAAGATAGGTCTGGGGATAGGAATAGACAGACATCGCAAGGGTCCCTGAGATGGAGTGAGAGTCAGGCAATTGCCCACGCTCAACAAATCCTAGTGGATAACTTGTCATTCAATTCTACTGAACCCCTACCATGAAAGATGTGATAAGGGAGGAGTTGTGAGCACCAGCTTTGGAATTCTCTGGGTTCACGTCTTGGCTTCACCATCTGGAGAAAATTCCTAAGACTCTGGGTTTCTAATGCCTTCTCAGTAAAATGAAAATCACAATAATATCACACAGGGTTGTTGCCGCGCCCAGTGAGATGCCATATGGGAAGCACTTAACTGGACTCAGCATTGAGTACATGATCCCTATGTATCAGCTGTTAGAGGAGACAGGAGGAGATGGGTTTTTATAGTGGCGTGGAACCATTGCAGGATGCCAGGGGACTCACAGGAGGATCTAACCCTGAGGGTAAGTTCAGGGAAGGCTTACTGAAGAGCTGGGAACTTAATCCAGCTGGATAAAATGGCAGAGTGGGGAGCCTGTGCAAAGGCCCTGAGGTAGAAGAAAGCCACACCCCACTGGGACCATCTGTCCCAAGAGAAGGGAAAAATTGGGGGAGAAGAGGTAAGGTTGAAGGCCTGAGTGGTATCAGCTTATGAAAGGTCTTTGTGACAGCCCTCATCCTGGGGACAACAGAGAACCCCTGCAGGACATTGCATTAGTGAGTGACATGACTCAATGTCCCTGAGACAAGTCAACCTGGGCAACAGTGTGTGCACAGGACACCACGCTTCCCTTCTCCTCCTTCAGTGCAGCATATTACTGGCCCACACAGTAGGCACAGTTAGGAGGGTGGAGCATAGAGGCTGCTCAGTGACACAGAGCATGACTATATATACCCAGCAGTGTGCCAGGTGCTGATGGGGCACATCTGGAAAGACGACTCTCTGCTCCCCCATGGGCACAGACAGACAGTGGCCTCCATAAATAAATGCATAAAATAATATACTCAGATGGTTAATAAAGGGAAGCAGTCATGGAACGCTGCCTGGGGTACCTGCATGTGACTGCACCATGAGGAGTCAGAGAAGGGCCCCTGGGAAGGTGATTTTGAGCCAAGATTGTGTGAACCTGCAGATATCCAAGGAAAGAGCACTCCAGGCATGGGGAAGAGCAAGTGCAAAGGCCCTGGGGATGAATGTGTCTGCAGGTTTGAGGAGGAGTCAGAGGTGAGAGTGACTACAGCAAAGAGAACTGGAGAAGCAGCAGAGGATATGGGTCAGGAGAGACCAGACCTGGTGCTGCCATACACTATGGTGGGACGGCGTGTGTCCAGGTGTCTCCGACTGTCGCTCACAGCATAGCTTATACATAATGTAACCCAATGTCGACACCGCGCTTCCTCCCTTCATAAGCGCCGGTCAATGTGCCCCTTCCAATGTGTCCTCCACAGAGAGCCAGAGAGATCTCCTTAAAACGTGGACCTTCGCTTTCCACTTTGGTATCAAATCCCAAACCTCCCTGTGGCCTCCAAGCAAGTCCCCGCATGGCCTGCTGGCCACCGGCTACCCCGGCACCGTGGCTCCCGCCCTCCCCTGGCACAGGGCACCTGGCTCCCACCACACTGGCTCTGCACCCACTGCTCCCTCCACGGGGCCTCCTCCACCTACTCATGCTGATCCTGCTCATTAGCATAAATTTAGTCTCCTTCTCATGACGTGGGTGCGCCCCATCCTCGCCTCTCAAGTCCTTCACTACATTTAAAGCATCAGGCAATCCGTCTGCTTTGCCTGGCCAAGGAGTCCTTCCGTCCACACGAGTGGGGGCCTTGCCTGCTCTGTTCACTCTTATATTCCTGCACTGAGCCCAGAACCCCCAGTGTGGCAGGTCCCCGGGATCCAGCGCAAACACTGTTCAAAGGCATCTGCTTTGCATTTGGCCTCTTTGTCCCTTACCTGGGCTGAGAGCCCTCAGGTGGTCGGTGAGCATCTGCTCCTGGGTGTGACCCAAGGGCTCAGTGCTGCCTCTGTCCTTCTCCTTCAGATGCTGATTCCAACTGCTTGAAAACAAGTGGCATCAAAAGCCAAGAGTGTCACAGTCACAGTCGAACAAGTAAGTACAAAGACCCCGGTTTTCCATTTCTAACGTCCTCAGACCATCACGGGATTTGCCTGAATGAGCTCTGAAACTGAACTTCTGAGTGGGACCCGTTACTCCCCAAGGAAGGCAGAGCCACGGCTGATGGCTTTCGTTCATATCAGAATCAGGGTTGTCTCTTCTCCCTTGGAAAAGCAATTTTAAGAACTGAAGTGAGGAAGCAAGGACAGTTTCTAACCAGTTCGTATTTCTGAATGAGGAGTTTGTTTTCCGGGTCCACCCTCTGGCTTCTCTTGGAAGTACTCAGGGGAAGTACTCCCAGCATTAAGAGAACCACCCAGAAGCCCGGGAGGCTGAGGCAGAAATCGCAAGTTCAGAGCCAACCTCAGCAACTCAGCAAGGAAGGCCCTCAGCAATTTAGTGACACCCTGTCTCTAAATAAAATATAAAAAGTGCTGGGGATGTGACTCAGCGGTGAAGCGCCCCTGGGTTCAATCCCTGGTACCAAAAAAAAGGGGGGGGGGGCGGTGGCGAGAGGGAGAGAGCCACCCATGCAGAGTCAGGCAATCTTTCCGAGGGAGGTGTGGTCCCAACCACTTACCGTGAATTGAGTCATTACATAGTCTCACCTCTGGATGAGACATGGATGCTCTTATTCCACTTTACAGATAAGGTAAGTAGACAGATGGCAGTTACAGAGCTTGGAAGCGGGCAGCTTCCGGACCCAAACCCAAGTACCCAGTCTCAACTGCACTACCATGGGCAAGAGAAATGCCGACTTTTGTGAACAACAAAATTGCAGGTTTCTGCAGGCGACAGAATCATAGCACAACCACACCGTCTGCCAGAAAGGAGACCCTGGTGGTTTCATTCCATGAGAATAGAACATCTGTGAGCCACAGCGCTGCCGGTCAATGTAAATTTGATGTCTCTCTGTGTTTTGCTTCTGCTTAATTGGAAGACAGATGTTTCACAGTTCAGGAAGGTTTCAAATACAGCATTCATTCATTCCATAAGAAATTTCCCCAGAAAGCAGCAACTCTCAGGGGTTATTGAGAAGTTGTACAATTCTTCCTTTATTTTTTTTTTAATCATCTTTAATTGGGCACAGCGGCTCACAACTGTAATCCTAGCAACTCAGGAGGCTGAGGCTAGAGGTTGGGAAGTTGGAGACCAGCCTCAGCAACTTACCAAGGCCCTAAGCAATTTATCAAGACCCTGCCTCAAAATGAAAAATAAAAAGGGCTGGGGATGCAGCTCAGTGGTAAAGCATCCCTGGGTGGTTCAAAACAACAACCAAAAAAAACCCAACTTTTTTAAGTAACTAACTTTCCTCCCCTTCCCAAAAGGCCTCCAAAGTTCTCATCTCTGGGAATTTGTGCGAGACTTGCTGCTGTCTCCTGAAGAAAACTGTGGCATTCTGGAATGGGAAGACAGGGAACAAGGTATTTTTCGGGTTGTTAAATCAGAAGCCCTGGCAAAGATGTGGGGACAAAGGAAGAAAAACGACAGAATGACATACGAAAAGTTGAGCAGAGCTCTGAGGTAAGTTAATAGCATCGAATGCCACTGAGCCTTCAAAGACCAGTTATATAAAATGGCCGGCCATAGAAAATTGCCCTGTGTTTTTGCAGCTTTTATTTGATAATGGAAAGGTCATGAGACAAAACTCAGGTTCTTAGTTGCAGGTAGGATTGTGGTTTGTAAATTGACCTGCTGTCCTCCTCGTTCTTGGCAGAGTTCCCCGGGGATCACTCTGAATCCAGGCCATCTCTCTCACACACACACACACACACACACACGCACACACAATGTTTTGAACCGAGTATGGTAAAGGATGTCTGGGAAAGGTTTAAGTGTAAGCTGATAACAGGGTGTGAAAATACCAGAGTAACTGAAGACCAGCCTGTCACCGGAGAGGAATGAGGAGAGCGAGTGGATGTCCTGTTGTTTTCCTGGGGTACAAACCCTCTCTGGGTTTCTCTTGTGCTTTCTTTCACAGATACTACTATAAAACAGGGATTTTGGAGCGGGTTGACCGAAGGTTAGTGTACAAATTTGGAAAAAATGCACACGGGTGGCAAGAAGACAAACTATGATCTGCTCCGGGCATTAAGCTCATCGGATGGATTTCTCTTTTGAAACAATCAAGATTGCAATAGACATTTGAAAGTCTTTTTTTTTCTTTTTTAACCTGCAAATGTGCTGATGAAATTTCTCCACACCTCAGCTTACCCACTTGGGGTGTTGGCAGGAAGGGACGATGCCCTTTGGCGGTACCTTGTTCAAACACTATTTCCCTAATCAAGTGTCACAGAACCACAATAGCTAATGTCATTGGTGCTGCTCAGAGAGAAGGATCTAATTCTGCCATTTGAGACACACCCAATACTTCCATTCCAAAGCTTCCCGTGGTCTCCGGTGGTTAACTGTAGCAGCTCACAAAGGAAAAAAAAAAATGAAATCATGTTTAGTTCTTTAGCTTATAGTAGGAGAGAATGAGCTGTAAGACATACGTACTTTAGATTTTAAATCATTAAAGTCAAATTCTGCAGAAAAGTATCTGAACAAAAGAGTTAACCCATTAAGCTGGAACATAATTGGATTTAGCATAGGTTAGTCATAAATTGCTTAACCAGAGATCTTCTTGACCATTCAGCAAAACTCCATGGCCCACCTTCTGAAGTGACGACACTTCAAATTAGCCACAATATTCATTGAGATCATCCCCCCTCTCATCCTGACCAGTGGCTGGCATCAGATATGCAAAAAGTTAGTCAACAGACACTTGCATCAATTTCTAAATCATTGCTGTTTCTTGATTCAAGTGGTCAACTCAGTAAAATCATAGCTCATTGATTCTGTCTGTGGTCAAGACATTATTCAACCTTTATAGAGCTGGATATGTCCCAAAACGTGTAATGGCCAATTAAGTGGTCTCTTTTGTTTCATCTTCTTGCCTGGTATGTACTCAAGTACTAAAATATATTTCCTTGAAAAAAAATAGCAACAGTGAATTGACACCAATAAATGTTCACGAGTTAAAATCTGCACTGACATTTTCTCATCATTCACTGGTATGTCAGTCGTGACCTACAACTAAGTGGACTGCACCTAGGACTTCCACTTCACCACAACTGGAATCATCAAGCGACGAGGCACTGATCCATGACACAGGCTGCAGACCTCCACGTTCAGTTTAACTTCAAAAGGAACTTGTTCTAAAAAATGTGAATTACTGTAAGATAATCTATTTTTGGATTCATGTGTTTTCCAGGTGGATATAGTTTGTAAACAATGTGAATAAAATATTTAACGTATGTGACTGTCTGCATTGTTCGGTTCAGCAGAGGAGGTACATACAGCGAAGTATTGTCAACACCTCCGGACACAGTGCCCTCACCTGTCATTCCAGCTGCTCAGGAGACGGAGGCAAGAGGATCACACGTTCAAGGCCAGTCTAGGCAACTTAGCATGACCTTGTCTCAAAGTAAAAGATAAGAAGGTCTGGGGACAAAGTTCAGTGGTAGAGTGTCCCTGGGTTCAATCCCAAGCATCACCAAAAAAAAAAAAAAAAAAAAAAAAAAAAAAAGGTATCGAATTGACAACCTGTTAAAAACCCTGGTGATTTTTAAAGAGCCCCAAAAGATTCAAGAAATATATGGAATGATTCTACCCATCACCTTTAATATTATAAAAGAGAGGTCCACACACAAACGAGCTCATGCGCTAGCAGAGCAAACAGATGCATTTTTGTGATACACAGTGTGTGTTAAGTTGTTGATGATCTGAGGTTGTGTTTGATTTCTTATTGGTAATTGTCTTCTTTAGAAATCAGGAGATTTACATAAAAATCCAGATTTCTAGATTCTTTTCAGATATCAGATCTGGCAATACTAGTTTCTTAGTCATTTTTGGCCTGAATTTTCTGGAGCTAAGCTGAAGCTGCACCTACGGGCACAGAATCTGGTCACTTCCTACTGCCCTCTGTTTATAATGTCAGCTACCTTCCAGCTCTGCTCTGCCCTGTTGATTTTGGGCTCGGTTTAATTTTGCGTACATTCAGAATGCCTTTACATTTTGAGTTCAGGACCCCCGCCCCAGTCACCTGTCAAGGTAAGTGCTCTGTTAAATGACTGGAGCAAAGCCCAGGGTGAGGTTGAGAGAAGAGATGGTCCAGGAATTTGGAAGTTAGCTTGGAGCTTGCAAGCAAAGAGCTGGGCCAAGAGGCTCCAGGAAGGGCGGGCCCTGAGGTGGGCACAACAGGCAGAAGTGGGCAGGACCCTGGAGTAAGTGGTGGCTCCTTTCCCTCCTGCCCCAGCACATCAAGGGATCCAGAGAAAGCTTGACCTTTCTGCATCTCAAGCATGTATTTCACAAAACTGTTAAATCAGCATCCTCTGGATGAGCTTCATAAGGCTGCCCGAGACAAATGACCAAAGTTGGTGGCGTAAAACTAAAGCGGTGCATCCTTCACAGCTCTGAAAACGGCAAGTCTGGGATTGAGGCATTGCCAGAGCTGGGCTCCCTCCATATGCTCTTGGGGGCGGGGGGGCCTCCTTCCTCACCTCTTCCAGCTTCTGGGGGCGCCTGGTATTACTGGCCTTGTGGCTACCAAATTCCAAGGCACCACCATCTTCACATGGTCTGCTCCTCCTTCACCCCCTTGGTCTCTCAGAAGGACACCTATCCCTGGATTTAAGGCCCACCTGGATAATCCGGATCCCCTCATCTTGAGGTCTTTCATGACATCAAAGGTTCTTTTCCCAATATGGTCACATTCACGGGTTCTGGGAGCTAGGACATGGGTACATCATTGGGAGAAACATCATTCAACCTGCTACTTAAGCATGTAGCTTAATTCATTGCAGAATGGAAATATAAGGGATTGTGGAAAGTGCTACACTTTAACTTTAAACATTACTCTAAGTAAAAGTAGCCAGTCACACAAGACCACATGTAAACAGAATGTGGACCCCGTTTAAAAAGAAAGTGCAGAGTAGGCAAATCTGTAGAGAAGAGCTTAGATTTAGATGGCCCAGTGCTAGGGCCAAAGGGCAAATAAGGAATGACTGCTAACTGGTAAAGGGTTTCTTCAGAGTGTCATGGAAATGTTTAACATTGATTGTGGTGATGATTACAGGATTCTGTGACTACATTAAGAACCTTGATTTATACACTTGAAATGGGTAAATTTTATGGCATGTGAATTGTACCAGCCCACTGGTACTTGGCACTTGGTTGCTTCCACAGTTCAGCTACTGTGCATAATGCTGCTATGAACTTAAGTTTGAGTCCCTGCTTTCAGTTCTTTTGGGTATACATCTAGAAGTGGAATCATTGGATCACTGGAATTTAGCAGCAAGGGAATCATCAGTGGCCTGAATGAATGGAGTAGGTTCAAGAAAGGGCTGAAGATAGCAGGATGGCAAATACAGGTAACTCTTTCAAGATATTTCTCAGTAGAGGGGAGAAAAATAATAATAACAACAGAAGGCTCTGAGGTCAAGAGAGGGTTTGATGAGAATCTTAACAGCAGGTTTGTATGCTAGGAAGAATGATGAAGAGAGGGCAGAGGGGTGGGATCGGTGCACACATGGGGGCCCATCTGCAGTATGAGCAGAGCTCATCTGTCAAGGTGAAGGAAAAAGAGCACGGAGACATCAATGCCAGCAAGTCAGAGGCTTTGGCTGGAGGAAATAATAATGGAGTTATCTCACATTCTGATGAAGAACTGAGGGATGGGGTGGCTGGGGAGGCGAGAGAGACAGATTTCCAGGCAGTGCTGAGGGCCCCTTGAAGCCTGTGGTCAGATTCAAGAGCACCCAGCCAGCAGGGCTGTTTTGTTCTAGCCACAATCATCTTCTCCAATGCAAGAGCTGAACAGGTGAGAGGTGGGTTTTACCAAGGTAGGGTTTTAAAGCAGTATCATTATCAACTATATAAAATCTAAACAGACAGTAAAAAGGGACGACGAGCAAAAGGAGGGTGACAAACAGTGAAAAGGTGGCTTGGTTGGTGGACTGAAGGCTCCAGGAGTGCCCCAGAAGGATGGGAGGGGAAGCCCATTGCTCAGATATCCACCCACATATCGCCTTCATGGTAGGAGACACTTATTTCCTCACCCTCTGCCTTGGGGCTCAGCCATGCGACTCGCCTTGACCAATGAGATGTGAGTACACATGATAAGAACAGAGGTTTGGAAAGCACTTGTGCAGTTGGGACTGCATTCCTGCACTTCTGCCACCATGGTGAATCCCAGGAGGATGATACATGTGACACAGGGTGACAGAGGCATACCTGCCAAACCACCCGAGCTGAGCCCAGCCTACATACACCAATCCCTAGCCAACTGGGAACAGAGGTGATGTGTGATTGCTATTCTGAACCACTGAGTTATAAAGTGGTTTGTTACAAAGCAAAAGCTAACCAAGACAGTGTGCTCAGAAGGCCGGTTAGACAGATGTGGAGGTTAAAGTCAAATACAATGAGTGATCATCACAACCCTTGGGAAATAACAATTTTGGGCCCCATGGAGAGATGAGGGAATGAATACTCAGAAGAGAGAAGCCATTTGCCCCAGTCCCCACAGGTAGAAAATGGCAGAGCTGGAATTTGAACCTAGGTCTACCTGGTCCTTGGTCACAGTAAGTATTGCTTCTCACCCATTTCATCCTTCTTATAAACTCAGCCCAGAAGCTCTTAGGAGATTTCTCAACATCACTTAAGAGGAACATAATCAGAGAGTTAACCTTATCAGTATTTAACTTTGAAAATCACAATAAGAGGCTTCCAGAGCAAAATCGGAGACACTTTCAAGTGTCCCGTATTTACACACAGGAAACATGTTAGATACGTGTGGTTTTAATTACTTATTTTTAGATTACGAAAAAAATCTAAAACTAAGAACTCTATGTCTTGATGTATATAATCAATTTTCAAATAACCTCCCTCCTATTATTGAATGATATTTATTTGTATGGGCTTAACTTAAAGATCTAACACTAGACAGAGATGACAGTAGTGAAGCTGTGCTAACAATATCCACCATTTGGTGCAAATGGATGGATTTACTTTCTACATCTAGAAATAGAACAGTGTCAAAGCATACTTAAATGCAGGAGGAGTTTAGACAGGAGAGTTTGACAGTAGAGAAAGAAGTTTGTGCTAAAACCTGAGTTTGTATCTATCTACTAGTGGTATAATGCTTTTCTGAAGTCCAAATCTCAAGAAGCTCCTAAGTACAAACTGGTTTTGAAGATGAAAGGAATAGGGATTTTCAAGAAAAATGGGTTTCATTTAGTATTTAGAATTTACCTTTAAAATCTTCCATGTGATTTAGAAGCATAAGGCAAATGTGAGTTTAAAGAAAAGGATAACTAAGAGTTCTGTGCCCCTATTTTTTAAACCTATAAAAAGTAAGTGAGCTAACAAAAGCAAGAAATCTAAGTATGATTTCAAAAGTCAGAATATTTGCTATTTTCTCACTGTTCCCGAAGGTTGCTTTAAGACTATGAATTTTTAAAAATAACGCAGTGTCCTCAAGATATTGGTACTTTCATTTTTAAGGGTAAGCATCTGAAGACAGATGATGTCTGGTGTCATTTTTCAAGTTATATATATAGTCAAAAGAAATCAAGGCGGGCATGGTGCTGCATGCCTGTAACCCCAGCAACTCAGGAGGCTGAGGCAGGAGGATAGAAAATTCAAAGCTAGCCTCAGTAACAGTGAGGTACTTAGCAACTCAGTGAGACCCTGCTCTAAATAAAATACAAAATAGGGCTGGGGATGCGGCTTAATGCGAGTTCAATCTCCAGTATCTCCCCCAAAAAAGAAAAAGAAATCAAATACTACTTCTTCTATTCTTAGAGATTATTTTATTGTAAAAATGTAAGCAATTACAAATCAGCTTGTTGCAAAATCAACGCTGTATTAGCATAAACACAATCCAAATGAAAACTGGAATCTGGTCAATTACAGGCATTACACATCAAGCTGCGATGGCACTACTATTCTCTGAAGACACTGATGCAGTAAGAGTAGTTTTCCTATGAGAATCTTAGAAAAATAAAAATTTGAGTGGATCATCTTTATATTTTCTTTTTATATAATTATAGCCACGTTTTTATTAATAGGCCATAAGGTGATATGTAAACATACTTATTTCACCAAGATTTTTCTTATCAAATAAAATCATATTTCTACCTAGAAATTTTCTTCTAGTCATTTTAAATGAATAATCCAACCAACTGTCGAATGCAAATACATGTTTCTTTTACATGATTGTTAAGCCTTAACTTTATTCTCTCCTAAGGAAGCAGCATTAAAAGTCACTGTTACATTATTTGCTATAGAAACCTGGATTTTCATTTTAAAGACATTAACTTTCATTCACACATTAGCACAGGAGAATCTTCACCCAGCGATGAGTGGGTTGCAGACGTGAACATCATGCTTCACTTCACAGACGCAGAGTTCCTTGCAGAAGGAGGAGGCCCTAAGTCTCATAGGTTAGCTTTCTCCCTTGCAGCCAAGTGAGACCCGGCCTGCACAAAGGTGTGGATCGCGTTCTGTTTTAAAAGAACAAGTGCATCAGGCTAATTAACTCACAGGCAGCTACTGGTATCTTCTTTCACTTGTACCCGAATGAAAATAGTACTCCAGAATTCATTCATTTTAAACTTCCATTGTCTAGAGCTAAAAATGAAGAGTATGGTTTTGCAGGCAACTGCTTTATTTCTCAATTGAATTTCTGAAAAGCTGCTTGAGAAATCTATAAGTTGCAAGAAACAGACCCTGGAGGGAATAATGTTCAGTGGAAACCAAGCTGTGTCTAACTAACCCATGCTCACATCCCATGAGAGCCGGGCTGCTCGCACTCACCTTAGGCTTCTCAGTGTTGTATTTGTCCAAAAGAGCCTGGATGCGGGCCCCGTAGTCAGGGTGGACATCACTGAAGTTCTTGACCTAGAACCAAATGAAAATAAGTGTAAGTAGCACCTACACCCTTACTATGCCCCCTGCTGTCTCTGTTTCCCAGTGTATTTTTAGTAGAGGAGGAAGAACATCCCAGCAGGAAGCAGTACCACAACTCAGGTCTGGGAGTGGGACTTGAGGGTCCAGTAACAACTCTGCCATATACTGACTAAGCAATCTGTGTCAGTCACTTAACGTACCTGAGCTTCAGTGTCCCCCTCCCAAAATGCACAGAATAATTTCACCTATGTAACATCATAAAAATCAAGTATTTGGTCTTTGTCCTATGATCCTGGCACAGAGCTCCTGAAACCCTTGGAACTGTCTTCTGTGTGAGACTGAGATGACTCGTGGGGGGTCCTAGAGAGCTTCAGGATGGAGCTAGTGCCAGAAAGACCAAGTGTGTGATCAGAAGGTCACACCCAGTCCATCCCTGAGCCTCCAGGAGGGGAGAGGAGCTAGCGATTGTGTTCAGTCTCCAGGGCCAGCCATTTCATCCCCTGAGCCTATGTAATGAAACCTCCATAAAACCCCTAAATGACAGGGGTCAGGAGCTTCTGGATGGGGGGACACTGAGGTGTAGGAAGGTAGCACCCCCAGAGAGGCCAGGGAGCTCCAGGCCCTGCCCGCACACCCTGCCCACTGTATCACCTCTACTTGGCTGTTCCTGAGTTGTAGCCTTTGTACAAATGGGTAAGTAAAGTAAAGCTCTTTCCTGAGTTCTGTGAGTCATTCTAGCAAATTACCAAACCCAAAGAAGAACCATGGGAACCCCTGGATCTGTAGTCAGAATATGCAGAAGGCGGGTAGTGGGACACTGCATTGGGCAGTCTTATGGGGCCGACCCTCTAAGCTGTGGGTTCTGAAACTTACTCAGATACTGACAGGTGCTATTAGAATTGAACTGAGTTGTGGGGCACCCAGTTACTGTCAGAGAAGTAGAGAGCTGCTTATCGTTGGGAGAAAAAACACACAGAACCAACCACATAGAATATTATAAGAAGAACACACAATAGATGAGTGGCATTTGCTACATGTAGAGAGCTGAACTCAAAGTTCTCAACAAGTTATTAGCAACTGTGTGAAGCACTGCCTGAGTTCACAGTGAAGTGTACGGAGACACTGGCACCTACCAGGAAAGCCCACATACTTCGGGCAGGAATTCCTGACTGCAGGCTAAGCCCAGAACGTGAAAGGAGAAGGGGGGACGTCAGAACAAGTGACAAAGACTGCAAAGGATGCAAGCCCAGTTCTGCTACTTATAAGTTATCTTATCCACTCTCACCAGAAAAATGAGATAAAACCTGCTCTTCCAGGTTCCAGAGCAACCATCTGGTTCTCTGCAGGTTCCTGAACCCAAGCCTTCAACATCCCACACAGCTGCCCTACGAACAGAAAAGCAGCAGCACAAGGAAATGGTAGGACTCCTAGATTTACAAAATGTTTGTCCCTGTGACAGGCCAGGAAACCAGAAGTAAGAGAGCTTCAGAGCTCCATGAGCAGCCAGCAGAAAGACCCTCTCCCCAAGTCAAAAGGTCAGCCTTCCTTCTGGAAGTCTCCCAGTTCTCACCCCAGAAAACAGGCAAGTGTCTAGTTTACATCTGAAGGAGGGTCAAGGTGTCATGACATCAAACCTTTAGGCAGGTGTCAAACTACAAATATGTAAGCTGTATTTCTTATCATCCAAAACCTAAGGAAATGGTAGCAGGAGTCATACTCTAACATCAGACATTGACTTGTATTTACTATCCTGCACAGAAGTTGGTAGCAGTTAAATTAAATAGCACAGGAAAGAATTCATCCTGAACTCAACTAAAATTATTACACACTGGAAAAAAGGCTAAGGATCAGCAGATATGTCATACCAGATAAAATGAGACTAGAAAATAATCAAAGATTCATTGAGGATTATTACTTTAAAAAAATAAATATTATTACTTAGGCTCAAATTAAGTAGGAGAGACATTCTCTTTCAGTATATTAGACAAAGGGAAATGAGGGGAAGGTAGGGGGGATAGCAAAAGGAAAGTCAGTGGAATGAATCTGACATAATTTCCCTATGTACATATATGAATATACCACAGTGAATACCACCATTGTGTACATCCACAAGAATAGGGTCCTAATTAGAATAAGATATATTCCAGGCTTTTATATTATATCAAATGCATTCTACTTCATGTATAACTAAGAAACAATTAAAAAAAGAAAAAACGATACTTCTTTTAAAGGTTCTCCCACATCGCTGCACTACCTCCATCAGCCAGAAGATGTCATCCTTCAGCTTACAAAGATTGACTCACCGCTTTATTCTGGATAAAGAGTTGTGCGTCCTTGAGATGGCCAGCAATGTTTTCACACAGGCGTTTCCTCTCCTCTTCATTCAGCACTTTTGTATAGAATTCCCTCACCTACTCAGTAAAAAGAAGGCACAAAGAATCAAACAACCAATTTCTCTCTCTCTCTCTCTCACACACACACATACACACACACACACACAAAAAAAAAACACATCCAAAATGCTACTTTTGAAACATACCATTTTTAAAATTTAAGGATAATATAAAATAATTGGAACTGCCATTTGTGTTTTCTTGTGTTTTAAGCAAGACAGGAGGAACTCATTTCCTAATAGCTCATGAGTGTTTTTTAATAATGTTCTTCATAGTCAATGCTTATAAACATTCTATAAATACAAGGCCTACAAATACACCACATTTTAATATCAATAAGTCAAAAATGTGCAAGTTGTCTCTGAATGTAAATGTAACATAATACAATCTTTGTTCAATTTTCCCAGAACCATGAGAAGAAAAAACTAATTCATTTAAATAGTATATCAGTGCTTACATTGGCAAGACAAATATTGATAGTGATATTTTGCTTAGACTGCTGAATTTACTACTACAGCAAATGCTGATAGATTAAAATCTATGAATTCTAGTAATCTCTGCTTGATCCTGAAATCAACCATTTCTAGGTTGTAGCTATGATTTTATTCTAACATTTCATTCATTCATTCAACAAGTATCTGTTAAGTTTGATTAATGTGACAGACTCAGCTCTGCACAATGTTTTGTTAATGTTTATAAAATTCAATAATATCCAATTATGCAGTTATAAAATTCACAAAATCTTGAGATATATATCATTTTTCAAAGTAATCAAATATTTACATATACTCTTAAATTTGAGGAAAGTATGGGGCTGGGGTTATAGCTCAGGGATAGAGCATTTGCCTAGTATGTGCAAAGCCTGGCTTCAATTCTCAATACAAAAAAAAATTTTTTTTTGAGGAAAATATAAATCTAATAACAAAGTTTAAAAAATCAGACTTCAACAAAATCTAATTAAAGTACTGCACTCTGGGAATTTCCTCAGACATAGTTCCAATTAACTAATTTTTTCTTTAACTATATCTAACATTTTTTATAAACATCCACTGGGATTCAATATCTGTTGAATTTTCAATTTCTAAATGATGTCTCATAGAGCTGGGAATATGGCTTACTGGTAGAGTGCTTGCCTAGCATGCATGAGCCCCCTGGGTTCAATCCCCAGGACTGTGTGTGTGTGTGTGTGTGTGTGTATGTATGTATGTGTGTGTGTATGTATGTATATATATATATATATATATGGAGAGAGAGAGAGAGAGAGTGAGTCTCATGATAAAGAGTTCTCTTTCCTCATGAGCTAGTCTTATTATCTACTGCCCTAATCATTAATCTTCTCTTCAGCTGTGTTAATCTCCTTTTAAATTCATCTACTATGTTATTATTTTAAGTTGTTGCAATTTCTAGTTCAGTATGTCTATTTAATTTTTTATAGATTAAAGTTATAATATTCCCCTTATTGTCATCTATTTTCTTGAAAACATTAATCATGGTTATTCTAAAACCTGCATCTTACAATTCCATTATCTTCATCTCCAGTATGTTTGTTTATACTGTCAGTTTTTGTTTTTTTTTTTCTTCATAGCATCTTGATTTTTCAGTCATAAAGTCTTATGTGTTAGGTGTACCTTATTATTACTGAATTGACATTTATACGTGAAAAGATCTAGATATAATCTGAGGTTCTATTATCTGCCAAAGAAGATTTATGTCTGCTTCGGGGAAGCATTAGAATGGAGAAGATCACCTGTGATATTACAGCATGTACATTTGGTTTAGGGCCATGGTTCCTGGCTCAGAACTTTCTCCCCAAAGTAGGCCATAGAAAATAGTATTTTTCTTCCCTGAGCAGGTCATATTTGCCCGTCTCTCTGTGTTGGAGTTGCCATAAAGAAATTCTCTATTCTTGTCTGACAGTAGATCATAACACACTCCTCATTCCAGAAAGTCCCATAAACAGAAGGGAGAATTTCTGCACAGAGGCCAAGCAGAAACTGAACAGATCTTGCTGGGTTTCCCTACTCAGTCTAGTAGCAGTAGCATTAGATATGCAATAAAATAAAAAATAAAAAAAAAAAAAAACAGGGTTCCCAGGGCTTCCAGATAGCTGAACATGAGGTTCTTCTTGGAGGGTGTACTGTCAGAGAGGGCATAGAAGCACTGTGCCCTTCTCCCATACCCTGCCCTATGCAGCTCTTCATCTGTATATTCTGTTACTATCCTTAATAATAGAGCTGTAAACATATTTCCCCAAGTCCTGTGAACCATTCAAGCAAATTAACTGAACCAAACCTGAGGAGAGGGTTGTGGGAACCCTAATTTATATCCCTATAGTGAGAAGCACAGGCAAAAAAAAATACCTTGAGGCTTGAGATGAGCATTAGGGGTGAGGGAGAGCAGTCTCAGGGACAGAGCCCTGTCTGTGGGATCTGACACTCTCTCTAGGTAATGTGAGAAATGAATTAGATTAGGAGACACTCAGTGTTATGGCTTGGTTATGAAGTCCCCCCCACAAGGAAATTCATATGTTGAAGGCTTGTTCCCCAATGCAGCAACATTCAGAGGTGGGATTTGGAATAGTGATTGGCCTCTCACCTCATCAAGGATTAATCCACTGATGGATTAACAATTTGATGGCATTATGGGAGTTGGTAGAAATTTTAGAAGTCAGGGCCTAGTTGGAGGAAGTTGATCATCTGGTAGTGTCCTGCTTTGTTTTGTTTTCGTCTTCTTCCTCTTCCTCCCCTTCCCCCGTCCCTCCCCTCCCCCTCTCCCTCCCCTCCCCCTCTCCCTCCCCCCCTCCCTCCCCCTCTCCCTCCCCCGTCCCTCCCCCTCTCCCTCCTCTTTTCCCTCCCCCTTTCCCTCCCCCTTTCCCTCTCCTTCCTGGCCTCCAGGAGCTGAGCAGCTCTTCTCTGCCATGTCATTCTATACCTCAGGACCAAAGCAATGAAGCTGCTGACCATGGACCGAAATCTTTGAAACTGTGAGCTGAAATAAATCTTTCCTCCTCTAAGTCATTTTTCTCAGGGTATTTTTCACAGCATTGAAAATCTGACTAACACACCCAGCTAGTGTCCACTATAGACTGGACCACTTGCTTGCTGGTGGCAAGAAATCCCCACGCCTTTCAAGGTCACAGAAGTCTATGTCGATTGTGGTGGCATTCCGACACATCCTGTCTGAGACTGAGCTGATGCACAGCTGCGTTTCAGCTCTTGGGAGAACAAGTTTATTTCAGGTTTGCCCTTCTTCATAGGCATGGCCCTTCAGGGTTCCAGCTGGAGCCTGGAGTGGTAACCAGAGGTTCTCCTTCTCAGCAGACCCTGGGCTGCAGGCCCATGAAACTGCTCTGAACTCCACCAGCATTCTGACCCATGCTTGCAAGACATTAATAAATGCTTTATGAGGAGAGGACAAGAAACTTCAGGCTTGCCTGGCACCTTCTTTTTCCTGCACTTCCTTCTCTCTGACATCTTGATCCCTTAAATCCTTGCTTCATTAGCTCTCCAAAACTTCGAACCACATGCTTTCTATATTTTCCCTAGCATTCCAATGTTCTCCATAAGTGGATAGGTCTGCCAGAGCCAGAGTAGGAGTCCACGTGAATCATTTTTAACAGAATAAATCTGAACCTTCCTTATTTCCCACATGACTTATCATTATATAATCATGTTATAAATCTATAACAACAGTAGCATGACTGCTTAGAAATGTGCACACTATATGGTCATAAGAAGATCTCTCAATATACCAAGGATCACGTGGTAAATTTTAAGGTGCAAACAGTAGCCTCATTATTAATTTGTTTAAGAGTTGTATGATGCATATTGTACCTATATTGACCCGGCACAGGCAAATTTCTTTGCAAGACAGGGAGTATGCAGCAATATACTGAGTAACACTGCATCACTAAAAATATAAAAGTTTTATAGGAGCTATTTTAAATTAAACATGGTTTATATCTTCAAATAATGTTTCCACATACACACACACACACACACACACACACACACACACATGCAAATGTCTTTCAAATATAGCCTCCCAGTGAATTAATTCGTATATTTAAGTATATCTTACTTGGAATCCACATTCTCATATTGAGAAACTAGAAATAGGTTCCAACCCAATTTAAATACTAAGTTTAACATAAATGACCTGTATAGAACTCTAGAACAACTACATTTTTTAACTTTATTCTTGTGAGTGTGGTGTAAGTTGCACTGAACACATGACTGGCATGGAGCTGCCCGTGCATGAGCCCCTCACAGCAGCTACTGAAAGTCCCCTTAGGGTAGCCATAGGTGATTGGAAACAGGATGAGCACCTGACCTGCGGCAGTCAACTACAGGCTGACCAGAGACCAATGACACAGAAGCCAGGGTGAAAAGATTAGCTGAGTCCATCTGATTCTCTCTCTCTAGAATCTGATACAGAAGTATTAAGAGGAGTAGAAGGTGCTCCCCGACACTCACACACACACACACACACACAAAAAGGGCAAAAAAAAGAATAAAAAAAGATAATAGCTACATGTAACATTTGAAAGGCTCTGAGAAGGGCCTGGCAGTGGGGAAGGGGTTATTTAACAGATTATGGATCTGAAACTCACAACATTAAGAAACAGAGCTTTTGTGACAATATTGAGGATCACACCATTGCAAACCTTGGAGTTGTGGCACACTGCCTTCCTATGCTCACCAATAGTCACAGGAAGAACAACAACATACCTCTCACTTGATTGCTATGTAGACTTGTTGCTTCTAGTAACATCATTACTTAAAAACTAATTTGAAGAATATGCAATAGTTGGTTTAAACTGGCTTCAAGCAGTATAAAAAGATATTGGTCAGGATTACCACCCAAAACAGAAATGATAAATGAGAGAAATATTCATATTTTAAAACAACAATTAAGTCAATCGAAGGAACAGGAAAAACATCTAAGTAGATTTGATGGTGCTTAAGCTGTACTTGCTCATTTCTTAGATTTCTGTGAAAACACATTTCCCCAGCAGCCCCAGCTATATCCCTTCAATAAGACTTAGGGGAACTGAGATGAGTCTCCATACCTTGAACGGAAAGAGCACAGTAATACAACAATTCAACCCCTTCCAATAAGGATCATGGTTTCCTATTAGAGATAAGTCTTCTCTGAATTCAATTTAAGATGTTAGACACTTTAAGAGAGGGGGGAAATAGGCAGACATCAACAGGGAGAATAAGCAAGTGACCTCCACGGCAGACAAGGAACCATTACCTGAGTGACATTGTCCTCATTGGCACTATTGAAGCGCTTCACATCTGCAGAGGCTTGTGAGCCATGCTCCAGGGCTGAGGGCTGCTGTTCCGGAGCACTAAAGCTGTTGGGATAGTAATTTGGAGCACCACCTTTAAAGGAAAACAAGACTCATTAGCAATATGAAGACTGAAACCAGTAGGCAAGCAATTAATATTCAAGGAAAAAAATTCAAGTGGTAATCAAATATACATATACACACACGTGCAATTTTTCACTTCTCAGACTTGGCTACAGGCAGTGCTAAGAGTCTTAGAGAAGGCTTCATCTTCTCAATGCTCATATGGGCTGCCTCAGCCTGAGTGAACAGAGATCTCCAAGTCCATTTCAACCTTCAACAGTTCTCAGCTTTGTAGTCTCCTGATGCTCACCCACACAAGCATAAGTTTTCAAAGATTTGATGTGGTCACTACTGAGACTAGACTCATAACACATTTCAAATCGAAGAGTTTTATTTGGACTTGGGTTCCACTTGAACACTGAATCACAGAACTCTTAGGAATAACTTGAAAGTTCTAGCCCTGTTCCTTCCATCCACAGACCAGTTATGGAGCTCTGAGATGCTAAGGGACTGTGCAGGTCACCCAGGAATGAGTCAGCAGGAGATGTGGGCGAGAGCTCTGGGCTTCTCATCCCTTCCAGCACAGCCTACTTATTATATCTGGCCATTACCGAACTCTATTCCACTGCTCCTTAAATGTTTTTAAAATTCTCACATTATCTCTCTTTTACTATGATGACTTTGATTCTAGCTTTACTTTCACATTCCTCCATAGACTAGTAAAAAATATATTTTTAAAAATTTTATATTTGTAGTGTGTCAGCATTCATTTATCTGGACTTTATAGAAAGAAATAGTGACAAATATAATCACAATATTTGCTATGACACAGGCTTTTTGTTCCCATTCTGGCATACTTGGTTTCCAAATGACACTCTGCCTCAGCTGAGACCTGTGGAAGCTGACTTATCTGGGCCCACACTGCCTACACAGAAATTTCAGTGGTTTGCGCAAACCAGCCTGTGGTTGGAATTTTACCTAGCTCACTGCCAGAGCACATTATCCACAGTGGATAATTAAGAGATGCCTATGTATGATACCAATCAGGGCACCAAGTATCAACAGAGAGAATAAGCAAGTGACCTCCACGGCAGACAAGGAACCATTACCTGAGTGACACATATCACCATTATGAAGCTCTATTACTAGCTCAAGAAATTTGTCTGCTATGTCTCCAAGGAAAGCAAAATGCTCCAACAATCAGCTACCAGTGTTTTCTGCACTAAGAATTTGATCTTTAAATGATCTTTGAGTAATTTCAAAATTCCATTTCCAAAAAAGCTCTGACCTTTACTCAAAGTGGGAGTTGTCTTTAAAGCACTGACTATTGGGAATAATTAAACTCTTTCATGGAACTTTACAAGCACAGCCCACATGCCCTACTTCTAGAATCAGGCAGCGTGTCAAATACATCCATACACAGTTTTTTCCTTAAGAATGCCACTGTAATGGTAAACATGAAGCAGTTGTTTATGAGTAAAGTTCAAAAGATACATTGATCTCCGATTGACAGTTTCAACAAAAAAAGGACTGAAGAAAGTGAATGGAAAAAAACAACGAACAGAAGACTGAAAACACAGAAGACTACTTGAGGCAATGACACAATTCACGTCTCTGAGTAAATTAGGGAACAAAAATACTGCAGCCACCTACTAGAATTAGTTAGGAAGCGTGTAAACTTGTTCCATACGTGTAAAAGGATTAATAGCAATGGTAATGAGCAAAGCACAAAGTTACATATACAAAATAATCTAAAGTATAAAAAATATTAATAGAAAAGAACAGCAAGAAACACAGTAAAATGCCCGGTCGTGGCCTTAGGATTCTGGGACCATGAATAGATATTCTCCTCTTCTTCTCTTCTGTATTCTCCAAATTTCCTTTAAGGCACATTTGTTTTTATCATAGAAAAATAAATTTTGTTTTTATATAGGCATCTATGACTATAAATATCGATCATCAACAAAATTTCTGAAGAGATCAATATAAGCAACCTGGTACGGAAACACGTGTCCCAGGTAGGAATTATAACACTAAGATCTATACTAAACTGTGGGACAGTGAAAGAAAAACACTAATCAGGGCATTCTGCTTGGCTAACTAAAATAAGTAATTAACAATCCAAGACTGTACATAGCACCCAAAAAGGAATTAAAAGAAAAAAGTCATAAATTTGGTAAATGAGCTCCAAAAAACCAAAATGCAGTGGATTGTTGTCTCGCCAGTTGATCTCACTCCTGTCTAAACAAGGAGTGGCCTAGAAGCACCCAGTGGTTTGCGCAAACCAACCTGTGGTCGGAATTTTACTAGCTCACTGCCGGATCCATCTACATGAATTCAACCACATTCCCTCAGCACAGGGAATCCCCTGACCTCTCTGCCTTCCTTTCTCTCCTCCCACTAGGCCATCCTATCCCTTCCAGACCCTAGATGGACCTGCTCCTCCACAGCCTCAACAGAACCATAAAAAAAGGCAGAAGACATCAGGTCTTGGCTTTGCATTGCAAGGTTGTAAGTCCTAGTGATTTGAGGAACCGTCCATTTTGTAACTCCCATATAAGCTTCACTCTAGTACAGCCAAATGGCAAGATCTTTCTCCCTGCCTTCAACTATCAGATGGCCAGCAAAGTAAAATCTGAGGCAGGAACTCTTGACAAAATACATCAAAGAGATACAGGCGGGAGAGTCCTGGGGAAGTCTGAACCAATAGTGCTGGGCAAGAAATACTTGGTCATGGCAGCACCTGCGGAGACTATCACAGCAAAGGAGGTCCTGTGGGGATGGTTTGAAAGCCACTGGTGTCCTGCCCTCTGTACCCTCTGCCCTGGCAGGGAAGCCAAGGCCTACCCTGATTGTCATGCATGCACATGGGGCCATCACGCTGGTAGTTGGCCACTCGAGCACGGTAGGGGCAGTTCACAGGAATCTGAAGATAGTTGGGTCCCAGGCGGTGGCGGTGAGTGTCAGGATAGGCAAAAAGGCGGCCCTAGGGTAACAAACATGACAGAGACAGTTACTTGTGAAATAGGAAGTGGCTATAAATGTCATTGTAACATTCAATGTGAAAAGGACTCTTGTTCATGGTCACCACAAAACTCTGCCTATCACCTCTCCAAAGAGCCAGGGTCTTCTCATTTAGGAAGTGAGTTCTCCCTAACTGAACCACCATGTGACCTTCAGGCCACATGGCCACCCATAAACTTCATGTCTGTCCTAAAATAATGCCTCTTTTTCCTCCCAAATGACAAGAAAGAATCCTGTCTTATATTATTTCCCATTTCTAAGAAAGTTTTAAGTTGTAAAATAAATTTGCTAGAATCTAACTAACCAGAATCCTGAATTAATTCCAAACCTCCTCATTCCCCAACTCTAGGGAAGAAATCAACTGTTTGCTCTTAAAAAGCAGCACATTTCTACAAATCCAACTACATGGGAATTCTTCAGAGAAGCACCTTCCATATTGCATTCTGAATCATCTTAGGTATGCTGGGAGTTCTGAAACCTTTTAGGTCTAAACAAAGTACTATGCAAAGAACACTGGTTCAAAATTGTCACTTATACTCTGGTTTCTCTTCAGATGGTATAAATCTTTCGCCTTTTTCAAAATCGTCACTCTACAATGTCAAAGGTAACAGAAGATTGATAAATGCTTTGTATTAACCAAGGTAGATAAGCATTTAGACGTTTCTTTCAGTTAAAACTTTATGATCAGTCTTAATATCCAATTTCAATATTGAACTATTCTCATTATTCAAAATTCTACTCTATGAGCAATTTTTCTTTCATTGACTTGATCACTGATCTTGAATCTTAATTAGAATTCTTATGTCCTTAATTTGACAAGACAAAAATAAAGCCAAGTTGAATATTCTATACCAAATCAACCCTACTGGCATGTGGTACCTAGTCTCACAGTTCTGTCCACAATGTGCTCTTGATTGAAAACTCCACTCCCATTGTCATCTTAGATAGTCTAAGATAATACTCAGATGGCTGGTCATGCAGCCATGACTAAAACCCAGCTATAGTCGAGAAGCTGGTTGCCTCTTTTGGCTCAAGAAGTTGTGCTCCAACTCTTATCAACAGGGTACAAGATACAATCTAGCTATGAGCAACTCCTGAATATAGCCTCTATCACATGGGTTCTGGTTTTCCATCAACCTACCCCGTCTACGGGTGGAGATCCACAAAGGTTATGAAATGGGCACAGTGAGGCCATACCTGACACCAACTTGAATCTAGGTCTTACTCAAGGCCCTGCCCCTGCGTGCCCTTGCTGAGCCTGGAGGAAAAAGCAGAACAGTCCCTTTGCATGCAAGCAACTGGCCCACTTCTCCAACTCCAGCTGGTAAACTGAAGAGTATGGGAGTAAACAGGCTGCACCTGCATTGTCGGGTACTCTGGGGACAGTCTCTCTGGGACTCACACTACACTATTTTGTCATTTCACAGTGGTCTGGCTTATCATTTTAGATAGTCTTAAAATTTGTTAGTAAGGTCAGTGAAAGGTAAATCAGAACACTGTGCATTAACACCCCAACTTCCACTGCCCAAGCTGCAGCCCTCACTGGCTCTCATCAGGAGCAATTTCAAAGTCCTCCTAACTAGTTCTCCATTTCTAGTCCCTCCTCCAACAATACATCCTACCAAAAGAATCTTCCTAAAGTCCAATCAGATTATATCACTAACCTATTCAAACACCTTAAACTTGTTACCAAATGGCTAAATGAGTACAACAGTCCCTTCTCAACTGCACAGCTCCTAAACTATTTTGTGGAATAAGAATTCACAGCTAACTGACCTGAGAAGTTATGGGAAAAGCTAGGATAGGATTGACAGTCTGATAAAACTTAGAGAAGTTCTTTCAAACACTTTGAAAAACTCATCAGGAAAAACTAAAGCACACTTAACTTAAAACATATATACTTGTCATAACTAAAATGTGGAAATGACATGATTGATTTCCACCTGTCATCCTTTTTCATGCTTTTTTCCCCATAATTTCAAATGCCTTATACATGCATTTGCTTTTGTTGTAGAAAATAGGTATTCACTCTTGGTCCTTTTCCCTGGACCTAGAATTCCATTTATATCTTCAATGTTCTACTAATCATGTGACTCAGTGTGCTTGCCTCCAGGTCTCGCTATGATCCTAGGGACCAGTGATTCTTGTGAGAAGACTCGGGTGAACTTCTGTTCCTCAATACTACAGTTATGCAGTCTTAGTTTGGCTATGACAATTTCACACCATGGTGAACCCCATTAGCCCCTCCATCAGAGTTCAGCACTCCTCCAAACCCAGGCAGGAAAGCTTTGGGGCCCAGGGTCACACTGCCTTAGCTTCCTCAGTTCCTCAGTTTCAATGCAAGCATTTCTACTTATGCACTGTAGTCTGCTCAAATTTCCCTCATTATTCCCAGTGCCAGCTCCCTCATTCTCTATTTATCACCAAGAGGAGTGATTCTACTTGTTATCTACCAGACCACATTGCTCAAAACCAAAGAAACTTTTTGTTTTCCTAGAAGGAACAACTGTCTAAATTTCCACTCAAGCACTTAAAGTCTCCTCTGACATACACTCAATGAACCAGTCCAAACTCAATTCTTCTCATTCAAGAAAGAATGACAATGTAGCTGAAATATACCCAACATATTCTACCTGTCCTGTCCCAATTACCTGTTGAAAATAAAAATCCTGGCCATTCTTCAAAACCCATCTCCAATGATACCTCATTCCTAAAACTCTGTCACAGACCTCTGATCAGACAACATTTCAGCTTTGGATTCGTCACGGCACTCTGCCTTATGTTATGGTCATCTTTTGTTTCTATATCTGTCATAGCATCTAGGACAGGGCTATCACACAACAATAGAAAGGTACTCAATTTATGTTAGTTAAAAGGAACCAAAAACTAAAGCCAAAACATACTTTCTATGAAAGCCCTAAATATCCCTACTGTCATAGCAAAAAGTTAATATTTAAAAAAATTAAAAAACAGGAATCTTAGCTTGTACTCCATGGAGACTGACACCTGCCCTGGAATCAGAACTTATATAAGCAACAACCTTCAGTCACTGTGGTCTGAGCTAGGGTATGATCTTTAACCTCTGTTTTGTTCTCAAAGTCTAAAAACACACACACACACAAAAAAAATGATTTACATGTTAATTATTAAGCCAATTATTTCCTACTGATTTGTGGTCCAAAGTAGAATCTCCATTCTTTGTACTCTTGGAAGAGCATATTGGTAAGTGAAAACGGGCCCTGAACGCCTAGCAACTACTGCAAGACATATCACTGAATTAGTCTGCCTTTAATCACTGGCAGTTTAATTCATAAAAATTGTCCCCAGATCTGCCTTTATAGATGAAAAATGCAAACAACACCATGGAATAAGAAATAGATGAATTTATGCTGACTAAGGTGTTCTAATCAATTAATTATCATTCCCTCCTGGCCATCTCAGGCCAAAACCATGCTTTACCCTACAAATACAAAAAGGTACTTCTATTATGTTTTTTATTTTTAATTAAGAGACTAAATGTTCACATCTTCACCTACATAGGAACTTTACTAGAGAACTTGGTTTAAAACTGGTTTATTTAGGAATGCCCATCTAAGGATGTTTCAGCCCAATGAGTTCCACAAGGAACTAAGTACCCAGGTTAAAGTTTAAGTAAATGTTCTAATTAATTCCTGGTATAAAGATCATGCCAAATCACACAATGTATGTGTGAGAGTGAGAGTGTGTGTGTGTGTGTGTATGTGTGCACGGGCGCGCACGCGCGTGCCTGCGCATGTGTGTGTGTTCACAACAGGACACCTGCCTAAGAACATCTCAAACCAGCAAGCTTACCTGAAGCATTTTGTCAGGACTGGCCTCAATGCCAGGTGGCATATTGCTCGGGTCAAAGGCTATCTGTTCAACCTCAGCGAAGTAATTAACTGGATTTCGGTTTAAGACCAGTTTGCCAACCGGGATGAGAGGGTAGTCTTTGTGAGGCCAAACCTGAAAAGGATGTCATGTTCACAATTACCAGACAACCAACTGAAGAGCATTAAAGGTGCCTATGAATATATCAACTTTCAAATATAATCAAGTTGGTGAAAATAATTTTTGACCCAAAAAAACATGGTAAGAATTTAAGGTGAGAATGTAACTAAAATCTTTTACAACAGTAAGTAGCAAGTATTGGCCCTTTCCCAGGGCAAAAGTACATCAGATTTCCAAAATTCATTCCCTGCTAATAACAATAAATGAAGCCCCCTATAGAAACTCCATGAACTTATCCAACAGAAGTGTGGAACTGGGATGCTGGGGGCCTCACCCACAGCAACAAGACCTGAAGTGCTGCCACCACATGTTGTCTATGATGTCCCTGCTACTGTGAACACGCCATTGGGATTTGTGTTGTTTTCTTAATTAGGTAAGAAGAGACTTTAAAAAGAAACAACATAATTGTTGCTGACTTACCTTGGTGAGATCAAATGGATTAAATGGGAAAGTTTCTGCCTCTCTGAATGTCATGACCTGGATGTAAAAAGTCCAGGAGGGGTAGTTGCCTTTGGCAATGGCATTGAAAAGGTCCCGGAGGCCATAGTCAGGGTCTTCCTGGGAAAGTCTTGCAGCCTCCTCAACAGGAAGGTTTTTGATGCCCTGGTCAGTCTACAGAAAGGAAAGAACGAGGTCAAACTCTAACTTATCGGTCAAGCTATCAAAATTTAATCAGAATTCATTGAACAACTGTGAGAAACCCTACTCAAAGACTAAGCTTTCTTTACAATAGTTTT
Source organism: Marmota monax (assembly GCF_021218885.2). Lineage (NCBI taxonomy): Eukaryota > Metazoa > Chordata > Mammalia > Rodentia > Sciuridae > Marmota > Marmota monax. The sequence goes on along the minus strand of NW_026692072.1, from coordinate 1,445,072 downwards.
ATTGTTTAAGTCTGATACTAGTGAATTTATCAACAAGAAATTCTACTTGATTATCTTGATTCTTTTAAATATCAAGTAAATCCATCTACATATTTTAAATTTAACATTATTTCTGTATTTCCCTTTAATTCTATATTATTTGAATTTTTCTACTCATGTTACTTTTCTAACCATAAAAAAAAAACAAAATATATTTTAAAATAAGCAAAAGATGAATAAAATTAAAGGACTTCCTTTTTTTACATCTAGTAATTTTTTAAATCCCATATTATAACAGCTCAAATAAATTACTGAGATTGTGCTTAGCTAGTATCTCTCCAATCCCCACATTCTTCCTGATTTGTTTTGTTTTTAAGGAAATCACCAAATATAGTTCACAGAGCTGAAAAGAACAGCTGCTCTGAACTGGTTCTCTAATTACGAATGGGCAAAAGTAGTATTCTGACTCTCCAAACAAACCAGAAAAATCAAGGAAGTTAAGCCACTTTCACACGTGCTCTTATTATCATACCACACTGCTCCTACACCGCTCACCAGGATCCTTATTCTAAAAGACTCCCAGCAAGCCAAGTGTCCTGGAAAGACTTCCTGAGCAAAAAGCAACTCTGGAAGGCTGCTCTATCTCTATCACAGAAATTTCAATTTCTGTCTAGTAAATGGCAAAGTTTGAACTCTTCTTACTATTGGTCCAAAAGCCAGGCCACCTTCAGGATTAAAACACGAAGCTCACTATGTGCAGACTACCCAAAGAGCTAATACATTAAACCGTGCAATAATATTGAAATACTCTTATAGCCTCTACTGAATCCCTTGAGTTTAGAAAGGAATCCTCATAGGTCAGAAGAATATAGACTGATGACTCCACAAACACCTCAGTTACCTCAGGATATCTTGATGAGCAGACATGTAAGCAATTCAGTCTTTCCATGGCCAGCAGTATTATCCCACTTTACAGTGAAAAGAACTGGCGCACAGAGAACTTTTAATAACATGCCCAAGGTCTCAGTTACGCAGAAAAGTAAAGATTTGAATTCAGGTTAGCCTAACTCCAAAGCTACCAACTAGGCTGGCTGCCCCACACACAGTCCTTTAGTCTTGCTCTAAGTGACTCTTTTTGGCAATTACAAGCCAATGCTTATTGAAACTGTTCCAAGTCATAAAAGCAAGGAAAGATGAGTGTTTCCGTGTATGATATACCCACACAATTTGTTTAGATAAAAATTAAGACAAGATAGAAGAGAAGAGGGCTTTTGGATGTCACTAAAAGGGATACTTCATTGATCAGGAAGCCACTTCCTTCTGCCTATTTTAGCAGTAGTATTTGGAAACAGAAGTTCTTAGGCTTCTATTTTTAACTAGCTCTCTGGAGTTCACTGGTAATATCACTTATTGTAATAAATGCCAAGAGAGTGCTCTTTAAGTTATTTCAGTTGATTAAAAAGTTCCCCCAAGCTTCTCCAGAAGTAATTTGATCTAAGTATATGAAAGCAAATTAAAAAAAGAAAAGTATTATTTTGTCTTCTGACATTTGTAACTGATTTTAATTTTTTGCCTTGTTCAAAAATACAACCTCAATAAATGCTAAATAAATCAATGGATCACCTAAAAAATTAGGAGAAATGTTTTTGAGACAATAGTATGAGATACTAGAAGTGATGGTAAGATTGATACATGCACCAATCTGCCTTAATCCTGTTCTGGACCCTAAAAGGCATCTATGCTTAGGGCAATGACTCTGGGCTTGGAAAGGCAGAGCCCCACAACATTTCACATTTGCTAGGGCTTGATTCCAAACTCCAACAAAGAACTCTCAAGAAGCTGGGATAACCTAGGTAGAAATCTCCTTCTGCCTAGCCTGGAAGCCTTCCTTAATCATCTCCCTATCTTTGAGTTCAAACCAAAACCTTCTGTCTTCCCACTCCAGAGGAAAATCTTAACATGCACCAGAAACACTAACCCAGAGAGTCAGTACAAAATGAGCATTGAAAAAAATATATTTATATATATACATATATATTTTTTTTATTTATTTATATTTGTGACAGAACTTACAGGGTCCAAAAGGGGGGCAAAAAAAGCTTGAACTGTTGACAGTAGCTATGTGCTACCTCTGGCCATGCATAAAGTAGAGATCAAAGAGAGACTACACACAGCTCTAACTGAGCAGCATGAATTTACTCACTGGGGTGGGGGGCAACACAATATTCGCAGTGTTGATCAACTAGACCAATACTTTCTATCCTAGGTAGTAGAAGAAAGGGAGAAGTGGGAGAAGCCCAAATTCCTGCTCAGACTTCAGAAGGAATAAGGAGAGGTGAATAGTAGGAGCCTCTGCCTCAAAGGCAACATGTACCTTATAATGGAATTTACAATAAACTGCCTCTCCATTTGCGTTAACCAGCTTGAAAGTATGCGATCCATATCCATTCATGTGCCGATGTCCATCTGGAATCCCACGATCACTGAACAAGAAAGAAACCTAAGGAAGAGAAGTTAAAGCCTCAAATCTTTCAGTTTAAATCAAAACATCCTAGGTTTTTAAGACATTCCTAAGTTTCCAGAAAATCCCTTAACGACACAGAACATACCAACCAATATCCCATGGGAAGTTACTGGTATTATTTCATTTATAGAAAATAACAAAGAGAAAAGTTTCAAAGCAGGATGATAAATGAATCGTTAATGTCATGACTCAAAATTCCATGGGGGGAAGCTAAAACAAATCTGAAAACTAGCTTAAGCCATTATTCAAAATTCATTTTAATAGCAAAATAGTTTGGTACTATTTTCCCCTTTTTTCCTAATGTAGAGCTTCATCTCAGACTAGAGACTTTAATCCTTAGTATTGCTAAGTGTCAATTTTAATGTTTCCAGTTATCGAGCATCAACAATAAAGGCCTATTAATGATGAGAAATAAAATCAGTCATTATAAAACTCTTCATGATCAAGAAATTTGAAGAAACATCCCAGAAAAAAGTCAGAAGACAATTCCTATAAAGCAGCCCCATCTGGGAATCATGAGGCCTAATTAACAGTTTCACCCCAGTGATGTATTATAATTCAATGAAAAAATAAGGTTCCCACCTGATGCAGAGACTCAGGACGTAGGCTCCAGAAGTCCCAGACCATGTCTGGGTCCTTCAGGTGTGTCTGAGGATTTCTCTTTTGGCTGTGGATAAAGGATGGAAACTAAATGGGGAAAAAAGAAAAAATTCCAAAAACTAAGTTTATAGGAATTATGGTGTCTTACAATATACATTGCCTACTGCTCAGTTATGGATCATAATTCTAAACAATACTAGAATTTAAACTGTTAAACCCTAATATGAAATTTACTCAGCACATACAAGTAGTACCTAAGATACTTAAAGTATTTTTTTCAAATATACAAAGCTAAAGTATCTCCTTAAAGAAAAATAAGTACGTATGTACACACACACACACACACACACACACACACACAATCAAGGTCTACATGCACCTCCACCAGAGCATGCAGAGACATCCTTTACATATTTTAGGGCAAAGCCCCTCTTTTGACTAATCTTCAATGTTCTGCAAGGAAAAACTATACTCTTCCCATTTAAGGCAATGAATCTTGAAACGCCAAAACCAAGACTAACAGTAATTGCTGTCATTTGATCTTATAAAAAGATATTAAATGTAAAAAATATATTTAAAAGGACAATCCAGATAATCCAAATTCTCTTCTTTTTGCCTTTCCTGAGGCTTCTCCTCACATGCCAACCTACACAGAGTAGTTGAAATCAATTTAAAGCAACATTTGTGAAACATAAAATATGCTATCACCTACCAATAAGGCATCCCTGATGAAGAAAATGGGGGTGTTATTTCCAACAAGATCCCAGTTACCATCCTCAGTGTAAAATTTCACTGCAAACCCACGAGGGTCACGAACGGTGTCAGCTGAGCCTGATTCTCCAGCTGAGAGAGTCAAATGGGAAAATTAAGCATAAGTCATAGTATTCTGCCTCCAAGAAACCAAAAGTCATAAAAGAAACATTAGGATCTGTAGTTTCTAATCCATTTCCCAGAAATAAAGTAGGTATTTACATGCCTGGGGTAGTAGGCATTTACATGCCTGGGGTAGATCTAATTACCACCCACCAGCTAATTAGATCTACAAATCAAACAAAACAATTAATTGAGAGTAATAAGAGAGCATATATAATAACAGCTCAAAAGATTATCCATTTAATATAACTTGGTTTAAACTAGTAATTAAATTTTAAATTAATATAAGGGAAGAAAATAATTACAAAGATAAAGTGAGTGAGATGTCAAAACTATGAGGTTAACATTAAGAAAATCAGTTAAAATATAAGTTTATTTTGTAATCTGATTTATTTTTGCATTCTGTAATATTTTTAAATGCACAAAGCCTAACATAGAAGCCAAATTAATCATGTATTGTGATGTATAAGAGTTACAGTATGATATTGAGAAAAATCACTTAACCTTCTGAAATGGAATAACACTATTCTGCAAAGCAGACCTGAGCATTAATGTCTGTAAAGCAGCTAACCATGGTGGGTACAGACTTAATTCTCAATAAAGGACAGCTATTACCATTACTATGAAATAAGAGCCTTACTCCATGCTTCCCTTTGAGACAACCACTTATGGAAAGCTCTTCCCAAATGTCACAAAACTGCAGAGGTAATAAGAGTGATTTTCCAAGACTTTAACAAACAGAAATGTGAGTAATTTCTTACATGTCTCCAAATATTTTTTCTGCTGTAAAACTTGCTAAGTTTTGGAGAAGTGCTTGTTTCCTATTTCCTAATAAGTTTTCTTGAAATTTTTAAGTTATAAATATCCCAAATAAAGTACAGGCTGAATTGCACAATACCACTCATGCAAACAGACTGACTTACCAACAGTAGAGAATCGAACTGCAATCGGAGTTCTCTTTCCAATATGCTCAAACACCTTTGCCTTCGAGTATCTGGTGATGTCATGTGTGACCTCAAAGTAGCCAAAGGCACCTAATGAGAAAGATACAAAAATGACCCACCATGAGACCATCACTCAGACTATCAGCCTCTCAAACAGGCACCTAGTGTTGAGAGGAAACTGGTGGTGTAGCACCAGCCTTTTAGGAGCTTCCAATATGATGGGAGGAAGAGGAGCTGTCCAAACACAAAACAGTGAGATTAAATGCAAAGCTCAATTATCATTCATGTTCAAGTAAGTGCCACACAGCTGGAGCCAAGAGGAAGAAATGAGTGGGGCTAGAAGTAATTGGTCAAAGTCAACCCAAAGACACAAGATCTCAGAGGGCCTTGATACAGGTAGGGCCTAGGAGAGAAAGAAAACAAGAAGAGAAGAAAAGGGGCCGGGGTTATGGCTCGGTGGTAGAGCACTTGCCTATCATGCATGAGGCGCCACATAAAAATGAATAAAATAAAGGTATTGTGTCCCTCTACAATCAAAAAAAAATTAAAAAGAAGAGAAGAAAATACAGGGAAAAAATAGTTCTAACAGTTATCAAGGATGCCTCAGAACCAAACAACAAATTGATTAGCATATTAAGTCATGATAGAAAAGACACATGCAGAAAAGACAGAAGAAATCTATCTGGGAGGAAGAACTGAAGAAATTAGGAAATCTTAACTGGAAGTCCAAGGGTGCAGGCCAAGAGAATGTTTCATTTCTTTCTCTGGGGCTCTTTTTCCTACTGCGTTTTTAGCTTTCTTTTAAACCCCATTCCCATTTTTTGTTTCCATCATAAAAGCAAGATCAAATTTTTACAGAAGTTTTAGACAAAAAGGAAGGAAAAATTACCCAAACCTACCACTCTAACACAACTATGCTCAATATTGCAGTTCATTTCAGTATGTAGTAAGAGCACCATTTAACCCAAGCAGTATGATAGAAGAAATGGAAGATCGCTGTTTTAAAATAAAACATTTTATATATACTGTTCAATCCAAGGAATCAACCACTATGTAATTACTAATTCCCCTTTTAGTAGACATTTTTTCTTTCTCTGATGAAAAGACATTTGGCACTTCTATCCAAGGTCCTCCAACACTTTGGGAAGGAATTTTGACCCAGGTATTCTGAACTAATCTTTTTTTATACCAAACAAACAGAGCTCTCACCTGCTCCTTTAGCATGCACAACTCTCTCGGGAATTCTCTCTCGGTCAAAGTGAGCCATTTCATCAGTAAAAACCACATCCTGAACAAGAAGGGGCCCACGGGGCCCTACGGTCATGACATTAAGTTTGTCTCCTACTGGATTCCCAGCTCCGGTGGTCAGGACATCGGGTTTCTACATGAACACGAAAGGAAAAAAGTGTAAGAGAGTCAGAACAATTCAACTCGGAACACACTGACACAGGATACATCACCATGCAATTTTTTTATTACTTGCTGCCCTTTTTTTAAAATTCCCTGTGTCCAAAGTACTAAATACTTCAAAAACTGCCTGAAATTTAGAGTCAAGTCTCAGAAATCCCGACAAGTCTCAATCCCAGTCTGCTGAGATGCTTGCTCTGAAGAGCAGAAAGACAGCTAAATAGCCTGCCAGCTGGCTCAGTACCTGCTCTACAGTGAGCCACAGGGTTCCACAAGGAAAGTCCCCAGGCAAGGAGCCCCTAAAAAGGATCACTTGTGCATAATACTGAATGTCCAAACTGATCATGAGAAAATGGCTAGCACTTCACACAGGGATAACCAACACTCTGTTACAGGATGGATGTTCAAGGGTGCCATCCTGTACAGGGCACTCATTTCTCTCAAGACGATATGCCAGCTACTTGTGACATCTCTTTTGATTAAAAAAAAAGTGACTTCGGGCTGGGGATGTGGCTCAAGCGGTAGCGCGCTCGCCTGGCATGCGTGTGGCCCAGGTTCGATCCTCAGCACCACATACAAAGATGTTGTGTCTGCTGAAAACTAAAAAATAAATATTAAAAATTCTCTCTGTCTCTCTCTCTCTCACCTCTATCTTTAAAAAAAAAAAAGTGACTTTTATTGTCACTGAAAATATCTTACTTCTCATAAGATATAGTATTAATGTCCGAAAAATGTCAAATGTCTCTGAAACGAAACAGGATATTTTACTGTAATTAAGAACTAGTTTTGACCCACCCATTTCTTCAATTTCAGTGACATCAAAAGCCTCCAAGCTGTCCCTCCTCTCAGGACATGTCTCTCCCGAGGCATTCTTTAAGCCTCACAGAGTACCTCACAGCTCTTAGCTTCATCCTAATCCATGGTCAATGGGGTTTTTTTGACCATAGATAACTGCCTCTCCAGTGTCTTCCCTGCCCACTGGGAAATCAAGGGAAATGTAGAAGAAGCCAAGCTTTGGTTTCATTCTCCTGGGAGAACAACTGAACAGGCTCTAAGGAGGAAAGTCAACAGACCGATCCCACATACCAGAAAAGCGTTCTGAGTACTTCCACATCTGGAGTGGATCTATAACATTCATTCCCTGTGCACAGCTGTCCTACATATTAAAATAAAGTTAATCCTGAATCTTCTCTACAAGGTGATGTGGTGGGGAACTTAAACTATAAAAGTCCTGTGAGCTATTTGAGAAAAGACACTGAATAAGAGATCATGAAATATGCAAAATTAATGAACAAGATCTCACACATACTCATAAATTCCCCTAGCCTGCTAGAATTGTTTTCACATCAAAATGGGCAAAAACCAAGAGGGCACCATGTCTTAAGAAAGCATGAGTGCTGGATTAGAGCTGGGGCCCAACTTCCAGCTCTGCCAATCAATCACCAATTATGTAGCTCCTGGTTAAGTTACTTACTTTTGAGTCTCAATTTTTCATTGGAAAAATGGACAGAATAACTGCACCCTTGAGTTCATACAAGAGTTAAAAGAGCTAAATATATACAAAACACAGACCACACACTAGGCACACATACACCACTTAACCCTGCTGTGAGAAAGTGACCTGATAGCAGAAGCAGCAGAGCATTTGAGATTTTTCTAGTAACCATGACAGATGTATATCACTCTCTTTTTGAAAATACACATTTAGCTAGTAGGTGTGAACTTGTATAATTTTATTTTTCATTTAAAGTAGAAAATGAATCCAAAAAAAGAGCAAAAGTGCACAACTTTCCCTTTAGTTTAATCCTAAAGCCCTAGTTGGGTACAGTGGCAAGTGCCTGTAATCCTAGCAGCTCGGGAAGCTGAGGTAAGAGGATCATGAATTCAAAGCCAGCCTCAGCAACTTAGTGAGGCCCTAAACAACTTAGTGTGACTCTATCTCAAAATAAAAAATAAAAAGGGCTGGGGATGTGGCTCAGTGGTTAAGCGCACTGGGAAATCCACTGGAAAGTGGTTAAACCTCTGGGTTCGATCTCTGGTACCAAAAAACAAAAACAAACAAAACCCCTAAAGCCTTGGTCTTCAGCCTTTTGATAGCGGCCTCTCCAGTGACTTGCACACAGGAACCAGCCAGGGTGCTTTTTAAGGTATCCCAATGCCTGAATAACCCCCGAGAGACTGATGACATAGCAGTCTGGGTGAGGCCCAGGATATTTTTAAAACCCCACGTGATTTCAAAGTGAAGACAGATTGAGAACCACTGACAAGAGCCTTGGGATGACACAGACATAATAAATGAACTGGGGCAAAATAAACCTGTCTGCTCTTTAAATACTTTTTTTTAACCATATAAAAAAGGCACTAAAGAAAGCCTAAAAAACATAAAGGGAACTTCCCAAAAGAATAATGCCAAGAGGATCCCAAGCAGCATAGTAAAATAAAAGCTAAACACCCTACTACATATACAAAAATTCACAACAATCCTTCAAGGTAAGGAGAACTATTATCCCATTCTCAATATGGGAAAACAAAGGATAAGAAAGTAACCTGCCCAAGGGGCAAAGCCACAACTTGAATCCTGTCTGATTCTAATGACGACTCTTCATTGATTGCCTAGGTTACACTAAGCCACATGTGCGCTATTTATAATCACCACAAAGAAGATAGAAACTCAAGACACAAATCAACCAATGCAAGGAGTGAACTTCATTGGGATCTGGATTTGAACAGTTTTAACAGAGAGGAGACAGACTATGTCAAGGGCCCCCAAGAGCACCCCCAGGTTCACTGATTCTCTAGGACTCCCAGGACTCAGCATCCAGTCATTGTCACGGCTACAATTTACTACAGCAAAAGAACAGAAAGCAAAATCTCAAAGACAAAATGTTCATGGAGCAAAGTGTGAAGCAAACCAGGAGCCAGCTTGCAAGAACCCTCCAGTGAAGTTCTACAGGACACATCCAGTTTCTTCAGCAAAGGTTAGGGCCACACATGTAAAACCGTGTTCAGCAGGGAAGCTCTTCAGACTCAATGGCCAAGTTTTAAATCAAGGGCCAGTCATGTGGCCCCTCTCAGCTTCCCAGAGGGGCAGCAGTTGTACAGTGTAAACCCTGTCATTTACACGGTTTAAATACAGCTATCAGGGTAGTGGGAACACCCCCAAAGCCCAACTCGCAGACACCAGCAAGGACCAACCTTGCAAGCAGGTCTCTCTAGGGACAGCAGTCTCCCACCTGCTGTAGTCACTGCTTTTCTTTACCATCAGGGAAACCAATCACACGACTGGAAAACTGTTCATTTTTCTAGATGTGACCATGAAATTTCCAAGGAGCCCCTATCTTTTGGAGATAAACACTAAAATATTTATAGAGGAAGTGATACCATGTCTGCAATTTGCTTCAGAAAATGAAGGTGATGCAGGTGGAATAATAATGAAACAAGATCACTATGGGGGCTGAGGGGCATGGACTACACTAGGTACGACACTGACCTGTCCTTCAGGACTGGTCTGAAATTTATCATGATATAGAATTTTGATTTTTTTTTAATGAAGAATCAAAGAAAAATGTTTAATGCAAGATATATGGCAGAGGGCTGGGGATGTGGCTCAAGCGGTAGCACACTCGCCTGGCATGCGTGCGGCCCGGGTTCAATCCTCAGCACCACATACAAACAAAGAGGTTGTGTCCGCCGAAAACTAAAAAAAAAAAAAAAAAAAAAAAGATATATGGCAGAAGCTGAAGCAAAGGAAGGAAAAATGGAGGGCTGCTTCAGTGCTGCTAACACGTGAGTGTGGATTCCACCAGACTCTGTTCTGCTTTCCTATATTTACATGCTTAATCAACTCAAGAGCAGGAGAGTTTCACACCACCCATAAAATACACACTGGGCAGTGGACCTGCTGATTAATACTCCTCCTGCCCAGAGGGCTTATCATCACTAGGGAATGTGAAAGTTTAATTTCCAGGTAGGCCACTCAGTGCTAAATTGTGCATTCAGTCTCATGTGCCTTCTTTTTTTTTTTTTAATCTTAAACATTCTAGGGGGTAGTTCTCAAGTACAAAATAAATCAATGAATTCACAACACCAGATGCACCCAAATATCTAGTAAAGTGAACTCATCCTGGTTAAGCCAACAGGTGGTTATCAGTTAATATGAATCAGTCTATACTCAAAAGGCAAAAAAGAGTTTTTATTCTTTTCTATTTGTTGCCTAAATTATCCTATACACTGTACTTAAGGGATTCAATAATAACATACTCAATAAATATGTATCCAGGGCTGGGGATGTGGCTCAAGCGGTAGCGCGCTCGCCTGGCATGCGTGCCGCCCGGGTTCGATCCTCAGCACCACATACAAACAAAGATGTTGTGTCCGCCGAGAACTAAAAAATAAATATTAAAAAAATAAATAAATAAAAATAAATAAATAAATATGTATCCAATAAAATATTAAATAATATATCATCATGCTAAGGATGTCGCTCAGTGGTAGAGCACTTGCCCAGCATATGCAAGATCCTGGGTTCAATTCTCAGTACCTCAAAAAATAATAATAATGCATCACAGAACAAGTGAGCTCTAGTAAGATTAAGAAAAAAACAAACTACAGTCTTGATAAAGAACATAAACTGCTGGATCTGAAAGTGTACCTGAAACTGTCTTCACAACATACTAACTGCTATCAAATGTTCGACCTTTACAGCCTGTCAACCTAAATACAGATGACTCTCTGAAGAATACTGATATGTTTCTTGGGGAACAAGTGAGGAGCACTGCAGTGTGGAACATGCATCTCGTGGAAACCCCAGGCATATTCTAAGAGGAAAGGGAAGCTTTTAAAGATAAAAGAGGAAGAATTCATAAATTGTTTTGAAACAATAATCCTTGGTCACAAGATTAATAGGAAGGGTGTTCAAAGATCAATAACCAGGTGGCACTAGCCCAAAGTTGAATAGACAGTTGCTACACAGATGCCCTTGCACACGCATGTTCTGTTTAAGGATGAAGTGGCCTTTGTGCACAGTCATGGCTCTGACAGCCTTTGGTAACTAATTCTTGTTACCAGGACTAGGAGCTTTAGCACTGGTGGTGGTGGTGGCTTGACACAAGCAACTCCATTTTGATTCTGACAACTTTCACAAGCCTTAGGCTAACATTCAGGGCAAGGCAGAACATTAAGGTTTCTAGAACGCAAAGCAAAGAATTGCATATCCTTGGTGTGTAACCTCATGGGGACAGGGGGAGCAAAAAAGAAAATTTACAATAGCTCCAAGGATCCCTGGGAAGAGAACCGAAAGGTAGTTTTAATTCCAGGAAAAAAAAGAATAATAATGACAGTATTTTATTATTATTATTATTATTATTATTATTATTATTATTATTATTCTATAACACCTTTTACAAGAAAGAACAAATATCAGACTTCATACTGATAGTGCTGGCCTCCAAGAACAGAGTAACTGAATACAGCTCCTCCTTTATTCGAGTGAGAAATGTTTTGTTTTTCAAACAAGGCTCTGTCATACTATTTTGATAAGACTAAACCCATTACAATAGTTTCTAATTTTCCCTTCTTTCCTCTCGGCAAATTGCCAAGTCACTTACTTGACTACTACAATGTTTTCAGCCAGAAATGGTCAAAACATTGCTACTGGTTTTCGAGAATTAGGAACAGAATAATTGTGTAGAAAAATAAAACTTTTAAGATACACAGAAAATTACTATTGCGAAAGAAATTTTTTCTTTCTTGGAACTGTCTTAAGTAAATCTGGTAACACTGAGATCAGGGCTAATCCTCAAACTTTCCAGAAAAGGTAGAGTTTTGGATAGGGAAAGGGAGAGTTTGGAGACATCAGCTCAAAAAATAAAGCTCAACGAATGAAAGATTCCTTTATTCTTTGTATGAGAAGCAGCAGTAGTCACTGAATTTAGGAAATTAAAAATAAAAATGGGAAAATAAACACAAATTAATATTTACTTATTTATTTTACATTTTGCAATCATCCTCTCCTTTCTTACTTGAAGAAAAACTGTGGAATTGTCTAGATATTGGTGAGGAAGTAGAAGTGAAAACTCAGAAATTTTGATTCCATGTCTCCTGTTTTCCCTGCTGACATACTGTGACTCAGCAATTCCACTTCTAAATATTTCCCAAAAGAAGTAACACATGGATCAAGGATGTGTGTCAATGTGGAGCACTTGCCTAGCATGTGCAAGGCCCTGGATTCAATCTCCAGTTCCAGAAAGAGAGGGAGAGAGAGAAGAAAATGAAAGCACATGTACATAAAGGGTTAAATCACTCAGTCACTCCCTCTCCAACCCATACGTTGGCAGTGTAACATCAACACTCACTATCCAGGTTACCCTAAAAATTATAGACCCTTGTGGGCTATATACATAACTCACTGACAGAAATGGATGGGCTAAGACCCATCCTTTCTCCCAGATAACAAGGCACTGTATAAAAAGGTAAGGCTTAAAATGTTCAGATTCTCCAGCCTGATCTGATGGGATTAAAACTTACTCATTAAACCTAAGCATCGTGAAGAAAGAGCCCTTGCATTCTAGGCAGTGAACAAAAATACCCACTTAAGTTCCATTCAGAGAGGCTAAGGATAACTATAGAATGGCCTTCCTCTGACCAATGTATTTTGGGAGTAAGAGGCAAAGACTTTTAAGTGGATCCAAGTCACACCTGTGAAGACACTTGATTGAATGCTCCATTATTAAAGTTTACAAAGCTCCCAATTCACTTGTCAGCAACAACATCTGACCACAAGGAAACATGCCCAATAAATTGCTTTCACATTGGCTGACTCTGGTTCCCAAGGAGGATCCACCCAATTTGGCATCTTCTAGCTGGTTCTTGAGGGAGGAGACTGTAACAGAGTGCCCTCCCATAGTAGGTCCAAAATCTAAAGCTCCCACAGTTCAGTAAAAGATTAAAACTACTTGGGGAACAGAAGGCAGAATACTGATACAGAACTTCCCACTTACATCAAGCATTTAGCAAGCATGGGGACATGTTTTGTTTGTTGTTTGTTTGACATCATATGTTACCAGCATATTTTTCTAACAAAAGAAGTATTTTAATGTCAGAAAATTAAAAAGAGATCATGTCTATTAGTCTATTACCATATCACAAGAAAATAGCTAGATAGGTTTTCACTAAATATGGAATGTATATTTTAGACAATATAATAGCTTCCAAGACACAGAGGTAGACTGCATTTTGCAGCCTCCCTTACAATTGTGTGTCCTATAACAGAGTTCTAGCCAAAGGAATGTAAATGGAAGTGACTCTAGTCCCTAAACCTACCAACATCCTCCTCTGTGGCTAACCCTTCTATGGCTGAACAGCAATGGCCTTCAGCACCTTAAAAGCCATGTGCTGACCAAGAAGGAGCCTCCTTCAGCCTGGAGCCCTCAATAATTGTGAGGAGCAGAGCACCTGCCCACTCCCTTCAACCTCAAACCACTTTAGATCATCTTATAGGTGAGAAAAAAAATTCTAATATATTTACGTCATTATACATGTTGGGATCTATTATTATAGCATTTAACCCACCCAGGATTAAACTTAAAGCATGGGCTATGAATCAACAATAAAAAGATAAACCAATTTTTCACAGGACAAAAAATTTGCTAACAGACACTGCAAGGAAACATAAAAATGATCCATAGCACCTGAAAAGATGCTCAGCATCATTAATCATCTGAGAAATACAAATTAAAATCACAGAGATAAGAGCTCAGAACCACAAGAATGACTAAAATTAAAAGACCAACAAAACCAAGAGACAGTAGGATGGGATTGACTGGAACTCTCGTACACCTCTGATGGAAGAGTAAAACAGTACAACCAGTTTGGGAAAAGTCTGAGCAGTTTCCCATAAAACATTCACTTACCCTATGACCCAGTAAATCCACTCCTAGGCATTTTCTAAGAAAAATTAATGCATGGGTGCACATAAAGACTAATAAAAGAATTTTCATAGAAACTTTATTCATAATAGCCAAAAACTAGAAATAAGTAACAAGAAGGAACTTTTCAGGGTGATGACAATCTCCTATACCTTCATAAGGGTTTTAGATTCATTGGTGTATATATTTATTGAAACTTGTGGAACAGTAGACAATATTTGTGCATTTCACTGTATGTAAATAACACCTTAAAAGCATATACACACATTGAACTGTTAATTCACATGATCCATGTTTAGGAATAAAGCATACTGATGTCTTCTTACTCTGAGGTGCACTAAATAAATTAATAGACTACTGGATGTATAAAAGGATGGACAGATGGAATAACCTGTGATAAAAGACATGTAGCAAAACATTAATTGCAGGATCTATATATGAGAATATGCTGCAAAATTCCTTCAACTTTTCTGAATTTTTTTTCACAATAAAGCATTTGAAAATTACATAAGCTAGGTGGCTTGGGCAAAATTCCTTCTGGAGGGTAAAAATAAGCAATTTTCACTCAGTAGCAAAAACTGAGAAATATCAATATAACTACCAATCAGGAGGATGTATACAATATGCTGACATGCCATGAGCAAAAGAGACAGCAATACTTCAATGGAGGTACCCAATTACAGATGTGCTTTGTGGCCCAGCTGTTTCTCATATGGGCAACTATGCCTGGGAAATCAACAGCAGGGACTTAAGGATTCAACAAAAGTTAATGAGTCTCCCAAAGAAATAGCAAGCTAGTCTCAGAATAAAAGAGAGTCTTTAGAAATGAATATATTTGGTTTATAAAAATCTCACTATTTCATCCATAATGTTCTTCAACTAGCCAATCATTTATGAAAACTTCAGTGTGAACCAGGAATCAGCAGTCACTGGGTATGCAACAACTCCTGGTCTCAAGAAGCTCAGTTCTAATCTTGACTCTGCCACTAACTAACTGCATATCCTTGATTAAGACTTTTACATCTTGGGCTGGAGATGTGGCTCAGAGGTAGAATGTTTACCTAGAATGCATGAGGCCCTGGATTCCATCCCCAGTACTGGGGGGAAAAAAAATAAGTTAAGTCTCTCTGGCATGAAAAAAATGAGCTATTTTAGTGGTATATAACAAAGAATGGGATTAGGAGCTTAGAGAAGAATGGCAGCCTTCTCACAAACAGGGAACCATTAACAAAATTCATGAGAGCACTTGGCATCAATGCCCCAGTTTATGAACATTTTAGCACAGTTTTGAGAAAGAGCACTGAGCAGGATAGGGAAAAGTATAGAATTAGCCCTCTCTGCCATGTTAACCAGAAGCCCTAGGAACTTGGCATGACACTCTGGTCCAACCAGCCAGAAAACTCAACCAAATGCAGTCTCATCTAATCCAATCTTCTCAAAGATGCCCTTTAAGACTCTGCACCTCTGGGCACAGGCCTGGAATGCCTCCCCCACCACCAGTGGATTGGATCCCTCTCATTTTAAAAGATTCTGTTCAGATGTCACCTGCTTTGGGGAGTCTCACGGTCAACTTGTTCATTCCCTTTACCAGTCTTCAGGTACTTATTAGACCCTTCACCACACTGGTGATTTATCTTGTCTCCCAGACTAGACTCTGAACTTCTCAAGGATGTGGTTCTTGCCTCATTGGAATTTGTACACCTTGGCCCAGCACAGTGCAAATGAAATGATAAATTTTAAAAAATATATTTTATTTAGTGGTTTAATGCTGTACGTACTACACATGTCACCATGATTGCTGCTGAAGACATCCACCTAAAACACAGTTCTTATATCCCACAAACATGAAAGCGTGCAGATATTGTTTCGGGAAGGTTAAAGCTAATGCCTGCTCCCACTCCACTCTGACTTCCTTTCTTGAAGCTGCAGCTCTCTGCCTCTTTCTCCATGCTTTTTCCTTCCGCCCTCAAGCTGTGACCTCTGTCCCAGTTGGCAATAGTGCAAAATTCTGAGCCAACCACCCGGGTCCAGTGGCCAACGACAAATCCTGCAGGCAGTCAGCCCCGCGCCCCAGAAGCCGCTCTCCTGTCCCCCATGAATGTAACAGTCCACCTCCACCCAAAGACAGCCCCCCGCCGCCTGTGGCCGATGGTACAGCCCGGCGCAACGCAGCCGCGGAAAAGCAGGGGCCGTTACTCGCCAACGCCCCGCTCTCGGCGGGGACCCGCCGGCCGGCTCTGAGCGCACAGGGTACCTGCGCCGCCCGCTGCTCCTTCCACTGCTTCATCTGGTCGCTAGCTGGATCCCGGCTGTCCGCCATGGTGTTGAGTTGGCGTTGCAGAACGTGCCAGTCAGCCTCGGCTCGCGCCTCTCCACCCTCAGCAGACGATCCCGTCTGCTGCTCAGCGGCAGAGGTCGGAGACTTCAGGCTCCGCCAATCAGCGCCGCCCCCCTGCTGCCGCCTCCTGATTGGCCGAGAGAGCTCTAGGCGGGATGGGATTGGAAGCCCAGCGGGACTTGGAGCGGGGGCTCCCGGAGCCAGGAGGGCCCGGACCCTGCGGGGAGACTGGTGCTGGGGAGAAAAGGGGAGAGCTCTGGGGGCGCGACAGGTGGAGTAGTGCAACTGTGGCTCGCTCAGCCCTTAAGAGTCAGAAGTCCTGGGTTGAATTCCTTTATGCAAAACAAAGTTGTGCCATGCCCTGATATAAGTATTGTTTGCTACTGAAGGATGGGTGGATCCTTTTTTCTTACATACTCTTTTTCTTATTCATGGATTATCACTTACCAGGCTAGAATACTAATAATATTATGAACCAATATTATCTATACTACTACCAATAATATTGTTTAGATTACCAGTATTATCCTCATTTTACAGAGTAGGAAACTGAGGCATAAAGAAATTAAAAAATAACTTTCCCAAAGTTACACATTTATTAAGTGATAGAGTCAAGATTCTAGCCCCATCTCCAGAACCCGTGGCTTGTTGCAAAAGTGAATGTTGAAAAGAACCAGTCAAGTCATTTTCTTCCTCAGGATAAATATCAACAACGTTAAAAAAAAAATAGATCTCCAGTCAGTCACATGTTAACCTTTGTTCTTTATGTGAACATTGCCCTGTTGGAGTTCTATTATTTGTTGTTATTATTATGCTGTTTTCTGTTTATATTATTGTTGGTTTGAATTCCTAAAAAATTATTTCCATAGAAAGAGAAATGGAGAAACAAGACCAATTTCTGATCTGGTAATATCTTTTAAATAAGGTGTATGCTAGGCAGGGATGAAGCTCAGTTGGCAAAGCCCTGGGTTGACACCCAGTTCCAAAAAAGACAAAAAAAAAAAAAAAAAAAGAACCCATTTCCCCCCCCCAAAAAAAAAAAAAATCATACTGGGTACATAGGTAGAATTTCTATTTATTGGCTTTTTTATTATAATTTAATTTTAGTTTAAGTGAAAACACTTCTAAAACTCAGCCCTACTTTGAAAATACTGGAAATCCAATCTCTTTGACTCCTAAAAGTAATTCTAAGTGATAAACAGATTTGGACCCAGGTTTTAACATTTTATTCATAGGAACACATGAGTATTAGGTTGGTATTGTCATTTAGTAAATGCTGCTTTCCAATTGTTCCAAACCTGATGAAATAAAAATATACTGGCATAAAACATAATGTTATTAATCCTGATATCACCAAAT
This sequence comes from Marmota monax, assembly GCF_021218885.2. NCBI lineage: Eukaryota > Metazoa > Chordata > Mammalia > Rodentia > Sciuridae > Marmota > Marmota monax. The sequence goes on along the minus strand of NW_026692072.1, from coordinate 1,427,123 downwards.
CTAAAACCAAGTTTAAATATTCAAGAGAAAATGTTGGAAAGTCCACTGGGAAGCTTTATAAATTTTCTTTAATCAGTATTAAAAGAAATGAATGGAGAGAATGAACTCTATGACTTGTTAGATGACAGGTGTACCAAGCAGTGGGAGCAGTAACGGCATCTAAGGTAATTATTTACTTATGTCCTGTTTCTCACACTCTGAGAGGGTAAATCTTCTACATATTTTAATTGTCTTCACTATGTCCTTATGAGGGAATTGCAGGGGTAAGCAGAGGAGAAAAACAAACAAAAAAAGGACATAGTAAGAGATGTTTATAATTCAGAACGAGTCACTCATTTGAGGCACAAGAGTGAGCAGTGCCACTGCTCTGTGATCCTACCACCGTGGCCCAGATGTCCCTTGGTGTCTGAAATGGCTGCAGTTGGAACAATCATGAGAAGAAAAAATTTCATATGCCTTTTCTCATCCTAGCCTCATGTGCCATGCTACACCCTGAGTGTCTGAGGAAAAAGAAATGCATTAGAAAATAAGCTAGAATTTATTTTTACCTTAACTTCTCTGTTTTCTGATATTAAGAGTAATATATACTTACTAATAGACACTTGAAAATGCAGACATATATATCAAACAATCACATATTAATGCTAATAAATAGGTATCTTTCTTACCAACATTTTCTATCATATATATATACATATATATATATATATATATATATATATATATATATATATATACACATATACATAAAGGTATGTGTGTGAAAGAGAGAGGTTTATAATTGATTATAAAGAATATATAATCTTATGTCCTTCTTCTTTTCACTTAACATCATAGGATGAAGTTTTTCCCAAGTCATTAAATATTCTTCAAAAAATGTGAATCCCCACTCCATGGCTGCACAATTTGCAATCAAACTGTGTGTCTATACATTTTCCATTACCAGGAATGCTTAAATTTTTTTGTACTGTGACAGTAGTGATACCCCTCCTCTGCATTTGTATTTGCTTCTTTTAAGATCCGTTTTCAGAAGTACTTTTCAGTTCAAATCATATGAACATATTAAGGCTCTTATGACATACTGTCAGTTGCTCTCTGCAACACTTGAACCAGCTTAAACTCTCACTGGCTGTAAGAGTGTGGATTGGCAATAAAATCTTAAAGATAGGTGAGTAGCTGGATTCTATATGATTACAAGATACATATTTCATTAGATTCTTTTGAGTGGAGAACCCTCTCATGTTACGTTCAGCCCACTGAATTCCTGCTGTTCCTGGGCCCTCTGCCTGAGACGCTTTCAGAGCACCCCAGTGAAGGAGCAAATAGTGAGGCAAGAAAGTGTACAGAGTGCCAAAAGGGGGAAGTACAGTGGTTGTGGGGGTGTACCTAAGAAGATGGCCTAGCCTGAACTTGGAGGCCATAAGAGGCTTCCTTGAGGAAATAACAGCAAAGTGAATCTTGAAGAATGAATAGATGTTAGGTACCAGGGCAGAAATAAGCATGCTATGATCTACCCTGTTACCAGAAATCTGAAGAAATTTCTGCATTTTTCCTTGAAATTCTGACTTTATCCATGCTGGTACTGTGATGCCTCAAGTAGGACTGGGAGAGCAAGAAAATATTTACAACTGGGGTTAAGGTCTTTTCAAGTTCACCCAGGTACACTGACCTCTGTGTTTGACTTTGGCTTTGACTCCTGCTGTTTACCCACTTTCCGGCGATCCTGCCCAGCCTATGTAAACCAATCATGTTTGGCTACTGGGATGATATGCCCAGCTGGGAGTTATTTTCCAGTGCTGCTATCTCCAAAGTGTTTGATTGCCAGTCTCCTATGTGCGGATGTCACACGTGTGCTCTCCCTTGGCTTAACTGTGTGCAGAACCAGGTGCGAATTCTTGCACCCTGACAGTCCCCAAAATGACAGAAAACAACAATAACAACAACAAAACTCACAGGCAAACCAACACATTCAATGTCGACTGAACCTGAAGTGTCTATGGAGAAATGTGGTTATGAAATGTACGTATTTTGAGGGGAACCACTGGCAACAGCTGGGGATGGTAGTCTAGGTGGAGTGGGACAGGTGTCTTTCTCCTCTCTTTTTTTCCTCATTAGCCCAGATCATAACCCAACAGGACTTCAAGAGGCAAAACAGCATGGTACATGGTTAAAAGTCCCAACACTAGCATCAGGGCCCTTGAGGTTGACTCTACTGTGACTATTGACAAACTATGTGACCTCAGGTAAGCCACAGTCTTTCTAAGCTTCCATTTCTCTTTTGTAAAATGGAGATGGTAACAGCTTCTGTCTTACTTATAACCTAAGCTGCTAAAACAAAAGCTTGTTTAAAGATCAAAGTTTACTTCTTTCACTCAAAACATCCCATACCTAGATGGTGCAGGGCTGGTTGGGCATCTCCGCCACCTTTAATACCAGGCTTCCATTTCTGAGTCCAGTGTAGCTTCTCCAGCTCATATAATCATAGCTGCATGACAGTCAGTGGGAAGGGGGACAAAGGAGCACGTGGAGCACATACCCATTCCTTTTTAGTATCCAACCTAGAAATGACACTCATCATTTCTACTCTCATTCCATTACTCCATATTTAGTCACATGGCCATGCCTAGCTCTACAGGAAACTGAGAAATGTAGTCACTGACTGGGTGACCATGTGCTTGGCAAAACTCAGGCATTCTATTATAAAAGAAAGGGCATGTGCCATGTGCCACACTGACCTCCTGGGGTTGTTGGATTCAGGGGATGTCGTGCACGTAGATATCAGTATTCCCCAGTTATGAGAATGACCATTGCTCTTGAGCCCCCTGTGACTTTTATGGGCTGATTCAGCTGCTGAGAAAATGCAAAAGACTTTGTGCTCACACATTATGTTCCTCCCATCCCTCTAGGGTGTTCTGTAGTTAAGAGACTGCCTCTTGCCACTTCACATATGGCTGCAAGGTCACATTGTGATGAACAACGAGAGTTGTAAACCAAACTTTCCCATCCTGCATAACCATCCTCTCAAAACTTACATTAGCAAAAGCTTACATTGCTCCTGCTATGCCCGGGCTCCACACTAAGGATTTTTCCAACACCTATCTACAATCCCATAAGGCATCACCCCTTATTATCTTCACTCTATCAACAGGAAATTGAGGAACACAAAGGTTAAGTAACCTCCCAAAGTCACATACCTAGTTAATGACTTTGGATTCAGACCAAGCAGTGGCTCTAGAGAGCACATGTCAACTCCTAAGTTGTTTTGCCTGCAACAGAGTGTACAGGAAGACAGGAAGATGGGGGCGAGTGCTCCCCATTCTTAGAATACACCCAAAGCCTTGTCCCACACCCTGCTAGGACCTGGCTCTGTGGGAAGCACACTGATGTAAACCAATTGTGAATTTCACATTTCACATTCCTGTGATTGAGAAAGACACAGGAAAATGACATTCTAGGCTTTTGAAAGAAAGAATCATGAGCGGTTATGGATTTGTGATTGCAGGCTAGAGAGCCACGTGGGGGTGAGGAACAGCCAAAGGTGATAAGAGTGGCAGAGAAGAAGCTGGACAAGATGCAGCTTGCTGAGCACAGGGAGCAGGGGAAGGAGGAAGATCTTTAGCCACCCCTTCTTCCTCTCAACGAAGCACAGGCAGAGACTCGGACTTCTAAAATTACAGAATGAAGATCCCCGGGAAAACATGTCCATTCAGATAGTTTCCACCGGGCAAGAGCTTCCACTGGCCTGGATTACCTCTTACATGCAGCTCCTGCCCCAGGATAGGTGGACACAAACAAATTCTACTCTGAGACTCTGTGACATGAAGTAATATTATTCTAATTGTGCCAAGGATCAAAAGCAATGACCTCATGCAAACAAAGGTCATTTGTAATTTTTTTAAAGGCAATTTACACTCAAATGGGTCAGAAAAATTACACACATGTGCAGAATACAGATATTAAGATATCAAGATGATAAACAGGGCAAGTCTGAGTAAAAGGCAAACTGGAGTTATTTGTATTATTTTTGAAAATTTCTACAATTTTAGTATAATATCAAAATCAAAATGTACCAAAGTGTGTAAGTATATTCCTAGGGGGCCAGTCATATGTAACCATCTTCTCAGGGAATACCTTAATCACAAATTGTTCAGTAGTGGACTGAAAGACAGGGTGGGCCCAGGTTAGGCTCTACATAGGGGTAAAGTAGCAAGAGCAAGGGAAAAAATAGGTGAGAAAGAAATGCCACTCAAACTTCACCTGCATCGCCATTTCACCCAGGAGCCAGTGATTTGTTTTTTCTAAGAACAAGTTAAGACACAATCATGGTTTGCATCTGTAATGTCCCCCAAAACCTCATGTGTTGAAGACTTGGTTCCCAATGCAGCAATGTGCAGAGAGGGAGCTTTGGGGAGGTGGTTGGATCATGAGGGCTCTGACTTCATCAATCACCACCACTACGTTAGTGGGTTCATAGCTGAATGGACTATTGGGAGATGGTAGAAACCATAGGAGGTAGAGCCTCATTGGTGAATTAGGTCATAAGGCATGTCCTGGAAGGTCGTCTCTCTCTCTCTCTCTCTCTCTCTCTCTCTCTCTCTCTCTCTCTCTCTCTCTCCTTCCACATTTTGTCCTCATTGAGGTGAGCAGCTTTGCTCTGCCAATATACTCCCCACCATGATGTTCTGCCTCACCAAAAACCCACAGCCATGGGGCCAAGTGACTGTGGACTGAAACCTCTGAAACCATGAGCCAAAATAAATCTTTCCTGCTTTAAGTTGTTTTTCTCAGGTATTTTGTCACAGCAATAGAAAGCTGAATAATATAGACACAAAAATCGAAGATAAAAATAAGAAGATATAAATACAGATAAATAGCCTTATGGTTTTCTTAATTCATATGTATGAGATTTAATGTGTTAATAGTTAAAAAAAAAAAAACTTCAGTTCATCCCACAAAAAGTGCTGTAAGTTAACCTTGTATTATTATCTATAAGGAATTACTTGACAATGTTTGTTTCTAACTTTTTCATTACTGTATAATTAGCTATCCATTTAGTAAATATCAGCTATTATCTTGTCTAAATACGCCCTGATTTTATGGCTGCCTTTGGTTATGTTTGGAACACAATGTATCGTGCTGTAGGTTCACACTGTTAGGTTTAGAGATTATTCTGTATATTGTTCTGTTGGCAGAAACCCTGAGAATACAAGCCTTGATGTCAGAGGATGATTACATGCAGGAAAAGTGTCCTGCCTAGTAACGTGCATTCCTCCGGGCTTCTGTTATCCATGTGTCTACAGTAATCATCAATCAATCATAGAATAAACTTTGAGCCAAGAGAAGTACTATAATGTTGGAAAGGGACAGGAGCACTGAATCCCACTACAAACAAAAGTTGCCCAAAATACCAGCCACCAAGTCACATAAGTATGCCACAGTGAACTCCACAGAGAGCACCGCAGTTGGGAGCATGACTCAACAGTGCTGACCGCAGGCTAAGGGGACAGGGAATTCAGCATAAGCACACGGTCAAAAGCACTGCTTTGGGCAGTGCAGGGGAGCTCTGTGGTTCATACCAGGAAGGGCCATGCCCTCCTTACATCATATTCCCCATGTCATTTTTTTGCTTCTCTGAAACATATCAGCATGAAAGTTCTGTGATCTGAAGATGGAAAAAAAATTGTAACTCTCAGAAATATTATATAACATGAAATAGGATAGTCTAAAAATCAGACCACGAATTGTGAAACCAAAGTCAAAGTTGTATTTGTTCTGGGCCAGTGAACTTTTTTTTTTTTTTAAAGAGGCATGTTTTTAAAGATAGAAGCTAAAAGAACAGGGAAAATATTATGAGTGCAGATATGTGGAGAGTCCTGCCTGCACCATGCCAAATGGTCCAGACACCCCACTGCCAACCATTTCAGCCACCTCTGCATCTGTGCTTTACCTAGGAAATGAAAAGCACATGGCAACACGGTCACTGCAGTGGACAATTGTTACAAACACTCCTTCCTCCAAAGCACTAGAAATTCGTGAATGTGGAGCCAGGAAGACTGAATCATAATTAAATGCAGATGTGAAATTACTTTACACTATTGTGGCTTTAAAAGAAAGAAAAACCCAGGTGGAAGCCAGTGTCTCCCTGAGAGAGCCGAAAGCCACACAGTCTGGCTGAGGGACAGACTGAGCTGTGAAGGCCTGGCTGGAAAGGAAGACTTAGAAGGAAATCCAAGAGATAAGGGTGAGTGGATGGAGATGAGAGAATCTGCCCCTCATCAGGTTACAAAGGGAAAAAAAAAGGAAAGAAAGAATTTAGGAAAAACAGAGATGTTGATCAAGACTAGATCTCAGTGCTAACACAATAAGAGGGGGAGGGAAGGATAGAATCTCAGTGGATCAGACAAAGCAGAATGAGGGAAGGGAAGGAGATGGGAATAGGAAAGACAGTAGAATGAATCGGACATATACTTTCCTATGTTCACATACAGTGAATACACAACCAATGAAACTCCATATCACATACAACCACAAGAATGGGAAGTTATACTTCATGTGTGTATAATATGCCAAAATACACTCTACTGTCACTAAAAAGAACAAAAAATTAAAAAAAAAAAAAGACTAGGTTTTGGGGGAAAAAAAACTATCCAAAGTTAAAGAAGGGAATGTACTTTTTGTTGTTTTTTTTTTAAGATTTTTTTTTTAGTTGTTGACAGGCCTTTATTTTTATTTATTTTTACTGAGAATCGAACCCAGTGCCTCACACATGCCGGGCAAGTGCGCTTCCACTGAGCCACAGCCCCAGCCCCAAAGAAGAGAATGTGTAGGAGCAAAGTCCAGGGAATAGTGGGTGGGCAGGGATGAACATGGCTGCAGGAAGAGCATAAGTCTCCAGGGACAGAGGAACAGAGGATGGAAGACCAAGCTATGAAGACCTTTCTGCTCTGTTGGCAAAATAGGCTATGGTCTGTTGACAGGCTTATATTTATCAAGAGGAAATATTTCCACTTAGAACAATACTTGCCTTGCAAAGCTGAACAAGCTGTTTCACCATAAGTGTTTCTAAGCAGCTGCGACTGGTTGGGACCACATACTTGCAGAGACCATGGTATGCCAGACTCTCAAATCCAGCTGATAACTCTCTTGATTGGTGAACCACAGGATTTGTTGTAACCAGCATTCAAGCCGATGGACTCCTTCCTTCCTAGCCACAGAGCTAGTTTTCAATACTTCATTTATAGCAATTAATCCCTGATTGTTCCTCCTCAGCAAAACTACTCAGTTTCTACCTTAGGGTGTGTTCCATTGCCTGGCAAGTTAAAATCAAGCAAACAAACAAAAAAAGACTTGAAATCTTTAAGCTTACCTAAATCATTAGGTAATGCCTAATGTAATACGTGTAAGAGCTAAAGATGACTTTACCCTCAGAAAGCCCTGTGAAACCAGGTAGAGTCTGGAAGAGACCAGCTAATGCTGGTCACCCAATGGTGTTCATCCAATAAGGAGATCAATCATCCAGTTTCTCTGGAACACAGAGGTTTCCCAGGACATGGGGCTTTCAGTGCTAAGACCAGTAGCTAACCTGGATCTCTGGTTATCCTCCCACCCTAAGTTGTTACAACTGCCACCGCCATTTGGCTCCAAGTCCCAAATCCCAAGGACAGATGGAGGATGGAGGTACACAGCCATGAGAAGAGATTTGTAATCGTGAATAGAATTCCTGGAATCCCTGCCACCTCCAGCTCAACACCTTGGAATTCCTGGTTACAACACAGTGAGAAAGCTGGAAAGGCTTTGTTAGGGCTGTCAGCCTGACTCTTCACTTGGAGCCCAGGTCCCTCTTGCCTGCAGCAATACTGTGCCCTGCCATCTTTTCTAGTAGACCATGACAACTGTCATGGTTGAACAGTTCTCCCTGTCTCAAGATTTAAAAATAAAAAGATCTGGGGATACAGCTTGGTGGTAAGTATCCCTGGGTTCTATCCCCAGTACAAAGAAGGAAGGGAGGGAGGGAGGGAGAGCAGGGAGAGGGGAGGAGGGACTGACTTTGCATATGGACTACCTTCATTTCATTGTAGCAGTGGCACCTCCTGAAACCCTAACTCCACTGTCACCATGATAACTGCCACCTCCTCTCACTTTGTCGCCATTGCCTCCACAATCTTTTGCCACCCCAACCGGCTACCTCTCCTGGTCACTGCTGATGTGTTCATCCAATAAGGAGATCAATCATCCTGTTTCTCTGGAACACAGAGGTTTCCCAGGACATGGGGCTTTCAGTGCTAAAACCAGTAGCTAAAATCACATGGATCTCTGGTTATCCTCCGACCCTAAGTTGTCACAACTGCCACCGCCACTGGCTTGTGTCTTAGAATTCAACATGGGAATTGTGGAGGATGCTTCTGACCCAAGAAAAAGTGTTGGAGTAGCTTTTTCCTTTGCCTTGAGTATCCTGCTGGGGCCCCTGGAGAAACACACACCTCTGTTTCCCTGTGGAACTGTGCAACCCTGTAAGACTACACTATCTTTCCCCAGTCTGTTTTCTGTCCACCAGCTCTCCCCACAGCCGTTACCTCCAGGCCAAATCTGCCATATCACTAACCCCCTTGTCTTTGGGGAGGACTTTCACCACACATCCTGTGTGGTAGGAACTGTACTTTAACTTACTGCTGTGGACCAGTATATGTGCATTGATAGAGCATGCCGAATACTCACATTGCACCCTTAACATTTGCTGTGGTGTTATTTTAAATGCTAAAGGGTAGGGAAAGAATGCTTTTAGAAACTTTTTGAAAAAGAAATGAAATCTTTAGAGGAGATATTTCTTAATCTTACCAAAAGCTTTCTTTAAAAAAAAAATCAAAATTGAGATTAATTTTCTGGTTTTTATAAAACCCATATATGCTCACCTCAAGTGATTTAGAAAATCATATAAATTCAACCTCCAATCACACCTAATCCCACCATCCCATATAACTACTGTTAGTATTTGTATCAATTTGATATATAGCCTTCTATTTATACGTATACTTGCACTTAGATGTAGAAGGCTTTAAATAAAAATGAGATCATCTGTAGAAATATTATGTAAGTCTATATGCTATAATAGCTTGTGTTTTTTTTTACTTCTGAATATTATGAACATCTCCCCTGTTGACAAATAATAATCTACATGACCAATTTTAATAGCTACATAGTATCCCATGTATTCCATGGTATCCTATGGATGTTTATCCCAGGTGTTGAGCTTAGGAAAGTAGGAGCAGAAATTTCCCTAAGAGAAGCTTATAATAAAACACCTTTCAGCTGGACACAGTAACACATGCCTATAATCCCAGCAACTCAGGAGGCTGAGGAAGAAGAATTTCCAAGTTCAAAGCCAACCTGGGAAACTTAGGAAGACACTGGGGATGTAGCTTGGTGGTAAAGCACCCCTGGGTTCTATCCCCAGTACAAAGAAGGAAGAGAGGGAGGGAGGGAGAGGAAAGGAGGGAGGGAGAGCGTGGAGAGGGGAGGAGGGAAGTACTGACTTTGCGTATAGACTAGCTTCATTTCATTGTAGCAGGTGGCACCTCCTGAAACCATAACTCCAATTTGCCACTGTAGTTTAGAGAGTAGTCCATAAAAGAAAATATCTAAAAGCACATCTCCATTAAATATCACCAAAAGGGGCAAATAGAAAACCCAGAGTCTGTCTGGTCTAATTAAACAATGATTCATGAATCATAGGCAGGAAACCCTTCCCGAAAAGAAAAACACAAAGACAAGAAAGTAACTTCACTGCCAAATGTTGGCAGTGTAGTCCAAGTGGGTGAAAGCAGTTCAAAAGAGGTGGAGAGAGAGAAACTAGCAACCAGGAAGAAAGCAGAGGTGAAATCATCAAAGAACACAGAGAAGTAGCCCTTAAGATAAGAAAAAGAAGGCAAATATACAAAGGGCTCTTCAAAATGTGGAGATTATAATAAATAATAAGAAGGAGAAAAGCCTCAAAAGGAAGAAGCAAACATATAAGAAATGCAGGGGGCATAGCAATATGTCAGGGTCTTCTTAAGTCAGAACAAAGTATTAATTGGGAAATATTTCATACTTAAACTTTTGAATACAATAGAATTCATATATATGTAATGTAGGTACATGTAACAAAGAGTACCAAAATCAAACATCTGTGGGTCCACTACTTTGCCTAAAAAGTGGAACATGACCAGTATGAGTACAGTTTTTTGTATTTCCCTTCCTTCCTCTTGCATTTCTTTATAATTTAGCCCAACATGTATTTTTCATAAATAATGCACTTGGAGAGAGATCTACATATTTTAAACTTTATACAACTCATGCAATTATAAAAGAATCATTTATAGACAGGACACTTGCCTAAAAAGAGGTTTAAGATGCTCAGGCATATGCTATGGTCTGTGTAAGTGTCCCCGAAAGGTTCATGTGTTCAAGCCTTGGTCCCCAGGTGGTGCTTCTTGGAGATGCTGTGGCCCTGTAGGAGGAAGGCCCTTGGGAGAGGTCCTTAGAGAGTCCAGGGTGCCCTGCATGCCCAGGACAGCCTTGAGCGTTGTTTCCCCACGTTTAGCTGGTGGTTTTGCAGGCATGCAGAATGCAAGAGTGACAGGGTCATGAAGCCTCCACCAAGAATTCAAAGGAAAGCTGGGAGGCCACGCAGTGTGTTGCAGGGACAGAGTCCCTGCGAGCCGCTGCTACAAGTACTGTGTGGAGCTGTGGGAGTGAAGCCAAAGCTACAAGGAGACCCCCAGAAGGTAGAGCTGCTGGCAGCGTGTGATGCCTGCCAAGGGAGCAGTGAGCAGCATGTAGAACCTGCCCAGCACTTTAGGGTTAGGATGTCCATCTGGGCCAAAACCAGCAAGGCCAGAAGAGTGGGGCTGCCCAAGCCCTTGGAGTCCACCTTCTGCCACCGTGTGCCCCGTTGGCTGGACATAGAGCTTTAAGATATCACTTTTTCCTTGCTGGATTTTGTGGTGCTTTGGGCTGATCCCTCCTTTCCATTTTTTATTCTTCCCTTTTTGTCTGGGAATGTTTACATTGTGCCCATCCATCACTGTAAACTGAAGTAGGCAATTTTCTTTTTTATTATGCCTCACAGTTGAGTTTGCCTTGAATCTCAGAGGAGACTTTGGACTGGGGCTTTTCAGCAGTGCTGGCCCAGTGAAGTCTTTACGGACTCTTTGGGATGGACTGAATGCATTTTGTGTTGTGAGATAGACGTGAACCTTTGGGGGCCTGGAGTGAAATGCTATCATTTGGATAAATATACCCCAAAGGTATCCTTGGGGTATATTTGGCTCCCAGTGTGGCATATTAGGAGTTGGCAGAAAGTTTAGGCGGTAAGGACTATTAAGAGATCCTTTGGTCATTAGGAGAATGACCCCAAAGGTGATGTGGGACCTCCAAACTTTTCTTTCTCTTTTACTTCCTGCTCAGGAGGTGAGCAGAATACCCTGCCACACACTCCTGCCATGACATTCTGCCTTGCCACAGACCCAAAGCAATGGGGCCAATTGATGATGAAGTAGAGCCTCCAAAACTGTGAGCCAAAATAAAACTTTTTTCTTTATAAGTTAATTATTTCAGTTATTTCATTATAGTGACAGAAAACGAATACAGTATTTCTGATAAAGTGATGGGACAGACCAAAGGGAAGTCTCTTTGAAGGCTAAGCTGACTCTTATTAAGAACTTACACTGAGTGTATATTTGGGAGTCATATGGATGTGGACATGTCTAATAAACTGTTAGCAAGGCGCAACACAAGTGTCTTTGCAGAGGCCTTGATAAACCTCTTAGGGAATAGTTTATTCTAAAAGAAAAAGAACTCAAGCATGAATCACTGAGCCTAGAAATAATGCCTTAGTTTGGAAAAAGAGTGATTTTGAGTATATCATGGGAGCTCGTGCAAGCTTTGGGTGCAAGTTTAATTCCAAGGCAGAGACAGCGCTATAAAGTGAAAGATGGGAGACTTATTTTTCTATACTCTATAACACATTGGAGCCAGGCAATGCTACTATGACATGCCACCAAAAGATTGTGACATAAAGGAGAGAGAGCCATTCCTTCTCACACTGCCCCATGAGGGCTCCATGAGGATTTGGGGTATATAGCAGGAGACAGAACCATATTCCCTTACTAAGACCTTGAGATCATCTCCAATTTTCACTTTTGGAAACAATGTTGCCATGAACATCTTTGCAGGTACAACTTTGGGTACTTTTGTAAGGCTTTCTATAGAACATATTTCTAGAAATTGAGTTGCAAAAGTCACTCTTTTTTATATATAGGATTCCACACTGGCAAAATACCCATCACACTAGTCTTAAAAGCAGGTATCCACTGTTTCTATCCCCACTATATTAGCTTTCCTTTACTATGATGAAATACCTGAGGCAATTAACTTTATGAAGATAGAAGGTTTAGCTCACGGTTTTGGAGGTTTCAGCCCAATATCAAGCTGCCTCATCACTTTGGGCCTCTGACAAGTGAAGCGCATCATGACAGAAGTGTATGGCAGAGCCAATCACTCACCTAATAAGCCAGGGAGCAGAGGGAGACAAGACCAGGGTCCCACAATCCCCCTCACAGGCACATTCCCAGTGACCTAAGCACCTCCCACGATGTCAAACCTGACAAAAATTCTAGCACCTCTCAGTAGTGCCATGCTGGGAACCAAGCCTTCAACCCATAGGCCTTTGTGGGACATTAAACAAGCCTTAGCATCCATCTTCCCTCCACCTCCGACTTTCATTCACATGCTGCCTCTAATTGGTCTCATTAATTGCACAGGCCACTGGGTTTATGTTCAGCAGATCTGATCTTCTTGTTCAGAAGCAAGATTTAATGATTGTGAATATTAACACATATGGTGGTCTGAGAAAGACTACTGAGAAATGGTGGACAGTGAGATGAGTAGACAGACCGGATGGTTCCTTAGCGTCTCCGTTAGTTCTTAGTTTTGGCTCCTTGACTCAAATGCTCAGTGCTAGAAAGAAGGAGGAATTTCTAGATGTTTTGAAAAAACGAACTGTACTAACAGATTCTTCATTAGGCAACTTCTGTCAGGTGTCTTCAGCAGGAGGAATGGATGAGTGGTGCCAGCCATCTGCCACACAGGTTGATGGGTTCTTTTTCATACTTTATCTCACTTAATCCTTCTGACAGTTCTGAGAGGGAGGAGATGACATAACTGAGGCTCAGTGATGTCTAGGGGATGTGACCCGCTATTGCACGAGGCTCAGGGTGTAAGCCAGGTCCACCTGACTCCAAAGCCCATGTTTCTCGCACTGTTTGAGAAGCCTGTCACAGTCTTGCTCGAGACGATGTTCCCAGGTAAGTGGTTAGGCAATATTTGCTAATGCACCACCTCCCAGGATAAGGAAGGGATCAAAAGAGAGAAGAGTATTTTTATTATTGGATTAGACCCTTGGCCTATTTTGTATTTATTTCTTCCATTTATTTGCAGTATTTTTGAATCGTTATTTTACCCATCTTACTATGTGCGGGTGACTGTCCTAACTTTCTGTTTACTCTGGTACAATGTTATTGCGTTTATGACCCATCTTTTAATGAGCTAATTTGAAAAATAACAATAGAAGAGAATATTGAACTTTGAATTCTAGGTTTGGGGATTGAATCTGAAGTTTCCCTAGCACCAGGTTTCTCTAATTACAACAAAATACCAAAATTAGCCTTAGAAAGAACTCCCTAGGTGGCTGTGGCTCCATTTCTATTGGAATTCAAAGCCCCTTTACAGTCAGATGAAAGGACAGAAGATTAAGAGGGGCTAATGTTTATATTCTACAAAGTCAAAATTCATTCTGGCAAAAATGCAAGTACTATACAGTCATGAAAGATTTAGATACATTCAAGGATGATAGATCCAACAGTGACGTATTAAGGAGATATTAAGAATGTCGGGATTGTTATACATAAACTGAGGCCAATGACAAGAGAAACAACCACCATGATCCTCCCATAAGTACCCCTGAGTGGCACCAGGCCAATAATACAATTGGTCTGAGGCAGGATGGTATTTTTTAATGGTCACATGTAAACCTCTTACTGGCTTTGACACTGAGATTTTCTATTCAGGCAAGCAGTACACATTTTCTGTTTTTGCAACCTCCACCTACTCTTCACTACATTTTGTAATAATACCATAATTTTTGCTTGAAGGAGTTTTTCCCTTCTCTATTCTAACTCTCACTTATACCCCAAAAGTTTGCAGTTTCAAGTTAAAGTGAAGCCCAAGCCAATGAGCATACCTCATGGTTCAGAGAGAGACGTGTACTCTAATCTAGTCACAACCAAGTGAGATTCATTTATAGGACTTTTCTCTAACTTTTTAGTAGAAAATTAATTTTCTTTTTTAACAGCCTTCTTTTAATTTGGAGGACATGAGGCCAGAATAGCTGCATCCGTTCTGAAAATAAAACTAGCACATGCAAACAACTGAACATTTAAATATAATGCAAAGTAAAGCCAAGAGGTAAGAAGAAAACATGAAGTGCTTATGAAATATTTTTAAGTCCTAAGTGTAGTATTATCTGATGTACCTGGGGATTCCTCTTGGATTTAATATTTATACTAGCAATACATTTTCTTCTTTGTGTAAGTCAATTTGAGTTGAGGTTTTTTGTTTGTTTGCTTTGTTTGTTTCGTTGTTGTTGTTTTGGTCACTCACAACTGTAAAAGTCTTCACTGATACAGAAATGCCCAGAGCAGGGCATTTTAATGACAGATTCTAAGATGTGGAATTAGCTGAACTGGGTGAGTTAGGATACATAATACTCACCTAAACTTCTCAACAATAGTGTTCTTGATAGGAAACATACAGGTTGTTAGAATCATCCAACCTTCTATGAAGTTTCACTAAGAAATACAAATTATCCTATGTGAGCTGGGCACAGTGGTGCACACCTATAATCCCAGCAGCTTGGGAGGCTGAGGCAGGAGGATCGTGAGTTCAAAACCAGCCTCAGCAAAAGCAAGGTGCTAACCAACTCAGTGAGACTCTGTCTGTAAATAAAATACAAAATAAGGCTAGGGATGTGGCTCAGTGGTCAAGTACCTCTGAGTTCAATTCCCGATTCCAAAAAAAAGGAAAAAGAGGGCTAGGGCTAGGGCTCAGCGATAGCATACTTACCTGGCACGTGTGAGGCACTGGGTTAGATTTTCAGTACCACATATAAATAAATAAAATAAAGGTCTATCAACAACTAAAAAAATATTTTAAAAAGAAGAAGAAAAGAAAGAAATTGTCCCATGTGAAAGAAACTGAAGAAGACAATAATCTGCCTTGGAAAACCCTTTAACCCAAGCAGCACATGAAGGTAGAACCCAAGTTCAACAGAGAACTGGGATATGAGCAAAGAACCATCCTATTTTTATATGAAAGAAATTCTCAGTCTGGATTATAGAATTAATAACTTTCTAGATTTTGATTACTTTGCCTTGAAGTTGAAACTTTTTTTTTGTTTTTAAAGATATGTATTTCCAGAGAACTCATGCTGGGTAAACAATAAGAACCTATGATTACAAATGGTCTCCAACTGGCATAATAAAGACATTCGAAAC
The DNA here is from genome assembly GCF_021218885.2 of Marmota monax. Classification (NCBI taxonomy): domain Eukaryota; kingdom Metazoa; phylum Chordata; class Mammalia; order Rodentia; family Sciuridae; genus Marmota; species Marmota monax. The sequence continues at coordinate 1,411,533 of NW_026692072.1, read as the reverse complement.
CTACAGAGAAGCAATGTCCTCACCTCCAAACACAGAACAGGATATGAAGCCCAGGATTTGACAGGGATCTGGAACAGCTATGTCGGTTAAGCAGCAATCGGAGCAACTCATAGGGGTTTCCCTGAAGAAACTGTAAAAGTGCCCAGGGAGAAAGATTCGTATTTAACTATGTGCCAGGTGCAGAGAACCTAAAGCAATCTTATGAGAGTTCTGGTCAAGAAAGGATTTTCCAGTCCCCATATCTTTCCTCCCTCCTCTTGCTTCATCATAGAAGAGCATTAGAAAGAGGAAGGCAAGAAAGAGAGAAGCAGCTCATCACGTCCCTCCTTCCCAGGTGACATTTTATTGTCCACAGCAGCCCGAACTGGGGGAAGAGAGAAAGCACAAACACCACAGTGAGATTAAATTTACAGCTTTAAGTGACCATACATTTTATTATCTGTAACCACTGACTGCTCAAATTTTCACCCAGGAGTAGAGAAAGGTCCACTCCCACTGAGAAGGTTTAGAGAAAGACAGAAATGAACTTGCTTTGACCACAGCACCTGGCTGAATACACTGGTCTCAGTAATTTCAAATCCTATTAGAAGTTGGGGCCACAGATCTAAAATAGACCTGTGGTCCAAGCCCTAACTCACTCACAAACGTCCTCCATTTGGCAAGGAAACTGCTCAACCCTATAAGAGGAGTATCCCTCTCCCCTTCATGTCCCAGGTCCCTGCAAAGGGGAGGAAATCTGTCCCTCCCACAGTTCAAGATTCTTTTTCTACTCCAGGATGATCAATGGTAGCAACATTTCCTTGAGGGGAGAATTTCACCTCCGTCTTCCCTGGAGGGACATAATGGGACCCATGACTTTGATCAGAAAATGATAATAACCCATAGTAAATTTCTCAAAATTGGTGAGTCAGTTCTGACTAGTACTCCATGCAGAACATCCGTAGTTCAGTCCTGGTTGAGCTAGAAAGTACAACCAGATCTTTGCCATGGTATTTCCTCCAACACGAAGTTGAGACAATCAGAATATATAGTTCCTTCTTATGTGTCCTCATCTCAGATCCTAATCTGGGTTTTACTTAATCTCCTATCAGCCTAGACAAGAAGGTATTAACATCTTCTAAGAAGAAGTAATTTTTAGGCATAGAGCATTCATATTCAAGATTTAGGAGGATAAAAAGATTTTTTTAATAATATACTTCTGACTTGCTTTTCAGGAGAGGACATTTGGAATCTCTCTCCCATGACTGTTTGTTTCTTGAAGACAGCTACTTTTGCTGTGCCACTCATGGGGTATAAGCTACTATCCTTGATGCAGGTCTGTGGTGTAAGTGTGAAGGGGTAGTCCTCAAGGTATAAAGTGATCCTTTACATGGGGTCAAGCTGTGCCATTGCTTTGCCACCCCCTGAGTGCGGTGGTATTTATAAAAACATACTGATGTCTCTAATCACTGTAACTTGCTGCTCCCTCTGCCTCTCTGCTCACTTCTCTGCCTTCCTTCTCTCTCTTTCTTGTTCCTCATTTCTCCTTGAATGTGTGCTTCTCCACTTTCAAACAGCCACACAGCCAGATGTCATCAGAAATTCTCCTTCATCTCTCAGCCGAATGGGTACCATTCCAAGGTTAAGTATGGATGAAAGAAGCTAGCCAACACTACCGGGATTTTTTTTGCCCAGTCATCATGAAACTGCACCCCTAGCAAAGTTTGCCAAGTCACCATGAAGCTGCACCCCTAATAAAATTTCTTTCTTTCTCGTCCCTTCCGTCATTTCAAATTAAGAGCGGTGACTTTGTTTTCCCCCCACACCCTGCTCCTTATCTTAATGACTAACTGTGGAGTGAGTTAAAAGCACTAACCCTTCCCTTGCACGCTCCCCAACCCCAGGTTTCAGCAACGGTCCCAATTAAAAGGGAGCTGTAAAAAGTGTAGGGCCGAGAACTGCAGGCACAGAACCCAGACCACAGAGCTCCAAAGAGCAATCCTCTCACCAATGGTTCTTAGATCCAGAGACCCAGGAAGACTTGGTGACGCGGGACTAAGATAAGACACCCACACCCCCATTCCAGAACTGGCTATTTCTCAAGACTAATGAACTACCCTGACACCCACCTGCCTGAAACTAAGATGACATTCCCACGAAGAATGCTGTATAAACTTTCTCTCAGGGGTGCCAGGCAAGACGAGCCCCAGTGCCAGCCTTTCACCACCTCCCAACCTGCTGGCTGGCTGCTAAATAAAACCTTCTCTTCTCCCGCCACTCTGTCTCTCTAGTTCATGGCTCTCTTGGGTGGCAGCAGAATTGAATTGTTTGTGGTTTCAACCGGATCTGTTAGAGAACCCTACAGAAAAAAACTAAAATGTAAGAATGAAAAAAGAAAAGGGGCCCATAGAGTCCCTTCAGGTGTCTAGATATTGATAGGGTTCCTCCAGCAGTTCTCATGTTGTCCCCTCTCCTGTACCCACTGCTGCCTTTGTGTCCTTATGGTAAAGCCCCTTGTCTCCAGGCCTCCTCTGCTCAAGGCTGGGCCTTGTGATTCTTACCAGTTTTCATCATGAGTTGGATCGATGGTGAATCCCTCTCTCTAGGTCACAGCTTGCACTGTTTGAGGTGACACCTATTGCCATAAATGAACTACTGCTGAGCGTTCAGTCGGGCCATTAGGTACGAAGACTCTGAGTCCCTAAATTGACCATTGGTTTATTGGGAGGAGCTGGGGAGCTTGCAAAGCTGCAGACTGCTCTTTGTCTTCTTGCAAAGCACATCTCTCTCTCTCTCCCCACCCCTCTCTCTTTTAGTATCTTAAAAATTTTATTCTAATTTGTTATAGATGACAGCAGAATGCATTCAATTCATAGTACACATATAGAGCACAAGTTTTCATATCTCTGGTTGTACACAATGTAGAGTAACACCATTCGTGTCTTCATACATGGACTTAGAGTAATGAGGACCATCTCATTCCACTGTCTTTCCTACCCCCATTACTCCTCCCTTCCACTCCCTCCCCTTTGCCCTATCTAGAGTTCATCTATTCTTCCCATGCTCCGTCCCTCATCCCCATTATATATCAGAGAAAACATACGGCATTTGGTTTTGGGGGATTGGCTTACATCACTTAGCATGATATTCTCCAATTCCATCCATTTACCTGCAAATGCCATAATTTTATTCTCTTATAATGCTGAGTAATATTCCATTGTGTATATATACCACATTTTCTTTATCCATTCATCTACTGAAGGGCATCTAAGTTGGTTCCACAGTTTAGTTATTGTGAATTGTGCTGTTATTAGCATTGATGCGGCTGTGTCCCTGCAGTATGCTGCTTTTAAGTGCACAGCACATCTTTCGTAGGGCCGTGTGAGGTTAAATCTTAACTATGGTATAATGTATTGAAAACAACTAACTTGTTTGCTAGTATTGAGAAAACATTTTCCCCAGTGGCAAAACACATATGTTCTCATAAAATGCCAGGAAACATACACCTAAAGTACATAGCAGGTAGGCCATTTGGAGTCTTATTTTTCTCCTTTGTCAGGGTCATTGTGCCCCACTAGAGTTAGCCTCGCATGCAAATGTTGCTGTCCTGCCCTGTTCAGCATTCTAGTCTCCTTTTGCTTCAGCTAATAAACAGTAACTCTGCATCTGATTCTTCAGGGTGCACACGCCATGACTTCAGGAGATCGGGCCCCAACAACCTATATATTTTCTGCTCACTCTTCCAGATCCAATCTCCAGCCTTCTGCACGCTAATATATACTCCAGATGTCTCTTTGGATGACTCCTTGGACAAACATCCCCCAATACCTCACCCCAGCCTCTGGTAACTACCATTCTACTCTCTTCCACTGTGAGTTTGACGTTTTTAGATTCCACATTTGAGTGAGATCATATGGTGTTTGTCTTTCTGTGCTTGGTTTATTGTGGTTCCAGTTCTGTGTTGTCATGAAAGAGAGAATTCAACCCTCTCTTAAGGCCGAAGAGTACTCCCTCATGTATACATACAACTTCATTCATCCTCGGTAACAAGACACTTAGGTTGATTCCACACCTTGCCGGTTGTGTATCTTGCTGCAATGAGCCTAGAAGAGCCAAGATCTCCCCATTGTCCTTATCTCATTTCCTTCGGAAAGACCAAAAAGTGGGGTTGTGGATCATATGGTAGTTCTAGTTTTAATTTTCAAGGAACCTCCATACAAACCTCCATAACATCTATCCTAATTTACGCTCCCACCGATAGTATATAAAGGTTTCCTTTTTTCCCACCCACATCCTCACCAAAACTTGTTTTCTTTCATCTTTTGATAACATTCTTTTGAACTATCTCATTGTGGTTTTAATTTGTATTTCCCTGATGATTAGCGATGTTCGGTATTTTTTCACATACCTGTTGGCCATTTCTATGTCTTCTTTTGGAAATGTCTATTCCTTTTTTAATTGGGTTATTTGTTTTCTGGCTATGTCAATACAATTTAGATGATAATCCTTCATTAGCTACTACAATTTGAAAATATGTTCTCCCATTCTGTAGGTTGTCTCTTGTTTCCTTTGCTATGCAGAAGCTTTTCAATGTGATGTAACCCTGTTTTGTCTGGTTTTGTCCTTGTTACCCGTTTTTGGAGTCAAATCCAAAAAAAATCATTGCCTAAACCCCACGGAGCTTTTCTCCAGGTGTCTTGACATGACCATGCATGTGGCTCCAAGGCACCCTGGCTTCTCACTGGGTTCAGCCAAGAGGATACTAGCATGAGGCAGAAATCAGGAGAAAAAGGCCAAGGATGGATTTACCATGAAGCTAACAAAGCTTAAACTTTAGAGCTCTTCACCTGCAGGTGTTCCTTCCAAATGTCTGTTTACATGAAATGTGTTCTTATGAAACTTAAAATGGAAGAGATTTTAAGCACAAATTAATATGACCATTGTCTCGTTCTACTCTAAATTCTCCCTGATTATATTACTTATCTGGTGTCACTGGAGTGGTAGTAGGTATATTCGGCATCTGGCGAAAAAGACATTAAGTTTTCAGTTGGATTTAGCTGAATATAATCACACAGTTCACCGTCTCTCCCATGTATGATTAAGTTTTTGCTCATGAAGTTTCAGAGGCTAGAAAGCAGCAGAGATTTGTCTGACTAACGCCACGTGTCTTTCCTATGTCCGGTGATCATCAATGAGCCTTTGATTCGTCCACCACTTGCCAACATTTGGCCCTCTCTCCCCACCTCCCTATCAGACTGCGGCATATTTTTCTATTCTTGGCACCCGAGTCTTATCCTCCACCAATTCCCTGCCTGCACTCCTCGTTCTCACCAAGCTGAAGTCCATGACTTTGCCGAACCGTGCATTGCAATGTTCTTCTCTTGCCCTGGATGGTCTTATCCAATCACAAGTACCTAACTGCTTATTTATTTTTTGCTGTTTTAAGAAAAAATACTGATGTTGATGAAAACAACATAAAATTCTCATATCAAAGCAAAAATGATAAATACATACCATTAGTTCAAAGAGTATTCAGAATTAGCCACTGCAAAAGCAATTTGAAATGCCCTAAAATCTTACAGCATCTATATGAAAGAAATTAGGTATTGATATACCCAAATTTGACAATGTCTATGAAATTTAAGTGGTGTTTCCAGTAGTAACTTATAAAGCTGGAAGAAAATTTCTCTGAACTATTAATAACACAGATAAATTTAGATAAGTATGCTGAAAGAAAAACTAAATTACCTTTTTATTCTTTTTATAAAAATTGTGACTTTTGTATACAAAGAGATGATCAAAGAGTATGCAGTCGTGATTTAAAAAAAAAAAAAAACTGAAGAAATTCGGGATAAAAGGACCCTACCTCAACATCATAAAAACTATATACATAAAACCCAAAGTCAACCTCAATGTAAATAGGGGGAAACTAAAAGTATTTCCTTTAAAATCTGCAACAAGGCAAAGATGTCCACTCTCACCACTCCTATTTAACATAGTGTTAAAAACTCACCAGAGCAATTAGGTAAGAGAAGGAAATGAAAGGAATAAAAACAGGAAAGGAGGAAGTCAAATTATCACTGCTTGCAGATGATATGAGCCTATCCCTAGATGGATCCAAAAAAATTTCACCAAAAGACGGCTAGAGCTAATAAACAAATTCAGCAAAGTAGCAGGTTACAAAAACCAATACCTTTCCTATATACCAACAATGAATCTACTGAGAAATAATTTTATTCACAATAGCCTCAAAAGAAAAAAAAATACCTTGAAATAAATCTAACCAATGAGGTAAAGATGCCTATAATGAAACCTATAGAACACTGAAGAAAGCAATCGAAGAAGACTTTGGAAGATGGAAAGACCTCCCATGTTCATGGATAGGCAGAATTAATATTGTTAAAATGATCATACTACCAAAAGCAATATACATATTCAATGTAATTGCCATCAAAATACCAATGATATTACTCACACAACTAGAAAAAAGAAAAGAAAACAAAAAAGCAGTCCTAAAATTCGTTTGGAAGATTGAAAGGCCCCAAATAGTCAAAGCAATTCTAACCAAAAAGACAATGCAGGAGGCTTCACAATACCTGATTTCAAATTATACTACAAAGCTAAAGTAACAAAAACTGCAGAATACTGGCATAAAAACACACACATAGATCCGTGGTAGAGAATAGAAGACATAGAGACAAACCCACACATCTACAATCATCTGATCCTCAACAAAGGTACCAAAAACATGCACTGTAGAAAATACAACTACTTTAACAAATGATGCTGGGAAATTGGTTATCCATATGTAGAAGAATGAAACTAGACCCTTATCTCTCACCCAGAACAAAAATCAACTCAAAATGGATCAAAGACCTAGGAATTAGAACAGAAACTATGCAACTCCTAGAAGAAAATGTTTAGTCAACAGTTCAGTGTAGAGGCACAGCAATGACTTTCTCAACAGGATCCCTAGAGATCAGGAAATAATGCCAAGAGTTCACAAATCAGATAGCATCAAATTAAAAAGCTTCTGCACAGCAAAGGAAACAATTAAGAACGTGAAGAGAGAGCCTCGAGAATGGGAGAAAATCTTTGCTAGCTACTTTTCTGACAGAAGATTAATATCTACAATACATAAACAATTCAAATTTTATACCAAAAATCATATAATCCAGTTAATAAATGGGCAAATTAATTAAACAGACACTTCTCAAAAGAAGAAATACAAACGGCCAAGAATATGTGAAAAAAAAATGTTCAACATCATTAGCAATTAGGGAAATGCGAACCAAAACTACACTGAGATTTCATCTCACTCCAGTCAGAATGGCCTATGCTTATATCTAACCAGCTTGGTTTAGGGGAACAGTTCTCAAATTTGGAGCTGTACAATTTATATATTTTTTTAAAATATTAAGGTCTCCAAAGAGCTCTCTTTTGTTAATGTTAGAGATTATCTATCTGTCCACCCATCTAATACATATGCATGTGTATGTTTTTGTGTTCATGTGTAGTTAGAAATGACAACTGAGAAATTGACAATATTTATTTTATAATAAAAATAATAATCCCATTATATGTTAATATAAATAACATATTGTTATAAACAATGGCCATATTTTTAAAAAATGTTATGAGAATCAGGGTGGTGTTTTGCATTTTTGAAAGTGTCTGTATTGTCTGACAAAACAGATGACAATTAAATTCTCATATCTGCCTTTGCATTCAATCTCATATCATGTGAGTTTGGAAAACTCCACTGTACACTCGTGAGAGGATGAGCATTAAAAAGGCAAGTAACAACTTGGTATTATTAGGCTAGTTTGGACCTCGATGACTCAAAGAGCCTTGGGGACCAGCAGCACTTTCTGGCCCACACTTTGGGAATCACATTTTAAAAAACACAGTTTCCTCGTCTACTAAGTGAAAAGTCTGAGCAGAAGAACTTTAAAAAAATGCTAATACTAAAATATTTAAATCCTTTAATTTGTTACTAAAGAAATAATAGCTACCTTTTGGTCACTTTGGAAGTTAGCTAATGAGAATTCAGTATAGGCCATCTGAATGTTAATGATAGTCAAGTGCCCTGGTGTTAAACTTCACTTCTGAAGGGTATCAGAAAAATAAAGAAGGGGGGAAAATATATATAATGTGAATAACTACGATTTATTGAGAAATGAACTTACAGATTGGAACTCTGAATCTTCACATTGACTAACATCTTTCAAAAATTGGATGTGGTTATGGTAAGGCATTTTAAAAGTTCCTATAAAATTACAATAATGATCCCCAACTTCTCATTAACTAGGAACGGGAGGATCTGCAAATGTGTGACCAACCTCCCCTACACTCAACCTGAGTATTTCAAGTTCTAAGCAAGAAAAGTAATTGTGAACAAAACAATGTTGTTAAATGCTGAGAGAAGTTTACATAGTTTAAGAACTGAGTTCAGGAAAAATGCTCCCCTCTGCTGCTTACTGGTTGATCCGGGCCGAGAGCAGGAATGGCTCTTGTAACTCTCCCCACCCTTTCTGGGAAGTGTCCAGCCCATTGAACAGCCTTGTTCTGGAACATCCAGTTGAACTGGATCTCTGGTGGTACATTCTGCCAACCTGAGATCAGTGTGCATCAACAACATAATTCCTTGCTCTCCTTTTTTTTCCCAACCCTGGGGCTTGAGCTCATTCTGGACCCACAGAAAATTGCCAGTGGTATGTTGGGTGGTAATGGTGGTAGATGTCAAAAGTAAGAGGGAACAAAGAATCAGGATCCACCAGAGAAGTCAGTTATTGTTAGATCAGGCAACATCAGCACAATAGACATCTGTTCTGTTTAGAAAACAACTTTGTTTAACTTATGGAGCTGTCAGTATAAGCCACGCTCTTAGGGTATGTCATAAAATGATCTAACCTGCAGACTGGAGTCAGAATCCTCAGCCTAATATCAGTGGTAGCTGTCATTGCAGAATTCCGTTCCATTTGTGGTTTCCCCAAAAGTGCATTGATTTTTAGCTCTTAGATTCATAGCTTAAGAGTTTTAGGTAGAGCAAGCTCTGAATTGGAAGCAATCAAGTTCCACTAGCTAGGCATTCCTCAGTTGTTCATGTTCAACAGAGTTTCACTAGGTGTCTATATGGACAGGCACCAGGTGTTCAATAGTTAATAAGATGATCATGATCCCTGCCCAGTGGACCATACGGTCTAATCTTCCTTCAGTTAGCACTATCACCGTCAGGAATTAGTCAATCAACTGTTTCCAAAGGACAGTTGATCAACCTGGAAAGAACTGTCCAATATCCTCAATTTTAAAACAACTGGGGGCCGGGACTGTAGCTCAATGGTCACACTTAGCATGTACAAGGCCCTGGATTCAATCCCATTGCACCCAAAATTAAAATGACTATGGAGAGACTGTACCTGTGCATCTGAGGTTCAAATCTAGTTAGAAGGGCAGTACTAGAACTTGGCTTTCCTAATCCCCAGATCTTCTCTCTTTGTTTTTTCTCCCCTCCCCCAACAAAAACTCCTGAGTTCACATTTAGAGCCCTGACACTTATGCTGACACATGCAGGAATACTGATTTATCAGCTCTGGCAAAGGAAATATCTTGTTTGTATGGTGTATTTGCCAGCTGCTAGAATACAGTTGTGACATAAATTTGTTTTTCATGAAACTTTCTGTATTTTCAAAATCAAAGTCCAACAGAGAGCTGAACACATGGGAAATATTTCACTTATCATTTTGATTTAGGGATGGATTTATTTATTTATTTATTTATCGGCGGACACAATATCTTTGTTTGTATGTGGTGCTGAGGATCGAACCCGGGCCGCACAAATGCCAGGCGAGCGCGCTACCACTTGAGCCACATCCCCAGCCCTTAGGGATGGATTTAAAGGGTAAATATTAAATAATGACATCAATCTTTATTATTTTATGTGTAAGAAAAGTCTCATCAAAACCTACCTCTCATAGACATGAAATATGCCTTAAGTTGGCTTATCAGGATTACTGAAATGACTTAATATAACCTTTGGATCAGAGATATAAGAAATGTTCTAGACACAAAAAATTGTGGAATATTTTTAGGAGAGAGAAGACTGAGCTAAACTTCTCTGTGGGGGTTTTCTTTTCTTTTTTCTTTCTTTCTCTCTTCAGAGACCTAGTGAGTTCAGTGTGGTTTATGACCCTGTACCAGGTAGAACAGTTGAGCTTATGGGAAAATTTCCAAGTAGTTGCTTTTTCTGGTTGTCTGAAAAAGATTTATTTTTGAAAATGAAGACCCAGGAAAACCCCAGTTGGTGCAAAGCTACATGCTCACAAGGAGTGTAGGCAACACCAGAAAAGTGTCTTGAGCAGGGTGGGGGCAGGGGAGTGCAGGAGAGAAAGAGTAAACACATGTACCCTGTGCACACACTGAAGTGTATGTCCATATTTTCTCTCAGTCCAGTGTGGAAAGGAACACTGATTCCATTCCATATCGTAGATGAAGAAAATGAAGTTCAAGTTCATCACTTGTCCAAGTCACATGACCAGGGATGCAAAGCCTGATCTCGTTTACATTCTCCTGATTATAAATTCTATGTGCTTCCCACCATTCTAGTATGGCATATCCATCACTGTATTTAATTCTCACAATAACTCTCCTGAAATGGATGTTATTTGCAATTTCAAAATTGTTGCCTCAGAAAGGTGAGGTCATTTTGCCCTGAGCCCCAGGGTAACAGGGTGAGCATTTTGTAATGTAGTGAGTGCCAAGCACTGCTCTGTCATTTCAGCCTTGCTCAAACAGGCTCTGGGATCCTGTAGGTCTATATAAGAAGCCTGAATATCCTCTTCAAGAACTTTTAAATTTTGAAATTTTATTTTAATATAATAGTTAGAAATGAATAGAAGCATTGAGGTTGGGGTTGTGGCTCAGCGGTAGAGAGCTCGCCTAGCATGTGCAGGGCCTTGGGTTCGATCCTCAGCACCACATAAAAATAAAGAGATAAAATAAAGATATTGTGTCCAACTACAACTAAAAAATAAATTTTTTTTTAAAAAAGAAATGAATAGAAACATAATTTGGATGACCAAATAATGTGATCAAGTTTCAGTGCAGGCATTTATATTCCTGTTTATACTCCTGATAACACTGTTTATTTGACCTTTAGTGTGTTGGCAAACAAGCTTGGTCACTACTGGTCTGGCAGGACCTCATGTTAAAATAACAATGACTCTTCAGCATTTGTACTTGGTGTTAATTTTGGGTTTTTTTGCTGACCATAATTCTCTTTTGTAATGATAATTCACAACTGGAAGATTGTTAGAATATTAGGTGATTTAATCTATCAAGACAGAGGCAACTCTAGAGCATCTATATAGGAGAGATATTAATGGCTTTATTGGGTTGGAATGAGGAACATTGAAAATTTTCTTGAAGCTTCCTTGACAAAAATGAATGCAGTTTTAATTTAATTTCTTTTAATTTGGAGTGGCTAGGGCAAGTAGAGATCACAGTAGCACTAAAGCCCTCCCCCATGTCACTTTTGGTAACACCACTAAATAGAGACTTGTTTGACATCCACTTCATGAAAACGTCATAATAATCACATAATTTTATCATGGCAGATTAATGGTGAGAGAATAGGGAGGCCTAATACCTGCTGCTTTCACAACAGGTAAATGACAACTGACATCAGGATGCAAGGTGCCAAGGACATTCCACCACATTTAAACAGAAAGGTGCAGAGTAATCCCATGGCATAAATGAGCGAGATGAGCTGAGCTCAAATGGTCCAGCCGCTCAACACACGGAAGCCTCAGCAGCCACGAAAAGCAATGTTTCAAACGATGTATAAAGTTATAAACTTTATTCAAGCTTGTTTGCTTCGTTCTTACATAATTAATGAATTATGCAAATCAGTGCACAGTGACCAAAAATAGAATTTTGTTATATTCGAAATGTCTGTCTTATGGAGTGAGTTTCACAGTGACCATCTGCTATTTTTGCCCACTCATCCATTCTGTCTGCTGGGAGAAGTATCCTGATTATTATTTGAGTGTCCACCCTTCCTCTGGGCAGCCCAGATCTAGTGGCTACTTGCTAGATGGAGCAGAATAGAACATTTTTGTCCATGCAGAAAGCTCCTCTGGATACCACTGACCTAAACCTCATACGAGATGATGTAAAAATAATATTATAGTATTTTATAAATTTCAGTTCACTTCTAAAAGTCATTATTAATCATACTCATTTTCAGTTTTCAGTCACAGGAAAAGAATGATTTTATACAAGTAATCGAGGCCTCTGCAGATCATGTGCAATCTTTGAGAAAAAATCTTTTGATATTATAATAAAATGATGATACTCAATTATTACTTCATCTCTTCCCTCTTGCAGACTTGTTGAAAATGAAGTACCCACCTCCAAGATCATTTCATAACTCCTCCACTTACTCAAGTAAGGGGAACCTTTCCAGATTGCTCAACTTAAAAATACAAGAAACTCTACAAATTCTGAACCAGAAGACAGGGATATGACTCTGATCCAAGCTTTTCCCTCAGGAATTTGGACCACAAATGAATTGAGAGAAATGCAAATTTTAATGGTTAAAGCCACAGTGTCCTGTCACAGAGCTTTGATTTCAGAGCTATAACAATACAGGTTTCCCCCATTATTCAAACTCTCTCCAAACTCCCATGTTCTGAACCCAGAAAAGGAATTCATTTGGATAGCAAAGAATACTTGTATAAAGAATAGAATGTGCCCCCAAAGCTCTTTATTATTGGAAGTCTCTACCTTAGAGTCAAGAAACAGTACTGACTGATGACATTCATTCCGCAAGAAAACAGTAAGAAGCATTTCTTCCAATGCACCTTTGGAACGCATGAATCGTTGTGCTTTCTGAACATGTTTTGACATGTTTTAGCTGATAATCATTTGGTTCTGTGGTGTTCAAAGAAGTTATTTCTACTGATGGCATTTTAAAACAGTATGTCTAAAGCCAGGGGCGGTGTTACATACCTGTAATCCCAACAGCTCGGGAGGTTTGAGGCAGGAAGATCACATGTTCAAGACCAGTTTAGGCATCTTAGTGAAACCCTGTCTTGAAATTTAAAAAGGACTGAGGATGTAGCTCAGAGGTAGAGCACTCCTGGGTTCAATCTCCAGAACGACCAAAAAGTGTGTCTAGAAATATAATTAAAAATAAGGACTATAGAAGGAAAACACATAAATATTTGAGACTCAGAAGATGGATAGTTAACTATACAAAGATGAGGTTTTAGCAATTAGATGCATTGCAAGTGATAAATGATTGTAAGAAGAAGGAAAAAGTCACATGGTAAATGTATAAAAGTCTCTCCTCATGTTTACCTAATGGAGAGGAAAATAATTATGAAAAACCTTAATTAATTGTCCTCTCATCTCCTAAAACAGTTGGGGATGGTATAATCTCTGTGGTGTCCCTAAGGCACATCCTCCCCCTTTCACACAGTGAAAGAGCATGCCTGGCCTAGGGCTTGGCAGAAACATGGATAAATCCTCAGCCAAGTAAGTCAGGGAGGACAGGGCCTGAGTTTGGAGGCAGTGGAGGGAGTTACAAAAGAAAGAAAAGGGACTCTTAAGGGTGAAGAGTGAAGGGCAGAAACCTAGAAATGCTTGAGGGAATTTTGAAGGACAAGAGAACTTGATTCAGTTTTGTTCAGTGCTGGATAGAACTGTGGCATAAGTGCGCTTGTCCCTTTCTCCAAATTTTCAGTAAGTGTCTGATCCCACAAATGAGTTTTTTTTTTTCCTTTCTTGGAGGAGTAAAATATAGTTGAGCTTGGTATGGTGGGCCCATGCTTGTAATCCCAGTGGTGTGGGAGGCTGAGGCAAGAGGATCTCAAGCCAGCCTCAGCAATTTAGCAAAGCCCTCAGCAACTTAGTGAGACTCTGTCTCAAAGTGAAAAAGTTAAAAGGGCTGGGGATGTGACTCATTGATTAAGTGCCCCTGAGTTCAATCCCTGGTCAATAATAATAATAATAATAATAATGATTGAGTTGCATGTCTGGATCAATACTAAGCAGAGAGAAGAGTAATAGCAAAAGATAGTGTTAATCTTGCACTTGGGCCAGAAGGACCCACCCCAGATTCCACATCCTGGTCTAACACAGTGCTACTCATACTGTAGTACAAATGGACACCTGTGGCCCCGGGGTGGGGGGGTGTCAAAAGGCCAATTCATATTCAGTGGATCTGGAGTGGAGTCTGAGATCCTGCCATTCCTACAAGCTTACAGATGCTGCTATTGCTACTGGTGGTGGGAAGAGGGACTCTGCTCCAAGAGAACATGCTCCAGGACCTTGCACAAGTGGCCCAAGCCCATGTCCAGGGATACTTTGTCCCTGAGTGCATACAGGCCACATTGGACTCATCCAGTATGTATAAACCTACATTGCTTATCCACATACCACTAGGGCTGTTTGCCCAAGGAGTGGCTATTGGAAGGCAAGTGGACAGAACTTAGACATGTCCAGCTGTGCATAAATACATGTAAGGCCGCTCATAATGTGATATAATGCGGGGAGGAGGCATGAGAAGAAAAAAAGGGGGTGACCAGGTTGGGAGGGGATTTGTGGGTAGGTCCAGCTCTCCCCACTCTGTTGAATTCCAATGGGGAACTAGAAGATCAAGAATTCTGAATTTCAATCTGGCATTCTAAGTTTTTATAAAGGCATATTAGCCAAGGTAGGAGAATAGTATATATTTTTTAATAGTTTGTTGTAGAGTCATTGGGTTTGTGAGCCTCTCTTCTTACTCCTGCCCTATCCTGCCCTGGACTCTGTAAATATTAGGGCAGGTCTGTACAAAGACGACACACCTCCAGGCAGACCCAGAGTCCTTCAGAAACTGGAACCATCCCAAACAGAATCTCACCAGGAATGTGTAGAAATCAGGATTTCTACACAAGGATGTGTAATGGGAGGCCTAAGCTGACATCTGGATTCCATTAAAATGTTTGGAAGGTATCAAGATGTGAGAAAGCATTCACAATAGCTAAAAACTATGGAACCAACCTAAATGCCCTTCAACAGATAAGTGGGTTTAAAAAAAAATGTGGTGTACATATACACAATGGAATATTACTCAGCATTAAAGAAAATGCAATTATGGCATTTGCAGGTAAATGGATGGACCTAGAGAACATCATGCTAAGTGAATTAAGCCAATCCCCTGAAAAACAAAGGCTGGATGTTTTCTGCTGATCCATAGTGGCGGGGAGGTGTGGGTGGGGGTAGGGAAGAATGAAGGAAATTTGAATTGTGCAGAAGGGAGTGAGGGGAGGGGTGGGGCTGTGGGGATGGGAAGGATGGTAGAATGAGACAGACATTATTACCCTATATATGTGTATGATTACCAAGTACAGCCAGAGGACTGAAAAATTGTGCTCCATTTGTGTAAAATGTGTCAAAATGCATTCCACTGTCATCTATAACTAATTAGAACAAATTAAAAAAAAAACAATAGAAGGTAAACCAGTAGAATAGAAGAAGGGGGTCAGAGGGAAGCAGGGGAGGGAAAGGGGAGATAAGAAATTGATCAAATTATACTATTTTATTTTGTGCATGTATGAATATATTACAACAAAGCCCACTGTTATGTATAATTATAATGCACCAATAAAAAGGAAAAAAATATGTGAGAAAGCAAAATATGTTAAGATTCTACTAGATAAAATGATGGCTTCACCCCCAGAAAATTTGTAGTCAAATTAGCATGTAAACAGTCAAACATATACATTAATACATTAGCAAATTTCTTTCATACTTTGAAGCACAAGAGAGACTGTTGAATATTCAAGCAGATTAAACAACATCTAAAACATTGCATCTTATTTTAGTTTTCCAGCCGGCAGAGAAGGCAAAAACTAGAGCAAATTACCAAATACTATTTTAATGGTCTGTACTTGAACTTCTAACTTGGGACAGTTATGATAAGATTACAAAACCAAACACACTTTTGTATACACAAAAAACCCCAATGTCAAATATTTCACAAAGATACTGGTGAGGAAGTCCTGACCAGTCAAATTTAAAATATGCTTGCAGGCTGGGGATGTGGCTCAAGTGGTAGCGCACTTGCCTGGCATGTGCGGGGTGCTGGGTTCAATCTTCAGCACCACATAAAAATAAAATAAAGATGTTGTGTCCACCAAAAACTAAAAATAAATATTAAAAAATATTCTCTCTCTCTTTAAAAAAATAAATAAAATAAAATATACTTGCTTTGAGTATCTGTTAGATTTTCTTTCTTATTGGCTAAATTCAGAGGCTGTTGAAGACCAGACCCAGCCAGGTTGGTTAGGGGCAGCATGAAACATAAAGAGCATTGATCCAGGAGTCAGACCCCCAGATTTTAATCTCGACTCTCTCTGCTAATATGCAAAGTGACCTTGAAGAGTCAGTCATAAGCCTCTCTGTGGCTCATCTTTAAATTAAGGTGACATATTTTCTAGAATAATTAGTCAAGAGAAAGAAAGAAAAGTCCTCCAAATAGGAAAGGAAATCAATGAAATAAAATAGTGAAATTGTCATTTTTGGTTGATGATTGAAACTAACATACAGAAAAACGCCACCAAAAAAACTGTTAGAACTAGTAAGAAAATACACTAGATGTGAATGATACAAAATCAACACCAAAAGCAGTAGCACTGCCAAACATTAACAACAAAGTAGCTGGGTAGGTGGTGCACTCCTGTAAACCCAGTGACTCGGGAGGTTAAGGCAGGAGGATCTCAAGTTCAAAGCCAGTTTCAGCAACGTCATGAGGCCCCAAGCAACTTAGTGAGACTCTATCTCAAAATAAAAAATCAAAAGGGCCAGAGATGTGGCTCAGTGGTTAAGCACCTCTGGTACTAACAAAAACAAACAAACAAACTAGCCCCCCTCCCCAAAACTCAGGAGAATAATCTCATTTATAATGGCTATAATACAATAAAATAAGATGTTTAGAAATAAATTTAACCAGGGAGGTGAAAGACTGAAAACTGCAAAATGTTGATCAAAGAAATTGAAAAAGACACAAATAAATGCAAAGATACCCTGTATTTGTGGATTGGAAAAATTAATATTGTCAAAGTGTCCATAGTACCAAAGCAATTTATAGATTCAGTGCAATCCCTATCAAACTTACAATATGCCAGGCACACTGGTGCATGCCTATAATCCCAGCAACCCAAGGCAAATTTGAGGCCAGACTTAGCAACTTAGCAAGACCCTGTCTCAAAATAAAAAATAAAAAGACCTGGGGATGTGGTGCAGTGGTAAAGCAACCCTCAGTTCAATCCCCACTGCCAAAATAATAACAATAATGTCATCATTTATCGTAGAAATAGGACAAAAGGTCCTAAAATTCATATGAAATCACAACCCCACACATACATGCCAGATAGCCAAAGCAATCATGCACAAGAACAAAGTTGAAGGTATCAGATTCTAAGATATGTTACAAAGATATAATAATTCAACAGCATGGTTCTAGGAAAAAAAAATAGACACATCAACCAGTGCAATACAATAGAAAGCCCAGAAATGAACCCATGCATGTGACGATCAATTGATCATTGACAAAGGTGCCCAAGAATATGCAATGGGAAATGGATACTCTCTTTAATTAATTGTGTTGGTAAAGTGGATATCCAAATGAAGAATGAAATTGGACCCTTAAATAACACATGCAAAAAAAATCAGTTCAACATGGAATAAGAAATTTAAATGTAAGGCCAAAACCTGTAAAACCACTAGAAGGAAATGGGAAAACAGAACAACATTGTGTAGGCAATGATTTTTTTTTTAAAGAGAGAGAGAGAGAGAATTTTTTTTTTAATATTTATTTTTTAGTTTTCGGTGGACACAGCATCTTTGTATGTGGTGCTGAGGATCGAACCCGGGCCGCACGCATGCCAGGCAAGCGCGCTACCGCTTGAGCCACATCCCCAGCCCCGGCAATGATTTTTTTTTAAATTTGCCCAAGTGCAGGTGACAAAAGCAAAATAAACAAACGGGATCACACCCAACTAAAAAGCTGCTACACAGCAAAGAAAACAGCAGTGTAGAGAGACAACATGTGGATTAGAAGGAACTATTTGCAAACTGTATATCCAACAAGGGGTTAATATCCAAAATCTATAAGGAGCTCAAACAAGTCGATAACAAGAAAACAAAAGCCCAGTTAAAAATGAGCAAAGGAGCTGAATAGATATTTTTCGAAAGAAGAGATGCAAATGATTAACGAGTGTATGAAAAAATGTTCAGCATCACTAATCATTACAGAAATGCAAGTTAAAACCACAGCAAGCCATCGTCTCACACTTTTTTGAATGACTATCATCAAAAGTACAAGAGATAACTAGTGTTGGTAAAGATATAGAAAAAAAGGGAATCCTTGTACACTATTGAAGGGCCTATAAATTTGTACAGGCATCATGGAAAACCATATGGAGATTCCTCAAAACACTGAGGATAGAACTACTGTATGATCCACTAGCAATCCCACTTCTGGGTATTTACCAAAAAAATTTGACATCGGTTTATTAAGGAGATATCTGCTCTCCTATGTTCATTGCAGCACTATTTATAATAGTCAAATTATGAAATCAACCCAAATATCCGTCAACAAAAGAAGGAAAAACACACACACACACACACAATGGAATATTACTCAGCTTTTAAAAAGAAGGAAATCACACCATTTGTGATAACATATGAATATACGTGGTAGAGAAATAAGCGAAATAAGCCAGGCACAGGGAAACAGTGTTCTCACTTGCATATGGAATCTTAAAAAAGTCAAACTCAGGCTGGGGTTATAGCTCAATGGTACAGTGCTTGCCTAGCACATGTGAGGCACTGGGTTTCATCCCCAGAACCACATAAAACTAAATAAACCAAATAGAGGTACTGGGTCCATGTACAACAAGAAAGAAAGAAAGAAAGGAAGGAAGGAAGGAAGGAAGGAAGGAAGGAAGGAAGGAAGGAAGGAAGGAAGGAAGTCAAACTCATAGATGCAGAGATAGGATGGTGGTTACTGAGATTGGAGCTGGGGAGCATGAATAGGTGATGGTCACAGGGTATTTGAAGAAATGGATTGTTAACTAGCTTAATTTAAATATTTGATATTGTATTCATAAATCCTAACACCCATTTTGTACCCACGTAGATTTATACTATTATAAATTGTCAATTTTCAATTTTAAAAATACCATTAAAATTAATGTGACTACAAAGTCTTCAGCACAAACATTCTATGGTATCTATAAATATATTATTATTATTTTCTTTTTTCATGAATTGCTGCTGATGGTCTTCTTTTTTGTCATTAGAAGAACTGACATTTATATCACAGAGTTAAAGAGGAGACATAAGCTGAATCTCATTTTTATTGGCAAGAATATTGAGGCTAGAGTTCAGAAGGAACCTATTCAACTCAGGCTTACTTAAACAAAAAGGAGGAACTTACTGACTTGAAATTAGAAAGACCACGGATGAGCAAGGTTTTTAGGTTGACAATCTTTCAGGTTAAAGTTCAACAAAAAAAAGGGAGCTTTTGCTTCTCAGTTACTTGTTCTGAAACCTAGAATCTTATTTTAATTTCCCAAGAATCCCCATGAAGTGGATAATTTTCTTCCTTTTTAGTATCTGCAAATATCTACTTCATGGAGTTGTTGTGAATTCAAAATAAGACCACGCAATTTAAAAATACGCAGCTTGGAGGGGCTGGGGCTGGGGCTCAGTGGTAGAGTGCTTGCTTCGCATGTGTGAGGCACTGAGTTCGATTCTCAGCACCATATACAAATGGATAAGGTAAAGGTCCATCAACAACTAAAAAAATATTTAAAAAAAAATACTCAGCTTGGAGGTGGGGACAACCTCAGTGGTGAAAATGCATATTTAACATGCTTGAGGCCCTGGGGTCAATCCTCAGCATCCAAGAAAAACAGTGCTCAGCCAATTCCTGGTACCTAGCAAAAGCAAAAACATTGTATCCTGTGTACGTGTGTGGTAAAACATGTATGTCTTATTTTTATTACACGTTGCCACTGCCGCCATCATCATCATAATCATCATCATCATCATCATCATCATCATAATCATCATCTACACTAGTGGTTTCCAAACTATGCTCCAAAGAAATGAAAGTTTCCCTGGGCTTGCAAACAACGAAACATTTGACACCAATAATGAGAATTACTGAATGAAGAGCAAGTTTACTGATTTTTAAAATGTATTTTATGTAGTTTCATATAAGACTTTGCTTACATTTCATTGTTGAAAGCAGATTTTAAAAACTACTGATGATGTTCCAATCCATTAATTTTACTGATAATAAAACTGAAGCACAGAGAGATGAATCTAAATTCCCAGCTTTGAACATGTTAATGTACCTCTTAGGACATACTTCAATGCAAATAACAGAAAGTCCAAATTAACTGGCTTAAATAATAAATGGGAGTGATCAATCACACAATTAACAGGAAAGTCCAAAAGTAGGATCTAATTCAAGGATAGTTTGATTGAACAGCTCAACAAGCTCATCACCACCTGTCTGTTCTATCTTCCTTCGCCTGTGGGTTCCATTCTATGCCAGCTGTGCTCATGGATGTACAATGTTTGCAATTGTTCTGGGGTTTAAAATCATCCCAGGCCATTCAGAAAGAAAGAGGGTGTTTTCATGTCAATATTCCAAGTGAAAATTCTGACATTCATCCTCTAAGTTTGGGTCATGTGTGTACCTCTGAACCAATTAATGTCCCCTGGAGAACTGAATATACCCTTCAGGCGACCTAGAAATGAGTTCGATATTGTTCAGGTTTCTCCAAAGCACAGTGGCCATCTATGGATGGGTTATGTGCTCAAAGAAAAACTTGGGTGGGGTTAGGAAGGAGGAAGAGGGAATGAGCCTTGGTAGGCCACCAAAAAAAAAAAAAAATATCTGCACTTTGGGACTTTGGGAAAATTACTTCCCTTCTCACATGTAAAACAAGGTGCTGGATTTGGTCAGTAATCGCAAATATTAAGTCACCTGGATGGCTTACTAAAGACTGCCAGTTCCAAGGCCCCCTGATGGCAGGTTACATTTTTTACATAAGCATGACAGATGGCTCTTCCCTAAGTGGTCTCTGGGCCATCCACACAGCAACACTGGGCAAGTGAAAGTGGGGTCCCAGGACACCTGCCAGATCATGATCTGTCAGTTACTGCTGTGTGGTGAGGTAAGGAGTTGCTTCAGAATACAAACCAGCTAGGACCCTGAGCACACCGATCCAGCTAATTGTTTTTATGTAAGGCTTTCTTGATGAAAGAAGTGGTGTGCTGATAACTGCATGGCTTTATGTTTTTGTTCTGCATTTATCAGCTACCTAAAAAGTCATTTCTACCAGACACCAACAACCAGAGATGAAAGAAGATAGATCATGGGAGACATGTAAGAATCCAGTCCATGGGGGTCTTCAAGGCACAAGATGCTGCAAAATTCACCCTTTAAGCAGCTGCAATGAGGGGGTAAGGACATGAATACTTCACGTGGTCCTGAGGGTCTATAACCCTCCCTGTACCACTGTTAGCCACCAAAGAGTGGACCAACTTCCTTGGTATGAAGCTCTGCAATTAGGTGGCTATTTACAGAGAAGCTAAATTCAGATATGGCCCACACCACTGATAAAAGCCCAGCAGCAGGGTGAATTGGTACTGATCTTTGTTTCACCTGCTTTCCTATTTTCACACGCATGTAACAAATCATGTCTTGTTCTGATTGGATGTTCCTCTGGGAAAAATTACAAACCATTATTCAGGGATATATTTCAAAAGTTCTGTTAGAATGAGATTAAAGGGGCTGAAATTTAGGAAATTAGATTTACCAGTTTTAATATCCTTGTATTTATTAGTTAGACAATCAAAAAAGGTAATGTTGGAGCTGGGCATGGTGGCGCACACCTGTAATCCCAGCGTCTCGGGAGGCTGAGGCAGGAGGAGCACAGGTTCTGTAAGGGTCCGGCGAACGTCGGAGGAAGAGACCACCAAGGGACTGCAGCTCATGCAACAGCAAAAGGGGTTTATTGAGATTCCAGCATGCTGGGGCTCCGTGCCCACTCGAGAAAGGAGAGCAGCCCAGAGCCCAGAGCAGGGGTTGTGCAATGCTTAAGTACACTTTTTGGGGAGGGCAGGAACTTTACATACATCACAGTCTCCTTTAACAAATCATCATACACCACGGGAAAATCAAACAACAATTCCTAAACATGATTAGTTCATTCATTGGCAGGAACAGGTCAGGCTGGAGTGATAGGTCATTCCTAAGGAGGGGGTTACATTCAAACTGATTGGTTTAGGCCCTGAGGTGTGTACGTGCTGGACTGCACAGGATCTTAAGCTATAAATCAACTAAATGGCCAGTAGGGCATTGTCTTAACTGCCTCAGGAATTTCAGGTTTTGCATGTAGCATAGGAACTTAACAATACCTGGTCCTTTACATTTTAACTCAGGCCTTGCAGCTTAGAAACTTTACAATGCCCGGTCTTTTACACTTTAACTTCAATTTCTTTTACCCTTACAGTTCAAAGTCAGCCTCAGCAATTCAACAAGACCCTAAGCAACTCAGTGAGACCCTGTCTCAAAATACAAAAAAAAAAAGGAGGAGGGTGCTGGGGATGTGGCTCAGTGGTTAAGTACCTGTGAGTTCAATCCCTGGCACCAAAAAAGGCAGTGTTGTGTGATATATAAAAATAAAATCTGATTTAGGTTCCAGTGTCAGTTCTTTCCCTTCAACTGCCTCAACCTCCCTGACCAAAAGCCAGAGGACAGAGAGCCTGAGAGACAGACAGGAACAACCACTTGGTTCTTGACCTGGGTGTGTGCTGCATCAATATTTATTACCCTGTTTTTCTTTTTCTATGTGGGATTATAATTTGCATTTCCTATGTGGGATTATAATTTGCATTTCCTATGTGGGATTATAATTTTCATTTCCTATGTGGGATTATAATTTGCATTTCCTATGTGGGATTATAATTTGCATTTTAAAAGGAGGAGGTTGGGCTGTAATCAGTGGTGGAGCATGGGGCACTTGCTTAGTTTGTGGGCAGCCCTGGGTTCAATCTCAAGCACCAAAAAGAAAGAAAGAAGAAGAAAAGGAGGAAGAAAAGAAGAAAGGAAGGAACTAAAAGAGGAAAAACCAAAAGGAAAGGAATGGCAAATAAAGAAAACACACTGCAGCTAGCTCCTGGTTTTTGTACTAGTAAGTGTCTGGGATTTATTAAACCTAAAAAAAAATAGTACCCAGAAGCCTCACTCAGTGGATGCTCTCAAATGTTGTTGTGAAGTCAGTAAAACAATAGATTTTTTTAATGTTATATTTTGCATTTCTTTATCCACAGTGAACCTTGGACAGCAGCTTCTACCTATTTATCTTAATAGATTTCTTTTTAAAGTAACCAGAAATTAAATAAAGACACATACCATGCTCAGGCTCATTGTAAATACACACAGTTGTGGGGAACCTGTGATTTTGTTGGCCTTCTTATGGTGTTGAAACTGCATTTTGATCGTCTGGGTAAAACTAGAGCCACAGACATGGACTGTGGTTTGTTTTTAGGAATGTGTATATCAATCAGGAATGATCTAGCTGAAGGTGAAAGATAGTCTGGCTTAACCCATGGGGATTATTTTTCACACATTCGAGAGAAAGATCTGGATGAAGGCAGCTGCTGGTGTTGGTACAGAGGCTGCATAATTTCAGGGCTGGCATCTCTGTGACTCTTCCGACTGCCTCCTCCCAGTCACAAATAACCAAGACAGATCCAGGTACCAGGTTGAAGGCACCCAAAGGGAGGGCAGGAAGAGGGATTGAAGGGCAAAGGGCCAAAGTTTTGCTTTTATCAGAAAAGCAAAAACTTTCTCCCCGCAGCAGCAGACCACTGTCTATATCTCAGACTGGAACAGGTCACACAGCCACCCCCAGCTGCAAGGAGCCAGTGAGCACAACATTTAGCTTTTCAGCCTTCATGGAGTTAGCAAAGGACAGGAGGATTGCAAACAGCCATTAGCTAAGCCAGCTGAGGTTGAATGCCAACAAGTCTTCCCTGCAATATCCAAAATGTCCAAAGTGAGAGGGAATTCTTTGGCTTTAAAGGTACATCAACAACTAAAAAATATTAAAAAAAAAAAAGAATGATTTCTAGGAGGTCTCTAATTATACATACATGTGGCCAGAAGGGTGACATAACATTAATTTGTTTCTGAAGATTTGTTAGCAGTTGCCTAGTATGAAACCAAATGTTAAGAGACCAGGATAACTAGATTTTTAACAAAGGAGAAATTCATCAGGAAGACTCCAGACACCAAGAGTGGATGGTTAGTATCAATAAGCAGGCAAAGGCACTGAATTCAGCAAGTGAGCCTACTAGGGCACTTGGAGATAAGTTTCACTCACTGCACTTTGCCTAGGAGTGATCTCGAAGCCAACTCCTGAAAGACACAGAAGGTCCTCTCTAGTGTCATTGAAGCTGACCGACCACTTCCCACCAGCTTGCCCAGAATTAAGGATGCATGAAAAATGGACATCATGGAGTTGTGATGACAGGAAGGAGCAGACTTAGATTCCTCCCCTACCAGTAGGGCACCCCTTAAGAGGACAGGCACTAGAGCCAGCCAGACCCCCAGGGTCCAAATCCTGGCTCTAATTAACTGGGAGCTAAGCAAGCCTGAATCTCTGAGATTTTGTTTCTTCATCAGTAGAAAAATATCATAGAATTTAAATGAGGATTAAGTAAATTAATAAATATAACTTACTTAAAATCACATGTGTCATATAACAAGTGTTGGATAAGAGCTGACTCTGCATGTTGGAACACATGTAATCCCAGTTACTCAGGAGGCCAAGGCAGGAGGATTGCAAGTTAGAGGTCAGCCTCAGCAACTTAGCAAGACTCTGTGTCAAGATAAAAATTTTAAAGGCTGGGGGGGTGTAGCTCAGTGTAGAATATGCCTAGCACATGCAAAGTCCTGGGTTCAATTCCCAGTACCGGGGGCGGGGTGTCAAAAATTAAAGGCTTTCTCCTATGATTATGTTGGTATCATACTTTTACATATGCCTGTTTTTGATAAAGTTTTCCTTTTCTGTGTTTTAAATTTCTGATTCTAATGGGAGAAAGTATTTTCTAAGTACTCTTCTGACAGGGGATTAACATCCAGATAATAGAAGGAACTCAGAAAACTTAACAACAACAAAAACAAATAATTCAATTAAAAATAGGTTAAAAATATCTGATATAGCCAATATAAAGAACTGTATTGAGGTTTCTCAAAAAGCTAAAGTTGGAACTATCATATGACCCATTTATCCTGCTTCTGGTCATATACACAAAGGCAATAAAATCAGTATACCAAAGAGATACCTGAATGCCCATATTTATTGCAGCACTATTCAGCATAGCTATGATATGGAATTGGCGTAGGTGCCCATCAACAGACAAATGGATGGAGAAACTGTGGAGTATATACACAACAGAATATTATTCAGCCATAAAGAGAAATAAAGTCCTATCATTTGCAGCAAAATGGCTGGAACAGGAGGACATTAGGTTACATAAAATAAGTCCGACACAGAAAGATGAGTGCCTCATGTTCTCCCTAAAAAAGTAACCCCGAAAGTAGAATAGTGATTATAAGAGATTGGGAAGGATGGGAGGTGGAAAAAGGGAGATGGGATTTCATCGGGCGTGATGTGTGTAGGTATGGAAATATCACACTGAACCCAATTAATATATACAGAAAAAAATCTATTCTAAAACCAACAAGCTTTCTACAAAGAATTCAGAAAAGACAGAGAAAGCAAAAGTTACTTTTAACAATCCATATTTTATCTCTGTAGAGAAAACCACGACCAATATATTATATTTAATTCATCTATAGATACTCATTTACAAAAGCAAAATATACCCTGCATAGTACTTTGTCTTTTTAAAAAATTAACAATATGTTAGACACCTCTTTCCACATCTATAAATATATCTCTATAGAATCTTTTTAGTTGCAAAGTTCACATATATCAAAATAGCAAGGACTAGGGATGTAGCTTTGTAAGGGTAAAAGAAATTGAAGTTAAAGCGTAAAAGTTAAAGGGTAAAAGACCGGGTGTTGTAAAGTTTCTAAGCTGCAAGGTCTGAGTTAAAATGTAAAGGATTAGGTATTGTTAGGTTTCTATGCTACCTGCAAAACCTGAAATCCCTGTAGCTGTTAGGACAATACTGGAACTGCCCAGTAAATATTCCCACTGACTCCCTGGTTGTCCAATAACTCGGGACTCTGTGTAACTGGTCACGTAGTCCTTTAGGCCCTAAAACCAATCAGTTTGAATGTGTACCCCGTTTAGGAATGACCTATCACTCCAGCCTGACCTGTTCCCGCCAATGAATGAACTAATCATGTTTAGGAGTTGTTGTTCAATTTTCCCGTGCCTCATGATGATTTGTTCTGATGTATACAAAGCCCTCCGCCTTCCCCAAAAAGTGTACTTAAGCAGTGCTCAGCCCCTGCTCGGGGCTCTGGGCTGCTTTCCCTTCTTGAGTGGGCACGGAGCCCCAGCATGCTGGTTCAATAAATCCCCTTCTGCCAATTGCATGAGTGGTCACTTGGTGGTCTCTTTCTCTGACGCTTCGCCTGACCCTTACAGCTTCATGGTAGAATACTTCCCCACCATGTTGTTGTAGTCAGTTTTTTTCACTGCTGTAACCAAAAGACCTGAAAAGAAAAATTTTAGAGGAGGAAAAAAGTTTATTTGGGGCTCACAGTTTCGGAGGTCTCAGATGTCTGACTCCACTGCTCTGGGCCCGAGACGAGGCAGAACATAGGGCAAAAAGGAGTAGAGTTGGAAAGCAGCTCAGGATAGGGCAACAAAGAAGCAGAGAGAGATTTCACTCACCAGGGACAAAATATAAACCCCACAGGCACAACTCCAATGGCCCATCTTCTCCAGCCACACCCTACCTGCCTTTGGTCACCACCCAGTTAATCCATTCAAGAGGATTAATGAACTGATTAGGTTAAGACTCTCATAATCCGATGATTTCGCCTCTGAACTTCCCTGCACTGTCTCCTACAGGAGCTTTTGGGGGATACCTCATATCTAAACCATAGCACATATGTAAAACCCTCGGTTCAATCTCTAGCGCTGTCTGCCCCCCGCAATCAAGTTGTATGCATTAAATAAATACAATTTCTATTTAATAGTTATACCTCAAAAAACCACACGATTATTCCCCAAAGAATTTTTAAAGTATCAATATTGGTTCATTACTTATAACAAATGCACTATACTAATATAGGAGGTTAATAATAGGGAAAATTTGGTGGAAGGCATAAGGCTACTCTGGAGTATATCCACAATAGTTCTTTATAATTATTCAAAATAGTGTTTACTTACCAAAAAATAAAAAAGTGCATGTGGCATGGGCTGCAGTTCGATGATCTTTATTTACCCCTGCAGCTGACTGGAGGATACCTTCTTGTTCTTAATTACAGGATGATTATTTATTCTGAAGTGTGATATCTGCTTAAAGCCTGATGGGCAGTTTGCCTGGGATAATTTGCAGGCTCCCCCTTTGTGATATTTTTATGATATCAGTATTTGCAAATTATCTAAATGCACCCTTGGCAAGTTTCTGCTTGGCCACATTCAGCCATGGCTCACCATATACCATAGATGTGTTTTCTGCCACAAACTTGAACATGACATTGATGGACTCCAAGCAGACAATCCTCATGCTATCCATGTTTAAACAAAGAACAGCTTGCTGTCTGGGGCTTATGTTTGTCTTCAAAGAAAATGAGAAGCAGGATAATGAGGTGGAAGATTCCTTCAATGATGGACACATAATGAACCAGGGCTTCTGTGACAGCATATTTTAAAGTGATTTCTACTCAACTTGCCTGGAGTATTTCTGGATGCAACCCAAGACCCCAGTTATCAACTTTTAGAATCAACTCTGGAGTCATGTTACTGAGAACTGAAAGACAAGATTCCTAAGCCTCTATCCCAAGAATTCCATTAGGACTCCTTAGACACTAGTTTCCAGGCTAAGTTTGAGCAAGGGATGTTATTATTTCTCTGACACCTTGACAAGGCAGATGGCAGTATGACATCGTCACCCCTCAAGAATTATAGAAAGCAGTCTCTACTTCAGACTTGGAGCCAAATGGACAAGTTACTCTTGTCTAAGATGCCATCAAGTCTTTGAGGCAGTCACAGCCTAAGACATCACTTTACATAATATCACACTGACAATAAGCAAGAATAAATCACACAGACTGTATAAGGGGGTCATTGGTATTTTTCATTTGTGGATTTTAGACAACACTTCCTCCATTGCTAGTTTAAATGATGTACCACATTACAATTCTGGTTTTGCTTTTTTCTAGCTAATTTACCTGATCTTGTTTAGGAGAGTGTTCTAAATGTTCTAAATTTGCAGCATGTTGTATTTACAGATCCTTTGCCGTGCAATCTTCATAAACAAAATGTGTGTAAGCCTACAGAGTTTCTATTTGTAATCAGTAAGTAAGGCATAATTCAGTTAAAATTAACTGAATTTAATCCAACAAATATTTGTGGAGTGTCTGTTCTAGGTTTAAACTGCTAGGCTCTGGGGAGATAAGAATGTGGAGGAAGAGATATAAAACAGGTTAATATTTTTGAGAATCATGGGATGGTTGGGCAAGAAAGGCAAATGTACTTGAAACAATTAGATTGTTGGGCAGACATGATAAAGTCCCTCCTTCCTTCTTTCTTACCATAGTACCTGGAAGTGAAATAAAACTTCTTCCTTCCAGGTGCTTATGGTAAGAATGAAGGCCTTTCTTACACTGTGGCAGAAATGAGAGCATGGAGTGGGGGTGGGGTCTGAGAGGGTATATAAAATTCCATAGAGGGGACGGCTCCTGGAGGCCCCTCCAGAAGGAACAAGAGCCCTCTGGAGAAGACCCAGCAGTTCCTGTTCTGAGACAAAAAAATTCAAGATGATTTTGGGGGTTTGTTCACTGAATCTCTAACATTGCTTTAAGAATAGTCATGTATGAAATGAAGGAACAAGGGGTTTTAGAAAGTTCCAGGTTACAATAGGCTAGACTGTCTCGGGAAGTTTCATGGAGAAGCCAGGAGAGTAGGAACTCTATTGTGTCTTGGAAGATAACCAGGATACAAAAGGCCGCAAATAAACTGGTGAAACATTGCAGGGGTGATATATCTTTTTTTTTTTTTTTTTTTTAAATTTAAGGCCATGTAGTGTGACCCATAGTCCCACTTCTAGGAATTTGTCTGCTAGAGTTTGGCTCTTAAATGTCCCCAAAGGCTCATGTGTTAAAGGCTTGGTCCCCAGGGTGGCACGGTTGGGAGGTGGAAGAACTCAAGAGGTGACAGCCAGGAGGTCTTTAGGTCAGTGGGAGTGTTCCCTCACAGGGGATTGTGGTCCCCAGTCCCTCCCTGCTCTTTGTTTTCCTCTCTGGCCCCAAGGTGAGTGATTTTGGTCCACCACACACTCCCACCGGATGTGTGCCCCTCTCTCAGGCTTAAAGGCAACAGGACCAACTGATCACAAACTGAAACCTCCAAAACCCTGATCCAAAGGAAATCCTGTGTTTTTAAGTTGATTATCTCAGGTGTTCATAATAGGGGTGGAAAGATGACTAATGCATTATCCTACAGAAATAATTATGTGAGTGGAAAAGACCCACATATAAGAAAGTTTATCAAAATATTCTTTGTACAGCAAAAAAAAAAAAAAGGAAGAAGGAAGAAAGCAAGTAAGCAAGTTCCTCAATAAAGGACTAACCGAAGAAATTATGGTACTATGTACAGTGGAATACTATTCAGTCATTAAAAGGACTGCAGTGTGATATGTTAATAGCTTGGAAAGATTTCTATGAAGAAAATTCTTGTAGAAAATATGTAGCGTATAAACCCATCTCTGTGAATAACAGTAAAGTATGTTTTATGAGTATGTGTCTGTGTTAAGAAATGTATGTCTGCTAAGCTGAAGGGAAATTTTTAGAAGGCCTAACCTGGTGAGGTGTCGGGGGAGGGGACAAAAGGACAGTCAGTGAAGATAATGAATGAAGATGGAGGCTGATTCAAGAGGAAATAAAATGCTAATACCTCCAGAGCACTTCCCCCTCCTCTACCTGTTGCCAAAGTCACCTTCCTTCAGGGAATTGTTCCTCCCTACAAGGAGTTGTTAATGAGTAGGTCTCTGGGTGACACCCTGCCTGCCTGTACCCACCCTTGGATCCCTTCACCTTTTGGGTCGCATAGGCAGGATGGGAGGAGGAGGGGGCATGAGAGCCAAGAGAATCTAAAATGTATAAAAGGGGCAGGACACCCCCACTCCCTCTGGCACCAACTTGGACCCCCTCCTCTGTGGAGGAACCTCTGTCCCTCTCTCTCTCTGTGTTCTATCTTTCAAATAAAACTTTACTCTTGCCTCAGCACTTCTCGGGTGTTCCATCTTCAACACTGGGAGAACAGGACTCAAACCTGATTCTCAACCCAGGTGTCATCTCTGGAAGTCCCACGGAGATCATCACAAGGGTAGGCTCCTCCTCACCCCACATCCTTCAGAGGTCAGCCTTCTGTTTCTTTCTTTCTTTCTTTCTGGATGGAATAATGAGCACTCATTGGCTGATGAAATGCAGTTAGTGCAAGCTGCCATTCTACAAGACTCAGGTAACAGGATTCATGGCATAGGTGGCTCCTAATCACCTGTTCTGTGGGTCAGGCATGTTGGGTTCTGCCAAAGCCCTTTTTCACTAGTCTATCCAGGCTCGGAGTGCATTTGGCATGAGTACACAATATCTTTAATCCTGGTCTGCCTTTGGATGGGTGGAGAAAGACAAAAGGTTGAAACAACTGTGAGGTTCTGGCCAGGACCACTTCCTGGTGAATCCCAAAGTTTCCTCCCCCAAATCCTCTCCTGATTGCCCTATGGGCTAGCCTATGGCAACTGGTCGATCAGGTGGCACTGGCAAAATCCCCAAGGACACATGCACCTCCAAATGAGCCATGCTGGACTCTCCCGTGCTCACTCCTCCGGAACACTCCCCTCCCCTCCCAGATCAGACTCTAGCTGTTCAGATTCTAGGGTTGAGAGAGGGACCTGGAATGGTTCATAAGGAAACATCTAGGTTCCCTTTGTTCACAACCTTTATAAGTCTGCAGGAATTCCCATTGTTGTTTCTGTGCTCCCAAGCTTTTTTGACTGCAAAAAGGGAGATTTGTACCCATAGCCCTCTAAAGATTACTTTGGGCTCAGTGTTAGAATCTGCCTATCAAGCATAAGGCCTTGGGTTCAATCCCCAGCACCAGATACAAAAAACAAATGATAAAAAAGTGTTGTTTAATAAAACTTTTTTTTAAAGTAAAAGAAAACAATAGGGGGTGAGGATTCCTTTGGCCCACAGTGAGCATAAACTCTTTATTCCAACCTTTATCCCTATTGTTCTGCTGCTGCCAAACATGGTGTTTGGCATATACCTCTCTATATGATAGAGAATAATGGCCATCAGAGGGAAATGTAAATTTTAATACCGTTCCACAGCTCAAGTTGTTCTATAAAAAGGAAGGAAATAATCCAAGGTTCCTATCCAGGACTAACGACTTCTCAGACCTTATTTTAAAAGCCCAAATTGCCAAAAAAATTAGACTCAGCTATGATCCTTCATTCTAAATGAGGCCAAATTCCACCCCTTTTAGTTAGTTCATTAACTAATGGGGCAGAGGGGCGCCACACAGACATTTCAAGATTCATTTCAAAAAGAGTCCCATGTACTCCCAGGAAATCACAAGTCACACAGTAAGGGTGGATAATCTGGAGGCTTGCATTATTTTCATGGCTCCCCATGAGAGAGCACATGGGTTATGACCACGTTGGTGAGGCAGCAGTTAAATCCAGAGGTCATGCATGGAAGGAGGGGTGGGAACTGCCAATAGTTAGAGGCCCAGGACTAGAGGCTCCAGCACTGGGGAGACATCCCCTAGCTAAAGTGATAGTTCCTGGGTGCAGGCACCTATGGGATGATCTCTTTCGTTCATTTGTTTCATATGTACAGAGGGAAGCCTTGTCCTCAAAAGTAATGGGAAATGATATCTCATGATTTTCTGCATGGCAACCTGGCCTGATTACCAACTGGGAAAATGAAAAAAAAAAATGGTTAAAATGCCCAAAAATGAGGTTTTATACAAAACAGCAGCTTCCCTTACTTAGCTTCTGCCAGATCTCTATCTTTCCAAAGCTTGCATTTGAAATGTAAATTGCAGAGACCTGTAGAACTTGCAAGATTTACAAGGCTTGCAGAGAACAGGTTGAAACCAAAGGGGAAAAAAGTATCACTTTTAAATTCAGGCCACTTGTAGGACCTAAATGGCTGGCTATCTCATCTCCTCTGGCAATCTACCATGCTGCTTTCTTAACAAGTTCCTCCCTAAATGCTGGAACACAGGAAGGGGAAAGTGGAATAATCTTATATATACAAATCTTTTCTTTGACAATCTTTATCTGAGGACTTCAAGACTCTCACATTCTTTATATATCTAAACTGACTCTAATCTGAGCCAAAAGTGTACTCTGATCTTATAAAGATGTTCTGCATGCTCCTTTACTAGGGTAATTATGGCCATGTCATTTTTTTTTCTTTTTTAGAATTCTTGTTTTTTTAAGTCTTTATTTTTGAGCTCATGGTTTTATGGTGAATTCACATTTGATCTTGTGCACCTAAATTAATATATTTTTCTGATCAGTCTTATATCTATCTTATAGTTGTCTACATATAGAGGATTTTTATACTCTGTCTTTGTTCAGAGGCCAATTTTTCAAGGGTTAACTCTCAAATACATTGGAAAATTTCCTTTTACAAAATCCTAAGTAGGACATAGACATGGTGATGTCGGAAATACATTTGAAAGCCATGGAGGACAAGATGCCACCTGAACCTTTGATTTCGGTGTTCACCATAGCTGTTAGACTTTATACCTCACATCTCCAACTGTACAGGCCTGCCCTATATTTAAATCATAATGTAAACAGTCTGATAGACTGTATTTTAATTCCTAACAAGTTAAATCTAATAGAGGCTTTAATAAACATTTGTAGCATTGCCTCCTACCTGTGAATGTCTACCTACAAAAATCTATAAGATCTTTATTTCCCACCTGTTTTTTTAATATGCATACCTCTGTACTGTTCTGTTGTGTCTATATACGTGCTTATGTCCATATGTAACGTACATGGTATTAAAATTAGTACAAATAAAAGCACCCATAAATCAAAATATAAATGAACAATGGCTCCAAATACCTTTTAGTTTACGTTACTTAGAAATTTTTCAATTTAAATTAGGTAAACAGATGAGACTAAAGATGTCTTTGAGGGCCAGGATTTTGGCTCAAGTGGTAAGCACTCACCTAGCAAGTGGCTCAAGTGGCAAGCACTCACCTTGGGATCGATCCTCAGCAACACAAAAAAATAAAATAAAGATATTGTATTCACCTAAAACTAAAAAATAAATATATTTTTAAGAAAGATGTCTTTAAAATTACTAACTCACAAGTTTTTCTAGGTGGTCAGACAATTAATAGAGTGTTGTTTTCTATAAAATGTCTAGAATATAATATCCATTGTTTCTAGGATTTTTCTTCAACAAGGAAGAGATGGCTAGTACTGTTTACTATATCTGTCTGATATCTTGGCTTTTACAATTAGAAATTAATAAATTAGATTTAACATCAATGGGATTAATCATAAATGTGTTTATTAAGGAGACATCTGATTAACAAAGTTAAAGTGCTAAAACACTGCTAAATATAAAATCAAGTACTCTTGACTTCTTAAAATTTCATAAGGGTAATATATTTAAACATTATGTGTGTTTTCATAAATGGTAAGTGAAAAAAGTTTTGGATTTCTTTGTTCTGTGTCTTCATTAAAACAAGGTTACTAAAAGTTAAGATTTATATAATTTATATGCAAAGAGTATAAGAGGTTTCTGTTGGGTGTCAATTAAAGTACCATAAAAACAAAGTATTTCATCATATTAAAATGAAGTAATGGGCTGGGGTTGTGGCTCAGGGGTAGAGTGCTCACCTAGCACGTGCAAGGCCCTGGGTTCGATCTTCAGCACCACATAAAAATGAATAAAATAAAGACACTGTGTCCAATTACAACTTAAAAATTTAAGAAATTGAGTAATTTGTCTAAATTCAGAAATTTCATAAGGTTGTTTCAGAATATAAATTTTAAAAGGGGTCAACAGCTAGGAAAGAAATATAAGAAGGTTCTAGGTATGGAAATATATTTTAGTATAGAAAGTAGAAGGAAAAAGAAATGTTTCTGAATGAGAAAGTATTTTGCATGGTAAAGTAAAAAGTTGTGGAATGTCTAAGTAAGTTACAGAAGGTTCATGGAGGGTAAATTTCAAAAAGTTTGTGTGTGGTCTGGGGCTGGGGCTCAGCGATAACACACTTGCCTGGCATGTGTAAGTCACTGCATTCAATTCTCAGCACCACATATAAATAAGTAAAATAAAGATCTATCAACAACTAAAAAATATTTTAAAAAAAAGTTTGTGTGTAACTAAATTGGTTATATATGAGTAACTCAATGGGTTAAAGTTATTCAAGGTTTTTCCATAAGGTCAAATATTAATGTATTGATATAAACCAAAGTTTAATCCTCTATGGGTTGAAGTAACAAAGATTTCTTAAAATATTAATCTGTTCTTATCTATCAAGATAATTTCTTGTATTCTGTTAAGTTGTACTATTTAGAGCACTAGTCTTAAAGGACTTGGGATTTGTACAACTCAGTTAAACAACAACTGTTATTTTAGAGTATTACACTACAATTACTGAGTCTAAATTTTTCTTTAAAAGCTAAACTTGGTTAATATAAGAACGTCAGTATAATCATGGTACCAATCTGGTGTTCTTCAAACTAAAGTTTAAAACAAAAATTTGGGATTATAAAAATTATGTTTCTTGGTTCATAGCTATTATATGAACTTAATATGTTCTTACTCTTATTATATCATTTTATATTTTTCTTGTAAACTTTTTAGCTGTTTATCTATTAGTGCCTTACAGAACTATAACTTCTAATATAACAACTTGAGTTAATTTGAGATAATAGGCTTTACAGACAGGATGTAAGGCTGACTTCCAGTACTAATACTGACCCCAATTAAATAGAAGGGGTAAATAACTATAAAGTTACAGACATTAAAGGTAAAACCCAATACTCTTACTTTAAGACTTGTAAAACTGGCTTGATAAATGTTTAAAACCAAAGCTTAGAGATTAAAGTTAATGAAATAAAAGGGCCAAGAAAGAAAGAAAATATCAATATTTGTCTCTTGCCCTCTAAGTGTACTTGAACCCAGGGAACACAAAGGGACTTCTCCAAGGGCTTTGTGACTTTGGTCCACATGACTTCCCAATCAGGGAGATTAATGAGAACCTGGAGAACAGGAAGCTGACTAGGGCACATGCTGCAAAGAGGAGGGTCATTGGAGAGGGAGATGTCTCTGATGCTTCCAAGAGAAGCCACATGGTCAACAAGACCCTGACTCATCCTGGCAGATGGCACTAAAGGAACCAAGAGGCTGCTCTCAAGTTCCCAAGAGTGACCACCTGAGAGAACTCAGCTGACTCCTTCCCACTACCCCTTTGGAGTTGTCAATGGACCTTTATTTTATTTATTTACATGTAGTGCTGAGAATTGAACCCAGTGTCTCACATATGCTAGGCAAGCACTCTACCACTGAGCTACAACCACAGCCCTCAGCTGACTCTTAACAATAGATAGGAACAAGGTTAATGTGACCAGCTCAGTCTTAAACACATAGCAAAACAAGTTATAATCAAAGTCCAGCCATATCTAGGCATTTAAAAGGAATGACAATACATTTTTTAATATAATTTAGATGTACACTTGTGTCATCCCCACCAAGCGTAAGTAGGACTGGAGGCTACAAGAGAGGGATTCTTAGACAAAGAGACTATCAAAAGAGACTATCAAAGTCAGAAGCTTTTTAGTCAATCATCAATTTAAGGACTATAAGCTTTCCTAATCCTACACAGGTAGGCTTGATCTGTGTTTGTTAGTATGATTACCCAGCCTTAGTAACAGAAATAAAGGGATCTCTACCAAACACAGAGGTTTATGCCATCAAAAAGATATTTTACAAAAATCAGACAGCATTATGTATCTTAACTACATCTTATAAGGGCATTTATGACATTATAAAAACTAAGTGTTATGTTTACATTGCTGATGACTCTGGCAATGTTAAAGATTTTACATCCCCAATTAGAGGCCATGTCCTTGTCATGTGAACAACTTCTTAGCTCTGGTACCTCTTGATGAAAGATTACTGGTTTCTATCATCATGATGATATTAATTGACATGTTCCAGACGCTATGACATTTATTTTGTATTAATTTCATCTAGTACTTGTATCTTCTTGTTTCTCTCATAGAAACACCCACCACCCAGATGACTTTACAACCTGTTGCTTCCAAACCAGACTTTTTCCCCTGGACTGACACACACAATACATCCCTAAAAGGGAAACCCAAACAGCTTGCCCCATATCACCTCTCTCAGCTCAAAGCAGCCATTTCCCCTTACAGAATTAAGGGTTTCATTATCAGATGGGAGGATTGTGATCAGGGGGCAAAAGGACAGTTAGTGTAGGTAATGAATGATTGGGTCAGGAGATGGAGGCTGATTCAAGAGGAAATAAAATGCTAATACCTCCAGAGCCCTTCCTCCTCATCCACCTGTTGCCAAGGTTACCTGCCTCCAGGGAATTGTTCCTCCCTGCCTGGGCTTCTCAAGTCACTGTTCTTGTGCTAATTCATGAAACTCTCATCTTTCTTGGCTGCATGGGGCAGTTAATTAAGTGAGATGAGAGGATCATGGGGAATAAAGAAAAGACAACTAGTCATACGTAGGGAGAAAAAGCTGGGGTCAGGTGGGTAACCAAGCCCTGGAGAGGCTTGACAGACTGACTCCAGAGCTAGATGAGCAAGTTCATTATATAGGTTTCATCAACTGGGTAATTGTGAGGAAATTTCAGCAAAGCAGGCAATCTGAAGGACGCAGACATTAAGGCCATCTTGTTTGCAAAGAATTCTCTATCCTTGGGAGAAGGTGCTGACTTGAGCTCTTGACTGATAGAACCATGCCACCCCTGGGTAGCATTACCATAGCAACTGGAGCATCTTGACCTGCACCTTTGCACAGGTAGCTCCCAGCACAAATGCAGCCACAAAAGTCAGACAGGCCATGATTTAAATCACTGCTTTCCACACCTCCCTGCAAGGAGTTGTTAATGAGTAGGCCCCTGGGTGACTCCCTTCCTGCCTGTACCCCTGGGTGGTTTTGTTCCCGCCCTTGGATCACTCTACCTTTTAGGTCATGTAGGCAGGATGGAGGAAGGAGGGGGGAAGGAGGGGGCATGAGAACAAAGGAAATCTAAAATGTATAAAAGGAGCAGGACACCCCCACTCCCTCAGACACCAACTTGGACCCCCTCCTCTGTGGAGGAGCCTCTGTCCCTTTCTCTTTCTCTCTCTCTCTCTCTCTCTCTCTCTCTCTCTCTCTCTCTCTTCTATCCTTTACACAAAACTTTTTGCTCTTGCCTCAGTGTTTCTCAGATATTCCATCTTTAACACCAGAGGAAGGGGACTGACTCAAACCTGACTCTCAACACCAGTATCACAGGCCTAAAGGAATAAACAAAGAATTTTACTTCCTACCTTAAGTGGTAAGTTTATGGTTACTTCTAGTCTTCATTTTATTTTTCTAAATACAAATTTTAAACAAAAAAATATACATACTAAAAATAAAAGTGCTACTCTTGACCCATAAAATAAATTTTCAGAATATCCCTCTTTAAACTTTGGGAACTACAATGATTTAAAAATAAAAACAAAAAAATATATACAAAAATAATTATTAGTTATTCTTTTCAATGTTATAAAAACAGATTCTTGTTAAAAGTTTATAGAGAATATTGGTTCACTCTGGAAATTAAGAAAACAGACTAATAGTAATTATTCTTACTGATAATATAGTTACTTTCACTGAAGAGGAGACTGATGCCTAGGCAGATATACTCTGAGCCCCATCATCTAAAGCAGAGTCACATCTGCAAATGTCTTCTTGGTATCAGGGATATATTCTGTGACCCATAAATATATTTTCCTTATGTGAAAGTAAAGCCCAAATCATCAGTGGTGCTATTTGGACCACTCCAGTCTACTGAGTCCCATAGCCATGTAGACTTTCACAGATGGATGTTACTTCATGTTCTGAGGTTGTTTGCAAACCAGGCCCAGTTTGCCATCTGTACTATTGTATGCCAATCTCTGAAACTGTGTTTTGCAGGGGGAAAAAAAAGTCTTCTTTATAAGGTGGGCATAGAGAAGGGAAATCAAGTGTGAAGTCCATGTCCCCCAGGATAAGGCTGAGGATATTTATGGGTGTAGGTGTAGGGAAAGGTAACTGGAGACCAGGAAGTACTTGGTTGCCTGTGTATGAGTAATCAAACTTCATCAGTGATCACCACATACAGAGGTGCTGTCTATGCCTCTAAAACTGGTGCTTTGTAGTCAACTAAAAGCAATGAACTAAAAACAGGTGAAGGAAGTTAAGTTTAGAAAAGCAAGGGATTAAGAGCTGGTGAAGCAGATTAAATCTAGAGGATTTATTCAGGTTTTTCCTCAGTTTCAATGTCTAAGATTTGCTTTAAAAAATACTGGAGATGGGGAAATCAGTTATAGTACAAACAAGGTTGACCACAAATTGATAATTGTTAAAGGGTGATGATTATGTAGCAGCTCATGATGCAATTCTATTTTCACATATGTTTGAAAGTTTCAATAAGAAAAAGTTGTGTGTGTGTTTCCTAAGTGTATGACTAAAATCATTGAAGTAGAAATAAAATCCTGGTTATTTATTAATCTGGTGTCTGATCCTAGTTTGCTGATCAAGTTTGTTAAGAAAATTCCGATTCCCAAAGTTCATCTGTAAAATAAGGTCACCCCTCCAGTAGACTAGAGGAAGAAGATATAGGGAAGGAGGAGGGAGAAGAAAAGGGAGTAGCAAGGAATTAAAATATGGTCATCCCTAAATTTTACTAATTTCTTCAATTGCCCTACTTTGATTTGGAGTATTTTTTAAAAGATTAAAATAGTCTTTGGTTTTTAACCCTTTGTAACTGACTTATAAACTCTCATCACAAATTGGTGCTTCTAATTTTTTTAAATTCTGCATTGAAGAGTCTAAAGAGGTCACTGTCTGAACTCAATGTCAGTTCCTCTGAGCTTGTCTGCAATTCAGTCATCCTTGGCTGAGACTGTTTATAATCATAATACTGAACATCTTTGATTAAAGGGCAAAGATATATTCAGATTTGGGGAAGAATTTATCAATAGGTATAGTTATTTGATCCTCGATCTATCCTCTTAGGAAATTAAAAAAAAAAAAAAAAAATTCCAGTTCATGAGAAAAGAACTTGAAGCTTATAGCGCCCCCTGCTGGGAGCATCTGAAATTTATCGACCTGCATATTAAATAGCAAGTTGCCTAGGCTTTAAATCATCTGGGACCTGTTGGTTGAAAATGAAGATTCATGGGCTCTGGGCCTATTGAATTAGAATTTCTGCAAGTAAGGCTTGAGAACTATTAT
Source organism: Marmota monax (assembly GCF_021218885.2). Classification (NCBI taxonomy): domain Eukaryota; kingdom Metazoa; phylum Chordata; class Mammalia; order Rodentia; family Sciuridae; genus Marmota; species Marmota monax. Next base: position 1,371,788 of record NW_026692072.1, on the reverse strand, counting down.
TTTAAGCAACTTTTCAGGTGATTTGAAGCATAAGAGACAAATGTCTCTCAAACTTGCCTACCAAGAATCACCTGGTGTTGCTTGTTTAAGATACCTAAATCATACTCTGGGCTCACTGAATCAGGATCTCCAAGAAAGGGGCCTTGGCTGGGTATGGTGGTGCATACATGTAATCCCAGTGACTCAGGAGGCTGAGACAGGAGGATTCCAAGTTTGAGGCAGCCTCAGCAATTTAGTGAGGCCCTAAGATACATAGTGAGACCAAAACCAAAAAGGGTTGGGGATGTGGTTCATTGCTTAAGTGCCTCTGGGTGCAATCCCCAGTACCAAGAAAAAAAAAAAGAGAGAAAATGAAAGAAAGAAAGGACTGGGACTTGATTTTTAATTAGAGGGCAAGCTGACTCTCCAAAGATGGACATTTGATAAATATCGGAATTGAATGTCATAGTTAACTCTTGCCATCCTGATTCTCTGTATCACAACTGCAGTCCACTGGTAACTGTATATGGAACATCTACCTGTGGGGATTTGGCAACATTACCATAACCAGGTGGGGCTTCTGTCCTGTCTACTCTGTAATTTTGTGATCTAGCCTATCCCCTAAAACTCTTGCCCTTGAACCCCAAGCTCCCAATGTCTTTGTCTCTAATATCAGTTAACAAATCTGTGATGTCATCTGGATGGCGGGCAGAACTTCCTGTTGGGGTGATCCCCCAGTCTTATTTGCTTCACGAACCTTCTCAATCTTTATTAAACCTTTGCACCGCACCCAACACCATCCCTATCTCTCTTCCTTCTAGGTTTGGAACCACATTTTTTGGAATCACATTTTTGTTCAACGATAATGAAACTCCATTTTCATGCAGAGGTCAGATGGTGAACCTGACCTGTCCTAAGATCTATCCAGATTTCCCAGGGTCCTGCTCTACGTAACTACCTGAGCAGACATAGGAAGAGGGTTAGTATCTTCTCTTCTTCGAGTTAATCAAAAAATTGATTATTTTAGAGCAGCATTATGGAATAAAAAGTATCCTTAGGCTGGGGTTGTGGCTCAGTGATAGAGTGTTCACCTAGCATGCATGAGGCACTGGGTTCGATCCTCAGCACCACATGAAAATAAAATAAGGATATTGTGTCAACCTAAAACTAAAAAATAAATATTTTTTTTTAAAAAAAGAGTGTCCTTGCCCAGCTTCACCTGGGAGTTAAAAGAAACATTAGTAGAGCCGTAAATAAAATATTGCACATCACAAAAACACTCGAGGGAGAAATAAAGTGCAAAATTTCCCAAACCATATCCTTTTTCATAGCCTATAATATGAGAGTAGCCATTCTGTAGAACATGCTTTGGAGAGGTGTACTCTCTCCTTCTCCATGACCACCTTGGGGCTCTGTGTTTCAAATTACAGTCAACCCTAAGTATACATAGGGAATTGGTTCCAGGAACACCCCACCCCAAGCTAAAATCTGCAGATGCTCAAATCTCTTATGTAAAATGGCATTGGATTTGCATATCCTCTCATGTACTTTAAATCATTGCTAGATTACTTATGCTTAATATAATACCTAATACTCTAAATATGTAATACCTAGCTGGGCACAGTGGTGCACACCTGTAATCCTAGAGGCTCAGGAGGCTGAGGCAAGAGGATTGTGAGTTCAAAGCCAGCCTCAGCAGTGAGGCCCTAAGCAATTCATCAAGACCCTGTTTCTAACTAAAATATTTAAGAAGTCTGGGAATGTGGCTTGGTGGTTAATCACCCCTGGGTTAAATCCCCCGTACCAAAAACAAATAAATAAATAAAATACTTACTACACTATAAATGGATATTATCTGTATTGTTTAGGGAACAACTCCGTAGGTATTCAGTACAGACACATTTAAAAAAATACTTTCTATTCATAGTTGATTGAATCTGAGATTTAGAACTCATGAATATGGAGAGCTGACTCTATCTGTGTCTCTTTAGTCTTGAAGTCCAGAAACAATATCTATACAAGGAGTAGGCTAATTTGCATTGCCTGATATAAAAAAAAAGATTTTTTTCACAATTTCTACATTATTGGTTCCCCCTTCAACAGCTGAATGTCCCACTTAATTTTTTTGACAACAAAGCTGATCTGCTAATCTTGGCACTCTGTTTACCCACCAATCTTTTCAGCTCTCTTTGCATCTGAGAGAGGATTTTTTTTTCCTTTGTACCATTCTTACCCTAGATGCACCAAGCTGTGAGGTGAGTCAAAGAAGTAACCATGGACCAAGGCTCATGGTTGTCAAAACTACTATAAGGCCCTGGGACTTCCATGGGGTTCCTCAACAGCTGTCTGAAAATTTGGGAACTTGGAGAGAATAGGTGTGGCTTGAGACTTTAGACCTGGCACTTGAGCTTAGCATGTAAACCCCAAAATCAAACCCTCTGCTTTTTTTGTATTTCATATAATGTTCTGTGTAAAACTGGAAAAAGAATTTCTCAACTAAGCAGTTTGAAAACCACTCATTTAAATCCTCACCCATTCTCAGGCGCAGTGTTAAGTGATGTGAGAACCTAAACAATTGTATAGATCAAGATGTAACAAGCAAGTCTTTCATTATCATCTTCTGGATTCCCTGATAGGGATGCTCTACCTTTGAAGTTGGGGCTGTGTTGCTATGGGCAAAGGTGTGACTTACGCAGTCGAGGGGGAGAAATAAAGAATGTCCATGCGCTTCTGCCCTTTTCAATGCTTTATTCACCCAAATCACTCAATACCATTTCACTCTATAAGTTCTTAATCAAGAAAAATGACAATCTGTAATGCTAGGCACTGCAATAGACAAAATCAATCCAGAGCAAACAATTCTAGATTAATTCCAAACACTCTTAATCATGACAGGTCTTGACAGACGTTCACGCTGAATTCCAAGCTCAAGTGCCAGTTCTAAAGTCTCAAGCCTTAGGCTCTAAGTCCAGCAGATGCACACTGACTCAGACCTCAGTGATCAAGTCAGGGACTGAGGCAGGGTTCTCCTGGGGTAGAGCTGACAGCTGGGTGAAGAGAGGTAGGGAGAAGTTGCAGTTCTCACCAGGGCCAAGATGTGGCTGTAGAGTTGGAAAGCGGTGAGGACGATGCAGAGGATCAGGCAAACGATGAGAAGAGTTGGGATGTCAGTCCAGGCCCTCATCAGGCTCTCTGGCATGCGCATCGGTGTCGGCTGGCTGAAGGTCTGTTCATTTGCTCCATCATTTACACTGAATATTGGGGCTTCTGACCACCCTTTCAATCACTATCAGCTGCCACTGGATTTCTCAGTGATGTCATTTGCCCTGGGGTGAAAGCATCTGGTCTCGTGGTCCCCACCCTGAGCTTCTTGCCTCTTGCCCTCCCTCCGATAAGCTTGTCAGGGTTGGAAGAAGTGACTTGTTTATCCCAGGGCTATGCCTGATGATCATAGTGGAGGGCTCCATAGGTGTGCCTGGTGAGACTCCAGGTTTAAAAGTAGAGTTTTAAAAAAGGAGTTGCTTAGGCTAAGGCCATCCCTTAGGCTGTTTGAGCCCCACCCCATCCCACACTCTGGTACAAGCCTGGCACTTGCCAGGAAATAGTTAAGGAGACCTAGGCCAGCACCCAGGGATTCAGGATTGAATTACACTGCTTACTGTTCCTGTCCTCCTGCTGAAAACCTGATACCCAAGCCCCTGCCTAGGACCACACCGTCCTAACCACTGAGTCCTTGTTGACTCTTGTGTTGTCCTGAAGTTCCTTGCCCCCTATTCCAGGACTCGGGAACTGGAGTCTTATACCAGTCACTCTGGTGGGGGCCTGCTCCCTGAATGCCAATTATTTTGCCTATTGCCTGGTTCCAGCACTATCATTCCCCAAAGGCCTGTATGATTTTTGAATCTGAGCTATTCCTAGCTTGATCTGAAGTCTCTGCCAAACCCAGGCTTGGATTGTCTTTCAAATCTAAGGGTATAAATACCTAAGTAGATAGAGGCACCTCCCTCTCCCTGGACCCTGCATTTGTGCACACAAACACGGGAGCTGATTCTCTGCGTCCCCTGGTCTTGTGCTGTCTTTTGCCATCCTTGGGACAAGTCCATCTCCTCCCCACATCCTCTCCTCCCAATTCAACAGAATCTGTGACATCTTGGCTCACATTCCTTTGAAGATTGTAGATAGGACTTTCCCAAGTGGTTTTTATTACCCAAGACCCCTTTCTGACAAAGCTGCCCCAGCATTCTGCCAACATTTCAGAGAGGCCACTCTGACAGTGATCCTGAGCTTTTCTCCTCTGAGAATCTTCAGCCCCTCTGAGATTTTCACAAAGGCTATAGACTTGTGCTCTTCAATCTTGTAGCTCTAGCCACTTAGGGCTAAGTTTAAAAATAAATAAAGCTCAAAGTTCAGTTCCTTGGTCACACCAGCCAGATTTCAAGTGGCCAATAGCCACATGTGGTTCATAGCTACTGTACTGGATAGGACATAGAACATTTTCATTATCACAGAAAATTCTATTGGACAGCAGTGCATAAACTTTCTTTCCTCAGAAAGATGCAAATTCATCCTCACATAAAAAAAAATGCTGTAGGCAAGGTAATTCACAGATACCCCCTCCCAAGTCATTGATTAGGAATCCCTTCCTAATACAGACAGGGAGCCCAGGGTTAGCCTGAGTTCTATAGGGAAGTACCAGGAAAATATCAGTCCAGATGTCACAATTTCCCCTTAACCCAAATTCCTAAGCACATGAGGTTTCCTTGGCAGCTTAAGAACTTGACTTTTTATTAAATTGTCCCAACCATTCTGTTAGTTTCATTTGTTCATTTACCCAATATTTCTTGAGTTCCATTGTTATGCTCACATTGACCTAGGCAACATGGTGAACACAACTGAGAAGTTCCCTGCCCTAAAGGAGCTTATTTTTGGAGGAAAGAAAGGCTACAAACTAACAAGCAGGTAATGTTTCCTCCACTATAAACTTATTTCAAATCTATATCCCTAAATCTGAACATGTTACTCCCCTGCTTAAAGTACTTTATAATATGCCTTCTTGGCCAGCAGAGGTTACACACACATACACACATACAAGATATATGTGACTAATGCCTCAACAGTGATCCGCAAACCAAAAACTTGGCCACCCTCCAAAGTCAAGGGCTTTCTTATGAGAGAGCTCTGTCTGTGCTTCAATGTGTAGGTTTATAATCCCTTTGCTTTTGGATAAATTTTAGGGTATTTTGTCCCCTAATTCCAGGTTGGTTTTGATTTGGTAAAAAACTGTATATCCAAATAGGAGACCTTTCCTAAGGTAAAGTTTCTAAACTTCATTTCAAGCTTCCTCCTTACGTGATTTTTCATTGGGCAATCCCAGTTCCATTTTTAAATTGTTCACTCCACTGGGAACTTCCCCAATGTTAGAAGTGGTTTTATCATGTTCTGTTCATCTTGCTCATCTACACAAGCAGCTCTTTTCCTTCAAGGATTATATCTGGTCCAGGTCTGAGGAAGGATGACATTTTCTCTTCTTCTAATATAATTTTCATTCCTAAATTTAAAAACATCACCACCAAGTTGCCTTAATTAAACACACACACACACACACACACACACACACATCCTTTCCTTTTTTGGTCCAAGGTTTTGTATTTTACTGTGCTTGCCAACCTCACAAAAAATTCACTGAAATCAATCAGTTGGTTCACTTCTCAGATGGTTGGATATATCTTTTCCTATCTCTGCCTTTCTTTTCCTTTTCCTTCTCTCACATCACACAAAATACAAACACAGGGGCTGGGTTGCGGCTCAGAGGTAGAGTGTTCACCTAGCATGCACAAGGCACTGGGTTCGATCCTCAATGCCACATAAATGTAAAATAAAGATATTGTGTCCACCTAAAACTTAAGAATTAAAAAAAACCCCAAAATATAAACACAGATGCAGTTTGGGTTTACTTGGCACCTCCAGTCCTCAAGTTAAAAAGAAGACTTTGGGAGGGGGGGAATTGGAAGTTAAGAGATCTATAGTCTTTCATGACTTTCTAGTCCTTTTACTTGATTTTTTCCATAGGGATTTCCTTCCCCCTTTAATGGAGAAAATTACAAAACACTAATATCAGTATGTTTCTGTAAAAGACAAGAATATTTACTAAGTGTAATCACACCACCATGACCAAAACAAAAAGGTACCAATGATTTCATAAACAAATATTGGTTTCAAAGGACTGAGGATGCCACTCAGTGGTAGGGTGCTTGCCTAGCATGCTGGAGGCTCTGGGTTCAATCCCAACCACCTCAAATAAACAAACGCTCCATTGGTTTCATAATATGAAATGTTTACTGACTTTAAAGAAAACTCCAAATTCCAAATAGAACCCACAGATTGTGTAATTGGTTAATATGTTTAAGTCCCTTTTATGGTTTGGGTTCATCTCCAGATCTTCACTGATTTGCAATTTATTTATTAAAGAAACTCAGTTATTTGGTAGTATTCCCCATATTGAACTTGCTGCATATATATCCTGGGGGTGCAATTTAACATTCAAGGGATCCTGAGGTTCCGCTGAAAGCATACTTATCTTTACATTTTAAGCCATCAAGTAATTTAAATATATTAATATAAACCCCAATGATCTTTTTTTTCTGGAGAAATACTCCAGATAATTTCCCCTTGTACATTTACAGTTAAGCAATTTATTTTCTTTACTTTTGCAGAGTATAGACAAAGAAAAAAGAAAACCCCTTTTTGAAGCTCATTTCCTCTAGATGCCCATTAGAGGGCGCCATTTCCTTTATTATATTTCTCTTGACTCATTTTTTAACTGCATAAATTTTGTTTTAGCGTTTTTGACAAGTTGAACCTCATTACCAACTTTGATTTCTACTCTCATTTCCAAAAGACGTGACCGTATTCTCCTCTGTTAATTTGATGCCAACTTGTGTCTTTCCTATGACTTCCAACTTTGACTCTGTTCCCAATTGTAACCATCAGGCGGCGACCTTGCATAAATATAAATAAAGACCCGCGTAAAGGCAAAATTAAGTGAAACTGCCAAATAAAAGGCAGTTTCACAGAGGAAAGGACCATTAATTTAAGAAGGAAAGAGACAAACCAGACATTTCTTGTTCGTATCCAACTCACGGCCCAAGGTCAAAACTGTGTAAAATACAACACAAAGGAGCCATTCAGGAGTGGGGGAGTGCAACTTGCAGGAAACGTGAGCACAATCCCCTCCTTGATTTTGCGGTTCCGCTGGAGGGGGCAAATTTACGTTGTGCACGTGTGTGTGAATAGTTATGTGTGAATAGTTTGGGGACGGCAGCGGGACGTGCGTGGGCTGGGCGTGGTTCTGCTGGAACCAATAGCTCTCTCTAGCCGCTTCTGGACCCCCGCCCCAACACCAGGGTTACCAGGGCGCTTCTTAGAGGTCAACCTCTCGCTTTACCCCAAGTCAACTGAGTCCCAAGGAGGCACGAGCCTCGCCCACCTTCGCATCTCACTGGTTCACCATTAAGAGCTGAACATCTGCATCTTGCTCGAGCGCAAGCCAGTGCAGGGACCGCTCTCCCACCTTCCCATCCTCTAATAACCCTACACACGTATTTTCCCGCCTTGGACCAAACGGATCCACCTGAGAGCAAGTGGTATTATACAGAGTTAACAGGGAAGTCGTGGATCCTTTTGAGAATCTGATGTTAGGACTGTCCCTCCACAGTTATACTCAGAAAAATTAGGTGTGAAACTAAAAAGGGCGTGGGGAAAAGTATTCGTGGAGGCGATTGGAGCTCGTCCATTTATCAGATTCCTCAGATCCCAGGTTAAAAAAAAAAAAAAAAATTCTGTTCCAGTTGGAGCCTAAAGGCAACGTAACGAAAACCAGACGGATTTAGGAGAAGCAGGGGCGTCCCTTCCCGCTCCAAACTCAACTAGTGTTTCATCTCAGAAACCTGGAGGGGCTGGGAGGAAAATCTAGGGGAGGGATTGGGCGGAAAATCTAGGGAAGAGGCGGGGCGCCTGGCTTAATCCCCTTCCCCATTTTCCTATCCCGCCTCCCACCCCACCCCACTCCCCATCCCCCGTTCGCTCGCTGCAGAGGGAATGAAAAGGAGCTGCTAACTCCCAAAGCCTAAATGGCGGGAAAGGGATCGAGCACAGGGGCTTTTCCTTTACGTTTTTCTTTAAATCGTCAGCTCTGGAGTCTAACGTTCCGATTCTTCCTTTCCCGGTCTCTTCTCCCCACCTCGCAGCCAGCTCGCTTCTTCCCCTCCTCCACCGCCATCCTAGAGGCTTCTGGCGACCCTCGGCCTTCAGCCCCGCCTCCGCCACCGCGGGGTTTCACCCGAGGCGGAGTGAAATCTGCATAGTGTCCGCCCCTCTCCGATGTCATTTGTTGCTCCCGCTCGTTGCGGTTCCTGATTGGTGAACGCCCTGGGCTTATTTGCATGCGGGCCGCAGCCGGGTACCCAGCTGTGCTGGCGTCCGGCGCAGCGCAGAAGTTTGTCAAGCGCTTTCTCGCCGGCTGGTCCCGGGCTAACGCTGCGCCCTGAGCCACCTCCTCCTTTTGCCGACGTTGTCGCCGCCCGCTTCTTTAGGGATTTCGTCTCTGTGGAAGACAGACGTTCGGCTCGCGGAGAGTTGAAGTGGGCAAGGGAGAGTGCCGAGGAGGAGCCATTCCAAGTGACAGCTTCAGGTCCGGACGCCGGGCGCTTGGGGCTCCAGCTCTCCGCGAATCTCTCCCACCTTCCCGCTGCGGCCCGGCGGGCGATGCGGCTACCGAGCCCCGCGGCGCAGAGAGGAAGGAGGGCGCCTCGGAGAGCCTAGAGCTTATTTCTGCCCACTTGGGGAAGGGGGCATGGAGTTGTGAGCGCCCCTCGCTTGGCGAGGCCGCCCGCGGCAGGCTCCCCCATGGCCGGGACGTATAGCTCCACACTGAAGACGCTGGAGGACTTGACCTTGGACTCCGGGTATGGGGCCGGGGACTCGTGCCGCTCTCTCAGCCTTTCGTCCTCCAAGTCCAACTCTCAGGCGCTCAACTCTTCCGCGCAGCAGCACCGCGGGGCGGCCTGGTGGTGCTACTCCGGCTCTATGAACAGCCGCCACAACAGCTGGGACACGGTGAACACGGTGCTGCCCGAGGATCCAGAAGTGGCCGACCTCTTCTCGCGGTGCCCGCGGCTCCCAGAACTGGAGGAGTTCCCCTGGACCGAAGGAGACGTGGCCCGGGTGCTTCGCAAAGGCGCCGGAGGCCGGCGGCTGCCGGCGTTTTCCGCCGAGGCGGTGAGGCGCCTGGCCGGGCTGCTCCGCCGGGCTCTCATCCGCGTGGCCAGGGAGGCACAACGCCTGAGCGTTCTGCACGCCAAGTGCACCCGCTTCGAGGTTCAGAGCGCTGTGCGCCTGGTGCACAGCTGGGCGCTGGCCGAAAGCTGTGCGCTGGCCGCGGTCAAGGCACTGTCCCTATACAGCATGAGCGCCGGCGACGGGCTGCGCCGGGGCAAGTCGGCGCGCTGCGGCCTCACCTTCTCCGTGGGCCGCTTCTTCCGCTGGATGGTGGATACTCGCATCTCTGTGCGCATTCACGAGTACGCGGCCATCTCGCTTACCGCGTGCACGGAGAATCTGGTGGAGGAGATTCGGGCTAGGGTGCTGGCCAGCCAGAGCCCCGAAGGCGGTGGGGCAGGTGGCGGGGAGGTGTCCGCTGAAGCCTTGGAAATGGTCATCAACAACGACGCTGAGCTCTGGGGTGTCTTGCAGCCCTATGAGCATCTCATCTGCGGCAAGAACGCCAATGGTAAGTGTGCCAGCCTGGACCCACATTTGGGGTGGGCTACTCAGGGACTGAATTTCTTAAGACGTGTGCCAGGACTCCCGGGAAAAGCGTTTGGTCTGAGGGTGGAGGAGTTCATTAAAAATCTCTTGTCAGAGATTGTCATAGGTGTCTGACTTTTGGAGGATAAAATCATGGCCAATCGGCTCCGTCATGTTCTGTGTGGCATTGTGACTTTCTATGGTACGTTCGCTGTTTAGGTGAGATTGAGTCTCTGGACCAAGCCATTCCTGAACCTTTCTTGAAGTTAAGCTTGCTGGCCTGCCGCTGTTTGCCCTTCGTGGCTGATTTTCTAGTTGTTGCTTTTCCTGAACAACTGGACAGATAGACTGTTTTATCTCTGGTTTTCTTCAGGCCAATAGCAGCTGCCGAAAGGTCCAAACTCCAAGACCCAAGTCTTGCCTAGTGGAATGGGCAGTAGGAGCCAGGAGCTCCTACTGAACCTTAGTCTTGGCTGGGTTAAAGGATACCCAGAATCAGGGCCTCTCATGGGAGATGGAGGGGGAGTGGCTGATTCTTAACACTTTGCACCACAGGGTTATGGAATCTGGTGATTCCTGAAACCCCTTCCCAGAAAGGGAAGCACAAGCTGGCTCCCAGGGCTTTGCCCAAGCTGTCATTAACCAGGTGAGTGGGTGATTGAAACTCCATGCTGAATCAAAAGCACAACTTTCTGGGCTTTCCCCAAAAGAACAATGACCCACTCAATAAACCACATTATGATGAAGGGGTGGGGGCATGGGCAAATGCATGGTGTCAGATCCAGAAAAGGAACCACTGGGTAGTTGCATTTCTCTGAAGGATGACATGGCTTCAGTGCAAAGGATAGAAGCAAAGTACTTGACCTTCTCCCTGGTAAGGTTAGGGTGTGACAGGCATTCAACAGCAAATGCCTCTCAGACTCCAATTTCAGGAGTTGACACCATGAATTATTTAGAATGGTGCTCTGGTTAGACATCCTTGCGCTCTTATTGGAAGGGGATAAAGGGAGCCAAAATCAAATTTAATTTAACGTACTCATAATAGCTGAAATTTAAAATAACATTTAACGTGTCGGTCATTGTCCATAGCACTTTCTATATTAACTCCTTTTATATGCTAGTGTGAGCTTGTGAAATATATATTTAATCTTCATCCCCATTTCCTGGCAAACAACTCCTAAAATTCTTGGATCCCAAAGCAGTAGTGCCTTTTTGTATGCTAATGAGTTGGGTTGACCCAGTAGCTTCTGGGTGGGGACTGGTCACCAAAAAGACCAAAGCAGGACTTTAGAATATTGGAACTTTCAGCCTCATCTCCTAAACTGGTGGGAAAGGGAGAGAGGCCGAAGGTTAAGTTGATCACCAATGGCCCAGGATTTAATGAATATGCCTGTGTAATGAAGTCTAAATAAAAACTCAAAAGGACATGGTTGGAGAGTTTTGGGTAGTTGAACAAGTGGAGGTTGCCAGAGGGTGGGACTCTCTCTCCCATATTTTGCCTTATGCATGTCTTCATCTGTATCCTTTGTAATAACTTTATAATATACTTGCAAATGTGTTTCCCTGAGTTTTTGTGAGCCACTCAAGCAAATTAGTCAAACCTGAGGAAGGGGTTTTATGAACCCCAATTTATAGCCAGATGATCAGAAGCACAGTGAAACAATGCAGGGGGTACTGCACCCTCAACCCATGAGATTTGACACTCTCACATAGTGTCAGACTTGAGTTAACTTAGAGGATACGCAGCTGGTGTCTGTTATTGCAGAATTGCTGTTGAGGAGGAATTCCCACACTTTTTGAGAGAAGACTTCTGTGTTGATTGTGGTGTAAGAATGGAGCAAGGTGGGCACGGTGGCGCACGCCTGTAATCCCAGCAGCTTGGACGTCTGAGGCAGGAGGATTGCAAGTTCAAAGCCAGCCTCAGCAATTTAGCAAGGCCCTAAGCAACTCAGTGAGACTCTGTCTCTAAATAAAAATACAAAAAAGGGCTGGGGATGTGGCTCAGTGGTGGAGTGCCCCTGAGTTAATCTGAGGTACCAAAAAACAACAACAACAACAAAAAAAGGAACAAACATGGTTTGACTTTCCAGTAAGTAGGTATTTCACAGATAGGGAAACCAGGATACTCAGCAGTTGAGTAATCTGCCCAAGATCACAGATATTGACAAAACTGGAATTTGAACCCTGGCATGCTCCAGAGAGTTCAAGCTGCTAACCACTGGGGGAGAAGAAACAGCTTGGTTTTCATTAGTCCAGCTTCTAAGGAGAGAAATCAACACAATAGGCGATTTTGAAGACACTTGCTTACCCAGTGCAGCTCACCTTAACATTCCTCGCTTTGGTTTTCAGTGCTGGCACTGCCAAAGGAGATGCCTGCAACGGAAGAGACTTTGACCTTCAGTTTCCTCCTCTTAGGTCAGAGTTGAGGTCAATCCAGAAACTCAGTTGGTGATGTCACAGCTGGTAATTGTGCTTCTCCCTCCAAGTTCATGGCTTTACCACCAGCAACACCAGCTCCTGGAGAGGAAGTGGAGGGCAGGGGGATTTCCATCAAGCTGTCACAGTCCAGGGGAAGAGTTTTGTACTTTTGGCTGAAGGGGGGCCCAGACGGAACTCAAAGGCTCCTAGGCGAAAAGACCAGAGCCCTAACTCCATAAACTACTAGAATAAATGTGGAACAATGGGTGCAAAACAAGACTTTCATTCCTAGCTTGTGCTCAGCAAGTTGGAAAACTTTTTCCAAATGCAGAGTTGAAGCTAAAAAGAGCGGCTGCCTCTCCAGGGTAACCTAAAAATGCAAAGTGGTCAGGAATGGCTAGCAAACAGTGTCATAGTCTAAAATGCTTGCAACCAAGGAGCCATAGCTTATCAAGAATCAGTCCTCCTTGGGATTTTTCTCTACAGGATGGGTTTTTGGTTTTAACTCATCCCGACCTCCACTCCCAAACAGCCCTGAAGCCATGGTAGTTGAGGCAGCAGGACTCCCTGTGTGACAGACAGCAAAGCTCCTCAGATGTTGAGAGCCAGAATAGCTCCGTCTGTTCCACTTGCTAGTCTCCAGGGAACTCCTTTACAGGCAAGGTGAGCTTTGGCTTCCATTTAGTGACATGAATACTCATTTCTTATACATGAAAACCAGGGGGTGGCCTCTCAAAACCATAACTAGGCTGATTGATTAAGTCCCTTTAGACAAAGTAAAATGAATATTTAGTTGAGGAGCAATGAATTGCTTATGCCTGAAAGCCGACTTCAGAGAGAAGCATAAACTGCTTAGGAAAGAAATGGAAAGATCTGAACCTTTGTTATATTAAAATGACTCCAAGACCAGCAAGGTTACAGTCTGCACAGCTGAAGACCAACTGGGGATCGGCTACATATGGGAGGGAGAGTGCTGGTTAGTATTCTTGTCCTGCTGGTCTCCTCTTTTAAATTATATATTTATTGTTGTTGTGCCTCCTAATTATATAGCATGGGCACATGCATTTGACTCAGCTATATAGAGCTCTTAAACTTTTAATGTCTTCCAACTAGGAATTTTAAGAGCCCTAATCCATCTATTCTTGTCCATTACTCAGAATGCTGGACAAATATGGTTTTGCTCAGCCCAAGATGGATGATAAAAGTACTGTAGTGTTTATAAAACATGATTCCAGCTTCATAGAGCTGCAGAATTTATATATTGTTGCTCATTTGTTTTTGATGTCTCAGATCCCAGGGCAATGTCATTAAACGATGATATCTTCATGACTTCCTTATGGGAAGCAGAGAAACCACTTTAATAGAGTAGTATTTATAAACAGAGGGCTCCAAGAAAGTAGAAACTTCTCCTTACACTCTCTCTCTGCGTTCTTCTATTTCTCAAGAAACTCCCTGTATGTGAGTTTGGTACAGAGCATTAGCTCTGGGTTTCTTCCTGGCGATTTTTCTTACTAAATTTTAATGATTGTCTGATCTTTGAGAAAATCCTCTTCAGTTTCAATTAAATGAAGGGATATTGATAAGAATGATCTTGCTCCAGATCAGTCAGTACCCAGGGTGCACATAAGGGTTGCTCTATCATAGTGGTAAAGAGCACTGATTTTGAAATCACCATGAGGTTTGAAGTTACCTCTGCCATTTATATGAGTGACCTGGGGGAAACTTGTTGACTATCCAAGCCTCAGTGGTGTCATCTATAAAATGGGTGATAGTAACATCTAGCTCATAAGATTGATACGAAGATTGAGATCATACATTTTAAGACCTTAGCACATAGTAAATGCTCAATAAATAGTAACAATTCATTCAACAAGTATTTCCTCAGCACTGACCCTGTATTTTGTATTTGAATTCCTTTGACACCTTGGAAGAACCTTTTAACACCAGTGTTAAAAGTGCTGTGAAGGGCTGGGCATGTGGCTCAGTGGTGAAGCACTTGCACAGATGTACAAGGCCCTGGGTTCAATCCCCAGCACTATGAAAGAGAGAAAGAGAGAGAGAGAGAGAGAGAGAGAGAGAGAGAGAGAGAGAGAGAGAGAGAAAAAGAAAGAAAGAAAGAAAGAAAGAAAGAAAGAAAGAAAGAAAGAAAGAAAGAAAAAATGTGCTGTGAATTACGTGGTGGGCAAGGGGAGTCTTCCTTTCATAAAGTTTATAATCCAGTAGAGAAAATAAGAAAAAGCAAATAAGAATTTACTCTTGGTTGTGGTTAGGGTTTTTTTTTTTTTTGTTGTTTGTTTGTTTTTAAAGGACAGAGTAATAGGATAATTTAAGACTGGGGCTAATTTAAGACGGACAAGGAAGACCTCTCTGAAGTTTCATTAGCAATAGCCAATAATATCAATACAACTATCTAAGGACCTTCTGGCCACAAATAATGACCAGGACTTCTCTGAATTATTCACTTATCAGCGAGGCAAGCCTCAACATCTGATTTTCAGCCAAGAAATAAAGGGGATGCCTCTAAAGCCAGGATGAAAACGCTTCTGGTTGTAGGATTCATTTATCAAGGAGACTGCAGGATGGATTTCCACTGAGATAATCAACGGAAGGAGCAGGGGGGTTAATTGAACTGTGAGCTGCTGTTTAATCAGTTTCCACCCTGGATAGTGTGAGAGGAGGGCAGCTCCCCTTCCTTCTGACCATTTTATTGAAGACGAGGGAGTCGGTAAAACTGAATCAAGGCAAGCTTTGGACATGATAACTTTTTTTTTTTTTTCCTTGCTTGAGAAATGCAACCCCAGGTTTAAGTAGGCAGAGGAACAAGCTGGAGTCAGTCGGCTTCCTCCAGAAGACTTCACCTGACTTCCCACCCACAGCTGGAGGAGCCCCTCCGCCTCGAAATTCCCACAGCACCAGGGAATCTTCTTGAATCATTTCCTGTTTCTTTCTGTCTGTCTCTCATCAAACTGTGACCTCACAGGCTTTGTCATCTCCCCTAGGTCTCCCACAGTGTCTAACCCATAATAGATGCTCTGTAAATGCTTGTCTGGCAGATGACAGTTTTAATTTTTAATTCCAGAATTTGTATTTGAATTCCTTTGACACCTTGGAAGAACCTTCCCCCTTTAACAAAGCAGAGAATCTCGATTGGTTCTTGGTGAGTAGAGGCAGCAATTTGGGGGGTCACCACATCTTAGGGACTTCATTCAGCCAGTTGATACCCTCATTGCTAGCAGGCTCCCCAAGGCTGTCTATGATGAGTAAAATGTCAGCTTGGGGGATTTTAGTTAAGAGGTTGCCTTTCGTGTGCTGAACCCAATGTGGAAGGGTTTCACAGCAAAGATCCAACAGGCTGCTTAGGTAAGTCAACAGGAGGACTGAGGGGAAAGTTTCATTAAGAAAAGCTATACTGAGCTCGATAGGCTGAGCCAGGAGGATTGCAAGTTCAAAGCCGGCCTTAGCAACTTAGTAAGACCCTGTCTCAAAATTTTAAAAGGCTGAGAATATGGCTCAGTGGTTAAGTGCCCCTAGGTTTAATCCTAAAAAAAAAAAAAAAAAAAAACAACTATGCTAATCTTCCCCTTGCCAGCACAGTGGCCTGAGAGGACAATGTCTGTTGATGACTTGGTCCGAAGAGATTGCACCTGTGGCCCACCCATCTGCCTCCTGTCCAAGGAATGACCCAAGATAATCAATTCCTGCTTTGCATAAACAACACCTGAGGTTCAGAAAGAAGCAGAGACACTTTGCCACTGGTCCTCAGTTTTGTCCTCTCACCTTCCCATCAG
Organism: Marmota monax; assembly: GCF_021218885.2. NCBI lineage: Eukaryota > Metazoa > Chordata > Mammalia > Rodentia > Sciuridae > Marmota > Marmota monax. The sequence goes on along the minus strand of NW_026692072.1, from coordinate 1,355,799 downwards.
GATATAGACTTTGCCAGTAGGGTGGTGGGTAGATAATTTGACCCGTTTCTGTGATTCTTCAGCTGCTGTAATAGGCCTGACTTTTCTGCGGTACTGTGTACTTTTTCTCATCTGTGACCTTGCTGGATCCCCATAAAAATCCTGTGAGTGGGATGTGCTTTCACAGAGGGGTCTCCAGGGGCCTGGAATTCACGGCTCCTTAATGACAGAGCAAGGATTAAGCCCTCACTTGTTCAGTCTCCAAGCCTGGGCTTTTCCTGTAGAGAATCACAGAATAAAGGTAGCAAGAAACAGGTCAGCATTGACCCTCTTCAGATGGCAGTTAGGGTAAGACTCATAGCAGCAGCATTACTTCTTACAGATCCCATTTGTTAATGGCCTACCACTTCCAGGCACTTCCAATTTGTTAGACCAGCAGAGACTCTCCTGGCCCAGGGAGTGTGCCCTAGAGGTGCCATTGATTTGAAGGAGCCGTTATTATGGCTCTTAATGGGGCGGGGAGCTCTGCTACCCAGGGAGGGCTATACAAGGGGCAGCTTCTAGGTGATCAATAAGCTCAGCTGGATGGAAAAGCTGCAGAGTTGCTACATGACACTCCTCCATAGGTGAGGGGAGCTGGCTCAAGGAAGGTGGACAGGCCAAGGAGGGAGAGCTCAAGTGACCCTGCATTTAGGCCACTGATCTTGAGAGCTTAGCAATCTTCCCTAGGAGTTGGGAGAAGAGCCTTTTTGAAGGTGGAATTGATTTCCTTAGACTCCACTATGGTGTCCGGCTGCTAAGTCTTGGTGTTAGTTGCACAGGGACAGAAGGAGCCTGCATAACAGTGGTGCCCTGGCTTTGGAGACCAAGTTGGGTCCCAAATTGCTCTGTCCATTACTGACCTGTGCCCTCACTCCAAGTCTCCTTCCTTTGCCGAGAAATGAGGGGTTGGTTCTGGCTGCCCGGGACGGTTGCCCCTGATGCACTCAGTGCTCTGGGGATATTAGAGAAGCTTCTGAGTTGGTGAGAAGAGTGCGGCATGGTTGGGACTGCCTGGGTGTGATGCCTCCAAACTCCACTTGGGACCTGTGTGATGCTGGGCAGGTTGTTTAACTTGGATGCCTTACCTTCTTTCTCTAAAGCCATGTTCTCAACCTCAGCACTGCTGACATTCTGAATCTTTTTCTTTTTTTGGCCTGGAGCTGTCCTGTGCACTATAGGATGCCTCATAACACCCTTTTCTCACCACCAGTTGTGACAACCAAAAAATGTCTCCAGAAATTTCCAGATATCCCTTGCGGATCAGGTGTCACCTCAACAGAGAAATACTGCTAAGACTGAATATAGTTCCCAACTCATAGGATGGTTGTGAGGATTTAATAAGCATCTCTCTGTGAGGAACCTTGCATTGTTTCTGGCATACAGAATATTAGTTGTCTTTTTTTTTTTCAAGCATGTTGAATGCACTAATTTTGTTTGCTTTTGCTAAAGTGGGAGCCTCTCATACAGGGGAAAACCATGGCCCAAATCTCAAGAGTGACAAATATTTGTCACAAGGCTCTTCTTGGTGACTAAGAGTTTGTGTGTGGCGCTAGGAACATGTGGTGGAATCTGGAAAAGACCCCCTGACACTTTGCTCAGTTATGGCTTGATTGTCCCCAGGACAAAGCTGTCTGGGTGCGGGGGTGGTGCGGATTGAGATCAGACTGCTACCCCTGAACTCAGGCCCACCCCTGCCAGCAGCAGTGTGGATTCAAAGCTCCAGGCCCCCAGGGAGCAGTTCTGTGGATATTGGACCGGGCTTGTTACAGCCGCCAAGTCAAGAGCCACAGGGATGGCAGGTGTTTTGTGTTTTGCTGGTGTGTCATGTAAACATACTTTGTGGTCAACTTGCTTGTTTTTAAAAAGACCTAAATGGTTTTTGCAGCTTTGGCTGTTTGGATCTGCATGTTGGACTAGGAGGAAATGATTAAGAAACACAACCCAAGTAAACCTGAGAGGTGCCACACCAGCCTCATTAACCTACCACTCACCAAACACCAGCTCTGTATAAGGCAGAGAGGAGATTGGCGGATAAGAGTCCTCATCGGGGGAGGAGTTTAGTGGGGGATGCGAGCACATCATGGATAGTTGTGAAGAAATTTGTAATCAGTGCTTCAAATGATGATGGAGCAATGCTGATAGCCTTCATTTACTGCATCTGGTACCCATTATGAGTGTGTTACTTGAGCCAATTCATTCAATCCCTCATCCTCTCTGAAAGGTAGATACGCTGTCCAGCACATAAATGGGGACCTTGAAGCTTTTGATGATTAGAGAGTGATCCCAATCCCAGTCACCCAAGTGGGTGGAAGAGATTCAAGGCGTCTTGTGGAAGGTACAGTGAGTGTATAAGACTGGATGTCAGGCAGAGCTGTGACTGAGAACTGGGGAGGTTGTGCAGAGCACAGAGGTCCCTAGACAGAGGGAACAGTGTGAGCAAAGACCTGGAAGCCAAGATGTGTGTGTTGAAGAATAGCAAGTAACCCTGTTTGGCTGGGAGCTTCAGATATATAACGAGGAGAAGGAGGAGCAGGGGAGATAACACAGGAAAAGGGAAAACTTTCCCACATCTTTTATCCAGATGTTAAGAAGCCTGCCAGAGTGCAGGACAAGAGTTTTCCAAAACTGATTTTATAAATCAGAAATCGAGTGTGTCTGTTTCCCAGCTCATCTTGACCACAGCCCCTGAGTCCCATTACTCCTCTTGCTGATTGAAAGCTGGACCTCAAAAATGAGCCCATTTGCTGTCCCAGCAGTAAGAGTAACAGAAGAGGACCTGACCCAAGCCAATGTAGGTCGAAGGGCATGAGGAACCTTCAGTCGGCCTTACTTATCCTGTTGAGTTTGGCTTCTGAGTTGGTTGTTTCTTCCATGGCCCTGAGCAGAGCATTTCAGGCCAGAGCGATCCCAGTACAGATCAAAGTTAGGACTGGCAAACTCATTAAATGAGACCATTGAATTTGATCTTGCCAAAGCAGGCTTCTCCACTGTGGAAGCAGGGAGCAACATAAAACAAGATGAGATAAAAGCATCCCAGAACATTTTTTTTTTTTTTTTTTTTGGTTTTAAGTCTAACTTGATATGTTTAATTTCCAGTTTGGGCCTTATCCAATGACAGCTCGATTCTCAGATGTCTAGTGCTTTTCTGGTGCTTGCTTCAGGTGCTTCTAGAGCATCGAGAAAGATTTCAATCATGTGACATGCTTGATATTGCAGACCACCCTACAGCTCATTTTCATCTGGATTGAACACCCTAGGGTCCAGCCAAATTCTGCTGACAGCAAAATGTGAAAGATCATCAGGGGCTTAGCTAATAACTTGGGTGTTTGTCCTTTTCCTGACCCCAGTGTTATGAAGGAATTTTCTTGTCACTTCAGAAGATAAACTCCATGAACATTATTGCAAAAGTACGTACAGGGTCATTTATAGTTAGTGATTTGAGGTCCACTATTTTGAAAGTGAGCTAGGAAGTGTCCCATGAGGAGAGAAAATTAAATAGGAAAAGAGCTTGGAAATACTGAAGCGATAAGGTTAGGTTTGGGGAGAGATTGAATTTGGCCCTCAAAGTGTAAAACAGGCCTTCTAGTCAGAAAAACCATCCCTACAATTGAGGACACGCTCTCACTGAAAACTTTTTTTTTTTTCTCATGGTGCTGGGGATCCACCCAGGGCCTCTCACATGCTCGGCGAGTGCTCTACCACTGAGCTATGCTTGCAACCCCTTTGACTGAAAACTTTAAAACTTTTTTTCCCCTTCTTCTTTAGAGTAGGAAAATGAGTACTTGCTGTGAGGAGAGCTATTAGTAAACCCAGCAAAGGCTCACATTCCAGGCAAGTATGTGTGCAGAAATGTCTAGGACAATTCAGTGCAGACAACTGTGGATTTGGATCCAGAAAATTCTGGGCTGAAGTTTGCCCCCTCTGTGACCAGAGTGAATCATTGTATTTTCTTGGAGCTCTCCGTCTGTGGTGTGAAGAGGTTGGCCTAGATTCTCCAGGGGCCTTTCGGTCTCTGATAATGTTTCTGGACCCCACAAGGACACTGTGAAATCATTTCTCTAAGGTCAAGCCCTGTAATTAGTATCCTCAGGAAAGAAACAGCCCAGGATGGAACTGGATGTGCTCTCTGAAGGCCCAGCTGAGTCGCAGGACTGAGGGCCATAGTTTTTCTATTAGCATGAACTGTGATTACTGTACTTAGAATTTTGCTTTCCCCTGCCCTGAAGATGAGTTCTGTGTGCTTTTGGCTGACCTAAAGCACTTGACAGCTGTGTCCAGGCCCTGGCAGGCCCGCACTGTGGCGAGATCCAGCTCCGAGGTGACTTCATACAGCCAGTGTTTGAAGCCTGTCTACCCAGACTTGGGTATTTATAGCTGGGGAGCAGCTAGAAAGAGAAAAAAATTAAATATGCTACACCCTTCTTTATCCTATGTGGGACAGAGACAGGCATTGTAAGGAATTTAGAAGGCGGTCCTGTATAATCCAGCAAGATATTTTTAAATGCTGTTTGTTGCAGTTGGCAGGGCCGGTTTTTCAAAGAGGAGGGAAAATTAGAGTAACTGAGGATAACAGGCTGCCAGGAATTCTGAAGGCCGAGACGTGGTGCTTGGTGCTCTGAGGTGTACGGGACTCTAACTTCCTTCCTAGACCCCAGGCTTGAGCAGGACTTGGGAAGGTGGGATGGAAGCAAGGTAAACGGGGTGGATTGTGTGGCCCCCTTCCCCACCAGCCCAACCATCTTCCAGATCCTAAGCTGAAAGTCAGCTGAGGGCTAGTGCCTGGTGTCCAGGAACAAGTTGCTTCTTGAAAACTAGGGACCCAGTGGTTTTTTCTTCAACTCATTTCTGTAGCTGGCTAAATCAGCTTGTACTTGGAGACTCAACTTGGAAGCAAGTTGCTTGCAGCTGTTCTTCTGGCCTTAATCCTCCCAGGGCACGTCACACAGGCCAGAACTGTGCTGGGACCTAGCTGAATAGCAGGTGACGGGGCCTCAGGGGTAGAGCTGCGTGAAAAGACATCAGGATGACCCCTCGCCTGTCCAGTGGATGCTCAGAAAGTGTCCTAGGCAGTGTTTTCTACCCTCTTGGTTCCCCGCTCACACACACTGGGGTTTGAATGCATGGGGTGCTCTACCACTGAGCCACATCTGGAGCCCTTTTTATTTATTTACTTATTTATTTTTGTTTTGAGACAGGATCTCACTAAGTTTCCCAAGCTGGCCTCCAACTTGTGATCCTCCTGCCTCAGCTTCCTGGGTTGCTGGGATTACAGGCATGCACCACTGTGCCCAGCTCACTGGTCTTTAAGGAGAAGACAGTGTTTAGGGTGGTGGGCCTCTGGATTAGGAGCAGGGGAGAGACTCAGAGTGTGGTTTGTTCATTAACAAATTTCGACTGAGGATTTACTGTGTACCGGGACTGTTCCAAATATTGGCAATAAAACATAAATAAAAGATCAGAAGAAGAGAGAGTGCTGGCCCTGCAGATAATGAGGAAGAGCAGGCCACATGGAGGCCAGCGTGGCAGGAGAAGATAACTCCAAGTGGAGGGAATAGCAGGTGTGGCTGGGGCGGGGGGCAGCATGCAGAGGGGAAATGGTGATGTGGTTAGGTAGGGCCTCGAAGGTCGTGGTATAAATCTAAGCTGGGAACCATTGAGGGACTTCAGCAGAGTGACACAATTTGGTTTGCACTTTAACCAGGCCATTCTCTCCACTCTGTGGAAATGGACTATAGCATCAAGCTTGGAATCAAGGTGACCAGTTAGGAGGTTTTTTAAAATAACCCAGGTGAGAGAAGATGGGGGCCGGGACCAGGGCGGCCGTGGAGGATCGGGGGTGTGTTCTGAGGTTGGCACCAGTGGCATTTGCCAGCAGCTCGGATGTGTGAGGAATGAGAGGAGAATCAGCGTGACAAGTTTCCCATCTGAGTAACTGAAAGAAGGGGAGAGCTGTTGACCGAAATAGAGACAGTGGCTGTCGGTTGAAGTATGAGAAAGCGGGGCTGAGCCAGAGTCCCCGTGCCATTTGGGTTGCTTGTTTCAAACTCAGTGCACAGATACCAGATAGGAGGTTGGCTGGGAGGCAAGGCCACCTCGAGCTTCGTTAAGCATATGGTGGGTTGAAACTTTGCCTCTTGTCCCCTTCCAGTGGGTGGGCACAGTCCATCAGGGCTGGGCCGAGACTCAGGCAGCGAGATTCCATTGTCGGTGTTGCCATCCCTTCAGCTGATGGCCTGAAGAGCCCCTGAGCTCTGCTTGCTGGCGTCCGTGCAGGCAGCCAGCAGCCTTCAGTGACCATCATCAGCTCTGTCGTTTCCTGTCATTAGCATGGGGTCTGCTTAATTAGGTCCACTTGTTCTGTGAATCACTATGACTTTGCGTGAATGTCCTTTAATTTTGGAAGAGCAAGACCATTTCCAGGCAGGTTCGGCTCCTTGGAGATCAGCAGGCCCCGGGCCTGGCGTAGGTCTCAGAATGGCATGGGAGTAGCCAAGGGCCCTTGAGGTGGCTTGGTCCTTGCCCCTCAGGAGGGGCGGGGCACCGAGTGGCCAAGGAGAGAAAGCTGAGGAGTGCCCACTGTCTCACTGCCGACCAGCTCCCTGGTGTCTCTGAGCTTCGGCTTTCCTCCTGCGTTCCATGGGGTGGCTGTAGTTTCTGTCTCACAGCATTGTCCCTTTGGGTGGCTGTCATTCCACATTAGAATCATCTAGACAGCTTGAAAATAAAAGCGTGTGCCTGTCTGAAGGTCCCACCTCCAGAAATTCTAACTGAATGGTCTGGAGAAGGGCCCGGACCGTGTGGGTAGAGCTCTCGGGAGCGTCTGGTACACAGGGCGCTCAGACATTAGCTATTATTAGTGGTGAAAGCATCATTGTCCTGGAGTGCTCATTTTGTCGCCCCACCCAGGATGGTGGCTTTCCTTCACTTCACAGCTATGCTGCTCTGGTTCACGCCTCATCTGTAGCGATCTCCATGGAACCCCAAGAGAAAACTGAATTGCCTGGGAAGGGCAGAGTTAGGCTTGCATGGCAAGGCACCCCATAATCATGATTCTTACCCCACTGGTAAATGCAGTGGGTATTATTAATCCCATCTTTAATGGGAGGAAACAGAAGCCCAGAGAGGTTAAGGAACTTGCCCAAGGTCACACTGGTCATACTGGATAAGACTAACAAACCTAGGCAGCCTTCCTCCAGATTCTCTACTGCTCAACCACACGGTCTCTCCCCAGCCAGAGAACCAAGAGGTTCAACTCTCAGTCCCAAGATGAATGGAGCCTTTACAAAGGTACCAGGCCCTGGGCTGTGGGCCTCCCGCGTGTTATGTAATTCTTATCATCTGTATTCTTCCTATTGCTATTTTATAGCTGAAGAAACTGAGGTCAAGGAAGTCCATGTGATGTAGCTAGTTCAAGAGAGCCGTTGTGCTCCGGAGTTCGCAGTCGCCCTGCTGTCCCCTCCTGTCCTCAGGAGTGATCTGGGTGGAGACTAAGCATATGCAATGATTTCCTGAGCAAGAAATGAATGGGTTCTTCCCAGGAGTGAAGGTGGCTGAAGCAAGGCCAAGCATCACTTGCTGCTTCTCAACAAATGTGCCCATTTAGGTGCCTTAAAATAGCAACGCCACTCGGTGGGGTGCCAATGGGACACACAGCCCGCAGTGTAGGTATTTGTTGCTCTGCTTGTTTAAAAATGTATCCCGTGAAGCACATTGCTTCTCTCTGTTGTTGTGAATGAAATACGCTCCGAGAAATTGTGTGTATCGGTTGCTTAAAATAGTTCAAGAGGAAGAATGTTTGGAAGCTTCTCTCTCCTTCAGTCTGTTTCCTCTGGATTTATGACACCTCAGAGAGTGCTGGGCCTCTTCTTGTTTACCCTTCTGGCTTTTCCTTTTTACCATATTTGAGCCCTTGTGTCATCATAAGCCAAAGGCATTTGTCACCAGAAAAAGTGGCAGCCTTCCCTAGGTAATTTAGTTGGGGCCCTTTAATATATTCTTTTTTTTTCCCCCCTTTTAAAAGGAAAAAATAAAAATAAAACCTGAGAGCCCTTTTGCTTGGGAACTGGCCATCTCTCACTCTTTCTCTCCCAACTGCAAAGGTTCCAAGTCATAGCAATGGCATCTGCTCCAGAGTGAGAACTTTTTCTTTCTTACTTTGTACTGAGAGCTGCCCTGGGACACTGTGGGTGTCCTTGCAGCTTCATCCTCTGGTGCCCAGGAAATCAAACATGCAGTGAGAAAATCTGCAGAGTTGCTCTTTCAAGAACGTGGCCCCTCGCTATGTGCGACTAATGAAGTTTAAATTTAGTAAAATTCAGGAAGGATGAAAAGCCATCTCCTTCATCACGCAAGTCACATTTCTAGTGTGCCCATTGGCTACCATATTGGGTTGTGCAGATGTGGAACATCTCCATTATCACAGACAGTTCTCTGGGCCAACGTGACCAATAGATTGGGTCACCAGTCAGTCGCTTGGGACCAGCTATCTGAGCTCTTACAGGTCTGAAATTTTTAACCATTCCTCAGCTTCTTAGAAGCTGTTTTCAGTAGCAGGAAGACTTGTGGAAGTAGAGATCAAGGCCATTGACTCTTGCGGCTCTAACCTTTGGAGCCCTGATGTGAGGACATGTGTTATGATTTCCAAGCTGTGTGTCCTGGTCTAGAGTAACTCATTTCGCTTCTCTGAAATAGTTGCCTTATTAGTGAAATGATGATTTTTAAAATACCTTATCGGGACTGTTTGAAGATTAAAAGACAGAATAGCCGGATGTGTATAGAACAGCACAATGTCTGATACATAGTAAGGATTCATGTGTTACAATGTTTCACACGCATTTTTCCGTTTGAGCCACAAAGTGTCTTTCAGAGGTAGATGCCCTTGGCATTGCTGCTAGGCTCTTCTGGTCTTTCCTTGGGGCCTTGTTGAATGACTTTTCCGTCTCAAAGCAGAGGTTATTTGTTTGTCTGAACCAGCAGCTCTTCCGAGCTCCCTTTCACTCAGAACTGCCTGTTCTGCCCCCACTGGAGGTCAGCACTTTCCAGAGGCATTTTGCCTGAAGCCAGCCTGTTGGTGTCCACTTGGAGACTGGCCACCAGGAGTTACTGCCAGAATCTGGAATCTGGGGCTTTTAGACATGAAGTTTACCCAGAAGGTTCAGGTTCTAAGTGCTTCTTGTTGTCTGAGGTCCTTTTGCATCCTTTGCTATGAGGGCTGAGCCTAACGGCCCTTGGTGCGATCTTGACACAGATGGCTTTGGGTAGAGTGTCCTTGAGAAGAGTGAGGATGAAGAGAGGCCTCTCTTGAGCTGTAGAGGGGACTGAGAGGATAGTCAACCATACCTGGAGCCTGGGTTCAAACCTGAACTCTGCCACTCACTCACTTAGGTCGTACAGCTGATTACTTAGCTTTCCTATGCCTCAGTTTCCTCCTCTGTAAGATGGGGAGAATTCTGGGACCTACCTAGCAAAGTGGTTGTGGGGATTAACCATCCTCATCATCATGGTTTCCTAGTAACGGCATGTGGCCTGTGTTCTCTGTCATGCGTTATTTGCATTTTCTACTTGACCATGTAATATCTGTTTAATCAAAAAAAAATTGATCCAAAGGTAGTTAGCACTTAAAGTGAATGTGTAAATTAATTTGCATATCATGAACTCTACGTGGTCCTTTTTTTTTCCCCCTTTCTCTTCCTCCTTTGCAGATGGTGAAGATAAAAGCATGACAGTACATTTGTCATTTCAGTACCTTGCATGGTGACCTCAGCCTGCTGTTTGCATGGTGACCACAGCCTGCTTCCCTCCTGCTGATTTGGGCTGGGTAACAAGCACACCCCAGCACACAGTGTGCTCAGAGCTGGATTATTTCTATAGGATTTGTTTGTGGTGTGAAGTGCCCATGTGTGTATGCAATTGCCGCTCATTTTCCCACACCCAGAATGTGCTAAATCTGCCATTTGTAATGAACTCCAAATAACTTGGAACCATTTGTAGGGAATTCAGTAATTTTGATCACAGTCGTTACAAGAGTTGGGTTTAAATTGGGGAAACCCAAGTGCCACTGAGAAATGACGCTATCCCCTCTCTACTTCTGTGCATGGTTCTACTGAGGGAGGCCCTACTCACAGAGAAGCTTCCAGAAGAAGAAGGGAAGGATGTGAGGCCAGGATATTACATCACATTTGTGGAACAGTGGGGCCCTCCCAGGCTGACCACTCGCTGTCCTCTGTGGGGCTTCCCTGGAACTGACAGATCTCTCGTGGTAAATGGGTAACTCAGACTCTTCTTGCCAAATAGTTGCTTTGTTTGCTATCTGTGCTGCAGCCTAGTCCTCTATCAGCACAGGCCCAAACCTCTAAAGGGTCCAGCATGTGTGGACCTGCAGCAAGACTCTGCACAGCTCTTCCTCCTTCCTGAAACCCAGGAGGCCCTAAGGTCTGCCATTTCCAGGTCTGACTGCTTACAGAAACATCTAGAGGCACTCAAGAAATTTACATTCTGGAACTTCCCCTAGCTACGTTAAGCTAAATCCACTCGAGGGAGGCAGAGGAGCTGGACAATGTTGTTTCACTCCTCCTGAGACGGTTCAGATCCCTGGGAGTCAGAGTTTTTTCTGGGCTCCTCTAAGATTGTACATCAGGCAGAGATCCCCCTTGAGAGGGCACAGCTTGGGAAAGGCCAGGCCAAGAGAGGCTGGGAAGACGCGGCACTGAAGGCTGGCCTTTTGAGGGTCTCCTCAGGAGCAGGATGGACACCCACTCAGAGCGACTTGCCCAGGGGCAGATGGAGAGCAGGGCTGCCTTGGAAAATGTAACGGAAGCCAATGATCTGGTGTAGTCTTCTCAGACCTGAGATATTTGTTGAGTGCCTTCTATGAGATAAGCAAGGTTCTAGTGATTTTCCTGAGTTAATCTCATGGAGTCCTCATTACAACCATCAGCTTGAGGTTCTATATCCCATTTTACAGATGAAGAAACTGAGGACTAAAGAACATTGAAATGACTTGTCCAAGGTCACTCACGAGCAGGTACAACCAGCAGTTGAGGAAAGTGCTATCAGGCTTCAAAGCCCAGACCTTCTGTGCTGATCATTATACTCAAATCATTAGGCTATTGGAAACGAGTGAAGTAAGACTCTTGTGTTGTAAGTAGGATGCTGTGTGCCCCCTCAAGGCACTGCCCACTGACCCTTCCGGCCCTGGCTTTCAGAGCCTTTTCACGGCCCTCAGACCCAGGCTGAGATCAGCAGCCAGTGAACTCTGCTGTTCCTTGGGGCTGGGTTCTGATGGTCTGCTGTTTCTCCTCACCCTTCCCCTTCCCTACCAACCCTGCAGGCAACTCTTCCCCTGCCTCTTTGGAGGCCTGGTGCCTGACCCTCCTTAGTAAATAAGTCAGTTCCTGGGGGTGCTGCTGTCACTACCGACAGACAACAGCACAGACTTCATCTGAGCTGGCACTCATCTTCTCTGGGCACTCTGGCTGCTTGGATGGCTGTCACAAGGGCTGGGGCAGCAGGGCTTTGGGTTGAGGGTGTGCATGTGCAGCTGGGCTGCCCGGGTTCAGGTCCTGGTTCCACTTCCTCCCTGACCAGTGACTTCACATTTCTGTGCCTCAGTCTCCTTGTCTATAGGATGGAGGTAATGCTGCCTACCTTGTTCTGATAGTTGCGGGAATTCAATGAGTGGTGTGTTCTAAAATGCTTGAAATAGTCCTGGCGCATGAGTGTCCAGGAGTTGGCCATCATGGTGGTTACTAGAGGAGGAGGGGCGTGCCTTTGGTGACCTTTCCCTTGGAATAGGAAGGGAACCCACCCATGTGCTAGTGCAGCTGTTACAGGGCAAGATGGGGGCTTTGGAAACAAATCTGAGTTTAACCCCCACTTACCGCTGCTTTTTAAATGTGACCTAGGCAGGTGTCTTAGCCTGATTGTTTTGTTTTTTAGTCTGTCAAAAGTAGTACTTGCTTCATGGGGCTGAAACGCAGAAGCAAAGCTTCTTACAAGGTACCTGGGCTCAGCTGGCAGCAAATGGCTGGGAGGAAAAATAGGAATTGAATGAACTGTAGCAATGCTGTAGTGAAAAACTCGGCTCAAAAGATTGTGTGTACAGGGCTGGGGCTGGGGCTCAGTGGTAGAGGGCTTGCCTAGCACGTGTGAGGCACTGGGTTCCATCCTCAGCACCACATAAAAAAATAAACAAACAAATAAAGGTACTGTGTCCACCTACAACTAAAAAACTAATTTAAAAAATAGATTATATATACAGTTTTTATGAAGTTAAAGACAAAAAAAAATATCAAAGGAGTGTATTATACAGATAGTAAGTACAGTATAAAAGGAAAAGTCAGGGTATGGGGAAAATAGGGGATGGTTATGGCTCCTGGGCAGAGTGAAGGGGAGGGAGGACTCCAGGAGGAGGAGCATATGAGTTAGGTGTAGATGATTGTTGAGGCTCTAGCTTTGTTTTCAGAGGTGAGCTTACATTAATGGAACTAATTAAAAGTGGTCATGAGCCAAAGATTATGCTAAATCAAATTTACTCACCTAAGGCTAAAAGTCCATGGTTTCACAATAGGTGGTAGCTATTTATTATTAGTATGCCATGAGCCACCTGGGCCATGCTGTAAGCCACCATTAATGCCCTTTGAGATTGCCTGTCATTTGTGCAGAATACTCTGAGAACTGAAGTTTTTTCCTCCTCCGGCCACAGTGGCTTCCACATGGGGAACCCAGAACAGTGGGGGTATTTAAGTTGCCTTGTTTCTCAGGTTTGGTGCAGGTCTTAGGCATAAACTCCCATGTGAGTCTAAACTGGCTGAACAAAGACAGGGCTGTTTTTGTCCTTGCTGTACCAGATGGAAGGCTTTCATTAGAGTCACTTTAGGAGCATTCACGTTAGCCAGGAGATTTTCTTTCCAAGGGAAGGAAACGTTTGGGTTGGACGGGACGGTGTTTGCCTTGGGATGCTCTTAGACCTCTCTGCTTTCATTGCCACCGCCAAGCCCCATGACCTTTGCCTACGGCTTTTCTTTACCCGTAGTTCCCTTCTCTTAATGGATGGGAAAGCACAGAGGACATTTGAGATGCCCCCATAACATGCTCCTAGGTCTGTGGCATCGGGCATAAATGACCTTCATGCTGTGCTCCTTTCCTCTGAATTTGACAAAGCAGGGCTGGGGATACAGCTCAGAGGTAGAGTGCTAGCCTACCATGCACGAGGCCCTGGGTTCAATCCTCGGTACTACAAAAATAAATAAATGAGTGAACTTGACAAAGCAGAGGAGACAAGAACATAGACTTTGGAGTTAGGGTGACCTTGGGCTCTTCACTGTGTGGTTTGAGGAAGAGACATTCTTAGCTTTTTCTGTATTTTAAATTGAAGTGCATGTGGTGCAGAATCTTGAGCACACAGCTTGGTGAATTTTCTCCCAGGCACACACTTGTGCAAACTACCCAGGTCACAATGAAGATCTAAAACCCTTCCACCTCAGGAGTTGCCCTCCTGGTCCTTCCCTAGTACCACTTCCCACACGTCCAAGTAACCATCATTCTAACTTTTGTTGCCACCAATTAGTTTTGCCTATTCTTGAACTTCTGAGGGTAGGTACATTATTAAGCCTTTCCAAGCCTCAGTTTCTTTGTGTGTAGAAGTGCAAAGGTAGGGTCGTGCTGTGGTCCAGCTGGGAGAGTCTAATGCGTGGCACATGTAAATCTCTAAAGGCAGATTCGTCCAGCAGGTAATACTTGATAAGGCAAAGCTGCATGTCCTCTGTGGTGGCCATTGTTGGCTTCAGGGACTGTGCCTGTCTCTCACCTAGAGAGGCAGTGCTTCCCTTGTGCCAATTGTAATTCACAGTGACTCCTCTCCCTCCGTGCCCTTCCATGACATGTGATTCTCTGAACCTGCTTTCTATCCAGGGGTTCCTACTGAAACCAGTTCTTGTTTAATTCAGCAGAGGAAATGGGCAGGAAAAACTGAGTTCTGCTGCCTTTGCCTCTGTTTCAAAGAGGGTCTGTTTGCTCTATTAGCAAAATAAACAGACGCATTGCTGTATAGCAGACTGGGCTGCCCTTGCTGCCCTGGGCTGGGGGAGGGGAGGGTCCCTGGATGCTGGGTTTGCTGCAGGGCCAGGGGTTGGTTGTTGTGTGGTTTTGTCATAGTAGGAGGGGCTACTTCTAGCTCCTCCAAAACAACTTACAAACAAAAATATCCCTACAGCTATGATCACCTGAAATGCTACAATGATCATTTATTTCCTTAGGTCAAAGTGGAGGAGAGCACCTGAGTTAGTGGGGTGCACTTGGGGAAGGTAAGACTTTACGATGTATGATTCCATTTGGCTTCAATCCAGTGATTTTTATGACATCTTTTCCTGAGGGTAGCAGGCCTTCGTGAAGGAGAAAGTAGGACTGTGCAGTTGGTAGGAGGCTCAGAGAGGTTATGAGGGCAAATTCCCTGAATTTGTGATGTGATCTGGGGCTGTGGTCTACCCACAGGCCATTCCACACACATTCACCGAACACTTAGTTTATGTCAAGTGCTATGTCAGAATGAAGGTGAGAGGCTACAGTCCCTGCCTATTGGGAGCTTTGAGCAGGAGAGCAGGAATTGAACAGGAGGTTACAGTGTGTTCCGTAATGTGCTGTGCTTGGAAGATGAGGTCCTTAAGCCACATTGGGGGTATAGGGCTGTCACAGTCCTGCAGGCAGTGTCGTTTGGGTTGAGAGCTGAAAGATAAATAGAAGTGAGGTCCCAGACATCTGAAACACGTGATTCACGTCAGTGCATCCTTGGGACTCTCACCGGGAAACACATTGTTAAGGATCCCTTTTGCCCATCCCTAATGAGGTTTTGCTTTTCCTGAACTACTGGACACTTTTGCTAGTTGGCATGCCATTTATTTTTTTCTGACAACCTTGCAGCTCTGTTACCCCAGGCAATATAATTTAGAAAACAAGGGTCTTCTGATTCTGCAATAAATCTTTGTTTCCCTCTTAAGTAAGTGAGAGAGGCCGGATGGGAGGATCTGTTTAGAAACTGAAGACTTTATTAGTAAGAGTTGGTGAGTCTGAACATAACCCTGCTAACGGAGCTGGAAGGGAGACACACGTCTGTTGTGGAAGAGATACCCACTTGGCATCCTGCGTGTGGCCAGCCAATGCATGGGAGACAGCATGCCAAATTTCTCCAGTTACCATGGGACCCAGACTTAGACAGGAAATCATGGTAGGATGGGAAGGAATCCAAAATATACACGGCTGGTATACAGGCTGCAGTTGGGAAAGAGAGTAAGAGAACAGTCTATCTATTTTCCCGAACGAGGACTGCAATGTCAGATGGGGTTGTTTTTCCAAGACTCCTTACATTTTTATGGACCCGATTTTCAAGCTTTAATTTTTTCCACATTAAGCAATCCTTAGGTGATTTGAAAGTGACCCTTTTATATGTTTGTGGGGAGTACTTCTTAGGGTTGTTGTGTTTGCATTTTTAAAAGTCTCCAAACTAAGAGAACCAAAGCCCCTTCAGCTGGGGAGACTTTTTCAGCCATCTGGAAGGAATATCGGTTTGGGTTCCACTACTGCTGTTCCTTTGCTGGGAGCGACCCATTTGAAATCCAGCACCCCTCGTTTGATGGGGGGTACCAGTGGAGACAGGCGGGCACTGCTATAAGGCAGCATTCTCGGCTTTCTTGGAAATCTCTGCCACCAAGTCCAGCAACTCAAATTTCTCATTCATGAAGAAGCACATTTGCATTCTGCCCATGAAATTGGTGTTAAAAGAAATTGAAAAATCAGGAAGGGGACTTTTCTTGTGCTTTTGCAGATGTAGCTCTGGAAAAGTTCAGCAGGGGCCTAACTGTGCATAGCTCGGGAACAGTTCCAGGTCTCTAGAGGGACATTTAACAGGTTGCTATTGATAGCATTTTCCATGAACCTCCCAGACATATTTCTTGGAGAGTGTGCTTAATTCTTGATGAAATGAGAGTTATATAGCATGGGGTTTGCACCCTTGTGCCCCATTGACAAATACTGACTGTCCCTCTACTTGGCCGAGAACAATTTATCAGTTGACTTCATTGAATTTATTGCCTTTACTTCACGCAATGACATTATAACTACAGCCAGTTTAGGAGAGAGGTGATGACAATAATCCCTGATATAGGTGGAGTGCTTTAGGATTTTTACAAAGTACTTTCACATTCTTTCTTTTTCTGATATTACAGTTGTTATGGCCACCATTTATTATGTCTTTACTGTATATCAGGTGCATTGCTAAGCATTTTCCAAACTTGGGCAGTGGTTGTGGCTCAGTGGTAAAGCACTTACCTAGCATGTACAAGCCACTGGGATCAATCCTCAGCACCACATAAAAATAAATAAGTAAAATAAAGGTATTGTGTCCATCTATAACTAAAAAAATTAAAATTAAAAAAAAACATTTTGCAAACTTTACCTTATTTGATCGTTAAAATCAGCCCTATACAATAATATTCTAATTTATTCCCATTTACAGAGAAGGAAGTTGTAGCTCAGAAAAATTAAGCCTCTTACCCAAAATCATAGAGTTAGTTGAGGGTCAAGTAGGGGTTTGAACCAAGCTTTACCTGTATCAGGGATCATATTCCTAAGTACCTTGCAGTACTGCCTCCTATTCTCTCTGTTAGGACAAAGGCTTCATTCTCTTCAAGAAAAAGATGAAGCACAGAAGGGTTTATTTGAGGTTCTATGGCTCAGGAATGACCCAGCAGGGACCAGAAGTTGGATCTCTCAAGGAACCAGTGTTTTGTCATTACCCAGGACCTGGTGACCTGGGCAGTGGTCCCTGGCATTTCTAAGGTGGCAACCAGTTCTGCAGAAATGGTCAGTCCTACGCTGATCCTTCAAGGCAGGTGGAGTTCTGAGAATTCCGTGCAACATTTTTATATTCTAAGTAATTTGGCTGAAGGTGAGAAGCCATAGCTAGCCACTTACAAATGTATTTCTGAGATGAGCATGGTGGCTCGCGCCTATAATCCTGGCTAATCGGGAGGCTCAACAAGAGGATCACAAGTTCAAGGCCAGCCTCAGCATCTTAGCAAGACCCTGTCTTAAATTTTTTTTTTTTTTTTAAGAGCTGGGAATGTAGCTCAGTGATAAAGCACCCCTGGGTTCAATCCTCTGTACCACAAAAATAATTAATTAAAATGCACTGTTTCAAGTTTATGAAACAGGATTCTTTTGCAGGTTGCAGACACAGTCCAGATAAATTTAAGCAAAGGAAAGTTATTACTTTTATTTAAAAGTCCTGAAATATGGTTGGCTTCAGGTGCGCTTGGATTCAGGGGTTCAGTGGTGTGTTTGAAACCCTTGTTTCTCTTGCTTGCTTTCTCTTCTGAGTTTTGTTTCTTGGTTGCCTCCATTTGGGCAGACTTCCCCCATGACTGTAAACTGACTGCAGCAAACAGCTTTGAAGCCCTTTACAGAGAGGGGGAAAGCTCAAACCAAAATCCTGCATTTTTGTTTCATTGACCTTGATTGGCCTGATTTAGGTCACGTGTCCATAAGCAAACCAATCACTGTAGTCAAGGGTCACATGCTCCACCCCATGCTAGAACAGAAGACTAGGAACCCTCCTGGTCTGAGAACCACAGGTGGGCTGTGGATAGAAGAGGGAAGGATGGGTGCTGCAGAGGCGTGATGCTGGGAGATCTGGAGGAGAAATAGAATGGAAGACCTAATCTTGAAGAAAAACACACCTGCCTCATTAGGCTAAGAAAGGGTGACTTCTTCATTGGAAGAGTTTCAACAGACCATTAATGATAGTATCTTTTTGATGCTGCTATTAGAGCAAGTATTATTTGTTATGCTCACTAATTTCAGTATACATTTATTCTAATGGAATTTTTTCTCTCTAGAAGAAAAGCACTTCTTTAGAGTGCCTCTTAAATATTCAGATTATAGGTTTGACGGAGAGAGCCACTTAGGTTCTGAATAGCTCAAAGACTGGATTTATTTCTGACTTAATGGTATCTTAAATTATGCCCGGTGGATTAAAATGCCACTTCTCTTTTTTTCCAGTCTACCTCCAATTCAATGCCACCTTGACATGTTTGAAGTTTTAGTGAGACTGTCCACTCAAGCTGCATGTGGTCAGATATTATTGAAATGTTCATTGCACAGATCCTTTTTTTAAAATCAGCAGTAGATGCACGTGGAAGCTGTGACAATATTAGGGACCGTATGTTTTCAGGATCCTGGATGGCTAAGCAGCTAATTTGCTTTCCATTTCATAAACTAAACCAGACAAGGAGGGGTGTCATTAAATGTGCCTTTTGAAGTACCTACAGCTAAGTAGATCCAGATAGTGTGGATGTTGAGCCAACAGGACTCCGTGAATGCCTGTCCTATGGCCAGCATCACAGTAGTTATCACAGAGGGCACAAAAGGAATGCTTTCTGCTCTGGAGGAAGGAATGATCCAGTTGCAATAACAACCCAAACTATCTATTCTGCAGTTACTATGTGCTGGCACATGCTAAGGACTTTCCATACATTGTCGTATTTAATCCTCACAATACCAGGCAGAGGGCACAAACTAGCAAACTCATTTTCCCAAGGAAGTTACAGAAGATTGAGAAGATTAAGCAACCTGCCCCAAGTCACCAAGCAAGTGAGCATCTCAGCCAGCCTGTCTCCAGCTGCAAAGCCCTTGTCCCTCACCTCAGTACCGTGGACGGAGACTGTCGTTGCAGGATTTCTCACTGTCAAAACAAGTTTTCCCCTGATAACAGATTTCATCACTCCTGAAACTGGAGGCCTGGGAGGAAAGAAGATTGCCTGACTGCTGAGGCCAAAGCCTTTCCAGAAGGACACTAGGTGGGCCCCCTGCCAGCCTCTCTGACCCACGTGATCTCTCCATCTGTCTGACTTGTGGCACTCGCTGCCAGTCCAGTCTGTCTGCAACCCGGACAGTGGGACCAGGCCAACTACAAACCAGATCTTTGTTTGGGAATTGGGTAGACTTTGTTGTCCTGAGCTGCCGTGACCACCCTGTAATCCTCAGCATTTCCACACACTGGGCTAGATGACACCTTGGAGCATGTGGGCTGGGAGGTGTTAAACAGACAAGAGGAGTCAGGTCTGGGAGGCCAGACAGCAGATAGTGCATGCTAACGTGCACACGCGGCTGCTGGAGGCTTGTTTAAACCAGATCCTGCCAGCATCCAAGGAGCAGAACACAGGATGCAGGACTTCTCCTGGGCAGGATCATTTGGCTTTTAGAGTTTTGTTTTTATTCCTCCCTACAGAGTTTCTCTTAAAAAAAAAATATGTGGGTGAGGAGGAAGAGCGAAAGTGAGGGAATTTTCTCTCAAACTCTTATCAGCGTGGACATAGAGTCCCAAGTATGGCATGGTGCTGTCAAGTTGAGAATTTATTCCCAAAGAGTGAGTGTGTGACCTTGGGGATGGCTTTTTCAACAAGTTCCCTGACTCCTGTCACTTGGAGGCTTATTTTCCTTCAAAAATGAATAGCAATTGGAAAGGAATCCAGGGAGTGAGGGTAACTGAATGTGCCAGAGGCCTGGGGGGTGAGTGCCACACACACTCTCTCTCCTGCTCCTGGGGCCCCAGGCTGCTGGGGGCGTGGAGTGCTGGGCTGGAGAGCCGCGGTCTTCCTGAGTTGCTCACTCCACCCTCTGGAAATTTCATCTTCTCAGATACTTTATATAAAAGCTGGCATGGTAATGTCCTCTTTATCCCTTGTAATTTTCTTTGCTCTGAAGTCTCCTTTATCTGATATTAATTATAGCCACTCCAGCTTTCTTTTGATATATGTTTGCATAATGTATTTTCCATATGTTTAACTAGTCTCTATTATATCCCAAGTGAATAGCTTGTAAACAGCATATAGTTGTATTTTGTGATTATCTATTCTCCGAATCGGTATCTTAACTGGTATGTTTAGACTACTCACATTTATTGTAATTCTAGATTCTTTGGATCTAGGCTTTTCATTTTATTATTTGTTTATTCACTCTGTCTTGTTTTCTCCCCTTTCTTGACTTCGTATCATTTGAACACTTTTTAGTATTCTACTTAAATTCATCCATTGTGTGTTTTGACTATATCTCCTCATGATTGTTTAGTGGTAAAAGGATGAAAAAGAATATACTTAAGTTTCCACAGTGAACTTAAAGTCAGTGTTTTTCTAATACAAGTGGAATGGATAGAAAGCTCACCACCCTCTAGGTCCCTTTATCCTCTATATAAAATCTAGCTTTGAAGGAGATTATGTTAACCCACTAGAGTGCAGAGAAAGGGGAAAGACCTGGAAGGAATGAACAGTTGGTTTGACCCCATTCATTCATTTAGTAAACGTGTATCCACCATCTGACTGGGCAGCAAAATCCCTTCCCTCCTGGTCTGTATTATGTATAGACCAATATTAGTAGTAAGAGTAATAACTAACCTCATTGAGCAATTACCATGTGCCATGTTCTAAGTTTTTATAGGCATTATGTCATTATCCCAACAGTCCTATTTATGTAGGTGCTGTGATTATCTGCACCTCCTAAGTGAGGAAATGAGGGCTCAGAGAGGTTGACCTGCCTGAGATTGCCTCGCCAGCAATCAGCAGAACTGGGAGCTCATTGATTTCATCCTTGCATTATCAAAGGGTCTGCAGAGGGGAAGAGTGCACATTGGAAGGTATGGCAAACTCCCAGACCTGCCTCCAGGAGCTCATGCTGTCTGCCACATCCAGCCCTCCCTCTGCTGAGCACACTGATGGTCCATTGGTCCATTTAAGAGGCTTTTTTTCCAAAGCCAGTTCTTTCCTGTTCTCCTGCAAACATTTATAGGAGACTTTCTCTGTGCCAGGGATTACACACATAATACCAAAGCTCTGGACATGGACCTTGAATCTGAAATTAGACTGTGAGGGACTCTAAAGGTGGCCTACCAGTGTGGTTTTCAGATGTGGAAGCAGAGAGGGAAGGAGGGAAGCAGCCTGCCAGGGACATACCGGTAGAGGCTGGGCCTGGCCTGGGCGTAGGCCTGACTCCTGCTTTGGTGTCTTTGTGTTTCTTGTGCCTTCTTAGCAGAAGGGTGTGGCAAGCTAAAGAGTAGCAGGGCTGGAAATTCTGATCTGTAACTGAACAGAGACGGCCAGCAGTCCCCACAGGGGAGCCCCTCTTTGCATGCCAAGCCTCAGAAGGCTCTGGCAGCTGGGCTGTGCTATTTAATAACCTTCTGGAGACTGATCCAGTGGTCTGGGAATATTGCTCACCAAGGCTGAGGTTTATTTGTAGCACTAGGTTTTGCATTTCCTGAAGAGGCAGAAATCGACCCTAGGAAGAACTATTGAAGAGGTAACTCAAGTCAAACTGGCACCTGCTTTTTCATAGCATGACCTAGTGTAGGGATGGCACATAGATATCACCTCATGGACTAGACCTGATCAACTGATGAGAACTGCCTGGAGCAATGTGTTGAACCCAGGCCCAAAGAAAGAATTGAGAGAGATCCATTGGTCATGTCTTTTGGTGCCCAGGAATAGGACTGGCACCATGACTGACAGGTATTTACAGTTAGTATAGGGGTTAAAGCAGTCCTTGGAGTTCAGTTATGATGCAATAATAAGACCTGCCTTCATAGGATTGTTATGAGAATTAAATAAGAATATATGTAAAGTGTTCCATAAGTGGTGATCATTTTGCTTAGTGTTGGTGAGGGCTTCTAAAAAGAGAAAATTCAATTTATTCATTCAATATTTGAGTGCCTTCTTTTTTTTAATGCCTGGTGCTGACTTGGCATAGGAGAAAGGTTGTACAAGAGGGCTGGGTTTGTAGCTCAGTGGAAAAGTGCTTCCCTTGGTACGTGTGAGGCACTAGGTTTGATCCTCAGCACCTCATAAAAGTAAATAAGGAGAATAAAGGTACTGTGTCCACCTACAACTAAAAGAAAATATTTAAAAGAAAATAAAGTTTGTGAAGGATATTCCAGACATTCTCATGGAGATTGTCTTACTTGGAAGAAATAGACAGCTAGTAAATAAGTAGAATAGAGGGAGAGAGTATTGAACAGAATCAATTAGACTCATAAGAGAGAGGACTTGTGGGAGGGAAAGATCCTGTGAGAAGGTGACATTTGAACAGAGACCTAAAATGTGAGTGGAAGCCGATAATGCAGAGGTCTAGAGGGACATTCCCAGAAAGGGAGAGAGGAAAGTGTAAAGACCTTAAAGAGGACCAACTTTAAGGCACAGGAAGCTTTCATAAGGCAAGATCAGAGATACCATGACTTATGTAGTAAATGCTTTTAAATTTTTTAATCATGAAAAAATTTAAAGCATTTAAAAAAATAGACAGCGAGCTGTACATCCATCACACAGGTTCATTAGTTACCACCACTATACCATTTGCTTTATCTGTGCCTCCCTTTTTTGTCTGAAGTAGGTTAAAAGCAGATAGCAGACTTCATTGCACTTCAATATGTATCCTTTGAAAAATAAGCCTTTGCTTACCTGTTAATGCAATGTCTCACATCGAATTCCCACAATGTCCTTATTATAACCGAGAACCTAGTCCATATTTAAAATTACCTGCTTTGCCTCAAACATAAGTTGTTTGGTGTGAATTAGGTTCCAAACAAGGCCCACACGTTGCATGTGATCATTAACTCAAATGTGTTTTCATAACAAGAAAGGTATTTGACAGCAGACCTGCAATTTGGGTAGTTTTTACATGCCTTTCTGATCAAAGCCTGGGAAGACTGTGAACTACTGTTGGCACGAGTGGGTTGCTTCCCAAATAGATGTTGGGTACCCTCTGTCCCATCCTTCATTGTTGCTAAGACAGTGCAGTTTGACCAGGAGTTAGAAGCAGTGTGTTTCAAAGCCTGGACTTTCTTTATTTGGCCCAAAGGTGAGGCCTGACTCTCCTGAAAGTTGTCAGGATTCTAGTCTCCTTGATGGTGATTGGTTTAGGTATGGGTCTGTAAACCAGCTCAAGCCACTGAGGCATGAGGGAAGTCTGCTGGGTGGGGCTTCTGGAAGAGTTTTCCTTTCTTAGAAGGATGACCCAAGTTTGAATGAGGATATATTTGGAGCTGTAGCTGCAGCCATCTAATGACTCTACAGGGAAAATCACACAAAATCCAGCATCATGATACAGACCAAAGAAGGGAAATAATATAACTTGCGTCCTTGATAACAGTATTGATCACAGAACTAAGCAACCCTAAAACCACCCTACCCAGGACTTCCCATTACAGGACATAATGATGCCCCTAACTGTTTAAACCACTTTTTATTGCATCCCAAATGTTATGCACACTAGTTCACAGGCATCTTTCTGGGTAATGCAATATTATCTAATAGGCTTTCACTTTTGGAGGAAATGGAACAGAAGACTCAACCTTCAAACTCTATTCTTGTCCTCCTGCTTAAACTCTCTACTTCTGCACATTGACTGGTTAGTTTCTCCTTTTCCATTGGAATTCCTGTGGATCAGGGAACACTGTTATGATTTGTTGAGAAATATTTGGGAAGGTCGGACCACAGTAGAAAGGGCAATATAAAGCGGTTTCCTCTCTCCTTACAAAGATTTAATCCAAGATAAAACATCTTTAAATGCTAAAACTATATGAAGGTTTTGGGGCATATGGCTGAAAGGAAGGTACAGGACCTCCTTTGGTAAGCTTACAAATGCTGCTGGCTAATAGAAGTACACTGTTTTCAGGAGGGAACAGCAAGATGGAGATTTCAGTGATTCCCTAACGTGGACACATGGTGCCTGTCTTCCTCCCTGAGGAGTTAGTGCTCAGGTTTAGGGGAGAGAAGGAAAGAGGTACCTAACCCAACCCACACAGTGGCCCCTTGGGCTTCCAGGGTCTACTTTGTTTTGGAGAAAAGGTTCTGCTGTAATGAAGCATGTCCATCCAAGTGATGTGTGACAATTTTCTGCATAGCTGTGGGAGTCAGGAAATTGAAATAAATGTCCATGATATTTCAAACCAGGACAAGTTTTCATCAACAGCTGGACTGCCTTGGCCACTAAGTAGATTCTTAGGATGCTGCCTTCTATGCTGATTACCCAGGAAGTGCAAAATATTTAAAAATTAGTCCAAGTCTAACATCCTTAAAAATGCTCCTTCTCCAAATAAAAAAATATCTGTCTTCAAAGCCCGAACTAAATTCTTGTTTGGGTCACCCATGTGTATATTTGAAAGAAACAGACATAAGTCATGTCCCATTCTGTTAGTAGAGATCCTAGGGAGTGAGCCATGGGAGAATAAAAATCAAGTAAGGTAGCATGTTTTGGGGATTCGCAGGCTCCAGGTGCTGTAGGAATAAATGCTTTATACACTTGAGTTCGCTTTAACACATTTGCTCTCTAAGAAACAGCAGTGTCTCATTTTCCACATGTCAAAACTGAGGCTGGGAGAAGTTAAATCATCTACCACAAGGTGAAGAATGATGGTGAGGGATTCACGCCCGGGTCCAGACCACTCCGGAGTCCACCTCACTAACTACCCCACAGAGACGGCAGCCCTCCAGCTTTGTGCTGGGTAGTCAGTTGGCCATTTCTTTCTTGCCCCCAGCCCATTCTGGGCTTGCATGTTTCCCCTCCCCTGCCTCCAGGTATCAGCTGGTCCCTGGTGGACTCACCCCTCTACCACAAAGTCAGAAGAAAGGGCAATCGAACTCTGCTGAAAACTCTGACTGTCTCCACTGAGTTAGGTACTAAAGTTAGTGGGATTGTGGGTGGGAAGGGAGGTTTGAGCCAAGGCTTCCTCTGTATCAGATCTGAGCCGCAGAACATTTTGTCTCATCCCATTGCCTCGCCCCACGTCATCTGCTACGGAGTTTGGCGTGATCTCTGCTTCAGTGCTACTCCTGTTATTCTGTGGTGCTGACACGGTGTTGTCCCTTAGCTGTAGGACATTTGCCAGCCTTGTTAAGACAGTGCCGGTCTCTGGCTCCAGGATTTCAAACTGGAAAGAGGTGCTTTTGGCAATCCTGCTGGTTCAGGCTAATAACCAGGGCAATTCTTTTGAAAGGTAGGCAGGCTTCCTTCTTTAGCCCTGAGGTGGTACTTTTTGGTATTTCTGCCTTAAAACATCTTGTTTCTCTAAATTGTGGGGTTTGAGGACTATCTTGGACAGCTGGTTATGCTGCCCAAGAAAGTTCTGGAAGTAACAAATTGGATTCTTATCACATTATGGGTCACCTGTGGGTGCTGGACATTGAGCTCTGACTCCTTGGCTGGTACTAAATGGTAATTAATCCCCGGGGCTTTTGGACTCTGTACTTACTGGGTGATTCACAATCTGGTAAAACCACCTTCTTTTGGACTGCCCAGAAAGCTCAGTTGGAATTTCGATGACTACACAATTGTGTGTTTAGGAGCTGAGACTCTAGAGTCATTTCCTGGCTTTTCCACCAGCTGACTGAGTGACCTTCTGCCTTTCAACCTTCAGAGTCCATGTTTTCTGCTCTGGGAAATGTTGGGGCTTGATCTGGGTTGCCTTTAAAATAAGGGATTCTTAATCTTATTGACCAACTGGTGTCTATATCTGTTTTTAATCTCTATCACTCTATAATTTATAAATTATAGAGGTTTATTGGCCCATGGCCCTGGAGGCTGGGAAGTCCAAGAGCATGCTGCTGGCCTCTGCTCAGTCTCATCTGGTGAGGGCTTTCTTGTGGCAGAGGCAGCCCAGAGACAGAGCAAGCAGGTCGAGAGAGCCTTCTCTTCTTACAGAGCCACTCAAGATAACCCAGTAATCCAGGAATTGATGGATGCGTTCATAAGGACAGCACCCTCATGACCCAGTTCCCAGAAGTCCCACCTCTCAACGCTGCACAGGGGACCAGGTTTCCAACACACCCAGTCTGCAGTTTGCTGCACTATCGGTCATCTGCATTTGTTCCACCAGTTGTTGCCTCCTTATTGAGCAGTCTGTGGGCCCAGCCCCATCCTAGGAAGAAGAGGTGCCCTGGGTACTATAGTCTTGCTACTGGCGGGGGCACCGGGGCCTCTTCCATCCTGGGTCCTTCATACACCAGGACTTCAAAGTTAAGAGCAACGGAGCCAAGTGTTTTGCCAGATCTTCACATTCTATTCTGTGTGCTTTTCTTGGCTTCCCCACTGAGGACATTAACACAGAGAGGGTAAGAACCTATGCCATAAACTTCCTATGTATTTTTAGTGCTACTAAGGCCTTGGGCACACATAGGTCCTTTGTGTACCCTAATGTACTCAATTAGAACAGACCCAGCTGAGCTTTATTTATTCTTGGAAACTCTTTGTGGGCAGTTTTTATTGTAGTTTTATCATGTTTAAGTAAGCTGTATTTAAAAAAAAAAAGCCATTCTGGAGCTCACAGATTATCTGTAAAATTGGGCTTCAGCAGCACAAGTGGAAAAGTAACTTGGCCTTGCTATTTCTTGGCTTAGCCTGGGACTTGATGATGAAATATTTGTGGTAAACACATGTTTGCACTCGGTCACTGACTTAAGCCTGTGGGTTTTGGGGGAGCAAATGAATAGAGTGTAGAATACGATCCCAAGAGTATCTGTTGCCTCCTGCAGGAGCTGAAGGCTCAGGGCCATCAGTGGGGCTAGCTCTGAAGTTGAGTTTAAAATGCAATTGTTTCTAGAAAGTGAAAGTTTCCCTGCTCTGAGGCGATCTTGTCTATCCAGAGGATCTCAATTTGCTGATGGTTGGTGGGAAAAGGCTTAAAGGGAGTGGCTTGCAACTTTTCAAATATCCATGTCACAAGTTCTTCTATGATGGCCAGAGGGTGGAACTTACCGTGAAATACAGCCTTGCATTGGGTGCCCTCAGCTGAGAACAGTCCCTGCTGCTATCTCCCCTGTGGCTTCTCCCCTGCCTTGTGGATAAGCAGAGGAGCCTCAGGTGTTCAGCCCTGGTCTAACAAGTCTGACCACTTGATCCCAAAGTTGGTTCTTGTCACGTCAAGTGTTGGGTCAAAGCAAAATAGTTTTTTCTTCCTCTAAAATTTCATTGCAAACATCTAATTAGCAGCTTGATGCAGATTGGTTAGAAGTTGCTATGTAAGCTGGCCTGGGGTAAATTATCCTAAGCCTTCTGAGTCCCAACCCTAGGAAGGGAAGGTGCTCCCCACCTAGCTACCTGGGTTGTAGCTATTGAGGTTGTAGAATTCTGTCCATGTCAGAAGCACTGAGAATTGTCAGGAAAGACGGTCTCAACCATGAAGAGCAGCAGGAAAAGGAACCTGCATTTAAGGAGACCTGTACCCACAAGGACGAGACTCATCTCAGGAACAAGCCTCAGGGACGCACCAGCCAGAACTCACCCTTCCCTCCCTACCGAGGGCTGTGGGTGAGCTGGGATGGGGAGAAGGGAGCTGGACCAGGGAGAGGAGAATGGGAAACCAGAACACGTCCCTGGAATCAATATAATTGTTTCCATTCCTCTGAGCGTCTGAGGCCTGTGTTCCCCAAAGCGTCCTGGCGCCCAAATATAGTTTTCCATTATCTCAGGAGTCTCCCAAAGATGGGCATTTAAGCCCAGACCTTCAGAGCCATGGTCAGGAAGACCCCAAACTCAGGTAATTTCAGAGACTCATTTCTCCCCCTCAGCAGAAGCCAGTCAGTCCAAATGGGGTGTGTTTATTCAGTGAAATCCAGGAACCTCAGAGTGCTGGTTTTAATCAGGAGCTCGCTCTGTGGTAATTGGGGCTCCTCGACCAAGGATCTGGTCCCACTTAGGTTTCTAAATGCCGGGCGAGCTTGCCTCCACGGATAGAGTGTCTGCTGCTCACGTGGCCACATGCAAATGCAGCCTGTCCTGAAGACAGGCTCACTCAAGTGCAGGCCTCTCTTTAATGTGGAATTTTGAGCTCTTCTGGCAGGGATTTTTCCAGTCTTTGTATTTTGAAAAGAGGGTAAGATAATACACAGCTTTCTGGAGAAGTCGTTTGGAGAGATGAGCTGGCACTTGGCAAAATGAAAACTGTGGGACCATTGTGGGGCCGATGACACCTCTGCCTGGTGTCCCCTTGACTTCTCAGAACAGAGCCAGCCTCGTGGGCATGCGAGTGGGTGGTCACTGGGGGCTCCCTGTTTGGAAGGCTGCACTTGTCTTAATGATTGGCTGTCACTATCTTGAAATTCTTAATACCTGAAAGGCTACCCCGCTCCCTTGGTCTTGCCAAGAGGGTTCAGGCACCAATTGGGGATACCTGGGGTGAAGGTTAGGCTCTGCCGTGCAGAGTGCCAGAGTCCTAAGGCTGAGGGCACACTGACCATCTGCAGAGAATCATCCCCACCTCTCCCCTGCTGCTGGTGGGCAGAAGAGAAAAAGACCGTGGCCCTGCAGCACTTAGCACAAAGTATGCCACATAGTAGGCCCCTAAAAATACACACACCTGCCTGGTCTCTTTAGTCCTTCCCTTCTTCATGCAACAAATACTGTCGAATGTGTACCGTCATCCAAAGGCTGGCCAGCCAGCCTGGCTTCCACATGGCACTCCAGGGTTTGGATGTTGAAAATCAAAATTTAATATTCTTTTTTTTTTGGTACTGGGGATTGAACTCAACCACTGAGCCACATCCCCAACTCTATTTTGTATTTTATTTAGAGACAGGGTCTCACGGAGTTGCTTAGCACCTCACTTTTTGCTTAAGCTGGCTTTGAACTCAAGATCCTCCCGCCTCAGCCTCCCAAGTCCCTGGGATTACAGGCATGGGCCACCGTGCCTGACTCAAAATTGGTATTCTTGGTAGTGTTTTCCATCTTCTCTGTCACCAGCGTCAGCCCCTGTCCTTTACTGTTGTAAATTTGGGGGACTTGAACCCTCAGTTTCCAGAGCAAGTCCACTCCTTCCCCACACCACAGGCAGCACCACCCCAGCATTGTGTCAGAGAAAGGTCATGCCCTTGTGACCTGTCCCCACGTGGAAGAACTCAGCTTTGACATGAGCTGAAGGTACTGGGGAAAGTCCCCTCAAGGATGGGGGTGGGGTTTACACAGTGAATCTGTGGCTTCTCGCCACTCTTCCCAGGTGGTAGTAGTAGGTAGTAACTAGTGACTGCGGGCTTTCCACTTGTGCACTCACTTCTCCTTGGAGTTGCAAAGTCCCGTGTTACCCCTGTTTTACAGATGAAGAAACGGAGGCAAATGAGCCCTCAGTGTCTTCTCCCTTGCTTATGTGGCACGGCCTACAGCATCATCTCTGGGGGCGGGGGGTGTGCGCAGGGTGGTAATGCTCCTCCCATCCTCCAGGGTGTTTGAGATGGTGTTCTGCAAACATCAACCTGTCAGATGCCCCAGGTTACAACCACTAGTTTGCTTACTAGGGAAGAGGGGGCCTCAACTTAACCTGGGAGCCCCGGCCCCAGCAGGCCAGGAGATGGGACCCCCTCTGGTGAATGTGATAGGGATGCAGACAGCTCCTGGCTGGCTCGTCTTCTGCACCAGTGGCCTGCAAGGAGCTACCAGACACTTCAGAGAATGCGGTCAGACCACATCCTACCCAGGAGACCGCTGAGGTGCTCAGGAGCCAGCCAATGGGACGGCCTGTCTGCTAGCCAGCCCTCGAGCCAGCGCCAGGAGTGCGTTCTAAGGGTGTCTGGTCATCCTCTTACTTGTCTTCCTACTGCCAGCCGCTGTCCCTCTGCTGACCTCATTGCAGGGAAGGTTCCAGAACTCCTTGAGCATGAAAATGCACATGGGCTCCTATATAAATTGCTTCATTGACAATGAACTATTGTTAACCCTTTCAGTTCATGGCCCATTTCCAAATCAAGATTAGTCTCAATTTTGGCATGTGTAGTTATATTTGCTAAGGAATGGGCTTTTCTTTTTTTCTTAAAGAACACGGGTTTTAGAGTTGCTTGGGCCTGTGTTTGGAGGCCCAGCTCTGCCACTGGCTAGTTCTCTAACCTAACACAAATGACTGTTTCTCTCAGGTTATTTCTTCTTATAAAATGAGAATAATAGAACCTATTTCTTATACAAGGTTGTTGAGAGGTTTGGCTTATAATTCATGAGACATGTGTATATAGTTCATAGTATATAGAAAGTGCGCAATAAACATCAGTGCTATTGCTGCTACTGCCGAATTGTCTGAGATAAAGGAATATCCTTAGGGAGGGCCTATTTTTCTTAAATTAGTACAGAAGAAAGAAATGGGAACTCTATAGGACTGCAAACCCATTCAATATTGGAACACTTTAGAGTATGGTCTTTTTTTTTTTTTTTTTTCCTAATATTGTTTACTTGTCAATGGACCTTTTTGTTTTATTTATTTATATGTAGTACTGAAAATCAAACCCTGTGCCTCAATACATGCTAGGCAAGTGTTCTACTACTGAGCCACCACCCCAGCTCTTGAGTATGGTCTTTTTGATGTAGAAAGGATAAAATACCAGATGTTCCCCTGCAGTAAATATCTTTCAGCCCCTTTGGAATTCCTGGTGATGCATTTGTGTGTGTGTGTGTGTGTGTGTTGCTGGGATTGAACCCAGGGCCTTGTATATGGGAGGCAAGCACTCTACCAACTGAGCTACATCCCCAGCCCTGATGATGCACTTTCAAGGAGCTCACCTTATACTCCCCCAGGCATCCCCTGAAGGTAGTCACCATCCCCAGTTCGCAGTGCAGGAAAAACTCAGTTTTGTCAGTTTGAGCCCCAATCTTCTACATCAAGTCTAGCATTTCTAGCCTTGTAGAAATCCTCCAAAAATGAGTAGATGGCAAAGGTTTTCCTGGGATTCCAAAAAGGAACCATGTAGGGGCATCTGGATGTGTACAGTCAGTGTGAAGACGCCTTGGCAGGCAGAGCCGTCTGCTCTTCCAGACTGAGGTGAGCCCTTTCCTCTGAATGAAGGGCTAATCAAAAGTCCTGCCCTAGCGGAGTGGTAGTTGATGGCCCACTCATAGCATTTGCTCCCTCCTCTACTCTAGGCAAAAGGGAAATGGCATAAAAATTATGTTATATCCTAAGACAGAAGAACACTAGGATCCAGATTGCATTGAAATAATTGCCTCTCATGAAAAATGGGCACTTGCTGGGTGATTCCAACTACTAGGGAGTCAGAGGCAAGTTGCAAGGGTTGCAAGTTCCAGGCCTGCCTCAGCAATTTAGGGAGACCCTGACTCAAAATTAAACTTAGGATGGGGGCATGTAGCTTAGTGTTAGAACATCCCTGGGTTCAGTCCCCAGTTCAGCACCCCACCCCCCAAAGACACCTTAATCCCCCACCCAATTTTTTTTTTCTATTCATCCCTAGAGAACAATTTCAGCTTTACTCCCAATTGCCGTATTGGTGGCAGCTCCTATGTTTCTTCCTTGGTGATCCTCTGCCATGATCTGGTTTCAGGCGCAGCTGAGGGACTGGTTCAATGCATCATTTATATTGCAGGAGATTTTAGAGCAGATTTATTTAAATTGATCTGAAGTGTCCTCTGAAGAAATGAGGAGGACAGCTGAAGCCTTGTCCAAGCTGCTCTGGTGTCCATGGGACTAAGCCTCACTTTGGGTATTTTTAGACCTCCTGGAGGCAAATAAATTTAGAAGCACTTGTGATGTGTCTTTCTGAGTCTGCAGCCTGGAAGTGCTGTGCTCCTGTCAGCCTCCCTCCTGGGTCACGGCAGCCCTTCCGGGGCCTGACAAGCCAGGGTGTGCATGAGGCCTGCCAGGTCTGCCCGGATGAGATGTGGAGTTCGGAGGCAGCGGAAGCCAGAGCTGCAGACAATGTCCTCTCAGGAGGCAAGACTGTCAGAACCAGAGGGTAGTGGAGGGGCCCAGGCTGCCTGCTGGGCCCTTTAGGAACAGAGAGAGGGCCTCACTGGGTGTCCCCCAGACTGTCATTGTAAACCTGATTGGTATCCTCCATTAGGACCTTGGCTGAAAAGAAGGATCTCTAAGGAATTTCCTGCCTTCCAGAAATATCACACTATTTTGTATATTTGTTCTAGAGGCAGAAAGAGACCCGAATGGAGGCCATGAAGTTTTCCAGGGGAGAGAGGCAAGGCAAGCAGAGAAAGTCTGGGAGCATTGGAAAGAAGCCACGTGACAGATTTGGAAGTTGATTGGGAAAGTGGGGGCAGGAGCAGTCAGTCAGGCCTCACACTTCCAGCATGCACATGGGGTAGACGCTGAGGCATTGAGAAGGGGAGGGACCGGGATGAGGACCTGGGAGAGAAGGCATCCTGAGGTATCTGTGGGGTAGACAAAGTAGTAAATAAAAACCTGGATAATGGATCCAAAGGTAAGGACGTGGAAGTCCTCAGCGTGTGCAGGAGAGGTGCTTAGAGGTGGTACTGCTCAAGTTCTTCCTGGCTCTTGGCTATCTCCATGCCTTATCTCATTTCAGTGACGAGCAAGAGACAAGACACAAGACACTGTGCTTGTCCCCCTTTTAGAAACAAGAGCCAGCCCCCATGGGGTACTGCAGGGAGATACTTCCACATCACACCATGGATCAGACTCAAGCTCAGGCCTAAGTGATGAGCAACAGGCAGATGTGACTCAGGTTTTGTGAAGCCTAAATTTTCTACAGGTATGAAGAATAAAAATTTATGAATGCAAAGTGAGAGGTAAAGGCAAATATATATTTAGAGTGAGAAAATACTACAAAATATTTTTATTTTTTTTTAACTGTAGATGGACACAATACCTTTATTTTATTTATGTTTATGGGGTACTGGGGATCAAACCCAGTGTTTCACACATGCAAGGCAAGTGCTCTACCACTGAGCTACAACCCCAGCCCCTACAAAACATTTTTTAAAACTGATATCACACAATCCAGACAAATCATTTTATTAACCCATGACCCACTTTTTCCCGCTAATTCTTTGACTGTGATCGCCTCTTCATGTGACAGTGATTCTGTACTATTTTCTATAGGCACAATCTAGTCTAATATTAGAATAGGTAACCAAAAGTTGAGGGTTTTCTTTTATCACTGATAGTTTTAAAAATGTATTTTAGCTTCATAATTCACTATTGGTGATGTCAAGGATTGTGTAGGATTGTTGTCAAATTTGGAAAAACTGCAGTCACATCTTTTCTTTTATGAGCTGTGAAATTTGGAAGAATTTTCCAGATTTGCTTCTGGCTTCCTGAATTGTGAATTTGTTTCTCCTCCCCTCCTCGCCTACTTCTGGTGCTGAGCACTGAAGTACACATTCTGGTGTGACCTCTGGCCCTGCACCCTTGTGTCACCACACATTTGGTAATAGGGGTGCTTCTGAATGTCACTGGCTTACTGGGATGTTTAGTAACATATTAACTCCATGTGGAGGTAACTGCCAGCCACTGAGCCCAGTCGACTGTATCCCCAACTCTCAAG
Source organism: Marmota monax (assembly GCF_021218885.2). NCBI lineage: Eukaryota > Metazoa > Chordata > Mammalia > Rodentia > Sciuridae > Marmota > Marmota monax. The sequence continues at coordinate 1,322,455 of NW_026692072.1, read as the reverse complement.
GTCCCTTCACCCAGGTGCTAATACTGCCCACTGGATTGCATGGGGAGATGTGGTCAGGTGGAGTGGAGGGACAGTGGTCTTAGCTGACTATGGTCCATCTTACATGTGACCAACATGAGATCTCTTATGAGGCTCTGGAAGGAACCTGGGCAGGGGAGAGTTGCCTGTAGCTTCCTGGTGAACGTGCCTCTGCTAAAATCTCAGCTAATCAGAAACCATAGGGGCAGAGACATCCAGGACGGCTGCACATTTGTGTCCTATAAGTACCAAAACTTTATCTTTGCAGCCAACCTTTAACGGTTGAGGTAGAACTAAGGCATTTGAAGTGTTCCACACCATTTCCTGTTTTCTTAAACCGTGAGCTGAGCAGACGTGAATATGGCCCCAGTGACTCAGTTTTTACAACACTGGGTGGTCAGGGGGTGATTCACTGAGGGACCCCACAATGTATCCAGATGTTGACCTTAATATTAAATGGCCCCATGCTGTAGTCTGAAGTTTTTATGACTGCTCTCTATTTTTGTAAAATCTTAAGCCTGTCTAATGCCATTTGCTGTTATTTCTTGCTGCTTTGAACAAACTGGTCTGCTCTCAACCAGCTTTCTTTCAGCAAGTAGATTCTGTTGAGTACCTGGTATGTATGGAGTGATGGGCCAGGAAATCTACGCATAGCAACAGGGATTAGCGGTCATGAGCATCCACCCAGGGCTTGCTCTGTCTTTGGTGTCCTGAGCTCACATGTGTCCACTCATACAATTCTTGCAGTGACCTGTGAGGCAATCACTCCTGTTATTATCTCCATCTTACAGGTGAGGAGGCCAAGGCACAGAGAAATGAGGAAACCTGCTCAGAGTCACGGAGTGAGAGGTGGCCAGGTGAGGGTTTACTCCCAGGAGCTCCTGAGAGGTTGTGCCTCAGTCTCTCATCTCACAGTATCCTCAAAGGAACTGTAAACAGACTGTATTATAAGAACAAGGGAATTGAGGCTTAGGAGAATTATATATTCCACCATGTTGTGACTTTGAGACCCTCATCTGACTGTGGGGCCAGACTCATGGCTATAGGTAATGAAGGAATCAGACCAAGAGCACAGCCTGTGTCCCCAAGGAAATGACACTGTTGGAAGTGTGTGCAAAGGAAGGAAGAACTGTGTGAGTTCCAGGCAGCTCTCCTGGGAGAGCCACGATCGGCAATCCGTGGCATTTCTGTTGACCGTGCATGCATTCTTCATTTCCTGGTCTTTGCTGAGTTCTGTGGATGGTGGATTGCTCAAGAGCTGGGTGTGGGGATGTGAGGCATCAGTCCTCCAAGAGTTTTAGGAGGCAGTGGCGACAAAGGCCATGCATAGAGGAAGACAAGGGATAAACACTGGATCAGGTTGAGAGGACATGGTCGGTCATTTCTCAGTTCAGATCCAGGTGTTTTAGAGAAGCGACCTAGTGGTTTGGAACTTCATTTGGTGACCTAGTGATGTGTTGTCCTCTCCCGAGCCCCATAGGCTTTGGTTGCTGTTGTCTGGCTCTCCTGATACCAGGAAGGAATGCTGGCTAGTAACAGCACAGATCTGCAGGAGAGCAGGTGACTTAAGACATCCTTGGGACTCAGTTCTTAGGACACCGAACTCTGAAATATTCACTCATGGATTCATGCAGGGAGAACAACCTCTCACTCCATAGATCCATATTGAGTCTTCTCAATTTCTTCTGCTTTCCTCTTTCTTTCTCTTTCTCTTTCTCTTTTTTTTTTTTTTAAGTCCCTCCCCCATCCTAGTATGCTTCTGTCATTGCCATTGCTTGCTATGGCTGGAAAACCAAGTATGCAAACTCCAGTCATTAGGCATTTTTAAGTGTTGGCTACATGTTGAACTCACTGGAACTGTCATAGAGCAGAATTTTATAAAAACTTCTTTGAAGATTTATAGAAAGTAATATTTGCCTGGAAGAAATATAAGAGTGGAACAACTACATGGCTCACCTTCTGGTCTTTCTTTCCTTAAGCAAGAATACTTTTGTTGGTGCACAAAGCAAGAACACAAACTCCATGCAGTGTGTTTATAAACAACAACAACAAAAAAAAAAAACCCAACTTCCTAAATTTACACTAGGCTTCATGTGCTCCGGGCTTCATCCAGTGTTGTAGAATAAAGAAATTAGTTTAGAGTTATGTTGCTGAGACCTTGGAAATACTTCCTCATTGTATGAAAGTTCAGTTTTACCCACTGTGCTGTTCTTAGAAAGTAGACGCTGATCCATTTTAGAATTATTTTTATTAACAAATGCATTGAATCCAACCAAATTATACCATCCTACTTAATTCAGGTTTTTCCAACTCTTACTAGTATTAAAAATTAATATAATCGTGTGAATTGATATTATATGACATTACAATGTCGATATTAACTTTCTTAAGAATGGAAATGTCATACAGAAGAGTGTCTTTCATCTCAGGTTACACGTGCTGAAATATTGATAAAAGAAGCCACATACTTGCAACTTTCAAATGGTTCAGCAAAAATTAAAATGAATGTGGCAAAATGTTAATATTTGGAAAATGTCGGGAAGGGACTGGGATGTTCATTGTGCTATCCTTTATATTTCTCTGTAAGTTGGAACATTTTCAAAAAGAAAGGTCGTAGTGAAGTCCTCCTTTTGTTCTTTCTTAACTGTCTCTTTGAAGATAGAAATCATCTTGAGTGAAATATATTGAACTATGGTATCTTTTGCCTCCTATCTCCTTACTTCACACATTTCCAGGCAAACCCCAAGCCACAAGTCGAGTGTTTTTATCAGAAAAGTAAAACCTCAACAACTGCTCCATTGATCAGATTTGTCAGTTGGCTGGGTAACAGGCTCATGTGGTGTTACTACCCTGCTAGCTGGACCTTTGTGAATACTGAATGTTTCAGACTGCAAGATTTTCCTGTTTGAGGAGAGAAACATGCTTCGTGAGAGCAAATGTGTGCATGGAGGAGCAGGCCTGTCCCATAAAGGCTCCACCACCCACATGCCAAGAAAACGCTGCCCCAAGTCACTGTGGGGGCCCATGCACAGTCTCTTGGGCGTGGGCTGTTGATTTTGGTGTGCAGATGCAGCTTAACATTTTGATCTGCAGCCAGAGGATGCAAGGGTCTCTTCTAGCTCAAGTGCACCTGTGTGCACATTCAGAGTCCATGTTTTCTTTAGCCCAAGCTGTGAGTCCTGATGTGGAAGCCCATTGTCCCCCGCTGACGTGCTGTGCTGTTCCAGGTGCTGCTCCAAGGAGTCTGACTCAACTCAGGTGCTAGGCTATGATGTCAGCACATGTGGCAGAAATTGCATGTGGCTAAAATTACTCCTGAGAGGCATAAAGTACACTGTGAGAGGCACCTGGGAACTGAGGCTGGCAGAGGGAGCAGGTTCCTGTTCCCATTCCACGTTGTCTCTGGGACCTGACCCTTTGAGGGGAATGGCAACCAAAATCCCTGTGCCATTTCAATCAGAGCACTGTGGGCTTGTGGTGATTACAAACCCTCTGCAGCTGGACTGCCTGGGTTCAAATCCTGGCCCTACCACTTCCTGGCTTCCTGTCTGTCGACAGGTTACTTGACCTGTTTTTTCACCTGTGGAATGGGAATTGTGCTTACTTCATGAGCTATTAGGAAGATCATACAAGTTTGTTTATAGGAAGTGCTTGCAGTAGTGCTGTACCTAGTCTCATGTGAGTGTTGCTAATATTCTTGTTCACGTTGGTTAAATGCTTGAGAAGTGAATTGCTATCTAAAGGGTGGAGAGTGCATTGGAGCTGGCAGTTAAAGAAGAAAACAGGAGATCTCTTCCTCCTCTGGCTGGAAGCTTCCACACGGCGCCGCTCATGTATTCCTTACATTTAATTAAGATCACCTTAGATGTGGGAAAGCTGTTTCTGATCCTCTTATCAGAGTGTAAAGTAAAACATGCTTGACTGGTTAATAAAAATGGAAGATGGAGTTAGAAAATACGTTAGCTGTGAGCTGGGGCATACCCAGAATAGCGGTTGTGGTTGGCTGGCCTGTGGCTGGTGCTGCTCTAGGGATGTGCTCAGCCCAGAAAGTGACCTTCATACCTCTTTCTGGGTTCTCATAGGCTCTCTTTTTCTTTTCTTTCTTTCTTTTTTTTTTTTAAGGTACCAGGGATTGAACTCAGGAGCACTCAACCACTGAGCCACATTCCCAGCCCTATTTTGTATTTTATTTAGAGACAGAGTCTCACTGAGTTGCTTAGTGCCTCTCCCGCCATTGCTGAGGCTGGCTTTGAACTTGTGATCCTCCTGTCTCAGCCTCCAGAGCCTCTGGGATTACAGGTGTGCACCACTGCACCAGGCTCTTTCTCTTTCTTGACCAAAGAAATGAACGGTCTGCTGTGGTCTTCCTAACTACCAACAGCACAGTGGAAAGTAGGAGGTGCTAAATGTGAGATCTCTCTTTGGCTCCAAGCAAAGAAACTGCCCTGTGGCCTCTGCTGTATGTCAAAGGCCCAGAGGACAGGAATGTGGAAAATGAAACTGCATCAGGAATAAATCTGCCAGAGCCAGGAAATCAAGATGGAGGTGTGTTATCAGATGCTGATCTAAACCTGCGTTCCAAGACAGATACCATCAAATACAACTGCTATTCATATCTAGACTCCAAGGAGCCTATAACCCCTGGTGGAAAATTGGTAATGTCTTCTGAATGATAAACCAGGAATTTCCCAGCTGCCCTTCTGACGGGGCCCTAGGAGGCTCACAGCTCTAGAAGCCTGACCTCTTCACCCCTGAGACAGTATTAAAACTTGGGTGAAGAGGTCAGGCTTCTGGAGCTAGAAGCCTCTTTGGCATCAGCTGATCCCAGGGATATCTTGCTTTGCTTACTTCCCTGAGATGGTCTCAAGGCCACAAACAGTGAGTCACTCAAGAGCCACAGGCTCAGTGACCAATTCAAGCTGGCGAGAGAGATAGCAGGTCCAGGCCAGCTCTTGATCTCCAGCCTCTCTGGCTTGATCTCAGCAGTCTTTCTGGCTGTGACTGGAGCCCTTCTGGCTTCTTGGCCTAGGGACTGAGCAGCTCATCTCACACCAGAGACCTTCATAGCAAGAATTCCTGCTCTCAAGTTTCCCAAGGAGAATGTTCCTCGACGGATTTGCATCTGTCAGCTCATGGGTTTTGGACAGGAAGGTGAGAGTTAATTTTAGAGATGCCAGGGAGAGATTAAAATCCCATCTCCATGTCATCTGAGAATGGTTAAATAAATCACAGTGCTTGAATATAGTGAAACTTATGCAGCCCTGTTAAAAATTACATCTCTGAGCCAGTCACGGTGGTGCATGCCTGTAATCCCAGCAACTTGGGAGGCTCAGGCAGGAGGATGGCAAGTTTGAGACCAGACTTAGCAACTTAGCAAGACCCTATCTCAAAAAATGACAAGGGCTGGGGATGTAGCTCAGTGGTAGTTATCCCTGGGTGCAATCCTCAGTGCAGGGAGGGGGGTTGTCTTTGAAAGAAATGTATAGGAAAATGCTTCCCAAATATCCATGTTTAGGAAAGAAAGTGGAGATAAGAAATGGTACATATACTGTGGTCCAGTTCTGTCAACACACATGTGTGTGGAAATACACCAAGGGATTTCCTCTCAGAGGGATAGAAACACAATGATTTTTTTTCTTCTTTATACTTTATAATACTTACCAAATGTTATACCCTGAGAGCAGATTATGTTTAAATGTTTAATAATGTCCAGGGTCTTGTACTGAGGAAAAGCTGAATTGTTTGAGTGCTCAGAGGGTGATGTTAAGCAGTGTGTTCTCGGGGTGGCGAAGCCCGTGGGTTTCCCTTCTCCCTGCCTTTCAGCTTTGAGGCCAGGCCTGCGTGTTTTGTTGATGGATGTGATCACATCAGTGTATGTGGGCTTGTTTATGCTAACTTTGGGCAGGAAAATTACATGTTCATTGATGTAGATTTTTTTTTTTAAATAGTCAAGTGGTCATTTGGAGGATCATTGCAGGGTTTATAGACCTTTATCTTCAATTCCACCATCTGAAAAATCCTGAAACAGTTCTTTTCTTCCATTCATTTCATTAACTACTACAGGAAAGAAAAAAGAGACTTGTTTAGGAGCACATGGGCAGCTCCCCTGTCTGACTTCCTTCTTAACAGTAGTGACCCAGGTGAGCAAGCATGATGTCAGAGCCCTTCAAGGGTGTGAGTCTATTTTTAGTAAGATTTCTGGGGGCTGAAAGGCCAGCCAACCACAGAAATGCCCTGCAGCTGGGGAGGAAAACACAAAATCACAAAGATGTCAATAAAACATCTGCAGTCTTTCTCCCTTCCTCATGCCCCCTCACTACTGGCAAAAATGGAAGAAACTCACATCTACCCACAGGGATTGAATGAGTCCCTGTCCTGCCCCACACCCCAATAAATTGGATGAATGGGTGGATGTATAATAAAGTTGACCCAATTGGAAAAGAGTTTATGAATCACATTCATTTCACGAAAAGCAAACACACAAAAGGCAGAGTAAACACCCAAAAGGTAGAGGCACTCAGAGTCCTTAACAGGTGCACCACCTTAAAACCTGTTCTCATTGGTTATCTTTACTGAGCCCCGAGACTTCAAGCTCATCCCCCACCCCGTGTTCTTTTAAAAGCACAGAAGATGAAAAAGCTATGGCGAGATGTATGAGGTCTGATTATACCCAATTACATCTGGCAAGCCCATGACAGAAATTAATGGGACCAGATTATTCTTCTGTATGAAATGCAGTTTTGCCCAGCCTCACTATTTTAGCTCTTGCCACGCTGTAGATCGTCAAACAAATTAATAGCATGCTAATGGGTGCCTTTCAGGCTTCTCGTTTGTATTAATGAGTCCCACTCCATCCTGATAACCAGTGATTTATGGCACTGGAACTTGCAGCCTGGCTGTAAAAATTGTCTTTTGTCACTCTTTCTGGGGTGGAGCAGCCAGCCTAACAAGCTAAATGGTAGGGTTTTGTAATTGAATTCTAAAACGTGAAATGCCTGATGCGAGAACATTGCATTCTGATCATGGCTTTGGAAATTGAAAGGCCTTCGTATGTCTCCCACTACCCAAAGCTGAATGCCGTCTGATTTGGGTTTCCACCACTTTCGAGGCAAGGGTGTGACATGATTCTTAATGGGGGGTATTCATGCTGAGCTAGCATAGCAGTGAGATCCAGCGGGCTGCAAAATGGCTTCTTTAAAAGAAAACACTGTATATTTTAGAGCCATAAAAGAGACCCCTTCCTTACCTTTGAAGGTGTTCCCAGCCTTTGCCTTTGGCCCATCATGAATGGAAGCAGAAAGCCCTATGTGCCAGGCACCGTGTCACCCTCTCTATTCTTGTCTCGTTCATTCCTCCCTATGGCTGTCCAAAGTCGGTAGTGACATCCTCCCCGTTTAACAGATAAAACTGGAGCACAGAGAGGTAAAGTGGCTGACCCCAGTTCTGAGGCCCAGTCAATGGGGGAGCCAGGATGCTAACTCCTGACCCCTTCTGCTGCTTCCTAGGTCACCCACGTTAGCTGTATAACCCTCTTGTTTGCAATGCAGAATGGGAGCCCTAGGGGGGCAAAATCTAATGCCTTTGGTTTGAGGCCCCCATGCTTGCTGTCAATTTGAGCTGAGGGAATGAGAAGCCAATTAATGAAGGAAAAGGTCCACTTTCCTAAAATGTGTCACACAGGGTTCATTTGCTGATCTAAGGTGCCCCATCAAGAGCGGCACACTGGGAGCTGGGGCTGTGGCTCAGTGGTAGAGCACTTGCCTAGCAGGTGAGGCACTGGGTTCGATCCTCAGCACCACATAAAAATAAATAAAGGCATTGTGTGCATATACAGCTTCAAAAAAAAATTTTTTTTTTTTTTTTTTAAAGAAGAGTGGTGGGCTGGCAGGTCTCCGATGGAGCAGGATGTGCTAAACTGCCACCTCCAGAAGCCCGGAGGCTCCTTTGATGTGGCAAACAACTGCTTCCATTGTTTTTCCCGAGGAGTAAACTGCCATGAATTCCCAAACACAGTCCTTCCAAACAAGGGAACCCAATACCCTTGGAGATCTTGGCTTACACATCAGAGGAATGTCTTACTTAAATGATTATTATTATTTTTTTAATATCAGTTTGGGTTTGTTTTCTCTGGTCCGTGACCACCGTGTATAGCAATGTCCCAGCAACGATCCGTAGACAGCTTATTTTTCATTAGCAACAGTCTGGAAACTTAATTGATGGGCCATTCCTGCCTCCCAAACCCAGCCCCTGCCCCTGCCCAATCCATCCCCTTTACCTACTTTGATTCTTTCAGTTCTTCCTATTTTACAATCACCAGCCATTCCAGAAAAACATCTGTTAAAAAGATCCATCCCCTGTAGTGGGAATTAAGTACATATTTTAACTTCAGAAATTTTTGCTTAATGTTTTCTACATTGCATGGAGCAGAGGATTAATGCAGACGTCCCTGAAAAGCTCCTATGAAACCTTAAGCTGCATCTTCAATCACTCAAGCCGTTCAAGGACTGGAATTTCAAAGTGGATGAGAAAGTACCAAGACTGAAATTAGAACAGGAATCTTTACTAATTTAAGCATCTGCACAGGCCCAGTTGTCTATAGGACAGGCTAAATTCTTCTGCTTTGGTGTTCCCAAGCCTAATAGTATTTTTGTTTTGGAGCTTTTTTTTTTCTTCTTTTTTTTTTTTCTTTTTAATGGGAAGACCATAAAGTAACATGGCTTTTTAAAGTAATTGGTTTAAAAGAAGAAGTAGTAAGATTCCCCCCGCCCGCCCCCAATTTTCTTTCTGTAATCTTCTGTACTTTAAAGGTAGAAATTCAGGGTTGAGTCCTATGCCAAGGGTATGTTGTGAGTGTTCGAGTTTGGCCAACTTGCAGTGAGTTGAGGACGTAGATTTCAGTGCTTGCAACCAGCGGTCCTGGGTTCTGGTTCTGTTTTGTACATACCACCTGTGATCTTGGTGGTAGCCTCTTGGTAACATTTAGCCTCTCCAAGTGTTAGACTAAAGGAAACTTGAGACTGGGAAATTTATGAAGGACAGAAATTTATTTCTTATAGCCAGGGGACTGAGAAATTTAACTCAAGATACCCACAGGTTTGGTTTTCTGATGAGGGCTGAATCCTCCAAAGGAAGAACACCATGTCCTCAAGTGATGGAATATGGAAGGCCCAGCTCACCTAACAGTGAAGCCTCTTTATGAGGCTTTATGAGGTTTAATCCCACTCATAAGGGAGGACCTCATGTCCTAAGCACTCTGCAAAGGCCTCACCTCTTTTTTTTTCTCCCAGTAATGCAGGGGATTGAATATACTAAGCAAGTTCTCTACCACTGAACTATATCCCCTGCCCTTTATGTTTTGAGAGAAGGTCTCACTAAGTTGTCCAAGCTGACCACAAACTTGAGATCTCCTGCGTCAGCCTCCTCCATAACTGGGATCACGGGTGTGCACCACCATGCCAGGCTGCCCCACCTCTTAATACCATGACATCAATGCACCAGAACACTGGAGAAGACATATTCAAACAGGACTGAGTCTGAATGTCATAAAGGTGAATAAATTGTCCATTTATACCAAACTTGAAAATGTCTTGGTGCGGTATGTTTTCATTTTAGGGTATTCTACCCTAGAATATATTAGAAAAAATTAACCAGGATTTGGCTGGCATTCTTAGCCTACTACTTAAAAAATATGTAGTTGAAAAAACTGGAGCAAGAATAAGCTCGGTGTACAAAAGCTAAAGAGAGGTGAGGGATCTTTAAAAGAAAATTCATTCATAAACTCCTAGTATACTTGTGGGCTGCCAGGTAGAAGCTGAGGAGTGGGAATATAAAAGAAATATGTACATAAAGTGCCAAGACAAAACCCATTTTCCTTAGTGAAATACCTCGAGAGAGCCAGGTACCGTGGCGCACACCTGTAATTCCAGCGACTCCGGAGACTGAGGCAGGAGGATCATAAACTCAAGGCCAGCCTCAGCAACTTAGCAAGATCCTGTCTTAAAATTTCAAAAGGGCTGGAGATGTAGCTTTTTGGTAGAACACCCTATGTTCGATCTCCAGTGTGTTGGGGGGAGTATCTTTAAAAAGTGTTTCCTAGGCTACAGGTGCAGCTCACTTGCCTACACAGCTTCAACCTTCTATCCCCAGTGCTGCAAAAAAATACATATATATATATATTTTGCATGATTAGGTATTTTTTTTTCTAAATCATATATAAAAACAAAAGTTGAGCTTAGAGTCATCTTAAATTTCATCAGTAAGATATGGTGCTAATCTTTTTTAGGTCTCTGAGCCAGGTCAGAGTTGTTGGGCATCTTCCTCCTCTTTCCAGTAAACACTTACTTCTCCATTTTGTCATAACTGCAACCTGGCTGTTTTTCGAGAGGACATTGCTACCCCCAGAGCCTTAGCAGGTAGTGGCTCTTTATTTCTCCAGGACCTGCATGTGGGTCAGGATACCCCTCATTGCCAGATTTTGGAGTATTTTCATACATTTAATGGAGTATTAACTTAGGGATGAGACCCAATTCTGAACATAAAATCTATGTATACTATGCACCTTATACACATAGCCTGAAGGTAATTCTATACAGTATTTTTCATGCACCTGTATTTGACTGCAAACTGTCACATGAGGTCAGGTGTGGGTTTTACATTTGCGGTGTCACACTAGCATGCAACAAGTTTTGGATTTTGAGCTGCTTGGTTTCAGGATTGGGGATTCAGGAGGATCAGTCTATATCGTCAGGTTCTGTGTTGTCAGATTCAGTGGGCCCTGCTCGGCCCTTCGTCTTCCTGGATCTCCCCAAAACATTATTTTTTTTTCTTTTTTCATTTATTTTGGCATAATTTCAGGCATAAAGAAAGTCGCAAAAATACAACAAGAATTTCCCTGTTTGCATTTTACCATCTCTTACACTGTGTGGTGTGTGTGTGTGTGTGTGTGTGTGTGTGTGTGTGTGTCCATGCCTGAAAATTTCTTTCCTCACCTTATGAACGTGGCTCAGCAGCATGACACAGCTGGTCCCTTCTTGCAGCTGTTCCTTCCCTTGGCTTATCCTCCTCCCTCAGGGTCCTCTCCTTCTCGGTCCCTTTTGCTGTCTTCTCCCCCTGAGGGCTAGCAGAGCTTTCCGGGTTCCACCCTGGGTGGCTCTGCTCCGGCCCTCTTCTTCATCTAGGCCAATTGCTGGGTGGTATGTTGGGATCCGGACTCTCACACTGCCCCTCCAGCCTGGCCTGCCTCCCTCAACCCCAGACTCTCCACCTGCCTCCTTGCGGCTTCATTGGTGTCACAGGACCCACACTGAGCTCCCGGTTTCATCGTCCCTGCTCCCCCTCAGTCAGGAAATGGCACATTTGGACTGCGCTGCTGCAAACCTAGTAGTCATTCTTGACTTTTCTCTCTTCGTACCGCACACCCAATCTGTCGGCCAGGGAGACACCATTGCCACTGCTGTTGTAGTCTGAGCCACTTGTCCTCTCCCCTCCTCTGCATCCACAGCCTCCTGACCCGTCTCCCTGCCCCTACTCTTGCTTTCTGAAAGCCAGAGCCAGTTTTTAAAAATGTAAATCTTACCATGAGAGTCCCCTGGCCAAAGACCTCCCATCAAACCTAGCATAAAATCCAAGCCCTTTGGAAAAAATCCAAGCTCTCTGTGATCAGACCCTGCCTTCCTCAGCGACTTCCAAAGCCCCTCTGGGCTTTGCACGTGCTGTTACCAGCACCCAGGTGGCCCTATTGCAGGTCGCTGCCGCCTGCTGCAGGAGTTTCTCTGACCTCTCTGTGGGGAGCTCGGCTTTCCCTTCCTCTCCATTCTCTTTCCCTGCTCATTTTTTCTTCCCACTGGCCACTGCTTTCTGTCCTGTGTATATTTGCTTATTTTCCATCACCCCCCCACCCCAACAGAAAGGAAGATCCTTCAGGTGGAACCCTTGACTGTTTCTCATAGGAAGATTCTTTACTGTTTGTTGAAAGGACAACCCAGTAGGGCAAAGGCAAAATGGCTGGTTCCTGCCCAGAGTAGAGCCCAGTGGCCCCGGCTGGGCTGCCATCCCTACAGAGCATGACTAAAAGAATCCTCACAGAAACTGGCTGTTTTCAGGTTAAAGCCAACAAAACTTTACCAATTGGCAAAGGAGGAAAGAGCATCTTTGTGTGCCACAAGACGTATAGCTCTGCAGCTGTTTTAGAAGTTTCCAAGTAAGTTCTTGCTAAATCATTCCCAGTCCTCTTCAGGACACTGTGGCTTTTCCTTCTTTCATTACTGAGGAGAGAGGGAGGTTAAAGGAGGAAGAGAAAGGAATGCAGCCTTGGATCCAGTGGCCTTAGGCCAGGGTCACCAGCAGAATGAAATATATGCTTGATTTAAGGTCTATTTAGATTTGGTTCTCCCTTCCCCAGTTCAGTCAATCTAGAAAATATATTGGTGAGGGTTAGGACTTGGCAAATTAGTATATATGGCTTATGTCTTAGATGTGTAAATCAGTTGAGTTCAGATTCCTCATGCACCCATTTAAATGGGACCTTTGTGTTATTTGTATAAGCCACTGTAAAAGCCTTTTTAAAAAAAAAAAACCATCTCATTAGCTAAAAGCAGGGATGTTTCTTTTTTAGCTATTTTGTCCAACCCAAAGCAGCCCATTTATGTTAAATAATAACAACACAAAACAATTCTTAAAAATAAACATAATCAAGAGGAGCTGGAGGAACAGTTTTCAGTCCTTTGTCCCACCCCAGCGAGTCCTGTGCCCTACCCCGTGATCCTGGGGAGCAGAACTGTCTGGTTGGCAGCCCAGATGTTCTACAGACAAAGGAGAGCTCCTCTCCTTCCAGACCGAGAATGTGTTTACAGACCCCTCTTCCCAGAGCAAGAGGCTGGCGGGGATGCCAAGCTGGTCCACTTGGGATGAAGACATCAAAGCTGATTCTGATCCAATTAGAAAAAAAAATACTATTGTCCTCTAATTCCCAAAGTTCTCAGGCTGTTATGAACACTTAGCCTGTTTCCTTGGGGATCACAGTGGCATTGACTTAGATCTGAGGCTCATTGGTATGCACACATAATGACAGACCCCGGTCTTTCACACGTGCAGGGAGCCAGGGAAACCCGGGAGCTACTTGCTGTGCTTCCACTCGGCAGATGAAGTTTTTCAGGATTTGCACAGTGGCTGTAAATGCTATTTTTCCTCAGTTGGTCTTAAACGAGTGTTAGTCTCTAGTGTCTTAGAAAGAAGAATGTGAACACTTTATTGGGGAAAAATTTATAACAGTTTCCATTTATAGCACTTCAGAGAATGAACATGGGAAATAGTTTAAGCTGGTAATTTTAGCTATTAGTCCTGGCTGTGGAATTCCTGGAGATACTTCTCCATCTGTGTTCAAGTCAAAATTATTCTGTCTTCTTCAGCACATACTTCTTTGTTCCATACCATTTCTTCCTTTGACATTGTTCTTGAAGGCTGCCTGCCCTGAATGATGTATAGGTGATATATATATATATGCCATACGTGACTCATGAGCTACTTAAGATCTGATATCTTCAACTACTATCACATGTTACAGAGAAGAACCACACTTTTAAGATTAAGAAAGTATTTTTCTGGGGTAACTTGAATTGGCATGGACTGCTGAAATCAGGGTGGATTTAGATGTAATCTTGGCAGAAGATACATCAGCCTTCTCTGCTCCCTGGCTACAATGCAAACCTTAACTCCAGCTGCCATCTTGGAAATATGGAAGATCCATGGATTGGTAAGGGAGGATGCCCCATTAGCCCAGATAGTTCCACTCAGAAAGACAGATGCCTCAGTTCAGTGTCTTCTACACCTTTGTCATTTAGTGATTTCGGTTTTATCTCACGATTTCATCCACATCTAAAAATCACTTGACTGCATTTCCTTATCTTTCTCTTTAAATTGGTTGTTAAAATTCAGGCTTGTTCTCAGTAATATTATTCATAAAATTATGGGTTTGGTGGGCTTGTTATATTTTTCATTACTATCCCAAAAAAATTTTAATGTTATTCCAAGTACCACTAAATTCCCAAACCCTGCACTTAGTATAATATTTCTTTAGTGATTTAATATACATGCTGTTTTTCTTCATTAATGATTCAGAATTAACTTTGGGGAGTCAGAAAGTCTGTACTTAACATACATATAAATTGTAAACTGTGTTCTTTTTTGTGTGTGTGCGGTGATTGAACCAGGGCCTCACACACGTTGACCAAGTGCTCTACCATACCACTAAGCTACATTCCTAGCCCCTTTTTTGAAAAATTTTGATTTGAGACATGGGCTTGCTAAGGTGCAGAGGCTGGCCTTGAACTCGAATTCTGCTTCAGTCTCCTGAGTCACTGAAATTATAGGCATGGGCCACCACTCCTGGCATAAGCTCCATTCTGGTTTCAGGAATGTAGAAAGTCAAAATAAAAACATATAGATAAGCACATTATGGTGCTTTACAAAAGGGAGGGATTTTCAGGACCCCCTCAGAGTATAAAAATAGAACATCTGGACATATTGTTGAAGACAGAAGCAAAATAAAGATTAGAAAGAATAGAATCGTTAAGTTTTCATGCCATTTAAGACATTTAGATTGCAGACAGAGTGCATGTTAAAAGGTTTTATCCAATCTGGTGGGCTGTTCTGATACATGTATTTGCCTCTCTTTCTCTGTCCTTCTTTTTCAAATGGTCATAAATGTAATGGCCATCACTCTAGCCTAGACATCTCAGATGGGTCTGCTCTTGCCTACTACCTCAGGCAGAGAGTCTCCTACCCAGGTAGTGGTTATTAATGTATAATCTGTCTGCTACCCCTAAAATTCTGTTAAGCTCAACTTTCTTGTTTTAAAATGGCAAGTGTCTTCTGATTTTCTCCTGATAACATTCTATCACAGCAAGAAAATAAAGCGTTAAAGAGCAAATAGAAACCCAGGGTCCTAACACCAGAAATGCACCAAATTTTAGAAGTATCTGTCCTTCCTTTCTTTTAAAATATGTTTATTTTTTACATATTTTTAAGAGATTGTGGTAAGAAACACATAGCAGTATAATAGTGTTAACCAGCCCAAAGTATATGGTTTGATAGCATTAAGTACCCTCACACTGTGATGAAGCAAATCTCCAAAATTTCGTCTTGCCAAACTGAAACTCTGTACCTGTTCAACAATAGCTCACCTGATATATAACATATATATCATGTTTTGTTATCTGTTCTCCCACTGATGGACATGGGGATTACTTCCCCCTCTTAACTACTGTGAAAAGCCCTCATGTGAACCTGGGTGTGTACCACCTCTTGGAGATCCTGCTTTTAGTTTTTGGATATATATGCACTGGAATTACTAAATTGCATAGTGGTTCTATTTTTAATTTCTTGAGGAACTGCCACACTGTTTTTCATACCAGTTGCACCATTTTGCAATCCCACCACAGTGCACAATGGTTCCAAGTGCACATCCTTTCAAGCATTTATTATTTTTTATTTTTTGGTAGTAGCCCTCCTAACAGATATGATGTGATATCTCATTGTACATCATTTTTTTCTATCTTTGTATAGGGTACTCCCTTCATTTGTGATGGGGTTACATCCAAATAAATCTACTATAAGTTGAAATATCATAAGTCAAAAACTACATCAAATACCTAACTTACTGAACATCCCAGCTTGGCCACACAATATTGTAGAGTGTTGGTGCATGGCTGACTGGGAGCTGCCTAGCATTGTAAGAAAATATCATACCACATATCACTAGCCTAGAAAAGATCAGAATTTAAAGTCTGGTTTCTATGACTACATGTTGCTTCTGCACCATTGTAAACCCCAGAAATTGTGGGCTGAACCATCATAAGTTGAGGACTATCTGTGTAAGTAGGGGAGCTAAAGCTCACCTCTACTCATCTTAGTAATTACCTTGATATCTTTGGATCTAGAAACTAAATTGACACAAGACAGACTAATAAGAGAAAAGCATACACATTTTATTTTTACATTTACATGAAGACCCTTCTAAGAGAATGAAGATCCACACAGAACAGAAAGTGTTCATACCTTGTGGGCAAAGAATAATAAGTTTGTGAGGAAATTATAAGACCTTGGGATCCAGGTTAGGGGGAGTACATTCTAGGGAAGGTCACCAGGAGGTATATGGAAGGATGCAAAATGGCAGAAGCTAAGGATTATTTTAAGAAATTTATTTATATGGATCCATCGTAACATCAATTCTAAGTCACTGGTGGTAGGATTCCCTTCTTTTCTTGGTGCAAGAGTAGCATCTCTTTCTCAGGAGTTGTCATGGCTTGATATAGATTTAAAAAAAAAAAAAAAAGGCAATTCCAAAGGCCCTTTCTACAGCAGCTCTTCCCAAGGGCCTTCAGAGCAAAAATAGCATGCCAAGTCAGCACATCTTGGGGCAGCAGGTTCCTTGTATCCTCATTTGTCTACGTAGTGTGCACCTTTAAAACAAGCAAGGGGCTGGGGATATAGCCCAGTTAGTAGAGTGTTTGCCTTGTATGCACAAGGTCCTGGGTTCAATCCCCAGCACCAAAAACAAACCAACAAAAACCCCAAGCAAGATTGTACACTATGCACTTTCTCTGTAATAAGACAGCTTCTCTCTATTGCCATGTTTTTGCAAAAATAAAACTGCAAACTTTCATAAATATCATAACTCTTAGCAGAAGACCAGATGGAGATAGATTTTTGTTTGTTTACTTACTTTTTAAAGAATTCTTTGTTGTTGTTAGTAATGGCCTTTATTCTAATGAAGACTGCTATCTATCTGTGCATAATGCATCGGTGCACAGATTCAAGTAACTAAGGCTACACATGACAAGGAATGAATTACAGCCTTCCATGAAGAACAAGAATTTTATAACCACTTGTATAATTAACCCTTTCGGATCTTTTTGAATTCTATTTTTATATGTATGTGTGAAAATTTTATAATGAAAATTATCATATGGAAATATTTATATAATTATATTATTATTCATATTAGCATGTGAATAATAACATATCATTAACATATGACAAATGTTCATACCCAAAGGCTTTTATTAACTTTCATTTTTCTGATATTAGGGAAAACAAAAGTGAAAGGAGTCAACATCTACCTGACTCTGGTGTGCTTAGAGAAGTGTGAGCTTCTCTACCATGGAAACTGGCATTCTGAAGAGTCAGGGGTGGGGCTCTTTGCGGTTAATAAAGTCCAAGGTAGTGGAGCGGGTGGGAATATCTGGAGGGTCTACTTTCAAAAATAATTGTAGGGTCAGTACAACTGCTTTGCTGCGATTTAGAGTTCTCTTGACTGCCCTCAGGAGCTGGGCCCTTGATCTGTGTTAACTTGTTTTAATGAAGCTGTTGGAGGTAAAACAATTGGGAATAATGTAAGATAGTTGGACATAGTGAGGACTATGGTCAGCTATCAGCTCTGCCTAAAAGCTATTCAAATTTAAATTAAAAAAAAATGTGTGGACCAAACAACAAACATCTGGCTGGAATTAGGTCCACATGTTCAATTTGACATCTGCTATGGAGCTGGCTTCTTATGGAATATACTTTGCCTCTGGGGATGTACTTGCCATTCTTAGGTTTTAGTTACCTGCCCCTAGGCTTCCTTGCTTAAGACCTAGGGCCGTGTGCACTTATGGCTCATACCCAGGATGCACCCCAGTTGGCCTGCCTGGGAGGGCTTTCTCTCATCAGTTGACTTCATACTCCAGAACAAGCCATTTAGATGTAAAGGAAGACTTAGGGTCAGGGTAGCTTCAAGTTATGGCCCAAGCAGAATTGGGTTGTGCCATGAGTTTTCCAGTGTCCTGTGGTCAGGTTTGGATAGATTCCAGCTCTGCTCCTTACAAGTTGTGTAGCTCTGGAGGCAGGAAGACGCCTTACCACTGCATCATCAGGCTCAACATCGTAATACAGGGTTACGGCTAAAAGACCTAAATTATACACTCTCTATTTAAGGAGGAGTTCTTAGGGAAACCCAAAGACAAAAGAGAGAAACAAGGACAGGGAATCTGAAGACCCTAGCACCTGAGGTAGAGAAAAACTACAAACTACTAGCTTTAGGAGGCAAATTCCTTTGCCTTTCTAAGCCACACTTCCTATCTTGAGGATGGGGCTAATAATGAGAATGATAAGTGGATTGGGAGATTGAATAATAAAAATGCAGATTGAATACTTAGCACAGTGCTCAGCACAGAGTAAGATCTATGTTAATATTAACCATGGCTATTAGGACTTAGGGACTTTGTAGATGTGTTACAGTGAACCCCTGAAATTAATTGCAAAATGTAGTGTTGATGTACACTTTATTTTTCCTGGGGAAAAAGGATCTATATCAGATTCTAAATGAGAACATGACAGAGTGGTCCTTCACCCTGATGTGAAGGGCTGCTGGGTACATTTTGAAGCTGGATATGTTCTCTTCAGCACTCAGATGTTTGAGAATTAACAAGTCAGGTCCTCCTGGACTGCAAAGTACAGGAGCCTTATTGGATTAGCTCCTGCCACCCTTGTCAGAACTTGACTGATCATAGGTTTATGTCATTGACCCACTTTCTTCAAGGGCTGAGCCAGTTTCCCAAACAATGCTGATGGCAGAATTGGAAAAGCAGATTCCCATTTAACAAACAGGACCTCAGTAAGAATGGCCACGTTGCTGGTGTCCATTTGAAGGCAGAGGTGGAGGTGGGAGTGTGTGATTAATAACCCCAGAGGGACTGTGAAGGTCACTGCTGATGTCACGACCAGATGCAGGAGTGCCCGGCAGAAGGCCGTGCTTTGTGACGAGGCAAGAAAACACAGCTTTTCCATGTATATTCTGTGCAAACCCCTCCACCTTCCTCGCACCTGGGGGTGGTTTCTGCAGCAACACAGAAGTCTGGTGGGGAGGGGAGTGGCCTTGGAACTGCTGCAGAGGGTCATTCTTCATTGTCATCTCCCTGTGGGCCTGTGAGCCCCCGAAAACACTATCCCCCTGGGCAGAGACCATGACTATGAAGACTAATGATGCAGTGGGAAAATAACCCACCCAGTGGGCTCTGTCTGTCCTGTTACAATTTTTTTTCAGACCTGATTCAAAGTGCTCAGAAAACGTGGGTGGGGAAGATGGCTTCTAGGAGACCCAGGTATTGGAAGTCTTTGATTATTTTTTGTTCTTAGGACAGCTATAGAGAATGTCTTTATCTCTGGTTTGTCTTCTTTGTTTATGCAATGGAATGTTTTTAGATGATTAAATAGAAACTGGTGGTGAAAGTCAGATGGATAAAAAGAGAGGTGGGTAAATATGTGATAATAAAAGAATAGCAAAGTGTACACAAAAGACTCTAGATGGTAGTTATATGGGGGTCCACTCTCAAATGCTTCCAATTTTGCTGTGTTTGAAACTTTTAATAATAAAATGTCAGCGAATGTGGGTTGAAATATTTGGATGTAAAACTTCTAGAAAATGGCAAGAGGATTTTCATGGATTTGGGGTTCCACGCACCGCTCGCAGCCCCATTATTCCCCCCATTTTGTTCAAGCTTCATTCTCCCTGGCTTATTCATTCCATTTTGAGAACCCCTGGATGGTCCATTCTAGTTGACCTGGATACGGTGGGGAACAGAGTGATCCTCTCTGGAGCACACATCATGCAGGGATGTAGGGATAGCTGATGTTGTTCGAGGAAGGGAAAGAAGGCCAGTTTTTGAGAGAGGGAGGGAGTGCCTGGGAGAGGGGTCAGGGAGATTCCCAGAGGTTCACATGCTGGGCTCTAGAGTGTTCCTCTGATTGCAGGAAACTGCCATTGGCCATATCTCAGTACCATTCACCTTGCATGCAGTGGAAGGGGGTCCCCAGAGTCAAGAAATACACGTGGAACTCTGGCTTGTGCACAGAGGCTGTGTTGTATAGAAAGCTATCTTCAAAAATTGGAAAATTTTCGAGAAGTGAGTCTATTTTGTGACTAGGATCAGTTGACCCTTCATAGTCATAGCATTTCCCCACCCCCATCTCAGGAAGAGATCCGTTCTATTGGTATGCATATTTTTTAAACTACCATAGGGTAAAATTGACTTTTGGGGTTGTGTGTATAATTCTGTGAATCTAAACACATGTATACATTTGTGTAACCACCACCATAATCAAGATAGGGAACAGCACCATCACCCCCAAAAGCTCCCTCCTGCTCTGCTTGCTAGTCACCCCTCCCCCACCCCTTGACATCCACCAATCATTTCGCCATCATGACAGAATATCATATGAATGGAATTGTGCAGTAGGTAAGCTTTCAAGACTGGCTTCTTTCACTCAGCATAATGCCCATGAATATGTTTTTCAGCCTCCAAGGGGACGTGTTGAGAATAATAGAGTTAAAAGGCTTTTGTTTTGCCGGGGGTGGGGGGGTGAGTAGAAAGGAAGAAATGGCATGAAAACAGTGAGGGATGGTGAGAAGCAAGAACCGGAAGAAGGGACCTAGAGATGGGCCTGGAAGGAGAATGCTGGGGAGGGAACCTTGGGATGTAAAGAGGAGAGCTCAGGACCAAACGGCAGGCTTCTGTGTTTCCTCACGCATCACCCACACCTGGCCTCCTGAGGGAACATGTACAGAAGGGCTTTGTAAACCTCAAACCTGTTGGGGACTTTTTATTGTGATTATCCATTTCTGCACCTTCATGGGTAAGAGACCTGCAAGATAATGGAGATGGGGGGTACCATGTTTTTCCATGGGCAAGGATATATTGCCATGTTCTTCCGTTACTGCCAGAGCAAAGCACACACCAGGTCCTGCTGCATAGTGATGAATCCCCCGAGACCCCCGATAGTGATCGATAGCGCCCGCCCTGCTCTGAGGCTCACATAATGAGCTGCACAGCCCCATCAGAGTCACCAGCCAGCCTCGGGGAGACCTCCCCTCCCCCACCATCCACTCATACGACAGTTGCCCCCCTCCCCACCCACCCCCTCCATAGGGTTTCCCTTTGATTGGCAGAGGCCCTGTTATTTCCGCCTGGATTGTCTGACAGCCCCTCTGCCTGGTCTAATTATGCTGGGTCTATTCTCAGACCACAGCGACCCCAGGAAGGCTTTATCAGATTGTCCAACTGACCGTGACCAGATCTCCAGCACCTGCCTCCCTTGCTGATTGAGGAGGGAAGGTGTTTATACACAGCAGAGCTGGTGGCTGATTGACTGGCCTGGGTCCTGGGCTGAGGACGGCCCGTCTGCGTGTCAGTGATGAAAAATGGAGTCCGCCTCTCCACCCAGCCTCATTAACGCCCCTTCGCGTCCAGACAGTATCAAGTGGGGTGTGCGCAAACACGGAGCCTGCTGCCATTGTTCCGGGGACCTCGGGACAGGTTTCCAGCTGCAACTGGGGCCTTCTCTCTCCATTTTTATTGTCCTCTGCTTTCTCCATCTTTGTCGTTATAGTTACTCATCCCCTGCTTCTTGTTCACCCTTTTCTGATCACCCTAACTGGGACCTCCTCACCTGTCTTCCACACTCATACCTTTCTTCCAGCATTAGCTTTCATAAATGCCAATCAATAATGACTTGAGTTGATTTATTTGTATTATTAGTGTTCTGTTTCTGAAGAGAATATTGGTGCTAATTTACCTTTTCTAGGCACCCAGGAGTGAGTCTGGTTATACGGAGCCTTTGCTAAGGCAGTCCAGGCATTGTGCCCATCTTGCTGGTCACTGTGGCAAATAACCCCATTTCAATAGGACCATTAAATCATCAAAGTCCTTTAGGGCTCCATTTGGGTCATTTGCTAATTGATTTCTGGTAGCCTGAGAAGCTTAAAGGGTTTTCAAAAGCAGAGCCATTGCTGCTCTCCTGTGTGATGAGATTTGGCCCATTGTCTCATTCCAGCTCAACATTCCTGGGCTGAGCTGTTCTCCTGTTGGAGAAACCATGGAAAGGGCCTCACTCCTCAGCGTGGTTTCTGGACCAGCAGCACTGGCATTACCTGAAAGCTTGTTAGAAATGCAAACTCTAGCCCACTCCAGACACCTCCCATATCAAAATCTGTGCTTTGACCACATCCCAGGTATTCAAGTGCATGGCACAGTTTGATAGGGTCTGTTACAGACATTATAAAGCCAGAAAAGCTCCCCTTTAGACCTACCAAGAGGTGCAAGATCTCAGCAGCTTAGTTCTATAAACTATCCAGGAAAGAGTTCTCCCTCCCTCCTGGCTTTGGAGGGGACCTTGTTGGAACAGGAGAAGACCAGTTTAAAGCATGGTTGATGAGGAACCCAATGTGGGTCTGAAGCCCCTGGGACTGTTTCCTGGCAGCTGCTTCTACCTATTCTTGGGAAAATGTTTTCTATTGTAAGACCACCTACAAAAAAATGGATTTTACCCTCCAGGGCCACCTTGTGATAATACCTTCTAGCCTGGCTGGCATTTAGTTAAAATTTTCCATCTTAACCCATGCTCTAAATTACTACTACTTGACTTTGGTTAAATTTGAAACTTAGATACATGGGACAGTATTTTTTCCTCAATATATGTTTTTATACTTGCTAAGTGGACATATACTGCTTCTTTAATCAAAAAAACCCTAAAAATTGAGGCTGGGGTTGTGGCTCAGAGATAGAACGATCACCTAGCATGTGTGAGGCACTGGGTTCAATCTACAGCACCATGTAAAAATAAAATAAAGATATTGTGTCCACCTATAACTAAAAAATAAATACCTTTTAAAAAAACTCTAAAATTGTTTTGCGTCCCCTATCTCCCTCCCTACAAAAGAAAACTTTTTGGTTCAACACATGGATGGACAGCCTTTAGGAATATGAATTGCTAAGAACACATCAAAATCATCTATAACCTCATTGTTTGGTGTTTGTTTCTTCAAGTATACGTTATAGGGACTTTATTTTATTTTTGTAATGTGCTCTTGCTCTTACTGCTGTTTTACTATCTACTTTTCACTTGCTGGGCGCGGTGGCACACACGTGTAAACTCATCAATATTCACATACATAATATATGTATGTATATTTCAATTAATATGTTACATAGTTCTAAGTCAATAAATACAGTTCTTCCACATACTCATTTTTAATGCTTTGTAACATATTTCATTATATGGAATGTTCTATAGTGCTGTGATTTGAATGTTTGTGTTCTCCCCCCCCCCAAAAAAAAATTCATGTTAAAACCTAAGCACTGATGTGATGGTGCTAGGAAGTAGTAATATTAGGAACCTAATCACCAATGCAGTACTCCTAGGGGATACAGGAGGTGGTTAGGTCTTGAGGATGGGGCTTTCACCAGTGGGGCTAGTGTCTCTATTAAAAAAAAAAAAAAAAAAGTCCCAAAGCTGTGAGCCTTGAGAAGACAAGCTACAAGGCACCATCTGTGAACCAGACATCAAATCTGCCTTGGCCTTGGACTTCCCAGCCTCCAAAACTGAGAAATACATTTCTGTTGTTTATAAGCCACCCAGTTTATGGTATTGTGTGATAACAGCTTGAATGGACAAAGATGTAGCATGGATTTAAGTAATCATCACCTGTTGCTGGGCATGGTGGCTTACAGCTTTTTTTTTTTTTCTCTCTCTCTATCAGCCCTGCTATGAACTTGACCTATACCAAAATATTTGCTCATGGTATAATTGGTTTACTTAATAACATTTGGAATGCATAGCTTTAAAATGTAGCATTTAAACAAAAGAGGAAAAACAATGTATCAAGAGCTACAAGGCTGAAGGTAAGACTTATAAGACTTCCTCCTGGGGTGGAACTTTGTATCTGTCCCTATCAGCTTCAGGAATAAGCTGTCAGCAAACTGGAGCTTGGTGGAACAGCTTCATTTTGGCACATGGCTCTTGAGAATCATTTAGGGTTTTCTGGGGAAACTTTTTTTTTTCTGGCCCCCAGCAGGCAGTCACAGAGACTGTGCTAGGATTTTTTTTTTTTTTTTTAAGAGAGAGAGTTTTTTAATACTTATTTTTTAGTTTTCGGTGGACACAACATCTTTATTTTTTTTATTTTTATGTGGTGCTGAGGATCGAACCCAGCGCCCCGTGCATGCCAGGCAAGCGCACTACTGCTTGAGCCACATCCCCAGCCCCATGCGCTAGAATGTTAAGGCATTGTTGACAAAGCCTTGGTGGGTTGTAGGATTGTCTCCACAGAAGGGGAGCTACTAGACTCCTCAAAGTGGGTGGGAAGCATGATACTACAGTACACATTGGGGTCACACCCTGGATTTCAGTAGGAGCCAGAACAGATCTGAGGCATGGGCATGGTCAGGGAAGTGGAGGTAGTTTCTAGCCAGGCAGAACTAGGAGCCAGAATGAAGTGGCCTTCACACTGAGGGCAGATGGGGATTTGAGAGCCAGCCTGGGTAAAAGCAGGATCTGAGTCTATCATTTTGGAGAACTCTTGCCAGGTGTGCACGAAGTGATGTCTGAACCTGTACACTGGAAGGGATGCAATCTCTGGGCTCGCGACTTTCTGAACTGGCAAAAAAAAAGTGGAGGTGGGGAGCTAGGGGAGTTTGGGAGCTGAGAGGGCTCTGGGTCACTGTGGGCTTTGAGCAAGGACATTCCAAATGGACACAGTGAAAACTGTGTGGTGCTGTGCCCTCCAAGCTGGCTGTTGGAACCAGCCCAGCCTAGCCCAGCCCAGCAGGCAGAGAGCAGAGCCACAGCCAGGAACTTGGGCTGGCCTTGGTCTTGGTGCCAGGCTCGCCTCCTCCCTCTTCTTCCATGCTGTGGAGTGTAGCTGTGAAGCCTGCACCTACTGGAGTCCCGTTCCAGCTCTGTCCTGCTTGTGTGACCTCAGGCAGTTCTTAACCTCTTTGTGACTCAGTGTTCTCAGTTATATAATGAGGATAACAGTACCTGTTTTAAGGGATTCTCATTAGGACCAAATCAGTTCATTTATGAGAAGCATTTGGAATAGTGACTGGCTGTCAAAAGGCATTTTCTTCCTAAGTGTTGGTCAATGCCTTTGGGGGATTTGGTCTCAGTGCCTCAGACCTGGAATTGTAAGTAACGTCTTATTTCTTCTTGAGAGCAGAAACCCAGTCGGATCCATGGAACCACCACTGTGCATGGTGCAAAGTCAGGGTTCATGAGGGCTTCTTGACAGATAGGTGGGGGGAGCTCAGACTGTGACACCTGATAAATCTGGGTTCAAACCCTGGCTTTGCCCCTAATTTACTAAGGCCTTGATTTCTCTGGCCTTCTTTTTTCTTATCTTTGACTTCTCTGGCCTCACTTCCTCATCTGTAAAATAAAAGATTAGACCTCTCCCAGATTCTAGTGTTGCAAAGTGCTCAGCATTAGTGAATTTCCGAGAAATGGCAGTGCCGATGATGCTCTTTCTGCTGCAGTAACTGGATAGT
This sequence comes from Marmota monax, assembly GCF_021218885.2. Classification (NCBI taxonomy): domain Eukaryota; kingdom Metazoa; phylum Chordata; class Mammalia; order Rodentia; family Sciuridae; genus Marmota; species Marmota monax. Next base: position 1,297,079 of record NW_026692072.1, on the reverse strand, counting down.
TCATAGTTTGGAGTGAGAAGATGGTTTGTATTTATCTTTCCCTGGTGACTATTAGAACACTAGGAAGTAAACAGGACACCTGGGCAGACACAGCAGGCCGTAAAGCTGCATCCCTGTATGTACGTTTCTCAAACCTTTAGACATGAGACCACCCTGGGCATCAGTCATGGTCTTGGGGTTATTACACCTCAACAGTGGACGAGGTCCTTGGGTCTCTTCCCAGACAGCTTGATGGTAGCCTGGCCTGGGGCGCGACTCCCAGGTGTTTACAACTTGGAAATGCCAGCTCTCGGTTTTGCGTGTGCAGTGATCTAGTTGTCATGAAGGCACCTGTAAAGCGTGCACTCCTGCAGAGTGGTGGACCTCTGGGAAGCCTGGAAGGCAATAAGCAACGTAACTGACAAGCTGAGACCCTGTGCACGCTGCAGGAAGCCAAAGAGGGCACAGATTCTGTTCCTCATGCAGCTACAGAGACAGGTGACATTCACCCCTTTGTGTCAAAATGAAGGTTAGCATGTTGCACATCCTTTGTTTCTTTCCTTATCAGTGGTTGATGGTTACTTACTAGAGGACTTAAGGATCAACCAGTCCCCAAAGTAATTCTCAGGATACTTGTCCTCTAAGAAGGTACCAAAGGAAAGGATTCCGTAGCCAAATATGCTTGGAAAATGCATTGCACTGTTTGTTTGTTTGTTTTGCATTTTATAACACATTTACACATTCAGAGCTCTGAGAAGTCCTGTAATAAACAAATTAAATATTTTTTAGCCCAGTTGTGCCCAAATCATTCACCATGAACACTTCTTACATGTGCCATCTATTAGCCTCTCTAGGAGCTAAGAAAACTGAAGATATTCTGGGCTATTTAATTATCCCAAATTGTGTAACAAAGCAATATACAGATATTTTAAAAGGAGACTCTGTTATTTATTTATTTGATTCTGCTGGGACAGAAAGTGTTCCATAATTTTTCGGGGGGAGGGGGACAGCCACTCCGTTTTAGGCTTGATCATAAAGTACTCTCACCAGCCCACTATACTCTTGAAGGGATATGCTCAAAGCTGACTCCATTGGGGCAAGACCTGAACTTCAGAAATAAAGGTAAAATTTGAATTTTCAAACATGAGAGCCCCTTGATTAACCAGGACTGCATCCAAGTGTTTCATTGAAGCCTTAAACACTCTCTTCTCAGCCAAGTGGGCATCTCCAGAGCAGGCTCCTCCCCTGATTGTCTCAACTCTGACTGGAAGTTTGGCCAGGAGTATATGAAAACCCCAGGGTGATGGATTTATCCTGAAAAATATCTTTCACATACTTTGTTTTTGGAGATAACACTTATCTGCAAAACTGCCTTGCAAGTGGAATTGCTTTGACAAGGCTCATTTGAGAAAGTGAGCATTCTCATAATGCTGTCCTGTGGACATTGGGACGTACTACTCCCAGGGCCCCCGACAGGCCTCATTGCTCACCTCCTGGGACTGTTCTGGTGAAGGATGGAGACGTGGGTCTGCAGGTCAACACTGTGCTGGATCGGAGAGTTCGTTAGGTCACTTCTATAATCTGTGTGCCCGCTAAACAAGAAATGATGGATCAGCTGTAAGCTCTTGTTTATTATTGCAGAATCCCACTCCCACATCCCTCTCACCCTTTCTCTTCTGTGACGGGTCCATCTAATTTGATTTGACGTCCTAGCATTCAAGATTTGTCAACTATTGTAACCCTAAGCGGTACTAATATTGAAAACCATACTTGAAATTTATGTAATCCAGATGTGCATGCCAATAAAACAGAGATGAAATGGCAGGCTTGGGGCAGAGGAGGGGCTCAGAGGTGGAGAGGGGAGTGTGTGTGTGTGTGTGTGTGTGTAAGAATCCTGTTGCCCTATATTTTTTCCACATGGTATATATAACCAAGTAGGCTTTTATATATTAATATTTTCCCTTAAGAATAGTAACCGGATTATGAAGTATAGTTTCAAGTAAGTACCAGCATTGGTTTTATTTGCAGCCAAGAATAACTGATTAAGTTTTGGGGAGAAGAAAGGCAATCTATTTTAAATGCTTTTTAAAACTTTTAAGTTGGTCAGGACCTTCAACAATGTTGCCTTGGGAATTATGATCACACTGAGTCAGGATTTTTTGACATGGCCCTCTAATGTTGCTTTTTCCCCCTCCTGAAACATGGCATTTTTTTTAGTTTGGTGTCATTCATAAGGATCCCCTAAGAAACAGGCTCTGACCTCTGACCTGTCAGTTCAAAGCCCTCCCACACTGGTATGCCCAAGTGCCACTTCTAGTTTCTGGAAGCTCAGCGAGTTGGTAAATTAAATGTGCACAGTTCTCGGTTCAGGTATGTGACATTGGCCTTACTTGGAGGGTTGAGCAGTGGCTCCCCTGTGTCACCTCCTGCAAGACTGTTGCCTTCTCTGTCCACAGCCTCTCCCATCTGTGTCTAGCTGAACTGGTAGGAAGGAATAATGCCAATGCAGGGAGTTCTGAATCGGAAGTTTTGGTGTCCTTGACATGAAAGGATGGCAGAATGAATGATTATGCCTTTGCATGCTGAGCGTAATTAACAGCTACCCTGAATCAGACCTGGCAGCCGAGGGAAACTGGTAATACCAGCTAGTAGAAGCAGGTGGAAGGCAATCCCAAAAGGGAAGCACAGAATGAGGACCCACGTGAGTGGAAATGACTCGGGGCAGACTGGGTGGCTGCAGTTGGTACCATGGGCACCTGTGGCTGGTTCAAGTCAGGAAATCAGAGATCTAGGTTGCTATTTTAGTCCCTTTAGGTTAGGGTAAAAGGAAACACCCAGTCTGCAGGGGAAGCTTGGGGCCTTCCATCATCCCCACAGTTTGTCTCTGGACAAAGTAGGGTCTGCTGTTTCCACAGCAGGCATGGGACCGTGTTGGTGGTGGGGTGGGGGCGGGGTATTTACCAGCTCTCCTGTTGTCATCATTTACAGCCCCAAGTCCAAGAGCGTGAGGACGTCGCTTGTAACTCAGACCCTGCTTCACGCAGCCTCTGCCTTAGGCAACAACCCTGTTCTGAGTCAGGTCCTGAGTAAGGAATGCTGTCGTGGACCCAAGCCAAGTAGATTCCAAATGGTAGAATTGAATTTTTCCCGTTGGGTTTCTATCAGGGGATCTGGTGTGGTGTACGAGTGGGTCCCGTGGGGGTGGGGGTTAAGATGCACGTAGCTGACTGGGGGGTCTTGTGCGGGCCTTGCCAGCCTGGAGTCCAGGTGAGTCATCGCCACCTGGGAAACATCCCTCCCCTCTGTGCAGCTGGGAGGGGCCCCAGGCAGGAGTCAGACGGTCAAGGCTGCCGGTCCAGTTCTCCAGTGCCGTCATCGCCCCACGCAGTCTAGAGTGACTGGCAGCCTGTGCCTGAGCTAGAAGTGGAAAGGCAGGAAAGGTTTCCAGGGCGGGGTCTCGCCTCGGTTTTCAAGGCACGTTCACAATGTGAACAGTGTGGTGCCCAGCCAAGTCTGCGTGGCTGATGTGCATATCAAGTAAGATCCTAGGACTGAAATGGGGTTCTGCCAATCCCTGCTCTGACCTTGTCCCTCTCAGCCAGAGCACAGCAAGGCCTCCATGGCGAAAGAAATGTACCTGCCTGCCTTCTTTATTTCTTTCCTTTCAAGATATACTTTAAAAAAAAAAATCTGTTTTGTTTTTGTGACCCAAGATATATCTGTATGCACAAGATCATACTAGAAGAACAATAACCAGAAACGGGCCAACTAAGTGGACCATAACATTATTCATAAAGGCCAGAATGAGAGTCTCTGTAAGACGCGCCACCATCCTCTGGTAGGGAATACAGCCCGGTTGTTCAGAGCCGGGGTGTCCATCGACCTTGGTTTGGATCCTGGCTCTGTAGCTCACTAGCTGTGACCTTCTGCTCTCTTACTGTAAGATGGGCTGATGGTATCACGTCATAAATTAGCCTGAGAATCGAGTGCACTTTGCACACAGTAAGTGCTTAGTAAGTGGCAGCTGTTAGCATAATTATTATTATCCCTTTTCCCCATAGCAACGGCTTGATGTGGGGCCAAAAGTGTCTGATTGCCTTCCTCCTTTCTAGATTGTTGCTCCAATACTAGTGCGGAAGGGGATGTCAGTTTTTAGGAAATTTGAGCTTGAAGCCAGACGGTGCGACCACCACTAGCTGTCCTCCAGCAGACCCGTGGCTGGGGAGGGGTCCTGTTTCTCCCACATCCTCTGAGATCTGCCATGTTGCTTCACTGTGAAGCCCGTCAAGGGGCCACAGTTTGACTAGATGGACGACCAGCCAGGCAAACCTGAAATCCCAGTGATGTGGAGACTGAGGCAGGAGGATCGCAAGTTCAAAACTAGCCGGGAAACTTAGGGAGACCCTGTTCAGAAAGGGCTGGGGACGTAGCTCGGTGGCAGGTGCTGTTGGGTTCAATGTCCAGTACAAAAAAAAAAAAAGCCAAGCAAGCCCTTCGGGATGCTGTCATCTAAGGCCAAATGCAGGCTTCTGTGGGGTGGGAGAGCCAGAGCTGAGCTCCCCCCCCCCCACCGCAGTTTACTCTCCAAGACAGTGGGCTTAGCCAAGGTTCCCCCACAGAGACATCCTGGGAGCCTCCCCTTTTCTTTCCAAATTGCAGTAGGGTCTGTTCCAAAACAAAACAGCAGCGTCAGACCCCCAGTGTCTCCTTGTCTCATTTCCATAAGGCATCACAACCTTGATGAATACCAAGGGAAAAGAGGGTCTAATCCCTGGGATAGAACTCAGGCCAAGATTTTCTCACCTTCCTTCCTTCCTGGGACCCAAATGATAACAATAGTAAACATAGTAAAAGTTAAAAATCATGGAGTGTTTACTAAATGCCAATACTATTTATTAAAGTTACATGTTATTTAATCCTTCTGATAACCCCATGAAAAAAAATTATTGCTCCCATATTGGTGTTCCCTTTTATACATGAGGGGACTAAGGCACAGAGCAGTTATGTAACTTGCTGAAGGTCACACAGCTGGTAATGCCCAGGGTAGTTTTAGAATCCAGACAGTCTGGAATTAGAGGCTGCACACTTCATCACAGCCCTGTTCTGCCTCTCATGATAATTATAAATTATAAAATAGTTGTAATTATAAAAATTTTCTATAGAGGTGTGATAAAATGGTATGGAACCATACATACATAACACTCCAATGTCAGTTCCATAGCTTTGCTAGTATAATCTAGTTATATAAGGTGTGAACATCTGGGGAGACTGGACAAAATGCACATGGAACATTTCTATACTTTTTTTTTTTTTCTTTTTGCCAGTTCTCAGGGGATCTATGATTATTTCACAGTAAAAGGTCCAAACAAACAAAACACACCACGACCAACACAGTATTGATTTCTTACTGTAGGCCAAGCACTAAATACTTTATACTCATTATTTTATGCATCATTTTATTCATTTCTACCATTACGGATGAAGAAACTGGGGTTGGCATGGTAAATAAGTTGGATGGCTCCATAGGGAGCAGGAGGGCCACTGGGTAGTACTCACCTCCTCGTTTTATTATAAATATCAAAAAGGAAAAAGTACCTGGTTCATGGCTGCTCCATAAATATTGATTCCCATGTGTCTTTACAACAAACATTAAGCCCTACTAGGGATACACAGTCTTGCATTAACCAGTCAAATATTCTGCTGAAGTTTGGCTCACAGGATGCCAGAAACAAGGACAACTCCAGCCCTGTCCCTAGGAGGGAGGGACTCCCATGGTTCCAAAGGCAAGTCATGCATCAATTGACAATAGTGTCATTTGGGTGATGTCGTCTATATGTGAACACCAGAGAGTGCACTCACACAAACTGAGACAACCCTGATCTCTCCAGGAGATGTAATTTTATGGGACCACTGTCATAGATGAGGTCCATTGTTGACCAAAGGTCATTATGTGCCACCAGAGGAAAGATTCACATGGCCCAGAGCTGCTTCTCCTGGAGCCAAAGTCTGGATGGTTGGACCCAAGCCAGGCACCATCCTGGGATTCAAGGACACGGTGGGGGTTTGAAAGAGGGAGCATTATCAATCACCAGGTTGGATGGCATCTGCGATTATCATCTTCATTTCCATCAGAGGTGTCTTGTGACAGGGTATCGTCAAGTTCAATTTAGTCGGAGTCAGGACATAGCAAGGACTTATTTTCTATTTCCACCCTGAGTTGAACCTGCCTTGAATAATTCAGTGTTCATTTACTTCCAAACACTAGGTGTTCCCGCCCCTTGTGCCCTCCTACATTATGAGGGTCATGTGGTTGCTTGTTTCTCCCTGTCTCCTTGCTCTCAAAATCCCAACTCTGGTTGTCAGCCATGAGTGTTTTTAGGAAAGAACTTTTTTTTTTTTTTTTTACTTTTGTGGTGCTGGGGATCAGTTGGGCCTCACACATGTCAAGCAAGTGTTCTACCACTGAGCCACATCCCCAGTCCCCAGGACATCATTTTTGTGTACATACAACCAGGCGATGTCACCAACCTAAAATTAGATACAGACCTCAGACTAGAGGGTACACACGGGGGTCTATGGATGTCTTTTAAACTAATATTCCTTTAACAGAATGCACATGCATGTGCACACAGGCGCACACACACCTTATGTTATAAAGCTTGGGAGAGTTTCAGATCTGGTAACAGTTGGTGAAGGCTGAGTAGTATCTGACCCCCCTTAGATGGGGCAAATGTTCCCCAATTTTCTGTAGGCTCCCCCATTCCCCAGAATTTACTGACCTTGCATTCCTGGCCCCACACGCATCTAGTTGCCACCCTCTCATATAATGAAGGAAAACCCTGTCTCCAAAGGTGCAGCAGAGTAGTTGCCTCGGGAGCTAATTGAGCCCTGGATGACCCTGAACCTCTGTCATATGGAGTCTCGAGCAGTGGAAAGCGGCTCTCAGCCTGTCCTTCTCTTAGGCCAAAGCTTCACCTGGGCCTCTGGGTTGGGGATGGGGATTTTAAAGAATTCCGAGTCCTGCACTAATTGCAGCAGGTTTCTAGACACGGAGTGCTGAGGGTACGTGCGTGATCTGTGGGTGAGGAGCTGATTTGGAGTGTATCTGGGTGATGTGGCCTATTAGCTGGGTCACCAGATAAGGAGTCAGAAGACAAGTTTCAGTCTCACTCTACCACTTGTTAATGGGCATCTGACCTTTCAGAGTCTTGGTTTTCTCATCTATAAAATGGGGATAATTTAATCTACTGTGCCTCACAATGGGCTGGGTAAGAGGACCAGGTCACATGATTCTATAAACTATGTTATGCACTGTAAAATTGCCTCGAGAAATTAGGTGATATAACCCGAGTGCTGTGCCGTGGGAGACCCGGCAACCTCTCTGATACTCAAGGGTGGAGATCAGGGCAAGCTGTGGTCCAGGGGCCATATTCTGACCAATAGGATTGTTATTTTTACATTTAGAAATGACAAACTGTGTTTTGTGGCATATAGAATTTGTATGAAATTAAATTTCAACATTCATAGATAACAGCTCATGGAACGCAGCCTCACCCACTTATTATCTGTAGCAGCTTTCGGGCTACAGCAGCAGAGCTGGGTCCCGGCGACAGGGGCCACACAGTCCACAAAGCATAAAATACTGTCTGACCCTTAACAGGAAAAGCTGGGGTCGATGGTGGAGGGGCCGTGGCCCGATGCCCCTGCTTTTCCCTCATTTCAACACACGTGCTGCTGCAAGTAGATGGCCTGGGGAGTATTTTCAGATCTAAAGCCATAGAGGCAGATCTCCGGAGACCCACAACAAATCTGCCTTTCACGACAAAGCCGGGAATTCTCTCAGCTTAATTCCCATGGAGCAACCGTCCTATCCTGTGGGCTCCCGCGAGGGGCACTTCCTGATGGAAACCACAGCACTTTTTGTAAACCCAATCTCCCTTTTAGCATTAACCACAAAAAGAGAAGAGGCTGTTCCTGTCCCAGTGGGCATTGCTCCAGAGTATTAACTGCCAAGCAGCCCCGGTCTGCAGAGCCTCTCCTCATCTGGATACCCAGAGAGAGCTGTTGTTTCAATAAGCCTGCGGGCAGCGCGAGGGAGGAGATTGTGCACCCCTCCCCCGACAGGTGCTGAAGCCCGGATCCCTCATACCCCCAAATGGGACCTTGTTTGGAAATAGTCACTGGGGATAGAATTCGTTGAGTGAGATGAGTTTGCACTGGGGTAGAGTGAGCCCCTCATCCAGCATGGCTGGTGTCCTAATAGTGGGAGGGAAACTTGAATACAGAGCCAGAGGTGCCCAGGGGGCATGCTTTGTGGCAAGGGAGGCAGAGATTTGAGGCATGAATCCACAAGACAGGGGTTGATGGCCTTACAGAAGCCAGGAAGTGCGGAGAAGTGCTGTTGCCCAGGCTCTTGGAGGAAGCAGAGCCCCACTGACACCTTAGTTCAGACTTCTAGCCTCCAAGAGTGTGAAAAAAAAAATCTGTTGTTTAAAACCACCCCAGTTTATGATATCTTGCTACTGCAGCCCTGAAAAATTCATATAGTGGCTGGCCCACAGTCAGTAAAGTGTGTTAGTGTCTTTCGAAGCAGTTGGCATGATACCTGTTCTACAAATTCCAGTGACCTGTCTAAGGTTTGGCTGGTGCAGAACTGGTGCAGACCCAGACCTCTGATTCCTAGCTGCTCTGCTGGATCACCAGGGAGCAGAGTCTTTCCTCTAGCTGGTCCCCAGCATCCACCAACATGGAAGGGGCAGTATATCCCAGAGCGATGGTGCCTTCGGCCTTGTGTTTCTCATTCCAGTAGCTCCAAAGAGAGTATTTCTTTACTGTGGTCATCTGAACTTGTTTACTTGAGCTCTCAAATGTGGAGGAGGAAAAATCAGTTGCTAACTTAAAAAAAAAAAAATGGAAGGGCATATTCTGCCTACATCTGTGTGTTATTTGCAATAGAAACTGAGAGAGGAATGAACTGTCATTTTCTTAGCCACTTGCCATGCATCTGAAGAATGCATCCGAGAGATCCTTGAGAAGATATTCCAAATAAAATCCCAATGTGGAAGTGGATTTAATAAGGGAAGTCTCCAGGGGCCTCCAGGAAAGCCCAAGAACACCGATACTTCCTTCTTAGGTAGCACCTGGCTGGCCATGCTCTGTGCAGCAGACAATTGACACCTGCACCTAAGACAAAGGTGCTGCTTCTCCCCTCGGGGGTGGCTCCTTTAAAATGCCCAGCTCGCCCACTGGTAAAGAAATAGGGCTGCAAGTGGAGTCTTACCACTGGAAGTCTAGGATTGTAAAGATCATTTCCTGAATTACGAGTATTTTCAGTCACCCAGTAAGTGTAAAGAGTTGTCTGGGGAGCTCCAACATAGCCATCTCAGACTTATCAGCTGTCATGAGCCTGTCCCACTTCACCTATTGCTTTGTTCTTGTTGCTAAAGTGTTTCATGTTAATCTCCCCCTTTATACTGCAGTGTGAATCTTTTTTTTAAAATATCAGTATCAGGCTGGGGATTGTGTAGCTCTATGGTAGAGCACTTGCCTAAGATGTGCCAAGCCCTGGGTTCCAACTCCAGCACTGCAAAACCAACGAACAGGAAGGTATCATCATGGACCTAAGAACACCAACACTGATTCTTTGGTGTCAGTCTACCCAGTCCTGTTCAGAGCCAAGGTTTTGGGTGTTTGAACCACATGAGGTGCAATGGGGGCGGTGTGAAGTAATTCCACTGGGAGGGGAAGGAGGCCGAGGGGTGTTCCAGGTGGTCCTGGAGGGACCCCTGACTGCAAGGGGCTTCAGAAGTCAGTAAGCCTGAGCCTCAGTGGCCTTGTCCCCTCTGCCATGGTGATCCGGGTTTTTCCATGGAATTCCACTAGTATTGATTGGCTTTTCCCAGGGCTGCCACCTCCCAGGCACCCGTGAGCTGGACACACAGCCTCGAGCCATGGGGGATGATGCCACACTTGTGACATATGGCTGGCAGCGCCTAATGGGCACCTCTGGTTGCTGCCAACAGAGAGAGTTGTTTCTTGCTCTGAACAGTGTTCATTTACAGCCAGAGGAAACCCCCTCTTCCTCCACCCGCATCTCTCTCTTCCTCCCCCCCACCAAAAAAGGGAAGAAGCTTTTTGGCGATGTGTTTTCAGTGGGCTCACTCAAAAGGAGCTTTATGTTTATTTTCCGAATGGCCCTTTGGACCGTTGTGTCCATTTATCATGCCCCGCCACCCACCCTCCCCCACCCCTCCTCCACCCTGAAAACCTAAACTTCATCAAACTGTTCCTAACGACTACCACATGTCCACGGAGGGCGCAGGGGGTGGGGAGGTGGGATGGGAAGTGAAGGAAGCCTCCGAGGAGCACAGTAGCATATTAAAATTCAATGGCTTAGTCATCAGAGTTTTCAGCCCCAGCACCAAAGAAAAATAAATGAATGTTCTGTAACGGGCCTGTGGGTCTCGGAGGGAGGGAGGGGTGCGGGGTGGGGGGAGCAGAGGCTGTGGTTTAGATAGAGGAGTTCATGCTGCTGAGAACAATTAGGGCTTTTGCTCAGAAATAAAACAAGACGCACCACTGTTTCCCTGCCCGCTGAAGGAGTGTAATGGCCCTGCAAGAAGGGCTGGGTCTCATCGGCCAGTTCAGCTCACAGATGAGGAAACTGAGGCCCAGGGGAGGCGACTGCTCCAGAGTCCCATAGAACTCGGTGGTAGAGGTGGGACCAGACGCCTGGGCTCAGAACCTCTCAGTCCAGGTTCTCGCCTCCCCTCAGCTGGTGGGTCTGCTTGGAGCTTCTGGAAGAAAATACTACACACACACACACACACACACACACCCCGCCTTGAGCTATCTCTGGGTTTAAAGTGCATCAGCTCATGGGCTGAGACTGCCATAGTGTCCCCAGGATGTCAGAAGAAGGCGCCTGCCTTAGCATCCTCTTCCCATTGTCTTCCTCCCACCCTCCAGGGCCTTGCTAGGAACCCTGGTAGGGCCCTCCCCACCCACCTTCTCTGCTGGGCAGAACCCTGATGTGTGGGTGGCCCGGCCCAAAGCTCGGCTGCTGAAGCCCGCCAGAGGCCTGCCTCTGAAGCATGTGGCTTTTGTTCCTGTTATTCTTCTGTCCCTGAGTCCTCCTTGGAGGAGTTGGCCAGATCCCCTTTCTTCTATTTGCTTTTTAGATGAGGACTCTGAGTCACAAGGAAGTAAGGTGGCTTGGTGAGGTCCTGAGTTGGTGGAAGAACTGGCTCAGCCACGTGCATCTCCTCGTTCCCATCTCCACCTCCATCGCTCCCTCCCCGTTCCATGACCAAGACTGGAATGGGGAGGTCCTGTGAAGTCTTTGGGTTGGAAGAGATCCTAGAGGAGAAGGAAGCCAGGCCAGGCCCCTGGGGTGAGGCATGGCGAGGCTGGGGAGAGGCCTGGTCAGGGCCGTTCAGGCTCGTACTGCAGAAGCAGCATGTACACCCATACCTCTGGGACACACTGGGAACAGCCAGTCCAGGTCACCCACCACTGGTCCAGCTAAATAGGAAGGGCATTGTAGTTGACTCTTGTATTGGTTTCGAGTCTCCCTGCAGGTTCTATGAACAGCTTGAGGAGAAAAACTGAAAGAGAACAACCAGCTCAGCTAACTGTCAGTGGCAGAAGTCAAACAAAATCATATTTTCTGATTAAGTTTAAAAGGTCTCCCAGGAGTAACTGGACAAACTCCCATGGATTCAGGCCATGAAGTGAAACTCCCAGAGGCATCAGTTCACTCTTGCTTCCCCTGCATGGTGGCAGGAATGCTGGCTGCATCCAGACCTCCGACCATCCCTCTTCCTATCCACGGCACTGGGAAGGGGCTGTGATCCACACATCGCCACGGTCCCCTGATTTGCTGCCTTTTCATCATAGTGGCAGCATAACTTAAAGATTGTCTCAGAGAGGAAGGACCCAAGACTGAGAGAGTTAAAGAGATCTGCACCAAGGGAGCACCCTCAGTAGTCGCTCCACCTCAAGCCCTATCCTCTGCACTTCTGGTCCAGGGTCCCCTCCACACCCCCTCTAGGTTCCTCTCCACAGCATCTCTAGGTCAGGTGTGTGAAGTCTGTCCTGTTGGCATTGGAGAAGACTGGTAAGGACCACCACCTCCCTTAGAGAAGTTGTTGGGAGACTTCTCTGGTAGACCATTGATCTTGCAGAGCAAAGCCTGTCAAATGTCAGACCCCAAAGAGACCTCACCCGGAAAAGTAGAGCACCCTGGGCTGGCAACCTCCCCATCATGGAAGATCTATCCAGGACCCCAAGGGGATCCTGAAACCATGCACAGTACTGAGCCCTTGTTAATGCTGTGTTTGCTAAAAATACATACAGATTCTTTCCTTCCTAACTAGCACTCATGTACCATCACTGTAACTTTGCAGTTTGAGGTGTGACAGCAAAACCAACACAAATTTCTTTTTCCACCTTCACAATTTCACGGGTAGGAAATTTTGTTCTTATCATAGATCTTAGCAACCTTAGCATGTGATTTTTTTTCTTTCCTTATTGAGAACTTTCACTTTCTCACTTAAACAAAGCACTTTAATGACTTCTCTTTATCACTTCCGGATTGCCAGCATCACTCCTTGCACTGTGGGCCTTTTAAGTAAAATAAGGGCCACTTGATCACAAGCACTGCAATACCTCTACAGTCAATCTGATAATAGCCATCTTGGCTATCGGATTGTTTAAGTGACCAAAGGGCAAGTAGCATATACAGTGTGGATACACTGGATAAAGGGGTAACTCACATCCCAGGTGGAATGGCATGAGTTTTCATCACACTGCTTGAAGCAGCACACAATTTAAAACATGGAATTTTCTACTTTCGGACCACAGTTGACTGTGGATACTGAAACTTTGAAAAGTGAAACTCCAAATAAAAGGATCTACTCTGTGTTTAAAGCCCACTTTCTCTCCATATCCACCCTGCTTCATCATGCTGGCCACTTCTGTTGCTATAAAAAGCCATATTTCATCTTCACTGAGTTTTTTTTAATGAATTTCTAACCAGAACCCAAAGTTTGGGAATGTGAAGGACGAACTTGACTCTCATGCAAACACTGGTACAAACAGTGGTTTCCCTCTGTATATCCTTTGTACCCATCAAAAATAGCATTTCTCAAGAGATGACCCCTAACTGGCAGACTACTCAAAGCCCGAAGGGCCTAATGTAGACCAGAGTCATCAACAAAGCATTCCTGATGCTAAACCCAGAGTTATATAGCACTGAAGTCCCTGAACTGTGAGCAAGCTCAGTCCACATCCAACCTGGTCCCTGTTCCCCCCTTAGCCTCATTTCACCCCCTGCGGCTGCCTCCTTAAACCTCTTCTGTCACTCTGACATGCTCTGTTGGGGCTCTCTTCTCTGTCTGGTTTTGGGGCCCGTGAGAATGTGGTGAGAGTTTCAGACATCGAGATGTAGAGAGTAGTGCTGGGGACCTGCCTCAGAGCAGCTGAAGGTTCACAGGTGGAAGCCACCAGCAAGAAGTGGCAGGAAGTAGCATGGCGCTGATCTGGCAAGCCCTGGCGGAGGCCTTTGAGAAAACAGTCTTGCATTATTGTCACCATTAATAATGGCCCTTTATTGGAGCCTTGCTAGGACAATGCTCCAAACAAAGTAGAAGGAAGAAATAGTCCCTGCCGGGGGCCTTGTAATTCATCAAGGCAAATGGAGGAAGAAAGATTCACTTGTGGGGGGTTGCTGGGGATAAATTTGATAGATGCTAGAGGTGTTATTGGAAGACACCCACAGCCTTGCCTGCATCTCTGTTAGCTTTGTTTTAAGAGGCCTGTTCCCAGCCCCTCCTTTGTCTTGTGTATTCCACTGGCTCTGAGCCCCTTGAAGGCTCTGAGAATAAAAAATCAGACAGATTGAGGCTTAAATCTTGGCTCCAATACAGTGGCCTGACCTTGGATAGATTTCTTTACTTCTGAGCCTTTTACATCTGCAGGGGAGGTACGCAGATTGGAGATCAGAGGAGTGAGAATTAAATGACAAGAGTGCTGATGAAAGGGGACTAGCTAGAACCATCTTTGTATTCCTTTGAGGACTCGGTCCTAACCAGACTTGGTCCTAACCAATGTCACCATGTATTGAGAGCCCACCGTGTGCCAAGTACCAAGCCTAGCGCGTTTCTGGACCTCAGTTACTTGTCTGACAAAGAATGGGTACGAGAATGATTGCTTCCACCCCCCCCACCCCTTTTTTTCACATGTGGGTGTGAGCGGGTGTTGTTTTCTCGTTGGGTGCTGGGCTCACCAAACCAGGGGTGTAGTGGCATTTGGGGGCTGGAAGGGCTCTGTGAAAACCAGCAGCCATCCTGCCAAGTCGGAAGTTGTGCTGTCCTCCGAAACGCTGGCAGCCAGTAGCTGCAGCTGTGTTGCAACAAGTCTGATTTAATTTGGGGGGTGGTACAGACAGCACTGTGTGGTGCTTGTTAAGAGCCAGAAGAATGCAGCTTATTCACCAAATTATGAACATGGTTAGGTCTTGTGTAGGGGAGCGAGAGGAGAATGATAGAATTTTAAAGAGTGAGAATGCTGATAATTATCAACTATCACAGTGCCCATCATGCAGAAGATCTAACTGGATTAGCTCCATGCAGCTGAGTAAGCACTGGGTTTCCTTGAGGTCTCTTCCTTCCAGGTTCCCAATTCCTTCTGATCTATTTGTTTTTGAGGTGGGGGGGGGGGTCTCACCATGTTGCTCAGGTTGACCTCAAATTCTTGGGCTCAAGTACATCCTTCTGCCTCAGTCTCCCGGGTGGCCGAAGTTGCAGGCACCTGCCACCATGCTCAGCCTGACTTCTGTATTCATCTATAATATAAATATAAGACGGGAGTCTGATCATTGTCCTTCTTTATAGATCTCATTATCACCATCTTCATTCCTCAGGAATAAAAATCGGGCAAAAATCATTACATTTTTCACATAATGCAATTGGTATAAACCTGAAATGTTGGGGGAGGTGAACTTTTTATTAGCTCTGTCCTTGCGTTTTGCATGACTCTGGGTAGGTCTCCAAGGGCGGCGTCTGTTTTTCTCCCTCTAAAATGAGGGAGCATGAGATAGGATGCGTTAAGAAAATCCATGGAATAGGTAACTATTCCAGTACAAATAGAAACAGGTCATCCTTCCAATGAGGCAATCCTGGGCCAAAGGTCCATGTAATCCCTTATCAGTACCGATTCATCCCTGGTAGGAGGCAGGCCTGTGTTTCTGGACAGTATTCTGGGGAGTGTCTGCATCTGGGAATTCTGCCTTCTCCAAGCACTGGACTGCAGCCTGCCGACGTGTCCTCCTCAGAGAATAGTTGAATTGCCCTCATCAAATTACACCGTGATGGAGGGTTGGGGCTTCTCATATTTATTATTCAGAAGGCACCCTGCTGCCCTGCTGAGCACAGGTACGGTGTCAGCTATGATCAGGTGGGCTATTGAATTCAGAGAGTCGCCCTTTTGTGTTGAGTGGGGAGTTTGTGGTAGGGTGTAATTCTGCCCTCTCTGTACCTGGCTGGGTAGGGGCACCCAGGAAAGCAGTTGTTCTAGAGCCTCGCCTGACATCTTAATGGAGACCCTGTTTGTTTTTGTTGTGTTTTAAGTTCATTTGGGGAGGTGTTTGGGGACTTGTGGCCTAGTGCTGGTCTTGTAGGGTTGCTGAGCTGTAAACATGACCCTGTGACCCAGCCACTTCTGAAAAGCCATTGATGGGGTATTTTCCTCAGCTTTGGAAGCATCACCAGTCCCCATTCTATGGGACTCCAGGCCAGAGCCCACCTGCTGAAAAGGAGAGAGACAGACAGACATTCTCAGAGGACCTAGTGTCAACAAAAGACTGCTTTGTACAGAGGAACCTATTTGTGTCTAGGAGGGAAGGGAGCTGGGTAGGGGAAGACTTCCACAGAGTTGTATGCCTCCTCTCCACTCCTCCATTCAAAAATCTGATGGACTTTTGCGAATGTCCCTGGTGGTTCTTAGCCATTACCCCAACTACGTATAAGGGCCTCAGGTTGCTAGTGCACTTCCTCCCTGACCTTCCCTACATTGGTCCTGCGGAAAATTCCCCAACCTACTTCACACCAAAGCTGTTTGTTGAATCTGATGCTTCCATCCTCGTTCAATTTCAGTGGTGTGACAGAGGAACCCAGGCTAGACACAGGTTTGTAACTTCACAGTGCAGGACTGTGGGAGCACAGAGGACAGGCTGGGGTGGAAAGGTGACCCAGAGGGCTGTTACAACAAACTTCTACCAAGCCTGAGGTTGAGTACAGTTGCCTAATCATATCAATAGCAATGATGGACAAGAGCAGAGTCCTTGGACTCTGCCAAGCACATTAAATGCGTTAATCTCTTCACACATAAGATCACGTGAGCAGAGCAGTGCACCAGAAATCAGCCAGGTGTGTAAACCTGTGTTGTGCCCACCACACATACACACCCCTCCAGGAGCGCACACACTTCTGTAGAACTTTGTAGGTGCCAGGCACCATTGCGAAGCCTGTATGTATTTTACTCCACAGCAACCCTACAAAGCAGGTACTGCCATTGTTTCCGCTGTACAGGTGGAAAGAGGTCGAACAGCTTGCAACACAAGACTATCTTTAGTCCTCTATCCGGTCATTAATTCCATCTCTGTAAATCCTTGACAGGTGTTCCTCTTCTAAAAATCAGAGGTGAGAGCACTTCCTTCTGCCTCTCTGTCCTTGGGAGGATTAAGTAAAAATAATAAAGTAGGACAGACATTTGTAAACCATCATGCCGTGTTCAAATGAGCTATGGGAAAGCCTGAGAAGGCTGCACAGTAGTGGTTGGTAACTGTTGGAATCAGTGGAAGGATGTTTACAGTCAGCGTGACAATCCATCAAATATGACACAGGGCCCTTGACCTTGAGATTTTTGTGGAGATGGAGCATAATGGGTGGATCCTGGCAGTAGAGTTTCTGGAGTGATGAGAGAACTCCATCTGAAGGTGCCCTGGCCTCGCCCGAGGGATTCTGGGCTGGTTGGGAAGACAGGCAATGCTGGCCGTGATTAGGTGGGATGTGCTTGGGAGGGATTGGGCGGTTCCGTGGATTGTTACAATCCTTAGAGGTGTGCGACAGAGTCCATAATGGCCAGAAGACAGCTGCTGTCACGTTGGCATCCTGGGTCTTATGACCAAATATCCAGGTGTTAGAAGGTGTGTGCTTGTAACACACAAGGCTGAAGACCTGGGTCCCAGCAACTTGAGAAAAAAAGTAACTGTCAGCCCTGCTGGAAATCATTCTTAGATTTTTTTCATAAAGGGGGATTTGAGGTTTGACCTTATTTTGCTGTCCAATATGATAGCCACTAGCCTCAAGTAACTATTTAAAATTACATCTTAATATTAAAATTAAAATTTCATTTTCTCAGTTGCATGAGTCACATTTCCAATATTTAGTATCCTCTAGTGATTACTGTGTTTGAGAGACATTTTCTTCATTACAGAAAGTTCTAGAGGTTACCAGATCCTTCTGGGTATACAACAGCAAGGCTGCTCTTTCCTAGGCTGGGTTCTATGGCCCTTTCTAATCTAAAACTCTCCTTTGCTTCTTGGAGTCCCAGAGGCCTGCTGGAAAGTTAGGTGCTCAGGTTGCATTTGACAAAAAACAACTCTAAACACTTCAGTCATGTTTTTCTTCTCAGCTGCCACGTCCATACATTGACTCTTGAATCAATTTTCTTTTAATTTTCTCCTCCGAGGTGAGGACCAGGGGCATTAGCCCTTTCTAGAACCGTGGTCCTCTGAGCATGTTCAGAATGGACTTATTCAGGTCAAAATGGACCAGTCAGAATTCAGAGGCCAGCCTCGAGCCCTGTCTTCTTAACAAACTATCTCAGCGGGACAGTGGCCAGCTGCTCCTCATACTGGCTCTTGGGGATCATTTTGTGTGTGAGGAATAATGAAGTTACATTGTATATTTAGAATTTTTTTAACTTCATGAGTCTGTGCTTCGGTAGCTACACTGCTGAGAAGGCAATTGACGGCTATGAGGGCTGTGTCTGGGAGAGCTGTGACGCTGTGGCCACTCAGAGCCACCCAGGAAATGTTGGGCTTAAGACAGGGCAGGCTCTGTCTCATTCTTGCAGCTGCGTGGCTGTGATAGTCCACCAAATGGAGAACTTGCCAGAAAAACTTTTCAGGACAAAATTTTCTTTTGGGGTAGTTTGTGGTTCCCTGTGAAAAAAGAGAGAGAGAGAGAGAGAGAGAGAGAGAGAGAGAGAGAGAGAGAGAGAATAAAAGGACTGGGAAAATAGACTTCAGGAACCATTTTTTCACTTGGGAAAGAAAAAATGTCATCCGTGATCTCACCTGAGAGTTTGGAACCTGGTGCCAGCCCTGTTTCTCAGCATGCACCCCCAAAAGCCACACTGTACAGGTTGCCGGCACTGGGTCTTATTACTGATGCGATTCTCCCCCCGCCACAATTGCCTCCTTTTCCCAAACAAACCCCCTCCAATTCGAAGGTCAGAACCCCGGACAGCTTTTTACACAGCCACCATATGGTGTTTGCTTTAGCACAGATCCACAAATGATGTGTTATTACAGCAGAGGTGCAGAAAATAGATGACAAAACTGGGCTTGTTTCCCCGCTGGAAACCTGAGGCTGAAATACTGCAGTATTCCTGACTCAGAAGACCAGGGGGAGCCTTTCCCAGAATTGGGGCACTCGCCAGGGACCAGAGGGGCGGGGACAAGAACCCAACAACATCGCACTGGTCACTAGGGGCGGGGTAATGGTTTATTTTCAGTCTGTATTTTATTAAATTCACTTTTTCCTGGTATGATGTATTTCTGTCTCTAGATGTTCCTCCTCCCAGAAGGATTACAAACTGACTCTAGTATGGGCATCACAGTTAGTTGAGATTCACCAGTTGGTTTTCACAAAGAAATAGGGGTGAGCAGGGGTCCGCACTGGGGGTTGGTCAGGCCTGAATACCCACCCAAAGGACTGGGTACCATTTCAGATGAATGATGATGTTCTGAGGTTGAGAGGTGTAGTGATACCCAAAAACAAATGCACAGGAGTTAGTTTTCATCTGAGAAGCCATCAGAATGTCCTCGAGGCTGATGTGGGGTCACACTTCTTTCCCCCCCATCGTTGGCTCCAGCCGGAAGATAATACATCTGACTTTGGCCTCACTTCCCTCATTTGTAGAAGGGTCACTTAGAACCAGCTGAGCAGGTCTCGAACCCCAAGTACCTCATCCTTTTTGCTCTCTACCTGGAACTTTCCACTGTGTGATTCCCTTCTACTTCTCAACACAGAGCAGGGGAAAGGTGCCAATCTGATGTGCTCGTGGGGAAGGCATCCGCCCTGCTCAGGACAGTTGTTCTAGGCCCTGCGTGTGGAGATCCTGTTTGGTAAAAGTCATGCCGTGGAAATAGAGAAGTGAAGGGTTTTAATTCATTTCAAACTGAGCAAACCTGGGGGTTTGTTTGCTCATCTGCAAGTGGGGTTCTTCTCCCTTGCCTTGTTTCTCTGTTGGGAAAATGGAATGAGGCAGCGTGGATGCCATTTCTTCATACAGGACACAGCTTTGTACCCACGCCATCCAGTATGGGTGCCACATGCAGCTCCTGAAACCTAACCAAAATGAAATCAAGGTAAAAATTCTATTCCTAACAATCACTGGCCTTGTTTGGAACGCTCGATAGCTGCACGGGGCTGGTGACTACTGTCACTATATTCGAAGCTGTTATGGGTATGATGTAAGAAGCAGGTGGCGTGGGAGCTTCTCTTCATTCTGGGAGCTGATGGTCTGAGGAGGGTTCTCGTGTGGGCGATGGAGTTGAGCTGCAGGCCCTGGAGGGAGCCTCTCTCCTTTGGTCCTCACCTTCCCCCTCTGGACCTTTCTTACAGGGACACCATGATGGTTCAGCAAAATCCTGTCTGAAAGCCCTTGGCTCAGTGTCTGGTGCTCGATAATTGCTTAAATAACTTAATAAGTCACTAAGTCACGATTTATTGAGCTGTGGGTCTATTGTCATCACCACCACTGTACCACATAGGAAACTGCAGATCCACACAGACGATGCCTTCATGGTGAGCTGGGGAAGGACCAGCGAATTTCCCTGTGGAAAGGCGCAGGGGTAGTTTTAAACCCACGAGAGTGATGATCAAGCAAAGTAGTCTTGCCGTAAGTTCCCGAGTACTGAATAAAGAGCCCTTCACTGGGAGAGTAAGGGGAGGGTCTCACTCCTTCCAGTGGGAGGTGGAGGGCAGAGGCACCGTTTCCAGGCAGGAAGGAGCTGTGCTAACCACGGGCCTTTAGCTTCCTCTGCGGCTCGCCCGTAAGCAGGGATTTAATAGCCAGCAGGGCCGGCTTCTCTGAGCTGGGCTAGGTGTGCAGTGGGCCAGGGGCCAGGGGAGCCGCTGGCTCTGGAATGCTGCTCCCCACCACTCGGAAGGAGGAGAGAGAATCCCGGGCCTCTGGTGCTCCTGGCCCAGGTGTGGCCTCTGGGCACGTGGGACCGTGTGATGACAGCAGGTGGCCTGGGTGCAGGTGGTGAGGTGGGAGAAGGCAGCAGGGATATTCCACGCTCATTGTGTTCAGAGGGTGTGGGCGCAGCACTTTTGACTTAGCAGCAGGCACAGCTTCCTGAAAGGATGCCAAGGAGGGAGCTCGGGTTGGGCCTCACCTTGGGCGGAGATGGGGATTCTCAGGAGTGTGGAGGTGGGAGCTCAGGCCTGCACAGATCGTGGCAGCAGCCAGAGCAGCTCTCCGTCTTGTGGAGCGAGGGGTGGAGCCCAGCCCTGAGCCACGCAGGAGCAGACCGCAGCTGCCTGGGTTGAGGCAGGAGAGGACCTGGTCACCAATGGCTCCTTGGAGATCACCCTTCCTCTTCTGGACAGCTGCTAGTCTCCTTGGCTCGAGCACCAGGTTAGGGAGGACGCTTGGGGTTGCAAGTTATGAAAACCTTACTGAGGATAAGGTAGAAATAAAACAGAAGAGGATTACTAGAAGCAGGTGGGGCCCAAGGGAAGAAGAGCTCCTGAGCCTCAGGTAGGTGCCGAGACAAGGACTGGGGGCATCTTTCTCCCTCCCTCCCCCATCCTCTCGCTGTCTCTGTCTTTGTGTGTGTCTCTCTCTCTTCCTCCTCCTCCTCCTCTGTGTTTTTCCTCCTTGTAAACAGGGCAGGTTTGGAATCCACTCAGGTGTTGGTGGCAAGTGGGCTGGTTAAGCAGTGGTCACTCTGAGTGGTTCAGAAACTTCATACAGTGCCCACTCCTAGAGAGAGGTCAACCCTAAGCAAGGGTAGAGCTGGGGTCACTTCAGGGAATGGGCAGAAGTGGGGGGGGGGTGCGGGGAGCCAGGAAGGGGCCAGTTGCAGGCTGACTCTAGCCACCTCTCTCCCAGGCACGGTGGTGTGGGTCTCTGGCCCAACCTTCATGTGAGGACAGCCACATCGGGTGGTCACTGACAATGGGCTCACCTCCTCAACTTAGGAGCCTGAGCTCAGGATCTCTTTCTAGGGTTTGCTCTCAACGTTGGATCTTTCATGAAAATCTCCTCTTTCCTGGATGGATCCTGAGCCCTTCTTGGGCAGAGTGGGCACTGTGGCCTCTTGGGTTCCTGAGTGTCCTGCCCACAGCACACCAAGAGTGCTCAGGGTGGGATATGGTGAGGGAAGCCGCCCTCCATGGCTCCTGAGTTCCAGTCACCAGGGAGATTCCCGTCTTCTGCCTTCTTCCAAGGGCCATTTTCGGTTTAGCCTGCAGTGCATCACTTCTCATTTGACTGCAGATATCTTGCATTGCTCTGCAGAGCTTCCTAAGGGACAGTTGTGTCCTCAACTCCATCTGAAGTTCTTTGGGCATCATGCCTTCTTTGTAACGCTGAAAAACAACCTGTTTGCATCACACCTGGCCCCAGAAAAAAGTTCAGGAGCCTCACGCCAATGCTCATAATGCAGTAAGATGCAGCAAGGAAAGAATTCTTTTGCCCTTCCAGCAGGACCATGTTCTCTCTTATAGAGGATACTTGGCTTTCCCCAGTGAACTTGACACTCGCTGGCATGGGTCGGGACCCCTGGTCAGTGGTGACCCAGGGTGACCTAGGAGAAGGACGAGGACAGAGTTCCCTTGGTGAAGCCGCCACCCCACGCTCCTTTGAGCCTGGGGGAGTTTCTGGCTGGGTTTCTCTGAGGTCTTCTCCCCACCAGGAGCCCTGCTTCTCCCGCTGCCACTCCCACAGGCACAACAGAACGTGGCAGCACCGTCTGAGCAGGCCGCTTGCCCTGTACCAGGCGTGATTCATCGGGAAGCCCTCTGAAGTCAGGGCTCCGAGCCCACGCCCCTGGGCAGCCTTGCCTGATCTATTTTGGTTTTGGTTGTCATAGAAGAAGGGAGGAGTCACCTCCTTGGCTCTTAGAGTCTTTACTACTTTTCCTCCACAATAGCCAGGCTGCTGTGAGGCCAGGTGTAGAATGTCCGTACCTCAGCCCCCCAGCTTTGGTGTTCCTATCCGCGAGGGTAGCCCCAGAGATCAGGAGGGGAAGGTGTGGAGAGCAGGAACATGTGTTTGAGGTGAGACAGGCCACCTGGGTGTGGGTCCTGTCCTACCTGCAACTAGCTGTGTGACCTTGGGCAAGTTACTTAACCCTCTAAAATTCAGTTTTTTCATCTATAAAATGGGGCTGGTAATGTCTTCCTCCCCGTGTTACCCTGAGGACTAACGGAGCAGAAGGTAATTTATAAAGTCCTTACACACGGAAGGTCTCACCGGTGGCAGTTACAGCTCTGCTGAGAGAGGCAGAGAGTTTGTGTAGGGCAGGAAGGAGCTTGGGTGGGTGCAGCCCTCTCAGACTGTCACTCCAGCGATGGGGGTGGGGGGGTGGGGGGGGGTGTCTGGAGCCTGGGGCGAGAAAGCATCGCTCTGCTCTGACTGTTCACTTTCCACGTCCACTCCTTTTCTGGAGCCACACTTGATGTCTGTGTTGGCAGAAAGCTGATCCTAGGGGTCATTGGAGAAATAGTTTCAGTTGCTAAAACTGTCATGTGATGACACTAAATACCACTTTTTCCTCTTCACAGGAAACAAAGCTATTCGGGCAGGAAAGGCAGGCATTCGGGATCCGTGGGCATCCTGACTTTACTCAGCAAGTACTTACTGCACACGCACCTGGGCTAGGCATGGGCGTGATGCCGGGCCACTCGGCCCCTCTGCAGCTCACAGTCTGGTAGGGCTAGAGGACACTTAGGCCTCAAGAGACCTGGGCCATGGTCTCTTTCAGATCGCCTTATTGCCAGTAGGGAAGATACAGGTCCTCACCACCTGATACCTCAGCCTCCACTTACCTTCCAGCCTTCCCCCACCACCCATCGTAACGTCAGCCCCTCAGCATCCTCTTCTCCCCGTGCTGTTGCAGAATCCCCACTCCCATCTGTCTGCCTGAGTTTCCAGGTCTTCTTCCAGGACCAGCTCAAGGCATCACCAGTCTCCAGGGCAGCTTCAGGGTCACTGGGCACTGCCAGGGGTCTCCCTTCCAGAGCCAGGTAGAGGTTTGGCATAACAGCACTCAGCAAGCTCTGCGAGAACTGGGCTGCAAATGGGCTCTTGGACCTTCCCAATGTAGAACAGCTGCAGGTGCTTACGAGAGATTTGACCTGGAGGAAGCTCTAAAGTAGAGGTCAGGTGGGCTCAAGCTCTGGCAGCCTGCTGTCTTTCAGAAGTGTGGATGAGCTACCCAGGTGCCCTGTAACTGTCCGAGGCCTTAGCAACATGGCATCAGAGGATAGTCCCAAAGTGCTCTTTGGGAAGCCTTTGGGGGATATTCTGGTCAATGTCACTTGACAATGGTTGGTTTTGTATAACCTCATTTAAGTTTTCATCCAGCTATGGATTTTTTTTTTTTATGTGAAGCAATTATTTCACCACTCTCCCCAGCTTTTCAATTGCTGGTTAATACCCATATAGTACCACACTTACAAGTCAGTCAGACTTTGAAACTCACTCTTAGAGCTCACTCTTACAACCTAAAGAATGGCTGAGCTCTGTTATTGATTGAGCCGTGGTCCCATTAGTTCTGACTCCTCCCAATGGTGCTGTGCTGGTCAGCTTTCTATCACTATAACAAAATACGTGAGCTAATGTATTTATAAAGAGAGAAAGTTTGCCGGGCATGGTGGTGCACACCTATCATCCCAATGGCTCCGGAGGCTGAGGCAGGAGGATCATTAGTTCAAAGCCATCCTCAGCAATCTAGCAAGGCCTTCAGCAATTTAGCAAGTCACTGTCTCTAAACAAAAAAAAAAATTTTTTTTTAAAGGGCTGGGGATGTGGCTCAGTAGTGAAGTCCCCCTGAGTTCAACCCCCAGTACCAAAAAAAAAGAAAGAAGGTTTGTTTGGGCTCACATTTCTGGAGGTTCCAGTCCATGATGGATTAGCCCTATTGCTTTCAGCCTGTGGTGAGGTAGCACATCACATCAGGAGCATGTGATGGACCAAAACTGTTCACCTCATCACCAGGAAGCAAAAGAGAATTAGAGAAAGAGGTCAGGGGCCACAATTCCCTTCCATGGCAATGACCTAAAGACCTCCCACTGGGCTCACCTCTTAAAGGCTTCACCCCCTCCTAATAGCACCACCCTGGGACCGGGCCTTTAATTGGCAGGCCACTGGGAATATTCAGGATCCAAACTGGGGCAGTTGCACATTCACAGGGTCCAAGGCACAGCCACCTTGGACTCACGTGTTTTCACATTTATGTAACCTCGATGGTTTTTACATTAGGCAATAGATTATGCCTCCTTCCATGGCTTTTGCAGCTGAAATACCCCCAGTCTTACTGTGCCCCACTTTAAAAAAAAAAAAAAAAAACTTGGGAACTAATACATTCTTAAGGATGCCAAGGGGGGCAGGAATTGGGGGTTCTGAGCACATCAGTGGCCCAAGCACAGCCACCTCTGGAATGGACCAGTCCACATTCTGCTTTTTAATAATGCCTACCTTGGAATATGGAATGGAAATGGAGTTATAATTAAAAGGGGTGCAAAAGTTTCATTTGTATGGGACACTTGCAGTTAAACCTTTTTTTTAAAAAAAATGGATCATTGTTCCTTGGGTGGTTCTTGTGGAAGTGGGGGTTTCCCCACTGTGGGTTCATGAGCTGGGCAAGAACCTCAGCCCACCACATGTAGCTGTTCCTTTCTCTCTACCCGTGTCACATGCTTAGCAGATGCAGTCAGCTCAGCGCTGTATATCTGTGGGTTCTGCATCTGCAGATTCAACCAACCACATATGGAAGTCGTTCAAAAAATAAAAGTGTGTACTGAACATGTACAGACTTTTTCCTTCCCTAAACAATGGGGTACAACTATTTACATAGTGTCTACACTGTATTAAGTAGTATAAGTGATCTAGAGATGATGTAAAGTATATGGGAGGATGTGTGTAGGTTATTTACAAATACCATTCCATTTTATATGAGGGACCTGCGCATTGGCAGATTTTGTTATCCTTAGCAAATACAGAGGGTGGATTGTGCGCCTTCTGCCTAGCATAAGGCACGAGATGCTCAACAACGTCCTTCTCTCCTGTGCCTCTGAACCCATTTCTTCAGGTATAAAATGGTGCCAAGAATAGCTTTTCCCATAAAGCTGTTGAGAGCTTTCCATGCAGTGGTGCTTAAAGCGCTTCGCAGGGTTCCTGGTAAGTGCACAATCACTTGCCAGTGATCACTGTGATTGTGGTGAGAGCTGATGGTTTGCTGAGATGTTGCAGCCTGCTCTTTGGTCCTAACTGGGCCTTGACTCCACAGGAGACCTGTCCCCACCCTCCCCTGCAGCAGAATCCTGCAGAAGAGCAGAGGCGGGGCCAGTATGAGAAGGCAGCCCCACAGCCAGTGACAGTGGTGACCGCAGGTCCACCCAGTCACCCAAAAGACCTTGGCCCAGCTTTTAAAAAACTGACCTTCTGGAAAAAAGGGATTTGTAGAGCATTCCAAGGCTCAATTCAAAGAAACTTATTTGCATATCCTACATAGGAACTTTAAAATAAAACAACCTAAAGAAATGAGTGAGGCTTTTAACAAGGTTGAAAGCAAGTTGGAATGGCCACCTGTGCAAATACTGAGACCAAGGTGTGGGGACACAAGATTCATCTCTTAAAGAACAACCAAGAGAGCCCCTTTGTTGCAGCTTGGATAAGACCCTGCCCACTTGGGGCCACCCTTGTCTAACTGGTTTAAGAACCCAAGAATTGCCTGCCAAAAATGCTTTGCTTTTTTGTTTGGCCAAAGTCTTCATTTTGAATATAATTCTCTTAGAAAAGGAGAGGGGGGATTGGGGAGCCAACAAGTCTGCTAAGACCCTCAGACTCCTGGCAGATCCTACACTCGCCACCCACACCCTGCACATCCAAACAGGGGCTTCTGCCAGTGTTGGGCCTCTGTGGGGACGGAGCCCGGCATGAGGTTTACGTGGTCCTGGCTTATGGTCCACGGCTTATGAATCTGCACTCAGAGGCATTGCTGAGCCTGGCTGTGTGCCACGCCTAAGCTAGGTGCTGAGGCCTTGGGTCTAGCCAAGGCACCATGTCCACAAGCATGGAGGCCAGTGGGAGCAGAGGCACTCTAGGAGTGAAGAGGGGTTCAACTTGGCATGTTGGAGAGCAGAGAGCCAGAAGCCTGGTTCCAGCCAGCCCACCGTCCTTCCACAGCCATTTGGGGAAGAGGGCTGCAGGTGGACACGTGTTGCCAGGAGCTGCAGCAAAGGCTGACTATAAATGACAGGCATTTGTGGCCCTGGGGTACGGAAGGCTTCCTCTGCTGGGGTCCAGATGTTTCTGTGGCAGCAGCATCAGGGGCCTGGTGTTATCCCCTGGCTTACCATGTGGTCCAGCATAGACAGTTGTTCCCCATTCTTGGGAACAGCTTTGGAGAGGAGTTGGTGGGACCTGGGCCTTCAGCCACACTAATGCTTGGGCGGAGGAAGCGGCCCATGCAAAGTTTACGTTTCCTTTTAGGATGAGACACTGTGCACGTACATGCGAGAGTCTGAAGTTGGGAAAGTGGTATCCCTGTGAGTCACCCTGCCCCCTCCCAGCCTCATCTAGATCAGGAGGAAAAGGCAAATAAACAAAAGCCACTGCCCTGGGGACAACTGCTGTCTCAGCACCTCGGTCAGCTGAGAGGCGGTTTGAGGCCCAGGCACAGACCTGCAGAGTTGGCTGCCAGGCGATGCCCCCTCCGTGGCCCTCTGCTGAGGAAGATCCGGTGGGAGGGGGCTGTACTTGTCCCTCAGCTATGACCGGGGAAGGAGTGTGGCCAGTGGGGCACAGGCACCATCCTGGAGAGGAAGCAGCACAGGACCTACGCAGGTCGTGACCTTGGTGAGTCTCAGGTTCGGTTTTATGGTGCATGAGACGGATGCCCTACGTGCCAGTCGGGGTTGTTCACAGCCATCACATAACAACCGTGGCTGACGTTCATCGAGGGCCTGCATTCCAGATCTAAGTGCAGTTTTATGTGGGTTTTTTCACCTCATGAACAGTCGTACAAGGTAGACTCGAGTGTCCCGGTTTTACAGATGAAGAAGTTGAGGCCCAAAGAGGTTAAACCAAGGTCACAGGGCTGGTGTGGTGGGGGTGGATATTCAGATGAACCCAGGCCAACTGGCCCAGAGCCCGGTGTGTGTCCCTCTGCTATAGAGAGAATGAAATTAAATGAGATGATCTACAGGAAGGCTTAACGTGGCACCCAGCGGGGGCTCAGTCAGTCACAACAAAGGCCGCTGGGTATCTGTTTTTTTGTGTGCATTGTTATCCTGCATTTTGTGCGAGAGGCCCAGCTGTGGATTATTCCAGTCACATGCTGAAAATGTGCAGGGCTTTTGGTCTCTCTGTGTTGTGGTGAAGCTGCTGCTTATCTGCTTTCCCACCCCTCACCGCCGGCTCCCGTTTTTTTTTACTGTGAGTTTTTAAAGGTCAGGGGGGTCCTGAGAGATTACCCTCGTATCTGCTAAGTGTTCTGAAGCTGTTTATTCATTTAACAACTGGAAGTGAGTCTTAAAACACAAGAGGAAAAATGAAACCAACTCTTCGTGGTCAGCAGGGATACCTCTGGGGCCAGCATCCCTTTTCCAGGGCAGGTGTGGCCCACAGGTGCTGAACGAAACAGCGGTGGTTTGAATTTCAGCAGTGGGGCTAATTTGCCGTGCTGGACTCGAGGGCCAGATGTGTCCCCTTTTCTCCTAGGGTACAGAGGATCTTGGTCACAACCGGGTGGGGTTTTCCAGAACAACTCTGCAAGCCTGGAATGCCCTCTGCTGAGTCACCGCCCTGATACCTGGGCTTGGGTGTGTCTTTGGAGAAAGAACCCTGCTTGGGTGTCTCGGGGCTGGGTTCTGGTGTCTGCCCACGGGCTTCGAGCTTTCACCTTCCAAATGCTGAGTCTGTGCCAAATATTTTTCATAAATGACCTCACTGAATCTGCATAGAAGCCTCATAAGGGAATCGATAATGCTGTTCCCATTTTCACTGAGATAATAAATCTATAAAATAGGAATAAGACTGGGACCTATCCCCCAGGATTATTTTTGCAGATTAAATGCCATACTGAACGGAGGCTGGCAGGGCCTTGAATGCAGTGAGAACTCTTTAGATGTGAGTGACTTCCACTAGAGGAGGGGATAATGGATGAGCCATCACAGTTTAGAATTGTGCTGATCGGTCCACGGTCACCAGGCTGGTCCTTGGAGTCAGTTCTTGGCAGAAGCAGGATTTGAAGTGGGTCCATCTCCTCATTCCTCTCCTCCCTGGTCAGTGTGGTGATGATAACCTCCCGCCCCAGGGCCCCAGGGTGGCCTGAAGAGGGCAAGATAATCTTGGGCATGACAGCTTTTTAAAAAGTAGAAGGTCCCACCATCAGGCACGTCCCCTGCTTCCTGATCAGCACCCATGCAGGTTGCTGGTGAGCTGGGCGTGGGGCAGGGCTGTGGAGCGGGAGAGCTGGTCTGAAAGAAGCCTGGCTTCCCTGTTGCTTCACCTTGGTCCTCTGAGGCTGTGGCCACGAGTGTGTGACCTCTCTAAGCTCTAGTTCCCTCTTCTGGAAAGCAGAGATAGTGGGGTGCCCCGTAGAGACTCCCAGGATTGGCCTAGGCAGGGCTCGCAGGAGCCATCTAGCTCAGTGCCGAGTAAGGGCACAGTGGCCATCAGCCTGTAGTGACCAGGTAGATCTGTCCACGGCCTCAGGATGGGGAGCCCCCACTGGCCATTACCCCTAGCACACCCGCAGAATCCCCTGCTGCCCCGGGACACCAAGATATTCATCTGCCCTGCTCAGAGTCAAGGCAGGCATGACTACTAGAGGACTTTCCTGTACCACACCCCTCCCCCACCTCTCTCCCATGGGAAGAACCACCACAGCCCGGCAGTCACTGCTCCCCGAGCCTGTGTGGGTGGCATGAGTGAAGATGCTCTCAGTGTTCCTGCCATCACCATCCTGCTCCTTCTACTGCCCCTGTGTGTCTGTCGCACCCTATGCACTAAGCCCCTGGCGGTCACCATCACATGGGAAGATCGGAATTCCAAGAGTTGAAGCAGCCTGGGAGTTCCCAGTGGTGGGAAGAGGCTGTCTTCTGGGCCCCCTTTTCCCACCCACTCTTGTCCCTCTGCCCTCTTGGTTCATTGCTAATGCCTTCAGTCAGAGGGTGTGGTCAGCTCTGACTCAGGGTGACACAAGGTACTTTATGATCTGCACCACTAACAAGAGAGGCAGGTGGCATCATCCATGCACAGAGGAGTCCTGATCGTATTTATAAAAGGCAGAAGCTCATTTGTACCGTAGAGTCCTCTTGTGACCTCAGAGTGAGAGGGTCCCAGAGGCACAGTGACCGTAAATAGTGACCTCTCTGCAGAGAGGTTTCAGATGCAGGATCAGGGCTTCTCCTCACAGCCTCTCCATCAGGTTTTCCTTGTTCGCCGAAGCCAACAAAGGTCTGGAGAGCAAGGTCAACCTGTGGGACCATCACAAGGCAACTCAGAAGAGGGCCACTCTTCCCTGCAGCCTTTTGGGGGCTGTGACCTGTTTTCACCGTAAACTCAGCTTGGATCCTAGAAGTTTGGCATTGTTCAGTGATGATGGAAGGGGAAACATGCCTATGTGCCAGAACAGGAGATGACCAATTCTTTATTCTACCTAAAGTTAAATGCAAGATTGACATCTGAGAAAAAAAACAACAATGAATTACCAACATTGGAGCTCTGGAAGGCAGGGAAAGCAAAACAGGATTGCTGGGTTCTCCTTCCTTCTTCCAACCCTCCATTTCCTCACCCCTTCCATGGTAATTGGGCAGCAGGGATGTTGTCTGGTTGGAAATTCAGAGGATGAGGTAGGAACCCTTGGACTGGGCCTGGGTGATGGCCACCTCCTCTCCCTGTCCCCTTGGTCAGCCCTCCAGATGTCTGCAGGCATACATGATTACATTCTCCTTTCCCCTCCAGACAGCCTTGGAAGCTGCAGTATTGACTTACTTAATCCCCACAAGTCCCCAGGAAGGAAGTCATAACCATTCCCCTGCACAGAGGAGGAAACTGAGGCGGAGATGCTAAGAATTTGCCCAGAGCCTCACTGTGACTGAGCATGGAACTCAGTCCTCGCTTTAACCCCCAGGCCATAACGCAGCCCTTCTAGAAAAAGAGCAGCTTGGACTGAAGTCACCCAAGCATTCCGTGGGAACAGAGTGAATGAGCTTGATGGCGTAAATCTATCCATCCAATACCTGTTTATTATCGGACATCTTTGCTGTCCCTGTCTTCCCCGGTGCCGACATGTGGGATGCTCTGTGGACAGTGGGTGGGCAGTGAAGGAAGCAAAGTCCTGCTCTTGGGCCCCTCTCAGTGGTCAAGGTCCTGCACTTCGGCAGGTATATGTCGGGGAGAACATATAGTGTATTTGATGGTATGAGTGTTATGGAGAAGAATCCTGCAGGGAATTCAAATAGGGAGATCCAGAAACAAGCAGCTCCAGGTCTGGGGAGACTGCCTGGGAAGGTTCATGAGAAGCCCTGAAGGAGGTAGCTATGCAGACACATGGGGAAAGAGCAACTCAGAAAGAGAGCAGCAAGTTCAAAGGCCCATGGCTGCAGCATGCCTGGTATGTTTGAGAACAGTGAGACCAGTGTGAAGTAGCCAGAGAGATGGGGTATGGGCACTCTGTAGGGCTTGAGGCCAATTTAAAGACTTTTTTACTCACAGAGTGGCCTGGGGTGGGAGGAGTGTCATGAAGGGACTTTGAATAGAATGGCATGTTCAGATTAGACTTCTGGGTATTAACAGCTTTGTCCTATTGGCGACAGAGCACAAAGATAGAAATGGGGAGATCAGCGAGGTTATTTCAGGAAGCCAGGTGAGTGCTGATGGTCCCTAGGACCAGGTGGTATCAGGGAAGATGAGAGATGGAGATTGACCTCCTGGGAATGCCCATGCATCTCTGGGTAGAGGCAGCCTGATCTTTTCTACCCTGAGCTGCCCTCTGCAGAGGGAAGAGGAAGTTGATGACAGCCACAGCACCATGACCATGCTCAGGTCCCCTACCAGTTCCTCTTGTAGAAGCTGGAGTGTCTCCAACCAGGATGACCTGGTCCAAGTCAGGCTGTATCCTCCTAAACTGGCAGAGAGCCACAAAAATATGGGTGGGCAGGGCCTGTTTCCTGGGGGGCGTTGAAGTAGACCACCGCCCGCGCGGCCTTGTCGCCCAGCGAGGGGTCGTCTGGCTCCCACACGGGCAGCAGCACCCCCGGCTGGCAGCGGTTGGAGCCCTGGCAGCCCCTGGGGCTAGGGTCGCTGTCATTGGCCGGGGGAGGCGGCAGAGAAGGGGTCGGGGTGGCTGCCCCTGAGGATGGGGGATCGCTCAGCACTCATTCCTTGGCTGGGGACTTCGTCAGGGCTCCAGGCATTTATACTTTGTGCTTAGATCCTTATCCCACTAGCAGCGGTAAGTTAGGGAGCTGGAGATGGCCCATTGCCTCTAAAGGGATGGCCTGGCTTCTTCATTACTGCACAGCCTGGAGCCTCAGGCTGCCTGGACTGGGAAAGTTCAGATTGCCACAGATGATCCGTCAGAATGTGAGGCTATCCTTTGCAACAGGCATGCTCATATCGTAATCATAGTAATCTGGCAAAAGAATTTAAGGAAAACAAGTTGAAATCACAGCATCCAGGAGAACCAGGAAGGAAGGTACAGTCATGGTCATCATTATAGAACTGCCAGCCCTGAAAGGTCACTGTGCGTCCATTAGCTCAGTTCATCTTC
This sequence comes from Marmota monax, assembly GCF_021218885.2. Taxonomy (NCBI): domain Eukaryota; kingdom Metazoa; phylum Chordata; class Mammalia; order Rodentia; family Sciuridae; genus Marmota; species Marmota monax. The sequence goes on along the minus strand of NW_026692072.1, from coordinate 1,264,795 downwards.
AGAGCAGCCTGATGGCGGTGTGGGCTCCCTTGTACAGCTGGGAAAACCTCCAAACACACACACACACACACACACTGTCTGAAACTCATCCAAGATGATCCAGAGGTGGACAGTCTATCCCCAGAGTCCCTGCTCTTGGCCATGAGTCCAGAAATACTTCCAAACAGCTTACTTCCCTCATGCAATTTAAATGACTTGACTCTGCATGCTTACATTCAGCTCTCTCACAAACTTGAGAATCACCAAGGAGAAGATATCATTTCCCCTTCAGATAATAGCTGCCAAAACAGCTCCACCAAATATCTGAAAAATAGACTGAATTTTCAAAATTCCTCCAAATATTCAGAAAATGATGGGACTACTTGAGGGCTCCCAGATGGCTCTGGCACCCCTGGGGTGCAGAGGCTGTCCAGAATGATTAGGGCTGGGAAAACGCAGGTCCATGGGGGAGAGGTCTGTGCCGCTGTTGTGAGGCCTTTGCCCCACTCCTCGGCTCTGTCTCTCTATCCTCCGCCTCCCTCCTGGCCTGGCCGACAGGCCCAATGTGTTGGCATCTCAATCACTTTTGTTCCCCTGGAGATCCCCGCCTGGCCTTGGGCCCTGAGGCCTCTGGAGTAAATCATGGAACGGGGGAGGGACGCAGGGAGGGCATCAAAAGAGAATGGGTCCTCTGGCTGTCAGCTACCTAAAATCTGCTGCTTAAAATACTGCCATCAGGGAACTCCGGAGCCCCGCGGTCCTTCTCCAGCTAGAATTAAGCTCTCTGAACCCATCAGACGAACCAGCTCAAATCAAAAAGAATTTTTTTTTTCTTTAAAAAGTATATAAAGTTGAGTTGTGTGTGTTCTGCCTTTTGCACAAGGCCAGAGGTGGAAGACAAATGTAATTTCTCTAAGTTTACAAGAGCAAAGGAAGGAGAAAATTTCCATATTTTCTCAACTATTCCAAAATGTGTTTTTCTTTTTTTGTTGTTTTGTTTTTGCATTTCCAATGAAGAGACTATTCCCATGACATCTTCTTTCAAAGGGAAAAACTGTATTTCGATTCTTTTTTCTTTTCCCATTATCTCCAGTCTATCTCTTTTTTCCATTTTTAATCTTCCTCTCCCAACAAGAATCTGCAGGGACTTCCCACCCAACATCTTCCATGTAGAGCTGTCCCCACCAGACCCTGCAGGGACGACCGTCTACCCACACCTCTCCAGGGTCAGCCTGCCTCTGGGCCTGGGCCTCAGGGACCCGGCTGCATTCCTGCCCTGCCCACAGCTTGCTCATGCACTTTCTGTCCCTCAGATTAAAAAAAACAAACAAACAAAAAAAAACAAAAACAAACAAAAAAAAAACCTCTCTCTCTCTCTCTCTCTCTTTTGCTCTCTCTTATTTAGGCCTGTGCTACCCATAAGGCCTGTTTCAAGGAGGACCGGCGCCTCTCTGACTTCCTAGCCTTGTCTCTTTACCTGAGGCACAAAAACTGTTCAATCAGCTAATACTGATCTCCTGCAGCCAGTTAGTGCCTTTAGCCTGGGTCAGGAAAAGCCCTGGAACATGGCAATTAGTGATGGATTCCTTGTGTCTACCGCCTAGGAGGGGTGTCAGCAGGACCCTTAACTTGTGGCTGAGAAGCCAAGGGGACCCCCACTCAGCATCCTGGACAGCTCTGATAGGCAAATCCTCTTAGGAAGGTGGGATCCTAGCCACCAGCTCCTTTTGATCTTCCTCTCTTTCTTCCCAGCTCCAGTGCGGCTCATTAACATAGGCTAATTCACTAAGGACTTGGTATGTAGCAGTTCAGGATTCTCCTCCCTTCTGATGCAGGTGATAACAGAGTCCATTTATTTATTGAACTCTGCTGTATGTTAGGCATTGGGGTTAGTGCTTTATATGATTTGTGCATAACCGGTGGAAAAAAACAAGTCCACTTTACAGATGAAGAAACTAGGGTCCAAAGTTAATAACTTACCCAGGTTGTTGTTGTTGGCATTGTTGTTGTTGATGGCATTCATTTATTTCCAGAAGATGTTATTGAGCATGTACTATATGTCTAACATTGTGTAGGCATTGCTTGCGTTTTGCGGGGTGGGGAGAGTTGCCAGGCATTGAACATGTAAGCAAATAAATACAGCAATCTGTATATGTGCTTCAAAGGAGCAAAAAGGGCCCTGTTCTGTGGCAGAACTGACTGGGATTCCCAGATCCTCCAAGTCTAGCAGGAACAGGAAGCATTACCATGTTAACCTGGGACGGGCTCAGTGCTAGGCAATTTGTTACCTGAATGTCCCCAAGGCTTACCACTGCCTGATAGCTGTGTATCTTCATTAGAAAAAGATTCTGCATGAAGCACCTTGCCCAAGTCCTGTGAGAGGTGGCTCAGGAGCTGGCTCAGGAGGGAGTTGCATCTCTCCTCTGAGGAGTGGACCGGTCCCAGTTTCTCCCTGGCCAGCCTCACCTGGGTGTGGTACTCAGTCTTGTTATCAGTGAAAGTAAGGCAGGAATCTCCCGATGGGGAAGCCTGGGGTCATTTCCAGCAACTCTGAGGTTCTGATTACTGCCTCTCCTCTCCAGAAGATAAAGAATTGCCACATGACTTTTCCAGAAGGCCAGGGAGGAGAGAACCTAGTAGTTCTGGTTCTCAACTGTCACCAGGTTCCCACTTGAGATGGGAGTCCCCCTCCCTTCCCACTGCCTCACTGAGTCAGCGATCATCTGGCCCCACCAAGGTGTCCACAAATAGCTCCTCTGCGTGATCTCACCGGAAGCTCCTCTGTGTGAGCTCACGGGCTGCTTTGAGCACCTCCTTCGGGGACAGCCTACCTGGCCCCGACCCCAGCCAGCCGGGAAGGAGGCAGGAATAGGGAAAACCCCTTCTCCAGACACGGAGGATTTCAGGAGCTGGGAAAGAGTTGCCAGATCTGCATTAAGATCTTCTGATAAGAATATAAGGGGAAGGAGTGGAAGAGGCGCTGAGTCATCTGCCAGGTCAGCTCCAGCAGACAGGACGAAGGTCTGTGGCCCCTGCACGCAGGGCAGGGGTGCTATAACCCGGCAAGTCAGTGGCCACCAGTGCTTTAGGGAGGGGCTGTTGTCATTTGGGTGAGGCCATTGTCATCCCTCTGGCAACTTATCAGAGCCTTCCCTGCCTAACACCTGCCCCAGGTACCATTCTTGAGCCTATCCTGTGTTCTAGGCACTGCTCTAGACTCTCCCATTCAGACCCCCATAGGACCTTCACATTTTTCACGGAGCTGTGCTGCCTCTTAGCATGAGATGGATTAGCATCCCCACGGGATGGTGGCATGGGTATGAGAACTGGAATGGACCCGCTCCCCTGCTCTGCTTTCTCACATCAAAACCCCATCACAGGGAGGTGGAAAGGCAGAGTGTGCAGGAGGTGTGTGTGCCCGTCCACCCTGCAGGCTCCCCAGGGGCTGCTGCAGAGAGTTCTTCCCCCTCCGCTGTCGACAGGGAGATCAGTGCAGGCACTGAGCACTGAACATAGGTGATCTCCCAAGAGAGTGAACCCATCTGGAGGAACAGGAATGATGTGGGCTAGGAGATCTGAGACAGGTGGCAGTGACCTTCAAAGACATATAATGGCACAGAAAATACTTTTTGAGACAATAAAAGAAACAAAAACCACTGTAGTCATAAAAATGTATCCACAACTCTTCTCTCTAAGTGATAGGATTGTGAGTGATTTTTATTCTCTCTCCTGCTCTTGACCATATTTGCTGCAGTGAATGTGCATTGATTATTCTTCTAATGATAATTGAATAGGATGCTAGCGGGAGAACTCAATCCTTAAGAGTTATCTCAAATCTCATGAACTGATTTCTTGTTAAATGTGCTTTTATTTTTCCATGTCCTTTGTGGTGACACTTCTTTTAAAGAAGAGTTTTCTAGCACAGAACTCATTACCAATTGATCAGGAAACAATAAATAATTTTCTGAAACTATCACATAATGGAATACCACTTCACTAGGAGTGCTGTGGCCAGAATGAGAGGTGTTGGCAAGGACAACAAGGAGTTGGAACCCTCATACCGCTGGTGGGAATGTAAAATGGTGCAGTCACTGTGGGAAACAGGCTAGTGGTTCTTCAGAAAGTGAAATACAGAATTACCACATGACCGGGCAATTCCACTCCTAAGTATACACCCAAGAGAAGTGAAAGTTTACGTTCACACAAAAACTTGTATGGTCCAAAGCAGCACTATTTATAATAACCAAAAAAGTGGAAACAAACCCAATGTCCATCAAAGTTGAAGAGACAAAGTGTGGTGTGTCTATGCAATAAATGTCATTCAGCCACAAAAAGAAGTCTCACAGCACAGATACGTGCTGCCACATGGAAGCGCCTTAAACACATGCCAGAGAAAAGGAGCCAGATGCAAAAGGCCACACTTTGTGTGATTGCGTGCATATGAAATATCCAGAATAGGCCAACCCATAGAGATAGGAACTGGGTTGGTGGTTCAGGGGCTGAGAATGGGAAATGAGTGCAAATGGGTGCCTCTTTCTTTGCGGAGGATGAGCATGTTGTGAAATCAAATAGCCGTTAAGGTTTCATAGCTTTGAAGGGACTAAACACCACTAAACTATTCCTTTTTAAAGGGTGAGTGTTATGCTATGTGAGTTATATTTCAATTTTTTTTAAATTACCATCTTGGACTCATAAATGCTGGGCCTGTCTCCCCATAGTGGAGTGGAGAGCATGGGCCGCTGCTGGCTGGCTGTGCTGTCTTGGGCAGGTTACTTAATGCTGGGGGCATCTGTTATCTTATGGTAAATGGGGACACTGTTAGGTCATAGAGTCCTTGGGACAGTTTGCTCTGAGCCCATTGCTGCTGCTGCTCCTCCTCCTTCTCCTCCGCCCAGTGTCAGCTGTTCCCTTAGGAAACAGGGTTGCCATTTGTGTTAGGGGGTCTTGGTTTTGCTTTCTCCCCCTATAAGGGAGCCTCTGTGAACGCCATCCCCTCTAAGAGGCTGGGCTCCGGGAGTGGAGGGGAGGCAGTGATGGCTCGTCTCGCCTCTGCATTCCCAGTGTTTATTTGAGGCAGAACAAGCCAAATAGACAGTGGCTTCTTCTAAAACTTGCAGTTATGGGAATGCCAGGGGGCTTCCAAGTTCAAAGCACTTGCGTGGCATGGGTGTTTATTTTTCATGCAGATCCTTTCTTCCCTCTCTCCCTCTTCCCTCCTCTCTCTTTCCCTCCTTCCATCTTCCTCTCTCCCTCTCTCTCCCCCCACATCTTTCTTTTCAAGGGAAAGGCATAGAAGAGCTAGAATGAGTGCCGCAGAGCTATTGTTTGCAGATGGCGACATCAGCCATAACAGTGGCGGGGCCTGGCAGACCAACACTTCAGCGTTCTGCTCTCCAGGGCCATCTATTGGCCCAGGACCAGGGCTGAGGAGGGCCCCGTTGGAGGCCAGACTGACAGGCCTCTCTTTTCTGTATGTTTGAAGTCCACGCTGGAGCAGGCAGTTTTTCTGTCCTCCAACATCTGTGCCCTCGCTGATGGCCACCTCCACACTAGACATGCAGTTGGAGGGATTACGTCACGGGTACATGTTTTTGCCTTTAACTTACAGTGCCACCTGAAGACAAAGCCACTAGTTTGCTTTACTACTGAGTATATCTCAATCTTTTTATTGAAGCTTAAGGCTGACATCAACCCACCCTCTCTGAACAGTTTTTCAGACTTACAGGCAGACTTACAACCTGCCATGTTTTTGGAGCTAAGTGAATTACATAGGGGTAGAGAAAAGAAAGCAATATGACAAAGAATATAGTTTCTGGCCTCTCTAAGCCAGAAATCTAGTAAAACCATGATGGGTGTACAGATTGTGCCTACCTCAAGCCTGAGAACCATGGAGAGGGGCAGAGTGTAGAAGCCATTAGAGGTCACATGACCCCCTGAGACAAACGACACCTTCTGTCCACTATGTGCCACTGTGCTGAGCACACATGTGCATGGTCCTGGTCAGTCTTCGCTCAGACGCTGTTGCCATTTTACAGACAAGCAAAGTGAAGCCAGAGAAGATGTTCTTGTCCAAGGCCCCCCTGCAAGTAAGACGGGGTTCATCCAGCCTGTGAGCTGGTGTTCTTAACCCTCCCCTGTGCGCAGTAGGGGAAGTTCTGTGAAGAAGAGTCTCTGGGTAGAAAGAGAGGGAGCCATCAGTGTGGAGGTCATGGTCATGAGCCCTCCAGTGTCCAGGAAGGGTTTGGTCCTCTGACTCCCTGTACCAGTTGGGGTTTGCCCAGACAGCACAACCCCCGGTTGTGCATGAAGTCTTGGGCTGCTGAATCCTAGGCAGGGCTGAGCCATCTCATGTGAGGAGCCATGGCAGACACAGGTCCCCACCACAGGAAGACCGCTAACCTTGCAGGGCCCAGACACAGGCCTAGGCGTGGAAGCTGCCAAAAGACAGATGTGTTTAATGCTTTAATGGAGAACTTTTCTAGCTGTTGGAGCTGCAGATGAGCTCTCTTAGGGAGACTGAGTTCTTGGTCACTGGTACTGTGCCCTCCCACAGCCACATAGGGTATTGTAAGGAGGGACAGACATGAGAATAAGGACAACATATCAAAGATGGGACATGACTGAACAGGCTCAAGCAGGATCAGAGGCTGGGTGCTTTCTGTGGTCCCTTCCAGCTGTGGCTCTACAGAGTGCGTGTTCTGGGTTGGGCTAAGGCCCTGCCTGGGCCAGAGAAATTGCCTGCTGAGACTTAGTCAAGGAGATTAAAAGATTTTGACTGTACCTCAGTTTTGCCACGGGCAGTTGACTAGGGGTATGGACAGTAAGATCCAGGGGGAACACTGCCTCCGCTCCCATGTAACTTGAGACATGCTGACTGGTCGATGATTCGAGTAATGAGACGGATCCTGGGGAGCTGCAGACCTGCTGCCGTCCTCGAGACAGGGCACCTGGCACTGCAGAAATGGTAAGCAGAGGTGTCAGTTCCCCTGCTGGGATGGGGGCCCCCAGGCAGGGGAAACACAGGTGGAAGGATAAGGTCAGTGTGCTCAATGGATGAGCCAGAGCTGGCAGGACGCAGCTCTTGATGGTTCTGGGGGATGGAAGTGGAGCTGGGGGGCTTCAAAGGAGCAGGAAAGGAGAGAATTCCAGGAGCAACATCCCCTCAGTTGAACTGCTCAGACCCAAAGAAGCTGCAGAGACTGTCCCGAGCCCCCCCCCCCCCTGCCCCCTGCACTGGCTACACCCGCCACCTCTTCTCTGGCTGGTTGCCAACCCCGATTCAGCTCGGAGAGGGATGCTGCCGAAACAGGCTGATTCACTGTTTCCACTGGGTCCCGATCTGCAGTGTTGGTGGGCAGATCACACGCCAGCCTCGTAAACTCACTCTCCGCTTGTCCATGTGACGTTTATAGCCCCACAGGGAGCTGGCTTTTTAATGAGCCTAATTTGAGACTGTAAGTAGGAGTTTGTAAAACAAACAGCGAGGGGCTTCGGGCCAAAGCCCAAAGTTGCAGTGTTGAGTACACAGGTCACACACAGCTCTGCAGACAGGCGGGGGCTCCTCCATGCCCAGGGCGTCCCTGAGGAGGTACTCCCCAGAGAGAGAAGGCCCACCCTCCCAGGACAGCTGGCTCCAGGCTCTGTCTTCCCCCCAGAAAGGGAGAGGCTTAGCAAGAGACCTCCCTGGGAAGCAGGAGGGTCCTGGCTTTCCCACAGGGAGGCAGGGACCTCTGGGGGGAACAGGCCTGTGTGCACCTGAAGGCCTCAAGTGCTCGTCTCACACCCTTAGAGTCTTCTGGGCAGGAGAGCCTGTGGTCCCAAGGCGCTGGGTAAGGAACTCCTGTCTGGGAGGGCTGGCTTTCAGGTTAAGATAGAGCTGGACACTGTCCGCAGGAGCCTGCTGCGTTGACCTTGTCTGCAGGCCCCAGGTAGAAGGCAAGGCACCTCCCTCACTTGAGGATGCTCCTGCAGCACTAGAGCCCTGGGGTGTGATGTGACTCGGGGACCACTGCCCACCACGCCGCCGCCCTGGAGAGGGCCCTCCTGACTCCCCCAGAGTAGCAGTAGTACGTGCTGTGGACCTTTAGGATGGTGTGCACTGCAGCCATTGAAAATGATAGGAACAGCATTTGAGGCTGCAGAAGGACAGCCATGCGGTGTCAGGTGAGAAAGTCCTCCCGTGCATGCAGGGACATCTTTTTAAAACTTACACGTGCCGGTGTGCAGCCTGAAGTCCGAAGGACATGCCATCTCAGAGCAGTAAAATTGCTGTAGTCTTTCTTCCCCTTCTTGTCTATCTGATGTTTTTAAATTAAACCACAAGCAGTAGAGTTCCGCAGACTTCATGGCAGCACTGAACTGGCTGGGGAGGCTGGGGAGGCAGGCGGCTTCGCTCCTCTGTCTACGCTAAATGCTGCTGGGGTTGCCTTTGCCACCTGAGCCCTTGGAAGACTCAGCCAGAGCCACCTGTTCTCTGTGCAGGCCAAGGGCATGCGCACTCCAGCCAGACCAGACAGAGAGCTTGGATCCTTCATTTTCAGCCTGCTTCTCAGAGATGTCGGGCCTGAGGCTGGGGTCTGCTTTGCCTTGGGACTCTTCATGTGATTTTGTTTGAACAAAGGATTTCAGAGTTTGAAATTGTTTTGTTTTACAAAGCTACTGGTTTATAGCAACTCTCTCATCAGACAGTCGCTTTATCTGCAAATCACAGAAAGCACAATTGCTTTGGTTTGCGTCTTATTCCCCATGAAAATCTGATACTGAAACCCTAACCTTCGATATCTGGGAATGTGACCACATTTGGATCTGGGACCTTTAAAGAGACAATGAATGTAAAATAAGGCCATGAGGACAGGCCTTAAATGTCTAGTGTCCTTATAAGAGGTGAAGACACAGGCAAGCACAGAGAGAAGCCCAGGGAGGAGACGGCCATCTGCAAGCCAAGGAGAAGGCCTCAGGAGGAACGTGCTGACACGTGGACACATCTCCAGGGTCTAGCCCCTAGAACTTTGAAAAAAAATACATTTTTGTTGTTTAAGCTACCCTGTTGTGTATTGTTTCCATAGTCCTAGCAAACGGAGACAAGGAGGGGCCTACTTTTCACAAGTTCAGGGGCAGGGAGTTCACAGTGTGATTTAGCTGCCTGGTGAGACCATCAAGAAACCCATTTCTTCCTACCTTTTGTTCACACACACCCCCACCCCCAGCATGTTGGCTCTGGTCTCCCTCTTACCCCTTCATGTGATGCAGCAGGACCTGCCGTCTGGAGGTACACTGGCTGCTGCTGCATCTTCTTCAGTGAATGCATCACAGTCTAGGCAGTTGAAAAAAGCAAAAGCCCTGCCATCCAGGAAACCTATCCCCTTTAATCAGAAAATAAATAAATAAATACAAAATACTTTCCAAAACTCCTGAAGACTTTGATATGTGTTAAGGACAATGAGATAATCTGTTAGGGAGCCTGGGTAGGTGTCTGCCAGGTCCCCTGGCATATTGCATAACATTCTAGACAGTGTTGGGATTCTGTTAGCCAGTAAGGAGCAGGAAGGTGGTGGACAGGTCACTTGAGAGGGGCTTCACAGTGGCCATTCTCTTACATCTTTTCAGGGAAAGATCGGGGTGCCCTCCAAGATCCTGGAAGTGGCACAGTGAACTCTGGGAGGGGTGTGCCCTCTGAGAATGAATGTTCTACAGGAACTTCCTCTCAGTAAAAGAGCTTCCTCCTCTGTCCTCCTCCACCCCTGCCACACTCTGTACCATGCAGTTTGCTCAGCCATGGGATGACCAGGGAGTGGCTGTTTCTCTTCAACTCTGAACAAGCCCTTTAGAGTCTTTTGGTAAAGGGAGGCGGGGGCTTTCTGAAACATCTTGTTGCCTTTCCTCCCTTGCCCTGTTGTGGGGCTCCCCTTCTATACTTCTAGTCCTACTGCAGCTGCCCCCTCTGGTCTTTGTCACGGAGGTTTTATTTGCCCACGTGATTTTCCTCTCCTAGAACAGGAACCCAGGTCTCATTCACCTCTGTATTCCCAGCACCAAGCTCTGTACTTGACGGGCATGTGATGGAGATTTGAATAAGTGGGCGAATGCTGAGAATAGCACAGCACAGCAATTTCAGCACAAAGAGATGAGTGGAACAGAACAGAGCCTGGAAATAGACCCACACAGACACCATCAGCTGACCTTTGATAAGGGAGCCAAGGCCGAGACAGCCTTACCCAGAGATGGTGCTGGAACTTAAACATTCACATGCCGTAAAGGAACCTAGACCTTCGCTCTCCCCTAGGTGAACTCACAGTGGGTCTCAGACCTAAATGTAAAATGCAACACTATAAAACTTTTAGAAAATGGCCTACAAGAAAATCGAGTGATTGTGGATTTGGGGGTGACTTTAAATAGATACCACCAAAAGCACAGTCTATGAAAAAATTGATAAGCTGCACTTTATTACCATGAAAAGTTTCTGCTCTGTGAGAAAGAGACTCTGTCAAGAAAGTGAAAAGATGAGCCACACATGAGGAAAAAATATTTGCAAAAGACACATCTGATGAAGGACCGCTATCCAAAATCCACAAGCAACTGTTAGAATTCAAAAGGAAGAAAACAACCCAGTTTACAAATGGGCCAGGGCTGGGGATGTAGCTCAGTGGCATTTGCCTAGCATGCTCCAGGCCCTGGGTTCAATCCCAGCACTGCAATAAAAAATTAAATTAGGATGGGCAAAAGACCTTATCAGACCAAAGAAGACATCAGGTAGCAAATGAGCACAGGAAATGCTGCCTGTCATCATTTGTCATCAGGGAACTGCAGATTAAAACAGCAATGAGACACCACTTTGCACCTGTTGGACTGACCAAAATCCTGAACTCTGACACCAGCCATGGCTGGTGAGGACGTGGAGGAACAGGAACTCTCGTGCGTTGCTGGGGGTGCCAGATGGCACAGCCACGTAACAGGACAGCTTGGCATTTCCTTCCCAAACAAACTGTGTTCGTCACAGTCCAGCAATTGCACTCCTTAGTATTTGCCCAAAGGAGCTGAAAACTTATGTCCACACAAAATCCTGCTCACAGATGTTTATAGCAGCTTCATTCACAGTTGCTGAATGGTGGAAGCAACCAGCGATCAGTACAAACACTGACAGGAATGGGCGGCTGGATGGGGAGAGCGCAGGCAGTGGCTGGCCCCCTGGGATTTGGGCTGTGAATTCCATAGCAGGGCATGTGTCTCCGGCCAGCAGTGGACCCTTGGGATGCTACTCTCCTGAGCCCTGGCCACCTCCTCCTCGAGTGTACAGATGACCCTGTCGCTCACCCACTCAAATCCCTTCAGTGGGTCCTCCTGGTTCTCTGGCAGAGTGTGAGTCCCTAGGCTTTTGTGCCTGTAGCTTGTCACACTCTCTGGCTGTCCCTCTTGAGTCCCCCTTTCAGTCCTCCTAAGGGTTCCTGGCCCTGGGCCCCACCCCCTGCCTGTTTTTTTATGGCCCCCCAGCCAAGAGTGGATCTAACATTTTTGAATGGTTGAAAAATATTCATGACACATGAAGATAATGTGAAATTCAAATTTCAGTGTCCATGGTTTCATTCACGAAACACAGCCGTACCTGTTTGTCTAGTCACATGACACTGGCAGAGTTGAGAGGTTGAGAGATCGCATAGTCCGCAAAGCTGCGTAGAGCTACTACTCTGACCTTTGAGGAAAGGGGAAGACCCATCCAGCCTCTCTGCCAAGCTGACTCTCCTCCCCATGGCCTCTCCCCCGCCTTCCCTCCCCCCCACTTCAGGCCAGGACAGTGGGTCTCAGGGACCTTCCTCCTCCTCCTCCTCTTGCTGGCTCCCTTGGGGCCCTTGGAGTGCAGTATTGAGTGCTCCGCCTTCACAAGGGTGGAGGCCCTCTGTTCCCCTTTATTCCTGTCCCCAGAGCACAGCTGCTGCTAGCACACCAGGTAATCAGGACACCACTTTGAGTAAATGAGTGAACAAATGCAAAATAAATGACCCATCTGCAGCCAGTGCAGCATGATTTTGTACAAATGTGAGCCGCAGCGGCCTCTAAGAAAACAGGGTAGAGAGGCCATGGGCTCCTCCCCTCCTCCCCATGGTGTTAATAGCTTTTATATAGTATCTTGTGGCTTTATCCCAAAGCCACTGGCCCTTGACAGTGAGACCATTCATAGAAATATTTCTATTTACTGTATGCGTCTTATGTGTGAGGTCTTTCCCCAAGTATCCTCCTCCATCATTTCTTTTAATCCTTAAACAATCTAACAAATCAGGAGCTATCAGTAAGCGTATTATACAGATGAGCAAGTGGAGGCTCAGAAAGGAGAAGTAACTAGTCCAGAGTCGCATAGCTAGTAAGTAGGAGAGCTGGGTTCCAAACCCTCGTCTCTCTTGACGCCTACTCGTGCATTATCTGGGGAGTCTAATGTTCAGACCCCTTTGGAATTGGAACCCAAATGGGCTGAAGCTGGTTGTTTGTGAGCAGGACTCTAGTGCAGTATATTTCTCTCTAACACGCTCATGTTAGATGCCTTGGCCATCTGTCCTGGACTTTGCAATATTTGCAGTGTTTTTAACCCCCAAGGAGTGACTTGTGTCTGTCACGGGTATGCAACACTCTTCTTCCCTATGTCTGAGCTGATGCTGGGAGCCCTGACCCTGTCCCCTCCTTGCCCTCTGGCACTCTGCTCCCTAGCGAGGGATGCAGCTCCGGAATCACTGGGGCAGGCACAGCCTTGCTCCCGCTCCCGCCCGTCCTGTCTGCTCCCCACCCAGGCAGGGCAGGCCAGCCTCCGTTTTCTCAGCAGGGATTTGGGCTGTGGGGCTGGACTCTCCCTGTTCTCAGACCTCAGCAGAGTGCAACCTGGCCAGGCCACTGTGGTGCGGGAGGGTCGGGCCATCTGTGGCTGCAGGCTTGCACAGAAACACAGCAGCAACGCATGGCCCAGAAAGTCCCACGGGGGGACCCAGGTCTGTGTCAGAACCACCTGGGGCCAGGTGAAAGGGCTGGCTCTCAGCAAGGCCGAGTCTGGGGTGAGACACTAGACAGATCTCACCTGCTGTTATTAGCATGGAACCGCCTCTACCTGAGTCTAGCAGAATCTTTTCCCTTATCTACTATTTGTTTTTATTATTAATTTATTTGTAAAGTCTCTATAAAAACCACTAGGCTTTCCTTTTATTTGATTTATTTTTCTTTTTGCCTCCGTGAGCTCATGATGGTTATAGTAATATGGTTTTGTTAAAAAGTCTGAAGATGAATGGGGGGAAAGTAATGTACACTTCTACCTTGCAAAAGTAACCATCTTTGATATTAGAGGACCTCCAGTCTGAGCTCTGTATGGGTAACTAGTTAATAGTGTTTTAACACTTTATTTAAAAGTTTAACTTCAAATAACCAGTTTTGTGCATTAGTTGAAGTGAAAGGTGTAGCTTTGCTTCAAAAGAAACATTCTGTCACCTCTTCAGCCTCTGATGACATGTCTGTCCCCTCTCAGCTCTCACGACAACTGCTTTTATTTCACCCACAAATCATATTTATAAATGTTTGGAAAACGTAGTAATTCAGAAAGCATTATTATAACACCAGCGCGGTGAGCACCAGCCTCACCTGGGCGGCTGGGAGGATCAGCTGGGGAAAGGGCTGATACTTCAGGGTCTGACTCTCAACTGTCCAGTTCTGCCCTGTCTTTAAGTTCTGAAAGTTCTCTCTAGGACTATGTCTTTTTTGTTGTTTTCTTGTGGTGCTGGGGATTGAACCCCGGGCCTCATGTATGCTAGACAGGCACTCTTCGGTACAGCTACACTATATGTGTCTATTAAATATATCATCCGTACACAAAAGTGGCTCACTGTTGTCCTTGGCCTCCAGGAATTAGTGCACTCACCGCTGTGGGTCAAGAACAGACTGTGACAAAGGACCACGGTCATGTGCTGGGGTTTTCCTTTTTTTAGTGGGAGGTTATTCCAAGACTCGTGCTTCCGAGGTCACTCAAGTTCTTGGTGTGTTACATCAATCCTTTGGATCGAGGCCACCCAGAATCTCTTTAAAAGTATTCAAAATAACACAGAGATCTTTTTCCACTGGAAAAACCTCAGTAGTTCAAATGTTGGTTTTCTGCCCCACACTGCCCAATGTTGTGACGATTGCTGGTTTTTCCAGAGTTCACCTTTAGGTTTAATTTCCTGAAATTGATCTGCATGGTTACTCTGGCTTTATTTTACTCTCTTGCAAAAATGGGGAAACAGCAGGGAACAGACTGCATCTTATTGAGTTTTTGCTTCAAAAAAAAAAATCAGATAGCAATCCCATGATCTCTACTAGTTTGTTTATTTTTACAAGCACCCCATAGTCACCCTCTAGGTCTATGAGAGAACTGATATTTACCTTAATTAAATGAATCACCATAACGTGACTAGGACAGCACTCCCAGGGTCACCTGCACTGACTTGTGACGCCCTCCGGTTTTATGGTGGTCCTTCTCTTCCCCTCCGAGTCCTTGCCCAGCTTGGAGCTCCTCTGAGATTTGGAGGAGCTGGCTGCATGAGAAGGGGCAGCCCACCACCAACTCCTCGAGCAGCTCGGGGGATGGAGTGTTCCAGAGGGAGGTAAATCCCAGCCCACCATTGGGAAAGGTTTGCTTTTTACCACTCTGAGGAGGAAGGGGGTTACTGGCCAGGAGCATGTTGTGCTCCGTCACCCTTTGATCTCGCCCTGGGTTCCCTGGCCACCTGCTCCCTGGGCAGTCATAAACGTGTGTTATTATTTTACTGCTTAATGGTGAGCTCTTGGCCCCGGGCCGGACTTTGCCGGAAGACCACCTTTCACTGGTGGTGTTCTGGTAACTTAGCCAGGTGAGGTGTTAACCAGAGCATGGTTATTATTTGCTTTTAATTTCCTGCCCTTCGAGAAGGGGGAAAGCTGGGGGGCGAGGGTTGGGGAACAGCCCTGGGCCCGGAGTGACTAGGGAGAGCCTGGTGTGCTTTTCCTTCCCAAGCTGGACCCTGGCCCCTTCAGGAGAGGCAGTGCTGTGTGAATTCCGGGGTCCCCTGGGGTGGCACACTGGGTCAGGATCCCACCTCTGCCATTAAGCTGCATACTTAATCAAGTGACCCAGCCCATCTAAGCTTGTGTCCCTCAGAGGCACGGGGGGCACTGTGATAGCAGCCCCTGCTGGGTTTCTTTGAAGGGGTTCAGATGCTTATTGATCCCATCCCTGTTTGTGAGCACCCAACTCCATGGATCATTAACTTATGATTTTAAAAAAGTGCTTCCTCAACTCATTTTAGACCCCTTATACACACACACACACACACTCTCGCGCGCATTCTCTCCTCCCCGCCGCACGCACACATGCACACCCTCCCCCGGTCATCTCCTAACATCTTCTCTCCACTTGAACTCTTGGGCATTACAACATAGTGGTCACATCTCAAGGCAATAGCTTTGCCCAGGAATTAGCTCTTGATCATTCTTGATGAGTCACGGATAGGCGGATGATGGCAGCTGATCAGGCCTGTTTCACGCCACGTCAAGGTTTTTCCCCTTAGTTCCTGCAGTGTCCCCTTAACTCAACCCCGTGTCCCCAGCCTCTTTGAACTCAGAGTGTCTAGTGACCGTTCAGTGAGGCCGTCCTTGTGCCCGCTTGTGTCTCTCTGGAGGATTTCCATCCTTTGGCTTTTCAGTGCTTTGTTCGAGGATGACTAATAGACGACAATTGGGCATTAAATGTCCTATATATAAAACCCAAGATCAGAGGGTGGAAACACTTTTAAAAAATAAAATAAAAGATCTGGGTCATGTGGACTCTTTGGAAACCATTCAGTGGGGCAGTATAATTTTTATTTTCAGAAGCTTACGAATTGAACTCCACCCAAGCTTCCAGCGCCTAAGAAAGCTGGCAGAAGAGGCCCTGCCTTGTGCGTTTCCTCACAAGGGCCATAAAGGAGTAATCCCCTGCATCCTGGTTTTCATTTCAAAGAAGCGGGACAGGCAGTGGCCTTTGCTGCCTTGGCCAGTGAAATCCCTGCCAGGGCTGGCAGATCTGGGGGCGGGGGGTCGTGGCAGAGGGACAGCAATGGCTCTGTGCAGAGATTCTCGAGGCATCAGACCATGGGGTCATTCTCAGAAGGCACATTGACAAGTCGTGTGTCAGTAATGGGCTGCTGAGTTTGGAGGTCAGTTAAGTTCCAGCCTTGATGGCTTTTTGACAAATGGTCAGAAAAGCTGAACTACACCCCCATCCAGTTTGCACAGAAAGGATGTCTTTGCATTGAAAAGCCTGCATGGGAGCATGGTGTCATAGCTGGGAGGGAAATTAAACCATAGGAAATAGCAATAGGCTGTGTTCCCACTATGTTCCCACTGCTGACAGTTCAGAAGTTCAACTCTGAGCTGATAAGGGGGAAATGCTTCTAGGGGTCAGTGGGTGCCTAGAGACCAGTGCCGGACATCAAATTAACCCCCCATCTGGGCAGATACATAGATGAAATCCCCATCGATTCCTTTGCACTGAAAGTCTGGTTTGTCAACCCAGTGTGCCGCCATCTGCTCTGGCTTGACACTTGCTGGGAGGAGGCTGTACCTCTGCAAGCAGAAATCCAGGTTAGATTCCCAGATGGTGGCCTCCAGGACCAGTCGGGTTGCCCACCTCACTCAATAGCGCCTTCTCTGGGCACTAGTGGAAAATCACCTGGAAAGTAAATGGGCTGGCTGCTGCCCCATCTCCACCTCAACCCCAACCCCAGGGACCATAGCAGAACCAAGACTTGGAACACAGGCTAGAGAAATGAGGCTCTGGGGTGTTAGGCTTCATACCTGTCGATGTCCTGGGAGGTGCCAGTTTACTGGCAGAATTATTTTCTTCCTTAATCTAAAGGAAAGATGTTATGTATTCTTACCTGTGCAGAGGTATTTGGATTTCTTCAGGAGGGCGGTGGGGATCCTGGAAGGCTCCAGAATGAGGGACAGGTTTTTGAGATATTAAGGTGGCAGAAGCAGCAAGGCCCAGTGGTGGGTTGGAGGTGGGGGAGGAGGAGACGGCTAGTAGGGATGACTCAGAGTCTCTTGTGGGCACCCGGTGGATGCCCTGTTGCACTCAGAGAGCAGACAGTAAAGGAGCAAGATAAGAATTCCAAGGTTCAAGGGTTAGGCAGCCAGAATGAGAAAAATTGAAGATTATGGTCCTGTTTATCACTGGGGAGATGTGGAGGCTTCACCTTACCAAAAGGACGTTGAGTAGAGCGCTGTCCCAACAGAAATGCAGAATTTATAGAAGAACGAGGCAGAGGACAACCCGGTCACGTGCTCTGTCTCATCATCTGCACAGTGATGAGCCCAGTGTTGCTGGTGGGTCTCCTCGGTAGCAGGAATTGATTTGGGGTCCTTATTAATTAATAAAGGAGTGAAGGGAACACTCCTGCATGCCTGCTTTTCCATCATGACTAGAACAAATAAATTTTCGTAAGGATTCTACTGAATGAAAGAAAAGGGATGCCTTTTCTCTTGTTTTTGTTTTGGTTTAGGGGTTTTCCTTTGTTTTTGAAATTCCTGTTCCCAGACATGACCTTGCCCCGGGCCCCTGTGGGAATTGGGAAAAGAAGACATGGAGGCAATGAGAGAGTGTAAAGGAAATATTTTCCGTGTTTAATAAGAATTGCTGAACAATGAGCTTATGTGGGACCGAGAAAAACTTAGGATTGATGCGAAGGAGGCTTTCTTCAGGAGCAGAGCGGGAAGACAAGCTGCATGGAAAGACGGGGGGGGGGGGGGGGGGGGGGGGGGGGGGGGGGCGGGGGAGCCTTCCCGCTGTGGTTTCAGGGGAGGCCTCCAGGAGTCCTTTTTCTGCCTTTGCATTTCTTCCCATCAAACCTCAGGCCCAAACAGACTTTCCTTAAATATCCTAGGGGTTGCTTAATTGTAGAAGGACAAGGTGCCCCAAAGGAGGAAGTCATTTCATTTCAGGAGCTCAAGAATGAAGAGATTAGTTTCCAGCCCCATTCAGCTTCTGGTAACCTCTGTAGCCTTGGGCAAGGCACTAAACTTTGTCCTGCCTCAGTTTCCCCATCTGTGAGATGGGGTAATACCTCCTGCGGTCCTGGGCATAAAGGCGGTGACATATGCAAACTGCTATTGCAGTACCTGGCACATAAGCAAGCCCTCAGTGAAAGTCAGCTGTGGTCGTCCCATACCACCACTGCCCGTCTCCCTCGCTAGAATAATCAGTTACTAGATGTCAGGAGTCTCTTAAAAGCAAAAGGCACACAGAAACATGATGCTATCCGTTGCTATTATTAACGATAGGTTCATAATTACTTTTGCCATGGTATTAAGTGAAAGCCCCTTTGGGTGGGTGAGGACTACGAAAATGGAGACTGGTATTAATGGAGCTGCCAGCTCCTGTTACTGGATCTATTGACATAATATTTCTCTCTGGGAATCCTTTGACAAATCAGCTGAATTTCCTGTCCCCTTGCCCTAAGCACTGTAAATTTGATCCACATGTCTCCAGCGTCGTTTCTATAGTGGAGTAAGGGAGAGGAGGGGAGGAGCCGGGCTGAGCCAGGGCTCTGGCAGCTGTGGGCCCGACTGTGGGTTGCAGCTTGTCGTTGGGATGGCCTTCTCTTTTGTTTTACCCGCTCTTCCTAATGTGTTTGGTTACTCAGTGGTCAGGGAGAATTGCTGCTTGAGGAACAGGGCCTGGGCAGGAGGTTGGGGGAGACCTCGTCACATGCTCTTCCTCCTCCTCTAGGCAAACAAAGCTTTCCCTGGGAAACAACTGCTTTGATGCCATGTTTTGCAGGGTCAGCGCTGGCTCGGGTGGCAGGCCTGCTGTCATCTACAAGGGTTGAAGAGAGGCACATGGGGGCAGGCTTCGGTCACTTCAGCGTGAAGGAGGACAGGGAGGCCTGGCTCTGGGGAAGAGCAGATATGTATCAATCACTGAACCTACAGAATGGTGGAGGAAGACACCCCGGGGCCTGGGCTAGGGGAAGGCTGCCCTGCACCCAGAGAGAGAGACTCAAGGCTCAGTAGGGGGTGTCCATGGGTGGGAAGGGGCTGTCATCACACAAGACCCACCAGACAGGGTCAGTCAGTGGGGAGCCTGGGTGATGTGTTCATTCGGCTCTGGGCTCATGGAGTGGGGAGCCGGGTGGGGGTCAGTTGTTCATGTTCTAGTGTCATCCCGACCTGAATTTGAATCTTAGTTCCATTTGCCTACCTGAGCGAGTTTTGGATGCTCTTCCAGTGTCAGTCCTTCGATTTTGAATATGAAGAATGAATGAGACAGATAAATAAAGCCTGTGTTCCCAAATAAAATAAAATAGCACCAGGATAGCCCTCGCTCTGAGCCATGTGCTGGTGCAGGAATTGACGACTGGTACTGTGGACTGGGGCTCTCGATGATGGCCTGAGGCATAGAGAGGCTAAGGAACCTTCCCGAGAGCACCCCACTGGTCAAGTGCCAGCCTAGAACTTCCACTCCAAGGCCCCGTGGTCCTGCTCTGCTGCAGCACCCGGTGCATCCTGGTCACATCACACGGGCTCAGGACAAGGGGTTCTAACCCAGACTTGGCCACAGCCCAGGGGCTGTCCAGTTATCTCAAGAAATTTTAGGAGGCTTTTCCCAAAGGTGACTAAATCTCTGTGGGTATTTTTCTTAAGAAAAAAAAAATGGGGTGGAAGGTTGGGAAAAAAAAATAGCACTGAGAGAGAAACAGCAGTTACCAGAAGTTGGGAATCCCAGGCTCTGATGGCAACTGGAATCTCTGTGGCCACATGCTTTAAAGAAGCAACATGTAATTTTAACAGGCTGATTGTGTTTTGTAGGTGCTTTCTTTTTTTAAAAAAAAATTTATTTATTCTAATTAATTATATATGACAGCAGAATGCAATTCAATTCATATTACACAAATGGAGCACAATTTTTCATCTCTGGTTGAACACAGAGTCACACCATTCGTGTTTTCATACATGTACTTAGGGTAATGATGTCCGTCTCATTCTGCCATCTTTCCTACCCACCTTCCCACAGCCACATCAATTGTTTATAGCAGCACAATTCACAATAGCTAAAATGTGGATCCAACCTAGATGCCCTTCAGTAGATGAATGGATAAAGAAAATGTGGCATCTATACACAATGGAATATTACTCAGCATTAAAAGAGAATAAAATCACGGCATTTGCAGGTAAATAGTTGGAGTTGGAGAATATAATGCTAAATAAAGTGAGCCAATCCCAAAAAACCAAATGGCCAGTTGTCTTCTTTTTCTGGTGCTTTCTAAGAAGACACACAATGAGTTGGAGAGACTTGCATGTTGTCACCCCCTGGGATCTATCCTGACAGCTCTGCTCCCTGGCTGTTGAAGTGCTAATGAGAAACGCTAATTGGACTTGGCCAAGGGCTAGGATGAGTCCCCTTCTTGGAGTGGAGAGGGCAGTGTTCCTCTTCAGTGGCAGCTCCCAGCCCCATGTGGGCTTGAAGAAAAAAGGGGATAACTTGGGGAAATGAGAGGCCTCCGTGGGTGACACTGGCCTCTGGGTGGGCAGGAGAGCACCTCTGACTCAGCCACCCCTGAGCACCATGGAAACAAAACCGTCTCTGTCATCACACAACACTGAGAGGAGCACAATCCTGGGGCCAGTCAGGCCTGCGGTAGATACTCAGTGAGTGGCCTGGGAGCCTGCGTAGGCCAGGTCCTGGAGCAACTCCATCAAAGGCTGGTATCCAGCAGGTTAAAGCCACAGCCACGGTGGGCCACTTCTCATTCTGACCCCCTTAGTACCAGGCACAGCAAAAAGGCCCATGTCCTCAAGGCTCAGGGAGAGGTGCACCCTTCTGGCCCCTCTGCATCAGAGGAAGGGGATGGGGGCTGAGCCCCGCCATGGCGACCGAGGCCCCAGGAGCTTTCCTGCCTTCCCGAGTGTGACCTCTCCATCTTGCTTCCCCACAGGTGTCCTCTCCCTCCCCGCGTACTTCAGTCCCTACAATGGAGGGTCCCTGGGCCACGATGAGCGAGCCGATGCCTATGCCCAGCTGGAGCTCCGGACCCTGGAGCAGTCTCTCCTGGCCACCTGCGTGGGCAGCATCTCGGAGCTGAGTAAGTTGGCCTCGGCATCTGGCCGGACTGCAGAGCAGGGGTCTGGGGGGGGGGGGCAAGGAAGGGTCCGCCATCTGGTTCTGGCCACTACCTCTAAACTCCATGTGCCCCCCTGAAAGCTAGATCCTCGTAGGCCTGAGGTGGCAGACTAGTGGCCCACGGACATGTAAGACTTGGTCAGCATGTGGACATAACCACACATAAAATCTGGACTTCTTGTTTCTCTTGAAATCTCTGATGTCCTAGTAGCCCTGCTCCCCAGCCCTGCCCGGAGCTAAGCTGAAGTTGGTTGGGTGGCCTGGAGTCTCCCTGCTCTGCTACAGAACTGGCCTTCTTTGTTCATGTCACCTGCCTGACCTAAAAGCCTCCGAATTTACAACCAATACTGTTTCTAACGCTTCAGTATAGTAAACAGAAGGGAACAGTTGTGTCCCCCTGGCTGAAGGAGGGTGTGTTCCATGGCTCCTGCCCCCCGTCTGCCAGCTGCGGCATCTGCCAGGACCCCGGGGTTCTGTGGGACACAGTTGGGAATCCCAGGCTGTATCCTGCGCTCTCCCTCTCCTTACCTACCCCACTTATTTAAGAAGTCAAACTGCATACTCTGCCTCCTTATTTCTCCCTTACCCTGTTGAGACCACCCAGTGGAGGATGGTGACACATCCCAAGGGTCACAGCATGGGAAACAAAGCTTCATTCTGTCCAGCCTTCCCTGTTTGTGAGGGTTTGTTTTAATTTGTTTTTAGTTTTTTGGGTTTTTTTTGGTGGTTTTTTGTTTGTTTGTTTGTTTGTTTTCTGGCCTCTGAACAGTGAAGGACAAGTCTTTCTGTTCCTCCACAATACTGCTTCCTCTATTCTTGCCACATCCCAGGACAGGAAATGAAGGTTCAAGGTCACGGAGGACTTCCAGCTTCCTGTCTCCTGACAGCTGACAGAGCTGGTGCTTGGTGGCCTGGGTCCCCTGCCCTAGAGGGACCCTAAAGGAAGTGGGCTCTGGGGTGAGGCTTGATCTCCACCCTGACAAATGTCTCCTGGACGGTGATCTATCCTGGGCCACGCACAGTCTGTGTTCTGATGAGCTCTCCTGCCTGAGCACAGTGAGGTCTCTTAGACCTCCATGCATGAGAGAGCAGCTTGGGTTCCTTTAGCCACTGAATATTAATTGAGGGTTTAACCTGTGCAAGGCCCAACCTCTGCCACTGATCTCATTTACTCCTCAGAACAATTCAGTCAGGCTTGTCCTGATGGGAGAACTGAGGTTAGAGAAGAAAAGTGCTGTCCCCCCAGTCACAGGGACAGGGATCAGAGCTCGCCTCCCAAGGGGTCTGGCTTTCTGCGTGCTCAGCTGCTTATGGCTGTAGGCTTCCCAGTTGTGGCCAACAGCCTACATCTAGCATCTGACAGCCAAGGCCAAGATCAGGCTCTGGCACCCATTACAGTCCAAGCCAAGCACATGGGGGATACTCAGAAGCCTCCCCAGGGGGGACTAAGCTCTGTTGACTGTACCTTCTAAAACTATCCTGAGTTCTAGTCTGCCCCTTTCTACCACCTCTGCTGCTACCAACTCTGCCCAAGTTGAAGCCACTTAAAACATGCAATGGTCTATGTCACTCATCTGCTCAATATCTATCCTCTCCCCTTCTCAGCACACTCATTAAAGCCCCAAATCATCACCATAGCCCACGAGCTGATGTATGATCTGGCTTCTTCCCCTGCCACTCTTCTCTCACGACCACACTACAGCCAATCAGCCTGGGTCAAGTGCCCTCCTTGTCCCCAGCCAACTTTCCACTCTGCCTGCCACATTGTCACCCAAACACCTGGGTCCTTCACTTTTTCAAGCCTCCACCCAAATGGCACTGTATAATTCAGCTCCCGCCCTCATCCCTCTGCTACCCTCTGTGGCTTTGGGGTTATGCTGACCACCACTTGACCCTCATATTTACTTATAAATAGCCATTCATCTCTCCTCTCTGACTAGAGTGTCAGCTCCATGAGGACTGAGACTTGTTCTCTTTGGTCCACTGCTTTGTCCCCAGTGCATAGAACAGTCCCTGGCACAGCGAACTGCACCTGAGGATTTATGTGTGTATTGGTGAGCATGCATTTGTGCACAGGTGTGCTCTAGAAGGAATGAGTTCTACCCAACTCCATCTCCTAAACCCCGGCGTGGTCCCCATCCCGGCCCCGCCACTGCTCAGGTCACTGCAGAACATCTCTTCAGAGACAGGCTATGTCACGCACCATGTTCCCTCTGTCCCTCCCTCTGAAACTGGAAGTTTTACTAACCTGCTGTGGAGGAGGGAGGAGACAGAGGTAGAGGCAGATATTGTAATTTTTCTCTCTGAGACTAAAGAACTTAATGAGGCTAGTGATACTTGGCAACAAGCACCTTGGACCTTCAAGTTTACCCTGGTTTTTACATGCGTTAACTCTCTACCCCCTGCCAAGACCAGCCTGCCAGGTAGGTTAAGAGGTTTCATTCTTGTATAAGGTCCAGCTACACCGAGAACTCAGGTCCTAATGTTTTTGCTCTGTCCCTCTGTACCCATGAAAATTTTAAAGGGAAGGAATAAGAAATAAACAAAACGAAGCACTTCTTTTTTAAAGGCAGCCAGATGTTAAAGGCCTTATTTTTGAAGACAGTGCTAAATTCCAGACTCTCTCGCCTGCTGTTTTTATTTGATGGCTCATAATGAGGGTTGGAAAGACCAGAGTGAAACCCATAGCACCTCTAATCAAGTCTTTCATGGTTAACAAGGGCTGAGGGCTTGTTTTTCCCTGCCTGGTGGGTGTTTCTGGGCTTCAGACCAAGGTTTCATTGAGCCTAGGATCAATGGATTCTCAAGTACAAGGAAGCAGCCACCTGTGTTCCAGAAGGAGCCCAGCCCGGCAGGACCAGGGCTTCATAAACTAGCCCTGGGGAAGGGCCAAGGATGACATCCCCGCCATTCCCTTACAGATAGAAACTTAGTAAAGTACCATAAAAATGAATGTCTAGAAAAATGAAATAAGATAGACAAAACTATGACTATGTGAAATGCAAGCCCAATTTTTTCAGATTATTATTAGACATAAAATTACTCTTGTCAAATTGCTATGGGCTTTTTTTTTTTTTTTTTTTTAAATTCACTGTCCACTTCTGAAGTTAACTGGTGAACCAATAACAGTCTGGGGACCTGTTCCAATTCACAGACCACTTTCAGTAGTAGGGTACAGCCGTCCGGAGCACACGCATGGGAGGCTGATTCACATACTAGCTGTACAACCGGCACAGATCACCAACCCTCCGTGAGCTTGTTTCCTTCTCTGCAAAATGGAAATGCCTCTCTTCCAAGGTGGTTTTGAGATTAAATGAGAGTTTATCTGTCACACAGCCTAGAAAACAAAAGGTAGCCAAGGAGAAAAATCACCAGAGCAAGCTTCTGTCTTTGGCCGTAAATGGGCTACAGAACCGTGTAAGCTTTTGGTCTTAATGTTTGGCATCTAGTCTTTTTGGACTTGGAGAGAAAACCATTCATAGGGGGACTTGGATAGAAGAAGACGGGAACCTCCAGCTCCCGCCACCTTCACGGTCCTCCTAAAGCTTTGGGGAACCTCTTAGTTCCTGGCTTCCCTACTAGGAAGTCTTTAGGGACAGCTTCCTTTTCTTTTCCTGCAATCTGGCTAGAAATGTGCTGCCAAAGGGTCCTCCACCAATAACAATAAAACAACAATAAAAATAATTAATGATAATGACTTCTACCTTGTTGAGCCTTTGGAATGATATTTCAACAGCATGTCTCTTTGATGGTATCACAGACTCTGATTTCTCCCTCTTGTGGTCCTGTGGTCCTGCCAAATGTTATGACATTTAGACCTGGAGAAACAGGAGCCAGGTTTCAGCTTAGCCGTGCAACTGGCTGTGGGAGGCCAGAGGCCTGCTGGTTGGGATGCCGGTTTCTGCCACCCAGGAGCCTGAGGGCAGGGCTGGGATCTAGCAAGTCAGGGCTCAGGCTCCTCCTGTCCTGGGAAACATGGGGCAGTGTTTGGCCACAGGCAGTGGTCCTGGAAGGAAGAGCTCCTCGGGAGATAACTGTAGAAAGAGGAATAATAGCAATTAATAAATAATGAATAATATTAGTGTTATATTCAACCTCCCCAAGCACTTACTCTGTGCCAAATGCAATGCGAAGTGTTTGACATTTATTATTTCTTTGAATCCTAGAAATTGGCAGAGTAGGTACTGTCATTTCCATTTTACCGATGAGGAAGCTGAGGCTCTCACAGTTA
This sequence comes from Marmota monax, assembly GCF_021218885.2. NCBI lineage: Eukaryota > Metazoa > Chordata > Mammalia > Rodentia > Sciuridae > Marmota > Marmota monax. Next base: position 1,239,446 of record NW_026692072.1, on the reverse strand, counting down.
TACTAGGGCACACAGCCTGGGAGGAGCAGAGCCCTGATTTGAAGCCACACCTATCTGACTCTGGAATCTAGGCTCTGATCAGTTTTCTGAGGACTTTCAAACCTGACTAGACATTAGAATCATCCAGAGACCTTTCACAAACTACAGATGCTAGAGTCCTGCCCCAGACCCATACACTCAGTCTCTGGACACAAGCTGGGTGTCAGCACCTCGCTGCCCCCAACTGTCGCAGTTTTGGGGTTTACCAGGAGCACCCCAGCAGCTAACTACAACTGCAGGATGAGCAGTGTGGGGAGAGTGGGGACCTGGAGGACTCTGGAGAGAGCTCTAATTCTATGAGTGTCACTCATACCTGTTTGGAAGCCAGACACCGTCCCTGTGCTTGTCCTGGGAAAATTTGGCAGTAAATAAGCTTAAGTCATGCCTTACCAGAGTTGTCTTTACAAATGAGATGCATGCACAAGGCTTTCTTTGTTCACTCTCCAAACGTTTGCCGAGCACCTAGTGTGCAGGAGACCCTGTGCAGGGCTCCAGGGATACTACAAAGCAGCTCCAGACTCCTAGAGCTGCATAATGAAGATTAATTGGATAAATGAATGGATTGGCTCTGCTGTACATTTGAAGAAACTTCACTGTCAAATTATAACCTGTTCATGTCTGCCGCCCTAGGGTAAGCCATGTCCCAGGGCTTCCTATAGAAGGGTCTGTGAGGACCCACCATGGGAGGGGGACATGATGACCCCTAAGGGAAGCCCCCAGAGTTCTCAGGCCTGAGGAGAATGAAGCGGCGCCACTGTTCCAGAACAGAGGTGCCTGCAGGTGTCTGGAGCTATTTCAGCCCATCCTTTCTCAGCATTGTGACCTCAAACAATGATGGGACATTTCCTGTCCAGGGCTGGTGGGATGTTGAAAAGATTCAACTTGGACAGAAGCAACACAGGATATGGGGGCCTGGGACCCCACAGACTCCAATAGGGCAGGTTTCAGCCCAGTTCACAGTGAAGTTCATGGACTTTGGAGTCAAACAGACCTGGATTCAAATATAGACTCTTCTGTTCATTAGCCACATGACCACAACTAGTTAAACCCCACCTATGCGCCCCTCAGCTTCCCCGTGACCAGGAGAATGCATGGGGCCAGGGAATGTTTATTTATCAAATAAGCCTCAATTTCCTCATCTATAAAATGAGAATAAAACTTGACCCCTGAGCATCATAAGAATCAAATCATGTTTCTAGGGAACTGCACCCTTGGCACATAGTGGCACTTATTGGATGATGGTGGCCATTGGCATTGAGTGATCGAGGTCAAAGTACATCTCTGCTCTGAAGTCCTGGGACTTTGCACATGACAGCATAGGGGAGAATTTCCACAGAGCTTGTCACTGGCTGTTGGAGGCTGGGAGGAGAGACCCAGGGAAATTCCCTTGGTCAAACAGCTAGGTAAAGGCCCCTGGGGTGGTGGAGAGAGTGGGGATGTTGAAAAAGAAACCACATTAGCATAAATTCTGGATGAGACCAGCCCAGCCAAGTGTTTAACTAGCTGTTAAGGCAAGACTGAAAATGAAAGGGAAACTAAATTGCTATTGTGCATCTAGGTGACAGTTTCCACCTCCGCCTGTTGACTCTGGGGTAAATAGTAATTATGCAGGAAGGGAAAGGAGCTGGTTCTCTTAGCCACAAGCATCCCTGGGACATGTGGGCTGTGATCTCATTTTGTCTTGGGTTTCTCTCCCTCTCCCCACCCCCCCCCCCAGGTGACCTGGTCTCTCGAGCCATGCACCACATGCAGGGGCGCCACCCCTTGTGTCCAGGCACCAGCCCCGCCCGCCAGGCCCGCCAGCCGCCACAGCCCATCACCTGGTCCCCGGATGCCCTCCACACACTCTACTACTTCCTGCGGTGTCCACAGATGGAGTCCATGGAGAATCCCAACCTGGATCCCCCAAGAATGACCCTGAACAATGAACGGTAGGGATCATCCTTGGATGGACCTCCTAGTAGGATGTGTTTACAAATGTGCATTGGCCGACTGACTGACAGCTGACTGGCAAGGCAAGAAGGGCCCTGGAGCAGGCCACCTGACTGTGAGGAGGTGGCCTGGGAGTTTACAGGGGCTGCCTGGGATTCTTTTTTTTTTTTAACCCCAGGGCAGTCACAGCATGGGGTCAGTGAAGCTCAGACCATGGGCTTTAGCCTCAGTGTTATATGTGCCACCTCTAGTACCCACTAGCTGGGCTCTCTGAAACTCAGTTGCTCCTTTAAGAACAAAATATTCTGCTTGGTGGCATATGCTTGTAATCTCAGTTAATTGGGAGGCTGAGGCAGGAGGATCACAAATTCAAGTTTGGGCAACTTACTAAGATTCTGTTTCAAAAAAAAAAAAGAAAAACAGGGTGAGGATGCAGCTCAGAGGCATCTGAGGTACTGGGTGCCATATCCCAGTGCCATAAATGAATGAATGAATGAATGAATAAAATAAATAGATAGATAGATAGGCAGATAAAATGAGATCCTTCTCTCTACTTGAGGATTGGATGAGCTGATGCTTTAAGAAAAAGCACCCAGGACAGTGGCTCATTGGTAACTGGCTCTGACATTGGTACCATTACCTCTTTTGATGCTGATGATGTCAAGCTGGTCATCATTTTTGTTAGGGATCTTGGGCACATTTTGCTCCATGTGCTCATTTTACAGATGAGAACATTGGGGCCCTGGAATTTCTTTCATCTCCATCAGATTTGTGCCTAAATAGACCCAGCATCCAAGTCTGCTGTCTCCCTGCCAGTGCCGTCTCCACAAGGCCCCGGCCCTTTCCCAGCTGAGGACAGGACCACTAAGAACAAACAGGTCGTGTGTTGTACAAGGGTGACCCAGGAGGGCCATGTCGGCCTGAGGACAGGACGCCTTTTCTAATTGGTCCACTTAGATGGCTACCTGTTTTAAAATCCTCTCCCTAGAGGATATGCTTTTTGATAATTACCCTGAGTCCTATATGTGCTGGCATGAGTCTCATCTGGAAGCCACTACGTGGCCATTCAAGGCAGGATACCCCCAGGGGCTCGGAGGTTGTGTGCTTGATGGTCCAGGTAGCAGGGATGATAGCACTCGGCTTAGGAAGCCCCGTCTGCATTCATTTCACCACACAGTAGGGCCCAGGCGAGGCCATGTGGAGGAAGGTGGCCTGCGACCTTGCCCCAGCTGCCCGTGGTCTTGGAGTGGCACTGCGTGGCATCATCTGCTCCATAGCCAGGCACCTCTCCAATGAACAGAGAATATACAGGGGCCAAGGTCAGTTCCTGCTTCGCGGTTCATTAAAAACAGCCCCTGGAAAAGTGGTGGCCAGCCTGTGGACAGACAGCAACACCAGAAGCTGGGAGTGCAGTGGCCCTGGAATCAGGTGGCCTGGCCACCAACAATAGCTCTGGCATTCAGGGACCCTGGGGCCTTTATGCCAGGTTCCAAGCTTCCCCTGTGGTAAGGGAGGCAGGTGGGAGGGTTATCCAGAGATGGCAGCATTGATGGAGCTTTACCAGGTGCTAGCACTGTGTGGGGCACTTTACAGGTATGTACACTACCAGGAAAGCCATGCTCTTCATAGCCCCATTTTACAGATGAGTAAATGGAGGCATGGAGAGACTCAGTAACTGACCAAGGCCACACAGACCGTGCTCCTCATACCTCCACCTAACCATCTGTCACTGGGAGGCCACAAAGAACTGTGGCCTGGTAAGTGATGTGTGCATGGTATATATTCCCAGTAAATGCTGCCGCACTATTATTACCAGTGTCATCATGATGCCGTCATCACTGTGTTTCTGTGGAAGTTGGAAGGTAAATGCAAGGTTGCCGAGGACACTCGGGGCCTGACATAGGATGAGAGGCTTCAGAAAGATCCAGGCATTCTGAAAGGAGCATCCAGTGGGAGGGGGAGCCAGAGCACTCTGTGCTCCAGCTGTTTCTGCTTTGAGGCGACAGCCTTGTGGTCAGAGGAGTTGGCTGGGAAGGAGAAGGGGCAAGGCAGACATCTGGGGAGCAGCAGAGGGGACTTGCTTGCTGTTTGGTAAGGTTCCCGAGGGTGCGAGGCCCAGATCCGGGCACCCACCCAAGCAAAGGTGGCTGGGAGAAGAGGACAAGTGCTCTCTCCAGGCCTACTGCCTGGGGCTGGGCCTCTTGGCCCTGAGGCCGTGACGTGGCTCTGTCTCTGTGTAGAAGCAGCTTCTGGCTTTCCCCCAGGAGTTCCCAGCCCCAGGGCTCTGACACACAGCCTCGGGTTTCTCTGCGGCTTATCTGCATGTGGTGTCACAGCTGAGCTCTGGTGGTAACACGTGTGTGTTTAGATGCCAAATTATCTAAAGCCACAGTCTGTGGCACAAGTCAACTGCTTGCAAAGGTATTATTCCATGAGTCATTTCAGTTGAGTATTAGGCTCAAGAGAAAATTGGAACCACCATTAGGGAGAAAAATTCTAATTTTTAAAATTTCAATACTAAAAGGAGGATATCCTAAAAATACCTGGATGATAGTGTCATCGAGAAGCAAGAAGGGAGAGACACATGGCTAGAGGTACAGGAATGAGGTACATGGGAGCTGAACCAGTCCTCTGCTTCAAGGGGCGCTGAAGGAGTGACAGCCAGGAAGAGTGGCCATGGTGGTGGGCCACCATCTGACCTGTCCTGCTTAAGCCCCAGCCTGTCCCAGTCCTGCATGATGACCCTCTATGGAGGGAGGCCTGGGGCCTGCCGTGTCCAGGACATAAGCTGGGAGAGCCCAGGCTGGGATGGAGCCTAGCGTCATGACTACCTGGTGTCATGACTCCAACTGAAGTAGGCCTGAGGAGGGAACTGCTGTCCCAAGGCCAGCCTTCAAACTGTACCCTACTGCTCCATTGAACCTCCAGCCAGTCAGTAAAGCTGTCAAGGCCCAGGTTCTGTGGACCGTTATCAGGAGTTCTCACTGTCACCCATGAGGTGAGGGGAGATGAGTGAGCACACTTTCAGAACTGTCTTGGGACACAAGCCTGCTAAGTACTCACTCCTATGATTATGAGCTGATTTATGTTAGACGGAGGGAGCCACATAGGCAGTGACCATGTGGCAAGAAGAAACAGGTACCCAGGAGAGGTAAGGGGCAGTGTGGCAGAGAATGAAGCTCCAGAGAGCCAGGATTTGAGGACCAAAGTGAGGAGAGTTCTGAGCTTGTGGCCAAGAAGGTCCCCTCTCCCACAGTCCAGCTCTTTCTCATGGCTGGGTTTTATTCCTCGCTCTTCCCTCTTCCAAGAGTGTGAGCCTCTCTGGGAAGGAGGCAGTAGAGGGTCCAGAAGCTCCTTGTCACTGTGTGCCTTGTGCTTGAGGGAGAGCCCCACCCAGACCCACCCAGACACGCGCCCATCGCAGTGTGATGTGGCCCTGCACCACCAGGCAGCTTCAGGAGGGACATGAAGCTGCTGTGATACTAATCTTAGTCCCCATTTCCCACAGAGTTCTTTTGCTGGGGCTCCTGGGGCACGCTCAGAAGTTGAGGTTGTGGTCCAGGTGAGATCCTAGGGGAAGATAAATGTATGTCTGGTCCACCTCTCAGCTGCCTTGATCCCTGTCATGCTAGCCAAGAAGTTTCCAGCAAGTATGTGAACAGAGTTTGGAAGCCTTGGAGGCAGTGTAGGTTTCACCCACTCTACCTGAAGCCCCTACCTGTGGCTTCGGAGGCCGCCCAGTGATGGAAGCTTCCACAAGGCCCTTGGGTCGTTCTAGGTGTGCGGTCTCCTAGCAGCATGACACTTCAGCTTGTCTTCCTGGGCCTCCATTTCCTCATCAGCAAAATAATGGCTACAGCAGGGTGGCTACTTTGGTTAAATGAGGCAATACAGCGCCTGACACTTTAGAAAGCGCCATCTTCCTCCTGTTATTATAATGATCATAAATAAATTTAGATGACCCATTTTACATTCGGAATAGCCTCTCTCTGCATTTATTTTCAAACTTTTTATTATGGAAAATTTCAAACATACACTGGATAAAGCAGTTATAATAGACACCTGTGTGTCTACTATCACCCACTTTCAACAGTTTTCAACTCACAGATAATCATCTCATTCAGCCATTTCCCAAACCTCAGGTTATTCTGCAATGAATGCTAACATCATATTTAGTTTATAAATATTTTAGTTTGTATTTTTAAAAGATAAAGGTTAAAAATGTAACCATTGTCACACCAGCACAAAATGAACACTAATTGCTTAATATTATCAACTCTCCAGACAGTGGTGTCTATGTATGATAGCATATATCCAGAAAGCAAGCACCAGAACTCATGTCCTTTGTAAATAAATATTTCAATATGTTTCACTAAAAGGTCAGAACAATTATCAGACCTCAAATAGAGAATAATGCTTATGAACATCAAATATCCATTCAATGCCCAAATTTTGCTGTATATCTCACTTTAAAATGTGGGTTTTGTTCAAATCAGAACTCTTGTTGTAAAGTTCATCTTTTTTCCACAGATTTGCATTGTCCAATCTGACTAATATCAAGCATCCATAGATATGTAGCTTTAGTGTGGCAGTTCTTAAAACGTGATTCTCAGGTGACATCTGGGTCAGTGAGACTACTACTTCCATTCTTCATACCACTACCAATAGTACTGCTGATATGACCACTACCATTAATAATAATGATTAATGATACAACTAGGAATAGCGTTACCACTATTATAAACACCATGACAACAGTGAGTCACAGCCACCATTAGAGAGCACACATTAAGGACAGACACACTGGAAGCGCTTTACTTATTAACTCATATTTCTCCCTGTATTTCTGTTGATCAGTGGAGAAGGGATAAATGAGAATTTTAAAGACTGGCTTCAGTGTTTGAGTCTGTAGCCTAATGAGGGCAAGAAAAACAAGAGAGAAATAAGAAGTGAGCAAAACCACGGCCTATGTAAAGAGGAAGCTCAGCTTCAGGACAGAGCATTAGTAGGTCAGCCCTCAGTCTGCTGGATCCAAATCCCAGCCCAGCCGCTTGTGAACTATCCAGCCTCCTGCATGTCATTTAGGTCCCAAGCCCCAGTTGTGCCAGCTTCATCAGGGTGGGGTAGCATTCATTATTAATGTACGTGAAGCACTTAGAACAGTATCTGGCACAGTCTGTTCTCTGTGGTTGTCTCGTCACCTTCACCACATTCTGGAGGGTCTTTGGAAAGGCTGGAGTAGTTGGGGGAGGGGTGCGGAGCAGGCTACCTGGGCCTTGAGGGACAGCTACAAGAGATTCAAATGGGTAGGGTGACTTCAGCAGCAAAAGTCACAGAAGGACTTCTAGTATTTCAAAGCACATGTTTCATGACAGAAACGGATCCACATTTCAGAAACACAAAACTTAGCCAGGTGCATTGATGCATACCTGTAATCCCAGCAACTCAGGAGACTGAGGCAGGAGGATGGCAAGTTCAAAGCCAGCCTGAGCAACTCGGTGAGACCCTATCTCAAAATAAATAAAAAAGACTGGGGATGTAACTTAGTGGGTTCAGTCCCCAGCACTGCAAAAACAAAACAAACAAAACTTAGTTCTTTCCCTAAGCCAGCACTGATTGTTGTTGAGCAAATGGTTCAAGGTCAGGCTGCAGGTCAGAGGTTTCCAGTGGAGAAGCGCATCCTCATAGAGCTAGGGTCTCAGGGTCAAGTCCAGCCCCTCCTCCTCTGACTCTTGAGCTGATTAAGTCAGCCTTGATGTTTTTTCCCCATTAAAGTGGAGATCCAAGCCTGCTTCTTTGGGTGGAACCCCAAGTTCTGGGCAAGCGGCCCCAACACAAGCGACGCCCCATTGTGAGGACAGGCACCTCTTTGTTCCCTTCCAGATGCACAAGGGGGAGTGCTCCCCTCGAAGAGCTTTTTACATAAATCAGAGGCACCCACCGATAGGCTGTGTGTTCAGTCTAAAGAAGCAGGCTCGTTAATCTTTTGCTCAGCTTGCGAAAGTGTTTTCTTATCAAATAATAGAGATGATGGCAGTGGTGGCTTTATGATACTGACTTGTGATTCCCCTAAATACCATTTCAAGAAGATTTGCAATGTTAAGCTCTTTTTTCTCTTCCTCTCCCCCTTTCTGTGCATTAAATTTCCATCTGTTTACCCAAAATGGAAGTAAATGAAATAATAGCTATTGGGTGAGTTAAGAACTTGCTTCCATGTATTCCCCAGGCTGGCGTAGCCAGTAACTCCCAAACCGACTTGTTGGTAGTGTGCAGTGCACCCAGGGAGCTGTCCCGCCTACCCCAGCTGTTCCCCATCACCTCACCCTCTTGTTTTCTCTCTGAAATTGCCTTGCTTAAGTAATTGTTTACTTGTCTATCCCTTCCCGACCCCTTTAATGGAAAGACCACAGATCTGCCTTGTTCCTGAGGTCCTCAGCACATAGAATAGTCCCTGGCACACAGTATTTTGTTCAGTTCACAAAATAGGCGGTAGAGACTCATGGTTCAGCTCCTTAAGAGTTAGGCTGTAATATGGGGTCCCTGCTCTGTCATTTACTAGTTATGTGACTTTGGGCAAGTTATTTAATTTCCCAAGCTACCATTTCCCCAGCTTGAAACGGAAAATGACTTGACCTACTTCCAAAGGATTTTGTGGGGATCAGATGAGGTAATACATGAAAAGGGCTTGTCACAGAATAAGCTCCCCATATATGGTAGCTGCTCACATCAGTATCATTACTATTATCATAAACCTATGGAAGGACTAAAATAGCTAAATCATGTTTAATGCACAAATAATCCAAAAACATTGGTGAATTTAAAAGTTGTATCTACTCAGAATTGCATATTTTCTCTCTCTTACTTATATACCTCCCTCCTTGGTCCCTGCCCTTATTTTCACCTTAACTCGGATCAGATAAGTGCCTGGTAGCCCAGGAGCCAGGTGAGTAAGAGAAAATGAGGTAAACCAGATGTCCCCAAGAGATTGATTTGAACAAAGACTTCTACAAACCCACCACCCAAGGATTTCAAAAAACTATACAACCTGGATATTTTCTCTGCCATGGGATCAAACACCAAGCACACCAAGTATCAGGTACTCTCTGTAGTCAATGGTGTATCGTGTCGCTGGTGCTCGCGGGTTTGGCCATGCAGCCTATGCATAATGGGCTGCCATTACCAACCTGGGAGTGATATGATCTGGTTATTTTGCACGGACTAGAGGCATCAAGACAAAGCTTTAGCGCCTGTGAAGCACATTACACAGCGTCCTAGCTGATCCGCACCACAGCTCTTAAGGGAAGCTGCTTCCATTCCCATTTACGAATGAGCAGACTGAGGCCCAGAGGGTCCACTGCATGCCCAAGGTCACAGCAGGGAAGAGGCAGCTGAGCTCAGGCAGGATGTTGGATTGTGCTCATGCAGTGACTTCACACTGTGGTAAATCCTCCCCTCCCAGAGAGCGAGGTCCAGACTCAGGGACTGGGTCTCTCAGTCAGCACTTCCTCTTCCCAGTGTGCCCTGGGCAGCTAGTGCCCAGCAACTTGGGGCCTCTTTCCCGTCAGATTTGAGTTTGCTGTCTCTGGGTGGCCAGCCTGAGTGTGGGCATCTGCCCAGCATAAGGGAAGGAGCAAGCCAGGGATTTGGAGCAGACAAAGGAAGTGGCGGTGCCAGATAACAGCACGAAGACAAGATGGGATCCTAGCCTAGGGGGGACAAGTGCCCCCAGGGGGCTGCCCTGTGCGTACAACTTCCTGTCCCATTGTTATACCCGCTAGTCCTCACAGAAAAGACGACTGGGAACTGCCGGGGCCCCAGGCTTGGTGTTGGTTTGGAGTGTTTTTCTAACACAGGCAGGAACAATCCCCTTTGTCCACAGTCCTCCAGGATTCTAAGAGCGCCTTGGTGCAGGGAAATCCCAGCTCTAAAGCGAATTGATTTTGCTTTCTTAAGGCAGCTTCTGAGGCTGAGCTGGAGATTTTTTGGCCCCTGAGGATGGGAGCAGGATGGGAGCTGAGGCCTGTCAGGAGCCAGGCTGGGCTGCTTTCTGACCTGCTCCTACTTGCCTGCCAAGCAGCTCTTCAGAGTTCTCTCCTCCCCCAACACCAGCACCTCTGATAGCTGTGACTCGCCCTCCACGCTCCTTACTATTGGTAGGTTTGGAAGGAAGCTCTTAAGCCTTCTTAAACTTGGGGTCCATCCCTGAAGCTTGGGGTCCAGCCTGCAGTCCCAGCCAACTTTGCGGCCTGATAAGGCTTTGAGTACAAAAGCTGAAGTTTGGGCAGATTGGTGACATGAACCCAAGGCACAGGTGCTCAATAATGCCTCCTTCTGGTTCTCTGCTGGCCAGGGGGGCATTTCCTCCACAGGTTGGTATCGTGACAGATCCTAGGGTGCTCATTTTGTTTTTATTAAGGGCAGAAAAACCACCATTAACTAGCTAACTAGTCTTGGTCAGTTTTCACTTTTGTACAATACATACTAATAATATACCTCCCTTGCAGGGTGGCTGTAAGGATTAGAGATAATTTAGTAAATTGGCCTCATGCTTTCTTGGCATGTACTAGGCCCTCAGCAAATCCCAGAAGTGATGGTGTGCTGCTTAAAAGCCCATGCTGGAGCCTTACCTGAGGCTGTAGTTGGGATGTGGGTGCAGAAAATAGAGTCAAGGCCCCACCCTAGGAGCCTGTTCTTTCTCTTTTCAGATACATACCCATTCCCAGTGCCCCATCTCCATCAACAAAGCCACTATTTGCCTGTTAAGAATTTCTTACATGCATAATCCTTTTCAGCCTCAAGAGCTGCATGTTTTTGCTTCCTCTCAGAAGTTTCCAGAAGCTTTTCATGTAACATTGGTCATCTTTCAGCCTCAGACAGAGGTGCTGTGAGATTACACTAGGCTGAATTTGAGCAGAATTACCTTTTCCTAGAGCCTAGACAAAAAGATCCCATCCCTGTCCCACAGCCTGGCATTTGAATAGAAAGACCCCCATCCCTGTCCCACTAGATGAGCAAAGCAGGACGGGTGAACCCTGGGGTTCTCCCAAGGTTGCCTTGTTGGCAGAGGCAAGTGCTCATGGAAGGGAAGTGTATTTGAGCAGATTAGAGGCCCTCACTTCTCTGGCTTCCAGATAGTGAAAGAGCTGTGGTCTCTGGTCAGTTACCACAGACCCCAAGCAAGGAAGAAGAAAACAAGTCTCTGACATATGGCAGCCATGGGGCCCTGTAGGTGAGATGTGACCCATTAGCCAAGAGAGCCACATTCCCCAGGAAGTAGAGGAGGCCAGCTGTTACACTGCTCCATCCAGTGTGTGGGACGTGGTGATACCCTGGCCTGCTGGACCAGCCACCCACCCTCTAGGCAGTCATGCTGGGAAGTTGTGGCCTGGGAAATGGGGCAGATGCCCTGCACCTTGCAAGGCTCAGGCACGGCCTTCCCTGCTGCATGGGAAAGGGTAAAGGGGCAGTGGCCCACGTGCACTCCCCACTGGAATGTAGCCCATCTCACCCACCCAGAGTCAGTCCCAGCCATCAAGAAAAAGATGGCTGTGTATCCTCCACCAAGGCCTAAGGTCTCATGGAGATCAGCACAACCACATCTACCTTTTTCCTTCCCCAGCAAAATTCCACCTCAACATCCCAGCCACCTTCCCAAAGACTGCCTAGCCCTGAGCTGTCACATGTTCCTGATTGGGAAGCTCTCATGGGAAACAGTTCTCTCTTTTTATCTGGAAATTATTTTCATTTTATCTGAAGAAAATCATTTGCCAGGGCTGAGGTTGTAGCTCAGTCGTAGAGCCCTCGCCTAGCATGTGTGAGGGCTGGGTTCAGCACCACATAAAAAATAAATAAATAAAGGTATTGTATCCATCTACAAATAAAAATATACTTTAAGGGGAAAAAAAAAAAAAGAAAAGAAAATCATTTGCCAATACCCAAGTCTACCCAAGCCTCCAGGAACCAGAGATAAAGTAGTTCCCCTTCACTAGAGAGCTCTGGAGTAAGAACAGAGCCCTGAGAACATGCTGGCAGCCAGAGGATTCGGCCTCCAGGATGGCAAACGTGCCTGGCCTTACTTATGTATTCAATAATTGAGTTCCTGGTGGGTTCCTGTGCTGAGGGATGGGGAGACGCCAGTGAGCAAAATAGTCTCTGCCCTCAGAAAAATTATAGTCCAAAGGAGAAAGCAGACAAAACCCCACAGAAACAAATGAAAGCATTACAAATTGGGTTAGTACTGTGTGGGGGCAGAGTGCAGAGCTGGAGGAGAGAACAGAGACCTGCAGAGCTGGCTGGGGGGAGGGACAGGACCACCCGCTGCCTGAGGGCAGCATGGGCCAGGCATAGGGACCTGGGGGCAAAAGGTCTTTAGCCAAGTGACCTAACACTGTGTTGACACAGCAGTTCTACCTCCTGCCTGGTTGTCCTGGTGCTGATAGTCGTAGCAACCCTCTTCCCTCTGAAGAGTGGTCCATGTTGGGTGACACATTCCAGATCTTCCTCAGTGTGAGATGGGGTACATCCCAATAAACCCACCGCAAGTTGCAAATGCTGTAAGTGGAAAGTGCATGTCGTGTTTAATACTTCCAACCCACTGAAGATCCTGGCTTAGCCCAGCCTACTATAAACAAGCTGCAGTGGGGCAGAACCATGTCACACAAACCTGTTTTATAATGAAGGGTTCCAGGTCTAATTTATTGAGTACCATGCCAAAAGTGCAAAAAGAATAGTTGTATGGGTGCACTTTTGCCCCATACAAGTCAGAAGACTAAGTCACATCATGTGAAGTTACTATATGAGGTTACAGTGCCTAAAACTCATCTCTAAGACGATGCAAACCAGGGCCAGATGACTGACCCATGTCAGTGAGTGTACGTCCAGGATCTCGGACTCGAGGCACACTGCCTGGGTTTACAGCCCAGTGCTGCCACTGGCTGGGTGCGTGATGTGGGGCAAATCTCTTCACCTCTTTAGCCCTCAGTTTCCCCAGATGTAACGTAGGCATTGTGATAATACCAGCTTCACAAAGCAGGTATGAGGAGTAAATCAGTCAATAGATGTAAAACAGTGCCTGGTGTGTTGTACACTCTGTACTGTACGTGCTGGTTGTGAGTGGTTTCCTCTTATTCCTATGTACCCCAATTGTGTCACATAGTTGACCTCCATCCCACTGCAGTTAGGCTGCCCTTGAGACATCCAGGGCAACCATGGGACAAAAGCGGGGCAATGATTCCCAGCTCATCATGATTCAGGTGGGTTCTAAATGGCTCTCCATATGTATCCCCAGCCAGGTGTGGTGGTGCACACCTGTAGTCTCAGCCACTAGTGAGGCTGAGGCAGGAAGATTGCTCAAGTCTAGGAGCCCACAGCCAGCCTGAACATTAGTGAGACCTTGTTCAAAATAAATAAATAAATGACCCTATAGGGTCGGGCATGTGGCAAAGGTAGAATAAGTGCTTGGCATGCACATCAACCCCAACAGTGGGGGGGAAAAAAAACCTAGAAATTATCAAATGCATGTCTGGGCAAGCTTTATCAGGCACCTCTAATCTGTTTCAGATGAGTCTTAATAAGAAAAGTATATTTTCCCCCACAGAAAGTCTAAAGCCCCACCTCAAACGGAAGTCACCTGACCACACACACAGGTCAGCTGCCCAGCAGCCTGACTCAGGCAGGGTGAGACAGGCCTGGGGGTCCGAAGAGAGAAACATGCCCAACACTGACTCTAAGCTGAGCCAAACCATTCTGGTTTACCCAGCAATTCTAGAAAAATAATTAGTCCAAGATGTGAGCCGGACTAGAATTGCTTCCTTTGTGCTGGGAGTGGAATCTGACTTCGGTGGGACAATGTTGGTTTTATTCTACATGGATGTTTTGGCTTGGTTTTGGGCCACAGTGGCTCTGTGGAAATCTCGGGGAAGCCGCGGAGAGGGCCTCAGGGCCAGCACTCCAAGCCAACCCCGACCTTCTCAGAGAAGTCTGTGTTTGTGGAGCCACCGCTTGATTGGGAAAATCGGGCCATCTTTGCAGTACTACTTGCCACCTCCAGACCCAGCCCAGACGGCAAGATGGGGAGGGGCGTGGGAGCAGCGTGTTTCACAGGAAGATCTGTGAGAAGCGGGGAGTGTGAGGGGACCTGACCCTATTCAACCCTGAGCTTGCCTCCGACTCCCACTCAAGGTGGAGCAAAGTTGGCGGAAGAATTTAGGTCTGAGGGTGGGAAGCTTGGTGGAGGCCCCCTCCCTTGATCATCACCTGTACTTCTCTGGCTCATGCTTTCCTGGGCTCGGAGGATGCTTTCAGGAGGGGCGGGCTGAACTTAGAGGCTGATGGGGAAATCTCCTGAGGGAGCAAGGCGTGATGTGCCTCCCCTACCTGCAGCCCAGAAAATCAGGCCCGCACCCCAGAGTTGCCGTGCACACAGCCGGGGGGGCAGGGAGTGAAACCGGGGGTGGCCCTGCTTCCCAAGGCCAAGCTTGGGCCTGGTCTCATGGCCCTTCCCAGCCAACACATGCAGTCTTTGTGCCCAGTTCCTCTAGGGCACAGAGGGGGACAAAGCTGCTGGCTGTAGACACTCAGCACATTAGATTGGGGATAGAGGCACAAGGCATCCTCCTGCCTGGGGCTCAGTTACTTGGCCTCCAGTTACCAGCCTTTGCCCATCTGCCAACCTGACTCTTGCCCCAGGCCCTGCCCACATCAAGAGAGAACAGAGCCTGCTTTAAGCTGGAAATTGGAGGCATTTCCTGTTCCATGTTGTTAAGACACTGCTTATAGGACTGTAATCCCAATAAATCATACATTTGTGGAGTAGGCAGGGTTCTCCCCCCCCCACCAGCCGCCCTGCCCCGCCCCGGGCTGCAGGGATCTCTTAAAACCAAGACCTTAAGAAGTGTATTCTCTCTTTTTTTTTTTTCCCTAAGGGGGAAAATGGGTCTTGTAGCCTTGGTCCTAGTGAGGGGCCTTAGAAGCCTTCAGATCAATACTGTTGGGCTCATTGACGTGATTCATGTCAAGGGAGAGATGAAAAGAAACCGAACAGTAGTGACACCTGGGTCTCCTGTCTCTGTTTCTTTGCTGCCAAGGCGGAGAGCCGGTGCTGCCAGAGAGCCCACAGCCCACACTCAGCATAGTGGTTGCATTTGTTTTCTCTGGTTTATGAGCCGGGCTGAGCACTGGTGGGCCGCTCGCGGGCAGGCTTCTGCTGGCTTTACGTGTTTATACTTGCTGTCAGGGAGGAGGCAGGGTGGTTGGCTGGACTGGGAGGGCTGGGGCTGAGGCATTTAATAGAACCAGATTCCTATGGCCTTTGTTGCTGTTGTGTGTTTTTTCTATCAACAGATACTAAACTCGCAGTCATAGTTAAGGTTTGCAGAGAACGACCACGTTCCAATCACTGAGCTCAGCACTTTGCATATGTGTTTCCCACCATCTTAGGAGGTGGTTTTCTGATTTAGACCCCTTTTGCTCATGAGGCAACTGAGGCTGGGAGAGGGGAGCCAGCATGCATGGAGTCACACGTTTGATTCATTGGGAATGCCCCAGAGCCCGTGCACTTGAACTCTGCAGAAGGCACAGCTACTTTCATGTGGAATCACTGAAACAAGAGGAGAGGGGTTTTCATCATTGAAAAAGTCTACAAGCCACTAACTTCACCACTTTCTCAATAGAAAAACAGGCCCGAGGAGAGTAATGATATGCCCAAGTTCAATTGTATTGAAGAAACTAGAACTTTCTCCAAGTGAGGAAGCCTCAGGGAAGGGGTCTAGGAGCCTCAGATCCCTGTGCCAGGATTGTGCATACAAACCATATGCCACACTGGCATTTTCCCCAGATCTTGTGCCACCAGAGGGGAGAGTCCTGCCCCATGCCTCTGCTGCCTGCCCACCCCAAGCAGTGTTGTCTTAGGGATCCGCCATGGTCTTCTAAGGCTGAGGTCCTTCCAGTGTGGTCCCAGAGACTCTTTCTAGGAGTCCACAGCTTGTTTTCAGAAGATACTATTTGCAGCCAGGCACAGTGGCCCCCACCTGTAATCCCAGCCACTCTGGAAGCTAAAACAGAAGAATCTCAAGTTCAAGGCCAACCTCAGCAACTTAACAAGACCTTGTTTCAAAATAAAATATAAAGGGCTGAGGGTATAGCTCAGAGCACTTGCCTAGTACATTCAAGGGCCTCAGGAGCAGATTCAATCCCCTGTACCACAAAAAAAAAAAAAAAAATGTTATTTGTATTTTCATCCTTGTCATGGGAGAGAGGGGTTTCCAGATACCATGTGATGTGATGGTGATGTCACTCTAACAGCTAATGGGATATGGAGTTAGTTATAGATTCATGCATTTTAGCATTTTCTCGGTTTCAATTTCTGATGGCCATGCATCAATAGAATAACACACCTAAAATCTCTTTGAGGTTCTTGATAATTTTTAGAAGTATGAAAAGTGTCCTGAAACCAAAACTATCTGAGAACCACTACTCTTGAGTTATCAGACCCAGGCAGAGAGAAACTCATGAGGCAGAAGGACTGGGCAAGGCAGGTTTCCTGGTCCTGACACCTACACTCTGGCACAGAAAGACTTGCAACTGGGCTTAGGCCCGGCAGAGGCAAGAAGTGGGAAATGGCCTTCTGCTTTGGGAAGGAACAAGGCAGAGAGACCTTGAGGAAAGCACATGCATCAGTGGTCCTCAGCCTTGCTCCTCCAGGCCCTTTTACCCTGGACTTAGAACACAGTCATGGCCATTGCAGATGGGAATTTTTATAGGGATTTTCCAGAATGTCCAGTAATGTAGGCCAGCTCTACTCAACAAGCTCAGTGGGCTAGTTGAAATTACCAGAAAGGAAACAGCATCCTGAAACCCATAGCCCCTGGAGGCATGTTGCTGAGAAAGCCTGTGAATCGCTTATCTCTTCACCCGTTCTAGGACCTCAGGCCAGGGAGTGAGTTGGCTAAGGAGAAAGGCCTGACAAAGTTGGACTGGGGCAGGTACAGCCTTATTTGGCAGTGGATGGGTACTAACCACTACCCAGAAGCAGAGGGATGATCTAAATTTCTCTGTATTATAAGAGTATTGATCAAAGTTTAATTCAGGAAACCGAAACTGCACTAGGTATTTTAAGTAGGAAGGGATTTAAGGAAGGGTATTGGGCACTAACAGAATTACGGGAAGGGCCTCAGGAGCAGATTCTAGACTGAGCCTTCAGGAATGGCTGCAAGGACAACACCTTAAAGCCAGAATCAGGAAGTCTTTGCTGCTTTTACCACCACTGCACTGCCTCTGGAACATAAGGAAGAAAGAAAGTAGACATTGGAATGTTCTGTACGTAGGGGGAAAAAAGATCTGATGCTTTCATGACCTCATTTACTAACAAAAACAGAGAGAACACAAAGGTGGCCTCTGCCTCACAGTCACTTACAGGAACTCATAAGCAGCATCTTAATGGGGAAATCTAATTTGAATGTCGAACCCCAGGTGCAAAGGAGTCTGGGAAGTATGGTTTTCAACTTTCCAGTGCCTAAGCAAGATGATACAATGGAGGCAGCATGAGCCAGTCCCCAGCATACACTCACTGAGGTTATCAATACTGCATTTTCTCATGTGCTGAGTTCTAAGAGGCATGAAGCGGGAGAATGAGTCAAGACACCATCTGGTTAGGCTTCATGATTTCCCAAACTCCCTCTTGGGTTTCCCATAGTGCAGCTGGGAGATGCCCACTTAGAGCTTTAGCAGCCGCACTTGGCACATCATCCTGGCTTCTGGCCACAATAGGAAAGAATGGCTGGCAGAGCCACCAGTTATCTTTTTATTTACACGTCAGTCACCACTGCTAATGGTTTAACCAAAGTCGTCTCCTCAGATTAGGAGGACTGGTAGATACAAGTGTCTCTCTGAGCCTGTCTTCCAGCCTTGTAATGAATTTTTGAATGGTATTTTTTTGAAATTCACAAAAAAATATTTGGCAGGGGGAATTCACATGAGCAGTTATAATCAAGGGAGATCTTGTTAGCAGAGGGATAATTTGTGAACAGCTTGTTTTTCCTCTCTAGATTACACAAGTTCCCCCATAAAGTTCTAACTTCCTACTCTAGTGAGTCAACACTGTGCCCTTCAAAATCAGACGTCATTCTTAACTGGGAAGAAACGTGACTTGGCCCATAACTGAAGGCCTGGATATGTGATGCTGATGCTGATGCTGATCCCTACTTTCAGCCATTCAGCAAACATTCACAGAGGATCTGTTGCACAGGCTTTGGAGAATACAGAGATGAGGAGGGCACCACTCCTGACATTAGCAGGAACACGGGACACAGCTTTACTGCTGAAAGACTGAGGTCTAGGGGGTTTCAGAGCAGGAAGAGATGGCTTTGAGAGAGAATTTGGGAAGGCTTCTGGAAAGAGGTGACATTGGAATGGGGCCTTGAAGGACAAATAGAATCTAGACAGGCAGAGTCGAAAACTGACCCCTCTGACAAAGAGTTGGGATTGGGCAGGGTGAGCTGGAGAACCTCAAGGGCTGCTGGTCAGCCATGTCCTGGTAACAGGTATTCAGGGCCAGATAAAGTGGAGTGAGGCTCTGGGCCCCCTTGAAGGTCAGGACACTGTGAGGCCTTTCCAGCCTGTGGCCTCCCTGTGTCCACATGGTAGACCAGTTCAGTGACACAAACCCAGATAGATTTTCTGTACCAGCAGAACCAGAACATCAGAATAACTTCCCAAAAGAGCCACTTTCAAGGTCACATCTGATTTCTCTCTCACTCACTGTGTGTGTGTGTGTGTTTTAAGCATCTTTTGCCCTCAAGGAGAGGAACTTTTAAAACTATGGCAATAGCCTGAGGTTTTAGAGACATGGGATAAGTGACAGGGCAGTCTTTGGAGGTTACCTGAAGAAACTGAGCAGGGAGAGAGCACATCTTTTTCCTGGCTGGAGTGCTTTGGAGTGTGTCAAGCAGAAAGATGGTGGCACACAGGCCCACTGCCTGAGAGCCCCGGGTATCAGGAAGTGGAGTGTGTGGGGCCTGGCTGCCTGCCCTGGCCTGGCGCCTGCTCCCTGGCTTAGCTTAAAAGGAAGGGTTGTGGGATGGGGCATCAGGAGGGGCTGGGGACTTAGACAGGAGGCCAACTCTTGGGCTATCATCAGAGAGAACAGCCGTGAGGGGCGGGGTTCCAGGGCTGCCTTCTTGGGCTCCTGTGAGGGAAGCGCACCATCCATTCCGGATGGACAGAGCGGGCTGGGTGACCATCCAGTCACCATGAATGGCGTGAATGGCACCCCCTGGTGGCACATAGCATGCTTTGAAAGGTGTCCCCTGGAACTTGCAACTCAGCAGCTTTACTGGCGACCCTTCAGTTGTCCTGCACCATGGCCGTGGGCTTTTGGTGTCACAGAGGCCTCCTGGGACTGATCTTCCCATAGGACTTTGGACTGCGACTCCTCCCTGAGTACCAGGCTGGAGCCACCCTGGGCTGACCCAGGAGGTTGTAGGGACCACCTCAGCCTGGGCTCCAGCCAAGGGAGCAATGGCCGTGAACTATACATGTGTGGTGTGACGTGTCTCATCCAGCCGCCCCGCAGCCCCGGAAAACCCAGGTTGCACTCTACGGCAGTTAAAGACGGTATTTTGGATGCTGAGGTGACACTAGCGTGTCTAGAGTTTGGGTCTGCATCTACTATTCAGGGGACAACCTTTCCCCCCTTCAGAGAGAGAACCTAGCCACTGAATCCCTGGAGGGGGCAGGAGTCTCCATTGTGCACACTGGCAGGCCTCCTTTCACTGCCATTTATAGACCCTGAGCTCTGCTTAGTACAGCCATCGTGGCAATTCCTCCTGACCCTTGACAAGCTTTCTGTGGAATGGGGGGCAGTTGAGGTCTCTGAGCAGAAGGACCAGGTCCCCTCCACACCTCACAGCCTGCAGGTTATGGGGCAATTCGACTTCGTGGCCATTTTCTGAGACCACATGAACCGAAGGGGCCCCCTTGCTTCAGGAAGCATCCCACCAAGACCTGACCTCTCTCTGCTGCTCCCAGGCCCTTCATGCTGCTGCCACCGCTGATGGAGTGGATGCGCGTGGCCATTACCTATGCAGAGCACCGCCGCAGCCTCACGGTGGACAGCGGCGACATCCGGCAGGCAGCCCGGCTCCTGCTGCCCGGCCTGGACTGCGAGCCCCGACAGCTCAAGTAAGTACCCGTGTCCAGCCACTGGAAATTCTCCTCTTCTCCCTTTTTCCTCTAGTGGTGGGAGGGGGTCAGAGAGCTGGGGCTATAGCCCATTCAAGCTGCTCTAAGGGTGTTCTCTACAAATGCCAAGACCGAGTGTTGTCCAAACCCAAATTTTTGACCTCTGCCCAAACCCCAATTATGGCCTCCTTGATCTGCATGGCCCAGGCCTGAACCATGCTCCACACTGACCCAACCAACGATCACAGCGGAAGCTGCCCGTTGGGCATCTGCCATTTGCCCTCTGTAGACGCACATTTTATCTGCAACTCTCCTTAGTAGAGTCGATTGCAAGTGAGATTCCAGACCTCTCCCTACCTTTGGGACTTCTGGGCCTCCCCTGAACTCTTTTTTAAATATTTATTTATTTATTTATTTATTTTAGTTATCGGCGGGCACAACATCTTTGTTTGTATGTGGTTCTGAGGATCAAACCCGGGCCACACGCATGCCAGGCGAGCGCGCTACAGCTTGAGCCACATCCCCAGCCCACCCCACCCCTGAACTCTTAAAGAGAGACACAGCGGCAACTAGAACTTGGCCACCATAAGCACACTCTAGGTAGAGGGCAGCCTGCTCTGAGCAAAGGTCCAATCGGCCAATGTTTCCTCTGCAGAGCAGCCCCTGGGAGGTTATTTTAGTTCAGAGC
Organism: Marmota monax; assembly: GCF_021218885.2. NCBI lineage: Eukaryota > Metazoa > Chordata > Mammalia > Rodentia > Sciuridae > Marmota > Marmota monax. Next base: position 1,218,610 of record NW_026692072.1, on the reverse strand, counting down.
TTGATCCCTGACAGTTGACAGCTCTCCAGAGCTCGGCACACTTATTTAACCTGTTTATAGAAAAACAAGTGTGTGCTCTTCTTGTCACAGAACATGGTGAGACCACCACGACTGACCCGAGTGTTGGTCCCAGTCCTTCCCCCACCCTAGCCATGCTCACTGTCCACGTTGGCCCGGTCCAGCTGTGTCGTGGGTCATTGACAGGCAGGGTCCTAGTATGTCGCGCTCACACACCTCCTGGTCTCTTCTGTGCAGACCCGAGTGCTGTTTCAGTTCCTTCCGGAGGCTGGATGCCCGAGCTGCTACTGAAAAATTCAACCAGGACCTGGGTTTCCGCATGCTCAACTGCGGGAGGACGGACCTCATCAACCAGGCCATCGAGGCCCTGGGGCCGGACGGGGTGAACACCATGGATGACCAGGTAACTTCTGAGAGCTCCACCAGGAGGGGCTTAGGGACCAGACTCAGGGATTGACAAATTGCCAGAGACATAGTCCCCTCTGTCAGAAACCTGAGAGTTACTCAGCTCTGTGCTTCAGAGAGGTGAGCTGACTCCCATTCTAGATAGAATGTCAGCCTGGACGTTCTCGGGCACCCCTTGGACAACCCTGGGAATGTGACTTCTTCTTCCCTGTCTAGAGGACTGGTGACTGTCTCAGCTGGTACAAGGCTGGGAAAGAGCCCAGAGGAGTCAGTTCAGCCTCAAGCTATGGATCGTGATCCCTAACACCTACGGGCCTGCTTGTACCAGGCCCATGGAAACCCTTTGCCTTTGTGGACTTGACATTCTCACTGGATCTCGCACAGGCCTCTCGGTCAAAACAGGTGCCAGGGCTTCACGGGAGCCTTCATCTGGCTGCTGTCCCCCTCCCTCAGCAGCACAATGTGGAAGCCCGTGGACTTTAGCTTCGACAAACTGAGGGTTTAGTCTACCTTGGACAAGTCACAATACCTCCCCAGGGAGCTATGGCCCCACCTCTAAGATGGAGTCACAGTACCGCCATGTGGGGTGATGCTGAGAATTCTCCATCTAACAGCTAGTGCACGCTCAGTAGATATTCACTCTGGGCTTTGCTATTGATATGATTGTTCAGGTTGCTGGCAGTATGATGGTGCTCCTAGAATCTGTCCATCGAGGCCTCGCTAGCCTCTGGATGTCCCTGAAAACGGGGTAGAAACAACCCGAAAGGTAGTTCCTCCAGGGCTTCGAGCCTACATTAAGCTTAGACTTGTGAACAGATGCATGGAGCAAAAAGTCAAGTGTGTGAACAGAGGGGTGAAACAAGCCAAATTTTCATTCTTTTGCTGTTGACTTTTCTACAAAGGCTCAGCCTATTGTTCCTTAAACTTGGCGTTAGTAGAATGATGTGTGGGTGACCAGGCCATTTCTGTATCTCTGGGCACTAGGCAAGGATTGTGAGGTAAAGAGACTCATCTACACACTTACACCTGAGAGATAGCTCCGCACTCTCCCCCTGCCCTGTCACCCGCCACGGAGGCAGCGCTGGGAACTGCCCGCCAAACCAGGAGGGAGCCCCTACGTGGACTACTCTGCCACACAAAATAGGAATCTCAGTCTCTCTCTTGTGACGCTGCAAAGCGCCGGCTTCAGAGCTCACATGGACCTGGGTTCCTGTCCCAGTTCCGCAGTTAATTCCCCTTTTCAGCTTCTCATCCGTGAAGCGGAGCTCATAGTAGAGCCTGCCTCACGGGAACAGCCCAGTGACCAAGCCAGCTGCTGTATGTGGCCCACCCATAGTGACCCCTGCCCTGGCAGGGAGGGTGGGCCCCTGCAGTCCTCCTCCATAACAGTGGCGATGCCAGCCTACTCCCTGTGTTCAGCCCCATCTATGTATAAACTCACCCTCTTTTCTGCAGCCCTGTGAGGTAGACACAGCTGTCATTCCTGTGCTAAAGAGGACGAAACCGAGGCCCAGAGAGGACTCGTAACTTGTACAGTTTATAGTTCCCTCGGCAGAGGTAGCTGTTGTGCCCAAGTCTGGCTGTGGGCCCTTGCTTGTCTCCCTCTGGTATCTGCAGAGCTTGTGGGATTGCAACTGCTCAGCCTGCGGGTGCCCTGTGTCCAAGGGGCCTAGGAGGCACAAGGTGCAGGGGACTTCGGGATGAGCAGTTGGGTCAGGCAGGAGACCCACGTCTGGCATTTCTGAGGCAAAGGCCTACGGGATATGGGGTGTCGTGTCCTGTTCCAGACAGCTGAGCACCTGCCTTTGGTTCACGCAGGGTATGACACCGCTGATGTACGCGTGTGCTGCGGGGGACGAGGCCATGGTACAGATGCTCATTGATGCTGGGGCAAATCTGGATGTCCAGGTGAGCAAGCAGCAGGACGGTGCCAGGCCCTCACTTGGCAAGAGCACCCCAGGGTCTCCACTAGACAGGCTGTGGGTGATTTTTCAGACAACTGGGTCGATGTCTCAAGAGAATAGAAATAAAAAATACACAGAGATCATTACAAAGAACAGTTTCCTTAACATTTGGGCTGAGAGGGTGAGCTGACGGGAAAGAGAATGGCCAGGATTCTTTTTCTACAGAACCATTCCCCGTTTACCAGCCTAACCCCAAGCCCTCCCCATCATACCCAAATACTTCTCCCTGTGTCTCTGAGACATAATGTGGTCTTCTGCCATCTTTTGCCCAAGAATATTTACATCATTAATTGGACATCTACCCTTTTAAATTTTTTTTTTTTTTATTTTTAGTTATACCTGATAGTAGAATGTATTTTGACAGAATATAAATATATAAAGTATTACTTACTCTATTAGGTTCCCACTCTTGTGGTCATACATGATGTGGACTTACCGTTTGTGTATACAAATACAAGGCCAGGAAAGTTATGATCAATTAATTAATTATGATTAATTCTACTGTCTTTCCTGTTCCCTTCCCCTCTCCCTTCCCTTCATTACCCTTTGTCTAGTCCAATCTATTTCTATTATTCCGCAAATCAGAGAACATTTGGCCTTTGGTTTTTTCAGATAGGCTTATTTCACTTAGCATGATATTCTCTAGTTCCATCCATTTACTGGCAAATGCCATAATTTCATTCTTCTTTATGGCTGAAGAATATTTCATTGTGTGTGTATATATATACATACATACACACATACCCCACACATTTTCTTTATCCATTCATCCATTAAAGGACACCTAGGTTGTTTCCATAGCTTAGCTATTGTGAGTTGAGCTGCTATAAACATGGATGTGGGGCTGGGGATATAGCTCAGTTGATAGAGTACTTTCCTCGCAGGCACAAGGCCTGGGTTCCATCCCCAGCACCACAAAAAAAAAAAAAAAAAAAAAAAGGATGTGGCTGCGTCACTGTAATAGGCTGTTTTTAAGTCTTTGGGGTATAGACTGAGGAGTGGGATAACTGGATCAAATGGTGGCTCCATTCCAAGTTTTCTAAGGAATCTCCATGCTGCTTTGCATAATTGGTTGCACCAATATCCACCAGCAATGTATGAGAGTACCTTTCTCACCACATCCACACGAACATTTATTGTCCCTTGTATCCTTTATAACTGCCATTCTGATTGGAGTAAGATGGAATCTCAGTGTAGTTTTAATTTGCATTTCTTTAATTGCTACCCTTTCTTTTTGAGCTTTATCCACACAGTGCTCCAGATAGACGTTACCAACTGAATGTAGGTAGAAAGCACTTGAATTGACTCCAGTTCACCATCCCCTTCATTAAGATGCCTGTGTCACCTGCCCAGGAATGTCACCTACCCTAAGGTCATCTACCCTAATCATGTGTTGTTTTCTCCAGGTTCCAAGCAACTCTCCCAGGCACCCCTCCATCCACCCTGATAGCAGGCACTGGACCTCCCTGACATTTGCCGTGCTGCATGGACACATCTCTGTAGTCCAGGTGAGCCCCTCCCAGGTGCACAGCATGCCCCTGCTTCCCAGGTGGACTGGGCCCCAAGCATCACCCCAGTGTCACCCCTAAGGGCAGCTGCTATGAATCAGACCTCAGAGAGACTGTTTAAAGCCGGCTCCCTGATCAGCAGGGCAGCAGCCCACCCAGTGTGCCTCGAGAAAGGAGCAAGTAGAAGGATATGTGTAGAATTGTGGGAAACAAGAACCAGACCCAAGCAGAACAGGTCAGGCCTCAGTTCCTCTCACATGTGCACCCTAAGCACATGCTGGAGCTTCTCACCTCTGACCTCTGTGTGTACTGACAATCTGGCTCTATGCCTTGGTGTCCTTCCAGTTCTGCCCCCTCCCCATGTATAGGCTTGGTCTGTTTCCAGGTCCTGAGAGAGGACAGCTGGCACAGCTCAGCTGTCAAGCCAAGCTACATTGCTGCCCACCTTGGCCTAGGATGCCCCGCTGGCGTGGGGTGGGGTGGGGGTTCTAGGAATGGAAGCTGTGGGCAGAGCAGCAGGCACACGGCCACACACCACTCAACTCCCAGGTCCTCGGGTCACTGGTGCCTGCAGGGTTTCCTGGCCCTTCCTCATGGAAGCCCATATTATCTCTTGTCCCCTGATAGATTGGAAGTTCTGAGGGCACAGATTGTATCGAGCTTATTGGTGTTTGTCAACCTAACCCTGACCTATACTAGGGACTCCAAGTGGTCATTGCCTGGCTGGCTACCTCACCTGGCCTGCTTTGCAGTTACTGCCCTATGAGCACCTGAGCAGAGGGCCCATAGGGTGTGCCCTGGGCTTGCCTGGACTAGCGCCCAGTTTCACCCTGTCGGGCAGGCCTTCCTCTGCACTGACCCAGGCAGTGGGAGTGACTGATTTCTGACTGACAAGCCTCCAGCAGGTGGCCTCCCCGCCCCCACCCTCGAGTGGATCTGAGAGTCAGCCTAGGCACTGCCCCTGCCCAAGGGCCAGGCCAGGCCCAGCCCTCCTGGAACTACTTGGTATCTGTTAAGCCTGCCCCTGATGGAGCAAGGAGAGGCCATTTGTTGTCCTGGACAGTGTGTGACATTCTGCCCGGCTCCCTCACTTGCCAGCCTGGGGTACTAGCTCTTCAGCCCATCGTGGGCTGAGCTGATTCACTTCATTTAATCTCGGCAGCACCACAGGGCAGGCCTCTCTTCCCATCTTGCAGACAGGGAAGACTGAAGCTCAGGGTGTTGATGTCTCTGCCCCGGGTCACTCACTGGTCAGTGTCCAGAACGGCACCCTGCTGCCTCCCAGGGCCTCAGTTTCCCACTGTAGGTCACAAGTGACACTCTCTATTCTGTCATCTGTGTGAGTTCTCAGAAAGGTAACTGACGTATTTGGGAAAGCATTTGAAAAAGAGCAGTGACTCATAATTTCATGGCCCAGGTTCACAAGAGTGGAGTTGAAGCTTCTAGAATTTCTGAGCCCTGAGGGTAACCAGGAGTTCTAAAAGTCCAGTTCTTCAGGGGCCAGGATGAGCCGTGTCTTGATCACATGCCTGGGGAGAACTGTCCCCCAGCCCCCCTGTGCACTGAGTGATGTCCTCCCCCTGTGTCCTGGCAGCTGCTGCTGGATGCTGGTGCCCATGTGGAGGGCTCAGCAGTGAACAGTGGTGAGGACAGCTATGCGGAGACACCCCTGCAGCTGGCCTCTGCGGCTGGTAGGTACCCCACTGCCCTGCCCAGCCAGACCTCTCATTGCCAGGAGGCTCCGTCTACCCTGTGGAATCACCAGGCTGGGCATTTGGCCACACACTCCCTTTGGGGATGCTTGAAATCCCTCCTGGGCCACTGGGAGTTTCCCCTTGTCCCCATCCATCAGTGTTTCTGCTGAGTGTGGTCCCCAGACAGGTCAGCAGGGGAGGTGGGGCAGGATACACCTTCCTCCTCTCTACCTCTCACCAGCACTCCATCTGCACCACATGCAGTCAGCGTGGCTCCCCACGCCCGTATTCAGAGTTTAGAGTGCCCCTGTCCCCATCTCTTTTGCCTCAGCATTCCTGGTCAGCCACCATCTCATTGTCCTGGCATTAACCCCTTGTCTTTTAGGGAACTACGAACTGGTCAGCTTGCTGCTGGGCCGAGGCGCCGACCCCCTCCTCAGCATGCTCGAGGCCAATGGCATGGCGTCCTCCCTCCACGAGGACATGAACTGCTTCAGCCACTCAGCCGCCCACGGCCACAGGTACCTGCCCCACCTGACCTGGGGGCATTAAAACAACCTCTGAGCAGCCTGGACACACACACCCCAAGTGGTAGCAGAAGAGCAGCCTTTCCAGAAGCTAGAGCCTATGTCAATGAGAAAGATGCAGATCCACAGGGGCCTAAACAGTGGAGGCCTGGGGACACTGGTGGTGGGTGGCTCAGAGACTGGAACTGAGTAGACAGTCCCATTTTCCAATAAGTTGGCTGCAGGGTCTGCTCAAGATCACTTCCCCTTCATGCTTGGTGGCAATTTCAGGGTACCTTAGGGACTTTCACAAAGTGTATGGCTCACCCAGGTGGAAGCTCCTGTGGCTCTGCAGGAAATCACATTTTGCTCCAGAAACAGATGGTGGATCTTCCCAGGGTTTTAACAGTCAAACTACAGCAAGACCGTCCTGGAGTGGCGGGGCAGGCAGAGGAAAAAAGAGGTTATTAGAGGGCAAAGGAGGAGCCAGAAAAGGGCTGGTGGGCCAGTCACCTGCTTGCAGCTCTCAGGTGGCTTCTCACCACAAGTCTTGTGTTCTTGCAGTGCCCGGTCCCCCATTCTTGTCCTCTGTACTCACCCACCTAAATTCACCTCCCTTCTGGTCCAGTCTGTCCATCCTGCCTGGGCCTCTCTGCACTGTGTTTACCCCCCAGTGGCCTCTCCACCCTGTGGGCAGCTGTTTGTTTCTCTGCCTCTCTGGGACACAGGCTCTGTGCTGTGAGTTTGGAGAGGTGTGGAGAAGGCCTGGCCCCTAGGTGACATTTGGGTCCCACTGTGCTGAAGCCACCCCAGGATGTCACAGGAGGAGGCTGGTCTGCACTGCTCCCAGCGTAACCTAGAGCAAGATGTGGTCGGTCTTAACCTGTAACTGGTGAAGCCTGGGGGACGCGGCACTTGTTGAGCCTCCCATTCTATATTTGTATGAGTTCCACATAGGACGGCACGGGGGACCGGACTGCTTACATACTATCTTATTCACTTCCTCCTCATTGACTCGAGAACAAATGCGGACTGCCTAGGTGTGTCCCTGTTTCAGGCACTTTTATGTGTGCTGCTGTACAGGAGTTGCTGCCACCCGTCAGGCTCTGCAGGCGCACAGTGGCTTAATATCAGCGTCTGGAGAGGGTGATGCTAGTGCCCTGTCCTACAGGTGACAGAGCAGTCAGGGCTCAGTCTATGTGAGATCCCATAGCCAAGATGTCAGGGACTGCTTAGCCCCAAAGCCTTTGATACCTCAGTAATACAGGATAGCAGAAGGGTGGGGTCCCTTGCACCCTCCCTTTTCTCTTGCAGATGGCTGGAGATGGGTACCTTTGTGGGAGGGGAAGGAGCCCTCAGGTGCCCTGCAGCAGCCCATCTGGGCCACAAGGCTCTAGAAGGCCGCTCAGATGGGCACTGCCCATTCATGTAGGGGACCTCAGGTCTTATCCTTTGGCCCACAGGAATGTCCTGAGGAAGCTCCTGACTCAGCCACAACAGGCCAAAGCAGATGTGCTGTCCCTGGAGGAGATCCTGGCTGAAGGCGTGGAGGAAAGTGACACCTCGAGCCAGGGCAGCGGCAGCGAGGGGCCCATGCGGCTGAGCCGAACACGCACGAAGGCCCTGCAGGAGGCCATGTACTACAGCGCTGAGCACGGCTACGTGGACATCACCATGGAGCTGAGGGCACTGGGTGAGGCCCCGCAGGCGTGCAGACATGCACACAGCAAGCACACCTACACCCGGGCATGCAGTCACCCAGCAGACCAGAGGGCTGGGACCTGCAGGGTAGACCGAGGCCTCTGGGCAGCTGAGCACAGGTGTGGCTGGGGCATGTCTGCTCCCTGACCAGGACAAGTGATGCCCTGGGCCTCAGATGGTCCTTAGCAGTGACAAATCAGGAAGTCATGGCCCCATGCCTTCTAGTGCCTCTGGCCTGCCCTCCTCCCTGGTCACAGCCCAGAAACATAGAGCACTGGGAGCTTCTGTGGCACCCTGAGGGTTTGTACACAGAGAGTCACCAGGTCCGGTTGCTTGCCCAACCTTTCAGTGCTTGGGTGTACAAGGCTGAGGACTTTGTCCTCCAGGGAGGCTGGTCAGACAGACCTACTTGAGCCAGGTCCTGTTAGCTGCACACCATGCAGTACCCGAGTCCCAGATGCCTCTCTTCCCATGGGTTTAGTGCTGATGATCAACTAAGAATGGGAAGGCATCACCCGAAGCACGAGGCCTGGTACCCACCGTGATAGCAATGTTGTTATTACCCGGGGCCATAGTGCACAAACCCTCAGGGCTGGGCCAGAAAAGCAGCGAGGCGGCTCTGCTGGGAAATGGGGACATCACTCCTGCCCAGTGTGCTGGCCCCACCCACCTCCCTGGGTCTCTGGGCAAGGCCACGGGGCCTTTTTAATTCCGTCAGGCTGCAGGGTGAGAAGCTACCACTCTAAGCGTCAGGAATGACTGGTTTTTGTCTTGAACTTCACATAGCAGTTTTAAATTACTCTGTGGCCCCGCTGACACACTCCAGGGAACTGGTAAACATTACACACCTAGATGTGCACTGGCATACCAAGCTGGCTGCTGGGAACCCCTCTGTGATAGGACAGGGTTCATTTCAGGTTTCTGTATAGGATGGGGCCCTTGTTCTTGAATGTCCTGCATACTTTCTGGGGTATCCACGTCTACCTGGCCACCCCTCCAGAATTAGTGGATCTTCCCCAGCAAATAATTCTAGGGCCCAACAAGCAATGAGGAAAGAGATCCACAGGTTTGGTGGTGGATTTTTAGAGATTGGATCCCCTGCACTTGGGCTGAAGTCATTCCTCCACCTCAGGTGATGAGAACCTGAGATGGCCCTCTGGCTGACCAGTGAGGCCTCTACATGAATTAGTGCTCTCATCACACAGCCACACTGGGAGTTGTCACTCAGTTCACAGGGATGGGGCAGGTGGCCAGGTAGGGGGTCATGGTGAGAGCCTGTCATAGGGTCTGTGCTGAAGTGCCTTGCGAGGTGAATGACGCCTCCCCCACTGGCAGGTGTCCCCTGGAAGCTGCACATCTGGATCGAGTCTCTGCGGACCTCCTTCTCCCAGTCGAGGTACTCGGTGGTGCAGAGCCTGCTGCGGGACTTCAGCTCCATCAAGGAGGAGGAATACAATGAGGAGCTGGTGACCGAGGGTTTGCAGCTCATGTTTGACATCCTCAAGACCAGCAAGGTGAGTGTGACCAAGACATGGGCACCCTAGCACCGGGGCTTGTCCAGCCTGGCTGCGAGGGCAGAGGCCGAAGCTCTATCTGGGCTGTAGTCTGGCCAAGCCAGTTCCAGCAGAACAAGACAGCGGCTGCTGTAATCCTAGCCTAAACCTTGAAATAAACTGACATATCTGCAGCAATAGAGGGGCAGTGGTGGTTCATGGGCCCTCTCCGCCTCCCACAGAATGACTCAGTCATCCAGCAGCTGGCCACCATCTTCACACACTGCTACGGCAGCAGCCCCATCCCCAGCATCCCAGAGATCCGGAAGACCCTGCCAGCCAGGCTAGGTGAGGCCTGTCTCCTCTTCCTTTTCTCCCCTTTGCGCCCCATCCCCTCCCTCAGCACACTTAGGAGCCCTAGAGGTGGGCACCTCCGCCAGTTTCCCATCTTACCCTTTTCACAGACCCTCACTTTCTGAACAACAAGGAGATGTCAGATGTGACCTTCCTGGTAGAAGGAAAGCTGTTTTATGCACACAAAGTCCTGCTGGTGACAGCTTCCAACAGGTACGAGCCACGGGTAACAGCGGCAGCTAGTCAGATTGGAGGTGCTAGAGCAGAGCAGCCAGAAGCAGTAGCACTTGCAGGCCCTTCCTGTCACCAGAGTCCCCTCTACCCCTGGTGTGTGTGTGTATTGGGGGGGGGGGGTGTGCTGAGACAGACTGCATAGCAGGCACAGTAGGAGCAGGGCCCAGAGTGTAACAGGAGAGCTCAGAGGAAGGGCTGTCCATCCTGCTGCATTATTGCTTCTGAAATGAAGAGGCAGGGCTCCACCAGAGTCATCAGGCCAGCCATCATCCCAGGATGATATAAAATGTCACTTGCCTCAAGTTATTTTGGGAACACAGCAGTCATTTTTTACAGTGCTCCGTCTTCCAATTGCTGGTCAGGCGACAGACGGTGCCTTCCGCCACGATGATGAAGTGAGAAGTCATGTTCAAGCCTCTCCTTGGTTCATCTTTTTTGCCCCAGGTTCAAGACACTAATGACCAATAGATCAGAACAAGATGGGGACAGCAGCAAGACCATCGAGATCAGCGACATGAAGTACCACATTTTTCAGGTATGTAGCTCAGTGCTATGCTCTTCTGGGACGGGGTGCCTTCCCCCAAGCCTACACTTGTCCCTCTGGGGTTAGGTACAGCTGTGAGTTGGCCTTGCTCTTCCACTGTCCCTCATGCCCTCTGATTTTCGTGGTCAGATGAGAATGTTCAGGTCCTCCTGTGTACAGAGAGCCATCCCAGTGTGGGGCTGTGGCTTCAGAGCCTGTCATGGGTCCTGAACTTGAAGCTCCAGACCATCTTCAGATGGGCATATGCCTGAAGTGTGGGCCCTTGTATCAGCGTGAGCTCCCGGCAATGAGCCTCCTTGAGGGCTTGCTGGAAACAGGCCCTGGCCCACCCCGGCCTCCTGCCCCAGACCCTACACCTTCATAAGCTGCCCAGGTGGGTCACTCACATAGTGCAGCTGGGGAAAGGCTGGTATGAGAGACGCTCCATTCCCCAAGCATCAAACCCTGGCCAGACAGGAAAAACTGAGGAGCTTCTCCAGCTGAACTCCTCCAGAGGCCAAGAGGGTTTCATCTAAGGAAAGAAATAACAGAAAGCATAGCATGGCATGGATGTACAGGGAGCCACCAACAGAATGGCCAATTTCCTTTCCCATGCTCCCTTGAGTCACATGTTTACTATAGAGAGGTAACAGGATCTCCAGTCTCAGCAAGACAAGAAATGAAACAGAGGGGTATGCATGGGGTCTGGTGGTACAGGAAAAGGGTGTTTCCCCCAAAAGTGAGGAGATGAGGGGGCACATCTTCCCGTCTCAAAGACCAGTGAGAAGGAGCTCCAGGTAGAGGGAACAGCAAATGCAGAGGCCATGGGTTATCAATTCGGAACCACCAGGAATAAGCCATGGCCTGAAGGACTTGGACCCAAAAACTGGACTGGGGAAGCTTCAAAGGCTTTGGGGAGGATGGGCTCTCATCACAGCCCTAGGGGACATAGGCATATTGTTATCCCCTTTTGGCTGATGAATCAGAAGCACAGAGAAGTTGAGTATTGGCTTAGGTTACACAGTTGGGAAGTGATAGAGCCAAGATTCAAACTCCAGACCTGTGCAGCATTTACATTTAGAAAGGACCAGAGGGCACGACTCTACCTGGAGCCCCAGCAGGAGATAGAGGAAAGTGGACCAGGGTGAATGGATGGGACGCAGTAACTGACCAGGGGAGAATGGGGGTGGGGGAAGCAGGGAAGAGACCCTAGGTTCTGGCCTGAGTGTGGAGGCGTCTCCCCTTCCCTCTTTCTCATCCCTTGTCAAACTCACTGGGGCAGCTTCACATACTTGTTTGGTCCAGAAACCCAAAGTTCAGGTGAGGTGGAGAACACAGTGGAGTCATAACAGAGGCGGATCTGGAGGAGAGTGGGGACAGAGTGACACCGCTGGGACATGTGGAGCTGGCTGCCCAGCAAAGCTACTTTGCTTACCTGCTGGGCCAAGGGAGGGCAGAGCAGATCAGGCTTAGTCGAGAGGTTAAATAGGAACAGGACCAATATTTGTGGCACACATGGCTTTGAAAGTACTGCCTCCTCCCCAGGCCTCTGAGGCTGATGGTGGACTTATCCCTTGGGGGTCTATGTATACAGACTCTGCAGTTAGGAGAGGCCCCCCCAAACATCCACTCCTGATTTCCAGGCTCCCCTGGAGGGATCAGCCTACAGCCACAAGCCAGGATCAGGGTTTCCTAACAGAGCCACCCCCAGATACCTCAGTAGCTCTCATAGAACTGAGAAGGAAGGAAAGAGCTCATCACCTTTGTTTTCTAATGGAGGAAACAGAAACCTGAGGAGATCAAATCTCATATAAAGATAATGAGAATCACATATTACAGATTAAAATATCGTAGTCAGATTTTTTAAAACACTAAATTAACTGGATGTGCTGGTATATGCCTGTAATCTGAGCAATTCAGGAGGCTGAGGCCAGAGGATCACAAGTTGAAGGTCAGCCTCACCAACTAAATATTAAAAGCGCTGGGGATGTAGCTCAGTGGTAAAGCATTCCTGGTTCAATCCTAGTACCTACCTGCCAACCAAAAAAAAAAGTTTAAATTAATTTTAATATGTAATTACTGAGATGTTTTATACCAAGATTTCAAAATCCAGTGTGTATTTACACAGCGTAACTTAATCCAGACGAGTCACAGCTCGAGTGCTTGGAAGCCACATCTGGCCAGGGCTAGCATATTGGATGGTAGGTCTAGAGACTTAACAAGCATGGTAAACCTAGGCCTTTGAAGAACAGCCCCAAAGGTCCCAACCCTGCCATTCTGACATGGCTTCTGAGGTCCTGTCTCTGCACTACAGTCTCCTGGTGGCCCACTCACAGCAGAAGGAAAGCCTGCCATCCCTCTACAGCTGGTCCTGCCTGTGGCATTTCCTCTGGCAGCCCTTAGGGCAGGTGACCCCATCTGTTGGGGGCTGCCAGGCAATGCAAAATTAGCCTCCCTCCACAAGGCTCCAAGGGAGCAGTTCTGACCTGGCTTCTGGGGACCATATGCATCAGGAAGACCCCAGGGAGGTCCACGCACTACTGCTGGCAGGGGCTTACAGAAATCAGCTCCTAAAAGCCAGCACGAGGTGGCCTTCCAGGCTGTGGCAGGGGACCACAAGCTGGCTGCCTAGATCCCCAACCTCTTGCCAAGAGGCTGCTCTGAGGCCATCCCTTAGCAAAGAATCCTGGAAGATTTGACCCACCTACCCTGTTCCAACCCTGGGCATCTAGCATCTGTGCCTTGTCCTGCAGGCACTGCCACTCAGCACAGAAGGGCTAAGACATGCACCATCCCAAGGGACAGACAGTGGAAGTGCAATTATAATATGACTATGCAGCTTCCCTCCAGGGCTGCACAAGGCCCACGAGGCCCACTTTCCTGGGGACAGGCTGATGTCTCCCAGTACCTGGCCCCTGCAGGCTGCTCCTCTTCCCACCGCTGGGCTGTCTCCCAGACCCTCTGGTGCTTCTCTGGCCTGAAGGCCAGTCCTAACAGAGCCCAATTGCGCCGGCTGGAGGGCTGGAGCCTGTTTACCTAGTCGCTTGCCAGGGCCCTGCTGGGGCTGTTCCTTCAGCCAACCCGAGAGAATTGTTTTTCTTTTTCCAGCTGGGAACCTCACCAGGCTCCAGTGTGATGGCAGAGTTTGTAACTTAGATTTAAAAACTAAATATAGCTCCCCTTCCTGTGGCATGGCAGACCCCCCACCAAATTCCTGAGAGCCCCAGGCAGAGATGTGAGCCCCAGATGAGGACCTAGGCTCTACACTTTGTTTTTAGGGCACAGACCTTCCTGAGTGTTCACATATGGCCTTCTGAGGGTGGCAAGTTAGACAGTTGTCCCCTCGGAGACTCGCCTCCCTCCTGGCTCCACGTGTAGAATTTAAACAACACAAGCCAAGAGCAGTGTGGAGACATGAGTGGCTGACTCAAGCCAAGCCCTCTTCTCTCCAGGGCTCTCAGGGTTGTCATGAGGCTAAAAGGGAAGCCCCACCCACCCCAGGGACAGGAGCCCATCATCCAAGGAAGGTGTCAGGAGATGGTCTTGGAGATGGCTGCAAGAGGTGGCATTTCAGGGAAAACACAGCATTTGAGAATCTCACTCTAAGCAAAAAAGACAAAAGTTAGGGGACTGCAGCAAGGCAAGATGGGAAGGCCCAGGGGAGCACCCTGGGGGCTGGGTATGGACCTGCACGCTGTGTCTGACTGGTTCTCACCAAGGGCTTCTTCCGTGGCAGATGATGATGCAGTACCTGTACTACGGAGGGACAGAGTCCATGGAAATCCCCACTGCTGACATCTTGGAGGTGAGCGTCCCTCATCTTCTCTGCATGTGTGCTCTCCAGCTCTAGGCGCCTGTAGGCCTCAGCCCCACTCTCAAAAACAACATTTGGAGGGGTAAAAGGGGAGGAAGGTGACTTCTGTGAGGACCTCATGCTTCCTTGTTGGATCCTTCCTTTCATCTACCAAGAACAGTTCTGAAATAAGTTTGGAGACTGGGAATTGTGTATAGCACTGAGCCCACAGGTTAAAAAAGGACAGATGGTTCCTGGGCCTCTCACTCACCTGGCCACTGCTGGCCTGGGTGCTTGGTTCAGCAGCTCATGTAGATGAAGCACATGACTCAGACCTGACATTGCTTGTCACCCATTCTGTGCCTCCCCCATTGTCCCTGTTAATACCGAGATGGCCTAGAGCAAAAACAAATCCAGGCCATCACCTCTGCCCCGCAATTGAACAACAACGAGGCTGGGCCTAAGGCTTGCAGGAAGCAGGGCACACTCTCTGATGCCCAGGCCACAAGCCTGGTCACAAGTACTCAAGTCTGCTTTGCCTCCCTACCAGCTGCTGTCTGCTGCCAGCCTGTTCCAGCTGGACGCACTGCAGAGGCACTGTGAGATCCTGTGCTCACAGACCCTCAGTGTGGAGAGCGCTGTGAACACCTACAAATATGCCAAGGTGAGCACTAGGGACACTGAAGCCACCTCCCAGTCACACACTACTCCACTGGCTCTGCTCAGTGGCCACACCATGGGAAGGGCAGTGGAGGGTGCTGAGGTGTTAGCAGCAACCCCCTCTGTGATCACTGCCACCCACACATGGTCATATTCCAGCTTGGCCCCACGCCATGGAGCTCTGTGGACCAGAGCGGTAACCGAGTCTGTGTCAAATCAACTCCTCAAGTTCCCTTGGCTTCCTCCCACCACCCCGTCTTCCATATTCCAGCAAACAGTACTGTAATCTGCTTGACTCAAAACCCATTAGTTTTGATTTTTTTTTTTTTTTTTTTTTTAAAAACCTCCCACATCTTGGTCACCTACTTCTGATAGACATCAACAGTCTGTCCGTTCCATCTCCTGTCCCCACTCTGCAACCTCATCTCTGATAACTGCCTTGGCCTCATCCCCCTACTCCCTTGCCTCTCTTCTGCCATCCAAAAGGTTCTTTTGAAAGTCCAAATGTCACCCCCTAATTGAGGCCCTCAGAGGTTTCCCACTGCTTGCAAACTAAAGAGCCAACCCTCAACGTGCTACCCAGGAACCACAGCACAACCCTGCCTCGACACACTAGCCTGCCTTCTCAGCTTGCCCAGGTCTCCTGTGAAAACCATTCCCTCTTCCCAAGTCCAGCCCTTTGCGTCAGATGTCCCCAGACCTCCCACAAGCCACCCTATCACTCTACATCACCAGCTTTTATCTCCTTGGCAGCCTTGGGCACTGTCTGCAATCACCTTATCTGGCTGATTCCTTGGCTGTTGTCTCCCCCATCCCAGAACATTAGCTGCAGAGAGCCTTGTAGAGACGTGACCTCAGCACCTAATGCCCAGAGCCAGCTGACGTGTGTTCAGTTAAGTTATGAGCATCCACCAAGTGGGCACTCCTGTGCTAAGCCTTGTACTGGACGCTAGACAGTCCCTTCTCTTAGCAAGGGGGATGACTGCTGTTCAATAAGATGTCACTCATGTGACACAGGCAAAGAAAGACTTCAATAATACTCTTGATGGCACGGCTAGGACTTGAACCAATAGGACCTGCTCCCAGGTGCTTATGGAAGGGACTCAGATATGGGGGAGGTGGCCTCAAGATGCAGATGGGGAACACTTCCCCTGGGGCCAGGGCAAAGTTTAAGCTGGGCTTTGGCCCTGGGTGGGTGACATCTGGGGTTGAGGTTGGGGGGCAGTTGCAGGTAGTCTGTGCAAGTGTACCTCACCCCTCTTCTCCCTGCCCACAGATCCACAATGCCCCAGAACTGGCCCTGTTCTGCGAGGGCTTCTTCCTCAAGCACATGAAAGCCCTGCTGGAGCAGGACGCCTTCCGGCAGCTCATCTACGGCCGCAGCAGCAAAGTGCAGGGCCTGGACCCGCTGCAGGACCTGCAGAGCACCCTGGCCGAGCGTGTGCACTCTGTCTACGTCACTTCCCGAGTGTGAGGCAGAAGCGGGAACAGCTGGCCCACACCATGGGGGTACAAAAAGGTGCCAGGAACAGAACCACCAGGGCCCTGAAGAGGAGACATAGGCGCTCATGGGGCTGTTCCCTTCCTTCCCCCAGACACCCACCCTGGTGTTGATAGATCCGGGTAGGCAGATGGCCCTGAGCCAACCCATCATGCTAGGCAGCCTCAACCCTGAGCTAATGGATTCAACAGCCAGTGACTGGCAAAGGGGCGTATGGCACTTCTCTGTACATTTTTACCTTAAGGACTTCCCAGCACCCCCACCGCATGCCCTTTCCCCTCAGATGGTCGGACCTGCTCCTGAACTTACCCCTGCTCCAAGCTGTACCTGCCCCTGGGCCTCACTGAGCTCTGACCATCGAAGCTGGGGCTCTTGGGACGGTGGGCATACTAATGAATGTATAGAATGTAACCTCTGAGCCCAGACCATTCAGTGCAAAAGCTGGTATTTTCCTAAGTGTCCAGAGGAAAGGCCGCCCAAATTCCCGCACCTGTCCTTCAGGCTGTGCCTTTGAAAGGCTTGACAGGGGCCTGCTTTGAGTCTTCCATTTTCTCTGGAGCCTGGGCCGACAGAGACCCTCTTTTTAGGACTGCTAACTTACAATTCCAGCTGATGGCTTCTGAGGCCAGGGTGCTGGCAGAGCTCAGTGGCCTTAGCTATGGCTGCTGTTGTTAGGGTCCAAAGTAAAGGGGGGATTCTGGAACCTCAGGCCTAGACCTAGGCTACCTGTTGGCTCAGGCGGCAGCACCTACTCGTCCTCCCTGGCTGAGTCTCTCAAATGAAAGGTTTCTTTAACTCAGGACTAGAGAGAGGGCCCACTTCTCATTGTGGCTCTTGGGCAAAAAGGACAGGGCAGTGGTGGAAGGGCTGGGAGAAGAGGCCCTTCAGCAGAGTACCCCCACAACTTCCCAGTCTTTGGGCTCTCCTGGGGTAGAGAGAGACCAAAAACTGGCCTGTTTATTATGGACCAGACATTGGGGCAACGTCAAAGACAGCTTGCTCTAGGTGGAGCCTGGCTGCACCTTAGAAACTATTTATTCATCAAAAGCCCCAGGCATTTTCAGGAGATGTCACTTGCTCAGCCTGAAAAGCCCCTGGGGCTTGCAATCCTAGAAAATATTTTCAACTAGCTGCTTGAGCTGGATGTACAAAGGAATAGGTGTTATTTTATTGCTGTAATATTGTATGATACAGTAACTGTATATTAATGTCACTTATTGTAAATGTACCATGGTTTTATTAACAATAAACTCATTAACAGTAACTTTGGCCTCAGTGCTCCTGGTAGAGGGTTGCTCTGTCAGGGGTTGGGAGGGGCCAGAAGGACCAGTTCAAAAACCCAGAACTGAGTTCCCGGTCTCTCCCGGGAACTCAGTTCTGGGTGTTTGAACGGGTTAGGGTGTGTGTGGGGGGGGATCCCCTTCCAAAGCAGTGCTGTGGCCACACTCACCTCAGGAACCTCTGTCTTGATCTGTCCCTCACTAGGGCTTGGTTATTCTCACCTGTAAAATGAGGTAGATGATGATTTATTAAGCACAGATGTGGCATCAGACTGGACAGGAGCCAGACTGAGGAATGGGAGAGGTATGGGGGCTTTCCTGACCTCCGGATCCAGGCCCTTCCACGGAAGGGATGAAGAAGCTCTGTGGGTATCTGCAAACTGGGCCCACACAGTACCTCCATGCAGGCCTGGCCTGATGAGAGGTACCTGCCCCTGGGGTGGGGGCTGCTGCCTGTACACTCTGCTCAGTGGACTGTCCAAGTACAGAGACCCCGGCAGAGACAGTAGAGGAGTATGGTAAGCCAGTGACTCAGGACCAAAGTTTTCCTAGGCCCTGTTGTAGTTTTAGGTGCAAATTCCAGGCAGAAATTTTTTTTAAATGTTCCTAGTCTAGAAGAATAACTCTTCCGGTCATTGGGAACCTGACCCAGAGTGGCTGTGGTTTAGTAACACACCGGGATTCAGAGTGGGGAACGACGACCTTCAGCAGTCAGTCCCAGTCCAGGGAAAGGCCTGTTTCCTGGCTTTGCTGGGGTGGGGGCCAAGCAGGGTGGCTTGAGGCCCAGCTTGGGCACTGGACCCAGCAGGGTGAGGGAGCTCTGCACCATGTAGAACACAGCGCCATCTGGGGGCCACAGGGAGGAAGCACACTCAGCACCACCTTGTACAAAAGCCCTGAAGGTGGTGGAGAGGGTGTCCCTCCCCAAGACTGGTGATCTAGAGGGGCTGCCCTTCAGGAGTCTATGTCCAACCCTCCCACCCCAAGCAGGGCCACTTCCAGCCTCAAAGGCAAGGAAGGTCTAGTTATGCTCTGGTTCCAGGTGGATCAGTGGTTCTCTTTTGGGAGAAGAGGGGTAGGGAGGCTAAAAAGCCCCTCTGAGCCTATGTATAGCAGAAACACAAAAGGTTTAAAACAACAAACAACAACAAAAAGACTTTCTTCTCAGGGGCTGGGAAGTACCTGCTCACCCCAGCAGCTGGATTCCCTATAATTCAGGGCCACTGATCAGGATCATGGTGGGGCATTTCTCAGCTGCCAGCTTCAGGCTACTAGCAGCCAGACAGGAGCCCCAGGGTGCCCAGCTGAAAGCATGAGTTCAGAACACAGAGTTCACTCTAGTGCATGGCACTGAGCGGGCAGCATTTGCACAGCAGGTGCTGGGCCTTCACCCCCTAAGGAGGTCCCTCTCCAGACACCAGGGGTGCCAGAGTCGACCCTGGGCCACCTTCCTTCCAGGTGGTGGCCTCTGCATCCCCCGCCCAATACTTCACTTTCCTTTCTGCACTCTGCCCGTTACCCTTCCCCACCAGACGTTCCCCATGCCAGAGGCAGGGTGGTCATAGCTTTCTCCAGAGCCAACCAAAAACACTACCAGGAAGCCCAGGCCTTTCAAGCCCTTTGCAGAAACTGCTTGTTTTAACCAGTTGTTTACAGAATCAAGAGCTCCATCACCCCTCCCCAGCCTGGGCCCCAGGGCCTTCCTTGGAGCCACCCCTCTCCAGGCCCCCAGGCTGCCTACCGTTTGTAAAGGCCTTAGATAATGAGCCTACATTTTTCCAAGGTGACGGTCACTTATTTCTGCCCCTCCCCCACCTCCCAGCCTCAGCAATCCCTTTGTGTCTCCTGGTCACTCCTGAGTCCCCTGGGACTGGCAGGACCAGATGAGCTGTGGAAGCCAGGAAGCCGGCTAGCACAAGCCCCTCCTGGCTTGGGGGTGGGGGAGGCTATTCAGGAATCCTTTGTTCAGGCTTCTCAGCCTCTTCCTCGTCCTCGTGACAGCATTCAGAGATGGCCTATCTGAATTCATTTTACAAGTGACATCTCCTGCGCAACAGTAGAGCTTTACAGATGACACTGTCTGGGGGCCAGATGGTGAGGTCTGGGGGAGGCTCGTCCTTTCAGGTTTGAAGGAGAACTCAAGAGACTGCAGAACAGAGACCCATTTAGGAACACTCGCTTTGCAAATAAAAGAGCCAGAACTCCACACAGCTGGTGGGACATTGACTGCCTTTTTGGTTGCAGAGGATGAAGATATTTCAGAAGTTAGGCACCTTATCTCAAGACATGGAGCTATCACCCTGAACCAAAGGTCCAGGTACAGGCATGCTCTGCTGTCCATATGAGACTTTTTTAGCTCAGGACTGCTTAGAAAATAGCAGGCATTTGTCTTAGAGCTGGCATGTGGCTGAGCAGCTCCCCTAGTTAGATCTGGGTATTGGCACTCGCCGTGCCAGTTATACAGTGCTAAGCTCTTCCCCATCTACTCCCGCGACTGGTCCCCTCAGCTGGGAGGTGGTTTCTAGCATACCACTCACACGTGACACATGAACCTGGAATGCACACAGAGTGAGGTCATATGTCCACTTTCTGTTGCTGATACTAAATACCTGAAACTGGGTAGCTTATAAAGAAAGTAAGTTTCTCTTACAGTTCTGAAGGCTGAGAAGTCCAGGTTGAGGGGCCACATCTGATGAGGGCCTGCTTGCTGTGGAGACCCTAGGGAGCCTGAGGAAGCACAGGGCATCGCACAGCGAGTGGGCTCATCTGTGGGACAGGATGACTTTAATAACAGTCCCTTCACAGAACAGAGCCTTCCTGACTCAATCTTCTCTTACAATGGCACCTCTTCATCTCTCACCATGGAGATTAAAATTTCAATGCAAATTTGGTGTGAACATTTGAACCATAAGTGCCCAAGGTCTCCGTGAGGGTCAGGGCAGCATTTATGGGCACCTGGCTCAGAGCCTCTCACCTTGTACCCCAGAGCAGAGCCAGCTGGACAGGCTGCAGGGCTGGAGAGTCTCAACAAGGGCCTCCTTACCTGGCAGATGATGTGCTCAGTAATTTAAACCATCCTCTGGCCACCCAGCGCTCACTCTGCTTTGGGACCACACTTTGCTAAGGCAGGCAGGCTCAGGCACCCACCTGAAGAAACAGATGAAGTTACCTTCCCGTGTCCTTTAAGCAGACCTTCCTGAAGTCCCAACACAAGGTCTGCAGCAGGAAACAGCAGATCCAGGAAACAAAGGCCCCCTCACCCAGGGCCCCATTGTCCCAGACAGGAGTCACAGCAGTCCTAAGAAAAGGCATGGAAGCTTGCACTTCCCCCACTGGGAAGAGTCCCAGGAGTCGTGAATTTAATTAATACCCTTGCATCCAGCCACCACCCTTCCATTAGACTTCTACCAGCCCAGGTTACATCCAGAGTGGAGCAAGGTAAGTTGGACTTGGCCTAAACAAGCCTCCATCACTCGGGTTACAGTGTAAACCAGACACACACCAGTGTATTTGTGAAGCCACCAGATAATTTCTGTCTCCAAACAGGATGGACCAAAAAAACCTAACAGGAGCTAGGAAGGAAAGGAGGCCCAGCTAGCCGACTCCTGGCCCCACACCACCATTCTCAGTACCTGCCGCTTCTCCCACAGGCTCCTGGGCTGGGAGCTCGAGCACGCTGCCCATCTTTAGCCTCGACACCAAACCCTCCAAATTCTACCCAGCAGCCCAGATCCACAGGGGTAACAAACAGGGTAAGAAGCAAATTCAGAGACATGAATTTCAGAAGCATCCACAGGCAAATAGTCTTGCTAGGATGTTATTTATTAAAAATAGATTCTCTATCCCTCCCCTCAACCCTGCTAGCAAAAGGGCCTTGCCCAACATTTTTTCCCAAATGATGATATAACAGGTCTTGAGGACTCAGATGTCACATACGACTTAAATTAAAGGCTCGGGCTCTTCTGAGACTCTTGAGGGCAACAAGCCTAAGCCAGGAGTGGAACAGGATATGGCATCCACAAACCCTGGTGCACACAACAGCGGCCACTGGGTGCACTAGAGTCTCAGGGCACTGGGACAGTCCAAGATGAGACCCAGCAGCCACCGAGCATCCTCCTGAACGTCACCAGGAAGTTGAATACTTAAGGGCCTGGGAAGGGACAGTCAGCATGGCTTTCCCACATGTGGGAACCAGGCCGAGAAGCTGGCCACAGTGAAATCCAAACCTATGGGAAAGGAGGGCCAGGATGGAGGCCGAGAGAGACACACTCCTAGTGGTGCAGAGGCGGCCCAGCCACCACGCTGGAAGCAGAAGCGTGTGGGAGTCACTTGGTCTTCAGTCAGTAGGGCCCACAGAGGGGCACAGTCAGGCCTACAGACTTCATCACAGCCCACCTGTGCGTTTGTTGGGACCCCAATTGTTTCTAATCGTCCAGGCTGCCACCCAGAGATGGCTTAGGAAGTCAGGTACCTCCTCACAGGCGGCCATTGAGACCCAAGTTTTTCTTCACTATTTCTTCCGCTTCAGTTTCATATCTTTTTTGTTCTTTAGATCTCTGTTTTTCTTCAACTTCTTGTTCTGTTTAGGTTCTTGTTTGGTTTCCAACTTCCTTTTCTTGTCACTGAAGGAAAAAACACACCAGAAATAGAAAGAAACAATGAAACAGCACAGACCTGAAACACCTATATCTGCTTTGTCTGAAAAATGGTCTCTGCCGTCTGCAACTTGACGCAACAACACCCCATCAGACAGAATGTTCTCTGCTAACCCATGGGAAGAGAGGACAGGTGTCACGCTGGGGGCCCAAGATATGCCACACAGACCTCAGCACCTACCCCAACTGAGCTTTGAGTCTGTGGAGGACCCAATCTATATCTTAAAACCAGAACTCTAGGTTCTCTTCAGGGTGCTGCACCTCCTCCCCTCCAAGACCTCACCTTAAGAAACATCTAAGGTGCAAGGGAGATCCCCTCCTACCATCCAGGTTACCATGGAAACCAGACAAATCATCCCCATGATTCCAAAGACAGTTCTTAACACAAAGCACAAGACTCAGGCTGGGGATGTGGCTCAAGTGGTAGCGTGCTCGCCTGGCACGCATGCGGCCTGGGTTCGATCCTCAGCACCACATAACAAAGATGTTGTGTCCGCCGAAAACTAAAAAATAAATATTAAAAAATTCTCTCTCTCAAAAAAAAAAAAAAAAAGCAAAGCACAAGACTCCAAGGAAAGCCCACCATCATTTCTGATGTGCTGCTGTTACTTAATTTTTCCTAAGTAGAAGGAAACCCAAAGGGGAAACCACTGGGCTCCACCTTGCAGCTGGCCCCTTGGTGCCTGCTGATGGCCGCCTCTCCAGGGAGGAAGCCTCAGAGGTAAATTGTCCTCTCCTGCATTTTGCTCTGGGAATAGATGAGAACAACAAGCAGTTCAGCCCAGACACCATTAACATTACATGAAGTCCACAGTCCTCCTTTCAAAATGCTTCTAACTCATTTTTTTTTTCTTTTTCTTTTTACAGTGCTGGGAACTGAACCCAGGGCCTCATGCATGATAGCAAGTGCTCTATCACCAAGCTATACCCCAGCCCCAAAATATAAACTCTTTAAGGAAACCCCATCAGTAACCACAGCAATGCCAAGAATTCACCCTTGCTGGGCACTGTAGCGCACCATGTAATCCCAGTGGTTTGGGAGGCTAAGACAGGAGAATCATAAATT
Source organism: Marmota monax (assembly GCF_021218885.2). Lineage (NCBI taxonomy): Eukaryota > Metazoa > Chordata > Mammalia > Rodentia > Sciuridae > Marmota > Marmota monax. The sequence goes on along the minus strand of NW_026692072.1, from coordinate 1,195,255 downwards.
CAAGGCCAGTCTCAGCAATTTAGTGAGGTCCTAAGCAACTAAGAAAGGCCCTGTCTCAAAAAAAAATAGAGAGTCCAGGAATGTAGCTTAACAGTGAAGTATCCCCTGGGTTAAATCTTTAGTGACATTAAAAAAAAAAAAAAAAAAAAAAAAAGAATTCACCCTCCCCACTGACCCCAAACCAGCAGTTCCAGTCTCATCTGGCAAGACCCTGAGCAGAGGGGGCCTCATGCTATTCCTAAGGGAAACTTAGAAGATTCCAGGTCAAGCATCCATGCTGTCGATGGCAAACACAGCACTTGGCAGATGAAGCCTGGAGTGAAGGTTTTCAAGAGCAGCTGAGGGACCACTGGGAAAGTCTAGAGCTCAGAACTATTTTCATGATAACATCATTTGCTTTTTGGTTTCATTCTCTCACAAATGTTCAGTTTTCCAGAGAGCACTAAAAACAGCACAACAGAGTAAATGTGCCGAACAGGAGGAACAAGCATTGCTATCAGAGTCATGTTGGGCCCAGATTTGTTTCACAGATTTTGGTGAAAGAAAAAAAATATATACTTTTCAAAACAAGAAACCAAATGAGGGTCGAGAGTGCAGCTCAGTGGTAGAACACTTGCATAGCATATGCCAGGTCCTGGGTTCAATCCCAGCACATAATAAAACAAAAACTCACAATGAGTCCATTGTTAATTTCAAATTGCTAGATATTTTTAAAGTTTCTCAGTTTTTAACTCTTAGTATGAGAAGCAACAGCTAGTATACCCACATGGGCAAAGGTTCTCATTCTTTTTAAAGACAGAAAGGAATTCTAAGACCCAAATTTTGAGAACTGCTAGTTTTGAGGAAGGATGGGGTGGCAGCTCAAACTTAGTTTTGGCAATGGACACACCTGGTCCCAAATCTGGCTCTGTACCTCACTAGCTGGGTGCTTCTTGGGAAGTCACCTACACAGAGACTTCATTTTTCATCATTAAAGTAATGAAGATAATAAAACAACCCTCATGCTGCTGTTCTGTGGCAGACGGTGGCACTGAAGCCTAGTCAGCCTCAGCCAGTGGCAGTGCGACGCCCCCAGCCATGCTGGTGTACCCAAGGAGGGAGGAGACGCAGGCCGAGACAGCCCGGCCTGGTTTGTACAAAGGGGGCCCTGGCACACACTCAGCAGAAAGACAAGCCATGGCTTCTGTCTCAAAGCATCTACACCAGGCTCCTGTCATTGTGTGGGACTGTAAGTCAGGAGATGCCACATAGGAAACGAGCGCCCCCTAGCCCTGAGTGATGAGAATGTGGAGATGTGGCAAAAGCCAGGCACAGGCTCTGTGTGTGTGTGTGTGAGAGAGAGAGAGAGAGAGAGAGAGAGAGAGAGAGAGAGAGAGAGAGAGAGAGAGAGAGAGAGAGCGCGCGCGAGCAAACTATAGGCACTGAGCACAGAGTAGACTGAACCGATGTTGCCCCTCTGCCTGGGCAGGCCTCGCTCTGGTCTTTTCGCTTGCTCTGCCATTATCCCCACGCAGCTCATGAGATGGGCATGGCCTATTTAGATGTCAGCCAACCTGCTGACAGCAGAAATCAGGAACCTAGATTCAACCCCCTGAAACCTGACTCCTTGCCTCATTTGAATGGCTTCTCCAATAGAAGGGTTCAGCACGTGCTCCTCGCTCTTTTTCTACAGACCCCTAAGGTCAGAGGAGCCGTCACAGGACCCAAAGAAAAAGGTATTTCTCCATCTCTGCACGATTACTTTGTGCCGCCCAGTTCACCTGGAGGAACCCTGAGTGTTCAGTCATGGAACGCGACACTTGTACCCTCACCTCTTCAGGCTGACGATCGAGGCATTCTGCCCAGCTTTGTTCAAAACTTCATTCCACTCTTCATCATCCCCACGGATTATGTACCTACAAAAAGAGGGGAAATGTCAAAACCTGACAGAGAGGAGAGGACTCTTAAAAGAAAACAGATCAGTGACAACACTCTCAGCTCCTGCCGTGAAAGCCAGGATGAACCATGTTAAGGTCTGAAGAACAGAGGGAAAAGGACAGGCACGCGGCTGGGCTGAGTCGTGCAGCTTCACTCCACAGGACAGAAGTATCATAACAACAGAGGTGGCAAGGCCTGCCATCAGGCGCCAGTGAGAGGACAGTCCCACATGGAAGGCAGCCTGCTGGCTTCTCACGAGACTCTCATCAACTGCCCAGAACAGCCACTGGCCCCTGCAATCCCGTTCCTCGTTCCCACCTGCAGGCGTCTGCCCAGAGCTCCGCCTTCCGCCCTGACCCACCTCTTTTGGATCCAATAGTCCTGGAACATCAAGAGTGTTAATCCGGCAAAGGGGAGGGCAGAAACTGCACTCAATACACTGACCTGGGAATCCTGGCCACCCCAACTCACACCAACCACATCACTCATGACCAGGTCACAGACAACACAGCACAAAGGGTCACAGGTCATTAATTCTAGAGGTATCAGTCCTGACATGCAGGGACTGTCAAATCCATTGACCTTCAGGTGTAGAGGTAAAGAGGACACTGCAGATGAAGCTCAAAAGAGAACAAGATGCCCAGCACAGAAGGCTATCGCGCAGGGAATTTCGATTTGGGGAAACAGAATACTTTCTTCAAACAAATTCACACGAAGAGTCAAATGCACAGATGTGACCCCTAAAAAGTAGGTGCTCATCTGCTTACCATCCCCTCTTCCGAGAGGGGCCTCTGAGGCATGACACAGAACTCCAGGGACCTAGTGAGTGCAACTTGAAGGGATCTGGGAAAACCAATTCCTCTGAAACTTCAGTCTCAATTCTTCAGGGTTCTCTAGCTGTTAGGCTCCTGAAACTGGTTCCCTGAACCAGCTTCCAGGGCACCAAGGTTGTGGCTGAGGAGAGACCTGCAGAAGGATGCAGGCCCTAAAGCTGACCCTTCCCTTCCCTTAAACAAGAGGGGCCTTACTGAGAGAGGTCCATGTTCTTCAGCTTCCCCACTTCTTTCTTGTGTTTCTCCTGGAATTCCTTTGCTGCTTCATCCTGTGGTCAAGGACCCAGAGTCAAGGGATGAACAATACACAGGAGCAGAGAGTACCCCAAAGGACAGAACAGTTACACCAGTAGATGCTGGGTTCCTATCCTTCCACACACTCGGCAGGAGGTACCACTAGGCCCATGTGCAACAAAGACGCAGGCTCAGACCTGCAGAGTGTTACTTGGCTTAGACAGCACAGGGACTCGACGAGGGGATGGGGAAGATATTCCACAATCACAGGCCACACTGACGAGAACAAACTCTGGACTCTGAAGCCCTGAGCAGGGACATACCAAGTCATCACTCAGGGTCTTCATCGTGGGCTCCATGACCACATCCTTCACTGCCACCATCTGCTCTTCAATGGCCTTTTCTTGCACCTCATTAAACAGCTACAAAAGACAATGTGGAGAAGGTGACAAAGCAACAGGAACTCAGTCACTCATTACCCAGGCATTTAGTGTCTTAAAGGTACATCTCCAAGATGCAGAGCTGTGCTCTAGAGTTCAGGAGCACTCGGAGCATACAAACACAATGGGGAGACACGCAAAATGGACCCCAGGAGAGAACCCAGAACTTTAAGAGATTCAGCCAATGTCCCAAACGTCTACGTCTGTGTGTGTGTGTGTGTGTGTGTGTATGTGTGTGCGCGTTTGTGTAGATTTGCAGCAAATACTACCACCCGTTAACAGTCATTCAGACACAGGGCAGGGAGTGGATTTGTCATATTATTGTAAAGACCAAACTCTTCTCAGGCCGAGATTACCTTTACCACTTTGCGGATGATCCGGTTGAAAAGTCCCATTAATTGGCCAGAGGGCAGCTCAATCTCCTTTTCCAGCTGGTCCACAGACTTATGCTGTAGGCCAATCCCCAAGAGAAGAGCCTAGAAGATAAAAATACAGCTGGAGTTGCCTCCAGGATGGGCCCTGACCCATTAAAATGGCCCCGAGAACCAGCTATCCTCCTTTTAATCAAACCTATCTGGTAGAAGTCACAGGCCCACGTTGTTTATTCTGGCATCTCTTTCATCTTGTCACTGAAACCATCAAGAAACACTCCCTCCTGAAATCCCCAATCTCATTTTTATTATCTTGACAAACACCTGCTTCAGGACTGCATTACATGCCTGGGGTTTCCTGGGCTTCTGGTAAGGCAGAATTAAGCATCAAAGCAACGTGTTGGGGGGGAAGAACGTGGACTCAAGTGCTACTGACCACTTACTAAATGTACAGCTGGGTACAGCGTTTAACCCTAGACCTGTAGGATAAGGCCGAGACCTACCTATCAGCTATGTCAATCTATGTCAAAGAGCCCAACCCAATGCCCGGCACATAGATACCTCCACAGCCCTCCCTGCTCTGCCCCCACATGAGCACCAGTAACCTACCGACTGGGCAGCAGACAAGGCCAGGTCCCCCAGTTGGTTCAGGAAATACAAGCGGGAGATGGCCGGGATCAGGTCCATGATGAGGTGATAGTCAACCATGTTCCGTGAATACATCTCTAGTCGCTTCAGGTCATAGGGGAGGAAGAGTGCCTCCAGCTCCCCTCGGCCTAGGGCTGCAGGGGTGATAAAAGTCAGATGGCCAGGACTCCAGGAGCCAAGGGATGGCACCCGCACATGCAGCACCCACCTACAAGTGCCTGGCCACCGACCCAACACAACCTGAGCTGACTGTGCACAGACTCCTCCCAAAGGAGGGGGCAGTTCCACGCCAGGCAGAGGGACAACTGGCATGTGACTTGGACAGAGTCCCCACACCAATACCCAGTCCAGGAAAGGCTTCCTGAGCCCTAAGGTCAAAGGGACACAACACCACCCTTCTCCCACCATCACTGTTCCTCAGAATCCAGCCTCACAGAAAGTATACGTGCTCTGCTCTGCCCAGTGCAGCCAAAGGGACTCATGATTTTTTTCCATTAAAATGCAATTGGCAAGGGGCAGGGGCTCAACAGTAGTGCACTTGCCTAGCATGTGTGGAAGCGCTGGGTTCAATTCTCAGCACCACATATTTAAAAAAAAAAAGTCTATCCACAATAAAAAAAATCTTTAAAAATGCAATTGGCAAAAAAAAGTATATAGACACGTGTTATATAAATATATAAAATTATGTATACACACATATGTATATCTATAACTGGAAACAAAACAGCTATTAACAAAATGTGAATATTTTAAAAATATATTAACTATTCAAACAAAATTAATGTGCACAAAGTACTTCCACAGATTGGCCATGTACCCCTTGTACAATGTCACTACCCCTAGATTCCAGGACTTAAATCAGGCCCCAGAGCTAGCTGCTGTCTGAACTTCTGTGATAACTCTTATGTCTAGTCATATCCCAGAGGTCATGGTGAAGGAGGTGTGGGTGGGAGACGTTAGAACCAGGCCCTCAACCCCACTCCACAACCCACACACTCCCTTCTCCACCACCATCCCACCCAACTCACCAGGTTGGGCTGGCTTCCCCGCGTGCCTGTTCTGAATGATGTTCAGAGCCAGGGAAGGAGAGAAGGTGCTGAACTGGTAGGACAACAAGGCAAGGAATCGCCTTCGGAAATCTGCGGGACCATCAGGCAGAGTTAGTGAGCTGCAGGCATCCCGGCTCCTCAACCCCCTGTGCCCTCTCCACTCCGCCTGCGTTTACCTTTCCAAAAGGCTGAGAGCCAGGCTCCCTGGTCAGCCTCGTCCTCGTCAGTCAAAGTCTTCAGCATGATGCACGAGTGTTCTCCAGTCAGGTCATTCTGGAGACAAATGTTCCTCCTTGGCACCGAGAACCCCTTATCCAAAGGGTCCACTGGTGGTGAAGGGTGAGCACATAGAGGAGGGCTCTGTGCTGCAACCCCTTCTCCTTCCCCAGCCAGCAGAGACCCTTGGTGGCAGGGCCTCGCCCTCATTCCCCACAGCACCTAAGTTCCCACACAAGCTTTCAGAGATCACCCGCACACAACTTCCTAAAGGTGTAGGTTCTGACCTCAGGACTGACAGCTTACACGCAGCCTGATCCAGTCAATGTGGTTTTGGTGCCCTACAATACAGACTCCAGGGCCAAGCCCTCAATCCCAAACTGGCAGTCGGCGTGCAAGCTCAGGCTAACACAGTGATGGTGAGACCACAGTTTAAGTTTTTTTTTTACTACATAACAAATTCCACAGCACAAAAAATACCTAGTGACTTGCCATAGAAGAGCACTCAGGGAACAAAATACCAAGTCACAAGCAGCACAAGACCAGGGCGAGGCAGGGCTGCGCTGAAGCTTACCACCCTGCACTCTCCTGCCCTCAATGGCCAAATCCACCCAGTCCCAACCAGGTGCACTGACAAGGACATACCCCATGCATGTGCTGTTCCGCACCCACACAAGTGGCTGAACACCCAGCAGTCTTCATTAGGTCCACTCTGAACCCTCAAGTGGACACTATATGACCCAGGGTGTACCAGTTCTGCATGCTCCAAATCACACTTCCCACACTCCCTCGGCTGTTCCCCTCACTAGGGAAACAAGCAATCCAAGAATCCATCCTTCTAAATGTTGCCCAGCACCCTCAGTACCCACACTCAGCCTGCCTTCCTGCTGTGGGATGAAGTGGCTGCCCGTCTGCTCGAGTCCCACCCCTCACCTCCAGGCCTGCACTCAGCCCTCTCCACCTATGCCACCACGGACACCATCCCTGCAGGGTGCAGGCATAACTTTGAGACTCTCCCACCTGACAAACCTTCCCTGCCGCTCTCCCGCTAGCCACCTTGTTTCTTTGCTCCCTTTTGCATCAGAAAAGGACGTCCATTTGTGTTCTGTGTCCTTCACCCCCCCAACCCCACCCTCACCCCCCGCACTGTCTCCAATCAGATGGCAAGCTTCAACCCATTCCCATCACCAGTGCTGGCAAATCCACTTGTCAATTCTGTCCTCTTACTCTCTAAACAGCAACCGAGTCCCCTCCTTGAAACTCCTTACTCCCAGTTTCTAACACCACACTCCCTGACCTCCTGCAGATCAGGCCGCTCCTTCTCAGTCTCCCAGCCTGCGTCTCCCTGCTCCCCCTCCTACACATTAAGCCAAGGCCTCACACCCTTCTATGTCCAGTAGCTTCGTCAATATTCATCCATTCTCTGAACACGTGCCGAGAACCCATGAGTGAACAAAACAGATTTAAGAATCCTCACTCTCATGGATTATATTCTAGTATGACTGTGCTGGTGACCCTCCAAACTTCATCTCCAGCCCCACTGCCTCCTTCAGCTCTAGGGTCAAGTGGTGCAGGTCCAGGGGATGCAGTACGAAGGCTGCCCCTCAGCTTGGTGCCAGATTATGCTAGAATCTAGATTTCTTCACGGAACATCTCACTCTCTGAAGATAGCTTGTGTTCAGTTTTCTGCCATTTATATCCATTAGAAAAAAAGCTTCATGGTTTATCTCTTTAAACCACCCAATTCTCTGCAGGTGCTAATATATTTTTAAGTGAACTGAAAGTCCCTAATTCTCACATCTGCCCTCAATAATCCAGCAGCTCTGTCATAGCCACATATTTTCGTGCCTCCTTCAGATAGCAACTTGAAATACAAGACTGCTCATCTGTACTCCTAAAGTTCAGGCACCCCACCCCAAGTTTATAGGATTCTACAGTCTGATGAACAAGTCCATGTGTACCTCTGCTGTTCTATAATGAAGCACAAAGCTTAGATGTGCTAGGCATGCCCCTTGTATGCAGGATTATATGGCCTCGAAAGGAGGAGGCTCCTTCAGTGTCCTCAAAATACTACCTCTATGCAGAGGAGCAGGGACAGCTGCTTAGGGCACATAAGTAGACACCAGAGCTCTGTGCAAGGACAGACCTGCTGCCAATGGTGACCTCATTCCTCACCAAGGCTCTGCCCAATGCCTCACTCACCGGGGTCTGTCTCAAATAGACGGGAACAAATCCAGCTCGTTTCCAAAACCTGCAAAAAGGAGAACAGATCATCATGTGTACCCTCTGGGGAGTGGCAAGGGCCAGGAGGAACAGGGAATTGGCATACAGACACTGGCTGCCCAGGACACAGGGCCCACAGAAGTCCTTCACTATCGAGGTGATGCCAGGGAAACAGGATAGGTAGGCACTTACTTGAGGAGCCTAGGGGTCAGGCCATAGGACACACCCAGGTAATCCAGGCGCTCAGCGGTCCTCTCATTCAGTTTGAGGAGTAAGGGAGGGAGGTCCTTCCGGGGAGTGACAACTTCCTCCAACAAGCTGACCTAGGGAGACAAAGGGAAAGGACACCACCCAGAGGGAGGGCGTTAGTGACATTCTTAAGCACCCCACACACCTAAACCAGAAGACATTTCTTTCTTTGTTCCTGCAGTTTTCAAACAATTTCAATGAGTCAGGTGATCACTCCCAGGTATCCTAAACCCTAGGTATGTGTGGAATCACACTGCTCTGGGTCGAGAAGGCAGGAAAAGAGCTGAGAAAAACTAATAAAATTAAGAACCCACAGAGGTAGGGTTCTGAAGATCCAGTCCAGGTTCTGTCACCTGACAGCTCTGGGACCTTGAAAAAATGAAAAAATGTCTTGTGTCAGACATTAAACAAAATCCCTTCCCTAGCTCCCACACAGGCACTATGAAGACCAATGAGTACATGTGAAAAGCTGTCAATCAACTGCTATTATCCTTAGCAAGGACTGATGAACTTTCATAGTCTGAGATCTAACAAGGGGGATGCTGCAGAGCAAGGCTTCTCAAACTTGACCATACGTCAGACACTGGATGGACTGGGGAGCCACCACTAGAGTCCAATTCAGCAGATCTGGGGTGGGGATCACAATCCCCCCACTAGAGAATGCAAGAGTGGTCTATCACTAAGCAACAGCGCCAGAGTACACCCCCCCACACACCTTTTTATTTTTTTAATTTTTAGACAGGGTGTCACCAAGTTGCTGAGACTGACCTTGAACTTGCCATCCTCTTGCCTCAGCCTCCCAAGTCACTGGGATTACAGGCATGCACCACACCAGCTACAAATGTGCATTTTTAACAAGTTTCCAGGTGATATTAATGGTACTGGTCTGAGGATCTCCATTCAAGCACTAGGCTGGAGAAGCAGCCCCCTCCCTAAGTAGAGAAGAGCCTAGACCTCTACACAGTTCTCAGTGGTGCCCCTCAAGTCCCAAAGAACTATCCTCCCACACCCAGCACAGGTGTCCTGCCCAAACACACTCACCTCACTGTTTACGGTGCGGATTTCTTGGGATGTCTCGAGGACTTTTTCCTCCAGACAAGGGAACCTGCCTTCGTAGTACATCTGCAGCAGCTGCAGAGCTCGGCTGCCATAGCCCATCTACGAGCAAATGGGGGATGGGCAAAGGGAAGAGATGTTCTTAGGCAAAGCTACTTCTAGTCCCCACATCACTTCTAGAGCCTTCACTCCTGGTTAAACTACACTTGATAAAGGGTACCAATGAAATCCCTCAATGCAGTTAGAGACGAGACTCAAGACTGAACGAAGGGTCACCCCAATTCTTACAAAGGTCTACCCCATCAAGAACAGCCCATTTGCTACTTGAGGCCAAGGATGGCTGGCTATGCTATTTGGTTTCCAGATTAGCAAGCCCCAAAGCAGGGCTGTTACTATACCACTGACAGGGATGTTTCTACAATTAATTTCTTATGGGCCTTTCCAAGTGACAGAGGGTACTTACAGAAAGCCAACCTGGTTCAAGTTCCCTATTCTCAAGAGGAAGCATACCCCATCATCCTGTCTGCCGGGCTACCCCCGAGCACTGGCTAAAATCTCCAGAGCAAAGCCTAGAACTTCACTTGCTTTTTAACCAGCTTCTTATTCAAGCAACTAAGTACATCTGCCCCAAACAGTTGCCAGCAACATGACCAAAGCCAACAGCACACCAGGGTCGAAAGGCATGTGAACATACCCCTTGATAATCCGGGTGAACAGCAATACGAACGACCCTTCCACCAGAAAGGCCACCGAAGTCTGGATCTTGGAACTATGTAAGACACACAAAGCAGTAACTTAGCAACACAAACATCTCCTAACACCACCAGCTTTGCTCAGATGTGCCAGGGACAGCCCTTTACCTGTTCTGACACTGTCCATGGAATCAGGTCCCCTGAAGCCTTCTTGCCTCGAGACAGGCTATTCAAGATGGACTGACGAGAAATCTCCCCTTCAAGGCACACCTGAGGGAGACAGTGGAGACAGCTCCAAATTCTGAACAATACCCGATCACCTACCCCAACAGATCCTGTCACTTGGCTCAAGGCCAGGAGTCAGCATCTTCCCCTCCCACACTGATGTCCAAGTGCTCCCCAAGGCAATGCCACAAGGATGCCTCTGCTTCTGTACCTGGACAACCGCAAGCACTTCGGGAAGGGCATTCTGGGTGGGGGGCACGGGAGGCAAAAGGCAGAAGAGGTGATGAGCAGGTGCATCAGAGAGCATCTGGAGATCATTGGGAGAGTTCTGCAGGTACAAGCACAAAGCTCAGGTCAGCAGGGAATGTTTACCTTCTCTTGTCCTTGACTCAAGAGACTCAATGCCTCTTTAGAGCCATGGGGTACTGGCAGTACCACCATCCCCACAGCCAATTAGGCACTAGAACCCAGCCAGGCACCTTTCTAGCATCACAATAGGCTGAGACTCTTTACGATGGCTTAGGAAGGACTGAACCTCCAAAGCCTGCTGCCCTCTCAGTGCTGAGGCCACTGAGTGGAATAAGAGATTTAGCACCATTTCATAGCCAATAAGTGAACTTCCTCCAGAGGCTGCAATTTCAAGAAAAATCACCATCAAATCTAACTCTTCAGCTTTCCATTAAAGGCTATCTGTAATATCCATAAAAATACCATGCAGAGCTTCAAAAAGTATCCTTCCCAACCCGCCCATTAATTTTTTAAGGGTCCCAATATTCTAAGCCATCAGATTCACTTCTTAAAAACAAAAGAGTTCAGCAGTACAAAGCTGGTCTCAGGCCAGTTGGGTTACAGTAAGTGCGATGGTATCTCAACCTGTCAGGTTAGTAGGCAGGTGAGAAATACAAGTGTTCTTTAAAAACAGGCGAAGCTCTCCATCTTCTCCAGCTCCCACTCTCAGAACTACATGAAGAATTCTGTATTACAGGGACACAGCTATATCAATGTTCATAGCAGCACAATTCACAATAGCTAGACCGTGGAACCAACCCAGATGCCCTTCAATAAATGAATGGATAAAAAAAATGTGGAATTTATACACAATGGAATATTACTCAGCACCAAAAAAATAACAAAATCATGGCATTTGCAGGGAAATGGATGGCATTAGAGCAGATTATGTTGAATGAAGCTAGCCAATCCCTAAGGAGCAAGTGCCGAATGTCTTCTTTGATATAAAGGGGGCGACTCAAAACAGAGCAGGGAGGAAGAGCATGAGAAGAAGATTACCATTAAATAGGGATGAGAGATGCATGGGAATGGGAGAGAGAAGGGGAATCGCATGGAAGATGGAAGGAGACCCCCACTGCAAAATTACATATAAGATGGTGTGAGGAAGAAAAAAAGAAAAGAGTAAAGTGTCAGAGTGGGTAGAGAGAGGTAATGGGAGGGGAAGGGGGGGAATAGGAAGGGTAGCAGAATACAATAGACACTAATATGGCTGTATGTATAAATGTGGCTGTAAAACCAATGTGATACTGCAATCTGTACACACGGAAAAAAAAAAAAAAGAATTCATATCCCACTTGAATCAAATGTATGATATGTCAAGATCATTGTAATGTTTTGAGCAACTAATAAAAAAAAAAAACTTTAAAAAAAAAAAAAAAAAAGAATTCTGTACTCTGGGCAAAGCCAGAAGCCCAACACTAACCACACAAACTACGCCGGGGATACAACTTCTCCAGTGAGACCATGGGACCTCACCACCATTGGGACATTTAAAGTCCCAGTGGAAAGGTCCCCTGAGCCACCAGGTAACAAAAGGCATGAAAAGACAAGTAAAAGGACTGCCAAGGGAGTTTCAGCTGCTCCGTGTGGAAGCTCTCTGCAGGGTTAGCGCAGTTACCTTGTAATGTGAAGCCACGTAGAGGGCCATAAGCCGCTGGAGGAAAACTTCAGAGGCCTTGTGGTAGCAGAAGAGGGTATCCCTGTTAACATAGTACCTGGCTGGGAGTTAAGCAATCAAAACAAACCAGAGGGCCCTAACAGGAACCCTGGAAGTATAGGTTTCCCCTCAGTTTTGAGGAGGAGCCCAGCATCCAGAGCACACACACAAGGTTGGAGAAGAAAGGAGGGAGGAAATCTAGAAACTTTTTTATTTTTTGAGAAACGGTGTCCCACTATGTTGCCCAGGCTGGCCCTGAACCGTTTGCTGGCTCAAGCAATCCTCCTGTCTTAGTCTCCCAAGTCAGGACACGGGACTAGAAGTGACACAATACCCAGCAAGAATGTTCAACTTGTACCTCTCCCCAAACCTCTTAATTCTTGTACCGCCCCCCTCCCTTTCACAGGGCCAGTGGGGCCCAGAGGATACAGCTCACAGGCTTCAGGTAAGGGGCAGCCAGAGACGATTCGTGTGATGTTGAGGCAATCCAGGCACAGCAAGTCATTCAGCCACTTTTCCACAGCGTCCCCGGGGGCATATCGGATTGACTCCTGGAGGGAAACCTCGTGCAGTGTTCGTGCTGTTCAAGTCACACACACACCATTAGAACTGATTACTAAATATGCACTAACAGAGCAAGAAAGAATGCTACCCTTATCTCTGTCACGTGGTACCCAGACACCCAAGTCTTGAGTATTTAAAGGGGGTAGTTTTAAATTATTCTGGTGGATAGTCAACTTGTCACAAGAACAACCCCACAGGGGTCTGCTAAGTCAATGCAACCATGTGCCAGGACAGGGACCACAAGGGTCCAGCTTCCAGAGGGCCCAAGTGAGGCTCCCACGTGGTCCCCCGACAGCTATAGCCAGAAAAAGAAAAGTCCTCCTGGGGACCCCATCTCTCTCTGACAGGAAAGCTTGGTAACTGCCCAAGAGGTCACAGAGAAGCAAGGATGCAGCACAAGAGTCTGAGGGGACCTGCTGTGAACCTCAGAGCCCTGTCAGGGTTCCGAGGGTACCTGATGCCAGTCTGGCTGTCGTCGTGGTCTTGTTCTCGGCAGTGGTGCTGACCTGGCTCTGGGCACTCTGTTGACGGAGCTGTTGAATTAACTTGAGGGACAGTGACCGGCCAGTGCCCTCATAGCTAGGAAAAATGCATGGCAGTCAGGCGCGGGGTGGGGACCCCAGCCCACCCTGAGGGGATGGGGGTGGGACCAGCCTGCTGAAACACCAGGTCTTGCTCCTCAAGGATAGTCTTGCTCATCTGACTTCCAGCACAGCACACACACATCCAGAAGGCAGCCTGATGGCCTGGCTCGGAGCCATTCAGGCAAAGAATGGGGTCTCTTTTAGCTTCATCCTCCAAAGAACATTATTCTACACACTTGGGCCAATTGTCTTGAATCAAAAAAATAAGGACTGAGGCTGGGTACAGTGGCACATGCCTGTAATCCCAGCAGCTCAGGAGGCTGAGGCAGGATCAAAAGTTCAAAGCCAGCCTCAGCAACTTAGCAAGGCACTAAGCAATTTAGCGAGACCCTATCTCCAAATAAAATTAAACAAAAGAGCTAGGGATGTGGCTCAGTGGGTAAGTGCCCCTGGGCTCAGTTCCTGGTACAATAAACAAGGACTAAAAGATGACACAAGTTAAAGCCTTTAGCACAGGGAAACCAGTACAAAGTTAAATGTCAACTAATATGGGGGAAGCCACTACTAGAAGTAGCACACATGAGTTAACCAGGACTGACCCACACACTGGAATTCAAGATAAATCCATTACCCAAGAGATTCTTTTCATCACTACTTTCACTTAAAGGTGATATAAAACTGACAAAATACTTGGAAAAATGTTAAATCATTTATAATCTGGTCATGGAACAAGCTATCTTCATTTTTGAGCATTTCATTCTTGTCTAAGTCACAAGAATGTGTGACTTCAGGGCACATGCTATTCCACAGGTTTTCCATTTCACTGTTAGTATTACATCATTTCACAGCACTGAGGACTGTTTAAATGCTTACTCAAATACTGTCACATCATGATCAAAAAGCTAGATTAAGTGCTTCATTCCTCCCCATTTCACAATAACAAAGTTCTCTCAAAAGGAATTCCATGTATCTCATATATGTGTGCATATATATGTACACACATGTGCACAACAGAATTTGAAAAACTAGAGCTGGAGATATAGCTCAGTAATGCAGGACTTGCCTAGCATGTGTAAGGTCCCGAGTTCAATCCCTGGCATGACCAAAAAAAAAAAAAATCTTGGTGCACAAAAGTTTATCAATAAAGTGGGAAAACCTTCAAAATGGGAGAAAACTTTTGTAAATCATGTATCTGATAAGGAAGGGACTCAAGCAGAGGATGTCTAACATCACTAGTTACCAGGGTAAAGCAAATAAAAACCAGGAGATATCACTTCACAACCACCAGAAACACCTGTCATCAACAAGACACAACAAGTATTAGCAAGGACGTGGGAGAGTTAGAGTCCTCATAAAGTCACCCTCCTTATCTTCAGGGAACATATTCCAAGATGGTCCATGAATATACATAACTACAATAAAGGAATTTATAAACTAGGCACAATAAGAGATTAACAATAAAACTTTTTAAAAATATGCTCTAGTAAGTTATTTAATTTTCCATTGATATTTTTCGACTAGAGTTGACCACAGTGAAAACCTCAGGTAGGGGACTACCAAGCACTGCTTATTTGTGGGAATTTAAAATGGTGCAGTTACTTAGAAAAACCGTCTGGCAGTTCCTCACGTGGTCAAACACAGTCACCATTTGAGCCAGCAATTCCACTCCTTGGCATACATCCAAGAGAACCCAAAACACATCCACACAGAAACCTACAGATGAATGATCATTGTGCCATTACTCCTAACAGTCAAAAGGCAGAGACTCAAATGTGTACCAACAGATGAATGGATAAATAAAACTGGTACATCCATACTGAGTGCTGATACAGATGATACATGGATGAACTTGCAAAACACTGGCTTGAGTGTAAAAAGGCCAACCACTAAAACATGACCACATATTGAACCAGATGCGGTGGCACACGCCTATAATGCCAGCAATTCGGGAGGCTGAGGCAGAGACTCGCAAGCATCAAGGCCAGCCTCAGCAACCTACCACTCACAGCAACTTAGCATGACTTTGCCTCAATAAAACACAAAAAGGGCTAAGGATGCAGTTCAGTGGTAAAATGGTCCTAAATTCAACCCCCAGTTAAAAAAAAAAAATCGTATTATTACATTTGTATGAAAAATCCAGAATAGGCAAATCTACAAAGAGTGGCTCCCTGGGTTTGGAGAGAGTAGAGGGATTGGAGAATGATGTATAGAATGTCTTTTAGAGTAATAAAAATGTTCTAGAGTTGATTGTAGTACACATGGTCACACAACTCTGAATTTACTAAACACCAATTTAAATGGGTAAATATAGTATACGAATTATATCCCAAAGCTGTTAAAAGGGTAAAAAATCCATTTTACTTACTATTTTCAGCATAATACTTTCATTGTGGATAGTGATATTAATGAAAATACATATTGGGGCTCTAGTTGTAGCTTAGTGGTAGAGAACTTGCCTAGCACATGAGAGGCACTGGGTTTGATCCTCACCACATAAAAAAATATAAAGGTATTGAGTCCATCTACAACCAAAAAATATGTATGTGAAAAAAATACATGTTTATGGATCTCAAAAGAGTTAATGTATTGTTACATAAGGCAAATTTATAATACTACAAAGTGTTTTCCTTGTTCAAAACCAAAGTAAAATAGATGCACAGAAAACAAAGTAAAATTCTAAAGAAAGCTATCTTTGGATGGCTGGATTAAGGTGCTTTTTCTTTTTGATGCTAGGAATCAAACCCGGGGTTTCACAGATGCTAAGCACATGCTCTACCACTGAGTTACATCCACAGCCCCCGATTTTTTTCCCTTGCTTATTTTCTAATTTTTCCATAACAAATCAGCTGAATATTTCAAATTTTCAAAAAGTTCTTATGCCAATATAAACCTGCTATTTCACATAATTCTAAGACATAATTTGATATTCCCATGCATGTACTTTTTTTGAGGTACATGCATGTACCCTTCCCCTCAAAATTGAACCTGGGTGCTTTACCATTAAGCCACATCCCCACCCCACCCACCCCCTTTTTTTTTTTTTTTAACTTTGAGACAGGGTCTAAGTTGCATAGGGCCTAAGTTGCTGAGGGGCTTTGAATTTGCGATCCTCCCGTCTCAGCCCCCCTAGCCGCTGGGATTATAAACATGCACCACAGCATCCAGCTCAATCTGTGTTCTTTATTAAAAAACACATTCAGGAGACACCCATCACATAGACTCCTCAATTTTTTTTTTTTTTTTTTTTAATGAACTCAGGGCTGTGTTGCTTTGGCCTCCCCAGCACATCACATGTAACTACACTCATTTGGCAGGCTGGAGACAGAACTCAGACTTGTATGTCAGGTCAGCACTCTGTCACTGAGCTACAGCCCCACCTCTGTCTCCACACCCCACCCCCGCACTTTTTTTTTTTTTTTTTTTTTTTGCGGCACAATGCTGGGGATTGAACCCAAAGCCTCACCCGTGCTAGGCAAGTGTTCTACTGCTGAGCTACATTTCCAGCCCCAGGTTCTGAAATTTTTCAGCTTCATGCTGCTCACTTAATGTCAGACCAGAGGGGAGTAAAAATTTATGAAGTGGTCAAGTCAAGTTTGAGAAAAGAATGAAGCAGCCTTGGAGCCTCAGACTTGGTTTGCAGGCCCAGGCCACGTTCATTACATGCCACCTGATCTGCAAGAACCTAAGATGAGAGCAACCATTCGTACCCACGGTGCCTTACCCATTGATGGTGGATGCCATGAAAACAAGGTAGGGCCCGAGCAGGCTCTTCACCAGGGGCAGCGGGATGGCGGCAGCTTCATCTATCACAACGAGTTCAGCCTGGCCCAGTTTCACAGCATCTGCAGGGTGTATGTACTGTGGGAGAGAGTGTCCAGATTACGAATATGGCCATAAAGCCTCAGCGGCGAGGACTGGCAACTGCAGACAGAGGCACTCCATCCCGCCTCCCGTTCCCTTTCTCTTCTCTCCATTTACTTGGCAGAGCAAGAATGGAACAGGGATGGAGTGGGACGCCTGGGTTCCAACAGTTCAGCCACTAGCTGTGTGGCCCTGCACAGGTCACAGGGCCTCAGATTCCTCTTCTGTAAAACAGGAAGTACCTACTGCCTTATGGCTGCTCTAGAAAGAAGTAAGACAACTATGCAGAAGAGCCTGGCTTACACAGCTGACAGATGTGGCTGCTTTTCCCCTCCCTCTTCATGCCTCTTCCCATTTTTCCCCAGACTCAGATTAGGGAGCCAGTGGCACAGCTCGACCCCCAAGGTGAACCTCAGGTTCTCAAACTGGATGCTACACCCTCACACACACCCCCGCGTAAGACCACCAATCCCCCTACACTGGTGGGAAAATTTCTGGACTATTCTTAACCAACATACTCATGTCCTTATGCATACAAACAACCCCTTCAGTTTCTGCAGGGCTTCCTGCTATTTTCCAAGTGGTTTTAAAAACACCATGAAGAGGTATTTTACAGGAGAGGAAACCTGAATAGCCAATTAACATACTCAAAGATAATTCAACCTCATGAATAATTGGGGAACTGCTACAGACAATAAAGAGGATACCATTTCACACAGAGACAGACAAAACAAATTGCTGTTAAGCACCCAGTATTGGGTGAGGACTTAGTGAAACAAACTCAGAAGAAAGCTGAAAATCTATGCATACCCTAAGACCCAGGGATTCCACTTCTAGAAACAAATTTACTCATGAAGTGCTTAAAAATGAATCCATCAGATCTATAAGCTTCAACCTGACAAATCTTCAAAGTGAATGTTGAGTAAGGAAAGGTGCACCATGGAGGACAAGTACGTACACTACTGTTCATGGACATGAATTATGTAATAACTACTGAAACGGAAAGGAAATGCACCAATTTCAGAATCCGTTACCTACAGGGAGTGGCAGGAGGAAATGGGAGGGATACAAGAGGAACTTCAACTGCATCTGATGTGCAAGTTCTCAAAAATAAAAATGACCCTTAATCATGAAATCAGCAACATGTCAACATTCCTTAAAATCTCAGCGCTGGATATTTCAGTGTTATTTTAGTACTTGCCTGCAGCTTTGAAATATTTCATCCCAATCTCATTAACTGTTTGCTTAACTGAAGCTTCTGGGTCAGGGAGAGAACAAGCCTACTCACTTCTGGCAACAGGACACACATTCTCAACAGGCCCCATGTCTTTACTTTCAAGGGCAGAAACTAAAAAAGCATGTCATGGAAGCACAGAACTCGGCCCAGGGGTCATGGACACTTTAATCTAAAGGCCTTCTCCTCCAGCAAGAAGAATGTCTCAAAGGAACATAAACGGGGTCTCACAAGCCGGTTCACCTCCTCTGCACTCATACTGTAGTCTGGAGACAAAAGGAACCCAGTATTTGATTATAAATCTGAGAGCGAGCAAGGGCTGAGCCAGAGTCTTTCAGAGAAATGTTTTCCTTCTTGATCAGTGCATTTTTCGATTTTTTAACAGGTCTCTTTATTCTCATAGCCTGCAGCTGCCTCCAGCCCCACCCCCAACACAAAGCTGAGAGGAGAAAAGACTGCTGTTGCTAATGAAATCAAGCAAAATTGGGAAGAAGGGGCTAGAGTTGTGGCTCAGAGGTAGAGAGCGAAGCACTGGGTTTGATCCTCAGCACCACATAAAAATAGATATTGTGTCCACCTATGACCAAAAAAATAAATATTAAAAAAAAAAAAGGTGGGAAGAAGTACGTAGAACGAAGATTCTAGAAAAAGACCCAATGAGAAAAATTAAGATCCTTCAGGTATAAAAGGCATGGACACAGGACACTGTTTATCATCTGGATTCTTTTATCAAAGACTCCTACTCAACAGGCACATCATATGCTCTGATATGCACTAAAGTTCAAGAACATAAACTGCCAAGTTCACCTAGCTCACTTCCCTCCCCCACAACAACTCCAAAAATAATCATAGAATCCACTACGATAAGAGTCTGGCAGACTTGGTCCCTTCTATAAGCCTGTCACACAGATGCCTTTAAGAGACTGAACAAAATTGCAGCCTTTGGACTAAGAGCAGAGCATTCAGGTTTACAGAGCACCCAAGATTTATGGAGCTTTGGGGAAAATACTGTTTAAAAAAGAAAATAGGTCACTGGCTAAACCACAAAGAGCACAGTTTGCAAAGTTTTTTTTTTTTTCTTTTAAATAGTGAAGTCATTGTTCTAGGTACAGATGCACCATTTCAAAACCTGCAGTAACTAAACAAAATAAGAACTGATGTCAGAACAATGATTCTCTTTGCTTATCAGCATAATCTCAATCCCACAGTCCATACTCGTGGGGCAGAACTACAACTTTTCAATCAAACTACACACATTTGTTGACTTAATGCCCTTCTTTAGAAAAAGCTGGAAATCTGGAAACAGTTTCTCATAATATAATACTGTTACAACAATTACACCGTGCACAGGACACCTGGAAGAAAATTCAGAGAGTCCGTTACATCCTCCAGGATCTGAGCACGAGCCTCACCTGAATGGTCTGCCTGTGTTCCCGGAAGACATTCACTCTGATCACTGCTTTACTGAACTCAGGGTTGAGAGACTGAATAATCTCATAATCCAGATGTTCCTAGGGGGAAAAGGTCAAACCAATGACAAGCTTTAGAAATTCAATATTAAAAGCAAGCAAACATTACAAAGACCACCTAGATTTAAAACCAGCACTAAATCAAAAGAAATTATCCCGATTTCTAACCTGATACTGCAGAGCATCAAATCCTTTAAATACAAATTCAAACAGTGTGTGGAGATTATCAGGGCTTGGAGAGGTAACAAAAATATTGGAGTACCTACAGAAAGAAAAAAAAGGGAGGATCTGTTAAGAAATTGAAGAAAATTAAAAACGCAAAACTATTTTTGTTTGCTCCTGTCACTCTGGGGATAACCAGAGACAATAGCAGGATAAAAAGGCAGACACCTGCCAGAGAAGGAAAGTATCTCCAGACCCGAGGAAATTTTTCTTCCCAAAGCAATGAAAACACATTAACAAGGTACAAAAGGCAACATTCAACTACCAACACCTGCAATGGCAAAGCACAAGAGGCACTGCGGGGACAACTGTCAGCGTGCAGAACCAACAAACTGCCTCAGTCCAGCGTCCTGACAAGAGGATGCGCCTCATACTCGGCACTAGCTGCACTGAGGTTTCCAAACACGGCCAGGTGAAGGCCACAAATGACCTCCAGAATCCTAGCTAAGTACAAAGGAAGCTCATGGCCAAGAGGCTGAGTGGTATGGATGGAGCAGCAGGAAGGACAGAGCTGAAGTCAGGAGCTAAGGTTAAGCCCCAAATCTACCCCAGTGACTTGATGGGAGATCCTGGGTGTCACTGGACCACCCTGGGCCTCAGTTTACCTAACTATAAAATGACCACAGGGGTGAAATGAGGGCCAAGGAAGATTATGCATATAGAACAAAGAAAATTCTAGGTCCATTATCATATCTGCATGGGAGCACACATTATATTAGCAACTGCATAAATCTTCCACCCAGGACTAAAGAAAAAAAGTAACATACTCAAAGGCAACTCCTCAAAAATAGACTTTTTCCCCCACCCTCCTAGTACTGAGGAAGTCAAACCCAGGCTTTAAACATGCTAGTGCCAAGCACTACCTTACCACAGAACTACATCACATACCCATTCCCCACCCCTTTTTCTTTTTGTACTGAGGATTGAACTCAGGGGTGCTCTACCTCCAAGCTATACCCCCAACCCTTTTGCAAGTTATGTTCTTGCTAAGTTGCAAAGGATGGCCTCAAACTTGCAATCCTTCTGCCTCACCCTCCTAAGTCACTAGGATTACAGGTGTGCACCACTGCACCTGGCATAAGACCTAATAATCAAGATCATTAAAATATCCAACTTGTACTTTGGTCAGTAAAGTACATATATTCTCATCCCTGAAATTTTAAAGTTTCTGACCCCACATCCTTTGCTTTTGTGTTTGTTCAACTGTAAACAGCAAAAAACAAAGGCCCTGGTGGGGTGTGTGTGCACACAGCACCTCTGGGTGTCCTGGGGGAAACTGTTGCTGTTTCCAGGCAGGCACCCAAGACTTTGAGAAATCACAGTGAACCAGCTGAGAATGGGGAACCTGAGCTAACAGTTCTGCCAGTCTCCTGACCTCAAAACCTGCACACTATCCCCTCAAAGCTCAGAGGTCCTACAGATGGAGAGTCAGACTCCTTACCCAAATGCTACTGCCCCAGCAATAGCCAATCCCAGGGCTGCAGATTTTCCCCGTCCACGGGCAGCAGTGAGGGCAACAGTACTCCTCAGGGTCTTCTCCGAGATGCCCTCGATGAATTTCAAGACGGCTTTGGCCTGTAGAAAGAGAAACAAACATATCAGGTGAGTTGAGAAAGGCACAGGGCACTTCTTACAGGCCAAAAAGCACTGCTCATCACCTGGACTTTTCAATCCTGGGTCATGATGCCAGACACTAGGATATTTTGACCAAAAACAATCACAAAAATGAGATCAAGCCAAGCAAGCAAACTCACAGGCAACTAGGACTTCCATTTAGGGAGACACAACTCTGACAAGAACTTATCAAGAGGGCTCCCAGTACGAAAGCAGGGAGCTCATTTTATTGGTCTCCTAAAGGGGTGGGAACGTTCGCTGGCACTCAACTCAAGCATTTTGCCCTGTGCTGAAGACAAGTTACTGCAGCTCTTCAAGAGAACGCACGGGGCACCCATAAGCCAATGATGCAAAGCTGACACTGGTTAAGGGCAACCCAGAGCAAGCTCCTGGGTCTCCTGTCAGACCATGAGCCAAGGCCCAGAAGTGCATTTGCTGTCCTCAGTATGATGGTCCCTGCCTCGATCTCTTCTCAGTGCCAAGGCCTTAAATACCAATCAGATGCTCAAGACAATTTCATATCTCCATTCCAGACCTCTTCCCCACACTCCAGACTCTTGGGTACATGCAACTACTTCCTGTACAGCTCCACTGTGCAACAGACACCTCAAACTTGAAACTGATGCTTAATGTTTCCCCAAACCTCCTCCACTACAAGCTTCTCATCTCAGTCAACTGATTATCTAGGCCAAAAGCATTCTCAGCATTCTCCTCCATCCCTTATTCATCATCAAATCTTGTCAGCAAGGCAGTAACCCTTCAACACAGCCCTCACCATCCTCCTCCACCACACTGCTCACGGCCACCATCCTGTCCTGCCTCCCCTATGACAGCAGCCATATAACTGGTCTTCCTAGTTCCACCAACTTTCCACCACAGCCCATGTGCAGCTCAAACCAGAGGATCCTTTTACAAATAAGCCTGGGGATGCCTCTGGATGCTGTGGGGAGACAAGACTATATTTAAACCCTCCACTTCAACCATCCCTCACAGTGTAAGTGCCACAGCCCTTTCCGTGTGGCCTGCATGGCCCTCCACTCTCTCCCCCTCACATGGCTTCCATCCTGTCAGCCTCCTTGCTGGTCCTAGAGAAACCAAGCTGCACCTCCACCTCAGGCCTAAACATTTGTTGATCCCTCTGCTAAAGTACTCGCCCTAAGACAGACACAGGGCTACTTCCTCAACTTCTCCAAGGCTTGATCCAAATGTCACCTGAATGAGGCCACCCTGAACACTGTATCTAGAACCACAAAACCCCCATCTTGGCATGCCCCCACCCTCCTGGCCACTTTTCTTTTTCTATGTTATACACAGCAGTTTCTACTACACCATAATTTCCTAATTTCATTTAAGCAGGGCCCGTCTCATCCATTAGAAGGCACACTCCAAGAAGCAGGTGTCCCTCATTAACTCTTAAGCCCAGCATCTAGGAAGGCCTCGCACCTAGAGGGGAAGCAAGATGCCAGGGGCACTGAAGAGAGGTGACACTACCGCAAACTTGGATTCCCAGCTGCAAAGCGGGGTGCATGGTCAGCCTGGCCTGTCCACTTCTAGGAAGCAGTCTCGCTCATTAAGGCAGCAAACTAGGAAAACACTAAAGAGATGCAGGCCTGAGCAGATAGATGGACAGATGGACAGAGAGGAAATGGAGCAGCTTCAGGAAGTTGAGGAAGTAGCCCTGTGTCTCTCTTAGGGCGAGTACTTTAGCAGAGGGATCAACAAATTGTTTAGGCCTGAGGTGGAAGTGCAGCTTGGTTTCTCTAGGACCAGCAAGGAGGCTGACAGGGTGGAAGGGAGCAGCTTCAGGAAGCCAGAGTCTCTCCAGATGGCAATGCTCAATGGGGATCCAGGTACTAGTTGTCTTAACCTGGCCCTTGCTAAATACTGTATCTTTTGTTTTACTTTAGGCAACCTGTGAACGCTGACTAAACCTAACTGGACTAAAAACACACTCTAAAATGAAAAACCCACACACACACAGACAAAAGACAACAATCCAATTAACAAATGGGCAGTCACAAGCAAACTGGTTCACCTCAAAAAGAGGTGACCTATGATTAGACGAAGAAAGTACCTGTCTCCCTCATAATAACAGTAACAATTAAAGCAACCATCAGAAGTTCCCATGAGACTGGTGAAAACTGACAAGTTTAGCTGCACTCAGTGCAGGCCGGGCCGCAGAGCAAAAGGCATTTCTGCATACTGTCGGAAGCTCGGTCAACTGTGTGACACCCACTCTAATGCCCACAGCCCCTGACCCAGCAATTTCTTTTTCAGAAGCATGTCCTAGATACAATGCCCACAGATGTACCCTGATAATACTGTTTATAATAGCAAAAAAAAAGCTGGAACCAGCCCAAATGTCTACCAGGAGCCACTCTCACCTTATACAGTGAAATATCCATTGACATGTGCAGGGAAAGGTCAAAGGACACATGATAAACCCTGAACAGCAGTGTCTCTGCAGAGTGGGACTGCCAAGTGGAAATACCGTTTTCTCAATGTGTTCGCTTTCATACTGATGTCGTTTGTGTTGCTTGGCTGTTTGCTTTTTTATAACATTATTACTAGTACCGTAGTTTCTCTCCCTTCCTCTATCCTATTTCTCATCCCTCTGATTGGTGATACAGAAGGTACCAGAAAAGGTTCAAAGCAGCTTAGAGCCTGCAGCCTGGGCTACATACAGAGCTATGGAGCTAGTGATTATATTTCCAGGATGACTAGGAAAACCAGCCTCTTGGGACTCAGGCCCCAGTAGGCGGGGTCACTGCAGCTGTTTTCCATTCTGAAGGCAAAGCCAAATGCTAAGAGGCCTGTGCCACTCATCTGGCTCAGGCTGGACCAGAATCCTGAACACACCTGGCAACCTGAAGTCCTCTGGGGTGTGCCCAGCTGGCAGAAAGACACTGGAGAAGCTGAGTTTACTAGTGCTGGCTACGTCATAGAGCAAAGAAATGCATCCTGGCAGTTCCCACCCAGCCTGCTGTTCATGCCACCCCAGGGGCTCTCATCAGGTTCACACTGGAATGAAGTAAGTACAAGGGGCCTCACACGCTCCCCTCTCCTCAATTCTACAGGAGCCATAAGCAAAACCTCTACCCCACCAACACAGCTGAAATTAAACACATCCTGTGTTCTTCCAGGTTTTTAGCTATTATAAATACCCTATCATGGAAAAAGCACTGAGAAGATTCTTCTGGAAATCTCATCTGTCCATCTCCCATGACCCCCACTCCCTGAATTAGCTCCTTTGCAAACCCAGACATGAAGAACAGCCCTGCTGCTGTGGAGCACACCTGGGAACAAGGTAGAAAAAAGGCCCTTCTAGGCGTCTCTAGTCTTGACTCATCCTGAGTGGGCCGTGGCTGCTCTGTGCACACCGTTTTATCCTTGTGTCATTGACCCTGGGATAGGGCAGTTCTAAACCCACACTCACCTGGTCTAGGGTCTTGCAGCAGTCCACCAACACACCCACAGGCTGGGTGTCCTGCAAGCTCTCTTTCAACTCCTGCAGCTCCAGAGCAGAAGGGCTGAGATTCTCATCCTACCAGAGAAAAGAGGAAGAGGTTTGCCACTACAGAAATCACAGCTCCCCCAAATCCCTGAGCCCTGGACCCAGACTCACCGGAGCCTGTGGAGGTAAGGCCTCGATGCTGGCCATGTGGGAGGAGATGGGCAGGATGTTGAGCTGGTCATCGATGACAAGGCACTTCTTACAAGATGCCAGAGAGAGGATAAACCTGAGGGACAAAAGCAGTCCTGAGGTGAGGTGCTGAGGAGGCAGACAATGCTGCACAAGAGGGGACAAGTTGCTTTTCTTCAGGAAGATCACTGGGCCCCACATCTCAGAAAGCCAGAACCCAACTAGAGAGCAAAGAGATAATCAGAGCCTCCTCTACAAGACACCTGAACACATTTTATGTGGCAATCAAGAAAGCCAAGATCCCAGATGCACAACCATGATTGCTTTTGCTAGGTCCTCTAGTCCTTTTCTTATCATCTGGAGCCCTTTAGCACTAATGTGGCTCTACTCCAAAAGCCCCATATGGCCACCAGTCACACAGGGAAACACACATGGAAACACAACACACACAAATGAATAAGGAGAAAAGAAAGCTCCCTGAAGAAATACAACACTGAATTCCCTATATACAGAAAAATTAACTTGCTACACAATTCAAACATCCTCCATGCCACAAGAAAAGGGCCTTTCCTGATACTTCCACAGGTTTCTGTCCTGTTGAGTAACATGCAGCTGCTCCTCCTGTCCTTATTCTACTGAGCCAAAGCATGAGAGGATGTTAAAATCAGAGAGGCCCCAGGTTCATCAAGGCTAGGATTTCTAAACCTCAGCACTACAGACATTTTTACCAGATAATGATTTCTTTTAAGCAGCATCCTGGTTTCCAATCACCTGTTGCCAGTAGCTCTCTCCCTCAGCACCCCCAAAGTCAAGACAGTCCAAATGTCTCCCAACATTGCCAATAATCCCAAAGGGAACACTGATCTAGGCCAGTTTCTCAAGGTATTACACAGGCTGTTAACTGATGGTCCCTACAAGGAGGCTCAATGGTAAAATTAATTTGGGAATGGGAAACAATCAAACAAGTGCCAGCTGTTGCAAGACTTTTCTGAGGCTAGAATAGGTAAGTGAGACTCTTCATAATGGAAAAACAGTGTCAGCATGTCCCACTCAGCTGGCCAGAGTCTTCTTGTCACAAGGTCCCTCTAAAAGACAACTGTTCTGTGAAATACAGGAAATGGTGATCCAGATAGACCGCTCCCAACCTCTCAAAGATGAGTAGGCTAAAGCCAGAGAGGGATAGGAACGTGGCTAAGGCCACTGGGTTGGTCAGAGCCAGCAGCAAGACTGAGTCCAGGTGTCCCAAACCCCGACACCAGCTTTCCACCCCCTTGCACTGTACCCAGATCATTTCCCAGCTGCAGCTGCTGAAGAATTGCACATTTTGGAAGCCTGTACTGCCTCTGCTGACACAAAAGCTTTCAGTTGGGTCCAAGATAAAAATATTTCTCCCACCTTGGCTTCCCAACAACTGGAAGGAACTGAGAAATATCCTTAAGACCTACCTCTCATTAAATCGTCCCACGACATCCTGATGGGCCTCAGTCCTGTACCTGGAATGCACATCCTAAGAAAGCAAGACAACATCCATTAACAAAGTCATCTAAATAACACTGAGGCCCAGGGCTCAGATACAAAGTTCTATCACAGGAGACATGAGCAACCCTGTGGGAAAGAAAATCCACTCCCATCTGCTCTGCTGAACTGGCTAAGTGCTCTTTGCTAGAACTGGGATCAGACACCAAACGCAATGCTTCTAATCCCAATCAACTTCCCCTCACCTCATCTCTGACATTTTCAACATTTGATCCAGCACCCTGACTCAATAAAATATACCTGCTAACTAGGTGGACCAGACTTCTGGGTACACACTGATGAATGAAGCAAGACTTTTGCTCTCATGTGATTTACAGTCCAATGGTTGGAGGAAGACAATGAGTAAATACATACACATTTTGGCAAATGCTACAAATGAAATACAGGGTGTGGGGATAACAGTGAGAGGGGCCTGTTTATATATGGCAGAAAGGGAGGGTCTCTCAGAGATGATAAGCTGAGATTGGAAGAGTAAGCAGTCAGCCATGTTAAGAGAAACAGGAAGAACAAACAAAGTGTTATTGGCACAAAGTCTTTCAGTCATGTGCAAATATCTAGTGAGTTCTTACAACATGCCAGGCACTCTTCTAGGATCTGGGAAAATATCAGTAAGAAAAACAACAATAAGAAAAACTAAGTCCTAGGGCTGGGGTTGTAGCTCAGTGGTACAGTGCTTGCCTAGCACGTGTGACGCGGCCCTGGGTTCAATTTTCAGTACCACATTAAATAAAGAAAGGTATTATATCC
This sequence comes from Marmota monax, assembly GCF_021218885.2. Lineage (NCBI taxonomy): Eukaryota > Metazoa > Chordata > Mammalia > Rodentia > Sciuridae > Marmota > Marmota monax. The sequence continues at coordinate 1,167,683 of NW_026692072.1, read as the reverse complement.
ACCTACAACTAAAAAAAAAACTGGGGCTGGGACTCAGCGGTAGAGTGCTCCTCTCACATGTGTGAGGCTCTAGGTTCAATCCTCAGCACCACATAAATAAAATAAAGGTATTGTGTCCACCTGCAACTAAAAAAAAAAAAAACAAAACTAAGTTCCTGCTTCCATCAAGTTAAGTGACTAATGTAGGAGAACAGACAAAAAAACAAATATGTAACTAAAAGTCGTTGTCAAGTACTTTGAAGAATAATAAAGATTAAAGAGTTACAGCTGGAACAACTTCTTCTAAACAGTATGAAGAAAGATCACACTCATGGGGAGATACTGGAACAGGAACTTGAAGGCAGTAAGGATGTGAGTCATGATGAAATCCAAAAGAGCACATGCCAGAGGAAACAGCAAGTGCAAAGCCCAGGGGTGAAAGTGTGCTGGTCATGTGTGAAGAGGGGCTACAGTGGCAAGTGACAGCAGGAGTGATAAACGCAGGAAGCAGCCTCAAGATTTGAGGAAAGTCCATCTCACCAGAAAAACATAGCTCATTCAACCCAGAGGCCAATTCTGACACCATTTTTGAGCTGCTGGGTCATGGGCAGCTCTTAGAAACTGCCTCTAAGAACACCAATGTGGCAATACCAGCCAGGAGACCAGCTCTGCCATCTGTTTTAAACACACCCCACTCTGAACCATGTCCTCAGTCATGGTTTAGGAAGTAAACTACCACTCCCATATTCGAAATTCTTGCCAAACTGAAGCAAAGCTGGCAAACGTTGCTTCATTAACTATTAGAAGATGAGGGCCAGAGAGAATTCTGCCAATTGTCCCTTTGTTGCAAAACACAAATAAGCTCTAGCAGAATATTATTCTAGGAAAAAATATATATATATATATATTTTTGATACTGGGGATTGACCACTAAGCCACACCCCCAGCCCTTTTTATTTTTTATTTTGAGATAGGGTCTTGCCAAGTTGTTTAGGGCCTCCCTAAATTGCTGAGGCTAGTCTTGAACTCGCAATCCTCCTGCCTCAGCCCACCAAGTCACTGGGATTAAATCACCATATCTGGCTTATTATTACTATTATATTAAGAATATTTAATTATTATTATATTATTATATTAAAAATATTTAATATTTAGTTACATATAGTCTGCATCATATCTGAATTTCACATTTCTAGGCATACTCAGAGCCCCTGAGATTCAGCTACAGTGACTTTTTCATTAGTTGTTGTCAAAGAGCTCCCAGAGGCTATCTACCTTCTAATAGGAAATCTTACAGCAGACTAGAGCAAAATCAGACTGATATGAACGCCGACGATTATGTTTAAAAAATAAAAAACCCCGACCCTTACCATGGTCATCGTGTACAACTGCTTGAGTGAATTCATGGTCCGGAGCAGGATAACCACCAGTCCGCCACCTTCCACTGTTTCTACAGTCCTGGCCAACAAGTTTGGAGTTAAGGCTTCAAAATCCTACAAGGAGACCTTAGAGGGTTGGTAATGCAAACAGCACCCCAGAGATACTTAACCAAAGGCCAGGTGATAAGCCAAAATCTGGGCTTCAGGTAGAAACCCAAGACCATATACCCCCCCCACTCTGGCTCACCAAGAAACACATAACACACTCACAACCCCTTAGGGGCACCATGGAAGAGAGTCTGGTCCTTAGGGTTAGGAAGACATGGTTTTATATGTCAAAAATGTTTCTAGGGCTGGGGATACAGCTCAGTTGGTAGAGTGCTTGCCTCACACGCACAGGGCCATGAATTCAATCTCCAGCACCACACACACACAAAAAAAGTTTCTAATAATCTCTAATAAAATCCTGTCTGGAGGTAAGTCTTCCAAACTTCATTTGATTTATAGTCAAATTTCAGAAACATGTTTACATTTTCTAACATGTCTACAGATGGAAGTTGTTTGGCAAAACTCAACTGCACCACACGGGGGAGCTAATGCTTAAAGAAGCCCTCATTCCAGCACCAGGTAATGGCTGGGAGCACAACACTCCTGACAAATTAGTGATAAAGACAAAGGAGGCTGAGGCTCTTTTCTAGTGAGCAGTGTATTAAACAACCCACTGGAATGCAAGGAAAACAGAACTTCTGTTCTTGATTTCCCCATTTCTTAATTTATATTCTCTTAACTATGATTTATAATTTACATAATCATGATCAAAGTGCATAACATAATAAGTACAAAAACATATGAATTTGGGGCGGGAGTTGTGGCTCAGCGGTAGAACGCTCACCTATCATGTTCGAGGACCTGGGTTCGATCCTCAGCACCACATAAAAATAAATAAATAAAAATAAATGTATTGTGTTCAACAACAACTAAAATAAATAAATAAAAAATAAATATTTTTTAAAAACATGAATTTGTGTATGAAAATTTTTTTAGAAAGGGGTTGTTGTGGATTTTTTAAAAATCACAGACTAAAACAAATACCCACCAGAAATAAAAAGAAAGAAACATGAGAAACTTAAGTCTATTAACTTTCCCGATAAGAGAATGTATATTTGTGGATAAATTCACCAAGCAGCTTTCTGGGGTGAAGCAAGGGATTTTAGGGTATGTGGGGTTATGCTACCAAACACTCAGGAGCCAACACAAGTGGATGCAAACTTTTCTATCCAGCTGGTTAAACAAGCTGCACTGTTCATGGGTCAGGGAAGTCTCCATGCGTGCCCATAAGGATCTGAGGTTCCAGGGTCAGTCAAAGTTCCCCGTGCTTGCTTTATTAGCTTTAATTTAGGATCACCTAGCTGGCACATCATTGTAAGTTCTGGGGTCTCCAGACAGCTGCTAACTTAAGCAGAAAATTCTTTGTTTTATAGGGTTAGTGATCTGGTTTCCTTGGCAAAGTGGCCAAGTCTTCCATTAATAATGCTTGGTATATCGGGGGTAAGAACCTGTTGTTATCATATATCAGTTCTCAGTGTGGAAGCAATACACAGGCTGGAGGAAGTCACTCACCTGGAGGACAAACATGCCGAAGGTATTGCCCAAGATCTTGTGGGTCTCATTGTAGTAGCAATAGCGAATGTTTGTGGCCGCTACAAAGAGCTCAAAGGGGTCATCTTGCTTTATGTTCAAGGTCCCATTCTTAATTTTCTTCTGCAGCTGTCGCATTCTCTTCTTCCGGTGACTGCAATCGCCACCCCCAACCCATAAAAGCCAATTAACCAGAGAGGTAAAGGACATGGAAACAGAGGAGAGACTTGGTGATCACCCTCCAGAGCTAGTAGGGAACTTGGACTCCTTCATTTTAAAGAAGCAACATGAAGAGGCACTGGAGCAGAAAGATTAAGTCGCAGATCAGCCTATGTGTGAACTATTCCCTTATTTTGTTGTACCTTGAGCAAATTATTCTGCTTTAAAAACTAGCACTTAAACCTTGCCTTTGGCCAGAGCTTGAATTCAAACCTAAATGGCCTTGCTACCTTAGTTTCAAGCCAAAGTTTCAACTACACTGCTACTCCCCAGAGACCTGGGAGAGACAGGGCAATGGCAGGTTACTGGACTCATGTTTCCTAAATGAATTCCTCTACTTCTTTGCCCAGAGTATGGGATCATGTCCTCAAGGGCAGCTCTTATCTAAAACAATAACGATACAGGATACAAGGATTAGAATGGAAGGTGGACATGGCTCAGAAATCCCTGAACTGTTTCTGATCTTAAAAGCCCTGAATATTCAATTGAGATTTAACCTTTCCTTTACAGAAAGATTTACTCCCCATTCCAGAATGATGGCTTATAACTGGTTCTCTAATTTACAGCTAAAATGAAAGCCCTTCCCCCTGCAGACCTCCACTTCCTCCGTGAGCAGAGGCAGATGGGTGAGGTGATCTCCACCTCTCCTCATAGCGTGTGCCTGGGGTTCATGACTTGGCATGATGTTCTGCCAGATCAAGACAAGGAGGCAGGGGGAGAACTACAAGAGGCATAGATTTATAATTTAACCAGGTGGGTTAAATTTAAAAGACAAATCTTCCCAAAACACTGTGTGAACTGCATGATTCCACATCAATCTCACATTTACCAAATAAAAAATACTACAAATCAGAAGCCCTCAAAACAAAATTCAAAGATATGCAACAGAGGCTAGGGATGAAGTTCAGTGGTATAGCACTTGCCCAGCAGGCACAAGGCCCTGAGTTCAATCTCCAGTACTGACAAAAAAAAAAAGGCAACAGGATTTATTCTTATTCTTAACCTATATTAAAAATGCTTGGGGCCAGGGACTTAGCTCAGTGGTAATGACATGCTTAATTATGAACAATTATGCACAACTAAATACAAATCATGATTTATAACTATATTCCAGTGATAGACACCTAAATGTTAACAAGGCCCATGTGGTAAGATTATGAGTACTTTTTATTTTCATTTTTCGGTTTTGTTTGTTTTTCAGAACAGGGTATTGAATTCAGGAGTGCTCTACCACTGAGCTACATCCCCTGTCGTTTCTTTTTTGAGACAGGGTCTCACAATCTTGCACAGATTGACCTTAAAATTGCAATCCTGCTGCCTCAGCCACCAGAATAGCTGGTTTTATAGGCAAGTGTGCACCATCATGCCTGGCTTATCTTTGTTTTTCTGCATTTTTGTATTTTTTTCTGTATTTTTGCATTTTTGTATTTTGTTTACTTTTTTTTTTCTTTTATTTAATACCAGGATTGAACCCAGGGGTACTTTACCACTGATCCACATCCCCAGCCCTTTTTTACATTTTATTTAGAGACAGGATCTCGCTGAGCTGCTTAGGCCTTGCTAAGTTGCTAAGGCTGGCTTTGAACTCACAAACCTCCTGACTCAGCTTCCTGAGCCGTTGGGATTACAGGCATGCACTGCAGCGCCCGGCTGATATTTCTTATAATAAGACTTTCATAACTTTAAAAAGGTTGAGTTATTTACTCAAAATCTGATTTCTTTTAGGCAGAAGCAAGCTTCTTTTTATGTGTGTGTGTAATATTGGGGATTGAACCTAGGGATGCTCAACTACTGAGCTACGTCCCCACCCCTTTTTTATTTTTCACTTTGAGACAGATTCTCACTAAATTGCTGAACTTGGTCTTGAACTTGCGATCCTCCTGCCTCTGCCTCCTGAGTCACTTGAGCAGGCATGTACCACTACACCTAGCTCAAGTTTTTTTAAATAAAATAATTTCAGAACCTGTTAATAATAAATCCAACTTAACAAATATTAACTGCATGCCCACCACAAACATGCTAGATAATGTAAAACTAAAAAAAATATATAAAGATAAATAAGAGAAGACTCCTAGATTAATAACCTGATCACTTGGAAGTAAAAAAAAAAAAACAAAAAAAAAAACCCTAAGTCACAGTATAGAAGTGACTGTATTCCAACACAAGAGCATAGGTAACAAGCATTTAAGATGAGGACAAGCACTGAAGACAAGAGGAACCATCAAGTATGACTGAGGAACTCAGAAAGGCTTCATCAAAGAGGCAGGTGCTGAAAACTGGGGAGGATGTCAGTAGGTGGTAACAGAGAGGTGGAGCAGCATACCAGGCAGAGGAGATGGCATGAGCTAAGAGCAGGGAGGTTTGATGTAGCATGGAGTAGCCAGAGGCAGAGACAGGATCTGAGAGTCAACATCAAAGACAGCATACTTGGAGGTGAAGGAGTGAGAAGACACCCAAGGACAGAACCATAGATGCTGGCTAGGTTTACAGTAGGAGATATCATGATAGGCAAGGGAAGAGCTCAGGAAGGTGGTCCAAGTAAGCACAAAGACCAAAAAAAGGGAATACTTCTAAGGTGACCACAGAATGGGTTCTCTGCCAAGAAACAGTACCCCCCCACTCCACCCCAAACTCCTCCAGGCTGAGTTGTAAGGAGAACTGCAAGGTTTCTACTAATGTGACCAACCCCCATCACTGTGTAATGCCCCACCTTGTAAGCATCTTTCTATAAAAATTTTGGGATAAAGTCTGATTTCCACATGGTTAGACCTGAAACACATAAAAATCAAGTTCTGTTTCTACCAAGAGACAGGAGAAAACAGAAAGCTGGTCTGCAATGAAAAAGCACAGAGTAGGCAGCAGAGATAGAAAGAATGGGAAGCAAGGGCATTCTGGCTCCAGACCACCCCTGAGCAGAGCAGAAATGGTAGTAGCCTCTTAGGCTCCATGAACTATCCCAGATACTTCAACATTTTCCCCCTGATGCTTAAGAGTATTTGTGTGGAGGTCTGGTGTTTACAGCCAGAAGTCTGGGCTATTGAGACTTCGGCAAATAACTGTTACCATATAGCAGCGAAGTGGTAGAAGAGCTCTGAAAAGGAGAAAGAGGGAAGAAAAATTGCTGTGCTAGGCCTCAGGTCTCAGGGGATGTCTACAAGTACATTTCAGAAGCGAGACCACAAAGAACATAGGTAGGGAGTAAATGAGGCTCGTTTTAAGGTGTGTGTCAGTAAAATTGAAGGCAAATGCTAGCCTAAGGACATTTAGCCAGGTATGGAGCTAATCATTTTCTGAGCATGGGGAAAACTGAGCATGTTTATAGGAAAAAGAAGAAAATTCAAAAGGATGTGCAGTGACCAACAGAAGAAAACCAGTAAAGGTCCTGAAAAACAGACAGGAGACCTAGAGTTTTCCTTGGACACAGGATGAGGAAAATCACCTCTTTGCAAAGGAAAAAAGGAGAGTGAAAGGCTACTGAAGGAATTTGCATTAGATGGGCTTGATCAGCTCAGAAAAACAGGAAGAGAACCTTAAAACAAGGCACTGGGCTGGGTACACCTCAAAGAGTATGAAAATTATTTGAAATTTATTGTTGGGAATGAAGAAAGGATATCTGCTCCATTTTTTTCCCCACTTAGAAATATCCTCTGAAATGTCATCTCCACTAAAGATTGTGATAATCTGTGTCAAGGAATTGTTTCCTGGGTTTTAACCAGCAGGAATTGTTAATTAAGGGGTTGTGCTAGGCACCTTTAAAGTATCATCTTAAGCCTCCACAGGAAAAGACATCAGCCTACTTTTAAAATAAGAGGATTGGGTCATCTAAGGGCCAAGCTTACCTGCTAAACCCCAATTCTTTCTTATAGCACCACAGCACTGAAGGCCGAGCCTTCACAGTTGCTTTGGACAACATGTGATGGAGGATTACCACCTGCCAAAGAAAAAAGTCAGAACCTCAGGGACCAAGGAGACCACAGAGACCACTAGGCCCAAGTCCTCATTTGACAGATTAGAAATTAAACTGACAGCCAGGGGAGGGAGGCATCCAAGATCACAGGCAAGTAGAGAACAGATGGGGAATAGAAGCTAGGTCACATACACTGAGCCTGATGGTCAGTACACCACCCTAAGCATCACAGACTTTTGGCTTGTTTGCTAATAAATCAAAGTAGAGAGAATTTACCACGATTAAGAAATGAAAGAAAGGTTCTTACTAGGCACCTTAGCAGTCAAAGGGATCGTAATTGACATGTTAAAACCCCAGAGGGCCTGTTGTAACATACTGACTCTGGGGCAGGACACAAGATAACTCAGAGAGTATTTACCAGGTCTTACCTGATCTTTTCCATGATCCCCAACTACAACAAAGAGAGACCTTTGTCGCTCAGCTACCCCATTCTCAATGAGAATCCGGATTCGATTATCCACCTTCTTCCGATGCATGGTGAAAAACTATCACTAAAAGAGAAAGAAAGGAAATACAACTGGACAAAATAGCAGATTATGGGTAAGGAACACTAGTTAGCTGTCTCTTCTGGGGCAAGGGGTTGCGCCAGCCACTTTTAATGTATCATCTTGATCCTCCATAGGAAAGATATCAGCCTGCTTTTAAAATCAGGAAATTCAGGCTTGGGAGTAAAGAAATTATTCCCTCAGCATGGGAGGTCAGCAGGGAGGAAAACCTCATAACTCTTCCAGGGAGCTTAAGAAAAATCAGGACTTGAACGTTCAAAAAATTAGGAATACAAAATATATAGTGATATAGCCATATATCAAAGGCATTTTCCAAACTACCTCAAGATATGGATATAGATGCTTATGAGAGGATGTCCTAGTAGTTATGATACCATTGACTCAGAGAGGTTAAAAAAGAAAGGCCAAGATGCAATGTAGTTTTTTCTGAATGGGCTGATTGATTTATTGATTGATTTTTAAATATGTTACTCATAAAGTTAAGGAAAAGAAATCAACTGATTGGAATTCTGTCAGGTCAAAAACAAGTTTATGCAAGTGATGGAAAACCATATTGAAGCTTTTGTAAAGACAGACCTCAATATAGCTCAATGGTAGGGGGAATGCCCAGCATACTTGAGGCCCTGGGTTCATTGCCAGACACACACACACACACACACACCCGTTATGTGATTACCCATGATAAAATGCTGCATCATTACCATAATAAATACATCAAATATCACAAATATCAATTACACCACTACAACATAAAATACCACACTACCAAGAATCTCCAGTATTTGCTTAATTCTAAGCTTTAATAAAGCTATTAATGGAACCTTAACTGTGCTTTAACTGTCCCTTTTAACATTTCCAAGCATGTCTTATTATTAAAACACTGTCAAAATCAGTGGTCCCTATTTATAAGTAAAGAGACAACTATTATTTAAAAAAAAAAAAAATCAAGTATCCCAAAGCAGAAAAGTGATAGGATAGGATTCACACTTAAATCTGACTCCAAAGCCTGAGCTCTTTCCAGTCTGCCAATCTACTCAGCTTGTAGGCATTATATTTCTAGCCACATAAAGACTCCACGAAAAAAAAGTAACTATTGGAGATTGCTTTTTGTTCCAGTTACTATGGGAGCCCCAGAGGTATCAGACAAAGTCCTTGATTTCAAACTTTCATTCTCTCTAAAGGGGATATTAAAAAGAAAAAGACATAAAGGACAAATATATATATATATATAAATTAGACGTGCAAATAGCAGCTACAATAAGGGGTCTGATGAAGGTCTGATATTACTGTGGATAGAGCTGTCACGGAAGGCGTAAAAGATGAAGAGGGCCTTGACGACACGTAAAGATGTTTATTTTTTCATTCACTCATTTGTTCATCTATCTACACATAATGACTACGTGCCAGGCATCATTAGCTGTACTGTCAAATAATATAAAGTCCCAAATACTACTACCAAACAAGGAGTATGAATGTGTGCGCATAGTTAAATACTCACGAGCACTGGAGAATCCTGGATCAGAGAGCTTCGGTTCAAAGCCTAGGCTACAAGAACGAACAGCGAGGGAGTCAGTTCCGCAAGAGGCAAGTGCTGTCACCCACCCATTCTCCACTAGGCCCTAGAGATCCCTGGATGGCGGAGACTACTCCACGCAATCCCCGAGAGCGCAGGGAAGCAAGCCCAAGACGCTGTGTCTCGCAGAAGGGGAATCTGCCCTGCAGGAGCGTCCTAGCGAGGGGGCCGTGGGGGTGGGCCACGCGTTAGCCTAGATGCACAAGCTTCCTCCTCCGGCCAGTCGGCTTCTGACCCAGGAACCACACGAACGCCCACCTTAGCGGGAATCTCCAGCCGCCCCGCACGCCCCGCGACACGTACCTGCGCCGGCAGCCCAGCGCGAAGCGGAAGCACGTGGGGAAACGGAACAACTCCAGAAGGGCAGGATGCTGTAGGCTGCCCCTAGCGAGTGCCTGGCCGTCAGCAGAGTTTTCCGCACTCCGCCGCGGTTCCGCCCAGGCGCCGGCAGGCAGAGAGTGCACGAGCACACCAAAGACTCGGCGACGGGGAAGGGACCTTTCTCAACGCGGTCGGCGAATGATGGCGTCAGAGGCCGCGGAGGCGGAGCTACCCCAGGACTCCCCACCGCGACTGCGCTGCGTAAGATTCTGGTGGCTGAAGCGGACCCCAAGTGCAATTATTTGCGAAGTTGGCTAAGCCTACTACGCAACGCAAGACAAACGCTTTCATGTCCACACCACCAGTGCCTGGCGCAGTGTAGGGAGCTAGCAGCAGGTGTCTCCACAGGCCAGGTGCAGCACACGGTGTTCAGGGTTTTCACTGTTGCCCTCGTTATGCGAAAGGCGGTGCCTCCAGGGATGTGCAAGTATTTAAAGTACTTGCCTTTGATGTGACACGATGAGGAAGCTCAGACCACCGATCTTTTTCTTTTTATTCATCTCACTAGACCCTCAACTCTCGTGGTACTGATCTCATGAACCTGTCTGTGGAGTTCTGCAGATTTTCCACCTGATTTCCGACCTTTGTAGGGTCCCCTTAGACCTGTTCTCTAATACTAATCCTAGATTTCTGCTCTTCAATATCCCCTCCAGCTCCCAGTGCAAGAACGTGACTACCCACACATACTTTTGTAGTCATTATTTTGGGGAGGAAGAGGGACAGATCCCTTAACATAACTAGTCAGAAACCGAATTCTTATTCTTGAAGTTCCTTTCCCAAACAGGCATTTCAGATTTTAATGTGACCAGCTACACTACAACGGGCATTTGTCCGATACCCATCATCACAATTTTATAAATTGATTCAACAAAAACGTCAATATGCTAGACGGTTCTGTTCACAGGGGATTAGTTCATAATGATCCTGCCCCTTTAAGGTAAATTCTAAATGTTAAAGTATCCACTAAGGGTACTGTTTTTGAGGTAGTACGGGGAAAAAAAGACCTTAATCTAGAGTGAGCTTCAAGAATGTTAGTGAATAGCCTTCCCACACCAAAAAATGTAAAGGCGCCAAGGAGATAAAAACGCTTAGCAGTCAATGAGGCCAGAAGACTGCAAGCAAGTGAAACGTGGTAGGCAAGCAGCCCAACATAATGTGGACCAGATTTAGAATTCAATTCTATTTGCTGGAAAACCACTTCATTTGGGGGGACAGGGTCGTGAAAAGGAAGTGATTTGCCCTCTAGAAAGGTTCACTCAGGCTGCTGTGCAAAAATGATAATAATGATAATAATAATAATAATAATCACAGGAGGGCTAAAAACAGAGAAGGAACATAAGCTATTACTGTTCTAGAATGGTAGTATTAGGTGACTCGGGATACTTCCCAGTAGAAACAGATGTTTAAGGATTAGATACAGGGTTTCAAAGAAAAAGATGGTACCCAAAATAACTGCCCTGAACAATTCCATAAATTGAAAGCAGCCAGTGAGTGGCAATCAATAAAGGTCAATCTGAAAGACCAGAAACACTCAAAATCAAGACATTTAGTTAGGATGGAGTTTAGGAACTGCAAATACTTTTAACTGAAACACTTATTCAAAATCGTGGGATTGGATGAGATCACTTGGTGATGAAGTCTGACAACCAAGGACTGGAGAAAATCAGAAAGATGCCAAGCAGTGGCCAGTGAAATCTATAACATCCACTTACTAGCAATTCACACCTTATGTTACAATCACAGTAGAAAGCTACTTCAGCATGTACTACCTACGTTATTTCTCCTGGCCCACATTATTTTGTTCTCAACAGTGCAATGAATGCCCCAACAGCAATTTTATTGGGTGACCCACTATCCCCACCCTGAAAAATAAGCTTTTAAACCTCCAGTGGTTTCCATCTCTTCATAAGAGGTAAATTTAACATGAATCATTAATTGTAAAGCTGCTCGTAATAGTCCTTACTGGTGTTTCCAACCTCTATTACCCCTTACCCTTTGCACTTCATCCAGTCAAGTATTCTTTGTCAATGTAGACTGGATCTTTGGATGTGCTTCTTTCCCTGATCTAGTTTACCACTTCTCATCCTTCAAGCCTTAGATTGATTATCCTCCAATCTATCTTAACTAGGCCATGCAGGAGTAATGGCCTTAATATCTACTGCCAACTATGTTGCTATACTCACATTTTTTGTTTTTTAATGGAAGCTGGGACCACAGTGATTCTTACTGAATGGCTAGTGCTTAATAGAACTCAAAATGGAGCCTAGTTAGTGGTTAAGTGCCTAAATACTTACAGGAATGTAAACACAAATTTTAATACCTTAGGGCTGGGGTTGTGGCTCAGAGGTAGAGCTCTTGTTTAGCACGCGTAAGGTACTGGGTTCGATCCTCAGCACACATAAAAAAAAAAAAATAAAGATATTGGGCCCACCTATAAATAAGTATTTTTTAAAAAATGCTTTCAGTAGACCAGAGATAAACTTTTGAAATACTCAAAGAGCCAGACTGCTGCATCAAAGTGGGATTAGGCCTCAGAACACCTTGTTAAAGTAGGACAGGAACAGAAAAGTAGTTGTCTCGCCTTCTTAAAAGATGAGACTACCAGACAGATTTAAGCCTTTTCTTCTTTCACAAACATGTCTTCATTTAGAGCTTTGCTAAATGCTATATACAACTGAGCAGACTTTGTTCAAAGACAAGTAGGAAACAAGTTTTCGTATAATTTAATCTAATGTGACTAAAAACATTACTAGTCTTTTCCAGTAACTTAACAGAACTCAAAATGGGAAAAAGAGATGAGGTCCAACTTATCTTTATTTTCCTGGGAGTTTGGAAAGGACAGAGAAATAAACCTTAACAATTTATTTTTAATTTTCCTAGGAGTTTCTTCGCCCCATTTACTTCTTATAAAAGGGACAAGTCGGGGCAATTACTGATTCTTTGAACTAAAATTTAAAGTCAATAACTGTGCTTAGAAAGAACTCCAATGGACTGCAGATTTGGGAGCTTAAGGCTGAAAAGAATGGTACGAATTCAGTGCTTATCTGCATTTCATTTCTTCTAATTAAATACATCACTGAAAATACAATGAACAGTATAATAAATTTCCTAAAACACTTAGAAAGCTCACTTGCTCAATAACCTTCTACAAAAATGAACTGGTTGTCAACTGAGCACCTCAATAAACCTGACAATAAGCACACATTTTCATGTCTCGTGTTTAAATGGAAAGTCTCCCGCACAACAAAGTTGTATGTATAGGGAAACAAAAGAATTGTTAAAAGTTAATTAAAAAACACTGAGAAGTCATTTGTTTTAATATCAAGATACAATGATCAGAAATCTCTCCCATATTCTTTATGAATACTAGAATCTGGGAATAAAACTGTGCTAATCAGTTCAGGTCATCAATGACATTCTACCTTTAGTGAAACTTTGAAAAAAGAAGTTTCATTATCCTTGTGAATGACTAAAATTGTGCAAGTACAAAAGTATTTTATATGTGTTCTTGCTATACCAAGATACTATATAGTAACCACTTCCTTTTAACTGCTAAAATACTCACTTGAGCAAATAGAAGGCCTTCTGCAGCTAAGACAAGCATTCACATATTATACAGAATACTGAGTACCAAGATTCAGATCCTGATGAGATTTTTGAAAAGTTCTCTGCCCTATCAGGCATTCCTTAAAAAAATGTGGTCTGAATTAACAAATGAAAGGTTTACATTTAAAATGTGATAACAGAATGCCACCCCCGTATTATAGTATTTTGAAATGAACAAACAGTTCTTTTTAAAAATACATGTTACCAAACTATGAATACCTTTACACATTCACATCTGCACTAATGCACAGAAGTTTGAAACCTAGAAGGCATTTCTCCCATCTCTGAATTGATTCATACTAATTGATCACTGAATAAAGACCAAGTTTACTTTGATTTTTAAATGTCATGAAACTATTTTCTATAGATAGCAAATTTAGTTTTTCATAGGATTGCAAGCACACATCACCTAGGGATTAGCCAATGAAGCATGAAAATTTTACCCATCCCCCTAAAGGACAACTAACATATGGTTGTGGTACATCCCAGGCAGATGTCATTTAAAGCACACAAGGGGAGGTGCTAGCAAAAGAAATACTCATTTGCAAAAGTAAACAGATAACCCTTCCAATATGATGTACCACAACCACACATGAGAAAAGTCAAGAACTTATTTTATTTATTTTAAAATAAACATTGAAGATTCCCCCATTACCCACCACCCTACAAAACTTGTGAATGTGGAATGTTCAACAGCCTATCCATTTTAGGTTACAAAACCAGCAAAAACTCCAGTTGTCTCATGATGAATGTTTTGAGAATAATTTTCGTTTTTAAGGAGCCAAGTACCTACTGGAAAAATTCTTTAAAGGCTAAAAAATAAAATTTTAATTTCTGCACAGAGAATATCATTAACTTAGTAGCCTTTGCTTAATAGGTGGGATTAATTCTCCATGAAGTCAAGGTGGAATGGGACAACAAGCAGCATTAGGTTCATAGGCATAAAGAACTAGTGCTCAAACTGCTAGCACAAATTCAATGTAGTACATATGGCTAATTCACTACTAAACTGTCCACCATCTCCATCAAACTTGAGGCTCTTCCCTATGCATCTAAGGAATCGAATCACCACTTTGAACATGAATGCCTCCATGAAGAAAGGGGAATTCAATTAGAATTAAATTAGACAAAAGATAAATGCAAGTACTACAGAAACAGCTGCTGGAGATAACCATAAAATACACTAACAATGCATGGGGTGAATCACATAAGCTGCTAGCTGTTGAACACCAGTGTTTCAAGATACAACTTTTATAAACATGTTTTTATTTGTTTTGCTTATACCATCAGAGCTGAAGCTACTGTCTTGTCATTTCCCTAAACAGGGAAATCAATCTAAAACACATACTGGTGCTTTTCAAAAGATAGCAATTTTAAAAGGGTGGTAGCAGCAGGCATTTGATATCCTTTTCTTTTAAAAACTTTCAAGCTGCAGGAAAAACACGTGACCAAGAGTGTTACGATTATCCACTAGATTTTCATAGGTACCTGTACCAATTCAGGTAACGATACAAGATCCAGGGATTAGTGATGACAATGTGCATGTCATAAGGAATGATATATACTACCAATCCTTATAAAAGTCATTGTCTCAAAGAAGTTGTTAAGTGTTCAAAAGGTATCTACATACTTCACATTAAGTACAGAAGCAGCCCATCCAGATTATATCCCATATTTGTTGCATGTTTTTCAAAAAGTGCCAATCAAAGCCTGATTTGCAGGTTGGCTTTGTCTTAATACAGTATCAGCTGTTAAAAAAGCAGTTTACATGTGTTTTTAATCACAGTTGTTTGGCCGGATGAAGAGTGCTATGTCAAAGCTGGTAGCCACCCTTACATGTGTGACTAAGGACCCATGCATAATTTGGTATGTATCTAAACGTTCCATGCTCCAATTTAACTGGAAAAAGTTGTGAAATGCAGTTGTTCTCTCAAACCACACTCCACTCCTTCCATCTTCCTTTCAAGGAAAATATTTTTGTTTTGTCAATTACCATTGAATTAAATAACTCTGGGGCTGATTTGTAGCTTTTATCCAATGTCAAAAAGTCATACTTGTTTTCTTTCTTTCTTTCTTTCTTTCTTTCAAGTCACTTCAAATAACTATGGAGATATTATCACCCAAATAACTATGGAGATATTATCACCCCGTAAAGTATATTATGTTTTACTCCTAAGCAAGGGTGAGGAATCTGAGTATCATGTGCAAGGCTCAAGATGACGCTTAGGACAGAACATGCAGAGTAAAAATAGTTTCCTTCCATATCCAGATAATATAAAGCTGACAATTGTAGTCCTGTCTTTATGGGATGAAAACAGTCCCTTTACAATAAGTTTCCTGAAAGGGAGAACAAATAGATAATAACTCTTCTGGTAACATATTATGGTACACTGGCCAGTGTGTTTTTGGCGATTAAACATAATCCTGTGAATCAGATTAATTCACTTGCTGAGTGTTCATTTGCGGCATCCCTCTGTTGGGTCTTGGGGGCCCTCCACGACCTAGAAGACAAAAATGGCATTTGATTTTTCTTTCAAATATTATTTGTTTTGCCTTCAAGCAGATTTTCATCTGAAGTCAAGAAGCATGTGGGCATCTTGTCACCACATTATTAGGTTTAAGAGGTCAATTCTTCTGCGTTCAAGTTTCACCTCTTGGAAGTTGTCATGCGCAAATTTGCTAATGTTCTCTAGCTAAAGGAAGGGTAGAGCTAATGGAGTATTCCACCAGTACTCATTCATTCATTCATTCAACAAGTATTTATTGAGTGCCTACTATGTGCCAGGCACTGTCATCAGGCGTTGGGAATAGATACAGCAGTGAAGACAGACAAGGTACCTGCTCTCATGGAGCTCACATTCTAGTGTACACTCTAGCTTACATTTCAGTAGTAACATCATACTATCAAAATTAATAAAAGCACCAGAATGAAAACAGACCTTATTACCTAAACTGTTAAAAAGAAACTACATAACATTCAAAATTGTATAATGACTTGTAACAGATAAAATAACTTTTTACATGCTGTTAAAACAATTTTTGGCTATCAATTAACTCAACTTTCATAGAATATGCTACAAGGTGGGAAAGAACATGACCCACATTCACATGCAAATAATCTGTGATACTTCTAGTCAAGTCAGTAATTCCGGAGTGATCCATTAACTTAAAAAAAATGCACCTTTTTGCTGGCCGATTGCTACAGCATTCAAATCAAAGTACTTTGTAATTCCTCTTTAAAATACATTTTATACATGTTATGGCCAATAGCTAGAGGAAACTTACTTGTTGTTTAACGTTCCTCAAACCAGAGAACCATTTAGAACTTCAGATTACATGAAATGCTAGATCTAACTGTGAAATAGGTGATCTTCCTGCTCAAATAGGAAGTAGTTTCGCAATAGTAAAAGACAAAACAGAAAAAACTCTGAAAACCTAATTTTTAAGTACAGTTCAGTTATGTTAGTAAGAATTTGGGGGGGTTCCATTTTAAAGTTGGAAATAACTCGATCTTTTGATCACTAATAGTGGTCTAAAAGGTATTCAAATTTTAATTAGTTCTACCATTTCTAAATGGTTCTCTAAATGTAACTATGGCTTATTTGGCCATTAAAGGGGTTCTGGTCCTAAAATATAATATGCATGTTTCAAAAATGAAAGAGGAATAATAAATTTATATAAATGTTCAATCTCATTCCAAAAATGTCTTACAAAAATGTCTTAATAAGTACTTCCTAAAAACATTTAGCAGGTTTTAGGACCTGAAAAATAATTTCCAGTTGGAAAAACACTTTTTCTGAGGAAGAGAAAATGTTCTCATTTTCAAGACAATTTTATATAGTAACAGGGAAAGTCATTCAAAAATTAAAATTTGGATTCAAGATTATATTTTTTAGAAACAGAGCATTTCATTTAATCCCTAGCAACAAGTCTGGAAAAGATAAATGTATTCCTAACATGTAACCTACATGCAGACTATGAACAGCTCTTCCAAGGCCAGAACAGAAGCTCCACTTGGGAGCTAGGATCACCACCACAAAATATTACCTCGTGGGGCTCCCCGTGGTCCACTCTGCCCAGAGCCTCGCTTGAAATTCTGCTGATATCCATCCTAAAAGACAAGCTAGTTAGTACTGAAAAGACTTTTTAAAAAATGCTTACCCGTTTAACTATTCTTACAATCTAACATTTGCATAATACAGAATTCTTATTCTTTGAAGACATTCCAATATCACAGCTAAAAGCTATTCTGTAATTACTGTACTTGTATTATTCTCAAAAATATTCCATGAGATATATACCTCTGCTCTCAAAATTCTTTGTCAGACTTTATTTAAATGATCTACACTGAATGATAAGAAAAGTCAATGTGATCATTTTCTATTAAAAAATATCTTGGACACTATAAAATTAATCCCAAATTAGTTATTGAGATCCATCCTATGTTTACTTACCCGCTGATAACCAGAGTAGTCCCGGGGAGCACTGAACTGAGACTGTGTATAACCACTGTTTGGAGTATTAGAGAATGAAGGGCGGTAACCATCGTATCCTCCTAAAATTTAGGACAAAAAATAATATCTTCACAAGGAATTTTTACTTTCTTATTAATGACAAAGAATTAGAAAACCCTAAGTCATGCTAGTTCTAATCCCTTATGCTAACCCAATATGTTTTATAAGTATCTGTAAGTACCAATTGCTTTAGAACATGCGATTTTCACCCACATATGAAAAGACACATACATTAAAGGAAAAAAAGCAAATCCCCATAAGGTCTAGTAATACACAAGACCATTCTCTCTCAAAAGACTGACAGTGATTTGAAAATAACAAGTTTTTCTCAACTCTGTCATTTAAATAACTGAATACATATACACTTCAAATGTTTAAATTATACCCAAAAGATAATGTGGAGATGGCTATAACCTTTCCTCAAAACCATGATATTTCTATATATTTTACAAATCAGAAAAGAACTTGGAAAAAAAGAAAAGAACTTGAAACAGTAAAAAGTATTTCAAACTTTTTTTCCCCTCCCCTTTTACCTCTGAATCCATTGGCAGGGCCCCGGTATCCATTCATCAAGCCTCTAGCACCACGGGAACCTCCACGAGACACACCACGACTATTGTAATAAGGTTGACTGCTCCGTGGAAATCCAGTGTTCTGCTGAGGAGGCTGCTGGTGATTACCAGTCACTTGATGGGGCTGGTCCTGGGAACCATGGTAAGTGCCAACCACTATAGTAAGAAAAATAGTTTAAATATTGTATAATAAACACAGATCACTACCATTTGTTCTCTCAAAAGCTTTCTGTAAGCACTATCTTCTAGTGTCTCCTTAAAGTTTAGTTCTGCTTTTTAAAAATTTTACCTATTAATAGGAAAAACAATACATTAATGAAAGTCCTGTTTTTCTCCTTCACACAGATTAAATTTAAGGGGGTTAAAGTTCTCCAACAATGATTCCAAATCTTTGAAAGCAAGACATACAAAATTGTACCCTTTCAAACAGATGATTTGAAAAGGCAAGTATTATTAACACCTTCTGAAAGACATCTACACTTTAGCAAAAGGGACCCACTGTAATTACTATGTGTGCCATCTACACTTTAGCAAAAGGGACCCACTGTAATTACTATGTGTGCCATTTAAATACTTCTTTCCATTATAAAGCTCCTAATTAGTATTTTTGTTGTTTTCAAATTATCCTTGGAACTTAGTGAAATGCATAAATCCATGCTCTCATAACTAAGCAGCAAAATGGCAGAATATATCATCAATAACACGGCTAAATTAGCAAATGCCTCCGCCTTATAACCCACGATGCCTGATCCCATTTCAAAGTCTTCACAATAACAAGTATAGCCAGACAGTTAAATGGTAAACTAGCAACTCAACCCACTTGAAGGTAAAGATTCTAAAAAGCTCACATTACCTTGCACACACACCCTCCCTTCCACAGATAATTCTAGATGTAAAAATTTCCAAAAACTAAATATTGTGGCACATATCTGGTATGACAATGTTCACAGGGAAGAAAAAAACATTTGCTAGAAGTGCCTCTGGGAGGTAAAGAATAGTAGTAACAAGACAAAGGAAAGCCCGCAACATAGGAACAATGGTCAAATCAACAGCCTGCCAGAGATTTCCCATTTTGAAGCAGAGAGAAAGGGGTCTGTAACTCTTGAAAATATTTACTGAGCTATTTTATGCCCTCAAGAAACTCAAGATACAGTTTTAGTTTTTAGAATTCTATTTTGCAATGAAAAATCTAGAGAATACCTAGGAAGAAGAGACACGCCTTTCTGAATTCCTTATTGCCCCAAACTATACTACTCAAGGTATAAACTTCTTACACAAATTAACTTTTTAATACATTCCCCAAATTTAAAATTACAAGTATCAAATACACATAAAATTTTCTATCTAAACATTCACTCACACGCATGTAGTCAAAAATTTAATATTCAAATCATTTATCAACAAGAAATTTATTCATTTTGGTCAAACCTCACTGCAAGAAACTCTCAGCAGAACAATTCAAGTTTGACCTTTATTTTAAAATAGCAGAGCTTCCATGTAAGCATTTGTAAAATATAAGCTTAATATTCTATAAAGAAAAGCCAAGCCATGTGCAGTGACACACATCTGTATCTCAGCTACTCAGGACACTGAGGCAGGAGCATCACAAATTCAAGCCAACCTTGACATCTTAGCAAGACTTTTGTCTCAAAATAAAATTTAAAAAAAATAAAGAACAAAAAAGGAAAACGCAAAGATCTTTGTCAGATCTTTTTCATGTTGTTCCTTATTATAATTCTCCATGTATAAGCTTTTTTCTAATGAGAAATGATAAAATAGGATAAATGTGTCACCAAAAGTGAGCTATGTTTGGAAACAGTAACAAAAAGAGGTCTCTGTGAGTTGATATTTGAGCACAGACCTGAAAAAAGAAGCAAGCAATGCAAGAGCATAAGTTCAAGAAATCTATTATACTATATGGTAACTAAAGTCAATAAGAGTGTACGGTATTCTTGCAAATCAAGAGTAGTTGTATATGCGCATCACAAAAGCTGGTAGAAGTATGATACAATTTATGTGTAATTAGCTCAATTTAGCCATTTCAATATGTGTATAAGTACATGACATATATACAGTTTTACACAAACATTTTTTGATCACTTAACAAAAAATGTCTTTTTTTTTTTTTTAATAGAAATAAAAGCAGCCATATAACTGTCAGTGGATGATAGTTTTATGTTAAAAAGAAATGGGTCAGAGAGAACTTTTCGGTGGCTGGTGTAGATATATAGGAAGAAAATGGACAGATACATAAGATACAGACTAGGATAAAGGCAGGGACCAGATCAGAAACAATCTTTTAAACCAAGGTGTTTGAGTATCTTTTCTAAATGTAATGAGAAGGTACAGAAAGGTTTTGAATAGGAGACATCTGATGTACTTTTTTAAAATGATCATTCTGGTTACTGTGTGGACAATAGAGCAGGCTAAAAGATTAGTTAGTCAAGGGAGTCAAAAGTTAAGTGACAACTCTAGTAGTCCAGACAGGATATGATTATTACAGTGGTGGTATGAAATTGTTCACAAGAACAAGATGGGGGCTGAGTATGTAGCTCAGTGGTAGAGCATGTGCTTAGATTGGATCCAGGGCCTTAAACATGCTCAGTGGGAAAAAAAATTTTTTTTTTTTTAAACAATGCTTATAATCCCAACTACTTGGAGGACTGAAGCAGGATTAAGTTTGAGGCTAGCCTCACCAACTAAGCAAGACACTGTCTCAAAATAAATAACAAAATAGTTAAAAGGTTTGAGAATATGGCTCAACGGTAGAGTATCCGCAATCAATCAATAAAGCAAGGTGTATGGACTCATTTTCATTTTTACTGTAACTGTTATAAATGTGTATTTTGAAATGGTAACAAAAGTTTATCTAGCTCAAGTGATTCAAAATTAGAAAATATCAAATAGAACACAAAGGGGAAGGAGTTTCAAATCCAACGACAAAGGGCAAATTAACCAAGTCAAATGATATAGTTATTAATTTC
Organism: Marmota monax; assembly: GCF_021218885.2. Lineage (NCBI taxonomy): Eukaryota > Metazoa > Chordata > Mammalia > Rodentia > Sciuridae > Marmota > Marmota monax. The sequence goes on along the minus strand of NW_026692072.1, from coordinate 1,146,365 downwards.
ATCACATCATCAAAAAGATGGCTAAAACATAAGTATATCAGTGTGATATTTAAAGGCTTAAAATAAACCTGTACCACACATAACTTTATGGATACAGAGGATAAGTAGATAAAGGAGCCTGAGAGCAAGAAGCCTAGGTTAACATTCAGAAGCTGAGCATAAGCATAACTTGACAAATTTCTACCAGACTATAGATGATTCAACCTCCATATTAATTACAAGTATTAATATTATAGGTTTCGTTAAGACTTTACTACTGAAAAAAACTTTAAATGCTGATTCAGATTATCAAGAAATGGAATAATTAGAAATTTTCAGATTTTTTTAAAACTGTCTGGTAAGATTAAGACAAGAACTCTTCACACTTTAGGAGGATTTGCTAGTTTGTTGAAGGATTCCACTAAAATTCCTAGGAGTTAACCAAAAACCTAAAGAGGATACTCTAGAGATCTTACATATAAAGAAATCTAAATGTATCTATTCACATTATTACTATGATAGGTGTAAGAATTGGCCATATTATGAACTTACTTGCCAAAAAGGATTTTGTTTCAACCTTGTCACCAAATAAAGTCACTAAAATTTATTCACAAATGTTACTAATAAAAAAAAAAAAAATCAAACCAATTCCCAATTCAACTTTATATGACTGATTTATTGCCATGTATCATGCATGGTAGCAGGGTCTAAACAATAAGTAATTAAAAGTGATCTGAAAGATAAAAATTTATACTAAGTCAAACAAGATTAATTCCAGTAAAACTATCCAAACAAATATATTTATAAAAGCTCAGTGATCAGAGGGAAAAAGGCACAAGGCCTCCAAAACTGCACAAAATTCACACAAAGTATGGACCCAACTCAGGATTAGCAATGAAAATAATTCATACGATCCACTACTAAAAACAAAAACTTTTGACCACCAGTACTCTGAAGTTTAAACTGTCCTAATACTATCAATAACTGTTGGAAAGCAAGCAACCAAAAAAGTGACACTGGTTTGACTACCTGTTTGAAGTTGTTCTTGCTGAAGCTCTGTTTGTTCCACTTGGTGAGGCTGACTGGAAAAACTCTGGTTGTAACTGGCCTGGTACTGATTTTGCTGTTTTAAAGTTTCTGGTTCATTTACAGGAGGAACAGGGGCATTCATATTGAACACCTGTTAAGTGAATAAATGATTAGTTTCTCCCTTTATTGCCTTCTTTGAATGTGGCAGATCTTGATGCTAGTAAACAATAACCCGCAATGAACCTCAATGTGGGAAAATGTATGTATGTGTACATATATTACCATATAGCACTTAACATGCACACAGCAGCCTTAAGCTTTTTACATATGAAAGATCAATTTTAGTTCCTAATGTAATATCACTTGTAGAAAATTATAAATTGATTTTTTTCTTTTATTCATGTTTTAATCAAGTTAATACTTTTAGTATTTACCACTTTAAACATCCCTCTCAGCATTGATTTAGCTGTATCCCACAGATTACAGTATTTCATTATCATTATTTTATAAAAACTCCCCAATTTTAAGATGCTTTGTTGAATCACGGTAAAGTATAACGTCTGAATTTTACTTGGAAATATTTCAGTAAATAAAAAGATTAAGCAAATAGGGCAAAATATCAACTATTTAAATCTAAGATAGGACTATAAAGATGTTGTATTGGCCTACTTTTTGTATGTTTAAACTTTGTTAATCAAGTCAAAAGGGGAAAACTGACAAAAAGAAGATGGAGGCTGGGCACAGTGGCACATGGCTGTAATCCCAGTGGCGAGGGAGGCTGAGGCAGGAGAATCACGAGTTCAAAGCCACCCTCAGCAACTCTGTGAGACGCTGTCTCTAAATAAAATACAAAACAGGGCTGGGGATGTGACTGGTTGTGTGCCCCTGAGTTCAATCCTCGATATCAAAAAAAAGAAGAAGATTCAAGTACACAACTAATATGTTCAAATTTACCTTTGAGAATTCTAACAGAGTTAGATGTTTAATTAAATATAACCCTGGGCTGGGGACAGAGAACAATTGGTAGAGTGCTTGCCTCACATTCACAAGGCCCTGGGTTCAATCCCCAGTACCACACACAATAAACAAATAAATATAACCCTGCAGTTATAGTAGATACAGGTTCAAGACGTTAAATGAATCTTCTTTGTTGACAAGATAGCATGATTCATAGTACACACTTAAGTAATTAATATTAGTTGAATTAATTTGCTTACCGTCTGCATGGATTGGAATGGAGCTGCATTTACATTGATTCCACTGCTATGTAAAGGTTTGCTTGTCCCAGCCTGAAATACCTGAGGCTGAGAAGCAGCAGGAAGGGATGATGATGCTGTAGCCTGGTCTGTGTTTAAAGAGATTGTTGCCTAAACACAAAACGAATAAATAGTTAGCTAACACAAAATTTTCTGTGTGTGTCAAGAGCTCAACTATTTCATGAAAGCAACGTAGGTTCAAAAAGGCCACAGTACGAATGATAAAGTATCTTTGCCTAATTCATCAATAAACGCCTCAACAAGTTATATAGTCTTATAGTAGAACTTGCCTGAATCTGATCAATTGGTTCCTTTTGTGGCCGTTGCTCTGTAGCATGAGAAGGCTGGTACAAGGGTTGAGATGCTGTGTAGCCCTCACTTGTGGATGAAACCAAGGGAACCTAGACAGAAATTGAGAAATCAGGCTTCTTTCTTCTTACAAAACTGAATTGTCAAAAAATAAGCCTGCGGGACTGGGGATGTGGCTCCAGTGGTAGCGTGCTCGCCTGGCATGCGTGCGGCCTGGGTTCAATCCTCAGCACCACATACAAAGATGTTGTGTCCACCAAAAACTAAAGAATAAATATTAAAATTCTCTCTCTCTCTTTAAAAAAAAAAAAATTTTTTTTTAAAAAATAAGTCTGCTACTACTTGGGCTGGGGTTATGGCTTAGCAGTAGAGCACTTGCCTAAAACGTGTAAGGCCCTGGGTTTGATCCTCAGCACCAAGTAAAAATGAATAGAATAAAATAAAGGTATTGTGTCTAACTACAACTAAAAAATAAATATTAAAAAAAAAAAGGAGTGGAGTCAGAATTTTAAAAAAAGTAAGCAGCCTACTAAATGGGTTGGGATTGTGGCTCAGTGGTTGAACGCTTGCCTAGCATGTATGAGGCACTGGGTTCGATTCTTGCAACCACATAAAAAAATTAATAAACAAAATAAAGGCACTGTGTCCATCTACAACTAAAAAATATTTTAAAAATAAAATATAATAAGCCAACTAGGCTGAGTGTGGTAACCCACACTTGTCATCCCAGCAACCAGAAGGCTAAAGCAGGATGATTCCAACTTCAAGGCCAGCGTGGACAACAGCAAAATCCTCCCTTAAAAATCATCAATAAAGGAGCTGCGGATGTGGCTCAAGCGGTAGCGTGCTCGCCTGGCATGCGTGCGGCCTGGGTTCGATCCTCAGCACCACATACAAATACAGATGTTGTGTCCGCCGAAAACTAAAAAATATTTAAATTCTCTCTTAAAAAAAAAAAAATCAACAATAAAAGGACTAGAAATGTAGCTCAGTGGTAAAACACCCCTGGGTTCAATCCCCAGTACCAAAAAATAAATGTGTTAAAAAGTAAATAAATAAACCAACGCTAATATTCACAGGGCTAAAAACTGATACACTTGATCACTCTTACCTGTGTAGCTTCTGGTTGAACAGGAACTTGATTAGGCTGAGGAAGCCTAGATTCAGAATGAACTGAAAAATCAACAAAAACTATTGTTACACAAAATCAGGTTTCTTAAAGAAATGTCTAAATACTTTTAATATGGCTGCTAACGGCAAATTTCTATGACCAAATTATTAATGATATTTTGATCAAGACAAAAAGAAGATGCAAGGCCAGGCACAGTGGCACACGCCTGTAAACCCAGAGGCTAAGGCAGGAGAATCTCAGTTCAAAGCCAGCCTCATCAAAAAGCAAGGTGCTAAACAACTCAGTGAGACCCTGTCTCTAAATAAAATACAAAAAAATAGGGCTGGGGATATGGCTCAAAGCCCAAGTGCCCCGGAGTTCAATTCCTGGTACATTAAAAAATAAAAAGATATAAAGTGTACAGGTGAGATTTTAGCTTTTAATAGAACATTTTGGGGTTTGCTGATAGTGATTATCAGTTTACTCTCAAAATTGCTTTCATTTTGTGTTTTGGAAGAGTTGAAGATGTCAGTGAGAAAGTATATGAAAAGAGAAAAAAAAGAATCACTGTCAGTGTTATCCAAAAGAAAGCCTATTATATGGGAAAAGGAACACTAAGCATACTCAAGAACTTAGATAACATTCAATTTACAATCTTAGCATTATAAACTACAATATATTTTAAAAATTTGGGGGGGCTGGGCTCAGTAGTGGAGTGCTTGCCTAGCATGCAGGAGGCACTGAGTGCAATCCCTATTATTGCACTCCACATGAAAAAACAAATTATAAAATGCTTTAAAAAGATATCTAATTGCATCTTATTAATAACGCCCACTGCTGACCCTTGTCATTTCCTAAACCATGGTTAAATAGATCATCAAAAATCAATCATACTTTGAAATTAATGGCAATATGAAAATAAGACATGGACCAAAAAAATAAAATAAAAAAGAACCACTGATTAGTCATTTAGAAACTACCAATTTCCACTGAAGAGTCTAACAGACTAGCATTACCTGTATATCTAACAGTCTTATAAGCCGTGTCCATATTATAAGTATTGACTTTGGCACAATTTACAGGCTAGGAACAGTACACATCTTATTTTTCTGGTAGAGCTCAGAAAATGAACATTAAAAACTGGGGCTATTTTCTAGCATGCCTTTGACTGTTTGTAATTCTTGGTAGAGATATGAACTCCTTTAACTTATAAAGAAATGCTAACTACCTTACCAAAATGATGTCACTGAACATGCTTGTACTCAGCAACTTTTTATGACACTTTGAATTATGCAACACTGTTAGTTTACCACTTTGTGCCACTACACTGATATACTCTGGAGGGAAAAAACAAGACGACTCAGAATTACTGATAGTCCTGGAGAGAAAATCCATTTAACCCAATACAAAGTACTGACACTATTTGGTGTTAGTTCAAATAATGTGAAGAGTTGATATAGGAAAATGCTCAGAAAATCTCCTAAAAAGATTCCATAGAGAGTCACCTTTATTTTTATGGCTAAGTTTGAAGCAAAATTGCAAAAGTACAATAACAGGAAAAACTGGTCCATAGAGTCAAGAAGAAATTGGGTGGGCTGGAATTGTAACTCAGTGATAGAGTGTTTGCCTCATGTGTGAGGCAAATTGGGTGGTTCCCATGAAGTTAGGGAAGAGGTTAACTAGTAACTGAAAGGGGACACAAGATACTTTCTTAATCTGGATGCTGGTGAGTTCAGTTTGTGAAAACTCACCAAATGAGCATGCATTTTTCTGTATGTCTGTATGTCAAAAAAGTTAAAAAACTAAGGAATTACAACTGAAATTTCTCTTCAAATTAAAAGAGAAGGATCAAAAGTTAAGCAAGCAGGGGCTGAGGATGTGGCTCAAGCGGTAGCACGCTCGCCTGGCATGCGTGCGGCCCGGATTCGATCCTCAGCACCACATACAAATAAGGATGTTGTGTCCGCCGAAAACTAAAAAATATTAAAAAAAAATTCTCTCTCTTTAAAAAAAAAAATAAGCACGCATTAAAAGAAAATATCTCTGTGAACCCTGAAACCACTAGTGGGTCCTATATTTTATCTCACATAAAAATGTACCGTTACTAACCAGGAGGGCAAACCAGTTGGGGCATGTCCATGTTTTGTGTTGGATTCATAGGTTGTGCAGATACAATGGCAGGATCAAGTGTCTGGTTTTCAAAATCCAGCATAGAATCCTGTAAGTTACAATATAATGAAATTAAATCAAATAGTGGGAACACTTAAATCTTCTATTATAAAGTACTAAACCATATTTACCTGTATAAAATTATAAGGCCCCTGCATTTGTGCCATAAGATCTTGTACTCGCTGTCTTCTCACTAGAGGATCTGCCTGAGCCACAGGAGTCAAAGAATGAGGCTCTGGTACTGAAGGAGATGCAGCCTGAGGTTGCTGCTGGAGTGAATTTACTACCTAAAGTGGAGAGAAAGTGTTGAAAGAATAAAACTCCGCTCATTATATTATTATTAAGTGGTCCCCAAGTTACATTTGCCATCTATACAGCAAAGACAACAGGCTTTGAAGTAGTTACTCAAATAGACAACAGTATACCAGACTTAATGGCATCACTTCTACCATATTCTCAATCTCACAGGATACTATATAGCATCTCAAATTTACTTTATGAACTGTTTTCAAAGAGAGACTCCCTTTGCTTTATTCCAAAAATAATGTACTTTGCTTAAACTACTATTTCCTCTATAGTAACTTGATCTGTTATATACATCATATATATCATATATATATGATAGCATTTAAGAAGTGTTGGCTATTATTATCATCAAAATTTGTATTTCTTACATTTCTTCTTCCATTTAACAAGGTAGGATCAAACTCTACCATCCAACCTAAACTGCTACAAAAGCCAAGTTTATTCTACCAGTCTTTCCCCCAACTCTAATAATTTCCTTCTCCTGGTTATGGTTCTCAACAAATCTCTAGTCTGCTTAGAAATCCTCACTACTTTATTACTTCAAATTCATACTCTCTGGTTTTTAAGATCATGAAAATTATATCTGTTTAGCCTGGAGAAATCATCTTATTTCCTTTATAAACAAAAGGAAAATCACTAAGATAAAAATCACTAAGCTATTAATTATAAAAACCAACTTATCTGACTTCTAGCAACTTCAGATGTTCCAAAAATTCCCAGAATCCTATATGGTTAGCCCTTAAAAGACCCACTGACCAGATATTAAGAACAAATCATTAACACAGTGGTTAAGTACAATAATATGCATGTCAAATAAAATGCAAACATTCAACTTCAAAGCACTGTGTGTTAGTTCCCAACCTTTTCCTATAGCAACACAAATCTTTGTTTGTTATTAAAACAAATATGCTAATAATTCACTTCTACTCCCTCCCACCCTCAAACATACACTGTGAACCCAGGGGTGCTGTACCACTGAGCTACATTCCCAGACATTTTTATTTTTGATTTTTGAGACAGGATCTTGCCGTTTCCAAAGCTATCTTGTCCTTGTGCTTGCCTCCTGAGTCATTCATAGTACAGGGGTGTGCCACCATGCCCAACTTTCACTTCCACTTCTATATCCATTCTAAAACATACCAATTACCTGACTCCACTAAAACATATAACTACTTATTCCACCTAATTGGCACACCTCTTATACAACTCATAACACTAGAGATCTTTTTGAACTGTACTTCTAAGCCTCTTGTAACATTTTTGAAATGCACTCCTTATTGGCAAACATACGTTATTTTGTTGTTAGGGTTTCACAGGAATAGTATTTTCATCCCTATTAAGTATCCTTCTGGTGTTAGTTGTTGATAGACCTTTATTTATATGCAGTACTGATAATCGAACCCAATGCCTCATACATGCTACGCATGTGCACTACCACTGAGCCATAGCCCCGGGCCCAAGGCCCAATCTTTTACCCATTTTATCAACAGTGCATTTTGATACTTCAACATAGACCTGAAGGTACTAATGTAATTATACTTTTGGAGAATAATCTGATAGCAGAGAAACACTACCCTCAGCTTAAAAGTATTTCCTACACTTTGGAGGTATAAAGGAGACACTAAAAGTGGATTTTAAAAGGTTAGGTAGGACCAGTGCTTGCCTCACATGCACAAGGCCCTGAGTTCAAATCCCAGCAACACACACACATACAGCTAGGACCAACCAGTAAGGTTTTTTGTTTTTGTTTTTTTTTTAAATCTCTTATAGTAACAAGGCACACCAAGGAGGAAATTCAAGTACAAGTACTAAGCTAGCTTTTCTTCTAACTTATGCCAGGATAAGTTCTCTATTCTGAGAGCAGAGAGAAGAAATACGAAGAGGACCAATGAACTAGAGATGAGGACCTGAAAAAAATGCTTAATGAGAGAAAAGACCAAGAAACATGAGGAAATCCAAAGCCTGGTGACCAAAACAGCATTAGGGCGAAGAAGTCCTCCAGAAGACACCCCATCTTATTCCCAAAGAGGTGGGTTCTTTTGAAGATAACCAATATGGGAGGATCAGATTTTAACAGATCAATCTGAAGTAAGAGACCCTAATTCTCTACTTGACAGATTAACTCATAAATTTTATACAAACAATTTTTTATCAAATCAGTAAGCAACAATTCTAGTACATATACACAGGAATAAATGAATGATCTTTAACAGTCTTGTATAATGAATTTGTTATTATAATAAAATGCTGAAAAAAATCTTAGTTGGTCCTCAGGAGAGAAAAAAATTACTGAAGACAAAAAGAATCACCTTGTAATACAGAAAATTCTTACCTCAACCGTTTCAACTGTCCACTCATCTACCACCTGCTCCTTTTCACCACTGCTGAACTGTGTTTCTGCCATAAATTGTCTATTTACATACTGCAAAGTAAAGTAAATGTTTGAGATGTCGGTTTGAGACACAGAAAGGTAAAGGTAGCATAAAAAGAAAAAATTCATACCTCTGTTGATTCAACTTCACTCTGTTCAGTGTATTCTTCTGCTGGCTCAGGTTCTAAAAGGTTAAAACATGATAAAAAAGAGGATTTTAATTCAGTGAAAATAGTTTAATACTATAATGGTGGATTCTTATCTGTTCAAACTTGTAGAATACACAATGCCAAGAGTGAACTCTAATGCTAAACTGGATTTTGGGTCACATGCCAAAGTCAGCCTATCAATTGTAACAAATGTACCACTCTGAGGTATGGGTAGAATTAAGTGGATAATCTCCATAATCTCTGTTCAATGTTCCTGTGAAACTAAATTGCTCTAAAAAATATTCTAGATTTTAAAATGATACAAAAAAACCAACAATTCTTATTTGAAGTCCAAATAATAGTTCAACATCTCAATCTTTTAAGGTCCTATATTTCACCATTTTTTAGTAACCTATTTACAAAGTTTTCTTTCCCTTTATTGCAAAATAAATTACTTTAGTATTAGTAAAGATTATTCTACATGGTGTATAATGTAAATACGGAGCTAGCATATTAAATTCCTTCTCTATTCTCTTAAGTATAAAGCAGCATACAAATTAAGATCTTATTCTCCATTTTAACATATTTCGTAGGAAAAATAAAAGCACTGCCCTATATTGTTGATCTGCTACTATCAATTTCAACAATGTACTTCTGGTTTCAACTTTATAACTAACACTTGTACAATGATAACCATGAACTTGGTACTTCATACACTTTACATATTACATTCTAAATGGAGAACCCGAGGTACAAACAGCTTCAATAACTTGTCCAAAGTTCTATATCTGGTAGGCACTGAAGCAGAGATTTGAACCCAAATAGTCTTGATTCTAGAACTCATGCTTTTACTATTACTCTGACAATGTCCAATGTACTCACAGTTTTACTCATTTTAAAAGTAGTCACAGTATCTAACATAATTTAAAATATTCTACTAGGTATTAAAAACCACTTAGAAAAGACCGCGTCACTGACACATTAATAGTTCAAAATTAAGATGTTACCAAAAAATTAAAAAAAAAACTTGCATTATTCACCCTATAGACAGGTATGATAAATAGCAGTAAATATGACACGTCAGACAAAATTCTATTTCAAAACCCTACCAAGAAGTGGCTTTCACCCAAACTCCTGCCCATCAATTCTGTAGCAAGAGAACTACCAGTTTGTAACTGTGATGATCAAAATCATAAAACAAATGATGGAGTGAATATTTCAAGGAAGGACTTTACTGTTCATTTTTTCTCTGAGAGGGAATTACTCTTGGTATACTTTGTTTTTAACATTTTGTCACACTTAAAAGTTTCTTTCAGGACTGGGAACGCGGCTTAGTGGTAGAGTGCTTGCCTAACACATATGAGGCACTGGGTTCAATCTTCAGCACCACATAAAGATAAATGAAATAAAGACATTTTATCCACCAACAACTTTAAAAGAAATTCTAAAGTTTCTTTAAAAATTTGTTTTTATGTATATAATAACTAAATAAGTAGAAAACTTGTAGCAAAACAAAGTAAACTTCAGAACTCTAAATCAAAAGTTCATATCTGCCTAGGTACTCACCAGCTTCGGCTACCTGGTCTTCCACTATAGGTGCAGAGGCTGCCTCTTCCTCTTCACACAGCCCATTCTGGTGGTTGTGGGTGCTATCAAAGTAGTTTGACTGAAAAACACGCTCAACAATTTCCTTTAGAGCTTTATCTAAAAAAAGAATGTGAATTAGAAAGTTAAGAGTATCAGATGAGCAAAGATTCAACATTCTACAAATACTGTGAGAAGAAAAACACCTACATGTGTCACGAAAACATGTATACATAAGATTATAAATTTCACTGAGAACAGAAAAGTATTACAGAGTGATAAAGAAGAACCTATTTAAGCTTTGTGTCCAAAAAGAAAAAAAAACACAGTAAAATTACATCATGAGAAGTAATACACACAGGCCTAAAAGATTGGATCTAGTCAGACCACACAAGGTTTTCCTGTTGTAACTGCTACAAAAGCTGAGAGATGAGAAAAGGTAAACAAAGTGTTTCAAGGCACAGGAAAGAGCATTTATACAGTCCTATGCAAAGAAGAGTGGCAAATTCAAGCAAAGAAAAGGATCACTGTGACTCAAGCACAAGGAATAAGAAAAAGCATAGTAGTAAAGATGATGCTGGAGAAGACTGGATAAAGGCCACATTGTGAATGCCCTAAAAGTAAAGGAAAAATGCATGTAAAATATATTAAATCAAGGTCTTTGAAAGATTTTCAAGGGGAGGAAAGGAAGCAGATTCAGTTAAGCAACTGTATTATATAAAAAGACATAAAAGTAGAAGAAAAAGAGAGAAGTAGATAAACTCAAACGGCAAACAAAAAGAGTCTATATAGTATGCTAGGATATTGAAAAAGTAAGGAGCTAGGAAGGTATACACAAAATTATTCTGGATTTCCTCGCCTTGTATTATAAATCTGTATATAATAAGGCCATTCCCTGATTGGTCACTGTACAGAAAAATAAACTTTGAGGGTCATATTTATTATGAAAGTTTTATAAAAGTAATCCTAATAAAACTATTTCTAGGGTCTAGGGTTGGTAACCCCTGGTAAAGCGCTTGCCTAGCATGTATGAAGGGTTTCACTCTCAGCACCACATTTAAATCTTAAAAAGGTCCATCAACAACTAAAAAAATATTAAAGACAAAAACAAAAACTATTATCAGCCAGGTACAGTAGTGCATGCCTGTAATCAAAAAACAAACTACAAACTTAGAAATGTAATCCTTATTATTACACAAAATAATGCAAGAAAATTTGATGAGTCTTGATAAGCCAACAATTTAATAAAGCCAACAATTTATCAAACCTCCTCCAATGATAAATTAAATCCACATTTGTAATAAAACTTAAAAAGCCGAAGAGCTGTATAAAGAAACACATGTAATAAAAGCTAACAAATCAAGAAAATGATTTCTTACATGAAAAGACAGAAATGCATTGCACTTCATATTTTCTTAAAGCAAATATATTTAAAATCTTGCTAATTAAATTATAGTTTTGCCAGGCTGGGGTTGCGGCTCAGCAGTAGAGCACTCATCTAGCATGTGCGAGGCCCTGGGTTCAATCCTCAGCACCACACAAAAATAAATAAAATATATTGCATCCAATTAAAAAATAAATATTTAAAATTTTTTAAAAATTCATAGTTTTGCCAATGAAAGCAAATAATCCAAGTCAATTCTAAGAGCTAAGAAACAATGTATAAATATACATGTTTGCCTTAGTATTTTCAAAAATGTAATTCCCTAATTCAATCTTCTAAACAGCAAAGACAAAATTCCATTCTAAACCAGGCACCGTGGCACACACCTGTAATCTCAGGAACTCGGGAAGCTGAAACAGGAGGATTCTAAGTTCAAGGTCAGCTATATCAACTCGGTGAGTCCCTGTCTCAACATTTTTTAAAAAGCCAGATGCAATGGTGTTCACCTGTAATGCCAGCAGCTCAGAAGGCTGAGGCAGGAGGCTCATGAGTCAAAGCCAGCCTCAGTAACATAGCAAGGCCCTATCTCTAGAAACAAAATATAAAAAGTGCTGGGGATGTGGCTCAGTGCTTAAGCATCCCTGGGTTCAATCCCAGATACCAAAAATAAAAAAAATTTTAAATAAACCTGGGATGATGAAGTTCAGGGGTACAATGCCCCCTTGTTTCAATCCCTAGTACCTGCCCCTACCAAAAAAAAAAAGAAAGAAAATCACCCCCTGATTTACCATAGTTAAAAAACTTGATTTAGTGACATAGTAAAACTTCAACAACCTTTTGAAAAACAATTTCTCACTGCATATTTGAGGTATAATGAGTCCAATTAACAGCAGTCTAAGAACTAAAGAGTAAAGGCTAAAGCAATAACCATGGGTAAAATGTATAAGATAAAATGTTCTCACAAAATTTCAGCCATAAGGAAAAACCAGTCCCTACTTAACACCAACAACTTTAGAAAGTCAATCTGATATAAATCTAGTTCAAGCACAATTAAAGTTATATGTAAAACCATGTCAAGTGACTTGGATATAGCACAGTGGTAAAGAGCTTGCCTAGCTAAAATGTGCAAGGGCTTGTGTTAGACACCTAATGCAATGGCTTAGAAGTATCCCCCAATGATCCATGGTAAAGGTTTGGTTGACAGCCTGTGGTGCTATGAGATGGGAACCATCAAGAGAAAAGTCTGGGGCTGGGGTTGTAGCTCAGCAGTCCAGTGCCTGCCCAGCATGTGTGAAGCACTGGGTTCTATCCTCAGCACCACATAAAAACAAATAAAATTTAAAAAAATATATTTTAAAAAATAAATAAATAAAATAAAGGTTAAAAAAAACGAAGGGACAAAATCTAGTGGAAGGAAGTTAGGTCATTGGGGATGCACTCTTAAAGGAAATATTGGTACCCTATGGCCCTCCTGGCTATCTGCTTCCCAACTGTGTTGAAATGAGCAACTTTGTTCCACCACAGGTTCCCCATAATGTTGGCCTTGCCACAGTCCCAAACCAACAGAGCCAGCTAAACATGTACCAAAATCTCTGAAATTATTTCCTTCCTACCATCTTAGGAATTTTGTCATAGTAACAAAAAGTTGATTAACATCCAGCACCACAAAAAACACAAAACCATGTAAGTTAGGACTTCTATTTTTATAGACTATCACTAGTGGTTTTTTGGATTTGTTGGGGTACTAGGGACTAAACTCAAGGATACTTTCCCACTGAACTACAGCCCCAGTCCTTTTAATTACTTATTTTCAGAGAAGGTTTCCTTAAGTTGATGAGGTTGGCCTTGAACCTTCGTTTCTCCTGCCTCATCCTTCTAAGTGGCAGGAATTATAGGCCTGTGCAATAGTGCCCAGCAGTCACTAGTTCTGACAAAACACATATCACAAACATGCCCAAAAAGGATGCAAAAAGGAAATATAAAAGTAAACAGTAGATGAGTGCAACGTACGCACTTCTAAATTTTAAACATTACTGTTAAGAAGAAAAATTCTTAAAAGTTAGAAAACTGACATTTTTAATACTTACAAGTTGTTCCACATACAGATTTTTCCTTCCCTTCCAGCAAGTCCCACAAATGAATGGAGGCATGTTCATATTGCTCGTTCAGCCTTATAATAAAAATAATAAACAGCTAATTAATTACCTTTCAGTTATTAACAACTGAATACTCAGAAGTTTCTATTATCAAATAGGACTATACCTTAAGCTCATGTCCCGTTCAGGGTCTACCAACTTGTAGAATTCATCCAACAATGACAATTCCTCTTCAGATAATATTGGTACTCCATTCAACCCTTGTTTCAAGTCAGTTCGCACTTCATCATCTCCCAATTTATCCAAAACATACTGTAGCTCAAGAACAGTTTTTAAACGTTTCTGTTCAGCTTCTTCTCTCATTAGCTGTTCCCGGCGTGCTGTCTTCTTTATTGTTTTCTGAATCTGTAAGAGAATATAAAACTATAAGACACCAAAATTACAGCTTTTAAGTACCTTCCACTAACTTACAAGAAATATTTCTCTCTTCCTTTTTAATGTTTAGCATCAGTTTGGAGATACAAAAAGGTTAGTCTTTTGAAGTCACTGCAGTGTTTTCCTTTCCACCTTTCTCCTTTCTCAGACTTCACAAGAACCAACTAACACAAATTAAAAAAAAAAAAAAAAAAAAGCCAGGCACAAGGGTGCACACCTGTAATTCAACCAGCCTTGGGAGGCTAAGCCAGGAGCATCTCAAATTCAAAGTCAGCCTCAGCAACTTAGCAAGGCCCTAAGCAACTCAGGCAGACCCCGTCCCAAAATTAAAAAAAAAAAAAAAATGGGATGTGGCTCAATGGGGTTGATCACCCCTGGGTTCAATCCCCAGTACAATTAAAAAAGGGTGGGGGGCATATGAAATCTATATTAAAGGGAGAAATGGAAGAGGCCTTGGAGAAATGATAAAGGTTACAAGACAAATCCATAAACGGTAGCAGAGTGGACAAATGAGACATTACCAATAAATGGAAAGTAAATGAATGATATATATGAACAGATAAGTTAGGATAGGACAAGAAAGCTTTCAAGGAGAAAGTGACACCCATTAAAATAAATGGTATTTAAATCTTAGGAGGGGCAGTTTAATGTCTCTTTTAGGTAGCTAGAGATAGAAAACACAAAGAGGCAGGAATATGAAAGGAAGAAAAAAAAAAAAAAGTAATAAAGATAGCTACTTTTAATTAAATAGCACAAGTAGGGAATAAGTTGAAAACCAGAAAAGGTAGGCTAGAGCCAGGTTTAAGTTCTTGAATATTAAATAAATTTACTGCCAATGAAGTTAAAGGTTCAGACAAAAGTTTTGTTAAAATAAAACCAAAGAAGAATACAGATATTATAATTTATTCAGTGACAGTGGTTTCAGAAATGTTGTATTCTAAGTGGAACACACCCCTACCTGGAACTACCGGAGTCCCCAAAAGTTCGTGTGTTGGAAATTTAATCTCCTCAATACAAAGATTAAAAGTTAATCAATGGATAAATGCTGCTGTTAAAAGGGATTACTGAAGTGAGTTCACCCTCCTGCCTTTCCACCTCCACCACATAAAAGGATACAGCAAGGAGGTCCTCACCAGAGGCTGGTGCTTTGGTCTTGGACTTCCCAGCCTCCCAAACTATGAGAAATAAATTTTCATTTTTTATGAATTACCCAGTCTATGGTGTTATTGAAGCACAAAACAAACTAAGACATTACGGTTTGTGGCAAATCATCAAAATTTTTTCCTTCATCAAATATAATAAGATAGCATTAAGTGCTTAAAATATATTAGTTATGAATCAAATACTCTTCTAGGCACAATCCTATGAATAGGGACTACTACTATCACCACTTTATAGACTAGAAAACTGATGTATTATGATGGCCTTTCTTCCCTGTCTTCTGGTTCTGTTTCTCTGGAACACCTTAATTAATACAGGTACAGTAACTCATCCAAAGTCACACAACAAGTGGTAGAATCAGATTTAACCTAGACAATCTGTTTCCTGAGTCAGATCTCCTAATCCTTGTATTGTATTACTTCCCATGTAGTAGACTGTCATTTTATCAAATCAGAGATAACTTTATAATTTCAAAGTTGCTAGCCTTTCCTCAAACTACTTATTCAGAACACTTAATTTTCTGTATTTTGTGTTAATTAGTGGAACTGCAAGATGATCAGTAGAACTAAAGGAAATATGGAAAATGTTTATGTATATTTGCACAGCTAACTTTTTATACCAATGAGATTTTTCAATTTTTTTCTTAGTTGTAATTGGTCACAATACCTTTATTTTATTTACTTGTTTTTATGTGGTGCTGATGATCGAACACAGTAACTTGCATGTGCGAGGCGAGCATTCTGCCTCTGATCCACAACCCCAGCCCCACCAATGAGATTTTTAAGGTAACTATTTTATGACTTTTGTCCTATCTCAAAACTTAGTTCTTTTAAAAGACATCTTTCAGGTGTTACAACAAAATACACAGAATTGGAAGGTATCTTAGATACAACTGGATCCTCTGGGCCTGGTGGCACACAACTGCAATCCCAGTGACTCGGAAGACTAAGGCAGAAAGAGACCAGCCTCTGCAATTTAGTGAGGCCCTAGGCAATTTAGCAAGACTGTCTCAAAATAAAACAAAAAAAGGAATGAGGACATGACTCAGTGGTTAAGCAGCCCTGGGTTGAATCTCTGGTACCAAAAAAGATATAACTGGATCCAATCTTCTCACCTCGTAGAGAGCTTATAAATGTAATGGAAGAACTAAAATCCAAAACACAAATTTTTCCACTAACCCTATTTTTAGCATTTCATAAACATATATTATCGTTTACATACATCTTGACTTAATGCCATGAAACTTCTCTGTAGTTCTTTTGCAAACTCCAAATTATTTGTGACTTCCTGGTATTTTGATACAGCATCCTAAAATGACAAAAACAGAACCCAACTTTACTAGAATCATGAGAACTACAAAATTCTTCAAAATAGTAAGCACAAAATCTTTAATAAAATATAACATCTTTACCAGCTGATCTTGATTAAGCCTTTCCCCTTTATTCATTCGTTCCTGGTAATCATCAAGCTTCCCCTATTAAAAACAAAAAAAATTACATTTCACAAAGTATATACCAGCTTAAGTTAAAACTGACAAAACCAAGCAGTCTTCAATGTTTTTCTCAAATTTTGTTGTAAGTATGCTTGAGATATACTCCAGATTAAGTAACATATTAAACAGTACATTTAATATTGAACTAAAAAATAAATTTAAATAATCACCATTGCTTAATGATATCAAATACCTGTAAATCAATGAAACAACATCGGTTATCTTTCAGGGTACTCAAAAAAGTGGTAGATAGGCCAGGTATATGGTTCCTAATCACATAGGAGAGAGTCACAATTTGGTGAGGATTCTGTTTCCACCCAATAAGCATATCCGACATTTATAGTGTTAAATTTTTGTGGCCTCCCTTCCCTTCTCCCCTCCTTCAAAGGATCCATATGAATACATAGTACAAAAAGAGGGTATCTTCCTGAATAAATCCATGGGCAAATTGTCTTTGATACACTTTATGCATCTTTGAACAACATGAGATATTTCGAAGTTATTATTTTCACCTATGGGCAGTACACCAATCAACAACTTTGCTAGTAATTAAAGATAAAGGTAAACAAATGATCTTCTAGTTTAAGATGACCACTATTTACTAAGTTGAAAATTTTGAAGGTTTCCCAGACTACTACTATTAGATAAGATCCTAAAGAAAAAAGATACTTAGGTAATAGAAGAGTCAAGAATTCAGTTAAGGGTTGGAAGATAGGAAATAAAACAAATCTAAACTAAGAGGAAAAATAACCATAATAAATTTTGAAGATATATAGTTACTTAGCAATAGTAACACTAACTAAAAAACCAAATACAAAGCAACATTTTGATAAAGAGGCTTCAGAAACCAGGTTAAAAGCAATAGAAATTTTTTTGGTTTTGTTTTTGTTAGGTTAAATAATCCATTTTCTTTGTACCAGAAACAAATCAACTTGCATAACCACCCTTTCCTTAACTTAAAGGTATCACAATGAGTCACACTGGATGTAAATAAAACCAAGATAATTATTAAAACATTAAAAGTTAAGGAAAGTATGCAATTTTATTTAGTTGAACTACTTCACACTATCTATAAGTCTTCAGCTAAAGAGGTATAAAATTCAAGTCTACTGGTTGAAAAATAGTTTACACTGATCTGGTGAGCATAACCCCAATTGCAAAAGATGTGCTCAAATACCTTAGAACACTCTAAGGGTCAACAAAAACAGCTCATTCCTTTTTAGAAAGAAAAGGCTATTTTTCTTTTTCCCTGGAACTACAGATTTAACCCAGGGCACTTTTCCACTGTGTCATATCCCCAGTCCTTTGCTGAGAGTCTCACAAAGTTGTTGTGGGTCTCACTAAGTCACTGAGGCTGGCCTCAAACTTGTGATCCTCCTGCCTCAGTCTCTGAAGTTTCTGGGATTAACAGGCATGCACTGCTGTTGCCAGCATCTGTTTTTCTTTTTAGGAACAAGAAACTAAACAAGCTCTGCTTTTAATTTATGACTCAGGATATTCCAAAATAAAAAGAGTTACAGTCAGAATCCTAAATTTAGAAATGTAAAGATAATAGCCAGGTGTGATGACACACTCCCACAATCCCAGTGACTTGGGAGACTGAGGCAGAAGGACCACAAGTTCAAGGTTAGCAGTGGCAATATGACCCTATCTCAAAATACAAAATTTAAAAGAGTTAGGAATGTAGCTCAGTGGTAAAGTACCTATGAGTTCAATATCCATTACCTAAGCAAATACAGATAAATAGAAGATTTGCAAACAGAAGGGCCTAAAATTCAGTGCTAATTTATAGCAAAAATTCTGAACTAAACAAAGTACAGTGGGGCAGAAGGTAGGGCGTGCTAGTGACACTGCATTTATTATTTTCTTCATTTATTATCTTCCTTTTTTCCTATATTAGTATATAAAGAAATTTTTGTTAAACCTAGAAATTAATACACAGTATACTATATATCTCTCACAGAGTTATTTTGTACTCTTTAATTAAATATTCTGCAATGAACATATAATAAAAATGATTATAATTACATGCAATTTGAAAGATGATAAGATGGGAAAGATTTCAGGATATTGTTAGGACTTTCAAGAGCTGTGAGCCTGTACTATCATATAGTAGGATAAGCTATCAATAGCAAAAAAGCTTCAATTTTTCACACAATAACAAATTTAATATTCAGCCTACCTGAGAGCTATGGCAGATTACATTTTCCCAAAATAGCTACAACATCTGCAGCCCCATATATGATTTACAATGTGACCTTGGTACTCCCCCATTAAGAACTAGAACAATTCCCCTGCTACTGTACCTTTATGGGCTCAAACCAGTACAGTATAAGTGATCCTGTCTGACTTTCAAGGCCAAGCCATAAAAGCTATGCATCTCTGCCTTGTTTACTAGTCACTATATCACTTGTATTTGGAGCCCTTGGCCATTATACAAGAAATCCAATAACCCTGAGGTTGCCATGCTAAAAATGAAGCAAGCCATGAAGGGAGGTCTCATTTAAAAGCTCTGGTCAGCAATACTGTGTTCAAGTCACCCCAGGCCAGACATTCAACATGAGTGAAAAAGTCTTTCTTCCTCAGGCAATATAGAACAAAGACATCAACCCTGTTGTGTGCCCTGTCTGAATCCCTGAGAGATAAGCAGAAATCTGTGAGCGTAATAAAATGTATGGTTTTAAGACCTTAAATTCTGGATTAGTCTGTTACAAGGTAATAACTGGAACAAGGTTAAAAGAAAAATGAAAAGTAGCCATCAATGAAACTCTAGCTTCCTGGTACACAAACCTCTGTACAAACATCTGTAAAGAATATTGTCAATGCAAATTATGTAAAAGAAGCGAGGCCAAAATGGTACATGCCTATAATCCCAGCTACTCAGGAGGCTGAGGCAGAAGGATTGCAAGTTTGAGGCTAGTTTGGGCAATTTAGCAAGACTCTCTCAAAATTTTAAAATTTCTAAAACAGTTGGGAATGTAGCTCAGCGGCTTGGCACAACCAGCTTCAATCCCCAATGTGACCAAACAAAAAATAAAAAGAACTCTGCACTGCCAAAGCAAAGATGTATTTTACTAAACTCACATAAATTTTATATTATTGTTAACATGTTTTTTGCTTTCCAACCCATAACAATTCGAAAGCTGAAATTCTTGAAGTGAGAAGGATGTCTACAACCACAACAAATAGTTAACTATGATGAAAGAAGTATGTCAAGTCATAACTGAACAATCTCAAAAATCTCTAACATAGGATTCCCAAAAAGCACACCACAGTTTCTTATACTTAGTTGAATTTCCCAATCAAAAAATGCAGTAATCCCAGAGGCTGGGGAGCTGAGGAAGGAGAATCCCAAGTTCAAAGCGAGAGTCTCAGCAAAAGTGAGGCATTAATCAACTCAGTGAGACCCTGTCTCTAAATAAAATACAAAATAGGGTCAGGGATGTGGGCCAGTGACCAAGTGTCCCCAAGTTCAATCCCTAGTACTCGCCCGCCCCCGCTAAAAAAAAAAAAAAAATGCAGTAAGCTAAATGAATGCAAGCTATATTTTCTAATAACAATAGAGTTTTGTCATAGCATTACAAAAGTTCTTCTGTTAACAATTAATACCTTCTACACTACTATTAGAAATATATTATCTATCCCTTGAACCTTGCTCACACTTCAGGAAAGTAGGTTTCTAAGCCTGGCCAAAATACTAAGAAATGCATTCACTGAAGAAGTAACCAAAACTCAATAACAAAACAACTGAATCACAATTAAAAAAAAAAAAAAAAAAAAGACTGTTTTAGAGGACACTAGTTTTTTTCTTTACCAGTATAATGTAGGATCTCTCGCCACTGTTATATATAATCAGATCTTACACAGCAAAGACTCTATGCTGGTCTATCAATGATGCTCATAATTCTCAAACCAGCAACATCAGTATCAACTGGGAAACTGTTAGAAATTCAATGTCTCAGGCACTACCCTAAATCTACTGAATTAGGACCCAGCAATCTGTTTTACCAAAGTCTTACTGGGTGACTGTGCATACCTAATTTTGAGAAACACTCACATAGGTCAAAAACATTATAATTCTCTTATAATAGCAAATCCAATAGTACTGAGAAGTAAGAAACTATTTTGAATCACTCATACAGTACTCTGCCAGGTGGAGTGATACACACCTGTAATCCCAATGACTCAGGAGGCTGAAGCAGGAGAATCTCAAGTTTGAGGCCAGCCTCAACAATTTAGCAACGCCTTAATTTGGTAAGACCCTATCTCAAAATAAAAAAGGACTGGTGATGTGGCTCGGTGGTTTAGTGCCCCTGGGTCCAATCCTTAATATCAAAAAAAAAAAAAAAAAAAAAAGATAAAATTTGTGGCCTTAGAAACCAGCACAAGGCAACCTCAATTTGGAAATACGTCACTTAAAAGTCAGCTCTAGGGACTGGGGATGTGGCTCAAGCGGTAGCGCGCTTGCCTGGCATGAGTGTGGCCCAGGTTCGATCCTCAGCACCACATACAAAGATGTTGTGTCCGCCGAAAACTAAGAAATAAGTATTTTTTTTAAAAAAATCTTTATTTTTATTTATTTTTATGTGGTGCTGAGGATTGAACCCAGAGTCTCATGCATGAGAGGCAAGTGCTCTACCACTGAGCCACGACCCAGCCCAGAAATAAATATTTTTAAAAACTCTCTCAAAAAAAAAAAAAAAAAAAAAGTTCAGCTCTAAAGAATTCAGAAAACTTGTGGGGCACAATGGTGCACCTTGTAATCCCAGCAACTCAGGAGGCTGAGGCAGGATGACCACAAATTCAAGGCCAGCCTGAGCAACTTAGTGAGGCCCTAAGCAACTCAGCAAGACCCTATCTCAAAATAAAACATAAAAAAGGGCTGGGGATATGGCTCAGTGTGGTAAAGTGTCCCTGCATTAAATTTCCAGTAGCAAAAAAAATTGAAAACTTGACTGGTGATTTCCAGTCAGCTTATAAATCTAGTTAACACCTGCATAAGATTCACTTGTGATCTGTTACTACATTGTATCCCTAAGTGGTACTTTTATCATATCTTTTCATTGTGAATTAACCCCAGAAAAAATACTTTATGATTAAATTCAGTGATGTGAAAATTTGCACTAGAAACAAAAAGCTTCTTTAGGACAATCAATTCATCCAATTTCTGCTTTGCAAAACAGGTAGCTTTAGGTGATAAGGGAAAGGATATAGCATTGCATTGGTCCAAATACTACAAGTTGCCTCATCTTTGAAAGAGTAGACTACTCGGAAATGATATCATTATTATGGCCTTTTAATTCCTATTGTTATGGACTATTCAAGTGACTTACACAAAGCCCAATTAGACTATCTTTCCATTTGGATTTAAAATTTGTAGTATGAACAAGTCAACATAAAAGGACTTGCTTGTTACGCTGACAGGTCCAACACTAACAACAAAAACAGGGGTAAGACAGGAGAAAACAATTCCAGACAAACACAGCTTTGTTCTTTCCCAGGTTAGAACTTGTCTGCCTAAAATGGTGATAAAGAAAAATTGACCAACTACTCATATCAAATACATAAAATGAATATTAAGCATTTTTTTCTGGAGAATTTTTCTCCAGCTATTTTTCTTCAGGGGCTGGGGATATGGCTCAAGTGGTAGCACGCTCACCTCACATATGTGATCCTCAGCACCACATAAAAATAAGTAAGTGAAATAAAGGCATGCTGTCCATCTACAACTAAAAAAATAAATATTAAAAAAAAAAAGATTTGCTTCTTCAGAAATGTCGCACACACCTGTAATCCCAGGAGCTTGGGAGGCCAAGACAGGAGAATCACGAATTCAAAGCCAGCCTCGGCAAAAAGCAAGGCACTAAGCAACTCATTGAGATCCTGTCTCTAAATAAAACACAAAATAGGGCTGGGTATGTGGCTCAGTGGTCGAGTGCCCCTGAGTTCAATCCCAGTACCTCCACCCTGGCCAAAAATTGATTTATAGCATCACCTGGGCAAGATAAAAATCAGGTCATCTCCCAGATTACCAAGTCTCTGAAAAGGAATCATGGAACAGAGATGTGACTACATTCATGTCAAAAGGCTTTAGAGTCATGTGGTACTGAGAAATAATTACCCCACTACCTAGTCCCACTGTATCTCCCATTTATTTCTTTGATTCACTAAGTCACACTCAAATTTAAACTATCAGGCAGCTAACCCTATGGAGGGTTGGGGTGGGAAGGGGCGTCTATTATTAATCCTACTTCACCTTATCCTAAACTGAGACAGTAAATAACTTGCCTAAAGTCACAGAAAAACTTTTTGTGCTTCAGTCCCCCTCCCTGGATTCCAGCTGTTGCCACACTTCATTTCTGCTTCTGGTGAGATGTTTTCCTCCTTTCCCTTCACAAATTAGATTACGTTGCTGAATCACAGTACATCTGAATCTTCCAGTCTTCCCTGAGCTTTTCATCATCAAACTTTCATTACTGAATGGGTTTTTCAATCAGTACTGCAAGATGGATATCCAAGACAAATGTCCCTCTAAGCTTTGCCCCTTTACTATTATATCCAACAAATTCCATAAACGAATGGGATATTTTTAAATTATACATTCAAAAAAAATGGGGAGATGAGAGAACTCAAAAATAAATAAATAAATATTCTTCAACTAGGTAACCGCAGTCATAAGATTGATAGGAAACAAATAAAATCTGAAAAAAACTAATCTTGTTATCCAGGGAAGCCATGTAACTCCTATTCTTAATTAAGGAGACCTCTAAACTGGGACACAATAATTAAAAATTAAGTCTCAAATAAAAAAGTAAGACCACCTAGATATACTTTTATGTATTCAGGTCAAATAGCTTCTAGAGTACAGAAAAACAAATGCAGACAATGAAAGATAAAGATTTCTTTTCCTCAACATTCCATAATCTTGATTGGCTTTTCCAGATATTATTTCAAGTCATCAATGCCTGCAGACCCCACTCTTCACCTAGAGAAACATCAGTTCTGACTTTGCTCAAGTTAACAGACAAGTTGAGTTCTGCTTTCCATTCACTTTCCCGAAATTAAAATGAGACTCAGTAACTATAAAATTCATGAGACAAGAAAGATAATAAGTAAAAGTTCCATCAGCTTTTAAAACAACAGTAGAGAAACATACACAGCAATTCATAGAAGATCCATTAACAACTATTTTCAAATGCCGGAAGCATACTCATAGTGTCTGCTATTCCAGAACACAGGAAAGAATATTTAAGATTGGTGGGGGTGAATATAATTCTTAACGTCAACAACTTAAGAAAGTCCAAATTTTAAACAGACTCAAAAATTAGCTTTTACCAGGCCCTAGAAAACTAGGTAAAGCAAAGAATAAATGAACATCTGTCAGGAATGACAGATATCTGAACACTGAGAACAGTTAAAGAATGCTAAATCAGATGTCATCTAAGAACTCATTACAGGATAATTTTTCAAGCAGGTTAAAAGTATTCAGGAGTTTAAAAAAAGATAGCTAAGTGTGTTGGTGCACTCCTGCAATCTCAGGAAATTGGGAGGCTAAGTAAGGCAGGAGGATCACAAATTCCCAGCCAGCCTGTGAGACCCTTTTTCAAAAAGTATATATGAAGATATAAATATAAAAATATAAAGAGTTCTAGTATCAGGCTAGGGATGTGGCTCAAGTGGTAAGACGCTCGCCTGGCATGAGTGAGGCACTGGGTTCGATCCTCAGCACCACATAAAAATAAAGATATTGTGTCCACCTTAAAAAAAATTATATGTTCTAGTATCACTTATTTTGAATTAAGTATCTTAAAAAGTCACGGGGCAGGGTGGCACAGGCCTATAATCCCAGCAGTTTGGCTAAGGAGGCCAAGTTTAAATCTTTTGCAACTCAGCAAAGCCCTGAGCAACTTAGCAAGATTCTGTCTCTCAATAAAACAAAAATTAAAAAAAAAAAAAAATGGCTGGGGACATGGCCTAATGGTTAAGCACGTCTGGATTCAACCCCAGGTATCAAAAAAAAAAACCACTTTAAGAAAAATCTAAAGCTTGGATTTGGCATGTAGCTCAGTGGTAAAGTATACTGCCCGGCACGAACAAGGCCCTGGGTTCAATTCCCAGCACCACAAAAAAAAAAAAAAAAAAAAAGGTCTAAAGCTTGTAAACTTGAAAACAACAAATGATTACAGTGTCAAAGGATACCTTTTGAATTATTAGTTGCTTTAACCAAGCTACTCATGAGGATTTCACATTCCTTGAGAGTTCAATGCAAAAAGATGTGAATCTTAATTCGAAATGGAG
The DNA here is from genome assembly GCF_021218885.2 of Marmota monax. Lineage (NCBI taxonomy): Eukaryota > Metazoa > Chordata > Mammalia > Rodentia > Sciuridae > Marmota > Marmota monax. Next base: position 1,121,236 of record NW_026692072.1, on the reverse strand, counting down.
ACCAGGAGGGGTTTTTTAGTGATTAAAGTATATAACAGGGGCTGGGATGTGGCTCAAGCAGTAGCGTGCTCGCCTGGCATGCGTACGGCCCGGGTTCACATGTTGTGTCCGCCAAAAACTAAAAAAAAAATAAATATTAAAATTCTTAAAAAAAAAAAAAAAAAAGTACATAACAGTTAATTCTATGTTTAAATAACACTATTGGCCGAAATGCAAAAATGTCTAACTTATGACAGTTCTAATGTGAAGCATTATCTTTGCTCTCCTAAATGACTATTCCCAAATTTTGCTTATTATCCAGAGTATTTTAATTGCTGCCCACCTGAAACAATAATAAAAATTCCATTTTAACTTAAAAAAAAAATCACTGCAAGTAAATAACTGTACAAAAAGCATTTTTACCCTCATGGATTAATCAATTTTAATGGATTTTCCCTCCCATCTTAGGAGTTTTGTTAATGAAGCTACACATATCTCTTCATAATGACAATCAAACTTGTAAATATACTTAACATATATGTGCAACGATGCACTCGGTCTGACACACAATGGAATACAAAAATTGATAATCTCTGGCCCCAATTAGATTACCACCAATTAGAAAAACATCAAGGTTAAGAACATAAAGCAGTAAAAAATGTCAAGGATGTGAGGGGTAGAGACAATAGGTAGTAGAAGTTATTAAAGGAAACAGACTACTTTAATTGAGCTTAGTCAAAAAGCACACCTTCCTCTTTCCTCAGGAAGTATGAATTTTGAACTCTACCCAATAAAGGTCTCTTTCTATTTGTGGTTTTTACACTCATATTTCTATCTAACAATATCATTAGTAGAAAAAAATTTTAAAATGAGCTCAAGCTAAACAATTTTCAGTTCTAACTGGCTGAACTTCCCTTCTGACACTTCTCTCTCTTCGCCAATGTATATCTATCATTTACTTCCTGGGGGGGGGGGGGAGAGAGAAGAACCACTTACTAGAAGATATCTAGGAACTTGGAACACAAGAATTGAGGTGGAAAGGTTGTCACACCTGCTATTTCTCTCCACTGGTAATGCTTTCCCAAAATTTTTCTGGTTTACAATATACCAGGCGCTTTAGTGGAAACTGGCAAATGTACATTTGGGGCTTACCTACTCAAGAAGAAAAACTTCACAATTTAAGCTTTAAAAGTTAATTTCAACTAATTAGAAAAAATAAATGTTTTTTTAAAAAGTAAATATCATTACAACAATAGCTGATACACCAGACTTCACCATACTGATGTTCTCAGAACCCCATTATGTGGGCAACCTAGAAAGTTCAGCAATAAGATATTAGTAAAGATCAAAAAATTTGAAAATGAAAAGCATTTTTCTTTCTCGTTTAGCTTGTCAAAACGAAGAAATTCTAATTTAAAGGATTTGAAGCAAAAGGTCTTACTTGGTTCTACACAACAATTAAATACTAAGAATTACACTAATATTGTAGAACGCTACAAATTCTAATTACCCCCATAAAACATTACAAGAGACATTGGAAATCACCCATTCCAACCTGGGTCTTTTTATATAAGCATCTCTATTTCCTCTTCTATAAAATTAACTGTGGCTAAATTCTAGGGTGTCTTTCAGCTCCTTTAAAAAAAAAAAAAAACTTAAAAAAAGATTCTATAACAATGTGGTTTAATCTTTTACAAGCAAACATGCTTTTTTTAAAATATGAAATAGTACTAATCTTCACATAGCCCTAAGAAATTACTTAAAATTATGGTAAATTGTAGCTCAATCTGTAAATCACACAAAATATATTCAAATATTTGCCACACACAAAAAATGCTAAAGTAAAATATTTTGGCCAGGTTAAAAAAAAAATCCATTCCATTATAATACTTATGATTCTGTGCTCACCTCTGAAAGAGACAGACCTATATTATCATAGAAATTCACAGCTTAACCTTTTAAACTACTTCCTTGATACATAAGCATGTGGAGAGAAAGAGAGAAATATTAAGCAATATAACTTTTTTTCCTGTGGCAAGGTGAATGCAAAACAAAGTAATCTTGTCCTCAAATTAAGCATTACAGCCTTTTTTTCTGAGACAAGGTGAATGCAAAACAAAGTAACCTTGCCTTCTGCATTGCAGAGGAATAGCTCTTGCAACCAATGGAGAAGCTGATACATTGGAGATCCTAAATGTCAAGAAAATTCAGATGTTAGCCCCAAAAAAGATTTTACTTATAAAATAGTTAAGGATGGGTTTACTCCAAAATACTTAAAATAAATCCTGTGCAACAGCTGCATCAAAAATTCTAAGTAGAGGCACAGAGCTATGTTCTAAAAAGTATCCTCACAACTCACATTCTTTTTTACATAAATAATATTAACTACAAAGACATAAAGTACCTAAAGACTTTAGGGAGCAGTATAAAAACACTACTTTTTGGCATCAGTTTTGGTTACATATTGGTTACAGGTTTTTTGTTTTGTTTTAAGCAAGAGAACACTGGTTAATCTTTCATCTACCAAAGTCACTAGAGTGTAAAACTATTATATTTACAGAGTATAACATTTAAATATCATCTACTCACACATCCCTTATTCTACTTCAAAATTGATTTCATGTTATAGTATCAAGTGAATTTTCTTTTCAGTTAACATTAGGACTTGGTTTCAAAATACTATCTTGCATAGCCTAAGGCCCAATTCTGTACAAATGAACTGATGATGAAAACTAGGTAGTAAATCACTCAATCCAATATTACTATTTTATAATCAGTTAAAAAATTTGTGAATCAAGTTTTACATTTGATTCTCTTTATCACAACTGTATTTTTTCTCTTCCTTAACATTCGTGTACTTTTTATTAGCCCAAATTAAAAAAACACCTAGCCATTTTCTTGCATTATGTAATAGGATCATATTTCATCAACGTTAAGCATGCATTTTCACTGAACAGATGCTTAGCTTTCCTCTAAAGGCTCAAATAATTAGAAAATGCGTAACTTTTTTCCAAATGAAATACACTCATTTCAATTCTCTTTTAAAGTGATACTATATCATCTATTAGTCATTTCTGTTAACATACTTGATTTTACAATCCAGCATTTTGGCCCAGAAGGTTCCAGTGTTGACTGGTAAGAATGAGATACAGTTCAAACACAAGTTGCAATTAAATTGACTAAAAAAAAAATAATAATCCAGTTGAAAAGAAAGGAGTTTTTCTAAAAAGGAATTCAAAACCGAATTGTAAGGCAAATCCTCTATTTTTGCATTAGAAATAGGGCTCACTTCTGAAAAAAACAGTTATTAAATCCTCTCACACAGCAATCATTTAGTTAAAAAATAAAAACCATGTGTTTAAATTAGGAGAAAGCCTTGAGTTTCTCATAAAGTAAAATATATAAGTAAAAAATATAAGTACTGTTACCTCAACTATTTAACAAGTAGGTAAGTCTGTGACTTATCAAGAAGTCTCACCAAAGGGCTAGGGTTGTGGCTCAGTGGTGCCTCCCAAGTCCGGGGCCCTAGGTTTGATCCTCATAAAATGAATAAAGATACTGTTCTTTTTTAAAAAGAAAGTCTAACCAAACTGTAACTTGATCTTTCCACCTCTATTTAGCACCCCAAAACACAGAGACAGAAACTGAGATACTAAATATGTTAATTTTGTGCAGTTTGTTGAATCTCCATCATTACAAGGCAATCTTTCAGTACTATTTGCCCCGTCAATAATCTCTATAATTAATATTACCAAATACATTTCTTTCTCTGCCATCATTTAGGGAAAAAGGATGCCAATGTATAGTAATTAATACACAACTATACACCAGTGATCATTTGATTCAAGTTCTCTCGAGGGCTTATAAATTAGCTTTCTTGTACTTTTTCAGATAAACTAAACACTAGTATCCAAAAGCCACCTTATTAATAGATTGGCTGCTAATCAGTATATGACTTTATATGAATGCCTTTGAAGGATATACATTTCTATATTTAAATATTACACCATTAATATTCCCATTCTAAAAGAAAATAAGACAATTCCTGGAAATTCTGAAAGTTAAGCCATTCAAGCATCAGCCAGATTAACAGAAATGTTTACTGAATTAAAAGGATTTAAAGGCTAGGGTTATAACAGTTGGTAGAGCACTTGCCTAGCAAGTGTGAGGCACTGAGTTCGATCCTCAGCACCACATAAAAATAAAACAAATGTATTGTGTTCATCTACTATAAAATATTTTTTAAAAAGAGAATTTAAAAAGATACCCTAGTTAGTCTCAATTTCAAAATAGGGTAGCAAAAGCTAAACCACAAGACTCAGAAGATAGTTGCCTTAGGTAAGCTTACTCTATTCCACCTTTATAGTTATTTAAAATACTTTTTACCTCATTAATACATAAATCTATTATTCCAATTACTTATATTAAGACATATTTGTATACCAAAACAATAATCAAAAGAACTAGATCTTGGGCTGGGGATGTGGCTCAAGCGGTAGCGCGCTCGCCTGGCGTGCGTGCGGCCCGGGTTCGATCCTCAGCACCACATACAAACAAAGATGTTGTGTCCGCCGAAAACTAAAAAATAAATATTAAAAAATTAAAAAAAAAAAAAAAACTAGATCAAGATTTAATCTCTCTCAATTTCAAATAAAGTCCAGGAAATTCAAGTAAAGTCCCCAACCTTCAACACTGAAGGAAATGAGAAGAATATCAAAGCTTACTATTTGTTTTAAAACTCTCCCCAAAATGTAAATAAGCAATTAAAATAACTGAGACCTAAATATCGCCATTTTTTTCCAATTTACTTCACACAGCCCAAATTTGAGCCAAACATTATCAACACCTGAAGTAACAGCCAGGTGGCTGGCTAAATATGCATTTTAATGTGATTTCTTTATAATTTGAGATGTTACACTAAATGCACTAGAAACAGGCAATTAGAAGCTATCAAAGTTATATTTCACTTTTTAAGGTAAAAGGCAAGTTAGTACAATAATCAGATGTAATCACCCCATTTTTTGTACTACCTATTTGTGTCACCCTTTCCACTGCTAATCTTACTGAAAAGTTGAATTACTCTGTGAAGATCCTTTCTCTACCTAGTTCTACACACACATACACACACACACAAACACAAACACACAGTTGATACACTGTCCTGCGCTGAAAGCATAAAACAAAAGGCCGACTTGAAGACACATCTCACCGTTATGGCCTAGAATAGTTAAATAATTAATTTTTTTAAACTGTGGGTGTGGCTCGATTTTTTGGAGGGGGGCGAAGGAGGCCAGTCCGGGCGGCTGCTGGTCTCTGCCCTCCCCCTCTGCTTTCGCTTTGTGCTCACAATGCAGCTCCTGTACAGCGCTTCCCTCTCCCCGCAGCCGCCGCCATGTTAGACACTCTCTCCATGTGCCCGGAGACCTAGCGACAGTCTCCAGTCCACCCTTGGCCCACCCCCGGCGAATCTCAATCATTGCAGTCCCCTTGCCCCTTAAGAGTCCCCCAGGGGCAAAAAGTCGCAGCAAAAAATCATCTCACGACAGTCCTGGGTCTGAGGCTCCGGGGGCACCTACACAATTGAAACAAAGAGGGAGACGCAGGGGAGCCCCCCAGAGGGGGGCGGAGGACCGCAAATCCAAGACCCACTCCACCTGGGCCCGACGACAGAGCGACCCTACTCCAGGCTCTAAACACCCTTCGCTGCCGGGGAAGCACAGGGGCCACTCAGGCCTCGAGGAGCCGGTAACGGAGAGGACAAACCCCACGGCAAGGGGACGCAGGCCACCCAACTCCACGAGGCAGTCGGTTGAGCCCTTGTCCCCCACTGGCCCCATCAAAGACACCCGGCCTCGGTGAGAGAGAGGTCCTGGCTACAGGCCCCCGCCCTTGGCATCCCACCCCCGCAGGCCAAGAGGCCAGACCCACAGCGGGAGGACTAAAGAGGCCTGGGGCAGCGCGAGTCCGCATCAGGTGACAGGCACCTCCCCTAGGAGCCCGTTTTGCGGGCATCGAGCGCAGGTTCACCGTGGAGACGCGGCGTGGGGGCGGCGGGACCTGGTGAAGCGCCAGACATGGGAGGAAGTCAAAGCTACGGCTGCAGGGTCGGGGGGCGCCGGTCCCGGCCGCCGCAAGCCCTCCCTCTCCCGCCAACTACTAGCACCTTTTTCTTCTCCAGGTTCCGAAGTTTCTTGTCGATCACCCCGAGAATCTGCTTCATGGCCTCGGTCTGGACAGCGCCGGTGCCGGTTGCTGGGTGCTGAGAAGCCGGCGCAGCTGCTCCGGCCCCCGCCGCCGCCTCACTCCCGGAGGAACCCGACGGCGGTGGCGGTCCAGACGACTTGCTGCCGCTTCCGCTGTGGCTGGTGGCCGAGGGCATCTTTAGACCGAGAGGAGAGAGAAGAAAAAGCGGGAGGAAGGACAAGAGCGGCGAGTCAGGAGACGGACGGAGCGAGACGCGGGACAAAACGCGCAGCCGGCGGGAGCTTGCGCGAGTGGTGGGGGAGGGGGCGGCGCGCCCCGCCGGCAGGAAGAGAGCGCGGGCGCGCGCGCGACCCGCCAGCGGGGCGCCCGGCCGCCCAGCCCCTCCCCCGCGCGAGCCCAGGCTCGGCCCGCCCGCCCCGGGGCACCGTACTCCGGCCGGGGGCGGGGCCTCCCAGCGCGGCCGCCAACAGCCAGTACAACGGTCCCACCGGGGCGGGCCAGGACTCGTCGCCTTCCGAGGGAGGGGAGAGAGAGGTCAGGGCCAGGGGTGGAGAAGGGAACTGAAAATGGCTGGAGGAGTGGGGAGGACTTGAGGACAAGCCCCTCGCGACGCTCCGGCCGGTCCGGAGGTAAAGGACACTCGGGTGCAGCGGCCCTCTTCCCCTTCAGCGCCTCGGTCCGGGTGGCGCTCACCGTGCGCGCGCGGAGCCGCTGGAGATCCCGAGTGGGCAGCTGAGGGGGCGAGGGTGGCGCTGCGTTCCGAGGAGTGTCGTGCGCTCCGTGGGCGCAGGCAGCTTCGCCCTGTCCCCGCTGCACCGAGAGCCGCTCCTAGAGTGGCGAGCGCCGGCAGCGGGAGGGACTTAGCCAGCCAGCCCTCCGGGCGCGGGGGGCGGGAGAAGCGGGGCGCTGGGGCCTTCGCAGCCGTCGGGCTGCCCGGCGCGAACGCCTGCCGGGAAGCGCCTGTCCTGCCCCCTCCCCGCATGGTCTAAGCCCTTGAGCCGGGGGCCGGCCACATGGAGCAGGTCGGAACGGACCCTGGAGTTCGTAGTAGCGGTGTGTTGAGTTTTGAGCAAAATCGAAGCTGGGGTCCTTCAGGCGAAGTCGCTTGGCGTCCAAACGGGGACAATAGGTGTCAAGCAGCTGCTGTGGAGCTGGCGACTGCCCCAGGAAGATCCCTTATTTGGTGGGAGTGGGGGCAAAGGGGCGTGGGGTGGGTGGATGGTGCATTCCCTGTTTCTAGAATTCCTTTTGTAATGCAGAGCGTGTAAACTTCCTCACCCCAAGAGGTCTTCTGAAAAAAAGGACAATTGGCTTCTTCCCCACAAAACAATCACCCAGTGACCCAGGAGTTCTCTGTAGAATGCGTGGGGAATGAGCGTGGTTGGGGGCTTTTGAAGTCTTGAAACTACGGGCTCAAGTTAAAAATCATTTTCGGCCGCTCTGGGCTGACATATGTCTCATAGGCCTAAGTATTATGAATTATTAGGCATTTCGTTTGTTTTAGATTTACCTAAAACTTTAAAAGAATGTTGAATGGAATACCATTTTTTTCTCCCTCCAAGAGAATTATTCCGGGCTTGGGGTGGGGTGGGTGTGGACAGCAAACAAAATGAGAAACCAACTGCTGGAGGGAAATGTATTAAAAGGATTATAATCAGTGGAAAATTCAGCAAAATAATGTTGTATAGAAACAGTACATTATCAATTTATAATTTAAATTCCATGAAAAAGGAGATTTGGATGAAAGTTCTACCAAACCCACTATTCCCTAAGGAATAAAATGTGTAATACTGGCTGGCAACTGTGCATCCTGAGGGATCCTGGGGAAACAACAGCCTCTGGCCTTGAGATATTACAGTTAGCTGCAAAGTCTCTTTATAATAGTCATTCAAATATTTATTGAACACCTTAGTGTATGCTAGGAACTCTTTGGTGCTACGGATTGTGATCAAAATCTCTAGTTTTGTTACAGCTGTTTACCGGTGACAAGTCCTTGCTTCCCCAAATGCTGAAGCACGCAGAGGCAAGTGTAGAGTGGAAAGTGGAGGCTTTATTAAAGGACAGCAGAAAGACTTCTCCCCTGAGGAAGAAGGGGACCCAAAAGGCAGAATTTGTGGAAGAGGGAGATCTTCCCTTTTTTTATAGCTAAGTTTTCCCATACTCAAGTCTTTTGTTTCCCTTTATCTTGCAGTGATAGAATGCAGGTGGAAGGACTCAAAAGGTGGGAGATAGGTGGGCTGAAGGAGAAATCTGGGCAGGAAGGGCCTGGGGCGGTTTTTGATTAGTTAGCACTTTGCTGGGAGCTGTTTCATTAACAGTTCCTTAGGATGAGTTGGGGCCTTGGGGACATGAACATTTCAATTTCCCCAAGTGCTGCTCTGCATTCTCTATAACGGCCTCCATTATCTTTATCTTACTTGATATTAGACCCTATTTACCTAACTACACTAACTACCTATCCTCAAATCTGGCTTCGGTTTCAGGAAGCTTACAGTCTAAAGTAGGGGGAAGACAGGTGCATGTCTGAACTGATAAAGGGAAAGCTTTGCTGAGTGATAATAAGAACCAGGACTGCTGAAGGAAGTGCAGAAGAATGCCAAACAATTACCTTGAAGAATTTTCAGTTAAAGGAACACAGAGTACCAAGATAAGCAGGGAGACCACCATGGCTGAAGCACAATAGGAGGTGAAGTTCAAGACAAAAAGGAGCCAGGCTTGTACAGCCTGATAGGCTACTATGAGGACTGTGGCATTTGCTGAGTGAAATAGGGAGTCTCAGTTTCTTGGTCAACCTGTGGTTTAACCACTATTGCAGCTGTGGATAGAATTAACAGAAAGTGTTTTGGAGGTGATAGGGTGGAGCAAGAGCAGAAGCTAGGAAACCAGTGGGAGGCCATTGAAATAATCCAGCCCAAATTTGGTAGCTAGGGACAAGGTCAAACAGTGAAGGTCATGACTAGGGTTGATTCATTATGTATTGTAAAAGTGGAGCCAGCAGATTTGCTAACCAGTTGTATGTCAGATATGAGAGAAGTGAAAGTTGATCTAAGGTTATTCAAGATGTAAGGACCTAAACTATACTTAGCACTATGATAAACAATTATACTTGGCCTAGAGGCTGGAAAGAAAGATTACAAGAAATGCAACTCCAAGTATACTCTACCCAACCACTATCAACTATCATCACATTAACACCGACTTCAGCCCAGACTATTGAGTTAATCTGCATTTTAATAAATCTTCAGGAGGTTATTATGTACATTAAAGTTTGAAAAATAACTGATTCCTCAGAACTTGACCATTGTTATTGAGATCAGATATATAGTCCAGTAGACAAATTCTCAGACCTGCAGAAATTTCTGTGAAGCCCAGCAATTTGTGATTTAATAAGCTTCCTGGGTGATTCTGGTGCATGTCATAGTATGAGAAAGAGACTTCTAGGGGCTGGGGTTGTGGCTCAGTGGTAGAGCACTCACCTAGTACATCTGAGGCCCTAGGTTCGATCCTTAGTACCACATAAAAATAAAGGTATTGTGTCCAACTATAAATATATATATTTATATATATTTTTTTTAAAAAAAAAGAGAGACTTCTAATGATTCAGGTTTGATTTGAAAAGGGTTTGTGATGTGCTAAAGAGAGATCCCTTCCGCTTTTCCTTGATATTTAACCAAGCAGCAGTTACCCGATGTAAAAACTGATGGTAGCTAAATTAGGATCTTCAAGAAAAAGAAAAGATGTTTAAGTGGAAGCAAGATGAGAAGATGAGTGAGTCAACACAGAAAACAAAGATTCTCTTTTGGGGGTTCAACTTATCCCATAGGATATCAAATGAGTCCATTTCACAACCCATAGGATAGCAAGCTAAGCTAAATTATTCCACAGTAGTGACCCTGAAAGTTCTGTGACTTAACACTGGAATCCTCAGACTACAGTCCTGTGTCCAAGTGGCCCTCCATCTGTTTGGTTTTTTTTGTTTTTGTTTTTTTGTGGTGCTGGGGATTGAACTCAGTGCCTTGTGCATGCTAGACAAGCACTCTACCAACTGAGCTATACCCCATCCCTGTTTTGGTTTTTTAATATTTTTTTTAGTTATAGATGCACACAATATTTTTATGTGGTGCTGAAGATCTAACCCAGTGCTTCGTGCATTCAAGGCATGTGCTTTACCACTGAGCCACAACCCCAGGCCCTTCCATCTGTTTTTATAAATAAAACAGCCACATCCCTTCATAAAGAAATGCTCTATGGTCAATTGCATGCCACACAAAGCAGAGTTGAATAGTTGTGACACAGAGAGTAGGGTGTGCATAACAAAATACCATCTCTTCCTTTACCAAGAAAGTTCACAAATTCTTGGCTTAAAGCAATAATTGGCATACATCCATCACAATTCAACCGAAGGCTTTGCTCCTAGTGGTCACTCAGTAGATTCAAGCTGATGGTGAAGCCATATCTCAGGTGTTGCTAATAATTGTGCCCATAAGGAGAGTGTCTCTGGTAGTCAAATTGGTCCAGACATGCAATGTGTGCCAGGTTACATTACCCCTTCAACCATAAGAGGATCAAGAAATGCTATTCTAGCAGATGCCTGGTAAGAAACTGGGTGAACCCAATATATCTGGTGAACATATATAGCTATTGTGCTTTCACTTCCTATAGTATGTCATCTCGATTCCATTTCCTTGATTTTGTGAATTCTTGCAGTGTCAGCAGGTCCAGAAGACCAATAAATATAATGCAAAACTGTTTTTAGGCTGACTTCCTGCGCAGTTCAGTGCCGTGATCTCAGTAAGCCAAGTTTGTCTATTTCCTACTTGTCAGAAAGGGGTCTGAGACTGTTTCTGTCAGTTTCTTGATGCTTTAACTTTTTTTTTTTTTGTACTAGGGTTTGAATCCAAGGGTGCTTTACCACTAAGCTACATCCCCAGCCCTTTTTATGCTTTATAGTATTTTGAGACAGGGTCTTGCAAACTAGGACCTCACTAAATTGCTGCTTAACTCCTCAAGTCGCTGGGATTACAGGTTTGTGCCAGCACACCCAGTTTAACTTTGTTCTGTTCCTAATGCAAAGCCAGGCAATAGTAGAAATAGGACATTTAAAGGTTTTTCTCAGCAAATAAGTAGGAAAACAGAATGTTTATAAATAGAAAACAGAATGTTTATAAATAGTCTCCCAAATCATCAGTGGATGTTTGTCATAATTTTTCCAGTACTGCTTTTTCAGTGACAATTTCACCAAATTAATTGGCTATGTGTCCATGAGCCACCACTAACCTGAGATTTTTTAAGGGGAAGATAGCAGTTATATATGAACATAGGAAAGTTATGTCCAATTCATTCTACTGTCTTTCCCATTCCCATTCACCGATGCCCCCCTGTCCAATCTGGTGCACCCACTTCTTAACTGTAATATTACACTTAGAAATAGAGCTTCATGGGCTGGGGATGTGACTCAAGCGGTAGCACGCTCGCCTGGCATGCGTGCGGCCCGGATTCTATCCTCAGCACCACATACAAACAAAGATGTTGTGTCCGCCAAATACTAAAAAATAAGTATTAAAATTCTCTCTTTCTTTAAAAAAAAAAAGAAATAGAGCTTCATGTTTTGTAGAGAATAAGTTCAGTTTTCTTAGATTTCACAAAATACTATTGTCTCACTAAGTTGCTTAAGGCCTTGCTTGCTATGTTGCTGAGGGGCCTCAAACTTGCAACCCTCCTGCCTCAGCCTCCTGAATTGCTGGGATTATAGGCATGCACAACTATAACCAATAATACTGTTGTTTCTTAAGGAACAGTCTTAAAACTAGACACGGTTTTCAACATAAGAGGAAAAATACTTTGGTCAATGGTTCTAAAATTAAAATCTTCCATGTACTTATGTGAACTGCATATTGTTTTAACAGGGTTTCTATATCAGTGGTCTTCAAACTGTGGTGATTTTGTTCCTCAGGGACATTTGGAAATGTCCAGAGATATTTTTTAATTGTCGCAATTCGAGGGGATGGTATTATTGCATCTAGTAGGTAGAGGCCAAGGATGCTCCTTAAACATCCTACAATGCATAGAACAAACTACACAGAATTATTCAGGCCAAAATGTCAATAAAGCCAAGGTTGGGAATGTCTGTTCTAAGAGACCAAAAATAATAGTTATTCATTCTAGCACTTAACAAAAACACTGAAATGACATTGGGGGTGGGGGGTAGTTTGTTGGAAAATAAAGTGTAAAATAAAGTTAAACTAGGAACAGATCATCATCTTCCATCTTGGCAGCCTAATCCTGGTCTTTTTCAGGCAGCACATATACTATGTATCATTACTCCCACTAACACAACCCTCGGTGAACAATAATTGGAGAAAAATAATTCCCTTCAAGTGATAACTGCTCCACAAATTTTATAAGGTTTAAAACATTATGTATCTCAAAATTACACAGTGGGAAAATATAAAAAGTCATTAGCTTATTCAAAATTGTAAGTACAACTAGTCAGGATATATATTATTTCAGGAATGAGAATACTTAACAGCACAACTCCCTCAAAGGTAATACCCTTCAGGCATTAATAATTTCTTTCTCCCAGTACTGGGAATTGAATCCAGGAGCACTGAGCTACATCTCCAGCCCTTTTTATTTATTTTTTGAGACAGGATGTTACTAAATTGCTGGAATGGCCTCAAACTTGCAATCCTCATGCCTCAGCCTCCCCAGTTGCTGGGATTACAGGAGTGTGCCACAGCTTTTGGCTGATTTATTTTTTTAATCCTGAGAATCTAAAATTTTAAAGGTCTCCTAAGCACTAAATCGTTGAAGACATGAAAAATGTTATGGAAAGATATAGGTCCTGTATTTTGGGTTTTTTCCACTTGTATAGATTTCCAGTGGATTCAAATTTGCAAAGGGGAGAGGTATAAAACCTCACTAGTTCTCATCCTTGATGCTATGCTTCTCGAGTGGGCAAGGACCACCAACTTCAAAATCACCTGGGATTCTTGTTGAAATGAAGAGTCCTGGACTCCATCAGGGATAGAGCATCTACATTCAAGAATCTGAGACCTACAGCTAAACATTTTAAAACTCAAAACTCCCCTTTGGGGGCTGGGGATGTGGCTCAAGCGGTAGCGCGCTCGCCTGGCATGCGCGGGGCACTGGGTTTGATCCTAGCACCACATAAAAATAGAGATGTGTCCATCGAAAACTGAAAAATAAATATTAAAAATTTCTCTCAAAAAAACAAAAAACTCCCCTTTGCACATTCAAGTTTGTGAATCTCTGTTCCATATTAGAAGACTGACTGTACATGCCACTCATTTTCACACACAAAAATAAGTGCCAAGAATATTCAAACAATTTTTTTCATGGTTGCCTTTCTTTCTCTCAGGGAGTGTTTTAAGAATCTCTTAAGTAGGGCAGGTTGACAATGGCTTGGCAGGTAGAAAAGGACAGCGAACTCAAGTGCTGATTCTGGAAGAAACAAATGGATTCCAAGATGGGGGAGGAGAGAATGTGGAGAGAGACCTGCTGAGAAAAGAATGCACTCAGAATGGTGAATAGCAGGTGAGGGTGAGGGAAGGGAAGGGTGACTCAGCAAGTCTGCAGTGCACTAAGGTACATTACATTGGAAAAGCTGATAGGCAAGAAAAAGGAGGGCGGGTTGGAACAGTTAGACTGCGGCGATCCTCCAATCTCTGGCCGGCCGTGTTAAAGCCCTGCTAGCTGGACCCACCCCCTGAGCTTCTGAATGAGTAGAGGCGGGGCGGGGCCGATGTTTGCATACCATGCGCTTTAAGACTCCTGTAAGTTTTATAGTGATGTTGATTCTCCAGGTCTGGGGACGACATTTTAAGAACTATTGAATTAGAGCAACTTTTAAAAAGATTAACTATAGAAGCAAGGAAAAATCTAAGGGGAAGATATTTTTCAAAGTAATCCAAGATAATATAGTATATTATAAAATAATACTTTCTGCTGCTGGTTTTTGTTTTATATTAAACAGGCTAGTCATCCTCTCTCCAGATTTTGCTTTCAGAGGGCAATGAGAGAAGGAACAAGCCAATTTTTCTCTAGGCCCTCCTTGTCTAATCCCAAAGCCTCTGACAGTCCTACTGCAAGATTACATTACTGTATGTTTTTTGGAGGTAAAGCTGAATTCTGTGCTCCTATTCACCTAAAGAAAAAAAAAAAGTACAATTCTTTAAGAGGATCCAGGCTGGTTTGATAAGAAAATTAAAAAAAAAAAAAAAAAGGAGGAGGAGGAGGGAAAAAGAGGAGGGGGAGGAGGAGAAGGGAGGGATGATAGTGTGGCAAGGAATACATTTGTGTAACTTTTTCACAGAAAAAAAAAACATTTTTTAAACCTCTGCTTTTTAAGGAATTGCAAGTCATACAAGCTTATTGCAAATAATTCAGCTAAGAAATAAATTGTGCAAAAAATAAAACTGTTGTATAACAACTTTATTCTCATGTAACACATCATAAATTCAACCCAAAGTGTACAATTCAGCAGTTTTTTAATATATTTGGAAGGTAAAGCAACTATCACCATTATTTAACTTTGCTATATTTTTATCATCCCCCCCAAGTAATTAGTACTCCATTAGCAATCACTCTGTTTATCCTTCTCTCCAGGCCCAGGTTTTCACTAGTCTATTTTCTGTATCTATGGATTTACTCATTCTGGACACTTTATGTAGATGGTACCTTACAATTTGTGGCCTTTGTGTCTGGATGATTTCATTTAGTATTTTCAAGATCCATCCATGTTGAAGCATGTATTTCATTCAATGACCAATATCCCATTGTACTAATAATTCCACATATCCATTCATCAGCTAATAGACTTGTAGATTATTTCCACTTTTTGATTTATATGAATGAGGCTGCTGTGAGCATTCATGTACAAGTCTGTAGTGTGGACATGTTTTTAAGTTGCTAGGTATATACCTAGAGTAAAATTGTTGGGTTATATGGTAACTCTGTTTAACTTTTTTTTTTAATATTTTTTTTTTAGTTGTAGATGGACTCGATTCTTTTATTTATTTATTTGTTTTATGTGGTGCTGAGAAACGAACCCAGGGCCTCACAAGTGCTAGGCAAGCACTCTACCACTGAGCCACAACCCCAGCCCCTCTAACTTTTTAAGCAACTGCCAAAGTCTTTTTCAAAGTGACTGTACCATTCTATTCCCACCAGCCATACAAGAGGGTTCCAATTTCTTCACATCCTTCTCAACTCTTGTTATTGTCTTTTTTTTTTTTAAGGTTTTAGAATGTGAGCATACAGCCTTTAATGTTATTGTCTTTTTAACCTAGCTGTACTAGTGAATATCTGAGTGTGTCTCTCTTTCCTTTTAGTATTGGGAATTGAACCCTTGTGTATGCTAGGCAAGTACTCTACCACTGAGCTACATCCCCAGCCCTTAGTGAGTGTATCACAATGAAAAGTAGTATCTCACTGTGGTTTAGATCTGCTTTGCTGGCTATTTTTAAACAAGAGTTAGATTCTTCCCTTCTTTGGGTGGTTTAGGTATGAGTTTGCCAGAAAACCTGGGAAAGAGAATCACATTTCAAGGTCTTATACTTTATAAATCAGGATTGTCACAGCTCTGATGTCTACACTGCCAGCCAATGCTACAAAGTACCTAGGTGATGAGACTTTAGGAAGAGAGTTCCAGGAAAATATACCAGCAATGGGTGGATATGCAAGCATGTCTAATAATTCGGACTTGACTTAAACTTAGGCAAGATAGACAGTTGCTTGCCTAAAAGTTTGATTTTAGCATAAGGAAGGAGTCTCCAGCTCCTTATTATTCCTGCAAATCTATCTACTTAACAGCACTCGGCAATTTATGTGTGCCAGGCTGTACATGTTGATTCACATATTGAATAAGACATAATACTATGGCCTTGAGGAAATCAGTGTTGAAGATGGTAGACAGAAAAAGAAATAAAATCTAGGGTAGTATACCGCATGAGGTATCAGTACACAGTCACCAAAATGGTTAAAGTTTTAAAAATTGAAATGTACAAGGAACATAGAACAACTAGAAGTCTCATACTCTGCTGGTGGGAGCATACACTGCTCACACCATTTTAGAATCCTATTTAGCATTATCTCTTCAAATTGCATATTCAATGTATCCTATAATACAGAAATTCTATGTATGTATATATTTAGTAGAAATGCAAATGTACAGTTATTGAAAGACATGTACAAGAATTTTTATAGTAACATTGTGACCTTTTAGTAACCAAAAATGGAAACAACTTAAATGTATATCAATAGTAGGATCTAAGTGGTATATTTGTTGAAATATTATACAGCAGTGAAAATGAACAGATCATGGTTATTAGCAATGACATGGAGGAACACAACACATATAATGTAATCAAAGAAACTAGACACATAAAAACAGAGAACAATACAACATGGGTAAACTACTAATCTATAGCAAGATAAATCAGAACAGTGGTTACCTCCAGGATTAGGTAACAACTGGAGTGAGGGAGAAGAGAGGCTTTTGAGGTCTTAGTAATTAATATTCTGTCTTTTGATCAGAGTGGTATTTATATGGGAATATTCACTTTATAAAACTCAATTAAGCTATTTGCTTATAATTTGCACTCTTGTATAAGTATGTCATACTTCAATTGAAATGTCAACTTAAAGTATTTCATTTTTTTAAGGGTAAAACCAAAAGCCCATACCAGGAACGGTGGCACATGAGTGGGGGTGCTTAACTCTTTATGGAAGGAAATCAGAAAAAGACTTTCTAGAAATGTTGCTGGAGCTGGACTTTGGAAGATACGTGTGTGTGTGTGTGTACACACACACACACACACACACACACATACATATATAATTTATTTATTTTTAAACATACAAAAGTGAGTAAAGAGGTAAGCCCTAATAATAAGCCCAAAGGCTCATAGAGGCGTAAAATCATAGAGTATGTTTTAGGAATCACAAACAATTCTATTTTGTTGGAGCAGTAATTGGGGAGGGATTTCAGGAGGGAGCTACAGATGATAAGACCTACTAATGACAAGTTCATGAAAGCCCCTTTCATCCAGTTAAACAGCTTGAACTTGAACTGTAGCCCTTAGCCTTGTTATGAAAATATATTCCCCTGATGTTCTCAAGAAAATTATGGGCCATCTCACTGGGAAAATGCACATACAAAAGTATGGAAATAATTCACATTTCTTCTGATACTGTGTATGGACTCCTGTTTCATGGATCTCACAATAAGAATTCTTTCTTTGCAACAGATAACAGGGATTAATTAAAGAGCTGCAAGAAGAACAGTGGCAGGATTAGTTAGAAAGACCAGTGGATGCAATATGGAAGTTAGATTGGAAACTGAGTTAGGATGACCCATAGGAACTGATTAAAATGGTAAAAGAACAGAAAAGGGCTTAAAGTAAGCAGTATCAGAACAGAAACCTAAAGATATTCATAGGTAAGGTTTTCAAGATAAGGGGCTGGGGATGTAGTCAGTGGTATAGCACTTGCCTACCATGTGCTAGGTCCTGAGTTCAGTCCCCAGCACTGCAAAGAAAAAACAGGAGGGGGTTGCTGATTTCATGTGAGGACTTAGGAAGAAGGTTGCTTGTGGGATTCCTGCTTTTAGAACACCAATTTAAGACAGAAACTAGGAAGCACCAAAGACATTTTATTTAAAAATGAACTGAACTGAGGCATAATTACTTGGAAGGAAGTTGAAGACACCCTGACTCCATAGACTTCCAGTGCCTCCTGATGGTGGGTATTGGGGCCCAGGCTCCTTGACTCCAGTGGCACCATATGCATTTAGGCCTTGTGTGCTGCTAGAGTAGACTTGGACAGAAACAAATCAATCTGCGTGCCCTAATTCACAAAGCCATTAAGGCTTTGCCTTGGAAAATAAAAACAAATTCTGACACCTACAAGCATGATTTATCTCTGTGTTGGAACTAAAAGAGAGATGTAAGGGAAGAGATTGAACATTTGGATCCTAGGTTTACCATGGCACGGAGCCATCGTAACTGAATGTAACACTTTTTTTTTTTTTTAATTTTAATTCCTACTTGTAGTATTGAAATGCTGCTGGGCCCCCAGATCATCAAAATACTTTCTTTCATTGAATGAGGATTGCCCTGAGCTATTTGGTGGACATTTTGTCTGGTCACAGCAGATCACACAGCAATAAATAAGGACTACACAAGGATAGAGGATCGAGTAGAATCTTGTGTTTTACTCTCACAGCAAGCAAAAAGAATCTGAGCAAAATTTCCAGTTCTATTTATTAAGACAACCTGAACCTTTGGAATCCGAAGTTATCACACAAGGGAGACGAGTTGAAGGCTCCAAGTCATCTGATTTGAACATTGAGAGGAATGTGACCTCATTTTGAACCTCAGGAGAGTGAAACAGGATATATTGGTCTAATCAGATTTGCATTTTTAAAAGATCACTCTGGCTGCTTTGCAAAAAATAGATTAGAGGAAGGCAGATATGGATGCAAGAATAACAAGAGGCCACTATAATCATAGAGGCCACAGTAGCGTGAACCATAGGGAGCAATTTCAATGGATTTAATATACATATATTATGTATACAGTATTTCAGAGGTGGAATAAATAGAACATGGTAATTGAATGAATGTGGGAAGGTGGTGAGAAAGAGAGAGGAGTCACAGATGACTCCTAGGTTTCTGATTTGTGCATTGGGTGGATGGTAGAACCATCCCTGAAGAAGGACCAGATGGGGTGCTAGGAAATGGAAGTTCACTTTTATACACGTTAAGTTTGTTGGGTTATGAGACATCCAAATGGATTTGCCAAGCACATGATTGAATCAGGTCGTAGAGTTGAGGGGAGAGATCTTGGTTAAACCTTCGGTGTGGGATTCATTCAAATTGAGAGTGTAACTGAAGCCTCGTGGTAAGAATAAATGAGAGCTGTTGAGATATTAAAAATAAGAGGACCAGCTGGGCACCAGTGCACACCTGTAATCCCAGCAGCTCGGGAGGCTGAGGGAGGAAGATGGAGAGTTCAAAGCCAGCCTCAGCAATGGCAAGGCGCTAAGCAACTCAGGAGACCCTGTCTCTAAATCAAAATAGGGCTGGGGATGTGGCTCAGTGGTGGAGTGCCCCTGAGTTCAATCCCTGGTACCAAAAAAGAAAAGGTAAGAGGACTTAAGACAATGCCAATACTTAAAGGATCTGAGGATAGGATAAGGCAGTCCAGGAAACAGAAGTGCAGGAAAAAGGAAATTTTAAAACAAAGAGAAAAGAAAAGAAAACCAGGAGTGATGGCATAAAGAAGTCAAAGGAAGAAACTGTTTCAAAGAATCAACTGTGTTAAATAATTTTGAAAAAGCAAGATGGAGACTGGGAAATCTGGTGATTTTAGCTGGGGTGAGTTTTACTGAAAATATTTAACTATTGGTGTGGCTTGGACACCAACCAATTGGAATGAATGTTAGCCTGATGTAGGAGCAGGGTGGAAGGAACCTTGCTGTGCCTGGCCTTAACTCTTTACTTACCAGATGATGAGGAATTATGGGGGCATGTTGAAACAGTGAGCAGGAAACAGGCATTCAGGGATTCAGGGATTTTTTCTTTTCTTTCTTTTTTTTTTTTTTTTTGGTACTGGGTGCTTAACCACTGAGCCACATTCCCTGACTTTTTTTTTTAAGAGACAGTGTCTTGCTGAGTTGCTAAGTGCCTCACTAAGTTGCTAGGACTGCCTTTGAACTCAAAATCCTCCTGCCTCAGCCTCCCAAGCTGCTGGAATTACAGGTATGTACCACCATGCCCAGCTGTATTCATGGATTTGGGACAACAGTTCCTTTTAAAACTGGTACAAAAGCATTTCAACAACTTACAGTAAGTATGGGCACACTAGTGTGAATGACTGAATGTTTTCTATAGTTTTAGCAGCAAGAGTTGATTAAAAACCCTGGTAAGAGATGGAGCCAAAGCCAGGACAAAAAGGTTGGAGAAGTGATTGGAGAGTAAAGAAAGTAAATTGTATAAAATTTCTTCTAGGATGTTTGGCTTTGGGACAGAAGGACAGCTGGAGGTGGAGGAGGGTTATTTACATTTTTTAAATATGTAGGCAGAGATTTGAGCATGCATGAATGGTGAGCACAGAAAGAGTGTTTAGTGATGGTCAGAGCGATACTTCTTTTAGAATGAATGGACCAAAAAAAATCACTTGTAGCTATTCATAGGTACTGTGGCTAGAAATGGCAGGAATTCCTGCATGATGGATTCTTTTTGTTTTTATTTTTCCTGTTAAGTAAGAGGTGAAGGTTATTTGCTGTGAATGAGAGAGGACATAAAGGATTAGAAGTTAAATGAAAGTCGGTGGGTGAGGGGGAGTAAGGGGCGAGGCCTGAGACTCTGCCCTGAGGTTGGATGCTACTGGTTCTAGAACCAGAGAAAAGCACAGAGAAAGCATTCGGTTCCCTCCCTAGTCCACCACCTTCATCTCCCTGTCACACCACAGAATCCTCTTCACTGTGTCTCAGCCTCGTCCATGCCTCCCCCACACTCTATTTTCTCCACACTAGCCAATCCTTTCTTTTCAAAAGAAAGGCCATTTGCATCAGCTGCTTAAAATTCTTCAATGACTTCCCATGTCCCTAGAAACAGAGTTCTAAGTATAAGTCCTGGAGTCCCAAGTCCCAAGAACCATATTAGCAGAGGAGATGAATGTCCCAGTTCATGAAGAAAGACGGAAATTTGAGAATTTGCCCTTCGTCCCCACATTTTTGTTCTGTTTGGGCCCTGGATGGATTTGATGATGTCCTTGCACATGGGTGAGGGTAGGTCTTCATTTTTCTTATCTACTGATTCAAATGCTAATCTCTTCCTCTGGAAACAACCTCACAGACATATTCAGAAATAATGTCTTACCAGATATCTGGGCATCCCAGTCAAATTGACACATAAAATTAACCATCACAAGACAGGACCCTCAAAGGAATAGGAATTTTTACAAGCATGGGGAAAAGGTAGTAGTCTAGAAATATTGGTGGAAAAAAAAGGAGATAAGAGTCTGTCCTGTAGTAAATAGATCTACATACAGATTTACAACCACAGAGATGAGGTTCAACTAATGCAAGCAGGCATGGGAAGAAATGGAAGGTATAGGGAAATCTGCTCGGATCACAGAGTAGGTGCTCCAGAGCATACAGGGGTGGTACAGGAGGAGAGTGAGAAGCTGAGTCAGGACCCAGCTAGTACCATGGGGCTCATGGTATAGTCACAGTCATTCTCACACTTCACTGTGCATCAGAATTACAAGGAGAGCTTGCTAAAACACAGATTCTTAGGCCCCAATTCCAGAGTTTCCAACTGAGTAGATCTGGGGTGGAGCCTGAAGATTTCATTGTAAGTTACAAAGTAATATTATGGATGTTGCTGGTCTAAGGACCACGCTTTCTTTCAACTGATGTGATGGAAGACCAGTGACGAGTGTGGCAATGAAAACAGGCATGAAAAGACAGAGTGGATCAGTCCCAATCATCTCCCAAAGGATGTTAGGCCCTGGGCCAATGGACAGAACTTGGCTCCGTCTGCTGTAGGTGATATTGACTTAACACCAATGGCCTCAGTATGTTAAACTTGGGAATGGTGTGAAGGTCTGCTCTTAATTCCAATGGTGCCAATTTAGTTCCAGAGCATATACCAGTGGATCCAGAAATCTTTACTATGCAACATCCCTTTCAGGAGTCTATCACAGAGCATTACTGCCTTGTGAATCGAAGAGTATTTATACTAAATCCAATGGAATTAGATATCAGACTAAAGTTGCACCCTGGCGAGATTGTCAGAGTTTAGCCTGTGAAATCTCAGCAGTGATATAATCTGGCTCTGCTAACAAGTGGCAGTGGTACTTGTGGCAACCAAGGACTTCTAGAAAAGGACTTCTAGGCATAGACAACTAGACTAGAACAGCAATGACATAGAGCTACCCATAACTCTCAGGTCTCAGACTTCACAAGCTAGAGTATAAATGAAGTCATAATTATGTCAATACCTTTAATCTTGATGCTCTAAGACCTTACCCAGTTGACTAGCAGGATTCCAGAGTTTTCCTCAAAAATATTTGGAAAGAGGTTGTAGAACTGAAATTTGGAATATTCTCACAAGAGTAGCCTCAATGACACTTGGCTTAGAATTCTGGGATCTTGTGAACCTTGACTCCAGAATTTCAAAGCTGCAAGCTCATCATTGTTGATGCAAGGGTGTGAAGGCACCTCTCAGCTTTCACTCTCCCCTAACATTAGTGAAATTCCATGAATCACTTCTGACTATCATTTGCTGAGATCCTGTTAGTGGAGAGGCAAATCATGGGTCCAGTGCTTCAGGCAGACACACTAGAATGTAAGAAGAAGAATGTGAGAAATTCAGTCTGAACAAAATGAGGAAGTACAGTAGAGAAATCAGTGGCATTTTGAGTCAGAGCCCAGTCAATCTTTGGGGACTGTGGGTGGAATTCCCCCTCTGGCACCAGAGTCCTAAAAGGATACAACAATCTCTGTGGAGTCTTCAAAAGAGGCTGACAACCCAAAGATAACACACGGTTTGCTCTCATGAAAAGAGCAAAATTAATCCCACTTCTATGCTTCTCAAAATGAGATTGGGACTGGGGAGATAGCTCAGTTGGTAGGGTGCTTGCCTTTCATGCATGAGGTCCTAGGTTCAATCCCTAGCACCACCACCAAAAAAAAAAAAAATATGTGACTGGATTTATATTGGGTCCTTCCCTTTAATTGACTGTGGGAAAACAAGTGGGGCAACCCACAAATACCTGTGTATATTCTGGCTCTGGGCTAGGGCAGAGCCAAGGACCCACCAGGAATCCTTAGAAGGTCTGTGAAAGTGTAGTGCCACATACCCTCTGGGCAAGTTAAAGTTAAGTGGAAATTAGGGCAAGTAAACACAGCTTGGCAACAGAATTTGAATATGTTCCCAGAGGTTCTTCACTGTGGGGCTTGAGGGATTGGACATCCATTCATTCAAATAAATATTTATGGACACATATCAGAATAGCCAGGGGCACTTTTTCCCAAAGTATACAGATATTTTTATACATTTGCCTTGCACAGTCCTTCAGAGGCTATTTATTTCTTCCTACACACGATGTTTGAAATTTAGGTAATATAAAAATGTGAATGAAGATGGTACCTGTTCAACCAGACAGTTTTTCTCAAATCCTAGGTAACCTACTCTAATAACATCCCAAATAACCTTTCTGCTAAAATCATTACTAAAGCAGTTACTAATTTTAGAGGAAAATATTAAAGAAATAAGTCCTAAGAAAAGTCAGGTACTTTCTTATGCTTAAAAAAAAAATCTAGTATTAAACATTGTTGGTCTGATTCTGATTGAGAGGCCTAAGTAAAAATAATTAAAATTACCACTTATTGACCACCTACTAAATGCTGAGCTCTTCAAATATGGTCCCATTTGCACAACAACCCAGCAAGGTAAGTGTTGTTCTCCCCATTTTACCAATAATAAAGAACAGAGATATAGAGATTTAAATAACTTAGCTAAGATCTAGAGATACTATTTAGATTAGAGTGTCTGAGTTGTCTGATGTTGGACCTAAATTTAGAAGGCAAAAATTTTTTAATTAAAAGAAAGACTATGTTTTAAGTACCTTCCTTCCTTTAGGAAACATTCTCTACCTTTATCTCCCTACCTCTGGTGAGACACTGCCTTTGGCAACCTGATAAGATTTGTATAGGTGAGAACCCTCATTATCATTCCATTCTGTCTTAAAACTGATTGTCACATTCTTTGCCATGGTGCTGGATTTGAACCCAGCTTAAGATTGGTCTTCCACTGCTTCCCCCTTTCCCTCTTCCTTTTTAAAAATTAAGCTTCTCTTACCTCGCTAGAAAACAAATCTCAGCTAACACTGAAACTTAGAGCCAAAAGTCTTCTGAAATTGGGGCATTAGCACGGCTTGCCTCCCAAAGCTTTGAAGCTGAATATTAGACTGAAGGTTTGAGCCTGGCTTTTTCTGCTCCTAGATGGCTGCCTGCTTGCTCAGCTGAAACCTGAGCTTAACACTGTTGCCCTGGAGCCGGGCCTCTCTGCACACACAAACTCTGGCAGGGTAGTCTCTAGATCTGGACTGATAGTCAATACCCAGGGTGCTCTCAACCAAGATCACCCTGGATTCCCTCTGCCACAGCTCTTCAGCGTCATTGACCCTTTCATTTCTTGAAACCCAGAATCTTCTCATGGACTTAGAACCTTCAGTTTTCTTTTGCATGATGCAAAAGGGAGCCCATTGTTCAAGTTCTTTTTATCTTCGTGGGAAGTTTTGCCACAGTGATGATGAGGAGGAGGAAGATGATGATGATAATTATTATTGTCTTTCTGGCCACAGGCATTTTGTGTCTCTCAGGCTTACTCTGGAAGGTTTCATTAACATCAACGTTTACACTACAAAGGTTGAGGACTTAATCCTTTGCAGGAGATTAAAAGTCCAGGAAGGTATATTAAGACTGTAGGAGCAATATGCTGGTGAATGTTTAACAACCGGTGCTCTGGGGGAAAAGTTTATACACATGTGTAATATTGTGAAATATATATTTTATCTTTGTTCCCATTTCATAGGTAGGAGCACTAGGAGAATCTTTTCATTTCCATGTTTGGTCTTTGTCCTCAGATCCTTTCACAGAGCTCCTAAGAACAGTATCATTTTCTGAGTGAGCATTTTTTGTTCTAGGGAGTTGTCTGTTAGTGGTTCCTGGATAGTGGCAGGATGGGAACTGATCACCAGAGAGTTAACTGTATAATTAGAGGGTGGGAACTTTCAGCCCCACCCTTTTACCTGTAGGGAGAGGAAAGGTACTAATAGTTGAGTTAATCCCCAATGGTCCATGGTTATGCTTAGGTAATGAAGGTGCCATAAACCCCCCCAAAGAACTGGTTTTGGAGAGCATCCAGGTTGGCAAACACCTGAACGTTGGAAGGGAAGTTTCTGCATTTGGGATACTTCTACACCTTACCCCATGTATCTTTTTATCTAGTTGTTCACCTGTATCCTTTGAACCCGAGGAAAGGATTGTGAGAACCCTACTATATGGCTGATTGGTTAGAAGCACAGATCACAATATGTGCTTGGGACTAGTATCCGAAGTTGGGGTGGGGGAAGTCTTATGGGACTGAGGCCTCAACCTGTGGGATCTGACATTATCCTTAGGAACTGTTAGAAATGAATTGAATTAGAGGAGACCCAGCTATTCTTCTGGAAAATCTGCAGAATTGCTTGGTGTGTGGGAATCTACCTCCCATCTGGTGTCAGAAGTGTTGAGTGACTGTATGAGAGGAGATAGCAGGATAGGAAAAACTGTTTTTCCCTATCTTCTTAGAACATGTGTGTGTCTCTCATATATTGTAAATACATTTATATGTATATATGTGCATATGTTTATATTTTAATGTAATAAAAACAACTTACAAATAAGACATATAATGCTTTTTATTTAAAATTCTATAGGGCAAATTGATCGTCACAAAATACTTCTGTTGATTTTTGCCTAACTCTTACAGTGGTTACAAGTGGCAAGCCTAGTTTCAATATGGACAGTGTCAATCATTTTCCTTTACATCAATCAGTGAGAAAAAATGAAACAAACTCCACTTGTTTCTCAGTGACATGAGCCACTTCTTTACCTAGTAAGATGATAGTATTTATTGATTTATTTTGGTATCAGGGATTGAACTCAGGCACTCGACTACTGAGCCACATTCCCAGCCCTGTTTTGTATTTTATTAGAGACCGGGTCTCACTGAGTTGCTTAGCGCCTTGTTTTTTCTGAGGCTGGCTTTGAACTCATGATCCTCCTGCTGCAGCCTCCCAAGATGCTGGGATTACAGACGTGCACCACTGTGCCCAGCCAAGACGGTAGTTTTGGAATACTGGAAGAATGTTCCCTCCATCTTTTGTGCCATTCACAACAAAGCCATTATAGATACCACATACTTTAAACTGTATTATTAAAATTTTCTCCATCACTTTTTTGAGTCTAGACAATCAACATAAAAATAAATCAAGCCCTGACTTGTGGTATCTGCTGATTTCCATAGTGTAACCACTCCCACTGCTATGGTTTTGATGTGGTTTATCCCTGAAGTGTTCATGTGTTAGAAGATTGGTCCCCAGTGTGACAAAGTAGGAGGTGATGGAAACTTCTAGAGGTGGGGCCTAGTGGGAGTGCTGCCCTTGAAAGGAATTAATATAGTCCTTGTGGGACCTTGGTTAGTTCTTGAAAGATGGTTGTTAAAAGAAAGCAAGACCAGCCCCTCCTCAGACTCCCTGGCTTCCTGTCTTACCATGTGATCTCTCTCTCTCTCCCTTTCTCCCCCTCTCTTTCTCTCAGGTACTCCCACCTTGATGTTATTTACCAAGTGACAAATCCAAGAGTCCCCTAACCAGAGCAAAGTGGATGCCAGTGCCATCCCTTTGAACCTCCAACACTGTGAGCTAAACAAATCTCTTTTCTTTGTATGTATGCAGTATTTTGTCAAGCATTTTGTCATAGCAATGGAAAACCAATATTTCCACCATCCCTACTTAGGTAGACTAACAATAAGATGTCACTGAACAGAGTTTGGAAGAGATGTATAACAGAAGACTATTATAAAATATTTGTACCATTACAGATACAACAGATGTAAATAACCTTCAGAGCCCAGACAATAGTAGAATGTAGTTGAATATTTAGAGAATAATGTGTTTGGGTATTTGTTAGCCTTTTGTTTTAAATGTTACTTATTTAATGATAAGTTAAGATAATTTATTTTTTAAATGTTTTAAAAATTTTTTTTTAGTTGTAGATGGACACAATAACTTTATTTTTGTTTATTTTTATGTGGTGCTGAGGATCGAACCCAGGGCCTCACATGCGCAATGCAAGCACTCTACCTCTGAGCTACAACCCCAGCCCTACATAATTTAATATTTAATAATGACTTTAAAACTGGCTTGCAAATTTCCTGAAAATTTAACAATCCCAGCTAACAAGCTGGTACAAACTGGCTTCTTCAACACACTACTGGGCATGTCAAACCAATAACATAATTTAAGTTTAGTGTTATGCTTCTCATGATCGCATACACATCTCCTACTTGGCATGTCTGTGATGGTTGTTTTATTAGTTGCTACAAATGGTCCCTGACTTAAAAGGTGCTGAGGATCGAACCCAGTGCCTCAGATGTGCTAAGCAAGTGCTACAACTCCAGCCCCTGTTAGTGATATTTTTATGAAGTATTTCTAGGTCTCCGCTTTATTATAAGTTAAGAAATATGATTAAAAACTTTACTTTCCTGGTTGCTTGGAGTTAGTGGTGGGTAAGTATTTGTTTATTTTAGCTGAAGAAATGTGAGCAGAAATAATGCGCATGGCTTTGGGGTAAAAGCTTTAAGACCTAACACACAAGTTGGCATACTCTTTTTCTCCCTCTACCTTAAATGCTTTATTTAGTGGCTTCTGCATCAGCCTTGGTCCCACAGGGAGCAGGACCTAGAACAGATCCCTCAGTTAATCTAAAGCGAATATTTAGTGTGAGTGAGAAATCAAGTTGTTATGTGAAGTCACTGAGATTTTTTGGAATGTTTGTTATTACAGCATGACCTAGAGTATTCTGACCAATGTTATGTCTAATATTTAAGAGTCTAAAGCACATTAGAGAATCTCACAAATTAGCCAGTCTTATCTTAAAGAATCTCATAAATTATCTTGTTTTATCTTTATTTAGATTTGTCATTTTAAACTGAAGAACATTAGATAATTTTTAACAGAATTAGATTCTCTGAGAAGCTGATTTATTACATAAAATTATTTGATTTATTACAATAATTGTTTAAGTGTTTAAGAAGATTTTGCAAATATGAGTTGCAAGTCTGTCCTGTAAATTATTTGAAGTGCTTGGGGAAGTGGGGCAGTACTATGCAAATTTAATTTATAATATTATTAGTTACTACAAATGGTCCCTGACTTAAAATAGCTTGATTAATTTTTTTAATATTTATTTTTTAATTGTAGTTGGACACAATACCCTTATTTTATTTATTTATTTTTATGTGGTGCTGAGGATCAAACTCAGGTTTTGCAAGGTGAGTGCTCTACCAGTGGCCGAGTGAGTGCTCTACCAGTGGCCACAACCCCAGCCCCAAAATAGCTTGACTTATGGTTTTTTTTTTGTTTTTTGTTTTTTTTTTTGGTGATGCTGAGGATTGAACCCAGGACCTTGTGCATGTGAGGCAAGCACTCTACCAACTGAGCTATATTTCCAGTCCCTGACTTATGAATTTCAACTTTATAATGATGTTGAGAAAGTGATATGAGTTCAATAGAAATCATACTTTGAATTTTAAATTTTGACCTTTTCCCAGGCTTTAAATATATCATAAAAACTCTTCCGATGTTCAACTGCAGGCTAATGAAAGTGTTCTGATCACACTGAAGTTCTTGTCTAAGCCATGATGTTTTGCAGGCTGGGTGAGTTAGGTGAATTTTCAAGTTATAGTATTTTCAACTTCTGATGGGTTTATGGGACATTACCCCATCCTCAGTCAAGGAGCACGTGTAGTTATTTGGGAGAATTTACTCTGTTAAATTTTAACCAACTGAATATTAAAAACCATTGCTAAAATTATAATTAAAATGAGATCCATAAATTAAACTTAGAAATGTAAGAAAAAACTCAATTGACAACTTTTATGAAATGAATATTAAGTTAAAGCCCAAGTAATTGTATGGTTCTGTTCAAGCAAAACTACTCTTCATCATTAAAACAAAACAAAACAAAACAAAAAAAACCCTCAGTTAAGGCTCCTCTCTTCATACTTCAGGACATAGCAAAAAGAATATTCAACTAAAAGTTGAGACCAGAATCCTATTTCTGTTCGAGCCCCCAAATAATCTGTGTTCTTGAAAAAACTCTTAGGTCTTTAATAAACTCATGCCAGATGAGAATGTTTGGATGGATGATCTTTCTGATAGTGTTGCTTTTGTTGAGATGGGATCTTGATGTGTTGCACAGGCTGGTCTTGAACTCAGGGGATCCTCCCACCTAACTTGAGAGGCACCATCATGCCTGGCTTCTCTGATAATTTTTGTGATGCCTCTTTCTAGTTATCTTTTGTTTCATTACAAACTATCACAGAATTTAATGGCTTAAAGTAATTTTTTTTTTTTTTAAAAAAAGCTCTCACAATTCTGTGGTTGATTGGGCTGATCTGGTTGGTTCTCCTGCTCCTTGGGATCCCAGCAGGGACTGTAATCATTTGGGGTCTCCATGAAGCTACCATGTCTCAGAGGGCTCACTCACATCATGCCCAGGATGACTGGAAGATTGGGTCTGGCTGGCATGCTGAGAGGGCCTGGCCACTTTCTCTATAGAGTGTCAGGGCATCTCTTTCCCTGTGTGGTCTTTCCAATAGGGCAGTCAGAATTCTTTTTATGGCAGTTCATAGCTCCTCAATGTAGGATGCAGAAATTACCAGAGTCTCAAGGCTTAGGCCCAGAAGAGGCCCAGTATCGCTTCCATTGCATTCCATTGGTTCAAGCAAGTAGTAAAGCCATCCGGGATTCTTTGTGGGTGGGGACTATGCAAGAGCATGGCCACTGGAAGGAATGGTTCATGGAACCAACTTTGGAGACAAACTACTAAAACTCTTTCTTTTTTTCTTTAATTTGGTTCAGTTGCATTACACAGAATGGTGTCTTTCGGGACTAGTGATGTAGCTTACCGGAGAGTATGTTCCTAGCATGTGAGGCCTCGGGTTCTATCTCCAGGACTGCAAAAGAAAAAAGAAAAAAAAAATCTGTTTTCAGAATGGTGGGTTTCATTGTGGCATATTCACACATAAATAAAAACACAATTGGGGATCCGGGGTTGTAGCTCAGTGGTAGAGCGCTGCCACTGTCTGGCTAGGCACAAAATCACGAGCCACTCAAGCAGGAACAAACTTTATTTTTTGAAACTGCCGCCAATGTTCTGTACACCCGCGGGAAGATCGCTGATCCACCCACGCGGTGTTCTCCCAGCCCCCCCAGAGGAAGTTCCTCCCCCCCCCGGAACTCCCTCCTACTGTACTTCCCCAACCAATGGGAACTCTCCAGGAGTCCCTAGCAGGCCCAGGTGAACAGCAGGAGTCCAATATCCATATGAATGCAAATCTTAACATAATCATATCATCTCAATGGCTTGCTGGCGTCACCTTTCAACCAAAAATGCCATGCATCATATACTTGGCTGACTCTTAGCATCTCCCCCCTTCTGTTTAATTAAGCAACAAGCAATGTGGCTAGGGACCGTGCCTGTTAGGTTTGTCCAATTCAACATATGGTTCTTTTTTTTTTTAATATTTATTTTTCAGTTTTCGGCGGACACAACATCTTTGTTTGTATGTGGTGCCGAGGCTCGAACCTGGGCCGCACGCATGCCAGGCGAGCGCGCTACCGCTTGAGCCATATCCCCAGCCCTCAACATATGGTTCTTACCCGTCATCAGAAAACTGACCTCTAGGCGTCAGCCTCCTGTCTTAGGTTGATACCACTGCAAATGGATCATACCCATCACTGATTACCGGTCCAGCATATAGCCATACTTGTGGATAGGCCTATGCACCTGTGGGGGGGTGAGGTTTTTTGCCTCACCTCTGTTGGCCCCCAAATTTGGCCTTGGTGCTGGTGGGGGGGTGAGGTTCTTTGCCTCACCTCTGTTGGCCCCCAAAATTAGACCATCACTAGTAGAAGGGAGGAGGATACAGAAATGCCACGACACCAAGTCAATTGACGGCTCCTAGGAAAAATTGCATCACTGGTGACACATCAGCAAAGATACACTAGCACTACCATAATTCGCTGCATCAACAGATAGATCACAATGCATACAAGTGATACATAGTCCAGGCAAGTTCTGTAAGCAGTTCAAAGCGGAGGAATCTATCAATATGTCCATATCCTCCCAAAATAAATCAACTCATTGATTGAGCATTACTTGTTGAGTTATTAATCATTGATGTATCAGTTTATACAGTTTCTTGTGATAACTCTCGAAGAAGTTGTAGTTTGGTTTCATCTTTGTCTTCACCGGCACTGGGATGAAAATAGGAATTCTGACAATGATGCTAAAAAAAAATATGTAACATTTCAACAGGTACTAAGAAAACAATTTTTAGAACAATTTACATTATCCTGAACAGAATTATTAAATATAATGAAAAGGAAAGGTGAAAGTAAACAAACAGATCTGTTAACCTCCTATTTGTTCATATATTAAAATAATCCTCAACAGCTGTTTACCCAAATTAAATTAAACTATTAAAATCACGTGAATAATAAAAAAAATTCGGATCCATATTCATGAGCACTCCTCATATATGATATATGGACATACGCACATACAGACATACAACACAAAACAGAAGTGTGCACACGTAACATACAACACATAAGACAATAGTAAAGGCCTTGTAGCTTTACCTAGGTGAAATCTCCATTGCAATGTTTAAAAACACCACAGTCAAAAAATAAAACTGATCAGAAAAACATTAACCTAGGTCTGTATGAGCTCAAAAATAAAATAGAACGTTATGATGTGGGAAAAAGCAATAATAAAATAGATATTGAAAAAAGCATCCTGGTTAATCACTGTCGCAGATGTAAGAATAGCCAAGCTGGAGTTCTGGATATCAGCTGTTATGGATTTGAGTCAAATCATCTTCCTTTTGGTCTGTAGAAATTGTTTTGGTTAATCTCTCTGGAATCCAAATCGGCTGCTGTTCTCCCTATGGAAAAACACAAACAGAGCCCTGACTCCAGACAATCACTGGGTCAGGACCTTTCCATTGTCCTGTTAGAATATCCTTCCAAAGTACCTTAGGCTTATGTACATTTTTTGGATACAAATGTCTTTCCGCAGCACTAAGCCCTGATGAATCCAAATTTAAAAAGTTTAGAGTAAAAAGGGTTATTTTAAGTTTATCTTTGGGGGATATATACCCCTTTCCAATTCCCTCCTTCTGTTTTAATAAGTACATTTTAATAGTTTGATGAGCTCTTTCAATTATGCCTTGTCCTTGTGGATTGTATGGAATTCCTGTTATGTGAGTAATGCCAAATGATGAGCAAAATTGTTTAAAAGAGGTAGAAGCATAACCAGGACCATTATCTGTTTTTAACTCTTTTGGAACGCCCACAGTGGCAAAATTTTGTAAGCAATGAGCTATAACATCTTTAGTTTTTTTCCAGCATGAAGGGAGCCCATCAAAAATCCGGAAGAAGTATCAACTGTAACATGCAAATATTTTAATTTTCCAAATTCTGGCAAGTGTGTGATGTCCATCTGCCAAATATGGTTAGGTATCAGTCCTCTAGGATTGACTCCAAGATTAACTTGTGGTAAAAATGTCACACAATTTTGACATTGTTTTATTATATGTCGGGCTTGTTCTTTAGTTATTTTAAAATGCTTTTGTAAAGTATTAGCATTGACATGGAACCTTTTATGAAAATTTATAGCTTCTTCTATTGTGGAGAAAATATGTATGTCATGTGTAGATTTATCTGCTAATTCATTGCCCAAACTAAGGGCTCCAGGCAATCCTGTATGTGCCCTGATATGTCCTATAAAGAATGGATCATTTCTGTCCCAGATTAGACTTTGTATATTGGAAAACAAAGAGAAAACAGTAGAAGAAGGGGAAATCCTACCAGCATCTTCAAGGGATACTATAGCATTAACTACATACTGACTATCAGAAAATAAATTAAATACAGAATCTTTAAACATCATAAAAGCTTGTAATACTGCATTAAGCTCTACCTTTTGAGCTGATTGTTTGGGTACTAAAAATGTAAAAGTTTGATCAGGGGTAACTACTGCTGCTGTACCATTATTTGACCCATCAGTGAATATATTTGGAGCATTCATGATAGGGGTTTTTCTTGTCATCTTTGGAAAAACTACAGGATGCTTAGACCAAAAAGACAACAAAGGATTAGATGGTAAGTGATTATCAAATGAAACATTAGATTTACACATGATTATTGCCCAAGTATTTAACTCATTAGCTAACTCATCAATTTGATCCATAGTATATGGAGTAATAATTTTATTGGGAGAAATCCCAAACATTCCCTTTGCTGCTTTTATTCCTTTGAGTATTAATTGTCCTACAGCCTCAGGATACCTAGTAAGAATAGTGTTAGGAGAATAAGATAAATGTATCCACAATAATGGACCTTCTTGCCAAAATACTCCTGTAGGAATATTTTTTGTTGGTAGTACAATAAATAATAAAGGCAAACTTATATCAATTCTATCCAAATGCATATTTTCCATATATGTTTCAATGATTTTTAATGCCTTTCTTGCTTCAGGCATCAACATGTGGGGTGAATTTGGATCTGATGGACCTTTTAGAATATCAAATAAAGGTCCCAACTCTCCTGTTGGTATGCCTAGATAAGGCCTTATCCAATTTATGTCTGCCAATAACTTTTGAAAGTCGTTAAGTGATTTGAGTTGATCTACTTGTATTTGAATTTTTGGTGGACCGACCATGGTTGAGGATAATAGAACTCCTAAATAATTAATTGGAAGATTTAATTGTACTTTATCTATTGCTATCTCTAGATTATAATTTTTTAATAAATTTGTAAGTGTGGCATAACATTCTAGCAATGTGTTTTTATCTTTATGTGCCAATAACATATCATCCATATAGTGAAATATTTGTAGTTCAGGATTTTGATTTCTAAGTGGCTGGATTGCTTTGTTAACATAAATTTGACACATAGTTGGACTATTAGCCATCCCTTGAGGGAGTACTTTCCATTCATATCTCTGATCAGGACCTTCATGATTTAGTGCAGGGATAGTAAATGCAAAATGTGGACTATCCTCGGGATGAATTGGAATTGAAAAAAAAACAATCCTTAATATCTATAGCTAAAACATACCAGGTTTTTGGTAAAGCAGACAATTGGGGAATCCCTGATTGAGCAGGTCCCATAATAACCATCTCATTATTAATGGCTCTTAAATCTTGCAGTAATCTCCATTTACCAGATTTCTTTTTAATGACAAAAATGGGAGTATTATGGGGAGATACAGAAGGTTGTATATGTCCCTCCGCTAATTGTTGTTTGACCAGGTCATGGGCTACTTGTATCTTTTCTTTAGTCAGGGGCCACTGAGGAACCCACACTGGTCTTTCTGATTTCCAAGTAATTTTGATTGTCTCAGTGGCCCTTTCTGAAAACCCAATCCATGTCTATTTATTTCTTGATCTATTTGAATTGGTGCTGTCATACCTTGTTCTTGTTCTCTTAATCTTTCTTCTTTCCTAAAGCCTTGTCTAGCCCTAGTAGTGGGCACGTTAGGATTGATGTTATTTGTTAATGTCAAACCTAATTGATCTAGGACATCCCGTCCCCATAAATTTATAGGAAGATGATCCAATACATAGGGCTGTATAGTTCCTTCACATCCTTCAGGATCCTTCCAATCTAATACCATTGCACTTCTATGGGGATTAGTTGACACTCCTAGGCCTCGAAGCGTTTGAGTGGCTTGTTATAATGGCCAATGTTTTGGCCATTCTTGATGAGATTTGATGCTAAGGTCAGCACCTGTGTCCAGTAGGCCATTAAAGTCATGTCCTTGAATATTTAGTTTTAGCATGGGGCAAGAATCTAAATTTAAAGACAGCATAGCCCAATCTACATCTGTGGAGCCTAATCCCTTGGAACCTCTTTCTACAGTACGACTGGAAAATTTATCATGCAGGCTGGGTATTATTAATAACTGTGCTATTCTATCTCCTCGTGAAATTACTGATATACGTCTTGGAGAACTAGCTATAATTTTTATTTCACCCTCATAATCGGGATCAATTACCCCAGGACTTATCATAAGTCCTTTTAGTGTTGAAGAACTGCGTCCCAATAATAAGCCTACTGTTCCTTGGGGAAGAGGTCCTTTTACTCCTGTGGGAATGATTTGAACTCCCATATCTGGAGTTAGTATTGCTCTGGCAGAGGCGCAGATGTCCAACCCTGCGCTCCCTCTAGTTTGTCTGATGAGGGATTTAATGGATAATGCGTCCTGGGCACTACCTTGATGGTGCTGCTGGGTTCCTCTATTGTCCCGTATATTTGTGGTTTTGGGCCCCGGAGCATTGGGCCCTCCAGTCCGTTTTTTGGCAATGGAGCCTGATGCCTTTCTCCATGATATCATGGGTAAACACTTGGTTTTTGTCTGTTTTTTGATAATGGAATACCCTCTATGGTGGTTTGAGAACAGCATTCATTAGCCCAATATTTCCCTCTACGGCATCGTGGGCAAATACCCGGTATTCTATTCCTTTGATACCTAGCTTTGTTAAACCCTCCTCCTATGGGGCAACTCCTTTTAAAATGTCCTGTTTGATCACAATTATAGCATGTTTTTGGCCTGGCATCTAAAGCCTGTTGTACTGCTGCTAAGACTTGCCCTTGTTCATTAATGTCTCTACATAATTTAATATATGTGTTTAAATCTTCATGTCTCCATGGTCTAATGACCTCTCTGCAGCAACGATTTGCTTGGTCATAAGCCAGTTGTTTTATAAATGGCATTGCCTGTTCTGTATCTCCAAATATTCTAGAAGCTGTTTGAATAAGCCTATCTACAAATTCAGCGTAAGGTTCATTAGTTCCTTGTATTACCTTAGATAATTGTCCTTGTAAATCTCCATGCCCCTGTAAAGTTTTCCATGCCCTAACCGCATCTACAGCAATTTGTGGGTATACACCAGGATCATATTCAATTTGTTACCATTGACCCTCATAAGGTCCTTTTCCTAATAACATATCTAGATTTCTTTGAGGGTAACCGGCTGCTGCATTTCGCCTAGCTGTCTCCATGCAAAATTCCTCATTGGCAACCTTCCATAACAAATATTGTCCTCCATTTAGCACAGATCGACACATGTTAGCCCAATCTGCTGGCGTCATGTCTAAGTTGGTAATGGATTCGACCATGCTCACAGTGAAGGTGCTTGCGGCCCATAGGTTGTTACAGCCTCCTTTAATTGCTTCACTGTTTTGAAATCTAAAGCACGGTGAATTCGTTGCCCTCCTGCCTGCTCAAGTACAGGGCATGCTAATCTTTGGGGTCCTGCCTCAGGATTCCATCCATCAACTACAGGAGTTGAGGGCCGCTCAGCTGTAGATGGAGCTGTTGGTTGAATTACGCCCTCTGGTGATAGAACGGAGTTAGTAGCAGCCTCCTGTTGTACTTCCCCGCCTGATGGTTGTTTTTCCTCTAAGCTTTCTTTCTTCAAATTTTCCTCTGTCTGACTAGCTCGAGAGATCTTCTCTTTTGCTTGACCTAACATGTTTTCTACCATAGTCTGGACCTCTAATAATTTACTTCACAGTTTTTTTTTTTTTTTTTTTTTATTGTTGGTTGTTCAAAACATTATTTCACAGTTTTTTGGTTTGTTTTTTACTAGTTTCTAATCTACTATAAAGGTAATGCAACCCAATAAGATAGCATAAAACAAAACCGAAACAGAATGAAACAAAAACGGAACAAAGAATAGTTGTATCAATTTCTCTTTCTCAGGGCCGAACAACTTCAAACCTTGAGCCAACCATTTTTCCCAGTTTGCCTGAGAAAATTCTAGGGATAGGCAGCTTGAAACAAAAACAAAATAAATCAAAACAAGAACACATTGTTTTTTGAAATGGTCACCCATTTTGTCGCCTTCCCTCAGGGGCGAGCAATTTTACTCACCTCCAAGCTTCAGGAGTTCCCCGTACAGGCCACCAAATGCCGCAGTCTGGCTAGGCACAAAATCATGAGCCACTCAAGCAGGAACAAACTTTATTTTTTGAAACTGCCGCCAATGTTCTGTACGCCCCCGGGAAGATCGCCGATCCACCCATGCGGAGTTCTCCAGGCCCCTCCAGAGGAAGTTCCTCCCCCGGAACTCCCTCCTACTGTACTTCCCCAACCAATGGGAACTCTCCAGGAGTCCCTAGCAGGCCTAGGTGAACAGCAGGAGTCCAATATCCATATGAATGTAAATCTTAACATAATCATATCATCTCAATGGCTTGCTGGCGTCACCTTTCAACCAAAAATGCCATGCATCATATACTTGGCTGACTCTTAGCAGAGCGCTTGCCTAGCATGTGTGAGACCCTGGGTTCAATCCCCAGCACCATATAAAACTAAATAAACAATAAATGTATTGTGTCCATCTACAACTTTTTTAAAAAAAACAACAACCCACAATTCGATCAATTTCAATCCCCAGTATCCCTCATCTAACTCAGCCCAGGGTTAATGGCTGTTAGTTATTTAAGAATTGCTATTATATGATATATTTGCTATTCCCACATTCCTTAGCATTCTCTTCTTAATACTTGATCCTCTGTTACTCCAGTCCCCTGTTACAGTTGATAATTTTTTATATTAAACTTTCATGCTATAATTATTATATGGTTTCTCCTTCTTGATTACACACAAACTGATATACAAATCTTAACTTGTACCCTGTTCTTACCTCTCAGCCAATCAAAAAAAAAATATTGAGAATATATTTTAAAGTCCTTTTGACATATGAATTGTTCTGGAATTGTGCCTCTTCCATCCTGTTCCTCTCCTACCAAATCCTTCTTCAGCCCATGCTCTAGCTTCAGAAATTATGATACTATTCTGGAAACAGACTGCATTCTTTCACATACTTGCAGACCCCAATTCTTTTGCCTAGAATTTTTCTTCCTGTATTGTTCTGGAAGCATTCTTATCCTTCACAACCCAGCTGTAGTATTATCTTTGTAACGCTTCTGTGGCAGAGTTATTCATATACCTCTATGTTAGCACTTGGCACATAGTATTTTATTTTCCCAGTAAATGATAAGCTCCCTGAAGACAGGAAATATCCTGGTTACTTTTATACTCCTAGATGCAAGAACAATGCTTAACACATAGTAGGACATCAGTGAACATTTGTCAAATGAACCAGTTTGTCTACATATGATGCAAAAGATGGAAAAAGTTTCAAAGCCATTATCATTTATGATAATCAGCTACCATTACAGCTCAGCAATGTTTTTGGAGGGTGCGTACTGGGGATTGAACTCAGGGGTTCCATCTCTAGGACTGCAAAAGAAAAGCATGCCAACCAGACCCAATCTTCCAGCCATCCTGGGTAGAGTGCTAGAGGCACTCGACCACTGAGCCACATCCTCAGCCCTATTTTTTTGTATTTTATTTAGAGACAGGGTCTCACTGAGTACTTAGCGCCTAGCTTTGGGGCAGCTGGCTTTGAACTCGCCATCCCCCTGCCTCAGCCTCCCGCGCAGCTGGGTTTACAGGCATGTGCCACTGCACTCAGCTTAGCAATTATTTTTTTTGACAAATTATGAAAGTTATGACTACTCAGAGAATCAATTCTCCAGAGTCTGTCCCACTCTGATAAGTGTTAAACCATAGCAGTCTCAGGCTTCTATACATGGACCAACAAGCCAAAATGCTATTCCCAGTCTCAAGGTCTCAGCTCAGTTCCTCCCCCATGGAAATCATATTAAGAGTCAGGTATCGGTAGTTAGAGAGACTAGAGATCTTGGTGAGCTAACTGACTCTCCCAGCTTCACTTTTCTCACCTATACAGACCTTGCAGAAGATGAATAAATGAGATAATGCAAAAAAAGCTTGCATGGTACTTCACACCAAATGAATCTCAAATACTAGGTGCTGTTGACATTTCCTTGTGCTCACATTTAGCAGCAATTTCAACAATTTCTCCCTGCAATTTTTTTCTGGAAAGGACATTTGGTTAATAGTCCCAGCCTGGATATTCTGATAGACCATTCCTGACAGACTTGGAGATCTGGACACCAGTCTCTACCTATTCTTTGCTATATAATCAGCCCATTCTAGAATTTGGGGCATCCCCAGTCCATCTCTTTGGAGAGCAACTCATGCCACATCTCACATTCACCTTTGTTCTCAGGGCACATGTCCAAACCCACAGCCTTTAAGTCAGACAGAATCCGTAAAGTCTCTTCTTCAGTCCCCCTTTCCAACTCTTGTCCTGCCCCACCCCCATCTTCTTTACCCACAGCTGACACAATCTGGCATATACAATGACAATCTGAAAGCAGCAAATGCAGAAGCTGTCTGCTTTCCTGCCCAAAGCAGAATTGTTTGGGAAATTTCTTATCAGAAATAAACGATTCTAGGGTTCCATATAATTGATGCAGAAGTAAATGTGCTAGTAACCCACTGTTTGTTTTTCTGTTTTTGTTGCCTGGAGAGGAGGAAACATTGGCTAGAGCTTCTGTATGCCTCAGAGGCTTTGGACCAGCCTTTTTGGCTTCCTCCACCAATAACTAACATTAATAGGGGAGACTTTACCCTTGAGCGTGGTCCCAAAGGAATTCAAATCTTAGTCCTGTTACTTGCCAACCGTGAGCATAGGCAAGTTCCTTACCTCCTCTAACCCTCAGTGTTTCCAGCTATAGAATTGGGGGTGGTAATCATAGTAGCTACAAAAAGAAACTTGGATAATACACAGAAACTACTCAGCACAGTACTTGGTACGGAATAAGTACCTAATTGAAAGCTAGCACTCTCCCAAATGGCCTAGAAATAATAAAACAACAAAAGCTACTGCATTAAGGTAGAAAAATGTCTTCCTGGAGGACTATGAACACGTGGGTTTGGAATAACAGTGTGACCTTTCTAGGACCTCAGGGTATTCAGGAGTTCCAGATACATGAACTTGGGCATCATTTCCTTCCAGATGTTGTTGCATTTTAACAATTTATGATAAAATTTCCATAACATAAAAACTTACCATTATGACCATTTTTGTCTTGAATCTTTAGGTCTGTCCACAACTCATAAAATAATCAATGATTACTAAGAACTCCTTAAAGTTCACATTTTAAAAAATTCATTTAAACAATGAAGGAGGGGTTAATGGTTTACCTAAGGG
This sequence comes from Marmota monax, assembly GCF_021218885.2. Classification (NCBI taxonomy): domain Eukaryota; kingdom Metazoa; phylum Chordata; class Mammalia; order Rodentia; family Sciuridae; genus Marmota; species Marmota monax. Next base: position 1,081,029 of record NW_026692072.1, on the reverse strand, counting down.
AAGTGCAGTAGAATTGACTTCAGGGTATGTTTTAATCCAACAGCTCAAATAATTTCAACTAAAAACTTGTTTCTTTCCATATTTTTTCTCTGCCCTGTGATGTACTGATTTTATTTGTTTGTTTAATATCAAACCTAGGACATTGTGTATTCTATGCAAGCCCTCTACCTACCACTAAGCTACACTCCCATTCTTGCAGTGATTTTATTATCCACAAAGTGAATTCCTGGCAGCTCCAAGCTCTCTGCTTTCAGTTAAAAGAGACAAACCCAAACAAAAAACCACTAGCCAGGTCAAACCTCTAGTCCTCATAACCACTCTTTTGGAGAACAGGATGTCTCATGGTCCTCCCACTGGTGGGAAAGGAAACTCTCCCCTGTCCAGATGTCCCCATGTCTCCTCATGTCTAGTTGTCTTAAACTATATTGTGGGCCTATTTTGGAAAGATCATGGTACCCAGGGGAGCTAGGGCACAGTGACTGGCTTAAGGAAATCACATGGTTTATTATAGAATTGGAGCTGGATTCATCCAACCTAAAGCAAGTGACTAAAACGGGGGAGGAGTGCTTCTTTATAAGCATACCCTGGAGTTATACTCATAAAGGAAATGTTCACTGCAAATACTTTGTCCTGCCCCCTTACCACCCACCATCCCAGAAGAAATGACTTCACATTTTATCTTCCTTATTTATATCTTCTTACTCAGTGGTACTCTGGCCCAGTCTACATTTTTTTTTTTTGTTACCAGGGATTGAATCCAGGAGTACTTAACCACTGAGCCACATCCCCAGCACTTTCTTTTCTTTTTTTTTCTTGAGACAGGGTCTCCTTAAGTTGCTTAGGATCCTGCTAAGTTGCTTAGGACCTTACTATGTTGAGGCTGGCTTTGAACTTGCCACCCTCAGGCCTCAGCCTCCCAAGCTGCTAGAATTATAGGGCATGTGCCACTGCACTCTGCTCCATTGGTACTTATGACAGGAAGATGAGACATAATCGCTGACTCTAAGAGTCTGCGTTTTCAATTACTACTCCCGAATAAAGGGGTCCTTCATTGAATTTGAGATATAGCTGGAATTGTCAGCCTATCCCACAAAAGTTGTCACCATGTGCCCTGAAACTTGGCTTTGAAAACCTCACTACCTGGAAAAGAAGAAATCTAAAGTCAATTTTAGACTTTGGACAAGCAAAGCCCACTGTCATAATGACCCTAATCATGCTGCATCCCAGTTCAGTGCCTTGGAGACAGAAAGTGTTCTGCATATCTCACTAACAGTGTGTACGTGCTCTTACATAAACTGAGCTGGTCTTCTGATAATCTTTTTGAATGCACAGATCTCTGCAGAACAAGGGAGTTTTGTTTGGGCCATTCTGACACAATTGTTTTTTTTTTTTTTTCATGTTTTTGTGTTGAGTTATAGTGCTTGCTTCCTAAAAGCTTTCCTTTCTGAAGGAGAGGACTGAAAGATAAAACAATTAGGAATTTGCAAGAAAAGAACACAATTACTGATTGAATCAGTATTGATTTCTAAAATTCTTATTCCATTTAAATTAAATCAAATGATCATAACCAATATTGATAAGCATTGTTAGAGTCTGTAAACAAGTCAAAAATAACACCTGGCATTTTGCCAGGGGAATGTTAGAGTTTGTAAACAAGTCTGGATGGTGCCTGGCAAAATGCCAGAGGGAGTGGTTTGAGAAGTAACAAAAGCAAGCCATTAAGTGTGGAGATTCCTGATTGGTTGACTGCTGTATCTAGTTTATGCTAATTAGATAAGCTGTGTGGAATGTATAAATACTGCTCCTGTCCTGCAATAAACGGCTCCCACTCCTGCTGTATCAACGTACACAAGTTATTCGTCACCCCCCGGTTATTTTGCTGCAGCCAGCTGGGCTGCAGCCAGCTGGACTGCGGCAAAGCATCACCTTTAAGAGTTTTCATTTAGTCTTTTAAAGGTGAATACTCATTTCTCCTGCTTTTTCCTGGTTAACTATGCCTGAGGTAGGAGGATTGCCAATTGTATCTTGTACCTGTAACTGAGACATAACTGTTCACTGGTGACAGCATACTTTAGTTGCAGGCAAAGCTTTAAAAAAAAAAAAGGCATCTTATTTGCTGACATGAGAAACCTAAACAAATGACAATATTGTTTTTTTTTAAGTTCTTGAACTTTAAATATCCTGAACCATGAATATGTGAGAAATATAAGATACATACTATCATAACATTTTATTACTTTCTAAAGTGATGACCACTTTTTAGTCAAGTCTAGCCAATCTAGACTAAAGGGTCAGTCCTGGGGCTGCGGATATAGTTCAGTGGTGAAATACTTGCCTAGCATGCATGAAGCTGTAGGTTTGATCTCCAGTGTTGCAAAAAAAAAAAAAAAAAAAAGGAGGGGGGAGGGTTTCAGTCTTGCTTTGGACTTTTCTTCTTTCTCTCTCCACACACATGCACCCTCTTTTACTATTTTCCCCTTATATATAATAGTTACATTTGAATTTCAGTACATATTAGCTCTTGCAATTGACAAATGAAGGAATACATAATTTTTTTTTAACCTTAAAAATTTTAATGTTTTTAAGAACAGATTTATTGTCAGGCAAATGGTAAACAATTAACTTCACACATGTAAAGTGTTCAGTTTCATGTTTTTGTCATAGATATACACCCATGAAACCACCACCATCAAGATAGTAAACACATCCATCACCTCCAAATTTCCTCATGATTCCTGGTAATCGCCCCTGGGTCCTTTAACCTCCTTTCCAAGCAACCTCTAATCTACCTTCTGTCACTATAGGCAGAAAGTGTTACACAGATGGAATCAGACGGCATGAACTTTTTTATGTCCAGCTACTTTTACTCAGTATAATTATTTCAAGATTCATCTATGTCACACGAATCAATAGTTTGTTTCTTTTTAATGCTGAACAGTAAGAAATGTAGTTTTAATAGCTGATCCTTGAAATTCATGAAGTAGAAGTGTGTTAATTACGTATAATCTCTTACTTGAACACAATAACAGAGGTTAGTTGTCTGAGGTTGAATCTCTGAGATTCATTAAATGTGAGACTTTATAATGCTACTGCAATTCTTGGGACACCAGGTTTGCCTTTTGACCTTAAGTCTCTAGCAGGTTGTATTAATACTGCAAGAGTGTGCATAAGAATAAGATTTGATGTTGGCTTGAATTGCAGAATCATCAAAATTTATGACTAGAGGGATATTTGGAGATTTTGCCATTTCTTCATTATAGAGATGAAGTAGTGAACTCCCAGAAAGGGGTCTAACTAAGATCTTATGGAATAAGTTTCTTTGAACCACATTATGGAGAGGGTGCTGGAAGGTGGAGGTAGAGATAGAGGAGGTGGTGAATTCTTCCTTTTGCTGACTTGGCCTCCTCTCTTCATTCTTGGCTGCAGACCTCTGAGCCTCTGTCTCATTCTCCTTGTGGCCCTGGGCCAAGGGTCCATCCCCACCAGTGTCCACCATCTTGTGCAACAGAATGGATAGCTTTGTTCCATCACAGCAAGTTTCTTGCAGGCTCTGGATGTTGAAAGCAGCTCTGAAACCTAAACTTCAAGAAGCCCTCTGCCTGACACAGCTACCATATTTAAGGGCTGTGGCTGCTCTGCTTGTTGCTTTAGAACAGCCCTCAAGATGTCTCTGCCATGGAGACCAAACTGATGATGCAGCACTAGACGCTTGCTGAAGCCCAGAAAGGGAAAACTAGAACCCACATTTATATGCTTGGTTTGCCTTCTTTTCTTTAGCCTTCCTCCCCCAATACCCCTGATACCAGGAAGGGGCACGCAGACTTTCCTACTTTCATCCTCCTGTATGGAACTCTGTAGTACACTGGTCTGGACCCTGACAAATAAATGTTGCAATAAAAATAATGCAATGGTGCAGGAAGAAATAAAATCCTCCCTTCGTGGTCAGAATTGCAAAGCTTGAGGAGTGCAGAATGCCAGAAGCTAGATTTCCTCTTTGCATTCTTCTGGGACATTTTAAATCTTCCTAGGCAGAAGGATTCTCATGAAGACTAGAGTGAAAACCATGTGTTCTGGCAAGCTAAATATAGAAGCCCATTAATAATTTTCAAACTACCAGTAACACTTCCAATCCACTTGCTACCAAAGTGTCCTAATTAATACCCACCTGCTCAGACTTAAAGTTACAGCTTCCAAGAACCAAAGACCCTTCTGTAATCCACTCTCTCTCTACTACTATGGGGATAAAAGGTAATGTTTATGGCAATGTAGTATATGTGCTACGCAGAATATCTCATTTAATTCTTGCAACAAACCTATCTTATAAGTACTATTATTCCACCCATTTTACTGACAAGGAAAGAATCTTGGAGTGGTGACTTTCTCAAAGTCACCTATCTAGTAAGTGATAGAGGAAGGGGTCTTAGGCTTGTTTTCTAGCTAGGTGCTTCCTCATTTTTAATCTACTAGTCTCTACTATTTCCCGTTTGATCCCGATATACACAGTGGGTAGATTCCTAACCTGAACAAGATCAATTTAACCCAACTAGGGGAGAGGTGGTTTTTCCAGGACCCTTCCTACTGAGTGAAATTAATTGAAATGTACAGTGAAATCCAGGTGGAAATGTTTATGGCACAACTATAATTGGCTAATTTAACTGACTTTGTTGCTTCTAGAAATCTTGGCACTAGTAATAGATTAATTATCTTAAGTGATGGTACTGGCTTAAATCAATCAATGTTGCAATAAAAATAATGCAATGGATGTTGGCTTTAAAAATTTAAGGTTAAAAGCCACAGTATGTTGCAATTAAGTTATAGATTAATAACATTTTCCTGACCCTTCTTTTCCCTTTGCCCTGATTTTTTATCTGTATTTTGTCCTTTAAGGATATTTTTAAAAGCTTCTGCGAATCCTCTTGGGAATAAGGTGGCAAGAGGTAGTAAATTAATGAATAAATTAAGGAATCATTGTATTTAAAAGGTGAAATAATAATAACTAAATTTTGCATATCATTTTGTAGTTTTGTACACATTCTTTGCCATGAACTCTGAGTTTTCGGAAATCAATTCTGCATTTATCCTTGTGTCACCGGGATCTGTCATGATTCATTCATTCAAAAATTATTTTGGGAACTTTAGAAAAAGAGATGGCACGAAGAACTTGTCCTCAAAGAGCTTACAAAGTAATAGATAGTGTCAGGTCTACTGGAAAAAGCTCAGAGAATGTTTGTGCAATAAATCTTACGTCATCTCTGCAAAAGGGAAAAATTAAGGTTATTTCTAAGGTTTTACAAAAGTGATATCAGAAAGAGGAAGAGCCCTATAATCACATTCTGGTATTTTGACCCCAAAGTCCTTGTTCTTTCTACTGCATTAACAGAAACCCACAGAAAACAAGTGACACAGTTTTTTGTTTTTTTTATCTTTTTTCCTTCCATCTGCCCAGCATTTTATGAATACTCACAGAGCTTTCAAGGGAAGACACAAATAAAGAACATCTTTTCTAAATCAGAGGCTGCATGCTCCAGGAACCATGATAGGTAGAAACAGGTGCGTCCCCATGCCAAGCCAATTGCTGTGTAGCCATCCACCCAAAAACTTAGTGGCCTCAAACAACATTGATTCATGATTTCTCTTGATGCCAGGGGTTGACAGAGTGCTCTTTTGCTCCCTTTGGCATTGGCTGGGTAAACTCCACAGCTGCGCTCAGCTGGTGGCTGGGCTGAGCTGGAAGGTCTGAGGCTCTAGTGATGACTGACAGCTGAGGTGCCTCTGTGTGCCTCCTTCCATGTGGCGTCTCATCTGCAGGCCTCCTGTGTGGCCTTTCTCCAGTGGTAGAATGGACTTCCTTTAGGGCACTGCAGCCAGGTTCCAAGGCAGCAGAAACAGAGGCTACCAGTCTTCTAAAAGCCTGGCCTCAGAAGTCTCAGAAGGAGTACTGGTCAAAGAAACCCTCTCAGGTTCAAGAAGAAAGGAAATAGATGCCCCCTTTTGATGGGAGGGGCAACATGCCCACACAGGAAAGGAAAGAATTGTTGGTAACCATTTTGCAGGGAACCTACCACAGAGTGCCCCTCGGACTATTGTTCTTCCTGTTCCCCTTTGGAAATCACAGATGCTAAGAACCACACAATCCCAGAGCTGGTGGGCCATTTTGCTGCCAGGTGGACTAAGCCTTAGTGAGAACAAAGCCAACTCAGAGGGAAGTAGAACCAGGAGGTGGAGCAAAAATGGTCAAATTGAGTTTTCCACTGGGGGGACAGAGAGGCCACATAGCTAGTGTTAAGAGCACAAGATTTGGCATCATACCATCCTGAATTCTAATCCTGCCTCTGCTGCTTTTAACCACTGAGACTTTTGGAAAATTGCTTAATAGCTCCCAACTTCAGATTTGTAAAATGTGAATAACGGAGGTACCTGCCTCCATACAATTTTTGTGATGTTGAAATGTGATAAGATTTGTAATGAGTGGAGCAAAGTGCTGGGCACAGCATAATCTCTCAGTGATGCCTATTGCATATATAATCGAGTACCGAAAAATGACATTTTAGCCACCAATGTGCCATGGTGGTCCCATAAGGTTATATTGCCTAGTCATGTCATAGCCATCTTAGTTTGATTAAGTATACTCTTAATGTTTACACAACAACGAAATTGCCTAACCACACATTTCTCTGACTGTATCACCCTCGTTAAGCAACACATGACTGCTGAGATAGAGTTGGGACCTTTCCCTTACAAGAGATTTTCCTTCCTGAGCTAGTCTTTGAAGGTCAAAAGTGAGGTTCTAATGCAAGTTTGGTCACTTTGGATATACTTTAACATATAGCAAAAGATCTTACATGTCAGAAGTTTTCTAATTAACGCATTCTTGTTTCGAATTCAAATATATGAAGCTAAAAATAACCCATGTTTGACTTTAATTCTAGGAAAAGGAGAGTTGGTAAATTTTAAGCTGCTCTTAAGAAATGTAAATTCTACCCAGACAGTTTTTCTTTTTTTTTTGTAGCAGGTATTGAACCCAAAGGTGCTTACCTACTGAGCCACTTGCCCAGCCCTTTTTATTTTTAATTTTGAGACAGGGTCTCATTAAGTTGCTGAGGGTTTTGCTAAGTTGCTGAGGCTGGCCTAGAACTTGCAATCTTCCTGCCTCAGCCTCTGGAGTTGCACCACTGTACCCGGCTCTACTTTTGTCTTATATGCATGGTATTTTTTCATTAAGCTCTGTTAGTTCACACATGACTACTTATCTCCTCTGCTCTTTACTGGAATTGTAGCTCAATTCTGTGTACCTGGTAGGTTTCAGGGGTAAACTTTGCATCATTCTCTCTCTCCCTCTCTCTCTCATTGTGATAAAGTACACATAACCTAAATTTATCATCAGTGACATCTAATACATTCCCAAGGCTGTGCAACCCTCACCATTATTTGGTTCCAGAATATAGTTTCTTTTAATTCTCTCTCTCTTTTTTTAATCAAGTGTTAGAGCCAATTTCCTCTGTTACCTCAGTTTATACACTTGGCTAGACAGGAAACGAAGAGAGATTTCTTAAAGCCATGTGTCCTGATCGACTGGTCTGACAAGGCTTCTGTAATCAGCTATGATTAACAGCAGAGGCAAGGGCCCTGCTGCCTGGAAACCCACACTGAGCATTTGTTTGCAAAGGGACTAGCCTGGAAAGGACCAATTGCCTTTTGTTAGTTGGGTTATTAGAATGATCTCTCCGGAGGCTGCTCTAGAACAAGAAAAGAGTCTACATTTGCTGAAGTGCATTCTTTCTTTTTAGATGACTCACAGTACATAGAGCCATGATATGATTATTATTTTTTCCCAGAAAACAGTCAACACTTATTCAGTGTTTCATGTGCCAGGCACCATGCTGCTAATTATTTCCTTAACATCGTTGTGCTGGAGGCCTCTCTATGACTCCATCTTATAGCTAGAAAGTGAAGGTTCAGAGAAATTAAAACAACTTTTCCAAGAGCACACAGCTACTGTGTTTTAGAGCCAGAAATCAGCTTCTAGTGTGATTGACCTTGGTGTCCATACTCTTAATCAACAACAAATATAACCTTTTTTTTTTCTTCTTCTCTGCAACACAAAGCGAAATGTGTTTGAAAGGGAGTTTGAGAATCCAGCCCAAGAAGCATCCTCAATGAAGCCACCGGAACAAGGGAAACTAATGTCACAAAACTGCAAAGTAACACTTCTCACAGAGGTAGTGACAACTCTGCCCCCTGCCTGCTCCTTTCTGGACCCTTCCCATAAAGCTGCTGTACCAATCTGCCTGTCACCGACCTCCATCTTCATCTCCAGAATTTGTTCTTGCTGCCTCCCTCTTTGTGTTTTTAAATCCCTGGGCTCTCGTTTTCACTTCCCCGGGACATTGTGCCTCCTTTTGGCCCCCTTTCTTCACTCCTGAGTGGCTGCCCATACTTCAGCTATACTCATTTTTGACATGACATGTAAGCTAAGGTCAGCAGTCCCTCTTGGAAATGATCTTAACATTGACCTTGTGGGAACTGCAGGCAAGAGAGGCGCAGGCTTGGCTTCCCATCCGGCCCCAGGCTCTGTCATGGACATCCACTGTCAGGACAGCTGTTTACAGAACACTAGAAAAATATCTTAGATGTTTATAAAAGAAGACAGAGCAGGTACTATTTCTTTTTCCCTATTTTTAAAATGTGTCGTAACATTTCAAGCACATGAAGGGAATACATAGACTAACGGATATCCATGAACACTGCTATGAATGGACACATTTGAGTTTATTTTTCCTTAAAGAAATAAAATGTTAGAGATGTGATTGAGTACCTTCCCGTCCCATTTCCTTCCCTTTTTCTTAGAGAATCTACTACTTTTGAGTTGGTTTGAATCTTCCGGTCCAGGTTTTAAAACTATCCATGTATTTATCTATTTATCTGAATCCACAAGGGATATTATTATTTTGGGTATTCTTTTTTTTAACAATTTTTAATTTTTTTAGTTCTCGGCGGACACAACATCTTTGTTTGTATGTGGTGCTGAGGATTGAACCCAGGCCGCACGCATACCAGGCGAGCGCGCTACCGCTTGAGCCACATCCCCAGCCCTATTTTGGGTATTCTTAACACTTTTATATACTTATTACACTGTTGGTGCCCTTTTGCATCTTATTTAAATTTTTTTTTTTCATTTGCCAATGGGCCTTCATTTGTTTATTTATTTAAATATGGTGCTGAGATTTGAACCCAGTGCCTGACACATGCTAGGCAAGTGCTCTACCACTGAGCTACAACCCCAGCCCTGCAACTTATTTTTCAAGGTTATATTTTAAAGATTTATCTATGTTGAGCCGGGCACAGTGGCACATGCCTGTAATTCCAGCAGTGTGGGAGGCTGAGGCAGGAGGACTGCGTGTTCAAAACCAGTCTCAGCAACTTAGCAAGATCCTAAGTAACTCAGTGAGACCCTATCTCTAAATAAAATATTAAAAGGTTGGGGATATAGTACCGAGAGAGAGAGAGAGAGAGAGAGAGAGAGAGAGAGAGAGAGAGAGAGAGATTTATGTTGAAATATGTCCGTGGGTTCATTCATTTTCCCCACTATGTAGTGAGCCCCCAACACCTGGTAAGATGCATATACATATGTGGTTGTTCTTGGTATCTGCAGGTGATTGATTCCAGGACCCCTCAGGAACACTAAAATCTGCAGATGCTCAAGTTTCTTATATAAAATGGTGTAGTATTTACATATAACCTACACAATCCTCCTGTATACTTTAATCATCTCTAGATTACCTATAATACCTACTACACTATAAAGGCTATATAAACAGTTGTTGTACTATATTGTTAAGGGAATAATGATAAGAAAAAAGTCTATCCATGTTCACTACTGATGCAATTATTTTCTCAATTCTTTTTTTTTTTTCAGTTCTCGGTAGAACCTTCAGATGTGGAAGCCATGGATATAGAGGGTTAACTGTAGGTATTATTCATCTAGTTCCCTGATAGAAATTAACAGAACTTTCTATTTTCTTTTTCTTTTTTTTTAACCATATCAAAAGATACTATGATGGCCAGTTTTGTGCATCTGTTCTTGTATGCATGTGCCAGACTTTTTTTTAGAACAAATTCCTAGAAGTAGAATTGCTGGGGCATAGCGTATGTATAGATGTATAATTTTAGCCATATTGCCAATTGCTCTCTCAGTGATGGCACCAATTTTCATTCTCATTATCTGAGTTTGAGAATTCTATTTTTCCTTTGTCTTTGACAACTCTTGACATTGTCAGAGATTTTGAGTTTGGTTAATCTGACTGCTAAGAAATAATTTCTCAATGTTCTATTATTGTTAGATTTTTAAATTACTGATTCAACTTTTCACTGATTTATGAAGTCTCCTGATATTTTCTATTTCTTCTTGACTCAATTACGGTAGGTTATATTTTCCAAAAAGTTGTTTAACTGGGGCTGGGATGGTGGCTCAGCAGTAGAGTGCTTGCCTAGCACGGGCGGGATCCGGGTTCGATCCTCAGCACCACATAAAAAAATAAAGACATTGTGTTGTGTCAATCTACACCTAAAAATAAATATTAAAAAAAGTTGTTTAATTATTTACCTTTCATATATCTTGTCATAAAGTTGGTTATGGTATTTTCTTATTATTTTAAAATTTACTCCATTATTGCATTAGACTGTTTTCTATCACTGTGACAAAATACTTGAGATAAACAACTTAAAAGGAAGACATGTTTGTTTTGGCTCACAGTTTCAGAGGTTTCAGTACACAGTCAATTGTCCCTGTGCCTTTGTTCCATGGTGGTGGAACAAAGCTGCTCATTGCTTGGCATCCTGGAAGCAAAGACTGAAAGTGGAAGAGGACAGGGTTCCATCATCTCCTTCAAGGGCACACCCCCAATGACCTCACCTATTTCCACTAGGCCCAGCCTCTTAAAGGTTCCACCACTTCCCAACAGTGTCACAAGCTGGAGACCAAGCCTTTAACACAGGGCCTTTGGGGAACATCTGTAACAATCATGTAGACCTTTTCACTTCTGATATTGTTTATTATTGTCTGTTATGTTAATCTTTCAAAAAGCAAAAAACAAAAACAAAAACAAAACAAGTCTGTGTTATTGATATTCTTATTCTTTATTTGCTATTTTATTAACTTCTGTGCCTTGTGTTTGTGTGTGTGTTCATGGTGCTGGGAATTGAACCAGGCCTTATCCGTGCTAACCAAGTGCTATACCACCTAACTACCTTCCCCACCTTCTTGAAAAAATTAAAAAATTTTGAAATAAGTTCTTCCTAAATATCCTAGACTGGCCTCAAATTTACAATCCTTCTGTCTCAGCCTTCTGAGTAGCTGGGACTACAGGTATGCACTACCATGTCTGACTTCTGTGCCTGTCTTTAGACTTTTCTTTTTTCGTGATATGACCTTGTAGATCTTTTCCTAACTTCTTTAATTGCGTGCAAATTATTTTTTTAAACTTTATTTCTAACATATGAATTTAAAGTTATAAATTTGTCTTCAAAAGCACTTTAGCTGCTGTTATATGGTAACTTGATTGTCATTTAGCTACTAATATGGAACATTTTTCATCATAATTTCTTAATTGATATCTAACTACATGTATTGGTCAGCTTCCTGATACTGTAACAAAATACCTGAGTTAATAAAAACTAGTAAAGATTTATTTTGGAGCTGGGCGCGGTGGTGCACGCCTATGATCTCAGCAGCTTGGGAGGCTGAGACAAGAGGATCTCAAGTTCAAAGACAGCCTCAGCAATGGCGAGGTGCTAAACAACTCAGTGAGACCCTGTCTCTAAATAAAATACAAAAAATAGGGCTGGCTCAGTGGTTGAGTGCCCCTGAGTTCAATCCCCAGTACAAAATAAATAAATAAACAAACAAACAAATAAATAAATAAATCAATAAATAAGATTTATTTTGGCTCACAGTTTTGGAGATTTCAATTCATGGTTAGTTGGTCCATCACTTTTGGGCTTATGGCCAGAATGCACATCATGGTGGAAGCATGTGATAGAGAAAGCTGCTCACTTCATAGAAGCCAGAAAGCAAAGAGAGAAGAAGGAACTGGGATCCTCATATTCCGTTCAAGAGCACACCCCAATGACCCAACTTGCTTCCACCAAGCCCTTACTCTTAAAGTTTCTACCACCTTCCAATAATTCCATAGGTTGGTGACTTAGACTTTAACATAGGCCTCTGGGGACACTTATCCAAACAATGACATTATATTAGAGGTACACTGTGATAAGGTGATATATATATATATATATATATATATATATATATATATATTTTTTTTTTTTTTTTTTTTTTTTTTTTTTTAAACAAGGATTGGTGCTTAATCACCAAGCCACATCCTACCAGCCCTTTTTTATATTTTATTAGAGACAAGGTCTCAATGAGTTGCTCAGGTGTTGAGAGCCACAGCCAAAGGGGCTCCAGCAAACTTTCATACTGCCAGCTGATGATTGGCTCACAGTGGCCCTACCAACTTCTAGCTGATTGGCTCCTCTGCGGTGATGCTCATTAGGCTGTTTCCCCGCCCTTTCAGACTATGGAGCTGCTCATTGGGGGACTTTTTTTGGCTCCGTCCACATGACCCAGCCAATTGGCCTCAAGAACAGGAGGAGTGGGGGAGGTTGAGAGGCTTGTGGGAAGCCAGTGGTGGCAGTTGGGCTCTGAAGGTTTTTCCTGAGGAGCTGTTTTGTTTGGTGTGTGTGGTTCTAAAAATAAAGTTCGTTTCTTTTGACAAGTGGCTCCTGAATTGTGCCCAGCCAGACTGCGGCACTCAGGGCCTCATTAAATTGCTGAGGCTGGCTTAGAACTCAAAATCCTTGTGTCTCAGCCTCCCAAGTCACTGGGATTACAGGTATGTGCCACCACGCCTAGCGGTTATGTTTTTCTAAAGGATTTCTAATTTTGTTGTATTTTAGACAGATAAATGTAGTTTGGATGAAAGAAATGATTTTATGCTTGTTGAGACTTCTGTGGGACCTAGATTGGGGTCTACTTTTGTAAATGTTCCACAAATGCTTAGAAAGAATGTGTACTATTGAATTATTGAATATAGAATATTATATGTCTTTTGGTTAAATCAACTTAAATTTTAAACATTCTTTTTAATTTTCTTTTGTCCACTTTATCAGTCTTTTTCATTCCGGTCTCTCTCTTTCTTTCTTTCCTGTAAAGGACCTATCATGTGCAGAGGGGAGATGGGACTTAGCCCTTCTTGGCATCTGCTTTCCTCATGACAGCCAGGCATTGCTCAGCTGTCTTGCTTCCTCTTGGCACAGATGAGTGTCCCCACCCTTTTCTTGAATTCAAAGGCCTGTTTGTCCTTGGAGACCTTAGGAAGTTCTGTGGCTCACCACTCATATAGGGCAAAGTCACACACTTCTTTGATCACTTTCCCCACACACTTGGTGTATGCCTGATCAGGTACCTGTAGCAGCATGTGTACCTCAGTCTGTTCACTGCTTGGTCTCCTTGTGGCCCTTGTGAAACCCATGACTCTGGGCTGGGTAGAGCCATGGTTGCTGCCCTTCAATGTGGCAGAGGCTGATGAGTTTCAGACCAGTTCCTGAAAGCAGCATATTAAAATTTCCAGGTTATGATTAGAAATCATCAATTTATTTTTGTAAATCTAGCCATTTTGTCATAAATATTTTGAAGCCATATTGTTTGGGACATAAAAGTTCAGGAATATTTATAACCATCTAGTAAACTATTTGTTTTATCATTCCAAGATAATACTGTCTTTTCCTAGTGATGCTTTTACTTTTTTAAGTCAATTTTGTGTAATAAGAATGTACCTACATCAGTTTTATTTCAGTTTACTTCTGTGTAAGTGTTAATTTTAGGAGGGAGTATATTCTGTGATAAATCTCTTGCCCAGCGTGCTTGAGGTCCTATACATGAGGTCCTGCATCAGCAAGTGTATACACACACACACACACACACACACACAGTTTTAGGTAGCTTATTTAGGTAAGTAGTTTCCATCTTTTTAAAATGATATTTCTTATTTGTTTGTTTGTTTTGTTAAAGATATTTCTTTTAAAAAGCAAATGGTTGGTTTTTCTTCTTTTAAAAAATCTGAGAGAATCTCTGCATTTCAACTAGTGAGTTTAATCCTTTTACATTTATTACTATTACTGATGTGTATTGAGTTATTTCTGCTAAAGATGACCTAAGAAAAACCAACCAAGGTGGTATATTTCCTTTTCTTTAAAAAAAAATTTTTTTAGTTGTCAAAATGAACTTTATTTTATTTATTTATATGCGGTGTTGAGAATCAAATCTAATGCCTCACACGTGCTAGGCAAATGTTCTACCACTGAGCCACAACCCTAACCCATATTTCCTTATTCTTAACATTCAACATTCAACACAGAATACTTACCCCCATGTGTAAGGACTATTTTCCCACATACAAACCAAACAATCTTCCAGTGGATTCTACAGAGGACACCAGTGGTATATCCTCTAATTTGGTCAGTTCTGACACTGTCTACCTGGAGATAGTTTCAGATTCCACAGGTTGAGCATCCAGGCCTATAACACTGTCCCCCTCCTACTTTAGATGTCAGTTGCAAGCCTTGGGTTGTGACTTCTGCTTCTGACCAACAGGCTACTAATTGAGGTTCCCATGATTCCTTCCTTGGGTTTGACTAACCTGCTAGAGCAGTCCACAGAACTTTAGTCACATTTACCCGTTTATTATAAAGGCTATTACAAAAGGTACAGATAAACAACCAAATGAAGAGCTGCATAGAAGGGACATGGAGTCCCCACTCCTTGTCTGTACACACTACTCTTTAGATACCTTTATGTGTTCAGCTGTCTGGAAGCTCCCTGTATTTTGTTCGTTGGGGGTTTTTATGGAGGTTTCATCATGTAAACATGGTTGATTAAGTCATTGCACATCAGTGATCAATTGAACCTTCAGCCTCATTCTCCTCTCTGGAGGTTTGGAGGTGGGGGCTCAAGGTCCCTACCTTCTAATGACTGCTTGGTTTGCAAGTGACCAGCCCCCATCCCAAAGCTATCTAGAGGTCTTCACGACCTCCGTGGACTTATTATCATAAAAAAGATACTCCTATCACTCCGGGATTTCCAGAGCTGTATGTCAGGAAACAGAATGAAGAGCAAATGTCTCTTTCACAACATCACATCTATCATCTTATTTTGGTTTTTCTTGCTAAGCTTTGTTTATTTATTTTTACTCAATTCCTACCTTCATGAGTTGACTTTTTTATATTTCCTCCCTTCTCTTCTATTCATAAGAAAATTATACTACGTGTTGGTCAGTTTTCATTGCTGTGACCAAAATATCTGACAAGAACAACTTATAGGAGGAAATGTTTATTTTTTTTCTTTTTTTCAAAAGTATTGACTGTGTCTTTTAGACTGAATGTTAATCCTTCTTTTTTTAAATATTTATTTTTTAGTTTTTGGCGGACACAACATCTTTGTTTGTATGTAGTGCTGAGGATCGAACCCGGGCCGCACGCATGCCAGGCAAGCGCGCTACTGCTTGAGCCACATCCCCAGCCCAGAAATGTTTATTTTGGGTTCATGGTTTCAGAGGTTCAGTCCATGGTTGGCCAACTCCATTGCTCTGGGCCCAAATGAGGTTGAACATCATGGTGGAAGGACATGGCAAAGGAAAGCACCTTAGCTCATGGGAGCCCAGAAGCAGAGAGCAAGGAAGGTACCAGGGACAAAATAAAAACCCCAAAGGCATGCCCCAGTCACACCCTACCTGTCTATAGTCATCACCAGAACAGTAGTCCTTTCAAATTATTAATCCATGAACTGGATTAATTCACTAATTAATCTCATGATTTGATCATTTCACTTCTGATCATTGCTACATTATCTATCACATGAGCTTCTTGGGGAATACCTTATATCCAAACCATAACATATTCTATTTTTATTCTTATACTGGTTACTCAATAAAAGGTATAAATATTTTAGCAAAAATATCTCTCACTCCTAGACAATATAAGGAACTGAAAACCCCTTAACTGGAATCTCCTTTCTTTTCTTCTAATTATTTGTTGTTTAATATTATACTTGTGCCTTGTTTGTAAACTCCTCTCTTCCTATTTTATTACTATTTTTCTAATTTACAGACAAAACTGAGATTCAGAGAGGATACATACAAACCAAACAAAAGTCACATATCTAACAACTGGCAAAATCCACATAGGACCCACTTTCATTTGGGAATAAAGCATGTGTAGACTTTAGTTCATTAGGATATGCTAATCATTTCACTGGGTAATTTTTCAATGATCAGATTTGTGTCAAAAAGAGAGCTACTGAGTGTCCAAATATCTCTCAGTGGTGAACTGGATAAAATGTAGCTTTTGCCCTTAGTTTGGCCATGCATTGAACACTGATTCCTTGTAGACCTTATATCTCCCAGTGTGCTTACAGAATCTCATTTTAACTATAATCGAGTGACAAACAACAGGTGATGTGCTGAGAATAGATAATGATATAATATATAAGAGACTATCCCCTCCATCCCTAGGTAAGATGGTTATCATACAAAGAGATGATATCATCTTCGAGGTTTCTTATTTGAAATTTCAGTCTATGTGTCCACCCATCTATCCTTTGATGCGGGACAGTTTTATGGCTAAGGTTGGCACTGTAATTGCACAAATTTCTAGCCCACTGCTTCAGCCTTCCAATCATGTTTCTGACTAATAAGGCTGAGATCCCAGGGGAAGTAGTTTATGGACAGCTCACCACTACCTATTGTTATCCTAAGAAAGCTAACAAAGCCCACTGAAAGTGGAGAGTATCAGGGTGTCATCTCTGTTCATGAAAGACAGCCCAATTTTCAGTTGGGGAACAAAGAGTATATTTGAGGATGAAAAGCTGGTGAAATAGCTTGGCTGAGTAAATGCTCCAGCAGCAATGATTATTGCCTCATCACTCAAAGGTGAAAGAACAGAGGGAAAATGGCACAGATTGCATCCATTGCGTCCTCCAGGTTAACAGATGATAGGGAGAAGAATGGAGTTCAAAAGCTAGCTAGTACCCACATGGTCTTCTGCAAACTCTGAAAAGGAACATCTGTCCTAATTTTGGATTATGCAATCATATTGAACATTTACCTCCCTCCTCATTTAAAAAATAATTCGTGATTAAGATTTGGTGCAGTTTAGATAGATTTAGGAAGAAACATTTGAGGAACCCTGGCTGACATCAAAAAGAAAGAACCAGAACAAGGGTAGAATTAGTGTTAAGTGGCTCCCTGTGTCAGGCCCTGTGCTAAGCACTTTACAAACCTTATCTTCAATTTTCTCATTAGTCCTTTGAGGAAGTTTTTTTTTTTTTAATATTTTTTTAAGTTGTCAATGGACCTTTTTATTGCATTTATTTATATGCATTGCTGAGAATTGAACTCAGTGCCTCACACATGCTAGGCAAGCGCTCTGCCACTGAGCCACAACTTCAGCCCTTGAGGAAGGTTTTAATGTCCTCCATTTATAGGAAACAGTGAAGCTCAGAGACATGAGGTGACTTATCTAAATTTGCATCAACAGTAAGTGGAACAGCTGGTATGTGAGCTGAGGTGGGCTTGGCTATCACTCCATATTGCTTTTAGATGACATCTGTAATGGCTTAAAAGGTTGCCAGTGTGATTATAAGGTGTTCACACCAAATCTATTCCTTTCTCATCTCCCTGAGCCAATGAGGAACATTTGGCACAGATGTCTTTCCCTGACTTTATGGTGGAATCCTGCAAGATTCCCTCTCTCCTTCCACAATTCAGTTGGTGCCATTTAAAACTAGGTCTCCTGCCCCCTCTCCCCAGGTCTCAGACATGAATCTCTTATCCTGTAGACTGATCTGAACTTGAGCTTCTCCCTCTCTGCCCCACCCTCACCTCTGCTCTCGGGTTTCTATCTTCATTGCTTTCTCCAGTTTCTTCCCTCCCTTTGTTCCCCTCGAAGCCTGCCTGCGTGCCAGACACCCTTTTACTGGCTATGGATGATTTCCATTTTCTTCCTGGCTGTCTTGCCAGTGCCTCTTAGGCCACTCTGGCGCAGCTCCATTACTGGGACAACCTGATTTCCAGTCCTTCCCACCCCAGTGTCATATGATGTCACCTCACTTCCTCCCTTCAGTTTCCAATATTCATAAGTGGGAAATGCCCTGAGCATCTCCCATGAGCCAGGCCCTCGTGCACCTCCTTGCACTGAAGGTGAACTATGAACAAGGGGACTGTGGTACAGGGATGGAGACAGGTGAATAGGGTTCTCAAACAATGAGACAAGTGTCCTAATACAGCTGTGCCTGGGACGTCCTCAATGTGATCACAACAAGATAGTCTCCTCCTAGGCGGAAGGGGAGGATTGGAAATGGCTTCACAGATAAGGTAAAGACTTACCTGAATCTAAAAGAATGAGTAGGAGTCTCCATCATTTCCCACCCGCTGGGTTGCTATGGTTATAGCTATGGTGGGCGACTGAAACTTAAAAAGAGTAGGGGTAGAAGGAGAGGTGAGAAAGTGCAAGGGAGAACTTTTCGTAGCTTCTACACAATCCCCTAAAGTTGAGGGGAAATTTTATTCCTGACTGGAGTTTCTCTCTTCCACTATTAGGGAGAAATTCCTCCTTTTCATTTTGTGAAAATTAAATAGCGGAGGAGGGGACAGAAGGTTATTGCATGAATAATTGAGTTTCTCATAGTAATAGCTACCATGTTTTCAAAGGTTAGTTTCTGTGTCAGAGAGGTTGCTGTCTGTTGGAAGTTTCCCTCTGATTGAATATCATCTTTTCAGTCTGTTCCCAGTTTGCATTGTTTGAGGCTCCACCTGCTGGCTAGAGCTGCAAGTTTTGAAGTCCAATTACCCTGTCCACATGGTTCCATGGCTCCATCCTCCTTTCCTTTAGGTGTCCTGGAACCCAAGAACCCTGACAGGTGTCTCAAGGTGGAGAAGTTCAGACTGATTTGATTTTATTTAATTGGGTTGATTGTACTGAGGGTGGTGGAAGCTGGCCACCGTGGACAGTGGCCAAATCCAGGAGCTAGTTCTCAGTTCTCTGCTCCTATATGACCACAGTTGCTAGAGTGGAATCTGCTGATTGATGGGGTGGAGGAACTCTTTGAAGGTGGGCCACACCCACTTAGTGGGCTCGTCGCCAAGGTTCTCATCCCAGGTTCTTATTCTTTTCCATGTCCTTAGGGAGCCAGTCTGCTCCATAATGGTGACGAGATGCCCTAGCTTCTCCATAACATCACAAGATGGCCACAGAAGGGCTGATGCTGATGTGCCTCCCAGTCTCTTTTGCTTGTGATACGGGGTCAGAGCCTTGCAGCAGGAGTGGGACCCCATTTCACCAACTCAGTGGCTCACCAACAGCTTTCCAGGGAAGTGTCTTCATCAGTGCAGATGCCCCTTGTCACCCTTAAAAGAGCTGAGCCTCTAAAGTTGCTTTTAGCCACCACTTTATTTATCAACTATACTGGCCTAAAGCATCCAGCCCTTGAAGGACCCAGAATCAGAATCTGATAATATCCTTTCTGGTTCACTGTCAAGGCTGGCTACAATTCCCATATCTGTTTACCTCCTTGGATCCATTGCTTTTTCTTTCTTGGAACTCTCTTTGGGTTGCCCAGATTCATCCCAATATATCTCTCTAATTCTACATTTCAGGGAGAAGGTTTGGGAGGAGGGAAAGGGAATAGAGTCTTTCCCTTGAGAATATCCTTGAGCTTGCTCTGCAAACTGGCGCCTAGCTCTGTCCCCAGAGCCCTGCAAGCCAGGAGGGAGTCTTCTCTGTTATTTAAGCTTTAAAGGTGGGCCACACCCACTTAGTGGGCTCATCGCCAAAGTCCATCGCTTAGGCCCCCTGGATGTTTCCCTAGGTAAGGAAGCTGTAAAGATATCTTCAAAGGTCATCTACGCCAAACTGCCAACAGTTTCTTTTGCCAAATAAGAATGGTAAAAAAAATTGTTACACAAAAATTATTTAATTTAATCTTCACAATAACCCTGTGAAGTAGGTATTATTGTTATTCTCATTTTATAAGAACACTAAGGCCCAGAGGCAAGAAGTATTTGCCCATGCTTTCAGGGAACAGTGGCCAAACAGAGATTCAAAACCAGCTCTTTTGGACTCAAAAGCCCTTTGCACATGCTACCACAGAAGAAAAATTCTTAATAAGTAGTGTTCACTTAAGAATAAGTGGCAATGAATGCCACAATTAAGAATGGCTTTCCCATTGGTCCATTGATACTATTTCCAGTTGGTTTTGTTCTCTGTATTTGTTTTGGGCTGAATTATGTAGCCGTCCCCCTGACCCCAGTTCTTATGTTAAAGTCCCAACCCCTAATAACTCGAAATGTGACTGTGTTTGGAGATAGGGTCTTGAAAGAGGCAATTAAGGTAAAATAAGTTCATAAAGATGAGCCCTAATCCAATGACTGGTGTCCTTACAAGAAGAGGAGATGAGGACAGGTATGTACAGAGGGAAGAACTTGTGAGGACATAGGAAGAGGGTGACTATTACGGACCAAATGTCTTTTTTTCTCCTTGAATTCTCATGCTGGAAACCTAATGCCAAGGGATAGTATTAGTAGGTTGGGCCTTTGGGAGGTAATTAAGTCTGGGGGTGGAGTTCTCACGTTGGGATTAGTGCTTTTTTAAGAAGGGACACATGACCTCTGTCATGTGAGGATACAATGAGAAAACAGCCATCTGTAAGCCAGGAAGGGGGCTCTCACTGGATGCTGGTTTTACTGGCACCGTAGTCTTGTACTTCCCAGCTTTCTTGACTTTGGGAGTAAGTGTTATCCAAGACACCTAGTCTATGCCAATCTGTTATGGCATCCCAAATAAAGACAACGACCATCTCCAAGTAAAGGAAAGAGGCCAGAGCTATGCCAACCCTGCCAATATTTTGATTTTGGACTCCTAGCCTCCAGAACTATGGAAAACAAATTTCTGTTGTTTAAGCTGCCCATTCTGTACCACTTTGTTATAACAATCCTAGCAAACTCGCATAGTATTTATAACTCTTGTTACTGATTGCATTTCCCATGGAGTGGGCAAAGTGTGTTTCCATAAAGTATAAGCAGGTTCTATGAGCTCTCTTTAATAGAATTGCTGTTTCTGAGAGTATTTTTTCCCAGGTGCAAGACTGGAAAATGGAAGAGGTTATTTTCTCATTATGTTTTCTTTTCCTCTGGGAATTTGAGCTTAGCTACCATTTAAGGCATTTAAAGTACTTGTCTTTTTTTTTTTTTTGTAATTTTTTTTTTTTAGTTGTAAGTGAACACAATACCTTTATTTTCTTTATTTAGATGTGGTGCTGAGGCTGAAACCCAGGGCCTCACATATACTACATGAGCGCTCTATTGCTGAGCCACAATCCCAGCCCATAAAGTACTTGTCTTTATTGAGCAATCTGAAAGTGAGAAGCTTCACACACATTTAATCCTTAAAGTGATCTTATGAAGTGACTCTTATTTGCATTTTGCAGATGGGGAAATTGAGCCGTAAGGAGAATAATAAATTTGTGGATTTTTTACAGAGAAAGTGGTAGTAAAAACCCAAGTTTTTAACTTCTATGATTTTGATCACTGTGATTCACTCTTCTCTTCCCCAGTTGATTCTACAAATAGGAAAAAAGAGAGAAAGGCCAGGTCTTGCCACTCAAGGCATGGTCCTTGGACCAACAGCAGGCATGACTAAGAGCCTGTCAGAATTGCAGTAACTCGACCTTACCCTAAATATACTGAATCAAGACCTGCAAATTAACAAGATCCCTGGTAGGATCAACTGTCTAATTTGCAGGACCCAATCCAAAATGAAAATGCACAGCCCCTAGTTTAAAATTCACAAGATTTTCAAAATGGTAGCTGCAGAGCATTAAAGTAAGTATGGTTACAATTACATAGGTCTCACACCCATGAAGCCAACCCTGCCAGCAGGTGATACAGTTGCAGGAATGCAAGTTAACTCATGAAAAGTCCTAGAAGATTCCATGATACAACCCTTCACCAGGGGGATGTTTTCACTTTTGTTTTCTTTTAATTTTAAAAATACAAAATGTTGCATTTATACTCCTTAACTCATCAATTAGTTTTACTATAAAATAATAATTCTCGAAAAAAAGCTTGAAGGAAAATTGATACTCCTGGATACTCCTGAATAATGAACCCACCATATTGGCATGGCTAATCCATGGCAGTCTGCCTGTCTAGGAAATATGTGCAGCCCAGCATGAAAAGCCTGGACTTAACCCATTCTAGGTACAGACTGCAGAGCTCTTTAGTAGGTGATTTTTTTTTTTTTTTTTTTTTGTGGTACTGGGGATTGAACTCAGGGCCTTTTGCATGAGAAGTAGCAGGTGATTTTGACAGAATCACCCCATACAAATTTCATGCCCCCCCACTTTTTTTGGTACCAGGGATCGAACCCAGAGGTGCTTAACTACTGAGTTATATCCCCAACCCTTTTGTGTTTGTGTGTGTGTATTTGTGTGTGTGTGTGTGTGGGGGGGTACTGGGGACTGAACCCAGGGTCTTGTGGATGCAAGGCAAGCACTCTACCAACTGAGCTATATCCCCAGCCCCCCAGCCCTTTTTAAATATTTTATTTAGAGACAACGCCTCACTGAGTTGCTTAGGGCCTCGCTAAGTTGCTGAGGCTGGCTTTGAACTCATGATTCTCCTGCCTCAGCCTCTCCAGCCACTGGGATTACAGTTGTGTGCCACTGTGCCTGGCTCTCATGCTCCTTTCTTACAAGAAGCTGAGAACTCATGTGGCATCAACCTGGAGCAGAGCACAAGGCCTGGCTGGAGGCTCTTTGGACCTCAGTTTTCTCATCCATACAATGGAAAGAGGCACCTATCAGGGAGGGATGTTGTAAAGTTTAAATGAATTATTTATAAAATTAAATTCGGAGAACATTTCCTGGCATATATTAAATGTTCAATAAATGTTAGCTTATTACCACGCCCTGGAGGTTAGATTCTCATTGCACATGGAGACAAGAAGAATGTCACAAGGAGAATTTGCACAGCTCCCAGATCCCCAGGGGATGGCATTTACTCTGATGAGTTAGTTCTGACCTGGGCTCTGGTCTTCATTCTGTAGGTGTGGAAATCTGATTTTGTCAGCATGCTGAGGGTGAAGCTATAAATTAGGGGGTGTGCTTACAATACTGGACAACAATGATATGTGTGGAGGAGGGAGGGGGAAGAAGAGAGAGAGGGTGACAAGCTTAAGGAGGGTGATGAGAGATGAAGGAGGGAGGGGGAGAACTAGTAGAAGTTTAGTGTTTGATGAGGATGACCTTTCTATTTTTTTTTCCATTGAAAGAAACGATTTTCACAAAGAACTTAAAGGTCACCAAGAACAGCAGTGACAAGATGATCTTAAAGAACTGTCCCATCTCAGCTCTGACACCATGTCACCTTTGTGGGTTGCATCTTCTCAAACCGCCAGAGCTGGGTAGTGCTGTGGAGTACTTAAGCCTCAAGGGGGCACCCAAAGCTTCGGTACTAGGGACTCAGGAGCATCTAGCCAGAGCTTGTCCTCTGGATATAAAGCACAGACAGGGGATTTTTGGAGAGAAATAGGTGTTCCAGTGGATAGACTGTGCTTAGGAAAATTAAATTTCTTTCTGCTAGTCTAGGCATGTGGGATATTGAGAGATGCATTTGGGGACTTTGTTGAGGAATTTTTTTAACTTCTCAATTTCTATAATTGAATACAGCAATTAAATGCATCTATGATTTAAAAGTTAAGCATGACTATTGTAAAAAACTTCAAATATTAGAGAAAATATAAAGTTCCCTATGTTATTCACTCTCATGCCCCTCTCCCCAAAAGGGGGGGAAAACACACATGCTTAAGAGTTGGGTGTGGTTATTATAATTATATTAACTAACTAGCTAGTTAAACAAGTAAATGTGTATACAAGAACACGTTTTTGCATAAATAAGAATACTGACTTTTAAATTCACAAATATAACCTGAGCTATAAAGCAAACTGGAAAGCTTGTGCCTTGTGGCCCAGAACATTCTCTTCCCATGAGTGACTACCACAAAAAGACACATTATTAGAAGTTCATGATCTCAGTGTAAAACCAAAACAGAAGGGATGAGTTAAACTTCTGTAGACTCTCAGCTAAGAGAACATACCATCTGGGGACAAATATATTACAGATCACATTTTGTTGATCTTCTCTATGTCATTTTATTAATACACAAATTATAACTGGGTTATATTGTTACTTTTTTTTCCTTACATTTGGGTGAAAATAGTTTTCTTTAACCTACATATGAGTCCTTTGAAAAGATGCTTCATGATCTATTTAAATGATTAAAACCATCCGACTAATTTTTGACTCACATTTTAAAAGAAAGTGGTGAAAGGGAAATTAAAAAAAAATTATTTGTTGTTTTTAGGTAAGCATGACAGTAGGGTATATTTTGACATATTATATGAACATGGGGTGCAACCTATTGCAATTTTGATCCCATTCTTGTATGTTGAATATATGTGGTGTTACATGGGTCATGTATTCATATATGAACAATATGAAAGTTATGTCAGATTCATTCTACTGTCTTTCCTATTCTCATCCCTCCTCCTTTCCCTTCATTCCCCTTTGTCTATCCAATGATCTTCTATACTTCCCCTCCCTATCTTCCTTTATTATGTGTTAGCATCCACATATCAGAGAGAACATTCAACCTTTGGTTTTTTGTGACTTGCTTATTTCACTTAGAATGGTATTCTCCAGTTCCATCCATTTACCAGCAAATGCCAGAATTTCATTCTTCTTTACAGCTGAGTAATATTCCATTTTTTTTTTGTATATATATATAATCACATTTTCTTTATCCATTCATCAGTTAAAGGGCACCTAGATTGATTCCATAGCTTGGCCATTGTGAATTGAGCAGCTATGAACATTGATGTGGCTGCATCATTGTAGTATGTTGATTTTAAGTCCTTTGAGTATAAGCTGAGGAGTGGTATAACTGGGTCAAATGGTGGTTCCATTCCAAGAGGAATCTCCTTACTGCTTTCCAGAGTGTTTGCACCAATTTGTAGTGCCTCAAGCAATGTATGAGTGAAAATTTTCTCCCACATCCTTGCCAACATTTATTGTTATTGTATTCTTAATAATTGCCATTCTGACTGGTGTGAGATGGAATCTCAGTTTATTTAATTTTCATTTCTCTAATTGCTAGAGATATTGAACATTTTTCATATATATATATGTTTTTCACATATATATTCACATACACACATATATAAACACATATATATATACTTCTTCTTCTGTGAAGTGCCTGTTCAATTCCTTTGCCCATTTATTGGTTGGGTTATTTGTTTTTTTTTTTTTTTTTTTTTTTGGTATTAAGTTTTTTGAGTTCTTTGTATGTCCTGGAGATTAATGCTCTTATCTGAGGTGCAGGTGGTAAAAATTTTCTCCCATTCTGTAGTCTCTCTGTTCTTGTTCTTGATTATTTCCTTTGCTATGAAGAAGCTTTTTAATTTTATGCCATCCCATATATTGATTCTTGATTTTATTTCTTGTGCTTTAGGAATCTTTTTGAGGAAGTCTGTTCCTGAGACAGTATGATGGAGAGTTGGGCCTACTTTTTCTTCTAGTATGCACAGGTCTCTGGTGTAATCCAAGGTCCTTAATCCACTTTGAGTTGAATTTAGTGCAGGGTAAGAGATAGGGGTTCAATTTTAATCTACTACATGTCAATATCCAGTTTTCCCAGCACCATTTGTTGAAGAGGCTATCTTTTCTCCAATGTATGTTTATGGTGCCTTTGCCTAATTGAGATAACTATATTTATGTAGGTTTGTCTCAGTGTACTTTATTATGTAACTTTGGTCCACATATTTATTTTGGTGCCAATACCATGCAGTTTTTGTTACTATAGCTTTGCAATACAGTTTAAGCTCTGGTATTGTGATGCCTTCTACTTCACTTTTCTTACCAAGGATTGTTTTGGCTATTCTGGGCCTCTTATTTTTCCATATAAATTTCATGACTGATTTTTCTATTTCTATGAAGAATTTTATTGGAATTTTAATGGGATTTGCATTAAACCTGTATAGTGCTTTTGGTAGTTTGGCCATCTTGACAATATTAATTCTGCCTAGCCAAGAACATGGGACGTCTTTCCATTTTCTAAGGTCTTCTTCAATTTCTTTCTTTACTATTCTATAGTTTTCATGGTAACGTCTTTCATCTCTTTTGTTAGATTGATTCTCAAGGTTTTTTTTTTTTTGAGGCTATTGTGAATGGGATAGTTTTCTCTAATTTCTCTTTCAGCTGATAAGTCATTGGTATTTAGGATACAATTGATTTATGTGTGTTAATTTTAATCCTGCTACTTTGATGAAATTGTTTGAGTTCAAGAAGCTTTTTGATGTGTTTTTTTCTTCTAAATATAGAATCATGTCATTGGCAAATAGGGACAGTTTGAGCTCTTCTTTTCCTATTGGTATCCCTTTAATTTCTTTCTTTTGTCTAATTGCTCTGACTAGGGTTTCAAGACTATGTTGAACAGAGGTGATGAAAAAGGGCATTCCTGTCTTGCTCCGGGTTTTAGAGGGAATGCTTTGAATTTTTCTCCATTAAAGTAATATTGGCCTTGGATTTAGCATATATAGCTTTTATAATGTTAAGGTATGTTCCTACTATCCTTAGTTTTTCTAGGGTTTTGAACATGAATGGATGCTGAATTTTGTCAAATGCTTTTTCTGCATCTATTGAGATAATCATGTGGTTCTCTAAGTCTGTTGAAGTGATGAATTACATTTATTGATTTCTGTATGTTGAACGAACACTGAATCCCTAGAATGAATCCCACTTGATCATGGTGTGCTGAGAGCCATTGCCAAGTAGGAATGATGCATGGCAATTTCTTTGTCAGCCTACTCCATGTTGCTTAGAGGAAGGACTCTCCATTGTAGAAATGGGCTTGCCTTTGGACCCAGGTCATTTGCAGTGACATTGCATGTAAGGTGACCTTGCTCAAGGACCAGGGCGGATCCAGGTTTAGGGTGTATCCTGCTGGGATTAGGGAGTATCCTGCTCCTTGGGTTTAGGGCGGTTCCAGGTTTAAGGTGTACCCTGCTGGGAATAAGGCGTATCCTGCTGCCTCAGGCGCGCCCACTCCTTGAGTTCCTGTTGAGTTCTCGCGGGACTCAGAGAGTATTTGGGATTCAGAGCCCGGTGGAGTGGGTGGATTTTGCCCAGAACGTGGATTTGGCCCAGAACGTGTTTGTGTTTGTAGAATGCCGGTGTGAGTTCGGCAATAAAGAATTGCTGTTTGAATCTACAAGGCTGTGAGTGGCTCGTGATTTTGTGCCCAGCCAGACTGCGGCAATGGTGCACTATCTTTTAAATATGCTTTTGTAAGCAATCTGCCAGGATTTTATAAAGAATTTTTGCATCTAGGTTCAAGAGGGATATTGGTCTGAAGTTTTCTTTTCTTGATGTGTCTTTGTCTGGTTTTGATAGCATAGTGATACTCGCTTCATAGAATTGAGTTTGGAAGGGTCCCTCCTTTTCTATGTCATGGGATAATTTGAGGAGCATTGGTGTTAGTTTTTCTTGAAAGGTCTGGTAGAACTTGGCTGAGAATCCATCTGGTCCTGGGCTTTTCTTTGTTGGTAGGCTTTTGATGGCATCTTTAATTTCATTGCTTGAAATTGATCTGCTTAAATTTTCCATGTCTTCCTGTTTCAATTTGGGTAGATCATGTCTCTAGAAATGTGTCCATGTCAGCATGATTCTCTTTTTTATTGGAGTATAGATTTTCAAAAACATTTTTTGATTATCATCTGAATTTCAATAGTGTCCATGGTGATATTTCCTGTTGTCACGAGCAGCTTCTCAGCCTTGTCTGGTTACCAGGAGTTCCCTTCCGGATATCTGCACTGGACCCCGGACCGCGACGTACGCGAACACCAAGCACGAACTCGATTGCCTTTTGAAATGCTGGTTTATTCGCACACCACACAAAGCAATACACGAGGTGACTGGCTCACACTGCACGATCTTACTCTCAGGCGATGAGAGTTGATTGTGAGCAAATACATGGAGTTTCCCTCGCGCTTATATACTCTATATGTTTACAACAAACTTGTTTGTGTCTAACTTATCTAACATAAGCACACTACCTAGTTACATCATCAACTTATCTAACATGGGCATACTATCTAGTCATCCTATAGCCAAAAACATGTTTACAACTAAAAAGTCACTTAGTCACTGCAAAGTCCAAAACAAGTCCAAAACAAGTCCTTTTGCTGATTCATGTTGTTTGTTCATCCTTGATGTTTACTCCTGTCATTCCACCCCCTTGATACGGAGGCGCCGATGTTACTGATGGTGCCGATGTATCAAAGCGACAAGTACGGTCCCCTGTCTTAGGTCGTCCATTCGGAAGTTGCCCGTCCTCGGGGAAACGTATGGGCTGTCGCGGCCCTGCAAACCAATCTTCAGATTGGAAGATGCAATCCACGGCATCCATGCAGCCACCGACCACACAGGAGTGCAGAAAAGGCTGAAGCATAGCACGAAACTCACAGCAGAAGGGAGCTTTCACTCTTGGAACGAAAAGTTGTTTCAATCGTAAATAAATGTCCAAATCCAAATCCTTTACTAGATCCAAATCTATCACCAAATTGTGAACTATCATAAATGGATAATTAACATCTTTTTCAGAGAACATCGGAATTGGAGTCATCCGGTCCTTCCTGAATAATAGGTCGTTCCTCAGCTTGCGTCCTAATATCCGTTTGATGATTATCTGGTCCACAGACATAGTTCCTCAAGAAATTCTACAATATTAACCAATCTTAGGTAAGTGTTGATGACAATCCACATAAGTCCATAATTTAATAAAGTAAGGCTTACAAATGTTTCTTAAACATATGTCAAATAAAGATCTAGGAACATATGTATTCCTTTGTCTGCATTGCGAATTGATTCTACACAATACAGCATCACCAAATAATAATGATCTATTATAGTTAAGTGAAATAAGTCCATTAACATAAAAAGTACCTGCATTAGAGTGTAAGGTTAATAAATCATGATCAGACTTCATCACTTCAGTGAACAATCCAAATAAAGTCTTAACACACAAATGTATATTATATCTACAATAAACATCACAATGCAAATTATTATCAGAAATACAATTCCAAACATGATTCAAAAACATACACAAAGAGGGCACTTGGCCTTCCAAGGTCCTATCCAGTGGACACCATGGTCCACTGCGTAAGGTTACTAGTCTACATAAAAGAGAAAAACGTTCCTGCCCAAACAGTGTATATGCACTATATAAAAACCATGTATTTACATGAAATTCGATGCAAAGATGACAATTTGCATAGTGCAACTGTTCAGAATAATTCCTCAATCTTTCCGTCCTTCTCCTTCTTGAATTTGATTTTCTTAGTGCCTTTCGCTTCATGGTCCCTGTAATGTTGAAGTTTATTCATTTTAATGTAAGTTTTCTTTCCTGCAGACTTATTGATCTTTAAACAAACCTTAATACATAATACAAATAATACAAAACAACATACATATAGCAATCCTTCCTTAAGCCAATGGAAAGGGTTCCATCTCATAATGCAACTAACATCTGCATGAACCAATTTTCTAAAGAAACCTACAAAACTACAATCATAAGTATACTGAAAGTCACGCGGAATCAAGTATCCGGAATCAACCAACATTTTAACTTTATGAGTTTCTCCTGAGAATCTTTGGAGAAGTTCAGTAGTTTGATTATGTACTGTCTCAATTTCCTTTCCCAATGAAGCATAAATGGACTTAGCTGCCTCCGTCGCCTTCATCATATGCTTATATTCTTCCGACAGAGGTGGCTGGGGCACAAAAGTATGTAACCCAAAAGTATGATTAGACAAATAAACCACCTGAGTCAGGACTCGTACATTTCTCGTGTTAGTAAAATTCAAACTCCTAAACAGATGTTTCTGAACGGTCAAATTCATATGTTCCATCATCATGACATTAGTATGTATATGGCAACCAGCATTCAGACTCAAAGAATCACTATAAGAAATGTTTTGCCATCGTTGAACCATGTACGGTTCAGGATAACAAGACAACATATTAAAATTCCCAAGATCTAACAAAGTAGCCTGAGGCATAGATATAGTTATATCAGAAGTCCTAGGTTCATCTGAGAAAAGATCATAGGCTATAACAGTTGTTTTACCTATCGCATAAGTGGCTTCACTAGGCACATAATATGACATATTGTTCCATTTCAACCAATAAAACTTATCAAATGGTATTATCCAATCTTTACCAATTTTCTTTGGTATAGCCTTAGTTGGATATCCTATTACAACCTTAGATGTCGACATTTGCCATAAATTAATCATACAGACACCAGTTTCACACCAAGAATCCTTTGTAGGATCTAATATGGTTATAGCTGATGCAGTTTCCATGCCTATGCCAGTTCTAAATAACAGTCTTATTTCTTCTAATCCCGCGGTGATCATTGCCTGCAGATGTTCACACTCCTGAGTTGCCTCCAATTGTTTCATGCGTACATTCCACGATGCATCCATAGTCTCGATCACCTTACTTAATGAATCAACATGATGTTTCAAAAGTTCCTGTTCTGCAGAAAGTCTTTCCATAAGCAAGGACGCGGAGTGCAGATTTTTAGATAATTGTGAGATAACAAAGTTCTGTTTATTCTGAAGTCCTCGAAGAGCTGAAATTTCTACTCGAAGTTCCTCCGTCATTGCTCCAGCGATTGCTGCCCCCAAAGCTGCTCCGGCCAGGAAAGCGCCAATCGCTGCGAACTGCAAAGGTCTCCGTCCTGCTGCATTTCTTTGAACTGAATAAAACAAATCTGGCAACACAGTAGACTCAAAAGAAGGACATACAGTTTCACCTTTCAACAAATCACTAACAGACAATCGTAACACAATTGGCTGTACTTGTGGTTGTATCAAAAATCTAACTGGCTGATGTAGTAAAGGTAAAAATCCTGGAGCCTCTAAAGTCTTCATAAAATTACCGTCCTTTTCCTTGCGTGGGAAGAGGACCGCTCTTGGGAAATGGGCAGTAACCCATCCCTTGGTTTCATTAAATCCTCCTCTATCAATTAAGCAAGGATTCAAAGAGGTCGGTTCCATGTAGCATTTCTGCATATCCATCTTTGTACTATATATAATATGATTACCTGCATGTGCATCAAACACATCAGTATTATTATGTAAAACATCATGTGTTACAATATCATAAAGATTCCATTCATTTTCACTTCCTGGTAATAACATATACCAGTAATAAGGTAATTTTCCTGGATATATTTTACTAGGCCAAGTAGAGAAATCCATTCCTTGTGTCAACCACCATTTCAGAGTTCTTCTATCTGCTACATCCACATGGTATCTAATTATAGTATCCCAGAGCTGTGCTCTAGGGCACCCAGTCTTCAATGACCAGTAGTCATCAGCATTTACCAGGTAAGTTTCTGTTTTGTAATTCACTAAAGTAACTTCATCCAAATCTGGTGGTACAAATGCAAGAGAATATACTGTTGGATGTAAAGTATAATCCCTCGTTTGTTTTTCCTCATTGCCTAATACAACATTACCACCTTCATAATGTTTGGAAACATTTCCAGTTATATTTACATCAAGAGGAATATCATAGTACGTGGAATCATTATGCATAATAGACCTATGAATACCAATCACATATTGCCATGAATGTGGAAACCATCTGCAAATAGATCTTTCCATAGCTAAACTAACATTTTTAGTGTCCACATAATTAGAATCAACTCCCATCGGGATTGACATATTATGGACATTCACTCTGATTTTGTCATCACTCAAATTAAACACGGGAATCAAAGTCCCAAAGAAATTATCATAAAACTTAAAGGTACAGTCTTCGCATTTATAATAAGGCCACTTTGAAGATTCTCCTTTGGATCCATTATAAGTATAATCTACCTGCAGAAATGTAACATTATAAAAGTGTTTTTCCAAAATATCCTTAGGTGTGACAACCAATACAGGTTGCCAGGACTGATTATCAAACCTATGCCACGTATTATTCACCTCAAGATGCATATGAGAGGCATTCAAATATACAGCATGAAGAGGATTCTGTACACAATTTTGTCTGCTAAAATTATAACACCATGTCCAATTAAATATATTATAATATTGTGTGTAGTTTTTCCACACTGTCTGGTTAACAATGTATTTGTCCACGGTGAATTTATACTCATGTAACCCTGGACTATGCACTCTCTGTCCCAATTTCGGGCCATCCACAATCTCTGAGAGGTCCCATTCATTGTTGGCATTTTTAAAGACATACCTCCTTGTTTTGTTTTCAAATAATAGCCATCCAGAGTGATTAAACATTCCAAATTCAGGATGTAATACCCCAGTCGTCCTGTAAACTGGACCCAGCCTACAGGCCTGTGTGTGAATCTTATAAGTTACAGATGAATAATTACCAATTTTATAATAATATCTATATTGGCACCACTTAAGGAAGGTTGAATCAACAGGGAAGCAAACTCTACCAATAAATGCTTGTCCCTGTGTTCGGTTAAGCATATCTCCAAAAATGCTACGGATACAAACATACCCGATTTTATCCTTTATTTTAGGAGGCGTGGCCACGGGTTTAACCAAGTTATGGGTAAATGGCTGTGGTAAAGGGTCGGTCAACACAACAGGTGATCGCCAAGTGGCGGTACCTAAGGTATTGACTTTCCACCAATTATCTATAGTAAGATAAGATTGGTTCCGTATTTCTAAGGATCTATCAGGATTCTGTAGAATCTCGAACTTTCCATATATAGGTAAATTAGGAAAATCCGCTACACAAGATACATAATGGGTATAATTCAAATGAGTCCTGCTTTGCACATCTTCAATATATATAGACATATTCCTTTGTTTAGTGCTCATGGAATCTAGATACTGCTGTAACTCTTTTGGACACCATGTCCCGTAGGGTTCAACTAAAACTTGCGGCCATCTAGGCAATGGCCTAGCTCCTTGTAAATGTCTAGGCAATCCTTTCCACTCATCCAACATTTTCTTAGAATCATTATATGGCAACAAATTTATCCCCAACGTAGTTGTTCGTGGGGTTGTAGTTGTAAATTCATCAGAACCTTCTTCCTCTCCATCATCATATGAAGAATAGTCATATTCTTCATATTCATAATCGAATAAATTATAATCATTCTGTTTGTTGGACACCCAAACCTGAAAAGGCAGTGATGCAACATCCTTTTCTGCTGCTTCTATACATGTAAAGTCATTCTCTTCTGTAGACTCCTCAAAAGTATATACAGTAAGGTTTGGATTATTAAGCACTGCTGCTGTAGCATTATAGCTCTTAACTAAAGGTTTGCCTCCAAGTTTCCTATAATAATACACAAAATGTGGCTTATAAGACCACATATCCATAATCCCAGGTACCAGGTGACATCGGAGGGGGTTAGTTTCATATTTATTAG
Organism: Marmota monax; assembly: GCF_021218885.2. Classification (NCBI taxonomy): domain Eukaryota; kingdom Metazoa; phylum Chordata; class Mammalia; order Rodentia; family Sciuridae; genus Marmota; species Marmota monax. The sequence goes on along the minus strand of NW_026692072.1, from coordinate 1,047,432 downwards.
AATATCCTCCATCCGCACTAGATCTAAACATTGGGCTATATATCCCAACTGTATTGATGTCCCAAAAATGGTCACACCCCTTAGGTGCGGAGTATTTGTTATAATGGTGGCAAAATGCATAATTATGATAAAACAAGTATCTAATAGCAGTAAAATTTTGTAGGAATTTGTTACTTCTCCAATATTGTGGTATTACTGCACAAGAATTATTACACTCTTGAAGTGAATGAGTGAAATTAATATAATTGAAGATCCAATCTTTGTAAGAATGCTTGGTCAGGTTAATGTTCCTGATACCAAAATAATATGGAGTTGTAGTAGTAAAAGTAGTGGGAGTTGTAGTTTGATTTCCCATTACTGAATAGAACTGCAGGGCTATCAAAAGTAGCAAAAATAACAAAAGTAACAAAGTCCTAGGTGCCATTACCAGAAACACAGTGTATAATTAAGTACATAACAGGGTAGCAACTCCCGTGCCAACAATTTATGATTCACGTTAATAAAACAAGTAGAACCATTCAAAAGAGCTGTCTGCCATTCGTTACAATAAAAATATCCACCCAAAAACAAGCAAGAATATACAATCAGGATAATAAAGCATATGTTAAACCAAACACACAAACGTTTACCTAGTGACAACATCTTGGCTTTTTACTAATCTGAGGTCCCCTTTTCCAGTTGATACCCATAGGGTATTTCCTTGTCCGTGTGATACAATCTCACCTTTAATTACAGAGTTATCTTTTCTGTTACGTATCCACACCTTATATGGTCTTATATTATCTGGGTTTGGGTCCCCGTCTGCCTGTACATCGATGTCCTTTTGGAATGTTTCCTCAAAGGGTGATCTCCTGTGCAGTCTTTGCCTAGAATTAAGTTCAAAAACTGCAATCAGTATTGCCTTGTCAAACGGCACATCTTGTCCTATCTGCCACAATTTAGTCTTTAATAATCCATTGAACCTTTCAATATTTCCTGCTGCTTGTGGATTATAGGCCAAATGAAAATCCCAATTAATTCCTAAAACGTCAGCTAATTTCTGAACATTTCTACCAGTAAAATGAGAACCCTGATCGGAAGTCACATTCCAAGGACATCCATATGCTGCACACCAGCTCCAAATAGTTTTCATAGTAGAGCTTTGATCTGCATGTCTACTTGCACATGCATGTCCCAATCCGGTACTACAATCTACCATAGTACACACATATTTTCCATTCTGCAAAGGACCAATATAATCAATTTGTACCTTCTCATTAAATCCTCTAGGGGATGGTCTATTGTGGGGTGGGTCTCTCCGGAAACGTTGCACCGAGGATGCACATAGTTCACATCCAGATATCGCACGCTTACATGCTCCCCAGGTAACTTTTATATTTCTGCCCTGAAACCACTGGAACATTCCATGTGTTCCAATATGTCCTAATTCCTTATGCAATTGTCGGATCTCATCCTCCGAAATATCAGCATTCAATTCAGGAAGTTTTATATGCCAATTTGGGTCACGTTTCAACCGAATCTTTGTATCTGTTTTATCTAATATTTTCCAAGGGGCCTTATTCACCAATTTTAGCCCTTCGGAATCAAATTTACTCAATTTGTCTGCCACATCATTAAATTTAGATATTTCATCTGTACGTCCTGTGTGAGCATCAACGTGCGCTATCTTTACATGTATAGGTGCCTCCGCAAGAAATTTCCAAATATGTATTCCCCATACATCTTTTCCATTAATTTTATAATCAGATTCCTTCCACTTTGCAGACCATATGGCAATACCATTACAAACTGCCCATGAGTCCGAAAAAACGTGTATATACTTTTTCTTTTCATGGATAGATTGTTCAACGGCCAATTTTACTGCACAGAGTTCTGCTAACTGTGCTGAGGCATCCGAGCCTTCCTTCACTAAGATCTTATTATCACTTGGTCGATATGCCACAGCTTTCCATTTAGTGATATTTCCTACTACTTTACTTGATCCATCTGTGAACCATGCATTTTTATGAGAAGCAACTGCCCCCCATCTTCCAATAGGTTGTGTCTTTGGTTGTTTAACCTCTACCGGTACTTCTACCATAGGCTGAGCAAAAACTAATTCTGATAACCTTAATGTCTTATTATTCCCTGACACTGTTGCATCATTAATTATAGTTAACAAATACCATTTCCATTTCAACACTTTTTGTTCCATGGGTAAACCTCTAAAATCTTCCTCCTTAGTTCGTACCCAATCCAAAATTGGTATCTGAGTTCTTAATGTAACTACTCTATTAGTTAAAACAAAACCTAGACTCTGTACCGCCGTATAAGCTGTCCACACTGTTTTTTCAAAGAAAGAGTACTTGTTTTCGGAAAAAGGAAATCTTTTGGAGTAAAACCCAACTGGTTTAGTCTGACTATTACTTTTAGTATATATGCCCCAATTTCCAAAGTCATTGGCATATATTATATCAATTATAATTTCTTCACCAGGTTGAGGTACATACAATTGGGTATATGTCTGAACATATTCCTTAGCTAATTCTAATGACTTTTTCTGTTCCGGTCCCCATACAAAGTCCGCAGCTTTCCTGCATACCCTGTGTATTGGAGCCAGAATCATTTGCAAATATGGAATATGTAATCTCCAATATCCCAAAATGCCCATCACCTGCTGAGCCTCTGTCTTGGTTTTTGGTGACTGTAAAGCCAAAATCTTATTTATCACCGCATCCGGAACCTTAGGTCCTTCTGTAGTCCACACCACCCCCAGATACTTAACTGACGTGGCTGGACCCTGAATTTTATCAGGATTAATGGACCATCCTTTTGACTTCAATAATGTAACTACCTCGTCCTTTACCTTATTTAACTCGGTCATATCTTTCCCAGCAATTAATATATCATCTACATATGACCATAACTTAGTAGTTCCTTTATCTTGAAAATCCTTTAACGTTTCTTGTAAAGTTACATGTGCTATAATTGGGCTATTTTTATATCCTTGTGGTAACCTCTTAAACCTATATTGTACTGATTCCCAAGTGAATGTAGTCAATTCTCTACTCTTAATATCTAATGGGATAGCGAAAAACATATCACTCAAATCTATAGCACAAAAACAAGTAGGTGAAAAATTTCTAATTTGAGCATAAATGGACTCTACATCTGGGAGAGTACCTGGCATAGAGGGGGTTACTTTATTTATATTCCTATAGTCTACCGTCAATCTCCACTTGCCATTAGGTTTCATAACAGGCCATACTGGACTGTTATATTTAAATGATGATGCCTTTTCTATTATATCTTTTTCCAACATTTCCTTTATTGTGGTGCTAATCTCTTCATGTCCTCCTTTAATAGGATACTGTTTAGTAAATACTGGTGGAGTATGGGGCAATTTTACTGGATCAATCTTTACTTGGCTTAAAATTTTTGTTTCAAAACACTTCAATCTCTTCAAAGGTAACCATTCACCATATAATAACCTGAGTTCCTGAATTCCTAATACTCCATGTGGAACTTTGCCTACCAATACTTGTATTGTATAATCCAAATCATATATTTTAAATGTTACCCATTCTTTTCTCATTTCTGCACTATGTCCAGATACTCCTTGTACTATAACTTTTTCCTTAGCTGGTTTATTATTTACAAAATCATCTCTGACTATTGTTACCTCGCTTCCCGTATCTATCAGGAAGGAGTCTGTATATTCTTGATTATCAACTATAAATTTTAATTGTATGAACGGCCGGGTGTCTGGCCGTTTTGCCATCTGGGTGTTCCAAACCTCTGCATTGTTAAACCAAACCTTCTTCTTTGGCCCTGCACCTGACTTCCTCGCGGTACCGGCCTTTGTGGGTTCATTCTCCTTCCTATCTGTCTGTTGTTTACAGCAACATTTCCTTGTGTCCAGGCTTGTCCTGGTCGCACCTTTCTCCAGTCTTTGCCATTTCCCAACATATTTCTGTTTCTTGGGAGGCTCCGCTGGCCAGGCGGGCCTCCCAAACGGAAGTTTTTTGTCTGGTAACATTTAATATTTCCGTTACCATTTGTTGGAAAACAGACTGGGTTTCGGGCTTTAGCTTGAAATGTCATTGCAGCTTGAAATGACATTTTGTGCTCTTGTTGTAATTCTCGATGTTGCTTTAAGAACTCAACTACATCCCATAGGGTGTTGGCTCCAGCTAGCATGGTTGCCAACATCATTCTATGCTGTTCTGGTGCCCCTTTTATAATTATTCTCCTAAGCGCGGCTGTTAAGTGAGCACTTAAAGGGGATCCTTGAAACTGATTATAAATTTTGCTAAAAATAGCTAACTTCTTTACTATCTTAATCCCTTCACTGGGATTCTTCCACTGTATCTGGCCTTCAAAGGCACCCCAATCTATATGTGGGATGGCCTCTGCCCAGGCTATTGCAATCCAATCCCAAAGTGTGCGTACCCTGTCAGGTTCCTCTTGTATAATCTTTGCTAAAGTGTCCGCAACACTCGGATTGTCTATCTGGATATTAACCACCTGCATCTCCTTGCCTGCGAGTCTTATAGACTCGCCTCCCTTACTATGAATTGTAAACAAAAAGTCTCCGTCGGTCTGACCTTTCTGTGAAAAATCTTGCCTTAACTGAACCATTTCAGGTCTAGTTAAGTCCCTAGTTTCAATAACTTGTTCCAACCCATCTGGGCGTCCCCGTCCGGGTGTGGATGTTTTAATTACTGAAACTGGCATGCTGGCCTTATCAGGAGCTTCCAGCTGGTTCAATATATCTTTCAAAAATGGGTTATTACTTCCATTTTTAAGGGCTTCTTTTACTAACCTTTTGCCTCTTAGCCTGTCATCATCTATATCATCTATAATTTTACATAATATTCCCGGGATTTCTTTCTTGTCAGCCCGTTCCATTATGGGCTTGACGGTCTGAGGATTACTTAATGTTACCTCAACTGTGGTTCCTTTCTGGAACTCAGGCATCTTTGCCTGAACAATTCTTTCAATACCTCGCCATGGCGATTGAGATTTTAATTCCTTTTGCTCGAGCTTTAGTTCTCCTATTCTACATTTCTGCCCAAATCTTTTTATTACTTCCTTGAAGCCCATGTTGCTATTTTTAAGAGGATCCTCAGTTTAGCTATATGAATTTTCCAAGCAATAAACCCGTTTGTTTCTATCTTATAAGGTATCTGACTTATTCCCTGATGCCAGCTATATAGTGCCCAATTCTCTATCCTTTCCTTAAGCCACCCCATGCACAGGGACCACCGTCCTCCTAAGGATTTTGGTGGGGGCACTCCCCTTTCATTCCACCTTCAGCCTAGACGCCGGACGATCACGGTCATTCTAGGTTTTCAGTAGAAGAAATTGTGCATTGCCATGTGGGTTATATTTACCTGCTCCGGAGCTCTTCTTCCGTATCCTGCCGACTACGCCAACTGTCACGAGCAGCTTCTCAGCCTTGTCTGGTTACCAGGAGTTCCCTTCCGGATATCTGCACTGGACCCCGGACCGCGACGTACGCGAACACCAAGCACGAACTCGATTGCCTTTTGAAATGCTGGTTTATTCGCACACCACACAAAGCAATACACGAGGTGACTGGCTCACACTGCACGATCTTACTCTCAGGCGATGAGAGTTGATTGTGAGCAAATACATGGAGTTTCCCTCGCGCTTATATACTCTATATGTTTACAACAAACTTGTTTGTGTCTAACTTATCTAACATAAGCACACTACCTAGTTACATCATCAACTTATCTAACATGGGCATACTATCTAGTCATCCTATAGCCAAAAACATGTTTACAACTAAAAAGTCACTTAGTCACTGCAAAGTCCAAAACAAGTCCAAAACAAGTCCTTTTGCTGATTCATGTTGTTTGTTCATCCTTGATGTTTACTCCTGTCACCTGTTCATCATAAATTTTTAGTGATTTGAGTTTTTTCTCTCTTTCTCTTTGTTAGCTTGGCTAAGGGTTTATTGATTTTATTTATTTTTCAAAGAACCAACTTTTTGTTTTATCTATTTTTTATTTTCTTTTGTTTATTTGTTTCAATTTCATTGATTTTGGCTCTGATTTTAATTATTTCCTGTCTTCTACTGATTTTAGGGTTGATTTGTTCTTCTTTTTCTAGGGCTTTGAGATGTAATGTTAGGTTATTTATTTGGTGACTTTCTATTTTTTTTAAAGAATGCACTCAGTGCAATGAATTTTCCTCTTAGCACTGCCTTCATAGTGTCCCAGAGATTTTAATAAGTCTTGTCATAATTCTCATTTACCTCTAAGTATTTTTTTTTATTTCATCCTGATTTCTCCTATTATCATTGGTCATTCAATAGTGTATTATTTCGTCTCTAAGTGTTAGAGTAGCTTCTATTCTTTTTATCTTGTCATTGATTTCTAATTTCATTCCATTATGATCTGCTAGAATGCAAAGTATTATCTCTTTTTTAATATTTGCTAAGAATTGCTTTGAGGCATAAGATATGGTCTATTTTACAGAGAAGAAAGTGTATTTGGTCCTTGATGGATGAAATATTCTATATATATCTGTTAAGCCTAAATTATTAATTGTATTTATTAGTTCAATAGCTTTTTAATTTAGTTTTTGTTTGGAGGATCTATCTATTGATGAGAGGGACATTTTAAAGTCACCTAGTATTATTGTGTTGTGGTCTATTTGCTTCTTGAAATTGAGAAGGGTTTGTTTGATATACAAAGATGCTCCATTGTTTAGGGCATAAATATTTATGACTATTATTTCTTGTTGATGAATAATTCCCTTAAGCAGTATGAAATGTCCTTCTTGGCCCTTCTGATTAGCTCTGGCTTGATGTCTAGTTTATCTGATAAGAGGATAGAAACCCCTGCTTGTTTCCAAGATCCATGATATATTTTTTATGTGAATGATATGTTTTTTCCCCCTCATTTTACCTTCAGTCTGTGGATGTCTTTGCTTATGAGGTGAGTCTCTTAGAGATAGCATATTGTTGGGTCTTGTTTTTTAATCCAATCTGCCAGTCTACATCTTTCAGGCCATTTAATTCAATGTTATTATTGAGATATGATTTTTATTTGCTGTCATTTTGATTTATTTCTGGTTTTTAATTTAAATTAGTTTCTCCTTTGATTGACTACTCTTCTAGTTTCTCCCTTTGCTGTTTTCACTTTTATTTTTCATTTCTTCTTCATGAAATACTTTATTGAATATGTTTTATAGTGCAGGCTTTCCAGTTATGAATTCTTTTAACTTTTGTTTATTGTGGAAGGTTTTTAATTTCATCGTCAATTCTGAAGCTTAATTTTGCTTGGTATAGTATTCTCGGCTGGCATCCATTTTCTTTCAGAGCTTGGTATATATTATTCTAAGACCTTCTAGATTTGAGGGCTTGAGTTGAAAAATCAGCTTAAATCTGGGTTGGTTTCACTCTAAATGTTATTTATTGCTTTTCTCTGGCAGCCATTAAAATTCTATCCTTATTCTGTATGTTAGGCATTTTCATAATAATGTGTCTTGGTGCGCATCTGTTGTAATTTTGCGTATTTGAAGCCCTGTAAGTCGCTTGTATTTGGTTTTCCATTTCATTCTTAAAGTTTGGGAAATTTTCTGATATCATTTCATTGAAAAGACTGTGCATTTCTTTAGTTTGTATATCTGATCCTTCATCTATCCCAATAAATCATGTTTGGTCTTTTCATGCTGTCCCTTATTTCTTGGAAGTTCTGTTCATGGTCTCTTAACATCTTTTTCCCATGGTCAGCTTTATTTTCTAGATTATATATTTTGTCTTCATTGTCTAAAACTCTGTTACAAGGGGTCTAGTCTATTGGTGATGTTTTTCATTGAATTTTTCTTGGGGGACAGGACCAGGAATTGAAAGGGGCACTTGGCCACTGAGTACATCCCCAGCCCTATTTTGTATTTGATTTAGGGACAGGGTTCTCACTGAGTTGCTTAATGCCTCACAGTTGCTGAAGCTGGCTTTGAACTGGCGATCCTCTTGCCTCAGCCTCCTGAACCACTGGGATTTCAGGCATATACCACCATGCCTGGCCTCCATTAAATTTTTTATTTAGTTTATTGATCACTTCATTTTGAGGATTTCTGACTGATTGTCCTTCAGGATCTCTATCTCCTTGTTGAAATAATCTTTCACTTCTTATATTTTCTGATTTAATTTCTTATGTCATCTTTTACCTCGTAGATGAGTTTGACCATGAACTTTCTGAATTCCATCTCTGACATTTCTTCCACTGTGGTGTCTGGAGTCTACTGTTGAGGCAGTCTGGGTTATTTGAGATAGTTTTTTTTTTCTCTTGCTTTTTCATATTGTTTGTATGTCTACACATCTATCTGGACGGATCTGATGTTGTGGAGTTTCTACCTTATGAGTTTATAGTGTCCCTCTATGTGACTAGTACCTCACAGATTGAGCGAGGAGCCCAAGGATAGCAACAGGTCTGCAAATAATATACAGCAGTAGACTAGGCTCTTAGTTCCTATCTTGATATCTAGTGTTAATTGTTACAATATATAGGGATAGTATGATAAGCAATTTCCATCAGTAAAAACATTACATCAATCATGTATTATGTCTGGCTTAACATCAAACAATAAATGCGTCAATACCTTCTGCTGTATTAATTATTGCTGTGACAAAGGGAAATTTTTAGTGCCAGTTACTTAAAATTGACAGGCCTAAAGCCTATTCACATCAATAAGTCTAAAATCAAATGCTGCCATCAGCTATAACTATAAACATATAAAGTCTTTCTTTAAAATAATCAATTTTCCTGTTTCCTTCACATATATAAACCTGGAAACTGAGCTGTGGTTACTTTCAGGCACACAATGCACAGATGGTTCCTCAGGCTTCAAAGTGTTCTTCATCTCATCCACTAGAGGGTACCTGAGAGTTACCTAACAAAAGCACTCGGGAAACCAAATTTAAAAATCTGAGCTAGAAACCACAGATCTAAAGTGATATAGTCTCTCTCTCTCTCTCTCTCTCTCTCTCTCTCTCTCTCTCTCTCTCTCCCTTCTGGAACATCACTAATCAAATTCAGTTTACTAAAAGATGGCCATATCCCCCACCACCAAATTGCACTTTCCAATTTGTAGACCGATTCTCTCTTGTGAACAATTTTTGTATCTTACCTAGAGAGAGGGATGTGAGCATTTTACAATATATTAAATGTGAGCATTTTTCTCATGAAAATTGTGATATTTAAGTTTACCAGAAAAGGTAATTTTGTCATCATGATTTCAGAACTGTTTCTCTATCTTTTTTTTTTTTGTAATTAGTATATAACTCAATTGGATTCACCCCAAACAGTTTCATGAAATAAGCAGATTTTTTTCTCTCTCTTATTAGGTTCATCTTCTACTTCTCACTCCCGTTTCATGTTCCAGTAAGAACCAATTAATATATTAGCTATTAAACCTAAAAATTGGAAATAGTCCAAATGGCCAGTTAGTAAGGAAAGCCATCAGTGATATGTTAATAAAGCCAGAATTAGACAGGCAGATAGGCAAGGGTCAGATCCAGAGAATGGAGGGATTGCAATGCTAATTCCTTCAGAGGCCTTTCTCCACCCTTATCAAGAACCTGCCCCTGCTCCAACCTGTTGCTGTGGTAACCTGTCCCAGGAATGGCCCCTCCCTACAGGGAGTTGTTAATTACGCCCCCTTCCTGCCCAGATCACTCCAACTTGGCCCCTCTGGCCTAATCATAAAAGATAAGAGGAAGATTTTGTCATTTTTTAATGCACAGTAATACTCCATTGTGTATAAATGCCACATTTTTTTTTATCCATTCATCTATTGAAGGGCATCTAGGTTGGTTCCACAGTCTTGCTATTGTGAACTGTGCTGCTATGAACATCGATGTAGCAGTGTCCCTGTAGCATGCTCTTTTTAGGTCTTTAGGGAATAGACCAAGAAGGGGAATAGCTGGGTCAAATGGTGGCTCCATTCCCAGCTTTCCAAGAAATCTCCATACTGCTTTCCAAATTGGCTGCATCAATCTGCAGTCCCACCAGCAATGTACAAGTGTACCCTTTTCCCCACATCCTCGCCAGCACTTGTTGTTTGACTTCATAATGGCTGCCAATGGATGGCATTAGAGCAGATTATGCTAAGTGAAGCTAGCCAATCCCTAAAAAACAAATGCCAAATGTCTTCTTTGATATAAGGAGAGTAACTAAGATCAGAGTAGGGACGAAGAGCAGGAGAAGAAGATTAACATTTAACAGGGATGAGAGGTGGGAGGGAAAGGGAGAGAGAAGGGAAATTGCATGGTAATGGAAGGAGACCCTCAGGGTTATACAGTGGAGGGGGTAGAGAGAGAGGAGGGGAGGGGAGGGGAGAGGTGGGGAGGGGGGAGGGTGGAGGATGGGAAAGGCAGCAGAGCACAACAGACACTAGTATGGCAATATGTAAATCAATGGATGTGTAACTGATGTGATTCTGCATTCTGTGTATGGGGTGAAGGTGGGAGTTCATAACCCACTTGAATCAAAGTGTGGAATATGATATGTCAAGAAATTTGTAATGTTTTGAACAACCCACAATAAAAAATTTAAAAAAAAATTAGATGAAATTGATTTTTAAAGAAGTATAATATCATATAATGGATCAACTTTAACGTGCCAAAGAACACAGAACTATACTTAAAAGATATTTTAATAGTGCAAATCAATAGCTGTAGGCAATGACAAAATATGTGATAAATAAGTTAGTTGCAGTTAACATTTATGCGATCCTTAATTATGTGGTGCTTTCCAATGAAGTTGAAAATAAAGCAAAATTCCATCCATCAAAAAAAAAAAAGATAAGAGGAAGAGGGCAGAAGAACAAAGGAAGCCTAGGACATATAAAAAGGCAAAACACCCTCACTTCTTGGGATTCCAGGATGCAAGCTATGGCCCCCTTCTCCCTCCCGGGAGAAGTCTATGTTACCCCTATTTAAATAAACCCTGCTTTATATGCTTGCCTCGGCGTGTTTCTCTAATGTTATACTTCAACATATGAGGGAGCAGAATTAGTCATCAATAACCGGAGTATCATTATGACAATGGATATTTATATTAATCTATTAATTATGTTGTGTACAAATTATAACACTAATGTAATACCATTAGGAATACTTTTACAAAATGACCACCTAAGTGTCAGTTCCTGGGATGATGAACAAGAAAAAAGTTCTGGTCCTTAAGGAGTCTGTGATTTGGTGTGCATGGGGTGTGTGAAGGGACCCATAACCAACTACTTAAACCGGTAAGGATTATGGGCATGGTTTTTGGAGTCAGAAGTTCAGACACTCCTGTGCATTTGTTATACGACCTTGAACAAATTATTTCAACTGTATCTGAACTTTGGCTTTGTCATCTGTTAAATGGGGATAATACCTACCTTAATTTTATTGTGAAAATTAAGTGAGATGATGAACACAGAGCTCTGACACCTAGTACTGAGTGTGGAGTTTGATACAGGATAGTAGCAGTGGTGGTTGACCTTCATTGCTTTCTTTGTGTAGCAGGAAACAGGCTACAGCCCACTCATGACAGACTGGCTTAGTGAGCCACCACCGAGATGAGGAAGAAGTATCCTTCCAGGGCGAGACAATTTCTCTGGTCAGGCAAGATTTAGCCACATCCCCAAAGTCCAATTATCTGGATAGCCCAGTGGATTTTGGCTGCCTGGCATGTGGAAAAAATCATTGAGAAGAGTGATTCTTCAGTGACATAAATTTCCCCTTAGAGTGATATAAATTTCTGTTTTTGCTTTAGCTGCTTCGAGGCACAGGGGTCCAAGTGGGCTTCTTAGGGGGAAGTCTTCTTCTTCCCACATGGGCTGGCTGACCCCAAACAGAACCCTGTTCACTGAGAAATAGCCCGGGATGACAGAGAAAGTGTCTCTCAAGCAAAGGTATGAGTGGTGCTGAAATCCAGGGAACGGTGGAGCCAAGAGTTGAGTGGGAGCTGAGTGACAGTGACATCCAAACAGGTTCCAGGCTGAGGAAGGCAGAAACTCTGCTGAAATCCAAGGTGTCGTCAAGGACTAGAAACCAGAGAGATGAGTGCACAGGACAGGAAAAGGAACATGGCTTGGGGCTGCCAAGGTGGAATTGCTGCTACCCATTCCCCGTTCTGATTTGGTACAAATGAGGAGAAACATAGTTTTTGAAAAGATGGTGGAGGAGATGTAGGATGGTTCAATTAGATGGGTTGGGCTGGTTATTTAAAGATTTAACCTAAAAATAAAAAAATTAAAAAAGAGAAGAATTATCACAGCTACAAATAATTGAGTGCCTACTGTGGATTAGAGGTTTGATAAATGAAGCAAAACAACAATTTTCAACATAGGAGTCTTTTTCTTCCTGCTATGCACTTAAAACAGGATTTGGTTCTGGGACAGATCCATGTGGGTCTTTGGATTAATATGGTCACAAAAATATCTCTTTATTTACTTCCTTGCAAGTTAGGCATCAGTGTAACCATGTTTTGCAGAAAAAGCGATTAAAGTTTAGGGGTTGTTATAATTTAGATTTGGAATGTCCCCCAAAGGCCTATGTGTTAAAAGCTTGGTCCCCAACTTGGTGCTATTGGGAGGTGGTAGAAACTTGAAGAGGTGAGGCCTACTGGGAAGTCTTCTGGTCATGGGGAGCGTGCCCTGTAGGGGACAGTGGGACCCTCCTCCTTCCTTTCTCTCTCTCTCTTTTTTTTTCCATCAGAGGATAAGTGCTTAGCTGCATTATGCACTTCCTTCCCAGGATGGGCTGCCTCACCACAGGCCCAAAAAGCCAGAGGGCCAACCGACCATGGACTGAAGCCTATTCTCCACCTAACTATTTGTCTCAGGTATTTTTTCCAGACACAGAAAGCTAACTAACATAGAGAGATTATATATGTGGTTTGTTGGAGTCATGAGGCCCAAATTGGAATCCATGGCCATCCAACTCTGAAGCTCACTCCGGAGCCACTCTACCAGAATCATACAGGTGTGTTGCTGTGAACAAGGTGTGGACCATGGTTGCTGGGACTTGGATTTGAATCTGCTCAAGGGTTTACTAGCTTTGTCCTCTTGGGCTGTTATTTAACAACTAGCAGTCTGCTTTTCCCCATCTGTAAGCCAGGGGTAATAATAGCCCCTTCCTCAAAGGTTGCTCTGAGATTATGTGACAATATATGTGGGACATGTAGGATGGACCTGGCAAATGGAAGGGACCCAATAAATGTTAGTTATTATTATAATATACCATGTTGGCCTCTGAGAGGGGTACTTTGGCATCTGTCTGAGCCCGTTTCACTGAAAGCACCAGAAACATATCCTGTCTTGGAAATGTCTCACATAATGGATTGTGTCTGTTTAACTCAGTCTGTACTGTGCTTCGAATACCAGGCATCCACGAAATGCCTTGGATGATGCTATTACCCAACTGCATGAGTGGGTTTGATAGCTTTTCCGAAGGGCTGGTATTTCAGTTGTGCAACTGTAACTGCTTCATGGCAATAGAAAAGATTTATTTTGAGGACCCCAATCAACCCCCAGCCCTATTTCTCAAACTCCGGCTACATCACGAGATGTCAAAGTCATGCAGTATTAGCGTTTGGTCAAAGGTGCTGGTGGCATTTTGCAGATGTAATGACACAAGTTGTCTAGGATGGCTTTGTGCTGCTTTCTGCCCATGCCCAGCTCACTCTTTTAAGATCCAGCTGATGGGAAAAGTCAGCCGGAAGCTCACCCAGAGGGCATGGAAGGACAAAAAAAAAAAAACTTGCTTGTTCAACTTTGTAGGAATCTGGGGCCTTGGACTGGGTGAAAGGTGCCACACAGTGAAGGAAAGGGCCTGGTAACCATCTTTGCTTGGACCCAAGAAGGGCCAAGTAAAAGATCTCTAAAAAAAAATTAAATATACTGAATTTGCATGACTTCTGGATATGATGACTCCCCTCCCCCAAAAGGGGAAACAGGAATAGGGTTAGAGGGCAGAAGAAAAAGCAGAGATTTTTCTATTAATGGGTCACTTATGTCAGTGAGGTAAACCATAAATAACTATTTAAAAACTGGGTTGTGGGACCTGAAGGCTGAAGAACTGTGTGCTTGCTTCACTTGGGGTCTCTCCCAGCTGGCTGATCCTAACTTATGTTGAAGAAAATGAGTCGACCAAGGAAGTTTTCATATTATAACAGTTACATCTTGTGTCCTGAAGCTCAGTGTCCTCGTTCTCTATATCTTGAGGATGTGATATGTGGAGACATGAGGTTCAAACAATGATCCAGCCATGAACCTGTGCTGGGCCATAGGCAAGTTACCTGACCTCAGTTTGTTCATCTGTAGGATGGAATTAATGAAAGAATCTACTTGCATAAGATATGTGTAATGGAAAAGAAAAATAGCATTTTAAACCAAAACTGACAATAGCTACTTCTGCCTTTTAAGGGAGGTGGGCCTGCTTGATACCAGTAGGGAAACAGAATTTTTCTTTGTGCCCTTCCCCAGAGATTGATAGAAAGTCATGAGTGGGAGGAATTAGTATATGCTTGGGTACAAGAGCAGCTGTTTAAGGGAGCACAGTGATGGTGTTGGGCTGTACCAAGGGGAGACTGGAGCTGACTGTGGGCAGAGAGGCTGGAGAGGACTGAATTGATCTGTCCGATAAAATGGGGGAAATAAATAGTTCTAGGGGGATTTGGGTGGCTAGTAAGGGATGGAAAAGAGAGAGGCGCCCCAAGCAATATTGCAGAAGGCAGATCTTAAGGAGCTAGGAGAGCCCAGCTATTATCTATTTACATGTTCATATATGACAAAGAAGAGTACTTTGTGGCATGAATGAGCATTTACTAAATGGCAGTGAGTAGTCGTGTAGCAAGGCCATCTTGTTGTTCCCCTCTTGTCTCTCCTGGAGGAACAATGTCACCTTTCTTTGTGTTGTGTATATGTATGTGCATGTGCATTTATGGCTGTTGGGCATTGGGAGCAAATGGCAAAGAGGCATGTATGTAATGGGTGCAAGTTCTGGCTCTAGAGGGTTTATTTCTGTTTCTTCTTTTTTTTTCCTATTTTTAAATTGGGGGCAAAAAATGCTAGCATGCCTATTGGGTAAATGAGGAGTTGAGATAAGATAGTCTGGCAATTCATGGGTTAGTTATCATTCACTAAATGTTAGAGTGTTGTATAGTAATAATCATATGAAGATAGCATTCTGTCCTAGAATGCCTACTTTGTGGTGTTATTGTAAACTTTACATGCATGTTCACTGCAGAAAACTGGGAAAAAATGGGAAAATAACAATCACTCCAACAAAATGATCACCACTATTAACGTTTCAACTTATGCCCTTTTTTCCCAAGTGCACATACATCTTTGTTCTATCTTTTCAAAATGGGATACTGTTCTATAATCTGCTTTTTAAAACTTTTAATCTTAGCAATAGACCATGAACCTTTCCCTGTGGATGAGTTACTTCTTAAAATAGACATTCTGGTAGAAATAGCCATGCTCTGGGCAAATGATTCATTACTATTCTTTTTTTTTTTTTTAATGATTAGTGTGTGGGGGGTGATGCCTGTGGCTGTCCAAATCTGGGAGACTTGCACATTATACTTCCTTCCTGGAAAATTAGCAGGACACATGTAAAAAGCATGTCAAAAGCTCCGACCTGGATTAGATCAATGTTTTCCCAACTAATTTAACACTGGAGCCATTTATTCACATAACTCTTATTAATGTCGTAGGACTCTGGGGGAAACACCACTGTAGCCTAATGCTTCCTTAAGAGTAGGGAGCGGGTCTTGTTCGTTTTTGGTTGTTTCCACTCTGCTTTACAATTGGTTTCTTAAAGAAATTATGAAAAATGGTCTGAGCCTGATGAATCCACTTTCTAAGCAACAGCCACACACGTGTGACTCGGGGGCCAAGGGCAGAGGCTGGGGCTGCGCTCTGAAGAGTCTCTCAGTGTAAAGCTAATTGGCCCCTTTGGGGATGAACCTGTGAACTTGGCCTCGTTAGCGCCAGCTCAAAACAGCTGAGTTGCTCTATCTGGTGCCACGCAATTGTTTTCCTACCCAGATTCTCATGCTGTCCTCCAGGTGGCGATGCTGGTTTGTTGACCTTCTGAGAGCCCTAAGCGTGGGCCAAGAAAAGCCTGGAATTGAGGGGAAGCAGATGCGGAGGAGGCCCAAGTTGGGGTGGAATGATTGAAAATGCGAAGGCACTTGAAGTTTGCAGTTGACAGAAGTTGAGGCATCAACTCTCGCACTGGGTATCCAGACCCAGGCTTTAAAGAATCGTGAAGAACCAATAAGCCATGTATATGCACCGCTAGCATTTATTGACCCCAAGCCATGGGACTGGAAAATATGCCAGATATTTTTATTTATTATTTCTTTTAATCTCCTGAACAGATCATAAGGCAGGTCCTGAAGGTAGAAGTAGAAGAACTTGAAACTGAACCTTGGTTCCTAGGCCTGGTATTATATCTGAGAGCTTTGCCAGACTAAAATGAGAAGGTATTTATCAGAGATTAATAAATGAAAAAATGGTTGGGCACAATGATGCCTGCCTGTAATCCTGACAACTTGGGAGGCGGAGGCAGGAGGATCGAAAGTTCAAAGCCAGCCTCAGCAATTTAGTGAGGCCCTAAGCAACTTAGTGAGACCCTGTCCCAAAATAAAAAATAAAAAGGTCTGGGGATAGCTCTAAGTGAGACACCCCCGGATTCAATCCCTAGTACCAAAATAAATAAAAGAAAAATAATTGTATCTCTCTCTCTCTTTCATTTCATTAGTACAAGATGGGCCTGATACCAGTTCATGAAATTAATATCAGGGGTTTTTTTTGTTTGTTTGTTTTTTTAGCTAGCCACCTGCTAAATAAATTATAGTTGTCCCTCGGTAACCATAGAAGATGGGTTCTAGGACCCCCTGCATATACAAAATCTATGTTTGCTCAAGTTTCTTATGTAAAATGGCATAGTATTTACCTGTAACCTGTGCATAGCCTCCTGTTGCTTTAAATCACCTCAAGATTACCTATGACACCTAATAGAATGAAAATACTATGTAAATAGTTGTTATATTATAGTTTATAATTTTTATTTTTGTACTGTTATTATTTTCAAAAATTTTTGATCCATGGAAGATTGTTTCCAAGGATGTGGAACCCATGGATACTGGAGGACTGACTAATTAGAGTCCTGGTCTGCAGCTGTAGATTTACAACATTCAGATCTGGGTGGTGAAGATATTCTTTTTCAGAATTCCTATCATCTTTGGGGCTGGGATTGTGGCTCAGTGGTAGAGTGTTTGCCTAGCATGCATGAGGCCCTGGGTTCGAACCTCAGCACCATATAAATGTAAAATAAAGACATTGTATCCACCTAAAACTAAAAAATAAATGTAAAAAAAGAATTCCTACCATCTTTTTAGTTCTGGTGGTCATTATGCAATATGATAATGACATGCAAAACAGAACAATTCCATAGTGCACAGGTTAAAATTCATCTGTAGACTCAGTGGTTCCATTCAGCAGCACCGTGTCCCCATAAAAATAGGACATGTTCAAGTTGTTTCTTTAAATGCCTCTTTCCCCTAGTGAAACGTGCATTTGTTAAGGGAAGGGACGATGCCCTTCATTTCTTCATTCATGAGATCTAGCAAAGTATCTTAATAAATCATTGGCAAAGTTTAAATGAATGAGGGAATGAAAAGTGTCTCCTGTAGAAATGATATCAGAGCATGAACTTATGCAGGAACCAAGGGAATTTAGTCTAAACTAGAAGAAAGACCTGAGAGAGACATAAGAATCATCTACAAATATGCAACAGGTTGTCATATGCACGAAATTCTAGAAAAATGTTGTATCTTTTTTTTTTTTTTTGCTACTGGGGATTGAACTCAGGGTGCTTAACCACTGAGCCACATCCCCAGATCTTTTTTGTATTTTGTTTAGAGACAAGATCTCACTGAGTTGCTTAGGGCCTTGCTAAGCTGCTGAGGCTGGCTTTGAACTCATGATCCTTCTGCCTCAGCCTCCTGAGCTGTTGGGATTACAGGCGTGGGCCACCATGCTGGTGGTTTTCTGGTCTTCAGATAGAAAGCTGGAGGAGGCCACTCTCTTTTAGAAAAAAGAATTTAGGAACTATCTAAAAATAAAAGGTGTTGCTGTCTAAAATTAAAAGGTGTTACATTTTAGTGCAGTGACCTTCCATCTTGAAGCAGAGGTGGGATGGCCATCTGTTGGGAATGTAGGGGAAGGGGGTTTCTTCACCATGGGTGAGGTTGAACATCTGTCTGACTCTTGCTTTGTGCCAGCACCAGAACAGTGTAGGCCACACCCTTAAATATTTGTTGAACAAATGAGTAACCATCTTATATGAACTGAGGATTCATTCAGCAAAGACTTATTAACGGCCTCTGGCTACAAACTAGAAGCTAAGGACAAAAGTTGGGAGGGTCCTCTGGTTCTTGGCAACAACGTGGGCAAGGTTTAGGCCAAAAGCAAGAGGCAAAAGTGATCCAGACAGATGCCTGACCTTTCCTTGTTGGTCTTCCTTCTAGTATAACTCTCCTGTTTTTCCTCTCTCCCTACTTTTTCTGTTTTAAAAATCTCTCCCCATTTCTAATGTCAGAATCAGGTGTGAAACAATGAAACAATGGAGTCATAGTACCGATGCTTATAGGGTATTTATTTTAACTTCTTTGAGCCATGTATCTTAAATCATAAATGGGGATAAACATACCCACCTCTTAGGGATAAGAACATGATTCAATATAGGTTTTCTTGTTTGGACCCAAATTTGATCCTGTAGTTGATGGAGGATGGTAAATGGCACCACCCTCCACCCAGCCTGAAATCCCATGATTTCCCTCCACTCACCTCTCAGTGACCATATAGCCGCCTTCTTTTCTTTTCCTTTTTTTTTGTATCAGGGATTGAACTCAAGAGCACTCGACCACTGAGCCACATCCCCAGCCCTATTTTGTATTTTATTTAGAGACAGGGTCTCACTGAGTTGCTTAGTGCCTCACAATTGCTGAGGCTGGCTTTGAACTTGCAATCCTCCTGTCTCAGCCTCCTGAGCTGCCGGGATTATAGGCTTGCAACACCACACCCAGCTAACTATGTTTGACATTTTTGAGAGGCTACCAAAATCTTTTTTCAAAGTGGCTATACCATTTTACAATTTCTCTACATCCTTACCAACACTAGTTATTGTCTGTGTTTCTTAATATAGCCACCCTAGTAGGTATAAAGTGGTGCTGTGTTGTGATTTTGATTTGCATTTCCCTAATTATTAATGACATGGAACACCTTCTCATGTGCTTATTGTCCATTTGTATATCTGATGTTCTTTGCCCATTTTTAAAATTGAGTTATCTTTTCACCATTAATTGTAAGAGTTCTTTAATTTTCTGCATACAGTTCCTTATCGGGTATATTATTTTCAGATGTTATATCCTAGCTTATGAGCTATATTTTCATTTTCTGCGAGGTATACAAAAATCTTTAATTTTGAGAATAATAATTTCTTTCTTTTTTTGTTACTTGAGCTTTGATGACATATTTGAAAAACCATTGCCTAACCGAAGGTCACAGAGATTGACTCCTGTATTTTCTTCTAATGTTTTGTAGCTTTAGCTCTCACATTTGGGTCTACAATCCATTTTTTTTTTGGGGGGGGTACTGGGGATTAAACTCAGGGCCACTCAACCACCAAGCCACATCCCCAATCTTATTTTGTATTTGATTTAGAGACAGGGTCTCACTGAGTTGCTTAGTGCCTCACTGTTGCTGAGGCTGGCTTTGAACTTGCGATCCTCCCGCCTCAGCCTCTTAAACTACTGGGTTTCAGGTGTGTGCCACCATGCTTGGCCCCTACGATCCATTTTGAGTTAGTTATGCATATGGTATGATGTAGAGCCACGTGATCTTTTAAAAACACAAACCAGATTCAGAACTTCCCTGTTGAAATTCCTTACTACCTTCTACTTCTCTTAGAACAAAATCCAAGTTCCTCACTGCAAGGTCTTCTTTCTCCCCCTCTTCCTGCTTTGATGTTCTTGCACTGCCATTCCCTGTACCTAAAACAAGAGTGCCCGGGGCTACTCTCATTCTTTAGATTTAAAAGTGCCTTCTTTATTGAGACTTTTGTGGCCACCCTATTGAAAGTAGGTTCCCTACTGCCCCTTCTTCCCCATCACCATGCACTGATGCACTGTAATTACCAAGGCCATGTTCACCTTGTCTACATATTTGTTTACTTGGTTTTTGTCCCTCCCACTCATGGGAGGGCCCAGGGCCATGCCTGTCTCCTTTACCATTATGCCTAGCACTCGTACCTAATATAGGTGCTCAGTAAATATTTGTTTTAATGAGCATCACAAACTGTTCTTCTGTTCACAGCATCCTTTCCCACTTTTTTTGATTTCTATTATTCTATTGCCTCCCCCGCATTGCTTTTTTACCTGAATTTTCTTTTATTGCTTGTTTTCCTGAGATATGAAACAATGGTGTACAGAACTGATTTCGGCTTTTTTTTTTTTTTTTTTTTAGTTTTCTTCTCTTTTCTCTGCTTATTGCTTTTAGCATGTAAGAATCAGTATCGAATTCAGCTCCTCAGCCCTCACCAATTTTATTTTATTTTTTCTGAAACTTTCTCAGTAGAAACTAAACATTGCGTTCTTTTGGTCTTTTCTTACATTTTCCTATGAGTAAGGCTTTTCTGCTTAATGAAGATGCAGACTAAACCGAATTTCTTTTTCACCTCAGAGAGCAACTGGCTGAGTAGCAGGACAAGCAAACACCAATAAACACCAGGGGGTTTATCATCAACACTTAAAAAAAGTCACTAAGACTCAGATAGGCTAGGCTGAAGATGTCATAGATTCCAAATAAATGGATTCGGAAATTGTTACGACCCTTCGGCAAACTAAATTGAATTAACCAAATTAACAAATGCTTTTTGTATAGAAATTCTCTGAGAAGTCATCACATAATAATGTGTTCTAAAAAAACCCTGCAGAATAATTTCTTCCAGGTGACTGCCTGCTTACGTGGAGAGGCTGGGGCCCTTTGCTTGGTGACATATCTCTGCACACATTTCTGCTTCCTATCAATTTCGCAGGATTATCATCATAAAAGAGGAACACACCTTCATCTTAATGTTAAGCTCCACTCCCCCCCACTAAGAGAAACGCTTTTGATGAAGACCGCAGCCAGAAACACGGTTAAAGACCCTTTCACCTGAATGTCTCATTCTGGAATTTTCTTTTCAGTTTGCCATCTTGCTTATCATTCACAGATATCCAAATATCTAAGAAGTGAGCCCAAAAGATGATTGAAACTTTTGATCTGAGAAATAACTCACACATTTGTTTTGCTTTGTTCTAATCTTCAGAGCTGTGTATCATGCTGACAAGTTCTCGATTTTTAAAAAACAGATTTTTCCTTTGGGCTTTCTCCTCCTTTCATTGTGGTAATATTTTCTCCTATCTTCCATCTTCTAAAAAAAAAGTAGGTGTAACAGTCTAATCAGCCTTTACCAACTTTTCTGCAAGAACAAGGCAGAAAATATGAAGATATAAATCAAGAATTGTTATTATTGTTTATGTAGTCGTGATATATGGTTCCACTGAGCTTTGAGTTTTACATGGCCACTTTGAAAACACAGAATGCTGCTCAGGCACAAGCAATTTGTTTCTGAGCCCTGGGCTTGGATATTTCTAATAAATATTATTCTGCCTCTGATTTTATGATATCAACAAGATACCCAAGCAATAAAATATTTTCAGATTCCTGGTATTAAGTCCACATTGTCAAAGAAAGATAATGACTCTAAACTTCAGGTATGGTAGGTAGACAAGACATTAGGCACAAAATAAATAAATTTTTGTAAATCATTGTAATGATGATGATCGTTTTATGCATGGGGAAAAGTCTCAAAGGATGTCTATAAACATTAAGCTGTTATTTCTAGATAGAGAAATTATAGATGGTTTTAATTTTCTTTTTTTTTTTTGCTTATTTATATTAATTTTCTCACTGTGAATACATATTACTTTTGAGATGAATAAGATCCTTTTCAAAGAATATACATAGGAAGAGTTGATAAAACTAGGTATGAAAATAGAATGAGTAACATTAATGGAAAATAGGGGTGGCTTCTGAAGCTGACTATCTTCCGGTCATTTCTGAGTTCATACTGTGCACATTCTCTGTTGGCTTTGATGAAAGTGCTGACTACCTGTTGTCCACCCACATCCCTGTATCTGAGCCAGATCAATATATCTATCCATTTTCTAGATCCAGGAGAAGCAAGAGCAGATTTACTTTCCGATGAGAAAAAGGCTCCTCATTTCATTCCTGACTGGCTCCCACTCCAATCCCATTTCTACCCTCCTCCGGATTCCTGGCTTTTTCTCCTGTCTGAAGCCCTGTGGTTCCCTCAGGGCACTCTTAAGGCTTGGTGTGAACTCAACATTGCAGCTCTGAAAAACTCAGACTTCAAAGACCCATGACATAGCCACCTTACCCTCCCCCTCTACATGCCTCCCTCCCTTACTCCCTGGTCCAAAGACTGTCAAGGAGAACAGACTGAAAGGCCCCCCTTTATTAGGATAACCCACTCTCTTGCCTCTTAATGCCTCATCTTGCTATTCAATTTGGGAACTTATGTCAACTGGCAGAGAAGGTTGGACCCAAAGACACACTATGGCAGCGTTTGGAGGAGTGGTCTCAGGTCCAACATCTGGGATACGTTCAGGTACATGAACCAGAATGGCCACATCCATGACTTGTGCGTGGTATTTGTCCTGATTGATTGGTACCCATATCTTATCAGTTGTTAAATATTTTGATGTTCTCAGAGTAAAGTTTTAGTGTTGTAGATGGTCAGTGTTTACAAAAGACCTGAACTTGTATGTGATTTAGTGTTAGCCTTTTGCCTCCTGCAAGCCTTGGTTTACACTTTGGGAAAATGGGGATATTAATACTGCCTTTTCCACTTCAAAGAGTTACTGTGATGATCAAATTGTCATTGTGGATGAAGAAGTTCTCTATAAACTGTGAGAGATTGTGCACAGCAAGGTATGATGATAGAAATGATCAATAATGATGATAACCGTGCTCCTGGTGAAGGTCAAGGTGATAAGGATAATAAAGAATAAAAAGAAGACAAACTTGGGAGCATCATGGACTATGCTTTTCTAGTTCAATATGCTCCTGACATTGCTCCCTGGCCTGCAATTCATAGTAACAGTTAGACAGAAGCAATATAAACTGGCAACATCAACCTTCTCTGCTTTATGCCATTGTAGCTCCCAGGTTGTTCACTGGCCAAGCGCTGATAGGTGCTTCCCTTTGTTTGTGGGCATCCATTCCCTGATTTATGTCACACCCTGGCTGGAAACCCTTCTGTCCCATAATTCCCAACACCTGGGACAGCTCTTGATGTTCATTTAATGATCTGCTAGGACCCAGAGCCAGCAGAATAGAAATGTGGGATTGTCCTGCTGGGTTCTTGTACCCCCTACACTGCCTAGTCTGAGCAGGATTCTCATGAGCCTCCTTCTGAAACGTGCTCCTGATCTCCCAACCCATTTGGCAAGAAGGAGCTATTAAATGTGGCCAGACAGAGTTAGTAATTGGTTCCCTTTCTCTCTCCCTCCCTTTTTCTCTTTTTTGTCTGGCTTGTTTAACCCCTACCCACCCCGCTTTATGAAGACTCTAGGTCTTCATCAAGTAGGATTCTTCCCGTTGATCTTGACAACAGTTCTTGCCCACGTGGAAAGGGGAAGAAGAGTACCATTGAGTCTGTTCCAACAGAGGAAGCACACGGTCATAGAGTAATTGGCTCCTAGAATTCATTCAGAGCAAGGAGTTTAACCTCGGGGTAGCAGAGAGGTCTAGCTCCTATGGCCTTGAGGGAGAAATATGCTCTAGAAGGGGTTGCCTTTCCCTTTGTTAATGGTACGGGTAAAGACACTTCCTGCAGAGGAGGCTCCTTCCTTGTGAGGCTTTTCTGTCCCTTGAGGTATCATAAATGACCTCTGGAATCCTCTCCTCCTCTTTTCCATGTACTTTGGAATCAAGTCTTTAAAAATTATACAGCAAATATGGTAGTGGGGGCGGGAGGAGATCTGAGGAAACAGGACTTAAGAGTCATAAAGCCCTCTCGTTTATAAGGAGAAAAGAGGGCCTTATGGTGGGAGGGGACTTTTCCAGTGGCCCCAGATTTAACTTTTTTTTTTTTTTTTTTGGTGGTGCCAGGGGTTGAACCCAGGGCCTTGTGCATGCTAGGCAAACACTCTACCAACTGAGCTGTATCTCCAGTCCTATATATTATGTCTAAATGAACTTAAGATGCAGACACAAAGACACACTGACAGAATTCAACCATTAAAACATCACGATTTCCCTTTGATCCCATTTTTATGTTTCTTCACTTGTAAAGAGCCCCCTGACCTCTGAGAGACCCTGGACATGATCATGGAGTACTTTGGCTGTTAAAAGGTGTCCATTTATGGGAGAACTTATTCTATTTGGTTGTTATATTGGCCATCTCAACAGCTCTATAAAGTTGGGACTATTATCAGCTCCACTGCACTGAGGGAGAAACTGAGGCTCTCCTGAAGGCCACGTGGCTAGAAAGTAGAGAGGCTAGGGTACAAATCCAGACAGGCTGAATGCTGAAGCGTCTTTCATCCCTCCATTGCTGGCAACGCAGAGCATCGTTTATAGCTAACCCTTTCTAAGGTGCACTGGGCACCGAGATCACCTTCCTGGCGGCCTCACCCGCCCCCTTCCTGGGCTCCTACTTGGGCCCTTCCTGGGCTGGTACTGCAGGAGCTGTCAGGAGCTTAGGATTCTGTCTGAGCTAAAATCCTCCTAAACTCCCTTCTGAGAGAGTCCAGGACATCTCACGCCTTGATTACCCCAGGTGACATCCTGTTTAAGTTGGTCTGACCTCCCTGAGCTCATTTCTTTGTTCTGGTCACCTCTGCTTCCATCAAAAATAACAGGTTGCTGATAAGCTGGCCCTTCGCTCCCCTGCGCAGATGGGTGGACCCTGAATCTGCACTCAGAGCAGGCCTCTCAAATTTAAAAAGCCCTTGTGCTCTGTATTTTGACAGGTTGAAAAATCCAATCCATTTATTTTGAAAACCCATTAAGCCCAGCCAATATGGGATATTTAGAAAGGCCAAAACTTTGCTTTTGGTCAGAAGGTCAGTGCTGTCATAAAATAACAGCTAAAGGAAGTGAAACAAAACATATTTTATTGTAGGGCTATAATTCCCAAACATTCTTTAAAAATATACTTTCAGTTAAAATAAGACAAAACAAAAACATAGCACATTGAATTGCCGGAAATTGCCACCGCTCTAAACTCTTTTTGTTCAGGGGACTTATTCAATTTTGCATCTCCATTTCTCAGACCTGCTGCAGTCACGTAGTAAATGCTCAATAAATGTCTGATGAATCAGTCTCAAAATGGTTTATTTTGCTATTTAACATTTGTTCTTGGTCTTAGTTTCTCTTGTTCCCAGTGGCAGTTAAATCATCTCAAGAAAAGAACATATGATTTTAGGGCTCTGGGGTTTTGGAAAGTGAGTTTTAGGAGAAGTGATTTTGACTCTTCTTGGCATCTTGAATTATTTTATTGACGATACAGATAACAAGGGTTTTATGATCAGATTCTCAAAAGGTAACTCATTTGATCCTTTCGCCTTGTGAAGGCGGCATGGGAGATGTGACTATTTTAATGTTATCTTTAAAAAGGGTGCATAGGTATCGACTATTACTTAAAAGGAAATAACATCATTAGGTCAACCCAAATATGCGAGATGTTCAGGAGATGGTACTAAACATTCTTTTGTCTCTCCAACAAGTCATTTTTTAATCCATATAATATCCTCCTCTGATAGCTATCTAGATGTCGATGTCCCTTTTGTATTCCCCTTCCTCTTTTCCTATCTTCCACAATCTCTTGGACCTTTTCTACCCCATCTCTCCAAGGTCCATCCTGGAGAATCACCAAAAGATACTCAAAGCTCTAAGCAGGACTTCTGTGTTTGCCATGATTGGATGGATGAGGACAGGTCCTAATTATGCAGCCAAAGGTTCTTTTTGTAGCCATGGGGAACATATTTATGACTTGAGACCAGAGCTAACTCTTAAAAAAAATCTTTTTTTTTTTAGTTGTAGGTGGACACAATACCTTTATATTATTTATTTATATGTAGTGCTGAGAATCAAACCCAATGCCTCATGTGCTAGGGGAGTGCTCTACTGCTGAGCCACAACCCCAGCCATACCCCTGCCCCCTCCAGAGCTAACTCTTGGAGTCTTGAGGTAGAGCCAATAAATAGAGCCCCTTTTCTCTGCCTTAATTATGAAACAACTCAGAAATAAGACTAGCTAGCAATCTGATGGAGGTGATAGTTAACCAGTAAGAAAACGAATATTGGAAAACACAGCTTGCAGCTGTAGGTTAACAGTATTCTGAGTGTGGAATCCCAGAATTAGGCAGACTTACCCATGCTGGACTAGGGTAGGCTGCCCTCATCAGAGCTTACCTCATGTCCCCTGGGAGCATGCAGGACCCAGAGGGAAGGGGTGAGGAAGGCACTCTGTGATGGATGCCAGTTTCTCCTGCCAAACCCACCAATCATAAGGTACTATTCCCCATTGGGAGAGGGATGAGTGAAGGGTCAGGAGAGGCCAGGAATGTTGCCTTTATAGAGTCTGTTCTAATGAGGAGTCATCAAGAAGGGAATAAGTATCTTCCCTTAACACATCATATTTTATTGGCCCATATCATGTTTTAAAGTTGATTTACCAGATAATGTTAAAAAAAAGTATTTTACATACAACCAGAATCTAGGGATTTTCTTGAAAAGCCAGAATGATCTGTCAGCACTGAGATGGCTTCCTTGTATGGCACTGAATCTTGGAACTGAGCTGCAGGTGTGAGTACTGTATCCTACCTAGTCACATCTCTCATGCCGCCTTCACAAGTCCCTATTGTGTGGACAGTCATGGCTCTTATTCATTTCTCTTACCTGCCTGATCTTTCCAGATGTTTTAGTTTGTTTCCTCTGATTTGCTTGTTTGAGTCTAGGGGTTAATAGCTACAGGATCTACAAACCTGCCCTCTCGTTAATATTGCCCACTCCTACTGATCTTTGTCTCATTTTGACTCATTATTAACAAAGCCTCCATCTTTATTTTTATCTTACAAGAACTCCTCTTTCATATCAGAGGCTTTGTGTTGGAGAAAATAAAGGAGATGAGGGAAAAAGAAAATCCGGACCTAATACTCTATTAAACAAATGAAGAAACTGAAGCTGGGAGGTTAAGGAGCTGGACAAGGTGCGTTGCAGGAGGAGGACACCATGAGGTCCTTGGACACCCTCTGCACTGCACTGCACCTACATGCCTTTCTGCTTTCCCGGGCCCCACTGATCCAGATGAGCAACAGATTGCATGTCTGAGTGTGAGCTTCTGAGATACACTTGGCCTTCCTGGGACGACAAATTAGGCAGAGGCTCCAGACAGACCCCTCCCACAGATGACAGGAGCAGTAATAATGAGAGGAAGAGGTAAAGAGCCTGTTTTTTCAACATGGCTGTCACCCATCTTCTGTTTCTTCTGCAGTGCAACGGGCGTAATTTAGGAAGGAACAAGTGGTATGAAAGAACCAGACCTCGTTCAATTTTCCCCTGTGACCCCCCCCCACCATCTGTAGGGTGTACTTATTTTTAAAAAATATTTTTTTAGTTGTAGGTGGACACAATACCTTCATTTTATTTATTCACTTTTACGTGGTGCCACAGATAGAACCCAGTGCCTCATGCATGCTAGGCAAGTGCTCTAGCCCAGAGCCACAACCCCAGCCCCTATAGGATGTACTTATATTTTCTTCTAAGTGTTAACATAAATTAGAGGGAAAGGTGATTACTAGGATGGATGGATGGATGGACAGATGTGTAGACCAGTGGATTAATGATTAATCTCAGAGAGTTTCACAGTACTCTTCCATGTGTTTGCAGCAGAAAACACTTTGTTTGTTTTTGGAGTCCTACTTCTAACACTTAAAGTTCCAAGTATCAAGGCTGAAAAAACAGAGATACCATACCTCGAATAAGAAGGAAGTACAACAGAGATTAACAGCATGGGCTTTGGACTCATTTGCGCCTTATTAACATCTCGGAGCTTCTGTTTCTTCATGTATAAAATGATAATAATAGTCCCTTTCTCAAAAATGGTTGCTGTTAGAATTAACTGAAACAATTTTGGGACGATACTAATAATCAGTGCTTGGAAGATAGGAAGCACTCGGGAAATGATAATTAATTCATTGGAAAGATTTCTGTTTTATATGAACGCCTATTACATGCTCAGTTATAGCCCAGGAATTAGCTTTGTGTTTGTGGGTACTAACAATTTGAGGGGATGGGCATCTGCAGAACATGGTTATGATATAAGGTACAAGGATCTCCCATGGAACCACGATTAAGCATCCTGATATACATTCTGGTGGTTGGTTGAAGAGGAGAGTGCTCCTCTGGCTGAAGCCATGCAAAAAGAACAAGGCAGTCATGTTGTGCTGTTTCTGGCCACAGCAAAAGAGCAGATGGGTGGAACTGTCACTGCTTGTCAAGTTCTTTCCAATCCATATCCATGGAACTTTTCCTAAGAAGCAGACACCGCACTAAGTACTTTTGATTGAGTCCTACCACTTGCTGGCTCTCTTACGTGGCTTAGTCACATAAAGCTCTCTGGGCCTCAGTTTTCCATTATAAAATACAAAGAGTTCTATTCATCTCATTTGTAATGTGATGCTAATGGCACTGCAAACATGAAAGGTCCCTGTAAACAATAAAGCACTGTAAGAATAAAAGGTTCAAACCTGGAAGCCATAGTAGACTGTTTAAACCACTAAGCAAGCCTAAAAGTCCTCAAGGGGTTCTCTTGCCTTATCATGCGATCTGGGTGAGGTGACCCATGCTGTTAGTCCCCGCAATTTGGGAGGCTGAGGCAGAAGGATGGCTCGAGCCCAGGAGTTTAAGACCAGGCTGGGCAACTTAGCAAAACCCTGTCTTAAAATAAAATCATCCAAGCCTCTTACCATGGCCCACTCCACCTTACACAACCCAGCTCTGGATGCCCATGCCAGCTTCCTCTCTAACCCTCTCCTCTGTGTTAACTGCCTTCCAATCACACTGGCCCTCTGTTCCCCAAGGACTAACCCATTCCTGTCTCAGTGCCTTTGTATGTACTTTTTGTCCCTTGAGAGTTGAGTCTTGACCATGGCTGGTTCTCTGTTTTCCTTCAGGTCTTCTCTGGGAGGCCATCCTCTGGAAGAGGCTGTTTTGGGCCACTGGATCTAAGTATTGCCTACACCTCTGGCAGCCCCCACTCTCCAGCCACTATCTCATCTCATTCCGTTTTCCTGCAGGGATTATCACTATTGAAACATGCCTCATCATTTATTATGTACTTGGTCATTGGCTGTTTCTCTCCCCCTCTGTGTGAAAGTTCCTTCCAGAAGGATTTGGTGTGTCATGGTCACTGTTCTACTGCTGTCTCAAACAGTGCCTGACACCGAGGTGCTCTGTAAATATTATTGGTCAAGTTTAGCTGCAATTCAGCCAACCCCAAACACCTTTCTATAGAAGCCAAATGTGTTCCATCCATGGGAAAAAATATTTACAAGTCCCCACAGAGTTCTAAACTAGGAGAGCCCTGAATTCTATTGCTTTCATTTAACTCCTGCTACATTTTAAGAATCATGAATACTAAGTCAGAATATGACCGTGAAGGAGCCACGTTGGGCCTGTCTGCTGTGATACCCAGTCAAGGCAAAACACATCCGGCTCCTAGTCGTGAGGACTGACACAATGGGGGCAATTGGCATTTAAGAGGAAACTAGTGGGCGTCAAGTGGGACTCTTACGGCAACAAAGCCAAGGGGGGGCATGAAAGCCTTTGCTGGAATTGGCAGGTGGTGGCTGTTTAGTGAGGTAATTTGTGCCTGGCTAGCCCGGCCCACAGAGATGCCTGTCGCAGGGAGGTGTTGGCAGATCCATGATGCCCTGTGGCTCTGCAAACTGCTGCTGCTGCTTAATGAACCAGTCAGCCATTAAAGTGCCTCCCACACCATGGCAGCATTTGCGAGTGGAGCAGCTGAAGGAACATACTGGAGAGCAGGGGAGCTGAGGCTTGACCAGAGTCCTCCATATCCTGCCTCCTCCACCCCAGCTCTTTGACCTCAATTCCAAACACTAGCCTCTTGTTCACTCTGGCTGCAGATGCCCTGGCAGCCTGGCTCTTCCTCAACCTGCCAGACCCATAGCTACCTCGGGGTCTTTGCACTGGCTGTGCCCTCTGCCTGGAACTCTCTCCCCTCAGACCTTTGCCTGGCTAGTTCCTTGATTTAATCCTTGTCTTGGCCTCAAGGTGGTAAGCTTGGAGAGACTTTCTCTAGCCACCCACTGCAAAAAGAGCACCTGCCCTCTAACCATACCTAAGTTCCTTACCTTTATTTATTTTTCTTTCAAATAAGCTTGATAGTTTTTTTTCTCATTATTTGTTTATGTGCTTATTGGCTATCTCCAGGTCCTACTCCCCTTCTAGACCCCCCAATCTAGTGCAAGTTTTTGCAGAGTGGGAAACATGTTGGTCTTGCTTTGTGCTGTATCCCTCTTAGAACCAGGCCCAAGTCAGAAGATCAATGACAACAAGTATCAACTGACTTTGTTGAATGAATGAATGGTACAGGGCAGGAGGGGCTGGACTACGGAGGACCCTGAATACCAGAGGTGGGTGCGAATGTGCAGGGGCCCAGGGTGTGCAGGAGTGATGGCAGTAGGTATTGAAGCAGGGAAGGCTGGAGATGAAGAGAGCATTTTAAGAGGCCCCAGGAATGTTACATCTCATGTTAAATGCACGTGTTTTTGTTTCCTGTAGGAAAAGCACACAAGATTTTGGTGATTGTCACTCTTGAAATTATTTACTTACAAACACATTTCTTTTACATATATCTGTAACGACGCAATAATCGTTATGCATGCTCAGAAATTCTTTCAAAGTGATAAAAAAAAGAACCTATTTTCTATTAAGGTGAAATTTTATAAAGTTCGGCAAATTAGTTTTTTCAGCATTGTCTGAACATTTATTTATTTATTATTTATTTTAAAATTTAATATTTATTTAGGTGTAGATGAACACACTGTATCTTTATTTATTCTTATGTGGTGCTGAGGATTGAACCCAGTGCCTCACACATGCAAGGCAAGCGCTCTACCACTGAGCTACAGCCCCAGTCCTGTCTGAACATTTATTAATGTCAATTCTTCTTTTCATGTTTGGTGTCAACTAAAACACACCTTTTGAGACCTAAAACATTACCCTGGAGCCCAAAGAACTTGTGGCCCTGGACCTGGTACTCAAAGCCCCTGATGGCTGGCAAGACCTGGAGATGGAGGAGCTGGGTCAGGATGATTCTGACTGTGAGTGGTCAGGGGGTTCTGCAGCTATGGAAGTCCTTCAGGTGATGCTGCCTCCACCCAGAGGGAAGAGCTGAGGATCTGGCAGTGGGGATCAGCAGCAGGAGCGAAAAGAGGAAGGGGAACCCCAAAGAGTACAAATAATGTCAAGATCTAAGAGATCAGAGAAATCCAGGGAGGCCAGCAGGATGCTTACCTTCAGTTCCCAGGGGTGTGTGGCCGGGAGGGAAGATGATGGGTTGAGTTTGGGATAGGTTGAAAAGAGCTGGGCATCATTTTCCTTATCTGTAAGGGAGGGAAATTAGTTAGGACTTACCTAAGAAACAGAACCAGTAGGAGATAGATAGCTATAGACAAGAGAGACATATATAGATATAGAGATTATATATCCATTGTGTGTGTGTGTGTGTGTGTGTGTGTGTGTGTACAGAGAGAGAGCGAGAGAGCAAACACACAGGTTAGAGGGAATTATTTTATACAATTACACAAGTTTGGAAATTGACGAGTCCCATGACCTGCAGTCAACAAGGTGGAGACACAGGAGAGCCAATGGTGTAAGTTCCAGTGTGAGTGTCAAGACCCGACACCAGGGTTGCTAATGGTGTGGTTCCAGTCCAAATGCTGGGGAAAAACCCACGACCCAGTTTGAAGGCAGTCAGCAGGAAGAGTTCTCCGTCCTTCTCAGGAGGGTCTATCTCTTTGGCCTATTGAGACCTTCAACTGATTGGCTGAGGCCCATTGCATGGGAGAGGGATATCTGCTTTACTCAGTCTGCTTTAACCGGTTCATACATCAATCTCATTAAAAAAAAAAAAAAAAACCTCAGAGACATA
Organism: Marmota monax; assembly: GCF_021218885.2. NCBI lineage: Eukaryota > Metazoa > Chordata > Mammalia > Rodentia > Sciuridae > Marmota > Marmota monax. The sequence goes on along the minus strand of NW_026692072.1, from coordinate 1,015,101 downwards.
TTCAGAAACCAATTTTATCCACCATACCACCCCAGGGGAATTTGTAAGTTCTCTTACTCATCAAACAAGGAGAAAAATACCCATCTTTCCTACTACTCAGGGCATTCTAGGATCAAAAAAATTATGCATGTGAAAACATATAAACTCTAGAGAGTAACATGGATATAAACTTCATTCAGCCTATTAATCATAGTAACAGGCAACATGGCCAACACATGCATGAACTCCTGCACCATCAAAATTTATCAAATACCCACCATGTTCTGAGACTATTCCAGACACTCTGGGAAACATGGGAAATGAGTGAATTAGATACACACCATCTCCTTGGGGGCTTTCTCAGCAAGACCCTTGCTGGTTCCCACAGTCTCATAGGATCCTTTGTGAATAGCTCCTTCAGAACTTTGTCTCTTTTCTTCATAACACTTGATTTGATTTGTTGTTCTGTGCACTTTTCAATACTTATTGGATTGATAAATGTTTCCAACACTTCTTAAATTCTGTCAGGGCAGGAATCTGTCTGGTTTTACTCACTGTAATTCCCCATGCCTACTACCACAGCATCTGTTACACAGTGGGAACTCAGAAGCAAGTTGTTGAATAAGTAAATGGATGGATGGATGGGTGAATGGGTGAATGATTGGATAGATGGATGAATAGATTTTTTTTCTAAGTGCCCAGGATGTAAAAAGTAACTTAAGGTTAAGTTACCAAAGTAACTTAAGGTTCTAATGTGTGTGATAGTAATGATTGCTTAATATGACCATAAACCAAGGGATTTGAACTGCAATTCTCATTAGGTAGCAACTTAAAGTCAGGCTTTCTCTTTGAACTTGGTGTGATAGAGTCTAAAGATCATTCTCAGAGGCAGCTAACTGTTAGATTCAAAGAAGGGTGTGGGAGGACCTCTGGGCTCAAATAGAGGGCATCAAAGACCATAGCATTCCTTTCCAGATCCCTTTCCAGTTGCTCACACAACCTGGCCTGAGAGATTAGTGCTCCTCTTCCTGTGGCTCCCTGAAGCCTCTACCCAGTTGTTATCTGGCCCAACCTCCTGGCGTTGGAGGAGCAGAGCCACGGCCCTACCTCTGAGAGCCCCTGCATCTTTCTATCAAGCTCCGTCCAGTACGTTTGATGAAGGAAATGTTCCACCCATCAAGGGGCACTGGGGTGGGCTTGGTCTCCAGAACAAGCTCCCATAAGTCACCTCCAACTGTTTGATTGTCAGAGGAGTGGAGATTCCTCCATAATAAAACACATGAAACTCTCAAAGCATTTCCTGTCAACTGTTGTAGTTGGACACAATACCTTTATTTTATTTATCTATTTATTTTGTGTGTGTGGTGCTGAGGATTGAACCCAGCGCCTTGCAAGTGCTAGGTGCTTAAAAAGTTGGATGAGTCTTCTGATTTCTTTGATCTTGCTCATCCTTCCATGAAATTGATGGGTGGGGACAGGCTCCAATGAGAATGGCCAACTTCAGGAAAGGAAACTCTCAAAAATTCTGAGTGGAGCTGAGCACAGTATCACACACCTGTAATTCCAGTGACTCAGGAGTTTGAGGCAGGAGAATCTCAAGTTTGAGGCCAGCCTCAGCAATTTAGTGAGGCCCTAAGCACCTTAGTGAGACCCTATATCAAAATAAAAAATAAAAAATAAATTAAAAAGCACTGGACATCCACAAAACTGGGATCCTAACAGCCAAATGACTTCTCATCATGCAAAATTGATCTCCTTAGGGACTGGGGTTATGGCTCAGTGGTAGAATGCTCACCTAGCACTTGCAAGGCACTGGTTCAATCCTCAGCACCACACAAAAAAATAAATAGATAGATAAAATAAAGGTATTGTGTCCAACAACGACTAAAAATTAAAAAAAAAAATAGTCCTCCTTACTTCTGCCTCCGCTTTCCTTCCCCAATCCCTTCTACTAGGGCAGAAAAACTAAAGAGTTTAAAGGAGAGATTTCTACCAAGAAAATTCATCAGAATGGGCTCAACATAGAACAGCAACACAAAAGGCCTAAATCAGAGGAAATTACCCTGCTTGGGTACTATTTGCAAATCACTTCAAGAGAGTCTTCCGGCAAAGCCAGGGCCAATTTTAAAACACCCACATCCTCTGGGCCTCGCCCTCCTCCCCAAAGGTTATTGGGGCCTTGCTCAGGCAAAAATCCCTTTGCCTTCATTTGCATTGTTCTCTGGAGGGGAAAGTGAGCAAGCCCCCTGAGAGCTCCCCGGAGAGGACAGGCAGAGTCACCCCTCATTCTGCTTGACCAGGTGTGACTTCGTGGGAATGTGACCTAGGGGTCTGAAGCAAGTCAAATTAATTAGTCAGCTTCCCCCCCAGAGAATGTAGACATTTGACCCTTCACAAGAAAATGAAAATGCCCCACCCAGTGACAAGAAATGAGGGCGCTGGTCACCAAAGGAAAATAGGAAAATGGGAAGAGTAGCAGTAACATACCAGCTTTGACCCTGAACTGTGGGCAGCAGAGTTGCACCCGGCTGCCATCTTTAGTCAACCAATGGAGATTCCGTGAGGTCCTCTAACTGTGGGAAAGTGGCCTCCCAACAGCATCCAGAGCACCACAAAGAATTTTTGTGGGGCTAGGTCATTTTCTCCAGTGTTTCTCTAGGCCCTGAAAAGCAGGTTACGATGAGGATCTTGAATGTCCCAGATACAATTCAGAGGCCACACTGTATTCACTTGTTCTAACTCCTTCTTCCCTGGAACCCCCTCATGAAGACTGCTTTTGTGTGGGTCTGTGTTCTAGGCTGCAGGAGTCCTGCTCAATCCCAGTGTTCATTAAACACCAGGGTCTTGGGGATGGCCCAGATAGTCACGACCTTTCTTTAGCAGGAGGATGAAAATAATTTTTACCTCCATGAAATTTCAGAACCAAACAGAATGTGCATGGCTCTCCTTGGCCTCCCCACCCCCCCAGGCTGCTGAGAATGACTTTGCAACACGAGGGCGATTCGTCATTAGAACAACAAGGCCGGCCGGAGCATGGCTCTGGTCTTATCAGAGAAGTTGGCCGAGCTGGATTCTATTAATTGCCGAATGCTGTTGGGTTTGGCAGATACAGGAAGCAGTTTACATGGCTACATAGTGCCCCGGCTCGCAGCCTCTCTGAAACGGTATTATTGTAGTGGGATAATTGTGATTAGGGACAGTTCCCTGAGGAAGACCAGGCCTTTGATGATTGAGTCACTTCCTCTCCACTCCACTTCAGTGTGATAGCGTGGCTCAGCCCATAGTCACAGGCACCCTTTGCTGGCCAGAGAGTCCCAAGTCCCACAGCAAGGTTCTCAAATGGGCGGTCAGAGCCTCCCCACGGCCAGGATCATGGGAGAAATGGAGGCAGAAATGGAGCACCCTCCTACATCTCTCATATGAGCAATCAAAAGTGTGTCCCCAACTCCAAGACAGCATGTGCTTTGGAATTAAGGAGACCAGGTCCTGCATTCACTGGCTGTGTGATTCTGGGAAGTTCATTCTTTGAGTCTCCCCATTTATCAAGTGGGGAGGATCAGAGACTATGAGGATTGAATGGAATTAGTTTAATGTGCATAAACATTTAATAAATAGTGGTTATTCTTATTATTGTTGGTGGCATTGCTGCTGTTAATGACTCCCTCCTATTTTCCCCAAAGCAAGTCTACCGAGGGCTGGATCAAGTTGACTCTACTCGGAGGAGGGCAGGGGAAGGATGAAGCTGGCTGGCCATGAAGCCTGGGCTGAGGAGTAGGTTCCAGTCTCAGCTTCCTTAGAGGCCATTCCCTGGGCCAGAGCTCCCACAAACAGAACCCCTTTCCCTGGTCACAGGCTTGGCATGCCTCTCCATACCGCTGGGTGCTGCCCTGGCCCACCCACTCTATCCAAGGATTTTTATCCAGAACAACCCCTCGTGAACTATCCTGAATCATGCTTATCTTAGCTTCTGTTGTGCTTCTGGGAAAAAAACACCCTCTGTGCACAAGGGTGGGAACAATCTTTGCCCAAACAAAGGACTCCACCCTGTTACAGGAACTGGCAAGTGGGCCCTGCAACTGCCTACAGATGGGAATGGGGGTGGGGAGGCTGAGAGGAGCTGATCTGCCTGTGTGGCTCAAGAGTCAGATATGTCTTGGGTTCACACCTGCTACCTACCAGTTGTGTGCTCTTAGGAAAGCTACTTTTCTTCTCAGAGCCTCAGTTTCTTAAATGGTAAATGGAAATTAAAATCTCTCTCTCAGAGCCACTGTGACCAGGATGAAATTAGATATGTATGCAAAACACTCAGTGTGGTCTCACCCAAATAGAAAATAATAATGGTAGCCCCAGTAGGGAAGTTGGGTAGGCCTAGGGGAGCCCTGGTGCCACCAACAGGCTATTGGCCCCAGAAAGGGCAGATCTCTCACTGCCCCAGAAATGCTCCTGGGACCTAATGTGCTTTAGGGACTGTTGCCAGGTCAGGGTCCCTACACATTGGGAATATCCAACCAGCTGTCTTTAAGAACAGAGACCATGTGTATTTTGTTCATCACTGTATATTCAGTACCAGTGTGTTCATTTTTATTTTTTATGGCTGCTGTAAAAAACGATCACAAATTTAGCAGCTTAAAAGAACATGAGTTTATTATCTTACAAAAGTATTTGGCTTCTGGAACTGAAATGGATCTCATGGGGCTGAAACCAAGGTATAAGAGGCTGCATTCTTCTGAAGTCCCTGGGAGGTAGTCTAGAGGTTGCCCAAGTTCCTTGGCTCATGGCCCCTTCCTCCACCTTCAAAGTCAGCAATGTTCCATCTTCAGGGCTGACTTTAATGCTCAGTTATAAGCACCCTTGTCCAGGAGATTCTCCCAGCTCAAGGTCAGCCGAGCAGCAGCCTTAATTCCATCTTTCCATGTAATCCCCCTTTGCTATACAGCACAGCACATCCATGGGTTCTGTGGATTAGGGTGTTTTGGGGGAGCATTATTTTACTCACCACACCCAGCATGAAGGAAAATGGATAAAAATCAGATAATAGCATTGACGAAGCATCTAATTTTGGACAGAACTTCCTGCTAAAGAAGACCGCAGAATCTTACAGTCTCCCCTTGAGACACAAAGGGGTCACTTGTGAGAATGGTAATGAGCGCAAAGATTGCAACACACACAGAGAGAGAGAGTGCTACTAACAAGGCACACAGACCCTGAGGGGATTAAGTGTCTGGTCAGTGGTCAGCACATCATAGTATTTATTTAGCAAATACTTGAGTTTCAACTAGGTGCTAAGTGACAAGGAGGCAGAGATGAGTGCCTTCTAGAAACTTCAAGATTCTTAACCCCTCTGTGACCAGTTCCCTTATTTTAAAAAGGGAATAATAATAGTACTTGTATGGTAGGTCATCAGGAGGATTACATGCTGTGGCATACATATGCACAGAGCTTAGAATAGTGGTATATTGCCAAGCAAATTCAATGAATGTTCTTGTCTCCCTCTTATCTCTTTCTCAGTCTTAACATAGCAAGCAAAGAATTAGGGATATTCTAGAAGATACCAGAAACTTACAGTTTTGGCACCTAATGGTCTCTGGTAGGAATGCTTATTTGGAGGTATAATTATCTTTTTTTTTTTTTTTTTTTTTTGAGTACCAGGAATTGAAGCCAGGGATACTCAACCATTAAGCCACATCCCCAGCCCTTTTTTATATTTTATTTTGGGACAGGGTCTTGCTAAGTTGCTAAGGGCCTCACTAAGTTGCTGAGGCTGGCTTTGAACTCCTGGTCTTGTCTCAGCCTCCAGAGCTACTGGGATTACAGGTGTGTGCCACTGTGCCTGGCTGGAGGTGGAATTTTCTATTTCCAAATTTCTCAAGGTAGGGAAAAAGACAGTTGTTATTCTGCTGTTGTCTTCATGCAGATTTCCTGAAGGCCCATTCACACAGACAGATCCAGGGGCACAGTTTGACCTGAGTAGCTCATACTTGCCTCAAGAAGACCAAACTTTGGGGTTATTGTTCACAGGCCCCTGGAGCTGGCCTCTGGGGTGGGATCAGAGGAGCCAGGAGTGCTTAGGGGCGTGAGTCCTGGTTACCCTGGGGAAAGGTTCCTTTTGGCCACTGCAATCTTTCACCAAATGGATCTAGAGACACTGGTCTGGATATGAGGGGACCCAAAGGCTCATTCTTAAACCCAGTGCTAATGGTTGAGCAAATGCCTCTGTTATCACTGGATTTGCTTAAAGCATTTTCTCCTCTGAGGTATAGCAATTGCTCTCAGATCAGACAGGAAGTCCTATTGCTCGAAAGGAGCCAGAGTTATCAAGAGAAAACACATCAGCGCCCGTCCTCTCGGGGAAGGGAATCGTGAGTCATCAACAAGTAATCAACGAGGCACCTCTCCAGCTGGCCCAGGGGCTTTTGTTCAGATGGGACAGGTCAGGGAAAGTTTGAGCAGGCAGTGGTTTTAAAGGGTGGGGGCAGCTTCAGGACTTTGTCTTCATATTTTCCTCTCCAGAGAACAAGCTCTCCTCAGGACAGGGAGCTAACACTGGCAAACTGTCCTGAAGCCATCAGACAAATCTGATGACATCATTCTCCTACTCAAAACCCACCCACGGCACCCCCTTTACCTTCAGATCAAGTCCAATTCTTTAATGTGGTCGACAAGGCCCTTCATCACCTGGAGTTGGTGGCCCACCTCTTGCTCCTGTTTTGTCTGTCATGCGTCCTATCTGGCACTATCCTGACCTATCTGGCACTTTCCTGCACCTTCAGTGCCCTTGATCCCATTTCTACATGGTACCGTGTGCTGGTCTGAGATAAGCACAGGAGATCAGAGGTGCAGACACGAGAGAAAAGTCCTGCAGAAATTGAGAAAGGAACGAGGCTGATCTGAGTGTGACAAATTTCTCCAAGCCAACCCCCCAAACCCTAGCAGCTAATCTCAGTGTGTATTCTTGTCCTAGACTGCACGCTTCCCAAGGACAGGAGAAATTTCTGAGACTGCAACATCTCAGATAATACTGAAGGTAATTATGATCAGACTAGACAGGCGGTATGTAGGAAATGCCACCACTGACAAGTGTCGTGTACTAAAGATATTCTGGGCCTTATTCGATCCCCAAAATGACTCTATGAGAGAGGGACTACGGGTCTGTTTTATGGATGAGAAAGTGAAGCCTCACTGAGATGGTCATGTGTCCAGGGTTCCACAGCTAGACGTGGTGGAGCAGAAACCCAAGTCCAGATTCTTCTGACCCAGACCCATCTGGACGTTCCTACGGGTGAACACGTTCATGGGAGCTGCAGGGCTTGGGGGTGGGGTGCGCGGGGGCTCTAGGAAGGGCAGGACAGATGTGATCCACGTAGGGCCTCTTTTGTTTGGCCTCACTTCAAACAAAGACGACAGGAGGAAAACTAAAGCCCCTGACTTCCCTTCTCTGTAGACCAAAGCCAGGCCCAAAATAGTAGAGACAGGAAGCATTTGATCCCAAAGTGTCAAGTGAACATAAACATCCTGCCAACTCTGCCATCAGGGAGTGCCCGAGAGCAGCTGCCCTGCAGGGGCTGGTCAAGAGTTCACCCACCGGCCAGTGAGCTGTCAGACCCTTGGAGGCCACCATAGGTCTTGGGTCTGTCGGCACGTCGAACATCAGAGCATCCAGGAAGTACAGAGATTATGGTGACCAAAGGGATGCATCCTACAGACCTCTAACTACAGGAGGTCTCCAGACCTATCTCTGTGTTTGCTCAGAGGCCACACATTGCATGGCTGCTGCAGACCACAGAGTGCAGCAGGGGAACTCTGAGGTTTGGCTTAAGGCCTCCCTGGTAGCCTTGCTGAACCTCCCTTCATCTACAGGACAGTCTAAGGTGCTTCCACTTACCCCTTCTTTCTTTGTGATTCATAGTCAGGCCTATGTCATGGTCTGAGGCTCTCTCAGATCTAGATCTTCGACTCTCTGTGTTCCCCACGGGCCTTTCCCCTCATTACATCCTCACACGTCCAATCCCCTCTTAGCATCTGCTTCTTAGGGGAGGAAGACTAAGTCAGAGAACAGCTAGTAATTGCCTCATTTTATATTTCAGAAAAACCTGAGCTCAGAGAGGCAAAGGGATTTTTCTGAGGTCACACTGTGAATTCCTGCAGGGCAGGAAATGGGTCTCCCAGTTTGTAGATGAGCTTTTATTTCCTTTATATCGTATGTGTTTGGAATGGGAGGGTACAGAAGCAATGACACTTGTGTGAGAATTTCTTCAAAACAAGATTGCTCACACATTCTCTCCCAGCTTCCTCTAGCTGGAAAGCCCCAACAGTAAAGACAGTGTCTCTCTTATTCACCCATCTGTCCCAGACACTCTGGTTTTCAAAGCTGGGGCCCTTAACCACACTGTATGCCTGGCATAATTGTGAGAACACCATTTAGATGACAGAGGTTACTATTGCTTCTGCAACTGGGACAAGGGTGATATAGATAGATACCAGCAAAGGTGTGTGGGAAGCAGATCACAAGATGGCTAGGAATAGGTGGGAATCTTCCCAGTCAGAGAAAATGGAGCATCAGTGTTTGCCCAGGGCCCCTCCCTACCTTATTGGAGCCTGTCAGTTAAGAGGCCTCCTGCTAATTTCTTCTGCACCTGGCCAGGAGGAGCTGGGTGGCTTCACAGCTTCCATCATGTTAATTGCCACCGTCTCCCCAGTGACGCTGAGCTGGGTTCCTGATAAGGTGCTTCCTTAATAGTCTCCCATTTCCCCGCTGACGCTGGAAAATAGGCCTGACAAGGAGGTGTGTTACTGCACGGAGCAAGGCCGAGCTGTCACACCCAGTCTCCCAGCCTGAACCATCAGTGGGTCCAGAATCGATAGTGTTCAGGCAACCCTTGTTCCCCTGAAAGCGTTCATCCGGCACATTGGCTGTTTGTCAGGCAGTTCTTCTCTCTAGCTTTGCACGGTCCACGGCCCTGGCGCCAGAGTCTTCCTTTTCCCACAAAGCGCTGAAGAGGGGTTTGCAAATTCTGGAAAGCATAGGCTTTCTCTCTTCAGAACAAAACAAGAATGATGAGGTTTGTATTTGTCAGCATCACGCTGTAATTAGCGACAGTTTGGGTTATGGTTTGCTGGTTGCGAGCAACAGAAATCAACTGTGTGGACGTAAGCAAAGGAAGATATAATGGAAAGTCTGTTTGGAACTCAGTAGTGAGGCTAGATCAGCACCAGCCAAGCTTCTCAGAACTCAAGTTCAAGGGAGAAGACATTGATTGTGTCTAGTTCCAGTCACTTATTTCCCCTCTGGCCAAAGGGTGACAGGACAGTAAGATGGTCTGTATCTAAAGCAGGTGAGTGAAAAGAGGAGGGTGTGGGGGCAGATGAGGCAAAAATAATGAAGTTCACTGGTAGACGAACTGGGGCTAGAGGCCCCAAAGGAGGTGTCTGGTCCAGGGTATGCTGAATCAGACCCTCTCTGCTAACCCTGTATGAGAAGTGAAAGTTAGGACCTATGCGAAGTTCTCCACAGTGGACACACACGTGTTTAGTAAGTGATAGCTTAGCATTAGTGCTCAAATTACTGCCTTTGTCACCTAATTTTAAACATTAGGCAGTTAAAGCACCTGGCAGAAGGCTGGATGCATGACCCAATTACTGTCTTGAAATCCATGAAGAATCCTCTAAGTGTTGTGACCAACACATTTTTTTTTCCTCTCTTAAGATTGCTGCTAATTTTAACAGGTAGTGGGAACAACCTGAGATTTTTAAAAAATGTTTATTTAGTCGTAGATGAACACACAGTATCTTTATTTATTTCTATGTGGCGCTGAGGATTGAACCCAGTGCCTCACACACACACACACACACACACACAAGGCAAGCGCTTTACCACTGAGCTACAGCCTCAGCCCCACAACCTGAGATTTTTGAAGAACTTTTAGCTTCTGGAAATGCTACAGAAGAGTACTATGGGCCCTATTTTGGACAGGTACTGGGTAACAAGACAGAATTTCATGGGCATGGGAGACATTAGCCCTCTCTCATCACCACCGTATAGAATCTGCTCATTCACCCACCTGGATCGTGCGCTGGACCACCTGCACCTTGAAGAAGGAGGGCAGTGGCTGGCTATCTGTTCACTGCTGTCTCCTTTGGGACCAGCATAGACAATGACACGTGGATAGGTTCAGAAAATATTTTCTGAATGAACAAATGAATAAATGACACAAGACTGACAACCTAAGGGTTACAGTCACTGCCCCACATCTCCCTGACGATTGGAGTAAAGTCTCTTGGTGGCTTGTTTGGGTCTATGGAGTGGATCTCCTAAGGTTTTATTTTGGAAAGCCTTGTAATGCTTATCAAAGTAGAAAGAGAGAGAGAATGGAGAAGGCAGCAGGGAAATTCATGATTCAGAGGTAGGGCCTGGAGGAAAGGAAATGGCAGGGGGGTGAGGGGTGGTTGGTTAACAGGAAATTCCTCTGAGGACCCAAGGGTGGGACCGTAGACAGGAACTTCATTTAGTTCTGGTCTGGAAAAGCTGACCAGGGTCCCCTTCTGACTCAAATGTCTATAGGGTGGAGGGAGGGAGGCTGACCCTCTACCATGCTTCCTACCTTCCCCCACCATGTTAAATAGCAAAACCGGACACGTGGAAGGTAGTTGTTGACTAAGGCGGGTTGAAGAGTAATTGCTTTAGGAATTCAGATGAGTAGGAGACCATCGTGGCCAGAGGTATCTTTGAGGATAAAAATCGGAGTCAGGTTGACCTTATCTGATGGGAGAGATCTGGATTCATGCAGAGAAAGGAGCACAGGCAGGGGACAGAGACTGGACAAGGCACAAAAGTGAGACAAACGGTATGGTCTTCTGCTGCCGGAAGTTCTGACAAAGTCAGTAAGAGTAGTCATAGAAAAGGGGGACAGGGATGCTGGTCAAGCCAAGGAGAGCCCTTGACAACAAGCTCAATTATTGTTTCTAATTACACACACACACACACACACACACACATATCTCTATCTATATGTATAAAATTTGCATGTGAATGAGTGTTGTGCTGTTTGAATAATTCTGCCCACTACCCACAATGGCAGAAGGCTTAAAGATTTAGGTGCCCCCGCCCACTCCATGAGCAGCTGTCACCTCAGTGTCTTTAGGATGAAAAGCTATTTGTGAATTGCCTTCTAGAACTCTAGCAGAGAATATGGCCAAGCTAAGACAAAATGTGCAGGAGCTCTTGGGCCATTCAACATCTATAGTTGGTGAAGACCTCCAGAGATGTCTCTGCTATCAGCCAACAATGGGGTTCAGCCAAGTGGGTTAACCTTGTAAGTCAAGTAAAACAGGCCACTTCCCTTGGATAAAGTTTTAGGGATGTTGAGAAGCTCCCTGCCTCCAAACTGTCCACCCTGTCCCTTGAGCCTGTTGGATAGTGTCTGAAATTCCATAATCAAAGCTTCATCTCTTAGCTAGAAGCTGTGATCACTAACATTTAAAGCTGTTATCGGATCATTACACCCTACTATAAATGAAGAATCTGAAAGCAGGTTTTGATAGGGAGGCCGGAGAGGGAAAGAAAGAAATAATCTGAGCACTGGAGATGGAAGATTATCAGGGGCACATAAAGTGGTGGAGAGAGCAAGGAGAAGAGCTGGCATTGCCACAAACTTGGCCAAAGGCAATTTTGCTGAGTTCTATCAACTAATCCTAACCCCAGCCAGACTGTCCGGTTATTAACAGAAACGTTTCACTCGGTCTGATTATGGCATCGGCCAGATGATTTAAATGACTGCATTAGGCTGCTAAATCCATAATCGTTGGCCTCTCTAGCACATAGGGGAGCCTGGCTAATCTTAACATTAGCAGGTTGCAGTGCCTCGTGGAGGGCTGCCCGCTCCAGTGTGACTGATACCGTTCTCAAGATCTCGAGGAGGCCCAGGGAGCAGGAGGATGGAAGTGCTCATTCTTATTATAAAATCCCCTGAGAACAGCAGGCTGTTTAAAGGATCATTGTGTGGGCCATTTTTCTTCTGAGGAACTTGCCTTACAGTATCATGCTGCATATTTCCCAGTCATAATAGTTTGGAGAAAAATATTGCTAAATGGCTGCATAAACAATTTTAATTGGCCTGGGCTCCCAAAATGTGCTATTTTTGTTCTGCTGCCAAGCTTGCTTTTTTACTAGCTAATTATGCCCAACATTTAACTTTCAGCAAAAAAACAGGAAATAGGGCATTCATTACTCGAGTGACAACTTTTCAACAAGCCCACATTTCAACATCCATTGTGTAATTTCCTCTCCCTAGCTTACAGTTAGTTGTTCCATCAGGCCTTTGGAAACAAACAGCTCCTTCAGTGGGGGCTGGTAGGAGCTTTGTTCAGTTCCAAATGCCTGCCTATCTCCACCCCAGGCAGAGGGACTGACTCCCCTGGGCCACCAGTGCTCACAGGGTGGGTCTCCTACCTTGTTTATTTCTTTGCAGAAATTCCCCAACTAGGATTTCTGCTGGCCTCACTTTGTTGCCAGATTGGGTTCCACCATCAGGAGCTGGGCTGTGCCTCTTGTTTAGGCAGTACCCCAAGGCTCCTGTGAATTTAGGTTAAGTCGCAGAAGGACACCCGCTTGTCCCCTGAGGATCAGAAAAGACAGTCACCCCCAATGTGTTAGGCATTTACTCTTAGAAAGTGTTGTAAAGCCATGTCTATTGTATGATTCACTTTTAATTTATTATATTTCAAAATGTGCTGCAAAGTATATCCCATATGCATGAAAAGCACATGGGTCATTAAATATACAGCTCAATGAGTTATGAAGCAAACACTGGGTGATTCCCTTCTAGGTCAAGAATAGATTATCAGCAGCTTCCCAGAAGGCCCCCTCATGCCTACCCAATCACTCCTTCACCTAGCTCCACCAAAATAAGTTCTGTGCTGAGTTCTAATACTATGGTTTCATTTTAGATATTTAAACTTTATATAAATGGAACTACATAATAATGTGAGTATATATATATTTTAGTGTGGGTCTTCTTTTGTTCTACTTTGTCTTGTTGCTTGCTTGAAGCTGTACCTCACTCACTGTCATTACTACAGAGAGTTCTCCACATGAATGTAACTCAGGTTAGCAATGTTATTATAAAGGGCAACATGGGTGGTTTCCAGCTTGTGGCCATTCTGAATGATGCTGCTCTGAGTCTCCCTCTGTGTGTGTCTGTTAGTGCCACTGCCCACCCATTTATGCTGAGTATTAACCAGGCGCAGGCTGCTGGGTCATACATCGCTGGTGTACGTGTTTGGTTTATAACTCAAATCAAAATATTCTCAAAGTGGTATACATAAGTGGCTATTGCTCTACTTCCTCACCAACACTTTCTACAGTTCATCTTTTTAATTTCAGCAGGTGCTGAGTGTTATCTCAGTGTGGTTTTGATTTGCTTGTCCTGGATAGTTAATGAGAATGAGCACTGTTTCATACTTATTCGTGAGTGGATTTAGAATAAGATGAAGACCAAAGTTGAAAAGTAGTTGAAATCAGGAAAATGATACTTTAATGGGAGAGGAGATAGCCTAAGCTTTTATTCCTGATGTTCTAGTATTGATCAACAAGGAGTTATTGAACCCTCGTGGCACACCTACAATTGTGCTGGGTAGTGTGGAAGAACCAAAAAAGCTCACCACCATATACACAATTAGTATCTTGCTTATTTAAGCTATAAATCTTCCACATCCATCCACATCATTAAGTATCCTACAATCTTACCCCCCCCCTTTGTTTGGTGGTTCTGGGGATCCAACCCAGGACCTCAGGAAAGCGAGTAAAAGGAGGTCTAGTAGAATAGATGAGGAGAAGGGAGGGAAATGGGAGGGAAAAGGGGGAGTGGGAAAAAGGAGGGGTCATAAACTAAAATAGAATTTCAAACATGTATGAGTTTGTCAGGATGAACCCAACTACTATGTAAAATATAAAACTCTAATTAAAAAAAAAAGAATTGATGATCTAGAAATACAAGGTGAATTCTATAATCTTTCATGACTCCTTTTTGGAACTCATATATACATTCACCTCCCCCATACTCTAAGAGAGGCACTGGTTGCCCAGATGCCCAGGTTCAAAGGGAGGGGATATATCATTCCTCCTCCCCCCCCCTTCTCTTTCTCTTTCTCTCTTTCCCTTCTCTCTTCCTCCCTCCCTCCCTCTCTTCCTTCCTTCCTTTCTTCTTTTTTCCTGATACTGGGGATGGAACCCAGGGGTTCTTTACCAGTGAACTACATCCCCACCCCTTTGTGTTTTTATTTTGAGACAAGGTCTTGCTAAGTTGCCCAGTCTGGCCTCAAACTTGTGATCCTCCTGCTTCAGTCTCCCAAGTCGCTGGGATTACAGGTGTGCACTACGGAGCCCAGAGTTAGACCTCATTTCTTGATGGGACAATTATTAAAGAATTTGCAGCTGCTTTAAAACTGCCATGCATTACATTTATCTTGCAGTTTTCCTAATTGCTAAGACTATTTCCTTTGTGTAAGAATCTTTTCAATGGAAAAACAATAAATAATTCAAGATAACTTAGGGCAAAAATAAATAAATAAATAAAAGACAGGCAATTATAAGGACACAATATTATCTGACAAAGCACTCCAAAAATGTCACTGTAGTCCTATTTTCTGCTCAGTGCTGGTGGGTGCTAAGGGGTTGGTGAGGCAAATTCACCCTTGCTGATGTATTAGCACACCTGGGCAGTGATACCAGAGATTTGAAGCTTCCAGGGAGGGGTGGGACACTATGGTAGGCCTGTCACTGAGCAGCAGAGTGTAAGCCACAAGTGTAGGCTGGTTGTGCCTCCCCAGGATGAAGGCTAGAAGATGGAGATCTAGGGAGGGCAGCCTGGAGCTGTATCCTCCATAGCTGAACATGTGGGAATTTGTGCTAGGTCTTAGATATGTCTTTCCCTCTCTGACCTTCAGGTTGATCCTTGCTGTCCCTAGCCTGGCAGACTCAGACTTTAGTGACCCTCTCAGGTGTGCCTGGCACTGTGGCAGTGAACAAGACATTCAAGATCCTGATGACACGCCCCCACCCTCCAACCTGGGACCCAGCAGCCCTGATTCTGCCAGCTACATTCTGAGTGACTTTGGACATGTATGCAGTTCTCTCTGGGACTCAGTTTCTTCATCAGTCAAATCAGGGCCTCAACCTTGAAGGACCCTTCAGAACACACAGAAGACAGATGATTCTGGCACACCAGGCTCTCCTAAAATTTCAATCCTCAACCTCCAGTTTATTTTCTGTCTTTTGCCTTACCGCTGGCTGGCTTACTCCTGCTGTAATTTATTTAGCTGAGCCATGCTGAGCAGTTTGGAACTGAGTTTGCATGAATCACTGTCCATAAAATCAAGTTAAGTGGATTTCATTCCACTCAGCGCACCTGTGTATATATGTGAGGCGAAGAAGCTGGATTTTCTTGGCTCTTCCAGACCACTGCTAGAATTGCTTCTGTACTGATATAGCATTCACCCTGTATTTATAGTCCATTGTTATAACAGCTTCCTTCAGAGAACTGAAAGTAAAGTGTTGGAAGCAATTTCTCCTACAGATCATTTTATATAGCTGTCCTGTTTCCCTATCTAGCTGCAAAAACTGACATTGATTTCCTCTATTTTATCAGAGTTGGCAAATATCAGATTCAACTCCATTCAGTCATTCCACAAATTTTTATTGCATGTTACGTGAAGTCAGACTGAGCTAGGGACAGGGGTGAAGGTTAATGGGAAGTGTTGCAGTATTCAAAGACCCTAGAAATGGTGTGAGGTGTTAAGTGACAACGCAGGGGTTAAACAATGTGAGAGAATGTTGCTAGGCAGAAAATGGATATTCCGATGTGTTGAGTGAAGGGAGAAGCCGAGCAAGGTGTGCGATCTGGAGAGGATTATGGAGAGTTCGGGAAGGATGTTGAGTGTGAGAGGGTGATTTCTGTTTGGACCACTGCCATTGCCCCCCCCCCCCCTTCCCATCCCCTTCTGACAATCTGCACAAAAATCATTTCAGTTCACCATTTTTGTAAAAGGATAGGATGGGGAGCAGGGGAAGTGAGTGGAGATGAGCATTTATGGGAAGAAATGCCCGAAGGGTCTGCTCTGGTGCTTGTGAAAATATATTTGGGAGCCAGTGTGAAGGATTATAAGGGGATTTATTTCATTTTGTAACATAGCCAAAAGCACAGACAGGCTATGACTAAAATGGTGGTTCAGGGGACTAGCTATTTGTATCTTTGTTCTTATTTTCTATCTTGATAGAAAATGTGCAATCTTTACTCTGCCACGGAATAAATATTTCACAGTTTCCTGACTGACTTCGAGTGGTTTTGCAAATTCTATTCCATTTATCCATCTGGGTCTCTGAAAGACATATTGGGTGTGGAGGAAGGGTGTTTTGGGGCCTCTCCCCGCTAAGGACACTACATTTATAGTCCCACCATTCTTTTGAGAAAATCAATTACTTTAAAGAACTAAGTTTTGAGTGTACCTGTGTTAAGGTTTGGATGTGAGGTGTCCCCCAAGAGCTCACCTGTAAGACAATACAAGAAAGTTCAGTGGAGAAATGATTGGGTTTTAAGAGTCTTAACCCAATTAATGAATAATCCTCTGATTGGGATTACTGAGTGGTAACTGAAGTGATAGGGTGTGGTGGAGGAGGCCCTGGGAATTGGGGCGTGGCTTTAGGTATATGTTTGTGTCTGGCACTTGGTCTCTCTCTCTTTCTCTCCTGATCACCATGTGAGCTGTTCCTCTGCTACACTCTTCTGCCATGATGTTCAGCCTCACGTGGAGCTGGACTTCTATGGACTGAGACCTCTGAAACTGTGAGCCCCCAAAAAACTTTTGGTCCTCTAATATTGTCTGGTCAGGTCTTTCAGTAGCAGCAGCTAAAAAGCTAATTAAAACAACTATTTAGGATAAAAAAATGTGGCATATATACACAATAGAATTTTACTCAGCAATAAAAGAGAATAAAATCATGGCATTTGCACGTAAACAGATGGCATTGGACAGGATAATGCTAAGTGAAGTTAACCCATCCCCCCAAAACAAATGCCAAATGTTTTCTCTAATATAAGGAAGCTGACTCCTAGTGGGGTAGATGGGGAGCATGGGAGGAATAGATGAATTCTAGATAGGGAAGAGGGGTGGGAGGGGATGGGAGGGGGCAGGGGATTAGCAAGGATGGTGGAATGTGAGGGACATCATTATTCAAAGTACATGTATGAAGACACGAATTGGGTGTCAACATACTTTTTATACAGAGATATGAAAAATTGTGGTATATATGTGTAATAAGAATTGTAATGCATTCCACTATCATTTATTTTTTTAAAAAAATCAATAAAAAGAAACCTATTCATATCCACAATTCAAGAAAAATTTGATTTGCTTCATGGATTCTGTTGGTTGTGTTATTTTGGGACGGAGATGTCCATGTATCCCCAGGAACCATGTGGGAAGTTTGAATGCCCAGGTGGCACTTCAGGCTGGATAGATTCTACCAAGAAACCTTGGACAGTTCCACTTCTGTCCTGGAAGAAGAATGTAATTCTAATGGGCAGTGCTGTCCAATGGAAGTATAACGGAAGTGCAGAAATTTCTAGTAGCCACATAAAAAGGGGGGATTTATTTAAATAATATATTTATTTGACTCACTACTTGTGAAATATTTTTATTTCAACATATAATCAATATAAATCATGATTAGTGAGCCACTTTTACATGCTTTTTTTTTTTCTCTATCAGTCCTTCCTCTTGAACTTGGAGCCCTGGAGGGTATCTTGTTTCACCTTCGTTGGCTATGAAGAACCCAATCTTTAGATCTGGCTACAGATAGCTCTCTATTTAGCCCTCCAACTATATAATTGTCTCCATTACTCTCAGAGATGGTATCTGGTAAATTTCCAGGGCTTCAGGTGTAAATATACCACATTTACACCTGTGTTTCATGTTCTGGTCCTTTCTGTACTTCCTTTACCCTTTCAAAACTTACTTTTCCAGGATTCCCTTCCCCCTTAGGGTTTAGGTAATGATGATGATGATGATGATGATGATGATGATAAATAATAGCTATTAGTCAAAATATACTTAATAAAACATAGCCATTATGCAGTTATTTCTCATCCCCCTTCCTCCCCCTGTCCCTGCTAATCACTAATCTGCTTTGTGCCTTTATGGATTTGCCTTATCTGGAGATGTCATCTAAATTAGATTACCCAGCATGTGACCTTTTTGTCTATGGCTTCTTCACTTAACATAATGTTTTTGATGTTCATCCATGTGGTAGCATCTATCAGTACTTCATTCCTTTTTATTGCTGAATAATATTCTACTATACAGATATACCAGATTTTATTTATCTGTTTGTCTTTCCATGAACATTTGGGTTGTTTCCACCCTTTGATTACTGTGAACAGTGATGCTATGAATATTATATACATGTTTTTTTTTTTCAATGCCTATTTTACTTCTTTTGGGCAAATATCTAGGAGTAGCTTTGTTGGCCATATGGTAGTTCTATTTTTAATTTTGTGAGGAATGGCCAGTGTGGCCAAACCATTTTATATTTTCACCAGCCATGTGGTATGGTTCCAATCAATTTCTCTATATTCTTGCCAACTCCTTATCCCCTCCTCCTTTTAAAAATTTTGTTATAGCTACACTAGTGGATGTGAAGAGGCATCTCGTTATAGGTTCATAGAAAATTAATATATCTTACTTTTTAGAGCTATTTTAGGTTCACAGAAAAATTAAGAAGAAAATACAAAGAGTTCCCATACACCCCCCTCCTGACACATGCACCCTCACATTTTTTCCACTACAGACATCTTGCATCACAGAGGTGCATCTGTTACATCAGGGGACCATCAAAACATTATCACCCCAAATCCCCAGTTTACATTAGGTTCATGCTCAGTGTTGTACATTCCACAGGTTTTGTCAAATGGGTAATGACATGTCTACCATTATGGTATCCTAGTCTGAATGGGTAATTTCACGGCCCTAAAATTCCTGTGCCTTGCCTCCTTGTGGTTTTGATTTGCATTTCTCTAATGACTAATGGCACTCAGCATCAGTCTCGTGGTTTTTAGACAGGGCTTTGAGAGCCCCCTGAGGGCCCACCATGGTGAGGAAGAAGGGAATGCTGAGCAGGTGGCAATGATATTCGAGAACCCCACACCTTTAGTCTGATGGTCCTGCTGTTCTGTCCACTCTCATCTGTTGCTATCCACTGCTCATGAAATATTCCATTAGAGTGAAGAGTCCTGAGGCTAACATAAGTTTGTCAGTCATTTGTCTGGTCTTCTGTCATCTGCATCTCCACTTGTCTAGTGTCTTGAGACTGAGTAATTTCCTAACTCATCAGTGGACCACAAGTTTGACTCCTGACCCATTCTCTTTCAGTTATCTCTCCCTGTTAGTAATGACATTATCACCTGTCATGGGAATAATGACAATTACCATGTCTTAAACACTTATGCTGTGGCAGGGGCCATGGTAAGCACTGTCAGCTACTCCTCTCAATGCGTCTATGAGGTTTATGTCTTTAGGAGGCAAGTTCACATGTAGAATAGAAATCTTCGGCCTCCAATCTCATACCTGCCCCTCTTCCACTCGATAACTCTACTCCAGCCTCAGATGGTCCTGCTGTTCTGTGTGGAGGCCGGAGTATTCCCAACTCGAGGCCTGCTCAGTGCTCCGCTCTCCTGTCCCCCTTCATGATAAACTCTTACACTGTCTAGGTTTCAATAACAGATCACTGGGTTTTCATGAAACTAAGTCAGTTGCTCAAAGTCATACATTCCCCTGTTCATATGCTCATTCATTAAAAAAAAAAGTTTTTAAACCTCTATTTTGGGCAAGGCACTGGAATAAGTATTATGTGGGATAAAAAGATAAAACTCCTCAAGGGTTACAGATTAGTGGGAGAGAGAGACAAAAACACAAGTATCTAAAATATACTTGACCCTTGAATAACATAGGAATTAAGGGTGCCAACAGCAACCTTATAATCCACTTATAACTTTTGACTCCCCCAAAAGTAACTATGAGTAACCTGTTGTTATTGGAAGCCTTATTGATAACATGAATAGTTGCATGAGGCAGAATAATACTGATAAAATAAGAGTGGCCAGGTGAGATCATTGTTGAAGCTCTGAATGGATAAATGGAGATTCATGATCTTCTTTCTTTTCTTTTATGCATGTCTAGAAATTCCCATAATAAAAAGTTTTAAAACATGGATTAAATCTGACTCACTTAAACATACTTCTCATTTTCTAAGCGCACTACTTATTCTTAATCTTGCAAGGTGGAGTGGAATTCAATAAGATGATAGGGTATTAAAAACACTGAGATGAATAAGGGTGCCCAGAAATGCTAGTTGCTCGCACGAGGATGCGGCTAAGCTAGATTAGGATTAGCATTCAGTTTTTCTGATTCTAATTTTGGGGTCTCTCACTGCCCACCTTACCTTCCCCATCACCTCTCCCGGGGGTAGCAGAGCACGCTGGGACAGCAGGGTGCAAGGCACAGGCAGTGTCAAGGTAAGTTCCATTATCAGTCCCCCCAGGCCCTCCTCGTAGGGACTGACCTTCTTGGTCCACCCATGAGGCTGACCAGAGCACTGTATGCACACATGCTGCTCATTCAGTGCAGCAGTCTGGCTCAATGTCAAGGTGCTCCACTAACTGCTGTATGGCCTTAGGCAAATGACTCCTCGCCCAGGGCCTCAGTGTCCTTTCTATCCAAGAAAGGGATTGAACACATTTGGTTCCAAAGAATCTTTCAACACTAATTTTCTTGAGGACCCTGATTTCTTTTTGGTTCTGGGACTCTATATTTTTAATGTTTTCAGAAGATAAATGTTAATAGTATTAGTAACAACAGTTAGCATTTATTGAATGCCAACTATGCTCTTTTTATTTTTTTTTTCTTTTGAGACAGGGTCTCCCTAAGTTGCTCAGGGCCTTGCTATATTGCTGAGGTTGGCCTCAAACTTGTGATTCTCCTGCCTTGGCCTCCTGAGCTGCTGGGATTACAGGTGTGCCCGACTCAACTATGACCTTTTAAGCTTTAATTCAGTACATTCTTACAATAACCTTTATGAAGCAGGCCTATTAACATCTCCTTTTTAAAAATGAACAGGTAGGCTCATTGCGGGTGAATCACTTGATCACAGAGGTGGCATGTAGCAGAGCTGGGTTTCAAACCAGGCAATGTGGCTCCAGAACCCAACAGGTGGAAGAAAGTAGCAGACTGCATGGCATTTCCTTAGGAGACTTTAAAGCTCTGGGTCAGGAAAGAAGAACCCAGTACTTCTCAAGGACCGAGGAGCTATTTTAGGTATTCACTATGGAGATCACAAGGGTCAGGTTTCAATGCCCCGCTTAGGTTAAGGAGACACCAAACTGAAGGTCAGTTGGTGCTATGGTTTGAATGGCCCCAAAACTCATGTTGACATTTAGTCTCCATTGTAGGGTATTAGGAGGTGGAAACTTAATCTGGCTACAGTATTTGGAGGTGGGACCTTTGAGAAGTAATGAAAGTTAAACGAGGCCATAAGAGTGGGGCTCTAATTCAGTGGGACTGTGGCTTTTAAAGAAGGGGATGAGGGACCTGAACTAACATGCTCAGTTCCTCTTGCATATGGGATGCTATGAGCCAACTTGGGACTCTGCAGGGTCCTCACTAGCAAGAAGGGTCTTACCAGATAGAATCACCTGTTCTTGAACTTCCCAAATTTCAGAACCTTGAGTCAAATAAATTTCTTTCTTTCTTTTTAAATTATGAATTACCTAGTCGGTGGAATTAAGTTATAGCAATAGAAAGTGGACAGAACTAGCATGTCCCAGTCTGGTTTTATGGGTTTTTTACAGCTTTGATCATTTTGATCAGTCCATGCCTATTGAGAACCAGTTTTAAAATTTTTAAATATCACCCTAGATAGAGAAAAGAATGGCTGGTCTGCAAGAATTTAGGAGTTGGGCAATCTCTTCAGAGGAGGCTGAAGAGAGTCTCAGAAAATGATAGACATTTCTCTGGCATGGGTAGATAACCAGGCTGTGTGTTTGATGGCTTTTCAAAGTCTACACAGGCCCCAGGATCACATAAATCCTCATAGATTGGGCACTCACATTTGGAAAAAGTTACTCACAAACACCAGAAATATTCTATAATAGAAACATGTCTTTGCCGGCCCGACTTTACCATTTTCTTCTTCTATAACTCCACACCTTGATATTCTTTCCTCCCTCTCCACTTACTTTTTTTTTATTATTATTCTTAGTGGAACTGTTCTGCATGGGCAGATGGTCACTTGGAAGATGAATTCTGAATCAAAAGATAAGAAACATGGGGCTGGGGCTGTAGCTCAGTGGTAGAGTGCTTGCCTTGCCCATGTGAGACACTGGGTTCGATCCTCAGCCCCACATACAAATAAACAAATAAAATAAAGGTATGCCATCCATCAACAACTACAAAAATCTAAAAAAAAATTTTTTAAAGATAAGAAACAGAAAAGAGCATGTGTGCATCCCTCAATAGTGCTTATGAGAGAATCACCCTCATTTCTAATATTTCTGAGACCCAGCTATTTATAAGCTTTTTTCTTCAATTACATCCTCTAGTATGGCATTACTTTTATTTTCTGAAGTATCTGGAGTCTGTCTCTTTTGCTTGTAACAAAAAATAAAAAAAAAAAAAAACCTCACACAGGGTTCAATACTGAATGTCAAGTGCTTTTTTTCCTTAGAAGCTTTTAATCCTAAAAGACAGGGCTTTCTTTCCTGGCCCACCCTCCCCCCGCCCAAGGACCTAAGTCCTTTTTCTTCCGTTTCCTTCCAGGGCTTCCTGGGCCAGGGCGGAAAAGGGCTCTTGTCAATGTGCTAAGCTTTACCTTGAGGGATGAGTGAAGACACCCTTTAAATTACCTATAAAACCCTTTGATTCACTCAGCAGAGGTTGCCATGGGCAATTTGCTAAGCTTATTGATTATTTTCTGTTTAAATTAAAGTTTGATGTCCTGGAACAGACTGTGAAGTGCATGGAGTTAATGGAAAAGGTTGAGATCCAGGGGAGAGACACTCACTGGGGAAATGGAGGGTATTCAAGGGGAAAACAGGGAGTCTATGAAGAGGAGATTGTCGGCGCCAAGTTGTAGTAAATATGATGGCGATAAAAAAGATAGAGAATGGAATTCTTTTATGGTGAAGGGCAGCTTCCCGACATTTAAAGCCTCAAGGGAGATGGGTCTGGGTGGGGGGGCAACATACTCATTCCACAAATATTTGTTGAGTGCCCATTATATATCAAACACTGTGCTTGGCACTAGGGAAAAATAGCCAAGAAGGCACCATCTTTGAGCTCTAAATCCGTGGTTCCCAAAGTGTGGTCCCTGGGGCAGTTGAATCCCCACTACCTGATGTATTAGTCTGTTTTCTGTTACCATAACAAAATGCTGAAGGCAGGCTATTTTATAAAGAAAGGGGAGTTATTCAGCTCACAGTTCTGCAGGTTCAAGGACATAGCACAGGCATCAGTATAGCTGGGGTAAAGGCCTCATGGTAGATGGGATCACAACGGTGGTAGCATATGCAAGAGGGAGAGAACACATCACCAGACAGGAAGCCCAGAGAGCGATTCAGGAGTCAGACTCACTCAGAATTTTACAACAAATTGCTCTTGAGAGAACTAACTCAGGGGTTCCATGAGGTATATCATAATTCCTTATGAGAGCAGCTTCCCCAGTGAACTGCCACTGGACAGTACCCCTTAAAGGTCCCCTCACCTCTACATGACAACCCTGAGGACTAAGTATCCAACACATGAACCTCTGGGGGACCGACCATATCCAGAGTGTGTCACTTGGGAACATGTCAAGCAGGTAAATGCTTGGGCTCCACTGCAGACTTCTGAAATCAGAAATTTTGGAAGTGGATCTCAGTCCCTTCCAGGTGAATCTGGAGCATGCTACAATTTGAGAACCACTGCCAGGCATGGTGGTGCATGCCTGTAATCCCAGCAACTCAGGAGGCTGAAGCAGGAGGATCTCAAGTTTGAGGCCAGACATGGCAACTTAGAGAGAACCTGTCTCAAAAAATAAAAAGGGCTGGGGATGTAGCTGTCATAGAATACCCAGGGCTCAATCTCCAGGGCCCAAAATAATACCAAAAAAAGCACCACCAGCCTGGCATGGGGGCACTCACCTGTAATCCCAGTGACTCAGGAGGCTGAGGCAGGAGGATCAAAAGTTTGATACCAGCCTCAGCAACTTAGTGAAACCCTAAACAATTTACTGAGACCCTGTCCAAAAACAAAATAGGAAGGGCCAGGGATGTGACTCAGTTGTTGAGCACCCCTTGGTTAAATCCCCAGTGTGCCCTAACCCCTCCCAAATCAAAAACCAGCAGCAGCAGCAGCAACAACAAAACCACACTACTAACAATTAAAAAAAAACAAAACAATTTGAGAACCACTGCTTTATGGTGGGGCAGTTGAATCCCCATTGCCTGATGTATTAGTCTGCTTTCTGTTACCATAATAAAATGCTGAAGGTAGGCTACTTTATAAAGAAAAGGGAGTTATTCAGCTCACAGTTGTGAAGGTCCAAGGACATCAGTATAGCTAGGGTGAAGGAGTGGGCCTCAGGCTTCCATGAACCAGGAGCTTGATTTGAGTCAGTGTTATTATTACCAATACCTATTGTATATTTATCACAGCAAATGTTATGCTAAGTCTGTGAAGTGGGTTACCTTGGTTCATCCTTACAATAGAAGATGAATTGGAGGTGTGTTTTAAGTAAGTAGGAGTGGTGTTTTAGTTATTTTTGCATTGTTGTGACCAAGATACCTGACAAGAAAAACAGAGGAGAGAGTTTCTTTGGAGCTCACAGTTTTAAAAGTTTCATTCTTGGATGTCCAAATCCATTACTCTGGGCCCAAGGTGAGGCAGGACATTATGTCGAAAGGGCAGGGTGGAGGAAAGCTGCTCACTTCTTGGTAGTCGGGAAGCAGAGAGAGGGGGAAGGGACTGCAGGGAAGATGAGCCCTTTCACGGCAGTCCCCAATGACCCACTTCCTCTGGCCATGCCCCACTTGCCTTGGGTTACCACCGTCAGTCCATTCAAACTAGCGTGGACTGATCAGGTTCCAATTCTCACAATCCAATCGTTTCACCTCTGAATATTCCCACAAGAGCTTTTGGGGGACATCTCATATCCAAACCATAAGAGGAGGGTAGAATCCAAATGCTCAACTCTCTCAAACACCAAACCCTCACAAGCTCTGTGATTCACTCTGTTCTGAGATTCAAAGATGATCTTCAGATAGAGACAGAGCCGTGGTTTTCCCAGATGATTGTATTGGGTTTTAGATGCTTGGGGAAGATGATGACATCAAAGAAGGTGGCAAGTCTGGAATGAGCTGGGAAGAAAGCATTTGGTGTGCTGGCTGGGAGAAGAAGCCAAGCCCCAGCTCCACCTGCACGGTTACCATCATCTTAGGGGAATTAGAATTCAAAATCACCATGACTGATTAGGTATGGGAAAATCTTGTTGATTCAGTCAAAAATAGACTTCATGTCATGACAGCTAGAATTCAAGTCCTTTAACTCTTCTATTTACAGTACGTTCATTTTCTGTTTATTTTGTAACAAAATCAGTATTAGTTTCCTATGGCTGCTATAACAAATTACCACAAATCTAGTGACTCGAGACAATATGAATTCATTCGCTTACATTTCTGGAGATCAGAAGTCAAAAATCAAGGTGTGATAAGGCCTGTGTTCCTTCTGGAGGCTTCAGGAGGAAATGGGTTTTCTTATTCTTTCCAGCTTCTAAAAGCTACTTGCATTCCTGGGCTTGTGGCCCCTTCCTCCGTCTTCAAAGCCAGTAGCTTAGCACTTCTATCTGTCTTCTACTTCAGTTCTGACATCTCTCTTTGACTCCAATTCTCCTGTCTTCCCTTTGTAAGTACTTTGTAATTACACTGGGCCCACCTATATAACTCAGAGGCAATTTTTCCATCCCCAGATGCTAATTTAATCACATCGGCAAGTCATTTTGCCATGTAAGGTAACACATCCAAGGTCCTAGGGATTAGGATTTGAACAGTGGACTATCTAGCACACTCTATAGCTGGTGGGAAGTCATTTTTTCCCTCTGATAACCTCCATCTCTCCCCCCAAATGCAGATTATAATACTTCTTGGTCCTAATCTTACAGGAAAATGCGTATTATTTTAATCACAGATGTAAATATTTTTATTCCTAGCATCTTCGTCTGATAAATAGGACACTTCAGTTGCTACTCTGTGCAATGCTGTGTTCACATTGCATCAGAAAGGGCTGCAGAGAAAAACCCCACAGGATGAGAGGTAGTTGTAGTAGTTATGTAAGTTAGTTAGACTTTTAGAGCCTTAAATATGTGTCAACAAAG
Organism: Marmota monax; assembly: GCF_021218885.2. Lineage (NCBI taxonomy): Eukaryota > Metazoa > Chordata > Mammalia > Rodentia > Sciuridae > Marmota > Marmota monax. The sequence continues at coordinate 988,673 of NW_026692072.1, read as the reverse complement.
ACAGAGAGGAGGCCAATTCTCTGAAGGAACCAACCATCTGATGACTCAGATCATCATGTAATGCTTGGAAGAGAAGCAATAAGTGCAGGTCCCAAGATGCTCTGGTGATCAGGAACTTCAGGGTCTGGCCACTGAGTTCAGGAAGAGTCAAAATGGCCTCGCTCCCACCTCATAGTAGGTGACAGGGCTAGGGACATCTGTGCCCACCGAGGCTCTTGCTGCTGCTGCTCCCCTGGAATTGCATTTGTTGGTGATCAGGGGAACAGAAAGCAGCAGCCGAGTCCAACAGAAGAGAGACATTAAAGTTGATTAAGTGAGTGGGCCAATTAGTGTCTGGCTTCATGCAGTGTGGAGTTAATTAGCCTCCACAAAACAACAACAGCTGCCTTAATGGTGGGGCCGGGGGCCCAGTGGAGAGGAGCCATGGGAAGCGAAGTGATAGGGCTAGTGCTTAATAACTTGGCTGCCGTGGGCCCTGCCCCACTAAAAATGTAGAACAAAGCCCGTGGCAGACTTCCCTGCCTGCTTCCAGACCCTGCATGGGGTGAGCAGCCAGACCCTTGCAGACTCCCGCCCCCAGGGAGAGGCCAAACTCACACCTCGGGCTTGAGTTTCTTTTTTGAGACCGGTTAGCACCACTTAGATGGCTTTCTAATGAAAATCACTACCCTGCGCGCTCTGCCTCGATCCTCAACTCCATCCATCACACACTTCCCAATGGTGTTATTTTTTCCTTATTAAAAAATGAATACATATTTATTGGGGGAACTTTGAGGAAGTATAGAAAATATAGAGAATAAACCCCCCTCCATCCTGCAGAAGATTATTTCATTCATGAACCATTTATTGTTCACCTACCAAGTGCTAGCACTGTGCAAGGTGTTCAGGCAAAGTGCGCATCTGTTCAGCTCTTTTCTCCCTACAAATCATATGTATGCTGTTTTACAAATTGGATTCACTGTGCATGATCTTTAATAACCCACTGTTTTCAGCAATATGCCACCCACATTTTCCCTATCTCATTAAAATATTTTTTAACTACTCAGCCTCTATGGTTCCACTAATTACGCTACATTGTAGGTGTCCACGTATTTATGCCTCCTGCCTCCTAACAGTTCTTGAGGGTAGACACAAGATGTCTTTTACCACTATATCCCAATAGATCAGAGTCTAGATCACAGCAAAGCACATGGTAGGCACTCTTTAAAAATTTAATGAATGCATAAGCAGATGAGTGAAGAAATTTAATCAATCCTTTCTTGTGGACCACTGAGGTTGTTTTCCACTTCTTATATAAAAAAAATGTTTGTAATAGGCAGGCATTGTGATACATGCCTTTAATCACAGCTACTTGAGAGACTGAGGTGGAAGGATGAGAAGTTCAAGGCCAGCTTGAGCAACTTCATGAAACCCTGTTGCAAAATAAAAATACTTTTGAAAAAAAGGGCTGGGGAAATAACTCAGAGGTAGAGTCTTTGCCTAGCATGCATGAGGCACTGAGTTCAATCCCAATGCAGGAAGCGGAAAAAAAAAAAAGTTGTATCAGTTGAATTTGGATTCAACTACAAGTGACAGAGAATGTCCCAAAGCAGTAGCTTAACCAAGGTAGAAGATTCTCTTTTGCAAAAGTTCAGGGCTACTACGGCACTTTGCTATCCATTGGCATGGATGTCATTTCCAAAGTTAGCTCATTTTTCAAAATGGCTGCTAAAGCTCCAATCACATTCTAACCAACAGCCAGGGAAAGAAGGGAGAAGGACATGGGTCCTTTCTTTAAGGACTCTTCCTACAAGTTCCATATACCATATCTGCTTGCATTCTCATTAGTCAGAATTTCGTCAGATGACCAGACCTAACTGCAAGGAAGTCTGGGAAATGTGGTCTTAATTATGCATCTAATATTCAAAACTACTGTTCATGAGGAAGGAGAAGAAAATTGGGCAAGCACTAGCCAGGATGGCTCTTTGACTCCTGGATTGACTTGAGCCTCTCTGGTTAGCTCCTCCCTAGTGACCCTTAGTTTCTCCTAACAGGGGTCTGGATAGCTGTCAGGTCAGCCTGGCTTCCTGGACTCAGGTCTGGGACCAGCGCACCAGGAGAGTTTCAGAGCCTCTATCTCCCGGCTGTAAACTTCATCTTGCCAGTTGATGCAGTCATCGCCAAAGACTGACTCAATAAAAATGCCCCATTTCCCGGAGGATGTTTTTCCAATTAGTGCAAAGAGGAAGTTCCAGCTGTGAGGACAGGAATCGGGGTTTCTGAAATGCAATGATTATTAGTAACAATCAATCAAACAGCCTCCTAGGACAATGGAGCAAAAGCCAGCTCTCGAGGATGCTATGTGGGACAGGGACGACAGGCTGCCAGGAACAAGAGGCAGTGTGGCTCAACTGCAGTGTGGCCGAGCCCCTGAGACAGCAAGGGACTTTGTAACAAGGTTTTACCGCCTGCAGTAAAAATCCTGCCAAAACGCATTCAGGACCTTGCGGGGAGACGCGTATTCATTATTGCGCCCCTAGCAGCTATCGCAGGAAACCATCTGGGCTCAGTTGGCCTATAAATTTGCAACTTGCAGTTGGGTGGGCTATGGGGAATCGGCCAAGCAGGAAGTCAAGGTGTGAAGTGGATCTGGCAGGTTCCACACGCAGGGCTAGCTCAAAAAGTTGCCATTCCTGGCAGTTATTTTTTTTTCTTTTTAATTTTTTATTGTGAAATATATCACACATACAAAAATGCATAAAACAGAGCTGTACACTTTCACAAATTATGATAAAGTGAATTCGCATGTAACAATCGCTCAGGTCAAGAAATAGGACATTGCTGGCTCTTATGAAGTCCCCATGTTCCCCTCTAAACACAGCCCTCTTTTCCTGCAAAGACAATGATTTTGATTTTAATGAGGATAACTTCTCTCTCTCTCTCTCTCTCTCTCTCTCTCTCTCTCTCTCTCCTCTCTCTCTCTTTTGTTTCGTCAATGAAGTATGTGTCCCCAAATGCTAAAGAGTTTAGTTTGTCTACTTTTGAAATTGACATTGTACAGAATCTTTAAGTCCGCAATGCTTTTGGGCCTTGATTTCTGGATTCTGTGCTCAATATTCTCTCTTAAATATTTATCCACATTGCCTAAGGTTCTGGTTTATTCATTTTACTACTCAATATTATTCTATATATCTATTTTACTGCTTTCGGACATTTGGGGTGTTTTCTGTTTAGGTTTATTACAAATAATGCTGATAGGAACATTGGTGGACATCTGCTCTTGTGTACGTATTTGTGAGTTTCTCTCCAGGTGTGATTCTCAGACTTCAGTGTATATAAAAATAGCCAGTCAGCTTGCAAAAATGCACTTTCCTGGTCCTTTGCCTTGAGATTCTGATGAGTCAGTGGGACCCAGAAGTTCTCATTTCCAAAAAATTATTCAGTGATTATTATTGTTATTGACCCCTGGACCAGTAACCAATATTATCTCTTAAATATTTATCCATATTACGTAGACTCTAGTTTATTCATTTTTATTACTGAATATTATTCTATTTATCTATTTTACTGCTTTTGGGCATTTTGCTGTTCCCAGACACTGGGGTGTTTTTTCTCCTGTGGCCACATGACAGGACAGGGGTGGGCAAACTGCTGCCCACAGGCCAACCCTGGCTCACCACCTGCCTTAGATCTTCCATGGGCTCAGAAAGGTTTTGACTTTTTGGTTTTTGGTACTGGGGATTGAACCCAGGGGCCGTCAACAACTGAGTCATATCCCCAGCCCTTTTTATATTTTATTTAGAGACAGAGTCTCACTAAGTTGCCTAGGGCCTTACTAAGTTGTTGAGGCTGGCTTTGAACTCCTAATCCTCCTGCCTCAAACTCCCAAACCGCTGGGATTACAGGCATGAGCCACCGCAATGGGCTCAAGTATTTATTGATCGAACCCTGGCCCTCCAGGGGCACTTAACCACTGAGCCACATTCCTGGCCTTTTTAAAATTTTTATTTATTTATTTATTTATTTATTTTAGGCCAGGTCTTGCTAAATTGCTTAGGACCTCACAAAGTTGCTGAGGCTGGCTTTCAACTTGCCATCCTCCTGCCTCAGCCTCTCGAGTCACTGGGATTACAGGAATGCACCACAGCTCCTGGCTCTATATTATCTTTTATTAGCTTTGTTATTCTACCTTTCAATTTAGGGCATAAGTCACCTGGTGTTGACTTTTGTGCATGGTGTGAGGTAGGGATCCAATTCTATTTTATGGATACTAATTTTTCCAACACCATTTATTAAAGACCACCCCTCCCCCACTGTTCTATAGGGCTATTTTTGCCATAAAGCAAATATAGGTACATGTTTAGGTCTATATCTGGGCTCCCTGCTCTATTCTGTCAGCTTCTCTGTCTATCCTTGTGCTAATATGACATACACTTAATTATGATGGATTTATATGTGTTTAAATTTGGTAAATTTAAAGTCTTCTCATCTTGTTCTTCTCTTCTTCAAAGTTTTATTTGTTTTTGTTTTTGGGGTCCTGGAATTTTTTTCTCCCTTAGTTTCTTCACAAAGAACATGAAAAGCCATTTCTGACTGGTGGCAGGGTCAGTTCATATAATCCCTTTGAAAAGCAATTTGGCAACACTTCCCAAAGACCATATATTTTAATTCAGTAATCCTATTTCTGGGAACCCATCTGAGTGAATATCTGAAGTCAATATTCAAAATAGGGAAAATATTTGACTTAACCGACTCTCAGGCTCTGGGTCACATCTATGCTCAATGGTGGGGGTACAATGATAAGGAAACCCACTCCAGACTTTCAGAAGCTTCCAGTCTCTTAGAGAAGGTAGCATCCAAACAGATCATTCTAATCCAATGTGGTACATGTTCAGATAGAGGTATGTATGAATATCAATGCACAGAAGTGCTCATCCAGGCATTGCTTATAAGAGGGGAACTTGGGTGAAAAAGTTGAAATGTCAGGCAATGGGCGGGGTGGAGAAGTCAGTTATGGAATATCCACAGGATGGAATATTATACAGCTATTAAGATAAAAATGGAAGCAACCTGAATACGTGATTTTAATCTAACGCTAAGTGAAAAAGAGCAGGATGCAATGGTACACAGAAAAAAAATAATTTTATCTGTGGAAAAATAGATTCACTGAAAAAAATACTGAAAGAAATACAGCATAATGACTATAGTTGTTTGAAAACAGGTGATTTTTTTCTTTTTTGTATTTTTCCAAATATTCAGTTATGTGGTTATATAAGTTTATAGTAAAAATATGAGCAACAAAGCCACTTCCTTCACCAACTGACTCCTTTTTTTTTCAAAGTACCTGCCATGTGTCAGTATGATAAATGCTTTACATGTGTGACCTCATTTAATTCTAAGAGCCCTTACATTTTAGGTTATTAGCACTTCATGAGTAAGAGAAGGAGGAAGCTCAGAGAGGAATAGGAACTTGCTCAAAGACACACAGCAGGAGGTAGAGAAATCTGGCAGTCATCACAGCTGTGGTCTCAATCACTTCCCCAGCCAGCTTCTCCTTGCTACAGAATCCCAGACTCTTTCAAAGGGCAGCAGGTTCAAGGGCAGTTAAAGGGTGGGTCTGCCTAGAGGAAAGTAGGTGATTAGCCTCTGGACCTCTCCAGTCCAGTGACTCTGATACTCAGCTCTGTCTTCCACAAAATAGCTGGGGTGATCTTAGCCCCGATCTTGCTGAGCCCCAGTATATTTTGCTGTCCAATGCAATAAATAGACTCCGCCTCACCGGTTGTTACATTGATTAATGAGATAATATATATCCCCTGTCCTACAAAAAGAGACACTTGTGAATTTATTTCCTTCTACCCAAGGACACAGGAAACTTGAAAAAGTCCCAGCCTTTTCCTGTCACTTGGCCTCTGGTTATTGTCCTGGGTGTAATGGAGTGGAAAACTCTCTACACGGCTCCCTCTGACAGTGAATTTCTAATCTCAGAAAACTTAATGGTTTTTGTCAACCTGATTGTCCAGTGAGAGCGGATTAGGAGAATGACTTCCCTTGTCACTGGAAAGTTGACTTGCTTCACAGCGTTTTTCCCGGTGCCGGTGGGAGGCATGATCGATACAACACAGACCAAAATACTCACCTGTGGTTTCGGGGCTGAGGACAAAGGTTGGGAGTTCCATTTAAACGCCTTCAGCCATTTCCAAGTAGACCCAGGCGTGATGTGCATTAAGCGGTTCAGGCTGGTGACCCGGAGCTCCGCACTCCGAGGGGCAAACCAGAAATCGAGTTGCTCCTGACCAGCGAAGCAGAGGCCCCCGGCTCAGGCTGGATTTGTCTTCTGCACTCCAGTTTTCCCGTCTGCAGAAGGAAGGCCCATTAGTTACTGTCTGCACGGCCAGGGAAGAATGGCCTTGCTGGAGTCTGTATCAGGACTTCCCAGAAACAATGCACGGTGGCCAAAATGGACAGAGACTACTAATGGACGCTCAGTTCCAAAATCCCCCTGGAGGCCACAGGTCGCCTGGAGCATCCCTTGCACCCGGGTGGTCCTCTGCTGCTTGCAGATGGAACCAAGAGACACCTCAGCAGGGAGCATCCCCCAGAATTCAGTCGCATTGCTACTTCTGCCCCTTCCACGGGAGCTCTCCAGGCCTGGACAGCCAAACCAAGTCCTGCTTTATCAGAGGCACTTAAAAATTATTGTCGCTTCCATGGGAAATTCATTCCGATCTTTCAGGCTAGGTCAGGTGGCCAAGCACTTTCCTTTGAGGTCCTCATGCTAATTGAGAATCACACAGCTTTATGTGTCAGAATGCAGACTCCATGAAGGCTTTGTTCATGGCTGAGCCACAACCCTAAAGACATTTGGGGCACATAGTAGATTCTCAGTAAATGTTTGTTGATTACATTAATTAATTACTGTACATAATCACTTATTTATGACCTGTCTCCCCTATTTGAGTAGAACCCTCATAGGAGAGGGAATTGTGTCTTATTCATCCTTACCATTCAGACCATGGTGCATAGTAGATACTCAACTGAGTAGATACTCAAGATACTCAATACTCATAGTAGATACTCAATTAACACAGAAGGAATAATAAACTGCTTGAGTATTTTTTTTTGGTGTGTGTGTGTGTGCTGAATGAATCTAAAATTAATAATATTGATTCTAATTATTTAAGTAATAAAACTACAATGCAATTATTTTAGACAAAGAGAATACAGTAAAAGACACATCTTTCATTAATAGCATCACTATTTATAGTGGTGTATACATTTATACAACTACTTTCATTATTTTAATGTTTTTCTTTTCAGTTTTTCATTTGGGTATTTTACACCCAATTTTAATTGGGTTATTTTGGGCATGCGTGCTACATACATGCACGTGCATGCAAACACACACACACACACACACACAGAAACACACATCAACAACTGTCCGGGTATCAGGGACTTTATAAATTTAAGAGCAGGAAGGGAGGTCTGGATGAATAATGTCTTCTCATTGTTATAATTAATCGTTGGCTGTACAACAGGATTAATAGTATCATGGGAACTGCTGGTGAGAGGCATTGCTCTCTAAAGTTCACCCCTGGGGTCAAGGCAAATCTGGCTATGGAAAAAAAAATGTGCAGGTTAGAAATAATCCACAGGAAAAATGCTTTATGTTTTGTGCTCACAAATCAGAGAAACTTGCCATGGTCGCTGCTAAACATAAACCAGTTATATACACTGCTGTGGGCTTGGTGGCTCAGGGTTCATTTCTCATTCTTTTTTATTTGGATCATTATGTTGAAATCACCCTGTTTCTCTCTGTAAGCCCCTAGTGATACAGTGCCAACAAGTGACTTGTGATTATAGAAGTGAGGAAGCCACTGTGTAATTTAAGAAACAAATCAAATCAAAACCCTGTTCTGCTATACTCAAAATACATTTCTAAATGTTTAGAGGGAAATGGGTCTACTCTGGGAGAGGCAGCCTATAACCACAGAAAGCCTCTGAGCTTACAATATGGAGAAGTCATGCAAATTTCTTGTTGATAAATGCGGTAGGCAGGAGGTTGAGTGGACAAACTCCTGGTCTGTGGGTGGGGACTGCTTTCTGGGTTGGCTACAGATGCTGTGTTAAATAGAAGAAAGGAGGGATAGCTTGATCTTGATTTTTTTTTTTTTTTTGGTCTTTTTTCTTTTCCTAGTTCTGACTTAGAATAGAAAAGAGGAGTCAAGACTGGGCAGGGGCAGTGATCTGACATTAATACAGCTCCCTTGTCTGGGCAGTGGTCTAGTGGGCAGGCAGAGGACCTGGTTAGCACTAGCTCAACGCCCACCTCAGTGTGTGAACCACAGAAACACACATCAACAACTGTCCGGGTATCAGAGACTTTATAAAGTCCCTGGCAATCGTGATGACTTCACAACCCCTTCACAGGTGTTGTGAAGACTGAATAAGATCCCAGCTATAAAAACAACTCAAAAAGCAAGGTTTTTTAAAAATATCTTTATTTTTATTTTATGTGGTGCTGAGGATCGAACCCAGGGTCTCATACATGCAAGGCAAGCGCTCTACCACTGGGCTACAACCTCAGCCCATGGAAAAGCAAGTGTTTTAAAATAAGAAGTTAAGATGCCAATGTCGCAAGGGGAAACTATGCTATTGAAAAGCCTGCAGGAAGATTTTATTTTTCTTTCTTTTTTTAAATTGGGAAATTAAACACACTTCTTTTAAAAATGTCTTTAAATTTATTTTTTCCATCATTATGTACAACTATCATGCACCAATAAAAACAGAGAGAAAGACATTTTTTTTTATTGGCTCATATGCAGAATGATGGGCTTCATTGTGGCACATAGAAATATATATATAAAAAAATCAGAATTTCATCAATTTTACTCTCCCTTACCTCAGCCACCCTTCCCCGCCCCCACCTCATCCCCATCTTCTACCCTGATGTTCTCCCTTCTAATTTCATGGCTTCTATTTTTTACCATTTTTTTCTTCTAGTTTCCACATATGAGAAAAGGCAGAATACTTTTCTGAGTCTGAGTTATTACACTCAAAATTATGTTCCTCAGTTCCATCCATTTTCCTGCAAAGGACATAATTTCATTCTTCTTTATGGCTGAATAAAACTCCCTTGTGTGTCTATACCATATTTTCTTTATCCATTCATCTAGTGATGGACACCTAGGCTGGTCCTATAACTTGGCTATTGTGAATTGAGCTGCGATAAACATGGGTATGCATGTATCAATACAGTATGCGGGCTTAATTCTTGTGGGTAAATACTGAGGAGTGGTACAGCGGGGTCATGTGATTGTCAATATTCTAGCCTGAGCAGCCTTACAGGAGACTCTAATAAGTGCTCAGGGCTCTTTTATGCTGGAGGCATAGATAAGAGATAAAGGGCACTGTTTCCTTAGACACACAAAGGAATGCCCCAGTGCAGAGGTACTTGGTAATAGATGAGTTTAATGGGAAAGAGCATCTGTATCTGTTTCTACAACTTTTAACTTTTTCTATAATATTTATGTATCTATAAAACTAAGATGATGTTGGTGTGGTGGTACATACCTGTAATCCCAGTGACTTGAGAGGCTGAGGCAGGAGGATACCAAGTTCAAGGCCAGCCTCTGCAATTTAGCAAGACCCAGTCTCGAAATTTAAACAAACAAAAAATTAAAAAAGACTGGGGATGTAATTTAGTGGCATAGTGCCCCCCCAAAGGAAAAAAAAAAACTAAGATGATGAAAGAAGATAACTGGTTATAGAAAATTCAAAGAAAGGTAGATTTCTAGTTGTTATTTACAACTGAAACTCCTCAATCTGATAAACAATATATTCCCTTTAACAAGCTCCATTTCTTTTTATCTTTTTGGATTTACTTATCCATTCAACCAATCCGTATTGAGTATCCACCTGAATGCACAAAAAGGAAATAATTGGCTTCTGTAGGGTGGGCCTTATCACCCCAATCTAGCTAGCATTCTTCAAGGAAAAAAAAAAAAAAAAAACGAAAAGGAAATCGCAAGCTCAAAGTGCCAGTCAGATTCAGAAAAGAAACACCATCTGGCATAGAAGAGACTCCTAGTTAATCACCAAATCCATGTTTTTCTCTTCTTCCTGGGCACACAAGGCGCTGTCCATTCAGCTATGGCCACTATCTGAATTCTCAATCCAATTCTGAATTCACCACCTGAATCCAATGGAATGAAATTGAAAGTCACATGCATCATCTTGAAGTTTGGCCCCCACAATGCTCCCCTTGGGGCTCCTTTCCCCACTCAACTGACTGGAAAGGAGGGGACCCCAATACTAAAGATGGCAGAGCCTCCATCATCTTGGATCTGAGCCACGGTGCAGAAGAAGCCCACCCTGCCAACTGCGGGCAACTCAGTAAGTACCTTTATGGGGACAAGAGGGACGCTTCAGTTATGCTGAGTCATTATACATGTTGAGTTTGTTGTTTCACTAGTTATACTAATTTAACTATATATAACAACTAGGTCTTCAATTTTATGCAGGTAGGAAGGAAGAGATGAGGAATAATCACCTACTTAACAGCTGTGACTACTTCTATTTGTCATAGATGAACAAGCTCAAAGGAGCTGGAGTGCTCATTATGCCTGGCCCCGGGGGCTTGCCTTCTCCCAGTAGGATCATATGGACACTTTCTCCATCGGGATTCTTCCAGGCCAAGAGAGAGAGGAAGATGAAAGATACTTTTTGAAAGTAAAGTGTAATTGTTCACCATGTCCTCCAAAATGGTGGTAGTCCCGTGAACTCCTTCGATAGGAGAAGGAAATATTAGAGCAGAATATAAGGATAAAAGACATCAGGAAGACCACGTTTTTCTGTATCCCTGGTCACTGCTCTGCAAACACAGCCTTGCCAGAGTACCCACCGAGACCCTGGACCCATGGTATCATGGCCTCATAGTACCCCAGGAACTTGCTCTTGATTAATGAGTAAATGAGGTCTGGAAATAGACTCTCTTCCACTGCTTAAACCTTCATTGGGATGTTTTTGGTTAAAAGAGTCACAGAAAACTCAAACCAAGCTCATAAAGCTAATAGGGAATTTATCAATATACAACACTGGCTCCAGGGACCTGATCTTCCTCTGCTTCTCCTCTCTCTCTCTCTCTCTCTCTCTCTCTCTCTCTATATATATATATATATATATATATATATATATATATATATATATATATAAAACAGCAGAATGCATTACAATTCTTTTTTTTAAATTTTTTTTAGAGAGAGAATTTTTTTTAATATTTATTTTTTAGTTTTCGGTGGACACAACATCTTTGTATGTGGTGCTGAGGATCCAACCCGGGCCGCACGCATGCCAGGCGAGCACGCTACCGCTTGAGCCACATCCCCAGCCCCATTGCAATTCTTACTACACATATAGAGCACAATTTTTCATATCTCTGGTTGTACACATAGTATATCCACACCAATTCGTGTCTTCATACCTGTACTTTGGATAACAGTGATCATCACATTCCACCATCATTGATAAACCCATGCCCCCTCCCTTCCCCTCCAACCCTGCCTCTCCTCTTGACTCTGTTCTTTTTCATCCTTCAATCTTGGCACCACTTGGTGACAAGATGTCTGCAGCCACATCAGCTACCTGAGGTGACTGTTCTTCTCTGAACTGATTCCAGGGACCAGGGAGACACAAGGCTGTGATTGGCCAGACATGGTCACATGGCCATCTCTGTGGGATTGTGGGAACACCATCCAGAGAACAGGGACTGAGGGTAGGGGGAAGGGTTGGCTCCCCAGGGACTCTCAAGGACCAGAAAGGGAAGGATGGAGGCAAATCACAGCGAGTACCAGAAGTAAGCAGGTGCTGAGTTCAGGTGATAGCACTGTGCTGTACCTTTTTGGTGCAGAAAACACCTGAGCCAGGTGGAAGCAAGCAGAACTGTGGGCTTCCCAGAGGCCCAGAGAGGCAGCCATGAACTATTTCTCTCTAATGCCACCTACATGGGTAAGACCCATCCATCTCAGGGAAATTCAGAATCCTTCAGTGGTAGGTTTTCCATGAAAAGCATCTTTTAAAAACTTTCAGGTCTCAGGAAAAAGGAAAAAATTTGTTTCTTATTTAGAAAGTAATAAAAATGTCTCTAAAAATAATGATAACAGCTGATATTATTTTGGGCATGGTGGCACACACCTGTAATTCCAGCTACTTGGGAGGTTGAGGCAGGAGGATTACAAGTTTGAGGCCAGTCTGGGCAATTCAGTGAGACCCTGTCTCAAAAGAAAAAATAAAAAAGGGTTGGGTATGTAGCTCGGTGGTAGAATTCACCTGAGTTTAATCTTTTTTTTTTTTTTAACCAGGGATTGAACCCAGTGGTGCTTAACCAGTCAGCCACATCCCCTGATCTTTTTAATATTTTATTTATACACAAGGTCTTGCTGAGTTACTTAGGGTCTCGCTGAATTGCTGAGGTTGGCTTTGGACTTGTAATCCTCCTGCCTCAGCTTCTGGAGCTGCTGGGATTACAGGCATGCACCACCAGAAGTGGGTTCAATCTTAACCTCCCCATTATAGTGCTCCTAAAACTTTAGGAGCAGAAGTTTATGTCATATAAAGGGTTTTAACAGCCAAGACATCCCAGATGGAAAATCCCAAACCAAAGCAGAGGCACCTCCTGGAGTTGGCAACTGGTTTCAGGCCGGTCTTAACCTAAAGATTAGTTTTAACCAATGTCACAAACTGGGACAGAGTCAGTCCAGGAACATAGGGGCTCAGAATCAGGATGCCAAGGTTAGAATAACTAATGTAGGAGGCCTGAAACTGGGCAGGGCAGGACTGGAGAGAAAGGTGATCTCTCTGGGTCAACCTGGCTCTTTAAATGTGGGCCTTTCCCTTTTTAAGTGCAGGTGTTGGTTCCCAATTCTGACCTTTTGAGCTTACTCTAGAATCTGGACCTCACAGCCTTTAATAAAGAAGTCACTTGCTGTTGGGAGGGGGCCTCTGACGTGGTCAGCTGGAGCTCGGAAACCACATCAAAATATTTTCTGGGCTGAGTAACCCCAGCGGGGCCATGCAATGCCTGAGAGATTTAAGGCCTGTGAGGAGGTGAGAGAAAATGGGAAATAAGAAAATGAGAATTTGAAGAGGAAGGAGGACAAGGGCAGAAAAAGAGACAGACCAGGCAACCATGGTGGGAGGTCAGAGGCCTGCCCTTTGACAGCCACTGCTGTGGCCCATCAGCACTGCCCCCAGAACCCTGTGCGGCAGGGGTACAGGTGGACAGGCTGTGCTCAATAACTGAGGCTTTGCTTTCCCCCAGTTTTCCCCACTCATTTTAATGAGTTTTGAGTGCAAAATATTTCTCCCCAGGCAGGAAGAGCTTTGTAACAAGACATCTAGCGTTAGTTACGACATTCGAGCTAAAAGCTCCTTGTGGGAAGGAAAAAGACTTTTTTTTTAAATGTCATCATAAAAAAGACAAACTCTCCTAGCCCTACTGTGGAAATGGTGCCTCTGTGGACAGAGATGAGCATGTGATCTGAAACCCAGGCAAAGGGGGAATCTGGGGAAATGTGTCCCCAGCCAGAGAGGCAAAGGGGCCTTTCTGCAGTGCAGTTATAAGAAGTGAAGGGCCACCAGCTGGAGGTGAAGTCTGCAGAAGCCTCCCAGGGACATGCCCTCTCTCCAGCCTTGACCTACCCCTGGGAGTCTGCCCATGTGCCCAAGGGACAGCTGCTCAGAACCCACTGCCTAACTGTGCACCTTGTCCTGCCCAGAGTAAGCAAACAGGGCCATGGCACCATCCCTACTGTCCACTCCCTCAAGGGAGAGGCAATCAGCATCTGGGCTCCAGAGTCACAAGGATCTCTGTCCAAGTCACTCTGCCATCTCCTAGCTCAGCCACAGCAGTTGACTGCCCATCCCTGGACTTCTGTTGGAGAAAACAGCACCCACCTAGCAGGACTCAGAAGGGCACCAGGCACACTGTATCCAAGACATTATAATGAAAAATATTAAATGATTAAAAATTAAATTATTAGAAGCAATTAATAGAATTGAAATACTGTTACACAAGGGCCCTGCTCAATGACGGTATTGAGAGATGCAGAGATGCAGTTTTCTTACACAGGTCCTAGAGATATAGAGATGAGCAAAACAGCTCCCTGCTCTCTCACACCTGAGCAGGAGAGGCAAGGCAGCAATACCTGGCTCAAATTGGTGCTAAAAGTGGTATAATGTGCATCTCTGAGGACTCTTGAAGCAAACGGTGTCCCCCTAGAGAATGTAGGGGGTTGTTGTTTGATTTAGACCTGGGAGGGTGAACAGGATTTGATTGGATGGGCAGTCTTTATTAGGGGAAGGATGCTTAAATAATTTGAAAGATTTTTAAATTATTTGCCAATACTTAAAGACTAAAAGAATTTGCTTTGAAATCCAGATTAGCTGTTATTTCTGAGCCTGTGAATCCGAATGGCAGCAAGAGGCTGAATGGAGGAAGCACTTGATCCCACCACAAAGAGGGTTAAAAGCTAGGAGTGAGGGATGTGGACCATTCCAGAAGCTGATAATCCAGAGCAGGACCACAAGGTAATATCAGCTGCTTTTTAAAATGCCTGGTTCATAATTCATTATTGCTTATTATAAGGACTCGGAGTTCCAATCTGTAGAAGTTTAAATAAAACATAGATCTTAGGAGTCAACATAATGGAGCCAATTCATTTTACAGACGAGCAACACGGGTCAGCCCTAAACCACACAAGCCAGCAGATAACAATAGTCTGGCAGAGATAGTAACCAGGCTGGAGTTCACTGTTCCCTGGCTCCTGGTCTGGGGGGGGGGGGGGCTCCAGACCCCACATCACATCCTCTCCCTCCTCCCATGGGTTTGGAGAAAAAATCCCCAGGAATGCTTCGTGGAAACTCACATGTATCAAGGACAATGATTTCTTCCCCAAAAGCACTGATGTCCAACCGGACACATAACAGGTAGTCGAAAAATGTGTTGGAAAAATGAATGAACTTGTTAGTGAATTAGTGATGACCTTAGAATTGGGTGCTGTTGCCCAAAACTACAGCAACTGAACCTGACCCTCAGGGGCACCATCTTCTGAAGCCACTAGTGTCATCATCTTTGTTCACAGTCCGACAGCCAGCCCCGATGCCCGGGCCTTGCTGTTCCCTGGACATTTCAGTGAAAAGCCTTTGATTCAATTTTCACTCCCTCTTATTATAGCTACTTGCTCTAGGACTCCACGGGGGCCCCAGAGCTGTTCTCAGAAACATTTCTGCCCTCCCTCTGTTCTTACTTGTTGTCCTCAAATGAGACAAATGCCCCCTTCAACTTTGCTTTTCCTTAGGACAAGTTGTCTTCTGAAAAGTCCCTCGATCCTGCAGTAATTAGTTGCTGGGGTGTAAAGGGTGCCCTGCGGGCATCTAGCGTAGTTCAGACATGTCTAGACCCAGCTAAAGCTACCTAGTCTGTCAATAAAGATGGAAACACACTGGAAAGAAAAGGAGGCAAGCTCTTGCCTGCTGTCTGGAAGTGCAGCATGGGGTCCTTGCTTAACACCGCTGGGCTCTATTTAATAGGAGGACATCACGGGGCACAGTCACTATCCTGAAATCGGCTCAGCCACTTCGAGAGCCAACAGTTAATTCTTCTCTCCATGAATGTCCACAAGCTGGGAGTCCAGTGGAAACTTTTTTTAGTATTTGAAAATTAGTTTTTGAACCCAGGAGTTCAAGACTAGCTTGGGCGGCATAGTGAGACCAGCATAGCAAATAAATAAAAATTAAAAAGAAATTAGTCTCAGGACACTTGGGACAGAGGGACAGTACCTCACAGCTGACGACATATGAGAAATTATACTAATTATATATATTGTATTAGCTTACTAAATTCTCTTAGCAGAGAGTTTAACCATCTCCATTTATTGATATATAAAAAAAAAGTAGAGGTAGAGAGAGTAAGTGGCTGAGATGGAATTCAAATCCAGGTTTTTCTGATTACAAAGCAAGAGTCCTTCTCTGGGTATCACCTCTTCCAGAGAAAATTGCTTTTTCTTCCAAGCACCCCAGATTGTACCGAGCCAGCTAGCCTTTGCTGAGATACGAATCCTGGAATGCCACAACACAATTTTCCCACAGGAGTCTGCCATTCTGCTTGCTGCATATTGCAGTTAACCTGGAAACACAGGAGAGGAAAATGCTCCGGACCCCAATTAATAGTTAGCCCACAGCAAATGCCACGGATCACCCGGCCCAAGTCTTAGCTTGAAACTTCTGCAGGATCTTTCTCTCAAGATAACCTCAAAAAGGTCTCTCAGCTTTCTGGTTGTTAAAACAACAACTACAGTAGCAGGAATTGAGACCTCAAGATCTGGGGGGTAAAAATGAGGAAGGAAATGGCATGTTGAAATGACTATTTTTCCCCATCTGGTCCTGTTCTTTCTAGTTAAAGCCCAAGATCTCAAGTAGTTATAGTGCAATAATTCGATCGATTAAATGCTGAAAGTTTTCTATTGATTTCAAGGCTATTCAAAGCTCTACCTACTTTGAAGTCTGGGGTGAGATCGAATTCCTCGGAGGTTTCTGTTTCTATCTCTGCCAGGCTGGTTTGACGCAGATAACCTCTCTGGAGGCCTCTCTGAAGCCACTGTATAAACTGCCCTAGGTCCAGCAATAAAGAAAGTGTGTCATTACAGTTCTCGGCCTTCAGAGGATCTGATCTTCATGTTCTCCTCTCCTTTTTGTCCCTTTTAGATGCCATTAAATTTGTGGCCACTCTTGGTTTTGCTCCCTTTTTCCCCCCACCTTTTTCTACTTCAGATCAAAGAACTTGTTCATTTCCTTGCTTCTGGATTTACTTCCTCGGGGGCAAAACTAGGTTAGCTCCCTCCCTACCACCTTTGCCAGGAACTCAGGATACCCCTTAACCAGCCGGAGCTCCACCTCCGAGAGCCACCCACGATTTCAGAGTCACTAGTAGTAGGAGGAGAAATGGTAGTGTTGGAGGGAATCTAGCAGTCAGACCCTCAAACCCTCTTGCTCAGCATCCTCAATTTCTATTTCTTTGCATTATCTTTCATCCATTACCACTAGGCTTCCCAGCCCCACCCAAGGTTTGCGCAGGGTGAGCAGGGTGGTGCCTTTCCTGTCTTGCCTGAATGACTAACCTGTAAGCCCATCCAATGCGCGTTCATGACACGGACCCCGAGAAAGAGAAAGCAAGTGAGTGGATCTGCAAAGACTGTTGTTACCCGGTTTCCCTTCAGCCCCAGAAATAGAAAGCCAGACTTCCGACTTGCAGAGCCCCCGTGCAAACCACCAGACCACACTGCCAGATAAGAGAATGTTGGATTGTGTCATACTTCCTTCACAGCTCTAGTTTCTGAAAATGGCCCTGAATGTTAGCGAGCCTCACCATGACCTGAGGATGCAGAAGGGATGGAAGTGGGAGGACAAAGGGGTCAGCTCTGTCTCTTTTCTGATGTAAGTTTATTTTTAGCTACAGAAGTCAAGGAAAGGAAAGTTGGTGAAAGATCACTTCTGAGATAACGTTCTTATTTACTTATACAAGAAAAAGAAATATGTAATATTTCTCCGAAGGCACTGGGAAAGGAGATCCCCTGGCTAACAATGTGTCTTTGTCCTTTCCAAGTTCTGTACGTTCATTGATCAGGTACCTACTGCGTGCCAGGTGCTATGTTTGTGCTGCAGATTTAAAGAGGAATAAGGTACCTCCTTGGAGAAGGAGGAATCTGGACTAGAGATTCCAACTCTCGTGCTCAATGCCATCACCACCATGGAAATAATTTTGCTCAACTCTCTCAGCGCAGTCTCAGCGGTCGCCTCTCTTGTCAGCCGCTGCAGGAAGAGTGATGGCCCAGGGGTTGACAGGCTCCTAATTGGAAAGTAGGAGGTGCCGTCAGAGATCGACTATAAAAGTTATCTTTGGATCTGAGTGAGCACCTAATGCTTGGAAGAGACTTGGGGGTGAGGCTGGGTGAGCTGTCACCCTAGGATAGGACCTGGCCCAGCAGTCAGACAATGTAAGCAAGGGAGGAAGCTAAGGCCCATCATTTCGGAGAATGGCAAGGAGCACGTGCAAACTGGGATTTCAGGACCCAGAGAGTTCACAGTGCAGGGCAGGGGGATTTGGGGGGCACATAAGGAAAGGAATGTCTGCAGCAGCCACAGAGTCTAGGATCAAGGAGGCAGACCCCAGAGAACAGCTGATAAGAGTTTTGTGATGAAGGCAAAAAAAAAATAATAATAAATAAATAAATAAAAAGCAAGCCTGGAGTATCCTTTTATTCAGCTAATAAAGAAGCAACTACTTATAAGTGACTTCTTGCACTGCTTCCAGCCCTAAGGGTGTCAAAAGAAGTGTCAAGGTAAAAGAATTTAATATCTACTTAAGAGATGATCAAATCCATAAACTGAAATTATTACTGGGTAAGACAATGTGGCATGTATTACATAACATAGCCCTTGTGCAAACTCTCCTGCTGTTATCTTGTTTAAGCCACTTGACAACCTTGCAAAGTGGGTATCGTTGTCCCTATTTTACAAGTGAGGGTGCTGAGGTTTCCAGAGACTGTGTATCTCATCTAAGTTTGTCGCGCTAGTAAGGGGCTGAACCAAGATTCCAATCTAGGCCTGTGTGAGTGTCTGAACTTTCTGGTAAGAGCCTGTGGCTCCTCTCTACCAAAATAGAGTGGTACATTGAGCAAGAGGGAAAAGTAAACATTGGCTGGGGGTGCAGGGAAGATGTCCAGAGGAGGGACAGGGAGCAACATGGGAGCAGAGTCAAAGATGGTTTCCTGAGAACTGCAGGATGCCCTGGAGCCCATTCAGAGCTGAGGATCATGAGTGTCCTTCACGCTCTGAGCCAGAGAAGGAAGAACTGAGTTAGATTTGGGCCATGCGGAGCTTGCCGTCTGGCACAGCAGCGGATCTCCCCAATGGCTTAGGGATTCCCGCACAGCATGCTTCGGGCACAAGAAAGCCCAGTGCAAGCTTATCCGATGGACAAGCTCACCCCCCACCCCATAGGCCAGCCCTCCAAACTCTGGGTCTGCAACACCCTCAAAGAACAGCACCTGACCTCAAGAAATGAGAATGAAATGCCCCTCCCCAGGGCTGTAGAGTGGACCTTCCTGTCCACAGGTGCCTGCGGGGGTCCTGGCAAAGAGAAGAGGTGGCTCTGGCACCAGGTGCTGAGGTGCCAGTGCCTCCCGAGAAGGAACAGGTGCAAAGCAGGGCAATTAGCCCAGAAGGTGTCCGTGGGGGCAGACAGCCTCCATCTGATGGCAGACCCACCGGGCTTGCATCCTCTGCTGGGGAGCAGGCTTCATGCATTCTCTAGCTCATGGGGGATCGCAAGGGAGCACGTTTCTTCTTCAAGGAGCCAGAAGAAGTGGTAATTAAAATTGCCTTTAAAAATAAAAAGATTCTGAAGAGGGCACAAGCCTTTAAGCCTTCCCCATGGTGTTCTGGATGCTCCGGCTTCTCTCTTAGAGGGAGGAAGAGCACAGGCTGAGATCGGAGAGGCCCACCGAGTGTCGGGTGCTCGCTGTGCTAGCTGGCAGTTGCTTATGTCTTTAGGAACTGCTAATTTACCCATCTAATTTGTTCCTCCATACCAACCACAAAGGGAGACCACTCAATTATTTGGATCCAAAAGAGAAGCTGGTATTTACCATGATCTCCCTAGAAACAGTGTCTGTGTGTGTGTGTGTGTGTGTGTGTGTATGTGTACACACACACTGTGAGGGAGGTTCAGCCAGGGGCTGGGGTTGTGGCTCAGTGGTAGAGTGCTTGCCTAGCATGTGTGAGGCACTGGGTTTGAGTCTCAGCACTGCATATAAATAAATAAATAAATAAAGGTCCATTGACAACTAAAAAATATTAAAAAAAAAAAAAGTGCAGCCACTCCAGAGGACCAGTGGAGGGGAACACATATTTGGGAGCTGTACCTTGTGCCAGGCACGGTGCTAGGTTTGACATATCTTGCTGACATCTTATAATTCCCATTTGAAAAAGATATCATACTTCCATATTTCTCCATATTTCAGGTTTTTGCTCTGATGTTTCTGCTTAGACAAACCTGTCCGCCTTAGGCATCACCTGGAAAGTTGAATTTTCAATGAAGCCTTCCTGATTTTATCTGGTTAAATGAGTGAAGCTCTCTTTTGTGCTCCTGGAAAACCATTTTGGATTTCAGGGAGACGGCAGCTTCTGTTTCCTAATCTGTGACATAGTGTAGAGCTACCCATAGCCCTTGTGAGGAATAAATGAAAGAAATCATGCAAGGGCCTGAACAGTGGCTGGCCCTTTGTCCTTGCTAGTTATCTTGTTGTGAAGAATGGGAATAATAATAATAATAATAATAATAATATCACTTATTGTAATGATTTGCCCCTAGGTTGTAAATTCCTTGCATTAGGGACGGTATCTACTTTATCCATCATCGTTTTGTACCCAGAGCCTGGGAGTGTTTGGCACAAGATGAGCGCTCATTTCCTAGCTGGCAAATGAAGGAATAAATGAAAGTTCAGCCAAGCATCACTTAGACAGGGATAGTTTCTGATAAATGCCATCCTCAGGTGGTTCCGTCATTGTGTGGATATCACTGTGTGGACAGCACTTACCCAAGCCTGTGGTGCAGCCTGCTACACACGTGGGCCAGCTGTAGCCTGTCACAAACCTGTGCAGCACGTCACTGTACTGAATTCTGTAGGCGACTGTATTGCAATGGGAAGTGTTTGTGTATCTAAACACAGGAAACTTAGAGTAAGAATATGGCGTCAAAGATAAAAAAATGATGCCGTCATACAGGGCACTTGCTGTGAGGGACGCCTGCTGGGCTGGAAGTTGCCCTGGGCGAGTCAGTGAGTGAGTGGTAAGTGAGCAGGAAGGCCCAGGCCTCGACTGCACTGCTGTAGATGTTATTTTATTTTTTTTAAGTTGACACAATACTTTTATTCTACTCACTTATTTTTATGTGGTGCTGAGGATCGAACCCAGGGCCTCGCACTTGCTAGGCGAGCGCTCAACCAATGAGCCACAACCCCAGCCCCTGTAGATGTTATTAACACTGTACGTACACTTAGGCTATGATTTTACTTAAACATTTCTTTCTTATATAACGTAACCGTAATTTACTATAATATTTTTACATTATAAATTTGAAAAATTTTAAACTTTTGGACTCATTAGTAATAAAACAGCTTAAAATGTGAACACATTGCAGGCTATAAGAATTTTTCACTTCTGTTATGTTCTTATGGGACCCCGGTTGTACACGTGGTCCATTGTTGACTGAAACATCGTGAGGTGGCACATGATTATATTTGTCTGCACCTCACTTTGGTGAGCTCCTGAGTATAGTCCGTTATCTGACCTACTTCTCTATCTCTCATGTCCCTACTTTGGCACAATACACCTGTTCTGTTGAATAAATGCAGAAAGTTCAATGCTTTACCCTGCCAGTGCCTGGCCTGCAGGGTCTGGCTCTGAGCCCGTCTCCTGGCTGGCAGTGTTTAGCTGCTGCACCATGAATTCATGAGTGTGTCTTTGACACTTCACCATCTAAGCATAAGATGTCATGGTCCTCAAGGGTGGGGGCCAGTCTTATTTATTCTTAAATCCTTAGTGTCCAGTATAGCACCTGGCACACAGGAAGTGCTCAAATGGCTATCCCTGGACTCTGATGTTCAGCCAGAATCAGAGGAGCAGAGTCCCTTGTGAATTTGTCATCTGTCCTCTATCATCATCCAAACCCATCCAATTTTTCCCATTTATGTTGATTAACCACCTCTTGTCTCATTTACAAAAGTCTGAAGTTCTTTGAGAGTACTCTGCCATAATGGATAAGAGTTCAGACTCAGTGGCCAGAATTTCTGAGCTTGAACTTGGCTTTGGCAACTACAAGCTGTCCTGCCTGGTTTTCCCCTTCCATCATATCAGGATGACAACTCTTGCTTTAGTTATTCATTCAGCAAGCATTTTTTTTTGGTATGTAATAAGTGGCAGGAACCATTCCAGAAACAGGGGACACATAGATGTCAACAAGGTACACATTGATCTTGCCTGAATAGAGCTCACAAGCTAGAGAGAGGTAGACAGATGGAATGAATAAGCAAATAAACATATGGTATGTCAGAAGGCGATATGCACGAGGGAGAAAAGTAACATGGGCAGATACAGTGAGGGGTCAGGGAACAGGTACCAGAGTTGCGAGCATCTTATTCAGGTGACGAAGGAAGACCTTTCCAACAAGAGCAACTGGCATCTGGGGAAGAATGTTCCAGAGAGAAGGAAAAAAGCAAAGACCCTAAAGATAGTTTGAAGGATGACCAGTGGGTCTATGTGGCTGAAACAGAAGGACAGAATGTAGGAGAAGGGGACACAGAAAGGGTAAGGGTCAGACATGTAGGGCCTGTGGAACTTCAGCTTTTGCTCTGGCTGGAAGGAAGTTTTGGAGTTTCACGCAGGAGTGTGAGATGCTGTGACATGGGTTATAAAGAAGCCTCCTGGCATTGGCATGGAGAATGGTCTGTGCAGCTGGCACATATGCAGAAGGCTGGTCATTTGTACCTCCCAGGGTTAGTGTGAGGAACAAATGAGACGATGCATTAATGTGCTTGGAAAAGCCTGGCAGAGAGTAAGTGCTCAACCCAGGAGCTGTAGGGCTGTGCTGGCTGCACCAGCCTTGTTTCCCGAGGGCAAGGCTTGGTTGGTCATGCAGGGTACCCCCTGCCCTTGCCCACTCAGTCACCCCCTCTGCCCCACACCTCCCTCTCCAGCCTTTGACTAATGTTGAAGCTCCTGCGTGATAGCACCGCCTCCTGCTGCTCCCCACTCTGGTCCAACTCAAGTGCAATGCCACTTACATCCTTCCTGGTCCCAAAGTCTTCTCTGGACTAATGGCTCATTAAATTCACACCCCTGGAGGCAGCCTTCAAGGTCTCCCACAAGACCCTGCTACCTTCCCTTCCCACCTATTTCTACTCCTACCCCAGGCATATTGCATATCCATGGAGAAACAGAGCTGGACACAATATGTCACTCCCAGTAGAATGACAGCGGAAACTGCCTGCACTCATGATAGCAAATTGATGTGATGAGCCTTTGCCCCAGATTCCCTGGGCCACCTTGTGTATCCTAGCCAGGGTGGACGCATACACCTGCCCATTACGGGGTCAGTTCTCTCATCAAGTTACTGTAGAAGCCAGACTCCAAATGACGGGTTCCCGTATCTGACTGCCTGCTCCCAGTTCAAGTTCCTCTGCTCCTCCATTCCTCTACTTTCTTTTCTCTTCTTTTTTTTTTTTCCTTTTGGTACCAGGAATTGAACCCAGCGATGCTTAACCACCGAGCCCTTTTTATATTTTATTTTGAGACAGGGCCTTTCTAAGTTGCTTAGGATCTTGCTAAATTGCTTGAGTCTGGCTTTGAAGTCGTGATCCTCCTGCTTCAGCCTCCCAAGCCACTAGGATTACAGGCGTGCACCACGGTGCCTGGCCCTCTAACCTTTTAAAACATGAGCTCCATTCGCAAAGGATTAGTGCCAGACTAAGGGGAGAAAATTATGAAAACCCTGCTGGCTGTAGAGAGAAGAGCAAAATGCTTGACAGTCCACTTCTACCAGTCTGGAAAGCAGGGACTACTGTCTCCTAAAACACCCATCAGTTATGGATTTCAGGCTGGCTAACCCAGCGACCATCCCACAGGGGACAGAAGTATTAGCTTCTGGCCTGACACCCACCACCATGTGGACCTTGGAGAAGACAAAAGAGAGCCTGGTCGCCAACAGCAATATTCTAAAATAGCACGTTTGAGGCTATCTATTCCTACCACAGATGCCAAAATGTGGACAGCCACTCACAGCTGTGAGATGCAGATGTCCCTTGTCATTGTAAATGGGCAGCCCTAAATGCCATTATGGAACCCTTAAACCTAAAAATGTGATTTAGGAGTCTCCTGGTTAACACTACCTGGCTAAGCCTGATGCAGCTGATGGCCTGGATCTGGGACAGTTTCCCTACTCCATGCCAGGACACCTGGGCAATATGGCACTCATGGTGTCATCCCTCTCAGTTTGGAATATATGACTCTTCGTTGGTATATATTCAGACCAGCAGTATTACATGATCCTGAGCAGCCATCAGGGCAAACAAAAGGGGTGTGGCCTGCACTTCTAGATCCTTCCAGGTTGCCCAGCTATCTTTACCCCAGTTATGATGCCTGGCTGACGGCCCATGCAGAGCTAAATGTGCTCCAAGCACCCTTCCTCCTTTGCACATCTTGTGACAGCCTTCCCCATGTCAGCCTATGCCTTCATGGCCTGCATCTGACTTGAGAGTTATGCTGGCTCAGGGAGTCATCCAGCCATTGCAGGTAATGACCACAGCCCAGCCCATCACACCCCGAGGAATACCACTCACCATGGTGCCTCCTGCCAGAGCACAAACATCCTTCCTAGGAGACCCTTGACTCAGCATATGTCACATATCTGAGAAAGGTAGCCACCAGACAAACCACCAAAGTGATAAATCTCTCCTCCCCCCACCGCTCCTTTGGGCATAGTAAACCTCTTTCCCATTGTGGCTGAAACTTCCCCTCCTGGGCTTTCCAAAGCAAGCCTGCTGCTTAAGGTTGTCACCAGGCTCATTTGTATGTGCACCTGGCTAAGGCCACATTCCAGGAGCTGGATTTCACGCAACATTGGGCTTGCTGTCTTCCCCCATGAACAGGCTACTCTCTCTCTGCACCATAAACCCAGCAACCAATGTTACTGGTCTAGGCCTTGCTGTCTCCTATGCTGTGCCAGGCTGAAAGGACATTGATTGATGTCATCAAATCTGGACCCCGCAAAAAGGGGGAGAAAAGAAAAGAGAAAGAACATCAGACTCAGTCTCAGAATTATCCGTCACTACCCCTGTACCGTACCTCGAACTCCTAACCCCACACCCACACCCTTACTTGGGCTGTTTTCTGCCAAACGTACCTCTCTCTGCTGGTTTGGTTAAGAGAGCCAGTTTAGAAGTCACTGACTGTTCATCCCTCCTTAGTCTGACAGCTTGGTGAACCAAAGCAAGTTTTTTAGCCTGTGTGTGGCTCAGTTTTTCCTCAACCACAGAACGAGAGTCACGATACTTACTTTATTGGGGTTGGTAAGGACCAAAGGAAACACTGTGCAAAGATCATAGTATGAGCCTGATACGAGGCGCTCCCAGGTGTGTACTCACTGAGGGGCAGGTCCATGGCCACCTCCTCCAGATGGCCTTCCAGGCCCACTCCCACTCCAAGGGCCCCTCACCCCACTCAGCATCTCACTGTGCAGGTGCATTTGTTCTCCGTGATGTGTGCATTCATTTTGACTTCCTAAGTAAGAGAGAAAGGTCCTTGAAGGAAAGGGCCGCGTTTGCCCTGCTCTCCTTCTGACTCACCATGTCATCATGAGCTGAACTTTTTTTTTTTGGGGGGGGGGTACTAGGGATTGAATCCAGGGCCACAACCACTGAGCCTCATCCTCAGACCTTTTTATATTTTATTTAGAGACAGGGTCTCACTAAATTGCTTAGGGCCTTGCTAAGTTGCTGAGGTTGGCTTTGAACTCACAATCCTGCCTCAGCCTCCTGAGCTGCTGGGATTACAGATGTGTGCCACTGTGTCTGGCTTGAACTTAACTTTCTTAGGATTGAGTTTCTTTCTCTAGGATGGAAAATACCCTGCCTAAGTGTCAACACGGGCCTCTGCACAGCCTCAGGAGACACATGGGTATTCTACCTGATCCTCTTTCCCCCAGAGCCTGGGTCCACACTCATAATTCTTCACACGGTGCTTTGGACAGCCTATTAATTTATTCAATGACTGAATATTTTGTACTTACTAAGCACTACCCTGTGTTCGATGTCCAGGAGATAAAACTTTGGATGTCTTTTCTCTGTAATAATAGAGCTTATTCCTCAGTGGAGAAGAAGAACAACATGCAAACACATAAATAAGAAAATATAAAATATGGGAAAAAGAAAACATTAGATAGAGAGAAGTATAGCAATGAAGATAAAATAGTAGTGTGTTTGTACCTGGGGTCGAGGGAGGCTGCTTTAGACTGGAAAAGGCCTTCTGATGTCCCTGAAAGTTTCCATCTGGTAGACTTGGGCCTAAGAATATGTACTGTTAACATGCGAATGTAGGAAATTCAGGGGACATTGGCATAGTGAAGAGGGTGAAGGTATAGAGTCAGAAGACTGAGGTTTAAATTTGATCTCCTGTGTGCAGCTGGAGGTCCCTGGACATGTTGTTAAACTTCTCCCTCAGTTTCTGTTATCTGTAAAGTTGGAATTAATACTATCACCAATCTCAGGAGCTCGTTATCAGGATTAAATAAGACAAAACATTAAAAATTGCCCAGCACATAATAAGTGCTCAATAAAAGGTAGCTATTATTTGCAACCACAGGCATATCTACTTATAACTGATATCTTTTGTCTGAACTACTCAAAACGCAAATCCAACAAATGCCACTCATTAGGTGATGTGGTCTCTGTATTGAATTTTACCTCAGGAAGACCTCCTTCCTCTTGAAAATAAATTCTCAAAAAAAGCAAGAATGCCAGAATTTAATGAGTAGGTGCCCTGGGATTCTTGAGTTTAGGCAGACTTAAGATCTGAAAGGCTTTGGTCTAATTTCCTCTCCTATCAAACGGAAAGCTAGCTGCTCTCTCCAACTTTTGGAGAGATCAATGAGGCTCAAAGGGATGTCAGAGACAAATAGAACTGTCCTCAGGCCAGCGGAGATCCAACTGAAAGGCCACATAGTAGCGATAAGGACAACTCCTGACAGGCCACCCCAACACGTTTGGAGAAGGGGCCACTCCTTCACATTTATAAGCTGGGCTGGTACATGAAGAAGAACAAGAAGTGGGTCAGGGGAAGCTGGGCAGGAAGCAGCCCCTTCAACCAGCAAGAAAACCGTTAGAATCCATCCCTTTGCCTGGTGCCAAAGCTCCGCCTGCCCCACCCAGTGCTGTATCAAGGACACTGTCCCCTATCAGAAAGCCCTGAGGGCATTTTCCCCTAGTTTATCAAGGACCTGTGGAAACATTCCCCCAACTGAAGATAAGGAGTCTTTTTTTTTTTTTCCTTTTTTTCTCTTTCTCCTTTCTCCTAGTTACCTAAATCAGAGGGTTCCTATCATTTTCTGAAAAGAAGATTTTTTTTTTCAACCTGGATTTTGAAGTCACAGGTGGAGAGGCAGGCAGGTAAGATGGATTTAATTGTTTAACTCATTCATTCATTTATTCACTATTTCTCGTGTGCCCCATACTGAGCTACGGTTTCCATTCTGAGCAGAAGGTGCTAGCAGTTGTTGGTGGAGCCAGGAAAAATCTAGCAATTATGAAATGCAGAATTATAAGATGTGACTTGAACTTGGAGCAGGATCTGTAACAGTGGGTCCTGACCTAGTCATGGGGGCACCATGGGGGAGGACTTCACAAGGAAATAATGCTCGATCGCAGGGAGAGCGTGGACATCAATCTGCTAGACTCATGCCCTCCAAGTGGGTGTTTTTAGGGCTAAAAAGATGCCTCTTAGGGTCTGGAAGACTTGCTGCCATTCCATGCCAGTCCTGTTTCCAATATCAAATCATGATTGCTCAACCCTTGCGAAGGTCAGGATGGAAATAACTCATTGGAATGATAGAGAAGCCAGCATAAACCTGTCAGAACCTCCTTCAAGATTCAGTTCACTTTGCAAAAGTTGCCAGATAAAAGGTATTTCCAGATGGAGGGCCATGCAGTAAATACAAATGGAATATTTTAAAATAGCTCATCCTTTGCAATATATGACCCAAGGTGCCTTCTGTAATAAGAGTGGAGACCTGGTAGCTTGAAAGCATGAGAGAAGAGGTTCAGCTGGCCCAGAGCAGCTCTGCCACCTTTGGAAATGGGCTGAGGCCTGAAGGGGCATTAAAGTTACTTTAATAGCTGAGTGTGGTGGTGTACACGTAATCCCAGAGACTTGGGAGGCTGAGGCAGGAGGATCACAGGCTCCTGGCCAGCCTCAGCAAGCTTAGTGAGATCCTCAGCAATTTAGCCATGACCCTGCTTCAAAATAAAAAGTAAAAAGGGCTGGAGATATAGCTCAGTGGCAGAGCACCCCTGGGCCCTTGGATTCAATCCCCAGTACCAAAATAATAATAATTATATAATTATATATATATATATAATTATAATATAATTATATATTCTACATATAAGATCCTCCCTCCCCCACCCCACAATGGTTCCAGTGCCTGCTACACTTTCTTTTCATTCTTGGATTCTCAGAGAGGGTAGATGTATGTAAGCGTGTTGAGTTCCTTTAATGATGTGGCTTTATATAATAAGAAATGACACACTTTTTACCTGTATTTGGAGCCCCACATTCTTCTGCAAAGAAGGTTCTGCAGGTGCAAGGGACTGGCACTGTTCACAAAGGCCTAAGTGGGTAGGGATTGCCACTGGGGACCTGAAAACTGTCTCAGAGCTCATGGGACTGACCTCACCACACTAGGGTTGTTCAGAGGTTGGAGAGCCTGTGAGGGCTATGGGCTTCCTGACATGTGGAATTCTGCACCTAGGACAGAGGTGCGCCTGGGGAATGGTCTTTAATTCTTACCAGGTATTTTTGGTGCAAGTGGTAAAATATATGCAACATAAAATTTACTACTTAACCATTCCCAAGTACAGCATTACTCACATTCACGTTGTCGTATAACCACCACCACCATTCATCTCCAGAACATTTTTTTTTCTTCCCCAACGGAAATGCTTTACCCATTCAACCATGAGTCCCCTCTGCCCACAGGCCCTGGCAACCACCATTCTACTTTCTGTCTTTAAGAAATTATCTTCAGGAACTCTAAGGTCCTCAGAAATGTGGAATCATAGAGTGTTTGTCCTGCCTGGCCTATTTGACTTAGCTCAGTGTCGTCAAGGTCCATCCGTATAGGCAGCATGTATTGGAACTTGCTCCTCTTTAGGGTGGATAATATCGCACTGTACCCAGATGCCACTCTTTGCTAATCCATTCATCTTTCCATGAACTCTTGGTTGCTTCTACATTTTGGCTATCGTGGATAATACTGCTATGAACAGCAGTGTACAAATCATCTGTCCGAGTCCCTGTTTTCAATTGTTTAGGACATACACGCAGAAGCTGAATTGCTGGATCACATGGTAAGTCTATTATTAAGTTTTTGAGAAACTGCTGTGCTGTTTTCCATTGGGGCTCTCCCGTTTTGCATCCCTGTCAGCAATAATGTGCAAGTCTTCCCAACACTCCAGATCCTCACCAACACCTGTTATTTTCTGATTGTTGGTTTGTTTATGGGTTTTTTGTTTTTAGGTTTTTGTTTGGTTTGGTGTTGGGGATGAAAGCCAAGACCACATGCATGTGCTCTACCACTGAGCTACACCCCCAGCCCCTGTTTTTCATTTTGTTTTGTTTTGTTTCAAATAATAGCCATCCTGATGGGTGTGTTATCTCATTGTGGTTTTGATTTACATTTCTCCAATTGGCTAGTGATGTTGAACATCTTTTGAACATCTTTTCAACATCGCTATTGGCCATGTATTTTGTCTTCTTTACAGAAATGTCTATTTAAGTTCTTGGTCCACTTTTTAACTGGGTTGTTTGGTTTTTGTTGCTGTTGCTGAGTTGTAAGAGTTCTTTCTATGTTCAGGATCTTCACCTCTCACCAGACAGATCATTTGTAGATGCATTTTCTCTTTATTTGTAGATGTATTATCTCTTTATTAACTCTTAGGAGTTGCCTTTTCAGTCTGCTGGGTGCTCAGAGGTCTTTTTTGATGTAGTCCAATTTGCCCATTTTTAATTTAGTTGTCTGTGCCTTTAATGTCATATCCAAGAAATCAATGCCAAATCCAATGTCATGAAGCTTTCCCCCTATTTTCTGCTAGGAGTGTTATAATTCTAACTACCAGGTCTATGACTAACAGTGATGAACCATCCTAAATCCTGATTCTGGGGACACCTTCCTCACCAATGGGAGACCTTCAGGTCTTTGTGAATGTCACTGTGAATATTTGAGAATTGATAACATGGGTGTGATATTCATCTCAATTCAAAAGGAAGAACTGAGGATCTTCAAATTTATGTCAGCATCCTGGGAGGTAGCAAAAAATAAAAATCATGACTTCTCCAAGAACTTAAGGCAAGAGTCCTCTTTTGAAGTGGCAAGAAGCTGTTCACACATGAAATCTAACCAGGCACCTACCTAAGTCCCAGAGCCAAGAGCTGTAAGAGTTCAGGAAGGGATGATCACCACAAGCTTTAGGAACAAGAAACCTTAGGGATAAAGATGTAGCTTGAGCTGGGTCAAGGTTGATGGATAAGATCCATTATCAGAGATGAGAGGATTGCTTTTGTACCCATAATAATAACCATTGCTGTTCACTGAGCACTTACTATGTGACAGGCACTATGTTCTGCCACTGCATACATCTCAATGACCACTCCAAATCCTGTATGTATCATTGCCTCTATGTTATCACTGCAGGCACTGAAGCCCAGAGATTTGCCTCAGATTACCCAAACAGTAAATTCTAAAGTAAAGACTCAGAAATCAGGTTTATTTATACCAAATCAGGGATGTGACCAAAGCCTCTTCACTTCGCCATTCTATTATTTTAGCACCAAGGCCAAGAAAGAGGCGCAAAGCTGAAAAGAGCAGGCCACACACAGAAATAGACAGAAGCACAGTGTCTGAGACCAGGGCAGGTTGGATGCCAAGGCTCAGAGTCCAGGCTTGCGGGATAGAAAGTCGGGTCCATGCAGTGGGCAGGGTTATAGGGCATCTTAATGGAGGCCTGGGGAATTGGGTCTTGAACTGCTAGAACGACAGAGTCACACAGACAGTTTCAGCTCTAATCTTCTAGTCCATCTCCTCCATCTAGGAACATGAGAAAACTAAGGTCTCAAGAGGTTCAACAATGCATGAAAGGGAACCCTCGCAAATCCTTGAGCTGGGTGCTGATAGGGGAGAGAGTGGCACTCCAGAGAGTTTAGCAGTAAGACACAGGAGTGGGGCCTGAAGGGAAGCAGAGAAAACTGGCAAGAAGGGCCCAACAGCTCTTTCCCTGGTTTGTGCTGAAGGGTACCTAACCTCAGTGATGGTTATTTCTCAAAAGCACCATAGGGGAGATCCCAGCTCTTCTCCTTCTCACTGAGGTTTGCACTCAGGAAGGCAGGGAGACAGGTGGCAGAAGGCAGATGTCATCATAAAGGGCAGAGCCTCCTTCTTCTGGCAGGCTCAGTGCCCTCAGTTATGAAGGAATGCTGGAAAACTCAGCTTCCCCAGCAGTGGCCTGGTCCCCACGGTCTAGGGTTCACTGTCCCACACCAGAGTTCCTGACTCTGAAGAGTCAGTGACTAGGGCCAGCTCCTGGCACTTCCTCTTGATGTTGCCTCCCTGACCTGAGGCTGAGCTAGGCTTCTGTGAACTTAATCCCCCTGTCCCACAAGGGTGGCCCTAGCAGGAAAGGTAAGACAAGAACCCCATGCAAGGACATTGAACCCACCCTGCTTGAGCTGAGCTCCCACGTGGCACCATTCATCATACATATATCTCCAGCCAAGAATAGCCTGCCCTGATTGACTCTGCTCCTGACAGAGGTTCTCTTTGCTTAATTAATTCTAATAATAGCTGCCACCATCGAGTGCTTACTCCATGTTGATCACTGTGCTAAGCATTTGGCATGCATGATCTCATTTTATTCTTACAACCCGGTGATAAAGAGATCATTATCCCTATTTTGCACATAATGAAACTGAGGCTCAGAGCTGTTACATAACTTGCCTAAAACCATGTCAAAGAGCCAGGAGACAGACATAAACCTGTCTCCAAAGCCCGTACTTTTGCATGTAGATTCACTGTCATCTACACATGAGTCTTCGTGGGAGGGGGGACTGCAGAGGAGGGTCATGTGTCAGAATGCCATCTTTGCTGACAGTGCCTTAGCATTTCTAGCAGACAAGAGCCTGATCTCTGTCAAAAAAAAAAAAATCAATCTTAACTGGGCCCAGTGGTACATACCTGTAATCCTAGCAGCTCAGGAGGCTGAGGAAGGAGGATCGCAGGGTTGAAGCCAGCCTTAGCAACTTAGCAAGGACCTAAGAAACTCAGCAAGACCCTGTTTCTAGATGAAATATAAGAAAGGGCTGGGGATGTGGCTCAGTGGTTAAGCATTCCTGGGTTCAATCCCCAGTAACTACTCCCCCCCACACACAAAATCATTCTTAGGCCCAAATCTGAATGATATCTGGGCTTATGTTCTTATTTCAAAAGAGATGTTCAAGAAGGAAAAGGTGC
This sequence comes from Marmota monax, assembly GCF_021218885.2. Classification (NCBI taxonomy): domain Eukaryota; kingdom Metazoa; phylum Chordata; class Mammalia; order Rodentia; family Sciuridae; genus Marmota; species Marmota monax. The sequence continues at coordinate 956,302 of NW_026692072.1, read as the reverse complement.
CTTCAGATTCCTTCTCTACTTTTACCTTAGCATTGTGCCTGCATGCTTTGTTCAGGGGGGAGGGCTGCCATTTGTATTTCATTGACTCAAAGATTATTTATTGAGGGCCAGTCATGGGCTAGACACATTTTGGGTGCTAAAGATCCAACTGGAAACAAATCAGAAGAGTTTCTATCATCACGGAGTTTACATTCTCATCAAGAAGAAAGGCCAAAACAAAACCTGACAATACAACCATACAAATGTGGGCCAGGGATATAGCTCAGTTGGTAGAGTACTTATCTCGCATGCACAAGGCCCTGGGTTCAATCCCCAGCACCAAAAAACAAAACAACAACAACCTACAAATGCATAGGTAGTAAAGAGGAAGTCGTGCTGATACTAGGGAGAAAATCCAGGGACTAGAGAGCGATGAAAAGTGGGATTTTAAAAGGTCCTTCTGAGGATAAGATGTCTGGACAGAGACTTAATGAAGCACTTAAGAGCTAAGGAATCATGTAGAGAAAGAGCATCTCAGGCAAAAGTACAAAGGCAAAAGCCATCCAGACATCAACTCCATTTGTCTTAAGGAGCAGGAAGAAGGCCAGTGTGACTCCACCAGGAAGTGAGGAGAGGCGCTGGAGAAGAGGTCAGGAGGATAAGAGAGGCCAGCCAATAGGGCCTGGGCCACAGTTAGGAGTTTGGATCTCAAATGTTCAGTCCAGGATCCTGGACACTGTGATGTGTCACTCAGGTGTGTCTGTCTCCACCTAGCTACAGAGAAGGGAGAGAGATTGCACAGAGTCAGCTCCACTCCAACTCTCACCTTGAACAACAAATAAGCTTAGGGTCCAGTACCCAAGAGAGAAGTGGAAAAGGGTTCAATGGAGGCCACAGGGGAAGAAGAAACGGCGGACTCTATGTCTCGTTTGCCTCGACCATCAAAGGGTTTGAATTATCAATGGGAGTCCAACTATCTTACACCTGGAATCTCTTCAAGATATTACATTAAAGATGGCATGGAGGCTTCCATATTTCATAGAAACTTACTATATGTCAATTTCCTCTCTGAAATTGACATATAGTAAGTTTCATTCATAGAATCCTATAAAAGCTCTGTGAGATATATACGCTGCATATTCCCACTTTACAGACATGGAAACTAAAGTGCAGAGATCAAGGTCAATAAATTCAGAGCTGCTGCAGGTGGAACAGGGATGGGTGAAGCCCAGGAGGGAGGAGCTTTTGGGCTCCGGTTCTAAGGAGACAGCTAGGAAGTCACATTCTCAGGCTCCTGACACTGGAACATGCTATGGGCTTACCTCTGCTAAGAACTTGCTGTGGAGATGTGACACAGCTTCCAACATGGGGGCAGTTCTTGTAGCACTTGGTTTTGCCCCTTTTTTAGTTGCAAAAGATTAGAAGGGAGAAAATCGGATAGATAAATCAGGGATGTGACTGAAGCAATGACATTGTAGCAGCCTACCCAGGCCCAACTGGGCACAGTCCTAAGCTCATGGCTGAAAGATGGAGCTCCCAAAGCCTGAAGTTTGCTGATGTCACGAGCTCAACACCCCAGTCTTCACATTCTCTGGCAGATGTCCTGATTGGCTGGGAGACTGTTGCTTCCTGATATAGTGGTGATCATTTCTGAAAGATGGGGTAATGGCAACAGCTATCATTGCATCACTGCTGTGCAAAGCGTTTTTACACACGTTATCATATTGAATCCTAGGAAAATTCCTACGAGGTGAGTAGGCATCCCCATGGTTTACCCTGATCTTGGCCCTGCTGAGTCTTACTATTCCAGGAGACCCATGTGGCCTATAGCAACTGAGGTTCAGAAAGGTGAAGTAATTTCCCCCAAATCACACAGCAAGTAAACAGCTGAGCTGTGCTCATTCTCCTAACCCTCGGTTGATATGGATTTTTTTTTTAGAAGATTTATTCAGGGCCCTTTTCTATTGTATAGGAAACCAGACTTTATTTATCACTGAGGTTACTTACTAATAGAACCAACATTTTGTGCAAACACATCCATCAACTGACCCTGAAATGTTCCAAATGAGCTTGGGAGCCAGATGCCTGTGACAACCCAGTAGTTTAAAGAATTTTGCATGGGAGCTGAAGCCACATTAGAGATATTTTTATTTCTGTGAATGTCACCACTAGCAAGGCATATGTTCAACTTGGCTTCTAATGGTTGGGGAAAAAAGAGGTACATTGTCATCGTTAGCATTTTCCCAATGACATTTGCATTTACATTTCTATCAGAAGTCCACTTTAGCAAAGGAATGTAGTCTTAGTCACTTGAAACTGTTCTTCCCTAGAAAACAATTGTAAATGTAATAAGCTGAAAGAATAGAAAATGCCCACTGGGAAAAAAAAATATGATCCATCTGGGGTCAGATTCATCATGCACACTGATTTAGTCTTCTTCCAACATTCTTATTCAGGAAGGAAAACTTGGAACATTTCTAAATTTCAGGGTATTTGAGATTTGCAAGGAGTGGGGGGAGAGAGAGAGGGAATTAAATTTCAGTCCCATTGTGTAGGGATCAAGAACAGATTTCCTCTGCTCTACATGTTCAAATCGCCTCATTTCGACTGACTCTCCTGCATAAAGAAGGCTCTGGTTGCTATGGGAGGATACAATAAGGTCATGATTGCTTTAAAATTATTCATAATAAAAACACATTTTGAGACTTGATTCTAAATGTTAAACTTAAATTTGAGCGATTTAATTGCCCGTTGAATAGAAATGAAATCCCGCCAGTAGGAAGTTATTTCTTACAGCCACTGTGTGTGAAATTGAAATCTTAAGATACCATTTCAAATATGCACCTTCTCCAGGAAGTTCTCCCCAAAGAGTTGTGAAAGATAAGAAACTGACCCAAAGTCATACGCAGTCATCTCTTTCTCTTGACACACTCGTCAAAGCAGAAGCATATTATTTAAAGAAAAGTTTATGCCCAAAAGTTGGCCATTTTGAGGTTACCTTTGGAACCCAAGGATACTTTAATTTTAACAACTGACTTGAGCCTCATGGAAAATGGTTGCAAGAAAAGTAACAACTTTATCAGGTTTAATAAAAGCAAGCAGATGCACAAAAAGCATCTAGTTGTTCCATTTTAATGAACATTAAAAAGGAAAAGGCATTTACGTTTTGTTTAGGAGCAGTAGGGAATGAGGCAAAGGGATCTTGCTCTATTTGCTTTTTAAAAACAGGGAATGTTTCTGGGGGCAATGGTGTGTGCCTGCAGTCCCAGTTATTCAGGAGGCCGAGGCTGGGGGATTGTGAGTTTGAAGTCAGCCTAGGCAACATAGTCAGACCCTGTCTCAAACAAGACCCAACACACACACACACACACACACACACTGGGAAATAGCTGTTTGTTTAAATTTGAGTGAGAAATTCTTATTTAAAATCTCCATTTAAACTTTAGATTTAATTTCCAACTTGTTTTATCTCAATAATCTTTTTGAAAAAACATAGCAACTGCCATTTATGATAATTTAATATATGTCCATTGCTTTCCATGCAATACATTTTGTAACAATTATTACCCTGATCCCATTACAAATCTATATGCCACACTTTGCACACATTAATTTGTTTAATCCTTACAGCAATCCATGTAATCAATCCTGTCATTCTCATTTTATAGATGAGGATCCTGTTGTTAGCCCAAGTTCACACAGGTGGTTCAAAGTGGGTTAGAACAGAAGCAGCTGGATTACTCAACCACTTACCAAACAGTACCTCCTTAGATTTAGTAATTTTCCCTGCTCACGTTAGCTGATGAGTTAAGAACCTAAGTCAAACCCAGGTAGCCTGGTTCCAGAGTTCCAGTTAATTATCACATTGACTCATTATAGTTAGAATGTCAATCACAACCTATATATTTATTCCCCTTTCTGATAGATATGAAAGTAGAGTGATTACATATTTATCACATAATTTAGGCTTGGCTAAAAATTCTAGGGATTTTCTTTTTTAAGTTGAAAACAAGGTCTGATCAGGAAATTGTCATTTGTACATACTGAAGGTCCACCTTGGACCCAAAAGTGCCTATGAGGCTTCCTTTGACATAAGCATACAAAAGGGCAGTTACACACACACACACACACACACACAGGTTTTAATCATACAAATTAGGGACCCAAGCCTTAGCTTAGGGAGACAAGAAAATGACAAGAATCCAAAGACAATGGTAATTTCAGGTCATATGTGTGAGGATCTGGCTCTGAACAGGGAAGATAAAGCTTCAAATGGGAATAAAATGTCTGTGACCGTGATGATCCATGCTATTCATATAAAAACTACAGATTCTGAAAGTACTTGATCGTTTCCTCTTTACAAGCCTGATGACTTGCATCATACACAAATGGGCCTTGAATAATAATTTCTGAACGCAGACATTTTCACGGAACTCTGAGGCCCAGAGGTACTCAAGTTTTTCTCCATGGAAGGGCAACCTATTTGCCTCCTCCTCTCCCCTTCGGCATTCCTTTCTCTTCCTAGAACTCAGCCTCGAGCTTGAAGGAGAAACCTGAATGTCCAAATGAGGTCTGCCTTCGTTTTCTTTGACTTAGGGCAAAAATCATCTCTCAACTAATGTTCTTGATCTTTGGAAAAACACTTTCTCTGGTCGGGTATTACTGGCACTTTACAGGGGGTTAGTCTAACCGCAGGAGTTCGCTCTTTGAAAGATGCTGAGGGAGGGAGTTCTGCCGCCAGCAGATGGAGAGGAGACCCAGACCAACGTGGTCCCTCCCAGCCACCCTCCCTACAGGATTAGCTGTCCCCAGCACTGCTCAGGCGTACCCAGCCCGTGCGTTCCCTGCTCGCACAGCTCCAGTTGCCTCTCTGGAGCGCAGACGCAGCTACAAGCCCGCCGCCAGCAGAGCCGCGCTGTCCGGGGCATCCGCGCGCACCGCGACCGTGGACCTGGGACCTCGAACCCGGGACGGGCGCGCGCGACAGCCACTCGGAACGCCTGCATTCCTGTAGGTGCTTATTTCACATTCTTTATTGCTTGAGATGCCGGGTGGATACTTTCGGCCTTAGTTAAACCAAAAGGGAAACGCGGAAGAGGGGAAGCCTTGAGGAATGATTTAGTGGCAGCCTAGCCTCCTCTCCAAGGATAGGTGTTCACTGAGCGACTCTGTCCCCGACGCTGGCCCCTTTAAGAAGGCAAGTCAGTCCTGCTGCTGCTGCTGTTTGTATTGCTAATCCCCAGGAGCCCCGTTAAAAAAAATAGGAAGAAAAAAAAGGGGAGGGGGGACGGGCATCTGTCTCTTTAAATGTGATTTCCTTCTATTGTATTTGAATCGTGATCAGGAAAAAGGAAATGAAACCAGAGACAGAGGGAAGCTGAGCGAAAATAGACCTTCCCGAGAGAGGAGGAAGCCCGGGGAGAGAGGCTAGGTCCCCTCCCCGCCCCCAGGCCGCCGCCCCCTCTCTGCCCTCGGCAGCGAGCGGCGCGCCGCGACACTGGCCGAAGGTGCGAGGGGCTCCCGGCAGCCGGGCGGGCGCGCACCATCCCCGCGGGCGACGCGGAGCTGGCGACAGCGCGCGAGCGGGACCGGGCGGCGGCGGCGCGGCGGCGGGACCGGGATGGAAGGTTAAGTCCTGAGTAGCAGCAGCTGCTGCAGCCGCCCGGGGCCAGGCTGCGCTCCCCGGCCCCCGTCTCGGCCGCCGCGCGCCCGCAGCCCGGTGATTCGCTCTCTCTCTTTGGCGTTTGAAGGGAGCGCGGTGACTGTCCTTGAGCGCGGAGGGGCGAGCTCGCCGCCGGAGCGCCGGAGCAAGAGGAGGCGCAGGAGCGGCGGCGGCGGCGCCCGAGCACCCGAGGGGGTCCGAGCCCCAGCAGCCGGTCAGCCCCGCGTCACAAAGGGAGCGCCCCCGCCGCCCGGCACGCCGCCTCCCTCCCCAATGTCCTCGGCCATCGAGAGGAAGAGCCTGGACCCGACTGAGTAAGTGTGGCGCCCTTGCCCCTGCCACCCACGGTGTCCGCGGCCACGCGCCCCGGAGCGACCGGGTGGCGCCGGCGGCCCGCGAGGGGCTCCAGGTGCGCGCCTGCACCGTGTCCTTGGACCCCTCTGCCTTGCGCGGGGCTCCCCCTTCCTCGCGAGTGACTCTCTGAGGGCACCCGGAGACCCACCGGGCGGAAGGGGACAGGAACCTGATCCGGCCCAGTCCCTCTGCGGGCCCCCAAAGGGCTACCTGGGACGTTCCCCAAAGCCACCGCGGGCCAGAAAGTTTGCACTGGCGCGGGCACCGGGGAGCTCGGAGGAGCGCAGGTGGAGCCCGGAGAGTGTTCAGGGCTTTATTCTGCTTCCTTCTCCCTTCTTGCCCTTTCTTGGCTCCCTTTCGTTTTGTCCATTTGGTCCTGGAAAGGGGGATATTTCAAGTGAAGGCCTCCGGAGTCCCCGATGGCCCCTTTCCGGGTCCGCAGGTGGAGCGGCTGTCAGCAGCGTGGGTAACCAGCGCACCAGAGGTCCACCTGTTCACCTGGGAGCTTGCTCTGGGCTCCAGAGACTTCTAGAACAACTAATCCGGAATTAATTTGGGTATTTGCACTGGCTCCCCACCCGGAATCCACCGATGGGGGTCTGTGAACCTTAAAAATTAGCGCACCATTTTGTGTAGTATAGGTGTATTTTTTCTGGAGAGTGGAGTCTCACAAGTTTTTTTCTTTTTCTCTTTTATGTCACACTTTCAAAGGATTGCGGGGTGGAGAAACCAGAGCTCTAATGACCATGTGCTGCAATTTTTCGAACCCCTGCTCTGGTTTGTGTTGAACATTCCCTATTCCCAACCTATATCCCAACCCATTCTCTAGTGTTAACGTGGGGAGCAAAGGGTGTTTAACGTATCATTTTTCCTCAACACAAATGCCCTTTTAAGAGTCATTAGCTGACTGGTTTTGAATTTTTATTCCTTTGAAGTCCCCATCTAATCCTTTGAAGGGATTTGTTACACAAGACCAAAGGAGCTGGTTAATGACTTGTCCATTTGTGCTTTTAAGAGGCATTTGTTTTGTTTTTTTCTTTTCCTGCTTTAAAAGAATCGTGCTTTCCTGCTTGAAGTCACGTACCCCCCTCCCCAATTTCAGCCTTCTATGGTGTTTATTTACCTGGGTTTTTACCCTCAGTTGCCAGCATAAAAACTCAGCATGTTCTCATAAAACACAGGAAGTACCAGGATCCAATGAGATTATAAACATTACTCTTGAGTCTTGAAGGTTAAGACACCAGCTCTATGAGGAGCTAGGTTTCTTTTAACAAAGACCCAGCTTCCTTAATCCAATTCTCAGGAGAAAAATAACATTCCTTTTTTTTCTTTTTAAGTATATGCAAACAGTGGATTTAAAGTATGTGTGTGTGTGTGTATGTATGTATGTATGTGTGTGTGTGTGTGTGTGTGTGTGTATCTAGAATTACAGCCGAGCCCTGAGTTTTCAGAGACTGGGCAAAACCATAGTCATACAGTAAGGGAGCAGATCCTAGGAATTTGTGCCTAGTGTCTTTTCCAGGCAGCAGGACTTATTAGAAGATACATCTGGAGGGTTTGGTTACCTAAAGGAAGTTTGCTCTTTCCAAAGTTTGTGCTTTTCGCCCTGAGATTAGAAAATGGAAACATCCTAACTTCATAATACAGCAGATACTTGCTGTGGGGGTACATGTATCCCATCCTTCCTCTGCTGTGTGCCCAGGTGAGAAGTCGCTGCAGCCCATCTTTCCTCCTTTCTCTTGGAGATTATTGAGAATTTTTATCAGAAATCCAGGATAGGCTCTGGGAGGATGTCAAATACTAATTTGAGGGTGAATCTCCCTCAGTCATTGGCTTGAATCATTCCCCCCAAAATAATGTGACTTTATCATTCATTTTTTTTAATTTTTTTTAGCTTAGATGGACAGAATGCATTTATTTTTATGTGGTGCTGGGAATTGAACTCGAACTCAGTGCCTCACGCATGCTAGGCAAGCGCTCTACCCCTGAGCCACAACCCCAGCCCCGACTTTATCATTAATTATAAAAAGATAGCTGGAGCCAGTATCTTAGTCTGTCCTCTGTCTCAGCCCATCACCGTTGTTGTTGCTCTTTTTGCTTTACATTTTTACTGGGTCTTGATGCCTTGCTAGATGCTTCTTGCATGCTTGTTGGAAGCCAACTTGAGTCATGACATTCATACCTCCAAATACAGATAAAAACTTCCCGAGGCATATGCAAATGAAGTTTATCGACAGAAAGCCAGCCAGTGTTCATGAACACGGAGATTTCCTCTGTCATGCAGTTGGTGGCCCTTCTGCCACCCTGTGAGTAACAAGAGCAGTTCATTTTTTAAAAATATTTTTTAGATGTTGATGAGCCCTTATTTTATTCATTTATTTATATGCTGAGAATCAAACCCAGTGCCTCACACATGCGAGGCAAGTGCTCTACCACTGAGCCACAACCCCAGTCCAAGGAGTTCATTTTTAAAGGCAGTTTTGCATCAGTTGAGTGCAAATTTTCCTCCTTCACAGATGGTGAGCAGCAGCATCAGGGGCATCCAGCATGGTTGTGGCTCCATGAGTGCTTTAAAAGCCCAAAGTAAGACTGGGCTGTGGAAAGAAGAGAAGCAGTTCTAAATTGATGCAGGAGAAATGGCCAAGGGTATTTGCTATTTTTTAGAAGTCAGAAAGAAGTCAGAATCAAAGTTCTTATGTAAATCTATAAAAACAAAGACCTCAGTGAATTCTTTAAAAATATTTAAGGTCTTGATTCCACCCCCCCCCCCCCCCGAAAGAAACTGGCTTCAGGGGGCTGGGGCTCAGCAGTAGAGCACTCGCCTAGCATGTTTGAGGCCCTGGGTTCGATCCTCAGCACCATATAATTATAAATAAAATAAAGGTATTGTGTCCAACTGTAACTAAAAAATAAAATACTTAAAAAAAAGAAACTGGCTTCAGCTTCACTTTTCCTTTTATTAAAAGAAGACAATCTTATACTCTGTCTGCAAAGCATGGATTTAATTCCAGCATCCTTAATTAACTATTTTTAAGGAGTACTTCATCCATTCCTGGACAGAGTCACCTGAAGTTGTAAAAGTGCTGTAAACACTGATGCCCTGAGTCTTATTGTCCCTAAGTATAATAGGTGCTGAGCTTTGTGGGTTCAGGCCAATTAGGACACAAGGTCACCTGGTAAGAGTGCCAGCTAGAAATAGGAGACACAGATTTATAGTTCCAAGGTTCCCAAGAGGAAAGTCCCTTTGGGAATTTCACAATTGGAAGAAGGTCCATTTTTAAAAACATAATAGACTTAAAAAAAATAGATTTGTATTTGAACAAGATTCCAGACAGCACATGTTAATTATTACAAACCAACAAGTTTTTCCTATCTCCCAGCAGGTGCTAGAATCATTCCTTCCACTCCTTTTCTCTTTTGGCAGTAATTTAAATCAAAAGTGTTCAGGTTCTAGTGAAGTAAAGTGAACAGGAGCCCATACGCATGGCTTTGTAAAAAAAAACCTCATTGTGAAGGAATTGCCTGGATTGAGATTCCTTTGGCTGTTTAATTGCCTTCCACTCTTTTCTTTAAGATCACTGTTTTCATCCCCTTCCCACTTTCTTTCCTAAGTCATCTTTATTCAAATCAGTTTTGCCGTTGTAAAAATTTTCATGTAAGGAAAGTGTAACTGATGTCCTACATCAGTTTGACTGTGGCCTTAATATCTGCGATTTTCCCCCAAGGATTCATTCAGAAAGGATGGGATGTAGAATTTCTGTTAAAAGAAAATGAGAATTCCTATTTTATCCTGATGAAGTTTTTCTCTTGGAAAGAGAAAGCAACCTAACATAAAATTTGAGTTGCCTTCTTCTTTCTGCATCCTCTCTGTTTTTGTGAGTTGTGGGGGTGTGGGGGGGCTTAAGGTGCACTGACATGGGGCTTCAGTGGGGGATTTGCAGATTTTAGCACTCTCGGTAGTCACATGTCCCCACAGCAAGCAACTCCTTTGGTGCCAGGTGCTTTCTCTGTGCTTAGGCAGTGCCTAGGGTCCTGGGTACAGGAGGAACAAAAAGAGGGAGGACTGGGAAGACATAGGACACTAGGAGGAGAAGGTGGGAGGAGCAAAAGGGAGGCCAGAGGTGTCCCCAATGGTGCTGGGTGGTGGGTAGGGGTCCAGCGCCACCTGCAGGCACCTTGGATGCCTCTGGGTGCCTTGAGGTTACTTCCAGGATCTAGGACGTGAGGTCTAGCTCTCTTCTGTCTTAACTCAAGGCTGCCAGGGTCTCTGGGCAATCTGACCTTGGAGTGTGTTGTCCTGTCCCTTCTCCTTCTGTTACCAGGAGGCAATGGAGTAAGTTTCCCTGTTTGGCCCAGAGAGATTCCTGAGCCCCAGGGCCCTTCTTCCTCCTGGTAAACTTGTCCCTAATGCTTGGCCTCCTCTCCAGGGAACCAGTGGATGAGGTGCTGCAGATCCCCCCATCCCTGCTGACATGCGGTGGCTGCCAGCAGAACATTGGGGACCGCTACTTCCTGAAGGCCATCGACCAGTACTGGCATGAGGACTGCCTCAGCTGTGACCTCTGTGGCTGCCGGCTGGGTGAGGTGGGCCGGCGCCTCTACTACAAGCTGGGCCGGAAGCTCTGCCGAAGGGACTATCTCAGGTACCTCCCGACCCTCCCAAGCCCTGGCACATCTGAGTCTGGGGTATGGCCCCAGCTCCCACTTGGGCTCTGAGGTGCCTGCCCGCAGGAGGTTGGGCAGTGGAGGCAAGAGAAGAATAAACTCAGAAGTCAGAATAGTGGTTCTCCCTGGAGACAGATAGGGGATGGGATTGGGGAGGGACATAAGGGGGTGCCATAGGAACTGGGGGGGGGCGCTGTAAAGAAGTTTGGGGGTGGGTTCTTGGGAGCTCATTTTAATACTTCAAAACATATATAGGTTATAAAAAATCTTTTGTATGATTCCAATATTACGTGATGAGAAATTTAATAATAGCATATTCTCACCATGGAGCTCCAAGCATCGACTCTTGTGGTAGGAAGGCGACATTCAACGCACATAAAGGCAAAGGCCCCCGCGTCAGGGGAGGTTGAGTTCCAGCACCATTATCTCCTAGCTCCATAACCTTGGGCAAGCTTCTGGAATCCTCAGTTTCCTCATCTGCAAAATGGAGCTAGTAACAGTACCTGCTTCCAAGGAAGTGGGGAGGCGCGGATGGAATAATACATGTGGAGGACTTGGCTAAGTGTGTGCATGTCAAGTAGACATTAGCTGCCTCTATAATTTGCCCTCCTGACGGTGTCATGAAGTAGTTTCCAATCTAATGGACAAGAAGATGAAAGAATGGAAGAGTAGACTAGGAAGTTTACAACACAGAGTGGGACGGGAGCTGAGGACATCTTTTCTGCCCTGGGTCATACTATCGGTCATGGGAATTTTCCATCTCTCAATGAATACCTTTGCCTGGAATGTTCTAGTATCTCATACTTCTATATTAGCTGTGCCATATTAGGGCACAGAGGTAATTCTGTGCCCTCTGCTGTCAGATCTGCTCAACTGTGTAGCTGTCAGTTCTTGGCCATCTTCCTGTGGCAGAGGGTCTGCAGAGCATGCAGCCCTAAAACATTAGGCTCATCCAGCCCATGGAAGCTACTACTAGGGCAGCTTCATCCCTAATCTGCCCTAAAAACACTATAATGTGAAGGGCAGGGGGAATGCTGCAGGTATTTACTCAAAAACTGATAGAATTAGCTCCCTCCCCCAAAAAAATTCCCAGATAAAGTTTTTGTAAATTTAGCTGTTCTGAAAAAATAGGGTTTTTTCCCCAGATCACGATTATCATTTTGTTCATTTTTCTTTTCTTTTTTTTAAGTCACAAGAAAATAGAACTCAATAAATACAGACCTGGTTTTGCTCAGTCCCAGTCTGCCAAATCAGTCAGAAAGCAGACTGGGTAAATGATTCCCACTGGGCCCCTGACTACATCCCTGTCGAATCATTTGAATCTTATTAAATGAAGTGCAGATACAGTAAGGTCAAAAGAGCCGGGTTTCTCCCTATCTCCACGGTTTTATATAACATTCAAGAATAAAATCAGTGCTGCCTGGGCTTGTTAATCTTTTCCATTTTCAAAAAGGAGAGGAAAAAATAGTCTGGGAGAACCCAGTGTTAATTAACTTGTGTCTTGGTGACATGAAATAATTCTTCTCCCCGCTACATTCCCAGGCAACATGTTAATTAACTCTGCGTTAGTGCAGGCGTCACCTCCATCCTTTAATATTTATATTATTGTTATTAAAATGGGCAGCAGAAAGCTTAAGATGTGACACCTCTTGACAGAGGAGAAAAATGATTTTTGCTGCAGGGATGGTCCTTTAGCTGGGGACTTGTTTGCTAGCATCATTAGCATATCTGGCGGTATCTTGAATTGAACAAGGGAAGTTGGAGGAATGACTCAGTGGGTCCTCTAATGGGGTTCAGTCCCTCTTTACCCTAGAATAAGCTCCCTGTGGGAATTTCCAATGGCCAACTCGCCTGATACAGTCCTTTTCAGACATTTAGCCTCAAACACTCATGAGACCCCCATAAAGAACTTAAACCCTGCTGCTGTTGTGTTGCTGGGAACATAACTGCAGCCATTAGTTGGTGCCCAACCCAGATCCCTGGATTCGATTCTTTGTGTGCAGCAGCACCCCTTTGTCCCCCGTAGGTATACTTTCAGCAGCCAGCACCTGCATCTAACCAGCATCTATTAGAGCAGGAGTGTGCAGGTCCCCACTAGACCCCTGTGGGCCTTAGCCAGAGACACACACTGCAGGAGTCCCAGAGCCCCACAGCCTTGCCTAGGACCAGGGAGACTTGGAAATGTGACTTGTGACTTACATTGCAGAGTTCCCTGAGCATCAGGCCAGAGCTACCTCCAAGGGCTCTTCCTGAGACTGCAACAGCTTGGTTTCCTCCCCCTCTGCCACCTCTCCCCTGGGGCAGCCTTAGTGAATCATTTGCACATAAATCCTCACCACAGGGTCTGCTCCTGGGATACCCAGCCTGAGACACCAATTCTTTGTTCCTGAGGTTAATGCTGCAGTTAAGTATCCTGGTTTAGTTTTACCACTATTAGACTCCCAAAGTACCTGAGTTGGAAGGGGCTACAGGGCCCTTTGCTTTATAGCCGAAGACAGAGAAGTGTGAGCAGGGGATGTCATTTGCTGAAGTGACCTGGCTAGACGTGATGCTGGGACCTGAACTTGTTTCCCAAATATTTGTTCTTTGTTTTTCCCTTCATTAGCTGCCTGATGTGCTGTAATTTACCCCCTGACTGCCCTCTAATAAGCTCCCTCCTTCCTTAAGGTTCCCGCACCTCAGGCAGTTGGACTCAGATCCAAGCACACTGTTCTCTCAGCTGTACGTTTTGCTTAGGCCCCAGCTTTACTTACTGAACAGTCAGGAAACCAGAACTCGTTCCACTCGGTGACCTCCAATGCTACGGTTACCTACAGCTCCACCATCTGCTACGGTGGGATAAAATGTTCTCCCCCACTAATGAGTTTTGCTCCCAGGCGGTGCTTTGAAAATACTCGGAGATCACCCAGTGGAAAGCTGGAATCTGGGGGAACTGAACTGGCGCTGGTGCTGACAGTGAGTTCTCTACCCACCGACCACCTCTTCTGAGGCCATTCACTCATTTTGCCCAAATATTGGCAATTGCCCTCACCTCCCTGCAAATTCTAAGAATGAACCAATGGATTATCCAATTTTCTTAAGTTAATAAAAACTTCCCATAAGAACAAACATCTACCTAAAATGGTCCTAAAGGTCTTAGGTGGAAACTACCTGCTAACAAGCTATGTAACCAGCCATGTGTGAAAATTGATGTGCAACAGACAGGCATGGCTGGATCACACTTGGGATCTGTGCAAATATAGCTGGTGTTGGCTTAGCCCTGGATTCTTGGTGCCCTGATGTGCCCTTATGATGCTTCTGATAGCCAGGAGTGAGGAAGATACTGAGACTGCTGCCAATTCACTGAGGCTCAGAAAAATCGAAGGCCAGACCAGAGTCACTTAGGCACTCAGGGCTGGTTCTGGAGTCTGGGTCTTCTGATCCCAGGATTGTGTTATTCTATTTCAGAAGGCTTATTCTCAAACTTGAGCCTGCATCAGAGTGCTCTAAAAGGGCTCCTTAATACACAGACTGCTGAACCTTCTCCCCAGCATTTCTGTCAGGTTGGGGTACAGGGCTGAGAATGTGTATTTAAGTTCTGGGCAAAGCTGACTGCTGGTTCCTGGGACCAGTACTTTGAGAAGCATCACACTGACCTCTCTCAAGTCGCATCTCCCACCCTGATACTGAATATTGCTTGAAATAAGTGGTTAAACTGCTGAGGCTAGGGAGAGTCCTGATTTAGATGTTAGAAGAGAGGTGTCCCCAGAGATTCATGCCAAGGGGGTGGTGAGGACCATGAATTAAGACCTTCTGTTCATTGTAGAGAGATGCTGTTAGTTCTCTAGGTCTCTGAGGCACAATTAATTCTCCCATGTGTCTGCAGGGAGACTCCTGCAGCTCCTGGCAGCCGGGCAGTGGGCTTGGCAACTTGTGGGGAATTCAAGGCCCACCTCCCTGTGGGTAAAATAGTGGCGGTCAACATGGTAGAGTTGGGGGCTTCAGAAAGACTCCTGGTCGCCTCTCAAAGGAGCCCAAGGCTCTCATTCCAGCTCCCCTTCTATAGTGCAAGTTCCCCTGGGAGGGGACCCTCACAAGTCACTTCAGCTGGGTCTCTTCCACAGTGGTAGTCTGGGCAGCCTAGAGGTATGGCGAGTGGTTGCTGAAGGCAGGGAGCAGGCTCAGAAGAGGAAGGAGTAACACCAAAGGAAATGCCACAGTGTCACTCAGCCTACTCTTTGCATCCTGGAAAAGACTGGTCCAGCTTTCCCTAGCTTCCTGGCTTCCCGGGAGTTTAACCTTTGTGATGGAACCCATTGCATTGCTCAGCCCCTTCTCTTGGTATTTGCCTCTGCCCTGAATCTTAGTTTTTCTTTCTTTTTGTCACAGGCTTTTTGGCCAAGATGGTCTGTGCGCATCCTGTGACAAGCGGATCCGTGCCTATGAGATGACCATGCGGGTGAAGGATAAAGTGTACCACCTGGAGTGTTTCAAATGCGCCGCCTGTCAGAAGCACTTCTGTGTTGGGGACAGATATCTCCTCATCAACTCCGACATCGTGTGCGAACAGGACATCTACGAGTGGACTAAGATCAACGGGATGATATAGGCCAGAGTCCCCAGGCATCTTTGGGAGGTATTCACTAAAGACACTGTCTCCATGGGGGTCTTCACTCTTAGGCACT
The DNA here is from genome assembly GCF_021218885.2 of Marmota monax. Classification (NCBI taxonomy): domain Eukaryota; kingdom Metazoa; phylum Chordata; class Mammalia; order Rodentia; family Sciuridae; genus Marmota; species Marmota monax. The sequence continues at coordinate 940,978 of NW_026692072.1, read as the reverse complement.
TTGGGGATTTGAGGGTAGGGCAAGGCATTTCTTGGGGGATGGTGGACCCTTAACTGGGCACCAAGCTGTAGCATCTGATTGAAATAATCCAAGGGCCAAGACTTCAGTGAGACAAAGGAGCAGCCCTTAGAGAGAACTGATGGCCACAGCCTATCCATAGTAACTGACATGATTAGAGGAAGAATGGAACATTTGGGGGCAAACAGGCACTGTGCCATCATGATGGAATTTCCCGTCTATAGATGAGAGTTGCTGTATAAAGACTCTTTATGACTTTGATGTTTGCAAACAAGAGATGTGCAATTGATTTCATTTGTCCCTGGCTTTTGTAACAACCCTGTTCCAATCACTCTCCTCTACACAGGGAAAGGACAGAGAGGAGAGTGGCCATCTTTTTGTCCTTGGCCACCCTCTCAAGGCCTTAAGCTTTGGACCCAAGGGAAACTGCATGGAGACACATTTCAGTTGGGAATAGAGACCACAACTTTTAACCAATTATTTAAAGCAATGCTGATGAATTACTGTTTTTAGACACCTTCATTTTAAGGTGAGGCGTTCCACAGATTGTTTCTATACAAATGTAAATCTAAAAAAAAATCAAAGTTGTTCAACTATTTTATTATCTTAGATTATATCAAAGTATTTGTTGTGTGTAGTAAAGAAAAAAAAAACACTTCTGCAGACAATAAAAATGACCGACCAAAATGCAGTGTTGTTTGATAATGACTTACAATCTGGGATGGCGGGAAAACAGTCTGCTCTTTCTGTAGTAAAGGAGGAGTAAATAAGCCTTTTACTTCTAGGTCAAATAAAAACCTCAATTTATTGCAAGGGTGTATATGAGGTTTATATAGGTTTCTATATTACTGGCAATTATATAACAGGTCATCACGCAGCTCAGAGGGATGTAGAATAATTAAATTGTTATTGTAAAATGTGCATTTCACTTCAGCATTGTATGGAGGGAGAGGAAGGCAGCAAGATCATTGCCTTTGGGGAACTTGTAACCTAGAAAGCACACAAATACATAAAACAGATTCCCTTTGGGAGAGAAGGTAATTACCTAGTTTGAAATGTGGCAAAGATGCTGAGCTTGACACTTCGATTTTCCAAGACGTGTGTCTCAGGGTATTTTATGACAAGCGGTTAAGGGGACCTTACTTGGAGGATTTAAAGCAGGCATCTTGGCTGCTTTGCCTTCATTCCATCCTGGCTGCCATCATGAACTGACTCCAAGCGCCACCTGCTGGTCTTCACCTCTCAGCACACTGGCCCCAGAGCATCCTGGTGAAGGAGAAGCCTCCACCAAGAATGTGCTTTTCAATTATTTCATGAAAAGATTGGCAAACAACAAGAAGTCTAAATGTGTTTAATTATCAAGATGTCAGAAACATGCAGCTAGGGCTACAGCTAATTAACCGAGTCCTTTAAAGGCTCTATCACTAAGGCTTTTTTTTTTCTTTTTCTTCTAGAGGAGAAATAATGAAGTAATGTCTCTTTTGGCCTGTAACACACTAAAAGTGGTTGGGAAATTTGACTGCTTAAGGTGGCCTATTTAAAACAAATCCAATTAGATCGCATCCCAGCACAGGTGGTGGGGATGTGCTGCCGGCGAGGGGACATTTGCTCCAACTCAGCAGTTCTCAAACTTCGGTCCCTGAACCAGCAGTATCAGCATCACCTGGGAAACTTGCTAAAAAGATTCGCAGATTCATGGGCTTCACCTTAACACCCTGAATCAGAAACTTTGGGGATGGGCCTCAGTAATTTGTGTTTTAACAAGCTCTGAGGGTGATTCTGACTCAAGCTCAAATTTGAGAAGACGGGGGCTCTGGGGTTGTGGCTCAGTGGTAGAGCGCTTGCCTGGCATGTGTGAGGCACTGGGTTCGGTTCCCAGCACCACATATAAATAAATGATTAAAATAAAGGTCTATCAACAACTAAACAAATTTAAAAAAACAATTTGAGAATGGCTGTTTTAAATCATCCCCCAGGTAGGAAGACTTGCATTCTAAGTTAATATTCAGTATTTGACAAGCAGATTAATCAGTGAATAACTCTTCTATATGTTGTCAAACACTGTTTACCCATGAGCCCTAAACTGAAAACTTACATATTCTTTATCACTCAGCTAATGTTCATCTTGGGCTTTGCCTACCAGATCAATTGCAATTCAAGTCATCATTTTTAATCATATCAATGTTAGTAATAATAATTATTGATTTTTATTTATGCAATGATCTTATAAGTAGTATTAAGTTTCTTGCCTTGGAAATGTAAGCTTTATTCCTAATCCCTATTGTAGCAACACTCGTAAATTTTAAGAAATCAGCCAAGCCCTTCTCCATCCTCAGCAAAGCAGGAACCTGACACTTGGCAGTTGTCAGCAGCACCATTTTGCAGAATCAAGAATGCTCAGGCAGAGTCTTTGTAGCAAGTCGCCCAGGTGCCAAAATGTCTAACCCACAACTGACCTGCAAGGAAGGGCATTCAGAGATTTATAAAGAGGGAACCATCTCCTGGAGTCCCCTCTGGTGGTCAGTGCCTGGTTCTGTACTGCACGCCCTAGACCCTCCCCAGACCTACACCTTGATTCAGCAGTTTGCAGCAACATTTCTCTTTCTCCCACTTCATTAGTGTCTTCTGCTCAAACCTTTCGTTGCTGCCTCTAATTAAAGAATCAGACTTCTCAGGAAAACTTGGAAGTCCTACAAAGTTAAAGTAAAGCACTTGGGAAAAGCATTACATCCGAAGTCTTGGACTTGAACTTCAATGACAAATGACTTCGGAAACATTTACACAGCACTTCCCGAATTCCAGGCATTCTTCTAGGTCACTTTGTAACTATTAACTCCTTGAATCCACATAATAGCCCTCTGTGTCGATTGCTACTTGTTGTCAATTGAGCAGTCACAGTTGAGGAAACCCAAGCATGGACAGGTGAAGTCACTTTCCTGAGGTCCTGTGGCCAATAAGCAGCAGCTGGCTTAACCCAGGACTCTCTGCCCTGTGCGCTGCTGCCTCCACTAGCTCACCTCACCCCACAGGCACTTTCTCATCCACAGAAAAAGGAAAACCAAGACCTTTCACCCCAGATTATTGGAGGCTATTTGAATTTAGTTTGGCCAGAACTGGAAACAAAGCACAGTAACGAAGATATGTAAAAACTGCTACGGAAACACAGAGGAGGGGAAATTAGCCCAAGGGCAGCTGTCTGAAGTAAAGAGGAGGTGACATTTGAAATGGTCCTAGACCTGGGAGTAGGATGGGCAAAGATCAGAGGCCTTAAGTAGGTAGAGCAAGTCTGCAGGTAAGCCCAGAGTTTATGGGTGGTGGTTTGGGCATTGGTTGGGGAGGGGCTGAGGCCATCATCTGGGTGAGGGGTTTCAATTCCTCTTCTGGAACTAAGCTACCACTGTCACTCAGTGATAGAGCGCTTCCTGTCATGCATCAGGTCCTGGGTTCGATCCTCAACACTGCTAAAAACAAAACAAAACAAAACAAAAAAACATGATTTTGTCACTTTCTGGGAGGGTGACATGTAAACTCAGTTCCTTTACAGGCAAAGACATGGGTCTGAGTGAACACTGCTGATTTCTGACTTCACCTCACCCTGGACTCTCAGTTCAAGCCCCTCCTCTTCGATGACCCCATTTGCAGCTACTCACCTGGTGGGTCTCAGACTGCAGTGCCTAGGAGTCTCCTAATTGATAGGAGAGGATAGAGGCTAGAAATAGGCCAGCTCCAGGGTTGAACTGTGTATCCACAGGATCAAGTTCTCTTCCCTGAGGCCCAGCAATCTACACCGTCCTGAGCAATGCCCCTTCCTCCACTTGTGCTTGTGAAAGTTGTTTCCTGATTTCACTAAGAAATTGCAGCCAGTGGGGTGCAGTGTAATCCCAGCGACTCAAGAGGCTGAGACAGGAGGATCACAAGTTCAAGGCCAGCCTCAGCAATTTAGTGAGGCCCTCAGCAACTTAGCAAGAAACTATTTAAAAAAATAAAAAGGGCTGGGCGATGTAGCTCAGTAGTAAAGCACCTTGGGTTCAATCCCCAGTACCCCCACCCAAATAAAAAGAAATTGCAGCTAAGCCAAGTGCGGTGGCATGAGGTTCTAATCCCAGAAACTTGGGAAACTGAGCCAGGAGGACTACGGGAATTCAGACGTTCAAGGTCAGCCAGACAACACAGGAAGATTCCATTGAGAGAGAGAGAGAGAGAGAGAGAGAGAGAGAGAGAGACTCATTTGTCCCTGTTTCTCCAGACCCTAGCCCTGCCTGACACATAGTATATGTTGAAATGATTTTAGACGCTCAGAAACTTTTGTAGCATTTATTGCCTAATATACTTTGTTTTCTTTTAAATTTTGTTCTGTACTTTAAAACTTCATTTGGGAAGAAGGCCTTTTCTCAAACTAGCAGAGCACAGGGTTAAGAGCCTTAGTTGAGGCACTTCTGTCCCTTATTAGCTGTAGGACCTCAGGCAAGTTCCTTAACCTGTCTGGGCTTCAGTTTTCTCAGTGGTGACAATAAATAGGAATTGTCACAGGAGGCTGTTGTGTGGATTTCAGGAGTTCATATTTGTAAAGCACCTAGTTCTTTACCATCACTGATGGCATTAGGCCAAAGTTACACATATGGGAAAAGAAGAATATATTTTTATGGGATGAACAGGTAAGAGGGAAGCCTGGTGATTCTATAATAGGGGAGATGAGCCAGATGCTGAGGCATGCACCCATAATCCTAGCAACTTGGGGGAGGCTGAGGCAGGAGGATGGAAAGCCTGAGGCCAGTCCCAGCAATTTAGTGAGAACTTCAGGAACTTAGCAAGACCCTATCTCAAAAGCGATGGGGATGTAGGTCAGTGGCAGAATGTGCTTGGGTTCAAACCCCAGTACTTAAAAAATTAACAAAAGGCCAATCTATCCGGGTGCAGTGCCACGCACTTATAATCCCAGTGGTTCAGGAGGCTGAGACAGGAGTATCACGAGTTCAAAGCCAGCCTCAGCAAAAGTGAAGTGCTAAGCAACTCTGTGATACCATTTCTAAATAAAATACAAAATAAGGCTGGAGATGTGGCTAAGTGGTGGAGTGCCCCTGAGTTCAATCCCTATAACCAAAAAAAAAAAAAAAAAAAAAAAGCAAATCTAAGAAAAGACATGCCTATTATTCTTGTAACCTTGTAACCTTTCTACGTTTGGAACTATTTCCAAACATAAAGTTGTTTTTAAACTAAGGATGCTTCGCTTTTTCTTGTTTAGGGTTTTTGATTCAATTAGGAGAATAAGGGAGATGAAGGAGAAGAAAAATATAGTCCAGAATTGAGTGATACACCATATTCATTTGTCACAATTTTAATGTACTGTCGACCATATAAATAGAGACTCTATCCCAAGCAAGTAACCCCTCTGCACACATCCGCATAATGTGAGCAATGTGTTCAGGAGGATTTGCTTAGTATAAAGCAGGTTATTTCTCAACCTCATTCAATGAGCTTACAAAAATATCCACATTTCCTTTGTGATTAGCATCAAGATTTAATCACTCGGCCATGAAATGTGCGAATTATTGGGACAGGAATCTAAACTAGCACACTTTATATGTACATCTAAGAACTGAGTGAAACTGAGTGAAACTGAGTGAAAAGATGCTTCAAAGCCCTAAAGTCTCTTCTGTTCTCTACCAGTGGCTATGTATTAATTCTTCTGGAAAATCATCATTTCTCTAAGTTAATAAGAATCTTTGAAGCTTAAATCAATTTCCATTGTCACATTGTGACACTTTTGAACTTGGCTCACTGAATAGTCCTATTTGACGGCCACCTTGAAGATGGCTTTGTGGTGATCCCAAGAGAACCCACAACAGCAGTATCTCAGCATGTCAGTGTCCCCACCCCAGTCATTCCGATTGCTTAGTGAGCTGCTCGAAGCAACAGCTCCCCATTCGTTATACAGTCGGTAAAACAGATATGAAGGCTACGTGAGAGGTCGCTGAAATCAAGAGTCCAGATTTTGCAACTATTTAGGGACATGTCTTTCATCAGATTCTAGTTTCCTCATTTGCAAAACAAGGAACTTCCATTATCTCTAGGAATTTTTGGTACTCAGAACTTGGGTGACAGACAGGTAAATGTGGAAGTCAGGAGCATTTGTGGTAGCCGTTCGTTCGTTAAGATGTCCCCAGTGATTGCTGCCTCCTCCACCTATGTCAAGTAGGGCTCCTGTGTCTAACCTGTAGGAGGATACTGAACAGTTGATGAAATGTGATTTCTGAGGGTAGGTTAGAAAAGACTGTCCGACTTCTAACTTGCCGTCTTTGGATCACTGTTCTGAAAGAAACCAGCTGCCACGCTATGAAGACACACAGACAGCCCTGTGGGGAGGTCCCTGTGGGTGAAGGAGGAACCCAGGCCTCTTGCCAACAGCCAGCACTCATTTGCCAATCATGTAAATGAGGCACCTGGAAAGCCGATCCTCCACTCCAGGCCTTCAGGCTTGTATCTTGATACACTCTCACAAGAAACTCCCAGAATCAGTTAACATAACTGCTCCTGAATTTCTAACCCACAGAAATTGTGTAAGATAGATAATTGTTGTTTTAAGTCACTGAGTTTTGGGGTAATTTCTTATGCAACGAGCTATAATTAAAACACATTTAGAAACTTTTATGGCAATCTGAAGAAGTAATTTCATGTCTGTTGCATCTAATGATAACCATTTGGGACTTTTATTTTGAGTGGCTTTTTAAAAGTTGTGTGGTTCTAGTCATCCAATTTTTGTGGCATTATACAAAAGTTCGGTTCATGGTGGATTGAAATTTTTTTAAAAAAATGGGTCCCACCCACAGAGAGATTGAAAAGCAATGATCGGAATCATGCAGTCTTAGTGGAGAGGTAAAAAGGCTTTGGAGATTATCCAGTCTAAGCTCTCGATCAGTGGTAAACTGTCTCTTAAGAGTTTTCCAGCAAGAAAATTCTGATTCTTGGCAGCATTATCACAATCAATGTTTATTAAGCATTTGACATGCAAATGCACCATCCTATGAATATTATGGTCTTTACCAAAACCCTAAGCAGAAGATACTTCTATTCTAATTTTATAGAAGAGATAAATTGAGGCTGGGGGAAAGGCTGAACTTTACCCAATCCAGCCATCTCACTCCAGACACACTATGTGGCCGCTAGCTTCATTGATTTATTTAAACCCAATTTCATTTCATATGATAAAATGAGAGATGTTTCTCTGCCTGCTGGAGATTATTTCTCCAAGGAGAAAGAATTCAAATCCTGGGGCTGAGATTGTGGCTCAGCAGTAGAGCGCTCGCCTAGCACGGGTGGGTCCCGGGTTCGATCCTCAGCACCACATAAAAATAAAGGCATTGTGTTGTGTCCATCTACACCTAAATATATATATATATATATATATATATATATATATATATAGAGAGAGAGAGAGAGAGAGAGAGAGAGAGAGAGAGAATTCAAATCCTGATGTAATCAATGAAAACAATGTCCAAAGCATTTGCCAACGTGGAACGTTTTTAAAAATGACATTTAATGTTACCTGACAAAATGGCAGAGGCTGTAGTGTAGATGAATGGGCTCTGGAGACCAATGGACCTGGGTCTGGTTATGAACAGTCTTCTCATCTGTAAAATAGGGATGACAACAATACTTACTTTAGCATATTATTGTAAAAATTATGGGTAAATCTACCGAAAGCAATGAGAATAGCTCCTGGCATTGACGCATGCATTCAATAAATATGAATTGAGCGTTTCCCGTGGGCCAGGCACTGTTCTTGGTGATGAAGACCCAGGGGTGAGCAAGACAGAGTCCCTGTCGTCACAGCACTTACCTTCCAGAGGGAGGAGACAAAATAAATCAATACCCAAATAAGTGAACATGTTCATTTCAGATAATGGCAAATGAAATTAAGAAGGTAAGAGAGGATCATGTGAGAGACAGCAAAGGGGTGTGGAGGGATGTTTTCACTTGGGAAGGGCTGGTTGGGGAAGGCCTCCATGTGGAAGTGGCTTTGAGCTAGGGCCAAATGCCAGGAAGGATCCAGCCATATAGACACTTAAGAACAGAGGGAATAGACACGGCCATAATTTAAAGAGGTCATAATTCAAGAACAAGTTTGGAGAGTTCAGACAACACCAAGAAGTCCAAAGTATCCAGAAAGGAAAGGAGGTCCATGAGGCCAAATCCCACAGAATCTTCTAAATCTGCAGATGATCTCAGATTTTATTCTAACTGAAGTGCGGAGCCTTTATGATTTTTTTCTTTCTTCTGTTCCTTTTTGGTACCAGGGATTGAACCTAGGGGCGCTTAACCATTGAGTCACATCCCCTGACCTTTTAATATTTTATTTCGAGACAGGATCTGGCTAAGTTGCTTAGGGCCTTGCTAAATTGCTGAGCCTGGCTTTGAACTCACAATCCTCCTGCCTCAGCCTCCCGAGCCGCAGGGATTACAGGTGTGGGATACATACTCTGACAAAAGAGTTTTAAAATATCACTCAAGCTGCTGTGTGCTTGCAGGACTCTAGACAGATCGGGTGTAGGCTATTATGTAATTTAGGTGAGGGATGGTGGTAGCTTGGACTAGGTATTTACAATGGAGATGGAGACAAATGATGCAGATAAGCTTTCAGAGGTAGCTAAGATGACTTAATAGGCACTAAAAAATGTTATGTTTTTTTTAATCATCACTATTACTAGAAGCTTTTAAACCATCCTGGGCATAATGTTTCATTGAAGAAATATTGCTTTAGAGTATCTCTTACAAAACAATTTGCTTGTTCTCTAAAGTTTTGATTGCTTAATGTGATTAGAAGGAATGAGCTAAGAAAAGAAAAAGTCCATTTGAATATGGACACAATCTTTCCTGCATTATTTGGTGATTGAGGAGACAAGATCATAGTAACTGCTGGCCAACTGGGATCATTAGACAAGAATGTGAATCTGGGGAAGCCACCCACCATGGCTGATACGAAAAGAAGATGACCAGAGAGGAACCAACCCAGCACAACTGAAGATGGGGAAGATGCAATGAGTCAGACCAGCTGTATTCAAAGATGAAATAAAATCTAAACTGGAGAATGTTTCATTTGAGCAAGACAGAGGCCTACAATAGCCTACACCACCTGTAAGTTCAAAGATATTTTAAATGCAAAATTGATTTGCAGAAAAAGCAAATATAGAAACTATTAGGTCCAGAGCAGAGTTCAGAAAACTTGCTGAGATTCTCCTCTGATCACTACTCTGCAGTTTCATGCAAGGATAAGAGCTGAGGATTGCTGTATACAGGAGGTCCGGAGTGAGAAACCTAAGTAAAATAGAGATGGAAAAGGGCCGTATCCATAGTTAAAGGGTGGACTAAAAATTCCATAGGCAGACAGAGATGCCAAGGAAGTCTGTGATCTCTGTCTGGATGCTGGATGAGACAAAAGTCTCCCCTGAGAACCTCAGGCCACCACTTATACAGGTTCTGGATCTATAACACACGGTCCAGGAATGACCACTACTCCTGGTCCAAGATATTATAATAAAAATTTGCATTGGGTCAGTGACTTCCCTGTCTCACTAGGAAGAAGTAAGCACAAACTTTCTCTAAATGGTATACACAAGGAGAAAATACTTGCAAAAAATGTAAAGGACTTGCATACTGAATACATAAAGAATTCTTACAATTCATTAGAAGGGAACTCAACGATTTGAATAGATAACTTCACTAAAGAAGATATACAAATGGAAAACTACTCAGCAATAAAAAGAAGAACCCTACTGATAGACAAAACATAAATGGACCTCAAAAGCTTTGCACTAAGCTAGAACCCAGACACAAAAACGACATACAGAGTGATTCTATTTATACAAACTCAAGGAAAGGGACTGCCATATGATCAAAAACCAAGGCAATGGTTGCTAGGATGTGGGGATGAGGGCAGAGTGATATTGTTCTCTATTATGACTGTGGTCATGGTTACATGATTGCAAATTTGTTAAGACATGTTGAATACTTAACATGGGTGAAGTTTGGGCTGAGGGCCTAGCAGGAGCAAGGCCCTGGATTCTATCCATAGCTCTGTGTAAAAAAATAAACAGTGAATTTTGTCATATGTAAATCATATCTCAATAAAACTTATTTTAAAATGTTAGATATGATTTCTTACTGATAGAACTAGAATATATTAATATACGCTTTTCTGATCTTTGAACCATATTACTCTCACACATAAAGCTGTGTGATACTGGGTAATTTAATTCTCTGAGTCTTAGTCTCCTCCTCAGGTATAACACAAGAGTAATAACAGAATGTTACAGATTATTATTAAATTATATATAATTAAACAAATTATATATATATATATGTATATGTACACACACACATACACACACATATATAATCACCTTATACAATGTCAGATAATCCAGTCATGAACTCAGAGCAATTTCTAAGCCTTCTGCCTTTGTTCTTATTCAACAGCCTCCTCAACTCACTCAGCTACCTTCTCTTATGGCTGCCTTCCCTCATGAGTTGCTTACAGGGAGAGTGGACCCAGGAACATCCAGTTCTCTGAATCATTTGAATTTAGAATGTTAAAATTGTATTCTGGGTTATAATTTAATCTCTCTTAAGTTTGGTTAGTATCTATGGGATGCCAGTAAGATGGTATGTCTGTGGCTAACTGCAAGCATGAGGACCTGACTCTCTAGATTGTGTGGAATAAAGGAGGCCTGCTGAGTGGACTCCCCTGGCACCTCTTGTAGGCCATCCTGGCCTAGTAATAAGGCAAGAGGGCAGCAATAAATTCTAGAGGGCTGACCTGTGTGTCACTTTAAAAATACACACACATGGTGGGGGTGGGGGGAGGGGGAGAGAGAGAGAGAGAGAGACCACCAAAATACGATTTTCTTAAAGGAACTCTTCAAGATTAGAACAGGCATAATCCTGAATTATTTTTGAGAGACTTGTTTTATGAATGATTTTCTCATTTGTGTGCCCATGAGGAATTGAAATGGACATTTTGGTTGAATTCTCATTCCCAGTTAAGAACAAGTAAAAAGAAGACATTCTGTACTTGTGTTTCCCGACTGTTTCCATGCCCCAGCCCCAACAGAACCCCTGCAGTAAAGGGGGAAGCTTCCTATGGCCCAGCAGCCTTTCCAGGGGTATTGGCCATATAGGACCCAACGTAACCCTTTCCAGGCATACCTGGGCTCCCCGGCACACCAGTTGGTTGTTGCTCCAGGAAAAACAGCTGCAAATGAAACAATTGCTGGTTGGTAAGGACTAGTGTTCTCCATGCTGGCTGGCTGTAATTCTGACTCTGTAGCAAAATGTTAGAGTCTGTAAACAAGTCAAAATAACACCTGGCATTTTGCCAGGGGAATGTTAGAGTTCGTAAACAAGTCTGGATGGTGCCTGGCAAAATGCCAGAGGGAGTGGTTTGAGAAGTAACAAAAGCGAGCCATTGAGTGTGGAGATTCCTGATTGGTTGACTGCTGTATCTAGTTTATGCTAATTAGATAAGCTGTGTGGAATGTATAAATACTGCTCCTGTCCTACAATAAACGGCTCCTACTCCTGCTGTATCAACGTACACAAGTTATTTGTCACCCCCCCCCCCCCCCCCCCCCCCCCCGGTTATTTTGCTGCAGCCAGCAAAACACCTTTAAGATAATCAGAATATCTCAGTACGGACCTCTGACCACATTCCTGGGCAAGTTTCATGAGATTGGATGGATTCTATTGCTGAATTTATCTTGGCTATTTGAGCATTAACCTGATGTCATAAGTTCTCTAAAATCCCTAAATTCATGAAACTAGAAAGACTGGATCTGGGGGTATGTTGTTGATGAATTTTTATCTATTCATCCCTTTTTGACAGTCTGTCAAGGTACCTGTGTAGCAGAAACAAGGCAATGTATAAATTATTTCTCACAATTATAAAAATTAGAATAACAATCCCTACACACCCACGTACCTCACAGGGTGGTTGTGTGAGAGAGAAAGAATGGGAACCAAGTCTGCTGCCCAGTGAATGCTGGGTATATTTGTGCGTCTGTCCTGGGTTCTGCATGCACAAATTCAGCCAACTACAGATTGAAAATATTTCTTAAAAACCTGCATCTACCAGGAGCAGTGGCACACCCCTGTAATCCCTGTAGCTTGGGAAGCAGAGGCAGGAGAATCATGAGTTCAAAGCCAGCCTCAGCAAAATCGAGGTGCTAAGCAACTCAGTGAGACCCTGTCTCTAAATAACATACAACATAGGGCTGGGGATGTGGCTCAATGGTCCCTGAGTTCAATCCCCAGTATCCAAACCAAAAACAAAGCAAAAACCCCTGGATCTGTACTGAACATGTACAAACTTTGCTTGTCATTCTCCCTAATACATATAAGAACTATTGATATGCTATTACATTGAATTAGGTGTGACCAGTAATCTAGAGATAAATTTAAACATGTGGGATGTGCATTAGTTATATGCAAATACTTATGTGGGTTTTTTGTTTGTTTTACTTTTGTGATACTGGGGAATGAACCTAGGGGAGCTTTCCCACTGAGCTACATCTTCATCCCTTTCTATTATTTATTTTGAGGTGAGGTCTCATCAAGTTGGCAAGGCTGGCCTCGAACTTGCGATCTTTCCACCTCAGCCTCCTGAGTTGCTGGGATTACTGGGACGTACTACCATGCCTTGCATACTGTGCCATTTTATATAAGGGACTTGAGCATCCAAGGACTTGGGTGTCTAAGAAGGATCCTGGAGCCATCACCCCCACAGATACTGAGATTTGATTAATTGGTTGAAATGATTTTTAAGTGTTCATATTCTGAGAACCTTTAGGTTAAGAAAAAAAAAACCTCCAAGGTTAAATATGCTAAATTCACCTTTAAAAATTTTTATTGGTACATTATGATTGTATATAATAGCGAAGTTCATTGTGATATATTCATACATGCACACAGCATAATTTGATCAATAAATGACTTGTGATTTTTGTGGGAAAGATGGAGTCAACCTACCTGGGAACTTGCCAAGGCCTCCATGGGTGATAAATGGTCACATGAGATAACAGAATCAGGGAGCTGGGGAGGGGAAAGACCAGCACTTTCCTTTTCTAGATGGACAGAGAAAGCCACGCTGGGAAGCCTGAAATCCTAACAAATAGATAATAATGGTCCCTGTCCAGGGTTTTTCTCCAGAATGCAATGCCATTAAAAAAAAGAAAAGGCTTAAAAACTAAAGTGATTCAGAAAATCTGAGCATTCTACAAACAAGAGCACTCCATTTGGGCAAATATATAAAGTCAGAATCTGCTTATCAGTTCCTCTAATGGAAATGACAACCAGCCCAAGCAGAATGCCCTGTGATTCGAAGGATAACAGAACCAGCTCTCCAGATCTCCTGTTATTACTGATGGAATCCTCCCAGCTATTACACCTTGGAAAAATATTAACGTGCGCAGCCAACAAAGACAAATCTAAAACAGGAGAAAGCGAGGGCTGTGGCTCGCTGCCATGCCAAGCCGGTATTCAAATTGTACTCTCCTGAGCTGTGTCTAATGTCAGCATCATTTTTTTAAAGAGACATATCAGTTTCAGTCAAGGTTTTTATTTTATTTTCCCCATTCTTCACTGACTGGGTGAGGGAAAAAGAAAAAAAAAAAAGAATTACCAGCCACATTACTTTTTAATTTAATGCCCTTGAGTAAGGGCATCAGCAGCGAGGCATGATGGAGATTTCCAAGTGGACCACGAATGGCAAAGAACCCCGAGTGCTTCTCTTCCATGACTATGGGTTGCAGCCGTCTCTGCATCATTGTCTCAAGGTAACGCCTTGCTTCCCGTTGTCATTGTATCTCGGAATCAAATTATTTGAATTCCAGACACATCGACAGCACACTGAAGGGCCCCTGCCAATTTTTGCAGCTCGCTTGGAAAAGAGCATCAGGAAGCATCAGTCATTTATACGACTCCCAGGCCCCTGTTGTAAATTCAGTGCGTGGGGCTGCCTCCAGGTGCGGCCCTGCAGCTTAGCTCTCTAATCCTGTAACCCTTTGCCACCAGCCCCTTCCCTGTGCCAGGCCTTCCCCCTTTGTTGGTGGATGGCGTCCCCGCTGCCAGAGGAGACCTGGGCACAGAAGCCAGTTATTTTTGCAATCAGGCCTGGGGGTAAAACCCCAAAGCACCAACGAACCTAGCTGTCCCCACAGCCGCCCCTCCTGTACTTGAAAATTCATACAGATGGAATCTGGTTCAAATCGACATCTGTCCTATCCTCGTGATTCGGCTGACAATAGCCCGTCTCTTGTTGGAATAGGAGGGAGCTCATTAAGCAGGGGTGGTTTTGAAGAATCATTTTAAGACAGAGGGAAAATTTCACAACATAGTTGAAAGAGGAATACATAATATAATCCCAAATTTATGTGTTTTAAATATGCACAGAGATAATCCACAACTATACATAATTAAGCAGAAGAAAATATACCCCCAAATGAACAGTGATTATTTTATGTGTCTTCTTTACCTTTTTCTGTATTTTCAAAAACCAACAGGCGTTACTTTTACCGTCAGCGAAATAAATGCTCTTTGTAAAGATAACTTCTTTCCAGAGTGCTTTTGAAGGAAAGGACTATTTTTTCAAGAGGCTGACTACCTGGTCAGCCCCTGGCTCACTCCTGCCCGCTGCCCCTTCTAAGCAGGAGGACGCCTGGGGTCCCAGTGAAGAGAGATTTGTACAGAAGGAGCAAGAGCGGCCTTGTTAGCCTAGCGGATTCTCTCCCATGAATCGAGCCACCCAGAGAACAGGTGTAAAGAGAAGGGGAAGAGGCAGGGAGGAGTGGGGAAAGGAGGCACTTGAGTGACTGGAGATCCAGACACTTCAGAGCTGCAGCTGCTGCAGGCTCCAGGCAAGGTTCCGATTCTAGGGTTCTGGGCCAGGCAGGGCCACAGCTCCTCTTTTTCCGGGAGGTGTATGGGGGTCGGTTTTCCTGGATGTGCAGGAGATAGACCCACAGCCAAGATTCCTGTTTTCCTTAGTACCCTACGTGTCCTTACCAGGCTCAGGAAAGTCTCCTCCTGGATCAGACTACATTTTGTTTCTTTTCATCAAATACAGGAAACAGGATTTTTCAGGATGCCAGGAGCCTGAGATAGGCAAATGGATTTCTTGGGTCATTTGATTCTTTATATTAAATATACCACCCAAACCAGAGCTACCAGCAGCCCACCTGGGCTTTGTTTGGTACACATTTGGTAGAGCTATCTCTTTGCTATAGTTTGGACCTGGAATGCCTCCCAAAGGTTTGTGTGTGGGGAACTTGGTCCCCAGCTGGTGGTTCTCTTGGGAGGTAGTGGAAACTCTGGGCCAAGGACTGAAACCGTAAGCCAGAATAAATCTTTCCTCCCTTAAGTTGTTTTCCTCAGGTATTTTTGTCACAGCCACAGAAAGGTGACTGGCAAACCCTCCCTCACGTTAAAAAAGATTCCTCAATAACAATTATTAAAGACACTTGTTCTACGTAAGTTATATAAATGACTCATTATAAAATAATAATGGAAAATTAAAAATGATTCATTATTAGAAGCTCACAATCACTGAGATCTAATAATTTGGTGTAAAACAGTCAGACTTCTGTCTTCAAGAAAGTAAAATTCTTTTTGATGGTTTTAAAGCTTATTTGTTTGATAGCTCGTGTTTTATGGACATGATCATCAGATGGGCAAACTTTTCTAGTTGTTTATGGACTTCCCATTGGTTTAAACATATTTAAGATGTCTAATTTTAATTGATTGTGGGCTTACAGTGATTTTGAAGTATTTATTTATTTTAAAATATTTTTAGTTGTAGATGGACACAATATTTTTATTTTATTTGTTTTTATGTGGTGCTGAGGGTCGAACCCAGTGCCTCACACATGCTAGGTAAGTGTTCTACCACTGAGCTACAGTCCCAGCCCTTGATGTATTTATTTTTTTAAACTAATGAGAATGCCCACATAACCAAGACACAGGATCTTTTAATTATAAGAGAATACTTGATATAAGAGAATACACATAAATTTTTATACAAATATTTTTAAATATAAAATTATAAATATTGTCTGTAATGGTAGTTTTGTTAGAAAATATATATAATCAAGATAGACTCAATAGAAGTGAAATATCTTAATAGGCCCCTAGCTATAAATGTTAATTTTTAAATCTGAGGAATGGCCTACAAGGCAGGCTCTGGGATATAACTTACATAAGTGACATTCTTCAAGTGTCAAGGAACAAAGATACTCTTCATGTTCTATGAACTCTGAGAGTATTAATAAGTGTGTAATGCTATTTTTAGGGGGGCACTGGGGATTGAACCCAGGTGCTTTACCACCAAGCTACATCCCCAGATCTTTTTGTTTTCTTTGTTTGAGAGAGGGTCTCCTTAAGTTACTGAGACTGACCTTGAACTTGCCATCCTCTTGTGTGAGCCTCCTGAATCTCTGGAATTACAGGTGTGCACCAGGGGGCCCATGTGTAATACTGTTTTTAAAACGTTTAATAAAATCAGTATATTGGCAATGTAGAATTTTTGACAAAATGTAAGAGGTAAAGAGAAAGCTACAAACAATTTTGGTAATAAATACTGGGAGGGAGGGAAGGAGGGGGAGAATTGTAACAAACCGGGTATAATAGAACATTAGCAAATATCATTTCCAATCGGTAGGAAAGGTCAATCTGTTGATAAACTGTATTAAATTAGTAAATAGACTAATTTGAAACCAAATAGATCTCAAGACATCAGATTAAATAATCCCAGTGGATATAAGGAGGTGTAGGAGAAGAGACTATGAAAGGACTAGAAGGAAAGGTAGCTGCACACTCAGAATTGGGTCAAGGGTGGGCATTTCCAAGGGTGTGGGCAAGGAAGAGAACATAGTGGGAACAGTCTTCTTAGGAAGACTTGGTACTTTGTCCTTTTGGTCATATTTTTTCCTCCTCACTATTTTAATTTATATCCTATGGCTGTGACTATTATCTTTTTCTAATTAAAAGTAATTACTTGCTGAAGTCTATGCTTTAGTAGGAACAATGAGCATTCAAGTTTCAGCTTTTTGAACCTGAACAAATAACTGAATCTAAGGAGAAAGACATTATAGGCAAAAAGCAAAGAGCAAAATCACGATGCAGAAGTCTAAAGACAGACTACTGCTTCAGACACTGAAAAATTAAGCTAAAAGGCAAATCATAGACTATGAAAATATTTGCCATAAATATCAAAGTAATATCTTTAATAAAATAAAATACTCTATAAATTTCCCAGCAACCAAGAAACAGTTGAATTATGGCTTATTCTCATGAAGAATTATTAGCCATTAAAATAATTTTCATGGGGAAATGGTCATGATTTATTACTAAGGGAAAGACAAATACAAACTATATCTATGTAAATAAATCAATTCTAAAGGCTTATAAACACTATATGTGTTCATATTTGTACATTTACACATCTGAGTATCATATAAATTTAAATTAGTATGCTTGGACTCATGTATTTATTCATTGCGGGCAATATATCAAACTATTAACTGTGATGACAAAGTTACAAATGAGTTTTATTTTATTATATTTTGTTTCTTAATTTATCCAAATGGGCTCCTTTATAATTAAAAAAAAATGCATAGACACTTTTAAAGGACACAACTAGCTCCCTGGCAATCAACGTCTCCCAGGTTCTTAGTTCAATGCCTTCCTCCCCTATGGGAAGCAAAGAAGAGGGGCGGGGCGTGGTTGGATACCCTGGGACATTCCTCCGAAGCCATCATCTGCTCTGGAACCAATTACACGAGAATCTATATGAAAATTCCTTTTAGATTTTGGTTCTTGGAAAAGTTTTCACTCCAGATGAATATGACTTTTTTTTTTAAACCAACAACAAAAATTATATCCACCCTCTTTGACCTTTGCCTTGACTATTAGGAAACAGAGTGGAGGCAAAATCTGTGTCTGTGCTATAGCAAAGGGTTCATTTGGGCAGCCAGGAAGCCTGTCCTCCTCGCTCCCTTTTAAGTGATTGCTGTTTTATTCTTTTTTAATTGTAACTTTTATATTAACGTAATTTTGCCGGGTTTCTGTTCACAACTAAAAGCCTCAGGGGTCACTCCAGTTAAACTGGGTTAACTGGGCTGCACGAAATAACCACACAAGAGACACAAATACCTTTTTCTTTGAGGTCACTGTGATGGCTCCTCTGACCTTAAGGGTCCGCAGAAAGAGAGAGAGAGAGGGAGAGCACACGCTGACCCCTTTTATTGAGGAGAAGCTATTCAAATGAGGCAAGGGGTCAGGTTTCAGGGGGCTGAGTCTATCTTCATGATGTCCACTGTCAGCAGGTTGACTGACACCTGGGTAGGCCACACCCAAGGGCACAGTAAGAGGAGGGGACACACACAAGGCACTTCCATGGAAGATTCTATCCTAAACAGGGCAAGGGGTTATATTACAAAGGAACAGGTGAGCATAGCTCCACCCATGGGGCTGTAGCAAGACCCAAATCACTCGAACCCTAGAAGAGCGGGGCAGTTTAGTAGCATGGGTGCCTGACGCCACATGGCCCAGCAGGGGAGTTAACTTAGTCATGTGCGAGGTTGGTCTCCCACATAATTTCATATGGAATATCAAATCCCTTTAGGAAGAGGCAAAGTACAAACCAAATAAAATATAACTGGGACGAATAACAGAAAATGTCTCGTTTGCTCTGCGTAGTGTGGGTGCATCATAGCATCCACCTGAACATTTCTGCATCTAAGTTCTCAGTCCTTTAAAAAGGAGGCACATTGAGGGATGGCAGAAAGCTATTAAGTTTTTTTTTTTTGAAGTCTACATTTAAATTTTTTTTTTTTTGGTGGGGGGAATTGAACATCCCCAGCCCTATTTTGTATTTTATTAGAGACAGGGTCTCACTAAATTGCTTAGCGCTTCGCCATTGCTGAGGCTAGCTTTGAACTCGCGATCCTCCTGTCTCAGCCTCCTGAGCTGCTAGAATTACAGGTGTGCACCACTGCACCCAATGAAGTCTTTATTTTTGTAGTTAAATGTCCTTATGGATACCAATAGGTAAGGCCTGCTTAGAGTGTTCAAAAAAAAAAGTATGCACAATGTAATGTTGATCTCCACATTAACACATCCACATTCCATTCAGTACATGCTGCCAAACATCCACCATGCACTGAGACTTGCTGAGCCCTGGGAATAACTGGAGACTGGTCCAGCACGTCTCTCCTCCCTGATTGGCAGAGCGTGATGTTTGTTGGGTCTTGTTCTTCCACATCTTGCTCTCTGTTCCAGAATGATGACTAAATTAGGGATCTCTGAGTCATCTCTGAAACCTTCAGGTCTACCTCCAATCTGCCTTTGAATTGGGTAGCTTGGCTATTTGAATGTTTGAGTCTTGATTTCCCCACAATTTCAGAGGTCTCAATCCATGGGTGGCTGATTCCACTGCACTGGGCCTCAGGTGAGGCAGAACATCACGGTTGAAGGGCATGGTGGAGGGAAGCTGCTCATTTCATAGTAACCAGGGAACAGAGAGAGCTGCTGCATTTAATTTTGATAAGCCACACTCTCCACTGATAGATCATGGGCAAAATTAGTTGCCGCTTGAAAGACACGATGTTATTTGCAAATGGATATGGTAAATTATTACCACAAAAACATTGTGATATTTTGTATGAAGATATTATATTTTTAAAAATATTTTTTTAGTTGTAGATATACACAATACCTTTATTTATTTATTTTTATTGTGGTGCTAAAGATGGAACCCAGTACCTCACACATACTAGGCAAGTGCTCTATCACTGAGCTATATCTCCAGCCCCTGATATTAAAAAGACAGCTTTTTAAACAACATACATTGACAAATGATACACTTTAGCATACTTATCAGCCAGTTTCAGCTGGACTTGTTTTATTTATTTTCCCTTTTTTGCAGTTCTAGGGATAGATTTCAGGGCCTGGAGCATATTTTGTTAGGCAAGTATTCTACCAGGGAGCTACCACCCAAGCTCCTCAATGGTACATTTTTATCTGGACTTTGATTTCATATCCACAGCAATTCTTCAAAACCATGAGCTATCCAGACCCTGGTCCCAGCATCAGAACATCACCAAGAACTTGTTGGATTGCAGAATCTCAAGTCGCAATGCAGATTACTGAATCAGATTTTGCATTTTAATAAGATCCTCAGTGCTCTATAGGCATTTAAACATTTGAGAAGTACTGATATAAGACTCTGGAAAGGTCATGGTGTTTTTTTAGCAACAGAAATGTTTCCTTTAAACCCAGTGATATGGCCCATGATGATAGTCACAGCTACTGAGGAGACTGAGGCTGGAGGCTCACCTGATTTGCCGGAGCTGGAGACCAGCCTGGGCAACATCGTGAGACCCCTTCTCAATCAATAAATAAACATTCCCTTTAAAGATAATATGATGGGCTGGTGATGTAGCTCAGTGGTGCAGAGCTTGCCTAGTATACACAAGGCCCCGGGTTCATTCATCAGTATCTGTAAATAAATAAATATTTTTGACAAAATAGAAAAAAAAATAAACAGGTACAGACTTTGGATCATAGGTGGAATGATTGAGGAAATAACATTTTAAATGAATCTTTTTTCTCCTTCTGGTGTTTTTATATTGGAGAAGTTGGGATCAGTGTCAACAAACTCTGCAATTTGTTTAGCAGCAATAATATCTTTTTGTAAATACAATTTTTCTTGAGTTTCTAAACTCACCATATACATTCAATGGAATGATACACATTAACATTATGTTCCTATCTATTTTGCTCATAACAATTTTATAATCCATCCTAATCAATACTGAACAATACTTTTTTTTTTCTTTTTTGATACTAGGGATTGAATTCAGGCCACTTTACAACTGAGCTACATCCCAAACCCTTTTTATTTTTATTTTGAGGCAGGGTCTCACTGAGTTGCTTAGGGCCTAAGTTGCTGAGGCTGGTTTAAACTCGTGATCCTTCTGCCTCAGCCTCCCGAGTCACTGGGTTTACAGGTGTGCACCATTGCCTCCCACAGCAATGCATTTTAAAGATGATATTTGCAGAAGTATGCATACTTGTATTTTAGAATCCACGTTTTTGTTCCCATCATCAATATGAATCTCATCCTCCCTCTAATTAAGTTTTAGCAGTAAGATGGCCTCTACTCAATTTTCTCATCCCATATTCAACAATGATTTCAAATTTTATGTTCCGTAAATGCCTTTTCAATGTATGCCAATGTTTGGTTGAGGCAAAAGGCATAGTTATATAATTTCTTGGATGATATTAAAAAATTCAGTCTTGTCAAACTAGATTTTGTGCTGCATCATTCAATACCAAATGTAAAGATGCAAAACAAAAAGTACACAATGCCCTAGAATATTCTTTAGGCTCTTCTGTTGAGATATCTTGTGTTTTCTGGTGGCATTCCTGTACGTGACTCTCCTTTAGATTTGATTACTTATTTATGGGTGCTGGGGTTTGAACCCAGGGTCACTCCAGATGAATTTGGGCTGACTAAAGACACAGACACAGAAAGTACCTTGTTCTTTGGGTTCGGTGACAGCTCCTTAGCCACAGCTCCCACAAGGGGGGGCAGACAAAAAAGAGCCAGGAGCACGGTCTGAAGCCCTTTTGATTGAGGGGAAGACACTTCAGAAGGTGCTACCCAAATGAGGCAAGGGGTCAGGTTTCAGGGGGTGGAGTCTAGCTTCCTGAGGTCTTGCAATCAGCAGATTGACTGACATCTTGGAAGGTCACACCCATCTCAGGTGCTGTGTGGGATCAAAAGGCGGAGCCAGCAAAAAGGACAGGTACATGGCACAGCCCAGACAGTGCAGTGACACCAGCCCAGTCCTCCCATGCGCTCAAAATGCTCACAGCTCACACACACAGCCCTTGGCTGGCCCGAGACAGTTTCCGTGCTTTCTTTTGTCTTCTCCTCTACGGGACACGCTCAGGCACCCAAACATCCGCAAGTGAAATGTTTTCTCTTTAGACAGCCACAGTCCTCACAGCTTTATCTGTTCTCTGTGGCTTTATCAGGGGTTGTGTCTACAACAATCGAGAGTAATATGCAGCATCTCTAACCTTTGCTCAATATTTATTCATTCATTGCCTCTGCTGCAGTTTCAACTATTTTGGTTTTGTATTTCATTCTTTTAAAAAAGTGCAGTGTTGGGACTGGGGTTGTGGCTCAGTGGTAGAGGGCTTCTCTCGAATGTGTGAGTCACTGGGTTAGAGTCTCAGCACCTCATATAAATAAATGAATAAAATAAAGGTCCATCAATAACTAAAAAAAATTTTTTTAAAGTGTAGTGTTGTTTGATGTCAATGTGCCATTATGTAAGCTTTTGCCAAAGGAAGACACTTTCCATCATTGTGCTATTTTCCTCAATAATCTTCTCTCATGTATATTTCTAAATGGTATCAGTAGTTTTAACAGGATATCCACAACAAGCAATTTCGATTACCTAATTATCAGATCATTAAGTGGTAATCTCTAATTTATGGTCACAAGATTTATTTTGCAGATTATTTAAGCATATGTAATTTGATGGTAATTCGTATAAAAATGAAAGTTCCTGTAAGTTTCAAATGAGAATTCAGCAATACTTTTTGGGTACAGCAAACTGTGAAATGGAATACAATTGTATGGAATGCTAAATTAGCCAGTACACTAATAACAACAGTGATTTTTTTTTTTAATTTGTAATATGTATTTATCTATCAACAGATGATTTACAAAAAGTAGTTTCCTAGGGGGAGAAATGAATGACAGTAGAGGGGGTAGAGAGAGAAGAGGGGAGGGGAGGGGAGGGGAGGGGGGATAGTAGAGGATAGGAAAGGCAGCAGAATACAACAGACACTAGTATGGCAACATGTAAATCAATGGATGTGTAACCGATATGATTCTGCAATCTGTATATGGGGTAAAAATGGGAGTTCATAACCCACTTGAATCAAAGTGTGAAATATGATATATCAAGAAACATGTAATGTTTTGAACAACCAACAATAAAAAATTTAAAAAAAAAGTAGTTTCCTATTTAGAGGTAGAATTTATTTTAGATCTGTTGTTGATTTTGATTATTGACTCATTTTTCCTTTGTGAGCAGAAGCAAAATAAAAAACACTAAGCCTCTTAAAACAAGACACTTCACTGCCATCTGCAGGGAGGTTGTTAAAAAAAATCCATCTTTTCTGTAAACATAATAATTGTATAAAATACTCAGATAAAGGTGAATTGTGCCCTCTTTGAGACAAAGAGCACTTGTATGTTGCCCAACCTAGACAACCATACTTGGCTGCCCCCAACCCATCTCTATCTCTAGTTAACTTGCACTGCTTTCCATCTTCTGCCTAAGGAGGAAATTCATAACTGTAAGAACATTCATGGAGCCGAATCTGATTATGTTCAGTCACACTGTGGGTGGAAAAACAGGGGAGGGGGAACATAGCAAACAATTCTAAAGAGGGCCACCCACTCTAGCAAGTCAGACTGGGAGCTCAAGACTTTCATCACTTGCCCCAGGACAGAGGGCAGAGCTGTAGTTGGAATCTCCCCAGGGCTGAATCCACTGACCCTGCAGGAAGTGAAAGAGGGGGTCAGGGGAGAGCCCATGCAAACTCTCAAAAGGAAAAAAAATTCTCCCTAAAACCCGGGAGTCGGGAGTCGAGCCAGCAGGCTTCCTAAACAAAGGAGCTTAAAGCGAGGGGAGTGGAGAGAGCTTTGAGCATCTTAGTTGTAAAGCTTCAGTGCAAACTCACAAACTTACAAAGAAAAGGGTGACGTGGCCTTGGCCCTACCTTGCTTAGAAACAAGATCCGTGGGTATATTTTCTAATTCCACAAGTAGGAGAATCTTAAATGGCAGGGTGATGCAAACTCCCCATCACACAACCCCAGGCACTTGAAGTAAATATCAAGTGAGTCTGTTTCTCGACTCCCAAATGGTGAAATTTAATATTACTGATGGCTACTCCAGGGCCTACCGAGCCCCAGCTGCCCAAGCTGCGGCCAGCCCACTAGTTATGTTGTCCTAAAAGCACTGTGTGAACTCTGAGGAGGTAGGAATGGGGCCTGGGGAAGGCTTCCCCCCAGGGGCTAATTGAGTCCAGTCCTGTCCAGGAGGCAGGATGTTAGCAGGCAAAGACCTAGAGGAAAGGCACCTGGGTGGAGACAATGGCTGAGCAAGACAGGAGCATCCAGCAGGCACCCGAGACAGGAGAGGTCAGGACAGCAGGGTAACATGTCCAGCAAGGAAGCTCAGTCCTGGCAGGGGCCACTAGACCTGGTGACCTGGATCACAAGAAGTGGGTGGAGAGGCAGTGGATTCTTCTTCTTTTTTGATTTCCCCCACCCCTAGGGAGGTGGGGGGATGGAACCCAGGGCCTCGCACATCCCCAGCCCTTTTTAGTTTTTAAGACAGGGTGTCCTTAAATTGCCCAGGCTGGCCTGGAACTTGGGATCTTCCTGCCTCAGTCTCACCAGTAGGTGGGATTACCAGGAGTGCAGATGACAGAGGCAGAAATATGAAAAGAGACAATGCTGTCCTTAGTCCCCACCGAGAGACCCCACCATCATGGATGCAAAGGGCTGTCCTCCCTCGGCCTGTGACCCTTCTACTGGCCAATTAGGACTCGGATTCCCCGTCCACATGGCAGGAACTCCACTGCCAGGAACTACCCTCTTTTAATCACATTATCCCAAGATTAAAGGGACCCTCAGATGCGCCATTCTAGGCTCTGAGGACGGTGTGGACAGAGCTTTAACGTGGGGACCAACGTGTCCACGTATATGCTTTGGAGTCCCCTCCTACTGCCAGATGGAGCTGGGGGTAAAAAGAGGGGTGGGGTCTGGATGGGGGAGTGTCCCTGACAGCCAAAGGGTGTCTGGAGTGGCTGGAGTCTGGTCTCGCCCCTTCCTGTGAAGTTCAGGTTGATAACTGCTGCCACCTTCGCACTGACCACCAGGGGGTGCTCCCTCTCTGGCAATGTCCCAGTCCTTGAAGCTCCCGTTAACCCCGTAGCGTCGCTAAATAAGGACGGAACCTTGCAACTTCAATGATCTCAGCATCCAAAGAAAACCTGGATCCTTGTAATCTGATTTCCAGGGAACAGTTTCCTCCCTGCGCTTGGCTATCCGCCCAGGTGTGCGCGGCTGGCGTGGGCTGGGACCTCCCTCCCAGCCCAGAGGCCAAGATGACGACCCCGGTACCCCTGCCTTGAGCAACTCCCGGCCTCTGTATTTCCTCCTAGGGTCGCCTTTCGGAGGGAACACGAGGGTGACCTCGCCCGGCGTGGACAAGCCCCGGCGATTTTCCGCGCGGGCTCTTTGCATGGCGTGGTGGCTCCTGCCCGCGGCCGCGGAGCTCCAAGTGCCCAGCGCAGAGGGGTAGCCCCGAGGCTCCCACGCCCCGTGGCGCTGCTCCACCTTCGGGGCATCGCGGGTCACTCTTCGCCCTAGGCTAAGGTGAGGAACAGGAGGGCACAGGAGTATGCAGAGACAAGGGGGCCCGACTTGATATTTGGGAGGGACCCAAGGAGAAGGGTGGTGGTGACGGGGAGCGAGGATTCAAGCCCGAGCAGGCTCCGGCTCCAGGTTCGCTTTTGAGGCGCCTCTCCAGGTCCCAGGGGCCAGGTCTCGCTCTGTGGCTGCTCCAGGGCGCCCCCAGAGCAGCAGGAGAGTCGCGCTTCCAGATGGAACGCAGAGAGACCCGGACTCTGCAAGGAGTCAGAGATAATGGATCTAATATCTTGAAATGACTGTATTGCTCACACAAGCTGAGGACAATGTTTTATTGGCTGCATTTACGGGGATGGGGGCTGAGGGTGTGTCTTAGTGGTAGAGTTTATGCCAGAGGCCATGGGTTCAATCCCCAGCCCCCCAAAGAAAACAAATATCAGTGTGGTTTAGTATTTAATAGAAAGGTAATGGAAAATGCAGCCAACTGTCCAGGGTTCAGGTTTTGACACCTCCTCTTATAATGTATGTGAAGTTTTAAGTATCAACTTGGTTTGATGATGATGATTAAGAGGAGGATGAATAATAGTTATTAGATAACCAGGCTTGGTAGCTCACACCCATAGTCCCTGCCTCTAGGAAGGCCGAGGCAGGAGGATCGCTGGAACCCAGGGGTTTCAGGCCAGCTATTGGGGAGGCAGCAGGGTAGAGGAGAAAGGTCAAAGGGAAAGTGGGGGTGCAGTTGAGAGGTAGGTTTAATAAGAAGGACTTGCATGGTGACAGAGGCTGTACCCAACGTCCAGTGCAGAGGATAAAGGGAAAGAAATATTAACCAATATTTGATTCTTTGACACCAGGTCTCAACCTGGGGCATAAAAAACAAATAAAAAATAAAAAAAGCTGTTCAGTTCTGCTTGGAGCCACCCTCATCTTATAAGTTTTGTTTTGTTTTTTAATAAAAAGCAACACTCTCTTAGATGGTCTGATTGGGAACTTCTGAGTGCCTAGTTATTTCTGCTCCACCCTGCTGTCTCCCCAAATGAGACAATAGGAGCTGAGCTCTGCACAGAGGGGTTCTGCAATCATTGTGATATACCAATAAAAAGTGTGTGTGTGTGTGTGTGTGTGTGTGTGTTTTATAATCATGATGAAAAATGACTCTTTTGGGGGAGAGGGGCATACCAGGGATTGAACCCAGGGGTGCTTAACCATTAAGCCACATTCTCAGATCTTTTTAAAGTTGCTTGAGTCCTCTCTAAGTTGCAGAGGCTGGCTTTGATCTCACCATTCTCCTGCCTCAGCCTCCCGAGCTCCTGGGGTTACAGGAGTGTACAACTGTGCCTGGCTGTGACAATATATATTTTTTTTTTTTTAAGAAAACTTTCAAAGTCCTAGAATAAATCATGTAAGTATATATGTTTTTAAAACTTTTTAGACGTTGATGGACCTTTATTTTATTTATATATTTATATATGGTCCTGAGAATCGAACCCAGTGCTTCACACATGCTAGGCAAATGCTCCACCACTGAGCCACAACCCCAGCCACTCATGTAAGTATATTTTAAGGTACAATTTGCAGTACAGAAATTAGTGTTTGTAAAGTGCTTAACCCAGAGCTTGGCCCCCATAGTAATTGCTCAATAAAAAGAAGCTGCCGGACAATTCCATGCTGTTGGAGGGCATTAAGGCTCTCACTAGTTATGCTACCTCAGCACCCAAAGAAGTCAATTTTTGTGAGTCAGTAAAATCAGAGATTTTTCAAATTCTGGGTTTTATGGCCATTTTTTATTAACTGGGATGGATAGGTACAGATCTCAGATGTTCACCTCAATGTCATGTTCTCCCAGACAAAGCAGGCCAGGAGGGGAAAACAAAGGCTGGGCTACAGCAACCAGAGCGCCACCTTTGTTTTCTGGTGATCACAATTCTGACCTGATCCTCCCCTCCGCCCCCCCCCACCGGGAACCACAGAGCATGCTCTTTCCCACGTGATGGAGACAACCTGCCTCAGCTATGATTGAGCAGGTGCTAGGGTGGACCTTTCTGTGGTAGGCACTTAAAAATAGCTCTTTCAAGTTTAAATCATGTCAAATAGAGAGCAGGCATAAAACCAGAAGGCTGTCCATTGGATTTAACAATGTTGACAGATATTTTGAAATATTTGCTTCAGAATTCTCTTTCCCCGGGAAATAAACATTGCAGATACAACGATGGCCTACAACTTCAAGTACCCCTGCCTGACACCATTAACCCCAGAGTTAGCCACCTTAATGGAATATGTGATTGGTTCTCACATATAGTATACTTTTCTATGTGGATATACACCCAATAGAAGAATATCATTATGGCGTTCTGTGTTTGATTTTCACAGTTGTCATTGGACTATCCACGTCCTTCAAAGGTGCTTCTTAATGAGTCCCCAGTTCCTTTGCTGGTCTGTATATCCACACCCCAAATTTTACACAGTGGGACATTATGGAGGGGTGTAGTACATGACCAAGTCAGTTGACTGTTCCTACAGCAAGAGATGTTTTTCCGTGAGTTTTGTCCCCCTAGTGCAATATGAAGGGACGAATGGTTGAAATCCTGGGGTTGAGATCTCATTGTCCATATCTTTTGTCTATCATCCGGGTGGATTTTGCAGGATGCTGTTACCCAGAACAGCTTGAAGGGAGCAAGCTCATTCTCTCTCTCTCTCTCTCTCTCTCTCTCTCTCTCTCTCTCTCTCTCTCTCTGTCTCTCTTTCTTCTTTCCAACATTTTCATTGGTGCATTGTAGTTGTACATACTGATGATACTGATGGCATTCATTATTACACAATATACAATATAACAATATAATTTGGCTATATTTATTTGCTAGGCACTGTAATATCACAAGTAAAGACATTGTCATCTTATTTCCTTTTAATTCATCTATTCATTTGTTTATTCAACAAATAATTGACTTCTGATTATATCCCCAAAACTATACAGACACAAACAAAGCACAGATTCTGCTTTTTTGAAGCTTCAAGATCACTGGGGGATACATATTTAAAGGCAATAATCATACGAATGAATGTGTTTATAACTTTCAGTCATTGCAGTGGATTAAAGTTAGAAAGGGCTATGAGATATTTTAACAGCAACAACAGAAAAACAGTAGTATAGAGGCTGAGAAGAATTCTCTATAAAGAAGCAGAATCCTGCAACTGAGGGAGGTGTAGGTGAGGGAAGCACATGTCCAAAGTCCTGAGATGTCTCAGGAGATCTTGAAAGGTTTAAAGATCTGAGAGAAAGCCAGTGTGTCTGGTGTGTGGTGAGCAAGGAAGAGTGTGCATAGTTCTTGTAACCTATGAGGAGGAGATTATAGTGTTTTTGAGAGTATAGTAGAAAATAAATCAAAGTTGTCAGCAAGACAGTTACACAATAATTATTTTTAAAAAAATATTTTTAGTTGTAGATGGACACAGTACCTTTATTTTGTTTATTTAGTTTTTTTTTTTGTTTGTTTGTTTTTTTTTACTGTGGTGCTGGGGTTCGAAGCCAGTGCCTAAGCATGCTAGGCAAGCACTCTACCACTAAGCCACAACCCCAGCCCTTAATTCTTTATGCTAAAGATAATGGATTGGAGAATTGCTCTCTGAAAGCAGAGTGACTACTTAGAACACCAAAGACATGGATTTAGAAGACAATGGAAACTGAAAAACACAGGCTCTAGGTGTATGTGTTGGTGGAGGTATACCAATTTTTTTTTAATGAAGTAAGGATTTTTTAAATTTGTTTTTTTCTTTTTAGTTATACATGACAGTAGAAAGTATTTGACATATCGTACATACATGGGGTAAAACTTACCGTTCTTGTGGTTGTACGTGGAGTTACACTGATCACATATTCATATATTAACATAGGAAACTTATGCCCAATTCATTCTACTATCTTTCCCATTCCCATTCCCCCTCCCTTCCCTCCCCCCACAGCCCCCTACCCCTTCAGCTATTGTAAGTCAGCATCTGCATGTCGGAGAGAACATTCGGACTTTGTTTTTTTGGGATTTGGCTTATTTCGTTTAGCATGATAGTCTCCAGTTCTATGCATTTACCAGCAAATACCATAATTTCATTCTTCTATATGGCTGAGTAATATTCCATTGTGTACATGTACCACTCTCATACTCTTCTGAAGAAGAAGCAAGACTAGAGAAGTTTCTTGCTCCATGTCACAAATCAATCAATGGGAAAATGGGAACACACATTCAATCATTCACTAATTCTCTTATTTAACCAATACGGATAGAGTGTCCACTGTGTGCCTGGAGCACAGGTGCTTGGGAGACACCAGGAAATTAAAAAAGGATATTTTCAGTTTTTGCACATACATTCTAGTGGGTGGAATACATAATAAATTAAAAATATAATAAGTTGTTTAGAATTGGAAGAGGTTAGTGCTATGGAGAAAAGAAAAAATAGATCAAGTGTAATGAGCTTGGACCCAGAGTGGGAGGCAGATTTCAGAATTCAATAGTGTGGTCAAGGTAGGCCTGAGACGATGAGATTCAAACAAAAGACTTTCAGAAAATAAGAAGGAAAAACTATTCCAGGCAGAAAGCACAGGTAGAGTGAAGGTCTCCGGCAGGAGTTTGCTGGCAAGTTGTAGGAGCAAGGAGACCCATGTAACTGGGGTAGAGCAAGTGAGAGAGTTAATATGACTGCCTGAAAGGATCAAGGAAGTAACTGAGAGCCAGTTTTTCTAGGGCTTATGTAATAGGTCAAGAGAAGAATTTCAGCTGGGCACACACTTATAATCCTAGCAGCTTGGGAGGCTGAGGCGGGAGGATCGTGAGTTCAAAGCCAGCCTCAGCAACTTAGTGAGGCCCTAAGCAACTTAGAGAGGGCCTAAGCAACTTAGAGAGACCCTGCCTCTAAATAAAATATAAGAAGGGCTAGGGATGTGGCTCGGTGATTAAACATTCCTGGGTTCAATCCCCAGTACCAAAAAAAAAAGAATTTCAGTTTTTATTCTGTATGAAACAAAGAATCCTTGTGAGGTTTCAGTAGAAAGGAATTGATATTACTGAAGATTGAAAGTTCTCATTGGCAAGACACTGGCAGGAAGAGAGGAGGCTGTGACAGCAGTCTCCACCAGACAGGAAACAACCTATCCTCAGAGCAAGTATATGCCACGCCACAAGTTGTGTCTGCAGTTACTTGGCCTTCTGTGCTCTTCCCTGTGTGTGCCTGTGCATCTTCTTCAGGTCTCTGCTCAAATAGCACTTTGACAGAGAAGGCTCTCCCCACCAGCCTGCATGGAGCAGCAGCATCTCTTTCCCACGTGATGCATGACTTGGTTTCTCCCTCGCACTGAGTTTTCTCCATAGCACTTAATGCCACCTTGTTGGAAGCCGTATAGGAGATATGGATTTGTTTAATCCATTATAAGGCAGGAAGCCCGAGAGCATGCTGGTGTCCTGCCTTCCTTAGCTTACAGCCCTAGGTTCAAAGGCAGCCGCCCAGAGATGGGCGTGACCTGCCAACCACCAAACAACCTGTTTTCCCCACTCTTATCCTGTTTTCCTGAAGAAGCTCCCTACTGAGTCCCTTTGGTGTGTTCCACTATAAATAAAGCACTCGTGGGCTTTTCTCCTTGTTAGGTCTCTTCTACCCATCAAGCTTTTAATATATATAATTCTCGCCTTTTGTGCTTATTTCTTAATATTACTTCCTAGTCTTTATTTCACCCGGCCTACACCTCCCACGGTTACCTACTCGCTCCCCACGCAGGTCGTGAGCAGGACCACCTGGCATCTCATTCTTTCTCTTAATGATCTGCCTCCTCCAGCCAAGGTGAAAAGGTGCAGGATGGCAAAGAATTTGTTTACTGTTGCCTTCCCAGGAGGCACCTGACCCGTTGTAGCTCAAAAGAGATACATTAAGTGCTGGCACGAATGGGAACGGATCCCATTTTCTATAATAGTTATCTATTGCCAGGTAACAGACTACCCTCAGATCAAGTAACAAACACTTATTATCCCATAGCTTTTGAAGGCCGAGAAGCCGAGAGCAGCCTGCCTGGGTGGGTGGTTTGGGCTCAGGCAAGCTACGGTCAGGGCTGCAGTCTTCTGAAGGATCTGCCACCAAGGTGGGTCACTCACGTGACATGGCTTTTCATAGAAGGCCCCACCTCACGGACCATCTGAGTGTCCCTGCAACATAGCAGCGCCCTTCCCTCACAGTGAGCTTTTTGGGGTGGGGATGGGCCACTAGGTCCAATAGCTCTTATAAACGATCCTCAGAAATGACATATCTTCACTTCTGCCGTATTCCATGGTCACACAGACTAATCTTGAAGCCACACAAAGGCATAAAAACTAGGAAGGAGCAATCACTGGGACCATCGGGAGCAGAACCCAACAGTACCCTTCCATCAAGGCGTTCCTTCCCAGGTCCAGTTATTGGTCTCTAGCCCACAGGGAGTGAGTGGGTGACCCACAGCTGTATTCAGGGTACGTGTGTTTGGGGATTTTTCTTAATGACTTTATGTTATTAGAATCAACATTTAAAAATCAAGAGAGAGGCAGAGCCCCGTTGTGGTGGTCAGGCAGGGAAAGGTCAAGGCTGGGATGGCAGTTGGGCAGCTGGAATGAGGAAGCTGGGCAGAATCTGAGACAGTTGGAAGCTGTCCTACCCAGAAAGGTGGGCTGTGGGGAACAGAGATCACGAATGAGGCGAGGGAGCTGGGCACCGTGAGAGTTCACACCTGTAATCCCAGAGGCTCGGGAGGCTGAGGCAGGAGGATCATGAGATCAGAGGCAGCCTCAGCAACTTAGCGAGGCCCTAAGCAAATTAGTGAGACCCTATCTCTAAATAAAATATAGGGCTGGGGATGTGACTCAGCGGTTAAGCACCCCTGGGTTCAATCCCCAGTACCAAAAAAAGAAGGAAAAAATGAGGCAAAGGCAGAATGCCTAATAGATTCCTGAGCAGAAATAGCCTTGTAGGGAGGGGATATGATCTGGGACAGAGTTTCATCTTCATTTACTGTGCATGTAGCAGAAAGGGTCACTGAGAAGACACTCGTGATCCAAGTCAGGGCACAGGCCAGCTCGCAAGAAGCTACCCTGCAGGGCTGAGCGAATTCTCTCACCCAGCTGCAAACTCAGGTGCTCAGAGCCCGGGGAACCACAGGTTCTTACTGTATTCTGAGACGAGGCAGCAGGAGGTGGCCGGAGGCCTGCGGAAACTGAGGGCAAACCCATACGTGGGAAGCAGGTTGGGCACTGAGATTTGGGAAATAAATACACAAATAAATGAATTAGGGAAAGGGAGAGCTGTTGAGGAGGAAAGAGGAGCCCAAGACCCAGCCTGGATCCTTCAGGGAACTGGAGGCAGAAGAGAGGAGTGGCAAATAGCCTAGTGTGTGTGTGGCCTTAAAAGTGATTTGAACTTGATCCGCCCTCATTGGCCGTGTGTTCTTGGGCTGTTAGTACCTTCACTGTGCCTTAATGCCTCCATCCGTTAAACGGGTTACTATGACAATAGCTACATAAAGGAAAATGTGGGGGGCTTTGCCTGGTTGGTACTGAGTTCAATTGGTGTTAACCAGCTCTGAGCGCAGCAGGAGGGAAAGGCGCTCAGCAGCACTAAGTACTGCAACATCATGAAGTCTGGGGACAGGGGAGGAGAGTTTTAATAGGGAGAATGGGGACAGGAAGACCACAGGAAGTACACACGGAACACATGAGAGCATTATTTCATTCATTCTCATGCAACGCTGCGGGGAGCTATTATCTCATGCAACTCAGCTCAGAATTGCAGATGAGGAAAGTGAGGCTCCCAGGCAGGAAGCGACTGGCACAAGGTTGCTTAGTTGGACAGAGGTGCAGTTGGAATTGGAGCATGAAGACCAAGGAAGAGGCAGTGGGCTTAAGGGGAAGAGGAGCCAACTGATCCGGGTAGTGGAGGGGCACAACAGGGCAGAGAGAGGAAGGGATGTGGGGGTGGAACTTGCTGTCCAAGAACTTTGGTGAGGAATGAGGCAACAGCTTGGGGGGGGCATGAAGGGGTCCCCTGGTGGTTATGTAGAGTGGGAATATGGGACTGGTTTTCAAATCAGGAGGAAATGGAGAAGAGGTTGTGGGAAGCAGTTAATGGGGAAAGACTCTTTGGGAAATGGGAAGGGGTGACTTCAGGGCCACAGCTTCAGGAACTTCGTTTCAGACAAAAGGAAAAGAACGGCCGAGAAGGCTCTAGAGTTGGGACAATGGTGTTTTGCTTCAGTGAGAGCTACACACTGGAGAGGGACAAGGGTCTTTTGTGAAAAAAAAAATAGCTGAGAAGGAATTTATTACCTTATCAAAAGAGACCCGGGTCCCTCTTCTCCTCTGTGGGAGGATCACCTGAACCCCACCTGGAGCCAGCTCGTGGGACTCACCCGCTCGTACGTTTGTACAAGGGCTGCGGGAGAGGGGACAGAGAAAACAAGTGACCAGACCAGCCCGAGCTCTGTCCATCCACACACCCATCCATGGAGGTACAGGACAGATTGTTAAGATTAACTAGAGAGTCAAATTTAGCAAGAGACAGCGATGCTATCTTCAGCAATGCCACTCACAGTCTAGCACACAGACTGACAGGTAGATTGGCAGTTTCAGGAAGGGATGCTGTAACTCTGAAGTGAATTGTGCTGTGGGGGGCACACCCAGGAAGTCACGATGCATAAAGGCAAGGCCTAAGGTAGAGTGGTCATGCAGCTGAGATGACCTTGGCAGAATCAAGAAATAGTCCAAACGGGGCGCAGTGGCACGCACATGTAGTCCCAGCTACTTGGGAGGCTGAGATGAGAGGATGACCTGAGCCCCCAGGAGTTGGAGGCCAGACTGGGCAATATAGCAAGACCCCATCTCAAACAAAAAAAAAAAAAAAAAAGAAAAAGAAAAGGGCTAGTCCAGAGAAGAACCTGGAAGTCCTGGCAATGGCAAGGATGAGGTGTTTGCTTCAGCAAGAACTTCACACTTGGGCCGGAGGGTATCTGTATGAGGAAGAGGGGAGAAGGAAGCTCAGCTTGGAAAGTGGGCTTCGATGTGCGTGCAAGACGTCTAGAGAGTCGCGTCCAGCAGGCAGCTGGCACTGTGGGACAATGGTTTGGAAGAGATATGGGAAAGGGTTGATAACTTGGGCAGTGTCAACCTGACCTTGATGTCACAACTCTAGGCACAGTAGGTAGAAATGTTCTGTCTAGTCTTCCCAGGGACAGGGAGCCTGCTCAGCCTGGGAAACGCGAGAAAGTCAAGGGCTGGCTTGGATTTTGAAGACTGGAGCTTATTCAGACACTGATGGGAAGGTTCCAGCAGAGAGGGGGCAAAGGCCCAAAGACAGGAGGGGATGGATGGATGGTGGATGTCCTGAGGAGGCTGGCATGCAAGGGCTGGCTTCCGGCAGGGGAAGCTGGGAAGGGCAAAGGCTGGAGGTGAGGAAAGAGGAGGTCCATTTTTTCCATAGCTTCTCTGAAGGAGACAGGAAAGAATTGAGCAAGGGGACTCCTAGAGCCCTCCCTCCAGGCAGCCAGACCACATGGGGAGCTGCTCTGAGCTTGGATTCCGTCACTCCACATGGCAGGGGAGGGTCCTATGTACTGTTTTTATACAAAGGACTCCATAATTTAGGGGCAGAGGAGGAGATGACAGGACGCTGAGGCTTAGCTGGCCACATGCAAAGGAAGGGGTCCCCACTATATTTCCTAGGAGTGAGAATGGCACCGTGTGAATGGCAGGGCCACACTGCAGACTCTCTGTGCCTGAGGCTGAGGACTTGGGCCAACCGTTTAGAACCTGTGTGTGGGAGTCTGGGGAGATGCCTGGGGAAGATTTCATCCCGAGGGGCCTTGAGGCCAGGCTCCAGTGGCTGACTTTTTGACCAAAAGAGTATCTGGAGGTTGTTTCAGAGCAAAGGCTTGGCTCAGCCAGAGAGGAATTGTGAGAATATCTGAGCTGTTCATGGGGGTCCCCAGGGGAGGGGGCAACTTGGGGGGGGGGGCTTTGCAGGAGTCCAGGAACTGGGAAAGTGGAGTGACTGCAGGTGCTCGACAGCACCGAGCTGGGGATTCTCTGGGTAGTATGGGTGCCCGTGAACCTCCTTGATCACAGGACTCGCAATCCAAGTGGTACCCCCAACTCGAGTGCTCCCGTGCACCGGAAGCGCTGGCCTACAAAGTACACCATTTAATGCTCACAACAACCCAGCGGAAGGGGTGCTTTGGTGTCCTTGTTGTCAATGAGGAAAGAGAGGGTCAGAGAAGTTGGGTGATTATTTTTTAAGGTCACACGGCTTGAGTGTAGTAGAACCCAACCTTGAAGTATCCTCACACCTCTTCAAATCTCACGGGGCTACAGTTGCACGATTCTTTGTCATGACTTTTGTTATAAAGATTGTCTTTAGCCTCAAGTGAGTCAAGTGGGGTCTTGGTGAGATCTGGTCCCTTCATCTCCCACTCTCCCGGGTAATTCCTTCGTCTCTCCTCCTCCTCTTGTCCTCTCACTTCCTGGGAGCATCCAGGGTCCCAGTTTGCTGCATGTTTCTGGCGGGAAAGCCCCATCTCTGACCATCAGAGAAGGAGATTGAGGCCTGGATATCACCTGAATACCCACTGCCCTGTTCAACGAAATAAACAGATTCCCCAGGGCCTGGCAATGACTTCTCTGATGCTAATTCATATGTTTGTTGGGGGAGGGTTGGTATTTTGAATAGGGATTTCATTCCTACCGCATTTTCTGACCATACAGGGCTGCTGGAAACCAGCAGTG
The DNA here is from genome assembly GCF_021218885.2 of Marmota monax. Classification (NCBI taxonomy): domain Eukaryota; kingdom Metazoa; phylum Chordata; class Mammalia; order Rodentia; family Sciuridae; genus Marmota; species Marmota monax. The sequence goes on along the minus strand of NW_026692072.1, from coordinate 904,670 downwards.
TCCTTCCCTGGCCTTTCTGTCTGCATCAGGAAGAAGATCCGGCATTGCTTGAGGCTCTGAACGTGCAACTTGGTTGCTTCTCCCCTGGGGAGCGGGTGAGGTGACTTGGGGTGACTCATTGCAATGCCAAGTTGTCCTGGAACATGCTGGACCAGCAGAGCTGCTGTCTGTCCCACCTGGGTCTCAGGCACCACCTCTGCCTGAGGAGCACCTGGCACCAAAGATGAATGGCTCAAGAGTGACGTTCCTTGAGCCAGATGACTCCTTTAGGCCTCAGTGCTATTGCCCACCCTCTGAAGGGCCACAGGGAAGGAAGTCTACCCAGGTCCCAGTCTCCGCCAACCTTGGGGCCGTGGCCCTGTGCTTCACAAGCCACCTTGAACTGATGATTATTTAGGGAGCTAAAAACATATTAGAAGAAAAAAAAAAGATTGTTTAAAAGCTTTCTATTTCGAATGGTCTTCTAGGTCCATAACTACTAAATGGCGACCGATAACAGGCACTTCATTCTCAGGCCACAGGTTTAGGTGGCTTTCAGTGGTGAATACTGTTTTTAAAACCGCAGAGCTCAGAGTGGACTCTGGCAGGTCAAGCGTTCATAGACACAGAAAAGTCAAGATTCAGAAGGCTTGTCTCTCTCTTACGCTGGGAAAGACCCAAGTAAGAATCCCCTCAGGGTCAGACACGACAGAAATCAAAGTTGAAGAAGTGACAGATGTCCATAACATCCCCCCATCCCCCCACCCCATGAGGAACTGGTCCACATGGACTAGGTTGGAGTTGGCATCCTCTAGCAGGTTGGAAGAGCCCGTCGGATTCCCTGGCTACACTTCTACTTGGCAGCCCTGGGAAAAGCCCAGCCCACAGCCTCTAGCCACAGGAAGAGCCCAGTGTGGGAGCTGGAGGGCCTGGGACAGCGGTGGGAGGGTGGAGAGGTAGAGAGCCAGGGCGCAGGAAGACACTGCTCTGGATGGTTCTGAGAGCTGGGAGACTGAGCTCTGGTTAGAGCTGCCTTCTTGCACAGTCACTGTTAAAGGCAGCTGGGAAGAAGGGGCCAGAAGGAGCAGGGGGGAGCCATGTCTGAGCACCAGGACTTCCCTCTGGCAGGTCTTAGTCCCTCCCCACATCCCCGCCTGGCAGACAGCTTGGCCTTCAGTACTGCCCTGTACCTGCCAAGCCAGGCCCCTCCTCTTGGTTCCTGTCACCACCTTTGTCACTCCATTCCTGGAGGGCCCTCTCCTGACCCCCCCCCCCAAGCATCCACTCAGTTAATGGGGCTCCCGCTTGCAGACCGCTTCTGGGAGCCTGTTGCCTACCCCAGACCCCAGAGCTTTGGGAGTTGGAGGGACCTGGGGACCGAAGCAGAGGCTTTTCAGGACACCACCGGTAACATGGAGGGAGGGAAACTGGCCACCCACTCCGCAGACCCCTGACCTGCCCCTGCAAGGCCAATCTCAGGCCATAGGCCTGGAGCTCCCGCAGGATCGCGACAAGCTGAAGGCGCTGCATCGTGAAGCTGCTCAAATCAAGACCGTGACGGGGTGAAGGAGTGGGAGACGGAGAGGTCACCATGAAGGGGGAAAGGGGCGAGCTGCAGACCTGGGGACCGTTTTTTTTTTTCCTCCTCACTGTGCACTGATGTTCCATCTCTGCACAGCCCACTACCAGTGGCTCCTCTTGGTCTCGCCCACTGCTGCTTTGCCTCCCGTGTCACGGATAAAACACAAAACTGTCCTGACTTTACCAATAGCCCGCTGTTCTGCTTAGGCACTGGGTCCCACCCTACTTCTTATTCAAGGACGCCCCTCCTGCAATTGACCTCTGTCCACCTGCATCAATTTTCCCCTTTTATGGGCTCAGTTTTGAGCAATGAAATCATGTGGAACTCTATTGAAGTATAATGTGGGTTTAAAATGTGCCCATTTTAAGTGTAAAGTGAGATGGCATTTGACAAATGTATATGCTCATGTAATTTTTGCTACCGTCACCCCAAAGGTTGCCCAAGGCTGAGTGCAATTCCCTCATGTGGAAAGAGCACAGTTGTATTTATTTGTCCTGATGAATTCTATTGGTGGACAGTTGTGTTGTTTCTGCTGATTGGCTATTATGAATAAGAAGTGCAGTGAACATTCACATTGGGGGTTGCTTTTTTGTTTTCTTGTGTACTTGGGATTGAACCCAGGGACACTTGACCACTGAGTTAACCCCCAGCCCTTTCTACTTTTTAAAATTTTTTTTTTATTTTGAAACTAGTTCTTGCTTTGTGGATGGTGACTTTTAACCTCCCAAATAGCTGGGGCTACAGGTGTGTGCCACTGTGCCTGGCTCATATATGAGTCTTTGTGTAGACATATGTTAGCATTTCTCTTGAGTAAACTCCTGTTTTTAATTTCATTAGAAGCTCCCAAACTGTTTTCCAAAGTGGTCATAGCATTTTTCATCTCAGTAGCAATCTGGAGGGGGTTCCAGGTGCAGCACGCGTGATGTGGTCAGATTTCTCCCCCTGACCTTAGCCATTTGTGTGTGTGTGTGTGTGTGTGTGTGTGTGAGAGAGAGAGAGAGAGAGAGAGAGAGAGAGACAGAGAGACAGAGAGTGTCATGTGCCACATAACATTTCAGTCAGTGACAGGCTGTATATGACCTTGGTCCTATAAGATTACAATGGAGCTGAAAATTTCCCATGGCCTAGTGACATCATGGCTGTTGTAATATTGTGGCACTACAATATATTATTCATGTGATTGTGGTGACACTGGTGTAAACAAATCCTTTGCTCCGCCAGTCATAAAAAAACACAAAATTACGTACGGTACGTAATACTTATATATGATTGTGCTATTGGTTTACGTGTTTACTAAACATTTTAAGCATTACTTTAGAATGGGCTCTTTCAAATAATTTTTAAAAAATTAACTGGAAATCAGCCTTAGACAGTTTCTTCAGGAAGGATTCCAGAAGAAGGCATCATTCTCATGGGAGGTGACAGCTTCCTGTGTGTAACAAAGACCCGAAGATCTCCCAATAAAGACAGGATATTGATTATCCTGACCCTGTGTGCTCCTAGGCTAATGTGTGTTTATGTCTTAATTTTTAACAACAACAAAAATTTAAAAAGTAAAAAAAATTAAAAATTAAAAAACTTAAATAGAAAAAAACTTATAGAATAAGACCTAAAGAAAGAAAATATTTTTGTATAGCTGTACAATGAATTTGTAAGCTAAGTGCAATACCAGGGTCAAAAAGTTTTTTTAAACAACTTAAAATTTTATAAGATTAATTTATGGTTGAAGAAATCTTTAAAAATGTTCAATTCAGATAGTGTATGTGTGTAGCATTTATTAAACTTAAAATAGCATATCGTCATGTCCCCAGCCTTTGAATTCACTTGCCCACATGATGGAGCAGTTTCTATTCCCTTAAGCTACACTCAGGGCAAGTGCCCCATCCAATGGCATCATTTTTTATCTTTTATACTATATATTTTTTACAATACTTTTTGTATGTTGAGATACACAAATACTTGCCACTGTGTTACAATAGCTTACAGAATTTAGTACAGTCACACAATGCACAGGTGTGTATCCCAGGAGCGATAAGCTGCACCATTGGCCCAAGTGTATATAGGACATAAATTATGTGCACATAATATACATAAATTTTGACTATGTAGTATGTTGTATTTATAAGTACACACATACTTATGTATTTATAGGCAGTCCTCAGTTTGCACTGTTCCAATATGTACAAGTGTCAGTCACCACAGATTAGGTTAATAACACCAGGTTATTTAACCCAATAACACAGTCCAAGTTTTAGTTATAATAAGTATCTTAACTTCCAAGCACAGTGGAACATGCCTGTAATCCTAGCAACTCAAGGGGCTGAGGCAGGAGGATTGCAAGTTTGAGGCCAGCCTCAACAACTTAGCGAGACCCTGTCTCAAAAATAAAATATAAAAAGCGTTAGGGATGTGGCTCTGTGGTAAGGAGCCCCTGGGTTCAATTTCCAGTCTCAAAGTAAAATAAAATAAAGATACATGAACCATTAAAGATACATGAACCATAAGTGGTTTCATAAAATACAAATGTGGCTGATAGCTCTTCAGGGCACAAATCAGATGCTGCAGATCTGATCATGACAGATCCAGATCATGATCAGAAGTCAATTACATCACTTCTTTCAAAGTCTCACTGGTGAGTAGTTCAGATCACAAACGCAGGACACATAACTGTTTCCATAAGGTATTGATGGGTATTTGTTGAGTAAAAATGGGGTGTTGTCTAGTGTTCCTATGTGTTTAGGAAAAGCATGTGCTTCTTAAAAATATAGGATGCTTTTTTTCCCCGTATGACTTCTCTTCAATGAACTAATTAATGTATGATGCAAAAAATAAATAAAGTCTCTCCATGGTTGGGCACCACACATGAGTTTTCCGGTTCACACAGAGGAAAATGTGGGGTTGCATTGCCTCCTGTCTCCCAGTGATAAGCTCATGGGACATTTTATAAATAACTGAAAGAGGGAGAATTGGTCCACAAAGGGCTGCCCTGGGCTCAACCCCCAGCACTGCAAAACCAGAAGATGAACTCTGAAGCCAAGAAATGAAAAGCAAGGAGGGCTAGGGGTTTTAGCTTGGTGTAGAGGGTGTAGAGTGCTTGCCTAGCACACCCAAGGCCCTGGGGCAGATCCCCAGCAGCACAGAAAGGAAGGGAGGGAGGGGAGGAGGGAGGAAGAGAAAGAAAAGTGAGAATAGCTAGAAGCAAAGTGTGCATCAACCCTATGAGGAAAGCTGGAGATTAAACAGACCCCTGGAATGTCTACCATCTGAGATGAGCCACACAGCCAGGGGGACTCAGGGAAGGCATGCTTAGCTTACTGGCATGACTTTTAAGTGGCTGTGAAAAGAGAAGATGACTCAGAGAAAGTGTCTGTACTTGTTTCTCCAATTTCTTGTTGAGGGCCACAACTAAGTCAAGATGGTGCCTGGCACTTTACCAGGAGGAGTGGTTTGTGAAGCAACGCCAGCGAGCCATTAAGATGATGAGGATTCCTTGATGACTGACTGCTGTATCTAGATGATGTTAATTAAGTTAAGCTATGTGTAATTAGTTGGGTATATACACTTCTGCTGTCCCGTAGTAATAAAGCAGCTCCTGCTGTTTCAATCTTCACAAGTTGCTTGTCACCCCCTGGTTATTTTGCCCAGCCAGACTGTGGCAGATGGTGGCCCGTACGGGGAGCCCCGGGACGCTCGGGGGTAAGTGACAAGGAAAGCTGCCCGTCCCTAGAAATAGATAGGACGGGAGCAAACCTGCTCGTCCCTAGAAGCAGATAGGGCGAGAGGAAGGATGGCCATTTCGAGAAAACGGAGAAGATTTATACATTGTGTTTTTGTCTTGTTTTGTCTTGGTGTGTTGTATTGTCTTTGTTACGGAAGTATGGGATCAGAAGTTGGTGGAAATCAAGCTGAAAGGGTGTTAAGTAAATTGCTGAAGGAAGGAGGCACCCCAGTAAAACCAAGAACAGTTAGGGCATACGTTGATAAAAGCCCAGGAACTCTAGTCAGAAAGAGGAAGAAAATTCAGAGGAGGAAGGACTATCAGGGAAGGAGTTGCAACAAAAGGCTACTACTAAATACTTTTCTTTACTGGAGGGTGCGTGAAGCGGCGTGGTGGCTGTGCATGCGCGAGCCAGTCACAGCGCAGCAGGGACTTTCCAAGCGGCAGCGGCCACCCTTCCCTGCCCGCCGCCTGGGGAGTGGGACACCACTGCCACGAGCCCAAACCCAGACCTGACCTGGAGGCAGTCTCACAGGCTCTTGCTTCCTGTGCCGGGTGGCAGTTTGACTCCGGGACACTCCCCGGGGCCATCTGGGGTTGCCCGGGGACGCTACAGCCGGCAGTGGAGGACGCGCCCAGCGTCCCTGAAGTTTGGCCATTTCTAATGCCAATAACTAATGAGTTGTCAGTTTTTCCCTATTTGCTGCAGGTGCTGCCATGGGACTCCTCGATATTCCTGTGGATAAATGCAGGGTTAGCAATATCTCAAATCCATAACAGCTGAACTCCAGTTTTCAATTATGGTGATAGCATTTACAGCTTTTACCACAGCTGCATCAGCTTACAGTTATTATCATTAAAGGTCCTGACCCAGCGATTGTCTGGAGTTGGGGATCTGTTTGTGTGATTCCAGAGAGACTAACTAAAGCGATTTCTACAGACCAAAAAGATCCTTACATCTGCGATAATGGTTCTCCCACAGCTGGAGGCTAATGAATAAAGAGCACCATTAAGGCCTATTTCAAATATAAAAAACCTTGAGATAATGTACTAAATTGTTCAGAAGGTTGTTTTTTTAGTGCCTGCTGGAATGCTACATGATTTTCTTTAGCCATCATTGCCAGAGTTCCTGCCTTTGTCCCAGTGCCGGTGAGGACGAGGGTGGAGGGATTTCCAGTGTTACTAAAAACCAAACGAGACTTTGGAATTACAGCCACCATCATCACAGCTGTTGCTGTTTCTGCTGCTGCTGCAACAGCTTCTGCGACAATATTTACTTCAAGAAGAAATAGACATATTAGTGGATTCCTTTGCTTTAAGCTGCTTGCGGAACTTACCTGGACTGTGTGTCACTTGTATGCATTGTGAACTATCTGTTGATGCAATGAATTGTGGTAGTACCGGGGTATCTTTGCTGATGGTGTCATCGGTGGTACAATTTTTCCAAAAGGAGCCGTCAATTGGCTTGGTATCGTGGCATTTTGTATCCTCCCCTTTCTGCTTGTAGCAGGTTAAAAACCACTATCCACAAGTATGACTAAGTGTGTTGGGCCAGTAGTCAAAGACGGGTAAGATCCAATTACAATGGTACCAACCTAAGAAAGGAGGCTGACGATTTGAGGTCAGACCATCCAATGATGGGTAAGGACCATATGTAGTATTGGACAACCTAAAAACAGGCACAGTCCCTAAGCCACATACTTGTTGTTTAATTAAACAAAAGGGGGGAGATGTTGAGGGCCACAACTAAGTCAAGATGGTGCCTGGCACTTTGCCAGTAGGAGTGGTTTGTGAAGTAACGCCAGCGAGCCATTAAGATGATGAGAATTCCTTGATGACTGACTGCTGTATCTAGATGATGTTAATTAAGTTAAGCTCTGTGTAATTAGTTGGGTATATATACCTCTGCTGTCCCATAATAAAGCGGCTCCCGCTGTTTCAATCTTCACAAGTTGCTTGTCACCCCCCGGTTATTTTGCCCAGCCAGACTGCGGCAATTTCTCATTTCCTATATGCTATTTTTTTTTCATTTGCTTTATTGTAAAATGTGTTATACACACATATACCAGCATAACAAAGTAACACGCTCAGTTCAAAGAATAAGACTAAAGTGAGCGTCCTACTCCCTGCCCAGAAGACCTATCAATATGGTGGTTGTATGAAATGTTTCTACGCCTTTTTCTTTATTGTTTTACTACACAGGAATTTATTCCTGAACAATGCTGCTTACATGTTTCTCTTCCCTTTTTTTTTTCTTTTTGTGGTAGGGATTGAATCCAGGGTCTTGTGCACAGAAGGCAAGCACTCTACCAACTGAGCTATACCCCAGCCCTTTCCTCCTCCTTCTTACTTGACACAAATAGAATCATTTTCCATGTATATATTTGTGAAATTACCCGTGTATTAATGCCTAGAGCTGTAGTCTGTTCATTTTGTTCCCACACAGTTAGTTAGTCCCTCAGCTCCATGAATTCCACCAATGCCTGCTAAAGGACACCTTTTCTCTGTTACCCGACTGGCCAGACTGAACTGGCATCCTTGCCCACTGTGGTCTGCCCTGTCTACCTCAGAAGTTTCTGGTGAACAATGAAAGAGGGAGCAGACAAGCTGTTCTGAAAAGTTTGTGTTGTCTTACAAATAGAGGATATAGCCAGGCTCTGTGGTGAGCACCTGTGATCCCAGTGGCTCGGGAGGCTGAGACAGGAGGATCGTGAGTTCAAAGCCAGCCTCAGCAAAAAGCAAGGCACTAAGCCACTCAGTGAGACCCTGTCTCTAAATAAAATACAAAATAGGGCTGGGGATGTGGCTCAGTGGTCAAGTGCCCCCGAGTTTAATCCCTGGCACCAAAAAAAAAAAAAAGAAAGAAAAAGAAATAGAGGATACATTAATTGGCTACTCTCATTTCTCTCCACCCTGATCTTATAAACATCAGGACTTGCCAGGAAGTTTATGAGCCAAACATTACCCACACGGAAACCTGGTTGGACAAGGCCCTTTCCAGAAACACGCAGCATTGGAAAAAAATGTGGTGGCCAGATGCCTTGGAAGAAGGACAGGGGCACATAAAACTAGTGCTATGTGGTGTAAATATAGGGTAGAGTTTGCCTGGGGAGACCTGTCGTCGTACAGAGAGGAGGATGAGGCTGGGCAGAGCTGGCCTGGACACAGCCCATCGTGCACTCTGAAGACGCAGGTGGGGTGGAGGGTTAATGCTGCGCTCTGGAGCTTGCTCAGGGTGGAGTTTCTGGGGCTAAGAACATCCTGACTAGAAGAGAAGGAGGAGGGAAAGATGTCTTTTCACTCTTAGCACCACTATCCTGAGGTTGTGACACTCTCATAAGTTGTCAGACCTAGAAGAGTCCCCAGAAAGGTCACATCCCTTCCATGTTCTGAGGGTTTCAAGAGGAAGGATCCCAAGGGAACTCCCTGGGTGCTGCCTCCATCTCTGCCCCAGCCCATCCTCCCCCAGAGGCATCTTTCTAAGGCCCAGCTGTCCTGCATCCCTCCCAGGTTCAAACCCTTCCCAAGTCTTCACTGCATTCAGGCTGAACCCTGGCACATTTCATGAAGATCTTTGGTTCCTCGGTCTCCTGTCAAGGTCAGTGTCCATATGCAGTGCCCTTTCTGTGTCTATGGCGGCAATGCCCATGGCTCTCCACGTCTTAGATGATTTCATCAATGCCCATGATTTATCCTGATCCTCTGGTTTGAAATGTAACCCCCACCATTCATGGGCCATTGAAATCCAATCAATCTTTCACTTCTGCCGAAATCTCCGGGAAATACTTCTGGAATTATAGCTCTTCCTCTCTCCCTCCTCTGGTCTCCTGGAACACATACATAGGCACCTGCATGGCTGGGACTGTTCTCCAGGTGATTCCTACAGGCAGGTCTGGACTTCTCCTGCCCATGAGGAGATCCTTGAGTCAGGGCCCTCAACCCTGAGCGCAGAGCGGAGGAAAGAGACATTCCTTAGTGTCCTCTCAGGGTCTGTCCAGCTTAAATATGGAAGAGCATGTGCTATGGAGGAAGAAGAACTGGGCCAAATGTCAGGGTCCCTGGGTTGTGGTTCTGTCTCCCAGGAACTCCTAAGCCCACTGTTTATCCTAGAGTTGTGAAATGGGAACAAATGGGCTGGGCTAAGTGATTCCTAAAAGCATTCACACTTCTAAGAGACTCAGTGTTTTCCATTAGCGCTTTTCAACTTTGCATGCCAAGAACACCTGAGGAACTTCTAAAGTAATAGCAGTGCCTGGGCTGCCACTCCCAGGGATAAAAAGTGCAACCGGCTTGAGGTGGAGGCCACGCACCAGCCATTAGCTCTTCCAGCTGGTCATGATAGCCGGCACCTGTAGTCCCAGCTTCTCAGGATGCTGAGGCAGAAGGATCATGTGAGCCCAGGAGCATGGGGCCAGCCTGGGGAATAGTCAGACCCTGTCTCAAAAGCAAACAAAACCTTCTGAGATGATTCTCACATGCAGACAGGGCTGGGAACCTGAGGGTGACAGATTTGGCAGGGGAGAACAGCCAATTAAGATCTGCTGATTTTACCCCACATGGTGGCGTGTGCCTATAATCCCAGCTCAGGAGGCAGAAGCAGGAGGATCCTGAGTTCTAGGGGCCAGTGTGGACAAGATAGCGAGACCCTATTTGTATTAAAAAAAAATTACTTTTTACGCAGGCAAAGTTATGGCCTCATGCTGTCCCCTGCTGGTCATGCCTCTTACTTCAGGCAGAATTCTCTGCATCTAAGGGTTGCAAACTGGAGCAGGAAAAATGTAATGAAAGATAGAAGAGAAAGGAGGAAAAGGAGCAGCTTGGCTTCTCTGTGACCCAAGGGGTCACAGACTCACAGGTATTCCCCCTTACCACTTTCCCCCGTGGTAAATAAAGTGAAGGGCCGGGGATGTAGCTCAGTGGCAGAGCATTTGGCCAGCATGTGCAAGGCCTCGGGTTCAATTCCCAGCACTACATCAACAAACAAATACATAAATGGGAAAGTGAGCCTAATAGGTAGTCAGGTCAGCATTAAGCATGAAAAACTCCCTCTAGCCCCATAGACTGGGTGTAAGGGTATTTGAGAAGGTGCTAGGCTTAGGGAGGAGCAGAGCCGAGCAGGAGGTTTGAGATAATGAGAGTAAAGATAACGAGGCCTAGAAAAAGGAATACTCAGCATTAGCTTTATTATTATTTACCAGTCATTGTCACTTTGGGCAAGATCAACTCTCTGAGCCTGGGCAATCCCTGCCCACCATACCACACTACTTGGCTAATAGACATGTCTCTAATGTCTAATGTACTAATAGACAAGTCTCTGTCAAGAGCCAAGGAACCTTAACAGATTACAAATTCTCCAAACTCCTGCCCCCTTGATACACCATGGAAATTTCCACACATGGTTGTGAGCCTTAAGAACACGAGGGAGATTGTTGCTTAACATAAAATTAAAGAGTGTGCTTGAAAGTATTACTTCATCATCTCAATGTGATCTATATATATAATATTTATAGAAAATTTAAAAGTAGGCAGGTCTTCCATGCTTAAAGCTTATAGGTAAGGCTCGGCTCAGGAGGAGTGGAATTAAAGGGGTGGACTGAACAGCTCCCAGTGTGTGGTAGGACACGTGGCATGAGTGTGTTTCATGGATGGGGACCACACAGGGCAGATGAATAAAATCCCTGAGAGTCTTTGGCATCAGCACTAATTATGCCAAGGCTCATAGTCACATCCCAAGGGAAATGTATAGGATACCTATGGCCTCTGATGATGGCCAGGCACTGTATGCAGGCACCACCCACAAGTGGACATCTGTAGCACTTCTGTCACTTTCTGGGACATCCTAGGAAGACAGTCATGAAGGGAATTCTTCTCAATGTTCATTACTTTGGGCAATGACCCTGGTTGTGCCCTTTGCTTAGAAGGAGAAATCTCCAGAAATGCAATTATATACAAATTTATGAGCCGGAATCCACCACGCGACCAGCACGCTGGTTTCATTAAAGAGGTTTGTAGCATAGAAGTTAACTAGTGAGATGGAAATAAACACACAGACTCAATTACCTTTTTCTATGACCAAGTCCGAGACGGCTCTCCCCTCTGGCTCTCACCTCGAACCACCCGGTGGGGCAGCAAGGCTTACTCAGGACTAGCAGGAGAGAGAGAGAGAGAGCGCACCAGGGAGTGGCCTTTTATTGGGGAACAAGAAATTCAGGGGAAAATTCCATCCAATGAATGTTGAGGGGAATAGCATTCCAAGGTCAGGGTCAGTGATTGGTCTCAGGGTCAATGGTCAGTCACACCCCCACACGGTCAATGGTCAGTCACACCCCCAGGCTCTCGCACCTGGAGAGGGTGGGGATTAGCTCCGACACAGTTTGGCCAGAGAGCCTCACACCCAATCAGGGAGGTGCCCAATCACGTGCGAGAATGGCTTCCCACACTGGAGCCAATGCATGATGATGGTGAGGACTGCACAGAATGGTGTGCATTACGCTTTCCAGTGTTTCCACATGTTCACTGGCCACACCCCCTCTGTCTTGCACTTGATCCGGGGCAGTCTCAGCTGCTCCCTTTCCTGAATTCCTGAGACTCAAGTGGGTCTCCTTAGGCTTGTCCTTGCCCCATCCTAAATTGCACCCCAGCGCTCTAGTCTGCAACCTTGTTTCTCTTTCTTGAAGCCTTACTAAGATGTGCATTTTTTTGTGAATTCATCTACTCACTGAATGAGCTTTCCCCTGAGGACATGGAGTTCAGGATCCCTGAGCCATGTGACCAGCTCTGATAGATGAAAAGCAAGAAGGTGAGCAGAAAACTGATCTGGGCAGGTCCAGAAAGTTAGGAGGTGGCCAGAGCTGCCCCCTAGCTGGGCCCTGCTGGCCTTCCTCTCTGGTGTATGTCTTAGTTGTCCTCCTTGCCAAAGTCACAGGTGTGCTGTGGGCCTCTTGTTCCTTTGTGGCTCATCTTGTCAAGGAAATTATTCTTCAAGACCACTATCTCTTCTTAGGGGAAATACTTTTTGTCTTTTTGTGAGGGGTGGTGTTGGGGATGGAACCTGGGATCCTGTGCATGCTAGGCAAGCACTCTACCAACTGAGCTATATCCCCAGCCCCACTTTTTGTCTTGTTGAATGACCTTTGTTGGCGGGCCTCTTCTACTTGCAGGCTTTTCAAATCAGAATTCCTCTTTTGATTATCCATTTAGTAGAATTTCTACCAAAAAAAAAATAGTTTGAAATACTAAACAAAACTTCAGGTAACATTTCTTTTGATTTTGGAAGTAATCTTATAAGTTGTAGCAAATATCTTTTGTAGGGGAGTACCAGGGATTAAATCCACGGGTGCTTAACCACTGAGCAACATTCCCAACCCTTTTTATTTTTTATTTTGAGACAGGGTCTTGCTTAGTTGCTTAGGGCCTAAGTTGCTGAGGCTGGCCTCAAACTTGCGATCCTCTTGCCTCAGTTTCCCAAGTCACTGGGATTATAGTACCTGGCTAGTTGTAGAAAAACTTGCAAATTCTACAAAAACAAGTATCTAATATCTCAGGGGAATTTTGAGAATTTTGTAATATATTCCTTTTGGATTTATAACTAGTTCTAAATAATAAAAGCATACTTTAAAAATATTTGAATGCACTATACATTCCATTTCTAATCTTTTTCATTTCTTTGTATTATTTCCCTACGTCAGTCTTTTTTTTTTCTTAACTACATGTATTTAGCAGCAATATGTGTTTTTGATCTGTCTCAAAATAAGGAATAAAAAGGGTTGGAGAATGTAGCTCAATGGTAAAGCACCCAGGGTCCAGTCCCCATACCAAAAATAAAGTGAGTTAACACAAGAAATATAATAATTATCATACCTAGATACTTCATTTTAATTTCAAACGAATATATTTCCATTCACCAATGTTTTGGTTGTGGTCTGAAAGTTCTTTCTTGCAGATCAAGGTCACTTATTTGAAGTTCTTGCATAAACCATAACCAGCATATCCAGTTTTGATTTCTGTAACTTGGATGGAGAGCAGAAAAGACATGGCTACCTGTTGAAGTGTTTGCACATTTCTCCACGATTGTAACCAAGTACAACTGGCTTAAAGAGGAGCTCATCTAAGACATGGCTGAGTCTTAGATGGCATGATGCTGAGGTTTTTGGAGCCCACATGTGCAGGTTGGCCAAGAGAGTCCTGTCAGCCACTAGCATTTTACAGGAAAGCACAGAATGGCAGTTAATTTGGCAAATAAATCACTGGAGTTGAAAAGCATCTGCCCTTGCTGCTTTGTGTATAAGCCACAAGTTGTTATCCAGTCCCCAGTTCCTGGGGATTCCTACAGTTTCCAGTTTTATCCTCTCAAGTTCACACAAATCCAGGATTCCTAGGATGCATTCCTGGAGCATTTATGTGCGTGCTTTTATGTGTTTGAGCATACTCATCTTTGAGATGCCAAAAAGATGTGCCAAGTTCTGCTTCCTTCCATCAGAATGGAGAAGAGAAACCATTTGAATTCCCTTCTAACATCACTCAGATAAATAATGATTTTAAACCCCACAAAACTTGTTTATCCTGATAGGTGACATTTTCAATTATATCCCATCCGGATGGCATCTGTTTTATTTATTGTTTTGAGATGCAGGTGGGGTGTGGGGGGGAGACTTCCCTATTTTGCCCAAACTGGTGGGCTCAAGTGACCCTCTAGTCTCAGCCTCCTGAGTAGCTGGGAATACAGCAAGTGCCACCATGCCTGGCTTCAGATGGCACATGTGTGATTCAGAAATGAACACTTTGCTTTGAAAACATTACATTTCCTTGTGAATTAGTGAAATGCCCCCTGCTGTTTTTCCTTTCAGCTGTTACTATAGTTTGTCTCAGTTTGCTTCCAACGCATAAATTAAGGATGCTAAACCTTTTCCCATTATTGACAGGAAAATGTGAACGTTAGCTTTGCTTCTGTCATTGAGAACAAATTGCAAATATAAACTCATTTAAACAGAAGCCCGAGGGGAACAGACCTGAATTTTAACACTAAATACAGGTAATTTTGTGTAGTTTATTTTTTCTTTCATATGGTTAATTAGCTTATTTAGTGTGAGCATCCAGATTACTTGAGGCCCAAGCTCGATGTAGTTGTAGTTTGTATATTCTTGGAACTCCTGGGGGGGGGGGAATGCCTGGATTGAGTCCTGAGGTGGGGGCCAGGGGACCTATTGAGGGGAAGGGGAGTTGGAAGGGAGGTGAGGTGAGGCTGTGGAGCAGGAGTGGCAGCTCTGATCCTTTAGCCCTCATCCCCATGCTAAGGAGTCTGCATTTGATCTGTGAGTGGAGAATCCCACCCCGGGCCTAGGTCTAGCCCCAGCCCTCTCCATACCATTTCCATGATGGAACACCCATGGCTTCATTCTGCTGGGCTGAATCATGTCCAGAATACTTGGCCCTCACTACTTGGTCCATTGGAGCAGCTGACATTGTTGGCCTTATAATCCTGGCCTTTAAGCATTGGCCACGCCCCACAGCCATTTTCCCTACCTAAAGCCACCAGCTTTAACTGCTGGCCTCAACCATTATCCAGTCAACAATCCCCTGCCCCAGCCCTGTGCATACCCCTGCCCATTCCCTTGATCCACCCCTCTTGGTTTTATGCCACTGGGATAAGCTATTTCCCCAATGCTTGGCCTGAAGCCACTTGGTTCATTCCAGCTGGCTTCACAGATCAGACCTTCAAGTCTTGCTCTATACGGATTGGCCTCTACCCACTGCACTTTTTTCCTCCTGGAATATTGGGCCTCCATCCTGTCCTTGACAGTTATCCACCCCGGCCTCAACCCCCATTGGCTTCAGCTGTTGGCATTCAGCCTTGTCCTAAACACTTAGTCCTTTGGAAATAGATCTCTATATCCCTGGCCTAAAAGTCTTGGCCGTTAAGTAAGTCCACTCCCTATTGTCACCTTTGCCACCAAAATCCATGAGCCTTAATCAGAGGCCTCAACAGTTTCCTACTCATCAGCCCCAGCCCCAGCCCAGCCCTGTCCTGACCTCTTCCCATCCTATCATCCAACCTCCTTGGCTTTATCCATCTGGACTAAACTCATGTCCAAACATTGCCACAAACTCTCGACCCATTGCAACCAACTTCTTGGCTGGCCTTCCAGTCCTGGCCTGTAAGTTTTGGCTTCTTCCCATGGCCACTTTTTCTATCATGAAGGCATGTGCCTGAATCAGTGCCCTCAGCCCTTTTCCATTCACTGGCCTCAGCCACACGCCCAGTCCCAGGCTTGGTCCCAGCCGCAGCCTTGTCTATTCCATGACCAAGCACTTGACTTCATGCTGCTGGGCTAAACTCAGCTCCCAGCACTGAGCCTCAACCATTATTATTATTATTATTATTATTAGTTGTAGGGGGGCACAATACCTTTATTTTATTTCTTTATATGTGGTGCTGAGGATCAAACCCAGGGGCCTGACACATGCCAGGCAAGTGCTCTACCACTGAGCCACAACCCCAGCCCACCTTAACCATTTTGTGAATGCCTGCTATTTTATTGCACTTGGATGGTTCCGTCTTGCCTTTATATCTTGGTTTGTTCCACTGCTACTTTCATCCTGG
Source organism: Marmota monax (assembly GCF_021218885.2). Taxonomy (NCBI): domain Eukaryota; kingdom Metazoa; phylum Chordata; class Mammalia; order Rodentia; family Sciuridae; genus Marmota; species Marmota monax. The sequence goes on along the minus strand of NW_026692072.1, from coordinate 888,791 downwards.
TGGAAGCAACTGGTCTTACTCCCTTTCCTTCGCCCTCCTGAGCTCTCCAGGCCCACTGCAAGGCCCAAACCCTACCCTTCATCCCAGCACCATCTCTTCCTAATCCATCTTCGAGTCCCATTCCTGTGACCTGATCCATGTCCTCTTTCTGTGGTGTTGCACACTTCTATTCATCCCCATCCAGATGTATACTTGGTCCATCTCTAGAAAATATTGTAACCTGCTGAGATCTCAGTCTTGAGATGTAACCATCAGATTTTGAGGGACTATGGTGGAGTTTCCTTTGTTACTTCAAAGCTATGTGAAAGCTGGGCACGGTGACACAGGCCTGTAATCCCAGCAGCTCAGGAGGCTGGGGGGTGGGCAGAAGGACCACAAGTTCAAAGCCAGCCTCAGCAACTTAATGAGGCTCTAAGCAACTCGGTGAGACCCTGTCTGTAATAAAATATAAAAAAGGGCTGGGGATGTGGCTTGGTGGTTAAGAGCCCCTGGGTTCAACTCCTGGTACCAGAAAAGAAAAGAAAAAAAAATGGTGTGAAGATTCGTGAACTCACATTTTACTTTATTGAGCATCTGTGTCAAGTCAGGTGCTGAGGAATGCAGGTCACAAGACATAGCATCTGTGCTTCAGTCTCATAGACCAATAAGCTAATGAGGAAACTACTATTTGACAGTGGAGTAAATGGATCACCAAAGGCCTGCAACCAACTTGTGTAATGGAGGGAAGTTTTCAACGGATGGGTCCTATGAGCTCTCACTTCTTGGATACCTTGGAACTCCTGAGGTAGAGATTTCCACACAGCGGGAAGGCATCTGGGAAAACTTGGAGGAAGAGAAGTGGCAATACACTATGGGGGAGTAGATTTTAAGGAACAGAAGAGTGATCAAGATCAATTCCAGTCCAGTGATTCTCCATCCTGGCTACACATACAGTCACCAGGAAAGGTTTTGAAAATACTGATGGTGGGGCTCAGTTCCTACCCCAGGCCAGGTAAAGAGAACCTCTGAACCATGTATAAGTATTAGGGTGCAAATTCACAGCCAGAAACATCTGCCTCAGTTGTAGTCTTGCTCCACGTTTACTGGGGGAAGGTTGCAGATGGTGATCCTGCATGCAATTGCATGAGTCATTGAATATCTATTTGAATAAATACACGTTGAATATGTAATTGAATAAATGCAGAGTGTCTGGCATGTAGCGAGTACTCAAAGCTGCTGTTCACTGCCATTATTTCCCAACTTTTCCTTTGTCATAACTACCGATAATCATTAGTTGTGGTTGTCTGTAGTCATTGGAGGGAGAGAAATAATGGAGCATGGTTTAATGGCCTGCATGGAGGGTGAAGCTGTGTCAGGGGAAGTGGAAGGCCAGGGAGTATGTTTGGACTGGGCATGGCTATGTGAGGGCCATGATTCTGTGATGTTGTCTGGGAGAGACTCAGAGTGTCTCTAGAAGTGGAGATCAGATTCCCAGATTAGGGAGGTAGTGAGACACCCTTCCTAGTCTCTGGATACATAAAGGAGGCTGGGAGCTGGGTGGGGATGTTGGTAGATGGGACCAAGATGGCGGACAGGGGTTGGAAGGCAAGTGAAGGGCACTCTAAATGAAGGAGAACCCTGGCAGTTTCCATAGGAAGGGTTTGTGGCAGGAGGGTTCCACGGGGTCTGGGAGTTAGTTGGTGTTTGGGGACATCATGGAAAGTATTTGTGTGGAGCCAGTTGTGGCAACACAATCCTGATTGCAGAGGGCTTGGTCACTGAGTTGGGAATGAAGAAGTAGAAAGAATCATCTTGGGAATCACCATTTCAAAGCGTAGTTGAATAATATGGACTCACATTGTCCTGTGCTTCAGAGAAATGGTACTTATACTCCAGAACTCATCACTGTTGTGTCACTGAATTTGTGCAGGTGAACCTTCTAGATGTGCTGGTTTAGGGAGTGAGATGGGATGGTAGGGGCAAGGCAAGGCTGGGTAGAGCATGGGTAGTAGCCAAATGAAATTCTTACTGTGGCCCAAGTTGTTATTTGAACTCACACTTAAGCAGTTGAAGTATATTTTACCTACTTCCAAAGAATAATGAGTCTCCTCCAATTTGAAACAGACTTGTTTGGGACTCAATTAAAATTGATGAAGAAAAGTTTAGTGAAATGAATCTATTTTATGATATGTCTAATTTAAAAATAGTTATTATGTTCTATTCACTGTGCACATCTCTTGGCATATATTCTCTTTTAGGAGAGGACTATCATTCTGAAAGTGAGCCTAGTAAGATACATATGAATTTCCTTAAATACAGAAATATAATTAAGCATCAGAACCTTAATTTTTATTTTGAAGGATTTCATAATCATTTATTATTGCTTGAGTGTGTATTAGTCATGCTAGTATTGCTAAGGATGCATGTAAATTTTGGATTTTTGTAACTTAGACATATACATATTTCTTGTAAAAATGTATTTGAAAATATCAAATACATTCACAAGTACAACTTTTTCTGCTTTAAGATTTAATAAAATGTGATCACACTGTGAATATGGTGCTCCTAAATATATATCTTTTGATAAAATGTGAATCTCAAATTTACTTTAAGAAAACATCATTTGTGTATATAGAACTATGTATGTATTTTTCCCCTAGAAACATCTTGAACAAGTGAATCCCAGGCTTCTTTCTGGGGGACATTTTTGTAAGTCATTGTGAATATTAAAAAAATGTAATATCATGAATAATTTAATTGTTTATATAAAATAAGTAGCATGCTTAATGATCTTGCATCTTTGATAATCATGTTCCTTCTGAATGCTATGGAGTTTCCTTAGTGTTTTTTTAAAATATTTATTTTTTAGTTGTAGTTGGACACAATATCTTTATTTTATTTATTTTTATGTGGCGTTAAGGATTGAACCCAGGGCCTCGCACGTGCTAGGCGAGCGCTCTACCACTGAGCTACAACCCCAGCCCTCCTCGGTGTTTTTTAATAAAACGCAAACAAGTCCTTTTTTAAGAAGTATTTTCCTAAGCAAATATTAGAACCACACAGGTGTTCTCACCTGCTCAGTGCAGACTGAAGGTGGACCTGTGGGTTTTCCCAGAGTGGCTAGGAACTGCTCTGGTATTTGAGCTTGACAGAGAATTTGACATCAGGTATCAGGTGAGGATGGAATGGGTAAGGTAGGATGCCCTCCTGGCTAACCGTTTATTTTCACACCTTTCTTCTTGAGTTGATAGAGGTTTCTTGGTTGTTTTGTTTTGTTTTTGTTTGTTTTAGCTGCTTCCTATGTTGCAAAAGATTTCCTTGAACTTGGCCTTCTTCGGGAAACCTGAATTTCAAGTTCAACTGTACCACTGCTTTACCATCTTCGTATCTGCTTTTCCAATGGAACCTAGACCAGTGGTTCTATTAAGCTCTTTCTGGTATTCATATGATACATATAAAATATCAAAGATATAGTTGTGAAAATGAGGATAAAAACATCTAAGGTGCTGGGTACCTGGGCATGTGGCTCAGTGGTAGAATACCTGCCTAGTATGGGCAAGGCCCTGGGTTTAATCCCCAACACTACAAGGAAAAAAAAAAGTGCCGGGTAGAACTAATTTCTGGAACTGTGCACAAGTATTAGTCATTGGGCATGTCATTAGTCCACATGTGAGACGCTAGTGCTTGTTTAACTTTCTCAAATTCTTTAGAAGAAAGTTACTGGTGCCATACAGGGTAGGTGTGTTTTTTGTCTGTAGTGGTTTTGGAGGAAGACTTCTGAGGATCCAGGAGCCAGAAGTACAGGTGAAATGTGCGTCAGCCTCAGTGGCCTGTCTCTTCAGATCTCTGTGAAAGTGTCTCCATTGTTGTGGTTTTGAAGGAGGAAATCAAGAGAGAATGCAAGTTGACACGTTCACTGTCTGAACTCTGGTCATTCTTATAGCTGATGTTCTGACAGTTGGTGCTGATGAATTTCAAAAACAAAGCTATTTCCACCTTAAGGATATTTCCAGATCTGGCAGGTACTCACTCATCTGAGAAATTCGTGATCATCAGGAAGCCTCCTGTGTGCTGGAAGTTACTGCAGAATGGAAAGAAATAAAGACTGATGAGTGAACCACTAGATAAAATTATGGTGAAGGTATATATTTTAACAACCAGCTTGGATTAGAGGCAGGAGTATATATTTCTCAGATACAGCATCCTGATTGTTTCATAGTAACGTAATGTGTTCTCATGTTTGATTTCTCTATTTCTTAGAAAGCAATTGTTTTGCTAAACTTGTAACTAGTCCCAAGATGCTGCTGAATTTCAGAATTAATAAGCAGCCATGCAAAAGTGTAGTATCCTTCTTTTTATACATATATATTTAGTTGTTGATAGACCTTTACCTAGTATATTTACTTATATGTGGTGTTGAAAATTGAACCCAGTGCCTCACACATGTCAGGCAAGCATGCTACCATTAAGCCCCAGCCTGCTGGGAGCCATTAGCCAAGTAGGTATGACAATTTCCTTGCCAGTGTACCCCATGTTGCTGACATGTTGCAGTGACATTGAATGTAAGTGACCTTGCTCAAGGACCAAGGCAGATTAGGGTGTTCCCGGTTTTAAGATAATCGTGTTTAGGGCGTTCCCGGTTTAGGTTCCAGGTTTAAGGTTTAAGATTATTCCTGCTGGGAATAGGGCGTATCCTGCTGCCTGAGTTCCCCTTGAGTTCTCACGGGATTTAGACAATATATTTTGGAGATAGAAGCCCAGTGGAGGTGGATTTGGGAAGAGAACGTGGATTTCCCCAGAACGTGATTGTAGACGGCTGGTGTGAGTTCGGGAATAAAGAGTTGCTGTTTGAATCTACAAGCTGTGTGGTGGCTCGTGATTGTGTGCCCAGCCAGACTGCGGCATTTGTGCCCAGCCAGACTGCGGCATTTGGCGGCTCGTACGGGGAACGTCTAAAGCTTGGAGGTAAGTGAAATTGCTTGCCCCTGAGGAAGAGCAAAAGAATGGGTGACCAACTCAAAAAACAATGTGTTATTGTTTTGATTTATCTTGTTTTTGTTTCAAGCTGCCTATCCCTAGAAATTTCTCAGGCAAACTGGAAAAAATGGTTGACTAAAGGTTTGAAGTTTGTCGGCCCTGAGGAAGAGAAAATTGATACAACGATTTTTTATTCCGTTTTTGTTTCATTCAGTTTCGGCTTTGTTTTGTGCTATCTTATTGGGTTGCGTTATCTTTATAGTAGATTAGAAATTAGTAAAAAACAAACCGAAAAGATGTTAAGTAAATTGTTAGAGGTTCAGACCATGGAGAAAGACATTTTAGATCAAACAAAAGAGAAGGTCTCTCGAGCTAGTCAGACAGAGGAAGAAAATTTAAAGGAAAAGGGGTTGTTAGGAAAAAGGCCACAACAGGAGGCTGTTACTAACTCCGTTTTATCACAAGAGGGCGTAATTCAACCAACAGCCCCACCGATGGAGACAGCTGAGTGGCCCTCAAACCACGTAGTTGATAAATGGGATCCTGAGACAGGACCTCAAAGATTAGCATGCCCTGTACTTGAACAGGCAGGAGGGCAGCGAATTCACCGTGCTTTAGATTTTAAAACAGTGAAGCAGTTAAAGGAGGCTGTAACAACCTATGGTCCCCAAGCTCCCTTCACGGTAAGCATGGTCGAGTCCATTACTAACTTGGACATGACGCCAGCAGATTGGGCTAGCATGTGTAAATCTGTATTAAATGGAGGACAATATTTGTTATGGAAGGTTGCCAATGAGGAATTTTGCGCGGAGACAGCTAGGCGAAATGCAGCAGCCGGTTACCCTCAAAGAAATCTAGATATGTTGTTAGGAAAAGGACCTTATGAGGGTCAACGGCAACAAATTGAATATGATCCTGCTATATATGCACAAATTGCTGCAGACGCAGTTAGGGCATGGAAGACTTTACAAGGACATGGAGATTTACAAGGTCAGCTATCTAAGGTAATACAGAGAGCTAATGAACCTTACGCTGACTTTGTAGATAGGCTAATTCAAACGGCTGCCAAAATTTTTGGGGATACAGAACAAGCAATGCCATTAATAAAACAACTGGCTTATGACCAAGCAAATCGTTGCTGCAGAGAGGTTATTAGACCATGGAGACATGAAGATTTAAACACATATATTAAATTATGTAGAGATATTAATGAACAAGGGCAAGTCTTGGCAGCTGCAGTACAACAGGCTTTAGATGCCAGGCCAAAAACATGCTATGATTGTGAACAAACAGGACATTTTAAAAGGAATTGCCCCATAGGAGGAGGGTTTAACAAAAGTAGGTATCAAAGGAATAGAATACCGGGTATTTGCCCACGATGCCGTAGAGGGAGACATTGGGCTAATGAATGCCGTTCTCAAACCACCATAGAAGGTACTCCCTTATCAAAAAACGGACAAAGACCAGGTATTTATCCAAGATATCGTGGAGAAAGGCATCAGGCTCCATTGCCAAAAAACGGACAGGGGGGCCCAATGCTCCGGGGCCCACAACCACAAATATACGGGGCAGTGGAGGATCCCAGCAACACCATCAGGGTAGTGCCCAGGACACATTGTCCATTAAATCCCTCATCAGACAAACCCGAGGGAGCGCAGGGTTGGACATCTGTGCCTCTGCCAGAGCAGTATTAACTCCAGAGATGGGAGTTCAAATCATTCCCACAGGAGTAAAAGGACCTCTTCCCCAAGGAACAGTAGGCTTATTATTGGGACGTAGTTCATCTACATTAAAAGGACTTATGATAAGTCCTGGGGTAATTGATCCCGATTATGTAGGTGAAATAAAAATTATAGCTAGTTCTCCAAGAGGTATATCAGTAATTTCACCTGGAGATAGAATAGCACAGTTGTTAATAATACCCAGCCTACATAATAAATTTCCTAGTCATAGTGTAGAAAGAGGTTCCAGGGGATTAGGCTCCACAGGTGTAGATTGGGCTATGTTGTCTTTAAATTTAGATTCTCGCCCAATGCTAAAACTAAATATTCAAGGTCATGAGTTTAATGGGCTACTGGACACAGGAGCTGACCTTAGCATCATATCTCGTCAAGAATGGCCAAAACATTGGCCATTACAACAAGCCACTCAAACGCTTCGAGGCCTAGGAGTGGCGACTAATCCCCATAGAAGTTCTATGATATTAGATTGGAAGGATCCTGAAGGATGTGAAGGAACTATACAGCCATATGTATTGGATCATCTTCCTATAAATTTATGGGGACGAGATGTCCTAGATCAATTAGGTTTGACGTTAACAAATAACATCAATCCTAATGCGCCCACTACTAGGGCTAGACAAGGCTTTAGGAAAGAAAAAAGATTAGGAAAACAAGGGCAAGGTATAGCAGCACCAGTACAAATAGATCAAGGAACAGACAGACATGGGTTGGATTTTCAGAAAGGGCCACTGAGACAATCAAAATTACTTGGAAATCAGAAAGACCAGTGTGGGTTCCTCAGTGGCCCCTGACTAAAGAAAAGATACAAGTAGCCCATGATCTGGTCAAACAACAATTAGTGGAAGGACATATACAACCTTCCATATCTCCCCATAATACTCCCATTTTTGTCATCAAAAAGAAGTCTGGTAAATGGAGATTATTGCAAGATTTAAGAGCCATTAATAATGAGATGGTTGTTATGGGACCTGCTCAATCAGGGATTCCTCAATTGTCTGCTTTGCCAAAAACTTGGCATGTTTTAGCTATAGATATTAAAGATTGTTTTTTTTCAATTCCAATTCATCCCAAGGATAGTCCACGTTTTGCATTTACTATCCCTGCATTAAATCATGAAGGTCCTGATCAGAGATATGAATGGAAAGTACTCCCTCAAGGGATGGCTAACAGTCCAACTATGTGTCAAATATATGTTAACAAAGCAATCCAGCCACTTAGAAATCAAAATCCTGAACTACAAATATTTCACTATATGGATGATGTATTATTGGCACATAAAGATAAAAACATATTGCTGGAATGTTATGCCACACTTACAAACTTATTAAAAAATTATAATCTAGAGATAGCAATAGATAAAGTACAATTAAATTTTCCAATTAATTATTTAGGAGTTCTACTATCCTCAACCATGGTCCGTCCACCAAAAATTCAAATACGAGTAGATCAACTCAAATCACTTAATGACTTTCAAAAGTTATTAGGAGACATAAATTGGATAAGGCCTTATCTAGGTATACCAACAGGAGAATTGGGACCTTTATTTGATATTCTAAAAGGTCCATCAGATCCAAATTCACCCCGCATGTTAACTCCTAAAGCAAGAAAGGCATTAAAAATTATTGAAACATATATGGAAAATATGCATTTGGATAGAATTGATATAAGTTTGCCTTTATTATTTATTGTACTACCAACAAAAAATATTCCTACAGGAGTATTTTGGCAAGAAGGTCCATTATTGTGGATACATTTATCTTATTCTCCTAACACTATTCTTACTAGGTATCCTGAGGCTGTAGGACAATTAATACTCAAAGGAATAAAAGCAGCGAAGGGAGTGTTTGGAATTTCTCCCAATAAAATTATTACTCCATATACTATGGATCAAATTGATGAGTTAGCTAATGAGTTAAATACTTGGGCAATAATCATGTGTAAATCTAATGTTTCATTTGATAATCATTTACCATCTAATCCTTTGTTGTCTTTTTGGTCTAAGCATCCTGTAGTTTTTCCTAAAATGACAAGAAAAACACCTATCATGAATGCTCCAAATATATTCACTGATGGGTCAAATAATGGTACAGCAGCAGTAGTTACCCCTGATCAAACTTTTACATTTTTAGTACCCAAACAATCAGCTCAAAAGGTAGAGCTTAATGCAGTTTTACAAGCTTTTTTGATGTTTAAAGATTCTGTATTTAATTTATTTTCTGATAGTCAGTATGTAGTTAATGCTATAGTATCTCTTGAAGATGCTGGTAGGATTTCCCCTTCTTCTACTGTTTTCTCTTTGTTTTCCACTATACAAAGTCTAATCTGGGACAGAAAAGATCCATTCTTTATAGGACATATTAGGGCACATACAGGATTGCCTGGAGCCCTTAGTTTAGGCAATGATTTAGCAGATAAAACTACACATGACATACATATTTTCTCTACATTTGAAGAAGCTACAAATTTTCATAAAAGGTTTCATGTTAATGCTAATACTTTACAAAAGCGTTTTAAAATAACTAAGGAACAAGCCAGACATATAATAAAACAATGTCAAAATTGTGTGACATTTTTACCACAAGTTAATCTTGGAGTCAATCCTAGAGGACTGATACCTAACCATATTTGGCAGATGGACGTCACACACTTGCCAGAATTTGGAAAATTAAAATATTTACACGTTACAGTTGATACTTCTTCTGGATTTTTGATGGGCTCCCTTCATGCCGGAGAAAAAACTAAAGATGTTATAGCTCATTGCTTACAAAATTTTGCCACTGTGGGCGTTCCTAAACAGTTAAAAACTGATAATGGTCCTGGCTATACCTCTACCTCTTTTAAACAATTTTGCTCATCATTTGGTGTTACTCATATAACAGGAATCCCATACAATCCACAGGGACAAGGCATAGTTGAAAGAGCTCATCAAACTATTAAAACATACTTATTAAAGCAAAAAGAGGGAATTGGAAGGGGGTATATATCCCCCAAAGATAAACTTAAAATAACGCTTTTTACTCTAAACTTTTTAAATTTGGATTCATCAGGACTTAGTGCTGCGGAAAGGCATATGTATCCAAAAAATGTACATAAGCCTAAAGTACTTTGGAAAGATATTCTAACAGGACAATGGAAAGGTCCTGACCCAGTGATTGTCTGGAGTCGGGGGTCTGTTTGTGTTTTTCCACAGGGAGAACAGCAGCCCATTTGGATTCCAGAGAGATTAACTAAAACAGTTTCTACAGATCGAAAAGAAGATGATTTGACTCAAATCCATAACAGCTGATATCCAGAACTCCAGCTTGGCCATTCTTACATCTGTGACAGTGATTAACCAGGATGCTTTTTTCAATAGCTATTTTATTATTGCATTTTTCCACATCATAAGGTTCTATTTTTATTTTTTGAGCTCATACAAACCTAGGTTAATGTTTTTCTGATCAGTTTTATTTTTTAACTGTGGAGTTTTTAAACATTGCAATGGAGATTTCACCTAGGTAAAGCTACAAGGCCTTTACTATTTTCTTATGTGTTGTACGTTTGTGTACACTCTTGTGTTTTGTGTTGTATGTCTGTATGTGCGTATGTCCATATTTCTTATATGAGGAGCGCTCATGAAAAAATGGATCCGAATTATTATTTTTTTTTATTCACGTGATTTAAATGGTTTAATTTAAATTATGTAAACAGCTGTTAAGGATTGTTTTTAAAGGTGGTTAACAGATCTGTTTGTTTACTAATTTAAATTAGGTAAAAAGCTGTTAAGGATTGTTTTTAAAGTAGGTTAACAGATCTGTTTGTTTACTTTCACCTTTCCTTTTCATTATATTTAATAATTCTTTTCAGGATAATGTCTCTTTAGCATCATTGCCAGAATTCCTATCTCCATCCCAGTGCCGGTGAAGAACTCAACAAGTAATGCTCAAAGAGTCAACTTACTTTGGGAGGAAACGGATTTTGGGAGGAAATGGACATATTGATAGATTCCTCTGCTTTGAACTGCTTGCAGAACTTGCCTGGACTATGTAACTATCGTTTGGTGCAGTGAATTGTGGTAATGCTGGCATATCTTTGCTGATGGTGTCACCAGTGATGCAATTTTTCCCAAGGAGCCGTCAATTGGCTTGGTGTCGTGGCATTTCTGTATCCTCCCTTCTGCTAGTGATGGTCTAAAATTTGGGGGCCAATGGCTTATGCTGGACCGGTAGTCAGTGACGGGTATGATCCAATTGCAGTGGTATCAACCTAAGACAGGAGGCTGACGCCTAAAGGTCAGTTTTCCGATGACGGGTAAGAACCATATGTTGAATTGGACAACCTACCAGGCACGGTCCATAAGCCACATTAACCTCACTCCCCCACTGGCACCAAGGCCAAATTTGGGGGCCAACAGAGGTGAGGCAAAGAACCTCACCCCCCCACTGGTGCATAGACCTATCCACAAGTATGGCTGTATGCTGGACCGGTAGTCAGTGACGGGTATGATTCAATTGCAGTGGTATCAACCTAAGACAGGAGGCTGACGCCTAAAGGTCAGTTTTCCGATGACGGGTAAGAACCATATGTTGAATTGGACAACCTACCAGGCACGGTCCTTAAGCCACATTGCTTGTTGTTTAATTAATCAGAAGGGGGGAGATGCTGGGAGCCATTAGCCAAGTAGATATGACAATTTCCTTGCCAGTGTACCCCATGTTGCTGACATGTTGCAGTGACATTGAATGTAGGTGACCTTGCTCAAGGACCAAGGCAGATTAGGGTGTTCCCAGTTTTAAGATAATTGTGTTTAGGGCGTTCCCAGTTTAGGTTCCAGGTTTAAGGTTTAAGATTATTCCTGCTGGGAATAGGGCGTATCCTGCTGCCTGAGTTCCCCTTGAGTTCTCACGGGATTTAGACAGTATATCTTGGAGATAGAAGCCCAGTGAAGGTGGATTTGGGCAGAGAACGTGAATTTGGGCAGAGAACGTGGATTTCCCCAGAACGTGATTGTAGAAGGCTGGTGTGAGTTCGGGAATAAAGAGTTGCTGTTTGAATCTACAAGCTGTGTGGTGGCTCGTGATTGTGTGCCCAGCCAGACTGCGGCATTTGTGCCCAGCCAGACTGCGGCACCAGCCCCCACCCCCAAGTCTTTTTTTCTTTCAAAAAGGTTTTAAATTTTTGTGAATTTTTATTAAAATATTCCAACCACATCAGTGTCAAAACAATAAAAAACGGAAGTTAGAACATTAAAAGATTAATGGAAGGAATTGCTAACAAGGGAAATTGAGCTTTTTTTTTCTGAAAACAGTTTTAAAGTAGCTGATGGGAAACAGTTGTCATTGGATTTACTCTTACTCACTATCCACAGCATGCTTTTGGTTTCTTTCAAGTCACTTAAGTTATTTTTAAAATTTGTTTTTGTTATGTGCTCTGAGTGGGTGCCAGATCTCACCTACTACAGAAGTCTATTTGGAAGTTCGTTTTGTTCACCTCATTGTAATTTGTTTGGGTTTAGATTTATGAGAAGTTAGAAACATGTTTTGATTTCATGAAATTAAAATATATACCATGAGGACCTAATTACAATGATTCAAGTTGCTTGATTTTATTACAGGGGACTCGACCCCTGTGGAAACCCCCAGGTTGATCAGAGGCTTCCTTAACCTCTGAATGCAGACAGTCATTTGAGTCTCTTAAAAGAACAGCCAAAGAAACCAATGGGTAAAACCAGGTGGAGGGTCTGCCAAGTTGCACACAGGGTCAGCGTTAGAGCCCGGCCCAGAGGCCAGCTCATCTCCAACTCCTCTACCATGTTCGTCCCAAGGCCTGGAAGAGGCAGTGGTTGGGATCTAAGAGGCTGCTCTTTAGTTCCTCTTGTAAGCTGATCAAGCCCTGACGGATAACCTCCAGATACTCACAAGAAGCAAACGGCAGCCTTGCTGGATCTGATTGATTTGCTAGAGCAGCTCACAGCTCTCAGGGAAACACTTCAGTTTATCAATTAAAGGTTTAGTAAAGTATATGGATGAACATGCAAATGAGAAGATGCATGGGGTGAGGTCTGGGAGAATCCTGAGCATATCTGCACAAACAGAGGCTGGCCATCCTCATGGGATGTGGATGTCCTCGCCAATGCAGAAGCTCTGAACCCTGTCCTGTTGGGGTTTTGTGGAATCTTCATTTTATATGCATCACTGATGACATCCTTGGTCATTGGTGATCAATATAACTTTTAGCTCTTCTCTCTTCCCTGGACTTTGGAGTTGGGGAAAGTCCCACCCTCTAATCTTGCCTTGATCTTTACTGTGACCAGTCTCCAGCCACTAGTCATTTCATGACAATATGACTTCCAAGATGCCACGGATTTTAGGAGCTGTTTCTCAGGAAGACCAAATATATATTTCACAATATCACACCTTCTAAAGTGATGACACTAACACATCAAGAGATATTGCAATCAAGTTACAAAATGGGTATTACCATCCATTGCAAAATGTGCTTTCCCCCCAGATGCCAGGAGATGGCATAGTGGAGACTAGCATTCAGATCTCTGATGTCTTGAGCAGTCTAAGATAATGTCTGTGTTCAGTACTAACATTTAGATAAAGTCTCACAGTATGGGCGAGGGCAAAGCTGTAGATTTTTCTTTTTGAGCTGTATGAATTACTTTTGGTGTCTGATTTTTCTTTATTCTAACTTAATTTGTGTTGTCTTATAAAAACATTCCCATTACATGAATTATTACTGTGAACATTATACTCTGCTTTACGTTATTATATGAAATAGCACTCTTTAGTCCTCAGAATGGAAAGCAGTGATATTTTGGGTATTTAAAACCACTTTTAAAGTGGTTAAAGTGACAAATCATGGTGTGCTTTTTTTTAAATTAGTCTTTTCATTTTAGTTGGCTGTGAATCATTGATGTGTTCGATTCTTCATCTGTTTTTAGGTGGAGTAGAGAATAAAAGCTTGTTAACAGATATTCTTGGATGCTGAAACAATGGCAGGAAAAGGAACAGAGTATTGCCACAGCCTGAAATTGACACAGCAGCTTGGCAGGTGTCATCTCCCCTCAAGTCTGGGGTGTGCTGGAAGGTGGGTGGGAATGATCTTGATTGGTCATTTCGGTTGAATTGAGCTGTGTCCCTGGAAAGGGCAAATGTCTAGGATGATCCGTGATCCTGGGTGCCTTACAAGCCTAAGCTCAGAGAACTTGCAGGTGCAGCAGTGAGCACGTGGCCTGCCATCAACATAGTGAAGATGGTTTGTGCAGTGGAATGAGAGGTAGGGATGGTAGCTGGCTTTTGTGAGCAAATTCCTAACCTCACTTTCACTTCTCTGTGCCCATCCACCAAATGGATGCAAATCCCCCCTACATCCTGGGCTTCTGGTGACCATAAAAGGAGATAATGCACGTGAAGCACCTGGCAGGCAACAGGATTTAGTAAAGGATTTGGACATAGAACGTCCCAGAAAGGCTCAGGTGTTAAAGACGTGGACTCTGGCCTGTAGCACTATTGGTAGATGGTGGAGCTCTTAGGAGGAGGGACTACTAGAAAATTTTAGGTCGTTGGCGGCATGCCCTTGAAGGAGACTGTGGGGCCCCTGCCTCTTCCTCTTTCTATTTAGTTCCTGACTAGGAGATAAACTGGCTTCCTCCGCCGTACATTCCTACCTGGGTGGTGGTATTCTCCACAGGCCAAAAAGCAGCTGGGCTGACTAATCTTTAAAACTGTGAACCAAAAACAAACAAAATATTCCTCTTTTTAAGTTGATTATCTCTGGGATTTTGTGACAGTAGCAAAGAACCAACTAACATAGGTAAAGTCCTTCTGGTACTTGAGAACTGACTGGTAGCCAATGAACCTTCTGGACCTTTCTGTTGACCCTAAAGCAGTGTTCAGGGAGGCCCATAGTTAATGCCTGTGAAATTCAAGCAGCAAAGAGGGGAAGGGAGAAAGCAGAGCCCAAAAAGGGTAAAGGGATTTTTTTTTCCTGGTCTCATTTTAGAAAACTGCAAAATTCTTCCTTTGTTTTTAAGTACTTCTTTGTTTGTGTGTGTAATTAGCCTTATTAGCACATTGTTGTACTCAAACCAATTCAAAACTTTTTACTTTTTTATTGCTATCACAATTAACAAAAGTACTGTTCCTTTTCAGAATCCTTAATAAGTCAGTAAGAGGTATTCATATTCATTTGGAATTCTGTTTTGGCTTTTTTTTTGGGGGGGGGGTACGAGCATTGAACCCAGGGGTGCTTTGCCACTGAGTCACATCCCCGGCCCATTTTGTTTTTTATTTTGAGACAGGGTCTTGCTAAATTGCTTAGGGCCTTGCTAAATTGCTGAGGCTGGCTTTGAACTTGTGATCCTCCTGCCTTAGCCTCCCAGGTCACTGGGATTACAGGTCTGCTCCACCATGCCCAGCTATTTCAGCTTTTTATTCCATAAAGTAAAAGTATGTAAATTCCCTAATAGGTTATATCAAAAGTCATAACACTGTGCTGCCTCAGGATGCTTTTCGGATGCAATGGGCCCATGTCCTGAACTCCCCAGCCACAGTTCCAGCAGGGCACTTCGGGATCCTCCCTTCTCATCTTTGGATACAGAAGCTTCAGTATTAGAAAGGAGTGGGGTTCTCTTCCAGCATGTGGTGTGGGTACACACCACCCAGAGATCTCTTCATTTCATCCGAGAAGGTCAACCACATCTCCGGAGAGTCCAGTTGGGTTTTGCCCGCCTTCCGAGACCACCAGGCCAAACACGACAGTGCTTGACTTTCACCCCGGGACTATTTAGCCTGGGTAGGAAGAAGGAATAATGGACCTCATTGACACTTGTTAACTGGTGAAATGATTTGAGGATTTGGAAGAGGGAATATATGTGCTATCACCATACCAGCATCATGTACTTTGATGATTAACATTTTGGGTATGTTTGTTTCATATGTTTAAATAAAAACCACAAATTATGAATGAAGAGAAGAAAAAATCTGCCATTTGATAATGCTCCTGTGTCCTTGAATTATTACTTTTCCACAAGTCATTTTCTAAAGCTTCCTATTCCTTGAGTATTGTCACCATCACTCTTGGTCCAATAGTTGGTTTTGATCCCAGCTCTCTGGTCCATGGATTGAGCGTAAACCAGGGTAAATCAGTTCCCCCAGGTGTTTGCACAGTTGTGAGACAAACTGCAGGACTCCTAGCCCTTTTACTACAGGAAAGACCAGCTTCCTCCCTTCCAGGGACAGGAGGGTATGTTTTTATTTAAAATCAGGTGGATTCACATTAGTTTTTCACCTGTGCATCCCTCTTCACAGGAGAGTTTTTGAACATCCTAGGGTTCATTTGGCTATTTTGTTGTGTTGCTTTTGGGGAGGGGGGAGGCAGGTTTTTTTTGTGTGTGTGTGTGTGTGTGTGCTTTTTCAGGTGGAAGCAACTTTTCACTGCATTCTTTAAAGGAACCACCGCATTTGCACAATTTTTGAACCACTGCATTTGCACAATGTTCTCATGCAAATGATGGTTTGGGGCACTTTTCTTCTTTCATTGCCTGTCTTCTGGGTAACCAGAAGTTTACTGCTGGGGTTGTGTATTTTCAGCTGACTGCCTTCTTTCCCCCATACTACAGTTGGAGAACTTCTAATAATGGTTCTGTAACTGGCAATGATAAAATAGAGGTCCTTGGCCAACTTTGGCCAATAGTACAGAATAGAAGACACAGAAACAAACCCACACATCTACAGCCATCTGATCTTTGACAAAGGTCCCAAAACCATACATTAGAGAAAAGACAGCCTTTTAACAAAGGGTGCTAGGAAAACTGGTTATCCACATATTGAAGAATAAGACTAGATCCTTACCTCTCACCCTACACAAAATCAACTCAAAATGGATCAAATACCTAGGAATTAGATCAGAAACTATGTAAATCCTAGAAGAAAACATAGGATCAACACTCCAGCATATAGACTGAGGCAACAACTTTCTCAATCAGACCCCTAAAGCTCAGGAAATATTGCCAAGAGATAATAAATGGGATGGCATCAAATTAAAAAGCTTCTGCACAGCAAAGGAAATAATTAGGAATATAAAGAGAGAAGCTACAGAATGGGAAGAGAATCTTTGCTAGCTACTCTTCGGACAGATGATTCATATCTAGAATATATAAAGAACTCAAAAAACTTTACACCAAAAAAAAATCAAATAACCCAGTTAATAAATGGATAGATGAATTAAACAGACACTTCTCAAAAGAAATTCAAATGGCCAACAAATATAGGAAAAAATGTTCAACATCATTATCAATTAATTAGAGAGATGCAAATCAAAACTACACTGAGATCTCATATCAATCAGAATGGCAGCCTACAAGAATATAAACAATAAATGCTGGAGAGGATGTGGAGAAAAGGAACACTTTTACACTGTTTGTGGGATTGTAAATTAGTACAGCCACTTTGGAAATCAGGATGGAGTTCTCAAAAAACTAGGCAAGGAACCACCCCATGACCCAGTTATAGTTGGTATTTGTCCTGAGGAATTAAAGTCGTCATACTACAGTGACACATGTACACCCATGTTTATAGCAGCATAATTCACAATAGCCAAACTATGGAACCAGCCTAGGTATCTGATGGGATTAACTTGGTGTTAACTCAGGCAGGTGGGGTGTGGCTTGAAAAGGTGGGTCACTGGGGGGCGTGGCTTTGGGGTAGATATTTGTATTTGGCAAGTAGAGCTCTCTCTACCTCCTGATGGATAGGTGAGCCACTTCCCTCTGCCACACTCTTCTGACATGATAATCAGCCTTACCTCCAGCACAGAGGTGTCAATGGCTGTCGATGGACAGAGACCTCTGAAACTGTGAGCCTTCAAATAAACTTTTCCTCCTCTACAGTTGTTCTTGTTAGATCTTTTGGTCACAGCAGCAAAAAAAACTGGCTAAAACAATACCCATCAACAGTTGAATGGATATAGAAAATGGAGCATATATGTACACAGTAGGATTTTATTCAGCCACAAAGGAAAATGAAATTATGCATTTGCAGGAAAATGGAACTAGAGACCATTATGTTAAGCAAAATAAGTCAAACTCAGGAAGTCAAGTGCCCTATGGTTACTCTCATATGCAGAAGCTAGAGCGGAAAAAGGAAAAAGAAAGGTGGGGGCTGACTCATGAAAACCAAAGGGAGATCGGTAGAGGAAGGGACCATGAAGGGGTAAAGGTGGGGAAGGAGTAGGGGACATGCTAGGGAGTGACACTGGCCAAATTTAAATTGTTCTATTATATGCATGTATGAATATGTAACAGCAAATTCCATCATTATGTACAACTATAATGCACCAATAAAAAATGTGGAACAAAAAAGAAAAAACAAAAAAACAGAGATCCTGAGTTAAATTGTGGGTACTGAGTTCCAAGGTTCTTCCTGCTTTGTACCTCCAGCTCCCCTGGTGAGCCCTCCAATGCACTTAGATTTAATGTGTTCCAATGATGCTACAAATCCCGTTGGCCAGCCATTGTTATTCTGTGGAAGTCCATTCTTGCTGTTTCCTCTGATTTCTGGCTTGGTTCTCATTTTCAAAAGGAAGGATACTCTGTGTTTGTATGGCACTGTTTTTGAGCAAGCTTAGAAACCTGGAAGATGATTTTGTTACTTATGAAAACAGCTGCAGGGAAGGGTTTGGACGGTTCAGTGAGCTCTAAAGTTTTCCTTAGCCACAAACAACATTTGGGCAGGAGGAATCTTACCCAGAACCTGCACTGGTAAAGCACTTGAAAGTGGAGCTTCACGGTGCAGGGACTGGAGTGGAGGGCTTCTGGGGAGTCACCAGGAAGCCTGCTGGTTCCCTAACCTCCCCTCAGGGGAGTGCAGCAGAGAAGATGTTTTCTTGACTTCTGAGGCTGTTGTACAGGAGTGTTTCTCTAAATCAGCTCCAACATAACAGGAGTAAACCACTTCCCAATTCATCCGTGTGGTATGTTGTATCAGTGCCTTGTCTTGGCAGACACGGAATTCAAATCATAGAGGCTTAATGTATTTCATCTGAAGCAAGAGACTTGCGAATTTTGGACCACCCCCTGCATTATGAACATATGTACTTATTTAGAAGCTTATGACTTTTAATTTTTTAACTTTTTAAAAATTGTAATTGGAAAGCCATGTTCAAAGGCAAAAGATGTTCTTGTCTTTTTTTGTTTTTGTTTTTGTTTTTTTCTCTAAATGAGAAGCAGAGCCTGGTAGGGGGTGCTGAAGGGACACAGCCTGACCTGTAAACAGGGCTGTGGGGCCTGGCTGCCCTTCCTTCCCTCTGCCCAGATCTTGGTTTCTCTGAGTTCCCTCACAGAGGTCATTGTCACCTGCTCCCCTGGATTTCTGCAACACAGCCGCTCCTCGCTCCTCGTGCTGGCATGCCCCACATTGTCCTCTCACTGTGGGCAGCTGCTGCCGGAGAGTTTGGGATCCCAGTGCTGCGGACACCTTTTTGCAGCAGTGAGCAGGGTGACCTGGTTCTGGTGACCAGGCTACTGGAACCAAAATGAGCACTGGCTGGCTTCCAGGATGTGTGCACTTGAGCTTGTCCACCCTCATTAGCATGCTGAGGCCATGGAGTGTCCCTGTGCTTTGGGAACTGGCCTGTGACACAAGGGTGGAGCTTCACTGAAGTCAAATATGTTATGATACTGTTGTTTGTGTCCCTCTCCAAACTCATGGAAAATGAACCCCCAGTGCAACAATATTAAATTCTGGGCCTCTGCCGGGTGATGAGTCAGGAGGGCAGCGAGGTCATGAGTGATGGCTGTTTGTGTAAAAGGGCTCGAGAGAGGGACTTTGGTCTCTTCCGTGTTTCCATACTTCTGCCCTGTGAGACAGCTAGACCTGACTTCCCACCCTCCAGAAACCAATAGAAATAAACTATATTGATTTCTAACTTCATTTCATTGTGGTCCATGAACATACTTGGTCTTCTTAAATTTATTGAGATTGTTCTCTGGTCTGTCATGGAGAAAGTCTCATGTGAGAGAACATGTTCTGGTATTTTGGGGTGCAGTCCTCTATAGCTGTCTGTTAGGTCTGGTCAGTTTACAGTATTGCTCAAATTTTCAGTTTCCATGTTCTGTCTAGTAATGCAAGATGGGTATTGAAGTCTGCAACTATTGTTCTAAGTTTTTGCTTCACATGCTTTGGAGTTCTCCATATATATAATAGTTTCATCTTTTTGATGGGTTGATCTTTCACTGTTAAGTCTTTTTTTTTTTTCTGGTACTAGGGATTGAACCCAGGGCACTTAACCACTGAGCCACATCCCCAGCCCTTTTTAATATATATATATATATATATATATATATATATATATATATATATATATATATATAAATATATATAAGTATATATATTATATACACACACATATATAAACATAAATAATATATTAATAGACATATAAATCAATATAGTGTATTAATTTGTAATATAACATACTAATTGAATATAGATTGATTTATTAATAAATATAAATAATATATTAATGTTAATATAAATTAATGTATTAATATTTTTTAGTTGCTGATGGACCTTTATTTTATTCACTTATTTATATGCAGTACTGAGAATTGAACCCACTGCTTCACATGTGCGAGGCAAGTGCTCTATTGCTGAGCTACAACTCCAGCCCCCCTCTTTTATATTTTATTTAGAGACAGGGCCTCCCTAAATTGCTGAGGCTGCCTTGAACCCCTGATCCCCCTGCCTCAGCCTCCCGAGCTGCTGGGATTACAGGTATGCACCATGGCGCCTGGCTCCCTGTTAAGTCTTTGTAGTAGCAATTCTTCAAGTCTATTTTGTTTTTCATTAGCATAGCTACTCTGGGTTTCTTCTGATTATTTTTTGCATGGTATACATTTTCCATGCTTATACTTTCAACCTAATTGTTTCTTTGAAAAATGAAGTATTCACTTTGGTCAGCATATATTTGAATTGTGTTTGCTTTTTGAATTTTTTTTTTTTTTTTGGATTTTTAGTCCACTCTGCCAATATCTACTTTTTAATTGAAGTGTTTAACCCATTTATGCTTATGCAATTAGTATCTGGTAGGATTTACGTCTGCCATTTTGCCATTTGCTTTATACATATCTTACATATTTTTATTGCTCCTCCTTTTTCATTTGATCCATGTGATCCCAGAACCTTTTGCTGAAAAAATTCAACCTTTCCTCTACCAATCTGCTATAGACAGCACCGTTTCCATAAGAAACAATATTCTCACACATCTCGTGCTCTTATGAGCTGTTTTATTGCATTAGTTTGCTTTGTTTTCTGTCCCTGGGACAATATCACACTGAACTAGTTGATATAGATTTATATCTGGTAGGACAATTCCCCATGCCTTGCTCTTCTTCATCAAGGGGTTTGACTTTTCAACTTTTCCTCTTCCATATGAATATTCAAGTAAGCTTGTCAAGTTTTAGTAAGATATCTGTTGGGGTTTGTATTTTTCTTGTTGAATACTCAGATTAATTTTGGATCATTTATATTTTGGTGCTACTACTGCTTCAAATGTATTTGTAATAAATTTTAAAAAGTAAAAGCTCTCGTTTTGTTTAAGTGTTCTTTAACGTCTTTACATAGTTTTCCAAATAATCTTGCATATATCTGTTGGATTTATTTCCAGGTGCTTTCTATTTTTCATTGCTATAGTGAATGTAATTTAAATTTCAGTTTTCTAATTTTATTCATGGGTAGAAATGTAATTTTCTATGTTGGTTTTATACTGAGAAAACTTAAGACACATTCATATTCTATAAATTTTCTGTAGATTTCCTTTGAATTTTCCAAACATATAATTGAATCATCTACATATCACGTCAGCTTTTTTTTTTTTTTTTTTTTTGTATTGGGGATTGAACTCTGGGCTCTCTACCACTGAGCTACATCCCCAGCTCTTTTTAATTTTTCTTTTGAGACAGGGACGGGATCTTGCTAAGTTGCTGAGGCTGGCCTCCAATGAGCAATTCCACTGCTTCCGCATCCTGAGTAGCTGGGACCACAGGTGTGCTCAGCTGGTTTCCAGGATTTTTTTTACCATGTATTTTATTATCTTGCTTTACTTCACTGACTAAATCCCTCAGTGCAGTGCTGAATTGAAGCAGTGATAGTGGATAGCCATGTTTCATTCTCAGTCTCAAAGGGAATTTTTCAACATTTCACCACTGAATACACCAGACATGGAAGACGATGAGTTCATGGATAGTAAATTCTAGAAGAGGTAAAACTTACCTACAGAGACAGAAAGTAGATCAGGTGCTTGGGTCTGGAGATGCAGGAAGGAGTGACAGCCAGGATGAGAGAATCTCTGAGGGAGATGAGGATGGAGAACATGTGACAGTGGTTACACAGATTTAGACACTTATTAAAACTCATTGAACTGAAGGACAAGAGTGTCCATAAATCGACTGGTCAACTAACATGAAAAAATGTTCGACATCTCTAGCAATTAGAGAAATGCAACTTAAAACTACAATGGAATATTACTCAGTCATAAATAAGAAAGAAAGTATATTGTTTGCTACTAAATGGTTTGAACTGGAGACTATCATGCTAAGCAAAATAAGCCAATCCCAAAAAACCAAAAGCATGGTAACCCACAATAAGAGGGGGAATAGAAGTTCATTGTATTAGACAAAGGGGAATGAAGGGAAGAGAAGAGATAGGTATAAGAAAGACAATAGAATGAATCAGACATAACTTTCCTATGTTCATATATGAATACACGACCAGTGTAACTCCACTTAGCTCCACCTTGTTGGCTGCTGGGATAGGCAGCCTGGTGGAATAGAAGGAGGTGCTTTGAAGGTGGGTCCATGTTTCATTTCTAGCCACAGTTCCTCCTAATTTTGTGTCTTTGTGTTTCTTGGCTTCTCTGAGGTCCAACTTTACTAACTATAATATTTCATGAGTGTGGGGAAGCTATGCCAAAAGTTTTTTTTTCCGAAGGGGGCAGGGTACTCTGCTCAGCTGTTTTGGTTACATTTCTTTCCCTCGGGTCTAGTGTTGGGAGGAGCTCAGTACTCTATCCTTCATTTCTACTACTAATATTAACAGGGTATCAAGTCATACTCCTTCTCCCATTCCCTTTCCTCCAATGGCTTTGTGGGTGATTCCTCCATCCATCCACCAACTACAGTGTTGCTCCCTCTTTGCACTCCGGGGCCACCTAGGGCAGGCTGTTATTCAAGAAATTACCAAGTAATGTAATGGTTTATTGTACAGCACTTTTGGAGAGAGCCTTTGCTCTATTTTGCAAGGTCTTTTGCAGTTCAGCTTGATACATATTTTCTGCCCACTCAGACTAGAAGCATCTTGTGGGCATGGTCTTCTCCACTTTCTTTGCTTCCTGTGTGTGTAACTCTTGTGCTTTTTAATACTAGCTATGTGAGTGACATTTCATTAGAGTTGTAGGGGACATAAAGATGGATCAGCAATAATTGTGAGGTTGAGGTAACTTCTTAGGAAAAGAAGTGCTCTATACCTCATTCTTATTATATACTTATTTTAAAATACCATAATGTAGACATGGGACACCCAACAGATAAATGCCTAAAAATTTAAAATTAAAGTATTTCCTTTGGGATCTGGGCACGATGGTGAACTCCTGTAATCCCAGTAGCTTGAGACTGAGGCAGGAGAATAAGGAGTTCAAAGCCAGCCTCAGCAACAGTGAGGCACTAAGAACTCAGTGAGACCCTGTCTCTAAATAAAATACAAAATAGAGTTGGGGATGTGGCTCAGTGGTTGAGTGCCACTGAGTTCAATCTCCAGTACTAAAAAAAAAAAAAAAGTATTTCCATTGGGATTTTATGGACTTCCATTCCTCAACCACATTTAAATCTCGAATATGGTAACCTGGAACTGAGTATATCTTTGCATGCTAACCTCTTCAGCTAATTACAGATAAGAAATAAAATGGCATAGTTAATTTCTAGGAAGTTATTTCTATAATAATTACTAATAATATAGAACAGCCTTTAAAATTAGAGCACCTGAATCAAAATAATTCCAGCTGTAAAAGAAAGAATATTATTATAATTGATAAGATTGTATAATTGATCAGTCTAGAACTGATGAGGCATGGAAAAAAATTCTAGACCTTGAAACCATCCCCCCTAGATACCGCCACACTTCTGTCTCTGCAGTCATTTTACTTGGCAAATCCTACCTTTAGCAAGATGCTCAACTCAGCTGTCACCTTCTGTGCAAAGCTTCCCTTCACTGATGTACCCACTAAATTAATCACTTCCACCTCTGCCTTGTGTTGGCAATGATGTTATCCCAGTTCATCCCACTGTGAATGTCACTCACACACAAGTTTCTCTTGTCTGCCGAACCATCACCAAAATGTGGGCCGATTCCAGGCGTGTGAGTGCGTGAGTGCACATGTACATACACAGCAAGATTTTGAACTTGCCAATTTCACTATTTCCTGTCCCCGGTTCCTTCCATTCTCATTTCACCTTGATTTATCTGTATCTTCTTCCCCTGGGTGTATTTATTCTTTGTTTGTTCTTGTACTGGGTATTGAACCCAGGGGCTCTAAACCACTGAGTCACATCCCCAGCCCATTTTTATATTTTATTTAAGGATGCGATCTCACTGAGTTGCTTAGGGCCTTGCTAAGTTGCTGAGGTTGGCTTTGAACTTGAGATCCTCCTTCTTCTGCCTCCTGAGCCTCTGGGTTTACAGGCATTCGCCACCGCGCCCTGCCTAACTTCCCATTCTTTTGGTTGTGTGTAGTGTGGAGTTACACTGGTCATGTATTTGTTTATGAACATAGGAAAGTTATGTCCTATTCCTTCTATTCTTTCCCATCCCGCCCCCCTCCAGCCCCGCACCTATTATGAGTCAGCATCCACGTATCAGAGAGAACATTAGGTCTTGGGTATTTAGTGATTGGCTTATTTCACTTACTGTGACAGTTTCCAGTTTCATTTATTTAATGACAAATACCATAAATTCATTCTTTCTTATGGCCGAGTAATATTTCATTGTGTAAATGTATGACATTTTCTTTATCCATTCGTCTGTGGAAGGGCAACTATGTTGGTTTCATAGATTAGCTATTGTGAATTGAGCTGCTATAAATATTAATGTGGCTGCATCACTGTAATATGTTGATTTTAAATCCTTTGGGTATAGACCAAGGAGTGGAATAACTGGGTCAAATGGTGGTTCCATTTGAAATCTTCTGAAGAATCTCCATACTACTTTCCAGAGTGATTGTACTAATTTGCAGTCCCACCAGCAATGTATGAGTGAGCCTTTTCCCCCACAGCCTCATCAACATTTATTGTTACTTGTATTCTTGATAATTACCATTCTGACTGGAGTGAGAGGAAATCTCAGTGTAGTTTTAATTTGCATTTCTCTTTTCATCTATTTATTGACCATATGTATTTTTTCTTCTGTGAAGTGTCTGTTTAGTTTCTTTGCCTATTTATTGATTGGGTTATTTGGGTTTTGGTATTAAGGTTTTTGACTTTTTTATATATCCTGGAGATTAGTGCTCTATCTATAGAGTTGCAAGTGGCAAAGATTTTCTCCTATTCTGTAGGTTTTCACTTCATGCTCTTGATTGTTTCCTTGGCTGGGAAGAAGCTTTTTAGTTTGATACCATCCCATTTATTGATTCTTGATTTTACTTCTTGTGTTTTAGAAGTCTTATTGAAGAGTTTGGTTCCTAGCCTGACATGATGGAGAGTTGGGTCTATTTTTTCTTCTAGTAAGCATAGAGTCTCTGGTCTAATGCCTACATCCCTGATCCACTTTGAGTTGAGTTTTGTGCAGGGTGAGAGATAGAGGTCTAATTTCATTTTATTACATATGCATACATTTGTTGAGGAGGCTGAATTTTCTCCAATGTATGTTTATGGTGTCTTTGTTTAGTATGAGATAACTATATTTATGTGGGTTTGTCTCTGTGTCTTCTATTCTGTAACATTGGTTTTCATGTCTGTTTTGGTGCCAATACCATGCTGTTTTTGTTACTGTAGCTCTGTAGTATAATTTGAGGTCTGGTAATGTGATGCTGAGAATGGCTTTGAACTTTCGATCCTCCTGCCTCAGCCTCCCAAGCCACTGAGATTATAGGTGTATACCACCACGCATGGCGTTCTTTTCTAATTTCAGCAAAATGCTTAATATATTTTTTTTCTTTCTTGCTCAAAAAAAAATTTAAAGTTTTAAATTTGCTCTAGGTACAGTTTTGGCAGAGAAATAAAAATTGCATGTCATTCTGTCTTACTGCCACATAATTTTATATCTGTTTTAATTTTTTGACCAAAGAATTAAGAGGTTGTTTTTATTCACTTTTTTAAGGTCAGTGGGCTTTTTGGATCACGTACTTATTATACATTCCTGATTTCACTGTATGTGGGCCAGAGAATGTGGTCTGTACTGCTACATCTGGAACTCCATGTTTTGTCATTTTGGGAGCCACTTAGAAATATGTGACAAATGAAAAAAGCTTGTGACTTTTAACCCAGCAATTCCACATCTAAAATGTATGCAATATACACAACTAAAACAATTCCAACACAAAGGTATATGAATATTTATCACAGTGTTGTTTAATTGCAATACAATTGGATAATTTCTAACTATCTCAATAGGAGACTGATTAAATACAGTATGATGCATTCATATTAAGCAATACTCATCAGGCATTTGTATTAAATTCAGATTAATGTCTCCTAAGAAGGAAAAGTATTCATAATTTGTTTTTAAAAGTTTATACAACAGTATAAGCATAACCCCCTTTTAAAAAACCACAACATTTCTTATATGTCTGTATGAGGAAAACACACAGCTAAGATGCAATGAGATTTGGGAAAGATACTTTTTTTTTCCTTTTTATAGTCCCACAAGTTACTTGTGTAATTAAAAGAACTGTTTGTTGAATAAACAGAGGTTTGAAGAAGATCTCAAAAGCTAAATTAAAGAGGTTTGATAATATTCTCTGGTTAACACTGTAGCAGATTTATTTATTTATTTATTTATTTATTTATTTATTTATTTATTTATTCATACATACATACCAACTGGGTACTTCCCCAGCCCTTTGTATTTATTATTTATTTATATTTTGAGACAGGGTCTTGCTAAGTTGCTGAGGCTGGCCTCAAACTTGTGATCCTCCTGCCTCAGCCTCCCTAGTCATTAACATTACAAGCATGTGCCACCTCATCTGGCTGTAGAAGATTAAAAAAAAGGCAAAGAATGAAATCATTGCTTTGGGAAGAACTATGTGGTAAACTATATATATATATATATATATATATATATATATATATATATATATATATATATGGTTTTAAGTGGATAAATATAATTAAGTACTTCAAGGAGAGGGAAGCTATTCTGACAGCCTGGATAAAAGGAAATATAAGAAACAGGGAGACATAGGAAGATTCAAGGTCCTGTTGAAGCCTGGAGCTCATTGTAAAATATGCAAATTGCAGATTAGTTCATGATGACTTTTGCTTTTTCACAAAGCCTGCTGTAACAACTGAATAAAACAAGGAATAGTTACCCTGGGAATTATCTGAAGCAAAGTCAGCCCATCCCTGATCTGAGTTATGAGAACATTCCCTCCATTCTCTAAAGACACAGTGAGGAAAGAGGAGGGTAGTGTCACGCTTTGCATTAACTACCTTGTCTCTTGGCTTGAGCCACTTTTATATAATGTGTTTGGTGCTGAGCCCTGCAGGGCTGAAAACTACATTTCTCTGATGTTGAACTTCTGTTTCATACTATCCGTGGGGGGTACTGGTGGGAGACTGGAAGGCTACAGGAGTTGGAGGATTCTCTTGTTTCCAAGTTCTACCAGCCTCCCTTCAGAGCTCTCAAGGGCTCTGATATTCAGCCCGATGGTGTCCTTTCAGGATCCAAAGTACCCACTGTGAGGTTGTCCTTGTCAAAGGTCCAAGTACCAACCAGAAGACATCCCCTTTGAGTGGCTTTATCAGGGGCCTCTATAATCTGGAGAGGTCTTGTATTTAATGTTTGAGTCCTGTATTCTGTATTGACTTTGCCAGAGTACCCTACATGTCCCGTATTCAGCTTGTTCTTTGAATAAATTATAAAATATTGGCAGTTAGAGTTATTTTTCTATCACAACATTTAAAGCTTAAGTTACTTAAATGCAAGATAGCTGAAGATTGTATCTCCACATAAAGCTGCAGACCATCCCATATGGTGTTTTCCACAAATTTGGATGAGGCTAGATCAAAAAGAAAAAATGAGCATTGATAGTACTGATTTTTCATATTCAAAAAAGGAAGAAATCTTTCTTTGGTCCAAGGTCCAAGTTACAAACAAGTAACCACCACTAATTGTGATAACGTGCTCCGAAAACCAACCAGTCCTTGAAGCCTCATGGTAATAACCACACATTTGTAGCTCAGCCAATCACCAATAGACCCAGGTTTCTGAAAAGCAGCCAATCAGTGGCAAACAGTATTCTGCTGGCCAGCCCAAGATGTTATTATTGAACATCTTTTTTTCATTAGTGAGTGTTCAGTGGACCAGAGAAAAAAATGAGTTGAATGTTCCATGCGCGATGGTGCACGCCTGTAAACCCAGCGGCTCAGGTGGCTGAGGCAGGAGGATCCTGAGTTCAAAACCAGCCTCAGCAACAGTGAGGCGCTAAGCAACTCAGTGAGACCCTGTTTCTAAATAAAATATAAAAAAGGACTAGGAATGTGACTCAGTGGTCGTGTGCCACTGAATTCATCCCTTGGTCCCCCTTCCCCCCAAAATAAGAGTTGGATGTGACTACTGTATAAACCACTACAGTATAAATGAAATGGTCTGCAAATACAAGGAATTTTCTAGGCAAATGTAAAACAAGGAAATATTAAGGTGAGCCAAATCATCAGAAAGTATAACTTGAAAAACTAGGTAGGTAGTTTATGTGCTTATTATTTCAGATAAAGAATGAATACTTTTTTTTAGTGTACGTCCTATGTGGTATTTCTATTTTAATGTACATATGCATAGGCAAGTACAAATAATTCAAATTCAACTGGGTTTCTTGGCGTTTGTTGTTTGGTTCTCATTTAAATTTTTTTACCCCCTTTTTAAAATTTTACTCCTGGTGGTGCTGCTGGTGGTGTGTGGGCATGTTAAATCTGGAAACGCTAACTTCAGAGCATTTTCTGTGAGTTACCCGGTCTGAGACATCATGTGTTCATGTGTGGCCTGTAGACATCATGAGTTCGCCACTGATGGACAGACTGGCGGAGTTGGCCAAAAGTACAAACTTACCCAGTAACACTGGCTTCCATGTGTTGAATGAAGTTCTGGTTGGGTGTCCCCAGTCCTGATGGCTTCATTACTTTAGTGGGTCAGATTGAATGGGCCGTTGTAGATAAACCTGTAGATGAACTAGATGAACTTGCTTACTCCATCAGGCCTGTTACTAAGCTCTTTAGCTTTTGTCTCCTAACCTTTTCCATGGGGTGTGCCATAATGGATGCCTTCACTAATTCAGTCTTTGGATGGCTCCAGGTCCTGACAAAATAGCCAGGTGGTTAGTGATGTTCCTGTGTGTGACGGCCTGGGAAAAGGCTGCTCCGATCTCCTGCTGCAGGTAGGAGGGTTGAATGACAAGGATTAAGGCCATCCTTTCCCTGGGTTGCTCACAGCCAATGACTAAGTCCAACAGGGTCTTAATGTTGGTCCATCTTGGGGTCTCCACACTTCTTCAAAGGACAACTTTGGCTTGAGGACTCTTCCTCATCTTAGCTGAGTCATTCTCCGAGCTGTGGTCCACTCCAACGTTCTGCCCAATCATCCTTCTTTTGTCTCTTCATAAATGGCCCATGCCTGTCATCCCAGCAGCTAGGGAGGCTGAGGCAGAAGGATTACAAGTTCCAGGCCAGCCTCAGCAACTAAGCAAGACCCTGCTGGGGATGTGGTTCTGTGGTTAAGTGCCCCTGGGTTCAATTCCTGGTACCACAAACAAACAAAACCCCTCTCAACAAAAACAAGTGTTAGGCCTGTATCATGGTCTCAAGGCTACTCCTGCTCCCTCCCTTTAGTCCCTCACAAGCCTTCCCACTCCTGTACCAGTCTACCTTTCATTAACTTAATCCTGTCTTGGCATTTAGTTCTTGGAGGATTCTAATTGAAATACAATGTGAAGGTTTCTTTCCATCAATCTTGGAGTTGTCTATTCTATAGCCAAAAATAGCACCTGGCATTTGGCTGATGTTTCAGCATATCGAGTGTGTGGGCCCCAACAATTTATGACAGTGGTGTGTGTGTTCCCCCATCTCAGAGACAAGCCATCAGTGAGCCATGCCTGTCAGATGGGAGTCTTACCAAAGAGTCCCCAGTGAGCCCAATGGCTAGGTTTTCCAGTGAGTGGAACTTCCTGTGTCTCAAGGGTAGATCACCACCTGTTCCTGATGTTGGTTAAGGTATCAGGGACCAGGTTGAAGCTCTGTTTGCAGGTTCTATTTCCATTTTGCTACAGAACTGAGTATTTCCATTCAGATAGGACTCAACATGAGGTGAAGATATGAGGTGTCAGAATCTTCATATTTCCTTTCCAGTAATATTCTCTTTTCTCAGAGGGGGTTAGTTTCAGCCTTGGCAGCAGAAGGAAGCCCTTGTGGACTTGACTGGTAAGAAAGTAGAATCCCACTTCCAAAGTCTCAATCCACTGTGAGGTTGATCCCTATAATCTGTGACTCCGTGGGTCTGAAGATGATGATGGGAGACTCCAGGACACGGTTTGCTTTGCTGATGATTGTATTGCTTTCACGGTTTCTGCCATAGGTATCCACCGGGCCCCCTGCCCCCAATGTAGTTACTTATCTCTTATGCAAATCCTATAGTAAAATTCTTAGATATGGAGAGTGCTGTTTCCAAAACAGGACAGTGAGAGGTTGGGCCTCCATCCCTGCAGTCCTCCACAGGAGAAGAACTTTGTCTTTAATAGATTAGTAGGATGTCTCTTTGGGCTGTGGCACAGAAGTCCCTGAGAAGTTCACCTGGGAGGCAGGATTATTTCTTCTTCCTTGGAAACCCATTCATTTTGGGCCAACTTTTCTAAGATAAGGTGCAGTGGAATGCACAAGTACACTCAGTTTAGGTGTCATCAGTAGAGTGGAAGGTTTGGTCCAAACCTGCAGTTGTCACTATATTGGCATTTGTTCAGCTCACTGATAAGGTATACTGGGGAGTTTGTTACAGCATCACTTGCCTTGGTAGATGAAGGCAAATGATGTCAGTCCTCTCAAGAAATAGACAAAGCATTCCAAAGAACATAACAGAGTTCAGTGAGGAGAGTACTAACAGAGCTCTGAGCTGGACTAAGTATAGTGAGGTGCCCAGGGGTTAGCACCAGAGGGGAGCTGTTACTATCCCGAAAGAGCAATGTGAGGGGGCAGTTTTATCTGAATTAGGGGATCTGAAGATAGGAAAGAGGGAATTGGGCACCAGGCATCCAAAGGAGTCAGCACAGAGGAACACAGTCACAACCCAAACCTCCACAGATGGACAGTAAATGCCTTGATTTCTCTTTTCTCTTTCCGTCCCCAGTATCCCACTGTTGGGGGCCATCTGTGGGCTGTGTGTGGATGACATCAGCATCATAGCCAGTGAGGGGGTAGATCTGGCATTGGAAACTTCCCTTGGCAGTCCCATCGAAATAGATCACCCAAATGCAAGAGCACGGGAGATGGGGTGACCTGCTGCAGCCACACAGCCTCTCAGAGATGGGTGTAACCGGCCAAGATGCCAGTCAATCTGCTGACTGCAAGACACCATGAAGCAAGACTCCTCCCCTGAAACCTTATCCCTGCCTTTGCTGCATCCCCTTAAATAAACCACAGGAGCCATTTTTTTAATCGTCCAGCCCCAGCTCCTGTGTGAGCTGGATCTATCAGAGTCTCTGCTTTAAAACTATTTTTCTGACTCTGTCTCTTTGGTTTTTCGTGAATCATTTCTGACTTATTTTTTCTGGTGGCTTACATCCACCTGGGCAGAAAGAAGGACCCCCTGGCGAGGCACTGGCAGCCTTTCCATATCCCACCAATGCTTAACTTTGACTAAGCCCCACCAGGCTGGATAACAAGGAAGCCCAGGTGAAGGAGTTTGTAGAGATCAGTCTTCTGGGGTACAGAAAGGGATAGAGCCTGTTTTTCTTCTCTTCCTGTACAGTATAAAAAAGCAAATACTTGCCCATGCAAGCCTATGTACAGTGTCAGTGCAAGATCAACAGCAACCATTGAACTGTTTAAGCTTCCGCAGGACACAGGCAGACTCTAGACACTAAGGGCTGCCCCAGCCCTGTAGCGCTATTGAACTGGTGGGTGGTAGTGTTCAGCACCCTGGCCAGTATTACATCTTGGTTGAGAATAGTGCATTTTGTCTTTGCCTGGTGGGAGAGTTTATTTCAATAAAGCAATCTTGGCAGGCTTTGAGATTACAGGCCATTCTTGGCTGTAGACACACTTAGTCCACCATATTAGAAGACACAAAAAGGGAACACTTAAAATATATCCAAATGGCAGTTCCAGAAGGTTCATGGGCTGTAAGAAAACATGAACAAAAGAAAAAAATAAGTGACATTTGGTGAATTCAGGAATATTTAAAGTTTCTGCCTAAGAAAGAGGCAAGCAACTAAGTCTCAGAACTCAGTTTGAATAGTTGCTAGAACTGTGCCTATAAATCTTTTACATCCCTTTCATGATTCTCATTGGGCATGAAATTGGCTGTGGTTTTCCTCTGTGGGAGCAGCTAAATCCATTCTTCATCACCCCAGTACTTTTCTCCTTCTCCCTGATCTCAGACACTGCTGAATTTTCCTGGGCTCTGAAGAGGTGGGTCTTCTTACCAATCACTAGCAGCCTTTCAGCTCAGGTGTTTTTTTGTTTTTGTTTTTGTTTTTTGAATTTTTTTTAGGGGGGAGGTGCACTTATTTTGGGGAATTAAGGTCTCAATGTTGTCCTCCCGTCCCTCATTTACAGGGCTCCCAGATGGCTCCAAAAACACGTAGCTAGCCCTGAGTCAAAGTGGAGCTTGGGGCACAACCGACAAGTAGCTGCAGTTCAGAGGCTGAGGGCACAGAAATCCAAGGCTACTACTATAATTGCAAATTGGAAGTCAGGGCTCAACAGAGAAGGAGGAGAATGTAGAAGATCCTCTTGCCCCATTCCATTGCCCATCCTAGCTCTCAGCTCTCTTGTCCCATTTGTAGGACCCCCTAGGATTAGGCAGAGTAAGACTGACACATCCCAGAAAGAGGCCAATGGAGCTGGACCCTGGACTATTGTGTTTTACATATGGGGAGGGGGTACATCTAGCCCATTATTTAGAAGAACTCTCTAGAGCTCAGCATCTCCTGACTTCCTGTCATACCACAAGCTAACTCACCCTGCTGAGGCAACCAGTTACTAAACCACGAAAACGAGAGGGAAAATGAATGTCCAGGGCCATTTGGATCTGTCTGTCCCCAACAAGTTTTTAGGGAGTATACTTTTCACCTTCTGTTTTCTTCTCAGTTCCTCAGCCCAAATGCTACACATGATAAAACGTGAATTAATGTCTGAAGAATTTATCTGAATGGCCCTTGGGAACTTCAAAGCCAAAGCTACAATGTGATTACCAAGAAGTTGGGTATTGTCTGGTAAGGACTGTTCTAGTCAAGGTGACACTGGGGTCCTGAAGGAACATGTAAGTATATTTATTTCTCAAGCTTTGTTCATTCTATTCCTGAGAAAAAAAGGAAACTTTAAAAATAAATTCCACATACAAACATAGGAACAGCAGCCATAGGCATGCTTAGTCATGTCTGGTTGCAATGGATAAGGAGTTATAAGGGGCACTGGTCATAGGCATGCTTAGCAATAATTGGTTGCAATTGATAAGGAGCCAGCTCCATGGACATGCAAAAAGAACACGCTCTGTTGCAATTACATCATCTCACTGGACATGACCAATGGACATTGGGTGAAACCAATGTCTCACTAGGTGTAACTAATAACCAACGAACAACACCAACTTGGAATTATGTTTCAACTGTTTGTCTTGCCACATCAAAGAACTTTGCTCTGAGGACATCAGTGAGACTGGCCGCCTTGCTGTCTGTCCCCAGATTGAATCCACTATTCCCTGACATCCAACAGTCGGCTGGAGAGAACCATCAGACAACAACAATGTCTGCTCTTCAGTTAAGAGAAGTTGCATGGCATCAGGACGTAATTTGGGGCTCGTGTTTGCCCTAGGATTGTGTGATTTGTTTATAGCGTTTAATTAGTGTGCATTGAATGCTAGTTGGGATGCTCCAGCACACCCACACTTTTTGCATTAACTGTGTTTGCATTGGTGTGATCAAATACTTGCTTGCATTTAAAGACAATCCTCGATTAATTATAAATAGCGCTGCTCACAAGAGTTGCTTAGGGCCTTGCTAAATTGCTAAGGCTGGCTTTGAATTTATGATCCTCCTGCCTCAAACTCCAAGTTGCTGGGATTACAGGTGTGCACCACCATGCCCAGTTCCTTCCCCTCTTCTAAAGCATAGAAGACCTGGATTAACAAGTCCTGGGCTCTTCCTTCCCACCCCTTTGTCCAGCCATTATTGGTGGCAGAGTGGGGTCAATAGGAAGCCAACACCCAGGAAAGGAAGGGCTGTCCTGGATCCTAACTACCTGCATTGCTTCCCCAACCTCCTTCACCTGTCTCATAACATGTTGGAGAGAAAATGAAGTCTGGGTTGAGGCTACCTCCTCAGGAAGGCCTGGTCTGTGGCACAAGGGGCTGGCAATCCAATGGTATCTTCCAAAGAAGGAATGGCAGAGGGTGGCAGTATAGAAAAGACAGGCTGGAGGAGCACAGTGGGAACTCTGGGCCCAGTCACGAGGGAGAAGCAAGTCATTCATCTGACTTGCTTTTCACCTTTTAGTGGTATTCATGGTGGGAATTTTTTTTTTTTTTTTGGTACTGGGGATTGAACTCCGGGCCCTTTTCCACCGAGTTACATCCTCAAGCCCTTTTTATAATTTTGTATTTTGAGAGAGGGTCTCACTAAGTTGTTCAGGGCCTCACTAAATTGCTGAGGCTGGCCTTGAACTCGTGATCCTCCTGCTTCAGACTCCCAAGTCTTTGGGATTTCAGGCATGAGTCACCACACCCAGCTGAGAATTAACCATTTAAAAATAAATAAAAACATAAAAACATGTGTTCAGAGATACAGATCTTCCCTTTTGCTTTAGACTTTACTATGGCTTGCATGTCCTTATTTGATTTTGTTTTTATATAAGATTTCAGTGTTTTGTTTATTATGGATTTTTTTTGCATCAAGTTTGATTTTTTAAAGGCATGGCATTAAAATGTTATTTCTCATGATTACTGAGGTGTTTTTTTTGGCACTTCTCTTCTGTTTTATGCCCCAGACAAGTGCCTCTCTCACCTCACCTTAGTCCTGGTCAAGACAGTAATATAACTTCATTTTTTGGTCTTCTATATTAGGTCACAGCTTAGAGCAAGTATAAGAGCAATGGGATAGTAGAAACAAATGCAGTGTACCTGAAAACCCCACCAGCCTTTGGATTTAAAATAAGTAGCCTATCTGAGAGAGAAATAGAAATAAGCAGAAATTAGGATCAATTGACTTTATAAACATTTACCTACATAACAGGCATGATTCCCTAGTAAACAGAAAAGACTGCTGTCTTGGGCCAACCTGGATTTAAATTTTCTACTTATCAAATGCCATACTATGTCCTGAGTTTACAAGGATAAATAAGTCTTGAGTTTACAGTTTGGAGAGACAAACAAAGAACAAACAACCTGAACCCAATTCAGTAAATAATATATATGCATAAATACTTTGGAAGTTCAGAGATATGGGCAAGAGGTTATTTCACTTTTCTGGGCAAGAGTAGGGGTTATAACTATAAAAACAAAACCATAAATAGAAGGCATTAATGACATATTGAACCGAGAAAATAGACTTTTTTTGGAGACAGTGAAGGAGTTTATTTGCACTTTTCCAAATACCAGAGAAACTTTCTCCAGGACATGACAAGAGAAAATTTAAATCCAGGTTAGTTCAAGAACTAGTTTGGCAAACTTAGTGACTGCTGTATGTATAAGCTTGGGAAATATTTATTGGATATCTAGCCAGGCACTTGATAAAAACAAAGGGTTATTATCATCTTTAATTCACAGTAGGAGGGCTGGTTTTTAGAGATGAGGAGCAGGCTCATAGAATTTAGATAAGGTTAATTCGTCCAACATGTCACTATTAGTCAAATAAATGACAGGTACGTGAAGTCCAGGTCTTCACGAACTCCCCAAGCCCTCACCTATCCCTACACCATACTGCTCCTAGAAAAGCAACGGGAAAGAAATCCGACAAGGCATGTGTTCTTTGGTTCAGGATCTGTTACACTTACTTCTTCCACTCCCATTTTAATACCATCCTGGCAAAGCTGAAGAAACAGCCATCTTGTGCCTCTGTCATTATGCCCTCCGGGGGGTCTCAGTGCATCCCTCTAATCCTCAGAGATCTAAACCTTAGCCAAATAAATGAATTAAAAAATCCATTTACTATGTACTTTGCATTGCCCTAATAGGCTGACAAATAGCCAAATTAAGCGTCAGAGCCGACACTTGAGTCAGTCTTAAGTATACTTGTTGCTTGAGGAGGGGATGGTAAAATTATGCCCTCGACGATCTTGTGCCAGCTGGGAAGACGAGCCTTCTTCAGCGTCCCTGGCTGATTCCTAGTCTTGCTCCAATCGAATGGACAAGCCTCGGACCAGCCCTGCTGTGTGGGAGGGACACGTGCGACCAGGGAGGCTGAAGTGGGAAACGAACGGTTCCTGGTTGGGAAAACGAAGAGTAGCGATGGGTTTCGGAGCCCAAGGGCTGGGAGTAGTTAGTGTGCGATTTGGGGTGAGATTTTGAGGATTCCGGGTGTAAATTTGCCCATGAGGGACTGAGGGACTGAGGGGCTGCAACAGAGGATTCGGGAACAAAGGCTGACAAAGATCTGGGCAGGTTTAGGAGCTGCAACGAGAGGAGGGATCAGGGTAGGTGGGAACACCAGCAGAAGCAAATGCTGCCGCGGAGAATCCAGCGCCCGCCCGCAGCCTGCAGCGGAGGCGGAGGCGGGGGCGGGGCCTCCCCGGGAGCCGCCCCGGGGACCGCCCTGAGGGCGGGGCTAGCTGGCAGTTACATAACAAACCTGTGCTAGCGGATGGGGAGCGGCTCGGGCGGTGGCGGGGGCGGGGCTGGGGCGGGGCTGGGGCGGGACTAGGCTTGCACCGGGCCAGGCAAGATGGCGGCCATGGAGGCCGAGACGGTGCCTATGACCCTGGAGTCGCTGCCCACCGATCCCCTGCTCCTCATCTTATCCTTCTTGGACTACCGGGACCTAATCAAGTAATAGGGCGGTGCGCATAGCCGGGGTGGGAGAAAAGGCGGTGAGGCAGGAGGGAAGGAGGCTGGGGACGCCGACAGGACTGGACCCTAGCGGCACCAGAAGGTGACGCCAGGGCCGCCCTTATCTTGCAGAACCAGCGGGGCCGGGGGAGACCGGGCGGAGAGGGCCCGGCCCTGGGGTCTTCCTCCCGTTCAGGCCTCAGGCCCCAGGAGACAAGAGCTCTCTCTTCCAGGCCTCGCCGAGGCCCAATTGCAGGGAGGGAGGTAGCGCCCGGGTGCCGCCCCGCCGCGACCCGTGGACCACCGCTGGTTCCGCAGAGGCCCTTCTGGGTCTGGCCCAGCCCTGGACTCCGTAGATAAACCCCTGTCGTGGCGGTCGCTTGTCTCTGTTGGCCTCCTCGCCTGCAGAATCCTTTGCCAGCGTGGGCAGGTAGAACGCGCGAGGAGGCAGGCGACCCCTGACCCCCCAGGTGCCGCACCCGTCATCGTGGTCGCTGGCAGAGGTTACTTCGGACTTGTGTGTTGAGAATTGTTTTGTTCTCAACTGTCCTCCTTATGACTGGACGCTGGAATTTTGTATTTTGGTTCTGACTTCCGGTGATGCGATACAGGTGACTGTCTTTCGCAGGGTTTCCCACTTTAGAGCATCTGTTCCAAAAATAAACACCGGTTGCTGGTAAAGGTGGTTCAGTTCTTTTAAGAAATTGGGATAGTCTGGAATGGAGGAAGAAAAGGCGCTTCCTCGACCCCCCGGGTGTCAGGATTGTTTACATCCTTGACAGCGTGGCTTTGAGTTTCTTGTGCTACCTACCATGAATGTTTGCAGAGGAGACAAAGTCGCTCTCTGTACTGGTAGGCAAGGCCTGTTTGGATTTTTTTTTTTTTTTTTTTTTTTAATAACCGTTGGTTCTAGCCGTTGATGATTGTGGTTTGTGTTATTAAGGGTCCTTATAGGTATACATATTACTTGGAGTTAACAGATAGCTAGATGTTGGTAGGCCTAGCTAAGTGGTTTCAGAGGGATATCTCTAGTTTCTTTCTGGCACCTCTACTAGTACCTGCTACTGCTTTTATTTTTCTAGAAAAATGATTTTTTTCCCCTACTCAGGCTGTATTAAAGAAGATAAATAGTTTTTCTTCAGGAAAGGCTGTTCAGCTCGAACTGCTTTAATCTGGAATATTCTGTTGCTATGACCTCTTGCTGTCTAGACACCCCACCCCCTTTTGATTGCTGCCAGAGTGATCGTCCCAAGACACATCTGGCTGTCATTCTCAGTACGAATAAAAACCTTAAAAACCTTCATTACTCCTTATTTACAGATTGTAACCTAAACTTGTGGGGCATATAAGGCTTTTATCATCTGGCTTATTTTCTAAGGCCTTTCAGATAGCAGAAGCAAATGCAGTGTACTTGCTTCTTTTTCATTTTGTGGCTTAAGCTCTTGACCTTGCTGGAAATATCTTGCTCCCCTCTTAACCTGACAAGGTGAAATTCCTCTAAGACCTTCCTTTACCTTCTTCCTTCCTGTACAGAATTTATTTGCCATACCAAAAATATGGTGTGTTCTCAAATGTAAAAAATGTTTTTATCTTTATATTCATCATTTATTCAAAAGATTTTTGTTTTTTGGAGTACCTTCGGTGTGCCAGCCTATTAAATGTTAGGGATACAATAGCGAACCAGGCAGATAAGGTATCTCATGGAGCTTACAGACTAATGGGCAAGATGGAAAGACAAGTACATAAGAGGTGCTTAGTGCTTGGAAGGAAATAGATTGCTATGTTAAAAAGTTGGGAAGAAGAGACAATCGACTCACAGCAGAAGGAGCTGCCATATATGAAGCAAGGCATAGTGCAGTACTGGTAGAGGGAACAGTGTTTTCACTGAGACTGATGGGACTTTAACAGCATGGCCTATTGGAGGAGCTAGAAGGCTGGTGTTGTTGGAGGTAGGCAGTGACTCACAGGCAGACTGACTTGAGGCTGGTGAGATCATGTAGGATCTTGTGAGCCAGAGGGAGGAGATTTTATTCTAAATGCATTAGGTAGCAATCAGAATTTTAAACAGATGCACCTGACCCCTTGGTAAATGCTTGTGGAAATCAGTTGAGTTGAATACTATTGAATTTTATGCACAGACGTGTCCATGTACTTAAGCTTCATCCTTGTACCATATAGTCCAACTTAACAAATGTCCAGCCAATTGCCAAGCACTGACAGGTTTAGGACGTGTTTGTTCAACTGTATTGGTTTAGATTGGATTAATTCACTGGGCTCTTGGTATAATATCAGTTACATAGTTTCTCCATTCCAAGTTGATTTATCACACACCATTTTCTACCTTCATTGTGTGTCACAATAACCAGTGGCAAGTTTTTTTTTAATAAAAATTTTTCTTTTATTAGTGCATTGTGGTTATAATAGTTATAACCAAACTATAATAGTTTGATTTATTTTGACAAAATCATATGTGCATGGAATTTGATTTACTCCATTTCAATACCTAGTGCTCCCTTTGTCCCTTCCTTCTTTTCCACTCCCACTTCCTGTCCTCTACTGGTCTTCCTTTCACTTATTTTTTTGGGCAGGGGGTACTGGGGATTGAATTTGGGGATGCTCAACCACTGAGCCACATCCCCAGCCCTATTTTGTATTTATTTAGAGACAGGGTCTTACTGAGTTGCTTAGTGCCTTGCTTTTGCTGAGGCTGGCTTTGAACACGAGATCCTCCTGCTTCAGCCTCCAGAGCCACTGGGATTATAGGCATGGGCCATTGCTTCCCGGCTCACTCATTTTTTTTTCTTTGGCACTTTATAGATATGAACAGTGGTGGAATTCACTGTGGTATGTTTATACATGCATATTGCATAATTTTTGTCAGATTCATTCTATAATAGTGGCACTTTTTAAACATCCCAATGCCTAGGGTACAGCTCTCACTTTAAGCCAACTGAATCAGACCCTAGAGCAGTAGTTTTCAACCTTGAAGTGCATCAAAGTCACCTTTGGTTCTCATTCCCAATTCTTTTATGTTGTTTAACTATTGGGGCAAGTAGAGGGAGAGTAATCAAGAATAGAGAAAATGGAACCTGAATTTGTAAAACTAGAGGAATTCTTGTGTTGACAAAAGTTAGTTTGGTTATTCCCTGAGCTCAACAGAAAAGGAAGAGGATGCTGTTTCTATAAAATTTGAAAATCAAAGGCTGATATGTTTATCATAGATAGATCAGTTTTTAACATGCCTGCTTTTGGCCTTTTGACAAACTCCATGTAATGTAAGATTTCATGAGTTGATTAGTTATTGCCCAAGTGAGATCTTTGTATATCTACTTTCTATAAGTTATGATTTCTAAAGGATAGAAATCCACTTTCCTAATCTTAGGTTCAGTTCTTTTTTACAAATTAATTATGTAGGGTAGCATTATGGGATTAGAGCATTATTGTGTTGGAAATCTCAATATAATAAGAAAATCATGTGCTTCTTGTAGTTCATGTTGTAGGGCAGTTGATAACTTGTATAGCCATAAATGCCAAATAGAACTATAATGATGTAGATATTCTTTTTAGGGGTGGACTATCCAATAGTTGCTTTAATGAAAGAATATTTTTTAGCTACAGTATTTTTTTCCTTTAAGAAAAAAATTAGAACAAAGCAAAGGGCCTCTACATTTAGTATCATACATCTTACAGATCTTAAAAAATACATGAAAACCACTTTGTTTACACCTGAATAATGTTTCTTCCAATACATAGAGATAATTACTATTCTGATAATTACTACTCTGATAAATGTAGAAAAGCTCCTTGATTTGATGTTAACTCTAATTTTATATGTATTTATTTTTAATAGACTCTTGGAAATTGCAATTGTAGTGGTTTCAGGATTTATGTGTGAATCAAAATAGTTAAGATTTTACTACTCACAAGGGGTTATACTAACACATTAAACAAAATTTAGAAAGTATTTTTTGTATTTATAAGGATAGCAAGAGGAAAATAAGTAAAAGGAATAAAACAATTTAATAAAGACTATTTTCATCTTTACTTTAAAAATGTTTTTAAAATTTTTATTTTGTACTAATTGTGAATTTGGTTACCACCAGTTGTTGCTATGTCAGTCGAAGACTTAGCCAGCTATCAAGTCATGATCCACTGTGGAGAAGACATTGCAAAAAATACTGGCTGATATCTGAGTAAGTATTCAGGGAACAGGTATTTTTTTATGTGTGAATGGGGTGGGGGGATTAAATTTTTTAGAATAAAATTTCAACTTATGTTTTAATAGATTTGTAATAATTGTACATGTTTATGGGCTGTGGTGTAATAATTTCATACATGTGTATAATGTATATTAATCAAATCAGGCTAATAGTATTTTCCTCTCCTTAAACATTTATCATTTCTTTGTATCCGAAACTTCTTTTCGTTCTTTATAAAATGTTATAAAATATATAATGAATTGTTGCAAACTACTATGCTATAAAACACTCATACTTATTCCCTACTTAACTGTGTCTTGGTACCTGTCATTCAGCTCCATCTGATTCCCCTCTGTTCTCTCCTTCCTAGCAGCTGATGGGGAACATGCATTCTCAAAACTTGATCCTTATAACACTATTCTGTTTTCTCTCTAGACTGTATCTCTATATCTCTAGACTGTATCTCTGTATCTCCTCTGATGGCTGTTCTTGTGCCTGCCGATAATGTTGGTATTCTCAGTTCTTGGTATGCTCAGTTCTTGGCCCACCATTCTCTCCCTCTGTGAACTCTGCATGTGTTGTTCCAGTTCCTGGTGACCACTTGAGAGTGCTCCTAACTCCCAGACCTGAGTCTCCCCACTGACATCCACCACCCAACCCCAGGCTCTAGGCTGGTTGTCTGCTAGACTTTTCTCTTGGCTGTTCCACACAGGTTAACAAATTTGAGAGAATAAAAGTGTAGATAAACAGTGAGAGTTGGGAAAGGTGAAAGAAAAGATGGGAATACTAACAACTTTCTTATCAAGGATAGTAACAAAAGTTGGGGAAGAAGTAGAAGTTTATTATTTAAAGCTGCAAGCTTTTAGTTCTATCAGACTAAACATTAACAACAGAGCTGTCTCATGTACAGAGGAGGAACTGGGAAGCGGGTATTTGAAGTATTGCTCTGTCCCTATCTTTCACTTTGAGATATTAACTTATATTTCCTTTGAGGGGTAGGGCTTAGAATGGGAAACTAGGTTTGTTTTTTGTTTTTTTTTTTTTTAACCACAAGTCCTTTGGTACTTTTAAATTACTTTTATTTTATTGTTGTTGTTATTTTTATTTTTTGTGGCTCTGGGAATGGAATCAGGGCCTCATACATATTAGGTGAGTGTTTTACCACTGAGCTGTCTCCAACCCAGTTCTTGAGTACTTTTTAGTTTTTAATATGTATGTATAATTTAGATTAATAAAAAGATGCTTCCTTTTTCTCTTCAACCCCCATTTAAAAAAAAAAAAAAAAAAAAAGCCCATCTCATTTTGTTCTTTTCCCAGTCCTAAACCTATCCTTTTGTGTTTCTAGTCTTCATGACAGCTGCATCTGTCTAGGCATCCAAGCCAGAATTAGGAATCATCTTTGATCTCCTGTCTTACATTCTTTCAGTTACCTTCCTGAGGTTAGCTTCTGTATATTTCTCAAGTCTTCCTATTCCTTTCACCTCGATTAGTTCAGTTCATCTTCTCTTACCAGGACTATTGCAAAACCTTCCTAACTCCTCTCTATGCCTCTAGTTTATATCCCTCAAATACCCCTATTAATCTAAAACCACAATTCTGCTTTTTTTTTAATATTTATTTTTTAGTTGTAGGTGCACACAATATCTTTATTTTATTTTTATGTGGTGCTGAGGATCGAACCCAGTACTTCACACATTCTAGGCATGCATTCTACCACTGAGCCACAAACCCAGCCCCAATTCTGCTTTTTTTAATCTCCCCATTGAACTCCTTTAGTGGCTCTACGCTTCCTACAGGAGAAAGCCAAAGCTCATTAGTATGTGACCTTCAGGTCTTCTGTGGCTGTTCTGTCCTCTCCCACTTATACTTTATTCTTTCTTCCAAAAAAAGTGTCTTTATTTTTTATGCCTTCAGTGGCTAAATGTTTGCAGAATTATACCAAATTGAAATGTTGAAATATATAGTTATTTTAATCCTTTGTGATTCTCTGGCTTATTCTGTTATTATCATTAGATTCTAAGTGTTCTCTAAAATAGAACATACCTTTTTAAATTTTGTAGGGGTACTGTTCACATTATATTTTATTAAGGATTAGAAAACTTAGAAAAAATTAAGTAGAAAGTAAGAAAATAGTGACTCAATCCCATCATGTCACCAGTAATTCCTATTACAATTTTTGAGGTATGTATCACTTTTTGTTATCTAGTCTCCCATTGTGGCTAAAATAAGTGAAGAAGAAAGGCAAATCACAAACTCCCAATAAAGTGTGTTGGTAAGTGTTGAAAATATATCCTGGTATTATTTGAAAAGATTTTTAATCTCATTTTAAAAATCTGTTTAGGGAAGAGAAAACACGGAAGAATCAGTGTTGGAAATCTCTCTTCATAGATACTTACTCAGATGTAGGAAGATACATTGATCATTATGCTGCTATTAAAAAGGCCTGGGATGATCTCAAGAAATATTTGGAGCCCAGGTGTCCTCGGATGGTCTTATCTCTGAAAGGTACTGGAAATGCAGAATCCCCCTCCCCCCATTTGGTTACTGTTAGTATAAATAGCTTATTTTAAGTAACTTTGAATCTATTATCTGTGCAACTGTGCTAATCTAACCTTGTCTGTAATTTCACTAGTCACATTTGGCCAAGGAAGCAGAATACCAATATTATTAAATGCACCTGTGCTGTAGAGCCTGCCCTGTTTTTGTTCAGCCTTGGGACCCACATTGTTATTTACTAGAAGAGAAAGCTGAACAACTCCTTTCATCTTTTTGTTTGTTTTATGTAAAGAAGTTAATAATGCTATGCTAATGCTAAGATTGTTTAACTATTGTGATTTCTTTTCTTTTTTTTTTTTTTTTTTTTGTGCTGGGGATTGAATCCAAGGCTTTGTG
This sequence comes from Marmota monax, assembly GCF_021218885.2. NCBI lineage: Eukaryota > Metazoa > Chordata > Mammalia > Rodentia > Sciuridae > Marmota > Marmota monax. The sequence goes on along the minus strand of NW_026692072.1, from coordinate 844,565 downwards.
TATGCTTGGCAAATGCTTTACAACTGAGCAGCATCCATAGCTCTTCTTATTTTTTTATTTATTTTGAAACAGGGTCTTGCTAAGTTTCTTAGGCTGACCTTGAACTTGCTAACCTTGAACTTGCCTGAGATTACAGGCTTGTCCCACCACGCCCAGCTTATCATTTCTTTTTGAAAGTTTTTTTTTCTTTTCTTTTCTTTTTTTTTTTGTGTGTGTGTTTGTAGTACTGGAGATCAAACCAAGACTTCACCCATACTAGGCAAATAGTGAGCCAATGAACTACCCACAGCCCAACAGATAATTTTTTATTTGAAAACTTTGCATATAGTATCGGCATTCTTTTTATTTTCAGTACAAGTAAATGTTAATCTAATATTTGGAAAAATCCTGGGTCTTTAAGAATATAAGAGCAGTATAATAAAACTTTATGCTTATTTTGATATTTACACAAAGTGGTGAAACTAAGATTTCAGCTGAGGTTTATTTGGCCCCAGAATTCTGTGTACTTTCTACTATACTATTATTGTCCAATTTCAGCAAGAAATATTAACAAGTTATAGTAATTTTATTGGTTAATTAATACCAATGAAAATGCATAGATATATTGCCACTTATCTGCTTTGTCTTCTAACATTTTTCAGATTTCTTCAATGAAAGAAATGTACACGTTTTGGTTTTATTAAGCTAAAATTGGAATCCATTCTCAAATGTTTTCCTTTATTTAGAACCAATATCTCTTTTGAAATAGCATTTCTTTTCTCTTTCATATTTCCATTATAATTTCCTATGCAAATATCACTTTCATACCCATTGTGTCTAAACTGAATTTCTAGAAGGTAGAAGAAAATTATTTCAGTAGAGAGGGAGTAGAGTAGAGCTTTGAAGAAAAGAACCTTGGTTAGTATTTTTAATAACATGTTTGCTTGGAAGAAAAGAATAATATTATTATTCTGCTGGTATGTGGTATGAAATATTTCAAGAGGACAATAATTCTGAAAAACAGGTATTTAGTGGTGATAAGTTAAATAGGTAATAGCTTGCAGTAGCTATTATTTATTAAGTATAAGCTAGGCACTAAATTTAATATTTTGTGAGAATTCACTTAATTTGCAAAAATCCTATGAGACAGGTTATTCTATCCCCCTGCCCCTGACCTCCAGTGCTGGGACTTGAACCTAGGGACACTCTACCACTGAGCTATATCCCCAAAATGTTTTTTGTTTTGAGACAGAGTCTTGCTCAATTGCCAAGGCTAGCCTTGAACTTGGGATCCTCTTGCCTCAGCCACTAAGCCCAGCTGTATTTTTGTTTTATAGGGGAGCTACCTAAGGCATTAAAAAAATGACATTGTTTTCCTTCACAAAACAAAAGGTAAAGCCGGGTATTGAATATAAGGCTGACTCCCACCAAATTGGTTGAAAGGAGAGAGGATCTATCCTATTTTGTTTAGAATGTCTTAAGTCTCTTTAAGGTCTAGTCCAGTATTAGGACATTTGGAATATGAGAATGTAGACAGCTTCTTCTCTTTTCTTTCTTTCTTTCTTTTTTTTTTTTGTTGTTGTTGTTTTGCATTCAGTTTGGTATTCCTAGGCTCTGCTGTTTTGTACCTAGCAGTTGGAGGTAGGGTTGTCAGAGAACTCCTTGACAGTTCCTGCTTTACTGCCAGGTGCCAGTTCTCAAGGACTTGCCTTGAGTGGAACAGGATAAAAACCCTTGGTATCTACAGTGCTGGGAACTCTAGGAGCTCTGGGCATATGAAGTTTACAATTTTAGCAGGAGTCTAGCTGCTCACCTCAGATGCCTCATTCCCTGATTCAATTTCAAAGTTATAGAAGTGGCAGATAAGAAGGATGATTGGTGAGTAAACAGGCATTAGGCTTGGGACACATTTTATGAAGCGTACCTTCAAATTTCATCTTTATCTTACGTGTTGGTTTAGAATTTTGGAGTTGAAAGAGCATTTAGAGATCATTTAGACCATGGGCTGGCAAACTTTTTCTTTAAAGAGCCAGATTGTAAATATTTTAGGCTTTCTGGGACACATGGTCTGTTGTTCAACCTTGCTATTTCAGAAAAGCAGCCATAGACAATACATAAGCAAATGGGTATAGGTAGGTTCCAATAATACTTTATTTATAGAAATAGGCAGCAGGCTAGGATTTTTAGCTTGTGGACTACAATTTGCCAATCCCTAGTTTATACTAGCACACTCATTTTGCAGGTGAAAAAGGGCCTAGTGTAAGGCCCTATAACTAGTAGTAAGTGATGGAGGTAGAAGAACTCCAATCTGGGTTTCTTGGCTTCTGGTAGCCTTTCACTGCTTCCTCATTTGAGTAGGTGAAGGGGGAAGGGAAGTGAATGAATATTTGTTAAGTACCAGTAAAATACTTTATTAAATAAGCACATGAAATCTTATATAATCCTCACTATAATTCTCTCAGGTGGGTGGTGGTATTATTCCCATTTGCAGATGAGAAAACAAGCTGAAATAACTTTCCAGTCAGTAAGTAGTAGAGCCAAGATAAGAACACTGACTGTCTGGCTTCCAAATTCCATGCCTCTTTCAATCTCGATTTTACCATATTATAAATATCTATTTCTTTACATTTCTCTTTTTTTATGTATTGTTTTGTTTTTACTTTTTTCTCTTCTCAAGAATTTCTTAGTTTCTTAATTTTATATGTTAAATATCTAATATCTACAAATGTTAGTTTATTTAGTTCAGGCATTCAGCTTGGTGCCTTATAAACTTTTTGTTTTATTAGAGTAGTTTTAGGCTTATAGAAATGTTGCAAAGATAGTTCTATATATCCCTCAGTTTCAGTTACTCCTAATATTCCACCATATGGGACATTTATCAAAACTAAAAAGTTATCATTAATATGTTGCTACTAACCAAGCCTTAGACTTCATTTGGATTTACCCAGGTTTTTTTTTTAAATTTTTTTTTATTAATGTCCTTTATCTGTTCCAGGATCTTGTCTAGAATAGCACACTGTATTTAGTTGTCATGTTTCTGTAATTGTCTATGGCGGTTTCTCATTCTGTCATTCCTTGTCTTTTTATGACTTTGACAATTTTGAGAAATACTCATTAGGTATTTTGTAGAAAATTCCTCAAATTGGTTTTGTCTGATATTTTACTCAACATTAGACTGGAATTATGGATGTTCAGAAAGATTCTTGCAGAATTGAACTACCTCTCCCATCACATATCATACATGGGTACAATAATGATGTTAATGGATGTACAGAAATGTGCACAAATCACAGGTGCTCAACTCACTGAATTATTCAAAGTGAACATGTTCCTCATAATACTCTCCAGATCAAGAAAGAAGAGTCTCATTTCTACCTAGAAGCCTACTGATATCTCTTGCCTTTTTTGTAGAGTCAACCAACTGTCCTGATTGCTAATGCCAGCAATTTTTTTTCTCTTTGAACTTGATATAAATTGCATGGTTAAGTATGTATTTCATATGAATTGTTTTTGTTTTGGTTGTGAGATTAAATGCTGTTGTGTTTAATGGTAGTATGAGTTAGCTTTTCATTGCTCTGACAAATACCTGGAAGGAATTATTTTGGCTCATAGTTTCAGAGGTTTCAGTCCATGATTGGCTGATTCCAAGGCAGAAACATCATAGTGGTAGGGAGCAACAGAGGAAAACTTCTTAGCTCATGGCAGCCCAAAGCCTGGTATAGTCATCTGTCCTTGATTGTAGGCAATACTATGAATAGAATTGATCTTACACCTGCGATTGGGCCATTATTATATGAAACAGGTGAAGGAATTTTGCAGATATAATCCCAAATTAGTTGAATTTGAGTTCAACTTTATCAAAAGGGAAATTATCTTGAGTGGGTGTCATTTAATCAAGTGAACCCTTAAAAAGGACTGGCCCTTCCTGAAGCCAGAGAGATTCAAAGTGGGAGTGCCACCAGAAGAACAGAATTATACCAATAATCAGTGAACTTGGATGAAGATCCCAGGCAAAAGATTTATAAAATGAGCTAGCAGTCCCAATTGACATCCTGATCTCAGCCTTGCAGGACCTAAACAGAGGATCCAGTTGAGTCATGGCTGAGCTTCTGACCTACAGAAACTAAAATCATAAATGAATGTCTTGGGTCAGTTTCCTGGGGGTGGACTCAGCCTGTTCCACTTCCCCTCAGTCGAGCCTAAAGTAAAGAGGCCAGGTGTCTTCTTATATGGGAGAGATGTTTAAGAAAGGAACCTTACCTGGGCTGTCCTAGCCTCATATTTACTTGAAAAGCAAAAAAAAAAAAAAAAAAAAAGGTATTTTAAGCTGCTACTTATAACAGCAATAAAAAAAACATGTATACCCAGTATGCTTGTAGATAGGTCTTTTTTTCCATTTTGGTTCTGTCACTTTAAAAATTATATTTCGAAGCTGTGTTATTAGGTTCATAAAATTAGAATTATATGACCTGTGTAGTGAATTTAACCTTTCTGTCATTAAGAAAAGCCCTCCATTAGCTGCAATAAAGCTGTTTGCCTTAAAGTTGTGCGATTTTAGGAGAGCTATTTCAGCATTTTTTTTCCCTTCTGTATCTATGTAAAGTTTTATCTCTTGTATATAATTGTGTGGTGGTCTTTTTGTTTGGGGGGTTTTGTTTGTTTGTGGGGCTAGGAATGCTAAGCATTTTAACCTGGTCTGTCAGTTTCTTTTCATTAAATTATTTAGTCTATTTGTGTTTAGTGTTTTACTAATGTATTTGAATTTAAATATCATGTTCACTGTTCTTTATGTTCTTCCTAATTATGTTTTGTTCCATTCCTTCCCTCTTTTATATTTCATTTTTAGGGCTTACCTCAGATGTTAAAATGTGCATCCTTGACGTATTAAAGACTAAATGTAAATCAGTGTTTTTACCACTTCCTGGACAATTAAAATTGAACTTTGGAGTACTTTCATTCCAGTTCACCTTCCTCCTGCCTTTTGTATTATAGTCTTTTGGGGAGGGGAGTGTTGGGAATCAAACTCAGAGCCTTGACCATGTTAGGACCTTACTCAACCTCAGTCCCTTGAATTATAATTTTTGTGATCTTAATTTTCGGTAGTTTTAAAATCCATGAAAACACTTTATATACATTCACTATTATTTTAGAATAACCTTCATATTTACTTTTTCTGATTGTTCTTCATTCCTACCTATATGTTCATGTTTCCATCTGGGAATATTTTATTTTTCCCTAAATAATTTGTGTGTGTGTGTGTGTGTGTGTGTGTGTCTGTCTGTCTGTGGTACTAGAAATTGAATTAAATTCATGATGCTACATCTAGCATTTTATATTTTTTGAGACAGGACTTTGCCAAATTGCCGAGGCTAGCCTCAAACTTTCAATCCTCCTGCTTCAGTCTCCTAAATCCCTGGGATTATAGGCATGAGCCACCTTGCTCAGCTCCTTTTAGTTTTTCTTTCTTTCTTTTTTTTTTTGTATTGAGGATTGGACCCAGAGGTGCTTAATCACTGAGCCACATCCCCAGGCCCATTTTTTATATTTTATTCAGAGACAGGGTCTCCCTGAGTTGCTAAGTGGTTTACTAAATTGCTGAGGCTGGCTTTGAACTTCTGATCTGCCTCATCCTCCTAAACTTTGGATTACAGGCATGTGCTACCGTGCCTAGCAGTCTTTCTTTTAATAGGGGACTGCTACTTCTGAATGTTTTCATATTTTCTTAGTCTAGAAATGTATATATTTCATCTTCCCCAGTGGAGAATATCTTCACTGCATATAGAATTCTAGGCAACACTAATTTTTTTCACCATTCTGAAGACATCCTTCTTCTGACTTCTATTGTTTCTATTGAGAATTCAGTTGTCAGTCTTACTTTGTTCCTTTGAAAGTTGGTTATATCCCCTTTCCCCTCCTCTAACTGCTTTTAAGATTTCTCTTTGTTTTTGACTTTCAGCAGTTTCACCAGTGATTTGTCTCAATACAATTGTAGGGTGCTTTTTGTATCATGGTTTGATATTTTCATCAGTTTTGGATATTTTCTGCGACTGCCTCTTCAAAAATGCTGCCTGTTCCTGATTTTTCTTCTTCTTCTCTTTCTAGGATTCTAATGCATGTATCTCAGATCTTTTCATTGTGTCCTTCCAGTGTGTCTTACATTCTTTTTATTTATTAAAAATAATAAATATTAAAAATAATATTAAAATATTACATTATTTTTTAAAATTTTTTATTTTCCCACCTCTTTTTGTCTTCTGATCCAGTTTCCAGTTTATTTTTCCTTTTTCATTTTTTATAATTTGCTGTTAAACCCTTTCAGTGTATTCTTTTTTTAAAAAGAAATTTTTTTGTAGTTGTAGATGGCACAATATCTTTGTTTTATTTATTTATTTATATGGTGCTGAGGATAGAACCCAGTTCCTCACACATTCGAGGTAAGTGCTCAACTACTGAGCTACAACCCCAGTCCCCTTTCAGTGTATTCTTAATTTTAGTTATTATAATCCTTAGCTCTAAGATTTTCATTCAATTTAGTTTTAAATTTCTAGTTCTCTCCTGAAAGTCCTGTCATTTAATTTATTGAGTACATCAATTGTCATGTTTCCTGACTTCAGGAACTGATGTATTATAGATTTGGCTGTATTTTTTTCCCCTCGGGTCAGATCTTGGCTTTATGTAGACCTTGGTTTTTTGATTGTTTGCTAGACATTACTTGAGCGTGGGGAATAACATTATTTTCCAGAGATTTATTTCTGCTTTTGATTGGCAGCTCATCCTTGGACAAATCACCTCGTTCCATTCAGACATTGGAATCTGGGCTTTATTCTTTGTGAGGACTGATCTATTTTCATTCACCCCTATCTGTGGGATATGACCCTTCTGGATTCTCGCCAACAAAAACTAGTGTTTTTAAAATCAGTTTGTGTGTATGTGTGTGTGTGTATACATATTTTTTTTTCCACCTCAAGTCAGATCTTGGTTTTATGTAGACCCAGTTTTTTTGATTGTTTACTAGATATCCCTCTCTCTTTCTTTAATTCTTTCTTTTTTTCTTCTTCTTTCTTTTTTTAACCTTTGAGCAATGCAGCACAGCTACCTAAAGTGTTGATCAACTTGGGCCATTGTTGAAAGTGGATATCTTCTTCTCTAGGTGTTTGCTATTCCTTCCTACCTTTAAATAAAATCTAGAATATGTGGCAAGTTTTTAAATATGCAAAATTCAAGTTAGTGGCCTCCTCATAGCATGAACTACACCTGTTCCATATGTTCCCATATTTCACATAAAAAGACTGTGTTAAAACTCTAGAGCAATATCAGTTTAGAAAATTTCTGGTATTTTTAAATTTTTATTTTAAATAAACAGATTTTTTAAATACTTTATTTAAAATAAACAGATTTTATTTTAAATAAACAGATTTTAAAAATCAGATTTAGAAAAACAAGATCTACCCCAAGCTTTGTTCTGTATTATAATACAATTATTGTGCATCTCATGGGTACCCATTTCCACATTTTAATGAGTCCTGTTGAGAGGAAACTAAAGAATTTGCTCATTCCATGCTTCAAATAAATTTCAATTCATTTACCTATATTTCAGTAATACAATTTGGACAGAATTCTCTTGTTGAGAGATTGTTTCAGAGGTTAGCAGATAGATTCTATTTCTTTTTAGATTGCTTTGTATCTTCATAATTCTTTCTTTGGTGTGCATTTGCAGAGGGAGCTCGTGAAGAAGACCTAGATGCTGTGGAAGCACAGATTGGTTGCAAGCTTCCTGATGACTATCGGTGCTCATACCGAATCCACAATGGGCAGAAGTTAGTGGTTCCTGGGTAAGGTGTTCAATGTTATGATTATTTTAGTGATGTAAATTACTTTCTAGAATGAAAGTAAATAAATTGTATTTCTAGTTACCCTTAACAGTTAAAGCATATATAAGAATTTCTTCTTCCTCCTTACAGCAGTCATTATACAAAATCTATAACTTGAATTTAAGTTTATCAAAATAAATATATCTCATAAAGATACCATTTCAGGGGCGTTGGGTTCTATCCTCAGCACCACATAAAAATAAAATAAAGATGTGTGTCCACCGAAAACTAAAAATAAATATTAAAAAAATTTCTCTCTGTCTCTCTCTCTCTCTCTTAAAAAAAAAAAAAAAGTGAAGTCTGGTGAAGGAAGGGGGAAATGAGTAAGAGGGGAGAGGGCTTAAGTATAATTGTGAATATGTTGTAATTAAACTGTTAAGAACTCTTGACATGTTCATCCTGCTATAGGCCAGGTAAATTGTTTGGAGAGTTTGATATAGATTCTATCTAGTCTACATGTTAAAAAAAAAAAAAAAAAGTGATAATTTGGGTCTGTGGATTTAGTTTAATGGTAGAATGCTTGCCCAGGCATGCCTGACCCTGGGTTTAATCACCAGTACCAGAAAATTTTAAAAAAAGAAAAGAGTTTTATCTTTTTCAAGTGCAACATATAATTGAATGGCCTATTTAAGACTTCTAAAAAGATGAATCACATTAGGAACCATCAGGTAACCCTTTATCTATATTATTGTCCACATATATGAAGCAAGATTGATTTCTTTTACCTTGCAGATTTCAAGTTTGTGAAATTTGGGACATAGTTGAGGCCAGTTTATCTGATTTACAATGTTTAGCCTGATTATACTGTCTGGTTTCATGAAGTAAACTAAAGGATGTATCAAGATAAAGTTATCAGAGAATTTATCCCTTTAAAAATTAAATTAACCATACATATAGCAAAACACTGGCAAATGAATAGATCATGGCAAGATGGATTCTTTAAAGAAATTACATTTCTTTTTTTTTAAGCTGACATTTAGACAATTTAGACATTTAATTTAAATCAGAACCTTCTGTCTGATCAAAAAGAGTTTGAATATGTAGAACTGTAGTGTTTTGGTTTTCCCTGTTTAGAATTATGCTGATCAGTACTTATAAAGTTATCAGTATGAAATTACTCATCAAAAATATGAAGCACAGCTATTTGTTTGACACTGTGAGTTTTTTCATTTCCTTTTCATCTCCTCAGGTTGTTGGGAAGTATGGCGCTGTCTAATCACTATCGTTCTGAAGATTTGTTAGATGTTGATACGGCTGCCGGAGGATTCCAGCAGAGACAGGGGCTGAAATACTGTCTCCCTTTAACTTTTTGCATACATACTGGTTTGAGTCAGTACATAGCAGTGGAAGCTGCGGAGGGCCGAAACAAAAATGAAGTTTTCTACCAATGTCCAGTAAGTAGGAAGTGTTAATGTGGTTTTTGGGATACATACTAACAAACATACAAAGGTGTGCTTTAGATGTTATCAGGGTTGTAGAAGAGATACAGAGCATTGTGCATTTTAGTTAGAGAGCTGATATTCTGACATAATGGTATGGAATGCCAAAAGAAAATTTTACCATGGGCAAACATTGCATGCTATTGTATATGTAGACCGAAAGCTGTGATTTGTGTTAAGACATTTTAAGTTTAAGAGAAAGTAATGAAGAACTTCTTGTTGAAGTAATTAATTGTAACATATGCTTCTGACTTTTAATAAATTTAGCTTTAGAACATCCTAGAATTGTTCAGATCTCTTGACTCTAAAACCAAAAGCCCTTTCTTCTAGGCTAGCAAGCCATATATCTTATAACCTCAGCTTCCTAATTATGTTCTTGAAGGAGAATTTCCTAAGTTCACTGGAACAATATTAGCACTATCTAAGTTTATTTTATTGAGAAGTGTCCTGCATTCTTCCAAGGACTTTATAGAAAGAGCCTAAAAAAGTATAAGAACTGGAACTAAAAGTGTGAGGAATATCTGAATGTTGGTTAGAACACTAATTTTTATTATTATCTGTTTTGCCTTGTTCCAAGAAAAGATCCAGGTAATGAAATAAATGTATTTATATCAATTATATTCTTTTTCTCATTTAGGACCAAATGGCTCGGAACCCAGCTGCTATTGACATGTTTATCATAGGTAGGAGAAGAAAAATGTAATTTTTTCCCTTTCCTCCTCCCAGTTTAAAAAAAAATGAGTTGGTAAAACCTTTACAGTTATGAGCAGCTGGCAGTTTTATACTTGGATGTTTTAGGGCTTTTTTGGTTTATAAAGTACTACATGGCAGCTATCATTGGAAAAAAAATTGTGCCCTATGTGATCTTGTGCTCTTAATGCTCTTATAGATCAGTGAGATACATGGCATTGCTGTATGTGTAGTTTCCTTAACTCATACATACATCTTCCATTGATCATATTAATATGTAATTGGAGATAGAGTTATATAAAGTGACTTTAAACTTTTTCTCTTTTGGTGCTATTGGTGTAGTAAGATAATGAATGATAAATCACAATAGAGACCCAAGAAGCAGCAGTCTTCAAGACCAGTCTGAATTATGTGCTTCAGAAACTCCTTGGCACAACTAGTTTTTCTTGGCCATAAAAGGGTGTTTCTTACAGTTTCCCTTTGGTACTGGAGATTGAACCCAGTGGCACTTTACCACTGAACTACATCCCTTTTTCATTTTTCATTTTGAGACAGGGTCTTGCTAAGTTGTACAGTATAGTCTTGAACTTGCCATCCCCTGCCTGAGCCCAGTAGCTGGGATTATAGGTGTGTGCCATCATGCATGGTTTTTAAGAACCTTTCAGTTGGTATGCAAGTGCAGCTTACCCTTTTATTCTTTATTCAGTCTTATCAGGTTTACCTTCTATCTATCTAACAGAAGCTTCCTGACCGTCCTGGTTTTTAAAGGCATTGCTGGCACATTAAACATCCCAACATATTAATAGTAAAGAGGGGTTCTGGGAGGGTAGCTCAGTGGTAGAGAATGTGGTTAACATATGCAAGGCCCTGGGTTCAATCACCAGCAGCAAAAAAAAAAAAAAAAAAAAGGCCTTGCTGGTTAAGTTGTCTGTATTTACTATTTAATTATATCTTCTAATTGAACTCTTAAGCAGAAAATTAGTGTCCTCTTGTTCCATTCTGTGACATAGCCCAGGTTTGTGGCATACTTTATAATATCAAGAAGATCTTACCAGGCGTGGTGGCACATTACCTGTAATCCCAGTGGCTCTGGAGGCTGAGCAGGAGGATCGCTAGTTCAAAGCCAGATTCAGCAAAAGCAAGGTGCAAAGCAACTCAATGAGACTCTGTCTCTAAATAAAATACAAAATAGGCTGGGGATGTGGCTCAGTGGTAGTGTGCCCCTGAGTTACCTGCCTCCTCCACGCCCCCCCCCCCCAAAAAAAAAAAAAAACAACTTACCTAGTAAGTTGTAAAAAGCTTTTAAATTTAGGCCCTAGCTTTCAACTCACTCTGACTCATGTGGTCTCTGGTTTTAAGTTAAGCACCTTCTGGAGATTGTGCACATGCTGGTTGCCCCCCACCCCCCATCCCTGGCATCTTTGCATGACACACCTTCAGAGATGACCATCACAGCTTTAGCTCAGTAGTGCTACTCAGTTCATGAACTAGAGGCTGCTGGGACAATAAGGTAAGCTGCTGGTAGTCTCTGAGTTTCTTACTCTTAGTTTGGTGTTAATCTGATACAGTACAGAAGAAACCATTGCAACAGAGTACTAACAGTAGTCTGATAATGCTATCATAGAAGCTGGGATTTCTCCTAGGATGGGAGAGCAAGAAAAGAGATGTGAGATCACTGAGGAGAGAGGAAGTGGGAAGTCAGTGCTGGGGAAAGAGCAGCTTCCTTTTATTATCTTGGCAAAACCCACTACTACCAAAGAAATTCACACATGGGCTTAGTTTAGAAGGTAAATTACTTGAGAACATGTAAATTGCATCTGAATTCAATTAGGTTTCAGTTTCATGGGATGATAGCTCTAGGCATTCAGTGCTCTATTAATAGATACTTAAGATGAGCTTAATAGTGAATGCTGCCTACTCTGTTCTTACCTTAAAGAACATATATTGGTTTGTTTTGTAATAAGTTAAAGTACACTTAAGTATATCATGCCAATTTCCTTTTGATGCAAACCATAAAAAATTCATTTCTTATGTGACATTTCATGAGGTACACGAAATGATTTTTAAAACTCTTCAGTGAAATTACTAGTTCTAAAAACGTAAACTTGAGTAAAAATACATTAAAATATGTAAAGTAAGAAATCTAGTAGGAGATGAAAAAGAGGTACATGCAAGGAATAAAAAATAAAATGTAAAATTATACCTTCTATGATTTTTTTCCTCTTTTGTAGTACCTGTGGATCAAACCTAGAGTCTTTTGTGAATTTTAACGATATTATTCATATACCTCCCTAATATCTTATTCAAAATGGATGGCTGGGGCTGGGGATGTGGCTCAGTGGTAGTGCGCTTGCCTAGCATGCGTGAGGCACTGGGTTCGATTCTCAGCACCACATAAAAAAAATAAAATAAAGATATTGTGTCCACCTAAAACTAAAAAATAAATATAAAAAAAAATGGATGGCTGATCAACAATCTTTGGACAAAATAGCATTTAATAAATAATGGGTCAAGTCAGATGGGCTATTAGGAGACACTGAGAAAAAAGCCAGCTATTATAGTTTACCTTCTCTTAGTCAGTGCCTTTAAAATTTGAAAGCTTTGTATTCTCAGATTTAAGCTAAATTGTATCTTCTATCATACCCTAAATAAGATAATAAGAACTATACATTTAGCATTTAACATTCAGTTTGGTGGATGCAGAACTGAGTTAATTGAAACCAGATTACAAAGAAATTGATTGAATACATTAATTAAGGGATTAATATGTGTTAGGCATTGAGCTGTATTAACAATAAATCACAGGGTCTGATGGAGCTATGTTGTATTACCTAGTTATATAAATATGACTCATCTAAATACTTGTCATTGATCCTGTTACTACATTCTGGGTCTGGACTCAGCTGTTCCCATAATTCTTTTCTGCTTCAAGCTGGTCACTGAGAATATAAAGGTCACTGAGCGACTGAATATGTAGTAGTATGCAACTAGACCGCTTTGGGATTGGCCTGATGCCCAGAACTCTACAGTGCCATGTCCTTGGTAGATGACCAGACTAAGCCTGGCTTGTGCCAGAATTTTGAATGTGAGTCAGGATGTAACTGAACCACTATGTATACTGTTCATCTGCGAATAGGTGCTGGTATTTTTCTTATAGATTCTTCCTAGACATTGCTGTATCTCCTTTGTCTTATGTGTTTTAGAAATTATAGGCAGATTTTTCATTATTGTACCAGAAAGTGTTATCAAGTACATTTAAAAAATAGTTTGAAGATAGCTGTGGGATTCCCAAACAAAAATTGGGAGGAGGGAGAGGGAGACAATTCTAAGGAAATAACGTAGATAGAATAGAGAAAAGATATCTTTAAATAGTTCCAGTTTTAGTATCACACCTTAAACATAGAGAAATTATAATTGTTTCTTGTGTAGATTTTGCAAAAATGATTTGTCCTTTTTTTTTTTTTCCCTTATTTTTCTCCCTTTCTGGCTTATAGGTGCTACTTTTACTGACTGGTTTACCTCTTATGTCAACAATGTTGTATCAGGTGGCTTCCCCATCATCAGAGACCAAATTTTCAGGTATTTCATTTGGGGCTTTTTGGATGGAAATGATTAAAATTCAGAAAAAGCCATTCATCACAGATCATGAGATGAAGTTTCCCCAAGAAGGTTAATAACAGAACCTCTCATTATCTTGAATCTTACTATTTTATTCTTAACTTCAAAGCCAAAACATTTAAATACTTAATCAGTTAGGATTTTTCTTATCTTGGAGCATGCAGACAGAAAACTGAATTTAATTTAGAAGCTATGAATCAATATTAGGTATATAGTTTCTCTGGGGGAAAAAAAAGACTCTTTGCCAATGAATAGATTTATTATGAATGGCAAGACAGCAACTCCTGGCAAATATTTTTTATTATCTCTAAATGGAGCATTTAAGGTTATAGTTAGTATTAGAGTTCATAGTAGCTTTTGTGGCAGAAACAATATATTAATTACTTATTAGATGCCTTTGGTATAGAGACAGGAACAGTAGTTTAATTATACATTAGAGGCTCACAGTACATACTTATATATTTTTTATACATTTTTTTTTCTTGTCAGAGCCATCATTTAGCAGATGTAGCTGGATTTCAGATATTTCCAAAATTTTCTTTTTATTTTAGTTTCCAAAATAATTATCAAATGCAATCCATTATTTGAACCACTGGTCATTGTCCTTGATTGCTGTCATTACTAAGCCAGAGTTTAATATGTTTCTAATTTTGTTTTAAATTTAATATGATTTCAATTTAAATTTTCATCCTAAAGTATAAGCAATTGTGCATTGTATCTTTTTAAACCTTTTGTGGAATTGAAATTGTTTTTAACATATTTAATGTTTTAAAATTTTCTAGATATGTTCACGATCCAGAGTGCGTGGCAACAACTGGGGATATAACAGTGTCAGTTTCCACATCATTTCTGCCAGAACTCAGCTCTGTCCACCCACCCCACTATTTCTTTACATATCGCATCAGGTGAGAATTTTAAATGGGGCCGCCTTTCAGTTCATGGTGGAATATATCCAATAAGTGGGTTGCTCTTGCCCCATTTGATGTGATATATAAAAGACTTTGTACATGGGGTCTGGTGTATGCTAGAGAAGCTCTCTACTACTGAGCTACATCCCTAGCCCTAAAATGCATTTTGAAAGATAATTTCTTGCTGAAATTTGGAGGAAGGTAGATACATAGAGTTTTTGTAATGGACTTTGACTTTATTATTAACCTCTAAGTTATTTAAATTATTTCTTGGCCATATACTGGGTATAAAGTTTTTTGCCAGGTACTGTGATTATAACTGAGTTATAATCATCAAAGCTCTATATTAGAATTGTAATGAATTCTAGAAGCTGTCAGTTGCCAAACATAAAACCTTGCATTATAAGTTTCATCTCTCTTGTCTATATTCAATTGAAAAAATCTAATAAATATCTCCTGAGTGCTGTATGTAGGTTATACATGTTATTGTGGATTTGATTAAAAGCAAATCTTTAAAACTTACTTTTGTTAGAAGTATTCTGTGTTATGACAGTCTTCAAGGGAGTAAGGATACTTTATTTTAAAAGACATTTTTATATATTTTATACATTAAATGTATATTTTATATGTATAAAATATGTATGTTTCTATAGAAAAATATTTATGGATATTCATATTCTAAAATAAGATGCGTATTTTATAAAGGAAATGTTTAATTTAAATATTTACAATATATAAAATATATTACATATGTTAAATATATATTTCATTTTAATATATCTATAGAAAATATTAAGCTGTTTATTTCATATATAAAATGTAAAATTTTTAAAAGTATTTTTTAAAATATTATTTTTTAGTTATAGTTAGACACAATACCTTTATTTTTAATGTGGTTCTGAGGATTGAACCCAGGGCCTCACATGTGCTAGGCGAGTGCTCTACTGCTGAGCCACAACCCCAGCCTCTAAAATATATCTTTATATATTTTAGTATATAAAATGCATGTAAACTGGGCACTGTGGTGCATGCCTGTAATCCCAGCGATTCTGGAGGCTGAAGCAGGAGGATCACAAGTTAGAGGTTAGCCTCAACAACTTAGTGAGCCCCTAAGCAACTTAGTTGAGACCCTTTCTCAAAATAAAAAAAATTAAAAAATGACTGGGGATGTGGCTCAATGGTTAAGCACCCCTGAGTTCAATTCAATCCCCAGGCTGCCTCCCCACCCTGTCCCTGCCCCAAAAAAAGGGCTTCTATACATACTTCAGGTATTTTAATAATATATACCCATGAGAAAGCATCCTGGGATTTTGGTATTACATGTAGCCTTTAAAATGTCCAAATATATAGGTATAGGTGGTTTTTGTTTTATTTAATTGAGATCCTTGTAGGATTTAGAAACACTTAAAATATGTACTTATAGGGCACTCAAAGTGAAAATAAAAGATAGCAGATTCCTAGAGAAAGAGGGAGATGATAATATGGAGAAACAGAAGAGAAGTTTAATTCTGGTAACTGTTGAAATTTTGCTTTGAGCTTTTTAGAAGCTGATGGAAATGAAACAAAACTGGGAAAGAAATACCATCACTTCTTTGGATATTTTTTAATGGCAATATACTCTAGAAAGCATTTGCTGAATAGATCTTTATTTGAACAGCAAGAGAGTCTTCTTACCATTGTATTTCTTTATATTTATGTTGCCCTTTGTAAGGTTGATCCTCACTGAAAGTTAAGTGCATAAATTGAGTGAAAGCATTTCTTGTGGGGGAACTAAACTATTTAAGCCAATATCTCTGAGAACTTAGAGAAACTTAGAAAAACTTAGAACTTAGATAATATTTGACTTTTGTTTGGGTTTCCTAGTTTCCTTTGGAAATTTTCTTTCATGTATTAACTCTTAATACTGTAGCTCTTAAACAAAAGAAAACACACAAATTTCAGATTTGTATCTTTTATCATTTTTCTCCAGGATTGAAATGTCAAAGGATGCACTTCCTGAGAAAGCATGCCAGTTGGACAGTCGCTATTGGAGAATAACAAATGCCAAGGGTGATGTAGAAGAAGTTCAAGGACCTGGAGTAGTTGGTATGTAACTGAAGTTTTAGGTTTACACATCAGTTTATTCAAAGGAATTTTAGACTTTGCCTCCATAAATGTGTTGTATAGATGTTGTTATCAGTTAACTTTTCTAAGGCTAGGGGTATAGCTCAGTGGTGTAGTGCTTGTCCAGCAGGTGTGAGGTCCTGGGTTCAATCCCCAGCAAAACACACACACACACACACACACACACAAAGTTAACTTTTCTAAAATTATACCAAACTCCATTGTTCAGGCATTGATTTCTCTTCCTGAGGCTCATTTGGGGTTAATATTCTTGCTTTCATTGTTCTTTTTTAAAAACTGATTATTCAGTATTATATTTTGTGAGTTAAGATGGCATAAACAGAGAAAATAGACTTCATAATCTTTTTGAAGTTTGGAGGGAGATGTTGAAATTAATAGCACAGATGTTTTAATTATTTGAATTTCCTTCACTTTAGTTCTGCTTACCATTGACATTCAACTTTTTTAAAAATTATGATGGGGGGATAAAGATGTAGCTCAGTAGTAGAGTGCCTGCCTAGTATGTCCAAGGCTCTGGGTTTCATTTCTAGCACCACTAAATAAATAAATTTAAAAAAAAATAAAAAAATTATGATTATCCTAAGTTTCTGAACCATCAGAATATTTAGGATTCAAAATGTGCTTTAGGAAAATAGCATCTAAGCTGTATACTCTTATTATTAGTCTTGCATGTACATAGCATTCAGTTTAACATTTTCTAATTCATTGCCGAGAATAAATATTCTCCATTTGTTTGTTTATCTTTTGCAATAATGAGGATTGAATCCAGGGGCACTCTACCACTGAGTTACACCTCCTGCCCTCTTTCTCTCTTTCTTTCTCTCTCTCTCTCTCTCTCTCTCTCTCTCTCTCTCTCTCTCTTTCTTTCGACAGTCTTGATAAGTTGGCAAGGCTGGTTTCAAACTTATGGCCTTCTGCCCCAGCCTCCCTAATTGCTGGGATTACAGCTATCTGCCACTGTACCCACCTCTTCGTGTTTATACAGTGAATTTTTCTTTGACTGAATCTAGTGTTAAGGAAGTTTATTAAGCCATAATTCTTTTTTTTTTTTTTTAATTTGGTCTATTGGTGTAAGGACTCTCACTTCGACATTTTGTCTGTTCTGAATACTTAGGATGAAAGTTCTCAACCTTATGTTTTATTCTCTTGCTGCTGTTAAACAGATTACCCTTATCCCTGTTTGAGCTCTATCTGGGACACTTTTTCATTACTCATGTCTGTTTTGGTACTAGGAATTGAACCCAGGGATGCTTTAGCACTGAGCTACATCTCCTATTCTTTTTGTTCATAACTTTGAGACAGGTCCCACTAAGTTACAGAGGCTGGCCTAGAACTTAGATTCCCCTATCTCAGCCTCCGGAGTTGCTAGGATGGTAGGTGTGGACCTATAATCATCACACCTGGCTTATTACTCATGTCTTAAATATTTCGTCTTTGATGCCTTAAAACACTTTGAATTTATGTGCCTTTTTTCATTTTGTTGTGATTTAGGCTATATTCCCCATCTGCTACATTGTTGAGAATTTGGGGAATATAGGAAAAAATGTCAAGAGGAATAAAATATTTGCTTACAATTCCCTCATTGTTAACATTTTGTTGTGTGTCTTTTTAAGTTATTCCCCACCCCCAAATTGTACACTTACTTTCACATAATTTACATAGTGTCTTAGAGAACAGACCTTATTTACTGTAATGGGGAGCTAAGTTTTCTACTTCTGCGTATTTTTACTGTTTTCTCTGCAGGTGAATTCCCTATCATCAGCCCAGGTCGGGTATATGAGTACACCAGCTGTACCACATTCTCTACGACATCAGGATATATGGAAGGATATTATACCTTCCATTTTCTTTACTTTAAAGACAAGATCTTTAATGTTGCCATTCCCCGATTCCATATGGCATGTCCGACATTCAGGGTGTCAATAGCCCGACTGGTAAGTTAAATTTTCCCCTCTAGTGTTGATGGTATATGACTTTGTAAAATTAACTCTACAGAGGATCTTTGGTTAGGCAGACAAGCGATTTGTTAGTAAGTTTCTACAGAACCCTGGACATTCGGAGGAAATATGGAAGTATCTTGGGCATGTGAATATGTTAGGGGAGATGAACAGCAGATAAACTAAACTCACTACTCTTCAGCCAGAGAAACTACTGTTAACCTGTTCTAAAGAGTCATCTTCTTTTCCACTATTTCCAGAAACAATTCTGTGGTCTAGATATGTTAGAATATGAGAAGTACCATGCTAGACCGGTTAGATTGACTTTATTTTATTAAGACTGGGAAGTTGATTTTTTTACAATTTTTTTTGCTAAAATTCCCTGTGTAGTAAAATAAACAGATATTCTGTAACAATTATGATAAAAAGGGTAAATGGGTAGATTTGTATTTTTAACAGTTTCTTTCTGGGACCATTTCTCAAGTCAGCCACGTATATTTTTAAAACCTCATGTTTAGGGTTACCTTATAACAGGCATAAAGTAACCAATTTTATGGGACTATAAAATGATAAAAGGAAAATTATGAAGCGTAGGACTGAATGTTCAGATAATGCCCCCATCTCCTGGACTGGTCCTGATGGGTGGGTCTGAAATAAGTCTGGAAAGATGGATGTGATATTAACCTGACTCTGAGATGACAGTCTCAACTCCTATTCCGAAAGAAAAGGATGATGATGAGCCCTTAGGCCATGATACTTGTTGTATGGTGAAAAGAAACTACAGTCTGGATTTGGAAGTGAAATTTTAATTTTCTTCCAGATGGAGGAATGCTAGAAATTGTATTTCCAGTACTAGAAGTTTGCCACTTCCTGTGACAGACTTCCATTTTTTCACTAGCCCAGTATCTGTCTGAGATTGGTCTATCTTATTCTTAAATGGTTGATATTCATCTGTGAAGCTATTTGGGACTGGAGTTTTCTTTGTGGGAAAAATTTAAAATATGAGTTTAATTTCTTTAATATTCATATTTTCTATTTCTTCTTGTTTCAGTTTTGGTAATTTGTGCCTTTCAAGGAATTTGTCCATTTCATCTAAATGTTGAATTTATTGGCGTAAAGTTATTCACAATATTCCCTTGATATCCTTTTAATGGCTACAAGAATTGTAGTCATATGTCCTCTTTTGTTTTTAATATTGGTATTTTATATCTACTCTTTTGTTCATCACATGATTATTATCATTTTTGTTGATTAAAGGAACAACTTTTGGTTTCACTGATTTTTCTCTATTCATTTTTCTATTTCATTGATTTCTATAGTTATCTTTCTTTTTCTACTTTGGGTTTAATTTGTTCTTCTAGCTTTTTAAAGTAGAAGTTTATTGATTTTAAATTCTAAGCACTGTTTTAGCTGTATTTCATAAATTTTGGTGTGTTTTTGTTAACATTAGTACAAAATAGACCCAATTTCCCTTGTAACTTAATTTTGACCTGTGACTTTTTTTACCAATGTGTTGATTTCTAAACATTTGGGAACTTTTCAGTTGTCTTTTGGTTGTTGTTTTCTAATTTCATTGTGGTTAGAAAACTTCCTCTGTATTTTCAATACTTGTAAATGTTTTATGGCCCAATCTTATGTGAAGAATTTACATATGTTGGTAAATGATCCTTGTGTATTTGGAAAGAATGTATATTCTGCCATTGAGGGGAATATTAACATATACAGGTCAAACTAGTTAACTGTGTTTTTCAAATATCTGTATATTTATTGCTTTGGGGGGAGGGGGACCTTTGTTCTGTCAACTACTGAAGAGATGATTGTTGAAATTTCCAACTAAGATTACAGTTTTTGTCTATTTCTCTTTTCCGTTCTGTCAGACTTGCCTCATGTATTTGGAAGCTTTATAATTGTGTACAAATGTGCTTAGGATTGTTGTGTCTTTTTAATGAAGTGATTCTTTTATTATTATGAAATCTCCTTCTTCATCTCCATAACATACTTTGTCCTGAAGTTTAAAGAGCACTAAAGCTTGTTTGGCAGCTAAGCTACTGTTGGGTCATCTTAATCCTTTTGAGGGTTGTTTTCTTCAGTATTCGATGGGGCAAGTGTAAAGTGCTCTCTACTTAAGGACAGTCATTCTCCAACATTTCAGTTTCATGACCCTCTTAGACGCTTAAATTCAGTAAGGGCTCCAAAGAACTCTTGCTTACATGGGTAACATTGATAATTATCATATTAGAAGCTAAAACTGAGAAGTTTAACAATATTTACTTAGCAGTTCCTTTTAAAATTACAATAATTACAATAAATAAACCCATTACATGCTCAACCCTCTCAACTATGTATTTATTTACTTAGAGTTTTAGTTTCTTCTTAAGCACAAATAAATATATTAAATCTTGACCTGCCTTATGGAAAATGTTTCTTCTCAAGGATGAGAGAAATGAGAATTCTGGACATATTTCTAACTGACATAAAAAATGCAATGGGGGTTGTATTTGTCAACCTTTGGTTTCTATATTAGTTTTCTTGATATATAAATTCAATTGTTTTGCTCCTTTCTTTTGTCCTCTACCAGTCTGATTAATTAGAAGGCTTAACATTTCCTTTTTCTTTATACTCTGCCATTTTAAAAAATGCTGTTGGTCAGTCTTTGTCTTTCCTTGCAGGCAGGTTGTTCATTTATTGTGCTTGTCGGAGGGTGTTGTAGAAGCTCCTGCTTCTCATTTCTGTCGCTGTGTTCCTCTTTCTATCTGCTGTTGATGCACGAGCACTTTCATCTGAGCATCTCCCTCTTTAGCCACATGGATCTCTTTAAGTTTTTCTGTTTTCTTCATTATCGTAATTAATAATCATACTACCTGGAGCTCATGTTTTAGTATTTTCAAAGTCTTCCCCTTCTTGCCTTTGGGACCTACTGAATTTTAAAGTCGTCATTCCTTAGATTAAAAAAAAAAAACGGAAACAAATAATGGGATATCTTATACGTCACATCTGTGTATCCTTTCGGATTGTTATTGTTAGTATGAAAATAAAATTCTAAGTGACCCAAATCCTTTCTCCTACATTAATTCATTTTCTCATTCAACAAATATTTGAGTACTGTAGTCAACAATACAATCAAAATCCTTGCCTTGAAATTTACATTCCAATTAGAAGGAAAGCTGTAACAAACACTGTGTACTCGTGTCAAGTAGTAACGAGTGCCATGGAGAACAGTCAGAGGATAAGGAGTGTCCTGTTGGGCTCTGATGTAAAGATGTGTCAGGAAAGGCCTTGGTGACACATAAGCTGAGACATGAAAGGAGCAGAGGGCGCCGAGTGGATATGTGCAAGAAGAGTATTCAGCCAAGGAGCAGCAGGTGCGGAGGTTCTGACACAGTTGTGTGGCCGGTGTGTGAACCAAGGAGGCCAGTGCGGCTGGAGCTCCGTGAACGAGGAGGGGAGCAGAGGGGGTGAGGTGAGGTCAGAGGGCGGGGGTGCTGGATCATAGAGTGCCATAAGAGCCCTGATGGAAGGACTTTCACTGACATCATGCCCGAAGTTTCCAGTTCTCAGATTACCAACTAGAATTCTGTCAGATATATCAACATTTAAGAGTTGTTGTATCAGACAGAGAGAAAATTGGCAGTCAGGAGTAAGTCAAGGCTTGCTTAGAGGTATTGCTTGAGCAAAACTGAAATTTCCAAGATATGTTTACATAGTGCACGTTCATCATCACTCCTGTCCTGTTCTAGAGCCTCCAGCAAGTGACTGTTAGAGCAGAGGCTGCCCTTTCCCCACAGTGTGGATCCATCTTAGTGATACACTTCTAGTGAATTGGCAAGTGACACTGACTTCTGAAGCTAAGTTAGAAAAGGGCAATACGCCTTCAGCCTAGTTCTCGCTCTCCTGGAACACGTGCCTTTGCTGCCCTGAGCCACCACACAAGAAGTCTAGTTACCATGAAGCCACCGTGCTGGAGAGACCATGTAGAGACACCACATAGAGAGAAGGTGGTACCAGAAACCCCAGCTGTTTCAGTCTGGAGATTTGGATTACCCCAACCCAGTACCAGACATGTGAGCGAAGAAACCCTTGAGGTGACACCAGTTCCAGCCACCATCTGATTGTGACATCACAAGTGCTCAAGCGAGAACAACCCCATTGAGTACTTCCCAGATACCCAACCTGCAGAAACCAGGAGAGATAATATATGACTGTTGTTGTTTTAAGTCACTAAAAAAAATAAAGAACTTTTTAAAGTTAGAGGCTACCGATGTTTGAATTAAAATGATGTGTCTTTTTGGAAGGAGCTCAATAAAAATCTTTTGAGACCTCTTTCTGACAGTGCATTAAAGTTACCAGTAGAGGTCATACCTGATATTTTCACATCCTCTTTTCTGTAAGTATATAGAGAAACCAAGAAATGTTATGTAGTACATTAGTAGGAGAAGTTCAGAAAACTTTATCTTGGACTGTTAGTAGTCTACTTGCTATATTGTATGAATAATAACTACTGTGTGGGAGTAAGTATTGTCTTAGTGAAATATGTCTACCATCATAACAATATATATTTTAGAGTCTGCATCAGCATGTGCATTATGAAAACTACACTCTTACAGTCTGTCAAAACTCATTTGGGCGTGTATGGATTCTAGATAAATGAGAATTTGCATTAAATTACTATAAAAAACTAATGGACAATAATCTTATCAAAAGATTGTTTTCTCTTTCAAGGAAATGGGTCCTGATGAATATGAAGAGATGGAAGAAGAAGAGGAGGAGGAAGAAGAAGATGATGATGAGTCAGCCGACATGGACGAATCAGATGAAGACGAAGAGGAGGAGAGGAGGAGGAGAGTCTTTGACGTTCCCATTCGCAGGCGCCGCTGCTCCCGTCTTTTTTAGCCCGCCTTCTGCTGGCGGAAGCACTGGATGACTCTAGTCTGTTAAATAGAATTCTCAATAATGTAAAATAACTAAATTGTGCTTGGCATATAGCAGGAAACTAGCATGAAATATTGTTCCAGGCCCTGGGTCCTGGGCAACACTACATTAGGAATTGGATTGTTTTGGTTTGCTTTGTGGTTTTGAGGTAGAAAAGGAATTGGGAATTTTCTTTTCCAGGAGTCAGTAAAGGAACAGGCAGTTCCCATTTCTAGCTAAGGAACAGATAGTTCTCTGTTTTAAAATATTTTCTACTTACAAAAAATATAGAAATGGAGAGGGAATTGTTTTGAAATAAGGATTTAAAATGTAGCAGAAATACCTACTCAAGGATAGAGAGAAACTATGTGACTGAATGATTCTGTGAAAAGACTTCTTACAGTTGTGAAATATTTAGAAATGAAAAAAAAAATTGTAATTAGACTAATTCATTTAGTGATTCCTAATATTTTGTACTCACGGGGAACTAATTGACTAAATAACTTGAATGCTAATGGTTTGTCCTTTCTTAGACAATCTGTCCTTGAATTTAAAGTCTTTGTCACTAAGACCTTGAATTTAAAGGTTTCATAATTACAACCTTGAATTTAAAGTCCTCAACATGATGACTTTGAATTTAAGTTAAAGTCCTCACACTCTGATGTTTATCTTATTATTTACAAAGGTATCACTTGGAAATGTAGTGTGTGAAAGTATGTAGTGTGTTATTACCACAAGTTTCTTCACAATGTCTCATGTTGTCTAAATTTGTAAATACTGCTTCTGTTTAGTTTCTCATTTATACACTTGACCGTCTAACTTTGTGATAAGTGACATGAATTTTATGTTAGGATTAAGGATGTTTTCCTGAAACATGGATTTTTTTTTTTTTTTGTAATTATATAATTGAGAGTTTGGAATGAAATCCTTAAGTGTCAAAAACTCATCTTTTAAAAACAAAGTTTGGTTGCAATCCTGTATTTTGTGTAATTGCCTATTTCCCATAAGTTAAAGTTAATAAGCCTTTACTCTTAAGATGGAAGGTGGCATTGACACTCATTGGCCTGCAGCCAGAGTATAGCAGAGTCTCTCCTAGCTTTGTGTCCTCTTGTGCTCCACCTTCCATTTTCCCCAGGAAGGGTTCTTTTGTAAAGAAAGTAGTAGAAAGAGAGAGTAGTGTTCAGGCTAAGCAGCTGTAATCAGGGACCATGAAGAAAAACTTCCCCTTCCCTGTTGACTCATGACAAAACATAAAATACAGCCAGTAATTTGTCCTGCTTATTTTTCACATATATAGTCATACACTGCGCAATGATGTTTCAGTCAACAACAAACCACATATACAATGGTCTGCAGCCTCATACATCTTGTGTTTACCACATCTCTTGAATACAGCGTTCTCTCTCGTGCTTGATTTAATCTCATGTTGTTTTGTTCACCATGGCCTCTAAGCAAACAGAATCCACTAGTACTGCCAATAAGAGGCTATCTATGTCAAGTGATGGACCTGCAAATGAAGTTATTGAGGACTATGGAGGTGGGAAATCAGTAATGGTTATTGCTCACCAGTCAGCCATCCCACCATAGCTACCATCTTGAAGAACAAGAACAAAGTGATGGAAGCTGTTCAAGGATCTGCTTCACTGAAGCCAACAAGACTAGCAAAAATTCAAGACAGGTTTCTATTTGGTATAGAGAAACTTCTAATGGCCTGGATTGAAGACCAGGGAGAGAAGTTCATCATGATTGCCAGGGTCCTTCCCCAGCAGGGTTCAGGGAGTCCTGAAGGATGAGTGGTGTCAGCGCAAAGGATGAGACAAGGAGTCGTTCCTTTGGAGCAATCTCCAGAGAGAGCTCTCATGCAGCTTTCTCCGGGTCATCTTTTATTACAATTTTTCTCATCATTATGGATTCAGAATACATCATTGATTTTACAGTTTCCAGATTTTTCCCAAGATGTGACATTTCCTTAACAATCATCATGGGTATAGAAAAATGTGTCATCAGTTTACATTTTTCCAGGATATGACATTTGCTTATCAATTTTATGGGTACAAAATCAATAAAATGTGTCACTAATTTGCATTTTTCAGTTTCCCCAAGATGTACTATTTTCTTATTAACAGATGCCAAACTACGTAATTTAAGTCTCCCACCTGTCATTAACCTTTAAAGTATACCTGTACTAAGATCCCATCTAAAGAAGTCCCCTCAAATCTTATACTTAAAATATCCTAAGTCTATAAACTATTCTTACAGCATCTTAAGGACCCATACAGCTAAAAACTTAATTCTAAACTTAAGAATCTAAATAAAATAATATTTCTAACATTCTAAAAATGTGTCTTTAAAGCTACTTTAATTAATTCCTACATTTATTCTCATAAAATTGGTTGAGCTGCTTTTGTTAAAGCACAACACAAAGAAAAGACCACCAACTCCAATTTAAATCAAAGCAAGCTTGTGTCCAGGGCCGTCTCTCCCAAAACCCATGGGAATAGAAGACAGCCCCACAGCTCTCTGGGAGTGCAGCTTATAGCACAGAAAGTTGCAAAAAGGGGGAGGTGTCTTGAGAACTTAAATAGGATTTTGACAAGCATAACACAAAGGCAGGTAGTAGGTTTAATGGTCCAGCACTTAGGGAGTAAATTTAGATCCCAACATAAGAATTTATGAGGCACCACTAGAGTTTCAGAGAGGGTTGTTATCTGGTCAGGGAAAACCAGGAATGGGTGAGTTCAAGGCATGGGCAGGCATTCCAAGCAAGTTTAGAAAACGCAGTAATTTATAATAAAATCAAAATTAACTTTTCATACCTTTGTGGCGAGATGGTTCCCAATCTTAAGAGGGAATTAGGCTGGGTTTATCACTTTCTCAAAGAGTTTCTTTGTTTCTTGTCAAGGTACACTATTTCTTATACCTTTGTAATCTCTTTCACTGAAAGGCAAGTTCCGAACATCAGTCCAATAACCGCCAATATTAACTATGCTCATCATAAGTCCCTATGTGAGGTAAAAGAGGATTTATAGAAAAGGGGGGAATGTATCTATTTGCCTTAACTTTCCTAAGTGTATAACATGACTTTCCCTTAATCAAATAAAACTACATATGGTGGGTTTGTGCAATAAGCATAATAATTAGGCTTTATAAGGGGCCAGAGATACAGGCTTGGGTTCTTAGTTGATATAATTATCAAGGTGGTGCCTAAAGTTCTCATGACCTTTTGGAGAATGACTGTTGTTTATTATCAGTTTTGTCCTCAATGTGCTGAGATAGTAGGAAAAAACCTTCTATTTTGTCCTTGATATGCTGAGAAGTAGTAGAACAGCTTTCAAGGCATGAACTTCCTGTTATGTCCTAGCTATTAGAAATTTAATTTGGCTTGGCATTAAGCATACTCATGTCAAATTTACATAAAAAAGGGTCTCATGGTTTCGGTTTCCCACCAGTGAGGCTTTGCCAGCACTTATCAACACTGTGACATTGTCAAGACAGTGGGAGGGGGAGTGCCTTCACCAAATAGATGAAGGAGCAAATTCAGGCGAGCATCGATCCCACCAACAAAGGGAAAAGACAACAAATACAAGATGCAAGAGATTACTTCAAGAAAGATACTGAAAAAAAAAATCCTCAAAATAAAAGAAACAGTAAGCCAATTAAAAAACTCGATAGCATCACAACAGACTAGACCACCTGGAAGACAGAATCTCAGACAATGAAGACAAAATATAGATTCTTGAATAAGTTGACCTCACAGTGAAGATGGTAAGAATACACAAACAGAACATCTAAGAATTATGAGATACCATCAAAAGACCAAATTTAAGATTCATTGGGATCGAGGAAGGTTCAGAGATTAAAACCAAAGGAATGCACAATCTCTTCAATGAAATATCAGAAAATTTCCCAAGCATGAAGAATGAATTGCAAAATCAAATACTAGAGGCCTATAGGACACCAACTGTACAAAATTACAATAGATCTACACAAAAGACACATTACAATGGAAATGCCTAGTATACAGAATAAGAATAAAATTTATAGGCTACAAGAGAGAAAAATCAGATCTCAGCAGATTTTTTCAAAGCTAGGAGATCCTGGAACAACATATACCAAGCTCTAAAAGGTAATGGATACCAACCAAGAATCTTATATCCAGCAAAATTAAGCTTCAAATTTGATGATGAAATAAAAACCTTCCATGATAAACAAAAGCTAAAAGAATTTACAGCAAGAAAGCCTGCACTACAGAACATTTTTGGAAAAATATTCCACGAAAAGGAAATTTAAAACAATGAAATCTGCAAAGGGAAGAACTACAATAAAAGGAAATCCAACCAAAGGAGAAACCAAGTCAGGCAAAACACCAAAAATAAACAAAACTGACTGGTAATACAAATTATATCTCAATAATAACCCTAAGTGTTAATGGCTTAAACTCACCAATCAAAGACATAGGCTGGTAGATTGGATTTAAAAAAAGACCCAACAATATGCTGCCTTCAAAAGACTCATAGGAAAAGACGCCCACAGACCGAAGGTGAAGATTAGGAAAAAACATATCACTCACATGGACTGTGGAAACAAGCAGGGGTTTCCATTTTCATATTAAATAAAGTAGACTTCAAGCCAAAGTTAATCAAAAGGGATAAAGATGGACATTTCATACTGCTTAATGGAAACATACATCAACAAGACATCACAGTTATAAATATATATGCCTAAAACACTGGAGCATCTGCGTTCATCAATCAAACTCTTCTGAAGTTCAAGAGTCAAATAGATCACAACATAATAATTCTGGGTGACTTTAACACAACTCTTTCTACCAAACAAAAGCTAAAGAAAGAAACTATAGAACTCAATAGCACAATCAATAACTTGGACTTAACTGACATTAATATAGAGTATATTATCCATCAATGAGTGAATACACTTTCTTCTCAGCAACACATGGATCCTTCTCTAAAATAGACATATGTTATGCCACCAAGCAAATCTTAGTAAATACAGAAAAGTAGAGATACTACCCTGCATTCTATCAGACCACAATGGGATGAAATTAGAAATAATGAAATTGAAACAAAAGAAACAATTGAAAAAATTGACAAAACAAAAAGTTGATTCTTTGAAAAAAAATAAATAAAATTGATAAACCATTAGCCATGCTAATGAAGGAGAGAGAAAACTCAAATTACTAAAATCTATGATATATTACAACGGACACTACAGAAATACAGAAGAAAATTAGAAATTATTTGGAAAATTTGTACTCCAATAAAATAGAAAATATCAAAGACATTGACAAATGTCTAGAGGTATATAGTATGCCTAAACTAAATCAGGATGATATACACAATTTAAATAGATCAACTTCAAGCAAGGAAACAGAGGACACCATTAAAAGTCTATCAACTAAGAAAACCCCAGGACAGGATGGATACAAAACTGATTTCTACAAGACTTTAAAGAAGAACTGACACCAAATACTTCTCAAACTATTTCATGAAATAGAAAAAGAGGGAATGCCAAGTTTCTGTTCTCATGACTAAAAGGCTCAGGGGTCACTCCAGTTGAACTGGGCTAACTGGGCTGCACAAAATAACCACACAAGAGACACAAATACCTTTTTCTTTAGGGTCACTGTAATGGCTCCTCTTACCTTAAGGGTCCATAGGAAGAGAGAGCGAGAGCATGTGCTGACCACTTTTATTGAGAAGAAGCTATTCAAATGAGGCAAGAGGTCAAGTTTCAGGGGGCTGAGTCTATCTTCATGATATCCACTGTCAGCAGGTTGACTGACATCTGGGTAGGCCACACCCAAGGGCACAGTAAGAGAAGGGGACACACACACACACACACACACACACACACACACACACGGCACTTCCATGGAAGATTCTATCCTAAACAGGGCAAGGGGTTAAATTACAAAGAACAGGTGAGCATAGCTTCACCCATGGGGCTGTAGCAAGACACTGACCCTCGAACCCAAGAAGGGTGGGGAAAGCTCTGCCACATTTCTGTGACTGAGCGCCTCAGCATCCAGCCCGGGAGTGTGACTCAGTCATGTGCAAGGTTGGTCTCCCACAAGGAAACGCTGCCAAATACATTCTATGAGGCCAATATCACCCTGATTCCAAAACCAGACAAAGACACATCAAAGAAAGAAAACTTCAGACCAATATCTCTAATGAATATAGATGCAAAAGTTCTCAATAAAATTTTAGCAAATCAAATACAAAAACATATCAAAAAGATAGTGCATCCCAATCAAGTAGGGTTCATCCCAGGAATGCAGGGTTGGTCTAACATGAAGTTCCTCACATCAATAGACTCAAAGATAAAAATCATATGATCATCTCAATAGATACTGAGAAAGCATTTGATAAAATACAGCATTCCTTCATGTTCAAAATGCTTGAAAAACTAGGGATAACAGGAACATGCCTCAATATTGGAAAGGCTAACTATGCTAAGCCCAGGCCAACATCATTCTAAATGGAGGAAAATTGAAGGCATTCCCTCTAAAAACTGGAACAAGAATTGAAGGCATTCCCTCTAAAAATTGGAACTACAGGGATACAGCCACATCAATGTTTATAGCAGCACAATTCACAATAGCTAAATTGTGGCACCAATCTAGATGCCCTTCTGTCACCACTTCTATTTAACGTAGTTCTTGAAATTCTAGCCAGAGCAATCAAACAGATGAAAGAAATTAAAGGGATAAAATAGGAAAAGAAAAACTCAAATTATCACTATTTGAAGACCATATGATTCCATACCCAGAAGACCCAAAACATTTCACCAGAAATCTCCTAGAACTAATAAATGAATTCAGCAAAGTATCTGGATATAAAATCAACACCCATACAGAAATAAGCTATTTCTGTACATCAGTGACAAATCCGATGAAAGTGAAACTAGGAAAACCACCCCATTTACAATAGCCTCAAGAAAAATAAAATATTGAGAATAAATTTTAAAAAAGAGGTGAAAGACCTCTACAATGAAAACTACAACATGCTAAAGAAAGAAATTAAAGAAGACCTTAGAAGACAGAAAGATCTATCTTATTCTTGGATGGGCAGAATTAATATTGTCAAAATGACCATACTACCAAAAGCACTATACAGATTAAATGCAATTCAAATAAAAAACCCAGTGGTATTCCTCATAGAAATAGATTAAGCAATCATGAAATTCATCTGGAAAAATAAGAGACCCAGAAAAGCCAAAGCAATCCTTAGCAAGAAGAATGAAGCTGGTGGCATTACTATTCCAGACCTAAAACTATACTACAGAGCAATATTAATTAAAACAGCATGGTATTGGCACCAAAATAGACTGTAGGGCAATGGTACAGAACAGAGGACACAGAATCTAACCCACATAACTTCAGTTATCTCATATTAGACAAAGGCGCCGAAAACATACATTGGAGAAAAGATAGGCTCTTCAACAAATGGTGCTGGGAAAACTGGAAATCCACATGTAATAAAATAAAATTAAACCTCTATCTCTCACCATGCACAAAACTCAACTCAAAGTGGATCAAGGGCCTAGGAATTAAACTCCTATGGCGAATTAAAAACAGAATCAATAAATGGGATGGATTCAAAATAAAAAGCTTCTTCTCAGCAAAAGAAACAATCTGTGAGGTGAATAGAGAGCCTACAGAATGGGAGCAAATCTTTACCACAAGTACATCACATAGAGCACTAATCTCTAGGATACATAAAGCACTCAAAAACCTTAACAGAAAAAAAAAAAAAAAAAACAAGTAACCCAATCAATAAATGGATCAAGGAACTGAACAGACACTTCTTGGAAGAGGATATACAATCAATCAACAAACATATAAAAATGTTCAACATTTCTAGCTTAGAGAAATGCAAATCAAAACTAAGATTTCATCTCACTCCAGTCAGAATGGCAGCTATCAAGAATATGAACAACAATAAGTGTTGGTGAGGATGTGGGGAAAAAAGCACACTCATACACTGCTGGTGGGACTGCAAATTGGTACAGCCAATGTGGAAAGCAGTATGGAGATTCCTTAGAGAACCTGGAATGGAACTACCATTTGACCCAGCTATCCCTCTCCTCGGTTTATACTTACTTAAAGCACTTAAAAAACAGCATACTACAGGAACACAGCCACATCAATGTTTATAGCAGCACAATTCACAATAACTAAACTGTGGAACCAAGCTAGATGCCCTTCAGTAGATGAATGGATAGGGAAAAATTTGATATATATATATACACAATGGAACATTACTCAGCATTAAAAGAGAATAAAATCATGGCATTTGCAGGTAAATGGATGAAGTTGGAGAATATAACGCTAAGTGAAGCAACCAATCCCCAAAAAACCAAAGGCCAAATGTTTTCTTTGATATGAGGACTCAGAGGTATAATGGTGATGGGTTGGTGGGGAGCATGGGAGGAATGGAGGAACTTTAGATAGGGGAGAGGGGAGGGAGGGGAAAGGAGGGGATAGGAAAGGTGGTGGAATGAGTTAGACATCATTACCCTAAGTATAAGACACCAATGGTGTGAAAATATTCTGTGTACAATCAGTGTCTTGAAAAATCGTGCTCTATATGTATAATACGAAATAAATTACATTCTGCCATCATGTATAACAAATCAGAATAAAAATTTTTTTGAAAGGCTACCTTTCAGGTGTGCTCAGATGGAGTGTTGAAATTCACTTGTGAATTTGGGGAGATAGTCACTTCTTAGTGCTTCTGTTGACATCTCCTTCCTATGGAGAACAGGTCATCTGGTTCCCTGCCTCCAGGTTAGGGGAGAGGGAGAAGAAGCAAAAAGAAAAACATGTCCCTTTTAAAAAAAGCAGCACGGGCTATATTCAAAAGGTAAAGTGGACTCCTATTACAGTTCTAAACTGTAAGTTTCTAAAACCAGAGCAGAATTGGGTCCAGGTTCCTAGCAAGATGATAGGCACCCATAGGGCTGTGGTTGAGGAACTTGGAGTCTGAGAGCAGGAGGGAGCCTCAGGGCTAAGTCCCAGACAGGTCACGTGCGAACAAGGCAGGCGCAGTTTGAATACAAACACCTTTTGGAAAACATTAATATATTTATAAACTTTTTTTTTTTTTAGTGGGGGGCGGGGATCTGAAGTCTTTTGGAGTAGCTTGTGTTTATTTTCGGTAACAAAAGCGAAGAGGCTGCGCAGAACTTGGGTCCCCCGGGGTCTGAAACGTTAGTCGAGTCCCGGCGGCAGCGCTCGGTCATCCCGGGAAGGAGGCGGTCACCGAGCCCGGCCCGGAGCGGGTGGAGGCGGGGCCGAGCCTGGCCCGCCCAGCGGCGCCGCGGAGTACCGAGGCCGCGCTGGCTGCAGCCTCCTCGCCCCGGCGACTCCGGTAAGCCCCGGCCGTGCGCGCTGTCCTCCGTCCCTGGTGCGCAGCCCCCGCGGGTGTGCCCGCTGTCCTGCGCCCCGGCTTTCAGCTGGGCAGTGCGTCAGAAGGGCGCGTGGTGAGGGGGTGGCCCCCTGTTTACCAACCAGAAAGGCCAGGTTGGACACCAAGAAAGAGCAGGGTGTGGCACCAAAAAGGGCGGGGTGGGCGGAGCAGCGGGACGTCAATCCCTTTGGGATCCTGAGCACCCGCCCCGACCTTTACCTCCAGAGAAGCTCTGGCCTTGTAGAGAGGAGGATCCCCGAATCAGCCTCCGCGCGAGCAATGCCCTTTTCTTCCCTTGGAGGTTGAATTTTGGAACTGCACGGCAGAGACCTTTGTTTTCCCAGATCTGCTCAGCTGCACCCTCTTTAGAGCCAGAAGGTCGAATTTTTGACAAAACGTTAGGGAGTTGCCGTTCACGAAGAACTGGTGCTCCCTAGGAAATTGCCGCAAGCTATTAAATAAACCTCATTTTCTCATCAGTAAAACCGTGGACCTCGCTTCATAAGGTGGTGGCAAGGACTAAGTGAGATCGCAGAAAGGCCCAGCCTGGCACCTGGTAATTGTGGCAATTTTTTTCAGGTATCCCTGTGATCTCTCAGATTCCCCACTGGAGGGAATTTACTGCCTCGAAGAAAGCACACAAATCTCTGTCAGGGAGGTGGCAACATTTGCCCATATAAGGCTATTTATAGTTCCTGGGTAATTTATAATGGGAATGCAAGGAGGAGGAGTTCCTCAGTGCAAACCGAACTTTCCTGAAATTTGTGGCATGGACTTTGATAGTGAAGAGTAGAAACTTTGCTCTAAGGAAAACATTTCCTTCTGCTGAGAGGTTTGGAAGATGAAAGATGGATTTTTAGGGTGGGAGGACCTGGATGAGAGACCAGAGATTTGAATTCCTTATAGGGAACAAATTAACAAATTATAGGGGTACCCTTGTATGGGAAACTGCAGATTTGTGTGCTTTCAGGTCTGGGGTGGCTCTTTCTGGCCCTTTGGGTGGCTGGGAGGGGCTTTTCCATTATGATGGTGCTTTTTTTTTTCCCTCTCCCTGTTGATGTCATTAGTGTTTTGAACTGAGTAACTGATCTTGGGGTGCCTCAGCATGTTTGGCAATAGCATGTCCAAGGTTTTAAGGATACAGATGTTTTAGGTCCCTGACACTACTAACCCCAGGATCTGTTAAGCCCCTTGTGAGTTACCAGACTCTGATGAGTAGAGGTAAGATGAATCCAATGTGGCTTTGCAACTTTCCTATCACCCTAGGATAGGTAATTTCACACCCACACTACCCCCCCCCCTCTGGGAGGGGGCCTCTATTAATTTCCTATAAAATGAGGACATCAGGAGTTTTAGAATCTGTCTAATCTTGAAGATCATCAGGCCCAGGCTCCCAGGAGAGTAACTGTACTTGTGGGTGACAGTGAATCCTACAGAAATTTCAAATGTTAAAATTTGAGGGGAGAAGAGGATTCTTTCCTTTATATACCCTTCAACTGAATGTATTTCAGAAGCTGAACTCGGTAGTCTCCCACCACAGAGTTGATTCTGAGCTCAGATCTCCGTTTAAATAGTGTTCCACTGCTTTGCAGTAATGAGGTTGCTATGTTAGTTTTCTTTTTCTTGTTTGTTTTGTTTTGTTTTGTTTTGTTTTGAGATGGGTCCCTGCTGCACAGCCTAGGCGGTTCTGGAATTCAAGCCACCCTCCCACCCCTACCTCCCAAGTAGCTGAGGATATGGGAGTAGCTGGGACTACAGGAGTATCCCGCCACGTCTGATTTATATTGGTTTTTCCTGGCTTCGGAAACAAATTACAAGTTTAGCAGCTTAAAAAAAATACAGACTTATTAACCTTGTTGTTCTGTCCTCTGTCTAGAGTCTGACACAGGTGGCACTGGGGCCAAAGTGGGGCAGCAGCCTGTGCTCCTTTCTGAATCATAATGATGTGGTGGGGAGACTCCTGAATTCAGCTTCCGAAATACATGCTTGCTCACTCAGGTTACTGGCAAATACAATCCTTGTGAGAGGGGGACAGGTCTGGTTTCCTTTCTGGGTGTGTGTTAAGGACCAGTCAGTTTCCAGAGGTCACCTGTATGCCTTGGCGTGGAAGCTTTCCTGTCTTAAGTTAACAAGAGGGAGTTGAGTTCATCTCTCCTCCCTCTTTTTCAGTTGTCACATTTTCTGACAGAATCTGCTGTATCCTCTCTGACTTTGAATGATCCTATGATTATATTGGGCCCCCTGGGTAACCTAGAATAATCTCTATAATCTTAATCTCATCTAACAGCCACTTGCCATGTAAAGCTGCCTCTAGTCACAGATTAGAAATGCAGACATCTTTGGGGGCAAGAGGTAGTATTCTGAATACCACAATTGTGTCAACTGGCTCTCTTCCAGCCTCAGTTTCTTATAATTGGAACAGAGATTACATTTACTTTATAGCATTGTTGTGAAGATTAACTCCGTAACTATGGCAAGAGTCCTCAGCATAGCAATTGACCTATAATATTTGCTCACTACATAGAAGTTAACACAGAAACAAGGACTTGCCTAATAGCTTGCATTTGGTAACATATTGCATTCAATGGTGTGATCACATGCCGCCTGAAGAGAAGAAACTCTTCATTATTTAATCAGAATCAGCAGCTCCTTTTACAGCCCTGCTGGGACACCCTATATAAAGTAGTCTCGCCCTTGCACCAGGTCACTGTAGCCTTGTGGTTTCTAGTGTGAATTCTGGCCCAGCACCTGGGAACCGGCTAGAAATGCATCTTCCTGGGCGCTACACTAGACCTACTGATCCCAGGTATAGGGTGGGGTGGGGTCTGTCAATCTGTGATTTGGATGTTCAGTGAAATTGACAACTAGTATTGTAACCCCCACTCCTTTATTTTCTTCCTTTTGTCCCTCATTGGTGCCCACCCCTACTAGAGTGTAAGGCTCTGACCTTGATCAACAGCAATAGCCAGTGCCCAGCACGCACCTGCACACACACAGTGGGCTCACAAATTACTATTGAAGGGATGACCAGGAGGCAGAGGTGAAGACTGAACCTACTCCCTAGTACTAAATATACCAACCTGTGGATGCCTTCATTTCATCACTGAATCATTATTTATTTATTCATTCATTCATTTATTTTGGGGATACCAGGAATTGAATCAGGGGTACCCGACCTGAGCCACATCCCCAGCCCTATTTATATTTGTTTAGAGACAGGGTCTCACTGAGTTGCTTAGCACCTCGCTCTTGCTGAGGCTGGCTTTGATCTCACAATCCTTCTGCCTCAGCCCCCCTCCACCACGCACTGGGATTACAGGTGTTCACCACCACGCCCGGCACTAAATTGTTACTTAAAGTGTTAAGTGCTTTCTGCTCAAGCATCTCTGAGTTGCTTATGTATATACAAGTTAGGTAAACACATACAGTTTTAATGATATGTTCAGATATCATATGTTTGTGCTATTTAGGGGACTCAGGGCTTTTGGATGGTCAGTGCCACATTTTTGTTTTCCCATTTAAAACAATGGGCTTTGGGGCTGGAGATGTGGCTTAAGCGGTAGCGGGCTCGCCTGGCATGCATGCGGCCCGGGTTCGAGCCTCAGCACCACATACAAATAAAGATGTGTCTGCCGAAAACTAAAAAATAAATATTAAAAAAATTCTCTCTCTCTCTCTCTCTCTCTCTCTCTCTCTCCCCCCCTCCCTCTCTCTCTCTCTCTCTCTCAAAAAAATTAATAAAATAAAACAATGGGCTATAGGCTCACACTATATTTTCTACCTAAATACCCCAAACATTTGCTACTCAAAACATTTCCACTAAGGGATGCCCATATTTGTAAATCATCTTGCCACTGTTTAGCTTCCCCTTGCATTTCAGGTGGGTGGAAATAAATAATTGTCAAGCAGTTTTTATTATAGAATGAGATTCTTTAGTCCTTGGGCAATTTGGGTTTTGCCTCTTACTGTCTTCTGTAGGAATCTTTATTGCAGCATCTCTGATCTGCAACCTCTGCTGCCTGAGTCTTTCCAACTGATAGGAAGCTTTTTACATTCCATCAAGAGAATTGCCTTCCAAATGTGCTGACCATTAGTCCAGGGCCCACCCTGGCATGTAGCAGGGCAGATAGGGCAAACAGCTGATGTTCAAGAAATCCAAAATGCTTCCCTTGTTGATCCTAATTTTGTATTTGGAAATTACATGGAGCCAGGTGCTGTGGCACAATCCCAGCAAATTGGGAGGCTGAGGCAGGAGGATCCTGAGTTCAAAGCCAGCCTCAACAAAAGCAGGGTGCTAAGAACTCAATGATACCCTGTCTCTAAAAAGATATAAAACTAAATAAAATACAAACTAGGGCTGGGGATATGGCTCCGTGTTTGAGTGCCCCTGAGTTCAATCCTCTCACCTCCTCACCCCCCATAAAAAAGAATCTTCCTCAGAAGTTTGGAGTCAGTAACTCTCTCTGGTACACTTTCTCAAATAGAACACAGTCCTGGTTCCTTCCACCATTTCTCCTGGCTTTTGTCTGTTTTGCTATTCTGTAAAACTGGAAGAAATTCAGAAATGTAGCATCTTGACTAAAATATTATTTCCAGGTCAAGTCTGAGCCAGGACAGAGTGAACTTCAAGGTTGTGTGTACATTCGTCTATTTGTACATTCGTCTATTTGTCTCTGAAACTGACACAGGGCATTATAATCTGGGTTGAGTTTTTTAAACCTTCACATCTTGTTTTTGTATTCTATCCTCATGTAAAATCATTATTGACCACTTTACAAATTAGGAACTGAGGGAAAGGATTTGACTGTTTCAAGGTTGCATAATTGGAAGCAAAGCAATATTATAATATAGGTATCACTTTTAGGAAAGACTAGAAAATCACCCAGGTCCTCATTTTTTACAAATATGGTCTGTTATATTTCAGACCTAGAAAACACACACACACACACACACACACACAACTTGGTTTTTAATCTTAGACAGTTTTGAGAGCCTGTATATATTATTTCATACCTAATCAGGCAGAGTAGTAGAAAAATGAAGCTAAGAAACCAGAAATGAAATGATGCATAAGTACATTAAAATAATTCTCTTGTTTTGAGAGATTTTGTATAAAAAATATTTGGTGTTAGAAAAAAAGAAAAGTTAAGCAGGAACAAACTGCTCCTAACTGTACCACTCTATTAAACACCTTCCAAAATATTCAGAAGAATTGATACATTATTCCAAACATGTTTTTTTTATGCAGGTGTGTGTGTGTGTGTGTGTGTGTGTGTGTAAATAGATATATGCCGCAGTCTGGCTGGGCACCATTCAGGAGCCACTTGTTAAAAGAAACGAACTTTATTTTTAGAACCACACAAGCCAAACCACACAGCTCTTCAGGAAAACCTTCAGAGCCCAACTGCAACCACCGGCTTCCCACAAGCCTCTCAACCTCCCCCACTCCTCCTGCTCTTGAGGCCGATTGGCTGGGTTGCATGGGCGGAGCCAAAAAAAAGTCCCCCAGTGAGCAGCTCCGAGGTCTGAAAGGGCGGGGAAACAACCCAATGAGCATCACTGCAGAGGAGCCAATCAGTTGGCAGCTAGAAGTTTGCTGGGGCCGCTGTGAGCCAATCATCAGCTAGCAGCTGGAAGTTTGCTGGCAGCTGGAAGTTTGCTGGGGCTCCTTCCGCTGTGGCTCTCAACATCTCCCCCTCTCTGTTTAAACAACAAGCATGTGGCTTAGGGACGGTATCTGCCTTAGGTTGTCCAATACTACATATGGTTCTTACCCGTCATCTTATGAGCTGACCTCAAGGCGTCAGCCTCCTGTCTTAGGTTGGTACCATTGCAATTGGATCTTACCAGTCATTGACTACCGATCCAGCATACAGCCACACCTGTGGATAGGTCTTTGTACCAGCGAGGTGGTGAGGTTCTTTGTCTCACCTCTGTTGGCCCCCAAATTTTAGCTGAACGACCATCACAAGCAGAAGGGAGGAGGATACACCAAGCCATTGCAATGTTTGAAAACTCTATAGTCAAAAAATAGAACTGATCAGCAAAACATTAACCTAGGTCTGTATGAGCTCAAAAAACAAAATAGAACTTCATGATATGGGAAAGGGTAATAATAAAATAGATATTGAAAAAAGCATCCTGGTTCTGTCGCAGATGTAAGAATAGCTAAACTGGAGTTTTGGATATCAGCTGTTATGGATTTGAGCCAAATCATCTTTTTGGTCTGTAGAAATCGCTTTAGTTAATCTTTCTGGAATCCAAATCGGCTGCTGTTCTCCCTGTGGAAACACAAAAACAGACCTCCGACTCCAGACAATCACTGGGTCAGGACCTTAGTTAATCTCTCTGGAATCCAAATTGGCTGCTGTTCTCCCTGTGGAAACGCTGTAAGCCAATCATCAGCTGGCAGCTGGAAGTTTGCTGGGGCCCCTTCGGCTGTGACTCTCAACAGATATAAATATGTTTAAAAGAAAAAGTAATAAATTATAGCTATTTTTAAACTGGATCAAACCTTGTGAGCACCTTCCATTCCAGGAATTCTTCATGCCTCTGTGTATTCAACCCCATATGTTGGACTTTTGCTCTTTTAAACAACGTTTGTTTAACTTTGTTATTTGCTTATTCCTGTGATGAAAAGCCTATTTCCATTGCCCATTAAGGAATTTACTTTAGAGTCAAGTACCCAGAAAAATGTGTCCTTAGACATAAGGCTGGTTTAAAGTGTGATCCGCAACCCCAAAATGGTATTTTTCAATAGGCTACCCATCTTATTCTGAGGACCCCAGTCAGAATACCTTTGGGCTGTTTTTGAGAATTGTCTACCCTCAGAGGAAAAAGGCTTGTCACTGTCTTCTTTGGGGATTGTCAGTAGTGCATTCTTTGGAAGAACTAAGCCTTTTTGGGAATAATATCAATATTATTAGAATAGTTATGTCAGTATTATTAGAATAGTCCGTAGGAACAGACACACTGTTATTACTGAGTCTTGATGTTTTTAGAAAAGGGAGAAGTTGACACCTTCTGGGTGTGCCTTCCTTTTAAGCTGTGCTTGGTCTGAGTGGATATTGATAGCACTTCTGGTTTAGCCACCATGTTATCTACACTTATGGGCGCCTTTTTTTTTTTTTTTTTTTTAATAATGGAGGGTATTTTAGATTAGGGAGGAGGTTCAAACCATCGATTGAGTTTTTGTTTTCTTTTAAATTCTGAAATAGATTTACCAAATGATAGCTGATAGGGCACTATTAAAAGGGCATCTGGGCTGGGGTTGTGGCTCAGTGGTAGAGCGCTTGCCCAGCATGTGTGAGGCACACCACATAAAAATGAGTAAATAAAAAAATAAAGATATTGTGACCAACTACAACCAAAAAGTATTTTTTTTTTTAAAAAAAAGGGAAACATCTGCAACGTGTGTATTTTCCTGATACTTTTGATGATAAAACTAACACTTGGTTTTTTATAGACTATTCGGGGGATGGGTGACAAAAGGTAAAGGATCATAAAGAAAAAGTCACAAATAATCCTGTTTAATGGTACCTGCTGTCAACATCTTGGGGTGTTTATAAAATCACTTTAACCAATCAGCTGTTCCCTTTTCTGTCTCCCCACCAGCACACATGCCATAGACCATGCTGCTCTGGGAAACCCATGTTAGTAGTGCTGAATAAAGACCCGAATAGCACAGTCCTGGCATCAGCACCACCCTGGCCACTTCCTTCTTTTGCCATCTTTGCCTTCCTGCAGCCTCGACATGGAAGCAGCTCCAGTGACTACTAGCTAGCTATTGCAGAGTCTAAGCTAAGGCTTCACACTCCCCTTGCAACCCAGAAACCTGAAGGCTGCCTTAGGTTTGGGGCTTCCATCTGGAGAGCCATCTGGAGAGTTTATCTTGCTTCTTCGACCAGTGCTACCCTCTGTCTACCCGCCACTTCACCCTCCAGGACTCCCTCCCTTCTGATTTCTTCTTCCTGATAATCTCATGACTTCTCAGTAATACCAGTAGTGTCTGCTGCTTTTGGAGTGCCTTCTCTGGCCAGGTATTGTGCTGTGCAGCATGTATGACTGTCCCCATGGAGGTCCCAAGTAACATACAGCAAATAAGTGGCAGAGCCAGAACTGTTCAAGGCATTGTTCAAAAGCCTCCAGAGTAGTCTCAGAAGCCACACCCTTGACAAGTTCATGGTCTTGTTCCTGCTCTCTTCTTAGGCCAGTGTTTTCTAAAGCACTTTATCACCACTTTGTCATAGAAAGGTTCTAGGTAAGGGATCCAGTGTGTTATAACAGTGCTACTTATGTCAAAGACCTAAAGCTAGCAGTTCCAGCCATCTGACACCTTGCTGGTGCCTAACCCAAGTAAGGAGGCTCCTTCCCTCCTACTCTGTTGGGAATCCTGACCTAGTACCTATTCTGAACTTTTAGAAAGTGCCTAAAGTGCTTTTGCTCTTTGGGGACCTTGGATCTATACCCCTATCTCTTGGGTGCCTTGGCTAACCTGAGCCTATAAATCTTCTTTCTACCCAGAAACCCCAGAGCATGGGGAACCAAGCAGGAAGCTGGCAGGGTGCCAAGGGAGCTGGAGGAGGCTCCACTTGTAAGGAAAGGCCTGGCCCTGGCTGTCCTTGACACCCTCACTCTTTTTTTTTTTTTTTAAAGATAGAGAAGAGAGAGAATTTTTTAATATTTATTTTTCAGTTTTCGGTGGACACAACATCTTTATTTTATTTTTATGTGCTGCTGAGGATCAAACCCAGTGCCCTGCGCATGCCAGGTGAGCGTGTTACTGCTTGAGCCACATCCCCAGCCCAACACCCTCACTCTTGAGCATGACTCAGCGTTTTCTTTTGTGGACAGCATTAGACCCTGCCCTGTCCAGCTTCTCAGTCCTCCACTGGCCTTCATCCACCACTTCCTGCATAGCACTGCCCTTCAAAGATGTGAGAGATTATGGTCCAAAAGCTTTAGGGACCGCTGCCTTCCTGACCCAGAGGAGGGCAGGTGACTCTCCCCACCAAGGCCCCATCTGTCTGCCAGACCTGTCGGGCTTAGGGGAGTAGAATGTACAGCACCTTCACTTACAGCATCTGTCACCTCCTTACTTCAGGATAGGCCCAGGGGTAAAGGGGTGGTGTTGGGAGAGTTCCTGAATCTGCTACCAAAAAGCTTTGCACTTAGGCCAGTCTAAAAAGCTTTTGTGCCTTGTTTTCCTTATTGACTGAAAAGAGGGCTCAAAGCACTCAGCCTTCCCTTCTCAGATGATGCTTCCTGCTGTATTAGTCACTTATGTAATGAGGACTAGTCACTGAGGTTGCCCAGACCCTCTTTTCGCATCCCCAGGGGGGACAAGGACGTGTCCCCATGGCATCTGTTGGGGTGGGGAGCCATAGCTTCCATGCATGCTAAGCCTTTGCCACCTGTTCTGCTGCTGAACACATGCTGCTGCCTCGTGGGGACATTCTTGGTCCTCTTTACTTAGTGGCCTGGTCTGGCCCTCCAGCTCAGCCAGCAGGTTGGGGTGGTGCCAGCAGAGCAAGAACTGCAGTTGTCATATTCATTAGTTTTCTGGTATTTTCACTGGACAGCAACCTTCTGGACAAGAGAGTAGTATTCCCACTGCGTGGTAATGAACACTGAGGCTTGTAGGGACTGGGTTTATTTGAGGGTACATTCTAGCTTAGGTTAGAGCTAGGGTAGGGTCCAGCTATTCCTGACTGAGCCCAGTGAGCTTGGATTCCCCCATAGCTGCCCCTTTGCCCAAGTCGGGCAGCATTTTCCAGTAAGCTGAGGTCTTGGGGAGGGAGAAGAGGTCCAGTACTGCCCTACCCAAGAGGACCCCTGGGTTCATGGCATCCTAGCCTGGAAGTTTCCTGGTATTGGTCTGTTAGCACCTTCCTCATGTTTTCTGAGGCCACTTTGACCTTGTGCTCTTGGTTTTGAGATAACCAGCAGTCACTCGTTGTTCCATAACAACTCTTCTTGTCCTTTCCTTACAGACTCTGTGGACCATCACCATGAGAAGCAGAGGAGGACTCACCCTCCTCGGAGTCCTGTTCATTCCGGTTGTCCTCTGCCACTCAGGTGAGTGGTAGAGAGTCTCTGGACACAGATACGAACCATCCTGCCTGTCTTGGTCCTGAATTTTCTTCCTATTAGGCCTCTGGGAGACGAAACTGACACGACTGGCCTCAATTTCCACCCCAGTCCCTCTTCCAGGCCTGGCTTTGGTTTTTCTGCCTCCAGTGTTACAGGTCTGAGGTTTTATGACACCTCCTTCCTAAGCTGTGACCTTGCTGTCAGTGGGACACCTTCCTGAGTTACAGCCCATCCTGAGTTACAGGGCTGCCTTTTTCTGGGCAGGGGAACTGAACAGCTTAGGTTTCACCGAAGCCTATGGTTTCTCACCACAAGCTAC
The DNA here is from genome assembly GCF_021218885.2 of Marmota monax. Taxonomy (NCBI): domain Eukaryota; kingdom Metazoa; phylum Chordata; class Mammalia; order Rodentia; family Sciuridae; genus Marmota; species Marmota monax. Next base: position 801,246 of record NW_026692072.1, on the reverse strand, counting down.
CTGAGGATTGCAGTGGAAGCCTGCCTTATAGTGATGGGCAAGTCCCTTCAGGTCCTTCCCATTGTCCCCAGAGCCTTTTGAGCTCAATCCTCCACTCTGTGACTTCTCCTTAGCAACAGTGATGATAATCATAGTGAGAGCAGCAGCTAAAGCTTAGAGCATTTCCGTGCTGATCAGTCTGCCAGTCATGGTCCTTGTATTTACGTGTTTAACCCTCATGTCAACCCAATGCAGTGAGTACTGTGTTATCCCTGTTTGACAAATGACAAGAGTGAGTCTCAAAGAGAAGAAATAACTTGTTAAAGAACACCCAGAAGTGTTTCACCAGATGTGAACCCTGGATGCCTGTCTTCACACCTATTCCAGGCCCCCCTCCTGGGCTGCCTGTTCTCCTGGGCTGCCCCATTCTGAACCACCCTTCCCCTGGTTCCTGGAGGAAGTTGGCCTGAGTCTTCCGTAATAGAACAATGGTGCCACTTTGTTTTGCTTCATCGTAAAGATCAAACGTTCTTCCTGCCTGTGTCCTGTTGGTACAGCATCCTGGCCACTACTGATGCCTTTCCTTCTGGGGTTGGGGTGGAAGGGAGAAAAAGAAGTAGCAATACAATGAATAATTAAAAAAAAAAAGGTCTCTGCAGTGTTGGGTGTATTAGTAGCTACCACATATTGATGGCTTACTGTGTACTAGGAACCAGGACAAAGCCTACCTCATCTAATCCCCCCAGCCCTCCATGAGGGGCCGTGCTCTTGTGCTAATTGGACAGTGGAGGAGACTGCAGCAGGAGAAGCAATTTGCCCAAGGACACACCTGACTGCTCTCTCCCTTTCAGAGAAAAAAGAGAAGTCAGGATTCCCCTCCTCACCCACCTTCCTCATCACCTCCCGAAAGGAGGTTATAATGTGGTCCCCGTGTCACAGCACGGTGTTCCTTCCTCAGTTCTTCTACCCAGTGTATTGCCTGTAATTACGATAGTAATTGGAATGTGAAGTTCACCCACACACATGGGAGAGAGAGAGAAGAAGAGAAAGAAGAAGAAGAGAAAGAGGAAGAAAAAGGGAGACGGACAGAGAGAAGGGAGGGGAGAGAGAGAGTGCCCTTGCTGTTGCCCAAGACACTGTGAAACCTTGGGGGAACTTTTGTGACACAGGCCATTATGTCATAGGCAGAAACATCCCCCTCAGGCAGAAAATGACATTTGATCCTTACAGTGAAGCAAATCAAGTAGCACAAAGGTGCCTGTTGTTACAGAGGTTGAGACTTAGGACAACTTCCTTTAGGAATCAGGGGAAAATATCCCAGGTCCGAGTAGCCCTAAGGGTCAAGTCCCGTCTGCCTTTGGTTAGAAGTCAGAATATCAAAAAATCCATTAATTACTTGTCTTTGATCCCGGTTTTTCCCCCACCGTGTCCCCTTTCCTTCTTGTCCCACTCGGGACAATTAGAAGAAAGTCTTGGTTAAACCATACTTGGGTGTTAGAACTGGTGGCCTGAGTCTGCGTCTCAGTTCCATTACCTAGCAGCTGTGTGACTTTGGGTGGGATAGTTGACATCTTTCTCTTGCAATTTGGAGTTGAAGTTCCTTGAAACCTTCATCTTATAACAATTCTATGAAGGGCTTAATGCATAAATGCACAGACATTTGGACATTAGATGAATACATTAGATATGAAAATTTTGGCCCACAGAAATTCCAAATATGGGCCTCGACCCCTAACTAAAGGTTTGTCAAGAAGCCAAATAAGCTCTGGTTCCAGCCAGGATAAGATTGACGCCTATGGGTGATCTTTTAAAATGGCCCTCAGACAGCCAGATTAATACCACACCTTCCCTCTTCCAGCTCTTCGGGTCTTCCATTCTTTGGGGTTTTTTTTTTTTTTTTTTTTTTTGGTACTGGGGATTGAACTCAGGGGCACTCGACCACTGAGCCATATCCCCACCCACATCCCTCATTGTGCTCAGGCAGTGAGGACCCACTTTCTGTTGGACTTATGGAAAAAAAAAAGAGACAGGGTCACACTGAGTTGCTTAGTGCCTCTCTGTTGCTGAGGCTGACTTTGAACTCAAAATCCTCCTACCTCAGCCTCTAGAGCTGCTGGGATGACAAGCATGTGCCACCGTGCCCAGTTCTATTCTTTCTTCTCATGTGTACATACACACATCTGGCACAAGGAAGAGACTATGAGAAATGGTGTTCTCGTGCCTTCTATTATACTTCTCTACTCGCCCAGGTATGGCCAGTGCTGCCCCTGGGGAAGAGTGGGCAGAGCAGTCTGATGGAGCCCTGCCTATAGGGTTGGGGGCCTGCTCTAGCTCTGCTGCTTTGTAGCTGAGTGTCCTTGTCCTTTGGGTCACTTCCCCTCTCCAATCATCTGCAAACCTAGAGGGAGAAGTTTTTTACACTGATATTTCAAGGGGTTTATCTGGAACCTTCCCAAACCACAGGATCTCCTGTGGGTGGGATTTCACACCTGAAAAAGCAGATTTGACCATTTAAGATGCTGTAGAGAGCTTGACTCTTCACTGTGCTCAGGCAGTGAGGACCCACTTTCTGTTGGACTTCTGGAAAAATCTCCACATCCCCTGGAGATGACCTTAGAACTAGAAGTCAGCTCTCAGGCTCCACAACCCACACTGGTTTAATCCTAACATTCTTCTGTGAGATTTTACACGTTTCATCTTTGAAAATGTCTTTTTACAGGTAGCCACCACTAAATACTGAGGTCATAGCAGAAGCCACATAGTGGCAGGAAGGTCATTCTCTCAGGTACTAGAGAAGGGCGTATCCACATGACTCAGGAAGATTTCCTTTTGACTCTGGATTCCTCAGCTTCTCCCCATTACAAATATTGACTGTAACTCCTCTTCTTCTTCTTCTTCTTTTTTTTTGGGGGGGGGGGGTGGTGGTCACTTTTGTGATAAAAATAGAGAAGGAAAAATAACACAGGAAAACCCAAGGTTTAGCTGGCAAAGATGAGTCCTAAGAACCTGAGGTGGAACAATATTGTTTTTTGAATTAGGCAGTGGGGCAGTGGCCTGTCGTGTAAGCTGTCCTCCATTTCCAGTGTGTCTGCTGTGACCCGCTGCCCCATGCACAAGGGTTTAGTGTGCAGCTGCTGTATTGCCCATGACCATGTGTACTGCTGGCCCTGGGTTAGTACCTTAGTAGGGAACAGGTCAGTGATCATACCCTATCCCAGAGGTTGTCCCACTTTCTATAAAGGGCCAGGCAGTAAATATTTAAGGCTTTGCAGGTCAAGAGACAAAATCAAGTATATTATGTATGCTCTTATATAAGTAAAACAAGAGAGGAAACAAAAAATATTGATGTACAAAATTCACAGTGTAATAATTGACTGCAAATATATACTGTATGTTTGCTAATGAGAGGAATAGAATATTTTTAGGGAGGATCATGAACAACCATTTGTTTCCTCCAAAGTAGGTTGTTGATCATGAAATCCTGGTCTGGGTGGTTACCTTGTGGTTCATGATGGAGGCCCATTGTCAGGGAGGAAAAGTGCTGAGCTCACTCTGTACTTGTGATGGTAGAAACCTCTGCCTTACTTTTATTGGGTGAAGTCAGTATCGGTGTAACAGGTCCTGACAGGTTTTCTTTATGATTGTAGAGTTTGCCCTGCAGTGCTACAGCTGTGTTGATCCTGTTTCCTTCTGCAACGAAACCACCCGCTGTCATTTAGACTTGGATGCGTGTGCCATTGTTAAGGCTGGTAAGAGCTTCCCATTCCCTGTCTCCAAAGTGCAATGAACCCATGGGAGCCTGACCAACGTGTGCCTCTCTTATTATTCAGCTCCTATTCAACAAGTAAAGTTCTCAATGATTGTCACCAGCTATAGATAAGACTTTTTTAAGCATTTGCCATATATTTTTTTTTATTGAATACTTCTCATCTACCTCTCAGGATGATCTTTTATCCTCATTTAATCAATGAGGAGACTGAGGCTCAGATTAAGTAATGGACTAAAGTCAAGTAACCAAGTCAGGATTTGAACAAGGAAATTCATCTGATTCCTAAATTTGTGCTTTTAAACCGTGATACTGTGCTGCCTCCAAAATTTTTGAAAACCTCTGAGTGGCCAAAATCCCAAACACTGACAACATCAGATAATGGCAAGGATGGGGGAGAAACAGCAGCTCTCATTCATTGCTAGTGTGAATGCAGAATGGTCCAACCATGGATTATAGCTTGGCAGTGTCTTATAAAAGCACCATTTTGATTCAGCAATCTCATTCTTTATTCAAATGGATTGAAAACTTATACCCACATAAAAATATGCCTGTGGAGATTTACAACAGCTTAACTGATAATAGCCAAAACTTGGAAGCAGCCAAGAGGTCTTATAGTAGATGAATAGATAAATTGTGGTACTTTCAGACATTAGAATTTTATTCAGCATTAAAAAGAGATGCGTTATCAAGTCATGGAAAGACACAGAGGAATCTTAAATGTATTACTAAGTGAAGGAAGCCAACCTAAAAAGTCTACATTCTATCTGATTCTAGTGACATGACATTCTGGAAAAGATGAAACTATGGAAACAATAAGAAGGTCAGTGGCCGCCAGGGGTTATAGCAAAAGGAGGGACGAATAGGGGAAGTACAGAGGATTTTCAGAGCAATGAACTACTCTGTATGATAATGGATACATGTCATTATATATTTGTCAAAACCCACAGAATTTATGCAATTGTTAGGATATTGTTTGTCCCCCACCAACAAGATCCATGTATTGGAAGCTGAGCCTTCAGTATGACAATGTTGGGTGGGACCTTTAAGGGGTGGGGCCTAATACAGAATCCCTTGGGCAGTTGGGTAGGAGCCTTCAAAAGGAATTAAAGTAGCTCTTATGTAGTTCTTATGAGAGGGTTATTATAAATTAGCTGAGCCTGGCCCCACCCAGCTCTCTGGCCTCCTTTTTTGAGATATGAACCTTTCTCCCACACATGCTTCTACCATGATGTGATGCCACCCTCCTTTAGGCCCTCATCAGAAGCCCAACCAATGAGGAGGCCCAGTCTTCACTTTGAACCTCTTGAGTTGTAAGCTGTATAAACTCCTTTATAAAGTTAGCCGATGTCAGGCATCTCATTAAAGTAGGGAAACAGACCAATACAATACACAACACCAGGAATAAACCCCTAATATAAATTGTGGGCTTTGGGCAACAGTGATGAGTCCATGTATGTTCATCACTCATAACAAGTGCTATCACACCAGTTGGGTTGTCGCTAGTGGGGAGGTTGTGTTTGGGTCACAGTTTTCTCTCTATTTTCTGCCCAGTTTTGCTGTGAACTTAAAAGTGATCAAAGGAATGCAATTTATATTTTCTTTAAAGGTCATGTAAATCTCAAACATTTTTCTTCTTCTCATAAACATAAGTCCCAAAACTTGAGCCAGACATGTAATAACCAGAAGTTTTTTGAAATATGGTCATCCCTCCACATCTGTGAGTTTCTCCTCTGGGGTCAACCAACCACAGATCAGAACTATTTGAAAAACAAATAGGGGCTTGTGTGGGAGAAAGTTTCATATCTCGAAAAAGGAGGCCAGAGAGCTGGGTGGGGCCAGGCTCTTGTCTACACTAACTATGTACATACTTTTTTCCTTGTCATTATTCCCTAAACAATACAGTACAATGCTATTCTCATAGCATTTACATCATATTAGGCATTATAAGTGATCTAGAGATATAGAAGGGTGTGCACGAGTTATGTGCAGATACTACCCCATTTTATGTATGGGACTTGCACATTCTCAGATTTGGGGTGTCTTCAAGGGGTCCTGGGACCTCATTTTTCCCCCCAGCTGTAGAATGAGAATGTTTACCTCCAGGGTTACTGGAGCAGTTAGAAGAAAGAATGAATATGATAGTATTGGGTAAAGTCTAAAAGAGAGTCAGGCATTGGATGCTAACTCAGCCACCACTCAGTGGCCTCCTGACAATAGTAACCCTGTTAAATGTACTTAGAGTCTTAGAGGATGATAACAGTGCCCTGAATAAGGGCCACACCTAGAGGTGCTTAAGACAGAAACTATTGCTTTCAGTAAGTTTGAATCAAGTCTTTAAGAGTGGGGAGGTTGTGCAAGCAGAGAGAGCCTCTAATGCTGTGAGACTGATAGAATCCACTTGACTTTGGGCAGTTCTGATGTGGTTTATCATTCGAATGTGATAATTCGAGTGCTTGGCACGCCGCAGGATGCATAGTAAGTGATTAATTGGTAGCAATTATTAAGAAATTGTTCTCTGTTCTCCTCAAGCTATTAGGCTTATCTAATTAAAATCATAGCAACTTTAATGCTTTTGAAGCTCCGATACTTAATTACTATTACATAAAGCAGTATCTTGTCCTATTGAACATTAGCCTCTCCTGTAATATTGGAAGCATCTACTTTAATAGGTATGACTCAAGCAAATAGAGCCATTTTGGGAATGATGGCTAGCTTCTGCTTCTGGACTAAGAGATCATTAAAATCCAATCCCAGTACCCATCCTCCCTGAGGAAGAGGGCAGGACAGTTTATATATACCTGCAATTATGAACTTAGAGATGTTTTGTTAAACCCCAAGCTATGAATGAAAATAGATAAAATAGTTACACATCTTAAATAAGGAATGGGCACTAGCACAGAAGATAAGAAAATGATTCTGGTCCAAAGATGATACCTTATTATGTGTACAAATCCCCAGTATCTGGCACACAATCTGACACATGGACACTGTTTTATTGGGAGAGGAGAATATACCAAAACACCTCTTTTTCAACTAATACATTTTTTTTCATTCAACATGCTTTTTATGAATATTTTAAAAACACTATAAAATCCTCATCATTTATATTTCTGCCTTTAGTTTCCTACATGCCCATGGACATTTTTCTAAAAATATCATGGTGTATGCTTGTGGAAATTTTTCCTATACTACTGAGTAGTATAATGATTTTAAGTGAAGTTTAAAATATTTTAAAAATAAGTCATTCATATGATAATTTAAAAAAATCTTGTTCCATGTAGAAATGTAAATGAAGACTACTCTTCCATGAAAGTAACATGGAATCATGCCAAATAAAAAATATTGCATTTACCCCATGCATAAATAATTCATTTATGCAAATGGATATTCTACATACTCTTCCATGTCTATGTTCTTCTTCTTCTTTTTTTGAGATATTCATATGCCATAAACTGTGCATTTTAAAATGTACAATTCAGTAGCTTCTAGTATATTTACAAGGTTGTGCATCTATCACCAATGTTTAATGCTAGGATACTTTTGTCACTCCCAAAAGAAACCCCTTACCTATTAGCAGTCATTTTCCATTCCTCCCTCCCATACCCTGCCAGCTACTCATTTACTTTTTGGTCTTTGTACATTTGCCTGTTTGGGGCACTTATGTAAATGGAACCATAGAGTATTGTCCTTTGTCACTGGCTTCTTTCACTAAGCCTTACATTTTCAAGGTTCACCCATGTAAGAGCAGCTATCAGTATGTCACTTCCTGTTATGGCCAAATATATATTTATGACATTTATGCATAAGCTCTTGTGTGAGCATAGCTTTCCATTCTCCTGGTTATTTAGACTCAGGAGTAGAATTGCTTGATCATATGATAACTCAATGTCGAGGAACAGCCAAACTTTTCCAGGGTCTCTGCACCATGTTTCATTCCCTCCCGCCATGTCTGAGAGTTCTAGATTCTCCATTTACTAGCCAACACTTGTTGTTTTCTTGATTGTCTTGATCTTATCCTCCTGGCAGGTATGAAGTGATATCTCATTGTGATATTTCCTTTTTCTTTTCTTTTAATATTTATTTTTTAGTCACAGGTGGACACAATATCTTTTATTTTATATTCATGTGGTGCTGAGGATAGAACCCGGTACCTCATGCATGTTAGGCAAGCGTTCTACCTCTGAGCCAAAACTCCAGCCCCTGATTTTTATTTTCTTAATGACTCATGATGTTGGGCATCGTTTCATGTGCTTATTGCCTCTATTTGTATATGTTCTTTGGAGAAATGTCTATTTGTTGCCTATATTTCTGTTGGCATGTTTGTTTTTTATTCTGGAGTTATAAAGCATTTGAAGAAATTATGAAAGAATTTCATCCCATGGTATTCCATGCAGATAAGGAATGACACAGGCCTGTAAGTTTGGTATGGAAACAGCCTGAGTTAAAAACAAAACACACACGAAAAAACTACTTTCCTCCTCCCCCAGCTCTATGCTTCTGCTAAAAGCTAGATGTTTTATATATTCTGGCTACTAAATTCTTATCACTTAATTTACAAACATTTCCTCTCTTCCTGCATGTTGTCTTTATTTTTTCAATAATGCCCTTTGAAGCACAAAAGTTTTTAAACTTTGACGTAGTCTGGTGTATCTATTTTTCTGAATCCTTTTTTTAAAAGTCGAAATGTGTTTTATTTTTAGACAACCTAATGACATGTTTTGTTTTTTTTTTTTTCACTTTCAGAATCAAGGAGGGGCTGACATCAGCCCCATTTGGCTTAATTCCTGATGTTGTGTAGCTAATAAGCAGCAGCCAATTTGGTCAAAGTCAAGTTTGTTAACATTTTCCATTTCTAAAGCATCCATAAAGAAAATCATGCATGGGATCACACACTCCTCACTGTAGCCTGAGGGAGCAAACCTTCCATCTAGATTCATGTTTTTACCAATAAAGATGGGGTAGTTTTGAAATAAGCAGGGATGTGCTGGATTTATTCTTCACCTCCTGTCATAAAAGGTTTTACTCTGGCTGGGCAAGATGGTATACACCTGTAATCCCAGAGGCTCAGGAGACTGAGGCAGGAGCATCGCAAGTTCAAAGCCAGCCTCAGCAAAAGTGAGACACTAAGCAACTCAGTGAGACTCTGTCTCTAAATAAAATACAAAATAGGGCTGGGGGTGTGGCTCGGTGGATGAGTGAGTACTTGCCCTCCTCCCTCAAAAAAAAAGTTTTATTCTTTCTGGTCTGTTCTTCAAATTTACCTTTGATGGATTTCATGTGATCTCTGATGTACTTCTCATAGGCCTCTTCTGTGAGGCTGGTTTCCAGCAAGTGATGGTTCACGACACATCAACCCCAGAGATGGCAGTGCATAGGTACATTCACCCTTGGGGCCTTTAGTAGAAGCCTTTCAGCCTAAGAGAGACTCACCAGTGCCAACCTCTATCCCTCTTGCTGTCTCATCCTCCACATTCAAGCACAGCCTGTCTGCAGTCCCCTAGACAGTGTAAATGTCTGAGGCACCTCATCACTACCTGGTGTGGTGACTGAAGGGAGATGTTGGTGATACCAGCTTTTATCTTGGGGAGGAGGGAAGTTGGTCTTTTGTGTTTTGTTTTAAACTCAGGCACTTGTTGTGCCCCAACAGGCCTGTGTTATTCCTTATCTGCATGGAGCACCTCTGTATGAAATCCTTTCATAATTTCTTCAAACACTCTTTAATTAGCAGACTCTTTGCTTTTCAGCTTCTTCTTGCTATATGGATAGTACTTCAGTGACCATTCCTGAGCTTCTATTGTTTACCTTTTGTACATCATAACCTTTTTACTTCATAGGGTAAACTCTAAAAGTGGAATTGCTGAATCAAAAGGGATTTTGTTTAAAATCCTGGTAGATAATACCAAATTTCTCTCCTAAATGTATAAATGCCTAAATGTGTAAAATACGCTCTCCTCCCCCTCTTCCCCTCCCCCCTCCATCCCACTCATCTCCACTGGCTCTGACAAGACGGGTCTTATGGAAGAGTTCTCAGTCCCTCTTACGCCCCAGCTGTGAGGACCCTTTTTGACTAGATCTAATTCCACAGAGTGAGTTCCCAGCAGTAGAATGGAGGGTTCAAGGGCAGATTCAGAACTCTACACAGTTGATTTCTTAACCCCTGTGTGTGTCTCCCCACAGGGCCACGAATATATCACCAGTGCTGGAAGTATAAGGATTGCACTTTCGAAGAGTTTTCAAAAAGATTAGGAGAGCCTGAGCTAACATATAGATGCTGCCAGAAGAAGCTGTGTAACCGTGACTTCGAAAAACCAGTAAAAGAAAAAGGAGGGACGGTCACCTTATCAGGGAAAACCATACTGGTGGTGCCGCTGGTTCTGGTCACATCCTGGAACTGTTTTCTCTGATTCAACACCAGGAAGGATTCTGCAGGCTGTCCCCTTCTCTATCTTTCCCATTTCCTGGCAGCTGCCCTCCAAAGCCTTTATTCTTTTTCAACTGGATCCTGCTGGGAAGGAATAAAATTGTTCGTCTGGAACAGTTTGGATAAAAGAGAGGAACTCCAAGAGACTTGGAAGACTAGTCTTGTGCTCAGGGAAGGTGCACTTGACAGAGGTTTGAGTGACTCATGTGCAACTCCGTAGTCACATGCTCCTCCCTCTGCTCTTGGAGAACCAGCTGTATGGGGATAGTTTATGTGGGTTCTAGCAACCCTTAGGCGTTTCCCTCTGGTTCCTTGGATGTAGTTAAATAGCATGAGCAGTACTTTCAGGGGGCAGGGGGATTCTTTTGAAGACTCCCCGTCACAGGAAATGCTTCTGTAAACCTCAGAGCTCCTGTGTTGCCATGTAGGCACACTGAATATTCTAGATGTTGGCTGTCAGTAAGAAGCAATGAGATTTTATTTTCTTTTTTTTTTTTTTAATTTGTTAAGGATCAAACCAGGGGCCTCTCGCATGTTAGGCAAGTGCTCTACCAAAGAGCTACCTCCCCGCTGCCAGAGCAACGAGGTCCTTAATGCAGAAACTGTGGGATCACGGCTCTGTTCTCAGCTAGAAGACATATGGCAGGGACCGGGTAAGGTTCCTAGATGGCAGGGCGTACAAACACAGGATTTGTCTTTAGCGAGAATTGGGGGATTTGAGGTTTTCCATGTGTATAAATTTTGTGTGGGCATTGTTGTCTTTCACTAGAAAGATTTAATTGCCTTAATGAGTATTTAAGCTCTATTCCCTCCTTTTTCACCCTGCTTGGAAAAGTGGGATATCTTGACTTTGCCACATGTAATTTAAGAATAAACGTTCTATGCCACACCACATGGCTGGGAGTACTAAGTATGCCTATTTTAACTGTTACTGTTAGGAAGATGTGTGTGTGTGTATGAGTGTGTGTGCGTGCACGCGTGCACATGTGCATATGTGTGTGTGCTCATGCATGTATGGAATGCATGCAATGGGAATAGCCTTTGGGGCTGCCATGTGTGATTTCCCAATGCCATCACTAATAGCAACAGATCTGGAAGCATATTTTACCCGCCTGTCTGCATTCAGTGTGGTGATTCCTAGTTAACTCAGCACAGATGATATAAAATACATTCATGTGGGCTATTATCACGTTAAGGCGAGATTGCAATAAATTACCAAGTTGATCTTAAAGCAGGAGACAAACTTTATTCACCAATTGGCGATCCGGATCCACCAGCTGGCAGGCCAAGGGGTAGGCTGCAGGTCTACACCCTTCGACCCCCTTCCAGGGTTTAATATGGTTTTATAGTCCAAAACCATATTAAAGCATAAGTGGCTGTTGCTATGATTCAAAACCATAAACAAATGTCATGAGATCTAAAGTCATAAGCAGAGAAGAGAGTGGGTCAAAACATCCCTAGTTGAGTACAAGTTAAAGACAGTCAATTTCTGACAGGGTACATTGTTCAAGAAAAATGGGAGCCAAAGAGAGAACACTATTACATTATATAAGGATTGCCATTTTGTGTTGCCAAATGTGCTATGCTAAGCAACTGTTGATGGGTACAGAGGTGGGGCTTTCCCTGGGAGAAGCATTTCTTACATGACGTGGAGTTTCAGGGCAAAATGGAGTCTCTGTGGTCATTGCCCATATAGCCTGACCCATAACAATCATAGTCACCAATGTTGATGCTTTTGGAAGCTCTTCCTTTTTCCTAAACAATGGTATATCTCTTTCAGGAGGACAAAAGTTTCCCTTTTCCCCATGGTTGTTACTGTATAATTCTTAAGATCCCATAGGCTTAATGACATGTGTATTCCTGTGTTCTTGGTTGTATTTAATAGCATAGCATGGTTTATGCAGATGCAAGAGGAATTTATGGATTAACTCGAAAATTCTTGATTTTATATCTGCTCTACAAGTGAAATGCATTGTGTAGTCTTTTAGATGATAATGCAAAAAATGTTGCTTTTCTGAAAATAGAATATAATCAAATGGATGAGTGTGGTTTATTGGTCCAGATGCAGTATGCTCAGCGGTAGCAAATTGAAGAAGGACATTTGGGCAGTATTGGTTTTCATCTAATGATGCCACTATCTAAATATTGAAAAGCAGAGACTTCCTCACCTCCGCCTTGAGTGATCCATGGTAACACTGTTTTTCTTCACATCATCTATTCAAGACATGACTAGTTAGGACTCTTTCCTCAGTAGGCCTTTTTATGCCTGAGGAAGTATTGATGGTGCCCACAGCCACTGACTGAGTCTCTTATATTTAAGAGTTTTAAGGAACAAGAACTGATTTTGACTCACTTATGCAGAAAATGAAATTTTTGGAACCTTGTGGGGAAATGCCTCCAGATTCCCCAAAGCCAGCAGACCCTGAAAAGTCTCTCTCAAGATTCAGATTCCAATACAAGTCTGTCTGCCTGTTCTCTTGGGACACGTATTCACTTCTTGGCCTGAGTACATTGGGGAAAAGATAGTTCTTTAATGCAGAATCTGGGTGCTGCTAGGTGGGGAGAGGGCTGCTGATCAGTTAAACTCAGCAAGCAACATATAGATTGCCTTAAGCCTTGAGATTTCTTTCTGTAGAACATTGCTATGATAATGCCACAGACCAAGGTTGAGTCCTGGACCCAAAAGCAACAATGAAAAGGCCAGCGAGGAGCTGAGTGTGATCTAGAAGATCTTAAATCTAGTGATCTTTGCATGGCTTTACAGAAACTGTCATAGTGTCAATATTGGCTAGTGACAACTCCATTGGGTCTTTTTTGGGGAATGAGCCTTGTGTGCAAGGTATATCTGATGGGTGGGTAAGTGGAACTCATTTTATGTCCTGAAGGGTGCTGATCATTGTCCAAGTTCATCTTGGATGTACTGGGCTTCAAGGTATGGGTATATTCTTCTTGTGTCCTCATAGTTAGCCCCATGACTGAACATCATGTGGTGTGTGTCCTGATATGAGTCTGACCAACTCACGAGTTTTGGACTTCTGCTTCCTGAGAGAATGGACCAGCTTTATACATCTTAGTCCTCAGCAGGACCAGATGATTTATCTTGCACAGAAAGTCAACTATCAGTGTTCATACCTATTGATGCACATAGGTTTCTGTTACTTGCAAACAGATCTGAATTAATGCTAACAGTTCTTTTTGTTAAAGGATTCTTGTGCTGAGAAGGCAAAGCTGCCTGAAGGTCATACCCACCTGACATTCATTTCAATGAAGGCAGCTTTTTGGTGAAGGGTTCTGAGCTCTGTGTCTTTTTTTTCCTCCCCTTGTTCCAGGGGCATTTAACTACTGAGCCACATCCTCAGCCCTTTCTATATATTTTATTTAGAGATAGGGTCTCACTAAGTTGCTTAGGGCCTCACTAAGTTGATGAGGCTGACTTTGAACTTACGATCCTCCCGCCTCAGCCTTCTAAGCCTTTGGGATTACAGACATATGCCATTGCCCCGGGCTGAGCTCAGTATTTTACATACATTTTCATCCATAGTATCATCTCACTTTGCATAAGATGAAACTACACTTGGAGAAGTTAGCTGAATGGCTCAAGGCCACCAAGGCAATAGTTTCACAGCTCCTAGGTAAACCACTCTACTGTCCTACCCGTTTGCACACTGCCTTTAATGTACTTTCCAGGCTAACTTTGAAAGGAAGTCTGGAATAAACCCCTGGTGCTTTTGTACTTTGAAAAAACCAATTGCTGTCTTAGGAAAGCAAACATTAAATGTAGTCATTTGTTACTGAAAAATTCCCCAACAGTGTGAGCTTCACAGGACCACATTAGACTTTTCTGGAAACAGAAGATCATTTCAGAACACAGTGTCTGCCACTGTTTCTAAATGTCCACTGCTTCTCAGAGAGATTTCATTTAAGGAAGGCAGCAAAGTGTATGGGTTTAGTAGTTGGGAAATTGGGTTCTGTATCATCCACTAATTTGCTAGATCTCTAATTAAAAGGTTTGTTTTGTGTTTTTTTTTTTTAAACCTTTCTAAGCATTGGCTTTTTGCACCTACCTCAAGAATTGTTGTGAGGCTCAAAAGAATGCACTTGTAAAGGGCCTGGCAATAATAAAGATGCTCAAATATATGAATGTTATGGTTTGGATCTTCAGTGTCTTCCAAAAGCTCCTGTGTAGAAGGAGGCTTGGTCCCCAGCTGGTGGTGCTATTGGGAGGTGGTGAAACCTTTAGGGGAGAGGTCTAGTAGAAGGAAGTTAGGTCACTGGGACAGCCCTTGAAGGGGATACTGGGACTCTGGCCCCTTCCTCTTCCTCTTTGCTTCCTGGCCACCATGAGGTGAGCAGCTTTGCCCTGCCATATGCTCCCTGCCATGATGTTCTGCCTCACCACAGGCCCAAAAGCAGTGGAGAATGGTCAGGTACTTCAGAAACTGTCAGCCAAAATAAACTTTTCTTCCTTATAAGTTGTTTATCTCAGTTTTTTTTGTCACAGCAATGGACAGGTGACTAGAGGTCTTCAACCTCCAGTGAATCATAGTGCATTTATCGCACTGGCTGACATAAGTAGGAACTGACTAGAGGTCTTCTTTTCAAATTTCTTTTATTATTCAGTATAAAAATTTATAATAGATAGTCTTATTTGTCTAAACTAAAGCTGTTCGTATACATTCGTTATTATTTAGGGGCAAGATAAATGAACACACTGAGTGCCTTAATTTCTTTTTTTTTTTCTGTTTTCTTTTGGTACTGGGGGTTGAACCCAAAGGTACTTTACCACAGAGCTACATTCGCAACCTTTTTTATTTTATTTTTAAATTTAGAGATGGGGTCTTGCTAAATTGCTGAGGCCAGTCTTAAACATGCAATCCTTGCAGTTGCTTATCTCTGGATGTTTTATGGAAGAAAATCAGACTCTATCATTTGATACTACTCTAAGTTGGACTGTGTATTGTTTGCTTACAATACTTGCTTCAGCCTTGCAAGTTGCTGGGATTTCAGGCAAGTGTCACTACACTCAACTAAGTACCTTAATTTCTAGGTAGGGGTCTGCAGTGCTCACTGGCGGTATGGATGTTTTCTTTTTTCCCCAGCTGCTGGGTGGATCTCTGAGTCTCTAGAGAAGAGGGAGAAGATGTGCCCTGCAGAGAACAAACTGGGAAACTCCAACTTCCTCAGCTGTGTTTGGGGCATTCCTTTCTGTGATCAGCTCCTCTAGGGCATTGCTGTTCCTGCCCTTGCTATTCTTAGTTATAGCTTCAGTATGTTGAGCCTACATATAATCATTGCTCATTGTCTCCACTGACCCCACCAACCTGGTTGTGGGCTTACAGATAGGTCGATCAGGCCACCTGAAGTGTTTACACCAATAGGATGGTGGTTGCCCTTATTGGTTTAAGTAGCTGTCATATTTAGTGTGATCTGGTGTTGTGGCTGGAACTGGAATTTTGAATTGTAATTCATATTCTCCACCAGTATGGACCTAGTGGGACCAGGGAACATAGTGGTCATAACTCGAGAGCTTCTTATGTGCCAGGCCCTACTTTAAGCACTGTTAATATACCAGGTCACTTGATTTTCTGAATTTTTATTATGAATAGTATTGTCTATACCCAAACCCTTAAGAGTGCTTACAGATTATAGATGACAACACAATTTTACTGACTGGGGCTCAGAAGCCTGCCCTTGGATTCAGTAAAATCTAGCCTTATTCTAATGCCCTCTCCCCTTTTCTATTCCTTGAACTAGTTTGAGAAAGTTTGTTTCTGGCCACCAAAAATTTCTGTCCAGAAATTTAGGGGAATTACATCTATCTTTTTATGGTGGGGGGACTGTTAATACAAGTAACCTACTCTCCTCTAGCCAAAATTTCTCCCAAAATTTGACTTGCATGGAGTTATGCAAGGACTGAAAAAGAAATTTATTTTTTTTTGTGTGTGGGGGTTGGACTATGAGTCTTTCAGGAAGGTATTTAACAGTAAACAATACACAGTCCACCTTAGAGTGGTTTAATCCAATAGAGTCTGATTTTCTTCCATAACCAATCCAGAGATAAGCAACTGCAAGCCTTGGCTCAACTGCCTGACAATATCTAGGCCAGAATCTCAGTGATATTCTTGTTTTTTTCCTATGAGCACAAAAATGACTGCACAAGTTTTTGCATTATATTCAAGTTCATGGCAGGAAGAGAAAATGAAGGGGAAAGTTTAGTCATTTTTGTCTCTCTTACTAGGAAAGTAAAATATTCCCCAGAAAACTCCCAACTATCTTCTGATCATATCCTCTGGCTGGAGCTGTGTCTTGGGCGGGGGGTGGGGGGGGTCATTGGCCAAGCTAGTATTTACTTATTCCAAGCCTCTGTGGGTAAAGGCAGCAAGGGGCCTTAAGTAGATGAGAATAGCCTGCCAACCTTGTTGAGCACTTGATTCCTTCCTGTTCCTGAATTCCTGAAGTTGCCCTGGTCTCTGCACCATTGAAACAAGCTAGTTCTTAAGCTTTTGACTCCATGAGTCATCTTATAGCCCTCTGGTAAAAATCTGTGACGAATTCTGTGGCTACCAACAGAACATTCTGACACATCTATTTCTTTCAGTCAGCAACATGAGAACTCGTAAGTACATGGTCAATAAGTATTGGCGACACAGTTAGCCCAAAGTAGCCCAGCTAGTTGATGCTGGTCGGGGGGTGTTTAAACCCAGCCTGTTTATCTTCTAGGCTTCTGCACACACTATTTCATTAAAATACTTTCAGGGTTCAGTTTACTAAAAAAGAATTGTTTTTCTTACTCTGCAGCTGTGTAGGAACACATCTACCAAATAACAGGAATAAGGGCTGGACTGCATTTTTAAGAAACTTGCTTGTAGAGGGCATTGTAAAGGGAGGTGGGCCTGAGTTCCCACCTCCAGACCCACACAATGGTTCATTCAAATCAATAATAAAGGAAGTCTGTTCTGGGTTTCTTAGACTAGCTTGGCACTTAAATCTTGGTACAAACAAGCCTCCTGCTGAGAAGAGAGGTGGCAGTCCAGAGGTCATGAACACAGCCTTGCCTTGGGTGCTGGGGGACAGTGGGGCGGCTGTGGAGGGTGAAGAGGCACCACTGAAGCCAGCCTGCTGACTGATGCTAACCATTGGGTGAGTTACCTGCCAAGCCTCAGTTTGCTTATCTGTAAAATGGGAAAAATGGCACCTACAGCTTTGGGTTAGAAAAATATGAGTTAAGACAAGCACCTGAGACATTGTGGCCTTTCTCTATATGCCTATTATCATTGTCAGAGATACGCAGCTTCTCAGGGAGGGCCTTGCCAAATTATCTGGAGTGGGTTTGGTTTTCTAGGGGTGGCATACCCCCTCTGCTCCACTGACCTCATCAATTCACCAGTGCTCAAGGCTTCAGCCCAGCCTGTAGCTTTCTAACCAGGCCCTGCACTGGGTTATATATAACTGTATAAAAACTTTAGGAAGCACCTACTATGTGTCTCCAGGACTGCTTATGCATATTTTCATCAAGTACATCAACCCCCATGAAGCAGTTATTTAGTTTATAGATCAGAAAGTTGAGGTTGAGCTGGGTGCTCAGGAGGCTGAGGCAGGAGGATCATGAGTTTGAAGCCAGCCTCAGTGATTTAGGTAGGCCCTAAGAAACTCAGTGAGACCCTGTCTCTAAATAAAATACACAAAAAGGCTGGGGATGTGGCTCAGTGGTTAAGTGCTTTCTGGGTTCAATGCCCAGTACCAAAAAAAAGAAAAAAGAAAAAAGTTGAAGTTCAGAGAACTGATCTGACAATCCCACGTTCACGGAATCCTAGATTCAAACACAACTCTGTTGTATAGGTTGATGAATATCCCTAATCCAGAAATCCAAAATTCTCCAAAATCCAAAACTTCCTGAGAGCCATATCTGCATTCCAAAAGTTTCAGCTTTTGGAGCATGGATTACAAATTTTTAGATTAGGGGGAGTTCAATCTGTAGTCTATGCAAATACTAAATAATAATAATAATAAAATTAAAAAACCTCACAAAAATAAACACACACAAAAACAAAACAAAACAAAAACAAAAAACCACCTCCAGAATCTGTAACACTTCTGGTCTGAAGCGATTTGGGATTTTTTTTTTTTTCCAGTACTGGCGATTGGATCCAGGGGTACTCTACCACTGAGTTATAACTCCAGCATTTTTATTATTTATTTATTTATTTATGTATTTATGTATGTATGTACGTATTTATTTAAAATTTTGAGACAGGGTTTCACCAAGCTGGTGAGGCCTTGAACAGGCCTTGAACATCCAATTCTCCTGCCTCAACCTCTTTGAGTCCCTGGGATTATAGTCATGTGCCGCCACACCTGGCTGTTCCAACAGTTTGGATAAGAGTTATTCAACCTGCATTCGAAGCCACAAACACTACAGGACCCCCAAAAAACTGCCAAGCACCCATGGCTGGCAGTGTGTCCAGACGCAGAGCTAAAGCAATGGAGGGAACCTAGGGGAACAAGCCAGAGGGGGCGTTCTATATTATCTCCAAAGGAAGCAATGGAATGATTAAGGGAAGCAGGCAAATGACTCAGCTGTTCCATTCCCTCCTGGCTGGAGAGGGTTCTGCAAACGAAAATTCCAAATGCCAACTGCAGCGGCAGTGATTCAGCCTGAGTTAAACAGAGAGTGGAAGTCAGAGTGTTGGAGAGGAACTTCTAGGCCCCAACCGACTGGTGAGTTTGGTGAAGAAAGAACCCACCTGCCTGACCGTGGCCTGTTCTTTGCTCTAACAGGAAAGGCTACAGCCCAGCCTGTGGCTTTCCTAACCAGGCCCTGCACTGGGTGAGAGGGCTCTGTCCTGAGGTGTGCTATTAGCAAGCCCATGGCCTTCCAGATCTAGAGCCACTTCCTGCAGCTGACCTTTATTGCAAAGGCCTTTCCATTGGTTCCACAGGAAGGTGGGACTCAGAGTGTTTGGAATTGGATCCAGCTCCAACAGCTGGTGCTTAATGGAGAATGTGAGTAAGAGGCAGGTGACACAGAGCTTTGAAACCCAGGAAGGGAAGGGTTTTATTTAAGTTGTATTGAAGCCTGCTGTATCTCTGCATCACCAACCTGAGTTTTCAGAAGACTTATTTGCACAAACTGTTATGTGCCAGGCTATATGGGAAATGACTAAATAGACTCTATTTTTTCCTGAGACTCCATGTCATGTAGGAAATGCTTCTCCGGTGGGAACACCCTGCCTCTGTCCCATCAACAGTTGCTTAGCATAGCATACGACTACAAAGGTGTACTCTAATTCTTGGAGGGTGTCAAAGGGTGTAGACTTGCAGCTTGCCCCTTGGCCCACCAGCTGGTGAATCCGGACTGCTGGCTGGTGCATAAAGATGGTTTGGTCTCCTGCTTTAAAATCAACTCGGTGATTTATTGCAATCTCGCCATAACAAAACAACCTATAGAATTTTGCCTTATCTACTGTGATTTCTTATTACCCCCTATGGACTTTATCTTCAGATTTGGGGTTATCTCAATGTTTGTTGATTGAGGCACTTGAGTTTTATTGTGTAGTTGTTAGATAAAACATTTTTTGTCATCAGTTTCTTATTTAAATAACTACTAGCAATAACCACATGGATATAATTAAGCTATCCAGTATAAAATCTATTCAGATTATCTTGGAGTTAAGGGTGGGAAATCTGTTAAGCTTTTCCTCTTCAAAAGGATACATACATGTAAAAATGTGATTATATTCCATAATTTACAAAACATAATGACAAAATCTCTTTCCCTTCTAAGTACCTTCAATACATAATAACAAAAGCTAACTTTTACAGAGCAAATTATCATGATTAGGCATTTAGAATATCTTATGTAATCTTGCCAATCCAAGTGAGTAGGTGCCATTACTATTCCCATTATATAGATTAAAAGACTGAGGGGCTGGGGCTGTGGCTCAGTGGTAGAGCGCTTGCCTGGCATGCATGAGGTGCTGGGTTCAATCTTCAGTACCACATAAAAGTAAAATAAAGGTATTGTGTCTACCAACAACTAAAAAAATACATTGAAAAACAAAATTGAGGTCCAGAAAAGTTTCATTCACACAAACAAGTACATGTCAATCCAGGACTCAGTCCCAGGTGTAAGTCCAAATACCTGGCTCTTACCACTATGATGGTTTTCTACAGGATGGAAAAATATTTTTCCTCTACCCTCTTGGTTCCTGTATCTATACCTGGGGCCTGTGAATTAAACTGACAAAAGAGTAACAGAAGAAAAGAATTATTACCCACATGTACATAGGGTAGAAAGGAAGGGGTAGCCCAAAGAAGTGGTTAGGCTTGAGAACTTATATATGCCACTTACCAAAGGGTTATAAATTGTGGAAAAGTGACCAGAGAAAGGGGGAAAATGTTTGGGTTTCTAGGGACAATCAATTATGGGAAGGTAAATAAATAGGAGAAACTGCAGGAAGGCAAGATTTGTTAGGCAGACTGAAGTTAGTACCTTCTCAGTAATGAGTTCTCCTTTTCTTGGCATGGGACAAGAGGAAGGACATCTTCACAATGGGAAATTTATACTCTGATTTTAGGCAGGAAGGGGCAGACAGGGTTTCTTTTATGACTGCTGTTTCTCAATTGCTTTTGCCTCAAAATAATTCTTACACCATAAGTTGCATATTTTGGGGTGGTATCTCCTTTAGTTCCCATTACATATAACACTATTTTAAAAGTTTCACATATTTATCAGTTCCCTATGAGGATTTTGGTTGTTTTTTTTACAGTACTGGGGGTTAAACCAGGGTGCTGTACCACTGAGCTACATCCCCACCCCTTCTTATTTTTTATTTTTAGATAGGGTCTCACTAAGTTTTGAGGTGGATGTCCTGCCTCAGCCTCTAGAGTTGCTGGGATTACAGGCCTGAGTCAACATGCCCAGCTATCAGGCCATATTATATGCTCAATATTAGAGGATCCTTGGGCTGGATTTTTGCCCTCAAGGAGCTCACAGCTAAGTGTGTGTGTGTGTGGGGGGGGGGGGGCTTCCTAGTTGCAGATAAGCCTCTCTGTGGGGAGAGTTTCCCCTTGCATTTGGACATAGTTTCTAAGTTTCAAGTGCTTCACACATTGAAGCATTGTTCTTCTGCTTGATAATCACAAATAACTCAAGGAGGCAGTCTGGTTCTCTTATTTCTATTTGATAGAAAACTTACTTAGAAGTCAAACAACTTGCCAAAAGTTATCCAGCTTGGACATCTGTCTGCTTTGTAGCTACATGCACACACACACACACACACACACACACCATGTGTATATATAGCATTCACTTGTGGAGCTGCTACTGACTCTGACTTTGACTCCTTATGCATTTACACCAACGAACATTAGGCTGAGGCTATCTCAAGGAAAATTTATTTCCCCCCAGTCTATGACTAATACTCACAGGCTATTCACATGCATACATAAGCACGGCCCTTGGACAGAATGTCCAGGTCTCTCATGAAGAACAAGTGAACTGATTGAGGTGGGTCCAGCAGGATTTCCTTTGGTGGTTATCATGTTACCTATCAGCCCCTGATATTGTACATTTGGTAGAGACCAAAACTTCATCATTTCCTTCAGGGCCATTACAAATCCAGACCAGAATTCTGTTTTCCAAAATCTTCTACGACACTGCTAAGTGTGCCAGAGAAACATGGATTGGTTCTAACAGCCATTCCCAACCAATCCTCTTCTCCTTTGCTTCGCCACTGTGGAGAATGAGTAGTCAGACACTTTTTTCTCCGGGGCTCTGCAGCGAGGAGTGGTTACTAAGGCAATGAGGGAAGTGTGCTGGCGCAGGGGGAGACTGTTGGGAAACATTTTCTCTCCCTGATAAAAGGAGAGAAAGGCTGAAAAAGGTTTTCTCTCGCAGCCTGGGCCAACTCCTTGCTTTCTGTTTCTGGGTAAGATGGACACGTACAGGCTGGAGGAACCGAAGAGTAGCGGGAGCAGCCGAGGGGCAGGGCTGGAAGGAGCGCGCTGCGTTAAACTGCGGGTTCGGCCTTGGGGCGTGGCTTTCCCACCATAGAGGCGAGCCCTGACGTCAATGGGCGGGCCACGTTCTGGGGCGTGGCCTCCGGGCTTCAGAGCACTGCCTGTCTAGGGCGGGGCTGGAGAGAAAGGGTGGGGCCGCGCTCCGTCGGGGCGTGGCCTGTGGAACCCGAGAACCCCGGCGACACGGGGCCCCGGCGCGAGTCGGGGCGCGGGGTTCCTCCCACGCAGCCTCTCATTCAAAAGATGCCGAAGGGGCGGCGCGGCAGTCAGAGCCCCACGATGAGCCAGCGGCCGGCTCCGCCCCTCTATTTCCCTTCCCTCTACGACCGCGGCATCTCCTCGTCCCCGCTCAGCGACTTTAGCATCTGGAAGAAGCTCTTCGTGCCGCTGAAGGCGGGCGGGGCGCCGGCCGGTGGGGTGGCTGGGGACCGACCCCTGCCTCAGGGACCTCCGGCCCCGGCCCCTCCGCCGCCGCCTGGCCTCGGTCCCCCCAGCGAGCGCCCCTGCCCTCCGCCGTGGCCCTCCGGCCTGGCCTCCATCCCCTACGAGCCACTGCGCTTCTTCTACTCGCCGCCGCCGCCGGGCCCCGAGGGGGCTGCTTCACCCCTGGCCCCCGGCCCCGCCACCCCACGGCTTGCCTCCGCCTCCCACCCGGAGGAGTTGTGCGAGCTGGAGATCCGAATTAAGGAGCTGGAGCTGCTCACCATCACTGGGGATGGCTTCGACTCCCAGCGCTGTGCGTGACCCCCTCAGGGGCCACCTGAGCCCATCCTTTTTTGCCCTGGCTCCCTCGTTGGCTCCATGCTGAGCCCCACAATGTGGCTTTAGGCTCAGACTCCAGTCCCCAGGAGTCCCTGATCCAAAATCTGTCCCCCAGAACCCAGACCCGCGCCCCCATCCTGGATTTCAACCGACTCCTCCCTGCAACCACACTTCTGAAATTTTTGGACCCTTTAGTCTCAAACTACATCCTGAACTATTCTGTTAATCTGGATTCTAAACCCCACACCTGAAACATCACCAGCCACTACCCGAATTCTGAACTTTAATCCTGCACAATAATATCCCATCCCTGAGTATGGAGCTTCACCTACCACAGACAGCTCTTATCTCTAGAGAAGTTAACCTTTAATGTTCACTCTTAAACTGGAGTCTTCTGGAGGGAGGTGGGGGAAGTAGGTGAGGATCAGTTGTAGTGTCTGTAAGGGGAACCCCAGAGACATTCACTTTTCAGTGCTGGAGGGCTGCCTCCCTGTGTCCCTTTAGTCCCTCACCAAGGTCCTGGACTTTGCCATCTGGTTTTAGATTCAAAGTCTTAGGGATATAGACCAGGCCAGACCAGGTGTGCTCATGTGGGCAGGTATCCTCTGGTGTGGGAGCCAATTTCTCCATGTCGAAGGGTAAGATGGTTTGGGGCCTATTGCACAGTAGAGTGTTCAGTAGCCATAAACTGCCCTTTCCCATCCCTGTTCTGGCTAAAGACCACTCCAACTGCCCCCCAATATCACCACATTCACACAAACCAAACTGGTTGCCCTTGCCACACAAGGAAGGGAAGTATGAAATAACCTAAGTGCTTAGGTCCACGGGGCCATGAGAATAGTTCTGATTCATCAGACACCCTGTAACATACCTTTTCTTATAGCCATGGAAGGAAAACAATCCCTAGAAAACTTGGGTTTGTCTAACTCCTGGATTTCTTTATTTTAAAAAAATTTAAAATTTATGTGGTGCTGAGGTTCAAACTCAGTGCCTCACGTCCTAGGCACGTACTACCACTGAGCTACAACTCCAGCCCAAACTCCTGGATTTCTTGACACTGTATTTCCCCATTAGATGTGTTTTGGCTATTAGGTTTTTCCCACCCACTCCTCACCCCTGCCTTGGATCACAGATGGTTTGGGGCTCACATAAGGAGCACAGTTGCTTCCTAGAAGCTTGCTTAGGAAGAGTTAGGCAAAGTCCTCCTTTCTACTACAGCTGTTTGTTTTGCTCTCCTGCAGATAAATTCCTGAAGGCGCTAAAAGATGAGAAGTTACAAGGACTGAAGACCAGGCAATCTGGAAAAAAGTCGGCCTCTCTGTCCTGAGCTGCTGCCCTCCAGAGCTGGGAAGCCGCCTCCATAGGTGTTAGTGCTTAGATAATGTCTCCCATTTGTTGTCATTTCAAAGATGGTTATTTTCTGTTCTGTATTTACTGCTGTTCTTGTTGCTCCCAGCACATACTTCACATACAATACCCACTTGTGTGGTAAATCTCATGGTCTCTCTCCTCTGTGCCGCTGCTGGGGGAAGTCCCTTATAGGGTATTGAAGCTGCTGCTAAGCCAGCATTCAGAGTTTCCTGACATGAGAGGAAGGGCCCCCCAATATCACCATATTCACACAAACCAGAAGGATGGATGTGTAGGAGGGAATTAGAAGAAACCAAGGGCAATAGATATTCGGTTCTGCTGCTGTATCTCTAGAGGCTCAGAAAGGTTCTTTGAGGACCAGAACTAAAACCAGATGTTTTTCCCCTAAAAACATCTTTTAGTCCATGCGAGTGTTTAGTGTTTTATATTTTGCTTTAAAAAATATTTTTTTTTGGAACACAAAACTCTCTACTAGTCTTATCAAAGCCATGATCCTTCCTAGAAATTCATGTGTAGTATTCAAGAAACACTTGTCAAGTGCTGTTGTATGTCCATGCCCCTTCCTTAGAATGGGGTCAGGAGACAGACTGACAGGTAGTATTTTAAATAAGCAAACCACAATATGGTATCAAGAAGATAACATGCTTAGGAGGATAAAACAAAGTAGTAGGGTAAGAAGAAGATCAGAGGAAGGCAAAGCAGAATTTCAAATAGGGTTTCTTTTTGGAGGGGAGGGGTATTGGGGATTGAACTCCGCAGCACTCAACCACTGAGCCACATCCTCAGCCCTATTTTATATTATTTAGAGTCAGGATCTCACTGAGTTGCTTAGCATTTCGCTGTTGCTGAGGCTGGCTTTGAACTCTAGATCCTCCTGCCTCAGCTTCCCCAGCTGCTGGGATTACAGGGTGTGCTACAGTATCCAGCTCAAATAGGGTTTCTTGAGAGGTACTTTTCAACAAGGTTTGGAAGAGATTGAGGGTCATAGCCATGTAGAAACCTGGAGGAATGTTCCAGGCAGATGGGCCTAAGGGGGAGCATGCCAGCATTGTTGAAAGGCAGCCAACAGCCCAGATGACTGGAGCAGGAGGTGAGAAGAGAGAGTGGTGGGTGTGAGTCCAGAGGGGGCCCATGTGTGTAGGATCTTACAGCCCTGATGAGGACATCAACCTTTACTCCAAGTGGCAGTGGTTAGATGGCTTTCAGCCAAGGTGTGACATGATCTGACTTGTAGGTTAAAGATTCTTCCTATGCCTGTGAATAGACCATAGGGCTTTCAGCTGGCAAATGGGAAGAGCATTTAAGAGGTTGTAGTGATTAGTGGCCCTAAAAAAATGATGCTGCAATGAGGGGGTTGGAATACAGGGTTACTGAGGTCTGAGACAGGAGACCACAGGTTTGGGGGAGAAGATCAGCTATTTAGTCTGAGATAAGTGAGGCTCGCCTGTCTAGACATCTAGACTTGGTAATGGAGATGCTATGTAGCTGGAGGCTATTTAAGCCTGGAGTTCAGAGGAAGGCTTGGACTGGGGCTATAAGTTGCGGAGTTGCTGGGCGTGTAGGTGTATTTGAAGGGTGAGATCAAGTGAGACCAGCAAGGGAGTGAGTGTAGGAAGAAAGAGAGCCAATTATAGAGTATCTCTAATCCCAAATCCAAGATGCTCCAAAACCAAAAACTTTTTGAGCATATGTGACACCATAGTGGAAAATTTACATCATGAAAGTATTTTATGGACAAAATTACTTAAGATATGGTATAAGACTTCCTTCAGGTTATGTGTTGGCCCCCTTTCCAACACTGTTGCATTGAGGATTCATTTTCCAGTGTGAATTTTGGAGGGAACAGGAACAGACCATAGTGGGAGTGGTGGTGGGGGGATTTAGCTCCTAGCAGAGAGATTGGCTTTAGAGGAGAGTACGGATGATCCATCTGCAGTGATAGGAAGCTACATCTATGGTATAGGGGTGTAGATGCCAGTGAGTAAGTCAGGTGGTGGGAACCCTGGGAGTTGTATATTCACACACACAAGCATGTGCAGCAACCTCCAGCTTAAGGATGCAAATGCGCATGCCTGCAAGTCTGGAAACCCTGCAACTGAAGACAGGAAGCCGAGGGAGACTATGGGGAACAGACACCTAGCTCCAGTCAGTATTGCCAAGATAGGAATGTGGGCACAGGGTAAATAAGGGCTCCTTGTTTCTCAATCTCAGCAGTGAATTCAGATGTTTACAAAACACTATGCAGGTACGTAGACCAAATAAAGACTATATAAATTCTCCCTAGAGTTGGCAGACTCAGCTCTGCCTACAGGAGCCCTCCCATCCTGCGTGGGGATTTGGAGCCCTATCTCTCCTTCCTGGAAGATGCCAGATTCGAGCCCAGGCTGATTGCTGCTAGAGAAGCTCTCTTGCTTTCCCAGAAAATTTCAGGCTCACCAGACCAGTAATGGGAAGGGGCTGAAGAATCTTAACGAGAACAAATAAGAATAAACCAAGCATGGAGAAAACCCAGCACAGAGATCATATGTAGACAGATATGTCCAGGGGGCCTTGTTTTTCCATTCTCTCTCCAGAGTCCAGACAGCCCCACCCAGAACATACTCATAAAGTGGCCATTTAGTAAGTTCCCACGTGTGCTAGGCACAGGAAGGCAGTTGATGTGAGTGATCTCATCTGCTGCTCCCCACCACCTTGTGACAGATGGGTCCTATTCTTGGCATGTTTTAAAAGTGAGGAAGTAGGGTCTCTGAGAGGTTAAGTGACTTACCCTCAGGCACAGAGCCAGGACATGGCAGAGCCAGGGTGGAACTCAGGTCTGTAAGACTGCTCAAATGATCCTCTGTGAGGTACAGATGCAGAAGCTCCTAAAACAGATGCATCTGGCATTTCTTCCAAGAAGTTCAGATCCCTTTGCATCTCTTCGTGCCTTGGGAATAACAGGTGACAGGGCAAGCCATCAAGGACAGTGATCCCGGTATCTTCTCAGCCCTGATGCCTCAGTTCCCCTCCACACACACACAGCTGTAAGTGAACTTGCAGCAGGGTCCCCCACTCAGGACCCCCTGCTACAGTACAGGTGAGCCAGGCAGCTGCCATTAGACCTCCTTCCCACCAACTCCCACTGGCCCATTTCCTGCAGACCAGAGCTGGAGAAGCAAACAGGTTCACAGCTTAGTCTTAAAGTCCCAGCTCTCATTAGCACTTGGGAGTTCTTGTGGAGGCCTTGAATGGGCTCAGTGGGGGCCAGGGGTATGGGTGGGGCAGGGGTGGCCTAAGTGCCGTCCATGTGGCATATGTCTTTTCAACCCAGATTTAAATTCTGGGTTTCCAGTTTCAGGGGAAAAAAGAATCTGGAAAAGGCCAAAGAGGAGTTCACAGTAGGAGCATATAATCAATACAAAATTTCAGAAAGGATGTACAGGTTCTGGAGATCTGTTGTACAGCATGTGACTATAGTTAATAATCATATATTATGTTAAAACAATATAATCTCTACTTAATGGCAATTTCTAGGCATCACACATAACATTAAGCTTTTTACATGGACCATTTCACTTAATACCCATAATGATCCTATAGGGTAGAGACTGCTATCCTCATTTTATAGGTGGCCAAAATTGAGGCACCAAGAAATAAAGTAATGTGGCCACAATATTACAGCTAGTAAATACAATTCAGACAGGGGCCAGTTCCAGAGCCTGCATTCTTACTTGCTGGGCCACAAAGCCCCCATGTGAACACCCTGAACAGAGCAGAGTGGGAAGTGTGGGTGATGGTAAATTGGGTTCTGGCAGGAAACAGTGACACACAAAAATTGGATAATTCAAAAGAGTTTAATAAAGCAATGGTGCTAGGCCAGGGGCAGTGACGCACGCCTGTAATCTCAGCTAAAATCAGAAGGCTGAAGCAGGAGGATTGAAATGAAGTTTAAGGCCTGCCTTACCAATTTAGCAAAACCTTGTCTCAAAGGAGGGTGGTAGCACTGGGGATATAGCTTAGAGGTAAAACACTCTTGGGTTCAATTCCCAGTACTCCCTCACCCCCAGCCCTCAAATAAATAAAGGGAACTGTACTACAGACTGACTGATTGTGCCTCTTACATGTTGAGACCTATGCCTGACGTGATGGTGTTAAGAGGTAGGGACTTAGAAGGTTGATTAGATCTCGAGGTAAGACACTTATGGATGAGATAAATGCCCTTATAAAAGAGTCCCCTCTCTGGGGACTCTCTGGGGACTCTTTTATAAGGATATTAATCTCAGCCAAAAGGCCTTTCCTTCCCTCCTTCCACCATGTGAGGTCACAGCTAAAAGGCACTATCTAGGAACCTGACCCTCATCAGACAGAATCTGGCAGCACCTTGATCTTGGACTTAGCCTCCAGAATTATAAGAAATAAGCTTCTGTTGTTTAGAAGCTATCCAACATAACTCCCCATTACCGACAAAGACAGGCTCTTGACTATGAAAGGCAGGGCGGGAAACCACCAGCAAGAGTAAGGGGAGGGAGGAACAGAGAGCCTGTGGTAAGAGACCCTGCAGAACAGGAGGTGTGGCCCTTGCATAAA
Source organism: Marmota monax (assembly GCF_021218885.2). NCBI lineage: Eukaryota > Metazoa > Chordata > Mammalia > Rodentia > Sciuridae > Marmota > Marmota monax. Next base: position 772,357 of record NW_026692072.1, on the reverse strand, counting down.
GCCACAATCAGTCCCAGTGACCCTGCCGGGAAGGAGCACAACCTGCAAGAGATCAGGGTGAGGAGAGTAGGTCCAGGATATTTTAATAAGCATGAATACTAGCAGGCATGTGTTTGGGACTGGCTGGGTTGCTGCCCACAACTTACCAAGTAAGGGTGGGTGAGTGGGGTGAGTTCCTAGGAATGCATGGACCCAGTCCTGGCATCTACCACTCGCCCCACAGCTTGCCCAGTTTTGGTCATAACTCCTGTTATCAGCATCCAGTAGGATGGGGATCGTGTGATTGTCAGCTTCTCCAGAACAACATGGAATGGAAGAGGTTGTTCCCCCAAAGGAAAATATGCATGGGGAAGTGTGATGGCAGGAACACCCATTGCCGGGTATACTGGATAAGCAGGGTGGCTTGGAGGAACCAGTATGTGTGGCTCACAAGAGCAGATTATCCGATGTTCAAGAATTTTGTGAACTGTTAAACACAACTATTATTAAAAAATTAAATGGCATTAACTTACAATTGAACTCTATTTAAAACTAAGATAAATATTGACAGTTCATCATTTCCTATATATGTATATATGTATATGTATATTGCTATATTTTACTATTATCTGTGCTCTTGAGGCTGTTTATGCCTAATGCATCTGTAGGTTGGCAATAACTACGTAATGGTATGCCCATGTGAATGCCTTCCTAATGATGTTGTGTTGGCACCTTGAAGTTGGCCACAGTGAGAGTATGTACATATGGAAATTGTCAGATTATGGAAACTGGCAGATCAGGGTTGTTTTTGCCACCCCCCCCCCAACAAGAGTTGGGTGTTTAACACTTATTAGCACAACTCCTGCTAAGTGGGGGACAAAAGCACCACTTAATTTATGGCTGAGTTGAGAGACTGTTGCTTCAGAATGTTCAAAGTTGAGCTGAAAATAGAAGTGAGGCTTGCAGCTGCTTCCAGCCTGGTTTGCCCACTCAGTGACAGATGTGGACAGGCAGGAAAGAAGTTGGTCCTGCCTGCCCGCGATGACAGGCTGACCTGGGTCTGCCTATTATACAGACTCAAGGAGAGGATGGAAAAACGCAGGATGGTACTGACTGTCTACTGATGGAAATGGGGCCAAGGAATGTTCTAGACCTGACCTATCAGATTAGCCATTTCTACCTTCCAGAAACCAGGGTAAGCAGAGGAACAGCCTGTAGAGGAGGGCTGAGCCCTTCCCCTCCAGCGGCAGCTGAGGGAGAGGATGGAACATGAAACCTAATAGAACACGCGGCCAGCTATTTATATCATGATCTCTCTTTTCCATCCTGACCCTAATCCTGACAGCAATACAGATTCCAGCATGTTGGAAAAACTTTCTGCTATCTTAGTCATCTTTGCCTCCTGACATGTGACAAAGGAGTCAGGCCTGAGGGTCTGTGAGGGCTGGTTTCTGGGACCAGGAGGAAGAGAGATCCAGTGGCTGCTTCAAAGCTTCCTATCCCACTGAGAGCTATGCTGGTGCCTCAGGACACTGGCCTTTTCCCTTCAGTGATATCCTGATTCTGTCACTCACCAGGTATGTGACCTTAGGAAAGTTACCTAACCTTTCTGAACCTATTTTCTCATCTGTAGAATGGAGACCATTCTCCCAGGATGGCTGTGTGTGGTGGGTGGACGACAAATAAGATGACAGACGGGAAACTTCCACGAATTGGGAGTCCCAGTCTGGGGAGGATGCAGCCCCCACTGTTGAGCTGCACGGGTGTAGGAGTGGTGGGGGCCGCCAGGCATGAGCTGGAGGGAGGCCAGGCCAGCAGGAATGGAGAAGCGCTGGATTTTCCCCACCCTAGAGCTCAGCCCTCACCCAGTGGTGAGGGGGTGAGTGCCTGGGAGGGAGGCAGGCTGGGGCGAGCGTAACTCTACTAGAGCGAGCCAGCACATTCTTCCCAGGCAGGACGGCATCTCACGTCCAACAAACAAGACCAAAAGGCTCCACCAGAGGTGGTGCGGAAGGGAGGGCCGATGGCCATTAACGGGTCCTTTCATTCCATCCATGGATATGAGCACACCCATGGAGATGGCCACGTGGCACCTGGAGGGAAGGTGACTAGACAGGAATCCAGAAAATCTATGACATAAAGCAGGAGAATCTCCTAGTCCAGGGCTCTTTTGGTAGTGCGTGCAGGGGGAAGGGAGGACAGAGGGCCACCCTAGCTAGCTAGCTTCCTTAAGTAAGGAGCGTGGCGGACAGTAGGGCTCTTTGGTTATAAGCAATAGAAACTAACCAAGGGGAACTTCAACAATAGCTGTGCCAACATTTAGGAGGAACAGAAGGGGACACTGCTGCTGTCCAACTCAGCTCCAGCTGCCATTTCTTGGAGAGCAAATGCGTTTGGCCCAGTCTGTGTCACGCTGCCATCTCTGTCCACGTTGGGGAGGTGATGAGGGTTCTGTGGTTGCAGCCCTTCCCCACCTTGAACCATTTGGAGCTGGAGAGCAGTTTCCTACCCAAACAAGGACCCTGGCAGACAATGCCACCGCATGTCCCCTTCCTGAACCTCACGTGGATTGGCATCTGCCTGGGAGCCACCAGGAATCCAGGCCGCTCACCTCCCAGCTTGTTCTGCTGCCCCCTCCTGCCTTTTGCAGTCAGCTTCCTCACAACTGAGCTCCTGGGTAGCTCAGAGGAGTGACGTTGGGTTCCAGGTGGACACAGTGGTGAGCAGGAGGTTCTCTCTAAAGAAGAGCAGTGTGTGGTCACATGACCCTGGTTTATGTGTCCCCAGATTGTGAATCACTCTCCAACTCTGAGTGCTGAGTGAAAGAAGGGCCAGAGAGAGGCCAGGTAGAACCTGCCCTTGGAAGGAAGCAGAAACCGAGATGTACTCCCCTCCCAATGGCTGGGGTGTCACTTCTTCTAGGGAGTCTTCCTGGATTCTTCTCCCCAGCTTGGGTTCTGTGTCCCTGCTCTGAGCTTCCTTTGCACTCGGAGCCTCCTGCCTCCTGGGACTTATCACCAGCTCCCCCGCTCCTCTGTGACCGGGGCAAGGGCTGCTGTCATCATCGTCCTCCTGAGCGTGGGGTTTTTGCACAACACTCCTGTGCTTGTTGAGTATGTGGATGGCTGTGGACCAAAAAAAGAAACACAGCTTCTGGTCTTACAGTGTGACTTTTGGCCCAATCTGTTGAAACATTAATTTGCATAATCACAAGAAAGGATGATCACAAAGTCACAAGAAAGGATGATCTAGATATAACAATATCCTAGGGACCATCTGGGTCAGGTGGCTCTTTATGACAGCATGGATTTCATGGTGCCTTGAGTTTTTTACTGAGATTAGGGTCGGGCCTTAGATATCCCTTCTTGTCTGGGAGATGGCATATAATGTAGTGATTAAGATTATTAGCTCTGGGGCCAGACTGCATTGAAATCCCAGCATATACAAGCTGTGTGACTTTGGGAAAAACTACTTAACCTTTCTGTGTCTTCATTCTGTCATCTGAAAAATGAGGGGATTAATAGTACCCAACTTCACAGGTCAGAATGAAGTTTAAATAAGTTAATGTGCAGGAATCTTAGAATAACGTCTAGTTTAAAGCACATACTCAATAAATGTTTGTTACCCCATTGATCTTTTCACAAAAAGGATAATAATAATCATGAATAACCACCCAGGATTATTAATCTCCTCTCAGAGTTTAACTAAATCCAGTACAAACCTTCAGTAGCTCTGGGAACAATGCATGTAAATTTTCATGCAAATATTCTTCAAATAAAATAGGTTTTCAGCTTCTCTGAGCCCTTTTTCTCACTTCGAAAGTGTGCAGGCAAGTTCTCCCTGCCTGAGGCTGTTGTCAGTTGACTGAGATGATAACATACGTTCATTGCTTGGCTCTGGATGTGGGTGCAGCCCAGGTTCACCCCCTCTTCTTTGCCTCTTTGGGTGCACTGAGCAATTTGCATCAAGGTTTCCAGTCTCCTAATATAAACTCACCACCAGGTGGCAGTAAAGATTTAGAAGTGCACGGAACCCCGCCCCCACCCCCCAACCCACCCTCTAGTCTTCTCACATCCAGGGCTGACATTTAGCTGTCTGTTCATCATTACCTAGAAGAAAATCCAATTTGGAAACCTTTGGGGAGGTGGAGACACTGCAGCCACTGAAGACATTCATTGCAAAAATAAACACAGGGGCGGCCCTGGCCTTTCCCAGAGGCTGCAGTTGGCTTCCTGCTGAGAGCCACAGGGCACCCTGGGTATTCACCCCAGGAAGATGTGCTCTTTTCAAAACTGGTTTCAGGGTGAAGAACCCAGTTCATGTGAATTACAGAAGCCTGACCAGACTCATTGACTCCTTTTTCTGGAGGCCGGAAGTCCAAAATTAAGGTGTCAACTGATTTGATTCTTGGTGAGGACTTTCTTCCTGCCTTATGGATGGCCACATCACACAGTGTCCTCGAATGACATGGAAAAAGAGAGAGCTCTGGTGTCCCTTCCTGTTTTTATAGAGACACTGATCCCTCAGGAGGGCTCCACCCTCATGACCTCATCTAAACACAATTATCTCCAAATAATCCACCTCCAAATCACTTTAGGGACTGGGGTTTCAGTATGGGAACCGGTGGCAGGGTGGAGGCAGGTTCCTTTCATAGCACTGTCTAAAGTATGTACCCAGTAACTGTGTGCTGTTCTGCTGTTTAGCTCCCTAGTTCCTATTATGCAGGCATACATCTAATATCTATACTATAACTAATGACTATTATCTGTCACTTTTATTATCCATAATGGCTGGATGGTCTAAATGAGCGCTGATAGAACTTTCTGTAACAATCGAAATATTCTTTATCTGTGCCATTTAATAATGGTAGCCATTAGCCACATAGCTATTGAGATTTGACATATGGTCTTTGCATCAGAGAACTGGATTTTAAATTTTATTTCATTTTAATTGTTCAGAATTAAGATCAAATAACCTCATGGAGTTAGTAGCTACCATCATGGACAGCTGAGGTCCATTTTCTCCCTTTCTATGATTGATTAGATTGTGATGTTTGGAAAGAGGGAAGCTTTGAGTTTTAATGAAGGGTTGGTTTCTGGGGTTTACTGTTGTGGGGGCAGACAAAAAAAAAGATAATAAGGCTCAGAGAACTGAAATAACTGCCTAAGGTGACCCGGAGGGTCCATGGTGTGGCCTCCCTGCATCTCCAAGGCTCCAGGTGGTAGTTCCTTCTACCAGGTAAACCTCCAGGAATCCAGGTTCCTTTCTTCTCCCTCCTGGAGGTGACTTGGCAAGAGTCATTTGATCATTAGGACAGGCTTACTTGTTCGTAGTGCTCTGCTTAAGCATGTGTGAGCGTGTGTGAGCGTGCATGAGCGTGCGTGTGTGTGTGTGTGTGTGAGCGTGCATGTGCATATGTGTGCATGAGCAGGCCTTTTGCAGAGGTCATGCAGCCTGTTACATAGGAACAAGGGTGATGTGAGAATCTGAACTATGCCCATCTGACCCCACATCACAGTTTAGGTGCATTTCAAGGACTGAAGTCATTGCATGGTCTTTTAGGAACAGAGCAAAGAGGCTTAATGCAACCATTGCAACAGGGCCAGCGGGCATTGGAAAAGGTGTCTTGGGGTCTGAGCACAGGATGGGAGGGTGGTGGAGTTTCTCTCAAGCTCTACCATAACGCCACAACCGCCAATGTCAGCTGTCAACAGTGAAGCATTGCCTGGTGCCTGTCCCTGTGCTCAGCACTCCAGGAACAGCATCTTTTCATGAGGAAGATGTTCTCGACCCCATTTTACAGAGGCACCGAGAGGCACACAGCTAGGATTTGAGTGAGCTGCTCCAAAGCCCGAGGTGTTAAACCTTCAGCTCAATTTTTAGTAACTGGCTTCAAACCATTATTGTCTCCCTGTTTCCTTGTGCTCACCTCAGTGAGCATGGGCAAATGTGACGATCACCGAGACGGGACTCCAAAGTGAAGACCAGCAAGTTTTCTCCGATCACAGGGGAGTGACCTCCACCTTCAGGACACAGCGGCAGGCATGAGGGTGAAAAACCAGTCTCTACCTCAGAGCAAAGCCTGTTCAAGGAAGGGACATGACCTTTGTCCTTGGAAAGACCCACAGAGCATTCCTAGGCACAATTCCCACCCTGCTAAGTTGTTTATCTACAAATGAGGCTAGGTGGGGACCCATAGCAACCCCCTAGCAGCCACCAATCAGCATGAGACAGGGAAATACCTGGGATGCCAGATGACCCTCCCAATAGTTTATGGTGTTGGGAAACCATACACCCCTCTTGGCTTAAACCAATCAGTTCAAATGAATACCCCTTTTGTACTAACCAATCACCCCTACCCAACTTGTTCCCGCCAGTGAATGTGCTCATCATGTTTTAGAGTTGTTGTTTGATTTTCCCGCGGTGTGTGATGATTTGCTAACAGATGCTGTGATGTATGTGAAGTCCCTGCCTTCCCCAAAGAGTGTATAAAACTGCTGCAAACCCTGTGCTGGGGCCTCTCAGCGTCATCAGTTGCTGTGTACACACGGAGGACCAAGCAAGCTCGCAATAAACACCTCTTTGCTGTTTACATCGATCTTGGTCTCTGGTGGTCTTTTGGGGGTCCCGAATTCGAGCACAACAAGGGCAGTCGTGTGGAATCTCCCCTGATGGACTCTTATTTCCGTCTGCTCACTGTAGGACTCTGGGAGTTAGTGCCTGCCATTCTAAGCTTGCAGCCACATCTTTAAACGCATCGATTGCCCAGAACGGCTCCCAGAGTGGGAGGGAGTTATCACCACACTCAAGAGTATGTGGGGGCTGTGGGCTGTCCCCTCTGTGTCACCTCAGCCAGGTGAGGAGCTTTCTTTTCACAGCACCGTTCCCGTCTGCCCAGGTGGGAGTCTGCCCTCTGCACTGGTGGCTTATTGGTGTCCCAGGCTGTTGAAAAAGGAGGTGGCCCATGGTGGGGGGGGGGTCGGATGAGGCTGAGTACAGGAGCCACTCCTAGGTGATCGATGGGTGAGGCAGCAGCTCTGGAAGACACAGAACTCCCCATGGCTACAGGGATCCCAGCAGAGGCTACACAGAAATCAGCACTCTGTGGTGCTGATTGTGGACAATGCTGTGCAGTGGTCAGCTACACACTCTCTTCTCCCCCCTCTGCAGTGCCTGTGGTCACTGGGTCTTCTTTTCATTCCATAGAAAAGGCTCAGAGAGGAGACGTGAGTTACCTGAAGTCACACAGAGTCAGAATGAGGTCAAGACAAATGTCAAACCGAGGTCTAGAAGGCCCCAAATCCTAAGGTGGGTGTTACAGTTTGGATCTGGAATAGACGCCGAAGGCCCACGTGTTAAAGGCCGAGTCCCCAGCTTGGCGTGTGGTGGAGAATTTAAGGGGTGTGGCCTAGTTGAAAATTTTGTTTCACTGGGGATATCTCTGCAAAGAGGTGGGACACGTGTGCTTCTGATAAAGAGGTAAACAGCCTTGTTCCTTTGGGTGCTCCCCACCATGATGTGCTGACTCACCACAGCCCCAAAGCAACAAGGCCAATTGATCATAGACTGAAGCCTCTGAAACCATGAGTCCATATAAACCTTTCCTCTTTTTAAGGTGATTTTCTCAGGTATTTTGTCACAGTGATGAAAAATGGAATCACACAGCAGGGATCCCTCTCAAGTGTGATCCTCCTGCTTGTGACATAGATTCAGAGCCAGTGTAAAATCATTTCATGTCCCATAGTATAAAGATTTTGGTGCCTTTCATCCTACATGTAATTTAAAATAAAACAATCCTAAATGCTAAAATAAGGATAAAAAAGTTCAATAAAGTTGAATCCTCTACCACCACCATGCTGCCCTTTTTTTCCCCTAAAAATAACCAAAAACAAACAAAAAAAACCCTCCCCATCTTTCTCTCACTTCTCTATTCTACTCCCTTTTATTTTGAGTACCTGCCTTTTTTGAAGCCCTAATTATGTTTAATCTCTGACCAGGTAAATGATATCACATATAAGATTTATCTTGGTGATGGCTTTTAATCCAACCCCAAAGTTGGATAAATCTCACCAAATCCCCTTCCAACTCAATGAGCCTGGGATTCTATCATTTCAAAGTCAGCAAGCCGCATTGGTTCATCCCATGACCACGTCTGAGGCCCTGAGAACACTGTAAATGCTCATTAAAATATTTTTCTTGTGGGGGAAATGGGAGAAAGAAATATTGTGAGAAAAGACAAAATTGCAAGCACAAATATCGGCTGACACTTTGGAAGTAAGGTTACCAGTAAGACAATGTGCTTTATTTCACATGTAAATTTGCCAAGAAATAAGCACAATTAAGCGAAATGGAATTGTGCAGCAAAAAAAAGAATCAGTGAAAAGTTCTACCCAGTTTTCCTGTTTGGATTTGCTCCATAGAGCGATATGTTTCAGAGGCTAAATAATAATCTGATACATTTTGAATGGCATGTTGTGTATAGGGGTAAAATGAGGGTGTTTGGGGGACTATGTTTCATCCATAAAGTATACGTTTCCTAATGTTCTCACTTGGACTGAATAGACTAGTTCCCACACGGCCATCCCTTCTCTTACATGGGGGCTGCTGATTTCACTGGGTGGCTACAGCTCGGAAATTTGAGAAATCTTCCTCCCCCAAGGGGGGATTCTGTGGGCATCTGACTAATTGGTTCAAGATAATTGAGAAGGAAATCAGAAGATGCAACAGCAAAGTGTGTCCTTTTCTAAATCTAAATGCTTCCAGAAAGAAGTGGATTTGGGTTTTCCTCTGGCTGGCTTTTATGGGTGGAAAAGGCTCTGAATGAATGGTGAGTTTAATGTGCTGGGCTTTGGGTCACAAGGACTAATCTCCTTGACCATGAGCTCTATGAGAGGCAGGAGCTGCGTCTGCTCACTGTTGAATCTCTGTCACTTAGCACTGAGTCTGAGGCATAATAGCTGCTCAGGAAATGTTCACTCTACGAATGATAGACCAAAAGGATGGCTCCCTCAAAGATTCTATCAGAGTTTCCCAGAAATTTCCAGAAATTTAAATGAAAGATCAATGGGATAAGCATGCATGTCCCTGGGAAAAAGACAGTTATAGCAGGACAACCCTGAAGCCCTCCTCCAGGGCTAATGTCTGCTCAGTTATGGTGTCTGGATTCTGGTCTCAGCCCTTACTAGGTCCCTTTCTAAAAGAATTGGTCACAAAGAAGGCTTAAGCTAAAAGGGAAGCAAACTTTTATTCTCCAGGGTCCCTGAATGTTAATACACAAATCAACTTTGGCGACTTGAAGGCTCTTCCCTTTTCACAGTCTTAAACCTACCCAGCCCCTTCCATTCATGCTGCTGAAACTTGACCTAGAAAACGGACTTCCTCAGGAGCCCACAACCAACCTCTGGCTTCATCTCTATGAATCCCAGCAGAAGGAGATAAAGCATAAAAAAATCCAGCTCAACATTCAGTTTACTGGCAGACCCCGTGCCCCCAGTCCAGCTGTTTCCAGGTGTTCCATAAGCAAGACATTTGGTGGCAGCCTTCACTTTTATTTTAGGTCACGTTGCCATTGTAAAGATGCAGCATCAAGGGCGTGACTCCCACAGGCTCCATGGGGTGCCTCCAAAGCCTCATTCTCCAGGATCCAGAAGCTGGTGATAGAGTGGACTTCGTGAGAAAAGCAAATTCTGTTACACCTTGAGTGAAGGCCCTTCAGGGTCCAGAGCCTACGAGATCAAATTTGTAGTGAAACTGTCGCCATTAACAAAACTTCATTTCCATTCCAATGAGCCAGATGGCCTCTATCCAAATGTGGATTTGTGCACAGGCAAACTCAAACATTGAGATGTTGAGAAAGCAACTGTGTAAGCCAATACTGGTCCTAACTGTACCTCCAAGAGGTCAGAGAGAGACTCCAGGGCACTTGTCTCCTGGTGTCTTGGTCTATTTGAGCTGCTATACCCAATGCCATAAACAGAGTGGCATAGAAACAATAGAAATTTATTTCTCACAGTTCTGATCTGAAAAATCCAAGATCAAGGCAGCAGCAGATATAGCATCTGGCAAGGTCCTGCTTTCTGATTCACAGGTGGAGGAAGGAGGGCAGGGATCTCTCTGTTTTATAATCTCATCTCCTTAGTTCTCCACCTCCAAATACCCTCATATCAGGTGTTAGGTCTCAACATGTAAACTGGGGGAGGGGACCCACAAGCACTCAGTCCCTGGCACCCGCTCACTCTCCGGGTACGTTTTGCCAGTGCTTGCTCTTCGCTCGTGCTTTGGTTCCACAGCATATTTTTTCTGGTTCCAGTGGTCAGTGGAGCTCATGAGTCAGATGCATCACTTTGCTCACAGAAGTCCAGAATGGAGGTTGTTGTCCTGTCTCTGGAGGGGACCCAGCAGGGATGAGGGAGATTTCCATGAGCTTTTTCTAGCTCCCTGGGTCTGTGTCTACCTCCCATTCCTGGGCCTAAAGAAGGCATCATCCCTTGCTTTCATTTAATCTTTTCATTTGTCCTGAAAGCCAAGAGCCACCAGGGTCCAGGAGGAAGGATAAAGAGGCGTATCGAGCCCCTGAGTTCCTGGATCACCTGTTCCACCTCCTCTGCAATGGTCCCCATCCTATTGGGGGTTTCACTAAAAGCTTCTCCCTCAGCATTGCCGCGAGGCAGTGGCTTCGGGTTATCTTTTGTGCATATTTGATTCCTCCTTCCACAGGAGCAAAGAGAGGAGTAAGAAGTTGCTCCTTCAGTCTCTTAAGTACGTTTAAAGGACCTAGAGAGCTTCAGCAAGCTGGGGTCTAGTGAGAAGCTGCTGTCCAAGTCTCCTAGATCCTCCAAAGCCCTGAGGTTGTGACTCAACATTAGGCACAGGGACTCCTCAGAAGCTTCCAGAATTGGCTTATCTGTTTTTGTTAAATGAGACAGACTTTCTCTGAGTTTTGACCATTCGGTTTTGACATGTGCTGCTAATGGATTCCATTTCTTGGTATTTCCTAAAGAGAGAATCTGGTTGGGTCTCTCCTGTCCATCAGTGTAAGTCAGAGGGCAGAGCAGGAGGCCTAGACCATGGCCTCTGGGTGAGGCTGAACACAGGCAGGTGTCAGAAGTGCTGGGTTTAGCACAGGGTGTGAATACATGGTTTGGGGGGTCTGTGTCCTATTCCCTACCCCCACCCCCAGTCTCCTTGGAAGCCACTGACTTTTGCTCTGAGAAGGACATCTGAGCAGACATTGGCTTCGTCCTCCCTGGGGCCCCAGTTGCCTCTCTGGGGCCTGTGAATTGCCAAGGGCACACTTTTGTTTTGGGTCCATGAGCTCATGCCCCAAGTGGGATGGCTTCTGGAACCACCGGGGGTCCTCCAGGCCTGCCCCTGCTCTTCAGCACCCGCAAGCAGATCCCATTGTGGGGCTGGGGTGTGAAAGAGATGCCACCTCACCATCTGGAGAAGGTAGAAGGAGAAGCAAGCAGGTGTGGGGTATGAAAGCCTTTGTCATTTTATTTTACAATAAAAAATTCTAACAGCATATGAACACTCTGTTCCCGGCAGAGGCAAAGGACGTACAAAGTTAATTAGAAAGCAAAGCATTAAAATAACAACAGCTACATTCAAAGCTTCTGCTCAGTACTTTGCCCAATGTGTCTAACGTGATTGGAAAGAATCACAGTCTGGGCTCTTCACCCAGAGTGAAAGCACACCTACACGTACTTACACGAACTTACACACCCTCCAACTCCACTCGGGGCTGGCTTTTGTGAGCAATTCCAAACTTAGGAATTTCTTTATTTTTCCTTAAGTCTTGTCATGGAACCCATGATAATAAAAATCCATTCAGTGGTTGGAGGAGCTGAACTATTTTGCTGGATAAAACTGAACTGTGAAGCTAATACTTTAGTGGGAATTCCTTCAAATATATTTCTCAAACCATTTTCAGATACCTTTTTTTAGGGGGGCGGTACTGAGGGCTGAACTCAGAGGCACTCAATCACTGAGCCACATTCCCCAGCCCTATTTTGTATTTTATTTAAATCAAGATCTCACTGAGTTGCTTAGCACCTCACTGTTGCTGAGGCTGGCTTCGAACTCTTGATTTTCCTGACTCAGTCTCGTGAGCCACCGGGATTACAGGCATGAGCCACTGTACCCAGACATTCTTCAGATACATTATGCTATGGGTTCCTCACAACCAGCACGGGAGGTAGGAAGTACAGATGTTATACCCTTTTGATAGATGAGGAATTAAAGACAAATTCAAAGTGAGTTGCTCGAAGTCTAGAATATTTACATCTCTTTAAAATTCCCAGTCCATTGATACTCCTCTGATTCTCTTGGGTACAAATTTTTTTCTCCACTCAAATTGTGTGGGGGGTGGAGGTGAGTTTAGACATAAGGAAGAGTTGAGGAAAAGTAAGGCGAGCCCAGGGCTAATTTATGTAAAATACATCAACGGCCTCCCTCCATGATTTACAAAAGTCTATGACCAAGGTCAGAGAATGAAAATAATCAATATCTAGATTTTATTGTATAATGGCTCTCACTAAAGTATGGGTCTGACCTTTGGAGACAAATTCTACCTTACTAAAAATTTCTTTATCTTTAAAACCTGCAGAACCAAAGTGACTCAATATCTCCTAAGAGAATTTGTTTCTGGCACAATTATATTTCCTAAATATTCCTTCTCAGAAACATCCTACATTTTAGTATTTATCAACTAGCATTTTTTTTCCCCTCTGTGGTGCTGGGGATTGAACCCAGGGCCTTGTGCATGCAAGGCAAGCACTCTACCAACTGAGCTATATCCCCAGCCCACAATGGTCTCGAATTCGGTAACAGTTCACCTAAGAAATCAAGAGACCTTTCGATTCTCAGGACACTAACTTATTATATCCGGAAGGTCAGAGCCACTATAATATCAGTTTCACTTGAAACCAATTTTGTTTCAAAAGACTCTATTGAGAGGCTCATTGGTTTTCTCATCCATGCAAGTGTGTGGCCATGAGCCACGTTAATAGCACCTGAGCTAAGATCATGCAATTCAATTTACAAGTATTTATTGTCTGCTGAGCAAGACATTGTGCTAACTGGGCCTTGGTCAGAAATCCCTTCTTAGGCCCAGCAGCAGTATTCAGTAACTGGTGTTGGGGTCAGAGGTGCCAGGGCAGTTCAGGCCAGTCTACTAGGGTCCCAAGTGTATGTACTCTCACCTGATAGGCAAGTGAGAATGCTCTTTCTCTCTTTGGCAGCATCCATAGGGATTGCTCTCTGAATACTGCCTTCTCTGTAGCATTCTAGCAGGACTCGTCATTTCCATTTCCCTTAGAAGATCCTGCCCAGTCATACTCCTTCCTTTGGGTACTAATCCTCCCCACCTTCAAACTCCCCCTTGAAAGGGTCAACCCAGGAAGCCATGCTTGTACGACAGGACCTTGACTCCCAGGTCATGGCTGATTGGATAGGCAGGCACCTGACCCCACGGAGGCTCACCCAGAGCCAGATGAACTGGACCAATCAGATTCTTCAGAATTCACCTGCGGGGGGGCACAGAGATGCTAGTCAGAGTGGTGGGCTCTGGGAAGGAAGAAAAGGTCAAGTAGTGTGGGTCCTGGGGTGGGTTCGTTAGCTACATATTTGCTAATGAGTAAGCCACAGGAAGCACGAGATCCGAGCAGATGTGCAGAGAGAAACGGATGAGCTCCAAGAGGAGAGACCGTGAAGGAGCAAGAGCGCGCGCCAGGGCGGCTGCCTCCATCCCTTGCCACCAGGGAGCTGCGTTTTGTTTCTGTGAAATGTTCCTGAATTCTTTCAGTCAACCTCCACATTGTGCGAGTGTAAATGGGTTTCTCGTCCTTGCAAAATTCCTTGACCAGAATACCTCTGAGGTTGGACTGAAGGGCAGAATTTAACTTCCAACACATAGACCCCACTCAGTCACTATTCCAAGTCAAATTATTATCCTTCTTTAAAGTCTTTAGCTGTATTTTGTGGGGAAAACTCCAAATTATTTTCTGGTGTGTGGTAGGAGGAATTTAGGGTTAAGTTCAGATCCTGTCATCAAACTTTAAAAATTGCATTCATTGAACATTGAGCACCCGTGTGCTACATAGAAAAAAAGAAGCTCATTTATATGTAATCAGTATTAATCAATATTAAAAATTTTGATCCACTTCTCCAATTTCTATCTTAAATTTAGAAAAGCATTTCTTTCAGAAGGTACTTAGATTCCTCGCCCCTTCTTTTCTACAGGCTCTCTCTCAGAAGAGCTTTTTTTTTTTTTTTTAATCATATATCAAATGATTTCATTTCTTCCATCAAGATTATTCAGAAACTACATGCCCTTTTGCTGGATTCTTAAAATAACAAACGCACAAGATAACTTCTCCCCAGACTAGAGAATTGATTCTTATATAATCCGCCCTTGAAGAGGCAGCTCTTCCCCACAGGTAACAGTTGCTGTCTTGTTATTGCACATGCCTCAGATCACAGGTGCCAGGCCACACCATAGACCTCTGTGTTCCTGCACCTCTGGATTGCCTCCCCAGATGCAGAGTACGGCATCTGCTATCTCACAATGACAAGCTGTCAGTGCTCTCCTGCCTGTGCCAAGATAAGAATTCACACACCCCATCCCCCCCAGTTCTGAACAAGAGTTGAGGACACCATTTCCTGGATAGGACTCTCTGGGGAAAGCCAAAATGCATTTCTTTTTCATGAATGCAGAAAAACTTGCATCAAAACCAGTGATGAGAAAATGTTTATTAGGCCCCAAAGGTATTGTCCTCTGTACACTGTATCCAAAGTTCCTGACATACTCCACCATATGTTGCCTTGGCAAGAACATTACGGAGTCCCTCATATGACCCTTGTCTATTTTTTAAACTTGCAGGCACAAAGGAATGGGTCGCCGATGTGTGCAGGCAGCATGGAAGATGGAGAGCAAGTTGGATGGTGAATCCTCAGGCTTGGGCTAGATCCTCAGGCCAGTTCCTCCACTCGTCCAGACTTCCTCCTCCAAGTCATGGAGGTCCATTATGGCTTCTGCGTCTGCCTGGAGGATCACGATGAACACTGAGGTCACTGCTGCCTCCTCTAAGCTCTCACGGAATCCTATTTTTACCTCCATGAGGCACTTTTGACTATCTGTCTTTTCTCAGAGTTACCTGTCCAGGCATCTGTCATCTCCATAAGGTTAGGAGACTCTTCAGAGAAAGGACCACATCTTAGTCTCAGAAAACCAAACAATGACTCTGCTTCCCCATTGGTGGGAAAACATGAACAGATTTCTTTTCAATGTAAGTTTTTTCCTTTCAAATACTTTTTCTTGAACCCGTGACGTCTGATTTAAGAGAGTGTCTGATATAGCACACTATATTTGAGTTTTCTCAAGCATTTCAAGTAGGGACCACCTATTTCTGCAAAGACTGTGATATCTAGAGCTCCATCCTCTTAGCCATCTGGAGTCACACCACTGCAAACTATAGATTTATGGTCTGTGTGTCACTGGAACATCCAAAGCTCAGACACTGTCTTTTGAAACATGTACATATATTTCAATGACACTGAGGTCTTGAAATTTCATTTTTGCATACAGTATTTCCAGGCATTTACCAAGCAGACAAAGTACTGGGTTAATATCATTGCACTGATGAAATATTGATATTATTGATAAAGCAGGACAATGTAGCTGATTTTATCAGACTCATACCATTTGCATGAAAAGGCTGAGTTTCTTTGGCTCTTTGTTCATTCAAGTGCATTGGATGCCTATTTGGATAGCCTTAGGCATCCTGTGAATCTGTCAGTAAAATCTCGCACTGTCCACAGTGTTCTGCAAGCTGACTTAGGTTTTGGACTACAACAACTGGCCATTGGTAGAAATATACCATATATACACGTGGAAATTACAAAAATACATTTTATTTATAGCTGATTTCTTTTTAAGTAACAAAAAACTAACACTATGAAAGATCGACCAGCATACTAAAAGGACACTACCTAATATCATCCGAACAAGAGTCTTGTTTGGGGAATTCCATGATACATCATCTCTAAACATTCCAGAAAGGGCTATTTGCCATTGGGAAATAAAAACAGCTTCTTGGAAAAGCCTGTGCTTTGACAGCTTGAATATCCCATTCAAATATGGTTCTGTTCCTACTCTTCCTCAGCTTTTCTATTTTCACCTGCTTCTTTCAGTAAAGACCAAAGAAACTCATGAGGACAATGGGAAGTGGGCTCAGAAGGGAATGGGCAAGCTGAAGCTGATGGATCATGGGTAAAGGCAGGACAGGACCTCGTTCTCCAACAGACACCAAGCAAGCCCCCAACACCATACGTGGCTCCCAAAGTCAGGCAGGGAGCCTAGTGCCCCCGGTCCCTCTGTGACCCACAGTTAGTAGCTGTCTTGCTTGCATGACAGGTAATCAGTGGTTGGCACCCAGTGCTGTGGGCAAAGTCTTCCACCCAGAGGTCTGGAGATCAACATCTCCATGCCAGGGAGGGTGACACGGAACGTCCTGGTCACAAGGTAGGACCCCTGTCACTTCAGCAAGTGTCTTCCTATATCCATCAGCTATGGAGAACTGGTGAACTCCACACACTTTGTAAAAAGTTATTTATGTTGAAACTCATATCAACAGATTTCCTATATTTGGAAGCTTCTATAAACAGAGGCCGATTGTGAGGTTACAACTCGAGTTTCTAACAGGAATCAGTGACTATTTCCTTTTGTACCATTCGGCAGCACATGCTGGTCATCGCTGTTGAAGAGATAAGATTTTCTTGGAAAAGTCAATGCATCTATTATCCCCCCCCCCCCAAAGACAGAAGCTCTGTTCTTGTGCCACCCTCAAAGCCGGCAAAAGAAAACCCTCCACAAATAATGTTTTTCTTTTGTAGGACCCTGAAAGCTCTTGGCACCGATTCTCTCTTTCCATTAGATCCCAACTTGGAGGGTACTCTATTTCCAAAATGACAACACCTTTTAAAAACTCTGTCAACACAAATCCACCATTCCTGCTCATCTTCTCTCTTTCTCCACCTTTAATTCACAGGGAAGAAAGATATCATGGCTATTTATAGGCATAGCCACTGGTACTGATTTTCATCCAATTCATTTGACTTTGAATCTGAGCCTTTAAAAGCAAAGGGACTCAAGTTTCTTGGCTGGAGTCAGTGTCTCCCTTACAGGCTAGAGATGACGTTAGTGATCATGGTCGTGGCTGAATGAGAGAGTACAGGCTGGTGCTTAATTCACACTCCTACATTGCCTTTAACACGGAAAGAGTTAACATGCAGAGGTCACCGAAGATAGAGCTGTGTTCTCCCCCTTCTGGTGATTTATTAAAATGTAGCATTGGACAGGAATCTGTACATTAGCTAGTGCCTCTTGTGACTAAGGCTCCTTAGGGAAATACACCCTAAGGATGATTCAAACACTCGGCATAACAGAGTATCACTCACATGGTCCCAAGCAGGGACGTCTTGACCCACCGTCAGTTGCACAAACCAAGAATCTAGTCGTTCATGAACGTCCTCTGTTTCTCAGAAGCCCCCCTGTTCACCTTTTCTGTTCACCTTTTCTGAAACTGAGGGTGAGATTCACCCATTGTCTATGTCTCAAGTCCCCACACTTTGGGTGTGAGTGACCCAAAGCCTGCTTCCTTGGAGTCTAGAAGTGCAGAGTCCCACGGGGCTAAGGCATTAGACCTGGAACTCAAACATGTCCGTCTGCTTCTTGGCCAGCTTGGCTACCTCCTCCCGGATGGCCTTCACCAGGGCCGCGGTGGAGATGTTGGTCAGGGGGGTGTCAGGTGGGTCGTTCTCTGCCAGGCTCTGCTGCGAGGCCGCTGCGGAGGCCACGGGGGCCTGCTCCAGGCTGGGGTGCAGGTTGGTGGGCTGGCTGTACTGGCGAGGAAGCCTGGAGGGTGAGCTCTGCTGGTACCGGGACCGGGGGTAGGCCTCGATGTACCCAGGGAGGGGGACCTGTGGAGGACGTTGGGAGAGAAGAGAAGGGCCTGGGATTAGGAGGGAGCTCAAGTCACAGGACACACTGGGTACTGGTAGCAGGAGGGGACTGAGGACAAGGAAAGGCGTTTAAAAGAAAACAGAAAATGGAAGCCAAGTACCACTGTACGGATGCAAGATCTAGAATGCGTTTAGAAAACAGGTCATTTGGACTCACTGAATATGCTGGTTGGATGAATTAAATAGGTGTTTTAAATCTTGCTGAAAACATTAGGAATATATCTGAGTCTACGTCTGAACCTCCTGGCTTCCTTATTAATTGAAGTATAATCCAGTCACTAGAACTATTGCTTGGGAGTGCAGGGGTTTCTTCTCTATAATAGCTACAAATCCTGGAACCCTGTGCCAAGGGATCTCCACACATTATCTCATTTAATTCTCTGCAGCAGCCCAGGAGGTCGGTACTGTTATCCTTATTTAACAGGTGAGAATACCGAAGCAAAGCGTGCCCCTGGGTTTCAAGTGGCAAAAGCCAGCAAGCCGCTGGGACATGCTTTGCACAGCCGCATCTGGCTCCAAGGGCTAGGAATTAAACCCTGCACTATAGTGCCTAGGATCCAGGATATGATCTAGTTTCCTGAAAAAAAAATGTTCTCTTTTCATTTAAAAATGAAAGACACACTGTACTATACATAAATACATGGAAACTCTTAGGAATAAGGACAAGGCAAGGACATGGAATTCAGAAGTGACTCTTCCACAGAAAGGGTGCCACAGTTGGAGATGTTGTTCTAGGCTAGTCCACAGAGACCTTCATGTTCCATAATGCTGGCTGGATCACTGCAGAATGAGTGACACTGCTGCCACAGCACAGGGTGCTGTTGGGAAGGGGGCATGTTTGGGCAGCTCTCTGGGAGAGACCGCAGGGGTCAGTCTACTTCCAGGAAGATGGAACAGGGAAAAGCAAGTTCAAAGGCATGGGGGTGGGGAGGGGTGCAGGGAAGTCAATGACCCCAGGGAGGTGCAGGTCCAAAAGCCCATGAATGCCAGACCATGACATTGAGCTTCCTGGTCCTTCTACCTATTTTCTGTATCACACTTCTGAGGAACACAACCCGTTCCCATTCGTAACAGACATGCTCTTCTGGGCGCTGGGTGAAGATGGAGCGGATGGCTGCCTTAGTCTGTTTGGCTGTTATAACAAAATCTCACAAACAGAAGTGTCTAGAAACAACAGAAACTTATTTCTCACAGTTCTGAAGGCTGGAAAGTGCAAGAGCTAGGCACTGGCAGATTCCATGTCTGGAGAGGGCTGCTTCCTGGGTCACAGACAACGATCTTTTCACTTTCACATGGCAGAGGGTGAGGGATCTCTCTTATAATCCCCTTCACATGGGCTCCACCCTTGTGATCCCATCACCCCCTGTCTCACCTCTTTATCACCTTGGGGTGATAGGATTCAACTTTTGAATTCGAAGAAGAGGACACAGACTTTCAGACCATAGCAATGGGGTTGGGTGATGAATCAGAAATTTTGGATGAGGGAATATATGGTGGGAAAGCAGCGCCCTCTCTTCCCTGCTGGAAGTTCTGATGACCCCTACCGAGAAGGCCAGCTTCTAAGATGCACAGCTGACCCTGGCATGGAAACCACGGCTGGGTGTCAGGCAGAGGGGGAGTCTGTGCTTTGGAAAGGACACTCTGGGGAGGATCTGCTGGGGATGATGCGTTCTGGGGCTACTCGGTAGTCCAGGATGCAAGCAGGATCAATATCCTAAGTTTGCGTTTGGGGCTTTAACTTCCCCACGAGACCTAACAAAGAAATACAGAGGAGTAAATAGGTGGCAATGGCAGGTGTCTTTGTGTAGCACTTGTAAGTTTCTCTATTTCGTAGAGGAAAACCAGAGTTGGACTGTCAGAGTCCTTGGGCCACAAGAGCTGGGAATGCACAGGTGACCAGGAACCAAGGCCAGGGCACGGGAAGCACATTTCAGATCTCAGCTCAAATTTCCTTGCTCTTGGGGACCTTTACCAGGCTGACATTAGTCCAGGCCCCTGTTAGGTGTTTCCTGCAGTTTCTCTACTGTGACAGTCATCCCTCCTGATGCCATTGCCTGTCACAGGTCATCAACTTTGTGAAGGCAGGACGTGGCCTCGCTTACTCACTGCTGCACCCTAGTGGTCATAATTTGCACATCACACAGCAGCGGCTCCCCTGGTGCCTGGGCTTAATCACTGAAGGATGACGAGCAGATGTCAAGTGGTGGAGAAGGAAGCGGCCACATCCCCTCGTCCTCATTTTAAATTCAGCTAACTGCACATGCTGGTGTGAAAAGAGTCAATGTCTGACTCTTGAGACCCCTTTCTCTGTGGCATCAAGACCTGGTGGCTGGGACAAGCTAGGGACACCTGAGTCTACTGGGGTGGCCTTAGTAATATCCAGAAGCAGGGAAGATGATAGAATATACAGGCTGGTGCTTTGGGGATGCTTTTCCTTCTCACACTGGTGTGGAGGGTGTGATCAACCCTCCCCCAAGGGAGTATCTTTCTTAAGCTGACAACTGGTCCCTCTGATCTTCCTGCATGATTTCTCACGGGCTCTCAATCTTGTCCTGCCCAGCTTGCTCCAAGCTCTGGGCACACTTCCCTGCTTTGCAGGTGGTAACTGGGCTCCAAGAAAGACCATTTAGGCTGCAGCATCATCTTCTCTCCATTAGAAGCAACTGGTAGGAAATTCATTCTCTTTCACACCGAGGGGGATGAGCCCAGAACGATCCAGTCATTCTGTCAGGAAGGTCAGGTTTCCATTTACTGGGCTCCTTTCCTTCAACTCTAAGGAACATCTAAGGAACTCTAAGCATCTGAACATAACTACAAGCCTAGCTAAGTTCTCATTTGAAAGTGTCTTGAGAGCAAGGTCAAGGATTTGGAAAATACTTCCTTTTACCAATTCTCTCATAGCACCCAGTGTTAACACTGCACACGGCCAGTGAGCTGTCAAAGCTGTGGGCTTACTGCTGGTTTGTACAACTTACCTACTTTCTGAAGGTATTACATTATTTTGTAGACTTTTAAGTCTATTTTATGGAGTCAAATAAGCTCTGAACCAATAAAATCATAGCCAGTGATGTCAGAAAAGCAGAGAATGAAAAAAGTATGGGGGTGGGGGGGCAAGCCCCCTAACAACCAAAATAGATGCTATAAAGTTCCACAGTAAGATTCACAGACGTAGCAGCAGGAACTCCCTCTAGATCCTCTCTTAGAGCTTATTTACTCCAACTTTATAAACAATTATAATGAGCTCAGACATGCTTCATTTGCAGAGAATAGCACATTAGGAAAAACACATTCAAGAATCCGTATTACTGGAAGTGGGGACATTGACACCAATATAAAGTGCCAGCTGGGAACAAGATCAGGCAAAGAAGAACCATATTGAGCCACAGCAATAACCCCCCAAATTGGAGTAGTTTGGAGATACTTAGGGGCAATAATCCTACCAACCATTAGAGCTCATCCTAAAAATGTTCTCTTGGTATAGTGAGGCCAAACGATGCTGAATGGTTCACAGAAGACAAACGAAATTATGTCACGTCCTCTTTTAAAGAAGGGGGAAGAATAGGATTCATTTCCGAAATATCATGCAAGATGGCATACAGTTTTCAATGTTTTGGAAATCAAAGGAGTTAGCTTTGGTCAACAGGAAAGCGAATGCATGTAGGTGCTGTCATTTAAATGTCATATCACTGTAGGGAGGATAGACACTAATGCTGAGTTGGAGCTGTAGGAGGAGAGTCTGGACTCTAGGGAGAAGGTGAGCCAGACCCTGGTGTCAGGGTGTTTCCTAACTCTAGGATTAACTCCAAATGCTGAGACCAACCTAAAATGACCTAGAGCACCAGGGAACCACCAGGCTCAGCCTGCCTTTCTCATCCACAGTAAGCAGTGTCACCCAGGGACTAGATGACCCACTCCAAAGGCCACCACTAGGCTTTTTTTACCCCCTCATAGAAGCCCCCTTGCAGGTGACCCAGAAGGCAGGTTTGGGCTTGAATACCAGGTAGGTACAGACAGTGCCATATACTCCTACTTGTAATGAAGGAAGAAACCAAAGGATCAGGACAAGCCAGTCCTTGGCTGGAAGTCAGGCAGGAAGTCTTAGGATGTATATACAAGGTAATTTCAGTCTTGGGTTTCTAATGCTTCATTTGCTGGCCTTGGATCTAAAATGTTATCAACTCTGACAGCTAAAAGAAACAAGTTTAATGAATACTTTGGAGTCATACAGGTGCAGGTATAAATTCTGACGTTGGCACCTTACTCACTGTGTAGGTATTAGACAAGTCACACCAGCTGACTGGGCCTCAGTTTCCTCATCTGCAAAATGGGAGTAATCATGGGACCAATAATACCTACCTGATAGGGTTTTTGTGAAGATTAAATAAGATTCTATACATATGACATCTAACATGGTGTCTGGCACATAGAAAATACTCAACCCACGGTAGCTATGATTATAAAAATTCACTTGATTAAGGTCTCTTGCTAGGAGGTAGAATCTGTGGTGGAAACAGGTCTCAAGTTCCTGTGCCCAAGGACACCCTGTCTTACCTCACTGTGTCTGTTAAATGACTGGCTGGGCCATCTGGTTAGTGTGGGGGGTGCTGAGATAAGCCAGCTCTGGGGCTCAGGCTTTTACTCCAGCATCTCCTGAAAGTGTGCCCAGCCGGTGAAGTTTTATGAGGGCATCAGCAGGGGTCTCACCGAATCGGCCCACTGGCTTGGGAGCTCGTTCTCTCCCGCGTAGGACATCCAGGCTGGGCTCCTGTAGGATGAGGGAGGCGTGGGGATGAAGTAGCCAGTGAAACCAGGTCTGTTGGCAGCTGGGATGGCGAACACTGCCGGCACCGTGTTACCTGGCATGGAAGAGGTGGGGGGAGAGCAGATCAGGAGAGGCTGGATGCTGGGATCCAGCGCCGCCCAGAGCCCAAGAAAGCCAGCTTCACAGGACGCCTGGCTGTCAGCTGGGCTTGAGGTCTTGTTAGATCAGATCTGACTGAGTGGCACTTGTTCTGGACTGTGACGCTGGTGCAGCTCTATCTAAGGTACAGTGATCCCCGGCTGTGATGGCCGAGGCTCCAGGGAATGTAGTAGCAGGGACGAGTGTGGGCCAGAGGAGTGGGAACCAGGCTTTCCTTCTTTGTAGAACCCGGCTCCTTTTTAATATTTTATTTAGAGACACTGTGCAGAGCAACAGGGGGTGCCATGCTCAGGGAACCTGGCCTAGAGGCCAAATAGGGGCTAAATCCAGCCTGTGCCCTTTTGCCAGGTGTGGGGTCTGCACTCTCCTGGGGGAAGGACAGACTTTTGCTGGATTCTGGACTTTTCCCACCTTCCCAACCCCTGAAGAGGGAGTGGTAGGCCCAACTGGCAGCCATGGGGCCTGCATCAGCTCAGACTCGAGGAAGCTGGGGAGCCAGGGGGGACTCTGGCATGGGCCCTAGCTACAGAATGAGAGGAAAACATTCTGGAGATGGGGTTCAGGGAAAGCAGGAAACCTCCTCCTGCAAGCCCAACCCCGGTCACCTGCAGTATGGGAGGGCAACCTCTGCTGTAACTGACAGGCTCTCTAAGCTTTAATGGCCAAACTCTCCCATTGAGCCCTTACAACTTCCTACTCCCCAACCCAACACCCCTGACCTGCTGGCAAGAGGAAATGACACCCCAGTGTCTGGGTGATTTCCTCCCAAGAGGATGCATGTTTGGGGATTTATGTTGTTGTTGTCAGTTTTTTTTTTTTTTGGTATGAGGAATTGAACCCAGGGGTGCTTAACCGCTGAGCCACATCCCCCAGCCCTTTTTAAAATTATTTTATTTGAGACAGAGTCTTGCTAAGTTGCTGAGGATGGCTTTGAACTCAGGATCCTCCTGCCTCAGCCTCCCCAGAGGCTGGAAGAATGCATGCTTTTAAAAGTCCAAGAAAAAAAAAATTGAAAGGAATGGACTTCACTGGTGGAATTCCTGAATGCTGTGAAAGCTTTATTAAATGTTGTCAAATGGGTGTTTGCAGTTTTAGTCTAAAAGGTATGGTCTGAGTGAATTAAAACACTAACTACATCATGTACAAACCTGATGTTCCATTTGGACTTTATTTGTCATAGTGAAAAACTGGAAACAACACTTAATGTCCATCGAGAGGGAAAGGCTGGATTGTGGCGTATCATACACAGAACATCATATGGCAGTTTAAATGAATAAGCTAGTTAGTATGTAGGTAGCAATCTGGAGAAATCTTGCAAACAATGTTGAATCAAGAAAACAAAGTGCAAAAGGAAATGTATAGCATATCACTTATGTAAATTTAAAATGCATGACATGAATACATACTGTTATATAGACTTGCATTTGGCAAAAGATTAAAACCCACTACTCATGGTCTGTGAATATCTTGGGGAAAGGGAATTAAGAAGGGGGTGGATAGCTGTAAGCATAAATCTAATTTACTTTTTTCCTTTCTTCCTTCCTTCAGTACTGGGGATTGGACCTAGGTGTGTTCTATCACTGAGCTGCATCCACAGCCCTTTTTAGTTTTCGTGGCAGGATTTTGTTAAGTTCCTGAGACTGGCCTCCAACTTGTGAGTCTCCTGCCTCAGTGTCCCCAGGTAATGGGGATCACAGGT
The DNA here is from genome assembly GCF_021218885.2 of Marmota monax. Classification (NCBI taxonomy): domain Eukaryota; kingdom Metazoa; phylum Chordata; class Mammalia; order Rodentia; family Sciuridae; genus Marmota; species Marmota monax. Next base: position 747,737 of record NW_026692072.1, on the reverse strand, counting down.
GTGCACCACTGTGCCCAGCTGTAATGCTTTAAACGAAACCCCTCACAGAACTGGAAAAATGTCAACATACACCCTGATTTCAGCAAAACTTGGTGTTTTGTACAGTTTCAGATCTTTTAAGAAATAAAATCAGTAGCTCTTCTAGTCGGGATTGTGAAGTCATGAGGGGACTCAGAAATGTGGAAGCCCTGGTTCCCGAGGGTGGCAGGTGGAAGGCGGAGTAGATTTGGGGACCAGGATACGGAGGGGCTCTGCAGTAGGGACCAGGACCCTGGGGCTTTCCTCCTCCTGCTCACCTGAGTAATTTAAAGCAGACTGATCCAACTGTGTCACGGACACGGGGCCTCTGGACACCTGTGCAAACGAGGCGCTGTCCTGCAGCTGGGCTGGCTCAGGACCTGCGGACTCGGCCATTCGGGTCTTGCTGCCGATGTCTGAGGTGGACCTGGGTAGGGCAGAGGGGCTCTGTTAGCATGGTCCCCAGACCCCAGGGGGCAGGGGGCAGCATCCCTAATACCTTTGGTAGGAGGCTATGACCTCCAAGCCCCACAGGGGTGGAATCTTGGGGACTAGATTTGTAGGAGAAGCTCAGACTTGTAGGAGCCATAGGGTGACCAGAGCTGGAGTACCTTTTACAAGTTCAAGGTCAGTTCTTCCCTAATGTGGCTCTTGTGCCTCTGGGCAGGAGAACATTTAATTTCCAGAAAAGAAGCAAAGCAATTAGCACTGGGTGTTAGCTGGGGTTGGTCAACTTAGGAGGTGATGACATCATTGGCAGCCAATGAGAAGGCTCCATCTAGAATGTGGGGGCGAGGAGGGGGGCTTCCCTTCACTGACACTAGCACAGGTGACCAGGTCGGTGACTGCAGGGCCACATTTGCTACGACTGGCAGGAAGTGGGAAGCCCAGGACACTGTGAAGTTCAGGCTGCTCTCAGGAGCAAGGAAACAGCACTTTGTGAACATTATGAATAAAAGAACCTCCCCTCTATATTTTGATCCCACAGACAATCAGAGAATCAGGTCTACATCTTATTTCAGTAGGCAAATAAGAGTGGCAGCCCGGCGGAGGGGGACACAGACATCCCTCCAGCTACAGAGGGTGCATCCCCAAGGCGACTTTCCTCATCAGCAACCTGTCACAGAAGGGACTTTGGGCTCCTCTACAGTTAAATGGGAAGGAGGGAGAGGCGGCTACAGCCGGTGGCAGGCTGCCAGCCCACAGGGCTACCCGTGCAGACAGAGGAGGGGCTGTCACAGTAAGAGCAGAGAAGAGCCACCGCAGGGAGAAGACAGGAGGCAGGTCTGGGTTCGCCTCTTCTCTAAGCCTGTTTCCTTTTTGTAAAATGAAAGGGGTGGACAGCTCTGTTTCGAATGTTCTTCCTGATCTAATTCTCTGGGTTTCTGGCCTCCTGACATTTGGCAAGGATGGCAAATGGTGCAAAAGGGTGAGGGAGGAGATGGTGGTGGAAAGAAGGACGAAGAAACAGACGTTGGCCATGGCACAGATGGTGACATCAAGGCCCTCTAACCCAGAGCTCCCGGGATAACAGAGAAGCCCCCTCCTGTTCCCCAGGAGGGTTAGATGTGGGGGTTGCAATGATCTGATATCCACCAGGGTGGGTGGTCGTGGCTCAGACCTCCCTCTGGCCTCCCTCCCTCCCCTGGGCTCCCACATGCTGTTCCAGACTTCTGCTGCTATTTCCAAAGTCCCATCCTAGGAAAATTACTGGGTTCTGCTCCATACACTCTGCTGAGACCCCCTTCTGAGAATTCCAGGGCTTTTGAAATCGCGTAGGCCATTACAGGGGCCAGAGAGGCAAGGCAACTTGCCTGGGGATACACAGCATATTCCTGGTAGATCAGGGACTGGAACCCTGCTCAGCTGCTCCCCACCCCACCCTGGTCTCCATTGGCACCCAGGGGTGGCGTCTATACAGCTCCACATTCTAAACCACTGGAACTGAGTCGGGATCTTTTTTTGGGAGCCACTCCTATTTTCTTCAGTATTTTCAGAGTCTAGGCCTGTGGTCCACAGACGAGTGTTACTAGTGTGTTGGGGGTTAGGCTGAGGAGGGAGGCCCAGGGAAGTGGCCCGTGGGTACCCCCCAGGGCAGAACTCTAGACAGCGGGCGGGATTATCCCAATCTTTCCTAGTACTCATGGCTTTTATATTTCGTGTCCATATTTATTAAAAATGAGTGCTTCTTATATCATTACAGAGCACAGAAAAGGTTGAACACATGCCTCATACGATCCGAGTTCCTATGTTTTCAGCTCCATCCTCTTGGACATCAGGAGTTGGGGGTGGGTATTCAGAGGCACTCTTCCCTGGCCTCTCAGTCACCACACTTAAGTGCAGAGCAGCCGCTGAGTGTCAACATGGCTGCAGGAGGCATTCGGACTTGTAGCAGCCACTGTGGCAGCCTGTGTTGGAGTCATTTTTAGATGTTCAAGGTCAGGGTCTGGGCTTTCAAGGTATGGGGCAGTTGACCTTGTGTTGTGTGTGTGTGTGTGTGTGTGTGTGTGTGTGTGTTTGACTGTAGATTAGGAAGGACTTTCTATTCAGGATATTTAGGAAGTCCGGAGAGTTGGTCCACCGACCCTCCCCGGGCCCCACTTGGGGTGCCACAGATACACAGGTGTCTGAACAGGTGGGTGCCTTAAAAGGCGCAGAACAGGAAAGACATTTCCTAGTGCTGCTGTCCACAGACCACACCTTTCCCAAATATTCCAAACAAAGCAAAGAAAGGAACATGTTACCGCCTGAGAGAAGCAACAGCCACCGGGCCAGTCCGGGGAGGTACAGGTGGAGGGGGAGAGCCCATGACCATCTCAGGAAGCTGTGAAAACCTGTAGGCCTGTGGGAGAGACACAAATGGAGCAAGATCTGTTAAAACCCAGCATCAGTCGGCACGCAGGGTCCACCTAAGTAAGGAGGAAGTGAGAACCCCTTCCCCTACCTCTCCTGTCTCATCTCTCACCACCCTCTCCTTGCTCGGGCCACCGTCTTCAAGAGCCCTTCAGTGTTCCCAGAACATAGCCAAGCTCTTAGCTCTGAGCTACCTTAACCAAGCTCCTTCCTGCCTTGGGCTTTGCTCCATGCTGTTCCTTCTACTGAGGATACTTATCTCTCAGATCTGCCCCTGGAGAAGGTCTTTCATTTTGGGAAAGACCGCTTTCTGGTATTGTAATGTTGCTTGGTTATTTATTACCTGACACTGGCTCGATTGTAACCTAAAGGCTATAAGGGCAAGGGCTTTGTTGTCAGTAACATCTGTGTGCCTGGAACAGTGCTTGGTATACATCAGGCAGTAAGTATTGGATGAATGAATATGATTGACTTTCTTCTGAAAGGCAGGTTTAGCAAGGGAAAGGAAATGGGTTTGGGGTCAGGAGGGATGTGTGGAGGTTCTGATAACTAGATTTTATTAGATCCATCTATAGGCAAATCAGGTGAACTTCTCTGGACTCCTGTATCCTCTTCAGAAGTGGGGACATTGATGCTCTACCCAGAGAGCAACTAAGAAGATAGGCAAGTGAGCATTTGTGCAAGGATTTTGCAATCTATAAAGTGCTATTCAAGGATAAGGGATTGAAACTCTTACCAAAGTAATGACTTTCATCCAAACTTGAGGGGATAAAAGAAAGATAGGTAGAGATGGACAGAATCAGAAAGAGTCAGGCCGCCGCTTCCTTTAGCAGGAGAAAAATATAGAAAAGCTCTCTGGGAAGACAAAGCTTAAGTAGTGCTTCTCATCCATGTCTTTCTTCAGGCATCTTGCCTACCACAGCTCTCAAAGAACAGGATGACAGGACTTGAAACCTGAAAGCATCAGCATCAAAAGCTGCAGCACTGGGAATCCACATCAGGATTCTTTAAGCTGAATGAGGTCTTCCCCCTCCAGCATTATGGCAGTCTACCCACCTGGAAGGGCCACGCCAGGCAGAAGCAATGAGGCTCTGGGCAACGTGTACTTTTAAATGCACTGTGAAAACTGCAAGCTGTGAGCAAAGTCTTCAACAATACCTCCTCTGTCTACCTCCTTCCCCAAACACCTCAGCAAACTAAAACAAAACCAGGAGCTGAAACCAGAGGTGGAAAAAAGTAGTAAGCAAATATAAAAGGTGGGATTACCCAGACGATAAATGCCACTCTGATAATCGATTAAGAGATCAAGCCTTGGAACTGGGGACACTAAGGTTCAGTCTTGGTACTTTGGCAAGTAGAAGCGATCGTAAGTCCTTTTTGAAGTGTCTCAAAGTAGGTTCTCAGGATTAGTACAGATTAAGATGAAGCAAAGAGGAGGTCATAATCCAAGACCATAAAACAAACCAGGAGAGAAAAATGAAAGACTGTAGGGAAAAAATACCCAGATGTACAGAGTCTGAAGTTTCCAGATACAAAACAAGGAATAAAAATGTAAGATATGTTTTTAAACAAATAATCGATCAGAGAGATGCTATCAGGAAAGATCCAGCATCCATGAAAAACAACTTTCAACTGGGTGCGGTGGCACACGCCTGTAATCCCAGCGGCTCAGGAGGCTGAGGCAGGAGGATCACAAGTTCAAAGCCAGCCTCAGCAAGACCCTATGTCTAAATAAAATATAAAAAAGGGCTGGGGGTGTGGTTTGGTGGTTAAGGCCCCTGGGTTCAATCCCCAGTACAAAAAGCAAAAACAAAAACACCTCCAAGCCTCTCAGAAGTGATTATTGAGATAAAATATTCAATGTAGGGGAATTAAATAATAGATTAACATGGCTGAAGAGAGAATTAACAAATCTGAAAATAGAATTGTGGAAATTACTAAAAATTAAGCACAAAGAGACAGAGATAGAAAATATAAAAGATACAGAGGATAGAATGAACAGATCTAAGATGCAAATAGTTAAAGTCCTGAAGGACAAAAGTGGGAGACTGAAGGACAGGCAATATTTGAAAAAGCCATGGCTCAGAATTTTCCAGAATTTATTAAATAAATAAGTTAACACTTTCAGGAAGCACAATTATATCTCAAGCAGCATAAGCAAATTCAAACAGAACATACATCTGACTACATTGTAGTGAAGTGGTAGAATACTAAAGGCCAAGAGAAGATCTTAAAAGTAGACAGAGAGAAAAGGCATCCCACCCACAAAGAGATGGCAACAAGGCTGACAGATGCCTTCTCATTTGCACTCAGAAGACATGAAAGGCAAAAGCGCTCAGAGAAAATCATTGTCGACCTTGAAGTGTATCAGCAATACAACTTTTAAGTAGAAGAACAAAAGAAAACATATGCCCAGATCTGGAAGCACTGACTGAATCAATATGGAGAGCTATATTACTGAGCTGCATTTCCCTTTTTTTTTTGAGGATCAGTTAGCTATGTATGCAAAGGCCGATATCTGGGGAACTGTAACTTGCCTCTCCACTAGACAGATGTGTCCATCTCCTCAGGGTACCCCTTCATTACCGAGTGCCTCGCACCTGGTGATGCTAAGTTACTGTTTTCTGAATGCTGCTGAGTGAACCACGAATAAGAAGATCCAGGCTCTCATCTTGATTTAGCCATTCAATTTCTAAGAAAAGGTCACTCCTTCTCTCTATACCTTGTCTCTCTGTTGTTTCGTTTTGTTTTCCTTATGAAATAGGTTTTGGCCTCGCTCATGGTCTTCCAGACCTATCTTCAGTCGCAAAACCATCCTGGAAGACCCTGATACAGAATGAAAGCAGAGCTTTTCTGGCTGCTGTTGGGAGGAAGTTCCCTGGTGAATCTGACCCTTCACTTACTTTCATGGTGCTCCCTGGGGGCCTCCCTGAACCCTAAAGTTACTCAGACAGTTTCAAAAGCATTCTTCTGGATGCCCTTCAAGTTCTACGTTCCGTAATTATCAATAAACTGACAGGTGAGGTGTTCCCTTCCCGAAATAGAGAAAGGGGCTCCCGTCCTCTCTCCTCTCTTCTGGCCTTGCTGTGCTGCTCAGCAGGGGAGGCAGACAACCTATTTTTATCCCTGGTTCTTGGAAGGTTTATTCTGCAGTCAACATGATTTCCCAGCCAAGAAAAAGCTTCCTCTGCTTGTCTGTCCTATAGCAGATTAAAAGTTCTGAACCTCTGACTAGCACCAAGGGAGTGCTCTCCAGGGGAGATTTTTGCAGGAGGAAAGCAGGACATCAGACTGTCACCTTGAGGCTGTATCCTTGGCCCTTGGAGCAGCCTGGCGGGGGGTTGGGAACATAAAAACCAGAGATGCAGCCCATGCCACGTGCTCACAGCCTGGGGAATCCTCTTTATTGGGTCTTCCTACCCCCACCCCCCACCCCTGTGTGCAGGCTCCCTGTGATTCAAGTCCTCTCTCCTCTGTACTCAGGCTCCCTTCCTCAGGTACTTGGAATCTAGCTTCTGTTGGCTGCTTTGGGACTAGGACCCCACTGGAAGCCATTACTCAAAACGATTGCCAGGTTCCAAGTTCTCTGTTCCATGACAGTGGCTGCTCAAGGACACCATCTTTTGGGATCCTTGCCTCTGACCAGCATAAAGACAAGACTCAGGTTGGAAGGCAGTCTTTGGAAATGGGTCTTCAAGGATGTAGGTGTCTGGGTGTGACTAGAATCCAGCAATCGAAGGAAGGAAGGTGACCAGTCTGTTCAAAGTCCCAGGCCTGACTATGCTGGAGTAGAGGGTGACAGGAGTAGATCAGAACCATCTTCTCTAGTGATCTCAATGGAGAGGGAGCCCAGGCAAGACCCACTGTGTCCTCCTTGTGAATGTGCATCCACCCAGGAGGAGGGGTCTGTAGACAGAAACTTTAAGGGACGCACTTCAGGGGTGAGGCTGAAGGGCAGCTTGCCATTGAAGGAACAAGCTAAGGGATTTTTGGCTTTTGGTGGATGAAAGTAGACCCACAGGCCAAAGCCAACCCACCTTCATGAGAAGCAGTATTAGTCAGCTTTCTGTTACTATAACAAATACCTGAGATAATCAACTTATAAAAAGAAAAGGTTATTTTGGCTCACAGTTTTGGGGATTTCAGTCTATAATCAGCCCTGGTGCTTTAGGCCTATGGTAGCACATCATGACAGAATAAATGCTCACCTCATGACCAGGAATTGAAAGAGAAGAAGACTGGGATCCCCCATACCCTTCAAGGTCATACCTCCAGCAATTTGAAGACCTCCCATTAGGCCCCACCTCTTAAAGGTACCACCACTTCCCAATAGCACCACGTATGGGCACCAAACTATTAACACATGGGCCAGATTCAAACTATAGTAGAAGCCCTTGTTTGATGCCAGCAAGTTAGCCCCAGGTTGGAGTGGATGCTCCAGTCTTTCCATAGCCATGGCTACACTGGGCTTCATAGCAGTGTGCTGATCCCAAGTGTGCTGCTCCAGGCAGAATAACATCCACCTTGTTTAAATCCAGCTATAAGTAACTTCATATCCTGGTTACAGGGGTACAATCTTCTAGAAAAACAGTTCTTATTTAATTGAAAGAAGGGGCTTGGTAATTAAAGTCTTAACTCCAAGGTGGAGAAAACAAACAAACCCAGTGCTTACCTTGACAGCGACCCAAGAGCTACTGATGGAGCATTATCTGAGGTTTCTGAGGCCTCAGGGATCAAAGAAGGTTCAAGTTGGGAAGAGAACAGGAGACACTGAGACCTCTTACCTTAACAGATGGGGATATGAAAGCTCAGAGAGGTCAACTGACCTGTTCAAAATCATGCTGTCAGTTAAGGGTGCTGTCTTGAAAGTCTGAGCTCAGGGTTCCGTGAGGCAAAGGCCGTGGGTTTTGGTATCAGACACATCTGGCACTGAATCTTGACTTTGGTCCTTTCCAGCTACTCGGTTTCAAGCAACTTAACTTCCTATACCTGCTTTCTTTCTTTTTTAAAAATACATTTTTTTAGTTGTAGGTGGATATAATACCTTTTTATTTTATTTTGGTGCTGAGGATCAAACCCAGGGCCTCACACATGCGAGACAAGTGCTCTACCGCTGAGCCCCAGCCCCTGTGCCTGCTTTCTTATTAGTCGAAGTAACAGCATCATATCTGGATTTCAAAGTTGTTTTAAAGAATGGATTTATATCTTAATGCCATATTTAGCACACACTAGGTACTCACTACAAGCTATCCCTTCTTTCTGAGACAGAATAATATTCTGATAAAATTAAGATTTCATTTTTTTCTTCCATGGTTTCTTCGATTCTAGGAGCCTTTCTCTGTTCCGAGCAACTGGGACATCCCACCTTTCTGCCCCAGGGAGGGAAGATCATAGCAAAATGAAGTTGGCCAAGGGTCGATTCTTACCAGAGCTCACAAGTCAAACCCGCTAAACTGAGAGAACCTAGGATTTTGACTCTCAAGAACTTAAGTCCTAAACCACTCAGGATTTAAGATTGATGCCATAAAAAGAGATCTGGAAGAAGTGAGGGACATTTGGACTATTCTGCCCCTGTGTTTGGGAAACACCCTCCAGATGGGAAGAAGAGGAGAGTTGGGGGGTGGGCCACAGAGCCAAGATGCTGAAGGGTCTGGAAAAGTGGCCACGTCCTGCCTCACACCCCGAGGAAGAGGTAGAGGAGAGATTTAGGGAATGTGCTGACAAGGACCCGTGCCCACCTCTGGAAAGCCCAGGAATCCGCAACAGCACAGGATTGTCCCCAACCCCTCCACACACAGGGTGAAGGACAGAAGGGCAGGCTGTTCAGGAGCCTGTGAGAGGGCCTGAGGCAGTGCCATGCCTGGTGCCAGAGAGGGGAGAGGGAAAGGAAAGGTGGGTCTCTCAGGGGAACGAGGAAGAAGAGGAGGAGGAAGGGTGGGGGAGAAAGGGAGACAGGGGGAGGTGGGGAGGGGAGGGGGAGAGAGGAGACCCAGGGCTAGCAGGCAAGCAAAGCAAGGGAGGAGTCTGGCAAGAATTCAGGATCAGGAGGATGAGGGTCCAGCTGTCCTCTGCCGGGACTAACAGCACAAGGATTTTTCCAGGGATGCCAACCAGAGGGGTTAGATGAGGAAAACTGGGACCAGGCACTACAGCCTCCTTCCACCCCACCCCCACGCTTTGCACATGTAGGTCCTTGGAAAGCAGAGAGGAAGAGCCTGAGCCTGGCTGAGAGGACTGCAGAGGGACAAAGTGGCTTTTCTTGCACACCTGCGTTTACAGACTAAGTGTTCTCTAGACTTCTGCTTTCTCCCCACTCCTTCTTCCCATTTCTATATAAACTGCGGGTGTTATTCACTTGAGTGGTGTGTCTAAGTTTTAGTGGAGTATGCCTTTGCCAGATATTCAGGGATGATCTCTTAGGGCAGTCCAAAGGCAAAGTGCCCATGCCCAGGGAGGCCAGTTAGGACAGAGGGACCTGTCTCCAAGGCCTCCTGAGAGGGAGACAATGCACAATTAGCAGTGACTGGTGTGGACTCCCCTACTCCAGTTTCCCACCCATACTGGCCAGATGGGTGTTCAGGACAGATTTGAATCTTATTTGGAGAAACATAAGCAAGGTGACATCTCTTGAGCCCAGATGTTGGGGCAGATGCAAACACACACCTGATATGCCTACATGTTTCATCATTCACAAAGGTTTTGGGGGACTTACTATTTTGTTTTGGACAGGAGAGGGAAAAAAATCTCCAACTTTATCTTCATGGAAATGTCTCCCTTACTCATCCAATGGCACGGATGGACAGAATTCCCTTAAACAGGGGGTCAGCTTCCTTATGGGATGATACTCCAATATTTTGGAGATTCAGCTCCCATAAGAGCCTAGAAGCATCCCTATAACTCACTCTGATCGGGGATGAAAAGGGTGTGGGCTTCCATGTTAGACTGCTCTAGCTTCTTGCCCCAGTTCTGCCATCTACAGCTCTACAGTTGGCCCTCTGTATCCAGGGTTCCATGTCTTAGGAGTCAATCAGCTGCAGATGGAAGATACTGCGGGGCGGGGGGGAATTGCATTGGTACTGAGTACATGTGGACTTTTTCCCTTGTCATTATTTCCTAACTAATACAATAACTATTTACAGAGCATTTACATTAGCGTTTACATTAAGTATTAAGTACTCTAAGTTATCTACAGATGATTTCAAGTTTATACAACAATGTGTGTAGGTTAGACATGCAAAGACTATGTTATTTTATAGTATGGACTTGAGTGTCCAATTATTTTGGTATCCTTGGAGGATCCTGAAATAAAGCCCCTGGGTATTAAGGGATAGCTATGTGAACTTGGGCACATTTCTTGACTTCTCTAAGCCTCAATTTCCTCACTGGGTACTTGGGGATAATAACATTGACCTCAAAGGATGGTTGTTGGATTAGAAGAGGTAACGTCCATCCAGCACTTCACACTAAACAGTGGGAGCTCAGCGGACGGCAACTGTTGCTGTGGTGGTGGTTGTTGTTATTTTTACTGTTAATTCCACCTGTAAAGAGTCTAGTTGGGAGGATGTTTTCCTCTGATGCCCTTTTTTTTTGAATCCCAGGAAGGTTATGGTGGGATGTTCTCATTCCACTTCGCACAGAGCCATCCTGGCTGTTAGCAGGATTGGATTGGTCATTGAGTCCAATTTCTTTACCGATACTAAGGGGTAAAAGATGATCAAAGTCTCCTGAACTGCATTACAGACATCCTAAGCTGCCAGCAGCAACTCTTTCCATGATATAAACGCCATCCGGCTGCCCCAGTGCATCGAAACCACCAGCTTCCAATTATCCCCTGGCAGAGCTCAAAGCGCTTCCTTTTTGGAAGCTGAAAAGTAATCATAGTTGTCATTCTAAATTGCTACCTTTTCTATTGATTTCCACATTATCATAGCACAAGGAGGCTCCTTGAGAACTTGGATCGAGAATCACTTTTACTGTGTATTGTTAGGCATTTTCTCCTTTCATGGACACGGAGACTTACATGGGTTGTTGGCAAAGAAGGAAATCTTAACGACCTTCAATGTTGTTTGCGTTTAACGGTTCATCTCTCTGCAGTGTTATGTCTCAGCCCTTTTCCATTTGAGGTAGCTTAATTTTGAAAATATATAATGCTAATGTTTTTGCCCTTCGTGGCACAACTTTTAATCCCCAATTGTAGCAAGTAGAAGCGCCTGATTTTTCATATGTCCCTCTATACATTTTTGGGGTGGTTTTATTAAGTAGAGGTGTAATGGTGATGAGGTATGGCATTTTCTCACTTGTCACTGGTTGGAACACTTGTCCTGCTTGTCCAAGCTTTTCTCTCTGACACCCAGATCTCATTCTGGATTCCCAGAATTTGGCATCCATCCAGAGGAGCCCAGTTATTCTTGAGAAGTATCTTCATATAGAAGCAAAGTTTCTCTGGGACTCTGAGTTGGGGCACCAAGGGCATGAAAGAACTGAACAGAGTAAGAGGAGGAGCTGTGTTATCGGAAATGTGGGAAACGTATATACATAGTGGGCCCAATGAAAGGGAAGGAATAATTTGATAATAAGGCTAGCATTTGTTGAAAAATTTGATGTGCTGGTCACAATACAGGCACTCTGAATAGTAGCACCTAAGAAAAATATTGAGTGCTCATGAGGCAAGAAAACCATGCTAAGCATTTTACAGGAATTAGCATTTCATCTTCAGAAGAGTCTGAGGCTTTGAGCTGCAGTCACTAAGATCAGTCAGTTGGTAAGCATCATCCTACTTTGAGCTGAGGATACCAGGAAGGATGAATCAATGAGATTGAAGTTGGTGATAATCAACACAGAATGGATATAGGTAAGCTTTTTCAGAGGACAGCCGCCTAAGAGGTACATATAAACATGGTATAAAAAAAATCAGAATGTTTTCTAAACCTCACTGAGGAAATTCTCTCTCCCTGCAAAAAGGCAGGTACCAATTTAATGTGTAATTAGTAGAACACCATAATCTTGGAAACTGAATATGACTGTCATGAAAATGTTAGAGTCTGTAAACAAGTCAGGATGGCGCCTGGCATTTTGCCAGAGGGAGTGGTTTGTGAAGTAATGCCAGCGAGCCATTAAGTGTGGAGATTCCTTATTGGTTGACTAATGTATCTAGTTTATGTTAATTAAGATAAGCTGTGTGGAATGTATATATACCCCTCCTGTCCTACAATAAACGGCTCCCACTCCTGCTGTATCAATCTACACAAACTGTTCGTCACCCCCCGGTTATTTTGCTGCAGCCGGCCTGCGGCATGAAAAGTATTTTGAGATGACAGATTTGTAAAGCCTAGTGAGAATTTTTCTAAGTCTTCCTGAGAAAAAAGGATGCATAGATTCAGAACGATGGGAATGTGGCCAGTGGTGGCCTCGGGGTTGCTGGAATGCAGTGCTTCTTGAATGTACCCACTAAAATTCCCTGATGGCAGACTTAAACTTGTGTTCCTGAGATCTGGGCATTGCTCCAAGGTCTATTTTATCCTAAAAATTACATAAAGAAGAGGCATAAATGGCCAACAGAGATGCTCAACATCATTAGCCATTAGGGAAATGCAAATCAAAACTATAGCGAGACACCACCTCAAGCTCATTAGAAGGGCAACTCTAAAAAGACCAGCAAATAACAACTGTTGGTGAGGATGTACAGAAATTGGAATTCTTGTGCACTGTTAGTAGAAATGTAAAATGGTATAGCCACCGTGGAAAACAATATGGCAGTCCTTCAAAAAATTGAGAACAGTTTCCATATGACCCAGAAATTCGACTCCTGAGTATGTACCCAAAAGAACATGAAGCAAGGACATAAGATACCTGCACTAGGTTCATAGCAGCACTAGTCACAATGGCCAAAAAGTAGAAGCAAAAGCAACCCAAGTGCTCATTGGCAGACGAATGGATAAACAAAATGTAGTGTATACATACAGTAGAACATTATTAAGGCTTGAAAAGGAGGAAATTCTGGTGTATGCTATAAGGACCACACCTTAGGACATTATGCTAAGTGAATCATACCAGTCATAAAATGACAGATACTAAATGATTCTATTTATAGGAAATATTTAGAGTAGTTGCATTCATAGTAACAAGTAGAATGGTGGTTGCCAGAGCTGTGGGAAAGGAGGTTAGGGGAGTTATTTTTTAATGAATACAGAGTATCCATTTACAAGATGAATTGAGTTCTGGAGATTGGTGGCCCAACAATGTGAATGTTCTTAGCACTACTGACTGTACTAAAAGTTGTTAAAATAATGTTATGTTACATATACTTTATCACAATCAAAATAAAAATCATATTTGTATATTATATTATAATCATATTTATATACAATTATATATATTAACTATATGAAGAAAATTTCTCTATATTCTACCCATATCTCAGAGAATGAATGTAAAAAAGAAGCCTGTGTTTACCTTATTTCCTTTATTATTTGTACTCTGGATTTGCATATCATGAACTAGGAAGATGACTATAAGGAAAACGAGTTCTCCTTCTGATCATGTCTTGTTTTCCCCAAGCTGGTGTTCACCTCAGGAATGAACATGTAGACCAGCAAGCCCGAGTGGCCTGGGCCACCCCATTTCCTGCCACTCGCTGCAGGTTGGTAAGTTAACATTCTTAAGAATGAAGCAGCTGAGAACTTAACCAGCACAGATCAAACTCCTGGGATGTGATCCCCCTGGAGTGAAGGGACAAGACAGAAATGCTCAACCTGCCAACCTAAGGACAAAGCCTTGTGTTGATCTTGACTCCAACCACTGCCACCTCTCCCCAGGGGGTCCAATTTGAAACAAACTTTAGGCTCTCCTGTTAACACACTGGGGAGGGGGTGGGGGAAGATAGTCAGGTGACAGAGAAGGGTGCCAAGTAGGAGACAGGACTCAAAATGCCAGCAAAGAGAGACTGAAGGACAAAAAGCAGCACATCCAGAGGAGACATCTCAGTGGCCTTAAAGGGGGAACATGGAGCAAAGGAGAGCAATAAGGAAACTCACCCTAGGGTGCAGGCTTATGAGGACAGCAATTTATTAAGTGCCAGAGTAGTGCAGACGTTGAGGTCGGCACAAACCCACAGGTGCCCTAAGTAGACTACTACAAATGGAATAAATAATGTGGATGGAGAGGTGATGTAACATGCCGGTTAAGAACATGAGTTCTGGTGCCACACTGCTGGGCCCTGGGTCCCAGCTCCACCCATTCCTGGCTCTGTGCCTTGAACAAACTGTGTATCCTTAGATTCCTCGCCTGTAAAACAGGCATAAAACTAGTGTCTGCCTCAGAGGCTTGTTGTTAGGACACAATGAGTAACTAACACCCAAGGAACACTGAGGTCGGTACCCAATATCAGTAAAGCAATGGCACACACACACGTCACAATAACAATTTACCAAGCTCTATTTAGGAGCAACTCCCAGGATGGGGCATGGAATCTATATATGCACAAAGCATTGTCTTAGCATGATCTATGGTTTATCCAACTACAGGTCCTTATAAAGATACAGGTAGATAGTATGGTAGATAAATGAAATTCAAACTAATTCAGATCGTTATGCTAAATCATGGGAGCAATTACTACTAAATGAAATAATTATGAATAATACTTCTGCAGGGTTACTGTGAAGTGGGCGTTCTTCTGGTACCTCACAAATATCAACTCATTTAACTTTCATGAGAACTCTAGGAAGTAGGTTAAGTTTCATATTCGTTTTTTTTTCCCACTGCTAGAGAAGGTAAGTAACTTGCCCAAGTCCAGAGGCCAGCAGGTGGTAAAGCTGGGATTCAAAGTCAAGCCACCTGGCTGAAGCCCAGACTCTGGGCCACCAGCCTGCACAACCCCTTCACATGCGGCTCTGTGATGCCTTCTGACATTTAAATTGGGTTTCACAGTTGAAAGTGTAGGAAGACACCAGCGAGTGAAGAATGAGGTCTTCACTCATACTGTCCCTCCTGGCCTTCCCAGGAGGGACAGTAGAAAAGAAGATCCATTCTTAAATGTGTTATGGTTGGACATAAGGGATTCTCAACAGGAATAAAAGGCTTGGCTTTGGACCATGGGTGAAGAATACGATGGGGATGGAGAAAAATCTTTGTTTCTAAATCCCAAGGTGGCTTATCACTAGAAGTCCTTGGAACCCACAGATGATGGCAGGCAGGGGGACGTCTGACTTACCGGCCGGGGCAGACTGTACTGGTACATTTCTGGGCGGTAGGTGGGCACCCACTGCACCCCGGCCCTGGGCCGCGTCATGGTCCCTGGTGCACTGGTCACCACCTCTGAGTAGGGCAGGTGCTGGGCAGAGCCATAGGCCTCCTGGTGTCGGCTCTGGCCTGCGTGGCCCGCGGACGCCAGGCTGAAGGCCTCCTCCAGGAGCATGTGCATCTGTTGCCTGACCTCGTCGATGGAGGGCTGGGAGCTCAGCGTGGAGGTCTCCGAGTGGCCTTTCACCTGCCTCGACCTGGCGTAGCCCCGCGGCTCGTGAACTCTGTCAACGTTGGTTTCCTCTATGATTTCAGGTTCAGTCTGTGGGACCAAACAAAGCTCATAAATTCCTCGGTGAAGCTCTCTCCCATGAAGGTGGCCTTTAAGATTTATTCTAAAATATTCACTCGGATTGGCAATATTAGAATCAGAGCTAATTTAATTCATATCCTAGGTGCCTTACCCAGGAATTCACATGAGAGGGGCTGTCAGCACGCATTATGTGAGAAGGGCCACCCTCCAGCTGTCAAGGTGCATGGGGGCCTTCCAACCAGAGACCCAAGTGCCGCAGACTTGGCTAATTAGCATACCATTAGAAATGGCTTTCATTGATGAAATTAGTCATATTGTCTAAAATCTTTTATACCTTTGGGTATAAGAATCTGGAGCATCCTGTCATCTGCACCCCAAGGGATGGCACTTTAGACAAACTCTTTAAATGGTCCTGCGTCTAGCCAATTGGTTAGGGAATTTCTGGATGCCCGATGCTAGTTATAGGAGAATAACAAAAAGCTACTTTGAGATTGCTGGTCTCAAGATGGGGTGTGTGATAAATTAGAAACTCTTGAGGTGGGGCTCCGCAATCTGGGTTTTAATAAGCACTCCAGGGGATTCTGATGTCTGCTCAAGTTTGAGATCCAGTGATCTAGAACGTTCTCCTGCCTTTCCCCATGGGTCCTTTCATTCAGGGAACAGCTGCAGAGCCTAGGTGGGCAGAGAGCTGGGACTTCATCTGTTCCCAGAGCATGCTCCGTGGACTGGCAACTTCTGCTGGCCTACTGATGGATGCTGGTCTAGTAAGTGTCTGCTCTTTGTTCTGTGATTTCCCTGCCTCTGTTAGCTGGGATGCCTGTGGGCGTCCATTCCACCAGAGTGACCCTGCACAAACCTCAGAATGCAAGAATGCAAAAAGCCAGAGAGAAGGGCGTGGTCAGGCAACACCATCCTCTGCTTTGCAGTGCACGCCATAGCAGAAGTCAGATCTACGAGGAGCACTGAGAAGCTAGAAGACTGGGCATTAAAAATGATCCAGCCAGGAAAGTTGCTTTAGGTTTTTGGTGGAGGATTGAACCCAGGGCCTCACACATGCCAGACAAATGAACTACCACAACTGGACGTGGTGGCGCGCACCTGTAATCCAGCGGCTCAGGAGGCTGAAACAAGAGGATCACTAGTTCAAAGCCAGCCTCAGCAAAAAGTGAGGTGCTAAACTTGACCTGAAATTAAAAATTCTGTCCAATTTCCCAGGGCTTGAGTTTGAGGTTAAGATAGAAAGTTCACCTTCTCTAACACATTTCTTGAATGCTAATGAGCTGCATGACCCTAAGTAGGGTCTCAGTGAGACCTGTCTCTAAATAAAATACAAAAAATAGGACTGGGGATGTGGCTCAGGGGTTGAGTGCCCCTGAGTTCAATCCCTGGGACCCCCCCCCGACCCCCCCCTCCCTAAAAAAAAGCACTACCACAGAGCCACATCCCATCCTGGTGTTTCAGTTTATTTGATAAAATGAGGATAATACTGCCTCTAAGGGTTTTATAAAGATAAAATAAATGTGCATGTAAAGATTTATAACAGTAGCACAGGGTAAAGACAGAATAATGGTAGTCACTGTCATTATCATCATCATTATTACTTTTACTCATTCAAATGCAGATATTCTTTTGTAATTACTATGTGTAAAAGAATTGGATGTATAAAATGAGCACATCAAGAAAATGCCATTAGGAAAATCATTACTATTCTTCTGCCCTTAAATATTACACATTAAGGTCAAACTGTGAAATATTTCATTTTTAAAAGTGTAGCATTCAATTAATACATGCTCATTAGGGAAGATACTGAAAATACAGAAAACACATAAAAGAAATTCGACATTTCCTATAATCTTATCACCCAGAGTTAGGACTTGGCTATAGCTCAAGATCAAGTAAGGTTCTCTATCAACTTTCTAGATTTATTAACAAACATCTACTGTAAGAAATCTAAAGTACTGCTTTTATATTGGATTAGGGAGTCAAATATAAAATTACCCTTGTAATAACAAGAATTCAAAAACATGTCACGATGGGTGCATGTCCCCAGGCCATGGGCTAGGGGACACATTGGGCTCTTCTGCTGTTACTTCTGCTGTTAGGGGATCTGCCGGGAAAGGCTTGTGATCGCTGTCTGAGAAGTGTGGTCTCTGAAGTCCAGCAAACCTTTATCTCCTCCTTAAAGGAGGAGATAGATACAATAATAATATCAGTTGGCCTTTCTTAATAGCTCATATAACTAGACACTATTCTAAGAGTTTGATTCTTTCCATCCTTATAATAACCTATGAGATAATATTAACAAGCATGATCATTCCCACCTTTTTTTGCCTGGTGGTACCTTCTAGGATAAAGAATTCTGTAACTTGTAAAGAAAGTTTCTTCATAATGCACAGAATATTCTGAACTGAATTTCAAAGCCTGAAGAGAGGGTGGGGTTATATGAGTAAGGTGGGTGGGAAGAGGCCCCTGAGGAGACTATTCTCCAGGTTTCCACTGCCATCCACCCCACTCCACAGAAATTAACCTCTCTTCTCCCCACAGGGTTTTCATTCTGCATTCAGATGGGGGCGTTAACTGGAAGGTCCAGAGTCACAACCCAAGTATGATCTCATTTGGTTTTCTCAAGCCACATTCTAAAGAACTCCTATTCTCCTTCAGTTCTCAGTTGATATTTCAGCCTCTCAATATCTACAGACGGAAACAAGACTAGCTCTCACTATACCCTGGCTTCCTCTAATCACACTTAGATTCATTTAATATCTGTCTTGTGCCAAACTAGATACTCCCTGAGCCCATGCACCAGTTTCTTGGGAGCCTAGCAGGAAGAACTTGGAATTCAACAAAGCTGTGAACTTGACCTGAAATTAAAAATTCTGTCCAATTTCCCAGGGCTTGAGTTTGAGGTTAAAATAGAAAGTTCACCTTCTCTAGCACATTTCTTGAATGCTAATGAGCTGCATGATCCTAAGCAACTTCCTGAACAGACCTAAGCCTCAGACTCCTCATCTGTGTCATGGGAAGGCTGAACTATGATCTGATATTTGCCACCTTGTGGACTCTGTCTGCTCTGGAAGGTGCTACACTACTCCAATTGACATTCTTAAAAAAAAAAAAAAAAACCAAAAACCTGATGTCTACTTGTGAAGGGAAACCCCCTTCACCCTCCCTGCCTGCAACACACGAGGGGTATATGTTTTCTCTTTTACTTAATAGACAAGTGGTGGTTTCAGCTCTATGTTAAGTCCTGAGTTGGGGTAGTAAACAGCTCTCAGGGAGCTCCCTAAAGGAGGAGATAAATACAACAATAATAATACCAGTTGACCTTTCTTAATAGCTTATATAACTAGATGCTATTCTAAGAGTTTGGTTCTTTCTATCCTTATAATAACCTATGAGGTAATATTAACAAGCACGATCATTCCGACCTTTCAGATGAGGAAATTGAGGCATTGAAAGATCAAATATGGAGAAAAGGCCCAGTGGCCCGCGGCGGGACAGAGCTTCCAATCACTCCTGCAAGGTAGGTGGGCCTGCAACCCACCGGCAGAAGAGGAGCAGCGGCCTGCTGAGAGGCAGAGCCACCCACTCCCCCTGCACCGGCAAGGTAGAGGGAACTGTGACCACGCACAGAGCAGGCCCAGCAGCCTGCTGAGGGGCAGAGCCGCCCCCCACCCCCCGCGCCTGCCAGGTAGGTGGAACTGTGACCACCGACAGAAAAGGCCCAGTGGCCCGCGGCGGGACAGAACTTCCAATCACTCCTGCAAGGTAGGCGGGCCTGCGACCCACCGGCAGAAGAGGAGCAGCGGCCTGCTGAGAGGCAGAGCCGCCCCCTCCCCCTGTGCCGGCAAGGTAGAGGGAACTGTGACCACCCACAGAACAGGCCCAGCGGCCTGCTGAGGGGCAGAGCCGCCCCCCACCCCCCGCGCCTGCCAGGTAGGCGGAACTGTGACCACTGACAGAAAAGGCCCAGTGGCCCGTGGAGGGGCAGAGCTTCCAATCACTCCTGCAAGGTAGGCGGGCCTGCGACCCACCGGCAGAAGAGGAGCAGCGGTCTGCTGAGAGGCAGAGCCGCCCCCTCCCCCCCGCGCCTGCAAGGTAGACGGAACTGTGACCACCATCAGAACAGGCCAGACCTGCAACTGAGAGACAGAACAGGCCCAGTGGCCTGAGGAAGGGTAGAGCCGCCCCCCCCCCCGCGCCTGCAAGGTAGGCGGACCTGTGACCCACTGGCAGTACAGCCCCAGAGGCCTGCAGAGGGGCAGTGCCGCTGCCTGCGCCTGCAAAGTAGACAGAACTACGACCACCGACAGAACAAGCCTAGCGGCCCACAGAGGGACAGAGCCGCCGCCCGCGCCTGCAAGGTCGGCGGACCTGCTACCGACCGGCAGAGCAGGCCCAGCGGCCTGCCGGCGTGGTAGGCACATTGCCCCAATTGGAGGAGGGGCAGAGCCGCCGCCCGCGCCTGCGAGGGAGACTTTGCAACTATACAAGACCAATATAAATATATAGGGGGAAAATTCAATAGCACAACAGTTTCACCAAGTAGAAAGGAACGCGAACAGTATGAAGAGACAAGGAAAGAAAGGACCACAAGCATTGCAGGTCAACTCAACGTTAGAAGAGGTAATAGCTGCAGCAGATGGAATGTCAGATAAAGAATTCAGGATATACATGCTTCAGATGATCTGGAGTCTCAAGGAAGACATCAGACAGCAAAATCAGACAATGAAAGATCACTTCAACAATGAATTACATAAACAAATCCAAGAAGCAAAAGATCAACTATACAGGGAAATAGAGGTTATAAAAAACAAACAAACAGAAATCCTAGAAATGCAGGAAGCAATAAGCCAACTTAAAAACTCAATTGAGAATACTACCAGCAGAGTAGAACACTTAGAAGACAGAACATCAGACAATGAAGATAAAGTATTTCAACTTGAAAAGAACATAGACAGCTCAGCAAGACTGTTAAGAAACCATGAGTAGAACATCCAAGAAATATGGGATAACATCAAGAGACCAAATTTAAGAGTCATTGGGATACAGGAAGGGACAGAGTTTCAAACCAAAGGAATGAGCAATCTATTCAATGAAATAATACGAGAAAACTTCCCAGACTTGAAGAATGAGACAGAACCCCAAATCCTAGAAGCCTACAGGACGCCGAATGTGCAAAATCATAAGAGACCCACACCTAGACACATTATAATGAAGATGCCCAACATACAGAATAAGGAGAGAATTTTAAAAGCTACAAGAGAAAGGAAGCAGATCACATTTAGGGGTAAGCCAATCAGGATAACAGCTGATCTTTCAACACAGACTCTGAAAGCTAGAAGATCCTGGAATAACATATTTCAAACACTGAAAGAAAATGGGTTCCAACCAAGAATTGTGTTTCCAGCGAAATTAAGCTTCAGGATGGAAGATGAAATTAAAACCTTCCACGATAAACAAAAGTTAAAAGAATTTGCAGCTAGAAAACCATCTCTTCAAAACATCCTTGGCAAAACATTACAGGAAGAGGAAATGGAAAATAACAATGAAAACCAACAGTGGGAGGTAGGACACTAAAGGGGGGAAAATAATCAAAGAGGAAAACAAACCATGTTTAGTAACATAAATAAACAAATATGGCTGGAAGAACAACCCATATCTCAATAATAACCCTAAATGTTAATGGCTTAAACTCACCAATCAAGAGACACAGGCTAGTAGAATGGATCACAAAACAAGACCCAACAATATGCTGCCTACAGGAGATGCATTTGATAGGAAAAGACATACATAGGCTGAAGGTGAAAGGTTGGGAAAAATCATATCACTCATATGGACTTCGGAAACAAGCAGGAGTATCCATACTCATATCAAATAAAATAGATTTCAAGCCAAAGTTAATCAAAAGGGATAAAGAGGGACACTACATACTGCTCAAGGGAACCATACACCAACAAGACATAACAATCATAAATATATATGCCCCAAACAATGGTGCAGCTATGTTCATCAAACAAACTCTTCTCAAGTTCAAGAGTCTAATAGACCACCATAC
Organism: Marmota monax; assembly: GCF_021218885.2. Lineage (NCBI taxonomy): Eukaryota > Metazoa > Chordata > Mammalia > Rodentia > Sciuridae > Marmota > Marmota monax. Next base: position 726,258 of record NW_026692072.1, on the reverse strand, counting down.
AATAATCATGGGAGACTTCAACACACCTCTATCACCACTGGACAGATCTTCCAAACAGAAGTTGAATAAGGAAACTATAGAACTCAATAACACAATTAATAACCTAGACTTAATTGACATATATAGAATATACCACCCAACATCAAGCAGTTACACTTTTTTCTCAGCAGCACATGGATCCTTCTCAAAAATAGATCATATATTATGTCACAGGGAAACTCTTAGACAATATAAAGGAGTAGAGATAATACCATGCATCCTATCTGATCATAATGGAATGGAACTGAAAATCAACGATAAAAGAAGGAAGGAAAAAGAATACATCACTTGGAGAATGAACAATAGGTTACTGAATGATCAATGGGTTATAGAAGACATCAAGGAAGAAATTAAAAAATTCTTAGAGATTAATGAAAACACAGACACAACATATCGGAATCTGTGGGACACATTGAAAGCAGTTCTAAGAGGAAAATTCATTGCTTGGAGTTCATTCCTTAAAAAAAGAAAAAACCAACAAATAAATGATCTCATACTTCATCTCAAAATCCTAGAAAAAGAAGAGCAAAACAACAGCAAAAGAAGTAGAAGGCAAGAAATAATTAAAATCAGAGCTGAAATTAATGAAATCGAAACAAAAGAAACAATTGAAAAAATTGACAAAACTAAAAGTTGGTTCTTTGAAAAAATAAACAAAATCGACAGACCCTTAGCCATGCTAGCGAAGAGAAGAAGAGAGAGAACTCAAATTACTAACATACGGGATGAAAGAGGCAATATCACAACAGACACTTCAGAAATACAGAAGATAATCAAAAATTATTTTGAATCCTTATACCCCAATAAATTAGAAGATAGTGAAGGCATAGATAAATTTCTTAAGTCATATGATCTGCCCAGATTGAGTCAGGAGGATATAGACAACCTAAACAGACCAATATCAATTGAGGAAATAGAAGAAACCATCAAAAGACTACCAACTAAGAAAAGCCCAGGACCGGATGGGTATACAGCAGAGTTTTACAAAACCTTTAAAGAGGAACTAATACCAATACTTTTCAAGCTACTTCGGGAAATAGAAAAAGAGGGAGAACTTCCAAATTCATTCTACGAGGCCAACATCACCCTGATACCTAAACCAGACAAAGACACTTCAAAGAAAGAAAACTACAGACCAATATCTCTAATGAACCTAGATGCAAAAATCCTCAATAAATTTCTGGCCACTCGGATACAAAAACATATCAAAAAAATTGTGCACCATGATCAAGTAGGATTCATCCCTGGGATGCAAGGCTGGTTCAATATACGGAAATCAATAAATGTTATTCACCACATCAATAGACTTAAAAATAAGAACCATATGATCATCTCGATAGATGCGGAAAAAGCATTCGACAAAGTACAGCATCCCTTTATGTTCAAAACTCTAGAAAACCTAGGGATAACAGGAACATACCTCAATATTGTAAAAGCAATCTATGCTAAGCCTCAGGCTAGCATCATTCTGAATGGAGAAAAATTGAAGGCATTCCCTCTAAAATCTGGAACAAGACAGGAATGCCCTCTCTCACCACTTCTGTTCAACATAGTTCTCGAAACACTGGCCAGAGCAATTAGACAGACGAAAGAAATTAAAGGCATCAAAATAGGAAAAGAAGAACTTAAATTATCACTATTTGCAGATGACATGATTCTATACCTAGCAGACCCAAAAGGGTCTACAAAGAAACTATTAGAGCTAATAAATGAATTCAGCAAAGTGGCAGGATATAAAATCAACACACATAAATCAAAGGCATTCCTGTATATCAGCAACAAATCCTCTGAAATGGAAATGAGGACAACCACTCCATTCACAATATCTTCAAAAAAAATAAAATACTTGGGAATCAACCTAACAAAAGAGGTGAAAGACTTATACAATGAAAACTACAGAACCCTAAAGAGAGAAATAGAAGAAGATCTTAGAAGATGGAAAAATATACCCTGTTCATGGATAGGCAGAACTAACATCATCAAAATGGCGATATTACCAAAAGTTCTCTATAGGTTTAATGCAATGCCAATCAAAATCCCAACGGCATTTCTTGTAGAAATAGAGAAAGCAATCATGAAATTCATATGGAAAAATAAAAGACCCAGAATAGCAAAAACAATGCTAAGCAGGAAGTGTGAATCAGGCGGTATAGCGATACCAGACTTCAAACTATACTACAGAGCAATAGTAACAAAAACAGCATGGTACTGGTACCAAAACAGGCGGGTGGACCAATGGTACAGAATAGAGGACACAGAAACCAATCCACAAAACTACAACTACCTTATATTTGATAAAGGGGCTAAAAGCATGCAATGGAGGAAGGATATCATCTTCAACAAATGGTGCTGGGAAAACTGGAAATCCATATGCAACAAAATGAAACTGAATCCCTTTCTCTCGCCATGCACAAAAGTTAATTCAAAATGGATCAAGGAGCTTGATATCAAATCAGAGACACGCCGTCTGATAGAAGAAAAAGTTGGCTACGATCTACATACTGTGGGGTCGGGCTCCAAATTCCTCAATAGGACACCATAGCACAAAAGTTAATAACTAGAATCAACAAATGGGACTTACTCAAACTAAAAAGTTTTTTCTCAGCAAAAGATACAATAAGAGAGGTAAATAGAGAGCCTACATCCTGGGAACAAATCTTTACTCCTCACACTTCAGATACAGCCCTAATATCCAGAGTATACAAAGAACTCAAAAAATTAGACAATAAGAGAACAAACAACCCAATCAACAAATGGGCCAAGGACCTGAACAGACACTTCTCAGAGGAGGACATACAATCAATCAACAAGTACATGAAAAAATGCTCACCATCTCTAGCTGTCAGAGAAATGCAAATCAAAACCACCCTAAGATACCACCTCACTCCAGTTAGATTGGCAGCCATTATGAAGTCAAACAACAACAAGTGCTGGCGAGGATGTGGGGAAAAGGGTACACTTGTACATTGCTGGTAGGACTGCAAATTGGTGCAGCCAATTTGGAAAGCAGTATGGAGATTTCTTGGAAAGCTGGGAATGGAGCCACCATTTGACCCAGCTATTCCCCTTCTCGGTCTATTCCCTAAAGACCTAAAAAGAGCATGCTACAGGGACACTGCTACATCGATGTTCATAGCAGCACAATTCACAATAGCTAGACTGTGGAACCAACCTAGATGCCCTTCAATGGATGAATGGATAAAAAAAATGTGGCATTTATACACAATGGAGTATTACTCTGCATTAAAAAATGACAAAATCATAGAATTTACAGGGAAATGGATGGCATTAGAGCAGATTATGCTAAGTGAAGCTAGCCAATCCCTAAAAAACAAATGCCAAATGTCTTCTTTGATATAAGGAGAGTAACTAAGAACAGAGTAGGGTCGAAGAGCATGAGAAAAAGATTAACATTAAACAGGGATGAGAGGTGGGAGGGAAAGGGAGAGAGAAGGGAAAATGCATGGAAATGGAAGGAGACCCTCAGAGTTATACAAAAGTACATACAAGAGGAATTGAGGGGAAGGGGAAAAATAATATAAGGGGGACAAACAAATGTCAGTAGTGGGGGCAGAGAGAGAAGAGGAGAGGGGAGGGGAGGGGGGATAGTAGAGGATAGGAAAGGCAGCAGAATACAACAGACACTAGTATGGCAATATGTAAATCAATGGATGTGTAACTGATGTGATTCTGCAATCTGTATATGGGGTAAAAATGGGAGCTCATAACCCACTTGAATCAAATTGTGAAATATGATATATCAAGAACTATGTAATGTTTTGAACAGCCAGCAATAAAAAATTAAAAAAAAAAGAAAGATCAAATATGTTGCCCCTTGTTGACAGAGCCAGCAAAAAGTTTGATTCTAGCGCCCAAGCTCTTACCCACTGTACAAATCAAAGCAGATCCATTACTGTACCACATTGTGGGCTCTGGATGAAGGACAGACAGACTTCTGTGACCAGGGGGATAGAAGATAATAATTATTGAGATAGTCTGCCTCAGAGATGACTGTAAGGATGAAAATGATGAATATGTAAATATGAATAAATGCTGTGTGCCAAATACAGATTCAGATCTGGCAGATAGCATTTATTAAATGTTGCCTATAATTGTTGTTATTTGCCTCTTTGCATAGACTGGGGGCTCCTTTATGGTTGGGCCAGAGCTAAAGCCAGTCATTGGCTGTACAGTGAAAGGAATTCATGTAGCAGGTGCTCACATCTATTTGAGGACCTTTGATGTGCCAGCCCACGTGTGGGTGGGGGAGGGGTTTCCATGGGTGTCCCCTCACTCGGGGTCATACAGCAGATGAGCCCATTTTCAGATAAGGAAAACCATGCCTATAGACATAACTTGTTCTGAGCCCTTTTTTCCCACTTGCACATTTCTGAATGTGCCTTTTTCTTGGGGAGACAAGAGCAAAACCCCCCAATGTTGGCTGATGGTTGGCTTGGGTGCAATGTCTGGGGCCATACATAGGAGAGAGAATACATTTTTAAATCTCTTTACCTTGGAAGGTACCATACTTGCTTCTCCAACCTCATGTTCTTGAAAAGTGCCAGGGGATTATTTTTTAAAGCTCGTTTATAAATTAATCAAGATATGCTTCAATAAAAAATTTTAAAAATTAATCAAGGGAATGTCTGTATATGAAAAAAAAATTAGAAAACATAGATAAGCAAAATGAAGAAAATTAAAATCCACTCTAATCCAACCTCCAGAAATAACTGCTGTTAATATTTTGACCTTCCTGCATGTCCCTTGAGATGCTTCTGATGCCTATGACATAGGATGAAGGTTCGGAGTGCTGTACAGTGCCACTCCCTGCCCCCTGCCCCAACTTGTAGCTCCCACCCAGGCCACAACAGAGAGCAATGGCTTGGCCCCTGTCAACCTCTCTTCTTCCAAGGGAGGGCCACCCTTTGCCACATAGATTCTCTGGGCTTTGTGATGGAGAATAGGGAGTGGGGGTGTGATACTTCAGACAGAAGTGGTGTGGGTTGCAGGACTTTGGGGGGGGGGAATTTCCAGAGAGGTTCAGAAGCAGTTAGGTGGCACGTGCATGGGAGAGAAAATAAGGGAATTAAATGTATTACCAAGCATGATGTATTTGCATTCACATATATGAAAACCATGAGTAAAGCAATAGAGATGTTTTAAAATTGCTTTTGTTAGCATAGTCATAGTTCTTTGGGTCATCATTTCCCTTTCTCTTCCTTTATTATTTACTTTGGTACCAGGGATTGAATCCAAGAGTGCTCAACTCCTGAGCCACATCCCCAGCCCTTTTTTTGTTTTTTTGTTTTGAGACAGGCTCTTGCTGAGTTGCTTAGGGCCTTGCTAAGTTGCTGAGACTGGCCTTGAACTTGTGATCCTCCTGCCTTGGGTTCCTGAGTTGCTGGGATTACAGGTATGTATCACCACCACACCTGGCTGGGTCATACACACATTTGTATGTATGTATGTACGTACATATGGACATTTTTTTAAAAGCAGGTTATTTTATAAGTAACATTTTGAAAACTTTTTAATCCAACAATATTGTAAACCAATGTGTCGCCAATAAATACATGTATTTGTAGGGAAGAACTATAAGTGACTTCATAGTATTCCAATAGATGGAGTTTTCAGACTTATAATTAACAGTCCACAATTTGGGTGGTTTCCAATATCTTACTATGAAAACAAAGCTGAAGGAGGTTTCCTCTTGATTCAAACTTTGCATATAATCATGAATTCCTCCTTAGGCTAAGTTTCTAGGATGTTCAGAGGATGTGCATATATTTAAGGATTGGGGTAGTTACGGTACATTGTAGCTCAGCAGTAAGGACCATGGTATTCAGCAGAAATTAAGACCATTCCCTCTCCACACATGTACTCTGGACCTCATATCTGTGTTGTGCTTCATGGTGCCCACTGGATAGAACAAGCACCTGCTATTCTTTCCATGTTGTTTTCAAAAGAACAAACTAGTCCACAGGTGCAGGATGGCCCAGCATGGTTACAGATCCATGTAACTTCAGCTTCTCTTTGAAACACCACAGGAACAAAGCTGAAGGACCCCACAGCCCTGCCGAGAACCCGTTAGTGTTTTCTGGAAAACAGACTTATCGTCTAGTCCCAGGACATACCTTGTAGCCCTCAATATTTATCAAAACTAAAAACTAGTTTTTGATCAGAGAACCGATGAAAAATAAAAACTACTGATAAGAGAAAATATTAAGGTTCATTATCCAGAACATGCATAATAATTTCTACAAATGAAGAACAAGAAGACATCCTAAGTTAAAGGCTTAAAAAGACACCTCAATAAAAGAAGATACAAACACATGGATAGGTACTCCACATCATTAGTAACTAGGGAAACTGCATCATTCCACACTCAGTGGAGTGGCTAAAATTAAAGAAACTAATGACAGCATTAAAAATATACCTATTCTACAACCCAGAAATTCTACTCCTACATATTTATCCAAGACAAATAAAAACATATGTTCACAAAATGTAGGAAATGTTTATAGTTTTTTTATTTTTATAATAGCTCCAAATTGGAAACAAGCCAAATGTTGAACAAAACGATGATGAATAAGCAAAGAGCATCAGATGTGAATAGTGGAACAGTATTCAGTTAATAAAAAAAAAAGAAATAATACATTGATTGATATACATAACAGTATCGATGAATCTTGAGTAAAAATGCCAGGCACAAAACGGTATATACTGGATAATTCCACTTATCCGAAGTGGAAGAATAGACCAAACTGTGATGGTAGGTATTCTCATGAGATGATAAAGATGGATTTAAAGGAAGAGTGAGGAAATTTGGGGAGTAGGGGACCCATGATAAAAATGCTCTATATTTCAACTGGATTGGTGGTCACTGGGTTACATTTGTTGAAGCTCATCATATTATACACTATAGATTTGAACAGAGCTAGGGATGTGGCTCAGTGATAGAGTGCTTGCCTTGTGTAGGTCCTGGATTCGATTCTCGCTAAAAATATTTTTTTGAACATTTTCCCATATATTAGTCTTGCCATAACAAAAAAAAAATCAAGATGGTAGCCATTTGCAGTAGCAAATGCCTATAATTCCAGTGTCTGGGGAGGCTGAGGCAGGAAGATCAAAAGTTCAAAGCCAGCCTCAGCAACAACAAGGCGTTAAGTAACTCAGTGAGACCCTGTCCCTACATGAACTACAAAATAGGTCTGGGATGGGCTGAGTGGTCAAGTGCCATTGAGGATGGGCTGAAATAACACAGCTGGTTTGATGGGGATGGTCAAGGAAGGCCTGTTGAAGAGGTGTTAGTTTTTGAGACCTGAAAGAAGGGGGATGGCCATGTAACTGTCACAGGAAAGCTTAAGATACAGTTCTGAGGTAGAAAAGAGCTTATAGTATTTGAGAAAGAGAAAGACCTGCTATGGAATGAATTGCATATAGTTATGTCCTCATCTCCAGTGTCTCTGAATGTGACTATATTTGGAGATAAGGTCTTTACAGAGGTAATGAGGTTGCAATGAGGTCATTAGAGTGGACCTTAAGCCAGTGTGACTGATGTCCTTCTAAGAAGAGGACATTTGGGCACAGACATGTACAGAGAGAAGATGTGGTGGGGCCCCAGGGGAAGATGGCCATCTTAAACCCAGGAGAGAGGCTGGAACAGATCCTTCCCTCGTGGCCCCCAGGAGAACCAACCTGGTTAACACCTTCATCTGGGCCTTGTGGCCTCCAAGATTGTGAGAAAATAAATTTCTGTTGTTTAAGCCACCTAGACGGTGCCCTAGCAAACAAATGTACAAATCGAATCCAGGACCTACACAAGTTCTTAAATTACAAGCCCCAAATGTACATTGTGCTGAAGTCTCAGGTGTCAGGAGATGGGACAGATTGTCCAAGGTCTTAAGGGCTTGAGGACTGTACTGTTTTCAACAGATAAGAGGAAAGGAGTGAAGAATTTTAAGCAGGAGAGAATTATGATTGGAATTTATGGGAAATCATTTAGGAGGCTCTTGCAGTAATCCATACAAAAAGAGATGGCTTTAGGGTGGTTGTGGACAGAGAAGTTGTGGGTGAATTCAAGGTATCTTTTGGAAGAGAACCGACAAAATTTGCTGAGAGTTTAGATGTGGCAGGTGGAGGAAAGGAACAAGTTGAGGCCGAGACCCCTTACCAAGAAGGGAAACCGTGCTATGACGGGTCTTCTTGATGCTCTCTGAGCTCCTCCAGAGCGAATCTTGCTCTGGGCCCTTCCACTAGCTGTTCCTACTGCTCTGAGTGCTCTTCCCTTGGGACCAGCATGCCTGGCTCCCTCATTTTAGGTTTCTGCTCAGAAGTCACCTCCCTAGAGAGGCTTCCTGGACCAGCCCTATAATTCTCCAAGCTGTGCCTGCTTTCCTTTCTGTGAATGAGTGGAAATCAGTCCTAAAAGCCTGAGGAATTTCTGCTGCAAGATCTTCAACAGTAAATGACATGTCCACGTGTCTGTAATGAACCAGACAGTCTTATCTAGAATGGAGTTGGAGAGGAGAGTTGAAGGGCCCTTAAGACCACTTATTCTAGAAGTTCTTAAATTACAAGCCCCAAAGTGGGCAGATGTCTTACAACGTCGTACTTCCCAGGACACACAACATCACTTGGCCTCAGCCGGGCACTTTATTTCCAGAGTACAAAAATATGAAGGCCTTCTCCAAAAGTTGCCCCAAATCCCCGATTTTCAACTTAGTACTAATCATAGCTCCATCCTGCAAGGAGAACAGATTTTGAACAAAATCTGCAACTTCCTGGCAAGGACCCTACGACCAGGTGGGGGTTTCAGCAAGATACATTTCTGGGCCATCTGGCCATGATGAAATTAATCTGGCTCCATGTCCATTTCTCTTCCCACCAATTAGGGTCCTCTGAGCCACACAAAACCGTGCTGCTTCTCTGCTTAATGTCTATTCTGGCTGTAAAGGGTCTATCACACATGCTGCTGCCCACTGAGGAGCCAGATGCATATATAGAAAGTTGCTTCTGGAAACCAAATTTCAGGAAGTTCTCTCTTTGCCTGGTGGGCCGAAGAGGACGATCATGATTACAGGAGCAGAGAGACTTTTGTAGCAGCTTCCTACTGAGCCCACGTCTCAAAAGCTTCTCTACCAATAAAGGGAGATGGGTTCCCTTCAGAACAGATGGGGGTTCAAATAACGGTCTGATGATTTCTCTTTTGCAAAAGTGTGTAAATGAAATTTTATTTTATTTTTTAATCTTAGGAAAACATCCAGTTGCATTCCGCCTGTCTTCCAATGATGACCCTCCGTCACTGGAAGGTATGGGGCTATGAAGACAGCAGCTGTTCTATGTTTCAGGTGAGCCAAAAAGGCATGATAGGGTTTCTTGAAGACTTCAAAGCAAAGAGGGACAAACTCTGTTTCTTCCAAAGAATGATCCATAATTACACTGAGAACATGCAGATAGGACTGCCAGGGATAAAAGAAGGCACTCGCTGTTCTCAGGATTACTTACTGCTCCCAAAGTAAACCAGCCCCAGCCTGCAGCAGGAGTCTCAGGACGGCTCCAGCTCCTGTCTTTCTACCCCTGGAACCTGCTGCCCTCCACTGAGCAGTGGGGGATTTAAGTCCTGAGCAGGTCACAAGATCTCATCTGTTTTGACTAAGAAGCCTTATGGTTTATGCTGTGTTTGGGAAAGTGTGACCTTAGAGGTCACCAAAAGATGAGAGGCTGACACCAGAGGTCAACGTAACATGGAGGGGTATGCTGGGTTTGCTCCTTAGAAAGTCAACCACAAGTGTTCCTCAAGTGGTGGCCTCAGCATCTATCGTCACCTTTCCCTGTGTCTCAGCCAGGAGTTCTGGGTGGGCATAAGACTGCCTCAGGTCCATTGGTGAGGCCTGACTCAGGTAAATCAATCAGTGTAGCCCCTGCTGCTATAGTGACGGATACAGGGTTGGGCATTTGACTTATGGGGGCTTAGAATAAAACCCGTATACCATTGTTTCATGATCCGGAAAAGAGAACTCTCTCTTGTATTGGCCAATGCAGGATGGAGATGTGAGAGCTGGGACTACTACAGCCATTTCTTGCCGGAGTGAGCCAACTTGAAGTTGAAGCCCAGGCATAAGGGAGTACAGTGCTGTATAATGCAGGGGAATGGCCTGGATCTTCAGGCGAACCATGCCTACGTTTAATGTAACCAACACATTCCCTCTATGTTTTAAGACAGTTTGAGTCAGGTTGTGTGTTTTTTTTTTTCGGTTGCTGTTGTTGTTACTTTTAGTGAAAACATCCTAAATGATAACTACCACTTAAACTGAACTCCAAACAGTAATTTACATTGATCTACAGTTTTGATAGTCAATCAAATGAACCGTTTCTGTGGTTCAGAGTTATAAATGGGGCCACATTTATAACTCCTCAGCTTAGGAGTCACCTCTTCTCGTTGACACACTTGTTTGCTCATTTGCTCAACAAATAGAGACTAGGCATCCTCTCTATGCCAGTTCCTATTCTGAGTGCTGAGGTTTCCAAGATGAATAAAACATGATTCCTGCCCTTAAGGAGTCAAATGGGGAAATAAAACAAATAAACCAATAAACGGAAGCTGGGGTTAGGGACTGATTGGTGTGAGAACTACATGTTACACTGGAACACTAAGGATGGGCATCTAAGGGCCATGGGTGTGGGGGCTAGGGAAAGATTCTGGAGAAGATGATATTTAAGCCAAGTTCTGAAAGCATCACCAAGTGCATGTGTTTGCCTCCCAGGGGACATGTGGTAATGCCTTGAGATATTTGGGGTGTCACAACTGGGAGGGGCTACTGGAAGCTATGGGGTAGAGGCCAGGGGTGCATAGGGTGGTCCTCCATACACAGCCCGAGTGTCAGTAGTGAGAGTGCTGAGAATACTTGATGCTGATGAAGCAGGTGAGAAGGGGGTTGTGAGTGATGAACTTGTGCACCAACATGAGACAGGAAACCCAACGCCAAGTGTGGGGAAGGGCGTTCAGCCTGGAGCCACGGGGAGGGTTAAGGAGTGAGGACCATCAGCTTGCAGGGCATGCCTGGGCTCCACAGCAGATGAGTCCCAGGTCAGGAGCTTAGATGTCTCGGGCTCAAAGCTGCTAGGAGTCACTGGAGGATTTGCAGCAATGTGTGTTCCAGGATTCCCCCAGCAGCGTTTTGGCAGCTTTAGCCTGGTGAGTAATGGGGACTGGACCAGGCAGCAGCCCTGGGATAGACAGGGAGGAAGAGACCTGCAAGAGGAGTCCCTCCTCTCATCCAAGTTCATGGTCACAGCAGGTTGTGTGTGCCTCTACCTTTCTCCTCCATTCATCTGTGACCCCCAAGGGCAGGCATAGAGTTCGAACATCTTGTCCTTCCGCAGAGCCTCACTTAGGTAGGTAGGGTGGAATTCCATGGGGCGCTTAGATGCTAATGCTGGTGGAGAAGGTAAAAGTTGTGGAGAGTCAAACCCTTGAAAATCCCTTCAAATGTCTTTTGTGGATACATCTTAGGAGTAATAGGGAAAAGGAAATGTACAATGGATAATACAAACAGGATACGTGAAAAAAGCTAATTTTTAGCATGGATTTAATGGTCTTTTATTTTTGTACTGGTGAATTCGCATATGTTAAATGCACACCTGCTGTAAAGGCTTCACCAAGCTCAATAAACCTTTGCTAGAGGCAGTGAAAGGGATAGCAACTCCCAAGGGATATTCTTATTTTGTCCACTGTTCTCTGGCTTCTACAGAGGTTTGGGGGCCTCAAGTGGACCAAGCAGCATAGGGAGTGGGAGGAACTAATAGTTCTGGTCATGCTGCTCACAACTGGAGGACTGGTTCACCCAGCAGCAGGGCACACTGCCAGCCACCAGGTCTCTGATGTCAGCTCCTGCTAGATATCTGTCCTTGGCTAAAAAGAGTGCCTCACCCAAGGCCACCCAATGACTGATCCATACTACTGTACAAAAGTCCAGCTGTTTTGCCCAAACTTGGGATAAGTCTGCAGTGCCACCTGGGCTTCAGAGCACCCTGTGGGGTTAGCCAAGACCCTGTGGTATTTGTACCATGGTCTTGAGCTTTTAACTCTGTCCAATCCTGCCTCCTTCTCTTCCCCAACAAGTGTTCAGGACATGCTGGGGACCCCGGCTTGCAATCAGGAGGCTTTTATTCACTGCTTTGTTATTTTCTACATGATTTGCATTCAGAATACAACATTAGAAAATACTTTTTTGCTTTTACACATAGAATGAAATTTTGTTTTCCACTTCATTTCAGTGCCTGAGTCACTTTGATGATATAGTCTGGCCTTGTAGGACTAATCAGTTTGTGACTGGGGCCAGGGTTGTAGCTCCAAGGTAGAGTGCTTGCCTAGCACATGTGAGGCACTGAGTTTGAGCCTCAGCACCACATTAAAAAATAATAATAAATAAAATAAAGGTATTGTGTAAAAAAAATACTGCATTCTCTTAGCAGGGGTGTGGACTCTTAGAAAATTACTACCACCTGGGCCAGAGTTACCAGTGGGAATACATTGGTTGATAGAGTGACCAAGAGGTTGTGAATTATTGCTGCAAAACACAATGAATCCAAACTCCTTGGGGTTTAGTCTCTCTTCTGCAGGTGTGAGCACCTCTCGCTCTATGGGAAATGTTGCAAACGATCCAGGCTGCCATCCATCCTGGGGCTAGGATTTGCCTAGGTAGCTGTATCGGTCTGCTTACTTATGTATTTATTCATTTATTTTTACATGCAGACTTTTCCTTTAGGACAACTCTGGAGTTGTCAACTCTTGAGAAATTCAAAATTAAATAAACCTTCTGGAGCTTTTGTTTTACTGTTGTCAATCTTTCCTAACCTGGCAGAAATGACTGGGTATTTTGGCCTGCTTTTGAGATCCCCAGACCCAGTAGGAAGAATGACATGTTCCAACTGAATGACAGGTTCACTGCTGGGCTAATGGATTCTTTTGCCAGGAAGGAGGACCTTGGCATTTTTTAGAAAATGACTGAGCTCAGAAAATGAAGGCATTGTTTAAAACTATGACTTGCTTCTTTTTCTACTTTATTTGCTGGTCTATTTTTTGTTTGGGCGACCTATGCATGTAGGACTCCTTCTGAGACCTACAGAGGTCACTTTCAGAGGTTTGGAAATATTGAACCTATATTACAGGATATGAGGATAGGCACGTAGTAAGGAGAGGTGTACATACAAGCCATATCGCATGATGGTTAAGGGGATGGGCCCTGGATCTGGGATAGCATGTGGTCAGTAAATGATAGCTACTTTTCATATGTTTAGTATAAAAAAATAGAAGAGGAGATACATATTAAGTGATTTCATTTTTTTTTAAACAGTGTGTCACTAAATTGCCCAGGCTGGCTTCACTCATCATAATCTTGCCTCAGTCTCCCAAGTAGCTGGGACAATCAAGAATGTGCCATCCTGCCCAGCTAGCAATGTCATTCTTAGGGTCAATAGTCTAAATTTTAAAACTGTTCCTCAATAGCCTAAATTCACAAAGCTGTTCTGTAGATAACTGTTTCTCCTTAAGGAAGCTTATATTTCTGTTTTTGAGAACATGAATACTTCTCAAAGAAATGTAGATTTTTGAAAATTCTATTAGAATGAAGAGGTTCTCCCTAAAGTTATCTGTATTTGGAATATCTGTACATGTCCGTGAGGGGTGAGCAGTCTCCTTTTAAAAATTTAAAAGTTCTCTCTCTCTCCTATTGTTCTAAGCAATTTACTAACATAATGTTCTAAAGGTATTAGGTAAGTACTGCAAGTCATGTCAGATTCTCATTTAAGCATTTTAGAAAATAAAGATTCTCAGGGAATCTCTGGTCCATTTTGTCATTGCTAAAAGTGCCTCTGCCTAGACTTTCACAAGAAACCTGTTAATATTAATCTTGAGATAAACTAAAAATCTTTGATCCCAGGTGCTTAAGCAGAAAGAAAAGTTCCTCAAACTCAGTAAGCATTCCAGGAAGATTGTTCACTCTCGGGGGTTGATTGAAAACATGAAACTTATGCTGATTTTTAATTGCACATTGATGATCAAATCAATGAACGAATTTGGTAAAAAAAAAAAAGATCTACTAGGATAGTTTAACAAAAAAAGATGTGCTCAAAATTTCTAGAATTTGGGGCTGGGGCTGGGGTTGTAGCTCAGTGGTAAAGTGCTTGTCTAGCACGTGTGAGGTACTGGGTTTGATTCTCAGCAACATATATAAATAAATAAAATACAGGTCCATTTTAAGTTTTAAAAAAATTCTAGAATTTTATAAAAACTAAGCTATCAAACAATTTTAGGAAAAAGGAAAAAAAATAGAAAGGAGTTTCCCCACCAACCCAACATCAAGCTTAAGTGTAAAAAAGATCACCAGAAAAGGAAATTAAGCAGAATATCCCTATTCTTTGATTAAACCATTAAAAAAAATCTCATTTTAAACTTTCGTGGCAAAACTATGAACTACAATCAATTGCAACAGAAAAGCTAACACAAAGCCATCTACCTCTCCATTCTTTAATGAGTGCCTACTATGTGCCATGGAAGATGCTGAGCATCCATGGTCCCAACTCTCTCAGAGTTTATATCCTAATGATGGAGACAGACAATTAACATGATAATTTCAGAATGGTAATGTGGCAAGCAGTGACTGATCCTAAGGGGAAAAAATAGTCTTGCCTTCATATCAGTATGATATATTTAAGAAATTGAGTGTGATTTTCAAATTATAGTTTCTCAAATTGTAACAACTTTCTCTAGACATATTTAAATTATAACTCTTCTTAGAGAAACTTTTCAATTTGTAATCAGAGGAACATTTTAGGGAAATGAGAAAGAATTGGGGATTGAACCCAGGGGTGCTTTACTACTTAGCGACACCCCCATCACTTCTATTTTTTTTAACCTTCCTCTTTTTTTTTTTTTTTTTGAGACAGAGTCTTGCTATGTGGCTTAGGACCTCACTAAGTTGCTTTGCCTGGTCTTGAACTTGTGACCTTCTTGCCTCGGCCTCTGGAGTTGCTGGGATTATAGGCCAGTGCCTCCATGCCTGATAAGAAATATGTTCTATAAAACCTCAGAGCATATCAAGCCTCTTTCAAATTGTGGGAGAGGGAGAAGCATTATTGAACTGTTCACATGAGCTCATGGTGCAATTCCAGGTCCAGGATGTATACTTGACAGGAGGCATCCAATTGCAGCTTCTCATCTGGGGAAGTCTGAAGGGCTTAGCAGAATTTCTGCAGTTTGGATCTATCACAGCACATAAGCATGTGCTTTGTCACATGAAATCATCTACTCGCTCTGTTGGACATCTCATTGTTTCCATGGCATATGAGGAGTTATGAAATCAGGAACAAATCCAAATTTTCATCACTGCTATGGATTAAAAGAAACCCATGTTCAAATGAATTCTCACTCTTTTTCATGGATCTTACTGAGTTTCTAAAGACAGAGGGGGAAAAAATTAAGGACATTTAGAATCTCCATTGAATTTAAGGCCAGTAATGTAAGATGGGAAAATGAAAATAGGGTAGCAATTTATAGCAATCATAATCCTTTCTGCAATAATTTGTTACTCTGACATATTTCCAAAGAGGCTTACTTTGGAAAAGAGATAATAAAAAATTGAAAACATTTGAATGCATTTCAAAATTCTACAAACAGGTAGTAAATGAAACATTATGGGCTGTTCTATCCTCTCTGCTTTTGGGGGAAAGCAAAGCTGGCGCTCACCCCAGCCCACCAGAGACTTACATCATATCCACTGTTCCGGATGCCACGCCGGGGTCTCTCTCGAGTGACCAGAAGGTCCATCTCGGTTTCTCCTGGACTCGGGCTGTTCAGAGACTGCCGGCTTCGGTAGACAGAGTTCTTCATCTGTTGCCTGAAGAAATTTCAACAACTGTTATGATGCAGCAAATGCCCTGACAGATGGAATTCTCCACTGATCCAAAACTACAGGCAACCAATGAAGGGTTTGGATTTGCTTCACAAATCTCAAAACTGATGGTGTTTGTTCCCTGGCCAGAATAGGCTATAGAAAGAGTAGAATAAAGATCCCCCTCCCCAAGAGTCTGGAACCATATGGTTGAATTATAAATGTTCTTTCATATGGAGACTAGGTAATTACAATCAATTGCAACAGTGCAACCTCATCTAAAATTCTGCTGATGGCAAGACCAGGGGCTCTGCCTGGACCCTCCAGGACAGCTAATGCTGGCACAACCAACTTGCCTTTGCTGACTTTGTTGACTGAGCAGGTCTCTGGTTCCTTTTACTCAATCTGATTTCAAGTGCAGGATTCTATGTGTCAATAAACCCTGTAGCCAGTGGGCTGCTTAATATTGTGATTCTACAATTACCACAGTGGATTCTCTCCTGGGCTTAAGAAGCCATAAATCGAGAGGCAATTTGGGGCCTGCTATGGTTTAGATCTTAAAGCTCAGGTGTTGAAGGCTTGGTCCCCCAAACCAGCAGTGTTCAGAGGTGGGGCCTTTGGAAGGTGATAGGATCATGAGGGCTTTGACCCCATCAATGGATTCATCCATTGGTGTAGTCATAATTTAATGGACTATTGGGAGGTGGTGGTAAATTAGGAGGTGGGGCCTCCTTGAAGAAAAGAGGTCTTTGGGAGTGTGCTCTTGAATGCTCTATTTTATCCCAGCCCCTTCTCTTCCTTCTCTCTCTCTCTCTCTCTCTCTCTCTCTCTCTCTCTCTCGCCTTCCAGGCTGCCATGATATGAATGGCTTTGTTCAGCCATGATGTCCATCTCAGTTATTCTGTCACACTGACAGAAAGCTAACACAGGGCCATCCATCCATCCATTCTTTAATGAGTGCCTACTATGTGCCAGGCACCATGGAAGATGCTGAGCATCCGTGGCTCTGACTCTCTCAGACTTTATATCCTAATGATGGAGACAGACAATTAACATGACAATTTCAGAATGACAGCGTTATAGAGAAAAACAGGGGCTATGACAGAGGGTGACTGGGATGGAAGATGACTTCAGATAGAGGTCAGGGAAGACCTCTGTGGGAGGTGGCATTTTTAGCAAAGTCCTAAATGGAGTCAGCCCCATGCTGATGTGAGTACAGAGTATTTCAGGCCAGGGAGTAGCACATTCCGAGGCTCTAGAAAATTCAACTGACGAGCAGGACCAATCACAGCATTGCATCTCCATGGCTATGTGATTGGTCAAGGGGTGGGCACATGACCCGAGTTGGTTTGATGAGACTGAGTCCCCGAGCTTTAGCTAGGGCAACTAGGAAAAGGGGCATTCTCTTGGCATTGAAGTTTTTAAGAAGATAGGGACACAAGCCTGGAATTACTGGCAGCCAGTTTACCACCATGAGGGTAAAGCCTGCCTTCAAACCAGGCTGTCAAGGAGTAAAGAGAGAGCAAGAGCAAATGCAGAAAACATTGTATATTCTCCTTGATCCAGCCACACTGAAACCTTGACCTTTCAACAATGTTAAATACTACATCCCCTATTTATTAAACCAGTTTGTGCTGGATTTCCATCATTTTCAACCACCAAGAATGTTGACTAATATCAGAACTTCAACCTGATATTATAAACTGTGTCCTCTAGTTATTCTCAAATCACAGGCTTCCTTTAGGAAAAGCACCCAACCTCAGTGGGCTTGTGAGACAAAATCGGTTCTGAGTGACTCACACTTTAGAGCCTGAAGAATTCCCATCCTGACCTAATTACAAATGATATCTTTAAAAAAGCAGGCTTCACAACTCTCCTGAGATTGCCAATTAGCTCATTGAGAAAAGATTCACTAATAAGGATGGTGGCCAAGTAAGTAGTAGGATTGACAACGGAGATTTCAGGAGGTTATTGTGTAAGTATTAGAAATACAATAGGGAGATGGTATAAGCCATTTCAAGAAGTCTGAACATGGGTAAGAACTAAGACACTGGAGTCTAATCTTCCCTCAGAGAAGATGTGCCATTAGGATGCACAGCTCCACCTGAGGTTCAACACAGATCTCCACTGACCAAATCCCCAATATGTGCCTGGTATATGGATAGCTACTTAGAATTAGGCTTTTAGGTAGAAAAATGGCCTAATTTGATCAAAAGGAGTTCCATTAGATAGACTCATTTTTTGCTGGTATTTTGCTGTATTTTAGAAAAGTTAATAAATTTTAGAACAGGCAAACTTGAGAAGTAAGTTTTTGCCTCTGAAAATATTGTTGTGTGGATAATGATGAGTTTCATTTGGCTTTTCAAGAGCTTTTTAATCCCAGGGTTGCTAATAAAGTAGTTCACAAATTGAACCCTGAGATGACCTAGAGGTTCCATCAGAGCAACTCTGTCTTTATAGGTTATCGCCTTCAGGTGGGTCCCCAGATGTGCACTCTGTGGTGACTTGAGTGCCAGGGGTTAATTTGTGAGGCAGTGCCAGAGGAATGGGGAGGAAAAGGAGGGAAGCCATCCACTGTGGAGCAGATGAGTGTTTTGGATACCTGGGGCTCAAACTCATTGGAGAAGTGTGGGAGATGGTTGCTTTAAAACGTAGGTTTAGTTATTATTCAGGTCTGACAAGGCTGGAAGATCAGGAGATGATGAAAAGGTAACTTGTTACACCCGAAGATCTCAAGAGGAGCGGATAGGTCCCACCCCGGAGAGGCCACCTAGGGAAGCACCAGGTTGGTCAGGAGGCCAAGGAGTCAGGAGAAAACATGGGCGAAAGACTTTCTTGTGGTTTCCGTGGGAAGTAATGGGCAGGGAAGGAGCAGGCTGGTAGTGGGCTAGTTTGGATAATTTGGGCAGATCCTAAGGCAAGAGGGCTCAGTCATCTGGTACTTGGCCTTGGGGTGATTTGGGCAGGTGGATAATGGCCTAGAGTGGGAGCCAGTGAGATCATCTAAAGGTGGTGACCAAGGCATGGGTTCTGGATGGGTTGGTTTGCATATGACAAGTGCATCTGCAGGTTAAGTCCTCTCCTATCACTAGGAACTGGGTAGCCATGGGAGGGACGGTTTTTCTGGAGTCAGCAAAGACTCCTAGGTCTAAGCATCTAAGCACCGAATACAGAAACTAGAAAATGTGGTTATTACAGCACCATAGCTGACACCTCAGAGTTCCCCTGCCAGGGCTATTTATCCATCAATTCCCATTTGTCATCAAGGGAGGATGCTGCATAACATATTAACAACTCACACTGCTGAGAAAAGCTGTTAGGTGGGATTCCTACAGGTTTATAGAATGCAGGCGTGAACCGGGGCATCGGGATGGGAGCCTGCACTACCGCACCTACGCACTAGTGTGCACTTTGTCTTGGTAAAAGTTTATAGTATAAAATGGAGTGTTTCTCTGATTCTAGGAAAAAAAGAGCCATGAAAATTCTTTTAAAAGATTTAATGATGAGTCAACATTTGGAATCTAAGCTTTGTAGCCTTATTTATTTATTTATTTATTTATTTTTTATACTGAGCTTCAGTCTGAAGGTAAAATTACTGATGCTACCTCTGGACTGGACAATGTTTCTCTCCCTGCGCCTGCTGTGGTTGGGTCTCTGGAGAGCTGTAGAGAGAACAGCAATTAACAGGTAACTCTAACCTGTGAAAACAGATAAACAGCAGGCAGCCTCTGGAGTCAAGGGCAGAATGTGTCAAGAATTACACCCTCAAGCTTACAGGGAGTCTATCTCCTCTTCTTTTCTGATGATCTTTCTCCCCCTTCCCATCTCTTAAGGATCCTATCTCCATTCCTATTCCCAGGTCACCCAGTTTGTGATTATCCATTATTATTGTTCCATAACCTGGTCAAAGTTCTTAAATAAATTAGTTTTTGGTGC
Source organism: Marmota monax (assembly GCF_021218885.2). Taxonomy (NCBI): domain Eukaryota; kingdom Metazoa; phylum Chordata; class Mammalia; order Rodentia; family Sciuridae; genus Marmota; species Marmota monax. Next base: position 706,390 of record NW_026692072.1, on the reverse strand, counting down.
TTCAAGAGTCATTGAATCATTTCTTCAGTGAACATGTACTGAGAATTAGTGACACATGCCCAGCAGCAGCAGCAGGCCACCAACCAAGGCCTTCCGCATCTGGCCTGAACCTGTGCTGGACAGTGCAGAAGACAGGTCCATTCATTCTTTGTTCATTATCTTTTCATAAAAAAGCCATCATTGAAATTGTTCTTGCTCAAGTAACTGTCAAACTAAGTTCCTCTTATTTGCACATGATCATCGATTCATTTTCCCTTAATGTTAGCAGAAAACAGAGGAAAAGGAGGTCTCAGCCCAGACTATAAGAGACCACTAGATAAGGGGTCCCAAACTGCAAAGTAAAAGTTGAAGTAACCTCCAGCCTCCAGACAAAATCCATATCTTCTCTTCTTTCCTACAGTCATCAAGTGCAGGAAAGCACATGCATCGTGAACCCTGTCACGGTGTCACTTTATATCAATAGCTTCCATACCAACCAAGCCTAATTGGAAGCATGGTAAATTAAGCTCCGGTTGAGAGTTTCCTCTTTTTCTTTGTAGAGAATAAGTTATGCTGATTCTATTCATAAATTTTCACTCCCCCTCTCAAGTTGGTTTTGTGGCTTTAATCCAAGCCTGTCATGTAGTCATTTTTCCTTTTGATAAATACCCCATTCAGGCCAGGAACTTCCCTAGTGAGCCCCAGCTGTGAGCATGGACCTGCAGTGGCTCTGTGACAGGTGACAGTGGCAGCATGTTTAAAGCTGGGGGAGGGAAGTCACCAAGGAGAGAGTGGGTGTAGGAAAGAGGCAGTCTTGAACCATGAAAATGGCTCAGGGAGGCAGGAAGGGGAGAAAGGTGGGTGTGCTTGGCTTCGCTAACCTGAACCTCTTCCCAGGTACTCGAGGGCACTCTGCTGAGGTGGCTTGGAAGGCAGCTGCTATGGGTAAAATGTTCTTTTTCCTCCAAAAACCCATGTTGAAATTTGGTTGCTGCTTTGGCAATGTTAGGAGGCAGGACATTTCGCGGGCGATAGGGCCACCAAGGCTCTGCCCATGTGGATGACATTAACCCATGAAACCCCAAGTTTTCAGTTCTTTCAATGAAATTGGCACAGATGCATTAAAATAGGCTGAAAATCATAATCTAGAACTTAAATGTTATTATATTAATTAGCACTAACATGAAGATATTATAATACAATTATACTCTTCCTATGTAATTGTATTATACGTTATGTACTATATTTAAATATGCATAGGTGTTCCACTTCAAGGGCAATGGGACAAAATGGGTTAATGTCATTGCACAAGGGTGAGTTTGGCCTCCTCTTGCCCTCTTTGTCCTTCTACCTTCGGCCATGTGATGATGCAGCAAGAATGTTCCTGCCAGATGCTGGCATCTTGACCTTGGACTTCTCAATCTCCAGAACTGTGAGAAAATGAATTTCTGTTCATTATAAATTATCCAGTCTCAGGTGTTCTGTTGTAGCATCATAGAACAGATTGAGACAGATGCCAATTCAAACCACCTACACTAGCCCTACCTCACTAGGCTAGGCGCCCCCTTTAGATCACCATGACAGCCCGAATTTCAAAAACCCATTAGACTTGTGATTAGCATTTTTAGGGTAATTATATTTCTCTCCCATCAGACCTTAATTTCCAGCAATCAGCCTGTCTGGTCCACTATAAAATGTTGAAGGAATTGAAGGAATAAATGAGAACACACACGGTCATGACAGTATGCAGCATCCTGACTGGTACCTAATGCATAGCAGGTGACAATAAATGTTGAAAAATTGAACAAATCTATGAGTGCACAAGATGAACCAGCATGGAACGCTGAGCAGCAATGTGATAAGCACTTACTAAGCCCGAATAAAAAGGTGAAGCATGAAATTTGCTTTTCTTATGCAACAGCCACTAACATAATTGAAAAATACAATGTCCCTTGATCTAGAAGTTGCATTAATAAGGTAGGTGATAATTATATTTTCACCCAGCTCTGAAATGGCTACTGGTTTGAAAATACCATTAAGGCAAAGGACAATTATGGTTGTTTGCCTTGGAATTTTTTTTTTTAATGGCTTCAATTTTCCACTCTTCCTGACTCATCATAGAGCATCTGCTTGCACACTCTAGCGAGGCCCAGATCAGCAGCCTGCAAAGATCACAGTCCTAAGGCACCAGATCAAGGGAGCAGGTCTATATTGCCCAGGGCATCCTTAGCCCAAATCCCACATATGATACAGCAATCTAAAGCAAATTCCCTAGAGCCGCACCTGTTTTTAGACTCCGCGAATGGAGCGCACAGCTCCGGGTCTGGATCCAAAACATGCTCCATTTCCTTTGGGGCTTTTTCATACATCTTTTTTCTCTCGGTCAGACCCTTGTTTGCCTCCACTGCGGGGAAGTCATAGTACCCCTTCCTCTTGGCTTTGAGGCGCAGTTTGTTCCGATAGTGCTCGATGTCTGACTTCTGTTTCAGGGCTTTGTTCACCTGGAGGGAGAGACAGTCTCAGGCCACACCTGACCCAGCATACCTGACATCTGGGAGGCTTTCCCCAGAAGGTCACAACTCCTGGAAAAGCTAGCCTAGGCTTCACCTCTGGTCCTCTGAGCCAACCAAACTCACCTGGGTCCCCTTTTCACACCAGCCCACAAATAGCATGGAGCCTGGCTCTCACTCGGTCACCTGACCCCTTCCATCAGGACCTCCTTCTCCCACTGTCCTGGGTGCTGCTCAGGCCCAGGTCTTACTCTTCACTCTTCGTTTTGTGGTGCTGGTCCTTATTCTTTCTTCATTCTTTTGGTTCCTTGATGTGGGGACCTCTGACCTGGTTCACCAGCTAGTTTTTATGTTCTGAGTCTAGTTCCAGCCCTGAGAAACCCAGTGGCCTCCCTTGGCCGTCTATCTGAGGCCCAGCTGGATGAGACCACTAGTCCCTGAGGCCTGTGAGTTGGGATGACTGGAGAGGGAAGGGAGGACAAGTGTCCTGCTCCTGAGGCCACACTATCAAACTGCACAAGGATGAACATTTCAGTAAATCAGAGAGACCATTTTGAAGCTTCATCTGGCTACTAATGCCAACCAGGTCCTGCTGGATGGGGCAAAGCCAGTCTGGTTTTTTAGAAAGGAACATGGCTAATGTCCCTCTGACCTGTGAAAGACTCAGGCAGATGACAGTGATTAATAAATAACAGCATGATGAGGAGTTTACACCCACTTTGCTGAACTTTCTTTGTGGTTGTTATGTTTTCTTTAAAGTACTCTTTAAAAGAATTTCCTGTAATTCATAAAAGGAAAATTTATGGCTTTGGGGTTATGGGGTTTTTTTTTTTTCCATTTAAACCAGTCACCCATGAGAAAAGAAGAAAGAAAATTATAAAGCAATCTGTGTCAAGCTCCACAAGGCAGCAAATTACAGAGAACAGTTCAGGGCTCTCTTCCAATCCAAATGCCAGCAAGGTCCATTCCTTTAACTACCCAAATGTAGCAAGAATTCATTTCTGGACAAGGAAAATGCTCATCTGTTCTCCTTCTGTGACAGGGTGATGGGCCTGGGAGGAAAAGGGAGTGGTAAATCACATCTATCCCAGATTCGGAGTCTGTCTCCATGATGCTCTTATGATTAAGATGGGACAAAGAGACCCAGGCGAGGCAGCCACAATTAGGTAGAGGGTCCTAATTAAGAGCAGCTAATTCTTATTGGCCTCAGCACCCTGCATGTCTGATGGCAGAATTGCACCCATGGAGATTCAGTGGTTTTGAGAAGGCATCCAGGCTATCAGATTATAGAGCCAAGGGGCACAAAGTACATGATCAACTAATCCATCCTTGTTGATTGATGGTAATAATAAAGTGCTTACTGTGAGTTAGGCATTGTTCTAATGCTTTACCTAATGCCTCAGAGCAGCCCTATTTTATGGATGAAGATGCTGAGATACAGAAGATTTAACTAACCTGCCTAAGGTCACACAGATGGCAAATGAAAGGGCTGGGATTCAAACCATGGTGGTGTAGCTCAAGAGATCAATGCTATTTTTTCACCAATGGGCTGAAAAAAAATTTTTTTTTTAAAGAGAAAGAAGGAACATTGGACATGGAGCCCGGGCACCTGAACATCATGGCTACCACAGTAATCTTCACTTTGACTTTGAGCAAGCCATCTGATCCCTTGGGCTCAGTTTTATTTATCTAAAAAATTAGGAAGGTAGAATGGATGCTCTATGAGTCTATATAACTGGTTATTTTTAAAAGTCAACTATCACAACTTTAGGCCAGCTCAGTCTTTCTGCCCAGAGGCACTTCTTCAATCAGGTTCATAAAATGCTTGTGTAAGCATCCTGGATAGTGGAATAAGGACAACACCCGATGGATGTTTACAACACCTGGTTGTACAGGGACTGCGACACTTTCTTAAGGTATGGTAATAAAAAGACTTTAAAACTTCAGAAATCTCCCACCTGTTGGAGGTAACATCAGGGCATAAGCAAATGAAAGGCATGATCATCCCGATGGCTTGGCATCAGAGGAAAGCATCAGAGTGTGAGTGCTTGTGTGTGCTCACATGCCCGCACCCCTGTGTAGCTTAAGTGTTCACAAGCAGGTTCCGTATACACCTTCTTAACGGTTCAGAAACATTTTTAACCCTCTGACCATTTTTCTGCAGAAGACAGAGGATGGCAGGTAATTTTTACCTGACTTCTTGTTCTCCCTTGGAGATAGCATGGGCTCTGCCCCTCCCCCCACCATCTGTCAGTCATCAATTATCTATCAATTACCTATCACCTGTTTATCATCTGTCCTCATCTATTATCTCTCTATCTAATTTTATTTGGTAAATCATCGCTTCCTAACATACGTTACCAATTTTTTTCAAACTCCAAGGAAAGTTGATTAATATCATGTTACCCATTGGTATTCTCCTCAAAGCAGCCAATGGGTTGTTTTGAGCTTTCTGGAACGAATAAATGCCATTTCAGAGCCTACAGCAGGCCCCATCCCTGTCCACACAATGATAGATTCTCCACTTCCCTCTCAATTCACCCCCCTCCCATCACCATCACAATGACATCCTTAATGGAAATTTCGGGGTGTGAGGCAGAAGGCTGTATGCGTGAGGGGCAGGGGAAGTAGGATTTCTGATTTTCCTCTTCATAACCAGACTTTTTAAAAGGCTCCCTCTGGGCTTTCAGAGAAGGCAGAAAATGCTCTGAAGGCGTCAACCATGGAGGTCTACCACGTGCAGAGGCAAAAATGACCTTGAGAGGCTGAGGTCAGCTCAATACCCCTTACTCCGAATCCCTGAGGTCTGGCCACACTCTGCACAGGGTCGCTGGATGCTCACCTCCCCGTTGAGGACGGCTGAGGTCTCCTGGCTCCTGTCCGAAGTGGGGTGCACCACGGGGAGGGCTGCGGGTTTGATTGCGATGAGCTGCACAGACCCAGAGGACGTGTCGAAGGGATCAGCAGCCACCTTGCCAGAGTTGTCAAAGAGGACAGGTCCCTCCTCTTCATCACTCGCTGGCGCTGAAGCACAACATAAACACATTGATTTTACTATGATGTACGGGCGCTGCGTGGCCAGAGAGAACAGGCTGCAGTCTTGGCACCTAAGGATGCCACTTGACTCAAAACGACATCAGAGACAACAGCATCTGGATTTGTGTCAAGGGCTCACTGTGCTTGTGGTTTTCTTTTAAATTTCAGATCGGTGCTATTTATCTGCCCCCTCCTGTTGCATTATCCATGGGCAAGAAAGAATTTTAAAAGTTCGAATTTAAACAGCAAACACCATTCTTCCAAAACTGTGACAAAACGCATTTGAAAATGAATAAAAACTAAATTTGTCTTCTGTTTGAGTTGGAAATGGGAAAAAAAAAATTGGCCAAACCCCACAACTATTCTTAACATCTACCATTACAAGAGGCAAGCATGCAGTGCAGTCCTGGTCACCAAAGTGACAACCTTTTGCATGGTGCCAAGATGGCAAGTCTCTCTTGGTCCATTGGCTACTCTCATTCTTGTTAATACTTTTTTTTTTTCCTTTTCTTTTTCTTTCTGAAGGCTGGTTCTCCAAGAATTTGGGTTTTGGTTTTTTTCATTTGTTTAAAACAAAAGAAAGCTATAAAATAACCACCAGAGAAACAAATTAATTCAATAACTAATTAAATAGACTGATTACCACCAACGGTTGGTTAAATTAATTTCCCATTTGACAGTTAGTTCTGCTGTGATGGCTGAAAGACACCAGTTGGCTTTGTGTTTTCCCAGCTGACAGAAGAAGTTTCGGGGCCAGTGGTATCTTGCTGATTTCCTTGTTCTTAAAGCATATTCCTAGGAAGTAACTATAGGAATGACAGCTTATTGAGCGTGGCTCGGCAAGAGATAAATTAAGCCTGTTCAAACAACTACACCAGCAGACAGTTTAGAAGCAAAATAGGTGTTATATAAAATATGAATGTAATGGAAGTGTATTCATCTTTCCTCCTGCCTGCTCAAGAGACTGGGATGTTGTTTAAATTATTGAGAAACACATAGTATGTATCATTCTGTCACTTATCATAATCACAGAAGATCTGTCAAATTAAGCCAAGTAAATTGTTATTTTACAGTGTGGATAAAACACCTCTGAGTCTAACAATGGGTTATAATTAGATTTTTTTCTTTTTTAGAGTTTTGTTGACTTATTTGCAAAGAGTAGTTCACCAAGCAGCCAATGGCAGAGGACATCTCTCTTCAGACATGTTGCTACATATGTATATATTTTTAGAGGGTAGCTTAGCTGGGCACCTCTTGTCTGGTCACCACTACCATTTCCCACCTGCACGTGGTAAACAAACCATATGAGATAACCAGCCTCCAAGCTGGCTCCTAATAATTCTCATCTCCTAATTCTCACACAATGAATAGAACTGATCTAGGAAACCAAGAGGAAATTGCACAAATGACAGTGTGTTACTTCCAAGGCTTGGTGGTAAATTGTGGAAAGCCATCTGTGGGCTGTGTGTGGACCGCAGCCTAATGAATAGGTGAACTGGGTGTCTGGGAACTTCCAGTGGACATTTCCTCTGGTTGACTGCCCAGACACATCATGAGCCTTATTTAAGCTCTTCCCCAGGTCCCACACAGCATTGGAGATGGGATGACCTGCTACAACCACAGCCGCACAGCCCCTCTGAGATGGGTGTGGCCTGCCAAGATGCCAATCAACCTGCTGACTGTGAGACCTCATGAAGCAAGACTCTGCCCTTGAAACCTTACCTTTGCCTTTGATGTACCCCCTTAAATAAACCACAGGAGCCATTTTCTAATTGTCTAGCTCCAGCTCCTGTGTGGACTGGATCTATAGGGCTCCATCTTTAAAACTATCATTTCTCACTGTTTGTCTTTTGTTTTTCACTAATTATTCTAGACTTTAATTTCTCAGGAGGCTTATCCCTCTGAGCAGGCAAGAAATCCCTGGTGATTGCACACCACTCTGTGAGAGTAAATAATAATTAAAAAAATACCATGATGTCTTCCACCTTGCTTTCTGGGGAAAACCAGCAGCCATGTTATGAGGACACTCAAGCAGTACTTTGGAAAAGTCCATCCGGCAGGGAACACAGGCTTCTTGCCAACAGTCATGTGAGTGAGCCATCTGCAGGCTCAGTCAAGGTATTAGTTGACTACAATTTACACCAACATCTTGACCATGATCTCATGAGAGACCCTAAGCCAGTATCACCCAGCTAAGCCACTGCTAAATTCCAGACCCACAGAAATTATGAAAGACAATAAATACAGATTGTCATTTTAGGTCACTAAGTATAGGGGCAATTTTGTTACATGTATACCTTCTAAGCAATCACCTACCTTGGCATTTCCACTCTTATCCCTTTACCCCTAAATGCATATTCCCCAGCAGCAAGGATGGATGAATTTTGAAAGGGAACAAGATCACATTATGTCTCTGATCAGAACCATCTGCAGACTTCATCTCTCCCCTACAGGGACCTAGGGGAGCTGGTGCTGGCCACCTCGCAGAGCCCATCTCCTACCCACTAATCCATTCTGCTCCATCACAGCAATCTTCTCAGAGGCCAGTCAAACAAGAAGAGCTCAATATTTTTTGCAGTCTAGCAAAGTGACAAAAACATGCATTTCTGTTTTCACCTGCTCTGTTTTGCTTTAGCCTTCCCCTTCTCAGACTGCAATTTCTGAAGACCTTTCCATGCCCAGTACCTTCTTACTTTTCAAGTTGCAGCTTGAAAACTATTTTCCCTAACCAGCCGCCTACAACCACCCCTTGTCATCTTGTTATACTTTCTTCATTGCTCTTAGCATTACTGATTTGATGTTCTGACAATCTGCCCTTGCCCTACCACTAGCATAGAAGCTCTATTCCTGCCCATCTTTTAAAAGGCTGATGCTTCTTGCCTTTCAATGGTGTTTCCCATGGAGCTGGCTTTCAATAAGTATTTGGTGAAAAAATGAGTGAATGAATGAATGAATGGCTCAGTTTTCTTGACTTGGGAAAGGAGATATGAGAGCCAGAAAAACAGATGCCAATGTGGATGCTAAAGTCATGCTATCACTAAACCATTCAGAGGTGAAGAGATGGTATGGAGCATTTTTATTGCTTCTAGGTTTGACACCTTCACCCATCATGCTGTGGGCAGCATGATTATAATAGGACAGGAAAACGACATCCTAGAAATTGTATAAGTTACAGTTCTATTTCTACTTCAATTTGAAAAAAAAAAAAGTCATATCCAGATTTGTACAACAATTCCTCTAGGTTTTTAAGATTAATTAGTTATCCTCTTTCCAAAAAGACTTTACAGAAAAATACATTCAAAGACATCATGTTAAATATTAATGCATTAAATGTTGTGTGAGAGCAGCAGGTTCATGGGGATTTTAATGCATAATTAGTCCCCAAAGTAAAAAGCATGGAAGGATGCTAAGGGCAAGGGCCACAGTTAAGCTGAGGAAGAGTCTTAGGATGCTATCCACACAGTAGATGCCACTATGCCACCATTTTCTATCTTGTTGTACTTTATTTGCATTGTTGGTTTTTATTTCAGTAAATCAAGTTAGAAAAAGATTTCACTTTTCATGTTCAATTGGCATGGGGAAAATCCTCCCATTGGAGGCAGAAATGCTATTCAAACATGTTTTTTTCTGAAATGTTCATTAAAGCCAAAGACTATTAATAATCGACAACTAGAATCACTGCCCTCTGGTGTAATCTGATATGTTGATTACCATGGTGTGGTCATTCCACACATATGCAGGTACCGAAAATCACATGGTACCCTATGAATATCTACAATTACCATTTGCCAGGGAAAACCTAAATGAGTAAAAGCAAGCTTCCACATCATCTGGAGAGCAAAGAATAAATGAGAACTGAAACTGTTTTTGAGCTAGTATCTCTGACATTCTTCCTTTATGTCCTAATTCTAGATCTTTCCCCAAGACCCCTGCTGAAAAAGCAATTGACTCCTGAAAGTCTCTAATGCTTTCTCCTCTTTCCTCATTTGCCCATGGCTGTTAGATTCTGGGCCTCAGTGAAATCTGAATGACACAGGATTTAAGGAGGTTGTTTCCTCCTAAATGGATGAAGAAAAATATGCATATTTTATTTTAACTTAACTCTCTCTTTTGGAAAACACCTTTCAAAGGTGACACTAGGTTCAAGTGCAAATGTTTATATTTGGTTGAGGAAAGCACCCAATTGTTCTTGTTGTCACATCTAACTTTCCCATATATAATTAAACATCTTCATGAAATCGACTCTAAAACTGCATTGCAGCTATGGTCACTAAGAGGCCATTGGGCAACAAGGAGCTGTGGAAGTCATGTTGCTAGCAGGATAAGGTCTTTTCCTCTTAAAGTTTTTATTTTCACAAAAGAAGAATTTTAGAAGCTACAAAAACTGGTGCAACAAAACTGGTGGAAAATAAGAATAGCTTTAGAATGTCAGCCCAGCACATTAACATTAATTAACCTCTGTAACCCTAGCTTCTAGAACACACACCAAGCCATAAGACAACAGTACTGGAATATTCCATACCAACAGAAGAATCTGTACTCAGAGGCCAAACGAGAAGAGCTCAATACTCTTTGCAGGCTAGCAAAGTGACCAAAAAAACGCCTTTCTATTTTCTCCACAATCCCATTCAGTGTTTTTTTATCCCCCTCCCTCCCTCCCTTCCTCCCTCCCTTCCATCCATCTTCTAATCCAAATACATTATTGACGTTTATTGGTTAACTCTTATCTAGTATTACAATAAAAAGGAGCCCTTTGATTAGAAAAAGACAAATGTGGGTTTCATAAGAGATTGATTCTAGAATGCCAATGTGGTTCTGCACTGGTTGAGTTTTATATAAAATGAGTGAGTTGGTTCTATCATTCCTAGTTGGAAATTTTAATCTTTAACCTCACTGAATGGAAACTTACAGTAAAACAGAAACAATCACTGAAAATTCACTGCGTTTACTTGGCAAAAGTAAAATGTGAGCGAGTAAGCACTCTAAACCTGGGAAGGATAGTTTCTTAATAAAACAAACAAAAACCTCAACCTGGTACAGTAACTGCATTTTATTCACACACCTGTCTATTGCTATTTCTGGACCTGCCATTTGTTTATTTGTTTTTGGTTCCTTTTAGTTATATCTGACAGTAGAATTCATTTTGATATAAATGTACAAGCACGGAATGTATCTTATTCTAGTTAGGACCCCATTTTTATGGATGTACATGATGGTGGGATTCACTATGATGTATTCATATAAGATGGACCACCTATTTAAATAGTCAGTGACCTAAACATAATAAGGAGGCAGGCAGAGCAGGTGAACAAATAGGAACAGTGAAGGACAGCAGGGACACTTAGAGCAGGTCAGAGTGTCTCCAGGGGGGCGGGGAGTGACGCGGTCAATAACTGGCTGCTTCCTCTTCCTCCATGGATTAAATACAGGAGAGGACAAAGGGCATCATGTTATGAATGTCTACTCATTGTCAGAGAAGTCTGTACTTTGCACATTTTTGAGCAGGAAAAAGGGCATAGGATAATATGTACATTGATTCCATTTCATAAAAGAAAACAAAGCAATATAACAAAACACAAAGATATGTGCATGTTATTGTATGCATAGTAAAAAGGTCAGAGAAAGACATACACTGATTTATTCAGGGTTACATGAGGCCTGGGGTGGGTGAGTGGGGAGGGAGGGTAGGATAATATCATCTGGACTAGGGGTCAGTGACCACTGCAGAACTTGTATCCCTTGGTACCTCAGAGGGTTGGTTCCAGAATACCTACAGATAACAAAATCTGTGGATGCTCAAGTCCCCTACATAAAATGGCATAGTATGTTTTCCCATGTATTTCAGATCATCTCTGAGTGACAAGACAGTTTAAACAGGTGCTTTACATAACAACTGGAAATAAGGATGGGGACTATGTTTTCTCTCTGGAATGCGAATCCACTCTGTGTGTCTATCTTTTCTCTCTCTCTCTCTCTCTCTCGAAAAAAGAAATAAGTGACATTTGAAAACAAAATAATATTCTGGCACTAGCTTCAAGAGAGAGTTCCTGAACTTCACTTCATCAAATTCCCGTAAAAGAAAAGTGCAGCCAAGCACAGTGCCAGATTGCTTAGCTTTTCACCTGGCATTCCTGTAGAGCTCCACCTATAACCCTTTGAAATCCAAAAGGAATTTTCCCTGATCTGAAACCAGCAGCACCAAGCTCCTGTACTCTGCTCTCCAGTAAGACAGCCTCATGAGCAGAAGGACCACATGGGGATGAGGGTCAGAACAAAGGTGGGATCAGGAGAGGGGGGGGATGCACATTGATGTCCAACAGAGGTGATCTATAGCACAATAAGGGAGCTCAGGCAACCCAGAAATAGACCTCAAACACATCCTTTATGGGGAATGAAATGATCTGTGTGAGATGGAAACTAAACACTTAAGTTTCCCAGAAGAATTCAGCATAAAGCTGTTTTTTTTAAAAAAAAAAAATCACAGATCTGTTCATGGTCCCCTGCCCCAGATGTATTTGCAATATCTCAACTCACTGGTACTGACTGAACCCCCTGAAACTCATCAGGGGTATCAGGGCAAGAAATTGAAGAAAATCTCAAAGAAGGGCAACATTTCTGAGACCTGCTACCTTAATGGACCCAAGGCTAGAAATCATGTGGATTCACTGAAGAAGTTGAAAAATCTCTAAGCAAATATCAAGACGTCCTGCAGAGGGATTTTCTAAGAAACTGCACAATTCCTTAAGAACAGAGTGCAGAGAGGGGAGGACAGGACAATTCAGAGAAGGAGCTATGGTGATCACCCAAGAGGTTCACAGCGGACTCAGGGTCCTTGTCTTGCAGAAGAAAGAGGACCCGGTTCGTGCGACACATGCGCAGGCGTGTGCGCGGGCACGCGTGGGAGGGGCTGGTGGTGCTTGGCGGGAAGGCTTCTCACCATTTCTCTTCCTTGCCTCCTCCTTTGTCACTTTCTGCTGTGCCATTACGATCTGGGGTGAGCGTCTCCCTGAGCTGGGCTTCCCTGATTCGTTGCTGATGACAGAGCCAGTCTCACTGGGCGACCTGCTGGAGGTAACCATAGCAACAAGGGAGACCGTGTAAGTTTCGACTAGAACAGCCGCCTCTCAAGGTTATTTGCACAGTTGATGTCTGTAGCCTTTCGTTCCAGTTTTACCAGCAAAGAAGAAATGATACAAGAAAAGAAGACAACAAAACCCACCCACACTGCTGCATGGGTGAGGCTGGGGGTGCTGAAGCGCACTCGCCCCTGCCCGGCTCCGCAGACAAGTTAGGGGAGCTCAGCCCTCAGTCCCATCGTGGTTTCCTTAACACCCTGGTGGCTATGGATGGAAACAATGGCCACAGTGATTGTGTAGCACGTCCTCCTTTCAACACAGAGCACTTTTGATGCTGAGTGTTTGAATCCCCTGGGCGTCTTCAGACATGTATAGAACACAGTTCTCTTTGGCTATTCTCTTCATGGTATTGACCTTAAAAACTACAGATTAAGTCACCCCACAGGGTCTTCACTCTGTCAGGTCTCTCTCTCTCTCTCTCACACACACACATACACTTACACAAAGGAAAAATATAGTGAACATTTCCCAAACTGAGAGGGGTGTGTGGAAATTTAACTATAGGAACCATAGGAACCTTTAACTATAGGAACTAGTAAGCACTTCTATTTTGAAACTGCCAACTTGAGCTATTTGTCCCTTCAGAAATATGTATCGTACCCATTCTTTGTGCCAAGCATCATACCAGGTAAACAGGTCTATAGACACAGTGATGCCAATCCATATTGAGCACTCTCATCAGGAATATCTTCTGTGTGCCAAGGACTATGCCAAGTACTTCCAGAACTGGTCAAGAGTCACTAGAATAATCCCCTGATTTGGTGACGGCCAGCCTCATACAGAAGAGGGGAACATGAAGCTCATGACCCTGAAGAGAGCTGTTGGGGCAGAGTTGGGCAGTGGTGAACCAGCCAGGAAACCAGGGCTGCCCTTCCACCCACACCCCAGAACACCCTCCTTCCCTGACTACAGCAGCAACCCCATTGAGGGCAAGCCATGGACTTCTTTCCTTTCCTCAGGGCTGGACTCCAGCCTTCTGGAACTCTGGAAAAGTGGACTCTCAAAAGTCCCCCATAGGTTGGCACTCTCTGAGCCCTCAGATCATGCCACTGTGGGTAGACGGAGCACAAGGACCAACCGCCTGTCTCCTCTCTATGGAAGATGGTCAGCAGGCAGCTACCTAGATAGGACTAGCCTCTTGGTCTTCTACTGTCAGTTGTCCAACTAATGCCAAAAAAATACTGGCATCTGGATCCTACAACAGAAAACTGACTAGAATGAAAGCCCCTGACCTACAGGCAAGCAGCTTCTTAGGTAGATGCTATGTGCCCTGCAGACACTCATTTTCCTCCTCCTCCTCTTCCTCCTCCTCCTCCTCCTCCTCCTCCTCCTCCTCCTTCTCTTCCTTCTTCCTCCTCCTTTTTCTCTGAGAATTTAGAGTTCTCAGTTCTATACACATTAGTACCTTAAAAGCCACCAACAGTGAATGTTGGGATACTTACAGGATAAGATAGCATCTGTTGAGTGTTCTATAGAACACTAGAGCCAAAGTTCCACACACCCCTCTCAGTTTGGGAAATGTTCACTATATTTTTTCTTTGGGGATTCTAAATGCACATTAGCATACAAAAGGCTTTGATCAGTTCTATCAAAAATAGGCTCATCTAGTTCCATTAGCATTTAATATAGCATTTCCCCAATTTATTTGTCCACAAGTCTCTTTCACCATGAAACCTTTTAACATCCTATAAAAATACTAATACAAAGGGTATAGTCTAGGAAAACATGGATCGGGCATTAATTTGTTGAATATGTATTATTATTTATCTAATAACTATTTGTTCACTGAATGCTGGATGTCAAAATTCACATACACAGAGAAGACATATGCCCTTGGATTGTTTTCAGAATCTCATAGTTAAAGGTACCTACTCCCCCCATTGGTTTTATTGGAACAAAAAAGTTTTCATTTAGGTGCAGACAGGAAGGAAAAAAATCTCTTTGTAATCTGTTTTTACATTTGCAAATTACTTAATGATTTTTGGTGGTATTTTCATACCCTTTCCATTCCTTGATGCTGAATCAATTTTCTGACTCCTTGTTCTCATTCCAAGGAAAAGTGTCAATGACTAAATTTCTATAGAGAAAAGCTAAGTCTGCTGTATTTTTTGCATCAGTTTGTAGAGCTCTGTTTACATGAAGTCATCGACTCAAAATTCCTGGTCAAGGGTTGAGGTTGTGGAGCAGTGGTAGAGTACTTGCCTCACCTGTGTGAGGCACTGGGTTTGATTCTCAGCACTGCATATAATTAAATGAATAAAATAAAGGTCCATCAACAACTTAAAAATATTTTTGAAAACCTCCTGTTCAAAATTCCCATGCACACAGGCAACTCACATAACAGTAATATAAGTGATTTTTGAAAGCACAAATGCACCACCTGTGGGATTGTAGTTTTACACTATTGAACTCAGTGGTCCCCATTCTGAAGCTATGTAGAGGTGGAGACGAGAGGAATTCTTTGGGGTGGGAACTAATCAATTGATGAACAATTATGGCCAGTCATTAATTTAAGTGCCCTTTGCAAATGGCTGAATATTCCTATGAGGTTGGTTCTCCATTCTGGCCTATCAATTCCAGCCAGAGACCAACAAAATAACATCACCAAGACCCTACATGGAAGAAAAAGATCCTTTTGCCACACATCAGGCTATCTAGAAGTGACTGAATCCTCAGATTTCTGTTTTAAAATAATTTTAAAAAATAAAACATATTAATAATTACCAATTAATTGGTTTCCCCTATTTTTAATCTGCAACCCTTCTTTTGGTCATCAAACACACCCATCCTGTGAGGCCCTACAGTCCTTATCGAACTGGAATGAGGAGACGGATGTGGCAAGATAGGGAAACCAGAAGCACGGATTTAGTGTTTAAATTCTTTCTGAATGATCTTGACCATGACTTGACCAGAAATGAGGTTTCTCCCAAAGCCTAGGCAGTGATATAGTCAATCCTTAGTAAAATTATATTTTTATAGTAAAATAATGAAGCTAATAACACATGCAGCAGTATAGGCATTATTTTAGTTATCTGTATTTACCTCATAAGATCATATTTCTTAATAATTATTTGATAGTAAATAAATGAAATCAGCAAGAGGTGACTCCTTACTAATCCAAAAAAAATGCTTATTCTAAAATTTTGTAAAAAATTAATCTTTCAATAATTTACTCAACTCCAGTAGACCTCTTCCTGGAAGTGTTAATATCCTAATTTTAGTAATACTAATTCTTTCTTTTCAGTATCTCCTGAATAGGTAATAAATAAGTTGTCAATATGTCTTTATCATACTTGGCAAAGATAAGGATAATTTGCTACAGGTATTATTATTACTTGCAAGTCAGTTCAGATAAATCATCTATTGCTTCTCTGTACATTTCAACTCTGCTCTTCTCAGGGTCTCCCACCTGCTTAATCCACTGCAGTAATGGTCACAATTTGTTTATACTTCTCTATAACCAAGTTTTGTGGCCTTTTCTCCCACACTGTCTCTGAACTTGATCATATGACTTGCTTTGGCCAACAGGACAGTAGCAGACATGACCCAAGCAGAGACTTGAGAAATGCTTACATTTGGGGGCTTGTTTTTCTTGCTGCCCTGGGAACCTTGGGAAGCCAGGGCTAGCCTGTTGGAGGATCAGAGACTAGGTGGAGAGAGGCCCCACTTACCTGGGCTACCCCCAGAAAAGGCTATCAGCAATGAGTCAGCCTAGCTGACTTGATCTCTATCACCTGACTGGAGATGCAGGAGCAAGTCCAACTGAGACTGAAGAACCAACCAGTGGAGCTCAGCCCAAACTATCAGACCACCAAAATCATAAGCCAAATAAATGGTGGTTGTTTTAAACAATTAAGCTATGGAGTGGGCGGTTACAGAACAACAGATAACTAATGCACATTCCTTCAACTTTCTTTCCTGCACAAGGTGAAGTCCAACCCTCTTTTTGAGGTATCAAGAATTTCTGAAAGAAAATACAAGGTTCCTGCTTGACTTACTTGCATATCTCTAGGCATCTCAAACTCTCCATGCCCATATCTAAACTCTTGATCATCCCCTACAACATTCTTCTTCTTCAGTCTCCAACAGAATAAATGGATAATTCATTCTTCTCAATTTCCATATCCCACAACACTCTATCAGAAAATCTTGTCAGCTCTTCCTTTAAAATATTTCCAGAATCCACCCACTTCTCACACAATGGCCCAATGGTCCCCATGCCTTCTCACCTGAACCACTGCAATAACCTCCTACAGGTCTCTCTGCTTCCACTCTGCACCCCTGCGGTCTCTTTTCCACATAAAGCCAGAGTGAGCCTTTAAGTCATGTTGTGTTGTTGCTCTTCTCAAACCCCTCCAATGATTTCTGACCTTTATTCAATAAAATTCCCAGTCCTGACTTTGGTCTGTAAAGTCTGCCATGAGCAGCCACAGGTAACTTCTCCGACTCCACCACTACTTCCTTCCTAGTTCACACCAGCCTCCTTGGCCTTCTTGTTCTTCTTTAAGCACATCAAGGAGTTCCCTCCTCTGGGCTTTGCACATACTCTTTTGTCTACTTATAACATTCTTCCCACAATAGCCTCCTGGCTGACACCTCATTTCAACGGGTGAGGTCCTTCTTAAATGTCATTTATCAGAGAGGTCTTCCCTGGCTGCCCACCTCAAACAGTGCTATGCCCCATTCCCTCCACCCCTTTGTTGCATTTCGGTTTTTGTTATGGTTTGGATCAAGAATGTCCCCCAAAAGCTCATGTGTTAGGCAATACAGCAGTGTTCAGAGATAAAAAGATTGGTTCATCAGGGATCTGACATCATCTGTGGAATAATTCACTTGATGGATTAATAATTTGAATGAACTACAGGAGTATGGTGAAAACAGTAGGTCACTGGGGGCTTGGCCTTGGGGACTATATCTATCCCTGGCCCTTCCTGTGGTGCTCTATCTGCTTCCTGGCTGCCATGACCTGGGAAGCTCTCCTCGACCATACCCTTCTGCCATGATGTTCTACCTCGGAGCCAACTAACTGTAGGCAGAGTCTTTCTATGAGACAAAATAAATCTTTCTTATAAGTGTTCTTTTCAGGTATGTTAGTCAAAACAACAGAAATCTTGCCAACATAGTTTTCTTCTTTTATTTTATCCATGGACCTTTTCTATTTCTCTATTTGTTTATTGCCTGTTTCTCCACACCAGGTTGTAAGCTCTGTGAGAATAGGAACTTTGCCTTGTTCGGAGAAGTATTCCTAGTGTCTGACAAACAGACAGCAAATAAGCAACTGTTGGATAAAGGGAGGAAAGAAGGATGGATGCAGGCAAGACGTGGCTTTTCTACCTTGATAGTGATCTCAGGCAAGGGAGAAGGGGTTGGCATGAGTGTTGGTTTTGCCAGGCAACAGTGCCTGCCATGGGGATCATGACCTCTTTATGAGGCCAAGTCCTAATAATGAGTCTTTGCGTCTCTAACCTAGCCTCTCCCGTCTATCTAGATTGTATTAAAAGTAGTCCTTCAAAAATGCAGGCTGCAAATTGGTGCAGCCAATTTGGAAAGCAGTATGGAGATTCCTTGGAAAACTGGGAATGGAACCACCATTTGACCCAACTATAGGTATATAGTATACTATATAGGTATAAAGTCCTCTTCTTGGACTATACACAAAGGACCTAAAAATGGCATACTACAGGGACACAGCCACATCAATGTTTATAGCAGCACAATTCACAATAGCTAGACTGTGGAACCAACCTAGATGCCCTTCAATAGATGAATGGATAAAAAAATGTGGCATTTATACACAATGGAATATTACTCAGCACTAAAAAATAACAAGATCATGGCATTTGCAGGGAAATGGATGGCATTAGAGCAGATTATGCTGAGTGAAGTTAGCCAATCCCTAAAAAACAAATGCCGAATGTCTTCTCTGATATAAGGGGGATGACTCAAAATGGGATAGGGAGGAAGAGCATGAGAATAAGACTACCACTAAATAGGGAAGAGAGGTGGGAGGGAAAGGAGGGAGAAGGGGAATTGCATGGAAGATGGAAGGAGATCCTCATTGTTATACAGATTACATGTATGATGATGTGAGGGGAAAAAAAAAGAAGTGTGTCACATTAGATTGGGTAGAGAGAGGTGTTGGGAGGGGAGGGGAGGGGAAGGGGGAATAGAAAGGGTAGCAGAATAAAATAGACACTAGTATTGCTGTATGTATATACATGACTGCATAACCAATGTGATTCTACAACCTGTACAATCAGAAAAATGAGAAATGATACCCCATTTGATTCAAATGTATGAAATGTCGAGATCATTGTACTGTCATGTGTAACTAATAAAAAAAAATGCAGAAAATAAAAAAAAAATGCAGGCTGGCCTTCACTGTCTTCCTGGAGAACTTTCAGTGTCTAGAGAATAAGGGTCCATCTCAGTCTGGGGCAGTCAAGACCATATACAATTTTAATCCATCTTCTTGTTTCATCCTTTGCTACATCCCAAATCACTGTGACCTCTAAACTCCAGGAACATTCACCATTCAGAGGACATCCCTTTCCTTCCTTCCCAGCTCTTTCAGATGGATGCTTTTCTCTCTTCCCAGGACTCAGACCCTTCCTGCCCTCAGGCCTGAGCCAAAACAACCTGCTCCATCCTGTCTCCCTGGACAGCACGAGGTCCTCCCTCCTGTCTACGCCACAGCCCTTTACTCAGACCCCACTGCAGGCACCCACACATCAGCATGCTTAGTGTTCCATTATTTATCTCTGTCTCCTCCATCATGAGATCCTTGGGGTCAGGAATCAATCTTACACATTCTTATAGGGCTCCTAATGCCTGTCAAATGCTCTGTTCATAGTAAAAATTTAATAAATGGTTTTTGCTGAAATCAGAGAAAATACAACAATCCTGAATCAAAGGCACTGCTTTTTAAGCGACATTAAAAACGCAAGGGTGATATTACCGCCAAATTTGTTAGAGCAAACAGAGAGGCTGAATCTCCACTGCTGAGGTTGAGCCACAACATAAAGCCTCACAAAGGGCAGCTGGAGTGAGCAGGTATTGAGATTCTGTGATCTCCCTTAGTCTCCTTTTCAATATTCAAAATGAGCTTGGAGGGGAATTTTTAAGGGGAACAGCAGAATTCACTTGAGACACACAGTTCCTCTCTCCATCCATTATTTCTCTTGCTGACACTGAGAAGCAGCAGTGGGCCCCGTGCCTACCTTTTTCTGGTTTCCGTGGACTTGGCTGTCTTGATGGTGCTCCCGTCCTGAGCGATGTCTCTTTCCTGAGGAGCATCTCTAACGGGCAGGGGGAGGACTACCGTTTCCTGAGTCACAGGGATGACCTCCTCATCTGCCCCTTGCTGGCCCAGGTGCTGCTTGGCATAGTCAAAGCCTTGCACAGGCTGCAAAGAGGACAAAGGTTTGTCATATTTCTAGAGAAAAGTTTTCTAGACAGGCAGCGACATGCATGTGAGGGGGCCCAACTTAGCTTTCTGATGAACCAGAGTTAACTCAAATCCCCATCACTATTCTGTCTTGCAAAACCAGAATCTGTTTTAGTTCTTTCCAGGTACAGAACCTCTACAGAAAAGACTTGCTCAGAAGAAGGAAGAGCGTAAACAAGATGCAAATAGGTATGTGAGAATGAGAATAAACTTCTTCCAGGACTTGAGACCATTTTTTTTTTTTTTAACTTGGGATTGAAACCAAGGGAACTTTACCACTGAGCTACATCTCCACCACTCTTTATTTTTATTCACTAAATTGCTTTGGGCCTTGCTAAATTGCTGAGGTTGGCCTCAAACTTGTGATTCTGCCTCAGCCTCCCAAGTCTGGCATTAGACCATTCCTTTTAAGTCAAGGATACTCATAATTTGGAACAGTTGTTAATTGATATATTAAAGTATTCCAGATCCTATTATCTCCTGCCTTGAAGTATTTGACTCCCCTTGAACTCTGCTCCCATATAAATTTATTGTGTAATAACAAATGCATGGCTTTTCCAAGTCATTTGGTCTCTGAACGTCCATTTTCTCATGTGAAAAATGAAGGCAATCTTATCTGCTTTGCTTCCACCATCCCCGAGTATCAAAGTGGAACACAAATCTGAAAACAGGGAAACATGGTACCACATGTGATTAATAACAACATGTATCTGAGGGCATCACTCTTTGATCTAGACTCCTCCCTTGAGCAGACTGGCTGTCCTATAATTCATTCCTGGGAAATTAGTAAGGCTTTTATTGTACAATATCTGAAATTCCAAGTGAATAAGACAGTTGAGGGCAAAATCCAACAAGCAGCTATTAGTAGGGTAGTGAAAAATCAGGAAGAATGTTTAAACAATTCCTGCAGCATCTCTATTCCATTTTTTACCCCAATGCAGTATGGTACAGAGTTGAAGCGGGACAGTGTGATGTTGAATGGCAGGTCCAAAAGCAGGCTTCCTGGATTCAGATCCTGACCCAACCACGCATTAGCTGAGTGACCTCAGGTAAGTGACTGACATTCTTTGGCATCAGTTTCTTCACCTGTAACATGGAGATAATAATAGGGATAATAATCCCCATGCCATGAAGATTAAGTAAGTCAAGCTCATCATTTAGCTAAGAGCTTGGCACATAGTAAGTGCTCAATCATTGGTGTTAGTTATGACCATCTACCTTCCTAATAATCATATCCCAGGTGAAGTGAACTTTAGCCATTCTCTTCCAGAAAATCTGGAGATGAAAGTCAACCCCTACCATTTAGAGTCTATCAGAACTTGATATGACCAGGAGCTCCTCCTTTGGCAGCTAACTTGTCTAAGAAGCACACCAGATTTAACAATCCACCGTCTAGAACTGTGGCTGACCTGTCAAACTTCACTACTGTGTCCCAGAACAGGTTGGAGTTTTCTTGCTGCATCCAGCAAAGATTGAGAGAAGACAGGCAGCCACATGCATGTGATAGAGCCCAACTTAGTTTTTTGATGAACCAGAGTTAACTCAAATCCCCGTCATTACCCTGTTTTGCAAAATCAGAATCTGTTTTAGTTCTTCCCAGGTACAGAATCTCTACAGAAAAGACAGAAGGCTGCCCATGGCTTTGCTGTGGACAGTCTCCCCAATTCCCTGGGGAACTCACTCTGGGATGAGTGGTCTCCCTTTCTGAGACACACTTTCTGACCCCTGTGTGACCAGTGGCACTTGGATGCCAGGACCAGATTTGAGTTTATGAAATGGTATTTGCTAAGGGAAGACTGTGTCCTCCTCCTCCCTCCCCTTTCTGGGTGCTACAGGAAACAGAACCAAAGGAGCCTTTGGGTGTCTTGATGAAGTCCCTAGAATACCAAATCACCTGCTCCTCCCACAACCAACTGGTCATTCAGATTCAACTTCTGGATATTTCTGGAAGCTGTTTCACTGTCTCTGGCCTCCACCTTGTGGCGTCCATTGGACGCCTTTCCACGGTCACCCTTGACAAGTCTCCAAGGCTACCTTAAAACCATATCTGTTCACGTCACTCATTCAATAAAAATGCTTTGTGTCCACCAAGCTCTTTGGCAAGGCATTCAAGGCCCTTCACATTTTGGCCAAATGCACTTGCCCAGTCTTATCTTCTGTTGGCCCCTTTTCTGCCACCCCTCCTTCCCCCCATGATCCTATTCACTTTTGGTCCAACAACACTGGTTCGTGTCAGAGACTCTGCTTAGAGATGGAGATGTAACTGGTTTCTCACCTGAAGAAGCTCATGATTTCAGCCTCATTACTATTACGGGTCCAGGAGTGGACACATCATACAAATCACCTCAATGCAGTCTCAATATAATATAAAAAGATAAGTATTATTGAGTCTCCATTTTATAGATGAAGAAACTGAGGTTTAGAGGAGTTAAGCTCACACAGCTGCTCTGTGATAGAGGCAGCATATAAAAATCCATGTGACCCAGTGTCAGGACATCTACCTGTTGCTTGAAGATTCATCCCAGGGCCCCTCCTTCCCTTCTGCAGGTACCATCTTGGTTGGGCAGCTTCTGGTTGGTCTTTAGGGGCACTGGAAGCCTCCAACAGCTAAGATTTTCCAAGAATCTAGTAATGGAGAGAGGAGGCTATGGTCCTGTCTCCCCACTCTCCCAATTCTCTCTGGATTTGGCCCCTGACCCTTCCCTGGATACTTCAGGTGACTAGTTCAATTACAGGTGTGTGGGAACAGGGACAGTAGGGAACAACAGCTTAAAAGGTGGTCATTGTTATTAGGTTCATCATAAGGATTCTTACCTATGTTCAATATTTACAGCACACAAAATACTGATACCTCATTTTGTCCTCACAATGAACCCATGAGGCAAGCAGGACAAATGTCACAGTCTTAATTTTCCCAGCAGGAATACAAAAGCTCAGAGAGATTCAGTCAGTTTCCCAAGATCACACAGGTAAGTGGTGAAAAATGAAGACTCTTTCCTCACTTTTCTGACTCCCAGGGTAATGGTCTTCCAACCTTTAACTTGCACATTATCTAAGATTAATTAATTGCCTATTGGGCTCACCCTAGTGACTCCCAACCTGAGTAATACAACCTCATGAAGTATATTCAGTTAATGCAATGAGTTTTATAAAATTGTCAAATAAAAATAATCCCCAATGATTTCAAAGACAGACATATTACCAAGACCTATTAAGAAAAAAGCATGTGCAACAATAAAAGCCAACTTGTATGAAATATGTATTACGTACCAGGCAGAGCTCAAAGCAGTTTACATATTACTTACTTACTCCCCACTTACTCCCCACAACAACCTATCCATGAATATTGTTACCACCTCCATTTTACAGATTGGAAAATCAAAGCACAAATAGGTTAATTTTAAGTACCTTTCCTGAGTTCATACATAGTATGTAAAAAAAGAGGAAACAGTTGACTTAGGACCCAAATGTTCTGTCCCAAGCAGAAATTCATGTCAACCATTGCCGGCCCCCCGAGCTCCATCCTGCACCAGATATGGCCCTAACTACTTTCTCCCAAGGATGTCTGTTCCAGGGAGCAATGTTCTCTTTAATTATATAAGGAGGAAACTGGGGTTGGCGGGGGTGGGGGAGGTTGTAAATCCAGTGACAAAGAATACAGAGAACCAGGAGGAGGGGAAATACAAACATCACCTGCTCGCATTTACCATTTTCTCAACATTCCACCTGCAGAAGCCCAGTTGGTAGCCTGGTGACCAAGGGGAGGTCTAAGTACCTTGTCTCTGAAGAAGGGGTGCAGGATCCACGCACTGGCCTCAGCTCCCAGGAAAACCACGCTCACCTCCTCTGCTTAGCATGTTAAGTTTATTACTGAGTCTCAGAAAGGGTCCCCAGGACTTCTCTGGCACGGCATCCTGCATGCTAAAGACGCAGTGATGTCCCCGGGGCCATCCACCTCGCCTATGGATTGGTGGCAAAGGCTAGCTTTCTCATTCCTCCTTGTCCCTTGGCATGGTTGCATTCTGCTCACACACACACGCGCCGGGTTGTGAGAAGCGATGCAGCCACTCTCTGCTCTCTCAAACACTGCAGTGTCCCTGGCTTGCAACAGCAGCACTGCAGTAAGACAGAAGCAGTTCCACTCTGCTGCTTTCCCATGACAAAGGGGCTTTGGAGATCTTAAGTGCTTCGCCTAGCCTTGTCGAGGGAGAAGAGATTCAGCAGCATCAAACACAAGAGAAAGCAATCAGCTCCAGGGACATAAATTGACTTGGTGTTTGACATCAGCCAGGTACCTTAGGAAGCATGCTGCATGGGACACGCACACCAAAGGAGCTGTGGAAAGCCACAGTCATCTGTCCCAGCTCCAGACAGCTTCCAAGCCAGAAGGGATGCTGCAATCGTGTGTTGCCCAACTCATCTTGGCAGATGAGTAAGGTTTTGGTTTAATCTGCAACACAAAGATGCCACTTCCCACCCCGACGTGGCATGTTTTACATTCCTGGACCCAGCTGCAATTAGATTCTGGTAATTACTGTCACGTCTGAAAGGCTCATGTTGTAACCCAGCTAAGACAGAGTGAAATCCTTCTTGTTGGAACAGTTGGTACCCTCCTTACCAACATTCTGTGGCGGGCGTCTGGCAAGCAGGTGCCTCTGCATCAACAGAAGCAGAACAATATTCTTTGGGGTTCAGCTTTTCAATGGAAAAGTGTTCAATCAAGCTGCAGCTTCACAACAGGTGTGTGGGTTTAGGAAACAATTAAAAAAAAAAACCTTGATTTGCTGAAGTGAGGTGTGATTAGGAAGAAAAAGTGAAGGCATGTATGCATGACCCCCAGCAAGGACGGTCACCACGGCCAACTTCCATTCCAATGGATATGAAGCATGAAGGGTGACTGGCCATTTCCACACAGACCAAGCTCGGAGGTTCAGAGCAGGCAGCTAACACTCCCTGCCCATATCAGGGGTCAGGTAGGTATGGCATGTGCAGATGAGGGCTCCAGCCACCCTTATGCTGTTAGCTATACGACTTTGGCCCAACCCCAACGCCTTCCTTTCCCTTGGGCTTCTTGGCAGTTAAATGAGGATAATAAAACCTGCCCCGACTGTGACCTACCTCACAGGGCTGCTGTGAGGAACACATGGGGTGAGAAACCTAGAAGAGCCAGCAAATTGTACGACATTATTTAAGCACTGGGTGTCACAGTTAGGCTATTTCCCTCAGAGAACATCACGGAGCAGCTACGTGACTAGGAAATCAGCCTTCAGAACTTCCCCAGTCCAGCCCCCTCCCAGTTACCAGATGTGCAGAGATATGCAGGTGACAGAGAGGGGACGGCGCTCCAGGCCAGGCATCAGGAGAGCCTTGGAACTGATGTTTGATGGGCATCCAGCACTGGCTATGTTCCATGTCTATCACGGCAGCCACTGAAGAGAAGTCACTCCAGTGGGCGGAACAAGGAACAGTTTGAGAGCTGACGTGCCCCAGGGAGTGACAGTGACAGACACTTCTTTCTCACAGTTCTAGAGGCTGGAAGTCCAGGAGAAGGGGCTAGCATAGCTGGACTCTGGCAAGGGCCCTCTAGCTGGCCACAGAAGCCTACTTCTTGTGTCCTCACATGATAGCAGAGGCAGGGAGAGCTCTAGGACTTCTATTACAAGGGACCTAATCTAATTCCTAGAGGCTCCACCTGCATGACCTAATCATCTCTCAGAGGTCCTTCTACCGACATCACGGCATCGGAGGCTGGATTTCATTGTATAAATACAGGAAACACAAATATTCAGACCACAGCACGCTTGATGCTCCGGTCAGTTCTGCTACTCAAAAAGCATTGAAGGAATTACGTTTCACATGTAAAAGAAGGGAATCTGATTAAATTAAATTATCTCTAAAGTCCTTTCAGGTCTCTCTAGTTCCTAGTTTTTTGCGT
Source organism: Marmota monax (assembly GCF_021218885.2). NCBI lineage: Eukaryota > Metazoa > Chordata > Mammalia > Rodentia > Sciuridae > Marmota > Marmota monax. The sequence goes on along the minus strand of NW_026692072.1, from coordinate 680,347 downwards.
CTCGGTTTTCTCATCTGTAACATAATGGTCTTTCCTCCAAGCGATGCTGTGAGGATTAGAGAATTGCTATCTGAAAACCGGTTGGATGCATTTGTGGCCAAGAGTGAGCGTCAGATAAACATTAGTTATCCTGTCCTGATTATGAAATAAAGGGTCTCCTTCAAATGAGACGATAGCCAGGCACAGTGACACACTTATGTAATTCCAGCAACTTGGGAGGCTGAGAGAAATGTCGGATATTCAAAGCCAGCCTCAGTAACTTAGCAAGGCCCTAAGCAAGTTAGTGAGACCATGTCTCAAAATAAAATAAAAAATAAAAAAAGGGTTGAGGGTATAGCTCAGGGGTAAGCGCCCCTGGGTTCAATCCCTAGTGCCAAAAACAAATTAAAAAAATAAACAAGGACTATAACAATGGCTCTGAAGACACCTGCAGTGGCCACACAAGCCAAGAGGGAAAGGCAGGCAGAGCCTCTGCAGGCCTGGGCGCCTGTCCTCTCCCCACTGCCCCCACATACCTTTGCTCTCTGCGGCAGGTTTATCATAGTGTCTGGCTTGAAGTCGTTCTTGTTCTTCCTACAGAGCACAGCAGTGATGATGATAATGATGACCGTGACCACGGCGATGGGCGCCAGCACTGCCGCAATGATCCACAGGTTGTTAGGGGGGTTCTTCACCACAGCTGTGGGAGAGAGCCAGCAGGAAGCAGGTGACAAGGAGCACTGGGAAGAGGGAACCCAGACAGAAATCCTCCCAGCCCCAAGTCAGGAGATGGGAGGAGGCAGCGATTAAGAGGGTTCAAGGTCAGAACGCCTCTGCTTCTGCAGCTGCAGCTGTGTGACCTTGGTCAAGGGACCCAAGTCTTCTGAGTCTCAGTTTCCTCATCTGTAAAATAGGTTAGTGTGATGTTTTCTTGTGCTCCCTAGTAGGTACTCAATAAATTCTAGCTTCTACTATTATTTAAAAACAGGAGAAAAAAACATGATCAGTGTTGATTTTCCTCAGTGGTCATGTCCAAGGGTCAAAAAGGGAGAAGAAAAAAGAAACCTGAGGATTAGAAGTGTGTGTTGGAGACAGAAGGCAAAAGCCACCAAGAGGGGCTGGAGTTATGGCTCAGGGGTTGAGTGCTTGCCTAGCACGTGTGAGGCACTGGGTTTGATCCTCAGCACCACATAAAAATAAATACATTTTAAAAAATAAAGGTATTGTGTCCATCTACAACTAAAAATATTTTTTTTTAAAAAAGCCACCAAGAGATGACTCTAAATATTGAAGGGAAGTCACCCCACGAATGAGCAATGAATAAAATACAACATGAGCAGATGAATCTCCCCTGGAAAACTTAGGAATGGCTCAGTCAATGGAAAGGATCAGCCTGTCCTCAGAACTAGAGTAAGGAAAAAGTAAGCAGAGTGCTTGTCGGGAGGGACAATTAGTGCTGAGAGCAGCAGGTGTCTTTATGGGGCTGGGCGGGAATGAATGAACCTGGGAAGGGCTACAGGGTGATGGTTTTCTGTAACATGAGGGCTATTTGGGTGACACGGCTGTGTTTACCCAAAATCATCAAGTAATGCACTTGAAGATACATACATTTCACTGTATGTAAATTTTTCCTTAAAGCAAGTCACAAATGAATGTTGATCTCTAATCAATGATATGCATACTGAAGTGGATTGAAGTCCCTCATGTTTGGAACTCACTTTGAAATGCATCCCCCAAATACATAGACGGATGGATGGAGGAATAGTTAAACCCGTCTATGATAAAAATATTGTAAAATTCTAATTGTGGATTCCAAGCAGTAGGTCCATGGGTGTTTGCTGACAATTCTTCCAATGTTTTGGTAAATTGGTTAGGAAAATGATAGAAACAGGAGATGAAGGAGTCTCCCCCAGAATCATTGATGGGGATTCTTGGAAAACACTTCAGTCCAATCAAAAGGACTAATATGTTTTCAGAACTGAAGTAAAGAAAGCAGTAACTTTAAAAGAAAGTAACAATCTACATCCAAGCACGGTGGAGCATGCCTGTAATCCCAGCAGCTTGGGAAGCTGAGGCAGGAGGATCGCTAGTTCAAAGCCAGTCTCAGCAGCTGTGAGGTGTTAAACAACTCAGTGAGACCCTGTCTCTAAATAAAAATACAAAATAGGGCTGGGGATGTGGCTCAGTGGTCAAGAGCCCCTGAGTTCAATCCCTGGAAGAAGAAGAAGAAAGAAGAAGAAGAAGAAGAAGAAGAAGAAGAAGAGGAAGAGGAAGAGGAAGAGGAAGAGGAAGAGGAAGAGGAAGAGGAAGAGGAGGAAGAGGAAGAGGAAGGAAGAAGAAGAAGTAGTAGTAGTAGTAGTAGTAGTAGTAGTTTAACAGTCTACAGACTAAATTAATGAAAGGGAGTGGGGTCTGTAGGAATCCAGAGAAAAACTGAAGGGTAGGCAAGGACTTGTTCACCCTGGGGATGTGTCCCATGGCAGATGTGGGTAAGCTGGCCAATGACAGGTCTATCCTAGTGGCAAGATGGCTGATTCAGGGCTGATTCAGCTTGGTGATGCTGACCCTGGGTACCACCCAACAGGTTTTCTAACCAGATAGGGTATCAGCAAGTTAGAAGGAGAAGTCCCATCTCTGTGGTAATTGTATTTCTAGCCCATATTTTAACTCTAGTTTGTATATTCATTTCTTGTAAAGTCTGGTTAGCCTGAGCTGGTCCTCATCCTCCTTGACTCTGAAGACTACTAGACTTTAATGCTCAGGACCTAGACCCTGGAATATAAAGACCCCCCTGGTAAGCACCACGTGGGGAAGGCCTGTCTGAGGAGCCCGCCAGCCTTCCTCTCTGAGTCCAACCACCTCCTGATTTCTGCAGGTTCCTTGTTAACCAAGGAACTTGTCATCTGGCTGCCCTTGGGCTTCAAATACTATTAGTACCAAAGAACTTCTTCGTCTACAGTTTTTAATCAATCAGTGATTAATCACATTATTAACTTCTGAAAACAGCTCATTAGGTAATGTGCTTCTGTTGACATTACACCCTTAATTGCTACTGCTTTTAGCAATTCAGTATTTATATGTGAGTTTTGTGCCATTAGCATTTTTTAAAGCTCAGAGCTTCTATGAAAAATATCAATATACTTCTTTTGGCTAGGCTATTTTATCCCGATAGAGAAAAATGTATAGCATACCCCCCCCCAATAAAAGCACATATCTACATGGAATAGAATATATATATATGTATATTTTTTTTCCCATTCACAAGAATGAAATATTTGCATGCTCTGATCTTACTCAGTTTTATTGTCTTGGTGGATGCCATTTTTCTTGGTGCAATATGTAAAATTCCCTCACCTCTATTTCAGTGGGGAAGAGAATAGATTTATCTTATCTTATGTGCACTAATAACTTCATTTAATGGTCAAAATGTTAGGTCAACTGAAGTCATCCAAACCCAATATATTCATTGGCACATGATCTGAAGGTACAAAGACATGCACCGAGGTGAAAAGGAACAGTGGTTACTTAAATCGCAAGAATTTCAGGAGAGGACAGAAGGGAAAAGGAGACGCTGGGTTCTGAGTGCTGGGCACAGGGACAGGTCCTTTGTCTGTGAGCTCTTCTTATTCCAGTTTGCAGGTGAGGAAACTGAGCCCAGGGAGGATGGACACTTTGATAGGAAGTCATTTCTCTAAAACAAATAGTTTAAGTTGGTTCTGAATTAACACATATGAACAGAAGTGTGAGCACACATACACACGTGCACACACACACACACACAGTATTTGTCAGAAGAAATGAAGTCAAAGGGTCTAAATAATCTAAGCACAGAATAGACTATTCTCATGTGGACAGCTGTTGAAAGGCGGAAGAATCCACTCAAAATTGTTCCAGTTCGTTCTTGTGGCCATTCGAGTTCACAGCTGGGTGGGTGGAGGCCGGGGAGACTCTGCCCAGGGACCAGTACTCAGCCCATGTAGTTCTCCTGCTTCGGGTGGCATCTCATCCTACTCAGGGTCCAACCTGTGAGCCTAGTGATTGTGGCCCCATCTGTGCCTCAGACCTCCTAACACCACTCTGCCTCTCAGTGACCTCCTCGCTGAGCTCTGAACCCTCCTCCACTGCTGGAACCTGGTCCCCAGCTGTCCTCAGGGCTGCTCCCTTCCTCCCTCTCTCTCTTCAGGTGGTCTCTCCAGGGTTACTTCCTCCCTGATGTTGTTCTTGACCCCCAACAATTTAAAATTGCAACCAGTATCTCCTCCACATTGCCCATCCCGTCCCTGCCTGCTTTTTCTGTGCAACTAGTCTGCCCATTCAGGAATGTTAGAGCCACCAGCGTAGGGATTTTCCTTTTTTCTGTTCCCTTCACTAACGCTCTACAGTGCCCAGGGCAGTGCCTGCCACATAGTAGGTGCTTAATAAATATTCCTTGAAGGAGTGAATAAAAGTGAGTCCTCAACGCTCCACTCTACTGTGTCCTTCAAGTGGCATTTCTGGGAAGATGGTCTGATGGCCACAGAAGTCAAACCACTCTGCATCTCGTGGGGAGAATGTTCCCCATTCCCTTAGCTGCCCAACTGCTTTGAAGAACCCCTCACTCTAGATCTGTAAATGGAGCTGATATCAGCCTGCCCCAGGGAAATCAGCTGCTTCCTAAGATGTCGAATGCCACCTCCTCTCCAGAGGTGGTGAGGCTCAAGCGGGCATCACAGGTTCCAGTCTTGACGCTGGGACTAGCAATTTAGAAGGCCCTAAAACACAGGATGCTAACCTTCTCTCTTTGGTGGGACAAAGCATTCAAGATTGGGACCCTCTGTTCAGAGACCTGACCTGGGATTAACATTGGAGGCTGATTTCAAATCCATGAGAAGGCAGGGTTTTAAAAAAAGTCTCTCCCTCTTTTTTATTGGACCTATTTTCTTCCTCATCTGCTCCCGGGAATGGAGGCATTTCCCAGACTCTGTCCTCTTCCATCCTTTAGCACCTTCTCCTTTAGCATCCTTCTCCAAGCACCTACATTCTGGGGGAATTCTAATCTTAACTCAGATCTATATACATAGCACAGCCTGACCTCAGAGGTTCTGCACACCTCCCTCTGCTGGAGTCTTATAACCACAGGTCTGTCTTAGGACCCTGCAGAGGGTTTAATGAAGATTGGTGCCTCTACCTTCACGAGAACAAAGTCAGGTGGGAACTGGGCTGGATAGGCCAAGATGGGTGGATTGTGGAACCTGCTTTTAAAGAGCTCAAGAGGGATCAGGTAGAAAACAACTTGGCTGAGTGATAAATGCTGTGGGAGCCCCTGGGACTGAGGGAGATGGACACTGTGTCTCAGGATCAGGGAGTCGTGTGGCTGGACAAGGAGCCCAAAAGCAGGTTGGGAGGAGACCTGAGCACTTGAGACTTGCTGTGAAGGCCTTTCTGAAGGAGTTTGGGTTCCATTCTGTGAATGATGGACAGCCACTGCTTGTGAATGGAGCAGATATCAGATCGGAATCCACGTCTTACCACAATGACTGTAGTGGCGGTGTGGAAGGTGCATGCCCAGGAGAGTGACAGGCTGTCACTCAGGAAGCTGCTGCCACAGGCTGAGCAGGAAGGATTGAGGGAATGGAGAAAAGGAAGTGGACTCGCAAGTTACTGGAGAAGGGAGCTGAGAGGACTAAGTGGGTTTGAAGGGGACAGAGGAGCAGTAAAAGGGAAGCAGCCTGGAGCTGGGCAGGCTGGGGTCTGAAATCCGAGCCACAGTCAAGCCTCATCCCTCCCCACCCAGGCTCACGTCCCAAGGCTCCATGCACCTAACCTGATATGCCCTCCCTCTCCAACCCCTGCTCTTAGCTCCTTCCACTGTCCTCATCAACTGTCATCAGCAAAGTCCCCTGAGCCTCAGCCTCTTCCTGGACACATCTTCTCCTCTTGCCTTCAGTGAGGCCAGTTCTTCATCTCTTCCAGGTACCAGAGGCCCGAAGCAGAGATGAGGGGGTCTCAGACCCATAGGCTAAAGGAGTAGATGGACTGGGACAGGAGAAGTGATGGACAGGACGAGGAGGGGTGTCCTGGAAACCTATGTCATCGTGCTGGCCGGCTTGCTCTTCTTGCTCAAGCGTCCCACACAGCCTCTACCTCAGCTGCCAACTCCATTCAGTATGCCCCAAGAGAGCAGAAATGATCAGAGAATGTGTCCCCAGGCTCCCGTTACCAAACACACTTGTACTCGGCTCTCTCTCTCATTACAAAAGGATGAGCTGTCCCTGTGGACCCCTCTACCCTCTACCAGTGAGCTAGATCCCAGCCCCTTATCCACACAAGGACTTTGCTGGTTCAACCCTCCTCTCTCTCCTGCACTGTCAAAATCTCCCTCTCTATTACAGCACCCCCACTAATATCCAAACTCACACCAGCATTTCCCAGGGGCCCCTCCAACAACTGCCCCATTCATTTCCCTATTTGTCATCACTACTTCCCTATCACAGTGCTCCTGGGCCAGCCTCATCCCAGACACCTCTCCTGCCAAGATCACCAACAGTTCTTCATTGTGCCTTGCCTCTAGAGGATATAAATGGACAAGCCCCCCACCCCACTTCTGTGAGATTCACTTTCTTGGCTTGCATTCTGAACCCCTCTTTCCTGGGTGTCCTCCCAGCCCCCTGCCACTCTTCCACACGCAGACTCCACAAGATCAAGTTTCATCCTTTTTTCTCGAGCTAGACTCTTCCAGTTACCCTCACCTACTCCCTTAGCTCTAAATGTCACCTGTATATCGATGATGCCCAAATTTACCTCTCCTAAGTTCCATGAGGATGTCTAGTAGACGTCTCAAACCTGACGTGCCTAAAACCAAACTCTCAGTTCCATCTCTCCCATTCCCACTCCAGCCCCGCTGAGGCTCTTTGTCCCACACCTTCTGCATCTGGCCAAACAGCCTCACAACACACGCTGAAGGCAACACTAGGAGTCACCCTGACGTCCTTTGATCCCCACCTCCTACTGCTGCCACACAGGGAATCCACTACCCTGCCCCACCAGCTCCATACCCCACTTCCCAAATGCATCCACTCCTTTAGTCTCTACTTCTAGCACCTTCACCTGTCTCCTGGCACCTGAAATGGCTTTTGCACCTGTTCTCTATGGCTTATTCTCCACCTAGAGAGAGAGAGAGAGCTGTGAGCAGAGCCTGGGAATCCACACAGAAGGTGCAGCAAAATAGAGAAAGCAGGTAGTTGACCAGAGATGAAGACAGAGCCCACAAAAAGGAAGGGGAGAGGTGCAAAGGAAAAGAATCTTGTTCCAAATGTCATTTCAAAAACCAGATTGCAGAGCGACCATCCTCATCCTACACGAAGGTGTGCCTTGAGGATTATTCTGGCCAAGCATGACAATCGTGGGCAGCACCATCCCCCTGGAAGCAAAAGTCATCCCCAATGAAGGATGGAGGTGAGAAGGAGAGGAAAATAATGAGGCAGATGCCCGGTTCTTGAGGAGCACGGACACCGGCTAGGAAACCCGTGGGAGATGACCTTCCATGACCTTCCATGCTCAGGGTTGCCAAGCCCTGAGATTTCTGCCACATGCAATCTCTCACCTTCCTACCTCTCCTGTTTCATTATAGCACTTGTTTGGGTCCCCAGTGCCTGAGACACCAGGGAACCTCCTCACTGATCCTGCCACCTGCTGCCACCTTCCTGTCTTCTCCCATCCTGGACACTGCCGACCAATTAACCTCCATAAGTAAAGGGTTCTTCCAAGGAGGTTACACCCCTGCTCAGAAATCTTCAAAATCTCCACACAGCCCAATATACACCATCTCCTTCCTCTGCCATTCAAGGCCTGAGTTTTCCAATCAACACACCTTTCCAAATTCATCAATTCCCCCACCTGTTTCTCCCCGCTCCCCCAGGCCACCTGAATCCCTTGTTTCAAGTTCAGCTGGTACTTTTCCTCTGCATTCTTTTGCCCACGGTGTTCTCCTTTCAGAATACACAGTCCCTCCTCTCCCTGTGCTGAGCTCTTGGAGTGCAGTAAGATAAGAACAGGTTTGAAGTCAGGATGATCCAGATCTGTATTTGGGGTACCTAAGTCCTGGCTCTGTGATGCTGAGCAGGTTATTTGGCTTTTCGGAGCCTCAGTTTCCTCTCCTTTGCAGATGAATAAACATTGCCCCGATGAGAGTAGAAGGCAAGGGAATCTAGGTAATTAGCAGAGTAGCTGCCACAGGGAGGGGCTCAAAGAGGTGGCTATTGTTTTATCCTTTTCTCTTTTGCTTAATTTCAGATGCCCCCTCAAAGCCAACCTTCCCTCTGTTGACCCCCATGTCACACTGTCTCGTCCAGGTCCCATCCTGCATTAGACATCTCTGGACCTGCATGAACTCCCTGGCTCCTTAAGGGCAGGAACCAGGTCTTGCCCATTTCTGTATGTCCTTCAGCACTCAGCTCAGTTCATGCAGGACTCTATATAAATGTTTGTTGAATAAAATCATCTTTAATTCCTCCAGCACACACATGTAATCTCAGTTGTAGTAATTTTTCAAAGCTGTTCATTAGTTATACGAGGAGGAAGAGTAAGCAGCACTTGGGGGCAGAGAGAGAACATTTCCATCATTTGGATATTACAAAACACGTCCCTTACCCAAAACCTATTGCTTTAAACAACACAGTCAATATCGCTGATTGATTTAAGAACCTTCCAGACAGGGATGTGGGTGTGGCTCAGTGGCAGCACTAGCATGTTCGAGGTGCTGGGATGGATCCCTAGCACCCCCTTCCAACACACACACACACACACACACACACACACACACACGCATGCACACAAGAACTTTCCAGAACAGAAATACGTTTAGCTCTGACACCATTAAAATGAATTTTGAGAATCATTTTGACTCACAGAAAACACTGAACGGCATTAAAAACACTGAATGAGAGGACATTTCTCTTACGGTCAGCTTGCAGAAGGACAACATGATGCAGGGTCAAGGCCATCCTTTGGGAGTCAATGGTGCTCAGGATCTTGGCAGCTGCGGTCCCCAGCAGTGGCTTCCCGTTGTACAGGGTGTAGTAAGTCAGCTCTGCTGGGTCCTTTGGTCCTGGAACACGCTGCATCTTTACCATCTTTCAGAAAAAGAGAGGCCACGTGTTTACAGGGCATCTTGCAAGGCTCCTGCAGGCCCCCGGGCGGTCAGCAGGCTGAGTAGCCCCACACCCTACATGTTACACAGCCACCTTTGTTACCTCCCCGCAGTCAGCGCCTCAAGAAGTCTGCTAACGCAGGAGCGGGAGACTGGGAGAAGAAGGAAGATGTGAACATCTGGAAAGAACAGTTTGAAGCTGGAGATGAAAACATGCGATAGTGATGTTTCCCAGCCCCCACAGAGCTCTGGCCTCATTAGAAAGTAGGACTTCACGTTAATTCAGGGCACGCTAGGTTGTTCTCAGACAAGATTTTTAATTTCAAATATCTGCAATTGCCAGAAAGAAAAAAAAAATGACCTGTAGGTCTGCATTCCAAGCTATCTTTGATAAAAGCAATTCTTGACAACACTAAATTCATTTTCTAAAATGATATTTTTTTTGCTTTTCTTTACTATGAAAGTGATGCATACTCAATATAGAAAAATTTGAAAATATGGAAAAAGCATTAATGAGTGTAATAAAAATGATCTATAAAACCTCCTCTACCCACTAATTACTGTGATCATTTTGGAGTATTTGCTTCTAGTTTTTATTTCCACACAAACCTTTTCTGTGTTATTTTACAAATTATTTATCATACTCCCTATATCATGTACCACTATGTTTTACTTCCATTATTAAGTGACATGAAATATTTCAAGAACTTAAATGTTTATTTCTGCATGGCATCTTGAATGCCTAACTCATAAACTTATTTCACAAATCCCTTATTATTAATAATTTAGATAGTTATTACTTTTCTATTCATGTAATTAGCAATTGATAATCATAAGTACAGAAACATGAATTTTAATGCCTGTATAATGTTCTACTGTATGCATGCCTGGTAAACTTAACTAACCATTTATTAGTGCACATTTAGGTTATTAACTTCTGCCCGGATAACTAACGATGGATAAACATTAAACTGAAGCATAGTATTTTCCAAAGTACATACTATATATCTGGAATTTTGTAAAGTATTAAAAGATATTGCAAAATGCTCAGAGCAGCTTTCATCATAATAGTGAACACACTGAAAATTCAAAAATCACTAGTAGACTAGATAAATGAGTTATGGTAGAGCAATTCTAATGAAATACTATAGATCAGTGAAAATGAATGAACTGTGGCTATTGGCATCAATGTAGATGAATATAGAAGCCTGATATTAGGTGACAGAGACAAATCCTCAGAACATAAAATTCAAAACAGGCAAACCACATGTTACACTATTTAAGGATACACACATAGATGGTAAAATCTACACAGAAAATACAGTAATAATTTAATATGGAATCCAGAATCATGCTTTACTCCAATAGGAGGGAAAAGAGTATCATCAAAGACACATAAAACCCTTCTGGAGTAAAGAAAGGGTAATGATCTGACCCTTTGGGTTCTAACTTCTTTTCATTAGTATACTTTAAACTCTGATATTTTTTACATTCTTATGAACATAGACTCTATATAAAGATTCAAAAATGGACATTATTACAGCCCAATAAAAATGGGCAAAAACATCTGATCTGACACTTCTCAAAGTAAGATATCTGAATACCCAATAAGCACATAAAAATGCTCAATGGGGAAATTAAAATTAAAAGTATGAAACACTACTATCTACCTACTAGGATGGCTAAAATAAGGACTGACAATACCAAGTGTTGATGAACATATGAAGCAACTGGAACTCCATGCCTGGTTGGCAGGTATATAAAATAGTACCACCATTTTGGAAAAAGGTCTGGTAGTTTCTTATAGAACTACTGTATAACAAACCCCGTGAACCATAAATTCCATTCCTGTTAATCCAAGTGAAATGAAAATCTGTGACCACAACAAATGTATAGAAGAACATTAGCAATAACCTCATTTAATAGCTACAAACTAGAAAAAGACCAGGTATCTATCAACAAAAGAACATATAAGCAATGGTATTACATTCACACAAGAGAATATGTTTCAGCTATTCTCAGCTACTGGAATCAATGTAGATGAATATAGAAGCCTGATATTACAACATGTGTAAATGTTAAAAAGTGACCTTCCTTCATGAACCCAGAGATTTAGATAACTAGAATTTAAAGGTATTCCTCTAGTTTATTTGATATTGCAACATGTATAAATCTCAAAAACAGTATATAATACTCAGTCAAAAAAGTTTTATACAAGAGTAATACATTATAAAATTCCATATATATAAAACGCAAGAACTTCAAAACCAATCTGTGATTTGGATTTATAGAAACATGTGTATTGTGGAAAGTATGTGGAAGTATATGGAAACGATATATGTTATCAAATATAAAATGGAAACAGTATAAGGTTAATCATAGAACCTCTATAATGAGTATAGGAGTATTCACTGTATAATTTTTTTCAACTTTTGCTGTGAGTTTGAAAAAAGAGTTCATAAAACAGATATTATGCAAAATAAGGATTTTACTGACACTTTAAATTTGGAAATCAGTATGTTGAACAGAATTAAGGAGATTAAAGAGATTCCCCCTTTTTTTAAGAGTTTGAGAATGCAAATATACTTTGGGAATCTTCAAGAAGGAGTTATAAGATGAAGTCTTGCAGTGTTGCTCAAATCAATCTGGCTAACGAGCCCCTCTGCCTCTATTTAGCTTAGAGAACTATTTTCTAGATATTCCCTGGAAAACATTGCCCTCACTTTTTTGTCTTTGTGTTCACCTTTACCTTCTTGAGATAAATTTCTGGGAGTTAGCTAAAGACATCTAGAAGTCTGTGACTCACTTGCCTCCAAAAATTTCATACCAGTTTCTCTGTGTGGAAGTGCCCGTGTCACTGTGTCCTCACCCATGCTGGATAGGACATTTTACTAACCTTTGGTAGATAAGAATGACATCTAAATGGTAGTTAAGGCCTGCGTGACTTTGATTACAGATGGAGTCAAACATTTAAAAGTGTTTACAGGTTATATGGTTTCTTCTTAGGATCCAATTTTCCCAATTTATGAACTAGAGGAATACCTTTAAATTCTAGATATCTAAATCTCCATGTTCATGAAGGAAGGTCATCTTTTAAAATTCTCTGAGTACAGAAGAAAGGCCTCTGAGTTGGATGATTGAAGCAATTTAGAGTAAATGCTGGGAGGGAAACTTGGGCATGCTTTTCCTTTCCCAATAGGTGGAGAAGTTAGTGCAACCACGTAGAGGTGAATGATCATTCAGATATCTACGAACGTCACTCAATTTCAAGTTAATAGCAGATTCTTCTACCCAGGGTTTGGGGGTGATGTCAGAGGGCGATCCTCAGCCTCTGTGTAGCCGGATCTGCAGAAACAAACCCCTACTTGCCTCACACTGACTTCGTGGGCAGCTATAGGATCAAGGGCACTGGGCACTTGAGAACAGTGAGAGAAAACACCTCTGGAGCCCTTTTAGACATGCAGAATGTGTTAGGTTTCTTAGGATTACAAATGACACCAGGACTGTTGTGTGGTCCTTTTCTCCCCCTTTGGCTGATACAAATCCCCCCCTGCACAGACATCCGACCTCCTGTCTGCCATCTGGAGAAGTGTGGATTATAGGGCTTATTCTATGGAACCTACAGAGGGAAAATCACAAACCCAGCATGTGAAATTAACTGTCCCTTTACTTTGTGATGAGGTCATCACAGACCACAAAGATTTTCAGAACCAAAGCAGCAACCAGTAAGACAAGGGGCCAGATTCCCAACTCTGAATAAGGGAACGTGGCGTGGTGTCAGGGGCATGATGCTGACTCACGCAGGGAGAGAAGATGGGTTGCTTAACTTTTATGCTTGCATGGGGATGTGATCTGCAGACAGACTGTGCCGGTGTCTGCAATTTCCTTCAAGACTTTCCTCATTGTGTGACACTAGGCAAGTGGGCTAGATGAGGTCAATTATCAATCGGGAGGTCACCTGCCAGGGGCAGCCTGCTAGATTCCAATTAGGGAGGCCCACGTGTATAGAGGCACTTCTATAATTTGATATCATGCTCAGCATAATAATTTTAGTTAATTAGCATAACAGATGTTAGAAATGGGTTCTCATTGGTGAAGTCAGGAGTATTCAAGATATGTGGATGGGTTAGAATATGCTAGAGACACTCCCACTCCTGTGGGAACTGGGTATCTAGGGAGGCTTAGAAACATTGCCCTTGGGCATGGCTACTGCCTTGAGCAGACCCCACAGAGAGGTGCAGGAAACTGACAGGAGGGTGAAGAGGTGATACACGGATGGGGAAAAGATTCCGTGACACAGTGGGTGACTAAAGCTTACTTCTGTGGGAAAACTCTGGAAATGTTCTTAAAGAAACATTTCAGAATTCCCCTCGCTAAGAGGTGAGGGAGCTGGGGTACGTGTACTCCCACCACTGTCTAATTCCCACGCACTTCAGCCATCATGGCCTGGGCAGGCGGGTTCCAGCATCCCAAGTGCATCCCTGCAGTGAAGTTCCACGGCGGGCTGTTGAAATTCCGGCAGGCATACTTACTGATGGTAAGAGGGTGTGAGAGCAACCCGAGAGCCTGCTCCATCTCTTGCCTAAATCACTCTGTGCTCAAGTCTTCACTGTAAGTTTGGTGGGTTCTATTTTTTAATTGACTAATATAGACGATGAAACTTCATTTCAGAAATATCTCCATGTATGCAGACTTTGTTCTGAGATCTCCTTCCCTCATAACCTAGCTATTCGACAATGTAGGAGGATGTTTATGAGCCTCAACTCCCCCAAACCTCAGAGTAAACGGCTCAGCTGGTGGCAGCGTGGATGTCCTCTGTACAGCCCAGGAAACACAGTCCCTCACAGTTCTCCCACACCTACCTGCACAGTATAGCTTCCCAGGGTGGTAGCCCGTTTAAATCGCCGGCCTTGTTGCTGGGACATCATGAAGAGCTGGGCCAGGCGTTGCTCCATAACCCGGGCAAAACTCTGGTTGTAGAGGCCCACCAGCGAGTTGTCCACGCCCTGCAGCACTGTGGAAGCAGAAGGCAGAGGGGGTGCTCAGAGGACAGACGCCCTGCTGACTTGGGGACCACAACCACCATCAGCCCTAGACAGCCCTAAGGGTCACTCTGCTCTACCTCATCCTTACCTCACTTCACCCTCACAGCAGCCCAGGAGCTGGGAATCACAATCCACCTCTTATAGATGTTGAAAAGTTTAATTGACTTGTCTAAGTCTGCACAGCTTGTAACTAACAGAGCCGGGGTTTAGACCCTGACTCCAAATCCTGGGCTCTTTCCTCCAGGAGCAGTGACCTCTCTCTTACAGGGCTCTATCAAACCCAGACTTCATTTAAGATGACATGTGTGGCTAAGAGTCCCCCATATGGGAACACATCAGATCTGCAGGTCAGCGACTTGGGTTGGGGGCTGGTTCTTACTCAGAAGCCCTGGCTCAGGGCTACCTTGATGTTTTCTCTCCCTACAGCTTTGCTGAGGAATCTCAACTCCATCCTGCAACTCAGCCCCTGACATCTGGGCAAACCGCACATTCAGTATCCCCATCTCTCTCTCTTCTGCAGAGTCTTGTTGATACCTGCCCCTACAGCTACCTAGAGTCTCCCAGGTCCTCTCCCAGCTAAAGAGTAGGACAGCTTAATGGAAAGAATAAACTGTCTATACTGGCTCTTGCCAGTTGTGGGGCCCTTGACAAGCCACTGGCCATCTCTGGGTCCAAGTTTTTCTCTTTAAAAATGGAATAAAAAAGTGTACATTTCCAGTGAACATATTCCTAGTGGACTCTGAGGTTTAAAAAAACAGGATTTTTTTTTTAAGGTGGGTTCCTTCGTCCATGGCTAGGTTTTGGTAATGCCCAGTATCTATAATCAACATGTAGATGTTGACAGGGGAGTTCCAGGTCATGGGTAGTACATGGAGGGGGTGTTAATAAGCATTAGGGCTGGGGCTGGGGTTGTGGCTCAGCGGTAGAGCACTTGCCTAGCACGTTTGAGGCACTGGGTTCCATCCTCAGCATCACATAAAAATAAATAAATTAATTAATTAATTAAGTTATTAAAAAATAAACACTAAGCCATTCTAGGATTGTTGAGGCCACTCCCCCAGTCTAGTCTTTGCTCCATGTCCCTTTGGAAGGACACTTCACCTCGGATGAACTATTGCAGCCTTCAAACAGTCACACCAAAACTTCTAAGTACTAAAAATACGATCACTTTCTTAAAGAGACCAAAACTGACAAGGGCTGGGAATGTAACAGAAGAGCTTCATTTAGCAGAGTTCATTTGACCACAGTGTGGCCATGCACGGTTAACACCGCCCATCCACCAAGGTACGGAAATAGCTTGTATATAAAAAGGGTGTTGTCATTATGGCACCCAGGACAGCAGGGTGCTGCCAGGGGCCACCCCAAGGACCACATCCTACACGGGGCCAGACAACACAGTCAACCACAACAACACACACAATAACAAGATGTAGAGCATGAAGCTGCAAGGGATCAAGAGAGAAATAAACCCGCAGCTAGGTCTCCAAAATTACTTCTTTGAAGCCATAAATGCCAAATAATCCTCCCGGAGGGTGCACAGCAGCTCTCTTTTAGGGCCCTTGTGAGGAGACTCCAGCTCATCTGTCAGCTGAATTCTTGCACAGGCAAAACTGCTACGCTGTGTGATTGAGGGCCCCAAAAGGACTCTCAGGATTCCTTGGGTGCTTCCTACCTGGGGGATGGGAACTTTCTGGTTCAAAGATAGTTCATCTAGTAAAATCACAGATAAAACTGCTGGAGTCTTACTCCTACGTTGGCCTCCCTTGATCAGTGGATGAGAGTGAGAGAGGGGACCCCTTTTGGATTATTTATGGAACTTTCAGCCAAGACTCAAAGGCAATAAATTAAATAAAGGCAATAGTCGAAGACCCCAAGGTGATGACAAAGGTCCGAGAAATGGATACTGTGATGTCTGTACATACTGAATATTTCTTATGCCACTGAATTATACACTTAAAAGGTTAAAATAGTTATTTTATGTTACAAGTATTTTATACTAAAAAATTGAAAATGTCTCCAGGGAGCACAGGAGGCTGTGGGAGCCACCCGCAGAGGTACAGGAGTCAACACCTAGATGGTTCCCACACGGTGCATTCCCGCTCCCCTAAAAAAGAACAGGTTCTTCTTGGGGGAGCAGCTGGGGAGGGATGAGGAGTTGCATGCAGAGGCTTGAGTTTGAGTCCTGGCTCCCCCTTCCTGAGTGTTCTTGGGTATGTTACTTGGTTTCTCTGGGCCTTAGTTCCTCATCTGAACACCTTAGGATTGAATCTTTGTGAAGAGCAGATGATTCTTCTAACGCAGTGCCTTAGCACTTGCCTGCGTGTGAATAAATGGTAGCTATTGCCTTTGTCACAATGGGCCCCTTCTCATTATTACAGGAAGAAATAAAGTGAGAAGACTGGAACTATATGGCTCCTCTCCCTTCCCCTGAGGAGTGTGGCAGGCCTGGGGCCTCTGGGCCTCTCCGTCCACCCTGTGGGCAGTGGTAATGGAGGTGCGCCCACCTTTCTCAGGGTGACACAGAAACTCAGACACCTCAGCACCTCTGCCAGACCCCTGGCCACCCACCTCAGCCCCCACCACTGACTCAGCCTAAGGCAGGCAGACAGGTCCCTCCCTATGTTCAAAGAAACTCCATCCAGAAGATTCCATGACTTTCACATCACTGTTCTCTTACTCCTTTATTTACAATCATACCAGGCTCTAAGATTCACACAACCAGGCCCAGTTCAGCCTCCTGTGCTCAAGTTGAATTGTTTTATTTGTGGTTGAACAAAGATTCTTCATGCTCAGCTGAGACCTCTCCCTCATCCTCAAGGTGAGAGTGTGCAGCACAGAGGGCCTGGGTGACTTGCTCAAGGACACCAGGGTAACTAAGAGCAGAATTGGAGAACTGATCCATCCCTTTCTGGGTCTTGTTCATTTTGCTTCTGGAGTGAATTAAAGAGATGAATCAGCCTGAGATGGGATCTTACTTCTGTTAGGCAGCAATATCGAGCTGGATTTTTCTATTTTGCCTCATATATACAAACCCAGTTTGGGTCCCTGGAGGGCAGAGTAGCCCCTGTGTTCTCTGTAAAGGAACTGCAGGGTCATCCTAAGCCAATGACTTTCCATCAAGTAGGGATTCACCCTCTGGGAGAGAAGTGTACAGTGTGCAAAGACATATTCAATATAAGTTTAGTTGGAAAACATGTCAGGGTTTTAAAATATAAACCACAGAAAGGGGAGTTGCAGCTATTAGCATCAGTGGAAGACACGGCACCTATAATGCCCTGGAGGAAAGGCTAAAAAGTTCTCTCATCTCTCAGCTCCCTGTCTCCTTACCCCTTCTGTTGGTGATGAGCAGATTGGAGGTGGACACCCAGGTATTCAGAAAGTGGTCCTGGGTGGAAGGAAAGGCAGAAGGCCAGGCTGAAACCAAGCTCCAGCCCCTCCCAAGCACAAACCAACTGATCCAACCAGCCCCAAACACAGTGATGGTGGCAGCTCTATTCTGATCACCAACTGCAAAAATAGCAAAAAGGAAAGAGGGTCGTCTCATAGTGGGTGGGCAGGGGGATGACCCAGGAGAGCCCTGGAAGCAGGACACTGGTGGTGGTGGTGGGGCTTCCTCTTAATGTTATGGCACTCAAATCAAGGCAGAGCAAACACAGCGAGAGGAGGAAAGGGTGATGCAGGTGGCTGTCAAGGACAGGCCGTGTTCAAGAGTGGCTGCATTATCACCCAAGGCAAACCTTCAAGTTCAGAGAAGGGGGAAATAGCTGTCAATGAAAAGGCACCAGTCCTTGAGGAGGAAACACAGTTTTGCAAATGTTACATAACCTCCTGGTTCCAAAACTGTGTCGCTGGGTTGCACTGTCTCTCTCGTGGGCATAAACCCTGATAGGTGGGTTTTTAATTTTCTTTTAAAACATGTTTTTTTTTTTTAGTTTGCCTTCTATTTTACCAGGTGAAATTATCTGTATATTGAAGGCTCTGTGTGCGTGGTGGGGAGAATTTTCTGAAGTTTAGAAGAGGTCTTGAGTAGGCCACATCTAGCAGGGACAGGTGCCCCTTAGCTGGTATTTTAGGCACAGCCCAACTGCAGCTAGTGTGGGACAATAGTATGCATGGGACATTTGAGACCAGCCTCCTTCCCCAGACGTGGCTTCCAAGCCTTGTAGGAAATTCTCCCCTCCTTGAAATGGGCTGAACTGTGTTCCCCAAATTCACATGTTGAATTCCAAACCCCAGGTACCTCAGAATGCAATGGCACCTGGAGAGAAAGTCTTTAAAGAGGTAATGAGGTTAAAATGAGGTCATGAGGGTGGGCCCTAACCCAACACGTCTGGTGTCCTTATATGAAGAGGAAATTAGGTCACCGGCAGAGGGAAAACCAAGGCCTCAAAAGAAACCATCGCTGCCAACATGGATCTCAGACTTGGAGCCCGCAGAACTGTGAGACGGCAAACTCCTGCTGTCTAAGCCCCCAGCCTGCGGTGCTTTGCCGTGGCAGCCGCGGCACACCCAGATTCTTCTCTCCACACTTCTCCCCTGGATGATTGGGCTGGTCACTCTACCTCCTACAAACATCTGCTCTCTCCCTTTGCTCTCAATTCTTGTTTCCCTCATTTTCAGAAGGCACTGTCTGGCTTTTGAAAAACATAAATGGAACATTTTGGCTGTTTCATAAAGTTCAGCTGCAAAATGTCAAGGTTAAAAAAAAAAAAAAAGGACACACCACCCAAACACCCTGGTGCTTCTACCCGCCCTCACTGTCAGAGTGTGCCAGGACGGGTGTGGGGTGGGACTCCCACTGGGCAGGAGGAGCATCCAGCCCTCCTCTGATTTTATTTTAGGTTTTACAAGGCAGTGCAGAAAGAACTACCATCTATACACACAGGGCCATCCACAAGGACGTGTCCTAGGCATCCACAGGGTAACTTCTGATAGGTGGAGTTTTTGCAAAGAGGAAGCACTGGGGTTGGAGGGGGGGCTTCCAAAGTAACAGTTTTAAAATGTTCAATAACCACCATCAGTGTGCCGGCTTTCCTTGGCTTGTTTCCACACACTTCTGGTCCTGTAGAAATAACTCCTTGACATATAAGACAGAACCCAAAAAAGACCAATCCTTTCACTGACTGGCAAAAAGTGTTAACCAAACCAACCCCCACAGCATGAAGAGGGGAAGTACAGAATGAGAGATTACCTGTAATCACCCAGTAGTCTCTAGTTGTTTCTGATGTATCAAGATTGGGATATTCCAGTGCTAAAACCAACAAGAAACACATTGAATTACTTTTATAGGTTTTACATGTAAATATAAAACAGAGAACTGACTTGCTGTTCAGAAAATGAAAAGTCTCTGTTAAAGGTGAACTTTCCTATAAAAAGTGTTTAGGGCTTGTTGAGTTTCTGCTCTTTCAGGTTTTCCATCCAAACCCTCTCCAGTGGAAAGTCTTCATTATCAAGAGCCGCAGCTGCCACCTGGGTTAGCTGGTGTTTGCTCTTTAAAAACCATCCAGCCACCAACAAAGTCATCAGGAACTGTTATATCTTGAATGGATTTTTTTTTCCAATGCCAAGAACTTACATTGTAGCCAAATGCTTGTAACAAAAGTTCTCCTGCTACTTTACCAGTATCATGACTATCAGAGTTAACAGGTGGAAAGGAATCAGTACAGTGTCTGGTATGTAGTTCATGCTCAATAAATCTCAGCTGTGGTTTTATGAGAATATAAAAAGAATGAGAGAAAGCAAATTTGCACATGCTTCCATGTGACAGAATGTCACCTTTTACATCATCTTTTCCCATAAAAGGCATCTTTCCTTGCAGAAGCTCACCAAATATATATTAAATATTCAAAACTAATCTCAGTGGCTACTATGTGCTAAGTACATCACCTACACATTATCTCATTTATTTATAGCCTCAGAAACAACAGTAGAAGGAACTTCTGAAACAATTTATGTGTTTACCGAAAAACTTGCCCACTGACCCTGTGAAACGTAAGAGTGATTTAAATTTAGGAATACAAACCTTTATTTCCTCTAACTCCTGAGTAAGTGTTCTGGTACAGAATGTAGGCTGCATTGTTGTTGATGCCTGCTGCATGGTAATGAGGATTACGTAACTGAAGAATTAAGGGAGGTGAGGCCACAGACTATGGGGATTTCATCAAGTGAAGTCACAACGTTGACTACAAATGGGCTGCATTATGATATCTATAGCCAGGGCAGGGCCTGAAGTTCGGGAACATTTGTTAATGGCAGAAGTGGGAGAAATGCCTAGAAACCTAGTTTGCTCAAGGACAGCTGTCCTTGCAGGCAGTACGATAAAGTCAGAAGGCAGACTGCCAGGGTTCAAACCCAGGTGACAGCTCTCACCAGCTATGGGAGAGTAGGTATCTTGTGAGACTTCTTGGAACTTCAGTTTCTTCTTCTAATTTTCCACTGGCCTTGTAGGATGGTTGTGAAAATTCAGTGAAACAAGAAACTTGTGCAACATACTTTTCGTCAATTCAGACTCCACTTATTGCATGTTTGGGTGGTTATTTTATGACAGTAAGGATAGCAAGTGACCCGGCACATGAGAGGTTTGTGGAATGGAGAAAGGCTCTAGGAAGCAACAGAGCCCCTGGAGGCGACGTGATGTACTCACGTTCAGCAATCGTGAGCGGCGGGTAGGTGAGGTAGAATCCCACCAGCTCGGCCGAGAGCTGGCTCAGGAGACTGCTGGCCACTGTGCCATTGAGGAATGTGCTCTGATTGCCCACGACGTACACCAAGGTGATGGCCTGCGAGGCGTTGGACGTGCTCACAATCTGAATTGACACAGGAGGAAAGGGAAGGGAGACGTGCAGATAAGATGAGGGTCTGTTTCCAGGAGGCCGTGGAGGGGGAGTTTAAGCAGAAGGTCAGGGTAGGAATGAGAGGGAGGAGGGAAAACAGCAAGAAGAGACAAGAATAACAACCATCATCGACAGTGATTGCTGGCTGCACGCCGGGCATTGTGCTGAGGGCGCATCGGTTCCTTTCATCCTCACCACAACCTTACAGATGAGGAAACCGAGGCCCAGAATGGTCAAGGGATTTTCCTGGGGTCCCACAGCTCAAAAGTGACAAAGTCAAGATTCAAACCCAGGAAGTCTGACTTCAGACTCTTAACCAGTATGGTTATCTTTCCTGGGGGCTAATTTGTCTCATTTATGAGAAATTGACTTTTATGATTCTGGAGATATAAAGCAGACGATAAGAATGTTAAATATAAGGAAGACACAACTGCTCAGACAGGGAAAGCTGGAGCCAAATTTGTAGAGTTTTAAGTCTGAAAGGACCAGGAAGGTATGGTGTTACAGAGCAGGTCACCAACTTTATCATGGCACAACAGACTTGATTCAGAATTGAGAGCAATTACATCTCCTTGTGATCTACTAATTCAATATCGAACATTTTTAAAATCCTGAGATGGCATGGTATTCTTTTCATATTTTGTCCAATTCAGTTTTTTGGTTGCTGGAAAATGAACTTTTCTAGGTCAATGTATGGACAAAAATATCCCCAGATGAGATTTGAAAAATACACGCAGGGGAAGTCATTCGACTCGCTGAGACATTTTTTTGCTAGGTTCTGTGCAGTCCCTCCCCCTCCAGATCCAATTTTGCTACCCATCTGTCTGTCCTGCTCATGTCCCCAGGGCAGACCCTTGTGGACCACCTCATGGGCTCCTGTGCCTGCTAGCTTCAGCTAATGAGGGCTTGGGCAGATATGCCAGAGAGGTCAGCAAGGGAGATCAGGGTGCCCATCAATCCGCTGTGACTGCTGCCCCTCCTTGTGCCCTCAGGGCCCAACAGTATAGCCTAGGGTACTGCGCAGTCCTTGTTCTCACATCCAGAAAAGGATGCCATCTACTAAACTTGCCTCAGATCACCTCACCTGAGTTTGTCCTGTCCCCACTGCCAGCGGGCCGATTGACACCTGGACTTTCTCAGACCTTTGTGCTAAGGCAACATCCCTCTCAAACTTGACCCTGAAGAAGGCTACTGAGATGAGTTTCTCCATTTTACCTCCCAGTTTTTCCCACACTTGAAGTTCTCTTTCAATTCTCTAACCCAGAGCCATATTCCCACAATTAAAGATAAATTGAGGAGACGCGGTAGGCACAGTAGGCTGAGGCAGGAGGATCATGAGTTCAGAGTCAGCCTCAGCAAAAAAAGCGAGGCACTAAACAACTCAGTGAGACCCTGTTTCTAAATAAAATATAAAATAGGGCTGGGGATGTGGCTCAGTGGTTGAGTGGCCCTGAGTTCAGTCCCTAGTACCAAAATCAAGTCAACATTTCTGCTACAATGTGGCTTATGGACCCAAGTATTCAGGCCTCTGTCCAAGGTACCAAAAAGTAAAGAATTTATCCATTCAGCTCTTGATGGACACCTGTGTTGCTTCTACCTTTTGGCTGTTGTGAACAATGCTTCTATGAACACAGGGGTACAAACAACTATTTGACTCCCTGATGTCAATTCTTTTTGATACATATATGTAGCAATGGGCTTGCTGGGTCATACAATACTATGTCTAATTTTTAAAGGAATCACCATTTGGTTTTCCACAGTGGCTGTACCCTATGTATATTTTCACTAGCAATGCACAAGGGGTCCAATTTCTCCCCATCCTCACCAACATGTAATATTTTCTTGTTTTTTAGAATGATCATCCTAATCAATGTGAAGAGAAGCTCATGGTTTTGCTTTACATTTCTTTAATGATTAATGAGGTGGGCCATCTTCTTAAGTGCTTACTGGCTATCTATATATCTTTTTTGGAGAAATATCTATTCAAGTTCTTTCTCCATTTCTAATTGAATTGTTTGGGTTTTTTATTGTTGGGTTGGTGGAGTTCTTTACATGCTTACGTGTCCTGGATATTAACCACTTATCAGATATATGATTTGCAAATATTTTTACCTATTCTGTGGGTTCTCTTTTTACTCTGTAGGTAGTGTCTTTTGATGGACAAAGTTTTTAACTGATGAAGTCTGATTTATTTATTGTTTCTCTTGTTGCCTGTGCTTTTGATGACATATCCAACAAATTGCCAAATATAGTGTCATGAAGTTTTTCCTCTGAGTCCTACAGTTTTAGGTTTTCTAATGAGGTCTTTGATCCACTTTGAGTCAATTTGAGGAGATGATAGGTTAGGATACAGCTTCATACCTTTGCATGTGGAAATCCAGTTTTCCCAACTTGTTGAAAAGACTAACCTTTCTCCCACTGAATAGTCCTGGCACCCTTGTCAATGATAATTTGAGCATATACAAGAGGATTAATTTCTGAGCTCTGCTTTATTCCGTTGGTCTCTGTTTGTCTCTATGCTGGAGTAGCATAGCTTTTTGATTTCTGTTTTGAAATCAGAAGGTGTGAAACCTCCAAACTTTGTCCTCTTTGAAGATTCCTTTGGCTATTCAAGGTCTCTCGAAATTCCACTTGAATTTTAGGATGGGTTTCTTTATTTCTGCAAATAAAAGATCACTGGGATTTTGATAGGGATTACATTAAATCTATAGATCCCCCTGGGTAATACTGACATCAATTTTTAGTTTCCCAATCCATGAACATAGGATACCTTTCCATTTATTTGATCTTCTTTAATAAACTCACTTTTTATAACCAGGAAAACTGTGACCATTCTTGGTAGCTACACAAGCTCCAAAAATAAGAGATAGGTCTGAGACCAAAGCCACAACACTAGTCCCTGAGAGTCATGCCTGTCCTTCAATAGAAGCAGCTCTTGCAGGGGACACTTTCCTATCACATCTTTACTCTCAGGTGCCTGTATCTCCTGACCTGGTCTCTGACTTCTCACTCACTCACACAACAATTCATTTAGCTAATTAGTCCTTCAGGCTGATGGAGCTGAGAGCTGTTGTTCTGGGTGCCCAGCACCCATTCTCCCTTCTTCTAGGACAGCACCACAATACCCTTTGGGAACCACCTCTCCTGTCCTCTCTGTCCATGTGCTTTGGATGGGGCTGCCCCACCCAGGCTCCAGGAGCGGGCATCTGAGCCAGGCCTAGTTGATTGGGACATTTCATCTCCTTGGCCACAGTCATGGATTCAGAAATGAACACAGTGAATCCAAGGAGAACCAATCCCAGGGTTTTAACTGAAATGACACCAAAAATGGTACTTTGACACCACAAGACTATAAGCAGTAAGGATGAGGCGCCAGAGGCCACCAGACAGAACCAGAGAACAAACAAGCCAAGAGATGAAGAGAGAACATCATGAAGAAATCATTGCAGCACCTGGATTTAGTTGTGCCTAAAGTAATTAAGCTGTGAACTTTTCAGCTGTGTGAGCTAATTGCTTCCTCTTTTTTTTTTTTTTTTTTTGCCTTATAAGCTTGGATTCTGTCACAAACAAAGCAGTTGTAATTGAATCAACTGCAATCTAGCCCATAATACCAAAGCTAGACAAAATTTAAAAGTCATCTTTTCAGTGACTCTTAATTAAATATTTACATGATCATATTCCATAAAAGATTCAAGGTACCTTGCACATTTTATTTAATACAATAAAATGGAAATTTATTCATTACAAAAGCGCATCCTAGAAAAACAGATAAAAAGACAGAGATGTGGTTAGCATGTAGTTATCTATGTGTGACATAGGGACAAAAGGGTTGCTGAAGTTGTACAACAGATTTGGTTCTGGGTTACCTCTCATCCAAGGCAAAAAGCAAAATAGTTAATAAAATGGTTGATTTGATTATCCATTAATTTCAACAGCTTTCAAAATGTTCAAGAGCATCTAAAATCTATTAGATGCAATGTTCAAATCACTGTTGTAGTCTTTTCCAAGGAAGCTTTGTTAGTTGGTTGACAAAATTTCATCTAATGGTGCATAATTAGCACCTAACAAAACAAGAGAGGCTTCTTAAGGCCAAGGGCAGCTTATTTGTCTTGGTGTCCCTCCCAGTGATTGATAAATAGCAAGCACTCGATAAGTCTGTGCTTCCTGAATACAATTAAAGTATGCTCTGCTGCCAAGATCTAACTAGGCTCATGCACCTGTGAGAATCACAAATCCAATCAGAAAGAAAAAGCATCCCCACAAGACAGCTGAGTCACACTTCTTACATAAATCTTAAGTCTCTGACATATTTTTAGATCCTAGTCTAATATGAACTAAATCATAATGAGACACTTCCCTATACACTTTGGATGAAACTAGAAAAAGAAAGCTGCTCACTCAAATTAAATTGTATGCTTTCTACATCATATTGGTTTTGCTGATAATTCACTTATGCTAAATGTCAATTTCAAAAGCTCTGGGTCTAATTGCAAAGGCTTTAGTCAGTAGTCAAAACAGAGACATTGAACAGTAGAGTTAATTAGAGAAATTTGGGGGGTGGATGAATATCATTAAGAAGCATCTGTCCTTAGTGGGATGATATCTATGTAATTGAAGGAACTGGGTCTGAGAAAGGATGTCAGTGGTTTGTGCACTGTTATCCAGGAAGCTGAAATACATGGTGTACCAGGAGGGGGATTTCCCTGGGAAAGAATTCATGTGTTTGCAAAAACTTTTGTGGAGGCCCACATTGCCATATTGCAGAGACGCTGGTACAGCTTAGTAGATAAGAGGATGATCTTTTGGCTCAAGTTTTTGTTCCATTCTTTTCCAACTATATGACCCTTCTGGAAGGTTCATAACCTCTCTCTTAGTTCCCTGTCATATAAAATGAGGGTAAGGATAGCTCAGAAAGATGTATTGGGTATTTTGTAGCAAAATATTTGTAAAACCCACCATGGTTCCCAACATATTGTAAGCCCTCAATACAAAATGTGTGTGTGTGTGTGTGTGAGAGAGAGAGAGAGAGAGAGAGAGAGAGAGAGACAGAGATGATGGTTCACGTGGCTATCAGGAGTACAATCCAATGTAAATCAGAGAATAGGCAAATCTCTGATGAGTTAGCTATTTGAAATGGATTCATTTCACTTGAGACATTTGATACATTTTACATAGTAGATTCTAGTTTGATTTTTTTAAAATAGTAAGTGTATTAGAAAGACTCAAGGAAGCATCACATGAGAAAATTAATATAAAACCCCCTAAAGCACAGCAGGTACTCAGTGACACAGCATCCCTCCTGTCATGGCCAGACCCCAGACAGCCTCACCCATGCCATGACTGTCTACATCATCCGTCCAAGTAGCAAGTTACACTTACACAAGACTGATTTGAAATGGGGGACCCAAGTCATTTCTTACCAACATTTGTATTTTGATTGTCAACTACACAGCCTAAAACCCCTCCTCCCTACCTGAACCATCAGGTTGCTTTTGGTATTCAGGACCTTCCTCTCAGCATCCTGGAATGCCTTCTGCAGCCGCTGCTCCATGGTCTGAGCAAACTTGCAGGAATGTATGTTATCTGACTGGCTCACAAACTGTAGCACTAGAATGAGAATGAGAAATCAGCACTCACCAAAGCTTTACATCTCAGTTCCTCTGAGTGGATACCTAATAGCTCCTAGTAGCAACCATCATCTAAAACAGTATGATTTCAGGTTAGAGAAATTAGGCAAATAAACAGACCAGACAAGGTTTGATTTTGAAAGTGACTTGTAACAAAGAACAAATTCAAAGCATGATCTATAACCTGAGAGTCCCTCCAATGCAAAAGACGTTGTGATTTTATTTGGATGGAATATACACACATCTGCTCAAAGACCAACAAATAATAACCTAAGAGAGATCATGACTTCTATTTCTTTGAAGGGACAGAAAAAAAAAATCAATCGACCTCCATTACTAAGTTGATTGTTTCCATTTCAATGGTTTCTCCACTCTTGTGGTTTACAAACGTTGCAAATCAGAAATCACCAGGGAGCTTGAAAGAAAGAAAGAATCCAAGGTCTAAGCTCAGAGATTCTGATTCAGTGATATTTGGGATCTCCAGCTCCAAACTACAGATTTTATGGAGACTCAACTTTTATTGGTGTCCACTGGTAATGCAGGAAAAAAAAAGCAATATGGTACTCAGTGCTCATATGTACTAATTATAAGTTGGGAAGAAAAGCTCCTAATATGGGGCATTTCTAATAAACTCAGGTTAGAAAAGTTTAGGCTGATGAGCAGGGCACTTGGACATTTGATTAGCAGGACACTTTAAAGAAGGTACACAGGGACTTTAAAAGATGGCAAAGCAGGCGGCAATGGAGTTTTTAGACAGGTATCCACTCAGTACCACCCCTGATCTTAGACTGCATAGGAATCCTTTCCTTCTGAGTTACTTGCCTGTTTTCAGCTGGAAGTAGCCTGCAGGCTGGGGCTTCCATGAGGAGGCAAGGACGGCCACAGACTGTAAGTTTGGGGTATGTTGCTTCAGATCTGCAGTGACGTTGCTGACTCCATAAACACCCAGCATTTCTATCACAACAGCAGGCAAGTATACCAACCTTCCTTTGGTAGCATAATAACCAACTGTGATGTTGTGAGAATGTTCCAGAATGTCCACCTACAAAACAAATGGACCCCCAGAACTCACTGTTTATTTCCGCAGTACTTTAAGTTCTTAGTGCTTCTGAGAACCACAACTGTTACTTAGCAAGACAGGGGAATAGGATTTTCTCCTTCCACAAACATTCTGACCCTCTTGTACATCATGCATGGATTAAAGCAGAAGTATGACAATGCAACAAAATAAAATTTACATCAAATCTACATGGGACTGAATTAAATCTGCTTTTGTCTATTTTGAAGTGCCTCAGTATAATCCTGTGAGCACTCATTATTACCTGAAAGGAAGAGAAGAGATAGTGGACAGACAAAATTTCCAGCAAATGGGATGCTGGAGAAAACAGTTTTATTATGTTTCTCATCATTTGTTAGAATAAAAAGGCAGAAATGATAAATTAAGTGGGGCATCTTTAGGAGATGGGTCAAGAAGTAAACAAAGTAAATTCCTTAATCTAGAAGCAGAGAGAAGACTTGTTTAGACTTGGCTCTATCTTTGGCTGGGACACTAGTTCAAGGCCAGGGCACGGACAAGTCACAGAGAGTTTGTCTCACAGCTGAGTCAAGGGACACCCAATGACCTGAGCTCTTTCTATCTCAACAGGAACATATGGAGGCTTCAGAATTTATTCTTATTTTTTTTCCTTTTTTGATGTTGTATATTAAGAATTCTGAATGTTTGTTTTTGTTCTTTATATATATAAATATAATGCTTGTTATAGAATCAGCATTTCTGGAAGACAGAATAACAATTGCCTCTAATGTATCCACCATCACTGTAATATAATTATACAACAAATTCTAGGTTTATTTCCTTTCAGTCCCCCTAGTAATACATGTATATTTCACACATATAAATATATGCATGTATATACATATATGCATGCACTATAGATATTGCTTCATAACCTACTCTTTTCCTATTTATTTATTTGGTGGTGCTGGTGATGGAACCCAAGGCCTTGTGCAAGTACTCTATTGCTGAACTATATCCCCAATGGGTTTTTTGTTTGTTTGTTTGTTTGTTGATTGGTGTTTTTTTTTTAAACAAAAGAATTTTATTATCTCATAATTCTGGGGGCTGGAAGTCTGAGATCAGGGTTGGCCAGCATGGTAAGGTTCTGGGGAGGACTCTTCTTCCCACTCTGCAGACAGCTGCCTTCTCACTGTGTGCTCATGGGACCTTTCCTTAGTGGGCACTTGCAGAGTGTCCCCAATTTCTTTTTACTGTGGCAAAGTACACATCTCATACCATCTGCCTTATTAACTGTCTTTAGCTGTACAGTTCAATGGTATTAAAAACATGTAATGGGTACCCAGCACCACCCCATCTCCAGAACTCTTTTCATCTTGTAAAACAGAACGTCTCATGTCAGGGTGTTTTCAAGGCCTGCTTTCCCCCTCATTCTTGCATATCCACCAGAAGAGTCATGTGGGACTAGTGGGGGACATGGCTCAGTGGTAGAGAGCTTGCGGGGCATGCATGAGGTCCAGGGTTCAAGCTCCAGCACCACAAAAAGAAAAAGATAAAAATAAAAAGTGTCATGTGTGTTTTCCAAAGAAATCAAGGTAATGGATTTTGCAACAGGATGGGTGTGGTTTGGTCCCTCCAAGGTGCATTATCATTGGTTCTTTACTAAAGATGGTGTAAAAAATGATAGAATGAGATGGACATCATTACCCTAGGTACATGTATGACTGCACATATGGTGTGATGCTACAACGTGTACACCACTGAAATGAAAGGTTGTGCTGCAGTTGTGTACAATGAATCAAAATGCATTCTGTTGTCATATATACCTAATTAAAATAAATAAATTAAACAAAAAAAGATGATTGTAGGTGAAACAAGAGAAGCTTCATGGCAGACCATAAACAGCTGAAATGACAGTCAACTCACCCAATGAGAGAACCGCTCCCCTTTCAACCCTTCTAGTTAGCTCAAAGAACAAGCCAAAGCCAGGTCAGGAACGATTTGCTTTCAACACCTCCCTGACCCTTGCTAGTTCTTCTCTTTAACAGACAAAGAGACATGAAGAACAGCCTTGGATTTAACAAGCTGTTTGGGTCCCATGAGTCTCACTTTTACCACAATCTTTATTTGTGGCAAATGATCCTTATTTCCACGTATGGTGGTAATAGCAAATATCCTTTCAAAAGAAATGCATTTAAAATGTTTAAAGTGAGACACCAATAACTACAAAATAAATATTAAAAAATTCTCTCTCTCTCTCTCTCTCTCTCTCTCTCTCTCTCTCTCTCCCCCCCCCCCTTTAAAAAAAATAAAGTGAGGGATGGGGTTGTAGCTCAGCTTGCACTTGCCTAGCACATGTGAAGCACTGGGTTCAATCCTCAGCACCATGTAAAAATAAATACATAAACCAAAAAGGTATTGTGTTCATTTACAACTAAAAATAGTTTAAAAAAATTTGAAGTGAACTTAGCCTTAAAGAAGAATGAAATTATGGCATTTGCTGGTAAATGGATGGAACTGGAGAATATCATGCTAAGCAAAATAAGCCCATTCCAAAGAACCAAAGGCCAAATGTTTTCTCTCATATGAGGATGCTAATTCACAAGGAGGGAGAGAGAATAGAGGTATTTTGGACGAGACAGGGGATAGTCAAGGGAGGGGAGAGGGCATGGGGATAAGAATGATAGTAGAATAAATTATTATTATTATGATAGTAGGATGAATTATTATTATTACCCTGTGTGGTTCTTTACTGTAACTCTACATCATGTACAAACAGAAGAATGAGAAGTTATACTCCATTTATATATGATGTGTCAAAATGCATTTTACTATCATGTATAACCAATTAGAACTAACAAAAAATATATTTAAAGAACTGAAAGAAAAAATTTAAAGTGAACCAATTTGGGTCTGAGATGAGGTGCAGAAAATACGAAAGCTGTGTGGGTAGTTGGAGAACAGCTGAAGTTTATTGAAAACTTAATCAGGCGACTAAATGGGAACATTCACATTTCAATGGTCAAGTAAAATTTCTGGAGTAGAAACCACACAACCATCCCATGGAGTATGTTACAACCATCCCATGGAGTATGTTTCTATTGTTTCTTTCCTTTTTTCCCTTCCCTCCCTCCCTCCCTCCTTCTCTTCCTGTCCATCTTTCTTTCTCTCTTTCCTGTCTCTCTCTCTCTCTCTCTCTCTCTCTCTCTCTCTCTCTCTCTCTCTCTCTCTCTCTCTCTCCTTTAGAATTGTAGAAGACAGACTGACAAGGACCCATAAACTATGTGCCAAACCCATTGCTAGTCCTTGGTGTGGTGGGCGGAGAGGGGACCACTGAGCTGAACACAGCTGTAGATCAGAACATCAAAGGAAGAAGCCGGAACAATATTTCTAAGTGGTATAAAAGGGAGTCCACTGACTGCCAATCACATTTACTGCTCTAACACTTGGAGTCAAACCAAAAGAGTGTAAAACAAAGCTTCCATCACTTGGACATGCCACCCAAATCAGCCAGCAGTTGTTAAACAGTACTTGGCATTGAAGTGTTCAGAGGTGGGGGAAATGTTTACTTCCCTGTGTGCTGCTGGCAATTTTAGCAAAGTTGGACTCAATTTACAAGTCAGAATGATTCTTAAATGTCCAGAAATAAATCACTATTTAAAATGGTGTGAAAGATAAAAGAAAAAGCAATGGATGGTTTCTAGAAAATTATACAGACAATATTAAATGCTCTCCCTACACAATGGGAAAATGGAATCGTTTAAAACAATATATCCAGGCTTTTTAAAAAAAATCAACATAGGCAATTAGTCTCAGTTTCCCATCTCCAGCCACAGCTATTTACCAAAATGAAGAAAGATTCCACTTCTGGAAAATGTGGGTGTGGGGGGAGGATAAAGACAATCTATTTTTTTTTTAATATTTTATTTTTTTTTTTATTTCTCGGCTGACACGACACAACATCTTTGTATGTGGTGCTGAGGATCGAACCCGGGCCGCACGCATGCCAGGCGAGCGCGCTACCACTTGAGCCACATCCCCGACAATCTAAACAACACCTGGACCCCTGGGGGAGGTGGAGACGGGTTAGCTGGGTGCAAAGTGAGGAGCTTACATGAGCAGAGATGTCGTTCTGGTGGAAAGCCTTCCGCAATGCCTGCGTGAGCCCTCTGGCTACATTGATCTTCAAGGACTCAATGCTCTGTCCTCTCCTTTGGGTTATAAAGAGAACTGTGGGGGGAAACAAGCATGGTAATCAGAGTAAGGTCCAAACCTCATAATGAACATGCCCTCCCCTCCTCTGGCCACCATCTCCTACAAATTCTGAACAAAGTTGAGAAGCAAAGGCCCACCAATGAGGGGATTGGTTGGGACAGAGGCTTTGTTGGTCCTGCTAAAGTTTGAAGGAAAGAAGGTCCTAGCCATTTGTGTGGCCCTGACAGACAAAGATTACACTGGTGGCACTTCATTTCTGACACGTGTTGCCTCTGACCTTGAAAGCCAGGCTCTCTGGGCGGGGGGGCTGCTCTGGATGCTGCAGCCCCAGACAACCCTGAAACAGGAAGGACAGAGACAGGGATGGAGATACAGGATGGGGAAGAGGCATCTGTGATTGAATGTGACAAGTGCTATTGGAAGGGAAGCCCAGGATGCTGTTAGAGCTTCTGAGAGGAGCATCCAGTGCTGAGTTGAACAAGGGGCTGGGATCAGGGAAGGTTTCCATGGGAACTGATGCTTTGGCTGAGTCTCAAAGGATAATAGGAGTGAGCTAGGGGAGGGGAGGGACTGCCCCCACCTAGTACCAGCAGAGGGAACGCCAAGTGTAAAGTGCAGGGGACAGAAGTGAAATACTGCAGTGTGCAAATTTAGGGCAATAGGAAATGAGGAGTTCTCAGCAAAGGAATGCATTTCAGAAGGTTCCCTTGACTGCAGACTCCAAAGCAGATTGTAGGGTGGGGTTCTGCAGGCAGAGAGAGGAATGTGGTTAGTGTTGCAGAAATTTCAGTGAATAAGGACGACAGCGTGAACCCAGGAAGTGGTGGTGTGAACCAGGATGAGAGACGGGGTTTTTCAGGAGGGATAACTGAAAGCAGCTGGTGGCTGGTTAGACATGGCTGGGGATGTGGGGAGAGAAAGAAGAGAGAGGAGAGGATGCATGGGGGTGGGAGGCTGCCCCTCAGAGGAGAAGGCGTGGGTCTGGAGAGAGTGGGGAGGGGGAGCGGAAAACCAGATGGGATCATTTATTAAGAAGCAGAAAGAGATACTGTACTTTCTGCTATGCCTAGTTTCACGATTTCCCATTTTAGAAAAGGATATGTCTCAAGATATAATTTCATTTAATTCTTTGCGGGGCGAGGAGGAAGGCGGGATGCGAGCATTCAGCATTGGCATGCTCTCTCAAATAATTTGTCTAATGCTTTTTATAGCAGACACTACCGCACTATTAAAAGCACCCTGTGCACTTGAGGGCTGCTCTGCTACCACCGGGAACTGGGGCTAAAAAGATAGCATCCCGCTTTGCCCACGGTTCTAGGGCTGCCTGCAGAGCTTTTTCAAGAAACTCTCCCCCTTAAACATGAAAAATAAATCCGGGGCTCCCACCTTGTAAACCGTAGCTGTGCTTTTTGTATCTGCTGATTAAGAAAACATGACAAAAAGCTTTTCTGAATTCTGCAGCCCTTTCCAAGACTTTGTATTAAACAAATCACATCATTTATTCATGCGAGACATCCCTGATGCACTCTGCAGGCAAAACACGATGCAAGTTGGCATTCTTAGACCTGTGGTTTCCCAGGGGCCTCTCATGTCAGGACTGATCCTAGAACTAGAATCCATGTCACCTCATGTTCCTCCCCTCCTTTGACACTTGTTGAAGATCAAGGTTTCTCAACCTCAGCATACTGATATTCTGGGTTGGATTATTCTTTTTTTGTCTGGGGCTGTCCAGTGCGTTGTGGGGTATTTAGCAATATCCCAGGTCCCTATCCCACTACAGCTCAGTAGCAGCCCCTCCCACCAAGTGCGATAACTAAAAATGTCTCCAGACGTGGCCAAATGTCTCCTGAGGGAAGGAAGACAAGGTCACCCCAGATGAGAAACATCGATCTCAAAGAGAAACAATCCTGCTATCTCTCTGAGGCCAGGCTGTGGCTTTCAAGTCCAACTGGAAGGACAGTGGCCTCTCACCTGTCTTCACCAGGAGTTTATCAGACATCTGACATTCCAGGTTGGACGCCATTTTGCCAGTTGTGACCACCGCAGTGGACGAAGCAGGGAGAGAAGCATCCGTGTTTTCTGCTTGCAAAGGGGGCAAGCGGGTGGCCTTCACTAATGCTGTAATGGAGGTCAACGCTGCGGTGACCGTCAGGGGGCGAGGGGTGGATGCCCTCGGCGTCTCTGGCTTGGTGGGGTTTGGGAGGCCTGTGTGCATGGCTTGTGGCTTCCTGGGGAGGTGTGTTGTGGACAACAGGCCCGAGGCAGCACCCGTGTCCCCCTGCATGGCTGTGTGTGTGCTCATGGTGTGTGCTGTTCTGGCAAACATGTAGGTTGGTGTGAACGGGAGGGCTGTATAGATCGCCCCTGCTGTTGCCTTTGGGCCAGATGCTGCCTTGTTGGTGACATTTTTAGCTAGAGCAGTGGTGGAACTGCTCTTGGTTAAGCCGCTGCTGCCGGTGCCCTTGGCAACCAGGGCTGCAGACAGCGCCTGTGGACTCGACTTCTTCAGAAACAATGTGGCCGCTGCCGCTGCTGCTTCTGCTGTTGGCTCTACCTTGGATGACACCGAGGAGTCCACTGTAAAGAGAGAAGAGGCAAAGCTTGTCACTGGCTGGGAATACATACGACACTTGTTCTGATGATGAATGGAGGGAACCTATGGGTTAGCTGGGGTGAGGAGTGTCAGCTCTCTGGGCTGGCAAGCAAAACAACTTAGGCTCATTAAGGTAATTAACCATAATGAGAATGCCGCTTACAGCCAAGCCATGGTTGGTAAAAAGGGCATAAATTCTGAATACTTAAAAAAAAAATGAAGTGGGTAGAGGATCAACTACGTGTCTACTTGGGCTGCTAACTCTCACTTCTGAAGGGGAGGTATGTGCCTTCAGAGCAAAGCTGGGTGTTGAGCTTGAAGATGCTTTGGTCCCCGAAAGCAGTCATACCTGTTTTTTGGGTACCAAGAAACAAACTACCTGCATTAGTGGTTGCACCTGTCCATTTCTTGGGGTGCTGGGAAGCTTGCAGCACTTTGGAGGGGGTCCTGGGGAAGGCACTGGTTGATAGAGGAGGAGATTCAGCAGCTGACTGATAGCCAAGATTGCTCCGGAATGACGTGGAAGCATTTATTCTGGGTGATGGGTAGACGTCACTGGAAATGTGGGACCCTGTATCCGTTCCATCGGAAAGCATGTCCTGCAAGCTTGTTGTAGAAGATAGACGTGGCCAGGTCAGCCAAAAAGGATGGCTTGACTGGGCAGAACGTTGACTTGTGGATGGGTAATATTCAACTTTGGCTGTTTGGAAGTCTCTGGGATGGTTGTTATGGCTTGTGGGCCAGAGGTCTGTATGATTTGCGGCCAAGGTGACATCCGACTGCTGCACAGGCTGGTTGGTGCTTGTCCTAAGGACCAGATCTTGAATGTTAAAGCCTTCTGCAGCCACTGAATGCCCAGCAGTATCTTTGATATTCTGAGATTTTACTGCTTTGGCAGCTGAAGTTAAACCCTGGGGAAGAGAAGTGGCAGCTGAACGAACTTCCCAACTGGCGGAGTTAATTGTGTGACCATTTGAACCATCACTTGTTTGCTGCTGCAAGCCAGATATTGTGGAATCTCTGGAAAGGGTTCCTGTTTTTGCTGAAAGAGAACTCCAGAAAACATCTGTGGTTGTTGGCTTTTTCGTGTCTCCCATTGTTGAGAAATCATCAGCATCAGTGGAGGAGGGAGATGCTGTCACCTGCTTGGAAGCAGAAACGGGCAATTCAGAATGGCCCTCAGCAGCTGTGTCAGTCTCCAGCTTGGTGCTGGCGAAGCCAGGAGATGGGAAAACCAGGTGGGTGGTCTGAATGGTGGGCCTGGAGGCTGGAGGTGATCCTGAAGGAAGGAGGTTTGTTCCTGATGTTGTAATGACGGGAGATGACATTGGATCAGCGCTAAAGTCAGAGCGGAATCCATTTACAGTGTGAGGACTCAAAACTTCTTTACTTGGAATAGTCACATTTGCCTTTTTATTTTTCCCTAAAAAGGCTGTCACGCTGACCTCTTTCTGCAGGGGAAATGTCCAAGTTGTGGAAAGAAGATCAGGAAGGTTCCTTGAGAGGAACAAGTCTGTGGCTGCAGGAGGGGCCCCGTCATTGCCTTCTTCTTGAGGTGTGGGCATTTCAGGTACAAGGGATGGCAAGATACGCTCTTCTGCAGGCTGAAGGACAGTGATCATGGAGGGAAGGTTGCCTTTCCCATTTGATGGCGATGCGGGAACTGTCCCAGAAAGGACGGCTTGCCCTTGACCCAGAGGAGTGAAAGGCAGCAGAGCAGGCACCAAAGATGTGTGTTCGGTTGAAAGGGCAGGCCTTCTGGAATTCTCTGGATCTGCTGACAAATGTGGTGGGTTAGCAGGGTCACTTGCAGTAGTAGCAGGGGCTAGCTTTCTGCTGGTCATTTCTATGGTCACTGATTCTGTAGTCCGAAACAATGAAAGCTCAGCCGCCTGGGTCGCTGCTGCCGTGCTCTTAAAAGTTGGCAAAGACACCCCATTGTGCGCTCTTTTAGCCCCTGCAGTGTGGATTGGGTGGGTGGATGCAGGACTCGAAGCCACTTCCATCATGGACCATGAGGGGGTCCCACCTGGAAGTGGAGGAAGACCTCCAGGTGCTAGGGTCGGGGGAGGCAGACGGGCCAATTCTGCCATGGAGCTTAAACCCCCAGGTGTGGGTGAGCCTGTAGATTGGGGACCCTCTGTTGGGGACAGTTCAGAGTACTGCTTTGTTGAGGATCCAGAAAAACTTAGATGAGGGACACCTATGGAACCCTGGGCATTTGGGGATGGAATGTGGTTCATTTTGTCAAAAGCTGGGATTAGGGCATTAGCTACAGTCTGAGCTGAGGAGGAGTCGGGTGGAGCTATTTGGGGGAACAAAGGCACATGGGTGGGACGCTCTTCTGGTTTAGAGGAGGTGATGGAATGAGGTGAGTTGGAGGTCAATGGAGAGGATGAAGGTGGAGGAGGAAGTGGGAGCATATCTGATCTCAGGGGATGCTCCGAAAGGGAAGGAGTCCCTACCCGCGGCTGAGATGGGGGGACGGCACTCAAGGTCACCGATGGGACTGTGGACCACGGGGGAAGCATGCGGGCGTGAGGCAAACCTGACACGTCCGCTGCTTCTCTTCCCCCTGGAGGCCTCGGTTGGACCAGGGACTCGCTGGAATCTTTAGAGGGCTCCAGGGAGGCGCTCTGTCCGCTTCCTTGGTAAAGGGAAGGAGAGAAGTCCACATGAGCCCTGGCCCTGCGGTGTGCTCTGGGCGGAGGTGTCCGGGCTAACTGTAGCAAGCTCGTGTTATCAGGGGACTGTTCCAGCACATTCTTGATTCTGTCCACTGCCAAAGAAGACTTGACTTCCGAGAAAGGCCATGTTGGTGAAATTGGTAACAACTTCCCATGAGGAAATGACTCCGGGGTTGGGGTGACGTGGATCTGCAGATTATCTGCTCCTGTGAAACAAAGTTTTTGCAGTAAGGCATTGGAATCAGGAAGGTGCTGGAGGAGTGGGCAAGACAGGCCCTTCCTGGTCTTAGAGCTTATTCAAACAACGAGTTAAATCTCTACAAATATCCACAGGATGGGGTCGGTGAGAGCATTCTTTGATGAAGGGATATTTAAGCAAAAATGTGAAAGATATTCACGTATTTTTTTAAAAAAAATCTACCTTCATTCATACCAACCTATAAAGTATCAATTATTAAAAACAATAAATAGATGGGAAAAAGGCCAGTGGAGTAGAAGAGGGGGAACCGGATATAGGGAAAAAGGAGAGGGAGGAAGGAAGGAGGTACTGGGAACAAATGACATTCCATGCACATGTGACTAGGTCCAAAGGAACCCCAACATTATGAATAGCTATAATACACTCATAAAAACATTTTTAAAAAATATCTTGTAGCACCTATGAGATTTGAACCATAAAACTCGCAACTTAGAAAAAAAGGTAGCTACCCGTCATGACCAATGACACCAAAAGTAAATCTCCTCCAAGAAACTCATATGCCCAACACTCTTAAAGGACGATGCCTCTGAGCGTGGATCTTCTTTTAGGTCTCTAAGGCATCTCCACTGAAATATCTGAGGTTGCCCGTTTGGAATGATGGCGCCAATGAAACATATTTCTCTTCTTGGGTTTAAAAGGATCCCTGATGTTATCGTTCACACCGAGTCAAGTAGCAAAGGAGATTGCTTTCAGATTAGGCTGTTTCAGAAAGAAAAATGACTCACCCAACCTAGGACAGGAGACACCTCTCACAAGGCCTGGTGTCACTATAAGCACCTGAGGAGACCAGAGCTGTCAGAACTAATGTGTGAAACCTTAGGCAGGGGAGGGGGGGGCTCCACAGGAAATGGGGAGATGAAATTTCAGGAAGCTGGGAACTTCACCCATCCTGTCTGATGATTCCCCTTTCCACAGTTCCTGAGGATTGGTGGTGCAGAGTGGCTAAATGTCCTTAATGAATATTTTAAAGATTCTTCTAGAGCCTTCTACATAGGGCTATTTGATATAAATAATCACGTCAAGAGGTGAAGTCAGAAACTATGGGTCTGCTCATATCCTCAGCCCCCTGTAGCTGCATATGAGTGTCTATACAACTGTCACATGGAGATGGTGACAACAAGCACATCCAAATTACCCTCTGGGCCATGGTGAGCAGCAAATGAAATCATTATCGTGGTGGAAGGACAGATTTCCAGAGACGCACTAAACAAATGAGCTGTTGTCACAGGCTCTGCGCCCTATGTTTGTGTGTTCAATGAAAGAGGACACTGTGGTCCAGACAAGGGACACCCTTTGTCGGAAGCCACATAACTGATCAGGGGCAGAAGCAGTTCTGGATGTGGAGGCTCCTCTCTCCTGTGCGGGGCTTCCTCTCCACCATGCTTTTCTCAGGTTGGTACCTATTCTTCACATGGCATTCTGCCAACCAAAAGAGCAAACAACTAAAGCTAAAGTCTTATTATATTGGAGCTTTTAGAATCAGCAAGATTTTCTGCAGTCCCAAAAGCTAAGTAGTAATTTTTCCTTGAAATGATCTTTACCGTTGCCTTTTGTAAGGTTTGGAAAAGTAAGGAGTATCTTTCACTCTGAATTAGGGAACACGTGAAAAAAAAATTCCCGACTCTTTGCTTTCTTGTTTTTAAAATTTCCCATTCTTGGAATTTGCAGATGCTCAAGAAATTGTCCTCAAGTCATCTTTAGAACATGCTGGGGTGTAAGCCAATACTATAACCATCTTTAAAGGATTTGTTGATGATCCATTTTGTAAGCAATACCAAGCCCTTCTGGGCAAGCCATCTAACAAGCCCCACTTAGCCTGAGTGGCTCCTTATAACCAGATCAGAATCATCAGGGCTCCTACCTGCAGAGCGCAAAGCTCCCTCTGGCCTCTGCTAGCCAAACCTCACCGTAAACACAAATGAATGGCAAGATGTATACAGCTTCAGGACACCAAAGTGTACACAGTATTGTGTTCAAGTATGTGCAAACCCTGGGAAATGCTTCATAGTTTGCAATGGATGTGCTTCTATATCACCACATGCAGCCCAAGGAGCCATTCACCCCCAGTCAGTTGCAATGTTACATGGAGGGCCGATCCTGCTTTCACACCTCAATCCTTCCTGTTCATAGCCTCAACTTCACACTTTGCATGCAATCTGGGAACATAGGTGAATATAGAATCTATATAAGGTCATTCTGCATTTTCATGTTTTCCAGTTACATTTTAGAGTCCATTTTTGTTGCTTAGATGTTGGGTAATATTTATGCATGATTTCTTCTTTTGTACTTTCATGGAAATAGATTTGACCATGAGTTCAACTCATGGATTCAAGAGTCAAAACAAGAATTTATCTTGTTTCAAATAAATAGCCTGTAACTCAAAAAGAATGCTGTAACCCAAGTACCTTTTGCTTTCAGTAAGATGACTCATAAACTCTTGCACAAAAATCTTTGCCAACAGGACGGAAGAAGAATGGGTCATTGGGTGATAATGTAAGGGTTTTGAATCTAACTGAGTGATCACAACCAAAGAAAAACTCCACAACAAAGTGAAGAAAAATTATCTCTAGTGGATTTATTTCTACTATATTCTGCTGTTTTCCCAATTAGAATTTGGTGCTCCCCAAGATAGCTCTGTTTCAAACGCCTCATGGGGAAAAGTTTCCACAGACCATTTTGAAGAGTTGTATGCTACCCTCCCCTGTGAGAATCCCGGATGCTGTTCACCATGTATTTCTGTTTCCACCTCCTGAGCAGGTGAAGTTGTGAAGTTTCAAGGCTAAACTTCCAGGCTACCTTTGGGGTTGGCTGAGGCCATGTGACTGGTTCTGAACAATCAGGTGTGGGAGGAAACGGTAAGCTTCACTTGTGGGCTGGGGCATTTAAATGCTGGAGGAAGATCCTCACTTCTTAAAAGGAAAGACCTGTTCTGTCAACAACAACAACAACCAAAACCCTAGAAATATTATATTCCTACAGGTTGTTGCTAAATTTAAAAAAAATGGAGGAAAAGAAAGAAACTAGAAGTGTTAAACTTGATTGCTGGTTTGCTGCTCTGGGTCCCTTGGGGATGAGGATAAGCAAAAGACCTCTCTGACAA
Organism: Marmota monax; assembly: GCF_021218885.2. Classification (NCBI taxonomy): domain Eukaryota; kingdom Metazoa; phylum Chordata; class Mammalia; order Rodentia; family Sciuridae; genus Marmota; species Marmota monax. The sequence goes on along the minus strand of NW_026692072.1, from coordinate 639,867 downwards.
AGGATGAACAGGTAACACGAGCAAGAAATTAGCCTTTGCTGTCATCGTAGTTTGGGTATTTTTTGTCATTGAAGCACAATTTACCCTAGCCTATTTAGAAATTGGTTCCAGAGTGGATATGGAACTTGATGTGTGTATATTTCCATGTACATCAAGTAAGATCTAAGACTAAGATCTCTGAAACCATGAGCACTCAAATTAAACGTTTCCTCCTTTATAATTGTTCTGGTTGGATCCTTTTAGTCACAGCAGCAAAAAAGCTGACTAAAGCACATCCCTACCCTCTCTTCTTGTGAGTTAGCATACATATATCAGAAAGAACATTCAGCTTTTTGGTGTTTTGGGATTGGCTTATTTCACTTAGCATAATAGTCTACAGATCCATTCATTTACCAGCAAATGCCATAATTTTGTTCTTCTTTATAGCTCAATAATATTCCATTGTGTGTATGTGTGTATACACACACACACACACACACACACACACACACTCACATTTTCTTTACCCATTCATCTGTTGAAGGGCACCTAGTTTGGTTCCATAGTTTGGCTATTGTGAATTGAGCTGTTACAAACATCGATGTGGCTGTGTCACTGTAGTATGCTGATTTTAAATACTTTGGGAGATGTTTTACATCATAAAGAAGAAACCAGTTTCTAAAGAGGGGTGCTAATTCTCAGACAGCAGTGAGATTCCTGAGGCACTCAAGGCTTCTCGACTGGCAAGGCACAGCATGCTGAAGTGGCAGTTTTATTGGAATATCTATTTATTGGAATATCTTATTTATGAAGAGAAACATTATCTTGAGTAGGATACAACAGTCACATGAAAACTAGGGCCTTCAAGGCACGCCAACAAACGTTTGCACCTGACGCTGACCCTGGAGAATCACTTTACCCTTCCCCCCAATGACAGTACTCTGACAGTAAAGATGCTTTAAAAGGCTGACTGGAGAGGACCCAGATCTGTCTGAACCATGCAGAAAGGGGGCTGCAGGTGTGATTTAGCACTCCAGGAACAGAACCAGGGCCAGGGGGAAGAGGCACAAGGAGAGATTAGACCCGAAAAGAACAGATTTCTCCAATTATTAAAACTATGAAAACCAGAATGATCTGGCTTCAGGTCAGTGAATTCTCCACCACTAGAAGAATCCAAAGGGGCATGTTTTAGATTGACTCAACTCCACCTTCCCTCCTTCCCGCCTCCATCTCTTCTGTCCATCTGTAATATGTGCCGTATGCCAGACACTGAGTAAAGGAATGTCATAAAGAAAAAACATACATAATCTATGGCTTCATAGAACTCACAGTTCTCAGGCAGATGTGGATGTAAATCAAACATTCTCACAAGTGTAAAAATGACAGATGCTTCATCCTTAAGAGCATGCAATGGGACTCGATCAAGGAAATGAGGGAGCACATCACTGGGGAAGTGACTATCAAGATCCAAAGAATGAATAGAGGGCTAATCAAGCAAAGAGGATAAAGGAAAGTATTCCACATAGAGAGATAAGCATAGGCAAAGGCCCTGGGGCAGGTAATAGTATGAGGACAAGGAACCGAAAGAAGGAAGCCACGGCTAGATTGGGAAGAACAAGGTGGGCATAAGATAAGGCTGCAGAGGTGGGTTGGCCAGACCACTGGAGCACTGTAGGTTTTAGTTCAATGGAGAGGGTGAGGGAAAATGATGTTCAGGAGCAAATTGGTATGTTGGATGAATCATTTTGTCTGTGGAGTGAAAAATTGACAGCATAGGGGCAAGAGTGAATGACAGGAGTCATAAGACACCTGCAGAGGACCACGCTCGAGATAATAGGAAGGTTGTAAAGAAGAGTTGAGCCATGGGCGGGAGATGAAAATAGATAATCCCTAATGGTCCCTTTTGATCCTAAGAGTTAAGGATTTTAGTTTTCCTCACATTTGTATTTATACAAATATGAATACAGCTTTAAAAAAATGGCTGCAGATTCTCCTTGATGCCTCCCACTCAGAGGGGGAGACTATATCCCCTTCTCCTTGAATCTGAATGCGCTTGAGTTTGTTCAGCCAGAGCGTGGCGGGAACCATGCCACTGGGCGTCATGAAGAGCTACTTGGGTGCCTGGGACGGTCCCTCGCGCTCCCTCCTGGAACCAGGACGCCCCTCCACACACAGCCCACGCCCCAGCAGAGCCCATCCCAACCACTCCAACCCCCAGTCCGGCTCAGCCACGCCTCCCCAGTACCCCAGCCCAGACACCAGGCACAAGAATGGAGCAGCTTCCAGACCATTCTACCCCCAACTCTCTGAATCACCCCAGCTGTTCAAATCTTCCCCCTTGAAGGCCCAGACATCGTGACGCAGAGACATACTTGTCCCCATCGCCCTATACGAATTCCCCAATCCATGGGCATAACTACCCCGAGGGGTGGTTGGCTGCACAGAAATACAATAAGTGAGGTTAATACACATGGGACGGTGTCCCTCCCTTTTGAGACACATTACAGGTTTAATCAGATTCTCAAAAGGAATCAGAAGTCAAAAAATAGTCAGGAACCCTTAATTTCAATGAAAAATAGTCCTTATGCACAAGATGTTATAATCATATCTATGAGAATTAAGTAAAATATACATCCGTATTAATTAAAGTTCAATCACAAAAAGCAAAAGAATAGAAGAAAAATTTTGAGGGGGCAATGAGAGCCAGGAGGTGTTTCTTAAGAAGGGAAAATCAATTTTGGAGTACAGGGCAAGGTCAAGTTACAGAGGGCGGGTCAGAGGCCAGCAGGAGGCAGCCAAGGGTGCCTTTTGTGATCCTCTCCTTGAGCATGAGCAGAACCTGTGACTTGCTTCTAACTGGTAGAACGTGGCAAGGGTGATGGGATGTTATTCGTGTGATTATGTCACCTGGACCTGCTAGCAGACTCGCCCTCCTGGACGACTTGATGAAGGAAGAGGCCATATTGTAAAGGTCCTCATGGGAAAGAGCCATGGGCAGCCTGGAGGACCTGCAGGCAGTCTCTAGGAGCCAGGTGCAGCCCCGTGGAGCTGACAGACAGAAGCTGGCACTCCCATGTGTAGCCACAAGAAATATATTCTGCTGCTGACCTGGCTGAAAGTGGATTCTTCCCCAGCCATGCCTCCAGATGACAATGTGACCCGGCCACCTCCGTGACTGCCATCTGAGGCCCTGTGCAGAGGACTCAGGGAAAGTGGCCCCAACCCCCTGACCCATGGGAAAATGTGAGGTAATCAAAAAAGGTTAAGTCCCAAACGTTTGTGGTAAAATGTTATATAGCAATAGAAAACTAACCCAGGTAGGAAGCCGGGAGCTATGGAAGGTTGTATGTAGGAAGAAGAAACAGAGGGCAAGATAACCGGATTGAAAAGTAGCATGAAGGATGGTGACAGGTTGACGTCTAGACAGTCAAAAAGAAGCACAAGTATGGGTTAGGGTTAGGGTTAGGGTTAGGGATGTAGCTCAGTGTTAGAGCGCTTGCTTAGCACATGTGAGGCACTGAGCTAGATTCTCAACACCACATAAAAGTAAATAAATAAAAATAAAGGTATTGTGTCCATCTACATCTCAAAAATTTTTTTAAAAAAAGAAGCACAAGTTTGAGTGGAGTATGGAAGGGAATGGGTTGTGAAATGAGAAGTTTAATACAGAGCCTGAGACTCACAGAGAAATTACCTGAATAGAACACAGGACCCTGCAGGAGCAGAAATAAGGCCACAGCAGCAAACCATGTTGGGATTAGTGCTTTGAGAACAGGCTGAAAACTCTTATTTCAAAAGTCCCATTTTTCAAAGGTGGAAAAATATTGAGCTATTCTACTCCAAATACCAAATTCTTGTTTTTTTTTTTTTAAACAAACTCCCACTGACTCCCCAATCCTCCCTCATCCCTCCCCCCAAAACATGACTTTTTTTCTTAGAATGACGTGGATTAGGAAAGATGGAGAGGAGATGGATTTATGTTGGAAATAAGAACAGAAGCGAGCAAGATGAGGCCCCTCAGAACACTGAAATGTGAAAATGAGCCGTCTTTTCCCATCTCAAGGAAAAAAGAATGGGTGGTCCTACAAAACCCGATTCAACGAACAATTTATACACGTGCATTTTAAGCTAAGTTTCTTCGAACCAGCTTTAAATAAAATTATCCTTCTCAAACCTTCTAGGAAGTAACAGTCACTCGTGGAAGAACATCAGCTTTAAAAATAACTTGCACAAATGGGGTCAGTGTGCAGAAGCAAGCACACGCAAGTTCAGTGCCGATGCCTCTGTGAGCTGAGCAAGTCTGCATAGAGTCCCAAGAACTTAGCCTTGAACTAGAATCGTCAGGAAGTAGTTCATTAACAAGGTGAAACTTGACCAAAGAGTTGAGAAACCTGGGCCAGGTCTGGACACCCAGAGCCTGTCATTGACTAGTGTCTAAAACCAGGCAAATTGCCTCCCTGGGTTCCTAGACCCCAGAGCCTGGCGTGGTACCACCCAGACGCAGAGGGACAGACCCTTCAGGTGTCTGTCTTCCTGAGCATCCTGGCTTTGCTACCTCATCATCGTCTGTACTTGTACACAAGACGCGGACCCGGCTGTGGTGTTGCTATGCCCATTTCCCCCATGTGACAAGCAGAACTTGAATCTTAAAAAGGCACACGGGTACCCAGAGCTCCTCTGTTGCTGGTCCCTCCCCTCCAGGCCTCTCTCCCTCAGCCCCTGTGCTCTCTCAGTGCCCAGCTTGTGGCTGCTTTTATCCCAGACCCTCCTTTCCAAAGCCCCCCGAGCCTGCTACTTCAGGAGTGTTCGTGCAGGTTCAGTGCTGTCCTGGACGGCTTGCTGGTTTGCTCAGAACCACTCAACCACAGACACAGTCCTTCCCCAATCAGCCTTGTTCCTTTCTTTGACTGATGGAGACATTAAGGAAAAGAACGTCCTGCTAGGCCACCCCAGGTGTAAGCAGGGCTGGGTCCAACCACAATCATGAGATGGTCCACTGCCTGCCGACAGGTTTCCATATCACAACACTAAGAACACACAGCCAGTCATCGACTGCTCTTTAATGTAGAAACTGAGGCAATCAAGGAATGAATGTTAACATCGAAGTCAACCTTCCCTTTATTATGTATCAGAGGGGGAAAAAATATCTGTATTTGCCTATGGGGCCCTAGAGGCTGCCTGAATCCAAATCTTCTCAAATTGCTAACTGTGTGATCTGTGTGATCTTGGACATGTGACTTAACCTCTCTGTGCCTCAGTTTCCTTATCTATAAAATGGGAACAATAACAGTATCTACTTCATAAAGTTGCTTAAAGGATTAAAATGAAAGGATACTCATAATGTCTGAAAACAGTGTCTGCAACACAGTGCTGAAAAAAATGTTAGCTATTATTGGTATTATTATCCTTATATGTTCAGCCCAGAACAGGCATGAATGCACTCAGAGTCTTCCTCGGAGGACCTGGATGCTACTCACAACTCAGAAATGCCTGCAAATCTTGCATTATCAGAATCCTGCACATCTAAACAGGATTGTAGTTCGCAGAATAATTTCATATCCAGCATCTGGTTCTTCACAGTACCCATGAAGTCGAACATCAATATTATCATCCCTGTTTTACAGGTGAGGAAACTAGGGATCAGAGAGGTCAAGTGCAGGCTTGGCAGCTCTCTGCAACACAGGGCAAGAAGCAAGGTTCCCTCCGTGTGCAGGTCTGGGTGGTGCACTGCGCCTCCAGAGTGACCTCCACAGATGGAGCCCACACGTGGCTTCCTTTCTTCGGAGCTGGCTGATGCATCTTCAGCAAACATTACTGAGCACAGCTCTAAATCACAGAGACCTGTCAGGCTTCGATTCCCAGAAGGTCAAAAGAGATGGATTAAAAGCCATTGCTATGCTGAAGCTTCCATCCCACACCTGACACCCACTTATGCGTCAAACCCTGGCAAGTTCTGGAGTTAGGTGCCTGAGATGCTCTTGCTGAAGAGGATTCCTCTTGGGGCTCTTTAAAACGAAATGCACCAGTTAATAGAATCCAATTGCCATTCCTTGAATCCATGCCAGCAGAGAGGGTTCTGTGCACGGCACGGACAGAAGCATTTTAACTTTCAAAGCTCTTTCACAGCTATCTGCCTTTCTAAAAAGTTTATTGCTTTCAAATCCTTTGTGAAACAGGTTTAGAAATAAAGCTGATCCCCACCCTCCCATGAGACCAGTAATACAATTTCACTTTCAATTTTGTAAACCTGGGTTTATATGATCATCACAGAAAATTTAGAAAAAACAGAAAAGTAGGGGAAAAAGAAGAAGAGTCCTATTCCTCCTTTGTCCCCTCTAACAAGCATATTCTAGCAGATCCAGAAAATCGTGATTCATACGGTAGGGAATGTAACTTATAGGCTTTGAAAGCCCGTGTTTGTTAAATTTATAGACTTGTAGCCAGGTATGGTGGCACACACCTGTAATCCCAGCGGCTTGGGAGGCTGAGACTGGAGGATCACGAGTTCAAAGCCAACCTCAGCAAAAGGCACTAAGCAACTCAGTGAGACCCTGTCTCTAAATTAAATACAAAATAGGGCTGGGGATGTGGCTCAGTGGTAGAGTGCCCCTGAGTTCAATCCCTGGTATAAAATAATAATAATAATAATAACAACAACAACAACAATTTATAGACTTGTGATCACAATGCACACCCAACTTCATATCTTTTTTTAAAATTTTTAACATTATATTAAAATCATCTTTTCATATTGGGTAAGGCTGCATGTTACTTCTACTAAGATGTGGCCCTTACGATTTGGCTGAATATCCTCCAACTATTACAACACAGGTTGCTTATAAATAAACATTCAGTACGATAAACAATGGTCTCATCTCCTTTTAATTTTGGCATTGCAATCCTTATGCAGCAAATAGGGCAGCCACAAGTGACCTTGTCTCCTGGACTAGGGTGACACACACACAGAAGGTCACTTGCGGGGAAGAATATTATCTATATCCAGAAAAGTAACACAATAGTACTTGGGAGGTTTCCCCTTTCTTCCTCCCCTGGTATCTTTTTGATGGGGTCATTAATAAGTTTAAATTCAATCATAAGAAACACAATTAACCACCAATAACCAATCTGCAAAACTGGGACAATCCTATCAGCAAACCTTCCCGAAGTTTCATATTAATTTTTGCTATTTTATGTTAAAGGCCCAAGGGGGAGTTGAGTCTGTTTCAATTCATTAGGCAAGAAAGACTTTAGGGATACAGGAAATTCTGTACCTAAAGAAGAGCAGCCAGAGGGTTTAGAGAGTTGGAAAGAAGAAGAAACAACATGACTGGTGCTCACACATTTGGTAGAGATTTGAATGTAAGCCTCTTCTAAGAGATAATCCCATAATTAAGATGTCATTGTTCCCACGACTCTTTATTTTTAGCTCTACTAGAGTACCTTCCCCTTTCTGCTTAATATTACAGCCAGTAATGTCCCTTATCTGCTCAATTATCTTGGTCACTTATTCCACAACTACTTATTGAATGCTTTCTCGGACACTTCATCACAAAGATGTTGAAACTGCAAACCTCTCCATGAAGGTCAGGCGTCACAGTGTAGGGTGTGGGGTCTGGAGTCAGAGTAGCTCAGTTCCTGGCCCAACTGCCTTGCTCCAGCTGGATGAATGTAGGCAAACTACGTGACCTCTCTGTGCCTGTTCACTCCTTTCTAAGATATGAATGATGCTGTTCTCCCAAAAATGTTTTGAAACTTGAAAACTTTAATCCATGTGGAGTGTTTGGAACATCTCCTAGAGCGTGGTCAGCTGTTAGTTATTATGATTCTCATCAAGGAGCACAAAATCTAATGAAGAGGTTTTAGAGTTGTATCTTCTCCCTAAACTATAACAGTTTGTGGACAATTTTTTCTATCTTCTCTGGAACTGTTCCTGTTTCCTACAATGGATCCCTCTTCTCCAACAGCAAACCTCCAATGAATGCCTGTGTAATCCATCTGGCTTTCTAAGCATCCTGAGGCTCACTGTGCTTCTGCATTAGATTTCTCCCTAAAATCTTCTTATTTCTGTAAGCAAACATGTGGGGGTTTTTGTTTCGTTTTGTTTTTGTTTTTGTTTCAGTTGTTGACTGACCTTTATTCTATTAGCTTATTTATATGTGGTGCTAGGAATCAAATCCAGTGCTTCACACATATGAGGCAAGTGCTCTTCGGCTGAGCTACCCCCAAGCATACAGTTTTGAAGAGGATTTACACAGCAAGGTTGCAAACAGAACACTTCTCCATGAAGAGTCCTCCTAAGTCTAACTACAGTTTTAACTGCAATGCCAAGAGGAGAAAGAGAGGCAGAAAAATATGCTTACACATATGTGTACTCTACATATTCTTTATATTTTCTTAATTCAAAGAATTCTTAACATTTCCCCAACATTCAGTTGAAACAGTCAATGCTATACCTAGAGAACATTTCATAGCCTAGAACGTTCTCCTAGAATAGATTTTTCCTAAAGAAAGCTATTTTTTCATATTTAAAAATGAGAAAGAGAGAAAAAAAGCCTCTCTCTCCTAAAAAAATTGATAGTTAATAAAAAAATAAAAGATTCAACCAACACATTTTAACACAAAGAACAGTCAAAAGGATAAATAAATTCAAAAGCCGGTCCTTCATGGGCTGGAATTGTGGCTCAGGGGTAGAGAGCTCACCTAGCACACATGAGGCACTGGGTTCGATCCTTAGCACCCATAAAAATAAAATAAAGATATTGTGTCCACCTATAACTAAAAAAGAAGAAGAAGGAGGAGGAGGAGGAGGAGAAAGAAAGAAAGAAAAGGAAAGGAAAGAAAAGCTGGTCCTTTAGTCTTTTAGGGGAAAAATAAAGAATAAAATAGTTAAATCATTCATACACCAAATTGGGGGGGGGGGAATCAGACGGGCTGGGGTTGTGGCTCAGTGGTAGAGCACTTACTTAGCACGGTTAGGCACTGGGTTCAATCCTCAGAACTGCATAAAAATAGATAAATAAATAAATAAAGGTATTATGTCCATCTACATCTAAAAAAATTAATTTTAAAAAAACTAAAGAGAACTACAAGACTTTAGGAAAGATAAAAAGCATAAATAAGAAAGAAATAAAAATAATCATAAGAGAATTCTACATACAAGTCTATGGCAAAACATTTGAACATTGAGAGGAAATGAATAATGATGTTGATGACCAAAATTAATCCAGAAATGGAAAATTTAAACAGACAACCAACTAGGAAAAAGAAACTATTATTGAAGATGGCACCAGGCCAGGTATATTCAGCTAAGTTCCACATAACAGTTTAAAAACAGGTAATTTCAATGTTATCAAAATAATTCAGGTCCTTGAAGTGCATGGAAATGTCTCCTCTTCATTTTATAAAACCAGTACTATTTTTTTTTTGTACTTGGTGTTGAACCCGGGGGCAGTTTACCACTGAGCCACATCCCCAGCCCTTCTTACTTTTTTATTTAGACACAGGCTTCACTATGTTGTCAAGGCTGGCCTTCATCTTGCATTCCTCTTGCCACAGCCTCCCAAGTTTCTGGGATTACAGGTTCACACCACAGTGCCCAGCTAAATTTTAATAATAAAATTCAATAGAGATATTTTAAAAATATTTTTTTTAATTAAAAATGATCCAAATATGTAAATGAATACAGGGCAGCCAAGCAAAAAATGAGTGGTTGGGTCATTTATGGAAGATGGCAGAAGTGAGCTAGGCAGTGATTCCCAATCTCCTCACAATGCAAAAAGGAGGCAGCAAAGGAAAAGCAGAACTGAGAGGGCTCTTAAGAGAAAGAAGCTCACAAAGTAGTCCTTCACCTAAAAGAAGAAATGAGAACTATACCAAGAGATGGGCAAGCATACAAACAATGTGAAAAAGCAAGGGAACCCTCCCAAACAGCCCATAATGCTTCAAGAACTGACTTAACTGACACCACAGTGAAGGAACTGTCAGAGAAAGAGTTTAGGAAGTTCATAGTTAAAATGTTCTATGAGCTCAAATAAGAAATAAGGAGTGACATTAGAGAGAAAATACAGGAAGTGAAAGATCGCTTTGGTAAAGAGATAGAGATTCGGAAAAAGAACCAAATGGAAATCTTGGAAATGAAAATCTCAATAAACCAAATTAAATATTCAATGGAAAGCATCACCAATAGATTAGACCATTTCAAAGACAGATAGATGAAGGCTCTGAAATATAAGCTAAGGGGATGCTCAATCTTTTCAAAGAATTAATATCAGAAAACTTTCCAAACTTTAAAAATGAGATGGAAATTCAAATATAGGAGGCATATTGGACTCCAAATATACAAAATCGCAATAAATCTACTCCACACATTATAATGAAAATGTCTAGCATACAGAATAAGGATAGAATTTTAAAAGCTGCAAGATAAAAACAACTGGTCACATTTAGAGGTAAACCAATCTGGATTTCAACTGATTTCTCAAACCAGGCCCTATGTAAGCTAGGAAGACTTGGAATAATATATACTAAGTTCTGTAAGTGAATGGATGCCAACCAAGAATACTATAGCCAGTAAAATTAAGCTCCAGAATTGAAGATGAAAAAAAAACCTTCTATGATAAACAGAAGCTAAAATAATTATTACTAGCCCTTCAACAGATGAATAGATAAAGAAAATGTGGTACCTGTACACAGAATATTACTCAGCCTTAAAAAAGAATGAAATCATGACATTTGCAGGTAAATGTATGGAGCTGGAGAATATCATGCTAAGCAAAATAAACAAAGCCGAAAAAACCAAAGGCCAAATGTTTTCTTTGATAAGCAGATGCTAATCCATCATAGGGGGTTAGGTAAGTATGAAGGGGCTTTGAATTGTGCAGAGGGGAGTGAGGGGAGGGGAGGGGTGTAGGGATGGGAAGGACGGTGGAATGAGACGAACATTATTACCGTTTATACATGTATGATTATACGACTGGTGTGACTGCACCATGTTCAGCCAGAGGAATGAGAAGTTGTGCTCCATTTGTGTACAATGTGTCAAAGTACATTCTACTATCATGTATAACTAATTATAACAAATTTTAAAAAAGAATTCATAACTGGAAAGCCTGCACTACAAAACATAGTCAATAAAATTCTTCATGAAGAAGAAATGAAAACCAGCTTAAGGAAGAAAAGTCAATAAAAGGAGAGTAGTCAATAAAAGGATAATCAAGTCTGATTTAAACATTATAATAAATCAAAATGACAGGAAATAAAAAATCATCTCTCAATACTAACATTGAATGTAAATGGTCTATACTCTTCAATCAAAAGACATAGGTTGGCAGATTGGATTACAAAACAAGATCCAACAACATGCTGTCTATAAGAGATTCACCTCACAGGCAAAGATATCCACAGACTGAGGGTAAAAGGATGGGGGAAAAGGTACCATGCACATAGTTCATGTAAACAAGCATATCAGATAAAGGGGATTTCAAGCCAAGACTAAGAAAAGGCAAAGAAAGTCACTTCATACTGCTTACAGGAATCATATAACAATAAGATATAATGATTGTCAATATTTATGCCCCAAACAATGGAGCATGTATGTACATCAAATAAGCCCTTCTCAATATTAAGAATCAATAGAACACAACACAATAATACTGAGTGACTTTACTACACCCCTCTCACCACTGGATAGATCATCTAAATATAAATTAAATAAATATTCTACAGAACTAAAAAAATATAATTAATAATATGGACTTAACAAACATCTACAGAATACTTTTCCCATTAATGACTGAATTCTCTCTCTTCTCAGCAGCACATGGAATATTTTCTAAAATAGATCATAGTTTAGGCCACAAAACAAATATTAGCAAATACAAAAAAAATCGATATAATACCTTGTATTCTATCAGATGATAATGAAATAAAATTAGAACTTAATGAAAAGATAAAAAACAGAAACTACTCTAACACCTGGAGATTAATACATTTTTTCTAATGATGAATGGATAGCAGAAGAAATCAGCGGAGAAATAAAAAATTCTTAGAATTAAATAGGAATAGTGAAAAATCATATCAAAATCTCTGGGGTAGTATCAAGGCAGTTCTAAGAGGAAAGTTACAGCATTGAGCTCATTCATTAAAAGAACAGAAAGATAGCAAATAAATAATCTAACATTCCACCTCAAGGCCCTTGAAAAAGAAGAACAAATCAACACCAAACCAGAAGAAGACAGGAAATAATTAAATCAGAGCTGAAATCAATAAAATCAAGGATAAAAACATACAAAGGATCAATGAAACAGTTGGTTTATTGAAAGGATAAGCAAAATTGATAAACCCTCAGCCAAACAAAAAATAGAGCAGGGAAAAACTCAAATTAACAAAATTCAAGATGAAAAAGGAAATATCACGACAGACATTATTGAAATCCACAAGATCATCAGCAACTATTTTGAAAATTTATATCACAATAAGCTAGAAAATCTTGAAGATATGTTAAAATTCCTAGAGACATATGACCTACTAAAATTGAACCAGGAGGGCAGAGAAAACTTAAGTAGATTAATATCAAGTAATGAAATTGCAGCAGCTATCAAAAGCCTTCCAACAAAGAAAAGCCCAGGACTGGACGAATTCTCAACTGAGTTCTAACCTTTAAAGAAGAATTAATACCAATCCTTCTCAAACTATTCCATGAAATAGAAAAATAGTGAACCCTGCCAAAGTCGCCAGTATCACCCTGATACCAAAACCAGACAAAGACATGACCAGGAAAGAAAACTTTAGACCAGTATCCTTAATGAACATAAATGCAAAAATTCTTAATAAAATATTGGCAAACTGCATACAAAAGCACATTTAAAAGATAGTGCATGCATCATGATTAAGTGGGTTTCATCCCAGAGATGCAAGGTTGGTTCAACATATGGAAATCAATAAATGTAATACACCACATAAATAGATATCAGGACAAGAATCACATGAGGCTCTCAGTAGATGCAGAAAAAGCATTTGACAAAGCAGAGTATCCATTCATGTTTCAACACTAGAGAAACTAGAGATAGAAGGAAATTATCTCAACATTATGAAGACTATAAACAACAAACCCAAGTATACTGAATGAGAAAAACCAATATCATTTCCTCTGAAAATAGGAACAGGACAAGGGTGCCCACTTTCACCATTCCTATTCAACATAGTCTTTGAAACTACAGCCAGAACAATTGGGCAAGAGAAAGAAATTAAAGGGATACAAATAGGAAAAGAAGAGCTCAAATTACCTATGTTTGCTGATGACATGATTCTATATGTAGAAGACCCAAAAAACTCCATCGGAAGACTTCTAGAGCTCATAAATGAATTCAGTGAAGTAGCAGGATACAAGATCAAGACTCATAAATCAATTGTGTTCCTATACTCCAATGATGAATTTGTTGAAAAAGAAATTAGAAAAACTGTCCCATTCACAATAACCTCAAAAAAAAAATACTTGAGAGTCAATCTAATGAAAGAGGTAAAGGATCTCTATGATGAGAACTATAGAACACAAAAGAAATTGAAGAAGACCTTAGAAGATGGAAAGATCTTCTGTGCTCTTGGATAGGCAGAATTAATAGTGTCAAAATGTCCATACTACCCACAAAAGCACTATACAGATTCAACGCAATTTCCATCAAAATTCCAGTGATGTTCTTCACTGAACTAGAAAAAGCAGCTGTGAAATTCACTGGGAAAAATAAGAGACCTAGAAAAGCCAAAGCAATCCTTAGTGAAAAAATTGAAGCAGGAGGTATCACAACATCAGACCTCAAATTATACTATAAAGCTATAATAATAATAATAATAATAATAATAATAATAAAAACAGCATGGTTCTGGCACCAAAACAGGCATGAAGACCAAGAGAATATAATAGAAGACACAGAGACAAACCCACATAAATACGGTTATCTCATACTAGACAAAGGCACCGAAAACATACAGAGGAGAAAAGATAGCCTTTTGAATACATGGTGCTGGGAAAACTGGAAACCCATATGTCATAGAATGAAATTTATTTCATATCTCTCATACAGCACACAACTCAATTCCAAATGGATCAAGGATCTAGGCATATACCAGAAATCCTGCAACTTTTAGAAGAAAATATAGGCCCCAACACTCAAACATGCGGGCTCAAAACTGACTTCCTTAAAAAGTCTCCTAAAGTACAAGGAATAAAATTTAAAAAAAATCAAGAAGTAAGATGGCATTAAATTAAAAAGCTTCTTCACAGGAAACAATTAAAAGTGTGAAGACAGAGCCTACAGAATGGGAGAAAATCTTCGCCACCTGCTCCTCAGACAGAGCATTAATCCCCAAGATATACAAAGAACTCAAAAAACTTAACACCAAAAAAAAAAAAAACCTCAAATAACCCAATCAGTAAGTGGGCAAAAGAACTAAACACACATTTCTCAGCAGAAGAAATACAAATGGCTAACAAATATATGAAAAAATATTATGGAATTAAAAAACATGTCCAACATCTCTAGCAATTAGGGAAATGTAAATTAAAACTACGTAGAGATTTCATCTCGCTCCAGTTAGAATGGCAATGATCAAGAACACAAGTAACAATAAATGTTGGTGAAGTTGCAGGTGGAAAGGTACACTCCTACACTGCTGGTGGGACTTCAAATTAGTGCAACCACTCTGGAAAGCAGTATGGAGATGCCTCAAAAACTAGGAATGGAGCCACCATATGACCCAGCTATCCCACTCCTCCATATATATCCAAGTTTGAAAAATCAGCATACTACAGCAATGCAGACACATCAGTGTTTGTAGCAGCACACTTCACAATAGCCAAGCTATGGAGCCAATAGAAGAATGGATACAGAAAATGTGATTTTTTATATATATATATATATATATATATATATATATATATATACACACACACACAAAATGAGGTATTTCTCGGACATAAAGAAGAATGACTTCATAGCATTTCCCAGCAAATGGATGGGAATATCGGGCTAAGTGAAATGCCAGTCCCCCAAAGTCAAAATTCAAATGTTTCCTCTGATATGTAGACGCTAGTCCAAAATAAGGTGGGCCAGGTTAAAAAAAAATTAGAAGATCATGGAGTAGACAAAGGGGAACAGGGAATAGAGGAGGGGTGGAATAGGAAAAGACAGTGGAATGAATCTGACTTAACTTTCCTATGTACACAAATTAAAATACAGTGAATTTCACCATCATGTACATCCACAGGACACTAATAAGTGAATAGCAGAAAGATCAGTAGAGAGAAGGGAACAAGGGGAAGGAGGAGGGGAGGGAAACGGGAAGTACTGGGGGCTGAATTAGAACACATTATATACCATACTTTTATAATTATGTCCAAATGAATCCTAATGTTATGTATAACTATAAAGAACCAATAAAAATAAGAAAAAAAAGTATGGTCAGGGTACAACAAATTGCAATAAAAAACAAAACCTATTACACTCTAAGATCACATTTCTGCAAGTATATAAAAATTATGTGTGTATATAAATACACATATAATAGATAAAAAATAAATATTTCTTTTAAGCAACAGTAAATTATTTAATAATATGTATCTTGTCAATTACATAATAAGAATTTCATAGTCATAACAGCCAACACAAACTCATACATAGGCATATATACAAACACACACACAAGGATAATGTAAGGCTTGTCACATACTTCGGGGACCAAATAGTATGATCCTAGACCGACTCTGGACTCTTAATGTTTTCCCAAAAGTTATCACGTGTAACCCCAGTCTTATATCATCTACATGGTTACAGGATAGGCAGAGAACTTTATTCAGTCTGGATTTCAGAGTATATTGTGGTTTGAAATGAAAACAACCTTTTATTTTAGGGGCATCCAGACAACCTGACATTCTCTACAACTGACAATGAGCAACGGTAACTAAGTCCAGACATCTTGTTCCATTAAATCCATTTAAGAGGGTAAAAGGAGGTTCTGTGTTCAAAATCATTTAGGAAATCTCTTCGGGGAGATCGACAGTGTATGCAAGCACAATAAAGAAAGTCTGCAAAACCTTGTGGTAAACAAAAGTTCTGTTGGACCCAGAAAATCCCCAAAGGAGTTGACTGTGGAAATCTTTGTTCTTTTTGTCTTTTTGTGTGTGTGATACCAGTTGACATCCCAAGGAACCACGGCTCTGAAAAACACCTGAAGAGAATCCAGCTTAGATCATTTCGGAGTCAAAGTTGTTGCCTGTGAGCAGTACCAGACATCAAGAGAGGAAAACAAAGAATTGATGGGTGGACCGAATCCGTTGTGGAATTAAGAAACATGTTCTCTGTCACTCTACAGCTGACAGTCTTCTATTTGCTTATTTCACTGTGTCTTCTATCAGGCTTGTTCGTGAATTATTAATGCACTGATTCAGCACACAGAGGAATCTGTAATATATTAAAACTTAGGACGTTAAGGACCAGCATTAGCACACGGATTGGGCCTACATTTCTTGTGGCATTAAGTCCGTTTAGGTAAGGTGATAATAGCAATACCTGATTGTTTTCCCCTCTGACTGGAGACACAAGAAAAATGATCGGCTAAAGAAGTCTAAGGGATGTTTCATGGATGTTGGTGTTCTTCTTGCAATTAGACACTAAAGGCTGAAAGTATTCATTTCGGGGCCAAAGAAGCAAAATATGTTGCTAACATTAATAACAAATATTATTAATTCTTAATTCCATATTCATTGGTGATGAGTAGGTGTCAGTTTTACTACAGAAGCCTAATTCCATTAATATGAATAACACTATTTCAGGTTGTGTTAATTCAGATTCTTTTTTATAAAAAGAAATTGAAGTGCAATTTTATTAGGACTGAATAAAAATTAAACTGATTGCCTCTAAGATAAAAAATAAATAAAATATTTCTTTTAAGCAAATAATTTTAAAACATTTAAAAGCATCCAAACTCAAAAAGATATTCAGTGTGCTCCTAGCAAATAATTTTTATTTACAGCTTATTTGCCCTAGGTGGTTACATATGTGGTCATCTCAAAATAGCATTTACTTTTAAAATTCTATAATTCAGACACTTCACTAACGGAGGCTCCATTTTTCTCTTATTTAGTATAAACTAATATGTTAAGTTTAAATTTATCATCAAAAAAGTTCTATTTCTATCTATCTATCAATGCTTCATCTTACATAGTAATAACCAATACCATTAGACACAATTGGATTAGACAATCCAACCCATTTTGGCAATGGATTTTCCCCAAAACCTTTAGTCCCCTTCAGGCCAATCTGTAACTAGCAACTGAGTCTCAAGATGTCTGGCTGGAAGTAGTGTGTCTATAGAGAAGGAACCAGAATACCGTTGCTTTCACTACTTGGGTTAACCAACACAGATACTGTTGTGGTCTGAATATGAGTTGTTCCCCAAAAGCTCCTGTTGATGCAGGAATGTTCTGAGGTGAAATGATTAGATTAGGAGAGCTGTAACCTAATCAATCTATCCTAGTTTGAATAGACTAATGGATGGTACGTGGAGGCAGGTGGGGTATGGCTGGAGGAGGTGGGTCACTGTGGGAGTGCCCTGGAAGGGTTCATCTTCCCTGAGATCCCTTTCCCCACTTCTCTCTTTCTCTCTGCTTTCTTGCCACCATGAGTAGAGAAGCAATCCTCCGCCACACCCTTCCACCATGATGTTTTGCCTTACATTTGGTCCAGAGCAATGGAGTTGGCCTACCATGGACTGAACCTCTAAAACCATGAGCCAAAGTAAAATTTTTCTCCATTAAGTTGTTCTTGTTAGGTAATTTGGTGACAGCAACGAAAAGCTAACACAGATACCATTCTTCTCCAGGAAAAGCCTAGACCAGACTATACCCATTTGGTGGAATCTGCGGGGAGACCCCTCGTCTGCCTAACTTCCACGTACTTGAAAGACAGGACTCCTCCACAGGCAAAGCATTCTGCCGCATACATGAACCCAGCCTTTCTACATGGATTCAGTAAACCTGCTGAGCGAGCGCCTGCCACATGCCAGGCTGGAACACCTACTGAATATTTCCTGTGGTCCTGCAGTTATCTGTTTGCTATCGTGAACACATTTAAACCTCACAACAGTGCTATCAGGATAGTGCTAATACTCCTGTTTTAGATGCAGAGGAAGGTATGAAAAAAGTAAAAAAAAAATCTTACCTAAAGTCATACAGCCTACACATGGTGGAGCTGTGATATTAACCCAGGGTGGGCTAGTCCAGCCCTAGAGTCCATATTCTTAATCACAACTGTTTCCTGCCTCACTACAGAGCCCCAAATAACATGAGGTCTCTACCTCCAAGTGTTTGACAATTTCCTTAAGGAACTAGAAAAGGCTCTACCTTTTCAAGGTGTGAATTTTTAAAAACAAATCATTTAGCATAAGGTTTCCAAATACCAGTCCAAATTCAAATCCTTGATGCAATGTTCTCACCCAATCAAGAAAAATAACTACAATGGAGAGGTGGGGGTGGTAATGGATACCCTCTATTTTTAGTGTCAAAATCTCCTCTTCTTTCTAAAGAATAGTTATCACGTGCAGCTATTGTTTTGTCTATGCTCTTACTTGATAAAATTAAAAGTTAGCAAATCTAACTGAGTTTTTCAATTTTTACTGTTATTACTGTTCCACAAGCTTTCCGAGTCCGAAAATCAATGACTAACCGTTTGAAGACATTATGCTCAGTGAAATTAGCTACAACAGAAAGACAAATACTGCACGACCCCACCTATATGTAGAATCTAAGACAATCAAACACAAAGAAGCAGAGAGTAGAATGATGGCTATCAGGGGCACAGGAGAGAGAAAGAAATAGGAGGTGTTGATTAAAGGGTGCCAAGTTTTCGTTACACAAAATAGATTAAGATCAGGAGACAGGCTTATGATTAATCATATGGGGTCATACATTTAAAACTTTGCTAAGAGGGCTGATCCTATGTCAAGTGCTACTACTACAACAGGGAAAAAAGGGAGTGGAAGGACACTTTAGGAAATGATGAATAAATTTAGGGCATTGATAGTGATGATGGCTTGATGGTTCACGGGTACATGCTTTCCTCCAAACACAACAAGTTGTGCCTGTTTTAAGTATGTTCAGCATTTTGAAAGTCAAGAAATTGGCTTTAAAAAAAAAAGATGATGACATGACATTTTCTTTGATAGCTAAGTACCACCAAGAAAGGGATCTCGAATTTCTTACACTGGGTGGATACACTGGAGGCTGGAAGGAAAGGCAAGGAGGGCCTGACACAGGAACAGCGACCTCAATAGAATATTCGGCTCAAAGGGCTTTGAGGGGCTGCAGTGGATGACCTAGGACAAACAGCCTAACTGAAGACTTTCTAGGAGATGTCAGGATCGCTCTCCTCCTCTGATGGCCCCTAACGAAAGAATAGCTCTCCTGAGGGTTTTTGCAGCTTGTAATTTTCCATACCTTTTGCTTCAGTGTCTTTATACACGTTCAGCTTCTTCAAGCTAAGTCTATTATCCTCAAGATAAATAACCTACAATTCCATCTCCCACCCTGAAGTAATTGTTAACTATTATTTTCAGAGTAAATAATTGTTAGAACCATTTACCGGTGAAGTAGTGGCATGTTTTGTTGAGTTCTTACAAATACCAAGAGAAATTGAATGTTTCTTGTGGCACACTGGTTGGGTTGTTAATTACATGTAATTGAGTCTGAGATCCTAGCTCTTTTTAAAAATAAAAATAATTAATGTCAAGCATATGCCACTGTAGCATATAGAAATCAACATTTTTCATAGTCATCTTCAAATTTTACTTTCTCTCCAAAAAATGAATTGAAATATTGTATAACTAAATTTGTCTCAGTCAGATGAATCTGTTGGCTGAATTGCTTGCATGATAGTGATGCAGATGTCTTTATTCAGAATTCTGAAATTTTAACTGGTTATCTGTCATGTCATCCTATATCAGTTTCTATTTTTAAAAACATCCAATCTATTTAAGAATGGGTTTCTCAAGAAAAAGTACTACAGTGTGAAAACAAGTAATTTAATGTCATAAAAACAACTGGGGAAAAATGAGATTTAATAACAAAGGTAAAGATTATTCTATATCTTTAAATGCAACTTTAGAGCATCTTAATAGCACCGAACAATGAATCTGACTTTATAACTTCAAAGTAAATAGAAAGTAAAAGAATAACTCTGTTCTGTGACTCCAAAAGTCAGAGAATCTCACAGATCCTGGGCCTACAGCCTCTAGAACAGGACAACACCAGAGCTAATCTTGCTGCAAAAGTAATTAACAGATTAGCACAAAGTAGTCTCCAATATGTAGTCAATCTGCAGTGATTTTATCTACCTCAGTGAACTCAAAGGTAAAGTTAATGTATGGTACAGGATCATACATGGAGGAAACAGTGAACACACCACACACAGGCCAGAGAATCCAGACTGCAACCGTGGTTCTCCCCACCTGGTTCCTTGTAAACCACTTTGCCTCAATGAACCTCGAGATCCTCCTCTGTATCATTAAAAATAAAATGAAACTGAGTCACCTGTAAGAGCTGCTGATCTTAGTGTGATTCAAACCAAGAAATCTTTTTGTGGTTGTTGTTGTTGGGGGTTGTGCTGGATTTGACCCAGAGCCTTGTCTGTACCAAGCATGTCCTCAACCACCGAGGACTGTCCCAAGAAATTATTTTTAACGTAGTTTTTATCATGGGACATAGATTAATCTTGCTCAACAAAAATTTTTATTTGCTATGTCTCTTAAAACTGTCAATCTTCCCCATTTACCCCTTCCATGCCTTTATCCTCTTCCAACAAAGAACCTGGGCCTTGAACCTGGAAAGTATCCCCCAGTCTGAACTATGCTGGTGCACATTCATGGTGCAATTCAATATGCCCTTCTGTCCTCTATTTCCTGAAAATAGGAAGTTTGTTCCAGAAATGGATGCATGTAAGTCCTCAGTTGCATTAACTTACAACATTTGTAAGTAAGAAGTAAATAACAATAGCAAGCACTTATATTCAGATTGTATGAGCCATGTCTCCACTCTTCCTCATTTGCCTAGGGTGTGACTTTTTTTCCAAGGGGCTGTGAGGTATAACAGACAATTCTCCACCAACGCCAAGGGAGCCAGCTTTGGGCTTTAGGCACTGGAGACATGGATTTCATCCCAGGTCTGGTGTTTGCAAGTTTCCCTTTATTCTTCTATTGGCATTAGTCTCCTTTCTTCCTAGACCTACAGGTGGGTGTGTCACATAAGGTGGCAGAAATAATAAAGACAGGCTTCCTATAAAGTCTAAACCCATCTCTCCTGGGGAAATGAACTCCAGAAGGCAACTCTACAAACAGCATTTAGCAGGAAAGGCGAAAAGGGGTGGATGTTCCCCAGCATTGTCGAAGAAATGATTCCGTCACCAGCCATTACAGCTGCATCATCTGCAAAAATGAGTGTTCCTTGGGCAGAGCAGATGTTCCAAAGCTGTGTCATTTGTAAATATACACGAGAAACGTGAATTGAAGATGCGACCTCACTCCATATCATATTTGAGAGTAACAGCAATTAGGCACATTGAAGATAATTTGAGCTGAGAATGCAAGGATCTTTCTTCAGTCTAAATATAACCTTAGAAAACATATTTTTGAAAAGTAAAAGAACTCTCCCTGTTGCCTGCCACCACACAGTTGCAAAGTGAGCCAGTCTACTTCTGAGGAGTCCAGGCACACAGGGCTGATTTCACACCTTGGTTAAATATATATAGACAATTCTTAAATCACAGGAGAAATTAAAGGCTGGACTGGATAAAAGTTAAAATAAACACGGTTTTAAAAAATAACTATTTGTAGGACATTTTTTAGGAAAAAAGGGCAGAGGAGAACATTTGTTTTCCTTCACAATTTCAGGGAACTAGGACAATGGCTTTACATATTCCATCTCTATAAGGAAGGAAAGAGGAAGAAGGGCTGGTAGACATGTGGGCCTCCATTTCTTGCTTAGAGACAGCTAATTCATCCTATCTCAAGGGCCTCCTCCAACTGATTGGCAGTGGCTTGCCTGGGCTGTTGTGAAGGATCCTAAGTGCAGTTCCATATCAGCAGGGAAGGTACAAGGATCCATTATCCATGTCTGCCAAGGGTGCTGTATTTGCAGAGTAGCAACATGGTTAGACAGAGATTTAGCATCCCTGGACAAGGTGATCACCAAAGTTTCTTCCAGAATCTAGTCCAGCTCCATTCATCTTTAGAAGATGAAACTAGGCCCAAGGGTGCTTCTGTGACTTGCCTGAGGTCTGAGGCCAGAACTAGAGTCTAGTTTTGAACTCTCTATGACAGTGTTCTTTCCACTGCTGTAATAGACGCACCATGTTACTTTTCTAATACATTGACTAAGAAATAGAGAAGATCAATGAAGAGAGGAGAAGCCAAGGGGAAATGTTAAAGAATGATTGAGGGACTAAATGAAAAAGAGAAAAAAATCAGCAGAATTGATAGAGATGGGCCAGGAAACAGACTTGCATTCCAGGATACAGTTGTTCTACAAATTATGTGTTTCCATACCTAGTGAATCAAAGACACTGACAAGTTCCCTACTGACAGCTTCCTCCTGTCCACCCACTTAGAGGACCTACCTGGATCCCCACCTCCATCTCTGAGCATCTGCTCTTGGCCTTGGCTGGGCAGACTGACTGCTGGTCACGTACCTGTGGCTTCCTGGCCACAGATGCTGAGACCAGGAATGGATAAATACTTGGTCCACAATAGGCTGGTTGGACTTTTCCTTGGGAATTTGAAACTGGGACCTGGAGAAATCTGTCATTTGATATTGGGTGCTTGACTAAGGAAGTGATCTAAAATGGGAAGCCATGTTGGTTCCATAACAGAGAACGTTGGTTTGAAGAGAGAGGGAAGGATGCAACAGATACAAAGAGGTACAAGAGAACATGTGACCTTAAGAAAGGAAACTAGAGAGATTAGCTTCCCTGCTTCCATATTATTGGGGGACCTTTCTATACTCCAAACTTCCATGCTCCCTTGTGAGCTTCCCAGAATCTAAGCTTTTGTGTTTCAAATGCCTCAGTTCAGTTCTGGTCCTTGGAAACCCCTGACCACTGGCTAAATCAGCTGAACCTTCATTGGTTTCCATTGTCTATAGACACAGTGACACTGCTGTGGGGGGGGGGGGCGTGGAGGAGAAATGGTGGCCTATTAGGGACTCCATAACATCAGAAAATCTAAATTAATATGCATACTTTTTCAATAAAATATTGCCTTTTATACACCAAGTAAGCATTATGGCAATAAATCCAATTAAATAAGATATCTCCAATATAAAATCTATCTTCATGATTAGCCTCACAATCCAAAATTTCTATTGTTACCATGCATTTCATACACAATGAACCTAGAGTTCAGGCTGCAAAATCCTAAAAATGTGGCATCCAGTTACTATTCAGGAGTTACTAAACATCCCAGATGGTAAAGCCTGTAAAATTGACTGCAGAAAAAAAAATCAGTGTCTGTCTCCTGAGCATGATTCTGAGGCTGCAAAGTTGGCTGGTTGACATACGAAGAGTTCATAAAACTGTGATTAAATAAAGACACCAGGCAAAGCCATTTAAAGACTGCCTTCTTTTATGAAAGCACAATGAAGTCAGGAGAAACCAGCTCTTTTAAAAGATGAAGACATTCTGTAAAGGTTGGATTTTCAATAAATTCTTCCAAATCTGGCAGAGAAATGGAGAACACTGAAGGGAAAACCTGTGGCGGTGTCACCAGCACTGGCCACTGTAGACATGTAAAAAGAATGCGGCTTGCAAAGGGTTAGTTTCCATCACAAATTCTGGGGGACAAATTATCTCCAGATGAAATTTTACATTGGTTTACATTTTTTTCAGTGATTTTGCATAAAATGCTACTCCAGTTTTATTGTTTATTATTACTCTTGTTTGCTCCAAAACCACATTTAGTGCTTGATCTCCAAATAGATGAGCCTCTAGTGCTTTTCCAGGTCATCAGTTTTTAAGTAGACCAGACATCTCAAAAAAAGATAATTCCAGTGGTGAGGAGAGGCTATGTAGCTCACATTGCAACAAGACTTAGCCTTCCCAAGCAAAGTACCCTTGGAACCAGCACAGAGGGTTAGAGCATCTTTCTTATTTACTTCCTTAGACACCAGCCCCTGAAGATGCCTTAGATTGGAATATGAGTAAAATAAACTAGGAATAGTCAATCCAGTCTTGATTTTAATTTTCAGATGCTAAAGGATCTCATACAGACAGATGACCAATAAATGGCCTTCATTTTGTCCTCTTGTGTCCAACTGTGTCTATAAAAGACTCTACTTGGAGCTTCTCTCTAGCATGCATTCCCTTCTTCAACAAATGCCCCCACCCTGCAATCATGAAGGTCACTATCATCCCCTGGTCCAAGAATAACTAGTTTCTTCCAAGGGAAGGCAATTGCTTCTGGTCTCACAGAAATCAGACTGTCTCTGGGACCCAGGCTGCAAAACATGAACACTCAGAGGACACGTGCAAACTATATTTAAACCATAGTACTGACCTTGGATATGAGGATCTTCTCTCACCAATCCCAGAAGCACTCTTTCTTCTGAGATTCCGTGCTATACCCATGAAGTCTTCCAATAAAATTCCATCCTGACTCATCTAGGATGAAAGTTACTAGCTATCAAAGACTCCCTCCAGGCAACACCAGTGGTCCAAGCCTGATATACAATTTTATAAACCATCACCACCATACCTCACCTCTGTAGGAAAAATATCCATTTCTCCATGATAAGACTCCCTTTCTCAAAGGCACCAAAAATATACATTGAAGAAAAGAAAATTCCTTTCTTCAACAAATGGTGCTGGAAAAAATGGAAATCCATATGTAGGAGAATGAAATTTAACTCCTATCTCTCACCCTACACAAAACTCAGTCTCAAAGTGAATCAAAGATGTAAGTATTAGACCAGAAACCCTGCATTTACCAGAAGAAAATGTCAGCCCAACATTCCAACATATCAGCTCAAGAGCTGACTTCCTTCACAAGACTCCCAAAGCAAAGGAAGCGAAATCAATAATCAATAAATGAGATGGCATCAAATCAAAAAGCTTCTTCACAGCAAAGGAAACAATCAAGAGCATGAAGAGAGAGCCTACAGAATGGGAGAAAATCTTTGCCACTTGCACCTCAGTTAGAGCATTAATTTCCAAGATATATAAAGAACTCAAAAAACTTAACACAAATAAAATAAAATAACCAAATAACCCAATCAACAAATGGGCAAAGGAACTGAACAGACACTTCACAGAAGAATATGATTTGTCAATACATATATGAAAAACTGTTCAACATCTCTAGCAATTAGAGAAATGCAAATCAAAACTACACTGAGATTCCATCTCACTCCAGTCAGAATGGAAATTATCAAGAATACAAGTAACAATAAATGTTGGTGGGGAAAAGGTACACTCACACACGGCTGGTGGGAGTACAAATTGCTCTGGAAAGCAGTATGGAGATTCCTCAGAAAACTTGAGATGGAACCACCATTTGACCTAGTTACTTCACTCAGTATATACCTGAAGAACTTAAAATCAGCATACTAAAGTGACACAGCCACATCAATGTTTATAGCAGCTCAATTCATAGTAGCTAAGCTATTTAACCAACCTAAATGCCCTTCAACAGACGAATAGATAAAGAAAATATGGTATATATACACAGTGGAGTATTACTCAGCCATAAAGAATAATGACTTTATTGCATTTGCCAGCAAATGGATGCATCTGGAGACCATGATGCAAAGTGAATTCCAAAAAGCCAAAGGTCAAATGTTTTCTCTGATATGTGGAAGCTATCCCACAGTAAGGGGGTCAGGTGAGAGGAAGAATAAAAGTTCAGTAGATTAGACAACGGAGAATGGAGGGAAGAGAGCAGGGATAAGAATAGGAAAGACAGTGGAATGAACCTGGCATAATTTCCCATGTACATATATGAAAACAACACAGTGAATCCCACCATCATGCACATCCATAAGAATGGCATCCCAGCTAGAATAAGATATATTCCATGCTTGTATAATTTTATCAAAATGGATTCTGCTATCATGTATCCCCAAAAAGAAACAATAAATTTTTTTTAAAGTTTCCCTTCTCTCCCATAGGATTTTCTATTTAGTTGAAAGGTATTTGTTTTATTTCCATTTCACCCCACTTTGCAGTCTATTTGTGAACAGCTCTGTACAGTCCCAAACACCTCGGAACATTAAAAATTATGCTTCTCTTGAAGATGCCAGATGTGGTTTTATTAAAAATCTACAGATTGAAAGGAAAGTTTCCCAGCCCACACTTCTGACCAGAGTGTGGGAAGAAACCAGGAGAAGGCACTGCTGATTTCTCTGTTCTCGTGGCCTGAGGTCAATTACCCCACATAAGCCAGCCAGGGAGCACTGGCAGGAGGGGACCGGAGCCAGTGTGACACAGACAAAGGTTGCAGGCTCTCAGATTTCTCAACATTGTGCAATTTTCTCGTAGCTGTCTTTTCTCTCTTCATTCTCACTGAGAATGAACGCGAGCCTCAGAATTTGACAGATAAAGATTGAAATCCCAGCTCTTTCCTTACTCGCTGTGTAACCTTGGGCAAGTTACTCTACCTCTCTCTGTGCTCCAGTATTCTCACTGATGAACTTGCCCCCTCAGCTGATGTAAGAAGTAAGGGACCTGATGCATAAAAGGGTTTAGAATACTGCCTAGTTCCTAGGAACCACTTTTTAAAAATTTGACTATTGCATTGATTAATCATTATTGCCACCATGGCACATTGAAAGGTAAAAAATGTCAAGAAAAAGTCAGCCAAATTCAAAAGTTTCATTGTGTGTATAAAAAATAATGAACTTACTGTAGAATAATTGCTATGTCCATCAGGATTTTAAACATCCACCCACTCACCAGGTGCAGTGGTGCACACCTAGAATCCCAGCAGCTCTGGAGGCTACAACAGGAGGATCACAGGTTCAAGGTCAGCCATTGCAACTTAGCAAGGCCCTAAGCAACTTAGTGAGACCTGTCTCAAAATAAGAAATAAAAAGGGCTGAGGATATGGCTCAGTGGTAAAGTACCTCTGAATTCAATCCCCAGTACTGGGGGAAAAAAATCAGAAAGTCTACACATATAATCTTAATTTGCCTATTTTTAAAGCTATAAATTTGATCACCTTTTAATGAAAAGTTTTCACACATGATCTAATCATTAAAATAAACAGCCCTGGCTGCTAGAATTTTTCCTGACCATCTATAGTGCTAAAATTAATAATCTGAGATTGTCATATATGTATAGTACATTAACCAGATTATCCAGAAGAAATAGGAAAGTTACTTTTAAAAAAAAGACATGAAGGAAAATTCTTCCTCAAAAGAAGCTCAAGAGAAATGCTATTCTTAAGCTAGGTCATAGTTAACGCTTGCTGTATACACACTCACCATATGCCAGGGTAGGTCACGGCAGTGCTGCAAGGTAGCAGCCCTCCATATACTTCATTTTACAGATGAGAAAGCTCTAGTTCAGAGGCATGATGCTACTAATCTAAGCTAAAGAGGGTAGTGTGTGCTATCTGAGATTGTGCATTCAGTCCCCAGAGCCCAGGCCCTTGACCTCTGCTCTGTTCGAGGGGATTCTGCCCATGGGCTCTCAAGAGCACCACAATATCAGAGTGTATTTGGGTCTGAGACTTTAGAGGTTTCCATTCTGGGTGCCAAGGTTGGGCAAGTTGTGGTATATGACCAGATAGCTCAGATTCACCTGGGCAACCATTAGTTTCAATGTTTGACAGAACTGCACACAGGCATGCAGTAACACTGCATGGCGGATTCGCTGATTAACAGGGGATCCTTCAGTGGTCTCCCTTAGCATCTTTTAGTTGGAAAATTAGTTCCTTTCTGAAAGGAAATTCATTTTACAGAGCACCAAGTGCTTACAGATGTTGGACATATGATATCTCCTTAATCCTTCCAGTGGCACCTTGAGTGAGGTATTACTGTCCCCACATATCCCCTTCCAATACAGAGAAGCCAGAGTAAGCAGGAAGGGGTTTACTAGGGATAATAAATGGCTTTAGGGAATTTGTTGGGAGGCTGAAGAAATAGCCTCCAGAGATAAAGCTTCCAGGAAGGCACCAGAGACACGGCAGCAAGAAGCCACACAGCTATGGCCGCACTTGCTAGAGGAGCGGTAGGTAAGGAAGAGAGGCCTCTGCTCCTGGTTGTCATGAAAGCTCATCAGATTGACCTACAAGGTTCCTTGCTGAACGGAGCCATGGAAAAATAATGTTAGCTTTCCAGCTTCGGAGGCCTAGGAAAGCAGGCTTGAAAAGAGGGTGGAGAAAATGGAACTTCTGATGATGGCCTGTGGTGGTCGTTTGAAGCCTGTCTTGGCAGTTCTCAAAGCTGGCTTCCCATCTGCATGCAGGCCTACTGGGTCAAACTGTCCATCTTTGGGCTGTCCACACTTAAGGAATGGCCAATGGGGGGACCCCCTGAACTGGTTTTATCTTGTTTCTTATACTCCATGAGCTCAAAGCCTGGGCCCCCCATATGTTTGGTGATTTTCCTAGGTGACATGGCCTCCCTCTCCTCTTGCTGTACCCACCTCTTGACCAGCATCACTGCACCTTTGCTTTTTGGGATGCCTGCCCCAGTTCTCGGAGCCCTCCGGCTTCAGTGAGCACCCCAGGAGCCTGAGTACATTATCTGGATAGCTTGGAGACAAACAGTCCTAGGATTTGAGCAGCAAACAAGGTCCTGCCCTATACCATCCCAGTCAGACCTCATGACACAAACACATGAAGGCTCTTTGGGCATTTTTCCTGGCCCATTGTGATCACCAATGTGCTATAAGCAGTCGGTTTCCAAAGCCTCCCTCCAAATTTACTCTCATTTGATGCTACATACAGAATTCTCCCCTGTATCAACCCAGCACCAGCAGAGCAATTACTGAAGCAGAGAAACGAGTCCCCAAAGGTGCCAGGAGAAGAATACAGAACAGCCTGGTGGGGAGTCATTTCGACTCGCCTCCAGTTTCTGAGAATGATCAGAACAACATTATTGAGGGCAGCCCGGGATGGCAGAGGTAGCTACATTCATTCCAAACACACATCACACCGTGTCCTGGCTATAAATTCCAGCGGCAGCAGGTGTGCGCGTCAGAGGAATGACTTCTGAAATTAAAATAGTGACATTTTAATGGATTATGCAGATCAGCTAAGGTTCTAAATCATAAACCTCCTGCCTTAGATGGATGGAGAGTGCAGGCCAAGCAAGAAGGGACAGCATAAACCCTGTGAACATTTCACGGTTCCTTCTGACCTTTTTATACTTCACTGTGAAGCTGAACGTTGACCTTCACTTCCATGGAGACTTCTTTCTGCTGCCTGGCAAAGACCATTCTCCATCTTTGTAATAAAGGGAGCTGGCTGGATCTGGTGCTTTACCGGCATCTCAAGTGTTACCTGATGTGGTCCTCTTATCTCTGGAAATGAAATAAGCTGTCTTTTTTGGTAACAGAATGAGACGTGGGGTAAGTGTGGAGCGGGTTCAAGGTGCTCGGGAGGTAAAGTGCACAAACAGAAACCAAAGAGGGACCTAGAAGATGGCTTTGCAAATCATGGAGATGAGATTTGGAATGTCCTCTCAGACCTAAACCTAAGAAGATAAGAAAGGGGTCCTATTTTTAAAGACTGTTGCCATTGGGGAGACAAAACTACCAAAAAAAAAAAAAACATAATAAATAAGAGGCAGTGAATACAGAAAGTGCCAGGAGAGTGACAAAAATAGGGAGGAAGGAGATCTGTAATGCAGAGTCAGAGAGAAGGGGGCTCACTTCAGAAAACAAGTCACCCCCAATAGTCATTTAAGATCTTCCCCAAAGGAACAATAGAGCTGGAAGGAACCAACAGAGACCAAATGCCCCAATCATCTCATTTTAGACAAAAATAAATTTAAGCCAGAGGTTCAATAACTTCCCTAAGAGCAAGGAAATGGGCTACTGCTGTAAGAGAGGGGGTGGGTTTCCATTCTCTTCTAACACCACACTTTCTCTCTTCATTGAGAGAGTGGTTCCCTTGGGGCTGGGGATGTGGCTCTAGCGGTAGTGAGCTCGCCTGGCATGGCCCTGGGTTCGATCCTCAATACCACAGAAAAGTAAGAATAAAGATATTGTGTCCACCTAAATAAATAAATAAGAGAGAGTGGTTCCCGTGGAATTTTCAAGGGGGTGGCAGGAAACGTCCTGGGTGCACTGCAGATGTACCCATGCAGCTGTGTGATGTGGCATGATGAACAAATGTTAAAGAAGAATAGGATGAGCACAGACATGGTGGAGAGCAGGGGGGAGGGGCGTGAGCTACGTCTGCGCTGGGGAAAAGCCCTTTGTCCAAAGTCGGGGGTAGGCAGAAAGAGGACAATGAACCTGAGTAAGCACTCAAGTGTAATTTCTTGACTCTGGCGCCCTGTGTATTATCCCAACAGCCATTAATCTTCACCTTTCGTCTTTGATCTGTGAAGAGCAAAGTAGGGCAATTTATTTCTCCTCCTCTCCCTGCCTCTGCTCCCTTTGAGGTTAGGAGTCTAATGGGCAGTAAAATGATAAGGGAAAGAGGAGAGGCCGGCACCTGTAGCTCCTCATCCATGAAACCACCAATCCTGGAGGGTGAGACTTTAGTGCCATCTCGTAGTGGATTTAAAAAATGGGCTTGCTCCATACCCAGTTCCACTCCCTTCTAGTTTGGAAAGCTAAAAACCTTATTAACCAGAGACCCTGGCAACTGAGGTTTTGTGCATGAATTGAGTTCCACCAAGCCGATGCACTGCTCAAGATTTCGATTTAGACCCAAGTCCCATGCAGAGCAAGGCAGGGCACAGCACATTCATCCTGCTGCTGTGGGGTGTGGCTACAGCAGAATGATCCTTGAGGCATCAGCTATGGTAGCAGCTTCGTGACTTTACAGAGGGGTCAGCTAGCTACCTTGATAGCCTCGCTCCTCAAGATGATTTTGAATGTTATTCCTAAAAGCTTAGCTTAGAATCTGTTCTTCAGACCTCCCAAAGATTCAGGAAACAAACCCAGTATTAACAGTTATAATCCATCCCATTCCTGCGTAAACTAGCCACAGTGGATTTAATTGTCTGAAAGTGAGCCCTTACAGTCTTATATTAATACAATAAAATTTTGCTTGTAATGAGCCCTGGTTTATGATAAAATAAGAAGAAAAGGAACTAACAGCTAAGTGCTCCTCTGTTCAAGGTATTTTATACATATCATATGACTCAAAGCTCAAAATTATCTTGAAAGATAGGAATGCTAAAGACTTGAGCTACACCACTGATAGATACTGCCAGGGTTCAGACAGTGGACCAGAAATAATCTACACCACGCAGCTTCCTGTCTATGCCAATGTAAATCTTTAGCTGATTTAATGGACAGGAATTTCTAATTCCACTGTCTTCATCAACATGACTTTGCTTTTCCAGGAAACTCTTGGCCAGCAAGATGAAAGTGGTAAACACAGTCATGAATCTTATACCAATGTTTCAGTCAACAATGGACCATATATATGATGGTGATCCAATTATATTGCCTAGTGATGTGGTCATCTTAGTCTGTGTAAGTACACTCTATAACGTTTACACTATGATAAAAAATACCTAACATTGCATTTCTCAGAATGTATCCCCACTGTAAAGTGACATGTGACTGTAATCTCATTATTCACTTTAGGGGTTTCCCAAAAACTGCTCAATTTTTCAATATGTAGTATCAAACCAAGACTTTTAAAACACTTGCCTTGCTGTGTCCATTAATCTTAAACTCTTATATCATGTTCATCACCCAATCCTAATCAAGACCCCCCTCAAAACCTCTAAAATAGCCCCAAGTCAACTCTCCACCCTCTGGGACACTAAGACTCCATCAAAACAGGGCTCACCTGAGTGAAGCAAGCAAGAAACCCAGCCTTGCCTGAATAGTGGGTGGCATTTCAGG
The DNA here is from genome assembly GCF_021218885.2 of Marmota monax. Lineage (NCBI taxonomy): Eukaryota > Metazoa > Chordata > Mammalia > Rodentia > Sciuridae > Marmota > Marmota monax. The sequence goes on along the minus strand of NW_026692072.1, from coordinate 607,819 downwards.
GAGTCATGGATCAGCAAGGGCCAGATGTCCCCATGATCTTCCCACTATACCTTGCTCCTTTTCACTTAAGGTACCAGCTATTAGTCAGTTTCCCTGGATTGAGTAGCTCAGTAGCTTGGTGGGGAAAACTTTAGAAGAGTTGGTCCCTATTCCCGCTAAGGGCCCCAAACCCTCTAAGGGCTCCCATTGCTGGTGGGACTATAAATTGGTGCAACCAATATGGAAAGCAGTATGGAGATTCCTTAATGTTGAGTAATAATCCAGTATTCCTTCCCAGTACCCTGGCCTCCATGTTCCTTCTATACTTCTGGCCCTGATTTTGGGGGCGGGGGAAGTGAGGCTCCTGCAACCAATGGAAGGTTGACATAGGTCTACCTTAATGTAAATTTATGAAAGCAGAACTCCAATATCAAATGGAGCCTATTTTCAGAAACTCTTCAAACATTTTTATGGCCTTTCAATGGACTTTAATCTGGGTGTTTTAGAATGTGAAGGTAAGGCAATGAAGTAACCCATCCGTTCAGCAGAGTATCAGATGGTTTTCTAACTCCTGTGTTTTGCAACTCCATTGTGTGTTTTAATCACATCTAATCTGTGACCAAAAGTCAATGAGACTATTGTGATGAGACAATATTCATAATGCCCTATCTAACCTGTGCTTTATAACTCGCAAAAAACTGTAATGTGCAATACCTTCATTCAAAGTCATGTCAACTCAACTCGTCTCTGTTTTACAAATAAGGGAACTGAGGACCCCTTCCTCTTAAGTGGCCAGCTAATCGAGGGCAGGGTAAGGGCCCATCCCAATTTCCTAACTTCAAATACAGAGCTCTTTCCAGAGCTCAATATATCAGGGCAGGGCAGCAGAGTGAGAAAGCAGTTATTACAATTAGGTGGCCTAGGCTCAAATCCTTTGCTACTTTTAAGCTGATGATCACGGGTAAATTTCCTAACTTCTCTGATCTCAATTTCCTCATCTAAAGAATGTGGAAAACTACAGAATTCACAGGGTTGTTGTGTTAATAAAATATGTCATATGATTTACATAATTCGCTCTGAATAGCATGCAGCACATGATAAGTACTCAACAACTATAAGCTATTATTATTGAGGAGGCACAACATTAGAATCTTTGACTTTGCTACAGAAGTAGTTTGTAGTCCTGAAATCAAGATTCCAGATGCCAAAAATCTGGCCATAAAAAACAAATGCAGAACTGTACCTACAGGTGGGAACTATGGAAAAGAAGACTCCTTTCACTAAGTGTTACAAACATTGGTATATTAACCTCCCCGAGAGCACAGATAGTGAAAGAAAGGAAACTTCCCCATTGCTTGCTTTGCTCAGACTGAAAATAATAACAGGAGAAGGAAAAGACAAAGAAGTGAAGACTCAATTTGGTGACAGTGGGAACAAGAGACAATCAGAGGGAAATGGAGAGGGGACAGGACAGGAGCAGAGAATAACCTGGATCTATCTCTCTCTCTCTCTCTCTCTCTCTCTCTCTCTCTCTCTCTCTCTCTCTCACACACACACACACACACACACACACACACCCCAATTTACAATTGATTTGGAATCCCCTGTAGATCAGCATGTGAATGTCATGTAACAGTAATAGGAGAGAAAGGTTGTGTGGGTATCAGAATATTGAGCTGGTTAGCAAATAGAGAGGAGACAGGAGAGACTAGGAGTTTACAGTTGCAGAGTTTTGACCATCAATGATTAAAGGCACAGCTAAGAATCATGCACTGTTGGTGAGGATGTGGGGGGAAAGGCACCCTCTTACGTTGCTGGTGGGATTGTAAATTGGTGCAGCCAATATGGAAAGCAGTACGGAGATTCCTTGGAGAATTTGGGATGGAACCACCATTTGACCCAGCTATCCCACTTCTCAGTTTATACCCAAAGGACTTAAAAACAGCATACTACAGGGACACATCCACATCAGTGTTTATAGCAGCACAATTCACAATAACTAAACTGTGGAAGCAACCTAGATGCCCTTCAATAGATGAATAGATAAAGAAACTCTGGTACATATACACAATGGAATATTACTCAGCATTAAAAGAGAATAAAATCATGGCATTTGCAGGTAAATTGATGGAGCTGGAGAATATCATGCTAAGTGAAGTAAGCCAATTCCAAAAAACAAAGGCCAAATGTTTTCTCTGATAAGTGGATGCTGATCCACAATGGGGGTGGGAGGGAGCACGGGAGGAATAGAGGAACTTTGGATAGGGCAAAGGAGAGGGAGGAAAAGGGAGGGCATGGGAGTAAGAAAGATGGTGGAATGAGACGGACATCATTACCATAGGTATATATGTATGTTGACACGAATGGGTGACTCTACTTCGTGTATAACCAGAGAAATGAAAAATTGTGCTCCATTTGTGTACAATGAATCAAAATGCATTCTGCTGTCATGTATAACTAATTAGAATAAATAAATAAATAAATAATTATTTTAAAAAGAATCATGCACTGAAGATTCTTCTCACAACCAACTAATAAACTTAAATGAACAGAACGTTCAAATGTTAAGATTCACTTTGGAGAGTTTGGGCTTGGGATGTTTTGCTCTTTATAAGTTGTATACTTCTGCAGAGAAGATACAGAGCCCTGTGGTGAGTACCTTGATCCCCCCACCAAGGTAAGATTGGGTCAACTCACAATCTTTTATCAGGTTTCTTTAGTATTTAAAGTGGGAATACTAATATTCTTATTCAATGTTATCTATTGTTTGATATTTTCCAAAAAAATATTAAAACTCCTTGAAAAATGGCACCTAATAAAGTAAGTTCCAAGGTCAACTTGGAAAACTGAAGAGTTTCATAAAGCAAGTGTGCTTAAGAACAGACCAGGGAGAACCCAGTTCATATATCACCAAGCTAGAGAAGAGTTAAAAACTTTCAATAAAAAGCATTCCATAAGCCAAACTGCCACTCAGACTCTTTTCCTGTCTCTCAAGTTACTCTCCAAGCTTGAAAGTACTAAAATAAAAATTCCCAATTAAAACTGACTTCTCATGAGTGATGGGATGTAGTTCTATTCAGAAGCTAGTGGAGCAGAATCTCATTAGGAATCATGCCCTAGCAATAGAATCACTGGAGTAACAAGTGGGAAAATGAAGATTGATTCATGAAGACTAGAAGGCTAACCTCTGTGAAAGCAAGACGCAAAGTTCTGTTTGAGCATCTCTGAAAACCCTCCTTCTCTCAAGGTTCTGAAATCCTTCTCTGCCAGTGTGCTTGGAGAGTTTGCTTCCCTAGTCTGTCTTCTCATACCACCCCTCAGCTTCGCATACCTCCCTCACCAATGGCTTCTGGGTATCTCAGATTCTGGGCTAGGTTCTGAGACCAGACAATCTGGGCTCAAATCTCAAGTCTACCACTGACTTACAAAATGACCTTGAGCAGTACTCAGCCTTCCTGTGTCTCAATTATTTTGCCTATAAAATGGGGATGATGGGGGGATTGTAGTTCAGTGGTAGAGCACTTGCCTAGCACATGTGAGGCACTGGGTTTGATCCTCAGCACCACATAAAAATAAAATAAAAATATTGTGTCCACCTAAAGCTAAAAAAAATAAATATTTTAAAAAATAAACAAATAAAATAAGATGAAGGTGTTGTGTCCATCTACAACCAAAAAATGGGGATAATAATAGTAGTCACCTCACAGAGTTATTAGTTATTAAATGAGTAAATACAGGTAAAATATTCAGAATGGTTCCTGGCACATAGCACTAAGTAGATTTTAGTAGTTGCTATTATTATTAATTACATATAATATTTTTTCCATACATAAAGTTCCCAAGTAAAAAGAAAAATGCTTTCTTGATAATTGCTGATTATTGTTTCCATAGTACTTACTAGTATCTCAAGTATTTATGTTTATTTATCTTCAGTCATCTTCTACAAAAATGTTATCTCCATGACAACAGTGACCTTATACTTCTTGTTCACTACTCTATGTCTGATTGCCAAGTACAGTTCCGAGAACACAGAAGGCTCGATAAATATTACTAGAATAAATGAAGTGCAATTACAACTATTGTTCATCTTCCAAATTATTTTAATTTCTGAGATTGAATAGCAAGTTTGGACATTGAAAGATACCATGTTAGCCAAATATGTTTAATTCCTGATTTTCTGATAGCACCAGTAGCCAGAGTTTGGAGAGCAAGGGATTCATCTGAAAATGCTTTTGTAGCTGTTTGGTTTCTGCTTTTGAATGACAAAGGATGTCTGTATTTGAAGAAAACGGAAAACAAAGGTCTCTATTTTTCTCCCTGAAAAATTCTGCAAGAAAATAGCCCCTTTCAGTCATTTCTGTCCACTTTGTTCTGTGTCCCCACCCCCTCTCTTTGTTACCACCCATCCTGACATTTAGAGCATAAACCCTAGGAGTGGACAAGTGATGCTTCAGAACCACGGACAGCACCACACAGTCAGGAGGCCTTTTGAACACTTCATTGTGTGGTTCAGAACATGAGGAACTCACTTGTTCAGAGTGAAGGAAGACCCCATACAAATCCCTTTACTTTGCTAAGTACTGTGTGGAATTTTAAAGGAGAATAATTCACATGTGTCTTTTTGCCTCCTTATTACTGGGAAATGAACTTGATTTCTCTATAAGGAAATTAATAGTTATTTGCCAGGTACTGTGTTGGGAATGTGTGTATGTGTGTGTGTGTGTGTGTGTGTGTGTGTTCTCATTTAACTCTCATATCAATACTGTAATGGCACTGGATTTAGAGCCAGAAAATCCTAGATTCAAATATTAACTTCACCTTTGGAAAGTAACTTCACTTCCAGAGCCTCTTTTTAAAATCGATGAAATGGAGACATTCTTTCCTATTTTAGCCTTGAAAATACAGACCAAAACTCCTCTTCCTGAGATGTCTCCTTATCCTTATATGTAGATTTGGGTAACAACTGCTTACTGTAGGTCAAGTTGGAGGTAGGAAGCAGCCAAGCACTAAGGAAGGAATAACTGTTGTCAATTTTGAGAGGAAATGAGACTATCCTAGTGCCAGGGAAAGGAGAGGGCTAGGATGCAGGGGTTGGATATGTGGCTGGGGAAGGGCATGAGCCAAATCCCAAAGGGGTGGGAAAGTCAAACCAAAACATTCAAATACGTCAAAGCCTTAAAAATCTTCCCTAATGGCCTGGACCACGTTTTCTATTTCTTTCTTACTCTCAGCCCAATAGTAACTACCATAGGGGTGGCACATAGTGAATACTTGATAAATGCACATTTATCAAATGAATGGTGTCGGGAGCTCTCTGTGAACTATGCATGAACTAAAATGGTGCTGAAGCCATTAGGCAGGAAAGCCTGGTATCGGTATCGGGAACTCCCAGCAACAACCCTGCTGCTTTGAGAATGCCTGGCTCATGTGGCTTCCTAACTAGCTCCATCAAAAGTTCATCACAGCATTGGAGATGGGGTGACCCACTGGAGTCACACAACTTCTCGGAAATGGGTATGGCTTGCCAAAATGCCAATCAACCTGTTTACTGCAAGACCCCTCCCACTGAAACCTTATCTCTGCCTTTGATGTACTCCCCCTTAAATAAAGATTCAGAGCTATTTTTCAGTTGTTCAGTTCCAGCTCCTATCAGGACTGGAAGACCTATCAGGCTTTATCTAAGTTCTGGGTCTGTCTCTATTTCTTACTAATTATTTCAGACTTTTTGCTTTCTGGGAGACTCCTACCTCCTGAGCAGGAACCTACCCTGGCAGGGTGCTGGCCACCCTGCAATAGAATGATTTTGATGAAGTTTAGAAAGCAGCTAATGACCAAGATGTCATCCAAAACGGTTGCTTCTGCAATCATGGTCTAGAATCTAAAGTGGAAGTAAAAAAAAAAATCAAGGTCCTACAGTTTGATCCAAAAATTCACTGCACAAAACTAAGATGGAGGGATGGAGGTGTTTACCCTGGTTTCAAGGAAGAGTACGCCTCTGCATATGTCATTCTTGTCAATCAATCAATCAGCAACTATTCATTGAGAGCCTATGGTGTGCCAGGCACTGTTCTAAGCCACAGAAGTAGGACAAACACAGACCTTGTCTTCAATAAAGTTTACATTCCAGTGTAGGAATACATATCCCACCCCCTCAAAGCCACCTAAATAAGTACACCATAAGCAGCCCTCATTATTTAAACCAGTGAGCATCCAGATGCAAGTCTGGATGGTGAGAGGTGTCACCCAAAGCACTGACTACTCTCTGAGCTTCATCAAAAGAATAACAAAAGTTCTCTTGAGTAATCAAAGTTCAGAGGGCAGGGATCTGCTTAATAAGTAATTGTATCCACTCAGTTCCTGAGTTTGGATAGAGCAGCTTACTTGCCAAAATAAATTGGATACATAGAACAACCAAGAGGAGGAGAAGACCTTTTCTATGCAGTGGGGTGTCAAGCAGGATTTTGTCTTTTAATTGTTCAGTGCAGTGGGCCAGAAAACAATGAGCAAAAAAGATTCTACATATTCATATTTAAATTCAGAAGATTAAATACCTATTCAAGGTCAGCTATCTGCCAGACTCTTTACAGGGCTCTTTGGTAGTCAAGAGGATGAAGACCCAGCCTCACCACCACCACCACCACCACCACTACCCTCGATGATTAAAGTAAGAGGACTAGGGACTACCAGTGGAGTCTTGCAGGAAGTCCACTGTATGTGAAGCATCTATTCCCTCTCCTCAATCCTTTACAGAGAAGCAATGGGTATTTTCACATTATGGTAAATCACCTCCAAAGACAGCTCCCCATAATTTCTCCCTTCCCTATATGTACATGCTCCATCAAAAGGTGAAGTCTCTTTCTCTCCCCATGAATCTGAGCTTGACTTATAATTGCTTAGACTAATACAACGTGATTGAAGAAATATCCCAGTACTTTTAAGTCCAGGGTTTCAAAGTCCTGGCAACTTCTGTTTTCGTCACTGGAAGGAAGTCAGCTGCCATGTAAGAAGTCCAACTACCCTGAAACCTCCATGCTCTGAGGAAGCCCAAGCTTCGATGAGGAGAGACCAGGTGGAGGGGAATGGAGAAACTTGGTTACATGACTCCAGTTATAGCTATCCATGCTGGTCCTCTGCTGTTTAAGCCATCCAGGACATAATGAAGTATACACTAGCCATCTCCACTGGGCTCTGAGGAATGGCATATATCAGAAGGGCATGAAGGGCCCAGCCAGCTTGAGTGAGTCAAACCATACATCATATTCCAACCGGAGCAGGAGCCACCACTGAAAATCTTCAGTGTAGTCCTTGGGTTGAGACTAAGAAAAGATTAGAAAAGGGAAGCAGGGCAGAGTGAATCTGGGGCAAGCTCTGTGGGAGGTGGTGGAGACAGGGTGTAGGGGAGCTTTCTGGGAAGTCCCTGGATTATACTAGTATACTTTGACATTATTCCTAAATCCCATTGACAAGAGAAACTTATTGTGCTAAAATTAACCATTATTGAGGATTTATCAGAAGCCCAGAATCCTTTACATCCTGGATCTCATTTAATTCTCACAAAGGATACTATAAGATCATTTCTATTAGTATCTCTATTTCTAGCTGAGGAGACAAGGCTCAGAAAGCACACATGTTCGGGACTTGTTCAAGATCACACTATAACAAATGTTAGAGCTGGGATTTGAATCCAGGACAGCCTGGCCTGGAGCTCGAATCAACATCAAGATCTGGCAACTGTCATGCAACAGCTGTTACCTTAATTGCATATTTAAATTCTAAAGGACTTTAATTTTCCATGAACATATTTATTCAGCACAAAATTCACTGGTGCTTTTGCAAAAAGGTTAAATAAATATAAAATGTGTTTATACTGATGTGATATTGCCTTGTTATGTTGTGTGGGGTTTTTAAAATTTTAATTTTCAAAATTATTTTTGTAATGTACATGGGGGGAAAGGAAAGTATTAATAAGTAGGTTGCAATCTTCCACCCTTAGAGATAATAAGAAAAAGCAAAATGAATAAAGAGGATGTTTAAGAAGTTTTACAGTACTTTGGGGTTTTTACTTCAAACTACAGTAAAGATTCTATTTCCTTTTTTAATTATTTTGGAGTTTTGATATTTCTTTGAAAGTGATATCATACCTAAATTTGGCTCCAAGAAATCTCAGCTTCAAACTAACTGTAATAATGACTTTTTAGTTTTTCTCAAAAGGAATGTCACTTGTTTCTTAATAAGGTTATGTATTTGGCTGTGGCAACCTAAGTTATTTGAAGAATGTTGAGGCTTTACTCTGGGGTCTGCTGTCTCCTACTTTGTTCTGGGAAGCATCCTAAACACTGGAAACACAGGAATGTCTTAGAAAGGAATATAGGAGACACAGGAATTTTTTACAAAGTCCCTGCTCTTGTGGTGTTGTAATTCTGGTGGGGAAAAAGAGTTGAACAGGGCAGAAAAGTGATAAGTCTCTGAAGAAGAGGAAGTAGGACAATATGCTGAGGAGTGTCAGGATACCTTAAATTGGGTAGTCAAGGAAAACTTCTCAGAAGAGATGACACTGTAGCTGAGACCTGAGCAATTCGGAGTAGCCAGGGGCATATTTGAGAAAGGTAGTCCAGGTAGAGAGAACATCCACTGCAAGGAGTAGACTTGGTGTGTTGAAGGGACTAAAACAAGTTACTATGTCATGAACCTGATTTGCAAAGGGAAAACTGAGACAAAGCAGGATTGGAACAAGAAAAGACTCAGATCATAGGTGGTGACCATAACATTTGGGGTTTTATTTTATCAGGATGGAAAGCTATCAGCCAGATGCAGTGGCACATGCCCGTAATCCCAGCAGCTCCTGAGGCTGAGACAGGAGGATAGAGAGTTCAAAGCCAGCCTCAGCAAAAGCCAGGCACTAAGCAACTCAGTGAGACCCTGTCTCTAAATAAAATACAAAATAGGGCTGGGGATGTGGCTCAGTGGTTGAGTTTAATCCCTGGTCCCCCCCCCCACCAAAAAAAAAAAAAGAGATGGAGAGCTTCCAAAACTTAAAAAGGTGGTAGTGATTGACAATCAAAGTTGCATATTTAGAAAAACACCCTGGATATATGGGGGAGAAGGGATTGTGGTGTTGGGGGGATGAAGTCGGGGACAATGGCAAAGATGGAATTGAGGCAAGCTGTTAGGTAGTTGTGACAGTGGCCTGGAAGATGTATAGTAATTGAACACGGGGAATGGCATGGCCCTGCTGACAAGGGGGTGGATTTGGAAGCCATCCACACGGAGACAGGAAGAACACATCTGGGAGTAGAACTCAAGAGCTTTGCCTTGGGCATGTTAATCTGAGACGTGTATTAGACTGGAAAGCATGTCTGCAGGAGCAATTCCATACTAAAAAACGGCTGCCACGGATGGCCACTCTTGTGCCTTCCAATCCAGAGACCCAGGGATCCTAAGCCCTACGTCACAGATAGAAGAAGTTCAGCCCCTTCAAAGCTGGTTTGTCTACAGAAGAAAGAGATGTGACAGTTTTAAAGGAGCAATTGCCATCTAACTTCTGATCTCTGAAAGTGGCCTAGGAAGGAGGTGGATACACTTGACAAGGGTCCCCAAGGCCTGGATGAGTGTGGATCATCTTTACAACAAGGCTCAGCTCTCCTCTCTTAGCACTTAACAAGGAATGTATTTCTTTCCTGTCAAACTCACTCAGCTTCACATTTGACCATGATTAAAAGCGGTGAGACTCTAAATGCAGATAAATTATTCACGGCATAGCCTACCAAATTACAAATTCTTTCTTCTCACACAAAAGCTGCATGAGATGTCTCTGCACCTCTGCTCAGCTCCTGAAATTCAGCCACGCACCCAGGGGAGAGCCTCCAGCCAAACTGGCTTTATTTTTCCAGATATGCCACATGATCAAAATGAAATCTAGCTTTTGGAAATTTTTTCATTTTCACTGGCCACTTATCCCCCTCATTTTCTAAAGCCCTATTTTCCCTCCTGTGATGCCAACTGGAAAACCTAAAGCACTTAGAAACCCTGGGAAGTTCCAGAAAGCCCTTGTTGCCAACCTTCTTCGCGTGTCTGAAAAGTGCCCAATTTTCACCATTTGCTGCCAATAAGTAACTGTGTGACTATATATTAACTTACCTCTAGCAGGTCTAGACAAGGGAAAAGAAACGTGGGTATTTAATGTGTCCTTTTACTTAAGCCTTCCAGGGATTCTTTAAAATTTATCCTAAAACCATGCAAGTCCCTAGTCCTTTGTATTAGTGGAATAATGAGCTTATCTTCTATGAGTGGATCTGGCCTTTCCAGTAAGAGAGGAAGACTATTTGTTGGCTTTAAGCTCTCAAATCACTTCATCTTGGTTTGCTTAGGAATGTGGCTCACTGCGTTAGGTTCATGGTAAATCATATCCAAGGGCTGGGGATAGAGCTCAGTGGTACAGCAATTGACTAGCATGCGCGAGGCCCTGCGCTCCACCCCCAGCACCACACACACACACACACACACACACACACACACACACAGAGTAAAACATGTCCAAACAATAGCTTTTTGGTTCAAAGCTGGGGTCATCTGCTACAAGAAACAAAATCAACTCTGGTTAACTTAAATAATCTTACAATTTCAAGGAAGACTTTTAGGAACTCAGGATCAAAGAGACAAGCAGTGAATTAGGTATGGAAGCTGGTGCAGTTCTAGAGGCTCTGGAAGCAGCCGGGGTATCCGCAGTAGACACTCTTGCTGCACGTTGTAATTACCAGGGGAGATTTTAAAGCTTTTGAAGCATACTGATATCTTGACCCCATCCTCTGAGATCCTGGTTCCATTGGCCTGGGATGTGGCTGCTGTCAACTATCAGCAGTGACTGTATCCGATCATCTTCAGTCCTGAGTCATGATGTTTAAGACTAAATTGGCTTAGTTTGATTCAGAAGCCTGCCCCTTGGCTATAAAAGGACAAGGCACCTGGTGTCCAGATCCCCTGGACTACAGGGCTGAGGAAGAAGAAACTCTTCCAAAAGAGATAGAAATCTTAGGAGGGAAGATAGATGTTAGGCAGCCAAAACACCAATTCACCATCATTATTCTAGATATAACAGCAGTAATGTAATTGATGTACAAATACATGCTCTTTTATGGGAAATAGTCCTCATGTTTCTGGAATTGTGTGTTTTACCAAACCATCCTTTCAACAGAGCAAGAACTCAGGGCAATAGATGTGAGATGCACAGTCCCAGCTGCAGCTCAAATGCAGAATTCCCCATGCTGCACTGGGTCAAGCCCCTGGGGAAGCACCAACCTGTCCATCTTCACTCTCAGAACCTGGAGATGCAGGTCAGACAGTGAGAAATCCTGTTTTCTACCTGTAAAATTAGAAACTATGACAACCACATAGCCTCACACTAAGAGGAAGCATTGTGTTTTCCTGATGATGAAGACAAGCTGTATGATGTCTCCCTCTTCCTCCACATTATTCTGCAAATACTAATGTTAACAAAGAAGAAAAAAAAGTTACTCTGATCAGTGCTGGGAATTATCCACCAGCATGATTTGGTATTCATCTGGTGACAGTACTGCAGGCAGAGAGAATAATGAATAGGGTGTGTGGGATAGCTTTTGATAGGAAACATTGTACCCATGCCTGGGACAATAATAAATCTAATCTCGCTAAAGAAGCTGAACTAACACAGTGACCTAGGCTAGACAATGACCACAGCAGTTGACATCGCTAATCGTCCCTGAGGTCAGTTCAACATCAGTTCAACGTTTGAAAAGAAGTCAAGAAACTTCCCCTGAGTAACCTAAATAACAAAAGGGAGAGCAAAACCACCCATGTAAGCTCCATACGGGATCAGATGAGGGGGAGAGAGAGAGAGAAGGAAAGTTCCTAAGTCCTGCCACTTCTTACCCATACCCTATTCCTCATGTCCCTTCATTCCAAGGGTTCTTAATCTGGGGCTCAAGGACATCCTGAACTCACTGAAATCATTTGTAAAATGTTGCAGTAGGTGTCCCCTGAGCGGAGGTTCATCAGTCCCAACAGATATTCTTGAGACGGTCAAGGACCCACAAAAGTGCTTAACCCCACTGCTCCAGGGAAACTCCACGTTCACCTCTCCCCTATTCTGACCACTTCGCTGGACCTCACCCTCTACACACAGGCATTGTCTCCAAGGCATTCAAACTTGTGACAGAAGCCAGCTCTCTATTCTAGCCATTGGCGGCCACGTCCTCTTTATCTGTGGCAGTGGTTTGTCACTGGTCAGAACTGGGCAGACAACTGGCCTCAGGGGCCCAAGGTGGGGGCGGGGAGGTGTCTTCATGAAGTGGACTGATACCCCTCCATTTTCAGACAGTTATGAACCTCAGAGATTCCGATTTCTTGGAGGGGAAGGGGACAGAGCTTTCTCTGTAGAAGAATTAAAATGACAAAAGGGTTGTGTTTACATTATTGGGGCTGCAAAAACACTCCCAGGTTCAAAGCCAGGGACCTACAGGAAAATAGACAACTAGGAACTGCTGTTAGTCACCCTTGGTTGGTTGGAAAGTTATGGACCGTGTAGACCAGATTCTTCTTCCCACACCCCCCAAATCAACTTGAGCCCTACATTTTCTTACGTATCCCCTACTCTTTGTCCGTGCATCACACTGTAGGGCTATGTAAACAGTGGGGCACCCAAGAGGATTAACACCCTGCGCACCTGCCCACAGCCAGCTGACAGTTTTCATACAGCACTCTACAGTGCTACTCCCTTGACGGTGGACACCTCAAGGCTGGGATTCCATGAAGCTTCTTGTCACACCTGGTCATTAGTCATCTGCCCAGGACACATGGATTCGGCAACTCTCATGAATCAGGCACTAAGCCAGACATAAAAGCTTCAATTATAGATGGTCTCGGCCCTCAAACAACTCAGATTCTAGGTGTGGAAAATGACACTTATGCCATTGGCTGCGGTGAAAAACAGCAAGAGAAATGACAGATAGGAACAAAGTGCTAAAAATAAATAAATAAAAAGGAGGAGGAAACAGGCTGACTTTATTTGCTATGCAAGTACCAGATCCTTGTTGCTCCAAGTGTGGTTGACAGACTAGTGGGCATTACCTGTGGGCATTACCTGTGGGCATTACCTGCAGGCTTGTTAGAAATGCAGACTCTCAGGCCCCCTCCCAGACCTGCTGAAGTGCAATCTGCACTTTAATAAGACCATGGGCAACCGATTCACGGGTGTATTGGAGTTTGAAAAGCATGGTGTTCAATGTCAATGAAATGGCAGGCACCTGGGTCCCCTGCTCACATTCCTAACTGCAGCTGCAACTAGGAGGTGCCAGGAATGATCAGAGGGAAGATATTTTACATCTGTGTGAATGTCTGCGGATGCAGGATTTAGGAAAATCGGGCTGCTTGGAAGTAAATAAAGTAGTTCTACTAACTCCCACACCAGACATAGAACCTTCACGGGCTGAGCCTTGGGTAAAAGAGATCATCAGTCCTCCCCAACATTTTTTGCTGCCTAATCACCCAAGTCCGATGGTATACTTAATGAAAGAGAGAGAGAGAGAGAGAGAGAGAGAGAGAGAGAGAGAGAGAGAAATGGAAACACTGATCTTCTAACTTGCCCTGGGAAGATACAAAACTTATTGAGTGGTTATGAATACTGACTCCAGAGTGACCATGTATCTTAATGACCTTGGGCAAGTCATTTAATTCCTCTTACTGCCTCTCAATTTCTGCTGCTGTAAGAAGTAAGACCTATCTCAAAGACTACTATGAGAATTTATTGAGATAATAGTGTGCAAGTTACCTAGATCACTGAGTGCTCACTATGTAACCACAATCAATGGTGTTTGATGTTTTCATTATTATTAGCTGCTTCTGTAGACTCTGGCCAGTTGTTCCCCAAACCGATTTTCCTAATCACACAGCAAGGCTATATTTTCTATTCTATTTGGAGTGGTCAAGAAATGTCCTGCCCAGTGGAACACAGTAGGAAGAGACAAACGTCACTTCCAGGCCTGGCCCAATTAATCTCCTGTATGAGCCTCCACTCTTTTTTCCCATTTGCCACCAGATGTCAATGTCCAGGGTGATTTGGGGAACTATGGGATATAGATGGCAGCATCTCCACCAGCCTGGATCCCTGAATGACTCTATGGAGCAAAACTATATTGTCTCCATGATAAGTACCTTCATTACGGACTGGACTATATGTGAGTGAGAAATAAACTATTGTGTTGTTTTGGACTTTGTACTCAGCCAAAATTCATATGTTGAAGCCCTAGTCCCCTTTGTGGTAGTGTTAGGAGATGGGACTTTGGGGAAATAGTTAGGATTAGATAAGGTTAGGAAGCTGGGGGAGCCTAAGATGGAGAAGAGTTAAAAACTCCACACATGCACTAAGGAAAGGCCACGTAAGCACATAGCAAGAACCCTGCTGGCTACAAGCCACAGGGAGAGCCTAGAAAAGAACCATGCAGGCGCTCTGACTAGGACTTTAAGCCTCCAGAACTGAGAAAGAAATCCCTGCTGTTAAAGTCAGCCAGGCTATGGTATTCCCTTACAGAAACCCAACCTGACAAAGAAATGTTAAGTCAGACATTTCAGGGTCCATCTCTTACAGTGGATACAGCTGGCCAGTACAACATTCCGATTTTACACAGTTTACCTCACAAGGTTGTCGGGAGGATTTCACAGCATAACAAATGTGGAAATCTATAGTAAACTGTGAAGAGCTATGTGCATATGTAGAGAGATGGAAAAGAAGATCAGATGGAGGAGTCAGGACCAAGTTCAAACCCAAGCACGGTTGCATGCGAACTGGGTGATCTTATAAAGTATTCACACTCTGAACAGATCTAGAAAATAGAGATAAGAGGAACACAGGGCTGGGCTTGTAGGTCAGAGGTAGAGCACTTGCCTAGCATGTGTGGGGCACTGGGTTTGATCCTCAAATAAATTAAGTAAATAAACAATAAAAAATTAAATAAATAAACAACCACATATAAATTAAATAAATAAACAAATAAATGTGTCCATCTATACTCTCTCTCTCTCCATATATATGGAGAGAGAGAGTGTATATGTAACACAGTGCTCTAAGGCAGGTAAGATGAAGTCTTGCAGATGAATGCATCTAGAAGTAAAAGCGATTCTTCTGAAAGTGATATGACTTGGTGGTTAGGAACCTGTCTTTCTGAGGTCAAACCTCAGATCCACTACTTCCTGGTTAGAAGCCTTAGGCAAGTTAATTAGCCCATATGTGTCTCAATTTCCATATTCATAAAATTGGGATAATAATAGAATCTACTTCATATGATTCTTATGAATATTAAATAAGTTGATAAATATAGGGCTCCTAAAACAGCATCTGGTACATTGTAAGCAATTAATAAATATTGTTTACTATTAGTATTAAATAGGACATAAGAATTATAAGTATCATTTACTCAAAATCCCTACTTGGCCCATTTCATCCTCTCTTCCCAGTAAAACATACGGTATTTATGGCTGTATAAATATTTTTTGACAACTAAAGTATTAGGCTTAGTCCTTTTGCCATCTTTTAATATTTGTTCTTCGAGAAAATTGAGAACATACCTGTGGATGGACTGTCTCACATTCATGAATGATCCATAGTGTGGGTCAGAGGACAGTAAACAAATATAACATAGGATGATCCACTTTCTCTCTCTCTCTCTCTCTCTCTCTCTCTCTCTCTCTTTGGGGGGGAGGGTACTGGGAATTGAACCCAAGGGCACTTAACCACTGTGCCACATCCCTAGCCTGCTTTTTTTTTTGTATTTTATTTAGAGACGGAGTTGCTGGGAGCCATTAGCCAAGTAGGTATGACAATTTCCTTGCCAGCGTACCCCATGTTGCTTAGTGGAAGGACTCGTGGAAATAGGACATTTTGCAGTGACATTGCATGTAGGTGACCTTGCTCAAGGACCAGGGCGGATCCGGGTTTAGGGTGTTCCCGGTTTAGGATAATCGGGTTTAGGGCGTTCCAGGTTCAAGGTTATTCCTGCTGGGAATAGGGCGTATCCTGCTGCCTGAGTTCCCCTTGAGTTCTCACGGGATTCAGACAGTATTTTTTGGGAGACAGAAGCCCAGTGGGGGTGGATTTGGGCAGAGAACGTGGATTTCCCCAGAACGTGATTGTAGACGGCTGGTGTGAGTTCGGGAATAAAGAGTTGCTGTTTGAATCTACAAGCTGTGTGGTGGCTCGTGATTGTGTGCCCAGCCAGACTGCGGCATTTGTGCCCAGCCAGACTGTGGCACAGAGTCTCATCAAGTCGCTTAGTGTCTCGCTTTTGCGGAGGCTGACTTTGAACTTGTGATCCTCCTGCCTCAGCCTCCCTAGCCACTGGGATTACTGGGGTGAACTACCCACTTGCAGTTAGTGTGACTAATTTTCTTAAAAAAGAATGTGAGTAACATAAACATAAAAGACTCACAACTGCAAAAGTGGATCACACCAAAGTCCATACTTACCAGAGAAATTCTAAAATGCAAAGTCTTTATTTTATAATGAGAAAGCTAAGATAATGACATGTTAGGTGATTTGACCAAGATGACTGATAATAAGATCACCACCACAAAAGGATGGATCAGAACCCAAGTCTCTTAATGCCCAGTTCCTGAATTATGGAAAATGGAAAGCAAAGAACATTTAAAAACAAATGAAAATGCTTTGAAAGATGATTCTAGGACATTCAACTTTCAAGACTTCAACCACATATAAGATGGAGTTCTTCCCCAGGAGTCTCCCCAGCCCTCCCTGAGAAACTGTGGATCCCACACCCTTGTCTTGGTCTTTCAGCTTCACACCATACTCCTTTCTAAGGGTTCTTAACCCTGACTACAGGTTGGCATCACAGGAGAAGATTTCTGAAATATAGCAATGCCAGGGACAGACTAAATAAATGAGAATGCATGAAGATGAAGCCCAAGAATCATTTTTTGGAAAGTTCCCAAGTGATTCTAAAATTCATTCATGGTTATAAAACAATGCTCTGGCTTATGGACTTTTGAGAGCAGGAGGGAAAAGAATAGCTTCCAAAACTGAAAGCTAGAAGTTTGCTAGAATATCCCAATCCATGAAGCTCCTTGGCATCCACTTGGTCATTCAGTAAACATTCAAGATGTTCTGTCCACAAGATGCCAACGGTACAAGAGCAAGGCACCATGGCTCCTGCCTCCATAGCTCATCATCTGTCAAACGTCTTCAACTGGAGGACTCCTTGATCAGTACAAACCACCTCCCCACCCCTCATCCCTGCCCTTCCAGTCGGTCTCGATGATCCAAAAGAATCTTGCACATCGTCTCCAGGTGATGCTTAAAAAGACAATTAATGGTCTCATCACATGAGATTGTCCTTGCTGGAGGCTGATCTCTAACATTTGACATCTAACAAAACAACCAGTCTTTCCATTACGAGACATTATCCTTTTCTCATCAGTGGGCATCCTAAAGGTCAAGGCAAAGTGAAAAATGCAACTTATTTATGAGTGAGTTAATAATCAATGACTAAGGCCATCCATGTAATACTTGTTGATATTCATTACATACAGACTCTGCTTAAAATGCTGAACGCCACTTGCTTTCATGGGTCCATAAAGTGTGTGATGGCAATGTAGTAGTTCCCAAAAGTGAAACTGTTAAGAACTGATGGGTTCAAGTAAGTCTTGGCTAAACAGGCTGAGAACACCCGCGCCATCAGCAGTGATGGGGTTCCCGTGACATACCTAAACACCACCAGAAATTGAGTTTTGCGGGAAGCTCCTTGGTTGAGTTCTTCACAGATATTTTTCTTTAAATCTGAAAAGACCTTGACATTTGAAAAATGTGAGAAGGATTGTTTGATGTAGGCAGCCGTTCAAAGAATAATTTGTCCTTCGTGAGATAACAAATAAAAAGCTCTTGTGGTGTCTCTTCTATCAAAAATCATTAATTAGCCTTTAATGAAATATTATTCTGAATACAATATCACTTTTTACAAAGACTTAATTAAATTAACTATGGCTAGTATAATTTCACACACAAAATATACGCATAAGTAGTTAATTTTTTTTTCAAGTTGAGCAGCAGGACCCCAAGGGATTTCCTTGGACTCAAATTTGCCAAAAAGAAGAATAAATTGTCTTAAACCAAGAGAAATGATAATAGAACAAAGCAGTTGGAGCAAATATGATCTAAAGCCAAGCTTAAAAGTAACAGACTCTCAAAATCTGTGTGACTCCACAGAGCCAATTGACGAAATGGCCAAATGCTCTACCTCTTGCTCCAACTTTTCCAATGGGCAGGCTGGGCTGGGACCGGGGGTCTTTACCTAAGAGGATGGAAAGCTACACTGCTCCTGTAGCAAATTAAGCCCCAGCATGGGTCCTAAGGTGTAAGACTTTAGGTCATGAGTAACAAAGAGACCATCTCTGCACCTGACTAATGACATGTATCAAAGTCAAGGGGTAAAAGAGGCTGGGAGGGAGTTGGAAAAGGGACCCAAGCCTACTGGAATCAAATAGATGAGAAGTTGGTCCCAAACAATGGTTTCAACTAGATTAATTATCTTGGGACTTTTTGGAGATCAGGAAGGTTATGACACACGTCTAATTATTTTAAAAATGCACAAAGGAATAAATTATCAAATCAATATTAGTGAAGTAAAGAAACCAGCATAGACTTGTAAAATCTAGACGGGGACTGAAGAAAAGGGAAGTGAGATACAGCAATGATCCCAAGGAGAACACACTTACCCTCACCTCTACTCTTCACTGTACAAAGCCCGCTATATAAATAATCTCATTTCACTCTCACAACAACTCTGTGATGTCAGCAGTCATAAATCCCATCATAGAGTTGGAGAAGGCAAGTTACACACACGGAAGTTCAGTGCAATGGTCAAGGTCACCCTCGCTGGAAGTGGTGGAGCTGGCTTTAGAGCCCATGTAGTCTGGCTGCAGAGTCCTTCCTCATTACCATGCTCAGCCTTCCACACAGCTGACATGGTCACAACTAGAGACAGAAGGAAGAGCCACACCATATGAAAAGGGGGGAGAAAAATGGAAAATAAATGCAGCAATCCCGAGATTGTAAGAGGGCCGTGATGGTAGCCAACACTCCCTGTCTGAAAGACAGGCAGATATCAGTGAACAGGGCTGCAGAGTTAGCCTCAGAATCAAGGTCAAAGCAAGGTCTAGAGATCTGCACTTATCATGTTTCTAAACGTGAAATTCAAGGAACTGATTCTCAAACCGCCCCCAAAATTGAAAGTTGAAATAATAATGATAGAAATAATAGAAAATAAATTTCAGAAACAATAGAAAAAATAAGACAGCAACTTTCACAATTGAGAAAATAAAAAGGTCTCAAATCATGGACAGTATCTGATCAAGGATGGTTTCCAGATTCAAAAGACCAAGACCAATGGCTGAGCAAATTTCCTCAATTAGCAAGATAAGCAAGAGCAGAGAACATCTGTCTGTTGGCGGCCTTCCTGTTGTGCCCAGCTAGAAGTGGGAACACTTTCACCTCCATGATATCTCTTTCACCATCTAGAAGTGTCATGGCCTCTATTGCCTCAACCTCTGAACAGTTATTCTGCCCACATCTGCCCTGGAAGTCATTCTGCTTGAGACTGGTACACCAACCTTCCCAAAGGGCACCAACAGTCTAGGATTCTCCTGCTCGACAACTTTCAACTTCGTCCAACCTGACAAATAAGATCTCTGTTACCACTGGCCTCCCAGGAGAACTGCTCCAAGCCCCTTGTTCTAGAAAGGATCTCATATAACAGAATAATGGTATTATTGGCTAGGTTAGTTTATGAAGCATAGGCCTTCAAACCAGACAAAGAAAAGAACTATTGTTAAATTCCAACATAACTAAAAACGATTTATTGTACTTTATTTCCTGTTGTTGCAAAATTACAAATTTCAAACAGGGCAATAAATTGTGTATTGAAACCATCTGAATTGTATTAAAAATGAAAAGTAAAGATGAGATAATATTCTTACTATCAAAGAAATAAAAGAGGCAAGATCAATGGATTTGAGAAATTAACAAGAAATAAGGCAGAAATATGACAAACATAACTGATAAAAAGTTTTACCACTCAAAACGGCACATCTAAAGTGTGTATATAAATGTGTCCCAAAAGCCTACATTCTATTCATAAAGTGAACCAGAGAAGAATAGTCCACTGAACCCAAAGGAGTCTAAACAGGAACAATAAACAAATAAAGTGAAATGTACTAAAGAAAAACAAACTAAAACAGCTTTAATATATTAATGAACTAAAATAATAAAGCTCAGTGCTGGCACTGTTCTATGAAAAAGCAAGTAAGTTGCAGATGGTAGATTAAGCTGAGGGCAGAGATGGTGCCACGTCTCTTGAGTAACAGTGAAGGCCAATTCCTACTTCCATCCTAAGAGGGAGACAGGTATCTGATGGAAGCATGCTAGTAGGGAACAGAGCCGTAAGGACCCCAGCCTTGGCAAACAATAGTGGTCTCAATGCGAAGTCCAGAACAGGGGAGTAAGAAGACACAGTAGTAGTTGAGCCACAAGCATCATGGGACTGAAGACAAGAGATCCTTCCCCCAAATTTCTAGAACTCTCTTATAACTCTGTTACTACCTGGGGAAAACAAACAACATCTGAAACATTGAGTTGCCATTTGACTCAGGAATTACATTCTGGGTCTACACTAAAGAGAAGTGAAAACACACATTTACCAAAAAAAAAATCTTGCTCACTAATGTTCATAGCAGCATGATACATAATAGACAAATGGTGGGAACAACCCAAATGGCCTTCAACTGAGGAATGGGTAAATGAAGCAGAGCATATTCATATAATGGAATGTTACTCAGTCACGAAAAAGAATGAAGTTCTTCAATATGCTACAACATGGATAAACCTTGCAAACAATATGCTCAGTGAAAGAAACCCATGAAACAGGCAAATTCACGGAGTCAGGAAAGAGACTAGTAGAGGCTAAGGGATGAGAGAATTGGGGAGAAATGGAGAGTGACTTGTTTGGGTATAGTTTCTTTTCAGAGCAATAAAAATGTCCTAAAATTGATTGTGGTGGTGGTTGCACAACTCTTTGACTATACTAAGAGTCACTGAACTATATACTTTAAATGGATGAACTGCATTGTATGTGAATTATATTTCAAAAAAAAAAAAGCTATCTAAACAAATAGACACCATTAATATGAACCTCCCTCCAGCCTTCTTAAATGGCTTGAAGTCAAATCTCACTTGATTTAGGAAACCAAGCCAACAGGCTGTTTCTTGCAGCCCAGGCTTTTGGAACAATTCCTGCTGTTAAACATATCTCGATTTGAAACGGAGACCCCAGGGAGGCTCTGAGCCTCTGTTCTCCCACCTTCACTTGGTCCTGTGAGTCCTGCCTTTTCTCCTTCTTTTTCTCCCTTTGAAAAATCAGTTTCATTCTCTATCAAAATGTGACCAACACTGGCTCCTATTTTCCCCTCCCAACAGTTCTGCTAAAATCGCCCACCTCGGTGCACCTCCCAGACCTAAGGTCCTGCTCTCCACGATGGGAGGAAAGGCCTGAGAGCCACACACTCCCCCTCTTCAACGCCAGCATGACAGAAAGCCTTCTCTCGTCGGCCGCGGCTGCTTTCCATTTCAGATTTTTGAATGCCACTTTCAAATTTCCCACTGATTTTCCATTCCTGGCACTACCTACCCTCTCTCTTTGGCTAAGCCCCATCGAGGGCCAGCTTGTCATCTGTGCAGTCCAGACCTTCTGCTCACTGCTGCCCGACTTTCTGGATGAAGATTCCTTTCACCCCTTGCCAACCTCTCTCACCCTGGATGTCCCCGGTCCCCTCCCTCCACAAGCCATTTGTAAACTCCAAGCTCTGGCTTCTCTTCCTGGCCAATCGCAGAAGAGGAAAGGCCAGGTGGTGGCTCCCAGGTGGTCTTGAATGCCCTCTGGCCTATCCTCAGAGCCTCCCTGGTCACCACAAGTGCAGCTGAAGGCTCCTACCCCAGGAGCCCCCAGCCCGGCTCCAGTTGGCAAATCCACGGAAGGTGCCCAATTCCCTGACCCGGGCTCTGCTGCTTCTCCCAAACCAAGGCAGAAGGGACAAAGATAGCCCAGCAAGCCCTGGTGAAAAAGAAAACTCTGAAGATATGCAGATTTGCAAATATCCTCTGTATGTCTTAATGGCTTGAGTTCAAACACTGACCGTGTCATTTCCTGATCAGGTGACTTCAGGGGACAGACAGCATGCAACCTCAGCTTCCTCACTGGTGAAAGTGTGACTGATAATAGTCATTGCTCCTAGGGATATTTTGAGAATTAGATGAGATAGTTCAAGTGAAAGGCTTGGGAATGCAGTCCTTCTATTAGTTTGCATAAAGCAAAATCATAGATGACTCTTTACATGAGGGACAACATAAAAATCAGATGTGACCAGCTCTTTGAAAGGACAGAAATGGAGAACTCCTCCCTTGTTACTATGCAGCCTTCTGCAGGCGGAGCCTTAGCTCAGAAAATCTGCTCCATGTGGTTATGACAGTTTTGCAAAGCCTGAAACCACCTCTTTCTCTGTGTTCCTCCCCTCAACTGGTTCAGGCCAATCTGTGATTTTTTTCCAAGACAAAACTACAATCCCTGCAAGATACAGATTTGCTGAAACCTTTGCCCATCCAAGAGCTGCAAAGCCAGCCAGGCCCATCAGGCTGAAACAGAACATGCCTCTCGGAGCCCGTGAGCACGGAGTCTGCCGGCAGCTGCTGCCGCAGAAAGGCAGGTGGTGTGAAATTGATACCATGTCATCAGTGAGTTCAAGGTCAGGAGCATCTGCAGGCCACAGAAGTCAGTGATTTCAATGTTGCCCGGGTCCCTGACCCCATGCCTTTTTCCTGTAAGGAAGTAAATTCAAATCACGTCCTCTAATGTGACAAGCCAACATCCCCCTGGCTGGACCATGACCCTCTGTCTCAATGGCCACCCGTCTTCCCTGTAGTTCACAGGTCTCCGCACCACACAGTATTTTAGTTGAGCAGGTACACTGTTCCCTGATTCTGTGAGCTTAAATAGGTTCCTGGAGTGATGTGTGTTGTGTGTGAATTTATATGTTCAGCAAACATTTATTAAGTACCTACTGTGGGTCAGGCAAGATCTTGGGCAACATGAATACAAAAATAACATAGGAGCTTGCAGTTTTGGGAAGCAGTTAGGGGAAGGAGCTTATAGGAGACAATCCAGGAGGGCAGGATGTGCTCAGACACAGCCATCTGAAGGGATCACCCTCCAAGTGATCCCGATCCAGTCTCCTGTGGTTCCCAAAGCAAATGACACCTTTGAGGGGCTCAAAAAAAAAAGTGAGAAGTAAGCCAAAGAGAACCGTGTGCAAAGGTGTGCGTGCGCCTGGTCCCCCACGCAGACATGCTCCACGGCCGATGATTCATTGCGATGGCTTTCTAAAAATTTCACATTAAACGTCTCACATCTTGAGATGCAGTGTGTTCCGTCCCATTGGGCAGAAGGTCAGAAGGAGCATTTCAGTGAGTCATGCCTCACTGGATTTCCACATCTTGTTAAGTGTCCGCTCGCTCTTTCTGGAGGGCCAGCCTGCCTGCCTCTCCGCCATGTGTGCCCAAAGTTGGAGGCCGTCTCCTCCGATGGACACACATCCGCCCCCTTGGGCTCAGGTCCTACCAAGGAGGTTGTGGGGAGACTCCTCAGAGAAGAGGGTGACTTAGTTCTCTCCCCTGTTGCGGTCGTCCTGCTGTTATGCACGACAGCCTCCTTCATGAACACTTCCGTCCACCCCGGTTCTCTGCGCTCTCCTTAACTGACTTCCGATTTGCTATCTGCACTCATTCCTTCCCTCTCTCACTTACTGAGCTCTCCTTCTATACCTAGCCCTGTTCCAGGAGCCAGGGATAAAGCGCCCGACAAGACTCACAGGTGTGTTCTTGTGGAACCTGCTTCCCATGGGAGGGACAGACACTGGACAAGCAGTAATCAAGTAAACACAGAAATGACAGATGCCCATGGAGTGACGGTTCCATGAAAAATCAAAGATAAAACAGGGTGATGTGTTTCTGTGTGAGGTTGATAACGCTGTTTTTAATAGGGTACAGAAGAAAGGCCCTGCTAAGGTGACATCTGAGCTGAGACCTGAATGATAAACAGGAGCCGGGGTGCATATGGATTGGGGGTTGGTAATGAACTTAAAAGACAGAACTGCAAGGTCCTGCGAGTAATGAGTTTAATAAAATCCAACATGACAACGAGAGGGTAGTGAGCTAGAAGGACAGGTTAGAGAGGCCAGGAGGGGTGGGTGCCAGTAGGTCATCTTAAGGAGTCTGGATCTAAGATATTGGAAACCCATTGGAGAGTTTCCAAAACTCTGACTTAAGTTTTTAAGAGACTGCATCAAAAGTCCTCTGAATTTTGGCCTTAGAGCATCTTATCTATTCCTTGTCCTCTCGGATAACCTCTCTAGACTTGACCATTTGGCTTATAAACTTGAGATTCTCTCCAGTCCCATGTCTTGCTCCAGTCTCCCACCTATGCACAGTAAGAGATGAGGGTGATTCCTGAATAGAAGCACACCCCCCACTCAGTCACCCTGCTGCCTTATTCCATAATCAGCATGGCCTCTGTGCTCATTAGCAACATCCCTGATTGCAGAGCAAACTTCTCTTTCAACAAAATTGCAGATTCTCATTCCCTTGACAGTGGCCAAATTGGCATCTTGCCATTTCAGCACAGTAAGATTCCCAAGTGCATCCTTCCAAGGACTGCACCCCAAACCAGTTGTATAGGGCCAGGTTTCAAAAGATCATGGGGGAGGGTGGATCTAAAACAAAGCTTCTCACACAGGGTTGGGCACATCTGGGGAGATTTTGAAGGATACAGATGTTCCTGACCCACCCCAGATTTAATGAATCACAATGGGGTGCAGGGCAGGGAAAATCTTTTTAAAAGCACACCAGCCAATTCTGATGTGCACCTCAGTTTAAGGACCGCTAGAACTGGGGAGCTGGGGAGAATAGGCTATATTTGTAAGCTCATCACTGCAAATCCTTTTTTTGAACAAGACTAAGTAAAAAATAAACATTTATTTGTACACTAGCAGACACAGTACCCAAAGAGGCAAAACTATCCCCTACTTATATGCATTCAGGCTGCTTAAGAAGAGGAAGAGAGGAATTAGGTGTCAGTATTCTCAGCCCTGACTTCCTGCTCAGTAGATCCCTGCAGGAGAATGAGGAGCCTCCTCTTTATTCTCACAGCTCTAAATGTTCACAGCTCCACAGCAAACCCACACAATCAGGGGTTTTCACATCACATTCCCTGAAAATCCATGTTCTGTAAGGCTTCCAATTCCCTTGGATATTCCTCTGAAAGTTTAAAATAGTGAGCCCTCCTTAATTAGCAAAAAAAAAAAAGTCTACAGCACTAAATAATTAGGATTTCTATGTCTTTCCCTACCCTTCAGTGTTTATGAAGATGACAGGCCCTGGCCTGGAAGATGCAGGACCAAAAGAAACTGAGCGGCAATTAAGTTGCAAACATTTAATTTGACAGGGGTTTACTGAGCACTTACTGGGTGCCAGTTTCTAAGCAATACACTTCACTTACGCCGTTTCATTTCACTGTCCGACCCATCTCCAAACGGACTATTATCATTATCTCCTCTTTTACAGGGAGCTTGGTGAAGGCCTTCCTCAAGGCACAGTGCTAATGACAAAGAGTCAAACCCAGAGCCGGGTCTAAAGAGGGTGCTCTTTCAAGGTGGCTCTCTTAGAATCTCAAATGCGACCAGCATGGTGGGAGACATCAAGATGAATCAGCCTCGCCTCCCCACCCTCAAGTTGCTCAAGGAACAATGGCAAAGAAAAATGGGTGTGTGATTAGATTGTAAGACTGCATGTGATCAATGCTGCATTATGAAAGGCATGCACACTAGGATCACGGAGATGAGCAAAGTCCGATCCGGGGTGAATTTAAGGCTTCACACGTACAGTGACATCTTCATTGGGATTTCCCAACAGAAAGCAGGAACTGACCAGTGGAGGAGATAGAAAAAGTTGGTTCCAGGTGAACGACCCAGATGAAGAATGAGAAATATGTTCAGGGAATGAGGAACAACGCAGAAGGACTAGGGGACCAAAGGACTAGAGAGATGGGGACCACACCTTTAGACAAAGGGGATTATAAAAGGCTCCTGGGCTCAGACTGGGATGACAAAATGGGTTTTGAGACAATAACTAAGCTCAGGGCACTTGAAGCTGCTGATAATGCCCCCCACCCATGAGCCTTGCCTTTCTCTTCCTCCCGTCCACTCTGACTTGACTCCTACACGACCTTTACCATGTGCCTTGGTCATCACCTCCTCCAAGAAGTAGGATTGTGCCAGGATTGAGTTAGGGGTCCCTCCGATGTGCTTTCTCAGCATCCAAGTTTGATTCTACTATACTTAATATCCAAATTATCTGTTTGCTTCCTGCCTTTTCCTCCAGATGGAAGCTCCTAGAAGGTAGCAACTATAGTTATTCATCCTTGAATTTCTAGAAGCCTTGATTTCTTGTCATCTAACAGATGCTCAACAAGTGTTTGACAGATTAAATACTCCAAAATCTACAGTCTTACATTTATGTCCAACTGTTCTTCAATAAAGACACCAAGACTATTGTATGGGGAAATAATCATCTTTTCAATAAATGGTGGTAGAATAACTGGGTATCCACGTGTACAATAATGAAGTCGGGCCCCTCCTTCACACCAAAGAGAAAAAAATGAACTCAAAATGTGTCATAAACCCCAATGGAAGAAAGAAAACTATAGAAACTTTAGAAGAAAAAACAGAAGTAAATCTTCATGACTTTGGATTGGGCGATGGTTTCTTGGATATGGTAATAAAATCACAAGCAACAAAGGAAAAAATAGACTAACTGAACTTCATCAAAATTCTAAAATTTTTCTTCAAAGAATACCATCAAGAAAGTGGAACCTACAGCGTGGGAGAAAATATTTGCAGACTCTTTATCTGATAAGGGACTTGTATTCAGAATATATAAAGAACCCTTCCAACTAACCAATGAGAAAAAAAATCAATTTTAAAACGTTCTCAGAGGACTGGGAGTGTAGCTCAGTGGCAGAGCACATGCTCGGCCAACGTGAGGCCTGGGTTCCATCTCTAGCACTAAAGAATAAAAAAGTAGCCACAGGGTTTAAATAGACATTTCTCCAGAGAAGATGTAAAAAATAGATCAAAACCAGAATGAGACACCATTTCACATCTACCAAAAGGGCTAAAATAAAAACGATCGACAATAACAAGGGCTGAAGAGAATGTGGAGAGATGAGAAACCCCACACATTGCTGGGGAGATTGTATAATGTTGGAGCTACTTTGGAAGTTAGTGTGGTTTCCTCAAATGGTTAATTATCACTAGCATATGACCAAGCAATTCCACCCACAGGTATCTACCTAAGAGAATAGAAAACACATGTGTTCTCTCTGTGTTGTATGGACAATTCATACATGATGGATCCTCATAGCAGCATTATTCACAAGTGAACAAAAGTCGGGGGTGGGGACAAGCATCCGCCATCCAACAAACAAATAAACAAAATGTGTTGCACCTATACAATAGAATAGCATTCCACAGGAAAAAGAAGTACAGATATCTGCTAAAACATGGAGGAGCACTGAAAACATCATGTTAAGTCAAAGAAGCTACACACAAAAGACCACACATTGTATGTAGGGTGCAGAACAGGCAAACCCACAGACAAGAAGGTGGATTCATGGGTAGATTAATTTGGGACAAATGCATATATTCTAAAATTAGATAGTGGTAATGATTGCACAACTTTAGTAATATATTAAAAACCACAGAATTGTATGCTTTAAGCAGGTGAATTGAACAATATACAAATTACATCTCAATGAGCTATTAGGTAAGAACAAAATTAAACAAATGAACAAAACCCTTCCCAGGGGGCCCCCTTCTGCCCAGAGCCCTTGCAGCCCATGGCACCTTGCTGTATTGTATTCCAACTCTTACTTCCTACCTTCCTAGGGACATTTTGAAAACTATTGTTGATGTTCCTACAACATTTTTTTTAAGTAAGCTCACTCTCTTCATTCCACGCAGGACTAGAGAGCAATAAAGCATACTTACCGAAAGTACAACGACACAGAAGCCAGAATTATGATTATGGAAAGCCATATTTTAGCCAGGAAAGGTTCATTACAATACATATTTTTAAAGCAGTGCTGAGAATGCTAATCAACACTCACAAATTTGAATCTTCTCACTGCATACATGATATTTTCTACTCAAGTCTTATAAATAACCCACATCACTCACCAGTCCATAAAAGAGGACAATCAGACAGGAAGGGACATAGAATCAGAATATTGGAAGAAGATAAGTATCATTCCAGATGAGGTGACAGTGATAGAACTGAGTCCACAGGTATGGCCCAGGTCTGAAATGACACAGTGGTGGGTCCTGGCAGGTGCTACACCAAGTGCTGGCCTGGTGACCATAATACTCCTTCCTTGCATTTAGTATTTCCCCATAATTAGAATGAATTGGATTTCTTTTGGATGGTTTTTTTTAAAAAACCTTGTGACACCCTTCGAGATCACTGGAGCTACCCTGGAGCATCAACTGTTCCGCAAAAATCTTTGGTGCCATGGAAACTACTGACAGGAGGAAAATATCAGAACGCATACCCCTTGTAAAACTTCCAAACGTGCTAAAATCAGCAGTTCTCTTTGGAGCGTGAGAGCGTAATATGTGCCAATTGATCTGTTTTAGAATCCAAATGGTTTTGCTCAAACTGCTGTAGCCCCACTGGGCGAAGGAAAAAAAATGCTTTGGCACTTAAAAAAATGATTAAAAACTCCCTGCTATTTATAATGATGGAGAAATGTCACTGAGAATTAAATGTTTTGTCATTGGAAAAATGTGGCCGTCTGGAAAAGGCTGTAGATACACACAGGGAATTAATGAAAGGGTGGCTATAAACAGCGTCCCTGCTCGAAGGAGTTCAAAACACACGCTTTTCTGTTTGGATTTTGTTTTGTTCTAACCGCGAGGCTTCCCACGTTCTTTTTCACCAGAACTCCGGGAGGGTATGAGACAAGCAAGCCAGGCTTCTAGGGTTTTTTCCCTGCGTCGCTGCCAAATGTCACCATTATTTTATTCTCTGCATTCTCAAAATAAAGTCATCCTCTATCACCCACGGTACACTTTCATTAAAGCTGATCTAGGAAAAAAAAAAATGGAATCGACTACGTGGCCCAGCCAGAGAACGAAAAGAAGACAAAATACAAATGGCAACTCTTCTTGGGATCTGATGCTGGGGACTTGGGTGGGCGTCCAAATTCCCAGGGTAGCAGGGCAAACTACTCCACAGGCAGATGAGATCCTTGGCTAAACTCTCCTTCTCCCACGTGGAACTTCTACACTTACCAAGCAAATCTGCTAATCTACTTTGTTCCTACCACTGATCCCACGCTGCAGAAACCACCCCTACATCCTTCTCCTCACTCCAGGGTGAAACCTTGCCTTTGCTCCAAGGTCACTCCCTGGACAGGTGCTTCTCTCCAGAAATGTTTGCCCTGCTTCATTGGCCTGGGTGTGCCCGTGTCCTGTTCCCTACTCGTCCATCACAACGCGCTTTGCTGTAGAACAAAAGGTGCTGACATCCTCATCTCAACAAATTCTAGACTGCCTTTCCCAACCCTTAACCTCTTCCTCTGACTCCTGATAACTCAAAATTTCAGCAAGTACCCTTTGTTTTTTAAGTGTAGGCCATTAAAAACGTAGAGGAAAGCTAACCATTTTTTTCAATGCATATTGTTATAAAAGTATGAACAGTTCCTATTTGCTTCCTATTTGCATATGAATTTATTTATTTTATTTATTTTTTTAAACAGAGAGAGGAGGAGAGAGAGGGAGAGAGGGAGGGGGAGAGAGAGAATATTTTTTAATATTTATTTTTCAGTTTTTGGTGGACACAACATCTTTATTTTATTGGCATATGAATTTATGATCTACTAACTCATTAATGTTTAGCAAGTTCCTCTACATGCAGTCAGGGTGCCAGCTACTGAGAACTCAATGGAGAAAGAGTCAAGCCCCTGCCTGCAAAGCACACACAGGCCAATAGAGGAAGGAGATGAGTCTCCCCGGGGTCAGAAAACTTTGTGATAAATGCTTCGACTGGGTCACATGCAGGAAAGGCCTGATCAAGGCTCTGGAGTCAGGGAATTCTTCCTGTTATGGGATTCTCTCACAGAGAAACAGGGCACTATGATGTTCAGTAGGAAGCATCATTTATTAGTGTCAGTAGTGTCCCTACCACATTCCTACAGGAGGTGACAGTAAAGGAGGACGAGAAGGTCAAGTTGACGTTGGGGGCTTGGGGTGGGTGGTAGGAAGGATGTTTTGGGTAGGGAGAACATCTCTGGCTTAGAGACATCTGACATGTTCTTAGATTTCGTAGATCTGTAAGACATGCACTGGAACTGGATCAGAGGCTTGCGGGGGAAGGAAGAGGCAGAGCTAAGGGTCAGGCTGAATCCTAAGAGCATCACAGGAATTCCACAGAGCACAGTCAAGCAGTTCAAGGAGGGGAAGATGCAGGGCAATTAAGAAGGGGTTAGCAAGCCTGGCTACAAAGCGTAGATTTTATCTTGAGGCCATCAAGAGGCATTAGAGAGTAGAAAGTGATTGGGTAGATGTGTATCTAGAAGAATCATTCTGGCTGCAATATAGAGAGTGAATTTATAAGAACATGAGAGAGACAGGGAGATGGGAATGCTAACTTATATAACCAGGTATGTCTCAGACACACACACACACACACGCACACACACACACAGCTCTGCAGCATTCGAGCTGTAGTGAATCACGGCTGGCTTCTCTGCATCCTCTATCAGATTTTAAGAGGGGTCTTACTCCTCGGTGTCTTCTGGGCCCTGCCACAGTGTCTGACAATTAACAAGTGTTTGCTGTCTGCTTGAGTACCTGCGTGAATGGAAGGAAGGATGAATGTACAAGTGACCGCGGCCCTCGGGATGTATTAATGGGTAGATGACGAGCTGTGGAACCAGGTGGGTCTTCATTGAAATCATAGATCCAGGATTGATTGACAGTGTGATACTGAACAAGTTACTCAACCACTTAGAAATAACTGTCTCACTTATAAAAAGAAGATAATGACCTACAACTATCATAAGAATCAAATGAGACAGTGCCCCAAGCAAGGGTGGGGCACAGGATGGTGGGCACAGAACAAACTTATTTCCGCCCCTATCCACTTTGGCCTCCTTCCCCATGGCACAGTACAGGGCTCCAGAAGTACAACCAGAGGAGAGAGAAACTCTGAAGTAGAGATTCTTAGATTTTACCTGAGGCACTTATAAAAGAATACTTTTTTAATTAAATTTATTTTTTTACACAAACGGAGCATGACTTTTTATTTTTCTGGTTGTACATGATGAAGAGTCACCCCATTAGTGCAATCAAACCATACATAAGGTTTAATAATGTCCGTCTCATTCTACAATTTTTCCCCACTCCCTAACTTCCCCCTATCCTCTGCTCAATCCAAAGTTCCTCCATTCTTCCCTTGTCCCCCTCCCATTATGGATCAGCATCCACTTTTAAGAGAAAACATTTGGCCTTTGTTTTTTTGGAATTGGCTTACTTCACTTAGCTGATATTCTCCAGCTCCATCAGTTTACCTGCAAATACCATAATTTCATTCTTCTTTATGGCTAAGTAATATTTCATTGTGTATATATACCTCAGTTTCTTTATCCATTCATCTATTGAAAGGCATATATGCTATTTCCACAGTTTAGCTATTGTGAATTGTGCTGCTGTAACATTGATGTGGCTGTGTCCCTGTA
Organism: Marmota monax; assembly: GCF_021218885.2. Lineage (NCBI taxonomy): Eukaryota > Metazoa > Chordata > Mammalia > Rodentia > Sciuridae > Marmota > Marmota monax. The sequence goes on along the minus strand of NW_026692072.1, from coordinate 575,906 downwards.
GTATGTTGTTTTTAAGTCCTTTGGGTATAGATGAAAGAGTGGGATAGCTGGGTCAAATGGTGGTTCCATTACAAGTTTTCTAAGGTATCTCCATACTGTTTTTTTTTAAAAAAAGAATACTTTTGAAAAATTCCTTGTTGATAAAAGAATTGGCCAATCTTTATTACAGCAGCTACCGAGGCACCACACAGCAGGAATTTTTAAGAGTCGTTGAGAGCCAAGAAGTTAAAGCATCTAGGCAGGGTGGCATAGAGAGCAATACAAAATGACATAGAAACATCCCCCCTAATTATACTCAGCTGAGTAGGAAAAGGCTGAGACTATCTGTGACCTATAATTACCAACATAAAAACAGTCCTTAATTTCAACCAAGCCACTTTTTCAATGGTATCCATGGGATTATCCTGAGAACAGATAGTTGTCATTTCTTTCCCTGTGATGCAAGAACATGTGAGTAAGGATGAGTTTTTCTCCTGCATTAGAAGTTGGTGCTCAGCATGATTTATTATTCCAAGCGGTTTCAACTAGTGGCAATTGTAATTAATGCATCCCATAGCACCAATTATCTTTTTTAAAAAAATTCATTTGCACTGGCTTTCAAAAAAGACTAACAAAACAAAATAAGTAATGTTGAAATATAAGAGGGAGAATGGTTAAGAGGAGGAAAGCAGATGAGTCAACAAGGATGACTATTTCCCAAGACAGAGTGAGAAGAAAAGAAGGTAATGACATTTCATGACATTCACATGCCAAGTGGTGTATCTATATGGTACTTCCTGCAGTTCTTTTAATAACCCAAAAAGGGAGATGCCACATTTCAATAAATGCAAGGCATCATTAAAAAAAAGAAAAAGAAAAAGCTGCCAATTAAACCATGAAAAAAAAAACCACTGTGAGTTTGGAGATGTTAAAATATCACAGAAGGTACCGCTGAGAATCAAGGAAACGTGGCATGATCATTTTTACTTTGCAGGAAAGAAATTGAAAAACAAGGAAGTTAAGAACCTTGCTTGAGGCTACCAGTTGGTAATACAAGAACTGGATCTTGCACCCAAGAGCTCAGAGCCCTGATCATGAACACAGGGTCTTCCTAGTGCTGAGTGTCCTGCCAGCCTTGATAACGATGGCCATGGGCCAATGGTACAAATGGACACAGGTTGAATTCTCTTCTTAGGGAAGCCAAAGATTTTCCTAATTCAAGACCCAAGAGGGAAATTTCTTACAGATATTCCGTAATGGGTTTCTTGCAGATGATTTTATTGAGACCTTCAAGAACAATTAGGCTAATATAGAAACACAGGCTGATGAAGATAATTTTCCATGACTAAGATCATGTAGTTCAAGAATGTCACCTCTCATAGTCTGCTATGACTTTTGGATAAAACTAACCACATTTAGAGAAATAAAGAATATGCTTCTTCAATTATCTTCCCTGAATATCATTGATTTTCATCTGGTGTACACTAGAAACTGATGTATTAGATAGTTCAAAATACCCTACAGCAAAGAGCTCTGTTGACTAATAAACTCCATCCACATAGTGTTCCATTTTTGAATTAGGAATTTACTAGACACCACCTGAGTCAGACACTCTTTGGGATTCAGCACATACCATGCTCTCTTCCAGAAAGAGTCTCCAACATGAGGCTCAGCAACCCTGAACAGCAAGAAGGAAACAGACTTCCTTCAGCAGCATGCCCGGATGAGGTATCAAGCTCTGGAGATGCCTGTTGTCCTAAAACCAGCTCGGATATTCGCTAGGTAGGTGATCCTAGACAAGACAAAATCTCTTGATGCCCCCACATCTGCGTCTGCAAAGTGAGAAGCATACTATACCTCCCAAGGCTGCTATGGAAATGTAATGAGACAATTCACATAAAAAACTTAGTACATCTGGGAAATTGTGAGTACTCTATAAATGTCGACTGATTTTATTATTGGGGTAGATTTTTTTTTTTACCAGATAATTAATTTAGCAAGAGTAACACTCAGGTCCTTTGGGAGAAAATGTTGCACAGGTGTGAGCCATTTTGCTATTCAGGCATGAGGCCGAGTGAGATGCCTAGGGACAAACAGCAATCACGAGGTACAGCAAACACCTACGAGACCAGTGATCCTGGATGCCTGCATGCTGAGGAGGCAGCCTGGGATGTTGGAAAACCAAACTTCAGAGTCAGGCATTTGCTCAAATCCCAGCTGAGCACTCACTTGCTACACAGCTTTAGACAGGCTGATTAACCTCTTTGCACCCTGTTTATAAAACAAGGATGACATCATCTAGCATGCAGAGGCACTGGACCTGGGAGTGACATGTGGAAAGTGCTGGGCATAGTGTGCACACTCATTATTTAATACATATTATTATGCCAGTCTACCAGATTTTATTCAAATATCGATTCTCCTTTTTATTGAAATGGTGGGCTGTTGAATGTTTTCTTTTTCACCAAAAAGACCATTTCTTATAAAAACAGGAAGTAGAACTTATTATTTTTCAGAGACAGAAGGATGTATGTATATCAACCCTCTAATTCAATTTTCAAGCCATTTTAATCTACTTTTAAGTACCTTAACAAAGCAATTTCACTGCAGGAAAAAAAAGAGAGAGAAAAAATATAGGTAAATAAGAGGAAAAAGTAATGTGCCATAACCCTACCGTGCATTTTCGTGTCTGCACTCCCAGAATATTTTTCTCTGAACATACACATATACATGCACACTCATTTTTAATAATCCCACACAGCAAACCCCATTTCCCTCACTGGCACAGTCTCTGCAAGGAACAAAATGTGAATGCTTAACAGGGATTTTTTTGTTCACATATTTATTTAGCAAAAGCACATAGGTAAGGGAATTATTTTTAATTATACATAATCTCCCAAGGCTGACAGCCTCTCCAACATGAGTAACTCTCCCTGCCACCAACATTATGTAACAGGTCTCAGGAAGATAAATACACACATATTCACAAATCGATGCTAAAGCAGAACAAATTCAGTAGACATATACATACTCAAGCCAGCTAAAGACATGGTTGAACATGTCAGCACACATGTACCACTTAATGGTCTTTTTATTTGTTTGTTTTCTTTTTAAATGTGTTTTTTAAATTTGTTGCACAATAATTATGCATAGTAGTGGGATGCATTATGACAGATTCATGCACACACATAACGTAATTTGGTCAGCTGCATTCCCTAAGACCTTCATTGACCTCCCTTTTTCCCTAACCCCATACCCTTCCTCTCTTCTATTCATCTCCCTTCTATTTTCACAAGATCCTTTTTCTTTCCTTGTTTCTCTCTAGTTTCCATATATGAGAGAAAAACATACGACCCTTGACTTTTTGAGTTTGGTTTATTTCATTTAACATGATGTTCTCCAGTTACATCCATTTTCCTGCAATTGACATAAATTCATTATTTTTTATGGGTAAATAAAACTCTATTGTGTACATACACCATGTTTTCTTTATCCACTCATCTATTGATGAACATCTAGGCTGTTCCCATAATTTGGCTATTATGAATTGTGGTGCTATAAACATGGGTATGCAAGTATCACTATAATACGTTGACTTAATTCTTTAGGATAAATATCAAGGAGTGGTATGGCTGGGTCATACGATGCTTCCATTCCTAGTCTTTTGAGTACCTGCCATACTGATTTCCATATACCACTCCATGTTTTTAACCAGTAGATGGCCCCAATATGCCGAGAACCCATTAACTTGCCCTCATATACACACACACACACACACACCTATGTGAATCCTGCCAAATGGATTTCTTTTCCTTCCTACGTGGCCATCCTCACAATGCCAGGCAGCAGACTTGCGCTTCACTGTTGTATAGCGACCAGTTCTGAGCTCTTCAGAGTCAGGGACATGCACGAGTCACCCTCCTTCCCTATCCCCTACCTCACCTCAATCTCCCACTGAGAGGTCCTGCTGAAAAGCCAATTTTCCATTTCCACTCCAGTGAAGCAGGGTCCCTTCCTAAAGCCAGCAAGCATGTGGGACTGATTGTTATTTGCTATATTGGAGCAATACAGGTAACCCTGCCAAAAGCAGCCATGGTCAGTGAGTGTTCATACATTTTAATCACACTCTTTGAAAGGAACTGCTCTCATGAAAAGTAGAAAGCATGGTGAGGAGCAGAGAAGGTGTGCTGTAGGCTTCTAAGGGAGAGAAGAAATAAAGATAAAAGGGGCAGATGGATGAAGGCTATTTCTACAAGCCAAACAAGGGGAAAAGGCTGATAGATGGTATGAATGGAGGCCATGAATCAGAATCGTTTTCCATATCCTCCCACACATTGTTTTCTCAATTCCTCATTCCTTTTATAATGGCAAATAAAAGTAATATGTTATGCTGCTAATAGGATATTGTTGCACCGAGCAAACCCCTTTGGGCTGAGCATGATGATATAGGACTTATGCGAGACAGTGCACAAAGAAATAGCCAAAGGCAATGTGACATTAGGTGGCAGATCTGTCAAATAATGGCTTTAGATGTGTAATCACTTCCAAAGTAGTTGACACAAACTACCCATCAGAAAGGACCTGCCATGCTCGCTTCCTCTCCCAAAGCATACACACGAAAATGGGGAAATGGACCTCTGAAGGGGTGGGCTAAGAGTACAGATCCAGGTGAATACAGACATAACCCACCCCCCAAGAAGGTCAAAATAGCAGTGTCTGGGTTTACTGGGTGAAGCCCAGCATTTTTTTCCACTATGATCAATTTGAACTGCTGTAAAGTTGAATTAAGTTCTGTGCTAACATCCAAATACCCAAATTCATTCACGGTCCATTTTAAAAGTCCATTTTATAGCAGTTGGAAATTGCAGTAAAACCTGGGGGATTTGGGATGATAAAAAAGCAGTGTAAGTAATAAACACGTTGTTTAAGAAGCTTCAGACTTCTCATCTTGCCAATCCTACCATCCCTGATGTCACTTTCAAACACCAGTTTCCCAAATGCTCAACACTATTCATTCTCTGCTTTCCTTCAATCTACATAGAATTTCCTGTGGGGGAGAAAAGTACCAGCCCAGTGGTCATCTGTAGCTCTCATCCTGACCACCAGCACAGTGGCACCTGTCACTCCATTGGTGCAGTCATTAATGGAAAACACACTTGCATAGGTACCACCTGCTCCTCCTTCCTTCTTCTTTTTCCATTGCCTGTACTCTGAATGTGATTGGTCCTACAATCACAGGGATCCATCAAGCTACCAACCAACAGTTATTCTTAAGTGCTGCTCTGTGCAAGTATCCAAGATAGGCCAGGCTTGACATAGCTCCCCTAGGAGACCTTCATCTCCCTACTGTTAGCCAGTCCTACATCAGCAAACCAAGCCTTCCTACAACTGCAGATTTTACCTTAAGTTTATCTGATTCTTGGATTGAAAGAATCCTAATTAGGATTCCTAATTGATCTAGAGCTACCTTCTATCCCCTGTGACCTGAAGCCATCCAATCATCCAAATTAATGTGTTTATCTTCAGTTCTATTCCTAACATTTTTCAGAACTTGAGGCAAGAGTACAAATGGCAGCCCAGCTGCCATAAATGTAAATATTTAAAAGTTATAAATCAAGACAAATTATTAAAATAAAGTAGGTTCTATCCTATCTTGATACTGATTCCTTCATCATGACCTGGAATCAATCTTTAAACTTCTATCCCAACCTCCTCAGACAGCCATTTCTTTGTCATTCCTGGGTCATAAGAGTATACACATTGGTGTTATAGAATTCCAGAGTCCTGCATACCCAGAACCTAACATAGGTTCTAGATTCTAGAAGGTTGGGCGTGGGTTCCTAGGGAGAGCTGGCCCATTGATTCTGCAAATACAGACCAAGGAGGGCCACAGCAGGACACCTATTTTCCAAGTCTAAGGATGACACCACTCACCTCTGTGGGCATTTCTTGTTTTACTTTCAAAACCTATCTCAGAAGGTATCCCCATCCGTAGGACATCTTCCCTGACCAACACCCCCTCATCCAATAGGCTTAATGAATACTTACTTGTTCAATGAATATTGTGGAAACACCCTGTGAGCACAGATGACTTATAGTAGAGACTGAACTTGTGATTATTAGTTTTTTCTCTTAAAAGAGACTTAGACCTTGTAGGCAGTAGCCACTTTGAGCTGAAATGCCATGAGCTCCTGGTTCCTCATCGAACACATACAAAGTGGATTCACAGTGAGAGGCCTGTGGAATTTGACCTCCCCTGGCTGAGAGGTTCGGAGTTTTAATAGCTGTTAAAGGAGACTTCTGTGACCTCAGAGTTATTGCAGCTCCGCAGGGCAAAGCCATTCAACAGATGCCAAAGCTCTCATATCTTACACCACCTTGCCAGAACTTACTAGGAAACTGAGCTGCCAATTCTTCCAAGCTCCCACCTCCAAGCTCTGTAAGAAGTTAAAGATTTCACTAAGAAGAAAATTACCAGTGCGTTTCATATTTCAACACACCCTCATCCATCTTCCCTGGATGAGGGGAATGAAGTGTTTCCCTCACTTTGAAAATTAAGAAGGCTCAGCAATGAGAGTCCCACAGAACCCTCAAAAGTGTTCTGGAACAAGTCCGCAACTGTGCATCAACCAACCTAGAAGGTCTTGACAACAGACCATGCTGTCCAGGGAGATCATGCCTCATGCTTGATCCTTGACCATCCTCTCCCACATCCCCAACACCCTCCCTACAGCCGCTAAGGGAAGGCTGGGGAGCACAAAGTGGAAATGAAGCCCACTACATGCCTCTCCCTACCCCAGGACCCATTCCCAGACCAAGGGAGCCTGCAGTTGAAGATGGGAAGAATTTTTAGATTAGATGAATGCATCAAATCGGATTTTGATGTTTACATTGGATTGATATTTTTTAATATCTGAGGAAAGAGACTTCTTTGAGAGTACCTAGGAAACCTAGAGACGAAAAGGGAAGGACGTAAGGACAGCAAAATGGTCTACCCATGCCCTACCACGTTCAGCACGTTCGATAAGTCAATTAGACTTTCATTAACTCCCATGTATAAAATACTCAGACAGCTACAGACACACATGGACCATTATGAGATTCTCATGACCCCACCTCCAACATAGCACCAGGCCCTTGGGGGAAAAATAAATTAGGTCATCAATTTGAGTTTTGTAAGACTGAGAAAGTCACTTTGTTCCCTGCTCAAATTATAAGTCACCTATTAAACTGATTTTTGTTCCTCCTCTTTTCATTTTCAATTCACATACATCATGAAGACTATCAACCAACTAAAGAGGACTCCCCTTGGTCAGTAATTGAATACCTTTATCTCTCCCATAACTCACTGCTCTTTCACCTTTCCTAAGAGACAACTTCTTTATCATGAGCATCACTCACAGAGCAGACCACTGGTGAACTGGAGAACATTTCCTCCTCGGATAAGTTAAAACATGATAGTATTTGACCTTAAAATGTTCATTTGGAAGGCCTGATTGAAAAATTTCCCAACTCCTTCCAACATATATCTAGCAGGATGAGCCTTGAAAAAATGTAGAGAAGCATACCAACTACTTAGCACGGAATTAACCAAGAACCTTGTGACCTCTGTGATTCTTCCAGAACCTTCCACACAATTCGAAGCCTCACATTTTAAATACCTTTTTCTGGCTGTCCCCAAACTATGCAGAAACTTTATATCCAGGAAATCATCCAGGAATAGCATTTTTCTTTGATACTAAAAGAACCACACTCAAATATTTAAATGACACAAACCAAATAAAAAAACCAATGCTGAAAGGTATATATATGTAAAATGCTTTAATCTTCACATGAAACCTTGTTGATGCACACCAGCCCTCAAGAATCTTGACTCCTCCTGACTTTATAAGGCAATAACATCCAAAAGAATTCTCTGTAGTAATGGAAATACTTTACATCTGCAAGGTCCAATATGGTAGCCATTAGCCACGAGTGGATAGGGAGCACATGGAATATGGCTAGTGCAACTGAAGCTCTGCATTCTTTGTTTTATTTAAGTTCAAATAGTCATCATATGTAACCATTTTGGATAGTATAGTTTGACATCACTTGTCATTGTTGGTGATGGAGAGAATTCCCTTGAAGAAAGAGTTGTGTAGCTTATCATGTTTTCCGGAAAACTAAGGAGCAATCACTAAACCTTTATTTTGACAAATGGTTTTCAAAGTTTTTCTAAGCAGTGATTCCTTTTCATCTTCTTTTTTCCTTTCAGAAGTTATTTCTTCTATGACCATGCCACTGTTATAGACATTAGGATGGATATCTTTCCAAAATGGTTTAAGAAAAAAATACAATATACACATGTACCTTCTTAAACAGCATCCACTGCGCATAATTTAATCTTTCCTGCAGGCCTCAGGGTCATTGTTATGAACACAGGCTATCAGACTCAGAAGAAATACATCAATTACTATAATGCACCTTAATGCAATGAAGGCTTCAGGGTCACTGAGCTCCATGGGACTATTTAGACCTACTCCAGGCACAGATTTTTATAGCTTTCTGTCGCATCTGTTGCCTAGCTATTAATGTCAAGCTCTATTACTGTCAGGTTGTCTGCCTATATTTATTTATTGGCTACCTTGTTTCAAAAAGATGGTTGTTGCTTGTGTCAATAGTGGCCTCTTTTCCCCCTATCATTTGTTGTCTTTGATTTGCTAACTTAGAGATGCTAGACCTGGAGTTAAAAGTGTCTGTAAAGTAAGAATAGTGAGGGTATAAACAAGGGTATGAAGCATTATCAGAAAACTTCAATTTTAATTCCAGGACCACTTGATATCTATTTCCTCGGCTCACAGCCTCCTCTGCTTACTTGGTTTCAGGCAGAGAAGTTGCCTAGCAGGTACATTAGGTCTTGGTTTTCTGCTGGGAGGAATGTTATTCTTGTTCTTAATTGTTATTTAACTTTTTACTCAGTATTACTGTTTCCCCAAATAGAATGTAAGCATTTTGGCAACAAGAGTAAAAACCTAGGGGAATAGCAGGAGAAAGAATATATTATTCTTATTTTTACTGCCTACAATATTTTGCCTAGCATTACTCACCTGCAAAGAATCAACTGGATGAATGTTGGGTGAAATTAATGATGTTTTTGACTCTTGACTTAATTTTCATAAAGCTTATGCATAATAAAAAATGGTTTTCAAAGGTAAACATTACTCTAAACTGAAACTGCAGATGCTCAACAAAGATTAAGGATGGATATTTCTTAACCATTTCCATCTGATTTGTTAGGAATTCAAGTTGAAACTTAATTCTCTTAGCCACATTTAATTATATTTGTAATCTAATCAGATGTCTGTCACCCCTGACAATTCTTGCTTTTTACGCCCAGAAAAGTGACCCAGAAAGAGTCTAGAATTCCCTAAGCAAAACAGAACTGAACTAGTAAAATTAGAGAAATGAACCAATATCCCAGCAGCATTTTCCCACATCACCAAGTATGAGGGAAAAATAACATCCCTGGTTCTAGATATTTCTATGAATGCAGCCAAGGAGCAAATTCTTTCAGGCAGCCCCATCACACTGCTGAGGCACATTTAAACTCATAATCAACTAGATGCTTTGCCCTCCAGTCTTACTTTAATAATTATTCACCCCCTATTTTCTATCCTTGATGATCATTCTAAAATTTGGAAAAAGCTAAAACTAAAACCCTCTCCAAAAAAAATGTAGAGCTCCCTCCCACCACTGTTACAGATGTTCCTTCCAGAAGTTATGACTCCATGAAATCTCAAATTGTGACAGCTCTGTCATTCACTGGCATGGCTTCATCCATCCTGTGGCATCGGCAAGGACACAGCTTTAGCCTGAAAGAGCAATGCTAACCTAAGAGACTGCACCAAGTGCATGTGGCTTCCTGGGAAATAATGGGATTCATCAGAGAACTCACAAGTGGGAGTCTGGCTGGAAAGAGTTCTCCTGAAGCTTAAGCATGAGTATATTCAGGCCATGAATGAGTCACCAGGATGGGCACTAGGAAGGAAAACTCCTACTTCATAAAAAGGTTAGCTGAGGGCATTGGCCCCAACCTGAACCTACTTACCCCAGCCTCCAGCAGGAAGGGTTAGGGGTGGGACACACAGTGAGGGGTGAGGGGCTCTCAGAGAAACGCCTAACAGGCTAAGCTGTGGGGCAAGAAGCAAAACCAGCTCATCAACAGCCAATCACCACAGGGCTTCTCCTGTAGGAAAAGGAGAACAACTCTCCATTTCACATGGGGCAGCCAGGGTGGGCGTCTCCCTTTTCCTGCTATTTCTGCCCAGCCTTCTCCTACCTCCTGGACAGGAGAAGAGCAGGAGAACCAAAGGACTATCGTGTGAGAAAGCTGGGTGAATGCAGGCTTTTTTTTTTTCCTTAGCCTATGGAGTTTGGAGGAGTTTTGTTTCATTTTGCTGGAATTAGAGGGCAACTTCTTATTGGGCTCTTTGATTTAGAAATGGCTCAGCGCGATAGGAAAAACATCATTTTGGGAGTCAGGCAGACTGGGGTCCAAATTCTAGCTGAAGTGCTCTTGTCCACATTACTCGCCTTCTTGGCCTCAATTTTTTCATCTGAGATCGTGAGAGAATTGGAGGTAAATATATATAAATGCCCAGGACACAGTTAGCACTCAATGAATGGTAGCTAATTGTTCTAGCTTCCTCTGAACTCTAGGGGAAGTTTAGCAAGGTCTAAAAGAATGAAAAGAAAGAGAAATTGGTTATTTGGAGATTTGTCCAAGGGAGAGGAAGGTCTTTGGTTTTTTTGAGTGTTTTTTAAATTGTCTGATTCAGTTCCTTACGTTGGAACACGTTCTGGAGAGAAATTCAGCCTGCTTCTGCTGAACTAAGGCTGACAGAGAGAGGAGGATACGGACTTGTCACAATGAGACACTTCTGTTTTCTGTCTTCCAGACAAGATCAGAACAACCCTTCAGCTACAAAGCAAACAAATTAACTCAAAGTGGAGAGTGAGCAGAATTTAATGACATTTACGCACGATGATCAATTTGCCACAGTATGTGCAATAAATAGAAATAATGTAGGGGGAGATAGCCATATGTTAGAGAAACTTCAGGAAAATAAACATGCTTCTTTATGTGTGCGCGAATGCTTATAAATATATCCAGGTTCGTTGTTGATGCTGTCCTCTTGTAAATAGTTGAAAGGAAGGCCCATAACATTTTACACCTTCCCTGAGGCAACATCCACTTTCAATTTCATAAAATCTTCTTGTAAGTGGGTCCCATCTGCCCTGCGAGGGCTATGTCTTCCTTGAGGGAGACTTCGTATCTTCTTCCTTTTTGAATCTTCACTGAGGTGCATGTAGTAGGTCCCTATAAAGAAAGCTGCTAAAAGAACAGAGGACAGGAAACCTAATGAATGATCTAAAACCTGAGCATGTGCGTGCATTGTGTGTGTATTTTAAAATATTGTTTTATTGCCATTAGAAGGAGTGGCCCATATGGGGTGGTGGATGAGCTGGGCTTAGGCTATGTGTGGGCAGTGAAGAGAAATGGAGGTTTGGAGGCTGGACACAGTGGGTGGGTCTGGAAGCTATGCCCAAGCACTCTTCTGCTTTGCTTGCAGAGTGGCCAGCCATGATGGAGTCATGGCAAGCCACAGCTATATCACCAATCAGATTACAGAATTCTTGGAAATCTAATGGCCCGTCAAAGCTGAGGTTCAGTTTCTTCATCATGCAGTCAAAGACACTGGGGTCTTTCTGGTTCCTGGGGAAGCAGCCAGTTCTGTATACATGAAGCTTAGGAACTCCTCCTTGGAGAGTTTACCGTTGTCATGGTCTGTCCATAACATTTCTGGAAAACAGCTAGCAGGGACCTGATGTGCCTCTCAGTCATGGGAGGGCTGGAGATTTTTGCAATGCTAAAGCAAAGGAGCACATGTTGTGACTTCAGAGGAGTACAGAGAGCTCTCCGGAGGGTTTCCTAAGGATAGTTTGTGAATTGCACCTGGATTAAACATGTATACTTGCCCATCTTCATCCCAAGTGGTTGTGTATCAAGGGATTTATTTTTGTCCTTCTTCATCTTCAAGATAAGAAATGTGTGAAGTTATAATTTAATGATGTGTTCAGTGACTCCAGTATTTTCAGACTCATGGTGTAACTAACATCTATGGAAAAATTATAAGAAGACCATTAAGCCACACCCCTATGAAGCCACTGATGCATCTCTGCAAGGAGTTATTTGCTCAAGACAAACAGTGATACATGGCAAGTGGGTTGTCTGGAAAGCTGATTCCTTCTACTTTGTCACCTGTGTATGCTTTCTGCTGCATCAGAGCCTGGGGGTTGGGGGGGTATGGAATTGGTGAGCTGGTAAAACATGTAGGATTTATCTTCAACCTTGTTTTATATTTGCTCAAAACTGCTGTCTTCTTTTTTTCCAGATCTAGGATTTCAACTGACATGTCCCCTAGTCATCTGGTGACATTGACCCAGGTATAGACAGCATCCCCACAAACACCCTGACGTTTGTGTTTTTTGTGGGAAGAGGATGTGACCACCAGATCAGAAGGGATGTTCAGAAGATGATACGTCCAAAGCACCAACCAAAAGGCACATGAGCAGACTCGCAGACACACATCAGGGCAAAACTGGGTTGGGTAGCCTCATAATTGCTAAAAACAGAAAGATACAAGGGGAAAAAGTTGTCATTCCTAGAATTCCTTGATAGGAACTGAGAGGCAGGAGGTAAGGAATAAATATTCCTCTTTGGAAGTCTTGAATGGATTTATTCAAGTGGTTTCAAACTGTGGCTCTATTTAATACTAATCGGACATAAATGAAAGTGGTCTCACTTACCTGGCTCTGTCTTTGCCCTGCCAACCTCCTCAAGGCAGATTTTAGGTAATAAGTGAGAGGCTGGGAGTGCAGCTCAGCGGTCTGGCATGCAGGAGGTCCTGGGATCAAACCCAAAACCTGGAATCTTTCACCAAAAGTGAGACCTGTCCTCTACTATTGAAGCTGTCACTCAATCCACCATTTCTGGCACTACAGAGTGAACTCCAAAGAGGAAAAGGAGGGGAGGAATCAGGATTCAGTTTGCAAAAACAATCTCCAGAGATCACATACAGTCCAAATGTTGAAAAGCAAATTTCTGGAAAGTTCCTTGGTTTCAACTTTCTGTTACAAAAGAACAGTGTGTGTTCATTACTTAGGAGTCTTAGGAGTGTGGGGAATGAAAAGTAGAAAGAAGAAAAAAAATACCACACAAAGATAACGACTCTTAACTTTGTATTCTAAGTTAAGATCAAACTTGACTTCCTTTTTCTCCCAGTAGAACCAAAAATTAATCGCCTCTGTAAAATATGAAGGTCTATTCTGACCATTTGCATTGATAAATGTGAGCAGAGCTGGATAACAAAAAGAAAAAAACCCAAGTGAGTTACTAAGGGAGAAAATGGAGAGCCATGAAAATTCCTGTGGCCAAATTGCTTCCTCTGAAATGGTTTTCAAAGGCTGTGTTAATACTTTCAGAACACCTGAACACGGAGGAACTTCATAAATGCAGAATTTGGAAATCTACGAAGGTTTTTATCTTTCCTCTGAGCAGCTGTTTCCTGAAGTTCATAGACAAGGCGCAAGCAGGGAGCCACAAGAAAGCGCTTTCCAACATTCCTGCACTGAGGAAGAGCACTGGGAAGGCAAGAGCTGCAGAGGTTCTCAGCTGGCCCTGGAGCACAGCAGCGTAAGCAACACCCCGTTCATCCTATCCTCCTTACTGCACAACATCCCAAACCGTGGCTCTACTTAGTGCTAATCTGACATAAAAATATCTTCAAGTCAACAGAGATGCCAAAAACCGCATCTCATGTCGACTCTATAGAGAAAACTAAAATGTCTCGCCAATGAAGCAAGGAAATATATTTTAAAAGATAAAACACAGACAGCATTGAGGGCGAGGCTCAATCATGGGAAGGGCCTGCGACTCTGGTATTCGCGTTTCTGCGTGCGCTGTGATGGCTGCAGCACAGAGAACATCTATTAACAAGTGGAGGGTTTTGTTGTAGTTTTTGTTCTGTTTGGTGTTGGGAATTGAACCCAGGGCCTCTGCCCTGGTATGGAGACAAGCACGGTGCCACTGAGCTACCCCCAAGCCCAACCAGGAGAGTTTTAAAAAACAGCTCCCAAGAAGTTTCCTCATGTGTCATTTTTAAATATCAATCTGTAAATAAAAGCAGCAGCTAGAATATGCTCTTTGGGTCTTGGGATTCTAGAGTTGGCTTCACACACTGCACAGAGAGATGAGCATTGTCTAGGCAGCGATGACCTTGCACGTCTCCAGTCCTTGCACGTGGACATCCTGTCTTGAATGCCCATCCTCAATTCATCATCCGCCTGGCAAGCTTGATTCATACAGCAAATCCTCTGCAAAGCCTTCTCTAATCACCTCCTCCCTCACCCCAGGAAGACCTGGAGATTTCTTCTCCTCAAGTTTCCACAGCATCTTCCTCATACTCCACCACCTCACTTCACTCCCGTATTGATTAGAGGGATTGGTTAAGCCCATAAGACGTGCCAAACATGATTCTACACTAGGGTTATGATGGTGTAAATGCAAAATCCTTGACATCCTAGAATTTATATCTAGAGACAGACTCAATAAACATAAAACAAGTAGGGTTTAGTGATGTGAAGGAAATGTAATGCAGAGAATGCTAAAATTATGTGTACATGTACACACATGTATACATGTGATAGATAAAAATTGATTAGTTGGATGTGTGGATTAGATGGATGGAAGCATAGGTATCTATTAGTCAGTTTCCATCACTGCAACAAAATACCTGAGATAATCATCTTAAAAGGAAGAAAGGATTTTTTGTGTGTGGCAGCAAAGTATATCATGGTGGTGGGAACATGTGGTGGAGGAGGCTGCTTAGCTCATGACAGCCAGGAAGCAAAGAGAGAGATACAGAGAAAAAAGAGGAAGAGAAGAGGGACTGCAGTCCCAATATCCTCAATGACCTGACATCCTTGTACGAGGTTCCACTTCCTAAAAGGTCCAACACTTCCCAATAGCACCACAGGCTGGTGATAAAATCTTTTAACCCATGGATTGTGAGAGACATTTAAGATACAGTTAATAACAGTTATCCTAAATACCATGTACGTATTTCAGAGAGTAAATCCTGAAAGAATGTTAAGTCATTTCATTAATTTATGAGCATATGTGCAGCTGTCTTGACCTGTCTTAATTGTCACCAAATTATTCTCATACAGGTACAGACAGCAACAACATATATTTATCTTCTTGGCCTCTTCCCACCAAATCCTTTACCCCAGGCTCAATGGTTGTACTTCAAGCTCCCACCTGCAGTTCCTTCTGCAGTTCCTGGAGACTTCCTGCCCTCACACAGGAGGCCAAACCTCTTCTTTTCCTTTAAGACTGAGCTCAAGTTTCACCTTCTCCTTTCCTGGCGAGACTGTGTTGCCAAAAGAAGATCCCTGTGGAAGTTTTCTATTACAGCTCTCTTCTTGAGAGTCTTCCCTTCCAAGCCTCCAAGAGAGTGCACAGCCATCCTCACCTCCTTCATACGGTTACCTTCCATAGCGAATCAGAGCTCAGCTGGGAGAACAGTAAAATAAAACAAAACTGATGGTGGCTGGCATCTGAGACTAGGTCCTAAAAGGCACTGAGGCTCCTGGCTTGGCCCCTGAGATAACCCACTCTAAGGAAAGCCAGTCACCAGAGCCCCAGGCAGCTCTATGGGGAGACCCACGTGGAAAAGAAGCAACTTCCCAGTCACATGAATGAGCCACCTAGGAAATGCATCCTCCAGCCCAGACAAGCCCTCAGAGGACTGGAATCCTGGCCAACAATCCTGGTTGTAAACTCATGACAGATGCTGAGCAGAGCCTCCCAGCCAAGCAGATTCTGAATTCCTGACTCCCAGAAACTGTGAGCCCTAAGTAATAGCTATCATGGTTCAAGCTAACAAGTGCTGAATAATTTGTTATAAAGGAAGAAAAACTAATATATCAACCAACAGCTGAATTCTATGGAGACAGGAATTGGGCCCTTCTTTCTTCAGCAGTTCCCAGCAATACCTACAGCAATCCTGACATGGAGCAGGAGTCCAAAAATGTTTGATGAGTCGATGAAATTTTGTAAAAACAACCCTGACAACACGTATTGAGTCCTGATTGTTCCAGGTATTGCTGCAAGTACTTTAATCCTATAATCCTATTAGACTCCTATACACACATTAGCAACAACAACAAGAAAAAACTAAGCAACAAATAGATTAAATAATGTGCCAAGGTTGCACAACCCCTTGTTGGGCTTTGAACTCAGGAACCTGAACCCAACATATCACTCTTAACCATTGTGTGGAATTATTTCTTGGTGATAAGCTACTTGAGGACAGAGAACCTATCTAATTCTTCCCTGCCTCCCTCATGGGACCACAAATGTCGAGTAAATGAATGAGCAACACCAGACACCCCTCTCACACTTGATTACAGATCCTCTCAATAACTGACAAATTATTTCTCATCGTCTCTATATTAACCAGTTCGTCTGTTTCTTCTGGTTTAAAATCAAATTCTAAATATAAATCAGATTTCATTCTTGAAAGGCCCTGTGAAATTTCATTGAACAACTGCTGTGATCCAAGTTCTGATACTCTGCCACCTACTGCTCCACTGTTCTGTTGGCTTTGTCTTCCCCACCAGCAGCCACCCCCACAACCGAGGACCGAAGAGGAAATGAGGATATCAAGGAATGATGCTCTCATCTGAATCGGTGCGTAGGGTTTTCTTCATCCCCACGGCCCTTCCCTCTGCCTCTCATCCAACTGAGAACTTCCAGGACTTTGGGTCTGGTGGTGCTGGCTGCGCCACTATAGGAAAACTCCATCCTTCTGTGTATTTCCACTCCTCACCTTAATTCCCAGCAGGAGAAGGAGTGACTCGTTCTTCCACCATTTATTATAGGTCATCTCTGTGCCAGGCACTCTGAGACCCATGCCTCCAGGAGTCACAGACCAAGGAAAGGAGCAAAAGAGAGGACAGCCAGATAGAAAGCAGTGCTTCGGTAGCATAAACAACAGAGTAGGCCTCCAAAGACACTCTGAAGGCATGGGCATGATCACTCTGCCCTCTTGGCCTCCCCCTCTTCACAGCCTCCGTTGGTCTTATTCGGGACAGGCATAGCTGTTGAGAATTTCTCATTAATGTATTAATGAGATCTGCTACTTGACAGGCTTCATGAGTGCACATTCTTTATAGGCTCTCACTTGGTTTCAGTATCAATAGCTGTTAAAAGCAAGGACAGTTCATTTTTTTAATGAATTCATTAGAACACTAACACATGCATGTGGCAAAAGAGCTAAACAGTACAAATAGATACACAATGAAAATTAAGTCTCTCCCGTCTCTTCCCAGACCTCACGTTCTCTTCCCAGAAACAATCACTGCTACCAATTGCCAGTGACTTTTTCCAGAAACATCACATGCTTTATGAATGGATGGCCTTTCACAAATGAGGACACACTGTGTATCAAGCCACGCCTTTCCTTTTCCACTTAATGACACAGAGTTCAATCTCTAAGAGCATATCTATCTATTCCTTTTTATAGCTTCAGAGGCTTTTGATTACATGGATGTAACATAATGAACCAATCTTCTAAAGATATTTAATTAGATTGTTTCCAATTATTTAAAGCAGTTTGATGTTTTCTTAGCTCCTAAAAAGAACAATGAATAAACAATATTTCATTCTACTGGGACAGATAATAAATAAATCACAGCTTTCCAAGATGAACTGATTTCATTCATTTTCGCTTCTTTTTGCTTGATTTCTGAGGCCACTGTTAACATATAAGGTTGATATCTTCAGGTAGAACCGATCTCGTCCAACTTTATACCAAAAGTAAGAACTTAGTATGTTCCTTTATAGGGTACCATGTTGTTAGCAGAAACACTTTATTCAAATATATGGGACTGTGGACCCAAAGTGCCCCTGTATAGTTAGTGCCAGCTTCATTTCTTATTCTAAAAAATTGAGGATATCAGTTATATCAAAACTACTTTTCTATCACAAATAAAGATATGATTTAAACACATCACATACTTTAATGATCTGGATACCCCTGTGAATAAAGTTATACTTTATAAAGTTGGTTTCCTTTATAAATCTATGAATTTTTTGTTTTATGTACTAAAACTATCATTCAAAGAAGGATCCAAGAGCTTCACTAGACTGCCCAGGGGCTCTTGGCCCCCAAAAGGGGTAAAATTCTCTGGCTCCTAGTGAGTTAAAATTCTCTGGCTGCTAGTGTGTCTGTTTGGGGCATCACGAAAAATAAACTACTTTGAAAAAGTCTCCCCTGAGAATCTCTAACCAACAGCCCCATTCATACAAGTTTAGGTCCAGAATTTACACTGCCAGTATAGTTTGGAAGAATAATAACAACAACCTGAGCTAAAATGTGATTAAAGCAGCCCTGGATTGGCATTGTCCCATGGCTGGAACAAGTGCAAATCCATTCTCTCTGGAGAAAGTAAAATTAATCACAGGACTCTAACAATTCCCAGAGATGAAGTTTCAAGGAACATGAGCTTACAATCAAAAATCACTAAAAACCAGACATGGTGGTGCACGCTTTTAATCCCAGCTACTCAGGAGGCTGAGGCATGATGATCACAAGTTCAGGGCAAGCATCAGCAATTTAGTGAGATCCTCAACGTGGTAAGACAGGAATGCTCAGCAAGGGGAGGGCCCAGTTTAAAACCTCCCACTAGGCCCCACCCCTTAAAGGTGTCACTGCCATCCCGAGGACAAAGGTTTCAACACATAAATCCCTGGGGGACAAACCACATCCAAAGCTTGATGTCATGTTAAGTCAAGATGAGGATAATTGTATTCTAAGGCCTGTTCACATCTTACTTGGAAAGAAGATAAAGCTATTCAATTAACTTTTAATAATTAATTTAATCAACTTGTTAATACACATGTTAAAACTTCTAAGTTAATTACTAAAAGAATAGAAACTGTTTAAACTAATAAAAAAAACTAAATGAAAAAAGAGAAAGGGGACAAAACGAAAGAGAAAAAGTAAGGTAAAGAGCATATAAAATAAGATGGTTGAAAGTAGAGGGTACAAAAAGATATATCAAGAAAATAATAACCAAAACAAAGCTGGTATGGCTATTTTGATATCAGATAAAATAAATTTTGAGTAAAAAAAAGCATAAATAAAGAGAATCATTTCATAATTTTAAAAAATCAATTACTAGGTCAATAAGGATTTTAAACTTTCATGAACCCAATAACATTGGTTCAAAATACATAAAGCAAAAACTGACAGAAGAAAAAATATTCCCACCATCATGGTAAGTTTTTACCTCTCAGTAACTGAAAGAAAAAAGATAGCAAATAATTTAGAAGATTGTAACAACATAGGTAGCAAGCCTCATTTAATAGACAAACATATATAACATTACTTTGAAGAAGTGAAGAATTCAGAGTCTTTCAAGCATATGAGTTTATAACTATAAATTTTGACAATGCTTTACACAACAAAGAAAATCTCAATAGATTTCAAAGACTCAATATTATGCAAACACATTATCAGAATTATTATCACAATTAAATCTGAAATCACTAACAGATAAATAACTTATAAAATCAAAGCTTACATGTCTTGAAATATGCTAAAACAGAAGGGGCCTAAAAATGTCAAAATGAAAATTTTGAAAATAGTTAGAACTAAACAATAACAAAAACATCTATTTATCAAAATTAATGAACTACCACTAAAGTAGTATTTAAGAAGAAAATCTATAATTCTAAATGTAAGAGATATAAAAAAAAAAAGGCTGAGGGCTGGGGTTGTGGCTCAGAGGTAGAGTGCTCGCCTAGTGTGCATGAGGCATGGGGTTTGATCCTCAGCACCACATAAAAATAAAATAAAGATATTGTGTGCACTTATAAAAAATAAACATTAAAAAAAGAAAGGCTGAAAATTAATGAACCTGCAATCAACATGAAAGTTAGGGGAGCCAACCATGGAAATGAACACCTATAATCCTAGTGACTTGGGAAACTGAGGCAGGAGTTTGAAGCCAACCTCAGCAACTTAGTGAGACCTCCATCTTAAAATAAAAACTAAGGCGAACTGGGAAGGTAGCTCACTGGTAAAGCACCCCTGGGTTCAATTCTCAGTAACAAAAGGAAAGGAAGGAAGGTTGGGAGGAAGGGAAAGAGGAAAAAGAAAGAAAGTAAGAAGGAAAAAATAGCAAAATACCAACAAAAGTGAAATAAAAACTTTAAAAAAACAGAAATTAATGAAACAGAAAATACAAGCAAAATAAAAATAGGAAAGCTTATAATTCTGGAGACTTAAGAGATAAATCAACAATCAAACGTGTGGATCTCATTTAGATCTGATTCAAACAGAAATACTGTAACAAAAAAAAATTTAAGTTGGTAGAAGAAATATGAACTGACTAAACATGTGAGAATAGTGCTCATTTTGCTTTAGATATTAATAATATTGTGGTTATAGTCTTTTCAGTGTCCACATCTTTTAGAGATATACACCAAAATATTTACAGATGAAATTATATGATTCTTGAGATTTATTTCAAAAAAACTTAGAAGGAATGGTTCAGATGTAGTAAGATTGGCCATAAATTGAAAAAATACAGAGTCTGGGTGACGGATACATGAAGGTTTATATCCTTCTTTTTTCTTTTTCATATACCTAAAGTTTATATTATAAAAAGTCAAAACAGACTAGGGGTGTAGCTCACTGGTAGAGCACATGCTTAGTATGAATCAGACGTTCTATTCAATTCCCAGTATCAGAAAAAGGGAAAAAAAATCCAACAAAAGATGTAATAGAAATGAATCAAGCTGAGGTTCAAAAACTAAAATTGACATATCTCTCACAAAATTTATCCACAAAAATTAAAAAGGCAAAAATGAATTAGGAATTGAAAAGCAGAACAAAACAACAGATGCAGTAGATTCAAAGATATTAAGGAATATTATTTACAAGAGTATACTAACATTTGCAATTTATGAAGTAAAAACATTTCTAAAAAAGTAAAAATTACCAAAATTAACTCTAGAAGAAATGGAAAACTTAAAAAATCTTATAGAAAATAAAGAAATTAAATTAAAGATATTAAACTTAAAATCTTTCTATAAAAGAAACTCCAGGCCTATGATTTTATAGCAGAGTTCTACCAACATTTGAGAACACAAATAATTCCAGTTGTGTATAAACTCACTACTAAAGAAGAGACCACTTCCTAATATAAAGTACTATCTACAGCACAAAAAGGAAACTAAATCTAGCAACGTATGAAATTTACAATATATGTTATGACCAAGATGGTTTATTCTGGAAATGCAAACCTGATCAACACAAAAAAATTATCCATGCAGTTCACTCATTAATTCCTTGAAGAATAAAAACCATATACTTTCATCTCAATTGATGCAAAAGAAGACATTCAAATAAAATCCAGCACCCTTTCATGATTTTTAGTAAACTGGAAATAGAAATGAACTTCCTTAATCTAATGAAGAGTATCTATCTACAAAAAAGAACCCAATAACAAAATAAGTATTTTTAATATTTGAAAATTAGAACCATTTTCTTTAAAATCAAGAAGATGACAAGGATGATTCTAGCCAGGACAAAACTATAAGAATCATATAACAAAAAGAATTGAAGAGAAAGAAAGAAAACTCTTGGATCAATGGATGATAATATGGTTTCTACTGAACATTCAAAAGAATCTACAGATTAATAGAACCATTAAGTGAATGTGGCATGTCTTCTAGTTTAAGATCAGTCTGCACACACTGCATTCCTATGTTGTACCAAACAATGAGAAAATATAACTTATGATATCTTCTCTTTTAGAACACCTAAAAAAGACAGAGGAAGGAAAAAATCAAAGAAAAGAATGTACAAGATGTTTTCTACAGATTTAGCGCATTTTCAATAAAACCCCCAACAGACTGATTTTCAAATGTATATGGCCAAAGCACTCTGAAAAGGGGGAAACAGAAGAGTCTACCATGTATCATGAGTAAGAGGCTTATTATTTAAGATACAATTATAGTGGACAGGGATAAACTGACCAATGGAAGAAAATTAAAAGTCTAGAAAGAGATCTGAACCTACGTAGATATCTCATGTATGACAGAACTGAGGACAGAATGAACCATTCCATTGGCTTTATGGGGCTCGGGTGTAGAAGAGGAAGAGGAGTTCTTATCTAAAATAATCAAACAAATCAATACCTGATGAATGAAGGACGTAAACATGACAAGAAAAAAAGAAATCATAGAAATATATTTATGAACTCACAATAGGGAAGGGTTTTCTCTTTATAAAATACAAAAGATTCATTCAGCTACACGAAAATTAAGAACTTCTGTTCAAAAAATGCCAAGAAACCAAGGGAGAGGACAATTCATAAGCTGAGAGAAGAAATTTATAATTCACCTATCAAAAGAAATAAACATCCAGATGACATAAAGACTGCCTAAGAATTATAAGGAAAATGGGGAAATGGGCAAAGGTCACGAACAGGTATTTCATAGAAGTGGAGAAATAAGTGGCCCATGAACATGTGAGCAGAGGCTCAACTTCCTTAGTAACTGGAGCAATATGAGTTGAAGTCACAATGAGATACCACTTTTACACCCAAAAGCGAAAAAGCAGAATGACAATGTCAAGTGATAGTAATGATGGAAGGTAACATACCCTGGCAGGACTGTAAACAGAAGCAACTACTTTGAAACAGTTTAGCATTAGCAGGTTAAACATGGGCATTCCTAACAATCCAGAACTTCAATACCAAGGGGTATACTGAGAAACACAAATATACGTACCCCAGTAGACACGTACTTGCAGTATTGTCCAGGATAGTAAGACTGGAAATTCAAATCTCTACCAACAACAGAATAGATAAGAAAGCTATGTCGTACTCATAAAATAAAACACTGCCAAAGAGTAAAAATGAATGAGTGACAGTTACACATATCAATATGGTTGGAACTCAAAAATATAATGCTGAGCAAGGGACAGAAGTATCCATACAGTGTGGTTTCATTCATATAAAATGAAAATCAAGCAAAAATTAACATAGTATTTGTTATGGTTTGGATGTGAGGTGTCCCCCAAAAAATCACATGTGAGACAATGCAAGAAGGTTCAGAGGAGAAATGATTGGGTTGTGAGAACCCTAACCCAATCAGTGAATTAATCCCCCTGATAGGGATTAACCAGGAACTGAAGTGGTGGGGTGTAGCTGGAGGAGGTGGGAATTGGGGGCATGGCTTTGGGGTATATACTTGTATCTGGCCAGCATCAACCTCTCTCTCTGCTTCCTGATCAACATGTGAGCTGCTTCCCTCTGCCACATTCTTTTACTAAGAGCCCAGAGGAATAGAGTCTGCTGTCTATGGATTGAGACCTCAGAACCCACAAGCTCCCAAATAAACTTTTCCTCCCCTAAAGTTGTTCTGGTCAGGTCCTTTAGTCACAGAAGTAAAAAAGCTGGCTAAAACAGTATTTAAGGGACAAATATATAGGCAATCAAATGATAAAAAGAAAAAGCAAAGAACAAATAACACAAAATTCAGATTGGTGATTTTGTCTGTGTATGAAAAAGAGAAATGGGATCAAGAAGGCTACAAAGGTACCGGAATTGTTCTATCATGAAGTCACATGGCAAATGTATTAATTTAATTATTGTTCTCGAAACTATACAAATGCAAATGCACACACTCTTGTATGACATTTCAAAAAGTAGAGATATACAGGTGCATTGTGAACTTAGGAGATTCAGTATTATTGTTACTGAACAGCAAACATGATTTCCATGTCACAGTAGTCAAATAATATAATTTTCTACCCCTTAAAAGACACTGACAGGGCTGGAGTGAGGAGTGTGATTCAGTGGTAGAGTGCTTGATGAGCACCCACAGCGTTCTGTGTTTGATTCCCAGCACCACAAAAACAAACAAACAAACAAAAAACACTAACATCGTTCAGTGATCAAAAGCTTAGACTACTTAAAAACTATTTAGGTATTCCTGGGAAAAATAATGAAAATAGCTAATACAAGTCAAGCTATGTGGTAGGCACAACCCTATGAAGTAGACACTTGTTATACCAATTTTACGTATGGAGAAAAAAAGGCTCAGAGAGGCTAATAGGTTGACAAAGTCACAGTTGATGGTACAGCCAGGTGTTATGTGACCACGAAAACCAAACTTTGACCACAGAATTGTGTTCCTTCAAAGAGGGTTCATCTGGGGCCAAGTGCCCTTCCTCAGAAAGCTGGCTTGGGCTCCCAGTTGCCCACTCTGGTTGAGCCAGTCACATCCAAACCATGCTAGTCAGAAAGAGGAGGCGAGTTGGGGACCTACTACTCCCAAAAGGAAAAGCTAGACACGGATAACCATGAATTGCTCAACTAAGAGATGTTAGACATAACTTACGTTTTTATTTTCATGCAAACCGTAATTGTTATAATTTAACACGGCAACCTCACAGGATAATATATATAATTCTATATGCAAATGAAATAAAACTCTTCAAGGTAAACTCCCAAACTTACAATTTTCAAGGGAATGGTAATATCACCATATCCACTGTGAAATATTATTATCGGGCTTCTTTTATAATAGCACATTAAATAATTTCCACCTTCTATCTAAGACTTTTTCTCTCACAAATAAATGCATATGATGGATCAGATGGGCCTTCACCAAGCAAGAGTCACAGTTTCCAAGAGTCCCAAGACTACATCTTAAAAGACCTTCAATTCCCTTCACTTTGATCACAGAGGAGTAGGAAAGGGGAAAGTTAATAGAGGAAGAACACTTTTCATTCCATGAAAAGTGCTTTCAGGAGGTACAGCCAAGTAATGAGTGATTTCCCATGAAAAACAGAGACTCGTATACCCAGATCCCCACTCAGAAAGTTCAAATGACAGCAATTCTGAAAAGTAACATGGCGTCAGATCACTGGTGTCACAAGTTCTGCTTTTATGTGCTGCCTCTTGGTGGGCACGGAAGGCCTACTTACCATCTGCATCACTGTGTTTCTGGAGCTGTTGGCCATTGTGAGCACTGGCCCAGCACTTGGGGGCACTGCCAGAAGCAGCAGCCCTCCACCGGTCACCCACCACCCCAGCTGAGCCTTGGCTTCCATCTGCTGACACTGCCAGGTCCATCAAAAAATTTAGACAAGACCAGGGTTCGAAGGAGTTCTGCCATTATACTCCAGGCATGAAATAAAGAGAAACCAGGGTAAAAACCAGATTGGGACATCAATTCTGTGTCTGCACTGGCTACCAGCTCCCCCATTTCCATTAGACAGGCCAGTCACACTAGTGAAGCCACCAGCCAACAGAGTCAGTAAACCAAAAGCTTAAGTGAATCTCCTCCAGAAATGACCAGTAATTTGATGCCATTAACTCTCTTGAAAGCATATGGCTTCTTCTAAAATGACCCATGCAAAACAATTGCTTGTCCAAAAGAAAATTTTTAAAAAGACTTTCAAATTTGCTCATTTTGATGTCTAGAGTTGGGAGAGAAGGGACAGGGACCACTCAGGAGAAAATGGTCTGAACAGGAATAGTGTAGGAGGCCAACATAGCATGTGAGCAGTGTTTGCCTCCCTTTTTGATCAGTGTGGCATGGTCAGTCCGTCACCCTGTGATCTGGTTGCTTAGGTGACCAAAGACAGTAGCCCTGATCTTTAGGGTTGAGAAAACTCAAATGTGTCTTCTTCGTGCCTGGGCATGCCTTCCCACATCCCCAGGGATCAAGTTACCTCACCTGTCCTTGTAACCCTGCCCCTCTTGATCGTCATTGGATGGAAATTTCTAAAGAATCTAGAGTCCTCCCAATAAAGTCCACTCCAAAACGTGCTTGCTCTCTCTCTCGCCAGCCTCTTGTGAGATTCCTCGCTCTCCCATTTGGGGAGCTTGAGGCCGAGGGCAGACAAGCCATCCTGAGGCTTGATTTAAAGGTAAATTGTGTGTCTGTGTTTTATTCTGATGCCTTAGGAATTTCACTTGAGTGACCTGTAGTTTAGCTGTCTGCGTGGTCACAGATGGCAGAATAGGGAACAGTAAGCACAAGGCAGTGGGCCAACAGGCAGACCAGGTCCAGAGGAATCCAGGAAGCCAAGTAGGAACCAGAGAAGAGGTCCCTTTATCCACTCTGGACAAACACCTGGTTCTCCATACACCTGACCCATAACCACAGGATGACTTCCCAGCTGGCCCACTGGAGGAGAAAAGGATCCTAGAAAGAAGTATTAGTCAGGTCTGGTCACCATGGGTGCAGGAGCTGGGTGGGAAGGAGCAGGCAGTGTGAAGGTCTTTAGAACATTCAGCTCAGGGCTGTAACAGCAGGCCCTACCAGGAGGAGGGGAGGATTTGTAACAGGTACTATTACGCCATGCAGTGGACAACTGCTTCTCATTCTTATAACCATCTCATAAGGTACAAAGCATGATTCCCCCTTTACCAATGAGGAAAGGTACAGAGAAGTGACACATATGTCTCTTTGCTAGAGGACAGAGCCAAGATTCAAACCCAGAACAGCCAGGCTTCCATGTCTGATTTCTAGGACTGCACCTCCTGGTCCAAGGCTCTCCAATCTCCACCAGAGATGGATGCCTCCCAGAGACCAGGTTTCTTGAACATCCACTCTTTCCTCTTCCAGCATCTTCTCATAACTCATTTTCTCCTTTTCTAATCTTGGCTGAGAGGAGGTAAAAGCCTCTTTTTTATGAAAGGCCACAACTCCAGAGTAAATCTACTTTGTCAAACTAATCTATTTTAAAATAATGTGTATATAGGAGAGTACTCTAAAAAGTTTGAAGTGCTTTAGAAAGGGAGGGTAGAATATTAAAATAATTACTGCACTTGTCCAAGCAGGCCAACTCAATGGAGAACATTTTAGGACTGGAATATTACACACACAAGTTTGCAACATGATAAGGGGGGAGCAGCTGAATCTACTGCACAGAGAGCTGTGTATCACGGAAAGTTCCCCCTTCTCCTTTCATGTCATACAGAGGGTACCCCATTTGGAATTTGAAGGACTCATGGGAGCTAAATCGGGTATCAGGAGACACCTAGGTTTGAATCCTAGGTCTGACTCTGACTAGTTGATGCCCTTAGCACAGTAAAGGACTCCTTCACTCCCCCTTTCCCAACCTTCCTTCCCCATCTCAGTTTCCCCAGCCAGACTGTCTGAATCTGTGGTGGCCACATACAGGGTGCCCAGATACTTGACATTTTTTCTGGGTGCATCTGTGAGATTGTCTCTGGATGAGATTAGCCTTTGACTAAGTAAAGCAGACTGCCCTCCCCGCTGTGGGCAGGCCTCATCCAATCCACTGGAGAATGGAGTAGAATTCAAGGCCAAGGAAGGGAGAATTTTTTCTGCCTGATAGTTTTCAAGCTGGGACATTAGTCTTCTTCTGTCTTCAGGGTCAAACTCAGACTGGAAATTACACACCGTCAGCTCTCCTGAATCTCAGCTCACCTACCATAGCTCTTAGACTTCTCACATCCGTAACTGCGTGAGCCAGGACCTTATATGTTGACCTACTACATATGTATTATATATAATATGTCATATGTGTATTGTACAAAATGTATATTATACCTTATATATGCTTTGTATGTAATATGTTACACATATTATGTTATACATATAATATCTTACACCTTAACATATATATAACATACAATGCTTATATAATATATAATATTACAATGCATGTTAATACACATTATGTAATAACATAATAATGCATATTATACATAAGATAGAATACATAGCCTGTTGGTTATATATAATATATACAGACAGTCCTCAACTTATAATGGTTCAATTTGTGATTCTTTTGACTTTAGGATGGTGCAAAGAATTCCCATATGGCCGTTCTGTTTTTTACTTTTAGTAGAGTATTCAATGAATCTCATGAAATATTCATCAATTCTTATAAAACAGGTTTTACATTACATGTTTTTGCCCAACCTTAGGCTAATGTAAGAATTCTGAGCATGTTTAAGGCAGGTCAGGCTAAGCTATAATATTTGGTGGGTCGAGTGTATTAAGTGATTTTCAGTTTACAGTATTTCAACCTATAATGGTTTTATCAAGCCATAACCAACGTAAATAGAGGAGCATCTGTATAGTATATGTTAATTTTTATCACTAATTCTCCATTCCATTGGTTTTGTTTCTCTGGAGAACCCAGACTAATGCACTCTCTCTAGGTTACTTTGGAATTAAACTAGAAATACTGTTAGGCAAGAGCCCAAGACATTTTAAGACCTTAATAAATACATTTGGTCACTAAATATTTAACATCCCAGTCCAATGAATCTTTTGAAGAAAATCATACCTCATAAGTATGTACAGCTACTATATGATAATTAAATTTTTAAAGAGTATTATTATAAAGCAGAAAATACAAAGAAGCATAAAAATATGAAGAAGAAAAACATTTTTTAAAGGCTACAAAACTGTAAAAATTTAGGTGACTTCACTTGCAATCATGAGTTTCTTCATTTTCCCTACCATAATCTATGTGTGATTTACAGGGACTGTAACTATGGTGACATCTAAGAAAAACTACCAAAAAAGAACTGATGCCAGGGTCTAAATTACAGTCCCATTTGCTTCCTCTCCTTGGGTTTTACCACCTCTCTGTAAAGCAAATGCCCATCTCATCCCTATTCAGGTTGCCTTTGAATTTGCTGAACTTAATTAGATTAAGTGAAGGCGCTAATAATCAGGCATTAGGACTCAGAGTTAATGAGCCACAGGCATTACAATTCCTCTTGCTGTGCAAACCAGAGAAACACCCTTGGAGAGGCTACAGGGAAAGGGTACATCGTTCTGTGCCTAAGAAAACAGGTTGAAAGACCAAAGTCCTGGGTTTTTCCAAATGATGTTTTATTTTTCCAACTTCCAGAAACAGCATGGATTTTCTTTTGACTATTTCTAGGAAAAGAAATATCAAACTACAGTTTTACATAGTGGGCTGACATCATTCCTTCTATCTTTCTAAATTCAGAATAATACACAGACAGTGCATCAGAGTGACTTTCTTCTGGGAACACTGGTCATACAAGTGGCTCTCTCTCTCTTCTAGAGGCTTTCCAACTACATGCTCAAGTGGAATCATTTTTTAAAATCTATTGATCACAAACTGTTTGAATTACCTTAAAAAAATCTTTCCAAGAATGCCCATGTTATTGTTTTGAGCTTAGGTAATGGAAATAGAAGGAAAAGATACTTTGATTTTCATTCAGAATCTCAGTAGTTTTATAATAGAACAAAATTATCATTGTGCCCAGAAAGGACCAGATAAAATTTCTCATTTATAGGGCTGGGACTATAGCTCAGTGGTAGAGTACTTGTCTCACAACTGTGAGACACTGGGTTTGACCCTCAGTACCACATCAAA
Source organism: Marmota monax (assembly GCF_021218885.2). Classification (NCBI taxonomy): domain Eukaryota; kingdom Metazoa; phylum Chordata; class Mammalia; order Rodentia; family Sciuridae; genus Marmota; species Marmota monax. The sequence continues at coordinate 546,402 of NW_026692072.1, read as the reverse complement.
ATAAATAGATATTGTGTCCATCTACAACTAAAAAAAAAAAATATTTAAAAAAAATTCTCATTTAAAAAACATACTTGGGACTGCATTCCCAAACACATTTCCAAATACAATTTTCCAAAGCCGTATCCTAATTAGAAGTCATCATGAGGCAGGTTCAAGTGAAATGAGATCTCCCAGATGTCACTTCAATGACTCATTAATTGGCCACTTACTATGTGAACAGCATGGTGCTGGGTGTTTGGGTCTACTGTGGCCAACAAGACATAAATACTCCCTGCTCTTTCAGAGCTGCTTCTGACAGGGTCAAGATAAGTCTGGTCCTAGAACATGATAGCGGCCACCTATGGGACCTTGCTGTCCTAAGAAATAGAGATAAAAGCAAAGACAGAGCAGACTAGAACTGTTTCAACACTTCTAGGAGAAAGGGCTTTAAAATTTCCCTCTGCCTTGCTTACGATGATAAAACTATGCAAAAATACTCTAATGCAAAACCACTTTCCAAAATCAAAGAATAATCGGCCTGATCTTCCCTAAGAACAGCCTCAGGTTAAGCTCAGGCCTTCTGGATGCACCCACAGTCGTCCTACCTTCTGTGATGTTTTATTAGTTTGGGGGGAAAGATTTGGATTACATAATACCCACCACACCTACATCACCCAAAACAGAACTTATTGCAAATAAGAGTCTATTTCAGCATTTCCCAAAAGTATTTTGTTGAAAATAGCCTAGATGGGAGGGAGCAGAGAAAGGAGGGAGGGAGGGAAGGAAAAAGGAGAAGGAAGGGAGGAAAGAGAAAGGAGGAAAGAAGGAAAGAACGTGGAGGGGAATATTGCAAAAATATCCTCCCCCTTGAGATTCAACAAACACTGGCACATTACAAGACAGGAAAAGCCCAAGGATCAATGTTGTGCACCAGGCTAAGCTACAGTATTGCAGCTAAAGCAGTGAATAAGTAAACCAGAGTCCTTGATTCCAAGGCATCACTGACATTCGAATATGGGAAATCAATCGATAAATGAGTGCTGAGGAGAAAAATAAAGCAAAATAAGGGAGATGGGAGTAAGGGGAGGACACTGCTATTTTCAAAGTGACATTTGAGCCAAGACAGGAAGAGAAAACCCCACGTGGCTTTCTGGAGGATGCTCTGCTCAGTCTCTACAGCCAGGAAGGAGAGGGAGGGAGAAAGGCGGGGGGGGGGAAACAGGATATGCAAAGGCCCTGAGGTGGGAATGTATTTGGCAGGTTTGAGACACACAACGTTAGCATGGCTGACATGGTACAACAAAGAGGAGGGTGATAGGAGATAAGTTGGAAAAGAAAGTCACAGCTCAATCAAATAGAGAATTTGGCTCTAAAATGAGATCTGATTCCTGTTTTACCAGAATCTCTCTGGCTGCCATGTTACACATAGAATAGACGGTGGAGGGGAAGGGAAGAAAGGCCAGTTCAAAGTCTACTTCAAAATTCCAGCTGACAAGTGATGGTGGTTAGGTGACTGCAGTGGAGGTTGGGAACAGCAATCAAAGTCTGAACAGATGAGGAAGGTGGAGCCAGGAAAAAAGAGAGAGGGCAAGGTCAACTGCAGGCTTCTGTTCTGAACAGTGGGAAGGACGGAGTCACCCAGGAAGTGGAGAAGGGATCTGAAAGCCAGACCCTGAGGATGTTTGTGGGCAGGGGCTGTGAAGAGGCTGTGAAGATGTGGAGGGATCTGCACAGGAGCCTGAGAAGAACTAACGGAGTGTGGCATCTGGAGGGAAAGGGGAAAGCATCTCAAGAGAGAGGGGTGATCTGTCTTTCAAGACTGCTAGGAGAACGGTGGCACGAGGGCTGACAATGGTCTGGTGCGTTGACCAAGCAGGAGGCCCGGGTGACCTGGATGAAGGCAACTGTGAGGGATGGTAAGGAGGAAGCCTGATTAGAGTGAGCTCAAGAGAATGAGGCACTCAAGAATTAAAAGACAACCCAACCTATTTTTAAGTGGGCAAAGGAATTGAACAGACATCAAAGATACAGAAATGGCCACTTGGTCATTACTGAAATGCAAGCTTAAACCACAGTGAGATCCCACTTCACATTTACTAGGTGGCCCTAATAAAAAATTTAAAATAGGGCTCTCCCCCTGCCTTTCTCCCTCCCTCCTTCCCTCTCATTCCTGGCTGTAGTGACTGAGCAGAGCTCCTCCGTCACACCCTCCCACCCTGTTCTGCCTCACCTCGGGTCCACAGCAGCGGAGTCAGCCAACCATGGACTGATCTTTTGGAATCATGAGTCAAAATGAACTTTTCCTTCTCTAAAAATTTTTAAAAAAAATTAAAAATAGGAAATAATCAACACTATTAAGAATGTAAGGAACTCAGATTCCTTACATATTGCTGGCAATGATACAAAATGGTGTGGTCACTGGATCCATGTGCCAGACCACAGCGGCGCATGCCTATAGTCCCAGTCACTGGGGGAAACTAAGTCAGAAGGACGAATTGAGCCGAGGACTTCAAGGAGACATATAAACACATGTATATCTGGATGCAGATACAAGAAGAGGTCTGAAGCTGCCCAGCTTTGTTTGTGGTTCGCGGCTGTGAAGATGAGGAGGGAGCGAAGGGGAAGTGTTGGGAAGTGATATTGACCAAATTATCTTGTTTATTCTGGGCTCGTATGAAAATATAACAGCAAATCCCATCATTATGTACAGCCATAATGCACCAATTTTAAAAAGGGAAGAAAAAAAAATGTGAAACCTAGAATTATCATATGACCCAACAACTTTACTCCTAGAATTATTTCCATAAGTATTGAAAACAGATACTCCACATGAATGTTCATAGAAGTGCTATATTCCATAACTAAAAGGCAGAAACAACTAAATTCCATCAGTGGATAAGTGGATAAACAAAATGTGCTATATACAATGGGATATTACTAAGCCATAAAAAGGAATGAAATTCAGATGCACGCTACAAAACATGGATGAACTTTGAAAATTTTATGCTGAGTGGAATAAGAGCACATATTGTATGGCTCCATATATATAAAACATGCGGAAGAGACAAACCCACAGGGACAGAAAACAGGGCTGTGGTTGCTTAAGGCTGGGGAGAACAGGGAGTGACTCTTGGACACACATGGGGTTCCTTCGGGGAAGATGAAAAGGTCCCAAACTACACAGAAGTGGTGGTCGGGGAGCACTGTAAATGATCTGAATGCCTTTGAATTATATACTTCAACACCAAAGTGGCTCTTTTTATGTCAAGTAGATTTCACTCCCATTAAGAAAAGGCAAATTGGTAAGAGAGGAATTTGAGACTGTCTGTAAGAAAACTCTTCCAAGGAGGTTTGCCAAAAAGGAGAACAGAAATGCAGGACGCGGTAAAGGGGATGAGCTGTTCAGGGAGGGCTTTTCGAGATGGAAGTGAAATCCTTTTGCCTATCTGCCCTGGGAAAGAGGAAGACTGAGTCAGGAGAAGGGCTGGCAGGGATCTCTGAGGACAGGAGGACGTGTGATCTCCTGCACAAGCACCAAAGAGGGCAGGAACCAGGCAGCTGGGCCAAGGCAGGGATCCTCCAGGCCCTACTTGCTTTCCCTGAAATAGCGGGAGATTCTGGGAGTGAGAAGAAGGTCTGAAGCAGTCCCCAAGGGGAGTGGGCAGGTGGCTCAGCTGGTGAAACAGAAGCATTGCTGGGCAGCGCGGAGAGCCAAGAGGTCTATGGAAATGGACTGATGAGACCAGGCAGCTGTGGTTTCCTCCAGCCACACTCAACAGCCTGGGTAAAGGTGGAGAGCTTCTGAACAGATTTGTCCCCAAGCTTCCCTAAACATCTGTGGCCACAGAAACCTACTAAAAGTCCCAAAGAACCTGCATAAAATGCTAGTCTATGCTTAAACAGATAACAGGGGATAGGAAAGTACTGGAACCCTTAATTTCTCTTTTCTATCCAAATGATCATAGGCCGGGCGCCTGCAGTGCGGGTACTAGGCGGGTTGGGGTGCACCCATCAAGAGGAAGGGAACCCAACGGGCCCAGCTGTCAGAGCTGAGCTTGGGAGCCAGGAAAGCACTTCAGCTGAGTGAGCCTGGACCATGAAATCTCTCTGAGTTGTAGAATAAAGTGGGGGAACATTGCCTGCCCTTCAAGGATGCCATGAGGATTAATGATGATCAAGCACTTAGCACTCTGTTTCTAGCATATTAAAGAATTCAATTTGAGGAGGAATCGTCATTACTAGCCAGTCAGCTCGGCCAGATGGAGCAAGTGAAGGTGATAGGTCCCAAACGCCCTCACATCCAGGCACTCCACCCCACGTGTGGCAGCAAGGCCACCTCAGAGCTAACACCCTTTGCTCTCAATGTACCTGCAGGGACTTGGTCACCCAAGATACAGCTTGACTGCTTGAGCTCCAGAATAAACTTGTGTTTCTAGCTCCTGAGTTCATGAGCGACAAATGAAGCCCCCTCCACTGCCTATAAAACAGGGCATTTCACAAAACTCTCCCATGCAGCCCAATAACGTGTTTTTAACTTTTGAAGGAATTTTAGACTTGCAGAAAAGTTATAAAATCAGCATGGAAAGTTCAATACCCTCCCCTCAGTTTCCTCTAGTGTTAACATCTGACATACCCACGACACGATTGCCAAAACCAAGAAAATCACACTGATCAGTTACTTCGAGCTGCTCCACAGACCTTATTTCAACGTCTCCAGCATCACCTCTAGTGGACTTTGTCTGGAGGCTCCAATCCGGGGTCCCACAGTGCAGTTAGTGATCAAGTCTCCTTAGCCTCTGCCAATCTGCAACAGTTCCTCAGTCTTGGTCTTTGCTGACCTTGACTCCTGGTGAAGGGGACTGACTGGTCAGGTATTTTGATTTGAGTTTGTCTGATGTTTCCTCATGGTTAGACTGAGCTTGTGCATTTTTAATAAAAATCCTCCAGAAATGATGTTTTACCCTACATGTCACCTCTTATTACTGGTGATATAACCTTCGCTAATTTGGCCAAAGCGGTGTTTGCTGGGTTTCTCCACCTAGATCAAATCTGATGCAAAGTGAAACAGAATCCCAGTCCTTCCTAATAGTAAATAAAACAAGTAGATGTCGTCAACTATGCATCAGTAGATGTTACTATCCACATGTAGCCAATGAGGTGTGGAGTTGGGACTTAGACTTGGGTGCTCCCAGTCCAAACACTATTTTCTTTCCACTCTCATAACTACCCTGGATGTCCCTCTTATATTTATCTTATTCCAAAGCTTACTTTCTATGAGGAAATACTATAATAAATCACTCTTATAAGCCCAGAGTTTCTACAATGCAAAGTAAAAAAAACATGATTATCAGAGAAACAGACACTAGCAGGAAGGTCCTGATGCATGATGGTGACCCAGGGACACTTTCCAAGCCCACACTTCATTTGATGCAGATACAGAGAACACCTTAGCAGAGACTGAGCTAGCCAGGAGAACCAAGAACCTCCTGATCAATGAAATTCTTCAGTAGGCCTTGAGAACCAAGAAGAAGAGCACTAAGAAACACAGGGAAACTTCTCTTCTGCTCTAGGTAATAGCCATAAGCACATCTTCAGATCAATTAACTCATCTTAGTCTCTCACAAGCTCCTCCAGATAGAATTGGATCACATTTTAATATCCCTGCCCTACCAAATGAAGCAAATGAGACATAAAGAGGTAGATTTGAGACTGGACTGAAATTCAGAGTCAAGTTTCATTCATTCTTTCATTTGAAAAGCATTGCCTCTCCCCTACCTCCTGCTTTCTATTCTCTGTGCTGGGGGTGCAGAGATACTGGAGACCCACAGTCTCTGGACTGAAGGAGTTTAGGCTTCTCCTTTGCTCTTCTCAAAAATTCCAGAAAGGCAACACTTCCCCGACCCCATTCCCCACCCACACTCCCCATCCGGAGTTCACAGAATCTGGGATTCTATAGAAGCAGGTCGGTTCTGTGATGACTACTGGGGGTGGGTCACACTGTATATTTAAAGCTTGGATGAAGATCCTCATTCTCCTGCTTGATTTTCTTCTGTTTGTCCTTCTCATTAGTACCCATAGCAGGTGTTATGGTTTAGATATTAGATATTAGGTGTCCCCCAAAAGCTCATGTGTGAGACAATGCAAGAAAGTTTAGAGGTGAAATGATTGGGTTGTGAGAGTCAGCCTAAGCAGTGCATTAGCCTGCTGATAGGGATTAACTGGGTGGTAACTGTAGGCAGGTAGGGTGTGCTTGGAGTGGGTGGTCCTTGGGGTATATATTTTGTCCCTGGTGAGTGGAGCTTTCTCTCGGCTTCCTGATAGTTGTGTCCTGAGCTGTTTTCCTCCTCCACCTTTCTGCCACAATGTGCAACCGGAGCAATGGATTCAGCTATCTGTGGACTGAGATACCATGAGTGCCAAATAAACCAAAACCATGAGTGCCAAATAAACTTCTCCTCCTCTACATTATACTTGGAGGAGAGTGGTCTCAAAGTGTGGTTCCCAGATCAGAAATAGAAGTGTCACCTGGAAACTTATTAGAGAGGCAAATTCTAAAATCCACTGAATCAAAAACTCTGGGGTGAGATCCAGTAATCTGTGATTTACCAAGCCCTCCAGTAGTTCTGATCCCTATTCAAGTTGGAGCAGCACCACTGGTTCAGACTGGTGGTGTTAGGTGAAGGCCAAATTCATCAAAACTCCCACCAATTCCATTCCCAGCCAAATTCACATTATCATTGATTGTTGTTATCCAGCCTCTTCCCACAACAGAAAGGATAGAATGCAAACAAGTATATATTGAAATGAGTTGTTCATCTGCTTCATAAATCATTAATAATGCTTGTCCAAAGGTCTGTAAGGTATTAAAGAGAAAGTGTTAAGTCAGTATTTCTCAAATTTTAGTGGGCACACAAATCACCTGCAGATCTTGCTAAAATGCAGATCTGAAGCTATAAGTCTGAAGCTCGGCCTAGAATTCTGCATGTCTATCAAGTACCCAGGTGATAAGCCTGTGCCGCTGGTCAATGGTCCACACTGTGAGGAGCAAGAATCTTCATGACTCTGGAAGTCTAAGTCCCTGTTGTGGGACATCATCTCTCCATCAGCTAGGCTTTCCTCTCAGGTCTGTTTCTCCAGCCCCACAGTTTGTTGTAACAGCCCCTCTGCTCACAATCCCCACCTTCACCCCCCGCCCCCACTCCTCTTTCTCTTAGCCGCCGAGTAGGTATTTCCATAAGTGCAGTCTCCTCCTCAATCCCGAGTAAGAGGGTGCAGCAGAGCATTCTATGCCCATAATGCCTTCAGAGGGAATTAATGCACTTCCCCAAGTACTCTCCTTCCACCTCCAAAGGGACTTTTCCAGGCAAGAAGATGCAGCTCATTTGTTTGCCAAGCTAACTATCCATTATCTAAAACAATCTATTAGCTTTAGCTTCATCTGAGGCTGCAAATCAATAGGCATTCCCCAGAGTGAGAGGGACCCCTGTCACCCTCCATCAGACAGGAACAGACAAAATCCCAGCTGGGACCACTGCATTAATTCAGTGAGGGGGAAAAAAAATGTAATGCTTGGAATTCTACACTTCTTGAACAAGTGGAGAATGGTTTCAACCTGCTGTACAATGTACCTATCGCCCATTTCACGAGCTCATTGAATAGTCTGTGGTTATGAAACGTTTATGCTAACAAACCTGCAGAGTTGCAGCTTGAGACTCAGCTGTAAATATTTACTAACCATAGCCATCAAGACTCAACCTTCTCTTTGCCTGAAGGGTCCATTTTCTGGTTTTTCTCTGCAAGGTGGTTCAGTCCCCACTCTCTTCATCCTTCCCTCCAAAGGTAGTTGTTACATAAAGTTGTTTGATGAAAATCCACATGACCTCTTTAGAACAGCTCGACTAAGATTAATAAAAAGATTTCTGAGACACAAATCTGGATCCTGAACATTTGAGCTCAGAGTGCAGGGAGGAGCTGTGAACATGCTCTCTCTGTGCACGAGATCATAAAATGATGATTTAATCACTAGGGAATATTTATCACAAATAGCGTCAGATGATGTACTGTAAAATTTATGCAGCTAAAAGCTTGAGTGTACAATATAAAGAGATGGCTCTGAGGCTCTGAACTTCTTGGCCCAGCACAACTGTTTAATTCATGGAAGCCTAATATTATGATTTGTTTTTTGAGAACCAAACAAACCTTTCACCATATTATATTTAATGTGTATACTCAACAAAGGAGAAAAAACATAGCACCATTCTGATAACTCTTTAACAAAGGACCAGAGAAAGCTCAAGGGATAATAAATCTGGCTATAAGGAAAAGATGAGAGAAAATAGACTGAGAATAGAAACACTTGGAGTCTTCAAAATGGATTTAAGAACCACCGAGATATCTGTAGCGTAAGCAGAATCCATCACGTATAAAGACTGACTAATAAAAATTCCAGAGTATGATGATAATTACATAGCTATCCCCCAAACCCATTACTCAGTTCTCATAAACTTGCCACCCAGCACTGAAGCCATGATAACTTTCTGGCTGGCCACTTTAGTTTCTATATTGAGAAGAAAATATAAAGAGATAAAGCAAGAATTTTTGCCATGGAGATGAGACACCTGAACTCCAGTCTCAGACTCTCCTAGTGTTTACAAAATAAGCTAAGCTGAGGTCCATTGCTAACACTCCTGCGATTCCATGTAAAATTCTGTTTGAAGCTGTTTTCCTGGACTTGCAAACAGCTACCAGAGGGCTGCTTGTACTTTTAAAAAATACAAATCTCCACACGACTGCTCAGTTGACTCATGTCTATCCAGACTAGAGGACAATTCTCCAGATGGACTTGGACCAACCCAGTTCTCCTCCTTTCTCACTTGTTGTTCTCAGGAATAGCTGAGGCACAAGCTGGGAATGAAACATCTTGAAATAGGAAAGCACTGGCAAGAAGGGCCCAGGCTCTTTTCCAGCGCCCCCTAGGAACAGGTTGGTCTTCAGTGCTTCAGCTCAGTGAGCTGCACATAAAACCCTGGACAGTCTGCTTTCTGGGGCCCCCAGCAGCAGTGCCAGGGGGTGTGCACAAAAGAGACTCCCTCCACCCCAGGCATCTTTTCTGAGCCTTGGAGGACTGACTGACAATCACTCCTAGACTCCTGTTGTCCCTTCATGTCACTTCTTACATGCATGGATGTTGGTCTCAGTGGGCTCAGACAAGTTAGGAACTTGCTGCACAGAGACCACCTCCAGAGCATCGTTCCTGGATCCAGACACAGCAGAGACACAAAAACCAAGTCAATGTTCCAAGAGGATGGGGGCTTGTCCACCTTCTCCTCTAGCATAACATAGTGAGAGTACCATCTAAAAAGAAAGGGGTAGCTGGGCACAGTGACGCATGCCTGTAATCCCAGAGGCTGGGGAGGCTGAGGCAGGAAGATCGCATGTTCAAAGCCAGCCTCAGCAAAAAGTGAGGAGCTAAGCAACTCAGTGAGACCCTTTCTCTAATAAAAAGACAAAATAAGGCTGGGGATGTGGCTCAGTGGTAGAGTGCCCCTGAGTTCAATCCCTGGTACCAAAAATAATAATAATAATAATAATAGAAAAATAAAAATAAAGGGGGAAGGGAAAAGGAGGGGAAAGAAGGAAGAAGAAAGTAAGGAAGGAAAGATGGAAGGAAGGAAGGAAGAAAAGAAATAAAGAAAAGTCAAGACTAGCGTGCACTGCCTACACTAACTGAATATCATTTGGCGACGTGTGTAAGGAGGGTACTCACACAAACACGCATCCATACTGTGGTGCCATATACACCGTGCTTCTTGCAGTGAGTTGCAATCAGAAAGTTTGAAAAACATAAATGCAGCACTTTATAGATCTGCATGGTCCAACCCAACCCCCCTAACCACATGTGACTATTGAAACTTAAATTAACAAATTTTAAATTTTTTGTGCCTCCGTTGTGCTAGCCACATTTCAAATATTCAATAACCCCATGTAGCCAGTGGCTACTTAACTGGATAAAACAACCTTAAAATATTTCCATTAGAACAATGAAAGCTCTCTTGAAGGACAAAGTTACACGGCATTCTCTTTCGGAGTTTGTGACCTCTCTAATGTCCCCTGACGGAATTACAAGTGTGTCCACAATGAATAGATGAATGGATTTTCTGAATAGAAGGCTCTGAATTTACTTTGTCTCACAACCCAGCTGGCATCCAGCTGCAGCTAAAACCAAAATATACTGAAAACTATCCTAACATCCACTAGCCATACACACAGGCTGTTAAGTGTCAGCCTCGATGTCCTGATCCATAAAGTAGCTATTAATAAATACCCACACATTGTTGATCTCGAGTGAGAAGTACTTACAGGAGGAAAAAAAAATACAAAATTCATGGAATCCCAAAGAACAGCACATCAGGATTGGGGACAGCCAATAGTGTGATGTTTAAAAATTCATTTCCAGCCCATGAGCAAAGGCTAAAACCAAATCCAAGGAAGGTGTAAAATTCCCACATTGGACTCTAAGGATTATCAATGTTTTCATCAGAAGTCCTGCAGTCCAAGAAGGCAATGACTCATCAGAGGGAGGGTTACTATGATACTTATCTCAGGGATGGCCACCCTCATTCAGGAAGGGTCCTCAGTCTGTGGGGTCTGGGGCTGGTTGCTGCTTGAAAGGGGTCTTTTAAATGCAGAAGAATCATTAGCATTGGCTGGCTTCTTCACTTTTGCTCACTTAACATGGAACAGTAAGAAGTCCATGGATATGAGGGTCCTATCCTGGGCTTTGACTTGTCATTGAAGTTACAAAGACAAAATAATTGGGCAACATGAGCAGTGTAAGTCAGGAAGAAAGACAGATGGGGATGTGGCTATTCCACTGGAGAACCCCAAACAGAAGCTGCTCCCTCTTGGTCACAACCAGAAAGAGCAATGTTCATACTTCCCACTGCAGCAGGACCTTGGTCCCTTCCAGCTACAGATCTGGATGATGTGTTTGGCTCAGGTGGAGGCAGCCAAAGAAGGACCACCACTGAGCATGCAAGCCAAGGACAGCACATCCATACCTTCAGAAGCCAAATTCAAAACAGGTTGTCGGATGCCTAAAACTAACAATGAGGTAGAATATTTGGAACTGTTTGTGAAAATCCATCATGGATGGACACCATATTCATACAATCCAGCTACATACTGTGCAATCCAGTGCCCAATACAATGCCCAGGACATAAGGAGCACTCATATTTTTGAAGAAATAGATGAATGATTGAATAGGAAATGTGTAACACCCTGTACTAACCCAATAGAGCTACAACTTCTCCTTCTGAAATGGAATAAGACACAGGGTAAGGTAGACTTGCCTTCCCCAATATTTCACCAACTTCCTCTTGCACAGAGGAAAGAAATCATAGAAGAAAACAGTTGTCGATGGTAGACATTAAAAAGAACATAAAAATTAAACAAATCGTCGCATGTGCAACAATGTGGAGCATATCAGAAATACAGTGTTTAACAAACACAGCTGCAAAAGTAATGCATGCTTATGAGTCCATTTGTATGAAGTTCAAAGAATGTCAAAACTAGTCCATGGAGTTAGAAGTCAAGACAGTGGTCACCTGGGTGGGAGCAGTGATTAAGGGAGGCCATGGGAAGAACTTCTGGGGAGACAGAAATGTTTGATTTCTTCACGAGGGTGCTGGATCCATGAGTATGTTCACTTCCGAAATTTTGAAAATTCAGTGCTGCACTTTCATGAATCATTTGCATATCTGTATTATGTTATACTTCAATAAAAAGTTTCCTTTTAAAAAGTCATTGTCCTATTTGCAAAACAAAACATAAAAACTAAAAGGCAAGTGAAAAGCTACCTGTCAATTGGGAAAAATGCCTGCAACATATGATAAAGATTTAATATTGCAATTCTATAAAGATAAAGTACATTAACAGAAAAATGGGCAAAGGACACACACAAACACACAAACACACACAGTCCTCACAAATACGTAATAAACATATGATAAGGCAAAGTTCAAGCTGTCCACTGGTACTCAAAGTGCACATGAAACAATATGATGTCATTTTCAACTATCGGATTGGCAAAGGCCTGTTGTTGTTTTGCTTTTTAATGACAATGTCCGGCAATGCAAGGTGCAGAGGGACGGCCTCCCTTCTGCATTGCACCTTTGATCTAGTAACTCTAGTCTAGGAATTTATCCTGAAGAAAAAATCAGAGATGCAGCCAAGGATTTATATGAAAGGTTTCATCCCATGTTTACGATAGGGGTAAAGAAAAGTCATCTATAAATCCATGGAAGGAAGAGTAAATTAACTACATTATAAGCCTACGATAGCTACTATGCATCTCTTTATAATTTTTTTTAGTTGTCAATGACCTTCATTTTATTTATTTATATGTGGTGCTGAGAATCAAACCCAGTGCCTCACAAATGCTAGGCAAGCACTCTACCACTGAGCCACAACCCCAGTCCCTGTGCATCATTTTTTTAAAAGTCCTTTTATAAGATTATCTCATCATCCATAGAATATTCATTTAGAAAATTACCATGTTATAGAATAATACTTTATGCTATATCTATACTGCACATAGTTTTTCATATGATTCTGAAGATACTTAGGGATGGTGCATAACTCGTTCATAATGATGATATTCATACATATGAATTATTGATTTTAACATACTTCCGTGCTTGTGTGCAAATTGAAAAGTGGTGGTTAATAAAAATACTAGGTAGCATGCTTTACTGAATTCAGAAATTATGATGTCACAGATGCTTTGCCAATGGCTATCTCAGTTTCCACGGCATTTCCAGGGAATTTAAAATAGTCTCTGTTTCCATAAATCTCCAGATCCTGGAAATTGTTCTCTATGTAAATATGAACACCCCAACCTGAGCCACCAGACATACCCACACTCTCACCCTCTGCAATAAGACAGTCTGAAAGGACAAATAGGCAAAGATGGATGTGACACCCGAGCCTCAGTGCTGTGCAGAAGACTGTGTCAACAGTTGGTGAGGACCCCCAAAGATGTTAGATTTTCATTATAAGCATCACTTTCTTTGTTTCTCCTGTGCCTAAAATAGCACCTGTCTGGGCTGGGGTTGTGGCTCAGTGGTAGAGCGCTTGCCTAGCACATTCAAAGCCCTGGGTTCGATTCTCAGCACCACATAAACAAAATAAAATAAAAATTAAACTATTAAAATAAAACTATTGTGTCCAACTAAAAAATAAATATTAAAAAAAATAGCACCTGGGCTGGGATTGTGGCTCAGTGGTAGAGCGCTCGCCTAGCACTGGCGGGACCCGGGGTTCAATCCTCAGCACCACATTAAAATAAAGGCATTGTGTTGTGTCCATCTACACCTAAAAAATAAATATTAAAAAAAATAGCACCTGACCTGTTAATAAGGGCAAATAATTTATACAACAAATAAGTAAAGGTAATTGTTATGGTTTGTATACCTGTTGTCTCCAAAAAGCTCATGTTTGAGACAATGTAAGAATGTTCAGAGGTGAAATGATTGGATTGTAAGAACTGTAACCCAATTAGTGGACGAATCCACTGAATAGATGACCGGGTGGGTAACTGTAGACAGATGAAGTGTGGCTGAAAGAGGTGGGTCACTGGAGGCATAATTTGGGGGGTTTTATTTTGTTCCTGGTGAGCAGAGTTCTCTCTCTTCCTGGTACCGTGTCCAGAGCCGCCTTCCTCTGCCCCACCCTTCTGCCATGATGTCTGCCTCATCTGGGCCCCAGAGCATTGGCCAACCATGGACTGAGACTTCTGAAACTGTAAGCACCAAATAAACTTTTCCTCCCCTAAAATTGCTCTTAAGGAGTTTTTTGGTCACATCACAGCAGGAAAAAAAAAAACTGACTAAAACAATAAGCAATTTCATAGATTGTACCATAATTAATTAAAAATAAAAAAGGAAAGTTTTCAGAAGTTTTAAAAATTACTTATTTGCTAAGTGAATGTGTAACAATCCTAACTTAGGGTTGTTAAGAGGATGCATCTTCTCCTAGAATTATTCTACCTCTGACAAAATTCATCTCCATAGACTATTCTGCCAAGTTCAAAAGTATTCTTAATAGAAGGATTCCATGTTCCATAAACTTGGGAAATTCTGGGCTAAATGAAGTAAACCTGGCTTCTTTGCTGCCAAGTTTCTCATGTTTTAGGAGGTGAGGGTGAATTGTTTATCTTTAGCATGGGGTGTCTGCTGCAGCATTTCCCTTCGCCATCTGAAAAGGAGATGCTTTCAAATGGAGACTCCATAGGATTCAAGCTTCTCAGAATTGGCTCCAGGAAATCTTATTCATATCTCTCTTAGAAAGCCTTCAAATACACCAGGATCATGTTTCACCCTGGCAATGGAGGAGACTGGTCAGGGCTAATGCTGAAATCAGAGATCCCGGGTTCAAACCCTGTCACTGCCCTTAGTAGCTTGGGCAAGTTATTAAGCCTCTCTGAATCTCAGCCATCTTGTTTATAGAAAGGAGAGTAGCCCCTACTTCAGAAGGGACTGCTGCTGCATAATATACTAACATGTCATCAGTTCACATAATATTTCAACAAATTAAGAAATCACAATAACAAGTTGGATAGACAGCAACACATTTAGGTACAAACACAACTGATCCTCACCTGTGGGAGAAGTTATCAGCCTTCCAACCATGGGTAATCAACACACTATGCCATTAGCCATGGAGCAAATAACCAGCACCAATTAATGCAACCAGCTGGTTAAGTAGAAGTATGTTAAGTAAGAGACTCCCCTATATCACTGTGCACTTCACTACTATTCGATAGCAGTGCCATAAACACCATTGCTTGCCTCCTGGTAACCTCAGCATAGTCCAACCCACACAATCTTATTTATAGCAAGTCTCTAAGGGTGTTAGTAATTCAGGGAATGCCTATATTAGCAAGATTTAGCCCGCACACTTGGTCTGCAAAACAAGCCCCAAGAACAACGTGTGTAATTCTTTTCACAATTTGGATACACATAACAGAAGTTATTCATCTAATAACCCACGAAGACAAGTTTCCGATAGCTACTGGACATACTGTTGGATAAACATAGATTTTTCTTCCTGTATACTTCACATAAAATATTCATGTAAGAAAGAGAACATTAGCTGATTTCAACGTCACCGCTTTTATTGGCTATAACACAGGCTTAGAAACTTTTAACCCTAATGGAAATTAAATGCTTTGCATTTGAGATGTTTCCTACTTTGACCTTTAAACACTAAAGCAACTAGAAGCCCCACAAAGCAGAAATGAGAATGTGTCACTGATCCGATGCTACATTTCAGACTCGCAGCTCTCAGGAAGAGGATGTTTCACCTTCAAGGTCAGAAAGTGCAAGATATCCTATGAGCAGCGAGGACAGGCGGCACCGCTGGACCACAAGAACCCTGCCCGCCACAAGGAAGGCAGGAGAGACCCAAATGGAGGATGCACTTTGCAACCAGCCTCCAACTTGGTTTCTCAATGATCTTCAGTGATACTTGATCTGAGAACACAGGGGAGACTTCCTTCATGCAAGCATAAGTTCTTAAAGTGTACACGCACCCAAGGACAGTCAGAAAACAAGAGGAGAGCTGACTCTTTCAAAGCAACATCATAACGAACTCTCCTCTGTCATCCAAAAAGGAATCTGCACCTGGGTCCCTGCCACTTGAACTACACCAATCAGTAAGGCAAAAAATAAACACAAAAACAAAAAAAAATAGAACAAAATAAACAAAGTTGGGCAATGGATCAAGAGTTTCCAGCTTCTAATTTTGCCCAAGTAAGGTCGCTTAATACATTAAATCTAAACAACAATGACTCTCTTGCACTAGCAGAGAGGTGCACCATCTAGCTACTCGAGAGGGTCACCTAGACAGCGAAGGCCACCAACCAGCAGCAGGCATGACCCAAGATTCTGATTCAGGTTTCTAGTGTGGGGTTAGGACTCCAATGTTTCTGAAAGCTCCCCAACTGTTTCTTTTTTTTTATTGGTTGTTCAAAATATAACAAAGCTCTTGACATATCATATTTCATACATTTGATTCAAGTGGGTTATGAACTCCCATTTTTACCCTGTATACAGACTGCAGAATCACATCGGTTACACATCCACGTTTTTACATATTGCCTAGGGACTGTTGTATTCTGCTATCTTTCCTATCCCCTACTATCCCCCTCCCCTCCCCTCCCATCTTCTCTCTCTACCCCATCTACTGTAATTCATTTCTCTCCCTTGATTTTTTTTAACTGTTTCTAATGTGCAGCCGTGACTGAGAACCATCATCAGGTTCTAAAAGAAAAGGCATTCTAAAACCAATAAAATAAGGTTATAATTTCAGGTTACAAGACGGCCATTAAAAGTAAATGAAATGGGGCTGGGGATGTGGCTCAGTGGTAGAGCACTCGCCTAGCATGTGTAAAGTCCTAGGTTCAATCCTCAACACCACATAAAAACAAATAAGTAAAGGTATTGTGTCCAACTACAACTAAGAAATAAAAATATATATTAAAAAAAAGTAAATGAAATCAGGGTTGGGGGTGTGGATCAGTGTAGAGTACTTGCTTCATACCTGTGAGGCACTAGGTTCAATTCTCAACACTGCATATAAATAAATGAATAAAATAAAGTTCATCAACAACTAAAAAAATTTTTTTAAATAAATGAAATCAGGCTTATAAAAAACACTCTATATTAAGTTTGCATTTCTTGTTTCACTTCTAACGACCTAGGATAAAGAGCCTGTCGGCCAGCATTTGGGCCATCTGGTCTACACCAACAGTCTCTACTTCCCATCACTTTTTTTTGTGGGGGAGGCAGTACTAGGGATTGAACTCAGGGGCACTCAATTACTGAGACACATCCCCAGCCATATTTTGTATTTGATTTAGAGACAGGATCTCACTGAGTTGCTTAATGCCTTGCTTTTCCTAAGGCTGGCTTTGAACTCACCATCCTCCTGTCTCAGCCTCCGGAGCCCCTGAAATTACAGGTGTGCATCACTGCGTGCAGCCCACCACTCTTTTTTTTTTAGTTGATTTTTGCATATGGTATAATACAAAGATCCAATTTTACTCTTTTGCATATTGAGTCTCTCAACATTAATTACTGAAGAAACTGTCCTTTTCCCATTGTATTATTGGAACTTTTGTTGAAAATCAATTGTCTGTACATGTATAGATGCATTCCTGGGCTCTCTATTCTGTTCCATTGTTACACACACGCTCGCGCACACACACACACACACACACACTCACACACAATTTTTTTACTTCTATTATTTTTCCATCACTCTTTTTGAAAGCCCTTAGAACCTGGTTTGTGCCAGCTTCACCCTACTAAAGTAGCCCATGAATGAATCTTAAGTAGCCAAATTCAATCATGTTTCTTCATCTCTCACCTCTACTTCTTTGCAGCATTTAACAGGGTAGGCAGATCTACCTTCTTGAAATAGTCTTCCAACCAACAAATGGCTTAGTTCCCAACAAATGATTCCCTAAACACATCCTCCAAGTCCCTGCTTTTGGTTTTACTCATGTTGTTCCCCTTCCCGGAGCTCCCTCCTGCCTTCTCCACAGTCCCAAATCCTACCTCTACTTCAAGGACAAGATCAAGTGCTACCAACTCACGACACCCATCTGCGTTCCCTGCACGGGCCCACAGCAAACCAGTAGAATTTAAGATGCAGTATTAATTCTAAGGAGTGAAATGAGGCTGTTGTTTTAGTCAGCTTTTTTGCTGCTGAGACTGAAAGACCTGATCAGAACAACTGTAGAGGAAGAAAGGCTTATTTAGGAGATCACAGTTTCAGAGGTCTCAGACCATAAGTGACAAGCTCCATTGCTCAGGGCACAATGTGAGGCAGGACATCATGGAGTGTGGCAGAGAGAAGCAGCTCATATGGTGATCAGAAAGCAGGAAGAGACTCCACAAGCCAGTTACAAATACATACCCTAAAGCCATGCCCCCAATGCCCACTTCCTCTGGCCACACCCACCTGCCTTCAGTCACCACTCAGTTAATCCCACCAGGGGATTAATTTCACTGATTAGGTTAAGACTCACAATCCAATCATTTATCCTCTAAACGTTCTTGCATTGTATCACATGGGGGCTTCAAGAGGACACCTCAGATCCAAACCATAGCAACCATGACCTTGAGAAGCCAACCTCAAGGTCAAAGTCATGAAGACCAAAAACACTGGAAAACAGAGTACAAGATGGACTGCGGCAGTGTTCAGAATCAAGATGGCTAATAGTACCTCTTATAGTAAGAAACCTGTTAGAAGAATTAATCTAGGCACTACCCTAAAGAGCTTGCGATAACAGCAAGGGATTTTGAGTGATTTCCTGGTACTTGCCTAGGACCATGGCATTAATATCTCATTTCACCCTCCTAAAATCTCCTCGAGGAACACATGGCCGTCCCCAGTTACAACAGCATACACCAGCAATGCCATTAAGAGAGTTGCCAAGGAGCACCCACCCGGCTAGTAAGTGGCTAAACCAGGATTTGCATCCACCCTTTTGCACATCCCAAAGCTTGTGGGATATCTCTCAATGACAATCCACTGCCTTGTGTAATGATAACTTCTCCCACCGGCTTAGCTTCCTTTCCCAAAACATAAGGGCGTTGGCCCTAGTGATTCCCAAGGTCCAGACTCCAAAGCTAACATTCCCCAGGTCTATGCAAAAAGAGAAGGAGGCAGAGGAGAGACACTGCGGAGGTCCATGAACAAAGAAAAACAAGGCAGAAAGGAAGGCAGTGATATCGGACACAGAGGTATACCAGAACAGACAAAATGCTCTTTGTGGCTCCCCATCCCAGACTCCCTCGGGGTTTTTTCTGGCTGTTTTAAGTATTCTTCCTACTCTGAGATACTGTAAGGTAACTTTAGATTGCATTGAATTTTCTTTCCAAGTCTCATCTCAAAATGCCCTGAGGACTTAGAGAAAACTACCATGGAAATAAAAGTACAGGGAGAGAGGTGGGAAGAAAGGGTGAGAACACCTCAGAAAAGCAAGTTTGGGAGTTTCCATTTTAAATTGAGAAAGGAGCTGGATGATAATGATCACACAAAGTCACCCAAAAGGGGTGCTTTCCAACAAAAAAAAAGGATAAATGAGTGAAGAGATAGAAAAGAGAAAGCAAGTAGAATGACCTCGATTTAACAACTGATCTTTACTGATTTTCTTTCACCTTCTTGCTTGTTTATGGGAAAAGTCGTAATTCAAAGTGTGTGACAGGAGAGCCTACCCTAAATGAAACTAGTGGATTCACAAAAATGTCCATGAAGCACAACAGAGGAGGGAAATATCTTGGGAGAAATGCTATCTACTTTAATCACGAGGAAAACCAACAAGAAAAACAAGAACTCAGAAACTCTCTCAATGGTAAATGTCATCCATCTCCTTCCCCATCAAAGGCCCTTAAGAGAACAATAAATTATAAACCATCACCTTTCTGGCAGTCTGATGAAGGGTTTTGCAAAGCCATCAAACTAATCCTTTCACACCTGAGGACCTTGAAAACTCAGCAGTGTCACTGTTGACACGATTTGGTTTTAGTGATGGAAGCACAGTTTTGAGACTCTTTTCAAGGTTCACGAACCCTTCCAGAAAAAGTAAAAAATGAATAAATACAAATGCCAGGCCACCTGCCCGCTCCCAGCATCCAGCATTCGCTTTACCTAACCTCTGACTGTTGGGTTATTTTAAGTAAAATTTCTCCTACACAAGTTTGGGGCCTTTTTCAGATTTCATTTAAGGGTGGGATGCCTATCTCATAGGGTCAGGAAGTGAGGCAGCCACCCTCTAATGGAGGAGAATCCAAATCACCTTAGGCAGGTGGGGCTGGGGCACAGAAAGCTGGAGAAACTTGCTTATATAACCATCTATGTGTTGAAAACTTCCCTGAAAGTTTGGGAAGCTCTAAAATTTAAGTACATATAAAATTAGGGTTGGAGAACATTGGAAATCATTGAATCCAATTTTGCCAATGGGGACACGCAGGCAAGTGATCAGCCCAAAGCCTAGGTCCTATAGCTGCCAAAGGCAAACTAGATGAACTACATCCCTAGCTTAGAATTTCATCTCTCCTTCCCACTGCCTCCTGCTCCCCCCAAAAAAAGTGATTAAAATAGCTTCCCTTCCAGTTCAAGAATGTATTGGAACTCATTTATTGCTAGAAAAAAAATGTGTTGTGAAAGACACCTTCCAATCTTTCTGTTTTGTAGATAATAAATATTTGTTCCTTATTTAGAATAGAATTCATTGTAGTTTTTCCTCCCAGAAAGTATGTCAGTAACAGGGAAAAATTGCTATTATCTTAACAGACTTTAAGGATGGAACTATCTTGCTTGGGGGGAAGGGTATTTTTTCAGTGCTGGGGATGGAACCCAGGGCTGTGCACAAGCTATGCAAACGTTCTATCACTGAGCCTCCATCCCTGGAGAGGGGGCTTGATGAGCTCTTGGGTTTGAAAGGTAACCCTGCAGACATGGGTCACACAGACTAGAAAGCTGACCAAAGAATTCAACATCTCTGAGTGAAGGCTCATGAGGAACTTAAGGGTAAGGGACGAAAGGGAGAGACTGGAGCAGAATGCTGCAGGTTTTAGGGTGCTTAGAATTTTCCAGACCTTTCCAGAAGAGAGGCACAGCATTAATTTTGCAAAGCCAGTTGCTTTTTTGCAATGCAAATTCTCTCTCATTACAATCCTTGAAGTACCTGTAAATGTTAAGGTGGACAGTTTGAAGAGAAAGGACAGAACTCTACGTATTTCTAGCTAGATATAGGGAGAACAGGGATGGAGCACCCTGAACAGAGCTAATTCAATGGAAGCAGCAGCTCAAAGGCAGCAGTGAGCCTAAGAGCTAGGCCCTGGGGAATGTGCAGAGGTCTTAGAGCCTTATCCCTCCACAGGAGGGCAGGCACCAATCTAAGTAGGGTTTGTCCAGCAAGAAGACTTCATCTGACGCTGGGTATATGGAAGCCAAGGTTAACAAAAGAGTTCCAAAAAATGAAAATGAAGAATACAAAAAACCAGTAGCAAAGTAACTGCTTCCTGGAAGGTGCTGGGTTCTTTTCAATTCCATTGGTGAACAAAGACAGAAGTGGGAGCTAACCCCTCTGGGGCAGCCTAGGGCTGGAGGGCCTAAAGAAAAAGGAGTTGCAGGGCAGACAAAAAATGTGGACCTGCCCTGAATTTCACACACTCCTACTCCAAGCAGCTTTGCTTCTCCACCTGAATTACAACCAGGCATCCCAGTGTTAGCAAAGAGGGTTTAAGTGCGTGCCTGGCTCCCCAGCTTGCATTCACCTGGCTCTAAAAGAAATGAGGTAATTTGATTTAGACCAAAGATTCCTGGAAAACAGAGGCACCAAATGGAAAGCCCAGGGGTCAAGGCCTCCACCCCTCCTCTACATGTGCACATTCATGTTGCCATATGGCCTGTGCACGTGGGAAGCACAGGTCGGAGCCTGCAGGAGTCCCCTCCCCTCCCAGCCATCCTGCAAGCCAGCCAACCAAATGAAAGCAACACTGGGTTCCTACCAGAAAGGGGAACAGTGGGTGTGCTGGGGCCATGGGATTCTGGATATTTTCCCCTCTTCCCTGCATGCCTGTTTGGGGAGAGCAACAAGGTCTTGTCCTACTCACAACAATAACAACAAAAAATGATAATAAAATGTTAATCATGTTACTAAAGTGAAAAAGACAGGCTCATCACAGTGGCCATTTTTCATTCTTTGACTCTTACTGTAATGAATCCGCTTTGCACCAAATGCTGGAATCAGTCAAAGGAGGGGTGCACCCGAGTGATAATAAATAGCCCTACTTGGAAAAGCCATTAACCTTCCTGTAGTAGACCAGGCCCTGACGCCTGTTGAACAGGCTTCCTCTCCCAAAGAATGGAGCTAATGATTCCTACAACACAAATAAGAGATTATTCCCAATGCGCCTGTAGGGAGGTACAACAGAAAAGATGTTTATTCTTGAGTTCATTTGCTTAATTTATTAGAGAAGTTTCATTTAAATCCTCTATTCTTTGAATTAGGCAGAGGGGAGAGAAGGGAGGGGAGGGAGTGTGGGAGTAGGAAGGATCGTGGAATGAATCAGACATTATTACCCTATGTACATACATGATTACACAACTAGTGTGATTCCACATCGTGTACAACCAGAAGAATGAGAGGTTATACTCCATATATGCATGGTGTGACAAATGCATTCTACTTTCATGTATAACTAATTTAAAAATTTTTTTAAAAAAAGAAAATGGTTCAGGAAAAGTGAAAATTAGCCATTATGGGTGGACATAGCTCATGCAAAATTTTCAGCCTGTATGACAAATTAAGGATAGACTTAGGGCTCTTCAAATTCTCTTTGGTAGCCTTATAATAAATTACATGTATGAAAAAATAAATAAATAAATAAATCCTATATTCTTCAAAATCACTGTTTAACAATTATGTGGCTCAAAATAATGCTGGTCATCCCATAACATCTTTTCCATTACCTCTATGTATGCTCATTACCACAGAGAGATTATCTGTTATATATTTTGGCATTGATGTATTTATGATATTTATTCTATCTACATCAGTGCTTTGATGATATTCTATTTCTATTTCTTACTCTTCTTTTGTGCACTGAAAGATCCAGGAGGGCAAGAAGGCTTATTCTGTTTGTCACTATTCACTTCATTCCAATTACCAAGGACAGTTGTGGAATAAATGATTTGATATAAACCAAATCCAACCCCCCTCCAAAAAAAAAATAAACAAGAAAAAGTGTTTTTCTGGGTTGTTATTTTATCTGACTTTATTTTTTCTCTTTTGAAATAACTTCTGCTTTTCCCATGATTCTTGTAATTATAAGTATTCTGTACAGTTTTGGTTGGTTAAACCTGAGTTCTGAGGTATTATCTGTTCGTGACCCTCATGTCATTTTCTTTCTGTTGTTGTTGGTTTTTTTTTTTTTTTCAGTGAATTGTCTGAACTTATCTGGCTTTAAATGGAGGTTTTATTAAAACTCCTTCACCAAGTAAATCCTTTTTATGTGCCTCACCCAGCTTTTCACCTTCTCTTATGTACAAGAGATTTAAAGGATCCATTCCCCTGTCCCTGAGATTCTGCAAATATTAGCTTCATTTAAGAACAAACAAGATAGGACACATCAGAGAGACCTGACACAAAGGACCCACCTTCAAAATAATTATCACTAATTTCCATGCACTGGGTGCCTGAACCCGGAGCTTTCAAATGCCATTGAAAATAAAATATCTAAATTGGTGGTTATGAAATCTGTTTTCATCACAGGCTCCTTCAACAGCAGAAAAAAGTGTCCCTCTCTCACAGAAAAACACAGGTATGGTGTACACCAAATTTAAACATATAATTTCAAGAATTTATAGACATCCACATACACCGTGTTTTTCCAAGTATAGATTGTAATCCATTAGTGGATCACAAAATTGATCTAGCAGGTCACGCCCAGCTTGAAAGGGAAAGAAAGAAAGGCAAAAGAAAGGGGGAGGAGAGGTAAGAAAAGTGCTATTTCCTGGACCCCCACCTTTTTGTGTGTGTGTGTATGTGTGTGTGTGTGTGTGTGTCTGTATATACTGATCAAATTTTAAAATGTAGTTCTTCTTGTGCACTTTCATCAAAATAATTTAGAAAAGACTAACCTACAGTTTCACATGCCATGGGTACAAACGATTAAGGATGAAACTGTCATCTTACTTGGTGCCTCACCCAGCACCTCAGAAACAAATACTGGCTCTTGTGTGAGCTGTAGCCCGAAGAGGAATATGTGCCAAGATGAAAGTGTGAAACAGAACTCTAAGTTTGAGGTCCTCCAAGAAATTAAGCTCTACTGGAGCAGGATGTGAGGACCAGAGTGGGACCCTAATAGTTGAAGGCTTAAAACTCAAATGCTTTAGGAGCCAGGTGAGAGAAGCACATCTGAGAGGGTGGAATCTGTGGTTACCTGGAAAGAGTACGCCCCATCTAAGGGGCAAAGAAGAATGTAGGAACCAGGGTTTGGGACTTCTGGTTTTCAAAGACAAGCCACTGATCTAGATCTTTGTATGAAATTCTCTGATCTTTAATATGGGCAAATAAAGCCAAAGAAAATATATTTTAAACACGGTACAGACTAGCACTATGAGTCAAGTCAACCATTTACGGGATGAATAGTTTTCAGCCTCAGACTGAGGAAGAAGATAATGATTTGTTTTATGATGTAGAAGATCCATGGAGGATGGACTGAGGTGGAATGAGGAGGGAGGGTAGGGACAGAACTGCCAGTGAGGAGGCTTACAGAAACCATCCAGATGAGAGATCGTATCCCTGAGTCAAGGCTGTGGGAGGGCGGGGTGCACACAGGAAATATGAAGAATCAGAACTGACAGGACCAATTAGATGTTCAGGATGAAGGAGAGGAAAAAGGCCATGATGGCTATATGGTGTCTGGCTTGGGTGGCCAAGCAGATAGAGGCTCCATTCACAAAGACGGGAATGCAGCCAGTGGACCAGGTCAGGGGAGCAGGTTGGGATACAGCTGAGCATGAGGCGACCAGAGAACTTCTCACTGGAAACGCCCATAGCCCATAAGAAAGGAGAAGAGGGCCAGAGTGAGGACCACACTGCACTGGAGACTGAGTCATCAACACCTAGATGCTGTTGAAGCTAGAAGACAAGGAGACTGGGACAGAACCCTAGGCACACCCCCCACACTCAAGGGGTGAACAGATGAAGGAGGTGCTGCAAAAGTCACTTGTTGAGAAGGTAAATTGGGTGGCTTCAAGCAGGTTAAAAGGCTCAAAGAGAGTCACTTGAAAGAACCATCTGGGGAGATGGACAATGGTGTTGACACAAAATTCATGGATGGATTGAAAGTGGCACTGAACAGCCTGCTGAGGTAAGCAGGGTTGGACCAGCTGACTTAAGGAATACTGGAAACCACCACAATAAGGTCACAAAACTACGTGTTCTATAGTGAGCAGCTTGTGGACTAAGGAGAAACAGTGAATGGCTGGACTAGCCCCTGGCTGAGGGTATGTAGGCTGGGGACAGAATGACAAGGAGGCAGAGACATGCATGCCAGTGGGGCTGGATGGGGTGGAAAAAGAAAGCTGACTGGGGGGGAGGACAGTGGGTGAGGAGAGTCTGAGATTTCCGACGTGGCACAAGTTCCCGAGATGGGCCAGAGAGTGCTCATTGGGAAAGGGTAGCTGAACTGAAACAAAAAACAAAGATGGTTCATGTTAAGAAGTAAGAAGCATTTTAAAGCTAGAGGAGCGAGCTGGATTATAAGACATGGATCCTGGTGTTGCTTGGACAGATAGCAGGGCGTGGTTGGCATGGAGAGAAAGGTTTTGAACAATGTCAGTTTTTCAATAAATGAAGCAGATACCTGTAAAGTCAGATGGTGACAGCAATAAGGAGGGAGAAGGCAAGAACCCCGGTGGAAGAGGAGGCTTTGAATGAAGGTGAAAGAATAGAGGTAGCAGAGAGAACCAGAAAATTCCAAAACAGCTTCCCACCCGCACTAGCAGTTAATGCCAGAGAACAAGCAACCTCATCACAGAACTCAAAATACATACATCAAGTCCCAAAATACCATGCTGTTCACCATTGTGTGTTCCTCTCCTTCTACTTACAATCTGTTCTCTCCCTTCTCCTTCTTCTTGTCTTCTGCCTATGCCACGAGCCTCCCAAGGACAGGCAAGAACTCTACACCAGACAGGACGTGTAGACGGGGGACAGGACACGAGGGCTCTATCTGGCTTGAACAACCATGAGCATGTCATCCAATCCATGTGTGTCTGATGTTATTCTTCTAGAAAGTGGGACTTATATTACTCACCCCAGTTGGGTTGTTTAGGAAAATATGGTAATTGAAGCAGGAAAATGGTTTACAGGGCAATTTTATTCCTTCATTTTACTGGTGGTACTTAAAGAGGTTGTCAAACCCTAAAATGAAAACTTCAACATTACTGGTTACTTAATTTGACCAAAATGTGTCTTCTTTGATCCTAGTATCTTATCTGTGAAATAGGAGATGTATGAAATGATTGTCACCTGTTCAACCAACATTTCACTTATTTGCTTGGTTGGCCGGTTGACTTGCCTCTAAGAGATTTCTTCTGTATTCTAATGCCCAGTGGCACTTCTTGGGCCAAGCTTCCCCCAGACCAAGATTCAGCCTAGCGTATTATTGATATTTATGACTATACCCTAACAACTAACAATCCCTACAGTTAGCTGGCATCTGGTAACTGTTTGATGGACAGGTGAGTACTGCAGATCTCTTGGATGGAGTTAGTGGCCACCATGAAAAATAGGCTGGATAAAAGAAGTGGTGCAGCTCTAAGTCAAGGGGGGCACATCCCCAGCACAAAGTAGGCACTCAATAATTACCATTAAAGAGATGCATGGTGTAAGAAATTTATTGGAAATTTAAAAACTGAGTATATAAGTGCAGAAATTCTAACATCCCATCTCAGATCTAGTTCTCTGGCATAAATTTATATGAATTCCATAAAAAGTAGCTGGAAACCAAAACATTATTTTCAATTTTGCCACCATGAGAAATGTAGCAGCCACCAAGGGCAGGGAAAAAATTACAGGTCCCTAGGACAAATTCATAATTCACCAAGCTCAAAGAGCAAGTTCAGGACCATATCCCACAGCATCTAAATTTTATTTAGATGTGGCCACAGTGTGACTCAGGACTGTGTGTTTTTTAAAGTTTGAAACAAGATCAAAGCATAATTCCATCGATATGTGAGTTTTGAAGGAGTTCATAAAAATTCTTTAGAATTCTTAGCAGTGTGCTTGAATCTCAAGCACCATGGGGAGAAGGGGGAGAGGCAGAATAATCTAGTCAGTTCTCATTATCCCCAATAATAGCAGATTAGAAATAATATCATTTAATGGGTGTTTGAAATCTGAAACCAGGAGACAGAAATGTGGATATCCTCGTGGCCACAGCCGTGCTCACTTTGTGGCCATTGCCAGAAGGTACGACAAAGATGGCGGACATCAACGGCCTCTGTAATGCAGACCACAATGTGAGCTGATCAGGCAAAACTGCTTTATCTTTTCCCTAGGTCTGGGATGCAATTCACCAGACAGAAAAGGAACAGACAGTCAAGGAGAACACCTAACACAGCCATGGACTGGCCTTGAATTCACAGGGACAGATCTGACATCGTGCTGTGTGGGTCTGGGGCTTTGATCACCCCTCTAAGCCTCAGTTTCCCCATCTGTAAAATGTGAATAATTACAGTTCCTACTTCATAAACCAGTTGTGAAGATTAAATCCCTCCATAAGCATGTCCAGCACCTAGCACAGTGTAAGAAACACAGTGACTGCTGGCTGAATAAGTAGCCATCACTATTACTATAACTTAGGTGTAGATATAACAGAGTTGTTTGGTAAAAATATTCTACAGTTCTAAGGTTATTTGAGTAAGAACATTTTAAAGATACTTTTATTCCACAATTTCCAATGTTTCTGAAGCAAAATAAAAACCGTTTTTTTTCCCCTCATTGGAGGCTGAGCCCAGGGTTGTTCTACTACTGAGCTTTATCCCCAGACATTTTCATTTTTCATTTGAGACAGGTTCTTGCTAAGTTGCTGAGGCTGGCCTCCAACTTACCATATTCCTGCCTCAGCCTCCTGAGTAGCTAGCTGGGATTACAGGCATGTACCTCCATGTCCAGCTCCAACTTTTAAAGATTCTATGGCTGGTGAACAGTTCTCTAAGATCTGCTTGTAAAAATCAACTAATCGGAATTCCTGGGGTACCTAGTCCTGTCCTAAGACCATAAGGTCCCAAATCACAGCAACACAGTATTTTTTACCCTTTCAGGCAAGTCCTTAGCATTAGGGACCCCAGCAGTCCATTCCCATTGTAATCCAGGGTATAGTGGATGCTAAACTTGATGCCCCATCCATAGGAATAAAATGAAATGAATTCCTCTAACATTCATTCTCTGCACCACTTATTCTGTGCCTGGGTACTTTACCTTTCTTAGTCAATTTGTTATTTTCACACAATCATATATTTGCATATGCTCCTTGAAAGAGCTATTGGTACCTCCTCCAGCAGCGGTCTTATTTAGCACATTGAACACGTCGTGTAAATATTTGATTGGTTCCTTTCTACACTCTTGCAGGTATCCTTGACCCTGTAAGATATGCAGTGCCTAAAAGGCAGAAGCTAACAAGACTGTCCTAGAAATTATTTTTCTATTAATTAACACTAAATTCAGAACATATGATTAAATGTCTTCTTTAAAGATGGGCTGAGAAAATTAACTAACTGACGAGGAATCAAAAGTTGGTTTCCTATCAGCATGAGCAGAGTTAGCTCCTTTCCAGCAAAGGCTGCTTTACCACACCATTAGCCAAAAAGTTGAGCCTCTGGGTAGATGAAGCTAGAGGGCAAGAATATGATCAAAATATGGCCATTCTCCTCTTTCTACAGCTTTGTCATTCTGAATTCACAACATGGAGTGAGTATAATCTGGAACCATTTCCAAGGTGTGGAAAAAGATTCTTTGAAAAGTTAAACAAAAAAAAAAAAAACAAGGTGGGCTCAGGTGACTCAGAAGAGATCTCAGCAGACAGCATGCAAAGCCAAGATAAAGCCTGGGGGGCGAGGGGAACAGATGGCAGGTGGGCAGCGGGCAGAGCCAGGGGGATTCAGAACCACGGCCCTCTGGATGGCATTCCACCATGGGAGATGCCTATTTGTAGGAGGTGATGTCCATTTCACCAGATGGCCAGCTCACCTCCTGGGGGCTCAACTACCAGGTAAACTTGGTGACTTATAAGAATTTTATCTTCTTGGAACAGAGAAAACTAACAGCAGATGAAACTGCATTTACTGTAACCCTTGGGATTAATAAAAATAGACTCCTAAGAAGGTAAAGAGATTTGAATTATTTTCTCAAGGTCTCCTTCAGTTGCATGACAATAAACCTGCAAATTTTAGAACAGAGAAGAAACGTATTTCCCATTCCTTCCCTCCCACCCCCCACCCAAAAAATAAAATAAAGCATTATAAAAAAGAAATAAATAAAATAAAGGTATTGTGTCCACTAACTGGAGCTGAAGAGAGACAGGAGACATAATTGATGGTTAAATGTTTAACTTAGACTACATATAAAACACAAAAATTGCCCATAACGTGTAAACTAGAAACATGTATCCAAGGAGTGGGAAACCTTGATGGACGGGGTTACACATGTGATTGCAAAAGGCAGAAAGAAAAGACGAGAGGGTAAGAGCAAAGACATCGGTCCTCTCAGGGGCTGTAAGATGTTGGGATTATGGGAAATTTTTCTTCTTCTAACTAGTTTGTGAATGGAAGAGTGAGTGACCATGGCGTAGCCAGCAGTGTAGAGTGCTGTCCATGGGGAAGGACCAGTTTCTTGCTTTGTTTTTACCTTCCAACCCATCACCTACCAATCTGTGATTCTACAGCTCATATCATCTGCCATGAACCATATGAGTTCAATCACACCCAAGCTAGTCTACGGCACAAGCCCACTCACCTACACCCAAATGTCTCAAAAATTCTATAGCAGTTCCTGTAAATGTTTCTAAATACTTTATTCACCAAAGGTTGGTAAGAAGCAGTGCAGACGAGTAACTGTAGAGTGGATGCGGGTCTGATGTTACCTTTTCTTGTTTGTTGTTGGTGCTGAGAATCAAACCCAGAGCCTTGTGCAGGTTCAGCAGGCACTCTACCACTGAGCCATATACTCACGCCCTGATGTTATTATTTAATGGCTGACTGATGTGGAAATGTTAGTGTTCAAACTAGATAAAAATCTGTAAGATTAAAAGCATCAATGTAAGCAATCTGTAGGTGATTTTTCTCTTTCCAAAACTTTATTATCAACTAGGCACAGTAGCACACACACCTGTAATCCCAGCTACTCAGGAGGCTGAGGCAGAAGGAGTAAGAGTTTGAGGCTAGCTTCAGCAACTTAGCAAGACCTTGTAAGGATGCAGATTGAATTAAAATTCCTTGCATAAATGATTTTCTCAAAATGAACCCAAATACTTTTTATAATTATCATTCTCTAATTAAAAAAGAAAGAAACCATAAAAATAAATAAATAAATAAACGTTTTTAAAAAGATCCAGGGATAGGACTGGGGTTGTCACTCAGTGGTAGAGTGCTTGCCTAGCATGTGTGAGGCATTGGATTCGATCCTCAGTGCCACATAAAAATAAATAAAATAAAATAAATGTCTTGTGTCCATATACAAAAAATAAAATAAAAAAATCTGGGGATGTGGTTTGGTGGTACAGCACCCATGAGTTCAATCCTCAGTACTAAAAAGGGGGGAATATATATTATTAAAAATGTTATCTTGAGGGGCTGGGGCTTGGGCTCAGGGGTAGATACCTGAGCTCAGGGGTAGATACCTGCCTATCATGTGTGAGGCCCTGATCCTCAGCAGCACATAAAAAATAAATAAATAAAATAAAGGCACTATGTCTATCTACAACTTAAAAAAAAAAAACGTTATCGTGAAATAATTGTAAAAACAGGAGAATTTTTTTCACTTTTAGACAAATAATGATGAAGTTTTAGACAGGGAGTAAACACTAAAGCAAACATTTGACACGGGCACTGACAAATAATAATTGATTATTTGAAGCTATTTGGAGGAGGAAAAAAGGAAAGTTAGTGCTGCAAATAAGTTAAAGGGCACAGAACGGGTGTGTTTCACTCTCTCGCATTCACCTGGCTCAGGCTTTGAGTTACCCAGGGTGTCAGAACAATCCACTCAGGTCAGTTCTCTCTAGTCAACCTCCGAAGTCCTCCTGATTAAGCCAACTCATCAGAAATTCTACCAGCACAATCCACATTAACCTTTTCCTCGCACAACCCTTCTGGGACTATCTTAATAATCTATTTCTTTGGATTGCTTACATAGCTCTACTTTTACATTATTTTCCCATCTTCCCATGGATATTTTTCTGGCAAAAGGAATTGAAGTGAGTCCGGAGAAACAAGGAGACCTGTGACACCAGCGGCCCCTTCAATAAGTGGGTCCGTGATCATGTGATAAAAGACAATTCTTGCAAAGGTAATCACATTTCTTGCTGCCCAAACACGGGCACTGTCACCCCCAACTGCTCTGCGTGAGGTCTTCAAGCTGTTCAGTGCCACAATAACTAGCAAAGATGCAGCACCAGGCACGAGAAGGGGTGAAGGATTTTGTTTGTAGATCTATGGGGAAAGGAGAAAAATAGAATCAATGGCTTCCACTCAAGTCTCAAACCTGCTCCCAAATAAATTAGAGAGTCACAGCAATAACAACAAAACTTCATGTCAAGTGTTCCACAAGCAGGAACTCAAAAGGTAGGAAAACAGACTTCTGCCGTCCATGCTGTGCACTGCTGACAGATGTCAAGGTGACTTTGAAAAGTAATGTTAACTTTTTTGACAAACAGAAGACTGCAGATCATGATCCATTTGGAGTACAACTGAGTTCAATATAATCAGAATCTGTTACCTACAGGAAGAAAAATCTTACCTTGAAGTAGAAACCATTTGTCTACCAAAACTGCAAGAGATTGGAAGCAGCTGTTTTTCACCCTAGCAGTCAACCAAGAAGCAAATGTGTTACATTTTTTTCATCAATATATTGATAGAAGGGAATGCCAGAAAAATACCGAACATGCAAGAGAAGAAAAAATGCAAATAATCTTCATATTTACATTCTTTCTAATCCTATGGCTCCCAGTGCTGTCCAAATCTTAGCATCTCTTTCTTAAGATAGCACCCAGTTTACCAACAGTTAAGTACTTAATAAACACCAAGTAAATATTAACCATCATTATTGCCCAAGGTAGCAGGGAGAGTCCTTCATGTAATCAAGACTTACTGAGCACCTACCATGTGCCAAGCACTGCTCTGGCTCTGAGTATTGAGCAATGAACAAAACAGATTAAGTCCCTTTCCTTGCTGGAGCTGGCATGAGAGTGATTTGAACCCAGACCTTTCTTTTTCTCAAAGGTCTGTTGCTGTTAAACTAGAAACTACAAACCCAATGCCCAAAGGGTCAAGCAGATAAAATAAATAAGTGGAGGTGGATACCAGCTGGCTGCTCACCAAACCTGTTTCCTTTCTTTCTGGGCACCCTCTTAGATCCTATTTCCAGCTTCAATCTGCAGGTAGATGTGGTCAAGTGGCTGATTGGTTTGTGGAGGAATGAGATAAAGTCTGAATCCATGAAATAGAGTAGATGCCCATCACTTTCAGACCTGTTACCCCTTCTCTTCTGCCTTCCCTCTGCTGGCTGAGGGCAAGCACAGCAGCTTTGGAAGCCCCAGAATGAAGATGAGAAAGCCACAGAATGGAAGGATCCTGGGCCCCAGAACTGGGGCTTAGAAGAGAGCTCTCCACCAATCAGGGACTCTCACTGGGTCTTTATGTGAGTGAGAAATAAAATTCTATGGCTGCTGGATGCAGTGTCGCACGCCTGTAATCCCAGCAGCTCAGGAGGCTGAGGCAGGAGGATCATGAGTTCAAAGCCAGCCTCAGCAACAGCGAGGTGCTGCTAAGCAACTCAGTGAGACCTTGTCTCTAAATAAAATACAAAATAGGACTGGGGATGTGGCTCAGTGGCTGAGTGCCTCTGAGTTCAATCCATGGTACCCAAAACAAAACAAAACTCTATGTCTTAGAGCTATTAGACATTTGGGGTTGGTGTGTTGCGACAGCTAGCCCATCTTAGCAGGAAGGACAGATATCCTATCTAAAGGAAGCCCCACAACTCAGCTTCAGCCCAGTGTTACTATTCCCACGGTGGCTACTCTTCCGATCATTTCAACAGAACCTGGAATTCCTGATGTGTTATGGAAAAACTCTTGGTGTTTACATGATTTTTTTCATTTGGGATTCAGTGGCAGAGTACTTGCCCAGTGTGCACAAGGTCCTGGGTTTACATCCCAGTGCGTGTGTGTATGCGCACACATACACACACACACATATTTTTTTTCTACTTCATTTGGCAAGTGTTCAATTTCTAAAACATATCTGTAGACTGAAGACAGTCCCTGGTTTTGTGCTCCCTACACTCCGTCCCACACTTGTCAGAATGGTCAAGAAAGGTTTTAAGTCCACGCTCAGGAAATAATGCTGAGTTAATAAACTGGAAGGCATCAAATTTAAAAGCTTTTGTGCAGCAAAGGAAAAGGCTAGATTGTGAAGAGAGAACCTACAGAATAGGAGAAAGACTTCGCTAGCTACTCTTCTGTCAGAGGATTGATATCTAGAATACATAAAGAACTCAAAAAAACACAGATAATCCAATCAATAAAAGGGCAAATTAATTAAACATATACTTCTCAAAAGAAGAAATACAAATGGCCAAAAAATATAGAAAAATATGTTCCACATCATTTGCAATTAGAGAAATGCACATCAAAATTACACTGAGATTTCATGTCACCCCAGTCAGAATAGTAGCCACGAAGAATACACACAATAATAAATCCTGGAGAGGATATGAAGGAAAAGGAATACTTTTACACTTGTGGTGTAAATTAGTATGACCACTATGAAAAACAGCAAGGAGCTTCCTCAAAAGACTAGGCATGGACTCACCATATGACTAGCTATATCACTCCTTGATGTTTATCCTAAAGAATTAAAGTCATCATACTACAGTGAGATATGCACACCCATATTTATAGCAGCACAATTCACAATAGCCAAGCTAGGGAACCAGCCAAGGTGTCCACCAATGGATAAATGAATAAAGAAAATGTGGTAGATATTCACAAGTGGAGGTTTATTCAGCTATAAAGAAAAATGAAATTAATATCATTTGCAGGAAAATGGATGGAACCTGAGACCATCATGTTAAGTGAAAATAAGTCAAACTCAGGTCAAGGGTTGTAGGTCTTCTCTCACATGTGGAAATTAGAGAGAAGAAAGGTGGGAGAAATTCATGAAAACCAAAGGGAGATCAGTAGAACAGAGGAAAGGGATCAGGGGAAAGAAGAGGAGAGACTGGGGAATGATATATACTTGCCAAATTATATATTTATATTGTATGCATGTATGGATATGTAACAACAAATTCTACCATTATGTATAACTATAATGCACTAATAAAAATGTGAAGGAGGAAGGTTTTCTACAAGTTTTTAATGAAGTGAGAACGTACCAGAATATTCACTTTCTTTCTCTACATACACTTCAGTTATCCCGTGTGTATGAGCAAGACCATGTGCTAAGACAAATAGGACACCATCTGGGCCTTCAAGAGAGTGACTCTTGAGCTTTAGAGGTTTCCGACTCTAGAACTTAAACTGACTCCAGTTATCCCACCTTCAATCAGTTCAAGCAGCACTGCTTCCTGCCCTTCCTCCTGCGCACTGTCTCGCCTGTTCCTTGGGGCTGGCTTCACTCTATTCTTCCCTCTTGCTCTGAGCAAGTGGCCTCACTAACCTCTTAGCTCATTGTTTCTTCCTACAGGCATGGCTCTAACAGAATATGTCCTCAGCTATAATGGAGATAGCTTTACACATTGATCACAGCTGAGAAAGGGTTGCCTGTGCCCATGTACCTGGGTTTACCTTTGAGAACCACTGCTCTAAGGAGTTCTCAGGTTGATGGAGAAGACAGGCCACTAGACCATCTAAGGCGGCACCTAACACCTATGATGAGGGTAGAGAGGATGCCAGGGAAGGGTGCCCGAAGGAGGCAGTCCTGGAGTTGAATCTTGAAGGAAGAGCAGATGCTAACCAGGCAGACAGGACCGGCAAGGACTTCCGGACAGAAAGGATAAAATGTAAGGGGCATGAAAGGGCTTTGGGGAAGAGACTGCAGATTTAGCTACAGAGTATACATTGGAGGTGACTGGTTCATAAAGGACACAGATTGCTACCCAATGGGAGTAAACCAAGTTATGAAAGAGGATGCTGTACTGAAGGGCTTGGGTAGATACATTTTAGGAAAACCTCTGATAGAGGATAAGGCTACTTTGAAGGCTGCAGTCTTTCTCTCTGGTTCAAGAATGAACCACACTTGTTCCCACCAGAGAGGACAGTACCTGCTTCTCCCTTTGTCCCATATCCCTGCCTGGTTATCCCCTAGTCATCCTTCTGACATTGGCTCAAATGCCACTTCCTGAAGAGTCTTCCCCAGCCCTCCAGTGTCAGTCCCCTCCTCTAACCTCCCTCAGCACCCTGGGCTTCCTGGTCACAGTAACCATCCTGTTGGCAATCATCAATCAGGCACTTATCCCTGTAAGTAACTGGCTCATGTCATGAATATGATTATCAGCAGAGATGAGCAGGACGAGGGGAAGCCCACTACCTGCCACATACCAAGTGCTCAATAAAGACTGTCTGAATTAATACATATAAGGAAAATCAATTTGGTAACAACAGACTTCATTATTTAAGACTGCATGGCATATCATGCTGATAGGGAAATTATCACCTGGGAGTGATAAATCTCTATTGTGAATGTGGAATGGATATTTATAAAACAAAGAAAACTAGCAATTTATAAGATATAAAAACAAAAAACAACAGTATAAAAACTAACCTATGGTGAAAAACATCACCAGGGTTGGGGGTTTGTGAGGCTGGAAGTAGGGAGTGCAATGTCTGTAGAGGGACAAAAGGGAACTTACTTCCCAGGGTCATGGTCATGTGCTGTATCTTGACAGATTTAGGTTACACAGGTGTATACTCAGAAATATATCTTTAAGCCAGGCCTGTAATCCCAGCAGCTCAAGAGGCTGAGGCAGGAGTATTGCAAGTTCAAAGTGAGTCTCAGCAATTTGGTGAGGCCCTGAGCAACTTAGCAAGACTCTGTCTCAAAATTAAAAGTTAAAAAATGGGCTGCAGATGTGACTCAGTGGTTAAGTACCCCTGAGTTCAATCCCTGGTATCAAATAAATAAATATATATGATATATAAATATATACATATTTATATGACATATATAAATATGTATAATATATATTTTTTTGAAGATTTCTGTCTTTCATTATATGTAATATTTACTTCAAAAAGGAGCCATAAATAAATATTGAGCCAGGTGTGGTGGTACATGCCTTTTTTGTTGTTGTTGTTAATATCTTTATTTTATTCATTTTTATGCGGCACTAAGGATCAAACCCGGGGCCTCACACGTGCTAGGTGAGCGTTCTATCGCTGAGCCACAGTCCCATCCCGGTACATGCCTTTAATCACAGCAATTTGGGAAGCTAAGGCAAGAGGATCACAAGTTCAAGGCCAGCCTCAGCAACTTAGGGAGCCCCAACCTCAAAATTAAATAATAATAATAATAAAGGTCTAGGGATGCAGTTCAGTGGTAAAACACCCCAGGGTTCAATCTCCAATTGGAGGTGGCTGATTCATAAAGGACACAGATTGCTACGCAATGGGAGTAAACCAAGTTATGAAAGAAGATGCTGTACTGAAGGGCTTGGGTAGATACATTTTAGGAAAACCTCTGCTAGAGGATAAGGTTACCCTGAAGGCTACAGTCTTTCTCTCTGGTCAAGAAGGAACCACACTTGTTCAATCTCCAGGGTTCAATCTTCAGTATCAAAATAAACAAATAAAATAAAAAACCTAAATATTAAACTCTAATGAATGGCACTTATGCTGAAGAATTTGGGGGTGAAGAGTACTGAAGTCTGCAACTTTTTTTCAATACATCAAAAATAAGATGAATTGAGGATGGATAGAGAAACAGATAGATGATGAGGCAAAGAAAACTATACCTATATAGTGAATACTTGTGGATTAGGTATTCACTCCATAGTTCTTTCAACCCTCCTAGGTGTTGGAAAATTCCACAAAATGTTGGAGGTGAGAACTGCATGGTCTAATGGCAAACATACTTACTGTAGTCAGATCTCCTTTCAAATCCAAGCTGTGTCACTAAACAGCAATGTGCCCTCAGGCCAGCGAGATTCTCCAAAGTCCTCTCAGTTTTAACTTCCTCCATGCAAAAAGGGCAAGAGCCGTCTAACAGTGTGGTCATGGAGATTAAACAAGACAAAATCCTAGATCCAGTAGCTAACATCAGAGTCTCATTTCATAAATTGTTAGTCCTTTTATTCAGAAGTCAACATATCCACAAACTAGGACAGATCTTCACTAAAACATAAAATAAGAATCTTGTAACATTTTTCCCTTGGTCTATCTCAAGGGAAATTAAAAGGATAAATTAATTGTGCTATTTTTATAGGTACAGACACTGACCTTCCATCAGTAGGACACGTGGAGTTCCATGTGTAAGGAGAGTGACGGATCCACATGGCTGTCACTTTCTCACTCTGTCTCCCGGTGGCCAACACCACCGTTTGTGAGACCTGGCCAGGGTCAGCAGCGGTCACATCAGAGGGAAAGATGGGGAACATCGATGGAATGGTAAGTGGCCATGGACGCCAAGACCCACCGTCTCCTTGCCAGTTGTGCAAGGGGGAAAGAGCCAACCACACAAGCCATGAGCTCTGACGGAGTCTGATGCCTTGTCAGAGATGGTAGTCACAAGACTGTCTTGGCTTTTGGCATAAGATGCCTCGTGATCATAAATAAAGCCTGCAACTGAGACTGATAGTGTGTAACCAACTGAAAGGAGTCTCCCAGGGCAGACTTTTGATTTATTTGACACCAGGGATTGAACTCAGGGGTACGTAACCACTGAGTCACATCTGTGGATTTCCTACCTCTGGTTTGAAAGGTAGGAGAAAGGAGCCTCCTCTTGACACCACCAAGTGAGGAGGAGGTGCTGATGTCTGAGCGCAAGTAAAAAATACACCTTCCAGTACCAGAAAACAAAACCAACGGCCATCCAAGAAAATGAGGTCTGGCATCTTAGAGTCAGTGAAAGGGTTAACTACATGTCACAAGGGAGACATTATAATCAAAAGAAACTGCCATGCTTTAGAAAGCATCT
This sequence comes from Marmota monax, assembly GCF_021218885.2. NCBI lineage: Eukaryota > Metazoa > Chordata > Mammalia > Rodentia > Sciuridae > Marmota > Marmota monax. The sequence goes on along the minus strand of NW_026692072.1, from coordinate 508,418 downwards.
TTGTGGGACTATAAGATTGCACACTTAGAACTATATACCTCGAGCTATTGGGGGCTGCTTTCACCCCCTCTACCTGGACATCTTATTCTCTTGGACTGAATGATAAACCCACCTGGTTGGTTGGCCTGTTAACCCCTTGGCTTCATGGTGCACTTCCTGTGCAAGCTGCCCTGCCTCCAGTCCATCTGTGGATAGGAGCATCGCTGGGCTAGGACCTGATCACACCCCTGCTGAGCCAATTGGACACCTCGCTTCCCAGCACTACTGTTGCATTGGTAGCTTGAAATCAATCATCATGGGAATATTTATAACATGAAATTAGCCAACCCTATAAATCCAACCACTCATTGTTTTCCATAAAGGCAGCAATAAAACCAACACGGAAACCTGTTTTTTATTGCTGTGAAGGAGGAGACCAACTTTGGGAAGTCTGTCCCACCCATTCAATCTTACTTAAAACTGACCTCTGCTTGAAAGAGGGGTTAGGCTAAGACGGCTATTTTTGTAACATGTGCTCCTTCTTTCTCTGGCCTCTGCTGATCAGATGAGGGGTAGATCCCTATCTCCACTGGCCAGACTGCAGCAGCCTGATTCTCCTCCTGGAAATGTGGAAGCAGAACAGAGACTGGATGCTGGACACTCAAACTGAAAAGTCATGCCAACTCTGGCTGTGGCCAGCAAAGGGCCCATGCAAGATTCAGTTATGGGGAACCCGCTATGTGGGTCATTAGAGAAAGCCAGTCTGCAGAAAGAGGTGGAAAGATGAGCCCAGCCTTAGGAAGATGAACGGGACCCTGAGACACAGAGTACAATGAAACAGAATGAGGAGTGTGTGTGATCCAACAGCCTGGTTTGAAATACTGTCTCCAACACTTAGCTCTGTGTGTGTTAGTTTTTTCATTGCTGTGACCAAAGACCTGACCAAAACAATCTTAGAGGAGTAAAAGTTTCAGAGATCTCAGTCTACGGATAGCCAACTCCATTGCTCTAGGCCTGAAGTGTGGCAGAACATCACGGTAGAAGAGTGTAGAGATAGAAAGCAGCTCAGGACTTGGCAAACAAGAAGCAGAGAGAGAGCTCTGCTCACCAGGGACAAATATAAACCCCAAAGGCATACCCTCAGTGACCCACCTCCTCCAATTACACCCTACCTGCCTACAATTACCACCCAGTTAATCCATATCAGTAGATTAATCCTCTTCTAGATTATAGTATCATAATCAAATCATTTCACCTCTGAACCGCCTTTCATTGTCTCAAACAGGAGCTTGTGGGGACACCTCACATCTAAGCCATGACACAGTGTGACACTGAGTAAGTTACTGTTAAGTCAGTCTGCCTCCGTCTCTTCATCTCAAGCAGGAAGATTAATAACTGAACTTACTACATAGGGTTGTTGTGAGAATTAAATGAGCTGATACAGATAGTAAAAACTCAAAAGCGTAAGCTATTATCTCTGTTAATTAATTATAGTACCCACATGGCCCAGTTATATTTCATTCCTATTCTGAATATGTCACAAGAGATTCCCCGGTGGCCTGGAGGCCCATACTTGAGCTAGTTTGTATAGCTAGGCGTCTGTCCCTGAATCAGAGAATAATGGAAAAATAAAAAATCCCAGGACCACCATGCAACCTTTAGCAAATCACTTCCTCAGCCCTCCATTAGAAATGGCATGAGATTCAAATGAGAAAAGAGACTGGGAGCTTCAACAACTGTGAAGTGTTACACCAAACTCTGGGGACTGTTTTCCTTACACGCCTGTAAGGAAAAGTAAATATATTACATTAGCCACAAAAATGGAAAAAATGCTTGTTTAAGATACTTTTATTGCTGAAACAGACACAAGATATAGTCCCCATTCTGTTGGGAAAAAAAAGTGCAGGGTCTGTAGGGTTTGCCAGCTTGCTTTATGTGTTCATCTCCATTATTAATAAGTTAATAACAGGAAAATTCCAAGGACAGCTCTGTGGTGCTAATTTTTTAATACACCTTCATCCAGTTTTAATTATATTCACAATAATGCTCCTGATTCAGATCCTCCTATTCTTCTCAAAACAAAGACTCATTCCTTGATAATGAAGTAGGTGGGTTTGGAGATATTTTTGCTCAGCTCTTTTCCACAAGGACTTATAAGCTGCACTATTAATTTCAACACATTTTCTTCTCAGACTTCTCATTGTTTCTTTGATCTTCTTGAGGTTGCTGTTGTCATCTGGTAAATAAAAAGACACGTGCCAGAGCAGTGGCATTCATTCCCTGGAGCAGAGGTAGAGGCTGAGGTGTGGGGGCCCTAGTTTCATTGGAGGCCCTTAATAATTGCACATTCCACATGGAGAGAGTAAACTTAGAAATATTCTAGACCTTCCGGTCTACTGATATTGCATAAATACCAAAGCCATTTTGTGTTTCTGGCATCAGGAGGCTTTTTTTTTTCAAGCTAAGAATAGACTGAACATATATAAATCAAATCCCCCTCTTGTGGTTAGGACACATTAGGCAAGGCCTCGCCTGACTGGACAGAGAGGCAGGTGCAGCAGTGACCTTGAGCTATGCTAGAGGCAACGCTTGGCCTTATTTACATCTACATTAGCTGGTTCAAACATGGTGCTCAACCCCACTGTGTTTAAAAAAAAATCCATGAATTCCCTTAAACATCTGTGGGAGCTTCTTCTAGGGAGAGAAGCCAAGAAGTAGTGAAAATGGAAGGAAGAACCTAAGGAGATGTTTTAATTCTAGGTTTGAATCTGAGCTGTGAGTTTAAAGCTAATCTCTTTATAGCAAAAGGTTTTTAGATATGTTTCCAGAAGAAGTTCAAATTCTCTCATGACAAGATTTAGCTATCTTGGAAAGACAGCCACCATACAGTGTCAAGTGAAAAATGTAAGGTGTTAAATATTACACCCTTTATATCTTAGAAAAAAATATAAGTGAGGCTATGGATATGGATATAAATATTTGCAAGAAAAAAGATCTGGAAGGACCCAGCACAACTCTAGGGAATAGCAATGAGGCCAACAGGGCCTTCTGCATTTCACTTAAGTATTGTTCAAATTTAATAAAGTATGTTTAGTGTACATTAAACACTTTATTATGTGTATGGTATGGATGGAGGAAGAGGTAAGAAGCCCGTGGGCAATCCCACCAAGATATCTGCGTACAGCTCATAAACACACAGCCAGGCACAGGGGGAAGCTAGGAGAATCTTGAGGCTCTTAGTCACAGGGGATAAAATTCCCTGAAAAATGAAGTGAATTCATAAATAACAATCAGCCAGCAGTGATCTCAACTTCCTGAACATGTCCCAAGCAATTTCTCCACATCCTAACTATTCTTTCTAGACCTTGAACCAAATCTCTGTGGTGTCTTGTAGCCCTGGGAAACAAGAAAAGTACTAGAAGTCCCTGATATTTTTCATTTTAACTAAAGAAATCCTGAATGATCTTCAGTCTTATCTATAAGACCACAGACATTAAAGGAGAAATAATACCAATTCTATACAAATACTTCCATAAAACACAAGAGGAAATACTTCTGTACTGTCTATAGTCCAGCATTACCCTCATATAAAACTGTAACAAACTTTTCAACCAAAAAAAAAGTTATAGACCAATATCTCACACAAACATAAGACTTTAAAAATTCCTACCAAAAAGAATTAGAAAGTCAGGCCCAGCTGAAATATTCATCATGACTAAGCTTGGTTCAACATTCTAAAATAGACTAAGTTGTCTTTTTACAGATTAAAGAAAAGAAATCTTGTGATCACCTCAAAAGATACTGAGAAAATATTTGACAAAATGCAATTCCCATGCATGACAAAAATTCACAGCATACTAGATGTAGAAGGGAACTTTCTCAGCCGGATAAAAGACCTCTACAAAACGAAAAACAAAAATTATAGCTGACATCTTACTAATAGTGAAAAACTGAATGTTTCCCCCAATACTGGGATCAAGACGAGGATGTCCACCTTCCTCATTCATATTCAACAATGTACTGGAAGTTTTAGCCAAGGAAATAAGGTAAGAAAAGGAAATAAAAGGCATATAGATTTGAAAGAAACAAACCAAACTGTCTTTAATCACAGATAACATGATTTTCTACTTAGAAAAATCCCAGAGATTCTACAAAAAGCTGCTAGAACTAAAATGAGTTTACAGTTTACAGTTTATAGTTCTCATGTGCTATAAGGTAAATGTTTTTTGATATGTTTATACAATATAAAAAATTTAAGTACTGTTTATCAAAGTCTTGAAGCACATGAAATACACATGTACAAATTTATATGCTAAATTCTATAAAACATTCATGGAAGAAAAGATTATATAAATACATGGAAAGATATATGTTCACAGATCAAAAAATTCAGTATTATTAAGATATCAGTCCTCCACAAATGACCTAGATCCAAAAAAAAATTCCAACAAGAAAAATTCCAGCATGACTTTAAAAAAATTTTTTTTTTTAGTTTTAGGTGAACACAATACCTTTATTTTATTTATTTTTCTTTTTATGTGGTGCTGAGGATAGAACCCAGTGCCTCACAGTGCCTCAAAGATACAAGGCAAGCACTCTACAACTGAGCTACAACGAGAGCCCCCCGCATGACTTTTTAATACAGATGAACAAGAAGATACTAAAATCTATGTGGAAAAGCATAAGACCTAGAAGAGCCAACAATTTTTTTAAAAAAAAGAAGAGTGGACAAAGAGTACTTATACTACCTGACTTCAAGACTCACTATAAAGTTAGAATAGTGGAACTCAACTGAGTGGCAATTTTACTCTCCAGAAGACATTTAGCAACATCTGGAGACATTTTTTGATTGTCACCATGGGGAAGCAGGGAGTTACTGGCATCTTCTAGGTAGAGGCAAGAAATGTCCCACAATGCACAGTGTAGCCCCCACAACAAAGAATTTTGAAGCCCAAAATTCTCTGGACTTCAAAATTCTTTGTTTGAACTTCAATGATGTTGAAGTTCAGAAGTCTGAGCTAAAGAAATCAAGACAGGGTCATATTGGCATAACAGAAAAAGTATAGATCAACGGAACAAACTAGAGCCAGAAATAAACCCATGCAAATGTGGTGCCAAGGTAAGTCAATGGAGCAAGGGTAGTCTTTTCAATAAATGGTACTAAAGCAATTAAACATCACATGAAACAAATTAACCTTGACTCTAACCTTGAACAATATATTATATGAAATGGATCACAGACCTTTAAGTAAAAATTAAAATATAAAACTTGCAGAAGAAATCATAGATGTTTGTGATCTTGGGTTAGGCAAAGATTTCTATGCTAGAATACTAAAAAAAAAAAAAAAACATGACCCTTAAATTAAAAAGTAGATAAAGTAAAGTTAATCAAAACTGAAAGCTGCTATTCTTTGAAACATACTACTAATAAAATAAAAAAGAAAAGCCACAAAGTAGGAGAAAATAAGTACAAAACACATATCTGAAAAAGAACTTGTATCAAGAAAATATAAAGAAAGTTCAAAACAATAACAAGAAAATAAATGATCCAGTGGTTTAAATGGGCAAAAGATTTTAACAGACACTTCAAAGTACAGACATAGATGGCAAGGAAGAACGTGAAAAGATACACCAAAATGACATCATTAGTAATAATAGAAATGCAAACCATAGTGAGATACAGCTGAATAACCGTTAGAGTGCTGAAATTTAAGATAAAAGAATAGGGGAAAAAGCTGACAATATCAAGTCTCAGTGAAGATCCAGAAGAGCAACTGAAACTATTTTTTCTTTTTTTTTTTTCTTTTGGTACTGAGGATTGAACTCAGGGGCACTCGATCACTGAGCCACATCCTCAGCCCTATTTTGTATTTTTATTTAGAGACAGGGTCTCACTGGGTTGCTTAGCACCTCGCCATTGCTGAGGCTGGCTTTAAACTCACAATCCTCCTGCCTCAGCCTCCCAAGTTACTGGGATTACACGCATGTGCCACAGCACCCAGCGCAACTGAAACTCTTGTACATTACTAATGAGGATGCAAAATTCAATAGCCAATTTGGAAGAGTTTGGCAGATTCTTATAAGGTTAAACACAAACCTAAAATAAGATCCAGTGATCCCACTTCTAGGTATTTACTCAAGGGGGGAAAAAAAAAAAACTGCCCATGCAAAGACAATTATACCTCAAACTGGGAACATCCCAAATGGTGAATGGATAAGCCAACTGGGGTACAATGAACCATTATTCTTCCATTAAAAGGACAGAACTGGAGATCTAGGCAACAACATGGATGATGCTCAAGAGCATGAAGCCAATTGAAAGAAACTGGATCAAAAAGTTACCTACTGAGCCATCGCATTAATATGACCTTCTGGGGGGTGGGGAGTGGGGAGTAGGGAGAGGCAAGATTTGGAACATTTTACAAGTATCTTTTGAAAAAGGCAAAACTACAGGGATAGAAAATAGAATGGTAGTTGCCAAAGACCTGATGCTGGATGGCAGGGTGGACTGACTACAGAGGGGCAGGAGAGAGTCTTCAGGGAGATAGAAACATTCTACATCTAGATAAAGGTGAGGGATCCATGAGGTCTACTTCTGTCGAAACTCAACATACAGCACACCTGGAAAGGCAGATGGTGATGTATGTGAGTTATACCTTAATAAATTTGATTTTTTTTAAAAAAAAATCTTATGGCTCATGGGTATGTTCTCTTTGTATGGCGTGACATTTCAAAAGTCAAAATTCACTCATGAGCTTGAAAACAAGGAGGTTCTAAATAAAGATCCAAGTTTTCTTGAGAATTCAGAACCATACCACTGAGCTCCAATCCTTCCAGGCTGCAGCCAACCAGCAGCAACCTCCTTATGAAGTGTGGGCACCTCCTGTCTTGCCACAAATCCCTGCCTGACCTACTTCATGGAGGTACTGCCACCTGCCTCTCCACCCACCTGGGTAAGGGTTTCTTGTCCTGGGTTACTGACTGCTTGAGGGCAGGGGCCAGGCTGGGCTTATCTTCCACTAAATACCAGGCATCTAGCAAAGAGCCTGGCAGATGCCAGGTGCACAGCAAATACTGCCAAATGCATGTGACTCATTCGCCACCTTCCCACCAGCTTCAATAACTGATATCTACGACACCCAGATTGCTGACCGCTCCTTTGGTCCTGAAGTCCTCAAAGAGAGTCATCATCCATGGCAGCCATCCCATAGCCTAGAATAATGTGTCCTTCTGTGTGTTTAGAAATCCCCTCTAAGATGTTGTCAAGCAACGAAATGTTTTAGGGTCATTCCAGCTATTCATTTTTGTCTGAGAAGAGTAGAGTTGTTGTTCTAAAAGGGGGGGGGGGGTAGGGAAGGAACGAAAGAAAACCACAATGTGAGCTCCAAGGTTAATGAAAATGAAAAGGGAAACATGCACGTTCTTCTGGCACGTTCTCAGATCATATTCTAGTAATTTAAGACTTGGGATAAGTGGCCTTCTGAGAGGCTCTCCGCTCATCTTCAGAGTTTCAGGATCTCAGGGTTTCCACAGCTGTGTGGATGTGTGGCAGGGAGGGATATCCAACTTCTATTTTAGATCAATATTGAAAGCATCGTGTTCCCAAATCATCTTTACTTTATGGGGAGTGGGGAGTAGGGAGAGGCAAGATTTGGGACATTTTGCAAGTATCTTCAGGGGAAAAAAATACTATTCAAATGTTCTTGCTGTATGTCATTAGTGTTAAAAAATAAGAAAGTATGAATATATGTAATCATTTCCCCCATCTTAAACCTCCATGGACCCATTTCTCCTATTACTCTACTTTTCTCTGTATAATAGACTCTAATAGGGTTGTCCTGTTTGCTGTCTGGATTTCTCTTCTTCCTTTCTCTCTTGAACCCACTGCCATCAGGCTGTGTCTGCATCTCTCTTAGTGATGCCAAACACTTCCACGTCTGGAAACCCAATGTGCATTGCTAGTACCAGTCTAGCCCCACTCTTAGCAGCATCTGGGAAGCTGATAGACTTCTCCTCTTCAAATGCTTTCTTCACTTGGGTTCTGGGACACTGAATACATTTTCTTCTCTTCCTACCTCTCTCTGGTCATTTCTCTGCTCTTTGGCTGGTCCTGCGTCTCCCTGAACCCACAAACACTGCAGCACTCGGGAGCTTACTACAGATCTCCTCTCTTCTCTATACCAACTCTCCAGCTCCCTGATGATAGCTCCCAAATTTATATCTCTATATCTGATATCTCCCTACAATTCCAGACTGCTTTGTTCAACTGATTACCTTATATCTTTGCTTAATAAACATTTCAAGTTTTACATGCCCTAAACGAACTCTGTACTTCCTACCCCAAAACTGAGCCAACTGCAACCTTCCCAGCTCAATTGATGGTAACTTCTTCCCGGTTCCTTGAGCCAAAAACCCTGGGAGCTCTATTGGTTCCTCTCTTCTTTTCCCACCCTCTTACTCTATCCGATAACACTATCATCTCTGTCTTCAAAAGATGTCCAAAATCTAACCACTTCTGCCACCTCTCCTGCTACAACCTGTCTCAGCCATCTTTACTGGCACACTGGATTTCCATACTAGCCTCCCACCTGATCTGCCTGCATCCTGCTTGGCCTTACAGTCTTTCCTCCCGCTATAGGTACTGGGGATTGAACTCAGGGACACTCAACAACTGAGCCATGTCCCCAGCCCTATTTTGTATTTTATTTAGAGACAGGGTCTCACTGAGTTGCTTAGTGCCTCACTCTTGCTTTGAACCCTACAATCCTCCTTCCTCAGCCTTCTGAGCCACTGAGATTACAGGTATGTGCCCTAGCACCTGGCACCAAATTGATATATTCTCTCTCTCTCTCTCTCTCTCTCTCTCTCTCTCTCTCTCTCTCTCTCTCTCTCTCTCGTAGATGGACACAATATCTTTATTTTTTATTTATTTATCTTTATGTGGTGCTGAGGATAGAACCCAGGGCCTCACATGTGCTAGGCACATACTCTACCACTGAGCTACAGCCCCACCAAGGTGATTCTTTATGAAATCAGATTATGTCTGCTCTTGTTTCGAAGTTCCTATGGCTTACCACCTCACTCAGAATAAAATACCAAGTTCTCTCCTCTCCACAGCCAGTATGTGCTGCATGACTCAGCCCTTGCTCCTCTTCAGCACCGTTTCTTGCCACTCTCTCCTTCTTCCTTCAGTTCCACACTGGCTTCCTGCTGTCCCTCATCCACCTCAAGCCTTTGCATGTGCTTCTCCCTCAGCCTGGAATATCTGTTCCCAAGATAGCCAGTTAGCTCTCCACTCCAGCGTCATCTCATCTTCGAGGCCTCCCCTCACCACCCTATATAAACAAGTGTACGTATGCAGGTGCTAGCCCCCAGATTTGTTCTTCTTCAGAGAACTTACCACCACCAGACTACACTTATTTATTTTCAATTCTACTGAAAAAGGACCCATCGACCAGCATCACACAGGCAACTTGTTATAAATGCAAAATCTTAAGATCTTACCTCAGACCTATGGAATCAAAGCCTGAGTTTTTACAGAATCTTCAAGTGATGTGTATGCACAGTAAAGTTTTGAAAGCTCTGGGCTAGTTTCTGATTACCAGGAGAATGGAAGCTTTTCTTTCCTCTGAAGATCGATGTGCTCAAAACATAATGAACTAATTAATGAGTGAACAAATGAACTATGTAGCACCTGTGGAATGGGAAGCCCAGTTGATGATGTGTACAAAGAAATTGGAGAGGGCAAGAAAGAGAAAGAGATCACAGAGAAAAAGTTGTTTCCCCCATGTATTGTAATTTATTTATTTATGTGGTGCTGAGGATTGAACCTAGGATCGAACCCAGGCAAGAGATTTCCCAATATCAACAAACCCATCTTTAAAATAAATAAATAAATAAACTTTCTTTCAAAATGCAAATACATTCCTTAAATCAAGCAGCTACTCACAACTTATTGTGAATAACTTAGATGAAATAATATTCTAGCATCTAACAGAATCAGCTAAGGCAGGGGATGATAAAGAAAGCTGTAAAATTTAACAAATTCCTGTTCCCGTGCTGAGCATTGTAACAGGCAATAGGGAAACCAGGAGGAATCGTGATATAACAAATTGGTTGGTAGTTAAGAAGACTGGAAAGCCAAATCTGAACTTTACCATTTTGCCTGAGGCCCGGATGGCAGGAGAGAATGGAGGGCGTCAGCATTCCCTGCTAAAAAGAAACTTCTCCTACATCCAAAATAAAGCGACTGCCTGCAAGCAAGGGTTCCGTGGAGATGGGAATTAGGAGAGGGAGTCTGAAGGAGGACACTGAACATGACAGCAGCTTGTTTTTTTGTGTGGGAAAGAGAAGGACCTCAACTTCCTCTGATACTAAAGCCAAAGAGGCTGGGGTGGTGTGGGTGGGAGCAGGCTTCGAACACACTGCAGGGGCCCCAGGACACAAAGGTGCTAAACAACTGCAACAGTATTTTCTGTAAACAAATCTATTTTTTGCCCACTTTTCAACTAAGACAAGTGTCTGGCTTAGCCTTGCTTAGAAAACAAGGACCAGAGGAATGCAAGTTTCAGGCCAGCCTGGGCAACTTAGCAAGACTGTCTGGAAATAAGAAATCAAAAAGGTTGGGAATTTAGCTGGGTAAACCACCCCTTCCTTCAATTCCCGGTATCACAAAAAGAAAGAAAGAAGGCGGGGGAGAAAGAAGGAACAGCAATGATGCAGTGATGTAGCCTTTGCAAATGACATGTCCATAGCAAGCTAGCCCTTTAAGTGGGACCTCAATTGTCACAGGCTTGGCTTCTCACACAACTCAGCATCAGACATTCTGCAGTGGAGGACAGTGCTGAACCACAGCTATCCAACAGAAAAAGTTCAAGACTAGGTTCTTTACTGAAAGGCAAAGTCCCCAGGCAAGTGGCATCTGTTTTGCCCTCCTCCTGTCATTGCTTCCTTCCCATAACCCCTGGGGATGCCTGTATGAAGCCCAAGACTCAGCCACCCTGGGATGAAGCTGCTGCAAGTGGAAATCAGAGAACAAATGAAAGAGGGAGGAGGTAAGACAGGGAACACACTGTTTCACTCTTTCATTGAGAAACCAGTCATAAAATTAGCAGCAAACACACAGGAAATGATGGAGCTCAGTAGATCCACAGGTGGGCTGGACCACAGAAAACTGATCATCAAGGGTAACAGCAAAAAGGACATCCAAAAAGCACAGAGGAAGCAACAAATCACTCCAGTGAGAAGGGAAAAGATGAAGGACTTTGGGGAACAACATCACTTTAATGAGTTTTACCACCATTATAATCAAAGTGTCTTTCTTAGCCCTGTGTCCTCATGACCCCTATCCTAAAAGAAAAAAGGACACCAGGGCTAAAACCAGAAGATGTAGATCAGAAGTCCCCTAAGTCAGACTGTGGCTGTCTGAAAGAGGAGCCACGCAAAATCACAGAGGTTCAGAAGGGTCTGAGCACAAAGGTTGGAAGGGAGATCAGAAATGAAAAAGCGATCAGAGGAAATCATCTGATATCACGCTGAACAGGAACAATACATGAAAGCCAAATTTCACATATTACAGATGGCTGAACAGTTTTTGGTATCTACACTCAAATGAACAACATGCAAAAGTGAATATCTCATACACAATTTACAAAACTATCAAGGATCTGATATATTTGAAACAAAAACTGTCTATTTCTGAGCCAATGGATATCAAGGCATTTATATGTGTCTTACTCAGGACTTGTTCTTCAACTGTTGTGTCAAATACACACCACTGAAAACAGCTAAAGAAGGTAAACAGTGAGGGCTACAATTCTTCAGCACAGTGACTACTGAACTTTGTAACCACCATAATCACAGTAGAAAATCCCTTAACCATCACTTGCACACCCACAAAAATACTTCATGTCAATGACCCTTTAAGTGTTTCATGGAAAGTGGGCCTTAAATAAGCTGTTGAAGACAAGAATTATTTTTAACCTGAAACCCTCTTATCTTAAGTCAGTGTGTGAGCTCCTTCATCATTAGGAATCCTTATCTAGTTTGGGGGAGGGGCACATATAGAAAAAAAAAAGAGGTCCTCATTAGCCCTTGCTAAAATCCCCAAAACTAAAGGAATGAATTCTCTGAAGTAGGAGCTCTATTCCTTGATAAACTGAATGTACCAAGAGCCCAGAATTCCATCACAAACACAAAAGCCTGCCCTTTACTAGTGCCATAGTAATCATTCTTATTTCAAAGACAATTGTTGACTACACAGTATAAGTTTTGAAGCACTTTTGCAGAATAATTCCACCCAAACAGTTACAATAGATTTCACCAAAAAGAAAAAAAAAATCCAAGGAATTACAGTAATCTATTTCTTAGCAATTGTCCAAAGGAAGCCGAGAAGCCAAGCATGATCTCTTTTAACTAGCCTCCTGCAAACAGTGGGTTATATACTTGAACAATGCCTGAATTCCTTTGCCAGCTGCAATCAATTATTTTAGGTACCTGCGTCCCAAAAGAAAAGGTATCCACTATCCACACAGAGGAGGGAAGGATTTGGGGGAAGCCGACATGGAATTGCTTAAAACTCTCTAGCCATTCCATGCAGTGAAGACAAAGTGGACATTCTCAACAGTAAGCCCCAAATCTAGTGGACGTCCCCACCTGAAACGTGTCCTACTAAAACACATCCCTTTGAAGGTGTTCTAAACACTCCATGTCTTTATCGAACTGAAGCGTGCCTGCGGGGCCACTAGGTAGGATATGCAACTTGTCCAGAAAGAAGATAGGAATGCGCCTCTTTTTTCCCTCCCCGCCCAACGGTGCCTTCCCGGGAGACAGATTTCTGACTTCCGCCGCTGTTGCAGCAGCAAAGGGCGGAGAAAATCCCAGCACCGGTGCCGCAAAGATCTCTCCAACCACCGCCACCCGCTCAGGTGCTGGCCCCGACGGGCAGCCCAGCTACTCCAGGAACCGCCGCCAAGTGCTTACCCGGGTCCGCCCGGCAATGCTCTGGAAGGGCCACCAGCAGCAGGAGTCCCAGCAGCAGCGGTGGCAACGGCAGCGGCGGCGGCGGCGCATCCTGGGACCCACGGACTCCGGGGCTCCTCACGCCCCGGCAGCGCGCGGCTCCCCAGCCGGCCTGGCCGAGCCCATGCGCCCGGGGCCGGTCCCTGGGCCCCTGCGCCGCCGGCCCAGCTTCCTTCGGGCCCCGGGGCTTCGCCTCCTGCAGAGCCATGGGGACCCTTCACACATCCAGGCCGCTGCCTCGCTCCACACCGCGCCGGGGAACCCAGCCCTCGGCGCCCCGGTCTTCACCGGGCATCTCCGGCCATGGCCCGGGCGCCGGAGGGAGGGGGCGCCGGGCGGCGCGACTTGCTCGATCGTCCTGCCTCTGCCCGTGGCGGGCTCCGGGGAGCCGCGGCTTCACCCGTGCAGGGGCCGGGGCCGGGGCCGCAGGGAGCCGCGGCTGGCGCGGGCCGGGATTCCCACGGTGCCTGTCACCGCACGCCGGCGCGCCCCGGGAAGCGAGGGTGGGACGGGCGCCGCCCGGGGCTCCCTCCCCGAGGCCGGCTCCTACAGATGGAGGGGGCGAGGCTGTGAGGATCCCGGGCTGGCGGCCGCCGGACGCGCTCGGGTCCCTCCCTCCCGCCGCCGGTGGCCGCCTCTCCGCCCCGCTGTCTCCTCTCTCGCTGGTTCGCTGGGTTCGGGGACCAGCTCCGGCTCCAGCTCTCGGGACGCGATTGCTACTGCAGCTCAGAGCGGCGCCTCATTGACAAAGAAAGCACGTAGCACCGGAGCGGGCGAGGGAGGCGAGGCAGGCGCGCGCGCGCATCCCCGCGCGGATCCACCGCGCGCCCCCCGCTCCCGCGCGCCCTGCCGAACCCCAGGTCCAGAATCGGACCCCTTCCGGGGGTTCCCAAATCGCGGAGGTCCGCATGGGGGATTTACTCCGCCTCGTTTTTCTTTTAGTCCCCCCATATAGAGGGAAGGTCGGCAGGAGAGGTCGTCTGACCCGGGAAGGGGGATATATGTGGTCATGGTCAACATGCTGAAGCGGCCAGAAAGCTCTTCAGCTTGGATTTTGGAATGGCTCTTTGTAGCGGGGCAGGAACGCTTTGTGCTGTTCTTTCACTACTTCTCTGAGGGTCGGGCGGACACCTGCATGCCGGTTTTACCCCGGAGGAGCTGAAGCGGCTGTGGCCTACTTGCAATAAAACACTGGATTAAAACACATTAGACATATTTGGTGCACCCATACAACGTGCAAAGCAGTGCACGGGGCATTAGGAAAGCCAGAGAGAAGACTTTTCCAAAAAGTCCCTCCCCCCCCCAAATAATAGAGTTGGGGCAGTCACTGCCCTGTGGGACAAATTGCCAGAGTGACTTTAATTGCTCTCCTGCTCTTGCCACAAGTTACCTAATTCGCAGGCACTTCATACATCCTTCAGTCAATAAATATTTATTGAGCACCCACTGTTTGCCAGCTACTATGTTAGGCGCTAGGAATAAAAGCAATAAGGAAAAACATCCCCTCACCAACCTGATGAAGTACAAGCTCTATTCACCCAACAATATTTATTCATCCAACAATAATGCCTGTTATTTGCCAGGCCCTGTTCCAGACACTGGGCCAACAGCCATGAACAAAAGCTCTGTAAGTAATAGAATATCAAACAGGGATAAATACTATAGAGGAAAATCAGTGTAAAAAAAATAAAAAGCAGGGAGGGTGTTGCAATGTTAAATAAGGTGAAAGGGGGCCTGAGAAGGTGACATTTGAGGAAAGACCTGAAGGAGGTGAGCAGACAGCCATGCTAGAAGAGCATTTCATATAAAGAAACCAGTGAGAGCAAAAACCCTGAGGCAGAGCTGGCGGGGTGTGTTCAAGGCCCAGCAAGCCCACTAGGGGGTCTGGAAAAGTGTTTATCTCATTTATTGTGCATGTATAAGATAGAATTTCATCTAAGACACATTTTTATCTTCTCAGAAGTCAGATGTGTCCAACAATGAGTCTCAGATTTGTTGAAGAAACTTCTTGTAGTGTCATGTCAGTGCTCAAAATTTTCAGATTTTGGAACATTGGAGATTTCAAAATTTCAGTTTAGAGATACTTGAACCAGTAAAGTTTACACAAATACTTAAAAAAAAACCAACACTGAAACACTTGTAGTACTGAGCATTTCGGATAAAGGATCCTCAATGTGCCTTGTTAAGGTTATCATTTAATCACACTCTGATGAAATTAGTTCTGCTGTTTGAGTTTGTTGTAAGAAACTTGCCTCTGGTTGAGGCAATAAAGCAAGCCACGAAACTGGTCTGAGAAACTATTGAGGAAGTCATTTCATGGCTAGGATTCAGGCAGCATCACAAAACAAGAGTAATCCCAGAAAGAAGATGGGGGTAAGGATGGCAGGCAGTCGAAAGTCACAGGGACAGACACAGGGTTCAGAGCATTCTAAAAATCCAGGACCTCTGAGAGAGAAGCGAGCTGAGCAGAGGTGGGAAGAGGGGAAGAAAAGCATAGGTTTGCTGGGCATTGGGGGCTTGAGGCACTCCTGTAATCCCAGTTACTTCTGCAGGCTGAGGCAGGAGGATCACAAGTTCAAAGCCAGCCTCAGCAACTTACTAAGGCCCTAAGCAAGTTAGCAAGAACCTGCCTCAAAATTAAAAAAAAATAAAATAAAATAAAAAGAAGAAGAAGGAGGAGGAGGAGGAGGAGGGATGACTGGTGATGTAGCTCAGTGGTTAAGCACTCCTGGGTTCAATTCCTGGTACACACACACACACACACACACACACACACACAGGCCTGGAGTGGGGCTGCTTGTTTGAAGCCTAGAACTCATATTAGAGGGAGAATAGGAGGCAGAGAGGGGAAAGAACATGGAAGCCAATGTTCTTTCATTGGGCTTTTCCTCAAAGGGAGGGAAATGGAGAGGGGACCCTCAGTAGCACCAATTCCATACCAGTCTCTCATTTAAGGGCTGAGGACACAAAGGTGGAGATAACAAGAGAGAACATGAACCCTTTAACAGCTGTAACCAGCAACACCAGCTGACCTGGTTCACCTGAAAGGAACATAGTTGATGTCTCAGAGAAAAGACCCAGAAGGGGAGAAGTCTGTGGGTGAAGCAAGAAAGGCAAGACTCAGCCACAGTCAGGTTCTCCATGAGAGGAGGGAGATTTGGGTGGTAACAGCCACGGGGCTGAGAGATAACAAATGCGTATCTCAAAAAGTTTTCTTCTGGATTGGAAATGTGATATTCCTTTCCCCATTTTTTTTTTTTTTTTTTTGCCAGACTTCGACTAGTGATTGGGGAAATTTGTCCCTCTGATGGGCTGGCCTCAACACCAGATACCATCCTTTTTCTTGAAAAGCCCACAGAACAGTAAACAGAACAGGCATGTACATGGGTAACTGTAGAGCAACATGGTAAGCATGCAGTAGAGATCTGGGCAGGTCGTTCATCACTGTGGGTCGGTAGGGGAATGCTATTTCTGCTTAGAGGAGGAGGTGAGGTAAAGAAGAAAACATTAAAAATTGAGGCTTTCCAGGCACAGCAAATAGCCAGGTGGACAGACATGACAGTTTGCAGCCTTTTGCAGGGAAGGGAAGTACTGGTGAGGGTAGCAAGAGGGACCTTGGGAATATCCTGCTTCAAGTCAGGAGAGCTAAGTTGGAGGCAGATACAAAGAGCCAGAGATCTATCTGAAGGTTGTTCCTTATGCTCATCCATTTAGGAACAATTCTGGAAGGGTTTTCTGCTGGAGCAGGAAGCTCAATGAGATCCTTGAGAGATGAGTCCTTGAGAGAAGAGTGAGTGAATGTACACACTAAAAACTGTGCAGATTTAAATTTAGGCTGTCTACTAGCCATATAACATTGGGCAAATCACACGATCTCTATAAATCCCATCTATAAAACTGGAATGATTGGAGCAACTCCCTCATTGGGTTGTCTTAATGATTGAATTGGAACTGTCAATCACTTAGAAGTGTACTTGACACACAGTAAGCGCTCAGTCTTATATATTATATGACAATTGTAACCCTCTTAAATCATAAATCCTTTATTCATTTTAGTCTACTTAACTAGGGCTTGGGGACTTTCCCTGTGTGCAAACTCATTGTTACATAGCTCTAAAAAGTCAGTATCTTTCGTGCAAAGCATTTCTTTGTCAGGGAGAGGGGGATAGATCAATCTCCAGGCAGTGGTTTCAGGCCAGCCCTTGAAATTCCTACCATTACGATAGGGAGGAAATATCTGGGCCTCTACTTTCATTCTTTTTGTAATAGGCACATCTTTCTCCTGTAGTCCTAATCACATACTGACTCTCCTTGAAACTCTACGCTGAACTCCTGCTTGCATGTTACTGGGTCTGTCCTGAGCTCTAGGATTCCAACAGTGAGTGAGGTTTTGCCCCTATACTCACTGAGCTCGATTCTTACAGTCAAATGGGGAAGAGGAGTAAACACAGAGTTGTTCATCTGCCCGTAAGATGCTGATTCTGTAGGCTCCTGTCAAGGACAGTGCTGACAGAGGGGGCTGGAGAGGCAAGCAAGAGACATACACCATGCTGAGGAAGTAAAACGTATCTTTAAAAAACCATGGTGGTCTACAGTGTCATGGGGTATATTTCAGGCATCTCATGGTTTCCTTATTTATTGGGGGGCAGGGGGTACCAGGGATTGAATTCAGGGGCACTCAGCCACTGAGCCACATCCCCTGTCCTATTTTGTATTCTATTTAGAGACAGGGTCTCACTGAGTTGCTTAGCACTTTGCTTTTGCTGAGGCTGGCTTTGAACTCTGGATCCTCCTGTCTCAGCATCCCAAGCTGCTGGGATTACAGGCTTGCAGCACCCCACCCAGCTTATTTTTTAAAAAAGAAGAAATTTAAAATGAAATTTAAATATGGTTTTCCTTGCTTCCAGTGCCCTGAAGAAAACTCTGGATATAACTGGGATGGAGCACTCACTGGGTCTCACTGTCCTGGGTCTGAGAAAAGTGTTTAACATAGCCATGTGGGTGCCCTAAACACCAGAATGGCCCTAGAGAGCCAGAAGACACTGTTGAATTAATGTCGAATTAATGTCGCTGTTGAATTAATGTTGAATTAATGAGGGAAGCAGGGAGCTATGGGAAAGTTCTGAGTAGAGAAATCATGAGTGTGACTCTTGGGAAGATGGCACTGGCCTCTTAATAGAATGGGCTACAGGAGGGTGAGATAGAGGAGGTTACTGCAGAAATGTAGGTCATTCTTATTTCCCATGGGGGAAGGGAGCTGAGGCACTGGTGCCTCACACATGCCAGGCCAGCACCCTACACTGAGCCTCGTCCCTAATCTTCTGTTTCCTGGTTTCCCTTAAAAACAGTTTCCTACGTTTGTCCCAAGGCTCAGGACAACAGGTCCAGCAAAACAGTGACAGCATCCACCTGGACCAGCTGCCAGTCTCCAGGTGGGTGAGGCTCATCTCAGTCCTCATGGAGGATCCCACCGCAGCCTAGCAATTCATCTTTGTTGACTTGAACTTGATTTCCGTTGATGACATTCCAAATCCCCCAGGTTCTAGTTAATTATCCTCTAAATCCTTCAGTAGGAGGAGAAAGTTTTTATTTTTTTTAAGTGATCAAGGATCAATATGTCTGGCTAATATTTCTGCTACTTCTGGGGCTCATTCAGAGTAAGGATTCTAGTCCAGCCTTGGGCACTAGGAGGCTACCTCATTTTTACCATCTCTTCACTCTTCAGTTCCTACTTCACTGTGTTTAGTCTTGTAATCTGGCTCTGTAGGGTAGGAGCTAGGATTGGCCCTTGAAAATCTCACTGATGTCCAATCTGAGTTCAAGCCTAATTCCATCACCTAATAATTAGTAACCTTGAAAAAAGTTTAAAACTTCATATCTCAGTATCCCTTCCAGAATCCAGAGATATCTATCTATTGTGAGGACATAATGTATTTGTAAACAGCATTATTCACAATAGCCAAAAAGTGGAAATAATGCAAATATACGTCAACTGGTGAAAAGATGAATTTGGTACAACAGAATACTATTCCCCAATAAAAAGGGACAAAGTACTGATTCATGCTACAACACTGATGTATCTTGAAAATATTATACCAAATTAAACAATCCAATCACACAAGGCTACATATTATATGATTTCACTTATATGAAATGTCCAAGGGAAAAAAAGACAAACCCAAATAGACCAAAAGTAGATTATCAGTGGTTGTCTGGGGCAAAAATGGGATTGAACATATAAAATTATACCTGAGTTAAATATATATTTTTATAAATAAAATAACTTTTAAAATGGGGAGTGACTAAATGGGCAAAAAGTTTCTTTTGAGGGTGATAGAAATGGTCTAAAGTTAAATTGTGGTAATGATTACACAACCCTGTAAATATACTACAAGTCATTGAATGGTACACCTACAGCCAGTGAATTCTATATTATATAAATCATGTCTTAAGAAAGCTGTTCTAAAATCAAAAACTGAACCTTGCACAAGGTGCTCAATAAATCTTAGATATTATTGTCATATAAAGTCTTCCTCAAGCACATAAAAGGAAAAGGACTTCATAATTAAATTTTTGTCTTAAAGTTCTATAATTTTTAAAGGTCTGTAAGAAGTGTATTATAAACAACACATATTGGCACACTAGCAATAAATGTCATTCCCTCAGACTACCAAGGCCCCTTTTCATTCGCAAAAACACTTCCATTTAATTAGGTGGTCCAATGGATGCCCCTTCAGATTGGATGAAATCATTCCCCTCCAGAGGCAATGAGTACACTGAAACATTTTCCATTCTCCAACACCTGTTATGTGCCAGACAGCAGATACTTCCTGTGTGCTAACCCAATCACATCTATCGTTTCTTCATAATGCCTAACTTGAGCCATTGTTTCCACCTTCCTCCATTCATTACTCTGTATGTCCAACACTCAGCTCATGGGGCTATGAAGATAAATTAGACAAAATCCATATCCTCAAGGGTCTCAGGATAGAGCTAGAGGAAAATAAAATTATTAAGGAATTATTTATGCCACAGATAAAATGGCATAAGGAAAGAGATAGTAAATCTCTTCCTGGGTTAGAGAAGGCTTACAGAGGAGGTGACACTTGAGCTGGGACATGACAAGCAGACAAGATGAGGGCAAGAAAGAGGGCGTTCCAGCCTTGCAAACGTGCAGAATGATAAGTCCACGGGTGTCTTTAAATGACACCAGGCCACTAACACAGCTGTTTAGTAAGGAGCATTGGGAGTTTCCATTGATGAGGCAACTGAGGGACATCACAGAGAAGCTGGTGTCCTCCTAGGAGATTTGGACATTGACCTGAAAGTGACAGTGGAGTTTTGGGTTTTTTATTGTGGTTGTGGGGGTTTTCTTCTTTTCCCTCCCTGGTACTGGGGATTAAACTGAGGGGCACTTTATCACTGAGCTATACTCCCAACACTCTCCTTTTTATTTTGAGGAGGGTCTCACTCCATTTCCCAGGATGGCCTCAAACTTGCCATTCTTCTGCTTCAGCCTCCCTGGTCACTGGGATTACAGGTGCACACCACCATGGTAGTTAGGATTTCTGAGCTTTAGGGAAACTGGTCAAGGACTTATGTTGAAGCTGATTTGATGTGCGGACCTCTGTTTTTGCTTAGATCGTATATTTACTTGCACCTGTTCCATGACCCGAAGCTTCTCCTGTCACCTCCACTGCTATGATCTTGATCAGAACTGAATTCCAGAAAGATCACCCAGCATGCATGAGGAGTGGACCAGAAGCAAGGAAGTGAGTTCAGTTTAGACAAGTTCCTGGGTTCGAACTGAATGAGGATGGTGAGGAGGCAGGAAGCACGTTTGCTCTGAGAGGGTAACTAATGATGCCAAGGAGGAGGAAGAGAGGACAGGAAGAAGGATAGGGAGGATAAAAAGTAGCCTTAGGGGAAATGAAAAAAAACGAGAGCTAAACAGCTAGAGGCGATGTTCACTCGGCAAGTTAGTGTGTACATGGACTACTTGGGGGTGTTGTTGAAAATGAAGATTCTGATCCTTGGGGTCACACAGAGACTGCGTTTCTAATAATCTCCCATGGGATGCCCATGCTCATCAACAGACCATGCTTGAGTAACCTTGCAGAGCATACACTTTATCTCAGTAAAAGAATTTTTTTAAAAAGTTCTTGAGTTTGGAGGTTTTTGAGAAGCTATTTCCGATCTTCTCACAAATACAAAAACCACCTTGCTTCTACTTTTTACTTCCACGCAAGATGATTGCACTTCTCCACAATTACCCTGTGTATCCTTCCCCGATAGTTCTTCCTTAGTCACCAATGTTAGGCTTGGTATTTTGGGCTAATGATATGAGTCAGAAGGGACAGTGGCCAGTTCTACTCACAAGCCTTAAGAACCATTGCAAGGTCCAAATCTGTTTCTTTTCCCTCTTGCATTAGGAGGGTATGTCCAACAGTCAGGATTCCTCAATCACAATCCTAAAATGAATAAACCCCATGGAGTTTAAGTGACCTGTCACCAAGAGTAGAGCTGCTACTACTAGTCTGGAACCAACATATTAAGTTCTATAGATAAACTTGTGTTGGTTTTAGCTACTCAGACTTTGGGGTTTATTTGTCACTGTAGCATTACCTAGGCAAAAGCTGACTAATGGATTCTATCAGCTATTAATGAAAAGAAATAAAGCTAGGACAGACATAGTATAGTTAAGACAAATGTTGTACTTTAAAATAAAAGTTATTGAATTTTTGAGCCAGGTGTGGTGGCACAGACTTACAATTGCAGCATCTAGGGAGACTGAGGCAGGAGGATCACAAATTCAAAGCTGGCCTCAGCAACTTAGCAAGGCCCTATCTCAAAATAAAACATTAAAAGAGGCTGGGGATATGGCTCAGTGGTTAAGCATCCCTGTGTTCAATCCCTGATGCCCCTGCCAAAAAAGTTATTGAATTTTCAAACATCTTCTTTATGTATACCAAGAAGCTATAAAATAAGGCTGTAGACTCGTTGTAATCCTTTAGATTATTTTAAGGTAAATTTTCAGAAGTGTTTAAAGAACATCGAAGGACCTTGGGAGGATTCTAGTCTTTCTGTGAACTCAAGTCACAGCCCCTTCACCATCAACATAAATGAAGTACCTAAGTACTTAATGGGATTTTGCAAGAAAGTGCTGGATCTGGCTTGTACCACCTTGGGAGAGCTGACCACTACATTTTCAGGAATTTTTGAACTGGTTGTTAAACAGAGTCATTACTTAAACTGCATGAAGCTACCATTTAATTATATTTGAAACAATAGTTAATACAGGCAGCCTTCACTTTACATGGTTCCAATACACACAAATTTAGTGAAATAATATCAGTCTGCCTACAACTCAAGTTTTAGTTACCACAGCGTAGTAACCATGAATGACTGCACAAAGCACAAACTTGACTACAAGCCTGCAGGCCAAAAATCGCTAATAATAGACATGCTTCATGGACAGTCTTCTGAAGACGGATCATCTGTCATTCGTTCACGCAGACAGCAAAGCGGGTGGCTGTGTTACTTTCTTATCTTCCAGTGACAAGCCCACACAACATTTTACAAAAATGGATAACCAAAAGAGAGAACTGGTCAACCAAGGTGAAAGTACAACAAAGAAATGAAAAGTGATAAAGCTGGCAGTAAAACTGGACCCGAGAGTGAATTGATTTATAGAAATAATAGCTGATGGTGGGAAGGTAGACACGCGTGCTGTTCAGGAGACTGGACAGATGCAGCCAGAGGAGCTCAGGGGAGGCAGACCTATCAATGTAAATGAGCAAAGTGGTTTTGACAAAAAGGATAGACATCCCAGAGAGGAAGTGATCCTGAAAAAACAAATTCCCATTAGAAGACTTCCCAGAGCTGTTTCAATGACATTCAAAACACAAGGAATTGATCCAAACTTAGAAAAGAGTGTGACACTTTGCCAAAGTATAGAAAAGGTGCATCTCAAGTTATATGGTGAGAACACAATGTTTAAACTATGAATATGGTTTTTTTTTTAAAAAAGAAACGGAACACTTTATTATCAATATTTCTAGTGTTTTAAATAAATATAATATATAAAATTAGTTTTATTATTTTTTCATTTCCCTCCACACTTATCACCAACAATAAGAGACTTTGTAATACCTTAGGGAAAATGTTAAAGGTCATAGAACAATTGTGATTTTTTTTCTGTTGATGACAATAACTTTGAAGGGCTTCAGCTGGCACAGTCACTTTTATGGTTCCACACCATAAAAGTGAGGCCTGCTTGTGCTCAAAACTCATCTCTTTCTAGTTAGTACGTTCATTTTGCTACTATGGTGTGCTCTCGCAGTTACTTATATCTGCTGTGTCTTGTGTGATGGTGCACTTCTCTTTTCAACTCTATGTTCAGTGACAACACCCAGATAGCCTGAAATTGTGCTTGATGGGAGTTTTTAAACCTGGAAACTCGCAATCACTGCAAATTGATTTATGTTTTGTTGATTGTCTAGACTTAAAATGATAGAGAAAAACGTTAATGCAAATTAAATGTAAAAGTGTTTTTCAGTAGCTGTACATTACAAACAGGAAAAAATTGAGGGAAAGCATATGCTTCCAATATTTGAACGCCATCATTAGATTGAGCAAAGAATTCATTCATGTCATTGATGAACAAGTGAACTTTCAATATGTCTCTGTTGCTTCACTTTGATCATAAATGTAAAGGAAAATGACAGGGAACATTCATGTCAGGACTATACCTGTTCATCAGTAATATGAGCGACTTTGTTAAAGATTTAACCAAACATTTGCCTGATTTTGTCAACTCATGGTTGAGTTATAACCTTGCTTATAGATACAAACACTCAATCAATTTCCTTTGACTCATTCTATGAGAATATGGATTTGAAATAAAAACTGTCAAATACTCTATTTTCATTTCTAAGTGATGTGCTAACATATTCTCTATATGAATAGAATTTATAACAACATGTAAGCACATATGCATACAGCCCTCCCTCCCCATCCCTACTGGGATAGCCCCTAGACCACCACTGGATTCAGAGCCCCAAAATTTCAACATTGTAAGTTTTTTCTATGTACTTCATAAATCAACTACTGAGTGTCTCTAAGCCTTTTTCTTCTTGTGTAAAGATTTTTAAAACTACATAAAAAAAAAGATTTTGGCACAGGAAGGGAGGAAGGGTATAAGGTATATATCAAAGGCTTTGTCTGGTAAATCTAGGTATTGAATGACTGTTACTCTGTTCCTCTTACCTTAGGCCTCCCTTCCCAAAGCTGTCAAGTCCTATGTTTTATTTCCATTACTGGAAATAAAAATGATCTACACATTTTGACTGCCTGGCAGTGGAGGAATGATTGGATGAATGGATGTCTTCCTTTGATTCCATGACAAAACAATCAGTCTATGTAGTAATTTAAGAATTTCCTGAAATTTCTGAGGCTCAGAATACTTTCACCTTTCAAAATATATTTATAAAAATTAGAAACTTCTCATTATATTGCCCATGGAATATAGCTTACACTGCCCAAATTTCTGCTTTGTTATTTTCCTCAAAGTTTCTAAGTAATCAAACTTGTAAGAAAAATTAGAGGACTCTCTCTCCCCCTGCTGGCCAGAATACAACAGAGCAGAAGGGGATTAAACAGAATTACCAAATGGCCAAAACATAAAGGAAACTCAGTTGCTAGCAAATGAGACATTCACAGACCAACTCAGGCCTTAAGACACTTGCTTGGTATATACTGTCTTTAAATTTTTTAATTTTTGAAACTTTGAATTGATGGTCAACATTTCTTTGTTTTTTCTAAAAATCTAAAAGTTGGTGTGTATTGGATCTGCCATTCAATATGCGCTTCCAGATTCCCTTGCACCAGGCTTACTCTCTACTCTGCTGTGGTCCCTACTGGGTTGGCTTCACTTCACTGGTCTGCCTGGCTGTATTGCTAAATTTGTCACCTCAAGCTCTCTGGTTTGCCAATGAGTAAACTGAAGCCCAAACTTGCTCAAAATCATACTACCTAATTAACAGCAAGGTAGATTTCAACTTGGGCCTCCTAAATTCCATCCAACATATGAAGAATGATTTTATCCCTTTATTAATAAGTGCTTTAGTACCTACTGTGCTCAGACATAGCAAAATGTCAAAGACACAGACTCTACAGGAGAAAAATAGAAGAGCAGATAGGAAATCATAAAAAACATGGTGAAAATGCTGAAAGAAGGGATGAGGGGGGGTTATCGTGGTGATGCACTCTCAAGGTCCCACTCTTGCCTCCTCATCTAGGTCAAGTTCATCATCCTTTCAAATATAATACAAATATCACCAAGATTTACCAAATAGGCAGGTGCAGTGGCACATGCCTGTAATCCCAGGGATTCAGGAGAGTGAGGCAGGAGGATTGCAGGTTCCATGTCAGCCTGAACAACTTAGGAAGAAACTCTCTTAACATAAAAATAAAAAGGGCTGAGGTTGTAGCTCAGTGGTAGAGCACTTGCCTTCCACATGTGAGGCACTGCATTCGATCCTCAGCACCACATAAAAATAAAGATGTTGTGTCTATCTACAACTAAAAAATTATAATAAAAAGAAGGGCCTTGTATTGGTAGAGAGCCCCTAGTTTCAATCTCCAGTACTGAAGGGAAAAAAATTACTAAGTAAATCCCTCAAACCTAGGGGTACACATTTATTTGGCATTCATTGGAAATAAGTGCTCAGTACTGGGGAAACAGTACTAAACACTACATTTATTAGATTACTTCCTCCATGGATGCCCTCCGAAAGTGTCACACATCCCTCCCCCATTCCTGCTGACTTTGTAATTACTCTCTGGAGTCAAGAAGAGGTCTAGATCAGTAATAGTCACAGGCGTGCATAGTAGTTGCAGGGCAAGCAATGTCTCCCCAAAGACACGGGAATCATATGAGCTTGGGCAATGGCAATATGGGACTAAAACTAAACCAAGAGAAGAGTAGAAGCTAATCTTGGTCAGTGATATCCAGGACACCCCAATTGGACACAAGTACAAGAGAAAAGAATTACCTTTATATGTAACTCATAAAAATTCTCAAACTTCATCCTTTGAAACTTGGGCTCTTTGAAGAAATGGTTGATTCCAGAATTGAGGAAAGAAATGCTTAAGAGGAGTCTAAGACACCTCATTGGGCCAGAAACAAGGAAATATTCAGACTAAGTAGGTGGTGTGAAAAGAACTCAAGTCATGCTGGGCATGATCACACACACCTGAAATTCCAGCAACCTGGGAGGCTGAGGCAGGAGGATTCCAAGTTCGAGTCCAGCCTGGGCAACTTAGTGAGCTCTGTTGCAAAATAAAAAATTAAAAGGGCTGGAGATGTAGCACAGGGTAAAATGCCCCTGGGTTCAACCCAAGTACCAGAAAAAAAAGAAAAGCCAAAGATAATTAGTACTTTAACTTATTGAATAAAACAAAATTCAGGAATCCATAATGATAACAGAAAAAGAGAACAAAAGGAGAGAGAGCACATGCACAGGAGAAAAGCCAGAAGCCTGTTTTTGCAGATAACATGAGGTCAGAACATACAATGACACAATTCAAAGCCACCGCTTTGCAACCTCCAATGTAATAATCAATTCAGACCTCAATGGATGTTAAAACCCCTGAATAAAATGTTACTGATGCTGTCTAAATTGCCCCAAGGATGACAATGAGATTTGCTAGTAACCTCTTAAGCCAAGTATCATCCCTGATAGTTTACAACTTGACATCATGTGCTTCCCAACTTGATGCAATAAGGACGCAACTCCTGCAACTATCCTTGAAAATGAATGCTCACAGTCAGAGAAATGCAAATCAAAACCACCCTAAGATACCATCTCACTCCAGTAAGATTGGCAGCCATTATGAAGTCAAACAACAACAAGTGCTGGAGAGGATGTGGGGAAAAGTGTACACTTGTACATTGCTGGTGGGACTGCAAATTGGTGCGGCCAATTTGGAAAGCAGTATGGAGATTCCTGAGAAGGCTGGGAATGGAACCACCATTTGACCCAGCTATTCCCCTTCTTGGACTATTCTCTAAAGACCTTAAAAGAGTGTGCTATAGAGACACTGCTACAACAATGTTCATAGCAGCACAATTCACAATAGCTAGACTGTGGAACCAACCTAGATGTCCTTCAATAGATGAATGGATAAAAAAAATGTGGCATTTATACACAATGGAGTATTACTCTGCACTAAAAAATGACAAAATCATGGAATTTGCAGGGAAATGGATGGCACTAGAGCAGATTATGCTAAGTGAAGCTAGCCAATCCCTAAAAAATAAATGCCAAATGTCTTCTTTGATATAAGGAGAGCAACTAAGAACAGAATAGAGAGAAAGAGCATGAGAAGATCACCACTAAACAGGGATGAGAGGGGGGAGGGAAAGAGAGAGAGAAGGGAAATTACATGGTAAAGGAAGGAGACCCTCACTGTTACACAAAATTACATATAAGAGGAAGGGAGGGGAAAGGGGGGAAAAAAAGAGAGAGAAATGAATTACAGTAGATGGGGTAGGGAGAGAAGACGGGAAGGGAGGGCATGGGAGGGGAGGGAAGGGGAGGGGAGGGGGGATAGTAGAGGTTAGGAAAGGCAGCAGAATACAACATACACTAGTATGGCAGTAGGTAAAAAAGTGGATGTGTAACCAATGTGAATCTGCATTATGTATATAGGGTAAAAATGGGAGTTCATAATCCGCTTGAATCAAATATATGAAATATGATATGTCAAGAACTTTGTAATGTTTTGAACAACTAATAAAAAATTAAAAATAAAAATAACAATGTTTTGTACAGAAAAAAAAAAAGAAAATGAATGCTCACACTCCTCAAAGCTGGAGACCCAGCTCAACTTTACAGAAAACACAGAGCTGGTTTGCATGAAGAAAATATCAGACAAATCCAGAATGTACAATATTCTAGCTTGAATTCTTTAAAAATGACATTAAGATAGTTGTAGTTTTGTGGATTGGTTTCTGTGTCCTCTATTCTGTACCATTGGTCCACCTGCCTGTTTTGGTACCAGTACCATGCTGTTTTTGTTACTATTGCTCTGTAGTATAGTTTGAAGTCTGGTATCGCTATACCGCCTGATTCACACTTCCTGCTTAGCATTGTTTTTGCTATTCTGGGTCTTTTATTTTTCCATATGAATTTCATGATTGCTTTCTCTATTTCTACAAGAAATGCCGTTGGGATTTTGATTGGCATTGCATTAAACCTATAGAGAACTTTTGGTAATATCGCCATTTTGATAATGTTAGTTCTGTCTATCCATGAACAGGGTATATTTTTCCATCTTCTAAGATCTTCTTCTATTTCTCTCTTTAGGGTTCTGTAGTTTTCATTGTATAAGTCTTTCACCTCTTTTGTTAGGTTGATTCCCAAGTATTTTATTTTTTTTGAAGATATTGTGAATGGAGTGGTTTTCCTCACTTCCATTTCAGAGGATTTGTCGCTGATATACAGGAATGCCTTTGATTTATGCGTGTTGATTTTATATCCTGCCACTTTGCTGAATTCATTTATTAGCTCTAATAGTTTCTTTGTAGAGCCTTTTGGGTCTGCTAGGTATAGAATCATGTCATCTGCAAATAGTGATAATTTAAGTTCTTCTTTTCCTATTTTGATGCCTTTAATTTCTTTCGTCTGTCTAATTGCTCTGGCCAGTGTTTCGAGAACTATGTTGAACAGAAGTGGAGAGAGAGGGCATTCCTGTCTTGTTCCAGATTTTAGAGGGAATGCCTTCAGTTTTTCTCCATTCGGAATGATGCTAGCCTCACAGAAACCAATCCACAAAACTACAACTATCTTATATTTGATAAAGGGGCTAAAAGCATGCAATGGAGGAAGGATAGCATCTTCAACAAATGGTGCTGGGAAAACTGGAAATCCATATGCAACAAAATGAAACTGAATCCCTTTCTCTCGCCATGCACAAAAGTTAATTCAGAATGGATCAAGGAGCTTGATATCAAATCAGAGACACGCCGTCTGATAGAAGAAAAAGTTGGCTATGATCTATATTCGGTGGGGTCGGGCTCCAAATTCCTCAATAGGACACCCATAGCACAAAAGTTAATAACTAGAATCAACAAATGGGACTTACTCAAACTAAAAAGTTTTTTCTCAGCAAAAGAAACAATAAGAGAGGTAAATAGGGAGCCTACACCCTGGGAACAAATCTTTACTCCTCACACTTCAGATAGAGCCCTAATATCCAGAGTATACAAAGAACTCAAAAAATTAGACAATAAGAGAACAAACAACCCAATCAACAAATGGGCCAAGGACCTGAACAGACACTTCTCAGAGGAGGACATACAGTCAATCAACAAGTACATGAAAAAATGCTCACCATCTCTAGCAGTCAGTGAAATGCAAATCAAAACCACCCTAAGATACCATCTCACTCCAGTAAGATTGGCAGCCATTATGAAGTCAAACAACAACAAGTGCTGGAGAGGATGTGGGGAAAAGGATACACTTGTACATTGCTGGTGGGACTGCAGATTGGTGCAGCCAATTTGGAAAGCAGTATGGAGATTTCTTGGAAAGCTGGGAATGGAGCCACCATTTGACCCAGCTATTCCCCTTCTTGGTCTATTCCCTAAAGACCTAAAAAGAGCATGCTACAGGGACACTGCTACATCGATGTTCATAGCAGCACAGTTCACAATAGCAAGACTGTGGAACCAACCTAGATGCCCTTCAATAGACGAATGGATAAAAAAAAAAATGTGGCATTTATACACAATGGAGTATTACTCTGCATTAAAAAATGACAAAATCATAGAATTTGCAGGGAAATGGATGGCATTAGAGCAGATTATGCTAAGTGAAGCTAGCCAATCCCTAAAAAACAAATGCCAAATGTCTTCTTTGATATAAGGAGAGTAACTAAGAACAGAGTAGGGTCGAAGAGCATGAGAAGAAGATTAACATTTAACAGGGATGAGAGGTGGGTGGGAAGGGGAGAGAGAAGGGAAATTGCATGGAAATGGAAGGAGACCCTCAGGGTTATACAGTGGAGGGGGTAGAGAGAGAGGAGGGGAGGAGAGGGGAGAGGAGGGGAGGGGGGATGGTGGAGGATGGGAAAGGCAGCGGAGCACAACAGACACTAGTATGGCAATATGTAAATCAATGGATGTGTAACTGATGTGATTCTGCAATCTGTGTATGGGGTGAAGGTGGGAGTTCATAACCCACTTGAATCAAAGTGTGGAATATGATATGTCAAGAAATTTGTAATGGGGCTGGGGATGTGGCTCAAGCGGTAGCGCGCTCGCCTGGCATGCGTGCGGCCCGGGTTCGATCCTCAGCACCACATACAAAACGAAGATGTTGTATCCGCCGATAACTAAAAAATAAATATTAAAATTTAAAAAAAAAAAAAGAAATTTGTAATGTTTTGAACAACCAACAATAAAAAATTTTTAAAAAATGACATTAAGAAAAAAGATGGGGGACCGTTCTGAATTTAAAGTAGTCAAGATTATTTGCAGGTAAGTGGATGGAGTTGGAGATATTACACTAAGGGAAGTAAAGCCAATCCCAAAAAACTAAAGGCTGGATGTTTTCTCTGATTAGTGGATGCTGATCTATGATGTGGAGAGGAGCATGGGAAGAATGGAGGAACTTTGGGTTGGGCAAAAGGGAGGGTGGGGAAGGGTTATGGGGGTAGGAAAGATGGTGGAATGAGATGAGCATCGTTACCCTAGGTACATGTATGATTGCACGAATGCTGTGTCTCTACATCATGTACAACCAGAGAATTGAAATGTTGTGCTCCATTTGTACAGTGAATTGAAATGCATTCTGCTGTCATGTATAACTAAGTAGAACAAATTTTTTAAAAAATTTTAAAAAGCAGTCAAGTGACATGCCATGATCGGATGTGGTGAGTGAAACTTGACTGGCTCCTGGAATGGGGGGAAAAGACTATAAATGATATTCTTGAAACAACATGGAAAATTTGACTACAGACTGAAAATTCAGACAAATGTTACAGCATTGTTAGTTTTGCTATATGTTATGATTTCATGGTTAGTTGAAGAATGTCATTATTCTTACAGATGCATGCTGAAGAATTTGAGAAGTGTGATTATCCATAAATGTTCAATTAGAAAACTACATATCAATGTATAAAGTTAATGAAGCAATGTGAGCTGATGAACATAGGTGGTATCATTTGTGTTTGCTGTAGTATTTATTTAATACAAAATTACCTAGGGTTTGGGATATAGCTCAGTGATATAGCACTTGACTAGCATGTAAGAGGCCCTTGTTCTAATCCTCAGCACTGCAAAAAGAGGAAGGATGGAAAAACGGAAGGAAGGTTGGAAGGAAGGATGGAAGGGAGGGAGGGAGGGAGGGAGGGAAGGAAGAAATTGTCAAAGATACAGAAAATCTATATAGGGAGAAAAAAGTGAGTTCTTGGAATTCTCCATCATCACTGAAGAAACAAGCTATGGGAGTAAAGCAGATCCCTTTTAAATTGAGCATTTGGGCATTCAAATGTTTCTGAAATTTGTAAAACATGCAAAATGCTTATGTTATAAACTGAAGTACAAAATATCAGAAGCTAATTTGCCTGTATATTAACTACCTGAAAACTTTTGTGACTTTTGAAAGTGTTTTTCTGAATTTTCGAAGCATGTTGTAACCATGTATTATTTTTATGTTGGCATAATATGAAACATTAACACCTCATTTTCCTATTCCAAATAACCCTACTTCTAATTAGATTTGTGTAGAGTCTCAGATAACACAATAAAAGTCTGGCACAAAAACTAACATGAAATGGACCACAGACCTAATAAAAGCAAAAATAATAAAACTAAAATACAGGAGAATGACTTTGCAACTTTGCAACAGGCAAAATATCTTAGGACACACACGCAGCACAAACTATAAAAAGAAACATTGATAAGATGAACTTTATCCAAATTCAAAACTTTGCTCATTCAAACACTATGTCAGGAAAATGAAAGGATAAGTCACGACTGAAAGAAAATATTCATAATATAAACAAGCCTCTTAAATTTAAAGTAGTCAAGATTATTCCTCCATCTGTCAGGTGGACTCCTTTAACAACAGCCTACTGGTCTTCCAGCTTCCACCCACCCTGCAACTACTCTCCATGGGATATTGGACTGATTTTTAAACACAGGCACTAGGACAGGCTTCATAGTTAAGTCATAGGTTACTCGAAATATTTATGAAGTATCTATGTCTTGAGCACTATGTGCTGGACATTTATCAGTGGACAGAACAGAAAATCCTTTTGTTCTTATGAATCTTATGGTGGGAATGATAAAACAGCTAAATAAGTTCATCTAGGGTAAGTGAAGAAAATAGAATACAGCCAAAAAGTAATGGGGGGGGGGGCCAGGTCAGAGAATGCCTCGGTGAGGTCCACTTAAGAATGCGAAGGACATACAATCAATCAACAAGTACATGAAAAAATGCTCACCATCTCTAGCAGTCAGAGAAATGCAAATCAAAACCACCCTAAGATACCATCTCACTCCAGTAAGATTGGCAGCCATTATGAAGTCAAACAACAACAAGTGCTGGAGAGGATGTGGGGAAAAGGGTACACTTGTACATTGCTGGTGGGACTGCAGATTGGTGCAGCCAATTTGGAAAGCAGTATGGAGATTTCTTGGAAAGCTGGGAATGGAGCCACCATTTGACCCAGCTATTGCCCTTCTTGGACTATTCCCTGAAGACCTTAAAAGAGCGTACTACAGGGACACTGCTACATCGATGTTCATAGCAGCACAATTCACAATTGCTAGACTGTGGAACCAACCCAGATGCCCTTCAATAGATGAATGGATAAAAAAAATGTGGCATTTATACACCATGGAGTATTACGCAGCACTAAAAAATGACAAAATCATAGAATTTGCAGGGAAATGGATGGCACTAGAGCAGATTATGCTTAGTGAAGCTAGCCAATCCCTAAAAAATAAATACCAAATGTCTTCTTTGATATAATGAGAGCAACGAAGAACAGAGCAGGGAGGAAGAGCAGGAAGAAAAGATTAACATTAAACAGATACATGAGGTGGGATGGAAAGGGAGAGATAAGGGAAATTGCATGGTAATGGAGGGAGACCCTCATTGTTATACAAAATTACATATAAGAGGTTGTGAGGGGAATGGGAAAATAAACAAGGAGAGAAATGAATTACAGTGGATGGGGTAGAGAGAGAAGATGGGAGGGGAGGGAGGGGGGATAGTAGAGGATAGGAAAGGTAGCAGAATACAACAGTTACTAATAGGGCATTATGTAAAAATGTGGATGTGTAACCGATGTGATTCTGCAATCTGTATTTGGGGTAAAATTGGGAGTTCATAACCAACTTGAATCTAATGTATGAAATATGATATGTCAAGAGCTTTATAATGTTTTGAACAACCAATAAAAAAAATAAATTTAAAAAAAAAAGTGGATTAGCGAACGCGGTGCTGCACACCTGTAAATCCCAGCGGTTTGGGAGGCTGAGACAGGAGAATTGCTAGTTCAAAGCCAGCCTCAGCAACTGCGAAGCACTAAGCAACTCAGTGAGACCCTGTCTCTAAATAAAATACAAAATGAGGCTGGGGATGTGGCTCAGTGGTCAAGTACCCCTGAGTTCAATCCCCAGTACAAAAAAAAAAAAAAAAGCAGATCAAAGACTTAGGCACTAGAACAGAGACCCTTTGCCTAATAGAAGAAAAAGTAGGCCCAAATCTTCACCATGTCAGCCTAAGATCTGACTTCCTTAACAAGACTCCTAAAGTGCAAGAAGTAAAATCAAGAATCAATAAGTGGGATGGATTCAAATTAAAAAGCTTCTTCTCAGCAAAGGAAACAATCAATAATGTGAGAAGAGAGCCTACAGATTGGGAGAAAATCTTTACCACATGCACCTCTGATAAAGCGTTAATCTCTAGGATATATAAAGAATTAAAAAAGCTTCACACACACACACACACACACACACACACAAAAAAAACATAACCCAATCAATAAATGGGCTAAGGAACTGAACAAATACTTCACAGAAGAAATACAATCAATCAACAAATATATGAAAAAGTGTTCAACATCTTTAGCAATCAGAGAAATGAAAATCAAAACTACACAAAGATTTCATCTCCTGTCAGAATGGCAATCATCAAGAATACAGGCAACAATAAATGTTGGTGAGAATGTGGGGGGGAAAGGTACAGACAAAAAGGGACTGCAAATTGGTGCAACCACTAAGGAAGCAGTATTCCTCAGAAAACTTGGAATGGAACTGCCATATGACCTAGCTACTCCACTCCTGGGTTTATACCCAAAGGACTTAAAATCAGCATACTACAGTAATACAGCCATGTCAATGTTTATAGCAGCTCAATTCACAATAGCTAAACTATGGAACTAACCTAAGTGTCCTTCAATAGATGAATGAATAAAGAAAATTTTATATATATATATTCCCCCAATGGAATATTACTCAGTTTTAAAGAAGAATAAAATTATGGCATTTGTCAGTAAATGGAGATGGAGAAAATCATGCTAAGCTAAATAAGCCAATCCCACAAAACCAAAGGCCGAATCTTTTCTCTAATATGCAGATGCTAATTCACAATAGGGTGGGGGCACTAGAGAAGAATAGCGTTACCTCAAATTGGGTAGAGGGAAGTGAAGAGAGGGAAGGAGAGGGGATGTGGGATAGGAAGAATAGCAGAATGAAACAGACATTATTACTTTATGTATGTATGAGACTGCATGACCAATATGATTCTACAGCATGTACTCTCAGAAAAATGAGACATTATATCCCATCTATGTATATCAAAGTACATAAATGCATTCAACTGTCATGCATAACTAATTAAAACAAATTTTAAAATTTTCTTTAAAAAGAATGCTAATCAACCATGCAGGGGAAGCAGCAGCAAGTACAAAGACCTAAACTCAAGAATGAGCTTTTATATACGTGACTGCATGACCAATGTAATTCTGCAACCTGTATACTCAGAAAAAATGAGAAATTATATCCCATCTGTTTTTCAAATGTATGATATGTCAAGATCATTGTACTGTCATGTGTAACTAATTAAAACAAATTTTAAAAAAAGAATTGAGCTTTTAATATGAGCAAAACAGGAAGTTAGCTAGCATAGCCAGAGCAGTATGTAGATGTGGACAGTAGACAGAAAATGCAACTGTAAGATGGATGTGGAGCCTTTTGTCAAAGAAAGGAGTGTAAATTTAATTCCATGTATTTTAAGACACTGTGAGAGGGTATTAAGTGGGCAAACAACATGACCTGATCTGTATGTTTTAAGATCAGTCTGACTATCCCAAGCAGTAGGTTACTGAGTGGAAGACCAGATAGGCTGTTGTTACCCTTGTCCACAAGAGAAGATGAATACCAGTTTTCGTTAAGAGGTTTATCTTATGAACATTTTCTTTCAGTTTGTGACTGTCTTCTCATTTTTCTAACATGGTGCTTGAATGAGAAATTTTATTTATTGGCTGGTTTAAATGTGTTATTCAAAGATTTTGTTTTCATCCTATTATCCCCCTTTAGAAATGATTTTTTATGTTTTTAGTCCATTTAATTAGCTGAATACTGCCAGGTATGGTGGTGCATGCCTGCAATACCAGCAATCTTGGAGGCTGAGGCAAGAATATCATAAGTTTGAGATCAGCCTCAGCAATTTAGCAAAACTGTCTCAAAAAAAAGGGGGGGCTGAGATATAGTTCTGTGGTAAAGCACAGAACTTTACAATAATGCGGGAACACAATAACTAGATAGTTCTTAGAATTTCCAATTGTCCAACTTACTTTCAAGTAAGTTGCAAAATTAGGTTTTTCTTCTACATGTAGGATCAGTGCATTGGCCTAAATGAAAATGCTCATTATAATCTTGAAGAACTCACCCTCACAATAACTAAAAGAAATAAAAAGTATGTGTATAATGAGGATATGTGGCAACTAGAATGCTCAGAAACTGCTAAGTATAAATTAATTCAAGCACTTTGGAGTACTACTTGGCAGAATCAAATGAAGAGAAACACATGTACCTTATGATCTAACAATGCCATACCTACATATATATTCAAAGGAAATGCATGCATATGTGTGTTCACCAAAAGATATGGATAACATTCACAGCAGCACTATCCATAATAGGTTAAAAAAGTGGAAACTATTCAAATGACCATCAACAAAATAGACAAATTGTAGTATGTGCACACAGTTGCATACCAGACAGCAATAAGTATAAATGAAAAAACTACACACAAGATGAAAGCATCTTACAAATGAAGTGTTGAATGGAAGAAGGCAGATACTAAATAGTTCACAAATGTTATATTTCAATTAAATGTTTACTAATAGCAAAAAAAACATATATTCCCACCAGTGTGTTTTGGTTTAGCATGCATGAGACCCTGGGTTCTATCCCTAGCATTAAAAAACAAAAACTTTTAATCACTGGTGAGTTCTGGGTGGAAGACTCTCCCCGAGACTTTCCTGTTGGTGATTCCCTAAAGATAGAGGGGGGAAAAGTGAAAGTAAGATTGTATTTAGGACATAACAAACTGGTCTACTACAACTACATTCTTTTGAAGTCTAATGTTTCATATTTTAAAATCTTATGAGAATTCCCTTTTCTTTGGCTATGTGTAATAAAGAGAAATATTTCCCTCAAAAATACTTGAGAAAACCTAAATTTCAAGGAAAATGGACCACAGCAAACCTGTGGTTCCTGCTACTTCCAGCACACATCTCAGACTTCAGTTTAAAAAGAAACAGTGAAATGTAGATTAGTTCTGGTTCCTGGTTCATCTGAGATTCATACTCCAAATGTGACTCTGGGCAAGTGACCTAAATATTTTGTGCTTGTGTCCTCATTCATATAACTATTTCACAACTATCTTGAGTTAAATGAGATGAGGTAAATAAATTGAGTTCTTAGTACTGTTAAATCTTTTCTTTCTCTATCCTGTAAGCAGTATTGAAGTGGAAAAAAAGTCAACAAACTGTTTGCTGCAATATATATATTTTAATTCAAAGTGAATCAACAGTAATACACCATAAATTCTTATTTTTGACACTCACCAAAATAGTCACCTGGAAAACCCGCTTTTTGTGACAAAGTACAGAAGGCTTGGTCACATTTAAATCACTGAGAACTAGAGAGAAATACTATCGCAAACTGTAATAGACATTACATCCATAAAAATTTTCCCAGTCCTTATTGTAATATTGCACAGTGCAATTGCTACATGGCAAACTAGTGTAGCATAGAAGTCAAAGCAAAAACAAACAAATCAAAGAAAGAAAGCCACAAGTCTAAAATCGTTAAACAGTTAACAGTTCAAACTTGGTAATCAAATCTATATCATTGGGTTCATTAAAACAAATCTTCCTACACCTTGCAGTGTATGATTTAACTTTCACTTAACACAAACCAAGTTTAAAATTAGTAGTAGAAATTTAAAAAATGAAGTTTTTGCTAACATAGTAATGTTTAATTAAACACCCTGAAAGAAAAAAAAAAACACTAAATATCAGGATATTTGATAAAAAATAATTTGCAAATTAAAATAGTATGCAAATATGCAACCTGGAAATCATGCAGTGTTTTATTTAAGAAAGCATTAAACCAAAGAAAACTGTTAAAAATGGTTTTAAATAGGGTATAAATCCAGATTCCTTGTCAATATGCTAAATTTAGACTTTAGCAGGATTTTGAAAAGTTTAAACACTTTAAAAAGCCCATGATTGCCTTAAGAGCAGTGTAAGTTAACTGCGATATGCCTTTAACAATATTATTACTGTAGTATGAAAATGTCAACCTTTACCATTTAGTCAATTGTTAACAAGACTACCTTGGCCTTGGAACTTAAATAACAGAAGATACACCATTTCAGGGTAGCAAACACAGCCCTGAACAAAAAGAAAACTGCACTGGTTTTGTACCTGTGAGATATGATCAATCTTTTGCACTTGGTGTTTCTGAAACATCCGTTGCCAGCATTGATTCTTTTCTAAGAAGTGAGCAGATACCAGTAATCTGCTGGACCATATAAATAAAATTAGAAGGCTGTGGAGGGCAGCAAATTTACTTAAATAGTGACTCCATAAACATGTCATCTGTAAATAATCTTTTAAATTAATCTTAGTCTACTTCTTTTTAAGTGTATTATATATATATATATATTTCTATTTATATAAAATGCATAGAATTGATTACTAAAAACACTGAAACTTGTGGGGAAAATTAAGTCCTTCATTTTCAGTGTGACTAAAAATGTACTGCTGGTTTTTATTTTATGATCTAATACTGTAATTTTTAAAATCAATTTCAGGCACATTTATTTCATTGATGATTATTAAATAAAACACTGCTTGTATTAATGGAGTAAAGAAAAGTTTATCCATTATTAGCTTATCATCAATGCTGTCCTAGAGCTGTCCTAGTGGTATGCAATTCATTTATTAAACAAACGCTGTAAATCCAAAACATTTGGAGAGTTTTACACTCAAATGCTTCGTACTGTTTATTCCAGTAAATGTTATAAGATTATATTCCAGATTTTTAAGGAAAAAAAGTTAAGTCAAGCCTGCAAGATACAGCTTTCTCAAGTGTCTACAATGCCAGTATGAAAATAAAAAATTAAGTTACATTGATACACCCAAGTTTTTTATATGCAGTGATGAGCACAAACATTAATAGAGATAAAATACTGATGCAAATAACACACCCCAAAATAACATATGCAATTATTTTCCATCATTTACAATACAGTAGTTACAATGACACTTCAAACAGAAAAGCAAAGTAAAAAAATCAAAACCCCAACTTCTATTTCATGTAATTAGACTTATACAGAAATTAGAAGGCTAAATAACAACTAGTTAATCACCTAATTTCACAGCTATCTGAAGTGGCAATCGTTACATAGCAGCTTATCTATGATACATTCAAGATAAATGATACAATTTATTACTTGTCTGTAAGCTAAAACACAGCCTCAGTTTAATACCTTTCCTTAAATTCCACCTCTACATTACAATATACTTGAGGTCTATGCAAAAAGTAGCTACCTTTTATATAGGAAATGGATGATTAAGTCTTTGGTGCTGTAAAAGCAACTTCATTTAAACATCACCACCATCACCACCAAGGGGGAAAAGGGGGGGAGGGGACCCAAGACACACTTCCTAGGAAAAAAAGCATGTAATTTCTGTCCCTGACGGAATGTATTAAATAAGCAACACCACCAACAAGCAAAACAAGTACTACAATGTAAAAATACTATAAAAAAACCCCAAAAAAACCAAAAACCCTCTCACATGCATAAATGAAAAATTGCACACAAAGAACTCACATCTTTTCAAGCTTCAATAGTAAATATTCTGCTACTATTTATTAAATACTGCATGGTTTGCCCAAGCTAAGATGAAACCACATCATGAATCAATGAGCATTTTGCATTTTCTTTCATTATCTACTCAATGTCATGCCTACTGCACCTCTAAACATTTTATTAAGTCCAATTATACAGCAAACACTTCCAAAATAAACTTAGATTGTATTGCAGTTTCACTTAACAGTATATAAAATGCTGTGCTGACAGTTATCAACTATCCATTAGATACTGTATCAATTTTTCTTAAGCACTACTAACTGCTTGCTTTTCTTGAAGCTAGATCATTCTGAAAAATCAGACAGCAGAATTCAGCTATAGCAAACATGCTGCCCTCTGAATAAGGAAAAAACAGCTACTATCTGAAATCATACCACACAAAACCAAAAATGAACACTACTCTATCAAAAGAAAATTAAAGAGTAGGTCTGAATTTTAAGTGCTGCAGTCCTCAACATTTATAGATAGGTAATAACATTAACAACCTCAAATATTTAAGGCACTATGTGTGGGAACGGTTTACAATGCAGCTGAGATTATTAGAACAACATTAAGAGCAAAGTCTAGGCAACATTTTGCCCATGCAAAAGACACATGCAAATGTAAAGAACAATAGCTCAATTTCTCAGGTTAAGTGACCCAACATTTATACACTAAGACACAGATAATACAATTCACTTGTATGCTGTAATTCTGACATATGTGCATCTGTTGCTCTAAGTCTGTACACAGAATGGCTTCCCAAATGTGGACGTGTCTTGCACTAGTTAGAAGGCAATTTTATAAAAAATAGCAGGAGCAAAACTGGACTTCTGCTCCCATAAGTCACCTGTCTAGAGTTACTACATAAGAAGATAACATGACCAAAGACAAGTTATACCAAATGTGCAAAACACATTAAAAGTGAGATTTTTAAAGCTCAAAGTTGTTTAAATTGCACCCAAGTCTACATGATTCAAAAATAATTTTCTTGTGCCATGGCTAATTTTTATTAAATACCATGTTTTTATTTTTAATCATATGTTTGTATCATTGAGCTTCCTCAATATACTTTTTTTTTTCACATATATGGATACTGGCTGAGTTTTGTTGGACTCAATGGAAATCCAGTATATGCAGGTGATGCTGCAATGTAAGAATGTGGTGGGAAGATTGGTTTGTATTGAGTCTGATGAATGGTTGGGGATGGTAACAGACGGGGATTTATGCCCACTGGGACTTGGTGAACTATGCCACTGGGATGGGAGATATTATAAGTTGGATGCTGTAACATAGGTCTTGAGGTACATGGAGAGGCTAAGAGGTGGGCCACTGGTGCAGCACTACTGAGGGTAGCTGATGATGGGTATGGAAGCAGAGTAGGCTGTCCTCCAAGGTGCGTATTTCCAGCCAGGTGGGCATGTACTGCTGTATGGTTAGGACTTCCATGAGAAAGAGTGAATGGATTACTGGTAACACTAGTAGGGATATAAGCTTGCTGTCTTCGATGCCCAAAATTTCCATTCCACTCTTGATGCCCAGATCCAAAGTGTTGAACCTAACACAAAGAAAAAAAATGATTAATAACATATTTTAGGGGCTGGAGTTGTAGCTCAGTGGTAGAAAGCTTGCCTAGCACAAGGGTTCAATCCTCAGCACCACATAAAAATAAAGGTATTGTGTCCATCTACAACTGAAAAAAAAAGTATTTTAAAAAACAAAAGCTTTAAAAAAAACTTATAAGATCAAAGGACAGAAAGAAGGAACTGTGACTAATTAGTCAACAGTAGATTGCTCAGAACGTTAGCTTACATTAATATAAGCAAAAGAGAGAAAAACACCAATGAGATACATACACATGCGTTGTAATATTTATTACTACATATTATTACAGTATTAACCCTGCCCCTACTACTGCTAGTACTATTACTGCCCCTAGCACTACTAACAGATATCATTGGAGTACTTACTATATATAAAATTAACATTTTATTAAACTCCAGAACAATCCCATGATATAACTATTACTTCCCATTAACTGTGGTTCTGATTTGTTGAAGAGACCTGGCCAAGGTAATATATACAGTGTGTGGCACAACTAATATTTGAACCCAGGTCCAACTCCCAATATTTGTGATTTTTTCTCTTCCCAACTAAAACACAACTGCCAAGCAGAGTGTCCAAGAGATGGGAAAACCCCAAAGGTCAGATGATCATCTCTACTAACACATAAAAAATATAGCTATGAATCTATGTGCATATGTTCTGATTTTAAAGAGTTAGAGACAACAAATAGTAAAACTTTGTCTAAGAGGGCTACAGATATAGTTCAGTGATAGAATGCTTGCCTAGCATGTTCAATCCCCAGCATTCCTCCCCACTCCAAATTTGACTGAAAACTTAACCGTATTAAAAGAAGAATATAAATTCTATGGATAATTCTATTTATCATCCTAGTAAGCAGTTTACACTTTAGTCACTTGGGTAATGAAAAGGGGAAAATTTATTAAGACTGCTTACAGTTTCAGAGTCCTTGTTCCTCTAAGGATGGAGGGGGGACACCTCTAAACTTGAATACTAAACACCTTTACATATTCATATATAAACTTACTTGGCTGAAGTTCAAATGCTGCTGCTGGAATGCTGATGTCAATTTTTGCTGACGATTACCCACTGCGGAAGGCTGGTTTAATCTTCCAGGGGCAGATCGTCCTTTTATTAATGGCTGGCATGTAGAATCTGGCAACAAACAAAATATGAGAGTTGGTCCTTTTTCCTCCCCTAATAAAAATTAGAAAAGTCTTTACGTATTTTGTACAATAGTGCCTTAAGAATCTTAAAATTAAATAAAAAGAAAAGAGAGCTGGGTGTGGTGGCACATGCTTACATTTCAGCAACTCAGGAGGCTGAGGCAGGCAGGAAACAAATTCAAAGCCAGCCTCAGCAATCAGTGAGACCCTGTATCAAAATAAAAACTAAAAAGGGCTGAGGATGTGGTAGAGCAGCCCTGGGTTTAATCCCCAGTACTAAAAAAAAAAAAAAAAAAATAGAATAAAATAAAATTATTAAATTTTTAAAAATTAAGTAAAGGAGCTTATGATTTCTAAGCACTAGATGATATCAGAAGAGATCTCCTCCATACAATACACAGGGCAAGAAGAAGGCAGAAATACAGAGATAACTTTTGGCAGTCGTATTTTCTGATATTCCTAATAAATTAAGACCTTTTAAGGACAATAAGAGGGCTGTGGCTGTAGCTTAGTGGTAGAGCGCTTGCTTCGTATGCATGAAGTACTGGGTTCAATCCTCAGCACCACATAAAAATAAATAAATAAAATACAGATATTGTGTCCATCTACAACTAAAAAGATAATTTTAAAGAAAAGACAATAAGAGAAACAGGAGGACTCAGTTTACCTGTGTTTGCCATATGCTCATCGGCATTTAATCCATTTTCTATTGCCATTGGTGGCACCACAACAGTACAAACAGCTGGCTTGGTTTCTATGTCAGCAGAAGTTGCCATGTCTGTGTTTTGATGAGTGTCTTCCACAAAACTGCTCTCTGCAAATGGACTGTCATGCCCTGAAGAGTCTGATGTTGGAGAGCCATCAACAGTATCACAACCACTTTCTTGTTCTTCATCTGACATACTACAAGAAAGCAGTTTTATAAGTAATATTTTTAACATTAAATCTGATATTGTGAGGTTGGGGCTGTGGCTCAGCAGTAGAGTGCTCGCCTAGCATGTGCAAGGCGCTGGGTTCAATCCTCAGCACCACATAAAAATAAATAAATAAATAATAGATAGATAGATAGATAGACAGATAGATAGATAGATCTGATATTGAGTAATATCCAGGCTCCAGTAAACTTAAAAGAATCTTACTCAGCTATTTTACATAATTATTCATTTTTCCTTTACCAACATATCATGTTTTCAAAGAATTCTAGACCCTAAAACTCATTCTCTATTCAATCGTTAAACCCAATTCCATCCTGTTTTAGAAAAATCCTTTCAGTACTGTATTTTTTCTCTTTTCCCCTTCCCACTTGATCCTTAGTGGTACTTCATAAAATTCTCCTTTATAAATTCTACATAATTTCATCTAGACAGAAGTATTGTTCTGGATAATTTAAATGAAATGTACAAACACACTAGCATGTGACTGGGATATTTCAGACATATGCCTTTTCAAAAGTCTTCCGGACTCTTCCAGGCAGAGTCTCAAATTTCTTCTACTGTTGATTGTTGATTGTTCTCAGGCTCCGACAAGATCTCACTGTTTAGAGTTTCTACATTACTGTTTGTTTTAATCACTAATTTCATACAATTTGAAGCATCTCTTTTTATATGTACATTTTATTTTCCTTTTTATCTTGTATGCATATTTATGTGTATATGCATAATTTATGTGTGTATATTAATATATAAGCTGAACACATCAATTTCCAAACCACATTATAAGTAATTTATAAGAAGAGAATATATTAAAAAGACTTTATAACTTCCACAGAGCTTTGCCTATTAGTATTTAATGCCATGTTTCCTGACTAAGGAAAAAGAGAAGTGTTCAAAATTAACTCTTAAAATTTTTTAAAGTATTATTGTTGACAAAAAAAATTCTAAAAACTGAAATCCAATGTATTTCATGAAAGTTCTTCTGGCTTATCTATTGAGATGTTAACAGATCATGCTGGTTATGAGAAGCTTACTGTCTTAGTGGCAGTACATGTCCCCAGCTAAAAAGAGGTCTAGAAAAGGAAATATGGACAAAACCATGCAAACACATCATCAATGATTTAAAAAAAAAAAAAAAAAATCACAGTGGCTGCTCTATAGATAGTGGGTCAGTCAGTAATTCATTACACAAAATATTCTTTTTTAAATTTTGTTCCAACAAATGTTTTTATTCAGAATTTATCACATAGTAGTCTCTGGAGCTCAAGTTGAAAAAGTGGACTTTTTTTTTTTAACCCTTTCGAAAACAGATTATTCTTTAAAAATTATTTCATAGAAATTTCAATTTTTCATTTGGAATTGTTCTATAATA
The DNA here is from genome assembly GCF_021218885.2 of Marmota monax. Lineage (NCBI taxonomy): Eukaryota > Metazoa > Chordata > Mammalia > Rodentia > Sciuridae > Marmota > Marmota monax. The sequence goes on along the minus strand of NW_026692072.1, from coordinate 463,918 downwards.
ATGAAAAAAAAATTCTACTAAAAACCTGAATCCACAAAAAAGTGATCTAGTTTAAAAAATCATGTTTAAGAGAGAATTCACTGTGGTAAATTGACAGATACTTATTAACTTACACAACAACAAAATAAATTATAGGCTTTTAGTAGATTTAATATTTATTACATAACTATTATTGAAATTCTCTTACCTGTTCGGTCTCTTGCAAGGGGATGGGCTGGACTGCCCTGAGGAGCTGGTGCTCAGAGTACTATCAGGACTACTTAATGAACACATCCGATCAATATTCAAAGTGCTCTGGCAAGCTTCACAATCTAGATTACCTTTACATCTAGTGGAAGAGGGAAGGGGAAAATGTGGGTAAAAAATGAGAAGATACTCTCAAAGTAACCAGAATTTACATTTTTAATTTAAGGATGGGAAATGTTAAGAATGAGCTACATGGACTAAAATTTAAAGCTTAAAAATACAACAGTAATCACAACAAATTTGATGTAGCATATCCACTTTGACTAGAACCCGATTATCTCATCTGAAGGTTTTACTCCAAACTAACAAGGTTGTCACAGGTATTTTTCAGCACTCCAGGGGCACCACCACCATTCTTTAAGGATGCCGAGTTGGGCACTTACTCTCTGAGCGAATGTCTTGGTGAAGTCTCTTCCTCATCAGTGTCACTGCTGATAGTGATCACACTCACTGCAGGACTCGGGGAATCGTCGATGATGATGGTTTGCCGTTGCTTTTCTGAAACCGATGAATCAGAGTCCTGTCTGACAGACGCTTCACAGCAATCTCTTGCCTCTACTTCTGAGTTATGATTGTCCTGTGTTTCTACACAACTTACTTCCTCAACACCTTTTCCATTTATTATCTTTGGAGAAATAAATGCTGAATGTGGGATACTGGTATTCTGCAATGAATTACTCCTGCAACCAAAGGAATAATTTGTAATTTCTATAATCAAAATATGGAAATGACATTTCTCTAATATATCTGTTGAACTGAACAATGCAAACCTTCACTTGTTCAAGTGTGTGTACATAATGCACTGACATATCAGGAGTTTTTGTGAAATATAGAATATTTCTAAAAATATTAGTGTAGATTGCATTTATATACATTTAAGTGGCCATATTTGGTAAATGTTATATCTGAATGTCTACAATTGCTACGTTATAGGTAGATAATAAATCAAAAGGGCAAGAAAGACAATCTTACCAACAGAAAGCATTTATTTCCTCTCTTCCTGGCTCCCATTCCATTAGTTTTACCAAAATACCTCTGAGAAATTGAGAAGGGAGCTCGCTTAGTGTTTGTAACAAAGCTATCAAAGAGGTCATTTTGAATACAACAGAGTGACCCTTTAGTGTACATGCAAAATTCATTTTAAAGATTAAATCTCAAAATGCAAGAAAAGTTGAAGTACCAATACCCACCTGTTCTGACACAGTTTATTTTTCTTGGTAGTGGCAGGCTGAGGCCAGACTACATGTGCAATGCCCACACTAATTGGCTGAGGGGCTGATAAAGTTATCTGATTTGTTAGAAGAGGCTGTGGCATCACTGAGTTGTAATGATTGCTGTGTGAAATAATTTTCCTAAAGGAAAAAGTTCAGAAAAATTAAATCTCTTCTTTATAGAGATCTATTTTTTTCAGACTATTCACAAATCTCTTGTTTTGAACTTACCCCCAGTCTCCAAGCCTTTGTGAAGCAGCCACACCCTCAGAAGTTAGTGTAGCAGTAGCAGGAGCCATGGGTGTTACCTGCTGCCAGGCAGGTACCAGCATCTGCTGTGTTCTACCAGACCATGTCTGCTGTGTCAAAACAGAACCACCAAACAAAAGCCTCTGAGTTATAGATCATACAACTCAAACTCAAAATGTATTAAAGTCACAAATAACAATTATAAAAGTTAAAGGCAACAAATATCCTACAAAAAGGATTGAAAGTGACCGACCCAACAGCACAGGCTGATAATAAAACAAATACATCAGTGCCTTTATTTATATGTCAAGAGGACAGCTCACGTGCAAAAACATAATGAATTATGACCAACCTGAGAGAGAACTCCTGGTCGGATCTGTAGAGGCTGCACAGCTGGGGCCTGAGTTACAAGTGGAACTGTATTGTCCACCCTTATTGAATAACTGGTGGGTTTACCATGTGCTGCAGGAATACCTGTGAAACGATTCAGTAAGAGAAAAAAAAATTTCCTCTGATTTAATTTATAAAATCATTCTAAATGTAAAGAAATAAAGTCTAGGTTTATAAAACCATTCCCTATGCAAAACTTTCATAACTCTAGTAAAGAAATGTACTTTCTATCTACTTTGTGTTACATCAGTCCAAAAACTGTTATAAAGTTATCTGGCCTCAGCCTGCCACTACCAAAAGAAAAACTCCTTGTTTTATGAATGCTACACAGAGTTGAGTCATTTATTTTTCTTGAAATTTCCATTTCCCTTTGAAGTTTGCTATTGTAGTTTATTTTCTTTTCAGATCGTTCTCCCACTGTAATGAAGGCCCTAGAAAGGTAAAGGCACTTGACATCCTGATACCCTGGCAAGTAAATGTTCTTATCATACAAACTTTTAACTATGAAGCTGTGGCAGGATCTGACATACTTGACAACAAAAGGGGGATATAGTGCATTTCACAATTCAATGGACAAGATGGTTTGTGAAGGGGATGGAAATTCCAGAGATTTCCAAATTTCTGAATGGCATATACATTAAGGAAAAGCAAAATAATAACAATAATAATAATAATAATAATAATAATAATAATAATAATAATAATAATTTATTCTGCCTAATTTGATGACATAACAAAGCTTTGCCCAATATGGCTTAAAGGACAAGTGCTCTAGTCCTCGAGAGCTGCTGGAACTCCAGAACAAATATGTTTCCCATTTAACAAACAGATCTACCTAATTATCCATGTGGAAAATTAAAAGTAGGCTTGCCAGCAATGTTAATCCCATTAATGTTAGTATTTTTGTTCAATGTATTGCAAAGTGCCTTCCAAATATTGTCTTACACAACTTAACTTTGAGACAAGAAAATATAAGCATGATACCCCAACTGAGAGCTTTAACTAAGAAGATTCTAGGGACATCATCCAGGGTCAAAAAACAATTAACTAGAATAAATTAACTACATAATTCCAGACTACTGTAGTAGTCACTTCCAATACCTTGCAAGAAATGTGTTGTTAGGCAATTTCACACAACTGTGTGAACAACATAGCATTGTACTACTAAATGAAGATGACTACCAAATCTCCTGGCAATGTAATCTCCTGCTCACCCCCCACCTACCACCACAGTACTGGGGACTAAACCCAGGGCCTTGTGCCTGCTAAGTAAGTACTCTACCACTGAGCTACATCCCCAACCCCAGACAACATGACCTTAAGGAACCACTGTCAAATATGCAGCCCTTCAATGACTGACGTATGTAGCGCATGGCTTAAAAATATTGTAGGTTTTTGAATAAAGGTGATGTTGGCTTTTTTTTCAGTCATAAAACAAAAATATAATTGTTTTCTTTTCCTACTGAAAAACAATCTTACATTTTTTTTTGCACAAATATAAGTGCTAATCCTAAGGTGACTTTTATCTTACTGCCAGTGTATTCTACTTTCTCACTCCACCTAAAAAGCTAGGTATGGATTAAGTTTTACAAAAGTCTAGACATTTCTTTTTCCTAACTGATTTTCTTGCCCCTTCCAAAACGTATGCCTTGATAAGAAAATTCTCTAAGAAATGGAATATAAGCACACAAGCAGTGAAATTATACCAGGGCAACAGATAATTTCTTCAAGGAAAGAAAAAAAGCATAATTCACTTTGATAAGGAGGAAACTCCCAAACCCAAACAATAATCAAATTGCCCTTAAGTTCTCTTTATTAACAACACCTGAAGTAAGAATTCCCTTCTATCTTCTCTCTTCAATAGCAATGGATTAGAATCCCAACTTTTTTTGACAGTTATTAAATTAGCTTAAACTTGGTCTTTGATTAGATTTGCTTTAATGATTAGAGAAGTGGGACATAAAAAGCTTATAAAGATTGTTTTACAGAGGAGAATCTTGCTGGAATGCATCTCACTCTAAAATGGTAGGTTTCATTCAGAGGGAAGGAATGGCTAAACTTTTCAGGTTACTAAATAATTTTAAATGCTTGTTTCATACATATAACTTATACTCAGATTTGTTAAATAAAAGTTTGACTAAGTCTTCTACACTAAAGTACTTTTGGGGGAGGGGGTTTCTGGGGATGAACCCAGGGCCTTGTACATGCTAGGCAAACACTCTACCAGCTGAGCTACATCCCCAGTCCTATTAAAGTATTTTTTAATAAGCACAATCTTACAGAATCTATGTACAAATATCTATATATTATATTAATAACATAAATACATTACCTATACACCATGGCCCCAGTGTAAAATAAAAAATTTAAGTCAAAGAGATAGGCATAAAATTTATTTCAAAACAGTCTAGGATCACACCAAAATTACTACTCCACAACTGCACAGTAATTACTTTTAAATGTTTCTTACAGATAGACTGGCACATCATGAAGGGGAGGGGTAAGAAATCCAATACTGAGATTTTCTATAGTGATGCTGAGTTGGGGAAATTGTCTACTTCTAAGGCAGATTGTCTACTTCTAAACCACTCATATACTTGCTACCATATGTACAGAAGAGTTACTTTTTTAAATCAATTATACACCATATAGTTAAAGGATTTATTTAACCTTATTGAAATGTTTTAAGACTGTTGCTCAACCCTGTTTAGAAATGTATCTGATAAGTCTCTTTTTTTATACATAAAAAATAAGCTCTGAAGAAGAAAAAAAAAAACTGCTACTCCAAATCTTCATGGAATACACCACAGTGTGGGGTGAGTGACCCTCCAACTGCCTCTGGTTCATGGGAGAGATTATCAGAACCAAAAAACCTATTTGTTAACATAGATTATAAACTCACCTAAGAGAAAAACCAGAACGTCTACCACACTCACTTTCAGATGATATATATATATATATTGATTAATTATGCAAATATAGCAAAATATTAATGCTTGTTGAATCTAAAATAGAATATATTATTTTTTTCATTTTCTATGTATTTGAAATTCTTACAGTAAACAGTTGGAGAAAAACACACACAACAGCATCTTTAAAGAGGGCTAACAACTTGATAATGTGGGCAATTTTATTACTAGAGATAGCCATTGGTCACTGCCACAGATACTCAAGGCCACCACTAGATCACAATTTCATCTTGAGAATTAACCATTTGTCATTTTTTAAAAATGCTTTCAGTTAACACAACCTTCCAACTGAGACCTTATATCCCATATGATCACACAACTCAAATTGACATGTAGGTCAATGAAAGACCACATATACTATAATGTTCCCTTAAGATTATTGCCTAGGGACATGGAAGCCATCTTAGTTTGTGTAAGGATGCTCTATGATGGACATAATGACAAAATCACTTAACAGCACATTTCTCAGAGTGTATTCCTATTGTTAAGCAAAGCATGCACACATATTAAAGAGCTGAGAAGAAAGCTACCAAGTAGAACAGTAGTTAAAGATTTGACTTGTTTTCACATGTTAATACAAACATGTCAACAAACATGTTCTTGGTACTTTGTTAGGTCATATGCGATATACCAAAATTTCTCAGAAGTTGCTCAAATGCTTAAGTGAAATTTAAAAATTCAAAAAAACTTCAAATCCAGACTCCTGAGTTGCTGGGACTAAAGGCATGTACCACCATGCCTAGCAAAGTACAATTTAAATGACAGAATACCTTGAATAGCTGGGGGACAGATAATCAGTGTCTGCTGAAAAGCATCACCACAACCAAACTGTGCAGTTCCCGCCTGCAGGGGTATCCCGTGGTGTACAACAGAGTGAGCAGACGTGGTTAATGCCTGTAACAACAATGCACAGCACATTACACACAGCAGTATTCCAACTGCCACACACATTCCTGAAAATCTTAATTCTACAATAAAAATTGACCCAGAACATGAAAAGAAAAACAAATTGACCCAACTAAATTAAATTTAAAAATTGATTTGTTGAACTCTACTTTTGGCAGTTGTGACATAGAAGAGCAAGTAGAAGATATGGAGAGAATGAAAGAGGAAAGTAAAAAAATGAATTTGAATACATTTGTTCCAATCGTTAGCTTGAAATTTCGGATTTAATAGAAAAGCTATACCATGTCCTCCCAGCACTATAATTTCACATGCCAACAAGAAACTTTTGTCTACCTCAAAAGCAAAATGAATACTCATAAAAATTTTTTAAGAGTATAATTATTAATTACCACAAGTTCTTACCTGACTTCTTAATGTTCCAATTTTAGTAAAATTTGCTGTCAGAGTAGCAGTGCCACTTGAAGCAACTGGTCTTAAAAGTGAAGTTTTGTTGTGATGATTTGGGTCACATGAATTTGGGTGGGACTTACAAATATCCATAATATGAAAACAGGACTTCACACTGCAAATGAAAAAGTTAAAGATGTTATATTATTTTAAGTGCTTATAGTAGTTTAAAATTATTGCATATTAACAAAAAAATTTAGAAAATAAAATTCTGATTTGCATTTAATCTACCTATTTCCAATATTCATCTTACTAGGATATCCTATGAGGAAAAAAATGAATTTAAAAGCAAGGAAAAGTATTATTATTACCTGCAACATTTTAAGACAAAAAAGCAATAGTGGGGGGCTGAGGTTACGGCTCAGAGGTAAAGCACTCGCCTAGCATTCGAGAAGCACTGGGTTCAAGCCTCAGCACCACATGAAAATAAAATAAAGATATTGTGTCCACCTATAACTAAAAAATAAATATTTTTTAAAAAAATCTAGTGGGTATTTTGTAGATAGCATACAACATTTTTGACCCTTATCCTAAATGTTTTTTCCTAAGTTTCTGTTTCTCCAGACTAATGAGTTAAATTTATCAACTATGTAGTTACAATGTTATTTTCACAGTGAGAATCAATAGGACATGCTGAAGTATTTGGGGTAAGTAATGGGGCTTCATGAAAATATCAATTTTAAGGACAATTCATAATAATAAATAGTGATTTATTCCTATGCCTTCTTTGTTAAGTCATCTTAAAATAGTAAATGAAGCTGGTTTATATTATTTACTTTATTCCCCTCCCTTAAAAAGGAGGTCTAGGACTCTTAAAAATTTGTAAGATTTGCCTAAGGAAACTCTGATAAGACCTTCAGATTTTGAGCATATATTATTATAATCTATCAAAAAACTCTTTTTCTCTTCCAGAATGCAGCGGAGCAAAGGTATGAAGGGAATGGAAAATGGAGTTTGAAGGACACGAAAGAACACAGGATCTAAGGTCTGTAAAAACTGAAATGTGTCTTGGTAGAGAAAACTGATAATATTTCCTTTTACATATCACAGGTTACTGAGGTAAAAATGCCATGTAAAACCAAAACCACTTGCTCTTATTTTCAGTATGGTTCTTTTGGAGAAAGAACATTGAACTGCAATTCAAATTTGTTCTATTTCTACTCTGCCATTTACTGATCTACATAAACTTGAACAACTTATCTATTTCTTTTAACTCAGTTTACATGTATGTAATGAAGAAGAATCATTTTTTAACACATTGATTTTCTAGAGATCTATATTATTTTTCAAGAACCAATACAAAACATTATAAGCAGACATACTGGTTGCTATGAGGAAAATCTAAAAGATGTTTCATATTAACAAAAGGATGGTTCAGCGTCTCAACTGGAGTAATTCTTAAATCTGCATCAATCAGCAACATTTTCTTCAATAGGCTAACAAATTCTCTTCTATCCGCTTTCTCAGCCAAAAGATCACTTCCTTCCAAATCCATCACTGTGTTCACCTATGAAATCAAAATTTCAAAACATCAAATAAAAATAAGTCATAGAGGGTAGGAGATTTAAAACATTATAGCTTTATAAAAATATATTTAAAAAATAGGAAACTACAATGATTTTGAAATAAATAAAAACAATTAAAATTAACAAATCCTCAAAGTATTTCGAGGTACCAAACAAAATTCAAAGCAGAGGAAAAGCAAATAACCATTTCTAATGTAGGAAAACCAAGTCTGCTTGCTAGGATTTTTCCTTTTGAAGAAAATATTTTCTACTAAGTAATAAGATAGCTAAACTAAAAATTTGATAAAGACATGCAGTTTAGCTTCTGAAAGTTTGAAAATTTAGAATCAATTTCATTTGAAAAACATAAATACAGCAATTACTCTACAGTCATTTAGAAAATGAGTAACATGCCGGAGACAGTAGTATACTCCTGTAATCCTAGAGGCTCGAAGGCTAAGATCACTAGGAGGATCACAAGTTCAAGGCCAGCTTTGGCAATTTAGCAAGGCCCTAAGCAACTTAACAAGACCCTATCTCAAAATAAAAAAGAAAAAGGGCTGGGGATGTGGCTCAGTGGCAAAGTGCAATTTCCCAGTATCAAGAAAAAAAGAAATGATTAACATATTTTGGCACCCAAGGCATTCAAGACTACTATCTTAAGCTTAGAAGATTAACAAATGTAACTGTGGTACTCACATGCGCAATATCATCCAGACTGTTGAATATGTACTTTCTGGCTTCTTTAGACTTCATTCCTGTCTCAGCTTCATGTTCTTCCAGTGTCTTATTACATATATCAAAGAGAACAATAATATATTAGTAGCCACCATTTGCAAATTTCTATCTCTTTAATCCTGGCACATTTAGTCTAATTTATTGAGCATTCTAAGGCAAGTGACATTTTCAAAAGAGCGACAATCAAAAATATAATTTTTAAAAGCACAAAAAAGTTAAAAAAAAAGCGCCTTGCTTTAAGCAAAGAAAAATATTACATATATAACAACTCCTTTTAAACAAAAACTATTTATAAAGTTAATCATTGAGAATTTACTGATTCCACCAAAGACTCTAGCAATAGAATCTTTGAGATAGGCAGTAAGTGGTTAGATTCAGTTCTTAGATTCAGTTACCATCCTATAAAGCTTAATAATATAGAACTGATTAGACAAGCACACAATACAAATGTAGTTATGCATATAATAGTTAAAAAATCATTAAGAGCCAGGTTCAGTGGCAAATATCTATAATCCCAGCAACTTAAGAGACTGAGGCAGGAAGACAGCAAGTTTGAAGCCAGCCTGTGCAACTTAATGAGACAGTGTCTCAAAAGATAAATAAATAAAAAGGGGAGCAGGGGTTGTGGCTCAGTGGTAGAGCGCTTGCCTTACATGTGTGAGGCACTGGGTTCAATCCTCAGCACCACATATAAATAAATATATTGTGCCCATCTACAACTAAAAAAAAAAATTTTTTAAGGGCTAGGGGTATATTTCAGTGGAAAAGTTCAATTTCCAGTACCACACCAATCAATAAATAAATAAATAAAAATTAAAGGTGAGTTAATTACACTGTTAGGTTAGAAAATGAGCTATTATTCTGAGAGAACTTCCTTCTTAAAGGATTTTAAAAAGTTCAAAAGGATAGAATGTAGTAAAATAAAAACAGGCATAGAAGAGATTACCTGTGCAAGAAGCAATTTAGAAAACTGTTTTTCTAAATATTATTTTTTAATGAATTACCTTTAATCTCCAACCAGAATGAGACATATCTGTTTCTCTGCAAAAAAATCTTGCGGACTTCGTACCCACATTTAACAACTGTTCTCCTGGTAAACCTTGAGTCTGAGAAATGTATCGAATCTGAAAAATCATTTAAAAAAATACAGTTAAATTCTTTCATGCAATAGATGTTATTTGAACACTTACCTTAGCCACTATGCTAGATGTTGGGTCAGACATGAAAAGGTATCATCTGTGCCCTCAATAAATTAATAGTCTAGTGGGAAATATGGTACAGTATTTAAAGTACCATAATAAATGTATGCTTCATGCAAAGACAAAAACGGCATACCTAAAATAATCTTATAGTCAAAGATCCTTGATAAAAACCCTGTACTAAAATTACAATACACATAAATATGGAAAATCAAGAGAGAATACCTAAACATTCAAAGCCTGGAAGTACAGAGGTTCATTAAGGGAAAAATGGTTAAGAGATAAAACTGAACTAGCAGACAAAACCTTATCAACAAGAAGTTTCAATTTTGTTCTAGGAGGTGATAATGGAAAATCAATGGAGAAATTCAAGCAAGAAACTAACAACTTACTGTCCTGTGCCCCCCATCCCCTCCCCTCTATTAAGTACTAGGGATTGAACCTAGAGTCTCTCTACCACTGAACTACATTCCCAATCCTTATTTAAATTTTTTTATTTTGAGACAGAATTCATTATGTTTCCCAGGCTGGCCTCAAATTTATGATCTTTCTGCTTCAGACTCCCGAATCATAACTTACATTTTTAAAGTAATGCCTAAGAATGGGTAAGGAGATAAGGCCGGAGGAGACCGATATACAGGGGCCTGAATTGAGAGACTGGATGGAGAGACAGTAAGTAGAGCATTCAAGAAATTTAGACTGAGAGACAAGATGTATTACTACTGAGGGAGTCTGGAGTCCCTGGCCTATGTGTAGTTGTTTCTATAAAGGAAGACACACAGTTATAGATAAGCTCTCCCAAGGAGCATACTAAAAACCTTCAGCCTCAGGGACTGGTTGCTCTGTTTGGAATACTTCTCCCAGTGTCCATATGGCTCTCTCACTTCCTTCAGGAATAGGCTCAAATGTCACCTTTATCCACAAGGCTTTCCAAGCCAATAAATAAAAGCAGGCTCTGCCCTTCTCAGCAGCCCCATCCTTCTGGACATATTTGTCCCCACTATGCTTTTTACCATCTGTTATCCTATACATTTACTTTCTACTTTTTTTACCCCATTCTCTATTAGAAACTAAGTTCCATGTAGGGAGGGACTCTGTTTATGTACATATATCCCCAACACCTATGACAGTGCCTGGTATACAGCAAGCCCTCAGATATTGGTTCTCTTACTCATGATTGGGAATATAGAATAAACAGAGGTTTAAAGGGAGAGAGATGCCAGGAATGGTGGTAATCCCAGCTACTCAGGAAGGTGAAGCATGAGGATTACAAGTTTGAGGCCATCCCGGACAACTTAGTGCAACCACGTCTCAAAAATTTAAAAAGGGCTTCGGATATAGTTCAGTGGTAGAGTACCCCTGAACTATAGAGAACTTCCTTCAATCAATCCCAGTAACTAAATAAGGAAAAAAAAAAACATGGGCTATAGCTCCTTGCCTGGAATCAAAATCTAGGGATAGGACACCAGGAGAGGCTGAGGGATTTGAGAAACCAACACAAAGACTATGAAACCCATTCAAGTGACTGATAGGCTGACATCTGTCGGGTGAGACTAAAGTCCAAAAGATCACCAGGACCACAGAAGGGGGACAGAATAGAGCAGGGTTTGGTTAGGCCCTTTGACCTTTTTTTTGTTGTTGTTTATTTATTTTATTTATTTATTTGTGATGCTGAGAATCAAACCCAGAGCTTCACACATGCTAGGCCACCACTGAGCCACAATCGCAGCCCCAGGCCCTTTGACTTTTAATCCTTCCCCCATATTGCCTTGGGAGCTCATGAGGTAGTATGGAGGTCCACTGTTAATAGCTTCTGGATTCAGACTTTCTATGTTCAATTCTTAGGCATAGGGAAGTATTTAACTTCCCCACAACCTAGTTTCCTCATTTATAAACAAGAGGTAATAGCATGTACCTTCTAGAGTTGTTAAGAGCATTAAATAAGTTCATGTGGGAGGGACAAGAATAGGAAAGATAGTAGAATGAATCAGATGTAACTTTCCTTTGTTCATATATGAATCTACCACCAGTGAAACTCCATATCATGTATAACCACAAGAATGGTATCCTAATTAGAATAAATTATACTTCATGTATGTACAATATATCAAAATACACTCTACTGTTATATATATCTAAAAAGAACAAATTTTTAAAAATTTTTAAAAAATGAGTTCATGTAAAGTATTAACAGTTCCTGGCACATAAAAGAGTTCAGTAAGTAATCATCAGTAATATTACTATCACTCACTCAACTGCCACTGGAAGGCAAAAATAATAATCATAATTTTCTTTTTTTTAAGTACCAATATTGAGGCTGGGGTTATGGCTCAGCGGTACAGCACTTGTGTAGCACATGGGATGCACTGGGTTTGATACTCAGAGCCACATATAAATAAATAAAATAAAGGCCTATCAACAACTAAAATATATTTTTTTTTAAAATACCAATATCCTGTTTTGAGGGTCCAAGTTTATCAAGGAAACTACTAAAATAGCAAACAGATAACAGAGAAAGGTATATGCCACTGATGCTCTTATCACATCCTAAATTAGAAAATCCAAATCTAAGGAGATGGGAAAGTCTATGAAAATCAAACACATTAAATAGTCTTAAAAACTTATGTGAGGGCTGGAAGTATAGCTTAGTGGTATAGGCCTAAATGTCATGCACAAAGCCCTGTATTCAATCCCAAGCACCACCAACAAAAAAGAAAAATAAATGTGAAAAAAAAAAATCTGGTCAGGAATTGAACCTAGTGTCCTACACATACTAAGCAGGCATTCTACCACAGAGCTACAGTCCCTGCCCCTATAAACATGTTCATGGATGCAAAAAAGCATAACACTCCCAAACCAATGTAGGATTCTTTTTTTAAAGAAAATTAAGGGTAGAGGAAAGTTCTCCTATCTTGAACTTAAACATTTAATTAGGCCTATTGAGCAAACATCTTACTTGAAAAAGAGTATAAAATCTAAGACTAACCACCAAAGCAAGGAGTCTAAACCTTCGCTACTATTCATTTACATTTATATTTTAGAAAATCACTTATTTTGAAACACTAAATTGAAAATTATTCAACTAATGATGTTATATTATTTTTTCAAACTCTTTAGAAGCAAAGTCACAAACATTCTGAAAATATTGTTAGTCTACATCAGATAACACCTGTTCCAGGTTTTGTTGGAGTTTTGTTGTGGTTGTTATTGTTGTTGTTTTTTTCTTTTCCTTTCTTTTGTTTAACCATCAATAATAGAATTTAGAAAACTTGGGTTTTGGTCATTGTGTTGTTTTTAAAATTAGCATTGTGACTTGACAAATCAATTTATTTTGTGGTACCTCCGTTTTCTCTCCTTTGAAAACTGGGAGGACAATGAATAGATAATCTCTGGGGTCCTTTTAAGTACTAACATAGGTAGTCCAAGAATAGATGTGTTAAGTCCAAATTCAGAGTATAATAACAAATCAACTTTGGAATTGCCACTAGATGGTGTCCTGTTCCAGAGTAAAAAGCATGCCACAGAGCCAAAAGTAGCGGTTGACTGGTTCCTCAGCACTTCCGAGGGATGATGGGACTTTTTGATGAGATTACCAACTCTTTCAGAGGTAGCAATAGTCTAACATCTGCATCAAAGTTAGAAGCTGGGTAAAAAGCTTGAGAGAGAGAGAGAGAGAGAGAGAGAGAGAGAGAGAGAATATGGAAAATTTTTTTTAAAAAAACTATTTTTTGGGCTAGGGATGTGGCTCAAGTGGTAGAGTGCTTGCCTGGCATGCGCGAGGCACTGGGTTCGATCCTCAGTACCACATAAAAATAAAAGATATTGTGTCCACCTAAAACTAAAAAAATAAATATTTAAAAAAAAGAAAAGAAACTGTCTTTTAAGAGGTATTCTACATATGGAGGAGGGAAGGCAGAGACTATAAAAAACCTGACCTAAAAGAGAAGGTTCAAGGGCTGGGGATGTGGTCAAGTGCCTCTGAATTCAATCACCAGTACCCGCTCCCTCCCCCAAAAAAGAAAAGGTTCATGGGTTGAAAGTCACTGGAAGATGATAAAAGTCAATGCTAATATCTAATAAAACTACATTTATCAATACTAAATGATTTTTAAAGTCATCTCAGGAACATTCAAGTCACTCAAATTAATTATCTCTTATATATTCCATTTGGTATAGAAAACCAAGCCCTAAAAAACAGAATTAAAGAACAACATATTATGTGATTGTCATGTGCGCTTTTAAAATGTTCTATTTTCGGGCTGAGGTTGTGGCTCAGTGGTAGAAGGCTTGCCTAGCACGTGTGAGGCCCTGGGTTTGATTCTCAGCATCACATATAAATAAATAAAATAAACAAACGTATTGTGTCCACCTACAACTAAAAAATAAATATTAAAAAAAGTTCTATTTTCTATTTTTTTCTTGCTTAAAAGTTAAATATCATATCACCTAAATAAAAATTACTATTATCCAACATAAGCTTACTACCAAAAAAATTATATAACGACTTTGTTGAATTTGACTTACATTTCCCATTAAAAAGAGTTGACTCGATCTCCAGAATAAGGAAGACACAAAAAGAATAATGAATAATGAATAAGAGAGCAGTTTCTCCAAAAACAATCTTCATATTAAAAAATCAAAATGCTAGTAAATAACACTGTCTAGTAACCAATGAACATTCCTAAAAACTACTATGAAGGGGCTGGCATTGTGGCTCAGTGGTAGAGCACTTGCCTAGCATGTGTGAGGCACTGGGCTTGATTCTCAGCACCACATATAAATAAATGAATAAAATAAAGGTCCATCAATGTCTAAAAAAAATTTTTTAAAAAACTACCATGAAAAGTATGTTTCATGAGGTAATTTCGTGGATCCTACTTAGAATCTTTAAATAGTATTTAAAAAGACTTCTAGCACGATTAAAAAACAGCTGAAAAGATAGACAAGGGTTCAAGTAACTTACAGTACTTGATAGTCTATATAATGGCTGTTGGTTTAAAACCAAAAGTTATGATGCCTTTAGAAGTCTGTGTATTTGAGAGGAGCTCAGATTTCATATGCCAACAAAGTTTGTCATGAAAGTAAAACACAATTATTTAAATGAGCACAATCCAGACCTTATATAACTACAGTATAAAATGAGATGTAAAAGATTCTCTAAAGAATTCTAAAGAATTCTAGGGCTGAGGCTGTGGCTCAGCAGTAATGCACTTGCCTGGAATGTGTGAGGCACTGGGTTCGAGCTTCAGCACCACATATAAGTAAATTAAAAAAAAAATAAAGGTCCATTGACAACTAAAAAAAAAAAAAAGAATTCTAAAGAATTCTAAAACACTGGTTTGGGACCTGCGAATTGTAACTACTTTAAGAAATTTGACTTCAACATTACAAGAGAGTTTTGAAAATCAAGAATCAATGTTAAGATCTTGAACTTAAATTCTATAATAACAAGTTTTGCCAGCTGACAAAGATACTCATGTGATTTGTATACTTGAGTCCACATACCCTTCTAAGTCTATTATTATTCTTTCTTTCTACCAATTCAACTAGGTTACTATGATAGTTCTATTACCTGATCATACTCCAAGGCTCCCGGATAGAGCGGCCATCCGAGGAATAATTCTGCAATCACACATCCCAATGACCACATGTCTATGGCTTCACAAAATGGCAACCCCAATATTATCTCTGGAGCTCTGTGGAAGGGAAAAATCAGTCAGGGTGGTTTTCATTTAAGATTATCTGGTTTCATCTGATATTCTAAGAAATGTTATCAAATGGCAGAGGAATCATTTTCTACTTTGCTCTTTCATAACTCTTTGAAACACAACCATAATCCTGATTTAAGCTGAATAGGGCACCATTAGTACATCAATCACTGTGATAAAATCTCATGAATCTTTTACACTTGTACAGAGTTTTATTATCATAACACTTTAAAAATAAGAAAAAAAACAGATCTTGTTTTTCAGACTACAGAAGACTAGAAATAACACACAATAAAGAAAACTAGCAAACGATTAAATACATGCACCATGACATCAACACGACTAAAACCAGACAGTGAGAGATAAGAACAAAGGAAACAAAACAAAAAGCCCAAGACGAAAAGTGGATCTAGATCTAGGTACTACTTCAGAACACAATAATAATAAATGTTCACATGATTGGGGTCATTGGTCATCCACAAAACCATGTTCAATGTATTCTCCCCTGAAAAGTAGAAAAGTATTAGACAAAAAAATTAAAAGTATTTTATTACTTAAAGGACTTTGGTTAGAAGTTGGAAAATGTACTCCATGAAATATTATCATTCCCAGATAAATTATGTAGCTACTTCATATGACTTTCCTGGGAGAAGCTTCATGTACTGCAATTGCAAAGGAAGTCACAAACATTACAGTTATCCTGGATTTGTTCATATGTGTATGTGTGTGCGTTTAATTTTAAAACAACCTTGAGGGGCTGGGGTTGTGGCTTAGTGGTAGAGCGCTTGCAAGCCTAGTAAGTGTGAGGCACTGGGTTTGATTCTCAGTACCACATATAAATAAATAAAATAAAAGTCCATTGACAACTAAAAGAATATTAAAAAAAATTGACATTACAGAGAAGTTGCGAGAATGGTAAACAAATATTTCCCCCAAAATCACCCGAGAATAATTTGCCACATTACTGGATGCTTTGTCTTTCCTACACACAAAAATATTCCCCTACATATCTGCAATTATAAACATCAAGAAAAGAACAATGATATATTGCTAACCATCTAAGTCTCAGAGCCCATTCAAGTTTGACCGATTATACTAAAAATGTCCTTTTTAGCAAGCAAAAGGATCCAACTCAGCATCAATTGTGCATTAACATTTAGCTGTCATATTCCTTTGAGATTTTTTTCAATATAGAATGTTTCCTCAGTGTTTCCTTGATTTCCATGACCTTGACATAAAATGTTACAGGCCTGTTACTTGTAGAAATGTCCTTGAATGTGGTCTTACTAGTGTACACTCATAATTAGATTCAGGCTATAAATCTGTGAAAGAAATACCACAGAAATTTGTTTTCCCTTAAACTGTATCAAATGGCACACAATTTTGATATGTTCCATCATCTCTGGAATGCCCTCCAAAGTCTCACATGTTAAAAGTTTGACTCCTAGTACAGAAATGTTCAAAGGTAAAGCTCTTGGGAAATCAATGGATCATGAGGGGTCTAAACTCATCAATGGATTAATCCATTGAGGGATTCATGGCTGAATGGACTTAGAAGGTGGGAGGTGATGAAAACTGTAGGAGGTAAAATCTAATAGTTAAAGGGCATGAGTCACTTAAGTCCAAAATATAAATCCAAGGTACTTGGAAACTATACCTTGTCTCTGCTCCTTCCTCTATCCATCACTCCACTCTGCTTCTGGGCTACTATAAAGTGAACAGTCCTGCTCTACCATGCCCTCTTCACCATAATGTTCTACCTCACCACAGACCCACAGGAGTGGAGTCACCTGACTGTGAAACTAAACCTCTGAAACTATGAGCCAAAATAAATTTTTCCTTCTTTCAGTTTTTTTCCAGGTATTTTGTCACAGAGATGAAAAGGTAACAAAACACCTTCCATCACTAATAATTTTCATGGTGATCACTTAATTAACATGGTATCTGCTAGATTTATCCACTACTGAGTTCCTCCTTTTCTCTTTGTAATTAACTACTTATGGGGTTTCAGTTTGAAACTAACCCATTCCTTATGAAACTTTATATTTATTCATTTATTGACCTCCATGAGTACAGATTAATAGACTCCTGTTTCATTCAGTAGGTTATAATTCATTGATATAATTATTCCCAGATTTGACTGCTTAGAAGTCCTTTAAAGTTTTATATGATTTTTGACATGTCCCCACATTTTCTGATTATTTCTTTGCTTTCTGGCACAGCAAGATAGTCTAGGTTCATGTTGTTCTTTTCCTGTTAAGGCCCCAAAAGCCACCATTCTCTGAGGATACCCGGTATTTCTTTTAGTGGACAATGATAAGTTCAAATGAAGATCAGAGAGCTATGGATTCTCATTACTATTAAGATGATTCCCAGGGCTCCCAGTATTAGAGAGAGAGAGAGAGAAAGAGAGAACACACATATATATAGGTACATATGTGTATATATACATAGTTTAGAAGAATAAACTGTTGATTTCTTAACTGAGACTTCTGGTTGTTATTATCTTCTAAGGCAATAATTTGTTTGGCTCAGTCAAGTGCTTGCCTAGTAAGTGTGAGGCACTGGGTTTGATTCTCAGCACTACATATAAATAAATTAAATAAAGATCCATTGACAACTAAAATGATATTTTTTAAAAAAAAATGTGGTCCCAGGGAACTGTTTTGTACTGAGGATTGAACCCAGGAGCACTTTACCACTGAGGTAAGTCTTTTTTTATATACTTTATTTTGAAACTGGGTCTCACTACATTGATGAGGCTGGCCTCAAACTTTCAATCTCCTGCCTTGGCCTCCTGACTTGCTAGGATTACAGATATCTGCTACTGCGCCTCTCATAAGACAATGATTCTCAAGCTTGGCTGCACATTATAATCATTTGGCCCTGGTTACACCCTACACCAATTAAATTAGATATCCTGGAGTAACAGGGTGTTTTCAACATACAGCAAACAAAATTACAAAGCAATGCCCTGCACTCAATAAATTAGGCCAATGGGAAGACCACCCTATTTTCTCCCTGTATCTTATATCAGAATAAATGAATTATTTTCTATTATAGATTTGGTATTTGCACAGCAAAGCTTGTATTCCTGGCTATCTGTGGCTATAATTAATGGTTAAGATTCGGCAGATCTTTAGTCAATCCAAAAGTATTTACTGAAAAACAAGAGCCATGGGGCAATGCTATGAAAGATCTTCAAAATATAATAAGAAGGTTTCATTCTTTTGACAAAATAAGTGGTTGTGCGGATGTATACACATGAATTGTAATCAGATGTAACTGAGTGTGCTAAACCATATTGTAGAAGAGAAAAAATAAGTTATACTAAACTATCAAGCCTATATATTCACAATATTATATAAAAGAAGCTAGAAAGAAACCTCATTTCTCAGTTTGCTATTGTAATACTCAGAACCTAACAAAGAAAATGCACTCAGCAAACATTTCTCAAATAAATCATTCCAACATAGTTTGAGGTACACAATGGAAGCATCACAATGACATTAGGGTTTGAAGTAGGTCTTGAAGAACGCAAGTCTACAAAGAAAGAAAAAGAATTAGATATAAGAGTTTATTTAAAAACACATATCAACTTAGATTTTAAAAGATGCAAAGCAAAACAGCAGTTCCAAAAGGATGGCATCAAGAAGAATTTACTACTGATTTTTAATCATGTAATAATCTGAATCCTAAAGAATTATTAAGACTAATAGGACGATCCCAATGTATATAAAAGCTTTATGGTTACTCTGAAACATGAAAAATTCTCCATAGGATTTAAAATTTGTTAATATAGAAATTTTCAATATTGCATTTGGCAATGAAAGAAAAGTAAGAGAATGATAGCACCTAGGATATGCAACTTAGAGAGTAAGAAGTATGAATTCTGGTTAAGACTAAGAAAAAAGTTTCTGTCAATCAGACCAAAACTAGTGAATTCATTCTGCCATTTGATACCATCTAATGAATGAGCCAAGTTTCTAACAGTGATAAGAATATAGAAGTATCATTATATAATATTAAACAGGATTTGCATACAGCCACTTTAGCTATAAAAGTGATAGAAAAGATATAAAAGTTACATTCACAGAAGCAAACTCAGTTCCTTGTTTTAAAATGTGAGTGAATTTTAACTAGAACTGTTATACAAACGCATTATCTGTTATTTTATCAGTTCAGTTCCTCTGAGAAGCATATTCGATGTGCCAAAAATCTTGTTGAAAAGATTCCTACAAGGGATTTTGAGGGAGGAATTAAGAGTAGGTAATCAGAGCTCTCAGACCTTGAGGTCTGAAACCTCCAGAAGAAGAGAGGCCAAGAAAGAATTGAGTAAAGAGAACCTCCAACAGCAGTGCAGTGACAAGAAAGTAAGGTCAATGACGAGTCCCTAAGCAAAAAGGATCTGTTAGAGGAGACCTGGCTAACAAAAATAGCCCAGCTGTGGTAAACTAACCATGTGGTCATTGGCTCAGAGGGCCTAGAGGAAGTGGGGCTCTTCACCTGAGTACCAAAGCCTGGTCAGCTGCTCCAGGCAGGAGGCTCTCAGGATGAAGGATCTGAGTGGCACATTCCATGGCTGCCATGACTAGCTTCCAAAAAAGTTTGTATTTTATAATATATATACATATCATAAACAAAAAACACAGTAAATTTCTCTGCCACTAATCATAGCATGCCATATATTTTCTACATATATCATAGGTTAAAAATTCAGAAATAATACTTTAAAACACTTCCATTCTAGATAACTGCCAGAGATTTGAGAGTTCTACAAGATAGTTTAACCACAGAAAATAAACTTTAGAGTGCAAGCCTAGCATGCGCAGGGCCCTGGGTTCAATCCTCAGCAGCACATAAAAATAAATGAATGGAATAAAGGTATAAAAAAAAATTTTTTTAAAGTGATCATAGCATAGTGATCACATAAGAAAGTGATAAGGGATTCTGAGTAGTAGGCCACTCTTAAAATAGATCTTCTTTTCTAATCCTACAGGAAGATCTTCCACTTATTTTATCATCTACCTTATCTCCCTTCTGAGCATCCATAATGTGGCAATATTGAAGATATAGGAGGGAATGGACATTATTTGTGTTTTTAAAATAGACCTGGTACACATTAAACATGCCTATTTAATGGGGAGTACAACGAAGCCTGATGTTTCTTTTATTTATTTATTTATTTATTGTTGTAGTTGGACACAATACCTTTATTTTTATTTTTTATTTTTATGTGGTGCCTCACACATGCTAGGCGAGTGCTCTACTGCTGAGCCACAACCTCAGCCCCACCTGATGTCTCTTTCTATAAATAACAACATAATTAGAAGGCAAACGTGAAACCCACAAACCCACATGGTCTATAAGTCATAAGGTACAAAGGTACTATATATCTAAATGCTGTTTTACTTTCTTATTTTGTTGTATATTTTAACCTAAATTTATCAACATTCATTATGAGCAAATTTTTACTGCTTCTCTAAATCTTGAAACACTGATATAAACCATAGGTTAAGACTTAAATTTGGTAAGCTGAAAAATCTTGTAAATGAGTATGCAGGCCTGTGGATGGTTTGTGAGACTTGTGCTAGACTTAGGAGACAATGTTCACAGTAGATGCTTCAAAACAATATATAGTAAAATAAGAAGTTACCTGAAAAGATGACCAACAATGAAACACTTTATTTGCTTTATTCCATTTTTGCTTATTTGTTTACTTATTTGTCCAATAACTGGCAAAAGAAACCCAACCCTGTTAGAAAAAGAGATGTCTTGGTCCAGAATCTCAATATATTTAGTTAAGAATAATTATATTTCTAATAATAGATAGATCCCTTAAGTTATCATTTCAAATGCCACTCAACTAAAGAACTCGTGTGCTGTTCATGCTCATTAAGAAAATATTGCATGTAATCCCAGAGGCTCAGAACTGAGGCTAGAATATTGCAAATTCAAGGATAGCCTTAGCAACTCAGCAAAGCCCTAAACAACTTAGCCAGACCCAGTCTCACAATAAAAAATTTAAAAAGCAGGGGATGTGACTCAGTTCGTAAGCATACCTGGGTTTAACTGCTAGTGAGAGAGAGAGGGGGAGAGAGAGAGAGAGAGAGAGAGAGAGAGAATAGAATAGAATAGAATAGAACAGAACAGAACAGAAGAGAAGGGGAGGGGAGGGGAGGGGAGGGGAGGGTATTGGTCGGGGGGGGGGGGGGGCTGGGGTTGTGGCTCAGAGATAGAGCGCTCGCATACCATGCGTGGGGCACTGGGTTCGATCCTCAGCACCACATAACAATAAAATGAAGATGTTGTGTCCACCTATAACTAAAAAAATAAATATTTTTTTAAAAACAGAAAATATTGGTCTGGGGCTGAAGCTAAGTGGTAGGAAATATATGTATTTCCTAGCACATGTGAAGCCCTGTATTTGAACCACAGCACTGAAAAAAGAAAAGTAAATACCAATCATAATATAGCTCCCAGCTTGAGTTTTCCTGCATACAGAGAATGCCAAGGCCAACATGAATATCTATTTAAAGTCTTCATTTCTCAAATAAACTAAGCAGAATGCTGATATACTTCAGCTTCTTAAGAGTTTAGGGATAGAACAATACAGATATGGCCAGATATGGTGCTGCACACCTGTAATCCCAATGACTCAGGAGGTGGAGGCAGGAAGATTGCAAGTTCAAAGTCAGCCTGAGCAACTTAGCAAGGCCCTAAGCAACTTAAGTCAGATCCCGTCTCAATAAAAAATAAAAAGGGCTAGGGGTGTAGCTGAGTGGTACAGCACTTGTCTAGCATGCTTGAGGCCTTAGGTTTAATCTCCAGTACTTCCCACCTCCTACTGCTGCCAAAAAAGATAATGGAGAAATGCTGCATCAACTTGAAAAAGATAAACTCAATAAACAAAACTACTAAAATCAGAAGTCTTCTCTGAGATAGAAGTAGGTCTGGAAGAAATATTTAAAATAACAGATTAAGATAATTCACACGTTACACAATTCACCCATTTAAATGGCACTCTCCAATGGTCTTTAATGTATTTGCAGAATTATATAACCATCACCCAATCAATTTTAGAACACTTTCATGACCCCCCCTAAAAAAAAAAAAAACTATATCCACCCCCCCCAAAAAAAAACTGTATCTATTAGTTGTTACTCTCCAGTTCTCCCAAACTACCCTATCCCTAAGTCACCAATATCCCTTCTCCCAGAATTGCCTATTCTGGATATTTACTATTAATGGAAACATACATATGTGGTCTTTTATAATTGGATTCTTTGACTTGGCATAATGTTTTCAATGTTCAACAATGTTGTTGCATGTATCACTACCACATTTATTCTTATTGCTGAACAATAACTACTCTTTATATATTTTATTTATCTATGGATTAGGTGATGGACATTTGGCTGTTTCCATTTATTAGCTACTTTTAAAAATAAAAAGTAGCCAAGAAAGGCCATGTCAGCTCAGCAGGATACTGCAGAAGAGCAATATACTCCAGTGCTAAAGAAGGTCAAAGCAGAGTTTATGCCAAGAACAAGTATTGTCTCAGAACTGGCCAATACAGGAAGAAAATGCCCTTTATGAATATATATCAGAAAGTGGAGAGTAGGTACTAGTCTTTACAGGAACTACAGATTTTTCTGTTTTATTCAATACAACAGGCTTTACGATCGAGCTAATCTTGTGCTATTCATTCTTCAAACATCTAAAACACTAAAAGAAAACAGTAAGAACCTCGTAGCCATAGTCTAGTAATCCAATATAAAAGAACACAGGTCACAAGTGCAATTCCCTTTGAGTGACTTTCATAAGACCTTTATGCTATGGTGGTATTAAAAATATATTTTAGAAAAAAGCTAATTTGGAAATACATTTTGGAAAAGCTCTGGAAAGATAAGTATTGGATCCTGGTAAGGAAGCATTGATTTCAAATAACAAAAATCATCTACATAGAGCTAAATTTATAACACTCCTGAGAAGGCACACAGCTGTCCCTCATTAGCATGTAATTTAACTGAGCCTTAGTATTTTCATTTTTAAAATGGAATTTTACTAAACTTACATATTCAAAAGATTTTCTAAAGGACCAAGTAAAAGAATGTGTGTAAAATGTAAAGTAGTATATGTATTTCCTTAAAGTATTTATTCATACTTTCATTGTTCTAATCCACACTCCTTTCTTCTCAAACCTCCACCTTCTTCCCATCCTGATTCCTGACTACTGTCCTTGCATCCTACTTTATTGAAATAAATAGATGTAATTTGAAAGACAGTTTCTACATTCTCACCACATCCACTGGCCCACCTGCATCTGTCAGTGGGCTGCTGCTATCAAGATAAGGCATCCAGGCTCACTTATTGAAGTACATAGCTCCGCCGATTTCCACTCTCTCTCACCACCATTATGTCCCTCTCTATGCGACAATTCTACAGCTCCCACCTTGAAAGAAAAAAGAAATTCTCTTGATTACATATCTTCCTTCAGGCTCCACCCCCTTCTGTTTCCCTTTACTCTTAATCCTTCTTGAAAGCTGTCTCCAATGGAATTCATCTTGAACTCACTCACTTCACCAAAATATAGTTCCTGTCCTGGACACCATCAATTACTGCACTGCCACATCTTCCATTTACTAGACTTGCATTATTGAATACAGCTGATTATGCACTCCTTCTTTAAAAACTTCCAGGATACCAGGAGAACACTTTGTTCTTCTTAATTCATTAGCTTTCCCTTTTCAGATTCCTCCGCTAGTTCCATATCATTTTCCCAACTTTCTTTTTTCTTCCATCCAGTGCTAGGAATCAAATGCAGGGTCTCAACCATGCTAGGCAAGCAATCTACCACTAAGCTACATCCCAGCCCTCATTTTCCCAGTCTGCTGAGGCTCAGACTTTGAAAATCTATCTTCTCTCTACATTCACCTCCCCTAGTGATCTCATCCAATCACAGAGTTTTAAAGCCACCTTTATTGTAAAGACTTCTGAATATGCATCTCCAACTGAGGCCTCTCCTTGATTCACGTATCAAATTGTCTATTCAATACCTGTTGAATTTCTATTACACATCTTAAATTGAATATATTCAAAAAGAATTGATTCCCCCCCCTAAAATCCACCCACCTCCAGCCTTCCCCATCTCAGTAATTAACAATTCTATTCTTTTTAGTATCTCAGGCCCAAACCTGGGAGAATATGCCTCTTGTCTTTTATTCCCCACATCTACCCCAGCAAATCCCCTAGAATATCTTCAAACAGGTCCAGAATTTGACTACTTTGCTCCCCTTTTACCACTACTACCCTAATCCAAGCCCTCATTATCTTATCTGGATTAATACTAGAAGTTCCTACTAGTCTTGTTTCTGTCCTTGTTTTCTACCATCTGTTCTCTATCTAGCAGCATGAGTGATCCATTTTATACACAAATCGGACCTCATCACTTCTCTTCTCAAAATCCCCAATAGCTTGTATCTTAGTAAAAGTCTAATTCCTCAAAATGACCTCATGAGGTCCAGCCTTCACCTATACTGTCCAGCCCTTAACTACATCTGATATTTCTATTATTCTGCCACTTGGTTTCTCTGATCCAGTTATACTGACCTGAGTATTCTCCTTTCAAATCTTGGTTCTTAAAACCATTACACTTAAAGATATCTGGGGGAAGACGGTTCCAGGTAGGCAGCAAGACTTGATCCCTTCACCTGTATTTATTTGGTTTTCTATTTAAGGTCATTGTATTACAAAGGCCTTCCCAGAATACCTTAAATAAATAGAAGCCCTCACCTAAACATGGCACTTGCACTTCACCTTTATCCTGCTTTGTTGTTCTTTATAACATTTTTTATCAACTGATAAATATACTTGCTTATTGTCTCCTATCCTCAGGCCCTACTAGAATACAAATTCCATGGGGGCAAGAACTTTCGTAATTTTTTTCAATGCTATAACCCCAGAACGCTGCCTGATATAATAGGCACTTATTCATTATTTGCTTACAAGAGCTGCTAGCATACATTCATTCATTCACAGGAAAAATAAGAAAAAATTTGTTCAATCAAACGTACGAGCTCAACAGGTATCAATCCAAGGGACTCTTATATGCTAGCCACTTCACATTTAGGACATCTGATGTATTTTATGACTATATAATAAAACAAATACCATTCACTGAGCTTTAACAACAGGCCCAGCACTATGGAAATAACATTTTAATACATTATCTCATTTAAAGAAAATATACTAAAAACAACATATTGTATTGTTCTTCTGCCCCAAGATAAAAATCAAGGTAAATAAAATGTTGAACAGAAGCCCCCAGTTGAGCAGAGCCAACACAGAGAATCATGAGAAATAATAAATAACTATCTTCTAAAGCAGCTAAGCTTTGGAGTTTGTCACATAGCAATAGATAACATACACATTGCCGGAAGTTTCCCAGAAAGTAACGGGACTGAGATTTAAATAACTGTTTCCTAATCCTCTTCTCTATACCATACTAGCTCCCATAATAAAACCATTTGACTCAGAAAAACACAGGAAGTCAAACAGAAAACCTAGAAAATGACCCAGAAATCACTTTTAGTAACTCAGTTAAATGATGCTCTCATTTTATTTTTTTACAGAACTGGAAAATACTGACCACTGTTTCTAACAGTTCCATAATGAGAAACCATCTGTAACAGGCCTCATATGATCCTTACCTCTCTTGGACAATCAAAAGAAAAAGAAGTATTAAAAAAAAAATGGGAAGAGGGAAGGGAAGGAGGGCACAGAGAGAGAATTTTTAGTGTCATAAACCCTTCTAAAAATATGCAACAGTAATTACATGAAACACATAACATTATGAACAAGGTAATGTTGTTTTATAAATTATTCATTTGATATTCATGCAAACCCTTTTAATAGACACAGGAGTAAGCAACTTTGCTAACTAAAGTCACGTAGTAAGAAGTGCACCTGTGACTCAGATCTGAGTTTTATGCCTTCAGAATCCATGCTTTTAATGCTTTTCACTAGTATACACTGAAATAAAAACTTCTAGGATTACTAAAACTATTAGACTTTAATCTTACTGAAAGTTCTCCCATGCCAATACTATATTTATCATTACTGTGTTCTTTTTAAATAGATTCTAAAACTAACCAGAAGGGCCTGGGGATGTAGCTTAGAAGAAAAGCATCTGCATCATATGAATGAGGCCCTGAGTTTGATCTCCAGCACAGCACAGTAAAGCAAAAACAAAAACTAAACTACAACTAGTGAAAATCTGTGTCTATTAGAAGAAAAAGTAGGCCCTAATCTTCATCATATGGGATTAAGCCCCAACTTCCTTAATAAGACTCCTATAGCGCAAGAATTAAAACAAAGAATAATAAATGGGATGGACTCAAACAAAAAAAGTTTCTTCTGAGCAAAAGAAACAATCCGTGAGGTGAATAAAGAGCCTACATCCTGGTAGCAAATTTTTACCCCTCACACATCAGATAGAGCACTAATCTCTAGGGTATATAAAGAACTCAAAAAGCTAAGCACCAAAAAAAGAAATAACCTAATCAATAAATGGGCCAAGGAAATGAACAGACACTTCTCAGAAAAGGGTATACAATCAATCAACAAATACATATAAAAATGTTCATTAGAGAAATACAAATCAAAACTACTTTACGATATCATCTCACTCCAGTCAAAATGGCAGCTATTATGAAGACAAACAACAATAAATGTAGGCAAGGATGTGGGGGAAAAGGCATACTCATACATTGCTGGTGGGACTGCAAATTGGTGCAGTCAATATGGAAAGCAGTATGGAGATTCCTTGGAAAACTGGGAATGGAACCACCATTTGACCCAGCTATTCCTCTCCTTGGTCTATACCCAAAAGACTCAAAAACATCATACTACAGGGACACAGCCACATATAGTAGCACAATTCACAATAGCTTAACTGTGGAACCAACCTAGATGCCCTTCAGTAGATGAATGGATTAAAAAATGTGGCATATATACACAATGGAATATTACTCAGCAATAAAAGAGGATAAAATCATGGCATTTGCAGGTAAATGGATGAAGTTGGAGAAGATAATGCTAAGTGAAGTTAGCCAATCCCTAAAAACCAAATACCGAATGTTTTCTCTGATATAAAGAGGCTGATTTATAGTAGGGTAGGGAGGGGAAGCATGGGAGGAATAGAAGAACTCTAGATAGGGCAGAGGGGTGGGAGGGGAAGGGAGGAGGCAGGCGGTTAGCAATGATGGTGAATGTGGTGGACATCATTATCCAAAGTACATGTATGAAGACATGAATTGGTGTGAACATACTTTATATACAAAGATATGAAAAATTGTACTCTATATGTGTAATAAGAATTGTAATGCATTCCGCTGTCATGTATTTAAAAAATAAAATCAATTAAAAAAAGAAATTGAATTCTATGCATGTATGAATAAAAAAAAAGTGAAGTATGAATATACTTTTGTTAAGAGAAATCTAGCTGACATTTTACTGATCCCTCGTTGTGATCTTGACTCTGTTACTCAGCTAAACCTTAAAAAAATCCTTCACATTAAATATGCAGACATCTTCTGGACACCTCTTAGTTTAAAAAAGGATCTGACTGTGGGAAACACTGTGTTCCTAAAAATAACTGCAACGTCCTTTTACAGAGGCAGTTGGGAAATGAGCTCAACAGTGGATGTGACCATCTACTAGTAACAGGGGTGATTACTCAATAAATACCAATTCAACTGCAATAAATCCTTGAAAATTAAAACCCTGTACTTGGCAAAAGACAGAAAAGACTCCAAATGCTTATAAGTACAGAAATAGACAAATGTGGATTTGTTCAAACATAGAAAAATGTCAGGTTAAATAGAAATTCAAGTTTTTTCAGCTACTATTAATGTGAAATCAACCTGGCAAGGAGGATCAAAAGGTACATATTTCCACAATATTTTAATTGTTACTAAACAAGCCTCTCCTACTATATAACAAAAGCTCAAGCTTAAAACTGCCAGTCATCTAGATATTGTATAAATTTTACATTTTTCCTATTATCATTATCAAATTAGATGTTAAATGAATCCATGCTTGGATTTTGCAGAAATTTCACATTTTTCCTATTATTATTATCATCATCACATCAGATGTAAGCAAAACTTTTTTATTTCCATTTATTACAAGGAAATTTTCTAGTAAAAAGACAAGTGGGAATGTGTTGCCTTAGGAGGGAAGGCATACTGGAGGTGTCCCATAGGCTCTGTCTCTGATAGGGCACGCCACAAAGGAGACTCTTCAAAGTACATCAGGAGAACTTACTCTAGAGGACCTCAGAGAGTGTGTCCAAATCACAAGGCAACTGAAATGTATGAGAATGTGAAAGAGCATTTTCTACAGGTGGAACTTCCACAGTAGAATGATGACTAAAATACATTAGTGAGTTTATTTTTGGCACTCTTTTGAATATCCCAAAGAATGGTGCCTTTTTTAAAACCACCAATAAAACTCAACTCTCTTTAAAAAGCAAATAGATGTCAAAATAGATGATTAACCACTTCTACAAATGTTTTCAAGTTATGAATGTTTTTGATATGAGAAAATTGTTGCCATAAAAAATAACATCGATACAGAATACCAGTCATGAAAGTTACTTTTATGACTATAGCTGAAACTATCCAATAACATTTTGAAATGTAATCAAAGTACAGGCTCTTAGATCTTCATTCAAATGTAGTTTGTATCGTAGGTTAAAAATAACGCAATTAAAAATATCCTTACTGCAAGGCCACTTAATGTTTTAACTATGCAGGACAATGATCCAGATCAAAGCACCAAGTACAGAGAAGAGCAATAATAAATATTTTCAAAGCCCAATAAATTTAAAACCTGAAGCCAGGTGCAGTGGTGCACGCCTGTAATCCCAGCGACTTGAGAGGCTATGACAGGAAGACAGCCAATTAGAGGGCAGCCTGGGCAACAGATTCTGTCTCAAAATAAAAAATAAAAAGATGACTGTAATCCCAATGGCTCAGAAAGCTGAGATAGGAGGACCGCAAATTTGAGATCAGTATTGCAACTTAGCATGGCTTGACCCTGTCTCAAAGTAAAAAAATTTAAAAAGGGCCACCAAGTGTAATCCCCAGTAACAAACAAACAAATAAAGGGTTTGGGGGCATAACTCGGTGGTAAAGTGCCCCAGGGTTCAATCACCAGTACTGGAGTAGGGTGGGGTGCCGAAAAGAATATAAGATGGCAGAGATTTAGTATACATGACCAATATACCAAATATATAATTTATAGCTTAATATCAAACAAGATAAAGTATCCATCTATGACTGATCAGTAACTAATGTTTTATAAAACTATAAGTCAGAAATGCACTTTATTTATAGACAGCACTATTAGCTTCATTTTATCTACTAATAACAGCTCCAAGACCACTCAAAATTCTTGTAATATAAAAAACTATGAGAATATTAACAAACATCCAGAGAGTAAAGCTAAAGGGCTGCATTCAAAAGATAATATGAAAATATCTGAAAAATAAAGGAAAAACAAAACACATTTCGGCTAGAGGCTGAAAGTGTCTGTTCTTGACTTCATAGTTTATATCTATTGAATATAGAAAATTTAATATTTATCACAACTCATAAACATGCACTATATTAATTAATACATGCATTTGTATTTTACAGCCCTTATAAATATTTTACTCTATGAGATAATAAGAAAAAATGTAATTATCCTTATTTTACATATGATTAGGAGGAAAATAGAGAACAACCCACTGTTTCTTAAATTTATTTCACTATGAAATATTTTAAAATTATAAAAGATCATCAAAAACACCAACAAAACCTCATCATCTGTAAGATATGTCTATTCTAAATAAGAAAAAATAACTGCAACAAATGATTGATTTTCTAATTTATGATAATTATTGGAAAAAAATGTGAAATGAGCAGTTATGAGGAGTCTGATTCTTTGCTAAATGTTTTATAAAGGAACTGGAGTTGAGGCTCACTTGTAGAACACTTGGTTAACATGTTAAAGCCCTTGGTTCAATATCCAACACTGAAAAAAAAAAGTTTATTGCTGATAACTTCATTCAATCCTAACAAAAAGCCCCTGAGGTAAACAATATATCATCCCACTTTAGAGTTGAGGAAACTGAAGCATGAAATTAACTTTTAAAGTTCTGGTGGTAAGTGTTGGGGCTTATAAGCAAATGAATCGAGACTTTCACAACAATGTACAGAAATCACTTTTATTTTATAAACTATTAAAGGTATTGTTATAAAATGCATTATTTATTCATAAGAACACATGCCTATTCCTTAATGAGCACATGTGAGATTAGACACTGATTCATAGGGTGATTTCTCAATACAATTTCATGTAGCATACCAAATTTCTTTTGCTCGCTCTCTCTCTCTCTCTCGTCCACCACCCCCCTTTTTAAAAAAATTTTTTAGTTGTAAATGGACACAATACCTTTATTTTATTTGTTTATTTTTATGTGGTGCCGGGTATCGAACCCAGTGCCTCACACATGCTAGGCAAACACTCAATCACTGAGCCACAATTTTGGCCCCTCCACCTCCCCCCACCTTTTTATTTTTTTATTTTCAGAGAGGGTCTCACTAAATTGCTTGTTCAGACTGGACTCTAACTTGTGATCCTTCTGCCTCAGCCTCCAAGCATCTGGGATCACAGGTGTGCATCACCACCTACAGTTTCTTAAAAGCAAATTTTACTTAACAGCTAAACTAATATATTCAGTATTTTCCTTTTACTTTTTCCCTCATAATTATTTATGATGACATAGCTTTAAACTTATTGAAACACCCAGAACCAGAGTTCCCAAATGCTAACACATTATTCTGTTTACATTATCCTTCTCTCTCTTTTTTAGATATACACAATGAATACTATTTTTCTGAACCATCTGAGATTTAAGTGGCAGACAACATACATCTTTAGCTCTAAATGCTTGAATCAGCACGCACTTCCTAAACACAAGAAGTCTCTTAAATATCAGTATATTTGTGAAAATCAGGAAATTAACATTAGTACAATAGTATTCAAACTTTGCCAATTGTCCCAATAATGTTTTCCTTTAGAGCAAACAACACTTTTAAAAAGTAAATAAATCCCAGACTCACGTCTCTTTAGTTTTGCTTATCTGGAACAGCTCTCCTTGCTATTTCTGTGGTTTTCATGACACTGTCATTTTTGAAGAGTACACACTAGTAGCTTTGTAGAATGTGGCTCAATTTGTGTTTATCTAATGCTACCTCATAAAAAGATTCAGTTTATCTGTTTTCAGCAGGAAGACCACTGGAATGACACTATCATCCTAATATTTTTATTTTATTTATTTAAATTTTTTTTTAAAAAAAATTTTGTAGTTGAAGATGGACAGAATGCCTTTGTTTTATTTATTTTGTGTGGTGCTGAGGATAGAACCCAGTGCCTCACGCATGCTAGGCAAGCGCTCTACCACTGAGCTACAGCCCCAGCCCCTCATCCTAATATTTTTAAATGTGCATATCAGAAAACTTGCCTGAGATTAATTTTCAAAGAGCACATTTTAATGCTTCTCAGAAAAGATTCTTATTAGCTGGTAGAATCAAATAAATACAGACTTTGGAGTCATGGAGATCTGAATTCCAAATCCTAACTCAGTTACAATCTCTAGACCCTCAACAAATTATAAACTTCATTACAGCCTCAATTCACTCATTTGTCAATGAGGGACTGCTAAGGTTTGGATAGACTTTGTGTCCAAAGATTCATGCAGTGGAAGTTGGATCCTCAATGTGGCAGGGTTGAGGTGGGGGAACATTTAAGTTAGACTTAGGTGCTCTACCTTCATGAACAGATGAATGCTGGTCTGCAGGAATGGCTTGGGTGTGGGAGTGGGTTCTTTCTCCAAGAATAGATTGTTATTTAAAAAAAAAAAAAAATCAACTCAGCCCTTCTAGTCTCTTGCTCCACACACATCCCTCCTGCAAAATCTAGTTCCCTTTCCACCATGTTTCTAAAGGGGGCTTTCTCCAGGAATGGCACACGCCTGTAATCCCAGCAGCTCAGAAGGCTGGGACAGGAGGATCCCGTGTTCAAAGCCAGCCTAGCAAAAGCTAGGCGCTAAGCAACTCAGTGAGACCCTGTTTCTAAATAAAATACAAAAAGTACAAAATAGGGGTGGGGATGTGGCTCGGTGGCCAAGTGCCCCTGAGTTCAATCCCAGGTACCCACCCCACCAACTAAAAAAAGAAACAAGAAGCAAGAGGAATTACATTATCAACTATGGTAATGACACGTGATACTGGCAGAATAGACAAATTTGTTACTGCCAGGCAGTAGAATAAATAATAAATGGTGCTTAG
Source organism: Marmota monax (assembly GCF_021218885.2). Lineage (NCBI taxonomy): Eukaryota > Metazoa > Chordata > Mammalia > Rodentia > Sciuridae > Marmota > Marmota monax. Next base: position 430,948 of record NW_026692072.1, on the reverse strand, counting down.
TTAAAGGGTATCCATACAGGAATAATGCAAATTAATCCCTACCTCATACCTTACACAAATATAAATTCCAGATGGTCAGCAGCTCCAAATTTAAAAAGGTAAAAAAAAAAAAAAAGAAAAAAAAGAAAAAAAAACTGTCTTAGTTCGTAAAGAATACTTTTGAAAAATAAAACTACATTTAACAATATCAAAATCAAGACCATATATTCATGTAAGATAAGAAAGTGATAAAACAAGCCACAGATGGTACTCTCCCTAAAGGTTTCATATTGGGAATATATTTTAAAATAATACACACACACACACACACACACACCAACAAGAATAAGACAACCAAGCACAAAGAAAATTAAGCAAAAAACACTTCATAAAATAGAATGCACAGTCAGTGAACTTGACACGGGTAATAGTAAGATGAGCATGTTCACACTGTGAAAATCTATCAAATTACTTAACATCTGTGTCTATAAACTATCTTATACTCAAAAATGGGTGTATTAATCATTATTCACACAAATTCAATGTTTCCCAAGCTCTCAAAGATTCTGCACACGTTCTAAAATAAGCAGCAGGGAATAACTATGAGATACTCCCTACCATCATATCGTTGTGTGTGTGTATAAGGTACTGGGATTCAACCAGGGGTACTTAACCACTGAGCTACATACCCAGCCCTTTGGATTTTTATTCTGAGACAGGGTCTCATTAATTTGCTTAGGGTCTTTCTAATATAGTAAGGCTGGCCTCAAACCAGCAATCCTCCTGCTTCAGCCTCCCAAGTTGCTGGGATTACAGGCATGCACCACCACACCTGGCTATCTGCATAATATTCTTTTAAACCATGCCACTCTTCTTTTATAGCTCCTACTTATGAAATATATACAATATTCCCAAGACTGTATTACATGCTTTACATGCATTGTGGATTTAACCTTCACAATAACCTGTGAGGTAGCTATTATCACCATCATTTTATAGATGAGTAAATTGAGGCTTAGAAAGATTAAACAACTTGCTTGAGGTGACAACCACAGGTGGGAGACCAGAATGAACCATATGAACCATATAAACATGTGAATAAATATGGTAACATAATTAGTTACTTGTCATTATTTAAGCACCATCAGACTTCAGTATATTGTTTCATCTATTTTATGACTTACCCAATTCTATCCCTGCTTGAAACAGAATATTTAATGCCCCATGAATCACTACAAAGCATAAAGTTTTCTTACAAGCCCTTAAAATGAATACTATCATATCCAAAATATTATAATGTCAAAACTTTGCTACATATTCAATGTGATGCTGTTTGAAGAAATTATATGCTAATGAAAAGCAATTTAGAGCAAACAACTTATTTTTAATAAGTTTAAACACATACTTCAATCATGTCACATAGCTTCACCACCATATTACTCAAACATAAATTCTCTCATGAATTTATTTCTCCTAAATACTACAAAATGGTATCCTGTTTTCAGGTGATTTTTATAATCCTGAATTGCCTATTTCTGCAATAATATTTTGCCATTTATACAGAAACTATATCCTTAGATTTCAAATGAAATTTTCATTTTTTATTTTACTATGACTCAAAAGCAAATGCATCATATATACCTACACACATATGTATAGATATAAATTAAGTAAAAGTGTTATTTATAAATGTTGATACAGCAGTTCCCACTTAAGTATACTGGGATTCAGTTGCATCTTCTATAATGTAAATTAGGGTAAAAGTCTATGAAAAATATTTTCTTACAGTTCTAAAATTATTTGCTTCTGTATTATAATGGCCTTACTACAAATGTTTTATCTTTAGGAACTACTGATGACTCATTTAGCCTTGAGGAAGGGGGAAAAAACACATAAATACCAATTCACAGTGCCAGAGAGCATTGTGTTACAAAATAAAATCACTTCCTATTATAGCAAGAGTGGACAATCCAGAGACTCCTGAAGTCAGCAGACATAAAGGACTCATGTTATAAGGAATTAATTGCCAAACATACTGAAAATTAACAAATGCTATCTGAGCAAAGAAAGGCTATTACACATGTTTAAAGTATTGAAATCCTTTTGTTTAGCAACCTTGTCACCTTTTTCCAATTGTATATGGCATGTCAAGGTCCTGACATAATCTTGATGCACTGCAATTAGGTTTCCAAGACATAGTTTGTGATATTTGATGACAAAGTAGATTCATATTAGGATTTAAGGTGAAGAAGGAACAAAGAAGTAATGACAGTTCTCAGTTGAGGACATATATCACTTACTAGTTAATATGTTGTTAGTAAAGTTGCAGGACACCAAATCACCTTACAAAAGTCACTTGTACTTCTACACGCTAGTAAAATAAATGACCCAGGAAGAAAATCAAGAAAGCAATTTCACTTATAATAGCATAAAAAATAACAAAATATTTAGAACTAAATATAACTAAGGAGGTAATAGACTTTTTGACTGAAAACTATAAAACACTACTGAAATTTAAAAAGACCTAATTCATGAAAAGATATCCCATGTTTCTGGAGTTGAGGATTTTAATATTGCTAAAATGGCAGTACTTACTAAAATAATATACATATTCAATGCCACCCATATCAAAATTCTAACAGTACTTTCATAGAGATTTTTAAAAAGCCTAAAATTCATATGGAATTTCAAGGGACTCAAAATTGCCAATCTGGAAAATAACAATTAAAACGGGAAGATTCTTACTTGCCAATTTCAAAACTTACTACAAAGCTACAGAATCAACAAATGAGAGTGCAGCTCAGTGGTAGAGTACTTGCCACGCATGTACCAACCTTGCCTTGAGTTCAATACTCAGCACTGCCAAAAAAAAGTTAATAAACAAATAAGTAACCAAAAAATTAAATCATCACATCTACGATCAACTCATGTCCAACAAGGGTCTAAAGACCATCAATAAACAAAGGACAGTCTCTTCAATCAGTAGTGCTTGAAAAACTGAATGTCCACCCATATAAAAGTGGAAATCCTACCTCACACCAAAAATTTAATTCAAAATAACAAGAAAGACTAAATTTAGAAACTAAAACAACAAATTGTTAGAACAAAACTTAAGTGGAAATCTTCATAAGCTTAACTTTTACTATGGTTTCTCAAATTTTATACCACAAGCATAGCCAACAAAAGGAAAAAAGTATATAAACTGGTCTTTATCAAGATCAAACAATTTTGGTCACATAATGATTAGATAAACAGCAAGGAAACAGCCAAACCAAAGAACTCAAGAGTATGTACTCCTGGAAAACTGGACAAATAGTTCCTTTATTAATCCTGACCTGTAATGTGGGAAGATCAGAAGATTTGAGGAGAAAGATTAACTAAACATGAGTTAATGACATCTAGATATTGTCCAAGAAGATACTCAGAAATTAGGTGTTCAAAAGGAAATGCAGCTAGATATTTCAAAGTTAAGAAAACTGAAGTCAAGAATAGAGTAAGATCTCCAAGAGGGAACTAAATTTTTTTTTTTAATTTTTTATTGTGGGTTGTTCAAAACATTACAAATTTCTTGACATATCATATTCCACACTTTGATTCAAGTGGGTTATGAACTCCCACCTTCACCCCATACACAGATTGCAGATTCACATCAGTTACATATCCATTGATTTACAAATTGCCATACTAGTGTCTGTTGTGCTCCGCTGCCTTTCCCATCATCCACCCTCCCCCCTCCCCACCTCTCCCCTCCCCTTCCCTCCTCTCTCTCTACCCCCTCCACTGTATAACCCTGAGGGTCTCCTTCCATTACCGTGCAATTTCCCTTCTCTCTCCCTTTCCCTCCCACCTCTCATCCCTGTTAAATGTTAATCTTCTTCTCCTATTCTTCGTCCCTACTCTGTTCTTAGTTACTTTCCTTATATCAAAGAAGACATTTGGCATTTGTTTTTTAGGGATTGGCTAGCTTCACTTAGCATAATCTGCTCTAATGCCATCCATTTCCCTGTAAATTCTATGATTTTGTCATTTTTTAATGCAGAGTAATACTCCATTGTGTATAAATGCCACATTTTTTTTTTATCCATTCGTCTATTGAAGGGCATCTAGGTTGGTTCCACAGTCTTGCTATTGTGAACTGTGCTGCTATGAACATCGATGTAGCAGTGTCCCTGTAGCATGCTCTTTTTAGGTCTTTAGGGAATAGACCAAGAAGGGGAATAGCTGGGTCAAATGGTGGCTCCATTCCCAGCTTTCCAAGAAATCTCCATACTGCTTTCCAAATTGGCTGCACCAATCTGCAGTCCCACCAGCAATATACAAGTGTACCCTTTTCCCCACATCCTCGCCAGCACTTGTTGTTGTTTGACTTCATAATGGCTGCCAATCTTACTGGAGTGAGATGGTATCTTAGGGTGGTTTTGATTTGCATTTCTCTGACTGCTAGAGATGGTGAGCATTTTTTCATGTACTTGTTGATTGACTGTATGTCCTCCTCTGAGAAGTGTCTGTTCAGGTCCTTGGCCCATTTGTTGATTGGGTTGTTTGTTCTCTTATTGTCTAATTTTTTGAGTTCTTTGTATACTCTGGATATTAGGGCTCTATCTGAAGTGTGAGGAGTAAAGGTTTGTTCCCAGGATGTAGGCTCCCTATTTACCTCTCTTATTGTTTCTTTTGCTGAGAAAAAACTTCTTAGTTTGAGTAAGTCCCATTTGTTGATTCTAGTTATTAACTTTTGTGCTATGGGTGTCCTATTGAGGAATTTGGAGCCCGACCCCACCGAATGTAGATCGTAGCCAACTTTTTCTTCTATCAGACGGCGCGTCTCTGATTTGATATCAAGCTCCTTGATCCATTTTGAATTCACTTTTGTGCATGGCGAGAGAAAGGGATTCAGTTTCATTTTGTTGCATATGGATTTCCAGTTTTCCCAGCACCATTTGTTGAAGATGCTATCCTTCCTCCATTGCATGCTTTTAGCCCCTTTATCAAATATAAGATAGTTGTAGTTTTGTGGATTGGTTTCTGTGTCCTCTATTCTGTACCATTGGTCCACACGCCTGTTTTGGTACCAGTACCATGCTGTTTTTGTTACTATTGCTCTGTAGTATAGTTTGAAGTCTGGTATCGCTATACCGCCTGATTCACACTTCTTGCTTAGCATTGTTTTTGCTATTCTGGGTCTTTTATTTTTCCATATGAATTTCATGATTGCTTTCTCTATTTCTACAAGAAATGCCATTGGGATTTTGATTGGCATTGCATTAAACCTATAGAGAACTTTTGGTAATATCGCCATTTTGATGATGTTAGTTCTGCCTATCCATGAACAGGGTATATTTTTCCATCTTCTAAGATCTTCTTCTATTTCTCTCTTTAGGGTTCTGTAGTTTTCATTGTATAAGTCTTTCACTTCTTTTGTTAGGTTGATTCCCAAGTATTTTATTTTTTTTGAAGATATTTTGAATGGAGTGGTTGTCCTCATTTCCATTTCAGAGGATTTGTCGCTGATATACAGGAATGCCTTTGATTTATGCGTGTTGATTTTAAATCCTGCCACTTTGCTGAATTCATTTATTAGCTCTAATAGTTTCTTTGTAGAGCCTTTTGGGTCTGCTAGATATAGAATCATATCATCTGCAAATAGTGATAATTTAATTTCTTCTTTTCCTATTTTTATGCCTTTAATTTCTTTCGTCTGTCTAATTGCTCTGGCCAGTGTTTCGAGAACTATGTTGAAGAGAAGTGGAGAGAGAGGGCATCCCTGTCTTGTTCCAGATTTTAGAGGCAATGCCTTCAGTTTTTCTCCATTCAGAATAATGCTAGCCTGAGGCTTAGCATAGATTGCTTTTACAATATTGAGGTATGTTCCTGTTATCCCTAGTTTTTCTAGAGTTTTGAACATAAAGGGATGCTGTACTTTGTCGAATGCTTTTTCCGCATCAATCGAGATGATCATATGGTTCTTATTTTTAAGTCTATTGATGTGGTGAATAACATTTATTGATTTCCGTATATTGAACCAGCCTTGCATCCCAGGGATGAATCCTACTTGATCATGGTGTACAATTTTTTTTATATGTTTTTGTATCCGATTCGCCAGAATTTTATTGAGGATTTTTGCATCTAGGTTCATTAGAGATATTGGTCTGTAGTTTTCTTTCTTTGAAGTGTCTTTGTCTGGTTTAGGTATCAGGGTGATGTTGGCCTCATAGAATGAATTTGGAAGTTCTCCCTCCTTTTCTATTTCCTGAAGTAGCTTGAAAAGTATTGGTATTAGTTCTTCTTTAAAGGTTTTGTAAAATTCTGCTGTATACCCATCCGGACCTGGGCTTTTCTTAGTTGGTAGTCTTTTTATGGTTTCTTCTATTTCCTCAATTGATATTGGTCTGTTTAGGTTTTCTATATCCTCCTGACTCAATCTGGGCAGATCATATGACTTAAGAAATTTATCTATGCCTTTACTATCTTCTAATTTATTGGAGTATAAGGATTCAAAATAGTTTTTGATTATCTTCTGTATTTCTGAAGTGTCTGTTGTGATATTGCCTTTTTCATCCCGTATGCTAGTAATTTGAGTTCTCTCTCTTCTTCTCTTCGCTAGCATCGCTAAGGGTCTGTCGATTTTATTTTTTCAAAGAACCAACTTTTAGTTTTGTCAATTTTTTCAATTGTTTCTTTTGTTTCGATTTCATTAATTTCAGCTCTGATTTTAATTATTTCTTGCCTTCTACTTCTTTTGCTATTGTTTTGCTCTTCTTTTTCAAGGATTTTGAGATGAAGTATGAGATCATTTATTTGTTGGTTTTTTCTTTTTTTAAGGAATGAACTCCAAGCAATGAATTTTCCTCTTAGAACTGCTTTCAATGTGTCCCATAGATTCCGATATGTTGTGTCTGTGTTTTCATTTATCTCTAAGAATTTTTTAATTTCCTCCTTGATGTCTTCTATAACCCATTGATCATTCAGTAACCTATTGTTCATTCTCCAAGTGATGTATGCTTTTTCCTTCCTTCTTTTATCGTTGATTTTCAGTTTCATTCCATTATGATCAGATAAGATGCATGGTATTATCTCTACTCCTTTATATTGTCTAAGAGTTGCCCTGTGACATAATATATGATCTATTTTTGAGAAGGATCCATGTGCTGCTGAGAAAAAAGTGTAACTGCTTGATGTTGGGTGGTATACTCTATATATGCCAATTAGGTCTAGGTTATTAATAGTGTTATTGAGTTCTATAGTTTCCTTATTCAACTTTTGTTTGGAAGATCTTTCCAGTGGCGAGAGAGGTGTGTTGAAGTCTCCCATGATTATGGTGTGGTGGTCTATTAGACTCTTGAACTTGAGAAGAGTTTGTTTGACGAACATAGCTGCAACATTGTTTGGGGCATAAATATTTATGATTGTTATGTCTTGTTGGTGTATGGTTCCCTTAAGCAGTATGTAGTGTCCCTCTTTATCTCTTTTGATTAACTTTGGCTTGAAATCTATTTTATTTGATATGAGTATGGACACGCCTGCTTGTTTCCGAAGTCCATATGAGTGATATGATTTTTCCCAACCTTTCACCTTCAGCCTATGTATGTCTTTTCCTATCAAATGCGTCTCCTGTAGGCAGCATATTGTTGGGTCTTGTTTTGTGATCCATTCTACTAGCCTGTGTCTCTTAATTGGTGAGTTTAAGCCATTAACATTTAGGGTTATTATTGAGATATGGGTTGTTCTTCCAGCCATATTTGTTTATTTCTGTTACTAAACATGGTTTGTTTTCCTCTTTGATTATTCCCCCCCCCCTTTACTGTCCTACCTCCCACTGTTGGTTTTCATTGTTATTTTCCATTTCCTCTTCCTGTAATACTTTGGCGAGGATGTTTTGAAGAGATGGTTTTCTAGCTGCGAATTCTTTAAACTTTTGTTTATCGTGGAAGGTTTTAATTTCATTCTCCATCCTGAAGCTTAATTTCGCTGGATACACAATTCTTGGTTGGAACCCATTTTCTTTCAGTGTTTGAAATATGTTATTCCAGGATCTTCTAGCTTTCAGAGTCTGTGTTGAAAGATCAGCTGTTATCCTGATTGGCTTGCCCCTAAATGTAATCTGCTTCCTTTCTCTTGTAGCTTTTAAAATTCTCTCCTTATTCTGTATGTTGGGCATCTTCATTATAATGTGTCTAGGTGTGGATCTCTTATGATTTTGCACATTCGGCGTCCTGTAGGCTTCTAGGATTTGGGATTCTGTCTCATTCTTCAAGTCTGGGAAGTTTTCTTGTATTATTTCATTGAATAGACTGCTCATTCCTTTGGTTTGGAGCTCTGTACCTTCCTGTATCCCAATGACTCTTAAGTTTGGTCTCTTAATGTTATCCCATATTTCTTGGATGTTCTGCTCATGGTTTCTTAACAGTCTTGCTGAGCTGTCTATGTTCTTTTCCAGTTGAAATACTTTGTCTTCATTGTCTGATGTTCTATCTTCTAAGTGTTCTACTCTGTTGGTAGTATTCTCCATTGAGTTTTTAAGTTGGTTTATTGCTTCCTGCATTTCTAGGATTTCTGATTGCTTGTTTTTTATAACCTCTATCTCCCTGTATAGTTGATCCTTTGCTTCCTGGATTTGTTTGCGTAATTCGTTGTCGAAGTGATCTTTCACTGTCTGATTTTGCTGTTTAACGTCTTCCTTGATACTCCAGATCATCTGAAGCATGTATATCCTGAATTCTTTATCTGACATTCCATCTGCTGCAGCTGTTACCTCTTCTAAAGTTGCGTTGACCTGCATTGCTTGTGGTCCTTTCTTTCCTTGTCTTTTCATACTGCTTGCGTATCTTTCCTGCAGGTGCGGGCGGCGGCTCTGCTCTCTCCTTATTCCAATTGGGGTGTTGTGGCTACCACGCCGGCAGGTCACTGGGCCTGTTCTGGGAGCTGGTGGCGGCTCTGTTCTGCCCCTACTCCAATTGGGGTGACGAGTGTACCACGCCGGCAGGCCACCGGGCCTGATCCGCCGGTCGGTTGCAGGTTTGCCTACCCTGCAGGCGCGGGCGGCAGCTCTACTCTGCCCCTACTCCAAATGGGGTGACGTGTCTGTCGTACCAGCAGGCCACTGGGCCTGTCCCGCTGGTCGGTCGCAGATCTGCCCACCTTTCGGGCACGGGTGGAGGCTCTGCTTTGCCCCTACTCCAATTGGGGTGTCGTGACTACCCCGCCTGCAGGACGCTGGGTCTGTTCCTGGCAAGGGAGGCGACTCTGCTCTGTCACTACTCCAATTAGGGTGGTGTTTGTACCACGCCGGCAGGCTCCTGGGCCTGATCCGCCGGTCTGTTGTAGGTCTGCCTACCTTGAAGGTGCGGGCGGCGGATCTGCCCTGCCCCTCCTACCACGCCTGCGGACCCCTGGGCCTGATCTGCAGGTTGATCACTGGTCTGCTCACCCTGCGGGCACGGGTGGCGGTTCCGCTCCGCCCCCACTCCAATTGGGGTCACGTGACCACCACACCGGCAGGGCCTGATCCGGGCGTGGGAGAAGGATCTGCTCTGCCCCTACTCGAGTTGGGGTGACGTGTACACCACACTGGCAGGCCACTGGGCCTGACCCGCCAGGCTGTCACAGGTCTGTTTACCTTGCAAGCGCGAAGGGCAGCTCTGCCCTGCCCCTCCTACCACGCCCATGTACTACTGGGTCGTGGGTCTGCCCACCTGGCGGGTGTGGGTGGCGGCTCCGCTCCGCCCCCTCTCCAATTGGGGTCACGCGGTCACCACGCTGGCGAGCCGCTGGGCCTGCTCCGGGGGCTGGCGGCGGCCCGGCTCCTTCCCTCTGGCTCGAGGACAAATTGAGGAGACTCAGGTGACTGAGCCTCACCCCCCTTACCAGGAGACCAACTGCTTATGTCACCGCTGGTATTGATGAAGATCTCTCCTCCACCGCTTTCTGCTGACATCAGAAGTCTGCCATGTTGGTATCCTATGCGAATGGCAGCATTTCGTTCCCCTTGCCGGGCAACCCAAGCAACGGGTGAGTCCTGACCAGCCCTCAGCAGGACCCGGACCGAGACACAGTTTCCGCGGGCTCCTAGCCCCGGTCCAGGGAAGTTCCGGGAGCCGGAACTCGGCCGCTCCGTGCTCGGTGTAAGCTCCTATAAGTGTAAGCTCCAAGAAGCAGCCCCCGCGGGCTCAGTTCCGGGAGCCGGAATTCGGCTTCTTAGTGCTTGGTGTATGCTCTGATAGTAGCAGGGTCCAAGAAGCAGCCTCCGCGGGCTCCGCAGCCCTGAGCCAGGGCAGTTCCGGGACGGTTCCGGGAGCCGGAACTCAGCCGCTCCGTGCTCGGTGTAAGCTCCTATAAGTGTAAGCTCCAAGAAGCAGTCCCCGCGGGCTCAGTTCCGGGAGCTGGAATTCGGCTTCTTGGTGCTTGGTGTTTGCTCTGATAGTAGCAGGGTCCAAGAAGCAGCCTCCGCAGGCTCCGCAGCCCTGAGCCAGGGCGGTTCCGGGACGGTTCCGGGAGCTGGAACTCGGCCGCCCCGCGCTCCGTGTTCACTCCGATAAGATCAGATTTTAAGAAGCACCCAGGCACTGAACCCTAGCAATCTGTCTGTGAGCCACAGGCGAATTGCAGCCTGAAATTACCTGTTCTATGGCTGAATGAGCTGCGGTCAGTCAAAAACAGGTGTGGTGACGTCAGTTTACCAACATGGTGGCTGCTGGCCTCCTCTGTGGTCTGACCGGTGTGGAGAACCGAGATGGACCGCTTCCTTCCCCCGTCTCAAACCCAGAATTCAGCCCTGAGTGCAGTGCTTGCGCGGCTGGCAGAAACTGCAGCACTGTAACCCTGCGTCTCTATCCCAGCGCGCGTTGCAGACTCTAGCCGCGGGGCGATTTGCTGAATAAGCAGTTTTACCCTCCGTGCGACAAACCTCTCGCGTTTGAGTCCCCGTAGCCGATCCTCGTGCGATGGAAATCCTTCCTCCAGGTTCCGGCGCACCCCACTATTGCTGGAAATTCCTAACAAGATATCCTTTAGCCGTCCTGACTTGTCATACTCCCACACAGTGAAGCAGCACACGGGGGTAATGCACTCCCCTCGCCGCCATCTTCTTCAATATCGGAACTAAATTTTTTTAAGGGGAAATGGACTGAGACTGAATCTTGAAGACAATATTCATTTGAACTTTTTCAACCAATAAAGTTTGTCAGAGAAATGAAAGAGGAACTTGATGGTACAGTGCTAGGGAAGCCAACAAAGGAAGTTTCAGTAACATGAAGCACAAACAGTGCTATGACAGAAGTCTAGCCAGTTGAGGCCTTAAAAAATACGTACAGTGGTGTACACCTGTAATCCCAACAACTCAAGAGGCTAAGGCAGGAGAATCACAATACTAAAGACAGCCAGTCTAGCTCAGTGGTAAATCACTCCTGGGTTCGATCCCCAGTACCGAAACACACACACACACAAAGACATAGGGCCCTCGGTTTGATGCCTAGCATCACAAAATAAATTAATTTTTTGAAAAATTATATTTATGTAAATATCTATGAAATTACGTTTATATGGCAAAAAAAACCATCATATTTGGTAATTAACAAGTTATCAATGTCTTTCCCAAAAGCAGTTTGAGGAAAATAGGGGGAAATCCCCAGAGTATGGGATTAAAGAGGTAAAACTAAGCTGAAATGAGTTCTGCAATTTAGTAGCCATGTACTACTCAATAAGTTGCTTAATGAATCTGAATCTCAATTTCCCTATCAGTAAAATGAAGATAGTATTACCACTTACTATAGTTATTATAAGGATTAAGTATAATTATGTAAATTTTCTAGCACAGTGAAACTTAGCTGGGACTAAGTAGATAATCAATGCCATTCTTTCATGAATTCTGTTCACTTTTATATTCTCGACCCCTGAATTAAAAAAAAAAAATCTACCACTATGACATGACAGAGAATACAGATCTAAAAAAAATTTTAATGCAGAGAAAAGTGGTAAAAAATTTAAAATTCAAAATTAACTTTTTTTCCTATTCAAGTCCAATCATCTTTAAAAAAAGATGCGTCCTTGTGATAACAAGAATGAGAAGGGCATTTTCACATGCTATTAAAAGAGATTATAAACTGGAATAGTACATTTCTGGAAGGAAGCATGGCATTGTCCATCAGCAAAATTGTCCACCAACCTTTGACTTAACAATTCTCCCTTTTAAAATATGCTATGGAAATGTCCCTGTAACTATCCAAGGTCAAATAAGAAAGTTCTCTGTGGCAATATTGGAAAACTAAATCTATATCATAGAAGTCTGGTTAAATAAAACACATTTTATAAAATTACGAAAAGGACAGGCTGGGGTTGTACCTCAGTAGTTGAACATCTGCCTTAGCATGTGTGAGGCACAGGGTTTGATTCTCAGCACTACAAATAAATAAATAAATAAATAAATAAATAAATAAATAAATAAATAAATAAAAGTCCATCAAGAACTTAAAAAAAAAAAAAGGAGAGAGAGAGAGAGAGAAATTACAAAATGGAGCCGGGATACAAGAGAAATTATTCCTGTTTTACTTCATACCCTTCTTTATTAATATAGGATTTTTTTCTGACAGCCTCTATTTCTTACACAATTTAATATTCTGCAACCTGTACACTTGGAAAAATGAGAAATTATACCCCATTTGAATCAAATGTATGATATGTCAAGATCATTGTATTGTCATGAGCAACTAATAAAAAAATTAGATCTAAAAAAAATATTAAATCAAATAATTTTTAACTATATTGGCTTTTAGATAAATGAAACAAAATTTTTTGTGATTCAGTTTTTCCTCACAAAGGAAATATTTATTCTTTTGAATGTCAAAGTTTAGTGCCTATTAGATTCTCTCTCCTAAGTAATACAATCTCTCCACACCAGCTGATACCTAAATTATTCACTGGCCACTGAACTGGCACTCTTCCATGGTAGCACACCCATTGTTATTAACATTTGGGGTGCTGAATTCCTGGGAAGATGCTAAAGACTCAGAAATGGAATAGGCACAAATGCTTAGAGATATATGATGTCAAGAGTGACACCTGATCCATGATATCATTACATTCTATTGTCATAGTACATTCACAAGCTACACATACCTTTTAAAAAGGCTAGATATAGATAGCCCAAAGAAAATCCTGAGAACCTTTGAAATTTAAGGCTTTATTCAATAGAATTATAAGCCATTCTCCCTACAGAATGGGAGAAAATCTTTACCACACGCACATCGGATAGAGCATTAATCTCCAGGACATATAAAGAACTCAAAACACACCAAAAAAAAAAAAAAAAAAAAAACCCAATCAATAAATGGGCTAAGGGGGCTGGGACTGTGGCTAAACGGTACAGCGCTCGCCTAAAACGGGCGGGACCTGGGTTTGATCCTTAGCACCACATAAATAAAGGCATTGTGTTGTGTCCATCTACACCTAAAAAATAAATATTTTTTAAAAAATAAATAAATAAATAAATGGGCTAAGGAACTGAACACTTCACAGAAGAAGAAGTACAATCAACAAATATATGAAAAACGTTCAACATCTCTAGCAATGAGAAGTGAAAATCAAAACTAGACTGAGTCCATCTCACTTCAGTCAGAATAGCAATTATCAAGAATACAAGCAACAATAATTGCTGATAAGGATGGGGGAAAAGGTACACTCATGCATTGCTGGTGAGACAGCAAATTGATGCAACCACTGTGAAAAGCAGTGTAGAGATTCCTCAGAAAACTTGGAATGGAACCACCATTTGATCCAGTTATTCCACTCCTAGGTTTATTTATACCCAAAGGACTTAAAATCAGTATAATACAGTGACACAGTCAGATCAATGTTTATAAATAGCTCAATTCACAATAGCTAATGAATGGATAAAGAAATTACGGTATATATACACAATGGAATATTACTCAGCCTTAAAGAAGAATTAAATTATGGCATTTGCCTATCAACAGATGGAACTGAGAATATTAAGCCAATCTCAAAGAACCAAAGGCCAAATGATTTCTCTGATATGTCAATGCTTATTCATAATAAGGCGGGGTGGGAGTGAATAGAGGTACTTTGGTTTAGACGGAAGAGAGGAGGCATGGGGGTAGGAATGACAGTAGAATGAATCAGACATTATTACTCTATGTGCATATATGATTACATGACTTGTGTAACTCTACATCATGTACAACCAGAAGAATGAGAAGTTATACTCCATTTATGTACGGTATGTCAAAATGCAGTCTACTGTCATGTATAACTAATTATAACACATTTTAAAAGCTAAAAACTAAATTTTTAAAAATTTTTAAATTTTTAAATTTTTAAAAAATAAAAAGAAAGAAGATAATAAAAAATGTCTTCATTAAGCTATTTAACATATATTTACAATTTTAGAATATGGCCTTTCAAATCTGATATAAAAGATGGACCGATCTAGTTTACATGGCAGTATATTTACATATTTCATAGCTATAATATATAGAATTAATATCACTTTATGTTTATGACCAAGTTTTTAAAAATTAATTAATTAATTTGTTATAATTTGTTATGACCAAACTTTTTTAAAGTGTTTTTTTGTGTCAGGTTCGTGATGGTGCACACTTGCAATCCCACTGATTTAGAAGACTAAAGCAGGAAGATGGAAAGTTTGAGGCTAGCCTAGGAAGACTAGGAAGACTCAGTCTCAAAAATTTAATTTAAAAATTAATAAAAGGGAGGCTGAGAATGTTGCTCAGTTGTAATGCACCCCTGGGTTCAACCCCCAACACCACACACAAAAAAAAAAACTAAATATAAAAAATCCTTTTGCCCTATGTCGGACTAGTACTATTCAGCATTATATATTACTTACCATCTTATAACTTAACATCACACCTATAATGCAAGAGAACAGTAAAGTGCCAACTTTAACCCATTAATGTACAAACATATAAAGTTAAGTATGTGCCTCAAAGTCAACCAGTAATAGAATTTGGATTAAAATTCAGAGTTCATAGTTTGCTAGTTCTACCCCAATTCTATCCTATTATTCATCTTATTTTTCCTTCACACTACTGAAAAAGAAATAAAGAATCATCAGAGAGGAATTAAGTGGGAAGAATAAAGTATAAACTTATAATGTGGGGAAATGATTACATGAGAAACATCATTTGCTATTTCATTTCAAGAAGGACGGAAAAAGTAAGGAGGAGGGCTGGGGATGTGGCTCAAGCGGTAGCACGCTTGCCTGGCATGCGTGCGGCCCGGGTTCGATCCTCAGCACCACACAGAAACAAAGATATTGTGTCCGCCTAAAACTAAAAAATAAATATTTAAAAAATTCTCTCTCTCTCTCTTTTTAAAAAAAAAAAAGTAAGGAGGAAACAGGAATGGAAGGAACTTACAAGCTACAAGCCCAGAGGAATGACAGATTTAGAATGTTAGAACTGAAACAGCTGCAGATAACCCTTAGAGGACCTAATACTCAGAATGTGTAGATTGATTCCAATGCTATTCCCTAACAGACAGAATTTAGTACATGGCAGAGCAGTGGTAATTCTTTTCTTTCTCCATTTTTTTTTTTTAAGCCGCAAAGAGGTGTTTATTGCAAGCTAGCTTGGTCCTCTGCATGTACACAGCAACTGGTGACGCTGAAAGGCCCCAAGCCCAGGGTTTGCAGCAGTTTTATACACTCTTTGGGGAAGGCAGGGACTTCACATACATCACAGCATCTCTTAGCAAATCATCACACACGGCAGGAAAATCATAAAACAACTCTAAAACATGATTAGCACATTCACTGGTGGGAACAAGTTGGATAAGGGTGATTGGTTAGTACAAGAGGGGGATTCGTTTGAACTGATTGGTTTAAGCCATGAGGGGAGTACGTGCTGAACTACACGGTTTCCCAACATGTTATCAACCACCATAAACTATGGGGGTCATCTGGCAACCCAGGTATTTTCCCTGTCTCATGCTGATTGGTGGTTGCTAGGGGGTTGCTATGGGTCCTCACCTAGCCTGAGTCAGGGACACCTGGCTCTACAGATCTCTCCTGTTATTTGTAGATAAAAACTCAGCAGGGTGGGTATGTGCCTAGGAGTACTCTGTGGGTCTTTCCAAGGACAAGGGTCACGCCCCCTTCCTTGGACAGGCTTTGCTCTGAGGTAGAGGCTGGTTTTTCATTCCCCCCGTTTGTCTGGAAACTTGGGAACCAATCATGGTTCCCTCAGTTGGGGGTCTATTTGGGCAGACTCTACATCTTGGTAGAGTAAACAGTAACCCTCAAGAGACAGTCTTCAGCTTCCCAGACTCACTCAAAATTGGCCTCCTAGATCCAACCTGACTCAATTTACCTCTCTACACTGTCTATCTATTTCTGGCTTCATTCTACCCTCTAATTTTAAGAACACCTTATTGCTGTAAGGAGAAGGGGCGATGGCTCGTTCTGGCTGCTTCAGAGCTGAGAGGGGACATAGAACGTGAGGGTCGACGACGTGGGGGACGTGAGTTCCCTTTTAGAAGTCAGTTCAGTTTGAAGTCGGGTTGGGGAAGAACAGGTTGTAAAGTCATCTGGGGATGGGTGCTTTGGCCGGTTTTCATCATCTCTCGATCTGGGCATCTGGGTAGGCTTATAAGAGGGATCTCGGACAAGTCCCCATATGTTATGCTCGAATTCGGGACCCCCAAAAGACCACCAGAGACCAAGATGGATGTAAGCAGCAAAGAGGTATTTATTGAGAGCTAGCTTGGTCCTCCGCATGCACACAGCAATGGTGATGCTGAGAGGTCTCTCCTTCTTTCTATGGATGTAGTCCCTTAAGCACTGAACTGCAGAGGTCTTGTCTAAAATATATTTCATGGCACAGAACTCAAGATAACGTTCTAAGCAAGGTTATAATACTTTCAGATTTTTCAATGAGATACATTTATGTTTTCCCAAATAAAATATATACATCCAATCTACGTTAACCAGCTTATTTTATGTTAAGGAAACTGGGGATATGTTCGTTTTATGGCTACTAAAAGGGAAATTTTAAACAATGAAAACAAAATGGGTTACTTAATATAATTCTTAAGCTTTCCCACTGAAAGAGCCTTAAAAAAAAAATAACTAAATGAAGACTAAGCTCATAACCCCTCTAGAAAGGTCTAGAGATATAAGGGGGCCTGTGAACTTTTATGTTTGATTCCATAATGTTTCATCAAAAAAAAGTATTTCTTCAAAATCGAAATCCTATAAAACTAACATCAAAAAAGATCTATCATACTTATCCCACATACCTTACAGACCCATGGATAGAAGCAGGACTCAGTTTTGGAAGGATGCCACTTGTAATTACTGAAAAGAGTTCAAGGTGAGGTTGGACAAATAGTGTTGGTTTCTATAAAAATAATCCATGCCTTAATAGGGAGTTACATTAGAAAACATCACAAGTTCTTTCCAGTTTTAAAATCTGTGAGTCCACATTCCAGTCATTCACAGGAAGGACAAGCACTCCATTATGGCTCAGTGTATACCTATTCCACATGCAAATACACTACTGTGCTAGGTACAGGTATAGCCCAGCACAGTGACACAGGAGCCAGGAAAGATTTCATCAAGGAGATAATATCTAAGATAAACCTTGAAGGCTGAAAGAGATGGTTTCTTGCTCCTCCTTTGAAACATGCATAAAGCATCTTTAAAGTATTATTAGCCAAGGGAAGCTCGGGGAAAAACTGTACTACAAAGCTGAAAAGGGAAGATAAATAATAACATAGACATACTACTTATTGACCACATTCATTAGTCAATCTACATTCTTAAATTCTGACATATAGTAATGCTAGTATTACCATTAAAGTTCTTAACTGTAAGATCAAGCTTTAGGGGGGAAGGAGATGAAGATATTAAAGAAAACATCAAGGAACCCTGAATGGCCAAAACAATTTTGAAAAGGAAAGAAAGGTTTTGGAGCACTCAAACTTCCCAATTTCAAAGTATATTATAAAACTAAAGTAATCAGAACAGTATGATACTATAAATAAAGATAAACAAATAGACCAAAAGAATAGAATAAAGAGACCAGAAATAAATCATTGCATATATGGATAAATAATCTTTGACAAGTGTGCCAAGACTACTCAATGGGGAAAGGACAGTTTTTTCAGATGGTGTTTGGAAAATGGCATATTCAGAGGTGAAAGAATTAAGTTGAAGCCTTATCTCACACCATATTTAAAAAAAAAAAAAAAAAAAACTGGCACTGGGGCTGTAGCTCAGTGGTGGAGTGCTTACCTAGCCCAGTGAGGCACTGAGTTAGATCCTCAGCACCACATTAAAAAATAAGTAAAGTTATAAAAAGAAAATTTTAAAGCAACAAAAAAAAAAACTAAAGAGAGAAAGATTCATAACATTGGCTTAGCAATTATTTCTTTTATGAGACACCAAAAGCAGAAGAAACAAAAGCATAAATAGAAAAATGGGACTATATTGGGACCAGGGTTGTGGCTCAGTGGTAGAGCACTCACGTAGCATGCATGAGACACTGGATTTGATCCTTAGCACCACATAAAAATAAAATAAATATATTGTGTGCACCTATAACTAAAAAATAAATATTTATTTTTTAAAAATGGGACTAACAAATTTTAAAAGTCACATTTGAAAAAAAAAAACCTTTTAAAGACTATAAAGGCAACCTATGGAACAGAGAAAATATTTACAAATCCTGTATCTGATAAGGAGTCCATATTCAGAATACATAAAGAACTCCAACAAAACACCAACAAAAAAAAAATCAAATAACCTGTTTAAAAAATGGGCAAAAGACTTTTCTCCAAAGATGATATTCAAGTGGCCCACAAGCTTATAAAAAGATGCTCAACCTCACTATGATCAGGAAAATGCAAACCAAAACCACAACAACATATCCCTTCACATCTATTAGACTAGCTACTATCCAAAAGAAAGAGAAGGGAAAAAAGTACATTTATACAAAAACTTATTCTTGCACATTGTTTGCAATTGCAAAAAAACTAAGTCGATGTTAGGAAAGTGGCTAAATAAATATCATATCTACATATATAAATACATACATATAAATATCATAATCTACACAAAAAGTACTATTCAGAGGTAAAAAATAGAATTAGAATGAGCTCTATCAACTGACATGAAATAACTTCCAGCAAACATAGTTAAGTATAGTCAAGTGTAAACATGTATCTATAATACATTATCTTTCTTGAAAGAAAAATAATTTTTAAAAATAATACATTTATCTGCTTATTTGTACCAAAACACACACAAAGTCAGAATGTAATGGTTATCAAAACAGCTGGATGGGAATAAAGTGGAAGGGATGGGGAGAGTAGGGACAAATGTGAGAGACAAACTTTTTGTATAGTTCTGATTTTT
This sequence comes from Marmota monax, assembly GCF_021218885.2. Classification (NCBI taxonomy): domain Eukaryota; kingdom Metazoa; phylum Chordata; class Mammalia; order Rodentia; family Sciuridae; genus Marmota; species Marmota monax. Next base: position 411,582 of record NW_026692072.1, on the reverse strand, counting down.
TAGAACCATGTTATTGATGAATCAACCACCAACAAGGACACAAAGGGACTCAAAATGGTATTCAACCAGAAACAAATGGACCTAACTGTATTTCAAATAAATAACATGGGAATGAAGGTAGTAGAGAGGACATTTAGAAAGAAGCTAAGCTGAGCAATTTTGGAACACAGTATTTTGACTTCATACTCCAAATCTAACACCAAAGAATAAAAGAAATTATAAATGTTATACTTGTATAGTAAATAATAAGGGTGAACAACTCCAAACTACTTTAAATGTATTCTAGAATTGAACAAAAAACACTGTGGATAATGAGAGCCTGCTTCTCAGCGTCAGAGATGAGATTATGCAAAACGAAGAAAGAATGAATTCTGAGGTGTCAGATTTGGACATATCAAACATTAATTCATGGTTTTAATACACAGATAAATAAATACATACATACATCAACAAACACACATGCATTTTCTAGCTTTACAACTCAAAGGGGCTGAAAATGCAGTCATACCCAATACTACAAGCATACTTGGCATTAGCATCCAGATCTTTTTCTAAATAACCATTCTCCAACAAAAGTAACAAGAGCATGCTGCCGTCTGCAGCATGTGTACTAAAATTTGAACAATATAGAAAAGATTAGTACGGCTCCTGTGCAAGGATGACATGCAAATTCATAAAGCATTTCATATTTTTTTTTAATTGACACCATCACATAACTTAATGTAGACTGGCTCTGTTTATGTTGGGATTTATGCTAACCAAACGTCACTTCTATGAGATCTAGCCCAAAAAGCACAGTCTCAATCTAATCATGAGAAACAGACAACCCAAACTGAGGAATAGTCTACAAAATAAATGGCCAGCACTCTTTAGAAGTGTCAGGGTCACAAAGGCGAAGAAAGACAAGGAACTGTTCCATATCAGAAGACTGTAGTAGAATGAATCAGACGTTACTATCCTGTGTGTATATACGATTACATGACCAATGAAATTCTACATCATGTACAACCATAAGAATGGGAAATATACTCCATACACACACACACACACACACACACACACACACACATATGTCAAAATACATTCTACTATCATGTACAATAAATTTAAAAAACTTAAAAAGCTGTTTACCAAAGCACAATATATGCATATATGAAAATGTATGGGGCTAGGGATATAGCTCAGTTGGTAGAGTGCTTGCCTTTCATGCGCAAGGCCCTGGATTCAATCCCCAGCATGACAAAAAAAAAGTCATAGTGAAACTTATTAATTTGTGCATGTAATATGTTATAATTATGATTTTAAGGATAAAGCTTCTTCTTAAAATATTTAACTTATGAAGATGAGAAGTTAGAAGTAAAGTTAAGAAATTTAAGGGAAAGCACTTTGAAAAAATGAAGAAGTATGCATACATAGTATTCTACTATTAAAGTACCCTACATAAAATATTGTTTTATGGGTCTTTCTATGTATCTTAATTTTGTTACAGGAACGTCTTTGACACACTAGGGTCTAAAAAAAAATGAGAAATGGGTATGTCCTAAATAAGAACTGGCAAGTATAAATTAATGTTTTTACCACTCCATACCTTTTTGTAACTATTATAATAGAAATTTTTTTGTTGTTTTTTTGTTTTTGTTTTTGTTTTCCCCTGAAGTTGCAGGGGATCAAATCCAGGGCCTTGCTCATGCTAAGCAAGCACTGTACCACTGATTTATACCCCAATCCCTAGAAGCACTTTTTCATTCAATTAGCAATTAATGCTAAATTTGTAATGCAGCACAGAATCTAACTGCCACACAGGTTCCTTTATAGCCCACTTTCTTGTCTCTGTGCTCTGAAAATGACTCAAAACCACAGGCTAAATTCTATATTTAAAAAAGAAAGAAAGAAATTCATGACCTGAATGTTGCCACCACACCTCATAAATACACCACCTTCTGCTGCTAAAACCTTTTATGTATTCAAGAGCCTATGTGTTCTTGACAGAAACCATGCTCAAGCAGCTGAATTTAGAACATGCTGACCTTGAGCAAATCAATGCCCTTAGCATGTACTTCTGGCTTCTATCACTGCAAGAGCTAGACAGCCTCACCATCTATAGTAGTCAACAATTTCTGGCCACTGTCCCCTGTCTATTTTAAGATATCCCTACTACATTTGTGTTGCACAGTTCAAAGAAATAGAATAACACATAATGTGTGCTTAAACACAAATCATTTACCTTGGAAATCAGAGCATGTGTGTTTCTAACATGCTTAGCTTGGAAATATTTAATTTGACACATTTCCTGTTTTCATTTAAAATTACAACATCTTTTTAATAAAAAGTGAACTCAACTACTATGATAACCAAAAAGCTCTAGTGAAAAATCAAGTATAAGACACTCTTGCTTATTATCCAATAAGATTTGTAAGTAACTTAGTCATAAGCTATGAGAGAAATGGCAAGATTCCAAACATAGTGCAAGCAAACATTTAAAGAAAGTAATAGTTATTCTCCATTTCCACACAAAATTACATAAGACATCAAAACAATCCTATTAAGGACCACACATTTTCACCAATCTACCTTAATAGAAAACTCTCAGATCTCAAGTAAGTTTATTTTCAATTTTTCATCTGAGCAACATCAACCAAAATGTTAGCACTAGTCTTTGTTTACAAATACAAACCTTACTTTTTTTAAAATTATAAACATAGGACCTGTAGTGTAGAATAGCTATTGTCTAGCTTCTCAAAGTTTGGTAAATAATTTAACTGAAATTTATATATAAACATAAACTAGAAACAGCTAATTGTACTTAGCAATTATTCATAGCTTTTCTTCATCCTCAACACAGAAGCTAATAGTTGTGCAAAGTCCTAATGCTAGAAACTGGTATCATAAAATATTTAGCTTTTTGCTTTTTAAAGGATTTTCTTTACTCTCTTGAAACATCTAACAAACCAACAGACATTCTCAAGTATAAAAAATAAATTAGGCTTTTTTTTTAAAACTCTCATCAAAAGACTTCAAGCACAGAAAAACACACTAGGTATAACGGCATTAAATCTGACATGGAGAACAAAGTAGGATCCAAATAAAATGAAGTCATTTACTAACAAGTGAACTAAATATAGGACTCAAGCAGCTGGAGTTTATATAACATGCTAGTTTACTGCTAAAAGCTCTTAAGACACACTCCATAGTGGCAAAGGGAAAGGGGAAAAAAATAAAGCACTAATTTCATGCTATTAAATATGATTTATGATAATTTTTCCAGAAAAAAAAACTAACTAAAAGTTAATCTTATGTCTTATTAAGTTGAAAACAAATTATCAGGAGCATTATAGATCAAGCAAATCTAATCACGTGAAATTAAATGAGGGTTACAATGCCACAACAGTGAATTACCTTTTAAACTACCTAAAAAGTTTTAAGAATGATGTCTAGCACTCTAATACTAAAAACCACATAATACAGAATATACTAACTATAGACGAGGCTATATTGCTAATTCCTAATACATATTTTAATAAACTTAATTGTCACTAAGTTAAATGATAAACTACTGACAGAAGGACATTAGAGTTTACTTTTGTAGCAGCTAATTAATTTCTTCTTTACTCTGCCCTGGGTAGTAAAGCATATACCTGCAAGAAGGCTAATCAAGATAATCAGAAAGAGTATAAAGGCAGGTGCAATACCAGAAAATACCCCTTGTTGGGCCAAAATAAGCTTCGTGTGTTTGTTTATGTAGTAAATTTTGAATGGCCAATATTGTCACCAACATTGCTTCTATATCTGCCCCATTGTACTGGAGATCATGGGGCTCCAGAGCACACCAAGACCATAAATATGTTTAGGCCAAAATGAAAATAACTTATTCTCAAAACATGAAACTATGAATTAAAAAACATTTTCACACTCATGAAGGAATTCTTGGCATTCTGAATCCTGGTAACTCTTAGCCCCTTGGACTATTTTACCTCAAGCTAGTGTTACATTATTCATGACATTGGAGCCTTTGTTAATATTTACATGGAAATTGTTTTCTTCTTCAAATTTCCCCCCAACGGCACCACCACCAAAATAGCATTACTCATAGCATATGTGTAGAAAAAAAATTCAAGATAGCCATGGAAGAGTATTCTAATCTTAAAATCATTAATCAGAATAACTATTTAAATTCTTTTAATTTTTCTAAATGTTCAGTTAAATGTGGTTATAGCTTTAAACTATTCTCAAGGCTGAAATATCCAAAGATAGATACAAAAATTACTTTAACATTTAAAGTCTTCTATTTGATCATCATTAATCTCATATCATTTCTGGCTATAATGAAAATAGCCATATATCTTGAGCATGGAACTCACAGAGATTTTTCTATTCTCCTCAGGCAGATTTTATGTCTCAATTTTTCAGTTATCTTTAAAACCTCAAACCTTAACTAATCTTGTCTTGATTTCCTTCCAAATACATTCAAAAACTTCACTTAGCAGAAATTCAACATTGTCACCTACCTGTAGTACCGAGATTGTAGATATGTTGAACAAACAGTCTTTGAAACATGACTGGCTGACCCAAAGTCTATTACTTTAACCTTGTATGGCTGCCGAACAGGATCCACCAACATAATATTCTCTGGTTTGAGGTCAGCATGAATTAAACCAAGACTTTTCAATTTTTTCAGTGCAGTGGCCACTTGTTGAAGAATGGGCCGAATCACTTTTAGTGGCAGAGGACTGAATTTATTTTGTTTCAGAAAGTCATACAAATTTTGTTCCAGCATCTCAAAGACTAAGCAAGTATGGTTACGGTGCTGAAAGCATTCATAAGCTCGTACAAAGTTATATTCATCAGCATTTTCAGTACTGAGCCTTGCTAATATGCTCACTTCTATTTGACCTTGACGTGCATAAGAAGGGTGATTCTTCAAAATTTTAATTGCTACAATTTCATTTGTCCCTCTTTTCCAGCATTTAACTACCTGGCCAAAAGTGCCTCGGCCAAGAAAATCAAGGACTTCATACGTATTTTTCATGGAGCATAAGACTTCATGCTGTACTAATTGATAGTCACCTTCTCCAGTGGTACAATTCTGTTTTGATCCTGTGGTCGTTGTCACAACTGTCACCGGATTTCCCATGTTGGTTTGCAACATTGCAGGAAGTATGGACAATTCATCGACAATCTGCATTGCGCTGCTGTGATTATCCAACTCCTCACTCTTGCGCTTCAATCCACATCGCTGGGGGCCTTCTAGGAAATGTAACCTGTTTCGCCACGCCCCAATCTGAGGTGCCTCTGCTCGAGCTTGCTGAGCTTGAGCTGCTATCACCTTTGTAGCACCTGCAGTATTTTTTAAAACAACACTAGTCTGCAATGAAAAGTTCTGTCCTCGGGGTCTATTAAATGGTATCTTTGTCTGAAAAGCACTACCCTTTGTGGGAGGATGAGAATTTCCAAAGTTTCTACCATTCACATAGGTCCGTGGATAGCTTCTTTCCTGGAAAACACAACTGCTTGGCTCTACCTTGAGTTTCTTCACACTACAAAAGGCACTTGACTGAGTTTGATAAACATATGGTGGGTAGACCAAGACTTGTGAGGCCATACCTACAAAAGAAGAAAAGCAAACTTTAACCACAAAGTATTTTGGGTTTTGTTTTGTTTTTTTTTCAATTTTTAAATCTCAGGAAGAAAACTTTCCATTGTCAAATCCATAACTTGTTTTTAAAATCATTATTATAAAATTCCATTAAGAAATTTTCCCCTTGAAAAATATAAAGATCCTTAATATCTCCATGTTAGTTAATTAACACTTCAGTTATTTAACGTATTACACAAAAGAGCTTATTACACAAAGATTTAAGTACTGTTACTTACTCAAGAAACACTGAGCAGACATAATGGCCAAGATAATTCATAGAAAGAGTGCCGACCATTTTTCCCAAAAAAGGAAAGTATAGACACCCAAACTGTACACATGTGACCAAAGTAATGCATTCTGTCACCAATTAAAATTCAAGAACCAATGACAAGGATATAAAATATTCATTACAAAAATATAATTTTATAGGCATAGTCATTAAACCTAAAGCTCAAGAACTGCCTCAGAAATAAAAAACTATGCATGATTTTAAAACATATCTTGGCAGGGATTTTTAACTAAAAAAGACGCCCATTTCCTGAACAGGTGATCTTACATTCTATATGCTAAGTATATTATCCTTTGATCTAAAGTATCATTATACCACAAAGACAACTTAATGACTTTCTACTCAGTTACCTACATGTTGCCTCTCTTCTCAATTTGTCTTTTATTACATGGATGGATATTCCTTTAAACTTCCTCCAAATAATAGTCATTAGTTCACTTATATTTGAAAAAGAGGTTACTTAAAGCCATTCCAAAGTTCCCAAAGACTAAATGATACTATATTTATTTTATCCCTGCATCCAAAAAGGGATTAAGGTAAATGAAGGTAAAATACCAAACATTCTAACTAAACCATGAAGTGCATAATGATATCATAAATAATATTTGATTCCAATTTTAACACATATTATGAAAAACATTTTACTGACATATAAGATTTTCTTCCATATGACTTTATTTTTTGCCAACTTATAATTTATATAATATGAAATCAATCCATCAACTGCTGGCCTGTATATATTAACTCAAAACACACACACTCAACAACAGATCCTCAGGACCACAAACTAAAATGACCTTATTATTATATAGATATTCAATCCACCATCCACTACTTGGTCTAGCACATAATATGTAAACATAAGTCAAAAAAAGGCATTTGAAAGAATCATCACTTTTAAGTAATACTCCATATTTTCTACTTGGGAAAAATTATCTTGGAATTTCCCAATGTTAAATAAATCCTTATGCAAATAATTTACAAATAAGCATAAAAGCCAAATATAGGAACTTAGCATGATGCTCTCTTTATTTACGTCTGTCTGCACATCTACCCTTCAAGACAGCAATTCTCCTTTAGATTTAGATCAAAGTAATGTGACACCTTCTTGCTAAAGCCTGTCTTGAGACATACACACGCACTACTCACACTTGAGGCAGAGCTGGGCACTTAGAGCTTTCATAGAAGTCTCCACATTCTTCTCCTTTGCATTCATTACATTATAACTCTCAGTGCATACATTTGTCTTCACACTAGGCATGAATCAAAGTGCCCAGGACATGGTGTCAGTGTTCAATAAATTTGGCATGGTTGGATTAATTTCAAAACACCTTCATTCTCCACAATATAAAAATCTGTTATTGGAAATGGGCACAGTGGCACATGCCTATAAAACCCAGCCACTCAGGAGACTGAAGCAGTAGGATCACAAGTTCAAGGCCAGCTCAATGACTTAATAAGACCCATCAGCAATTTAGTAAAAGACCTGTTTCAAAAATAAAAAATGCAAAAGGACTGGGGATATAGCTCAGTGGTAAAGTGTCTGTTGGTTCATTCCCCAGCACCAAAAAACAAATAAATAAAACTCTCTAAAATTCTAAAGTTCCAAACCATTTTATACGCACACATATTTTTTTATTTCATTTTTTATTTTTCCTTTTTGTAGTAGTGGGGATTGAATACAGGGGTGCTCTACCACTGAGCTTTTTCCCCAGCCATTTTTATTTTTTATATTTTTTTATTTTTGAGACAGGATCTTGCTAAATTGCCTGGGCCAACCCCCAACTTGCAATTCTCCTCCCTCAGTCTCCCAAAAAGCTGCTGTTACCAGCAAGCACCACCACATCTGGTGTGTATTTCATCTATTTTCATAAAACCTCATTATCTACTCCATATCTTTACTCAGAAGATATTTCAAAACTCTACTCATTCATGTTTTTTTTCAGTTGTTGATGAACATTTTATTTTATTTATATGCAGTGCTGAGAATTGAACTGAGTGCCTCACACATGCCAGGCAAGTGCTCTACCACTGAGCCACAACCCCAGCTGCTCATTCATTATTCTTTCAATGAAATGAAACCAAATTGAAAAATCATTTATTTTTTTAGGTATTTCATCTTTTGTTTTTGTTTGTTTTAGTTTTTGGTACTGGAGATTGAACCCAGGAGCCCTTAACCACTGAGTCTCAGTTGCTGAAGCTGGCCTCCAGCATGTAATCTTCCTGCCTCAGCCTCCCAAGTCATTGGGATTACAGGCATGAATCACCCTACCAAGCTGAACACTCTTAAAAAGACAAAATAATCCATTAATGCACTTCAAGCTAAACTCCCTAATCTTATCCTCAATCATTGAAAACTCCTATGGTTCCCCCCTGCTTTTTACTTTTTCTTTCTGTGTGTGTGTGTACAATGTGGTACTAGAGATTAAACCAAAGGGCACTTTACTACTGAGTTACAACTCCAGTATTTTTTTTTTATTTTTTGAGATAGAATCTCACAAAGTTGCTGAGATCGGCCTGAAACTTGCGATTTTCCTGCCTCAGCCTCCTGTCACTGAGTCTGGCATCTCCTAAATTTTCAAACCACTTGTAAAACCCACACCTGCAGATGCAGAAAGGTAGATGATGAAACTCAGATAAAATTTCTTTTTTTATTATTATTTCATTTTATTTTTCTGCAGTACTTGGGATTGAACCCAGGGCATTCTACCACTGAGCTACATCCCTAGCCCTATTTACTTTTTATTTTGAGACAGGGTCTTTAAAAAAAAGACAAGATCTAACTTGCGGAGTCTGACCTCAAACTTGCAATCTTCCTGATTCAGCCTCACAGTTGCCGGAATTTACAGGCATGCACCACCATGCCTGGCTACAGATAAAAATTTTAAAATAGCTATTATAAATGTGCACACTTGGGGGCCAGGGGTACAGCCTAGTGGTAGAGCACTTGTCTAGCATGAGTGAGGCCCTGGGTTGAATTCTTGGCACCAAAAATAAATATATACAAACATACTTGTGAATTTAAAGGAAAGCATGAATATAAAAAGGAGAAACAATGAGAAATCTAGAAGAACCCTGCATATATAGTTGATGAATTAGTTATTTACTTTGAATTTTTTTTAATTGCAGTGATAGGAATTGAACATCATCCCCAGGCCCTCACACATACTAGGCAAGTGCTCTACCACTGAGCTATATTAGACGATAAAAATGCAATTAGGCAATATTCAACAAAATCCCAAATGGACTTATCTTCTGATCTATAAATTCAAGCAAATTATATATTCATAATGTTCACTGTAATCCAATATTGTAAATAACCAAAATATCCATCAAGAATGCACTGGTTGAATAAATCTTGAAACACGGATACACTACAGTCTTCAAGAAGTATGAAAGAGGTCTTTTTTTCTTTCCTTGAATGCAGTGGTCAGAAGTTATGTTAACTGGAGACCTATCTTGAAATCATGAAGTAAGAAACTAGAAGATTATCTAGCACACAGGCATGGAAGAGCCTACAGATGGAAAGAGTCGAGGTTCCTGATGACATCATTAGCTTACTGCACGTAATTCTAGAACACTCCTGTCTCTTGAGATCAATGGAGGAGAGAACCTGGCAGTAGAAGAAAAGGAAGCAGGAACTCTGAAGTTCCCCATTTAGCGAGGAGGATCCCCTGAAAAGATGACCCTCAACAGGCCATCCAGTTTTCCATGTAGGGCCACAGCTAATGGTGACTGTTGGCATTCCTTGACTTATAGCAACATCATTCCAATCTCTGCCTGTCTTCAAAAAAAAAACTGGCATCACCATGTTTATAGTTGTCTCAATGGCTCCAGTCACAGACCTGAGACCAGCCTTCATCAATTGCCCACAGCCGACTGACATGAGTGGCAAGAATGGCTGTTGTAATACACGGCACTAGAAGTTTGCTAGTCATGTAATTATGGCACTAGCTAGCAGACACAACCTGCTTCTCTGACCAAGGTTCAGTTCATAGAATGACCACAGCTGGATGTTGAGTCCAAAGCCCTGCTTCCCATCATCCTCTCCCACCTGTTGGGTTTGCCTTGAAAACATTCTGGACACTTTCTGGGACTGTCTTTATTTCTCAAAGGAAGGGTGAGTTCATTTCCAGATTCCCTCCTCTGGTGATTTAAAAACTGCCACAGGGCTGAGGTTGTGGCTCAGTGGCAGCGTACTTGCCTAGCATGTGTGAGGCACTCAGTTCGATTCTCAGCACCACATACAAATAAATAAAATAAAGGTCCATCAACAACTAAAAAATATTTTTTAAAAAGTTAAAAAAAAAAACTGTCCACAAATTCTTTTTCACTCTATCAATTGTGTGATACAGATCAATGTACCTCCCCATGATTTGGGCTGGACTCATGTTTGACTGACAACTCCAAGAGAGATAACTGTGATTTCCAAAGCTATATTAGCAAATACATTTGCCATATTGCTTGAAATATGAGTGTTTGCAGCCCTGAGCTGCCATATAACAAATCTGACAACCCTGAGACCACCATGCTGTAAGGAAGCCCAGACTGTTAAGAGAGGCCACATGTAAGTACTTGGGGCAGCTTATGTGGTCATCCACGTCAGTGTGGAAGCGTGAGTAATGAGCCTCCAGCTGGTTCTGGCCCAGACATGGAGTCATCTCCCCATACCAGAAAGGAAAGACAAGACATCCCCACAGTGCCTGTTTGAAGTCATGGCCCACAGAATCCAGTCTAATAAATGGATTGCTTTATATCATTAAAAAAAAAAAAAAAAAATAGCCAGACATGGTGGAATGCCCTAGTAATCCCAGAACTCTAGAGGCCGAGGCAAGAAGATCGAAAGTTAAAGGCCAGTCTAAGCAACTTAGCAAGACCCTGTTTCAAAGTAAAAAATAAAAAGAACTGGAGAAATAGCTCAGTGATAGAGTGCCCCTGGGTTAAGTCCCCAATACAAAAAAAAAAAAAAAGTATTTATTGTTATGACCTGATTCCCAAGATTATATTGCTATGTAAAAGAACCAAGATTCAGACAAATGTGTACTTTACAATAAGGTATTTCCATGTGTTTAATTAAAAAGGAATATTGTATTTTTTCATAAGCATTGAATAACTATAGATTCTGTAGATATATAAAAGAAATTGTGAGTTTCTTTGCCTTAGAGGAGAATAACAAGAATACCAGAACAATTAAAAAGATTTGCTTTTCATAGTAAATCCTTTTCTACCACTTTGTTTAATGTATGGTTCAGGAAGGGAGTAGTGGCAAGTACTCTACCACTAAGCTATATCTCCAGCCTCTCCCTTTAATTTTTTTACCACATACAAATATTACCTATCCCAATAGTTTTTTAATCATCTAGGAACCTATTATAATGTATTATGTTTCATAATGATAAAAAGAGATTAATAATGTGGGATTTGTTCAAAATAATACAGAACAGGGGAAAGTAGACAGGGATATGGATAAAATGAAATTAACCACAAATTGTTATAGAAGCTTGACAATGGGAACATAGGTGTTTATAATAACATGATGTCTATATTTGAATCTTTACATGTTTCATTAATAACCAAACAAATAAGCAATGAAAATTCTACCCAGAAAGATCCTGATGCAGTGGTTCTATAATATAGTCCAAGCATCTGTTTATGTATCCATGGGCACTTGATTCACATTAAATCTGAGAACCAATGACCTAGTCTGTACAGAACCCCTTGGCAAATGAAGTCCTACCAATTCAGTCCTCAAGTCTGGGAGTTGGGAGAATATGAAGTCCTAGAAAACAGGATTAATGCATACTACTCTAGGACAATGCATGCCATGTTAAATGAACATGTTACTTGAACAAGTAAGATCTAAGTAATTAACCTAGAGCAATTAGAGAAAGTGATATTATTTCTGAATCTTGCCCTTCCTATCTTTTCTTTCCTAATACACAAGTTAGAAGGCAAACAATCAACCCAAAACCCCAACTTGGATCAACAAAGGGAAGCTTAGGAAAAGTCATAATCACTCACCAACTAATTCACTGTACTCTGTAGGACTTCTTTCAAAGGGGACTGTAGAAAATAAATACAGATAGGAATATCACATAATATACAAACAAAGAGCAAATATCAGAAGAAGGTAGAGGTGGTGGTGCTGGAGACAGACTACTAGAAAAGAACTACAAATTACTAATTAACTTGACCACTTCAAGACCCTGCCACATCCAGGTATTAAGTTCTTCCCTTCTCCTACCCTCCATCAGATAAACTAATGACCTGATTAAGACCATGTTATACGCAGTGTTTATGTATTTTACTGCTGTATACCCAGGAGTTACTATAGCCCACGAAGTCCAAAACACTGCTTTGACACAATATTATTTCCTATTATTTTTAACTGCAATATATACTGTGTTACCCTGAGAAGCTATATTATTCATGACTTTGTCATTTGTTCTTATCAATTGACTAAGTTTTGAAATACTATCCCTTTGTAAGCTAGAACTGCCTATAAAATATTACTCAGAGGATAGTGAACACTCCTATTAGAGCAAGAAATAAGCTTCCATTCCTCGGGCTTCGTCATTCAGGAACTTTAACCTGCTGTGTGCCCAATGTTTGTATCCTGCCCAAAATTCATATGTTGAAACCCAACCCTCAAGGTGATGGCATTAAGTGGGAACTTTGGGTGGTAATCAGGTCATAAGGGATCCCTCCTCATGAATGGGAGGCATGTCCTTACAAAAAAGGCTGGAAGGAGCTTGTTCACTCCTTCACACAGGTGAAATCACTCCTTTGGCCATGGGAAATTACAGCTACAAGGAGCCATCTTTGAAGCAGACAGTCAAACCCTTACGAGACACTGCACCTGCTGATGCCTTGATCTTGAGACTTCCCAGCTCAGACCTATGAGCAGTAAGTTTATGCCCTTTATAAATTACCCAGGGGTTTTGTGACAGCAAACTAAATGGAAAAAGACAGGCATTACTCTTCCATTCCTCTAATAAACTTCAGACTATCTAAACCCTATACAAATTGTTCATTATTTCACAATTATCAAACACAATATAACCAATACCAACACCCACAATGTAACCAATACCAACCAATACTAACCATAGTGAGATATTTTTATTTTATTATTATTATTATTACACATAGTATCATTTCCTTTCTTCTGAAAGGAAATGGAGGAGACAGAAAGACTTTGCTAACATATCCAATTTATTAGGAGAAAACTTCTAAATAATTTTCTGCCAAACTTATGCACAATTTTATTAAGTGTTCACTGGCATAAAAAATATTCAATAAAAGGCTATAATGCCTTGCATCATCCTTACTCAACTTTCTTCTTCTTATTTAAATCTCCAATTTAAAAATGTTTCTTTTTTTAATTGTAGTAAAATATAACATAAAACTTACCATTTTAACCATTTTTAATTATACTATTCAGTAGCAATAAATATTCAGAATATTGTACAATCATCACCCCCATGCAAACATTTTTCCTCTTTCAATACTGAAACTCTTTACTCATTTAAAAAAATAATTCCCAGCTGGGCATGGTGGTACATGCCTGTAATCCCAGCAACTTAGGAGGCTGAGGCAGGAGGATCACAAGTTCAAAGCCAGCCACAACAACTTAGAGAGGCCCTAAGCAATTTAGTGAGAACCTGTCTCAAAATAAAAAATAAAAAGGCTTGGGGATGTGACTCACTGGTTAAGGCCCCTGGATTCAATCTTTGGTGACAAAAATAATAATAATAATAATTCTCTATATTCCCTTCTCTATAAACCCGGGTAACCACCACTCATTTTCTGCTCTGAGGATATGACTATTCTAGTTACACCTCATATAAATAGACTCATCTACCTTTTTGTAACTTAGCATATCTTCAAGATTTATCCATTTTATATCATGTCAGAATTTTCTTCCTTTTTATGATTGAACAATACTCCATTGTGCATGTGTGCCACATTTTATTTATTCATTCATCCGTCAATAAGCAACACATACATTACTTCTACCTTTTAATTATTGTGACTAATGTTGTGATGAACCTGGGTATACAGGTATCTCTTTGGAGATACTACTTTCAATTCTTTTACCTATATACCCAGAAGTAGAACTGCTGGATCATATGGTAATTCTATTTTTAATTTTTTTTAGTACTAGGGATATTAAATCCAGGGCCTCACACATACTGTGCCAAAATTCTACCACTAAGCTACGTCCCAGATCTTTTCTTTTTTTGTCTTTTGAGACAGGGTCTTACTAAGTTGCTCAGGCTGGCCTTGAACTTGTAATACTCCTGCATCAGCCCCCTGAGCAGCTGAGACTACAAGTATGCATCACCATGCCTGGCATCTATTTTTAATTTTTGGAGTTACCACCATACCATTTTCCATAGAGGCTCTACCATTTTATATTCCCACCAGCAATGCACAAAGGTTCTAACTTTTCTACATCCTCACCAACATTTGATACTTTCTCTCTTTTTTTTTTTTTCTTTTTGCTATACTAAGGACTGAACACGGGGCCTGATGTATGCTGGGTAAGTGCTCTACTACTAAGTGATATATCCCAGTCCTCTTATTTTCTTTACCTCAAAATAAAATAAAAATAAAGGAAAGGGCTGGGGATGTAGCTCAGTGGTAGAGTATCCCTAGGTTCAACGCCCAGTACTTGAAGGAAAAAAAAAAAGTAGTTATAATTACTTTATATCTTGTATGGACTGAACTAGCAAATATCCACTTAACTTCAATATGATTATCCACCTCACCCTAAAAAAAGAGAAGTACTCCACCGAAAAGAGAGAGAGAGAGAGAGAAAGCAAGCAACCTAGATTTCTCCAGTTAATAATACCCAAAATTATAATCACAGAATGACCACCTGTGAATTTTTCATGAGAATTTTATAAAGTTATATTTGTCACTTGTTATATATATTTCAATAGTTTCACACCCACATGTTCTAATTATTCTCCTGAAGGGCTAGAATTTCCTTCCAGAGAACAAATATAAAAGAGGAGGGAAACTCTTTCACCAATTATAGATATTTCCACCTTTCCATTCCAAAAACTGAAGAGCAGAAAAAATCTGAGTCTCTAAATGTCTCAAAATATTGAATATACCCAGGTCAACCTACACAGATTTATATTTTTATACCTTTCAGTTTAAACTTCATGCTACAATTTTTAACAAATTAATCATCAATGCTTGAAAGAAAAAGAAGTTTTCTTCAGATAAGACAAAAAAGGCATTAACGATGAAAGGATAAAACTGACAAATTTGATTTTATTAAAATTTAAAACTGTCAGCCTAGGTATCCATCAACTGATGAATGGATGAAGAAAATTTGATATACACAATGGAGAAAAATGAAATTACATCATTGTTGGGCAAATGGATGTAACTTGAGAACACTGTTAACTAAAATAAGTCAAACTCAGAAGGTCAAGGGTCATATTTCTTCTCTTATATGTGGAAGCTAGAGAGGAAACAGGGAAAGAAGGTTGAGTGGGGGAATTTCATGAAAATCAAAAGGAGACCAGTAGAATAAAGGAAAGGGGACCAGTGATAGGGAAGAGGGAGACAAAGTAGCCAAATTATATTGTTATATTGTATGCATGTACTAATATGTGATAACAAATCCCACCTTTATGTACCTATAATGCACCAATAAAATGTGGGGAAAATTGAAACTTTCGTTCATCAAATTACATTAGAAATAAAAATAAGCCATTGAAGGCTGGGGTTGTGGCTCAGTGGTAAAGTGAGTCTAGCATGTGTGAGACACTGGGTTCAATCCTCAGCAAAATAAATGAACAAATAAAATAAAGGTATTGTGTCCATCTATAATTAAAAATATTAAATATTAATAATAAATTTTTAAAAATAAGCCCTAGACATGAAGAAGATATCTGCAATACACATAACTAACAAAGATGTAAAGTCATAAGGTTTGGCAAAATGTGGTAGAAAATAGGTAAAAGATATAAACAGGTGAGGGACTGGCAGAACATTTGTCTAGCATGCAAGAGGCCCCAAGTACCATCAGCACAAAAATAAACACAGGTATATACAGGTGATACACAAAGGACATACAAACTAAAAGACAAAAATAAAAAAACACCCAATCTCACTAGTAATGAGGAAATTCTAAATTAAAAACACAAGAAGAAGTCATTTTACATCCATCCAACTGGAAAAAAGAACAATAACCAGTGCTGATGAAGAGTGAAGCAACAGAAACTCTTAAATACTAGGTAAAAAGTACAATCACTTCAGAGAGCAAGGCATGTTCTATAATGTAGCAATTCTCCCAGGTATATCCCCTGCCTAGAGAAACACTCACAAATAAGTACAAAGAAACTGGTAAAATAATATTCTCTACAACATAGTATGTGATTTTTTTAAAAATGCTGAAATAAACTAATTGTCAGAAAATGACTGGATATTGTATTTTGTTTGTTTGTTTTGTACAAGAGATTTAACCCAGGTGCACTTTTACCACTGAGCTACATCCCAAGCCATTTTTTATTTTTTATTTTGAGACAAGATCTTACTTAGGGCCTCGCTAAATTGCTGAGGCTGGCCTGGAACTTGCAATCCTCCTGCCTCAGCCTCCTAAATTGCTGGGATTACAGGCATGGGCCACCACGCCCAATTGTATATTGTATCTTATTCATACAATACCAAGTATATAACACAAGTGTGGCTTGTAACACAATCATCATATATTTATGTGCAACAAGAAAATTAAAAAATAATAATTGTAAGGGTAAGACATAACTGATTTTAAGATGCATGCCAATTTCAAAAATGATAAAATTGATTGTGCGCAGTAGAACTGACAAAGTGCAGTAAAATAAACAGACGTTCCATGCATAAATATGGCTGATGTTGATCTTACATTCTCATCTTCCTAAATCTCAAAACATACTGAACAAAAAACAAGTTACAGAAGAGCATGTATCATATATTATATGTCCTTTTATTAAAAGGACACAAAGTTACAAAATCATGCCTCAGGATCCAAAGGGGATCAGTTCCAGAATACCTCAAGAATACCTAAAATCCAATGGATGTTCAATTCCCTTATGTGAAATGGCACATTATTTGCATATAACCTACACATATCCTCCCATTTACTTTAAATCATCTCTAAATTACTTATAATACTTAATACAATATAAATGCTGTGTAAACAATGGTTATATTACATTGTTTAAGGAACAATGACAAGAAAAAAAGTCTACATGTTTAGTACAGACGCAATTTTTTTCTGAATATTTTTGATCCATGGTTGGTTAAACTGACCAATGAACACACAGATGTAAAACTTACAGATATGGAGGGCTGACTGTACTATTTCCAGGAATATTAAGTATCAGGCAAAAGCATAAAAACATGCATGGAAATTATAAACATACCGGGAAGAGAAAGGGAAAGTGAGGAACATCAACTATATCACTTTCATTTTGCAAACTGGATGCAAGCCACATAGGAATTGATTCTATTGCTATAGTTTCACAGACTGAAATTACATTAACTTTTAAATGACAAGGGGAAAAAATGTATGAGAATACAAATAGCTTCTTTTTAGATAATTTTGTTAAAAGTTATAAAAAACAACTATAGGGGCTGGGATTGTGGCTCAGCAGTACAGCACTCACCTAGCACGTGCGAGGCCCTGGGTTCGATCCTCAGCACCACATAAAAATAAATAAATAAAGATATTGTGTCCAACTAAAAAATAAATATTTAAAAAACAACTATAATAGATACATTTTATTAATATATCCAATCAGTCATACCCTATTTTGTTCATTTTTTTTCAATTTTTTTTCTAAGTTTTCTTTCTAATCAAATGAAGGCAGGAACAGGAAGATCTAACAACAAAAAATTTTCATCAATGAGTTCCTTCTAGCAAGAGGCAAACACATGTACACACAAAACTACAACACCAATGAGGGTGGTAACATAAGGATCCAGAAGGCACAAAGAGCAAAGAAAAGGGATGACTGACATATGACCTGAAGGAGCATGAAAGGATTCAGTAAGCAGGTAACCTATGGTCTAAGTTTTGAATACTGACAGGAAAAGTCTATGTAGGAGTGATAGGATATTCCATGTACTAAAAAATTAACAGCTCTGTAAGGGCAGAAAATATTGGGGGAAAATAACATATTAGTTTTAGTTGGCTAGAACAGAGGCCCAAAAATTGCATTAGTCAAAACTAGCACAGACTATTTTCATAGGGCCCACAAGCTAAAAATGGCTTTTGTAAAGGGTTTGGGTTTTTGTTCGTTTTGTTTTTTGTTTGTTTGTAATACTAGGGACTGAATCCTGTAAAGAGTCATTTAAAAGAAAAAAGTAGCTGGTACAGAAGTGACACGTCTATAAGCCAAACTACTTGGAAGGCTGAAGGAGGAGGACCACAATTTCAAGGTTAGCCTGGACTACTATTCTGAGACCCAGTCTCAAAATAAAATAAAAAGGGCTGGGGATGTGATTCAGTGGTAAAGCCCTTGCCTAGCACCAGCAAGGCCCTGGGTGTGATCCCCAGTATTGGGAAAGAAAAAAAACAGGGAAATAGTTGCAAAGCCTAAAATATTTTCAAATAGCCTTTTAACAAAGTTTGCCAACCTCTGCACTAGAACACAATTGGCCAACAAAGGGGCAGCTGGAAAAAAGTCAAATCACTGAAAAGGACAACCTTACAAGGAAGTTAAAAGGAGGACACAGCTGAAGAACCTTGTCTTTCATGCTAAGGAGCTATGGGGAATGTGGTGCCTCCAAAGGGGCTTTAAAAAGAAAACCAATATACTCCCATTTTTGTTTTAGAGTGATTCCTCAGGCAAACTGTGAAGGATAAAATAAAAAGGAACAACACTGGAGACAACAATAGAAAGACTTCTAGAATAGTCCAGATGATAGTTGGTTAGAGTCTGAACCTAGGCAGAAAGAACTAAGAACTAAAGTCAAGAGCACTGGTTATCAACAGGTAGCTAGGAGGAAAAAAAAAAAATCGAAGAACTCTAAACAAAGGAAAGAATTAACAAAACTGTGTTTCTGGTTTTCAAGAACTGAGAGCCAAATGATAACAGGAAATACAAAAATAAAGAGAATGGAGAGGAAAAACTGACCACAATTTCAGACTTGCTCAGTTTGAGTGCCTTGTGACTTAATCTGAGTTCCCTGCCTTCAGATAGTTCACTTGGGAAATTAGGCAGGTATGAGACATGGTTAAAAAAAAAAGTCAAGAAAGAAAAAAAAAAAAATGTAAAGAAATAATGAAATTTTAAAATTCACTATCTAGCAACAAACAATCATAATTCAAACAAGCATTACCAATGGATGTAAAAACTGAGGTATGAGGTAGGCAGGGTAATGCATGCCTATAATGTCAGCAACTCTCGAGACTAAGGCAGGAACATTGTAAGTTCGAAGACTTACAATTTAAGGAGATCCTGTCTTTAAAAAAATGAAGAAATAAAAAAAAACCTAGTGTATAAAGTTTGAGAAATAACAGGATACTGCTGTTAGGTGACAATTTCTATGGGCTCTTATGTTTCTCCACATTGCCTCCCTTTTAGAGTCTCTTTCTAAGGATATTGTACAGCAAACACTTGGATCATAGAGACAGTGTCTTTCTCCTAAGCAAAGCGCACACTGTTTAATGTCCAGTACGATAAAGACGGCACCCCTCTCTCTTTGCTTGGGCAAAGGTCAGGCAAGCTTATGATCCCTGATAAAAGAATCTCAAGTTTCCTAAGCTTGGGATTCCTCTCCAATTAATGCAACTCATTTTATGCAGGAGTCACCTGGCCTTATTCACATAACCCTGTGGAAAGTGAGTCAGGAAACCAACCAACACAAAGACTGACACACTGGCTACTGCTACAACCATAAATAAGAAAATCCTTTATCTCTGATCCAGGAGTCTCCTACCTTCTCCCAACATCCCAGGCTAACTTTTTACTGGCAAGATCCTTTATAGTTCTTGACACTTAAAGTGTTTTAGAGTTTCAAAATACGGCACATAACCAAGGGATCAAAGTTAAAATCACTAGTAACAGAACATATTCACTTGATGCATCTCCTCCCACTATGTAAATGTTTTATTAGGCTAGAACAGGGGCCCAAAAATTACAATGGGCAAAATCAACCTAGCCTATTTCTGTATGGACCACAAAAACAAATCATTCATCTGACATTCCTAAATACAAAAGAATAAATGTATCCAAAGTGAGGTTCACTCTATTAACTAGCAGAATTCCTCAAATGAAGATATCAAAACAACACAAAGAAAAAAAAAAAAAAACCCAAAGTCTAAGGAACTTTTCAGATCACAAAAAACTTAAAAGATTCCTAACTGAACTGTCTTTGCTTTTAGGAAATAATTAGGGTTAAAGAGACATTATGGCTGCAACTTACTCAAAAAGTTCAGGGGAAAAAAAGGTTAAAAAATATATATATATATATACATCAAGAGAAAAGGCAAGAAGAAGAAAATGTTAACATTTGAAGAATCTAGATGAAAGACATACATGAATTCTTTGCTGTTCTTTCAACTTTTCTATAGTTCTCAATTTTTGTCAAATGATGAGTTAAATGGAAGTAATTCTTCATTAGATGTCAAGAATATGAGTGATAGGCAAATAGTATCTTTTGGAAGGAGGCTGGTATTCAAGGGTCATTTATTTGTGAAAGTACTGCTTGATACCTTAGGCATGGCCCAGAGCAACTAAAACTTAAGTCAAGCATACAAATCCCTGGATTATTAGCCAGATTTGGTTAAACTATGATTAGCCAGATTTGGTTATGAAAAAAGAATTCATATGCAGCATATGTTTTCATTTACAAGTATTACTTAATTCATAATATTTTTGAAGCTTTTGATCATACTATAATATCCTCAATCAATGGACTAAAAGTACAATTTCATTATGTGATCCAACAACTTTTTGACAATAAAAAAGGCTTTTCATTTTTGAAAAGACAGAACTCTAGTCTATACAAGTTATTAGAGCCCTATAATATAAGGCTCTAATAACAGAAATTAGAAAGTATCACTACACGGCCATAATAGACAATAAAAAAGTAATTATATTTATTAATTTGCTTAAAATGTATATCTATGAAAGAAAAAACATGTTTTCTTAGAAATAAAAAGCAGGATATATGAGAAAATAAGTTGTTGGTGAAAAGAGTACATGAGTTTAACACTTCATCGATCAATTGTCACTATTTTAAATACCTATCATTAATATGTTCTTTCACCAATATTCTACCCAGGAAATAACACTGAACTATTTCACATAAGAAAGAAACATTTTACATAAATGAACCACCACATAATTTAAAAACTTCATAAACTGAGCCTACTATCTGAGGTGCCTACAAAACATTTATTTGAAAAAATACTAAAATCTTGGGTATTTTCCAGCGGTATTGTGAACAAAGCATCTAGAGAATGTGTTGACTGTAACACAAATCAGCATGTTAAATAACAAGCTTCATCTGACTTAGCAAAACGTTCCAACTTTTGGAACAGAAAATGACCTGCTGGACATTTCAAAGGTGCTAGAAATCACCCTACCAGGACAAATCCATACTTTAACAGGTCTAGAAAATGGATTACTCTTAATAAAATGGATAATTCCCTAGATCTTTTCAAAGTCACACAAAGTAAAAAATCAGAAATGAAAATACTGACAGGTTGGCTAAAGATAAAAAGCTCACCTGAAGCTCTCTTTCTTCAGAGTAACAATTATAATTTACTTTATAAAACATGTTCAAAAGAAAATGCTTTCTTTAAATTCTTCATTCAATGGCTAATAGTTACCAATGGGTTGTTAGAAAAAGTAAACAGTTATATAAGCTTGGATTATAAACAACTCTCTTAATAGAGAGC
The DNA here is from genome assembly GCF_021218885.2 of Marmota monax. NCBI lineage: Eukaryota > Metazoa > Chordata > Mammalia > Rodentia > Sciuridae > Marmota > Marmota monax. Next base: position 389,745 of record NW_026692072.1, on the reverse strand, counting down.
CAAGTGCACTACTCCATAAGAAAACCTGCCAAAAGAAAACCACAAAACTTTTATTTAAAATATATGTAAAAATGGGAGTTCATAACCCAATTGAGTCAAATGTATGAAAGATGACATATCATGAGCTTTGTAATGTTTTGAACAACCAATTAAAAAATAAATAAAAAATAAAATATATGTAACTGGAGCTGGGGTTGTGGCTTAGCAGTAGAGCACTCGGCCTATCACGTACAGGGCCCTAGGTTCGATCCTCAGCACCACATAAAAAATAAAAATAAATAAAAGGAAGGTATTGTGTTCAACTACATCTAAAAAATAAATAAATAAAAATAAAATATATGTAACTAACTTTCAGACAAATACAAAACATTAAAGATTGAGAAAGCAAAGGTCAAATGATCTTTACCAAGATCTCCCAACCCAATCTATGAAATAAATCAACAGATGAAGTTAAATCCTAGATAAATAATTTGATGAAATGCCCACAGCTAACACAGCAATAAAAGAAAAAATTCTGCTGACATATAAAACTTTGTAAGAGATAATGATTCAAAGCTCTGAATGAACATTTATAGAATCAACATCAAGCTTTACAAAACTTTCCAAAAGTGTGGGCTAACCTAAACAATCTTTTATAGATTCCCATTGTGTAGTTCCCATACTATAACATTCTACATTCATAGCTGAAAGAGAATTATCACTCTACAGTAATTTACATCGCAAGAAGGAAAATTCTACAAAACCAACAAAGTGTCACAGTGGCTGCTACTAGCCCCCTTTCTCACATACACACACAAGTTTTTCATTTGAAAGAGCTAAAAAGACCAACATTTACAGCATATGCTTAATTATGGTACTTGGTTTTTTTCAAAAGTTTTATTAAAGACATCTGAGGACTTTTCAAATTTTAACTGTAACAAAAAAGTCAATCATTTGTACTTTCTAAATTAATATCCTATATGCTTTTACTGTGTTTTACATTGCTAAATTCAGAAGTATTTTTTTCCTACCTGGATTTATGTTGCCTGCCTTAGTACTTTATTTTAAGTGCTCTTTTTTTAAAATATTTATTTTTTTAGTTGTAGTTGGACACTATACCTTTATTTATTTATTTTTATGTGGTGCTGAGGATCAAACCCAGGGCCTCACACGTGCTAGGCAAGCACTCTATCACTGAGCCAGAATCCCAGCCCTTAAATGCTCTCTTTAAGGAATTTAAAAACCTTTCTAATGTAGAAACTCTTTTTTTAAATTTCTTTCTTTCTGCCAGGTAATCCCAGCACCTCCTCTTAGGAGGCTGAGGCAAGAGGATCATAAATTCAAAGCCAGCCTCAGCAAAAGACAGGCGCTAAGCAACTCAGTAAGACCCTGTCTCTAAATACAAAAAAGTGCTGGGGATGTGGCTTAGTCCTTGAGTGTCCCTGACTGAGTTCAATCCCCAGTACCCAAAAAAACAAAACAAAAAACAAATTTTGGGGGGTGGGGGATTTAATCCAGGGGTCTTTTATCACTGAGCTACATCCCCAACCCTTTTTATTATTATTATTATTTTCAATGTTCAGATGGGGTCTTGCTAAATTGCTTAGGGTTTCACTAATTGCTGAGCTGGCTTTGAACTTACAATCCTCTGGCGACAGCCTCCTGAGTTACTGGGATTACAGGCCTGGCTTCTATTTTAAATTTCAGAGTTTCACTGTCAGTTCTTCTTCTTCAGTACTGGGGCACTCTACCATTGAGCTATATCCCCAATTCCTTTTATTTTGTATTTTGAGACACTGTCTCAATAAATTGCTGAGGCTGGCCTCAAACTTGTGATCTTCCTGTCTCAGGCCTTCACCCCCCACCCCCAACCCAATCCCCAGTAGCAGGGATTACAGTACACCACTACCTAGGCTTATCACATGTTATCTTGTCAACTTTAGATGGCCTTTCACCAATGGCTTCAGGAAAGTCTCTGTGGCATCAAGCCAAACAACATGAGGAACAGAAATGAGAATATGTTTGTCTTATTTTCATGACTAAATTTGAGGAAGGGGACAGGGTGGAGATCTACAATATGTCTTCTTAAGAAGGCCAGAAAAAGCTAAACAACAACAATGTAATTTACAAAGTCTTAAAGAGGAAAGAAAACAAGCAGCTTCTCAGTACCTCAAAGAAAGAACACTGAATTCTTAGAAATCTATTAGAACTGCTTCTATTTGGCTCTGGCTTCCTCTAATCATTAACTTTAAGTGGCACATTGTTACGTTGCATGTATAAACTGTACGTTAAAACTACAAACTGATATGAACTTACAGTCTCACAAATATCTTTCTTTCACAGCAAGTCTCATAGAAAAACTTAAGGTTTTTGTTTTACAATTAGTTGTAAAAAGCCACATGCCAATACATGGTACTAAAAATTACACATATCAGAACTTATAGAACTTAACTTCTTCATACTTATCTGAAAAGATTTCTAAGTACACACCAATAACACATAAAAAAGATATTAAAATTTCAGTTCAAAGTTACAACTTATAGCTAATACATTTTAAAATCAAAAATAAGACTAGTCATAGTATCAAGGAATAAAATAAAGAAAAATGGGCTTTATCAGTTGACTGAAAATGGCTGCAAAGTAGTTACAGTTTACTGATGAGAAACTGATTCTCAAATAACTAAAAGTGCCAAAACTGACCTCATATCATTTTTCAGGCATTTATACAAGACACTATACAGAACTTCAGAAGCAAAAAGAATGATTACCTATTAATTATGAATGATGCATATATCAAAAAGTTATTGTATAGCAATGTTTACCACAGTAATATTTAAAATATTATTTATTCACAGCACCATGGAAATTGATTAAGAAAAAATTACCACTAAGCCAGTAACATTACCTGGAAACATACTGTTAGAATAAATGGGTGAAGTAATATGAATTTTAAAATGTTTTATTATAAAATCAAGGAAAGCACACATTATTCATACCAGGAAGAGGCTGAATTTCAGTATAGCAATCATCTTTAAATTGTTTGATTATTACAAAATTTAAAATGTTCAGGGAAAAATAATCTATTTCCTTCCAGTCGTTTTAATGTATATTTTATTAAACAATCAAAATACATGTATAACCTGACATATCCATTTGTTCTTTCACAGGGTATCTTAACTACTATTTTAAATAACAATGTACTGGGCTGGGATTATGGTTCAGCAGTAGAGCACTTGCCTAGCATAAGCGAGGCCCTGGGTTTGATCCTCAGCACCACATAAAAATATTGAGATAAATAAATAAATAAATAAAAATATTGTGTCCAGTTAAAAAATAAATATTAAAATAAATAAATAAATAACAGTGTACTGCCTTTCAGTGGGTGAATGGATAAAGAAACTGTAGTACATACACTCAAGGGAATATTACTCAGCAATAAAAGATAATAAAATCAGGGCATTTGCAGGTAAATGGATGGAGTTGGAGAATATAATGCTAAGTTAGCCAATCCCAAACAACCACATGCTGATATAAGGAGGCTGGTTCATAGTGGGATTGGGAAGGGGAGCATGGGAGGAGGATTAGATGAACTCTAGATAGGGCAAAGGGGTGGGAGGTGAAAGGAGGGAGATGGGGGTAGAAAAGATGGTGGAAGGAGATGGACATCATTACCCTAAGTACATGTACGAAAACACAAATGGTGTGACTATACTTTGTATACAACTAGAGATATGAAAAAGTGTGCTCTATATGTGTAATATGAATTGTAATGCATTCTACTGTCATATATAACAAACTGGAATAAAAAATAAATTAATTTAAAAAACAATGTGCATATCATTTACTGGATTGCTGTTTTTCCAATTTTGTTCACCATTTATTCAAGTTGCAATGAACATTTTCATATAAACGGTTCTTTACATTTTTAATTTTCTTAGTATAGCATTCCCAGAAAGGAGACTTTGATAATGACAAATACTGCCAAATGGTGCTTGGCAGGGTGCAGTTGTTCAGTTCTTATTAATACACCCACAGATACAAATATTTTCAAATTTAAAGTTTCAAAATCAAACTGTAATAGAATGAGGATGCCAAATGTAGAATACAAAGGAACAAATTTGGAAATAAGATAATCAACTCAATTTGAGGTACCGTGGGGCAAAAAATATAGAAATCATTCCACAGTTCGAAATATGGGTTGAAAGCTCAAAATTGTGTAGGAGACACTATAGATTCAATCTTCTGAATGAATACATAAACTGTGAATAAAACTACTGGGCATTTTAATGGGAATAATTTTACTAGAACAAAATGGACAGAACTACACTGAACAAATGTTGAAGAAATTTGGAAGAAACAGAAAAAGGAAACATTCACAGATTTGAGGCGGCCCACTTGGAAATGGCTGCTTAAGATCCCAGAAAGTTGAGAATGTTACAAGGTTAAAGAGAAAGGGGGTACTTGACATTCTTGGACAAACTAAAGATATGAAAAACACAATCTAGAATTTAATCCACATACAGAATAAGGAGTCATCTTACAGGGATGAAGAACCATTTCTTTCCTTGAGAAAGGAATAAAAGCACACTTGTGTATACTGGTTGCACTAGATTCAGAAACTCATGCACACTGACCTCAGTACAGGAAACAGTAGGGTTTTGACAAATCAAATGTGCAGATGATACATTTACAAGTATTTGGTCAGGTACTTGTAAAACTAGACAATAAAGATGTCATACTTCGAGTAAGGTATTTAAGTGAAATATAAGCATGTCAGTATTTCACTGCTTTTATAATAACATATTTGATTCCCCAATAATCTGTTATGCACTTGCAATATAAAACCTATAGACCATGGTCCCCAACCTGAAGGAACAATTCAGATACTTTCACAAATGTTTTAAATATAAACTTTCCCAATAATGGTCTGTAACTTCTAGTAATCATGAAGTGAGATATTTCATCTTCTTCCAATCTGATTAACAGGAAACAATTTCAGGCTAGATATATCATTTGCAGTAAAACACTTTAAAGAGATTTTGCAAGTTAAATAGCCACTAGAAAGCCAGGAGTGGTGGTGTACACCTGTATCTCAGCTGCTCAGGAAGCTGAGGCAAGAGGACCCCTTGAACCATTCTTTCCTTGAGAAAGGAATAAAAGCACAAGGCCAATGTAGGCAACCATGACAAGACCCTATCTCAAAAAAAAGAAAACAACGAGCCACCAGAAATACTTTCAGAAATGCCACACTAGGCTTAAACAGGACAACTGGCAAGTCAAACACTCCAAGAATTTTCTGTTCAAAGCTATTGGCAGCAATTATGTTACAATCCCAACACTCCCTAAGTGAGTTTAGGATTCATACAGAATTCACTTTTAAATACATATGTTTAAAAATATCAAAATGTCACCAAATTGTCAAGTTTCATTATGTAGATTATACATAATTATAGTAGGGGTAACACAACATAATACATGCCCTGTGTATACTTCTACTTTAAGGGGCCCAGGATAAATCAGGCTGGATGTGTAACTCAGTGGTAGAGTGTTTGCCTAAGACATAGCAAGCCCTAGGGTGGATAAGTAGCACTGCAAAACAAAACAAAAAGTCTATTTTTAATCTACACAAATGAAGTAACATCTCTTTCATATAATGGTTTCAAGTAAGTTACAGCTTGTAATTTCAACAATCTTAAAGGTACCTTTCAAAATGTTTTTGCTTTTAATCTTCCTTCCACAGGTTGGCAAAGGAATGAAGTTTGGAGGACATTGCATTCCACATATAGGAGGAAGAAATATAGTTAGAAAAGGCAAACCTAGGGCTGGACACAGTAGCACACACCTGTAATCCCAGGAGCTCAGGAGGCTGAGGCAGGAGGATCGTGAGTTCAAAGCCAGACTCAGCAAAAAAAGTGAGGCGTTAAACAACTCAGTGAGATCCTGTCTCTAAATAAAATACAAAATAGGGCTAGGGATGTGGCTCAGTGGTTGAGTGCTCCTGAATTCAATCCCCGGTACCAAAAAAAAAGAAAGCAAACCTAACACAATTTTCTCAAGCAATATGAGAACTGTGCATGTCCAGAAAGAACATGGGAGAACAAGAAAACTGGATTACTAACTAGAACTAAAAAACAGCACCTTCTCTTGATTTAAATTAACATAGTATACTTATATAAGACAATTATACTATTGGCTGCACATAGTGACACAGGCCAGTAACTCGAGCAACACACAAGACTGAAACAGAAGAATCGCAATTTTGAGGCCAGCCTGGCACCACAGTCAGCCCTTGTCTCAAAATATAAAAGAAAAATCATGTAGCTTAGTAGTATAATGCTTTCCTGGCATGTACAAGGCCCTGGATTTGATCCCCAGTACTGGTGAGAAAGGGGGGAAAAATAAAATTTATCAATTTTATTTTTGTTATAAACTTTTTTTATCAAGGCTAACCAGTTTGATAGTCTAATTGTTTGATTGTGCTATACTGAGAATAGAACATGTACTAGATAAAATATTTTTTAACTAGGAACGGAGGCATACGCCTGTAATTCCTGTGGCTCAGGAGGCTTAGGCAGGAAGATCTGGAATTCAAGGCCAGCCTTATCAACTTAGTAAGGCCTTAAGCAACTTGGACCCTATCTCAAAAAATAAAAAGGGCTGGGGATGTGGCCCAGTGGTTAAGCATCCCTGGGTTCAATCCTCAGTACCAAAAAAAAAAAAAATGGTTTTCATAAAAAATATTTTATAGAAGGGAGAGCAGTGGAGTAGGGGAAGGGAATAGAAGGGGAGAGGGAGGAAGAAATGGGAAAAGTGAGGAACCAGGGATATGAAATTGACCAAACTAAGGTATTAAGGTATATGCATACATATATAACTACATCACAATGAATTTTACTTTTATATATAACTATAATGCACCAATTAAAAAATAGGAAGGCCAACATTATACATGAAAGGCATCAGGAGAAGGAAGGAGAAGAGAAAAAGGGGAAGTACTGGGAATTGAAATGGAGCAAATGATCTTATAAAAATTTATGAATGTCCAAAAACTCCACTATTATGTATAATTACAATGCACTAATAAAAAACCACTTAAAAATATTTTATCAGGGGCTGGGATTATAACTCAGTGGTATAGCACTTGCCTAGCATGTGTGAGGCAGTGGGTTAGAGTCTCAGCACCATATATAAATAAATTTTTTAAAAGTTGTTGACCATCGACAACTATAAAAATATTTTTTAAAAAAATATTTTATCATTTTTGTATCTGCTGTAATAAAATTTTATTTTCCTGTGGCTAAAAAAAATCTATGACCCAGCTACAAAAACTACTTAAAACATACTAAATAGAATACAAATCCAGTATTTTAACCCAGTATTATCCTTATCTAATTTTATATTAAAACATAAACTACAATTAATATACTGCAGGGAAAAAAATAACAATGATACTAATACTGTCTCCACCAAAACTGTCTGATTACACTTGACTCAGAACATGATTTCTGTCATTTTAAGAATGTAGTGAAGCACAGCATCTAGCCATGGGCTATATGGCAAAATAACCTATAATTTTCATTGTGATTTTATGTCACCAAACCCTATTTAACTTCCCAATAGAAGCTGTAATAAATTATATACTTAAAGCCCTCAGAATTACTAATATAAATCATATTTTGGAAGCTATGTCCCTGGAAAGTCAGGTTCAATTTTCAATGTTATCACTCTATCTAACTTATTAACTATTTAAAACTGTAGCATTATATATCTAAAGTCATAGAGTTTACCAAACCTACAAGATTCTCCTTGTATTACTGAACAGACAAAACACAGTTGAAACACACAAATATGAAATGTTTCGGCCTAAACATTTCATGTAACTGCTTCATAAGACAGGAAACATTTTATAAGTGAGTTATTCCTGCAAACGTTTCAAAATTTACAATTTTGTTTTTAAAATGTCTAAAATATTTTGTATAAATTTACTAATAATTTGCAACAAAGTATGGGGAAGTTAATGAATTTGAAGTTAATAAAAATGTTTTTAGCAAATCAAACACTTTTGTTAATTTTTAAGGTAGAATAACTGGCTACTTAAATACAATCAAGTTTTAATTAAACATTAAGACAAGTTTCTTGGCAAATTCATATGTAATCAAATGTAATTTATAATAAATAAAATTTTTAAAAGGGAATGACACTCTAATAATCTGATTATTTTAATCCCTATTATAACTAAAAAATTTTTTTCCAATTAGAAAATGTGCTCTAGCATTATCAATCATGGGGGGATGAAAGGAATTACATGTGACCAACTCTGGCAATTCTTTACTTTCAATAAGACCAAAAGGTAACACTAAACAATCAATCTATCACAACTTAGATTTTTGTCCAAAAGACAAAAGTTATAGCTCAAAAGAGCAAATACTACATTTCCCTTTATTCTTCTTCCCGAAACTAAGTCTCCAACTTTTTCTTTTATGTGTAATCCTATTGTTCAAAAAGAAAGAAATAAAGATTAACAGAAAAGAAAATGAAAGGTAAAAATAAATCTGGAAATCTAGTCATTTAAAAAAAGAGATGCTTGGGCTGGAAGTATACTTCCAGGGTAGAGGACATGCTTGTCATATGCCAAGCCTTGATTCCATGCCCACCGACAACAACAACAAAAAAAAAAAAAGGTGGGGGGGATGTTTACATCAGAAGGGAAAATGGATTTTGTGACAGATATCAAAAGTCTTGAGTTTTAATTCATAGTTTGAAAATCCTAGATTCATATAGTATTATATGTAGCTTAGTTTTGTTTGTTTGGGTTTCGTTTTTGGTTTGGGGTACTAAGGATTGAACCCAGAGGTGCTTTACCACTGAGCAACATTCCCATCCTTTTTATTTTATTTAATTTTTTTATGTGGTGCTAGAGTTTGAACCCAGTACCTCACACATGCTAGGCAAGCGCTCTACCACTGAGCCACAACCCCAGCCCCCCCAATCCTTTTTATTTTTCACTTTTTTATTAACTTATTTATTTTAATGAGGTATGTATTTTCAATGTTATCCCTCTAACTTATTAACTATTTAAAACTGTAGCATTATATATCTAAAGTCATAGAGTTTACCAAACCTACAAGATTCTCCTTGTATTATTGAACAGACAAAACACAGACAGCAGAATGCACTTTGATTCATTGTACACAACTTTTCATTTCTCTGGTTGTACTCATTATAGTGTCACACCATATGGGGAGTCATACTTGTACCTAGGGTAATGATGTCCATCTCATTCCACCATATTTCCTGCCCCCATGTATCCTCCTGTTATTTTTCATTTTGAGACAAGGCCTCCCTAAATTGCTGAGGTTGGCATGGAACTTGCAACCCTTCTGCCTTAGTCTCCAGAGTCACTGGGATTTCAGGTGCAAGCCACCGCACCCAGCTTTAGTATTATTCTTAAGGATCTTCAAAAACTAAAAATGAATCCTATAAGTTATATTTTATGCTTTCCATGCTTCTGATTTCAGGTTAGGTCTATAAGATTTTTTTCAAGTTATATGAAAAGTTTATCACCTTTAAGTTCTACATTAAGGGAAACTTTCAGATTGAAGACATAAAACTAAGGACAAAGAAAGAGGCAGGGAGGAAAAAAAGGATTTTAAAAATTAAGTTATTTCACAAGACTGATTATTGAGTAGATATCACCAGTTTATTCTTGGTCATTCCCTGAAGCTATCACAAATTTTTCTGTCTTTATTAACTATGTGAACTCTGATCTCTAGCAACATGAGCACTTAAACATATTTGGTCTCCCAAATCTAATTAAGCCTAACTCTTCCCCCTATTTCCCAGCTTCGCCCTTCTTACCTGCCTCACATACTCCTTCCTACTCAGACTCCCAGGGGAGTGAAAATTTTCACTTTAGAAAATTAGAGAAATCATATGATTTGAGTTAACAAAATACATTTAAGATCAAAAGTACTGTCCTTGGTTTCTTTCATTACAAAAACTTTCTGTTGGTGGGGAGTGGCAAATGCCTGTAACACAGCAATTTGGGATGCTGAGGCAGGAGGATCACAAGTTTAGGCCAGCCTGGGCAACTTAGTAAGACCCTGTCTCAAAAATAAAATAAGGCTGAAGACATAGCTCATTGGCAAAACACTTGTCAAGCACACATGAGGCCTTGGGTTCATCCATTACTGGAAAAAAAGGAAACAAAAAAACAAACAAAAACTTTGTTGGAAAACAAGAGCTTTCTAAAGTACCGACTTGGCATTAACTACCCATTAAGACAAATTTAGTCTGGCATAGTGACATATGCCTGTAAGCCCAGTGACTTGGGAGGCTGCAGCAAGAGGACTACAAGTTTGAGGCCAGCCTGGACAACTCAGCAAGACAATTTCAAGGGGTGGCAGGGGTTTGGCTGCGGATGTAGCTCAGCAGTAAAAGTACCCATCCAGTACCATGGGGTGGAAAAAAAGGCCAAGTAAATCTGCTCAATGTCCCCAAACCACAGAAGCCACCCTAAAAATACAATCTTGACAATACTCATCTCTTCTAATTTCCTCACAAGTAATAAAAGCAGAAGCTCTTGGTCCCTAACATAACAATGGTGTCTCAGAATCAAGGCAATATGCTGTCTTTGTTTAGCAACATATGGCCCAAGTACCAACTGAGAACAGCCTGATCCCCTAAAAAACTCAAGGTCTAATTTGACAAGCACTTATATAAAATTTACAACATACATTCTCCAAATATCTATTCTACTTTGGTCCAAAATGAATGAGATCCTAAAGACAGCTATGACAAAGCTGTAGCAGCAGCAGCACACTAATACTGTTTTTCCCCAAACCACTCTTAACTGTCCCAACCCAACCAAAAGAAGTAAACTATATATACTTCCTTAAGTTGGACACACATACTCTGACTATCCTACATCTCCAATGATTCAAAACTATCCTTATTCAAGTTATGTTAAGGCAAAAATATGTCTCCCCCACCCCTTTTAGTACTGGAGATTTAACTCAGGGCGCTTCATCACTGAGCCACATCCCTAGTCCTTTTTATTTATTTTTTATTTTGAGACAGGGTCTGGCTAAGTTGCTTAGGATCTTACTAAGTTGCTGAGGCTAGCTTTGAACTTTCGATACTCCTGCCTCAGCCTCCAGAGCCCCTAGGATTACAGGCATGTGCCACCATGTCCAGCAGCATATGTCTTTTAAACAACTGGATCCAGAATCAGTAAGGGTATTTAAGATAATTTCTCTTGAATTACATTTGTATCATATAAAATTTGCCCATGACAAAGTTTCCTGCAAAAATTTTCTTTGTTCCCACAAAGAAAAATAATACTACATCCCAGTTACAGAGTAGAGGAAAGTGAGTAACTTTAAAAATAAAAAAATAAAAAAAAACAGTTGATATAATCTTCCATTTTAACAAGTTTTAGTAGTTTGTCCTCAGAAGTAACTTCCAAGTTCACCATACCACATTGGAAGTCTCAATTTCAAACATTAAGAAACTAGGACAGCTGCAACCCACAAATTTTAAACAGAAATATTTATTTTGGCAGCAACAATAAAATGATATATCAACTTATTCTGTGTCCTCTAATAGTTAGGACACATGAATTAGTAGAAGGATATTTTAAATATGGAGAATTTCAAAGTTCTTTAGAAATCCTTTAATCTAAATGTTGCCATGACATCTTTTCACATCCAAACGCAAGTGAAGTTGTAATGGCAACTACATCTCTATGCCTTTGAATTAACCATCAATAGTGTAACTCTAGTCTACCTATCATCATACTTGCTGAACTGCTACAATGAGAACAGCATTTAGTAAGTTAACTCCTCTTACCTGACAAACTTAACTTCAACAGTGACCAGAATCATTTTTATCATTCAAATGGAAAATAATATTCAAACAAGTATGCCATTTACATGAATATGAATCATGTTTGAGTAACAATATTTCCACATTCTGAAGTTAGCATTTTCCCCTTCCTCCTTCCGTACTTCAGTGTTCATGAATCAATATTTAAAAACAAAAGTTCAATCAAAAAGTTAATTTAATAGCTGATGTTTTTTAAAGTTGCAAGAAAAGAAAAAAGAGCTGGGCATGGTGGTACACGCCTGTAATCCCAGTACTCTGGAGTTAGAGGCCGGAGTATCACAAGTTGAAGGCCAGCCTCAGTAACTTAGCAAGGCCCTAAGCAACTTAGGGAGAACTTGCTCAAAATAAAAAGGGCTGGGGATGTGTTCATTATTAAGTGCCCTTGGGTTTAATCTCTGGTTTGAAGAAAAATAAATAAAATAAGAATAAAAAGTGTTGGGGATGTAGATCAGTGGAAAAGTACCCATGGGTTCAATTCCCTTACCAAAAAAAAAAAAAAAAAAATCTTTCAATACTTTAAATATAAAGCCTATATATCAGTGCCATACTTGCTACTTTATGGTATCCTATGACAGAACATCTAAAAAATTAAAATAATATGATCTACAGCTTCTTTTCAATCATGTTTATAAGAATTATCTCATACAAACCATCCACTTTAATGTGACTTTAAAACCCCATGCCCAGAAGCCAGTGACTGGTTTATAAACAAGATAATGAGTAGTTCAATGGAAAAAATATTATGACAATAAACTAGGACTGTCTCACCATGTTATGATCTGCTTGCCTAATATGTATGTTTAGCTACTGTAGTCAGCAATGTCCAAATATAAATATGAAACATTTAATGGCCAGCCTGTTCTAGACTTCAGGCTCACCTTACCTGTTTAAAACATAGTTTTTAAATATACAGTTCTCCACAAATATTTTTTTCTTAGAAAAGAGTGGGGAGTAGGGAAGAATCTAAGGAACAAGTTTTCCATAAATACAAAAAAAAAAACACCCAAAAATCAAATATTTTTGCACATCTTTACCTTAACACACATAAAAATAATTTTTAAATTTAAGGAAAACAAAGCTCATACAGGTTAAGCATTATATTTCATTAAAAAAAAAGTTCCCTACACATTATGAATGCAGCCATGAATATACCAAGAAATGCCTCGCTGACTTAAAAGAACTCTGGTTGGTCAAATTTCAATTACTAGTAAGTGGCATGAAGGCATAAAATAATCAATAAAATTATAAAAACAATTTTAAAGGTCGGTCATATTTTGTTTACTTAAAATACTAAGCTTAATCATGATCTATCTAGACCTTATCATTGCTCATTGTATAAAATTAGCACTGCACTTGCAAACATAAGCAGAATCTAGACTTATCAAACATATGGTGAGATTTGTCCAGCTTCTGAAATACTAAATGTGTATGGAAGATTAAAATACTTTTTCTTGGGAAACAAACAACCCTCCCATCCTGATTAAAAGTTTTCATCAAAAATCTGATCAGAAAGAAAGGAAATCAAAATCAAAATCAACCCGGCAATCAAAATCTTGACGTTAACTGAAATGGTCTGAGTATAAGCATTCCCATTTGAAAAACTACAGCGAAAATAGAAAAATAAATAAATAAACCAACCGATCTCCAAACAACTAGAAGGTACGCCTAAGCACAGACTGGTTTACCAGCTAACTTCCCCAGCTCGGTACCGGAGAGGCCACAAAACAAGGTTGACAATACAACCAACCATGAGCTTTGCTGTAAACTGGACGATAATCTGAAATCTGGGGGGGTGGGGAAGCTGTGCTGTTGCTAATAGAAGCTCCTTATAAGCAGCGAAGTGACAGGTGGAAAAATAAATTCCCCAGCAGGCCAGCAAGAGGTTGTGAAAACACGGTTCAAGGACTGAACGTGTTGTGACTACTCTGTAACAGGTCCAAGGTAATTTACACACACACCCTTCAGCGCAATTCCTCCAGCACGGAGGAGACTGGGAAACAGGCTTTCCCGAGAGCCACATACCATTTTAAAACAGCAGTCTCCTTCCCGACAGGAAAACCGGCATTCTCATTCCAAGTCTTTCCGCGACTTCTCCCAGTGCGGCGAAGGAAAGCGGGCGACAGCCACCGTGACGAGAGAAGCCGGCAACAGCCCCGCTGCGCGGCCGCCACGCCTTCCTCCCGCCGCAGCTGGGGACGCCGAGCCGCGGATCACATTTCTCCTCCCCAACAATCACACGCACGCACGTCCCAAGAGTTGACTCCCTCCAAACCCGCGGTTCCGCGACGCCGGTGACGGGGCCACAAAGCCCAGGGCACAGCCCCTGGCCGGGGCACTCCGGCGGCGTGCGTGCGCGTGTTTGTGTTTGTTCTCCTAATGAAAGGAAAGAGGTCTCCGTAGTTACGGCCTAGGGCCGCGCGGGGGAAGACAGGCCCCCCTGTGGGGTTAAACAAAACTTCAGTTGCTGGGAAGAGCCGTTGCGCAACCTTGGCAGGAGGAGGCCGGGACCGCCCGGCCCGGCCAAGGCGGCTTCCCGGAGGCTGCGCCACCGCGTGCAGGAACCACGCGCGGCCCCCGCGTCCGGGGGCCTCGGGCCTGGTGTGGCGCCGGCCTCCGAGGAGCCGCTGGGGCTGGGCCACACAGCAGGAGCTGGGGCGGAAACCCGGGGTGCGAGGGCGCCGCGGATGCGGATGGGGACACCTACGCGCAACGGGGGCGGGCCGCCCCGTGGGGGGGATCTGGGCCCACCCGGGTCCGACAGGCGGGTCCGCTGGCCACCCAGACGCAGGCCCCCGATCCTCCAACCCGGGGGCGGGTGCCCCTCTCACAACTCCCTTACCTTCCTAGAGACCCGCGCTCTCCCCTCTTCGGGCGGCCGCAGCCCTGAGCATGTCCGGGATGGGTCGCGGGGCCGTGCCGGGAACAGGGAGCCAGGCGCTTCAGCAAGCGGCACCACCCAGCCCGGGCTCAGCCCCTCTCCGCGGCCGCTGCCATCTTGTCCTGGCGGCTGAGAGGAAACCGCGAAACACCCTCCCCCGACCGCGGCTGCTGCTGCTGCTCTGGCTGAACGCCGGGCCCGTCTCCCTCATCTTCCTTCCCGGGGATCTGGGGTGGGAACAGCTAGACTGGGGCCAGGGAGAGTGAGAAGCCGGCCGGCCGACCTCCGGCAACTGGGCCTACGAATGGCGCGGGATGCGGGGCCCACGGCGGTTGGGCCCCATTCCTGAAGCCCCGAGGGCTACGAGAGGAGGAAAAGGAAGACAGCCGGAGAGGCGGCGACGGCGAGGCCCGCAGCTCGGTCTCGGGGCGCTGCGCTGCCGGCAGTCGTCACCAAGGCAGCTGCTGCCGGCCGCCCCAATCTCGGGCCCCTCCTCCGCGCCTGCCGATCTCGGCCGCCGCCTCCGCAGCGCCACCGCCCGCCCGGCCGCGCTGCGCGCCGATCCCGGGCGGCCCCGCTTGGCTCGGGCCGCGGCGCCTCCGCGAAGCCCCTCCCCGGGGTCCGCCCGCAGCCGCGCCCTTGTTGCTCTGAGCCCGCCGGGTTGCTGGTGCGGTCCAGTCCTGGGCTCCCTCAAGCCATCCCTCCGGCAAAAGAATCATCTGCCAGCCCCTCTCTGCGGTTCTGAACCTCACTCAAAGCCCACTCGGCCAAAAAATACAGATTTAAGAGAAGATCCTGACACCCAAAGAGGGGATTGAAACACGGAAGCAGGATTTTACAGGCCTTTCCAGATCCCGTAATCATAATTCCCCTTTCTATCCTTGGAAGTGTTTCTTGGCAGGTTTTTTTTTTTTTAAGGGTTCAAAAATAAGAAAAGGAGAAATGCTTAGTCAAATGAACAATCTCGATCTTTTCGGAGGTCCTTCCCAGTCCCCAACCCAAAACGTCCAGAAAATTGTAAATACAGGCTAAAGAATAAGGGAAAGGCCCTCTTGGAAATTTTCCAAAAGCACCTCTGCAGTCCAAAAGCCCATAATTGTCAAGTTTGCCCACCTCTACATGGATAATTCTCCATTGAGTTAGTTCCACCCCCAGAGGCTAGTTTCCTCGCTCCTGGAGACTAGGAAATCAACAGAATGGCCCATTTCAACCCACGTAATCATAGAACCATAGAATGAGATGAAAAACCGTAGCGTTCCTAAGTCCAAATTCCTACGCTAAGATAGAGGTTCAAAGTTTAAGAGACCTGAACAAGGTTCTAGAGCAAGCCTCTGGTCTCTCTACTCCCTCTCTCCAACTTTTCCTTAGGAAAGAACTGACCTTCTAAGCACCCATCCTTAAGAGTCAATTTTCTTTGGCACCTGTTTCTTCTGGTTCCTTATGTTCTGAATTAATGTCTAACCTTTGGGGAACCCAAGCACCTTTCTCTCAGGGATGGAAGTGTCCTTCTTTGCTTCCTACCTTCCTGTGGATTGAGTTTCCCATGAATGTATTTATTCCCAGACATTTTCTATTGCAGTATCTGGGGGCAGGGCAAAGGGAGTGACAACTTGCTGCATATATAATACTATATATTTTTTCCTTTTCAAAGAGGAGAGAAGAGTTTTTGGAGAAAGCCTTTCAAAGAAAGGGTTTAGTATATCCTGAGGCCACTGGAAATAACATTTTCAAATGAGGGGTGGATTTTTTTCAACTAAGAAAAAAAAAAAAGTCTTTCAAAATAGAAAAAAAAAGACAATGACTTTTTCATAATGATAGCACATAGAATCCATTTCTTTTCACTGTTTAGTTACTTTTGATTTTTTAAAGGAATAATCCAAAGAACCAAAAGAAAGGATGAAATCATTACTTAAAGGAGAAAGTTTAGAATACAGAAATCTATCCAACAAAACATGGAAAATATACTGCCATACTTGAAATTTTCAGAACGTTTGTTAACATTTCTCTAGGCCACTTCTAATGGAAACATTCCTTCTCCACATGTGGTCATTGGTACATTTATGAAGAGGCTGACAGTGGGAAGAATTTTTTTTTTCTTTTTATCCCTATAAAGTACATTAGTTCTCACTACACTATAAATTCCAGGAGAAGATTCTGTCATCTTTTTTTAACCATCAAATTACTAGTGCTGAATACAGTTCCTGACTAGTGAATGTTGCTACATAAGTAAACACTATTGATTCAAGCCCTCCTCCACTTTATTCCTATTGACCCCTAACCTAATCTCTACCTCTACTCTCTTCCTCCTGGATCCATTCTGAACAGGAACATCCAGGTAATTATTCAAAACTCTGATGTAGCCATTTTATGAAGTTTGCTTTTTAGAAAAGGGAAATTTTTCATAGTGTTAAGTTCTTTTAAAATGAAGGTTACTAAGGGGCTGGGGTTGAAGCTTAGTGGCAGAGCGCTTGCCTGGCCCTGGGTTCGATCCTCTGCACCATAAAAAAATAAATAAAAATAACACAAAGGTATAAAAAAATGCAGGCTACTGAATTGTATATGGAAAAAAAAGTTAAATAGTCTTTTTCTATAACAATATTACTGAACGTGGGGCCCAGTGGCACACATCTGTAGTCCCAGCTACTAGGGAGGCTGAGGCAGGAGATCCCTTGAACCCAGGAGTTCAAGATCAGCCTGGGCAACATTGTGAGACCACATCTCAAAAAAAAAAAAATTACTTAAATATTTATTAGGTTCCAGGGACTGAGATATGCTTTGAGGATACAATGACAAAAGGAGACACCCTGTGAACTTATGCTTTCTCAGGAAAGTTGGCTATTATACAAATAATTACAGTATTAACAAACATTATTTAAAAAGTACAGGGTGCAATGACAGAATAGAACAGGAAGATCTAATGAGATGGGAGGTAAGAAAGCCATAGAAAATCTGGTTCACTTCTCATTCTTTAGGGGTCAACTAAATACTCACTTCTTTGGGGAAGAATCTCAACTTCCCTAAGCCAAATTCCCATATAGCTTTTCCTTACAGCATTCATCTAAATTGTAATTTTACAATTATTGTCTGGTTATTTGATTAACATCTACCTCTTCCACTAAGCTGAAAGCTCTGGAAAAGTGGAGTGCATTTTCTTTGTACTTCAGTGTTTCCCCAGCAACAATGCAGTAGTCCATGGTAGATGATCAACAGGACCTACCACGTCCAAGTCCCAGAGCAAAGTAAAAAAGCAGGGCTCCCTGTTCAAAAATTGTTGAGGCTTAGAAGTCTGTGACAGCAGAGCATTAAACCATGCTTAAGGAACTTCTAAACACAGACCTCTGTAACTACGAAAGCCAAATTAATGATGAACGAATGAAAATTGAGATCTGAAGTATGTGTAGGAATGAACCCAAAGAAATGACATGCAGAAGGAAAGATACATGCAAAACTATATGGGAAAAACGCAGTGAGAAACCAAGACAGCTTTTAGTGAGATGTGAAGACAAATCAAAGCAGATGAGGATAGAAGGAGAAGCAAAGGCCAGACTGAGATTTAGGACTTTATCTTCCAGCAAAGAAAGTAAAGGAAAGATTCAAAGAGATGCAAGCATAATCAAAGCAGTCATTTCCTTTGTGTGAGAGAAACATGGGTGGAAACTATGTGTTTCTTCTGCCCACTTTTCTGTTATTAAATATTGCTTCCAAGGAACTGTCATTCAGAATAAAGTGAATACCCACGTAGTGGTTTAAAGCAGTGTTTTAAACCCTACCTAGGCTGGGCATAGTGGCTAACGCCTGTAATCTTAGTGACTAGGATGGCTTAGGCATAAGGCCAACCTTGGCAACTCAGTGAGATCCTGTCTCAAAAAAATAAAAATAAAAAGGTCTGGGGATGTAGCTCAGTGGTAGAACGCCCCGGGGTTCAATCCATAGTACCAAAGGAAGTGGGGTGAGGATACTATGATATGTATGTTGTCTCCCCCTACTATATCCCACCCCCACCCCCACCCCTCCACCAGCCAAGGAATTTTTGTCTGCTATGTTGATTTGATCTTATATACCAGAACAGAGCCTGGTATAAACTCAACAAATATTCATAAAATGAAAGAATTAATTTTTTATGTAAGTAGTAATAAACTCAACTGCTTGATCTCAAGCAGTCAGTCATTTGAGATCACTGACAAATGAAATCCATGACTTCTTTACCTCTTTGCCTGTCTTAGGTCTTCACCATCCCCAAAATTATTCTGTCCAATGGAGGCCAGACCTCTTTGCACTTGCCTTGTGTCCATCGCTTACTGGACCACAAAAAGGTGTTCATATAGAGAAGCAACTCTCTCAGCCTTAGTAGATGCTGCTGATTCTTCTGTCCAAATCATTGCAGTTTCAGGAAAACCTTTGGAACTTTGTCAGAGCCTGAGTCTCTAACCCACATTCATCCTTCCTCAAGGAAGTTGGGTTTTGGGTTTGTCCCTCCACCCCCCCCCCCTACACACACATCCCAGACCCTAAATATCTTTTCTTGCCATTGAGGGAGTGAGAGGTAACTAGTCAACTGAAGAGCTCCCTAATTACAAATCAAAGGGGAAGAGTTCACCAGGGGTTTTGTCTCCTCCCTCTGGGAGGTCCTGGCTGCCTTATGCAAATAATCTGCCTTCTTACTGGAGATCAGCTTTATACACCTGAGCCTCAGGGAGGGGCAGTGGAGATGGAAAAATAACAACAACAAAAAAAACCTTCAAAAGTCCGTCTCTCCTGCCCACATTTGCATCATGAAAAAGTCCACTCATTTAACTCTTTGCAGTCAAAGATCTGTTTCTCTTCCTACAAAAAAAAAAAAAAATGCAAATAGCATAGCGTGGAGGCTGAGATAGGAAACTGAAATTCAAAGCCAGCTTGGTCTATTAGCAAGACGCTGACCTGCGGGAGGGAAAAAAAATTGAAAGAAAGGGCTGGGTACGTAGCTCAATGGTAGAGCACTTGCCAATAATGCATCAGGCCCTGTGTTCAGTCACGAATACACACACACACACACACACACACACCCCAGGCAAAAAACTCTTCTCCCTGAATTAATACCAATGAAAATAATCTCATATTAATCTTGAAGTTCAAAATCTTAATCTGTGAGTTAGCTACTACTGCCAGCACAAAGCAAAAATCTTATACAGTCAAATTCATCCCTGGAAATTACCTAAATTACCCATAACATATCATATACATTGTTTGGATATGCAACCTGATACAATAACATGTATATATTAATGATATGCTACTATAAGTAGTCATAAATTTTTCATGCTTCACCTCTTGAGGTATTTTACTTATTTTATTTATTTATTTATTTATTTATTTATTTATTTATTTATTTTCTTGGTACCAGGGATTAAACCCAGGGGCTCTTTACCAGGGACTGAACCCAGGAGCTATGTCCCCAGCTCCCCCCACCCTTTTTTAATTTTTTTATTTTTATGACTGGGTCTTGCTACATTGCAGAGGTTGCCCTCTAGGTGCAATCCTCCTGCCTCAGTCTCCCCAGTAGTTGCTGGGATTCAAGGCATGCGCCACTGCACCTGTCTTGATCTTGATATTTCCTTGCTCACAAATCTTCTATTTTTTCACATACTAAAAATGTCCGTATTTCTTGGCTTGACTATTGAGGTTTATTACAGTTGGACCTCATAAAGCCCTTTTAGTGTTCTTTTCTTTTTCCTTAACTCTAATCTTTATTTGTCCATGTCCAGGCCATTTCTGCCATCAATATTGCTTTCTTGGGGCTAGATGCATGGCTCAGAACTTGATTGCACGCTTCACATGCTTGAGGCCCTGGTTTCAATCCACAGTGTGTATCCCTCTCATCCACTGAAATCATATACATCCTTCAGAGCTAAATGTTCTAGGCCGAGCATGTGGTTCAGTGGTAGAGTGCTTGCCTAGCATGCACAAGGCCCTGTATTTGATCCCCAATACTGCAAAAAGAATCAATATCAAAAAATCTCCCAAAGCTAAGTGTTCATTCTTCCAAAAACTTGGAATGTACATCCCATTCCTAAGTGATGCTCATTCGCCCCACAACACTTTTTAGTTCCTCCCATAAAACAAGCTCTGTTCTGAGTGCTTTTATTAAATAACTCAAGGATGATTATCACTATGGTCACTGTACATATGAGGAAGTTAAGCACAGAGACATTAAGAACCTTACCAAGGTTCTGGGCACTGTGGTGCACACCTGGAATCCCAGTGGCTCAGGAGATTGATGCAGGAGGACTGCAAGTTCAAAGCCAGCCTCAGCAATTTAGCGAGGCCCTAAGCAACTCAGGGTAACCCTAAATAGGTAATCTCTAAATAAAAAATATAAAAAGGGCTGGGGGATGTGGCTCAATGGTTAAGTGCCCTGAGTTCAATCCATAGTACAAAGTGGAAAAAAAGAATGATGTCCAAGTTTATACTGTATATTAGCTGTCTGGTCTTAAGACAGACCAAGATAAACCTCTGCCCTCTCGCCAAATTACAAATTGCACTAAATATATTTTTGATATTTTTATAAAACATGTGGTCATAAAAGAGATTATCATTCTCCTTAGGAAGCGTTAAAGGTGAGGATTGTGTTCCTGACAAATCTCAACATCAAAGCATGGCTATGACAAACACTGAATTAAAAAAGAAAAGTAGAATTTTGTAATTCTGCTTGACATGTCCATGGAGAAGAGTGGCCCATCTTTTACAGGTGAGGAGAGATTCAGCTAAATGAGAACAGGGGCTCAAATACACCTGTTACCCCAGGCCATATAGTTCCAGTCCTCGGGCCTCAGTCATCCCATCAACAGCAAAATGACTGAATGACTGTCTATATACCCAAAATAGGAGCTGCCTGATATATTCCCAAATTCCCTCTTCCATCTGAGCTAGGAAACAGCCCCAGTCCTCCCATATTCAATATTGAATGCCTGTCTCTGGTAATAAATCACCCATTCTTTCTTTCTGAGTTCATGTGCCATAGTGAAATGTATGAGGAAGTACAAAGACCATCCGGAACAAGCTGTTCTCACCTAACAGAAGTGGCATGTTCAGTCATGCATAGCCGTGTAACACTGACGACCAACTACAACAAAATCCCTGCCTGCACACTGGGCTCCTACTGGGTTAGTTTTAAATGTCAGGCACTTAAGAAGAAATTCTTTGCATGAGAATCTGTCCTTCTACAACATCACCACCCACCCTGTGGATCCATCAGTCCAGCTTTCTAGAGCACAGGAATAGGGAGAGGTCCTAGGTGCCCAAGTGAATGAAGCTAGTATGCATGAACCTTGAGGACAGCTGAGCCTTTAAGACTTCTGAATGAACAGGAGGGTTCTATGCACATTTGTGAGGCTGAGATTGGTATTCTTCTTTCTTCCTTGGTGCTTTTGCTTGTGATGCCCCTTACATTACATTTCCCCCAACACATCTAGTTTTCTCTCTCTGCTCAAAGACACCTCCTTCAAACTATATTCTGGTTACCAAAAGTGCCCCCTGCCCCTCCCCTGCCACAACACACAACACTACTATTGAATCCAGAATTAGACAGGCAGTCAGTAGATCAAGGAGGCCAATTTGAGTGAGTCCAGAAAGTTGGAGAGGTATTAAAATGCTCATGCCTTCAGAGCCCTCTTCCACCCTTATCAAGATAACCTGCTTCTGCTCCAATCTGTTGCTGAGGTAACCTGTCCCAGGGATTGTCCCCTCTACAGGGAGTTGTTAATTACTCCCCCTTCCTGCCCAGATCACTCCAACTTGGCCCCTCCAGCCTATCTGCTTCTTCCCTTTTGGCCATCCCACTGAGCATCTCCTGGGCCTAGGCAAGAACCCAGGAAAGAGAAAGATAAGGGAAGAGAGCATGAGAACAAAGGAAGCCTAAGACATATATAAAGGCAGGACACCCTCATTTCTTGGGACACCAGGATATCAGCTATGGCCCCCTTTTTCCTCCCAGGAGAAGTCCGTGTTTCCCCTCTTTAAATAAACCAGATAAACCCTGCTTTTTATGGTTGACTTGGTGTGCTTCTCTAATGTTATACTTCAGTCTGTGAGGGAGCAGAACTTGTCACCCATAACTGATGGTGTCACTTTTTCCACCTGGCATGCAGAGCACCTGAACACTGAAATGACTCTTTTTGTTTTGTTTTGTTTTGGATACTGGGGATTTTACCACTTTATGACTGAGCTACATCCCCACCCCTTTTTATTTTTAATGAGACAGGGTCTCACTAAGTTGCTGAGGGTCTTTCTAAATTGCTGGGGCTGGCCTCAAACTTGCAATCCTCCTGCCTCAGCCTCCCAAGTTGCTGGGATCACAGGCATGCAACACTGGGCCTAGCCGAAATGAATTTTTGATAAAAATAACTCATTCTCCAAGTAAATTAAAGTTTAATCTTAAGAAAAAGCACGCTATTTAAAACACACTTTTATTTTATGTTTTAAAATAGCCAAAGCAACCAATAGCCCAAACAAAGCCTTCACTGGAAGGAAAAAAAAGGTACTTCTCATGAGACTTTGCTTCCATCTGTCAGAAAATTGTCCTAATATGCCAATTTTGTTAAGGCAACACACTTTCCTGCCATCTGTCAGAAAAGTGTCATAATAAATATACAGACCTATGTTTCTACTGCGTGAATGGTGCTGGCTCCCACACAGCAACTCTGTTGAAACAGACTTCTTTTCTTGTCCTTTGTCCCTCTCAGGAAATGGAGCAGGAACAACCTGGACTCAGGAGACTGTATGACTTGGGACAGATGCCTCCAAAGCATTTTTCCATTTTGTTGTTGTTGTTGTTGTTGTTGTGCCAGTGATTGAGCCCAGAGATATTTAAAAACTGAGCCATACCCCCAGCCTTATTTATTTCTTATTTTGAGACAGGGTCTTGCTGAGTTGCTTAGGGCCTTGCCAAGTAGCTGAGGTTGGTCTCAAACTTGAGGCCCTCCTGCCTCAGCCTCCCAAGTTGCTGGGATGATAGGCATGTGCCACCATGACTGGCGTTTTCTCTCATTTTTAACTTGTATTTTTTTGCAGTGCTAGGGATCAAACCCAGGGCCTCACATATGCTAGGCAAATGTTCTACCACTGAGATATCCATAGTCCAATTTTTCCTCATCTTTGAATTTCACATATTAATATCTACCTGGCAAGGAAGATGAGGATTAAATGAGATAGCATGTAAACTTAATATGGTAGTATCAATGTAAGAGTTAGCTGAATCTGAATATTAAAGAAAGCCTCATTTGCGACTCAGAGTATAGCTCAGCGGTAGTGTTTGTCTCTCTACTGTGTAAAAGGCCCAGCACCACAAACACACACAAGCACCACACAGACACACACACACACACACACACACGTCTAATTTCAAGTTAATTGGAGAATATTTCATAGTCTCACTGCTTATCTGTGCCCCATTTGAGATCAGCCCCAGAAGTAGGGGAAAAGAAGGGACAATCTGAGCTACAAAACAAAATACTTTCCATCCCATCTTGGCTGCTGCCTTTCTCCCTCTTCTCTATAGAGAGGAGGAATTAGTCACTCTCATAGTCCTCACTTCTCACCTTCACTACATTCAATTTTGTATCTAGACCATAGTTTTTGTTCAACTTTGAAAGGAGCCATTTTCCCTGATTTTCCATTATCTTGGTCTCAATGAAGAATTCCAATCAGAAATGCCTCCACCAGAAAATTTAAAGTCCTTACTGGCATAATCAAATATCAACTAAAATGTCTGCTCAAACCAAGTTCACCTTTTCCCTATCCCCAGTTGATCCCAATTTGCCTTCAATAAATAAAAGTATGGCTATATAGGTCAATTGCTTACTACCCATATGCTTGAATCATATATAGCACAATAACTATACATACTAGTGAATATGCAGGTTATTAACACTGGACAGCATCACAGTATTTTATTTTGGTTTTTGCAGTGCAGGAGATTGAACCTAGTGCCTCTCAACATGCTAAATAAGCACCAGACCCCTGAGCTACACACCCAGACTCTGTTTGATTTTTTTTGTTTTGAGTATTTTTTTTAATTATACATGGACACAATATCTTTATTTTGCTTACTTATTTTATGTGGTGCTGAGAATCGAACCCAGTGCCTCACATGTATGAGGCAAGCGCTCTGCCACTGAGCCATAACCCCAGGCCAATCTCTTTGTTTCTTAAAACACCAAATGCTGCTCAGTATTTTTAGTCTTTGGTATGTGTGCACGTGCACGTGTTTGTGCCCACGCAAGTGTGTATGTGTGCAGTATGCATGTGTGTATAATCTAACACAGAAACCTGCTCACAGCTTCAAAATAAGAGGAAGTATTATTCCTATTTTATTGCTAAAATTGCTACTGGGAGTAATGTTGCAATAATTTTTCTTTTTTTAGTAGGAAAAGAACATATGTTCCAAAAGAAATATGTGAGAGAGAGGAATCATTAAAGGGCCTACAAGATTATGGGGGAAAACAGTCAAATGTGAAAAAAAAAAAAAAATGATGAATTTTCCTACATAAAAATGCTATTAGTTCAATTTGCAGTAAAATTAAAGTAAATGTGCATCAAAACCTAAACAAGCATTCTTCTTTAATCAGCAGACTGAAAATTATAGTATAAAGGTCATTTTTGGTCTACAGTCAGACAAAGGAATTTCACTGGAAATGAGGAAGACAATTTATTCTTTTCATAAAGTCAAAATGTCTTGAAACTATGCAATGGAAAATTTAACTTGTTTACATGTAGGTTATTTTATTAAAATATAAGTTATATAATAAGGTAACATAATGATATTCAATGTTCTTTGATTAATATGATAGAAAAATAACACATACATTATCTAGATTGAGAAAATATCAGTTTTAAATGCTCAAAAATTATACACTAAATTATTATTATTTTATTTATTTTTAATTTTTTTTATTGGTACCAGGGATTGTATCTAGGGGTGCTTTACCACTAAGCCACATCCCCAGACCTTTTTTCTATTTTATTTAGAGACAGGGTCTCACTGAGTTGCTGGGGGCCTTGTTAAGTTGCTGAGGCTGGCTTTGAACTCACAATCCTCCTGCCTCATCCTCCCAAGCCACTGAGATTACAGGTGTGCTCCACTGCATGTAGCTTCTAAATTCAAAGACTAAGATGAGCAAAAGGACATTCTCTACTTTCTTTCTTTTTTTTTTTTTTTTTAATGTGGTTCTGGGAATTGAACCCAGGGCCTTGTGCAGGTGAGATAAGCACTCTACCAACTGAGCTATATCTCCAACCCAAAAGGTCACTCTCATGATTGCCCTTATGTTTATAAATTTGTTGTCTCTTGCTCCAGGAAGATTCACTTTATTCATTTATTTATTTATTTATTTACTTACTTACTTATTTTACTTATCTTGTTTATTTATTTAACTTGTAGTGCTGGGTTGCACCCAGAGCCTTGTGCCTGCTGGGCAAGTGCTCTACCACTGAGCCGTATTCCCCAGCCAAAACATTTTTAATAAAACTTAAAGACTTCACAGTCTTCTTATCTTTGCCATTTTTCTATTATTGGAGAGAGAGAGAGAGAGAGAGAGAGAGAGAGAGAGAGAGAGAGAGAGAGAGAAACAGCAGGATCTATTCTAATACAATTGGAAGAAACATACAAAATACATATTTGTGAGTCTATTATCTCCTATATCTATGCTATTATCCTTAACTAACATAAATGCCCTTGTAATAATTTGTGCCAAGGGGTTTTATGGGTTGGCATATAAATTAGAGAATATAGAGGCATTGAAATCTCCCCAGTCAGAGTTGGTGTCAACTGTGACATCAGATCATCTTGCATCTGCACTACTGTTTCTCCATCTCTCTACCTTGGTTTCTTCATCCATAAAAAGACACCATTGCCAGGCACCCTACTACGTATCTGTAATTCCAGCAATTCAGGAGGCTGAAGAAGGAGGATTATAAGTTCAAGGCTAGCCTTAACAACTTAGCCAGACCCTCAGCAACGTTAGTGAG
The DNA here is from genome assembly GCF_021218885.2 of Marmota monax. NCBI lineage: Eukaryota > Metazoa > Chordata > Mammalia > Rodentia > Sciuridae > Marmota > Marmota monax. The sequence continues at coordinate 362,999 of NW_026692072.1, read as the reverse complement.
ACCTGCCTCAAAAACTTTTTTTTTTTTTTAAATAAAAGGCTGGGGAGGTAGTTCAGTGGCAAAGCATCCTTGGGTTCAATCTCTAACACCAAAAACGGGGGTGGTGGTGGCTGGGGATGTCACTCAGTGGAAATGCTCTTCTGTATTCAATCCCTAGTACTGAAAAAAGAAAAAGATAAACAATTATTAAGTATCTAAAAGACTAATGTCATGCATACTCCATCTTAAAACACCATGTTAGGGCCTGGAGGTGTAGCTCAGTGATAGAGTGCTTGCTTAGTATGCAGGAGGCTCTTAGTTTGAGTACCACATCAAAAAAGAAGAAAAAAAATAGGAAAAACAGTGCTGCTGTAAAAATATACTAATTTAATGAATCTTAACTCTGGGACTTAAAGAACAGAAAATAACTTACTATTCCTTTTCCATTTAAGGGAAATAAATTAATCAATGACCAAAAGAAAATGTGTATTTAACAAAATCAGGTATGTTCGCTTTAGTTCAGTCCCTCTCTGTTGGATACAAATATTTAAAGAATGAATTGAGCTGGGCATGGTGGCACACACCTGATATCCCAGTAACTCAGGAGGCTGAGGCAGGAAGATCACAAGTTGGGAGACAGCCTGGGTAACTTATCAAGACTGTCAGCAACTTAGTAAGATACTGTCTCAAAACAAAGAATAAGAAGAACTGAGGACATAGCTCAGTGGTAAAGTACTCCTGGATAATTCAATTCCCAGTTAAAAGGAAAAAAAAGGAATTGATTTTCATGTGGATTTTCTGCTAAAATCTACATCACATTATTTATATACATGAGCATCCACGTGTATGCACACACATACAACCTGCTCATTTTCATTTTTTGTTTCTGCATTTTAGTATTTTTCTTTTTTACCTATATTTTTATTTTAATTGACACATAATAAATTGCACATATTTATGGGGTATGGTATGACATTTCAATATACACATATACAGTGAATAATTGTGTTTCTAAGTACATAGGCATCCACGTGCATACATACAAAGATGTGCTCAAAGCATGTTCATTCCTATTATTTACACCAGTACTTATCTAGAGATGATATAATTTCAAATTAGTGGGCACCAATCTAAGCAAATTAGGAAGTTTTGCTTTTCCTGCATTTGCAAAACAAATCCAGCCTTTCTGAAACACAGTCCAACACTGTTTCATCTTTTGAAATGAGGAAACAGATGACTAACTTAAGGAAATCCTAGACTAGATATTTATAAATTCAAAGATATCAAGGTTGTTATGCTTCTTTTTAAAACAAGCCTTTTCTAAAGAAGAATTATGACTAATAAAGTGTGAGTACAGGCGCACAGGCAGGAAATTTGATAAAAATCCAACAAATTAGGACACAGTCCAGAAAATCTCTTGGGGGTTATGTTCCTTGCAAGTAGATAAATATCTTTCTAAAGGTTAATGTTCTTTAAAGAGTTTTCTAAAACTGTCATCATGGGACTGTGGCACATGACATTTTTGTTAATCTTTTCTGGTCAAAATAAAAAAAACATTCTGAAAAGAAAAGAAAATTCATTTGTAAACACTGAATGAGAAAAGTTTTTTAATTTTTTTTTATTCCTAGTCACAGGATCAAAACTAAAGCTAAACTCCTCGGATATTATTTAGTTTGCTACAACAAAGTTTCCTTTAAGGTTTTGCAGATCACAACTGCTATAATGCCAACAAAAGGATCTACAGTTCAGTAGGGTTTAACTTCTTATCAAATGTTACAGAATAGATCTATTTGCTCCTGAAATACTGGTTGTATTACAGCTCTGCATCTGTCCCCTGGAATTAGGTTGCAAAAGGCCCAACTTTGCTTATGTTTCACTTTGTTTCTATGTTTTCAAGATCTTGATGTAACAAAGGCTGACAATCCAGGGAAATCCATCACTAAAAGCAAAGTATCAAGTAGAAGAACAGGTTTTTTGATGTAGTAGACAAATATTAAAATGATTATTTTATTTCATAGGACCATCATAAAAATTTTAATACATCCTTACAGATTCATTCTATTGTAAAAAATAGCAAAACTTCAACTGATAATCTTTCCTTAGAACTACTCACTTCTCTTTTTCCTTCATACTATGTATATCCATAATAAGAAATCGAAAGTTCAACATAGAAAAAATATCAAATAAACTTTTTTTAAAACATTTATTTTTTTAGTTGTAGTTGGACACAATATCTTTATTTTATTTATTTAGTTTTATGTGGTGCTGAGGCTCGAACCCAGGGCCTTGCACATGCTAGGCAGGCGCTCTACCGCTGAGCCACAACCCCAGCCCCAAACTTTTTTTTTTTTTTGTACTGAGAATTGAACCTAGGGACACTTAACTACTAAGCCACATCCGCAGCCCTTTTTATATTTTATTTTGAGATAGGGCCTTGCTAAGTTGCTTAGCGCCGCAGTCTGGCTGGGTGTGAAGGTTGATACAGCGGGAGCCGCTTTATTGCAGGACAGCAGGACAGCAGAGGTATATATACTTAACTAATTATACACAGCTTATCTTAATTAACATAAACTAGATACAGCAGTCAACCAATAAGGAATCCTCATCATCTTAATGATTACAGCTTAACTTAATTGACATAATCTAGACACAGCTGTCAGTCATTAAGGAATCTCTATCATCTTAATGGCTCCCTGGCGTTACTTCTCAAACCACTCCTTCTGGCAAAGTGCCAGGCGCCATCTTGACTTGGTTGTGGTCCTCATCAGCTTAGGGCCTTGCTAAATTGCTGAGGCTGGCTTTGAATTTTCGATCTTCCTGCCTGAGAATCCCGAGCCACTGGGATTATAGGTATGCACCATGAGGCCCAGCCCAAAAAACTTTTAATATGACTTTTAAAACCTAGAAACTTGTACATAAAAGGCTAACTTTTAAAACAAATATACAGCTCCTGCAAATCATTAAGAAAAGACCACCTTGGTTTAAAAATGAGCAAAGGTATTTTTCTACAAATAAGCTTTCATACTTGTGAAATAACATTATGTGAGTACATTCTCTGTACCATTGTTTGTAATAGTAAAAATTAGAAACAACCCAAATGTACATCAATAAAAAAAACAGTTGAAGAGCCAGGCCTGATTGTGCACACCTTTAATCCCAGAGGCTCAGGAGGCTAAGGCTAGAGGATCAAAAATTGGAGGCCCACCTCAACAATTTAGCAAAGCCCACAGCAATTTATATCGAGATCCTGTCTCAAAACATAATAAGGGCTGGGAATGTGACTCGGTGGTTAAACGCCCCTGGGTTCAATTCCTGATACCAAAACATTCACTATCCTTGTAATATATTTAAATTCAATGATCTCAAACATATAATCTTTATTCATCTATTTTTTATTTTCTTGTCTGGACTTTGCAAATTTCGCAACTTATACAGTTACAGTCATACATTCCTTCCCCTTTTGCCACTTAATTTATCAAAAAGATACTACTTGTAAACATTTGAAATCTGAAAGGTCACTTCTCAGTCTATTCCATCTTAGCATTACTTTGTAGTCTTTTTCTTGGCAGAAGACACCTCAAACACTGTACTACTTTTCATCACAAAAGCAATAAATCCAAGACATCTAATTAGCAAATGCATATTCCCATTTCAGACAACAAGCTAATTTGTTGAAACAAGTGTTTACGGTAAACTTAAAATGTTTTTTGTTGTTTTTTAAAATGTGGAAGAAATCTGCAAAGGTAGTTTTTTTATTTATTGGTTTTTAATGTAACATTCAATCAAATATAGAGTCAACTCAAAACACAAAATGTAAAAATCAGCAGTAAATAAACTGAATTAGGAAAACATTTGTAAGGGCTGCTTACCAAGTCTCCACTTAAAACAGACATTTCCAGCTCTTATCAGAAACTGAAAATTTTCAGACATTGAGGTATCCCTAAGAGATCTATCTGCCTGTCAGTTTCATTATAACAAAAGTACACATCTCCCGGAAAATGGCCTCATAGAGTTTTAAAAGCACGAGAAAGGAAAAGTGACATCATCCTTTTGATTGTACCCTACCAAAAACTTACAGATAAGTTTTATTTGAGTTTGTTTTTCTGACTGTTGAAAATAGGCTGATTGCAACAGAGGTGTCAGATTGCTTCTCTCCATGTGAACTTCAAGTTCAAATTTAGGAAGTCGTTCTGTCATCAGAACATGTTGTACAAATTAACAATAGATTTCTAAGCCATAAACACATTTTAACAAATCTAATTTTTGCCTAGGTTGTTCTCTTCCACATCTCATTATAGATACTTTATAAAAGTGATTGTTATTCTCATGGTTCGCTGGAAGTAAAATAGCTTATCAGAGTTGAGATCTGAAAGAGAATTTTCCAAGAACAACATAGTTTCTTGGTTTTCAATGTTTTGAATAGTCCTAACTTAAGACAGTCTTTTCAATAACATACTGAAGGGAAGAAATTCCTATTACAATTTTTCTGTTCACTTAGATAACACTCACTTCTCAAGACCCTATAAGAATAGGACAAAAGACAGGTGAGTTTTGATGAGCAAAGAAGTATGAAACAGTGCTTAGAGAGGAAACAAGTTAGAAGAGTTAGTACTGTTGGCATAGTAGGAAGTCTTGGGCATACTGAATGGTTACAGTGTTATAGGAATTCAATGAAGAATTGATTTTATTTTTGGTACTAGGGATTGAAACCAGGGGACTCAAACACTGAGCCACACACCCCAGCTACCTTTATTTTCCATTTTGAGACACGGTCTTGCTAAGTTGCTTAGGGCCTCACTAAATTGCTGAGGCTGGCTTCAAATCTGCAATCTTCCTGCCTCAGCTTACAAGTCACTGAGATTATAGGCATTCACCACCATGTCCTGCCTCAATGAAGAATTTAAGTAGGGGAAAATATTTTTTAAAAAATCTGGGCTTTTTTTGTTTCTTTTTTTGTTTTTTTGTTTTGGTACTGGGGATTGAGCCCAGGGGCACTTAACCATTGAGCCACATCCCATTGAGCTAAGGAGGCTGAGGCAGGAGGGTCACAGATTCAAAGTCAATCATAACGATTTAGTGAGGCCTTAAGCAACTTAGTGAGATCCTGTCTCAAAATAAAATATAAAAAGGTCTATGGATGTGGCTCAGTGATTAAGTGACCTTGGGTTCAATTCCTGGTTATCCCCCACACCCGCCCCCCCAAAAAAGACAGAAATCAGCCTAAACCCTTGTAAGAAGTCTTTTTCAATGGAGGGTTTCCATGCCATTATTTGAAATTACAATGTATTTTGAAGTATGTTGGTGCCTACTGAAAACTAAACAACTTTCTAAAAGTATAACTTTCTAAAAGTACCTTCATTTAGTTTGAACACCTATAATTTTGGTACAACTAAAACTAAAAGATCAATTTTACTTCCCTCAGGTGTGTAGTGTATAACAGGTGCAAGTTTTCCATAAAGGAAATGAAGAAAGGCCTATCCTTGCTGAGCAATCATAAACAGCTAATAAATTAATACGTTGTTTAGATCTGAAAGAACTATAATTAAGTATTCCATTTAATTGGATTTTCTTATTAGATTATAAGATTTTCATTTATGAAGAAATTAAAAATCTTAAATAAAAATATCTTGTATAAAAATAACAAAAATAGGAGCTGGGATTGTGGCTCAGTGGTACAAAACTTGCCTAGCATATGTGAGGCACTGAGTTTGATTCTTAGCACCACATATAAATAAATAAAGGCCCATTGACAACTAAAAAAAAAAAATAACAAAAAAAAATTTTATATGAATGACTCCTAGGAAATTTTCAAATAAAAAAAGGTTTGAGCAAAGTTGCTTCTATTTTACAAAAAGTTCTAAATCATCATAACACATTCTTTATAGTGCAGTATAATTTCTATTACCTCATAAAGTCCCCTCCATGAACTTGAATCTAAAAGAATTCTTCCTCTTCTGAGTTCATTCTGAACACAGAGATTCTACCTCTTAGCTGGGCATGGTAGTGCATGCCTTTAATCTCAGTCACTTGGAAGACTGAGGCAGGAGGATCACAAGTTCAAGGGCAGCCTCAGCAATTTAGCAAGGGCCTAGCAATTTAGTGAGATCCTCTGTCCAAAAGGGGGTGGGGAGGGGTGGATATCTCTTAGCTTAGCACTTAAATTATCCTAGTACAAGTTGGATTAAGATTTCAAACTATTTGGAAATTAGAATCATTTTTCCCTGTACCACAACTAAAGTTTAATACAAAGTTAGGCCCCTTTTAGCAGTATCTACTTTGTGTCAGGGACACTGCTAAGAATTATTAAGATCCTCTCTACCACTTCATAGAGTGAAGATACCCTTTTTGTTTATTTATTGTGGTACTAAGGATAGAACCCAACACTTGACTTATGCTAGGCAAACACTCTACTACTGAGCCATACTTCCAACTCCCAAACAATCCTATTTAGAAGTAAGGAAACTGAGGCACAGCTTGATGCAAGGTGATCTGAAGCCAAAGCTCAGTCTTTTAGTGACTGGAAATAGTGACAATGCCCTGGAAATAGAAATACTGGTGATCTGGAAAGGAAACAAATAAATAATGTTTTGTTCTATTCTGAGTGAAAATTATGTTTACTCAAACTGGAAACCTTTGAAGAATCACATCTTTGAACAATGAATACAAATACAATATTCCCTAAATCAGTGCCCATTTATTCCAAAGAATGCTACACCTAAGAAGGTCTCTCTCTCTCTCTCTCTCTCTCTCTCTCTCTCACGCGCGCACGCGCGCGCTCGCAAGCGTGTGTGTGTGTGTGTGTGTGTGTGTGTGTGTGTGTAGAGGGGTGGTGGGTACCTGGGATTGAACCAGGAGTGTTCTCCTAGCTGTATTCTCAGAACTTTAAGGAAAAAAAAAATCTTGATAAAGGGTTTTGCTGTCACAAGCCGGCTGTGGGCTGTGTGTGGATTGCTTTGCACACAGTAGCCTCTTGAGGGGAGAGGCCTGGCTCTGCGAACTCCCTGTCAGGGATTGAACGCATGTTGCAGGTGAGCCTCTGCCTCTAGCTCTGCCTAAGATCCCACAGAGCACCTGAGATGGGTGTGACTCACCAAGAAGTCAATCAATCTGCCCACCAGGAGACATCACAAAGTAAGGCTCCACCCTTGAAACCTTATGCCCCTCTGATGTCTCCGCTATAAAATAAAGGAAACATGGGCTCATGGGCCATTTTCCAGGACTCTTTCCCAGTGTGAAAAGTGACCCTTAAGGTCCAGAGGCATCCCTCCCTCGATCTGAAAAACTTATCTCTGTATCGAGGGATTTTTCGCCACTTTCTTAGCTTAATGTTGCAGCCAGCTCTTTTGAACCCAGTTCATCTCGTTTAGGCAGGTTGATGATGAGATCTTGCTAAATTGTCCAGGGTGGCCTTGAAATCCTCCTGCCTCAGACTCCCAAGTAGCTGTGATTATATAGACGTGCAACACCATACCCAGCTAAGTATGCCTTTTTTTTTTCTTTTAAACCAGAGGATTAAACCCAGGGGTGCTTAACCACTGAATCCCATCTCTAGCCCACTTTATTTTATTCATTTATTTTTATGTGGTGCTGAGGACCGAACCCAATGCCTCACGCATGCTAGGCAAGTGCTCTACCAACCGCAGCCCTCCCCTCTGTTTTATTTTATTTTGACACAGGGTATCAATAAGTTGTTTAGGGCCTCACAAAGTTGCTGAGGCTGGCTTTGAACTCTCCAACCTCCTGCTTCAGCCTCCCAAGTTGCTGGAATTACAGCCACCATGCCCTGCTTTTGAAAGCATATATTTATCAGCCCAGCACAGTGACAAACACCTGAAATCCAGTTAATTTGGGAGGCTGAGGCAGGAGCATCACCAATTTGAACAGCCTAGGCAATTTAGCAAGACCTATTTCAAAATAAAAACTAAAACAACTGGGGATGTAGTTTAATGGTAAATCTCCCCTGGGTTCAATACCCGGTCCCAAAAAAAAACTTAAAAAAAAAAAAAGAAAAAGAAAAGTAATAAAAGCTTGTGTTTATCAAACCCTAGGTTCCATGGATTTTTTTTAAGACTGCCCTAATAAATGAGAGAGAAATAACTCTATCTTTAAACTCTATAAAAATTCAATGCCCACACTGATTCCTTGCTACCAGAGTATTAGTGAAAAAGATGAAACTGCAATTCTATGTATATAGTTTTACTATGGTTATTGGTGAAAGGGTAAAAAAGCATTGCCCAGTATTTCATATTTCCAGAAGTTTGTTTCTGCAACAAACTCCTGGTCCTGGTCTATTTTTATATGAGCCTCAGGGAATCAAGACCGGGAAATATGCCTCTAAGGACACATATCGGAATTGAGTTTTCTTAAAGTCAACAAGTACTTACTGAATCTTTTGTGAGCCAAGCGCTAAACTACTAGGCACTTTGGGCATCGCAAAAGAAGCCTAAAACCTAGTTTTGTATGTTAAAAAAAAAAAAAAATTCATTCTCAAAATCCAAGTTCCTCTTTTCAACAGGTACCACCCATGTTGTAGGATATTTTTACCCCCTTAAATGTATATATGTATTGCTACATTTATTAATGTTGAATGTTATTTTATTTATGTATCTTGTGTGGTAGTCACTGTAGACCAGTGAAAATAAATGGGGCCAGAAATCAGGTCCTGTGATGGTTCAGAAAGCTAGACTTCTCACTAGTTCAGAGGGCAACCTAAAATTTAAATATTTACAGTGTGTGACTTTAAAACACTCCAGAAAACAAGTTCCACTAAATGTTACTCAAGAACCTCAAGTGTCCCTCCCTACTCACTATCGTCAAGTCCTCCAAACATCTTTAAAAAAAAAAAGGCAATTACATAATGTTATGTTTGATAGAAAAGATTGTTGTATGGTTTTTAAATTCTTTCTTCCTCTTTTTTTTTTCTCCTTTCTTTACATTTTCAATCTCTACTTGGGAAAACTGAAGGCAACTTAAATTTGAATCTAGCATTAATGCAAAATCTTAGTGTGAAACCCTTCCCTTGAATAATTATTAAACTCTTACAGATTTAAAAGGAGTTATCAGAAAAGTTCGGGTTTTTGGATTGAGGGAAGTAACTCCGTGATAGTGCACTTGCCTAGCATGCCCAAGGCAGGTTCAATCCCTAGAACTACCAAAAAAAAAAAAAGTTTAGATTTTTATTTAAACTTAATATTTGTAACAGAAATTCTTCCCATTGGTATACATCATGTTCATTTTTGTTTCTTTGCGAAATATTTACCTACTGCTTTACTCCTCTGTTTATATGAACACAATACAAGAAAGTCAGTTCTGGTGAATAAATTCTTTAAAAATTTCAAAACACCTATGAGGAAAGGTTAGAGAAAGTAAACAAATAAAAGAAAAACAAATTGGAAACTAAACTTAGCTGTGAGAAGCTTGGCTGGCTGGGCTCTTTCAAAACAGGCTCTAGAGACACAAGCAACAGACAGATTTTTTTTTTCCCAGAAAGGTCTGGTATTGTGTTTTGTTTTCTTTAAGTCACTGGCTAGTATTTAACACTTAAGTCTATGGAAGCATTGGTTAAGATTTAAAAACAAAAAATTTTTATTTGTTCCTTTTAGTTATACATGACAGTAGAATGTATTTTGACATATTTTACATACTTGGAGTATAATTTCCCATTCTTGTGGTTGTACACGATGGGAAGTTACACTGGTCATGAATTCATAGGTGAACATAGGAACATTATGTCTGATTCATTCTACCAAATAGACAGATCTTAGAGTGGGAGCTAAGATGTAAAATGACTCTTACAAGTCTTTTAAACCACTTGTCTGGGTGGCCCAAGAGTCAGAAGTATTGTTCGTAACTAATAGTTCTCTAAAGTTTGGTCATTGAGCTGGGAGTATAGCTCCATGGAACAGAATGTACTTAGCATGCTCAAGGTGTTGGGATTGATCCCCAGAACCACAAACAAAAATCACAAAAAAGTTTAGTCATTTCAAGTTAGGTCCTTTCTCTGTGGAAGAGTTTGATTTAATTACTCAAAAGTTTCAAACATTACAGAAGTGTAGAGTAATATGGTGCCTCTGAATCCCTGCTCTAGTTCATAATTCTCTCCTCAAAAATAGCCACTATTAAGCTGGGCATGGTGGCACGTATCTGTAATCCCAGCAGCTCAGGAGGCTAAGGCAGGAGGATCACAGGTTCAAAGCCAGACTAAGCAGTTTAGCTAGACTATAAGCAACCTAGTGAAACCCTGTCTCAAAAAAAAAAAAAAATTAAAACGTCTGGGGTTGTGGCTCAGTGGTTAAGTGCACTTAGGTTGGATCCCTGGTACAAAAAAAAAAAAAAGATAAAGAAAAAAGAAAGAAACCACTATTAACTGTATATCTTTACAGTTCTTTATTTATACATATGTCATATCTTGTTTTACTTGTTTTTTGTTTGTTTTGATTTGTTCTGTTTTTGCAGAACTTGGAATTGAATCCAGGGGCACTCTACCACTATATCACTGAGCTGAACCCCAGGCCCCCTCCCTCTCTCTTTTTTTTTTTCAAAACCTCTTTATTTTGAGGCAGATTCTCTCACTAAATTGCTTAAGCTGGCCTCATATTTGCAGTCCTCCTGCCTTAGCCTCCTGAGTAGCTAGGATTACAGGTGTGCACCAGAAAGCTCAGCAATTTTTTTTTTTTTGGTTTTAAACAATTTCAAATATATAGAAAACTTGAAAATACAGTACAAAAAATTTTCTCCCCCAAATTATTGGAGAGTAGGATGCTAATGGTACCCTATCACCAGCCTCCCCAGTGCTTAAGTGTGTATTTCTAAAAACCAAGGAAGCTCTTCCTAATCATAACAAATCATGAAAATGAGATTAGCATTGATAAATTGCCACCATCTAATCCTTAGACCCCCATTCAAGTTTAATCAGTTGCCCTTTATAATTGCCTTTATTGCCAAAGGGTCTGTGTTGACCCAGAACAGTTCCTTAATCTTTGGATTTTCATAAATATGACACTTTTGAAAACTCTAGAACAGTTATTTGGTAGACTGTCCCTCAAATTATCCTGATGTTTCTTCATGACTTTTAGCAAAAATCTGATATTGTGATATTGTGTTGCTGTGTTCCTATTGCAACTTCTCAAGTGGCACATAATATCTATTTTCCCATTATTAATAATGGCTAATAATCATTAATGGTAATTTGACAAAGGTGGTAGCTACTAGACTTATCCACTGTGAAGTTTCTTTTTTCCTTCTGTAATTAAACAATCTATACTTTTTTGAAACTGTGAGTTTCCCATTTCATCTCAAATTTATAATTTATTCATTCCTTTCTTTATCACAACATGGACTTACTTATAGCTTCTCATTTTATTCAATGGTTTGTATATCACCTGTTGCTATCATTATTTTATTTAGATAATCTATATTTTCCAGTTTGGCCAGTAGTCCATTCAACTGATTTTGGTGTCTTTTGGACATGTCCTCATTATTCTTTGAGCACTTCTTTGCTTTCTGACATAACAAGGAAATCCAGGATCATCTTTTACTTCCTCTGCAGCAGCCCTGGACTTGTTCATTTCTTCAAGGAGTTCTGGTTTCTTTTGGTAGAGAATGGTATTTAGAAAACAGAATCTGAGTATGGGTGTGCTCATTGCTTGTGGATGTTGCTGCTCCTAGGTTCTCTCAAGGTTCTTTCATCTTAGTTTTCTCCCTTTCCAAATTTGTAATTCCCTTTCTGACACTGAAAGACCTACCTCACATTATCCTGAATACAGTTACTTAACTGATAAATCTGACTTTACATAGCCAGTCTTCCATTGCTGCTGTTATCCTTTTCCAGAGCGGATACCTTCCACATCCTGCTTTCTCTCTGAAACTCCATGCTGGGCCTCTATGCATGAATGGCCTCTTCACTCTGTTTAGTCTCTGGCTCCCCAGGAAGATGTCCTGTTTGTACTATTTTACTGATTTATTTTATTACACTTGTCCTCCCCACCCCCCCTTTTTTTTGCCTTCTCTGACTTTAACTGAACATTTTATATTATTCCATTTTGTCTCCTGACACAGAGGACAATTTATACTCTTTGTGTGTATGTTTGCACACACACATGTCCAGGGATTGAAGCCAGCGGCATTTAACCACTGAGCCACATCCCCAGTACTTTTATTTTTTATTTTAAGACAGGGTCTTGCTAAGTTACTTAGGTCTTTGCTAGGTTGCTGAAGCTGGCTTTGAACTCATAATCCTCCTGCCCCAGCCTCTCAAGTCACTGAGATTACAGCAATTTGTACTTCTGAAAAAAAAAATTAAGTCAGATATTGTGGCACACACCTGTCATACCCAGAACTCAGGAGGTTGAGACAGTTTGTGGTCAGCTTGAACAATTTATTGAGACTCTGTCTCAAAATAAAATTTCAAAACGTGCTGAGCCTGTAGTTCAGTGGTAGAGCACTTGCCTAGCATGCATGAGACCCTGAGTTCCATCCCCAGCATGATCAAAAAAAAAAAAAAAAGAAAGAAAGAAAGAAAAGAAAAGAAATTACTGGTTCCCTTGGAATTTATATGTGTGTGTGTGTGTGTGAGTATGTGTGTGTGTGTGTGCGTATGTGTGTGTTTGTGTGTGTCTTATTTACTCACTTTTTTGGTACTGGGTATTGAAACTCAGGGGGACTCAACCCCTAAGCCACCTCCCCAGCTCTCTTTTGTATTTTATTTAGAGACGGGGTCTAAATAACAGTGAGTTGCTTAGCACCTCACTGTTGCTGAGGTTGGCTTTGAACTCACAATCCTTCTATCTCATCCTCCTGAGCCACTGGGATTACAGGTGTGCAGTTATAAAAAACAGTGGAGAGAAATTGAGAATAATCTGTTATAAGGTACTATACACGAAACAGAACAGCATGTTTTCAAGTTGGATTTATATTAGTTAAAAATACATATAAATTCTATATTTATATTAGTTAAAATACATGTAAATTGTATATTGTATACTGTATGTATATTTGTATAAGTATATATGTATAATTGTATATTTATATGTATTTTTAACTAATATAAATCCAACTTGAAAACACCACATCGTCTGATTCATGTATAGTACCTTATAACAGATTATTCTCAATTCCTCTCCACTGTCTTTTATAACATGTTATAAAAGAGTATATTCATTTCTTTTTTTCATATGCTTCAACAACTCAGTACATTGCTTTTCAATATCTTTTAAGTAAATTTAAAATTATAAAAGTTTTATTTTTCTATCATTTATTCTTTCTCTGATGCTCTTTCTTTCTGTATGAAAAGCTAATTTTGACCTATATAATTTTCCTTCTGTCTGAAATTTTTCTTTTAATATTTCTTGCAAGAAGTCTGCTTGCAATGATTTCCTTAGTATTTGCTTGAGAAAGATTTTATTTCTCCACCAATTTTTTCCTTTTCTTTTCTTTTTCTTTTTCTTTTGTGTGTGTGTGGTCCTAGGGATTGATGCCAGGGCCTTGTGCACGTGAGGTGAATACTCTACCACTGAGCTATATCCCTATCACTTTTAAAGGATAACTTCACTGAATATAGAATTCTAGGTTGGTGGGGTGTTTTTTTTTTTTTCTTTTAACATTTTAAATATTTCACTCCACTCTTCTTGTTGACATAGTTCTGATGAAAAGTCCACTCTTGTTTTTTTAATAAGATGATCTCCCTCTCCTAGCTTCTTTCAAGATTTTGTCTTTGGATTTCTGTGGGTTGGATATGGTATGGCCAGGTATGTATTTTGTTCCTCCTATGTGGATCCAACATCCCACACCAGTTCTCCCTTCCCTGTAGACACTTTGCTTGGGCTCCAACACCTTGTGCTAATCAAGTCCTAAACAGGGAAGCTGTCCTCACCCTATTCAGTCCCCTCCTTTTCACAAGGGGCTGCCCCCCCCTGCATAGACAAACTTATCAGCCTGTGGGGTTCCAACATCTCTCCTTAGGTTGCTCCTTTTCATCTTCCTTGATCTCTGATGCTCTGGACCAGGTTACCCCTGTGAGTCAATGCCCTCCTTGCCCAGTTGGATACTGGCACCTGTGGGAATGACCTCTTCACCAGGCTTGGGTCTGATGTTCCTCACCAGGACGTGCTTCCGTGTGAATGCCCTCCTCCCTTTTCAGCAAGTCACAGTAGTAATGTTGTTTTCTTCCCAATGCACCCTGCTAAGTGACACCTGATTTCAATTTGTCCCATTAGGGATGTTAACTTGATAATTTGATTAAAGTGTTATCTGCCAGGCTTCTCAGCTATAACCTTATTCTTTTCTCTAAGTAATTAGCAAATATTTTACGGAGACCATGCAAATTTTCTTCCTCAAACATTCCATTTATTCAGTGATTTACATCAGTATAGACTTAGGGTTATCAATTGTATTCAATGGGCTGTTATCTATTACTTCTGCTATTTATTTTAATGTTGATGTTGCTCTAAGTTTGGCCATGGAAGTCCCTTTGAACTGGCTTTTGCATCCTCTGACATATCCTCAGCATTCTTTGAATACTTTATTTATTTGGGGAGGGGGGTTACTAGTGATTGAACCCAGGGACTCTTAACCCCTGAGTCACATCCCTAGCCCTTTTTATTTTTTATTTTGGGACAGGGTCTCTCTAAATTTTTTAGGGCCTTGCTAAATTGCTGAGGCTTGCAATCCTCCTGCCTTAGCCTCCCAAGTTGCTGGGATTATAGACATGTGCAACCACACCTGGCCTACTTTCTTATTTTCTAATACAATAAGATGTTCTGATCTCCTCTTGTACAAAGCTAAGAAATATATGCACACCTATATGTATGTTTGTTTGTTTAAATATGTTTATATATTTTTTCTTTGTATACAATGATTTGTATTGATATATAATATGCATAACATAAAATTCACCTATTTATTTTAAAATTTTTTTAATTGTAATTGGACATAATACCTTTATTTTATTTATTTATATTTTTATGTGCTGCTGAGGATTCAACCCAGTGCCTCACACATGCTAGGCAAATGCTCTACCGCTGAGCCACAACCCCAGTCCATCACCTATTTATTTTTGAGGCAGGGTTTCAATATGTTGCCCAGGCTGGCTCCCAGCTCCTGGGCTAAGTCATCCCCAGCTCAGCCTCCCTAGTATCTGGGACCTACAGGCATACACCACTGTGCCTAAAAAGCTTACCATTTAAAAATGTGCAACTCAGTGGCTTTCAGTTCTTCAGTTCATTTTGCATCACCAGTGTCACTATCTGATCTAATTCCAGAATAAATATTATAGATATTCCTTGACTTACTATGGAGTTAGTCCTAATAAAAAATACATCATGTGTCAAAAATGCATTTAATACACTGAACCTACCAATCACCATAGCTAAGCAAACGAATATGGTTTGCTTACCCCTCTGATGGCTGAGAATTGCAGCTCACTGCCCCTGCCTAACCTTGTGAGAGTATTGTATTATTAGCCTGGAAAAATTTTTAAATTCAAAATTTCAAACATTTAAATTATAGTTTCTACTGGATGCATGGTGATTTTGCACTTTTTTTTTTTCAGTACTAGGGATTGAACCAAGGGCCTTAACCCATGCTAGGCAAGGACTCTATCACTGAGCTACACACCCAGTCCTTTTTATTTTATTTTTGAGAAAGAGTTTCCCCAAATTGCATAGGTTGGTCTTGAACTTGTGATGCTTTTGCCTCAGCCTCCTGAATAGCTGGGATGAGAGTCCTGTGCAACTATGCCTGGCTTACACAACCATCTTAAAATTTAAAATTAAAGTCAAAAAATTAAGTCAAATGTAACTTGGGGACTATACAAAAAAATGTAACTTGGGGACTTTCTGAATATCAAAAACCAGGAGTCATATGAACCTTAATGCATTCTGCTGTCACATATAACAAATTAGAATAAAAAAACAAAAAGTTAAACAAAAGGAGTCCACATTGGTGCTTCTGATCCCAATCCAATAATATTTATTTTCATTTACTTCCTTTCTATATTTATTCCTCCTTTTTCTAATAACAAGAAACCATTTTCTCATTATCCTCACAGTCTTCATTGTTTTCTGAGTCCCTGTATGCAACCAGTCTCCCATCTCTGCCACCCCCTCCACATAAACACCATTCCGCCTACCCTTGCTCAGCATTCAGCACCCACCTTGATCAGAGCAACGGCTCCCCTGACCCCAGCCAGAAGATGCTGACCTTGCTCAGTCCCCACCTAATAACGTTAGGATTGAATTGATCAGGAAAGGATAAGAAGGGAAAGGAAGAGAAGCGAGCAGAAAACTATTTTTCCTTTGGTAATTTAGCTGGGATATTACTGTGGCCTAAATTAACAGGTGTACTCACCAGTACTGTGCATGCTTTTACAATGTTGTCACCTTCAGGTATAACCAATCTAGTCTGAACTCACTTGTCAGTTTTTGCATCAATATCTCATCATGGACCTGCTCTCTTTACCCTTAAAGAGGAAGGGGATTAGACATTAATCACCACGACCAGTTGTTAATTCTACATCTTAAATATCTTTGAATAGCTAACCTAGGCCGGGCAGGTGGAGTAGGACCATATTAAATCATTAGTGCAATCAAAGGGTGGGAGATACCAAACTAGAATATTTTAACAAAAGAGTAATAATATAAAAAAGGTAATATAGATTTTTGCCGCAGTCTGGCTGGGCACAAAATCATGAGCCACTCAAACAGGAACAAACTTTATTTTTGAAACTCCCGCCAATGCCCCATATGCTTCCGAGAAATATGCCGACCCACACACTCAGCGTTCTCCCGGACCACACTACCCCAACAGGAAATCCCTCCTCCGGAATTCCCTCCTACCGCACTTTCCCAACCAATGGGAACTCTTTGGGAGTCCGGCTAGAGCTCCAAAGTAGCAGGCCAAGGTGGACAGCAGGGGTCTAATATCCATTTGAATGATCTTAATATAATCATATCATCTCAATGGCTTGCTGGCGTCACCTTTCAACCAAAAATGCCATGCATCATTACTATTTGGCTATGGCTCTAAGCAGATCTTTAAAAAATTAGTTCTTTAAATCAACTCTCAGTACAGGTAACACAAGATTATAGAAGAGCATTCACCATACCTAGCAATAGTTAATAGTTTAATACAAAGCTCAAAAAATGTTACAAAAATGAGCTCTGTAGCCTATCTAAAAGGATCTCTGAACGAAGCGTGCTGATACAGTCCTGTTATCCCAGCTGCTAGGGAGGCTGAGGCAGGAGGATTGAAAGCTCAAAGCCAGTGAGACCCTGTCTCAAAAAAAAAAAGTAGGAGGTGGGGATGGCTGGGGATGTGGGGCTCAGTGGTATAGTGCCCCTGGATTCAATCCCTGGTACAACAACAAAAAAAGTTTACATTTAAAAAAAAAAAAAAAAAAAACTCTCCATGTAGTTTCATTTAAATGGCATTAGTGAATCTATTGTAAATGGTTCTAGTTTGATGTGTTTAATTTTATTTTTTTCCTTATAAAAAGATCCAACCTTTGGCATAAAGGTTGATACATTTCCACAGTTTGGCATTATGTATTGAGAATTACAAAAACAATCATGCCCTTTAACCTAGTAAGTCTGCTTTTGGCAATATATCCTAGGGAAAAAAATTGTTAATGCATGAGATTGCAGCCCTAGCTATAATAGTGATATGTATAAAAGCAGCCTAAATAACAATAGCAATAGGGACAAGTAAATATGGATTATTTTGCAACCATTAAAAATTGTAATTATGGAAACTATGTGGTAACTTGGAAAATAGCTTATGGGACAACATCACTTGAAGTAACCAGGGTAAATATGAATACATGCATCATGATTCAACTATTTTAAACTGTATTTTTAAGATCAGACAAAATGGATAACACATGGAAAAATAAGAATGATTAGGTATACTATGGAGTTTTTTTTTTTTTAAATTCCCTCTACTGTTGTACTATTTATGTTATAAATAAAAATCAAGGTGGAGCAGTGGAAAATCCAACTTTGTTTTAGCTGAATTAGGGATAAGGCTGGGTATTGTAGTACATCTCTATAATCCTAGTGACTTGGGAGGCTGAGGCAAGAGCATCACAAGTTTGAGGTCAGCTTTGGCAATTCAGTAAGACCTTGTCTCAAAAATAAAGTCAAGTATGGTGGTACATGCCTGTGATCTAAGCTACTTAGGAAGCTGAAGACAGGAGAATTCCAAGTTCAAGACCAACCTCATAAATCAAGTGAGGCCCTAATCGATTTAGTAAAAGATCTCTTAAAAAAAAATTTTTTTAAAGGTTAGGGATCAGTTTGCCCAGTGGCAGTGTCATAGCCAATGAAGCTTATTCAAGGCATAATTATTGCTAATTGAAATTTTTTTTCCCAATATCCTACCATGGCAACTTGAAATATAGATAACACTGGTAATTTTTTAAAAGGAGGTGGGGTGGGCTGGGAATGTAACTAAATGGTAAAGCCCCACTAGGTTCAATCCCCAGTATCCTAAAATAAATAAACAAATAATAAAAGGTTAGGAAGATTCCTCCCTCTTAGGACAGGTGAAATTGGGAGTTAGAGTACCCTCAGAGGTGGGTGATAAAAAGTCACACCACCCCCCATCTTCATCATTGCAGTTCACATTATTGAGCATCTACCATTTTTCAGGCCTTAAATTAAAAGCTTTTTCAGGCAATTTAAATATCGCGGGATGGCCAGCAACCCGACAGAGCAGGTTCCTGCTCAGGAGGTGTGAGCCACCTGGGAAAATAAAAAGTCTAAAATAATCAGTAAGAAATAAGACAAAGTCAAAGATTAGATTTTAATAGCAGAGCACTTGATGGGTCTTCCAGTCCTGATAGGAACTGAAACTGAAAAACTGGAAAACGCCCCAATTTTTATTTAAGGGGAAGTACATCAAAGGCAGGGATAAGGTTTCAGTGGGAGGAGTCTTGTGTGGCAGGAGTCTTGCAGTGAACAGGTTGATTGGCCTTTGGCAAGCTACACTCATCTACATCCAAACAGCCAGGGTTACCTTTCTGGGGAGCTGTATTTGAACTTGAATCATGAGCTAGAACAGGGAACCTACGTGAATTAGGTATTCTCCTACCAGTGGGTTCTGCCTGGGAGTTCCCCAAATTGGACTTCCCTGCTTAATGGCTCCAAAGGTGCTCAGTTCACACACAGCTCATAGATGGCTTCCTGCATATATCTTTAGTTAAGTTTATGTATTGTCTGAAACCACAGAATCATGTAGTCAACTATCTCTTTTTAAACGTCTTACAGGCATCTCAAACTAGCACTTTGGATCTTTCTCCCCAAACCTTCTCTACCCACGGTTTCCCCCATCTCAGTTACTGCTACCTCCATCCTTCCTGTTGCTCAAGCCCAAAGCCTGGGAATCATACCTTAAATCTATCAGGACATCCTGCCAATTCAACTTTAAAATATGTTCAAATTTTGAGCCCTTTTTAACCATGTCCATTGCTAGCATCCTGATCCAAATGACCTTGCCTTACTCAGATGACTAGTAATTGATTTCCTTGCTTCAATTCTTGCCCCTCCTTCAGCCTATTCACAGCACGTGGAAAACATTGCGGGGGGGGGGGGGGGTCCTTTTAAAACCTAAGTCAGGGCATGTTAGCATGTGCTTAACATGGGTTCCATCCCAGCACCAAATGAACAAAGAACAGCAACAAAACTAAATCAGATCAAGTATATTCCCTGCTCAAAATTCTCCAAGGACTTCCCATGATACTCAGAATAAAAGCCAAAGCCCTAACAATGGCCAACAATTCTCTATATCATTTGTGCCCCCTTGACTTCTCTGAAGTACACTCTTCTCCCTTTATGTGATTTCACCCAGCAACATTAGTATCTTTACTTTCCCATAAAAATGTCAGTCATTCTCCTGCTTCAGTACCTTTACCTTGGGACCTAACTGTTCCTCCATCTGGAATCGGCTCACTCGTAAGTCCACATGGCTCACTCTTTCATTTTCTTTAAGTCTCTGTTCAATGTTACCTTTGTCACCTTTGAATAATGCTACCTTGACCATCCTATAATTCTGAAGCATATCCTCACCCCTTCCAATACACCAGATCTTCCTTACTCAATTTTTTTCCCACAGCAATCATCTCCTAAGAAATACATTATTTATTAAACCTATCACATATTACTTTTTTATTTATTTTTTATTTTTTAGTTTTCGGTGGACATAACATCTTTATTTTATTTTTATGTGGTGCTGAGGATCGAACCCAGGCCCCGCGCATGCCAGGCGAGCACGCTACCGCTTGAGCCACATTCCTAGCCCTATTACATATTACTTTATCCTTCTGTTAAACTGCAAGCTCAGTGAGGTTAGAGTTTGTTTTTTTTTTTTAGTTGCCTGATGAAGAAATTTAACTACATTGTTGCCATTTTATAGAGCTAGGAATATTCCAGAAGGCATATTTCATAGCCATTATCCTATACTACTGTAACAACTCCAGCCAAGACCCCAGGGAGAAAAAGCAAAGCTACAGCATATAAAATAAATATAAGCTCAATATGATAAGGAATATGGTTACTGAGTTTTTGTTTGTTTGTTTGGTGGAGGAGGCAGTTATTAAACCCAGGGACATTTAACCACTGAGCCACATCCCCAGCTCATTTTAGTTTTTGAGACAGGACCTCACTAAATTGCTGAGGCTATCTGCATTGGAAGGGGTAGAAGAGTTGGAACAAGTTTATATTACCATAAAAACCTGATAATCACATAGATGTCACAAGTCAGTGCTGAGCTTTATCCTGAAGTGAGAGGAAAGTGAACATATAGTTCTGATGGTCTGAGGGTGAGATGAGGGAAGGGAGAAAGGATAGGATACAGAACATTCAAGAGCGAGGAATCTCTCCAAGTCACAGCTTGATCCCAAACATTCATGGATATTTTCTATTCCATTCAATGACACCTCCATATTTGTTATTAAATTCAGGTTTCTTTATTTTGTTTTGTTTTAATGTGGTGCTGAGGATCGCGCCCAGGGCCTTATACATGCCAAGCAAGTGCTCTACCACTAAGCCACAACTCCAGCCCCTTAAATTCAGGTATTTTAAGTGATATTCTCACTTACCATTTAGAAACATTTAGGGATCCAGAAGATATGTTCTATTTCTCTGTCTCTTTTCTGTCACATCACTCCATACTTCCAGGGATATGACCCATAAGTGGCCAGCCAACTCCTGCCTGAGAACCGTGATGCTAGGTCATCAGAGCCGAGATCCCTTAAGGAGTTGGTGAATGAAGGTGCTCTTTTTACATTCCCATATGGTTGAAGCAGGGATATTATTGGAGGGGAAAGAGAAGCAGAGTATGCTAGTTTGTTTGGATATGGAAGGGAGAGACACTGTTGAGTGAGAGATGACACAGCCTTCCAGGCCAGTCCCAGGGGCCCACTTCAGACTCCCAGGGGGAGTAATCTGGGTTTTTGTTTGTTTATGTACCAGGGATTAAACCCAGGAGTGCTTAACCATCAAACCACATCCCCAGACCTTTTTAATTTTTTTAAAATAATTTTTGGTTGTCAGTGGACTTTTATTTATTTACATGTGGTGCTGAGAAGCAAACTCAGTGCCTCATACACGATAGGCAGGCGCTCTACCACTGAGCCACGACCCCAGCCCAGACCTTTTTAATTTTTAAAATTTTGAGACAGGGTCTAAGTTGCTTAGGGCCTTGCTAAATTGTTGAGTCTGGCCTCAAACCTGCCATCCTTCTGCTTCAGCTTCCTGAGTCTCCTGTGTTTCAGGCAGGTGTGTCACTACGCCTAGCTACTAGGAAGAGAAATCTGGAATAAAAAATAAATCAAATAAAACAACTGCTGCCCCTTTTGAAACCCAGCAGGAAACTGGAAGCAGAATTTAGCTTGTTTTCCTGAAGAGCAGCCCTTCCATGGAAATGAGGCAGGAAGGGTGGGTACCGTGGGGCCCAGGGAGGGGCTGAGGAGCCTAAGTACCACCAGGAAGGCAGCTCATAGATTCCAAAGCCAGGGCACAGGCATTTCCAGGGGATGGAGGTGAGGGTGGGAGTTGAAGTTCCAGTAATTTTGCTCTTGTGCCCTAAACCAGAGACCCATAGTTTTCCAATGCAGTGGGGTGGGGGGGGTAGGGGGGTGAGGGAGCTGGGCATGGTAAGGCCTAGAGCTAGAGATGTTCATAACTGCTGCTCACTCACTGTGGTAACCTGGGACAAGTGGCTTAATCTCTCTAAACCTGCTTGCTTATTTGTAAAACGGTGAGAAATGGTACAAAACTATAATCATAGAGACTTAAAGGAACCATTTATGGGAAGTTTTGAGTGCCCCTGGCTTGATACAATAAAATCATACATAATAATAGCATTTCTTTTTCAAGCTGTGGTTCTTAAAGCAGGTAGAACTTCTCCAGAGGCATTCTGGTTTTTGTAGGAGCATTTTAAATGTCACAATGATTCTTTTTTTTTTTACCATACGATTTATTTTTATTTTTTTAGTCATACATGACAGCAGAATGTATTTTGACATATAATACATACATGGAATGTACATACATGGAATGTACATACATGAATCATATTGTCTATTCTATTCTGCTGCCCTTCCAATCCTCCCTACTCCTCCCCTCCTCTCCCATCCTTTCTCTCTATCCAATCTAATGTGACACACCTTTTTTTTCTTTTTCTCATCACAACATCATATATGTATTCTGTATAACAATGAGGCTCTCCTTCCATCTTCCGTGCAACTCTTCTTCTCCCTCTTTTTCCCTCCCACCTCTCTTCCCTATTTAGTGGTAGTCTTCTTCTCATGCTCTTCCTCCCTATCCCATTTTGAGTCATCCCCCTTATATTAGAGAAGACATTGTTTTTTAGGGATTGGCTAACTTCACTTAGCATAATCTGCTCTAATGCCATCCATTTGCCTGCAAATGCCATGATCTTGTTATTTTTTAGTGCTGAGTAATATTCCATTGTGTATAAATGCCACATTTTTAATCCATTCATCTATTGAAGGGCATCTAGGTTGGTTCCACATGTCACAATGATTCTAAGTGCTACTGAGATTTAATGGGCAGAGGTCCCAGATGCTATCTACATCAAAAAATCATCCTCTGTCCCTTTCAACATTTACTGTGTGTGTGAGTGAGTGAGTGTGTGTGTGTGTGTGTGTGTGTATGCTGAGGATCAAACTCACAGGCACTTTACCACTGATCTACGTCAGTCATCAGACCCTTTTATTTTTTCTTTTGAGATAGGGTCTTGCAGAGTTTTCCAAATTGGCCTTGAACTTGCCATCTTTCTACCTCATCCTCCTGAATAACAGAAATTATAGACATGTGCTCCCATGCCTTACAACTTTTGATGTTTGACACATAGTTCAGTAGTAAAGCAACCCTGAATTCAATCTTCAGTACTGAAAGCTGGGGGGGATCATAGAACTAACGTAAAATGAAAAACTATAAAACTTATAGAAGAAAATGTTACCATTTTCTAGGTGACCTTTGTATGGTGATAAGATTTTTAGACACCAGACCAAAAACACAATCCATGGAAGAAAAAAATCGTTAAGCTGGATTTTTTTCCCCCAGTGGGGATTGAACTAGGGCCTCACACATGCTAGCAAGCAGTCTACTATGAGTTACATCCCCAGCCCCGCATTTTTAAATTTTATTTTGAGACAGAGTCTCTCTAAGTTGCCCAGATTGGGCTGAATTTTGTAATCCTCTTGCCTCAGCCTTCCAATTAGCTAGGATTACAAGTGTGCACCATCTAGCAGTTAAGATGTATTTAAATAAATTAAAAACTTCTGCTCAGCAATGGACACTGTTAAAGACTGAAAAGGCAAGTCACAGATTGAGAGCAAATATTTGCAGAACACATATCTGAAGAAGGACTCATCCAAAATACACAAAGAACTTTTAAAACTTAACAATAAGAAAATAATCCAAGTTTATTTTTAAATTTGCCAGAGTATTCAACAGATAATTTACCAGAGAAGATTTTTAAAATGAAGAATAAACACCTGAAAAAAACGTTCAACATTATTAGTCATTAAGGAAGTGCAACTAAAAACTATGAGATACAGCTGTACACACACACACACACACACACACACACACACACAAACCTGATAAACTGGAACTCTTTTTTTTTTTTTTTTTTTTTTTTTTTGGTAACTGGGATTGAACCCAGGGGTGCTTAACTACTGAGCGATATCCCCAACCATTTTTATATTTTATTTAGAGACAGGGTCTTGCTAAGTTGCTTAGAGTGCTAAATTGCTGAGGCTGATTTTGAACTTGCAAGCCTCAGCCTGCCGAGCTGCTAGGATTACAGGCATGTGCCACCATCTTGCCCAGCTAAACCGGAAATCTTGAGTATTGCTGGGGGAACATAAAATGATACAGCCATGTTGGAAGTCATTTTGACACTTTCTTAGAAATGAAAATATTGTGGGGGCCACCACTACTGCATCCTTTAGGTCTCATAAGAATGGCACTATTTTTTCATTACCCCTAGAATATATAATATATTGTTAATTTACTGTCTGAGTCAGGTAGGGGAATGTAGGGAAGAAAGAGTAGTTTTAGAGGCATTGCCTTCCTCACTGTGATTGCTCTTATTTTTAGACCACGGATACCAAATAAGGGTGTATGGAAGAGGATTCTGCCAGGTGTGGTAGCGCATGCCTATAATCCCAGTGACTCAGGAGGCTGAGTTAGGAGGATCAGAAGTTCCAGGCAAGCCTCAGCAACTTAGTGAGGCCTTCAGCAATTTAGTGAAACATTGTCTCAAAATAAAAAAATTAAAAAAGGACTGGGGATGTAGCTCAGTGGTAACACACCCCTGGGTTCAGTCCCCGGCAACAACAAAAAAAGAGTATTTACCAAATCAACACCACGGAGGAGTGAAAGAAGCAGAATTAGGCAGAGGGAAAAGTTGATCTGACATAATCACAATTACTCAAGAGCTCTGTAGTAGGGATGGTCTTTTAGAGTTACCCCAAGTTGCAGCAAGGGAACAGTCCTAGCATTGACCCTTGCATCCACTGGATGTGAACTGGCTAAACTTGGAACTATATGTGAGGTATCTCTCTTCAGCCAAGGGCCGATTCTAGACAGGGACTCGGCAACGGCTGTCATCTGCCAACACTCTTAGCAGCTGAGGAAATAAGTGCTTCAGTTCTAAAGGAGGAGAATCCGAACACTACTTAAGTGAGAGGTTTGTTTCTGTCTCCCAACGGTCCAAAAGTAGAAAGAGGAATGGTGGTTTCCAGGGGCGGGGGGTGGCGGGCAGTTGTTTAGTGGTGTAGGGTTTCAAGTGTCTGTTTTATAAGATGAAAAGAGTTCTAAAGACGGTTGGTGGTGACGGTTTCACAACCATATGAATGTACTTAATACCACTGAACTTTTGTTAAAAATGGACAACAGAGGCCTGGGGGGAGAGCTCAGTGGTAGAGCATGTGCTTAGCGTGTGCAAGCTCTGGGTTCAATTTCTAGCACCAAACACACACACACACACAAAATGGTTAAGATGGTCAGATTTATATTATGTGTATTTTCCCAAGATTAAAAGAAAATTGGAAGCCAGGCATGGTAGTGCACACCTGTAATCCCAGACACTTGGAAGACGGAGGCAGGAGGATCACAAGTTTGAAGATATCGGCAGCAATTTATCAAGACACTTCCTCAAAATCAAAAAGGGCTGGGGTTGTAGCTCAGTGGGAGAGTGCCCCTGGGTTCAATCTCTAGTACTGGAAGGAAGGAAGGGGGGGGGGGGCGGTTGTAAAAGAAAGGAAGAAAGAAAGAGGAAGAGAAAAAGAAGTGAATAGCTATATTTCCAACACCTTTCATTTTTTATTTTGATACAGGGTCTCACTGAATTGCCAAGTCTGTCCTCAAATTTACAATCCTCCAGACTTAGCCTCCCCGGTTGCTGAGATTACAAGTATGCTCCACCATCAGGGTTGATTCTGCCCTTCTTACAGGCTCTGAAGCAATTGAGGCTGGTGCTACTGATCCATGAACCACAGTTAGAACAGCAAGATGCAAGGGTATTGTTTTTGTCTGAACAGTCCGAGTTGTGTTGCTATCAAATATGACTTCTGCTCAAGAAGTGGGAAAGAGAAGAAATCAACAAGAAACTTCCTTTTAAGCAAATGACTTGGAAGTTGCACAAATCACCCTGGTTCCCATTTCATTAGTGAGAATTTAGTCATGAGGCCACACCAAGCTATAAATCTATTACTGTGGATACAGGGGAAATAGATTTTGGAGGGTAACTAACAATCTTCCTTATATCTTGTTTTAAGTCTCAATTTCTTCATCTATTATATCAGGACATTTATTTATTTATTTTTTACCAAAGTTTGAACCCAAGGTTGCTTTACCACTGAGCCACATCCCCGGACCTTTTTACATTCTATTTTGAGACAGGGTCTCGCTACATTGCTTAGGTCCTCTCTAAATTGCTGAGGCTTGCTTCAAACTTGAGATCCTCCTGCCTCAGCCTCCTGAGCCACTGGGATTACAGGCGTGCACTGCCCAGCCCAATCAGAACCATTACAGCTCTAACATTAAGGGCTTCGTGACACAAAATGTCCTCAAGTGTGTAAACCTGGATTCTGTGCTTACTTACGGCTGCTTTCTTGTTGTGTGAGAGAAAAAAAAAATTATGTTGAGACATGGAAGTTTTGTTGTGTTTGTTTTGGTGCTGGGGATTGGACCCAGGGCCTCCTTCATGCTAACTAAGCACAAGTTGTACCTCTGAGCTCTACTCCCAGTCCCAGGAAGATTTTTTGCATTTTGTTTATTACTTTTTTTGTTTTGTTTTGTTTTGTTTTTGTACTGGGGAATGAACCTAGGGATGCTTTTCCATTGAGCTACATACCCAGCCCTATTTATTTTTTATTTTGAAACCTTATTTATTTTTATTTTGAGATGAGGTTTTATTAAGTTGCTTAGTGCCACACTAAGTTGCTGAGGCTGGCCTCAAACTTGCAGTCCTCTTGTCTCGGCCTCTGGAATTACAGGTATGCACCACCATGCCTGGCCATTACTTTCTTTCTTATAGTGGAAGTGAAATACTCTGGAAAACACAATTTCAGGTATGAAGATGAAAAATTGAAGAAACCAGGAGAGGGCTAAAATGTTCTGCAGGGGGAAAAAGGAGAGATTTCAGAGTGTGGATCCTAGGGGCTGGAAGGCTGATTATAAGCAGGCAGGTCTCAGAAGGCTGCCTAATAAAAGGGTTGAAATGAAGAAGGAGTAGCTGGTATGGAGGGATGAACTTGAAGGAGAATAGAACGGTTTGATGGCAATTTTTATTAAATCTTACTTTCTGTTAGATGATGAAACCCTCCCATCCATATTCTCTACAAAATCTTTCCCTGGACCTTGTAGAATGGATTTTCTTTTGAGAAATAAAGAGGAGCACTGTGTCCTACCCTGCAAAGAGCACAAAGCAAGAACAAAGGCCATCGCTGGGTTATAGAATATATGAGATGCTCTTGTTTCTCTTCAACGCTTGCTTTCAAAGTAAAAGAGAAAACAACACACACATGACAAAAAACAGGCAGGTTGCCCTGCTCTGCCCAAGGCTTCCTGGGTGTCTGCTGGCAATGATCCAGGACCTCAGGGACAGTCACATGCTGGTTTTTAAGTTTCCTTCCAACTCTGTGTTTCCATGACTCAAAATCATATTAAACAGAGCTTAAGTAAAGAAGAATCAAATATAATTTGTCAGTTTGGTGGTTCCACAAAGGCAGCCCTAGGCAGTCTGAATAGAGACAATGTAATTGATATAATTAAAAATAAATTAATTAAAAAAAACAGAGCTAAGATCTGTGAGGAATTAAAGGCAAAGTGACTTCTTCTTGGCTTGGAAATGTATGTAATTCCATTAATTCTTCACTCTGTGCCTTGAGTTATAATTTTTTTTTAAAAAGTTCTTCTTTAAAAATTTGTTTTTAAAACAGACATCTTAGCCAGGTCTCAGCAAAAGTGAGGCGCTAAGCAACTCAGTGAGACCCTGTCTCTAAATAAAATACAAAATAGGGCTAGGGATGTGGCTCAGTGGTTGAGTGCTCCTGAGTTCAATCCCCGGTAACCCCTGCCAAAAAAAAGACATCTTTTTCTGCATTTGTTTTTGCTCTTACTTTACAAGAGAAAGCTTCTTGGGACACAATTATTATATACAGGGAATAGATAACAAAGACACATGGTACAAAATTTAAAAGGAAGGAATAAGAGGCTACACGGTGAGATGTCTCTTTCTCCATTGCTTGCCTGCAGCCCACCAACCCCTAGAGGTAGGTATCCCTTTCTTGTGTGTCCTTGAAGAGGTAGTCTCTGGATATGAGTTAAATTGGATATCTAAGACTCTGTCTTAATTTCTGCTGCTGCCTCAAAAGTTGAGGGCAGCCAGCTGTGGTCACAGCACACGTGGAATCCCAGTGACTCTGGAGGTTAAGGCAGGAGGATGGCAAATGTGAGTCCAGCCACTGTGATGCAGCGAGACCTTTAGCAACTGAGAGAGACACCATCTCAAAATAAAAAGAGTGTGTAGGGGGGAGTAAAAAGGACTGAGGATGTACCTTAGCAGTAGAGTGCCTCTGGGTTCAAACCCCATACAGGAAGAAAAAAAATGATGGGAAACAATAAATACCACATACACTCACATTTTTAAAGAGAGTGGCTATCTCTCAAACATGACTTACGGTGGCAAGAATCCCAAACTGACTTTGAAAACCTTAGCCTATCAACTTGCATTGAAGTGGCTGGAAGAGGGGGATTTTCTATAAGGTAAGGTATTTTCCCTTACTTTAGACCCTGAAAAAGTCTTCAAAAACACTTCCTCTAGGCCTGGGCTGAAAAGCATCTTCCAAGGTTTGAGGGACACTGCAGAATCTAAGGTGATAAGTTCTGGGTTGAGATCTGAAGAGACAGAGGAGGCAAAGGTCCAAGCTTCTATGAGGATGCTTTTCCATGAGCAAAAGCCAACCTGAAACGAGCTTTAAAAGGACATGTTGGAGCCATACACAATGACAGTGCTGGTAATTGCAGCAACACAGGAGGCTGAGGCAGGAGGATTTCAAGTCCAAGTTCAGCATCAGCAATTTAGTGAGGCCCTAAGCAATTTAGACAGACCCAGTCTCAAAATAAAAAATAAAAGTAAAAGGGGTTGGGATATGGCTCAGTAAAGCACCTCTGGGTTCAATCCCCAGTACAAAAAATAAAGCAAAACAAAAAAAAATATATTTCCAATTTAGGCTGCCTGGAGGGACATGAGACCCCAATAGAATGATTTTGTGATAAACCACTAGACACCCAAATTAAGGGTGTAAGTGGTCTGCCAGAGAAAAGCATCACCTACATCACAGGAATTGCAATTGGAGCTTCCTAGTTGGGGGATATCTGAGAAAAAGAACCAGAGTTTGTACTCTTAGAATGCCCCCGAAGAGCTGGGTGTGAGTAGGGAGGCTGAGGCAAGAGGATCACAAGTTTGAAGCTAGCCCTAGCAACATAGCCAGGCCCTAAACAGCTTAGCCTGATCCTGTCTCAAAATAAAACATTAAAAGGGGTGGGGATGTGGCTCAAGGGTAGAGCATGCCCAGGTTTAATTCCCAGTACCAAAAAAAAAAAAAAAAAATCCAGAAGTCTCACCAATGACCTGTACGGACGAGATGAGCTGGGTTCAAAGAAGCTGGCTGCAACAGTAAGCTAAGAAAATGGCGAAGAAATCACACAACACTCGGACATGAGTTTCTCAGATGGAGAGTGGGACTGCTGTGCCACTTCAAGGGTCCTCTTCCAAGCTGGAAGGCAAGAGAGCGTGCACCCAGAATCTCTTTATTTTTATAAGGGGGACACACAAAGGAACTCAGTGGAATGTTCTTCACCAAATAAGGCAGGGGATAAGGTTTCAACTTCTTTGCCAAGCACTGTCCAGTGCGTGAAGTGGGATGCCAGACCAGCCACCCCTCTTACTCAAGGCTGAGAGAGGATGGCCCCCCACACCGAGGAATCAATCAAAACTTTTCCTTTACTTCTCCCTCTTTTTTTCAAACCTGGAAGAGCCAAAATGGTTAGGGCAGCAGAGGAGCCACAGTAGAAGACCAAGGAGAGAGAAATCAGAAGACTCCCAGCCTGCCCCTTCCTCCTGCTCAAAGCACCGCAGAGCTGGAAGAAGGGAATAATATCTAACTTACATAGGGGTCTGGAGTTTCAATCATTTACAGGACTGACCAATGTAACAACAGAAATGAAACTTATTGGTAACAAAACTGCTCCCAGGATTTTTCATTATCTAAGTGACAAAACAATTATAGGGCACCTACACAAAATTTCCTGGAAGTTTAAAAAATAACAATTGGGGGTGGCTTCTGGGGATTGAACACAGGGATGCTTTACCACTAAGCCACATCCTCAGCCCTTTTTTAAAGACTATATATATATATATATATATATATATATATATTTTTTTTTTTTTTTTTTTTTTTTTTTTTTGAGACAGGGTCTCACTAAGTTGTTTAGGGCCTCCATAAATTGTTAACACAGCCATCAAACTTATGATCTTCCTGCCTCAGCCTCCCAAATTTCTGGGATTAGAGACATGCACCACTGTGCCCCACAGACTTTTCTTTTTTTATTATATTTTAACTGGGTGGTTCTTGCTCATGGGATATGAAGGGAAAGGGAGGAACGAGAAACAGGTAAGCGAGAAATGAAAGACAGAGACCAAGACACGAGAGTTTATTTGTCAGAGCTGACAAATAAAGGCACATCTCTCCATAGAGAGGGGCAAAACAGGCTTGGGTTCCAGGACTTTTATGGGGAAGGCTCAAAAATCAGATCTGAGCAGGTCCTAATGCAGCCAGTTAGGGGTTGGGTTGGTATGAGGGAGTGGTGAGCCTTTCTCAGAAACATCCTTGGGCGGGAAAGCAAAACTTTTTCCTTGAAATGGTGGCTATCACTTAAGATGGCCTTCCAGGTGCTAAGCAAGGACCTTGCAGGAAAAAAAAAAATCATATATATATATATATATGCAAATTTACTGCATTCTTTTAAACAGCTGCATAGTGGGCCATTTTAAGGATGTACAATGACTCTTAGGATTTAAGTCTTGATCTGGAAGCACTAATCTATAAAAAGGTATAAAATATTTTAATGCTTCCACTGTACTTACACATTTTATAAGAATTTCATGCAAAACATATTTTCATTTTAGAGGAATTTTATATTTTAAAAAAGACCCTCATTGCTAAATTTCAAACCAATCCACATCACATTTAATTATCCACTAGATGATTGTCATTATGATCAAGTTAAATCCATTCAGGAACTCTGGCTGTGCCACATAAAAATATTCTTCACCTGTTCCAAATGGTAATCTTTTAATACCAAAGAGGGTGGATATAGATCAGCTATTTTAAAATTCATTTTATGCGCTGGGCATGATGGTACATGCCTATAAGCTCAGCTACTCAAAAGGCTGAGGCAGGAAGATTGCAAGTTGGAGGCCATCCCAGCAATTTAGCAAGAGTCTGTCTCAAAATAAAAAATAAAAAGGGCTGGGAATGTCGTCCAGGGGTAAAATGTCCCTAGCTTTGATTCCCACTCCTGAAAAAAAAAATCACTTTTTGTCTGTTCAAAAACATTTTGGTGCTTGTTATGTGTCAGAAACTGTTCTAAGTATCCTTATAACAACCTAGGAATAAGTACTGCCATTATATCTAATTTACAAATGAGAAAACTGAGACCTAGAGAAGTTATTGTGGTCAAGGTCACATAGCTACCAACTGATAGAGCAAGAATTTGAATACAGAAAATCTGACTCCAGAGTCCATGATCATAGTCACTATACCATGCTGCCCCCTGTGACTGAGTATAGTCTATGTATCACTACAAGGGAGAAGACCTATGGTGTGTTTTCTTTTTCCCATATTTTTATTGGTGTATTATAATTGTCCACAATACTGGGATTGCTACATATCTGTACATGTATATAATTTAACAATATAATTTGATCCATATTGTTCCCCAGCATTTCTCTCCCCCTGGTCCCTTTTCTCTACTGATCGCCCTTCAATTTTCGTAAGATCCTCCACATACCCTTTTTTTCCCCTCTTGTTTCCATGTACAAGAAAAAACACGTGACCCTTGACTTTCTGAGTTTTGCTTATTTTGCTTAACATAATTCTCTCAAATTTCATCCATTTTCCTACAAATGGCATGATTTCATTCTTTATGGCTGGATAAGACTCCATGGTGTACATCACATTTTCTTAATCTATTTATTCATTCATGGATACCTAGGCTGATTCCATAATTTAGTTATTGTGAGTTGTGCAGTTGTAAATATGGGTATGCATGTATCATTGCAGTATGATGATTTTAATTCTTTAGGATAAATATAAGGAGTGGTAGAGTTGGGTATATGGTGGTTTCATTCCTAGTCTTTTGAGGAACCTCTATAGTTGATTTCCATAGTAATTGTATTAATGTACAATCCCACCAACAATGTAGAAGTTTTCCTTTTTCCTCCACATCCTCTCTAGCATTTATTTTATTATTGTGTGTATTCTTGATGGCTACCATTCTAACTGGGGTGAGAAGAAATCTCAGTGTAGAGGCCTTTTTGTTTGTTTTTGGCATCGGGTATTGAACTCAGGGGCACTCGACCACTGAGTCACATCCCAGCCCTATTTTATATTTTATTTAGAGACGGGGTCTCACTGAGTTGCTTAGTGCCTCACCTTTGCTGAAGCTGGCTTTGGACTCTGGATCCTCCTGTCTCAGCCTCGGGAGCCACTGTGATTACAGGTGTGTGCCACTATTCCTGACTCAGTGTAGTTTTGATTTGCATTTCCCTGTTAAAGATGTTGAACGCTTTTTATATTTGTTGGCCATTTGGATTTCTTCTTTTGAGAAGTGTCTGTTTAGTTCATTTGCCCATTTATTAACTGGGTTATACTTTGGGTGAGCTCTTTATATATTTGAGTTTTGTAGATTCTGGATATTAATCCTCTATCAGAAGAGTGGCTGGCAAAGATTTTCTTCCCATTCTGTAGATTCTGTCTTCATATTTTGAGACAGGGTCTCCCTAAGTGGCTGGAGAGTCTCACTAAATTGTTAAGGCTGGCCTCAAACTTGTGATCCTACTGCCTCAGCCTCCCCAGTCGCTGGGATTACAAATGTGTGCCACCATGACCAGTCTAAATTTATTTTCTTTCTCTGCTACATATCTAAAATGTTTGTCTTTATCTTATTTTTTTTTCCACTGGTACTAGGCATTTAACCTAGGGGTACTCTACCACTGAGCCACATACTCAGCCATTTTTATTTATTTAGATTTTTAAATTTGGAGATAGAATCTTGTTAAATTGTTCAGACTGGCCTAGAGCTTGCGATCTTCCTGCCTCGGCCTCCTGAGTCATTAGGGTTATAGGCCTGTACTGCCACGCCTGGCCTGTCTTCATCTTAGTCATGTGGAAAATAAAGTTATGAAAATAAAGCAATGAAATTTGAGGAAAAGAAAGAAGATGATCATTTTTTTCAGGTTTGCAAGTATGATATCTTGTAATTTTTAAGAGAAAAAATTAAGAATTTTAAATTTCAACACTTTATACCTATTTCATAGGGTTTTGTTTGTTTCAAAAATTCTATATATAGAGCGAGTATGGTGGCCCATGCCTATAATCTCAGTGATTTGGGAAGCTGAAGCAGGAGGATCTCAAGTTCAAAACCAGCTTTAGCAATTCAGCAAGGCCCTAGCAACCTAGCAAGATCCTGTCTCATAAAAAAAATATAAAGGACTTGACATGTGGCTCAGTGGTAAAGTGCCCTTCAATCCTGTCCCTTGTAACAAAAATAAAATAAAATAACATTCTAGGGGCTGGGATTGTGGCTCAGCAGTAGAGTGCTCACCTAGCATGGGCAGGACCCAGGTTCGATCCTCAGCACCACATAAAAATAAAGGAATTGTGTTGTGTCCATCTACACCTAAAAAACAAATATTAAAAAAAATTCTACATATAAATTCTAGGAAAATAACAATATGTGGCCACCATAGTTATTTTTATATGTCACAATTTGAGGGAAAAAAGTTTCATCATTTTTACAGGCAGCCAAGAAAGAACTTCAGGCAGTATATTATGTCAAAAACATAGTTCTTTATTTTGCAAATATATTATTTTAATCTGTCATGCAACTAATAAATTATAAGAAATGATTGACATAATATCAGACTGAAAGTTTCTAGTGGCGGGGGATAGATACTCTATTTGCAGTTTCATTAGTGAAAAATTACACTGGGTCTCTAGGTGAATGTTAATTACATATAAGGAGATTTGCCTAATAAATCCTCTGCATCAGAATTATCCAGAAGCTTTTATCCAAATTCCTTGTCAGGTCACTTCAAGGCACAGTGAAGTTTATTAGTAATTCTAATTTTCTAAAAAGAAGTTAAATATATTGCAATGTGCTACCAAATTACTTAATACAAATGGAACTGCCTTTTTAAAATGTTTCTGTTTGAATGGATCCATGTATCTTTATCCAAAGTCCCTCCAACTATAATTAAAAATAAAAATTTAAAAGATGGCTGTGGAAACAAGTAACTCAGCCATTTTTTTAAAATAAATTTAAACAGTACCTTTTTAGATGCTTAGCAAATTATGATTCATGTATTGCAAATAGATTGTGGAAAAAAGGAAGTATATTATATTAAAATATAGATAGCTATTCCTTAAGGGCCTTTTTCCCCCGTTAGATAAATTTAAAAGATTACAGAATGTAGCAGGTGGGTAGTGCATGCAGTCTTACAGCCTAAGCAAAGCAAACTTATGAACAGATTTTAAAATATAGATTAAGTGTTTTCTAAGCTACTGCTTGCCTACGCTAGCCAGCTGAAGGCTTTAAATAATTTAATCCCTACAACAACTGCCAGCTCCAACTGGTAGCCTTAAACAAGGACTGGATTCACTGAGGACTCCAACAGGTGCAGTCTAATAGTGATTCCCTAAATCTGCTACTGTTCTATGTTTGTACAAGTGTAGGACACTATATTCTTAAATTCGACAGGACGCTGATTAAATTAAACCAAGTGCTGTTTGTTTTGTTCTATCTTCCACTATCATATTACTTAAGAAGTTCTTCTATTTTTCTCTGAAGGAATACTTAGCAACATATGTAGCACTTGAGGTTGTCTTCAATGTTGCTTTTCCAAGAAAGTTCCCTCTTCTTTTTTCTTTATTTATTTATTTTTATTTTTTTGGTACTAGGAATTAAACCCAGAGACACTTAACCACTGAGCCACATTCCCAGCCTTTTTTAAATTTTGACACAGAGTTTCACTAAGTTGCTTAGGGCCTTGATAAATTGCTGAGGCTGACTTTGAACAAGCAATCCTCCTGCCTCAGCCTCCGGAGCCACTGGGATTACAGGTGTGTGCTACCGAGCCGAGTTAAGATCCCTCCTCTTATAGCTTTAGTTTGGGAAAGCAAATTAATAAATGACTGTCTCCCTTCTATTATCTCTCTTTTTCTCTAAGTGACTTTCATGTATCAGTATTACTGATTAACAAAACTCTAACCCATTAGAATTGCTCAGAAAAAAACTTTTTTGCTTCTACCCACCCCAACCCCAGGACTGGGGATTGAACTCAGGACCTTGTCCACCACTGAGTGATATTCTTAGCTATTATATTATATATATATATATATATATATATATATATATATATATATATATATATATATATATATCACTAAGTTGCCCATGCTGGCTTTGAACTTGTAATCCTCCTGCCTCAGCCTCTTCAGTAGCTGAGACTACACATGTGTGCCATCAAGCATGGCTCTCTTTTGGTTTTTACACATTTATTAAGTGAATAAGAATGTACTTGTCACTTATTTATTTAAATATATTTACAGAGCCAGATGCGATGTCACACACAGATAATTCCAGTGGTTTGAGAGGCTGAAGCAGGAGAACTGCAAGCTGAAAGCCAGCCTCAGCAACTCAGTGAGGCCTTGAGAAATCAGTGAGATCCTGTCTCAAATTAAAAGAATAAAAAGGGCTGGAGATGTGGCTTAGTGGTTAAGTGCCCCTGGGTTCAATACCCAGTACCAATAAATAAATATATTTACAGAGAATATTCACACATACTTAACTTTTAAATAATCAAAATGAGATAACTTATCTTATAAAGTTAACTTGGAAAATCAAACAAAAAAACATGACCTATGTATTATTATATTATATGAAGACATTTGTCAGCCAGGTTCAATGGCAGATGCTTATAATCCCAGTGACTCAGGAGGTGAGGCAAGAGGATTGCAAATTCCAGGCCAGCCTCAGCAATTTTGTCTCAAAATTAAAAATATAAAAATAAAAAAGGCTAGGGATGTATCTCAGTGAGTGGTAAAGCACCCCTGGGTTCATTCACTCCCCAATTTAAAAAAAAAAAAAAAAGTAGACAGTCATGGTGGAACACACCTGTAATTCTAGCTACTCTGGAAGCTAAGACAGATCAGAAGCTCAATATCAGACTGGGCAATTTAGTAAGATTCTGTCTCAAAATAAAAAATGAAAAGGGCAGGGGATGTGGCTCAGTGGTTTAACACCCTGGGTTCCATTCCCTGCCCCCACCACCCCCCAAAAAAACAACATAAACACAAGATTTAAAACTAAAAATTCTAGAAGAAAACATAGGAAAAATCTGCAGAACATTGAATCTGGCAATAACCTCTTGAATATAAAGCCAAAGGCATGAGTGACAAAAGAAAAAATAGACAAAGGGGGCTACATGAAACTTTTAAAAACATCTTTTTTTTTTTCTTTGTGTGGTAGTGAGGATTGAACCCAGGGGCGCTCTACCACTGATCTATATTCCCAGCCGCATGCCATTTAAAATTTTGAGTCAGGGCTTCGCTAAATTGCTCAGGCTGATGTAGAAGTTTCCATCCTCCTGCCTCTGCCTCCTGAGTAGCTAGGATTATAGGCATGTTCTACTACACTTGGCCAAAATTTAAAACCTCTATGTGTTAAAGAATGCAATTAGGGCTGGGGTTGTAGGATGTGTGAGATCCTGGGTTTGAATCTTAGCACCGTGTATAAATAAATAAATAAAGGTCCATTGACAACTAAAAAAAAAGAATGCCATTAACAGAATGAAGAAACAACTTATAAAAAGCATGTTGGTGGCACATGCCTATAATCCCAGCGGCTCAGAAGTCTGAGGCAGAAGGATCGCAAGTTCAAAGCCAGCCTCAGCACCTTAGCAAGGCCCTAAGCAACTCAGCAAGACCCTATCTCTAAATAAAATATAAGAAGGATTGGGGATGTGGCTCAGTGGTTAAGTGCCCTGGGTTCAATCCTTGGTACCAAAAAAAAAAAAATGTTCACACATTTTATATCTGGTTGGGTTTATTACCAGAATATGTAAGGCACTCCTACAACTCAACAACAATAACACAGATAAAACTAATTCTGAAATGGGCAAGGACTTGAATAGACATTTCTCCAAATGGGCAATAAACATGTAAAAGCATTGCTAAACATCAGAAAAATGAAAATTAAAACCACAAGTATCATCTCACATCCATGAGAATGACCGCTATAAAAAGAACAGAAGAAGCTGGGTGTGGTGGCAATTCCAGTTGACTTGGGAGGCTGAGAAGGAAGGATGGCGAGTATGAGGCCAACCTCAGTAACTTAGTGAAAACTGTCTCAAAATAAAAACATAAAGGGCTAGGGATGTAACTTAGTGGTTGAGTGCCCCTGGGTTAAAACAAAACAAAAAAGAACATAAAATAATAAGTGTTGTCAAGGATACGGAAAAATGGGAACTCTCTGTACTTATAGTGAGAATGTAAAATTGTGCAGCCATATGGGAAATAGTATGGAGATTCTATTAAAAATAGAATTATCATATGATCCAGCAATTCTAATTCTGGGTATATATCCAAAATAACTGAAAACAGGATCTTGAAGGGATATATTTGCATGTTAATGTTCATCCTGTCGTCATTCACAATAGCCAAGACATGAAAGCAACCCAAATATTAATCAACAGATGAAAAAGAAAATGTGATATATAAGTAAAATGGAATATGATGCAGAATCCTATGAATGATTCAACATACGAAAGAAAGAAGATGAAATGTTCTAGGTTAAAGGAGACAAATTAAAAGACATTAAAAATCCTGTCACAGGCTAAACATCAATGAAACTTTTTTCTAAGTGAAATAAGCCACTCACCAAAAGACAAATACTTTATGAGTATATCTAATCTCTGAAGTTTCTAAAGTAGTCAAAATCATAGAAAATACAGGGAGAGCATTTGCCTAGAAGTCACAAGGCCCTGGCATTGATCCCCAGCACCAAAAATCACAGAAACAGAAAATAGAAAGAAGGAGTTCTCCTTTAACCTAAAGCAGCCCTGTTGTTTGAACCCAGGAGTACTTTACCACTGAGCCACATTCCCAGCCCTTTCTATTTTTAATTTTGAGACAGGGCCTCCCTAGGTTGCTTAGGGACTCCCTAAGTAGCTGAAGCTGGCTTTGAACTTGTGAGCCTCCTGCCTCAGCCTCCTGAGTCACTGGGATTGCAGTCATGTGCCACCATACCTGGCTAGCCCCACTTTTTTATTGCAGTGCCTGGGATTGAACCCAGGGCCTCACAAATGCTAGGCCACTACTGAACTACATTCCACAGCCCCCCTATCTTTAATTTTTCATTCATAATATTGACTTTTTAAAGGCAGAGCAATTATTTTGTCAAATGCCAATCAATCTGGATATGTCTGATGGTCCTATGTTGACAGCATACTACATTGTTGACTTGAGTCCTTTTCCTATCAGGGGGAATACTGTAAAGGGTTAATTCAACTGAGTTTGGATTATTGAAACTGCATGGTCTGAAGAAAGGATCGGATTTTGACCTGGGCTCCTGGGTGATAACCTCTGACCCTTGTAATATCCTGCTTGATAAGAATGTTTTTGTATGCCTTAGACATTGGACCATACCATATCAGTTTGACCAGACAGTGTATGATAACAATTCCACTTATGGTAAACACCTTTGTGTGTGTGTGTGTGTGTGGTGCTAGGGATCAAACCCAGGATCTTGTACATTCCAGGCAAGCACTCTACCATGAAGCCACATTCCTAGCTAGCCCAACATCTGTTTTAATATGCCTGAGGTCCTGACTATACTGGATAGCTAAGGTCAGTCACATGGGCACACATGCCTATGTGTCTAACTCCCAATAAAACACCAAGGCTTGGGTCAAACTTCTTTGGCTGACAGCATTTTGCACATGTTGTCACACGTAGTTGCTAGAAGAATTAAGCACTGTCTTCATGACTCCACTGGAAGAGGACAGCTGGAGGTTGCACCTGGTTTCTCCCATGTCTAACCCATGCTCCTTTCACATTCCTGATTTTAATCTGTAGCCTTTCTTCATAATATATGGTAGCTATATGTATGACAACTTTATTGAGTCTTGTCAGTCCTTCTCGTGAATCATCAAACCTGGGGATATTTTGAGGGATCTCAACACAGAATTCATATCATGTCAATTTGCTTCATTATTGGCTTCCTCTAACATAATTAAGAAGCAGTGATACTTTAAGACTGCAGTAGTGATACTTTAAGACTATACAAATGTTCTGTTTCCTAACAGTTTTCCACATAATAGTTTTAGTGTTTATTTATTTTATTATTATAATTGTAATACTAGAGATTAAATCTAGGGCCTCAGGCATTCTGGCAAATGCTCTGCCACTGAGCTGTACATCCTCAGCCATTTCATTTCATTTTATTTTTGGCACTGGGGATTGAATCCAGAGGTGCTTTACCAGTGAACTACATCCCCAGTCCTTTTTTTAATTTTTTTTTTTAGTTGTAGTTGGACACAATACTTTTATTTTATTTGTTTATTTTTATGTGGTACTGAGGATCAAACCCAGAGCCTCACACATGCTAGGCAAGCACTCTACCGCTGAGCCACAACTCCAGCCCACATCCCCAGTCCTTTTTATTATCTATTTGGAGACACCATCTTGCTAGGATGCTGAGGATCTTGTTTAGTTGCTGAGGCTGCCCTCAAACTTGGGATCCTCCTGCCTCAGCCTCCTGAGTTGCTGGGATTAGAGGTGTGCAACACTGGGCCCAGCTAATCTTTTATTTTATTTTATTTTTTATTTTGAGAAAGAGTCTCTCTAAATTGCCCAGGCTGGACTTGAATTTGAGATCTCATGCCTCGGCCTCCTGAATAGCTGGGATTATAGATATGTGCCACCATACCCAAATTAATTTTAGTATCAAATAATGATTATTATATGGATCAATTATTACTTTGAGGATTATAAAAAAGTGATTTCTGTTTTGTAATAATAAAACATGTATTCATAGATCCTTTTTGTTAGTCAATGAGTGGATCATAACCATTCCATTATTATTATTTTTATCTCAAATTGACCACGTTTAACAAGTGGAAGCTCTGAGCTAGAACCTACGTACCCACCAATTTTTTCAGCACTTCTTTACTGCTAGGTAGAAAATCCAAGATAAGAGCAAGACTAATGAGCAATCCATTACTTTCTTTTCTTTTTTTTTCCTAGTACCAGTGACTAAACCCTAACCTAAATCCTGAGTACATCCCTCATCACATTTTTTTTTTTTAATTTTGAAAAGCGGTTTCACTAAGTTGCCCAGTAGCCTGAAACTTTTAATCCTTCTGCTTCAGCCTACCAAGGTAGCTGAATTACAGGCATGTGCCACCACACCCAGAAGCGCATATTTTCTTTATCTCTTCTTTTAGTGATGGCCTTAGTTATTTTAATTTATCTTCTCAACAAAGTCTGGAATTAATCCATATACTTAATTCCCCTAAGGAATGCAAGAACTTTAGAATACATTAACTTTTTTATTTGTTCTAATTAGTTATATATGACAACAGAATGCATTTGATACATCATACACAAATGGAGCACAACTGGAATACATTAACTTTGATTCCATAATGCTAATTGTAATGCAACTGTGACTGATATTTTAGTTCTGGACTTTTCCTCAAAAGTGAAATGTTGCCGGGCACAGCAGCTTGGGAGGTGGAAGAGGAAGGATTGTGAGTTCAAAGTAAGGCCCTAAGCAAGTCAGTGAGAACGTGTCTCTAAATAAAATATATAAAGGGTTGGGGGTATTGCTCAGTGGTTAAGCACTCCTGGGTTCAATCCTTGGTAAAAAAAAAAAAAGTAAAATATTATTTTATAGAGTGCTTCTTTAGATTTAGTCGCATATTCATCAATATCATTGCTCACTACTAGTCTTGTTCTTATCTTGGATTTTCTATCTAGAATCATTTCCTTCTACTTAAGGAACAATCTTTAGAATTTTCATTATTGAAAAATTTCATTGAAAACTATCCTGTTTTTCTTTGACTGAAGGTGTCTTTGTTTTGCCTTCATTTTTGAAAAATAGGTTTACTAGTTATAAAATGTTAAGTTGTCAGTCGATTTCTCTCAGGTCATGGAAGACATTATTCCAATGTCTGCTGGCTGCCATTGTTGTTAATGAGACATCAGTACTAGCCTTACCATCATTGCTTTGTAGATGATTTGTCTACCTTTTTCCTCTAGCTGATTTGAAGTCTTCTTTTCCTTTAATGTTCTGAAATCTTACATTAATGTATCTGAAAATACATCAGGGAGCTGGAAATGTAGCTCCATGGTAGACTACTTGCCTAGCATGCACAAAGCCCTGGGTTGAATCCTGAGCACCACAAAATAACAATAACAATAAAATATTAAACTACATGGAAGCCACGCGCAGTGGCGCACACCTGTAACCTCAGCAGCTTGGGAGGCTGAGGCAGGAGGATTGTGAGTTCAAAGCCAGCTTCAGCAAAAGCAAGGCCCTAAACAACTCAGTGAGACCCTGTCACTAAATAAAATACAAAATAGGGCTGAAGACGTGGCTCAGTGGCTGAGTGCCCCTGAGTTCAATCCCCTGTACAAAAAAAAAAAGTACACAGAACTTCCTGAATCCAGGGATTTATAACTATCATTAAAAATGGAAAACTCTTGGGTTGGGGTGGTGGCTCAGTGGTAAAGTGTTCACCTAGCATGCACGAGGCACTGGGTTCGATCCTCAGCACCACATAAATGTAAAATAAAGATATTGTGTCCACCTAAAACTTAAGAAAAAATGTTTTTTAAAAAATGGAAAATTCTCAGGCAAGTGCGGTGGCATACCCCTGTGTTCTCACAGGCTGAAGAAGGATGCTCATAAATTCAAGGCCATCCTGGATGACTTAGTGAGACCCTCCCTTAAAATAGAAAATAAAATGGGCTGAGGATGTGGCTCAATGGTAGAGCACCACTGGGTTCAATGCCCAGGACCATGCTGAAAAAGAAAAAGGATGAAAAAAAAAAAAAAAACTGGAAAATTTTGAAATTTATCTCAATGTAATTATCTCCTTCTAAAATTCCAATCAGATATATTTTATTATTTATTTATTTTTTTAACTTTATTTTATTTGTTTTCTTTTAATATGTTTATGTGATTTATTTATATGTGGTGCTGAGGCCTCACACATGTTAGGTGAGTGCTCTACCGCTGAGCCACAATCCCAGCCCCTCCAATCAGATATATTTTAGAACTTCTCATTCTATCCTCCAAATTTCTTCTCTTTCATGGTTTCTAGACTACATGTTGAATTTCTCCAGATATGTATTCTAGTTTTTTTCTTTAATCTATTTAATATAGTAATTGTAGTTGCTTTATAGACAGTGTCTGACTTCCCTGGGATTTAAACTCTGAGCAGACTTCCTCAGTCAAGTGATCAAACTTAGCACTGAACCTGGGATGATCTAACATTATGTGCTTCATGATGGGTTGCAATACAAAGTATGCAACATCATCTATCAAGTGTTATAATCAACCCTCCAGAGTTAACTTCCATCTTGAGAGAAATAAAAATGGAGTACAAATTAAATGATTCCATGAGGAAATAAGACAAATCTAGAATGCAGGCACTTCAAAAGACAACTGTTCTGGAATTTTCAACAAATTAAATGCCATGAAGTAAAAAAAAAAAAAATGCGTGAAAAATGGTTGATCTTTTGTTCAAAGAAAATATAAAACACATCTTTTTGGAACAATGGGTGAAATCTGAATATTGATTGCATATGAGATGATACAGAATTATAGTTAATTGTCATCAACTTCAATTTTAAAAAGATTAACAAAAATGACTTGTATATGTACACTATAGAGAGTAAGAGGAAATATGGCAAATGTTTATAGTTGTAAAGTCTGCGGGAGAGTATAAAGGCATTGTACTATCCTTTTAACTTGTCTATGTGTTTAAACATTTTTTTAATTTAAAAAAAAAAAAAACTTGAGTCAGGTTTGATGGCACATGCCTGTAATCCCAGCTACCTGGAGGCTGAAGCAGGACCATCTCAAGTTCAAGGCCTGTCTGGGCAATTTAGGCTATCTCACATTTTTACAAAAGAGGGAAGTAGGGGTATAGCTCTGTGGTACTGGACTCAATCTCCAGTACTGGGGGCTGGGGAGAGCAAAGCATGAGACCCTGGGTTCCATGCCCAGTGCCAAACAAAAGAAGAAGGAGAAGAAGGGGGAGGAGGGGGGAGGAGGGAGGGAGGAGGGGGGGAGGAGGGGGGAGGAGGAGGAGGAGAACGATATCTTGGGGAGAAAACAGACAAAAATATATAAAGAAACCTTATTGATAAAATGGTTAGACTAGGCAGGTTATTTTCTGCTTGCCTTACCAGGGGCGGGATCCACTACCCTGCCTTGCTGATCTCTAGGGATTGCATTATTTTGGCTCCTGGGCCCTCTAGCTTCTGGTTTGAGTCTCACCAGTAGGTTGGGCAATGGCTAGATTCTTCTACCCATGGGAACAGCTTCTGTAGAATGCCCCTTCCCCCATAGTCATAGTCCTTGCCAGATTCTGGTATTGGATCCATCCTCTTACCCCTCTGGCTGAGGACACTAGTCCCTGTGTGCTTCAAACTATGTTCTCTTACCCCTGCCCACACTTCTATTAATAACCATTTCTTATTAAATGTTTTTCAGTAAGCTCTTTCTACTTTTTTACTGCAATAAACAAAAAAAATTGTTAACATTAAAAATATTATTTAACAGCTGTGCATGGTGGCACATGCCTGTAATCCTAGAAACTCGGGAAGCTGAGGCAGGAAGATTGCAGATTCCAGTACAGCCTCTGCCACTTTGTGAGACCTTGTTTTGGAGTAAAAAGGACTAGGGATGCAGCTCAGTGGTAAAGTACCTCTGGATTTAATCCTAGTACCCTACCCCACAAAAGTACAATTTAACCATCTTTAGTGTACAGTTAAATGGTGTTAGGTACAATCACATTGTTGTGCAACAGATTTAAAAAGCTTTCCCACCTTGCAAAATGGAAACTCCATACTCATTAAATTCAGTCCTCTCTACTTCCCTCAACCCTAGACAACAACTTTTCCATTTTCTGTCCTTATGATTTTTTTTTACTATTATTTATATTTCATTTGACTAGAATCATACAGTATTTTGTCCTTTTGTGATGGGCTTAGCATAGTGTCTTCCAGCTTCATTCATAATATAGCACATGACAGAAATTCCTTCCTTTTAAATATTTTCATAATATTCTATTACATAACACATTTTCTTTTTCCA
Source organism: Marmota monax (assembly GCF_021218885.2). Taxonomy (NCBI): domain Eukaryota; kingdom Metazoa; phylum Chordata; class Mammalia; order Rodentia; family Sciuridae; genus Marmota; species Marmota monax. The sequence goes on along the minus strand of NW_026692072.1, from coordinate 318,315 downwards.
TTCACCTGTCAATGTACATTTTGTTCCTTTGTATTTTTTAAATTTATATATAGTACAATTCAGTCTTTTTTGGTGTATGGCCCTATGAGTTTGATAAATTCTTAGAACTGTATAAATACCACAATAAAGATAGCTAGAATCAGGCATGGTGGCACATGCCTGTTATCCTAGAAACTCTGGTAGCTAAGACAGGAGGATGGAAAGTTTGTGGCCTGCCTCAGCAACTTAGTCTCAAAAGAAAAAGGACTCTCTGGTAAGGTAGCCCTGGGTTCATTCCCCAGTACAAAAAAAAAAAAAAAAAAAAAAAGTTATATCTTCCCAAATCTTCCTCATATTGCTCCTTTGTAAGGAAACTCTCCCTCCACTGATTTGGTCTCCAGCCTATATTTTTCCTTTTTCAGAACATCCTTTGTTGTTGTTGAGACAAGGTCTGGCTAAGTTGCTCAGGCCCTCCCTAAATTGCTGAGACTGGCCTCAAACGTGTGATCCTCCTACTTCAGCCTCCCAAGCTCCTGGGATTACAGGAATGCATCACCATGCCAGCTCAGAATATCATATAAATGGAATCAACAAATATGTAGTCTTTTGAGTGGGGTTTCTTTCACTGGCATAATGCACTTGAGATTCTTCATCAGCACTATTCCATATGTAATAGTTCTTTTTTTTAAAGAGTAAAGTAAGAGGATTTATTAGAGTAATATAGAAAGAAAGCAGAGCTCTCAAGGAGGGAGGAATCCCAAGAGAGAGATACGGTTCTAATTGGTGAAGTGGTATTTCATTATATAGAGATGTGCCACAGTGTGTTTGCTTGACATCAGTTGAAGAACATTTGGATCATTTTTCAGTTTTTAAAGATTATTAATAAAGTTGTTATAAACATTTGTGTGTGTTTTCCCACCCTTTGATGGTACTTGAGATTGAACCCAGAGGCTTGCACGTTCTTAGGCAAGCACTCTACCACTGAGGTCCATCCCCAGCCCTTTTTATATTATTTTGAGACTGGCTCTTGCTAAATGTTACCCAGGCTGGTCTCACACTTGTGATCCTCTTGCCTCTTGCTTCTGCCTTCTGAATATGTGTATGGGTTTTTATGTGAACATACATATTTATTTATCCTGGATAAATACTTATAAGTGGAATTGCAATATCATATGGTAGTTGTATGCATCCCAGTGCTCCAGAGAGTCAAGAGGATATATATGTGAGGAGATTGAGGAGATTTATTAGGGAATTGGCTCCTGCAATTATAGTAGTTGAGAAGTCCCAGAACAGATCATCTGCAGGCAGGAGATACTGAGATGCAGATAAGTTGGCTCAGTATATGTCCAAAGACCTCAGAACCAGAGAAACTAATGGTATAACTCTCAGTTCAAAACCTAAAGCCTGAGGATCCAGGAAGGCAACTGGTGGTATAAATCCTGGAGTTTAAAGGCCAGGACCTCTGGTGTCCAAGGCAGGAGATGAGTGCCCCAGCTCATAGCAGGAGAGAGACCAATTCACCTTCTGTATTTGTTCTTTCTGGGCTCCCAACCAATCAGATGGTGTCCATTCATATAGTGGTTCTTTCTAGTCACCCCAGGCTCACATGCTCTCTCACCTCCTCTGGAAACACCCTTAAAGACACTCTATCATATTTCTAGATATTCCTTAATCCAGTTAAATTGATAACTGAAATTGACCATCATGGGTGCATGTTTAAATTTACTTGAGACTGCCAAACTGTTTTCTAAGGGGTCCGTACTCTCTTACACTCCCATCAGCAGTATAGGTGTTCCAGCTCCTCTGCATTCTTACCCACACTTGGTATTCTCAGGAGTCTTTTTTTTTTTTTTTTTTTTTTTGAGAGAGAGAGAGAGAGAATTTTTTAATATTTATTTTTTGGTTTTCAGTGGACCCAACATCTTTATTTTATTTGTATGTGGTGCTGAGGATCAAACCCAGCGCCTGGCGCATGCCAGGCGAGCGCGCTACCGCTTGAGCCACAGCCCCAGCCCTCTCAGGGTCTTTGTTTTGTTTTGTTTCATTGTAATAAACGTGTAATCAAATCCTATCTGGTTTTAATTGCCTTTTGTTGATCTTTAATGATATCGAGCACATTTTTATGTGTTATTTGCTAGATGTTTATATTTGATGAAGTGTCTGTTCCAATTTTTAGCCTATTATTACATTGAGTTTTTTTCTGTCCCTGTTATTAAAACTTTAAGAGTTCTTTATGTCTTTTGGATATAACTCCTTTCTCATGTTTATCTTTTCTTTTTCTTTTTTTTTTTTTTTCTTTTTTCGTGTGTGGGGAGTGGGTATCGGGGATTGAATCTAGGACCTTATGCTTCATGTGCTCTTACAATGAACTACATTCCCAGCGGTTTTTTGTTTTGTTTTGTTGTTGTTTGTTTTTCTTATTTATATATTTGACCCCAAGGTCAATCCTCAATACCAAAATAAATAAATAATTTACCCTTGAATTATATCCCCAGTCCTTTTAATTTTTTTTTTTTTAATTTGAGTCAAGTTCTCATGAAGTCGCTTAAGGACTCCCGAAATTGCTGAGGCTAGTCTCAAACTTTTGATTCTCTTGCCTTAGCCTGCTGAGCTGCTGGGATTACAGGTGTGTGCCACCATGCCTGACTATCTTTTGATTTATTAATGATATCTTCCAAAGAACAAAATGTTTTTCTAATTTTGACAAAGTCCAATTTATTAGTACTTTCCTTTTGATATTAAATATAATCTTTGGCATCATATCCAAGACTGCTTTGTCTAATCATAGGTTTAAAAAAAAATCAGCTGAGTTAAGTGGTAAATGCCTGTAGTCCAACTACTTAGGAGACTGATTCAATGTAGGAAGGTTACAAATTCAAGACAGCCTAGGCAACTTAGTAAGACCCTGTCTCAAAATAAAAAGGGCTAGAGGTGTAGGTCAGTGTTAAAGAACCTCTGGGTTGAATTCCCAGTTTTGGCAAACAACAAAAATCATTTGACTGTACTTGTGTGAGTCTATTTCTAGATTCCATTCAGTCCCATTTGTCTTTCTGTTTTTGCCAATATCAGACTATCTTGCTAGGGTTGTTTTTTGTTTTTGTTTTTGCTTTTTTGTGCAATGCTAGGGAATGAAACCCAGGGCCTCATGCCAGGCAAACACTGTACCACTGAGACAACATCTCCAACCTTTTCTAGGTTTTGTAATTAAGTAGTACAAGTAAGATCTTCAATTTTGTCACTTTTTTCCACATACATTTTAGAATCAGTCATCACTACCCTCAAAAATCCTACTGTCAATTTGATTGTAATTGCCTTGAAAGATCAATTTGATATAGATCAATTTGGGGACAACTGACAGCTTTATATTTAATAAGTCTAACATTGTCATCAAGCTTACTGCTATCATTTTCACAGTTGCATCTTAATATTTAAATACTTATGAAGGTAAGTCTAGAATTTAAATTTTTAAAAGGACTTTAGCACTAAACTATAATGTCACTAACAAAGTGACATAACCAACACCTCAGAGGCATTTAAATTTATTAGTTTCTAGAAGTCAGAGACTGTATGCCATTTATCTTTTGTATATAGAAGATTCAAAGTACAGAGTAGGACCTCAATTAAAGTTTGTGTGTTAAATATTTAAAGATGAAGCTTTTAAATAATTCTGTTTATGTCTTCAGACATAACAAGATATTGAGCATATGGAATTTCCACTATGCCAAAAGAAACAACTCCTTTCTAAGGAGAAACTGCAGTAATGATTCCTGGTGCAAAAGGAATAAGAGGATTGTAGAAACTACCCCAAAACTTTTTACCCATCACAAGGCTTAGATTCTCCAAGTGGTAAGGCAAATCATTTTATAGGCACGACTCACACAGTAACATATTGTACCTCACTTCTTGAATGTTGATATTCACCAACACAAAAACTTGATCTAAAAATGAAGCTTTACCAGAATAGGCCATGTTTGTTTGTCATTTATAAAAGTCATACATTGTTTTACTTGACTCTTTTAGTAGTTTGTTTGGTTTGGTTTGGGATGGAACCCAGGGGTGCTTAAACACTGAGCCATGACCCCAGCCGTTTTTATTTTTTATTTTGAGACAGGGTCTCACTAAGTTGCTTAGGGTATTACTAAGTTGCCGAGGCTGGCTTTGAACTTGTGATCCTCCTGCCTTAGCCTCCTGAGTCATTTGGATTACAGGAGTGTATTATTGCACCCCACTAGTGGATTTTTTCATTTTCTTTTTTAATGATGCTGGGGATTCAATGTAGGGATTCAAGCATGCTAATCAAGTGCTCTGTCACTGAACTATATCCCAGCCTTGGTCCCTTTTATTTGTTTGTTTGTTTGTTTTTATTTACATATTTAGCAGTCCTGGGGATTGAACTCAGAGGCTTCCTACCATCCCCAGCCCTTTTCTTTTTTTTTTTTTTTTTTTTTCTTTTTAGCTGTAGATGGACACAAAGCTTTATTTTATTTATTTATTTTTATTCACTGCTAAGGATCAAACCCAGTGCCTTACACATTGTAGGTAAGCATTCTACCACTAAGCCACAATCCCACCCCCCACCCCCAGCCCTATTTGTATTTTGAGAAAGGGTCTTGCTTAATTGCCTAGGCTAGGCTTTGAACTTCCAATCCTCCCTCCCTTAGCCTCCCATGGGATTACTGACATGCCACTGTGAACAGCTAATTTCTGTATTTTAGTAAGTGTCTATCATCAGGCATGATGGCACATGCCTTAATCCTAGCAACTCAGGAGGCTAAGGCAGGAGGATTACACTTTTGAGGCCAACCTCAGCAATTTAAGGAAGCCCTGTTACTTAGCAAGAATTTGTCTTAAAAAATAAAAAGGACTGGGAATGTAGTTCAGTTATAAAGTGTACCTGGGTTTTATCCCTAGTGCCCAATAAATAGAATAAGGCTCTGTCTATGTATTGATTGACACACCATGAAATCATTTGAGAAATACCACCACCATTAAGATGGATAAGTTAGTTGTTTATCTAGAATCATTTGGAAATGGTTTTATCTCTGTTTATAGGCAGTGCCTTTGAATATACTACTAACTAGTGTCTAAATGAAAATTGTAACTACTAACTCATTTTAATTGGATAAGGGTTTTGAATTTTTTTCCAATTATAGTGATGATTTCACAGAGATTTTTAAATTGTTTTTTAATGCTCCCTTTTGCCCAAGAAAAGACATTTGTCAAACAGTTGGCCGGGGTTAGGGGGTGCATGCTATAATTAAGGAAGTTAGCAGAGATAAATGAACTACGTGGGACAAAAAGTATGACCTCACTGACAAAGAGTTCCAACAAACTGGCACAGAGATAATAAATACATACTTCTTGGAACTTGCTTTCTCTCTTTTCCACAAGTGTTTTCTCTTTAGTCACTGAAGTATGAAGACATTTCATTCTCTCTAAATTTCCAGAAGAACTCTTCGTGCCAGGGATAGCACATTCCATCCTCCATGTACCAATACGAGTAAATAGTGAAATGACCATCAGAGGCCTAAGTGTGTCTTGCCTCATATGAGGAATTTAGAAGCGTCTTTGGATAAAAGTCACCATACAGAGTATAATAGTAGTATTGTGCCACTGTGAACAGTATTATTACACCAAGATTATCAGGCACACATACTTTACTGAGAGCCCTTTGTATGTTAAATTTATGTGCTGAAAAGAGACATGGCATTTTAAATAATGTAAATTTATGGAAATCATAGATTTTTTTCTGCCGGAAAATGAATAAATCCTTTATATAATTCTTATGACAAAGGATAACGAACAATAAACCTTACAGAAGCAAAGTTCTAAAATACTCATTATAATTATTTTTTTAAACAACACCAAGTGGTTTTCAGAGCTGGTAAAATCTGTTTTTAAAAATAATTTGCCGGGTTGGGGGGTGTGGGGTTGTGGCTCAGTGGTTAGCATGCATGAGAGACTGGGTTTGATCCCCAGCACCACACACACAAAATAAACAAATAAAATAAAGGTATTGTGTCCATGTACAACTAAAAAAATATATTTAAAAAAATGAGTTTTGGGGGCTGGGGTTGTGGCTCAGTGGTAGAGCACTTGTTTAACATGTGTGAGGCACTGGGTTCGAGCCTCAGCATCACATAAAGATAAATAAATAAAATAAAGATATTGTGTCCATCTACAACTAAAAACATATATATTTTTAAAAATAACTTCAGCCTTCATCAAAAAGAAGGAAGACTGTAAGAACATGTATGTGGACTCTAAGAATGTGTATAGTTTGTTTTGTTTGTTTATAATTCTGGGAATTGAACCCAGGGACATTGTACCAACAGGCTACACCCAGCACTATTTTTTTTTCTACAGACAAGATCTACTGCCAGCCATGGTGGCAAACACCTGTAATTCAAGCTACTTGGGAGGCTGAAATAGGAGGATCTCAAGTTTAAGGTCAGCTTTGAGAATTTAGTAAGACCCTGGCTCAAAATAAAAAATAAAAACGCTGTGGGTGTAACTTAATGGTAAAGCATGCCTGGGTTCCATCTCCAGTACCCCCATAAAAGTTTTAAAAATATTAGAACAATAAATATAATCAAATAATGCCAAGATGCTTTAAAACTGTTTATCTTTAATAATTTTTTTTTTCTTTTTATGGTACTGGAGATGGAACCCAGGGGTGCTTTACCATTGAGCTACACCCATACCCTATTTATTTATTTATTTAGAGAATCTCACTAAGTTGCTAAGGGTCTCTTACAGTGCTGAGACTGGCCTCTAACTTGTTTTTTTTTTTAAGAGAGAGAGAGAGAGAATTTTTTAATATTTATTTTTCAGTCTTTCAGCAGACACAACATCTTTGTTTGTATGTGGTGCTGAGGATCAGGATCGAACCCAGGCCACACGCACGCCAGGTGAGAGCGCTACCACTTGAGCCACATCCCCAGCCCTGGCCTCTAATTTGTGATCCTCCTGCCCCAGGCTCCCAAATTGCTGGAATTATAGGCATGTTTCACTATACCAGGCAAGTTATTTATTTAATTAATTAAAACAATATTTTATGGTACTGGGGATTTAACCTAGTGGCACTCTTCCACTGAACTACATCCCTAGTCCTTTTTATTTTTTATTTTGAGACAAGGTCTCACTAAATTGCTTAGGGCCTTACAAAATCGAGGAGGCCTGGCCTCAAATTTTCGATCCTTCTACCTCAACCTCTGAATTGCTGGGATTATTTAACCAGTCCAGTTATTTAATTTCAAATCATTTTAAACTCAAGTAAGAGAAGCAAATTAAATTTAGGAAGTATGTAAAAGATGAAAATTTTTAAAAAGTAAAATCAACATTCTAATTCAAGATGAGTCAAGATTCACTCCAGACAATGTCGTCATGTACATGGAGAATTCATTACTTGGAAGTGCTACACATACTTTAAAAATAAAATCCCAGATATATCTGTGACCCTCTTACACAAGCTTTAAAAATATTTGCCCATCCCTCTACATAGCTGAAATCATATGCCTGTTAACCTTTTCTGTAAAATAAATCAAAATATAAAAAGAAGACAGAAATATTAGGGAAATACAGCTATGGGATGAGAAGATCTGATATGCTTGATGGATTTATAACAAGTATGTAGATCAAATATACACCCAGTCTTTTATAAGCAATTTTGACTATGGGTTTTAACTTAGAAATAACTGTAGAAATATTCAAAGAATTTTAAAAATCCAGGCAGTTGAGTAACAGGGATTTTGTTTTATCAGTGATGCATCATTGATTTTGCTTTTCAGATTCCAAAGGATCAAACTAGATTTCATGGCCAATAGATACATTTCTAAGTGTTTAAGACAATGGATAACATGGTACTTATATTATTTAGGTGCTTAATTACAATGATTTTCAGCAGTTTGTTTCTAACAAAAATTCTCATGTGAATTATAAAAATTTCTTTAACCATAAAAGCAGCACATTTATACTGTGGTAATGAGAAGGTCAGATATGCTTGATGTATTTATAGCAAGTGTGTATATTATATATCAAATATACACCTAGTCTTTTTTTTAATATATTTTTTTAAGTTGTAGTTGGACACAATACCTTTATTTTATTTTTTTATGTGGTGCTGAGGATGGAACCCAGAGCTTTGCACATGCTAGTCAAGCGCTCTACCGCTGAGCCACACCCCCAGCCCCTACCCCCAGTCTTTTATGATTAACATTTCTAATTGAATTTCCATAAGGAAGCAAAGTTCTTTCAGTTTGTTGACTCATTATGTGGAAATTGTATTTGTCTGCCATCTGGCGGATTCATGAAAACATTGCAACTGGCAAAAGTAACAATAAAAAAAAATCACAATACATGTGTTAATAGTGTTGTTTTGTTTTTGGAGCCGTGTTGGCTCCCAAATACATTTATATATTTATGGAAAATCAGATAGTAAAAAAACTGTGGATTAAAGCTGAGGTTGTGGCTCAGTGGTACAGCACTTGCCTACACGTTAGGCACTGGGTTTGATCCTCAGCACCAAATTAAATATATATATATATATATATATATATATATATATATATATATATATATTTTTTTTTTTAAAGATGAGTGCTTGATTAAAAAAAAGGTGGGCAGCACATATACTAAAATTGAAATGATACAGAGAAAATTAGCATGGCCCCTATACAAGGACAACGAGCAAATTCATGAAGTGTTCCACGTTTAAAAAAAAAAAAGTGGAGGGCAAAAATACACACACATTTTCACTATAATGAAATTTATCCTTTCCTAAAAAACAAACTTACCTTCTGCAAAATTGCATGCTTACAATAGAGGACATATGAAAAAAATAGTTTGAGGGCTGGGGTTGTAGCTCAGTGGTAGAGCACTTGCCTAGCGCATGTGAAGCAATAGGTTCCATCCTTAGCACCACATATAAATAAATAAGTAAAATAAAGGTATTGTGTCCCATCTATAACTTAATTGTTTTTTTAAATAGTGTGAGCTGGGTGCCATGATGCATGTCTGTAATTCCAGTAACTCAGGAAGCTGAGGCAGGATGATTGCAAATTCAAGGCCATCCTGGGCAAGACCCTCTTTCAAAATAAAATTAAAAAGGACTGGGGATGGCCCCTGCACCTGGAGTTCTAGAGGCAGAGCCCACCTGCCCGCCTGTGCCACCATAACCCAGAGTTCTGGAGGGACAGCCCACCTGCCCGCCACCCCACACCTGCAGAGAGAGCCACCCTGCACTGGGGTTCCTTATTCACCAAAGCATGGCTCCACAGCCCAACATCAGGAAACACACAGGCTTGAGGCTGCCACCATCACGAAACTGGGATATCACCACTTCTATCAAGAGGCAACAATAAAGACCTAGTAAGATGTCATCAAGGTCCCTGTGGCCTGGCTGCATCAGAGGTTTCTCTACTAAGGGTGCTAACAGTTATCCTGGTACTAAGGTAACAGGGAGTCTTGCATGGCGTTGTCTATCTCTTGTTTCTCCTACTAACAGCCAAATTCTTACGATTATCCTCACTAATCATATAATCTAATACCTCCATATTCTCACATCCTACCTCATAAACATCTCAGCCAACCCCCCAGGACCCCCTTTCACTATTAGAAATTGTAAACCATTACGCAAACCTATTGACTATATGGTTGAAGATAACTGAACTCATCATTTCTGTTTATAGTGACAAAACTGTAAATGTAAAAAATAGAAGATAACTGATACATGGCTGCACGTTGGATACATTGAGTGCTATAATATTGATCTCTCTCTTAAAAGTGAGGTATTGGGAAACTGTAGGCACACTATAAGACAATAGGGAAGAAGCTGTAATACCTCAGATCTATACTGCATAAGAGGAAGACACATAGACATCATGAAAAAACAAGGGGGAAAGTGCCCCAAACAAATGAAGAAACTACAACAATAGAATCCATAGATAGTGCAGTAGGTGAAATGTCATGTAAGGAGTTCAGAACAGACATAACTAAAATGATTTGGGAATTAAAGAATGACCTAAGTGGGCAGATACAGGCAAAACCCCATCACTCCAACAAAGAGCTAAGAGGACAAATTCAGGCGACCATCGATCATACCAACAAAGAGAAAAGATAGCAAATACAATACAAGTTGCAAGAGATTACTTCAAGAAAGAGATAGAGACACTGGAAAAAAAACAATCAGAAATCCTCAAAATGAAAGAAACAATAAGCCAATTAAAAATTTCAATAGATAGCATTACCAACAGACTAGACCACTTGTAAGACAGAACCTCACACAATGAAGACAAAATTTATAATCTTGAACATAAAGTTGACCTCATAGTGAAGATAGTAAGAAACCATGAACAGAACATCCAAGAATTATGGGATACCATCAAAAGACCAAATGTAAGATTTATTGGGATAGAGGAAGCTTCACAGATTCAAACAAAAGGAATGCACAATCTCTTCAATGAAATAATATCAGAAAATCTCCAAAGCATAAAGAATGAATTCGAAAAATCAAATACAAGAGGCCTGTAGGACACCAAATGTACAATATTACAACAGATTTACACCAAGACACATTATAATGAAAATGCCTAGCATAACAGAATAAAGATAGAATTTTAAAGGCTGCAAGAGAGAAAAATCAGATTACCTATAAGGGAAGATCAATTTGGATCTCAGCATATATTTCAATCCAGACTGTTAAAGCTAGGAGATCCTGGAACAACATATAGCAAGCTCTAAAAGATAATGGTTGCAAACAAAGAATCTCATGTACAACAAAATTAAGCTTCAAATTTGACAATGAAATAAAAACCTTCCATGATAAACAAAAGCTAAAAGAATTTACAGCAAGAAAGCCTGCACTACAGAACATTCTTGGCAAAATATTCCACAAGGAAGAAATGAAAAACAACAATGGAAATCTGCAAGGGAAGAACTAGCATAAAAGAAAAGCCAACCAAAGGTGAATCCAAGTCAAGCAAAATACCAAAAATAAACTAATGACGAATAACAAGTCATATCTTAATAATAACCCTAAATGTTAATGGCTTAAACTCACCAATAAAAAGACATAGGCTGGTAAATTGGATTAAAATAAAGGACCCAGCAATATGCTGCCTTCAAGAGACTCACAGTAAAAGATGCCCACAAAGCGAAGGTGAAAGGTTGGGATAAAATATACTATTCACATGCCTACATAAGCAAGCAGGAATTTCCATCCTCATATCAAATAAAGTAGACTTCAAGCCAAAGTTAATCAAAAGGAATAAAGATGAACATGTCATACTGCTTAATGGAACCATACATCAACAAGACATAACAGTTATAAATATATATGCCCCAAACAATGGAGCATCTACATTCATCAATCAAACTCTTCTCAAGTTCAAGAGTCAAATAGATCACAACACAATAATTCTGAGTGACTTTAACACACCTCTTTCACCACTAGATAGATCTACCAAACAAAAGCTAAACAAAGAAACTATAGAACTCAATAACACAATCAATAACTTGGACTTAACTGATATATATAGAGTATGTTATCCATCAATGAATGAATACACTTTCTTCTCAGCAGCACATGGATCCTTCTCTAAAATAGACCATATGTTATGCCACAAAGAAAACTTAGTAAATACAAAAACGTAGAGGTACTACCCTGCATTCTATCAGACTACAATGGAATTAAATTAGAAATCAATGATAAAATAAAAAATAAAAGTTACTTCAACATCTGGAGACTAAATAATATGCTTTTGAATGAACAAGCGGTTGCAAAAGATATCAAGGAGGAGATTAAAAAATTCTCCAAAGTAAATGGAAACACCAATACTACATATCAAAATTACTGGGATACTACAAAGACAGTGCTAAGAGGAAAGTTCATTGCATGGAGTTCAACAAATAAATCACCTAACATTACATCTCAAAGTCCTAGAAAGAGAAGAACAAATCAACCCCAAAAGCAATAGGAGACAGGAAATAATTAAAATTAGAGCTGAAATAAATGAAATTGAAACAAAAGAGAAACAATTGAAAGGATTGACAAAACAGAAATTTGGTTCTTTGAAAAAATAAATAAAATTGATAAACCGTAGCCATGCTAATGAAGATAAGGAGAGAGAGAACTCAAATTACTAACATCCACGATGAAAAAGGAAATATTACAATGGATACTACAGAAATACAGAAGATAATTAGAAATTATTTTGAAAATCTGTAGTTCAATAAAATATAAAATATCAAAGACACCGACAAATTTCTAGAGGCATATGATATGCCTAAACTAAGTCAGGATAATACACACAATTTACACATATCAATTTCAAGCAAGGAAATAGAGGATGCTATCAAAAGCCTACCAACCAAGAAAAGCCCAGGACCAGATGGATAGACAACTGTGATCTACAAGACTTTTAAAGAAGAACTAACACAAATACTTCTCAAACTATTTCATGAAATAGAAAAAGAGGGAACACTTCAAACACATTCTATGAGGCCAATATCACCCTGATTCCAAAACCAGACAAAGACACATGAAAGAAAGAAAACTTCAGACCAATATCTCTAATGAATATAGATGCAAAAATTCTCAATAAAATTCTAGCAAATCAAATACAAAAACATATCAAAAAGATAGTGTATCATAATCAAGTAGGGGTCATCCCAGGAATGCAAGGTTGGTTCAACATACGGAAATCAATAAATGTAATTCATCACATCAATAGACTCAAAGATAAAAATCATATTATCATCTCAATAAATGCTGAGAAAGCATTTGATAAAATACAGCATTTCTTCATGTTCAAACACTAGAAAAACTAGGGATAACAGGAAAATACCTCAACATTGTAAAAGCTATCTATGCTAAGCCCCAGGCCAACATCATTCTAAATGGAGAAAAATTGAAAGCATTCCCTCTAAAAACTGGGACAAGATAGGGATGCCCTCTGTCGCCACTTCTATTTAACATAGTTCTTGAAACTCTAGCCAGAGTAAACAGACAGATGAAAGAAATTAAAGGGATATGGGTAGGAAAATAAGAACTCAAATGATCACTATTTGCAGACAATATGATTCTATACCTAGAAGACCCAAAACATTCCTCCAGAAATTTCCTAGAACTAATAAATGAATTCAGCAAAGTAGCTAGATATAAAATCAACACCCATACATCAAAGGCATTTCTGTATATCCATGACAAATCCACTGAAAGAGAAACTAGGAAAACCATCCCACTTACAATAGCCTCAAAAAATAAAATAAAATACTTGGGAATAAATTTAATAAAAGAGGTAAAAGACCTCCACAATGAAAACTACAACATGCTAAAGAAAGAAATTAAAGAAGACCTTAGAAGATGGAAAGATCTATCTTGTTCTTGGATAGGCAAAATTAATATTGTCAAAATGACCATACTACCAAAAGAACTATACAGATTCAATGCAATCCTAATCAAAATCCCAATGGCATTCCTTACAGAAATAGAAAAGGCAATCATGAAATTCATGTGGAAAAATAAGAGAACCAGAATAGCCAAATCAATCTTTAGCAAGAAGGGTGAAGCTGGAAGCAACACTATTCCAGACTTAAAACTATACTACAGAGCAATAGTAACTAAAACAGCATGGTATTGGCACCAAAATAGATCTGTAGACCAATGGTACAAAATAGTGGACACAGAAACTAATCCACATAACTTCAGTTATCTTATATTAGACAAAGGTGCCAAAAACACATATTGGAGAAAAGATAGCCTCTTCAACAAATGGTGCTGGGAAAACTGGAAATCCACGTATAACCAAATGAAATTAAATCTCTCTCACCATCAACAAAACTCAACTCAAAGTGGATCAAGAACCTAGGAAATAAACCAGAGACCTTTCACCTAGGTGTTACTTCTGGACTAACAGAACAACTAATGCGTCAGACTTTTTCACCATTTGGGCAAATAATGGAAATTCGAGTCTTTCCAGATAAAGGATATTCATTTGTGAGGTTTAATTCCCATGAAAGTGCCGCACATGCAATTGTTTCTGTTAATGGTACTACTATTGAAGGTCATGTTGTGAAATGCTATTGGGGCAAAGAAACTCTTGATATGATAAATCCTGTGCAGCAGCAGAATCAAATTGGATATCCACAAGCTTATGGCCAGTGGGGCCAGTGGTATGGAAACGCACAACAGATTGGCCAGTATATGCCTAATGGATGGCAAGTACCTGCGTATGGAATGTATGGCCAGGCATGGAACCAGCAGGGATTTAATCAGACACAGTCTTCTGCACCTTGGATGGGACCAAATTACGGAGTACAGCCACCTCAAGGACAGAATGGCAGCATGTTGCCTAATCAGCCAGCGGGGTATCGAGTGGCAGGGTATGAAACCCAGTGAAAAAGGACTCTAGAATATAAAGCCAGTGGCTTGAGGCTACAGGGAGTGTAGTAAAGCCGTTGTTTACTTAAAAGATTTATCAAATCAGTCAGTGCAAATATCAGATACAATGTATTTATTTAAAAGATTCATTTTTTAATCATGAAATTACTTATCATCCACATTGTTTTTAAAAAGAAACAAGACGCTGGATGTCTGCCAATTTTTGCCTTCATTACCTTTTTTGATAAAGTTTCTCAGATCCTTGTTTCAAATACAAATGCAGGGATTGCTGCCACTTTTTAAAAATTAAGAGGCAGAAAATTGCACAATGTTAAACATTTTTCCACTAAAGTAGTGTGCAGTTCTAGTTTGCATTCCTGATATGATTTAAAACATGTAATGTAAAGATGGTTTTAAAAAAAGAAAGAAAGAAAAACCAAAACTGTGCAAAGTCTAGAAGTTCTTTGTTATCTTCAGCTTGTGCACAATTCTGTTTTAGATTAAAAAAATAATAGGCATTTTTTGAGCTGTCCCATCTTCACTGTTACCCCTTGGGGTTTTTAAATATAAATTATTAGTTTACATCATTTTTGTATTTACATTTTTTCACAAATTTGTCTTGCCTTATTAAAGTTCTGTAAAATATAGTTAAATGGGAAAAAATGATGTTCAGTTAGATTGAAAACTTTTCTCAGATGGATTGATAATTGCATTCATCTTGTGTTTTATATGAGAAGGTGCCTCAAGAATTCCGTTGGATTTGTTTAAAAGGATTTTTATCTTCTGTGATAAACTTTGCTGTGTACCAGGAACTGTAAAAACAAAAACTTGTTACTCAAGAAAAATCTCTGAAATGTGATAAGTTCTTATGCCATGTAACTTTCATGTGTCAACTTATACATTTACATGTATTATTTCATTATGTAAAATGTTTTAGCAGTTTAATATTTTGCACAGTTACAAACTTTGTATGTCATTTCCTTTTTAAAGGCATCATGCAGAGTTGACATGAGATTTATAAGGTTTTAGGTTGTTTGCATGTGAATATCAAATACATACTTTGGTAGTCTTTGAATACAAAATCATCTCTTGTTTTTCAAGAACTTTGAGACACAAAGTTGTATGTAAAGGAATATAATTTGCCATTTTCTGGTTAGATTTACTTAAAAAGAGTAAATCAACTTAATATGTACAAATGATAGCTGTGAAAGTATAGAATATCCTTATGTCAGGCTTGGGGTTCATTATAAACTCCAAAAATAGCCTGAAGGACCAGCCGGGCAAAGCATTTTTTAAATGTTCAGAGGCCAAAAAGATAAATAAAAACAAACAAAAGGAAAAAAAAAAAAAGAAAAGAAAACCTTAAAATCCTACCTCCTTAAACAGCCTTCAAAGAAGAGAATCCTCAGTGCAATCACTATTTTGATTCTTTGGGTACCTGTTTTATTGGAGTTACCAATTTTATTATTTTGGTGTGGCTCCAAGCATTAAGAGGTTTAATCTTTGATGGCATTGTTCTAGTTTTGAAATTTCTAGTACATTTCAGAGTCTCTTAGAAGAGTTGTGGGAGATGTGATTTTTGTTTTGTTTTCAGTGAAGGTCAAAAATCCTCCTTGACTTACAGAGAGGAAGGGTCCCCAGTGTATGTGTTTAAATGGTTGGTGGTTTTTAAGATTCTCCGAGAGCTCCCAGTATTTTATTTAAGAACCGAAAAGGCCTGTGAAGTCAAATGAGTTTCCTGGCCTGTATCTTCCAGGTAGGACAAATGACTCTAAGCTGGTCTCTAAGCCAATAATACTTTGTAAACCAGAGCCCAGGAAAGACAGCTTGTAAGTGTTTAGTTTTCTGGAGCTCAATTCTATGCAGTTGTACTGATGTTTCATTAAGTCACTGTGTATTTTTAAGTGTTGATAATACATTAAAAGTTGCTTTATGGAAGATGAGTAAATTTTTTAAATACTTGGAAATGTTATTTCCTTGTTAACTTCTACAGATCAGGGCATGCAACCAAAAGCAGCTTAAATACTCAAAATAAAATATCAGGAAGCTAAAAAAAAAAAAAGAATACAAGCAACAATAAATGTTGGCAAGGATGTGGGGAAAAAGGCACACTCATACATTGCTGGTGGGACTGCAAATTGGTGCAGCCAATCTGGAAAGCACTATGGAGATTCCTTGGAAATCTGGGAATGGAACCACTATTTGACTCAGCTATCCCACTCCTCAGTTTATACCCAAAGGACTTAAAAACAGCATATGACAGGGACACAGCCATATCAATGTTTACAGCAGCACAATTCACAATAGCCAAATTATAGAACCAACCTAGATGAATGGATAGGGAAACTTTGGTATATATACACAATGGAACATTACTCAGCATTAAAAGAGAATAAAATCATGGCATTTGCAGGTAAATGGATGGAGTTGGAGAATATAATGCTAAGTGAAGCAAGTCAATCCCCAAAATAAAACAAATATCGAATGTTTTCTTTGATATGAGGATACTGACTCAAAATGGTGATTGGAGGGGAGCATGGGAGGAATGGAGGAAGTTTAGATAGGGCAAAGAGGAGGGAAGGGAAGGGAGGGGGGAAGGGGGTAAAAATGATGATGGAATGAGTTAGACATCATTACCCTAAGTACCTGTATGAAGACACGAATGGTGTGAAAATACTTTATGTACAATCAGTGACTTGAAAAAATTGTGCTCTATATGTATAATATGAAATGAATTGTATTCTGCCATCATGTATAACAAATCAGAATTAAAAAAAAAAAAAAAAGAAAAAGAAAACGGACTAGGGATGTAACTAGCTTAGTGGTGTAGTGCCCTGAGATTTGATTCTTAGTAGCAACAACAGGTCCTCAAAATCATGTGATCCTGCTTTTCCCCAAACTTTTGGGTCATTTTCCCTCCTTAGTTATCTTAAATTCCGTACACAATCATTATATACTATCTTTTGCATACACCTCCAATTCACTTTTCTCTCTTTTGCTTCCTCTTATTTATTTAGGGACTAGATATTGAACCCGGTGTGGCTTTACTGACAAGTGACTGCCTCAGTTCTTTTAATTTTCCTTATTTTGAGATAGAGTCTCCCAAATTGCTCAGGGTGTGGCTAAGTCGCTGAGAATGGATTGAATTTGCCAACCTCCTGCATCACTGGAATTACAGGCAATACCACAGTGCTTGCTCCCCAAAAAAATGCATGCTGTGTTGTCTTCTCCCCTGCTTGAAAAACCTTTAAAGCCAGGCCATGGTGCATACCTGCAACCCAACCACTTGGTAGGATGAAGCAGGAGGATCAGATATTCAAGGCTGGTCCGGGAAATTTAGCAAGACCCTCAAAATTTAAAAATAAAAATAAAAAGAAGCAGGGCACAGTGGTGCTGGCATGTAATCCCAGCAACTCAGAAGGTTGATGGCAAGTTCAAATCCAGCCTTAGCAATTCAGCGAGACTCTGCCAAAAAAGGGGGGAGATGCAGCTCTGTGGTATAGCGCTCCTTTAGCTCAGTAGTAAAGGGCCTGTGGATTCAATCTCCAGTACTGCCCTAAATAAATAAATAGATAGGTAGATATAGTGGCAGGAATGATACAGTAACATGTAAAACATACGAAATCATGCAGTGGGGAGGAGAAATGGTGAAATGTAGGTCAAAGGATACAAAGTAGGATGAACAAGTACACAACATGAGGAATGATAGATAGTAATGCTTTATTGTATTGGGGTTTTTGCTAAAAGAGTATCCTTGAGGTACTCTTGAACCTAAAGTGTGTTTGCTTGACAGACTTTGTTCTGTAGCACACCCTTGTGCAGAGGTAAAGTTTTCCTTGCCAAGCTACTTCTCAGCACCTGTTTGATTCCTTGTGGCACTCTGGTATTTCTAATACAAAGAGCATACAGATTATTTCCTGGTTGGAAAAGAAAACAATATGGCAGTACAAATGTTGGAGTCAGACTGTCTCCACTCTAATCCAGTTGTAAATCTTATCTTACTCAGTGGAATCTACCCACGTCATTACAGGAAACTCATGATACCAAAAGCTCAGTCCTTTTCCCCAATGCAGTCCAATAATGAGGACTGATTTTGAGGAAAAGGAAAAATAAGTTTGATTTTGTCAGCTAATGAGAAATACAAAGGAGTCCTGTCCCCAAGGCTGTGATTCTGCTCATTACGGGGAGCAGGGAACTATTTTTTAAAAAATATTTTTTAGATGTAGATGGACACAATACCTTTATTTATTTTTATATGGTGCTGAGGATCAAACGCAGTGCTCTGCCACTGAGCCACAACCTAGCCCAGCAGGGGACTTTTAAAGAGGTGATTCAAAGGCTACATTTTTCATGTGTAACAGGGGTTCACTTTATGCTTTGAAACCTACATGTTTTTTCCCCTGATCTTCACCCCCACCCACACCTCTCCTCCTGATCTTCTTTTCCCTGACCTTCTCCTCCCTGATCTCATTTCTCTGAATCACTTCTTTAATAAAAGAAAAAAAAAAAAAACCTGCTGAAGGCACTAAGCAACTCAGTGAGACCTTGTCTCTAAATAAAATACAAAATAGGACTGGGGATGTGGCTCAGTGGTTGAGTGACCCTGAGTTCAAACCGTGGTACCAAAAAAAAAAAAAAAAAAAAAAAAAAAAAGCCCTGCTCCCCTTGACAGGGAGAATCACAGGCTCTGGGACAGGGCCTGTGTTTCTCCTTTGCTAGCAAAGCAATAAAACTACTTTTTCCTTTTTCTCAAAACCTTGAGTTCATTATTAGATTGTCATCAAGAATGAGGACTAAACTTTCAGTTACAAATTTGGTGACCAAAAAGGGACCCAAGAGCAGCCCCCACTCCAGTTTTCTTGGGCAGGGTCTGGCACTCCAAGCGACCCCCACTTCCATGCTGAGGATACAAAGTGGCTGTTGAGATTGTTGAGAGCTGACTGCTGGAGAAATTGGGAGACAGCGCGAGTTTGCCTCAGACCTAACCAGAGATGCTGTTTCTGTGAGTAAAGGGAGGGACTGAAGGATGATCCCAGCAGCTGCCAAAGCTCTTTTTGCTTTGGGGAACTCCTGCCTTCTTTCCCTGAATGGCACAAGTTGTTCCATCAGTTGCTCTGCTTTGAGAAAAAGGAAACTGAACACCAGAAAGTGGTGACACCCTTGGCCATCTGGAAAGTCCCCAAGTGTGCACACTGAGACCCTTGATTCCACACATCTGTGGAATCCACACATCTTTTTGAGAATATCCAATCCCTCTTCATGGAGACATATGTGACACCATTGGTGTAGGATTTTGGGTTAAGCGGGACTCTGACACCCAGGGATTTTACTCCCTTCTGATCTGCTCTGGTTTTTCGTCTGTTTGTTGGCCTTGAGTTTGGCAATCCCTCTAATTGTCTGTGTTGATTATTTGTATCCATTACTGGCCCCTTTAAGACATGGGCAACACTGTCTCAATTTCAACAATGGTCCCTTGGAAAAGATCCTGGCTAACTGGGAGATGCATAGCTATGACTAAAGAAAAAGATGTTTTATTGTAACAAAGTCTGGTTGATGTATGTTCTGGATGGGGAAGAAAGGTGGCCATTGTCTGGTACTCTGAATTTTCATATGACCTTGCAGTTGGAGCTGTTCTGCCAGAGGTCAGGAAAATGAGAAGAAATCCCACATGTGCAAGCTTTTATATTGCTACATAGTAAGGATTCTGAATGTCCAGGGGCTAAGTTGATGGTGAAGAGAAAGGCACAGCTCCTAGTGTTTGAGGATAGCAGAAAGTCGGTAGAGAATGCTGAGGAGGATTTGATAAACTTAAATATAACAAACCCCTTCAATCCTAATTCTAACCTGGTGCCTAACGAGCAGGCTGGCCTAGAACCATCTATGGCTCCCACTAGCTCTCCTAGTTCCATAGGGAGCCTTTCACATGAAGGGAAAGTGGAGGAAAAGGGGAGGCCGCTTGGCATCACAGGGCTTTGACTCTGGGTCAGGGACTCTCTCCCCATCTAAAACCCACCAGGGCACTCCTTTTGGCTGGGGAGCACCTGTTGCCAGCAGGTCAATTCCCTCTAAGGCAATACCCCATCAGCATAAATAAACTGGGGCAACCAGTGGGGTATTACTGGGCTTCTAGTCCCTTCTCAATCTCTGACTTGATGAACTGGAAAAATTCAAACCCAACCTATTGGGAAGACTCAGAAAATGGCTGAGTTATTTACTAACATTTTTGCCACTCACCACCTCACCTGGGCAGACAGACTCTGCTTAACATGTTATTCACGGCTGATGAGCACAACTAGAGATTGATAGAGCAAGGGAAGAAGCTCAGAGGCTCCATAATGAGGATCCCAATCACACCCCTGCACCAGCAGAAGCTATTCCTATGAGGGAGTCCAATTGGGACCCAAATGTGGCAGCAGACAACCCAATGGTTAATCATTATCAGAAATGTCTTTTGGTGGGACTCAAGAGGAAAGTACCCAAGCAAAAAAGTTTAAATAAGATTCAGGATTTACAGCAAAAGATCAACGAGGACCCCCTCAGAATTTTTAGAGCAAGTTTATCAGGTGGACAGGAAATACACAGATGCAAATCCAGAAGCCCCTGAAAACCTCTGCATGGTCAATATGACTTTCATTGGGCAAAATGACCCCTTTGGTCCCTCTCCCGGGATGAGATTTGTTACGTAAATTAAATGTACAGATAACATTCTCACCCCCAAATCAACAACTTCATCTACAAGAATCTCCTGAAAATATACTTCAGCTCCAGCTTTTGCTTGCTAATCAGGAAAAGGAAACCAAACCTATCCTGTTGGAGTTCATCTGAACAGTGAGTAAAACTGTATGGAATGAGGGGACCCCAGGGAGGGCCATCAAAGTTACTCCCATCAAGACCTTGCTTAAGGATGGGATAACCTGCCTCAAAAAACAAAACAAAACAACAACAAAGCAGCACCCTCTTAAAAAGAGGCACTAATAGGAATTCAGCCACTTCTAGATAACTTTGTGTGTGTGTGTGTGGTGCTGGGGATTGAACCCAGGGCCTTGCGCGTCAAGCACTCTACCATCTGAGCTATATCCCCAACCCATCTAGATAACTTTTCTTTTAACATAATTTTTTTTTTAGTTGCAGTTGGATACAATACCTTTATTTTATTTATTTTTTTTATATGGTGCTGAGGATCAAACCCAGCACCCTGCACGAGCTAGACAAATGTTCTACTGCTGAGCCCCAGCCCCAGCCCCCATTTAGATAACTTTTTGAAACAGGGGTTGATTTGACCTTTTCATTCGCCCAACAATATGCCTATCCTGCCCAATAAGAAACCTCACACTGATGAGTACCTATTTGTGCAAGACTTGAGAGCTGTAATAATATTGTTCAGAACATTCATCCTAATCTATAAACCCTGTTGACTACAAAGTCAGGTAAATTGGCTGGTTCACAGTGCTGGATTTAAAGAATGCATTCTTTTGCATCCCTCTGGAAAGAAAGTCCCAATTACTATTTATTTGCTTTAGAATGGCAAGACCCAAATACCAAAGTAACTATCCAGTATTGCTGGACTGTCCTACCTCCAGAATTTTAAAACTCTCCTATTCCGTTTAATGAATGCCTGGCAAAAGACTTGTGAGGGTTACAGCTGAATCAGGGAATCCTCTTGCAATATGTGGATGATCTGTTTATAGCTAATCTGGACTATGAACATTGTCTTCAAATATTATTGGTGCTCTAAACCATCTAGCCTCATAGAGATATAAGGTGTCCACTAAAAATGCCCTAACTTGCAAACAAGTCACTTACCTGGGATTTCAGATTAGCCAAGGAACCCAAAGTCTGAAGCAAGACTGAAAGCAGGCAATCTTAGGGAACCCAGAAACAGGAGGCAATTACATGGGTTCCTGGGACTGGCAGGATTCTGGCACATCTGAATCCCTGACTTTGAACTAATAGCAAAACCCTAGTATGAGGCATTAAAATGAACAGATATAGAACCTTTGAATTGGACCCCAGAATGCTAAGCTGCTTTTGAGAAGTTAAAACAGAGCCTCATGACAGGCCCTGCCCTGGGACTTCCTGCTTTACAAAAGGAATTCAGATTATATGTGCATGAGAAACAAGGTACAGCTCTTGAAGTTCTCTTACAGACACTGGAAGATATACCATGACCAATGGCCTATTTATCAAAACATCTTGACCACGCAGCAAAAGAATGGCCTCTCCCTGCCTGTGGGTAGTAGCAACCACTTGTGATTTGCTACAGGAGGCTGAAAAGTTTACTCTAGAACAATCCATCACTGTGTTTGTCCCTCACTAAATCTTGGTCCTACTAGAACAGAAGGGTGGCTACTGGCTGACTTCTGGGAAGATGGAGAGATATCAGGCCATCCTACTAGAGAACCCCAATGTCAACCTTAAAGTCCTGTCCATGTTAAATCCAGCAACACTGTTGTCATTAGATGACAATGGGACCATACCACATAATTGCCTAGAAATTTTAGAAACTATCTACTCTAGCAGATTGGATTTGTTTGATCAGTGTATCACAGAGCCAGTCTGGGACCTTTTCACAGTTGAGAGCAGCTTCGTGAAAAGTGGCCAGCAAGTAGCTGGATATGCTGTGGTCACAGAACAACAGATAGTGGAAGCTAAGGCATTACCGATGTTGAGAGCAACAGCTGAAGGGGCCCCAGCAAACTTCCAGCTGCCAGCAAACTTCCAGCTGCCAACAAACTTCCAGCTGCCAGCTGATGATTGGCTCACAGCGGCCCCAGCAAACTTCTAGCTGGCAACTGATTGGCTCCTCTGCGGTAATGCTCATTGGGCTGTTTCCCCGCCCTTTCAGACCATGGAGCTGCTCATTGGGGGACTTTTTTGGCTCCGCCCACACGACCCAGCCAATCAGCCTCAAGAGCAGGAGGAGTGGGGGAGGTTGAGAGGCTTGTGGGGAGCCGGTGGTAGCAGTTGGGCTCTGAAGGTTTTTCCTGAGGAGCTTTGTGGTGTGGTGTGTGGTTCTAAAAATAAAGTTCGTTTCTTTTGACAAGTGGCTCCTGAATTGTGCGCAGCCAGACTGCGGTATTTGGTGGCCCCTACGGGAACGACTGAGGGTAAGTGATAAGGTAAATTGCTGGCCCCTGAGGGCAGGGGGAGAGGATGGGTAGCCATTTTAAGATTCTTCTTTTGTTTTGTTTCACTTTTATTTTAAGTTGCCTGTCCCTGGAGATGAGTGAGACAGAAGAAAAACTGCTCACATCTGAGGAAAAACTATTTGCGTCTGAGGAACAGATAGGGAGAAAGGACGGATGGACATTTCAGGAGGATAGAAAGGCTATAATGATTTTGTGTTGTTCCATTTTTGTTTCATTCTGTCTCGGTTTTGTTTGGCGTCATCTTGTTGGGTTGTATTATAGTAGAAATATGGGATCAGAAATTAGTAAAAAACAAATCGAAAGAGTGTTAAGTAAATTGTTAGAGGAAGGAGGCATCCCAGTAAAATCAAGAGCAGTCAGGGCATATGTTGATACAATACAAAAATGTAGCCCATAGCTTTTTTTTTTTTTAATATGATTTCTTTTTTTTTTTTTTTTTTGTACCAAGGATTGAACGTAGGGGCATTTAACCATTGGGTCACATCCCTGATACATTCTTTTTATGTTTTATTTTGAGATAGGGTCTTTTTTTTTTTTTTTGAGAGAGAGAGAGAGAGAATTTCAATATTTATTTCTTAGTTTTTGGCGGACACAACATCTTTGTATGTGGTGCTGAGGATTGAACCCGGGCCGCACGCATGCCAGGCGAGTGCGCTACTGCTTGAGCCACATCCCCAGCCCTAGCCCATGGCTTTTTAAGGAGGAGTTGTTGAATATATCACAATGGAACCATCATGGTGAAGATTTAAAAAGAATAGAAAAGAAAAGCCCAGGGACTCTGCCAGTTGGCACATTGCCATTGTGGACGTTCGTATCTTGTTTGCTTAGTCCAAAGCCTTCAGTTCAGACAATGGTAGAGGAAGAAGAAGACATATTGATTCAAGTAAAAGAGAAGGTCTCTCGAGCTAGTCAGACAGAGTAAGAAAGTTTAGAGCAGAAAAAGCCATCAGGGGAAAAGTTACAACAGGAGACTGCTACTAACACCTTTCTATCACCAGAGGGCGTAAGTGTCCAACCAACAGTGCCACCTCCATATGCTGGGAGGCTCCCAACCCCCGCAGTTGATAGTTGGGATCCTGAGACAGGATTTGAGCAGGCAGGAGGGCAGCGAATTCACCATGCTTTAAATTTCAAAAAAGTGAAGCAGCTAAAAGAGGCTGTAACAACCTATGGTCCTCAAACACCCTTCACTGTAAGCATGGTCGAATCCATTATCAACTTGAACATGACACCAGCAGATTGGGCTAATATGTGTAAAGCTGTGCTAAATGGAGGACAATACCTGTTATGGAAGGTTGCCAATGAGGAATTTTGCAAGGAGACGGCTAGGCGAAATGCAGCAGCTGGTTATCCTCAGAGAAATCTAGATATGTTGTTAGGAAAGGGACCTTATGGAGGATTAGCAGCAACAAATTGCATATGATCCTGGCGTATACGCACAAATTGCTGCAGATGCGGTTAGGGCATGGAAGACTTTGCAAGGACATGGAGGTTTACAAGGTCAATTATTATCTAAGGTAATACAAGGAGCTAATGAATCTTACACTGAATTTGTAGATAGGCTTATTCAAACAGCTACCAGAGTTTTTGGGAATACAGAACAAGCAATGCCATTAATAAAACAAGTGGCTTATGAGCAAGTGAATCGTTGGTGCAGAGAAGTCATTAGACCATGGAAACATGAAGATTTAAACACATATATTAAATTATGTAGAGACTTTAATGAACAAGAGCAAGTCGTGGCAGCTGCAGTAAAACAGGCTTTAGATGCCAGGCCAAGAACATGCTACAATTGTGAACAAACAGGACATTTTAAAAGGAATTGCCCCATAGGAGGAGGGTTTAACAAAACTAGGTATCAAAGGACTAGAATACCGGGTATTTGCCCACGATGCCGTAGAGGGAGACATTGGGCTAATGAATGCTGTTCTCAAACCACCATAGAGGGTACTCCATTATCAAAAAATGAACAAGGACCAGGTGTTTATCCACGATATCGTGGAGAAAGGCATTGGGCTCCATTGCCAAAAAATGGACAGGGGGGCCCAATGCTCCAGGGCCCAAAACACAAATATACGGAGCACTGGAGGAACCCAGCAACCCCATCAGGGTAGTGCCCAGGACACATTGTCCATTAGATCCCTCATCAGACAAACCAGAAGGAGTGCAGGGTTGGACATCTGTACCTCCGCCAGAGCAGTACTAACTCCAGAGATGGGAGTTCAAATCATTCCCACAGGGGTAAAAGGACCTCTTCCCAAAGGAACAGTAGGCTTATTATTGGGACGTAGCTCTTCTACTCTAAAAGGACTTATGATAAGTCCTGGGGTAATTGATCCCGATTATGAAGGTGAAATAAAAATTATAGCCAGTTCTCCAAAGGGTATATCAGTAATTTCACCAGGAGATAGAATAGCACAGTTACTAATAATACCCAGCCTACATGATAAATTTTCCAGTCGTACTGTAGAAAGAGGTTCCAAGGGATTAGGCTCCACAGGTGTAGATTAGGCTATGCTTTCTTTAAATTTAGATTCTCGCCCCATGCTAAAACTAAATATTCAAGGACATGAATTTAATGGGCTACTGGATACAGGTGCAGACCTTAGCATCATCTCTCATCAAGAATGGCCAAAACATTGGCCATTACAACAAGCCACTCAAACGCTTCGAGGCCTAGGAGTGGCGACTAATCCCCATAGAAGTGCAATGGTATTAGATTGGAAGGATCCTGAAGGATGTGAAGGAACTATACAGCCATATGTATTGGATCATCTTCCCGTAAATTTATGGGGACAAGATGTCCTAGATCAATTAGGTTTGACATTAACAAATAACATCAACCAAAATGCACCCACTATTATGACTAGACAAGGTTTTAGGAAAGGAAAAAGATTAGAAAAACAAGAACAAGGTATAGCAGCACCAATACAAATAGATCAAGGAACGGACAGACATGGGTTGGATTTTTAGAAAGGGCCACTGAGACAATAAAAATTACTTGGAAATCAGAAAGACCAGTATGGGTTCCTCAGTGGCCCCTGACTAAAGAAAAGATACAAGTAGCCCATGACCTGGTCAAACAACAACTAGCAGAAGGACATATACAACCTTCGGTATCTCCCCATAATACTCCCATTTTTGTCATCAAAAAGAAATCTGGTAAATGGAGATTATTGCAAGATTTAAGAGCCATTAATAATGAGATGGTTATTATGGGACCTGCTCAATTGGGGATTCCTCAATTGTCTGCTTTGCCAAAAACCTGGTATGTTTTAGTTATAGATATTAAAGATTGTTTTTTTTTTCAATTCCAATTCATCCTGAGGATAGTCCACGTTTTGCATTTACTATCCCTGCACTGAATCATGAAGGTCCTGATCAGAGATATGAATGGAAAGTACTCCCTCAAGGGATGGCCAACAGCCCAACTATGTGTCAAATTTATGTTAACAAAGTAATCCAGCCACTTAGAAATCAAAATCCTGAACTACAAATATTTCACTATATGGATGATGTATTATTAGCACATAAAGCTAAAAACACATTGCTAGAATATTATGCCACACTTACAAACTTATTAAAAATTATAATCTAGAGATAGCAATAGATAAAGTACAATTAAATTTTCCAATTAATTATTTAGGAGTTCTATTATCCTCAACCATGGTCCATCCACCAAAAATTCAAATACGAGTAGATCAACTCAAATCACTTAACGACTTTCAAAAGTTATTAGGAGACATAAATTGGATAAGGCCTTATCTAGGTATACCAACAGGAGAGTTGGGACCTTTATTTGATATCCTAAAAGGTCCATCAGATCCAAATTCACCCCGAATGTTAATGCCTGAAGCAAGAAAGGAATTAAAAATCATTGAAGGGCTGGGGATGTGGCTCAAGTGGTAGCGCGCTCCCTGTCATGCGTGCGGCCCGGGTTCGATCCTCAGCACCACATACAAACAAAGATGTTGTGTCCGCCAATAACTAACTAAATAAATAAATATTTAAAAAAAAATCATTGAAACATATATGGAAAATATGCATTTGGATAGAATTGATATAAGTTTGCCTTTATTATTTATTGTACTACCAACAAAAAATATTCCTACAGGAGTATTTTGGCAAGAAGGTCCATTATTATGGATACATTTATCTTATTCTCCTAACACTATTCTTACTAGGTATCCTGAGGCTGTAGGACAATTAATACTCAAAGGAATAAAAGCACAAAAGGGAGTGTTTGGAATTTCTCCCAATAAAATTATTACTCCATATACCATGAATCAAATTGATGAGTTAGCTAATGAGTTAAATACTTGGGCAATAATCATGTGCAAATCTAATGTTTCATTTGATAACCACTTACCATCTAATCCTTTATTATCTTTTTGGTCATCGCATCCTGTAATTTTTCCAAAAATGACAAGAAAAACACCTATCATGAATGCTCCAAATATATTCACTGATGGGTCAAATAATGGTACAGCAGCAATAGTTACCTCTGATCAAACTTTTACATTTTTAGTACCCAAACAATCAGCTCAAAAGGTAGAGCTTAATGCAGTATTACAAGCTTTTGTGATGTTTAAATATTCTGTATTTAATTTATTTTCCGATAGTCAGTATATAGTTAATGCTATAATATCCCTTGAAGATGCTGGTAGGATTTCCCCTTCCTCTACTGTTTTCTCTTTGCTTTCCACTATACAAAGTCTAATCTAGGACAGAAAAGATCCGTTCTTTATAGGACATATCAGGGCACATACAGGATTGCCTGGAGCCCTTAGTTTGGGCAATGATTTAGCAGATAAAACTACACATGACATACATATTTTCTCTACACTAGAAGAAGCTACAAATTTTCATAAAAAGTTCCATGTCAATGCTAATACTTTACAAAAGCATTTTAAAATAACTAAGGAACAAGCTAGACAAATAATAAAACAATGTCAAAATTATGTGACCTTTTTACCACAAGTTAATCTTGGAGTCAATCCTAGAGGACTGATACCTAACCATATTTGGCAGATGGACATCACACACTTGCCAGAATTTGGAAAATTAAAATATTTGCATGTTACAGTTGATACTTCTTCTGGATTTTTGATGGGCTCCCTTCATGCCGGAGAAAAAAATCTAAAGATATTATAGCTCATTGCTTACAAAATTTTGCCACTGTGGGCATTCCAAAACAGTTAAAAACAGATAATGCCCCTGCTTATACTTCTACCTCTTTTAAACAATTTTGCTCATCATTTTGCATTACTCATATAACAGGAATCCCATACAATCCACAGGGACAAGGCATAGTTGAAAGAGCTCATCAAACTATTAAAATGTACTTATTAAAGCAAAAAGAGGGAATTGGGAAGGGGTATATATTCCCCAAAGATAAACTTAAAATAACCCTTTTTACTCTAAACTTTTTAAATTTGGATTCATCAGGGCTTAGTGCTATGGAAAGACATATGTGTCCAAAAAATGTACATAAGCCCAAGGTACTTTGGAAGGATATTCTAACAGGACAATGGAAAGGTCCTGACCCAGTAATTGTCTGGAGTCGGGGGTCTGTTTGTGTGTTTCCACAGGGAGAACAGCAGCCAATTTGGATTCCAGAGAGATTAACTAAGGTCCTGACCCAGTGATTGTCTGGAATCAGGGGTCTGTTTGTATGTTTCTACAGGGAGAACAGCAGCCGATTTGGATTCCAGAGAGATTAACTAAAGTGATTTCTACAGACCAAAAAGAAGATGACTTGGCTCAAATCCATAACAGCTGATATCCAAAACTCCAGTTTGGCTATCGTTACATCTGCGACAGAACCAGGATGCTTTTTTCAATATCTATTTTATTATTACCCTTTCCCACATCATGAAGTTCTATTTTGTTTTTTGAGCTCATACAGACCTAGGTTAATGTTTTGCTGATCAGTTCTATTTTTTGACTATAGTTTTTAAACATTGCAATGGAGATTTCACCTGTAAAAAGTTATAAGGCCTTTCCCACATCATGAAGTTCTATTTTGTTTTTTGAGCTCATACAGACCTAGGTTAATGTTTTGCTGATCAGTTCTATTTTTTGACTATAGAGTTTTAAACATTGCAATGGAGAGTTCACCTGTAAAAAGTTATAAGGCCTTTATTATCATGTTATGTTTTGTATGTATTATATTATGTGTGCACACTTGTGTTTTATGTTGTATGTTTGTATGTACGTATATCCATATATCATATAGGATGAGCGCTCATGAAAAAATGGATCCAAATTTTTTTTTTATTCATGTGATTTAAATGGTTTAATTTAAATTGGGTAAACAGCTGTTGAGGATTGTTTTAAAATGTGAACAAAAAAGGAGGTTAACAGATCTGTTTGTTTACTTTCACCTTTCCTTTTCATTATATTTAATAATTCTGTTCAAGATAATGTAAATTGTTAAGAAAATTGTTTTCTTTTAGTGCCTTCTGGAATGTTACATAATTTTTCCTTTAGCCATTATTGCCAGAATTCCTATCTTCATCCCAGTGCCGGTGAAGACAAAGATAAAACCAATCTACAGCTTCTGCAATAGCCATCACTGAACTGTTTGCAGAACTTGCCTGGATTATGTATCACTTGTATGCATTGTGAACTCACTTGTATGCATTGTGAACTATCTGTTGGTGCAGCGACTTGTGGTAGTGTTGGGGTATTTTTGCTGATGGTGTCATCGGTGGTACAATTTTTCCAAAAGGAGCCATCACTGAACTGCTTGCAGAACTTGCCTAGACTATGTATCATTTGTATGCATTGTGAACTCACTTGTATGCATTGTGAACTATCTGTTGGTGCAGCGACTTGTGGTAGT
This sequence comes from Marmota monax, assembly GCF_021218885.2. NCBI lineage: Eukaryota > Metazoa > Chordata > Mammalia > Rodentia > Sciuridae > Marmota > Marmota monax. Next base: position 287,960 of record NW_026692072.1, on the reverse strand, counting down.
GTTGGGGTATTTTTGCTGATGGTGTCATCAGTGGTACAATTTTTCCAAAAGAAGCTGTCAATTGGCTTGGTGTATCTTCCTCCCTTCTGCTTGTCATGGTCATTCAGCTAAAATTTGGGGGCCAACAGAGGTGAGGCAAAGAACCTCACCCCCCCCACCCCTGCTGGTACAAAGACCTATCCACAGGTGTGGCTGTATGCTGAACCAGTAGTCAATGATGGGTAAGATCCAATTGCAATGGTACCAACCTAAGACAGGAGGCTGACGCCTTGAGGTCAGCTCATCCGATTACGGGTAAGAACCATATGTACTATTGGACAACCTAAGGCAGGCACGGTCCCTAAGCCACTCGTTTGTTGTTTAAACAGAGAGGGGGAGATGTTGAAAGCCACAGGCGAAGGAGCCCCAGCAAACTTCCAGCTGCCAGCAAACTTCCAGCTGCCAACAAACTTCCAGCTGCCAGCTGATGATTGGCTCACAGCGGCCCCAGCAAACTTCCAGCTGGCAACTGATTGGCTCCTCTGCGGTGATGCTCATTGGGCTGTTTCCCCGCCCTTTCAGACCACGGAGCTGCTCATTGGGGGACTTTTTTGGCTCCGCCCACGCGACCCAGCCAATCAGCCTCAAGAGCAGGAGGAGTGGGGGAGGTTGAGAGGCTTGTGGGAAGCTGGTGGTGGCAGTTGGGCTCTGAAGGTTTTTCTTGAGGAGCTTTGTGGTGTGGTGTGTGGTTCTAAAAATAAAGTTCGTTTCTTTTGACAAGTGGCTCCTGAATTGTGCCCAGCCAGACTGCAGCAACCACCAGGAACATCAGCCCAGAAAGCAGAGCTAATTGCTATGACAAGAGCTCTCAGGCTGTCAAAAGGAAAGAGGGTAAACATTTCTACCAGCTCCAAACATGTTTTCATGATGGTACATGCACAGGGGGTTGTTTGGGAAGAAAGAGAGCTACTCACTGCTGAAAACAAGGACATTAAACGTGTCCTTGAAATTCTGGCATTAATTTGGGCAGTGGCTGAACCAAAGCAGGTGGCAATCATCAGAAGTTAGACACTCATGTAACCAGAGGAAATCAAGTCGTGAATAGGTCAGCCAAAAGGGCTACAATTTATTGGGGCTCTGATACCTCAGCTTGAACTGGACCAATACAAGCCTGTTTATATTGAGGAAGATTAAAAATGGGCCAAAGAATGGGGTTTTGATTCTTGTGATAGTACTTCCAGGTAGAGACAAAATTTCCCTGACTCATCCTCCTGCCTGAAAGACTGATCTGGCCCTTGGTGAAACACCTACATGAGAGTACACACTATGGGGGGATGCCTTCGTGAATTTTATCAAGCCCCATTTGTGGGAACCACACCTCCAAAAACCACTTAGCGGGTGACTTGAAACTGTGTGTTATATGCCCCTAACAATCCCAAGACTGAAAGGCAGCCTGCTGTAAGAGGAACACAATATGTGGGAATACAGCTTTTTGTTGACTGGCAAATAGATTTTACCCAAATGCCCCATATCACAGGAAACTTCAGATATTTGCTTGTATTGGTGGACACCTTCTCTGGGTGGGTAAAGATATATCCTATCAGAATAGAAAAGGCTTCAGAAATAATTGGAGTTCTTTTGAAGGAGTTGATCCCAGGATACTGGCTCCCCTCCTCTATGCAAAGTGACAATGGACCATCTTTCATTGCTAAAAAGGGAAGTGACCCAACAAGTGAGCAAAGAATTGGATATCCAGTGGAAGCATCCAGCATCCTGGAGACCCCAATCTACAGAAAAAAAATGAACCATGTCTTAAAGAAAACAATGGCTAACTTATGCCAAGAAACCCACCTGCAATGAGATAAGGTGTTGCCAATTGCTCCTCTCTGAATACAGGTGGGCCCCAGAAGTAGACTTAAATTGAGTCCCTATGAAATAGTGCATGGGAAACCCTTCCTAGCACCCCAGGGGAAAGAATAGGACATAGCTATTGCAGGAGAAACTAGGCTAACACAGTTTGTACAACAAATCAGTCAACTATTAACCACTGTGCATGAGTATGCTTCTTTCAGGTCCCCTCCAACTTTGGAATCACCTCTTCATCTCTTCCAGTTGGAAACCAGGTGTTACTTAAGACTTGGAAAGACCATGAACCAGAGCAACACCTGGGAGAAAAGTGGACCAGACCTTATGACATGCTTCTGATGACTCACATATTCCTGAAACTTGCTGGAATAAAACCCTGGGTTCATCATACTAGAGTGAAAAAGTGTCCAAGAGACTTGCAGGAAGGCACCTCCCCTGCATGGACATCAGAACCCATAGGGGATCTAAAATATTTGTTTAAGAAAGCATAATGTGATATTTAATGCTTTTACTAACTTTGTTGCTTATTCACATTACCTCTCTAGGCTGGGAGAACAACAGTTTTGTTAGGATACAATAAACCTTGGCTACCTCAACTCAGGCAGTTGATTGTTAGACCTGCCTTCCAAGAGCCCATTCCTCTATGGACCATGGTGACTCCTTTGTGCATCCCATTACAAACTTTACTCAGATCCTGGATGGAGATTGGATGCCAATTTGGGACCTGAAAACCTGCACCATTATGTGTCCTGTTTGAGTAATGCATTATCCAGCTGAGAGTGTCTTCAATGTTTCCTGTCTCACTCTTCCTTTTATTTAACACCACTTACCTGCCATAAGGGAATATGCATTCCAGGATATCTCAAAATGAGATCTCCTCTGGAACAAGAACAACTACCTTTGTGTGTACAACATATTGTCCAATTTCCTGCAGACAAGATTACAGCAGTAACTGATTACTCCTTTCCAGATCATTCTTGGATGGAATGAACAGGATTTGAAGTTGGGTATTATTTCCTCATTGGGGACCTACTGGGATTTCTTTAGAGAAACAATGGTTTTCTGTGCCCCTGCAGGACATGTGTTAGTCTGTAAAATTAATAACTGTTCTTGGGCTACCAAATGTCTCAGAAACTTCACAACTCTCACCCAATGTTTTCTAGGGAATTCAATGACACCTTTATAAATTTATTCCTTAAAGAAATCATCTCACTGGACAAACTCCCAAAAGCTTTTTACTCAACTGGCCCGGGACCTCCCTGGTGGAATTCCTGATGATGATCAATACTTTTTTGGTTACACCTTATTACCTTCATGGGGAATTGGGGCACAACATTGGGTCCTCTGAAATCTGTCAAAAACCTCTACCTTGGCCAATGAGATAGCCTGTCCATCTCAAATTTACAGACTTCTCTGGACTCCTTGGCCAAGGTAGTGCTAGATAACTACAAACCATTAGACTGTTACGGAGCAAGGGGGAATTTGTGCTATAGCTAAATTTTGCTACATTTATATTAACACCTTCTCACAGGTGGAGACCAGTATTGAACCAGGACTGGTTCTCCAACTTCTTCTCTTGGATACCAAGAGATGTTAAATCTATTTTATTAGGTCTTCTCTACCTCATTCTGACTACCCTGTTTATCACTGCCCTTGTATATGTGTCTTTCCATTTATTGCTCTGTTGCTCTTCTACCCTTTGTAACTACAAAACAAAAACTTAGAAGAGAGGATGCCAACAAGTAAAAAGCTTCCCATTCTAAAGACTCCCTTCCTCATCCCTTTTCAGCAGGAAGCAACTTGGAGAGGTCACTGCCCACTTTCCATAGAAATGGAAGCTAGAAATTGACAGTGGGGAAATGTAAAGGGGTTCACTTTATACTTTAATTATATCCCTTGTTGTTTTAAAACATACATGTTTTTTTCTTTTTCCCAACCTTCTTTTTCCTGACCTCTCCTCCCTAATCTCATTTCTCTGAATCACCTCTTTAAAAACAACCCTGCTCCCCTTGATGAGGAGAATCACAGGCTCTGGGATAGGAGTCCCTTGTGTTTTTCCTTTGCTAGCAAAGCAAGAAAACTTTTTTCCTCAAAACCTTGTCTTCATTATTAGATTGGCATTGAGGACAAGGACTGAGCTTTTGGTTACACATGTTCTGTCAGGAGTTATAATTCACTTATTATTTTGGGAGACAGTCATTTCTGAGCTCTTCTGGGGACATCCTGAAGTCTGAGTTACTTTGTTACTGAGGTGAATGTGTGTTCAAGGACAGATAACTCTGCCTAGGGTGGGAAAGAAAGGTAACCCTGTTTCCCAAGATTAGGGAAGGGAGAGAGGATTATTTGTAGATATATTATTTTTATAGCTATCAACAGAAAAAAGTTAAAATGAAGTAGTATTGATTCAGGGCACTTAAAATGGACTCAGAGGTTAGTCAGATCTCAGATATGAGATCTTTATAAGTGGGCTGCAAGCATTCTCTCCCTCCAGTTGTGAGTTGACCTTTGGATTTGCCAAACCAATACTGTTAAGCTCTGCTGACTTCTACACATCAGACTCCTTCCTCCAAACCACCCATAATCTGAGAGGGCATCCAACCCCTTTCTTACAAAACAGTTTAGCCAATTTTGTAAAACCTTGGAGCGGATTTTAATGGTTGCTGGAGTCTGTGTTTTCCCAAATTGCAGTCCTAAATAGCACCAAATAAATAAGATTTTTTTTCTTTGTTTTCCATTAATTTTATTCTCAGTCAACAGCAAAATATTAGAAATCACACAACTATATCAACAGGGTTGAGTAATTTTTGTGTGTACCAGTGACTGAATTCAGGGGCACTTTACTACTAAGCTACATCACCAATCCTTTTTATTTTTCGAGACAGGGTCTAAGTTGCTGAGGGTCTTGCTAACTTGCTCAGGCTGGCCTTAAATTTGCGAGGCTCCTGCCCTAGCCTCTCTAGTTGCTGCGATTACAGGGGTGCGCTAATATACCATCTAGGATAGGGTAGCCCTATGCTACAATCATAGTAGAAGTATGCAACTGTTTAAAAAAAGATAAAAACAAAGATTTTCATTATTTCATTCCTAAATTCACTGGTAGGGTGTGACCACCAAGATATACTAAGCGAAAAAAGCAAGTGTTGCTAGTCCAGCGGCGCACTCCTGTAATTCCAGCAATTTGTGAGGCCGAGGCAGGAGTATAGGGAATTTAAGAGCAGCCTGGGCAATTTAACCGGATCCTGTCTCAAAATGAAAAATGAGCTGGGTGTATAGCTTAGAGGTAGAACACCCCTGGTTTCAATCCCCAATTCTGAGCAGGGGATGTTACAGGAGACAGGAATGAGACCTTTTATAACGATCCTTGACTGGAAAACGAGATGTTGAGCTGAAAACCCGGCTCTTCCAGACTTATACTATACAACGGGAGAAAGCGATTATAAGACTTTATGTGCTTAATTTGGGGTTCCTCCTACGCCCCAGAATGCATTAGTCGAAACCGCAGAAAACTTCCACGGACTCCTTAAGAAACTACAAAAAGCATAAAAACCTTAGCATTGCTCCCTAAGATGGTTGGTTTGCCTGAATTCAACTGATTTGCAGTCAGGCGTCCACAGTGAGAAAGCGGGCTTTACCACTTAATAATTAAATTCCAAGAAGCGCGCGAGCTTCCACGCCAATAGCTTCCCGCTCGTCAGCCGGTCTCAGCCAGTTCCGCAACAGCCTCACCAGCCTAGGGCCGTGATGTTAGCTCACGCACTGGTACCGCCCCCTGAGAGCTGTCCTGAGTCTGCGCGCCCAGAATAACTGGCGAGTGGAGGCTTAGCCCCGCCCTCTGCCCCCGGAAGTTAATAGGAAGCCACACCCCCTTCTCCGCCGGCAGGGGCGCAGCCATTTTAATTCATATCTGAGTGGGCGGTGGCGATTCGTGTTGGCGGTCTGACTCCGCTGGGCAGGGGCTTACTTTGCTGGTTTGGGGGTTGTTTTTAGTTTAATTTTTCTTTTCTAGCTTCCCATCGTCCGCCAGTGCGCACGCTGTAATCATCTGAGGCCATGTCAGGAGACGGAGCCACGGAGCAGGTGAGGAAGGAGATTGCGGGGCCTCGTGGCGACCTCTTCTCACCACGAGTCTGTTAGTCCGAGTACTCCAGCCATGTTCGTAGTTAGTGAACCCGAGGGACCCCGTACTGAAGAATGGTGGGAAAGGGGAACATGATCTAGATTTAAATATATATTTTTTGATTTTCTGTCTTAAGCGTTAAAACGAATAAATGTTGAACTTAGACAATAGCTGGGAGGCTGCTTCGTCTTAGATTCATGGGAATGCTCCGGTTGGGATGTTTTTTATTTGGTATCATTTTGGTGTTTGCCTGATGAGGAATTGGTTATGTTAATATGTATCTGCTGTTTCAAAAACTTGACAGTGTTTCCTTCGCGTCCGCCCTCCTCCACAATACACGCTACGCAGAAATAGGTTACTAGCTTGAGAACAAAAATTTTGAGATGAAACTAATCCGGAAAAATCCTTGAAAGAGTGAGTGATAGAAGAAGCAGCCTAGAAATACAGCATGGTTATGCTGAGGTTTGGGGAGTTCTGTGGCTTTCCTCACTTTTCTCCCTTTTAGCCACATTTCATTTTCGTTTTTGCGGCTACACAGACGTTGCAGAATTTGATAAATCTAAAACGGGATATCTTTTTTGTTATTGTTGTTATTGTAAATAAAAGCCTCTGTTTTAGTAGTCGTAGATATGAGTGACATTTAGATATTTTAAAATTTACCTTCTTAATTAAGTGGCTTGCTCTTTATGTTCTGAATTTTGTAGACTAGATTTACCTTTTCGTGTGAAAAGGAAACTAATTTTATGAAAGAGGTCATTAAATGTGCTTTTCGATGTAAGGTCTGGTATGTTTAGATATTTATTTTTTGATATTAGTCTTGGTGGAACAGATAGTTTTTAAAATGGAGGATAGCTTACAAAGTCTTTTTCTTGCAATTTTCCATTGCCATAGCAACAAAATACACTTAGTTCTCAGTTTATAACGTGGAATAGGTCTGTTACTTATTGTATAGATTGGGTAACTATAAATTTTCATTTGTTGGGAAAGTTGGGCTTTTGCTTCAGGACTGTTTTCAATATGGAAATCTTTACAGTATTTACATTGTAGTGATAATTAGGATGTCCACGAATGTAAAATCTTTAAATTATATCCAAATTTTTAAGGCCTAGTGTGGTGGCATGCGTCTTTAATCCCAGCAACTGGGGAGACTGAGGTAGGAGGATCTCAAGTTGAGGCCAGCCTCAACAATTTAGTGGGACTGGCTCAAAATAAAAAAGGAACGGGGATGTGGCTCTGGAGTTAAGTATCTTCCATTCAATCCCAGTACCGAAAAAAAAGTGTTTATTTCAAGCATCATTTTGTAGACTGGTGTTTTGCATCTGAAAGCGAAGGAGGTAGGGTATTGAGATATCATTGCATGCTTTGAAATTCATTGGTTTTTGTTTTTGTTTTGGTTTTGGTTTTTAGTTTTTTCCTTACCTGGTGTTAAACCCAGGGACGCTTAATCACTGAGCCACATCCCCAGCCCTTTTTGTATTTTAGTTAAGGAACAGGGTCTCACTGAGTTGCCTAGGGCCTTAGTTGCTGAGGCTGGCTTTGAATTTGGCAATCCTCTTGTCTCACCCTCCCCAGCTGCTGGGATTATAGGCCGCTGAGATTAAAGGTGTGTGCCAGGATTTGCTTGTTAATTCTTAAATTTGCCTAAAATTGTTGAGAAGAAATGTTGTCATGACTTTGAATATTTTAGAACTTTTTTGTTCTGGGTGTTGAACCCTGGTGTACTTTATGCTTGAGCAACATCCCAGTCCTTTTTATTTTGAGGCAGTGTTGCTAAATTGCTGAGGCTGGCCTTGAATTTGTGATCCTCCTTCATCTGCCTCCTGAGTTACTGGGATTACCAGGGTGTGTCAATGTACCTGGAGAAGGACTGTGGGGTGTGTGTGTGTTTTAAATAGTTATAGATTAACACAATACCTTTTTAAAAAATTTTATGTGGTGCTGAGGCTTGAATCCAGTGCCTTACACGTGCTGTACCACTGAGCCACAATCCTAGCCCGAACTGTGATGTTTTAATAGGGGTAAATGGTGATGAAGATTTATACACAACCCCAATTTTATCATGAAACGTTTAAAACACAGAACAGTTGAAAGAAAAGTGCCGTGAACACCTACAACACAATTTGTCACCAAAAACCACCAATCCCTCCTTGCCCCTTTGTTGTTACTAGGAATTGAACCCAGGGGCACTTAACCACTGAGCCACATCCCCAGCACTTTTTTAATATTTTATTTAGAAACAGGGTCTCCCTGAATTGCGTAGGACCTTGCTAAGTTGCTGAGGCCGGCTTTGAACTTGATCCTCCTGATTTAGCTTCCTGAGCCCCTGGGATTACAGGCATGTGCCACCATGCCCAGCGCCCCCCCACCACCGGAATTGAACCCAAGAGAACTTTACTCCTGGGCCATATCCCTAGCCCTTTGTGTTTTTTATTTTTAAACAGGGGTCTCAACCAAGTTTTGGAGACTGGGCTCGAACTTGCAGTTCTTTCTCAACCTCATGAGTTGCTGGGATTACACACATGCACCACCATGCCTGGCAAAAAAAAAAAATTTTTTAAATAAATTCTGTTCTGTGTCAACTTACTGCTTTATACTTTTATGTAAAGAAGAGATGCTTCTTTCTTCTTTTCTCCCATTATATGTACTAGGAATTGAACCCGGAGCTGTTTGCCACTGAGCTATGTTCCCAATCCTTTTATTTTTAAATTTTGAGACAGGGACTCATTATGTTGCTTAGGTCCCTCTAAGTTGCTCAGGCTGGTCTCTAATCTGAGCCTCCTGGGATTATAGGTGTGCACCACCATGCCTTGCAAAGATTTTATGTAATCTTTTAATGTAAATATTTTTTTCGCTTGCACAGTGGCCCATGCCTGTAATACTAGCTGCTCCAGAGGATGAGGCAGGAGGATCGAAAGTTCAAAGCCAGCCTCAGCAAAAGCAAGGCACTAAACAACTCAGTGAGACTCTGTCTCTAAATAAAATACAAAATAGAGCAGAGGATGTGGCTTAGTGGTTGAATTTCCCTGAGTTCAATCCCTGAAAAAAGTGTTTTTGTGAGTGTGATGCTGGAAATTGAAACTAGGGTCCTCATGCCTCCTGCCCTCCCTACTGGGAATTGAACTTGAGTGCTGTACTGCATATATAGAACTACATCCCCAGCTGTTCTTCATTTTCAGACAGGGTCTGGCTAAGTGTGCCTAGGCTGGCCTGGAACTTGCTATTCTCATGCCTCAGCCTCCCAAGTAGCTCCCAATTACATACCTGGAGTGGCTGATCTACCTACCTACCTTTCTTTCTTTCTTTCTCTTTCTAGTTGTAGATGGACAGCATGCCTTTATTTTGTTTGTTTGTTTGTGTGTGTGTGTGTGTGTGTGTGTGTGTGTTTAAACGTGGTGCTGAGGAACGAACCAAGCTACAGCCCCAGCCCCTGGAGTGGCTCATCTTCATATCATACCTTCACTTGCTCTCTTGTCCATTAATAGATTGAAGCAAATACCAGATATTATACAATTCAGTTTTAATTGAGATAGTAATTAAATGATTTGTAAAGAAAGAAGAATGAACTGTACCTTGCTCTCTATGTAAGACAGTGATCATTGAAAGTCAGTAGAAAGAGTGCCTAAAATGACATGAATCAGATCATTAAAAAAAGACTATAAACAAGATTAAAGAATAATAAGAATAAAACCAAATTATTTAGAATCATGGATTTATTTTGGAAAGATTACAAGGGATGGATTGGGTGGAGAAAGATCCCACAAGGTAACAGGTGTAGACTTCTTTTAGCCTTTCAGTTGGCATGGAAGCTCTCAAGTTTGTAGAGTAGACCCGATAATACCTTAATTTATTACTAAAAAATATGAAGTTAGTCCTGTACTATGGTGCCTTCCCCATTATCCAGGCTACTTGGAAGACTGAGGCTGGAGGATAAGTTTGAGGCCAGCCTGGGCAACTTAGGGAGACCCTTGGAAAAAAATGGGGGTAAGATATAGCTTGGTGATAGAGTACCCTTGGGTTCTAGCCTTAGTACCTGTCCCCCAAATATTATGATTTTGTGATTTGTGGCCTTTGAAAGACAGCAGTGATTATTGAGAAGCAAAATTATTGCTAATGTTTATTTTTTTAAATTCTTGTGAAGGAATTCAGTTTTGCTTTAGTGTTTAAGGAAATTCTGGAGCTCCTTGTTTACTATATCCAGTCCTGTGCCCTTCCTCCCATACTGTCACCACAACAGTTTACTTTTTTGCCAGTTTAATGATGATAAAGCTCCTCCCTGCAACATCTGATTCTTTTTGGAATTACAGCTATATTTTTATTTTGTATGTGTTTTTACTGCTTGGTACAATTTGATCTCATTCTTCCTTCATTTAACCTTGTGCACTACTCCAGCAGCATATAATAGGCCGTTATTTCCCCATCTGTTCCAAGCTTCTTGAGTTGAAGGAACTGCCTTCTTCAGCTTTATGTTAAAAACCTACAAAGTACTATTTTAAAAAAAAAAAACACAATACCTTTGTTTTATTTGCTTATTTTTATGTGGTGCTGAGGACATAACCCAGCACCTTGCATGTGCTAGGTGAGCATGTTACCGCTGAGCCACAACCCCAGCCCTACAAAATACTATTTTGAGTCTTATATGATTCAATGAGTGGATTGATTTTTGCATATAGGAACTACTGGGATGACGGGTGTATAGCTAATTTATACAAAGTTTAGTATTTGGGGCATACAAGTGGATTATTTCAAAGATAGCTTGGATAAGAGGAAGAAAAGAACTTTTGTTTGGACAAGTCCATTTATCTGAACCTTTAAGCCTCTCAAATTGTGTTTTCACACTCTTCAGGAAAGACTACTTTAACTAACCCTTTCTCCTGGTGCTGATGCTTGAACCCAGGGCCTGGTACCTGCTAGGCAAGGGCTCTATCACTTAGACACATCCCCAATCCTGTATTTCACTTTTTAAAAAATGTCTTTTCTAGCCAGATATAGTGGCCTTTGCCCATAATACCAGCAACCCAGGAAAAGTGTAAATTGGAGGCCAGTCTCAACAACTTAGTGTTTTCCTATTAGTGAAAAATATGTTTGGGAAGATACAAAAAAAAAATATGAAAAATATGTTCTGCAGTGTACTTATTAACGAGGAATGAAACCAGCAACCTTGTTTGTTTTGTTGAGTAACCATTTGAAGTTAAGGAAATATATGTGGGGTTAGGAAGAGGTAAAAGAGCCATTGTGTGTGTTGCACAATGTGTTCTTTGGGTTGAATTATCTTTTAATCTGTCTAGTAAAAATTTCTGTAATAGCCTTTTCTTCTTTCCCTTCTTGTATTTTAATGATTTTTACTTGAACATATTTCTGGTGTTTTTTTTGTGTTGGAGTGGTGATACTGGGAATTGAACCTAGGGATGCTTACCCATAAGCCACATGCCCGGCTCTTTTTATTTTTATTTTGATATAGGGTCTCATGAAGTTGCTGAGGCTGGCTTTGAACTTGGAATCCTCCTGTGTCTCTGAGATTACAGGCATGTGCCACTGTGCCTGGCTTACTCTAACAGTTTTGAGTGGGCAAATTGACTTCAATTTTATTGTATTTCTTTTACTCTTTGGAAAGGCTTTCTTATTTATTGTGGTGGTGGGATTAAACCATGTGCTCTATCACTGAGCTATATCTCCAACTCCAGATCTTTATTCTTAATATTTCTTAGGGAAACCAGACATTAGAAGATAGTGTATGTGGCAGTGATTTTTATCCTCAGTATAGTTAATCTGTGCTTAGTATTGGTTTTTCTTAGAGTTACAACAGAAAGGAACTGTTAGGAGTGATTGTGTTCTTCAACATAGATTGTATCAGGGGACACAGGGATTATTAGAAGGGCAAAGTCTGTACTTGGCTGTTTGTACTCATTAGTTGGGCAGTTGCCAAAAAAAAAAAAGTCATAGTTTTAAGCTTTTCTACCATATTTCTAAATGTATATGTCTTTTGAAGATCTAATTGTGAATTTTGAGTTATTTTGTTTTGTTGGATAGCTGGTAATGGTGTGAAAACTGATCTGAAAGGGATTTGAAGTCTGATGGTGTGGTACACCTGAAGTCCCAGCTACTTAGGAGGCTGAGCAGGAGAGAAGGATCACAGGTTCGAGAATAGCCTGGGCAACTTAGGGAGAATGTGTCTCAAAAAAAGTGGTGGAACTAATATACATTAAATATTGAATAAAATGAGAAGCACAAGACTATGCCTTAATTGATGTTTTTCTATTGTTTAACTTGGTTTATTTTTAAGATAATGACTATACACTGTTATAATCATTAACAAAATATCTTGGCTACTCGATTGAAAGAGCCTGGTCTTCCAAATACCAAAAAGGTCAAGATTTTTATTTATATATTTTGTTATTTTGTGGTGCTGGAGATAGAACACAGGGCCTTGTATACCTCATGCTATATCACCAAATTATAGCCTCAGCACTTATATGTATATTGTAGCCATTTGTTTCCTAGGGGATGAATAAGCAAATTTAATAAGCTATTCAATAAGTGTAGTTTATTTTAAAAGTTTTTTAATTGTTTGCATGTGTAGAATTTTAGTCTTTGGAAGGATTGAAGAGTTCATAATAAAGGATATATGTTCAGTTTTGTTCCCCAAAACTCAATAGTAGAGTTCAGTTGCATTGATAAAGGAACACAGAACTAAGCTGGCTTCTAGTCCTTACCACCAGTCATATAAAATACTTTATTCTCTGGGCATGTGAGTTGGCTTAATTAAGTTACTATTCTTAGAGTCTTACAGAGTGCTACTCTGGTCTACTTCTAATTTTGAAAAACAAAAAGTTAACTACAGAGACACTTAGGACTTTCAAATATATATTATGTGCAGTTCTTAATATTGTAGCCAAAATTTGTTAGAATGACTTGAATCTGGTGTCACTGTATTTTTAATGGTATGTGACGTTTTGCAAACATGTATTACAGAACAGATTATATAATAGTCATTCTGGTTAATGATGGCTGTTTCCTAATTTTGTCATGTGGATATCATGGTCTTCATACAAACCTAGATGTTAGGACCTATGGCTCTGGAGGATGTGTATGTGTGGTAGTCTATTTCCCTGTTCTAATGCCGTAATGAACAAAACAACACAAGATTAAATCAAGCACCAGAGAAAGTATTGCAGTCAGGACCTCTGAAGAGTTGTGAAGGGTGTAGCTTAGTGGTCAAGTGTTTGCCTGGCATGTCCAAGACTCTGGTTCCATCCATAGCACTGCAAAATAATAATAATAATAATACATGAAATATATGAGATGGTTGCTGTTCTTACAGGGCATACTGTTTTGTAGTAAACTTATTAAAATAGTATATACTAAGATGATGACTATACACTGTTATAATCATTAACAAATGATGCATACAACAATAACATAGCTGTTTATTTTCATTATTGAGTATTATATACAGTAAGTAATTGTATGTGCCATACTTTTATATGACTGGTGATGGCAGTAGATTTATTTGCAGCAGCATAAACACATGAGTAATCTTTTGTATGTTAAGATGGCAAAGATCACTAGGTTATATTGTAATGGAGTTTTTCAGCTCCATTATAATCTATTGGAGCCATCATAGTATATGACATTGAGACCCTGTGTCAAAAAAAAAGGGGGGGGCTGGAGATGTAGCCCAGTGGTAAAATGCCCCTGGGTTCAATTCCCAGTACCAAAAATATTAACAAAATGCATATTTGATATAAGTAGGAAAAAAAAACAGATTATTTGAGAATAGTATTTTATTGACAACCTCCCTCAGTTATATTTAGATACAGAGGAAAATACTCATTACAAAACCAGGGTTGAGGCTGATCTGCTTATTTAGTTGCTGATGGTCAAGAGTCCTTTAACCTACTATCTCATCCCCCCTAACCCAATACCTTTTTTTTTTTTTTTAATGGCAGTACTGGGGATTGAACCCAGAGGCTCTCTACCACTGCACCACATCCCCACCACTTTTTATGTTTTTAATTTTTTTTTTTTTTTCCAGCACCAGGGAGTGAATCCAGGGACACTGAGCTACATCCCCAAACTTTTTTTTTTTTTGTACAGGAGATTGAACTCAGGGGCACTCAACCACTGAGCCACATCCTCAGCCCTTTTTCATATTTTATTTTGAGACAAGGTCTCACTGAGTTGCGTAGGGGGTCCCTAAGTTGCTAAGGCTGGCTTTGAACTCGCAATCCTCCTGCTTCAGCTTCCAGAGTCGCTGGAATTAAAGGCGGGTGCCACCACACCCGGCATCCCCAACTTTTTGAGACACAGTCTTGCTAAATTTCCGAGGCAGGTTTAGAACTTGGAATCCTCCTGCTTCCGTCTCCCCATTATCTGGGATTATAGAGGTGTGCCAGTGCATCCAAGTATCCCCCCTCTTTTATGTGTATCACATGTATTAAGATGATCTCTCTTTTAATTCAGTTTGAGCCTAGTATAATACCCCGTTCCTCAAAATTTTATTTGGAGCAAAAACTTAGTCCGTTTTACCTCTGTAATAATAGGAAGAAGAAATTATATCATCGTGTTTTGGGGATTTTGGTCCCTTTCAGTTTAAACCCAGGGCCTTATGTATGCTAGCCAAGCCCTCTACTACTGAGCTATACCCTTACCTCTATATAGTTCTTTTTAAAATATATATATATTTATTTTCTAGTTGTAGTTGGACACAATACCTTCATTTCACTTATTTATTTTTATGTGGTGCTGAGGATCGAATCCAGGGTCTCGAATGTGCGAGGCGAGCGCTCTACTGTTGAGCCACAAACCTAGCCCCTCTATATAGTTCTTCTGATCATGTTGTTTGTCACCTCTCCACACCCTACCCTCCCATGGCCCTGGTAAAAGTTAAGACCTAATAAGTTAAGAGCTAATATAGAAAGTGATTTTGAGTTTCAAGAAAGTATAATTCATGGAGTTTTCCCAAGACTGTTATCTTAACTGAGTTTTCTTAACTGTTATCCAGTGTTAAGAAAAGACTATTAAAAAGTTATCCCGTTCTCCAATTATGTTACGGCGAGACTGAATTTTCTTAATATACTTTATCCAAACCAGTATACTGTAGCAGATTGAAAGCAGAAGCAGAATATTCATAGGTAGACTTTTAAAAGGTCGCAAAAATGTAAAAGGAGTTCAGTGGTAGAGCACTTGCCTAGTATGCTCAAGGCCCTGGGTTTGATTCCCAAATACTGCAAAAAAGAAAAAAAAAAGGATAAAAACAAAAACAGTACCATTCATTGTTTTTGTTTTGTTTTTAGAAAATATATTTTCATAAAATGTTATTTATATTGACTTGAAGATGTTTATTTTCTTATACTGGTGATTAAACCCAGGGGTACTTTTCCACTGAGCTACATTCCGCCACCTTTTTTAGTTTTTGACACAGGGTCTTGCTAAGTTGCTCAGGCTAACTTTGAACCGCCCCCATCTATGTTTACAGATGTATTCTGCTGTCTCCAGTAGTTTCTCAGTTTTTGAGAGTATAATTTTTTAATAAAAAGTTTTGAGAATTATTGAATGGTGCTTGATGCCTGTAAAGACAAAGTCATTAGTTCTATTTCTGTATGAGTTACTTAACTTCATACAGAAAGTTAAACGTGAAAAGTGACAAGGGAGCCCACAGAATGGGAGAAAATTTTTGGAAACCATGCCTGATAAGGGACTTGTATCTAATATATATCTAAAGAACTTTAGTGGGCCGGGGCCGGGGCTGGGGCTCAGTGACAGCACTTGCCTAGCTTGTGTGAGGCACTAGGTTCTATCCTTAGCACCGCATACAGAAATAAATTTAAAAAGCCATGTTGTCCATGTACAGCTTCAAAAAAAAAATCAGTCATAAAAGATAACCCAATTAAAAAATGGGCTGTGGGACTGAATAAAGATTTCTTCCCAAGATTTGTGCAGACTGCCAATAAGCAATATGAGAGAATGCTTTTGACCTTTAAAATTTTTTTTTTGTAGTTGTAGATGGACAGCATGCCTTCATTTTATGTGGTTTTTATGATGCATTAAGGACAGAATCCAGTGCCTCACATTTGCTAGGCAAGCATTCTGCAACTGAGCTACAGCCCCGCCCAAGATGCCTGACCTCTTTAGCCATTAAAGAAATGTAAATCAAAACTACAGTTAGATACCCTTTCATACCCACTAGTATGTCTGTAATCAGAAAGACAGATAATGACAAATGTTGGGGATGTGGAGAAATTGGAACTCTCACACACTGCTGGTATTAATGTAAAATGGTTCACAAGAGAACCTGGGCCTTTTTCAATGCTTTTCACATTGGAAAGCAGTCTGGTGATTCCTCAATGTTAGAGTTACTACATGACTTTAATAAAATACAGGCTATCCCATATAATAGAATATTATTCAGCAATAAAAAGAAAAATATTTTATATAAGCTTAAACACAAATCTTGAAAACATGCCAGAAATCAAAATCCACATATTGTATGTTTTCCATTTATGTGAAATAATTGGCAATTTTCTAGAGAAAAAGTAGATTGGTGGTAGCTTGGTGCTGGAGGATTGGAGGGAAATGGGAGTGGCTGCTAGTAGATGTAGATTTCTTTTGGGGGTGATAAATTTTTAAAAAATTTGTAATGTTGTACAACTTAATATATTCATAAAGTCATCACTGAATTGTTTATTTCAAATGGGTAAATTGTATATTATCAGTCACTACTTAATAAAGTCATTAAAATGGAAAGTTAAAAGGTTAAATATATACTTACACTATCTCCCAACATTTATTTATTTATTTTTAATATTTATTTATTTATTTTAGTTTTCGGTGGACACAACATCTTTGTTTGTATGTGGTGCTGAGGATCGAACCCGGGCCACACGCATGCCAGGCGAGCGCACTACCGCTTGAGCCACATCCCCAGCCCCCCAACATTTAATCGGTTATATACATGTTATTTTTCACAGAGAAGTTAAATTAGAAAATTAAGTAATTGATAATGTACATGCTTTGAGAAAAACTCTAAATTTTGTTCTACTCACTTGATGTGGAGCTTCATTCTTCTTTAATATTCCTTGAAGAGTTATGTTGGAATTATAAATTATTCCAAAGACAAAAAAGCTGTATTTTGATAGTTTGTTTTGGTAGAAAGATGGCATAGAAGCCTGGGACAGCTGCTGGCTGGTGTTTTTTTTTCCCCCTTCTCTTCAGCTGTTCTTTTGGCTGTACTAAACAGTCATGACTTTAGTCCATTACAAATGGGCATTGGAAACTTGTCCTAGGTTGTCCTAACTTGTCCTTGTTTGTAAAGTGACTGATAGGAATGCTTTTGCAGCAGAGTCAGGATGTAGTACAATTTTTTTTTTCTCCCCCTGTACTAAGGTTTGAACGGAGGGCCTCTAGCATACTATACAAGTGCTCTGCCACTGAGCTATGTCCCAGTTCGTTTATTTATTTATCTGTGTGTACTGAGGATTGAACCCAGGGGTGCTTAACCACTGAGCTACATTCCAGTCCTTTTTGAGACAGGATTTCGTTAAATTGCTTAGGGCCTCAAGTTGCTGAAGGCTGGCTTTGAACTTGTGATCCTCCTGCCTCAACCTCTCAGACTGCTAGGATTATAGTCATGCACCACCATGCCTGGCTTATTTTTATTTTTGAGATAGGTTGGCCAGTCTGGGCTCCCACTTGAAATTTGCCTGCCTCAGTCTTTGAATAGCTGAGATTATAGGCATGTGCTGCTTTGCCTGGTCAGCTTCATTCCTCATGGAGGCCCAAGTTCTGTTGTGGATTCTAGAAAACTGTTCAGTTTTCCTTTGCCCTGTAGCAATATGTCACCAGTCCAGAAGACAGAAATGCCACATTCTCAATCTTGGCTATTCTACTAGTTTCTAACTGTGGCAAAAGCCTTTTTTTTTCTTCCGGGGGGGGGGGGTTGGTGGAAATTAAATGGAGCCACAGGTTACAGTGTATACTCTTGGTTGTTAGGGTAGCATCCATCCATAACGTAGTCAATTGAGAATTAACTATATAGATTGTTTTATGAATGTTTGACTAATCATTGACCAGAGAAAATAGAGATGTAATGATACTCCTGATGATCCTCTATGTGCCTGTATATTAGAATATTAGGGGTCCCATGAATTGGGTAGTGGGTAGAGATAAACTTTTTTTTTTGTACCAGGGATTGAACCCAAGGGTGCTTAACCACAGAACCACATCCCCAGCCCTTTAGGTTTTTTTTTTTTTTTTTTTTTTTCTTTTCCGGACAGGTTTTATTAAGTTTCTTAGGGCCTTGCTAAATTGCTGAGGGTGGCTTTGAACTTGTGATCATCCTGCATCAGCCTCCCAAGCTACTGGAAGTATAAGTGTGTGCTACTTATACCAGGGGAATAAACTTCTTGCTAATGTCTAATTAAAATGGAGCATTTCCTTCCATTATTAATGTGTACCAGAAACCGGAATAGTAGTTTTAGCAGCTTTTGTGACATAAATATTTGAATATATGACATATTTAAAAGTTTGTTTGCATTCATTGCCATTTTGATATTTTAATATATATTATTATGTGTAAATTTTGTTTCAAAAAACATTTCTGTAGCTAATATCAAGTTGGTTTCCTTTGGAATTCCTTAGAATTTGCAGTCCTAGTGGCCCATGCCTATAATCCTAGCTATTTGGGAGACTGAAGCAGGGGGATTGCAAATTCAAAGCTAGTCTCAGAACTTAGACCCTGTCTCAAAATAAAAAAAGAAAAAGGGCTGGGAAAGCTCAGGGATAGTTTGTCTGGTACACATGGGGCCCTGAATTCAGTTCCCAGTATTGCAAAAGAAGGGCAGGAAGGAGAGAATTATTTTGTGCCACTTAACATTATTCTGAGAAAGGGATCATAGGCTTTACTAAACTGCAGAAATCTTTTGTGGCACCAAAAATGGTTAGTAATATATAACCATGGTTTTCAATTAGTCTGGACTAGAACCACCTGGAAAGCTTTTTAAAAAAAAAAAAAAACTACATGAATTCTTGGAGGCTCTGGTTTAATTGATCTAGGGTGGAATATGAACATCTTTTAAAATCTCCGTCTCCCAGGTGATTTGAATGTACTTTTCAGGGTTGCAGATCACTGACAGAATGGTTTATTTCATACAGAGTCACGTATACCTCTTGCTGTGATCATGCTTGGTCAGATGTTAAAATCTAACTTCCAAGTCTTTTATAAAATATATATAGGAGGGCTGGGGTTGTAGCTCAGTGGTAGAGTGCTTGGCTAGCATGTGTGAGGCACAAGGTTCAATCCTCAGCATCACATAAAAATAAATAAATAAAGGTATTGTGTCCATCTGCAGCTAAAAATATTTTTATATATGTATATAATATACACACATGATACTTTTTTTTCAACTTGGTGGGTTAATATTTAGCCAAATAGGTTTTTAGCTCCAGAAGAATACCCAAGAACATTGTAAGGTGATTTTTGTGTGTGGTGGTTGGTTTGGTTTTGTTATTTTTGGTATTGGGGGTTGAAGCCAGGGCACTCTACCACTGAGCTACATCCCCAGTCCTGTTTTTTATTTTTTATAACAGAGTTTCACTAATTTGTCCAGGTTGGCCTGAAACTCTTGATCCTCCTGCTTCAGCCTTATGGGTAGCTGAGATTCAGGGATATGTCACTGTACCAAGCTGCCCTGATTTATTTATTTATTTTCCCTTTCTTTCACTGGGAATAGAATGTAGGGGTGCTTTACCACTGAGCTATATCCTAGCCCTTCTTATTTTTCTATTTTGAGACAGGGTCTCACTAAGTTGCTGAGGCTGTCATTGAACTTGGGGGTCCTTCTGCCTCAGCCTCCTGAGTCACTGGGATTACAGGCATGCACCACTATGCTTGGCTGCTGTGGGAGTTTTAAAAACCTGTCATTACAGACATGGTAGTATGTTGCTGCCTGCCCTGCCTTGCTGTTTGTTTGTTAGCAGGGATTGAATCCAGGGGCACTTAACCACTGAGCCACATCCCCAGTCCCCCCCCCCTTCTTTTAATCTGTTATTTTGAGATAGGGTCTTGCTAAATTGCTTAGAGACTGGGTAAATTGCTGAGGCTGCCTTTGAACTTGGGATCCTCCTGCATCAGCTTCCCTGGCTGCTGTGATTAAAGGTGTGCACTACTGTGCTGTGTGCCTTGTTATTTTTAGTGACTACAATTTTCTGTAATTTATTTAACTGGCCCTTTTGTACATGGGTATTTAAATTATTTCCAGTTGTGAGCAATTTTTAGCCTATGCATTTGTATACTAACATTTTTATGCACATATGCAATAGGACAATTTGCTAGAAGTGGAATTGAGGACCAAAAATCTTAGTATTCTTTGCCTATAGAGTGACTCATGTTATCTAGAATTTTACCTCTCTGAAGCCCTAGATTTAGTGAAGACTCAGGAGAAAACAATCTTGAGCTATTTTCTGTACATCAGCAACTTATGAAAACACATTGAACAGACCCGAACATATTGTATTTTTATAGATTTTTAAGATCCTCATTTGCAGGTTTAATGTAAGTCTTGAATTAAGCAGTTTAACCCAGCAATAGCTTAGTTTCCAAAGGCTTTTTCAACCCCTTGTTTTCTCTTTAGTATCTAGTGAGTTTGAGAAATAACCATCAGATATCCAGATTTTGAGAAAAGATACCAGCTGAACACGGGGCCAAAACCTCAATTTAGAGAAGGCGGGAAAAAAAGCACACAGATCAAAAATTGAATTGTGGGTGATCCGTAAGTTCAAAAAGGCAGAAGAAATCATTGGCAAAAATGAAGACAGTTGGTTATGTTACCCAAAGCGCAGTCCTTGTCACCAGTGCCAGTCCTGTAATAAGGACACAGTTTTGAGAAAAAGGAAAAAGAAGTGTTATTGCTTTGCTAAAAAAGGAGAAATAACAGCAGACTCCTGTCCCAGAGGCTGATTCTCCTGTTGAACAGTTTTGGTTTTGGTTTTGGTGCTGAATCGGGGTGGGGTGAGGGGCATGACACCATCATATCTAATTTTGATCAGTATTACTACTTGCCCTCTGTCAACTTAAGAATGTCTCTTTAAACTGGGTACAGTGGGGCACACCTGTAACCCCAGCAACTCAGCAATTTAGCAAGGCCCTAAGCACCTTAGTGAAATGCTCTCTCAACATAAAAAGGGCTGGGGATGTTGCTTAGTGATAAAACACCTTTGGGTTCTTTCTTCATACTTTTGCCAGTGCAGTGTTAATTTTAAGATGTTTGATCTCTGTTATAAGAATTTCATTTGCATTTTTTTGAATGTTTAAAAATTTAATTATAGCCCTTGTGGTGATACATGTCTGTAATCACAACTACTTAGGAAACTGACCCAGAAGGATCAAAAGTTCCAGGACACTTAGGGAGATCTTGTCTCAAAATGAGAAAAGGTCTGGGTATATAACTCACTGGGAGGGCAACTCTGGGTTCTATCCCTAGTACCAAAAACAAAAAAAGTTGATTTTAATGTGTTTATTCTTTGTACTGTTCATCTGCGTTGCCCCTGCCCTAGAAGTGCTGGGCATTGAACCTATGGTCTTATGCATGCTAGTCAGGCACTCTTAGAGATATGCCTCTAGCCTCCTTCATCCATTTTCTTTTTGAGTCACTGGTCTCTTTCATTGCAAACTGGACTTTACACCAATAAATTTAGTGCTTTGTCACATGGGTCGGAGATACTAAGTTTGTATTTTGATCTTGATAATTTGCTCATACATAGATACCTAGCATTACTACTGAGTGATATCCCCAAACCCTTGTTGGTCTATGTTTAAATTTTTGATATATCTTACTTTGGTAGAAAAGGTAAATAGAAACTTGACTTTGTTTTGATAAAGTAGACATAATTATTCTAACAGTAGATTATATTTATTGAATAATTCACCATTCTGATATGAAATGCCACCTTTATGACTTGCTGATTTTACATATATTGCTTCTTTTTGAACCATATTGTCCATTGATTGGCTTGTTACCAACCCATAGTTTTATTTTTTAGGTACTGGTGATTGAACCCAGGGGCACTTTACCACTGAGCTATATCTCCAGCTTTTTTATTTTGAGACAGGGTCTCCTTAAGTCCTTAGGTCCTTGCTAAATTTTGAAGTTGGTCATGAACTTGCAATCCTCTTGCCTTTATCTTCTGAGTTGCTAGCATGCACTTCTGCACCCGGCAAAACAACATAATTTTAGTTTAAATTGCAGTAGTCTTTTAGAATGTTTTTCATTCTTTTTTTTTTTAAGAGAGAGAGAGAGAATTTTCTTTAGTATTTATCTTTTAGTTTTTGGTGGACACAACATCTTTATTTTTATGTGGTGCTGAGGATCGAACCCAGCGCCCTGCGCATGCCAGGCGAGCGCGTTACTGCTTGAGCCACATCCCCAGCCCCAAGAATGTTTTTCATTCTAAATAAATTAATTCTTGCCAGTGGTGCAGTTTATTTCAAAGGAGCTTATTTCTTCTAGGTAATCTGTTTCTCTGAACAAATTGTTACATGAAATAATTCTTTAAGAAAGGAAAAGAAAAATGGTGATGGCAATGCTTTCTTTTTTTAATCCTCAAATATTATTAATGTATATTCCATACTGTGGGTTCAAGAAGTCCTGGAAAAAAACAATTTTTATCTGGCTTATTTGAGCATTACTTTCTTTTTGGTGGTACACAGAAGTATTCAGAACAAAGAAGTTTTTTATGCCTCAGGTGGTAGCTACTATCTTAGGGTTTCTGTTTTTTGTTTTTGTTTTTTGTCCTTTTTTACAGTATTAGGAATTGAATCCAGGGCTTCCCTTATACATGCTATGCAAGGGCTGTACCCATTGAACTACATTCCCACCCCCAAAATTAAATCTCTGTAAAAATAAAACCACCTTCAGCTGGGTGTGTGGATGTATGCTTATAATACCAGGTACTCAGGAGCCTGAGGAGGAAGGGTTGCAAGTTCCAGGTCAGGGCTGGGCAACTTGGTGTAACTCTGTCTGAAAATAAAAAGCTCCGTGTGTTGTTCAGTGGCGCAGTGCTCCAGGGTTCAGTTACCAGTACTGCAAAACAACAAAAGCCATCTTATTAAAGAATTTGGATAATACTAGAAGGGGAGAAAATTTACCTTTATTTCCACTACTTATTACCCAGACATGACTGTGCTTAATATTTTAGCATGTCTTTTAAATCCCTTTCATTGCAGATTTCTTCATAGTTTTCTTTATGCTTTATATATGTGAATCATTTCTTTCATCAAAATAGAATTTCTGTGTCATGTCATGCTCACATTTTGTGGCTCAGAATGAATATTCTAACTGCAGTATTTCTCATATTTGGTCCAGGGACCCCCCCAGGGGCTTCTAAGATTTTCAGAAGATATGTGAGTGTAAATCATTTCATAAGAAACATAAGATCCAGCTAAGTGCCTTGTTGCATGCCTGTATTCCCAGGGGCTCCTGAGGCAGGAGGATCCAAGTTTAAAGCCAGCCTTGGCAACTTTTGATTTTTGTCTCAAAATAAAAATGGTAGGGAATGTGGCTCAGAGGTTGAGCACCCTGGATTCAATCCTTGGTACCAAAAAAAGAAAAGAATCTAAGACACATACCAGTAATTCAATTTACTTGAGAGGTTGAGGCAGGAAGATCTGTTGAGCCCAGAAGTTCTAGACCTGCCTGGACAATATAGAAAGACCCCCATCTCAAACAAAAAAGGACATCTAAGACATTCTCTTAATGAGTGTACAGTGGAAGTTTTCAGCATCTATGTAACATGGTATGACAGCAGATTGAATGCAGAAGCAGATGAGAAAAATTCAACTGCCTTTTAAAAAAAAAGTTTTCAAAGGGCTGAGATTTAGCTCAGATTGGTAGAGTTCTTGCCTCGCACGCACAAGGCCCTGGATTCAATCCCCAGCACCATACATGCACACAAAAGTCAGAGAATATTTGCAAATATGGAAAACAAAGCTATTTTTCTCCCCTCTTTTTGTACTGGGGATTGAACCCAAGGGTGCTTTACCACTGAGCTACCATCCCTAGCCCCCTTTCTTTCTTTTTATTTATTTATTTTACTTATTTTTAGATAGGGTCTTACTGAGTTGCTTAGTGCCTTGCTAGGTTGCCGAGTCTGGCTTGGAACTTTTGACCCACCTGCTTTAGCCTTCCAAGTCACTGGGATTATAGGCATGTTCCACCATGCCTGGCTTCTGACTGAATTTAAGAGTATAGGGGTCCTACAACCATAAAGTTTGAGACTGATGATATGCTATTTTACATAAAATGATATTAAAGGTAAAATATCATAATTAAATAAAAAATAGTGATCACTTGATTTCATTCTTTTTATGCATGTGACTTCTGATTATGTATACAGTATACATAGATTTTTTTTAATATAAAATGCAGTTCTCTTTTATAAGAGGACATTTTAATGCTTTGTGACATTGCTTCTAGAGACTGGCATGTTCTGTGTTCTTGAATTAAGTTGGGCATGAGATTTTTATAAACAATAACTTTAGTTTATTATTTATTTATTTTTTCCTCAGGCAGCTGAGTATGTCCCAGAGAAGGTGAAGAAAGCGGAAAAGAAATTAGAAGAGAATCCATATGACCTTGATGCTTGGAGCATTCTCATTCGAGAGGCACAGGTTTAGTGATATAGGATTACATTTCCTTCTCTATGGGTCCAATCACACTACTTGGTTCTGCAGTAAATAATATTTTCATAATCCTAACATTGTAAATGCTGTTTATTGGTTTTCAATTTTAGAATCAACCTATAGACAAAGCACGGAAGACTTATGAACGCCTTGTTGCCCAGTTCCCAAGTTCTGGCAGATTCTGGAAACTGTACATTGAAGCAGAGGTTAATATTTTATTTTATTTTTTCATATATAGCATCTGATGGGAATTGCAGCATACACAGTAGAGATAGGAAACAAGTTAGGAACATAGCACAAATAGGACAAGGAGGATTTAAATGTCTCGTGCCTTTATTTTGTAAAATAGGTATGAAGGAATAATTAAAATGAATTTTTGAAATTTGGGTCTTTGACAAGCTGATGATTGTTGCATTTTGGAGTTGCAACAACATTAAAACAGTTTCAATGGTATTGGAGTGCTTTAGCCTTTTATTTACTTGTCATGTGTCAATTTATTGCCTCCTGTGTCATTTATTTAGAACTCATTTTTCTTTTTATTTCTACTTACAAACTAATATGAATGTGGGATTATATGAATATACAGAAATGTTAACTTAGTTTCATAGTCTTTTGAGTGTCTGGTGAAATGAAACAAACAGAAGAATGATATCAAGTTTTAATTTTGTGAAAATGCATGGTTTGTCTTTGTAAGCACTCATTTTTAAGATGAAGTTTACATTATGCAGGTATAAGCTAATGTAACTCAAATTTTTTAATCATAATTTTCCTGATGATACTTTGATTTTTGTGGGTTTTTTTTGTTTTTTTTTTTTTTTAAATAATCTGTCTTGAAATTTGAAGCCAGGAATGTTTACTTTAAAGAATAAGGATCCCATTCTTAAAGTGTTAATGTGTCTATCAGCACCAAGAAATCATTTTCAGGTTATAAATTAATAGGATGGAATGGTGAAATGCGAATAATTGATATCCACATTTAGCTGAAAATGATAACCATTTCTTTTTATAACTCCTTTATAAGACTTTAAGCAGTACTTTTATTTTTAATGTTAACTTTGTAATATAAATTCTCAATGTAGTTAAGTACACTGCAGCCTCAACATTTTTCACTGTAGCTGAAATTTTATATTATGTGGGTCTGTTTAGACCTTGTTAAAGGACCTCAGCCATCAGCAGTATTGAACAGAGTTCAGCACAACACAGTGTCACCTGTGATGTGTCCTCAAAATGGACCCAACCAACAGTAGAGCTAATAGAGGCTACAGTGTACTCATTAAATTTGTGCTATAATTTAGATTGTATTACTTTGTGGGAGGGAAGTTACTGGACCATAGCAAGAACATCATGTGTGTTTTATTTTTGTGTGTGAGGTTGTGTATATGGTCTGTGTGTTTGTATGTGTGAATGCGATTGTGCCTTATGTGGAGTCTGGTAGTTTTGATCCATATGCTTAAATTTTCATCCCTATTCTCTGGACCATTTCTTTCCTTCTATATTTTAATCGACAGAGTAGGCAGGCATGAAACTCAACTGGTAAGGCCTGAGTGTGAAGCCAGTGCTGCTTTGTATTAAAGCAAGGATCCTGGATCACCTGCACCTGGTCTACATTCTAGTCTGACTTTACAGACACATTAGCTTATATTTAAACTTATCAGAAATGAACATAATATATAATCTTTTTTGTGTTTTAAAGTAATAATTTGAGTCTTCTCCAGCATTTAGACATTATCAATGCATTTTATTATAGCATAAGCTAAATTGAAATTGGCAGATACTACTGCATTCTGTAATTATGAATACCATGAGTTTGCTTCTTCCATTTTCTAACTGATATAAAAACTGCATTCTTAAAAAAAAAATCTGAAAAAGAACATATGTTATTCCCGGGGGCTGAAATTTGTCTAAATAATAGGCTCATTTTGTGTATTTCACAGCTACTTGCAGTTGCCTGATTTATTGGTAATGTTTGCAGTTATTTCACATTCATATACACAAGTACACAAATATGTATGTATAAACACGCAATATGTATGTTGTATATAAATCATCTATTGAGAAAAGTGGTACCAAATATGTATATTTAAATTTTTACACTTCAGATTTAGGAATTCAGTTGTTACATTGAACACTGGTTTCAGAAATGCATACCCAAGCTGTGTTTTTGTCTTTACTGATTTGCTCTCTATTTTTATTTTCACATTGTGGGTTTTTTTTGGGGGGTGGGTGGCTGTGGAAGGCTAAAATTTTGTTTGGTCACATTATTCAATGTGACCTTTATATCTGGAGAGGACATATAACCTGTTTATAATACTTTTAAAATATCTGAGTTAATAATAAGAATGTTTTTACATTGAAAGTAATACTAACAGTGTTTACATAACATCCTGTATGCACTCTCAAGAAAATAAAGTTGTGTTAATACATTGTTGTAACTTGGTAATTCATGGTGGGGAAATTGTGACGTTTCATTTATTTATATTAAACCGAACTCATGTACAATTCTAAATATATTAGTATTTTCTAGTAAAAAATATATACATCTTTAAGAAAAGTAAATTTCTTCCCTGGAGAAATTATTTGAACATGCTGCTCAAGTTCTGAGGGGCAGAAAAAAAAATTTATTTTTGAAATTGAAACACATTGAAAATCAGAGCATATTATAGTTATTTAAAATGAAGTTAAATGATACTAATATTAGCTTTTCTCACATTAGTGAGAGTTTAGTATTACCTGCCTTTATAAAATTGGGGTTTTAAGATGTTATCTTTAACTTATTACCCACTTTTATTTTTTTGCTACAATATAGAAACCGATGGAGGTAAAGTTGCTTTCTAGCAAATGGGCATTTAGGGTCATGTTCTTTGTAACATACTACATAAGTTTGAACATTAGTCCAAGTTACTTTTTAGTGTTGTATAATATTTGGGAAATGATACTTGTCTCTTTTCCTTGAAATGCTTTCTTTACACTGCATTCCAAACCTCATCTTCACATGCTTTAACAAAATAATAAGAGCAAATTATTTTAGGAGTATTCACAAAGAGATAAATTATCAGTAGTCTAAATCTATCTGCTGTGATATAAAACTGCTGCTTCCTAGTTTTATGAAAGGAAACATTTAAAATATCTAATTTTAATTGTATACAAATGACTTAAATTCAGTTTTATTTTTGTTTTAAGAAATACAAAATTATTTTAACACTTGTATTCTTCTCCTAATCAGTCTCAGTGCTCTTTATAGAATCACTTTTTACAGTGATCAAAAGGGTCACTCAGCACAAAATTGCAAAAAGCTGTACAATTTCACCATATTCCTTTAAGCCTCCCTTTCTCCTATGGTTTCTGTAGTTTTTCGTGTAATTGGGTGATCGATATGACAACATATAAGCTACAATATTGTTAGAAGTAATTTGTTTTGAATTGAGCCACATTGATAAGAAATATTCCAACAGAAGGATGTTTTTCTTGGTAGCTGAAGGAGAAATGAAGAAGGTAATGCTGCTGATAATAGCAACAATGTAACCTGATGTCTGTGAAAGTTGTAATTCTTTAATAAAAATATATAGAGAATTGATTGCTTTTTATTTTAAAAACTTCAAAATATGAATTCTTCACTTGGTTTTTCTTTCCTTATAAATACTAGGTTGTGAACTATAAATTTCAGTTTTTCAAAATAACCTTTCTTCTTGGAAAATGGAGGTGAACTCAGGATGGATCATGAGTGACCTAAATTGAAATAAAACTTTTCTGCTGTTGACACTGTTTAATACTTTTACATAGCAATTTAAATTACTGTATTATAATGTTTTGTATATATTTAAGAATGAATGTGATTTTTAAATGCAGGTAAAAATATTATATAGATCATGGTGATTTATTTTTTTATACTTCAGTTTGCTGCCCTTCAAAAAAAAATCTGTACTCTTATAGATCCAAACTTTTCCTGTTTGTAATAAATGTTGGTCCATGTCTGTGTGATTATTCAGATTTTACTCTAAAATTCAATATGCTTTTTTTATCCACAGTTTTTTAAATGCATAAATAAATGTAGAATAGAAATGTAAAACAACAGAAAGTACTTGCAAACACAACTGAGTGATCAAATATCTGAAAGTTCTTTGAAAAACTAAAGTACTATTTGATAAGTAAAAGAAGTATTTGTGTGTTCATCATTGCAAACAGTAAACTGTTTTAGGTTTTATTAAAATGTCTAATTCCATCCTTTTTCCCTGTCCATATCATAGCAGCATTTAGGTGTTATCACTTGTACTAACATGATCTATATATACACTTTCCCTCCGATTTGGGGCCTTTTCTCCCAAGACGTTTCATACTGAAACTTTAAAAAAGGATATAGTCATTAGGGTTACAAAATTTCTTTAAATAAAACCTATGTTTTCTCTTTGTATTGTCAAGGTAATTTTTATTTTATTTTTGTTACCAGGGATTGAACCCAGAGGTGCTGAGCCATATCCCTAGCCATTTTTATATTTTTAATTTGAAACAGGGTTTCACTAAGTTACCTTGGGCCTCCCTGAGTTATTGAGGCTTCCTTTGAGCTTGCAGTCCTTCTACCTCAGCCTTCCAGACTGTTTGGATTACAGGCATGCACCAACTGCACCTGGCTTGGGTAATTCTTTTATGTAAAAAAAGCCACTTTCAAGCATAATACTTTACTAATCAACCTAATTTCCTTTATATTTCTCAGCTTTATTTTTGGTACTGGGAATTGAACCCCAGGATGTTTTATCACTGAGCTCTATCCCCAGTCCTTATTGTTTTTTATTTTAAGACAGGGATTTGCCTCAAACTTGGGATCTTCCTGCCTCGGTCTCCCAAATCACTGTATCACAGGCATACAAAATTATAACTTCAGCAATCATTAGTAAACATTAAAAAATGGTCATTTTCTCTTTAAAGGCTTATTCTATTTTGTTTAATAAGAGTTATGATACCTGAAAATATGGGAAAGGATATATCTAACTAGATTTATGAATGACAAAATACATTCTAAAATTGTGATCATGTGGTTCATTGTTTTTCTTGAATGTAGTTGTGTTTTAGCATAAAATTTCCTGGGTATTTATAGGATAATATTTATTTAATACCTAATCCTTTTTAAAATTATCGTGAATATAGTCATTAAAATAAGGGAATATGGGGCGGGGTTGTGGCTCAGAGGTAGAGTGCTTGCCTAGCACATGTGAGGCACCGGGTTCAATTCTCAACACCACATGTGTTCATCTGTAACTAAAAATATTTTTTTAAAAATCGTAGGGAATAATTTCTGAATTGTGCTCCCTGTCCCTTCCCAAGAGGTATTAGAGATATTCTCCAACATGGCATCTGTGAATAAACAAAACACATTTAAGCCCTTCATAATATTACAGAGCTAAAAACAGCTATATTTGGGAAGAGAACTAATTTCAGCACATAAAAGCCTTTTCAGGGTGTAAGCATTTAAGCATAGAACCAGATTGCAATTCACTTGCTTAAAAAAACAAAAAGACCACTTAACATCAAAGGCTCAGATATTTTCTTGTTTCATTATTTTTATTTTGTTTAGTAGATCAGCGTTCACACAGTTACTTTATATGCATCTGCAAGGCACTTCCAGGAAATGAAGATGTCTAAAATATTACCAGTGATACCTATAAAAAGCTCCACTTTTATAAATGGATAAAAATGTATTTATTAGCTTGTAAAGAATTTATTTTTAGGCTTAAACTTTTTATTACCAAACAGTTTTGCTCTTAAGAAATTTCTACCAGAAAACAAATAGTTGGTTTTTTATAATGGTGTAACAGGTTGAAGTCTATAGATTTTTTTCCCTCCACATAACAGAATTCACAGCAATTTGAACAACAACAAAAAAAATGGTGAACAAGTTGAATACAACTTGTTGACAGTTGCATCTGCTTTAATAAGGCTCAAAGAATCATAATGTGGGTAAGTTACCATTTTGTATGCTGAGAGACCTCCAAAGAAAAGTATCCTATTTGGAGATGTGAAATGATAATTCTGAAGACATTGCCATGTCAAAGCAATATTGAATTGTAGTCTTGGGATAATGTTGAAATGTAATAAGGTTCAAAGATGAGTTACTAAAGCTGTTTTGATATTTATGAAAACAGCTCTTAATTTTATGATAGAAAATGTTCTATGATTTAATAGTCTTTTTATTTAGGTGTGAAATTTCAGCTCTTGAAAGGTCTTCCCTTACCCAAAAATTTATATATGGGAAATGGCCTATTTTATGGGAATAATTTCTGCAGTTTTTCATATTGGACTTGAAGAATGTTGGCCATTTAATAGTGATTTTTCTTCCATTTTTTCAATTGCTAGATTGAATACTATGAGTTTTGCATATTTAAAGCCAAAATGGATGCTATCTTCCAAACTAGAAATTTGTATCTGTTTGGCCCCCTCATTTTGTTATCTTTTGTTGGTGCTGGAGATTGAACCAGCTGTTTTTATTTTTTGAGAGTGTCTCATTAAGTTGCTGAGGCTGGCCTTGAATTTGTAATCCCCCTGCCTCAGCCTCCTGAGCCTTTGGAATTACAGGCATGCATCACCACACCCAACTTCTGGTCCTCTCATTTTGTACATGAATAATCAAATTTATCCTTTAGAGCCAGATCTTACACATTTCCCTGCTTGGTCAGCCGAGATGCCTTAAAAGCATAGAAACTACTAGGTTAGCATCCCAGTAATGCCACATTTCAATCTCTGAAGAATGGATACATGATATATTTTTGTTAAGGTGTTTTCATTCAGCCAGTTTCAGGAACTGAGGCATTAGAGGGCAGTAATCAAATATTCCTGCTGTCAGTACAGTTTATGTGTGACAGAACATTCCTTATACTCATCAGCACAATAAAAACAATTTGTTTTTCCTGTATAACCAAGAAATAATCAGTGAAACCTGTGCTACATGCTTGGTGATAGTATGATATTTTAGATCTGATCAGGAATAGTCATTTTAGCTTTGACAATATTTTACTGAATTGTTGTTCTGGGTTTGAAACCCAATTTTCTGGTTCCATAAGCTTAAAAAAAAAAAAGTAAAAACATGGATGCCAAACTTAAGAATCAGGTAACTTCTAAGGAAGTCCTAAATCTCACCGGAAGGTCACTCAACCTAGATGTGGCTTAAAAAAATTTTTTAGCTGCAGCTTTTTGTAGTAGCTAACATTAGTTTAAAGAAGAATACCATAAATCAATATTTTCAGTTTTGTCATTTAACATCCATTTATTCAACTAGTACTTGAGTGCTTTTTAAATAGTTTTGTTTTAGATGGACAGAATTTATTTTTATTTTTTTACGTGTTGCTAAGGATTGATCCCAGGGCTTCACATGCGCTAGGCAAGCACTCTGCCACTGAGCTCCAGCCCAAGACCCTGTATTTGAGTCTTATGAATAGTATGGGTACTAATTCTTTTAGGGGTGTGGAACAGAGTGTCTTCAAAGGAACCGGTTACTTTTGTAGCCAAGTTTCAATTCATTTTGGGATTTTTCACTACAAGTGTTCAGCCATTTTAAACTCATGTCCTCTTAAAAAATAAATCTTTTTATTTTCTTAATGGCAAAATTCAACAGTTTTTAAATCAAACCAAGGATGATTTTTTAATGGGGTTTTTCATTAATTGAGAATCACTTCAGTAATCTACAAAACAAATATGAAAAATGACAATACTATGAAATATTCTCATTAAAGTGAAGTGTCTTGAGAGTTTCAAGTACTATATTGGGCAGATTGACAATAACATTTCTTGTATTTAAACAGTGTTTTGCCATTTGGTTATCATTGTTAGCTACTGTGTAGCAATCAAATTTGAAGATTCTGTGGTTCTTATAATTTTGATATGGTAGTTGAGAAAATGTTTAAAACATTATTTAGATTATTAGTATTTAGAATCGAACATGCAAATTGTATGCCAATCACATGGTTTAATCTGCTTTGCATGGGTTGAACAGAAAGCCTTGCTTTTAAAGGATACAAGTAGGCATATACAATTTAAATAGTTTTTATAATGAACTTTTAACGTACTTTGAAATTGTTTACAGTTATGGGGAGTTGCAAGAATAATGCAAAAAAACCTCCCATATCTGTTTTGCTCAGATTGGTCAGTAGTTAATATTATGACATGCATTCATCTCTTGTTCAGTACCCCAATTCTATAGATGCTTACTCAAATTCTGTATAAAATGGCATATTTGCATGTAACCTATATTATTTCATATATTTCATTCCAGATTACTTACAATATCTAGTACAATGTGAATGTTATGTAAATAGTGCTTAATTATACTGAAGTAATTGGGGAATAATAATAAATCTACATATTCAGTCTGCAGTTGGTTAAATTTGTTTGAACCCACAGATTTCTAGGGCCATCTATATGTGTTTTGTCAATTCTTTTTGAATGGTTAAGCAATGAGTTGCATACATTATGACCTTTAGTATTTGTGTTTTCCAATAACAAATATATACTTATATATAAATTATTATTGAACTCAGGAAATTAAACATTTGCCATCTATGGCCTACTTTTTAGAGCAATGACCTTTATAGCAATTTTCTTAATCAGTATCTAGTTTAAGATCACTAAACATATGTAATTGTCATTTCTGTTTAATCTTTTTTTTTTTTTCCTTTGTGGTGCTGACGATTGAGCCCAGGGCCTTGTGTATGCAAGACAAGCACTTACCAGCTGAGCTATATCCCCAGCCTTCTTTAGTCTCCTTTGATGTGGAAGTTTCCCAGTCCTTAAATTTCATGCTTACTCATCCAGTTTAGGTTTATGTTTTAGCTGAAAAGCTACAGAAATGGTCACTCATTCTAAGTCCAACTCATCCAGAGATGGCATGATGTTCATTTGCCCCTTATTGGTGATGTATGTATGTATGTCTTTTTTTTTTTTTTTTTTCTGGTACTAGAGGTTGATTAACCCAGGGTCTCTTAGCCACTACCACATCTCCCAGCCAGTTTTTTTGTTTTGTTTTTGTTGTTTTTGAGACAGGGTTTCACTAAGTTGCTGAGGTTGACCTTGAACTTGGGATCCTTCTGCCTCAGCCTCCTGAGGCACTTGGATTACAGGAATATGCCACCATGTCCAGCTAGTGATGTCAATTTTGATGGTGTGTTTTAGGTGTTGACCAGTTTCTCCACTGCGTAATTAATAATTTTTCTTTTGTAATTAGTACAAAAAATCATGACGTGAAAGCAGAGAGTAGAGCTCCAGGGTAGAGAGAAAGTTCTTAGAATTTACAAGTGCCTGGGTTGGTTTCCCAGCACCCACCCCTCAAAAGTCTTACTTTGAGACTGTAAATAAACCTTATTCAGTAATGTAAAATTTTATTAAAAAAACAAGTGTACAGAATGACAATACCATATAAAATGTTCTCAAAAAGTGTAGTGTCATAAGGGAGTTTAAAGTATTATATTGGGGGCAGGTTGACAATACTTTTAATCAGTTTTCCTCCAAAAACTGCCCTTCCATTTGAACCTGTTGATTTTTCCCTGAACCAGCAATATTTTTCCTTATTAGCTAGTGTTTTTCAATGTTTATTGCTCAACGTAAATGGGTACTCTTTCTGTGTCTCAAAGTTTAATTATGTTTGGAAACAACTGGGAAGTATTAACTTTCTCTCCACACTGTTTTTCCCCCCATTTGTAAGCAGCTTACTAGTGAGTGTATTTCGATAAGACTATTTGGAACATTAAAGTGCCTTTTTAGCAAGTTTTCCCAATATAAAATAATGTACTTTTGTCAGTAATGACTGTCAATTCTTAGCCTACAGGGAAAGAAACCAAAAAACCTGCTCCATCCACACAGTTACATTGTATAGGAACTTAAATTTTAATATGAACCACTGTAACCTACTGGAAATAACTGTTGGTTTACTTAATCAAGTGAGGTTTTTGTTTTTTGAGGGACACGGGTTCAAGGTGCACTTTACCACTAAGCTACATCTGCAACCCTTATGATTATTTTGAGACAGGGTTTCCCTGAGATGATTACGCTGGCCTTGAACTTGCAATACTCCACCTTAGCTTCCCAAGTGGCTGAAGTTGTAGATGTTGTGCCACTGTGACCTGCAAATTATTCAGTATTTTACAAGAGTTTTTTTTTTAAAAATCAATGATCTCTTTAAAAATAACTTAGAAAATGTGTCAAAAAGATCATCTAAATAAATTGTGTTGGCTAATGTTGTGTTTAAACAACTATTAGATAAGTGAGCTGGTCCATTGTGAATTTGAATCTCCTGAATTGATAATTGAGATTTAAAGAACCAGTACTCACAAAAAGTCAATATTCAAGTTCAGTTAAAATAAAATTTATATTAAATTTTATCTCAGGTTTAGCAAGGGAAGGGGTGGTTCTTTGCCATGTTCCTCAACTACAAGGACAGAACTTTATTCAGTATCTGTGTTAATGTAATATTGGCCTAATAATCTAGAGTAGAAGTGATATTTTTTAAATAATCTTAAAGAAATCAAGGAATTTGCAGGTTACTCAAAAATTGTAGTATGTAAGAATAGGAATGACAGAATTTGGAGGTGGGCATTTATGACTGCTGGGACCAAAAGCTCTTCCATTAAATTACGGTGGCAGTTAATTAAGCAAGTTGTTCAACTATTTTCTTCTCAATTTTTTAAAATTCTGATAGATCTCGAATGAGTTTCAAGAAAATGTATAGTGAATACCCATGTAACTTCCACATAGGCTCAGTGTTACTTATGGTTTGCTATGGACAGCTTATATAGAATATTTTCCTATAGAACCAACCATTAACCCATTTTTAAAATTTATTTATTTTTCTCACTTTTTTTTTTAAGAAACAAAAATTTAATGACTGGCATAAGGTAATGGCTAAAAGATCAACTACAATAATTGCTTAGACACTGTTTTTACACCATACAAAATACTTTGTAAAACGAGGCTGTCAATATCAGGAGAGTTTTAGTCCTATTTTTTTTTTAATTAATAAGCTTTATCTTTGCAGCAATTTAGGTATATAGATAAATTGATTGTAAAGCACACAGTGTTCCCATATGCCACTCATCCTCCCTCACCTGTGGCAGTTTGCTCTTATTAACATCTCACATAAGGGTGGCACATTTGCATTAACCCATTTTAAAGGAACAATAATGTTCTAATTTAATCCTTTTTTCCCTTGTTCTAGATTATTTTTTTAAATTCTATTACTGATTAAATTACTTGACATCACAACAATGATCTTTTTCTGTTATTCTTTGTGTGTTAGTTTATCGCATTTCATACTGTTTTCAACTTGATGCTCCCCTGTCAAAAGAGAAAACTAATATGAGCTCATGTTGTTTGTAAGTTAAGACAAATGGAAAAGTACATCGAAGTATTCTAGACCAGAGTTGTCTTTAGAATTGTCCTTAGAGTAAGGGAACAGAAAGGGGAACTTAAAAAATATTTTTATTTTAACCTATTTTACTTTAAATTTTAATGTATTTGCAGTTAGTTAAGATTTCCCAAACTATTCATGGAATTAACTTGGCAGTTCGTTTTAAGTATGCAGTTTTTTCAGTTATTATATTTTAAATGTAGATCTATAGTATTACTTAAGATACTTTTGGAGGTAACAATGTTTTCTGAATGAGATTTTTTTATAAATAAAAAAGTTACCTTTAAAAATTTTTTATTGTAGATTCTTCATTTTTTGCAGTTATTATCTCAGTAATTTGTAACATTGGGTCTTGAATATATTCCATGCACTGATTAGTACTTATGGATCATTACAACTTAAAATTAGTCAAATTTACCCTTTGATGTAGGAATGTATAATTCCCATTACCTTAAGATATTCAGTTTTTCTGAGACTTAGAGTGGTTTAGGCTTAAATTACTGGGAAATAAATGGGAAAGCTAGGGATTTAAACTCTGGAATTCTAATTCCCTAATCTAGGCTCCTAATCACTAGCCACTACACTAAAGAAATTTAGAGTATAGTACAGTTATGGAAATAGGTAATACAGTGGGTTTATAAATGACTCCCTTTTTCTTTGTTCAACAGTTTCCGGATTTTTTGTTTTTGGGTACCTGGGATTGAAGCTAGGGGAACGTAACCACTGAGCCATATCCCCAACACTTTTTTCAAAATTTTGAGACAATAAGTTGCTTAGGGCTTTGCTAAATTGCTGAAGTTGGCTTTGAACTTGGTATCCTCCTGCCTCAGTACCCCAAGTCGCTGGTATTACAAGTATGTGCCACTATACCTAGCTTATTTAACATATTCCTGTATATTTTATTTGTCTTCATATTAAGTTTGTCAGGATTTTGGCATATATTTGGAAAAATAGACTTTTATGAGCAATCAGTCAAAAAAATTGCTTTAATGGAATTTTCAGCAAATCTTTTAGAAGATGGCGTGGTGCAGTAACTTCCATGCAAACAAAAATTAGGCTTCATACAAAATTGTTCATTTAATTAAGCAAGTGCAATTTTTTTTCTTCGCAATTTTTTTTTATTCTGATAGATCTCGAGTGAGTTTCAAGAAAATGTATAGTGAATACCCAGTCACTATTCAGATTGAATCCAAGGGCACTCTACCAGTGAGCACTCTACCGCCCCCCAAGTCTAACTCCTTGAGTTGCCCAAGTTTACCTAGAATTTGCTGTTCTCCTGCTTCAGCCTCCTGAGTTGCTGGGCATGTGCCACTGTTTTCAGTGTGTTTTAAAAATACTATCTAGAATTTTACTTGTTGCTTTTCCATGCACTGCACCCCTTTAGTCTTTTAAATTTTTAGCTGTATTTGGATCTAATTTCAAATAATAGTAATTTTGTGCATAAGATGGCTAGGGCTTTGTAATTTGGGGGCTTTTGTTAAATTCATAAGAACACTTTTTAACCACTCGATATTGTGAGTTGTATCTTTATCATGTGTTTCTAATTTAGCCAAAATGAAGTATTTAAGTGGAGAATTATATCCTTTTAATTTGTCTTAATACTCTTTCAAAAAAAAAGTATTGAAGTCTTAAATGTTTCTGAGAGGCTATAGACTAGACTACTCATTGTTAATATGTTCTTTTTTGGGGTGGGGAAGACATTAATATTTGAGATTATGAAACAACTTCATGCAAAAATAGAAATGAATGATTGACATCAGAGGCATATCTAGCTGTCTTTAAAATATTAGAAAATTATCTGTAGTTTATGGGAAAATCATATTTATTGAAACTAGATCAGCATTTTCACTTATTGGTAATAGATGGTTTATCAGGCCTAGATATTGAAAATAAACTTTTTTAACATCGTCAGTCCATGTCACTGAAAACTGAAATATATTCTTTAGGCAATTACCTGATAAAATTCATCAATTTTATTGTAAGTAAACCATCATGAGAGTATGTCAAAATTTGAATTATTCATTGGTACCAAAATTTGCAATTCCAAGATTCTCACAATTCAACTATAGTTTGGTGTGTATGTAAGTACATATTTATTTATGTGTTTATTGTCTGTACTGGGAATTGAACTTAAACTTTTGAATTCTACTACTGAGGTACATTCATAGCCCCTTTTATTTCATTTTGAAAGACAGTGTCCTCGAACTTGGGATCCTCCTACTTCAGCCTCCCAAGTAGCTGGAATTACAG
Organism: Marmota monax; assembly: GCF_021218885.2. Lineage (NCBI taxonomy): Eukaryota > Metazoa > Chordata > Mammalia > Rodentia > Sciuridae > Marmota > Marmota monax. Next base: position 249,692 of record NW_026692072.1, on the reverse strand, counting down.
ATGTGTGTACTACACTTGGCAGAACTGTGGAAGTTTACTTAAAAGTGATCAGTGATGGTTATTCTAAGATACTTTATAGATATAAAGAATATCTATTAAAAAAGAGTGTATAAGATATAGTTTGTGACTTTTAGGAGTCTATACAAATTTATACAGGCAGAATTTTTAAACAAACCCTCTGGGTGAGTACTTTTACATGTGAAAGCATAGTTCTTAAAAGTACCCCCATGGTAAGTTTTTAGTAGAATGAAATTTACAAGTGCCTGTTGGTGTATTTGCCTTGGTTATATTATGAAAAAGTTCCCCAAGTTTTAAACTCTTTCAGTACTACAATTGACTTGGCTTTATAGATTTTCAAAAAAGTCATTTGGAACTATTTCAGGCTCCACACCATCTGTGTACTTTCATAGGTTTAACATCGTAGGTTAAAAAGAAAAAAGTCTCCTTTCAGATTTGGAGGTGGGTGGGTAACTGGGACTTGAACTCAGGAGTAGCTTAACCACTGAGCTACATCCCTGCTCCTTTTTATTTTGAAGCAGAGTCTGGCTAAGTTGTCCAGGTTGGCCTCAAAATTGTGATCCTCTTGCCTCAGTCTCCCAAGTCTCTGGGATTGTAGGCAAACACCATTATATGTGACTTGTTTCAAAGTCTTGGTTTCACTTTACATATCAAAAAAAAAAATTGTCTTCCTAAACTGCTTCTAAAATTTGTTAAACTTCCAGTATCTACTTAGTAAACACATACCATGTGTTAGGTGTTGTGGACACCTCAGTAAAGAAATTTATTGTTTGATATAGGAGATGATTACATAGAGAAAATTTGGGGAGAGTAGATAAGGAAATCCTCTTAAAGAATTAAAACTTCTGAACAAAGGTTGGAAGTAGAGAACTTCAAATATAGAGACCCTACAGAGAAAGGAAAACCATGCTTTAATTGAGTTGAAGAAATTTAGCCTGATGGTTTTTATGTGGAATATTGCTTCTAGTCTTTCTAGTGTTATAAACAGATGATTGTGGCTATTTTATAATTTTTTTCTTATTAGGAATATGTGAGTATAATAATCTAATAGTTAATCTACAATTGCAGCTAGACTGGGAATAAAACTGGAGAAAATTCAAGAATACATGAAATTTTATAATGGCTAAAGCAATAAAGTGAATATAATTTTGCTCTAGAAAAAGTTGAGAGTTGCATATATAATTCTGGACCCATATTTTGTTAACAAGTGCAGACTTCCTATTTAATTCTCAGTTGCATATTGGTTAGAAATTATGTTGGTTTCATTAATTTTTAATTTTATATTTGAATCTTAAAGAATTAAGCTGTAAAACCTTCTTAATAGTCTTCATACAGTTTGAAGAAAATGTGACATTAAAATAACCAGAAGTTTCATTTTTAGAGAGAAATCCTTTTCTAACGGAGAATAGTTTTTTTCCATAGTAAGCAAAACTTGGAGCAATTGCATGAAACAATTTGATGCATAGAAATATTTTCACCATGGATAACATGTTTTTACTAGTTCAAAGACACTACATCATCAAGTGTTTAGCTTATGCAATGTTGTACAGTTCCCAAGTTATTCTGATTAGGAAAAGAAAAAATTGTTCATTTAGTATGCATTTTGTAATGAAAAAACATGAAACTTTGCCCCCTCTTTTGGTTAAAACTTAGGTTAACACACAGATGTATTTTAAATGGGACAGTTGTACCAAAGGAACAAAGAATAACCCAGATTAAAAGATACAACTTAATATTTTTTGATCCTACTATCAAAACTTGAAATAATGTAGAATCCTGAAACTAGTGTCTTGATATCTTCTGAATACCTTTGAAATAATTAAAAACCTTCAAAATACCTGAACACCTGTGAAATACATAAATATTGTAAACAGTGGTTTCCATACATCTGTCAAAAATTAAATCAGTTGATTATGTTTTCAAAGTTTTTAATTTTCTTGATTTATGAAACCAAAAAATTTGTCAGGGTAGATTGCTTATCTAGGCAATGTGTTATGAAGAGGAAAGTATTCAGAAGAATTTGTAAGAGGAAATATTAATAAGAAATTGATGTGATATTTTTGAAAGATGGTGTTAAGTGAAATGTCTTCATAGCATTAAAAGTGGTTGAGGATTATAGTGGAACTTTGATCACTGAGTTTGTAACCTGGTTTTTATTCAGGTTTGTCTACTTTTCTAGACTCCAAAAACATTAAAATAAGCAGGGTTCTATTCCAGGAAGAAATAGGATTTTTTTTAATCGGTGATTTTTTTTTCATGAATTTATATCTGTATCCCTAGTAATTATATGAAAAGTTGACATTTTTATGTTTTAAGAATCATTTGTTTCTGTAACAGTTCACGTAGGCTGATTGATAAATAATGGATACTAAGATATCATCAGGTATACATTTTTGTGCATAATATTTGCTGAACAGATAATCAATCTATACAGTAAAGTTGCTTCCCCAGTCCCACTCCCCTGGTGTTCCTTAAACTTTTAATCCAGAAACATACTCATCTTACACTTTTTTTTTTACATTTTTATCTACCTAACCATATTTCTATAGAAAGCAGTTTCACTAGCTCCTTTGCTTTCTTCAAATCTTTACAGAAATGTTGCTCTCTCAGTGAGATCTGTGTCTACCATATTTAAAATTGCCACCCCCATTCTCAACACCGAAGAACTCCTCTTCTTTTACCATCCTCTCCTTTTCATCTAGTAATACCACCTTCTAACATACTGAACAATTTACTGATTGTGCTTCTAATTTGTCTCTTGCACATTGATATGCTAGAACAATGCTTGCATATAGTAGCATTATAAATATTTGTTGAATGAAAAATCCATGATGGGGAATAATAACATTTTCTACCTTGAATTCTAATTTCCATAAATAGTATAGCTTTTATGATATCAGTGTACAACAGAGTAGTATTTTCATAAATATAAAATTGTAAGTGGCCAGTATCATCACTGTTAACATTGGATTAATTTTTAAAAAATCTGTCTTATATAAAGAACACTAAAAAGAATGTTTATTGGGCAGGATAGAATTAGGGTAGCTATTCGGGAGGCTGAAGCTAGAGGCCCATCTGAATGGCCTAATACACCAATATTTAAGTATTTTTGAATAAGATTCTTTGACATTTAGAATTAGCTTAATGTATGACAAGAGAAAGATTTATTTTTTAAAATGATTATCCAATTAAATTAATTAGCATTTTAAGTTTTCTTACTTGGTGGGAGAAGGGGGCAGATACTGGGGCAGGAACCCAGGGATGCTTTTTATCCCCTGTCCTTTCTATTTTTTTTTTATTTTTGGGCAGTGTCTCATAAGTTGCTGAGGCCAGCCTTGAATTTGTTGTGATCCTACTGCCTTATGCTTCTGAGTTGGGATTATAGCAATGTGCCACCACATCTGGCTTTCTTACTTTAAATTATACCTCTTAATGGAGAATATTTTCCTAGCCCAATATATAAAATTTTATACATATATATTGAGTAAAATTTCTGATATAGTTGAATGTGAACATAAAATGATAAAACCTTGACTTATCACATGTTGGTTTGTAAAATTTCATGGGTTGTTTTCTCAAAGTAGTGAAGTATAAACATTTTAACTTCATTTTTCCTTGACAAGTTTAACTAATTTTGTTTTATTTACGTAGTGCCAAAATCTAATTTGAGTGGAAAATTGGGACATTTATATATTCAAAAATATATAAATTCCTGTTTTAAAGTTATCATTTAGATTTCTTTTCAAAAAATATATAAAATACATGAATCTAGCTTTCACTTTTTAAAAAAATACAGTCAATCTGTGTTAAATCTTTTTCATTTGCTTAATAATTTTTATCTTGTAGAAATCAGTTTTACTGTTTTTATCTTGTGGGTTTTTGTTGTTGTTGTTGTTTTGTTTTGTTTTTTGTTTTACCCAGAACTTTCATATAGGCACAACAAATATTAAAAGTTAATTCAGATTGCTGGGTTTATAAAATCTCTCAAAGTACTTAACTAATTACACTTATTTGGAAATCCCATAATTTAGGAAATATATTTGATTAATTGGATTCCAATTTTATATTTTACCTCTGGAATTTAACGTTTCAATGAACATTGGATTTTAGAGTTAGTTGCTTTTCAAGAACGTCTTATATTTGAAGAATTAACTACACAGTAAGAAATTGCCAGGCCAATATCTAACTGAGAGGAAAAAGAAAAGGGACACAGATAAGCAAAATTCTTGAATTGTTTTACATTGCCAAACTGGAAGAACATGAGTTGTAATTTTGAAGGCTTCTAGAAGCTCAGGCAGCAAAAGTCAAAATCTAAGGCCTGCTCAGGGTGATGTGCCCAATGGAACTTGCACTTGCCTTAATGTTGTGTGCCCAAAAGGCTGTAGACTGGTGACAAGAAACCAGAAGAAAATCTATGTTGTTTTACAACTCATGAGGGACTAAGCAAAGTTGCGTTCATCTGAGAAGACTGGAAAGGGGAAATCCTGAGATGTTGTAACAGTTGTTGCATGGATTTGTGGAAATGAACATAACAGGTGTTCAGCAAAACTGCAGCCCTGAATTTAAGATGAATCTGTCTGAATAATGCACTGGGTGCTTGGTAATGACTTACTGAGACTTCACTGGAGTGATGCCACCTACCTTGTAGGCTTCAAAGAAGCTCCACAAATAATCTTCAGAGGAAAAGGAGCAATTCAGTTAGAAACTAAGCATATAAGGAAACTGCATGTAGCAGAAACCTCCACATATTTCAGAGACTAGAATTAAGGTTGAATTAGATTAATAACGGATTAGACACAGGTGAAGAGAGAATTGGAGAACTGAAGGAATCCTATTTGAAGGTTAAGGAGACAATGAAATTGTAAATACAAAAAAATGCTTAAGAGATAGAAAAGAGAAAATGAAATTATGCCTAATTGAAGTTCTAAGAGTTGAGATAATGCTGGTCAGAAACAATTTCTTGAAGAGAGAGATTCCAGGAATTTTCCCAGATTATTGAAGATTTAAATGAAGAAATTCAGGATGCTCATTGATTCCCAGAAGCGTTTAAAAAAATAGTCCACATATGAAAATGAAGTTACAGAAAACTAAAGATTAAAAAGATTTATAGAAGCGGGTGCATTTAAAAGAATGACCTTCAAAGGAATGGTGGTTAGGTCACTATCTTCTCAACAGCAATACAGGAATCCAGAATACAGTGGAAATAAGAGTATGTCAGTTTTTAATGTTCTAACTGGAGAACAAGATATTTAAGTTATGGTAGTGAAAAAAAGACATGTTTAGGCAAGGTTAATAAAATAACATTGGCAAAGTTCATTTTTTGGTACATTTCCAATTGCATGTAACTGAAACAAATGTGTGCATATATACAGTATGTATATATTTAAGAATAAGAAACTCCGTTTCTATTGTGTTACTCTTCGTGGTTTGTGGTTTGGGAATACAACCGAGAGTCTTGTGGGTACTAGGCATACACTGTACTGCTAAGCTATAGCTCCACACTTTGTTTTCTTAATAAGCTTTCTCCCCTGCTAGACATTCAGTTCAAAGTTTTCAAAGTAAAAGGACTTTTATTACAATTATAATTGATAGTATATTTTTCACTCTTTCTTTTTCAGGGCAAAGTTGATTATTAATTTTATTTTTATGTTTCTTAATTTGTAAGTAGACATAAATTTTGTTTTGGTGCCAGTAATTATAGTTTATGGCACCAAACAAGTAATTTCTGTTTTATTTAAAGTCAAATTTTTACCCAGGCATATTCATTTGGTGACTTTGTATATGTTTAATAGTATATACACTTTTACTTGGTTGGAAATTAATGTCTTTAATAATCTTAGGTTACACCAGTATCTCCATTAATTAGTATCTTATTTTTATGTTTGAAAATTACCTGACTACAGAGATTTTTATAATAGTGCCTCTGTTCTTTTTTGTATTTAGGTTAATAGTTTTTAATTGTTTTTTATGCTTTATTTGTTTTAAGGTTGATAGGGTCTCTTTAATTTTTTAAATTTTTATCACAAAATAAAGGTGTCAATATGTTGCCCAGTTTGGCTCAGAACTCCAGGGCTCACGAAATCCACTGCCTTTGCCTCCTCAGTAGTTGGAACTACAGGCAGGTGTGTGCTATCTGTTCTGACTTAATACGGTTTTTTTTGGTTTTGTTTTTGTGGTAATGAGCATTGAACCTAAGGCCTTAACAAGCACTCAACCACTAAGCTACATCCCCACCTAGTTGAGTTTTTTTTTAAGTGCTTAAATTCTACTAGGTGTTTAGAGGCTGTGATGTAATCCTTTGCCTCAAAAAGGTTGTGGCTCAGGGTTAGAGCGCTTGCCTAGCATGTGTGAGGCACTCACTGGGTTTGATCCTCAGCACACATAAATAAATAAAGGTGATGTGTCCATCTACAACTAAAAATATTTTTAAAAATTATTATTAGGTAACTTAAGTTTATAGATGTAATTTCTGCATACATAATGTATATCCTATTTCTCTTGCACATTTTTTGTAATATTTGTTTTGAGAAATGATGGTGAAAATACAGGAATGTTTAACATGTAAAAATAGCTAAAAAGGTTATGTATCACCTAAAGAGAAGTTTAAAAATAATTTTAATGAGGTTCAAAAATTAGAAGATATGAAAGGGACCTACAGTGAAAAGTCACGTACACTAGGTCTTTGAGACACTAGGTCTCTTCCCCAGTGATAATGTTCAGTTTTGTCCCTAGAAATGTTTAATTTACACACATGAATGTTTTTCTTTTTTACATTAATAGATGTCTATTGAATTTGTTTTGTATCTTTTTCCCTCCTTTCTTAACAAAGTACAATTTGGAAATCTGGGTTCTTCTTTTTTTTTTTTTTAACAAGCAAACAATATTCCTTATTTTGTTTAACATCTCTACTATTGACGGACACTTAAGTTCTTCACCAACTTATTTTATTACATTATTGCAGTGAGTAATTATATACATGCCACCTCTGTTTGTGTAAATATTTCTATAAATTAAATTCCTAGATTTGCAATTGCTGGATTAAGGAGTTTTTGAGATTTTAAACAATATTTATACATCCAAATGATCTTGTACACGTCACAATTTTAAATTCCATCCATAATTCTTGAAACAGTTTACCTACTGTGACTTCTACCCACAATGTATTTTTACACTTAAATTTTGCCAGTACTCATGAGTAAAATAATGCTCATGTTAGTGTGATTTTCATTTTTATTTCTCTTTGGAGATTGAGAATATTTTCATATGTTTGAGATTTCTTTTTCTGAGAATTAGTCTTGGTTCATTTTTCTGTTTTTATTTCCTTTATTTGCAGGAACACATTAGAGAAATTAAGGGAAACTTTAGCACACTTTGCTATTTAAAAACTTAGATAAGTTTGGGGTTGGGGATATAGCTCAGTTGGTAGTGTGCTTGCCTCACTTGCACAAGGCTCTGGGTTTGATTCCCAGCACTACAGACAACAAGAACAACAACAAAAGAACAGATAATTTTGGTATAACATTTAAATAATCAACAAATAATCACATAATTTTTATGTGTATGTGTTAACTTTTGTTATACTTCTTTTTTCTCAATGTGTGAGTCAAGGGAATGATACTTTCTTAGATGAAAAACCAATATTTTCTTTTGTTATTTGGATATTCTTAAATATGCCATGCTTTAAGTTTTCTTTCAACTGCATGTTTTATGCCTAGGTTTTTAGTGGGCCAAACCTTCATTTCATATTTAGATTAAACCTAAATATGAAATTATTTTTCTAATATAACTTCTAAGTTGCTTTTTTTATAGATTTGCAGCTCAACATTAGACATGTAGTGGAATTGTATTGTATGTGAAATAGTTTTAAGTAGATTTTATAGCATGTTTCTCTTGCTAGTTGTATTTTTCCCCTCCTGAAATTGATTTGCCTTTAAAATACTTGTGAAGGTAAACAAATCCCAGTAATTTCTTGAGCAATTCAATAGCTTATTTTATAGAAATTAATAGACATAAAAATTGTGAATACATCTTTCAAGAATCATGGAGATCCCTTTCAACTAAGTTTTATATTTATCTAACTACTTAATATAAAACATTTCAAAATGAGTTTTTCTTTTCGGGAGGTTTTCTGAAGTACAAACCCTCCTATCCGGCAATGATTTTTTTTTTTTTTTTTTGTGCCAGGGATTGAACTCAGGGGCACTGGACTACTGAGCCACAGGCCCAGCCCTATTTTGTATTTTATTTACAGGGTCTCACTGAGTGCCTTAGTGCCTCGATTTTGCTGAGGCTAGCTTTGAACTCGTAATTCTTCTGTCTTGGCCTCCTAAGCCACTGGGATTACAGGCATGTGCCACCATACCAGCTCCAGCGATGAATTTTAACTATAACAATTTGAAAGTCTGTCCTTAGGTTATTTTTACACCTTGCTTGTATGCATATTGTGGGAGTATGGTGGGATGTGGGGAGGGGAACAGAATGATGGTTTGCGGCCTGTTCTCTGTCCTTCCTCATATATAGGTGGTGATTGAGAAAGGGCTGCCAGGAGATCCACTGCTTTGAGTAATTGAGCATTAGGAAACTGTTATTTTACTATTTTTCTACATATTACAGCTTTTCATAATCTCTTCAGTCCACTGTAATTGGTTATATTAAAACTGGTCAAAATTAGAACCATATGTTAGAATCAACTAGAAATAATGACCATTGTATTTGTTAGATTATAGGAAATAACCCCATTGCCACCACAATTTATTGGCTTAAGTATTGCCATCTTTTTAGTTGGTGATGGACCTTTAATTAGTGAATAAAATTTTATTAATTTGTATGTGGTGCTGAGAATCAAACCCAGTACCTCACATGCAAGGCAAGTACTCACCACTGAGTCCCCCAAGTATTGCCATCTTGACCTAAAGGTCACTAGTCAGTTTTTCCCCTTTAATTTTCTTTACAATTCTGATCTTTGTTTCTCATCTATTAAAAACCTTGATGGCAGCATTCCATATGTAATTTTAACTTAATTCTTTTCTTTTAACGGTATCAGTTTGGAAAATGTTATCACATATTTGGAGGAAATAAACTGTGAAATGAAAATAAAAAATTTTAAATATTGTAAGAAATTTTGAGGGAACATAGGGCATGCTTTTGTGCCTCTAAATATAGTTGTTTGGAGAAATGTAGTCAGGAATTTATGAGTAAGTGGGAAATCTTTTTTTAGGTACTTAATATATTGTTTTACAACTATTCTAGTGATAAAATTCAAATTTTCAGTTAGGACTCAGTACGTTAAAAGAGGGCCAAAATTTCAGTTTTAAAACAAGACTTGTAGGGGTTGGGGTTATGGCTCAGCGGTGGAGCACTTGCCTTGCACATGCAAGGCCCTGGTTTCTATCCTCAGCACCATGTAAAAATAAATAAAGTTAAAAAAACAAAAACAAGCCTTGTAGAAGAAAAAATATATTTCTCAATCTTTGTGATTCTTCTAGAATATAATATTATTTTAATATTTATTTTTAGTTGTAGTGGGACACAATGCCTTTATTTATTTATTTTTTTGTGGTGCTGAGGCTCAAACCCAGAGCCTCGCATGTGCTAGGCGAGCACTCTACACTCTACTGCTGAGCCACAACCCCAGCCCTAGAATATAATATTTTTAACAATTTTTTCTTTGGCTTTTAGAAGGATTATTTGTTAGCTGTTTTTTACCTCTTCACATCTCCACTTTCAAAATCCCTAATTTCTCAATTGTTCCTTGGCTATTTGAAGCAAAATTGCTTGAGAAATAGAACCATTTTCCATTCAAGAGAATTAGTGGAAAAATGGAATTGACTTACCTATATTCATGGAAAGATATTAATCATGTGAAATTACTAATTTTTAAATCCACATTAGAGTTTTAATCAGTCTTTTATTTCATAAATCATTTTAGTCCAAACTGACTGAAATCATAATACTTAGCACTCTTTATAAACCTGTAACTGTTTATTGAGTATCTGCTATATGTTGTCCACTGTTCTGGGTACGATGAAATAAAACACAAATGTCAATGCCTTTGTGGAATTTTCCAAATGATTTTAGCTTGCTTGTTTTCTAATATTCAAATAAGTAGAATAATACCTAGATTGGCTACTGAAAAAAAAATACAGTTATGGTAGACTTCCATTAATAATTGTTACTTGAGCTAAGTACATGACAAAGTTTTTGGAATTAAATAGCTAAATTTAAAAGGCAAGCATAATGGTATACTATTGAATGGAACATGAAAGAGAAGAGAGATGGGAAAAAAAGAACTGATCATGATTGTTAAAAAGAAAACAACATGGTATTTTTCTAGAAACATTAGAAAATTACAGTCATAAAGGGGGAAAAGTCCATATTTTACTTTTTATCTTTAAACCAAAATTGCTATTAACTTTTCTAGATATGTCTGTACAGCCTTAAAGCTTTTTTGTAGCTTATTTTTTTTTTCACATGGTAGTATATTTCTCTCTCATCCTCCCTCTCTCTAATTTGATTATTTGTTACTATGTTTTATAAACTCACTTTCTGGGGGGACGTGGGGGTCTGTTCATTACTGGGGATTGAACCAGGGCTTTGTGGATTCTAGGCGAGCCCTCTACCACTAAGCTACATTTTAAATTTTATTTTGAACTGGGTATGGTGGTGCAGGCCAGTAATCCCAGCAGCTTGGGAGGGTGAGACAGGAGGATTCCAAGTTTGAGGCCAGCCTGGAATTTAGTGAGACTCTGACTCAAATAAAAAAGGGCTGGAGATATAGTTCAGAGGGTTTTAATCAGTCTTATTTTATTGAACCCTGGGTTCAATCTCTGTACCACATACACAAGAGTCTTGTGACAGAGTCTTTCAGAGTTGCCCAGACTGGCCTTAAACTTGAAATCTGCCTTCTGCATCAGCCTCCCAAGTAGTTGGGATTACAGGCTTGGCCTACCAAACTCACTTTTAGTGATGGCACAATATTCTAGATATATGTTGTTTAACCAGTCTTTTCTTCCATATTCATTGGTTTTCAAGAGTTTTGCTTTATAAGAAAGTAACAATTTTATTTCTGTATTTTTACACAGGTTTTTTAAGGCTTACTATTAGAATTTGAATTTCACTATCAAAGGTTGCTGGTATGATCTTTCAAATTGAGACAGATAATGATTTAAAAGCTGCTGCAAATTTTTAGAAAGAAAGGCTAACATGTAGTTTGTTTAAAACTACAGGGAACTGGGTTGAATAAATGTGTAATTTTGGTGCAAAAGATGATTGGGAGATTATCTGGTAGGCATTTTTTAAAAGGTACTTGAAATGAGATCATTGCAATAATAAAGTAAAAATAAGCTATAAATACAGGATTGAGAAGTCTGGAATTGGGTTATAATAGAAATAGTGATTATGCTATCTTGTGTAAAGCTGGCAGTGCTTAATCCTGACCTCAAATTAGGAGTAGCAGTTTTGGTTTTAAAAAACATGAAATATTTTAGTTCAAGAAATGTCTTATACCTGTGTAGAATGAGAACATTATTTATTTCTATAATAGTATGTTAAGCCATAAATACTGGAAGAGTGGGCAAGTTGCTTAAAAAATAGAAATGCAATCAGCTGAATTTGTATCTACTTCATTGTAGAAGTTTAATCCTGTTTTTTTTTTTAAAAAAAAGCCAAGTGAATTATAACTCACCATAGTAGCTAGTATAAATGTTATGCATTATTCCTCACTATAAAAGTATAAGTATAGCTAGACATCTTGGCTCTTGCCTGTAATCCCAGCAGCTCGGGAGGCTGAGACATGAGGATCCCAAATTCAAAGCCAGCCTCAGCAACTTAGAAAGGCACGTAACAATTCAGTAAGACCCTGTCTCTAAGTAAATAAATAAATATATGTTCTTATATAATAAAATATTTTTAAAAAGGGCTGGGGATATAGCTAAGTGTTAAGCGTCAATCTCTGGTACCAAAAAAGAAAAGTAAAAAAATAAAAAATAAAAATAAGAATTAAATTGTAACAAAATTGCATAAAGAAATATGCACATTCATTGATGTTACTGAAAACTCAGCTAAATGATATTCTTCTAGGAATTTCTATAAAAGTTGTGACGAAATTATCTGCAACTAGAAAGTTAATAAAGCTTTTGTCCAATGATAAATCAAGTACATTTTTTTTAAATAGCAATTTTCAAATTGCATACTCCCTGGTGAGTAGCAGATGAAAGAATTCTAAAGAGCTTTAAGTAAATGGTTTCTCCAGACTTTTTGGGAAATGAACTCAGCAAATGAGAGAGGATTGAGATTTTCTAAGGTAGTTCATGTCACAATCCTGGTTAAATTGTATTTTTGAATAATATTTTAACTTTGGAAGGATTTTTCTTATTATGATAATTCAGAAAAACTACAAACTGAGGTATCAGTACAGAATAGATTTATTTATTTGGTATTGGGGATTGAACCTGGAGATGCCTACTACTGAGGTACATCACGCCCATTTATTTTTTGAGACAGGGGGGTCTCAAAATTGCTTAGAGTCTTGCTAAATTGCTGAGACTGGCCTTAAATTTGGTGATCTACCTGCCTCAGCCTCCAGTCACTGGGATTACAGGCATATGCCACTGTACCCGGCATGATGATGTAGTTTTTAAGATCATTGTCTTATACCTGATCATCTGACCCCCCTGATAACTGGAGAATCTCAAACCATTGTACCCATTCTCATTTGAAATATCTGTGCCAGACATTAATTTTGAGGGATAACATGGTCTCCAGATGACATGATGAATGGCAGAGTAACAAAACCATTGAGTCATGAAATTATAGCCATTCATTCTTATCAAAACAATATTCTGATAGGACTCACTATCAAAATTAGGAAATCTACCAACATTTGGTTAACTATTAAAAATGTGACAGCAGCCAGTTTCATTGTAGTGCAAACATCAGGAAGTTTATTTATATGAACTAAGAGGTTACAACTTCACTGGCTGGTAGAATGTTATAGGACACCATTGTATATGTGATCCACTGTTGATTATGATGTGGCACACGACTATACTCACTTTTCTCAAAAAGTAAATACTCTGCTGAATTTTTCTTAACTCTAAAAATTTCAGATTAATTATCCTTTGAAAGGTGATGTTTGGAGTGATGTTGACAAACTATTTACAGAGAATTTATTCTTGAGTAAAAAATGCAGGCTGAAGCTATCTATACATGTTAAGTGAGGTCATTGACAGAGCCCTATAAATTTAGACAAAAATTTGGGTCACAGTTTTGCCTTTCAGCAGTCCTGGTTGAAATTAAGCTTTGTAGGTCTGGATAAGAATCTAAGAGCACTTAAAAACGGATTTGAAATGGGAATGTTTACATTCAGAGGAAAATATTAGTGATATTATGAAGAGTAATTTACTGTCCAAACTGTAATGATACTACAGAGAGGAATTTATTATAACTTTTCTTTCTCTTAAATTTTTTGTTTCTCTTCACTTGGGTAAAATTATTATGGAAATGTCACAGAAATTTGATAAACCCTCCCCTGGAATCAGTTTTGATCTATAGTTTTTTGGGGGGGTTGTTTTGTTAGTTGTAGATGGACACAATATCTTTGTTTTATTTATTTTTTATGTGGTGTTGAGGATTGAACCCAGTGCCTCACGAATATGAGGCAAGTGTTCATCCTCTGAGCTACAACCCCTGCCCTTGGCCTATAGTTTCTTTTATGTGCATTCCTCCTACATTTGTGTCTCTTGCACTCTAGATAGCCACATAAAAAGTGTGAATATACTCACTTTATATACACTTTAAAAATTTAATTTTACTTATTTATTTTTAAGAGTCTTGCTATGTTGCCCAGGCTGGCCTTGAACTTCTGAATTCAAGTGATCCTCTGCTTCAGCCTCCCTCGTGCTGGGACTTAGGTGTGCACCACTGCTCCTGGCTAGTAGATATTCTTAAAATTATTTTTAAACAATGCATTGTAAACCTATTTCCATTTGGTATTATATATCATTGCTTTTAAAGGGGTGGTGTGTGTATGTGTGTGTGTGTGTGTCTGTGGAAACCCATTCCATTGTTTAGACAAAGCATAACTTCCTTAATCATTATGCTATTAGTCATTTGTTTCCTAATTTTCTGTATTACAAGTTCTCTTTCAGTGAATATCCTCAGGCAAATTGTATGCTTGAGTAATATGGTAAGATGATTAAGAACTTGGTTGTGTGATCTTGGGCAAGTTACTAAATATGTCCATGTGCCTCAGTTTTCTCTTCTTTACATGGGGAATAATAGTACTCAATCTGAATGTTCTGAAGGATTAAATGAGTTTATGCATGCAAACTTGAGTACTGCTTACACATAAAGTATTTAATAAATGCTACTAGTATTAGCAGTGTTTTGTTATTAACTTCAACTTCTAAGAAAATGAATTGCTTCAATTTTTAAAATTTGTAATAAACGAGCATTGACTTTCTTATTGCCAGCTCCACTTTTCTTTTCTGTACCTTCATTCCTTTTGGCCTGTGGCATATTCCATTATCCACCAGGTCTCTTTATTATAGGTGAGATGTTTCTCCTCTTACCTCCAGTTCTCTTTGGAGTTTGCTTCCTTTGTCCTGCCTGGGAATGTATAATTTCAAAAAATGAGTCTTTGGTTGTCTGTATATTCTTAATTCCTTATGTATTAGATGCCCTAGGTATATATAAACATTTCTTTTAACACATGCTTATTTGAAAACAATCCCTTACTTCCTGACTTCAATCAATTTCTACCTACCTTATTTATAGTTGTACCTAAAGAAAGAGAAACTTTACAGCAACTCTCATAACATGTTTCATTTTTGTTCCCATAGGGGGAAAAAATCTACTTATTTATTTTTTTCTTCTTTTACATTATTGTTTTTTCTTACCTGCTGTCCCTTCCCAGTGCCCAGACCAGTATTTCCTCACAGATGACAGCAACAGCATCTTCACTGTTCTTGAAGCTAATACTTGCTTGCCTCATCTCACAGCACCAAAAGCTACCTATGTTCTCTCCAACCTGTATACCCCTCAGCCCCAAAACACTGTGATGAACCATCTTTCCCTACTTTTGTCATTGTTATCACCTACCATAAAAGCCTCAGTGACATCAAGGTTTTTTTGTGTTCAGATTTAACTCTGCTTGGCTTTCTGTGTCCTCTATAAGGGAGCTTCACCACAGTTGACCAACCTGTTTTTCTAGTACATATTGTTTCTCACATGGATGTCTTCAGTATTCCACAGAAAGTTTAAGAAATTCATGTTATTTCATTGACACACATGTTCTAACAATGACCTGGATTCCATCTATTCAGTGAAATTTTTTTTGTTATCTAATTTACATAGTCCTCCTTTTCCTCTGAATTTTATAGGGAGCATATATGAGACAATTTAAAAGTAAATTCAGTTCTGTGTTGGTTCCAGAATTAGTTTATGATTTCAACTAGGTTTTAAATGGGATTCAGGTTCATATTCCTGTATCCACTTACAAGTCCTAAGAACAAATGATAAATACTTTTTTGTATGTAATGCTGGAGATCAAACCCATATAGCCTATGTACAGAAAGCATGCACTCTACCACTGTGCTCCACTTCCCGACCACAACCAATAATTTTTAGTTGGCTCAAGAAATACCATATGATTAGTACAAAGAATCAAAAGCAAATTTAGTCTAGACCTAAAGATAAGCAGATTATTGTTTAGTACATTTTAATTTCAACCATCAAACAGTATAATTCAGTGGTCTATAATAATTTTCACTCATAGTTGGCAAATAATTCTATGGCACATTTATGTGCTTGAAGTGCTTAGAATCTATGAGATATCAATAGATTTGGGCCAACTACTAAGTCTAAGTTGACATACATGTACATGTAAGTATACATTTATATTTGTGTGTGTGTGTGTGTATATATATATATATATATATATATATATATATATAGAGAGAGAGAGAGAGAGAGAGAGAGAGAGCTATAATCTTTCAAAGCATAGTTTTCAGGGCATAAAAGGTTGAAAAGCACACACACACACACACACACATTGCAGTGCTTGGAATTGAATCCAGGGTCTTGTGCACGCTTGGCAAGCAGACTATCACTGAGCTATACCCCCATCCCCCTTTATGTCTATATTTAGGAAAATCATATATTATAGAAACTAAAATTTTTTGTAGGGAAAATTAGGAAATAGATGTGAAAAAGCTATAAATTATCTTTATTAGTTGTTGACCTGATCCCTCATGAAATATAACTCATCTGCCACTGCTTCTCCAGTGCTAGAGAAGAGCTTGCTGCATAGCAGGCACATACTTATTTGTTGAATAAAAATGGAATTTATTTGGGGCTGGAGTTGTGGCTCAGTGGCAGAGTGCTCGCCTAGCGCATGTGGGGGCACTGAGTTTGATCCTCAGCACCACATAAAAAATGAAATAAAGATTGTGTCTACCTACAATTTAAAAATAAATATATTTTTAAATGAATTTATTTGCAGAAACTCCTTTGCTGATAACTTTTCCTTAAAATTAGGAGTTGTTCTATGACTACTCCAGTGATTAAAGTCCTGCTTGTAGACCTTATAAAGTCATTCTTCATTGTTTTCCAAATTCATGTTTATATTCTATAATCTTTCAAAGCATAATTTTCAGGGCATAAAAGGTTGAAGAGCAGCCAAGGATTTCATTTGCTTTCAAGATTAAGTTAAGCTTTTTGGACAATCAGCAGAATCTATAACTTCTGTACCTCAACTAAATTTAAATTGATTAAGTCCCATAAAGAGTATATGTGTTATACTAAAGTTGTAGGAAACAGGAATGTAGGGCTGCAATTCACTGATTCATTCATCATATTTATTAAAACAACTGCCATATGAACTCAGGTGGATCCTAGCCCTACCTCTACTGTGTGGTCAGTACTGTGGAAAAATACAAACTTTGACTTGTCCCAAATGGTTATTGTGTAAAAATGTAAACAAAATATACAGAGACTTTTTCTTGTTTTGCTTGATATCCTTTCAAGAGTTAAATGATTTGGATTAATTGTCAAACACATTTTTGAGCCATTTCAAGTCAATCACACTTATTAATGATCCTTATAATAGACAATTGAAAAAAAAACACACTTTAAAAAATTATGTTTTGGGATTTTCTTTCCCCTCAAGGAATAAGGAAAAACATTAAATTTGAAGAAATCTGCCCAAATCCTGTTGACAGATGGCCTTATTTCTCTGATGAGAAAGATGTTAATTTTATAGGCATTTACACTGCTCACATTGCATAAAATGGTCAATGAAGCATGAAATGTTCCTAACATTAGCTGGGAAAAATTGATTTTATTTTTGAAAGCTCAATACTATGGCTTCTTTAGATTTCCAATACAAAAATATTCCAGGTAAAGGGCATGGGTAATCTGAATTGTTAAAAACAGATATTACTATAATTAATAAAGGTATAGTAAGATTTTTTTTCTGTAAAGTTTAAACTTAGTAAAATTAAATTATCTATAAGTGAACATCATAATTGCATTAATTCCTCACATTGTGCTAATTCCTCAAATTGCAAGTTGCAATAATTCCTCAAATTTTATTTTTCAAAACAACTGATGACCAACTAATTCTTAAATAGTTGTGAAAATTAACAAAGGACTGGAAATTTGAAGTTTTCAAAAGTATTAGGAAGAGATCTGTGTTTATAATTTATACTTGTTTTACTCTCCCAAATAACCACTTATTTAAATCTAATCAAAATGTAAGTTTAATCTTGATATTCCAGTTATCTTCCCATTCTATAAAATAAAAGTAATTATTAGGCAATTTAAAAAATTTGTTTTCCTTCCATAGCAACTTTTCATATCTTAGCAAAGTTCAAATGACTAATTTGTAAGGTAAAAGTAGCTCAGTGTTAGAGCACTTGCCTAGCAGGCACAAGACCCTGAGTTCAATTCCCAGCACCACAAAAAGAAAAGAAAAAGTAATAGCAAATTTTTATGATAAACAAACAGCCTATGGTGTCATACATCTGTAATACTAACAACTCATGAGGCTGAGGCAAGAAGAATTGCAAGTTAGAGGCCAGCCTCACCTCAAAAACTTAGCAAGGCCCTAAGCAATTTAGCGAGACCCTGTCTCAAAAAATAAAAAAGGCTAAGGCAATACTCATTACCAAAACAAACAAACTCCAAACAAAAAAATAAGATATACTTAGAAGAATAATTATTAAAAATTACCCTACCCAGTCATAATAGTCTTTATTTTTTGTCTGTGTGAAAAATACCAAGATCTCTCCCTCACATTTGTAGATCCACAACCCTTTTTATAAGCCATGTGTGTTCTCTGTATTATTAACTATTTTTTATCATTTGCCTGTAAGTTATTAAAGATTGATGCCTCTAAAAAGATTATCCTAAATTTTTTCTTGTAATTATTTATATATTCATATTATAGAAATTTTGAAAAAATCGTTTTATCACCCTAACATGTATGTTATGTTTTGGTATATTTCTAATCACTTTTAAATATCCTTCTGTTGTTAGTGAATATTAAGTAAATATCTGGTAATTTTCTAGATCGTTGCTTCTAAAGTGTGAGCTCCTTGATATCTTTGTCTTTCTTTGAATAATTTCTGTTAAAAAACAGAAATCTTGGGCTGGGGATGTGGCTCAAGCGGTAGCGTGCTCGCCTGGCATGCTTGCGGCCCGGGTTCGATCCTCAGCACCACATACAAACAAAGATGTTGTGTCCACCGAAAAACTAAAAAATAAATATTAAAAAAATTCTCTCTCTCTCTCTTTAAAAAAAAAAAAACAGAAATCTAGGGCTGGGGTTATGGCTCAGTGATAGAGCGCTTGCCTCACATGTGTGAGGCACTGGGCTCAATTCTCGGCACCACATATAATGAATAAAATAAAGGTCCATCAACAACTAAAAAAAAAATTTAAAAAACAGAAATCTACATTTTTTTAACAGTCAACCCAGATGATTGTTTGTACATTAAAAGTTAAGAAGTGTTGTTCTCAACTAAGACTAAAGTATTTTGGTGTGGGTTTTTTGTGTGTATACATGTGCTGGGATGGAAGCCAGGGCTTCATGCATGCTAGTAAATACCTACTGTGCCACTGTGCTACCTCCCCAGTTTCTATAAAGGTGTTTGTTTCTTTTTGTGGTGCTGGAGATCAAACACAGGTCCTTGCACGTGTTAGGTGAGTACTCTACCACTTGAACTATATCCTCAACCCAAATGATTTTATTAGGGGTCCCTCCCATGAAAAAATTATATAATATTACTGTTTTTCTTTCTTTTATTTATTTTTGGTGCATGTGGTACCAAGAATCAAAGGTCTATACTTTTCCCATTCATAGCTTTGTTAATTGGTAAGATTTTTTTCAGTACCTGAAATGTCTGGATTTTCAATTTTGGGAATAACCCTTCAAAGTAGATGTTAGTGCCATTCCCATTGCCTAAGTGGCAAAACTCATGCTGAGTGAGATTAAGTAGTTGATCATTATTATCAAATTTTTTTATTTTATCACACTATAATTTATACGAAAACTGGATTGATAATACTTTAAAAATTTTTTCAAAATTTATTTTACATTAGCTCTCTTATTATTATTTGCGTTACAGTTCTTAATACACCTTTATACCACAATTTATCGTATATTTTTTAGTTGTAGATGGACACAATATCTTTATATATTCATGTGGTGCTGAGGACCGAACCCAGGGCCTCGCCTGCGGTAGGCGAGCACCTACCGCTGAGCCACAACCAGCCCATATTTTTTATTTATTTTTTTAAATATTTATTTTTTAGTTGTAATTGGACACAATGCCTTTATTTCACTTATTTATTTTTATGCGGTGCTGAGGATCGAACCCAGGGTCTCGCACGTGCGAGGTGAGCGCTCTACAGCTGAGCCCCAGCCCATACTTTTTAAAATTTTGAAACAATAAATAATGTTTTTTTAAATCATGAGATTTTTTTAGCTGCTGTGGTAATGCCACCAGTGTTGGCTCTGTAGAGGAGTTCTCGAATGAAATTTTTGATTGAATTAATGAGTGTCAACCAACGGCCATCTAAAAGCCAAAGAGCCTCTATTAGTTAAGAGTGTCTTTTTTTAGACATTTGTTGTACAAATATCAATTGAAGAAATAATTGTTGAAACCAGGACACAGGACCCATTTGTATAGGGGATAATGTGAAATTATTTATAAATATAATTTTAATGAAATACATAAATGAAGTTATGTAGTTATAGAACAGTGTCTTGTCTTCAATTCTTCCACCTTTATCACTGCCAACCAAGATCTTGCAACCTTGTGTAAATTTCATATTTTTCTCTATGTTTATAAAATCATCCATAAACATAGGATTTATTTTTGTTATTTTATAAGGATGGATTATGTTATACACATTTAAATTTACTTTCTGTAAGACTTTATAAAAAATCCTTCCCAATTACCTGGTATAGCTCTAATTCATTTTATGTGAGTACGTAATATTCCATGATATGATGCATCATGATTTATTAAATGATTTCCCTATTGATGAACATTTACGTGTGTGTGCGTGCGCGCGCGCTGTACTAGAGATTGAACCCAGGAGTGTCTACCACGGAGATACATCCCCAGCCCTTTTAATTTTGAAATAGGGTCTTCCTAAGGTACTGAGGCTGATCTCAAATTTGTGGTCCTCCTGCCTCAGCCTTTCTAGCTACAGGGAGTACAGGCATGCACTACCACACCCATCTTATTGTTTTTACTGCTACAAAGTGTGCAGTAAATAATCTTGCACAAATATGTTTAAATATTAATTTATTGCAATGAGATAGAGATTATGGATTAAAAGATATATATATTTATTTGAATAGCTGTTATTTTCATAAAGTCTTTGATAATTCATGTTTTACCCAGCAATGTTTGAGATCTCTTTATCTTTCATAGCTTGGGTAGTATTAATATCCTTTAAAGTTTTGACCATCTTGATGAGTATAAAATGATATCTATTATTTTGTCTTTCTCCCCTTAGAAGATTGTACCTACTGCCATATGGATTTTAACCATTTTCATTTTTACTTCTGGAATTGCCTACTTATATTCTTTGCCAATTTTCCCAGTGGGTCATTTTGGTTTTCCAGACCACTTTTAAGAAGTGTACATAATCTCATCTGCTTTTAGAAAGCTGGTAACTTGAATTCATCCTTTTTACTGTCACTCTGAACTTGGCCAAACTGTGGATACAAGAAGGCCTCAAATTCTGTGGGAGTCTCAAAGAAGAGTGCTGGCAAAAAGCCTAGTGCAAGGTCTAAGAAGCTTACTTATATTAACATTTGGACCCCTCAAATGCTTTTATTTTATTTATTTATTTATTTATTTATTAGTTGTCGATAGACTTTTATTTATTTATATGTGGTTGAAAATTGAACCCAGTGCCTCACACATGCTAGATAAGCATTCTACCACTGAGCTACAACTCCAGCTCCCCGGCTTTTCTACCCTAGAGTAATGTTGATATCATTTGTCCTCTAGGAAACTAAAACAGAACAGAAGAGGCAGGTTGAGTCCTCCCTACTCTTTTTTTTTTTTTTAATTTTTTATTGTTGGTTGTTCAAAACATTACAAATTTCTTGATATATCATATTTCACACTTTGATTCAAGTGGGTTATGAACTCCCATTTTTACCCCATATACAGATTGCAGAATTACATCAGTTACACATCCATTGATTTACATATTGCCATACTAGTGTCTGTTGTGTTCTGCTGCCTTTCCTATCCTCTACTATCCCCCTCCCCTCCCCTCCCCTCCCCTCTTCTCTCTCTACCCCCTCTACTGTCATTCATTTCTCCCCCTTGTATTATTTTTCCCTTTCCCCTCACTTCCTCTTGTATGTACTTTTGTATAACCCTGAGGGTCTCCTTCCATTTCTATGCAGTTTCCCTTCTCTCTCCCTTTCCCTCCCACTTCTCATCCCTGTTTAATGTTAATCTTCTTCTCCTGCTCTTCGTCCCTACTCTGTTCTTAGTTACTCTCCTTATATCAAAGAAGACATTTGGCATTTGTTTTTTAGGGATTGGCTAGCTTCACTTAGCATAATCTGCTCTAATGCCATCCATTTCCCTGCAAATTCTATGATTTTGTCATTTTTTAATGCAGAGTAATACTCCATTGTGTATAAATGCCACATTTTTTTTATCCATTCGTCTATTGAAGGGCATCTAGGTTGGTTCCACAGTCTTGCTATTGTGAATTGTGCTGCTATGAACATCGATGTAGTGGTGTCCCTGTAGCATGCTCTTTTTAGGTTTTTAGGGAATAGACCGAGAAGGGGAATAGCTGGGTCAAATGGTGAGTCCTCCCTATTCTTGAGCAGAATTTCTTTGTGGGTCCCTGGCAGAGGACCTATTTGCTGTCAACACCTGCTCCTCAGCTGTCACAGTAGAGAAGGAGTCAACTTTACTATGCTAGGACTGCCAATACAGCATCAGTGGATAGACCGAAAAATAACTGCATATCTAAGGATTCAGTCACCAGAAAGAGATATTAACTAAAAAATGTCAGGACAGGCCCTCAGCAAAATAATGTATAAACATAAAATTCAAAGTTCAGTATAAACAGAGCAAAAGGTTAAATGAAGGAGAATGTCCCATGGAGACTTAAATGAGCCTGGAAAATCTGATGGACAGTTTATTTTAAAATCATTAGCAAAAATTCAAAGAAAGTTTAGAGATAACAGAACAAGGATAGAACCAGGAGAACTAAGGTGTATAGTAGAGTTCTGGGGTGGGGGACAGATGGAAAGAATGATTTTAAAAAGAAGAAAATTCTTAAGCTAAAGACCTAAATTTATAGGTTTGAAGGGTTTGCTGAGTTCCAAGCAGAATTAGTGATAATAATAAATAATTACTGAGTACTGACTCTACCAGTATTCTAAAGGTTTCACATTTATTAATTCATGGACTCCTCAGAATATCCCTGAAAAATAGATACTACTATTTCCCTTACTCCAATGAAGAAAAAGGAGGTTAAGTGAAACCTAAATGTGAACCTAAGAGGTCTGACTTCAGGGCTAAGTGCCTCAAAGAACAAAGGCATGTGGTGTAAAATTTATGAAAACTGAAGAATAAAATGAAGATTTGCAAGTTCCAGGGAGAAAGAACAAGTTATAAACAAACAAACAAAGAAGACTGTTTCATCTGAGGCAGCTTAAGCTAGAAAGCTGGAAAATTTTTTTCTAGACTACTTGAGAGAAAAAGACAAGTCAGAATTTCTCTAACCAACCAAAATATTTGTTTACCAGAGTAACAATTGAACAATTAATGAAAGTACTCAAAAGATAAGAAAGGGAAACTTAATAGTATTTAATCTTTGCCTTTGCAAGTTTTTCCTCCTGCCTGGAATAACTCCTGTTGTTTAGCAGCCATTTCATCCTTAAGATCTTAATGTTTCTCCAGGCAATCTTTTGCAATTCCCCAACTCTTGAGTTGTTTTGCTTCTCTTAAATGCTCCAGTAGCACATTGTACTTTCCCCATCATAGCACTTAGCACAATCTCTTATAATGACCTCTTTCTTGCTTCATTTTTTCCATAAAAAATGTTAGCAGATGTGTCTTATTCACTGAGGTAGTCCCAGTACTTAGCACAGTGCCTGCAATGCAATGACTGAGTGTCTAAATAAGTGTAGTTAAGAGTTGCAGATCATCTTGCTGCTGTGTTCAAATTGTTCTAGTAGGAGCTATTCAGGGAAGGTAAAGCTTTAAGTAGAATTTGTCTTCAGTAGATACATAAAGCCCTATTTGTATATATTTCTGTATTTGTGTTGTGACTTTAACAAAATTTTATATTCACAAGTTTAAGTGTAGATGACTTTGAAAATCCTTATAGAATCAATTTATATCCATTATATAAATTATCCATGTTGGGGTCTAACTTCTATTGTTATTATTAAAGAGCAAGATTAATCAATAAGTGTAGAGGTGAATTTGCAAGGTTGGTTAAAAACTGGTCAAAAAAT
Source organism: Marmota monax (assembly GCF_021218885.2). Classification (NCBI taxonomy): domain Eukaryota; kingdom Metazoa; phylum Chordata; class Mammalia; order Rodentia; family Sciuridae; genus Marmota; species Marmota monax. The sequence continues at coordinate 225,658 of NW_026692072.1, read as the reverse complement.
TAGTCAACAATCCAGAAATAGTGTTTTGATACTCTAAAAACAATGCTAATCCTATGATTATCTTTGTTTCTCTTCAGATTAAAGCTAAAAATTATGACAAGGTTGAAAAGGTGAGTTCTTTTAAATACACTTGTATTTTATGCTGGAATTTATGATTGTATATATAAGACAAATATGGTAAAATATTGACAGTTTCTGAATCTAGGTAATGATTATATAGGAATTGTACTTTATTGATCTTTTTTATATGCTTAAAATATTCACCATAGAAAAATTGGAAAAGAAAAAGAATAATTTTCTTTATCTTTTTTTTTTTAATTTAGTGGTGGTGGGGAGAAAAAAAAGAAAAGTTGTATTCTACTGATCAGAAACATGAAAATGATTTAACTGTTCAAGCTGAAAACCAGAGGGAAATTTTATTTGCCTTTTATTTATAAGAAAATAAATTCTTAGCTTTTTGCAGTTTTAATATCATCTGATGAGGTTTATCCAAGGTGTACTTATTACTAATTGAAAACTTTCCCCAATATCCCACTGAGATGACTTGCAATGTAGTCAGCATTGGCAATTTTTGACAGTCTCTATGGAGACTGGAAAAGAAAAAAAAAGGAAAGGAAGGAAGGAAGGAGAAGAAATTTCTGAAAGAAGCTGAAATTGTTTTTTTAAGTTCCATTTCATTCATGTATATGTGAAATTTATTTAACTGAATTCTGATAATAGTTTCTTGTATTTAAAGCTATTTCAGAGATGCCTTATGAAGGTTTTGCACATTGATTTATGGAAGTGCTATCTTTCATATGTCCGGGAAACCAAGGGTAAACTACCAAGTTACAAGTAAGTAAAATCAAGATCTTAAGAATGCAAGATATTTTCATTTAGTTCCACAGAAACTAACATCATGTCTTTCTTCCACTTAGAAGAGACTTAAGGATTTAAAGCCAAGATTTTTGGTAGGGGTGTAGCTCAGGGGTAGAGCACATGCCTAGAATATGTGAGATTCTGATTGAGACCTGGGTTCAGTCCCCAATACCAAAAAAATAAACTCAGGATTCTCTAAGAAATCAAGAAAAGTGCTTCAAAAGAAAGCCACTGGTATTAGTCTTACTCTAGAGAATTTAATCACAGAAGGTTTTCCATATTGAAGCACCATGTATTTACAACACCAGACCATTGTGAGAGGCTTGTCAAACGTTTAAAAAACATCTTCACACTTGCTCTGGTACCTCTCAATGCAATGTGCCACTTGATCCAAGGCCAAGGATTGTGTAGTTTAATTCCCCATTATGACTTAACATCACCTACCTACCCATCTTTGTTTAATCTAAATAGTGGACCTTCTTGGATATTATTTTTGTATATAACAAATTATTTCTATGACTAGAATTATATCTTGATTATCTTTTCCTGAGTTCTTTCTCCTTAAATTTTACTTTCAAGCTAATAAATCTTTAGATATAAATTACCTCCTTAATGATAAATCTCATTATTTTCACACTTTAATCTGCTATGTAAAAATTAGGCAATTTAAAGGATATAAAGATAAATAAGACATGGGCCTTCTCTTTGATAGCCACAAGCAGTAGACAAAGGAAATAGTTCATAAATTAATAAAAATGACAAGCTTAAAATAATTATGTACTTACAATGATGTCCTTAATTTTTGTTTATAGAAAAGATTCAAGTGCTATTCTTATATGTCCAGAAGTTAGGTTTTAAATGTAGACATATTTTGATAACACATTAAAAAAAAAAAAAAAAAAACATGTCTTTCACATTCATTGCAGAGAAAAAATGGCTCAAGCTTATGACTTTGCACTGGATAAAATTGGAATGGAAATTATGTCCTATCAGGTAAATTTAAAATTTTTAAATATGTCACTTAAATTCTATACCCTTAAATATATATACTTAAAGTATCAAGAAAGATACTAACATTTTGTTTTATTTCTTAGATTTGGGTAGATTACATCAATTTTTTAAAAGGCGTGTAAGTATAGTTTTATACTTTATATTTACATTTTTACATAAACAATTGATTTAACTGTAATAATAATGATGACATTTCTTATTCAATCTCAGGGAAGCAGTTGGATCTTATGCAGAAAATCAGAGAATAACAGCTGTCCGAAGAGTTTATCAACGAGGTTGTGTTAATCCAATGATCAATATTGAACAACTCTGGAGAGACTATAATAAGTACGAAGAGGTAAATTAAGCCAGAGTAGTTTATTGCTATAAGCTAAGCCATTTTAATTTTTTGCGGGGTAAGGGGTCCTGGGGATTGAACTTGGGGATGCTCAACCACTGAACCACCTCCCCAGCCCTATTTTGTATTTTATTTAGAGACAGGGTCTCACTGAGTTGCTAAGTGCCTTGCCATTTCTGAGGCTGGCTTTGAAATTTGGGATCCTGGGCTGGGGATATAGCTCAGTTGGTAGAGTGTTTGCCTTGCATGTACAAGGCCCTGGGTTCAATCCCCAGCACCAAAAAAAAAAAAAAAAAAAAAACCTAGCAATCCTCCTGCTCAGCCTCTTGAACTGCTGGCCACTGTACCCATCCAGTTTAATTTTTAAGCATCCTGGATTTGTGAATTCTAGCCTTTTTCATATCAGATAACTGGATATCAGTGTTGCACATTGTATAGGTTTTTTTTTGTAATATTTATTTTTTAGTTTTTCGGCGGACACAACATCTTTGTTTGTATGTGGTGCTGAGGGTCGAACCCAGGCCGCACGCATGCCAGGAGAGCGCGCTACCACTTGAGCCACATCCCCAGCCCTTGTATAGGTTTTTGCTTTGTTTTTTATTTTTTGGTACTGGGATTGAATCTAGGGGTACTTTTTCAATATTGAGCTACATCTCCAGTCCTTTTTATTTTTTCTCTCGGCAATAGAGATTGAACCCAAAGGCCCTCTGCCACTGAGTTATGCCCTTTTTTTGTTTTTGTTTTTGCTTTTTTTAATTTTAATTTTTGGTATTGGGGATTGAACCCAGGGTGCTTAACATCTGAGCCATGTCCCCAGCCCTTTTTATTTTTAATTTTGAGACAGGGTCTTGCTAAATTGTGTAGGGCCTCACTAAGTTGCTAAGGCTGGCTACCTCAGCCTCCTGAGCTGCTGGGATTAGAGGCATGAGCCACCATACCTAGCCCTTTTTATTTTGAGACAGAGTCTTGCTAAGCTAAGGTTGGCTTTAAACTTGCAGTTCTTCTGCCTCAGTACTCCAAGTCACTGGGATTACAGGTGTGCACAACCATGTCTGGCTGTTTTGTTTGGTTTTGTTTAGTTTTGATGGTGGGGATCAAACTCAGGGCAACTACTCCGGGAAAAATATAATTTTTGTAATGCTCTTTGTGGCAGAGATGCTGGGATTGATCCCAGGGCCCCTTACATGGTAGATAAGCACTTCATCACTTAGATATATTCCCAGCCCATTTTTATTTAATGCTAACTCATATCTAAATATTCATATATACACATACTGTGCTTGGCCTTCTGTGAAAGGATATGTTTTTGGAATTATTTTCCTGTAGTAATGGTCAGTTGCTATGCATCTCTTTCACTTAATTCCAGTGAAGTGATTAATTATTGGTTTTAGTTTGTTAGATGTGTGGCTATATCCACCAAAAATAACAATAATATGTTTTTGGTTTTTTTTTTTTAGGGTATCAATATTCACTTAGCTAAAAAAATGATTGAAGATCGGAGTAGAGATTACATGAACGCTAGGCGTGTAGCAAAGGTATGAAATTCCATCAAGCCATTTATTTATTTATTTATTTTGAGTATTAGACCATTTAATTCTCAAACCTTCATATACATAATATCTTTTACATAGTGTTAAAATAAAGAGGAAAATACATTTTCATACAAACAGAATTTTAAGTATACATTGATAGACTTTTCAGATTATTAACCAAGTTGCTAAAATTTTATTTACATTGTCCTTAAAGATGTTCAACGATAAAAAATATGGAATGCTTCATGAATTTGAGTACCATTCTTGTTTAGGGGCTGTGTTAATCTTCTCTGTGTTGTTCCAATTTTAGTATATGTGCTGCTGAAGTGAGCACAGCGTTTATTTTAATAATTATCAAGGCTGTCGTTTATAACAAGGCCTTTCCTGTCTGGTGTTTGTTACTCTTGATATTTCAGTCATTAGCAATCTTAACTAATGTAAATAAATCTCAGTTGACTTCATCACATCTGTCTGAAGAGATGATATATTTGAAATGAAATATTTCTTTGCAGACATGTTAAGGACAAAATAGAACAAATTGGATTTAGAAGAAATTATTATTTAGAGAAGGTTAAAACAAGATTCTATCTAGAACTAATATAGTGGTTCATATTCTTCCTTGTGCTTGGTCTTCTGTGAAAGGATACATTTTTATATTTGCTCATCAGAAAACTGTACTATTCTACATTCAGAGTATACTTATTAAATAACATAGCTCTCAGGGACAAATCTTATAGTGTGCATGTCTTTCCATTCAATAGTATTCTTAGAAGTTAGGAAAAGTAGCCAGTAAGTAATTTAAAAAGATAGCTTCTCCAAAGATGGCAGTAATCCACCAGATCTTCAGTCATGTTATTGGTCAACTAGGATATCCTAGGGAGCAAGCTTCGTAGATTACCTCCAGAAAGGGCCCCTGGGTGGTCTATTCACCCACTCCTGGGAATCTATTTATGCATGGGTAATACTCAAAACTGATCATCTCCATCCTCCATATCTGAGTGGTTCCAGTATCACCAAAGAATTTTAAATGCTTCTTGTTTAGGAATATGAGACAGTAATGAAAGGCTTGGACCGCAATGCTCCTTCAGTGCCTCCACAGAATACTCCTCAAGAAGCTCAGCAGGTAGATATGTGGAAGAAATATATACAGTGGGAAAAGAGCAACCCTCTTCGTACAGAGGATCAGACCCTTATAACAAAAAGAGGTAAGAAGATTAACCCTCCTGGGACTCAAACTACATGCCTGTTAGGCCACTTGATATTATCCCACAGATTAGTGAGGCTGTTTTTTGTTTTTTTGTTTTAATTTTTATTATTGGTTGTTCAAAACATTACATAGTTCTTGACATCATATTTCACACATTTGATTCAAGTGGGTTATGAACTCCCATTTTTACCCCATATACAGATTGCATAATCACATCGGTTACACATCCACTGTTTTACATATTGCCATACTAGTGTATGTTGTATTCTGCTGCCTTTCCTATCCTCTACTATCCCCCCTCCCCTCCCCTCCCCTCCCATCTTCTCTCTCTACCCCATCTACTGTAATTCATTTCTCCCCCTTGTTTTTTTTTTTCCCTTTCCCCTCACTTCCTCTTGTATGTAATTTTGTATAACAATGAGGGTCTCCTTCCATTTCCATGCAATTACCCTTCTCTCTCCCTTTCCCTCCCCCCTCTCATCCCTGTTTAATGTTAATCTTCTTCTCATGCTCTTCCTCCCTACTCTGTTCTTAGTTGCTCTCCTTATATCAGAGAAGACATTTGGTATTTGTTTTTTAGGGATTGGCTAGCTTCACTTAGCATAATCTGCTCTAATGCCATCCATTTCCCTGCAAATTCCATGATTTTGTCATTTTTTAATGCAGAGTAATACTCCATTGTGTATAAATGCCACCTTTTTTTTTATCCATTCATCTATTGAAGGGCATCTAAGTTGGTTCCACAGTCTAGCTATTGTGAATTGTGCTGCTATGAACATCGATGTAGCAGTGTCCCTGTAGAATGCTCTTTTTAGGTCTTTAGGGAATAGACCGAGAAGGGAGATAGCTGGGTCAAATGGTGGTTCCATTCCCAGCTTTCCAAGAAATCTCCATACTGCTTTCCAAATTGGCCACACCAATTTGCACTCCCACCAGCAATGTACAAGTGTACCCTTTTCCCCACATCCTCGCCAGCACTTGTTGTTGTTTGACTTCATAATGGCTGCCAATCTAGTGAGGCTGTTTTTTATCCCTAATCTTTTTTTCTTATGTTCTCCAGATTTCATAATGTGCACTGCCTCTTTGTTTTATTTTATCCAATTTTCTGTCGCACTTTTAGTAAATTCTTCATTTCATGTACTATACTTTTCAGTTCTAAGTTCCTTTTCTATAGTTTCCACTTGTCTGTTGAGATTTTGTATGTTACCATCTTTTTCTTTAAACCCTTGAACAGGTAACATTGGTTATAACGTCCTTGTCTCCTGATTCCAACATCTAGGCTATTAGCTCATGGAGATAGTTTCCTTTCTGCTTTTTCTCTTGGCTATGGGTCAGTTTTTCTGTTTCTTTACTTGTTAAACAGTCCTATTTTTTCTTTTGGACAATGTACAAATGTACAAGTGATACATTGTAAAGACTTTGGATTCTTTTATCTTCCACATTCACAGAAGAATGTTGAGTTTTATTTAGTAGGAAATTAAATTTATTGACAGATAACTTAAAGTTGGTAGAGATTTGGTTTTATACTATTAAGATAGGTCTGTTTTAGTTTTATCCTTAATCTCAGGGTAAATTCCTTAGTCCTGGGACATAATCTTTACTCCTACAACATAATGGAAAATCCATTAAGGTATTTACTCAAACCATTGGGATTAGATTCAAATACCAAACTTGGTATCCCTTGTGATAGGCAGCTGCTAAGATATCAGTTCAAGTCAGTCTTTTGGTTTTGCTTCCTGCTGGACTCTGTATTCTTTCCGACATATGTATATTTCAGGGATTAGTTAAAGATTTGAGGACATGTGTATCTTGATTTTCCAGCTCTGGCTCTTTCATTTTTGGAATTTCCCGCTGTTCCCATAGCCTACAACTTTGTGTTACTTTGAGCTAGTAAGAATTTTTACTTGAATTCTAGCTACCATAGTGTTGCATGGGCATGGATGAGCCCTTTGAAGAAAAAGCAATATTAAATATGGATTTCACCCAACATAGTTCCCTTTTATTTCAAGGGATCAATCTGCTTAGATTTCTGTTCCTTTTGGTCATTTTCTGATACTTTAAAAAATTTGTTTTGTTTTTGTTTTGAGATAGGGTCTCACTATGTTGCCTAGGCTAGTTTTAAACCTGTGAGCTCAAGTGATCCTCCCAAATAATTAGAACTATATGCATATGTCACCATGCCTGGCTTTCTAGTACATTTGTAAGAGTTGTTTTTTGTACTTTTGTATTTTTCTTTTCTCTCTTGAGCTGGGGAGCATACTGGGGATTGGACCCTAGGCCTTGTGCATGAATGCTGAATACACATCTTTCCATAGAGTTACACCCAAGCTTTCGTCTATAATTGATATTTCAAAAAGTATAGTCTGGTGCAAACTACTCTGCCACTGACAGACTAGAATTTGGAACTTTATTGAATTTATCAATCTTGCCCTGCTCACTCACCTATAGGCCTTTGCAAATACTACTTCCTTTGCCTATGTCATTTTTAAAATTTACCCTATCCTTCCTCTGTCCATTTATTTTTCAACTGACCCTCCCCCTGCCCACCCCCTGCACCTACTATTGGAGGTTGAACCTAGGGCCTTGCTCATGCTAGGCTAGTACTCTACACTAAGTTATTCCCATTCCTCATCTGACCATCTTCTATCCCTCCTTCAGGTTCTGCTTTAGATGTCAGTTTTTTAGTGAAGCCTGCCTTGAATCTGTAAACTGTGTTAAATCTTGCTATTGTGAAGTTTAGGAGTATATTGTACTTCTCTCATTTTAGTAATTTTTATATTTACTTACTTAGTGTATATAAAGATCTTATTCATTAGTATACTCACAGTGCCTTTCACATTCTAGCATAAAGTTGGTGCTCAGTAAATATTAACAATAAATGATGGGCAGATGGGGCTTGGGTGGATAAAGCTTTTGATTTCCAATTTACCATTTATTATTGAGTATCTGAGCCTAAAAATTTACTTGTGATGCATATTGATAGTTTCAAAATAATTATTTTAATTGAGTTTTGTTTGTGCATGTCTTCCCTTAGTAATGTTTGCTTATGAACAGTGCCTGCTTGTCCTTGGCCATCACCCTGATATTTGGTACGAAGCTGCCCAGTATCTTGAACAGTCAAGTAAACTGCTTGCAGAGAAGGGAGTAAGTATTACACTCCTCATGAGCTTTTTGTGATTTTGATATGGCAGCGATTTTCTGAAAAATATAGCACTGAATTTGAGTAACAAAGTGTTAAGTGTTAGAATGTGTGTGTGTGTGTATTTTTTTTTTTTTTTTGGTACTGAGGATTGAACTCAGGGGCACTCGACGACTGAGCTTTATTCCCAGCTCTTTTTTTTTTTTTTTTTTGTATTTTATTTACAGACAGGGTCAAATCTTGCACTGAGTTGCTTAGTGCCTTACCATTCTTTTTATTTATTTATTTATTTATTTATTTTTTGGTGGACACAACATCTTTGTTTGTATGTGGTGCTGAGGATCGAACCCGGGCCGCACGCATGCCAGGCGAGCGCGCTACCACTTGAGCCACATCCCCAGCCCTATTGAACTCCTGATTCTCTGCCTCAGCCTCCCAAGTCACTGGGATTATAGGCATGTGCCACCGCGCCTGGCAAGTGTTAGAAAATTTAAACTCATGTCAATTTGAGTCTTAGTGACATTCATATGATTAGATTGCTTAGAATTAAAAATATAGTGGCTGTTTTTTAATATTAAGTGATGAACAACAGTATGTGCAGGATTATCTTGTAAGTTAAAATAACGGTGGTGGGGCTAGGGTTGTGGCTCAGCATTAGAGTGCTCACCTAGCATGTACCAGGCACTGGGTTCTATCCTCAGCACCGCATAAAAAATAAATAAATAAAATAAAGGTATCATGTCCAACTACAACTAGAAAAATAAAAAATAAAAAAATAATAGTGGGCTGGGGGTGTAGCTCAGTGGTAGAGCATGTGCTTAATAAGTACAAAGCTCTGGGTTCCCCCAGCATCAAAAAAAAATAGGAAGAAATCTTGGAATTTTGTTAGACTTCTGAGAGTGTCTTGTGTGTGTGTTTTTTTAGATATGTATACATAAAATTAGATGCAGTTATTAGTTTTAAACACTTTTGACTATATTTAAATTATTGAAGCATACTTCCTTCTTTTTTATCTCCTAGGATATGAATAATGCCAAATTATTTAGTGATGAAGCTGCTAATATATATGAAAGAGCCATAAGCACTTTATTAAAGAAAAATATGCTTCTTTATTTTGCATATGCAGATTATGAAGAGGTGAGTAAAAATGTTTCAAACTTTATAATTCAGTTTTTTACTGCATGACTAATTTTTTTTCTGTACACTTCTTTGCTGGCATATTGCTTTTGTTAGCCAGAAATGTTACAGAGTGAACAGTTGTTAGTTCTTAGCTTATATTTATTTATGCTCAGTGCAGGAGCCATTGGTGTTTGCAATGGGGGTGGGGATACAGCTCCTGTATTCCTTAGAGCTCAAATCTTGCATGGATTTGTGTGTATGTATGTGTGTGTATGTGTGTGTGTATATATATATATGTGTGTGTGTGTGTGTGTGTGTATACACATATATATACATATATATATACACACTTCTCTACCACCTCAGAGTCGCATGAAGTATGAGAAGGTTCACAGTATATATAACAGACTTCTGGCAATTGAGGATATTGACCCCACCTTGGTGAGTAACTTTACAAATCTTTCTTTTCTACCTTGACAGTCTGATTTAACAACAAGATAACTTACATATGGTAAAATATACTCTTTTTTTTGTCTAGTTATATGATTCTTGATAAACAACATTGAGTCATGGGACACCATCACAATCAAGATACAAAACATTTCCTTCACCTTCCCCAAAATTCCCTTATGTGACCCCTCTCCTGGCCATCACTTTCCCATCAGAGTTGCTGTCGAATGCTGGTTTGAATTCTACTCTGGTTTTCTTTTTAACGCTGCAGTATGAAAAAGCTACAGAGGTGCTTTCTGTAACCCTTTCCTTGTGATCATGGTTAGAAGCCACTTTATGCCACATACTTGTTACTAAATAAATATTTCTTTTTAAATAAATAGAGATAGGAGAAATGAACATTCCAGCAAGGGATTTGACAAACTTATTGTATCCTGATTCTTGCTATAGTAATAGTTCCAAAGCCCTGAGGTTCTGCAGAAGTGCAATGCCATTCTTCCAGTGGATGGGAAAGGTAGAGACCTATGACTAGATCCACTGCTTTACACCAACTACACCATACTGCTTCTTTTGTATATTTATATTAGGATTCTACTGCCCTAATTGCTTACATTTAGTCATCATTTAAAAACTAACTCGGCTGATATATCCGGCAAAAATTGCTGGCATCTGTATATTGTGCTATACTGCAGTAATAAAATGACAAACTCAATAAATTCCTTTCCTTGAAGAATTCATATACTTCATCCATCCATCCACCCATCCAAACTAACCAGGTCCCTGCTAACAGTCATTAGTTCATTAAAAAACAAAACAAAAAAAACATTGCACATTCATTATGGGTAGGGAACTCTGAAGGTATTAGGTATAAAATGGGTCATAGTTTATCAGTGAAGTTCTACTCTATGATCTTTGGAAAATAAATAGTGGGCCTTCTAAATAAACCAAGAAAATGCAAAGTTAAACATACATTATAAAATATATAGCATTAAATCAAACATTGAATTTTATAGATATTACAATTCACTAATGGAGTCTTTTCGAGTACTTTCACATTTTTTCTTAAAATTTATATACTTAATTTTTTTTTGTATTGGGAGTTGAACTCAGATGCACTAACCATTGCACCACACTCTCAGCCCTTTATATATATAGGCAATTAAGGATATATTTTATTTTGAGACAGGATCACTAAGTTGCTCAGGGCCTCACTAAGTTGTTGAGGCTGGCTTTAAACTTTCAATCCTCCTGCCTCAGCATCCTGAGCTGCTGGGATTAAAAAGGTACTCCACTGCACCCAGCCTATTAATTTTTTAAACAAATTTGTACCACATCAATTTTTTTACTTTATTAGTTATCCAACTTTGTGTATTTAATTGTTTTTTTTTTTTTTTTTTTTTTTTTTTTCTGGTTCTGGGGATTGAACCCAGGGTTTTGTGCATGCTAGGTAAGTGCTCTACCATTAACCTACATCTCCAGCCCAATATTTATCTATCTATTTATTTATTGTACTGGGAATGGAATTCCCCCTTTAATTTTTTTTTTAATATTGTTTTAGTTGTCAATGGACCTTTATTTTATTTATTTATATGTGGTGTTGAGACTTGAACCCAGTGCCTCACATGTGCTAGGCAAGTGCTCTACCATTAAGTCACAACCCCAGCTCCTGCCCCTTAAAATTTAATTTGCATTGTCTAGAATTATATGGTGATGATCGTACAACCTTTTGATTATGTTAAAAAACACTGGAGTATATACTTTAAATGGTGAATTTTGTGATATATGAATCATATCTCAATAAAAAACAAAAACACATTAATTAGCATGCATCTCTAATAATAGAAAAAAGTAGTTTATAAATAATGCATCTTCTATAATCCTACTTTCTAATTTTTTGGGTGTTGAGGATTGCTTTCTTATTGGAATCATTAGCATAGGAATCAGGTAAGCTAGTGATGCTACAGAGATTACATTCTGCCTAATTTCTGTAACACAAATATATATATGTGTGTGTGTGTATATATATATATGTATTTTTTTTTGCAAAGGTATATATTCAATATATGAAATTTGCAAGGAGAGCAGAAGGTATCAAATCTGGACGAATGATATTTAAAAAAGCAAGAGAAGATACCAGAACCCGCCACCATGTCTATGTTACTGCAGCACTCATGGAGTATTACTGTAGTAAGGTAAATATTGAAAAACATATATAAAGATGAAGTAGTCTTCTTTATCTGAAAACATTAATTAAAAGAAAAGTAGTTCTAGTTTCTGTCATTAAACTTTAATTCATTTCATAAAGGAAAAGTGTTTATTTGTAAAATGATGTGGAATGTTATCCAAATCACTAGCTGCCTGCTAATTTATGGCTTTATGCCTTATTAAACTCCAAATTTCCTTTTATTTTACTTTTTTCTTTGAAAATGATAGACCTTGCGGTGTTGCCCAGGTTGACCTTGAAGCCATGAACTCTCTGGTTCAATTCCTTCTGTTGTCTCAGCCTCAGGCACTTGGGACTACAAGCAAGCTTTGCCATGCTTCCCTCTCTCCCTCCCTCCCTTCCTCCATTCCCTCTCTTCTTTCTTTCCTTCCTTTTGCCCCTGAGCTACATCTCCAGCACCCCTTCCACCTTTTTTTTTTTAAGCCAGTTACAAGGCTGGCCTCAAACTTGTAATACTCCTGCCTCAGCCTCCCAAATTGTTGGTATTACAGGTAAGTGCCACCATGCCCAGCGTAAACTCCATATTTCTGTTTTCTATTTTATTTATCTGTCTATTTATTTATTTTTGGTTATCAGGGATTGAACTCCGGAGCACTCAACCAATAAGCTATATCCCCAGCCCAATTTTGTATTTTATTTAGAGACAGGGTCTCACTGAGTTGCTTTACCTCACTTTTGCTGAGGCTGGTTTTGAACTTGTGATCCTCTGTCTCAGCCTCCCCCACCACTGGGATTGCAGGTGTACCCCACCACATCTGGCTTATTTATTTGTTTTAAACCCCATATTTCTGAACCTAAACTCCACTGGCTGATTTTTTAGCTTAGTAATTTTTACTTAACATGGTTTTAATTTTCATTTTAATTCTTTCATATCTTGTCATATTTAGGTATTATAGTTTTAATATTCTTAGTATTTTATCTGACATTTCATAGAAATCAGTACTTGGCTGTCTTTACTTGTAGGACAAATCGGTTGCCTTTAAGATTTTTGAGCTGGGACTGAAGAAATATGGAGACATCCCAGAATATGTCCTGGCCTATATTGACTATCTCTCTCACCTCAATGGTAAGTTAATTCTAGAAGCTTTAATGGTACTTAATATTAAACCATCTGAAATTATGTTGCTAAGTTTTTCCTTCTTGAATGTATTATAATTCTGACATCACATCAAAACCACCCACTTGATAGCCACCCAAGAAATATTTGTGGCCTGTCAACCAGGAGTTTATATTTATTGAATAATGATAGATGTCTTTTGACTTCAGAATGGCCTTTGATGAGCAAAGTTTTGTTATAAGTAGGATAAAGCTACAAAGTCAAGAGTTAAGAGACACAGAGTTGTTGATGTTCATTTCTGACTGTGGGCAACTCATTTCTCATCTCCTGGGCAAGAACTGACAAAAATAAATCCTCGTCAGCTGGGGATGTAGCTCAGTGGTAGAACACTTGCCTAACATTACAAGGCCATGGGTTTGACCCCCAGCATTATCAAACAAAACACACACAAAAAAAACTCTAGCCACCAATACTCAGAGATGTCCACGTAGTAAAGGCTACATGAGGCTACTGGGAAAGAAATTTTAAAGGATATTATGTTCATTAGCCTCTTGATTTTTATTCTGCTGTTATAATGACAATAATACAGCCATCTTTTATTGAGGTCCTAGTATGTGCCAGGTTTTGTGCTAGATAATTCATTCATCCATATGTGTGTGTGTATAAAATTTAGTCTAGTTACCTATAGTCCAGGATATGCAACTTCTTTTTTTTAATTAATTTATTTTTTAGTTAATTTTTAAAACTTATATATGCAGTGGAATGCATTACAATTCTTATTACACATATACAGCACTATTTTTCATATCTCTGGTTGTACACAAAGTATATTCACACCCATTCATGTCTTCACACATGTACTTTGGATAACAATGTCCATCACATTCCACTATCATTTCTAACCCCATGCCCCCTCCCTTACCATCCCATCCCTCTGCCCTATCTAGAGTTCATCTATTCCTCCCATGCTTCCCCTCCCTACCCCACTATGAATCAGCCTCCTTATATCAGAGAAAACATTCAGCATTTGTTTTTTTGGGGGGATTGACTAATTTTACTTAGCCTTATCTTCTCTAATTCCATCCATTTACCTGCAAATGCCATGGTTTTATTCTCTTTTATTGCTGAGTAATATTCCATTGTGTATATATGCCACATTTTTTTAATCCATTCATCTAATGAAGGGCATCTAGGTTGGTTCCACAGTTTGATATGCAACTTCTGGACTATTAAAATAAACATTGTGTAAACATTGTGTAAAAGTTGGTTTAAGACAGAAATATACACGGGCTGGGGATGTAGCTCAGTGGCAGAGCACTTGCCTGGCATGTCTGAGAACCTTGGTTCAATCAATCCCTAGTACCAGCAAAAATAAATTTAAAAAAAGAGAAATATGAAATTATGTGTACATGATTATAGAATGAGATATTATAAGCATATATCAATAATTTTAGTAGTTAAGAAAAATATAGCACATATAAAAGATAGTATCATTGTATCCTAAATAGTATAAAAAAGTCAAATGTTTATTTTTTAATTTCAGTTTAGTGACTATACTCTGGAAAAGACTTAACCTCAAAAAGTGAGATAGTAGGGCATTTAATTGATAAATTTTCTTGAATGAAGTTTATGTTCCTCACTAATCTTAAACTATTTGCTTTACTTTTTTTTAGAATAATTACTAGTATATGTATTTATCTTACTATTTTCTTAACATGAGCATGATATCTGATGTCAGCATTGTTTTTTCCCAGGTTCAGTATCTTAGATAGTTCCTTCATTCCTCTAACTAGCTGTCAAGCATTTATTCATTACCTTCTTTTACTAAGGACCAGGAATACAAAGATGACCAGGACTATATTCTTCTGGTCACAGAAGACTTTGATGTTAAGAATACAATTGCATCATCAGTCTTCACTGTGGCATAGTTATGAAGTTAGGTGTATAATCTTACTCTGCAATGTTCTCATCTGTAGAATGGTCAGAACAGGGAAAACTTCCATAGAATTCTTGAGGATTAAGCAATTAAATTTTGCATGTCATAATGATCATAATGATCACAAATAGTTAACATTTATGGACTGCTTTCCACATTGCAGGTGTTAAGTCAAAGACATGCAAAACTTAATTGCTTAACCAGACTTCAGATTTAGTATTAAAAAAAGGAATGTAAGATTTCTTAATTTTTCTTATTGATTACATGTTGAAATGAATAAACTATATTAAAATTAATTTATCATTTTACTCTAGAATAGCAGAAAATTTACTTCTAAAAATATTTATTTAGCTGGTTATGGTGGCACACATCAGTAATCCCAGCAACTAGGGAGGCTGAGGCAGGAGAATTGCAAGTTTGGGGACAACCTCAGAAACTTAGTGGGATTGTCTTTGAAATTTAAAAAAAAAATTTTTTTAAAGTACCGGGGATATGACTCAGTGGTTCAGTAACCCTGGGTTCAATCCATGGTACCAACAAAATTTTTTATTTATTTTTATTTTTGTGGTACTAGAGATTGAACCCAGGGGTGCTCTACCAATGGAATTACACCCCTTTTTTATTTTGAGATAGGTTCCTGCTAAATTGCCCAAGCTGGCTTCAAACTTGGTATTCTCCTGCCTCAGCCTTGCAAGTTGCTGGGATTACAGGCATGTGCAATCATACCTGGCTCAGAAATTTTAAATTACATACTTGGTTCCCATTGTATTTCTTTTGGACAGTGTTGTTCTAAAGGGTGTCATAGAGAAGGCCTCATGAGTTGCATCTTGAAAAAAGAGAAATACCTGGGCATGGTGTACACGCTTGCAATCCCGATGACTCAGGAGGATCACAGATTCCAGGCCAGCCTCGGCAACTTAGAGAGACCATGTCAAAATAAAACTGGGATGTGCTCAGTAGTAGTGCACCTCTGGGCTCCACCCCAGAACCAAAAACAAAAACAGAGAGAAAAATAAGAAATAGCCAGACAAAGAGAAAAAGGCATTATTCCAGGCAAAGAACATGGCATGTAACTTCTATGTGGGATGCTAAGAAATGTATCTGTAGCAAAGCTTGGGATAAAGCAAAAAGGATAAAATGCAGTATTTAACATTTTTTAAAAGTTTAATATGTGAAATTGAAAGTTGTGAATAAAGTTCGTGCCACTTCTTTGGCATAATTCATTTACTCTCTCTCGGGCTTATGTCTCGGGAGTAAATTGAATAAATACCCTAAGGCAATAAAAACTTAGGCTGGAGCTCAGTTGGTGGAGTGCTTGCCTTGCATGCACAAGGCCCTGGGTTTGATCCCCAGCACCAAAAAAAAAAAAAAAAAAGTCACTGCACTAGAATTTTGTTCACTTTTTTTTGTTTTGTTTTGTTTTTTAGTTGTAGGTGTATTTTTTTTTTATTTAAAAAAATTTTTTTATGTGGTGCCAAGGATTGAACCCAGTGCCTCATGTGTGCTAGGCAAGCACTCTGCCACTGAGCCACAACCTTGGCCCCTCTATACTAGAGTTTTACTTTTTCTGGTGTACTTAACCACTTAGGGCCTCACTGAGGCTGGCTTTGAACTCATGATATCCTCCTGCCTCAGCCTCTAAAACCTCTGGGATTACAAGCGTGTGCCACCAAGCCCAGCTGTTTTAGTTATTTTAAAAACAACTTTATTGTATAATTTACATATCATAAATGCACCCATTTGAATTATACAATTCAATGATTGTTGGATTTACTACTGTATTCTTAAATTTTAAAAAGTCCCTTACAGTTTAACAAGTTTTGTTTCCCCACTTTCAATTGCAGAGGAACTCCTAAGACTTAAAATTTAATCTACTCTGGCAACTATTCTTTAATTCATTTACTATTTGCTTCTCAGTCTAGATATTATTGTTTATCTACAAGATGGTAAAATAATGAAATGTAGATTAGTCCTGGTATCTTAAAAATAAAAAAAACTCAATTGTAACTAAGTTTGAACTTGTTATTTTTTAAATGTTAGTAGCCTGAGTTATTATGTCAGCAGGCATGTAATTTTCATTATTTTTAAGACGAATAGGATGCCTTGATCCAATATTACACTGCTTGTATTACAACTGCAGTGTAGTACAGAGAGCTGAACTAGAGGTAAAAAAAAAAAAAAAAAAAAAAACCTGGTTTCTAGTTACAGCTCTGTTATGCAATGACAATAAACAAATCAAAATTACTCAATTCTTTTGAACCTCAAGTTTCCTTATCTGTAAAAGTCAGGTGTGACTATAGTTACCTTTCTGCAGAGGATTTTTGTGAGGATTAAGTTGAAATAATTCTTGTAAAAATATATTGTTAAATTGTAAAACTGACTTTTTTAATATTTAAATTTTGTTAAATATCCTAGAGGACAATAATACCCGAGTTTTGTTTGAACGAGTTTTGACATCTGGAAGCCTTCCTCCAGAGAAGTCTGGGTAAGTCATTGTGAAAATGACAGCTTTCATCCTCCAGTTAGAAGTGAATGTCTGCTTGAGTAGGCCTTTAGGAGATAGAGTCCCCTTCTCTCCCAAGGTTCATTTTACTTACCTGTAATATTTTCATAACTTGATTATTTTCCCATAAGGATTAGAATTGTTTTGAGAGTGCCTTCCTAATTTATTATTAAATATTTAATGTCTTTCTAGTTTACTATATCTCTAGAAATTGATATGAATGAGGACTTCGGAAGTTTTTACCTCAATAATCCAAAGCAGACTGTTTTACATATTGAAAGTTTGTTTTATATATTGTGCCCCCAGTTTGTGATTTTGACTCTTGTCAGTCATATCAGACAGAGGAACAACACAGTAGAAATAGTAAGGCTTTGGGGTCTTGGGTTTAATTTCCAGCTCAGCCCACATAGACACTGGGCATATTTTAAACCTCACCAATCCTCACTTTCTGAGTCACAATAATACCTACCAGTGTAGGATTTTTCCGATAGCCCTGTACCTGGTATATCGTAGGTACTCAATATATTCTTTTGTACATTTAGTAATCTCAGACCTTTACTGTTGATCGTTGGAACAATGATGAGACAAGTTTGTCCTGAGTGATCTACATTCATGGGGAAAAGATGAAAATGTATTTATAATTCATGCCACTAAACAAAATTCAGAAGAAATTAGAAATCTGTCTGGATTCCTTTTCCAACTCTTCCACTTAGTTTACCCTAAGATAAGTGTCTCTTATGGATCACAAAGAATAGGAAAGTATGCTAAATAAGAAACAACTGAAAATTTCAAGTATTTAGGGTAAAGTATTATAATTTACATTCAAAAATAAGATCAACCAAATATGGCAAAATATTGTTATTAAATCTGGGTAATGGTATAAGTATTCATTATATTCTTCCATTTTTTCTATAGTTTGGAAGTTTTTATGATAAAAAAGAGCTTTTTATAATTCAAGAAGAAAGGGGGAGAGATTCAGGCTTTTTTTTTTTTCTTTTCCTCTTTGATAAATGGACTCCCTGCCCTAAAACCAGAATAACCAAGTATTAATTATATTTCTTTTCTTATAGAGAAATCTGGGCCCGGTTTCTAGCTTTTGAAAGTAATATTGGTGATCTCGCCAGTATACTCAAAGTGGAAAAAAGACGGTTTACAGCATTCAAAGAAGAGTACGAAGGCAAAGAAACAGCTTTGCTGGTAGACAGATATAAGTTTATGGATTTATATCCTTGCTCTGCAAGTGAACTAAAGGCACTGGGTTATAAGGTATGTACCAAGGATCAAGGTGCCTGTAGTATTTTTGTTTTTCCAATGTTTTAGAAGAATTTATGGATAACCAACATTCTAAATGAGTAAATTCTGAAACATCAATTAATCTAGTTTTAGAACAGATTTGCAAAAAATAAACAAGAAAAAGATTCACTGATTTTTCTTGGTTTATGAAACATCAAGTATCAAAAGTCGCTGAATAAAATAATAATTGAAAAATGAGATTTAACAAATACTTTCATTCTATTCCTGAAATTGTCTGTGCCTTACATCTTATGTCCTGTGAGTGGTGGAAAAGTATATGGAGGGAAGAAAAAAAATTCTGAATATCATCTTAGGTACTACTTTTTTCTAATTGATGAATGTGTTTTGATAGATCTTAAACCAAATGTAGTTTCTGTTCTACTCAGTAAAACATAATGAGGAAACATGACAACTTGTTCAATTCATAAAATATCCTGAGAGATTTATAGCCTTAAAACAGCACTCCTTCAGTGGCCTCAGGGGAATAGGCTCAAATAGGAATGGAATTCTCCTATGTAGACTGCTGAGCCATAAAAATCAAATCTGGTCCAGGAACCTGTTTAAGTCAGGAGGAAAGATGTAATGTTTATGAAGCACCAGAAATAGCCCTTGCTGAGAAAAGAATCATTTCTTGATCTTTCTGTCCCATGTGAACAAAGATCAAGATTTTGGAAATCCAAAGGGAAGATGGATACACCAGAGTCCTCGCTTGATTGCTTTAAGCCAGCTAGCTTTAGGGTATTCTCGACCATCATTCTTCTTTTTCTCACTGCCCTCTTTTAGTCTGAGTCTCACTCTGTGTTGGAACCATATTAAAACTGAGAAAAATTACCCCATGATTCAGCTTCAGACATTTTCTTTAGTGGACGCCCTAGTTCTGTGCCAGTCCCTGGTTCCTATTCTCAACCAGGGGAGTCTTAGTATTCATGGGATCACTGCTCAAGAATAAGTGGCTTCTGCTTCTTGATCCTTAATGAAAAGGCAAAGACATTTTAAGACTACTTTATTAGAACAAGGCTATTTGAACTTTCCCAAGATGAAAATGAAAATTAAGGTTAATGAAAATAACTACTTGTTGAATATGAATTTTCCATCCTGTATTTCTATTTCTATTCTTATTTGGAAAGAATTAATGTACTTCTTCATGTGGTGGTCAGTGATGTGTTATGTACATGCAAGTCAGAGAGAAAAGCAGTTCCCATTGTCCCTAGTCATTTAGATTTGCCTATATAATACCAGATGTCACCAACTGTCTGAGCAAATTTGAGAAGAGTGAAAAGGGACAGGGCCTGTTAACACATTTTCAGACCTGACAGTATACTGAAAAGATGCCTCTGGATTGGTTGAGGTCAAATGCCAGGCTCCCAAACCTCTATTTCTTATGAGAAATGTGGCCCTTTGAGCTTTAGTCCCTTCTATAAAATGGAGATGTCAGGAGGAAAACTGACAAATGGTGGCTGTTTAATATATATGTTCCTTTTTCCCCGCAGCAGTATGTTGGGAATCATTCTTCATTAGCAAAATCTTACTCGTGAGTGTAGGTGCTGGCAAACCTTTTATTTGTACCTTTATGCAGCAGGACCTCCCCTAACCAAGCTTCTCACCTAAAGAAACAGACAGATGTGTTCAATTCTAATGGAAAAGAGGGGTCAAAAGAATATCTAAAATCTTGAATTTTCTTCCAAATCACCCCTATGTTTGCTGTCATCTTACAACCTCTCCCACAAGAGCTTGAGAAATTTGTCTCCTGTCACCTATGTGGTGATACAATCTAGTGATCCTTAGATGGGGTCAGGGTAAGGTCATAAAACACCAAGTCTTCAGAGTCAGTAGCTATCCTTTAAGTAACAATCTTTATCATCATTGAACTTCTTGCTTCTCTGTCTATTCTCTCTCTGTGGTTTTAACCCAATTATTCTCACTGTATCCTCAAGATTGTAGAACTGCGCAATTTATAAGACCCTTTTTCAGGTTTAGGATTCTTCTGTTCTGCATTTTCAGGATGTCTCCCGTGCTAAGCTAGCAGCTATAATTCCAGACCCAGTTGTAGCTCCTTCTATAGTGCCTGTTCTGAAAGATGAAGTGGATAGAAAACCAGAATACCCTAAACCAGACACCCAGCAGATGATTCCATTTCAGCCACGGCATTTAGCACGTAAGCCATGACTTCAGATCCAGCACCGAGGCTTCGGTGTGTTTGTGGATTTAAATCCAAGGTGTGGGGGGAAAGTAACATGGCCTTTCCATTGTAGGTTAATTATTAGACTTAGGGTTACTGTGACAAGTGACTTGGTAGTAATCTTTGAACCAGATAAACTAAGAATGTCCTAAAAAAAACAAAACTCTGTGGTCCAGATTCCAGTAACCCATTTTGGTAGTGATACTTAGTTTTCAAAAATGCTGTAGGTGCAGATCACTTGAATATCTGGAAACTTACCTTGGTGGTGTTATTTGGTATTTATTCAGTTACTAATAGTATCCCCTCTAAATCGTTTTTAAACAAGGCCCTTCTGATTAAATATGCTATTGATTAACTGCCTTTAAATAGGATTGATGAACAAGTGACATGTGCAGCTCAGAAAGTCCTCAACAAAAACTTACTTCAGCTCAGCCCCTGGGTTTCCTTACACAAAGTCACTTGTCACTTTTCTGTTTCCAGGTGGCCACAGGGTTGAGAATGCATTTCCTGTCTCACCCATTTGAGTTGGTCAAGCGGGTTAAGCACTGACAGCATATTTTAAAAAGACCAGAACAAAAAATAGAAACCTAGAAAATCATTATGTGCGAGTTACTTCATTTTAGCTCTTACCTGCACGGAAGTTTTTCCATCCCACTTGGGTCATGCTTTCCTTCTCTCACAGCTCCAGGTTTACACCCTGTCCCTGGTGGAGTATTTCCAGTGCCCCCTGCAGCTGTCGTTTTGATGAAACTTCTCCCTCCTCCTATCTGTTTCCAGGTTTGTTCACTATTTTCATGGTATATACTGGCTCTAGGGATTAGACCCATTGTATGCTTTTCCTACTATTTTAACTTTCCCAGTAACTGGTAATTAAAATTTATGTGTCAAAATAGGGTCCTTTTGTACAAGTGGATGAATTGATGGAAATTTTCCGAAGATGCAAGATACCAAATAGTGAGTAATGAGAACTCCATTTTCAGAGTTATTCACATTCTTGTCTCCTAGGCAGGAGAGCTGGTTATTCTTTGCTATTGAAGTCTCCCACCAGCCAGCCAACTTGCAGAAGTGTAATGAAACCCAGGAGTGGGCTGGACTCTCTTGAACAGAGAGACTTACTTATTCAGATTCTAAGTAAAATGTCCTATAAGCTTATCTTTTCTATCCATGTGAACATGTACTATCCAATCTGGCTTGTGAAAACAATTAGTTTTAATAGAGTTTTGGTCTTTTCCCTTAGTTTAGAATCAGCAATACTACCTTGCTGTGCTAATAAGCCAAGAAATGAGCTAATAAGTATCCAAAGTAGAACATGCTCATTCTTTCACAGTAGCATGATCTGAAACACTGTCCAACAGTCTTCTTGCTGTTTCTGCAGCTGTTGAGGAAGCCGTGAGGATCATTACTGGTGGGGCCCCAGAGCTGGCTGTGGAAGGCAATGGTCCAGTGGAAAGTAACGCCGTACTCACCAAGGCTGTCAAAAGGCCCAACGAGGATTCAGATGAAGATGAAGAAAAGGGAGCTGTTGTCCCCCCTGTCCATGACATCTACAGAGCGCGGCAGCAGAAGCGAATTCGATGAAGCAGGCTCAAAACCTGCCTCTGAGAAAACTCTTACCCAGGATTCCCTTTTGCCTCTTAAGTCATATGTTTAAAAGAGACAATACTTTGTTACAAGGTTCTTGGAAACAAAGTTATATTGTCATTGGTGCCTCTATCATATGGTTCTTGAGAAAAAGACAAACTTATGTGAATTTTAGAATATGGAACAGACCTATGCTCTAAGCAAGATTAGGTTTTCAAAAATGTGAGAACAGTACAAAACAGCAGAACCACATTTTGTTCCCTCTTCAAGGGTGTCTTGTATGTCCCGCTTGAAGATTTGTGAGTTTTCCACAGTTTTATTTTAAAAACTGGATGGCTTATGATTGTAAAGCATTTTATCACATTTTCTGAAAAACAGTTGTTCTCGGTTTGCTTATGTAGAGTCCTGCCTTATTGTTTGTTTTTATTTATGGCAGAATGTATGGAGTCTGTTTTGTAGTTTAAAATTTTAAAACAGTCCTTTAGAAAATAAAGGATTTCAAAAACATGTCTCTACACTTTTTTTTAATATTTATTTTTCGATTGTAGTTGGACACAATACCTTTATTTATTTATTTATTTATTTATTTATTTTTATATTTATTTTTTAGGTGTAGATGGACACAACACAATGCCTTTATTTTTATGTGGTGCTAAGGATCAAACCCAGGGATTCGCATGTGCTAGGCAAGCACTCTACCACTGAGCCACAAGCCCAACCCCTCTTTCTAATTTTTCATTCAGATTTTATTTACAATAGCTACTTTATATTATTCAGCCTTTTTCTTTCTTTTTTTTTTCCCCCCAGTTCTGGGGATTGAACCCAGTGGTGTTCTACCACTGAACCACATTCTGAGCCCTTTTTCATTTTTTGATGTTTTGAGACAGGGTTTAAGTTGCCCAGGCTGGCCCTGAACTTCTGATCCTCCTGCCTCAGCCTCCAGAGTCACTGAGATAACAGGCCTGTGTAGCCATAACATGGCCAGGTAGCCAATACCATTTAAAATAAATGGCACTGGGGCATGGTGGCACATGCCTATAATTCCAGCAACTCCATGAGGCTAAGGCAGGATGATTGCTAGTTCAAGGCCAGACTCAGCAACATAGTGAGAACCTGTCTCAAAATCAAAAATAAAAAGGGCTAGGGAGGGAGGTAGCTCAGTGGTAAAGCACCCCTGGGTTAAATCCCTAGTAACAAAATTTAATAATAGTAAATAAATATTATTGTTAATAATAATAAATGGCTTTAAGAGGCCTGTAATCCCAGCAACTCCACAGGCTAAGTAAGGTAAGCCAGCCTCAACAACTTAGTGAGGCCCTAAGCAACTTATCGAGACCTTATCTCCAAAAAGGGGGTGGGGGTTTGGAATGTGGAATGTGGCTCAGCTATTAAGCACAACAATAAATAAATAATAAATATAAATGATAACACCCCAAGAAAAAGTCATGTACACTTAATTGCATGCCATTTCCTGGTCTTTTTGATACTAAAAGCTTTTTTATTTTTTCTCACCTCCTCTGGTGTTGTCAATCAAACCCATGGCCTGGTGCATGCTTAGGCAAATGTTCTTTACCACCTCTCTTTTTTATTTGGAGGCAGTCTTAGTAAATTAAATTGCTGGAGGTTGGCCTCACATTTTCGATCCTCCTGCCTCAGACTCCCAAGTTGCTGGGATTATGGGTGTATGCCACTGTTCCCAGACTTTGAAAACAGCAAATTAAACAGTTAGAAATCCTCTAATGTGAGTACATTTTCCCCTAATTACATCTGAGGCAGATTAAGATATTTCATTTTGCATTGCTCTTAAAAGCAACCTAAATATGGGAATTCCTTCACCCACTGTGTCATTCTTTGTCAAGTATATTTTGAAAGATGATTAATACTCAAAATTTTTTTTCATGAGCTAAACAGCATTAATGAAAATTATATCCAATTAACCAAATTATAATTATAGTGAGCAAAAACTTGTCATGCAGACTAAGTCCAAAGAATTAAGTTTTGTTCTTTGGTAGTAATTATCTTCTCTTAACTCATTTCTGGAAAACCTACTCACTGAAAACTTAGTTGAGCCTAAAGGGTTGTGATTCAGGATGAAAGCTAAAACTTGGGAAGGAAACAGAAAGGAGAGAAATGTAAAAATAGTATGGTTTCAAAGAAACTTACACATTGAGAACATAATTTAGAATTTGAATTCAGATGTGATTAAATAATCTTATATTTAAAAATCAGCTTTAGGGGCTGGGATTGTAGCTTAGCGGTAGAGCGCTCACCTAGCACGTGTGAGGCGCTGGGTTTGATCCTCAGCACCACCTAAAAAAATAAATAAAATAAAGGTATTGTGTCCAACTACAACTAAAGAAAAAAAATCAGCTTTAGCTGGGTGCAGTGGTGCACACTTGTAATCCCAGCAACTTGGGAGGCTGAGGCAGAAGGATCACAAGTTCAAAGCTAGCCTCGGCAACTCAGTGAGACCCTGTCTCTAAATAATTTACTTGGGTCAGGCTTGGTGCATGCCTGTAATCCCAGCAGCTAGGGAGGCTGAGACAGGAGGATCACGTGTTCAAAGCCAGCCTCAGCAACTTAGCAAGGCACTAAGTAACTTAGACCCTGTCTCTGTATAAAAATACAAAATGGGGCTGGAAATGTGGCTCAGTGGTTGAGCCCCCCTGAGTTCAATCCCCGATACCAAAAAAAAAAATTTTAAAAAGGGCTGGGGATGTGGCCCAGTGGCTAACTGCTCCTGGGTTCAATACCCGGTACCCACCTACCCCCTCAAAAAATCAAATCAGCTTTGAATTCTGGCATTAACTACTAAAACTCCAAAGATGTTATATCTATGTTGCCATACCCCTAGCAAAGTAAAAAAAGTCAATTATAGAAACTACCTTCTAGTAAATATAAAACTATCAATAACAAAATTATACCACTGAAAAAGAATGAAAAATATCATTTTTGTCAGCATATTGACCTTGGTTGATAATTATGAATTCATTTGGTAATTTTTTAACCCTCTATTGGTCCACAGTTACTATATAAATGATAAGAATTCTTTATGTTGGCAAAAAGGCAGCCTTTTTAACAAATAGTGCTGGGGAGACTGGTTATCTGTATGTAGAAGAATAAGACTAAACTCCTACCTCCCACCTTATGCAAAAATCAACTCAAAATGGATAGAAGTCTTAAGAATTAGACCAGAAATTATGTGACTCCTAGAAGAAAATATAGGGTCCACACCAGCACGTAAGCACAGGCAACAACTTTCTCAATAGAACCCTTCAAGCTCAGGAAAAATGTTGAGTTAATAAATGAGATGGCATCAAATTAAAAACTAAGGCACAGTAAAGGAAACAATTTTAAGAATTTGAAGAAAGAACCTAAGAATGGGAGAAAATCTTTGCTACCTACTCTTCTGACAGGATTCTCAAAAGCAGAAATACAAATGGCTGACAAAACTAAGAAAAATGGGCAACATCATTAGCCACTAGGGAAATGCAAGTCAAAATAGATTTCATCTCACCGCAGTCAGGATGGTAGTTACGAAGAATATGAACGATAATACATGCTGGAAAGAATGTGGAGAAAAAAAGAACACTTTTATACTGTTGGTGGGATTGTAAATTAGCACAACCACTATAGAAATCAGTATGGAGGTTCCTCAAAAGACCAGGCATGGAAATACCACAAGACCCAGCTATACCACAACTTGGTAACACACACCCATATTTACAGCAGCACAATTCACAATAGCCAAACTATGGAACCAGCCAAAGTGTCCACCATTGAATGAATGGATAAAGAAAAATGTGCCATATATATATATATATATATATATATATATATATATATATATTAGAGTTTTATTCAGCCATGAAGAAAAATGAAATTGTGTCAATCACAGGAAAATAGGTGGAACTTGAGAACACTATATTAAGGGAAATGAGCCAAATTTAGAAGGTCAATAGTTTGTTTTCTCATGTGGAAGCTAAAGAGGAAAAGAAATGTGGGAAGGGGATCTCATGAAAATCAACAGGAGATTAGTAGAGGGGAGGAGAGGGACCAGGGGGATGGAGGAAAAGGAAGTAAGGGAAAATTGTGTGCATGTAGAGAGATTAACAACAAATCATACCATTATGTACAACTACAGCACACCAATAAAAATTAGGAAAAAATTCATTTTCACAGTAGTAAAGTATTACCAGGTTCATACATTCTGTTTTGTTCCATTCCCAAAGCAAACTTCATTTAAATTGGTAATTCTTCCTTGACTGTGAGATAAAGCAAGTAAACTTACGCTTTATTTAATAAAAATTTCAAGAGCCTTTGAAATCAGTCATACCAAGTAACAAAATTCAGGTACTAAGTTTAATGATTTACGTAAAATCTTAAACATTCATATTATCAAAATGTCAGCTTACCAAACTTTGGGAACAAAAGTCAAGAAAAAAGCTGGGTGCAGTGGCACGAGCCTGTAGTCCCAGTCACTTGGGGAGCTTGAGGCAGAAGGATCCCTTGAGCCCAAGAGTTCTAGGCCAGCCTGGGAAGACCCCATCTCAAAAATAAACAGAAGTCAAGAGAAACAATTCAGTCTTTTACTAAAAAGTTTCTTCCCTGTATGAGCACTGACCAAAGTTTTGCTTTGAGCAGAAAGATGACAGTGCTTTAAAAAGCAGAGGCAACATGAATAAGGGGGAGAGGGGGAGAGAGGGGGAGGTGGGAGAGAGGGGGGAGGGGGAGGAGGGGGAGGGGGGAGGAGGGGGAGGGATGAGGAAAGGGAGGGGGAGGGGGGAAGAGGGGGAGGGATGAGGAGAGGGAGGGGGGAGGGGGAGAGAGAGGAGTATTACTTCAATTTTAAGGGTTTTTTAAAATATTTTTTTATGTGGTGCTGAGGATCAAACCTAGTGCCTCATGTATGGGTAAGCACTCCACCACTGAGCCACAACCTCAACCTAATTTTAAGGTTATTTTTAAGTCAGAAATTGCATTTCGTAGTTCTCAACATTGTCAGTTGCGGTGGCATATACCTGTAATCCCAGAGATTCAGGAGTCTGAGGCAGGAGGATCACA
The DNA here is from genome assembly GCF_021218885.2 of Marmota monax. Classification (NCBI taxonomy): domain Eukaryota; kingdom Metazoa; phylum Chordata; class Mammalia; order Rodentia; family Sciuridae; genus Marmota; species Marmota monax. The sequence goes on along the minus strand of NW_026692072.1, from coordinate 198,168 downwards.
AGTTTGAGGCCAGCCTCAGCAACTTAGCAAGGCCCTCAGCATTTTAGTGAGACCCTGTCTCAAAATAATAAACAAAAAGGGCTGGGGTCTTACAGTCAGGAGGCAGCACATATAAGTCAGGTTTGACAGAAACCCCCTTGAAGAACAGTTTTAGTAAATTCTGTGTTTCATCTAATGACACTTATTTTTAGGACTTTTTTTTTTCCAAAAGTACAAGTGAACTTTGATAGGATAATAAATAGAGAGGGCTTAGAACTTATTGAGCTTAAAGAAGATAGATCCTTTCCCGCTCCATAAAGTTGCTTTGAAAAGGTTATTGGTTAAAATAACTGTATAACACAAAACCCAATGTAAATACACAACTGCAAATATTGTTTGTAGTTATTTATTTAGATTGTTTTTATATGAGATAGTGCCTTTAAGAACGAGTTTCATGGCCCATCCATCACCACTCATTCTCCATTCATGCGTTCACTTAGTTAAATAAGTTGAGATGAGGAGAGGTCACTGGGGTGAAGGTGAGCTCGGGAGACAAGTAAAAATAAGACTGCGGCTCGAGACTGTGACGGCAGACAACAGTCCTAAGAGAGGACAGCAAGAACGCTCCCTGCAGGTCTGCAAAACCTGCTCCATTCCAGGGAAGTGGATGCTAACCACTGAACAGCAGATGCAGACCCACAGGCAGAGGTTTATATATTTCTTAAATTGTTAATAAAGCAATTTTTAGCCCTTTTCCATATTCAAAACATTTTAATAACCATTATCTAATTTAGTCCTCCCAGCAACAGTGTCAGTATACTGCATTCCCATTTTATAGATGAAAACAATGAGGCCCAAGGGAGAATGACTGGTCCAGTATTATACAATCAGAAGACAACAGAGGAAAACGCTCAAACCAGGATCTTCCTCTCATTCAAGCTTTGTGTACAATCCTGCCATCACCAAATGTCACAACTGGAAGGGAGCTTATTAAAGACCAAGGTTAGTCCTTCCATTTTATAAGCGTGGGAAATGGGCCCTGATTTGCCAGAGCTGGTACCCGCCAGTACATAAGAGATCAGATCCCTGGTTTCTTGACAGCGCCCTGTCTTTCCTCTTGACTTCCCTGTCTCAAAATGAAACACAAATGTTATACATACAGATCAGAGGATGCTAAAAGGTCACTGGAAATCAGACACAAACACCTGGTCCCTTTGAAACAGCAGGAGAGTTGGTGGCCACAATACTTGCTCTATTCCCAGGAGTCCTAAGGCTTTGAAGAGCCGAAAATAAGCTCCTCCACACAAACAGAACCGCTGAGGAGCCCCCTCAGAACTGCCTGCCAGTATGTGCACAGCATACGCCTAGGAAGACACAATTATTAGTAACTTTTCTTCCTAGAGAAAAAAATTCCTGTCTACCTACTGCATTTACTCAATAAACACCACTTCAGTTCGGTCTTTACCTGACCTGTATTTATATTTAGGTTTTATGATTTCATAAATGATCCCATTTCGCAGTGCGCTTTCAATGGAAGGAGATTTTACAAACACCTAGATTAAGAGTCTATCCACCTGGTGTGGAGCCAACAAAGCAGTTAAGTAGTTCCTGCTCTCAACAGTCGGTCAACCAGTGAAATCCAAGTGGCTTGGAGACACAGAGCTCGCTCTCCAGGCACTCAGTCCTACCACACGTGATAAAGCACTCCCGAATCAACAGCAATGTCATGGAAAGACACTCATCTCCACAAACCTGTCAGGCAGGAAATTAGGCCAAATCCAACCATGAAGTGCAATAATTAATTCAATTTTGAAAAAAGATTACTACAAAGGATGTTTGTGTGGGAGGGAGGCTGTAGAGGGAGGAGCAAGTGGATGTGTTTCCTGAGTGACTAAACAAACTAAATGGATTTTTTCCTAGCCCTCCTGGTAAGTCTAAGAGATCCCAGGAAGAAAATCAGCTCACTTATCTTCTACAGGTGGTGGAACTCCACTGGGGTAGGGATGCCCACTGTGAGGCTCTTTGCTAGATATGCATCAGATTTCCAACAGAACGAACTCAACTCTGCCAATATAGAAACCCAGGAAGGGGGGAAAATTTTGTAAGCGTTAACTCTTAAAGAGAAAAGAGTTTTTTGAGATTCAGGAAGATACTCTAGGAAGAGGTGAGAAAGCAGCTGGATGGAGCACCCCTCCTCATCCTCCGAGGGCAGCAAGAGCTCCCTAACACTTTGCAGCTGAAGCAGGCAAAGAGCACTGCCCCTGGGTGCAGCCCAGGCACCTAACTCAATCACCACCAAGTGCTGCCACAGAGCGACCTCTGCCTCAGAAGGACTCCAGAAGGGACCACACTGCACACACTACAAAAGGTGGAATTTTTTTCTTTTAAAGAACTCTCAGCTGAACCATGGCCAGCCTGCCTATTTACAGTGACCCCAAAGTCTCCTGCCTGGGACCCATATATACACCTGGCTCTTTTTAACTTGCCATTTTACAGATTAGAAGCAATGCTATCTATGCTAATTTCTACCTAAACTCCTAAGACCAATACCCTGGGCATGAGATCAGCTATCACAAAAATACCAAGAGCAGAACAGATTCTGATACTCTGGGTCTGATGCTTTCTCACAGGTACCTGCTCTCCTCCCTCTGATCAATATCATTGAGTCTTCCTAGAGAAACAGAAATCACCACCTTTCCTTGAATGGAAGAACCAGAGAAAACAACTGCCTTCAGTAAAATGTGGCCTATGCCCTGGTTGCTCAGAAAAGCTGCTGGCTTTCCTAGGGGATTCAGAAATGGCTCCAAGTTTCTTCCACCTTCTTGTCCAAGTCTTTAAATACTGTTATTTCTGAATGGCTTTTTTTTGTCTTTCTTTCTTTCGGCCAGGTACTGGGGATGGAACCCAGGCCTTGCACATGCTAAGCAGGTACTCCCCCACCAAGCTCTACCCCAGCCCCACGGAATGACTCTTATGCCCTTATCAACTCTTATCCCTCTAAATCAACCAGGGAAAATTTGTCCTTGAGTCTAAACTTTAATGACTTCCCAAACTACATAATGCAGCATATCTTTTTTAGCGCAAGAAGCAGCACGAGAGCAGTTTGTAGCATATAATAGGAGGAATCCATCACATCCCCAACATGACTGTTTTGTGGTACTAGGAGATGAACCAGGCGTACTCTACACTGAGCTACACCCCCAGTTCCTTTTAAATTTCATTTGAAACAATCTCACTAAATTGCCAAGTTTGGCCTTGAACCTGTGACCCCCCTGCCTCACCTCCTGAGTAGCTGGGATTACAGGTGTGCAGCACTGCACCTGGCTAACCACGCCTTCTTATCAGCTCTGGTATCACTCGACAGTCTATGGAGTGAACATTTCTCTTGTCCTTTCACCCTGTCAACCCCAAGCAGGGCTAGTAAAGGGATTCTTGGCATTATTTTAATTCTTGCACCTCTGGCAGCTGGAAGTCACTCAACAACTTCATGGCTCTGCTTCTTACATAATGTCCTTTCTAAAGTACACATACACATATAGACACAGTTTATTATTTTTTTTTAACAGAACAAATCATCTGTGAAACCCAAATTGCTCTCACAGTCACAGGGCATGTCAGGAATTCTGGCCACTGAAGTTCCCTGAAAATTACTACTCAAATACCTAAAAATACTTAAATTTAATTTCAGAATTTTAATGAAATCAACACATCTGTGTATTATACCAGGGTAAATTTTTCAATAAAACCCTCAGACAATATTTCTCCTTTCATGTTATGCTAAATTATATATACACATACATATAAAGATATGTATGTATATATACATATAAAGATGTATACATATATATATACACACATATGTGTGTGTGTGTGTGTGTGTGTGTGTGTGTATATATATATATACATATATCTTTAAAATTTCATCCTTAACTTTCAAGGCTTAAAGGTAAAAAAATTTCCTTCTTTGAATCCCCTAAGCCTTCATTTCTATCATTTAGGCTTAGGAATAATTCTGAGGAAAATAACAAGCTTTTTTTTTTTTTTTTAGTAAGACAGAGTCTACGCTGCCCAGGTTGGCCCTGAACTCTTGGGCCCAAATGATCCTCCTGCTTCAGCCTCCTTAGTGAAAGGAAAGTGACCACAACACTCAGGGCAACCAAAAGATCTTTATTGCAGCAGTGCAACAAAGAGAAAGGAAAGAGAGAGAGAGAAAAGAGATGAACAGGGAGAGAGCAAGAGCAAGAGAGACAGAAAACGCGCGTAAGAAAGATAAAGAGCAAGAGAGAGAGAGAGCAAGAGAGAAAGAGCAAGAGAGAGGGGGGCCTGGCAGGAGGGAGTTTTTATAGCCCAAATCTAATGGGGCCTCTGGGTCTGCAAGCTGCCTTGTTGGCCCAAGGGGGGGTTAAGTGTTTAGCCTTGAGCAGGGTTGAATGTTCAGACTTGAGGCAAACAGGTGATAAAGGACCAGATAGAGGCAGGGGGTTTGAGTGCGTGGGCTATCCTGCAGCCAACATCTGTTCAGCCTGCCCTGCAGACAACACAGTTCAGCCTGCTCTGCACCCAACACTTAGTAGCTGGGCCTACAGGCATACACCACCGTGCCCATCCTGTGTAGTTTTTGTTTTGTTTTTCTTTTCGTGATGCTGGGGATCAAAACCAGGGCTTTGCGCATGTTAGGCCAGCCTTTATTATAGATGTGCTACATTCCCAGCCCAATAGAACAGTTTTTAAAAATCAAATAACTGCTCTAGAACAATAGTTCTGGAGCCCTGGTTAGGCTAGGCACAGCGGGAAATATAAATGGAGGTGGAAAAAAGCAGTAAGACTACATATAGCCCTTCTACCACAAAATACCCGGAGGGAGGGGCAAGAGGTAAAGTCATGGGTTGGTCTCTTTCACTCCTAGTAGCTGTCAGCATGGGGCACCTGAAGGAAAAAAAAAAACAAAAACTACCCAGATCAAAGAAGAGAGATGTCCCAGTCTCCTTGGGAGGACATGGCTGCTACAATCACGATGGAACAGGAGTGGAAACGGATTGCCAACTCCTTCAATGCTGGCTGTTACCTACAAAACTCAAGATAACAAAAAGCTTCTTTGATTTGTAAACTTGCACTCATAAATACAATCTTTCAAAATAGAATTCAGTGCATTCTTCAACAAGTCTTGTCAACAGTGATACACAACATCCTTTCCTTTGGAGTCAGTGCTGTTAAATGTACTACATAGCCATTTTCCAAAGCAACGGTACAGTTGAGAACAGGTGTTCGGAGGCAAGTGCTAATACTGCTGCTGTAGGGCGCGCACGTGTTAGGATCTGTGGAGGATCTTACTGAGGATCACATCATAGTAGGGGCAAAACACCATCTTGTTATAGTTGACCAGACGAATGAATTTAACAGCAATTTCCTCCAGCTCTTTCTGGACTGGACCCAGTCCCCCGGGAACTGAGGGCAATGGCTTCTGATGACCCGAGGCAAGGTAGGTTTCCAAGAAGGTCAGGATTCGGGATTCTGTCATGGAAAAGAAAAGGATTACTTGTTTCTCATTGAGGATGGCTTTACAATCTTCTGATTATGCTTCAGTTCTTAGCTTAACCATCATCTCTTTGGGGAATTCTTCTCCATTAATCCCCTAGATCAGACACTCAGCACCTTGCATGTCTGAACACTCATCCACGCCCACGTTTTCTCTCCCCCGAGGATGATTGGCTTCCGGAAGACAGCAACTGTACTTAACGTGTTTATCATTCTCTCCTCAGCACCCAGCACAGGGCCTGGCGTGAGATCTGGCCCCCAGGAGAAGATCAAACCACATTTGCAATGCAAGAACACATGTACAGATGAGTAAACAGAGAAAAGATCTGACATGTTCTGCTCCGAGGAGCAAGCACGCTGAAACCAACCTTAGCCACTGCTGAGATCACACACAAAGGAAAATGAAGCCAGAATTAAGAGTTTGAAAAAGGAAGAGAGCCAGGTGAGATGGCACATGCCTGTAATCCCAGCTACTTGGAAGTTAAAGCATGAAGATCACAAGTTTAAGGCTAGGCTGGGGATATAGTTTAGTGGTAGATAGCTTGTCTAGCATGTGCAAAGCCCTTAGTTCAATCCCAAGTGCAAATGAGGAGTAAGAAGGAGGAGGAGGAGGAGATGAAGATGATGATGATTCTGGTACCACTGACTTATGATCTATTTTTTTCCTACTATACTCACACGAAAGGACCATGAGCTTCTTTCTTTGGAGCTGACAACGGAAGATCACAAAAGTCGTGGACATTTGCAAACTTATTCCACTTGGAGGATAACTTCAGCTAATGCATTTTTTAGCCCTTTTCCCTCTACCAGGCTTTTGCACTTTACTATGCAGCCTTATTGGTCAAACAAGATTTAATCAAGTCATAATTCTTATAGGTTTTATTATAAAAACAATATGGACATTTATACTGAATAAGCCTTTTCAAATGACATATCCCAGCCCTGGGGCAAGAGTATCCTCTTTGGTGCAAACAACTTATACTTTCTGAACCCAACTCCACACTGACAGTGAAGCTGCTGCTGACCTGCCCCAGCACTCCTGATCTTGAGGGAGTTTGGTTCTTTAAGGTTCCTGAGCTGGAAGCTTCATCCAGAAGTGCAGCTCCTCTTACCATCCTACCTAGTGGCTGCTTGCGATCCCCACATGTATTAACTGGCTATTAGAAAACCACCAAGATGTGCTTGGCATGGCGGTGCACACTTGCCCCCTCCCAGTGGCTCAGGACTCGTAAGACAGGAGTATCGTGAGTTCAAAGCCAGCCTCGCAACTTAGCGAGACTCTATCTCAAAAAATAAAAAATAGAAAAGGGCTTGGGAATGGCCCAGTGGTCAAGCACCCATGGGCTCAATCCCCGGTACCAGAAAAACAACACAACAGAGATGGCAGGATGAGAAGCACCTTCCCAGACCTCTTTCCAGACACTTCTCTGCCTTCTACCAAGACCAAGTATAATCACTAACGATCCAAGGGCCCTGCAAGATCCGCAGGAGCTGCCTCCTCAGTGACTCACAGATTAAACTGTCACCAACAAAGGGCTGGGATAAAGTAGGCTTAAAACTATATATATACATGGGCTGGGGATGTGGCTCAAGCGGTAGCGTGCTCGCCTGGCATGCATGCGGCCCGGGTTCGATCCTCAGCACCACATACAAAGATGTTGTGTCCGCCGAGAACTAAAAAATAAATACTAAAAAATTCTCTCTCTCTCTCAAAAAAATTCAAAAAACAAACAAACAAACTATATATATACACTGAGGCTTGATCCAAGACGGCGGGCTAGAGGGAGGCTGCAATCTCTGTGCTCAGGGACTTGGGATTCAAGTAGTGGGAATACTGTTTCTCTGCAAGTGATTAGAGGACCCCCAACAGCTGCTCCCACATGGCTGCAGTGCTGTGCAGGACTCCCGGTCACTCTTTCACACAGGATCTTTGGGTGTCCGAGTAGGACCACTGGCATTAGCACCTGTGCAGGACTTCTGGCCACCGACCTGTGCAGGAACTCTGGCGCCACTCCCATGTGGACCCCATTTACCAATGTGAGGCTCCCCCAGTTGCCTCCATCTTGGGGCACTGCAACCCTACATGCTGTAAGCCTGCACCTGGGGACACTGCACGGGATCAGGAGACAGCCACCAGCCACAATACTGCAGGCCACAGGGCTGCATCTCTGAACAGGCTGCTCAACGCATCGCCCAGTCCTACCCGACCCAACACCCCATTGCTGAAAGCAGCTGCCTCCATCATGGGACACCTTCGTAGCCATCTTTGGTTGACTCCCAACTTGGAACACCGGCTGGAGTTTAGGAGTACTATCAAGGTACAGAAAGTCCCCAACTCCCCCCTCTGCCCGGCAGCCGCTAACCCAGCACAGTGCTTGAGGCTATGTGGCCGAAGCTCATAAAACATGAACTGCCCAAGATAAAACAGTCGTGAACTGCCCAAGATAAAACAGCTTTCCGTGACAGGTGCACAGCCCCCAAGACCTCCGGAGAGAAAGGTTCCTGATTGGGAAGTAGAAGAGGGGTGGTGGAGGGGTGAGATACAGTTTAGAGACTAAATTAAAGATTAGGAATTGCGAAGTCTACAGGGGATAAGGAGATAAGACCAGGCGCCCACTTCACATTATCAGGCCCAAGGAGATCCTTGGGGTGCAGTCTCCCATTGGGACAGCAAGTGCTATAAACCATCTCCAGGAGCTCCGCCCCCAAGACTAACTCTCCCCACTAATAACCTTCACCATCCTGAGGGTGGAGACACCAGCAAACAACAGACAACCCCACCGACTAGATGAGAAGGGAAGTTGGAAAGATACTGATCTCCAACAGAAACAACCTTGTATTTTCCTGAGATTTTTTTTTTTTTCTCTCTCTTCTCCCGCCCTCACATCCCCAACATTTGTGAAACCAAGCACTTTCCATAAATTAGGCTACTTAAGACTGGAATGTCTGAATAGTATATTACAGCAGTGGTGTATATTCTTTTATCTCCTATTTTTACATTTTTTTATTTTTCTTAATATTTATGTTTATTTTTTGTACTCTACTGTCTTCCCATTTACTTATCTCCCCCAAATCACTCTCTCTGTTCTCCTGCTACTAACCATTTTCTTTAGATTTCTCTTTCATGCTAAGATCCAATAACTCCTAGCCCCTCAACATCTTTTTTTTTTTTTTTGTAGTTTTTGATTTTTTAGTTGTAGTTGGACACAACACTTTTATTTTATTTTTTTATTTTTATGTGATGCTGAGGATCAAACCCAGGGCCTTGCACATGCTAGACAAGTGCTCTACCACTGAGCCACAACCCCGGCCCCACACCCAACATCTTATCCTACACCTCACCCCTAGTTCTTTGTCTACCATTCGAAACTATAAACCCTTCTGCAAACCTATTGTTTATATTGTAGATTATAACTGAACTTACCATTTCTGTATATTGTTACAAAACCGTAAATGTCTTTATAGCAGCCAATTGGTTTAAGGTTGTATATTGTTTCTGTTGGGATCTGTTCACATTGTTCTCCCCCATAAAAGAGAGGTACTGGAAGCCTGCAGGGACACTATAAGCCTATAGGGTAAAAACTGTAACGCCTCAGATCCACAGTGCTAGAAGGGAAGACACATGGACAACTTGAAAAAACAAGGGAAGAAAGTGCCCCCAACAAACCAAGACATTACATTCTTGTAATGTCAGAAGAAATGTCAGACAGGGAGTTCAGGATGTACATAATTAAAATGTTCTGTGAATTAAAGGATGATATAAGACAGCAAATACAGGCAATAAAAGATCATTTGATAAAGAGCTACATAAGCAAATATAGGAAGCAAAAGATTACATCAATAAGGAGAAAGAGGTTCTGAAAAAAATAATTGCAATGAAAGAAACAATAAACCAAATTAAAAGCTCAAGAGAAAGCATCACCAACAGATTATATCACTTGGAAGACAGGACCTCAGAAAATGAAGTCAAAATATATAATTGGAAAGAATGTTGACCACACAGTAAAGATGGTAAGAAACCATGAGCAGAACATTCAAAAGACCAAATTTAAGAATTACTGGGATAGAGGAACACACAGAGTTCTAAATCAAAGGAATAAACAATCCATCCAATGAAATAATATCAGAAAATTTTCCAAACATGAAGAATGAATTGGAAAACCAAATTCAAGAGACTTACAGGACACCAAATATACAAAATCAAAACAGATCCACACCAAGGTACATTATAAAGAAAATGCCTAACATACAGGATAAAGAGAGAATTTTTAAAGCAACGAGAGAAAGGAATCAGATTACATTTAGGGAGAAATCAATTAGGATATCTGCAGATTTTTCAACCCAGACTAGAAGATCCTGGAACAACATATACCAAGCTCTGAAAGAAATGGATACCAACCAATAATCTTATATACATCAAAATTAAGCTTTAGATTTGATGATGAAATAAAAACCTTCCATGATAAACAAAAGTTAAAAGAATTTACAACTAGAAAACCTGCACTGCAGAACATCCTTGGCAAAATACTCCATGAGGAAGAAATGAAAAATAATAATGAAAATCAGCAAAGGGATGTATTAACAAAAACCCAATCAAAGGAGAAACCAAATCAAGCTGAATAATAAAAATACACAAATATGACTTGGAATACAAATCATGTCTCAATAATAACCCTGAATGTTAATGGCCTAAACTCACCAATCAAAAGACACATACTGGCAGACTGGATTTAAAAAAAAAAAAAGGACCCAACAATATGCTGCCTCCAAGAGACTCATCTCATAGAAAAAGACATCCACAGACTGAAAGTGAAAGGTTAGGAAAAAACATACCACTCACATGGACTGCAGAAACAAGCAGGGGTTTCCATCCTCATAGCAAATAAAGTAGACTTCAAGCCAAAGTTAATCAAAAGGGATAAAGATGGACATGTCATACTGCTTAAGGGAACCATACACCAACAAGGCATAACAATTATAAATACATATGCCCCAAACAATGGAGCATCCATGTTCATCAAACAAACTCATCTCAAGTTCAAGAGTCAAATAGATGACAACACAATAATTTTGGGTGACTTTAACACACCTCTTTCACCACTGGATAGATCTTATAAACAAAAGCTAAACAAAAAAACTAAACTACAGAACTCAATGATACAATCAATAACTTAGATTTAACAGATATATATAGAATATTTCATCCTTCAGTGTAGGAATACCCTTTCTTCTCAGCAGCACATGGATCCTGCTCTAAAATAGACCATACATTATGCAACAAAGTAACTCTTAGCAAATACAAAAAATTAGAGATACTACCCTGCATTCTATCAGATCATAATGGAATGAAATTAGAAATCAATGATAAAATAAAAAAATAGAAGCTACTCCAACACCTAGAGATTAAATAATAGGCTACTGAATGAACCATGGGTTGCAAAAGTCATCAAAGATTAAAAAATTCTTAGAGGTAAATGAGAACACTGACACAAAATATCTAAATCTTTAGGACACTATAAAGGCATTACTAAGAGGAAAGTTCATTGCATGGATTTCATTTCTTAAAAGAAGAAAAAGTCATCAAATAAATGACTTAACTACATCTCAAAACCCTAGAAAAAGAAGAACAAACCAACATCAAAAGGAGTAAAAGATGGGAAATAATTAAAATCAGAGCTGAAATCAATGTAATTGAAACAAAAGAAACAATTGAAAAAATTGATAGAACAAAAAGTTGGTTCTTTGAAAAAATAAATAAAATTGATAAACCCTTAGCCATGCTAATAAAGAGAAGGAGAGAGAAAATTCAAATTACTAACACCCATGATAAAAAAGGAAATATCACAACAAATACTACAGAAATACAGAAGATAATTATAAATTATCTTGAAAATGTGTACTCCAATAAAACAGAAAATATCAAAGACATTGACAAATTTCTAGAGTCCTATATTGTGCCCAGTCTGAATCAGGATGATAAACACACAAGTTAAACAGATCAATTTCAAGCAATGAAATAGAAGACGCCATCAGAAGCCTACCAACAAAGAAAATCCCAGGACCAGACATACAGCTGAGTTCTATAAGACCTTCAAAGAAGAACTAATACCAATACTCCTCAAATTATTTCATGAAATAGAAAAAGAGGAATACTTCCCAACTCATTCTATGAGACCAATATCACCCTGATTCCAAAACCAGGCAAAGACACATCAAAGAAAGAAAACGTGCAGACCAATAACTCTAATGAACATAGATGAAAAAATTCTCAATAAAATTCTGGAAAATCAAATACAAAAACAGATTTAAAAAGATAGTGTACCATGATCAAGTAGGATTCACCCCAGGAATGCAAGGTTGGTTCAACATACAGAAATCAATAAATATAATTCATCACATCAATAGACTTAAAGATAAGAATCATATGATCATCTCAACAGATGCAGAAAGAGTATTTGACAAAATCCAACAGCCCTTTATGTTCAAAACACTAGAAAAACTAGGGAGAACAGGAAAATATCTCAACATTGTAAAAGCTATCTATACTAAGCCCCAGGCCCACATCATTCTAAATGGAGAAAAATTGAAAGCATTCCCTCTAAAAACTCTGGAACAAGACAGAAATGCCCTCTTTAAACACTTCTGTTCAATATAGTACTTGAAACTCTAGCCAGAGCAATTAGACAGATGAAAGAAATTAAAGGGATACAGATAGGAAAAGAAGAACTCAAACTATCACTATTTGCCAATGACATGATTCTATACTTAGAGGATCCAAAAAACTCCACTAGAAAACTTCTAAAACCAATAAATAAATTCAGCAAAATAGCAGGATATAAAATCAACATCCATAAATCAAAGACATTTCTGTACATCAGTGACAAATCCTCTGAAAGAGAAACTAGGAGCCATTTACAATAGGCTCAAAAAAAAAAAAAAAAAAAAAAAAAAAAAAACACCTGGGAATCAATTAACGAAGGAGGTTAAAAACCTTTACAATGAAAATTACAGAATGATAAAGAAAGAAATTAAAGAAGATCTTAGAAGATGGAAAGATATCCCTTGTTCTTGGACAGGCAGAATTAATATTGTCAAAATGACCATACTACCAAAAACACTATACAGATTTAATGCAATTCCAATCAAAATCCCAATGACATTCCTCATAGAGATAGAAAAAAGCAGTCATGAAATTCATCTGGAAAAAATAAAAGACCCAGAATAGCTAATGCAATCCTTAGCCAGAAGAGTGAAGTAGGTGGCATCACTATACCAGAACTTAAACTATACTACAGAGCAATAGTAACAAAAACATCATGATATTGGCACCAAAATAGACTTGTAGACCATGGTACAGAATAGAGAACACAGAGACAAACCCACATAAATAGGGTTATCTCATATTAGACAAAGGCACCAAAAACATACATTAGAGAAAGGATAGCCTCTTCAACAAATGGTGCCAGGAAAACTGGAACTCCATATGCAACAAAATGAAATTAAGCATGTATCTCTCACCATGCACAAAACTCAAAGTGGATCAAGGACCTAGGAATTAAACTAGAGACACTGTGTCTTACAGAAGAAAAAGTAGGCCCAAATCCTCATCATGTCAGGTTAGGTCCTGACTTCCTTATTAAGACTCCTATAGCACAAGAAATAAAACCAAGAATCAATAAATTGGATGGATTTAAACTAAAAAGCTTCTTCTCAGCAAAAGAAACAACTAGTGAGGTAAACAGAGAACCTAAGAATGGGAGCAAATTTTTACCACACGCACATTAGATAGAGCACTAATCTGAGCACTAATCTCTAGGATATATAAAGAACTCAAAAATCTTCACACCAAAAAAACAAATAACCCAATCAATAAATGGGCCAAGGACCTGAACAGACACTTCTCAGAAGATGATATACATTTGATCAACAAATATTTGAAAAAATGTTAAACATAGCTAGCAATAAGAGAAATTCAAATCAAAACCACTCTAAGATTTCATCTTACTCCAGTCAGAATGGCAGCTATCAAGAATACAAACAACAATAAGTGTTGGTGAGGATGTGGGGGAAAAGGCACACTCATACATTGCTGGTGGGATTGCAAATTGGTGCAACCAATCTGGAAAATAGTATGGCGATTCCTTGGAAAACTTGGAATGGAACCACCATTTGACCCAGCTATTCCACTCCTCGACTTATACCCAAAGGACTTGAAACTGCATACTACAGGGACACGGCCACATCAACGTTTATAGCAGCACGACTCACAATAGCTAAATTGTGGAACCAATCTAGATGCCCTTCAGTAGATGAATGGATAAAGAAACTGTGGTATATATACACAATGGAATATTACTCAGCATTAAGAGAATAAAATCATGGGATTTGCAGGTAAATGGCTGGAATTGAAGAATATTATGCTAAGTGTAACAAGCCAATTCCAAAAAATCAAATGACAAATGTTTTCTCTGAAATGAGGATGCTGATCCATAATGGGGATGTAGGGGAGCATGGGAGGAATGAAGGAACTTTAGATAGGGCAAAGGGGAGAGAGGGGAAGGGAGGAGGCCGGGGGTAGGAAAGATGGTGGAATGAGATGGACATCATTACCTTAAGTACATGTATGCAAACATGAATGGTGTGACTCTACTTTATGTATAACCAGAGACATGAAATATTTGTTCTATATGTGTACTGTGAATTGAAATGCATTCTGCTGTTATTAACATAAAACAAATTAGAATAAATTTAAAAAAATACATATACATTGTCCATATAATTCTTTTTTCACACAAAATACTACTTAATAAAAAGTCATAGTTTTTTGTTTGTTTGTTCGGTCTTGGGGATTTAACCCAGGGGCAATTTACCACTAAGCCACATCCATAGTTCTTTTTAATTTTTTTATTTTGAGACAGGGTCTCACTGAAAACTGGAACTCCATATGCAACAAAATGAAATTAAGCATGTATCTCTCACCATGCACAAAACTCAACTCAAAGTGGATCAAGGACCTAGGAATTAAACTAGAGACCCTGTGTCTCGATCTTCCTGACTCAGCCTCTCACGTTGCTGGGATTACAGGCAAATGCCACCAGCCCAGCTAAAAAGTCATAGTTTTTAGAGCAGTCCCATATATGAAATATAACCACAGACCATTCAGCTTCTGACTGATACCTGCTAATTTTCCATTATTTATTTGTTTAACACTTGTTCTCAAAGAATTTGAAGGGCTTCAAAATTAATTCAATCTCAATTTTAAATGTTGAACACTGTATTCCTTGATCAACCAGAATATAATTTTTCTCTCTTTCTTTTTTTTTTTTTTTTGGTGGTGCTGGGGATTGAACGGAAGGCCTTGTGCATGCAAGACAAACACTCTACCAACTGAGCTATATCCCCAGCTCCAGAATAGAATTTTTCTCTACCAAGCTTTATTAATTGACAAGTTATATATAGCATACAACATGTTTTGATACATGTATATACTATGAAATAATTAAATTAAGCTAAATAATAGAGAATTCTTCATAGTACCACTGCTATTATGATAAAATTAGCTAATATTGATTTTTTTTCTTTTTATTTTTTTGGTAATACTGGGGACTGGACCCAGGGCCTCCCTGACGCTCAGCAAGCACCACTAAGCCACATCCCCGTCCCTTTTGTTATTTTATTTTGAGATGAGGACTGGCTATGTTGCCCAGGCTGGCCTTGAACCTCTGGGTTCCAGCCATCTTCCTGTCTCAGTCTCCTGGGACTATAGGCACACAACACTATGCCTAGCTAATATTTAATAATATTTTAATAGTATTTTTATTTTTAATTTTTACATCAAAGTTTTAATTTTTTAGCTATTTCAATTATTGCATTATTTACTGAGTACTTACCATGTGCTGCCAGGCGTGAGGGCAAGCACCTGACATATCTACCTTCTCACAGGTGGTCCTGTCAGTAAACTGGGCAGGTGGTTGGTATGATCCGCTTTTTTAAAGTTCCTTGCCATGCCATACAATAAGTGCTGGAGCAGAACTCTGAACCACGTTTTGAGATTCCAAAGTCCATACCCTCAGGACAATGATGGCTGTGCAGTCACTTGCCATCTTTGAAATCACCCTGATCACAATGGTGATGAATCACACTCCATCCTTACCTACAGCACTCATTATCCCATAAAACACTCTCAGATTTCTTCAGAGGGGCCTTCCCCTAACCCCCTGCTGCATGCCTTCCCTCAAACGTACCCATGATTCTGCGAATAGGGTCATCAGGACTGGCCACAGCCAGGATCTGGCCTTTGAGCGCGGTCTCTTTCTCCGTGGAAAAGGGGGAGGGCCCACACATCGAGAGGCAGCTGCTCACCTCCAGGCACACTTTCTCCCCAATCGTAGTCAGGGCATCCTCCAAATGGAAGGAACTGAGCAGAGAAGAGAAAGTAAGACAGGAAGAAGCAACCCATGGATACAGTGCTCCAGCTCCATCAGCCCTGCCTGGCAAGGGTGACACCACCAAGGAGCGGATTGATGTGTTAAGGGGGAATCTGTGGCTGTCTCTCTTGCTCCTTACCACTCAAGCTGTGCACACCAACTGCAAAGGACTTTCCTTCCTTCCACTAGAAAGGACTTCGAGGAGGGGATGGGCTCAGACTATCCCAAGACAAATAACCCAAAGCACAAGTTCTTGCTAGCATCTCTGAGGTGAAATAAGCCTGGAACTGACTTATAAATATTCTGAAACACCTCTGGAGGAATACACAATACCAGGAAATTGGTAGTCATGGAATGGGAATGGATATCCTTTTATACCTTTTGAGTTTTGAAACATTGAGTGCATTAACTTTTTTTAATATTTATTTTTTAATTGTAGTTGGACACAATACCTTTATTTTATTTATTTATGTGGTGCTGAGGATCAAACCCAGGGCCTCGCATGTGCTAAGTGAGCACTCTACCGCTGAACCACAACCCCAGCCCAACTTTTTTCTTTTAGTGGTCCTGGGGATGAAACCCAGGGCCTCAGGCTAGCACTCTACCACTGAGTTACATCCCCAACACATTAACTATTTTTTTTTTTTAATTTTTAGTTGTAGATGAACATATACCTTTATTTCATTTTCTTTTTATATTTTTATGTGGTGCTAAGGATCAAACCCAGTGCCTCTCACATGCTAGACAAGTATTCTACCACCTAGCAACACCCCCAGCCCCACATTAACTATTTTTAAAAGAAAAAAATAAAATAAGCACCTTGATTCCTTGGGGCCCTAAGACTCTCCTAGAGAACCTCTGGGAACCAGATGGTCATTTAACTTTGAGCTATTTTAATAAAAGCTATCATTTTTTGAGCTTACTCTATTAGAAATTAAGGTTTGCTCTGGATCTAGACCCTCTGTACAGTAGAACTACTGGGGAGTGAGAGAGCAAGCCTTGGGCTTCACTGCCTCCATCATCTCAACGCCTTGGGCTTCACTGCCTCCATCATCTCAACTCCTTGCCAGATCCCTGACTGCCAGGGTAGATAGGGAGTACAGGGCCGGACTCCCCAAAAGCACTGGAAGGGCCCTTCATCGTTAGTTTTGCAGAGCAGTTCTACTGGCAGGGGACCTAGCTGACAGCCTCTGTCTACACCTGGGCAAGGGACTTGGGCTAGGCTTCAGTTGAACAGCCAACCCCTAGTCACAACACGGAGAAGCATCCAGATGGCACTGAACACACCCATCCTCTGCGCAAGTGCCACAATAAAATCCCTCCATTTTGTAAGGATGAGAATGCCCCAGGGTGCTTCTTTGGAAGAATCCTCTGAATTGGGCCTTGTCAGATACGGGGTTTACTCAGAACCATTCAAAATGTTTCATATGCTGTAAGTCATCTAACAGGGCTTCACCGCAGGAGTACTCGCTGAATGAATCCTGTAAGCCCACAGTTGTGAATTCTGCTGGGCAATAAAATGACACGCTCATACTCAGCACAGGACACCTGTCAGGAATGTGCAAAGAGCAGAAAAGTCCATCTCACCTGTACCTCTGGAGTAATCATCTTGTTTCTTCTAATGACCTCTCTCTTCTAAGAGCTCCAGCTGGGGCAGCTGACTGTCCTGGGGACTGGGTTGTTGTTGGTCTCTAAGTCTGGTCTTTTTTTTTTGGCTGGGGGTTGAACACAAGGCCTCGGACACACTAAGCCAGTGCAGTACACTGAACTACACAGTCCCAGGGCTGCGTTTTTACTGCTAGCTGGTTGTGAAAGCAACTCAGTGTGCAGCAGATAGTACTTTTTTAATGGAGTAAGAATTGGGTAGAAACTATTAGGATACATCAAACATAACTGGGTTAAGTTCCATCTTTGTGAGGTTTTAATTTCAGTTACATATGTATGTAAGTCATAATGGAAAATGAATTTTTTACTGTGGGTCCTAATCACAAATATCTGAAAACCACTATCCCAGAGCCTTGTTATATATACCTAAACATCTGACCCTATTGCCCGAATTAACTCTCCTGCGCTCTCACCGGGTGAGCAGTCAGGGGAGCAGGGTCTCTTCTCAGCTCCTTGAGGGCCTGACACTGGGAGGCCCTACTCTGATCTGCTCTCTGCCCCCAATCCCATCCATCCACTAAAGGTCTTCCCCACAGTTCCCAGCCACTTACGGCAGAT
The DNA here is from genome assembly GCF_021218885.2 of Marmota monax. NCBI lineage: Eukaryota > Metazoa > Chordata > Mammalia > Rodentia > Sciuridae > Marmota > Marmota monax. The sequence goes on along the minus strand of NW_026692072.1, from coordinate 180,004 downwards.
GCATATCAGTTAGCAGAATCTTCACAATCATCTTGAGTTTCTCAGCAGAGTTGGCCTGGCTAGAAATTCCAGGGGCTGCCATGTTGAACGTGACTAGCAGCACAGCTCCCAGGATGGTCAGCTGCTCTAGCTGGAGCTGGAGCTCCTGGAAGCGTGGATGGTCCATCAAAACCGTCTGTAATGAACACAAGAGAAGTCACTGCTGAGCTGAAATTTGTGCTGGCCAGCAGAGGGCGATGAAGCCACATAGCCTCCCACCCACCTCCACAGCTTCCTCAGGATTACCTAGTCATCTCAGAGCTACAGGGCAGCTGTGAGTGAACTGTCCTTCCACTCCAGTGCCCCTTTCCCCTGAGGAAGTCTGTAGTAGCACAGCACACTCCTGAAAAGCCTGAGACAGATCTGGGTGGAAATCCAGACTGTGTCACTTCACAGCAGCACAACCTGACAAATTTCCTCAACTCTCTCGGGCCTATGCAAAATGGGGAGTCCTACTTTACAGGACTGTTTGAATGATGAAAAAACATGCACATCAAGTGGGTGGCAGAGCCAGCACTTAACACAGAAGAATCATAGCACTAGAAAGGACAGAGGAACAACCCACTCCTCCCAGTTTGTCTAGGACTGTCCCAGTTCTAAAAAGGAAACTCCCAAGTCTAGCGAGTCCCCCACAAACCTGGACAGCCTCCCTGCAGCCTAACAAAGGGGAGGAGTTCCTTGAGGGCAGAGCCCTGGACAGCTCAGTATCTAGCTCAAAGGAGGCTCTGGAGAACTAGGAAGTGAATGAAGAATAAGAAACAGGGAACAGAGCAGGACTGACAGATCACAGCCTCCTGGAAAGCAGTCAATGAGTGAATTACCATGACCGCTTCTCCTGTGTGAGAGACAGCTCTCGTCCCACCATGCCAAAGACCTGTGTGGGGTACAAGAAAGAGCAGCAGAAAGGCTGAGCTGCTCTAGTTTCAGACCCCAGTTCCTACAGGCTGGCTAATCAAATGCACTTTAAGGACTGATCTGGCTATGAAATAGTGAGGTTGTCAAATCAAGACATTAACTATTTGGGGTCAGAGCCCAAACTTCTTCTCAAAACGAAAAACTACCTCTGAAGATTGGACATGCCCAGTTCTTAAACAGATTGGTTCCAATGACTTGTCAGCCTCTTTTAGCCCACTGTGCTACACAGCAGTGAGTGCACTTGGCTTTGTGGTCTCTCAACAATGTATATACTTGAGTTTAGAGTGAAAAAGATTTTCAGGGATCAAAAAAAAAAAAAAAAAAAAACCACAAAATGGACTGGGGATATAGCTCAGTTGGTAGAGTGCTTGCCTCACATGCACAAGGCTCTGGGTTCAATCCCTAGCACCACAAAAAAAAAAAAAAAAAAAAAATCCAAGGATTAATTTCAAGAGCAGACCTCTGTCCCCAGTAAAAACCGCAGCCGTCTTTTAAGAGAAATGTCAGGTTAAGAACTTTCCAGAAAAGCACATGGCACTATTCAGAGAGGAACACAGCCCCACCAGTTCAACAACCTCTTTAGATCCTCCTCCAGCACAAAAGGCAACGCCTGTCAAGAGGAGAAACTTACAACTTCTTGAAAGGAAAATTAAGGAAGTTCTGAGAGACATTTAGAGAAGTAGCAGGATCTGAGATTAGAAACAAGGAGTTCAAGCATCCTCAAAAAAAAAAAAAAAAGAGAGAGAGAGAGAGAGAGAGAGGGAGAGGGCACACATCAAATTAGCCATTTAAAGACAAAATGAGGGAATCCCATGCTAGTCATCCCCTTAAATGACTGCTGTCGTTAGAAGCACTGGACATTGCTCAGCACAGAAGGGAAAGAAGTTTCTTTAGATAAAGCTGTAATGCAACACCACTGGTGTGATTTTGATCAAGATGAGTAAAAACAGGATAAAAATTCAGCAGCACAAACCGAAAGCATCGTACCTTGCTGGTGGGATTGTAAAATGATGCAGCTGCTTGAGGAAAGTTTGGTAGATCCTCAAAATGTTAAGATTAGAGTCACCCAGTAATTCCAATCCTAAATATGTAACCAAGAGAATTGAAAGTGTATTCCACACAAAATGTTATATAAACGTTCACAAAAGCATAATTCAAAATAATAAAGTGGAACTGAAATATGCACCAACTGAGGAATAATAAACAAATGTGGTCTATCCACATAGCAGAAATATTATTCAGCCTTAAACAAGAAGGAAATGCTGACACATGCTGCAACACAGATGAACCTTGGCATTAAACAAAATAAGCTAGGCACAAAAGGACTAATAGTGTGTGGTTCCACTTTATATAAAGTATCAAGAGTGGTCAAATTTATAGGTTCACAGTAGAATGTTGGGTGTTAGGAGCAGCGTGATTGGAGAACTACTGTTTGATGGTAGAAAGATTTTTTTTTTTTAATATTTTTAGTTGTAAATGGATCTTTTATTTATTTATTTATATGTGGTGCTGAGGATTGAACCCAGGATCTCACACATGCCAGGCAAGTGTTCTACCACTGAGCCACAACCCCAACCTTAATGGTAAAAAGTTTCATAGTTTGGGAAAATGTTCTGGAGACAGTTGATAATAATGGCTATACAACATTATGAACACACTGAATTCCACTGAACTGTTCACTTAGAAATGGTTAAAATGGTAACTATATGGAATGTACATTTTACTGCCATAAAAAAATACAGTGGAGGGGCTGGGGTTATGGCTCAGCCTTGGTTAGAGCATTTGCCTTGCATATTGAACCCAAGGCCCTGGGTTCAATCCTCAGCACCACATAAAAATAAATAAATAAAATAAAGATGTTATGTCCATCTACAACTAAAAAAAAAATTACAAACAAAAACAAAAGGAAAACAAAAACAAAGGAAGCCAGGCATGGAGGTGTAGGCACGTAATCCCAGCAACTCAGGAGGTTAAGGCAGGAGGATTGCAAGTTCGAGGCTGGCCTTGGCAATTTAGTGAGGCCCTGAGCAACTCAACAAGACCCTGTCATAAAATAAAAAGTAAAAAGGGCTGGGAATGTAGCTCATTGGTAAAGGGCCCTCGGGTTCAATCTCCAATACCAAAATTTAAAATATAAAAGGAATGAAGTACTGATATATGCTACAACATGGGTAAATATTATGTATCATGAAAGAAGCCAGGCACAGTAGACCACTATTGTATATTTCCATTTATGTGAAATTTCTAGAATAGGCAAATCCCTAGAGACAGAAAGCAGGGATTAGAGGGAAGGGAAAGGGAATGGACTACAATGGGTATGGTGTTTCTTTTTGGGGGAAAGAAATGATCTAAGTTAAATAGCGGTGATGATTGTGTAACTGCAAATATACTTAAAACCACTGAGTTGTATGCTTTAAGAGAGAACTTGGGGTATATGAATTATATCAAAATAATGCTATTCTTCTTAAAAAGCTCAGCTGCACAAAAAGAAGTATGAGCAATTAGATTATCCAGGAGCACCTACTTCAGGGAAAGGTCTATTGAGGTGGTCCCATTTCAGAAGCTTCAAGTATGCATAATTCTGGACGGCGACAGGGCTCAGCATGGGAGCGTCCCCAGAGCCAGCAGCTCCTCCCCCAGCTGGCAGGGCATGTTTGTACTTCTGAGCCATAAGTTCATCTGAGGCTTCTTCTAACCACTGGGTGACAAAGTCCAGGGAATCTGTGAAAAACAAAGCCACAAACATTACTATAACACTAGCAGGGATGCTTCTCATTATTACTTTAGGGAAGATGACCCTGGCAGTGTGAGATTACAGTGTAGACTGAACTTTGGGATCAAATAGAACTTAGTCCAAATCACAGATTATCTGTTACTAGCAAAATGATCTCAGGTAAGTCATCATCTGTCTGAATATCAGAGTCCTGAATAAAGAAATTCACCACATCCACCTCACAGGCTGTTGTGATACCATGCCAAGCCAGGCCTTGCCACCTGCCAGGTGTTTAGCTAACCCTTCTCCTCTCCTGTCCTACAGGAGATGTGGCTGAAAGCGCTAATGACTCGAGATCCATGAGATGGCAAATTTCTTGCCCAAAGACAGCTGGGCCAAGACACGAGCAGAAGTCAACTATTAACATATCCTCTACATCACAAAGGGCTTCTTCTTCATCTAGGTCTTACTCTCAAATCAATCTGGTTTGCTTGGGACCTCATCATGTTTGATGTGTATGTAATTCTGTGCAGGGAACACTGTCGGGGGATCCTCATCGGGCATTCATCAGCCATCATGCTCCCCTGGCTTTTCTGAGCTGAATAATTTAGCAAGCAGGTACCCTAAGGGATGCAGAATTTTTTTTTTTTTGGAAATTAATTTTTCTTCCCATAGGATTATTTTCTCCCCAGTACATTTTCCCTACTAACTTAGGTGGGTAAGCCCAAATTCTTGAGAGAGAGAGAGAGAGAATGAATTTTTTTTAATATTTATTTTTTAAAAAGTTTTTGGCGGACACAACATCTTTGTTTGTATGTGGTGCTGAGGATCGAACCCGGTCCGCACGCATGCCAGGCGAGCGCGCTACCGCTTGAGCCACATCCTCAGCCAGGGATGCAGAAATTTTGAACATGAGGATCTTGTCCACATTATGACAAAAAAAAAAAAAAAAAAAAAAAATGCAGCTGTGAAGTCCTGGAGGTATTGCAGTTCTGCCAATAGGGGTCTCCTATCGACCAAGTGGGCAGCCGAGGTCATATCAATAGCCCTGCTGCAGGAGGATGTGCCTCTCTTTTCTGCCAATACACTGATTCCCCAGAGCTCTCTCTCAGTTCTGACTCCTGGGTCATCTGGCCTCACTCTGCTGTTAGCCTTCTACAGACAGCATTCTCTGTGTCTCACCAGCTCTGGAAATCCTGCACTGTACATATGGACAGTACAGACTTGAACTGATGGATTACAGCAGTGCTCCCATATCCACAGTGAGTCCTGCTGCACTTTGGCTTCTGGGACCTGGTTCTAACACTAGGCACTTCAGTTTGTCAAACTGCAACCCTGGGTGCCTCCCAGTGTAAGAGCTTCTTCTGTGACTACTTTACTCTGCTCTTTCTTGACTCCTCCTGGCTCTCAGCATCCCTCAGACTTCTCTGTCTGGATTAAATGACTCAACTGGTAAAGGAACTGTCTTGACTAATCTGGTCAGGCAGCACCATCTAGACAGATAGGGCCGTTTTTATTTGTCACCAGTAAAGCTGGAGACCCAACAGGATTCATAAGAAACTGGATCTGAAGACTGAAATTTACCCAGAATATCAGCTACTGATACAGAGACCAAAGAAAGCATACTAGAAATGAAACAGTTTTAGATTCTGTAGTCATCTGTTTTCCTGCATTCATCTGAGAGGCTCATAAAAATGAGATTTTTCCTGTGTATGAAACCAGAAAATTATACACATAAGGCAGAAACAAAGTCAAATTTCCTGCCTTACCTCACAGGGAAGGAAGAAAGTGAATGAACATTCACAAGAAGTTTGTCATGGTTTCAAAGTCAAGACCAAGAATATCATTTACCTCAAACTGGTATTTTCATAAAAAAAAAAAAAAATTTAATTTAGGACATCGTCATTCTTTTTCCTTTCCTATTCTTATATCCTACCACACTGCTCTAGCTTGTCAATTAAGTCTTCTTTTCAATGCTTAATTCTAGATGTAGCCCCAATATCTTGTGCTTTTACTTCTTCATTAGAATTTTTTTAAAATATTTTTTTAGGGCTGGGGTTGTGGCTCAGCGATAGAGCGTTCATCTAGCATATGCCAGGCCCTGGGTTCGATCCTCAGCACCACATAAAAATAAACAAATAAAATAAAGATATTGGAAAAAAAATACTTTTTTAGTTGTAGGTGGACACAATACCTTTATTTTATTTTTATGTGGATCAAACCCAGTGCCCTCCACATGCAAGGCAAGCACTTAACCACTGAGCCACAATCCCAGTCCCAAATTAGAATATTTTCATAATTTTAGTTTTGTTTTGAAAACAATGTTATATAACAAAAGAAACAAGTATGAAGACATGAATGGTGTGAATATACTTTGTATACAACCAGAGATATGAAAAATTGTGCTCTATATGTGTGATATGAACTATGATGCATTCTGCTGTCATATATAAAAATTAGAATAAAAAATAAAATAAAAATTCTAACAGGGGACTGTTTTAATTGTGGCAAACCTGGACACATGGCCAGAGATTGCAAGCAGCAACCAGGACAAAAAAACAAGCCAGGAATGTGTCTGTGTTGTCAGCGAGGATGGCACTGGGCTATTGAACATAAATTGCTGACTGCCGTGCATGGTCTGTCCTTGCTTCTCCCTTTGGTAAAAGGGAGGTAGGTCCAGCCCTGGCCCCATCAAATAATGGAGGCCCTGTCAGTCAATCTGGAGCAGCCATTCACTCCAGCCCACTCTCTGGTCTCTACATTCCAGGCCATTACCAGCCATGACTGGAATCACAGGCCTGGACCTCAGCACCCCCACAAACCCCCACCCCCGCAAAAAACAATATTGTTATACAACAAGTTACAGCAACTAAAAGGAAAATCAAAAACGAATCACCAACAATGAAAAAGCAACACAAAGCATTGAACATACTCGGCTGTTTCTCCAAAAGCTCTTGAAATTTCTTCCTCTCATACTCAACCGACTGCTGCATGAGATGTGGCCGAATGCTTGTGATAGCAAAATTCGCCATGTCTACTTTCATTAGATCTAACACAGAAAAAATTGCCCTGAAAGAGAATAGATAAAAGAATTCAAAACCAGACACCTGTAAAGTATAAACACTTTAAAGAAACAGAGGTGAGCCGGGAGCACACCTGTAATTCCAGTGACTAAGGAGGCAGAGACAAGAGGATCCCAAATTCAAGGCCAGCCTCAGCAACTTAGAAAGTCCCTAAAAAATATTGCGAGACCCTGTCTCAAAATAAAAAATAAAAAGTTCTGTGGATGTGGCTCAATGGTTAATCCCCTCTGGGTTCAATGTTTGGTACCAGAAAAAGAAAGGACAGCAAGAAAAGTTTAGAAAATCATGAGAAAAGTAAATTAAGAAAAACAAATTTAGAAAACACAAATATAAATAATGTTTGAAAATACTGCAAAAAAATATATTTTTTGAGAGAGAGAGAGAATATTTTTTTATTTTTTATTTATTTATTTATTTTTTTAGTTTTCGGCAATTTTTTAAGCTGTTTTCTGTCCTTACCCTTCATACTGTGTCCCTGAACCTCCCCATACTGCCTTTCCAGCAGAGACATGTACCGTGGCTCTGGGTCAGCCCTTCTGGCAACCACAGAGGAAGGACAGAGCCCAAGACCCAAGAGGAGGATAGGTTCGCCACCCTGTTTTCACTTTCAAGTAGGTTATTTCATTTTCTTAGGGTAGAAAGAAAATTAACTCTCTCCTTGCTCCTTTCCTCTTACCCCAGTACTTCTTAGTTTTAGGGGATGTTTCATGCCCCATTTCTGGTGGCATCAATTGCTAGTTCGTACTTAGACTGTACCCAGTGGACAGCCCTGACCTGAGGCCAAGGATGCCTTTCATCCTGCCTGTCATGTACCACAGCCACTCTTGCCACATGCCAAGAACTGCTAAGTGCCTACTTGCAGGAAGTAGTGTAAAACCAAGGTACAGGTTAAGTTGTGACCTACAGAGAAGTAGAGTAAGATCAAATGTTCTCAAAAGTCTCCTGATACCCTTTGGAATGAACTGTACATTATATTATAAACTTACCTACACATGAATTATGTATGAGATAGGATGCACAATTTGAGGAAAAATTAAAATCTTAACCAGACACAGTGGGGCACATCTGTAATTCCAACAACTCTAGAGGCTGAGTCAGGAGGATCACAAGTTCAAGGCCAGCCTCAGAAACTTAGTGAGACCCTGTTTCAAAATAAAAAATAAAAAGGGCTGGGGATGTGGCTCAATGGTAAAGCGCCTCTGGGTTCAACACCCCCCCACCCCTACCAAAAAAAAAAAAACAAAATAAAACCTTTTCCCCTTCCCTCCATTATTATGTTTATCTCCCAAATCCACAAGGCAGGCTACTATTCTGAAGTTTTCTCTCTCAGACAGAGCATTCCTAGCAGTTCTGTGAATCCACCCACAGGAAACCAGAGGCCATCAGAAATTGCCCATCGGTGGCCTGTGGACTGGCAATAACCCCAAGTATGTTTTGTGCTCATACAATGTTTTTTTTTTCATTTGTTTGCTTCAGTACTGGAGATAGAACCCAGAGGCTCTTTACCCCTGAGCTATACAGATCTGCAGCCCTTTTGTAAATTTTATTTTGAAACAGAGTCTCACTAAATCACAGTTTCTCCTCAAGTGTCAGCCTCCCCAGACCCTTTTATTTTATGGTAGGAATTTGAGTTTACTCTGAGATATTTCCCCAAAAGACTCTTTTTTCAGAATTTTTGCATTTATCTTGGCCTGACTGCAAATTCTTACTAGTTTACTTCTAATGTCCAGCACCAAGCCTATCACATAAGAGGGACAAACAAACAAATAAAGAAGCAACAATCAATAACTGTATCTTAGGTCTTCAATGCTCTTTCTGAGGTTTGATGTAATCTTGCAATGCAGGGCATTTCTGTATATACTGAAGAAATCAGAGAAGATCTGCTCTCTGTTCTCTTTCATAAAGCTGGAAATGAAACAACACCTTTTTTCTTACAAAACTTTTGGAAAGCAATTTTGTAGTAAAATGCAAGGAGAGGGCTAGGCTGTGGCTCAGGGGTAGAGTGCTCGCCTGGCACATGCAAGGCCTTGGTTCGATCCTCAGCACCAAATAAAAATAAATAAATAAAACAAAGGTATTGTGTCCAACTACAACTAAAAAATAAATGTTTAAAAAAAAATGCAATGAGAATCTCTTAAAATGACTCAGACCCTGACAGAGTAATCCCATTTAAGAAATGATCTTAGCCGGGCATGGTGGCACACTCATGTAATCTCAAGGAGGCTGAGGCAGGCGGATCATGAGTTCAAGGCCAGCTTCAGCAACTTGGCAAAACTTTTGTCTCTAAATAATATTAAAAAAAAAAAAAAAAGGCTGGGGATGTGGCTCAGTGGTAAAGCGCCCCTGGGTTTAATCCCTGGGACCTCCCCCACTCCCCCCAAAAAAGGAAAAAAGAAATGATCTTTAGGAAAAAACCTAAAATACAGAAAAAAAGTTCTGTGCATGAAGATTTTAATTGCAGAATTGAATTGTTAATAATTACATACAATCTCTATCTGTGAAAAGGGAGATTTAGCAATGCTTATGGAGAGTATTAAAAAAATCATATAAGTTAGTTATAAAAGGATGATGAGAGAAATCCTCATGGTACTGGAACTGTTCAATATCTTGACTGTAGTGGGGGATACACAAACTTACACAGGTGATCAAATTGTATTAAAGTTAATATACATATATGCATAAAGGAGTACAAGTAAAACAGAAAATCCAAATAAAATTCAGTGGACTGTACCAATGTCAATATCCTGGTTGTCATATTATACTACAGATCTGCAAAAGGGTACCCTTGGGGGAAACTGCATTAATTGTATTATGTCTTGAATGTCCATGTGAATATACAATTATCTCAATAAAGCTTTCAATAAAAAAAAATTAAGTGGGCTAGGGATGTGGCTCAAGCGGTAGCGCGTTCACCTGGCATGCGCGGGGCGCTGGGTTCGATCCTCAGCACCACATAAAAAGTAAAATAAAGATGTTGTGTCCACTGAAAATTAAAAAAAGTTAAATAATAAAAAATTCTCTCTCTCTCTCTCTCTAAAAAAAAAAAATAAAAAATAAGTGAAATGATTAGGGTATGATGTTAAATTATACCTGCAATGCCCACCAGGGGTCTTCTTACGTTCAATTGAACATTCTGACTCACATGGCCACCTTTGGCATCATCTATTCATAGTTTGCCTGTAGGGAGGCATCAAGCATATTCTTCAGCAAGAATTACAGTCACAACCACAAGCCGACCACTCATATGTGAGGAGAGCCACTTCAGCAGTGTGTATTCACCTAGCTCAAAAGTCTCATGTCCCAGAGAAGCCAATTTATTTTTTCTTTCTTTCTTTTTTGTTGGGGGTGGAAGGGGTGGCAGTTACTAGGGATTAAACCCAGAGTTCTTTATCCCTTACCAGTAAGCTACAACCCCACCCTTTTTTTATTTTTATTTTTTGAGGCAGGGTCTCACTAAGTTGCTTAGGCCTTGAATTTATGACCCTCCTGCCTCAGCCTCCCAAGACACTAGAATTACAGGCGTGTGCCACCACATCCAACTGAAGTTGTTATGGTTTACAACAACTCTACAGCATGACTTTGAGGTTTCCCAGGAGGGACATGCCAAGTTATAAAAGTTACCCCATTCAGGGAAATCCAAAAGATGGTTACCCATCCCCTTTTATAGTTCATTACCATATCTTTCAGTCCACATGCAAATTATAAATCAGAGATCAACTTCCCCTAAGCAATTATGTCTAGTATGATTTTGATACATAATATTTTTATCTATTTACAGAAAAACTGAGCTAAACAGTTAACCAAAAGTCAGATTCTCGGGCAGCAGGCAGCCACATGTCACTCCTTTACCTATATTAGCATAGAAATTTTATCACAAACACATATATATTTAAAATTAAATATTCAGAGGGTTGGAGGTTTAACTTAATGGTATAGTGCTTGCCTAACATACGTGAAACCCTTGGTACTATCCCTGCCCCCCTAAAAGAGAAAAAAAAGTAATATTCAAAAAACTAGAAGAACTTAATATGGACTACATGTTAATGCATGTGTTAATAGAATTACTTTTTAAACTTTTATTTTTTAGTTGTGGATGGACACAATACCTTTATTTTATTTTTATGTGGTGCTGAGGATCGAACCCAATGCCTCATGCATGCTAGGCGAGTGCTCCACCTCTGAGCCACAACCCCAGCCCACTAAAGGATTATATTAATTTAAAATTTCTTTTAATTTCTTGGCTACAGTTTAAATATATAAAAGAATGTCCACACATACTCATGTATATATAAAAAGATTAAGCAAATGTGACTGTGAAGAACTGGCAGATCTCCATGAAGGATATGCCTGTGTTGCTTATCCTATTTTTGCAATTGTCCTGCAGGTTTGGAATTTTTCAAAATAAAATACTGAGGGAATGATATATAAATAATTAAATCTATTCATTTATAATTATAAAATTTTTATATATCATAAAAATTATTTATCATTATAAATGAAAATACAATGTATCACTATATATATATAGGACACAGATATTTCACACTGAAAATAATGATTGTGGCTCTAAATGGTAAATTTATGGATGAATTTCTTCCTTCTTCCTACTTTACTACATTTTAGATAATGTTTGCTTTAAAAAAAATTTGTTTTTAATGACTGAGAACCTAGACTTCAGGAATTTAAATCTGAAAACAGGTTTTGCACTTAGGTGCACTGAGAGTGTTCAACACATTTTCATACCTGAAAAGGGGCACTATTTCTTTAATGTCCTTTAGTTTCTCAACTTCTTCATCTCGAACAGGTGCACACAGTGTTCCCATCATGCCAATAATGAATTCTGCCAGCTGAGAAATGTCTAGGGCCCCATTCTCTGCTTCCTGTTTTATCAGATCCAAATCCAAGACTTCTGTTATTTGGTTTCTCAGTCTAGTGTGACCAGGCAGCAAGAAAGACAAGAGTGTCTACAAGAGAATACAGTTAAATTTAATCAAAATTTCTTAAACATAACTTTTTATTAAACATAAAAGAATTTATGACTATCTAAGTTAAATAAAGGCTTACCAATTGCTACTGTATGTTGTACATATTTTAACCTCTTACTAAAAAAAAAAAAAATTACCCCCAAAACTGCTTACATTATTTAGAGTAGCTATTTAAACTTCTATTTCAGCTCTAAGTAGCCATCACCTGGATACAAGAAAAAACTGTTACAGTAGGAAAACACATTTATTAATCTGACTCTGTGAAGCAACCACCAATTTCAGCTTCCACAGGAATACTTCTTCTTTGATACTACAGCTAAAGGCACAGGAAAAAAAAAAGAGAGATCTCTCACCTAAAGCCTTCTCTATCTCAAAAACTAAATCACTTTTTGGCCAATATAAATTGAATGTGCCCAAACCTATTAAAAATTTATAAATAACACATTTTGTAAAATAACTTTTGTTGTCTTTAAATTATTCTGTTATTTTCAAAATGAAAATTTCCCTATGTTTACAAGAGTAATAATACCTTCAGGTTACCATGATTTGCTTAAAAATTTTTTTTAACAAGGACACTAAGCCAAAAATACTCAATTCACATTTCCACAGGTAATTTAACTTCTTGATCTGTCAATTTCTTTAAAGTCTCTGGCACAGTAATGAAAAGAGATTGAATAAATACTGCTAAGTACAATTCACTCTTCATCTCACCTCTTTGATCTCTCCTACTAGTTTGATGGCATGGTCATATGTCGGGGGGTCTTCACTCAACTGGCAACTCAAGCAATCCCAAAAAGCTTTATGTACAATCTCCTTTACTTTCTTCTCCAAGCTGGAGATGATGAGGTGAGGGGAGAATCAAAAAACAAAATACTTGAATTTCAAACAATTTTCAAAAATCACAAATCCTAGGGTAACAAATCTTAATATAAGACTCAAGAAAAAACCTCGCAGATATACTTGATGACATAATCTATTTTTACATATTTATTTATTCATTTATTTTGTAGTACAAGGGATCGGACCCAGGGCCTCTTGCAAGCTAGGCAAGCAATCTGTTCCACTGACCTATATCCCCAGCCCTTTTTATTTTATTTTGAGACAGGGTCTTGCTAAATAATACAGGCTGCCCTCAAACTTGCAATCTTCCTGTCTCACCCTCCCAAGCAGATACGATTATGCACCATAGTGTCAGCTGACATTACTTTTAGTTTGATTTTTTTTTCAGTATGTGCCTCATTAGGAAGAATACCTTCCAACTAATTTGGTAGCCAACATTAGTCCAATTAATGGCATTTAATAATAACAAGACTACTGGAGCTAGGTGTGGTGGCACACGCCTGTAATCCCAGTGGCTCAGGAGGCTGAGGCAGGAGGATCGCAAGCTCAAAGCCAGCCTCAGCAACAGTGAGGTGCTAAGCAACTCAATAAGACACTGTCTCTAAGTAAAATACATAAAAAAGCCAAGGATATAACTCAGTGGTTGAGTACCCCAGAGTGCCCTGGTACCCTCCCCCGCCCAAAAAAAAGACTATTGGAAAATTCAGAGTGAATATTTTTAATTCCCCAATATTGGTTTCCCCAGATACGTATAATTAAACAGTTAATTCAGCATATAAACAGGTGGTAAAGCTTTAGTTCCAAAAATATCCTATTTCCCATAACATATGGGACAATAGTTTAACTAAGTATCAAACTATAAGAACTTATAGTTAATGACTTGTTAAAATCAATCTTGACAGTAAAACAATTCTTTTTTTCTTCCCCCTGTGGTGCCGGGGATGGAAACCTAGGCTTCACGCACACTAAGTACACTATACCAATGACCTACATTCCCAGCCCACCTATACTTCATTGTTAATGTGAAATAGCACTATCTTTGCAAACATATAAGAAATATCCCTAACGTCATAATTAGAAGCTTCCTATAGGTGACGCGATAGCTCACCAACCTAGCAGCCATCTAATCAGATTCCTAGCATTTTACAGTTCGACAGCAATGGACTCTACCTGGGAACGAATTTAAGAAAGTGATCTAATAAGCCAATCATAGCAGTTCCACTCCTTTTGCCTGGTTTAACTTTCTCAAATTCATAGCTGGGGAAGCATGTGATCAAATCTAACTACCAAAAAACAGGGAATATCTGCCTCATGCCTCCAAAGAATAATATTCCTTCCTAACAAAAGGAGAACCTTAGCCTACCCAACCTTTCCCTCTTGCCTGGAATGCTGGTGTATATTGGGAGGCTTGGGAGCTGCAGTATCCACCCGAGACCATGAGGAACAGGCCAAGAAAATTACAGACATATCCATTGAGAGTCCATCATCAATGAACTGTTTTGAAAGAAGAGCACCTACTCTCCTATTCCCTTGATTCTAAAACAATTTTTTTTTTGCATTTTAACATCTCTGAAATATGATTTTTCTTAAACTCAATGGCATTTTTACAATTATTATGGATAGTGTTTCTTCTTATGACAATAAGGTACACCTTACAATCATAGAATTTTAGATTTAATAAAAAATTATATGTGCCAGACACTAGGGATAGAGAGAATAACCCATCATCCTTGTCATCACGGAGTTTACAATCTGGTGAAAAATGCAAGGAAACCAATAACCATAGTGCAATGGGACAGTCACCAAGAAATGAAGAAACTGGTGCAACGAAAACCCAGATGGGATGCTAAAGCCAACTGTAGGACAAAGCTGACATGAAAGGTTTTCACAGCTTTCTAGATCCTTTATTTGCATTTTTTAAAAATTTTTTAGTTGTAGATGGGCACAATACCTTTATTTTATGTATTTACTTTTATGTGATGCTGAGAATGAACCCAGTGCCTCACAAGTGCTAGGCAAGCGCTTCACCACTGAGCCACACCCCCAGGCCCCTCAATTTGCATTTTGAAGCATTAGTGGCCTTGAGATTCACTTTCAACTCTAGTAATTTCTAATATAGGAATAATTTTTAGCAATAATGTATGAAAGGAAAATGTATTTGAATACATTGGCATCAACTCTAGGAATGATTTTCAAAACTGGGAAAAGTCAGTGTTCTACTAAACGAGGTAACTCAGTAACCATCTTACCTGCCTTCCGGTAATTCAACTGGTTTAATCTGAAAGTCTCTGTTTACTGCAATTTCATGGGCTAGAGCCATGTTGGTGACTCCTTTCGCTGTCTCTAGGAGTTCTTCTACCGTCACAAATCGAGAAGGACTAGCTGTAACAAAAACCCAGTGTAAGAGATTTGCTTCTCTTCATTAGAATTTCTGTTAAAATACAGAAAAGGCAGTGGTTCTGTTACCAGGCAATAATTTCAATTATGTATCTTTTAAAATATTCCAACATTTTCAAACAGCAATAGAGTTTTAGCTATTTCACTGTCATTTTTTTCCTTTAAAGCAGAATTCTAGAAGCAGCGATCATGTACAATACTCAAAACATCTGGTGTTTACTAAGAATGGTCAACAGAAAATAATTACAGTAAATTGAGATTTCAAAAAACTTAATTTAGGGCTGGGGTTGTGCCTCAGTGGTAGAGCGTTTGCCTAGCAAGTGTGAGGCACAGGGTTCGATTCTCAGCACCACATATAAATAAATGAATAAAATAAAGGTCCATCAACATCTAAAAATTTTTTTAAAAAACTTAATTTATAGATTTTCGCTTTTCCAATAAGCTAAGGGCTTATGTTTTAACCCTTCTGCCTCCTGTCTTCCCTAAAAGGAAAAAAAAAAAGGCGATACCAGATATGTTCTCTCTTATTTGCAGTGGTTCTGGTGCTGTGGAACAAAGCCAGGGCCTTGTGCATGCTAGGCAAGTGCTCTACTACTGAGCTACACCTCAGCCCTTAACATCTCTTTCAAAAGGAGAGCAGAATGAATCAGACATTATTACCCTATGTACATATATAACTATAGGACTGGTGGCATTCTGCATCATATATAACAAGAAGACTGAGAAATTATACTTCATTGCATATGATGTATCAAAGTGCATTCGACTGTCATATATGACTCATTAAAACAAATTTTAAATTTTTTTTAAATCTTTTTTTCTAGATTTCTATCTTGATAAAGATTTATCTTCCAGAAAGTTAGTTCTCAAGTCTCCCCAGGTGTTCTGCACCAAGGAACAAGAGGTCATTCTTAACTCCTAAAAAACCTGACAGTTCTCTAACTTCTGCAGAATCAGAGGAAGTGTTCATGATTTAGCAGGTCTGGGACAGACCTGGAGAACCTGCATTTCTAACAAGTCTTGGGTTGATGCTGATGGTCCCAGAAACCACAGTTTGAGAAGTATTGGCCTAGAAGATGACATTACTTTTATGGGATGATAATAAGATCTGGCCTTAAAATCAGATAAGCAATGTTAGTGGTTGTCCAGGGTTTAACAGATATAAAGTTCTTAAGTTACTTTCCTTCTTTTATTCTTCTGCCCTTCCCCTCCTGGCCAAAAAGGAACCGAATCTGAGAGTTGGTCATACATTGTCTGCTAAAAACCTTTATTTATTCACATAAAGGGAAGTTGGGGAAAATGTTCAAAATTCCTCCTCAGCATCTTCAGAGAATGTTAATAAGAACACAAAACCATTTAAATTGCCTTCCTGAGTATTAAAAATATAATATATATCCAAAATCAAAGCCCAGATATCTTAATAATATTGTGACTTGAAAACAGATATCAATTTTCCCCAAATCTATCTATTGATTAAACACATCCTAGTCAAAATCCCAGCAGACTCTTTTGTTGAAATTGCCAAACTGATTCTAAAATTTGTCTGAAAATGCAGAAGACCTAGAAAAGTCAAAACTATTTTGAAAAGAAGAATTAAATTGGAAAACGTACAGTAATTTCAAGGTTTACTGTAAAACTACAGTCATCATCAAGACAGTGTGTTTTGGCATATAGATATACAGGTGAATTGAACAAGACGGAGAATCCAGAAATAGCCTGATATATACGCATATACACATATGTATACTTACACTAATACTCTCTCTCTCTCTCTATATATATATATATAGTCAATAAGGCAAGGATAGTTTTTTAAATTAAATATTTTTAATATTAAGTATTTTTTACATTAGATATTTCTAGAACAAACAATTAGATATCTAATGTGCAAAACAATGACCCTTAATTCTTTCCTCCATGATAGCCAGGCGTGTTGGCACATGCATGAAATCCCAATGACTGGGGAGGCTGAGGTAGGAGGATCGAGAATTCAAAGCCAGGCTCAGCAACTTAGCAAGGCCCTAAGAACCTTGGTAAGACCATGTCCAAATAAAAAATAATGAGGGCTAGGGATGTAGCTCAGTGGTAAAGCACCTCTGGGTTCAATTCCCAGTAGCAAAAAGAAATCTTTCCTCTATGATAAACAAAAAACTAAAAATGTATTGTTAAGAGCTAAGATAAGGGCTGGAGTTGTAGCTTAGTGGTAGAGGGCTTGCCTAGCATGTGTGAGCCACTGGGTTCAATCCTCAGTACCACATAAAAACAAACAAAATAAAGGTATTGTGTCCATCTACAACTAAAAAAAAAAAATTTTTAAAGAGCTAAGATAATAAGATTTCTGAAGGGAAGCACAGATGACAATCTTTGTGATCTCTGATTAGGTAGATTTCTTATGATACAAAAAGTTCAAACTATAAAAAATGGTAAACTAGACTATTAAAACTTGTACTCTGAAAAACTCTTTATATATATATGGTTGTTGATGGACCTTTATTTTATTTATTTGTATGTAGTGCTGAGAATCAAACCCGGTGCATCATGCATGCTAGGCAAGCACACTACCACTGAGCCACAACCCCAGCCCCTGAAAAACTCTTAATGAAAAAGAAAAAGAAAAAAAAAGGCATGACATAGAAAAGGAGAAAATATCTGCAAAACATATTGCTGACAAAGGACTTGTACATAGAATATCATATAAAAAAGGAACAACTTGGCTGGGAACGGTGGCACACCCCTATAATCCCAGCAACTGGGGAGGTTGAGGCAGGAGGATCGTGAGTTCAAAGCCAGCCTCAGCAACTTATCGAGGGCCTCAGCAACTCAGAGAGACCCTGTCTTTAAATAAAATATTTTTTTTTTTTTTTTAAAAAGGGCTGGGGATTTGGCTCAATGGCTAAGGGACCATGGATTCAATCCCTTATACAAAACCAAACCAAACCAAACTAAACTTAGATTCAAACATTTCTCTAAAAACATAAATGGCTGGTCAGCACATGAAAAGATGCTTACCATCATGAATATTAGGAAAATGCAAATTAAAATTATGGTGAGATACCAATACATATCTACTAGGACGGCCAAAATTAGAAAGATAAACATACCAAGTATTGACATAGAGGTAAAATATTTGGAATAATCATACCTGGGAGGGGAAATGTGAAATGAAACAGTTACTGTGGGAATCAGTCTGGTGGTTTCTTATTAAGTAAAATATATATTTACCATATGACCCAGAAATTCCACTCCTAGGTATTTACCCAAGAAAGCAAAAAACAAATGGCCATGCAGACTTCTACTCAAATGTTAATGGGCTAGCACAGAGATGCACACCTGTAATCCCAGTGGCTCTGGAGGCTGAGGCAGAAGGAACCAGAGTTCAAAGCCAGCCTCAGCAAAAGTGAGGCACTAAGCAACTCAGTGAGATCCTGACTCTAAATAAAATACAAAAAAGGGCTGGGGATGTGGCTCAGTGGTTCAGTGTCCCTGAGTTCAATCCCCCCAAAAAAATATTAATGGGAGCTTTATTAATAACAGTCAAAACCTGGAGCTAATCCAAATGTCCATCAATTGCAGAATGGATAAACAAATTTTGTGTAACCATACCATGAAATAGTACTCAGCAATAAAAAGAAACTGTTGATATATGCAAAACACAGATGAATTACAAAATAATTTTTCCTAGTGAAATAAATCAGATATAAAATATTACATTCACAATGATTCATTTATATTATATCATAAAAAAGGCAATATGATAGTGACAGAAAGCAGATCAGTGGTTGGGAAGCACAGGAGGTAAAGGGAAGAGATTTGCTGCCAGGGGCATTAGGGAATTGTGGTAGATGACGGAAATGTTCTGGCAGCTCATGATTGTGGTGGTAGTCACAAATCATATGGACTTAAAATTGGTGCATGTCATTATATACAAATTATACATTAATAAAGCTAGTTTTAAAATTCTAAGGCACTCAAATAGGGATGTGAGATATATGAATATCAAATATATAAATACGGGGCTGGGGATGTGTCTCAAGTGGTAGAGCACTCGCCTAGCATGCATGGGGCACTGGGTTCGATTCTCAGCACCACATAAAAATAAAATAAAGATATTATGTCCACCTAAAACTAAAAAATAAATATTAAAAAAAACACAAAATATATAAATACACATATAGGCATTTTATCTCAGATAACATATTTGAAATACTTAATTGAGATATACACAAAGATTACTAATACTTTGCTTCAAGCTTGTATTTTCTGTTACCAATTATCTACAAATGGAACTTCTGCTGTGGGTGTATCAGTATCAAGCTTCAGGAGTTATTAAACTCCACTGAGTTCTTGCTTCCCCCACCTCTACTTCACTGGCACTGGGGATTGAACCCAGAGTTTCTTTACCATTGAGCTACATCCCCAGTTGTGTGTATTTTGTTTTGTTGTGTTTTTGTTTTTTTGAGAAAGGGTCTTGCAAAGTTGCCGAGGCTGGCCTCAATCTCTGTCCTCCTACCTCAGCAGTTGTACACAATGGTGAGATTCATTGTTACATATTCATACATGCACACAATATCACAATGTAATTTGGCCAATAGAATTCCCTAGTATTTCCCTTGCCCCTCCCCTCCTCCCTCCCAGCGGTCCCTTTCTTTTAATTTTTTAATTTTGAGACAGAGTCTTGCTAAAATGCCCAGGCAGGCCTTGAACTTACAATCCTCATGCCTCAGCCTCCTGAGTAGCTAGGGTTATATGCATGCACTATTGCACCCAGAAAACTCCATCAAGTTCTTGTCTCTAAAAGAGAAATTCAGACATTTTCATCGGGGCTTCAAAGTTCTTTTTTACCTTAACTGTGCAAAAATAAAGTCTGATATAAAATTTATGAAAACTTGCTATTTCTCAACAAGTTCAGGCATCTGGGTAATAAGGAACACTGTTGGTTGATTACCTAGTCATAAAGCAGTGGAGGAGGCTAGGGCTGTAGCTCAGTGGTAGAGTGTTTGCCTAGTGTGTTTGAGGCACTGGGTTCCATTTTCAGCACATATAAATAAATAAATACATAAAGATATATCAACAACTAAACACACACACACACACACATAAAACAAAACAAAAAAACGTGGACACAGAATCAGGAGGAAATTTGGCTTTCTCCAGACTGTGTTGAGTATGACCTTAACAAAGTCACTTAAATTTTCTAGGGCCATGGTTTCTCCATATGCAAAAAGAAGATAGTCAGACTAAGGGGTATTCTTTTTTTTTTTTTTTTTAATGTTTTGTTCTAGTTGTAGTTGGACACAGTACCTTTATTTTTATTTTTATGTGGCTCTGAGGATGGAACCTAGTGCCCCGCCTATGCTAGGTGAGCCAACCCCAGCCCCCTAAGGGGTATTCTATGAGAATAAGAATCCTCCAAATTCTAGGCAAGTGTATTCTCAGTATTTAGGGCACACTAGGGACAAAACAGATGGCACCAAGAACCAAACATCAGACAACCAGAAAGAAAGTTCTCCAGAGCTGTCCAACTTAAAGACTACTTAAAAATCAGAATTATTAATGGAAGGTATCTGATCAAAAAAGAGAAAAGCTACAATTCTAAGAGAATCAGGATATGCTACAGAACTATATCTAGAGGAATAATTTACTGCATACAAATGAAAAAATTCTGGGAATTTTGTTTTATTTTTTGAGAGTTCTCAAATTTACCAATTTCATTAAGAAAAATTTACAAAGATGCAATGTGGTGGAGACCATGGTGCTCACCTCAACTTGTGAAAAGAATATGAGTTATAATAAGAGCCATGTAAAACAGTCAG
The DNA here is from genome assembly GCF_021218885.2 of Marmota monax. Classification (NCBI taxonomy): domain Eukaryota; kingdom Metazoa; phylum Chordata; class Mammalia; order Rodentia; family Sciuridae; genus Marmota; species Marmota monax. The sequence goes on along the minus strand of NW_026692072.1, from coordinate 159,219 downwards.
GTTACATGTATCTTACCTTGGTGTTTTATTATCTAGTATAAAGCTAAATAATAAATTAATAAAGATCCATCAACAACTAAAAAGAGACAGTATGTGTGTGTATATGTAAATATATAATTAGTATATACATAATATATGTATATATATATATAAAATTTATATATATAACATATATATATATATAACTAGTGTTTTAGATGGACATAATGCTAAATTCTATTATATCTTTTGAACACTGATGTCTTGTTAGAGACATAGAAAAACATATTTTAAGTTAAACATACCCTCTTGGAAGCTAGCAGACTAATTTAGAATGGTTGTACTCTTTACCTTTCTTTTCTAAGGTGTCCTGGAATCTGAGAAGTCTACACACTCTAAAGAAAGGTTTCTAAACACATAAGTAGATGGACACGTGTGGAGGGTAGATGTTGAATCTTACCCAAACAGTATGAAAAAGCAAGGGCAAACGTTATCCACAGCACTTGTTACACTGGATAGAAATGGTTGATTTGTCTTCCTCACAAGACTGAAGGTTCCACCAAGCCAGAGACAACATGTTTACTGCCTTGTTCACTGCTGGATCCCTGATACATAGTATGCACTCAATAAATACATGTGTGTTTGTTTTTATATAAAGACATCATAATTCTCATAAATTTAAAAAAGGTAAAAACTCATATGAATAGTTAAGAATAAATTCCACTGTTATATACATAATGCACCAATAAAAAAAAAGTAGGAAAAAAAAATGACGATCCTTTATTTTTCTTTATATTTGTTATTTAGTTTTTTAGGTGGACACAATATCTGTATTTTATTTTTATGTGATGCTGAGGATTGAACCCAGTGCCTTATGCATGCTAAGTAAGCACTCTACCACTGAGCCACAATCCCAGCCCGACCAATCCATTTTTATGGAGTATAAAAAAAAGGGAAAAACTCAGTGTTATAAATTTATTCATCCAATGATGATTGGGCTCTGCTAATTTAAGCTATTAATTATACTTTACTCTAATTAGTAAATTAAGTTTAGCTGTTAAATCATAATTAGTAAACTGGGATTTACTAATTAGTAAGTTAAATTTAATAGTTAAAATCATAATTAGTAAACTGGGATTTACTAATTAAACTCTGATTTAATTTAGCAAATCAGACTAACTGATTTAATAAGCAAAATTATGTCATCCCTCAAGAGTCTTTGGGAGATTGATTTCAGAACCTCCTCAGATTCTAAAATCTGCATACTTAAATATCTTGTATTCTTCCATATACTTTAAATCATCTCTAGATGATGTAATGCTACACAAATAGCTGTTGTATTGTTTAGGGAATAAGAAATAAAAGCCTGTCTGTGTTCAATAAGACTACAACTTTTTTTTCTTTTTTAGAATTTTCAATTCATACTTGGTTATGAAATACATAGATATGGAACCCATGAGTACAGCAAGCACTACTAAATGGGAACACTATTAACTGGAATAACAATTGATGTTTGTAATCTGAATAAATATAGCATCATTTACTGGCCACTAGGTAATTAAATTCTAGAGCAGAAGGTAGAGGAGAGAAGTAAATTATATAGAAGTGGAGGGTCTTAGAGGAAACATTGTTAGGGCTGGGGCTGAGGCTCAGTGGTAGAGTGCTCCCATAACATGCATGAAGCACTGGGTTTGATTCTCAGCACCACATAAAAATAAAGATATTGTGTCCAACTACAATTAAAATATATATATATATATATATATATATATTTTTTTTTTTTTTTTTTAAATTGTGAGACTTGACTGCTCCTTACTCTAAGGCTCTTTTAATTGTAACTTCTTTGAATTATTTGTACCACTGTGCCTTTTTTAAAATACATAATACCAGGTATTAAACCCAGGGGCACTTTACCAATGAGTTATATCCTCAGTCCTTTTAATTAATTTATTTTTATTTTGAGAGAGAGTCTCACTAAGTTGCTGAGGATCTTGCTAAATTGCTAAAGCTGACTTTGAACCTGCAATCCTCCTGCCTCAGTCTCCCAAACTGCTGGGATTACAGGCATGTACCACCACACTTGGCTTACTCTAAGGCTCTTTATGTGTAAAGAACAGATCTATCTTTTGAACTCAAATCATCATCTCAGATTAGTGCTGATCTATCTTACAAGCCAGCCATTTTTCCTTTTTCAAGTATTCTCTACCAGTTACCATAGCAATTCTACACTTAAAATATTTCTATATTATAATTTGTGAAAATAGATACTTTCTTTTTGTGAATTATTTTAATTTGCAAAATTCCAAATGTGATTTTTAGTGATACTATAAATCCAGCAGTTTGGGGAAAATATTTGAATTATTCAATATTATACTTTATGTGGATAATGATGCCTCCTCATCTGGTCCACAAATCATGGCTCTCAGTCTTGCCTTTTGGGTTCATTCCTCTATATCTATCTATTACTACAAGGAGGAAAATCAAGAAGCCAAAAGGAACATCTGAGAACACTGCCTTAGAACCTCATTTTAGTATGTACCTTTGTATTAGTCCGTTTCCCACTGCTATATGTAAGGTAGATACTATATAAAGAAAAGAGGTTTATTTAGCTCATAGTGTCTGTGTCCAAGAGCATGGCATCTGTTCTGCTCTGGTAAGGACCTCATGATGGATGACATCACAATGGCAGGAGTGTGTACAGAAGGGACTACATGATGAGACAGGAAGTCAGCACAGGATTCAGGGGCGAGGCTTGCTCTCTTATAACAATCCTCCTTCTCAGGAACTAACCAGGATTCCATAAGAACTACACTAATCTTTTTTAAGGGCAGCATCCCCAATGACCTAACCACCTTCCACTAGTCCCCATGACTTACAAAGGTTCCTCTACCTCAAGATCCTTACATGGGGACAAAGCCATCAGAATATGAACCCTGTAGGACAAACCATATGCAACCACAGCAGACTTTTATAAGAACTTTTTTTTTTCTTTTTTTGGTACTGGGGACTGAACCCAGGGGAACTTTACCACTGAGCTACATCCCTAGTCTTTTTGTTTTTTTATTTTGAGACAGAGTCTCACTAAGTTGCTTAGGTTCCCGCTAAGGTGCTAGGGCTGACCTCGAACTTGTGACCCTTCTGCCTCAGCCTTCCAAATAGCTAGGATTACAGGCATATGCCACCACACCCAGCTCTATGAAAATTTAATGAAAGTTTCCATGACCTTCTTCCTAGAATTGCATATGTGCATAAATATTAATGTACATTGCTGGTTGTTCCTGGATCCTCTAAAACTTGAACACAGGTCCTAGGATAAGTACTCTTGCCTTAGGAACATAACTACACACAATTTCAAATAACATGGCCTATTTTGGGATTGACATTGATTTAGAATGAGGCCATGAGACTGACAGAATACAAAAGGCAAGGCCATCAATCAAAGAATGACTGAAGATACAAACCGAAAGTTCTCCTTTATTAGAAACTATAGGTAATAAAACCATCATTTTTTATTAGTCAGTTTTCCCTTACTGTAATAAATACCTAGATAAATTAAATTAAGAAAAAAGGTTTATTTTGGCTCTCAGTTTTAGAAGTTCCAGTTCATGATCATGATCATGCCTTTGAGTCTTTGATGAGGCAGTACACCATGGAGGGGAACATGTGGAACAAAGGTGTTCACTTTATGGTCAGGAAGTAATCAGGAAACAAGAGCAAGGAAGAAGAGGCTTCCCAATACCCAGTTCATCCACACAATGACGTTTCTTCCATTAGGCCAAACCTTCCACCATCTCCCAATAGTGCCAGATTGGGGACCAAGCCTTTAACACATGGAGGACATTTCAGATCCAAATATAGTACCTCCACATTACAACAATCAATCCTGGCATCATGAAATGCAATAGATGATATAATATTTACAGCAGTAGTAAGAACCACCACTAATGGTCACTGGGCATTCATTATGTGCCAATCACTGTTTTAACTACTTTATATGAATTCATTTAATCTTTACAACCACCCTAAGAGATAGGTGCATTTCCCTCACTTAAAAAATAGGAAAACAAAATTTTTCTAATTATACATGTTGAGACAAGGCCTATCACATGTACCATAAATTATGCTATTGGTAACATGTTTCCCTATATACAATTTGGCCTAGTAGTTTATCAAAATCTGTGTGACAATCAGTCCCAGAGACTCATAAGGCTGAGGTAGGCCAGGCACAGTGGTACACATTTGCATTTCCAGAGGCCTGGAGGCGGAGGCAGGAGGATCACAAATTTGAGGCCAGCCTCAGCAGCTTAGTGAGACCCTGTCCAACCCCCTCACCAAAAAAAAAGGGCTGGGGATGTTGCTTAATGGTTAAGTGCCCTAGGTTCAATCCCTGGTACAAAAAAAAAAAAAAAAAAAAAAAAAAAAAAAATATATATATATATATATATATATATATATATATATATATATAAAAGAAGGTTGAGACAGAAAGATTACAAATTTAAAGACTGCCTTGGCAACTAAGTAAAACACTGTCTCTCCGGCTGGGGTTGTGGCTCAATGGTAGAGTGCTTGTCTAGCCTGTGTGAGGCACTGGGTTCAATCCTCGGCACCACATAACACATAAAAATAAATAAATGTTATTTAAAAAAAAAATACATGTCTCTCAAAAAATTAAAAGGGTTGGGGATGTAGCTCAGTGGTTAAAGCACCCCTGGGTTCAATAAATAAATAAATAAAGTCTGGGGATATAGTTTGGTAGCAGAACGTTCCTGGGTTCAATACCTAATATTAAAAATAAATTAAGTAATTAAAATAATTTTAAAACATGGTCCATAATGTTTGCTATAAGAATATAATATTGACTAATAAATTCCTGGGAAGGGCTTTGATCATTTTAGAAGAAACTCATCTTGAAACCTCAAAATGTTTGCACTTCTTCCAAATATGCAGAATTACTGATCATTTATAATTTAAAGAGATAACATCAACACTGACATTCTTAGATTATGACCACTCCCTCTTAAAACTTTCATTTTTGGACTCACTTCTAAAGCTTATATATTCTTAATAAAAGACATGAGTTGGGGCAGCTGTTGGCAATTTACACAGCCATTGCCACCCTTCATGTATGAAGCTTGCTCCCTGCCAGGGACCTGAAATGACTTCACACTGACTCAGCAGACTGAGTCCCCTTAACCTCATGGGAACTAAACCCCCAGGCAGTGAATTTAGGGTGTGGTGAACTCACATTTTTTAAAAAACCTGTACAAGTACAGTCCTGATTGGAATCAGCCTCAGACTTTTCAAACACTTTTTTAATGAAAGTTGTAATTTACACTCCACCCTTCTGTTTCTCAGAGACTTCAGAGAAATCAAAATGCCCTGGGGCTAGACAAAGACAGAAATATTTGGGAAATTATTCTAAAATTTTTAATTTCTCATGCAACTGAAAACCCATAAGCAACTAGACTGCCAGCTGGGAAAATACGGCTACTCTTAAGTGGGAGTTAATGTTATCATATTACTAGAACTTTTGCTCAGGACCACATACACAAGAAAGCCTAATAAAAATACCATTTGAAAACAATGATAGTATTGCTTCTTCTAGTCAAAGTCAAATTTGCTTACAGTGAGGTCTTTGTACTCTTTGGGGATTAGAAGCATCCGACTTTATTTTTTTCTGTAAAGCTTCATCAGAACATTCCACAGCACCTCCCAGGCTTTTCTCAGATTCGTTTGATTTTGATTTTCCTGCTTCATTTATATGAGACTTGTCAAGGTTTTCAGACATTCTCAATTAAGTTTATTCACTTTCCTAGGAAAGAAAAAAAAAGAGTCAAAATTATTCTAGCTCTGTTACTACCAGTGTGACTCTGGGCACACTTAATTTTTTTGGTTTGTTTTCTGGTCTGTAAAATAAACAGACCTGCTAAGATCTTATCCAACTACAATATTCTACTTCAATAATTAAACAGATTCAATTACTCTGTGAGGTCGATAAAATTTATCAAATTTATGGACCTCACAGAGTAATAGGTTGAAATGTTCTTGTCCCACTTCTAACATCACAAAAATGCAGTACCTTAAACTAATAGAAGACAACATTAGAAATCGCCTGCTTCTGTTTTAATCAAAGGGAATAATTCAGTCTTAAATTCTTTACTTCATCCTGTAAGCTGAAAGAAAAACTACTTGGAAACAATGTTTATAATCAGGTTTGAGAGTGAATATGCTGGAATGAGGAGTTGGTTCCCTAATCCCATCATGTGGATAAAAATACCTGGGGACTTCAAAGGTACAATTGACTCTTATGAAGTGTTTAAGGGAAAGGTATGGAGCAAATATTTTTATTCATGCATTGCCAGTCAGAAGAAAAAGATCATGAGTAAAGAAGGAAGTTGCAAACAATCATGAAAGTATGTGGTTGGGTGGGTTTTCATTTTATTAGTTGCTGATTAGAATAAGAATATCACTTGACACGTTGGTTTGAGCCAGTTAATAAAGGCCTCCTCTAATTGCATCTAAGTCCCCAGCCCCTTTCCTCTATTCCTAGGGTGTTTCTAATTAAGGGAGAAGACAAAATGTTTTCTGCATTTACAATTCTGAAAATAATTAACATTTGTACATTAGCACTTGAAGATCACAAAACATTGTCAGAAACACTAATTAGACTGTATTATACACCTGGAAGGTAATCAACATCAAAAGAAATGTGAACTGCTTTAGGAAGGTTTGGCAGACTCTCTTCTGCACATTAGAGAGAACAATCGCTTGATATAATTATCTGAAACTTCACAGACCTCCATTAAACAGAATGACGTTACTGGAATTGAAAATTTCAGGACCATAATATTAATATGCATGTTTTAAAAAATGTATTTTCCCGTTTGCAATCCAACTTTACTTTCCAATATCCATTTCCTCACTGTGCTAAATCCTATTAGGGTATGGAAATGCTCCAAGATCCAAAGGATGATATTACCACCATATTGTATGAGACAGGACAAAACATTTCTAATTTTATCCTCTTCACATGATGAGAAGGAGCCCAGAAAAGATGAAGTAATTCATCCTGTGCAGTGAAAAGCGAAAACAAGATTCCTAGGCCTTTGATGCTCGGTAAACTAACCCCACCCACCTTTTAAGATGCATCAGGTCCTAGCTCTTCCCAGGACAGTGTTTGCACAGTTCCCAGAAATTCCCACAGGGCTGGTTGCTAGACATCAGACAGCCATCGCTACCTTAAATTCGATTCAAAATATGCTTATTTAAATAGGAATAAAGGGATGAAAACTCACAGATTAGAGAAGCAGACAGAACTGCTTACAGAGGATGATCATGAAACTCAAGCCTTAGTGGCATCATGAAAATTGCTGTTATGAAAACAAAGGGAGAAACTAGTTCCTTCTCAGAAGAGAGGACATTTGAACTAATGTTTGAAAGTAGAATTTCACGGGGCTGGGGCTGTAGCTCAGAAGGAGGCACTGGGTTGGATCCTCAGCACCACAAAAAATAAATAAAATGAAGGCATTCTGTCCATCTATAACTACAAAAAATTTTTTTTAAAGTAGAATTTCTTTCGGTTATAAAATGTCTGGAGACAGAAGAGGTAAAAGAGGGGCATTTGACTCGGAGAGCAGAAGCCAACGCACATGAAAACAAGAAAAGTAGCAGGGGCCAGCGGCTCGGGAGGCTGAGGCAGGAGGATCGCGAGTTCAAAGCCAGCCTCAGCAAAAAGTGAGGCACTAAGTGTTAGAGTCTGTAAACAAGTCAAAAATAACACCTGGCATTTTGCCAGGGGAATGTTAGAGTTCGTAAACAAGTCTGGATGGTGCCTGGCAAAATGCCAGAGGGTGTGGTTTGAGAAGTAACAAAAGCGAGCCATTAAGTGTGGAGATTCCTTATTGGTTGACTGATGTATCTAGTTTATGCTAATTAGATAAGCTGTGTGGAATGTATAAGTACTGCTCCTGTCCTGCAATAAACGGCTCCTACTCCTGCTGTATCAACGTTCACAAGTTGTTCGTCACCCCCCGGTTATTTTGCTGCAGCCAGACAGACTGTGGCACTAAGCAACTCAGTGAGACCCTGTCTCTAAATACAATACAAAATAGGCCTGGGGATATGGCTCAGTAGTTGACTTCCCCTGAGTTCAATCCCTATACCAAAAAAAAAAAAAGAAAAGAAAAAGAAAAAAAAAATGTGGCAGGTGGTGAAGACGAAAGATGGGTTGGGGCCATATGGTAAAAGTGATTGTTTTTATTAACAAACGAAAAATCTCTTCACCTAGATTTTGAACTTAGAGGCAAAACCCCCGATTCCACATTTGTTGCATACTTATATCCCCCAAACTGATAACCCCTAGGTGTGGATAGAAACGAATCCCTGTGTCATCGCTGTGAGTCCGTCTATCTGGGCGGGCTGGGTGAGGGTCTCAGACGTACCTGGGGTCCGATCCTGGCTCTTTACTAGCGGTGTGGCTCGGGTTTCCTCCCTGGAAAGCGGAGCTACATACCTCCTAGGATTGGGGGGACGATTAGACGGGGACTGTGCCCAGCAGATGGGCACACGAGCTTTTCACAAACGCTAACCACAATTAAAGGGCTACAGGGTGCCGCCAGGAGCCACTCCGGCGCTCTGAGTGCGCTCATTCATTCAACGATCCTCAGCCTCGACTGTGCCTAAAAAGGAAACCGGGGGTGGAAGGATCCACGCAGCGGCCGAAAAGAACAGCATCTGTCGGAGCTGCACGCGGGCCTCGGCCGGACTCCAGAGCCCCTCGCCCCGGCAGAAACGGTAAAAGAGGGGCTGTCCACGGGCGCCGGGGGTCGCTCCCTCCGGCGCTCAGCGCCACTCTCTCCCCGCGTCCGGATTCCGTTGTAAACAGCTGTTTGGGTCGGCGAGGGAGTGGCGGGCCTGGAGCCAGCGACCGGAGCGGAGCGGGACTCGCCGGCGGGCGGCCTCGAGGGTGGGCCTCAACCGGCCCGCGGCCCTTGCCTCCTCCTCGCCTCAACCCATCACCGGGCCCCGACCCGACGAGAGAAGGCGAAGAAATGCTGTGCTTTCGACCTCGCGCCTCCTGTGAGGGCCCCGCCAGCCTCCGCGCCCGCGCCCCTCACCTGCAGCGGAGTCGGCGTTCTCCCTCCTGCCGCTCCCGCCGCGAATCAGGCGAGGCGGGCGCCGCGGAGGAGGCGGGAGCGATGCGCGGCGGGCAGGGGCGGTTCAGCCTCTACCTCTTCGAGGCCGCATCCCTCTCCGCGCCGCAAGCGGTCCTTCCTGTCCGGCTCCGGTGGGCAGCGGCCAGAGCAGCCACACCTCAGCGTGTGGAAGGGGGAGGTTGCTTTTATCCGAGAGACGCTTGCTCGACGCAGGGCGGCGCCATGTTTTTGTACGGAGAGTCGAGTGATTTTAGGTCTCCTGCTGGCCGAAGAGGCTCGGCGCCGGCAGGCGCCATATTTCCGCACGGGAAGGCGGGCCGGTTGCCCGCCAAGGGGTTCCAGTGGGCGGTGCTCATGTCCGGGAGGCTCCCGCTCCACGCAGGGAGGCGCCATGTTTCCATACGGAAAGGCGGAGGCGCGGCCGGGTGCCAGGCGAGGGGGCGCCTGGAGAGGAGATTGAGGAGGTGGCATGAAGTCAGTTAATGGATGGAAAAAAATCCTTAGAGCCAATAGCATTTAAAACCTCCGCCAGGATTTTGAAACTTAAATATTACATCTTTGTAACTAAATTAAGTTTATTCCCCTTCCCTCATTTTGGCTACTTAAAAAACCACGCCCACTACCTAACAGCAGTCTCCGAGGCTCCGACCCGGTTGGATTTTTGAGTCGGTACTTCAGGGGCTGCTGCACGTTGTCCGTAGGAAAAAACAAGACTTCTGGAGAGACGGAAGGCAGCGGGCAAACCGCCTCCTGAGGGCTCAGCTCCGGGCAGATCGTTCAGAAGCACCGGGAGCGCTGAGGGCGTTTCAGGTCTTGTCCAGAAAAGGTGGTTTCCCTGATGTATCGTGTTGACTCGAGCCCGTTTCAGAGCTTCGTCTCCCTCGGTTCCAAGTAGTGGGCCTGTGACTACCGTGGAGCTGCCTTGCTAAGAGTCGCTGCTCCAAGATAGCTCTGCCTGCAGCAGTAAAATATTAACCTGCAGGAACACAAATAGTTATGGTGCTTAATCTTAAAATATAAAAGGCATGTGACAGTTATTTGGTAACAGGGATTGAACCCAGGGGCACTTTACCACTACATCCCCAGACTTTTTTTTTTTTTTTAAGGCAAAATCTTACTAAATTGTCATGAGTTGGGCTGGGGTTGTGGCTTAGCGGTAGAGCACTTGCCTAGCATGTGCGAGGTCCTGGGTTCCATCCTCAGCATCACATAAAAGTAAATAAAATAAATGTGTTGTGTCCAACTACAACTAAAAAATAATAAGTTGTCAAGAGCCTCCATAAATTATTGAGGCTGGCCTTGAATTTGCCATCTTCATGCCTCAACCTCCGGAATCAGAGATTACCGGCATGCACCAACATGCCACTGTAGCATGTGACTGCTTTTTAAAAAAAAAAAAAAAAAAAAGCTTTAAAATTGGACATAAATGATAAATGCCTTAAAATAAATCTTCTGTATTCAAATGTGTTGTAACTAGAACAAAATTAAGTATTGATGGCTAAGTGCAGTACAATGGCCTCAAACCACTTACCAATCAGCACATTATTTTCCCCTTAAAAAAATAACAGAACAGTTCTCAGATGAAGGTTCACTTTAGGAGAGGAAAAAAAATCAAATCTTAAAATATTCTGGAAGTGTTAAGAGTCACGAAGAAAACATTGTTGTTCTTCAACCCTGACTATATTTTAGCCTATGGGGGCAAAGAGGCTTCCAAAACTATCACCTGAAAACTCCCAGGGAGTGATGCCAGGCAAGAAGTATTCAAGTTTCCTGGATAACTCTTGTGTGTGGCCAAGCTACAATCACCTCCACCCATCAAGTGTCCCCTACCTCCCTTGAAGGATTAGTATAAGCAAGTTTCACTTGGAGCAACATTGACTATATGGCAACCACTCCGATTTCATTTTGAATGATTTACCTATAATCTTTTGATGTATTCTGAACCATTTCCTTTAAGTACATTGATACATGTTCCAGTTGGCTCTCTGGCTGCAAGGACTGGAAAGAACTACTGAAAGGCAAAAGGAGTTCACTGCGAGGCTATCTAGGAATTGGGAGGAGAAAGGTGGCAGCCGCTGTAGAGGTGAGTTGCTACTCTGTCACCATCCTGGAACACACAAAATTTCTCATCACATCTCTGCTTCTGTCTCCCCCACAATTTAGGTTTACCTGTATGGAACAACTGACCAAGCTGATGTTTGCAGTCTCATTAGCTTGTAGGGAGGCTGCCCTTGGATGAGACGCTCAGCACTGGTCTGCTCTGCTAAGGTGATGGCCAGGCTCACAGTCACCTAGGCATCTCGTGGGCACGTGGGCATGGGTTTCTAGGAAGGCATCATGAATAAATGAGGGCGTACAGCTGACAATAACTGATGGTCCCAGTAACCCAGGAGGGTTGCCCAAGGCATGCAGGGTAGCATTAGACTGTGCCTTAAAACTTTAATAATGCTTGTAAACATCCAGTTTTTTTAGAATTTTATTCTATCCTAATGAAGTTTTGAGGGAAACATTTCAATCATGTTTTCCATGAAATTATTCTGTCAAAATGTTGCTTCTTTTAGAAGCATGAATATCATTAACCAGTTAGTTCTGCCTTCCCCTGAAGGTGTTAGTTTGGTTGCCAAATAATCATGCTAATTATGTGCAAAATAAAGATTGAAAGTCAGATAGTACAGCTGTTCTGCCAACAATGTTGGTCTCACCAGTTTCAGCTTGTTATGAAAACTTGCTCACATTTAAGTCATGAACTCTTTTTCTCTTTCACCTAATTGTAAAGAAAGCTGCTACCCCACCTTCTTCCTATACAAAAAAACCTGACTTTCCCTGCTTTATTAAAATTGGTATCATAGATTATACATTGTGGATATTAATATTAGTCCTCAGCCTTCCTTTTGGAGACTAGCCAGCATCAGTTACACCAGAAAATGAAAGATCATTACTTTACTAGCAGAATACTATGCATTGTTTGTTTTCCTCTCATTAAAAGTCTGAGTTAAAATATAAAATCCCAGCTCATAATAAGCTAAAAGGTTAAAATAAGGATGAACAATTTCAATTTGTATTGCAATTTTTTTCAAATTGTGCTGTATTGCTTCTTTATCAAATACATTGTGACAGTTGCTCCAGAATAACCATGAACTTGTTTAAAAAGTTGTTAAAAACTTTAGCTCTAGTGACCAATTAATAAGAAACATGGGACACAAAGGAACATGATAAAGGACAGGCTAGGCAAAATCCAGACTGTGAGAAACTCAAGGACAAATGACCAGGTTTATTTGACAGCAGAGATAGACAAGGAAAAGAAGGATGGAGGGAGAACCAACAAAGAGCAACTTAAGAAGCACATTATGGATGTTGTTTCACTCTTTGAACAAACTGTCAAAATCATTTGTGATCATCAGAAAATTTGAGCATTAAATGCATTTTTGATAATAAAAATTATACAGTTGTATGAGTGAAGATGACATTGTGGTTATTTTTAAATGTTCTTATCTTTTGGTCATAGTCACTGAAATTTTTTTTTACAGGAAGTGAGATGATATCTGAAATTTGTTGGGGGGAATGCGTGAGGAAATAGATTAAACAAAATTGGACAGAAGTAGACAATTGTAGATATTGGTTGATGGGTACATGGGCAAGTTCATTATTCCACTCTCCCCACATTTCTGTTTGAAATCTCCCACAAGAAGTTTAAAAAGATGAAGTTTTCAGGCTGAGATTGTGGCTCAGTGGTAGAGCACTTACGTAGCATGTGTGAGGCACTGGGTTAGAGTCTCAGCACCACATATGAATAAAATAAAGGTCCATCAATGTCTAAAAGAATATTTTAAAAATAGATGACGTTTTCAGAAATATTAGGGTGGTCTGATTTTTTTTTGCTTGTCTACAATTTATTGGTAATAAGCAAATACATTTTATCAGACTGTTTCTTCTATGTATCTTGTAACTTTAAGGAGTATCATTTAAAACACAAATCATACTAGTCTATTAATTTGTAATTATAGACTTTTTCACTTTTAAGTACATTCTTATATAAACACTACTTGTCATATCATCTTGTTGGGGACCGCAAATCAAGTCAAGATGGCGCCTGGCAGTTTGCCAGGAGGAGTGGTTTGTGAGGCAACGCCACCGAGCCATTAAGATGGTGGGAATTCCTTTTTGGCTGACTGCTGTATCTAGATGATGCTAATTGAGTTAAGCTCTGTGAAATCAGTTAGGTATATATACCTCTGCTGTTCCTCAATAAAGCGGCTCTCACTACCTTGAGTGCCCGCTCAGTGCCTCCCCCACCCCAGCAATAAAGCAGTTCCCGCTTCAATCTTCAAGTTGCTTGCACCTCCCGGTTATTTTGCCCAGCCGGACTGCGGCATCATCTAAATCCCTATGGTGTTCTATAAAGCACTGGGCACAATAGCTATAAACCAACTACCTAAGAGATGCCAGTACTCAACAGCACTACACCATCTGACCAATAACTTAAGTTTTTGACACATAAGGTTATAAAAAAAAATTTATTAAGTACAGTTTTATATAGAAATCAAATTTACAAATGTGATTGGATCTTTAAGATACATAATTTATTCTTAAAATACATAACATATATTAGAAACTCAGTCTCCAAAATACTCAATAAAGATGTTTGGATGACACTTATAGAATTGACCTAACAATTTCTTCTTTTCTTTGGCAGACAGTTTTGAATCTTCATCAATAGTTTTTAGTAAATTCAACAGCTCATCTTTGGTTGTCTTCTGTGTACTGCTGGAATAGTCACTTTGATCAATTCTCTGGCAATAAATATACCCTTAAGTTTAAAAAAAAAAAAAAGTTCAGTTAATGACTCTATTCCTCAGATTTAACTGGAAAAGTCAATATTTTTATATTTATGCGTTTCTTCCCCATTTTGTGAAATGCACTGAAGAGGATAAATACTGTCGACTGACTCTGGGCAAGTTGCTTTTTGACATTGGAGGCTCTCATACTCTGAGTGTTTAGAATTTAGCTGAAATGAACTACTTACAGCAAAATACTTTCAAATAAATACCAAGAATTTGTCTCCAGAAGACTGTAAAAATAATATCTCTTAGATTACCTGCATCTTTATTTGGATCTCTTCCTTTCTGTATGGCCATAAGTTTAACACTAACAATTTTATGTAGAGTTCCAGGAATCTTAAAAAGAAGGAACAACAAGATATTATTAAAATGTAGTTTAAGCTATGCATAAGTAATCCATTACAAATAAGCTAAGTTTCATTACTATCAGAGTTTTACCTTAAAAACATCTTTTTGGTGATCCATTAAAAAGAGTACCAGAAGATCAGTTTTGCCTTTGGACAAATTTTTATTGTCAACAATAGCCTTTGAGAATATCCTTTTCACAACCATTCGATTGTCACTCTATAAAAATAAAACACAGCCTATAATTACATATTTAAAAAAATTAATACTAAGGAAGTATTATCTAATAATAGCTATTATCCACTTCAGCATACTTGATGCTGAGGATGGAATAATCAGACAGATGGGTCTCATAAATATTAAGGATATGGAATACAGTTAACATTTAGACAAAAGACTTACTTCTTTCTGTAATTTAAATTCGGAAGGATGTGCTGCAACAGCCATGAAATACAGTAGCCTTCTAAATTCTTCTCTATTTTGGGAATCCAAAAGCTTCAGAAAGAGCTGAGTCGCTTCCAATGCTATTTCAGTCTTCCCATTTACTTTACAAAAATGAAAAGAAAACTGCTTTTAACTGACTAAATATGACTATATTAAAGGACCAAAACTCAAGTTATAGTATAAGCTAAATAGAGCACTTATTCCAAATTATTTATGAAAGCAAAAACAAGACTGGGAATTATAAGGAATGAACAATACCATAAAGGCAGCCTTTCCTCAAACTGACAACTAATACCTTAAATCCTTGTCATATAATCTAGGACATTAAATCTAACTCCTGATTTTCTAGAACAGCTTGTTTTTCTTTATTATATGTATGCTACTGATATATCCAACTCTACCATCTGAGAAAAATAGAAGGGATTCTCTGAAATCCCCAATTTTTTTTAAAGTTGTTGATGGACCTTTATTTTATTTTACTTACTTATTTATATGCCATGCTAAGAATCAAACATAGTGCCTCACACATGCTAGGCAAGTGCTCTATCACTGAGCCACAACCCTAGCCTCCCAATTTATTTTCAACAAGACATGGAATAAGATGGCTTACTGATAGAAAGCAGAGCAGTTGCCACTTTGAACATACTGAGGGGTGGGAGTGGTGATGAAGGTGCTGATAATTCTTCCAAAGTGAATGCTGTTTTGTACCTAAGCTTCCAGCAAAAGTAATATTCTCCCGTGGCAACCAGAAATTTCTGTATAACTTTAGAGCTTGTTAAAGCCTCTATCCAAATGAGTTAGTTTTAGAACAAACATATTTTTCACGCATTATTACAGATCCATTCCTAGTTTGAAGTATTTAGGAACTAATTTTGAGGATGATTCAATTTTTCCTATTTCCTCCAGAAGATAAAGCCTAGAATCCAGGATGATCTTACTTACCTAGGAGTTCTGCAATTCCATTATGGACATCAGATAAGTGATTTAATAGTGGTTCTCTACTACTGTAAAATTTGCCAATGGCATCAAACAGAAGTTCTTTAACTGCGTCTGTTCTGTCTGGTTGCTCAGGAAAGTTTCTGCTTATGTCTACCACCATCTGGTCTGGCAGGTATTCCAAGCAGTCAATCGCAGCAGAGAGCCACTCATCTTCCCTTGGGGGAGAAGGGAATACTTTAAACAGCAAAGAATAACAAATACACACAGTACCTAATTTACTAGCCATTTCAAGCACTGCAACCAGGATATATTTCTACACTCTTAAGAATTGTGTTAAATTATCTTTATATGTGGCTAAATTGTATAACACAGATTTTTATTTAAAAATTAGCTTAGTGTGTCTTCCTCTCCCATCCCCAAAATGAACTATTACATCAAAATTCAAACTCTACTTTTTACATCTCCAGTGTAGACTCAGGAATTCCAAGTTAGTTGCTCAGACCCCTGGTAGAACTAGATCTCGGACCTGACTCCTAAAGCAGTATTTTTGCAATACAACCTAGTTCATTACTGAGCTATATATGATCTATCTTCTCTCACTTTGGCTAGGATAAAATAAAGGAAGATAAAGTTTGAAAATAACTATCAATTACATGTCTAATAATACCAGCTGGGTAACTTCAGAAAAAGAAAATTACATTTCATGGACTAAAATGACTAATACTTGATATTCTATTTGTTAATATATACAGTTAAAAAAATCACATTCTCTATTGCCATAGACTGAAAACAACTAATTCTGCCATGACCCAGGTAAATTATACCAGGTCACTTCATCTCTCTGGGTATCATCAAGCTTATAAAATGTAGCTAGATGATCTTTAAGGTTGCTTTAGCACAAATTCTGATTCTCTACATAAAAATTAAGGTAATTATAAAGTGTTTTCAGGTTACTTTAGGTTGAAGAAAAACAATTTAAACTGCTGTAGAATAAGCTTCTATTATATAGGCAAAGTTTAATAACTAATATGTTGGGATTAACTTTTTCACCTACGGTTTTAAGCTACCTTTTGAAACTCAACTAATTATATTAATAGTTTACTGGAATATACAACTAAGGAAGTCCTAAAAATATAAATTGTATTCCTTTCAAACATTTCCATCTTCTTAACTGCACTGCAAAAATATCTGCTAAGGCAAAATAATTAAAAATAAAATAACCTTAGCAAGGCATAGTGGCCCACCCTGTAATCATAGTGACTCAGAAAGCTAGGACAGAAGATCACCAGCCTGGGAAATGTAGCAAGATCTTGTCTCAAAAATTTAAAAAAGGACTGGGGGAATATCTCAAGTTGCCCCAGGGTTCAGTCCCCAGCTAAAAGCAGAATTTATTTTCAAAGTAATAAAGAATATAGACCTTTTCCTTAAAGGAAAAAAACTTAATTCCTTCAGCACCTGAAGTTAAGCCTTTGAGCCCTAAGATTTATATTCGGAATTGTAGCTAAATGTGAGAATTACTTTCATTTTATATTTTAATATGGAACACTTCACGAATTTGCGTGTCATCCTTGCGCAGGGACCATGCTAATCTTCTCTATATTGTTCCAATTTTAGTATATGTGCTGCTGAAGCGAGCACTTTCATTTTATATATATAATAATATATATTATATATATTATGTATAATAATATATATATTTTATATATACATACATACATATATATATATATATATATATATATATATAAAATTTTTTTTTTTTGGTACCACAGGGGCATTTAACCACTGAGCCACATCTCCAGCCCCACTGCTTTGTTTTTGAGACAGGATCTTACTAAGTTGCTTAGGGTCTTGCTAAGTTGCTAAGGCTGGCTTTGAACTTGTTATCCTCCTGCCTCAGCCTCCCCAGTAGCTGGGATTACAGGTGTGTGCCACCATGCCCGGCTCATTATATTTCCTTAATATAACAAGTTAATTAGAAAATAAATGTTTATCAGGCATTCTAGAGGAATATTAAAGCATATGTAGTCAAGAATTCCAAGAATTTTTCAAATTTGTTCATTTTGCTCCAGAAACCTTTGAGGAACCTTGAGACCATTCAGCCCTACATTTTAACAAAAAAGATGGAGCATAGTCATTTTCTTCATTTAATGTGCAAGTTGTAGTGAAACAAAATGAATATTAAAAAAACAAATTTAAGACAGGCATGGTAATGCACACCTGTAATCCCAGTGGCTCAGGAGGCTGAGGCAGGAGGATTGCTAATTCAAAGCCAGCTTTGGCAACTGAGCAAAGCCCTAAACAACTTAGCAAGACCCTGTCTCAAAACAAAAAATAAAAAGGGATGGGGATGTGGCTCAGGGTTGAGTGCCCCTGGGTTCAATCCCTGGTACCAAATAAATAAATACATAAATTTAAATCTTTTTTAAATTTTGTTCTTTCTCAAACAATAATATTGAGTGGCAACACATAAGTGATTCCCTCTGGATACAATTCAAAATATTATCTGAATACCACATCTATAAACAACCTATAACCACTGAAATTATTACATGTGTTTCCACATACTGAGAGTCACCATACGCCTTGAGAATCCCTCGATCCAGATAGTTACTGCTGTTGACCATGTCAGGCTGCCTCTTGGGTTGAGGAACTTTAGGTACAATGTCTTTCTGTCTGAGTAAGGAGTCAAGAAGTGGAAGGTCTATAAGTTGTAGTAGACGCCCAATTGTTTCTTCTTGCCACACTTCGTTAATAACTACACAGGAAAAAATACAAGATGAAAGGTAACAATTAATAGTTACTATGTGCTCAGCACAAAATCTGTCTCCACAGGTCTAAGCTAGAATACTTGTGGCCAAGAAAAGAAGAAATAAAGAAAAAGTCAACCTTCTGAAGTGCTTTCTTATAACAAAGTAAAACAATCCAAGATTTGTTTAGAGTGTAGGAGAACAGACTTTGGACAGGAATTCTTTTCATTCTTTGTACTATATAAAGCAATCTGTCAGAGATAAGAGATCAAGTCATATAACATGTTAATAAGGACTCCGGAAGAAAGAATGATTCATTCAATCTAAAAACTGGTTTGAAACTATTGGCTGATTATCCCACTCAGGGTTTCCATAACTAGGATGGGGGAAGGAGGGTGGAAATCAAAATCATTAGGCTGCTTTTCACTGCCACAAGGAAGAGCATAAGAATTTTGTTAATGTTTTAATGTAATTTTCAAATTTTTTTACTTAACCTAAACCTAATAAAACCTTGGGGAAAGAGAGTATCTGAGAGGATATTTTAAGTAAAAAATATGCATGCAAAACATCTCAGATTTGAACCTCTGCCAGCTGATAGGACAAAAGTCAGTGTTCAAGAGTTTTAACACTGATGTATTTGTTAAAGATAATAGACTTCTGTTAAAATGTAATATAAATGGCTTTAATACATAGTACGCTCTTTCTCAGCACTTTGAATAAATTCTAATAAAGGTCAAGACCGAAACATTTTAAATAACTTATTTGAAGTTAGTCTTCTATTTCTTACTTTACTCATCTGTAGCTTACCTTGTGGAGACAAGGTTGCAGAGATATTCACACACGGGGAGTTAGCAGGCTTTAAGCTCAGATTTTCCAATAGGTCTTCCAAACTGTCCGATTTGATATCAGATGACTTAAACAATGCATCTGCATAACTAAAATCAAATGTGGTATACCCACAGAAACATTTCAGTATTTCAGAACAAAGTTTCTAGCAAGTTCACAACAAATATGCAATAAATGCAAATCCTAAGGGTTGAGTAAAATAAAATTAAAAAAATACCTCCTTGGGGCTGGGGTTGTGGCTCAGTGGTAGAGCACTTGTCTAGCATGTGTGAGGCACTGGGTTCAATTCTCAGCACCACATATAAATAAGTAAATAAAATAAAAAGTCCATGAACAATTAATAAAAATGTTTTTTAAAAATACCTTCTTTCTCAAGCCTGAAATATGTATACTCTATGAAATTCTTTGGATATGATTCAATGACTAAAATTTTAGTCACCAATTTTAAAACATAATAAAATATAACTGGAATCATTATGCTGTTTTAATTAGTTATCTTTATTTCTGGGAATTCTTCAGTGGATAGTGCTCATTATTTTCCAAATATAGAGCTACAATATGTTACCTGTAATTCTGAAATCGAAACTTTTAAAAATCAAAAGCCTGCCAAGCATGGTGGTACACACCTTTAATCCCAGCAGCTCAGGAAGCTAAGGCAGGAGGACTCAAGTTCAAAGGCAGCCTCAGCAATTTAGTGAGACCCCTAGTAACTTAGTGAGACCCCATCTCAAAATAAAAAAGGCTGGGGATGGGCACAGTGGTTAAGTGCCCCTGTTCAATCCCCAGTACCAAAAAAAAAAAAAGTTAAAAGTTTATTCAGCATTCTTATGTTCACAAAACCTATTCTGGGTATAGGCCTATAATTCTAATGACTCAGAAGGCTGAGGCAGGATGATCACGAGTTCAAGGCCAGCTTCAGCAACTTGGTAAGCCCCTGCCTCAAAACAAAAAAATGAAAAAGACCAAGGATATAGATCAGTGGTAGAGTACTTTTGGGTTCAACCTCCAGTACAAAAAGCAAACCAAAAAACCCTATCTTGAGATTATCATAGCTTTTATTTATTTCAGATAGTATGAACATTCCTTTGTTTACCACAGAATTATTAATATGCTTTGTTGTCCCATATCCCTCTAGGGGTGTTATATACTATATGTATTTTTAAAAGTCCTAAAATTGCTGGGCGCGAAGGCACACACCTGTAATCCCAGTGGTTTGAGAGGCTGAGACAGCTGGATGGTGAGGTCAAAGCCAACCTCAGCAACAGTGAGGTGCTAAGCAACTCAGTGAGACCTTGTCTCTAAATAAAATACAAAATAGGGCTGGGGATGTGGTTCAGTGGTCTAGTGCCCCAAGTTCAATCCCCAGTAACCCCCCCAAAAAAAATTTTTTTTAAAAATTCCTAAAATCTCCGAAGTTCCTAAACATGTCTGACCCAGTGGTCTCAAAAAAAGCATATGGACTGCATCCAAAAAGTGGGGCCCCACCTCATATTTCCTTTTTGTATACAGAGGTAAACGATATAATGTTTTAGATACAGAGGCAAAAAAAATATCTGAAAGTCAACTTTCAAACTCTGACTTTAGGTCAGATCTGAATCATGAGAGCTTCAAATTACACTGAAACCTCTGCAGTTTAGCTGAGAATACAAGGGAAAGGTAAAACTGTTGTACTTCATAACTAAGTTCATTATGTATTCAGCCACTGGGTTCTACAATTCTGATCTTCCCAGTCTCTTTAAATGAACCTCTCTTTACCCCCATGCTGTTTAGCTCAACACCCCCCTCAATTTTGTAGACTATAGTACTGTAATAAATTCCTAACTAGCTATATCCCTAGTAGACTGCCATGTAACTACCAGGAACACCTTTCCTTATTCTTTTTTTTTTTTTTTTTTGCTTGGTGCTGGGAATAACTCAGGATCTTGCTCATGCTAAGCAAGTGCTCTACCAATGAACTACATCCCCAGCCTTCCTAAAATATAAACTCATCGTGCTAAAAATCTTTCTGTGGCCTCCCCAACACCTGTATGATCACATCCAAATTCCTTAATATGCCAGACACAGTGGCACATCCTTGAAGTAGGAGAATCACTTGAGCCCAGGAGCTGGAGACCAGCCTGGGCAATACTGCAAGTGAGACCCTATCTCCAGAACAAACAAACAGGGGCTAGGGTTGTAGCTCACTGGTAGAGCACTTGCCTAGCATGGAAAAGGCATTGGGTTTAATCCTCAGCACCACATAAAAATAAATAAAGATATTGTGTCCATCTACAACCACCACCAAAAAAAAAAAAAAAAAGAACAAATTCCTCAATAGTCACAAGAGGCCTTGGCACTCTCACACACGTCCTTTCACTCTCACCTCTTCCACTTTCTGGATTCTAGTGATATCTACAGCCTGGGTGTCTCCCTGCCTGCCTTCTCCTTCTGTTCTCAAGACTTTTTTCCCTTTAACTTTATTTTTATTTATTTATTTTTATGTGGTGGGGGTATCAAACCCAGTGCGCCTCATGCATGCTAGGCAAGTGCTCTACCACTGAGCCACAACTCCAGCTCTTTCTCAGACCATCTTTATTTTTCTTCTGTGTGGTGCCACTGATAGAACACAGGGCCTTACATTTGCTAGGAAAGCACTTTACCACTGAGTTGCATCTCCAATCCTCAGGCCACTTTCTAAATAAAATTTTTAACTCTTTTTTTTTTTTTTCACTACCTATAACTTGAGAAAAATCAAAGTCTGTTCATTGGTATCTCTTAAATATTTTATATTTAGCAGAAACAAAGTTAATAAAATTTCACTGTACTTTATCAAATACATCTTCAGATCCATACTTAGCCAAGTTATTAAGAAAGTAATATATAGTCAGTCACTCTCTCATAAAAAAGCAGACAAAATCCTGCCAACATTCCCATGATAATCTATCATCATTATATATATACCAACCTGGAAGGTGAATATACTTTGTTCTCTTTGCCCATCTGACTGTCTTGGTTATGTATTGTTGTGAATCTATAAAGGCTGCAACTACTGTCTTCAAATGTAGGTTTTTTGTCTTTTCCAAAAACCTTGGTTGGAACTGCTTCAAATACTTTATAGTCCATAAGTGCCTGACACACTCTCACCACTTTGGCCCGAGGAATATCTACATCACCAAAGTACTTATTCTGAATTAGATGAGAATAAATGACATCTACGGCTTCTGAACCCACAAAGCAGTCATTGTGTCTTTTTAAATGATGCCTTCGTTTTTTTACTTCCACTTGTGTCTGAAGAGTATTTATAATGCTGCTCCATACGTATGTGGCTCCAAATGGCTTCTGGGCCACACTGAAACCTGGGGGGGTGGGGGGGATGATCACAAAAAAAAAAAAAGCTGAGAATTAGTACTTTGTTCATTTGCAATAAGGTCTGAATGATCCTTAAGCAAAAAGTGACAATGTCCAAAGTTACTAATAAGGAAAAATTATTAGGGCATCTTATTGCTGAAATATTGTTATTGATGACAATTCGTTAAAAAAATTTAGTACCTACTATATACTGAATGTTGTTCTCTGTGCTAGCATGTGACAGTGAACAAAATAAAGTCCCTGTTCTTGTGGACTTAGACTTTGTGGGAAGATACAGATGATATATCATAAGTATTTGATCAGCACCAAAAAGAAAAAGGCAGGTTAAGAAGAGAATGCTATTTTATTGAATTTATTTTTTTGTGGTGCTGAGGATTGAACCCAGGGCCTCATGTATGCAAGGCAAACACTCTACCACTGAGACACATCCCCAGCCTGAGAATGATACTTTAAATGAGATGTCAGGAAAGACCTCTGGCCCAGCACAGTGGTGTACTTTTGTAATGCCAGCTGCTCAGGAGGCTGAGACAGAAGGATCACGAGTTCAAGACCATCCTCAGCAATTTAGTGAGATACCCCCACCCCCCAAACAACTCAGTGAGACCCTGTCTCAAAATAAATAACAAAAAAGGGCTGGGGATGTGGCTCAGTGGTACAAACCCCTGGGTTAAATCCCCTGTGCAAAAAAAAGAAAGAAAGACCTTTGGTAAGCTTATGTTTGAGTAGGAAGCAAGCTGTGCAGACATCTGGGGGAAGAATAGACAGAAAAGACAGAACTAAGGCCCTGAGGACGTGTATTCTGCTAGGACAGAAAGAGGTCTATGGGACCAGCCTGGCATGTGGAGGGAGTGGACAGCAGGAATTGAGATTAAGGAGGGAGTGGAGAAGGATGTGAGATGGGGGAAGGAGAAGACCAAGTAGAGCCGGGGCAGTTACCACTTATGCACAAGGAACTTCACTATGTGCCTCAGGTAAGTTATCTGATCTCCAGGAACAACCTGAGGTGGCAGATATCATCTCTGTGTGAGAGACTGAAAACATATTCAGAGAAGGTACCTGCAACTTCCAGACATTACTGAAAGAGGTAGTGCTGGAATCGACTCATGGTCTATGACTCTGAAGGATTTTTCAATCAAATACACAGGTTGCAGGAATAAACTAGTTTTTTAAAGCTTCCTATTGTGCAGACTTATGACTTAAATATGTAATAAGCAGGGTAAAAAATAATATAAAAAACAAACAACTGCAACAAAAAAGATTTATTCCTGCCCAATAGGAGCTTACATCCTACTGCAAAGACAGGATGAGCACAGAAATAAGGCAAGATTTTAGTCAAACACAAAGGAAAGAAAACAAGCTTCCAAAAGGCTTGTTTCCAAGCTTCCTATTTTTCTTCATCTTCATAAACAGATTATTTGGTAAAACTGCAAAGAAGAAAACAAAGTGGGGGTAGGAAGGATAATAGAATGAATCAGACATTATTACCCTGTGTACATATATAATTATACGACCAATGGGATTGTATATCATGTGTAACCATATAACTATATGACCAATGGGATTGTATATCATGTGTAACCAGAAGAATGAGAAATTATACTCCATTATGTATGATGTATCAAAGTGAATTCTACTGTCAAAAACAAATTTTAAAAAAGAAAGAAAACAGTGAAATACTGGGGAGTGATACTGGCACAACCATATTGTTGTGTGCATGTACAAATATATGACAACAAATCCCACCATTATATACAATTCTAATGCACCAATAAAAATATGGAAATATGTGAAAAAAAAGGAAACAAAATAGGCTTTGGGTTTCAGTAAGCTGATGGAACCGAGCCTGGCTAATCATGCCCTTGCTAGCTGCCCACTCCTTACCCTCCCTCCTCCTCTTCACAGAGAAGGCCCTATTTGTTACTCTTCTCAATGATGCTCGGAAAATTCACTGATTCTAATTTAAGCTCCCATTTTTGTTAAGCATACTACTTCCTTTATTTTTAGGATATCTTGACAAAGTAGTAGTAAAGTTTAGACTATTTGAATAGTCTAAAAAGGAAAACAATATATCAGTACAATAGTAAAGAATAAGGAGACCTATAATTAACTGCTACTTGAAATCATCTTCCTGTTTTTGTTTAATGAAATAGATGTGTACGGTGAATAAACAAAAGTTCCTAAAGGGCTTTAACACTCTTTAGACTTTTTGTTTTTGTTTTTTGGCGCGGGGGGGGGGGGGGGGGGGGGGGGGGGGGATACTAGGGATTGAACCAGGACCTAGCACATGCTAAGTACCTGCTTTACCACTGAGCTATGCTTTCAGGTCCTAAAGTTATTTTTTTTTTTTTTTTGAGAAGGGGTACCCGGGATTGAACTCTGGGGCACTTGACCACTGAGCCACATCCCCAGCCCTATTTTGTATTTTATTTAGAGACAGGGTCTCACTGAGTTGTTTAGGGCCTTGCTAAATTGCTGAGGCTGGCTGTGAACTTGGGTTCCTCCTGTCTCAGCCTCCCAAGCCTCTGGGCTTACAGACGTGCACCACCATGCCTAGGTAAAACCACCCATTTTTTAAAATATTTTTTTATAGATGGACACAATACCTTTATTTTATTTTTATGTGAACCTGAAGATCGAACCCAGTGCCTTCCATGTAGGAGGCGAGCACTCTACCACTGAGCTACAACCCCAGCCCTAAAACCACCAATTTTATGTGAGCCATTTGGAATTAATTTCTTGTGTAACAATAAACAAAGAATGTGCTGAGTCATTATACTATATTTATTGATCGAATAAATTTGTAGCTACCAGCAATTAAAACGTAACATTTTTACTATGAAAATTAATAACAAAATGACTGTTTATTTCAATACCAAAAGTAGATGGGCAATTTACCACCTATTATTTATTATATATTATTATATTTATTTAAAATAATCAGCAATATTATTTTAATTATCTTTTAAAATTGAAGTTAATTCCTCAATCAGCATCAAAGAATGAAGTAATTATTTCCAGTCTTCCAAATATCATGTGAGCAGTTTCAAGAACTGAACTGTTTGCTGGGTAGGGTATTGCATGCCTGTAATCCCAGCAATTCTGGAGGCTGAGGCAGGAGGATCACAAGTTCAAACCCAGCATCAGCAACTAAGTGAGACCCTAAGCAATTTATTGAGACTATCTCTAAATAAAATATTAAAAAGGGCTAGGGATATGGCTCAGTGGTTAAGCACCCCTGGCTTCAATCCCTGATAGCAAACAAACAAACAAAAACCAAAACCTGAATTGTGGAAAATAACTAGATATATCAAGCTAGAACTATATTTTTTACTGTATTTAGTCCTACTTTATTCAGCTAGGTGCAGTGGCGCACACCTGTAATCCCTGTGGCTCACGAGGCTAAGGCAGGAGGATCGAAAGAATCAAGCATATGATGGAACATCAAGTCCAAGTCATTCTTTGTGTGTGTGTGCACACACACTTGCACCCGAAACTGAACCCAGGGGTACTTAACCACTGAAGAACATCCCCAGCCCTTTTTATTTTTATTTTTTTAATTTTGAGACAGGGTTTTGCTAAATTGCTTAGGGACTTGCTGAGGCTGGCTTTGAACTTTTGATCCTCCTGCCTCAGCCTCCTGAGCCACAGGGATTACAGGTGTGCACCACTGCACCTAGCTCAAGTCCAAGTCATTCTTGGTATCCAAAACTCAGAAGCAGCTGTACTGCCTCTAATGATGATAACTAAACAAAAAGTATTAACAGCTAATACTGTAAATTTTCTAAAATACCAGATGTTATAACAGATTTAAATGAATTTAGTGTTCGTACTTTAGTCTTTTTTCAAATCTTCATGGTATCATTATTAACATTTGAGTACGCAGAATATGACAGATGTGTCTTCTCTCATTTAATCTGGAAATATTTCTCTGTGAAATAGTTATTAACAATTCTATTTTGAGGAAATTAAGGTTCAGTGAGTTAAATAAACTTGCCTTTAGATATACAGCTAACAAATACATTAGCTTTTTCCTAGTGTTTAAATATTATATATAAAAAAAATAAGGCACTTGGGAGCTGGGGTTATGGCTCAGTGGTAGAGCACTTCCCTAGCATGTGTGAGGCACTGGGTTCTCTTCTCAGCACCACATATAAATAAATTAATAAATAAAAGGTCCACTGACACCTAAAAAGATATTTAAAAAAAAAAAAGACACTAGATAAACAGACTTGGAAGTATTCTTTCCTTGACAGTAGGATTAAGTAAAACAATTTTAAGATAACCAAAGAGTAAATTGGACATGGTGGCTCATGCCTAGAATATCAGTGACTAGAGAGGCTGAGGCAGGAGGATTGCAAATTCAAGGTCAGCCTTGGCAGTTTAGCAAGATTCAGTCTCAAAATAAAAAATAAAAAGGGCTAGAGATGTAGGTCAGTGGTAGAGCACTTTCTTGGTTTGCATGTGTGAGGTCCTAAATTTAATCCTTGGCATCACAAAAAAAAAGAAAGAAAGAAAGAAAGAAAGAAAAAAAGAAAACCAAAAAGATTAGAAGAAACAAAACAACTCTAGGATCTGAATCCTTAACCAAGGTATGTAAAAACAGCCACAACTCCTAAAATAAGGTAACATATCAAACATTCCAGAATAAATACTATCTCCAGTACATAGGGGTAAGACAGGAAGACAGACAAGATTCCAAGTTGGAACTATGAGACTCCCTTTTAGGTACCAGTGAAACAGACTTCTAGGCTAATGATTTTTTAAAAAGAGATAGGTCTTACTATGTTGCCCAGCTGGTCCTGAATTCCAGGGTTCAAGCTATTCTCCCACTTCTTCCTCTCCAATAGCTGTGTACCACTGTGGAGAGCCATCCTCACATGTGACTGGGCGACTCCCGGTTTGGGTCTGAGGCTTCTGGCTGAGTCGGAACTTTCCCAGCCCTCTCCTGATGAGAGAACCCGTCCGTGTGGGGGTGTGACTGACCACTGACCCCGGGGGCCCAATCACTGACCCTGACCTTGGAGTGCGGGCCCCCCCTCAACCTTCATTGGATGGAATTATCCCCTGAATTTCTTTTTCCCCAATAAAAGGCTACTCCCTGGCGTGCTCGCTCGCTCTCTCTCCTGCTAGCCCTGAGTAATCCTTGCTGCCCTACAGGTGGGAGGTTCGAGGTTGGAGCCAGAGAGGGGAGCCGTCTCGGACCTGGTCATAGAAAAAGGTAACTGAGTCTGTGTGTTTTATTTCGATCTCTGCTAGCTAACTTTTATGCCAAGAACCTCATTAATGAAACCAATGCGCAGGCCGCATGGTGGATACCACCATACCTGGCTGGGCTAGTGATAATATTAAAGATGAAACACACAGTCTTAACATCTGAGCTATACAAATCCTAAAAGATAAGGCAAAGTCACTTATTAGTTTGAGATTAATAAAACAACTGAAGGGGGTTGAGAGGGAGGAAAATACAGCCTCAATGACATGAAAAAGGGTAGTATTTACAGGGAATTAAGAGGTAAAGAATAAATTCCCTCTTATAAGTTTGTGGCTTAAATGTGGGAAATCAGGAAGTTCTTTGGGTTGGATAACACTATATAAAAGATTAAAGAACAGGTTAGAGCAGAAGAGTGGGTACCTGTGAGCCACATGCTCCCAGAGTCCTCAGGCATGATACAATTCAGCCCTTTCAGGTCCCCTTTGTGCTCATTGACTATTAATTCCCAACCTTTGCATCTGGAATATTTCCCCTCAAGCATCACCACCCACAGACTCAAACTAGCTCATGTTCATACATGTTCATAACATACCCTGGACTTGACAAGTAAATGTGCCAAAACCCACACCAGGATAACCTGTTTTTTTTGTTGTTTTTTTTTTAATGCTGACTTCACAAGTTGGATATAGATCCCCCACATGCGGGTCTAATACGTACTTATCATCATCTAAGAGCTGAAATGAATATTAGTGTAGCACCCCACAGTCTAGGAAAATGACTTACTGTGATTTCTAAACAGTATTCAAGAGATCAGAAATATAGAATGAATGTTTTGTTAAGTCTAGCAATCAGGATCTAAGCTTCAGCTTGTCCACAAACCTCACTTGCATATGAGGTGGATAACTCATTAAAATTCATCACTATCTACATCTTGAGGTTTTCTTATGAATAGATGGTCAAGCATTTTTTTGGGGGGCGATACTGGGGATTGAGCTCAGGGACACTGTGAGCTACATCCCCAGCCCCAAGCATTTTCTAAAAGTATCATGACAAGTGGAATCTAAGGGTCTAGAAACCAGCTTCATAATCCTGGGTAAGAAATTTAATGTCTATAAATTGGTTTCTTCATCTACTGACATAACAATTGAACCCTGTGTTCAAGATTGGTTTCAGGTCTACACTACTTGGATTTATAAAAATTTAAAGACTGAAGTTGTAACTTGTGCATTTAGATACAGACTGGGGATACCAGATAGACTATGACAAACCAAGCTTGGCAAGGTGGCACATGCCTGTAATCCCAGGGGCTTGGGAGGCTGAGGCAGGAGGATCATGAGTTCAAAGTGAGCCTCAGCAATTTATTGAGGCCCTAAGCAACTCAATGAGACCCTGTCTCTAAATAAAATACAAAATAGGGCTGGGGATGTGGCTCAATGATTGAGTGCCCCGGAGTTCAATCCCCAGCACCCTCCCCAATAGAAAAAAAGACAGACCAATAGGTAAGAAATGAAACATGGGGACAAATTTCACCTTACTAGACACAAAACTCAGAAAGTGGTCTAATAAAATACTCAGATTATTTTTAAACTAGATTTCTAGCATAAAATATGCTCTTAAACACTAGATCAAATCTAGACTTATTAATCATTTACTTGCTTTTTCAGGAGTTTCATCTTTATCTGCTTGAAAAAACAAGACCTGTCCTTCACACAAACGTGGACGCTATCCAAAAAAGTTTACCAACAATAAAGAAAGTTAAATTTCCCAGATAATATTGAACCCTGATATGTATGTGAAATACTAATTATCTTCACTTCTAGAATGCACACTAAATAGTCAAGTTATTACTTTTAATCCCTTTAAACTCAAGTTATAAAGCAGATATGTCAAGAAATTACACTCACTCAAAAGTTACAAAGAAGCCAGGCATGGTGGATGCAAGTTCAAAGTCAGCCTCAGCAACTTAGTGAGGCCCTAAGCAACTTAGTGAGGCCCTAAGCAACTTAGTGAGACCTTGTCCCAAAATAAAAAATAAAAAGGCCTGGGGATATGGCTCAGCAGTTAAGCACCCTGTGTTCAATCCCCAGTACTTAAAAAAAAAAAGTTAGAAGGAGATAATCCACATCAACCACCCATGATCCATGCAGTCAACAGCTCTAGTCTTACTGTGAAAACCTACTTTAGGGTAAACAATTCTATAATTTCTTCCAATGGTGAGATTATATTAAATCCTCAGATGATCAATGCATAAGTATAACTGTGTTCCAGTGTAAGGTAACCATGCACACAATTTCCAAAATATACTACCTCTAAATGAGCATATAACAATCTAGTTTATATTCTTAGGCTTTAGACTGAATTAAAAAAATTCTGATAACTCATCCTTTTTCCATAAAACTTTAATAAACAGTGAGTTAGAGCCCTATTTCTTTCAATTTTCCTTATAATTTATAGATATTTTGCTTTACAGAGGCCAAGGATCACAACATAAAACAACTGGTCAATGAATATTTATTAGTTGTAGATTATTGTTAACTACCAAAAACATTTATTTGAAGGGGAGTGCTGGGGATCAAACCCAGGTTCTTGTGTATGCTAGCCAAACGTTCTGCCATTGAGCTAAATCCCGAACCCCCTAAGGAAAAAAAAAAGGTAGTGTTCCTCCCCTTCTTTTTATAAAAGCTTTTTTTGTGCGTGTGGTACAGGGGATTGAACCCAAGGGTACTTAACCACTAAGCCACATCTCCAGCCCTTTTTATTTTAGGACAGGATCTCAGTAAGTTGCTCAGGGCCTATTTCTAAGGCTGGCTTTGAACTCGAGATCCTCCTGCCTCAGCCTCCAGAGCCACTGAGATTACAGGCCCGTGCCACTGTGCCCAGTTTATAAAAGTATTTTTAAAGAAGCGCTATGAGGGCTGGGGATGTGGCTCAAGCAGTAGCGTGCTCGCCTGGCATGCGTGCGGCCCGGGTTCGATCCTCAGCACCACATACAAGCAAAGATGCTGTGCCCGCCGATAACTAAAAAATAAATATTAAAAAATTCTCTTTAAAAAAAAAAAGAAGCGCTATGAAGTGGTTCTCAATGGATCATTTAACCCTCCCAGGGCATGTCTAGAGACATTTCTAATTATCACAATGGGGCAGATAGTGTTATTGGCATTTAATGAACAGAGGCCAGGGATGCTACTAAATATGCTACAATGCACAGGACAGTTCCCACAACGAAGAATATGTCAATAGTGCCCAGATTATGAATGCCTGGGTTGACCCAATATTGTTCAGATGTAAACAACTGTGCTAACACAGCAGGCACAGTGCTGGGTGCTAAGAATATAAAGAGTAAGATCGGCATGGACTTTGGAGTCCCAGAGACCTGTGTTCCACTCTTTGGTCCATCATTTACTAATAATATGAACTTGGGCAAACTGCCTAACTCTTATGTTGCTTTTTCAAGAAGAGATCACTCTGCTTCTCTAAGTTACTGTGAGGGTTATGAGATAAGATATGTTAATGTGGCTAACAGTGTTCGGCAATGAACAGATGTTTCATTAAAAAAGGAGACACATGCCTAAAATCCCCAGCTACTCGGGAGGCTGAGGCAGGAGGACTGAAAATTCAAAGCCAGCCCTGCCTGGATATGTAGCCAGACTCTGCCTCAAACTAAAAAAAGGAGGCTGGGGATATAGCTCAGTGGAAGAGCAACCCTGGGTACAAATGCCAGAAACACACCCACAGAAAATGTTGAGGGGCAGTCTGGAAGAGCCTAAGAAAGTATGACAACTCAATGCAATGTAATATCCTGGATGGGATCCTGAAAGAGAAAAAGGGCACTGGGAAAAACTAAGAAAATCTGAGTAAAGTATGGACCTTTTAGTTCATAACCATGTATTAATATTGGTTCATTAAAGTGCCAGATGGACCATATTCATGTAAGATAACAAAAGAAACTAAGTATAGGGTATGTGGGAACTCTATGTACTTTTTTTTTTTTTAGTTGTAGATGGACACAATATGTTTATTTTATTTATTCATGTTTGCGTGGTGCTAGGGATCAAACCCAGTACCTCACACATTCTAGGCAAGCACTCTATCACTGTGCCACAACCCCAGCCCTCTTTGTACTAACTATGATTTTTTGTAAGTCTGTTATAAAGTTTTATATTTATTTAAAAAAAAAGAAAGAAAGAAAGGAGGTACTCTTCTTCCTCTTCCTTTCTCTGAACTCAGGATACAGTCTCCCCTTCCCCAAGGAACTGAATTTTTACCTTCTTCCACCTGGGTAATGATGTTAAGCTTTAGAAGGAATTCAAATAAATTTATTAATCCTAAACCATTCTGAACTTAAGAAAATTTTATTTTTTAAGATGAGTTTTATATTATAGTTCTATGAAGGTGAGGAAAACAAATTTACATTTTTTTAAAAATTTACATTGCATCTAAAAACCTTATTTTATGCTTAGGACAAATCATTGCTTATAACTAAGAAAAATATGGCTCAGAGTACAGTGTCTTATACTAACTCTATTTGGATTTTTTAATTTATTTTAATTAGTTACACATGAAAGTACAATTATCTTGACATATCATACATTCGAATCAGATGGATAGAATTTCTCATTTTTCTGAATGTACAGGTTGCAGAATCACATTGGTCATGCAGTCACGTATAAGTGATGGGAGGGGAGAGGAAGGGGGGAAAAGAAGGACAGCAGAAAATTGTATTTAAGAAGCATTTTTTTTGATGGCGGGTGCAGTGGTGCATGCCAGTAATCCCAGTGGCTCAGAAGGTAAGAGAATCATGAGTTTAAAGTCAGCCTCAGCAAAAGCAAGGCACTAAGCAAGGCTTAGTCTCTAAAACAAAATACAAAATACAAAAAAACTCAGTGGTTGAGTGTCCCTGAGTTCAATCCCCAGAACCAAAAATAAAAAGAACCATTTTTTTCAGGAGTTTAAAACAATACAGAATTTGAAAAAACAAAGGAAAGAACTACATTTATTGGGCAATAACCCAAACTTCATGAAAACAGACAAATGTAAGCAGAATTGTATCTGAGCGTGTTAAAACTGGTATCTATGATTGGAGAAAAAAAAAAAAAAACTTCCTATACTACTGACATTAGGAATGCAACACTTTTACTGGATATTTGTTTTGGTAGTTCAAAATTTATCTTTCTCCTATTTGTTATTAGAGATGTGATGAAGCTGCCTCTGAAAAGAGGCAAGCACTCTATCACTTTACTTGCAGACAGGTAAAATATGCAAAATAAACCTTTGCTAACAAAAGCAATTTTAAGATATGCTAAGCAATGGCCCCTATTTAATTCACACAGATTAATGAGAGCATATGGGAAGTACTTTGAGCTCCCTGGAAAGTGATACCAGGCAAATTCAAAGAATTAGGTTACATCATAAAGGGATAACAAGATAACATCCCACTTTCCTGTATGTGTATATTAGACGACAAGGATCTTTGAAGTACTGGCTGAAGGTTGGCATATAAACCTAATTTCTTCTACAAAAATCAAGTCCTCGGTTATTATAGCCCTCAAGGTATTAAAGAGTTACTAATCTGTGGCGAAGGAAAAGTACAAAGCTGCTTGCCAGAGCACACAGGGAATGGCAAAGACCCAAGAATCCTTTGCTCCTTGCTCACTAGGACTGAGGAAAGGCAACTAACTCAAGAGTGGAAGAGGGATTAACAAATGCTAACAAGTAGAAATTCCAGGTGCAGCTAGCAAAACAAATGAGAACAAGCAGTGAGCCCATAACTGCCCACTGCACCTGGTGTAGAAGACAGTGGTCTTTCTCTGTGATTCAAAAATCCATTAACTAGTATGTCACCTACTTCAATTTTGAATACATACTCCCTCACACCATCTAAGAACTTGTTCAAAAATGCCTAAAGCCCAGAATTGACATTTCAGTAGTTAGAGGAGACATGGAGCACCATGTTTTGAATCAGGTGAAATTTGGAAAATTTAATTCACTTCGAGCCTAATGCTGTCTCAAAACTGTTTTACTATTATTTGTTTTTAAATTCCTTCATTTTAATGTTTTCCTTCTCTTCACAATGTAATCAAAAAGATAGTCTTATGTCCTTATTCCTCTAAGTGGGAGCAGAATATGGTTAATATTATAATCTGTTTTAGGAAAGCACAAATGAAAAGTTGTTCTCTATCACAATTCATCATTAGCATCTTGAAGATTAAAAGGAGCATTAATTAGTAAGTCAAACACAAGAAAGGGGGGCCACTGAGATGCACCCATTTGGCCTGAAAGAGGTGTTCACCCCTCAAAAAAGCCAAGTGTTATCTGAATATCATTAAGAGTCATCTGAGTCACCCTATTTACTGAGTTGTAGATATGTTAGGGTCAAAATTTGAGAGCCGATCATCTGATTCTGTTCATTTGTTAAACATCTTAAGAAACAAAAATCCTAAACCAACCCCCCCAAAACTACAGTAGCAGAAGTCACCATCTTATCTCCTAATGTCATGTAATTATTAAAGAAATAAAAGACTAAAAACTTCAATTCGCTTAAGTACTGTTTACACAGAAAATGTTTTTTAAAAAAAATACCTTTAAGACCAAGATCTTCCTGGAAAACTTATAACAGAAAATTCTCATGACTCCCAGAAAGGTCTACTACTACTGTGTAGTCAGGTATGTGCTCGAGACAAGGACCAAAGAAATTCCCAAATTCCACACAACCTCACCACGAGGAGCCTCTCCGCGACATCCACGGCCGGTGCCTGGCAAGTAGCCCGCACAGAGACCAACGCACGGAGCGGTTCAAGTTTCGGTGACTTACTAAAAAGCCGGCCGCAGCCCACCAACGGAGAGGAACCTCCCGCACCGCGAGGGCGCCCGCCCGGGACACAGCTGTGCGGAGCTCCCCAAGCCCGCGGAACCGGCGCGAGCGACTGAACGCCCCACACCCGGCACCCGCCCCGCGCGGCCCACAGCCTTCGCCGCCCTTCGGAGGCATCTTCGGCACTTACCGGGAGGCCTCCGCGCCGGACTGTGCAAAGTCGAAAGTTTCAGCGCGGCCGCCTTCTCCCGCACGGTTGCCATGGCCCTGGCTGCCGGGACGCGACCTCGGAGACCGCCGCTGCTCCGCTCACCGGGCGCCCGCGCTATGTGCCGCCAGTTAACTAGACGGGGGCGGGGCTCCATCAGGCCCCGCCCCTGTCCGTTACGTGCCTCCTGGGGGAGGCGTGGAACCTGCGGCCGCCTCGGCACAAGACCCCTCGGGCCAGCCACCGAGAAAGCCGCGGCTAGGTAAGGCGTTTCACTGGGCGGATCCTTGCGAATCCGCGCCGGCCCTGAGCCGCGGCCCAGACCAGCTGGATTCAAAGCACATTGCGCAGTGCCTTGCCTCGAGGATCCAGCAAGTGCTTCACTGCCCTGTGCCTCAGTGTCCTCATCCGGGACGCGGGAGTAGTAATTAGTACCCGCTTCACCGAACTTTTTCTGAGGTTTACACGAACCAATCCATGTTCGGCACTTAGCAATTGGGCCTGGAATATAAATGCTTAAGATTACGTCATGGTAATAAATGCATTGAGTTTTTCATGCATCCCCTCCCTGTTCAGAACAAATAAATCCTCCTGACTCAGGAGAGCAATGTCTAGAGGTCACAGGAGGGCAGCAACTAAAGACCACGGGACTGGCTGCCAAAGGAATCTGTGTTGATTTCAAAGTAACTCAGGGTCAGGTGAATAGGGACCTGGTTTGCTGTGGGAAAAGAAGGGTTAGAGCAAAGACAGGAAAGGAGAGGAAAGGCTCTTGAAGGAAAGCACCCTAGTTACTTGGGAAGTTGAGGCTGGAAATCCAGGAGTTCAGTGCTGGAGCACCTCTGAAAAGATGAGCTAAAAGACCAAGAACCAAATGGCCAGATACTTGCTTTTTACAGTGATTTTCTACGTTTGGTACACATTAAATTAACAGGAGGATGCGTGTGTGGGGTCTGGGTATAAATTAGCATGGTATTTAAATAGATGTTCGTTGCTTGTTAGAAAAATATCTTATATGTAGTTGTTTCAGAGAATACATAATAAGAAGCTGTGACCTTAGGGATTTAGGTTTAGTGGGTGGGACATGAGGGATAATTGCTGCATGAGGGAAAAAAGCGTTAGAAAAGGTTGCCAGCTCTGCTGGCACCTTTTAATGTGGTCTCCCCCTGGTGGATATAAAACCCGTTCTCTCTTCTGTTCAGGGAATTTTCTTTGTAACTTCTCCGATGTCTGCTGTTCACAGAGAAGATTCAACTCGGGACAAATTTCAGTCTCCCAGTACACCAGTTAACTTTAGTCTTTCCCACCCTGCATGACTAAATGAATACTGTGTAGTTGTACTGGTTAGGAGGGGGGGAAAAGTGGCCCTGTTGTGGAAAATAAATCTTGGCCTTTTGAAAAAGGCAGGTGACCTCAGTGACCATTTTGATACTTTATGTAACATTTCAACGAATTTTCTACTAGCTTTTGCTATCCTTGCCTACCCCATCTGGAATACTAGGATTCTCTTCTCTGCCTATGTTTAATGCAACCTGGTGGCCTAACCCCTTTCCTATCCTACTTCTTCATCACATGTTTTTCAAGGTTGCCTGATACATTCCCTCTATCATTTATGGCACTTATTCAAATGTACTATTCAATCCCCAGTCGTATATTTACTTTCTAATTATTTCAGCACAAATACATCTTGAGTGCCTAACAAAATTGAAATATTGTCCAGGGCAGGGAGCATACTTTAACCTCTCATATTTCTTTTAATATCTGTGTAGTATAGGCATGTAGTGGATACTTTTGCTTGTTGTCTTCATTGAAATCCAGAGCTTTAAAAAAAAAAATCACCTTCAGGCTGGGGGTGTAGCTCAGTGGTTGAATGCTTGCCCCACATGTGCAAGGCCCTATGTTTGCACCCCAACACTAGAAACACACATACACACACATCAGCTTAATACTTTTGTAAATTTAATGTTTAGGAAGCACTGAAAGTATTCCTCTCAAAACTAACAAGTATCACAGTCAGTTTATAATGTGAAAGGAAGTTTTCATCCCTTTCGGATCAACCTGATGCACAGTTGTGCAGCCTTTGACCTTTTTTCTTTCTTCCTGTACTATAACTATCAGAGCTAGGTGTGGTAGCACATGCCTGTAACTGTAGTGACTTGGGAGGCTGAGGCAGGAACTTCACATATTCAAAAGGAAGCCTCAGCAACTTAAGGAAACCCTGTCTCAAAATAAAAAAGAGCTGGGGATAGATCCCAGTGGTTAAGTGCCCCTAGGTTCAAACAAACAGCCAAAATTAAACAAAAAACTATCAGCACCATGCACCTAAGTTGTAATTTTTTGCAGTGTCTTTTTAATCACTTACAGACTTTAAAATTAAATTGATTGTTATTTCTCAAACAGGTGTGTCAAATCAGTTTGTTTAGCACTTGGGAAGAATTTCACTTGATCAAAACTGGCCTAAAATCAAATTGTCTGAATGTAGGAAACAGAACAGAAAGTTTATGATTCACTAATCTGTTCTGGTACTGCCCTAAAAAAAAAAAAAAAAAAAAAAAAAAAAAAAAAAAAAAAACCACTTCTGTTTTCTAGCAATGTAAACAGTGATAAGTGAAACAAAGTAAAGAAAGAAAAAAATTGTTTTGTTTTGTCCTTTCCTTTTCTTTCTTTCTTTTTTGAGTTCTAGGGACCCAACCTAGCACCTTGCTCATGCTAAGGAAGCGCTGTACCCCTGAACTATACCACACTCTCAGAGATGTTTTATTTTATTGCTTTATAATTTTTTTTGTCAGTCCAAAGCTTTAAGGTTGCCCAGGCTGGCCTCTAACTCTTAGGTTCAAGCCGTCCACTTTCCTCAGCCTCCCCAATAGCTGGGACTACAGGCACAGGCACACATCACTGCGCCCATCTCCATCTTCTTTTTTAAAAAAACCTGAACAGTTTTCCATCGTAGGAACATATCACATTCTTTATCCATTCGTCTACCAATGAGTATTTGAGCTGCTTCCATCTCTTGACTACTGTAACTAATGCTGCAATGCTTGTAGGTGTGCAAATATCTTTTCAAGATTCGACTTTAAGAGCTGGGGATGTGGCTCAAGCGGTAGCGCGCTCGCCTGGCATGCGTGCGGCCCAGGTTCGAGCCTCAGCACCACATACAAACAAAGATGTTGTATCCGCCGAAATCTAAAGAATAAATACTAAAAAAAATTCTCTCTCTCTCCCTCTCTCTCTCTCTCACTCTCTCTTTTAAAAAAAAAAAAAAAGATTCGACTTTAAGGGCTGGGGCGTAGCTCAGCAGTAGAGTGCTTGTCTAGCATGCAGGGAGTCTTGACTTGGATCTCTACCATTGGGGGGAAAAAAAAATCACTTTTCCCAAGAAGTGAGATTCCTGAATCATATGGCAATTCTGTGTTAAGTTTTTTGAGGAACCTCCATACTGTTTTCCCTGGTGTCTTGTCATTCCATATTCCCACCAGTATTGCACAAAAGTTTCAATTTTTGTACATTCTTGCTGACACCTGTTCTGCTTTTCCTTTTTTAACAAATTTGCATTGTTTTAATGATTAGTGATGTTGAGCATCTTTTCATATGCTTGTTGGCCATTTGTATATATTTTTTGGAGAAATATCTGATTGGGTATTTTGCCCACTTTTTAGTTGGACTGTTATTGTTAAGTTGTACTTCTTCATATAGTTGGAATATTATCTTTATCAGATTTGTAAATTGCAATTTTTATCCCATTATATACTTTACAATTAGAAATCATAACCCTCTTCCAGGATTGGCTTTTCACTCTGATAATTATTTCCTTTGATGTGAGGAAGTCATTAAGTTTGATGTAATCCCAATCATCTATTTTTGCTTTTGTTTGCCTGTGTTTTTGGTGTCATATACAAAAAAAAAAACATTGCCGAGGACAGTGTCAAGAAGGTTTCCCCTTGTTTTCTTCCAGAAGATAGATAGATTGATTGATTGATTGATGGTAGTGGGGGTTGAACTAGAGGTACATCCCCAGCCCAATTTCGTATCTTATTTAGAGACAGGGTCTCACTGAGTTGCTTTGTTGAGAGCCACAGTTTAGTCAGAATGACACCTGGCATTTTTGCCAGAGGGAATGGTTGAAAGGTGACCCTGCTCCGGGATTAGGGCGGCTTCCAGATTAGGGCGGATCCTGCTGGGAATAGGGAAGGCTCCAGGATTAGGGTGGGTCCTGCTGCCTCAGCGCCCACTACTTTGGAGTCTCTCAGGGTTCTGAGAGAATTGGCGTGCGGAGCCTGGTGGAGGCAGTGTGTTCCCGGGAAGTGTGTGTAGAGTGCCAGTGAGAGTTCGGGAATAAAGAGTTGCTGTTTGAATCTACAAGGCTTTGTGGCGGCTTGGTTATTTTGTGCCCAGCCAGACTGCACTATTTGGTGGCCCGTAAGGGGAACCCCGGGACACTCGGGAGTGAGTGACGAGGAAAAACTGCCCTAATCCCGCAGCAGGGTCACCTTTCAACCATTCCCTCTGGCAAAAATGCCAGGCATCATTCTGACTAAACTGTGGCTCTCAACATCTCCCCCCTTCTGTTTAATTAAACAACAAGCATGTGGCTTAGGGACCATGCCTGTCTTAGGTCCTTACCCGTCATCGGATGAGCTGACCTCAAGGCGTCAGCCTCCTGTCTTAGGTTGGTACCATTGTAATTGGATCTTACCTGTCATTGGCTACTGGTCCAGCATACAGCCATACTTGTGGATAGGCCTTTGCACCAGTGAGGGGGTGAGGTTCTTTGCCTCACCTCTGTTGGCCCCCAAATTTGGCCTTGGTACCAGTGGGGGGGTGAGGCTCTTTGCCTCACCTCAGGCATCATTCTGACTAAACTGTGGCTCTCTTAGTACCTCACTATTGCTGAGGCTGGATTTGAACTCACGATTCTCCTGTCTCAGTCTCCCAAGCCACTGGGATTACAGGCATGCGCCACCATGCCCAGCCAGGAGTTTTATAAATGTTTTCGTTTCTGTTTTTCTTGTAAAGTTTTTTTTGTTTTGTTTTGTTTAGTTTTTTGAGAATTTTATTTTTTAGGTCATACATTTATGTCAGCAATCCATTTTGAATTAATTTTGCATATGGTGTAAAGTAAGGAGCTAGCTTTCTAAACATTGTTTAAGAGTCTTTCCCTACAGTGTGGTTTGGCACACTTGTCAAAAGTCATTATACCAAAGGCTGGGATTATAGCTGTGTTAGAGCACTTGCCTGGCATATGTGAGGCACTGAGTTCAATTCTCAGCACCACATATAAAAAGATAAAAATAAAGGTCCATTGACAACTAAAAAATATTTTTTAAAAAAGTCATTATACCATATACTTGAGGGTTTACTTCTGTGCTCACTCTTCTGTTCCATTGGTCTATGTGTCTGACTTGATGCCAGCACCATATTGTTGT
The DNA here is from genome assembly GCF_021218885.2 of Marmota monax. NCBI lineage: Eukaryota > Metazoa > Chordata > Mammalia > Rodentia > Sciuridae > Marmota > Marmota monax. The sequence goes on along the minus strand of NW_026692072.1, from coordinate 118,921 downwards.
AATTACTACAGACTTTGTTTTGAACAAACAGCAATTTTTGCTAAAATCATTATTTCTGCTGTTTATCAGATGATTTAATAGAAAGCAATCAGGGTACTGCAATGGCTTAACAGGATATTGAACTACTATTTCTCCCTATGTTAAAAAATATATACCAATTTAAAAAATATTTTAAAGCCAGGTATGATGGTGCATGCTGTGAGCCCAGCAAGTCAGAAGCATCTCAAGTTTGAGGCTAGCCTGGGCAACATGGTGAGATCCTGTCTCAAAATAAAAAATAAAAAGTTTGGGGATGTAGCTCAGTGATAAAGTTCCATTTGGTTAAATCCCAGCACCACAATATAAGAGTTGGGTACAAATAGAAAAAGCAGTCATGAAATCATCTGGAAAAATAAGAGACCCAGAATAGCTAAAGCAATCCTTAACAAGAAGAATGAAGCAGGTGGAATCACTATACTAGACCTTAACAGTAGTAACAAAAACAGCATGGTATTGGCACCAAAATAGACTGGTATAGAATAGAGGACACAGAGACAAACCCACATAATTACAGTTATCTTATATTAGACAAAGTTGCCAAAAACATACATTGGAGAAAAGACAGCCTCTTCAACAAATGGTGCTGAGAAAACTGGAAATCCATATGCAACAAAATGAAATTAAACCCTAATCTCTCACCATGCACAAAACTCAAAGTGGATCAAGGACCTAGGAATTTAACCAGAAACTCTGCATCTAATAGAAAAAAAAACGTAGCCCCTAATCTCCATTATGTGGGATTAGGTCCCAACTTCCTTAATAAGACTCCTATAGCACAAGAATTAAAATCAAGAATCAATAAATAGGATGGATTCAAATTAAAACGTTTCCTCTCAGAAACAATCAGTGAGGTGAATAGGGAGCCTACAGAATGGGAGCAAAGTTTTATCCCTCATGCATCAGAAAGAGCCCTAATCTCTAGGGCATATAAAGAACTCAAAAAGCTAAACACCAAAAAACAAATAACCCAATCAATAAATGGGCCAAGGACCTGAACAGACACTTCTCAGAAGATGATATACAATCAACAAATATATGAAAAAATGTTTATCATCTCTAGCAATTAGAGAAATGCAAATCAAAACCACTCTAAGATTTCATCTCATGTCAGTCAGAATGGCAGCTATTATGCATACAAACAACAATAAGTGTTGGCGAGGATGTGGGGAAAAAGACACACTCCTACATTGCTGGTGGGACTGCAAATTGGTGAACCCAATATGGAAAGTAGTATAGAGAATTCTTGGAAAACTGGAAATGGAACCACCATTTGACCCAGCTATCCCTGTCCTTGTTCTATACCCAAAGGACTTAAAAACAGCATACTACGGGGACACAGCCACATCAATGTTTATAGCAGCACAATTCACAATAGCTAAATTGTGGAACCAACCTAGGTGTCCTTCAGTAGATGAATGAATTTCTAAAAATGTGGTATATATACATAATGGAATATTACTCAGCAATAAAAGAGAATAAAATCATGGCATTTACAGGTAAATGGACGGCGTTGGAGAAGATAATGCTAAGTGAAGTTAGCCAATCCCAAAAACCCAAATACCGAATGTTCTCTCTGATATAAAGAGGCTGATTCATAGTGGGGTAGGGAGGGGGGCATGGGAGGAATAGATGAACTCTAGATAGGGTAGAGGGGTAGGAGGGGAAGGGAGGAGGCATGGGGTTAGAAATGATGGTGGAATGAAATGGACATCATTATCCAAAGTACACGTATGAAGACATGAATGGTGTGAATGTACTTTGTATACAACCAGAGATATGAAAAAGTGTGCTCTATATGTGTAATATGAATCGTAATGCATTCCACTGTCATATGTAACAAATTAGAATAAAAAATTGAAAAAAAGAGCTGGGTTCAGTGACGCACACCTGTAATTCCAGCAGCTCAGGAAGCTGAGGCAGGAGGATTGCAAGTTCAAAGCCAGCCTCAGCAACTTAGTAAGACCCTGCCTCAAAATTTAAAAAAAATTTAATAAAAAAGGGCTGGAGATGTGGTTCAGTGGTTAAGCGCCCTGGATTCAATCCCTGGTATCAAAAAAGAGAAAATGTTCTCTTATAAATATACTAAAAGCAACTGAATTGTACACTTCATTTTTATTTATTTATTAATAAGTCTAGTCAAGTGAATCTGTGGAAATGGAGAAGGAACAAAGAAATCTGTAACTGGTTATGATCATTTAGTTGTAAACAGCACTGCACTTGGGCCAGCTTGACTGTAGACATTAAAGGGGAATTTTATAGCATGTGAATTATATTTTAATTAAAAAACAGTATTTTGTGAATCTTTTGTCTTAAAAGCGGTCAATACCAGTGGCATAGTGATAACTTTGAAATATATGTGCTCAGTAAGTGGTATTTGAGAGATGTCTCTGGGATATGTTCATTGTAAAATTTTGATCCCTTTTATTTGAACATAAAATTCTAATAATAAGAGTATAATAATATAAGTGTAAAATATGTCTCCAGAGATTGGTCTGTTGTTGTCAATAGCATTTCCTGTCACAGATTATCAAACTTGCTCAATGCTAGGTACTTGTAATTTGAACACATATTCATAGAGTTTATCAAATGTGTCTAACACTGAATTAAGGACCTTAAATTTTCCATTGCTAAGAACATGAGCTATGGAGTCAAAAGACTTGTATTCAAAACTCAGCTCTACTGTATAGCTATAAGTTATGTACTTAATTTCTCTAGTTTCCTCCTCTACTAAGTAGGCTAACAGTAGCTACCTTAAATGAGATTGAATATCAAGCTATGAAGCACTATTAAAGTACTGAAAAGAAAGGATGGCCCTGGTCTCCAGAACAAATTATTTGTACTTCTTACTACTAGTTAATTATCATTTTTGAACTATCATCATCTTAGTCTGTTGCTATAAATATCTCAGAAGCAGAGTACCTTATGTATAGTGAGTGGCTCCTTAACTCATTAATCCCCAAGTTTTCAATTCTGTGAATATTTCAATGAAATTGATACAGGTGCATTAACATAGGTTAGAAACCAAAATCTAGCTGGGCATGGCGGCACACTCTTGTAATTCCAGCAGCTTGGGAAGCTAAGGCAGGAAGATTGCAAGTTCAAAGCCAGCCTCAACAATTTAGTGAAGCCCTAGGCAACTTATTGAGACCCTGTCTCAAAATAAAATATAAAAAAGGGCTGGGGATGTTTCTCAGTGGTTAAGGACCCTTGACTTCAACAGTACCAAATAAATAAATAAATAAATAAAAATCTAGAGCTTATGTATTCTTTATATATGTTTTCATATATACGTGAAGTCTATATATTTTTTTTAATATTTAATTTTTTAGTTATCGGCAGACACAACATCTTTGTTTGTATGTGGTGCTGAGGATCGAACCTGGGCCGCACGCATGCCAGGCGAGCATGCTACCACTTGAGCCACATCCCCAGCCCTATATATATATTTTTTTTTTCAAATGCTCTAATCATTCACCTATTACTTTTCTCAAAAGAATAAAACTCTAAAAACAACATTTAATTTTAAAATTACCATAAGTTTTATATCTGTTGTTCAATTTAAGTTTTTATAGGTGTCCCATATCTGAGACAATGGGGCTTACTAGATTAATAAACTAGGTAACGGTTTACAAATATTCTTTTCCAGTTAGCCAAAAACTAAGTGTTTCTAATGGATTGAATTGAGAAGTTAATGTATTTATATGCCAAAAGGAAATAGTAAATTGTACTCACTTAGCTAATCATCTCCTTTCTTTAATAAAGCACACTCATAGCACTTTGGGCATGAACACTTACAGCATGTATAAATAGGTCAACAATGATGGGGCTGATAGGTAGGAACTTCAAAGTTCAAAACAAAAAGTTCTTGATCCAATGACGACACTGTTCTTTTCATTGAAGAACTGGATACAGAGTACTTAGTAAATCACTTTTCTGTAGTCTCAATATATTTTTTAAAGATCTTAACTATGTCAATGTGTTTATTTCAACAAATTCTTAGTTCCTAATGAGGGAAAAAGATGATGATGTTCTCTGATATAAAAAAATCAGACCCTATTAAGATTAATATTTATAAGTATTATATGTATTTACAATAAAAATGGAACATGAAAGTAAGGACCAAGGGAAAAATAAAAGATAAAAGAAATATGTATTTCCTTTTATGTTATAATAATACCACCAAAAACATGAACATGAAAATTTATTATCTTATTACATTTAAATTATATACTGTTCATATTAATTTATTATTTATAATTATTAGAATTGTTATTTTTATCACACGCAGACATGGTGTAAAGACCCTTACACTTAAACATAAACCATTGTATTTTTTTTTTTTTTTTTGCATTAAAAAAAAAAAACATTGGGCTGGGGATGTGGCTCAAGTGGTAGCATGCTCGCCTGGCATGCGTGTGGCCCGGGTTCGATCCTCAGCACCACATACAAACAAAGATGATGTGTTCGCCAAAAACTAAAAAATAAATGTTAAAATTCTCTCTCTCTCTCTCTCTCTCTCTCTCTCTCTCTCTTAAAAAAAAAAAATTTAAGGGCTGGGTTTGTAGCTCAGAGGTAGAGCACTCGCCTTGCACGTGCAAAACCCTGGGTTCGATCCTCAGCATCACATAACAAAATAAACAAGTGAAATAAAGGTGTTGTGTCCAACTACAACTAAAAAATAAATATTTTTTTAAAACACATTTTAAAGCCATAATGAAGTAGGCTAGAATAAGGATGGGTAGGAAGGATACTGTGGGAGGGAAAAGAAACTGTAATAGTAACTCTGAAGGCTTCCCAAACCTGCTCCCCAGACCTATTTTTCTTCAGGTCTGAATTCTTAAAAGGTCCATAAGTTTTAGAGGTTTGTGAATCCAGTTAATTAATGCCTACATAGGTTGCTAGCTTATACAATATATTCTCTTTAGACTAATTAAATAAGGCCAATGGGAAAAATATTGCAGAGAGCTATGTCAGGGATACATGCCATGTGTTATGCATTAACTAGATAATGACAACCTAAAGATCCTGAAAAGAACCAGAATACCATAACCATGCTGTGTTCCATGATCAAAAGAATTGAGTGTATCAGACTGATGCCACTCCCACATACTCCTCAGCTCATCATTTAAAAGGTTTCCTTTAAACAAGAACCCGAGTCAGGCATGGTGGTGGATGCCTGTAATCCCAGTGGCTCTTGAGGCCAATGCAGGAGGATCATAAATTCAAAGCCAGCTTCAGTAACTTTGCAAGACTCTGAGCAACTTAGCAAGACCCTGTCTCCAAATAAAAAAATAATAATAATATAAGGGGCTGGGGATATGGCTCGGTGGTTAGGCACCCCTTGCTCAATCCCCAGTACCAAAAGAAAACAAAGAAGAGGAGCCTGAGGCCCCCAAAACATACCTCACACTGGAGGTGGCCTACATTCTCTGTCCCTTGAGTATTTTTTCCTTACTTTCCTGAATAAAGCCCTGCTTATGCCTCTTTTTGACATGTCCTGAAATTTAATTCAGCGATGCATATCAAGAGCCTGCAAAGGCTGAGCTAAGGTTCCTTTCTCTCTTCTGGGAAACCCCTGAATACCCTGTCTGGTGATAATGACAGCTGAAGATTGACTTCCATCACGACACTGCCTACTCTCCAGTGAACATGGTAAAATCATTTTGTGGAAAACAACTATGTAATGCCTCTGGTCCTAAGGGTAAACAACAATTTTCTTTGCTTGTTCTTTTTAGATATACATGACAGTAGAGTGTATTTTGACATATTATATATATATATATATATATATATATATATATATATATATACACACACACACATACACATAGTGTAACTTACTCTAATTAGGATCCCATTCTTGTGGTTGTACATGATATGAATTACACTGGTCATGTATTCATATATGAACATAGGAAAGTTATGTCCTTCCTATTCTCCTCCCCGCTCCTGTCCCTTCATTCCCCTTTGTCTAATCCAATGGACTCCTATTATTCCCCTCCCCACTCTCCCTCCTTGTGTGTTGGCATCCACATATCAGAGAGAACCTTCAAACTTTGTTTTTTGGGGATTGGCTTATTTCACTTAGCATGATATTCTCCAGTGCCAACCATTTATCAGCAAATGCCATAATTTCATTCTTCTTAATGGCTGAGTAATATTCCATTGTATATATACCACATTTTCTTTATCCATTTATCTGTTGAAAGGCACTTAGTTTGGTTTCATAGCTTAGCTATTGTGAATTGAGGTGCTATAAACATTGATGTGGCCATGTTACTATAGTATGCTGATTTTAAGTCCTTTGGATATAAACTGAGAAGTGGGATAACTGAGTCAAATGGTGGTAAGAAAATGTATGAAAATTGGGTAAGAAAGCTGAGAGTCTTGCCTGGTGTGGTGGCGCACATCTGTAATCCTAGCTCCTTAGGAAACTGAAACAGGAGGATTGTGAGTTCAAAGCCAGCCTCAGCAACAGTGAGGAACTAAGCAACTCAGTAAGACCCTGTCTCTAAATAAAATACAAAATAGGGCTGGGAATGTGGCTCAGTAGTTGAGTGCTCCTAAATTCAATCCTTGGTAGCCCTCCCCCTGAAAAAAAAAAAAAAGAAAGGTGAGAGTCTTAAACTAAGACTCCTCCTTTCTTCCTATTCCCAACTCAGCAGAGACTCTACTCCGGACTTCTGCATGGAAGATATCAACATTGCTCATCCAGCACCAACTACCTGTTGTGAGGTTAAGTCCTAAGTGAGTATGGCTGAGAGGTGGGGTTCCCTTCTTCTGAACTCCACTCAGGTAATCGAGGTTCTACTTTGGGTGAAACATGTTGAGAATACTGGGGCTCTGACCATTTTCCCCTTGGCTTATAAAGCAGAATTTCTATGCCAGGAAAAGCAAGCCATTAGTTCCCCCCCCTCCCCCGCTGTGCTGCTTCCCCCCTCTAACTAATTACTCCAGGCCCAGTGGGCAAATGTCACTCAGAAGTTTGTCATGACTGTGCTCTCCACCCTCTATCCCACATCTTGAACCTGGGTTCAGGGATTTTGCCTAAAGGGAAAAATCAGTTCATAAAAATAATGACTGCGGGGCTCAGTGACACCCACCTGTAATCCCAGCTACTCTGGAGGACAATATCAAATTCCAGGCCAGCACAGCAATGATATACACGTGACCTTGTTTCATAAAATAAAAAGGTTTAGGGATGCAACTAGTTTAGCATTGCAAGAGAATGGGAATCCCAGCACTAAAAACAGTAACAACTACCACTACTACTTCAACAGAAAGTAAAGAAGATGAAGCCTACGGGCACTCACAGGTTGTGGTAAGGAAATAGGTAGGAAACTCAAGATACAGGCTAAACCATGGTCTGGCTAGTTTTTAGAAGATAACCAGAAATAAGAAATCTAGGAAGAGGTCTCCTGGGGTAGACTAAATATCAAACAGTGACCTCAGAGACTCTTCCTTTAAATGAGATTTGATGGATTAGTTCCTAGGACAATTTATGCCCCAGGTATCGTTGAAAATAATAGAGCAATCCAACAGTAATTAATGGAGTTCAACACCCAAATGTGGTCTCTAAAAGCAAGGCAGAGCACCTTGCCTAGCCTCTGTCATCTCAGGAATAACCACATTTGCTTGAGAAGCAACACCAGAGGCTCCACACTGGGAGTGGAAGTGGAGAAGACATCCCTAAAACAATCTAGCCAGTCACTAAACAACAACAACCACAACAACAAACAAATAATAATAAGCCCCAGAAAGTGGTAGCACCAGGACTCTGAGTTACTACAAGCTACAATGTAATACCTAAAACATCTAGTTTCTAACAGAAACTTTTGAAAAATGCAAAGAAACAGGATAATATGACTCATACTCTGGGAAAAGAAGCAGGCAACCTAAGTTGTCTAGGAGAAGGACTGGATGTCAGATTTACCAGAAAAAGACTTCAAAGAAGCTTTTATTATCATGTTCACAGAACTACAGGGAGTTACGGTTAAAGAAGAGAAGGAAGACACAATGAAAATGTTTCGTTAAATACAGAATATCTGTATTATCCTAAGTAGATCAAAGTTAAAAACAGAAACAACAATAAGAAGAACCAAGGAGAAATTCTGAAGTTGAAAAATACAATAGCTAAAACAAAATAGAGTGGATCAACAGCATATCTGAACAGACAGAAAAATAAGTAAACTTGAAAATAAATCAATAGATTATGTAAGCTGAAGAACAGAGGTATAAAGACAGCCTCAGAGAAATATGAGCACTATTAAGTACAGCAACATACATGTAATAGAAGTACCAAAAGAAAAGGAATAGAAAAACTATTTGAAGAAATAATGGAGAAGACTTCCTAAATGTACTCAAAAAACAATGTATACATTTAGGGAGCTAGTGAATTACAAGTAGAATTCACAAAAAGAGCTCCACAAATAAATCAGAGAAAAAGATGGTGAAAGTCTTAAGACAAAGAGAAAATCTTGAAAGCAGTAAGAAAAAGCAACATGTTGCTGGCATATGCCTGTAATCCCAGCTGCTTCGGAGGCTGAGGCAGAAGAACTGCAAGTTCAAAGCCAGCCTTAGAAACTTAGCCAGGCCCTAAGTAATTTAGTGAACCCAGTCTCAAAATAAAAAATAAAAAGGGGTAGGAATGCAGCCTCAGTGGTTAAGCACCTCTAGATTCAACCCCCATTACCAAAAATAAATATGTAAATAAATAGGGATAGAACAACTAGACAGAAGAGCAAAACTAACTATCCTAACAGACATCTATGGGACACTTCATCCAACAACAGAATATACATTCTTCTCAAATTCATGTGGAACATTCTCTAGGATACTCTAGAGAATAAAAGAAATCGAATGCATTTAAAGGAACAGAAGTTATTCAAAGTAAATGTTCTCTGACCACAATGCTGACAACATTTTGGGGATGTTGTGAAAGCAATGTTTAGAGGTAAAATTACAGCTTTAAATGCCTATATTAAGAAAGAGCTCAAATCAATAACCTAATCTTCTACCTTAAGGTACTTGAAAAAGAAGAACAAACTAAAGTAAAAACCAGCAAAAAGAGCTGGGTGCAGTGGCACATACCTGTAATCCCAGCAGATCAGGAGGCAAAGGCAGGAGGATTGTGAGTTCAAAGCCAGCCTCAGCAAATTAGCAAGGTGCTAAGCAGCTTAGTGAGACTCTGTCTCTAATAAAATACAAAATAGGGCTGGGGATGTGGCTCGGTGGTCAAGTGCCCCAGAGTTCATTCCCCGATACCAAAAAAAAAAAAAAAAAAAAAGCAAAAAGAAAGAAAAATTAGAAGATGGAGGTATGGATCAGGAGTGGATTGCCTGGCGTGCTAGAGGCCCTGGTTTTGATCCTTAGCCTAGGGTGGGAGGAGGGGTGGAGGGAGGAGAAACAAATAATAGAGAAAATTAATAACACCAAAAGCTGGTTCTTTGAAAAGATAAACAAAATTAGCAAGTCTTTAGCTAGATTAATGAAAAAAAGACTCAAGTTTCTAGAGTCAGAAATAAAAAAGAGGACATTACTATTGACCTTATAGAAGTAAAAAAGACTTTTAAGGAATAATTAAAATATATTAAATATTAATATTAAATTAAATACTAATATTAAATAATTAAAAAAAAATTAAAAATTGTGTGCTAACACAAACTTAGATGTTTTATGGCTTGAACTGTGTCCCCCCAAATTATTATGTTGAAGCTCCAAGTGACTGTATTTGGAGATGAGGTTTTTAAAGAGACAATTAAGGTTAAATAAGGGAAAAACCCCAATCCCATAAAAGTGCTGTCCTTATTAGAAGAGGAAGAAACACCAGGGATGTGTGCACACAAAAAAGGGGGCAGGTGAGGACACAGCCAGAAGGCAGCCATCTGCAAACCAAGGGGAGAGGCCTCAGGAAAAACCGAATGTCCAACGAACACCTTGATCTGGGATTTCCAGCCTCCGATACTGTGAGAAATAAATTTCTTTTGTTCAATCACACTAACTGTGATAGCCCTAGAAAACTCATACAGATGAAATGAACATGTGGGAAGCCACCCCTGAGCTATTTGAGCATCTTCACTCAGCCTTGAGCCAAGGAGATTTAGGTTTGGCATCACAATCTGTTTTGTGGATTGTGCAATGCACTGACTTCTGTCTTTGATCGCCTAGGGGGACTGATCTCCTAGCTCCAGAGATGGGTGTAACCTGTTGGAAACTGGACAGCCCAACTTCTACCTTACTTGGCAAAAGAACATTTCATAGAAAAACCTCTGATGCTTTCCCCCATATAAATAAATCAAACATGGGCTCTCTCTTTCTTTCCAGTGTGGAAGCTCAACCCCTAAGGTCAAAGAGCTGTCCCATCCCCACTTCTAAAATTACTTCCTGTGTCCTGTGGTTTCTTCCACATTATCTCTTTCTTAGCTTTATTTTGCAGCCAACCCATTACACGAAGAGGAAACCTAAATTCTATCACCTGCGCAGGACTTAGGCAAGAGGACAAATTCCTAGAAAAATACAAACTACTGAAACTGACTCCAGAAAAATAGACTAAATATACTAATGAATCTAAATATATCCATAATAAGTGAAGAGACTGAATTAGTTTTTTTTTTTTTTTTTCTTCGTGGTACTAGGGATTGAACCCAGAGGCGTTTAACCACTGAGCCATATCCCCATCCCTTTTTACTTTTTATTTTGAGATAGGGTCTCACTAAGTTGCTGAGCCTGGCTTTGAATTTGTAATCCTCCTGCCTCAGCTTCCTGAGCTGCTGCGATTACAGGAATATACCACCATGCCTGGAAAGAGACTGAATTAGTAATTTAAAAACTATTAATAAAACTAAAAAAAAAATAAGATAAAAAATCTAGGCTCAGGAGACTTCACTGATGAATTCTATCAAATATTTATTAAAAAAATTAATACCGGTTGTTTACAAATTTTTCAAAAGATAGAAGAGGAAAGAATTAACACATTCTCAATTAATTATATGAAGCCTATTTGCCCTGAGGGCAAAATCAGACAAAGACATCACAAGAAAACTACTGACTAATATCTCTTAGACATATACATGCTAAAATTCTCATTAGTGTACTAACAAACTGAATCTAGCAATGTGAAAAAAGAATTACATATCATGACCCATATAAGTGCTGTCCTTATTAGAAGGACATTACATTACATTACATATCAGAAATTCAGTATTGATTTAACACTCAAAAAAACAATGTGGGGCTGGGGTTATAGCTCAGTGGTAGAGTGATTGCCTAACACATGCGAGGTGCTGGGTTTGATTCTCAGCACCACATAAAAATAAATAAATAAAATAAAAGTATTAAAAAAATCTTATCCATTCATCTACTGAAGGGCATTTGGGTTGGTTCCACAGTTTAGCTATTGTGAATTGTGCTGCTATAAACACTGATGTAGCTGTGTCTCTGTAGTGTGCTGTTTTTAAGTCCTTTGAGTATAGACCAAGGAGATGGATAGCTGGGTCAAATGATGGTTCCATTCCCAGTTTTCCAAGGAATCTCTATACTGCTTTCCATATTGGATAAAAAAAAATGTAGCATATATACCCAATGAAATATTACTCAACAATAAAAGAGAATAAAATCATGGCATTTGCAGGTAAATGGATGGAGTTGGAGAAAATAATGCTAAGTGAAGTTAGCCAATCCCAAAAAACCAATGCCGAATGTTTTCTCTGATATAAGGAGGCTGACTCATAGTGGGGTAGGGAGAGGGAGCATGGGAGGAATAGATGCATTCTAGATAGGGCAAAGGGGTGGGAAGGAAAGGGAGGGGGCAGGGGGTTAGAAAGGATGGTGGAATGAGATGGACATCATTATCCAAAATATATGTATGAAGACACGAATTGTTGTGAACATACCTTATATACAACCAAAGATATGAAAAATTGTGCTGTATATGTGTAATAAGAATTGTAATGCATTCTGCTGTCATTTATTTTTAAAAAATCAATTATAAATTTTTTTAAATCTTAGAAAAAAAAATAAAGCCATTAATGTGGGCTGTGGATATAGCTCAGTTGGTAGAATGCTTCCCTACCATGCACAAGACCTTGGGTTCGATCCCCAGCACCACACACACACACACACACACACACACCAAAAAAACAAAACAAAAACAAAAACAAAAAATAATGTGGGCTGAGGATGTGGCTCAGTGGTAGAGTACTTGCCTGGTATGCATGAGGCCCTGGGTTTGATCCCTAGTAACACAAACAAAACAAAAACAATGTGTGGTGGTACACAGCTGTAATTCCAGCTACTAGGAAGGCTTAGGTAGAAGGATTCAAAGTTCAAATCTCTCCTAGGCAACTTAGTGTCTCAAAATAAAAAATCAAAAGGGCTGGGGATGTGACTCAGTGGTTAGGCAGCCCTGGGTTCAATCCCTAGTACCATAAGAATTAAAAAAAAAAAAAAGAGAGAGGCTAGAGGTATAACTCAGTAGTAGAGTGCTTGCCTAGCATGTACAAGGCCCTAGGTTAAATCCCCACTATTACAAACAATTAATCAATGTATCAATAAAATAAGTTTATCTCCACAGATGCCACATTTGACAGAATTGAAGACTCTTCTGTAATAAAACTATTCTTCTAGATATAGAGGGAAACTTCTTCAATCTGACAAAGGGCATCTACCAAAAAACAAAACTGACCTCACACTTAATATTGAAAGGCTGGATGCTTTCCATCTAAAATCAGAAACAAGACAAGTGTGTTTGTTCTCACCACTTCTGTCCTAAATATTCTACCCAGGTTGATTAGGCAAAAACATGAAATAAAAAGCATCCGGATTGGAAAGGAAGAATCAAACCTATTTCTGTTTGTATGATATGATCAGTATATAGAAAATCCTAAGGAATCCACTTAATGACTACAGAATAAAAGAAAAAATTTGGGGGAGGATGCAGAGTACAAGATTAATACACAAAAATAAAATCAAACTATTTTTCCTTGAATTTATTTGATAATTTTTTTGAGGGGGAGGGCACTGGGGATTGAACCCAGGAGCATTTAACAACCTCACCAGCCCTTTTTTGTATTTTATTTAGAGACAGGGTCTCACTGAGTTGGTTAGGACCCCGATAAATTGGTGAGGCTGGCTTTGAACTTGCCATCCTCCTGCCTCAGCCTCCAAAGATGCTGGGATTACAGGAGTGAGCCACCATGCCCAGTTGCTTTGATAATTTTTTTTCAAGGAATTTGTCTCATTTAATCTGGCAAATTCATCAGCACAAAATTACTCATGATGGTTCTTTTATTTATTTATTTTTGGTGGACTGGGGATTGAACACAGGAGTGAGCTACATCCCCAGCTCTATTTTTTATTTTGAGACAGGGTCTTGCCAAGTTGCTCAGGCTGGCCTTGAACTTGTGATTCTCCTGCCTCATACTCCTAAGTCACTGGAATTAAGGGTGAGTATGCCACTACATGAGGTCCAATGTGTTTTTAATGTCTTAAGATGAATGCTTAAGTCATTAATCATAGAGATTTCTACTTCCTAATGTACAAAATGTTATACATTTCCCTGTGAGCACTGCTTGACCCTCTTTTTAAAATTTTTTTTTGGTGGGGGGATACCGGGAATGAACTCAGGGGTACCTGACAACTGAGCCACATTCCCGGCCCTATTTTATTTTGTTTTTTTCGTATTTGAGATTTTATTGACTTTATTAAGAATCAGTACATAGACATTTCACTTTGTACACAATTCTTAACACATGTATTGGAATAACTTCTTTTTCAGTTATTCCAGTGACTTTCCAGCTTTGAATCTGGAGATAAATTTTTCTTAATAGAATATCAAGTACCAGTATCTTTGAATGCTCTTGTTACCTAGGTCCCACTAATTCAAAACTTTGTCACACACACACAACATATTCAAATTTTCCATCTTTCACAGCACATTAAAAATATTAGGGGCGGGGGCTGGGGTTTTGGCTCAGTGGTAGAGAGCTTGCCTAGTATGCATGAGGCACTGGGTTTGATTCTCAGCATCACATACAAATAAACAAATTGAAGGTCCATCAACAACTAATTTTTAAAATATATATATATTAGGGGGCTGGGGCTGTAGCTCAGTGGCAGAGTACTTGCCTACAATGTGTGAGGCACTAGGTTTGATCCTCAGCACCACATAAAAAAATAAATAAAGGCATGCTGTCCATCTATAACTATGAAAACATTTAAAAAATATATTTATTAGGAAAACTAGACTTCCACAACCAAGGATGTTATAGAGTACATACAATTCTGACAGCAGTGATCCAGTAGTGGTCTTCTTCAGGAAACAATTCTAAAAAATACAGGAATAGAAGTAATTTAAAATATTCAAGTCATTAAATGCAATACTGTGGCTCCAAACTGCCATTTAATATGCTTTGTATTGTAGGATATAAAACCAATACCACCCACAGAATGTTAAGTTGACATCCAAGACAGTCCAAGACTCCCATAATTCAATATCCCACTATTTTCTAGTTGTACCCCACAATAAACAACCAGCAAATTATTTCATTTAAAAAATGGGATGAAGTGGGATTCCCTTTTTTAAAAAAAATGTTTCTAGAGCTACTAAAAAACTTGCATTTACAAAATAGTTGATAAAAATATTCCTCTGGATTGTACAAAATGGGAGACAGGACCACTGATAAGACATGGTGTGTGATTAATCAGACTTGGCTTCTTTCTCTTCTGCTTCATCAGAGGCTGGACTCTCCTCGTTTTTCGTTTCTCCGTTTTCTGCAGGTAAATCTTGAGTTTCTTGGTTGGCTACTTAAGCTGTTTTCCCTTTGATCCCTTTTTGAAGTTTTTTTGTCTGACGATTTATCCTTGCCCGCTGCCTTCCAGGGCTAGGCGTCCGCCTTGGCAGAAGCAGACTTAGCTAACAGGTTGCCGACCTCCGTTTGGGCTCCTTCTTCGCTGCAGAGCTGACCTTCCTCTTGAGCATCCTGGCGACGCGCTGGACAAGCGCGGGAGCCATCCGAAGCTGCGCTGCCTGGCCGCTGCCACAGCACCCATCGCGGAGCTGCTGCAACCCACAGAGGAGGCGATGGGAGAACTGCCCCAGCCCTATTTGGTATTTTATTTAGAGACAAGGTCTCACTGAATTGCTTAGGATCTCTCTAAATTGCTGAGGCTGGTTTTGAACTCATGATCCTCCTGCTTCAGCCTCCCGAACTTTTGGGTTTACAGGTGTGCACCACTGCGCCGGGCTTGACCCTCTTTTGATGTTATCTTTTCATTTTAATTCAGTTGAAAATATTTTCTATTTTCATTATTTTCTTCTTTGACCTGTGGTTGATTTATTTAATTTACTAATATTTGAGAATTTCCAGATATTTTATGATAGTTTTTTGTTTTTTCCTTTTTTTAAAATTTATTTCTTACATACATGACAATAGTGGAGTGCATTACGTTCATGATTATCCATTCACAGCTCAATTTTTTGTAACTCTGTATATAAAGTATGTTCATGCCAAATTATGCCATTATACATGAGCTCTCTTATTTTTTTTTGCATACAATTCTTTTTTTTTTTTCTTATTGAAGAACCTTTAATTCATTCAGGAGAGAAAGAACAAAATAAGAATGATCAGCACAGCCAAAGCTCCTAGGCATACAGGGCACAGTCCCAGTGCATGAGTCCCTAAGGACAGTACGAGGGTCCCCACTGGAGTCCTTCAGGCTCCTTCCAGGGCATTGGCTGATGGGTATTGTACTGCAAGGCATCCTCCAGGGTGGGGTTCCTTTCTATTCTGGGTTCCTCTTGGTTGTAAGCCTCGGTTTTCAGCAGCTTCCAGGGATGAGGTGGGCTCCAAGAGGCAGCCTGAATGTGTGTCTGTCCAATAGCCCAGGCACTGGCACCTCCTGGGAGGTTCAGGGCCCATTGGGCTGCACTGATGGTAGGGCTTGCCTCTTCTTGAGGTGATTGGAACTCCTGAGTGGATTCAGCCATTGCCTCCTGAATGCTCAGGTCTAGACCTCGTTTTTGGCCCCTCTCAACTCTCTGCTCCAAAACATTCACATCTCCACAGCTCTGGAGGCACTGGCAGGAGTGGCGGCTCAGAGCAGGAAAATTATCCATTGCCCAGGCCCACACCTGCTCTGGGTTCAGGCCTGGTGGCATGTTGGTCTCTGGACATGCCCTCCTGGGAGTCAGAGATCCTGAGGTTGACAGAGGGACTGCCATAGTTTCAGCTTCCCTCCCAGGCCAAGGTGTGTTCCTGGACTAGGAAAAGGAGCAAATAAAAAATCTACAATTCTTAATACACCTTTTTACCACCATTTATCATATCTCTATTTGTATATAAGGTATGTTGACACCAAATTCACATCTTCATCCATGTATTTTGTATAATGATGACCCTCTCCTTCCACCATCTAGCTATTCCCCTTCTTCCTCCCTTTCCCTCCCACCCCATTCCCTATCTAGAGGTAAATTTTTCTCCCATTATTTTATGATAGTTTTTAAAATTTTTTGAAGTTGTAGATGGACAGCATGATTTTATTTATTTATTTATCTTTATATGGCATTGAGGATCGAACCCAGTGCCTCAGCATGCTAGGCAAAAGATCTGCTGCTGAGATACAGCCCCAGCCCCTATGATATTGTTTTGTAATTTAATTTCAGCATGGTCAGAGAATGAACATACTTTATATGACTGAGTCCATTAACATTCATTGAATTTTTGTTCAAGGAATCTGTTCCTTTTGTTCAAGGAATTTTGTTTCATGTCCCAGAATAATTGTTGGTAAAGCATTGTGTGCACTTGACAAGAAGGATGTTGGGCATGGTGTTCTATAAATATCAATTAAGCCAGGTGTGGTGGCACACACCTGTAATCCCAGCAACTTGGGACGCTGAGGCGGGAGTTCCAAGCCAGCTTCAGCAATGTAGTGAGGCCTACACAACTTAAGAGAGACCTTGTCTCAAAAGAAAACAAAAAGGGCTAGGGAGGTAGTTCAGTAGTTAAGTTCCTCTGGGCTCAATCCTAGGTACCCAAACAAACAATAAAAACCAAACAACAATGAAAACAAAACAACAACAACAAAAAAAAACCAATTAAGTTAGTTGATAGTACTAAGTCATTTATATCCTTATTGATATTCTGCCTCCTTGTTCTATCAATTATTAAAGATAGGTGTTGAAGTAATCATCTATAATTGTGGGTCTATTTTCTCCTTTCAGTTATATCACTTTTTGCTTCATATATCTCAGAGCTGTTATTAGGTACAAAATCATTAGGATTGTTATGTTCTTTTTTTTTCTGGTACCAGGGATTGAACCTAGCGTACTTAACCACTGAGCCACATCCCTGGCTCCTCCCCACTGCCTTTAAAAAAATTATTTTGAAATAGGGTCTAAGTTGCTGAGGCTGGCTTTAAACTTGCAATCCTCCTGCCTCAGCCTCAGGAGTCACTGGGATTATATATACATACCAATATGCCAGGCAATATTGGTATGTACTCTTAATGAATGACCCCACTATCATTATGAATTGACTCTCTTTAATACTGGTGGTAGTTTCTGCCTTGTAATCTACTTTGCTAGAGTAGTACTCCTGCCCTATCTGCCATTTCATTTTCCAAAAATTTGTTATCTATATATACAGTGTGAAAATAGAAAATTCCAGAAACAAACAATCCCTAAGTTTCAAATTGCAGTGTTTTGAGTAGCATGATAAAATCTTGTGCACACTCTGTCCTGCCCAGGATATGACTCAACCTCTCATCCAGTGTACCCTCACTGCATGATATTAGTCATGTGGTAGTTATCTGGACCAACTGTTGTGATATTATAGATCTTGTGTTCAGATAACCCTTATTTTACTTAGTAATTGCCCCAAAGCACCATTATAATGTCTATATAGGGTTTAGTTAGCCATAATTTTAGGCATCTATTGGAGGTCTTGAGAATGTACGCATCCCCTATGGAAAAGTGGGGTCTACTGAAATATAGCCTATCCAGTTTTCTTTTGGTTACTAAGTACATTGTATAATATTTTCCTAGGGCTGCCATAACATATTATCACAAACTGTTTTTTTTTGTTTTGTTTTTCTTGGTACTGGAGATTGTGCCTAGGGACATTTTACCACTGGGTCACATCCCCAGCTCTTTTTAAATTTTGTGACAGGGTCTTGGGAAGTTGCTTAGGGCCTCGTTAAATTGCTGAGGCCGGCCTCAAATTTGTTATCCTTCTGCCTCACCCTTCGAAGTCACTGGGATTACAGGCATGAGCTATTGCACCCACTAAATTATCACAAAGGAAGACTTAACAGAAAATGCTTCTCTCACAGGAGCAGAAGTCCAAAATCAAGGTGCAGGGGCCACATTCCCTCCAAGAGGAGTTCCAGGTGTTTCTTGGGTCTATGTAACTCCATGTGCCTGCATCTTTATATCACTTCTATGTCTTTTTCTCTTCCGTCTTTTATTGCGGCACTTGTTTTAGAGCTAGGACCAACCTGGATAATTCAAGATGATACCAAGATTCTTAAGTTCATTATATCTCCAGGCTATTTCCAACTAAGGTTACATTCACAGAGATGCCAGAAAGCCTGCTCTGTTATGTGAGGACAGTGAAAAGGCAGCTGTTTGCAAGCTAGAACCCTCTGGGACTTTTAGCCTTTAGAACTGTGAGAAAATAAATGTATTGTCCAAGCCACCTCATCTATGCTGTTTTGTTATAGCAGCCTGAGCAAACTCAGCTTGAGCTGTAGGCATAGTGATGATGTTTCATATTTCTCACTTGGAAGGCAGAGTACATTACTAGTATGAACATACCTAAAAGGAGGTAAGTTTTTGCAATGCTTTCGAATGATGCTTTAAAAAATACTCTTGATGGTGAATTGTTTGTAAGCTCCTGTGATAACATTAATACATTCACATTATTGTCACCAGAAGTTCGAACAGTTTCCAGAGGGAACCTCAACTCAGGACAAGTGGAGTTCTTGGCATATGTGCCAGAAAAGAATTTTAGCATGTGCCAGAGACACAGATGAAAATTTAGTTAGGAAAGCAGAGACACACACATTCAAGGAAGAATGTGAGCTATCTCAAAGAAGAAGCTTTTGGGATAGAGCAAGGAATACACATTCAAGGGAGAGTGCAGACCAGCAATCTTTTGGTGTGAGTTGTTATTTATAAAGGGACTATTGCTAGGGGCTGGCCAGTCTAGAGGTGGAGTCAGGGCAGTTACACAATTTTGGGCCGGTTTTCCCTGTGCTTGCACATTGCCCTTGCATTAGTTTTTGCAGGCAAGGGCATGGGTCAGAGGTACAGGCCAAGGAATGGGCTGTGTGCTGAGGGGTTGGAAGGGCATTTTTCTGTATTTCAATGATTTCTGACTTCCCTGTATCCCAAAGGCTGATGGGCTTTTCACTTTTGAGACTCAACAGTTGTTTAAAAATCCTAAATTCTTGATTTCACTTAAGTCACATAGTAATAAACTCAGTGGAATGCCAGGAACCATCCCTGAACTGTGTGTGAACTAAAATCAGAATGAAAGCCTTTGGGTAGGGAAGTCTGATAACTGGGAACTCACAGCAGCACTACTGCAGATGAAATTCCCAATACATGTGAATTCCTATCTAGCTCTGCCACAGGTTCTGCACAGTACTGGAGATGGGGTAGGTGACCTGCTGGAGCCACATAGACTCTCAGATATGGGTGTGGCTTGCCAAGATGCCAATCAACCTGTTGCCTGCCAGACACCAAGAAGCAAGACTCCACTCACTGAAACTTTATCTCTGCCTTTGATGTACTCTCCTTAAATAAAGAACCAGAGCCATTTTTCATTCATTCAGTTCCAGCTCCTATGTGTACTGGATCTATACCAGGCATTCCTTAAAACCTACTTTCTGGCTCTGTCTCTTAATTCTTCACTAATTATTTCAGACTTTCATTTTCTCAGATGGCTTATCACCTCCTGAGCAGAAAACTACCCTGGCAGGGTGCTGGTTACCCCACATAGTGGAGGATTGGCATTAAAAAGACCTTCTACTGAGGCTGGGGTTGTAGCTCAGTGATAGAGTGCTTGCCTAGCATGTGTGAGGCACTGGGTTCAATTCTCAGCACCACATATAAATACATAAATAAATAAATTAAATAAAGGTCCATTGACAACTAAAAGATTAAAAAAAAAGACCTTCTACTGATTAGCCCACAAAGTTTTTAAGTCATTCATAAAGTCTATGGAAGAACACCAACTTGAGGAATTCACTCTAAAGCCAGGTTCTTTGCTTGCTAGAGTTTTGCTAGTCTTGTTTCACTGCTCAAAGTTACCTGTTCTCTAATGATAGCCCATTCACTTCCATGGATTAAATGGAAAATAAATATAAGAATCAAGAAAACTGATTCTGGCCTATTGGAAAATAAGCACAGGGAGAACTAAGAGGGTAGCATGAAAAGGACAGGTACTCTAAGGAGACATTTTTCTCTTAAAGATAGAAAAGGAAGGAAAGAAGGGACTGTGACAACAGGGTATCTTGAACTACTATAAGAAGCCAATATGAAAATACTAAACTGACTTCAAACTCTTTTGTATATTCATCTATTTGTATACCATCTATTCAATACATACCTATTAAGTTCCTATTGCATAAAATTCTTTGTGCTCTTGGAGATATAAGGATGAAGGTTATGTGGATATAGACTCTAAGCACATCATAATTCCTAGTGAATTCACCTAGTGACATTTCTAATTAATATTTCATTAATATCACAATAGGAACTAAGTGGTATTAAGGGGGTATGTGTGTGTTTGTGTAAAATAGAAGCCTAGTGATTTTGAAGTTAGTCTTGCAAAATAGTAAAAAAATGTAGCAATACTTTTCCATTTTTTAATTGGTGCATCATAGTCATACATAATTATGGGATTTGTTGTTACATATTCCTACATGCACACAATATAATTTGTCAATATCAGTCCCCAGCACTTCCCCCCTCACCCCCACCCCACCCCACCTTCCACCTCTTGGTCCCTTCCCTCTACTGCTCCTTTGATTTCCATGAAATCTGCCCCTACCTTTCTTTTCACTTTTTCCTCTCTAGCTTCCACATATGACATAAAACATATGTCCCTTGACCTTCTGAATTTGTTTTGGGGTACTGGAGATTGACTCCAGGAGTGCTTAACCCCTGAGCTACCTCCCATCTCTTTTTGAGACTGGATCTTGCTAAATTGCTCAGGGCCTAGCTAAATTGCTGATGACGACCTTGAACTTAAATCCTCCTGTCTCAGCCTCCTGAGTCCCTGACATGCTACCACACCTGGCAACGTTCTAAGTTTGACTTATTTTGCCTAACATAACGAAGACCTTTCCATTCTTAAGGTTCTGCTATGCTGCTCTGAGTGCTGCTGAATGGTAGCTCTTTATATTTCTCCAAACATTCCAGTGTATCTACAGTCAAAGAATATTGAGTTTAAAAAGGACTTGTTTCTTACCTCACTTGCAGGATGAGGAAATGACTCCAGACTAGGCTTCATGCCCTGCCTGATGGAGCTCCAGCGGTGGCAGAACTGAAGTAGGAACTGTTCTCCTGAAAACTAGGTAGGTAGCCCACCCCCTCCATTGTCCACTTGTGTCAAATCTTCTAACATCAAGGCCCGGCCAAGTGGTTAGTGCTTTCAGGAAGCCTTCCTTGACCCTCCCCAAGTAAATATAACTCTCCCGCCAGAGTGTTTTGCTCATAAGTGCATGTTATATATACTAAAGTTTTCATCAGACTTTCTTTTCTAATTATTCTGTCTGGAAAATCTCAAGCCCAAAAGAGGAATACATGTGTACTCCCTGGGCTCTCTTTGGATCTGAGGATCAAAGGTAAAAAATGATGGTCACTGTATTGTTTTTCATAAAATACCATTTTTTTTATATTACACAAACTATTGGTATAGTCATTTTTTTCTGATGTAGCACTTACTATTGCTTAGTAATATTATTTATGCCTTACCTGTAAAATCCAACAAATACTTTCTTGTTTTTACCTACTTTAAATCCCTGTGATTTTTCTTTCATATCTAAGTAGTCATCAACTATTTAATAAGAATATACCATGTTTCAGATAGTGTACTAACTAGATGCTGGGAATGCAATGGTGAGCAAAACACGTGGAGATGACAAGAACCAGCAGAAGAGAAAACACCAATCACAACAAAGTATGATAAATACTACACTGAAGGAATCAAGAGTGCATAAACTGTTTTAGAGGATTAAAACCTAACTGGGTTCTGCAGAAGTGATGTTAAAGTGAAGTATGGAAAATAAAGAGTTCACTAAAGGAAGAATAGTTTCAAAGAGGGAACAAGAAGAACTGAAGCCAGGTGTGGTGGCACATATCTGTAATCCCAGCTGCTGGGGAGGCTGAAGCAGGAGGATCACAAATTCAAAGCCAGCCTCAGCATTGGCAAGGTGATAAGCAACTCAGTCAGACTCTGTCTCTAAATAAAATACAAAAAATAGGGCCGGAGACGTGGCTCAGTGGTTTGAGTGCACCTGAATTCAATCCCTCGTACCAAACCAAACAAAACAAAAACCCCAAACAAACAAACAAAAACTGAGGGCACAGAAAAAAATCATATATTTGAGGAATGAAGGATGGTCCTCAAGACTGAGCCACAATGAAGATGGGCAGGAGTAAGGAGGGACCATTTAATACAGGAATTTGGGGATGAGGATAAAAAATGTCAGGTTAAAAGGAATGAAAAACCATGAAAAAATTGTGAAAAGGGGGGGGGGAAGTGGAAAGATAAATAATTTTTGTTGTTGCCCTATTCTTACACTTTAAGGAGTCAAAGGAAAATCTATATTTAGTTTGGGTAAAAACAATAAACTTGCCAAGTATCACAGGTAAATTATATGTAAAATACAAGTTATTTCTGCAAAGCAGTTTCTTGACTCCTGATTAATATTACAAAACAGATAAGACATTTAACAATAGACCAATAGGTAATTGTATCCTCCTTTAATTTGAAACCAGTCAGCTCTAAATTATTCATCCTAGCTCAAGAACAGATATATGCATAACTTAAAATGATCAATAACCAAGATCATTTTGATTTTACTTTGGAATATGCTTTTTAATTTTCAATTAAACATGAGTATCTCTGAAATGTTAGACTTTATTTAAAACTCTAACAGAGAAAAGGGGCAATCCACTGTGCAAAGTCTTATGATGCATCCTCTACTAGGAACTGAAAGTATGTTTCAGGCCAATATCAGACTTAATGGAGTAGCTTTTTTTCTTTACACTTTTCCACACTGACTTTTAAAAATACCAAGTAGTAGTAGCTTTATTATTTTTCTAGTAATAAAATATTTATATTTGAAAAAACAAAGAGTGTAAGTATCCTCTTTTTTACATTTTTCTGGAAAAGGATCAGATTAAATAATTGAGTTTAGAGAGCTTCTCTGATACAAAGCACATTTAAAAAAATACTAGTAGAAAAAGCCCGACAGGAACAAATCGTTAACAAAGCATAATACTATAAGAGCTATCCTCTAGGTTTGTAACTTGGATAATGACTATTTTGGCAAATATATGAAAATACTAAAATAAACAGCAGTTTTAGCAACCAATGGTGAACAAAACAAAGATGCTACAGAATTTTTAAATATTGGCATAGATACTGATTAAAGATTTATATTTCCTGTGTAAAATAATGTTTTTACAACCAAAACTAGTTACAAGATAGTCAATGTACTGAGAATTACTTCACTTGCAATACTGAATACTTTTTAATATTAGATGTAAGTTAAGACAGAATCGTATTTAGAAATCAATGGACAGGGAAAACTGTCTTACTTAGGCAACAGTTTAAAAAAATAACAAGAATATTTTGGTATTATCAATTATTTCTAGCTATGCATTATCTTCAAATTAATAAGATTAAAAAGATCTAACTTCAAAGCTGTAAAATTTACTTAACTATCATCTGAGAAAGTAATGGATGGGCCCTATACCATTTGTATAATAACTGTTTAGTAATGTTGGTATATGTTCTATGAGGGATCTGAACTTGGTGCTTTTGTCTACTTAGTAGCTCAGTTGTTAATTCTTAAAAAACAAACAAAACAAAAAATCCAAACATTCTGATTTTGTTGTTTAAAAAAATGTTTTCATTTTAATGGTCTGAGTTAGTAACAAACAAATATACAAAACTGTCTTTCACATTTCCATACATTGTACTATGGACCGAATGAAAACTCTGGACTACAAATGCAGGTTTCTTTGTATCCTTTTTTGTTGGTGTTGCTATGCTGAGGATTGAACCCAAGGTCTTACACATACTAGGCAAGTGCTTTGCCACTGAGTTATATCCTCAGCCTCCTTGTGTCCTTGACTTCAATTATTGTCACTTATAAATAAAGGCAATTTGCAAAAACATGCATTTGTGAACAGATGCCAGATGTTGTGCATGTAAATTAATGCACAGCCAATAGTGTACATTGTTTGTTTATACAGTTGTGTGTCAAGTATAACTGCATAACTGACATAGAACCAGTTACCCTGGAATATTCCACTCTATTTGAAAAGCATTTTTGTGAAACAGATGGAAATACAGTTTAAAACAAAAGTTGTATTCTACAAATACAATAAAATTCACAATTTAAGCATCTGAAGCAGCTTTTAGGAAGGTTACTTCAATATCCCTGCTCCTGTATTGGATTTACGGGTATATCTTCAAAATTATGGGTAGGAATATAGCTGCTTTAAAGAAAATAAATATGCATATTAAGAGAAAAATTATGGTTTAAAAATATGAATTTTCAAAAATAGTCCCAATGCATGAGTCCACCTATATATTTTCAAGTTTTAGGAATTTAAAGAACTTCAGAATTTTGAAAGCAATCTGAAAAACTTCTAAACCTTTTTAAAATATGATTTTTTCCATCTTACTAATGTTTCCTATTTGGTAACTTAACAGAAAAATGGACAGCTTCTAGTTAAACTTACTGTGATAATTCATAATTATAAATTTATGACTTCATTAGAAGGTCAAGTAATTGGAAATTGGGTTATAATGAAAATGATAAGGAAGGAGGCCCCTTTCTCCAACCACTCATCTGAACTAGTAATAAGCACCAACACACTGAATTTTTTTACATTAAATTATTTCCAGAAATCTATAGGTAGGAAAATCCAATATTTCTTAAAAATATTTTCCTGGGTTGTGGTAAGATGTGCTTTACCTCTTTAAATCTATCTACAACCTAAATTATTTCTATATTATAAATTTCAACTCCCTGGCAGGAATGTAAATGCTAACAGGCTAGATATAAACAGAGGACTTGGGCATGATTCTCAGAGTAAAGTCCCCCTTTTCCCTAAGGCCTGAGGTTGATGTTTTTGCCTATGCTATATGGAACAAATGAGAGAAGATGATGCATCTAAACTACTAGGGTTTCTCTGAGGCAGTATCATAGGACTTGGCCTCCCATATTAAGAAAACACTTGTTTTACTAACTAACTCATATGAATACTGCTGTAAACACTGTAAGGACAACTGCAGTTCAAAAGGAAATGGGCTATGTTCTATGGCAAATGAGATTAACTTTAAAGAAATATCTTCGTTTTCCATGGGGCTTACCCATGAGGAAAATGTGGCTATAATTTCAAATGTCTACTTCAATGATTACCTAAACGCAAAGTGTCTTTTAATAATATTTAAACTATAAATGATTGAGGAAAGTAAGCCAGGGGAGAATTGTAAAGATGTATACTTACAACACTACATTAGGAGATGTAGTTCTCTACTCTGTACTTTGAAAATGAAAGAAACCAATTCTGCCCAGAGTCAATACTACAAGCAAGAAATATGGCTTCTTCCTACTTTTCTCTACATGCAAAATTAATTTTATGATTTTCCCACTGCTAATATTCTCCATCTCTCTCATGAGTTAGGCAAATTAATCTAATAGATTACCTTTGTTTTCACAATGTTTTAAAAAACCTTTCAGAAATGGAATATTTAACACTTGAGGAAAATTTCTATTATTGAATACCTTATCTAATGGCAGGTACAAGTATTAAGGATTATTGCTTTTAATAAGATAACCAATAGAAATAAATTTAAGCTAAACTCAAATACTTATTTTTAACCCAATGCTACCATGTTTTATTCACAAATCAAGTGACATTTGCCTTCAATTCTTTGCCAGTTTACTGAAGTTTTAAATATAAGAAGTTGGTCTGTTAACTTGATATCAAGACAACAGAAATATCCACATAATCATGACTTATTTGGGCACTGAGCAGGAACACTGCTTTCTTGATAGGACTTAAGGCACTAAATGGTGGTAAAATAAACAAAAGTATGAAGATTAACAACTTCTTTAGAATCCTAAAAAAGGAGATAGTTTAGAATGACACTAGTAAATCTTTTCCACAAACAAATAAGGCATCCTGTTGGCAAACACAAATAAAACACAAGGTCATATTGAACCTAATACATTCACTGTCTTAGCTAAACTACTTGAACCTCTAGCTACCAAACTTAAGAAAAGCTATAATAGTGTGTATAAAGGTTGAAAAGGCACCACAAAGAGAACTCTATCACTTCCAGTTCTAAGA
This sequence comes from Marmota monax, assembly GCF_021218885.2. Taxonomy (NCBI): domain Eukaryota; kingdom Metazoa; phylum Chordata; class Mammalia; order Rodentia; family Sciuridae; genus Marmota; species Marmota monax. The sequence continues at coordinate 92,283 of NW_026692072.1, read as the reverse complement.
GTTAAGGAAGCTGTGCGCAACACTGCAATGTCATCTGATTATCCATTTATTCTTTCAAATCTATCATGTAGTTATATTTTTACTTCAACAAATCAGTGAATGAAATACTAGTTTAATAATAAATTTATTTAATGAAATAGGAAATTGCTGCAGTGTCTAACACAGCTCCATTTATAAAGCTAAATGAATTCTAGCATTGAATGCATATTCTGGATAACACTGGAGCAAATCTGTATGAACAAAAATGATTACCTCAACATGAAATTCACAACAGAAATTCAACATATAACTAAATAGGATTTACTGAAAGCCATGAAGTATAGCACAGATACAGAGAACATAATTATAACCACAGCATTTTCCTTGTGAAAAATACAGCTATTAGTAAAATAAAATGTACAATTGAAAAATTTCCAGAGGAAAAAACACAGTATAAACAAAAATACTTTTCTTTGAGATAGGGAAAATAGTCTGTCACTGTTTTTTTTCATTACAATATAATTTGACACAAAAAGCAGTCATAGAATTGCACCAATTCCATATCCAGTTTCCTGAACATGTTAAAAGGAGTCCATAAAGCAGAATGCAGTTTCTGAATTTTATATTTTAAATCGATGATATTCCCATATAGGATGTTACATCACACCAGATCTGTTTACATAATGTACAATACTTTCAGTTTTGTGGCCAGACATGAATACAAATGCATGCTTTTTGCCACCTCTCTTTCATTCTGGCATGTAGTGTAGCCAGAGTCAGAAATAATGAAGTTACTTAAGTGTTCTTTCTCTAATAATAAAGAAAAACTCTATTTAGTGCATGCTTCATCATTTGTCAAAAAAAATTTCTGAAAATAAAATTCAGTTACTCAATGGTTTACAAAATAGAAAAATCATTCATTAGGATAAAAATGTGGTGGGATTAAGGTCCATTTCTAAGGACTGACTTCCTTGACAGCACCACTATCCTTCTGCAGAGGTTCTGGTGAAAGTTTGGTGATGGAAGTAGCACACCTGCAGGAGGCCTCTGCTTGACAATTGATTATCTGTGACCACTCCACCTCTGCTATTTCATTAGTGCTATAAAAAGATGGGATTTTTGTGGAAATGTTAGGAACATTTCTGCTGTACATGATTTAGAAGTTCTCCAAATTTTTCAAACAGATCCTCTACCCATTTTACATTTTTCATACAAAGTTGAACAATTTCCTCTTGTCCTAAATCTTCATTTTTTTTCTGCACAGAGGAAATCTAAAATAAAAAAAAAAGTGTCACATTAATCTCCAGGATACACAAAGAACTCACAAAACTTAAAATCAAAAAAAAAAAAGGAAAGAAAAAACCCAATAAATAAATAGGCAAAGGAACTGAACAGGCAGGTACTTCACAGATGAAGAAATATGAATGGTCAACAAATATATGAAAAAATGTTCAATACCTCTAGCAATTAGAGAAATACAAATTAAAATTACACTGAGACTGTCAGAATGGCAATTATCAAGAATATAAAGCCAGGCGTGGCACACTATAATCCCAGAGGCTTGGGAGGCTGAGATAGGAGAATTGTGAGTTCAATGCCAGTCTCAGCAACAGAGAGGTGCTAAGCAACTCAGTGAGACCCTGTATCTAAATAAAATACAAAATAGGGCTGGGGGATGTGGCTCAGTGGTTGAGTGACCCTAAGTTCAATTCCTGGTACCAAAAAAAAAAAAGAATATAAGTAACAATAAATGTTGGAGAGGATTGGGGAAAAGGTACATTCAAACATTGCTGGTGGGACTGCAAATTGGTGCAACCACTCTGGAAAGCAGTGTGGAGATTCCTCAGAAAACTTACAATGGAACCACCACTCCTCAGCATATACCCAAAGGGCTTAAAATCAGCACTATAGTGATGCAGCCATAACAATGTTCATAGCAGCTTAATTCATTTTTTTAAATTTAGACAATATATTTTTTAAGTTGTTGATGTACCTTTATTTTATTTATTTGTATGTGGTGCCGAGAATTGAACCCAGTGCCTCACCGATGCCAGGCAAGTGCACTACCATTGAGCCATAACCCCAGCCCCAGCAGCTCAATTCATAACAGCCAAACTATGTAGCCAACCTAGGTGCTTTTCAACAGATTAATGGATAAAGAAAATGTGGTACATATACATAATGGAATGTTTACTCAGGTGTACAGAATGAAGTTATGGCATTTGCTGGTAAATGGATGGAACTGCAGAATATCATGTGGAGTGAAATAAGCCAATCCCAAAAAACCAAAGGCCAAATCTTTTCTCTGATATGTGGATGCCAACACACAATAAGGGCAGAGGGGGAGGGAAGAACAGTTCGTTGGATTAGACAAAGGGGAATGAAGGTAGCAAGATGGGACTAGAAAAGACAGTAGAATTAATCAGACATAACTTTCCTATGTTCATATATGAATACAAGTGAAACTTCACATCATATACAACTACAAAAACGGGATCCTATAGAATAAGTTGTATTCTTTGTATGTATAGTATGTCAAAATACACTCTACTGTCTTGTATATCTAAAAAGAACAAATGAAAAAGAAAAAGTACCACATTAACTTTTACTTCACTTTATACTCAACCCCCTCACAAGGCCATATGCTTTCTATATCTTCAATGAAAAGATGAATTTATTAATTCATCAACATGTACTGATTTTTTTCTTATTCCCAACCATGGAGAATGTTTATTTCAGATAAATTTAAGTGAAGTCCAATCCTATTATCACTGGCTCCATGGGGGCAGAAAGGAAGGCTAGAAAAACTGCTTCAGACTTTCTCAATTCCTTCCAATTGTGTTAAAAACCAAATGACAAATATTGAGTTTAATTCTGTATTTCAGATCACTGTGAAAATAGTCAACATATTTTGCGTCACCACCTTTGCTAGACTATACTAGACTACTAAAACATCAGATGTAGCTTTGCGACAACTTAACCTTTTACAATTAAAAAGCTGATATCAAGCGGGATAAGGCAGTGAGATAGCAGAGCAGTGACTAAACTCAATTAAAACAGGATCATTCTATGAGAGAACAAAATGCAATAAAACTACTTATTATGGCAAGGCAAAGCAAGCACTAGCAGCTTAAAAACCTTACCAGTTGCATACTCAAGAGGTGGTAAAGCTGATGAATCAGTACAAAACACAGCAGGGAAACTCAAACCAACATATCTAGTTGTCACAGAAGTATATAGGAAATTTTATATATATATATATATATGTATTCACACACACATTTTACAACAATTCTTTCTAAAGCATTCACAAATACTATAGGTAGAGTCTCCTTAAGTTCAGAAAAGCATACATTTCTTTTTTGAATAAATGAAAAGACATTACCTCCTCCTTACATATCAGATAAACATGATATTTATAATGATGGAGTGAATGATATAAAGAATACAACTGTATTTTCTCTGGATCAACAGCAAACTCCTATAAAAAGAAAAAAGTTTATAGATATATTTTCTGTAACATCTGAGATAAGAATACTTTTGGGAAAATACTGGATCAAAAGTCTCATGGTAATTCTAAAAATGATTTATGTGGCTAGGTATTAGATGGTACAGAGGCACATTAAAAATAAGTTATTTTTAAGTCTTCTTTTTAAAAATTAACAAAATAGAAAAAATTTTTAACACTATAGAAAATTTTAATTAAAAACATGACTTATTTCTACCTCCCCACCCTTTCAAATATAAATTATATGAAGCCAGGAATTTTTTAACTAGTTTTTACTGTTGTATCCCTATTACTTAGAATTTTATTTGGCACACTAAGAGCCTATAAAGAATTTTTTGAAAGAATTAATAAATCTGTCTCTTCTTCAAAAGTAAATATTACATTGTCCCCATGATCCTTATCTAACTTCATACTAGCAGCTGATAAACTGGATTGCTCTTACAATTGTGAAATGAGCCAAAGGCATTTGTGAATGTTATTTCTATAGAATACTTTTTTTTTTTTTTTTTTTGTGGTGCTGGGGATCGAACCTAGGGCCTTGTGCATGCAAGGCAAGCACTCTACCAACTGAGCTATATCCCCAGCCCTAGAATACATTTTTTGATGGAGCTGTTATTATGTAAAACTGTTTTCTCAAAAGGTTATAAGAATTTATACTGTGTTTAAAGATGAACAAATTCCAATTTTAATGACTCTGCAGGCATGAAATCAATATTGCATCTTATGAAGTATGGGCATCCTCATTTATCTGTACACATGTGTATTCAATGACAAAATTATAAAAAGGTAATACATACATTAATTAGCTTGTTAGCCATTCCAAAAGTATAATATTTTAAAATATGTTGTACATGATAAATATATACATAATTTTAATTTTTCAATTAATAACAATCATATACAAATGTATAAGCATAAGCACAGGATTATTCTTTCCTTATTAGTCTATTTTAAAACTCTGTGAGCACTTACTATATGCTAAATACTGTGCCAGGCACTGGAGAAAAACAATAAACAATACTAAGTCCCTATTCCTCAGGTTAGAGTTGTTTATTCCTACCTAAAAAGTATTTATACTTAATGACAACATAGTATAAAATACTTGCTTATTTCAATGTTTTAGGTGGGAACTGTATTATTAACTGGAAAAGGTATACTTTCATTAATCAATATATCCTTACCTGTGCAGATTTAGAGGTTGTTTTAGAAGTCCTTAGAGTTTTCTTATTATAAGCTTTGCCATTCATTTTGATTTTAGAAATAGCAGATCCTCCACTTTTTGTTTTAGAGTCGCGAGTAATTATTGTTAATTCAGGAAAACTTTCCAAAGCATTCTTTAAAACAATGAAGCATAATAACTATCAGAAGAAAACTCACCTGAACTATTTTCAATATTCAAAATACTCTCTCTCTCTCTCACACACACACACACACACACACACGTGTACGTGGTAGGGGGTATAGACACAGCTACAAATTCTTTGCACCTCCTCCCATCAGATGTGGAATCTATTTTCCCATCCCTTGACTCTCTGGGCCAACTGTATGGCCTGCTTTTTAAAGCAAAAGCAAAAGCACACTACACCGTAGGGACTCTTGAACAAGACAGAATTCTTCCTATTTATGCCTCACTGGCTTCAAGGCAGGAGAAAGAGGGACACATATAAGTTACTTCAAAGCTCTTCTACTTTAAGAATTTTTAATACCCTGAAATAAAGCCAAGCCCTGCTATAAAACAGTCATCTGATCCCGGATGAAGATGAGGACAAAAGACAACAAAAAGCTTATAATCCTTCTCTGGCTTTGACACTTCTCATTCTTCTTTTAAATGCACAAAAAGCACTGCTAAGATAAGATCTTAAAACAGAGCTTGATGAATTTTCTATACATAAAAACAGCTTATGGTAGCTAACACTGATAATATGGTGGCCATGTGGCAGAACCAAGTCCACTGCCATATTTATGCCCTTACCTACTTGGCAAATCATCCCGACATAAAAAGCTACAAACAATAACTGAATGATACGTGTAGCTAAATTTAACTAGTTTCATTATAGTTTTATAAATTAGACTGTGGTACCAGGAACATTTATTGTTTTGACACTAAAAGGATTAAAGTACTGCCACTATATTTACTATTCAGAATGTGGTCCTTATTTGATAATCTCAACTGTTAACTGTTAAAACGTTTGAGGCCATTCTTTGCCAAACACATATAGTTCCCTAGCACTGGCATTGTGGCCCTGATAATAGCACATTTTCAAAAATGATAAATTTTTCTTATGTAAATGTAGTATGGAACAAAGTGTCATTTGATACAAACAATAAAACTTTTGGCATTTCCTATTAGAGTGAGCTATCACTACTTTCTAGTATTGTTCTTTTCTTGGATTATTTGTACTTTATCAGAATTTTCATGCTTTGCATTTAAAACATGCCCAGACAGAGTAATTTTGCATCCAGATTACTAATTGCAATAAATGGAATCTAAAGACTATAACTGGATTCTAAATTTAGAAACCATTGGCACTAGGTCAGTGGAGATGAAAGAAAATATAAAACTTTCCAGTGAGCACAAGATGCTAAAGATAACATAAAGCATGTGGTTTTGGGAGGAAAATAGAATATCATTAACTTCAAAGGCTTCAGGACTCACTCCAAAAATCACCAAGAACATCATGAGAAACTGTGCTAATTATTTCTAAGGAACAGAACTTTTTTTCTTTTTTTGTACTGGGAATTGAACCCCAGGAGTACACTGGGATTACAGGCATGCAGCACTGCACCTGGCCATACATTTTCCTTCCTATTGTATTTAGGGCTATGATTGTTACTGAGTTTTGCTAATAAATAATCTAAAGGAAATACCTTGAATGATTGATCCAAATGAAGATTCAAAAGCAGTCTCTTTCGGTTATCATTTAGCATGCCATCTATTTTTTTCATATGAGGTAAAAGTAGCTCATCTGAAATAACATAATTTATTTTAACAGAATAAACTATCAACTTGTTAAAATTCCAACTTTTTCTCAAAACATTTATATGTTAAAATTTAAATTCATTGGCTTATGTAAAATATTGCTTATGAAAATGGAAATTAAGATTTCTGAATAAAGGCTAACTTGTAAAATAAATTTATAATAGAATGTGAAAAACAGGCAGCATAGTATGATAATGGGATGTGTTCTGCAAAAGTACTGGGTTTTAGTTGAACTAGAACTAACCCATGACAGCAATGTGATCAACTGGCAAGGTGCCCAATTTCTACACATCTCATTTACTGTCTGAACAATAACAGTGATTACTCAGTATAAATTGGTCATCATTAGTTTCATAAATCACCAGTATGACCAAGAGACATTCCTTTTTATTAAATGCAGTGCTGGAGACTGAACCTGGGACCTTATGCATGCTAGTTAAGTGCTTTACACTGAGTTGCAACCCCAGTGCTGAGGTATTCTTAATTCACTGTCATTTGAAGCAAAGAAAAAGTAGGGTGAGAAAAATGAGCAAAACTCAGTGTCAAAAATATAAGAGTCAAAGGGCTGAGGTTGTGGCTTAGCAGTAGAGCGCTTGCCTAGCACATGTGAGGCACTGGGTTCGATCCTCAGTACCACATGAAAATAAATAAATAAAATAAAGATATTGGGTCCAACTGCAACTAAAAAAAAAAAAAGTCAAATTTTATAAAAGGAGAAAAAGTGTGAAAAAGATCCCCATTCGAAACATTTTACTTCCTTTTTTTTACCTCTCTGAACTTTAAGCTTTTAAGAACAGTACTTTCAAAATATAAATTAATTGCCCCTGGTACAGAATTAAATACTTGAGGTTATTAAACTATTTCTTAATTTACCAACATAGTAATACATAATATTTTATACTATTAATTGTTTTCAATGATCTTTCTGAAAAAATATAAATACTCCTCAGAGTCTAGGTTATAAACTTCATAGCTGAATAAAATGAATGCTTACATATTTAGAATATGAATACAAGCATGGCAACTTGAGAGAGAATGGCTCCTTACAAAAAAGTCCTTGTTGAGAAATACTTCCTAAGGTTGCTGCAACATACCTCATAGTTTAATTTTGCCTGACTAGTAAGGATTAAATCTAACCAAATGCTATTTACATTTCACAAAAACAAAAAATATTTTTTTTCTGGTACCAGGGATTGAACTCAGAGGCACTCGACTACTGAGCCACATCCCTAGCCCTATTTTGTATTTATATTAGAGACTGTGTCTCACTGAGTTGCTTAGCACCTCGCTTTTTGCTTTGAACTTGAAATCCTCCTGCCTCAGCCTCCCCAGTCGCTGGGATTACAGGTGTGTGCCACCACACCCAGCTCACAGAAACAAACTTAAACATCTGTTAAATTACTTATCTTCCAGTATAACCTTTTTGATTTGTTTCCCCTTATATAAAATAGAGGAAAATCAGAAAGCATTGATAAGCAATAAGTATATAAAATCTTTTTTTTTTTTTTTGATAGTGGTGGTGCTGGGGATCGTACCCAGGGCCTTGTTCATTCGAAGCAAGCACTCTACCAACTGAGCTATACCCCCAGCCAAAAATCTTTTATAATAGACAAAAATGACTACTACAAGAAAATTCTTTAAAGATAAAAATATACAATTTTTATGCCTTTATCATCCGGTTCATTTATCCAACTATTAGAAAACAGTATATCGAAATATGGATTTTCATGTAACAGAGACACTCAGTAAAATACTAATGAGGATCATATACATTTTGGAAGGAATTCAAAGAAACAAATGAATAATAATTTTTCCCTGAGTAGGAAGTAATAGAAATACTTTAAATATAAAGTTTCTCTAGTATTCAGACAATGAATGAAAAGAATATGACCATTTTCTAGAGTGAAGGCATAATGAACTTAACTGACAATTTACAGATATATATTATACAAACCACACATAAACATATAACTAATAGGTAACAAGTTTTTAAAAAGTCCAGAAAGCACTACTTAGTAGACTGTACCATTGCTCTTCTCTAAGGCTTGCATTGTGTCAGGGTCCAGGGCAATGCTAACAAGCAATTCCATGTAACTCTTAAAAGTTTCTTTCATTGCTCTTGTGTTCAAAAAGCGAGTGACAAAAGGAGCTGGAGGATCGAATTCTGGGATGAAGAAAAGATGAAAAATTAAATTTTCCTTCCTAACAACTTTTATAATATTTTTCTCTATAACAGGAGCCTACAAGCAGATGAAAGATTCAAGATACAGTTTCTTTCAATTAAAGGCTTTCTTAGCCTCCCTTTAAAATCACCCTAGGTAAGATACTTTGAAAGTTGGTTTGCACATCACAACCACTGAAGAACTTTTACAACAGAATAAAAAAACAGACTGCTAGGTTTACTAAAAGAGAATCTTTGGTAGTGGTGTGGTAAGAGTGACAATTAAGTTTAAACATTATACTTTAAAAAAGCTTCTGTGTGATTCTGAGACCTAGCACCAGTTTGGCATCTGGAAATATAGGCCAGGTAAGAACCCATGTCTCTTCCCTTGGCCCATACCATAGACACCTGCCGTTCTGTCATGCCACTCTAGTCTCGATGGTTTCTCTGTTTAGTTTGGTAAGAAACCCATTTATGAGTTAATATATAGAGATTTCTCTTGCATTTCTACACTTAAATTACTTCAGAATTCTAATATTACTACAGTAATATTAAAATTAAAAAATGTAAACATAGCCCATATAGAGAGGAAATTTTACTTAAATTCAATGGCAACAACTCTATGATTTAAGAAGTTTGCTTCAATTTTGACATTTCTGTAACTATTATTAGAGCCCTTTAGCAGTCTCTGGCATCAAGGCTCTTTTCATAATATTAAGATGCTATGTATATTATTCACTATGTGGGCATTTGCAGAAGAAATATTAGGTAAAACTACAGACTCCTTACAATGAATCAAGGCAGTGTCACCAAATTATACTAGTAGTTATACACTTCATCACAACTTTGTCTCATTAGTGCCAAGCATTTGCAGGGGGAAAAAGCTAGTTTCACTTAAGAATAATCCTCAATGAGGCAGTAAAAACTATTACCTTAAGAGCACCCATATGATCGAGTAATGAGACAAATTAACTAGTTTTTCCCAAAACATTTTTTTTTAAATTTGGAAAAATGACATACTATGTTTCTTTAGACTTGAGTATTTTCTTTAAAATTAATGAAGTGAATTTGTTGCTTCAAGGAAAACAACTGACAGTATTTGTATTTATTGTCAGTGATAAAATCTGATGTACTTTATTCTACACTGTGTTCAAGACTTTACTGATGAGATTGGTAGCAAGATTAATGTTATTTTTGATACTATAAAATGAAATATATATCCTAAATATAATGTCTAAAATCATAATGTCTTTAGAAGAAAACACAGGATCCATGTTCATAACCTTGGATTTGGCAATGAATTCTAACTATTACAACAAAGCACAAGAAACAAACAAACAAAAAAACCCCAATAAGACAAATTGGGGTTCATTAGAATTTAAAATAAATGAAAAAACAGCCTACTTAATGAAAGGAAATATTTCAAATCAGATAAGAGTTTAAAGTCTAGAGTATATAAAGAACTCCTACATCTTAATAACAAAATTAAAAGAAAAATCAAAACTACAATGAGATACCACATTTAAAAGAATAGCTATGTTTTTTGTTTTTAAAGTGTTAGGATGTGGAGAATTGAAACTGTCGTGCATTCCTGCTTAGGATATAAAATAGTGCAACCGTTATGAAAAACAGTTTGATGGTTTCTCAAAAATTTCATCAATGAATATTGACATGATACAGTAATTCTATTCCTAGGTATATACCCAAAATAATTGAAAATACGAACTCAGATACTTATATGCCCATGTTCATTACAGCAAATTATTCATAATAGTGAAAAAATGGAAACAACCTAAGTGTCCATCAAGAGATGAATGGGTAAACCAAATATGATGTAACATAAATGGAATATTATAGAGCCATAAAAAGAATTGAATATTCTAATTATTCAGCTATAAAAAGAATGAAGATCTGATATATGGTACAACACAGATAAAACTTAAAAACAGTATTCTAAGTCAAAGAAGCCAGACACACAAAGACAAATTCTATGATTTCATATATATGGTCAAATTAATAGAGATAAAAAAAATATAAGTTACCATCCGCTGGAAGAAAGGGTGAATGGAGAGATATTGCTTAACGGGCACAGAGTTTCTGTTTGGCTAATTAAGTTTTGGAAATAGGTAGTGATGATGGTTGCAGAACAATGTGAATGTAATTAATAATACCAAATTGTACACTTATAACTACAATATCATCAAAATGACAAATTTTATGTTTATGTATTTAACTATAACTTTTTAATTTGAAAAAAATAAAATGTGTGAATTTTTGGAAGATCTATATCACTGAGATAATATTTCCACACGGTCAATTAATATGCCATGAAACCACGCATGCATGAAAAATACATTCAAAGGGCAAGACAAATCAACAGGTTTTAATGTAACAACAGAGCATGAACAGTTCAAAAAACTGTCATTTGCTGGGCTGGGGTTATGGCTCAGCGGTAGAGCGCTCACCTCGCACGTGCAAGGCCCTGGGTTCGATCCTCAGCACCACATATAAGTAAATAAAATAAAGTTATTTAAAAAAGTTAAAAAAACTGTCATTTGTCAAGTTTTGAGTAGCAAATAAAAATATTCATAATGATTATAATACTATTCCCTTTCCCAACTATATAACTTTATGGTGCTAAGTTTTGCTCATATACATTAACCAAAATAATATATAATAACTGAAGATAGAAGCAGATTTGAAAGTAGAATTCATGTTAATAGTTTTAAAAAACAGTTGTTTAAAAAAAAGTGTTAATAAGTAGAACTCCAGTTTATTTTAAATATTTTAAAATTTTGTTTTAAATTGCTATTTAGTAAATATCAATAGATTTAACCCACATAAACCTAAGTATTTGAAATCCTCAATAATCTGAGGACTTTAAAGGTGCCCTGAAACAAATAATTTACAAATGAGCAGAATATAAATCTGTTATCAATATTTACCTTCTTAAAAGCACTAAAATACTTACTTATGAGTGACATCTAGTGGTCACTCAAGTTACCAATGGAAGAAATTTTTCTCTCATTGTCATTTGAAGAAACTGCTAATTGCAAATTCAGAACTCAAACCCCTCTATTCTTTTTAAACCCCTCCTCTTTGTTTTTGCAGTGCTGGGGATTAAACACAGGCCTCTGCCTGCTAGGTAAGCGCTCTACCAGACTGAGCTACACCTCCAGACCCCTCAAACCGTTCTATTATTATAAGCAATAGGCAGGGCAGCTAACTACAAAAATTACACATAATGCTTTCAAATACATACTCAAAGTACTGAACCTTCTTAAAAATTCTCATGTGTACACTTTTATTTCACAAACAGCTTTTTAAAACAACACATTTAAAATAGACTTCAGCACTGAAAGAATTTTTATTATGACTTTATTTCTAATCAAATAATCTCTAAGATCATCTCTCAAGCAGTGATACTTGGAACTCAGAAACCATTCTTGACAACAACCTTAACCACAACCACCAAACAATTTATCATTCAAGTTTTCCCAAGATTACATCCGGAATTTCAACTCTGTCTTCTTTCCTTCATCCTTATTGCCTCTATTTAGCTTCAGATTCAATTTGTGCCTGAAACCATGCCTTGTAAAATTCAAATTTTACCATGTTGCTTCCCTATTTAAATCCCTCCAAGGACTGTCCGTTGCTTTTCAGTTTAGGTGTGGCATACTTGGCCTTCCATCACCCCTTTATCTCTTCCTATCTTTAACTTTATGCTCCAGGAGAACAACATATTTTCTCTGTAAAGGACCATATTAAATAGTTTAGGTTTTGTTGGTCATAAGGTCTCTACAGAAACTACCCAAACCTACCACTGTAGTGGAAAAGCAACTGTATGGAAATACATACATTTCCAAACAGTGTCTTTGGGCCATGTTCCAATAGCACTGTTATATAAGAACAGTCTGGTTGCAGTGGTGCACGCCTGCAATCCCAGCGACTCAGGAAGTTGAGGCAGGAGGATTGCAACCTCGTGATCAGCTTCAACAACTTAGTGAGGCCCTAAGCAACTTAGTGAGACCCTGTTTCAAAATAATACATAACGTAAAGGGCTGGGAACACTGCTCTGTGGTAAAGGGACCCTGACTTCCATCTTCAGTAATTCCCCTGCCCAGTCAATAAAAAAGGCTGATGACAAGATTTGGTCTATAGCCATAGTTTGCCAGTCTCTGCCCTTGAATTGCTTACAATTTCTTGCATACATCACACACCAAGGTTTGATAGCAAATGGAATGTGTGCTGTATATTCTTATGTCTTAAAAATTATATCAGTTTTAATTTCCAGTACACTATATTAACAAATATAAATACTCTACATAAATGCCCTTTAAGATTTTCTACAGTTTTTTTTTTTAGAGTAACAAAGGATTCTAAGGTCAGAAAGTTTGATAACTGCTTATCTGTTTCATTGCAATTTTCTCATTCTATAAAAAAGAAAATGAAGGTATATCTTAGTCATGGGCACAAGGTTGGCAGAAGCATATACAATTATTATGCATTGTATATATGTCAGAAGTAGATATTATTTTATGTATGTTTATATATGTCATATTAATTATAGTTTTTTTTTTTTTTTTAGTTTTCGGCGGACACAACATCTTTGTTTGTATGTGGTGCTGAGGATCGAACCCGGGCCGCACGCATGCCAGGCGAGCGCGCTACCGCTTGAGCCACATCCCCAGCCCATATTAATTATAGTTTTAAGTTGCTCCTTATTTAATGCTTTTCTTCTGGCATTAACAGAGACTTAGAAATTTAGAACTGGAAGACTGTTAGAACATTCTATCTACAAACTGACACAACTGAGGCTAGAATTCAAAAAGATGAGTTGTTTTTCTATTAAGGCTGAGTGTGTGGGCCATCTGAACTTCACTTAGTGTGTTTTTTTTCCCCCCTAAAAGCATAAGCAGAACTTGTAAGGTAGATAAATGCTGTAAAGAACAAATGAATTTCACATCTTCAGCATCATTGTTCCTTCCCTTCATGCAGACTGTCTGGAGGTATCAAGGTGCTCACTGTGCGGAGCACTCACCCTCGTCATCGCTACTACTAGAATGGATCTCAGGAGATGAATCAGACTGCGAAGATGAAAATTCTTCTTTCCATTTCTTGCGTTTCTTTGGTGGTGGCTCAGCTTTTACTTTTAGCTGTTTAACTTTGGGTTTCACAGAAGGAGCTTTTGTTGCAGTTTTTGATGCTGGAGGATCAGAAGTTTTACTGCTACTACTTGGCTTAGGCTGAACAGTTCTGTAATGTTACAAACAAACTTCATTAATACACTAAATCTTGTAAGACTAAAATAAATTAGGAAAAAATAGTGAGAATCACAGAAGAAAAAATTATTTAAAAACCCTCACCAACTCTTCCAAACTAAAATATATGCCCAATACATCAATAGTGACTCCCAGGAGGGTGTGGTGGTGCATGCCTCTAATCCCAGCAGGCTTGGGAGGCTGAGGCAGGAATATCGAGAGTTCAAAGCCAGCCTCATTTTATGGACAAAAAAGAGGACTTCAGAAAAATTTCTTCTCTATGTTACAAAGACCTTTTCACTCTAAAATTCAATTATTTTCTGTATACTATATGTTTCCATAAAAGGACTAAGGCAAAGAAAAGAATGGTTATTTCATCACAGTATGAGTTTTCTAGTGTCCACCTCATTCTTTCAAAAGAATCACTATTTCAACAGGTACTAAAATTTTCAGAACTATCTATTGTAACATCAAAAACAAGTCAGGCGAGGCACAGTGGCAGATGCCTATAATCCTAGCAGCTGGAGAGGCTGAAACAGGAGGATAGCGAGTTCGAAGCCAGCCTCAGCAATGGAGGCGCTAAGAACTCAGTAAGACCATCTCTAAATAAAATACAAAATAGGGCTGGGGATGTGGCTCGGTGGTTGAGTGCCCCTGAGTTTCAATCCCTGGTACCAAAAAGCAAACAAACAAATAAATAAACAAACAAATCAGTCTCTTCAACTGATACAATCTTTTTTGTACAATGATATTGCCAAAAATAGGCCTATAAAAATGTAAAAATATTACAAAAGAAAACAAATACCTAATAGTTTGTGAAGGCTTATTTCTTGGTTTTTTGGAACACACACGGACATATTCCTTTTTGTTTGCATTTTCAATGAACTTCACATATATCCTTTTGTATTTAGTCTTTGCATCTCCAAAATATCCAAGGTACTAAGGAAAGAAACACCTTGAATTACATAATTGTACAATCTACACATAAATATTACTTTGTTGTCTGGATTCTCACTTGCATCCTTCATCTTCCCTGAAATGCAGCTCTGGCCAAGCTAGTTTTACCCTGAATAAAAATGATTCTAGGCTCATTTTTGACTGTAAGCCAATCCATATGATTATAAAAGCAATCTCATTTGACAGATGCTTAGCTACTCAAATCTACTGAACAGCTATGAAAGTACAAAAGAATAACTTCTATCAGTCTTCTGGTAACTCAGGATATTTGGTACAATAATCAATACAAGAGCTCACGAGTCCATGTGAAACCTTTAGTCTAACACTAATCCCTTTCCTTTATCTAAAAAAAAAGTTAAGCAACAGTCATTAAATTTTAAATAGCTAGGATTTACTGATTTTATTTTTAAATTACACTATCAGAGTTTCATATACTATGTAGTTCAAATATTTTAAAATATTTAATATAAAATTTATTTAAATCTAAAATCATTCTATATTTTCTCCTGGATCATTGTTGAAATATAGGAAGGCTAACATAAACAAGCATTTTACTTACACTATTTGTGGCTGCAAATTCTCTTTGCCCATCTCGAACTTCTGGAACAAATTTCTGTAATAAAGCTTTTTGTACTTTCCAAATAGCTGGGGGCTCTTTTCCTGTTTTTAAAGCCTCCTGTTGTAAGAAATTATTTATATTTTAGATTTATAGAATATCTTAGAGCTGAAAGAAATATTAAAAACCTCTTCAATCATTTATTTCTAATTACTACTGTATTTCTGTTATAATTATTTTTTTTCCCTTGCAGTGTTAGGATCAAATCCTGGGTTTCGCGCATGCTACGGAAGCATTCTACCACTAAGTTGTACCCCTAGCCCCTAGCAATAACTCTTATAAGCTGGTTATGTTATTCAGTCTCTGCTTAAATTCTTTCAAAAATAGGGAGCTCACTAACACAAGTAGCACATTAACTTTTTGTTGGAAAATCTTCTGCTAATGATATTGTCATATATTATTTATGCAATGTTATAAAAGTATATACATATTTCAAAAGACCAGAAACAAATATGCTAAAGTATTTACAGTAGTTGATTATGAATGGAAGGAATATAGTTATTGAATGCTATGTTTTTGTTCTAACTAATGCCATTCTGCTCTGCTTCAATGTAAGAAGAAAAAAAAAAGATAAAAGCATGGGAGGGGAGGGGAGGGGAAGGGAGGGGGGATAGTAGAGGATAGGAAAGGCAGCAGAACACATCAGACACTAGTATGGCAATATGTAAAAAAGTGGATGTGTAACCGATGTGATTCTGCAATCTGTATAAGGGGTAAAAATGGGAGTTCATAACCCACTTGAATCAAATGTGTGAAATATGATATGTCAAGAACTATATAATGTTTTGAACAACCAATAATAAAAAAAAGATAAAAGCAAAAGCAAGCTAACAAAAATTCAAAAATGTATTATCTTAAGCATGACTAAAATTTTCTTATTTAAAGTTATGAAATTAAGTCTAAATTATATTTTTACATGATAGTCCTGTTATTTTTCTTTAAGCTTTAAAATTATATAAATTACCATTTTCTATAAAAAGTTCTAATAACATATTGAGTTGGAAGCCTTGAAAAACTTAACATTTCAAAACTACGGTAATTACTAGCATCAACTGAATCTGACAGGTCAGAAACACATCACATCAAGATAAAGTTAAAACCATTTTCAATGATTTCCTTTTTCAAAATATCTAACATCTACTAGATATTACACTTAGAATAATTGTAAAAATATAACACTTGTAATGGAAGGTAGATGAATGCTAATGAAGTCATCATGAAGGCTATAAATGCACTGTAAGTGAACTACAACCTTTAAACTTGTGAATGTTCACATCACCTTAAAAGTCTCTATGTCTTCTATCTTTACCACAAATTCATCACGCTCTCTGTATTGGCCTTCTCCTCCACTTTCTGTGTTTTCTTCATCTGTAAAACCTTCTATGGCAACAGTGTCCTGTTCTTTTGCAAACTGTTCTGAAGGAAGATCATCATGATCAACGGCTTTTGGGGGTTCTGTAGAATTTATATTTTCCAGAATGTTTACTGCAGATGAAGTAGATTGGAGAGATTCTTGCTTAACTGTACCCACAGTGGTGGAGGTAGTAGTGGTACTAGGAGTACCGGCAGATGGGCTAGTACTTGCCACCTGTAGGGCTTCTGAAACTAAATAAAGTAAATGCAAATCAGTAATACAAATATTTAAAATTTACATGTTTTGAGTAAAATCTGAACAATTTAAAAAGAAAAGTGTGATTATTTTTGCAATGAAATAGTTGAAGCAGTCAAAACCATTGGAAGAAATTAAGAATAGCTGACAATTTCCAAGAATCAAAGTTGTGAGAACTGAATCTGGATGACAAGAAGATTGCAATGCAAACCTGCACGTATGTATGTATGTAGTATGTATCTTTATCCCCAACTCCACTTTAGGTAGAACAAAGACATATTAAAAGAATAATCACATAAAAGTGATATAGGAAAAGGTCAGGCAACTAAATCTATAAAGAAGTCGTAGAAAATGAAAGGCCAATTAGATGTGGGAGAGGAAAATATCCCCCAAATACTATAAAACAACACTAGAAACAAATGGAGGGAAGGTATAAAGAAATATGTCAACAAATCAAATAACCTAGATGAAATGTGTCCCTAGAAGATACAAACTACTAAAAAGGCCTCAGGAAGAAAGGGAAAATCTAAATAGACTAATATATATATCCATCCATATATCCATCCATCCCCCAGGATAGTAGAAGAGCAAATAAATATATATAAAGTAGTTTAGAAGCATCCTACAAACAACAAGCCAAATGGCTTTAATGATGAATTCTATCAACAGAGAATTAACACCAATCCTTTACAAACTCCAAAAAATAGGAGGAAACAATTCCCAACTCATTTTATAAGGCCATTATTATTCTAATACAAAAACATGAGAAAACTACAGACCACAACATAAGCACAAAAATCCTGAACAAAATACAAGCAAATTTGCTAATATATAAAAAGAGTTATATAGGAGCTAGGGACATAGTGGTTAAGTGCATGGTTAGCAGGCATGAGGCCATGGTTTCAATGCCTAGAACCAAAGAAGGAAAAACAAAAAAAAAGAATCACACAGTCATGACCAAGTGGGGTTTATCTTAGGAATATAGGTTAGCTTAATATTTTCAAATCAATGCTGCCCCCTTGCGGTGACTCTAGACACTAAGGTAGGAGGATCCCAAGTTCGAGGCTAGCCTCTAAAGCTTGGTGAGTCTCTTCCTTGAAATAAAAAATAGAGTTGAACCCAGTGGCACTCTACTACCATATGTGGCTCAGTGGTAGAGTGCCCCTGGGTTCAATCCTAGTACCACAAAAGAGGGGGAAGTCAATCAACACAATATACTATGTTAACAGAACAAAGAACTAAACCAAAGGATCATCTCAACACATGAAATAACACATTTGACAAAATTTAATACCCTTTCATGATAAAACAAACAAAGAAACAAACCTAAAAACAGAAGAGAATTTACCCAAATGATAGAAGATATCTAGAGAAAACTCACTATCACCATACTTAATGTTGAAAACTGGATGCTTTCTCCTAAGAAAGATATTTAAAGAAAAAAAACTACCTCCATTTGTTGATGACAGATCTTGTATATATAGAAAATTCTAAGGAATTTACTAAGACAGAACTAGTAAATGAGTTCAGCAAGACTGCAGGGAACAAGACCAATATATTTAACAATCAAATGTATTTCTATAATACTTAATACTTAAAATACATAATACTTAAAATGAAAAATCCCAAAATGAAAATAGAAACATAATTTACAACAGTACTGAAACAAAATATTTAGGAATAAATTTAAAGAAGTGCAAAGCTTACACTGTAAAAACTAAAAAACAGTGTTGGAAGAAAATTTTAAAGGTCCAACCATATAATTAGGAAAATATCCCATGTTCATGGATCAGAAAACTCCAAAACGGTGTTCAAAGAAAATTTTAAAGGTCCAACCATATAATTAGGAAAATACCCCATGTTCGTGGATTAGAAAACTTAACATTGGGGCTGGGGTTGTGGCTCGGTGGTAGAGCGCTTGCTTAGCATGTGCGAGGCCCTGGGTTCGATCCTTGGCACCACATGAGAATAAATAAAGATATTGAGTCCAACTACAACTAAAAATATATATATATATATATACACATTAAAAAAAGGAAAACTTAACGTTGTTAAGATGGCAATACCCCTCAAATTGATGTACAGATTCAACTCAACCCCTATAAAAATTCTAACTGTATTTTTTCCCCATAAATTGGCACACTGATTCTAAAATTCATGGAAATGAAAGAGACCCAGATAGCTGAAAAACCCAGAATAGTAGAAGAGCAAATTTGGAAGACTCACTTCCAATTTTAAAATGTACTATAAAACTACAATAATCAAGGCAGCATGATATTAACATACACAAATATAGTCATAGTCAAATATAGTCATAAAGTAGTAGAGCAGAAAGACCTTCTGGACTCCTGTATTTACAAAAATTTTCAACAAAAGTACTAAAACCATTAAGTAGGGAAAGAACAATCTTTTCAACAAATGGTGCTTAGACGCCTGGACAGCCACAAAAGAACAAAGTTGGACCTCCACTCATACCATATAGATTTAGATATAGAAGCTAAATTTTTTTTTAAAAAAAAATTTAGTTATAAATGGACACAATCCATTTATGTATGTATGTATGTGGTGCTGGGGATGGAACTCAGTGCCTCATAGGTATTAGGCAAGCAATCTACCACTGAGCCACAATCCCAGCCCCCTAGAAGCTAAAATAATTAAATTCTTAAAGGAAACAGGTGTAAATCTGTTTTTGTTTTTGAAACAGAGTCTCACTAAGTTGTTTAGGGCCTTACTGAAATGTTTAGGCTAGACTTGAACTTGTGATTGTCCTACCTCAGCCTCTAAGTCACTGGGATTACAGGTGTGTGTCACCATGGGTGCCCTTGAGATAAAGTTTTAGAAATGCCACCAAGAGCATATGTGACCAAAGAAAGCAAAACAAACTTCATCCAAATGTAAAACTAATACCATCAAGAAAGTGAAAAGATAACCTACAGAATGGAAAACAATCATAAATAGTAATAATATACTTATCAAAGATTTATATCCAGAATACTAACATAACTCATACACCTCAATAATGAAAAGACAAATAATTTAAAAAATGGGCAAAGGATCTGAATAGACATTGTCCCAAGAAGATATTAAAAATAACCAGCCAGGGGCAGTGGCGCATGCCTGTAATCCCAGAGGCTCTGGAGGCTGAGATGGGAGGATGGCGAATTCAAAGCCAGCCTCAGCAATGGTGAGGTGCTAAGCAACTCAGTGAGACCCTGTCTCTAAATAAAATACAAAACTGGGCTGGGGATGTGGCTCAGTAGTTGAGTGCCCCGGAGTTCAATCCCTGGTGCCTGCCCTCTCTCCACCAAAATAAAAAAAAGCATATGAAAGGCCACTCAAGGAGTCATTAGGTAAATGCAAATCAAAATGAGATACAACTTTTACACCTATAGGATGGCTTTAGTTAGTAATACACATGACAAGTGTCAGCAAGAATGTGGAGTAATTGCAGCCCTCATACAATGTAAATGGGAATGTAAAATAGTACAGGCTCTTTGGGTATCAAGTACAGCCATTCCTCCATTACACATGGACATATGATATGACTGAAGAATTTCACTTCTGGACATGTAGAAAAATAAAAATAAACACACACACAAACTTGTACATGGGGGAAAAAACAAATTTGTACATGGAACTGGGAATGTAGCTCAGTGGTAGAATGCTTACCCTGCAAGTGTGAGGCCCTGGATTCCATTCCTAGCAATGCAAAACAAACGCAAAATCTTGTACATGACTGTTCATAGCAGTGGTATTCAAAATAGCCAAAATTGGGGGGGACCCCAAATGATCATTAAATGATGAATGGATAATCAGGTACTGATACATGGTAGGTACATCATGGATAAATGCTGAAAACATGCTAAATTAAGGAAGCTATCCAGAGAATGTCACCTATTATATGATTTTATATGAAATGTCCAAAATAGTTAAATCTATAAAAAATGAAAATAGATTAGTGGTTGCCTACGGCTTGATAAGGTGTTGGGATTGACTGCTAATGAGTACAGGGAATACAGGCATTTGGGGGGAAATGATGAAAATGTTCTAAAATTAGACTGTGGTGATGGTTACACAATTCTATGAAGCCACTTAGTATATTTTAAATAGGTAGATGTTATGGCAAGTAAATTATAATTCAATACAACTGATGAAAAAACTTTGAGGGCCAGACCTGATAGACAAATCCTAGGCTGAGGAACAAATATAATGTAGCATTCCAGTGGTAATTCTGAATAATACTAATGAAATAAGATAATGATAATATAAACAAAAACAGTACTAAAGACACAAAAGCCAGTGAGCCTATCACTTATACTAACCTATGCAGCAGGGGCATTTGATCATAGGTTAAATTGTAAAAGTTGTTTCTTTTAAAAATGTGAATTCTACTTGCCTAGAGTGATAGAGAACTGAGAGAGAATTAAAGCAGACCTCAGAAACACATTCTAAAATACTTCTCAGCTTAAGTAAAGCCCTGATTTTTGTTATCAGCTAGCCAACCTGTTCTCTTACCCAATTAAATCTATCCCTAAACCAGTTAAGGGAAAAGTCCAGTTGAGAAAGTATAGATGAATAAGTTTATCTGATATTAGAAGTCCATACTATAGAATTTTATCCAAATGTAATGTATCTGTAAAACTATAATTACACTATAATACTTTCTACCACAAAAATCGGTATATAAATGTACACTGACTTGTGACAGGTTCTAAATATTAGACATTTCTCACATTACAATAATTGTGAATCCAAAAATAGTATTTCAAATTTTAATGAAAAAGAATGTTCTGTTGGGTGGATATAGCATTTAAAGATTATTTGTGCATGGATCCATGAATAAATAGTACTTACTATGACAGGTTTTACAATATTTTATTTTTGTCCATTTTTATTGAAAAATAATTGAGAAACTGTGTTCATATAAATAAAGAATAAAAGGGATTTTTTTAAAAATAGCAATGACAATGCATTCTACAAATATCCCCCCCTTCCCGCTTTTTTTTTTTTCTTTTCTTTTTTCTGCAGTGCTAGGGATTGAACCAAGGTCCTTATGCACACTAGGCAAGTATTCTATCCCCAAGCTATATATCCAGTCCTGGGAAATACTTTCTAAGTCACATGGCAAAACAAATCCCATAGCTATCTACAGAGATAGCTATTAGCAGACCCCGAGAGAAATAAATTATAAACAACATGCTTTAGCCAGATGCAAAAAGAGGATATATGACCCCCCAAAAGATAAAAGGTATAAGAAGGAATGAAGGGTAAAGTGCTAAATACATAGGTAAATCTCAACAAGTGCTATTTAAAACACTATTAATGATGCCTTGAGTATAAATATGTAGTAACAGTAATATTTAAGATAGAAGGAGAGTAAATGAGCTTGTCAATGTTCAAAAGACAGTATTGCCTAAGAAGATACTGACAGATTTTGAGAAGCTGAAAATGCATATTGTAACCAGGAAAAGAACAGAAATACTTCACCCAAACAATCAAAAGGGTGGGAAAGAATGAAACAAGTGAAAGAAGACTGATCATGTATTGACACTTCTTTGGTTTTGTTTCTCCAAAGTGCTAGGAATTGAATGCAGAGCCTCATGCATGAACCATGGGCTATACCCTCTCCCTCTATGGATAGTTACTGAAACCAAGTGATACATGAGTTTATTTCATCATGCTAATTTCTCTACTTTTATGTTTAAAATTTTCCATTATAAAAAATTAAGCAGGTCTCTCTCTGCTTCCTGGTGCTATATCCTGAGCTGCATTTCTCCAGCACACTCTTCCACTATGATGTTCTTCTGCCTCATTTAGAGCACAAAGCAATGAAGCCAGCTGATTATGTACTGAAATTTCTGAAACCCCAGAAACAGAGTTTCACGTTTCCTTTAATTGGTGGGAAGCATGTAAACTGATCGGTGGTGAATGTAAGTCAATGTGGCGAGTGGTAAGTGGGGAGTGCTAGGGACTGAATCGGAGTGGGTTTGTTCCATGCTTTTGTATTTATGACAGGGTGTATACTGCTGTTCTGTGTAACAAAAAAGAATAAAAAATAAAATAAAACAGCATTGCTGAAAGGATGGGAAA
This sequence comes from Marmota monax, assembly GCF_021218885.2. NCBI lineage: Eukaryota > Metazoa > Chordata > Mammalia > Rodentia > Sciuridae > Marmota > Marmota monax. The sequence goes on along the minus strand of NW_026692072.1, from coordinate 69,122 downwards.
GAATAAAATATGGAATGGAATTTAACAAAATCACATTACATGCATATATAAATGTGCCACAGGGAATTTCACCTTTATGTATGTGGAAAATACCAATTAAAAATAAATAAGTAGCTGGGCAAGGAAGAGCAATCGAGTAGAGAAAGGAGAATAGGGGGAGGGAAGAGGGGAGAGAGAGTGGAGGGAATGGTGACTGAAATAAAATTCCATGCATGTATGACTTTGTTAAAATGAACCCACTATATATTATAATGCTCTAATAAAAAAAGTAAAAATAAGAAAGCATATATCCAAAGCTAAAAAAAAGTCAGTGTAGTCATGGAGAATTTAGGTTGTCATACAGTGCAAGGCCTACAACTGGATGCTGTATAAAAGAATGTGACTGGAAGAATTTTAAGCAATTGAAGACACTGAGACTCAAGAACAGTACCCATCTTAATTACTTCTCATTATTTCGTTAGTTTTCATTACTTCATCCATGACCTAGTATTTCTGTGTGTGAATGTCTGTAATGAATAAAAAATTAATTAAAATATTATTTTAAAAAGTTAAACAGGGTTGGGAATACAGCTCAGTGGTAAAGTGCATACTTTTATTAGTATGTGTGAGGTACTGGGTTTAATTCCCAACACATACACACACACACACGTTAAGCCAAAAAAAAAAAAGTGTAACTTCTAAATTAGTTGAGGGAAATTTATTGATATTGTACAATGTCCTTTATAATGAGTTTTAAAACACACTAAACAGAAGTATAGTGTATAGTGATGCATACTAAAGTGGGAAATTTATATATAAAAAAAAAAAAAGCTAGGGAATGCTGGGCATTATGGCACAAGCCTGTAATTCCAGCTACCTGTAATTCCAGCTACAAAATAAACTGAGGCAGGAGGATCCAAATTTGAGGCCAGTTTTGGGCAACTTGGTGAAACCCTGTCTCAAAATAAAAAAGCAGTAGCGCTCTTGCCTCAATGTTCAAGGCCTTGAGTTCAATATCCAATACTGTCCCCACCCCACCCCACCTCCCAAAAAAAAGAGAAAGAAAAGCAGAATATCATCCAAATCAATTAGTGATTAGTGGTTAGCTCTAAGGGTTATGAGTGGGTATTAAAACTCAATTTATTTTTGTATTTTCTTGCTTTCCAATTAATGGAATTTAATGCCACAAATTTTCTTCTTTGTTCCTCATTCTGGCCACATCCCATTAATTTCAATGCTCCACCCTCCATTCCAAGCAATATGTCATTTTGGTTTTGGCTTCCTTTTTAGCCAAGATTTAGAAAGGTGGATATTTCTTTCTTTTTTTCTTTTGCAAATATATGAAATTACTGCATGGTGGTCAGAGAATATGACTTGAATAATGTCTGCAATTTTCAAATTTATGGAAATTCTTTTGTATACTTTTAACTTTGTTATATTTCCATATGTGAGTTACATTTCACAAGAAAAACATGTTTTGAAAGAAAACACAGATATGGAAAAACACTGAAAAATGTGAACAATGGTATTTTTAGTACGGCAATGTTAGAAATCATTAAATGAGTAAAAGAATATTTTTATTATGTTAATAAGAAATTTAACTGTAGCAAAATTTTATGCACCTACTTATGAGTTTAAAACATAACAAGTAAACAGTATTAGAAAAACAATAAAACATAGTGGGAAACTTTAACACACCTTTCTCAGGAATCAACAGATCAAGCAATCTAAAAATAAATAAGGATAGAGAGGATTTTAAAAATCTTTTTATTATTATAAAATTTTAAAGATACACAAAGTAGAGAATACAAATCTTCATGTACTACATAACTCAACCTTAACAAGCATAAACATTTTGTTTCTTAGGGTTTTTTTTTTTGGAGGATAGGAGGTTGGTATAGGGGATTGAACAAAGAAGAGCCTTGCCACTGAGTACATCCCCAGTACTATTTTATCTTTGAGACAGGGTCTTGCTAAATTGCTGAGGCTGGCCTTGAACTTGTGCTCATCCTTCCTCACTCCCAAGTTGCTGGGATTACAGCTGTGTATCCACCACAAACTTAAAAAAAAATTTTTTTTTTAGTTGTTGATGACCTTTATTTTATTTATTTGTATGCAGTGCTGAGAATGGAACCCAAGACATATGATAGGCAAGCGCTCTACCACTGAGCCACAACCCCAGCTCTACCACAAACGTTTTTGATATACTTGTTTTATCTATCACTGTGTGTCTGTAAAATGCAAATCCCAGACATGTTATCCTCCTCCAAAATATAATACATGTATAGCTGGGCACAATGGTGCATGCCTGTAATCCCAGTGGTGGGGGAGGCTGAGGCAGGAGGATCACAAGTTCAAAGCCAGCCTCAGGAAAAGTGAGGTGCTAAGCAACCCAGTAAGGCCCTGTCTCTAAATAAAATACAAAATACAAAATAGGGCTTGATATGTGGCTCAGTGGTTGAGCGCTCCTGAGTTCAATCCCCAGCACCCCCCACCCCAATAGTAATATACATACATTTTCTTATATAACTGCATGTCATTTATTATGCTTAAAAATTTAAAAAGACATAAAGAATTTGAACAATGTTATCTATACTTAGTACTTGAGAAGAATTTATCAAAATTAAACATTTAACAACCCACTAACAAAATTTTGATCAACTTCTAAACATGGACATATTCCCTAAACAAAATGTGAATTAATTTTTTAAAATAACAAACTACTTTTAACAGAGAAGAACACCTGCCCATTTCTCACAACTCCTGGGTTAAAAAGGAAATCAAAACTAAAATGAGAACTGAACAGACACTTCTCTGAAGAAGATATACAAGTGATCAAAAAATATATGAAAAAAAAGTGTTCAACATCATTAGTAATTAGAGAAATGCAAGTCAAAACTACTCTAAGATTCCTACATGTACCTAGGGTAATGATGTCCATCTCATTCCACCATCTTTCCTATCCTTATAAACCCTTCCTTTCCCTCCCCATTGCCCAATCCAGAGTTCTTCCATTCTTCACATTCTCCCCACCTAATCATAGATCAGCATCCACTAATCAGAGAAAACATTCAGCCTTTAGTTTTTTAGGATTGGCTTACTTCGCTTAGCATAAAATTCTCCAACTCCATCCATTTACCTGCAAATGCCATAATTTTATTCTCTTTTAATACTGAGTAATATTCCATTGTGTGTATACAACACAGGATAGATCAAGCTACATCAAGGGGCGGAAAGGGGGAAAGATAGCCAGATATATTCAAGTTCTACCAAATTCCTATTATATAGGGTAAACTTTTTTTCAAAGCTTAGACAAACATGAAAACTTTGCCATTTTAATCTGGAAGACTGATTTAATCTTGACTACAAAAATAAACAAAATTAAGACTGAAACACACAAAACAAAATAAACCACTATAAACTAATCCATTTATGAGCCTAAGGATAAAATATTAACAAGGTAAATCTTGTAATGGATTAAAATAACTCATCATGACCAAGCACAGTTCATGGCAGAAAAAGTTTAGAAAGATTTTGTATTAGGAAACCAAGTAATAACATCACAGTACAGATTAATGACAGGGGAAAAGCATTTATCAGAAAAGCTCCAGGGCTGGGGATGTGGCTCAAGCGGTAGTGCGCTCACCTGGCATGCGTGCGACCTGGGTTCGATCCTCAGCACCACATACAAACAAAGATGTTGTGTCCGCCAAGAACTAAAAAATAAATATTAAAAAAAAATTCTCTCTCGCTCTCTCCCTCTCTCACTCTCTTAAAAAAATGGCATTTATACATAATGGAGTATTACTCTGCATTAAAAAATGACAAAATCATAGAATTTACAGGGAAATGGATGGCATTAGAGCAGATTACGCTAAGTGAAGCTAGCCAATCCCTAAAAAACAAATGCCAAATGTCTTCTTTGATATAAGGAGAGTAACTAAGAACAGAGTAGGGTCGAAGAGCATGAGAAGAAGATTAACATTAAACAGGGATGAGAGGTGGGAGGGAAAGGGAGAGAGAAGGGAAATTGCATGGAAATGGAAGGAGACCCTCAGAGTTATACAAAAGTACATACAAGAGGAAGTGAGGGGAAAGGGAAAAATAATACAAGGGGGACAAATGAATGTCAGTAGAGGGGGCAGAGAGAGAAGAGGGGAGGGGAGGGGAGGGGAGGGGAGGGGAGGGGAGGGGAGGGGAGGGGAGGGGGGATAGTAGAGGATAGGAAAGGCAGCAGAACACAACAGACACTAGTATGGCAATATGTAAATCAATGGATGTGTAACTGATGTGATTCTGCAACCTGTATATGGGGTAAAAATGGGAGCTCATAACCCACTTGAATCAAAGTGTGAAATATGATATATCAATAACTATGTAATGTTTTGAACAGCCAACAATAAAAAATTAAAAAAAAAAACCAAAAAACAAAACAAAACAAAAACAAAAACAACAAAAAAAATCAGAAAAGCTCCAAAAAGTGACAGGCTGGGTGTGGTGGCACACACTGGTGCAATTCCAGTGGCTGAGGAGGCTGAGGCAGGAGGACCATGGGTTCAAAGCCAGCCTCTGCAAAAGCAAGGTGCTAAGCAACTCAGTGAGACTCTGTCTCTAAATAAAATACAAAATATGGCTGGATATGTGGCTCAGTGGTTGAGTGCCCCTGAGTTCAATCCCTAGTACCAAAAAAAAAAAAAAAAAAAAAAAGCAACCGACAAACTGGTGTAATAGCACAGGGCTGTAATCCCAGAGACTGGAAGGCTGAGGTAAGAAGATCACTAGTTCAAGGCCAGTGTCAGCAACTAAGTGAGGCCCTAAGCAATTTAGCAATACCCTGTTTCAAAAAGAAAAAGGAAAAAAAGAGGGGAGGGTTTGGGATGTGGCTCAGTGGTTAAGTGCCACTGGGTTCAATCTGAGGAGCCAAAGGAAAAAAGCAACTGACGAAATTGAATAACAATTGTTTATTTTTTTGGTTGAGTAAGGGAGTACTGGAAATTAAACCCAGAGGAGCTTTTCCTGAGTGCCCCTGTGTTCAATCCCTAGTACCAAAAAAAAAAAAAAAAGAAAGAAAAAAAGTAGACTTCAGAATAAGAATTATTACCAAGCAAGAATTAATCTTAAATGTGTATACATCTAAAGGCAGCTCAAAATATAGAAAATAACTGAAAGTAAAAGACAAATCCACAAACGTACTTGGTGATTACAACACTATCTCAGTTATTAAAAATAGATAATCAGCAAAGTGAACAACACTAACAACCAACTTAATCTAATGGACACTTATAGAATAATCTATTCAATAACAAAATACATACTCTTTTAATGTATATGGAGAACACACCAAATCAACCATATTCTGGGCTACAACGCAAACATATTTAAATGCATTGCAATCTCACAATGTATATTCTCTGATCTTAATGGAATTTAACCAGAAATCAATGAAGGAAAGGCATCCAGAAAATCCTCACATATTTGAAATTTAAACAATCTAATCTAAAGAGCTTATGAATTGAAAAAGCAGCATTAAAGGAAAAATTTCAAATTCTGAACTAAAGAAAATAAACATACAACATATCCAAACTGGTGAGAGGTACCTAAAACAATGCTTACTGTAGCAAAGAAATACCAAAAAGAAAAATACTAGAAAAGAGCAAAATAAACTAAACCAAACAGAAGAAATAATGAAAACAGCAGAAATCAATGAAATTGTCAACAAAGGAGAAATGTTGGTGAAATTAAAGCTGATCTTTGGAAGTGATCAATAAAATCCATAAAATTTTGTGCACACTGACCAAGACAAAATGAGAGAAGATGCAGATTACTAACATCAGGAATGAAAGATGGAGAATCACTACAAAGCTACAGACACTACAAAGATAATGGCAGAAATGTCACCAGCAACAACTCTATATCCGTAAATTGGATATATTGATAAAATGAACCAGTTCCTTGAATGATACAAACTACTAAAACTATAGTCAAGAAGAAATAGACAAAATGAACACTTCTATTAATGAAAGAACTGAATTCATAAACTTTTTTACTGATAAAGAAAACTCCAGGTCCAGATGGTTTCATTGGCAAAATTGACCAAACATATGTGGAAGAAATAGTACCACTCACCCCAATCTCTTGTACAAAATAGGAAAGACAGGGAAACTCCCCACCCATTTGTGAGGCCAGCAATAACTTGATACCAAAACAGAAATGGGCATTAGAAAAGAAAATTACAGATAACTGTCATGAACACAGATAAGAAAAATCCTCCAAAAATATTAGAAAGTTGCATCCATCAATGTTTTTTTTTTTTTTAAGAGAGAGAGAGAGAGAGAGAGAGAGAGAGAGAGAGAGAGAGAGAGAATGAATGAGAATTTCAATATTTATTTTTCAGTTTTTGGCGGATACAACATCTTTGTATGTGGTGCTGAGGATCGAACCCGGGCAGCACGCATGCCAGGCGAGCGCGCTACCGCTTGAGCCACATCCCCAGCCCATCAATGTTTTTTAAAAGATGATGTATGGGGGGAGGGCTGTGGCTGTGGCTCAGTGGTAGAGCACTCACCTAACACATTCGAGGCCCTGAGCTTGATCCTCAGCACGGTGTAAGAATGAATGAATGAATGTATTGTGTCCAACTACAACTGAAAAATATTTATTTATTTATTTATTTTTATATACATGGCAATAGTGGAATGTATTATACACTCATTAGATGACATATCATAACCAGTGGAGTTTATCTAGAGAATACAAGTCTGAGAATATATTTAAAAACTGATCAGTGTAATTAACTATAGAGACAGACTAAATAAGAAAATAAGACCATCTCAACAGATGAAGGAAAGGCACTTGAAAAAATTCAACCTCTATGAATTATAAAAAGTGTCAGCAGGAGCCAGTATTGCCTGCCAAGCACACAGAAGGCCCTAGGTTCCACACAGCAAAAAGGAGAAAGAGAGAGAGGGAGAGGGAGGGAAAAGGAGAGGAAAGGGGAGGGGAGTGACTTTCTTATTTACAGATATCATCATTATCTGGAGACAAAATCCTATAGAATCTACAAAAAGAAAAAAGAGAAAGAAAAAAAAATCCTAGAATAACGAGTTGTACAAATCCACATGAATTAAGATCAATATGCAAAACTCAACTGTATTTTTTATAATCTACCAATGGTTTATTTATAATCTACAGTAAATAATTGGAATTTGAAAATTCTGGGAGGCTGAGACAGAATTCCAACTTTGAGGCCAGCCTCAACAACTCAGCAAAACTCAGTCTCAAAATAAAAAGAACTGGGGATGTAGTTTGGTATAAATCACCCCTGGGTTCAATCCCTAGTCCCTGACCCCAGCAAAAAAAAATTCAAATTGCTGCAGATTCAATGAAATCATAATCCAGCAGGCAAGTTTTTATTTAGATTGTTATATAGCTTAAAGATGTATTTCTTTTGTAAAGATCAACACATTAATTTTATGGCATTACAATCTTATCTGTGACTTTGTTCTCATTGATTGATATAAAACAATTTTAAGCTTTTTAAAAATTTAATCCCTGTGAGCAGTTATATAATTATTTTGTTTTTGTTTTGTTTCTAGGGTGTTTTTATTTTTTGCAGTATCGAAGATTGGGCCCAGGGTCTCATACATGCCAGGAAAATTCTCTTAACAATGGGCCACACCCCCAGCCCTTTCTTTCTTTTTTTCTTTTTAAGACAGAGTCTTGTTAAATTGCCAAAGGTGGCCTAGAAATTGGGATACTTCTGCCTCAGCCTCCTGGGTACTGGAATTATAGGCATGGCACTGTACCTGGCCACATGGCAGCAATGAAAAGCAAAAAGAGGTCATTAGTGGAGAAAGAACAGTTTTTTCAATAACTGGTTCAGGAAAACTTGAACTTCCAAGTATGAAATAGGTTAACTTCAACCCACATCTCAGGCCATGTCCAATACCAAATCAAAATGAATCACAGACCTAAACATTAATAAGATTCAAAACAAATCACCTCAAAATATGACTTTAGGAGACCAGAATAGGCATATAAATTATTTTGAGAAACTAGAGACCAAAGAAATTCTGAAAAGTAAATATTTTGATGAGAAATTTATGTATCAAAATGGAAAGGAAGTATCCTTCTCTGTACCAGGAAAAAAAAAAAAAGGATGACAAAGTTACTAGATATATTTAATCAATGGAAAAGACACAAACTCAAACCTGCAGAACAAGGGCTAGGGATATAGCTTAGCTGGTAGAGTGCTTGCCTTGCATGCACAAGGTCCTGGGTTCAATCCCTAGCAATACATACACACCGCAGAAAAAGCCTCACAAATAAGAAACTTGTTTAAAAGGGGCTTTTCTGACCATCTCTTTTTAATATGGCCTTTCTCCATACTGATTCAGAGAAAGATGATACTTAACCTGTGTTTAAATGCTTTCTTTTGAGATCCATTCTAGAGATTTGCTCATTTTGAGATAGGAATTTGGGGATACAGAGAAAGGGAAGCACCCAAGAACCACTGGAATGAAGCCTATACGCCTGAACCGTTGGAATGCCAAATAAGCAACCTGTAAGCAATCCAGCACACACCCTCGCCTGCACAAAGTAGCAAGATAAGAGGGCAATGTGCAAGCTCTAGAAAAACTGGCTTAAAATTGCTTAACTCCTCCCTGACTCCACCTGTCCAGTCCCTAACTACTGTCCCTCAGTAAATATTAACACCCAGACCAAAGTGTTGTTTCTTAATCCAGAGATAGTGCACATTCATCCTTGAAAGCATCTCTGGTCTTCTAAATCATCTCTTGTCTGTGCCTCTGACACGTTCTTAAATTATTTTCTGCACTGTCAAGAATCTCACTCATCCTGAGTTCAGGTCCTCCTTTCTGGGAATTCCTTGGACCTCCTCCAGAAATGATTTCTCTAGGCTTTTTTGGGGAACAAACATGAGGTATAATTGTTAATAAGTTTGTTTTTCTCTTGTTAACCTATCCTTTGCTACAGGCGCTAACAGCTAAAATCTATGAAATTTTCCTGTTGAAATATAAAATACTAAACTTGTAGGAAAAAAATTTTGTGACCATGGGCTTCGTATGATACAAAAAAAGCATAATTATAAAAAGAAAAATTGTTAAACTAGAGCTTATCATAACTTGAAACTTTTGCTAACAATGCCAAGAATGATGGCACACACCTGTAATATCAGTGACTCAGGAGGCTGAGGCAGGAGGATTCCAAGTTTGGTGTCAGCCTAAGCAACGTAGTGTCAAAATAATATAGAAAGGGCTGGGGATATACTTTGGTGGTAGAACACCCCTGGGTTCAATCCCCAGTACTGGACAAATCACAGAGAACTAGAAATGAGCCAGACTCCAAAACATATAAAGAATTCTCAAAACTCAAAATAAGAATAAAAAGACCAGCTGGGTGTGCTGCTTCACACCTGTAATCCCAGTGACTCAGGAGACTGGAGTAGTTTGAAGCTACTAGCCTCAGCAACCTTGCAAGACCCTGTCTAAAAATAAAAAATAAAAAAGACTGAGGAGTGTTGCTTAGTGGTAGAGTGATTGCCTACCACATGAACCTCAAATACCTGCTTTATGTTATGTCAAAGAAACCACATTATAAAGACTACATATTGTATGATTCCATTTATATGAGAAAACAATATGGAGAAAGAATAAATCAATGAATGTCTGAGGATGGGGGTAGGAGTGATTAAAAAGGCACAACATAAGAAAAGTTGGGGGTTGACTGTTATAAAACTATGTTTTTATCAAAATGCACAGAATTGTACATAAATTTTATAGTATGGAAACTTAAAAATACAGTATCCATGGTGATATTTGTAAAATGTAAAAATAAGAGAAAAGGGGTGGGGAGATTAGCTCTTATTAAGAATACTAAAACTGGGGCTGAGGTTTAGTTCAGTGGTGGTGTGCTTGTTTTACACTTATGAGGGACTGGGCTCAATTCTCAGCACCACATAAAAATAAATAAATAAATAAAGGTATTGTGTCCATCACAACTAAAGATATTAAAAAAAAAAAAACAACAACACTAAAACTAGGGGCTGGGATTGTGGCTCAGTGGAAGAGTGCTTGCCTAGCATGTGTGAGGCATTGGTTTTGATACTCAGCACCACATAAAAATAAATAAATAAAAATAAAGGTATAAAAAATACTACAACTAGTGCTTGTAGCTGTAGCACTTGCCTATCAGGCATTAGGACATGGGTTCAATACGCAGCAATAGTGTTGGGGGAAGCTAATTAATTTAACAAAACAAATACTAATTTTAAAAAATAATGGATGAGAGATTATTGGGAAACAAGACACCTAAAAAGTGACAAAAATTGCCCACATTCCCTACTGCTTCCTATTGAATACTAAGAAAACAATATATTTCACAACAGAGAGATCTGACAGTAAATACCTTAAGTAGAAATTGAATGTCGCCAACCTGACATGATATACCTCAGATACTAACATATGAAGGGTACAATATTACTACCAATGTTGTTGCCAGAAGCATTTATCCTAAACCCAAACTTCTATATCCAATTCTCAGTTATAGGAAATTCAGAAGACAAAGGAAAATGTTAAATGACAGGAGGAAATAATCAGAGAAATGTAGAATATGAGACATTCTTTAGGAAAACTCTTCTTGTGTATGTGTAGTATATTTGCGTGGGGCTAGGGAGTGTTACTTGAACCCAGGAGCTTAATGCCTTTGAGCTACAACCCCAGCCCTTTAAAAAAATTCTCTAAAGGCTGGGATTGTGGCTTAGCTGTAGAGCACTTGTCTAGCATGTGCAAGGCCCTGGGTTTGATCCTCAGCACCACATAAAAATAAATAAATAAAATAAAGATATCGTGTCAAACTATAACTAGAAAGTAAATATTTTAAAAAAATCTTTAAATTTGGAGACAGGGTCTTGCTAAGTGGCCCATGAAGGCCTTAAACTTGCAGTCATTGTGCCTCAGCCTCCCGAAATGATGGGATTATAGGCATGAGTCACTGGGTTGAACAAGAAAACTCTTCTTGATTCTTCAATAATTCAGTGTGGAGTCGGGTGCAGTGGTGCACACCTATAATCCTAGCAACCCAGGAGACTGAGGCAGGAGGATCACAAGTTTGAGGCCAGCCTCAGCAAGTTACCCAAATCCTATTTCAAATAATAGAAAGGGCTGGAGATGTAGCTCAGTGGAAGAATACACTCCCTGGATCCAAAAATAATAATAACAATAATAATGTGGGAGGTGGGGAAGCAGACTGTGCTATAGGCTAAAGAAAACTAAGGAGATACAACAATAAAATATGGTAGTGAACTCTGACTGGATCCTAAATCTGTCTCAAACATCTGTCACTGTTCTCTCCCCCTAGTCTTTAAAGCCTAAGGAGTAGAACGGCCCAAATGCTAGGGCAATGTAATAGCACTTGCAGTTTCTATACAGCTTGCTCAAACATCAAAAATAGTTCCTTATAAAACTATTAATTAAAAAAAAAATCCTGCCAGGGCTGGGGTTATGGCTCAGCGGTAGAGCTCCTGCCTTGCACATGTGAGGCACTGGGTTCAATTCTAAGCACCACATAAAAATAAATATTGTGTGCATCTTTAAAAAATATCTTAAAAACAATAACAACAAAAAACAAACAAAAAACACAATCCTTCCAAAATGCCTAATAGGATTTGACATACTGATTCTAAAGTTCTTTGATTAGAAAAATCTAATAATAGTGAAAAGAACCGTAAAAAGAAGTAACTGCAGAGGACTTAATGCACTGACATATTGTTGAAGAGAGAACAGACAACTAGATCAGTGGAAAAAGAATAAAGTTCAAAAATAGACCCCCAAGTGTGAGAATTTAGTTACCAAAAGTGATTTTTCAGACAAATAGGGGGAAATGGACTAGACAATAAATGTGTTTAAATAATTTAACATCCATTTTGGGGGAAAATGCTAAATCCTTACAATATCCCACAACCTCAAACAAATTTCATAGGCAAGGAGTTAAACAAAACAAAATTAAAACCTAAAGTTTTTAAAAACACTTCAAGAACCATAAAAAACAAACCAAAGGACTCCTGCATTTCATTTTTAAGCTTAAAACACATTTCAGCCAAATGCATTTTATTCACAGAGATACAGACAAACTGAAAGGAAACAACATTTTTGGTTTCACTATGTTCTTGAGCTCTGGGGTTTCAGTCACCTATGTCCTTAACAGTTTACTTTGCACTCCTAGAGCTCCTCCAGGAAGTCCAAGCTGAATGCTATTTAGTTGGACTCCACTCTGAAGAAATATATCATTTACTTTGAATGATATACTTAATTGTAACTAGAAATTGTAACCTCTAATATTCTGTTCCACTGGCTAGGTCATATTGTTCGGTATTTGACACAGATTCAGAAACATTTTAATAGTTGTGGAGACCAGGCTGTACCCTGCTCTGAGTCCATTTTATAAAGCAAGAGTTTGCCATGAGTTACTCCATTTTGAGTACAAGTGCCAAGGTAGAATGACTCTATACTGTTTGTACAAGTAAACCACCATCATCTGCATAGCACAATCATAAATCACAAACAGATAAATTAATCATGCTAATAAAAATGACCACCTGGAAACTTACTAAACTAAATCAGAAGCACATAGCTGTGTAAACATATTAAATTGATATCAGAAAAACGAGGCCCACAAGCCTACCAGAATCACCAGACATAATCCCCATACTGAAACCCATAGAGGAAGAAGCACCCTGTTTTAGTCAGCTTTTTTGTTATGATCAAAACACCAGACAAGAACAAGGTAGAGGAGACAAAGTTTATTAGGTGCTCATGGTTTCAGAGATCTCAGTTCATAGATGGCTGTCCAACATCATTGCTCTGGGCCTGTGTGGAGGAGGAAAGGAACTATAGACATGGCCACTAGAAAGAAGATTAGACAGAGCTCTGCTTACCAGGGACAAAATATATACTCCCACATGCATGCCCCCAGTCACCCACTTCCTCTAGCTACTCCCTACCTGCCCATATTTACTACCCAGTTAATCTATACATACATATATATATGTGTGTGTGCATGTATGTATAAAGTGTGATGTGTGACTCGAGTGTTATAGATATTAGTAATAGCTGGAATCAAAGAACTTGCGCTTGCTGGGTGCAGTAGCACATATCTGTAATCCTAGTGGCTTGGGAGGCTGAGGCAGGAAGATCAAGAATTCAAAGCCAGACTCAGCAACTTAGCAAGGCCCTAAGTAACTCAGCAAGACCCTGTCTCTAGATAAAATATAAAAAAGGCTGGGAATATGGCTCAGTTGTTAAGTATCCCTGGGTTCATTCAACCCCTGTGCCAACCACCCCTGCAAAAGAAAACCAAAACTTCCTGTGCTTATCCTGCTCATGGCTACCCAGTGACCCACAAGTACTCAATGAATTAAAACTGATGGAAGTGATATACCTTATGAATATGTTGGTAAATTCTGACATTGTAGAAAGATGCAAATATGTCAGGTCTACGTTAATGGCATAGCTCACACTTGATAGTTCTGCAAAAACTAGTTTTATACTGCAACTGGATTCAATTTGAAGAGAGTAGGGAACTGTGAAAACAGTGACCATTCCTAGTTCCAAAATTGAAGCAGATTTTCCCTTTCTTTTATATTCCATTTGTCAGTTTTTATTGTTGTTAAATTTGAAGTGCTAGAGATCCAATCCAAGGCCTCACATGGTAAGCCAGTGTTCTGGCACTGAACTACATTCCCAGCCCTCCACGTCATTTTAATGCAAATATAGAAATCAAAGTGTTATAGGACTGTGCTCCATCTTGCCTAAAAGAGGACAGGAGATAATTTAAATTAATCTTAGATAAGATTTCATAGTTTTGTTTTTCTTTTCATAATCCAGTGATTGATGTATATTTATTAATTTAATTCAGTACTGGGGATTGAACCCAGGGTTGCTTTACCACTGAACTATATCCCCAGTACTTTCTATTTTTTTTATTTTGAGATATATTCCTACCATCCCTGACCTCCCCCACCACTTTTTAAACTTCTTACTTTCCAAAGAATCATGGAATTTGGAGGACCACAGGCCCATAATACTCTGTGACTTCACTGAAACTGTCAAAATTCAGAATTCTAGTCACAAAATTTAAAAGAGCGAAATCGAGGAACATAACTTAACTCATACTCCACTTTTTCCCCCCAGAGCTGAGGACTGAACTCAGGGCCTCAAGCATGTTAGGCAAACTCTATTATCCCTGGCTTGCACCCCTATCCCTTTTTATTTCCTTTCAAGACAGTTGCCCAGGCTGGCCTCCAATTTGAGATCCTCCTGCCACCTGCCTCCAGATACTTGAGAAAGTGTAAGCCACCCTGCCTGGCTGTTACTTTTTAAATTTTGTTTTGGTACTGGAGACTGAACTCAGGGATTTGCACATGCTCAGTATGTGCTGTATCACGGAGTTACATACCCCCAGTCCTCACTTTTCTTTTAAATAACTTCATGCATTTAACAGCCATTTATTAAGCATCTACCATATTTCAGGCTTTCAAGGACAAAGATGAACATAGTATGATAACTAAAAAAGTGTCCTTTTCTGTACTAATGCTTTACATCTCTGAATCTTCTCAAAAACCCTAGCAGAGGCATAATGTATATTGTTATCTGTTATATTTTAGATTTGGAATGTCCCCCAAAGGCTTATGCATTAAAGGTTTGATCCTCAATGCAGCAATATTCAAAGGTAGGGCTTTAGGTAAGTAATTGAATCATGACAACTATGAACTCATGAATGGATTAACCCACTGATGGCTTCATAATTGAACCGACTATTGGGAGATAGTGAAGACCACTGGAGGTCATGCCCTATTGGAGGAAGGTCACTGGGGGCATGCTCTAGAAGACTGCATCTTATCCCTGGTGTCTGTGTGTCTGTCTCTTTATCTTCTTTTCCTTTCCTTCTTTGCTTCCTGGATGTCATAAGGTGAGCAACTCTGTTCCACCATGATGGTTATTCTACCTCACCATAGGCCATAGCAATGAAGCCTGCTCACCATGGACTGAAACCATAAACCAAAACACATCTCTCCTCCTGTAAGTTTTTCTCTTAGGCATTTTGTCACAGCAACAAAGTGCTGACTAACACAGTCAGCTGTTTACAGATAAGGAAATGTCCCCATTTTACAGATAAGGAATATGTCTGAAGTTACATAGAATTAATTTAAACCTCAGGTGATTTAACTCCAAAGCTCAAATTCTTAACTATAACCCTTTGCTGGCCTAAAGGAACACATACTTATAATGAATTATCTGCTGGACTGAAAAATGGAGAAAAAAATAGTGTAAGTAAAAATATGTTCAAAGGTTCACAATTGTATAAGAGGTTCAGATATCCAAGATCTTGTATCCAAGACATAAGAATCAGTTATCATAGAAGAAGGATTCTGGAAGAGCAAGACAGTAAAACACAGAAAAAGGAAAACCTGTCTGTCACCTCTCATCATTGTATTTTCCTATGAAATGCAAAGGAATGTTTCAAAGCATAAGTAATAATTAACTTTCCTTTTTTGAGAGCTTATTTGGAGGTTCTAGCAAGAGAGTACAGCCACTTGTATCCCTTGACTGAAGAACAGTCCTCTATAGGGGAAGGTTGTCCTCTTCAACCAAGTGCACAGCTTCAGGAGGGATGCACACAGAGCAGTGAGGTAGAAAGGGGACACTCACTTAGCCAGTCAGATCATTCAAATCAACTCTAGCAATCAATGGTGTGACAGATGTCACAACCAAATTGCCCTCACATCCTCAAATTAAAAAATTCCTTTTTTATAAAGATAAATCTGACAACAATGTGGAGGATGGATTGATATAGAGACTGGTGAAAAATACCTAATTAGAAGTCTGTTGCAATAGCTCAAGTGAAATGCTGAGTTCTTGTAGATGAAGCAACAGAGATGGTAAAGAGAGACCTGATAGTGAGGATTGAGTTGATGGGGATGGTTATAATTAAAAATTTAATCATGGTCATCTGGAAGAAACTAGTTTTAGATTCATGTTTTAGATCAGAGACTACTAAAGGTTTGTTCTAGAAACAAAAAAAGGAAATATAATAATAATGGCAAAGCAGTCTGAATTGGGAAAGAAGTTATAAGTTTACTAGGATGCCCATATCCATAGTAATTTCTTTGAATCTAAAACTGACTTTCTATTATGCTAATTTCCTTGTTTAATAAAATGAGAATTCTTTAGAAATGTATGTATTATCAAACACCTGTGCTAATAGATTATTTGGATTATCAGCTGTTTCACATCAATCTAGCAGTCACAACTGGTCCCAAGTCTGGAAGGAAGTTGAGAAGTACATTATGAAACAGAGATTAAGTCTTAAAGCACAACTCTGATTATATAAAAGAATTCAGCAGGAATGCAGACAAATCTGGGTTCAGATTCCATGTTCTCATTTATTCAGTCATACCATCTGTATATCAGAAGTAATGATGCACATCTAATAACTATATTATAAGTAATTTTTTTTTTTTGGTGGTGCTGGGGAATCAAACCAAGGGCCTTGTGCATGCAAGGCAAGCACGCTACCAACTAAGCTATATCTCCACTCCTGTTATAAATATTTTTTTCTTGGAATCCTCCTTAAAATAGTAACTTTTACACTTACCTGTCAATTATTTGCAGAAAGACAGTGCTTCTTAAAACATTTCCTCTATTAATCATAGAATAAAGTGAAACACATACCCAAAGATTTGATATATGATTTGAGGCTAGTAGAAAATTGTAAAGTTTTATTTTAATTAGATCAGTAATGTGCATGCTGCACACAACCGTATTTAAAAGTAAAATGCCAATCTTCAGGTAAAATTGGCATATCAAGAAAATACGCCAGGTTTACACAACAGGGCCCCCAATACCATACCTCATATCTAAAAGCTACCTTAAAATGTCTCAGATTAGAAGTCTAGATAGCATGCTGTGTGTTAAGCTATCTGTGGCAAAAAGCCAAGAAAAATCAGAACTACTCAACCTAAAACAAAAACTCTCCTAGGCAGGGCAAATGCTAAATGTTTAGGCATTATGTTCTGAAAATTTATTTTGCAAACGTGCTTTAAGCTAAAAACAAAACAAAACAAAAAAATGTAAATGGTAGGTTATAGCTAGAAAAATAATAGTAGAAAGTCTTAACTGTGAATTATTTAAAACTTTACCTGTTTTCTTCTTTTTATCAGAATCTGCATCCAAAGCAGTTAAGGGAGTAGAGATGTTTTTATAAACATCATGACTGCATACAGCAGGATCTTCTTCATCAGAAGAAAATGAAGATAAATGCTCCAAGTTTTTAAGTTTGTTGCCAGCTTTTTCTGATGGACTATTATTGCCTCCAGTTTCAGACGCTAAAGGTGTGGGTGTTGTAGATGAAGTTTTTGGAAGTGGTGGGGGACAAAACGTACGAACAATCTGGGTTCCTGGTCGTCTGGTCCTGTTAGGCATTCGGACAGCAAGAGTAGAAAACTGTTGCTTGGGTCCAGATTTCAGAAAATCTAAGAAAGAAGCAATAAATCCTGTTTTGACTTCTGGTTGTTTTTCCTCTACTTCTTTGATCTTCTGTCTCATTTTTTCTTGATGCTGATAACCATCATGGCAGCTTTCTGAGGAAGGAGGAGTATAGGGTAAATATATATCTGTTCCCATGGGATTCTGGCGTTTGCCTTGGGAAGGTCTTTTCAGATGTTTCTGATTATTGTTGTCTTCATCTTTAATTTGTCCTTTTCCTTTAGCTTTTTTCTTTGGAAGGTTAAAATGTATTAGATCTTGGTTTTCTTCTTCAATCTTGACACTGATTGCATCCCCAGGTTGGGCCATGGCCAACAGTGCAAGTGCACTTCTAGTGGGGTTCATTGACACATTACTATCATCAGCACCTAAAGTAAATTCACTCTCTGATGTAGCACTTTCTCCACTTATGCTTCTACTACTAGAAACAAACTCTTGGTTTCTGTTATTATTTAATGTATTATCAATGGGAACTTCACTGTCTTCTTCAGATTCATTACTGGTAGTAGACTGTTTCTTGAATGGGCCAGAGTTTTGTTCCTGGACTTCATGACTTGGTCCAACTACTGCTGAAGTTACTTTAGTTGATATATTTTGACCAGGTGTTTCAACATGCTGTTGATCAAGAGTCATTTTTGACTGAAGGGTAGGTATGGATGAAAGGTTTACAGTAACCTGATTTCCATTTAAAGAAATATCATCTATATTCTGTGGCTTTCCTACTGTAGCTGTTATAGAGTTAAAATCTGAGGTCACATGCCTGACATCTAATGCTGGCTGAAAATGAGATTTAGAATCACCACCTTCAACAGCTTGTATGCTTTCATTTGAAGCTGACTTGGGAAAATCAGAAGGTGTAACTCCACAAGCTGCTGCTGTAGCTGCTAAGATATCATCTACATTTGATAAAATATTTCTTTCATCACTGAGAAGCATTGCCTCTGGAAAACATATTGATCCAAGAGAAACAAACTGGTTCTTTGAATCATGTTGATTTGTTTCACTGAAATGACCCTTTGTTGGAAGATGTTGTAATGGTTTTGAGGATTCAGAGAGGTCCATTTTCATAATTTCAGGATTTTGAGGATGGATCTGCTGTTGAGAATGATCACCATTGCTCTGAATAATATGACCATCCAATTGAAGGAAAGGATTCACTACTTGTTGAGGACTTTGGACACGCTGAACTTGTAAAGACGCCTTTACTTGTCCTAAACCTGCCTGTAGTATTGACTGTTGAAGAATCTGTAAATCACAGGCAGAATCTAAAAGAAGCTGTGTATTAGGAAGAGATGTCTGGTGGCCATGTCCTAAAGCATGATTTGGAATTTGAATCTGAGATGCATTAATTATTTGATCATGCTGTTCCTGGACCTTGGCTTCATGAACCTTATGTATAAGAGAATGCTGTTGGCTTAGGTCTTTAGCATTTAACCTTATTTGTGGAGTCTGCATTAAATCAGTTTTTTTAAGATCAAGGGTTGCTCCATTATTGGCTTGGCCAATTTGTTGGTTAAGTTGTGTCACTGAACCAACCAAGTTTTCTTCTTTTTTTGACCCTTGTGGAGTAATCCCAACAACTTGATCTTCAAGATGGGAATTACTTCTGATCACACTCTGAGAATATCTGTCATCTGCCTTTGACACTTTATAAGTTGATTCTTGAGCACTGATTTCCCCATCAGATAGCCTTGAGGTTGATGTCTCTAAAGACGACTGTGGCTGCAATGCCTGTAACTCTTGAATTGGAAAATCATCTTCTTGCTTTGAAGATGTATAGACATTTGAGTCAAGTTTTCTTTCAGCATAAGACTTTGGATCTGGGGAAGGTATGTTATTCTGTAACGTCTGACAATGAGTAGAGGATGCAAAAGATGATGACTGGATTGCAGGCAAAAACTTCTGGGACTGGGAAGATGATGAATCTTGAGTCTGAGCATTTTGAGAAGAATGCATGGAAATATAATTCTGGGTTGAGCTAGAGTCTGGCAATTTCTGAGCCCGTGAGGCAGAAGAATAAGAAAGAGAAGGGGCTGTCAATGTCAGGGACTGCCCTGAAGCATAGCTTTCTGAAGGACTAACAACTGACAACACTTGTGATTGAGATGAATAACTAACCTGGGTCTGGCTAACTGGTGATAAACCCTGAGAGTGACTAGATGAATAACTTTGAGACTGACTGACTGAAGATAGATCTCTTGTATGATCAGGGTAATTCTCATTTGTAACTGAAGTTAATACTTCTTGTTGATTGGATGAATAACTGAGTGTCTGACTTTCAGAAGTTAAAGGCCGAGAAGACCCAGAAAAAGTCAATGTTTTATACAAGGATGGCAATTTCTCCACTTTGCTGGACCTATAAACCTGTGAATGAACAATAGATGGCACATTGTGTGGCTGTACTAAACCATAATTTTGGGACTGACTAACTGATAACAGGCTTGGTAGCTGTGCTGTAGAATAAATCTGTGCTTGACCTGATATTACAGAACTCTGGTTATGCAAAGGTTTGGCATAGGTTAGTGTTTGTACAGGAGGAATTATACTTTGAGGTTTTGGGATCTTAGTTGATATTAGTGGTTGTTTTGTAGAACAGCTGTTTATTTTTGTAGTAGGAGCAGCATACCCTGATGATGGAATTGCAGATGAGTAAGACTGAGCAAGTTCCACTGAAACCTGTGGGGTCTTGGGTTGCAATCCTCCATTGCTCACCTGAGGAGAATCTCCAATTGGGCTACAGGATAAGGATGACTGCCTGGTTGTTTCCTGAAAGCTAACTACACTTGTATTTGATAGATAACTATGTAAGGAATGCTGTGAACCAGTCAGTTGTGACTGAATAGACTGGGTACCTGAAGGCCGCTGATGGTGTTTAATAACACTACATTCTCGAAGAAGAGCTCTTTCAATGGAAGCAGTAGAATTAGTGAAAAGGGTTGAACTGTAGGCTTGAGGAGTCTGCTGGGCTCCCCCAAGTGCTGAAGGCAACAAACTAAATTGAGGTTGTAAAAGATGGGGTGCAGACTCTTGAGCTGAACGATATGTTGAAGACTGAGGTGGTATGCTGTTACTTAATGCAGAACTGCCCAGGCGCTCAAATGCCAAAGCAGTTGGAAGAGTTCCCTGGGAAGTCTTAATTTGTAGCAAAGGGTCATGAGGATTTAAAATTCCATTTGATGTAGTGTTAAAAGTTGAATCCTGAAGCACCAAAGGTGAGGAGGTGGCAAAGTTTCTATTGCTAAAGGTGGTAGGATGCTGATAAGCAGAAGGGGCAGATGGTGGAAGAGTTCCAGTGGTTGGCAAAGGTCCAGTAACAAACAGCTCAGTTGCTGCTGAGGAATGCATACCTATGAAGAGAAAGCAAAAAGATTATTATGCAGTTATAGAACAAATAAATAAATGCTTTCATTGAAGTGAATTATGTAACCCTCAATTCATCAAAGTACTGTAAGGTTGGGCTGGGGTTGTGGTTCAGTGTTACAGTACTCGTCTCGCACATGTGAGGACCTGGGTTTGATCCTCAGCATCACATAAATAAATAAAATAAAGGTATTGGGCCACTTACAACTAAATAAAATATTTTTTAAAAAGTACTGTAAGGTTAAAAGCCTCATAAGTCAGTTCTCTATGTAAATATTGAAAATTATATTTCAAAGTAGCTCTCTTTCTTAAAACAAAAATAATTTTATAAAGGTATCAGTAATTCATATCTTTATTGTAACAGAATACAGTTGGACATGGCCATATTAAAATTAAGAAAACTGGGGCTGGGACTAGGGCTGGGGCTGGGGCTCAGCGGTAACGCACTTGCCTGGCACGTGTAAGGCACTGGGTTTGATTCTCAGCACCGCATATAAATAAATGAAATAAACATCTATCAACAACTAAAAAAAAAAAATTAAGAAACCAGTAAAAATGTATGTAATCAATAGTGATTAATTTACCTTAAGTTCCCAATGCAAAATACCAATAAGGTAAAATATACAAAACAATAAAAGTGAAAATCAACAGTAAACTGCCTATATCCAACATGATAAATCAATCTAAAAATAATAGTGAAGTTAACATCGAAAAGGTTTTTTTACCAAAATATATTCATTTTGAAAATCTCTCTCATTTCAAGGTTGACTTCCTATATAACAATAGACTTCCCAATAACAATAAATGAATAATTATTATGCAAGACTGATCAGAAATTAATTATGTCAGTAGGCTGTTAACATACCTGGACAGCATTCTAGCCACACACAACAAAAGTATACAACTTTTTTTAAAAAAAATATTTTGTTTTAGTTGTAGTTGGATACAATACCTTTATTTATTTATTTTTTTATGTGGTACTGAGGATTGAACCCAGTGTGTCGTACGTGCTAGGCGAGTGCACTACTGCTGAGCCATAATCCCATCCCCTAAAACTTTTTTTTTTCCTAAATTTCTTTTTTTTTAGTTGCTGATATAACTTTTGTCCTCACACATACTAGGCAAGTGCTCTACCACTGAGCTACAACCCTAGCCCTAATATACATACCCTTTTGATCCCAAAGTTCCACTTCTAGAAAATTATTCCATAGGAATAACTAGACACAAAGAGATTTGTACAAGCTATGTACTATAGTTCTTACAATTATAAGTACAAACAACCAAAACACATACAAAAACTTATGGCATATCCTAACAATAAATATTGATTAGGTAGAAATATATGTTTTGACACAGAAAAATAGTCAAGAAGAATAAATACCAAGCTATTACTTCCTCTCTAAAAAAAGTGGAACTATGTGGCATGAACTAAGAAAGTTGAGGCAGGAGGCTCAAAAACTACCTGGCCAACTAAGCAACACCCTATCTCAAAATAAAATTAAAAATAAAGAAAAAAGGGGGGAGGTCAGGGCTTCAATCCCTGTCCACCAACTTTCTCCCCCAAAAAAAGGGAAGAAAGGAAGGAAGCAAATTATTTCTGGAAGGAAAAACTGAAGCTATGGTTTTAAAATACTGTTCTATCTTATACTAATCATTAACGATCTCTTTAGAAGCAGGGGGAAAATGTTGCTAGAAATGGTAAGAAGCTCTATTAATGGGATTTATATCAGAATGAGTTATTACTAAAAATATCTTCTCAGGGTTGGTGGTATAGCTCAGTGGTAAAGCACTTGCCTATCATGGACACAGCACTGAGTTCAACACTCAACACAATAAACAAAATCCTTAAATATGCTGACATTTCTTCTTTAAAACAAACAGCCTCTCCCAAGAAATTTCATGTCATTCTACAAAAAATAAAAATATACAGTAATTTTTAAAATGTTGAAAATTTAAATTGAAAAATCAAATAAAGAAAAAGTTCATATGGGCCTTATAATTATTGTTAAAAATGAGTATAATAAGCTGGGCACAATGACACATGCCTGTAATTCTAGTGACTCGGGAGGCTAAGGCAGGAGGAACTCAAATTGGAGGCCAGCCTGGGAAACTTACTTAAGACCCTTAGCAACCTAGTAAGACCCTGCCTCAAAAGAAAACACAGTAGTAAAGCGCCCCTGGATTTAAACCCCACTATCAAAAAAGAAATGAAAGAAGGAAGGAGAAAGAGAGGAAGAGGGAGAGCAGAAGGGAGGAAATGAGGAGGGAAGGAAATGAGTGTAACATAATATCAACTGTAATGCTTTTGAATTTTTTTTAAGGTGCTGGGATTGAGCCCAGGGCTTCAAGCATGCTAAGC
The DNA here is from genome assembly GCF_021218885.2 of Marmota monax. Taxonomy (NCBI): domain Eukaryota; kingdom Metazoa; phylum Chordata; class Mammalia; order Rodentia; family Sciuridae; genus Marmota; species Marmota monax. Next base: position 45,863 of record NW_026692072.1, on the reverse strand, counting down.
AAGTGATCTTAACACTAAGCTACAACCTTACTCCCAAACTTGTAGTGTTTTTATTAAGTGATGATTTGATCTCTTTGATCAAGGATAATTTTATAGAATACTAAAAATGAAATGGTCATAAGATTATTATTTTACTGCAATACATACCCAGCCAGAAGACATTAAAAAAACTGAAATTTAATTTTTGCTCCTTCCAAACGAACAAGTATTTAAACTGCCAAATACAAACTTTACATCTGAGTTTATCTTTAATGATTACCAACCCTGGCCTGGGGTTGTGGCTCCGTGGTAGAGTGCTTGCCTAGCATGTGTGAGGCACTGGGTTCAATCCTCAGCACCACATAAAAATAAATTAAATAATAAAATGGAAGTTTTTTTTTTTTTTTTTTTTTTAAAGTTAGTCCCAGGAATCCTTAAAAAAAAAAAAAAAAAAAAAAAAAACCAGAAAATGATTACCAACCCTTCAATATGAACTTGCTAGTTTTCAGAATGCTAAAACTGAATTTCTGTTTACAAATTCTTGAATTTTATCTACCTTAAAATTATTAAAAAAAAAAAAAAAAGAAAGAAAAAAATTCCATTTTAAAGCCTTTGGAATTCACTCTCAGGCACACTACCATAATGATAGGGCCACAGAAGTGTATTTTTTTTTTAAGTTGTTGATGGACCTTTATTTTATTTATTTGTATGTGGTGCTGAGAATCGAAGCCAGTGCCTCATGCATGCCAGGCATGTGTGCTACCACTGAGCCACAACCCCAGCCCCAAGAAGTGTATTTTTGACCAGTAATTTTTAGAAGACTTCAAAAAAGAATCACCTGTCTGCCAGGATGGAGCCCTGAATTGTGGTAAAAGAGTAGTTCCTGAAGAAGCAGCCTGAGCAGTTCGGGACTCAGCAGTAGAGAGAAAATTCATCACGGAAGATTCCTTAGTGTTAGTGCTGGCACTGTTCAAGCTAGTATCAAACATTCCCGAAAGACCTACAAATGAAGGATAAAATATATCTCAAGGTAAAAATAAATACTTTAAATAAAATTATTTCCCTACTCTATTTCTGAAAATTGAGGTAAAATAATTCTATAATCCTAAACTGTTTTATTTTCAAATAGAAAGCAAGTATTAATTTGACCAAGCATATTCATAACTTAAAATCCCTAAAGATGCATAAAAGATGTCTCAATCTATTAATTACAAAGCTTTTAATGTCATTTTCATTTTAACATTTCCCCTGATATTTCCTTTACACATTATATTTATAACCCAAAAGATGAAAATTGATTTTTTTCTTATTTACTAAATGTATACAGATTCATAGTATATTTCACAATAGAACTGTTACCAGTTGGTTGAGGTGTGGAGGCATATCCAGGAATCTGATGAGAGGCTACAAATGTCTGTCTCTGAAGGAGATCTGTTTCAGACTCTGAGGGATGTCCTTCTTCATAACTTAAACTAGAGGATATTAAAAATCAGTAACCATACAATGGATTCCACTGTTATGTATAATTATAATGCACCAGTAAAGTAATCAATAACCAAAGACACAGAGTCCAAACCATATCATCAACAAATTTCTAGAAAAACCATTAAAAGTCATAAAAGTTGGCCAGGAGTGGTGGTGTACACCTATAAGCTTGGACTTGGAAGGCTGAAGGAAGAAGATTGCAAGTTGGAAGCCAGCCATTAGTGAGAACCTGTCTCAAAATTTAAAAAAAGAAAGAAGGAGTGGGTTGGGGATGTAGCTCAGTGGTAAAGTGTTCCTGGGGTCAACTCCCGGTGTCCCCCCCGCCCCCGCAAAAAAACAGTAAACGTTGTCTCAACCAAGAAGCACCTGGAAGTAGCAAATAAAAAACAAAAACAGTAGAAATCTTTGACCAAATTCTAACCTGCAGATAAGTACATCAAATATAATTTAACAATACTGTCACAAAGAAAAATTAATTGAAAATTTACTACACAGAAGAATGATGCATACATTTTCCTTAATTCAACTTTACCTTGAACAGTCTTTACTAGCAGAGATAACATGACATAGTACAAAGAACATCCTGGAAACCAGGAGAGCCTAATTTACTGTCCAAACCTCTGGATTATAGTGTGATATATATATAAGTGACTCAATTACTGTCATACTAATTTCCTCATATATATGAAGAAAAAAAACCAAATTATCTCAAAAGCCTCTTCAGTTCTAAAATTCTATGGAACATCGGATAGTTCAAATAAATAATTAGTATTATTTCCTAATAACTCACCTAAAAAATTGAACTCAAACATTCTGAGAGCAATTCAGAACAAGATTTTTCCTCTTTTGATTTTTACTTTGAACATTTTAAAACAAAATTCAAAACTATACAATGTGATGCCCATATTCCCAAAATGAAAATTTGGCAATTGTTTACATTTTGTCTCTTATACACAGACACATACATGGTGGTTTTTTGTTTGTTTTTTTCCCTCTCTCTAAACCATTTGCTACTCATTTCTAGTGAAATTTGTAATTCTTTTTTTTTTTTAACAACAACAACTACAACAAAAATCCAATACTTATTTTCAAATCACCCCTACCATTTTATCGGCTATTCAAATTATCCTAGCTATCATACTGCATATTCAGGCAAAAGTAACACACATATTATGGTTTTATTCTGTCAGCCAACAAACAGAGCCTTAAAGCAACGATACTATAGGAGCAAAGAGCACACTTACTACTCAAATTCAGTCTCTAATATTCTCTGAGAAAAAGGATCTGGGGCTCCTTGGAGAAATGAAAAGTGAAGGCCATTGAGAAGTCCATTGCTCCACCTTTTCCGGATGATTCCCATCTTACCCCAGGTAAAGCCAAACTTCTTTCTTTGACTCTCAATGCACTAAATGATCTATCTGCTGCCCTCTTACACCTCTGTATCTCCTATTTTATTATTTTTTACTTACCCTGTTTTTCTGAGATGGGCATTGCAATATGTTGTTGTCCAAATTGGCCTCAAACTCCTAAGCTCAAGTGATCCTCCTAACCTCTGCCTTTCCGGTGGCTCAAATTATAGGTGTGCCAACAAACCTCAGTTTTTGATTCCAGCCACATAGGTGTGTCTCATCCTTCAAACTCAAAGGTGGTTCACTACCTCATTTTCCTTCAGGTCTCTGCTCAAACTTGACCTGACCCACCTCATATAAAATAACATCGATCTTTCTTCTATCTTCTTTTTCCACATTCCCTAAACCCTCTTTTATTTTTTCTCAACATACTATATACTTACTAGTTTTTCTCAACATACTATATACTTACTAGTTTGCTTATTATTCACTAAAATGTAAATTCCACGAGGAAAAGGTCTTTGCTTTGTTTAATGCTACATCTCCAGCACAAAGGATAGTATTTGACACTTAGTAGGTACTCAAAAATAATTAAAATCTATGTTCAGTTTTAGAAAAGAAATCATCTTTGAGTTCAATCATCTCTCAAACGTTCACTGAGTGTCTAATCAATTACCAAGAATCCTACTAAGGGCTGGGGACTCAAAAATAAAAGATTGTAAGTAGGTCAGTCCATGATAATAAAAATATTAATAACTCAAGACTTGTATTAATTTTAAGTACTGCCTGAAGGTTTTCAACCCAGGTTAAAACCTACCTTAGCCATTATCCGATGGGTTTATTTCTGGAACCCAAATTAAAAATTCTACACCAAGAAAGAGAGCAACACAAGAGATGCTGTTTAGAGAACCCTCAGCAATTCCTTTTGTCCATTCTTTTGGTATGAAGGATTAAACCCAGGGTGTTCTACCAATGAGTTACATCACCAGCTCTATTTTGCAGTACTGAGACTGAAATTTAGAGGCATTCTACCACTGAATAACATCCTCAGTTCCCCAGTGCCCTGCCTTTTTATTTTTTTATTATTATTTTTAAAAATATTTATTTTTTAATTGTAGTTGGACACAATACCTTTATTTATTTATTTTTATGTGGTGGTTAGGATCAAACCCAGGGCCTTGCACGTGCTAGGTGATCGCTCTACGGCTGAGCCACAATCCCAGCCCCTGCCCTGCCTTTTTAAAAATTCTGAGACAGAATTTTACCTAAATTGCTGAGGCTGGCCTCAAACTCGCAATCCTCTTGCCTCAGCCTTCCCAGGCTGGAATTATAGGCTTGCACTAACACACTTGGCCTCTCTCAACAATTTTATAAGATATGATGTTTTGGGGCTGGAGATATAGTTCAGTGGTAGAGCTCTGGGTTCTACCACTGCAGGGTGTATGTGTGGAATACATACATATATAGAGAGAGATTTTAAAAAATTATTATATGGTATATGGAGATGGGCCAGCTGTGGGATATTGAATAATACATGACAAAAGACATATTAATAAACTGCCTTCTCGTTTGATAGAGTTGCATTGTTTGTGAAAAATTACAAATGATCACTAAAGTTGGATGACTATAATTTTTGTTGATACATAACTCATATAACATATAATTGGCTACTTAAAAATATATAGCTCAGTAGTATTTAGTATACATACATTCATATGTTTATATATGAATGATATGGTGGGTCAATTTATCTGTAAGTACAATGGAAGAAAGATTATTTGTGATATAAAATTTGGTTTCAGTAAAGCAACAACAGTCTACTGAATCAAGAAAACCAATTAAAATCCCAAGCTTCTCTTATAAAGTTGAACACAGTTACCATACGGCCTAGCAATTTCACTCCTGGAGAACTGAAACAAATGTTCACACAAAAACTTGTACATGAATGTTCATAGTAGGTAGAGCTGGAGTTATATAGCTCAGTGGTAGAGGGCTTGACTAGCATGTGTAAGGCCCAGGGAGCAATTCCCAGCACTGCCAAGAACAAAGAGTCAAAATATAGAAATAATCCATATAACCAACAATTGATAAATGGGTAAACAAAACGTGATATTGCCATACAATAGAGTATTATTCAACCACTGAAAGGAATAAATACTGATAGCCACTACAAATTAACAAGCCTGGAAAATATTATACAAGTGAAAGAAATCAAACACGGAAGATCACATATAATTCCATTTATATGAAATGTCCTGGATAAGCAAACCCATGGAGACAGAGTTACTGAGACTGCCTGGAACTGGAGATAGGGGAGAAATAGGAAGAGGATGCTGATAGGTATGTTTCTTTATGAGGCAAAGAAACTGCTTCAGAATTGGATAGTAGTGATAGATGCACAACCTTGTGAATATCCTAAATACTACTGAGCTATACAGTTTTAAGTAGCCAATTATATGGTATATGTTATGTATCAACAAAAACTATAGTCTTCCAACTTTAGGGATCATTGGTAATTTTTCACGAACTATGCAACATATCAAACAAGAAGGCAGTTTATTAATATGTCTTTTGTCATGTATTATTCAATCTTCCACAGCTGACCCATTTCCATATACCATACAATAATTTTTTAAAATCTATACATAGGGTCCTGGGGGTTTGGCTCAGTGGTAGAGCCCTTGCCTAGCATGTGCAACTTCCTGGGTTCAATCAAACAACACAGCAAAAGACAATGAAAAAAGGTCTGGGGATGCAGCCCAGTGAGAGTGCTTGCCTAACACACAGGAGGGTCCTGAGTTTGATCCCCAGCATTGCTTCCCAAAAAATATCTGTATATAATGCTTATGGTTTTAAAATAGATTTCAGAAGGTTTAACCATTGAAATAATCTGATATTCATTGTTTGTTGAGGTTGTTTATTTTTTAAACAAAAGTTAGATTTTTTTTCCTTAATTCTGCTAGGAAAAACATGCCTCAAACATGTTTTTTGTTTCTAATTCCTTAAACCAGTACAAATGATGTCTTTTGAATAAATGTATATTTATTTAAGATAGGAAGATCTATGAGCCACAGTAGATCCTAACACCCAAGACCTGAAAGGCCTGACTGAATGGTGGTTGGGGGTGGGAAACTTTTACCATCCCCCTACAAGCTGTAAACATTACCTGAGCTGAGGCCTAGAGAGCAGGAATGAGCTAAGAAATATGCCTCAATCTTCTTATTCCCAGCCTAGCATAAAAATTTCAATCTTCCTTCCTCTTCTTATATATTCGTAAGTGGGTTATGGACTCAATCTTAAGGATAAGGAGGGTCAGAATTTTGCAGGAGAAAGTATCATCTCCCTTCAATTGGATATTTTTTTAACCTTTTCCTCAAAATCAAAATAAACAAAACCAGATTATTTAGTTACCACTTTCTACTTTGTTTAAGTATGAAAATCTTTTCCTTAGCATTTTCATTTAACCCACATGGTTCCAGTTGTAGAACACCCACAAAAGTTTAAATACAGTATACAATATATAACTATGATATGTAATATAATACAAAGATTATAATTTTAATAATTACAATAATGACATTGATAATATTAATTAATTATATATAAGCTCTAGATTATGCTTCCCAACGTATTTTAATATGCCTGTGTCAATTTTGTTGAAATATTCACAGAACTGAAAACTTGGAACTTAATGGGCTAATTTACTTTAATAAAAAATAAGATTTTTTTTTTTTTTTTGGTACTGGGGATTGAATCCAGAAGCACTTTACCACTGAGCTACACACCCAGCCCTTTTTATTTTGAGACAGGGTCTTGTTAAGCTGCTTAGGGCCTCATTAAACTGCTGACGCTGGCCTCAAACTTGGGATCCTCTGGTCTTAGCCTCCTGAGTCACTGGGATTACAGGAGTGCACCTCCATGCCCACCAAGAAAATTGCTTTAAGGCAGATGAGAAAGCTGAAACAAAAAACTCACCAAAAATGGCAAGTCAGGCATTTAAGATGATATATGATCATAAGAAAAATGCTTTGAATATTAATAAGCTATCTTATGGTTTATATAATGATAATAATGTATAAACCTACTCCTTGGGTAGCACTACCCTTATATCTATAATGCTTAAGAAATGAAACACATTCTAAGTTTCAAAGTCAATTAGCAGGGGTTCCATGAAATATGTTAAATCCCAAGTAAACAAGTTAGTACTTGCACGTAAATTACTTAGGCACTGAATGAATGATTTTACCTTAAGAAGCTATCCCACTTCCTTCTCTTTGTGTTAAAAGAATTTAGCTACTAAAAACTAGAATATAATAAAAACAGAATTCTCCTTAAGCTTTGAAATACTAGTCTTATACAAGCAAACAAATAATAAATAAGAATATATTAAGTCTTACTTAGATAGATCAACTTGCAGACTTAAGAAGATGAAAATTCTGGATTCAAAAATCAGAAGTTCCAATTCAGTCTTGATGCTGCAAATAAATGCTTAAAGACTTGGGCAAAGCATGTAATCTTGTAGAGTACTAGTTTTCCTATTTATAAAGCCTAATGCTCTTTGTAGTTCTAATATTCTGAGTGAAGATAAATATTTTTATTTAACTAGTATACGATAGTATTTACTATAAAATTTATACAAAAATATTAACAGTGAATCCACTGAAATAACTTTGTATTGGGAGTTCTAGCTTATGTCTCCCCCACTTATAGACAGAATATTTTGTAGAACTATTTTATTTTAGCTAATCATTGCCTGAGAATTAAAACAAAAAACTGCATCCTAAGAATAATCAGCCCTATTAGAAATTATTTATCATAAATTTGGAAAATAAACTAAAGAACCTTGAAGCAAATGTGTAACAGCTGTTAAAAGCAAAGACTCAGGAGCAGTGGTGCTCACCTATAATCCCAGCTACTCAAGAGTCTGAAGCAGGAGGATCCAAGTTCAAGGCTAGACTCAGCACTTAGTGAGACACTGTCTCGAAACAAAAAGGTCTAGGGAGGTAGCGCAGTGGTAGAGTGCTCCTGGGTTCAATCCCCAGTACAGCAAAACAGAATAACAACAAAAAGAGACAAAGACTCTGCCAAATAGATGGTAGGATTCAAATATAGTTCTGTATAAATTCTTGACTCGAGGCTAACTACACAAGTCTCAGTTTCCTCAACTGTAAAATATGGGTAATAATAACACCTATAACCTTCATCAGGTTGTTTTGAGAATAAATTATAATGTATATATATATAGCATTTAGCATAGTACTGCACTCAGGATCAGGACATAACGGATGCTCAATTAATGCTATTATTATTAAACCTAAAGCTGAGGTCTACGTTTACACAACTGACGTTTATTGACTGCCAAATTTATTATGCTAGAGACTAGAAGGTAGAGAAATAAAAAAGACATAGGAAAATAGAAAAACATAACAGGAAATGACAGCTGAGTGTTGAAAGGAAGAGACAAAACTGTCCAAAGAAAATACTATACCAAGAAAAATAAACAGCATATATTAAAACCTGGAAATGTAAATTAAGATGGCACATTAGTAAAATGGTAAGAACTTCTACCTGGTTCTATTGAAAGTTGTGATATGAGGGGCAGAGGATATGGCTCAGTGGTAGAGGGTTGCCTGGTATGTGTGAGGTCCTGGGTTTTGCCCCCAGCATCACAAAAATAATTTTTTTTTTAAAAAAAGAAAGATAGGAGCCAAACTACAGAAAATACATACCAAAAGAAGCATCTCACATTTCCTCTACAAGGTTGTCTAAAGTATTTTAATTCATTACAGAATGATTAAATTTATACTTGGTTCTTGGGCTAGGGTTGTGGCTCAGCGGTAGAGTGCTCGCCTAGCACGTTTGAGGCCCTGGGTTTGATCCTCAGCACCACATAAAAATAAATAAACAACAACAAAAAAAAGGTTCTTAACCATTCATTCGTATCAGCTGGTTGGTGTTTTCAAACTATACATGCTCAGATCTCAATTGTAGAAATCATTTATTAGTAGTCTGAGATGGGATACAGCAAGTTTACTTTGAAAAAGCGCAAAAGAAGAGGCTATAGGTGTAACTCACTGGTAGACTACATGCTTAGCATGCACAAGGCCCTGTGAGGTTCAATACTCAGCACTAAATAAAAAAGGAGGGTGGGGAGAGGAAAGAAGGAATAGGAAAGAGAGAAGGAGGAAAGGAAGGAAAAAGGGAAGGGAAGAAAAAGAAGTATCAAGAGAATCAATCTCTTAGATAATTGTTGGTTTTTTGGGGGGAGGGGTAGCAGGTATTGAACTCAGGGACACTCAACCACTGAGTCACATCCTCAGCCCTAGTTTGTATTTTATTTAGAGACAGGCTCTCACTGAGTTGCTTAGTGCCTCACAGTTGCTGAGGCTGGCTTTGAACTCTCTATTCTTCTGCCTCAACCTCCTGAGCTGCTGGGATTATAGGCACAGGCTTGCTCCATGGCACCCAGTTTAGATAATTTTAATAAACAGTGCAGAGAACAGAGTAAACCTGCAATCAGGAAACCAAGATCCTGTTGCCAAATCTAAGTAGAAAATTATAAAAATTACAAATCAGTGGCAATAGTTAAATATTTGAAATCTGTTAAAAAATACAATTGAGAGGATTTGACCAATAATAATTTACAGAGAAAGACAGACAAGTCATGAATCAGTGTGAACTACCCATAAGAGTGAACACAGCCAGAAGAGTTCAGTTTCGGATTCACTGAGTCTGAGATACTCATAAGAGATATTATGAGAAATACTCATGAGAGCTAGTGAATGTTGCTACTTAGAAGTCAGAATAGAAATGTGAACAGGAAATTAAAAATTGGAAATTATTACCAATTGGGTGTTTTTTTAGTCACAAAGGTTGGTAAAAATGTTCAAGAGCATGTTACTACATGAGAAGCAGGCTCAGAACAAAAGTCATGGGGACATTATGACCAATAATAATTTCCCACTCTCAAGGATGTTACCTGGAGTTCAAAATTCCTTACAACCTTTCCTATTCCCACTTAAGATATCACAGAAGTATATGTGCAAAATTATTATAGGGATCAGCTCTGCTATAGTTTGGATCTGGAATGTCTCTCAAAGGCTCATGTGTTGAAGGCTTGGTACCCAGTGCAACAATAGAAAGAAGTGAGGCTTTGAGAAGTGATTGATTCATGAGGGCTATGACCTCATCTATGGGTTAAATCCACTGAGGGATTCATAATTTGATGGCATTATTGGGAGGTGGTAGAAAATGTATGAGGTAGGGCCTCGTTGGAAGAAGAAGGTCACTGGGGTTGTGCACTGGAAAGTTATGTCTTGTTCCTGGCCCCCTTCTTCCCAGCAACCTCTGTTTTCTGGCTGTCATGAAGTAAGCAGCTCTGCTCCATCATGCCCTCTCTGCCATGATACTCTGCTTCACTACAGGACCACAGTAATAGAGCCAGCCAACCAAGAGTTGAAACCTCTGAAACTGTGAGCCACAATAAATCTTTCCTCCTTTGTTTTTCTAAGACTTGTTGTATTTAATGAAAACAAGAAATTATTCACAATTTGCTACCTGTATAATCAGTTACATGAAATGCAGATTTAAGGGAAAGATAGAAGAGAAAACCACAAAGAAAACAAAAAAATTGAATTAGAAAATTGGGAGGAAAACCAAGAATTGGTGTATCCAAAAATCAAAAGTATAAATTTCAAGAAAGGAATACCAGCCCGGCACAGTGGCACACACCTGTAATCCAAGCAGCTCAGGAGGCTGAGGCAGAAGGATCACAAATTCTAAGCCAGCCTCAGCAATGGCGACTCACTGAGACCCTGTCTCTAAAAATGTAAAATAGGGCTGGGGATGTGGCTCAGCGGTTGAGTGCCCCTGAGTTCAATTCCCACTTAAAAAAAAAAAAAAGGAATACCAAATGCTGAATTGAGATCAGACACAATAATCCCAAATCAAAAATATTTAATACACATATTACATATACATTATAATTATATTATCCCTTCTTCCACACTCTAGCGCTTAAAAGTTCTGTGGACAAGAAATCTAGGATCAAAACAGAAAGTCAACTGCAAGGAGAAGTAGTTTATTGGCATGAAGAAGGTGGAACATGGGGAACAGATGTAAGAAACTGTATATAAATTATAACTTATGCTCTAGAGTTCAAATTCCATTTTTTGTTTTTATTCCACTTAGCTTTGATCTTAAAATTGTTCTAGAACTCTATAATATTGGCAAGTGTAGCTGTTGAACATTTTTAATGTAGCCATTTCAGCATGCTCAACATTTTATCAAGGGAAAATCTCAACTCAAGTCCATATGTATTTATTGAGTGTGTGTGTGTATGTATGTATGTGTGTGTGTGTATGTATATATATGTTCCTAGTGTTGAGAAATACACATAACAGGGCTGGGTTGTAGCTCAATGGTGGTGCACTTGCCTAGCATGTGTGGCACTGGGTTCGATTTTCAACACCACCATAAATAAAATAAAGGTCCACTGACAACTAAAAAAATATTTTAAAAAAAAGAAAGAAAGAAAAGAAATACACATAACAAAGTTTCAGCCTTCATGACCCATGTAATCATGAGGAAGTAAACAATATAAGTGCCTTCTCTAAAAAACAGAATAAACAAAAACTATGGTAGAGTAGGATAAACACATCTCATTATTCGACAAATATTAGGTAATGAGCAAGACACTATGGCTATTAACAGTATAAAAGACAAGATGAGTGCCTTCAAAGAGATTATAGTTTAGTTGTGAAGTGAGGTGACAAATGTGTATGAACTAATTAAATAATTACAAATTCTATCAAATAAACTGAAGAAAAATAGATACAAAGGTCGAGAATATGAGCAAAAGCCTCCCTGAATAAAGCATATTAAGCTAGTCCTGTCCCAAATCAGAGGAAGAGAAGAAGGTACAGTTATGTGAAGGCCTAAGGTGGGAACAATCATAGAAAATAGAGAATTTGGGCTGGGGATGTGGCTCAAGCGGTAGCGTGCTCGCTTGGCATGCATGTGGCCCGGGTTCGATCCTCAGCACCACATACAAACAAAGATGTTGTGTCCGCCAAAAACTAAAAAATAAATATTAAAAATGCTCTCTATCTCTCTAAAAAAAAAAAGAAAATAGAGAATTTAAAGAAGACCAACAGAATTAGCATATATGAGGGAAGGGATGAGGCAGGAGAGGTGGCAAGGCAAGGTTCAGACACTGAAAACCTTGTAGGCACAATAAGGTGTATGGATTTTACTGCAAGTGCAATGGAAAACCAAAGATTTTTTTTAAGCATAGGAGTGACTAAATTACATATTTTTAAAGACAACTACCAGCTGTAAAACTTACCTCATTACCAAACTAAAATCAGAACAAATTCTAAAAACAAATGCATATACCTCTGAATATCATGACCAAACCACCTATATAATACATCACTATCCAAGTAGTTCCAAGTTCCATGAAAATTACTTTAAAAATGAATATTAGAGGCTGACATTGTGGCTCAGTGGTAGAGCGCTTGCCTAGCACTGGTGAGGCCCTAGCTTCGATCCTTAGTACCACATAAACAACAAATAAAATAAAGATTAAATTCTTTAAAAAAATAAAAATAAATATTGTGTGCAGTGGCATGCAATGGTAGTTTCAGCTACTCGGCAAGCTAAGGCAGGCAAATCACAAGTTCAGCCTGAGCAACTTAGCAAGATCCTGTCTCAAAATAAAATTTAAAAACTAGCTAAGTGGTAGAGTGCCCCTGGGTTCAAACACCAGTACTGGGGGGAAAAATAATAACTGAAATAAAAAACACAATATGAAACTTCCCATTCAGTAGAATGGTAAGAGTATACTCAAAAAACAATCTTTCAGGTCCAAATAAGATTCAAAACAATAAAACATTATTGGTATTTGTAATAGGTGCCCAAGAAAACATTGTCAAAGTCAAGACTAAGAGTTTGTTGCTTTATGAGTAATTCCTAAAGTGTGAATACATCATATCTGTACCCATGACAACAAAACCTGGATTGAATACAAGTCCAAAATTCCATTTCAGGACTAGGGGTTTAGCTCAGGGGTACCATGCTTGCCTAGCATGCATAAACCCAAAGCTAAATTAAAAAAAAAAAAAAAATCAGGCTAGAGGTGTAGCTTAGTGGTTAAACACTTCCCTAGTATGAGTGAGGCCCTGGATTGCACTCCCAGCATCAAGAAAATATAATTTTTTAAAATTTTTTTAGTTGTATTTGGACATAATACCTTTATTTCACTTATTTATTTTTATGTAGTGCTAAGGATTGAACCCAGGGTCTCGTACGTGCAAGGTGAGTGCTCTACCACTGAGCCAAAACCCTAGCCCAAGAAAATATAAATTTAAAAAAAAATTCTTTTTATCATCTTCCTCTTGTATTTCTATCATACCTGCATCACTAACCTTTCCTCTGAACAAAGAGTTTTTAAATCCTATTTTCCCATTATTTTTATATAATTATTTTCTTCTAAAAGAAATAACATCTGTCAAAGCCTCTTGTTCTGTGGTTCAAATTGTCACATGTATTAACTATTTGTAAAGTTCAGACAAGGTTTAAGAGTGATATAAAAAAGATCACATGGATCCTAAATGAGTCCCTCATTTTGGGCTAAAAAGAATTATTTAAAAATAATTAATACATACCTGCTCACTTTTCACAACACATAGTATAAAGTTCATATTTCCATGACTCAAATGTATGGGTCCTATGAAATGTTATTTCATCTTTAATGCATCTTTTTTTGTTTGTTTGTTTATAGCCTAGTATGATGTTCTTAACCAAAATTAAATTTTCTTCCTTGTTTGAGAAACAAGTGAAGCCAATATTTTACAAGACAAATTTTATTCATTATTATTAGCATGTTATAAGATTTCTGGCATTAGTTAAGAAAACTATAAAGATATGCATTTATCACAATAATTCACCTCTGTGTACTAGATTTACAGATAAACATTTCTACATCTTTGAATATTTTAGGGTAGCAAAAATGTTTTGTTGTTGTTCAGTGCTGGGGATGAAACCCAGGGCCTCCTGCATGCTAAATAAGAATTCTACCATTAAGCTATACCCTCTAGCCCTGAAAAAATAATTAAGGTGAATCAAAGTTCAAAGTTACAATATCCATTTTAATACTCAATATACTATTTTCTCTACAAATTTTTAGAAAAGTAATCTAAATTTCCTAAAAACTCAAAAGATTTAATACTTCTATTTTCCTAAAGAAACTTCCAGAAAGTTATAAGCCCACTAGTCAACAAGCTATTTTAAAAACCCTAGTGCTTGATACTATTATACTTTTTGTTGTTGATGTTGTACTAATTGAACCAGGGGCATTTTACCACTGAGCTACATCCCCAGTCTTTAAAATATCCTACACATTATGGTTATGTTTAAAAAGCTCATTTTTGAACCAGCGATATAGCTCAGTGAGGGAGCATATGTTCACCATTCACAAAAGCCTGTTTTTGATCCCCAGAAAATATTTTTTAAATCTTTACCTTTTGGAGATATCTTCCTTAATATGGTGAAAGAAATACACAAATGGCCTGAAATTTGCTTTGAAATTTGGGAGTTAAGAGAATGTAGGAAACGTTGTAAATGAAACAAGACTATGAAGTACAATTTACAAATGCCAAACTATGGAACCAGCCTAGATGTCCATCAATGGATGAATGGATTAATAAATGTGGTATATATACACAAAGGAGCTTTATTCAGCCATAAAGAATAATGAAATTACCAGGTGCAGTGGCACACGCCTGGAATCCCAGTGACTTGGGAAGTTAAGGCAGGAGCCTCTTGAGTTCAAACCCAGCCTCAGCAACTTAGGGAAGCCCGAAGTGACTCAGCAAGACCCCATTTCTAATATCATAAAGAAGGGCTGGGGATGTGGCTCGGTGGTTAAACACCTCTGGGTTCAATCCCTGGTACTTACTTACTTACTAAATAAATAAATAAATAAATAAATCATATCATATCATTTGTAGGAAAATAGAACTTGGGAACCTTATTTAAGTGAAATAAGCCAAACTCAGAAAGTCAAGGGTCATTATGTTTTCGTTCAGATTGAAAGCTAGTGAGGAAAAAGAGAGTAGGGAAGCAGGAAAATTATGAAAATATAAGGGAGATCAATAGAGTAGATAAAAGGGACAGGAAGAGGGATGGGGTAAAGGAAAGAGAAAATACTGGGGAATAATATTAGCCAAATTATATTGTAATATTATGTGTATGTATGAATACGTAACAACAAACCCCACCATTATGCACAGCTATAATGTACTAATAAAAAGAAATATGGAGGGGAAAAGACTATGAATAGAAACCAAAGCTGGGTAATGAATTCATAGGGATTTATTATACCTTGCTCTCCAAATTTATTTAGTTTCAAATTTCCATAATAAAAGTGTTGTTGTTTGTAGTAGAGAAAATCAACTTTTAAGTGGCTAATTCTTATTCTAGATTACTGATTCACACCAAATGGTATGTAAAGGGAGAAATTATGATGAACATTTAAGTAAGGGTATATATTTTAAAACAATTTACACACTAAAAAAAGATTTCACAAAATATTATTCAGTTGTTACAATTCACAAACTTACTATTTTAAAAAATTCCTATTTTAAAATAAGCTTTTAAGAGCCTTTTAGATTAGCTTTTAAGAGACAAGAAGATTACAAGTTTGAGGCCAGCCTCAGTAACTTAGCAAAACCCTGTCTCAAAAAATAAAAAGGACAGATGGGGCTAGGGTTGTGGCTCAGTGGTAGAACACTCACCTAGTATGGGCGAGGCCCTGGGTTCAATCCTCAGCACCACATAAAAATTAATTAATTAATTAATGATATTGTATCCAACTACAACTAAAAAAATAAATATTAAAAAAAATTTTAAAAATAAAAAATAAAAAAGACGAGATATAGCTCAGTGGAAGTCCCCCTTGGTACAATTCCTTAGTACCAAAAAAAAAAAAAAGCAATACAAAGATATTAACCAATAGGAAATAGGAAAAGACCATCTCTAAGTTTTGAGTATGTGGGAGATTTTTCGGTTTTGTTTGTTGCACACTCACACTTCTACTGAATTTCATCCTTCCCAAAGGTTCACTTTTTAATTTTGGCATCATTTCACCAATCCCTTAATGGCTCTGGCCAAATCAAATTCTGACTTAAAATATTTTAGTTCTATTTGAGTGAAGATAGTACCAGCTGCTTTATTAGATTGCTTTATCTTGCAGTCTTTCTCAATATGAAAAAATGTTTTTAAGTATTAAGCCATATAATTTAAGCAGATCTAAGCAAAACTATTTTAGCTTATCCACATTTTTGTGTTTGCTTCACTGATTCAGACAATTTGGACTCAAGTTATTTAAATAGGATCAGTGATCACACAGTAATGAGCATAATGGCATTAGGTCATATGAAAACTTCTTCATTTTTTATTTATTTACATTCCATAAATGTCTACAGTCCTGGCAACATAAGACAAGCTATACAGAATTCATTGTTTTTTTTTGGTTTTTTTTTGTACTAGAGATTGAACCTAAAAGCACTTTACCACTGAGCCACATCCCAAGCTCTATTCTATATTTTTTTATTTAGAGACAGGGTCTCACTGAGTTCTTTATTTATTTATTTATTTTTTTAATATCTTTATTTTGTTTATTTATTTTTATGTGGTGCTGAGGATTGAACCAGTTCCTCACATGTGCGAGGCAGGCGCTCTGCCACTAAGCCACAACCACAGCCCCTCACTGAGTTCTTTAGCACCTTGCTTTTGCTGAGGCTGGCTTTGAACTTGTGATCCTCCTGCCTTAGCCTCCCAAGCCACCGGGATTAAAGGTATACAGGGTTCTTAAATAACTCTTAATTTATGTAAACCAAGTTTAAACTCCTGAGATATTAGACAATAAGTCAAAGCAGAAACACTTGCATTAAATATATTATTTATTTTTTGCAGTGCTGGGTATCAAACCCAGGGCCTTGAGCATGCCAGGCAACTGCTCTACTACTGAGCTATATCCCCAGAGCAAATATATTCTTTATTAAAACAATATTTATTCAATATTTATCATATTCCAGGTAAGTGGAGGAAAGCCATAGCTTAAGTTCTACCATTAAGAAACACTCAAGGTCAGCAAAAGCAGAATGCTAAGCAACTCAGTGAGACCCTGTCTCTAAACAAAATACAAAATAGGACTGGGGATGTGGCTCAGTGGTTGAGTGCTCCTGAGTTCAATCCCCGGTACCCCCCCCAACCCGCCACCCCCCAAAAATAATAATAAAAGGAAAAGAAAAAGAAACACCCAAGGTAACAGAGACTAACAATAAATAAGAACAAAAAAGTATTTAATATCAAGAATTAATAAATGCTATGAAAAGACTATGAAGAAACCTGATATGCAGCACAGTTGAAGGACTTAACATTGATGTGGGGGGTGGGGGGGTAGGAGAGGAGGATTCCATGAAAGGTACTAAGGAAAGGCCATTGAATGACCTGAAGGAGAAAGTTATGTAGATTATCTGAGGGAAGAGTAGTCCTGGTAGAGGAAACAACCCAAAGACCCTGAGAGTAACAGCATGCCTGCCACCATTCAAGAAACAGTGAAAAGTGGTATATTAATTCAAAGATATTAAATCAAGAGGACAAGATAGAATACGTGGCCATGGCTCTGAAAAAAATCAAAAGACAATGAATGGAAATACTGAAATCAGTGATACTGAACAGTGTTTCAAATATGAGGGCTACTCAGTAAACATCTCTGGATTTCCCCACCTTATGGTAATCATTCCATCTGATCTAAGCCTATGTTCTCAAGTTTTCTCTAAAACTTTTTTCTTTTTTTCAGTTGTAGTTGAACACAATACCTTTATTTTTATTTGTTTTTAGTTTTATATGGTGCTGAGGATGGAACCCAGCGCCTCGCATGTGCTAGGTGAGCACTCTACCGCTGAGCCACAACCTCAGCCCCTCCAAATCTTTTATTAAAAGTATGTGCTGGGAAAATATTTCTAATTTTGAAAAAAGATGGAAGTATAGCCTCTTTCTGCACATACATTAAGTCCCAAAAGACCTAGCACACTTCTTCAGAGTTTTCCATCATTAATGCTTCTTTTTTTACGTCTTTTAATTTGCCAATTATACTTTATCCTATACCCTAAGCCTTTTGAGAGGAGTTTTCCCTGAGTTCCAGAACAGCTTGTGATTAACAATACAGTGTCTGAAGTCACTTCCAGGGTTCAAATCCTATTTAATATCAGTGTGGCCTAGCAAAGCTAATTATCCTCTCTATGCTTCAGTTTCATTATCTGCAAATTGGGCTAACAATATCTATCTCAAAGTTAGTATGAGAAGTGACAATGTATATAAATTATTAGACCAGTGCTTGGTTCTTGGTAGGTATTCAATAATTGCTGTCACACCAAGCAGGCACAGTGATACATATCTGTGATCCCAGCTGCTTGGGAGGTTAAGGAAGAAGGATCACAAGTTTGAGGTCAGCCTGTCTCAAAAATAAATTCATTCATTCATTCATTCATTCACTCATTTATTCATGGGCTAGGGATGTAGCTCAGTGTAGAGCATCCCTGGGTGCCACAAAACAAAACAATAATAACAATTAAAAAAAAAAAACACTGTCACCAGAAACACCTAAGACTTGGTTCTCAACCCAAAAGCTAAGATTACATCATAACCTCCCAAAATCTTGATCTCTGAGATCTTACTATTATCTCTATGTAAACTCCTGAACTCAATTCTCTGATCTTTTCAGCTAAAGACAAATACTTGGAAAAAAATCAAAATGTCAGAATAAAGAAAACTTAGCAGGGCTACTTCAGATTTGGTGGTCAGGGAAGGACTTTGTGAAGAGATGTAAGAACATCAAGCTGCTTCCTGTGTCACGCCTTTTTATCTTGATGTTCTGCCTCACCTCAGGGCTCAGAGCTATGAATTCAGATAACCGCGGATTGAACCTCTAAAACCTTGAACCCCACATAAATTTCTTATTCTCTATGTTGTTCTTGTAAGGTCTTTTGGTAACAGCAACAAAAAGCTGACAAAAACAGAAACTGGTACCAAGAAGCGGGGTCACTGCTGTACCCAACTAGACCATGTGGTTCTGTAGTCTTTGGAGCTGGAATGAGAAATTTTGAAAACTTTAAGAGATACAGGCTGAAAACTCTTTGCAATGTTATAAGCAAAGCTGATACCAGTCCTGTACCCCCCACAACCCCCACAACCCTGTGAACTGAGAATTGCTGAGGCAAGCATAGAAAGCAAGTTTTATTTAAGAAAGTGACAGAGACAAGACTTCTCTGAAGAGAAGGGGCCCCAAACCTGGGAGTCCTGAAAAGGGTGTGCATCTTGCTCTTTTATAGCCCCCAGAATTGCCATCTCTTTATTCTCAGTGTATGTGCCTAGAAGCAGGGATGGGGGGGGGGCGGGTTAACTGTTAGCAACCCAGAGTGTCCAGGAGTAGGATCACAGGAATAATAACCCATGGTTCTCTATTTGATAACCAGTCATCCCCTCCCCCCATCATTCATTACCTACACAAATTGCCTGGCCTTCATCCCTGCCTAGGCCAGAAGGGGCTGCAGGCAGATTGCTTTTTGGCAGAAAAAGCATATGGGGGTTAAGTACAGTGGGCCCATTTAACAGAATTATTCTCGTAACCTTGTGTTCCCATCATTCTCATCTATCTGTCCCCTTACAAATCTTAACGTGATCCTGGTTGGAGCTCAGAAGACCAGAATGCCAATAGGTCTGTGGATAGTAAAGACTGAGTTCATGAGGTTTCAGAAGAGGATGACTCTATCAGAAATTGGACCAGAAGTCTACATTTTGCCCATGTCCTGAGATTTTTGTAATGCTGAATTTACAACTGAGGTACTAATGAGTACCTGACAGAGGAAATCTCAAGGCAGCACAGTATTCAAGCAGTGGCATGGATATTGCTGGCAGCTTTTACCAAGTTTACTATGATAATCAGGAGCAGAAAGCAATGCACAAATATTTGAAAAACTTTTACAATTTGGCCAGATAAATCAAAGTAAAACAGGAGCAAAGGAAGTTGTGATTGTTAAAGACATTACAGGCACTAAAGAGATGCTAAATACTTTGCACAAAGACAATAAGATGGCTTGAGGGCATTTCAGGAATCCACAAAACCACACCCACCTCAGGCTCAAGAGTGTTAAAGTAAAAATTTCTTTAAAAGACTTGGGGGAAGTACCCTGCTTGCACAAGGGAGCCTAAGAAGTTTTTTTATCATGCTCAGTCACCCAGGCACTTGAAGGCTGCAGCCATGGTCCTAGGAGGCTTGGCTACTGCTCAAGATGGTGGCAGCCACTGGCATCAATCACATGATGCTAGTTCTGCAGAAATGAAGGATTCTGGAGTCAGTGAGTCTTGGAGACTTCCACCAAGACTTCAAAGGCAGGCCTGGGAAGCCAAGCAAAGTGTAACAGGGTCAGAATCCCTGCAAGGTGCTGAACAGGGTGATGCATAAAGATATGAAAAGGAAACCAAAGCTTCAGTGGAAACTTCTGAGATTAAGAAATGCCAGTAATGTGGAACATCTGCCTAGGAAAGCTACAGGAATTGAGCAGGGGCAAGCCAATAGAGACCATATGGGCTGCAACCATGAAGGCCATAGGGGTGGAGCTACAGAAGTTCTTTGGAGA
Source organism: Marmota monax (assembly GCF_021218885.2). Taxonomy (NCBI): domain Eukaryota; kingdom Metazoa; phylum Chordata; class Mammalia; order Rodentia; family Sciuridae; genus Marmota; species Marmota monax. The sequence continues at coordinate 25,345 of NW_026692072.1, read as the reverse complement.
GAACATCATGATGCCCTGTGCCCTTTTAAATGCTGAATGTGGAGCTATAGGACTTATTTGCCCAGCTGGATTTCAGTCTTGCTTTGGTCTTATTCCTTCTTTCTATGCCCCTATTTCTCCTTATGGAATAGAAATATACCATCATATATTGGATATATGTGACTTGCTCTTGAGGTTTACAGGAGAAAACATTCACGAATTTGCCTTTAGTCTCAGATGAGATTCTGGACTTGGACTTTTGGGTAATGCTGGAACTGTTAAGACTATGAGGACTATTGAAAATGGTCTAAATGTATTTTGCATTGCATGAGCATTTGAGGGCTGCAGTGGAAAAGTTAAGGTTTAAATATAAGGTGTCCCCTAAAAGCTCATGTGTGAGCTTATGCAGGAGTGAAATGACTGGATTAAGAGATTTAGCCTAACCAGTAATTAATCCACTGAAATGGTTAACTGGGTGGTAACTGAAAGGCAGGTAGGATGTGGCTGGAGGAAGTGCGTCACTGGGGGAATGACTTTGGGCTTAATATCTTGTTACCAGTGAATAGAGATGTTTGTTTCCTGGTTGCCATGTCCTGAGCTGCTTTCCTACACCATGCCCTTCTGCCATGATGTCCTGCCTCACCAAAGACCAAAACCTAAGTATGAATTCAGAGGATTGTGGACTGAACTTCTGAAACTGTGAGCCAAAATAAACTTTTTCTCCTCTACATTATTCTCATTGGTATTTTCATCACAATAACACAAAAACTGACCAAAACAGGGATATGTACTTGTGGGCCCCTCTCCTCCTTTTTTAGTATATAAATGATTACAATATCTTTCAGTTTCTGCCTTATTTTTATAATGTTTTTTTATTTTTTATTTACTTTTTTAGAGAATTTTAATATTTATTTTTTAGTTTTTGGCGGACACAACATCTTTATTTGTACGTGGTGCTGAGGATCGAACCCGGGCCGCACGCATGCCAGGCAATCGCACTACCGCTTGAGCCACATCCCCAGCCCCATAATGTTTTTTTAAATATGAAATAGTTGTTGGATTTCATAAATTTTCAGATCTACGTAGAAAACCTTTTCAACCCTTGATTTACAAGTTTGGTGGATTACAATAAATATCATCTAAATCTGAATTTTTTTAAAAAGACAACAGGAATAACATATATGTTGGTGGCCTCAAAGTGTGGTCCCTGGACGAGCAGCACTAGCATCACCTAGGAACTTGTTTTAGGGCTCTAACCCAGATCAACTGATTAAAAAGCTCTGGAGTTGGGCCAAGCAACCTGTGTTTCAACAAGTTCTCTGGGTGATTCTGAAGGACCACTGATCTATGGCAAGATCCTATGAGGGAAAGAAACCGTCAGTCTTTCTTTTAGGACATTTGTTCATGTTGTTTTCTAAGGTCTCAAGGAAATGTTACTTCCACAACGAGAAAATTTTCTTGTCTATTTGTTTGTCTGACTCCCCAGCCCAACAGTGTATATACCACAAGAACAAAGATTTTGTCTGTTTTAATTGCTACCAAGTCCCCAATGCCTAGAAGAGTTGCATGATATATGTACTGACCAAAATGAATTAACATTTCTATTTCTTCAATGTATACATACTTCAAAACATGCTATAAACTGGTATACAACTTATTGTTCAACCCCCCCCCCTCCTTTTTTTTAAATCCAGGGCACTTAACCACTGAGCCATATCCCCTGCCCCCCACCCTTTTTAAATTTTTTTGTAGTTGTAGATGGACAGAATGCCTTTATCTTGTTTATTTTTATGTGGTGCTGAGGATTGAACCCAGTGCCTCATGCATGCTAGGCAAGTGCTCTACCACTAAGCTAGAGCCCCAGCCCAATCCCCATCCCTTTTTATTTTTATAAATTGCCTAAGGCAGTGCTAAATTGCTGAAGCTGGTCTCTAACTTGTAATCTCCCTGCCTCACCTCCGGAATCACTTGTATTATAGGCATGCACCACCCACCCACCCCCCCCCCCAACAACTTTTTTCAATTAAAAAATTAATTTTAAAAAACATCTTTTAGTTCACTGTAATCATTTTTCTGGTGACCCAAATCAAAATTTACTTTTTTCTTACCCTTTACTATGTACCCTGACAACACCCCAGGTTATTTTGATCTTTCACATTCATCTACTTCTTTCTACACCAACATATCTTTACCAATTTCCTATCACTTCTCTCTTGTCTGGTCTAGTGAATCACCTCTTATCTTGTATCCTGTTTTTTATCTCTGCCAATTCTAATCCATTCTGTTCTTAAATTCCAAAAAAAAAAAAAAAAAAATTCAGCTGGGTGTAGTAGCGTATGCCTGTCATCAAATCTACTCAGAAGGCTGAGGCAGGAGGAACACAAGTTCAAGACCAACATGGTAACTTAAGGAGACCTTGTCTTAAAATGAAAATGGGGCTGGGGAATGTACTCAGTAGTAAAACATACCTAGGTTTGATACCAGTACAAAACAAACACACACACACACACACACACACACAAACACAAAATTACTTGAGAGTGATAAGGATATCACTATCCTTCTTAAAGAAAAACCTTTCAAAGTTCTTTAACCCTCATAGAGACTAAACTCAAAAACTTCTAAAATCTAGCACTAATACTCTATAGTAGTGTTACTCCAATAAGCTCCTCAATGAACCACATGTTTGATAATCTCCCTCCCATAATGACTCTATTTGATCAAGGACAAAATTGACTAGCAGACTGTGACATAAATGATCCTATGCCAGTTCAAGGCCCAGTCATTAACTGGCCCAATAGAATCACCTTTATTCCTCATGGAATACTTGTTCTTGGAAGCTCCTTAGGGCCAATCCTTTATTCCATGATGCAATATTAACAATTTCTTTTTTTAAAATTTATTTTTTTAGTTGTAGTTTGACAGAATACCTTTATTTATTTATTTATTTATTTATTTTTATGTGGTGTTGAGGAATTGAACCCAGGGCCTTGCACATGCTAGGCAAGCACTCTACTGCTGAGCCACAATATTAACAATTTCAATCAATTTGTATTTAATCTACTTGACAAATGCTTCTATGAGCCCCCTGAACTAGATAAAATTTTCTCCTCTATGTCTCTAAAGCATGTTTGTACTAGTTGCCAGCCTCCTCAACTTAGTAAGACCCTGTCTCAAAATTAAAAAAAAAAAAAAAAAAAGCTGGGGAGAGGACATCTCTTAGTGGTACAGTGCCCCAGGGTTCAATCCCCATTACCACACATACATGTACACATAAAAGTGTAAATAATATCATTTCATAAAAGGAAACTGAAGCACAGAGAGTTAAACTTTTGTAAGATCACACTGAAAGTAGCAGAGTCAAAATATAAACCCAAACATAGGACAGAGAAGAGCACTATTCTCTTGAAACACGGATTGTTAGTGGTGGCTAGTGATATGTGGAAAAGAGTGGTTAGTACTAAATGATACATATAAAGCAACAAAATTACTTCAGAGAGTGATAATGCTATCAAGAAAAAAAAAACAATTCTGTGATATGATAGTGATGCAAAGTTAATTTAGATGGGCAGTTGGAGAAGAGGAAACATCTTGCAAAACACCTAAATATCCAAAAGCAGCAAAGACCTGGAGAGAGAACTCTAGGTGAAGAGAACAGCTAGTGCAAAAGCTCTAAAACATGAGTAATTTTAGCACATTTCATGAAAGAGATAGTCAATGTGACTAAAGGATGGTGGAGGGATGTGAATGAGCTAAGGATGAAGAATTAGCTGAGGCTGAGATCACTTAAGACCTTATTATAGGCTAAGGACTTGAATTTTACTCTGAATAACACTGAAAGATTTTAAGCAAGGTAATGATATCTGAATTATGTGTTGAAAAGTTAACTCTGCCTGTTGCATATTTAAATGCAAGAAGGCCAATGGAAAGTAAGGAAAGGAGTTGGTGGTAACTATGGAAACTATGAGTATAGAGATCAAATCATTGAGTTCTGTTGAGGGGACCAGATATATACAGGGAGGAAAGAAATGATTATAGATGGTTCCAAACTATTGGAACCAGGCAACAAAGTAAATGGTGGTATTATTTATTAAAGGAGGATCAGGCCAGGTGTTAGGATGAAAATCTCGTCTTGGACATATGTTTGAAATATCTGCTCAATGGCAGATGCTAGATATGAATCTATATATATTTATCAATATAAATTTGAATATCATCTCATATATATGGCAACCTGGAGAGAGAAAAAAAGAGGATGGATCTCCAAGTTCTTAGACAATTCAACATAGAAGCCAAACAGCGAAGCAGCAAGTATACCTGTCACCCTTGTAGATTACCAAGTTTGTTTTTTTAAAATATATTTTTTAGTTGTTGGTGGATCTTTATTTTCTTTATTTATTTATATGTGGTGCTGAAAATTGAACTCAGTGCCTCACACATACTAGGCAAGCACTCTACCACTGTGCCACAAACCCAGCCCAAATGCCAAGTTCTTTAAAAGGCAAGATAATGTCTTTTTCATTTCTGTGGTACCTTGTAGAACTTAGCTGAGTATCATAAATTCAAAGATGCTCAGTACATTTTAATGAATGAATAAATAAGTGGCTTCCATTAAATTTCTCAAGCTTCAATGTGGAAATATTATACTTGAGGATGAAGACACAGAACCTCATATCTTCTAGGCACTCAAATATTTGCTTAATGAATTAAAAAAAAAAACTTGGCTGTGTTTTGGTAGACATATTTTAATACTCATTATTCCAGAAAACACAGCAAGGAAAGAGAGAAGAAAAGCAGTTGCTTATGTCCTGTCATTTTTAACAATGATAATCACAAAAACACTAAACCTTTCATCTTGGTCCCTACTACAAGGTAGTGGGTGCATGGCACTGACAGCTACAACAGGAAGAAAGGGGCTTCCAATTCCCACACAAAAGTTGAGTTCTGGCTTTCATACCATAAGCAAGTATTAAGTAACACTATATTCTAGGTATGCAGCATATAAAGAGTAAGTGCTAAATATTAAAAATAATACTACAACAGCAAAACAGATAAGGTTCCTCAAAGAACTTCCATTCTAAAGTGGAAGACACTGATTATGTAAATACCATATAGGTATAATGATATGAAAGTAAAATGTACTGTGGAAATATATACATAAAGCAACTGGGGTAAGTTTGGAAGGGAACAGGTTTCTGAATGTAAGATACTTTAAGAAGTCAGTCTGGGAAGCAGGAAAAGAGTGACTGTATCTAGGTAGAGGAAAGGGCATATATGAAGGCCTTAAGTAGGAAGAATTCAGGATGATCCAAATGCTAACAACATTTTAAATGGGTTGTAAATGCAGGTGCATACAGGGCACATTGACCCTAGGAGGAGCCATTAAGTAGGCTTAAAGATGTTAAACCCAAGGCCAGGCAGTGGCACACATCTGTAATTCCAGCGGGGGACAGGGCACAGGAGGACTGCCAATTCAAGACCAGCCTCACAATTCAGGCAATTCATCCAGGTACTAAGCAACTCAATGAGACCCTGTCTCTAATAAAACACAAAATAGGGCTAGGGATGTGGCTCATTGGTTGAGTGCCCCAGAGTTCAATTCCTGGTTCCCAAAAACAAAAACAAAACAAAAAGATGTTAAGCCCAGAAGCAACAGGATCAAACTGGTAGATCTGTTTTTAAAAATCAATCTGCCTGGGCTGGGGTTGTGGCTCAGCGGTGGAGAGCTTTTGAGGCTCTGGGTTCGGTCCTTGGCACCACATAAAAATGAACAAGTGAAGTGAAGGTGTTGTGTCCAACCACAACTAAAATATTAAAAAAAAAAAAATCTACCCAGGTGAAGTGGTGTATACCTGTAATCCCAGCACCTTGGGAGGCTGAGGCAGGAGGATCACAAGTACAAGTTCAACCTCAGCAACTTGGTGAGAACCTATCTCAAAACAACAAAAAGGGCTGGGGAATGCAGCATAGTGCTAAAGCACCCCTAGGTTCAATCTTCAGTACAAAAAAAAATCAATCTGGATGTATAAGGAGAATGACGAAGGGAAGAAAGAAAGGGTCTGGTTTAAGGTGACTTATTAGAAAGCTACTGAAGTTATCCAAATGAAAAATAATGGCAGACTGGGTTAGTGTGGAGCAGTGAAAAACAAACTGGAAAACTCCAAGGTATATTTAAGAGATTTTTTAAAAGCAGTAGATGTGGGAGGCCATCCTTGTACATGATTTGAGTTACCTCCCTGGCTGGGCGAGAGGCGCTCAGACACATCCTTGTGTCCAGAGCTTTCCCCACCCTTCTCGGGTCCGAGGGCTTGTCTGTGTGGAGGCCACTACCCGAAGACCCAATCTTCACACCTGACCTTGGGACACTGCCCCGCTTAATCTTCATTGGATGGGTTTTTCCCCAGAATTTTTTGTTCCCCAATAAAAGTCCACTCCCAGGCATGTTCTCTCTTGCTCACTAGCTTCTTCAGTAAACCTAGCTACCACAATAGGTGGCTGGAGGCTGGAGGTAGGAGAAGCCGTCCTGTAGCTGGTTTAAAGGTAGTTAGAACCCATCTCTTTAATCCAACTCCCTTCAGATTTCTCACCTACAGAACCTTTACTTATGAAGCCTGTGCTGGCTGGGGGCTAAAAGTAGATTCGGGCATGGCAGTACATACCTATAATTCCAGTGACTAAGCAGGCTGAAGTAGGATTGCAAGTTTGAGGCCAGCCTTGGCAACTTACCTGCAGAAACTTAGCAAGACCCTGTCTCACATAAAAACTAATAAGGGTTAGGGATACAATTCAGTGGTAGAGTGCTCTAGATTCAATCCCCAGTACCATTAAAAAAAAAAAAAAGCTTTAGGGCTTAGTGACAGAGAACACAATGTACAGGTTTCTAGAATGAGAAATCAGGTAGAGAGAAGTATGACTGAGATGAGCCTCACTAGAAAAGCAAAGGTGAGATGGGTGGGGAATCATGAGCTCATCATTAAATGCCCATTATATATCCAAGTCAAAGGTTACAAAGGTAGCTGGATATGTGACTAAGTCTTCACACGAGGTTTGAGCTGAAAACATAAACATGGACATTTTCACTGATATGGTTTTTAAAAACATGGACATGGAAAAAATTTTTAAAAAATGGGCATGGATGTGATAGCCTCAGAAGAAAGCATAAAACAGACAAGAAATCATATTAATTTCAAATCCTAAGTAAACAACAAAATGTAGACATTAAATAGAAGAGGAATAAAATCTAGTGAAACACAAAAGAAAAACTGTAGGCCAGTGATACAGAAAGAAAACAGGAAAGTTCAGTGTGGAAATGCAAAGAAGCATGTTTCAGGGCTGGGGTTCTGGCTCAGTGATACAGCAATGGCTTAGCATGCATGAGCATTGGGTTCCATCCTCAGCACCACATAAAAACAATGTGTCCACCTAAAACTAAAAAAACACATAAATATATATAAAAAAAAGAAGCAGGTTTCAGTTAGGAAATGGTCAGCAGTGGTAAAGAACACTGAAATTAGGATGTTGATGTTGATGTTCAGGTTTCTAGGCGAACTCACAAAAGTTCATTTAACCATAACATAGGCGAATTACAGCATTAAACTATCTTACCATGAAGCACTGCAGTATAGTAGCCAAACATGCAGGCTCAAGACCCACAGCACCAAGCTTTAAATCCTAGCTTCAGCACTTGTCAGTTTTGTGGTTCTAGATATATTAACTTAATGTCTCTATGCCTCAGTTTCCTCATTCATAAAAGGCAAAAATAATACCTTAAAGAATCTCTGTGAGGATTAAATAAATTAATGTGTATGTGTTTTAAAATAGCACAAATTAGTGCTGGGGATGTGGCTTAGTAATAGAGTGCTTGCCGGCATGCACAGGCCTCCCAGTTCAATCCCCAACACTGCAGAAATAATAATAATAATAATAATAATAATAATAATAATAATAATAATAATAAAGCACAAATTAACTCATGAGGCAAATGATAGCTACTATTCCAACAGTACTTCTATGAAAAATAGTGAACACTAAATAACTCCCCACTAATTTGGCATTGTCCTTATTGCTTTATCAACTGTGATCTTACAAGATCTTTTTTTCAAAAATCTTAAAACTTATTCAGGAGCTGAACATGGTGGTGCACAACTGTAATCCCAGCTGAGGCAGGAGGATCACAAGTTTGAGACCAGCCTCCACAACCTAGTGAGACCCTGTCTCAAAATTAAAAGAAAAAATTAATAGGGCGGGGGATGTAGCTTAGTAGTAGACTATCCCTGGGTCGAGTCCCCACCATCAAAAATAAAAAAAGTATTTCCATTCAGACATTTTTCTGGTGCATATTCAAATATAAGGACAACATCTACCATCACCCTGATGAAACACTAAGCTGCTTCTTGTTCTGCACAAGACTTAAATACAATGTAGAAAGGGGTAGCAGGTTTAGAGTTGCCTGATGGCTATCTTATTTCCAAGAGTGTGCAAAGATACGTATAGTACCTAAAACAGCCCCCTAAAAGGTATATCAGACTAAATGGTGATTGGGAAAGAACATGTTCATATGGTTCCTAAAACTGAGAAGAGCACAAATAAAAACATTCAGGGACAGAACTCTCTCCATAAGCCCCACTTGAGGAAAAATGCTCTGGTTTTCCATTGTTATTTTCCAACCATTAAAATAACAAGACTATCTAATATCTGATAGAGCAGTTGTATCCAAAAAAGTATTGTTCCAAACTCATGAAAATTTGTTTATCAGGCCCTTTCCCATCAAGTGATAAAAATGTTGTGTTTCAGGACCAAGATGTAAAGGAGGATGTTAGATCCCATGTCAATAACCGACTGGTCATTACCATCTGTCAATTTCTAAACAGGTTACAGGAAACAAGGTGACAGACAGGCTAATTCGTTATGGTTAAGTATCCATATTACATCATCACAGCTAGTACTCATTTGCACCTTCAGAAGAAACTGCCACAAAGGGAAACAAAACATTCAACTAATAACATGAATTATGAAAAAGCTTTTTCAAATGTTATAAAAATATGATTAAGCTTCTGAAATGTAGGTTATTTAAAGACTTAAAAGACATTTCAGTTATGGTACTTTTGATGTAACTGAAATAAGAGGCCATTTGCACAGTTTGAAAAATAAAATGAGGTACAATTAAGAAGTGTGAGCAGCCCTGTACAGATGGCCTGATCCTAACACAAGATGTTAACAAAGCAGGTTTGTAGAGGAAGGAGAAGCCTGAATTTTCTATGCTATAATGTGACTGACCCCACCTCCAAAAAATACAAAAGGGGGGATATCATTTAAAAATCAATAACTTCCAATAAACAGAAAATATATCTTTTATATTAACAATTCCAACTCTGTCTACTTACTGTTTTCAAATATGTTTGGGAAGTCCCATTGTGTTACTTTGGTAAATAATATTTGGAAAATATGACAAGTATATTTTAGTTTCTTGCCTCAGAAGTATTCTGCTAAAAGAAATAACAAAAATAACTAGGTAGCCTTCAGTTTCATTTACCTAACAAACATTTTTCACTTATAACACACAAAAAATGAGACAGATACCTATCACTGCTGTTCACTGAAGAGAAAGTAATTTTAATTAGTAATTTATAATTTATCATGTTCAATGTAAAAGCTACTTGAAAACTGATAGCTAAATATCACCAAAAAGAAATAATGGGAGAAGTGCCAAACATTTACATAAACCTCCTCAAAATGGCTTGTTTATATATAAAACAAATTGTAGCTATTTCTAAAAGGTTTAATCATTGAACTCCAAATTGGCATATCACTATTATCTTTTTTTTAACTCCCTGGTCACTTAAACAAAGAGTCTAAAATTTTCTAAGGAGGCTCATTTCCCTTTTCTCATTCTTTCACAATCATCCCAAAGTACAATCTAAGACAAAGACCAGCTATACATATTTCCCAAATTATGAATGTGGAACTTTCATAAAAACAAAGAAGGCAATCTGGACTACTATAATGTACAAAGTTTAAAAAATAAAAAAGTTCACTTCTGTCGTGAAAATAATGAAGAAACCTGATGAGATCATAAACCCATGAAGCTTCCTGTTGGTAGCTGAGGATGAAGTCATTAGCAACCCAGGATTCCCAAGTCCTTGTAATCAGAAGCTGCACCTACCAGATTCAGTATTGTTCGGGAGAGGTGGCTTTAAAACACCCGGCTCCCGAATCCTCCAAGCCAGACCACGCCTTCCAGTTATCATTCAAAAGGAACCGTTTCAAAGTGTGGCACTACTACACATTTCCCTGCAAGCTTAAATATCAAGCAGGAGTCAACATTTTAGGTTCCTTTGGTTATGCTGAAGGAAAGATGAACTCTTGAACCCCGCGCTACATAATAAACCCAGGCTTCAGTAGCCGAAATGGAGGTGAAGCATGCTCTGGTTCCTCAACCTTTATGGCTTTCACTAATCAGCAGCCCCCGATTTCTTCCCCAAACTCAGTCACCCCAAGGCACAGAAAGCAAAGAGAGATTCCTTACTTCCTGCTGTTGTTAAAAGGGGAGGAAACCCTACAGCAACTCTGAACTCGTCGAAGAGAAATGGTTTAATCTTGGCCACCACTGCAAACATATGTCACCCAGCCCCAACTCCGCGTTCCCGCCCCGCCGGGCCTCCTGCCCCCCGCGCGTCGCGCTCCGGGGGTGCTCCGGTAGCCCAGCCTTCCCGGGTCACCCAGTGTCAGGGACGCGGCTCCGCGCCTCTTCCTCTCCCACCTCCCCCACCCGCACACCGCCAGAGCCCCAAGACCACACTGTCGGTCACCCAGGTTCCAATACAATGGAATGTCACTGCCCCGAATTCTCCGGGGCCCTCCTCGCCCCCCAGAGCCAGTCCTGGATCTCCCTGATACCGACTTCGGTCTCGAGCCCAAACTTCACCATGTGAGAGACCAGGACCGGGAGATGACGGAGCCCCACGACTCCCGCCCAGCCCTCCAGTCAACCGCGGACCCCAACCAGTTCCATAAGCGAATGCTGCGCTGGGCGCCCCCACCCAGCCGGGACCACCCCCTAGGAGTTATCAGCCCCCTCTCCCGAGGGGGGCGAGGACGAGCGGAGAACTCCCCACCCGACCCAGACCCCTGAGAGGCGCTGCAGCAGGGCGAAGGCCCCAAATGCATCCCCGGCCTTTCCTGGCCCACCGCGACCCCGCCGCCCACCCTCCCTACCTGGCCTTGAGGATGGGGCTGCTGCCGCTGCTGCAGCTGGGGCTAGAGGCGGCTGCTGGGGCTCGGGGTTCGTAGGCCCAGGCGGGGGTCGGGGTCTGCGCGGCGGCGCTGGAGGCGGCGGCGGGGGCGGCGGGGGGCGCGGGCGGCGGCGGTGGGTCGGCGAAGTCCGAGGTCGGGTAGTTCCTGTCCATCGTGGGGGTTGCGTAGGGAGGACGGGCTGCAATGGGGGCTCCTCTAGGGCCCTGCGTGAGGGGGGCGGGAAGGGAGGGAGGGGCAGGGGGAGGAAGAGGAGGAGGAGGCGGCGGCTGCGGAGGGAGCTGCCCCCTCACATGGCCCTGAGGAGAGGCAGGAGGAGGGCGCGCGGGCGAGTCCGTACCGCGGCAGCCGGGGCTGCGGCAGGCTGCAAGGCTCCAGCCTGGGCGTCAGGGAAGCGGCGGCACCAGCGGCCGGGACTCGCGGCAGCGGCGGCGGCGGCCGCTGCGCCCCATGTTGGTGGATTTCCCAGGATGCACCTCCCGCCCCCCTCCGCCCCGCGGCCTCGCCCCGCCTCCCCTCGGCGCCCCGCGCTCCCAGCTCATGAGCTGGGCGGGCGCGGGCGAGGCCTCCGCCGCTACCGGTCGGCTCTGGAGGGGCAGCCACGGCTAAGGAGGCGAAGTCTGACGACCCGGCCGACCCCGGGGACTCGGAGAGCACCCGGCAGCCGAAGCCCGCGGACCGCGGACGTCTGCCCGGAGGGGAGCTGTCCGCTCTCGCTGCGCCCGCGTGGGAAGGGGCCGCGCTTCCCGATCGCCCCACCGAGGGAGGGGACAGTGAGCGGAAACGCAGCCTAGGGTGCCGCAAAGCGGGAGGCTTGTCAGCGCTTTGCCTGGAGTTCATTACTTGACCCTTCGGATTATTTTGAGGGACTCAGAGACACTCAGTCTCCATATCGCTATTTCTTTCTCTGCGCCCCAAACCAGAAACAGCTGAACGGGCTGTTTTACAGTTCCGTTTACTCCCTTCCTGCCCAAAGCTTGCTGGGCAAAAGGACCCTTTTCCTACTGCTAAAGGAGATTTATATTCAAAGAAATTCAAATTCAAACGTATTACTTTCCAATCCTCGCTGAAAGGGCCTTTCCCAGGAGTTCTTATTAACTGTCCCCATCCCCCAACTTGGGGATTTTCCCACTCTGGATTTTTGAATCTTTGTATTCCAAAATAAATACTGGCTCTTCGTTGATCAATCCAACTACCATCTGGATGACTTTTATAACAATAAGTCTAACTCAGTATGCAATGTGTGTTGGTTTTTTTGTTTTTGTTTTGTTTTGTTTTTTTGGTCGAGATTCGGAACCTCTTCAGGACTCTACCCAAACATTTCTTATCTGACTTCCAAGTTGTTGGTGTGGAGTGATTTTAATGACTACTTGAGGTTTTTCTGTTGTCTATCAGTTGTGTTTCTTCTCACGAGGAGTGAAATTAAGAGATCAGAGAAATCACTTGGCCCTTCAGCCTTTAAGTGAAAGTTAAAATAACGGTGAAGTTATATTTAATGACCACCTTTTAAAAATCAATATTGGTTTAACACCTATTACATGCTTAGCACAGCAATCTATCCCTCAAGATAAGCCTAAGGTAAAGGTTTTTAAGCAAATCTAGACAGGCGTAGAGGAAGACCTGATAATCTTGATACACTATCTCTAATGAACATTTAAAAAGGTGTTTTAAATTTAAGGACTACCTGGTACAGAGTCTACTAATCCTTCTGAGATTAATTTTGTCCTGGGAGATTCTGTTTTCCTCCTGGTGCCTACATCCTTTTGTTCCTATTCATTCTTTATTGTATACCCTTTTGCACCTGCGAAGCTTGGAGCCAGGTCCTGGGGTGGGGAAGGAAAGTTAAGTAGTCTTATTTACAAATGAATTCAAGCTGTGGACAAAACTGACCTTGCAATTTTAAGTTAATTACAGTTTGCATTTACTTAAGATAACTTTGAAAGTGATTTTCATTGGGGAAGGAATTTGCCAAATGTAAGATCCTACAGAGAAGTAACATAAATTTCCATTACATTTTTTTTTCTTCCTGCATACTGGAAATGTGGAATCTAAATACAATAAGTTTTCCAAATAACTTTTATATTTTTAACTACTTTTGTGAGTTTTAAGTTTCGTTTCTGGGGCTGGGGATGTGGCTCAAGCGGTAGCGCGCTCGCCTGGCATGCGTGCGGCCCGGGTTCTAATTCTCAGCACCACATACAAACAAAGATGTTGTGTCCACCGAAAACTAAAAAATAAATATTATAAAATTTTCTCTCTCTCTCAAAATAAATAAATAAAGTTTCGTTTCTGTGGGAAGGCAAAATGAATGTGGCATACTATAAATGTTTTATGGCACTTAGTTTGAGACCATAACTGGTACTCAAAGTGAGTTATGGGGAGCAGGGCGTGGTAGCCCATGCCTGTAATCCCACCCACCCAGGAGGCTGAGGCAGGAGGATTGCAAGTTTGAGGCCAACCCAGGCAATTTAGTAAGACCCTGTCTCAAAAGTTCTTAAAATGGCTGGGAATGTAGCTCAGTGGTACAGCACCCCTGGGTTCAATTCCCAGAACCTCAAAAAAAAAAAGGTGAGTTATGCTAGCAACAGCAAACAAGTGGCAATAAAACCTTTGTCATCTCTTACACCATTATTAGTTTATGCCACATTGATCAAAGAACAGATATTAAGGGAAAACTTTTGTATTTTTATTTATTTTGGTACCAAAGACTGAATCCAGGGGCACTTAACCCCTGAGCCTCATCCCAGCCCTTTTTATTTTTAACTTTGAGACAGGGTCTCACTAAGTTGCTTAAGGCCTTGTTAATTTACTGAGGCTGCCCTTGAAATTGTGATTCTCCTGCCTCAGCCTCCTTAGCCTCTGGGATTACAGAAGTGCTCCACTGTGCCCAAATGAGTATAGTTTTAAATAATATATCCTGTTGTCAGATGTTCCTTTGCCCTTCAAATGAAATTTTCTTAGTTTATCCTAAAGTCAAATGTTGCAGCATGTTTATGATTAGCATCATTAAATCATTTAACTTAACATTTTTTAATTGATGAGTCATAATTGTATAATTTTATGGGATATAATGTAATGTTTTGGTATATGTAAATAAATATTTTTCCCTACTGAAAATATATTCCCAACTCTGCATTTTCCATGATCTGTTTTATATCATCCACAATCTAACTGCTTCAAGACTGATCTAGGTAATATCAAAAGTTTAGAATAAATGTTGTTTTTGTTTTAAATAATAACAACCGTTCTATTTTTTGTGTGTATGTGTGGTACTAGGGTTTTAACTCATGGCCTCCCAGAGCACTCTACCACTGAGCTACATCTTCAGCTCATTTTACTTTCATATTTTGAGATGAGGTCATACTAAGATGCCTAGACTGAGCTCCAACTTGCCATCCCCCTATTTTCAGCCTCCCAAGCCACTAGGATTCATTTCATTTTTTCCTGTGGAACTCCTGTTCATGCATTAAGATTCAAATAAAGCTGGGCACATTGGCACATGCCTATAATCCCACTGACTTAGGAAACAGACAGGAGGATCACAAGTTTGAGGACAGCCTCAGTAATTTAGTGAGGTCCTCAGCAACTTAGTAAGACCTTATCACAAAAAATAAAAAAGATTGGAGATATTATTCAGTGGTAGAGCACCCCTGGGATGAGTCCCGAGTACTAATTAAGATTGAAACAAAACATCTTCTAAAACATTTCCCCATCTCCCCCAGGGAAAATTAAATTGATGGCTTTTCAGAAGTCCTATGGTGTTTTATTCCAATTGCTATTATACTTAACACTATCATATTGCATTGCAATTAGTTGTGTATCTGGGTTTTACTCTTACAAATCATGCATTCCATAAAGGCAGTGTTGCATTTAATTCATCCTTATATCTTCTGTACTAAATATCTTGAGCCCCTTGCATCTATTGACACAATTTATTAGGTCAACAAATATGATTGTTGAATGAATAAATACACATATGACTTTTATTTTATTTTTTTTTAATTTTTATTGTTGGTTGTTCAAAACATTACATAGTTCTTGAAAAATCATATTTCACACTTTGATTCAAGTGGGTTATGAACTTCCATTTTTACCCCATATACAGATTTCAGCATCACATCGGTTACACATCCATTGATTTACATATTGCTATACTAGTGTCTGTTGTATTCTGCTGCCTTTCCTATCCTCTACTATCCCCCATCCCCTCCCCTCCCATCTTCTCTCTCTACCCCCCATCTACTGTAATTCATTTCTCCCCCTTGTTTTTTTTTCCCCTTTCCCCTCACTTCCTCTTGTATGTAATTTTGTATAACCATGAGGGTCTCCTTCCATTTCCACATATGACTTTTAAAATACCCTTTTAAAGGTTCCATTTAATTTACATATGCTATTCTATTTTTTTTTTAAAGAGAGAGTGGGAGAGAGAGAGAGAATTTTTTAATATTTATTTTTTAGTTCTGGGCTGACACAACATCTTTGTTTGTACGTGGTGCTGAGGATCGAACCCGGGCCGCACGCATGCCAGGGGAGCGCGCTACCGCTTGAGCCACATCCCCAGCCCCACATATGCTATTCTAAAAGAGCACTTTTTTAAAAAATCTGGGAATTGAACTTGGGATCTCACGTGTTAGGCAAGCACTCTACCAGGCCTTAAAAAGCTAGAGATTTTATCTTGATCCTATAATTGGAGAGAAGGGCCAGAAAATTGATGGAATCAGACAGTTTGGTTGCAGGAAACCAAATGAATTGGAAGTCCTATGCTTAAAAAGGAAACTTTCCTTCCTCACCTCCATTTCCCACTTCCTTCTGAGTTAAGTAATGCCTTAAAATATATGCATTATCAGGAGGATGGCCTTCTAGACTGCCTTGGCAACTTAGTGAGATCTTGTCTCAAAATAAAAAATTAAAAGGTCTGGGGATATAGCGCAATGGTATAGTACCCCTGGGTTCCATCCCACTACTACCAAAAAAAAAAAAAATGCGCGCAGGAACAATCTTCCACATTTCTCATCCTCCTCCTATTCCTTTAGTAAAATGAATATAACAACTGCTGGAAAAGTTGGAGTTAGATCAAGCAATTCAATCCTTTTGTAGTTGAGGAAACTGGAGCTTAGCTTTTCTTGGTTTGCTTTAAGGTGATGTAGGGAATCAGTTGGGGGAGAGAGCAAATGCCATCTCCACTAAGATGGCCTTGTTCATTAGCTTGTTGGCAAATGCAGAATTTGGGGTTGCCTGATTAGAACTGTAGTCAATAACTCCATACATTCCTGTGTTACAAATAGGCCAACCATTGTGTAGAAAGATCCAAGCTCAAATTTGTGGTTTCACTGAGAATATGAGAGGTATGTTTGAGAGAAGTGGGTTGATAAAGTGGGTCTTAGTTTTCAAATTTTCCTTTCTTTTGTTGAGGGGACCAGTGAGTCCTAACTTTGTTAGGGCAACTTTGATTTTAATCTGTTCAATCACTATCACAAATTAAAACATCAGATATCAAGGAAGTTCCACTACCATTTTCTCTCTGAGGCTTGACCGTGTCATCAGCTTTGACTATTGTTGCCTATCTCCCCTGCTAAGAAAGACAGCAATAGAGTTGGAAGAGCTGTTTTTAAGCCTGCTTCTTTGGAAGTTCACTCTCAATGGGAAGGAGGGTATCCCTAAAAAACAATGATGAGTCAAAATCCTGCAGTGAGCAGAGCTTCTAGAAGCATATATTTGATCTGCAGTTTTGTGTGGAGGGTAGGGGTCTGAGCTATGAATACAGAGGGACTCTTGGGCATTGATGAATGGATTAGCTGATCCAGGGTCGGTAAAAAGAAAGGATGAATGATTAAGAGATACCAAGAGGTTTGGTAAAGAAGCAGCATTCATTGAACATATCTTTTACCTCCTTGAATAGATTGTAGAAAATTCAAAACCTTATTCTATAAGTGATGGATATTCTTATTAGAATAATCAATGCATACTGAACATGTTTGTCCTTGTGGCAAGGGCTTATGTGGATCATTATATTTCATCCTCATAACATCCTTAAGATGTAGATATTGATTACTGTTAAATCTCGTTTTACAGAAAATTGAAGCTTGCTGAATTTAAGTAACTTTCCCAACAACATGCAAGTCAACATAAGACAGTGATGCAAGTGAAGCTTCAAACCAGCTCTTTAACTCTAAAATCTAATAAGTTTGATTAAGGAGCTACTGCCAGTTTGGGCCAATGTTACTATATTTTCTTTCATAATTAGTATGTATTTTGTAGGTCCTTTAGGACTGTAAATTCCTGCTGGGCATGGAATCCCAGCAGCTCAGGAGGCTGAGGCAGGAGGATCACAATTTCAAAGCCAGGTTCAGCAACTTAGCGAGGCCCTAAGCAAAAAGCCTTTTCCAAACAAGATAACATTCCGACATCCTGAGGACAAGAACATGGATACAATTTTTTGGAGCTACCAATCAATCCTCTATAGTATCCTTTGATAATATTTTCCTGAAGCAATTACTATGATTATCAAAAAGTAGTTTTTCTAACTCCATCATTGTTTGTACAGTCATTAGTAATCATTCTTCTATAAGAAGGAACTTTTTCTTATCACATTTATTTATTTTTTGTATCTACATGAACTCATGGATTCCTACTTTTATTTCATTATTTATTTTTATTAGTGCATTACAAATATACATAATAGTGGGATTCATTCTGCAATATTCATACATGCACATAATTTAATTAATTTCATTCCCTGGTAACTTCCCTTACCCTTCCCACCTCCTTTCTCCTGATCTACTTGCTCTACTCTACTGATCTCTCTTCTAGTATTATAATTATTATTTCAATTAGTGCATTACAATTATATAGATAATGCATTGTATATGCATACACACATATATGATTCCCTGTGGAACATGGATATGGCATAATTTGCTAGATTTCATTCCCCATACTTCCCCATGTCCTTCTTTCCTCCATCCCTCTCAGTCCCCTTCCTTTACTCTATTGGTCTTCCTTCTATTTTTGTGAAATTCCCTTTTTTATTATTCCTTCCCTCACCTTTTTCTTTTTTAAATGTTTTTAGTTGTCAATGGACCTTTGTTTATTTTTATGTGGTGCTGAGAATTGAACCCAGTGCCTCACACATGCTAGGCAAGCGCTTTGCCACTGAGCCACAACCCCAGCCATCCCCCACCTTTCCCTAGCTCCTGCAAATGACTTTCTCATTCTGACTTATTTCATTTGGCATGAGTTTCTCTAGTTCCATCCATTTACATTCAAATGACATAATTTCATTCTTTATGACTGAATAAAACTCTATTGTGTATATATGCCACATTTTCTTAGCCACTAGTCTGTTGACCTAGGCTGGTTTAATAACTTGGCTATTGTGAATTGTGCTGCTATAAACATTGGTATGTATATATCCCTATAGTATGGTAATTTTATTTATTTTTGGGGCAGTGCTGGGGATTGAGCCCAGGGGTGCTGTATCAATGAGCTACATTCCCAGCCCTTTTTATTTCTTTATTTTGAGATTATGGTCTCACTAAATTGCTAATGGGCTTTCTAAACTGCTGAGGCTGGGCTTGAGGAACTTGGGATCCTCCTACCCGAGCCTCCCATACTGCTGACATTACAGGCATGTACCACTGCACATAACCATTCCTAGTAGCCTTTTGAGGAATCTCGGTATTGCTTTCCAAAATGGTTATACTAATTTTCTGTCCCACCAACAATGTATAGGTGTACCTTTTCCCCCACATCCTCACCAATTATTGTTATTTTATTCTTTTTTTAATATTTATTTTTTAGTTGTAGTTGGATACAATATCTTTAATTAATTTATTTATTTTGTGTGGTGCTGAGGATCGAACCCAGGGCCTTGCCCGTGCTAGGTGAGCGCTCTACCGATGAGCCACAAACCCAGCCCTGTTATTTATTCTTGATAATTGCCATTATAACTGGAGTGAGATGAAATCTCAATATAGTTTTGGTTTACATTTTCCTGATCGCTAAGGATGTTGAACATTTTTTCATTTATTTGTTGGCCATTTGTATTTCTTTTTTTGGTATCAGGGATTGAACTGAGGGGTGCTAAAGTACTAAGTTGTACCCTTAGAGTGCGCACGGGCAAGCGCACGCGCTCTCTCTCTCTCTCTCTCTCTCTCTCTCTCTCTATATATATATATATATATATATATACACACACACACACACACACACATATGTATATATATATATATATTTTTTTTTTAATATTTAATTTTTAGTTTTAGGTAGACACAATATCTTTACTTTTTAATCTTTACGTGGTGCTGAGGATTGAACCCAGTGCCTCATGCATGCTAGGCAAGCACTCTACCACTGAGCCACAACCCCAGCCCTATTTATATATTTTTAATTTGAGACAGGGTTTCCTTAGGTTACCTAGGGCCTTAATAAGTTGCTGAGGCTGGTTTTGACTCATGATCCTCCTGCCTCAGATTCCTGAGCTACTAGGATCATAGGTGTGCACCTCTATGTCTGGCTCCCTTTTTAAATTTATTTTTTAGTTTTTACTTATTTATTTTTATATGGGATTGAATCCAGGGGCACTTAACCACTGAGCCACATCCCAGCCCTTTTTAATTTTTTATATTGAGACAGGTTCTCACTAAATTTATTGAGGCCTTGCTAAATTGCTGAGGTTGGCCTTGAACTTGCAATCCTCCTGCCTCAGCCTTCTGGGCTACTAGGCCTTTTTCTATTTTTTAATTTGAGACAGGATCTTGGGTCTTGCTAAATTGACTAGATGGGCTGGGGATATAGCTCAGTTGGTAGAGTGCTTGACTCACATGCACAAGGCCCTGGGTTCAATCCTCAGCACCATAAGTTTAAAAATAAATAAATAAAGGTAAATTGCTTAGGGCCTCAGCTAAATTGCTGAGGCTGTCTTTAAACTTGTGATCCTCCTGGCTCAGCCTCCTGAATTGTTGGGATTACAGGGATGTAGCACCACACCAGGCATCATCATCATTATTATTATTTTATTTAAGACAGTGTCTCACTAATTTGCTTAGGGCCTGGCGAAATTGCTGAGGCTGGCCTTGAAATTGTGATCTCCTGCCTCAGCTTTCCAGGTTTCTGGGATTACAGATGTGTGCCAGCGGCCGCCATGCCCAGTTTATATTTCCTCTTTTGAGAAATGTCTGTTTACATCAGTTGCCCATTTATTGGTTGAGTTAAAAGAGTTTTTTGGTGTCAAGTTTTTTGAGTTCTTTATATATTTTGATTTTTTAAAAAATATATATATTTATTTTTAAGTTGTAGTCGGACACAATACTCTTATTTTATTTATTTACTTTTATTTGGTGCTGAGGTTTGAATCCAGGGCCTTGCACATGCTAGGCAAGCACTCTATTGCTGAACCCCAGCCCCAGCCCTATATTTTGGATTTTAATTCTCTGTCAGAGAAGTAGTTGGCAAAGATTTTTCTCCTATTCTCTAGGCTCTTTCTTCATGCACTTATTTTCCTTGCTGTGCAGAAGCTTTTAAATTTTTTTTTTTTTTTATTATTCACTTGTTTCTTCTTTTATTTTTTTTTTTTTAATTTTTTATTGTGGGTTGTTCAAAACATTACAAATTTCTTGACATATCATATTCCACACTTTGATTCTAGTGGGTTATGAACTCCCACCTTCACCCCATACACAGATTGCAGATTCACATCAGTTACACATCCATTGATTTACAAATTGCCATACTAGTGTCTGTTGTGCTCCGCTGCCTTTCCCATCATCCACCCTCCCCCCTCCCCACCTCTCCCCTCCCCTCCCCTCCTCTCTCTCTACCCCCTCCACTGTATAACCCTGAGGGTCTCCTTCCATTACCGTGCAATTTACCTTCTCTCTCCCTTTCCCTCCCACCTCTCATCCCTGTTAAATGTTAATCTTCTTCTCCTGTTCTTCGTCCCTACTCTGTTCTTAGTTACTTTCCTTATATCAAAGAAGACATTTGGCATTTGTTTTTTAGGGATTGGCTAGCTTCACTTAGCATAATCTGCTCTAATGCCATCCATTTCCCTGTAAATTCTATGATTTTGTCATTTTTTAATGCAGAGTAATACTCCATTGTGTATAAATGCCACATTTTTTTTATCCATTCGTCTATTGAAGGGCATCTAGGTTGGTTCCACAGTCTTGCTATTGTGAACTGTGCTGCTATGAACATCGATGTAGCAGTGTCCCTGTAGCATGCTCTTTTTAGGACTTTAGGGAATAGACCAAGAAGGGGAATAGCTGGGTCAAATGGTGGCTCCATTCCCAGCTTTCCAAGAAATCTCCATACTGCTTTCCAAATTGGCTGCACCAATCTGCAGTCCCACCAGCAATGTACAAGTGTACCCTTTTCCCCACATCCTCGCCAGCACTTGTTGTTGTTTGACTTCCTAATGGCTGCCAATCTTACTGGAGTGAGATGGTATCTTAGGGTGGTTTTGATTTGCATTTCTCTGACAGCTAGAGATGTTGAGCATTTTTTCATGTACTTGTTGATTGACTGTATGTCCTCCTCTGTGAAGTGTCTGTTCAGGTCCTTGGCCCATTTGTTGATTGGGTTGTTTGTTCTCTTATTGTCTAATTTTTTGAGTTCTTTGTATACTCTGGATATTAGGGCTCTATCTGAAGTGTGAGGAGTAAAGATTTGTTCCCAGGATGTAGGCTCCCTATTTACCTCTCTTATTGTTTCTTTTGCTGAGAAAAAACTTCTTAGTTTGAGTAAGTCCCATTTGTTGATTCTAGTTATTAACTTTTGTGCTATGGGTGTCCTATTGAGGAATTTGGAGCCCGACCCCACCGACTGTAGATCGTAGCCAACTTTTTCTTCTATCAGACGGCGCGTCTCTGATTTGATATCAAGTTCCTTGATCCATTTTGAATTCACTTTTGTGCATGGCGAGAGAAAGGGATTCAGTTTCATTTTGTTGCATATGGATTTCCAGTTTTCCCAGCACCATTTGTTGAAGATGCTATCCTTCCTCCATTGCATGCTTTTAGCCCCTTTATCAAATATAAGATAGTTGTAGTTTTGTGGATTGGTTTCTGTGTCCTCTATTCTGTACCATTGGTCCACACGCCTGTTTTGGTACCAGTACCATGCTGTTTTTGTTACTATTGCTCTGTAGTATAGTTTGAAGTCTGGTATCGCTATACCGCCTGATTCACACTTCTTGCTTAGCATTGTTTTTGCTATTCTGGGTCTTTTATTTTTCCATATGAATTTCATGATTGCTTTCTCTATTTCTACAAGAAATGCCATTGGGATTTTGATTGGCATTGCATTAAACCTATAGAGAACTTTTGGTAATATCGCCATTTTGATGATGTTAGTTCTGCCTATCCATGAACAGGGTATATTTTTCCATCTTCTAAGATCTTCTTCTATTTCTCTCTTTAGGGTTCTGTAGTTTTCATTGTATAAGTCTTTCACCTCTTTTGTTAGGTTGATTCCCAAGTATTTTATTTTTTTTGAAGATATTTTGAATGGAGTGGTTGTCCTCATTTCCATTTCAGAGGATTTGTCGCTGATATACAGGAATGCCTTTGATTTATGCGTGTTGATTTTAAATCCTGCCACTTTGCTGAATTCATTTATTAGCTCTAATAGTTTCTTTGTAGAGCCTTTTGGGTCTGCTAGATATAGAATCATATCATCTGCAAATAGTGATAATTTAATTTCTTCTTTTCCTATTTTTATGCCTTTAATTTCTTTCGTCTGTCTAATTGCTCTGGCCAGTGTTTCGAGAACTATGTTGAAGAGAAGTGGAGAGAGAGGGCATCCCTGTCTTGTTCCAGATTTTAGAGGGAATGCCTTCAGTTTTTCTCCATTCAGAATAATGCTAGCCTGAGGCTTAGCATAGATTGCTTTTACAATATTGAGGTATGTTCCTGTTATCCCTAGTTTTTCTAGAGTTTTGAACATAAAGGGATGCTGTACTTTGTCGAATGCTTTTTCCGCATCTATCGAGATGATCATATGGTTCTTATTTTTAAGTCTATTGATGTGGTGAATAACATTTATTGATTTCCGTATATTGAACCAGCCTTGCATCCCAGGGATGAATCCTACTTGATCATGGTGTACAATTTTTTTTATATGTTTTTGTATCCGATTCGCCAGAATTTTATTGAGGATTTTTGCATCTAGGTTCATTAGAGATATTGGTCTGTAGTTTTCTTTCTTTGAAGTGTCTTTGTCTGGTTTAGGTATCAGGGTGATGTTGGCCTCATAGAATGAATTTGGAAGTTCTCCCTCCTTTTCTATTTCCTGAAGTAGCTTGAAAAGTATTGGTATTAGTTCTTCTTTAAAGGTTTTGTAAAATTCTGCTGTATACCCATCGGGACCTGGGCTTTTCTTAGTTGGTAGTCTTTTGATGGTTTCTTCTATCTCCTCAATTGATATTGGTCTGTTTAGGTTTTCTATATCCTCCTGACTCAATCTGGGCAGATCATATGACTTAAGAAATTTATCTATGCCTTCACTATCTTCTAATTTATTGGAGTATAAGGATTCAAAATAGTTTTTGATTATCTTCTGTATTTCTGAAGTGTCTGTTGTGATATTGCCTTTTTCATCCCGTATGCTAGTAATTTGAGTTCTCTCTCTTCTTCTCTTCACTAGCATCGCTAAGGGTCTGTCGATTTTGTTTATTTTTTCAAAGAACCAACTTTTAGTTTTGTCAATTTTTTCAATTGTTTCTTTTGTTTCGATTTCATTAATTTCAGCTCTGATTTTAATTATTTCTTGCCTTCTACTTCTTTTGCTGTTGTTTTGCTCTTCTTTTTCAAGGATTTTGAGATGAAGTATGAGATCATTTATTTGTTGGTTTTTTCTTTTTTTAAGGAATGAACTCCAAGCAATGAATTTTCCTCTTAGAACTGCTTTCAATGTGTCCCATAGATTCCGATATGTTGTGTCTGTGTTTTCATTTATCTCTAAGAATTTTTTAATTTCCTCCTTGATGTCTTCTATAACCCATTGATCATTCAGTAACCTATTGTTCATTCTCCAATTGATGTATGCTTTTTCCTTCCTTCTTTTATCGTTGATTTTCAGTTTCATTCCATTATGATCAGATAAGATGCATGGTAATATCTCTACTCCTTTATATTGTCTAAGAGTTGCCCTGTGACATAATATATGATCTATTTTTGAGAAGGATCCATGTGCTGCTGAGAAAAAAGTGTAACTGCTTGATGTTGGGTGGTATACTCTATATATGTCAATTAGGTCTAGGTTATTAATAGTGTTATTGAGTTCTATAGTTTCCTTATTCAACTTTTGTTTGGAAGATCTGTCCAGTGGCGAGAGAGGTGTGTTGAAGTCTCCCATGATTATGGTGTGGTGGTCTATTAGACTCTTGAACTTGAGAAGAGTTTGTTTGACGAACATAGCTGCACCATTGTTTGGGGCATAAATATTTATGATTGTTATGTCTTGTTGGTGTATGGTTCCCTTAAGCAGTATGTAGTGTCCCTCTTTATCTCTTTTGATTAACTTTGGCTTGAAATCTATTTTATTTGATATGAGTATGGACACGCCTGCTTGTTTCCGAAGTCCATATGAGTGATATGATTTTTCCCAACCTTTCACCTTCAGCCTATGTATGTCTTTTCCTATCAAATGCGTCTCCTGTAGGCAGCATATTGTTGGGTCTTGTTTTGTGATCCATTCTACTAGCCTGTGTCTCTTAATTGGTGAGTTTAAGCCATTAACATTTAGGGTTATTATTGAGATATGGGTTGTTCTTCCAGCCATATTTGTTTATTTCTGTTACTAAACATTGTTTGTTTTCCTCTTTGATTGTTTCCCCCCCCCTTTACTGTCCTACCTCCCACTGTTGGTTTTCATTGTTATTTTCCATTTCCTCTTCCTGTAATACTTTGGCTAGGATGTTTTGAAGAGATGGTTTTCTAGCTGCGAATTCTTTAAACTTTTGTTTATCGTGGAAGGTTTTAATTTCATTCTCCATCCTGAAGCTTAATTTCGCTGGATACACAATTCTTGGTTGGAACCCATTATCTTTCAGTGTTTCGTGGGTGGGTGGGATTGGGGGGGGTAGGGTGGTTGGTGGAGGTGGAATTGGTAGGGG